>NC_141697.1:340582311-345582311 GCF_964263255.1 Lissotriton vulgaris
CACACACACACACACACACACAGAGCCTCGCGCGCGCACACACACACACACACACAGAGCCTCGCGCGCGCACACACACACACACAGAGCCTCGCGCGCGCACACACACACACACACAGAGCCTCGCGCGCACACACACACAGAGCCTCGCGCGCACACACACACAGAGCCTCGCGCGCACACACACACAGAGCCTCGCGCGCGCACACACACACACAGAGCCTCGCGCACACACACACACAGAGCCTCGCGCGCACACACACAGAGCCGCGCGCGCACACAGAGCCTCGCGCGCGCGCACACACAGAGCCTCGCGCGCGCACACACAGAGCCTCGCGCGCGCACACACAGAGCCTCGCGCGCGCACACACAGAGCCTCGCGCGCGCGCACACACACACACAGAGCCTCGCGCGCACACACACAGAGCCTCGCGCGCGCACACACACACACAGAGCCTCGCGCGCGCACACACACACACAGAGCCTCGCGCGCGCGCACACACACACACACACACACAGAGCCTCGCGCGCGCGCACACACACACACACAGAGCCTCGCGCGCGCGCGCACACACACACACACAGAGCCTCGCGCGCGCGCGCACACACACACACAGAGCCTCGCGCGCGCACACACAGAGCCGCGCGCGCACACACAGAGCCGCGCGCGCGCACACACAGAGCCTCGCGCGCGCACACACAGCCGCGCGCACACAGAGCCTCGCGCGCGCGCACACACAGAGCCTCGCGCGCGCGCACACACAGAGCCTCGCGCGCGCGCACACACAGAGCCTCGCGCGCGCGCACACACAGAGCCTCGCGCGCGCGCACACACAGAGCCGCGCGCGCACACACAGAGCCTCGCGCGCGCGCACACACAGAGCCTCGCGCGCGCACACACAGAGCCTCGCGCGCGCACACACAGAGCCTCGCGCGCGCACACACAGAGCCTCGCGCGCGCACACACAGAGCCTCGCGCGCGCGCACACACACACAGAGCCTCGCGCGCGCGCACACACACACAGAGCCTCGCGCGCGCGCACACACACACAGAGCCTCGCGCGCGCGCACACACACACAGAGCCTCGCGCGCGCGCACACACACACACAGAGCCTCGCGCGCGCACACACACACACAGAGCCTCGCGCGCACACAGAGCCTCGCGCGCACACACACACAGAGCCTCGCGCGCGCGCACACAGAGCCTCGCGCGCGCACACACACACACAGAGAGCCTCGCGCGCGCACACACAGAGCCTCGCGCGCGCACACACAGAGCCTCGCGCGCGCACACACAGAGCCTCGCGCGCGCACACACAGAGCCTCGCGCGCGCACACACAGAGCCGCGCGCGCGCACACACAGAGCCGCGCGCGCGCACACACAGAGCCGCGCGCGCGCACACACAGAGACGCGCGCGCGCACACACAGAGCCGCGCGCGCGCACACACACAGAGAGCCTCGCGCGCGCACACACACAGAGAGCCTCGCGCGCGCACACACACAGAGAGCCTCGCGCGCGCACACACACAGAGAGCCTCGCGCGCGCACACACACAGAGCCTCGCGCGCACACACACACACACACAGAGCCTCGCTCGCACACACACAGAGCCACACACACACACACACACACAGAGCCTCGCGCACACACACACACACAGAGCCTCACACACACACACACACACACAGAGCCTCGCGAACACACACACACACACACAGAGCCTCGCGCACACACACACACACACACAGAGCCTCGCGCACACACACACACAGAGCCTCACACACACACACACACAGAGCCTCGCGCGCACACACACACACACACACACAGAGCCTCGCGCGCACACACACACACAGAGCCACACACACACACAAACACACACACACACACAGAGACACACACACAGAGAGAGAGCCGCACGCACACAGAGCCGCGCGCACACAGAGCCGCGCGCACACAGAGCCGCGCGCACGCGCACACAGCCTCACACACACACACACACACACACACACACAGAGCCTCACACACACACAGAGCCTCACACACACACAGAGCCTCGCACACACAGAGCCTCGCACACACACACACACACACACACACACACACAGACACACACAGACACACACAGACACACAGAGCCTCGCGCGCACACAGAGCCTCGCGCGCACACAGAGCCTCGCGCGCACACAGAGCCTCGCGCGCACACAGAGCCTCGCGCGCACACAGAGCCTCGCGCGCACACAGAGCCTCGCGCGCACACAGAGCCTCGCGCGCACACAGAGCCTCGCGCGCACACAGAGCCTCGCGCGCACACAGAGCCTCGCGCGCACACAGAGCCGCGCACACACACACACACGCGCGCGCGCACACACAGAGCCGCGCACACACACACACACGCGCGCACACACACAGAGCCTCGCGCGCGCGCGCACACACACACAGAGCCTCGCGCGCGCACACACACACACACAGAGCCTCGCGCGCGCACACACACACACACAGAGCCTCGCGCGCGCGCACACACACACAGAGCCTCGCGCGCACACACACACACACACACACACACACAGAGCCTCGCGCACACACACACACACACAGAGCCTCGCGCGCGCACACACACACAGAGCCTCGCGCACACACACACACACAGAGCCTCGCGCGCGCACACAGAGCCTCGCGCGCGCACACACACACACACACAGAGCCTCGCGCGCACACACACACACACACACACACACAGAGCCTCGCGCACACACACACACACACAGAGCCTCGCGCGCGCACACACACAGAGCCTCGCGCACACACACACACACAGAGCCTCGCGCGCGCACACAGAGCCTCGCGCGCGCACACACACACACACACAGAGCCTCGCGCGCGCACACACACACAGAGCCTCGCGCGCGCACACACACAGAGAGCCGCGCGCGCGCACACACACACAGAGCCGCGCGCGCGCACACACAGAGCCTCGCGCGCACACACAGAGCCTCGCGCGCACACACAGAGCCTCGCGCGCACACACAGAGCCTCGCGCGCACACACAGAGCCTCGCGCGCGCACACACAGAGCCTCGCGCGCACACACAGAGCCTCGCGCGCGCACACAGAGCCTCGCGCGCGCACACAGAGCCTCGCGCGCGCACACAGAGCCTCGCGCGCACACACAGAGCCTCGCGCGCGCGCGCACACAGAGCCGCGCGCGCGCACAGAGCCTCGCGCGCGCACAGACAGAGCCTCGCGCGCGCACAGACAGAGCCGCGCGCACACACAGAGCCTCGCGCGCGCGCAGACAGAGCCTCGCGCGCGCGCAGACAGAGCCTCGCGCGCGCGCAGACAGAGCCTCGCGCGCAGACAGAGCCTCGCGCGCAGACAGAGCCTCGCGCGCGCGCAGACAGAGCCTCGCGCGCGCGCAGACAGAGCCTCGCGCGCGCGCAGACAGAGCCTCGCGCGCGCGCAGACAGAGCCTCGCGCGCGCGCGCAGACAGAGCCTCGCGCGCGCGCGCAGACAGAGCCTCGCGCGCGCGCGCAGACAGAGCCTCGCGCGCGCGCGCAGACAGAGCCTCGCGCGCGCGCAGACAGAGCCTCGCGCGCGCGCGCAGACAGAGCCTCGCGCGCGCGCGCAGACAGAGCCTCGCGCGCGCGCGCAGACAGAGCCTCGCGCGCGCGCAGACAGAGCCTCGCGCGCGCGCACACACACACAGACGAGAAGACCGTCAACAAACAGCTGGCCACCTTCCTCGAGACGAATGGATCCCTCGACCCATCGCAGTCCGGTTTCCGTGCCAACCACAGCACCGAGACCGCCCTCATCGCCGCCACCGACGACATCCGAGCCCTGATGGACAACCGGGAAACAGCGGCCCTCATCCTCCTAGACCTCTCTGCGGCTTTCGACATGGTCTGCCACCGCACCCTAGTGCAGCGCCTCAGCAACGTCGGAATCCAGGAGAAGGCGCTGGAATGGATCGTCTCCTTTCTCGACGGAAGAACACAAAGAGTCCGCCTACCACCGTACAAGTCAGAGGCCACCAAAGTCATCTGCGGCGTCCCTCAAGGATCCTCACTGAGCCCGACTCTCTTCAACGTCTACATGAGCCCCCTCGCGGCCATCGCACGCCAACACAACCTCAACATAATCTCCTACGCCGACGACACCCAGCTGATCCTCTCCCTGACCAACGACCCCGCCGCCGCCAGAGCCAACCTGCACGAAGGAATGAGAGAGGTAGCCGAGTGGATGACGATGAGCCGCCTGAAGCTGAACACAGATAAGACGGAGGTCCTCATCCTGGGCTCCTCGCCCTCCGCCTGGGACGACTCCTGGTGGCCCCCCGCCCTGGGCACCGCACCCAAACCGACGGACCACGCACGCAACCTGGGTTTCATCTTGGACTCCTCCCTCTCCATGACCAGGCAAGTCAACGCTGTCTCCTCGTCATGCTTCAACATCCTGCGCATGCTGCGGAAGATCTTCCGGTGGATCCCCACAGAGACCAGGAAGACCGTCACCCAGGCCCTCGTCACCAGCCGACTGGACTACGGCAACGCACTCTACGCCGGAACCACCGCCAAGATCCAGAAGAGGCTCCAGCGCATCCAGAACGCCTCAGCCAGACTCATCCTCGACATCCCACGACACAGCCACATCTCCGGACACCTAAGAGACCTGCACTGGCTCCCGGTCAACAAGAGAATCACCTTCCGCCTCCTTACCCACGCACACAAAGCTCTCCACGACCAAGGCCCGAACTACCTCAACAACCGAATCAACTTCTACGCTCCCAAACGCCACCTCCGTTCCGCCAGCCACGCCCTCGCCACTGTCCCACGCATCCGCAGAGCCACTACAGGAGGAAGATCCTTCTCCTACCTGGCCGCCAAGACCTGGAACTCCCTCCCGGCCGACCTACGCCTGACCCAAGACCACCTCTCCTTCAGGAAGAAGCTCAAGACCTGGCTGTTCGAGCAGTAGCGGCACCCCCCCCCCCCAGCGCCTCGAGACCCTACGGGTAGGTAGCGCGCTATATAAATGTATTTGATTGATTGATTGATGATACACGCAAGAGCGAGTCTGCTGTGGAATATAAATTGGTTTCTACAAAGATCGAAGGCAGAAAAGACTGATGTAGTGGCTGAAATCTCATATTTTACATTGCTCCAGTCAAAGATAAATGCCCTGGGGCCATTGCTGCCTGTCCCTGGTAACTACAATGATTCCAACTACTAATGCCCCATCAACGGAGCAGAAGAATGGGCGGGGGACTTAAGGAAGCTGCCTCACACCAGGCACAGGGCAGGCGGCATTGAGGGGCAGATATTGAGGGCAGACTGGAGTGCAGTGTGCAGATATTGAGGGCAGGCAAATATAGCTTCTTCGTGGTTTGAGAATCCAGAATTCAAAACATTTTGGGTGCTATACGGTTTTACTGTGCAAATACTGTTAAGATGATTAATGAGTTATGTGAAATGGGAAGATTACATTTTTTAAATAGTCGTTTTTATGTAGCTTTTAAACAATTTGTTTTGGTTATGAAGTGCAAAAGAACAACAGCAATATGGCCTTTTTTCATTATCATACGCTGTTATATTTTGGCAACACCTGCTTATGCAGCTTTTACCACTGCAAGGTGTAGTTCGCAAGTGTTTCTTTTGCACAACACAATGATGCTTAATGTGTCCACATCAGAAGGAGGAAGGACAGTGCCAGCACATCTGAGCCTCAAATGTGTATGTTGCAGAGGACTCAATATCTTGAGACTAGGCACTATGCCGCTGGTATTTTACCGGTCACATTAAGCATTATAGCACCCAACAACACCCTCTCCCCTCACCCAATTTCATCCCCCAACTTTGTTGGTGCATGAGGGTTCTTTTCGAATCACAGTTTCTTTACCAATCCACCCTATTCTGACTCGGGTTATAAGGTCATATAGTTCTTGCCTGGTTTGCATTGCGCCTGGTTTGCATTGCACCTGGTTTGTCACTCTTTTGTTGTTTAAAAAAGTTTACTTAAGGGGTATAAGAGTGACTGTCTGACCCTTTCTCTCTTGTTGTTTGACTATCCCTCAAAAGTACACAGTATGTCGCGTTAAAGAAAAATATTTTACTGGGGAAAAAAAAAACAGATGTTCACTTGTGAGTGATTCGTGGCAGAAATTCTGCATTAGACAACCGATTCCTCCAAACATCCAGTGTGGGATCAGCCAAAACTGAAGATAGTGGCACTTTTTTCCAAAGTTGTGCATTTTTAATATATTTTGGGTGAAGGTTTTTTTTTCATTCAGTTTATAATTTTCCGTAGACTGTAGTCCTTTATATGAAAAGGTTTTTCCTTACAGAGCACGCAGTTTATGTTATTATTGGGACTTTCAGTTACAATACAATTGCCCCTTTTTCACACCACAGACTATGAGAGAGTTACTAAAAAAAAAATCCAAATAAGGAGTGTATGTTTGTACACTGGTCCACTGGAGGGAAAGTGAAATACTGAGATGTGCATGGACTGCTGTCAGCTCTGCTGCTGTTTTGGGGTTACAATAAGTCCAGTGTCACAGCGATGCGCCTTATCCAGCCTCAAGCCTCAAGCCTTCCTACACCATGTCACTGGGTCCAGCATTGTGTGATCTTGGTTGAGCACAACCCCCTGAGCTATCAGACACTAAAGGATGGTTTTTAAAAAAGAACATCCAGGGCTGGAAACTTAGTTAGACCTCGTGAGATGGGGTCGTACACTAGCATTACTTTAAGGGGCGCCTACCTCGGAGTGACAGGGTAGCGCGAGGAGCCTGTTAAAGCATGCGTCCTAGCCTCGTGGGCTCCCGGGCTCCTGCAGTGACAGAGAGGGCGGAAACCCACTGGAGCCTGCATGTGACCCTGGGGGGCTCTCTGGTGCCTGTGGTGCGAGAGTTCAAGATCAAGTTCAGTAATTTATATAGCGCACTAATCACCCAGAGGGTCTCAAGGCGCTTGCGTGAGGGTGGGTTCATAAATTCAGGGAGGGTGTGTTATTTATCGAATAGCCAGGTTTTTAACTGTTTTCTGAAGGAGAGGTGGTTCTGTGTGAGGCGGAGGTGAGTGAGGAGGGAGTTCCAGGTCTTGGCCGCTAAGTAGGAGAAAGATCTTCCTCCCATGGTGGATCTATTGATGAGCGGGATTGTGGCGAGGGCTTGATTGGATGAGCGTAGTTGGCGGGTGGGTGTGTAGAAGGATAGTCGTTTGCTAAGGCATTCGGGTCCTAGGTCGTAGAGGGCCTAGTGTGCGTGGGTTAGGAGACGGAACGTTATTCTTTTGTTGATGGGAAGCCAGTGGAGGTCTTTCAGATGAACGGAAATGTGAGCTTGACGGGGGATGTCCAGTATGAGTCTGGCTGAGGCGTTTTGGATGCACTGGAGTTTTTTCTGTAGTTTGGCTGTGATTCGGGCGTAGAGGGTGTTTCCATAATCTAGTCGACTAGTAACTAGTGCCTGGGTGACTGTCTTTCTTGTATCGGTGGGGATCCAGCGGAATATTTTTTTGAGCATGCGTAGGATGTTGAAGCAAGATGATGAGACGGCGTTGACTTGTCTGGCCATCGAGAGGGAGGAGTCTAGGATGAAGCCCAGGTTACAAGCGTGATCTGTGGGTATGGGTGCTGTACCCAGGGCCGGAGGCCACCATGAGTTATCCCATGCAGAGGGTGATGATCCTAAGATGAGGACTTCCGTTTTGTCCGAGTTAAGTTTTAAACGACTGACCTTCATCCATTCGGCTACTTCTTTCATTCCTTCGTGTAGATTGGTTTTGGCGGTGTTAGGGTCTTTGGTGAGGGAGAGGATCAGCTGGGTGTCATCAGCGTAAGAGATGATGTTGAGGTTGTGTTGTCGCGCGATGGCTGCAAGGGGACTCATGTACACATTGAAGAGGGTGGGACTGAGTGATGATCCTTGTGGTACGCCGCAGATGACTTCGGTTGCTTCTGATTTGAATGGGGGGAGGCGGACTCTTTGGGTTCTTCTGGCGAGGAACGAGATGATCCAGTCCAACGCTTTTCCTTGTATTCCGACGTTGTTGAGGCGTTGTATGTGGGTTTTATGACAGACTGTGTCGAAGGCGGCGGAGAGGTCAAGTAGGATGAGGGCAACTGTTTCTCCGTTGTCCAGGAGCATTCGGATGTCGTCTGTAGCAGCGATGAGGGCGGTTTCGGTGCTATGTTTGGCTCGGAAGCCGGACTGTGAGGGGTCAAGTGAATTGTTGGATTCAAGGAAGGCGGCGAGCTGATTATTAACGGCTTTCTCAATGACTTTGGCCAGGAAGGGGAGGAGTGAGATGGGGCGGTAGTTCTTAAGTTCAGATGGGTCCGCTGTGGGTTTCTTCAGAAGGGCGGTGAGTTCGGCATGTTTCCAGCTTTCTGGGAAGGTAGCGGAGTTGAAGGAGCAGTTGATGACATCGCGGAGATGGGGTGCGATGATGGTGTCTGCTTTGTTGAAAATGTGGTGGGGACATGGGTCGGTTGGCGACCCTGAGTGGATGGAGTTCATCAGTCGGATGGTGTCTTCAGTTGAGATTGGGCTCCAGGTGTAAAGGTTGTGAGAGTGCTGTTTTGGTTCAGAGGTGGGTGGAATGGGTTGTTCTTCGGACAGGTTTCCAAAGCTGTTATGAATGTCGGCGATTTTGTTGTGGAAGAAAGAGGATAGAGAGTCGCAGAGGTCTTGTGAGGGAGTGATGTCGTTGGTGCCGGCGGTGGGGTTGGTAAATTCTTCGACGATGTTGAATAGTTCCTTGCTGTTTTGCGCGTTTTTGTCTTAAGAGCTGTCGGGCAAACCTATAGGGATGAGCTGCATGGGTGCCTCCGCTGGACATTTCATACTGGGGGGGGGGGGTGTTGACCCTGCGTCCCTCCACCTCACCTGAGGCAGCTGCTGTGTCTTTGTACACGGGCCGACTCTGCCTCATTTCATCGGCCCCATTACGAGCCCTTGATTACTCTGGTCTGCGGTGTATTTATCTGGATCTCCATGTGAATCACTTTCCCTGCCGCTGGGTTCCCACATGTCCCATTCCGGTGTTTCCCCTTCTCATTAGATGTTGCCTCCGACCTCCAGAGTCCCCGGCCCTCTAGTTCCCAGGCTCCCTGCCCCCAGAGACTCCTCACTCGCCGTCTGGCCTCCCTGAGCCTAGATAGAATAGTAAGTTTCCTTGGTTCTCTCTCGTGCTGTGACTGCCCCTCTCCCACACATGTGCTAGTTTCATCTTCTGCTACTCACCTGCTTAAAATGTTTAGAATAATCCGGCCTGTGGCACGAGCAGCAAAGGCAGAATCCAGGACCAACCATTGTGGCTACCGCAACTTAACAGTAGTGATGGTAAACAAAAGAAAATACTTTTTAAACAAGATAAACGCACCCAGCCTTAGGAAAAGTATAGTGCACCATGTACGGGCTGTTGTCACGCAGGGACAGGAGATGTGCACGCGTACGGAGTGCACATCTCCTGTCCACCTTCAGAGGAGACGCCATGCGCGCGCACATCGACTGTCCGTGCGCGCATGTGGTTTGTCTCCCTTCGCTAAGGAAAGTCACAACAATAGACTCGCCAAGGTGAAGCACCACATGCGCTGCGTTCGCTAGGCGAGACCTAAAAACAGAAGTGGATGACTGCTTGTGCCCCGGGGGAACTGCAGGGTGCAGCCTGTCTGGGAAAGCGAAAGCAATCCGCCATCCACACGTAGAGACAAAGAAATGCACACCCGTGTGCACATCCCTACGCTAATGAAAGTAAACGAAGATGGAGTCGGGATGTCCAAATGCGCGTGCATTTTTTGTCCCTACACGTGCATGCTTAGCTTTGCGGATGGCGAGAGCAGCCATATTTGTCCATCTGGACGCGCGTGCATTCAGCTTTGGCGGAATCGATTCCAAAAGGTCCTCTTCATGGCAAGAGCAATGCATGGACTGCTTTTCGCCATGTGAGACCTAAAAATCCTAAACATTTTATTAGACCTGCAGGTCTAGTGACAAATAATCTACTACCTAATTATAATGCTCTTGAACCAATGAACTAGTTTCAAATTTATTGATCCTGGGAAAATACGTTAAGTCACTGAGACACCATTTTCTTATCACATATGAGAGCACCCTCAAATACGCAAGATCAGCATGTCTGCTGTACAGAAAACTCTGTTTTATTTAATAGACTAAACTTTTGCACCATATATAATACAATTGTAGCCATATATAGGATACACGTGAACACTGACTAGCCTCTTAGTTCATTAACCGCAATGTCATCAGGGCGGGGGCAGGATAGTTTTCAAGCATGATTTGAGAAACTATCACTAAAGTCTAAAGTAGCAGCACACGGTCATTTGCAATCAGCAGATTTTACATTGAAATGGCCACAGAATTTGTCACTGACATGTGAATTTAAAACTATATAGCGTACAATGTTTGGAAATAGTGTTAGAAAATGTTTGTCATTTGCACATCACTATGTAGTGTTTTGATTTCCTACTATTTACATCTTTGTTTGCATCACACTTCTGAAATACAAAACAAACGTCTTTTATAATTCCCGAAATATTTTTAAATACTTGTACTTTTCACTTACAACCTGTTTAAATGTGTTAGAGAAAAAAAAACATGACAATTTATAACCTTTATTTCACAATTATTGTCAGATAGCTCAAATGACAACAAGCATTTACAATGCAATGGTTTTGCCTTTGTTAAAGTTTGAGCTATTGGCAATGCTCTTGACATTATTTATTTATTTTTTTAACATAAATAAATGGCATTGTCATTTGCAATGCCACTAGCTTTATCTTTCGCAAATGACACCCACAAACACCTACAGAGAGCCCCCCCAAAACACACCCACACAGAGCCCCCCCACACACTGCGAGCCCCCCACACACTGAGCCCCCCCACACACTGCGAGCCCCCCCACACACTGCGAGCCCCCCACACACTGCGAGCCTCCCCCACACACTGAGAGCCCCCCCCACACACTGAGAGCCCCCCCCCACACACTGAGAGCCCCCCCCCACACACTGAGAGCCCCCTTATCGTAACGGACCTTCATGCTCTCACTAAATCTAGAGTTGACACAAACACATGCTTGTGCTCAGCTGACTCTCAGCCCCACGATTAAAGCACAATTAAAAAAATCTGGCATCGCACAGAAACAGGGCATCCTAAATGTACATATTGACGAATTACAATAAATAACAGAAAGGCCTTAACAAAGCTTTCATAACAAAACAACATGTTTGCAAATAGAAGAATAAAATAATATATATTGTAAAAATCAGGTAAGTAGCAAAAGGCAAAATAAAATCTATTACTTGCATGTGGTTAAAACTCGAACACTCTGTCCCTACACTAAAGCGTTGCATACAAATAGTTTTCCCTATCGCTTACAGCTCACTCTTTTGTACTGGCTCTATTTTTTTATGTGTTTAAGGGTCATTCTCGGGGTGGCTAGATCAAAGCACTATGAAGAGGTCTCTACAGCACGAAGCACTGTGAGACAATAAGCCCACATGGAAAAGGCACCAGTTTACATACATCGAGTCATTCACAAACGAAACTATACATATTTCAAGGAGGATAGGGACTAGGACGCTATAGCTGGCCAGAGTGGTAGCAACATTTAAGTCTCTCCCAGAACAATGAACTCTAGATTAGGAGGGCGTATGTGCACTAGCATAAAGATTTAAAGTCTTTAACTTTCATAAAAACAGAAGCTAATGATTTTTGTAATTCACCCATGATCAAAACAATGACTCGATGAACCACAATGGAAGAGGGAGAGAGACTTTTGTATGTACACAGTGCCGTCTAATACCACAAACACTTCGAGACTCACTCAAAGAAATTCACCTTCAAAGCAATTTATGGAGAACAAGAATTGCATACTTTGAAGCCGAAAAATAAAATAAAAAATGGAAGAAAGCTAACGATGAAAAAGATGGCTGAATAAGTCCGACATAACCTCTTAAAAGAACCTTCGAAACCACAAGGTCAACAAAATACGCGGTTTCGGAATTCAATTACGTTTAAACTCTTCTCCGGCTAGTACGTCAAGACCTGGGCAGCAAAGTCTAGCTTTCAGGGAGCTGGGAGCCGCTGCAGACGTTGGAGTGGCACATTCATACCGTTTTTTAGCAGTATTTCAGGCTTCAGTCGCTGGGCAGATTGCAGAAGCACTGCAGGGTGAAGGCCGACATTGCAATAGGACTTTGGAAGAGCTTTAAGCATGTTGAAATTTATTTAACTGTGATTTTCTCATGGTTGAGACGCCTATGTGAGGGTCAGGACCCTCCTTTATGGATTACATAAATCATACACCTGTAAACCATGTTAGAATTACCACGGCAATGCTGGGACGCGACCATGAAAGCAAGGTAGAAAAACATTCTTTTCATACTGTAATGCCACCAACTTCCTGGATTTCCCCGAGTAGTATAAGAGGTGAAGTTTCTACTAGTGTGTGTACGTACCCAGAAGTAAGACAGAATGCCCGACAGTTCAAGGACTCAACAAGAGCCGAGCGAGCAGGAAGGGAGGTGCCGGCAATGCCGGACCAGATTCAGGGGCGTTCTCGAGAATTGGCTTTCGGCTGACGTAGCGTGACGTAGCCAAAAGCCAAAAATTCTCGGGAACGCCCCCGAATCTGGTCCTGCATTGACGGACAAACGTGTCTTCCAATGGCTAGCCTCCATTTATGGAGCTAGCCAATGGAAGATGGGGGCGGATTCCAAGCCCCATACTACAGTCATTAGGTTTTCGCCTGCGCGAAAAAGCTGCGCAGTGCGCAGCTTTCGCCAGGCAAAACCTAAAAAGCACTAACTGTAGTAAGAACAAGAAAAGTTTGACCTCTGTCCTTGAACAGACCACATGTGTCAAGATAAAAACAATATTTAAAGGCTTCCTAATTGCTTATTCACTTTCTGAATGAATAGAACACCTGTTCCTTCCAGCTTAAGTTCACTCGCCAGCACAGGCAAATAAGTGCTGAAAATAGCTTGACTTGATAAAATCTCACTCACCATTGCGAGTGGATTTTGGAGTAGATGCCTCATCCACTATGAACAGTGGCATTTATTTATTTCTTTAGAGTTTCATATAGCACAAACGTGACCTAAGAGGGTATCCGAGAGCTTTACAAATGATCAGGGTAAGATTAAACAAGCAAAGCAGACAATAAGCAATATTAACAGTCTAAATAACAGTACAGGAAGTAGTAGTAGTACCAAGGCGGTGTGATTAACTCCCTCTAATCCCAAAGAAACATAACAGGCCATAGTGCAGAGCAATAGATCGCCAGTGCAGCAAAGTGTGAATTGTCAGTGCTGTGGAGTGAAGGTCCTGGGACCTAGAGCAGGCATTTGTTCATCAATAGCACTTTCACTTGTTTTTTGAAAGATGTCTGTGAAGGGTTAACATGGATTTCAGAAGGAAGGAATTCCAGATTCTTAGGCATGCTTTATTATTGGCACCTATGCATACCCTGGTAGGGTAGGTCCACCAGGGAAGAGTCAACAGAGGTCGGGAGATCTTATCTAAATCGCTATTTGATTTGAAGCAGGGATCCAGAGAAACAACAAAATTCTCAGGATTTCCTTTATTTGGGTAGCCCAGATATGGTTAAAACAAAGTTGTGGGGTCTTTTTGAGTATGATTGACTCAGTTGCCCTATCTATGCCAACATGTTTTGGCCCACATTTAAAGCCCATTCGGGTCGGAGGCCTTCATCCCCTCCTGCCTACTGATTCATAACATGCACAGAAATTAGGCCAAAGGAGCTCACTTTTTCTGAATTTTCTATTGGAAAACCTCTAATTATGGGCGATTCTGGAGTCATGCAAGTCAAGCGGGAGGCACACTTCTGTAGTCACACATTTGTCAAGGTAGCAGTGCCTGCATTTAAACCTGCAAAGCTTCTGCGAAGCATGGGAGCTATTTAGCACAACTGTTGAGGGTTGAGGTATTTTATTGCTGATGTTCCGGGGCCCAACCTACTATAGGTCCTGAGCAACTGTGCCAATTACTACTCCAGCTCTTGCCTCTCAGTGGTAGCACAGGTCGAGCTTTCCAGGCTTCTCAGGAGACCAGGCAGGGGTATGTGTTTTATGCAGGGGGTGAACACAGTCACAACTTAAATTACGTTCAGTAGCAGCAATAAATGATTGTCAAGTTAAATACTTGCTTTCATGAAAATGGGGACTTTTTATACGAACACAAAGGGAAATACAGCATACACAAATACACACAGATCTTCTGAGGTCAGTACTCTAGTGTTAGGCAGATCCCAGAGTCCCAATTCACTCTTAACTGGCATTCCTCATTCATAATAGGAGACATTCAGGTTAGGCACCACTAGCAGTCTGAGTCTTAGGGGGCGCACCTACTCTTCCAAAGTCAAGCGTTACAGCACCTATATTACTATGAAGCACATGTGCCGCTGGGCCCTTTGGCTCTGCAATCAGTCTTACCCGCTCATGCAAGGGTTTCTCTACCAGAATCCCCGGGAACGTTCTACATGTGGTCATTACGGAGGTCTGCAGCTGCTGGAGGCAGTGAGTAGCACTCTCTGCTTTTCAGGGGTTGTGGCTGGTCATCCGCAGAGCTCCCTATTTCAGTAAGTTCCTCGGATCCCTCTCTCAGGTAAGGGTTATCACTTGTGCATAGGTTCTCGCAGGTCGGAATGGCAGCCTTCCCTCTCTGCACCTACAAAACCAGGTGACGATCCTTGCTTTTTACAGTGGCCCTTGTATGCATTACGTGGTCACAAAGTTTACCTCACACGCGGGTTACAGCTTGATCAGCACAACAGTAATTCACCCTTCACAGCGGTCACCTCTGGCATATGGGGTTGTCGATTTTCCTCACCACAAGGGCTATGGCTATGGCCCGACAGCCACAGCAGCTATGCACTCTTTATGGTGGCCTCCTCCGTTATGTGGGGTTGCCGACATGAATCTGCACACGGACAATGGCCTGATATGTGAATCAGCCATTTCCTCACACCTCAATACAGGGATCTACTTGCCGGGGTACCCCACTAGACCTCACTCCCTCCAAGTGCTCTTCTCTTCCTACAGGGCCCACTGGCCTTGGAAAGAAGGCTGGCCCTGGTGCTCAGGGTTACAGGGTAGGTGGTCTTGGATTTCCCTGGCTGACGTCCACTAAACTAGCTAGGAGACTGGTAGATCTTAGCTCCCAATCCTGATCACAGGTAGAAGTCTTGCAGGGGCTCCTCGATATAAAACCCAACAAACTACTTGAGAGATGAAAAATTTGTGCACTTGGTGGTCCCCTTTTTATAGTCCATTTCCACACACCAAATGTGATTTAGAGTCAGTCTTTGAAGCTGGTTCTTGAGGTATGCTGCCAATTGAAGTACCCGCTCCAATGTGCCCACTCCTCTGTTTGGCCCTTCCTCCAGAAAGCAGTCGGTACAGCAAGAGCAACTCCAAATCTGATAGCCCCACAACACAGCCCATGGGATTGACTAGAGCTTCACATCAGAATGTCAGTCACTCTGGAACCCATAAAGGATTAGTGGTGAATTAGTATAGTGAAGTATGACATTTGAGAAGTGGACATGTTAGTCTGTTATTTTGATTGAAAGAGATAGGGGGGTGGGGGAGTCTACAAAGGGCTATTTTAGGGATCATAGTAGTGGTATGGGGTTTGAGATGAATGAGAGAGTGGATGTAGAGGCTATATTGAGAGAGGTATAGAGTGACCAATAGGGTAGTGCTTTGGAAATACTGGATTAGAAGAAAGTAATAAATATATAGATCCATGAGTACATGGAAAGTTTGGGGGCGTGGCTAGGACGCCGATGGTGGAGGCGGCGTGAGCGCTTAGCTCCGGGCCGGATCCCGCCAATTATCCTGCAAAATCGACCTGTGGTGCAGCCGTTTTTGCATCTACGGGTGTCTGAACATTCGGGGACCCTGCGGTCCAGCGGTGGTGCTCCCGGAGCAACGAGGAGAGCAGTTACGGCGATCGTTGCTGAGGCTGAGTTCGACACTGGGGCGGCAAGATGGCGGCGGTGCTCGATGCCTGATACCGGGACAGAGGGCCCTAGGGTGTGTTGATTCTCCTACGCTAGCTGAAGACACAGACCACACAGGATCCGGTGGCGGCGAGACCCGAGGCTGTGAAAATCCCCTATCAGTCGGCGACCACGCACTTCGAACTTTTATAGGTACGAGGCCTCCGTTCGTTCTCGCAATCCAAGATGGCGCGGAGTTGCTGAGCGGCCTGCAGCCGAGGGAAAGTGCACTCCAGCCCGGATACAAAGGGTACGGAGCTGATATCCGATTGGGGAACACGCTGGAGGTGTCCCACAGACCAGACCCGGTAGGCTGTGATATCTACCGCTCGGAGGTTAAGCAGAAAGCGGCCATTTTGAGTTGTTGAGCGGTCTGTGTACCAACATGGCAGCGGCCTGGGGTGTGGCCGGTCTGTAGTGAGAAGCCGCTAGTAAAGGAGCCCCCGCAGACCTAGGGAGTGCTGGACCCACGGTATATTAGTGGAGGGTGAGGAGCGCAGGCCGCAGAAATTGACCCCGGCGCTGGGGGTTCCTATGAACGGCTGATACGCTATCCCTCCTCCCATCGAAGAGTGGTACAGCTGACTACTAGCTGGTGGTGGTCAACGGTTTGCTTGTGAGCTCAGTGGCAATGAAACCCAAAGGCAAGACTGAGGAAGCGGCGGCAGCAGATGGCACCAGAAGTGGTGACACAGATGGAGACCACACCGGCGGAGAAACGGCTGGCTGACCGTCTGGACAAAATTCTGGAAGCCATTGAAGCGACGAAAAATTTGCGGCACCAGGATATTTCGCAGGTGGCTACTGGAATGGTGCTCCTGAGAGCGGATCATGCGAAGCTAGTGGACAGGGTCAAGGATGCGGAGTCCACGATACTGGAACTGAAACCGGCGGTGGTAACGGTAGAACGCAAGCTGGAAGATGCACTGCAACGTTTGACGACTCTGGAACGGCGGCCGGAGGACTCCGAAAGTCGCAATCGACGGAATAATGTACGGGTGGTGGGCCTGCCAGAGAAAATTGAAGGAACGGACATGGTGGCGTATTTAGAAGACTGGTTCAAATCGAGAGTGGCACCTGAGGGCCTATCGCCTTTCTTTACCCTGGAAAGGGAGCACAGAGTACCGGCCAAACCGCCCCTGCAGGGCCGTCCACCTCGACCTGTGGTGGCCAGAGTGCTTCACTATAAAGACCGGGACTTGTTAATTCAAAATGCACGATCAAACAGGCCCTTTAAAGTGGAGAACTGTTCGGTGACACTGTTCCCGGACTATACTCGGGACATCCAGAGACGTAGAGCCTCCTACCTAGCGGTCAAAAAGGAACTCGGGGACGAAGGCATCCAGTATTCGCTGCTATTCCCAGCGAAGCTGCGAATCATCGTGGATGGGGTGACGCAGTTTTTCTTGACGCCGGATGAAGCTTGGTCATGGCTGGAGACATATAGAGCGGGAACGGACCGCAGACCCCGTGGGTCCGGCACACAATACAAACAACCGAGAATGCGCCAGTCACAGAGGATCCGGAACAGAGGAAACGCCAAAAAAGGTCCCCAGTCCACGCAGGTAGCGGCGGATAAACAGGACGCGCTGCTGGCCGCTGCTGCATTAACTGGATCACAAACAGAGAACTCGGCTAGGGGCACGGACTCTGAGGAGGACAAGCAACATTCGGATCCTGAGTTTTCGGAAACAGACAGTATCAAGGGCACGGAATTGACGCCCAGGCTGGCTGACAAACTGTAACTTTCGCCAATTCTGCAAGGGTAAATACTGTTGGTCAGGAGGAGCGCCTGCTGTGCTAGTGGGGGACCCTCATGACTGTTTGGCTGCACTGTAACCTCTGGGGATTACGGGTGGGGGGTTGAGTTGCGAACCGCCTCATGTCGGGCCTACGCCACCTCCTTGTAGACCTTAAGGCGTCTGTGGTGGTGACTGCGGGATAGTAGTGTGTTTGTTGTGGAGGTTTGGATGGGGACTGATAATGTGTTATTGGGTCCTGTACTGGGGGGGGAGGGGGATGGGTGTTAAGTTGCTCAGTTTGGGGGTTCGGTTTATAGCTCTTGTGTGGGCTGGCAACAATGGACTGGGGAAGAGTGCGTTGTGCATTATCAATGGGGACATTACCTGAATTGAACTGTGTTAACTGGAACGTGCGTGGATTGCATACTATGTCCAGACGCCACAAAGTGCACGCTTATTTGGTGAGGCGGGGATCCACATTGCGTTGCTTCAAGAAACCCATTTGACTAAGCAAGAATGTACCGCTTTACAAAAGAGATGGAGAGGGCAAGTGTTTGGTACTACTTATTCAGCGTATGCAAGAGGGGCTCTAGTATGGGTGAGAGCGGGGACTCCTTTCCAGATGACGAACACTGTGATAGATCAGGAGGGCAGATATGTGGCGGTGGAAGGAAGATTGTGGGGAAGGGAAGTGGCGCTCTGTAGTGTCTATGCTCCGAACACGGAACAACCCAGGTTTTTCGATAAATTGTCTGGTTCGTTGGCTCATGCCCTAGCTGGTACGGTGTTAATGGGGGCGGGGGGGTGGGGGATTTTAACTCCATAACCGATGTGCTGCTTGACAGGTCACACCCACGGTTGGTTGACTCCTTGGTCCGTAGGACAGCGAAACTGAGGGCGGACTGGCAGGAGAAATGGGGGTTACTGGATATTTGGAGAGGGCACCACCCGGACGACAGGGACTATTCTTTCTTCTCTGCACTACACGAATTGCATGTTAGGATTGACGCGATCCTCTGTAGTCGGGAGTTGGCTCCCTTGGCGATCCGCTCAGAGAATCTGGCCAGGACGTTGTCGGATCATAACCCTCAGGTGGTGGCGTTTCAATGGCAGCAGGAGAGAACTGCGATACCCACTTGGCGGTTGCGACCGGACACCCTGGAGGACCTGATCTTTAGCACCAGGGTACAGGAAGGGATTGACAACTATTTTACGATGAATGAGGGTACAGCTACGTCCAGAGGGGTGGAATTTGACGCCTTCAAGGTAGTGATGAGGGAGCTCTGTATTAGTAACCATTCAGGAAAGCGAAAGGTGGTGTTGGCTGATGTGGCAAAGGCGGAAGAGGGTCTGAGGGAGTTGGAACAACAAAGACCTGAGCAGCCGGGAGGGCAGGAACGACTGACCGAGGCCAAAGAGCGAGTAGCAGTGGAAACAGAGAGGTTGCGCTGTTTTGATTATAAGCAATACATGGCAAAAGTTCATGTGGAAGGGGACAAAGTGGGAACACTTTTAGCAAAATTGGCGTCACCGGTGTCAGGGGGGGTGCTCGATCTTACATATTAGAACTGACACAGGGGAGGTGGTGTACTCCCAATCAGAAATCCTGTCATGTTTTTTGGAGTACTACACGTCATTAGACAGTAGTCATCTGGAGGCTGAAGAAGTGGAGATAGTGGAGTATTTGCAGGAGACCCCGCTACCGCAGTTGGAGAAAGAGGATGCAGAGGGGTTAGGCGGGAAAATACGGTTGGAGGAAGTGCGTGGGGCAATTAAGCAAATGGCCAGGAACAAGACGCCAGGGGTAGATGGCCTCCCTGTAGAATTTTATGCAAAATATGTGGATGCCCTGGCTCCGCGACTAGTGGAGGTTTATAATGAGGCTGCAGAGAAGGGCCACCTGCCGCACTCAATGAGGGAGGCATTGGTGATCCCCCTGTTAAAGTCCGGAAGGAAGGGTAGCGATGTAACCTCATACAGGCCGTTATCGATGCTAACGGTTGACTACAAAATACTGAGTAAAATATTAGCCACGAGACTCTTGTCCCATATGACTACCTTGGTGCATGTGTATCAGGCAGGGTTTATTCCGACTCGGAATACCTCGACTAACATACATAGATTGCTACGGGTGTTGAAAGGCGGATTAGAGGAGGGCATGTTCCCGGCTGATTTATCGGTGGACGTGGAAAAGGCATTTGACAGCCTGGAATAGCTCTACCTAGATAAAGTGCTGGAGAAGTTTGGACTGGGGGAACGATTTAGGAGATGGACGGCCATTTTATATTCCTTAGCGACGGCGAGGGTGAGACTGGGGCCTGTTATTTCAGCGCAATATCCGGTGCAAAGAGGCACAAGACAGGGCTGTTCACTCTCACCTCTGCTGTTTGCGCTGGCAATCGAACCTCTAGCGGCTCGAGCTACAACGGGGAACCCTATACCAGCAAGGTCTGTGCTGGGGTACCGCACCATATCTCGCTATACGTGGACGATTTGCTTCTGTTCTTGGAAGATACAACTCTGGCTCTTCAGGGAGCGGTGACCCTGTTGACAAATTTTGGGGCACTTTCGGGCCTCAGGGTCAACTGGGGTAAGACATGTATATTTCCTCTGAGAGCAGACATGCAGCAGCCGCTACTGCCCCCAGGACTGATATGGGAGAGGTCGTGTTTTACCTACCTGGGTGTCCGGATCTATCATGACTCGGAGGCCCAGCTAGAAGGAAATGTAGGCCGCTGCATCATGGCTTTGAGGGGCTGTGTATCATTCTGGGCTACGTTGCTTCTTTCGGTGTTGGGGAGAGTGGCGCTGCTTAAGATGGTGGCTCTACCTCGCCTCTTATATTATTTCCGTACCCTCCCTCTCTGGATACCTCCCAGGTTCTTTCGGGACCCGAGGACGCTCACGATATATTTTATATGGGGGTCTGGGAGGAGGCGAGTGACGCTGGACACACTACTCAGGCCCAAATTGGACGGAGGATTGGCTGTCCCGAACTTTGAATTATATTACTTAGCAGCTCAGCTGCAGGTCCTCACGCAGAAAGTAGCGAGGGAATTCAGGGGACCAGAAGAAAGTCATGGGACGGGTGCGCAGAGGCATATACTTTCTTACATCATTATGCAGCAAAAACTAGAATTGAAGGCATTGACATCGGAGGACAGAACCCTGAGGCTGTGTTGGAACAGGAGTCAGCGGAAGGCAGGGGTGCTCCCCCCATATGCGCCTGAAATCCCCTTGGGCATGTTGACGGCGCTACCACATGGGGGGGCTGGTCAAGATTGCTGGAATGGGAGGAGTTGGGGCTCCAGATGGTCGGTGACCTGTATGCTGATGGGGAGTTATTGTCCTTCCCGGCACTACAGGACCAGTTTGGACTTCCGGATGGGGGTTTCCTATTGCACATGGCGGTGGTGTCTGCCATGAAAAAGCATTGGAGATCAGGGCAGTTAGAACCCAAGACTACGCTGGCATGCCAATATGTGGTGATGGCGGCGGGCACTTTCAAGGCAGTTACCTGTCTGCAGTCGCGCTTACTACAGGAAGGGTTGACGCCGTTGGACACACTTAAACAGAAGTGGGAAGAGAGTGTGGGGAAGCCCATACCGGATGTAACCTGGTCCCAGTTATTTAAGAGAACATGGAAAGGGAGCAGAAATGCACATTTTCAACAGGTGCACTTTTTTGTGTTGCATAGAGCATACCTCACTCCGGGGAAAATGAAGAAATATTTCCATGTCCAAGATGCGGCCTGTCCCCCCTGTTTGAGGCCCGAGGTAGAGTTGGAACATATGTTGTGGGACTGCCCCAAATTAGGGCACTACTGGGCGGAAATAGGGGACCTGTTGAATGAAGCCCCGGACAGGCAGGTGGAGTAAGATCTGGCGACCTGCCTGCTGCTTTGGTTCCCCCATACGAGGAAGACCAAGGTAACCAGTAAGTTTATTGATCTGGGACTTATGCTAGCGCAGAGGGAGATAACCTGGCACTGGAAGGCGAAGGAAGGCCCTTCTGTTAGGAGGTAGGCGCATGAGATGTGCAAGTGGGTCAGTAGTGAAGGAGTGCTTAGAGGTAGGCAGGCAACTCGCTCAGCCAATGAAAAGTGTCTGGAGACGGCGAGAGCATGGGAAGACCTGGTGCAGACATTTAAGAACAGCTTAGAACCTGAGAATGAATGAGTTGGTGGGGTTCTACGTTGCCTTCCCGGGAGACACATTGAGCATGTAGGGAGGACGCACTGAACTCAGTATTGGTTTAGATCCTTGACTTTAGTGAGGCCAACACCAGTTGCAGTCAGTGTGGGGGGGGGGGGGGTTATACGGGTTACGGACATGACGCAGCTGATGGATGTATGGGCGTGAGGGGGTATTGTGTCTAACCGCCGGGCTCGAGAGGAGGGAAGTTAATATGCTGAACTGGGCCTTCTGTGAGTCCGGGGTGATCTAACATCGGTGAGGTACCTGGAAGGGTAGGATTGGAGGGAGTTGTCTGGAGTCTCGATGAGCTCAGTCCTGCAGGGTGTTCTACAGCGTGGATTGTCAGGAGTTTGGGGGGGGGGGGGGGGGGGGGGGGGGGGGGGAGAAAATATTTGAGAAGCAGATACCAGATGTTTGACCGAATGACAATCCTGTTATCCCGTATGCGATTGCCAGGGATGAATATCACCGAGCCAAGCGCCGCCCAGCCTCCGGGATGTGGGCCTTAAGGCTGTCTAAAGAGTGTTGATGGGTATTACAGGGCTGGGTGGACGGGCAGTCACACCAGCGTGTACAGCTTTATATTATGTTCTGTTTTTTACTTCCTATCTGCAATAAAAATTATTTTAAAAAAATAAATTTAAAAAATGAGTACATGGAAAGTTTGTATTTTATTTATTTTAAGGGATTTAGAATGCTCTTGAATCACCCCCGAAGGGGTATCTCAGCGCTTAGGACACTTCTGTCAGAAGGTTGGAGGACAAGTCACTAGAAAAGAGCAGTCTTAAGAAGCTTTCTAAAGCGAAGGTAGTCAGAACATTCTCGCAATTGAATGGGAAGCGTATTCCAGTAAGACGGAGCACGATAAGAGAAGGCCTTTCCTCCCAACCCTACTCTTCTAATCCGAGGTACCCTAAGGAGGGCTTGGATACTCGAGTGCAGGGATCTGGAGGGGGGTGTAGCTGGTGAGTCTATCAGCTAGATAATACATATAGATGCATAAATGAAGTAAGTATATGTAGATTAAAGTTATTGATAGAGGTATAGGGTGAGAAATAGAGTAGTGCATTGAATATGCTTTTTTTTGTTGGGTTTTTGGGAAGAAAGTAATAAATATGTAGATCTAAGTACATGGAAGGTGTATAGATGCATATAGTAAGTAAGTATATGTAGATTAAAGATGCATTCAATAAACTCTGGTTTTGAAGTGTTGTAATTTTTTTAAAACAATTATTCTACATGTTTATACAAAGCAATACATATCTATATTACAAATAAATGCTTATATACAGAGGGATATGCTGTATATTTCTGTTTGTGTATGGTGCTTATGTGGGGGAAGAGCCAATTCGAGTAATTTTCTTAAGATAAGGTGGTTGTTGGTGGATCTTAAGTTGGGGGGTAAAGAGTTCCATATTTTGGCTGCTTGAACAGAGAAGGATGTGCCACCCATGGTTTTTTATATTATCTTGGGATTTTGAGGTGAGGTGCCACTGAGCGGAGGCTCCTATGTTTAATGTGTTTGGTAATTTTATTCCTAATGAAGAGCGGTCCCATGCCATGTATCACTTTGTGGGTGATTCAAAGCAGCTTGAACAAGGACCTTCTGGCAACCGGTAACCAATGCAGGGCTTTCAAGGAATGGGAGATGTGGTCTCCCGGTTTGATATGCAAGAGTAGTCTGGCAGCAGAGTTTTGAATCCGTTGTAGTCTTTTCATAGTAGTCAAAGGTGATCCATGGTATAGGCTATTGGCATAATCTAGTTTGGACAGAACAAGGGAGCTGGTAGTTTGGACATTGTGTGGAAATCCCAACTGGGGGGGGGGGGGAAATTCATTGCAGTTTTAATAGTAACAAAGCTTGATCTTGCTAGTTTGTCCACTTGGGCTTTCATCGATAGCTTGGAGTCCATGGTGATTCCGAGGTTTCTTACTTCCTTCAATACTTTAGGCGGTGATCCCAGTTCATCAGGCCATGCGGGTCAAAATGTTTCCAATCGCCACACTTGAGTATTTCCGTTTTGGAACCATTCAATTTGAGATGGCTCCAAGTCATCCATTGATGCACAGCTCTGAGACAACTGAAAATTGGCGAGTTTAAGGTCTTTGGGGCATTCCAGTAGAACGGGTATGTGTGTCTCATCTGCATAATGATTGATTCCTACTAGAGGTTAATTTGGTACCTTGGGTGGAATTGGTACCCTCATTGTGGACTTGGTCAACACCAGACAAGGTTAAGAGCTGGCAAGTGTGCCAGTAAAGATTAAGGGGCAATCCTAGCTGAACATCAGGATTTACATGTTTTAAGATCTAGGTTGATCCATACAACTGAAAAGACAGGGGCTCCAGTTCCTCAAAAAAAGAATAGGGTGATGGCCATGTAGGCCTCCATTTGGCACTGTCAAATTTAAGAGTGAGAATCAAACTTCAAGTATGCATAGAACTTTGAAGATGCCTGTGAATTTCTTTAGCACCTCAAATCTAAGAAACAATAACAAAATCATATAAGAGTGTCTGGCAAATTCATAAAGGTTCCCTATGATCCTGATGTCCTGCACAAGCATGGCTCACTTTGAGGTGTTTTCCATTAGTTAAGTTGTTGCAATTCTCATGCTTACTTGTTCTCAAAATATGTGAACAAAGGTTTCATGGTACTTATTTATCGTTTGCATCATTTGAGTAATCCCTGGTTCTACAACCCATCTACTTAAATTTGCATTTTAAATATAACAACTTAAAAAAACGCAACAGATGCCATATCAAAAACAAAAGTGCTATTCAATAAGTAACATAGTAGGGAGGGCAGTATCAACAGTGGGGGATGCAGACATGCATATAATTGTACAGGTGGCAGAGTCATAGGTGGCACAATGGTACCCCATTTTTAACATCTCCTTCCATATACTAGAACATGATAAAATATGATCAGCAACAAGGAATTGTAGTGCTGCTGTGGAGTTTGCAATGACAAACTCCCAGACCATATACTCTTTTAAGGCTTTACTGCACTGACAATGTTTAAGAATGGACCTAGACAATGTAGGGGTACAGTGCTCATGCAACTGTACCCTCACCAGTGGTATAGTGCACCCAGCTCGAGGGATGTCTTTCCTAAACCACAGGCAGTGGGTTGCAGGCATTGCACACAGGTATGTGTGCCATGTCGCACCTTCACTTTTCTCTGCACCAAAACACACAGCATGCAGTGTGTGTTTTAAGGTACAGGACCTCTAAAGGTGGCATAATATGTGCGGTAGGCCGTAGAGGCCTTACCTGGTCACAGTGCCCTTGGTACCCATGGTACCTTTGACAAGGGACTTACATGTGGCCAGAAAGTTGCCAATCGGGGGTACAAACGTACAGTTTTGGGAAAGAACACAGGCCCTGGGAACCCGATTGGCAGGGATCCAGAGCACATCAAGTCGAAGTGCATCAGAAATACTGCAAAAAGTGGGGGGGGGGTTACTGTAACAGAAACCCACTTTCCTACACTCGCCCAACATAAGGTCACTTGCCTGGGAAAGCATGCTAGAGTGCTCCGGTATGGAGAGAGCGAACGCCCCGGTCGAAAACCGACTCGTTTGCTTCGTGACCCCTACCACGCCACATATGTAACTCATTTGCAGCAGCCAGATGGCACAGAAGTCACTGAGGACACTTACATTTTGGCAGATTTTACTGACTATTACAAGGCACTTAACACGTCTCGCCCGGGTATCGGTGAAGATACATTGGCCAACTACTTATCTGAAGTTGCCATTGTGTGGCTTAAACCCGGCCAACGGCAATTCCTCACCTCTCCCATCACATGTGATGAACTCCCACAGGCCATAGTGGACTTGAGCGGATCCACTGGTCCCAGCTTGGATTGGTTCATTAGAAACTTTTACAAAGCTTATAAACCACTTCTGGTCCCTCATTTATTAGATATGTTTGATAAATCTCTTGAACGTGGCTCCCTCCACCCTCTCCCCACGCGGCCGGAACTTGTCATCACTGTTTTACTCAAGCACAAAAAGCACTGTTTCCACTGCTCTACGCATCATCCATTGTCCCTTATACATTTCAACACTAAAATACTGGCCAAGGTCGTGGCTACCCACTTTTCTCTATTTCTCTATTAATGGATCGCATAATTTTCCACAAGCAATCTGGCTTTGTACCACACCTTTCCACTTCAATTAACCTTCGCACTTTATTCGCAATGATCAATTAAATTTATCCTACCGTCCCCTCGGCAGTCGCACTATTAGATGCCAAAAAGGCATTAGATTCACTTGAATGGTCCTTTTCTCCATGCCACTCCGACAAAACTAGGCTTGCCTAATGGCTTTCTCAATCTGATTCATCTGCTTGTCATACCAAGACCCTATGACCCGTGTGCCTCAATGCTACAATCACAGAGCTGCTCCCCTTAAAGCGCGTTTACTCTGGTCTGCATAATAACTGGAGTAAATCTGACTTGTTCCCACTTACAGATGTCACCGTGCCTTGTGGCCTTGAATTCCCTTTATAATGGTACATAGACTCCTCCAGGTATTTGGTCATCCATATCCACAGGCAGCATTCAGTGGTATTCCAATGCAACTATGGGCCCACTCTAGTAAACTTGAAACACAAGTGGAGAGATTGGATTTGACTTCTGATGGGTAGTGCTGGACGTATAACAAGCATTAAAATAGTTGTTTTATCTTGCTTTCTTTCTCTTTTTTTAATATTCCCATTGTCCCCACCAGCACCTTTTTTCACCTCCCTGTTTGGGTTGCTCATTCGACTTATATGAGCCGGCTCCGGGCCTGGTATCCGCTGGGAAGTCCTCACTCCTTCCGGTGACAGCTGTGGATTTGGAATCCCTGACCTCCAACTTTATTTCTACGGAACCAAAGCAAATTTCGCTTACTATTGGTAACACCCAGATGCCCGGATGCCAATTCCTTAAACCTGAGCGGACATAACTACTGCATCTCCCACTTGCCACCATATTACCCCAAAATATCCAAAGTGACCCCAATGTAATAGACGCTTGCCACTACTAGTTGGGAATGGTTTAAACTTCTACAATATCTTGTTGGCGATGCCCTTTACTCCCCACATATTCCACTCATAAACAACCCTTGGGTCCTACTCACTCGAAAGCCACTAGTACAGCGTACTCTTTGCGCACCCAACTGGCGGGTCACGGGCGACCCGTTTATAACTGGTGTACTCAAGTACAGTTCCACAATGGCTAAAGAAGAACAATCATTCACTATGGATAGATTTACATTCCATGGTCAATACAGGACACCACTCACATTAATGATCGCTTCCCCAGATAATGGCCATCTGGTCTCTACATTTATATCATACTTCCTTGAAATTAAAGCCTGACTTAGTGGAGAGGGCAGGGCTTCGTGGGAACGTGACCTGGGTATCCCTATTTCCGATAAGGTTTGGTATTACTGCTACATTCAGACTAAACTAGTTCCATGCAACTGCTGGCATAAAATATTACATTTTAATTATCTCCATAGAGCCTATACTATCCCCAATGTACTGGTAAAATTTGACCCTACTAGATCCCACCGGGGCCAGAAATATCAGGCGTACGATATGGACTTCCCTCACTTGACATGGACTTGTGGGGTGAGAGCACCCTTTTAGAAGGACATCTATTCCACTCTGTCTCTTATTAACAAACAACCACTTTCTTTTGACCCCCTCATGGCTTAATTGGGTTATGTTAAGCCATTGCCACTGGGGCTACGTAGTTTTACTGCTATTGCCCTACTTCTAGATAAATAACAAATTTCGGTTCATTGGGGTGCTTGCACGCCCAGCCACCAGTGGCAGCCTGGCTGAAAGACTTGTCCTACTATAACACTAAATCTGATTTGAATGCTTCCCTACAAGCCAGTCATATCCAGGCCCAAAGATATTTGGAAGTCAATACAGAATTGTTTGTTGTCTATGGCTGATTCTATGGATGATGAAACAGATTAACCATATATTCTTTTGCCATATGTTATATTAATTCACTCATCTGCACCGCTGTAGGGCACCGAATGTTCCTTATTGATTTTTTGAGGTATGTCATGTCTTTTCACATTTCTCCCTTCATTGTATGTCTCTCATTTATTGTTATAGCTCTTTTTATGTCTCGCCTGCGCAGCACGCATGCGCTGAATAGGAAAAAGACATTTAGCAATTGAGGTGCTTTTGAGGCTAAAAATGCGCATGCGTTGCATTGCTTTAATGGCAACGCGTGCACATTGCGGGAGCAAGCAGGGGGGGCATATGGTCGCAATTATCGCGCCTTGCTGCTCGCTCCCACAAGGGAATCCAGGCCCCCTCCTCTCTCCCCTCCCCCTGCTGCCGCACGCGCTTTTTTTACCTCTTACCAGACGATCTTTTTTCTGTACTTTTTCCTCATACCTTTGACTTTCATGTTTACTTTTTTCTGTTCATCCCCTGCTATGTGCTTTCCCCAAATTTCATTATTCGTCTTTTTTTAGTTTCTTTCTCTGTTCTGGTTTTCCCTACATGTGATCATCATGAGAATGTTGTCTTCAGACAGAGGAGGCTTACTTGTAACTAATTAATGTTCTATCTAGTGGGACACAGTTTACCAGCCCGACTTAAGCTTCTAGAGCGATGGGCGCCTTGCGCCACTATGTGCCAGTCACTGGAAGCTTGAACGAGATAACTGACTCTAGCTCTGTTCGAGGTCCTATTGTAAAGCGCTCTGATGTCTCAGACAACGATTGCGCTATGTAAAACTCCCCCCAAAAATGTAGATTCTGCTTGTCACCCATTCTCTAACCTCACAAAGGCCACTTGTTATCGTGGGTTCCATCTTGAAGTTCAGTGAAACCACATCTCTCCAAGCGTTACGCGCCGTCGCGAAGTAATCTCCATGCTGAGCAGCAGGACAAATCATAGAATTAAGTACAGCGTCCCGTTAGTTGTGCAGAGGAGATTATGCGCATGATATTGAAACTAAAATGTCGCCGGGAAGCGCACATTTATGCCAGCCTTCTAATTAAAAAGGCAAGGAAAAGCAAGAAATTGTCAGTCAGCATGGACCTTTTCAAAAGCACCCTTCTGTTTCCTTAATATCGCGCTATTCGGTTCCTTCCTTTGTCTTGGTGCTTCTCTGCAAAGACTCAGCCCACACTTTTTCGTACTCTAGTTGTCTTGGTGCTTCTCTGCAAAGACTCAGCCCACACTTTTTCGTACTCTAGTGTGGGCTGAGTTATAAATGTACTATCCGCCGACATTTGAGTTCATAGGACCATTACATGCATTATTCACTTCGGCGGCAGCTTCCAATATTAATATTTGTTAGCTGGAGATATAACTCTTTAAACAATAAACTTTTTTTTCTTTCCACTGACAGTAATTGCAACTTTAGCTGTGGGGCTGTGCCCGGTTAGTCTGTCTTTGCATCTCTGAACAGACCCTCCAGATATGTTAACGCGCTACAAGAGCTGCTACTGATGCTGCCTCAGATGTGCAAATTCTGTCAGAGGAGATGATGGACTTGAAGCATTCTTCCGGTTGCACGAGGCTGTATAAATCGAAAGCTTGTTTTTTTAGATCTGGAACTAACCAAGAAGACACTTTGATTGACTAAAAATATATTGGTAATATACTTATAGGTGTTTTTTTAAAACTTCTTTTTATTAAAAAATAGTAAACATATACAATACAAAAACAGACCAGAGCGCCTTGAGTGACTGCCAATGCATACATTGAGAACATAGACCTCCACCGAAAATGATAGACAGAATACAGAATTATAAAGCGCAGGCTCAGGTGTCCTCCGGTTCCATATTGTAAGGATCCACCTCAGGTGGTGTACAGATGTCCCCCCGGAAGGTGTTCCACGCACCCCAGACCTTGCCCCACTTACGGGGTCGCCCCCTTGCAACATACCACACTTCTCCCGGAACATACACCAGTCGAGGTCTTCCATCCACTTCCCAACCCGCGGCGCTAGGACAGCACCCCAGAGTTGTGCAATATGGTGTTTAGCTATCGCACAAGCTAATGTGACCCAGAGTTTACCATGTATCGAAAGGTCAGAGGGCTCCGTTACATTCAGCAAACATAGACGCGCCTCCAACTCAATCCGCACTCCCCAAACTTCACTCATCTTCAGATGGATCCTAGTCCAGTAACCACGGACCCTTTCACACTCCCACAGAATATGTAGAAATGTACTGGGCATACCACACCCTCGTCGACAATCCCCAGATGCTGCCAACCCCATTCTCATCAATCCAGGGCCCAAGGTGTAGGAGCGGTGCAAAATACGTAGTTGTACCATACGGAGTCTCATCGGGACAGCCAATACTCTGGGGGATGATACCGCCTCCCTCCAATCTTCTTCATCCAGAACCAAGCCATCTGCCACCCATTGCTCCCTTAGACGCTCCAGGGGATCCCCAGAGTGGTTAACGAGTTTCCTGTATGTCAGCGATATTGCTTTGGTGGGTAGATGACCGTCCAGCAATCTGTCCTCCAGCGGGGAGGCCACCGGGAGGGACACACCACTGGGAACCGCAGCATGTAGAGCGTGGCTGACCTGAAGGTATCTGAATCGTTCAGCATCACGCAGCTGATACTTGGCTTGCAACTCCTCAAACGTCAGTATCCTATCTTTGCACCACACATCCCGCACCTGAGTAATACCAATCAAGTCCCATCGGTCAAACCCTTTCGATTTCCAAAGAGTACCCAACTTCTCCGAACTCCACAATGGTGTAGCTAGCGTTATACGTCCCTCCCACTCGATAGCTCTGTTGACCTCATGCCAGACCCTCGTCGCCATCGCTGGAGGACCCACCAAAGGGAAACGACTGTTCCTCGCATACAACAATCTGGTATACTCTCCCCCGGGTATCTGACCCCGATCCATTGCGTAACCCGGGTCAACTGGTGAACCATAGATGGCATGGTTTATTGGAGCAAGCTGGGTCACCTAGTAGTACTTCCCGATATTAGGGAGACCAATGCCCCCATCATACCAGGGCAACATCAATTTTGACAAATCAATACGCGGTCTCCCCTCCCACAGCAGGCCACGCTGCAAAGATTCTATCTCATTAAAATACGCTGGAGGTAGCGGGTCAAAGGAATTCTGCAGAGCGTGTAGAAAGAGCGGGAGGGCCATCATCTTAAAGAGGACTGCACGGCCCGCCATAGATATCGGCAATCGCTTCCATCTGGCGACATCACCTCGCAACCTGGCCAGCGGGGGAAGCAGATTCAGATTGAAACGCGCCTTTGGGTCCTTCGATATCTGGATCCCCAGGTAGCGAAAATTGACCAATTCTAGTTTAACCGGACAATTCAATGGCACACTAGGTGGATCGCCGCTTAATACAAAACAGACCGACTTTGCCCAGTTAATTGCGAAGCCTGAAAATCTCCCAAAAATAGCTAAGACATCCATAAAAACCGCCAGTGAACTGTGTGGGGAGGTCAAATACAATAGGATGTCGTCAGCATAAAGCGAGATCTTGTCCTCCCACTCCGGTGTCCAGCGCAGCCCTTTAATTGAACGGTCCCAGCGCACCCAGGCCGCGAGCAGCTCCAGTGCGAGGGTGAACAACAATGGTGAGAGAGGGCAACCCAGACGCGTGCCCCTTCCAAGTGCAAAGTCACGGGATCTAGGATTGTTAACGATCACCCGAGACAAGGGGGCAGAGTAGAGTAGGCGAACACAACCAATAAATTCGGGGCCAAACCCTAACTTCTCCTAGACGGCAAAGAGATACGACCACTCCACACGGTCGAAGGCCATTGTGGCGTCCAGAGACAACAACACTGCTTGTTCATGGATGCGATGAGCAACGGCCACCACCCCGTGAAGCCGTCGGAGAATTAGGGCGGTATTCCATCGCGGCATAAAACCGGACTGGTCCGGATGCACCAGCGTCCCGATAACCTTCACTAGGCGGGCGGCGGGCAGTTTGGCCAACACTTTGGGTTCTACATGTAACAAGGAGATCGGGCGGTACGATGAACACTCAAGGCACGGCTTACCATCCTTGTAAATAAGCACAATATTAGCAATTCCCTGATCATATGGTAGCACACCACGGTCCCTGCTCTCAAGATACATGTCTTTCAAGTGCGGGGCCAGACGGTTGGCATGGAGCTTAAACAGTTCAATGGGAAGGCCGTTTGGGCCCGAAGCCTTGCTGGAGTGAACTCCTCTGATGGCCATCGCCACCTCATCATTCGTGAGGGCGGAGTCCAAGAAGTCCCTGTGCTCCGCCGACAGAGCCAGCATCGGAATATCCCGGATCATGTCGGCATTTTCTCCCACCGTGAAGTCCCCTGTCGAGGTGTAAACCTCCTCGAATTAGCGGGCAAATTAGTCTACGATTAACTGAGGGTCCGACGAGACCGCCGCAACCGCGATACGCAGTTCCGGCACCAACCGAGAACCCCAATCACCCTTTTCCAGCCATGCTATCAAATTTCCGGCCTTGTCGCCATGTTCATATATTCTACTCTGCGTGGTGGCATGCTGCGTCTTTGCTCTGTCACGCATCAGGGTCTTGTACTCGTCCCGGAGCAACCCAAAGTTATAGGTGTTTTAAGGTACCTTCTTTGTCCATTGTTATTGTGTGATTAAAATGTTTAGTGCGAGGCTACTAGGTGTCTGTTGCGAAGAATATTATGGCTTAACATAAAAAGCATTGACATAGCCAATAGGTCTCGCCTTTGGGACCTTATAAGTGTTTAGCCATGCTACAGCGGATGTTGTTGCACCAAGGATATTGTGCTGCATAACTAAATACTTATAAGGTCCCAAAAGCGAGACCTACTGGCTATGCCAATGCTTGTTCTTTTGGTAACGTGCTGTGCCCACATGTAAACATTTTTTTTTTAAACTTCGGTAAATGCCTTCACTGTATGTACATGTTGAAAATGATGAATAAAGATGTAAAAAAAAAATAAAAAGACAAGATACTCAATATACTAGATATTACAATGACCATCATTAGGCAAACAAATGTCTGGTTGCTAGCCTTCAAAAACACTTTAGGCTCTTCCTGTGTATTTGTAGAATCAACTGTATATTATCGGACTCTCTCCTATCTGGACACATCCAACGAATCTTTAAGGAGGAAAAATAGCATCTCTTCATTGGCAGCCCTCCCACACAGCGGCCAAACGTAGGTTTTTCTCAAGTATTAGTGAACTACCAGCAAGGCCCACTTTTCCATGACTCTCCCACAGCAGAAGAAGGGGCGTGTTTTTGAGTTAATGTAAGGAATATGATGAGGAAAATTGGGCTTGGTTTAATGTATAGAATTATTATCTGACCAACATGAAATATTTCTAAACTACAGAATTCCTATATAAATATAGAAGAACGTCAAAGTCCTGTTGAAATAAATTGCTTCTGAAAAAAGAGGCAGAAAACTGAAGCCTTTGATGGGGAACTTGATATCAATCGGAAGTTAATGTAAGAGGGGATAAACTGATAACATAACCAATAAGCGTCTAAGGCTCCTACTGCTTATTTCTAGTTTCGTTAAAGTGTAGAGTTTAAACGTGCTTTTTCAACTTTAGAATGATAAAAGGTTAAGCCAGGCTGATCGGTATCCAACTGGTTTCTTATGGGTTCATTGATGACTGCTACAGACCTTTATAGCAGTAATATTAACTCACAGAGCAGAAGTTGTTATCTAAGATGAATATATTGTACAGCATGATGTTTTTCACCCTGTTATCTCAGGTTTTAATTATTTCTAAATCCAAAAGCAAAGACAGTCATATTCATATTCAGCTCAGGTAAAATACTGATTTTCATGCAAGCGCATCTGTAATAATGATACAGAACAAAGCTACGTGAAAAGCCATACTGCAAAATGTCACAGCAAAATTTAACAAGTTTTCTTTGCCGACTTGTGCTCGGCGTGTGCCATTACTCCAGCCAATGGAAAGTATTCTTGAAACAGTCCAAAGCCACATGGTACATGTTAACACGCATTTGCAATGCCTTTTATTTATATTTTTGCTTTTAAACATAAATAAAAGGCATTGTCATTTACAATGCTAATAGCTTAAACTCTCGCAAAAGTGAGACCTATTGCATTGCAAATACGGGACGGGCAGCTATAAGTCTCCAGCTGGACGCATCCTTCGGATGCAGTACCAGCGAGACCTGAAAGGAGTGAGGGATAGAACAGGTAAGCATGAGATGCTGGTGCATGGGTGGATGGTGTGCGAGCTCTTTGGGAGAAATGATTTGATGGCTTGCCTGTATGGCAGAGACTGCTCATATCATGCACTATAAGCATTTAGCTGTGCCAAAGAACGGATGCGATAAAGAATGAGGCGAGCCAATCACAACTACAGATACTTCCCATCTTAGGTGGTCCGGACTGGTTTGTGAAATGTATTTTTTTTACCCCATTGATTATGGTGCATATGGAGTTGCCCAGATGGGAAGGCGCTACCTTTGAATGTAAAGTATTGCATCAGCTGCATTATATGTTCTGTTTCCACATAAGTGTGGTGAATTATAAACCTATACTAATTAGTAATATACAACAAGATATAGTGTCTACTTTAGGAGTCCATCCAAACTTGGCAGGAATCAAACCAAAGTAATATGATTTGAACAAACCGTTATAGAATATCTTCTAGGGGTTAGTCCAGGAATTGTAGAGAAACAACCAAGAAAAGATCAAACTCCAAATACATGAGCCTGTGGGCCACAAGATGTAGCTGGACGACAACACACCCACAAAAAAAAAAAATCAGACTGTATATGCACACAGGTTTGGGGGGTCCACCCATGTGCTGCACTTGTGCAATCCACTAAAATCATACTGCTATATGTAGTAATCAGACACTACGTGTAAAGTGGGCCAGTTGAGAATGTGTTACAGTGCCCGTCTCTGGCTGGGGTACAGTGCCCGTCTCTGGCTGGGGTACAGTGCCCGTCTCTGGCTGGGGTACAGTGCCCGTCTCTGGCTGGGGTACAGTGCCCGTCTCTGGCTGGGGTACAGTGCCCGTCTCTGGCTGGGGTACAGTGCCCGTCTCTGGCTGGGGTACAGTGCCCGTCTCTGGCTGGGGTACAGTGCCCGTCTCTGGCTGGGGTACAGTGCCCGTCTCTGGCTGGGGTACAGTGCCTGTCTCTGGCTGGGGTACAGTGCCTGTCTCTAGCTGGTGTACAGTGCCTGTCTCTATCCAGGGTACAGTGTCTCTATCTAGGGTACAGTGCCTGTCACTAGCGGGAGTAAAGTGCCTGTCTCTGTGTGTGGTACAGTGCCTGTATTTAGCTGACGTACAGTGTCTGCTTGTAGCTGGATACAGTGTCTGTCTCTATCTAGGGTACAGTGCCTTTCTCTAGCTGTGGTAAAGTGCCAGTCCCTAGCTGTGGTAAAGTGCCAGTCTCTATCTAGGGTACAGTGCCTTTCTCTAGCTGTGGTAAAGTGCCAGTCTCTAGCTGTGGTAAAGTGCCAGTCTCTAGCTGTGGTAAAGTGCCAGTCTCTAGCTGTGGTAAAGTGCCAGTCTCTAGCTGTGGTAAAGTGCCAGTCTCTAGCTGTGGTAAAGTGCCAGTGCCTGTCTCTGGTGCAGTGCCTGTCTCTGGTGCAGTGCCTGTCTCTGGTGCAGTGCCTGTCTCTGGTGCAGTGCCTGTCTCTGGTACTGTCTCTGCCTGTGGTACTGTCTCTGCCTGTGGTACAGTGCCTGTCTCTGCCTGTGGTACAGTGCTTGTCTCTGCCTGTGGTACAGTGCCTGTCTCTGCCTGTGGTACAGTGCCTGTCTCTGCCTGTGGTACAGTGCCCGTCTCTGCCTGTGGTACAGTGCCCGTCTCTGCCTGTGGTACAGTGCCCGTCTCTGGCTGTGGTACAGTGCCCGTCTCTGGCACAGTGACTGTCTCTGGCTCTGGTGCAGTGCCTGTCTCTATCCAGGGTACAGTGCCGGTCTCTATCCAGGGTACAGTGCCGGTCTCTATCTAGGGTACAGTGCCGGTCTCTATCTAGGGTACAGTGCCGGTCTCTATCTAGGGTACAGTGCCGGTCTCTATCTAGGGTACAGTGCCGGTCTCTGGCTGTGCTACAGAGCCTGTGGTCCTGCCCCCACCCCCAGAGGCCTGGAGGCCGCGCTCCCACTCGTGCTTTCGGCCGCGCTCAGACAGGACATCTTATAACTCGCGCTCCGAGGCTCCAGGATGCGTGAACCAGGATAGGAAAGGCTGAGAAGGGAGGGGGGGGGAGGGGCACTGCAGGGAGCGGAGGGAAGGAAGGAAAGAGCCAGGGAGGGAAGAAGCAAGAGGCGGAGATTGGGAGAGACACCCAAGGAAAGTACCACGAAGGAGGGAAGAAAGTGGAGGGAGGAAGAAAGCGGATGAAGAGGAAGAGGGAAGGGGGGAGAGAAAGTACGAATCCTTGGAGAGAAAAATAAGGAATAACACACATATATTAGAAGTGAAGGAGACACCACACCACCACTGGGTCTGGAGTGAGTAAGGGGCAGCACAGGGACTAAGAAGCAGCACGTACAGTCAGGAGGGCAGCACCGAGGGCCAGGTGAGCAGCACAGGGGGTCCGGAGAGCAGCACAGGGGGCCATGGGAGCAGTCCAGAGGGTTAGGAGAGCAGCACAGAGGGCCAGTGGAACAGCACAGGAGGTTGGGAGAGCAGCATAGAGGGTCAGGAGAGCAGCACAGGGGGTCGGGATAGCAGCACAGAGGGCCATGGGAGCAGCACAGGGGGTTGGGAGAGCAGCATAGAGGGTCAGGAGAGCAGCACAGGGGGTCAGGAGAGCAGCACAGGGGGTCAGGAGAGCAGCACAGGGGGTCAGGAGAGCAGCACAGGGGGTCAGGAGAGCAGCACAGGGGGTCAGGAGAGCAGCACAGGGGGTCAGGAGAGCAGCACATAGGGCAGGGGAGCAGCACAGAAGGCCAGGTGAGAGAAGCATAGCGGGTTGGGTGAACAGCACGGGGTCGTGAGAGCAGCACAGAGACTCAGGTGAGCAGTACAGAGGGTTAGGAGAGCAGCACAGAGGGCCAGGGGAGCAGCACAGGGGGTCGGGAGAGCAGCACAGAGGGCCAGGGGAGCAGCACAGGGGACCAGGTGAGAGAAGCATTGGGGGTTTTAGGTGAGCAGCACGGGGGGGGGGGGTCGGGAGAGCAGCATAGAGGGTCCGGAGAGTAGCACAGGGGGTTGGGATAGCAGCACATAGGGCCATGGGAGCACCACAGAAGGCCAGGTGGGAGAAGCATAGAGGGTCGGGTGAACAGCACGGGGGTCGGGAGAGCAGCACAGAGACTCAGGTGAGCAGTACAGAGGGTTAGGAGAGCAGCACAGAGGGCCAGGGGAGCAGCACAGAGGGTCCGGAGAGCAGCACGGAGGGCCAGGGGAGCAGCACGGAGGGCCAGGGGAGCAGCACGGAGGGCCAGGGGAGCAGCAAAGGGGGCCAGGTGAGAGAAGCATTGTGGGTCTCGGGTGAGCAGCAGGTGGGGGGAGGGTCGGGAGAGCAGCACAGAGGGCCAGGGGTGCAGCACAGGGGGTCGGGAGAGCAGCATAGAGGCCAATATACATTGAAAGATTTATTAAGCAATTACAGTTGAAAATAATGCCCACAGTGAGAATTCAAATGAACCCTAAGATTTTTGATGTCCCAGAATTAGTTGGGCACATACATAGGCTGTTTGAAGAACAACAACAAATAAGTATTAATGTTCAACATTTGTGTGGTGTATCCCATGAACGTTATTATCTCTGGTGCTTAATATACCTTATAAATGCCTATCCTAAATTAGGAAGATCGACAGAATTTGAGATTGAGGGAAAGCAAGCATGATCCGAAGGCCTCTTTCAAACATTTATTCAGGAACTTGCATAAAGCAGAATGCTATTTCTTGACATTGCGAGTCAAACCAGAGAAGAACCTGTAAAACCTATCTGTACTGAAGGTGTCAAATGCACCTGAATTATTTGGAGGAGTGATGTTTGCCACACTAAGTCAGCCCTACCAAGTACCATGCATCAGGAGTCAAACTAACGCATTTTCGTGCCTGTATCCACATCACCACATTAAAATGCTTAGTCACGCATATTAAGTTAGCTCCCAGAAGGCCAACTAGACACTACGGGCAGCTGACTTTTTGGGGGCATCATTTGCAAAGCAGCAGTCCGCGATTTTGCTGTGCGCTGCTACTCAAGGCAATTATGAGCAGTGGCCCAGGTCGAGGAGTGGTGTGACTCGTTGTTAGGTGTCAAGCTGGGTACCCTGATAAATTTGTTTACTTGTGCTTTCCTTTAAACCATTTAGGCTGTGGCCTCTAGGTAGCACTCGCAGCATTGTGGATCCAGCTTAACACATTTAAAAAAACAAACAGGCTCCGGACCAAGCCTCTGCAGGTAAAACGTATTTCGTCAGACCGGTTTCAAACCAGTTGTTTGTACAACAGCACAAGAAAAAGGAGCGCTAATTTCCACCTACCTGATAGGAGCGGAAATGAAACTCGTCCTGCGGCTTCTGTATGAGAGCAGTAGTAGTCTGGTAGTCTTCAACAAGCTCAGTCCGGCAAGGTTCCAAAGTAATCTGCCAGAGTGTGTTCAATATATAATTCAAAGATTTTGGCCTTGTAAATGTAAATTTTTTTTATAAAAAGGTAAAACATATTGAAATAACATTGCACTCTCTTCAGCAATCTGAAAGTGCGTTATTGTGACTTGCCGCATTTTAATGGGGTTTTGCTTTTGGACATGACGATGCTAAACAAGATGTGCGCGCGCACTCTTGAAAACGAAACTTAGCGTGGAGGCGGGGGACTTCCGTGTTGTGCGCGAATTAGCGCCTACGGAGTTCCTGGCCCGAGTAGCAGTGGTGATGCGGGGCTCCCATGCCCGAGGGAGAGCCCCGCGGAGGCTACAGAACACCGGATTGGCGGTAAGTGGGACTGTATTAGGGAGGGGGGCGCATGTGTGTATGTGTGTGCGCGTGTGTGTGTGGGTGCGCTGGTGTGTGTGGGGGGGTCTCTGTGTGTGCGTGTTGGTGCGCTAGTGTGTGTGTAGGTGCGGCGGCGACGGGGGGTGTGCCTGTGTATGCGTGTGGCTGTGTATGTGCGCATGCGTGAGTGCTGTGTATGCGTGTGGCTGTGTATGTGCGCATGCGTGAGTGTGGGTGCGCGTGCACGCAGTGAAATCCAGCAAAAGAGAAGCACGTGGCACTTTCTTGTCCTTCATTCCCCCGAGTCAGCCAGCTATAAGTCTCCAGCCTGGACGCATCCTTCGGATGCTAATTCCAGGCGAGACCTAAAAAACTAGGCAGCATCTGTGAGGCCTGCACAAATAACATGACTACATTTGTCCTTCATTGGGAACTAAACACCCAATTGTAGCGCCTGACTCTCAGAGGGTAGCGTCGCAGAGCAGTCGGAGGCTTACTCAAGGGAGTTGGTGAGGGCTAGTAATGGCCATTTGCAGGTGCGCAGAAATAACACTCAATATTGGATTGTCCAGTCTATACTTTGCTTTATAAAAGTAAGAGTACATTTATTAAACACACACACTACTCAATACTATGCACCAATTTACAAATATACATAAGCTGTTGGAATTTTTTTGTGACATTGCATAACATTTCCACCCCTCCCACGGGGGGTGGGGTCTAGTACCACCACTCCCATGTATGCACATCATCTTGCCCCCAATTGCAGTTAGTTGAACATAACCTGGAGCGAGGGCCCTGGGCACTAGCAATATCCCAGTGGCGATTCACCACATTATCTCAACAGGCATTTAGAATAGGTCACCTTGCCTTGGTCACACACAACCCTGACTGATCGTTTCCTACTGACCATGAAGTATGCACCTCTACATCTTAAGGGCTAGCAGTCTGGGTTCTTCACCTAAGCGCATCAGCAAGAATACATGTTTAAGCATCACTTTAGAATGAGGTTACTCATCACATTTGGGTATCATTAAAATGCATTGCAAATACAGCCCCTAAAGGCATCACAGATGAAATCACAGAATTACGAATATACAGTCAGACCATAGCAGGCATGTCTGGCAACATAACCCCACTTTGCTTATGACATCACCTTTATCAAGTACTTCACAATAGACACTGAACTTCAGTCCCTCTAAAAGAAATAACTATTAGTAAACACATTTCTGGTGCAATTACATCTCTTCGAATCCAGGAGATGCCCTTCTCCAGACACCCCTAACTCAGCCCTTCTCTCCTTGAGGCAGTCCCTAGCGCACCCCCAGCTGTAGAACAAAAGTTCCAGCCATGGTGATGCAGATGACTCTTGGCTGGGCCCTTGAGGGGTTATTTCTTTGACGTCACAGGACACATAGGGTGGGACTTTTCTCTATCGTGCTAGGGGAGACTGCATTACTCCTGCAGATTCCCCCTGCACATTGGCATTCATGTGGTGGTGACCCCGCCCTCCTGGGGCCACCACAAGCAGAGAAAAAGCAGTTTTTTCCTTGCAGGCCAGTCCAGGCCTGCAATGCATTATGGGGCAATCCCTCTTTTGCAGTGAATATTTGATGAGCGGGTCTCCTTTGCTGACGGTCTTCTGCCGCGTCCTTGCCTTGTTGGAGGGTCCGGTCCCACCTGGACCCCCAGGTGAGTGAACCGGCTCGGGGAGCCCACCCCCGGCTGCCTATGCCAATTTTCATGGGCCCGGTCCCACCCAGGCCCCTAGCACCACATGCTTGTTCCGGGGTCCCAGTCCCACCTGGGACCACCGCCTGCTTCCTTTGTTGGAGTGAAAATTGCAAAAAACACAGTTGATGGACAGAATGTAGAACAATGTCATACATTCACCCCAGTACAAGGATCTGGGCCTAAATCCATCGTTTTTTTGCACTCCACACCACCCTGGGTTAGACACTGGCTATATGCAAATCAGCTCTGACCCTGTGCCCCATGGGAACAGTCCAGTCCGAACTACCAAGCCATGTCTTTCCCAGACCGGATCCAAGCATCCAAGGACCGGTTTCTGGCTATCAGCCTTCATTCAGCCTGGATAGCTTGACTCCAGTGGTGTGGAGAGCCTGGGACTCACGTCTGAGTATACCCAGCACACTCGGGGTGAAAATTGCAAAAAAACACAGTTGATGGACAGAATGTAGAACAATGTCATACATTCACCCCAGTACAAGGATCTGGGCCTAAATCCATCGTTTTTTTGCACTCCACACCACCCTGGGTTAGACACTGGCTATATAAAAAAACGATGGATTTAGGCCCAGATCCTTGTACTGGGGTGAATGTATGACATTGTTCTACATTCTGTCCATCAACTGTGTTTTTTGCAGTCCTTTGTAGGAGGGCAGCTTGGGGAGCCCACCCCCTGCTACTCCCGACTGTCCCCCGGCCGGCCAGCGCCGCGGGAGCTTGCCACACAGTTCTTGTCTGCCCGCTCCGGTGGGCAGACGCACGAGAATCCGCCGGCTTCTCCTGCCCTCGGGGGAGTGCGATGGCGCTCCCCCCACCTTCATCTGCTTTGGGGCCCAGGGATGGGGTCCCGGGCCCCTCACCTGCTTCACGGGGAGCGTGCCGGCGCTCCCCGACTGGCTCCTCTCCGGGGCCCGTGTATGGGGTGCCGGGACCCTCCTCTTCCTTCACGGGGAGAGCGACGGAGCTCCCCGGCTTTCGCTTCTTCGCCGGGGGATGGTTTCCCGGGCCCCTAAAGACCTCTACGCGGTGAGCGCAACGGCGCTCCCTGCCTCCTCCATCATACATGGGGCCCGGAGTTGGGACCCTCCCCCTGCAACTCCTCTCAGTTTTTAGCGGGGACCAGAGTGCGCTCCTGGCACCCCGCGGGGGCACTTTTACAGGGTGCGCGACGGCGCACCCCGGCTTTACTTTGTTTGGGGGTAGCCCCGGGACATGACCCACCCCGGGGGCCATTACAGAACAACAGCGGAGCCCCAAGTGCTTCGTCGCCGGTCTCATGAAAGGTCAAAGGTCGCTTACCCTCCGAGGTCATATCTCAGCCCCTGGGGTCCAATCTTCTCCATTTTCGCGTCTCCTTGCTCCTGGTGGCGCTTCCCAGCCACTGGGAGCACTCTCCCTCGCCCTCCTGGTCTCCAAGAGGGTGCACTCTGCAGGGAGAGTCTTCACTGGCTCTCTGTGCCAGCCTTTCACCTGGCTCTCCTGGGCCTCTCTTCTCCCTGCGCAGAGGCCCCTGCTTCTGCGCACCGATCCTGGACTCTTCTCCTGGTGCTGTTTAGGGCCCTGGGGGCAGTCAGGGTGTTCCTCCTTTCAACTGCCCATTGCCAGGCTCCAGCATCTTCTGCCTCAGCAGACCACACCCCAGATAGACCTTCTCTTCCTGTGCAAGCACTTTTAAAAGTTGAGTAGGGGGCTTGCAGGAAGTCTCTGTTTGTCCTATCATGCAGCGACATCACTTCCCAGCACCTTCTCCTTCCTTGTCCAGCCTCTGGGTTTGTTCAAAATGGCATCGTCCAGTGTCTCTGGCCACATGGTCTCTGAAAAAGCCCCTTCCCCTCACTGCCTTTCCTCCTTGGTGCAGCCTTGTGTCTGGCACCCAGTGATAGCTGCTGATCGATGAGCCTGTAGCCCCACCCATCTTCTCTTCATGGAGAGGAGGCCTTAGCTTGTGGAAGAAAGGTTATCAATCCAACCTGTTGAGGTCAGCCCTCAGCCATGGTCTGGTTATGGCTGGCTCAGAGAAATATGACAGTCCTGGATGACCCATGACTTTGGACTCTGCAGAATACTCTTTCTCACATCCGTTACAGTGGACTTTAGTGTGTGTATGGAATCTGTAGACCTTATGAAAGTTACTCTAGCCCATGGGCTCCACATCCCCAAAGGGAAATAATGAAGTGAAAAACAGTAAAACACACCGGCTTTCCCTTGGCATGTTTCTTCCCAGTGTATAAAGCCTATTCCACGTCACCACCCCATTCTGCATAAGTCCTGCCACGCCAGTCTATCTGCACCTGCTCCTTGGCTGCGCACGCTAAGAATCTCTGCCCTGCGCAGCCCCTACACGTGTGCACACATGTGTCTGCATATAAAAAGTCTGGTGTCCCTTACTCCAGCTGCTGTGCAGTGGTCTGGTCAAGCGAGGGGGACACCAGTAAAATCCCCATGCAGTCTCTTTCATCCTAAGTTCACTGTGGGTGAGTCCCAACTTATGAGGTTCCCCACAGTAAAAGTTGAACAATTAGGTGCTCATGAAGCGAAAAATCCGGGTAGCCTCTAGTGTCAGAACCACCTTCCAACAGTACAGTAAAGATCAAATCATTTTATTTAGCTGATTTATACATGTTTTACATGCATTTACAGACTTTTGAGATGAACCATGCTGAATTTACACACACAGCTGCTACTTTCTGTAAAGAGGATTAATGTATTTAATTGTGGTAGAATAGCCTAGACTTTTAGGGTGAGGAAAATAATAAGCATGGGCAAAGCCAATAGGTCGAGGCCATGCAAGAGCTACTGGCTTTGCCAATGTGTTTTAACCATTTTATACACCAGCGTGCTAAATGTTAGCGGCATAGAGAAGAGTGGAGTACATTGGAATGGCAAACAGCGGACTAGAGTGGCATGGCATACTGTTGTGTATTGGAGTGGCATGGAGTCGCGTAGAGTGGTGTACAGTGGAGAGGCATAGAGTGGACTGGTATAGAGTGCACTGAAGTAGAGTGTTGTAGAGTATAGTGGCGTACAGTGCAGTACAGTAGAGTAGAGGGGCATAGAATTCAGTGGCGAAGAATGCAGCTTCACAGATTAGAGTGTTGCATAGTAGAGTGTAGTGGTGCAGAGTAGAGTGGCGTAGAATACAGAGGTTTGGTATGAAGCTGTGCAGAGTACAGGGCATATAGTATGGTAATGTAGAGTGGTACAGAGTAGAGTATAGAGCCGTAGAGTGCAGAGGCATGGAGTGATGCAGAGTGCAGTGGCGTAGCGTACAGAGTAGTGGTATAGAGTGCAGTAGTGCAGAGTAGAGTGGCGTAGAGTGCAATGTAGCAGAGTAGAGTACTGTAGAGTGCAGTGGTGTAGACTGCATTGGCGATGAATAGTGGCATAGAGTGCAGTGTCATACAGTGGTGTGGCGTAGAGTAGAATGGACTAGTGTAGAGTGCATTGGTATAGAGTTGCTGAGAATAGTGGCACAGAGTGCAGCGGCATAGAATTCAGCAGGGTACAATGCTGGGTCGTAGATTGTAGTGGTGTAGATTAGAGAGGTGCATAGAGTGCAGTCATGTAGAGTAAAGTGGTGAAGTGGCATAGAGAAGAGTGGCATAGACAAGAGTGGAGTAGAGTGGCAGAGAGTGTATTGGCGTAGAGTGGTGCAGAGTGCAGTGGAGTAGAGTGTTGCGGAGTAGAGTGACAGAGTGCAGTGGCATAGAGTGCATCGTCACAAAATGCAGCAGTGGAGAGTAGAATGGCGTGAAGTTTGATGGAGTAGAGTTCAGTGAGAGTGCAGTTTTTCAGAGCAGAACTGTGCAGAGTGACGTAGAGTGCAGTGGCGCAGGGTAGAGTGCAGTGACAAAGTGCAGTGGCATAGAAAAGAGTGGCGTTGAGTGTTGCAGAATGGAGGAAAGTAGCGCAGAGGGCAGTGGCTTAGAGTAGATTGTATCAGAGTAGAGTGGAGTGGTGCAGGGGAATGTGCAGTAGAGTGTAATGCATAGAGTAAAGTGGTGTACAGTGCAGTAGCAGAAAGAGTAGGGGTGCAGAGTAGATTAGTTGTGTGAGGGGGATTGCATAGAGTGTAGGGCCACAGAGTAGAGTGGTAAAGCGTAGAGTGCATTGACATAGAGTGCATTGGAACAGAGTGTATTGGCATAGACAGCAGTGTTGCAGAGTGGCATAGATTAAAGTGGTGTAGAGTTGAGTTGTGCAGAGTAGAGTAGAGTGATGTAGAGTGGTGGTGAGTGCATTGGCATAGAGTAGAGTGGTGCAAATTAGAAAGGGTGCAGAATGGAGTATACATAGTGTGGAAGCACAGTGCTATTACATATAACACATTTTCATTTGAAATGACAAATATATGCTACTTGCTACTTTTTTGTTACGAAAGTGGAAACTATCTACAGATCCTTTCCTCCAGGTTCAGCCCATCCTAGTCCTATACACACACACCCCTACCACCCACATTCTCACGGCCTTTCCCTTGGTCTCTCAGGATGTGTTTGTATCCTATGCAGCAAAGTCAAATCTGGCTCTCCTGCAGACTCTCTTAAGCCTAACCAGTACCTGAACTCGCTGCCTGTTCTCTTGACACCTCTGTGCCAGATGGTTAATGCCTCGCTCTCCACTGCTGTGGTCCCTAGCCTGTGGAAATAGGCTATGGTGGTCCCCCTTCTTAAAAAACCTTCACTGGATCCTGCCAAATTGGAAAACTTCCGTCCCATTTCTCTTCTACCTTGGGCAGCTAAGATTACAGAGGCACATATTAATTCCACTCTAACGACATTTCTGGACAGGCACGGTATCCTGGATCTCCACAGAATGGTTTTCACCCAGGTCACAGCACTGAGACTGCTCTCCTTGCTGTGTCCGAACATCTGCGGACCGTCCTGGATGCTGGGAAGACCTCAGCAATGATTCTGTTGGATCTCAGCCCTGCATTCGATACGGTCTCCCACCAGATTCTGTTACTGCGTCTGGAAGAGGCCGGTATCGTCGGTTCAGCTTTAGAGTGGTTTAGATATTTCCTCTCGAGAGAACATTTCAAGTGACCGCTCCGCCTTTTATCTCTCCTGTCCACTCTATCGGACAAGGTGTGCCGCAAGGCTCTGCTCTGAGTCCTGCTCTGTTCAATCTGTATGTTCAACCTTTGGATGTGGTGGCCAGGGATTGGGGTATTTTCATTGTCTCCTATGCTGAAGACACGCAGTTGGTGGTAGTCTTCTCAGACGACACTACACGCGATGCTCCCAAGTTTAAGAACGGTTTGGAGGCAGTTGCGTAGGGATGACCGCCAACTGCCTCCAGCTCAACGCCAATAAATTTGAAGTGTTGCTGGTGGGGAGAGACCAGAATTCTGGTCTGAGCACTCGTGGCCGGATAGTCTTGGGTGTCCACCCACCCCTAAGTTGGTGGTAAAAAATGTGGGGATGTGGATGGACTCAACCTTCAGTTTTCAGGCTCACACCAAGAAAGTGGCTGGTATGTGTTTTGGCATACTTCGGGGTTTGAAACCCCTGCTGGGGTATTTTGACCCGTCCACTCGACAAACGATTGTCCAAGGGGCTATCTTGTCGAAACTGGACTATGCCAGTTCACTCTACTTGGGGGGGCTAATAAGGCTGAGGTCACACGTTTGCAAAGAGTCCAAAATGCAGCAGCCAGAGCCCTGCTTGGGCTCCCTAGAAGCTGCCCAACAACCGGCGCCATTCAATGATTACACTGGCTACCTATGGCAAAGCGTTTTGAGTTCAAGGCCCTTTGTTTGGCCTTTAAAATTCTGAGGACCTCCTCCGCGGGGATCGTGGCCAATCTGTTAGTGCCTTATACCCCTCGGCGCCCCTTGGCTCTACGGTGTAATGCTTGGTCACCGTACCTTGGGTGAAACCTGTACATGCCGATGGACGGTCGTTTCGTAGCCTAGCGGCTAAACTTTGGAATTCCCTTCCTTCCCAGATTTGCTGTTTGGACAACTATCTGATGTTTCGGAAGGCTATCAAAACCTACCTTTTCCCCCCGGCTTAGGTCTTTGCCTTTGTGTCTTGCTGCTCACAGCACGGGGACGCCTCTTTGCTGAGGCAGCTGTTGCGCTATATAAGATGGGTTAACGTAACATAACATAGTTGCACAAAGATACAGTTGTACAAATAAAACTATACAATGTATAAATCCTTGTACAAAATCCTCTCACTTTGAAGTCAGAGAAAGAAAAGTAAACACCAAGCTCCCTGAGAGGCAGAGCATGACATTTGACCTCGGTCTCTGAATGCACAGCAAATGTGACAAGATAAGAACAAGATTTACAGACTTGTTTACAGAAAGAAGCACTCATGGAAGAATACAAGGAGCAGTAGTGTGAAAAGGCTTTGCTCTTTGGGAGGGACGAAGCCAGAAAATGTGAGTTGCAATCCAGAAAGCCAATGGTAAGGAACAGGTGGAATGCATTCCCAGAGAAGCTTTCTGAATGTCCCCAACAGGTCTTTACCATGCCTTACTGCAGCACTATCTGGGAGGCTTCAAACTAAAAAGGAGGGGCTCTGACAAAACATACTCCTTATGGAACATTATATTGTATACACATTCGGGGATTTCTCAGCTTTAACTCGTGATTATTTTCAGGCTATGTCCAGAAACCATACATGTATCATTGTGCACCTATAGCCTACTTTTAGTTTGAAAAGGACTGAAAGGCTGTCCCTTCAGTCAACCTTACCGTTTCTCTGTTTGTCCCTACTGGAGCCCTGAGTATCACAAAGTGTCATCCCTTAGGATTGGCAGAGATACAGGGCGATCCTAAAGCTTTATGCAAACACAACAGCCTCCAGGGAATTCCTCAAGTCACTGGAAGTTACAACAGCACGTAATGAGGTCATGTGACATTGCTCCTTGAAGGGACAGCTGGATTCATAAACAACTGTGGAGACTGCCTTTGGTTATGCTCTAACCTTTCAGGAGGTTGAAGCTAAAAAGATATGGGTAGCAACCCACTCTATATAAATAAGCTGTAACACACATCAGTGCATTCTGCTGGAGCTTTCTCAGAATGGATATCTGCTGTTCTGTGAACTCACCACTCACACCTGCGTCGTTCGTAAGCTAACCTAAACTGGATCATAAATTAACTTGTAACAGTCTTATCAACAAAATAGTTGTCTGCATTGTTTACTGTGTCACACGTTTAGTGTTGTAAGCGTGTTTTCTAATATTATTCTTTTTGTCTACTGATTTGAAAAGTTGATCAAAATCGATTTTAATAACACTCTAGTGAGTGTTGGTTATATATTGAAATTATTGAAATATAGTAGCATTAAATGCATACAGTGACTTCACTGGCTATTAGAAAACTGTATATATGATACCAATGATAACCACTATTTATGAAGATTACACCCCAGCAGTGTGTTCACGGAAAAAGGCGCCCACTCCTCTGTGGTAATTTCAAATCAATTCTGGGGTCAGCTCCCTCCCCACTGGAATTGGAGCCTGCCTGAATGGGTGAACAATGGAAGGGGCCTGTCCAGATGTCATCTGACATCTGCCTATGACAGAGGAAGCCCCTAAGAAGTTAATTAGGTTCCTGGCCACTGCACACATAGTCATCTTGCCAGAGAAACAGAAACACCTCCCCACACCTAGACCTTTGTGTCTCTTCTAGGGTCAGTTTTCACACCTCATTCAAATTGGTTGAGCACTCGGAGGGCTGTAGCTGGAGGCTACTGCAAATTAGCCTCCAGTGGCGTTCAGCAAGGAAAGGGTATCACTATTTATTACAAATCTGACTTAGCTAGTCAATGGGGCTTTTAGTACATATTACAAAGAGTTTAAGAATGAAATTTCTAGTTGTTTTTAGTCATTATTGTTTAGTCAAAGATCGCAGTATTAAATGTTATAGGGCACCCCAGAGTTTCTCTATGGAACAGCCAGCCAAACCATAGTGAAAATACCTTTGCAGTAAGATTTGATTTGATTTGGGATTTATAGAGCGCATAGCTACCCTAGGGCATCCCAGCGCTAGTGACCATAGATCCAACAGGGGGGGAAGCAGGGGAGAGGTGATCAAGGGAAGAGCCAGGTTTTTAGTGGTTTCCGAAAACTAAGGTGATTGTGTTCTCGCCTCAGGGAAAGTGGGAGGGAGTTCCACAATCTGGGGGCGTTGTAAGAGAACAGGCGACCGCCAGTTCTAGCTTTCCTAATCCTAGGGACGCTAGCGAGAGATAGGGAGTTGGATCTTAGTTGTCTACTGGACTGGTGCGGTTTCAGTAGTGGTCTAAGAATGGGGGGGGGCCTTCGTCGTGCATTATTCTGTGGGCAATACACAAGGTTTTGAACGTGACCCGTTCTTTCACTGGCAGCCAGTGCAGGTTTCTGAGGGCTGGTTTGGCCGAGCACCTCGCTTTAGTTCCAGTCAGGATTCTTGCAGCCGCATTCTGTGCGCATTGCAGTCTGTGGACTACAGAGGCTGGAGCCCCCAGATACAACACATTGCCGTAATCTAATCTGGAGTTCACTAGCCCCTGCATCAGGAGTTTTCTGGATTGGGAGGGGATCAGATGGAGGATCTTTAGTGACATCTTGATGAGGCCGAAACAAGTTCCTGCAGTTTTCCTGGCCTGTGTCTTGAAGCTGAGATCCTGGTCTAGCCAGATACCCAGACTTTTCACTTCGGATTTGGGGGTTGGTGGCGTCCCCATACATGGTGGCCAGGGAAGGGATGTGGGAATTTTGTTTGGATTTCCCAGGAGAAGTATTTCCGATTTATCTCCGTTTAGTTTTAACCGGGAGTCACACATCCACTGGTACACCTTCTCTAGACAACTGGATAGATTGGGGAGGGAATTGTCTGATTGGTTGAGGGAAACAACCAGCTGGGTATCATCGGCGTACATGATTGTTTTAATGCCAAAAGGTGTGACAACATCCTTGAGAGGGGCCATGTAAACGTTAAAAAGTGTGGGGCTCAGGGAAGATCCCTGTGGAACCCCACACTTGAGTGGCTGGGCATTGGAAGTGGTATACCCATCGGACACTTGGAAGGATCTCTCTTCAAGGAAAGATTTAATCCAGGCTAGGGCGGAGTCCGCTACTCCTATCAGACCAAGCCGGTGGACAAGGGTTGCATGGTCCACCGTGTCGAAGGCGGCACTTAGGTCGAGGAGGATCACTGCCACTGATCCTCCTGCGTCCATAATGCTCCTAGTTTCTTCGACCACGGCTAATAGTGCGGTGTCAGTCCCCTGTCCCGGTTTAAAACCTGTCTGAGAGTGGCGGAGCAGATGGTTGATTTCCAGAAATCTGGAGAGTTGCTGGTTGGCTATGCGCTCGGCAATTTTGCTGATAGCAGGCAGCAGTGAGATGGGTCTAAAATTAGATGGCACCATGGGGTCTAGCTGTGGGTTTTTTAGAAGAGCCTTGACCGTAGCTTTCTTCCAGTTAGCCGGGACCGAGCCTGTTTTGAAAGAGGCAATAACCAGGTTGGTAAGAGGGGGGGCTACCGTAGAGGCAACCAGTTTGAGTTTACTGATCGGGGCACCACTTTTTACCGTATGTAAGATGGCTAGAAACATCTCAGTGGTGATTCGGGGGAAGGTGCGTAGGCAGGGGGCATCTCGGAGAGGGGAGGGGTTAGAACATGCTTGGGTGGGGGAGGGGGCCGGTAGGGAGGTCAGAATTTTATCGATTTTTGCCGAGAAAAACTCGGCCATCTGGTTACATCTTACGCCCTCCAGGTCCGGAGTCGGTGGTGGGTCCTGAATTTTGGTGAGGAGATGTACAATACGGTAGGTCTCTTTTGCGGAATTGGCCGCTGAGGCTATTTTTTTCTCAAAGTAGGTGGCCTGCGCTGTTTTTATAGAATTTTTATAGAGTCTAATGTAGGCTCTGTATTCTCTTTTGTCTTCCGTAGTCCAGTTTTTTCTCCATTGGCGCTCTAGCCTTTTGCCTTTTTTTCTTAGATCGCGTAATTCCTGAGTGAACCACGGGAGTTTGGAAGATTTCCTAATAGTTGGAAGAGATTTGAGTGGCAGGACTGAATTAAGAGAATCGTTGATCCATTCATGCAATTGGACATCAGCTCTGGAAGGGTCTGGGTCTAGTACCGGTATGGTAGAAGAAAGTGTTAGTGCCCAGGAGTTGGTGTCCAAATTTTTCCATGGGCGTGAAGGAAGCTGGGGAAGGGGTATTTCCAACTTCTTCCCTGGAAGTTGAAGTTTAAAAGAAACTAAAAAGTGGTCTGACCAGGGGAGGGGCAAAGGGGGTTGTACAGATAATCTGGTGAGGTTGGAGAAGATGGGGTCTAGCAGATGTCCTTTCATATGAGTAGGTACATTGTTTCGAAGCTGTAGATTTACGGAGCCTAGATCTGCTTTAAGATCCGCAGCAAGTTTATTAGCGTGGTCATCGAAATGGAGATTTAAATCTCCAAGGATTGTAAAGTTCGAGGATACGCAGGCGAGGGAGGAGATGGCGTCCATTAGGGAGTTCATGAAGCGTCCTACCTGTCCCGGGGGACGGTAGATTAGTATCCCGGATAGCGTGGTAGACGGCGGCTGATGTATGGAGAAAAGGACATTTTCGCAATCTAAGATGGGGCTGTCTTTAAACTGACATGACAGGTAGTCGCGATATATGATCGCTAGACCCCCTCCCGTGCCCGTAGGTCTATTGTGGGATTTTATGAGGTACCCAGGTGGTAGCGTTTGGATAATGTCTGGTTCAGAACCTGTTGAGAGCCAGGTTTCTGTTAAGAAAAGGACGTCGATAGCGGAGTCTGTCAGCAGTAAGTTAATTTCTGTCTGATGCTTCGGAAGGGATCTGCAGTTAAGCAGGGCCATCCCGAGGCAGGAAGGTTCTGTGGGGGGGTTGGGGAAAGGCGTAAACCTATAGGAGCAGTTAGGACATCTTGAGTGTACATCCTCCGGGGTAATGGTGCCGTTGCACCTGGTATGTGAAAGGTCTCTGAGTTGATGCAGAGATTCTTGGGAGTATTTGATGAGGGGGTGGGTAGATGCGGCAGGGGTTATGGGCTCGGTCTGGCGCGGACGGGCGCAGACGGGCTTGCCTTAGGCGCTCCCGCTGCGCTTCCGGCCGAGGCACATTATATAAGTGGTTGCTGAGGGTGAGGTCAGGGCGGGCGTGGCCTAAAAGGGGGGCGTGGCCTGAGTCCTCGCGCTGAGTGCGTCTGAGGAATGATTCAATTAGGGGCCAGCCGGCAGCGTTAGGATCCGCTACCTGTACTGACTAAGATGCTCGATTTCCCTGCAGCGTGGTGAGTTGTGAGTTTTAAAAGCTAGCACAAGAGAAATAAGTGACAGTTTACAAGTTTTAAAATTGCTATGTGCTCTCCCGGCTTCCGCCTCAGGAGTGTGGCTTTGCATTAACTTCTACAAGTCCTACTATTAATTAGCATGCACCCATCCTTATGGGCAACAAGGCCTACTTGGGGTGAATTATTAATATATGTAAGATAAGTTTAGACCTGTCAAAAAGGCTTATTTTGGCAAGCGGTATTACAGTTTTTAAACCGCCCCAGTCAGGCTACAATGGCAGGCCTGAAGATATGTTTGAACTGCATTTAACTTACTAACCCTGCGTACACTTTGTACCACATACTAGGGACTTGTAGGGAAGTTAAAAATGAAAATTAGGGTTATGCTGATTTAACCATGCTTAATGCGGGATAAAATACACTTTATTCCTGGTCAGGGGGTGTAAAGTCCACTGAGTTTTATAGTCAGCGAAAACAGATTGTTTCAATTGTGGGTGTGAACCACACAAAAGGTGGCACTTCCTTTACACCATCCCTTTCTAGGTCGAGCCTGGGCACTGCATGTGCGCTGCTCTGAGAGGCATGTTGTGTTCAGGTATGGACTTGTGGCTCCGCTCACTCTCTGCCCACATATTCAATTGACTTTGGTTATTGTCCTTTGGAAACTGTGGATTTTCATTGGTCAATAGGCTTAGGTGTCCCTCCTTAGTACCGCCTGGTCTCATTTTATAACCTCCCAAGAGAACACCAAAATGTTGCGTGTTGTTACTCGCTAGACTTTAATAACAGCCTCAGAGCACTATTTGCTTAAATGGTGACACGCTTTCCCGCAACTCATGATTTTTTTTTTCCACGGCACGCCACGCTCATACACTGGCAGCCGTGCCTTTTTTTATTTGCAAAACTTAACGGGATGATGGACGGAGTGTTGAACATTGCAAGCACTCACCCCCAGCCAACTAATCTGGGTTTAATCCATCACCATTCTTTATCTCCCTCCGCAACCCCAGTTCAGACATGGCCATATGCAAATCAGTCTGACCCTGTGCCTCATGGGAACAGTCCAGCCCGAACTGCCAAGCCATGTCTTCCCTGGACCAGAAACAAGCATCCTGGGACCGGTTTCTGGCTAATCAGCCGTCATCAGCCAGGTTGAATCCAGTGTCAAAGTGAGCAAGGGACCCACGTCTGGGCATACCCTGCCAACTTAGGGCGAACAAAGCAAAACCAAAGTTTATTTGCGGCGCTGAACACGGGCGCATGTTTTTTCTTTTTTTACTATTTACCTTTCTTTTTTTTTTTTTATTTAACTGCCCCATGCCGCACTTTTACTTCAATGGAAGCCTCTCCCCTTTCCTTAGACGAGCCACGTGCAAGGAAATGGGCTCAACTGCCATTAAAGTGAAACCGCGGCATGGGGCGCATTTACCAAAAAACTTGACCAACAAATGCTTTTTTTTTTGTAAAAGTGCCCCATACTGCTCTTTCACTATAATGGCGGCTGCACCCCTTTCTTTAGACGCGGCTCGTCTAAGGAAAGTTGCACAGCTGACATTAAAGTAAAAGTGCTGCATGACTGCTTTTACAAACAAGCAACCGGAATGCAATAGGTCTCGCAATTAAGAGAATTTCGCAAATGCGAGACCTATTGCATTGCAAATGCTTTTTAAAACGTTGGCTGAAGAATGAACTACATTGATCAGAAGTCGAAACTGTTACCCTATGCAGAAATGCGGCAAAGGGCCTGAGGCCCTAAGCCATAGTGCAACAAGACGAAGAGAAGGTTGGTGCATTAAGAAATATAATAAGAAATTATCTAAAGCCACCCTAAGCCTATCAATGATGCTCAATACATAACAAAACAATCACTTAAACAGCATATTGAAGCATTACGTCATAAACAAAATCATAATCAATCCCCAGTACTTGCATTTTAAGAATCTAGAAAGCGATAAACACAATACCCGGAATGGAATTGTATTCACAGAAAGAAATGGTTAACTTGCGGTTTATATCAAGCACATTTTGACTGACACTCACTAATCAATCAATAAAGACATTCTTATTGGGCGTTTAATGATAAACATGAGTTACGCTACAAGTTCATCTCATCAGTATTGTGCATGTTGATGTTAAATTTGAAAGTTTACTGCATTCAATAAGAAAATTATATTCTTACCATGTAATGGGCCAAATGTCTAGCATGGCCAAGCACGCAATGGCGGCAGCGGTCTTTGGTTAGAGCTCCGAACCGGGCTCCCCTCTCTCAGGCCGTATCTCCACTTCACTTCTCCTGATCGGATCTGAACTGCTAGCGGAGCAGTGCTAAAGGTCCAGCAGCTGCCCTGGGAAGTTTGGTGTCAATCGGACGCCGTTCACCGTACTGGAGCCGACGCGAGTGGTGCTGCCGCCCTCGTGGTGTCCTGCTCGACGTGGCCGACTAGGCGGATCCGGGGATTGGCTGCACCCAAGATGCCCCGGTACTGCGGCACACAAAAGGAGTGGTGGCGGGAGCTTGAGGCTGGCATCGCCATCGGAGGAGCCCGGCGCTGACACTGAGGCGGAGCATTGGAGCTGTACCCCTCCACCGTAAGGAAGCCTGGCGAGTGTCCCCCCCCCACCGGACTTGAATGACTCCATAGCTAGAGGTGGCGCCAGGGGGCCACGGCGCATTGCCGCTGTCACGGGACTGCTGACCCGCCCTACGATCCTAACGAGGCAGTAAAGGATGACCAGTAGCTGCCCTGTTCAGCTTAGTGGCACTTGGACTTTGTTGACAGCGCGGGTGTAACTGCTGCTCTCGCGGTGCCCTGACCGGCCAGCGGATCTCCGCGGAGCTGTGGATCAGCTCCACCCACTAGGCCTCTATGACAGAGTAGCGGCAGGAACTTGCGGAGGCTGTCGCCGGTGGCAGAGACCGGCGCCGCGGTGAGGGTGGCACATGGAGGCTGACATATCTACAGAGCAGACGCCTAACAGGTATGCCCCCCCTGGGCTGAGAGGCTACATCATTGGCAGGGACATCTGGGAGCTGCGGAGCGGTACCGCCGCCACCTGACGTCGGCGCCGCCAAGGGACCTGCATGCCCAGGGCCTTGCCTGCGCGGACAGCGGGGGGGGGACGCACATATCCGTGGTATACCCCCGCGTGCAGCGCCTGTATAGGGCAATTAGCCTCCGCTTCCCGGTGACACCTACCGAGTCGCAGACTGAGATCACTGCTAAGTACTGAGCGTGACCCTCGCTGCACTGGGGGTCAGAGATTGTTACCTATTCACCCCGTTGTTCTACCATCTACTAGCGGGCCATTCGACTGCGGCCCCCTTGTGCCTGTGGACCCCGCTTTGCGACGGCGGCGAACCGTGCCCCTTCACATCCTAGAGCCTCTCGCTGTCAGTCATTCCTGAGGCAGCCCGGACAGGTGTAGAACGTTGGCACCTTTCACACGTGCCACCTGCACGCCGATTGCTTCGCTGCTCATGTCTTGGGGCACCAGGACTAGAACTGGCGCTGGTGGCACGCAGACAAAGGGGAAGATGGACAAGATAGCGAAATCGGCCGATTTGGACCAGACGGCATCCAAACTGGACACGATGCTGGCGGCTATGGAACGCCTGGATGAATCGGTGCAACTCACCCGCACCTCCTTAGAAACCAAAATAGACAGCGTTGCCACTGATCTCAAGCACCTGCGGGCTGATCATAAGAAGCTGGCGGAACGCACCACCACCCTGGAGAATGCTATGGTTGATCTTACGCCCCGAGTCACGCAGGCGGACAAATAAGTACAGGACCTCCTTACCAGAGTAGAATTTTTGGAAGACCGCGCTGAGGATGCAGAAGGGAGGGCGCGGAGGAACAATGTACGACTCGTAGGAGTGCCGGAGCGCTGGGAAGGAAGGGATCCTGCGGTGCACATGGAAGCTTGGTTGAGAAACCTCCTGCCTCCTGGCACATGGTCACCACACTTTGTCGTGGAGCGGGCGCACCGAGTGCCGACTAGGCCGCCCCCCAACGGGCTCTAACCCCCACCCAATGCTCCTCAGAATTCTGAATTATCGCGTGCGAGACTCCATTTTGCGGAAAGCAAGAAAGCTACAAGAGGTCCGGATTGAAAATACTAAGTTTATGTTCTTCCCCGATTACACGATTCAATTACAGCGCCAAAGACACTCCTTCCTACCTGTTAAACAACGTCTCCGTGTACTGGGCTTGAAGTATTCACTTCTCTTACCCGTGCGTTTGAGAGTGGTGGCACAAGACAAAACACACTTCTTTGCTACCCCGAAGGAAGTTGAGACCTGGCTGGATTCTGGGATGGCCGCGGACTCTGGAACGACGCAGTCGTCGTCACCTCCACCGAGAATCAGAGGGCCCCGGCGACGCTGCAGGAACAAAACGTCACTGATGCGAAAGATGCGTATGGCGGCGGCGAACAGCCCTCCAGCGGAATTAGTTCACAGTGAGCAACAGGATGACCTCCGAATGGTAGCGGAACTCAGTGGCTCCCCGGACACAGATACAGCGCTGGCGGCCAGTCCGCGTGCGCTTCCTAGTGATGACGAAAACATTTATTGGTTGCCGGACTCGCAAATGTCCACGGAGCCCCCTGAGGTCACCCCATAAACGGCTGATTTGATCCATTGACTGGGTAGTGGGCTATTGTTGAGTGACTGTTGTGGAGAGTTTATTTGCACAACTACTGGACTGGGCGACTGAGAGACATTCCTGAATAATGGTAATCAAGGAGTGGCTGTGGACTACGCCCTACACTGACGTTGTGTTGCGCAGTAAGTACTGCTGTGGTCACTAGGGGTATTGCAGTGTAGTAGATTTGTCCTATAGCTGGGCGAGACTCGCAGACCCATTCCCTCCCTTGGCGTGAGAGGTGGAGTGGGAGGTGTTCCGCCCTCCAACGAGATCCGAACACTGAGAATTGTGCTTTCTGAGACATGGGTTTCCCGGCCGGAAATGCTGTATACATTTCCCTTGGCTGCCTAGAACTGCCTGAGCGAGGGGACGCTCCTTCGACTTGAGTGGCAGACACACCAACGACGGTCGCGCCAAGTGCACGGCAACCCCCCTGAATCTAGATGTTCATTGCCTCATTAGAGAGTTTGGACGATGGCATGTTACGCTGTCGCCCTTTTGGTATTATGAGTTTGTTTTCTTTTTTGCCTTATGTGTTGGGTGAACTGTTCTTCAATCATCTTTATTATGTGCAATTCTTGAGAGTGCTAGCTAAGCTACCTTCTGTGACATTGAGAGTTGGGCCTGTGGGAGAGCTGGGCGGAAGGGTGGAGACGGGATGCCCCTCTGGAAACATGATATCGGCGGTTAAGATTTGTACATGGAATGTACGCGGCATGCACACGCCAGCGCGCAGGTATCAGATATATTCTTACCTTTGGCGACACCACAAATAGCTTTATTACAGGAAACACATTTAGCAGGGGCGGAAATACAGCGGCTGCACCGTAGGTGGCGGGGGCAACTGTTTGCGACTGGATACTCGGCTTATGCCCGCGGGGCGCTACTTTGGGTGCGACCAGGAACCCCACTTGCAGTTACACACTCAGGTGGATCCAGACGGCAGATATCTTGCAGTACATGGCAAGCTAGATGGCCAATTGATTGTCCTCGCATCCCTATATGCCCCGAATACTGATCAGGGGAGTTTCTTCACACGATTGCCTACGATCCTGGTGCCCTGGCATGGTGTCCCTTTAGTACTGGGGGGGGGGGGGGGGGGGGAAGACTACAACTGCATCTTAGACATTGACCTTGATCGCTCCTTTCCACCCCTTGCTGGGGCACCGGTACATGGAGCCATGAAAACACTGAAGGACTGGACCACACAATGGGACCTACATGATGCTTGGCTGAGTCGCAATACACAAACTAAAGTATACTCTTATTATTCAGGGGCACATACATTGCATGTTAGGCTGGATAGGTACATGTTGTCGAGCTGCCTGCTCCCCCATGTTCGGACTCTTATTACATGGGTCGCACCCATTCGGACCATAAACCTCATACCCTGGAATTCGCTTGGGAGCGCCCACACCCGCCTATACCCACCTGGAGGCTCCAACCTGACTTATTATTAGACGCCCCGTTCCGCGACTCGCTGTCGTCCTGCATTGTGCACTACTTAGAGGAAAACAGCCGCACAGAGCCTACCCCCAAAATTGAATGGGATGCTTTTAAAGTTGTCACTAGGAGTCACTGTCTGGGCACACAGGCCAGCATGCAGAAACAATTGGATAGGGCAATAGCCCCCATTGAAACCGATTTGCTTAGGAAGGAACAAGAGGCGGAGGGGGGGATGACGATGAGTCGCTATCGGAAGCCCTCACAGAACACGCGTGCTTACTAGACAGGCTGAAACATTTAAACTATGCTGCCCACTCCGCACGCACTCCTCATCTCGGAGACAAACCAGGCAAACTACTGGCGTGGTTGATCAAACAAGACACTCTGGCCTCACCGGTGACGTCAATAACTACCACTCAGGGTGCCACAGTATATACACAGCAGGACATTCATGGGGCCTTTGTGGAGCACTATGAGGCTCTGTACCGGTCTCGGCTATGGGTTCCTGCTACTAGCCTAATTGAGTACCTATCTGACATCACCTTGCCCACATTGACTGATGCGCAGCGCGATGACTTGGGGACCCCACTTTCACCTGAAGAACTGCTTACAGTCATTTTCTCCCTCTCTAATGGCAAGTCCCCGGGCCCGGATGGACTGCCTGCAGAATTCTATAAGGCCTATTCTGATTCCGGAACTCCTATGGGTATATGCGGCAGCTGTTGCTGATTCTTCCCTTCCGCCCACACTCAATGAAGCCACTCTCATTTACCTCCCGCAGCCCGGTAGGGACAACAAGCAACTGGGCTCTTATCGCCCACTGGCCCTACTCAACACGGATTACAAAATCCTGGCTTCAGCACTGGCCCAGCGCTTGGCCCCCCTGGTGCCTGGCCTCGTCCATGGCGACCAGAATGGCTTTGATCTGACCCGTAGCACTTCAGTTAATATACGGCGCTTGTTTCGAGTGCAGAGCCTCGCTACAAAACAATGGCCTCATTCGGGATGCTTGGTACTCGATCTAGAGAAAGCATTCGACTCCGTAGAGTGGCCCTATCTTGTAGCAGTGCTGCAGAAATATGATCTTTGGGACGACTATATTCAGATGGTGGAGCTACTGTATCGGAGACCCACAGTGCGGGTTCGAACCGGTGAGCTGTTGTCAGATGTGGTTCGTGTTCGGAGGGGGACCAGGCAGGGGTGTCCTATATCCCCCCTGCTCTTTTCCTTGGTGAGGGAGCCACTACCTGCCATACTACGGGAAAGTGTTATGGATTGGGGGATCCCCCTAGCGGACGGTCTACACACGGTGTCTCTGTATGCCGATGACCTACTACTGTATGTCCGGGACCTGACCCATTTCCCATTGGCCTTGTCTGACATATTCCGCACCTTTGAGTCCATGTCAGAACTTAAAGTTAACTGGGCCAAATCTGGAGTGTATTCCTTTAACGCAGATACGCCCAAGTGTGCCATCACAGTTAATGGCGGGCGCCTCACCTGGCACCCTACCATGTTCCGATATCTTGGAATATATATCTATAGAACTCTACCCGATGTGCTGGAGGGCAACCTAGTGCGGGCGATCTCCTCCTTGCAAGCGCAAATGTCCTTTTGGGAAACCATCCCCCTGAATGCGCCTAGTCGGATCACGTTAGCGAAAATGATAGTGTTACCATGGCTATTGTATTTCAATTTATTTTATTATGATTTTGGCTCTCAAAGAGGGCCACATAAAATATACAAAATATGACACACAACAGTTACAACGCGACCATTACATTGCTCAAAGGGAGGAGAAAAAATATCCAAAGGTAAATACGAGACTGACATATGAATCAAAAAGCTACACAAGTCGGACAGTCCAGGTACATCTCCATCGACATATTAATAAATAGCTAAAAACCCTTTAAAAAAGTTAAAAATATGAAAACAGAACATTTAATTGGGAGGGGAGTAAAGTGCAAACAGGAAATCATTCAAAGTAACAATGCCAAGATTCAGACAGATTACTTTTATCCATCTACAACGTAATTTACGAAGCGCCGGGCAGATCAGCAGCACATGCATACAATCCTGGATATTTACTTTACAAAGATTACACAGAGGAGAGGAGCCATTCCATTTAGATAACAGTCGGTTTAACGGTAATAAATCATAACGTAAAAGAAGCCAAAATCTACGGATACCATGCGGTAGGTTCCATCTTACATAGGGCTGAGGGAGTTTCCCCAGATAGGAATCAAGGAGATGTTCTACCTTTCTTTTTCCACAAATTACTTTTTTATCCGTCTGGAAACACAAGTCCCATGAAGCTGCTTTTAAAGCAAATTTTAACTGTAAAGAAGAGTACAAAAACAAAGCAGTTTCATCTAATTTGAGGAGGATTACAGCTTTTCGAAAATTACGCACAAGTTGAGAAAACTCATTGAAATTACCAAGTAGTTCACTTTTGAGGATAGCTCTCATTGTCCCTACCTTTGCTCTTGCAAGGCAGGCTACCCATCTAACAAGGGCAGATAGTCCCTGTACCCAGCTACTCCTGAGGCCGAAATCCAGCCTACAGGCAGCTAAGGGGCACGCGTTGTTTAGAGAGGAGAGAGATCTTAGAAGTTTACCCTCTATCTTATGGCAAAAGTCCCACTTTTTCATATCAATAAGTTCAATACCATACAATATTGTTGCGGGGATTTTTGATCTATACACTTCCAATAAAATCGGAAAGTGCCGTTTCCCCGTTGCATGGTAGAGAGAGTTTAAACCTTTGCCATGGGCAATAGCTTTGCGTGTACAATGTTCTATGTGGAGTTTCTCGCTCAAATTAGCCATGATAATTTTCCCCAAAAAAGTATAGGACTTTACCACCTCAAGTTTTTGGCCCCCAATAAACCAACCAAAATCAGCGGAGCGGCACCTCTTCTTACCAGCTATACACATAACTTTGCTTTTAGTGATATTGATCTTCATCTGATGCGCCACAGCAAACATATGAAGCGCATTGAGCCGATTTGCGAGTCCTTTGGGGGATAAATCTAAAATGAGAACATCGTCGGCGTACATCAGGCAAGATATGGGGGACCCCCCGAGCACCGGGGCAATGCCCACACTAGAAGCAAGGGCTGCGGGTAGGTCCACCGTATACAGAGAAAACAAAAGGGGGGCCAACAGACAACCTTGTTTAAGGCCATTCAAAGATGGAATTATATCTGAAAGACCCCTTTCGCCTCCCATCAACACCCTGCACCAGGTCTCTGTATGTAGAGCCCGCACCAGCTCCAGTAGGTAGGATGGCAGACCAAGCGCTGCCAATTTTCTCCACAGCGTTCCACGGTCCACTTTATCGAACGCTGTGGAGAAATCAATAAAGGCAGCATACACCACCCCACCTCTCACCTGAACATACTTATCCGTAACCACATGGAGGGCGGTAAGGTTGTCTAACGTACCGTGGACCCTACGAAAGCCAGTCTGTTCTAGAGGCAGAATATTATTCTCCTCGACCCAATCGGAGAGGGCTTTTAGTAAACATTTCGCAAACACTTTTCCGATGGAGTCGAGGAGAGCAATCAGCCGATAATTACTGGGGCTGTCCCTAACTCCCTTCTTAAAAATAGGGACCAGGATACTACCCCTCCATGAATCAGGGACCATTTTCGTCATATAACATGCTTTAAACAGGGGAAACAGGATTTTACTCCACCTTACAGGATCAGATTTCAGGACCGTCATGGGGAGTCCATTGCCCCGGAGACCCGCATGTTTCTTATCGCCATCTCAATTTCCTTCTCAACGGGGTAATTAGTAAGCCCCACAGGAGTAGCACTAATGACATTATCTTTGCCTAAATGACCACTGGTGTTAATATTGTTACTTAAAAACCCATTCCCAGCATAGAGTTCCCGAATATAAGGTATCCAATCCTCTTCCGCTATAGGGATAGGCGAGGGGCCGAGTCTAGACCCACACCCTTTACCAATTATTGTCCAAAAATCTCTAGTCCTGCCATGGACCACCGATTCCCTCAAATTAATCCATACATTATCCTCCCTTTCTTTTTTTAATTTTAATTGGACTCTGCTTCTCTTTCTTTTTAACCTTGATATTTCTTTACCACGGTCCATAACCCTATCAAGATATTGTTTGCGAACCAGTTTGTTTATTTCCTTATTCAGGCTATGCAGTATACTCGGGACCGCTACCCTATTTCTTGGTCGAAAATTTTTTTTGGCATAAGAAGTGATATTACGAACAAATTCTTCAAAATATGCTATTTCATTCCCATGCCACTTATTTAAACCTAATAGGGTCTCGTCTAGAAAGTCCTGTACCCCATTAATGGCATTGGGATTCCAATAGCACCTCCCCGAGGAGGCATGGAAAGCGACTTCACTACCCTTAAAAGACCAAGGTGCCATTGTCAAAGGCATTAAGGAAAGAGTAACGAGCAATATACTATGGTCGCTCAATGGGGTAAATATTATCTTAATATCCTGCACAAGGGGGAACAAACCATAGTCTGAGATAACATAATCCAATATAGAGGTCCCAAAAGGAGACTTGTGAGTAAAATTAGCAGGCACGTCAGACGGAAATCTCCCATTTAATATCAGTCCATCGACGGCCTCTAATTCATTTAGTAGGATCTTCCCTCTTTTATTTGTCACTAATTTATCAGGGAAGAGTGCCTGCGGAACAAAATACGCCTCTTCTTTCGGTTTATTCCTAAATAAATTCAGGCTAAAATTAGATATTTTACAATTCAGGTCTCCTACCAACAGGATGTACGGGGGGATGGGACATTTTTGATTAAGTCAATATAACGAAATACCTGCTTTAAAAGCACATTAAAACACTCTTCCGGAGGAATATAAACATTCAAAATTACCACAGGGGATTTTATCCCATTATTAAACAAATTAGCGATAGTTATAGCATGGAACAATTTACTAGGATCCATGTAATGACTAAATTTCCACTGTAATTTATTAGATAATAGGCAAGCAATCCCGCCCCTGGCATGTCCTTTCTTAGAGGGAACGGCGGGAACTTCCAGAACATAGTAATCCTTAGAAACCTTCAGCATATCAATACACCACGTTTCCTGCAGGCAAATCACATTTGCTCCTAGAGAAAAAAGCAACTCAAACTTCTCAGGGCTACTGTGAATCCCTGCAGCATTCCAGGAGATAATATTTAGTGGGATGTTAAAGGTGCTGAAACAATCTGGGGTCATCTTTAGATTTAGTAGATAAGGCACTTTGCAGCCAGTTCCACTGGGTATTGTCCTCTACCAGTGAGGAGTTCTGAGTCAGCGGAAAAGGCTTCACTTGTGAGACCAAGCGTTTTCCCTTGGCTACCCAAATCTTTAGGTCCCTAAGAGGGGAGGCTACGCCATTGTGTCCCTCCCTTCTCGGTACCTCCCCGAACTCCAAGATTTTATTTCCAGGGTTAAAGATCGGGAGAATATCAATGCCTATACGTTGGAAGTTGTCAGCTTGCTGAAATATCAAATTTACAATAATAGGAGAGTAAAATTTCACCCTTATACTTGTTACATTGGCTTCACCAAACAGGGAGACTAATCCAATATCCCTAGTTTGGATATGATGTAAACTATTAATTTCACTAAAGCGCTTAAGAAGCCAAGCTCTGTTTAAAGGCAGGTCAACGTCGAATAAGGGTAGAAAGTCTAACACAAGAGTTTCAAGTGGGATATTTAAAGTTGTTACAGAGCGATCCTGGACATGGCAATCTCCATTCCCCGAAACTACACGGAACGGAGAGGCCAAAGGGTTAAGGGCCCCAGGAGGATTTTGTATAGCAACTTCAGTCATTGGTGGTTGAGGCAGACTGGTAAGGAGGCCCCCCCTTTGAGAGGTGAATTCCAGAGGCATTGGGGGACACACATCACTTTCCACATTAAAAAAGGTACTAATGGGTAAATTCTGTTCAGTATCAATCTCTGCCTTTCCAGAAGTAGAAGATAGCTCCAAATCAATCACTTCATTCTCCAGTGCAGAGACAGGATTTTGAAAGATTATCCGGCGCTGCCTTTTCTTCCTATATTTACGCGTTGGTTTCCTTTTATTCCCCTTGTTGCTTCTGGATTTCACATTTTTTGCCTTAGCCTCGTATTTAACCTCGGGAGAGTTTATTTTATTTTCCGACATGAAGATGGGAAAAAGGTCTTGAGCCACTTTAGGTTCAGAAATGGATTTATTTTCCTCTGTTATTACTAAAACTGAGTCATTTATACAGTTAGGCACTGCAGTTAAGGAAGTAGCCGCCGTATGTGGTATCAAGACCGATGTCCCAGCTTTCGTGTCAAGTTCTACTAAAGCCACGTTTATTTCCCCCCCAGGCCGACCATGTTCGGGCATGAGGGGAACATTCATAGAATCCGGTGACTTTTGTAGCAGAGTCTTCAGTATTTGGGGAACGGATTCCAAAATACAATCCGAGTTGCCAACAAATTTCCCTAAAAGAGTTAAAATAGAGGCTAGTAATTGTTCCAACGCAACCATGGATTCAGAGATCGGTTTTTCACAAGCTTCCAATGGACGACAGATGCCAGAAAGATTAAGGCCAGGGGTCCCGGAAGCGACTAACAAGTCAGACATATCCTGATCATTCAATGAGGTGGTACTACTATACAGCATTAGACCAGATGGGGTAGCGCCCCCAGGGGATTTATTAGGTGCCAGGGACCCCCTATTCGCTATATCTACATACCAGCCACAGAGTTCATGATCAATAAGCAATACGGATAAATCATCATCCAACTTATCCTTCGACGTGATTTGAGACATAGGAGGAAGATTCATAGATTCCCTCTCATGTACTGATAAATTGAGTTGGCTATCCCCATTCCCTTCAAGGAGAACAGGGGAAGAAGGCACCACGGGCACAGGTAATTGTAGTGCGAGCTGCGACAAAGGGGTCTCCAGGCATGCACTAGGTTGCATAGGAGCCTCCAGAGATGGGGCGCCGGGATCTTTTTTAGAAGGTAAATTAGCGTTCTTAGGGGAGGGCAGAGCCCAAAGCTCATACAAATGGCATTGGCCCTTAAGGGGGGGATTATTTACCGATTTATTTCTTGTGCGAATAGTTTCCTTATTAGCACTAGGCATACCTCCCACTTCCCTACCAGAACGAAGTTTCTTAGACATATTAACAACGGTGTGGCCAGGAGATATAAGTTGCAACAATAAATTACCTCCGAATGAGTGAATAAAATGAAACAATGTACCACAATATTAATTAATGTCCTGGAGATGCGACCAAGGCCGCCCGCAAATAAAGTCAGAGGAAGATAACTGGCAATGAAATCTTCCACATATAGTCAGGCGTATTTCCGATGTAAAAAGTATCAGTCACTTTTAGGGCAATAAAACAAACGAAGATAATAACCGGGCCCAGCCCAGCCTACCTCAGCCACTGAGGGCCACAGAGGGCCCGCCCTTTGCCCGGGCTTAGCCCGGCGTCCCGCAAGCGTCCCGCTTGACGTGAAGGGCGTGACCTATATAGGAGGAGCAAGGGGCGGGAAGAGACACCAGGTGCGCTCCGGTCTTCACGCGCTGAAGCCTGGGTCTCGCAGTCCCAGCCCCTGTCTATCAGCCTCCCAAACAGTAAATCAAAGTGCCGCGTTTACTCCGTAGTAGCTCAGCAGGAGCAGGCAGCACCAAGCGCAGATCCAACACGGCAATCAGAGAACAGCTGCGAGCGGCACCCGCGGAGCGGGGGCCGCGAGCTGTAAGTAGTCTTGTCGAGGGTCCTGGGAGGAGCAAGCAGCCAGCAAACAGGGCGGAGCAGGGGCGGGAAGAGACACCAGGTGCGCTCCGGTCTTCACGCGCTGAAGCCTGGGTCTCGCAGTCCCAGCCCCTGTCTATCAGCCTCCCAAACAGTAAATCAAAGTGCCGCGTTTACTCCGTAGTAGCTCAGCAGGAAGCACCAAGCGCAGATCCAACACGGCAATCAGAGAACAGCTGCGAGCGGCTCCCGCGGAGCGGGGGCCGCGAGCTGTAAGTAGTCTTGTCGAGGGTCCTGGGAGGAGCAAGCAGCCAGCAAACAGGGCGGAGCAGGGGCGGGAAGAGACACCAGGTGCGCTCCGGTCTTCACGCGCTGAAGCCTGGGTCTCGCAGTCCCAGCCCCTGTCTATCAGCCTCCCAAACAGTAAATCAAAGTGCCACGTTTACTCCGTAGTAGCTCAGCAGGAGCAGGCAGCACCAAGCGCAGATCCAACACGGCAATCAGAGAACAGCTGCGAGCGGCTCCCGCGGAGCGGGGGCCGCGAGCTGTAAGTAGTCTTGTCGAGGGTCCTGGGAGGAGCAAGCAGCCAGCAAACAGGGCGGAGCAGGGGCGGGAAGAGACACCAGGTGCGCTCCGGTCTTCACGCGCTGAAGCCTGGGTCTCGCAGTCCCAGCCCCTGTCTATCAGCCTCCCAAACAGTAAATCAAAGTGCCGCGTTTACTCCGTAGTAGCTCAGCAGGAGCAGGCAGCACCAAGCGCAGATCCAACACGGCAATCAGAGAACAGCTGCGAGCGGCCCCCGCGGAGCGGGGGCCGCGAGCTGTAAGTAGTCTTGTCGAGGGTCCTGGGAGGAGCAAGCAGCCAGCAAACAGGGCGGAGCAGGGGCGGGAAGAGACACCAGGTGCGCTCCGGTCTTCACGCGCTGAAGCCTGGGTCTCGCAGTCCCAGCCCCTGTCTATCAGCCTCCCAAACAGTAAATCAAAGTGCCGCGTTTACTCCGTAGTAGCTCAGCAGGAGCAGGCAGCACCAAGCGCAGATCCAACACGGCAATCAGAGAACAGCTGCGAGCGGCTATTGTATTATTATGCTAATCTCCCAGTATACGACCCCACACGTATGTTTCGGGACATGGAAACCTTCATTAGGGGCCTCATCAGGAATAAAGGACGACCCCGCGTAGCACTGCAGACGCTGTGTGCCTCCACGGAAGCAGGGGGTCTGGCAGTTCCCAATCAGGAACTCTATTATTTGGCAGCACAATTGCAGTGGGTGGCCGGCTGGCTGAGCGGAAAAAATTTGGGGGATACTGCTACAGACACTACAGCCTTGACATTAACACAGGTTCATACAGTGTTTCACCCGCTGACTAAAACTGCTTGTCCGTTACAGTTACATTTAGCAGTTGCAAGTCGCTGCTATGTGCGAAGCTTGAAACTCACTAATGATGTGATACCATATGCCCTGGTGCTCCCACTGCTGGGTACGCTCAAGGGGCGGGAGGTAGTCGCAGAGGCGGCAATAGAGCGCTGGACGCAGGCAGGGGTGGACACTGTGGGAGATTTGTACACAGAGGGGTCGCTAGTTCCCTTTGCTACACTGGTCGCTGACACGGGCCTCCCAGCAGGACAATTTCTTATACATGCAGCGCGTGTACGCACGCTAACGCGGGCTTGGGTTGACCTTTCCAGGGAATTGCCGACACACCTACTAGTGCAATATTTACATGTTATGGGAAATGGCTATTATGTAGTACACTGGCTCGCGCAGGCGCTCCTCACACATACGCAGTTTTCTTCCCAAAGCCTGCGGGACAAATGGGCGGTGGACAGAGGGTGAGAGTGAACGGATAAGGAGTGGGTAATGGTGTTGGCTGGCGCAACGAATGTGCCGCGCAACTCCTGTTTCAAGCTCATACAGTTCTATATCATTCATCGCGCGTATTTGTCACCTGATAAGATTAATCGCTATTTCCAACATCTGCATGCCCATGTTGTACGTTGGTAGCTGCCGACCTCTTACACATGCTATGATCATGCCCCTTGCTGCGAACATACTGGCGTAAAGTGACAGATTCCCTAGCGGAGAGTGTTGGTGAGGTATTGCTATGCACCTGGGAGGTATGCATATTAGGCGTATACAAAAGGATGAAACAGACGAAAGTCTCCGCTAGGTTTTGGGATCTTGGGCTCATTACGGCGAAGCGCTTAATCACCAGGCGCTGGACACATAGTGAGCCCCCCCAAGTGGCACACTGGCCCAGCTCCTTTGATAATTGGGCGAGAGCGGAATACACAATCCTACAAAGGGAGGAAATAGCGGGATTACGGAAATACCCCATAGCGCAGTCCTGGGATGACACTCTGAAGGCCTTTCACCATACATGCCATAGGCATGGCATCCTGTAGACACACCCTAGCTGATCCTACCGGAGAGACAGTGCTGGAAGCGGTGGCCCCGGGTGACCCCTCAATGCCCCACATCCGCATGCGAGCTGCCTTTCTCAGGTCATACTGGAGAGCCACTGTCCCGAGTACCGGAAACTCTGCCCCCGACACGCCACAGGCGAGCCATAGACGCTACATGTAGAGTTGTCCCTTTCACCTCCTATGCTTGCCCCACCCACGCGAAGCCTACACACCTCCTGGCTCCCACACAGAACATACCACATGCGCGATGTATTGCACTAGCGATTGCACATGAATGATTTTTTTTTATTACTGACCCACTTCTTACTTTATATTTTACTTTTTTGTTCCTGTTTTGCGTCCCGCTGTTGTTTAGTTGGGAAAATGGTTTCAATGTTATGAATATTGAGATGTGTATGTTCATGCCTTTTCTTGATTGTTACTGCTGCATATTACCAATGCTCCGACATACGATTGTTTAATGATATAGATTGCTGGAGGCACATAAACAAAGTAATTCCTTTGATATAGCATCGCCCAACGCGGTGGCGGATAGTGAAATTTGCCATATTGCCGCATAACCACTGCTGTTTATCTTGCTTCATATAGTTCCTTGTTAATAGGAAGTATAAGTATAGATACTGTGGCGAACTGTTGTCTCTAACGAATGTTATTACTTGGTTATGTAATGTAATGCTACAATTTCACTTCGAATGTTATGCTATGTATTGTGTGCAGCATACAACGAAAAAGTAATAAAAGATATTAATTTTTTTTTTTTTTTTTTAAGTGGGCCAATGTCTAACACAGGCTTCTCCAACGAGTAGTTTGTGAACTACTGATAGCTCTCCAGCTACCTGTAAGTAGTTCTTCTGTGTGCAACACAGCCTGCTAAATTACACACTTTTCATTGGTTTAATTAATGTAAGCAGTGCTTTAAATGGGCCGGTATGGGCAGAGTACCTAAACTTCTTTCATATAGAAAAGGAGAATACAAACATTTCTCAGCAAGGCTGCAATACATTCAATGGGAGAGTACGGTTACTTCTCAAGATCAAACAGGCACTGTCAAAAGCGAGTACTTGCACTTTTATATCTAAATTTAAGCACTGAGTGTAAGTATACCAACATTGAAAAACGTGTATTTGAGAGGAAAAGATGTGCTTCCCTTGATCTGACCTCGATAACGGACGTATCCGAGAACACCAATTTCATCATGACGATGGCCTAAAACAAGGACTGTCAGCGCTTCCAGTCCCTGTACCAACGATACCTTATATCCTAACAACATACCAATATCACGGAGTTCAACCTGAATAGTAAACCCTTATCCTGAAGACTTGTCAGTACCGTGAGCTCCTCAAATATCTAATTAGAACTACTCACAGCTAATACAGTGGCTACCATTGCGTCTTGCTGAGCACAACATTTGTCGTCCGTTCCTTTAAATCACCTACATCGTAAATTACATGCAGTCTTAAGTTCCCAAAAAAACAAGTGTTTACTTCTAATCTATTCACTTCAACTTGCCTGTTAGTCTCCTAAGAAGCGCACGAATAAGAATAAGCAACGATGATAAGAGGCATGGGAGAGCTACCCTCTAGTTGAATAATCGACCCAGAATCAGAGCATGAAAACAGAGTGAGACCACACCCTTATTGTTGAATGTAATGTCCAAATGCAAATGACGGACTCCTGAAGAAGGCAAATGCCGAAACGCGCGTAGAGTTGCCATCAACCGCTTTGCTTACTCCACTAGCCCCACTTAAGATCATTGTCATTTGTTTAACCCTTTTCTTTTTTCTCTTTTTTTCTTCTTTGTCATTGTGGTTTAGTACGTTTTCATACATCTTTTGAACTACTGATAGCTCTCCAGCTACCTGTAAGTAGTTCTTCTATGTGCAACACAGCCTGCTAAATTACACACTTTTCATTGGTTTAATTAATGTAAGCAGTGCTTTAAATGGGCCGGTATGGGCAGAGTACCTAAACTTCTTTCATATAGAAAAGGAGAATACAAACCTTTCTCAGCAAGGCTGCAATACATTCAATGGGAGAGTACGGTTACTTCTCAAGAGCAAACAGGCACTGTCAAAAGCGAGTACTTGCACTTTTATATCTAAATTTAAGCGCGGAGTGTAAGTATACTAACATTGAAAAACGTGTATTTGAGAGGAAAAGATGTGCTTTTTCAGAAGCTGATGTTTGGAGAAAAATGGTTACATTTGCAAAATATATTTAAAGTGGATATATAAATGATTCATATGTGGTGTTTGGGAAACTTATTACCTCGGGCCACTGGTATTATGTAATTCTGTGGCAGCTGCCTTTTCAACCTAATTATAGATTTACTGCATTTGCCACATAATTCATCACTGGCTGCATAATCTTCTGACATTAACAAAGAAAAATTATTTCTAATTAAACTACTTCAAAAGTTACTAAAAAACACCAAAACAGTTGCCGCGCAGTGGAAGACTCTCTGCAAAGGCTAACTGGTCACATTTCTGTTGCTTATTGATATATTTGGGTGTTAAAACTGGCATTCATGGGATACATACAATAACCAGACAGTGTTAATAAGTGTAAAAAAGAAACAATAATGAAATAATACTATCAGAAATTGTGCCGCATTACACCTCACACTTTGTCTTTTCTTGCTGCATAGTTTATTTAGCCCTGCCACAAAATGTGGCCTTTCCCTACTACATAATTTAAGCTGCACTGCGTATTACTCATATTATTACCTTGGAGCCAGGGGCACTGCAGCTATGGCAGTGATACATTAGCAACATAAAGACATTTCAATTTCATAAAGACGTTCATACATGACTGCTAACAAGCCCGCCTGAAGCAGTGAGGTGATCACTACCGACAATCTTGCATGCATGGGGTGGTACTGATGCAATCATGTCTGATATGGTCACAATAACATGTTTAGAAAAAAATCTTAAAATACACGCCAAACTTGAAGTTGGTAAGAGGAAGGTTTTGGGGGAAAGACGGGGTGGGGGCTGATTTGCCCCATTGACTTACCTTAAAGCGGAGATTTTAGGAGGGAGACCAATAAAATAAAGCCGTTTTGGGACTAAAAGCGGTAGTCTCCACCTAAATCGAGCTTTTTGGCAGATATCTAATTCGGATTTAGGAGAAAACCAGAAAATGCATATTTGGAGAGAAAACCCACGTGACAGTGCACGGGGACAGCGGGGTTGGATGGAGGGGCTGCACCTAGAGGATATGTATTCACCTGTCGCTGCTACAAAATACCACAGTTTCTTTTGAAGTATTAATCAATAATACAGGTGGCATAGAGAATATTTGATGCAAAGTGCCTCCTGAGAAATTGAATGTGGCGTGGATGACTGTTCTGGAACAACGGCATAAGGTATGTATGTTAGAAGGAGATGCCAGCCCAATAGAAAGTAGTGTGTGTTACCGCAGAGTAGGGAAACGGGACGCTGGTTATGCTGCAGGATAAGAGCGTTCCCTCCTGCCTGGAAGCAATATTACTGCCACAGAAGGTCTGACCCGATCCCGCCCTATTCATCTTTGGACTCCGAAGAGTACATAAGAGACCCTCACTATTACCATTCCGTCCCTCCCACTCTTTTTTCCCGGGACTCACTTTTTCGTGAAACACGGCCTCCATGTTTGTTTCTCTTGGGAACGGGAATCGTCATCCTTCACGTGACCAAACACACATCCAATCCAATCTCTCAGGCGTTTCATAATCATGTGATTGCACTTCTGGCTGCAGGTGGCCTTTCGGTCACGTGGCTCACAGACAGAAATGAACTGCCTGTTGCTACACCGTTGACATAAAAGACGGAAAACGCAGCAGACGCCTGAAGTCTGACTCTGTGTGCTAGTGGCTGCCATCTTGGAAATAGGGATTGTTCGTGGGAAAGATGACAATGACAATCATTAGCAAGGTAAAATTGGTTATAGGCAACTACAGAAATATAAAAACTCATGTCTAGTGTCTTTTCGTAAGGGTGACCCTCGTCTCTAAGGGCAGGACCGGTTCTACGATTTGTGGGGCCCTGGGTAGACTGGGAATATGCGAGGCCCTTCTAATTTGTATACATGTTATTGTTGTATGTGTAAATGAAGTGCAGGTAGCTATAGAGTTGATTGTAGAAGATGGTTTATTAAGACATAGTTACAGGTTAAAAAGATGGTAAGTTACAGGTAAGTAGATAAGTATATAAAAGATACCTCCACCGTCGGCATAGCTGCCAAGGTTTCAGAATCCTATGTCTGACAGTTTCTGAGTGACATTTCAACGACTAGGAGTGACACTCTCTTGTGTGAGCAAAATCAACGACCGTTGTAGCAGTTTATTGGAAGGCAGTTATACCTGTGCTTTTGCGGCTCTTCTCAGCAGGGCCAGCATGGCGCGATCGTTCTTTTAAGTTTTCAATTACTAGTAGTGACACTCTCTTGTGAGAAAAATCAAGCAATAAAGACAAGTGAAACATATAAATAATAGAAATTACACTCCATTAAGCAACTGAAAGTCTAAGAAGTCACTAAACCTAAGTGCGCTAATGGGAAGCAGCTAAAAACTGATCATAACCGTCATACTGCGAGACTGCTACTTTATGCAGTGGAAGGCACGGGATGCAATGATAATGCAGAAAGTGATGTTATCTGCGTGGTGCTTTTAGGAAGAAAGCAGACTATTTCAAAGCAGGGTCGGATTGGGATCACAATTTGGCCCGGGCACTGACGAATAAAGTGGCCCACATTTGCGGGGCGTGGCCCACATTTGTGGGCGTGCCCACACAAGGAATGTAAGTGGGAGGATATTGTTCTTGGGAAGGACACAGGGCAAGGTGACAATGTCCTACAAGCTGAGCACCTGAAAAACAGCCAGGCCCCTTTCTATTACCAAATTATTCCCAGCCCTCCAGCACAGGAGCATCTGAAAACAGCGAGGCCCCTTTCTGTTACAAAATTATTCCCAGCCCTCCAGCGCAGGAGCACCTGAAAACCGCGAGGCCCCTTTCTCTTGAAAAATTATTCCCCAGCCCTCTTGTCCAGGAGCCCCCTTGATAACAGCGAGGCCCCTTTTGCTTAAAAAATTATTCCCCAGCCCTCCAGTGCAGGAGCAACTGAAAACAGCAAGGCCCCTTTCTCCTACAAAATTATACCCCAGCCCTCCAGCGCAGGAGCATCTGAAAACAACGAGGCCCCTTTCTATTAAAAAATTATTCCCCAGCCCTCCAGTACAGGAGCACCTGAAAACAGCAAGGCCCCTTTCTCTTAAAACATTATTCCCCAGCTCTCCAGCGCAGGAGCACCTGAAAAACAGCGAGGCCCCAGCTATTTGTATATTACTCAGCCCTCCCCCCCATCCCTTCACTGCCTCAGGGCAATGGTGTGGCAGGAGATGGGCTAAAGCAAAAACACACCTTCTGGGCCATCCATGGGGGTTGTGGGAGGCTAAGGTGAAGATGGTGCGAGTTCCCCACATCACCTGGCCTCCATAGTGAGACCCATTCTTCCTCCAGAATGAGAAGGGCTGTGGGCGAGGACTAATGTAAGCACTGATTCTGGGCTGCGTGGGCCCCAGGGGGGCCGATGTGAAAATGGCTCATAGGCCTGAGCAACACCTGGCCCCCTGGGAGGCCGATTCTGGCACACAGTCATCCCTCCCCAGCCCACCATCAGCATGATTGCTTGGCAGGGCAGAGGGTCAAGGAGAGGCCACAGCTGAACATCGCTGAATGGCCGGCCGCACAGAGAAGCTGCTTTCCTCTCCCTGTCAGTGCTCTCTGTGGAATGGCAAAGGGGGAAAAAACGGCCCACAGAGTGCACTGAGACACCGGCCCTTCGGCCCATGCCCGAGTGCCCGGTGTGCCAATCAGCCCCTGTTTCAAAGGGTTAATGGCTAAAGTGCATGAGGTGAATTAACAAAAATGTCAGAGTCTTAACAAAAAAAAAAAATTGTGCTTGGAGTTGGAAGAAAGTATTGTCTCTATTGCGTTCGTAATGAGGCCTAAAAGAAAGGGAATCCAATGTAAATAGATTGTTTCGCAACATTGGAAATAAATAATTTGTGTTATTATTAACACATTGACAGTACACACACTCGGGTGGGCGGCAGTGGCTGGCACCTACTTACTGGTCTTGAGTTTTGCAGCACTGCGGGCAGCTTGGCTGACGACGGCGGCTCTGCAAGGCAGCAGGCTCAGACTGGGAGCCACACTCCACCAGCATCTTTTTTGCTTTGCCGCTCAGTTTTAGTCCAGGCTGACAAGTGTCTTCATTGCATCTCGTCTGTCCTGGTAGCCGCTGCAACTGGTCACCGTGACAGACGGTCAGTCTCATGACTCAGTGACAACTCTCTCCCTGGGCTCAGCAATAATGAATTAGCCGGCCATAATAACAGTATAATATTACAGCCACAGCGGCGCAGGGAGCCCACTGTGAGCAGCAGGTAGCACTGAAAGCTGAGCGCCAAGATTGCGGCCTGTGCTGCAGCCTGCAAACCAGTAGCCTCCCGTACAAACTCCCCGCTCTGGCAGCTATTGGGCACTACTACCTAATGATATCAGGCTGTGTGACTCTCAGAGCCGCCCGGCACCGCACGAAATGATAGATACATTGTAGTGAGACTGCCAGTGCCATAGCTCGGCTGTGCAGCTCGTGCCCCAATCCTGTAGGAACAGCGCGCACAGGCCACGGGCGGCGCGCCGCCAGCTGCTACTCTAACACACTAGTTTGCAGCGCTTTTAGTGACAGCTAGGACACCTGCATATGCGTGACAATGCATTTCCGTGCAGTGATGCGCAGCACCACACTGAAATGTGTTAGTCTAACGCCTGATGCATGGTACTTGGTAGGACTGCCCACTAGGAGCAGCCTCCTTGCTGCTCAGCATGCATGCTCCAACTGACACTCAGCACTTCACCAGGCATCTAAGCATTCCACTTTCCACAACATCATCAAGCACTCCAGCACTCATTCTGGCTGAGCAGTAGGGAAGGTGTAACTAAGGAAAAGATGTCTGGTAACACCCTAGACAAAACATATCTCCTTTCCGTAGGGAAACTTTTCACAGAATCAATACAAAGAGCAAAAGGATTACATATAAACCTAATTCATGAAAATATAAGAAGAAATTACAGGCTGACCTATCGAAAGGTTAATTCAAAAAGGCTTAAGATGTAAAGTTGATCGAACATTCCTAAAGCATTACATACATTAAAGTCACCAAAAATTGAAAGAACATTCCTAAAGCATTAAATACATTAAAGTCACACCCATCCCCTTTCCTTAGGGAACTTATTGATACGACCATATCGTAACCAGAAAGCACGTGGAGTCTCAGGCAACCCACACTGTAAGCCTGACAAGAACGAGAGAATCAGGCAACGTACTTCATACTGTACCAGGATACACAACCTTGCTATGCAGCATGAGGGTATACAACCTTTCAACACAGCACTAGGTTAAGCAATCCTACAACACGCACTTCATACTGTACCAGGATACACGACCCTGCAAAGCAGCACTAGGGTATACGACCCTGCAACACAGAACTAAGGTTCTTGACCGTACAACTCAGCACTAGGGTACACAGCCCTACAACCCGCACTTGATTCTGTAGCAGGATACATGACCTTGCAACGCAACACTAGGGTAGACAATCCTACAACACAGCACTAAGGTACTCGACCTTACAACTCAGAAATAAGGTGCTCGACCTTACAACTCAGCGCTAGAGTACCCAACCCTACAACACAGCATTAGGGTACACCAAACCCTACAGCACAGCACTAGGGTACATGACCCTACAACTCAATACCAGGGTAAACCACCCTACCACACACACACTATTATTAAGCACACATGACAGGCAAAGCATAGTAGGATATACAACCCCATGTCAGAGTACATGACTCAACAAGCATTCAGCATAACACATGCCACGCCTTACAAGACATGGGCTAAAACTCAAGAGAAAAACACAATTATGGCATAATACACATAGGCAGGAAATTAATGTTAGCATCAAAAAACAACCTCTCAACATGCAATACAACATGTAGCATATCAGTAAATTTAGACGCGCATTTAGTGTCTACTTAAGCAGGACAATCTGAATGGCATATCCTGTACACCACCATACAGAGTAAAAAATAAATACATGTAATAGAACATCATCAGCAAACATGAGATGGCAAATATTAACAGTCACAAAACCATTCTTAGTTCCCCCTTGTGAGCAATCCCTCATCAAACATTCCTCTAAAAATCCCGGCAACAGGAGGTCATTTTGTATGACAATAAAAAATGCACATACAATCCACTTCACCCTCAGTAATAGATACATACTTGAACTGCAAAGCAAACCATTTGGTAATAATTTTCAGACTTCTCCTTGTAGTGCACACCAGCTTTAACTTCTACGAGGCCTAGAATGTGTGAAATGACATGACCTCACCGGTACCCTCACACAGCTGGCAGAAAGACTAAAGATAGGGAAATCCGATAACGTTCCCACGTGCACTGCCGAGATCTCTTTCAATGCGGTGCCACACAACACACATCACAAGTTGGATGGCTGTGGCGTTTGAACTGCGCATGCTCGAAGTTGCTCATCAGTACAAGTCCTCCTGTGACGTTACTAATACTCTGTAGTGGGGGAGCCTTACCACCATGAAATCTCCAAGCGCAGACCATGCCACAGCTCTTGTCCTCCTGAGATCACAGTTACACGATCCAGGCATGAACAAATGGTGAGTCAGTTGGCTGGGCATTAAAGCTCGAGTGCAGACTTTTAAAACAAGCATTTGCAATGCAATAGGTCTCGCATTAGGAAACTGTGAGCTATTGGTATTGTAAAATGGCAATTTTTTTCAATATGTGTTGGCTTTGAAAATATATAAATTAATAGCATTATTATTCACAAAGCCAATAGCTTAAACTTTCCTAATGTGAGTCCTATTGGATATGGCAATGCTTGTTGGTAGCAAACAAGGACAGTGCTGTTGTGGTGCTGAGTTATGTGGTGGTGTATTAGAGTGATATAGTGGTGTATTAGAGTGATGTGGTGGTGTGTTAGAGTGATGTGGTGGTGTCCCAGACTGATGTGGTGGTGTCCCAGAGTGATGTGGTGGTGTCCCAGAGTGATGTGGTGGTGTCCCAGAGTGATGTGGTGGTGTCCCTGAGTGATGTGGTGGTGTCCCTGAGTGATGTGGTGGTACCCCTGAGAAGTACCCCGGGGTGATGTGGTGGTGCCCCTGAGTGATGTGGCGGTGCCCCTGAGTGATGTGGTGGTGCCCCTGAGTGATCGGGTGGTGTCCCTGAGTGATCTGGTGGTGTCCCTGAGTGATGTGGTGGTGTCCCCGAGGGATGTGGTGGTGTCCCCGAGTGATGGGGTGGTGTTCCTGAGTGATGGGGTGGTGTTCCTGAGTGATGTGGTGGTGCCCCTGAGTGATGTGGTGGTGTCCCTGAGTGATGTGGCGGTGTCCCGGAGTGAGGTGGTGATGTCCCCAAGTGATGTGGTGATGTCCCCGAGTGATATGGTGGTGTCCCTGAGTGATGTGGTGGTGTTCCTGAGTGATGTGGTGGTGTCCCTGACTGATGAGGTGGTGTCCCTGAGTGGTGCCCCTGAGTGATGTGGTGGTGTCCCTGAGTGGTGCCCCTGAGAGATGTGGTGGTGTCCCCAAGTGATGTGGTGGTGTCCCTGTGTGATGTGGTGGTGTCCCTGAGTGATGTGGTGGTGCCCCTGAGTGATGTGGTGGTGTCCCCGAGTGATGTGGTGGTGTCCCTGAGTGATGTGGTGGTGTCACTGAGTGATGTGGTGGTGCCCCTGAGTGATGTGGTGATGTCCCCGAGTGATGTGGTGGTGTCCCCGAGTGATGTGGTGGTGTTCCTGAGTGATGTGGTGGTGTCCCTGAGTGATGTGGTTGTGTTCCTGAGTGATGTGGTGGTGGTCCTGAGTGATGTGGTGGTGTCCAGTGGTGTCCCCTCGTGATGTGGTGGTGTGCCTGAGTGATAAGGTGGTGTTCCTAAGTGATGTGGTGGTGTCCCCAAGTGACGTGGTGGTGTCCCTGAGTGATGTGGTAATGTCCCAGAGTGATGTGGTTTTGTCCCCGAGTGATGTGGTGGTGTCCCTGAGTGATGTAGTGGTGTCCCTGAGTGATGTGGTGGTGTTCCTGACTGATGTGGTGGTGTCCCTGAGTGGTGTCCATGAGTGATGTGGTGGTGTCCCTGAGTGATGTGGTGATGTCCCTGAGTGATGTGGTGGGGTCCCTGAGTGGTGTCCATGAGTGATGTGGTGGTGTCCCTGAGTGATGTGGTGATGTCCCTGAGTGATGTGGTGATGTCCCTGAGTGGTGTCCCTGAATGATGTGATGGTGTCCCTGAGTGGTGCCCATGAGTGATGTGGTGGTGTCCCTGAGTGATGTGGTGGTGTTCCTGACTGATGTGGTGGTGTCCCTAAGTGGTGTCCATGAGTGATGTGGTGGTGTCCCTGAGTGATGTGGTGGTGTCACTGAGTGATGTGGTGGTGCCCCTCAGTGATGTGGTTGTGCCCCTGAGTGATGTGGTGGTGCCCCTGAGTGATGTGGTAGTGTCCCCGAGTGATGTGGTGGTGTCCCCGAGTGATGTGGTGGTGTCCCCAAGTGATGTGGTGGTGTTCCCGAATGATGTGGTGGTGTCCTTGAGTGGTGCCCATGAGTGATGTGGTGGTGTCCCCGAGTGATGTGGTGGTGTCCCCGAGTGATGTGGTGGTGTCCCCGAATGATGTGGTGGTGTCCCTGTATGATGTGGTGGTGTCCCTGAATGATGTGGTGGTGTCCTTGAGTGGTGCCCATGAGTGATGTGGTGGTGTCCCTGAGTGATGTGGTGGTGTCCTTGAGTGGTGCCCATGAGTGATGTGGTGGTGTCCCCGAGTGATGTGGTGGTGTCCCCAAGTGATGTGGTGGTGTCCCCGAATGATGTGGTGGTGTCCTTGAGTGGTGCCCATGAGTGATGTGGTGGTGTCCCCGAGTGATGTGGTGGTGTCCCCAAGTGATGTGGTGGTGTCCCCGAATGATGTGGTGGTGTCCCTGTATGATGTGGTGGTGTCCCCGAGTGATGTGGTGGTGTCCTTGAGTGGTGCCCATGAGTGATGTGGTGGTGTCCCCGAGTGATGTGGTGGTGTCCCCAAGTGATGTGGTGGTGTCCCCGAATGATGTGGTGGTGTCCTTGAGTGGTGCCCATGAGTGATGTGGTGGTGTCCCTGAGTGATGTGGTGGTGTCCTTGACTGGTGCCCATGAGTGATGTGGTGGTGTTCCTGAGTGCTGTGGTGGTGTTCCTTAGTGAAGTGGAGGTGTTCCTGAGTGATGTGGTAGTGTCCCTGAGTGATGTGGTGGTGTCCCTGAGTGATATGGTGGTGTTCCTGAGTGATGTGGTGGTGCCCCTGAGTGATGTGGTGGTGCCCCTGAGTGATGTGGTAGTGTCCCCGAGTGATGTGGTGGTGTCCCCGAGAGATGTGGTGGTGTCCCCGAGTGATGTCGTGGTGTCCCCAAGTGATGTGGTGGTGTCCCCGAATGATGTGGTGGTGTCCCTGAATGATGTGGTGGTGTCCCTGAATGATGTGGTGGTGTCCTTGAGTGGTGCCCATGAGTGATGTGGTGGTGTCCCTAAATGATGTGGTGGTGTCCTTGAGTGGTGCCCATGAGTGATGTGGTGGTGTCCCTGAGTGATGTGGAGGTGTCCCAGAGTGATGTTGTGGTGTTCCTGAGTGATGTGGTGGTGTTCCTTAGTGACGTGGAGGTGTTCCTGAGTGATGTGGTAGTGTCTCTGAGTGATGTGGTGGTGTCCCTGAGTGATATGGGGGTGTTCCTGAGTGATGTGGTGGTGTCCCTGAGTGATGTGGTGGTATTCCTGAGTGATATGGTGGTGTCCCTGGGTGGTGCCCCTGGGTGGTGCCCCTGAGTGATGTGGTGGTGTCCTTGAGTGGTGTGGTGGTGCCCCTGAGTGATGTGGTGGTGTCCCAGTGATGTGGTGGTGTCCCTGAGTGATGTGATGGTGTCCCTGAGTGATGTGGTGGTGCCCCGAGTGATGTGGTGGTGCCCCTGAGTGATGTGGTGGTGTCCCAGAGTGATGTGGTTGTGTCCCAGAGTGATGTGGTGGTGTCCCTGAGTGATGTGGTGGTGTCCCTGAATGATGTGGTGGTGCCCCCGAGTGATGTGGTGGTGTCCCCGAGTGATGTGGTGGTGTCCCCGAGTGATGTGGTGGTGTCCCTGGGTGATGTGGTGGTGTCCCTGAGTGATGTGGCTGTGTCCCTGAGTGGTGCCCCTGAGCGATGTGGTGGTGTTCCTGTGTAATGTGGTGGTGTCCCTGAGTGATGTGGCTGTGTTCCTGAGGGATGTGGTGGTGGTCCTGAGTGATGTGGTGGTGTCCAAGAGTCATGTGGTGGTGTCCCCGAGTGATGTGGAGGTGTCCCCAAGTGTTGTAGTGGTGTCCCCGAGTGATGTGGTGGTGTCCCCGAGTGATGTGGTGGTGTCCCCGAGTGATGTGGTGGTGTGCCTGAGTGATATGGTGGTGTTCCTAAGTGATGTGGTGGTGTCCCCAAGTGACGTGGTGGTGTCCCCGAGTGATGTGGTGATGTCCCCGAGTGATGTGGTGGTTTCCCCGAGTGATGTGGTTGTGTCCATGAGTGATGTGGTGGTGTCCCTGAGTGATGTGGTGATGTCCCTGAGTGATGTGGTGGTGTCCCTGAGTGGTGTCCATGAGTGATGTGGTGGTGTCCCTGAGTGATGTGGTGATGTCCCTGAGTGATGTGGTGGTGTCCCTGAGTGATGTGGTGGTGTCCCTGAGTGGTGTCCCTGAATGATGTGATGGTGTCCCTGAGTGGTGCCCATGAGTGATGTGGTGGTGTCCCTGAATGATGTGGTGGTGTTCCTGACTGATGTGGTGGTGTCCCTGAGTGGTGTCCATGAGTGATGTGGTGGTGTCCCTGAATGATGTGATGGTGTCCCTGAGTGGTGCCCATGAGTGATGTGGTGGTGTCCCTGAGTGATGTGGTGGTGTTCCTGACTGATGTGGTGGTGTCCCTAAGTGGTGTCCATGAGTGATGTGGTGGTGTCCCTGAGTGATGTGGTGGTGTCACTGAGTGATGTGGTGGTGCCCCTCAGTGATGTGGTTGTGCCCCTGAGTGATGTGGTGGTGCCCCTGAGTGATGTGGTAGTGTCCCCGAGTGATGTGGTGGTGTCCCCGAGTGATGTGGTGGTGTCCCCAAGTGATGTGGTGGTGTTCCCGAATGATGTGGTGGTGTCCTTGAGTGGTGCCCATGAGTGATGTGGTGGTGTCCCCGAGTGATGTGGTGGTGTCCCCAAGTGATGTGGTGGTGTCCCCGAATGATGTGGTGGTGTCCCTGTATGATGTGGTGGTGTCCCTGAATGATGTGGTGGTGTCCTTGAGTGGTGCCCATGAGTGATGTGGTGGTGTCCCTGAGTGATGTGGTGGTGTCCTTGAGTGGTGCCCATGAGTGATGTGGTGGTGTCCCCGAGTGATGTGGTGGTGTCCCCAAGTGATGTGGTGGTGTCCCCGAATGATGTGGTGGTGTCCTTGAGTGGTGCCCATGAGTGATGTGGTGGTGTCCCCGAGTGATGTGGTGGTGTCCCCGAATGATGTGGTGGTGTCCCTGTATGATGTGGTGGTGTCCCCGAGTGATGTGGTGGTGTCCTTGAGTGGTGCCCATGAGTGATGTGGTGGTGTCCCCGAGTGATGTGGTGGTGTCCCCAAGTGATGTGGTGGTGTCCCCGAATGATGTGGTGGTGTCCTTGAGTGGTGCCCATGAGTGATGTGGTGGTGTCCCTGAGTGATGTGGTGGTGTCCTTGACTGGTGCCCATGAGTGATGTGGTGGTGTTCCTGAGTGATGTGGTGGTGTTCCTTAGTGAAGTGGAGGTGTTCCTGAGTGATGTGGTAGTGTCCCTGAGTGATGTGGTGGTGTCCCTGAGTGATATGGTGGTGTTCCTGAGTGATGTGGTGGTGCCCCTGAGTGATGTGGTGGTGCCCCTGAGTGATGTGGTAGTGTCCCCGAGTGATGTGGTGGTGTCCCCGAGAGATGTGGTGGTGTCCCCGAGTGATGTCGTGGTGTCCCCAAGTGATGTGGTGGTGTCCCCGAATGATGTGGTGGTGTCCCTGAATGATGTGGTGGTGTCCCTGAATGATGTGGTGGTGTCCTTGAGTGGTGCCCATGAGTGATGTGGTGGTGTCCCTAAATGATGTGGTGGTGTCCTTGAGTGGTGCCCATGAGTGATGTGGTGGTGTCCCTGAGTGATGTGGAGGTGTCCCAGAGTGATGTTGTGGTGTTCCTGAGTGATGTGGTGGTGTTCCTTAGTGACGTGGAGGTGTTCCTGAGTGATGTGGTAGTGTCTCTGAGTGATGTGGTGGTGTCCCTGAGTGATATGGGGGTGTTCCTGAGTGATGTGGTGGTGTCCCTGAGTGATGTGGTGGTATTCCTGAGTGATATGGTGGTGTCCCTGGGTGGTGCCCCTGAGTGATGTGGTGGTGTCCTTGAGTGGTGTGGTGGTGCCCCTGAGTGATGTGGTGGTGTCCCAGTGATGTGGTGGTGTCCCTGAGTGATGTGATGGTGTCCCTGAGTGATGTGGTGGTGCCCCGAGTGATGTGGTGGTGCCCCTGAGTGATGTGGTGGTGTCCCAGAGTGATGTGGTTGTGTCCCAGAGTGATGTGGTGGTGTCCCTGAGTGATGTGGTGGTGTCCCTGAATGATGTGGTGGTGCCCCCGAGTGATGTGGTGGTGTCCCCGAGTGATGTGGTGGTGTCCCCGAGTGATGTGGTGGTGTCCCTGGGTGATGTGGTGGTGTCCCTGAGTGATGTGGCTGTGTCCCTGAGTGGTGCCCCTGAGCGATGTGGTGGTGTTCCTGTGTAATGTGGTGGTGTCCCTGAGTGATGTGGCTGTGTTCCTGAGGGATGTGGTGGTGGTCCTGAGTGATGTGGTGGTGTCCAAGAGTCATGTGGTGGTGTCCCCGAGTGATGTGGAGGTGTCCCCAAGTGTTGTAGTGGTGTCCCCGAGTGATGTGGTGGTGTCCCCGAGTGATGTGGTGGTGTCCCCGAGTGATGTGGTGGTGTGCCTGAGTGATATGGTGGTGTTCCTAAGTGATGTGGTGGTGTCCCCAAGTGACGTGGTGGTGTCCCCGAGTGATGTGGTGATGTCCCCGAGTGATGTGGTGGTTTCCCCGAGTGATGTGGTTGTGTCCCTGAGTGATGTGGTGGTGTCCCTGAGTGATGTGGTGGTGTTCCTGACTGATGTGGTGGTGTCCCTGAGTGGTGTCCATGAGTGATGTGGTGGTGTCCCTGAGTGATGTGGTGATGTCCCTGAGTGATGTGGTGGTGTCCCTGAGTGGTGTCCATGAGTGATGTGGTGGTGTCCCTGAGTGATGTGGTGATGTCCCTGAGTGATGTGGTGGTGTCCCTGAGTGGTGTCCCTGAATGATGTGATGGTGTCCCTGAGTGGTGCCCATGAGTGATGTGGTGGTGTCCCTGAATGATGTGGTGGTGTTCCTGACTGATGTGGTGGTGTCCCTGAGTGGTGTCCATGAGTGATGTGGTGGTGTCCCTGAGTGATGTGGTGGTGTCCCTGAGTGATGTGGTGGTGTCCCTGAGTGATGTGGTGGTGTCCCCGAGTGATATGGTGGTGGTCCTGGGTGATGTGGTGGTGTTCCTGAGTGATGTGGTGGTGTTCCTGAGTGATGTGGTGGTGTCCCTGAGTGATGTGGGGGTGCCCCTGAGTGGTGCCCCTGAGTGATGTGGTGGTGTCCCTGAGTGATGTGGTGGTGTCCCTGAGTGATGTGGTGGTGCCCCCGAGTGATGTGGTGGTGTCCCCGAGTGATGTGGTGGTGTCCCTGAGTGATGAGGTCGGTGTCCCTGAGTGATGAGGTGGTGTCCCTGAGTGGTGCCCCTGAGTGATGTGGTGGTGTCCCTGAGTGGTGCCCCTGAGTGATGTGGTGGTGTCCCCGAGTGAAGTGGTGGTGTCCCTGTGTGATGTGGTGGTGTCCCTGAGTGATGTGGTGGTGCCCCTGAGTGATGTGGTGGTGTCCCCGAGTGATGTGGTTGTGTCCCTGAGTGATGTGGTGGTGTCACTGAGTGATGTGGTGGTGCCCCTCAGTGATGTGGTGGTGTCCCTGAGTGATGTGGTGGTGCCCCTGAGTAATGTGGTAGTGTCCCCGAGTGATGTGGTGGTGTCCCCGAGTGATGTGGTGGTGTCCCCGAGTGATGTGGTGGTGTCCCCAAGTGATGTGGTGGTGTCCCCGAATGATGTGGTGGTGTCCCTGAATGATGTGGTGGTGTCCCTGAATGATGTGGTGGTGTCCTTGAGTGGTGCCCATGAGTGATGTGGTGGTGTCCCTGAGTGATGTGGTGGTGTCCTTGAGTGGTGCCCATGAGTGATGTGGTGGTGTCCCTGAGTGATGTGGAGGTGTCCCCGAGTGATGTTGTGGTGTTCCTGAGTGATGTGGTGGTGTTCCTTAGTGATGTGGAGGTGTTCCTGGGTGATGTGGTAGTGTCCCTGAGTGATGTGGTGGTGTCCCTGAGTAATATGGTGGTGTTCCTGAGTGATGTGGTGGTGTCCCTGAGTGATGTGGCGCGTCAGAAGGCGCGCCAAAGGCAAGCCCGTCTGGGCCCGTCCGGGCCTGGACCGGGCCCAGGGCCATTCCCCCTGTCGGTGCCGATGATCCTACTCGCAGGTGCTGGACCAATACCCAACTTCATTTTCTTAATCCCTCTCCCTGTGCGGCCACTACCCCCTGCAACCCTATTCACTTGGAATCCGCACCTTTTCATTGCCCTCAATGCAATTTTACTCTCCCGCCCTTCCCTTCCCATCTGCTTTCCTATCCCACGCCGCAGCCCCCAGCATCCAACCACCGGATGCTGAAAGCAGGCCTGGTCAACTGCCGGTCTCTCCCCCGTCATGCCAACGACATTTGGATGTCGATCTCCTCCGAGGAGTGGGATATTCTATTTCTCACCGAGTCTTGGATGACCGACTCCTCCGCTCCGGACATCTATCTAGCCATTCCCTCAGGCTATGACATAAAATGTGTTAACCGGGCTGGAGGTAAATCGGGAGGCGGACTGGCAGTCATCTCTAAATCTCATCTTCAGGTGACCACCACTAAACTCACCAACATTGGTATCATTGAAGCTCTATACTTCTCTGTATCCGATTCTGCGGCTGTTATACTGGCTGGTTTACTAATCTATAACCCCCCACTGCTGCTTCCCTTTCTCTTACCGCTCTCACCCACCAGTTGGCAGATCTATCCCTTAAACATCAACACTTTCTAGTTTTAGGTGATTTTAACCTTCACGTTGACAATCCCCACTGCACAAAAGCGAATAATTTCCTGGAAATCATGGACAGTTTTAACTTTATTCAACTAGTCACCGGTCCTACTCATGTGGCGGGTCACACCTTAGATCTTATTTTCGCTAATTTTTCTTCTATCACCGTCTCCCCCTCCCTTCCCCTTACATGGTCCGACCACTACCTCATCCCTTTTTCTTTGGCCTTAGACCGGAAATCTGTCCCTCCTACGCCCAGGAAAGAGCTGGGAAGGAAGTGGCATAAAGTCACATGCGCAACCCTGGACCCGGTATTTCACTTTCAGACGGATCATTTATCCCCTGATATCGACGCAAATATCGCCAGGCTTAATACCGCCCTCATCAATGCTATTGACCACGTTGCTCCCCAGAAAATCATTGCCTCCACTAGATCTCGCCCCTCCGCTCCTTGGTTCTCCACTTCTCTCCGTGAGGAAAAAAGTAGCTGTAAAGCACTCGAACGGAAGTGGAGAATAAATTACGATCCAGAAGCTAAGCTTGCCTACAAGGATGCTCTGAAAAAATTTCTCAAACATAAAAAAAATAGCCATGAAAGACCACTTTTCGTTCCAAATTGCCAAAGCCAAAAATTCCTCAAAAACCCTTTTCTCCATCGTTAAAGATTTTATTAATCCCCCGGCCAGGACCACTCAGAACTCTGCTAGCCAGACCCTGTGCGAAGGACTTTCGGACTTCTTTCTCGAAAAAATCAATAAGCTATGCATCTCCTTCCCTAAAGGGCCAATACCCGGGCCTCCGTCAACAAGCCCCTCTGCCTTACCGTCCCTTCTTGCCTTTAATAAACTCACTCAGGATGATGCTATCAGACTACTAATCCACTGCAAGTCTGGTGCACCCTCTGACCCTGTTCCTGCCAAAATCATGGGTGAACTGGCCCCCTCGTTAGCCGATTCTTTCCTCTCCATCTGGAATGCCTCCCTGCACCACGGCTTCTTTCCTACCACTTGGAAGGAGGCCTTGGTGATCCCCATTCTAAAAAAGGCAGATGCTGATCCCACGGTTTTCTCCAACTACCGCCCCATTTCCCTTCTCCCCAAACCTGCAAAGGTTCTAGAAAAAGCCGTGCAGTTACAGCTCACGGAGTACTTGGAAAGTAACTCACTTCTGCACGACTCACAATCTGGATTTCGGGCGGGATACAGCACGGAGACGGCCCTGCTGGAAGTCTCGGAGACTATCCGGGAGTGCGTGGACAGGGGCGAGGAGGCCATGTTAGTCCTCCTCGACCTGTCCGCTGCATTCGATACGGTATCTCACCCCATCCTCCTTGACCGACTTAAACAGACTGGCATTGGCGGCACTGCCTTTAGCTGGATTGAGTCCTTCCTCTCAGGAAGAAGTCAGAGGGTATTGCTGCGGCCTTTCAAATCGGAGGAAAAACCCCTGTCTTGCGGTGTGCCACAGGGCTCGGCCCTCAGCCCTCTGTTTTTTAACATCTATCTTGCCCCACTGGCCGGCGTGGTGGAGTCCTACGGAGTCAGGGTGGTCTCCTATGCTGATGATACCCAGCTAGTGTTTTCCTTCAGAGACCACTCTGACTCCGCGTTCGCCAACTTCCGCCTGTGCCTCAACAACATCAGTGGTTGGATGTCCGAAAACCATCTAAGACTCAATGCAGACAAAACAGAGGTGCTGTTTTTTAACCAGAAAAACTCCATCCCCTCCTCCTGGTGGTGGCCCACGGCGCTCGATCCCGCCCCCTCTCCCGTCCACTCGGCCCGTAATCTGGGCTTCCTGTTTGACGACTCCCTTTCATGCAAGACTCAGATTAAAAAAGTGACCTCTGCCTGCTTTCTGAAGTTGCGCATGATCAGAAAAATCCTCCCCTATCTCCCTCTGGGTTCCCGCCGTACAGTTACCCATGCCCTCATCACGTCCCACCTGGACTATGCTAATAGCCTTTATGCCGGAGCTCCCCAATACTTGATCGACCGGCTGCAGATTGTTCAGAATGCGGCGGCGAGGTTGATTGGCAATATTCCCTATCGTCAATCTGTTGCCGCATATCGTAGGGAACTGCACTGGCTACCTGTGGCCAACCGTATCCGGTTTAAGATCCTCACTCTAACCCATCGAGCCATCAATAACCGCGGACCAAATTACTTGAAAAAACGTGTTTCCATATCCCGCTCCACCAGATCTCTGAGATCCAATGACCTTTGCCTTCTGATCTCCCCCCGTTTCAGACTATCCAGAATGGGTGGCAGAGGGTTCAGTGTCATTGCGGCAAAACATTGGAACGCGCTGCCAGTCGATCTTAGATTCTGTCCCTCCGAATCCATCTTCAGGGCCAAACTCAAAACTTGGCTCTTCTCTGGACATTGATTCACTGCACTACTCCCCCTCTTGCTCCTTGCTCCCCTCTGAGACTTAGGTTCTAGCGCCGGGACACCCCTTCGGGGGTAGCTGTGCGCTTTATAAACTACATAAAATAAATAAAATAAATAAATAAATGTGGTGGTATTCCTGAGGGATATGGTGCTGTCCCTGGGTGGTACCCCTGAGTGATGTGGTGGTGTCCCTGAGTGGTGTGGTGGTGCCCCTGAGTGATGTGGTGGTGCCTCTGAGTGATGTGGTGGTGTCCCAGTGATGTTTTGGTGTGCCTGAGTGATGTGATGGTGTCCCTGAGTGATGTGGTGGTGCCCCTGAGTGATGTGGTGGTGCCCCTGAGTGATGTGGTGGTGTCCCAGAGTGATGTGGTTGTGTCCCAGAGTGATGTGGTGGTGTCCCCGAGTGATATGGTGGTGTCCCCGAGTGAATGTGGTGGTGTCTCTGAATGATGTGATGGTGTCCCTGAGTGGTGCCCATGAGTGATGTGGTGGTGTCCCTGAGTGATGTGGTGGTGTCCCTGACTGATGTGGTGGTGTCCCTGAGTGGTGTCCATGAATGATGTGGTGGTGTCCCTGACTGATGTGGTGGTGCCCCTGAGTGATGTGGTGGTGTCCCAGTGATGTGGTGGTGTCCCTGAGTGATGTGATGGTGTCCCTGAGTGATGTGGTGGTGCCCCTGAGTGAAGTGGTGGTGCCCCTGAGTGACGTGGTGGTGTCCCACAGTGATGTGGTGGTGTCCCCGAGTGATGTGGTGGTGTCCCCGAGTGAATGTGGTGGTGTCCCTGAATGATGTGATGGTGTCCCTGAGTGGTGACCATGAGTGATGTGGTGGTGTCCCTGAGTGATGTGGTGGTGTTCCTGACTGATGTGGTGGTGTCCCTGAGTGGTGTCCCGGAGTGATGTGGTGGTGTCCCTGAGTGATGTGGTGATGTCCCTGATTGATGTGGTGGTGTCCCTGAGTGATGTGGTGGTGTCCCCGATTGATATGGTGGTGTTCCTGGGTGATGTGGTGGTGTTCCTGAGTGATGTGGTGGTGTTCCCGAGTGATGTGGTGGTGTCCCCGAGTGATGTAGTGGTGTCCCTGAGTGATGTGGTGGTGCCCCTGAGTGATGTGGTGGTGTCCCCAAGTGATGTGGTGGTGTCCCTGAGTGATGTGGTGGTGTCCCTGAGTGATATGGTGGTATTCCTGAGTGATGTGGTGGTGTCCCTGAGTGATGTGGTGGTGTCCCTGAGTGATGTGGTGGTGTCCCTGAGTGATGTGGTGGTGCCCCTGAGTGGTGCCCCTGAGCGATGTAGTGGTGTCCCTGAGTGATGTGGTGGTGTCCCTGAGTGATGTGGTGGTGCCCCTGAGTGATATGGTGATGTCCCCGAGTGATGTGGTGGTGTCCCTGAGTGATGAGGTCGGTGTCCCTGAGTGATGAGGTGGTGTCCCTGAGTGGTGCCCCTGAGTGATGTGGTGGTGTCCCTAAGTGGTTCCCCTGAGTGATGTGGTGGTGTCCCCGAGTGATGTGGTGGTGTCCCTGTGTGATGTGGTGGTGTCCCTGAGTGATGTGGTGGTGTCCCTGAGTGATGTGGTGGTGTCCCTGAGTGGTGTCCATGAGTCATGTGGTGGTGTCCCTGAGTGATGTGGTGATGTCCCTGAGTGATGTGGTGGTGTCCCTGATTAATGTGGTGGTGTCCCTGAGTGATGTGGTGGTGTCCCCGAGTGATATGGAGGTGTTCCTGGGTGATGTGGTGGTGTTCCTGAGTGATGTGGTGGTGTTCCCGAGTGATGTGGTGGTGTCCCCGAGTGATGTAGTGGTGTCCCTGAGTGATGTGGTGGTGCCCCTGAGTGATGTGGTGGTGTCCCCGAGTGATGTGGTGGTGTCCCTGAGTGATGTGGTGGTGTCCCCGAGTGATATGGTGGTATTCCTGAGTGATGTGGTGGTGTCCCTGAGTGATGTGGTGGTGTCCCTGAGTGATGTGGTGGTGCCCCTGAGTGGTGCCCCTGAGTGATGAGGTGGTGTCCCTGAGTGATGTGGTGGTGTCCCTGAGTGGTTCCCCTGAGTGATGTGGTGGTGTCCCCGAGTGATGTGGTGGTGTCCCTGTGTGATGTGGTGGTGTCCCTGAGTGATGTGGTGGTGCCCCTGAGTGATGTGGTGGTGTCCCCGAGTGATGTGGTGGTGCCCCTGAGTGATTTGGTGGTGCCCCTGAGTGATGTGGTGGTGCCCCCGAGTGATGTGGTGGTGTCCCCGAGTGATGTGGTGGTGTCCCCGAGTGATGTGGTGGTGCCCCCTTGTGATGTGGTGGTGTCCCCGAGTGATGTGGTGGTGTCCCCGAGTGATGAGGTCGGTGTCCCTGAGTGATGAGGTGGTGTCCCTGAGTGGTGCCCCTGAGTGATGTGGCGGTGTCCCCGAGTTATGTGGTGGTGTCCCTGTGTGATGTGGTGGTGCCCCTGAGTGATGATGCGGTGTCCCCGAGTTATGTGGTGGTGTCCCTGAGTGATGTGGTGGTGCCCCTGAGTGATGTGGTGGTGTCCCCGAGTGATGTGGTGGTGTCCCTGAGTGATGTGGTGGTGTCACTGAGTGATGTGGTGGTGCCCCTCAGTGATGTGGTGGTGCCCCTGAGTGATCTGGTGGTGCCCCTGAGTGATGTGGTAGTGTCCCCGAGTGATGTGGTGGTGTCCCCGAGTGATGTGGTGGTGTCCCCGAGTGATGTGGTGGTGTCCCCGAGTGATGTGGTGGTGTCCCTGAATGATGTGGTGGTGTCCCTGAATGATGTGGTGGTGTCCTGGAGTGGTGCCCATGAGTGATGTGGTGGTGTCCCTGAGTGATGTGGAGGTGTCCCAGAGTGATGTTGTGGTGTTCCTTAGTGATGTGGAGGTGTTCCTGAGTGATGTGGTAGTGTCCCTGAGTGATGTGGTGGTGTCCCTCAGTGATATGGTGGTGTTCCTGAGTGATGTGGTGGTGTCCCTGGGTGGTGCCCCTGAGTGATGTGGTGGTGTCCCTGAGTGGTGCTCCTGAGTGATGTGGTGGTGTCCCCGAGTGATGTGGTGGTATCCCTGAGTGATGTGGTGGTGTCCCTGAGTGATGTGGTGGTGTCCCTGAGTGACGTGGTTGTGCCCCTGCGTGATGTGGTGGTGTCGCAGAGTGATGTGGTGCTGTCCCCGAGTGATGTGGTGGTGTCCCCGAGTGATGTGGTGGTGTCCCCGAGTGAATGTGGTGGTGTCCCTGAATGATGTGATGGTGTCCCTGAGTGGTGCCCATCAGTGATGTGGTGGTGTCCCTGAGTGATGTGGTGGTGTTCCTGACTGATGTGGTGGTGTCCCTGAGTGATATGGTGGTGTCCCTGGGTGGTGCCCCTGAGTGATGTGGTGGTGTCCCTGAGTGGTGCTCCTGAGTGATGTGGTGGTGTCCCCGAGTGATGTGGTAGTATCCCCGAGTGATGTGGTGGTGTCCCTGAGTGATGTGGTGGTGTCCCTGAGTGATGTGGTGGTGCCCCTGAGTGACGTGGTTGTGCCCCTGAGTGATGTGGTGATGTCCCTGAGTGGTGCCCCTGAGTGATGTGGTGGTGTCCCTAAGTGGTTCCCCTGAGTGATGTGGTGGTGTCCCCGAGTGATGTGGTGGTGTCCCTGTGTGATGTGGTGGTGTCCCTGAGTGATGTGGTGGTGTTCCTGACTGATGTGGTGGTGTCCCTGAGTGGTGTCCATGAGTCATGTGGTGGTGTCCCTGAGTGATGTGGTGATGTCCCTGAGTGATGTGGTGGTGTCCCTGATTAATGTGGTGGTGTCCCTGAGTGATGTGGTGGTGTCCCCGAGTGATATGGTGGTGTCCCCGAGTGATATGGTGGTGTTCCTAGGTGATGTGGTGGTGTTCCTGAGTGATGTGGTGGTGTTCCCGAGTGATGTGGTGGTGTCCCCGAGTGATGTAGTGGTGTCCCTGAGTGATGTGGTGGTGCCCCTGTGTGATGTGGTGGTGTCCCCGAGTGATGTGGTGGTGTCCCTGAGTGATGTGGTGGTGTCCCCGAGTGATATGGTGGTATTCCTGAGTGATGTGGTGGTGTCCCTGAGTGATGTGGTGGTGTCCCTGAGTTATGTGGTGGTGCCCCTGAGTGGTGCCCCTGAGTGATGTGGTGGTGTCCCTGAGTGATGTGGTGGTGTCCCTGAGTGGTTCCCCTGAGTGATGTGGTGGTGTCCCCGAGTGATGTGGTGGTGTCCCTGTGTGATGTGGTGGTGTCCCTGAGTGATGTGGTGGTGCCCCTGAGTGATGTGGTGGTGTCCCCGAGTGATGTGGTGGTGCCCCTCAGTGATTTGGTGGTGCCCCTGAGTGATGTGGTGGTGCCCCCGAGTGATGTGGTAGTGTCCCCGAGTGATGTGGTGGTGTCCCCGAGTGATGTGGTGGTGCCCCTCAGTGATTTGGTGGTGCCCCTGAGTGATGTGGTGGTGCCCCCGAGTGATGTGGTAGTGTCCCCGAGTGATGTGGTGGTGTCCCCGAGTGATGTGGTGGTGTCCCCGAGTGATGTGGTGGTGCCCCCTTGTGATGTGGTGGTGTCCCCGAGTGATGTGGTGGTGTCCCCGAGTGATGAGGTCGGTGTCCCTGAGTGATGAGGTGGTGTCCCTGAGTGGTGCCCCTGAGTGATGTGGCGGTGTCCCCGAGTTATGTGGTGGTGTCCCTGTGTGATGTGGTGGTGTCCCTGAGTGATGTGGTGGTGCCCCTGAGTGATGTGGTGGTGTCCCCGAGTGATGTGGTGGTGTCCCTGAGTGATGTGGTGGTGTCACTGAGTGATGTGGTGGTGCCCCTCAGTGATGTGGTGGTGCCCCTGAGTGATCTGGTGGTGCCCCTGAGTGATGTGGTAGTGTCCCCGAGTGATGTGGTGGTGTCCCCGAGTGATGTGGTGGTGTCCCCGAGTGATGTGGTGGTGTCCCTGAATGATGTGGTGGTGTCCCTGAATGATGTGGTGGTGTCCTTGAGTGGTGCCCATGAGTGATGTGGTGGTGTCCCTGAGTGATGTGGAGGTGTCCCCGAGTGATGTTGTGGTGTTCCTTAGTGATGTGGAGGTGTTCCTGAGTGATGTGGAGGTGTTCCTGAGTGATGTGGTAGTGTCCCTGAGTGATGTGGTGGTGTCCCTCAGTGATATGGTGGTGTTCCTGAGTGATGTGGTGGTGTCCCTGGGTGGTGCCCCTGAGTGATGTGGTGGTGTCCCTGAGTGGTGCTCCTGAGTGATGTGGTGGTGTCCCCGAGTGATGTGGTGGTATCCCTGAGTGATGTGGTGGTGTCCCTGAGTGATGTGGTGGTGTCCCTGAGTGACGTGGTTGTGCCCCTGCGTGATGTGGTGGTGTCGCAGAGTGATGTGGTGCTGTCCCCGAGTGATGTGGTGGTGTCCCCGAGTGATGTGGTGGTGTCCCCGAGTGAATGTGGTGGTGTCCCTGAATGATGTGATGGTGTCCCTGAGTGGTGCCCATCAGTGATGTGGTGGTGTCCCTGAGTGATGTGGTGGTGTTCCTGACTGATGTGGTGGTGTCCCTGAGTGATATGGTGGTGTCCCTGGGTGGTGCCCCTGAGTGATGTGGTGGTGTCCCTGAGTGGTGCTCCTGAGTGATGTGGTGGTGTCCCCGAGTGATGTGGTAGTATCCCTGAGTGATGTGGTGGTGTCCCTGAGTGATGTGGTGGTGCCCCTGAGTGACGTGGTTGTGCCCCTGAGTGATGTGGTGGTGTCGCAGAGTGATGTGGTGCTGTCCCCGAGTGATGTGGTGGTGTCCCCGAGTGATGTGGTGGTGTCCCCGAGTGAATGTGGTGGTGTCCTTGAATGATGTGATGGTGTCCCTGAGTGGTGCCCATCAGTGATGTGGTGGTGTCCCTGAGTGATGTGGTGGTGTTCCTGACTGATGTGGTGGTGTCTCTGAGTGGTGTCCATGAGTGATGTGGTGGTGTCCCTGAGTGATGTGGTGATGTCCCTGAGTGATGTGATGGTGTCCCCGAGTGATATGGTGGTGTTCCTGGGTGATGTGGTGGTGTTCCCGAGTGATGTGGTTGTGTCCCTGAGTGATGTAGTGGTGTCCCTGAGTTATGTGGTGGTGTCCCTGAGTGATGTGGTGGTGTCCCCGAGTGATGTGGTGGTGTCTCTGAGTGATGTGGTGGTGTCCCCGAGTGATATGGTGGTATTCCTAAGTGATGTGGTGGTGTCCCTGAGTGACGTGGTGGTGTCCCTGAGTGATGTGGTGGTGCCCCTGAGTGATGTGGTGGTGCCCCTGAGTGATGTGGTGGTGCCCCTGAGTGATGTGGTGGTGTCCCAGTGATGTGATGGTGTCCCTGAGTGATGTGGTGGTGCCCCTGAGTGATGTGGTGGTGCCCCTGAGTGATGTGGTTGTGTCCCAGAGTGATGTGGTTGTGTCCCAGAGTGATGTGGTTGTGTCCCAGAGTGATGTGGTGGTGTCCCCGAGTGATGTGGTTGTGTCCCCGAGTGAATGTGGTGGTGTCTCTGAATGATGTGATCGTGTCCCTGAGTGGTGCCCATGAGTGATGTGGTGGTGTCCCTGAATGATATGGTGGTGTCCCTGAGTGGTGTCCATGAATGATGTGGTGGTGTCCCTGACTGATGTGGTGGTGTCCCTGACTGATGTGGTGGTGCCCCTGAATGATGTGGTGGTGTCCCTGACTGATGTGGTGGTGTCCCTGACTGATGTGGTGGTGCCCCTGAGTGATGTGGTGGTGTCCCAGTGATGTGGTGGTGTCCCTGAGTGATGTGAAGGTGTCCCTGAGTGATGTGGTGGTGCCCCTGAGTGATGTGGTGGTGCCCCTGAGTGACGTGGTGGTGTCCCCAAGTGATGTGGTGGTGTCCCCGAGTGAATGTGGTGGTGTCCCTGAATGATGTGATGGTGTCCCTGAGTGGTGCCCATGAGTGATGTGGTGGTGTCCCTGAGTGATGTGGTGGTGTTCCTGACTGATGTGGTGGTGTCCCGGAGTGATGTGGTGGTGTCCCTGAGTGATGTGGTGATGTCCCTGAGTGATGTGGTGGTGTCCCTGATTGATGTGGTGGTGTCCCTGAGTGATGTGGTGGTGTCCCCGAGTGATATGGTGTGTTCCTGGGTGATGTGCACTCAAAGAATATCGGAGAATGATCAAAGAACATAAACAGGCCTTTCTAGCCTCCAGAATCAAACAAGCCAGTAACGGTTCCAGAGAGATTTTTAATATAGTGCGTTCTTTTACTAACCCCAATGCTTGACTCGAACCCAGCCTGCATCTCAGTCATTATGTGACAAACTGTCACAATTTTTTGAGGACAAAATTGAGATCATCTATTCCTCCTTCCCCACCCCTAACAAAGAAGACTGGGAAGAGGTACCCTCTACTTCTTCGACACCCCAGGCTACCTTTTCCGAATTTTCAGTCCTCTCCGAAGCAGACACCTTGACTGAATTACTAAAGTGTAAATCAGGTTCCCCCAACGACCCATGGCCAGCTAAGCAATATAAAAAACTGGCACCTCTTCTGAACCCCCACCTGAACCACATCTGGAATGACTCCCTCAGACTGGGTAGTTTCCCCGCCAAGTGGAAACATGCCTCCCTGGTTCCCATTCTTAAGAAACCTAATCTTGACCCGGACCTCCCCTGCAACTACAGGCCCATTTCCCTTCTGTCCGCCCCCGCAAAAATTTTGGAAAAACTGGCCCACTCCCAGCTGGCGAACTTCATTGAAACCAATGGGTTACTTCATGATTCCCAACATGGCTTTAGGTCGGGCCACAGCACGGAGTCAGCCCTCATTGAAATGGCTGACTGGGTGAGGTGGACGCTCGACCAAGGGTCAAGGGCGGTGTTGGTGCTGCTGGATCTTTCAGCAGCATTTGACACCGTCTCCCACAGGATCCTGCTGAGGAGGCTAGCGGACCTAGGCGTAGGTGGCACTGCGCTTAATTGGATCACGTCGTATCTCTCTGATCGCACTCAGCAGGTTTTCACCCCCCCTACACTTCCACAGCCAGACCACTCAAATGGGGAGTCCCGCAGGGCTCCTCGCTCAGCCCGCTTCTATTTAATGTTTATTTTACCCCCTTGGCAAAACTGATCGCTCAGACTGGGATCAAGTCCACCTCCTACGCTGACGACATTCAGCTTCTTTTCACTTTCGACTCCCCTTCTCCCTCATTTGATCCGTTAAAAACCTGCCTCAGGGACATCTCTAAGTGGATGGATGCCAACTCCCTTCGACTCAATGCTGGAAAAACGGAGGTTCTGTTTTTTAATTCACCATCCCCTCTGGACTCCAGTCTATGGTGGCCAGAAGATCTGAGCCAAGCCCCCACACCTAAAGACTCAGTAAAAAATCTTGGAGTCCGCTGGGATAATCATCTCAGCTTCAATACCCAGGTTCAAACAGTGACAGCCTCCTGTTTTGGCAAGATCAGAACCATCAAGCGTCTCATCAACTACCTACCAGCGGACTGCCGTAAGACTGTGATCGAGGCACTGATCATTTCCCATCTTGATTATGCCAATGCCCTCTACCTAGGCATCACAGCAGGCCAATGTCAAAAACTCCAGACGGTCCAAAATGCCGCCGCCCGGTTAGTGGAAAGAATACCTTTCAGACACCATATCTCTCCCCACCTCCGCAAATTGCATTGGTTGCCAATGGCCAAAAGGTGTATTTTCAAAGCTATGACGCTGGCCCACCGAGCATCGAGGGGTATGGGATCTGCCCACTTGAAAAACACCTTGCGACCGTATACCAACTACAGGACTTTACGGTCCAACTCTCTCCTTCTCTTGGAAACTCCACGCTTCAAACGCTCACGGGCAGGCGGAAAAACCTTTGAGGTTTGTGCCTCCCAGCATTGGAACAAGCTCCCTCTGGCCCTTCGCTCTTCCCAATCAGAAATCTTATTCCGTAAGTCACTGAAGACCCACCTGTTTTCCCTATAACATCCCCCTGTGCCCTCCACCCTCAAAGTTCTCAGCGCCGGGACGCCCCGCCGGGGTAGCTGTGCGCTCTATAAAATACACAAATAAAAATAATAAATAAATGTGGTGGTGTTCCTGAGTGATGTGGTGGTGTTCCCGAGTGATGTTGTGGTGTCCCCGAGTGATGTAGTGGTGCCCATCAGTGATGTGGTGGTGTCCCTGAGTGATGTGGTGGTGTTCCTGACTGATGTGGTGGTGTCCCTGAGTGATATGGTGGTGTCCCTGGGTGGTGCCCCTGAGTGATGTGGCGGTGTCCCTGAGTGGTGCTCCTGAGTGATGTGGTGGTGTCCCCGAGTGATGTGGTAGTATCCCTGAGTGATGTGGTGGTGTCCCTGAGTGATGTGGTGGTGCCCCTGAGTGACGTGGTTGTGCCCCTGAGTGACGTGGTTGTGCCCCTGAGTGATGTGGTGGTGTCGCAGAGTGATGTGGTGCTGTCCCCGAGTGATGTGGTGGTGTCCCCGAGTGATGTGGTGGTGTCCCCGAGTGAATGTGGTGGTGTCGTTGAATGATGTGATGGTGTCCCTGAGTGGTGCCCATCAGTGATGTGGTGGTGTCCCTGAGTGATGTGGTGGTGTTCCTGACTGATGTGGTGGTGTCTCTGAGTGGTGTCCATGAGTGATGTGGTGGTGTCCCTGAGTGATGTGGTGATGTCCCTGAGTGATGTGGTGGTGTCCCCGAGTGATATGGTGGTGTTCCTGGGTGATGTGGTGGTGTTCCTGAGTGATGTGGTGGTGTTCCCGAGTGATGTGGTTGTGTCCCCGAGTGATGTAGTGGTGTCCCTGAGTGATGTGGTGGTGCCCCTGAGTGATGTGGTGGTGTCCCCGAGTGATGTGGTGGTGTCCCTGAGTGATGTGGTGGTGTCCCTGAGTGATATGGTGGTATTCCTAAGTGATGTGGTGGTGTCCCTGAGTGACGTGGTGGTGTCCCTGAGTGATGTGGTGGTGCCCCTGAGTGATGTGGTGGTGCCCCTGAGTGATGTGGTGGTGTCCCAGTGATGTGGTGGTGTCCCTGAGTGATGTGATGGTGTCCCTGAGTGATGTGGTGGTGCCCCTGAGTGATGTGGTGGTGCCCCTGAGTGATGTGGTGGTGTCCCGGAGTGATGTGGTTGTGTCCCAGAGTGATGTGGTGGTGTCCCCGAGTGATGTGGTGGTGTCCCCGAGTGAATGTGGTGGTGTCTCCGAATGATGTGATGGTGTCCCTGAGTGGTGCCCATGAGTGATGTGGTGGTGTCCCTGAGTGATGTGGTGGTGTCCCTGAATGATGTGGTGGTGTCCCTGAGTGGTGTCCATGAATAATGTGGTGGTGTCCCTGACTGATGTGGTGGTGCCCCTGAGTGATGTGGTGGTGTCCCAGTGATGTGGTGGTGTCCCTGAGTGATGTGAAGGTGTCCCTGAGTGATGTGGTGGTGCCCCTGAGTGATGTGGTGGTGCCCCTGAGTGACGTGGTGGTGTCCCAGAGTGATGTGGTGGTGTCCCCGAGTGATGTGGTGGTGTCCCCGAGTGAATGTGGTGGTGTCCCTGAATGATGTGATGGTGTCCCTGAGTGGTGCCCATGAGTGATGTGGTGGTGTCCCTGAGTGATGTGGTGGTGTTCCTGAGTGGTGCCCATGAGTGATGTGGTGGTGTTCCGGACTGATGTGGTGGTGTCCCTGAGTGGTGTCCCGGAGTGATGTGGTGGTGTCCCTGAGGGATGTGGTGATGTCCCTGAGTGATGTGGTGGTGTCCCTGATTGATGTGGTGGTGTCCCTGAGTGATGTGGTGGTGTCCCCGAGTGATGTAGTGGTGCCCATCAGTGATGTGGTGGTGTCCCTGAGTGATGTGGTGGTGTTCCTGACTGATGTGGTGGTGTCCCTGAGTGATGTGGTGGTGCCCCTGAGTGACGTGGTTGTGCCCCTGAGTGATGTGGTGGTGTCGCAGAGTGATGTGGTGCTGTCCCCGAATGATGTGGTGGTGTCCCCGAGTGATGTGGTGGTGTCCCCGAGTGAATGTGGTGGTGTCCTTGAATGATGTGATGGTGTCCCTGAGTGGTGCCCATCAGTGATGTGGTGGTGTCCCTGAGTGATGTGGTGGTGTTCCTGACTGATGTGGTGGTGTCTCTGAGTGGTGTCCATGAGTGATGTGGTGGTGTCCCTGAGTGATGTGGTGATGTCCCTGAGTGATGTGGTGGTGTCCCCGAGTGATATGGTGGTGTTCCTGGGTGATGTGGTGGTGTTCCTGAGTGATGTGGTGGTGTTCCCGAGTGATGTGGTTGTGTCCCCGAGTGATGTAGTGGTGTCCCTGAGTGATGTGGTGGTGCCCCTGAGTGATGTGGTGGTGTCCCCGAGTGATGTGGTGGTGTCCCTGAGTGATGTGGTGGTGTCCCTGAGTGATATAGTGGTATTCCTAAGTGATGTGGTGGTGTCCCTGAGTGACGTGGTGGTGTCCCTGAGTGACGTGGTGGTGTCCCTGAGTGATGTGGTGGTGCCCCTGAGTGATGTGGTGGTGCCCCTGAGTGATGTGGTGGTGTCCCAGTGATGTGGTGGTGTCCCTGAGTGATGTGATGGTGTCCCTGAGTGATGTGGTGGTGCCCCTGAGTGATGTGGTGGTGCCCCTGAGTGATGTGGTGGTGTCCCGGAGTGATGTGGTTGTGTCCCAGAGTGATGTGGTGGTGTCCCCGAGTGATGTGGTGGTGTCCCCGAGTGATGTGGTGGTGTCCCCGAGTGAATGTGGTGGTGTCCCTGAATGATGTGATGGTGTCCCTGAGTGGTGCCCATGAGTGATGTGGTGGTGTCCCTGAGTGATGTGGTGGTGTTCCTGAGTGGTGCCCATGAGTGATGTGGTGGTGTTCCTGACTGATGTGGTGGTGTCCCTGAGTGGTGTCCCGGAGTGATGTGGTGGTGTCCCTGAGTGATGTGGTGATATCCCTGAGTGATGTGGTGGTGTCCCTGATTGATGTGGTGGTGTCCCTGAGTGATGTGGTGGTGTCCCCGAGTGATGTAGTGGTGCCCATCAGTGATGTGGTGGTGTCCCTGAGTGATGTGGTGGTGTTCCTGACTGATGTGGTGGTGTCCCTGAGTGATATGGTGGTGTCCCTGGGTGGTGCCCCTGAGTGATGTGGTGGTGTCCCTGAGTGGTGCTCCTGAGTGATGTGGTGGTGTCCCCGAGTGATGTGGTAGTATCCCTGAGTGATGTGGTGGTGTCCCTGAGTGATGTGGTGGTGCCCCTGAGTGACGTGGTTGTGCCCCTGAGTGATGTGGTGGTGTCGCAGAGTGATGTGGTGCTGTCCCCGAATGATGTGGTGGTGTCCCCGAGTGATGTGGTGGTGTCCCCGAGTGAATGTGGTGGTGTCCTTGAATGATGTGATGGTGTCCCTGAGTGATGTGGTGGTGTTCCTGACTGATGTGGTGGTGTCTCTGAGTGGTGTCCATGAGTGATGTGGTGGTGTCCCTGAGTGATGTGGTGATGTTCCTGACTGATGTGGTGGTGTCTCTGAGTGGTGTCCATGAGTGATGTGGTGGTGTCCCTGAGTGATGTGGTGATGTCCCTGAGTGATGTGGTGGTGTCCCCGAGTGATATGGTGGTGTTCCTGGGTGATGTGGTGGTGTTCCTGAGTGATGTGGTGGTGTTCCCGAGTGATGTGGTTGTGTCCCCGAGTGATGTAGTGGTGTCCCTGAGTGATGTGGTGGTGCCCCTGAATGATGTGGTGGTGTCCCCGAGTGATGTGGTGGTGTCCCTGAGTGATGTGGTGGTGTCCCTGAGTGATATGGTGGTATTCCTAAGTGATGTGGTGGTGTCCCTGAGTGACGTGGTGGTGTCCCTGAGTGATGTGGTGGTGCCCCTGAGTGATGTGGTGGTGCCCCTGAGTGATGTGGTGGTGTCCCAGTGATGTGGTGGTGTCCCTGAGTGATGTGATGGTGTCCCTGAGTGATGTGGTGGTGCCCCTGAGTGATGTGGTGGTGCCCCTGAGTGATGTGGTGGTGTCCCGGAGTGATGTGGTTGTGTCCCAGAGTGATGTGGTGGTGTCCCCGAGTGATGTGGTGGTGTCCCCGAGTGAATGTGGTGGTGTCTCTGAATGATGTGATGGTGTCCCTGAGTGGTGCCCATGAGTGATGTGGTGGTGTCCCTGAGTGATGTGGTGGTGTCCCTGAATGATGTGGTGGTGTCCCTGAGTGGTGTCCATGAATGATGTGGTGGTGTCCCTGACTGATGTGGTGGTGCCCCTGAGTGATGTGGTGGTGTCCCAGTGATGTGGTGGTGTCCCTGAGTGATGTGAAGGTGTCCCTGAGTGATGTGGTGGTGCCCCTGAGTGATGTGGTGGTGCCCCTGAGTGACGTGGTGGTGTCCCAGAGTGATGTGGTGGTGTCCCCGAGTGATGTGGTGGTGTCCCCGAGTGAATGTGGTGGTGTCCCTGAATGATGTGATGGTGTCCCTGAGTGGTGCCCATGAGTGATGTGGTGGTGTCCCTGAGTGATGTGGTGGTGTTCCTGACTGATGTGGTGGTGTCCCTGAGTGGTGTCCCGGAGTGATGTGGTGGTGTCCCTGAGTGATGTGGTGATGTCCCTGAGTGATGTGGTGGTGTCCCTGATTGATGTGGTGGTGTCCCTGAGTGATGTGGTGGTGTCCCCGAGTGATATGGTGTGTTCCTGGGTGATGTGGTGGTGTTCCTGAGTGATGTGGTGGTGTTCCTGAGTGATGTCGTGGTGTCCCCGAGTGATGTAGTGGTGTCCCTGAGTGATGTGGTGGTGCCCCTGAGTGATGTGGTGATGTCCCGGAGTGATGTGGTGGTGTCCCTGAGTGATGAGGTCAGTGTCCCTGAGTGATGAGGTGGTGTCCCTGAGTGGTGCCCCTGAGTGATGTGGTGGTGTCCCTGAGTGGTTGCCCTGAGTGATGTGGTGGTGTCCCCGAGTGATGTGGTGGTGTCCCTGTGTGATGTGGTGGTGTCCCTGAGTGATGTGGTGGTTTTCCTGACTGATTTGGTGGTGTCCCTGAGTGGTGTCCATGAGTCATGTGGTGGTGTCCCTGAGTGATGTGGTGATGTCCCTGAGTGATGTGGTGGTGTCCCTGATTAATGTGGTGGTGTCCCTGATTAATGTGGTGGTGTCCCTGAGTGATGTGGTGGTGTCCCCGAGTGATGTGGTGGTTTCCCCGAGTGATGTAGTGGTGTCCCTGAGTAATGTGGTGGTGCCCCTGAGTGATGTGGTGGTGTCCCTGAGTGATGTGGTGGTGTCCCTGAGTGATATGGTGGTATTCCTGAGTGATGTGGTGGTGTCCCTGAGTGATGTGGTGGTGTCCCCGAGTGATGTGGTGGTGTCCCTGTGTGATGTGGTGGTGTCCCTGAGTGATGTGGTGGTGCCCCTGAGTGATGTGGGGGTGTCCCCGAGTGATGTGGTGGTGTCCCTGAGTGATGTGGTGGTGTCACCGAGTGATGTGGTGGTGTCCCTGAGTGATGTGGTGGTGTCACTGAGTGATGTGGTGGTGCCCCTCAGTGATTTGGTGGTGCCCCTGAGTGATGTGGTGGTGCCCCCGAGTGATGTGGTAGTGTCCCCGAGTGATGTGGTGGTGTCCCCGAGTGATGTGGTGGTGTCCCCGAGTGATGTGGTGGTGCCCCCTTGTGATGTGGTGGTGTCCCCGAGTGATGTGGTGGTGTCCCCGAGTGATGAGGTCGGTGTCCCTGAGTGATGAGGTGGTGTCCCTGAGTGGTGCCCCTGAGTGATGTGGCGGTGTCCCCGAGTTATGTGGTGGTGTCCCTGTGTGATGTGGTGGTGTCCCTGAGTGGTGTCCATGAATGATGTGGTGGTGTCCCTGACTGATGTGGTGGTGCCCCTGAGTGATGTGGTGGTGTCCCAGTGATGTGGTGGTGTCCCTGAGTGATGTGAAGGTGTCCCTGAGTGATGTGGTGGTGACCCTGAGTGATGTGGTGGTGACCCTGAGTGACGTGGTGGTGTCCCAGAGTGATGTGGTGGTGTCCCCGAGTGATGTGGTGGTGTCCCCGAGTGAATGTGGTGGTGTCCCTGAATGATGTGATGGTGTCCCTGAGTGGTGCCCATGAGTGATGTGGTGGTGTCCCTGAGTGATGTGGTGGTGTTCCTGACTGATGTGGTGGTGTCCCCGGGTGATATGGTGGTGTTCCTGGGTGATGTGGTGGTGTTCCTGAGTGATGTGGTGGTATTCCTAAGTGATGTGGTGGTGTCCCTGAGTGATGTGGTGGTCTCCCTGAGTGATGTGGTGGTGCCCCTGAGTGGTGCCCCTGAGCGATGTGGTGGTGTCCCTGAGTGATGTGGTGGTGTCCCCGAGTGATATGGTGGTGTTCCTGGGTGATGTGGTGGTGTCCCTGAGTGATATGGTGGTATTCCTAAGTGATGTGGTGGTGTCCCTGAGTGATGTGGTGGTGTCCCTGAGTGATGTGGTGGTGCCCCTGAGTGATGTGGTGGTGCCCCTGAGCGATGTGGTGGTGTCCCTGAGTGATGTGGTGGTGCCCCCGAGTGATGTGGTGGTGTCCCCGAGTGATGTGGTGGTGTCCCTGAGTGATGAGGTCGGTGTCCCTGAGTGATGAGGTGGTGTCCCTGAGTGGTGCCCCTGAGTGATGTGGTGGTGTCCCTGAGTGGTTCCACTGAGTGATGTGGTGGTGTCCCCGAGTGATGTGGTGGTGTCCCTGTGTGATGTGGTGGTGTCCCTGAGTGATGTGGTGGTGTTCCCGAGTGATGTGGTGGTGTCCCCGAGTGATGTAGTGGTGTCCCTGAGTGATGTGGTGGTGCCCCTGAGTGATGTGGTGGTGTCCCCGAGTGATGTGGTGGTGTCCCTGAGTGATGTGGTGGTGTCCCTGAGTGATATGGTGGTATTCCTGAGTGATGTGGTGGTGTCCCCGAGTGATGTGGTGGTGTCCCTGAGTGATGTGGTGGTGCCCCTGAGTGGTGCCCCTGAGTGATGTGGTGGTGTCCCTGAGTGATGTGGTGGTGTCCCTGAGTGATGAGGTCGGTGTCTCTGAGTGATGAGGTGGTGTCCCTGAGTGGTGCCCCTGAGTGATGTGGTGGTGTCCCTGAGTGGTTCCCCTGAGTGATGTGGTGGTGTCCCCGAGTGATGTGGTGGTGTCCCTGTGTGATGTGGTGGTGTCCCTGAGTGATGTGGTGGTGCCCCTGAGTGATGTGGTGGTGTCCCCGAGTGATGTGGTGGTGTCCCTGAGTGATGTGGTGGTGTCCCTGAGTGATGTGGTGGTGTCACTGAGTGATGTGGTGGTGCCCCTCAGTGATGTGGTGGTGCCCCTGAGTGATGTGGTGGTGCCCCCGAGTGATGTGGTAGTGTCCCCGAGTGATGTGGTGGTGTCCCCGAGTGATGTGGTGGTGTCCTTGAGTGGTGTGGTGGTGCCCCCTTGTGATGTGGTGGTGTCCCCGAGTGATGTGGTGGTGTCCCCGAGTGATGAGGTCGGTGTCCCTGAGTGATGTGGCGGTTTCCCCGAGTTATGTGGTGGTGTCCCTGTGTGATGTGGTGGTGTCCCTGAGTGATGTGGTGGTGCCCCTGAGTGATGTGGTGGTGTCCCCGAGTGATGTGGTGGTGTCCCTGAGTGATGTGGTGGTGTCACTGAGTGATGTGGTGGTGCCCCTCAGTGATGTGGTGGTGCCCCTCAGTGATGTGGTGGTGCCCCTGAGTGATCTGGTGGTGCCCCTGAGTGATGTGGTAGTGTCCCTGAGTGATGTGGTGGTGTCCCCGAGTGATGTGGTGGTGTCCCCGAGTGATGTGGTGGTATCCCTGAATGATGTGGTGGTGTCCCTGAATGATGATGTGGTGTCCTTGAGTGGTGCCCATGAGTGATGTGGTGGTGTCCCTGAGTGATGTGGAGGTGTCCCGAGTGATGTTGTGGTGTTCCTTAGTGATGTGGAGGTGTTCCTGAGTGATGTGGTAGTGTCCCTGAGTGATGTAGTGGTGTCCCTGAGTGATGTGGTGGTGTCCCTGAGTGATATGGTGGTGTTCCTGAGTGATGTGGTGGTGTCCTTTAGTGATGTGATGGTATTCCTGAGTGATATGGTGGTGTCCCTGGGTGGTGCCCCTGAGTGATGTGGTGGTGTCCCTGAGTGGTGCTCCTGAGTGATGTGGTGGTGTCCCCGAGTGATGTGGTGGTATCCCTGAGTGATGTGGTGGTGTCCCTGAGTGATGTGGTGGTGCCCCTGAGTGACGTGGTTGTGCCCCTGAGTGATGTGGTGGTGTCACAGAGTCATGTGGTGCTGTCCCCGAGTGATGTGGTGGTGTCCCCGAGTGATGTGGTGGTGTCCCTGAATGATGTGGTGGTGTCCCTGAGTGGTGCCCATGAGTGATGTGGTGGTGTCCTTGAGTGATGGGGTGGTGTTCCTGCCTGAGTGGTGCCCATGAGTGATGTGGTGGTGTCCCTGAGTGATGTGGTGGTGTCCCTGAGTGATGTGGTGGTGTCCCCAAGTGATATGGTGGTGTTCCTGAGTGACGTGGTGGTGTTCCTGAGTGATGTGGTGGTGTCCCTGAGTGATGTAATGGTGTCCCTGAGTGATGTGGTGGTGCCCCTTAGTGATGTGGTGGTGTCCCCAAGTGATGTGGTGGTGTCCCTGAGTGAAGTGGTGGTGTCCCTGAGTGATATTGTGGTGTTCCTGAGTGATGTGGTGCTGTCCCTGAGTGATGTGGTGGTGTCCCTGAGTGATGTGGTGGTGCCCCCGAGTGATGTGGATGTGTCCCCGAGTGATGTGGTGGTGTCCCCGAGTGATGTGGTGGTGTCCCCAAGTGATGTGGTGGTATCCCTGAGTGATGTGGTGGTGTCCCTGAGTGATGTGGTGGTGCCCCTGAGTGACGTGGTTGTGCCCCTGAGTGATGTGGTGGTGTCACAGAGTCATGTGGTGCTGTCCCCGAGTGATGTGGTGGTGTCCCCGAGTGATGTGGTGGTGTCCCTGAATGATGTGGTGGTGTCCCTGAGTGGTGCCCATGAGTGATGTGGTGGTGTCCTTGAGTGATGGGGTGGTGTTCCTGCCTGAGTGGTGCCCATGAGTGATGTGGTGGTGTCCCTGAGTGATGTGGTGGTGTCCCTGAGTGATGTGGTGGTGTCCCCAAGTGATATGGTGGTGTTCCTGAGTGACGTGGTGGTGTTCCTGAGTGATGTGGTGGTGTCCCTGAGTGATGTAATGGTGTCCCTGAGTGATGTGGTGGTGCCCCTTAGTGATGTGGTGGTGTCCCCAAGTGATGTGGTGGTGTCCCTGAGTGAAGTGGTGGTGTCCCTGAGTGATATTGTGGTGTTCCTGAGTGATGTGGTGCTGTCCCTGAGTGATGTGGTGGTGTCCCTGAGTGATGTGGTGGTGCCCCCGAGTGATGTGGATGTGTCCCCGAGTGATGTGGTGGTGTCCCCGAGTGATGTGGTGGTGTCCCCAAGTGATGTGGTGGTGTCCCTGCGTGATGTGGTGGTGTCCCTGAGTGATGTGGTGGTGTCACTGAGTGATGTGGCGGTGTCCCTGAGTGGTGCCCCTGAGCGATGTGGTGGTGTTCCTGAGTGATGTGGTGGTGTCCCTGAGTGATGTGGTTATGTTCCTGAGTGATGTGGTGGTGGTCCTGAGTGATGTGGTGGTGTCCAAGAGTCATGTGGTGGTGTCCCCGAGTGATGTGGTGGTGTCCCCAAGTGATGTGGTGGTGTCCCAGAGTGATGTGGTGGTGTCCGGTGGTGTCCCCGAGTGATGTGGTGGTGTCCCCGAGTGATGTGGTGGTGTCCCCGAGTGATTTGGTGGTGTCCCTGAGTGATGTGGTGGTGTTCCTAAGTGATGTGGTGGTGTCCCCAAGTGACGTGGTGGTGTCCCCGAGTTATGTTGTGATGTCCCCGAGTGATGTGGTGGTGTCCCCGAGTGATGTGGTGGTGTCCCTGAGTGATGTAGTGGTGTCCCTGAGTGATGTGGTGGTGTTCCTGACTGATGTGGTGGTGTCCCTGAGTGGTGTCCATGAGTGATGTGGTGGTGTCCCTGAGTGATGTGGTGATGTCCCTGAGTGATGTGGTGGTGTCCCTGAGTGGTGTCCATGAGTGATGTGGTGGTGTCCCTGAGTGATGTGGTGGTGTCCCTGAGTGATGTGGTGATGTCCCTGAGTGATGTGGTGGTGTCCCTGAGTTTTATCCCTGAATGATGTGATGGTGTCTCTGAGTGATGCCCATGAGTGATGTGGTGGTGTCCCTGAGTGATGTGGTGGTGTTCCTGACTGATATGGTGGTGTCCCTGAGAGATGTGGGTGTGTCCCCGAGTGATATGGTTGGTGTTCCTGGGTGATGTGGTGGTGTTCCTGAGTGACGTGGTGGTGTTCCTGAGTGATGTGGTGGTGTCCCTGAGTGATATGGTGGTATTCCTAAGTGATGTGGTGGTGTCCCTGAGTGACGTGGTGGTGTCCCTGAGTGATGTGGTGGTGCCCCTGAGTGATGTGGTGGTGCCCCTGAGTGATGTGGTGGTGTCCCAGTGATGTGGTGGTGTCCCTGAGTGATGTGATGGTGTCCCTGAGTGATGTGGTGGTGCCCCTGAGTGATGTGGTGGTGCCCCTGAGTGATGTGGTGGTGTCCCGGAGTGATGTGGTTGTGTCCCAGAGTGATGTGGTGGTGTCCCCGAGTGATGTGGTGGTGTCCCCGAGTGAATGTGGTGGTGTCTCTGAATGATGTGATGGTGTCCCTGAGTGGTGCCCATGAGTGATGTGGTGGTGTCCCTGAGTGATGTGGTGGTGTCCCTGAATGATGTGGTGGTGTCCCTGAGTGGTGTCCATGAATGATGTGGTGGTGTCCCTGACAGATGTGGTGGTGCCCCTGAGTGATGTGGTGGTGTCCCAGTGATGTGGTGGTGTCCCTGAGTGATGTGAAGGTGTCCCTGAGTGATGTGGTGGTGCCCCTGAGTGATGTGGTGGTGCCCCTGAGTGACGTGGTGGTGCCCCAGAGTGATGTGGTGGTGTCCCCGAGTGATGTGGTGGTGTCCCCGAGTGAATGTGGTGGTGCCCCTGAGTGACGTGGTGGTGCCCCAGAGTGATGTGGTGGTGTCCCCGAGTGATGTGGTGGTGTCCCCGAGTGAATGTGGTGGTGTCCCTGAATGATGTGATGGTGTCCCTGAGTGGTGCCCATGAGTGATGTGGTGGTGTCCCTGAGTGATGTGGTGGTGTTCCTGACTGATGTGGTGGTGTCCCTGAGTGGTGTCCCGGAGTGATGTGGTGGTGTCCCTGAGTGATGTGGTGATGTCCCTGAGTGATGTGGTGGTGTCCCTGATTGATGTGGTGGTGTCCCTGAGTGATGTGGTGGTGTCCCCGAGTGATATGGTGTGTTCCTGGGTGATGTGGTGGTTTTCCTGAGTGATTTAGGGATGTTCCCGAGTGATGTCGTGGTGTCCCCGAGTGATGTAGTGGTGCCCATCAGTGATGTGGTGGTGTCCCTGAGTGATGTGGTGGTGTTCCTGACTGATGTGGTGGTGTCCCTGAGTGATATGGTGGTGTCCCTGGGTGGTGCCCCTGAGTGATGTGGTGGTCTCCCTGAGTGGTGCTCCTGAGTGATGTGGTGGTGTCCCCGAGTGATGTGGTAGTATCCCTGAGTGATGTGGTGGTGTCCCTGAGTGATGTGGTGGTGCCCCTGAGTGACGTGGTTGTGCCCCTGAGTGATGTGGTGGTGTCGCAGAGTGATGTGGTGCTGTCCCCGAGTGATGTGGTGGTGTCCCCGAGTGATGTGGTGGTGTCCCCGAGTGAATGTGGTGGTGTCCTTGAATGATGTGATGGTGTCCCTGAGTGGTGCCCATCAGTGATGTGGTGGTGTCCCTGAGTGATGTGGTGGTGTTCCTGACTGATGTGGTGGTGTCTCTGAGTGGTGTCCATGAGTGATGTGGTGGTGTCCCTGAGTGATGTGGTGATGTCCCTGAGTGATGTGGTGGTGTCCCCGAGTGATATGGTGGTGTTCCTGGGTGATGAGGTGGTGTTCCTGAGTGATGTGGTGGTGTTCCCGAGTGATGTGGTTGTGTCCCCGAGTGATGTAGTGGTGTCCCTGAGTGATGTGGTGGTGCCCCTGAGTGATGTGGTGGTGTCCCCGAGTGATGTGGTGGTGTCCCTGAGTGATGTGGTGGTGTCCCTGAGTGATATGGTGGTATTCCTAAGTGATGTGGTGGTGTCCCTGAGTGACGTGGTGGTGTCCCTGAGTGATGTGGTGGTGCCCCTGAGTGATGTGGTGGTGCCCCTGAGTGATGTGGTGGTGTCCCAGTGATGTGGTGGTGTCCCTGAGTGATGTGATGGTGTCCCTGAGTGATGTGGTGGTGCCCCTGAGTGATGTGGTGGTGCCCCTGAGTGATGTGGTGGTGTCCCGGAGTGATGAGGTTGTGTCCCAGAGTGATGTGGTGGTGTCCCCGAGTGATGTGGTGGTGTCCCCGAGTGAATGTGGTGGTGTCTCCGAATGATGTGATGGTGTCCCTGAGTGGTGCCCATGAGTGATGTGGTGGTGTCCCTGAGTGATGTGGTGGTGTCCCTGAATGATGTGGTGGTGTCCCTGAGTGGTGTCCATGAATGATGTGGTGGTGTCCCTGAGTGATGTGGTGGTGCCCCTGAGTGATGTGGTGGTGTCCCAGTGATGTGGTGGTGTCCCTGAGTGATGTGAAGGTGTCCCTGAGTGATGTGGTGGTGTCCCCGAGTGATGTGGTGGTGTCCCTGAGTGATGTGGTGGTGTCCCTGAGTGATATGGTGGTATTCCTAAGTGATGTGGTGGTGTCCCTGAGTGACGTGGTGGTGTCCCTGAGTGATGTGGTGGTGCCCCTGAGTGATGTGGTGGTGCCCCTGAGTGATGTGGTGGTGTCCCAGTGATGTGGTGGTGTCCCTGAGTGATGTGATGGTGTCCCTGAGTGATGTGGTGGTGCCCCTGAGTGATGTGGTGGTGCCCCTGAGTGATGTGGTGGTGTCCCGGAGTGATGTGGTTGTGTCCCAGAGTGATGTGGTGGTGTCCCCGAGTGATGTGGTGGTGTCCCCGAGTGAATGTGGTGGTGTCTCTGAATGATGTGATGGTGTCCCTGAGTGGTGCCCATGAGTGATGTGGTGGTGTCCCTGAGTGATGTGGTGGTGTCCCTGAATGATGTGGTGGTGTCCCTGAGTGGTGTCCATGAATGATGTGGTGGTGTCCCTGACTGATGTGGTGGTGCCCCTGAGTGATGTGGTGGTGTCCCCGAGTGATGTAGTGGTGTCCCTGAGTGATGTGGTGGTGTCCCCGAGTGAATGTGGTGGTGCCCCTGAGTGATGTGGTGGTGCCCCTGAGTGACGTGGTGGTGTCCCAGAGTGATGTGGTGGTGTCCCCGAGTGATGTGGTGGTGTCCCCGAGTGAATGTGGTGGTGTCCCTGAATGATGTGATGGTGTCCCTGAGTGGTGCCCATGAGTGATGTGGTGGTGTCCCTGAGTGATGTGGTGGTGTTCCTGACTGATGTGGTGGTGTCCCTGAGTGGTGTCCCGGAGTGATGTGGTGGTGTCCCTGAGTGATGTGGTGATGTCCCTGAGTGATGTGGTGGTGTCCCTGATTGATGTGGTGGTGTCCCTGAGTGATGTGGTGGTGTCCCCGAGTGATATGGTGTGTTCCTGGGTGATGTGGTGGTGTTCCTGAGTGATGTGGTGGTGTTCCCGAGTGATGTTGTGGTGTCCCCGAGTGATGTAGTGGTGTCCCTGAGTGATGTGGTGGTGCCCCTGAGTGATGTGGTGATGTCCCGGAGTGATGTGGTGGTGTCCCTGAGTGATGAGGTCGGTGTCCCTGAGTGATGAGGTGGTGTCCCTGAGTGGTGCCCCTGAGTGATGTGGTGGTGTCCCTGAGTGGTTGCCCTGAGTGATGTGGTGGTGTCCCCGAGTGATGTGGTGGTGTCCCTGTGTGATGTGGTGGTGTCCCTGAGTGATGTGGTGGTGTTCCTGACTGATGTGGTGGTGTCCCTGAGTGGTGTCCATGAGTCATGTGGTGGTGTCCCTGAGTGATGTGGTGATGTCCCTGAGTGATGTGGTGGTGTCCCTGATTAATGTGGTGGTGTCCCTGAGTGATGTGGTGGTGTCCCCGAGTGATGTGGTGGTGTCCCCGAGTGATGTAGTAGTGTCCCTGAGTGATGTGGTGGTGCCCCTGAGTGATGTGGTGGTGTCCCCGAGTGATGTGGTGGTGTCCCTGAGTGATGTGGTGGTGTCCCTGAGTGATGTGGTGGTGTCCCTGAGTGATATGGTGGTATTCCTGAGTGATGTGGTGGTGTCCCTGAGTGATGTGGTGGTGTGCCTGAGTGATGTGGTGGTGCCCCTGAGTGGTGCCCCTGAGTGATGTGGTGGTGTCCCTGAGTGATGTGGTGGTGTCCCTGAGTGGTTCCCCTGAATGATGTGGTGGTGTCCCCGAGTGATGTGGTGGTGTCCCTGTGTGATGTGGTGGTGTCCCTGAGTGATGTGGTGGTGCCCCTGAGTGATGTGGTGGTGTCCCCGAGTGATGTGGTGGTGTCCCCGAGTGATGTGGTGGTGTCCCTGAGTGATGTGGTGGTGTCACTGAGTGATGCGGTGGTGCCCCTCAGTGATTTGGTGGTGCCCCTGAGTGATGTGGTGGTGCCCCCGAGTGATGTGGTAGTGTCCCCGAGTGATGTGGTGGTGTCCCCGAGTGATGTGGTGGTGTCCCCGAGTGATGTGGTGGTGCCCCCTTGTGATGTGGTGGTGTCCCCGAGTGATGTGGTGGTGTCCCCGAGTGATGAGGTCGGTGTCCCTGAGTGATGAGGTGGTGTCCCTGAGTGGTGCCCCTGAGTGATGTGGCGGTGTCCCCGAGTTATGTGGTGGTGTCCCTGTGTGATGTGGTGGTGTCCCTGAGTGATGTGGTGGTGCCCCTGAGTGATGTGGTGGTGTCCCCGAGTGATGTGGTGGTGTCCCTGAGTGATGTGGTGGTGTCACTGAGTGATGTGGTGGTGCCCCTCAGTGATGTGGTGGTGCCCCTGAGTGATCTGGTGGTGCCCCTGAGTGATGTGGTAGTGTCCCCGAGTGATGTGGTGGTGTCCCCGAGTGATGTGGTGGTGTCTCCGAGTGATGTGGTGGTGTCCCTGAATGATGTGGTGGTGTCCCTGAATGATGTGGTGGTGTCCTTGAGTGGTGCCCATGAGTGATGTGGTGGTGTCCCTGAGTGATGTGGTGGTGTCCCTGAGTGATGTGGTGGTGCCCCTTAGTGATGTGGTGGTGTCCCCAAGTGATGTGGTGGTGTCCCTGAGTGATGTGGTGGTGTCCCTGAGTGATATTGTGGTGTTCCTGAGTGATGTGGTGCTGTCCCTGAGTGATGTGGTGGTGCCCCTGAGTGACGTGGTTGTGCCCATGAGTGATGTGGTGGTGTCCCTGAGTGATGTGGTGGTGTCCCTGAGTGATGTGGTGGTGTCCCCAAGTGATATGGTGGTGTTCCTGAGTGACGTGGTGGTGTTCCTGAGTGATGTGGTGGTGTCCCTGAGTGATGTAATGGTGTCCCTGAGTGATGTGGTGGTGCCCCTTAGTGATGTGGTGGTGTCCCCAAGTGATGTGGTGGTGTCCCTGAGTGATGTGGTGGTGTCCCTGAGTAATGTTGTGGTGTGCCTGAGTGATGTGGTGCTGTCCCTGAGTGATGTGGTGGTGTCCCTGAGTGATGTGGTGGTGCCCCCGAGTGATGTGGATGTGTCCCCGAGTGATGTGGTGGTGTCCCCGAGTGATGTGGTGGTGTCCCCAAGTGATGTGGTGGTGTCCCTGCGTGATGTGGTGGTGTCCCTGAGTGATGTGGTGGTGTCACTGAGTGATGTGGCGGTGTCCCTGAGTGGTGCCCCTGAGCGATGTGGTGGTGTTCCTGAGTGATGTGGTGGTGTCCCTGAGTGATGTGGTTATGTTCCTGAGTGATGTGGTGGTGGTCCTGAGTGATGTGGTGGTGTCCAAGAGTCATGTGGTGGTGTCCCCGAGTGATGTGGTGGTGTCCCCAAGTGATGTGGTGGTGTCCCCAAGTGATGTGGTGGTGTCCGGTGGTGTCCCCGAGTGATGTGGTGGTGTCCCCGAGTGATGTGGTGGTGTCCCCGAGTGATTTGGTGGTGTCCCTGAGTGATGTGGTGGTGTTCCTAAGTGATGTGGTGGTGTCCCCAAGTGACGTGGTGGTGTCCCCGAGTGATGTTGTGATGTCCCCGAGTGATGTGGTGGTGTCCCCGAGTGATGTGGTGGTGTCCCTGAGTGATGTAGTGGTGTCCCTGAGTGATGTGGTGGTGTTCCTGACTGATGTGGTGGTGTCCCCGAGTGGTGTCCATGAGTGATGTGGTGGTGTCCCTGAGTGATGTGGTGATGTCCCTGAGTGATGTGGTGGTGTCCCTGAGTGGTGTCCATGAGTGATGTGGTGGTGTCCCTGAGTGATGTGGTGGTGTCCCTGAGTGATGTGGTGATGTCCCTGAGTGATGTGGTGGTGTCCCTGAGTTTTATCCCTGAATGATGTGATGGTGTCTCTGAGTGATGCCCATGAGTGATGTGGTGGTGTCCCTGAGTGATGTGGTGGTGTTCCTGACTGATGTGGTGGTGTCCCTGAGTGGTGTCCATAAGTGATGTGGTGGTGTCCCTGAGTGACGTGTTGATGTCCCTGAGTGATATGGTGGTGTCCCTGAGAGATGTGGGTGTGTCCCCGAGTGATATGGTTGGTGTTCCTGGGTGATGTGGTGGTGTTCCTGAGTGACGTGGTGGTGTTCCTGAGTGATGTGGTGGTGTCCTTGAGTGATATGGTGGTATTCCTAAGTGATGTGGTGGTGTCCCTGAGTGACGTGGTGGTGTCCCTGAGTGATGTGGTGGTGCCCCTGAGTGATGTGGTGGTGCCCCAGTGATGTGGTGGTGTCCCTGAGTGATGTGATGGTGTCCCTGAGTGATGTGGTGGTGCCCCTGAGTGATGTGGTGGTGCCCCTGAGTGATGTGGTGGTGTCCCGGAGTGATGTGGTTGTGTCCCAGAGTGATGTGGTGGTGTCCCCGAGTGATGTGGTGGTGTCCCCGAGTGAATGTGGTGGTGTCTCTGAATGATGTGATGGTGTCCCTGAGTGGTGCCCATGAGTGATGTGGTGGTGTCCCTGAGTGATGTGGTGGTGTCCCTGAATGATGTGGTGGTGTCCCTGAGTGGTGTCCATGAATGATGTGGTGGTGTCCCTGACTGATGTGGTGGTGCCCCTGAGTGATGTGGTGGTGTCCCAGTGATGTGGTGGTGTCCCTGAGTGATGTGAAGGTGTCCCTGAGTGATGTGGTGGTGCCCCTGAGTGATGTGGTGGTGCCCCTGAGTGACGTGGTGGTGTCCCAGAGTGATGTGGTGGTGTCCCCGAGTGATGTGGTGGTGTCCCCGAGTGAATGTGGTGGTGTCCCTGAATGATGTGATGGTGTCCCTGAGTGGTGCCCATGAGTGATGTGGTGGTGTCCCCGAGTGATGTGGTGGTGTTCCTGACTGATGTGGTGGTGTCCCTGAGTGGTGTCCCGGAGTGATGTGGTGGTGTCCCTGAGTGATGTGGTGATGTCCCTGAGTGATGTGGTGGTGTCCCTGATTGATGTGGTGGTGTCCCTGAGTGATGTGGTGGTGTCCCCGAGTGATATGGTGTGTTCCTGGGTGATGTGGTGGTGTTCCTGAGTGATTTAGGGATGTTCCCGAGTGATGTCGTGGTGTCCCCGAGTGATGTAGTGGTGCCCATCAGTGATGTGGTGGTGTCCCTGAGTGATGTGGTGGTGTTCCTGACTGATGTGGTGGTGTCCCTGAGTGATATGGTGGTGTCCCTGGGTGGTGCCCCTGAGTGATGTGGTGGTCTCCCTGAGTGGTGCTCCTGAGTGATGTGGTGGTGTCCCCGAGTGATGTGGTAGTATCCCTGAGTGATGTGGTGGTGTCCCTGAGTGATGTGGTGGTGCCCCTGAGTGACGTGGTTGTGCCCCTGAGTGATGTGGTGGTGTCGCAGAGTGATGTGGTGCTGTCCCCGAGTGATGTGGTGGTGTCCCCGAGTGATGTGGTGGTGTCCCCGAGTGAATGTGGTGGTGTCCTTGAATGATGTGATGGTGTCCCTGAGTGGTGCCCATCAGTGATGTGGTGGTGTCCCTGAGTGATGTGGTGGTGTTCCTGACTGATGTGGTGGTGTCTCTGAGTGGTGTCCATGAGTGATGTGGTGGTGTCCCTGAGTGATGTGGTGATGTCCCTGAGTGATGTGGTGGTGTCCCCGAGTGATATGGTGGTGTTCCTGGGTGATGAGGTGGTGTTCCTGAGTGATGTGGTGGTGTTCCCGAGTGATGTGGTTGTGTCCCCGAGTGATGTAGTGGTGTCCCTGAGTGATGTGGTGGTGCCCCTGAGTGATGTGGTGGTGTCCCCGAGTGATGTGGTGGTGTCCCTGAGTGATGTGGTGGTGTCCCTGAGTGATATGGTGGTATTCCTAAGTGATGTGGTGGTGTCCCTGAGTGACGTGGTGGTGTCCTGAGTGATGTGGTGGTGCCCCTGAGTGATGTGGTGGTGCCCCTGAGTGATGTGGTGGTGTCCCAGTGATGTGGTGGTGTCCCTGAGTGATGTGATGGTGTCCCTGAGTGATGTGGTGGTGCCCCTGAGTGATGTGGTGGTGCCCCTGAGTGATGTGGTGGTGTCCCGGAGTGATGAGGTTGTGTCCCAGAGTGATGTGGTGGTGTCCCCGAGTGATGTGGTGGTGTCCCCGAGTGAATGTGGTGGTGTCTCCGAATGATGTGATGGTGTCCCTGAGTGGTGCCCATGAGTGATGTGGTGGTGTCCCTGAGTGATGTGGTGGTGTCCCTGAATGATGTGGTGGTGTCCCTGAGTGGTGTCCATGAATGATGTGGTGGTGTCCCTGACTGATGTGGTGGTGCCCCTGAGTGATGTGGTGGTGTCCCAGTGATGTGGTGGTGTCCCTGAGTGATGTGAAGGTGTCCCTGAGTGATGTGGTGGTGTCCCGAGTGATGTGGTGGTGTCCCTGAGTGATGTGGTGGTGTCCCTGAGTGATATGGTGGTATTCCTAAGTGATGTGGTGGTGTCCCTGAGTGACGTGGTGGTGTCCCTGAGTGATGTGGTGGTGCCCCTGAGTGATGTGGTGGTGCCCCTGAGTGATGTGGTGGTGTCCCAGTGATGTGGTGGTGTCCCTGAGTGATGTGATGGTGTCCCTGAGTGATGTGGTGGTGCCCCTGAGTGATGTGGTGGTGCCCCTGAGTGATGTGGTGGTGTCCCGGAGTGATGTGGTTGTGTCCCAGAGTGATGTGGTGGTGTCCCGAGTGATGTGGTGGTGTCCCCGAGTGAATGTGGTGGTGTCTCTGAATGATGTGATGGTGTCCCTGAGTGGTGCCCATGAGTGATGTGGTGGTGTCCCTGAGTGATGTGGTGGTGTCCCTGAATGATGTGGTGGTGTCCCTGAGTGGTGTCCATGAATGATGTGGTGGTGTCCCTGACTGATGTGGTGGTGCCCCTGAGTGATGTGGTGGTGTCCCCGAGTGATGTAGTGGTGTCCCTGAGTGATGTGGTGGTGTCCCCGAGTGAATGTGGTGGTGCCCCTGAGTGATGTGGTGGTGCCCCTGAGTGACGTGGTGGTGTCCCAGAGTGATGTGGTGGTGTCCCCGAGTGATGTGGTGGTGTCCCCGAGTGAATGTGGTGGTGTCCCTGAATGATGTGATGGTGTCCCTGAGTGGTGCCCATGAGTGATGTGGTGGTGTCCCTGAGTGATGTGGTGGTGTTCCTGACTGATGTGGTGGTGTCCCTGAGTGGTGTCCCGGAGTGATGTGGTGGTGTCCCTGAGTGATGTGGTGATGTCCCTGAGTGATGTGGTGGTGTCCCTGATTGATGTGGTGGTGTCCCTGATTGATGTGGTGGTGTCCCTGAGTGATGTGGTGGTGTCCCCGAGTGATATGGTGTGTTCCTGGGTGATGTGGTGGTGTTCCTGAGTGATGTGGCGGTGTTCCCGAGTGATGTTGTGGTGTCCCCGAGTGATGTAGTGGTGTCCCTGAGTGATGTGGTGGTGCCCCTGAGTGATGTGGTGATGTCCCGGAGTGATGTGGTGGTGTCCCTGAGTGATGAGGTCGGTGTCCCTGAGTGATGAGGTGGTGTCCCTGAGTGGTGCCCCTGAGTGATGTGGTGGTGTCCCTGAGTGGTTGCCCTGAGTGATGTGGTGGTGTCCCCGAGTGATGTGGTGGTGTCCCTGTGTGATGTGGTGGTGTCCCTGAGTGATGTGGTGGTGTTCCTGACTGATGTGGTGGTGTCCCTGAGTGGTGTCCATGAGTCATGTGGTGGTGTCCCTGAGTGATGTGGTGATGTCCCTGAGTGATGTGGTGGTGTCCCTGATTAATGTGGTGGTGTCCCTGAGTGATGTGGTGGTGTCCCCGAGTGATGTGGTGGTGTCCCCGAGTGATGTAGTAGTGTCCCTGAGTGATGTGGTGGTGCCCCTGAGTGATGTGGTGGTGTCCCCGAGTGATGTGGTGGTGTCCCTGAGTGATGTGGTGGTGTCCCTGAGTGATATGGTGGTATTCCTGAGTGATGTGGTGGTGTCCCTGAGTGATGTGGTGGTGTGCCTGAGTGATGTGGTGGTGCCCCTGAGTGGTGCCCCTGAGTGATGTGGTGGTGTCCCTGAGTGATGTGGTGGTGTCCCTGAGTGGTTCCCCTGAGTGATGTGGTGGTGTCCCCGAGTGATGTGGTGGTGTCCCTGTGTGATGTGGTGGTGTCCCTGAGTGATGTGGTGGTGCCCCTGAGTGATGTGGTGGTGTCCCCGAGTGATGTGGTGATGTCCCTGAGTGATGTGGTGGTGTCACTGAGTGATGCGGTGGTGCCCCTCACTGATTTGGTGGTGCCCCTGAGTGATGTGGTGGTGCCCCCGAGTGATGTGGTAGTGTCCCCGAGTGATGTGGTGGTGTCCCCGAGTGATGTGGTGGTGTCCCCGAGTGATGTGGTGGTGCCCCCTTGTGATGTGGTGGTGTCCCCGAGTGATGTGGTGGTGTCCCCGAGTGATGAGGTCGGTGTCCCTGAGTGATGAGGTGGTGTCCCTGAGTGGTGCCCCTGAGTGATGTGGCGGTGTCCCCGAGTTATGTGGTGGTGTCCCTGTGTGATGTGGTGGTGTCCCTGAGTGATGTGGTGGTGCCCCTGAGTGATGTGGTGGTGTCCCCGAGTGATGTGGTGGTGTCCCTGAGTGATGTGGTGGTGTCACTGAGTGATGTGGTGGTGCCCCTCAGTGATGTGGTGGTGCCCCTGAGTGATCTGGTGGTGCCCCTGAGTGATGTGGTAGTGTCCCCGAGTGATGTGGTGGTGTCCCCGAGTGATGTGGTGGTGTCCCCGAGTGATGTGGTGGTGTCTCCGAGTGATGTGGTGGTGTCCCTGAATGATGTGGTGGTGTCCCTGAATGATGTGGTGGTGTCCTTGAGTGGTGCCCATGAGTGATGTGGTGGTGTCCCTGAGTGATGTGGAGGTGTCCAAGAGTGATGTTGTGGTGTTCCTTAGTGATGTGGAGGTGTTCCTGAGTGATGTGGTAGTGTCCCTGAGTGATGTGGTGGTGTCCCTGAGTGATGTGGTGGTGTCCCTCAGTGATATGGTGGTGTTCCTGAGTGATGTGGTGGTGTCCCTGAGTGATGTGGTGGTATTCCTGAGTGATATGGTGGTGTCCCTGGGTGGTGCCCCTGAGTGATGTGGTGGTGTCCCTGAGTGGTGCTCCTGAGTGATGTGGTGGTGTCCCCGAGTGATTTGGTGGTATCCCTGAGTGATGTGGTGGTGTCCCTGAGTGATGTGGTGGTGCCCCTGAGTGACGTGGTTGTGCCCCTGAGTGATGTGGTGGTGTCGCAGAGTGATGTGGTGCTGTCCCCGAGTGATGTGGTGGTGTCCCCGAGTGATGTGGTGGTGTCCCCGAGTGAATGTGGTGGTGTCCCTGAATAATGTGATGGTGTCCCTGAGTGGTGCCCATCAGTGATGTGGTGGTGTCCCTGAGTGATGTGGTGGTGTTCCTGACTGATGTGGTGGTGTCCCTGAGTGGTGTCCATGAGTGATGTGGTGGTGTCCCTGAGTGATGTGGTGATGTCCCTGAGTGATGTGGTGGTGTCCCCGAGTGATATGGTGGTGTTCCTGGGTGATGTGGTGGTGTTCCTGAGTGATGTGGTGGTATTCCTAAGTGATGTGGTGGTGTCCCTGAGTGATGTGGTGGTGTCCCTGAGTGATGTGGTGGTGCCCCTGAGTGGTGCCCCTGAGCGATGTGGTTGTGTCCCTGAGTGATGTGGTGGTGTCCCCGAGTGATATGGTGGTGTTCCTGGGTGATGTGGTGGTGTCCCTGAGTGATATGGTGGTATTCCTAAGTGATGTGGTGGTGTCCCTGAGTGATGTGGTGGTGTCGCTGAGTGATGTGGTGGTGCCCCTGAGTGGTGCCCCTGAGCGATGTGGTGGTGTCCCCGAGTGATGTGGTGGTGTCCCTGAGTGATGTGGTGGTGCCCCCGAGTGATGTGGTGGTGTCCCCGAGTGATGTGGTGGTGTCCCTGAGTGATGAGGTCGGTGTCCCTGAGTGATGAGGTGGTGTCCCTGAGTGGTGCCCCTGAGTGATGTGGTGGTGTCCCTGAGTGGTTCCACTGAGTGATGTGGTGGTGTCCCCGAGTGATGTGGTGGTGTCCCTGTGTGATGTGGTGGTGTCCCTGAGTGATGTGGTGGTGTTCCCGAGTGATGTGGTGGTGTCCCCGAGTGATGTAGTGGTGTCCCTGAGTGATGTGGTGGTGCCCCTGAGTGATGTGGTGGTGTCCCCGAGTGATGTGGTGGTGTCCCTGAGTGATGTGGTGGTGTCCCTGAGTGATATGGTGGTATTCCTGAGTGATGTGGTGGTGTCCCCGAGTGATGTGGTGGTGTCCCTGAGTGATGTGGTGGTGCCCCTGAGTGGTGCCCCTGAGTGATGAGGTGGTGTCCCTGAGTGATGAGGTCGGTGTCCCTGAGTGATGAGGTGGTGTCCCTGAGTGGTGCCCCTGAGTGATGTGGTGGTGTCCCTGAGTGGTTCCCCTGAGTGATGTGGTGGTGTCCCCGAGTGATGTGGTGGTGTCCCTGTGTGATGTGGTGGTGTCCCTGAGTGATGTGGTGGTGTTCCCGAGTGATGTGGTGGTGTCCCCGAGTGATGTAGTGGTGTCCCTGAGTGATGTGGTGGTGTTCCCGAGTGATGTGGTGGTGTCCCCGAGTGATGTAGTGGTGTCCCTGAGTGATGTGGTGGTGCCCATCAGTGATGTGGTGGTGTCCCTGAGTGATGTGGTGGTGTTCCTGACTGATGTGGTGGTGTCCCTGAGTGGTGTCCATGAGTGATGTGGTCGTGTCCCTGAGTGATGTGGTGATGTCCCTGAGTGATGTGGTGGTGTCCCCGAGTGATATGGTGGGTTTCCTGGGTGATGTGGTGGTGTTCCTGAGTGATGTGGTGGTATTCCTAAGTGATGTGGCGGTGTCCCTGAGTGATGTGGTGGTCTCCCTGAGTGATGTGGTGGTGCCCCTGAGTGGTGCCCCTGAGCGATGTGGTGGTGTCCCTGAGTGATGTGGTGGTGTCCCCGAGTGATATGGTGGTGTTCCTGGGTGATGTGGTGGTGTCCCTGAGTGATATGGTGGTATTCCTAAGTGATGTGGTGGTGTCCCTGAGTGATGTGGTGGTGTCCCTGAGTGATGTGGTGGTGCCCCTGAGTGATGTGGTGGTGCCCCTGAGTGGTGCCCCTGAGCGATGTGGTGGTGTCCCTGAGTGATGTGGTGGTGCCCCCGAGTGATGTGGTGGTGTCCCCGAGTGATGTGGTGGTGTCCCTGAGTGATGAGGTCGGTGTCCCTGAGTGATGAGGTGGTGTCCCTGAGTGGTGCCCCTGAGTGATGTGGTGGTGTCCCTGAGTGGTTCCACTGAGTGATGTGGTGGTGTCCCCGAGTGATGTGGTGGTGTCCCTGTGTGATGTGGTGGTGTCCCTGAGTGATGTGGTGGTGTTCCCGAGTGATGTGGTGGTGTCCCCGAGTGATGTAGTGGTGTCCCTGAGTGATGTGGTGGTGCCCCTGAGTGATGTGGTGGTGTCCCCGAGTGATGTGGTGGTGTCCCTGAGTGATGTGGTGGTGTCCCTGAGTGATATGGTGGTATTCCTGAGTGATGTGGTGGTGTCCCCGAGTGATGTGGTGGTGTCCCTGAGTGATGTGGTGGTGCCCCTGAGTGGTGCCCCTGAGTGATGAGGTGGTGTCCCTGAGTGATGAGGTCGGTGTCCCTGAGTGATGAGGTGGTGTCCCTGAGTGGTGCCCCTGAGTGATGTGGTGGTGTCCCTGAGTGGTTCCCCTGAGTGATGTGGTGGTGTCCCCGAGTGATGTGGTGGTGTCCCTGTGTGATGTGGTGGTGTCCCCGAGTGATGTGGTGGTGCCCCTGAGTGATGTGGTGGTGTCCCCGAGTGATGTGGTGGTGTCCCTGAGTGATGTGGTGGTGTCACTGAGTGATGTGGTGGTGCCCCTCAGTGATGTGGTGGTGCCCCTGAGTGATGTGGTGGTGCCCCCGAGTGATGTGGTGGTGCCCCCGAGTGATGTGGTGGTGTCCCCGAGTGATGTGGTGGTGTCCTTGAGTGATGTGGTGGTGCCCCCTTGTGATGTGGTGGTGTCCCCGAGTGATGTGGTGGTGTCCCCGAGTGATGAGGTCGGTGTCCCTGAGTGATGTGGCGGTTTCCCCGAGTTATGTGGTGGTGTCCCTGTGTGATGTGGTGGTGTCCCTGAGTGATGTGGTGGTGCCCCTGGGTGATGTGGTGGTGTCCCCGAGTGATGTGGTGGTGTCCCTGAGTGATGTGGTGGTGTCACTGAGTGATAGGGTGGTGCCCCTCAGTGATGTGGTGGTGCCCCTGAGTGATCTGGTGGTGCCCCTGAGTGATGTGGTAGTGTCCCTGAGTGATGTGGTGGTGTCCCCGAGTGATGTGGTGGTGTCCCCGAGTGATGTGGTGGTGTCCCCGAGTGATGAGGTCGGTGTCCCTGAGTGATGAGGTGGTGTCCCTGAGTGGTGCCCCTGAGTGATGTGGCGGTGTCCCCGAGTTATGTGGTGGTGTCCCTGTGTGATGTGGTGGTGTCCCTGAGTGGTGTCCATGAATGATGTGGTGGTGTCCCTGACTGATGTGGTGGTGCCCCTGAGTGATGTGGTGGTGTCCCAGTGATGTGGTGGTGTCCCTGAGTGATGTGAAGGTGTCCCTGAGTGATGTGGTGGTGCCCCTGAGTGATGTGGTGGTGCCCCTGAGTGACGTGGTGGTGTCCCAGAGTGATGTGGTGGTGTCCCCGAGTGATGTGGTGGTGTCCCCGAGTGAATGTGGTGGTGTCCCTGAATGATGTGATGGTGTCCCTGAGTGGTGCCCATGAGTGATGTGGTGGTGTCCCTGAGTGATGTGGTGGTGTTCCTGACTGATGTGGTGGTGTCCCTGAGTGGTGTCCCGGAGTGATGTGGTGGTGTCCCCGAGTGATGTGGTGGTGTCCCTGAGTGATGTGGTGGTGTCACTGAGTGATGTGGTGGTGCCCCTCAGTGATGTGGTGGTGCCCCTGAGTGATCTGGTGGTGCCCCTGAGTGATGTGGTAGTGTCCCCGAGTGATGTGGTGGTGTCCCCGAGTGATGTGGTGGTGTCTCCGAGTGATGTGGTGGTGTCCCTGAATGATGTGGTGGTGTCCCTGATTGATGTGGTGGTGTCCTTGAGTGGTGCCCATGAGTGATGTGGTGGTGTCCCTGAGTGATGTGGAGGTGTCCCTGAGTGATGTTGTGGTGTTCCTTAGTGATGTGGAGGTGTTCCTGAGTGATGTGGTAGTGTCCCTGAGTGATGTGGTGGTGTCCCTGAGTGATGTGGTGGTGTCCCTCAGTGATATGGTGGTGTTCCTGAGTGATGTGGTGGTGTCCCTGAGTGATGTGGTGGTATTCCTGAGTGATATGGTGGTGTCCCTGGGTGGTGCCCCTGAGTGATGTGGTGGTGTCCCTGAGTGGTGCTCCTGAGTGATGTGGTGGTGTCCCCGAGTGATTTGGTGGTATCCCTGAGTGATGTGGTGGTGTCCCTGAGTGATGTGGTGGTGCCCCTGAGTGACGTGGTTGTGCCCCTGAGTGATGTGGTGGTGTCGCAGAGTGATGTGGTGCTGTCCCCGAGTGATGTGGTGGTGTCCCAGAGTGATGTGGTGGTGTCCCCGAGTGAATGTGGTGGTGTCCCTGAATGATGTGATGGTGTCCCTGAGTGGTGCCCATCAGTGATGTGGTGGTGTCCCTGAGTGATGTGGTGGTGTTCCTGACTGATGTGGTGGTGTCCCTGAGTGGTGTCCATGAGTGATGTGGTGGTGTCCCTGAGTGATGTGGTGATGTCCCTGAGTGATGTGGTGGTGTCCCCGAGTGATATGGTGGTGTTCCTGGGTGATGTGGTGGTGTTCCTGAGTGATGTGGTGGTATTCCTAAGTGATGTGGTGGTGTCCCTGAGTGATGTGGTGGTCTCCCTGAGTGATGTGGTGGTGCCCCTGAGTGGTGCCCCTGAGCGATGTGGTGGTGTCCCTGAGTGATGTGGTGGTGTCCCCGAGTGATATGGTGGTGTTCCTGGGTGATGTGGTGGTGTCCCTGAGTGATATGGTGGTATTCCTAAGTGATGTGGTGGTGTCCCTGAGTGATGTGGTGGTGTCCCTGAGTGATGTGGTGGTGCCCCTGAGTGATGTGGTGGTGCCCCTGAGTGGTGCCCCTGAGCGATGTGGTGGTGTCCCTGAGTGATGTGGTGGTGCCCCCGAGTGATGTGGTGGTGTCCCCGAGTGATGTGGTGGTGTCCCTGAGTGATGAGGTCGGTGTCCCTGAGTGATGAGGTGGTGTCCCTGAGTGGTGCCCCTGAGTGATGTGGTGGTGTCCCTGAGTGGTTCCACTGAGTGATGTGGTGGTGTCCCCGAGTGATGTGGTGGTGTCCCTGTGTGATGTGGTGGTGTCCCCGAGTGATGTGGTGGTGTTCCCGAGTGATGTGGTGGTGTCCCCGAGTGATGTAGTGGTGTCCCTGAGTGATGTGGTGGTGCCCCTGAGTGATGTGTTGGTGTCCCCGAGTGATGTGGTGGTGTCCCTGAGTGATGTGGTGGTGTCCCTGAGTGATATGGTGGTATTCCTGAGTGATGTGGTGGTGTCCCCGAGTGATGTGGTGGTGTCCCTGAGTGATGTGGTGGTGCCCCTGAGTGGTGCCCCTGAGTGATGTGGTGGTGTCCCTGAGTGATGTGGTGGTGTCCCTGAGTGATGAGGTCGGTGTCCCTGAGTGATGAGGTGGTGTCCCTGAGTTTTGCCCCTGAGTGATGTGGTGGTGTCCCTGAGTGGTTCCCCTGAGTGATGTGGTGGCTTCCCCGAGTGATGTGGTGGTGTCCCTGTGTGATGTGGTGGTGTCCCTGAGTGATGTGGTGGTGCCCCTGAGTGATGTGGTGGTGTCCCTGAGTGATGTGGTGGTGTCACTGAGTGATGTGGTGGTGCCCCTCAGTGATGTGGTGGTGCCCCTGAGTGATGTGGTGGGTCCCCCGAGTGATGTGGTAGTGTCCCCGAGTGATGTGGTGGTGTCCCCGAGTGATGTGGTGGTGTCCTTGAGTGATGTGGTGGTGCCCCCTTGTGATGTGGTGGTGTCCCCGAGTGATGTGGTGGTGTCCCCGAGTGATGAGGTCGGTGTCCCTGAGTGATGTGGCGGTTTCCCCGAGTTATGTGGTGGTGTCCCTGTGTGATGTGGTGGTGTCCCTGAGTGATGTGGTGGTGCCCCTGAGTGATGTGGTGGTGTCCCCGAGTGATGTGGTGGTGTCCCTGAGTGATGTGGTGGTGTCACTGAGTGATGTGGTGGTGCCCCTCAGTGATGTGGTGGTGCCCCTGAGTGATGTGGTAGTGTCCCTGAGTGATGTGGTGGTGTCCCCGAGTGATGTGGTGGTGTCCCCGAGTGATGTGGTGGTATCCCTGAATGATGTGGTGGTGTCCCTGAATGATGATGTGGTGTCCTTGAGTGGTGCCCATGAGTGATGTGGTGGTGTCCCTGAGTGATGTGGAGGTGTCCCCGAGTGATGTTGTGGTGTTCCTTAGTGATGTGGAGGTGTTCCTGAGTGATGTGGTAGTGTCCCTGAGTGATGTAGTGGTGTCCCTGAGTGATGTGGTGGTGTCCCTGAGTGATATGGTGGTGTTCCTGAGTGATGTGGTGGTGTCCTTTAGTGATGTGGTGGTATTCCTGAGTGATATGGTGGTGCCCCTGAGTGATGTGGTGGTGTCCCTGAGTGGTGCTCCTGAGTGATGTGGTGGTGTCCCCGAGTGATGTGGTGGTATCCCTGAGTGATGTGGTGGTGTCCCTGAGTGATGTGGTGGTGCCCCTGAGTGGCGTGGTTGTGCCCCTGAGTGATGTGGTGGTGTCACAGAGTCATGTGGTGCTGTCCCCGAGTGATGTGGTGGTGTGCCCGAGTGATGTGGTGGTGTCCCTGAATGATGTGATGGTGTCCCTGAGTGGTGCCCATGAGTGATGTGGTGGTGTCCTTGAGTGATGTGGTGGTGTTCCTGCCTGAGTGGTGCCCATGAGTGATGTGGTGGTGTCCCTGAGTGATGTGGTGGTGTCCCTGAGTGATGTAATGGTGTCCATGAGTGATGTGGTGGTGCCCCTTAGTGATGTGGTGGTGTCCCCAAGTGATGTGGTGGTGTCCCTGAGTGATGTGGTGGTGTCCCTGAGTGATATTGTGGTGTTCCTGAGTGATGTGGTGCTGTCCCTGAGTGATGTGGTGGTGTCCCTGAGTGATGTGGTGGTGCCCCCGAGTGATGTGGATGTGTCCCCGAGTGATGTGGTGGTGTCCCCGAGTGATGTGGTGGTGTCCCCAAGTGATGTGGTTGTGTCCCTGCGTGATGTGGTGGTGTCCCTGAGTGATGTGGTGGTGTCACTGAGTGATGTGGCGGTGTCCCTGAGTGGTGCCCCTGAGCGATGTGGTGGTGTTCCTGAGTGATGTGGTGGTGTCCCTGAGTGATGTGGTTATGTTCCTGAGTGATGTGGTGGTGGTCCTGAGTGATGTGGTGGTGTCCAAGAGTCATGTGGTGGTGTCCCCGAGTGATGTGGTGGTGTCCCCAAGTGATGTGGTGGTGTCCCAGAGTGATGTGGTTGTGCCCGGTGGTGTCCCCGAGTGATGTGGTGGTGTCCCCGAGTGATGTGGTGGTGTCCCCGAGTGATTTGGTGGTGTCCCCGAGTGATGTGGTGGTGTTCCTAAGTGATGTGGTGGTGTCCCCAAGTGACGTGGTGGTGTCCCCGAGTGATGTTGTGATGTCCCCGAGTGATGTGGTGGTGTCCCCGAGTGATGTGGTGGTGTCCCTGAGTGATGTAGTGGTGTCCCTGAGTGATGTGGTGGTGTTCCTGACTGATGTGGTGGTGTCCCCGAGTGGTGTCCATGAGTGATGTGGTGGTGTCCCTGAGTGATGTGGTGATGTCCCTGAGTGATGTGGTGGTGTCCCTGAGTGGTGTCCATGAGTGATGTGGTGGTGTCCCTGAGTGATGTGGTGGTGTCCCTGAGTGATGTGGTGATGTCCCTGAGTGATGTGGTGGTGTCCCTGAGTCTTATCCCTGAATGATGTGATGGTGTCTCTGAGTGATGCCCATGAGTGATGTGGTGGTGTCCCTGAGTGATGTGGTGGTGTTCCTGACTGATGTGGTGGTGTCCCTGAGTGGTGTCCATAAGTGATGTGGTGGTGTCCCGGAGTGACGTGTTGATGTCCCTGAGTGATATGGTGGTGTCCCTGAGAGATGTGGGTGTGTCCCCGAGTGATATGGTGGTGTTCCTGGGTGATGTGGTGGTGTTCCTGAGTGATGTGGTGGTGTTCCTGAGTGATGTGGTGGTGTCCCTGAGTGATATGGTGGTATTCCTAAGTGATGTGGTGGTGTCCCTGAGTGACGTGGTGGTGTCCCTGAGTGATGTGGTGGTGCCCCTGAGTGATGTGGTGGTGCCCCTGAGTGATGTGGTGGTGCCCCTGAGTGATGTGGTGGTGCCCCTGAGTGATGTGGTGGTGTCCCAGTGATGTGGTGGTGTCCCTGAGTGATGTGATGGTGTCCCTGAGTGATGTGGTGGTGCCCCTGAGTGATGTGGTGGTGCCCCTGAGTGATGTGGTGGTGTCCCGGAGTGATGTGGTTGTGTCCCAGAGTGATGTGGTGGTGTCCCCGAGTGATGTGGTGGTGTCCCCAAGTGAATGTGGTGGTGTCTCTGAATGATGTGATGGTGTCCCTGAGTGGTGCCCATGAGTGATGTGGTGGTGTCCCTGAGTGATGTGGTGGTGTCCCTGAATGATGTGGTGGTGTCCCTGAGTGGTGTCCATGAATGATGTGGTGGTGTCCCTGACTGATGTGGTGGTGCCCCTGAGTGATGTGGTGGTGTCCCAGTGATGTGGTGGTGTCCCTGAGTGATGTGAAGGTGTCCCTGAGTGATGTGGTGGTGCCCCTGAGTGATGTGGTGGTGCCCCTGAGTGATGTGGTGGTGCCCCTGAGTGACGTGGTGGTGTCCCAGAGTGATGTGGTGGTGTCCCCGAGTGATGTGGTGGTGTCCCCGAGTGATGTGGTGGTGTCCCCGAGTGAATGTGGTGGTGTCCCTGAATGATGTGATGGTGTCCCTGAGTGGTGCCCATGAGTGATGTGGTGGTGTCCCTGAGTGATGTGGTGGTGTTCCTGACTGATGTGGTGGTGTCCCTGAGTGGTGTCCCGGAGTGATGTGGTGGTGTCCCTGAGTGATGTGGTGGTGTCCCTGATTGATGTGGTGGTGTCCCTGAGTGATGTGGTGGTGTCCCCGAGTGATATGGTGTGTTCCTGGGTGATGTGGTGGTGTTCCTGAGTGATTTAGGGATGTTCCCGAGTGATGTCGTGGTGTCCCCGAGTGATGTAGTGGTGCCCATCAGTGATGTGGTGGTGTCCCTGAGTGATGTGGTGGTGCCCCTGAGTGACGTGGTTGTGCCCCTGAGTGATGTGGTGGTGTCGCAGAGTGATGTGGTGCTGTCCCCGAGTGATGTGGTGGTGTCCCCGAGTGATGTGGTGGTGTCCCCGAGTGAATGTGGTGGTGTCCTTGAATGATGTGATGGTGTCCCTGAGTGGTGCCCATCAGTGATGTGGTGGTGTCCCTGAGTGATGTGGTGATGTCCCTGAGTGATGTGGTGATGTCCATGAGTGATGTGGTGGTGTCCCTGAGTGATGTGGTGATGTCCCTGAGTGATGTTGTGATGTCCCTGAGTGATGTGTTGGTGTCCCCGAGTGATATGGTGGTGTTCCTGGGTGATGAGGTGGTGTTCCTGAGTGATGTGGTGGTGTTCCCGAGTGATGTGGTTGTGTCCCCGAGTGATGTAGTGGTGTCCCTGAGTGATGTGGTGGTGCCCCTGAGTGATGTGGTGGTGTCCCCGAGTGATGTGGTGGTGTCCCTGAGTGATGTGGTGGTGTCCCTGAGTGATATGGTGGTATTCCTAAGTGATGTGGTGGTGTCCCTGAGTGACGTGGTGGTGTCCCTGAGTGATGTGGTGGTGCCCCTGAGTGATGTGGTGGTGCCCCTGAGTGATGTGGTGGTGTCCCAGTGATGTGGTGGTGTCCCTGAGTGATGTTGTGATGTCCCCGAGTGATGTGGTGGTGTCCCCGAGTGATGTGGTGGTGTCCCTGAGTGATGTAGTGGTGTCCCTGAGTGATGTGGTGGTGTTCCTGACTGATGTGGTGGTGTCCCTGAGTGGTGTCCATGAGTGATGTGGTGGTGTCCCTGAGTGATGTGGTGATGTCCCTGAGTGATGTGGTGGTGTCCCTGAGTGGTGTCCATGAGTGATGTGGTGGTGTCCCTGAGTGATGTGGTGGTGTCCCTGAGTGATGTGGTGATGTCCCTGAGTGATGTGGTGGTGTCCCTGAGTCTTATCCCTGAATGATGTGATGGTGTCTCTGAGTGATGCCCATGAGTGATGTGGTGGTGTCCCTGAGTGATGTGGTGGTGTTCCTGACTGATGTGGTGGTGTCCCTGAGTGGTGTCCATAAGTGATGTGGTGGTGTCCCGGAGTGACGTGTTGATGTCCCTGAGTGATATGGTGGTGTCCCTGAGAGATGTGGGTGTGTCCCCGAGTGATATGGTGGTGTTCCTGGGTGATGTGGTGGTGTTCCTGAGTGATGTGGTGGTGTTCCTGAGTGATGTGGTGGTGTCCCTGAGTGATATGGTGGTATTCCTAAGTGATGTGGTGGTGTCCCTGAGTGACGTGGTGGTGTCCCTGAGTGATGTGGTGGTGCCCCTGAGTGATGTGGTGGTGCCCCTGAGTGATGTGGTGGTGTCCCAGTGATGTGGTGGTGTCCCTGAGTGATGTGGTGGTGTCCCTGAGTGATGTGGTGGTGCCCCTGAGTGATGTGGTGGTGCCCCTGAGTGATGTGGTGGTGTCCCGGAGTGATGTGGTTGTGTCCCAGAGTGATGTGGTGGTGTCCCCGAGTGATGTGGTGGTGTCCCCGAGTGAATGTGGTGGTGTCTCTGAATGATGTGATGGTGTCCCTGAGTGGTGCCCATGAGTGATGTGGTGGTGTCCCTGAGTGATGTGGTGGTGTCCCTGAATGATGTGGTGGTGTCCCTGAGTGGTGTCCATGAATGATGTGGTGGTGTCCCTGACTGATGTGGTGGTGCCCCTGAGTGATGTGGTGGTGTCCCAGTGATGTGGTGGTGTCCCTGAGTGATGTGAAGGTGTCCCTGAGTGATGTGGTGGTGCCCCTGAGTGACGTGGTGGTGTCCCAGAGTGATGTGGTGGTGTCCCCGAGTGATGTGGTGGTGTCCCCGAGTGATGTGGTGGTGTCCCCGAGTGAATGTGGTGGTGTCCCTGAATGATGTGATGGTGTCCCTGAGTGGTGCCCATGAGTGATGTGGTGGTGTCCCTGAGTGATGTGGTGGTGTTCCTGACTGATGTGGTGGTGTCCCTGAGTGGTGTCCCGGAGTGATGTGGTGGTGTCCCTGAGTGATGTGGTGATGTCCCTGAGTGATGTGGTGATGTCCCTGAGTGATGTGGTGGTGTCCCTGATTGATGTGGTGGTGTCCCTGAGTGATGTGGTGGTGTCCCCGAGTGATATGGTGTGTTCCTGGGTGATGTGGTGGTGTTCCTGAGTGATTTAGGGATGTTCCCGAGTGATGTCGTGGTGCCCCCGAGTGATGTAGTGGTGCCCATCAGTGATGTGGTGGTGTCCCTGAGTGATGTGGTGGTGCCCCTGAGTGACGTGGTTGTGCCCCTGAGTGATGTGGTGGTGTCGCAGAGTGATGTGGTGCTGTCCCCGAGTGATGTGGTGGTGTCCCCGAGTGATGTGGTGGTGTCCCCGAGTGAATGTGGTGGTGTCCTTGAATGATGTGATGGTGTCCCTGAGTGGTGCCCATCAGTGATGTGGTGGTGTCCCTGAGTGATGTGGTGATGTCCCTGGGTGATGTGGTGATGTCCATGAGTGATGTGGTGGTGTCCCTGAGTGATGTGGTGATGTCCCTGAGTGATGTGGTGATGTCCCTGAGTGATGTGTTGGTGTCCCCGAGTGATATGGTGGTGTTCCTGGGTGATGAGGTGGTGTTCCTGAGTGATGTGGTGGTGTTCCCGAGTGATGTGGTTGTGTCCCCGAGTGATGTAGTGGTGTCCCTGAGTGATGTGGTGGTGCCCCTGAGTGATGTGGTGGTGTCCCCGAGTGATGTGGTGGTGTCCCTGAGTGATGTGGTGGTGTCCCTGAGTGATATGGTGGTATTCCTAAGTGATGTGGTGGTGTCCCTGAGTGACGTGGTGGTGTCCCTGAGTGATGTGGTGGTGCCCCTGAGTGATGTGGTGGTGCCCCTGAGTGATGTGGTGGTGTCCCAGTGATGTGGTGGTGTCCCTGAGTGATGTGATGGTGTCCCTGAGTGATGTGGTGGTGCCCCTGAGTGATGTGGTGGTGCCCCTGAGTGATGTGGTGGTGTCCCGGAGTGATGTGGTTGTGTCCCAGAGTGATGTGGTGGTGTCCCCGAGTGATGTGGTGGTGTCCCCGAGTGAATGTGGTGGTGTCTCCGAATGATGTGATGGTGTCCCTGAGTGGTGCCCATGAGTGATGTGGTGGTGTCCCTGAGTGATGTGGTGGTGTCCCTGAACGATGTGGTGGTGTCCCTGAGTGGTGTCCATGAATGATGTGGTGGTGTCCCTGACTGATGTGGTGGTGCCCCTGAGTGATGTGGTGGTGTCCCAGTGATGTGGTGGTGTCCCTGAGTGATGTGAAGGTGTCCCTGAGTGATGTGGTGGTGTCCCCGAGTGATGTGGTGGTGTCCCTGAGTGATGTGGTGGTGTCCCTGAGTGATATGGTGGTATTCCTAAGTGATGTGGTGGTGTCCCTGAGTGACGTGGTGGTGTCCCTGAGTGATGTGATGGTGCCCCTGAGTGATGTGGTGGTGCCCCTGAGTGATGTGGTGGTGTCCCAGTGATGTGGTGGTGTTCCTGAGTGATGTGATGGTGTCCCTGAGTGATGTGGTGGTGCCCCTGAGTGATGTGGTGGTGCCCCTGAGTGATGTGGTGGTGTCCCGGAGTGATGTGGTTGTGTCCCAGAGTGATGTGGTGGTGTCCCCGAGTGATGTGGTGGTGTCCCCGAGTGAATGTGGTGGTGTCTCTGAATGATGTGATGGTGTCCCTGAGTGGTGCCCATGAGTGATGTGGTGGTGTCCCTGAGTGATGTGGTGGTGTCCCTGAATGATGTGGTGGTGTCCCTGAGTGGTGTGGTGGTGCCCCTGAGTGATGTGGTGGTGTCCCCGAGTGATGTGGTGGTGTCCCCGAGTGATGTAGTGGTGTCCCTGAGTGATGTGGTGGTGTCCCCGAGTGAATGTGGTGGTGCCCCTGAGTGATGTGGTGGTGCCCCTGAGTGACGTGGTGGTGTCCCAGAGTGATGTGGTGGTGTCCCCGAGTGATGTGGTGGTGTCCCCGAGTGAATGTGGTGGTGTCCCTGAATGATGTGATGGTGTCCCTGAGTGGTGCCCATGAGTGATGTGGTGGTGTCCCTGAGTGATGTGGTGGTGTTCCTGACTGATGTGGTGGTGTCCCTGAGTGGTGTCCCGGAGTGATGTGGTGGTGTCCCTGAGTGATGTGGTGATGTCCCTGAGTGATGTGGTGGTGTCCCTGATTGATGTGGTGGTGTCCCTGAGTGATGTGGAGGTGTCCCCGAGTGATGTAGTAGTGTCCCTGAGTGATGTGGTGGTGCCCCTGAGTGATGTGGTGGTGTCCCCGAGTGATGTGGTGGTGTCCCTGAGTGATGTGGTGGTGTCCCTGAGTGATATGGTGGTATTCCTGAGTGATGTGGTGGTGTCCCTGAGTGATGTGGTGGTGTGCCTGAGTGATGTGGTGGTGCCCCTGAGTGGTGCCCCTGAGTGATGTGGTGGTGTCCCTGAGTGATGTGGTGGTGTCCCTGAGTGGTTCCCCTGAGTGGTGTGGTGGTGTCCCCGAGTGATGTGGTGGTGTCCCTGTGTGATGTGGTGGTGTCCCTGAGTGATGTGGTGGTGCCCCTGAGTGATGTGGTGGTGTCCCCGAGTGATGTGGTGGTGTCCCTGAGTGATGTGGTGGTGTCACTGAGTGATGTGGTGGTGCCCCTCAGTGATTTGGTGGTGCCCCTGAGTGATGTGGTGGTGCCCCCGAGTGATGTGGTAGTGTCCCCGAGTGATGTGGTGGTGTCCCCGAGTGATGTGGTGGTGTCCCCGAGTGATGTGGTGGTGCCCCCTTGTGATGTGGTGGTGTCCCCGAGTGATGTGGTGGTGTCCCCGAGTGATGAGGTCGGTGTCCCTGAGTGATGAGGTGGTGTCCCTGAGTGGTGCCCCTGAGTGATGTGGCGGTGTCCCCGAGTTATGTGGTGGTGTCCCTGTGTGATGTGGTGGTGTCCCTGAGTGATGTGGTGGTGCCCCTGAGTGATGTGGTGGTGTCCCCGAGTGATGTGGTGGTGTCCCCGAGTGATGTGGTGGTGTCACTTAGTGATGTGGTGGTGCCCCTCAGTGATGTGGTGGTGCCCCTGAGTGATCTGGTGGTGCCCCTGAGTGATCTGGTGGTGCCCCTGAGTGATGTGGTAGTGTCCCCGAGTGATGTGGTGGTGTCCCCGAGTGATGTGGTGGTGTCTCCGAGTGATGTGGTGGTGTCCCTGAATGATGTGGTGGTGTCCCTGAATGATGTGGTGGTGTCCTTGAGTGGTGCCCATGAGTGATGTGGTTGTGTCCCTGAGTGATGTGGAGGTGTCCCTGAGTGATGTTGTGGTGTTCCTTAGTGATGTGGAGGTGTTCCTGAGTGATGTGGTAGTGTCCCTGAGTGATGTGGTGGTGTCCCTGAGTGATGTGGTGGTGTCCCTCAGTGATATGGTGGTGTTCCTGAGTGATGTGGTGGTGTCCCTGAGTGATGTGGTGGTATTCCTGAGTGATATGGTGGTGTCCCTGGGTGGTGCCCCTGAGTGATGTGGTGGTGTCCCTGAGTGGTGCTCCTGAGTGATGTGGTGGTGTCCCCGAGTGATTTGGTGGTATCCCTGAGTGATGTGGTGGTGTCCCTGAGTGATGTGGTGGTGCCCCTGAGTGACGTGGTTGTGCCCCTGAGTGATGTGGTGGTGTCGCAGAGTGATGTGGTGCTGTCCCCGAGTGATGTGGTGGTGTCCCCGAGTGAATGTGGTGGTGTCCCCGAGTGAATGTGGTGGTGTCCCTGAATGATGTGATGGTGTCCCTGAGTGGTGCCCATCAGTGATGTGGTGGTGTCCCTGAGTGATGTGGTGGTGTTCCTGACTGATGTGGTGGTGTCCCTGAGTGGTGTCCATGAGTGATGTGGTGGTGTCCCTGAGTGATGTGGTGATGTCCCTGAGTGATGTGGTGGTGTCCCCGAGTGATATGGTGGTGTTCCTGGGTGATGTGGTGGTGTTCCTGAGTGATGTGGTGGTATTCCTAAGTGATGTGGTGGTGTCCCTGAGTGATGTGGTGGTGTCCCTGAGTGATGTGGTGGTTCCCCTGAGTGGTGCCCCTGAGCGATGTGGTGGTGTCCCTGAGTGATGTGGTGGTGTCCCCGAGTGATATGGTGGTGTTCCTGGGTGATGTGGTGGTGTCCCTGAGTGATATGGTGGTATTCCTAAGTGATGTGGTGGTGTCCCTGAGTGATGTGGTGGTGTCCCTGAGTGATGTGGTGGTGCCCCTGTGTGGTGCCCCTGAGCGATGTGGTGGTGTCCCTGAGTGATGTGGTGGTGTGCCTGAGTGATGTGGTGGTGCCCCTGAGTGGTGCCCCCGAGTGATGTGGTGGTGTCCCTGAGTGATGTGGTGGTGTGCCTGAGTGATGTGGTGGTGCCCCTGAGTGGTGCCCCTGAGTGATGTGGTGGTGTCCCTGAGTGATGTGGTGGTGTCCCCGAGTGGTTCCCCTGAGTGATGTGGTGGTGTCCCCGAGTGATGTGGTGGTGTCCCTGTGTGATGTGGTGGTGTCCCTGAGTGATGTGGTGGTGCCCCTGAGTGATGTGGTGGTGTCCCCGAGTGATGTGGTGGTGTCCCTGAGTGATGTGGTGGTGTCACTGAGTGATGTGGTGGTGCCCCTCAGTGATTTGGTGGTGCCCCTGAGTGATGTGGTGGTGCCCCCGAGTGATGTGGTAGTGTCCCCGAGTGATGTGGTGGTGTCCCCGAGTGATGTGGTGGTGTCCCCGAGTGATGTGGTGGTGCCCCCTTGTGATGTGGTGGTGTCCCCGAGTGATGTGGTGGTGTCCCCGAGTGATGTGGTGGTGCCCCCTTGTGATGTGGTGGTGTCCCCGAGTGATGTGGCGGTGTCCCCGAGTTATGTGGTGGTGTCCCTGTGTGATGTGGTGGTGTCCCTGAGTGATGTGGTGGTGCCCCTGAGTGATGTGGTGGTGTCCCCGAGTGATGTGGTGGTGTCCCTGAGTGATGTGGTGGTGTCACTGAGTGATGTGGTGGTGCCCCTCAGTGATGTGGTGGTGCCCCTGAGTGATCTGGTGGTGCCCCTGAGTGATGTGGTAGTGTCCCCGAGTGATGTGGTGGTGTCCCCGAGTGATGTGGTGGTGTCTCCGAGTGATGTGGTGGTGTCCCTGAATGATGTGGTGGTGTCCCTGAATGATGTGGTGGTGTCCTTGAGTGGTGCCCATGAGTGATGTGGTGGTGTCCCTGAGTGATGTGGTGGTGCCCCTGAGTGGGGCCCCTGAGCGATGTGGTGGTGTCCCTGAGTGATGTGGTGGTGTCCCTGAGTGATGTGGTGGTGCCCCCGAGTGATGTGGTGGTGTCCCCGAGTGATGTGGTGGTGTCCCTGAGTGATGAGGTCGGTGTCCCTGAGTGATGAGGTGGTGTCCCTGAGTGGTGCCCCTGAGTGATGTGGTGGTGTCCCTGAGTGGTTGCTCTGAGTGATGTGGTGGTGTCCCCGAGTGATGTGGTGGTGTCCCTGTGTGATGTGGTGGTGTCCCTGAGTGATGTGGTGGTGTTCCTGACTGATGTGGTGGTGTCCCTGAGTGGTGTCCATGAGTGATGTGGTGGTGTCCCTGAGTGATGTGGTGATGTCCCTGAGTGATGTGGTGGTGTCCCTGATTAATGTGGTGGTGTCCCTGAGTGATGTGGTGGTGTCCCCGAGTGATGTGGTGGTGTCCCCGAGTGATGTAGTAGTGTCCCTGAGTGATGTGGTGGTGCCCCTGAGTGATGTGGTGGTGTCCCCGAGTGATGTGGTGGTGTCCCTGAGTGATGTGGTGGTGTCCCTGAGTGATATGGTGGTATTCCTGAGTGATGTGGTGGTGTCCCTGAGTGATGTGGTGGTGTGCCTGAGTGATGTGGTGGTGCCCCTGAGTGGTGCCCCTGAGTGATGTGGTGGTGTCCCTGAGTGATGTGGTGGTGTCCCTGAGTGGTTCCCCTGAGTGATGTGGTGGTGTCCCCGAGTGATGTGGTGGTGTCCCTGTGTGATGTGGTGGTGTCCCTGAGTGATGTGGTGGTGCCCCTGAGTGATGTGGTGGTGTCCCCGAGTGATGTGGTGGTGTCCCTGAGTGATGTGGTGGTGTCACTGAGTGATGTGGTGGTGCCCCTCAGTGATTTGGTGGTGCCCCTGAGTGATGTGGTGGTGCCCCCGAGTGATGTGGTAGTGTCCCCGAGTGATGTGGTGGTGTCCCCGAGTGATGTGGTGGTGTCCCCGAGTGATGTGGTGGTGCCCCCTTGTGATGTGGTGGTGTCCCCGAGTGATGTGGTGGTGTCCCCGAGTGATGAGGTCGGTGTCCCTGAGTGATGAGGTGGTGTCCCTGAGTGGTGCCCCTGAGTGATGTGGCGGTGTCCCCGAGTTATGTGGTGGTGTCCCTGTGTGATGTGGTGGTGTCCCTGAGTGATGTGGTGGTGCCCCTGAGTGATGTGGTGGTGTCCCCGAGTGATGTGGTGGTGTCCCTGAGTGATGTGGTGGTGTCACTGAGTGATGTGGTGGTGCCCCTCAGTGATGTGGTGGTGCCCCTGAGTGATCTGGTGGTGCCCCTGAGTGATGTGGTAGTGTCCCCGAGTGATGTGGTGGTGTCCCCGAGTGATGTGGTGGTGTCTCCGAGTGATGTGGTGGTGTCCCTGAATGATGTGGTGGTGTCCCTGAATGATGTGGTGGTGTCCTTGAGTGGTGCCCATGAGTGATGTGGTGGTGTCCCTGAGTGATGTGGAGGTGTCCCTGAGTGATGTTGTGGTGTTCCTTAGTGATGTGGAGGTGTTCCTGAGTGATGTGGTAGTGTCCCTGAGTGATGTGGTGGTGTCCCTGAGTGATGTGGTGGTGTCCCTCAGTGATATGGTGGTGTTCCTGAGTGATGTGGTGGTGTCCCTGAGTGATGTGGTGGTATTCCTGAGTGATATGGTGGTGTCCCTGGGTGGTGTCCCCGAGTGATGTGGTGGTGTCCCCGAGTGATGTAGTAGTGTCCCTGAGTGATGTGGTGGTGCCCCTGAGTGATGTGGTGGTGTCCCCGAGTGATGTGGTGGTGTCCCTGAGTGATGTGGTGGTGTCCCTGAGTGATATGGTGGTATTCCTGAGTGATGTGGTGGTGTCCCTGAGTGATGTGGTGGTGTGCCTGAGTGATGTGGTGGTGCCCCTGAGTGGTGCCCCTGAGTGATGTGGTGGTGTCCCTGAGTGATGTGGTGGTGTCCCTGAGTGGTTCCCCTGAGTGGTGTGGTGGTGTCCCCGAGTGATGTGGTGGTGTCCCTGTGTGATGTGGTGGTGTCCCTGAGTGATGTGGTGGTGCCCCTGAGTGATGTGGTGGTGTCCCCGAGTGATGTGGTGGTGTCCCTGAGTGATGTGGTGGTGTCACTGAGTGATGTGGTGGTGCCCCTCAGTGATTTGGTGGTGCCCCTGAGTGATGTGGTGGTGCCCCCGAGTGATGTGGTAGTGTCCCCGAGTGATGTGGTGGTGTCCCCGAGTGATGTGGTGGTGTCCCCGAGTGATGTGGTGGTGCCCCCTTGTGATGTGGTGGTGTCCCCGAGTGATGTGGTGGTGTCCCCGAGTGATGAGGTCGGTGTCCCTGAGTGATGAGGTGGTGTCCCTGAGTGGTGCCCCTGAGTGATGTGGCGGTGTCCCCGAGTTATGTGGTGTTGTCCCTGTGTGATGTGGTGGTGTCCCTGAGTGATGTGGTGGTGCCCCTGAGTGATGTGGTGGTGTCCCCGAGTGATGTGGTGGTGTCCCCGAGTGATGTGGTGGTGTCACTTAGTGATGTGGTGGTGCCCCTCAGTGATGTGGTGGTGCCCCTGAGTGATCTGGTGGTGCCCCTGAGTGATCTGGTGGTGCCCCTGAGTGATGTGGTAGTGTCCCCGAGTGATGTGGTGGTGTCCCCGAGTGATGTGGTGGTGTCTCCGAGTGATGTGGTGGTGTCCCTGAATGATGTGGTGGTGTCCCTGAATGATGTGGTGGTGTCCTTGAGTGGTGCCCATGAGTGATGTGGTTGTGTCCCTGAGTGATGTGGAGGTGTCCCTGAGTGATGTTGTGGTGTTCCTTAGTGATGTGGAGGTGTTCCTGAGTGATGTGGTTATGTCCCTGAGTGATGTGGTGGTGTCCCTGAGTGATGTGGTGGTGTCCCTCAGTGATATGGTGGTGTTCCTGAGTGATGTGGTGGTGTCCCTGAGTGATGTGGTGGTATTCCTGAGTGATATGGTGGTGTCCCTGGGTGGTGCCCCTGAGTGATGTGGTGGTGTCCCTGAGTGGTGCTCCTGAGTGATGTGGTGGTGTCCCCGAGTGATTTGGTGGTATCCCTGAGTGATGTGGTGGTGTCCCTGAGTGATGTGGTGGTGCCCCTGAGTGACGTGGTTGTGCCCCTGAGTGATGTGGTGGTGTCGCAGAGTGATGTGGTGCTGTCCCCGAGTGATGTGGTGGTGTCCCCGAGTGAATGTGGTGGTGTCCCCGAGTGAATGTGGTGGTGTCCCTGAATGATGTGATGGTGTCCCCGAGTGATGTGGTGGTGTCCCCGAGTGATGTAGTAGTGTCCCTGAGTGATGTGGTGGTGCCCCTGAGTGATGTGGTGGTGTCCCCGAGTGATGTGGTGGTGTCCCTGAGTGATGTGGTGGTGTCCCTGAGTGATATGGTGGTATTCCTGAGTGATGTGGTGGTGTCCCTGAGTGATGTGGTGGTGTGCCTGAGTGATGTGGTGGTGCCCCTGAGTGGTGCCCCTGAGTGATGTGGTGGTGTCCCTGAGTGATGTGGTGGTGTCCCTGAGTGGTTCCCCTGAGTGATGTGGTGGTGTCCCCGAGTGATGTGGTGGTGTCCCTGTGTGATGTGGTGGTGTCCCTGAGTGATGTGGTGGTGCCCCTGAGTGATGTGGTGGTGTCCCCGAGTGATGTGGTGGTGTCCCTGAGTGATGTGGTGGTGTCACTGAGTGATGTGGTGGTGCCCCTCAGTGATTTGGTGGTGCCCCTGAGTGATGTGGTGGTGCCCCCGAGTGATGTGGTAGTGTCCCCGAGTGATGTGGTGGTGTCCCCGAGTGATGTGGTGGTGTCCCCGAGTGATGTGGTGGTGCCCCCTTGTGATGTGGTGGTGTCCCCGAGTGATGTGGTGGTGTCCCCGAGTGATGAGGTCGGTGTCCCTGAGTGATGAGGTGGTGTCCCTGAGTGGTGCCCCTGAGTGATGTGGCGGTGTCCCCGAGTTATGTGGTGGTGTCCCTGTGTGATGTGGTGGTGTCCCTGAGTGATGTGGTGGTGCCCCTGAGTGATGTGGTGGTGTCCCCGAGTGATGTGGTTGTGTCCCTGAGTGATGTGGTGGTGTCACTGAGTGATGTGGTGGTGCCCCTCAGTGATGTGGTGGTGCCCCTGAGTGATCTGGTGGTGCCCCTGAGTGATGTGGTAGTGTCCCCGAGTGATGTGGTGGTGTCCCCGAGTGATGTGGTGGTGTCTCCGAGTGATGTGGTGGTGTCTCCGAGTGATGTGGTGGTGTCCCTGAATGATGTGGTGGTGTCCCTGAATGATGTGGTGGTGTCCTTGAGTGGTGCCCATGAGTGATGTGGTGGTGTCCCTGAGTGATGTGGAGGTGTCCCTGAGTGATGTTGTGGTGTTCCTTAGTGATGTGGAGGTGTTCCTGAGTGATGTGGTAGTGTCCCTGAGTGATGTGGTGGTGTCCCTGAGTGATGTGGTGGTGTCCCTCAGTGATATGGTGGTGTTCCTGAGTGATGTGGTGGTGTCCCTGAGTGATGTGGTGGTATTCCTGAGTGATATGGTGGTGTCCCTGGGTGGTGTCCCCGAGTGATGTGGTGGTGTCCCCGAGTGATGTAGTAGTGTCCCTGAGTGATGTGGTGGTGCCCCTGAGTGATGTGGTGGTGTCCCCGAGTGATGTGGTGGTGTCCCTGAGTGATGTGGTGGTGTCCCTGAGTGATATGGTGGTATTCCTGAGTGATGTGGTGGTGTCCCTGAGTGATGTGGTGGTGTGCCTGAGTGATGTGGTGGTGCCCCTGAGTGGTGCCCCTGAGTGATGTGGTGGTGTCCCTGAGTGATGTGGTGGTGTCCCTGAGTGGTTCCCCTGAGTGGTGTGGTGGTGTCCCCGAGTGATGTGGTGGTGTCCCTGTGTGATGTGGTGGTGTCCCTGAGTGATGTGGTGGTGCCCCTGAGTGATGTGGTGGTGTCCCCGAGTGATGTGGTGGTGTCCCTGAGTGATGTGGTGGTGTCACTGAGTGATGTGGTGGTGCCCCTCAGTGATTTGGTGGTGCCCCTGAGTGATGTGGTGGTGCCCCCGAGTGATGTGGTAGTGTCCCCGAGTGATGTGGTGGTGTCCCCGAGTGATGTGGTGGTGTCCCCGAGTGATGTGGTGGTGCCCCCTTGTGATGTGGTGGTGTCCCCGAGTGATGTGGTGGTGTCCCCGAGTGATGAGGTCGGTGTCCCTGAGTGATGAGGTGGTGTCCCTGAGTGGTGCCCCTGAGTGATGTGGCGGTGTCCCCGAGTTATGTGGTGGTGTCCCTGTGTGATGTGGTGGTGTCCCTGAGTGATGTGGTGGTGCCCCTGAGTGATGTGGTGGTGTCCCCGAGTGATGTGGTGGTGTCCCCGAGTGATGTGGTGGTGTCACTTAGTGATGTGGTGGTGCCCCTCAGTGATGTGGTGGTGCCCCTGAGTGATCTGGTGGTGCCCCTGAGTGATCTGGTGGTGCCCCTGAGTGATGTGGTAGTGTCCCCGAGTGATGTGGTGGTGTCCCCGAGTGATGTGGTGGTGTCTCCGAGTGATGTGGTGGTGTCCCTGAATGATGTGGTGGTGTCCCTGAATGATGTGGTGGTGTCCTTGAGTGGTGCCCATGAGTGATGTGGTTGTGTCCCTGAGTGATGTGGAGGTGTCCCTGAGTGATGTTGTGGTGTTCCTTAGTGATGTGGAGGTGTTCCTGAGTGATGTGGTTATGTCCCTGAGTGATGTGGTGGTGTCCCTGAGTGATGTGGTGGTGTCCCTCAGTGATATGGTGGTGTTCCTGAGTGATGTGGTGGTGTCCCTGAGTGATGTGGTGGTATTCCTGAGTGATATGGTGGTGTCCCTGGGTGGTGCCCCTGAGTGATGTGGTGGTGTCCCTGAGTGGTGCTCCTGAGTGATGTGGTGGTGTCCCCGAGTGATTTGGTGGTATCCCTGAGTGATGTGGTGGTGTCCCTGAGTGATGTGGTGGTGCCCCTGAGTGACGTGGTTGTGCCCCTGAGTGATGTGGTGGTGTCGCAGAGTGATGTGGTGCTGTCCCCGAGTGATGTGGTGGTGTCCCCGAGTGAATGTGGTGGTGTCCCCGAGTGAATGTGGTGGTGTCCCTGAATGATGTGATGGTGTCCCTGAGTGGTGCCCATCAGTGATGTGGTGGTGTCCCTGAGTGATGTGGTGGTGTTCCTGACTGATGTGGTGGTGTCCCTGAGTGGTGTCCATGAGTGATGTGGTGGTGTCCCTGAGTGATGTGGTGATGTCCCTGAGTGATGTGGTGGTGTCCCCGAGTGATATGGTGGTGTTCCTGGGTGATGTGGTGGTGTTCCTGAGTGATGTGGTGGTATTCCTAAGTGATGTGGTGGTGTCCCTGAGTGATGTGGTGGTGTCCCTGAGTGATGTGGTGGTTCCCCTGAGTGGTGCCCCTGAGCGATGTGGTGGTGTCCCTGAGTGATGTGGTGGTGTCCCCGAGTGATATGGTGGTGTTCCTGGGTGATGTGGTGGTGTCCCTGAGTGATATGGTGGTATTCCTAAGTGATGTGGTGGTGTCCCTGAGTGATGTGGTGGTGTCCCTGAGTGATGTGGTGGTGCCCCTGAGTGGTGCCCCTGAGCGATGTGGTGGTGTCCCTGAGTGATGTGGTGGTGTGCCTGAGTGATGTGGTGGTGCCCCTGAGTGGTGCCCCCGAGTGATGTGGTGGTGTCCCTGAGTGATGTGGTGGTGTGCCTGAGTGATGTGGTGGTGCCCCTGAGTGGTGCCCCTGAGTGATGTGGTGGTGTCCCTGAGTGATGTGGTGGTGTCCCCGAGTGGTTCCCCTGAGTGATGTGGTGGTGTCCCCGAGTGATGTGGTGGTGTCCCTGTGTGATGTGGTGGTGTCCCTGAGTGATGTGGTGGTGCCCCTGAGTGATGTGGTGGTGTCCCCGAGTGATGTGGTGGTGTCCCTGAGTGATGTGGTGGTGTCACTGAGTGATGTGGTGGTGCCCCTCAGTGATTTGGTGGTGCCCCTGAGTGATGTGGTGGTGCCCCTGAGTGATGTGGTAGTGTCCCCGAGTGATGTGGTGGTGTCCCCGAGTGATGTGGTGGTGTCCCCGAGTGATGTGGTGGTGCCCCCTTGTGATGTGGTGGTGTCCCCGAGTGATGTGGTGGTGTCCCCGAGTGATGTGGTGGTGCCCCCTTGTGATGTGGTGGTGTCCCCGAGTGATGTGGCGGTGTCCCCGAGTTATGTGGTGGTGTCCCTGTGTGATGTGGTGGTGTCCCTGAGTGATGTGGTGGTGCCCCTGAGTGATGTGGTGGTGTCCCCGAGTGATGTGGTGGTGTCCCTGAGTGATGTGGTGGTGTCACTGAGTGATGTGGTGGTGCCCCTCAGTGATGTGGTGGTGCCCCTGAGTGATCTGGTGGTGCCCCTGAGTGATGTGGTAGTGTCCCCGAGTGATGTGGTGGTGTCCCCGAGTGATGTGGTGGTGTCTCCGAGTGATGTGGTGGTGTCCCTGAATGATGTGGTGGTGTCCCTGAATGATGTGGTGGTGTCCTTGAGTGGTGCCCATGAGTGATGTGGTGGTGTCCCTGAGTGATGTGGTGGTGCCCCTGAGTGGTGCCCCTGAGCGATGTGGTGGTGTCCCTGAGTGATGTGGTGGTGTCCCTGAGTGATGTGGTGGTGCCCCCGAGTGATGTGGTGGTGTCCCCGAGTGATGTGGTGGTGTCCCTGAGTGATGAGGTCGGTGTCCCTGAGTGATGAGGTGGTGTCCCTGAGTGGTGCCCCTGAGTGATGTGGTGGTGTCCCTGAGTGGTTGCTCTGAGTGATGTGGTGGTGTCCCCGAGTGATGTGGTGGTGTCCCTGTGTGATGTGGTGGTGTCCCTGAGTGATGTGGTGGTGTTCCTGACTGATGTGGTGGTGTCCCTGAGTGGTGTCCATGAGTCATGTGGTGGTGTCCCTGAGTGATGTGGTGATGTCCCTGAGTGATGTGGTGGTGTCCCTGATTAATGTGGTGGTGTCCCTGAGTGATGTGGTGGTGTCCCCGAGTGATGTGGTGGTGTCCCCGAGTGATGTAGTAGTGTCCCTGAGTGATGTGGTGGTGCCCCTGAGTGATGTGGTGGTGTCCCCGAGTGATGTGGTGGTGTCCCTGAGTGATGTGGTGGTGTCCCTGAGTGATATGGTGGTATTCCTGAGTGATGTGGTGGTGTCCCTGAGTGATGTGGTGGTGTGCCTGAGTGATGTGGTGGTGCCCCTGAGTGGTGCCCCTGAGTGATGTGGTGGTGTCCCTGAGTGATGTGGTGGTGTCCCTGAGTGGTTCCCCTGAGTGATGTGGTGGTGTCCCCGAGTGATGTGGTGGTGTCCCTGTGTGATGTGGTGGTGTCCCTGAGTGATGTGGTGGTGCCCCTGAGTGATGTGGTGGTGTCCCTGAGTGATGTGGTGGTGTCACTGAGTGATGTGGTGGTGCCCCTCAGTGATTTGGTGGTGCCCCTGAGTGATGTGGTGGTGCCCCCGAGTGATGTGGTAGTGTCCCCGAGTGATGTGGTGGTGTCCCCGAGTGATGTTGTGGTGTCCCCGAGTGATGTGGTGGTGCCCCCTTGTGATGTGGTGGTGTCCCCGAGTGATGTGGTGGTGTCCCCGAGTGATGAGGTCGGTGTCCCTGAGTGATGAGGTGGTGTCCCTGAGTGGTGCCCCTGAGTGATGTGGCGGTGTCCCCGAGTTATGTGGTGGTGTCCCTGTGTGATGTGGTGGTGTCCCTGAGTGATGTGGTGGTGCCCCTGAGTGATGTGGTGGTGTCCCCGAGTGATGTGGTGGTGTCCCTGAGTGATGTGGTGGTGTCACTGAGTGATGTGGTGGTGCCCCTCAGTGATGTGGTGGTGCCCCTGAGTGATCTGGTGGTGCCCCTGAGTGATGTGGTAGTGTCCCCGAGTGATGTGGTGGTGTCCCCGAGTGATGTGGTGGTGTCTCCGAGTGATGTGGTGGTGTCCCTGAATGATGTGGTGGTGTCCCTGAATGATGTGGTGGTGTCCTTGAGTGGTGCCCATGAGTGATGTGGTGGTGTCCCTGAGTGATGTGGAGGTGTCCCTGAGTGATGTTGTGGTGTTCCTTAGTGATGTGGAGGTGTTCCTGAGTGATGTGGTAGTGTCCCTGAGTGATGTGGTGGTGTCCCTGAGTGATGTGGTGGTGTCCCTCAGTGATATGGTGGTGTTCCTGAGTGATGTGGTGGTGTCCCTGAGTGATGTGGTGGTATTCCTGAGTGATATGGTGGTGTCCCTGGGTGGTGCCCCTGAGTGATGTGGTGGTGTCCCTGAGTGGTGCTCCTGAGTGATGTGGTGGTGTCCCCGAGTGATTTGGTGGTATCCCTGAGTGATGTGGTGGTGTCCCTGAGTGATGTGGTGGTGCCCCTGAGTGACGTGGTTGTGCCCCTGAGTGATGTGGTGGTGTCGCAGAGTGATGTGGTGCTGTCCCCGAGTGATGTGGTGGTGTCCCCGAGTGATGTGGTGGTGTCCCCGAGTGAATGTGGTGGTGTCCCTGAATGATGTGATGGTGTCCCTGAGTGGTGCCCATCAGTGATGTGGTGGTGTCCCTGAGTGATGTGGTGGTGTTCCTGACTGATGTGGTGGTGTCCCTGAGTGGTGTCCATGAGTGATGTGGTGGTGTCCCTGAGTGATGTGGTGATGTCCCTGAGTGATGTGGTGGTGTCCCCGAGTGATATGGTGGTGTTCCTGGGTGATGTGGTGGTGTTCCTGAGTGATGTGGTGGTATTCCTAAGTGATGTGGTGGTGTCCCTGAGTGATGTGGTGGTGTCCCTGAGTGATGTGGTGGTGCCCCTGAGTGGTGCCCCTGAGCGATGTGGTGGTGTCCCTGAGTGATGTGGTGGTGTCCCCGAGTGATATGGTGGTGTTCCTGGGTGATGTGGTGGTGTCCCTGAGTGATATGGTGGTATTCCTAAGTGATGTGGTGGTGTCCCTGAGTGATGTGGTGGTGTCCCTGAGTGATGTGGTGGTGCCCCTGAGTGGTGCCCCTGAGCGATGTGGTGGTGTCCCTGAGTGATGTGGTGGTGTCCCTGAGTGATGTGGTGGTGCCCCCGAGTGATGTGGTGGTGTCCCCGAGTGATGTGGTGGTGTCCCTGAGTGATGAGGTCGGTGTCCCTGAGTGATGAGGTGGTGTCCCTGAGTGGTGCCCCTGAGTGATGTGGTGGTGTCCCTGAGTGGTTCCCCTGAGTGATGTGGTGGTGTTCCTGACTGATGTGGTGGTGTCCCTGAGTGGTGTCCATGAGTGATGTGGTGGTGTCCCTGAGTGATGTGGTGATGTCCCTGAGTGATGTGGTGGTGTCCCCGAGTGATATGGTGGTGTTCCTGGGTGATGTGGTGGTGTTCCTGAGTGATGTGGTGGTATTCCTAAGTGATGTGGTGGTGTCCCTGAGTGATGTGGTGGTGTCCCTGAGTGATGTGGTGGTGCCCCTGAGTGGTGCCCCTGAGCGATGTGGTGGTGTCCCTGAGTGATGTGGTGGTGTCCCCGAGTGATATGGTGGTGTTCCTGGGTGATGTGGTGGTGTCCCTGAGTGATATGGTGGTATTCCTAAGTGATGTGGTGGTGTCCCTGAGTGATGTGGTGGTGTCCCAGAGTGATGTGGTGGTGCCCCTGAGTGGTGCCCCGGAGCGATGTGGTGGTGTCCCTGAGTGATGTGGTGGTGTCCCTGAGTGATGTGGTGGTGCCCCCGAGTGATGTGGTGGTGTCCCCGAGTGATGTGGTGGTGTCCCTGAGTGATGAGGTCGGTGTCCCTGAGTGATGAGGTGGTGTCCCTGAGTGGTGCCCCTGAGTGATGTGGTGGTGTCCCTGAGTGGTTCCCCTGAGTGATGTGGTGGTGTCCCCGAGTGATGTGGTGGTGTCCCTGTGTGATGTGGTGGTGTCCCTGAGTGATGTGGTGGTGTTCCCGAGTGATGTGGTGGTGTCCCCGAGTGATGTAGTGGTGTCCCTGAGTGATGTGGTGGTGCCCATGAGTGATGTGGTGGTGTCCCCGAGTGATGTGGTGGTGACCCTGAGTGATGTGGTGGTGTCCCTGAGTGATATGGTGGTATTCCTGAGTGATGTGGTGGTGTCCCCGAGTGATGTGGTGGTGTCCCTGAGTGATGTGGTGGTGCCCCTGAGTGGTGCCCCTGAGTGATGTGGTGGTGTCCCTGAGTGATGTGGTGGTGTCCCTGAATGATGAGGTCGGTGTCCCTGAGTGATGAGGTGGTGTCCCTGAGTGGTGCCCCTGAGTGATGTGGTGGTGTCCCTGAGTGGTTCCCCTGAGTGATGTGGTGGTGTCCCCGAGTGATGTGGTGGTGTCCCTGTGTGATGTGGTGGTGTCCCTGAGTGATGTGGTGGTGCCCCTGAGTGATGTGGTGGTGTCCCCGAGTGATGTGGTGGTGTCCCTGAGTGATGTGGTGGTGTCACTGAGTGATGTGGTGGTGCCCCTCAGTGATGTGGTGGTGCCCCTGAGTGATGTGGTGGTGCCCCCGAGTGATGTGGTAGTGTCCCCGAGTGATGTGGTGGTGTCCCCGAGTGATGTGGTGGTGTCCCTGAGTGATGTGGTGGTGCCCCTGAGTGATGTGGTGATGTCCTGGAGTAATGTGGTGGTGTCCCTGAGTGATGAGGTCGGTGTCCCTGAGTGATGAGGTGGTGTCCCTGAGTGGTGCCCCTGAGTGATGTGGTGGTGTCCCTGAGTGGTTGCCCTGAGTGATGTGGTGGTGTCCCCGAGTGATGTGGTGGTGTCCCTGTGTGATGTGGTGGTGCCCCTGAGTGATGTGGTGGTGTTCCTGACTGATGTGGTGGTGTCCCTGAGTGGTGTCCATGAGTCATGTGGTGGTGTCCCTGAGTGATGTGGTGATGTCCCTGAGTGATGTGGTGGTGTCCCTGATTAATGTGGTGGTGTCCCTGAGTGATGTGGTGGTGTCCCCGAGTGATGTGGTGGTGTCCCCGAGTGATGTAGTAGTGTCCCTGAGTGATGTGGTGGTGCCCCTGAGTGATGTGGTGGTGTCCCCGAGTGATGTGGTGGTGTCCCTGAGTGATGTGGTGGTGTCCCTGAGTGATATGGTGGTATTCCTGAGTGATGTGGTGGTGTCCCTGAGTGATGTGGTGGTGTGCCTGAGTGATGTGGTGGTGCCCCTGAGTGGTGCCCCTGAGTGATGTGGTGGTGTCCCTGAGTGATGTGGTGGTGTCCCTGAGTGGTTCCCCTGAGTGGTGTGGTGGTGTCCCCGAGTGATGTGGTGGTGTCCCTGTGTGATGTGGTGGTGTCCCTGAGTGATGTGGTGGTGCCCCTGAGTGATGTGGTGGTGTCCCCGAGTGATGTGGTGGTGTCCCTGAGTGATGTGGTGGTGTCACTGAGTGATGTGGTGGTGCCCCTCAGTGATTTGGTGGTGCCCCTGAGTGATGTGGTGGTGCCCCCGAGTGATGTGGTAGTGTCCCCGAGTGATGTGGTGGTGTCCCCGAGTGATGTGGTGGTGTCCCCGAGTGATGTGGTGGTGCCCCCTTGTGATGTGGTGGTGTCCCCGAGTGATGTGGTGGTGTCCCCGAGTGATGAGGTCGGTGTCCCTGAGTGATGAGGTGGTGTCCCTGAGTGGTGCCCCTGAGTGATGTGGCGGTGTCCCCGAGTTATGTGGTGGTGTCCCTGTGTGATGTGGTGGTGTCCCTGAGTGATGTGGTGGTGCCCCTGAGTGATGTGGTGGTGTCCCCGAGTTATGTGGTGGTGTCCCTGAGTGATGTGGTGGTGTCACTTAGTGATGTGGTGGTGCCCCTCAGTGATGTGGTGGTGCCCCTGAGTGATCTGGTGGTGCCCCTGAGTGATGTGGTAGTGTCCCCGAGTGATGTGGTGGTGTCCCCGAGTGATGTGGTGGTGTCTCCGAGTGATGTGGTGGTGTCCCTGAATGATGTGGTGGTGTCCCTGAATGATGTGGTGGTGTCCTTGAGTGGTGCCCATGAGTGATGTGGTTGTGTCCCTGAGTGATGTGGAGGTGTCCCTGAGTGATGTTGTGGTGTTCCTTAGTGATGTGGAGGTGTTCCTGAGTGATGTGGTAGTGTCCCTGAGTGATGTGGTGGTGTCCCTGAGTGATGTGGTGGTGTCCCTCAGTGATATGGTGGTGTTCCTGAGTGATGTGGTGGTGTCCCTGAGTGATGTGGTGGTATTCCTGAGTGATATGGTGGTGTCCCTGGGTGGTGCCCCTGAGTGATGTGGTGGTGTCCCTGAGTGGTGCTCCTGAGTGATGTGGTGGTGTCCCCGAGTGATTTGGTGGTATCCCTGAGTGATGTGGTGGTGTCCCTGAGTGATGTGGTGGTGCCCCTGAGTGACGTGGTTGTGCCCCTGAGTGATGTGGTGGTGTCGCAGAGTGATGTGGTGCTGTCCCCGAGTGATGTGGTGGTGTCCCCGAGTGAATGTGGTGGTGTCCCCGAGTGAATGTGGTGGTGTCCCTGAATGATGTGATGGTGTCCCTGAGTGGTGCCCATCAGTGATGTGGTGGTGTCCCTGAGTGATGTGGTGGTGTTCCTGACTGATGTGGTGGTGTCCCTGAGTGGTGTCCATGAGTGATGTGGTGGTGTCCCTGAGTGATGTGGTGATGTCCCTGAGTGATGTGGTGGTGTCCCCGAGTGATATGGTGGTGTTCCTGGGTGATGTGGTGGTGTTCCTGAGTGATGTGGTGGTATTCCTAAGTGATGTGGTGGTGTCCCTGAGTGATGTGGTGGTGTCCCTGAGTGATGTGGTGGTTCCCCTGAGTGGTGCCCCTGAGCGATGTGGTGGTGTCCCTGAGTGATGTGGTGGTGTCCCCGAGTGATATGGTGGTGTTCCTGGGTGATGTGGTGGTGTCCCTGAGTGATATGGTGGTATTCCTAAGTGATGTGGTGGTGTCCCTGAGTGATGTGGTGGTGTCCCTGAGTGATGTGGTGGTGCCCCTGAGTGGTGCCCCTGAGCGATGTGGTGGTGTCCCTGAGTGATGTGGTGGTGTGCCTGAGTGATGTGGTGGTGCCCCTGAGTGGTGCCCCCGAGTGATGTGGTGGTGTCCCTGAGTGATGTGGTGGTGTGCCTGAGTGATGTGGTGGTGCCCCTGAGTGGTGCCCCTGAGTGATGTGGTGGTGTCCCTGAGTGATGTGGTGGTGTCCCCGAGTGGTTCCCCTGAGTGATGTGGTGGTGTCCCCGAGTGATGTGGTGGTGTCCCTGTGTGATGTGGTGGTGTCCCTGAGTGATGTGGTGGTGCCCCTGAGTGATGTGGTGGTGTCCCCGAGTGATGTGGTGGTGTCCCTGAGTGATGTGGTGGTGTCACTGAGTGATGTGGTGGTGCCCCTCAGTGATTTGGTGGTGCCCCTGAGTGATGTGGTGGTGCCCCTGAGTGATGTGGTAGTGTCCCCGAGTGATGTGGTGGTGTCCCCGAGTGATGTGGTGGTGTCCCCGAGTGATGTGGTGGTGCCCCCTTGTGATGTGGTGGTGTCCCCGAGTGATGTGGTGGTGTCCCCGAGTGATGTGGTGGTGCCCCCTTGTGATGTGGTGGTGTCCCCGAGTGATGTGGCGGTGTCCCCGAGTTATGTGGTGGTGTCCCTGTGTGATGTGGTGGTGTCCCTGAGTGATGTGGTGGTGCCCCTGAGTGATGTGGTGGTGTCCCCGAGTGATGTGGTGGTGTCCCTGAGTGATGTGGTGGTGTCACTGAGTGATGTGGTGGTGCCCCTCAGTGATGTGGTGGTGCCCCTGAGTGATCTGGTGGTGCCCCTGAGTGATGTGGTAGTGTCCCCGAGTGATGTGGTGGTGTCCCCGAGTGATGTGGTGGTGTCTCCGAGTGATGTGGTGGTGTCCCTGAATGATGTGGTGGTGTCCCTGAATGATGTGGTGGTGTCCTTGAGTGGTGCCCATGAGTGATGTGGTGGTGTCCCTGAGTGATGTGGTGGTGCCCCTGAGTGGTGCCCCTGAGCGATGTGGTGGTGTCCCTGAGTGATGTGGTGGTGTCCCTGAGTGATGTGGTGGTGCCCCCGAGTGATGTGGTGGTGTCCCCGAGTGATGTGGTGGTGTCCCTGAGTGATGAGGTCGGTGTCCCTGAGTGATGAGGTGGTGTCCCTGAGTGGTGCCCCTGAGTGATGTGGTGGTGTCCCTGAGTGGTTGCTCTGAGTGATGTGGTGGTGTCCCCGAGTGATGTGGTGGTGTCCCTGTGTGATGTGGTGGTGTCCCTGAGTGATGTGGTGGTGTTCCTGACTGATGTGGTGGTGTCCCTGAGTGGTGTCCATGAGTCATGTGGTGGTGTCCCTGAGTGATGTGGTGATGTCCCTGAGTGATGTGGTGGTGTCCCTGATTAATGTGGTGGTGTCCCTGAGTGATGTGGTGGTGTCCCCGAGTGATGTGGTGGTGTCCCCGAGTGATGTAGTAGTGTCCCTGAGTGATGTGGTGGTGCCCCTGAGTGATGTGGTGGTGTCCCCGAGTGATGTGGTGGTGTCCCTGAGTGATGTGGTGGTGTCCCTGAGTGATATGGTGGTATTCCTGAGTGATGTGGTGGTGTCCCTGAGTGATGTGGTGGTGTGCCTGAGTGATGTGGTGGTGCCCCTGAGTGGTGCCCCTGAGTGATGTGGTGGTGTCCCTGAGTGATGTGGTGGTGTCCCTGAGTGGTTCCCCTGAGTGATGTGGTGGTGTCCCCGAGTGATGTGGTGGTGTCCCTGTGTGATGTGGTGGTGTCCCTGAGTGATGTGGTGGTGCCCCTGAGTGATGTGGTGGTGTCCCCGAGTGATGTGGTGGTGTCCCTGAGTGATGTGGTGGTGTCACTGAGTGATGTGGTGGTGCCCCTCAGTGATTTGGTGGTGCCCCTGAGTGATGTGGTGGTGCCCCCGAGTGATGTGGTAGTGTCCCCGAGTGATGTGGTGGTGTCCCCGAGTGATGTGGTGGTGTCCCCGAGTGATGTGGTGGTGCCCCCTTGTGATGTGGTGGTGTCCCCGAGTGATGTGGTGGTGTCCCCGAGTGATGAGGTCGGTGTCCCTGAGTGATGAGGTGGTGTCCCTGAGTGGTGCCCCTGAGTGATGTGGCGGTGTCCCCGAGTTATGTGGTGGTGTCCCTGTGTGATGTGGTGGTGTCCCTGAGTGATGTGGTGGTGCCCCTGAGTGATGTGGTGGTGTCCCCGAGTGATGTGGTGGTGTCCCTGAGTGATGTGGTGGTGTCACTGAGTGATGTGGTGGTGCCCCTCAGTGATGTGGTGGTGCCCCTGAGTGATCTGGTGGTGCCCCTGAGTGATGTGGTAGTGTCCCCGAGTGATGTGGTGGTGTCCCCGAGTGATGTGGTGGTGTCTCCGAGTGATGTGGTGGTGTCCCTGAATGATGTGGTGGTGTCCCTGAATGATGTGGTGGTGTCCTTGAGTGGTGCCCATGAGTGATGTGGTGGTGTCCCTGAGTGATGTGGAGGTGTCCCTGAGTGATGTTGTGGTGTTCCTTAGTGATGTGGAGGTGTTCCTGAGTGATGTGGTAGTGTCCCTGAGTGATGTGGTGGTGTCCCTGAGTGATGTGGTGGTGTCCCTCAGTGATATGGTGGTGTTCCTGAGTGATGTGGTGGTGTCCCTGAGTGATGTGGTGGTATTCCTGAGTGATATGGTGGTGTCCCTGGGTGGTGCCCCTGAGTGATGTGGTGGTGTCCCTGAGTGGTGCTCCTGAGTGATGTGGTGGTGTCCCCGAGTGATTTGGTGGTATCCCTGAGTGATGTGGTGGTGTCCCTGAGTGATGTGGTGGTGCCCCTGAGTGACGTGGTTGTGCCCCTGAGTGATGTGGTGGTGTCGCAGAGTGATGTGGTGCTGTCCCCGAGTGATGTGGTGGTGTCCCCGAGTGATGTGGTGGTGTCCCCGAGTGAATGTGGTGGTGTCCCTGAATGATGTGATGGTGTCCCTGAGTGGTGCCCATCAGTGATGTGGTGGTGTCCCTGAGTGATGTGGTGGTGTTCCTGACTGATGTGGTGGTGTCCCTGAGTGGTGTCCATGAGTGATGTGGTGGTGTCCCTGAGTGATGTGGTGATGTCCCTGAGTGATGTGGTGGTGTCCCCGAGTGATATGGTGGTGTTCCTGGGTGATGTGGTGGTGTTCCTGAGTGATGTGGTGGTATTCCTAAGTGATGTGGTGGTGTCCCTGAGTGATGTGGTGGTGTCCCTGAGTGATGTGGTGGTGCCCCTGAGTGGTGCCCCTGAGCGATGTGGTGGTGTCCCTGAGTGATGTGGTGGTGTCCCCGAGTGATATGGTGGTGTTCCTGGGTGATGTGGTGGTGTCCCTGAGTGATATGGTGGTATTCCTAAGTGATGTGGTGGTGTCCCTGAGTGATGTGGTGGTGTCCCTGAGTGATGTGGTGGTGCCCCTGAGTGGTGCCCCTGAGCGATGTGGTGGTGTCCCTGAGTGATGTGGTGGTGTCCCTGAGTGATGTGGTGGTGCCCCCGAGTGATGTGGTGGTGTCCCCGAGTGATGTGGTGGTGTCCCTGAGTGATGAGGTCGGTGTCCCTGAGTGATGAGGTGGTGTCCCTGAGTGGTGCCCCTGAGTGATGTGGTGGTGTCCCTGAGTGGTTCCCCTGAGTGATGTGGTGGTGTTCCTGACTGATGTGGTGGTGTCCCTGAGTGGTGTCCATGAGTGATGTGGTGGTGTCCCTGAGTGATGTGGTGATGTCCCTGAGTGATGTGGTGGTGTCCCCGAGTGATATGGTGGTGTTCCTGGGTGATGTGGTGGTGTTCCTGAGTGATGTGGTGGTATTCCTAAGTGATGTGGTGGTGTCCCTGAGTGATGTGGTGGTGTCCCTGAGTGATGTGGTGGTGCCCCTGAGTGGTGCCCCTGAGCGATGTGGTGGTGTCCCTGAGTGATGTGGTGGTGTCCCCGAGTGATATGGTGGTGTTCCTGGGTGATGTGGTGGTGTCCCTGAGTGATATGGTGGTATTCCTAAGTGATGTGGTGGTGTCCCTGAGTGATGTGGTGGTGTCCCTGAGTGATGTGGTGGTGCCCCTGAGTGGTGCCCCTGAGCGATGTGGTGGTGTCCCTGAGTGATGTGGTGGTGTCCCTGAGTGATGTGGTGGTGCCCCCGAGTGATGTGGTGGTGTCCCCGAGTGATGTGGTGGTGTCCCTGAGTGATGAGGTCGGTGTCCCTGAGTGATGAGGTGGTGTCCCTGAGTGGTGCCCCTGAGTGATGTGGTGGTGTCCCTGAGTGGTTCCCCTGAGTGATGTGGTGGTGTCCCCGAGTGATGTGGTGGTGTCCCTGTGTGATGTGGTGGTGTCCCTGAGTGATGTGGTGGTGTTCCCGAGTGATGTGGTGGTGTCCCCGAGTGATGTAGTGGTGTCCCTGAGTGATGTGGTGGTGCCCATGAGTGATGTGGTGGTGTCCCCGAGTGATGTGGTGGTGACCCTGAGTGATGTGGTGGTGTCCCTGAGTGATATGGTGGTATTCCTGAGTGATGTGGTGGTGTCCCCGAGTGATGTGGTGGTGTCCCTGAGTGATGTGGTGGTGCCCCTGAGTGGTGCCCCTGAGTGATGTGGTGGTGTCCCTGAGTGATGTGGTGGTGTCCCTGAATGATGAGGTCGGTGTCCCTGAGTGATGAGGTGGTGTCCCTGAGTGGTGCCCCTGAGTGATGTGGTGGTGTCCCTGAGTGGTTCCCCTGAGTGATGTGGTGGTGTCCCCGAGTGATGTGGTGGTGTCCCTGTGTGATGTGGTGGTGTCCCTGAGTGATGTGGTGGTGCCCCTGAGTGATGTGGTGGTGTCCCCGAGTGATGTGGTGGTGTCCCTGAGTGATGTGGTGGTGTCACTGAGTGATGTGGTGGTGCCCCTCAGTGATGTGGTGGTGCCCCTGAGTGATGTGGTGGTGCCCCCGAGTGATGTGGTAGTGTCCCCGAGTGATGTGGTGGTGTCCCCGAGTGATGTGGTGGTGTCCCCGAGTGATGTGGTGGTGTCCCTGAGTGATGTGGTGGTGCCCCTGAGTGATGTGGTGATGTCCTGGAGTAATGTGGTGGTGTCCCTGAGTGATGAGGTCGGTGTCCCTGAGTGATGAGGTGGTGTCCCTGAGTGGTGCCCCTGAGTGATGTGGTGGTGTCCCTGAGTGGTTGCCCTGAGTGATGTGGTGGTGTCCCCGAGTGATGTGGTGGTGTCCCTGTGTGATGTGGTGGTGCCCCTGAGTGATGTGGTGGTGTTCCTGACTGATGTGGTGGTGTCCCTGAGTGGTGTCCATGAGTCATGTGGTGGTGTCCCTGAGTGATGTGGTGATGTCCCTGAGTGATGTGGTGGTGTCCCTGATTAATGTGGTGGTGTCCCTGAGTGATGTGGTGGTGTCCCCGAGTGATGTGGTGGTGTCCCCGAGTGATGTAGTAGTGTCCCTGAGTGATGTGGTGGTGCCCCTGAGTGATGTGGTGGTGTCCCCGAGTGATGTGGTGGTGTCCCTGAGTGATGTGGTGGTGTCCCTGAGTGATATGGTGGTATTCCTGAGTGATGTGGTGGTGTCCCTGAGTGATGTGGTGGTGTGCCTGAGTGATGTGGTGGTGCCCCTGAGTGGTGCCCCTGAGTGATGTGGTGGTGTCCCTGAGTGATGTGGTGGTGTCCCTGAGTGGTTCCCCTGAGTGGTGTGGTGGTGTCCCCGAGTGATGTGGTGGTGTCCCTGTGTGATGTGGTGGTGTCCCTGAGTGATGTGGTGGTGCCCCTGAGTGATGTGGTGGTGTCCCCGAGTGATGTGGTGGTGTCCCTGAGTGATGTGGTGGTGTCACTGAGTGATGTGGTGGTGCCCCTCAGTGATTTGGTGGTGCCCCTGAGTGATGTGGTGGTGCCCCCGAGTGATGTGGTAGTGTCCCCGAGTGATGTGGTGGTGTCCCCGAGTGATGTGGTGGTGTCCCCGAGTGATGTGGTGGTGCCCCCTTGTGATGTGGTGGTGTCCCCGAGTGATGTGGTGGTGTCCCCGAGTGATGAGGTCGGTGTCCCTGAGTGATGAGGTGGTGTCCCTGAGTGGTGCCCCTGAGTGATGTGGCGGTGTCCCCGAGTTATGTGGTGGTGTCCCTGTGTGATGTGGTGGTGTCCCTGAGTGATGTGGTGGTGCCCCTGAGTGATGTGGTGGTGTCCCCGAGTGATGTGGTGGTGTCCCTGAGTGATGTGGTGGTGTCACTTAGTGATGTGGTGGTGCCCCTCAGTGATGTGGTGGTGCCCCTGAGTGATCTGGTGGTGCCCCTGAGTGATGTGGTAGTGTCCCCGAGTGATGTGGTGGTGTCCCCGAGTGATGTGGTGGTGTCTCCGAGTGATGTGGTGGTGTCCCTGAATGATGTGGTGGTGTCCCTGAATGATGTGGTGGTGTCCTTGAGTGGTGCCCATGAGTGATGTGGTTGTGTCCCTGAGTGATGTGGAGGTGTCCCTGAGTGATGTTGTGGTGTTCCTTAGTGATGTGGAGGTGTTCCTGAGTGATGTGGTAGTGTCCCTGAGTGATGTGGTGGTGTCCCTGAGTGATGTGGTGGTGTCCCTCAGTGATATGGTGGTGTTCCTGAGTGATGTGGTGGTGTCCCTGAGTGATGTGGTGGTATTCCTGAGTGATATGGTGGTGTCCCTGGGTGGTGCCCCTGAGTGATGTGGTGGTGTCCCTGAGTGGTGCTCCTGAGTGATGTGGTGGTGTCCCCGAGTGATTTGGTGGTATCCCTGAGTGATGTGGTGGTGTCCCTGAGTGATGTGGTGGTGCCCCTGAGTGACGTGGTTGTGCCCCTGAGTGATGTGGTGGTGTCGCAGAGTGATGTGGTGCTGTCCCCGAGTGATGTGGTGGTGTCCCCGAGTGAATGTGGTGGTGTCCCCGAGTGAATGTGGTGGTGTCCCTGAATGATGTGATGGTGTCCCTGAGTGGTGCCCATCAGTGATGTGGTGGTGTCCCTGAGTGATGTGGTGGTGTTCCTGACTGATGTGGTGGTGTCCCTGAGTGGTGTCCATGAGTGATGTGGTGGTGTCCCTGAGTGATGTGGTGATGTCCCTGAGTGATGTGGTGGTGTCCCCGAGTGATATGGTGGTGTTCCTGGGTGATGTGGTGGTGTTCCTGAGTGATGTGGTGGTATTCCTAAGTGATGTGGTGGTGTCCCTGAGTGATGTGGTGGTGTTCCTGAGTGATGTGGTGGTTCCCCTGAGTGGTGCCCCTGAGCGATGTGGTGGTGTCCCTGAGTGATGTGGTGGTGTCCCCGAGTGATATGGTGGTGTTCCTGGGTGATGTGGTGGTGTCCCTGAGTGATATGGTGGTATTCCTAAGTGATGTGGTGGTGTCCCTGAGTGATGTGGTGGTGTCCCTGAGTGATGTGGTGGTGCCCCTGAGTGGTGCCCCTGAGCGATGTGGTGGTGTCCCTGAGTGATGTGGTGGTGTGCCTGAGTGATGTGGTGGTGCCCCTGAGTGGTGCCCCCGAGTGATGTGGTGGTGTCCCTGAGTGATGTGGTGGTGTGCCTGAGTGATGTGGTGGTGCCCCTGAGTGGTGCCCCTGAGTGATGTGGTGGTGTCCCTGAGTGATGTGGTGGTGTCCCCGAGTGGTTCCCCTGAGTGATGTGGTGGTGTCCCCGAGTGATGTGGTGGTGTCCCTGTGTGATGTGGTGGTGTCCCTGAGTGATGTGGTGGTGCCCCTGAGTGATGTGGTGGTGTCCCCGAGTGATGTGGTGGTGTCCCTGAGTGATGTGGTGGTGTCACTGAGTGATGTGGTGGTGCCCCTCAGTGATTTGGTGGTGCCCCTCAGTGATGTGGTGGTGCCCCCGAGTGATGTGGTAGTGTCCCCGAGTGATGTGGTGGTGTCCCCGAGTGATGTGGTGGTGTCCCCGAGTGATGTGGTGGTGCCCCCTTGTGATGTGGTGGTGTCCCCGAGTGATGTGGTGGTGTCCCCGAGTGATGTGGTGGTGCCCCCTTGTGATGTGGTGGTGTCCCCGAGTGATGTGGCGGTGTCCCCGAGTTATGTGGTGGTGTCCCTGTGTGATGTGGTGGTGTCCCTGAGTGATGTGGTGGTGCCCCTGAGTGATGTGGTGGTGTCCCCGAGTGATGTGGTGGTGTCCCTGAGTGATGTGGTGGTGTCACTGAGTGATGTGGTGGTGCCCCTCAGTGATGTGGTGGTGCCCCTGAGTGATCTGGTGGTGCCCCTGAGTGATGTGGTAGTGTCCCCGAGTGATGTGGTGGTGTCCCCGAGTGATGTGGTGGTGTCTCCGAGTGATGTGGTGGTGTCCCTGAATGATGTGGTGGTGTCCCTGAATGATGTGGTGGTGTCCTTGAGTGGTGCCCATGAGTGATGTGGTGGTGTCCCTGAGTGATGTGGTGGTGCCCCTGAGTGGTGCCCCTGAGCGATGTGGTGGTGTCCCTGAGTGATGTGGTGGTGTCCCTGAGTGATGTGGTGGTGCCCCCGAGTGATGTTGTGGTGTCCCCGAGTGATGTGGTGGTGTCCCTGAGTGATGAGGTCGGTGTCCCCGAGTGATGTGGTGGTGTCCCTGAGTGATGTGGTGGTGTCACTGAGTGATGTGGTGGTGCCCCTCAGTGATTTGGTGGTGCCCCTGAGTGATGTGGTGGTGCCCCCGAGTGATGTGGTAGTGTCCCCGAGTGATGTGGTGGTGTCCCCGAGTGATGTGGTGGTGTCCCCGAGTGATGTGGTGGTGCCCCCTTGTGATGTGGTGGTGTCCCCGAGTGATGTGGTGGTGTCCCCGAGTGATGAGGTCGGTGTCCCTGAGTGATGAGGTGGTGTCCCTGAGTGGTGCCCCTGAGTGATGTGGCGGTGTCCCCGAGTTATGTGGTGGTGTCCCTGTGTGATGTGGTGGTGTCCCTGAGTGATGTGGTGGTGCCCCTGAGTGATGTGGTGGTGTCCCCGAGTGATGTGGTGGTGTCCCTGAGTGATGTGGTGGTGTCACTGAGTGATGTGGTGGTGCCCCTCAGTGATGTGGTGGTGCCCCTGAGTGATCTGGTGGTGCCCCTGAGTGATGTGGTAGTGTCCCCGAGTGATGTGGTGGTGTCCCCGAGTGATGTGGTGGTGTCTCCGAGTGATGTGGTGGTGTCCCTGAATGATGTGGTGGTGTCCCTGAATGATGTGGTGGTGTCCTTGAGTGGTGCCCATGAGTGATGTGGTGGTGTCCCTGAGTGATGTGGAGGTGTCCCTGAGTGATGTTGTGGTGTTCCTTAGTGATGTGGAGGTGTTCCTGAGTGATGTGGTAGTGTCCCTGAGTGATGTGGTGGTGTCCCTGAGTGATGTGGTGGTGTCCCTCAGTGATATGGTGGTGTTCCTGAGTGATGTGGTGGTGTCCCTGAGTGATGTGGTGGTATTCCTGAGTGATATGGTGGTGTCCCTGGGTGGTGCCCCTGAGTGATGTGGTGGTGTCCCTGAGTGGTGCTCCTGAGTGATGTGGTGGTGTCCCCGAGTGATTTGGTGGTATCCCTGAGTGATGTGGTGGTGTCCCTGAATGATGTGGTGGTGCCCCTGAGTGACGTGGTTGTGCCCCTGAGTGATGTGGTGGTGTCGCAGAGTGATGTGGTGCTGTCCCCGAGTGATGTGGTGGTGTCCCCGAGTGATGTGGTGGTGTCCCCGAGTGAATGTGGTGGTGTCCCTGAATGATGTGATGGTGTCCCTGAGTGGTGCCCATCAGTGATGTGGTGGTGTCCCTGAGTGATGTGGTGGTGTTCCTGACTGATGTGGTGGTGTCCCTGAGTGGTGTCCATGAGTGATGTGGTGGTGTCCCTGAGTGATGTGGTGATGTCCCTGAGTGATGTGGTGGTGTCCCCGAGTGATATGGTGGTGTTCCTGGGTGATGTGGTGGTGTTCCTGAGTGATGTGGTGGTATTCCTAAGTGATGTGGTGGTGTCCCTGAGTGATGTGGTGGTGTCCCTGAGTGATGTGGTGGTGCCCCTGAGTGGTGCCCCTGAGCGATGTGGTGGTGTCCCTGAGTGATGTGGTGGTGTCCCCGAGTGATATGGTGGTGTTCCTGGGTGATGTGGTGGTGTCCCTGAGTGATATGGTGGTATTCCTAAGTGATGTGGTGGTGTCCCTGAGTGATGTGGTGGTGTCCCTGAGTGATGTGGTGGTGCCCCTGAGTGGTGCCCCTGAGCGATGTGGTGGTGTCCCTGAGTGATGTGGTGGTGTCCCTGAGTGATGTGGTGGTGCCCCCGAGTGATGTGGTGGTGTCCCCGAGTGATGTGGTGGTGTCCCTGAGTGATGAGGTCGGTGTCCCTGAGTGATGAGGTGGTGTCCCTGAGTGGTGCCCCTGAGTGATGTGGTGGTGTCCCTGAGTGGTTCCCCTGAGTGATGTGGTGGTGTTCCTGACTGATGTGGTGGTGTCCCTGAGTGGTGTCCATGAGTGATGTGGTGGTGTCCCTGAGTGATGTGGTGATGTCCCTGAGTGATGTGGTGGTGTCCCCGAGTGATATGGTGGTGTTCCTGGGTGATGTGGTGGTGTTCCTGAGTGATGTGGTGGTATTCCTAAGTGATGTGGTGGTGTCCCTGAGTGATGTGGTGGTGTCCCTGAGTGATGTGGTGGTGCCCCTGAGTGGTGCCCCTGAGCGATGTGGTGGTGTCCCTGAGTGATGTGGTGGTGTCCCCGAGTGATATGGTGGTGTTCCTGGGTGATGTGGTGGTGTCCCTGAGTGATATGGTGGTATTCCTAAGTGATGTGGTGGTGTCCCTGAGTGATGTGGTGGTGTCCCTGAGTGATGTGGTGGTGCCCCTGAGTGGTGCCCCTGAGCGATGTGGTGGTGTCCCTGAGTGATGTGGTGGTGTCCCTGAGTGATGTGGTGGTGCCCCCGAGTGATGTGGTGGTGTCCCCGAGTGATGTGGTGGTGTCCCTGAGTGATGAGGTCGGTGTCCCTGAGTGATGAGGTGGTGTCCCTGAGTGGTGCCCCTGAGTGATGTGGTGGTGTCCCTGAGTGGTTCCCCTGAGTGATGTGGTGGTGTCCCCGAGTGATGTGGTGGTGTCCCTGTGTGATGTGGTGGTGTCCCTGAGTGATGTGGTGGTGTTCCCGAGTGATGTGGTGGTGTCCCCGAGTGATGTAGTGGTGTCCCTGAGTGATGTGGTGGTGCCCATGAGTGATGTGGTGGTGTCCCCGAGTGATGTGGTGGTGACCCTGAGTGATGTGGTGGTGTCCCTGAGTGATATGGTGGTATTCCTGAGTGATGTGGTGGTGTCCCCGAGTGATGTGGTGGTGTCCCTGAGTGATGTGGTGGTGCCCCTGAGTGGTGCCCCTGAGTGATGTGGTGGTGTCCCTGAGTGATGTGGTGGTGTCCCTGAATGATGAGGTCAGTGTCCCTGAGTGATGAGGTGGTGTCCCTGAGTGGTGCCCCTGAGTGATGTGGTGGTGTCCCTGAGTGGTTCCCCTGAGTGATGTGGTGGTGTCCCCGAGTGATGTGGTGGTGTCCCTGTGTGATGTGGTGGTGTCCCTGAGTGATGTGGTGGTGCCCCTGAGTGATGTGGTGGTGTCCCCGAGTGATGTGGTGGTGTCCCTGAGTGATGTGGTGGTGCCCCCGAGTGATGTGGTAGTGTCCCCGAGTGATGTGGTGGTGTCCCCGAGTGATGTGGTGGTGTCCTTGAGTGATGTGGTGGTGCCCCCTTGTGATGTGGTGGTGTCCCCGAGTGATGTGGTGGTGTCCCCGAGTGATGAGGTCGGTGTCCCTGAGTGATGTGGCGGTTTCCCCGAGTTATGTGGTGGTGTCCCTGTGTGATGTGGTGGTGTCCCTGAGTGATGTGGTGGTGCCCCTGAGTGATGTGGTGGTGTCCCCGAGTTATGTGGTGGTGTCCCTGAGTGATGTGGTGGTGTCACTGAGTGATGTGGTGGTGCCCCTGAGTGATCTGGTGGTGCCCCTGAGTGATGTGGTAGTGTCCCTGAGTGATGTGGTGGTGTCCCCGAGTGATGTGGTGGTGTCCCCGAGTGATGTGGTGGTGTCCCTGAATGATGTGGTGGTGTCCCTGAATGATGATGTGGTGTCCTTGAGTGGTGCCCATGAGTGATGTGGTGGTGTCCCTGAGTGATGTGGAGGTGTCCCCGAGTGATGTTGTGGTGTTCCTTAGTGATGTGGAGGTGTTCCTGAGTGATGTGGTAGTGTCCCTGAGTGATGTAGTGGTGTCCCTGAGTGATGTGGTGGTGTCCCTGAGTGATATGGTGGTGTTCCTGAGTGATGTGGTGGTGTCCCTTAGTGATGTGGTGGTATTCCTGAGTGATATGGTGGTGTCCCTGGGTGGTGCCCCTGAGTGATGTGGTGGTGTCCCTGAGTGGTGCTCCTGAGTGATGTGGTGGTGTCCCCGAGTGATGTGGTGGTATCCCTGAGTGATGTGGTGGTGTCCCTGAGTGATGTGGTGGTGCCCCGGAGTGACGTGGTTGTGCCCCTGAGTGATGTGGTGGTGTCACAGAGTCATGTGGTGCTGTCCCCGAGTGATGTGGTGGTGTCCCCGAGTGATGTGGTGGTGTCCCTGAATGATGTGATGGTGTCCCTGAGTGGTGCCCATGAGTGATGTGGTGGTGTCCTTGAGTGATGTGGTGGTGTTCCTGCCTGAGTGGTGCCCATGAGTGATGTGGTGGTGTCCCTGAGTGATGTGGTGGTGTCCCTAAGTGATGTGGTGGTGTCCCTGAGTGATGTGGCGGTTTCCCCGAGTTATGTGGTGGTGTCCCTGTGTGATGTGGTGGTGTCCCTGAGTGATGTGGTGGTGCCCCTGAGTGATGTGGTGGTGTCCCCGAGTTATGTGGTGGTGTCCCTGAGTGATGTGGTGGTGTCACTGAGTGATGTGGTGGTGCCCCTGAGTGATCTGGTGGTGCCCCTGAGTGATGTGGTAGTGTCCCTGAGTGATGTGGTGGTGTCCCCGAGTGATGTGGTGGTGTCCCCGAGTGATGTGGTGGTGTCCCTGAATGATGTGGTGGTGTCCCTGAATGATGATGTGGTGTCCTTGAGTGGTGCCCATGAGTGATGTGGTGGTGTCCCTGAGTGATGTGGAGGTGTCCCCGAGTGATGTTGTGGTGTTCCTTAGTGATGTGGAGGTGTTCCTGAGTGATGTGGTAGTGTCCCTGAGTGATGTAGTGGTGTCCCTGAGTGATGTGGTGGTGTCCCTGAGTGATATGGTGGTGTTCCTGAGTGATGTGGTGGTGTCCCTTAGTGATGTGGTGGTATTCCTGAGTGATATGGTGGTGTCCCTGGGTGGTGCCCCTGAGTGATGTGGTGGTGTCCCTGAGTGGTGCTCCTGAGTGATGTGGTGGTGTCCCCGAGTGATGTGGTGGTATCCCTGAGTGATGTGGTGGTGCCCCGGAGTGACGTGGTTGTGCCCCTGAGTGATGTGGTGGTGTCACAGAGTCATGTGGTGCTGTCCCCGAGTGATGTGGTGGTGTCCCCGAGTGATGTGGTGGTGTCCCTGAATGATGTGATGGTGTCCCTGAGTGGTGCCCATGAGTGATGTGGTGGTGTCCTTGAGTGATGTGGTGGTGTTCCTGCCTGAGTGGTGCCCATGAGTGATGTGGTGGTGTCCCTGAGTGATGTGGTGGTGTCCCTAAGTGATGTGGTGGTGTCCCTGAGTGATGTGGTGGTGTCCCCAAGTGATATGGTGGTGTTCCTGAGTGACGTGGTGGTGTTCCTGAGTGATGTGGTGGTGTCCCTGAGTGATGTAATGGTGTCCCTGAGTGATGTGGTGGTGCCCCTTAGTGATGTGGTGGTGTCCCCAAGTGATGTGGTGGTGTCCCTGAGTGATGTGGTGGTGTCCCTGAGTGATATGGTGGTGTTCCTGAGTGATGTGGTGCTGTCCCTGAGTGATGTGGTGGTGTCCCTGAGTGATGTGGTGGTGCCCCCGAGTGATATGGTGGTGTCCCCGAGTGATGTGGTGGTGTCCCCGAGTGATGTGGTGGTGTCCCCGAGTGATGTGGTTGTGTCCCTGAGTGATGTGGTGGTGTCACTGAGTGATGTGGCGGTGTCCCTGAGTGGTGCCCCTGAGCGATGTGGTGGTGTTCCTGAGTGATGTGGTGGTGTCCCTGAGTGATGTGGTTATGTTCCTGAGTGATGTGGTGGTGGTCCTGAGTGATGTGGTGGTGTCCAAGAGTCATGTGGTGGTGTCCCCGAGTGATGTGGTGGTGTCTCCAAGTGATGTGGTGGTGTCCCAGAGTGATGTGGTGGTGTCCGGTGGTGTCCCCGAGTGATGTGGTGGTGTCCCCGAGTGATGTGGTGGTGTCCCCGAGTGATGTGGTGGTGTCCCTGAGTGATGTGGTGGTGTTCCTAAGTGTTGTGGTGGTGTCCCCAAGTGACGTGGTGGTGTCCCCGAGTGATGTTGTGATGTCCCCGAGTGATGTGGTGGTGTCCCCGAGTGATGTGGTGGTGTCCCTGAGTGATGTAGTGGTGTCCCTGAGTGATGTGGTGGTGTTCCTGAGTGATGTGGTGGTGCCCCTTAGTGATGTGGTGGTGTCCCCAAGTGATGTGGTGGTGTCCCTGAGTGATGTGGTGGTGTCCCTGAGTGATATGGTGGTGTTCCTGAGTGATGTGGTGCTGTCCCTGAGTGATGTGGTGGTGTCCCTGAGTGATGTGGTGGTGCCCCCGAGTGATATGGTGGTGTCCCCGAGTGATGTGGTGGTGTCCCCGAGTGATGTGGTGGTGTCCCCGAGTGATGTGGTTGTGTCCCTGAGTGATGTGGTGGTGTCACTGAGTGATGTGGCGGTGTCCCTGAGTGGTGCCCCTGAGCGATGTGGTGGTGTTCCTGAGTGATGTGGTGGTGTCCCTGAGTGATGTGGTTATGTTCCTGAGTGATGTGGTGGTGGTCCTGAGTGATGTGGTGGTGTCCAAGAGTCATGTGGTGGTGTCCCCGAGTGATGTGGTGGTGTCTCCAAGTGATGTGGTGGTGTCCCAGAGTGATGTGGTGGTGTCCGGTGGTGTCCCCGAGTGATGTGGTGGTGTCCCCGAGTGATGTGGTGGTGTCCCCGAGTGATGTGGTGGTGTCCCTGAGTGATGTGGTGGTGTTCCTAAGTGTTGTGGTGGTGTCCCCAAGTGACGTGGTGGTGTCCCCGAGTGATGTTGTGATGTCCCCGAGTGATGTGGTGGTGTCCCCGAGTGATGTGGTGGTGTCCCTGAGTGATGTAGTGGTGTCCCTGAGTGATGTGGTGGTGCCCCTGAGTGATCTGGTGGTGCCCCTGAGTGATGTGGTAGTGTCCCTGAGTGATGTGGTGGTGTCCCCGAGTGATGTGGTGGTGTCCCCGAGTGATGTGGTGGTGTCCCTGAATGATGTGGTGGTGTCCCTGAATGATGATGTGGTGTCCTTGAGTGGTGCCCATGAGTGATGTGGTGGTGTCCCTGAGTGATGTGGAGGTGTCCCCGAGTGATGTTGTGGTGTTCCTTAGTGATGTGGAGGTGTTCCTGAGTGATGTGGTAGTGTCCCTGAGTGATGTAGTGGTGTCCCTGAGTGATGTGGTGGTGTCCCTGAGTGATATGGTGGTGTTCCTGAGTGATGTGGTGGTGTCCCTTAGTGATGTGGTGGTATTCCTGAGTGATATGGTGGTGTCCCTGGGTGGTGCCCCTGAGTGATGTGGTGGTGTCCCTGAGTGGTGCTCCTGAGTGATGTGGTGGTGTCCCCGAGTGATGTGGTGGTATCCCTGAGTGATGTGGTGGTGCCCCGGAGTGACGTGGTTGTGCCCCTGAGTGATGTGGTGGTGTCACAGAGTCATGTGGTGCTGTCCCCGAGTGATGTGGTGGTGTCCCCGAGTGATGTGGTGGTGTCCCTGAATGATGTGATGGTGTCCCTGAGTGGTGCCCATGAGTGATGTGGTGGTGTCCTTGAGTGATGTGGTGGTGTTCCTGCCTGAGTGGTGCCCATGAGTGATGTGGTGGTGTCCCTGAGTGATGTGGTGGTGTCCCTAAGTGATGTGGTGGTGTCCCTGAGTGATGTGGTGGTGTCCCCAAGTGATATGGTGGTGTTCCTGAGTGACGTGGTGGTGTTCCTGAGTGATGTGGTGGTGTCCCTGAGTGATGTAATGGTGTCCCTGAGTGATGTGGTGGTGCCCCTTAGTGATGTGGTGGTGTCCCCAAGTGATGTGGTGGTGTCCCTGAGTGATGTGGTGGTGTCCCTGAGTGATATGGTGGTGTTCCTGAGTGATGTGGTGCTGTCCCTGAGTGATGTGGTGGTGTCCCTGAGTGATGTGGTGGTGCCCCCGAGTGATATGGTGGTGTCCCCGAGTGATGTGGTGGTGTCCCCGAGTGATGTGGTGGTGTCCCCGAGTGATGTGGTTGTGTCCCTGAGTGATGTGGTGGTGTCACTGAGTGATGTGGCGGTGTCCCTGAGTGGTGCCCCTGAGCGATGTGGTGGTGTTCCTGAGTGATGTGGTGGTGTCCCTGAGTGATGTGGTTATGTTCCTGAGTGATGTGGTGGTGGTCCTGAGTGATGTGGTGGTGTCCAAGAGTCATGTGGTGGTGTCCCCGAGTGATGTGGTGGTGTCTCCAAGTGATGTGGTGGTGTCCCAGAGTGATGTGGTGGTGTCCGGTGGTGTCCCCGAGTGATGTGGTGGTGTCCCCGAGTGATGTGGTGGTGTCCCCGAGTGATGTGGTGGTGTCCCTGAGTGATGTGGTGGTGTCCCTGAGTGATGTGGTGGTGTTCCTAAGTGTTGTGGTGGTGTCCCCAAGTGACGTGGTGGTGTCCCCGAGTGATGTTGTGATGTCCCCGAGTGATGTGGTGGTGTCCCCGAGTGATGTGGTGGTGTCCCTGAGTGATGTAGTGGTGTCCCTGAGTGATGTGGTGGTGTTCCTGAGTGATGTGGTGGTGCCCCTTAGTGATGTGGTGGTGTCCCCAAGTGATGTGGTGGTGTCCCTGAGTGATGTGGTGGTGTCCCTGAGTGATATGGTGGTGTTCCTGAGTGATGTGGTGCTGTCCCTGAGTGATGTGGTGGTGTCCCTGAGTGATGTGGTGGTGCCCCCGAGTGATATGGTGGTGTCCCCGAGTGATGTGGTGGTGTCCCCGAGTGATGTGGTGGTGTCCCCGAGTGATGTGGTTGTGTCCCTGAGTGATGTGGTGGTGTCACTGAGTGATGTGGCGGTGTCCCTGAGTGGTGCCCCTGAGCGATGTGGTGGTGTTCCTGAGTGATGTGGTGGTGTCCCTGAGTGATGTGGTTATGTTCCTGAGTGATGTGGTGGTGGTCCTGAGTGATGTGGTGGTGTCCAAGAGTCATGTGGTGGTGTCCCCGAGTGATGTGGTGGTGTCTCCAAGTGATGTGGTGGTGTCCCAGAGTGATGTGGTGGTGTCCGGTGGTGTCCCCGAGTGATGTGGTGGTGTCCCCGAGTGATGTGGTGGTGTCCCCGAGTGATGTGGTGGTGTCCCTGAGTGATGTGGTGGTGTTCCTAAGTGTTGTGGTGGTGTCCCCAAGTGACGTGGTGGTGTCCCCGAGTGATGTTGTGATGTCCCCGAGTGATGTGGTGGTGTCCCCGAGTGATGTGGTGGTGTCCCTGAGTGATGTAGTGGTGTCCCTGAGTGATGTGGTGGTGTTCCTGACTGATGTGGTGGTGTCCCTGAGTGGTGTCCATGAGTGATGTGGTGGTGTCCCCGAGTGATGTGGTGATGTCCCTGAGTGATATGGTGGTGTCCCTGAGTGGTGTCCATGAGTGATGTGGTGGTGTCCCTGAGTGATGTGGTTGTGTCCCTGAGTGATGTGGTGATGTCCCTGAGTGATGTGGTGGTGTCCCTGAGTCTTGTTCCTGAATGATGTGATGGTGTCTCTGAGTGATGCCCATGAGTGATGTGGTGGTGTCCCTGAGTGATGTGGTGGTGTTCCTGACTGATGTGGTGGTGTCCCTGAGTGGTGTCCATAAGTGATGTGGTGGTGTCCCTGAGTGACGTGTTGATGTCCCTGAGTGATGTGGTGGTGTCCCTGAGAGATGTGGGTGTGTCCCCGAGTGATATGGTGGTGTTCCTGGGTGATGTGGTGGTGTTCCTGAGTGATGTGGTGGTGTTCCTGAGTGATGTGGTGGTGTCCCTGAGTGATGTGGTGGTGCCCCTGAGTGGTGCCCCTGAGTGATGTGGTGGTGTCCCTGAGTGATGAGGTTGGTGTCCCTGAGTGATGAGGTGGTGTCCCTGAGTGGTGCCCCTGTGTGATGTGGTGGTATCCCTGAGTGGTGCCCCTGAGTGATGTGGTGGTGTCCCTGTGTGATGTGGTGGTGTCCCTGTGTGATGTGGTGGTGTCCCCGAGTGATGTGGTGGTGTCCCTGAGTGATGTGGTGGTGTCACTGAGTGATGTGGTGGTGTCCCCGAGTGATGTTGTGGTGTTCCTGAGTGATATGGTGGTGTTCCTTAGTGATGTGGAGGTGTTCCTGAGTGATGTGGTGGTGTCCTTGAGTGGTGCCCATGAGTGATGTGGTGGTGTCCCTGAGTGATGTGGAGGTGTCCCCGAGTGATGTTGTGGTGTTCCTGAGTGATGTGGTGGTGTTCCTTAGTGATGTGGAGGTGTTCCTGAGTGATGTGGTAGTGTCCCTGAGTGATGTGGTGGTGTCCCTGAGTGATATGGTGGTGTTCCTGAGTGATGTGGTGGTGTCCCTGAGTGATGTGGTGGTATTCCTGAGTGATATGGTGGTGTCCCTGGGTGGTGCCCCAGAGTGATGTGGTGGTGCTCCTGAGTGATGTGGTGGTGTCCCCGAGTGATGTGGTGGTGTCCCCGAGTGATGTGGTGGTGTCCCTGAGATATGTGGTGGTGTCCCTGAGTGATGTGGCGGTGCCCCCGAGAGATGTGGTTGTGCCCCTGAGTGATGTGGTGGTGTCACAGAGTGATGTGGTGGTGTCCCCGAGTGATGTGGTGGTGTCCCCGAGTGATGTGGTGGTGTCCCTGAGTGGTGCCCATGAGTGATGTGGTGGTGTCCCTGAGTGATGTGGTGGTGTCCCTGAGTGGTGCCCATGAGTGATGTGGTGGTGTCCCTGAGTGATGTGGTGGTGTCCCTGAGTGATGTGGTGGTGTCCCCAAGTGATATGGTGGTGTTCCTGAGTGATGTGGTGGTGTTCCTGAGTGATGTGGTGGTGTCCCTGAGTGATGTAGTGGTGTCCCTGAGTGATGTGGTGGTGCCCCTGAGTGATGTGGTGGTGTCCCCAAGTGATGTGGTGGTGTCCCTGAGTGATGTGGTGGTGTCCCTGAGTGATATGATGGTGTTCCTGAGTGATGTGGTGGTGTCCCTGAGTGATGTGGTGGTGTCCCTGAGTGATGTGGTGGTGCCCCCGAGTGATGTGGTGGTGTCCCCGAGTGATGTGGTGGTGTCCCCGAGTGATGTGGTGGTGTCCCTGCGTGATGTGGTGGTGTCCCTGAGTGATGTGGTGGTGTCACTGAGTGATGTGGCGGTGTCCCTGAGTGGTGCCCCTGAGTGATGTGGTGGTGTTCCTGAGTGATGTGGTGGTGTCCCTGAGTGATGTGGTTCTGTTCCTGAGTGATGTGGTGGTGGTCCTGAGTGATGTGGTGGTGTCCAAGAGTCATGTGGTGGTGTCCCTGAGTGATGTGTGGTGTCCCCAAGTGATGTGGTGGTGTCCCCGAGTGATGTGGTGGTGTCCGGTGGTGTCCCGAGTGATGTGGTGGTGTCCCTGAGTGATGTGGTGTTCTTCGTGAGTGATGTGGTGTGTGAGGGTGAGGGTGTGTGGTGGGTTTGAGGGGGTGAGGGTGATTGAGGTGAGAATGTTGTGAGGGTAAGGGGTGTGAGGTTGTGAGGGTGTGTGAGGGTGGGTGAGTGAGGGTGTGTGAGGGTGATGGGGTGTGAGGGTGAGGGAGGGTGAGGGTGACGGGGGTGAGGGAGATGGTGGTGAGGGCGAGGGGGTGTGAGGGTGAAAGTCTGAAGTAAATGGTGGCAGGGCAGACATCATAAGACAGAGAGAAGAGACTGTGTGGTGACTGCGTTGGTCAGTTTCAGAATCAGGAGGGGCAGAGTCAGCACAGTCTGCGAGGGATCAACGTGTCTAGAGGCAAAGCATAGCGGATGTAGCATTGCAGCTAGCAAGTCGAGTGTTTTCAAGCTGAGTGTACCTAGAGAGATGGTAACACAGCAACAGCATTTGAGGAGCAAGGCTACTGTAAACAAGCACGGTATTTATTTATTTTTGCCAATTATAAAGCGCGAACGAATACCCGCAGGCTTCTCGGCGCTAAACAATTCGCATAACTTTAGCTCAGTATTAAAGCTCCAAAGGGAATTTGGTGGATGTTATTGATCAAAAAGCCATGTCTTTAAATTCTTGCGGAACTGGAGAAGGCTTTCACTTTCTTCCAGAAACAAGCTCTCGGCATTACTGTGGTGGGGTGGGGGAGCGGCTGCCTTTGAAGTCTGATGCTGAGGAACAGACAAATGGTGGTGTGCGATGTGCACGCAGGGGGGACGGGGGAGCGGCAGCCTTTGAAGTCTGATGCCGAGGCACAGACAAATGGAGGTGTGTTATGTGGCTGGCGATGGTGTGCACGCGCATAGATCACATGAACTGTATGCGATCCGCAACCGTTTTGGTACACTTTTCTTTTCCGCTTACTATAATCTCACCGGAGCAATGCGCAAGCGCATTGGCTCAGGCGAGACCTAAAAAAGCATACGCTTAAAATTAAATCTAAAGACTTTCTAGGTAGAAAGTTTTGTAGATCTCAGAAAGCACAGACACCACCACGTCTCACTGTCGCCCAGTTTTGTCAATGACCAAATAGTATTATGGCAATATCTTTCTGCAAACTACCAGACCAAATAAAAAAATTATGAAAGTTCACAACCAATTCGATGCCATTGAATCACATAAATGTTACCAAATAAAGGCCTCGGATGCCTCATCCAATTTGTATGTAATGAGCACAAGGCAGGCTGTGAGGTAATGACAAAGAAACACTGCCCATTTCTTTAAAAATGAATGCTGCTATTTGCTCTTGCTGCCTCAGTAAGAAGGCTCCGTGTACACTTGCAGCAACTCTTAGTTCTTCCACAACTTGTTGAAATCTATTTCAGCACATCGGTGCACATAGGCAAGCAGGCTTTCTGACATCATTTCATCAAGTCCATTGAGGTCAAGAAGGTCACAGGCCATCCAGGTGATGAGGGACACTGGTGGGGCTAACCAGGGTGTTCCTTTTCCTTCAAGTTTCAGGTTCCTTAGTTCCAGTTTCTTCAGCAGGTTAGGATACAGTATATCTTCCACAACACGTAGGTTCTGTCTTTAAATCGGTGCCAGTGTTGTTCGGGTAAATGAAGGGCAGGTAGCCGTAGAGTAGATTGTAGAGGATGGTTTATTGGGACATAGTTACAGGTTATCAAGATGGTAAGTTTCAGGTAAGTAGATAAGTATATAGAAGATTGCCCCTCCAGGAGCAGCCTCCTTGCTGTTCAGCCTGTATGCTCCAAATGACACTCAGCACTTCACCAGGCATTCAAGCATTCCATGACATCCAAGCATTCAGCATTCCACTAAATCACCAAGTACTCCAGCACTCATCTTTGCTGAGCAGTAGGGAAGGTGTAACCAAGTAAAGGAGATATGGCAATACCCAAGACACAAAATATATGAATAGTAATGCCATTAATTAACTGTTAACCCCCTCTTGGAGGGAAGATCTATTAATAAAGTAAGACAAAATAATGTTACACAATAATATGGTTTTAATCATTCAATCAATTGGGAAAATCAGCAAGTCTCAAAAAGAGACCAAAGTCTGAAGTTAGAAGTTCTGGATTACACACAGTAGTATATATACTTGAAAAGGTACAAAAAAAACTGGTTACACATTCTTCTATGACGTAAATAGCAAGTTGAGCAGATAATATACTGCCAAAACATGTAATTGTGTATAATCAACAGCTCTCCACCTTCCTCGAATCCAACGGCCTTCTGCGTCTCTCCCAGACAGGATTCAGACCAGGACAGGGAACGGACACTGCCCTCATAACAGTGGTCGAAGAAGCGAGATCCATCTTGGACGCAGGGGGATCAGTGGCAGTGATCCTCCTGGACCTTAGCGCCGCTTTCGACACTGGAGTCACTGGCCTTGCTCTGGCATGGCTCAAATCTTTCTTGGAGCACAGAACCTTTGAGGTCACTGATGGACACATCCGCTCTAGAGCACTGCCCCTGCAGTGTGGGGTTCCTCAGGGCTCCACCCTGAGCCCCACGCTCTTTAATGTCTACATGTCACCACTGAAGGAAATCGTGACACCTTTTGGTATGAAGGTAGTTTTGTATGCTGACGACACTCAACTTGTTGTCTCCTTAAACCAGTCGGCCCAATGTCAGGAAAATCTAGCCACGTGCCTTACAAACATCTCAAAATGGATGAGCGAGTCTCTCCTCAAACTTAATGGGGAGAAATCAGAGATTTTACTACTTGGTAATGCATCCAAACCCCCCACTAAGCTTCTATGGCCACCCTGCATGGGAACTCCTCCTATCCCTAAAAAAGAAATAAAGAGCCTAGGTATCTGGCTTGACCAGGACCTCAATTTCAAGACACAAGCCAGAAAAACTGCGGGAATATGCTTTGGCCTTTTGCGCATCGCTCGCAAAATACTCCCCCTTATGCCCCCTCAGTCTAGGAAACTTTTCATTCAGGGCCTCATCATATCAAGGTTGGACTATGGAAATGCCCTATACTCGTGCGCCCCAAAATTGGTTATTAACAAACTTCAACATGTCCAAAACGCAGCAGCAAGGCTGCTGACTGGCATTAAACTGAGATGCTCCGCAAAACCCGCCCTCATCTCACTGCACTGGCTTCCAATCCATGAAAGAATCACCTTTAAAGCCCTATGCATCACCCACAAAATCCTTCATGGCAAGGGCCCCCCTATTCTGAGACCCCTCATCAAACCACATAAAGTCAACAGACAGCTGAAATCTAACACCCTATCCTTGGCTAGCATCCCTAGAATTAAAAGAGCGCGATCAGGGGGGCGTCTTTTCTCTTACAACGCCCCTAAACTATGGAACGCCCTACCCCTCGACATCAGGAGGGAAACTAATCTGTTGGCCTTCCGCAAGCTACTGAAAACCTGGCTGTTCCCCTGAACCATCCTGCCCTAGACCTAATATGACGAGTCATAGCGCTGGGACGCTCTCGGGTAGCTACGCGCTCTAGAAATTTAATTCAAAAATTCAAATGTCCATGTTTAGCAGAAGCCCCCTCTTGTGTGTTTTTGCTTTTAGTTCTTAGAATAAGGGTGAGCTAATCATAGAAACACATTTTTGTTCTTCTACATAGTGAGTGATTAGCTCATGTTTGACGTCAATGGGTCCAACCCAGCCTATCTGACTTCAACATATTCTCAGCAGGTATTTTGCTCAATTGTTTGCGGGGGCGCACCAAACAGAAGTCCAAGGAGAGTATTGCTCGTGTATATAGAAAAGTTCTTTATTTATTTTTATCCGTTTTTAAAATACAAATCCCAGGCATTTTACAAAAAAGATCAGCCAACGCGTTTCACTTCCCTTCCAGGGAGTTTCTTCAGTGCTGAAAACGAAATAGATAAAAGAAAGCTAACATAAGTTTCATATGTCATAGGTCTTGTACATATTTCCCATTTCGCATTCTATCTTAGTTAAAAAGGAAAGACATATGACAACTAATTGCTATCATTTCAAGAAAAGGCGCAGTGTCCAATTTTTTGAAACGACTACTAAAAAAAGGATACAGGATATAGATATAGTACAAGCAAACACATTGTGGTTCCCAACAAACCCTTTCTCTGAGTGAGCGGCCGCGGAAGGGGGAAGAGGAACAAATTACGCGGAAACCCATAAAGAGAGATGGAAAGTCCGGCCGCTCACTCAGAGACGCGTTTTTCAAAGATATAAAGCACAGATGAGACCCAGGAAAAAGGCAGCAGTGTGCTGTACAATCAAAGCATTATTATTTATGATTTTCACTGACAATGATTAATGTTCTGGGAATTCCATTCCAAACTTACATTGTTAAATGTGAAACTTCGAAAATAGAATGACATGTAAGCTAAAAGCTTTTAACAACATGTGCCCTTAGTCATGGCTTCAAGACCCATAACACCAACCCCCATAGCCTTTAAAATGTATAATAGTACTTATTAGTCTAGACGTACAATTAAGTGGTTCCAGAGTATATTTTACCCCATCTCCTGGGCCTTGCAGTGCTGGATCATGGCTGTGAGTCCCTGGGAAGTGATGGGAACTGAGTAATACAGGCCTTCTGTGCAGAGCACCTGAAGGAGAGGCAGAGCACCAGAGCCAAAGACTGAGTGAGTGGTTCTTACAGTAAAGCAAAGAGAGCATTACTAAGCTTAAGGAGAGGTGCCTCTTACATCTTCTCCACTGTGCTACAAGATGTGTATTTCTGTGCGCAGCAGTGGCAGCAGATGTGAAAAGACATCAACAATCTTGTGGGTGAGATATGTATGCCCCCACTTTTTGCTGAATTGCTGATGTGCTTTGACTGAGTGTGCCCTGGGCTCCTGCCAATCAGGTGCCCAGGGCCTGTGTTCCTTCCCTAAAACTGTGTTGAAATAAAACCCAATTGGCATCTCTCGCCACATGTCAGCCCCTGGTAAATGGTACCTGTGGAGAAGTGTGGCTCAGGGGTTAGAGGCGGCAGACCCGGAAGCTGAGATCGGCCCTGGACCAGGGTTCAATTCCCAGCCTCGGCGGGTCATGGGCTCAAAAATTCCACAGACTCGATAATTCTCGCTCCGGTGCCTTCTCGACTCACGGGTTCACACTCTGCGACTCTGGGCAATAGCTTGCTTAATCTCCACAACGGCCCCTCGCGGTGGGATGCCTGGCTTTCACCTTGTGGATACCCTGCCGGGGTTATCTCACGGGGGAATACCAGGACGGGTTCCCTAAGCAAGCGCCGGGAAGCCCACTGCGGGTAGCTGTGCGCTATATAAGTTCAAATACATTTACATTTTTACCTGTTGGACTTGGCCCTTCTGGCAGGTTCACCCCTGAACTTTTTGCCTTTTAATGTTACATCATTGTAGTGATTTCTGGTCTTTGCGCACTTTAGCACTGTGGCGCAGTGTAAAGTGCGTGCGCTTTCTGAGTGCATGTGTGAGAATGGCCTGCCCTCCCGTAGGAATGCATGGGGAATGTGTGTCCATGGTAATTCCTGATGCGTGGGGAGTGCAAGGTTGAGTTTGGTATGTGCGGACTCATATGATTAAATGCTGCGCAGTGATGTGTGCGTCATAAATGTGTCTAGTGTGGAAGTGCCACTTCTAGAAGTTGGTGTGTCTGTGCAGTGAATGTGCTGGCTTGTGATTGGCTGGAGCTGGCTGGTGTGCTTGGCTCCAGGAGTCAGGATGGGTCTGCCTCGGTGGTGAATGGGAGATTTGCATGTTGATGGCTGGGGAGGAGTGCACCTGGGACCTGAATAGGGCTTGGCTTTCCCCTCACAATGCTGGCTCCACCCCCTGTGGTGTGTCTGATGTCCCTGACCCATCCTGTGAATAGAGAGAGGGGCTGAGCAAAAACAAAGTGCTCAGGAACCAGTTGTATCTGGTTCGCCCCTTGCCTGCACCTTTAGACAAAAGAATGTGTGTATAAAAAGAGGCTGTGACCTCTTGTAAAATGTTCTTGTTTTTCCTGACTAGAATCTACCAGGGGCGTGCTGCTGCTGAGGCCCAGGGGAAGGCTTGCCTCCCTGGGCCCTGCTTAGCTTCTGGATGCCTGATGGACCTCATGCTGGGACCCCTCTGCCTTGCCTGGGGGACGGGAGGACTTTTCCTTGCTGAGGTGCTGGTTTCTCCAATTCTTGGCCCCAGGACCTTGCTGCATCTCTTTAGCACCCTGGGAGTGCTTTCCTCTTTATTTCAGGACCTCTGGTTACCTTTAGCGCCCTGGGAGCGCTGTGTGCCTTATTCCTGCTTATTTTTTTTATTACCCCGCTTATCTGGACGTTCTAAAGGCAAGAGCCTACCCTGCATTGTAACAGCGGTTTCCTTAAACCACCACGGGTGCCACCCCGCTTATTTAAGTATTTAAAGTCGGATGCCCACCCCGATTATGGCCGCATCTTGATTTTGTCCCTCAAGGGTGTCCACCCCTCAGTTGTGTGCCACCGAAAAATGCCCCCGTAGTCTGCCGCGGCCGCCCCGGAAGTCAGGCAAGATCGCCTGTGACGGGGCGGGCCGTGGCAGGACCGGAAAAGGAAGCCGGCGAAGAGGAGGTCGCCGCGGCCCGGGGATCCGGTGAATGGAGGAAAGCCCCGGGACCGCCAGGAGAGATCCACCGAAACGCTGCGGGGCTCCCATGAGGGGAGAGAGAGCCCCGCTCGCTGCTAAAAGATGTCCGCCAAGGCACCCGTGAGCGAGGGAGAGCCCCGGCAGACTGCCCCCAGAAGACTGCGTCCCCCGCCGCCTCCCAGGAGCAGCCGGTGAGTAGAGTTGCCCCGGGGGGCGGGGGAGGGTGGAGAGTGCATGAGGGATTACAGCGCCGAGCGGCCTCGCTTGACAGAGGGCCGCTCCCACAGAAGTGGTTCCTAGAGCCCACGAGGCTTCCTGGGGGCATGTTTGTTTTAGAGCCGCGAAGGCTCCAACGATGGCCCCTATTTGTTTTAAAAGTCCCTGTAAGGGGTTTGGGGGGCCATGGTTATTTGAAAGGCCCCAGAAGGGCCTGTGCAGAGCCCAGTGTTGCTCCAAGCAGTGGTGCAGGAGGATTTCAGGAACCAGTGTGCTCCAAGGCCCCTATTTGTCTTACCAGAGCCTAGAAGGCTCCCACGTGCGCAGCCTCTGTCCTAGGGCCCGTCAGAGCCCATGTTACAGTCCTGATTCTATAGCTGCCCAGCAAGTAGTGGGCAGCTGCATCGTTTAGGTTTTGCTTTCTAGGGACTTGTTCTTTGGACTCAGGAGTGAGACGCACTCCTTCATCCCTACTTTGGCCTTCCCCAGCTGCAGAGCACTTAGTGCCAGCTGCAGTGTTTAGGCCCTGTTCTGTCCCTGTCCTAAGCTGCCCAGCAAGTAGTGGGCAGCTGCTACGTTTAGGTATTTGCGCAGTGGCGCAACCTGGACTTTGATGTGAGTTATGTGCTACATGTGATTTCTGCGCTAAATGAGATTTATGTGAGGTTAGAGGGCAAGATGGCGGCCGTGCAGATGGCCGTGTGAGTGAGGCGGATATATCATGTCTCCAAAAGTCAGAGGCGGGAAAAAACTTGGTGCCAATGCCGTGAATGCTATGAATGTTATTAGCACAGCTCATGCCCCAAACTCTATTAATCTTGTGACTGCCATATCCGGAGCTGGAATTGGAGCAGGAGGAGAGACCCCGGTCGCGCCAGCACAGAGTGTGCCAGTATCCCAAGCTGTGCAAAGTGAAGCTGTTGGAGGGGCAACAGGAGCCGTGGTGCCTGTTAAGGCAATTCAAGGTGAGCCAAATGCGGATGGAAGTGGGAAAGGCACTAAAATGAAAGCGCCTGTTGTGCATGCAATTTTTCTGAAGAAAAGCACTGCGCTTAGTGAAAAATCCACTACTTCGAATATATCAAATGCCAGCCCCGCTATGAATGGAGTTGCTCTCCCTGAAGGTGTTGCTAATGTAGGGGATGAAGTGAACAAAGCTCAGCGTGTTGTAAATGAAGACGTGGCTGACTCGGAATCTGCAATTTCAGAGGGCAAATTCTACTCTATGCCAGACCTATCTGTTGTCTCTGATGATTAATGTAACAGCTTGCCAGGTGAATGGGGAGACGAGGAGGCATCAGCAGGGGATGACGAGGATGATATAGAGCAGTCGCCTATCCAGATTAAGGGGTTGGTCGACTATCAAGACACTGTCAGACGGAATTTCAAGGCAGATGGCCTGTCACAAGCAATGTCTCCTTTCACGCAACCCACCTGGGAAGGTGGGGATGGTGAACAAGAGCAAGTGCAAGACCAGAATCAGGATTCAGCAGAGGAGGAAGCTAGTGGGGCTACTCTGGATATAATTTATAAGTGCATTATGGCGCACCGGGCCGAGACAAAAGCTGAAAGTAATCGCACTCAGGGTGCAGTTCGGAAGCTTCAAAACACTATGCGACAAATGGTTAAATCCTTCAATGAACTCACCACGCGAGTCCCTGAAACTGAGGAACGCATCTCTAGCGCCGAGGATTCATTGATTAAACAGCAAGCGGCAATAGAGACTTTACAGGCAGAGCAGATGTTGATTGGAAATTATAGGACTTAGAGAATCGCGCAAGGCGCAATAATTTACGAGTTTTAGGTATACCAGAAATGAGAGAAGGTAAAGATGTGCGTAAATTCATTATTAAAGTTTTTACAGAAGCCTTCCCTGAGCTAAGTGACTGACAATGGGAGAACTAGGTCATCAGAGCACACCGATTCCCGTTCATCCAGCGCAAACCTCATGGAGTCCCAAATTCAGCAGAGGGATCGAAATCACAGCCACGAGCAATATTGATCTACTTGAAGAACTTTATTCTAAGAGAGGCACTATATGACCTTGCACGCCTGGATAAGCGCCGCAACGGCAAGGGATGTGAATTCTTTGTTCGCCCGGACTTCTGCCCTACAACCGTGAAACTAAGATGGCGATTTCGACAGATGATTTCGCCACTTCAAGATAAGGGGGCACAAGTATTCCTCCTAAATCCCGCAAAACTGAAGGTGATTTACAGGGGGAAATCTAGGTATTTCACATCAGATTCTCAGGCGCAAGCATATTTGAAGACTATGGACACTAATAATTGAGAACTCTTAGCTAAGCAAGGAAAGTAAAAGAATGTGTAATGCGCTTCACAGGGTGAGAGTTTGTCACTTTAGGGGGGGGGTAAAAAAGGAGGGAAAAAAATCCAGTGGATTTTGCCTATATCAATAGTACAAATTCAGAATGCTATAAGATTTCACCTGGTTTTGGGAGTATGATTAAAGGGTTTAGGGCAGAAAGCTGTTTGTTGTCGCTTGAGATTTATAGATAAGCTGGGCTAACAGATGGCTTTGCGGTAAGATAGCAGGAAATGTAATTAGAGGGTGCCGGCCTGGTGGGTTTCCTGTGGAGGTGGATCTAGCACGCCCGCATCACTGAGGACGTTGTCCTTAAGCCCTGCAGTGGTTGGGTGGGGAGGGAAGGGTGTAAGGGAGGGAGGGACAGGCTGGGGTCAGCTTGGGAGGGGGGGTTAAACACAAAAAGAGATCATGAGCACACTTTTTTTTTGTTTTATTCGAATGAGTGGTATGCTGGGCAGCGGCGGAACGACATTTTGGCTTTCTTGATAGTATGGAATGGCAGGTAGCATGTTAAGAGTTGGGTGGCTAGGGACTTGCAGTGGCTCAGCTGCGATATCATCTGCCTCCAAGAGACGCATGTTGCATGGTCTAAACTGAAGCTCTTGACCGAGCTTGGGTATAATGTTCTAGTATGTACTAATCAAACCTCTACGATCCCTGTGGTTGCTATATTAACCAAAAAGCATGCTATCGGTTCCGGCCGGATTCTGGAGGACAGTGCCGGTAGATGGGCAATTACAGAATGTATCATCGGCACTTTTAAATTTACGTTGTGCTCCCTATATGGATCCAATTTTGACGAGTCAGCAGTCATAGAATATCTCAACGCTGAATTAGCTACCTGGCCTACCCCAATAATAGTGTGCGGGGATTTAAATATTAATCTTCGATCACATTCACTAGGTAGTGATGAATATGTGTATGTAGGAAGGAAGCCCAAAGTTTATAAATCATTACAAGCACTCCTTACCTTACATGGTCTGGTGGATGCCTGGTCTCATCTTAGGGGAGGTAACCCTGGCTATACCTTTTTTTTCGGACCCTCACCAGAAACTGGTGCGGTTGGATTATTTTTTAGTGCCACAAAGCCTGCTCCTTGGTACACAAATGCAAGTATATCCACGCGCCACGTCTGATCATGGCCCCGTTGTCCTTTCTATTCAGATAAAATCCCATTTCACTTTACCCCGGGAATTTTCATTTGATCGTAAGTATTTGATTGAATGGATTCCAGAGTTTTTAAATAATAATAGAGGGAGCACTGAGATGGGAATCGTGTGGGACACGTTCAAATCCACTTTTAGAGGGGAGGTCCTTAGCTTCGGATTATACTTGCAAAAACAAAAGGAGCTATATAGTGATTTAGGGCACGCCGAAGAGCGGCTGACGCAGGATATACACTCAAGCACAGACATTCAGTACTCAGCAGCAGAGGTTGCCCGATGTAAGGCAAAGGTAAATTATCACTGGAGTAAGGAGGCTGCAAAAAAGTATACCACTAAGCGTCAGCTTTTATATGCGTTTGGGGAGGCAAGTGGCAGGTGTCTGGCCCAGAAAATGAGGATGAGTGAAGTAGCATAGGGAATTAAATGTATTAGAGATGTAGCTAGGCAAATGGTAGAAAGTGAGACGTAAATTGTGGAAGTTTTCAGACAATTTTATACCCGTTTATATGCCAGAGAAGAGTACGATAGTAGCAAAGCTATAGATTTATTAGGACAATTTTGCGAGCAAAACTTGGATAGTGAAACTATGGCCAAGTTAGAGGCTCCAATAACAATGTCTGAACTCGAATCAGCAATCAATGCACTCCCAGCAGGCAAGGCAGCGGGCCCTGACAGGCTACAGCTAGAAATTTATAAATCTTTTTTCCAAGTATTAAAGCACGACATGTTAGCCACATTCAAATTGGCGCAGATTGGAACATACCCTAAAACGTGGGATGAGGCCAGTATAGTGGTTTTCAGAAAAAAGGGAAAACCTGCAGATCTACCGAATTCATACCGGCCTATCTCACTGTTGAACACTGATGGGAAAATCTATTCGAAAATATTGGCGACAAGGCTTTCAGGTGTGATATCTTCACTGGTCTCTGTTCACCAGCATGGGTTTATCCCTAAACGGGGCGCAACTGATCATGTCAACCGGGTGATTGCTTTAATAGATTATGCTAACGGTCTAGAAATCCCATTGAGCCTCATAATATTAGATGCCGAGAAGGCTTTTGACCAAGTGTCGTGGGCCTTTTTATGGGATGTGATGCGTTGTCGAAGGTTTGGGCCAAAATATTTAAAATCGATACAGACACTGTACCAACAACCCAGTGCGCGGATCTATGTAATGGGGCTACAATCAGCATCGGTTCCAATACGAAGGGGGACAAGGCAAGGATGCCCGTGTTCCCCGTTGCTATTCGCCCTTTACATAGATCCGTTTTTAAAGATGATGGAGAATAGCCCTCAGATTTCCCCAGTTAGGATACAACAGCAACAATATCGGGTACTAGCGTATGCCGACGATGTCGCTGTGCTTTCCACAAAGCCGGATTTGGCAATGCCTGAGATTGAACATTTAGCAGCGGTATATGGCTCTGTATCCGGGTACAAATTAAACACTGCCAAGACCCAGCTATTATGTATTAATATCAAATCTTTTACAGACACCCGGGTCCAATCAGAGGTTACATATTTAGGGGTGCAGATTTGTGTCTCTGCTATTATTACGGTACAATCTAAATGGCAGAAGTTACTCAGTGGGATCCGCAAACAGTTGGGTCAGGTTGAATGTCTTCATTTAACGTTAGTAGGTAGGTGCAACACTCTAAAAATGATGGTATTACCTAAGATTTTATATTTTTATCGGTGTGTACCATTAGAGATCCCCCTTGCACATATTACACAATTGCAAACTATTTGTATGAAATTTCTATGGTCTCAAGGAAAGGAGCGGCGCGCAAAAAAGTATATGATGTTGCCAAGGGCTGTCGGTGGATGGTCGGTCCCCGACTTTCTCCTATATTACTACGCCTGTATGCTTCAGCGTATGAATATTCTGCTTACAGGGGTAGGCCCTTTGGAGCCAGCATTACAACCCTCAATATATGGGTTACTTCTGGGTGTGGAAGCTAGGAACCGTCTATTTCTCAATTTCGACTGGAACTACTACAAACTTACTAGATTTAAGGTGGTAGCCGCTGCTTCTAAAGTCTGGAAGGCATTAAGAAATCTTTATAAAATTGAAAAAATCTCCATATATACTCCATTGACTGCCCCGACTCTTCATCCCAATTTTTGTTGGGATTGTGTAGTGGTGAATTGGCGAACGAGAGGATTAATCATTGTTGGGGATTTATATATAGGAGAGGGTTTAAAATCTTTCAATCAGTTAAAGGAGCAGTATCATCTGCCTACCACACATTTTTTCAAGTATCTGCAAATCCTTGAGTATTTAATGAAATCCAATATATGCATGCTAACCAACCCTCTTATCGAGGCCAATAAGAAAGGTGCCCGGATTGGAGCACTTTATAATTTAATGTTAGAGGCAAAACCTAATGATTTGGAAGCACAAACGAGTAAATGGGAGAGTAGGTTAGAATGTCAAGGAATTCCGCTGGAAAAGTCAATTGAACTGGCTGGATGGGTGCTTATATCTGCTAACCTTGTAACACAACACTATAAAACTCTTTTTTATTTGTATCGCACTCCAGATAAAATTTCAAAGTGGGGTGGAGATCCTGAAGGAAAATGTTTTAGATGTAATGCTCAACAGGCAGATGTAATGCATATTTTTGGAACTTGTTCAAAATTGAGGGAATTCCTTTGGCATGTAAATAAGTTTCTATCAGAGATTGTGGGATCTCCTTGCCAGCTCTCGTTAATGCAGATTTTGATCGGTACAGATATGGGGGGCCCTGGAGCTGTCTCTACTGACAAAACGGAGTATTTGATATTTGTTGCTACAGCGGTACTAAGGCTTTGTATAGCTTCAAATCTGGGGTTCGGTTAGAACATATATGGATGCAGAAGATTGATTAATCCTGATTTTCTATGTACCATGTTTTTCTTTTATAGGTGTTCTTTCATAGTACCGCTATGATGTTCTCTAGTATCACATAATGGACCCAATTGAGGAGTAATTTTTGTTTTCAGTTCAATATACAAGTCTGGACTTGGTTCTATGTTTATATATAATGTGTATCTTTAAAGTTTAGTACGCTGTTCTGGCAATGCCACAATTGCATGATGAAAAAGCTGTATGATATATTATGTGCTCGTGATCTCTATCTCAATAAAGAAATTAAAAAAAAAATTAGATTTATGTGATATTATGATTTATGCACTAATGCTTTGGGTGTTATGAAATGTACTGTGTGTAGTATGTTTTGCGCACCCTGTGTTCTGACACCTCTGAATGTGTTTTTATGCATCATGTATAAAGTTTCTGGCCTATACCTCTAAATGTAGTGTTATGCTTAGGTGGTTGTTTTTCCTAGTATAGTTATGCTATTGAGTTCATGGTTCCCTGTGTGATATCTTCCTAAGGTGGTTAGGGTTGCGTAGGTGGTACTTACCTTTTACCAGTGGTTACTGGTTGTGTGCTACATTTGCTATTTTGTGCTTAACACTATCTCCAAGGGCCTGATACTGAGCTTGCCCCCTGACCAGAGTCCCAGGACCAGTGGACTCTATTGTGCCTTCACTGCCAAGTTGCTGGGACTTGTCTGACCTCCAGGTGCCGCTGGAGCACCGCCTGAAGTGTGCCTCGCTCGCCCCCCTTTTACAGCCCGTGCCTGGCCACCCTAAATGCCTCGAGCCGCGGCGCTCTCCTCTGAGCCACGCCCGCTTCTCTGGGCCGCCCACACCCTGCCCCGTGCCTGGCCGCCCTAAATGCCTCGAGCCGCGCTGCTCTCCTCTGAGCCGCGCCCGCTTCGCTGGGCCGGCCGCACCCGGCCCCCCTCCTTCTCTGAGTCGCACACTTTGGTCGCCCCAGCCTCAGAAAAAGCCCGGAGCCCCCTTTCGGAGGCGAGAAACACCCGCACGCTTGTAGCGTACCGGCCGCCTTCCGCCCGCTCCGGTCTGCCGAGAAGGTCACCCGCACTGTCCTACGCCACCAGAACGGAAGGCACGGTCTATACCCGCCGCCAGTTATTATATGTTCTATGTTCTAAAAGTGTTACTCCTACAGAGTGATAATTCTACAAAGAGCTAGTTCTAAAAGTGCTTATTCCTGACAGTGGTCCATGTGGCCCTGTCCCATGTATATAATGCCTTGTAAATATTGCCTGTGCCAGTTGGCACAACGTACATCCTGTGATTATGATTCTGATGTATTCTGATAATACAAAGGCTATTTTTATATACCCTTGTGTGGAGTTCCTTTTGTGGGGGGCCTGGAATGTTGTTGCTGGTGGGTGCATGCGCAAATACTTAACTTACATTGCCCCAGGGATCAGCCTTGCTGCTCGTGTCACGTTGCCAAGGGGGTGAGCAGGGGCTATCTTTGGAGTGTAACTTCCCGGCACTAACTGGAGGGGTGGTTTCTGCCTGGCTTTGGCGCAAACCTCAGCCAACCAGAAGTCCCATTTCTAACAGTACCCTAGGTACCCAGGGCACAGTGACCAGAGAAGACCCCAAAGGGCTGCAGCTTTTATTGTGCCACCCTTAGGGGCCCTGTACCCTGACACTCACACACTGCCTTTGCAGGCTGAGTGTCCTGTGCAGAACTAAACAAAGAGTCGACATGACTTACATCTCTGTGTGCCATGCCCACAAACACACTGCCCTGGCATACTTCAGTCACCCCTCTAGCAGGGTGCCCTATGCCAGTGGTGAGGGCACAGGTGCATGAGCCCGGTGCCCCTACTGTACCCAGGCCCATTCCTGAGCACTGTAAGTGCAGGGCTGCCATTAAGAGTATATGGTGCTGGGAGGTCGTCAACACAAACTCCACAGCACCATGATGGCAACCCTGAAGACTGGGAAGTTTGGTATCAAACTTCTCAGCACATTAAACCCACACTGATGCCAGTGTGGGATTTAATGTCAGATGCACGACAGAGGGCAACTTGGAGTTGCCCCCTGAACCTAACCTACAGTCCACGTCTTGTCTGAGGGGCTGCCCTGGTTGCCACACAACAGACATGTTACTGGACTCCTGGGTGGAGAGCCATTCGGTCTCCTGGACCTGCAACAATGAACATCCTGGGTAAGGTGCAAGGTCTCCTCCTCCAGGATGGGCAGGGGAAGCTTCAAAGGCATGCCGCCTTTTGTGAGCTTCCCCAGGCCACTTGCAGTACTCGGCAACTGGCCCCCACCGGTTCTGACCCCTCTCTGGCTGGAAGACTGGCAGGAAACCCCAAGGAAGGAAAGGGAGTGTGGGAGCCTCTGCCAACCCCACCCCTTAGGTGGGAGAGGTGAGGTGAAGCACATCTCCAGGCTCTCGCTATCTTGAAGATGTGAAGCCCTGCCAAATCAGGACTAGGCTACTGCCCCCCTCCCACAGGAGAGTGGCAGGATAGGGGGTGTACCTACCCCAGGGAAGGGACCCATTGGTCCCTGCCCTCTACCTACCTGTAACACCCCTAAATTTAGTATTTAGTGGCACCCTGAACCTTCCTTCCTCAGATCCCGATTTGAAATCAAGAAAGAAGAACAAGAAGAAGGAGGACCTGCCGTCCAGCTGCTAACAAGAGGACAACACCAACTAACTTGGCCCCTGCCCTACCAGCCTGTTGATCCTTGAACCTGCTCCTGCTAAACTCCGGTGTCTCCTGAGGACAGCAACCTTGAAAACCCCGAAGGACCTGCCTGCCTTGCTCAACTAAAAGACTGGTACTCCCATGAGCAGTGGTTCTGCTCAATAAGCAACATCCCTGGTGCCAGCCAGAAACCGCGAATCCAGACCACTCTGCACCTGCCAAGCCTGGCCGGTGCCCGAGTGGAAAAAGACTCTGAGGACGTCCCCCCCGGGATTGTGACCTGAAATCCAGTGCCCAAGGACCATCCTCGACGACCCAGACGACACCTGCAGTCTCACAACCAGGGACCCCTCCAACCGCGACCAGCAGAGGGTAAGATTTCCCGACATCAAAAGACACCCCTGCACCCGGCTCCCCACGGCCCCCTGTACCCAACTCCGGGGTGCCTACCTATCCTCCAAGATCCAATCTTACCCCTCGAAGTGTTGGTCGCTCCTGAAGAATCTCAGTCCCCTAGCCTGCAGCCTTTGTTCATCTTCCATTGAATAACATTGAGCGCCCTACGGCTCAAAAGCACCCTGCACCCAGTCGCCCGAGTGCCCCTGGCAGTGCAACCTTTGTCCTAATCTACTTCCCCATTTGCCCTGAGCAAGTGACTAGGAGCCCAGCTCCCACAGCTGTGTGGCCTGCTTGCCAGCAGCCACCTCTCGAAGGCCCCTTGCCTCCCTTAGGATAACATTGGGCCTAACTTAACTCTGCACTCCGCTGCCCCTGTGCCGCTGAGGGTGTACCAACTATACCTACCTGACCCTAGGAGACCCCTGAGTCTATGCCCAGAACCTTAACTCAGACAGTCGAGTACTTACCCCAAAGCCGAAAACTCACTTTTCTTCCATAGGGTAACATTGACTGGTTTCACTTGGAAATTCTTCTAAAGTGTGGAGTTCTTAAATTTTAAGATATCCATCTAAAATCAGCCAAACAACGAATTCCGATTTACTCACCTGTTATCAGGAGAGAACCCAATGCTGCATCTTTTAGCCCAGAACTGACCCTGAAAAGTAATTGTAACCGTACTTACCAGTAACTTGAATTTCCTTCCATAGGAATCCATTGATTGGTTTTCACCAGAAAAGTTTCTGTCGATTTTCAAAAACGGTACAAAAGGGGGTGGTGATGGACGGAGCATCTGAACTAATCAAACACTCACACCCAGTCAACAGATCTGGGCTTTATCCATCACCGTTCTTTAGCCCACTCTGCCACCTCAGTTCAGACATGGCCATATGCAAATCAGTCTGACCCTGTGCCTCATGGGAACAGTCCAACCCGAACTGCCAAGCCATGCCTTCCCTGGACCGGAAACAAGCTTCCTAGGACCGGTTTTTGGCATTACAGCTCTCTTCAGCCAGGCTTGCTTGAATCCAGTGGGAAAATGAGCAAGGGACTCACGTCTGAGCATACCCTGCCAACTTATGGCGAACAAAGCGGTACAATAGGGGGTGGTGATGGACGGAGCATCTGAACCAATCAAACACTTCAACCCAGTCAACAGATCTGGGTTTAATCCATCACCGTTCTTTAGCCCACTCTGCCAACCCAGTTCAGACATGGCCATATGCAAATCAGTCTGACCCAGTGCCTCATGGGAACAGTCCAGCCCGAACTGCCAAGCCATGCCTTCCCTGGACCGGAAACAAGCTTCCTAGGACAGGCTTCTGGCATTACAGCCGTCTTCAGCCAGGCTTGCTTTAATCCAGTGGCAAAGTGAGCAAGGGACTCACGTCTGAGCATACCCTGCCAACTTATGGCGAACAAAGCGGTACAAAAGGGGGTGGTGATGGATGGAGCATCTGAACCAATCAAACACTCACACCCAGTCAACAGATCTGGGTTTAATCCATAACCTTTCTTTAGCCCACTCTGCCACCCCAGTTCAGACATGGCCATATGCAAATCAGTCTGACCCTGTGCCTCATGGGAACAGTCCAGCCCGAACTGCCAAGCCATGCCTTCCCTGGACCGGAAACAAGGTTCCTAGGACGGTTTCTGGCATTACAGCCGTCTTCAGCCAGGCTTGCTTGAATCCAGTGGCAAAGTGAGCAAGATACTCACGTCTGAGCATACCCTGCCAACTTATGGCAAACTAAGGGGTACAAAAGGGGGTGATGATGGACGGAGCATCTGAACCAATCAAACACTCACACCCAGTCAACATATCTAGGTTTAATCCATCACCGTTCTTTAGCCCACTCTGCCACCCCAGTTCAGACATGGCCATATGCAAATCAGTCTGACCTTGTGCCTCATGGGAACAGTCCAGCCCGAACTGCCAAGCCATGCCTTCCCTGGACCGGAAACAAGCTTCCTAGGACAGGCTTCTGGCATTACAGCCGTCTTCAGCCAGGCTTGCTTTAATCCAGTGGCAAAGTGAGCAAGGGACTCACGTCTGAGCATACCCTGCCAACTTATGGCGAACAAAGCGGTACAAAAGGGGGCGGTGATGGGCGGAGCACCTTTCTTTGGTCCAGTATATACAGAGCCACTTTCTTACAAGATGTTCTTGTCCTCTTTCCATACGAGGGCGGAAGGAGCACTGGAATGCTGGCTTCAGGAGGTCTCTAGTAGCTCTTTACTTTGGTCAGAGAATGTAACACACTTGTTTTAGTACTGGGGAAACTGTCTCTGGAAGCCAAACAGTAGGTGTCATCATTCCACTTTCTAGTACTCATTTCATAGACCTGGGATAGATGGAGTGCTTAAGTTGTCCACGCTGAGATTCAAACCTACGACATCCATGTGTAAATTTATAAACTCAGCCAACAGCTCCTTCTTATCATTTGATAGTCTTCACTCCTTTATGTAGTGACCTTTCCATGAACAAGGATACGTTGCAGGTGATATATATGGTGTCAAATCTCTGTTACTATGCATTGTCTGGTTGCACTTTAGTACGAAGAAGCTCATTCTCCTCGCAGACAGATGGCATCTCTGTAAATATAAATAGTGCTTCAACACAGCTGTTAACTTGCAGCAACATGGGGTGGCTTTAGGCAAGTAGCACCAAGTTTAGCTTTGTTCCAGTATACTTGGTGCTGTAGGTTGAATACATAGGACTGGCTAAAAGTCAACTTTATAGGATAAGGTCTAGTATAGAATGTATACGAGAGCCGCAGAGTAGTGGAACTGTCAACCTTTGTGTAGTTTATGTTGGGAAGCTATAGTGTGGCAAATGTTTATATTCACCTGCTTAGGGCAATATACCTGCTATCCAGGTTATGAAACTACAGCTTCATAAAGTCAAGTCGTAAGGCAGTACGTATAGGCTTGCACAATTTCAATACTGTAGTATGAACATAAAGCCTGAATAGTGAAGTATTGCTGCAGTCTAATTTGCAAGCTGCAGCACAGTGAAATTGTAGTCTTTGCTCAGAGCAGTAGTGCAGCAATCCAAACCAGGTAAGCAGCAGTACTATGAACGCACAAGGATTTATGCACAAGACAGTAGTGCTGCAGCCTGTAGTAGGAGGCTACAGCGTTATGAACTGATATGACCTCATGCACAGGGCCCTAGTGCTGACATTTGAAGTAGGAAGTTGTACCATTGTGAACTGATATGACCATATGCACAGGGCAGTGGTGTTGCAGTCTGCAGTAGGAAGCTTCCGCATTATGAACTGATATGACCTTATGCACAGGGCAGTAGGGTTGCAGTCTGTAGTAGGAAGCTTCGGCATTATGAACTGGTATGACCTTATGAAGAGGACTGCAGTTCTGACATCTGAAGTAGGAAGCTGTATCATTATGGACTGATATGACATTATGCATGGGACAGTAGCAGTAGTGGTGCAGTCAGTAGTATGAAGTGGTATCACTATGAATTGATATGACCTTATGCACAGGGCGGTAATGCTGACATCTGTAGTAGGAAGTTTCAACAATATTAACTGATATGACAATATGCACAGGGCAGTAGTAAAGATGGGTGAGCCGCTAACAGCTTGAGCCATATCCCAGACTCTGGCACAGCCTGAGGTTCCCTTGGACCCTCAAGCCCAAAACAGGCTGACATTTTATATGTTCTGTGTGCCCACCTCACTCATGCCTGAAGAATTAAAAATAAACAATAACCTTTGATGTAAAACAGGAGAGATACTTGACCAGAGTGTGTGACCCCAAGCAAACATTATATTTCAGACTATCTCCTTTCTTAGGTTTTGCCTGAGAAAGCACACTCGCTCTCGCTAGCAAAACATTTTGTTCGCTTATAGGGGGCTTAGAACCCGCCGGCACCCATTACTTACCATTAGTTGGCGTCAATATCACTCTCATTTCCTTGCCTTTGATTGTTTAGCCTGTGCATATTTCACTTCCTTCTCATGTGTTTGTCCCGTCCCTGGATCGTGGACCAAGTGCTAATTAATTTCCTAATAGTGTCCTTCTGCTGACCACGCTGGAACTGAGGTACTTTCTTTTTATTTTGTTGCTTTCTTTTTCATCGTTTTTTTCTTCATTAGGTCTCGTGACCTATCAATGCGCATGCGCATTGAGCGGAGCGAGAATTCAAGTGCTCAAAATACTCGTGAAACCACAAGTTTTTTGGTGCGGTTTTCTTCGAGTTCACGTGGCCACAGGCACGCGCTTTTGGGCCATAAACTTTCACGGCCATCTGTTCCCCAGCTCCAGCACCTCCCCTCTCTCTCCCCGCACACAGCCTTACTTGCATTTCTCCTCCCCCTCCCCAGCCAGCTTCCCCCAGGCCATGTTCCCTCCCCTGCTACCCCATCCTCACTCATCCCTCGCACCCCCTCCTCGCTCATGAGGGAAATCACATAAAGCTGCTATTATTTCCTCTTGTTTAATTTCGCTTTACATTTCAGTTTTGTTCTTACTCGTGCGTGGCCACCTGGCTTTGCAAGATTTACAGCGTGTGACTACAATGAAGTGGCGCCTCTCTGGGGCCAGCAACTGCTGTTCACTTTAAACGGAAACAAGCCTTTTGAACAAACTTAGTAACTTTGCCTCCTTTGAAACAGAGCCTACAGGTTATACTGTGAAAGCAACTGCCAGTATTAAAGTATACAACTGCTTCTCTGCTGTCCTTTCCGTGTATTTAGAGGCAATTTTGCTTGAAAGCCTGCCATGTACAATATGACTCAACTGGTCGATTAGCCTGAATAGGAAATACATGTTTTCCGTGAAAGCTAAAGCCTTTTCCATTGTAATTTCAATCATGTACATTCTTATACCAATGGATTATTAATATCGGACCCCCTCGCAACCAGTCGATACAATTAAACATCCATTACGGAAAACGGGCACTCGCTCGCAACCCGCATGACCATGCTCCCCACGCTTCATTAAACATTGATACCAGGCAGGTGGCTGATTTTCATTGCAGAGGATGAAAGGTGCAGCCGCGTGTCAGACTACTTGCCATCCAGGAGGTAAAAGGAGCTATTGTTGCTGCTGCCTGCTCAATTCAGTGTCTAATTAAATGAACCAGCTCCTGCGCTGTTCAAAGGTAGGCTGCAGAGTAATGCCAGCAGCCTCATACACGCGATCGTTATCCGAAATGCCAGCGGAAAGACAGCAATCATTTCATTACAGTGTTATGTGACAACCACTGCGGACCCAAGAGTCGGTTCTCACCCTGCAACACAATGAGTGGGCTTTTTACCTTTATCGCACGGAGCATCCGAGAACAGATCCAGAACAGAAGCACCAAATTGCTACAGGCTCACTCCCCCTTGTATGTCGCACACTACGCTTACACAGCTTCTATCACACACACAGCCTCACCCAAAGGCGTTCCTCACCGGAGTATTTTACAATGCTTTAAAACACTAGCAGCATTGCAAACTCGTGTGTCCCAGCATAAGCCTAAACAGATGTAAGCCACACAAACAACATCATCCTACCAATTCGCTGCTCTTTAAAACAAAATTTATATGTTAAAAAAGCTTCCTTTGTTTTTCACCTTTTGTAACATTACTTGTTCTATTTTGCCACTATTTTATCTACTTCGGACCATTGCCATTATAAATTACAATCACTTTTATTTAAGTATTAATTATTTAAAAAAATTAAAAGCCATTGTTATTTGTAATATCAATACATCTAAGTCACGTCAATACAAAACATGTGGCATTACAAATGCTAAAAGTGTCACATTTGCTAAAGTTAAAAGTATTGGCATTGTAAATCACAAAACATAAATATAAAATGTCATTTACAAAACCAATAGCTCCAACTTTCCTACTGCAAGACCTATTGGCAGTGCTTGTTTCTCCATCCTGTGTCGTTGCCTGCCCACTGGGATCTTTCAAAGTACAGAGATTTTGTCTTTGTATTGTTTCAGCTTTAACTAAATTAATTAATTAAATACATGTTTTTTGTTGAATCACTATGTTATTAGCCACCGTTTCTTTATTGTGTTCATTGGTTGTGGATTTATTTGCGAATGCCCTGCCTGCTGTTTCGTACAGGCACTTAACACACAGCTGGCTCTGCAGTACATTTTTAGGGCCATAGTATCCCCTTTATTCTAGCCATCCCCTCATTTTGATGGTACCTGTGTCCTGTTTTGTGTTCAATACCCTTGCTATTGAGCTAAGGTACCCCCTGTTGCTTAAAGGTCCAAGAGGAGGGGGGAAAAGAAAACACAATGTATACAAAACCTCTTGCCAGACCTATCTAGTTTACCAATTGGTGGTAACTCTATTACAAGTTTTAAATATGCTGTATATTTGAAACTTGAGTTACAACCAATTGGTAAACTAGATAGGTCTGGCAAGAGGTTTTGTATACATTGTGTTCAGTACCCTTAACTTGGCCTCTACTATAGAGAGGGGAGCTTAGGCCTTTGCAGCCCCTACATTATCCATGTGTGGTTATTGGCACACAGGTTCTCGCCTCGCACCATGCCCAGGCCTGCTCTGTTAAATCCCATTGCTGTCAGATGGCTCGAAGGATGCTAAGAACAACTACAACTCCCAGAAGATACAAGGTTGGCAATTGAAACTGAACACATGAAGCTCTGTTAGCATAGAGCGAGGAGGCAAACCTGGCCTATGTGCCCTTTGTGAATGACTGCAGGTGGGCATCACCTGACGTCAGAGGAAATGAGTACCAAGTAGCACATCATAAAAGCTGAAAATACTTGGTAGATATTTGCATGTGTTACATGAATAAATCTTGTGCTTTTGTGGTGACTGTTAGTCCGCACTGCCTGCTGCATCATAGGCTGATGGTGTCTGTTGTTTCTGTGACCAACATGTAACTTCGTAACAGATTAGTGTCTGGGCATGACTCTCCCATGATGACCTGCCTTTTTGGCATCTAGTGTTTTGGACACGTGAAAACTCCAGTGATGGTTTCCTGTACCACACTCCTTATCAGTGAAAGAGTCTTGAGTCCAATTAATTTTGAATGTCCCAATCATTGTGTGAGAGTCATAACCCCAACCCCACAATAAATACACTATTTAGGTGAAAATATATATTTTTTTAATTTGAAAACAAAAATTCAGAGTCATGTCACATCCATATAGTCTCTGCATAACAATTCATCCCTATTCACGAGGTAAGGTGACCACCCAAAAAATGATTTGCTAAATGCAGAAACGTGTATATCAAGTCACTTTAGCAACAAATATAACACCTACAGAACTAAGAGGAACCTAATGGGGAAAGCAATTGAATAGGGAAGTGACACAGTTACAAAAGAAATCTCCTTCCCAAAATACCTATTCCCCACTTCCTAGAAGCACTACCCCAACAAATAAAGGTATGTCAGTTAGCCTACCCCACATACGAAATTTTCTACACCTGTGCTAACAATATACTCAGTTTCCTTATTCGCCACCCCATCTAAATCCTACCAAGCTGCTTCACTCTTACACATTTGCCCAGATAGGTCACCCTCAGCTGGACTGGAAGCACACAAGTTGCATCAATACAATGCCAGGAGAACTCTACGAACTTAACTAAATGCCCACCAAGGGTAATGTGACTTATGCATGGTTCTCAAACTAAACAGTCCTCGCCATCAGAATTTCTCTCAATAGACTCTCTCTGCTCCCTGGGTAATCCAAAAGAGCCACCACTGGTCCAGTTTTCATGCTCCTACGATTTCCTCACCCGTAATCTATATGTAGGCCTTGAGTATTTTCCCCGTAAGTCCATCCTCTGCATACACCCTCCGTGTTTTGCAGGATAATTCCATCACTGAAATCAGTGAGCTCTCCTCCACTATCATTGAAGTCCCACCATACCATCAGTTGTTGCACAGCGCTTTGTAACTTTGCCCCAGGCACACTAGTTACATAGTTGGTGCATGTGATTTCTTCCAGCATGTTTCAACTGCGCAAAATCCGCAAAATCGCCCATTTACTCTCGCATGCAGCACTGGTACAGGTTGCGATCTCCTTGGTGCTATCCCGCCTCGACTTCTCGAACTCTTTGTACCATGGACTTCCACAATCACTGCTTTGTCGTCTTCAAATTGTACAAAATCAGGCTTTCAGACTAATTCTTAAAACCCCAAAGTGGCAATCTGCTAAACCTCTGCTGTGTAAACTACATTGGCTGCCGATGGAACAAAGGGCAGCCTTCAAGATCGGCTGTCTGGCGTTCAAAGCTCCCTATTGCCCCAGCCATGCTTTCCTTAAAAACCTGATTGTGGAGCACCGCTCGGTGCGCAATCTCCGGTCAGCTCACCTTCACCTGCTGGTCCCCCGACCATAAACCTCAAAAAGTTTGAGGCCGACGGTTCCTCCATCTGGTCCTCAAATTGTGGAACCCCCTTCCCTTGTCATTCAAATCCAGCTGCTCCCTTCTGAATTTTAGGAAACTCCTAAAAACTAGACTCTTCACTCTGACCGGCTAGCCTACCTCTTTGCAATCTCTACACCCTTCGGCGCCAGGATACTTATGATGTCAGCGCACTCTACAAATTTCACATAACATAACATAACATAACATAACATAGATTCAGTTGGTGAGCTCTGGGCCTCCAGTTTCTGAAAGCAGCTTATGGCTTTGAAGTTGCCTACATCTCTTGGACTATATGACCAACTATGCCTTTCGACATTCTCTCTACTGCTTGAATAGTACCTTCCTCCTCTCTTTGTCAGTGTTAGCTCAGACCCACCATCCCTCCCTGCTCCCTTTCTCCGATGTTGGCGTGCCCCCACCCTCATCCCCTGCCCCCTTCCGTTGTCTGTGTTGATTTGTTACCACCCTCTCTCCCAATGTTTGTCTTGCGACCACACTCCCTCCCAGGTACATGTTGCCTTGCTTTTACCCACCCCCCTCCGTCCGTTGTCTGTGTTGCCTCACCCAGCCCATGACAAAAAAGTGCTATAACGTGGACATCACTGGTCATATCATTTTGCTTTTTTCACCCCCACCCAAACTCTATGCTGCCTCCCCCTCCCTCCGTGTTGCCTCCCAGCATCCCTCGTCAGGAATAAAAAAAAAAAAAGCGGTGTAGCACATTCTTTATTTTTTTTTTTTACTTCCATCCATGCTGCAGGGCTCTGCTGTACAACATGCCTAAAAAACATTGACAAAGCCAATACCTTGTGTACGCAAGACCTATTGGCTTTGCCAGTGCTTGTCTTAATTACCACATATAAGCATATTGATACGCGTGATTTTGGGGTATATGATGTACAATGACCTCTCTTGTGTTTAATGTATTCAACTATGATGTTGTCCCATGTGTACTAGGAATCTGGGGCAAATATAAGGTGTACAGACAACCGACTAGCCTCTTAGTTGACTTATAGTAGGGCAGGGGGCATTAATGTTTCTAGGTTCATGTTTAAAAACGATCACTTTTAATAAATGCCTTTCTTTTACATGTTAAATACACTTTTTGAATTTTGAGGAGAATCTGTCATATTTTTGTTGCGCCAATTACATGGCAAACATGTTCATGACTCGGCTTGTGGACAGCCTCTTAGAGACAAACTAGACCCTTGGCTTGCCTCTCCTTGCTAATTTGTGGCTAGACATTAGTGCTGCTATCTGCAGTGGGAAGCTTCCTCACTATAAACTCTCCATGACTGAGAGTACATGAGTAGAGGCCGTATTCCTCTGGGTCTCGCAGCCATGGCGGAGTGCTGCGAGGCATAGGGGAGAGGTTCAGTGGTGTAGCAAGGATTCCATGGGCCTTGGCGCAAGCAAGGAAAGTGACACCTTTTGACAGCTGTTGAGGTGGTAAAATATAGCAATTATCAGTGCTCAATGTGCCTCAGTGCCCCTGCACCTGCTGCAACAAGCGTAGTTGTACCCCGTTCTCCCTGTGGGTCACACCAATGACCCAGTGTTGAGTAGCACAGTGGAGGGCCCCTAGGTACCACTCCCCCGTCTACTGGGCTTCACAGCACTACACTATGACTGTGAGGCCCGGGGAAGGGCCTGTTGCCTGGTCCTAGCGGCTCTGGTGTAGTGTCCCTCCACTGCCCCTCCTAACAGTCATATAGTATAGTGCTTCAAAGCTAAGGCGAGGGGGTCCCCTTTTCTGGGCCTTGCAGCTACGATGTAGTGGGACTAAGATTGAAACCTAGCCGGTTTTCTACCAGCACTACTGGTATTTTAATGTCCCAGCTGGTACAAAAATAAGCAAAATCACCCAAGTTCTTATTTTAGCACGTATCTATAAATACTTCAAAGAGCAAAAATAAATAGAAAACACTTTTAAATGTGTTCCAGAGCTACATTAACAACCCCTGACTAGTAATTAAAGTAAAGCAAACACCAGGAGGTGAGGGATGGAGTGCTAACACTTTTCAGATACTCACCCCAGTCACAGATCCGGGTTGAATCCATTGTCGTTGTTTAGCTCACTTCGCCACCCCAGTTCATACCCAGCCATAGGCAAATCAGTCTTGACCCTGTTCCTCATGGGAACAGTCCAGCCCGAACTGCCAGGCCAGGTCTTCCCTGGACCGGAAACAAGCATCCTGGGGCCAGTTTCGGGGTAACAGCCTTCTCAGACATCCAACCCTTCAACCCCCTCTCAGAGATATTACCGGCCATTGGCCCCGCCACTGATGCCATCAGGAGGGTTGCTTGTAGTTCACCTCTCAGTGGCCGGCGCCCAGCGCCAGGGCGAATGGCTGGGAACATTGACCCCGCTGGTGACCTGTACCCCCTACTTTCACTCCTGTTGTTCCCCCTACTCTCCCTACACCCCTTACCCTCCCCCATATATTACTGTACCGCCCAATGTTGCTTACTACTGCCTTTATTGCATTGCTTCCTGGTTGTAAACTTTTGGTTCAATAAAAAATGCCAAATGGAAAATAGCCCATGAACCTGAAAAACCAAGCGGTTTTATACACAGGTAATGCATCATAATAAATAAACTGCAAATTCAGCAAGGCATGATCATGGTATGGTCTCACTGGTAAATCAGAAACAACTACATAAATAATAAAGTTCTTACATTTAACCCATTTCTTAAGATAAGCAAAATATTTCACCTGTTTCCTCAGCAACTACAGAGATGTACAACATAATATGAAACATTTCTCAAACAATAGCTCATAGAATTATGTTCTTTGGCACGCCTTCATCAGAACTTTCAGCAGAAATCCTTTAAAATTATACAGCAGGTACACAATGGAAAGCTTCATTTACAATCCATGCTTTCTAATACAACATCCCCCTCTTGCATCACAACACTTCTATCTTCTTCGGAAACTGTGGGAGAGATGACTTGAAGCGGGTCACTGATAGGGAGAGGTCAGAGATAGGAGCAAGAGGAGCTAACACCAAAAACTACATCCATTTTAAAATAAATGGTGTCTCATTCAACAATGTGTCATAACAATACTCCATTATTTGTCTTTCAAAACACATTTTAATGGCACTTAATAAAATAAAAACTGGAAACGTCCAGCACAGTGGGACAGATGATTGTCGCATACCAAGTTTGTACATGTCGCATAGTGCGTTTCAAACCTGGCTGTAATGCTTCGAATGCCCTATTTTAAACTTAATGTAAACATAAAACAATATGCATCCAAACACCCTGCACCCGTCCAAAAACCCCACTCGCCTTCATTAAGTAGGAATCATGGTTTGTCCCTCATCTGCAGATACGCATTCCCACACCATAGACCTGTCATCCGATGGTCAGTGAGCTTTATTCAGTGCTTCTAATGGCAGACCTCTATAGTCAGCTCACCTCTGCCAATTTTGTTATGCTTCTGGGGGCTTCCACGTGCTACGAACACTGGGATTTCCAGCCCCATATTAAAGTCCATGCCTCGTTTCCAAGCTCCGATACTGGGCGATGTTTCAGCCTTTTACATTCTGGCAATGTCCAGTTTAGCCACTGTGTGCACTAGAAACAACAGGTGTTGCTTGTAGATATTCCCCCCAATTCCCTCCATACAGCGTAACATTGTAAACTTTGGAGATCTCTGGAGCTCCCACCTTACACCTCCCCCAGGCATCCCAACATCCCCACTCCCGACCAGATGTGTTTCAGTACCATACACGACCATGTGGTGTGAAGGAAGGAGCCCTCCTCTCGTTTACTGCGGAGGCACTGCGGGCATGTAATCAGTCCGGCTCTCCATAGCTTGAGCTTGGTGTAGTATGTTCTGTGAAGGTATTTGAACTGTATGAGTTTAAGGTGTGTGGATGTGGCCTCCCCTCTGGGTGATTGTCGGGCTTCTGTCCAGTCCTCTCAGTCCAAGGGTCCTAGATCTGTCTAGGTCACCCATGAGTAGTTTGCCTTCTAACTGATTAAATTCTGGGATCTCAGATAGGTCATGTATGTATGTGTGGGTGGGTGTATGGCGTGATAGAGCTGCAGGTATTTATAAAATTGGCTGTGTAGCACATATTCACCCTGTAGGTCTTGGAATAATTTAAGAACCAACCCTCGTCCTACATCTCCAACCGATGAGATCCCTATTTGGTCACTTTGCCCAAAGCCTTGTAGATTTGCCATCTGTGGAAACAGAAGATTGTGCCATAATGGGGTCTGCCTAGTGATTCGTCCCCACCACCCCATTTGCTGAAGAGATTGTCGCCAAACTATGAACACTACTCTAGTTGCAGGCGGGAGTGTCATTGGGTTCGATCTATTGTACAGATAGGAATATTGGGAAAGATCACCCATTATCCATTGCTCCACCTTGTAAGCTACAATACTCCATTATTAATCACACTTCTAAACCAAACAATTAAATAGTTTCAAGTTCATTATTGTTAATTAATTGGTTAAGACTATATGCATGATTAAAATTATTAATTCAAAGATGTAAATTGCCACCCAAAATTTGCACAGCTTTAACAACTTTGACAACTGAGGATAAAAGAAAAGCAATGACATAAACCAGTGCTCTAGAGCTTAAGGGCAGGATGCAGCCTGGTTCTCCTCATTCACTGTAACTGCCTGTGGAACATAAAGTACACAAGCAGGGCCCAGGCTGGGATTACTTGGTATCCATGGAAACCAGTCACCTCTTCACAACCTGGGGCCCAGCTCACACTCTGACAAATGCCTGATGCCCTGCACATGAGAATAAGTGCTTATTGGCAACATTTTTGGAGATTTGTTTAATGATCCTGTAAAAGCAAAGATATTGATTATTCTTTACATGACATATTCATCTAGATTTGATACTGAAAATATAGCATGTACCTTAAACAGGTTGACGAAAAACACCACAGAAAAAGAGAAACTGTTGAATTGTCAGCACTGTAAAAGCACACTTGATTAGCTAGAAACAGTAGGATTAATCAAATAATAATAACAACAAGATGTTGTGAGACTAATGAGAAGTTTAGTATTTCTATTGATTTCAATTGCACAGTGTTTTCACAAACTCAACATTGGTGTAAATCAACGTTGATAAAGGTTGCATGCTTGAAATTTTCAGTATAAGTGCCTAACATCATAAATGACATATATTAATGAAAACAATTTTTTATAATGATTTTTAGAATTAGATTACATGTTGCTACTTTTGAAATTCATATGAGTAGGCCATATTCAGGATCGTTCATTTTTATATAATTACTGACAACACTAATATTCATTGTTTATTTGAAACGTTTGATTTACTTTCTTATGGTTTGAATAGTTATTAAAGAGTTGATTCACTAAAAGAAGATAATTTCAATGCATTGAAATTTTCTTGCTTAGGCTGCATTATTTCATGGCCGAGATAAATGAACTTTCATATGTTGCTTTTACCGTTCCTGGCTAATGTAACACGTTGACTATGAATGAAGCCTTATATCTTGTGTGTGGGTGAATTGGTGGGAACAATTCCTTGGTCTGTACCCATGAAGGAGCTACAAATACATTTTTCTTTTTGTAACTAACCTGTGAGGATGGCAAAGACTATGGTTTCTCATGGCTGACTTGGGACACAAGGCTGGAGTAGCAAAAGGTACCTGACAAATGCAAGATGACCCCAAAGTAGAAAGACCACTGTGGTCCGTCGGCTGATGTCACAACTGCATCCTCTATACTATAACGACGATCTCCGAAAAGGAGTATGTGTGAAGGATGAGTAGTAGATTGGAGATGCAAACAGAGGAGGGCTCTTACTTTTTGACTTTTTTGGTCAACGACTTGGGATGCTTTTTCAGCTGCTGCAGTAAATGCTGATCGATTTGGACTTCTTTCCTTGCCGACAACCTGAACTCAATGCTCTCATTTTTCTTTTCCAGTGAACTTTCTTACTGAACTTTGGATAGATTTAGTGAGATACTAAATCTGAACTGTCCCGGTTCTTGTTCTTTTCCCATGTTCATTGACATTTCCCTAAAGGATTATAACTTGATCCTTTGACACTTTACTGAATGAGGTTTTTCATCCTTTTAACCATCTTCCTGCCTTCATTGATAGTGGGAATCTATAATGCTTAAACAGTCCTCTGTTATTGGCATTCTAACTGAGCTACTTAAAATGTTCCTTATATGCATCGATTTTGGATGATTGATACAATAACCAATTTATCAAAATTTGCCTGCGTCTGTTGTTGTGTCTTGATGTTCTTTCTTTAAATTGTGCTATTTAGTATTGAATTCTAGATGTGTAATAGAGATAGTCATAGATTATTTTCAAAGCATCAAGTTCTGCTTCTCCTATTCTGTTTTGCCACTGCAGAAGCATAATTACAAGGGGATTTTCTGGTGCCAATATCCCTTTCTCTATATTTTCATAGCAGCGGCTTAATGCTGCCTTGTATGTAAGGCCCCTTTTCACACTTCACTTAGTGTAAAAGGGGCATGCAGTGGGTGTTGCAGTGGACATTCCGTCACAACACCCATTGCTTTTTGACGCTGCCCCATATTTACAAGGATGGGGCAGCGGCCCTTGCGAGGCAGCTCCTGCAGCATGTACTGCAGCGCAGGACAATTCACGGAAGCGTTGTAAGCGCATCATCAAATCTCACTAAGTTCAAGGACGAGGAATTGTTCGGGAATAGTGGCAACAGAACATTATTTTTCCTTTCTGCAAGTCTCTAGACATGAAAACTGTGGTTTCTAACATTCTTGTGGTAAATGACTCCTTTTACAGGTTTTCTAAGAAGTGTTAATGTTAACCTATTAGTAGTGTATTACTGGAATTTGCATCTGAAAGGCTATCTCTGTCCGCTCACCCACTGGGCTGTTTAACCGGTGATTGTCTGCAATCAAAAGCAGAAAGGCATGAACATTTTTTATTTTTTAGCATTTAGCTCTGTGCTTTGGGGCTAAGGCATATGGTATCATATATGTTTTTAATAAACAGCTTATTGCATTGTGGGGCTTGTCGTTTTGCTTTTAACAGTTTCATCATGGGCTCAAACCCCCCGCATACAATGCACTGTTGGCTCAAATACCAGAATACACCACTTGTCAGCTATGTTTTAAAATTTTACAAAGTTGCCAACTCCATTTACAAAAATGCTTGTTTCATGTCTAAATCCTAAAGTAAACTCTGCGCACACATTTTGTGATGGTTTACTCTTTCACTCACATCATTCATTAAAACAAGCATTAGCAATTTGAAAAGTTTTGCACCGAGCTTCACAACACAGTGAAGGTCCATAAGTTAACAGCAGGTGGCTGTAGCAGAAGCTGCAGAACATGATTCTCACACACATACAGGACAGGAACAACACTAATAGCTAACACACTAAAGAGCGAGTGAAAAAAGTCAAAGACAGTTGTATGATTTTCATAAACAAACAAGAAGTACAAAACTCCAGGAAGAAAGAGCCAAACCTCTTATGGAATTGACGTAACATTCATGTACTCCTCTAGAATGCTGAACTCTCCTACCGAGGGTAGTATTCTTCAATAGTGGGTTCCATATCTTGCACTGGGAAGCATTTAAGAGAACTACTGTTCACTGGCTGTAAGTATCCTAGTTATGGATTCCCTAGTTTGGATGTGGCTATGTCACGTATGCCAACATTTATGTTCTGCAGTAGTTAAACTATCAGACCTATATTAAAATTGTGTATAGGTAAGCTACAATGTTGTTTACTGGTGTCTCCCTACCATAGGACTAAAAATAGGAGGGCAGAGCAATGGACCGTATCCCTTTTTTGTGGCCAACATAATGTCCTACTTCAAGTGCTGCTGACTGCCACTTTATGTATATCTGAGGTACAAACGTTTACATAAAAAGTTTATTTTGGATAGTTTCACTTTAGCACCTTAGATTATATCACTGCACTGAGTGACCTTTATTAGAATTAGTGACTCTCTACATTTCTGCTGCGACAGATATAGATATATTAATGACTGAAGAGACAGGTCAGTTGTGTTGTTTCTCCTATATAAGCCTTTATTTTTTTATATAGACGGAGCAATATTATGGTATTTTACATCACACACAAAAGAGATTCCACAGTGTGCATCCTGAACTAAATTATTTAAAGGTGTTCTTAGATGTGATGATCATGGAAACTGAGGGACTGGGAAGAAGAGTAATCACAAATGGTCACACTGTTTGGTCAAGCTTGGAAGCTAAGATGGAAACCAGGATTCCTGTCTAGACATTGTGCATTTCCATTCCTGGATGGGGTATCATATGTTTTCCTCCTTCCCTGAGAACAAATTTACTAGCGACCCTAGCAAGTCAGTTGTCTTGTGCCACCTATACAAGGCCTTTATTGCTGTTATAGAAAAAGCAACATTTCTGTCAATTAAACCGTATATAAGACAAGATTTATGTTCAGTGCACATCCTGAACTTAATTATTTCAAGGTGCTCTCAAATGTGATGTGTCAGAAAAAGAAATGCTAGCAGAGGGAAGAGAAGTAATTGACCAGGATCAAACAGTTTGGTCAAGCTGGGAAATTGTGATTAAAACTAGGGTCTCTAGGTCAGGCTCCCCTCAAATAGTTTATGCCCCTGGTCCAACAAAATCTTCTGACTGGCCTGGGTATGTTATGCAAGAGCATCCAAAATATCCTTTGTCTTTTAATAAGATGGGGTAACAGCATTTGAAACAACCTCCTAATAGAACAGGTGCACCTTGGGCAGAAACAGTGCACACATCCAAACTTCATAGGAAGGGTACAGCTAGTGCAGCACCACTAGTGTAGCATCAGGACAAACGTTTCCTATCACAGGACAGGTACAAAGTAGGCAGCAGCAGTGCAAGCTTTATTTGCTCACATAACTGGAACAATATAGCATTAGCAAAGCAAGTTTCCCTCTCTCATAGAAGGTAATACACGAAGTCTTCCATTTCCCGCAGAACAGATCTGGTAGGGCAGACTGGTACTAGCATTCATTGGTCACAGAATATGTAGTTATGGCATGAGTGACACATAGGTTAAAGACAGGTCTCTGGGATGGGTGCTTAAGTCATTGAGTTGAATATATAGGAGATGAGTTAGGGAACATGCAAGTTCAGACACCATTCTGACTAATGTATTTCAGCATCCTGAAAGTCCCACTGCTGCCAACTGGAGACCCGTCTGTGGTCCTTCTTTGGTGTTCAACTTCCAAGTATTAAGAAGTAGCCATCGCCTAGCAGGTCACTGTTGTTTGGAGCAGCCTCGCCGCAGGTAATTAACTATGTTCTAGACAGATGCACAGGCGGCAACCTCTACAAGAAGGTTTGGCGTGCACGCGCCATAGGCTCTGTACCATCCTAGGTTCGATGCTGCACCTTAGACGGGAAACATCATTTACCACGAAGGCATTACCGCTACTCACGTTTACCACGTGACACTTACCACGCAGGGTGCCTTCCACGCAGGGTACCTTCCACGACGTCTTTACCACGGGCTAGGGGGGAGACGTGGTATTCCTTGAAGTCGATCTGCGTGGGCATGAGGGGGCAGAGGGAGGGGGGGGGGGCTCGGAGGGGGGCTGGGGGGGGGTCTCCCCCCCCAAAAAATAACAAGCAGGTTACTTTAACAAAAAAACGAACATAAATTTAAAAGAAAGAGGAAAGAGCCTCCCCAAAGACGTGCCGTACGTCAAAAAAGCAGTCCTTTTTTTATTTTGGAATACGTGTTTTGACGCTTGTTTCAAAGGAGGATGGAAGTAAGGGCTCGTGGAGAAAGACGTGCAGGTAAGACGTTTCTACTCGTAGTAAAATGCTACGTTGTAAATACCAGCGTGGTAAAGCCACTTGCGAGGTAAAATTCGCGTGGTAAAGCCATGCGTGGTAACTGAAATCGTGGTATAATCATATAACCCCTTAGACAAGCATCCTGCACTGCCTGATGGGAAATGAGGTCCCAAGCAGAGCACAAGGAAATGCAAGGCTTACTGTACAGTCGCTAGCACCCACACAAATTGTGATTCCAGCTTGCAATGCAAAATTAACCAGACCAGAGTTAAACGATAGAGGCTTAGGGAAGGCGTCAGGCGCCTTGGACGCAGTTAGACATTTTAAGCTGAGTAGTGACAAGGGCTGTAGAGCCTCAAAACTTCCTTTAATGAAAGAGCATTGGAGAGATACTGCGATTCTTTGAAGCCGGGTGCTTAAATCTACCATCAAAACATCAATGTGTTAATTGAAGTGGCATCAATTGTAATGGTAGAAGCACAGTGACCAATGACAAAGAGTAGTTCTTGTTTAACACCTTTGATGTTTAGTAAGGACCGCCCGTTTAGCTCTTGAACTAAAGTAAAAAGGAAAAAATAAGGAGGGCTTGGCAGAAAGCAGAATAAACTATCTTCTCCAGTGACCTGGCTTAGACGGATTGTCATTTCACAACCAACAAATAACTTCCATCGAGTAAGACATTACTGGTATCAGCAGATATGCTTGTCTATAACCAAAGGGCACACGTGTCATCCTCTGCACATATTTATTTACAAAGGTTACCAGGTTGAAATGGTCGTGCGCACAGAAGCAGCAGCACACAAGGGCTCTCATCTCGACCACTCCACATGTTATCAAAAGAAAGCCTAACACTTGCTGTTGTACACCTAGAGCTTTCATGCAGATTACTGAATACTGTCAAAGGATGGTACATCACATTCTACTGTTGTGCATTAGTCATTGCAGGCAGAAGAACATCACCAGCTGCTGCTTTGTATTCCCTAAATACATGATTTTCCACACCATTCTCACACTTTTTTGGGATAAAACCTCACAATCTCTCATCCTCCAAGATGATGCAATGGTGGAGAGCTCTTACCATACCTGTGTGCCCGTGTCACACTGGTTCAGGACGGTGCTCCTGTGATGCACTTCTACTGACTCCCATCCTGCTCATGGACTCGATGGAGAGTAGGGGTGGTTTTCGATTAGGGCTGGAAGGTGTCTATAGGCCAGTTGGAAGATAAGAGCCCCAACCTTGCCAATGATACATTGGAGAGTGATGGTGCTGTGAGCCATCTCTGTTACATGCTGGTGTGGTCAGCCTGGCTTGTTGCTGCAGTTGGCCACTAAGTTGGCTCTAGACAAGAGCATACTAGAGTTTGGCGATGACAAGCAAGTGATACTCCCACTCTCTTGATCTGAACCAGAGTAGCTGCTGCAGCTGAAATCGTGGTAGCAAGGACCCTAATTCAAATAAGTGCTCCTAGGCTAAGGAATGAGCCCACCCCTACATTTCCAGGAGCTACTGCTAAAATAAACACGATTGGCAAAGCCAATAGGTCTCACCTATGCAAGAGCTATTGGTGTTGGCAATGTGTTTTAGCCTTGTTGTACACCAGTGTGGCTGCTGTTCACCAGGTCTTAAAAGTTAGTGGGGCTAGGAAGATTGGAGTAGATTTGGGTAGAGTTGAATGGGGTATTGTAGGTTTAGATTAGAGTGGGGGAAGAATGGATGGGGTAAAGTGAGGTGGAGCGTGGTAGATTGGAGAGGACGAGTTGGGTAGATTAGTGTGGTTGACTGGAGTGGGGTAGATTGGGGTGGATTGAGGTAGATTAGGGTGGGGAAGAGTGGGGTGCATTGGGGGTGGAGTATGATGTATTGGGGTGGGCGGAGCAGGGGAGATTAGGAAAGAGTGGTTTGGGGTAGACTGGGTGGATTATGGTAGGGTAGAATGGAATTAAGTAGGGGTAGTTTGGAGTGGGGTAGATTGGAGTGAGGTGGAGTGGCTACAATGTTAATAGCAACACTTCAAGTCAGAGAATACAATCTTATGTCTGTTAAAAGGCCAGGACTGATTAAATGGGGAGACGTTTGCCTTGGGGCACTTAGCAGCTATGAATGTCCACACAACAGCAGCACAACCTTAATAAAGTCAGGCAAAGTGTGCAGAAAAGCAGTGGGAAGCATGTTTATATTATCGAGTTTCAGGTGCCTTAACATTCAGGGCTGTTAGACCTCTCATTGTTAGGGTGGTCTTTCCCCAACCTTTTTTGCCTTCTTCCCTCCTGTTTGCCGAATTTTATTATTGGCCTTAGGACTCTGTGCACTTTACCACTGCTAAAGTGCTTGTGCTCACTCCCTTTAACATGGTGGATTTGGCTTACACCCACTTGGCATATTTAATTTACTTATAAGTCCCTAGTAAAGTAGTATACCATACATACAGGGCTGGTAAATTAAGGGCTACTAGTGGCCCTATATTACTTATTGTGGCACCTACTTTCGTACCCCTTTAAAACATGTATAAGGCCTAGCATAGCCTGTCGGAACCTTTTAACCACCAATTCTACTTTTGAAAATAAACTGTTTACCAGGCCTAAAACTCTGCTTTTCATACATGTAATTAGCCCCTAAGGTAGGCCCTAAACAGGCCATAGGGCAGGGTGCATTATATTTAAAAAGTTGAACATGTACTTTCGAGTTTTACTTGTCCTGGTAGTGAAAAACGTACAAATTTGTTTTCTAAGTACTGTGAGGCCTACCTCTTGCATAGGATAACACTGAGTTACCTTATTGCATTTAATAAGTGATATCTTTTGTTTGAGAGCAAGTAGAACTGTAATGGTTGGTGCCTAAGGAATTGTAACTAAAAATCTTCGTTAATCGTAAAGTTGAAATTTAAGTCACAATTCTGAAAATGCCACTTTTAGAAACTTGTCATTTTCTTGCCCTGACCATTTGATGCCTGCAGCCTGTTTTCTGGGTCACATGACTAGATGTAGTTATCAGTTAGCCTGTGTGTATTCTTCCCAGACAGCCACACAATAAAGAAACTGGGTGTTGGAGGGGGTGGGGCAAAAGGGGGAGACAGAGCCCCACTTGCACTTCAACGACACTATTCAGCTCACACACAAATAACTTCACACTAGGCCATTGTGACTGCAGATGGCTTGGGACCAGGGCAGGGAGGAAGGACATTACAGACTTTTCTGTGGGGGGAAACTCCAGACGTTTCTTCCACTTCAAACTGGCACCAGGTAGAACATAGCACCCTCAGACCCACTCTTCAGTTCACTTCTAGAGGGACAGAAAGACTAAGGACTACCCTTCTGCTGAGGTCTGTTGTGTACTTTACGGGACTGCATTTTGCACCAAGAGGACAACCCTGCTGCCTGCCTTATGCCCTCAGAGGATTGCCCTTCTGCTTGAGACCTGCTTTTCTGCTTGAACTCAAGAATTCCAGAGTGACTCCAAGGGGTATTTGGCATGCCTCCTGATCAGAGTTTTACTCACGGAAAAGGATCCAACCATCTTGACCTTGCTCCTGAACCCAGCCTGAGTGAGTCCTGATGCTCCAAGTGGTGGCCTTCCAGTTGTAGACCCTTAAATGTGGTGCTAAAGGATAGCTTAAATCCAAAAGTTGGGGAATTTTCTGCCAGAGAGTGCTCTGAGAACGGAGAGGAGAACGGGACGCCGCTGATCCGCCCAAAGTGCATTGCTATCGGCCTGAGTTTACAGTACCTTTCGCTCCGTTCTTCACTGCAGCAGCAAATCCTGGTCAGCGGCTCCTGGCTGAAGAGATATCCAGCCTCACGGAGCCCTCGTTGACTACAGCCTACAGGCCCGTTTCAATAGAGAGGGGTCATTCACTTACTCCTTACTGAATATTGTGACAACCAATGCATAACCACTGTGTCTTATTTGGGGAATACTTATTACGTAGATTCCTGTTTCTGTTGGGCACTGTTGCCATATGGTCCTTCCATAACCATCTGCCTTCAGCACAATAAGGGTGCACTGATCCAGCTGGAGACATTGGATTGCACTATGAGGAACGAATCAGAAGCCTATACCTAGGGCTCTGACAGTAAGCTTGGTCTTCAGCACTCTGCCAGAAAGTAGCATAACAACCTAACCAGGGACACCCCCCACATGGAGGTTATCCTCGCATGCTCTAAGAAAGTTGTGCAAGTAATGCCTGGAAAGGTTTTTGTACCAGATTGCAAACAGTTTCTCAAGAAGTGGGCAATATGTTCCACCTGGGTCTAGTTTTTATGGACACCAAGTACTCTGGACCATAATGCGGGGAACAAGGTTACTTCTGCTTCAGCGACTACCCTGACCCAATGGGTCATACAGTGGGTAACAAAGTTACTTCTGCTTCAGAGACTACATTGAACCTATGATGTAAGGCCTACTCATCTGGCTTAGGGGATACTAAGCTGCTATTGCACCCGAAGGCTGAGCCAGTCCTTCCGTCTGGCACTGTGTTGCAGGCCTGCTGCACCAAGAGGTAGAGAAACTAGCTCAATTCAGGTGTGGGTCAGCGGATTAAGTCTCAGTTTGCTCTGTGACTATGTGTATTTACCACAGGTAGTTGAGTACAGCTCCTCCTGTGGGCTCGTTCGGTCAGTTTCAACATGACCAGCAGGTCCACCTCTAGAGTCTGCCTTTAGCATCCAGAAAGAGCCCAGCTCATGCGCACAGCAGGACGCAGATAAAAGGGAGGGCACTGCCCAGTGACTGAGCGTATAGACTTGCTGCAACATCAGAAGCTCACAGTACCCTGAATATGTGAGCCCACCACCACCATGCAGAATACAGTGCTGCTCTCTCCAGCTTAGGATTCTTAGTCTATGCAACATCAAACTCTTTCCTCAGGATTCAGTCTAGTTTGGATTCTCCTCTCGCTGGCCGCAATGAGGGACAGTGAACCCCAGTGCAGACACGTCGTCTGATTTGTCAGACTAGGAGCAGGTGCACCAGGATTCACCAACCATTGCCAGTTCTTCTTTGACACAAAAGTAGGGTTTGACTCAGTGCTTCCCTCTGCTTGCATTTCAACAAGGATACTCTGAGATGAACGCAAAGCTGAAGGCAAGGAAGTCGGTCTGGCTCAGCCACCACACCAGCTCCTGAGGCCCACCCACTATCAGCTGCTCTTTTTTTAACCAAAACATCCGATCCTCTTCTACTGCTGATCCCTCTGGGATGAGGAATACTCCTCTGGATCCCCAGTTCTTCCACCTGCAAAAAGAGAAGCTTACAGGATCTGGAGGTTGGTATCAGAGACCACATATGTACACTAACTAGGTGTTCCTACATGGTTATGACCAAGCCTTTGTAATCTTCCAGCTATGCTGGAGAATGAAGATATTTATGTTTTGGTGGGAGCAACATTTGCTCAAGCAATGCCAATTTTGGCTGATGAGACCATAGTCCTCTAGCAGGCTCAGAACTTAATGAATCCATTTTCTGAGCCATCTATCTCAAAAAACTTTGAACTAGTACTGGGCTCTCAAAGAGTCTCTGCTTGGTCTCTAGGAACTACCCCCAGCTTAGTCTGTGATGGCTATTTCCTTCAAGGGGCAAGCATCAGTGTATTGCTTGTACGAGGACTCAAAGTGTCTTTAGACACATAAGAAGTCGCTTTCAGTTTACATTTATTCACATTTTATCAATTTTGGTTTTAAGAGTACAAAACGAAAATTTAAATGTTTACATGTCAAGGAATAAAATTGGGAGAAAGAGGCCTTGCTTTAGACAGTTATGTAGGCATGTGTGGTGTAAGCTTGGTAGATACTCCTCTTTGCTTCTGTTCCATGACTATGAAGTAGTACAGATGTACATGCTTAACTTGGTTCAGAAAGCGTGCTTTTTGTGTAAATCCGTTCAGTAGTTTGGGAGATATTAAAGTAAAAAAATGTAGATATCTGAAGATATCTGGGGTTGGTAGTCCTTGCAGTGAGCTTGTGGATCCCACAAAAATTTGATTGGCTGCCAACACTTCAACCAGGAAGTGTTGGCAGCCATCTTGGGACTCTGCTTGAAGCAGAGTCCCACAAAAAAAGTTTAAAAAATAGTGAAAAGGGGGCAGGGTATGTATAACCTGACCCGCCTCAGATAGGTCGACCCTGAGTAGGTGCGCATGTGCTGCTAGACTTGTTGTAGTGGAGTATGGAAGAGAGGCCCCACCCACACTCCGCCCATATTTTTCATTGGTTTGTGTCATTTTCCTTCGTAAACGCTGGCTTGCGAGTCGTTATAGGGTTGTTAGTCCCTCCTTAGTACCGCCTTGTCTGCATTTGTAACCTCCCATGGTGACTGGCCCTTTTATTTCGGACGCGGCACAGATTTTCGTATTTAGTTTGTAAGCACGCTTTTCTTTAATGGGTTGCTCCTACTGCAGGCACGACGTGCTTTCCTCGTCATGCCTGCTTTTACTTTCAAGCAGCCCGGACAATGGCGGCCCCTTTTTTGAAGTGAAATAGGTCACGCATTTACAAGAGTTTGAGCTATTGCCATTGTAAATGACAATAGCTTAAACTCTCGTAAATGTGAGATATATTGCATTGAAAATGCTTGTTTGCCTGAATGCCTTCAGCCCGTAAGCACTATGGGAAGACTAATCCTGTGAGGTCATTGGGGAATCAAATGTGTAATGTCCTCCGTGTCTTCGGCCAGACCACTGGACTCCATACTAACTCTTCCAAATCGGTGCTATTTCCAGTATGCGGACAACAGGGCAGAGGTTCCTGGGCATCTCAACTTCAATGTGCTACAGATGGTTTCCAATATCTGGGAATACTTATGTCCCTTTGCCCTACCACTTCATGGGCGCGCAATATTAACCCGCTCCTAGCCGGCCTCAGGGGAGAGACGTCTGTCTGGTCCTCCCTGCCCATCTCGTTGAATGGGCGCTCGGCTATTTTTTAAATGGTCTCGCTCCCCAGAGTGCTCTATCGACTCCAAAACTTCCTGTATCATGTACCAAGGTCTTGGTTCACGCACATAAATGCCACACTTAACAAATTCTTATGGGGTGGGGGTGCAGTTAGGGTGGAGTTACAGACCTGTTTGCAATCTACATACTGCAGGGCATAGCGGCTGCAGTTGTGTACTCGTATTACGCGGCCTCTCACCTGACTGACTGACTGACTAAATTATTTATTAAGCGCGCTATTGCCGAGGCGTCTTGGCACCTCCTTGTTATTAATGACTGGTGGTATAACACACCTACAGACCAAGCATTTGCCCTTAAACATACGCCAATGAAGGGGGTTCCCCTCCTTCGGCTGCTGTACAGCGCAGTGCTCTGTACCCTCCCCCTGATGCCAGCAGATCGATAATTCGGCTGTGGAGATATACTGTCCGGTGCATGGGTTGGCATGGGCGTCTGAGCCGGACAACGCCATTGTGGCATGAAACATTTGTACGCCAGGTGGCCACGCTGCAGGGGTTCCGTCAGTGGGATAAAATTGGCATCTCCACATTAGGGGATATTATGAAGGGCACTACTTCAAAATCATTCACGCAACTTTATAATTATCTCCAATTGCGCCATGCTCTCACCCCCATTGCTTGCCAATTTAGATGATCTCCCGGAGTTCCACCCTTTAGAGGGTCGTCTTCTTATGGGCGATCTGGGCACACACTAAATTCAGCAGATATATCAAACATTGACTAGGCACTCCACTACGACCTTTCATGAGACTAGATGGGTATAGGAAGAGGATATTCCAGAGCTCACTGATGATGATTGGGTGGAAGCTATTGCTAGTCCCCGGGGTGCCGCTGTATCCTCCAGGCACATTCTTAACCAATTCAAATATGTTCATCGTGTGTATTACACACGCCTCCGTCTTTGGAAGATGGCGGCCATAACATCTCAGTGCCTTCGTTTTGACAGGGAGGAGGGGCCGTTCTTCCATACGGTATGGAGCTACGTTGCAATACAGCACTTTTGGCGCAAAGTTTCATCCTGCCTTAAAGATGTGCTCTCTTGGGATCTCACACTCGACCAGAGATGGTTCCTACTCCACAACACCAAGGACATCGGAGGGAGCAGACATAAACAACACTTACTCTTCCTTGCACTCACAAACGGCAAACGTATATTGCCCAGCTATGGAAAGGAACCTCTCCACCGACAATAGGGAAATGGCGGAAGGAACTAGACAAATGCATGGGTGCGGAGATAGCAGTCTTCCAGGCACGGGGCTTAAGATGCACATCGGTAATCATGTATGCTTGCCAGTGGGGTTGGGGTGGGAATGTCTGTGTACAGTTCAGTTTTTCACGTTCATTTTTGTGTATATACAATGTACCCAATGATATTGTCCTATTTGGTAACTTGTCAGTATTCTGTGTCATGATGGTATATGTCGGGCAATTGCCCAAGTGGTACTACAAAATCCCAATAAAATGTTTTAAAAAAAATGTGTAATGTCATTTCCGCCACCCCACATTCGGGTAAATCTCCTTCCAATGCTTGCAATGAGCAGTCCCAGTATGCTCGTGAGGGGTGGCTCTGCTGTCCATGGCATCTGCCTGCTTTACCACCGTGGATTACAGGTTATGCATCAAATGCTGGACCTATTCTCACAACTTGCGGATGATGTCCTGCGGACTCCAGCTGTCACAGAGCATCCCAAAAACACAACTGCAGAGACAAAATCTTTTATACTTAAGCTGCTTGTTCGGTCTCGGCCTGCGAAAGACTGCGCACATGCGCAGTCGAGCTGGCGAGACTTAATGATATAGAGTAACTTTCACTAGAGAGGTTAAGCCCTGCCCCTCTTTTCCATTGGCTGGCGTCACCGTTCATGCTAAACGGTGGCCAGCCATTGGAGAAGAGGTCCTAGTAACGTTCTTTTCTTTTTTAGCCCTGTCCCTTTCAGACTGGGCTCCTTGACTTACTGCTGGCGTAAAAGCTTTCTTATCTTCTTTATGGGTCCAGATGGCCCCATGAAAAAGATAAGGAACCTTTTACCACAGCAGCAAGTAAACCCGAGTCCCGTCCGAGTGGGACGGCTCTAAAAGAGAAATTTCTTTTATTTTAGTATAATCGCTGCACCCGCGCTTTACTTTTAAAATGTTACAAGTAAAGCGCGGGTGCTGCGATTATACCAAAATAAAAGAAATACAGTGCCACCTGCACCAACCCTTCTACAGTGCTATCTGCATCAACCCCTCTACAGTGCCACCTGCTTCAATCTCCCCGAGTGCTCCCTCTCGACAGGCCAGGTCTAGGTTTTGCTCACGTTCTGCTGTATGCTGCTCAGGACATGCTGACCTTTTTATCTCACTCAAACAATACGCTGATGTTAACAACCAGGGGTGAAACCTACTCTGTGAAAGGAGGACACGTGCTGTGACATAATAGTTCCACTCCACGTCCCGGCATACCTTGAGGCTACAGTCCAACCAATAAATCAATCTATTTGCACACACACATTCGTCCCCTGTGTACAATTACAGAGGTGTAATGTTCAGTAGCAGCGGTGGCACCGGCGTCCCAACTAATAACAAGGGCCATTACTCAGGCACACAGAGGAAGGGGAGGGGGCGGGCTCTGGGAATCCCATGGCACCCGTCTCCATGGTTACGCTGGCTAAGCAAGGAGCATCCACAATAAGCAGGCGACTAATTCTCCATGATCACATCGGAGGGATGGGGGGAGCAGCTGAGAGGCTGTCTTCAAGTGAGCCTCACTCCAAGGCAGTGTGTGCCCTCAGTGAGCGGGCCCCCTGCTTTCTGAAGGTCTGGTGGCATCTGGCCTCGGCACAGGCCCATCCAAACACAGGTGCGGTGTGGCTAGTCTGATGCATTGTTACCTGCTGTCAGGGCCGGGACCAGATGCTGTAAACAACCCCTGTAGCCAGCGGGATATCTTAGTCAAACATATAAGGGGGTACACGTCTGAGATTTGCCCCAAAAAGCAACGCAGTACCCAGTAAAAAATAAATCACTGCACCAATCCTTCAGCCTCGAGTAAAGCAGTAATAGAGCCCAGACACTCCACCTCTCAAGTACACAAGACGATGCACACAGCGCTGAAATGTCATGGGTTAACATCTGACCACAGGCAAACCAAAGAAGTGGCTTTCATTTTACCAGCAAAGCCCACATATAATTACATGATCTTATTGCAACATTTCATCACCAATTACTGCAGCGGGGAGCGGCAGGGTAAATGAGATTTCAGCCTGAGAAGTGACCATCTGAAAACATCTGCTGCCGGAGGAGGCACACAGAGAGAAACAGTCATTTTATTTCCTGGTACCCCTGATTGCCCACTCACAAGGTGTGCCCTGCATGCCTAATATGCCTGAGAGAACACACCACTACTGAAAGCCAGCTCTGAAATCAGTGTTGTAGCTACCTCTTGTGCCGCCCGTGGTGATCACTGCTTTTGCAGCCCTGAGGCAGTGTGAAGGGGGTGGGGTATTGCCTATGTTTTTTGCGTTGCCATACACAGCGGCCGCATGAAGGTGTTGGGAGGTAGGGGCTGGAGGTCACCGCCCACAAAAACATATGCGGTCTGGGGCGAACCGCCCCCTCCCAGCTAACACCCCCCCTTGCTAGGTCACTTGTCTGGAACCAAACCTGTCCAACAACTCGCAAATCCAGAATACCATTGATATGGTACCCTATGTTGGTCCCTTATGAAGCGCTTAATACATCCAGCGGACGCCTCAAAGTGCATAATGGTGAGAACAAGGCAGCAGGAATAAGGCAATGAAGAAGATTCCTTGTGAATAGAATGAGCTTTGGAAAGACGCTCATACCACAACAGGCAAGCTGCATAATAGGTCGCCAAACTTGAGCATCTAGTCTGCTCGACAGCAGATATTGAGAGAGGCAAGGTTAGGCAAATTTTACATTTCTATTGGTTATAGGGGTGGGGTTCTTTCCTACAGGCTAAATACAATTTTGCCTGTTGGAGCACAAATGGGAAAAGGTCATTTTTAGGTCTCGCCTAGGCAGCGTGCATGCCCTGCTCTAGGAGATGACCTTTAGAATTGGTCCGCTCTTTTGCACACACTCGTGCATGGCGGGATCCACCTTGGGGGAGTGAGCAGCAGCGCGGGCAGGGGTCATTTGTTTTTTAGGTCGAAGGCCTAAAAGGCTGCGCTTGCGCAGTCTTAGGCCGGAGATTTAATGAGTCTGAGTAGCGCCGAAGGTCCCGCCTCCGTGCCCCATCTCTCCTTCATTGGCTGGCTTCCTAAACGGAGGCCAGCCATTGGAGGAGAGATCAGTCACTCCAATGTAGCCCCGTCCTTTTCGGATTTGGGGGCGTCATTTTTGATGTACTTTAGACAGTGACGTTGTCCGTCACTCAGAACATCAAAACCACGCCCCCAATTCCGAAAAATTTCAGGAGCGCCGGCCGCCATTAAGCTGTTTGTTGTACATGAGGTAGGTCGCATGCTCCCGCTGTCCTCGTTCCCGCCCCGAATCCGAAAGTCGTTGTGGCCGCCGTTTTGTTTTTGCCGTTTTATTTTTCTTTCCATGTTTTGTTTTTGCCGTTTTATTTTTCTTTCCCCCCCCGCGAGAGTCTCTACTACCCCCCCCCCCGAGAGTCTCTACTACCCCCCCCGCGAGGCTCTCCCGTCCCCCGAGGCTCTCCCGTCCCCCCCCGTGAGTCTCTCCCGTCCGTCCCCCGTCCCCCCGCGAGTCTCTCCCGTCCCCCCCTTGGCTGGGAAGAGCTGACTCCATTGGGCTCTCTGATTGGGTGTTGCCCTGTAGCTCTTTTCTTTACAGGGTCACAGTGCTCCTTGAAGACGGGTTGAGAATATTCAGCAGGCAAGATATTGAGCAGTCTCGATGAACTTTAAAGTTTAAATCTGCCGCTGCTTTCAATGCATTTCTGTAATCTGTCTTCCTACTCCCGTCCCCCGAGGCTCTCCCGTCCCCCGAGGCTCTCCCGTCCCCCGAGGCTCTCCCGTCCCCAGAGGCTCTCCCCCCCCCCCCGCGAGTCTCTCCCGTTCCCCCCCCCCCGCGAGTCTCTCCCGTTCCTTCCCCACCCCCGCGAGTCTCTCCCGTCCCCCCCTTGGCTGGGAAGAGCTGACTCCATTGGGCTCTCTGATTGGGTGTTGCCCTGTAGCTCTTTTCTTTACAGGGTCACAGTGCTCCTTGAAGACGGGTTGAGAATATTCAGCAGGCAAGATATTGAGCAGTCTCAATGCACTTTAAAGTTTAAATCTGCCGCTGCTTTCAATGCATTTCTGTAATCTGTTTTCCTACTCCCGTCCCCCGAGGCTCTCCCGTCCCCCGAGGCTCTCCCGTTCCCCCCCCCGCGAGTCTCTCCCGTCCCCCCCCGCGAGTCTCTCCCGTCCCCCCCCCCCGCGAGTCTCTCCCGTCCCCCCCCCCGCGAGTCTCTCCCGTCCCCCCCCCCGCGAGTCTCTCCCGCCCCCCCCGCGAGTCTCTCCCGCGCCCCCCCCGCGAGTCTCTCCCGTCCCCCCCCCCCCCGCGAGTCTCTCCCGTCCCCCCCTTGGCTGGGAAGAGCTGACTCCATTGGGCTCTCTGATTGGGTGTTGCCCTGTAGCTCTTTTCTTTACAGGGTCACAGTGCTCCTTGAAGACGGGTTGAGAATATTCAGCAGGCAAGATATTGAGCAGTCTCGATGAACTTTAAAGTTTAAATCTGCCGCTGCTTTCAATGCATTTCTGTAATCTGTTTTCCTACCCTTCTTTCTGATCAAGTCTAGAACCAATTTTACCCTTTAGTGGCCTTAAGCTTCTATTCAGCGTTAGCATATACCTGTTATATTGTCTAGTGCTTTCTTCTTCAGGACTCGTAATGATTGTAGATAAAGGAAGAAAGGCAGTGGGAGATTCAGTGATTAAAGAAAGATCGCACAATTCGCCAAGTGGGTAAAGAAAATACACCAGGCGAAGGACAGTTTGTTGGGGCAGAAACCAGTAACATGGCACCTAGACAACATATCTGCTAGTATTCTATGAATGTCAGTGCATCTCTTAAATGGGGTGAATGTACCCCAGTAGCTAAAATTCTGAAAGAAAATTATCCATTGGATTGTGGTTGAAATGTAGAGTTTCAACAAGATGTCATTTGGGGACACCTGGGGGTATCTGTAAGTAAGTGGTGCCCCAGTGCTAAGTATACAAATAATTGAATCAGACCCTACTCATTTAAGAAACTTTTAAAGACTGCGGTAGCTCATTATGTTTTCATGAAAGATAATAGTAATTTCATTGTTTCCACTACAAGGAAGTTCCTGCTTTATTTAAAGCTGTTATACCTAATTGCACCTTTTTTTTGCGTTTTGATTTTTATGCTTTGTCTTATTGTTTTTTTTTCTTTTTCATCTGTGAAATTCCCGCCACCTTGACTTTCCTTTGTAGTGTGTCCCCCCCCCCCCTTTTTGTGTAACCCTTTTTGTTGGATTTTTCATATTCAACCAGGGTACATACATTTCTGCACCATTTACGTTGTTTTAGCTTTTAGTGCATTGCATTACCGTTGTATGATAATAAGGTGATGAATCTGGTCTCCCATGTGGTGAGGCCCATCAGCCCTGTGATTGTCAGTATCATGGTGTGTACTCCCGCCCAGTAAATCTGCAGTGTGGGGCATGTCCATAACATATGGACAAATGTGCCGTCGGGCATGTGGCAGCATGGGCATTCAAACTGTTGCAGGGAAGAAACACTTTAGTTGCTCCAGTGTGAGATATGCACAATGTAGTATGTTGAATGGGATGTTTTGAAGCAATGGTTACGCAACACTTATTTATGGTGCGCTAGGGCTGTGAGCCATTCATTATCGTGCAGTGCCTGACCGAATTCTTCCTCCCATTTTAATCGGAGCCTCGTTAGTGGCACGCACATGAGATCTATGGTAGATCTCCATAGCCATATGATGTGTTGCCCTGCGCCCATGTTTAGTATCACATGTAGTGTGGGGTGCGTTTTGGGTTCTCTGTCCGGCAAATCCCATGTCTTCCTAAAGTCTGATATGAGCTGTCTGTGGAAAAGAAACTGACCTGCGAGGACCCCCGCTCTCATCTGCAACACTTCCTCCCCCCGCTCGAGTCTCTCTCCCCCCCCGCTCGAGTCTCTCTCCCCCCCGCTCGAGTCTCTCCCCCGAGTCTCTCTCCCCCCCTCCCCCCGAGTCTCTCTCCCCCCTCCCCCCGCGAGTCTCTACCCCCTCCCCCGCGAGTCACTCCCCCCCCCGCGAGTCACTTTCCGCCCTCCCCCCCTGCAAGTCACTCCCCCCTCCCCCCCGCAAGTCACCCCCCCCGTGAGTCTCCCCCCCGCGAGTCTCCCCCCCCGCGAGAGTCTCCCCCCCCGCGAGAGTCTCTCCCGTCCCCCCCCGCGCGAGTCTCTCCCCCCCGTCCCCCCCCGCGCGAGTTTCTCCCCCCCCCCCCCCCCCGCGCTCTGGAGATGTTTCCCAGACTTTCTGATATTAAGTGAGTCAGTCCCATATGCCTCGGGAAATTTTCACAAGTGAAAGTGGAGTTGTATTTGACCACTTCTACCCTTGATGCTGTGCATGGGGAAAAAAGCAAAAGGTGGTAACAGACACAGTTTGTGGAGAAGGCGCCACGCCAGCCCCACTTTACATTAATTCTTAAGCCATGCTATTTGCTTCTCATCCCTGATGACCACCTCCACGCATTTCAATTCCGCACCCCTTAAAGTTTTCTTCATCAACATGCTACTCTTTATCATGACTGCTCTTTTAAATGGATTTGAGGCATGTGCAATTTGTGATTTATTCCTACATCCAAACAGCCCCTTGGCATTTGTCAATTGAGGGATCCTTAGGTTTGCGCACACAACCTGTAATTGTAACTAACATATAAAATCACTGAAATCTCTGAAACACCTAGTTGCCTAAAGCCTGCACCTCGTTTCAGCTCTTACAAAAAGTGGCAGGCGTGAGAAACAAACAAAACCAAGGTGGCAACTATACATCATCCGAACTGATTCCCTCATTGACACTTGTGCCACTGTGTATTTGATGTTGTGGATGGACTGTAGGACTCCAATCCAAACCAACACTCACCAAATTGTAAGCATATGGCAAGAAGTGGCTTCACATTGCTGACATCTTCAACACTATAAGACTGTCAGAGCTCCTTAGAATGGAAACTGCTTCCTCTTTGAAAGCAGGCGGTAAAGTTGTGAGTGCAGAGTTGTGAGTGCACAGAGTTGTGAGTGCACAGAGTTGTGAGTGCACAGAGTTGTGAGTGCGCAGAGTTGTGAGTGCGCAGAGTTGTGAGTGCGCAGAGTTGTGAGTGCGCAGAGTTGTGAGTGCAGGTGCAGAGTAGTGAGTGCTGTTGAGTGCAGAGTGCTGTGTATTGGCAATGTAAATGACAATGCCATTTATTTATGATTTAAAGAAAAAAAAAGAAATGTCATGAGCAATGCCAATAGCTCTACCTTTAATGATGCCGAGACCATTGCATTGTAAATGCTTGTTTTAATGAGCTTTCACACACACACACGCTTGTCTACATTTTCCTGCTCACAGTCACTTTCACTTTCTAGCCGGCTCTGGCATTTGGAAGCAGCGGCGCGCGCAGGGGCCATTTGTTTTACAAAATACTATTATTTTATATTATGCATGTTGTCGGTCTTAAAAAAAAATCATACTTTTAAATGTCCAACTAAATCGTCTCTTTTTCTCTCTTCCCTTCACTTGCTCCCCCCTCACTTTCTCGCTATCTCTCCCCCATGCTCTTGCTCCCCCCTCTCTCTTCCTTACTCTCTCTCTCTTGCTCACTCTCTCTCCCCCTCTCTCTCCACCCTCACTCCCTGGATCTCTCACACCCCCCCTCGCTCTCTTGCTCGCTCTCTCTCTCCTCAATTCAGCGTCTAGGTCTTCAGGTCACATTTTTCAGAAGATCTCTTCTTCGAGGTCTGATCGTGTGATCATAGATGTCTCATTCGTCTGGGAGCCCAGCCCTACCTGGGCTCAGCCTGTAGGTTATAAATGGTTGAACTCACGTTTTGGCATGGCTTCCAACAGTAAATATGCGCTCCTCTGCTTCCCTTGAATGTTGGCAGCGCCGCTGGAGCTTAGCTGGTGGTTGTGCTTCCTTGCCTCTGGTTTTCACGAGTTCTGCTGCTGCCAACCAGGACACTGCAACAGACTCTGCTTAACTCTGCATGTTCCATCATGGCTGCGATCATGGGGTGCCCCCTCGGATATTTCATTACCTCTTGCGGTGGCGGTGGCGGTGGCAGTGGCGATTGCTTGCCAGCTTGCAGAGGTTAGGTGGCGCTGCAATGACATCCAAGTGGCAAACTGGGATCTATGCACGTGCTAATTAACAAGAACAGTAATTGTGAGTACAACTTGTGCCCTGTCAGTTCACACTCATTGCTTTGTATTACTAGTGCACTTTTGCTGTGTTTCACCGATGCACACAGAGCGACCGTGTTTATCAGTTCAAACTCACCACTAGGTTTCACAAGTGTAAGCACAGTCACATGGCGTTATCTTCCTGACCTCAAAGTTCGACTCCAAACCCGCACAGTTTGTCTCCGGGCTTCTTTCAGATGTGCATGTGCCTTCTTGTTTTACTTTAATTATGCTTTTGTTATGTCCTGTACTATGGCATCACCCTCTCCACTAGGGAAATCGTGGGCTGTCTTGCTCTACTTATTCATTCTGTTGTGACCTTTTTAACTGTTGTGCGACATAAATTAGTTGTAACTTTCCAAGCAACTATTTGTAAAATGCTAGTATTATTCCGGCTGTTGCAGGCGCTATATAATACTGTAATACTAAAATAAAAAAGAAACTTTTGATTTAAATAAATATGTTAAAGCTTTCACATACAATAATATAAAACATAACTAAAACTTATAAGATCCCAAAGGCGAGACATAATGGCTGTGCCAATGCTTGTTTGACTTTTCTTTGCAACTTGGGTTCACCACAAGATGGTGCCCTATCTTGCCACGGAGATCAAATGAAGCCAAGTAGCCCTAATGATCTTGTAAGCAAATGGAACCTACTACCTGGTAAAATGACATCTTTACAAATACAGCCCAGGAACTAAATAGTGTTAAGAAATGAAGGCCATAGGAGAATTAAAACAAACACTGGCAAAGCCAGTTGGACTAGCTTGTATTAGTCCTGACTAAAGCATTAAGAATGTGTGCTGCAGTATAAAAAACAAAAATTATGATGATGATTCAATGTACTTTTGAGAGGGTAAAATAGCCCGTAGTGCAGTGCAACTCAAACAGTCCATAGCCGGTGGAATGATACACCAAACAACATATAATGGGGTGAGACAGAAATACTGCACTTTGCACAACCAAAGCCCACTCTATGTATATTTTAAAGAATTGCTAACAATAGGTTTTGGACAGAGCTGCGATGTAAAGACAAGCCTTAAATTGGGGAAACAAAACCAGCCTCATTCTCAATCAGAGTGAATAGTGCCAGCCGTGCCTGGTCTCCAACACCAGCAGTAAAATGCAACCAGCTACAGTATTTACTAATACCTGTCTATAGCGAATCGCATTCTGTTACAGTAGCCCTGGTGGTGAAAAAAGCTGTAATCACAGTATCACCTGTAACTGGCTGGCACAAGTTGCTTCCCTAGTAAAGATCATCGCAAGTTGAGGTATGTGTGGTCACTAAAAGCAGAGGTAATCTACATGGAGAAGTGATTTATTTTGGAGCGATCTTACCCCTTCCTGTGAAGTTGACCCCTTCCCTGATGTTTACATCTGCTATAATCGGCGTTGGCAGTAGTTATTTTTTTTTATACACCACTAGTAGGGTTTTTTATGCCCTACTACTACACTAAAGTATGTATTTCACCAGCGATAATTTAGATCATAATTGGCTATGTCAGCAGTGCAGCATCGTTGGATCCGATATCCCCAAGGATAGGCAGCCAGCAGACCCCGGACCCTTGCCAAACAGCAGGCCACCTCCGCCAGACACACAACCTTTTTTTCCACTGTCAATTCAGAGGTTATCACTTCCACCAGCAACCCTGCATCTCTCCCCCACAACTCCACTGTCTTCCTCATCTCAACCTGACACTCCAACTACCCCCTCATCTCGCACTCTCACCGCCCCCTTTCATCTCCCCTCACACTACCAGTCTCCTCTCTGTACTGCTTGCTGACACATGCTGTCTTCCTGTTCCTACTCTTGCGCTCAACTCATCCACCCCTCGCCCCCCTCCTCGTCTTGATGCTGCTCTCACTTGTCCTCGGAAACTGGAAGATATGCACAGCATGTCCCTTTCCTTGCTCTCTCTGTCGGCTCATGTGCTTCTCTCGGCCTGGTGGCCATCCTTGGTGCCCTGCAAACAGCTGGTGGGTGGTCATTGCCTCTCAAAACACCTGCCTTACTTTGATGCTAAAAAGGTTTCTTTGGTAAAAACAACCAGTCCCTCTCTCTCTCTCTCTCTTGTACTCTCTCTCGCCCCTCTCTCTTGGTCCCTCTCACACTTTTCCCGGCTCTCTTATGTGGTTGACTTCAGGTCTTCAAGTACAGTTTCTTTCCCATACCTTTTCAAGCTATTCCTCAATCCCACACTCACCTCCTTTTCTTGGGGTGTCTTCTGCATACACAGGCGCTCCTTCTTTATGTGTCTGTAGCCTGCTCTCCCCTTCTTTCTCTCACACTCTTTCTGCTCCTCGGTTTGGAGTTTATTCAGCATACACCATTTAGTCCTCTATCTATTCTGTACAGCTCTCACCCCTATCTATTCACCATGCTACATAATTCCACTACACAAATCCCCAACACCCCAACTCAATTCCACAACTAACAATTCCAAATCAATTAACATAATTCCACTCCACACAACATACATCCACTCCAAAGCAAAACACATTGGTAAAAGTAATTGTCATTTACAACAATAATAGCTCTCTCGCAAATGCGAGAACTATTGGCATTGCCATTGCTTGTTTAGAAAGTCCTCGAGTAGGCCAAATCCCAGGGGCATGAGGGCTTATAATGGAGGGGGGCTCATGGGGCCACCCTCCAAGGCTTCCCCAAGGCGCTGAACAGTACAAATGCAGGGGGATCAATTGACCCCCCGCAGCCCACCACCTCCCCAGGGAAGTAAATGAAAATTATGAACGGGAGAGCCGCTCTACCGCTGCCCCGGGGACCGCCACCTGCTCGGACGCACAGATTATTATTTTTTTTTTTTTCAAAGGAAGGCCAATAGACCACCACCTTCACGGGGCAATAATATGCAGGAGAGCAGGGCGGCTCACCCACTGCCCCAGGGACCACCACTTTCCTGGGGGACATTCATTATTGAAAAAAAGAACATGGGGGCCCGCAGCCCTTTTTGGACAAAGGGAGCTGCATGTTCAGCAGCTCCCTCTGTCCAAAAGCAATGCTGGCTCCAGCAGTATGCAGTCAGACTCCACTTGTGGTGCCCAATGAAAATGACTGCAGGACGTGGGCCCCCAGTATAGAAGCCAGGCCCCAGGGGATGGGGTCCCCAAGGCCACAATTGGCCTCAGAGAGGGGGGGCATGGCCTCCCTCCCTTTTTTATATAAATAAGACTTTTGAAAAATAAAAACGGTAACAGGGGGCTAGTTCGCACCCAAGGACATCCTTGGGGGTGAACGACCCATCCTGTTACCTCCAGTAAGTCCCACACGGTGTTATTGCGATGAGGTCTTATGAGGCCACGCACCCTTTCTCCACCACTCTGCAAACGCTGCTCCTGGTGCACTACTGGTTGGGGTACAAAGTTCACTTTACTCCTGAGGGACCTTGGGGGCTAAGAAGCCCTCCTGGTATCTCCTATAAGTACTACATAGGCGGGTTCCTGGGAGCTGGTCAGAGGCCCAGCACCCTTTCTCCACCACTCTGCAAACAAGACGACTACCTAAAGAAATACATATTCACTGGAAAAAAACAAAAGTTACAAGGACGTTATAGTTGGGCTCAGGTTTTACTTGTACGAAACCCATGAAATTCAGCTTTTATAATTAGTGAGCTTACTATAACTCACGCCCCCGCAATGCACTGCTTATGACCTCACATATTACATGACTCATGACATGGTCAGTGACATCACTGTTGATATCTCAAAAGACATCACTGTTGACATCATCCACAGAATCTCTGATGCACCCACTCACACCCCAAATAACCTTTCATACACCCACTCTAACTTCCACACTACCATTCTCAAACCCATTCACATACCCATACCAGTACTTACACAGCCACTCAGATTCATAAATCAACACACACATCAACTCACTCACTCATAGCGCCAATCATACACCCAGACACTCAATAATACAGCCACTGACATATCCCCTCATATGACCATATAGCCACTCATATACGGAGTCAGTCACCCGTAGAGCTACTTACACACCTACTCACCCACCCATAGTCAATCAGCCACATACAGATACTAACATGTACTCACTCACTTATACAGTCACTGACATAACACTCACCCTTTCACTCACATACCCCATCACTCACCTATACTGCTTTTCACATACCCAGTTACTCACTCATATACAACCCTAAGAGTGAGAGGCTTCATGTGGGGCGCAGGTTCTAGATTGAGGAAGCTGCATCCTTTAGGGCTCAACATGGGCTTAGACTTGCATTTATTTTCCGTGAGCATCCATCTGTGGATAAATAAAGAACATCTCCCAGAAAGGCGACGCATACACTCATAAAGAGCAGCTGAATGACAGTGTGTGATGTGACTTTAAAAGGAAGGTGTAAGTTCAAGTGCTCACATTGACTGCACAGCCTTGGAAGAAGGGAAGGTTCCGAAACGCGTCGGCGTATGCAGTCAGATGGTTCTTTGACTGAAGGATTGCACTTTGCATTCCAAATAAAGCGCTTTTGGGGTAAGCCGACCCGCGTCAGAGTGTGGTTATTTCATGGACACGCCCCACTGAGCAGAAAAAAAAAAAAAAAATATATATATATATATATATATATATATATATATATATATATATATACACACACACACATAGCCAATATGTGATCTCTATATGTGATCAAGGCTGCATGAGTACAGCCGAAACACGTCAGGGACATGCACTTGCACAAATGAGGAAAATAATAAATTAAAAACTTTCACACCTTCTTGTTGAAATTACAATGAAGGATTGACTTTATTTATATGTATATGTATATGTATATATACATATATATATATATATATATATATAGCTTGAAAGCATCCTTGCATAAATAAATTGGGCAAAAATAGCATTAAAAAGTGCCAAGAGACCTTTGAGACACAATACGCCCCCCGGGACTCCCTGGAGACGGAGGAGATATCCACATATCTCGATGACCTGCTGCCACAGGCCGTCTCCGATGACACTAGAACTGCGCTGGACGTCCCGCTCACGGCTGAGGAACTCGGGGAAGCGCTGGGACAGCTCAATATAGGGAAGGCGCCGGGCCCGAGTGGTTACCCGTGCGAATTCTACAAAAAGTTTAACCTCCAGCTGGGGGCTCAGTACAGACGCGCGCTTGAGGCAGCACGGGCCCAGGGGGAGTTACCGCCAGATTGGCGCCATGCCGAGATCGTGGTATTTCTGAAACCTGGCAGGGCCCCGGACAGGCACGACTCGTACCGGCCCATCTCGCTATTAAACATAGAGGCCAAAATCTTGGCAAAGGCCTTGGCGAACCGCCTGCTGCCCTATATTACAGACCTGGTCCACCCTGATCAGGCCGGGTTCATGCCCCGTAGGGAAACTCGCCACAATATCTGGCGGGCGCAGGCGGCGGTTGATGCCATGGGGGCTCGAGATGAGCGGGCGGCACTTCTACTAGCGGATATGGACAAGGCCTTTGACTCTGTGAGTTGGGCTTACTTGTTTACACTCTTGCCTCGCCTTAACCTTGGTCCAGTGTTCCTATCGTATCTGAAACTACTGTACACCAACGTCACGGCCTCGGTTCGGGTGGCCGGAGCCACGTCCGGGCACTTTCGGATTGGTCGGGGTACCCGACAGGGTTGCCCACTGTCCCCATACCTGTTTGCCCTGGCGATGGAGCCCCTGGCATCTCGGGTGCGTGCGGATGCCCAGATACGCGGGTTTGTGTGGGGTGGTGAATTGGTAGATAGAATCGCATTACATGCGGATGATATCCTCTTTTTCCTCACTGACCTGCAACACTCGGGTCCCCGGGTTCTGGAGGTCATGCTCATATTTGGCGAGATCTCCGGCCTTCGGCTCAACTTTCACAAATCGACTTTATGGGTGCTGGGTGGCAGAGTCGTGGTAGACCCCTGGGCTGCAGGACTGCGAGTTGCAACGGATGGGCTGAAATACCTTGGCGTCTATCTCTCGGAGTCGCGCGCCGTGGCTTGGGATCGTGGCGTCCTGCCGGTGTGGGAACGGGTCCAGGCCGATGTCAAGACTTGGTCCAGAATGCCCCTCACTATATTTGGAAGATCGGCCATCTTCAAAATGGTGGCGCTTCCACGACTGCTGTACCAGCTACAGAACTTCCCTTACCCTATTGGCCTGCAATGGTTTCGCCAGGTCAACTCGACGCTGGGTCGTTTTCTGTGGGCTGGTGGAGCGGCCAGAGTGGCGTTGAAAACATGCTTCCTGTCTACCTATTGCGGGGGCCTGGCCACCTCTGATCTCCTATCTTACTACCAGGCTTCCCAACTGCTTGTCCTTAATGAGTGGTGGTACAGCGACAGGGGGGACCCGGCGTATGCATTGGAGCGGTCGCTTATGGGCGATCACACACTACACACCATTCTATACTCAGCTCGTCTGCGTCGTGCACTGCCGTCGGTTACCAGAGTGGTCTTTGCAGTGTGGAGACAGGCCCTACGCCGCATGGGCTGGTGGGGCAAGTTGACGGCTGAGACGCCGCTCTGGCATAATGGCCTGCTCCCGGAGCTCTCGGCCCTGGCCGGCTTTGAGGGCTGGGAGGCGATAGGTATCTCGCTACTGGGCCAGGTCATGTCCGGCACTACCCTCAAATCATTCGAGGAACTTCGCACGGAGTTCCAAATGCCTCAGTCCCAGTTTTTCCGTTATCTACAGCTGCGCCATGCCCTCACCCCGAGCATTGCCAACCTGGACTCCCTACCTGAGTTCAGCCCAGTCGAGGCGAAGGTCTTTATGGGGGACCTGGGGGATAGGAAGGTATCCCGGATATACCAGACGCTAGTTATCCATTGCTCCTCTATCCTGCACTCTCTTCGGGCGGCTTGGGAGGTGGACGTAGGCCCCCTAGATGAGGACGATTGGAGGGAGGCGCTAGAATCCCCGCGTGGGACCGCCATTGCTGTACGGCTCCGGCTCATCCAATTTAAGTACCTGCACCGGGCCTACTACACCCGTGAACGATTGTGGAGAGCTGGGTTGATTGAATCCCCGGAATGTCTGCGCTGCGGGGCGGTGCCTGGATCCCTGTCGCATACTGTGTGGTTGTGTGGTCGGTGTCTGGCTTTTGGAGAGGCGTGTGGAGCTGTCTATCTGAGGTCCTAGGCTGGGACCTTCCCCGCACCCATCGGCTGGGGTTGCTGCATGTTATGGAGGGCATCGGTGGGAACATTTATAAGCGTCATCTGCTGCTTTTGGGGCTTGTTGTTGCCAAGCGGGACCTAGCCCGGGCGTGGAAGGGAGTGAGGGCCCCTCCCCTGTCTGCGTGGAAAGCTGGATTGGACTATTACATGGGCCTTGAAAAGCCAATCTTTGAGGCGAGGGGCTGCCCACGCAAACACTACAAAATTTGGAAGCGGTGGGCCGACTACCGGGGTCTGTCACTGGATCCCCCAGCGGAGCGAGAAGAGGACATTTGATTGTACGGACATTGTTGGCCTGATTCTGCGACACTCCTGTCGCACTGCACCTACACCCTTTATCTGCTGCTATATGTACACGTGCGTGGGGGGGAGGGGTGGGGGGGAGTTACTGGGAGTTGGGGGGGACGGGGGTTGTGGGGTAGGGTGGGTTGGGGGTTTATTCATATTGAGCCTATTTTCGATGCCTGCTTGAACATTTGCTACTCATCTGATATACTATACCTGTACTGTTGGTGGTGATCTCCGAACTGTGGTGTGCCACAATTTTATTGCCTACTTGCTCAATAAAATTGGTTGTGGAAAAAAAAAAAGTGCCAAGAGACGCTGGCATTCTGTTAGTTTGCGGTGTTCAGTTCGTCCACGGTGGGATTTTTGTCTGAAAAAACTCGAATTATAAAATGTGTTATAAGGGGTTAATTGAGCATAATATTGCATTAGGCAGATGTTATTTAAAATTCAAGGAAGCCTAATTTGCAGTTCCTCTTAAAAGATGGATCTCACTGCTGTCATTGACAAACCGTTCCAGTTTCTCTCTCTGACATTGCTCTGGCTTCCATGAAGGAAACATTTGTTCGAGAAATTGGACATAATTTTTAGCTTCACACCTGGACAGGGCATCCATATCCTTATTCGCAAGCTTAATTTGTTTTTCTTGGCAAAATGTGTTTTGGACCTCACCTAGAGAAGCTGATTAAAAAGATATCAGAGGATGAAGTATTACTTACTTGTAATCCTAGTTCAACATTGTAGATATCCTCACTGAAGTAATAACCAGAGAATAATCCAGCCTGGATGCAGTGACCCTGGAATACTTCTGTCTTGAATGTAGTAGTAAAATGTAAGAATAAAGAAGTAGCACCTCAAAGTTCTGAAATCTGGTCACATCTTCTTACAAATGAGGACATGGCAGCTTTTGCTGAATTTGTCTTTAAAAAGAAATATGTTTTACTCAGTACCCAGAGAATACTGCAGCAACTAAGTGAAAGAAATGTACGACAGTATCTCCAGTAATCCGTTTCCCTTCCCTGAGAAGAGAAAAATGTTGGAAAGGTGCTTGTGAGGTTAAGAGTAAATAAGCTAAAAACCATGCACTGCTCCTTTAAGGAGCTAGCGGCTTCCATCTCACAACATTCACTGTACTGCCAGTTTGCCTCAGATCTTTTTGAAGGGTATTGTTTAAAGTAGCAAGTATGTATACTTGCTGGTCGCAGTGCCACACCAGGCGATGGGATGGTTGTATGAGACTTCAGAGAGGATACCTACGATACAGAAGGAAAATGCTACTTACCAATATGCATCTGTTCTTGGCATGTACAGCTGCAGATTCTCACACTGTGCATTAGATCGCCACCTGGTGTTGGGCTTGGATGATAGCATGTTGTTGTCGTCTTGGAAGAAGCCTTTGTAGTCACAAGATAGGTGACTCTTCCCTTGGACGATAGTGCGCATGGGCATCGGCTCCATCCTTAGATTGTTTTTCACCATGGCGGGAAATGATGGAGTTTGTAGAAAGAATAAAGGATGTCCATGTGAGTATATATAATTAAAATAGAACTGGAACAGATACAGGATCCGGGGAGTCGGGAGGGCGTGTAAGAATCTGCAGCTCTACATGCCAAGAACAGATGCATACTGGTAAGTAGCATTTTTCGTTTGAGGCATATGAGCTACAGATCTTACACGGTGCATAGATTGTACAGCAGTGTCTCACCTTAGCGGTGGTCACCTGTATCTGTTGCAGTAGTTTGAAAGAGGGTTTTGAGAACAGCTTGGCCTACTGCAGCTTGCTGCTTAGCTTCAACATCAACACAATAGTGTTTAGTGAAGGTGTGTGTTATAGACCACGTTGCTGCCTTGCGAATGTCTTCTAGGGAATGTTCCCTAAGAAAGCCATGGAGGCTCCTAGTTTGCGTGTGGAGTGCGCCTTAGGAGGAACTGTTAATGTACGTTTTGCTCTTTGATAGCATATTTGTATACATTTTACAATCCACATTGCAATTCCAGCTTTAGAGATGGGGTTGCCTTTGTGTGGTGGAGAGAAAGCTACAAACAATTGCTTTGTTTTGCGAAAGGATTTGGTCCCATCTATATAATAGAGGAGAGCTCTTTTAACGTCTAGTGTGTGTAGAGCTCTTTTTGCTACAGAGTCTGGGTTTTGGAAAAAATCTGGTAACTCTACAGATTGGTTTAAATGAAATGGAGTAATGACTTTTGGAAGGAATTTTAGATTTGTTCTGAGAACACTTTATTACAGTGTAATTGTAAAAAGGGTTCTTGTATAGTGAAAGCTTGAATCTCACTTACTCTTCTAAGAGAGGTAATACCTACTAGAAAAGCTGTTTTCCATTTGAGGAATTGCAGGTCACATTTGTGTAGAGGTTCAAAAGGTGGTCCCATGAGCCTTGTAAGAACAATGTTTAGGTTCCACACTGGAGAGGGTGGTAACCTGGGAGGAATAATTCTTTTTAATCCTTCCATAAATGCTTTAATAGCAGGCACTCTAAATAGAGACAATGTTGTCTATGTTGTAAATATGCTGCTATTGCTGCCAGATGTAGGCGTATATATGAATATGCCAAATTACATCTTTGTAAATGTAGAAGGTAACAAATGATATTTTGGATGGAAGCATCTAGAGTATCAATTTGGTTATTGTTGTAGTAAATGGCAAATCTTTTCCAATTAGCAGCATAGCAAGCTCTAGTAGTAGGTCTCCTGGCTTCTTTAATTATATTCATACCGTCTGGTGGTAGGTTAAGATAACCAAACTCTAAGACCTAAGGAGCCAGTTCGCCAGATTCAGTTGACTTGGGTCTGGATGTCTGATGTCTTCATGGTTCTGCGTTAGATGGGATGGTGTCAGACGTAGCTTTTGGTGTGGAACTAGGGATAGTTCTAGCAGAGTTGTATACCACGGTTGGCGTGCCCATGTGGGAGCTACTAAAATCAGTTTGAGCGACTGTTGTCGTAGCGTGCGCACTATTAGTGGTATTAGTGGTAGTGGTGGAAAAGCGTACGCAAATCTGCCTGACCAGTTCATCCATATCACATTGCTCTTGGACAGCGGGTGTGGAAACCTGGCGGCGAAGGTTGGGCATTTTGCGTTTTCGTGTGTGGCGAACAGATCTATGTCTGGATGACCCCACTTGTGAAAGAATGGCTGAAGAACTTGCAGATGTAGTTCCCATTTGTGAATCTGTTGTGTCTGTCGACTTAACAGATCTGCTATCTGATTGTGAACTCCTGGAAGGTGTTCTGCTAACAGATATATGTTTTGTGGAATGGCCCATCTCCAAATGTTCTGTGCAAGCTGGGACAGCTGTAGTGTGTCCCCTCCTGTTTTTGTATATAGTACATAGCTGTCATGTTGTCCGCCCGGATTAAGACAGCTTTGTTTTGTACTTGTACTTGGAATGTTTTGAGTGCTAAGAATATTACTAGCATCTCTAGGTGATTGGTATGGAACAATTTTTGTTGATTGGTCCATTGCCCCCGAGTTGAATGATGTAGAAGATGGGCTCCCCATCCTGTGAGATGCATCTGCTTTAAGTACTATTTGTGGAATAGGTTTGAGGAACGGCTGCCCTTTTGTCAAGTTTTTGGTGTTCCACCACTGCAGAGAGCGATGTGTGCGGCTGTCTACCAACACCAGGTCTGTTAGTTGTCCTTGAGCCTGATTCCACTGTTGTGCAAGATATTCCTGTAACTTACACATTTGCAGTCTTGCATATGCTATAATGAAGATGCAAGATGACATCATGCCTATTAGTCTAATGAACACTCTATGTTGATGTTGGAACTTTGTGACTAAGGCTTGAATGTTCTGTATCCTTGCTGGACTGGGATACACTAGAGCTGTAGACGTGTTTATTGTAGCCCCTAAATATTGATGTAAATGAGAGGGCTTTAGGTGCGACTTGATGTAGGTGATTGTGAACCCTAAGTCGTGCAATGTTTGAATTGTCTGATGTGTGTGTTGGACACACTGATTGAATGACTTGGCTTTTATGAGCCAATCGTCTAGATAAGGGAAGACATGTATCTGTTGTCTTCGGAGATGTGCTGCTACTACTGCTAGGCACTTTGTGAACACTTTTGGTGCAGTTGTTACCCCGAATGGAAGGACTTTGAATTGATAATGCTGTCCTTCCAGTACAAACCTTAGATACTTCCTGTGAGGATGTATAGGAATGTGGAAGTAGGCGTCTTTTAAATCTAGTGTTGTAAGGAAGTTGCCTTGTTACAGCAATGGGAGCACTTGTTGTAAAGTGATCATATGAAAATTATCTGAGTGTATATAGTGATTAAGGGGCCTGAGGTCGAGAATTGGTCTTAGTGTCCCATCCTTTTTGGGTATTAGAAAATACAGCGAGTAAACCCCTGTTCCTTGATGTTGTAAAGAAACTATTTCTATTGCGTTCTTTTGAAGAAGTGATAGGACTTCTTGTTTGAGCAGCGTAAGATGTTCTGCAGACATTGGACGCTGTCTGGGTGGTATGTGTGAAGGGGTAGCTGTAAGTTCGAGGCAGTAGCCATACTGGATAATTTGTCTTACCCACCTGTCTGTTGTGATGGAATTCCAGACAGGTAGGAACTGTGTTAGTCTGCCCCCCCCCCCACAGGAGTAGAGTGCTGTTGGGGGAGCAGAGGGAAGTCACTGTTTTGTGGTGGAAGAGGTTCGATTATTGTTGTTACCTCGACCTCTTCCTTTATTGTTGTTGCTTCTATAGCCTCCTCTAAAATATCCCTTACTGGAGGATGTCTGTGTATTGGATTTGAAGGAAGCTGTATTGTCTGCTCCAGTTTGTTTGGAGCCTCCTCTATAGAAGGTTGTTACAAAGGCAAGGGGTCCCAGACAAAAAACAAAATATTGCAAACTTATATCAATAATACTTGATTAATTCAAGGAGCAAAGCTAGTAACTGCAAAAAAGTTTTATTCAGATTTGCATGATTACCTTTTACTGGTTAGAGTTCATATTATATTTGATTATACACATGACAAATTTGTGATAAATGTACGTGCCCACATTCACAACGGGGAGGGGGGAAGTGAAGGAAGTGTCAAGGACAGGGTGGGGTCAAAGGATAATCAGATTCATTCAGTGACAAGTATAATTCACAATTTGGAGACTTCGTACATGTGGTCCCTTTAGCCAAAAGGCCACAACATAAGGCTCTTAGAGAGTCCAACATATGACTGATGCACAAAACCAAACTCCGCTTCAGCCATTAGGGTCTTGCTTGGGGTAGGAGATTGGTCGTAGTTGTGTAGTCAACGTTTCGACCCGGATTATAGGTAGGAAAGTAGTCCTTACGAGGCGGGTCTTCTTCAGGACAAAGGGGTTGTGGGTGGGCAACCTCCTGGGGAGTAGTTAAAAAGAAATCAATTAGCACACACCCATCCTGTTAATTATTACAAGGAGGGCGGAATTGGAGAGAGCAAATTGAAATGAAAAACGTGCTGTCAAAGGTCTGGTCACGAACAACGTTTATACAGAGTGAGACAAAAAGAAAGAAATACAGAAGACCTAAATGGATTACGATAGGCTCTATACACTTGATATTCTGAAGCAAAGTGTAGAGTCTACACTTCACGGCTCCAGGGAGAAGTTGAGAGATTTGGATCAGTTCAGGGTACTCAATTCGCTACTACTGAACCACCTCACTAAGGAGATTAAATCTACACAAAGTTACTATTGGTGGCCTATATATGCACAAATTCGATGGGACTCGCCCGTAAACTATTGAGAAAGTCATACCTATAGGTTCTGAAGTTCCTCAGAGCTTCTGGTAAATGGGGACCAAGATCCTTAGCGGTTGTTCATCCTGACACCTTAAAATTAGGAAAAGGCATTATTCATTGACGCACACTAGTACAAAGGGTCTGGATTGTAGAATATAGATAACGTTTTCGAGCTTACCACTATTTTTAGCGTGTCTACAATTTTACAGTATTCTCGCCGGGACAGAACCTTGTATGGAACAGATCCATTCTGTCTGCCTAAGAATTGTGTGTGAGTGGTAAGCTCTCTCTTTCTTTAATTGGTGCTTTATTTAAACCAGGGCAATAGGACCCGTATCTTTTAATAATGCATATATGTTTTCTCTGTTCCCAACGCATAGGCGTATCTGATTTGTTCTTAATAAATTTGAACTGAATAGCATCCGTTCATCGGAGTATTTGAAAAAATAGATCCGCTCTTTCTGCAACAGAATTAAAAATAGTGGTAAGCTCAAAAACGTTATCTATATTCTACAATCCAGACCCTTTGTACTAGTGCGTCAACGAATAATGCCTTTTCCTAATTTTAAGGTGTCGGGATGAACAACCGCTAAGGATCTTGGTCCCCATTTACCAGAAGCTATGAGGAACTTCAGAACCTATAGGTATGACTTTCTCAATAGTTTACGGGCGAGTCCCATCGAAGTTGTGCATATATAGGTCACCAATAGTAACTTTGTGTAGATTTAATCTCCTTAGTGAGGTGGTTCAGTAGTAGCGAATTGAGTACCCTGAACTGATCCAAATCTCTCAACTTCTCCCTGGAGCCGTGAAGTGTAGACTCTACACTTTGCTTCAGAATATCAAGTGTATAGAGCCTATCGTAATCCATTTAGGTCTTCTGTATTTCTTTCTTTTTGTCTCACTCTGTATAAACGTTGTTCGTGACCAGACCTTTGACAGCACGTTTTTCATTTCAATTTGCTCTCTCCAATTCCGCCCTCCTTGTAATAATTAACAGGATGGGTGTGTGCTAATTGATTTCTTTTTAACTACTCCCCAGGAGGTTGCCCACCCACAACCCCTTTGTCCTGAAGAAGACCCGCCTCGTAAGGACTACTTTCCTACCTATAATCCGGGTCGCAACGTTGACTACACAACTACGACCAATCTCCTACCCCAAGCAAGACCCTAACGGCTGAAGCGGAGTTTGGTTTTGTGCATCAGTCATATGTTGGACTCTCTAAGAGCCTTATGTTGTGGCCTTTTGGCTAAAGGGACCACATGTACTAAGTCTCCGAATTGTGATTAATACTGGTCACTGAATGAATCTGATTATCCTTTGACCCCACCCTGTCCTTGACACTTCCTTCACTTCCCCCCTCCCCGTTGTGAATGTGGGCACATACATTTATCACAAATTTGTCATGTGTATAATCAAATATAATATGAACTCTAACCAGTAAAAGGTAATCATGCAAATCTGAATAAAACTTTTTTGCAGTTACTAGCTTTGCTCCTTGAATTAATCAAGTATTATTGATATAAGTTTGCAATATTTTGTTTTTTGTCTGGGACCCCTTCCCTTTGTAACGATAATTACCCAGGTCCCTTTGACTTTAGTGGGTTTAACCCTGTTTTCCATAATCTCCTCTATAGAAGGAGCGATGAAAGGAGCTTCAAGCTTGTGTGTATTGCAAAGCTCCCATAGATTTGGCTGTATCTGTATCTTTTTTCATTTTATCAAGTGCTGTGTCTACCTCTGGTCCAAACAATTGATGTTGGTTGAATGGCTGATTTAAGATGGTAGTTTGCACTTCCTGCTTAAATCCTGAAATGCATAGTCACGCATGACGTCTAAGTAGGACACTAGTGTTTACAGCTCTAGATGCAGTGTCTGCTACATCAAGTGCACACTTTAGTGAGGCATTTGAAATCAACTTGCCTTCTTTTATAAGGTCGTTTGCCTGCGCCTTATATTGGTCAGGTAGATGTTGCATTAATTTTTCTAACTGATCATAATGAGCCCTGTCATATCTTGCAAGGAGGGCTTGCGTTCTAGCTATACGCCATTTATTAGTAGCTTGTGCAGCTATTCTTTTGCCTGAAGCATCTATCACCTTAGATTCTTTATCAGGGGGTGGTGCTTCACCTGATGTTTGTGGGTTTGCTCTTTTTCTAGCATTTGAGACAACTAGGGAATCTAAGGGTAGCTGTCCATAATAATAATAATAATAATAATAATAATAATAATAATCATCCACATTTGTAAAGCGCGAACAATCACCCGTAAGGGTCTCTAGGCGCCGGGGGCCGTCGGGAAGATTAAGCAAGCTATTGCCCAGAGTCACATGGTGCTGGGCAACCTGCCGCCGGAGCAGAGGATCGAACAGTGATCCCCAGATTCCAGCGTCAGTCGCTCTGGCCGCAGCGCCACACCTCTCCCACAAATGTGGATTATTATTCAACCGTATCTAATAAAAAATCTTCCTCTGCCTCATCTGAATGCATGGTGACCCCATGATAAATGGCAGCCGTATTCAGTAAATGCCCACAACCAATATTGTCTTCTGGGGGAGAAGGTTTTGATGGGTATGCCGGTGGGTAGGGAATATCTGGCACATCCAGTGGGTTTGGGTACTCCCAATCTGGATCATCAACAGGGTAGGGAAAAGGCTCATCTGGGTCTACCCCTCCCCCTATGCTATACTCATCATCATTTTGAGGTGTATGTGGTGAAGAATGAGGAGTGCTCAGGAGAATTCTGAGGTGAATTGTTAGGAGGAACAGGAGATGAAGGAGAAGGAAGTATAGGAGAAGAAGGGTGCATAGGATATGTGGCAGAGACAGGCACTGCAGGTATAGGTGCTGGGTCTAATTTTCTTTTCCTGTGTGGTGTAGTGGATACATGACCTGTCTTTGGGTCAATGTAGATTTTTTTGTAGAGGATCAGGTTGGAAAAGGTATTTTCCTTGCGGAACCTTTGCTGGTGCCGATTTTCTCGGTTCCGGGCGTGGTTGCTGCTTGTCTGTAGCCTTAGGAGTTGCAATTGTGTCCTTTGGCGTAGATTTCAGCACCGAAGGTGTTGACTTCAGAGTCGTAGGCTGTTTTGAGGGCTTGAGCACATCGGAATCAGGCCTTGTAGGTTTCGGTACCGAAGATATTGGCTTCGGGGTGGAAGCTGGTCTCGTCGGCTTGGAGGCGTCAGACGCTGGCTTCATAGTTTTGTCTTTAGAAGTCGACGGTTTCGGAGCCGAGACTCCTTTTGGTTTCGGTGCAGAGGGAGCTGGTGGTATCGGCATGTGCGGTTTGCTCAGTAAGGACCAACCGGAAGGCTTGAGTACTTTATTCGGAGCCGAGCTCGATGGCGGGGCTTTCGAAGTGTGCTTTCGGTCACGACTGGGCCCCGGAGGCGGAGTGTTGACCTTTGCCTTTCATTTGAGTGGTGGGTATAGGGCCGGGCAGTAGTACTCACGCGCTGACCCGATTGTATGAAGTCATCTGAGTCGTCAGCCTCCGATACGATTTGGAGATCGTCTGAATCTTCTTCGGGAACGAGCGGAACTTCTTCGTCGAAGTTATCCACCGGTTCCGGGGCCGATCTATGCATGGCGTGTCGACGGGCCCTCCGATCTCAAATGGTTTTCTTGGAACGAAAGGACGCACAGGCTGTGCAGCTGCATTCGTCGTGTTCTGGCGATAAGCACAGGTTACACACCTCGTGATGGTCACTGTGTGGGAACTTTGCTCCACAGTTGGGGCATCTTTTGAATGGCGTTCTTTCCATGAGGTGTAGGCCTCACGGCGTGGATAGTCCCAACGGCCCGCGTCGACAACCAGACTCGGGCTGATGGAGTCGAGACGATGTTTGTCGATATCGAAAGTAGTTTGGTGAAGTTTGAATACGTTTTTTCATCCAAACCCAGTGGCGTAAAAAAACAATCTAAGGATGGAGCCGATGCCCATGCGCACTATCTTCCAAGGGAGGAGTCACCTATCTCGTGACTACAAAGACTTCTTCCAAGACAACAACATGCAATCACCAGAGGCCAACACCAGGCGGCGATCTAATGCACTGTGTAAGATCTGCAGCTCATATGCCTCGAACTTAGGATTACAAGTAACATTTCCATCTGCATCACTAACAACCATAAACATAGAATTGACTAACAAGCTTATACCCCAAACACAGCTGTCAATATGAAAACAATAATAACATGTACACTACTGATTAGATCAGTACCAGTATAAAAACAAACATCACTCAAAAAGGTACTTCAAAGCTGCTTGACCAACTAAGATATCAGTAGTGTCTAGCTAATATATGTATTGATTTCCAAGTTGCAGCTTTAGAAATTTCTACTAGAGGTACCTTTCGCAGCCAGGCCAGAGTAGCTGCCTTGCTTCATGTGGAATGTGCTTTAAGTTTACCAGGAAGACCTTTATTGACAAGCTGGTTAACAACAGACAAAGCAGGATACTCTTCATTTAGCAATAGTTTGCTTGGTGGACACAAGGTGTTTAGAGGGGTCCATGATTTAATGGCTGATCTGTTGTGCAAAATTTTCAAGTTCTGTCTCAGTAGAATCTTAAAACTCTTGTAACATCTAAGGAATGAACATCTCTCTTTGCTTCAGAAAGGGGATCACTTAAAAGAGTAGGGGAGAGATTGTGTATTGGTGCAACACAAGGAGTCATTAATGTTGTCGGAACTATATGAAGATCTCTTGGAGGCGACGGTTGCCTTGTTGAGTGGGGGGGGGGGGGGGGGGGGGGGGGACAGGTAGGGAAGGTTTTTCTCAAGACCACCAAAAATTATTTTATCACTGCAGTTGTAAGGGACCCATCCTATATTCTTTAATGGCAGTTAGGTCAACCTTAATTGCTCAATATGCCGACAATGACCAGATGAAAGCTTTCAGTGTCAGATGCACTACTTTTGGCTCCAGAATGTTGATACAATACAGTTGTTTCTTTTTCCGACCACAATCCTTGAACAGCAACATGTTGCAGGTTGATACCCCATCTGATCTGAGAGGCATCTGTCAGAATGTTGTGTGTCGCCAGAGTTTGATGGAAAGGAACCTCATTCAGAAGGTTGTTTTTCTTCCACCACCATTTTTGGGACTCTAGCTTGGACAAGTAATGTTGATTTGTCTTCCAAACTGCCTTTTCACTGGGGCTATTGGTCATTCATTCAGTGTTGAAACTGCCTGTGTAATTGGGTTTGGGGGCAAAGAAAAATACATTGTCACGATCCTAGGAGAGATTAGAACTGTTGTGCTGTTGGATTTCGAACTTGCAATAACTGGTGATATTTTTGTAAAATCATAGATAGTCTGTTGTAATAAAATAGTATCTATTCCAAGTAGTATCTTCATGTATCTTTATTCAAGTAGATGTTATAGGGAAGAGAGCCCCACCAGGAGCAGCCTCACTGCTCTACTACAGACCGTTACTGCTCTACAACAGACCAACCCAAGTACTAGGATCGTGCAAGCTGGCTAGGCAAACATGAGAAGCACAAGAGAACCACCAATAAAAGTGTGAAATAAAACTAACCAAAAAGAAAAAAACATATGCAAGCGTGGAATATCTCCACACAGAACATAGTTACAATTATAGCAAACTTCCCCCAACAACAAATTGGGGTGTGATATGTGGAAGGGGCTTCACACAGAACCAAAAGGTCTCCCAACGCAAACCCTGACGTGCGAGGGAAAAACCCAAATCTAGCAAAGGAAACCTTGACATCCAAGGGTGTAAAAGTGCCATAAAGACGAAAGCAAGAAGCAACCGGGAATTCACGAAAGTAAATGCACATAAAGTAGGCATGCACAACCCTTGCCCTAACTGAGAGTTAGGGTAAGATGTGTAGAAAACAGTCTACACGTAACCAATCAAGCACACATCAATTGACTTAAAATGTAAGCAACTCCCCCCAAAGCAAGATGGGGTGTGAGGTGTAGAAAACGCTCTACACGAAAAACTGCAATCACCAACCTCAAACTCCACCCACACAAACGCTGGGCTGTGATGTGTGGAAAAGGGGCTCCACACGAAACTAACACATCCGTACAACAATGGGTGCTTATACCACACTAATCCATAACCACGTAACATGGGAGAAAGTAATACCAGGAGCAGAAGCATGCAAAACGCATGACACAAATCATGATAAATCCTGTAACCGATGGCGTACTTGGTAGCAAACTTAGCAAAATGTAGATTAGCATGTAACATGAAAGGGACCAAGCAGAAACACCACCCTAACAAAAAGTTGAATTGTGATGTGTAGAAGGGACTCCACACAGGACCAAGGTAAATGTACATTATGAAAGAAAATGCATAGAACGTAGGTAAATGCACAATTGAATGTCAAATCTGACTCATGCAGAGACGCATACTAAGCACTTGAAAAGAAACCGTACTACAATGGGTGGTTATACAACACTAACCCATAACCACGTAAAAGTGGGAAGCAACATTACAACTAACTGCACAGTTCCCAACAATCATTATGCAATTAAAAGAACATGTACCATTGAAGACACAGTCAGTAAATGAACTGCTAGAGCATAAAAATTAAAAATTCACAGCCATTACAGAAGAAGAAGGCAATGAACACAAGAAGAAAAGACGCTCCGCATTTGTAAAATGCATGCTTCAACATCAAATGACATAATGAAAAATAAAATCGGTCCTTACAGATGTACTTAATGAGTAAAAAAACACTAGGGAGAAGGACAATCCAATTAATGAAATTGCAGCAGCTGACTCGTGAAGTGCAGCAGATAAAGTTAGTGGAAAAGATGGCAAAGTCTGATGAGCGACAACTCACCTGAAGTCAAGACAAGCACTCCAGACCTGCGATGACAGAACAAAGTTACTGGCGAGAACAAGATTCTTTGAAAAGTCAGCTCCCAAGGGCACAGGGAAAATTGGAGGGAGTCCAACAGAAGGGCACCTCGCAAGGACACAGGGAGAAACAGGTACCTGTAATTCCATGCTGCTAAATAGCGACTACGTTCCTTCAAGTTGGTGTTTAACTTTATTGTAAAACGAGGAAACAAACATGGTTGTCAAGCGTAAGATTAAAGTACATGCATATAGGCCACGTTAAATTTATGCAGTTTCCAATCCAAATATGGTGGCACGCAGCACTACGGAGAGACAGGTGGCTAAGCAGGCCCTCCAGTTTATCGTGATTTCGCGATTCACGAAAAAAATCGCGAAATCGGCAGATTACTGCGATGGCCGCGATAATAGCCATATTGGCCGCGATATTTACAAAAAAGTGTCGGGAGACAGCAAAACAAACAATGCCTTTTACTGGCTGTGTGCCCCCTCCCCCCCCCCCCCCCTCTGTGTCAGCAGCTTCCCGGGACACACACAGACAGTCAGTTTTTGAGCTGCCAGCCTCACCCGAGTACTTCACAGGTCATTAAAAGACCTTTCACTTCTTAATGAGGCTTTGTTTTTCACGCCCCCGCCTGTTATCCTCGGCTCTGGCAGGTGTCAGGGGCTTGCTGTGGTATTGGGGGCACTGCTTCCTTGGGGCAATGTAAGCGCGGCACAAGAAGAGGAAGTGGGTCAGACCCAGTGCTTAATTTGTAAAATATGAAGTGCAGGTGCTCCAATTTTTTTAGGAGGCCCACCTACTTCCCTCGGCTCCACCCACTTCCACCAGTGACTCCTCCTGGGAGTAAGTGATGTCAGATTCAGGAAGCGCCGGCACTGCTTTGAGGCGTGCGCTGGCAGTTACAGTCTTGTCATTCCATTGCATACAGTCAGCATAGCTGTCAAGGTTTCAGATTGCCATGTGTGACATTTTCATCATTTCCGTGTAATTATGAGTGACATTCAATTACTACGAGTGACACTTTCTCCCGAGCAAAATCAAGCAATGAAGACGATGGTAACATAAAAATCTGAAATTACACCCATATGAGCAACGAGAAACTCTAAGAAGATCTTCAAACTGCTGCAAAGTGGCAGAAATGGAAGGGCACTAACCTACTGCCCTGCTGTAATTTTTAAAGAGACTTTACTTGTGCTCATGTTGACGAGCTCTAAGTTAGTAAATTAAATTAGGATTCATTGGTGAAGAGTGACTGCTTCATTGTCACAGGTGGTTATAGCCCTCGCATGTGCCTACTCAGTGGGTCACCCGTCTATACTTACTTGCTGGTCGGCATACTGCATACATTCTCCATATTCTCCATCAATCCTAGTAAATAATGTCAGCCAACAATCTCAGCTCTTAGTGGTGGTCATTGTTGGCCGCAGATTTATTAATATCAATAATGATTATTAATAACAATATTAATCACATACTGGTTGTACAATCTTCATTTGCGAACTCTAACCATCAATCATGCACATCACATTACAGTTTATGACACCTTCCTCTGGTACAGGTGTCTGTCTCTCGTGCACCCATCAGTTCGTAAATGGCACTTGTGTACAACCAGTTCATAATCAGTTTATTGGTGTTCCAGTAGTTGGTTGGCCACACCCCTTTTGGGTGTCATGGAGGGGAGCTTCTTTGCCTGGAGTTAGGTCCCCAGCTCGCTACCATTTGCGCCCTGCCGTCCGGCCGGGTCTGGGCCGCGAGTGCCGTCTCCGTCTTTTCCTCCCCTCCTTTGTGCGGCCACGTCACCCTGCCGTGCGGCATTGAAAAGTGAGCGGCCCTCCTCCTACACACCGCCCACCGGTGTGTTTGGTTAGCCAACGATTGTAGGATTTCCGCCACGCCGCAGGGAGGCTCACGTCTTTCTGCGGCTCCCCCCTTTTGCCCCTTGGTTCGTGGCTACCTACATTCCCCCCTTTTTTCCTCCTTTTTAACGACAACCCGCGAGCGTCATTGTGCCCCACAAGTTGCCCCAGAACACCTCCATTCCCTTGTCGGACAGATGCACCCCATCTTGTCCATATAGCTCTGGGCGGCCTGGGTGGATGAGGCCGTGCCGAATTGATTCCAGGCCGTTGGTTGAGCAAAACTTGTGCATGGCGATATTTAACTTGCGCCTTGCGTTATCCACCGCTTTGTTGGAGTCGGCACCCCTCCAGTGCCTCCTGCTGATCATCTCCGACCAAACCACTGCCGTGGTCCCCAGCCATGCCGCCGCTTTGGTGATGTCCTTCTGGATGGCTTGGCCCACCGCCTTGCGGCCCAACCGCGTTAGGTCGTTCCCTCCTAGATGTATGATCAGCACATCTGGCAGCCACGCTGAGTCTGCCATGAGGCCGTCCAGGGTCGGTAGCAACTGCTCCCATCTCATGCCGGGCCGTCCGATCCAGCGGATGTATGTCGCCTTGGGTCTGCTTTCCTTGTGGCCCACTCGCCTCCACCAGGACTCCATTCTGGATACGAATGAATGCCCCACGACCCAGACCAGCTGTGGGCGTCCCCCTGTCGAGAGAAAATGCTCCATTAAGGTGGCTTTCTGCGCACCGGGTGTGGACGAGGGAGGGCAAGAAACCCTGCCGTGCGGCATCCCAAGGCGGCTGCTCCCCCCCCCCCTCACTACCCCTCTCCCCTTTCTGTTTTTTTTTTTTTTTTTTTAATATGAGATGCGGGCGTATGTAAGACTTGTAGGCCCTGGAGCGCCATCTGCCCACGGCCTGGATCCTGTCCTCCGGCATGCCATACTGCGATGCCGAGGTCGCCGCCCCGATCCTGAAGGAGTGCGGGGCAAATGATGTTGCCTGGAGCCCCGCCTTACTGAGGCCCTGGCGCATTACGGCCGTGAACTGGAACCTGCTCAAGTTCCTTCCATCTTGATGTACGAAGAGGGGGCCCTCCCCCGCCGGGCGAGCCGCCATGTATTGAAACAGCCAGCACACTGCGCAGCGCCCCACCTCTGGAATACAATGCAGGCGTATCGTCGTCCCTTTTCGGGCCCTATCAGTTTTGGATTGCCTAAGCGTGAGCTCCACAGCTTTTACCATCGGCTTGATGTCCCTTGCCTGCAAGCAACGCTGCGCCGGGCCTGACCTGTTGGGGGCCACTATTTCGCTTACCCGAAATGCCCCAAAGAAAGCCGTGGTGAACGCGGCCCCGAAGAGTAGCCGCTCATACCTGTCCGCAATGATGCTGGTTAGGGCGCTAAGTAACTGACCCAGCTTGACGTAATCAATGGGGCGCCTGGCGTCCTTCTTGGTCCCCTCAATTTTTCGCCAGCCTTTCAGGGCTGCTTTCAGGTAGACAGTTGCCGTGGGGTCCTCACCTGTGTGAAGCCTGGCAAAGTAGGCAATGGCGGCCAGGTGCGCCTGTGCCCAAGACCTTGTTTTCTTAGCGTCGAATGCCCATTGCACGAATTTCTCCACCACTGTGCGCACCTTTGCTTTGTCCTCCAGCGACTCTATGCCCCCGATTCTCATTACTGTGGCCGCGTATTTCTTGTATCTCCTGTGTGCCTCAGAGGTGAGCGAGTGCCCTATTAATCTGGACAAGTCAACCCCCCCAGGTCCCACAGGTATGGTGGAAAGGGGGTCATCACCTCGTCCGCACCGGGTAGAAGTTGTTTGAACCGTGTCATCTGGGACCGGGATAGCGCATCTGCGACCGTGTTCTCTGTCCCCGGCACGTGTCGAGCCTTCAGCTCCAGGTTCCCCTCGAGCTGCAATTTAACCAACTCTCGCATTAGCCTCAACATGCCCGGGCATCTTGCTGCGCCTCTGTTAATGGCCTGCACTACCCCCATGTTATCCGACCATAAGGTGAGCTTCAGGTTCCTTATCTCTTCTTTCCATACAGTCAGAGCCACTACTATTGGGAATAGTTCGAGGAACGTGATGTTTTTTGTGAGCCCCTGCGCATGCCACCTGTCTGGCCACTGGCTGGCACACCATCTGTTCCCCAGGACCGCCCCAAATCCCAGGCTCCCGGCTGCGTCTGTGTATAGGGATAGCTGATCCGCTGTCACCCAACCCTTTTTCCAGATCAGCACACCATTGAAATCCTGCAGGAAGTCGTCCCATACCTGTAGATCCTGCCTTACACCCGTGCTCAGCCGGATGTGGTGGTGTTTGTGGGTAACGCCAGCCGTTAGCGCGGTGAGGCGCCTGGAAAAGACCCTGGCGGGCGGGATGACCCTCGCCGCAAAGTTCAGCCTGCCTACCACCCCTTGGATATCCCTGAGGGTGGCTTTGCGCCGGCCCCGTAGTTTGGCTATTTCTTCCCTGAATTCCTGCACTTTCTCCAGGGGGAGCCTGGCGGTCCCCGCCGTGGAGTCAAGCTCAATGCCCAAGAACGTCAGTCTTGTCGTTGGGCCTGTCGTCTTCTCTTTCGCTAGGGGGACACCGAGTGTTTCGGTCAGGTCCTCGAACGCCGCCAATGTACTGGCGCACGTCGTAGATCCCGCTGGTCCTGTGAACAGGAAATCGTCCAGGTAGTGCAGCTTCCCGCCCCCCTGGTGCCTGTCGTGGAGGGCCCATTCCAGAAAGGTAGCGAATTGCTCAAAATAGGCACAAGATATGGCACATCCCATGGGCATGGCTTTGTCGACGTACATGTCCCCTTCCCATTGAAAGCCCAGCAGGTGGAAGCTGGTCGGATGCACCGGTAATAAGCGAAAGGCAGATTCGATGTCTGCCTTGGCCATGAGGGCCCCCTTTCCTGACGCTTTGACTAGTGCGATCGCGTCATCCACTGACGCGTAACCCACAGAGCATGCTTCCGGGTCGATGCCATCGTTTACGGACCCCCCCTCGGGGTATGACAAGTGGTGTATTAGCCTGAATTGGCCCTTTTCCTTTTTTGGAACCACTCCTAGTGGGGAGATGACTATTCCTTCACGCAGTTCCTGAGGGAGGGGGCCCTCGATTCTACCCAGGCTCTTCTCCTTTTCTATCTTCGCGCTCACCACCCGGGGATGCTGCCTCGCTGACTGTAAGTTATTCGCTCCCGTTAATGGCAGCGGGCCTCGAAACGGGATAGTGAAGCCTTCTTCAAAACCTTCAACCAGCGTCCTGGCGTCTGTTTTGTTTGGATACCTGTTTGCTAAACTGCGCAGCTGTTGTGTATTAATGGGGGACCTAGCCAGCTGGCACTGTTGAATGTCTACTAGTGTCCCGCCCCCACTAGCCTTCGGGCTAGTGCTTCTTGTGTTTCTCTTTCTTTTCGCTCTTTGATTCCCGCTTGGAGCCTTTGCACGCCGCTGCAGCGTGTCTCCCCCCGCAGCTTGAGCATGCATGTTGGAATTTGCACGAGGAGCCCCATGAACAGTCCCCCGCATCGTATCTCCAGCATATTGCCTTGGTCGCGGGGGGGGGAGTTGGACCGCCCAGAGGAATGTTTCTGGTAACCTTTGTTCTTCCCCTTATGGGACGAACTCCGAAAGGACTGGTCGTATTTCCCCGTCCAGGCTCTCACTTCTTTGGCCGCGAGCATTTTATGAATAAAACCTGAAACGTCTTCCTCATTCCACTCCATCTCTGGGTGCCTCTGCATCTTTAATCTGAAACCCTTATCGTATTCCAACCCTGCGTCCCCGGGGAATTGCCTCTGCGCTGAGTGTATGTTAGCCTCATACAACCATAGGTCAGCTGCGCAATGGGGGAACCTCTCTACTATGATACACGCCATGATCCTGAACGCGTCTAGCCAATTCTCGAAGTTCCGCTCCTTTCTAGCCCCGCGCCTCTCCCTTTTTTCGTCCTCTCTCCTGTCGCATGTGGTCAGGTCGAGGCCCTCCAGCTGTATTTCTAGGAGCGAGAATATATCTATGAACTCCTTGCGCCATATCCTCTCTTTTACTGCGAGAGGAATAAGGCACGCGAGCCCCGTGGCTTTCGTCGTCAAGGAGGCAGGGCCGGGGGATGGTCTGGCGTACAGGTCACTGCCTAGCCCCACCGACCCCGGGCTCCCGGACCCAGTATTGTACCCCCACCCGGGTAATGGGGAAACCTGATCACCCTGCGGGGACAAGCCCACCTGCTCCTGCACCCTTGACTGCCGGGCCCACCCTGGATCAATCATATGCCACGTTAAACCCCCTGTCTCGTCAGTGCGTTGTTCCCTGGGCCCCGCCGCCCCCTGCCCCGCGCCGTTCAGGAACGTCGGGGCGAGCGATTTCAAGCATTCTTTCACAATGGTACTAATATGCTCACCATTAACTGCTCTGCCGTTCGTCTCACCCTGCTTGCTGTCGTCTGACCTCGGCGGCGGGAGCTTCTGGCGCACTTTCTTTGGGGGATTCCTCTTGGAGGTCTTCTTTCTCGGCGTGGTCTTAGGCTTCTTGGGTGCTGACGGGCCTGCTTCCTCCTCCGCCTGGCCGTCCGGCCTATTCTCCTTTCCTTTGGCCAAATGGGGCTGGAGCCATTCGTCGCCGTGTACCGCCGATATCTCGCGGATTTTCTTCAACACTTCCGCCATGTCTCCTGGCTGATCTTCCGCCATGTTGTTCCTAGGGCCTAGGTCTGGTTTCTGCGGGCTGGTCTGCGCCGCTGGGTCGGAAGGAATTCCGGACCCGCCTTTGAACTTCCTTGCACGTGTCTGTTGTTCGTCTGATGAAGCGGCTCAATGCGCGCTGAACTGGACTATTGCTTACCGCGCTGGAGCTTGGCAAGGCCGCCGAGCTCGTCGTCTTTCTCCGTCGCTTCGGATCACTCGGCCTCGGGTTCTCGGGGAGCTGGGTGGAGAACTTGACCGGCGCGCCGCTCTGTGGGGTCGTCCTTCTGCTTTGGCCGTCCTTCGCCGCCTCCTGCCGCAGTCGGTCCTCTTCAAACGATGTCGTTGTCGCGCCGCTCTCCCAGCTCCTTCGAAGACGTTGTGCTTCTGGTGGGGAGCGGCGGTGCTTAAATCCCCTTGAGCCCCCTAAGGGCTTCAGGTGAACCCCCTTTGATTGGGGGGTTCAAAGGTAGCAAGGTTGGCCATTGGTCGCCCCCCATGGGCGCCCAGGTCACAAGGTCACTTCCTGTCGGGGTGGCTGGTGCGCACCCCGTTTCCGCTGGTCCTGGCCGCTTCGGGGCGCCCAGGACCAGTTCCATCCCCCTGTTGGCACCGCGTGGGTTATGGCGCCGGCCCTTGAGCCTCCCCCACCCTGCGGGTGGATGCGGCGGCCTCTACAAAAATGGCTGGTGATGCATCACCCTACAAGTTAGCAGGCGCTGGTGTTGGCCATCTGCATGGTGGCCACGCTGGGTTGTTAGGCTGTGTCAGATGATGCCTACTCACAAACACACCCATTACAGAGTGCACAGCCTGCATTTGAGCACCCTTGCAGCTGGGGGCATAGCACATACAGGATAAACCTACCACAGCACAACAGGTGTTGCGACCGAGGAACTACCTGCTGCATAAACCCACCCGAGGAGACACTGCTATCGTAGGGTGAGACAGCATGTTCTGTTGGTGTCAGCTGCTGCGTTGGCTAGGATGATAACAGTGCCCAGACAGTGCACGCACGCTGGTTTAAGTTGTTTTGCATTCAAGTGTTCGTTTTTGAAATTCTATGCGTTTTTAATTTGATGCAAACAAACATGCACATAGTTACATTTCCGATATGCTACATGCCTCTTTCTTTTCAAGCATGTTTTTCAGCTGTCAGCAGCTCTGGAGCCTCTGCAGACTCTTGCTTGAACAGAGAAGCACACACGAGGATAAACTTTCATACGGCTGCAGTGAGTGGCAATCGGGCAATGTGTGGGGTGACCACTCGAACTCACGCTGGAGGGCCCTGGGTACGGCCATGTCTCCTGCGCTGTAAAAGCCATGAATCACACGACTACCTCAGCAGATTCTGGGATGGGGCCGGAAGCGCCAGAATTTCCAGAAACTCTACCGAGAAGGAGCAGAGGTATGCCAGACTGCATTATTAGCATTTTGTTTTGGGCTGCGTGTTCCGCTAACACGTACTTGCACAAACAGCGCATAGCTGCCAAGGTTTTAGATTGCCATGTGTGATATTTTCATAATTTCATTGTAATTATGAGTGACATTTCAACGACTACGAGTGACACTTTATCGCTAGAAAAATTAAGCAATGAAAGGTATAGAGAAACATATAAAATATCAGAATTTACACCCATCTGAGCAACACAAAACTCTAAGAAGTAATTGAAATAAAGTGCGCTAACAGAGACCTGCCTGCGAAGAGCGCCAGCGAGCTGCTCTTGCAATCCATGCAAACATAAGCAAATGTTCACTGAATGTGTAGAGATAAGATCCAGAGTGGAAACTAGCATATTCTAAGCATGGTCCAATGTTGGCAGCTTACCCCCCATTACACCATCCCTAAACAAATAAAAGTTATCCTCCAAGCAAACTGATAGCAAACTCGTCATAAACAATACAGGTGGAAACAATCCTTTTAAAGATGCGGCAGAGTTAATTTACAAACACGTGTCAAAAAATATAAGAAATACGTGACCCTTTGCAGTGAATCATACTATGGCTACTCACCATGCCTACGACGTGAAAATATAACCAACGAATAGACTCCTCAGTCAATGCACATGAATAGTGATAATCACAATTGTAGCACAAAATGTAGTGATAACTGCCTAGATTAACAAAATATTAACTATGTCCTTAAACCAGATGATAGAGTTCAGACACAAAAGTTTAACATGCACCCAGGCTGTCATTGAAAACAAAAAGAAAAAAGAAAAATGAATCAATGCTCCATGAATAATTAATTGCCATTTGCTGTTGTAAAAAGATGGGCAACAGCATTTCACTGCATGCGTGTGACACTTATGTCCTCTTATTGGAAAATGCACCACATTTCTGTTACATTATGACTTACGTATTTCGTCTCTCCCTGAGAACCCCTTAAAGCGCAACTCCTGGAAGCCCGCCATAATCCACTGTGTGTGTTCTGTTCTTCTTCTGCCAGCCCCCAGGCTGAGGCAGCGTCTCCCTCAGTGACGAGCGGCCCTCACACAGCTGTTGCATAATCATGCAACACAGCTGTTGCATAATCATGCAGCACTCCTGTCTCCCTCACCATGTGGCCTCGAGTCCGCCGGCCTGGGCTGCTCTGTAATTCACCTGCGGGCGGCGTGGCCAATAATTCAACTCCTGGACCTGCGTGCTCCAGCGCGGGCAGCTCTGCAGGGCAGAACAGGGTCTTAGGTGCGAGCAGCACAGTGGTGTGAGCCAGCGGCCGAGCACCATGATGCCCGGGCCCCTGGCCAGGCCCGCAATCCGCAAACCAGTGAGGCTGAGCAAGCAGTCGAGCCACTCCATTTGCAGAGTCTTTACGAAATATAACTTCCTGCTCACTTTGGTAGCTGCACGTCACGTAACGTGCTCCTACGACGCTACGGCAAGTCTCCTGTCCCTCATCCTCCTGGCGCCACGGAAATCAAAAAGGTTGATACATTGTAGCAGCACTGGCTCAGGCTGAGCCTGCTCAGCTGCTGGGAGCCCCAGGGCTTTAAGTGGGCCGGGTCTGTCCGGGTCTGAGCACCGGCAGTTTTTTTTGGGGCCATCGAAACGGGTCTCTATCGGGCTCTATTTTCCCGGCTGGCAAAGGTAGTCCGTTCTTTATTTTATTTTTTTCAGACCCGTTTCGAGGGCCCCAAAAAAAACTGCCGGTGCTCAGACTCTGCCTCTGCCCACTTAAAGCCCTGGCGGTTGCTGCTCGGAAACCTGTCTGTGACATTTTGCACTACTGCAGTGAGAGCTCAGTTTTCTCACTCAGTAGTGGTCACGGCATGATGTCCACGGCACGACGTCATGCCAGGTGAGCTTTGTTGGAGGAAGGGAAATCCTTTAAGAGAGCCATTTTCTCTCAGGATTTCCCTTCTCTCCTCTCTTTCCAGCGCAGAAGCAACGTCGTGGTGGTGCCAGCTCGGGACTTTCACCATCGCAGGGCAGGAGCAACGTCGTGGTGGTGCCAGCGCGCATCATCCAGCGTGGATGATGAACAAGCATTTACAATGCAATGGTCTCGGCAATATTATAGGTAGAGCTACTGGAATTGCTCATTATTTTTTTTATCTTTCTTGTATCCCTAAATAAATCGCCTTGTCATTTGTATTGGCATTAGCTTTGTATTTTGCATATGTGATACCTATTGCATTAGCAGAGAGCGAGTGAGGTATTGAAATAGAGAGAGTGAGGTAGTGAGAGAGAGTGAGGTAGATAGAGAGTGAGGTAGTAAAGAGTGAGGTAGTAAAGAGTGAGGTAGAGGGATGTTGTGAGGTAGTGAGATAATCATAGAGTGATGTTGTGATGTAGTGAGATAGAGAAAGAGGTAGTGAAAGTGAGTTAGTGAGATAGAAAGAGTGAGGTAGTGAGATAGAGTGATTGAGGTAGTGAGTTAGAGAAAGAAAGTGACGTTGTGAGGTTGTGAGCTAGAGAGTGAGGTAGTGAGAGAGTGAGGTAGTGATGTTTTGAGAGAGAGAAGTTGTGAGAGAGTGGAATAGTGAGGTAGAGAGTTATGTAGTGAGAGATGGGTAGATAGAGAGTGAGGTAGTGAGAGACAGAGAAAGTGAGGTAGTGAAAGAGTGAGGTAGAGGGATGTTCTGAGGTAGTGAGATAGAAACAGTGAGTTTGTGAGGTAGTGAGATAGAGTGAGGTAGTGAAAGAGAGTGAAAGTGACTTAGTGAGATAGAAAGAGAGAGTGAGGTAGTGAGAGAGTGAGTTAGTGATGGAGAGTGATTTTTGGTGGTAGGGAGATAGAAACAATGAGTGATGTTGTGACGTAGTGAGATAGAGAAGGATTGAGGTAGTGTAAGAGAGTGAAAGTGACTTAGTGAGATAGAAAGAGAGTTAGTGAGATAGAGAGTGACGTAGTGAGTTAGAGAGAGTGAACTTGTGAGCTAGTGAGCTAGAGAGTGAGTCAGCGACAGAGTGTTGTAGTTATTTTTTGAGTGAGTGACTTGTGTTATAGTTAGGTAGTGAGAGTGATATCGAAATAGAGTGATGTTATGGAGAGAGTTAGTGAGAGAGAGATAGTTTTATAGATATAATTCAAGTAGTGATGTAGTTATTTTTGTTTTGTGGGAGAGTGAAGTAGATATAGAGTGAGGTAGTGAGTGAGAGAGAGAGAGAGAGAGAGAGAGTAAGGTAGTGAAAGAATGAGGTGAGGGTGAGAGTTGTTGTGCTGTATTGAGATAGAAACAGAGCCATGTTGTGAAGTAGTGAGCTAGAGAGAGAGTGAGGTAGTGTATGAGAGAGTGAAAGTGAGTTAGTGTATTTGAGAGAGAGAGAGTTCAGTAGTGAGATAGAGAGAGTGAAGTAGTGAGTTAGAGAGAGAGTGAAGTTGTGGGGTAGTGAGAGAATGATGTAGTGAACTTTAGAGAGAGTGTGTCGTGATATAGTGAGAGAGATAGTGAGATAGAAATAGAGTGAGGTAGTATATAGAGAGAGTGTGAGGTAGTGAGAGTGTTGTAGTGAATTTGAGAGCCCTCTCTCCTCCTCCCTTCGAGGGCTTTATTGCCATGAAGATGCCTTATTCTAGCTGTAACATCCACCACTACCTCAGATATAACAGGAACACAGACAATATAAATTATGCACAACCCTCCTGGACGCAGGCTGGCGAGCAATTCTTGGAAATCGAAAAACCAAAACCCTTTTAAAATGGCATAAAATATTAAGTGGTAAGTGCTATCAAGCCAACAATTCAAACAATGCCACAAAAGGCAAAACATGAACAGAAAAAAACACACATAGAACAGCGGCCTCTTATCGGTGTTATTTATGGGCGTGGTATAGCCATATTTTTTTTTCTGCCAGTCACCTTCTAAAAAGAAAATAGTTTTCACTAGCTTCTCTTATGTCAATTCTAACATCTCTTCCTTGTTACGCTGAAAGCAGTGTGCTCAGACTTGCACTACCAACACTGTGGGCCTGGTGCAGGACCTGTCAGCATGTGAAGTGCCTTCCTTCATAAAGAGACATAGCACGGAAGTGTACTATTGGGAGGGTGGCGTCTGCTGTGCAACCATTCTAGAGCACAGCCCACAAATGCCAGGATTATTAGCGCTGGCAACTGACTCAGGATATAAGAATACTACCATATAGAGAGGGCACAAAATACCCAAGAGTAAACAGTGGCTTAGTACACGTTTGTTAGCGTTCATTTTCTTATAGAAGCACAGCATATGACTTATGCCAAAGGGCGATTGCATTTCCAGGTTGGATGTTTAGTGCACCCGCTTGGGAGCAAATGATTGCAATAAGCCCTTAATTGGCTTGAGGAGTATTGAAGTCTAGAAGCTCTATTTGAGCCTGGGGTCATAGCCTCCCAATTTCTATCTTTAAGCTGAGATTCTATATTCCTGACTTCTTGTATGTGGTAAGGTGCCCTCGAATCCTGTGCAAATGGCATTTTAAAACCGCATGGGCAGGCTAGGCTATTTCCAAAAGCCGCTAAACGGACACAATGAGGGTCAGCTCCCTTTCGGTTAAGGTTAAGCAGATCCTCTTTAGAGTTGTGCTGATGGCAAATGGGGAGAGGACCAGGGATTCTGGCCCTAGGCCGGGGCCAGGCACAGACGGGCTTGACTTAGGCGCGCCAGCGGCGCGTCAGCTGCTCGTCCGTGGCATCGGCCTCTAAATAGTCCCCGCCTGCCGCCATGCGTGTGATGAAGCAGGGGGTGTGTTGCGCTATGCAGGTCCACCCTCCACACAAACAGCAACAGCTGTGGTGGACCAGGTTTGGAGCATGCAAGCGCGTAAGTGGAGCTACCTAGAGCAAGACTTACAGGCATCCGCTGCGCGTCAGTGGCATCGGCCTCTAAATAGTCCTCGGTTTCATGGGCGAGTTATCTTTAAGGGTTGGATCACCCATCATTGTATTTTGTGTCCTGTCTTTCCTGAGTTCATAGAGACCCTAGGACCGTGTTCTTGAAAACCACAGATCTGACTCCAATTTAACCAAACACAAGTTTAGAATTGAATGGCTAACCTAGACTGATGTACTATGTGTCACGCTCATTCTTGATCAGTGAATTGAAACTCTCTTCCAGCATGACACAGGTCTGCGCATGGCCAGCAAGCTGAATAGATTCTGGTGTTTGCTGAATTCAAGTCAAAGGACAATGACTTGAAGTCAAAGGACAATGACTTGAAGTCAAAGGACAATGACTTGAAGTCAAAGGACAATGACTTGAAGTCAAAGGACAATGACTTGTAATTTTAGTACTACAGATTTCGAAGTGCCAGAGCGTTTGTATATCTTATCTTGGCACCCCTATGACATATTTCTCCTGCCAAAAACGTGTTTCTCTCCTATGCCCCAGTACATACTGATCTGGGCCTTGGAAGTGCAAGCCTGCCCTGTGAGAAGTGTAACATGCACTGTTGCAACACACAACAGACAAGCCAGGGAAATTGCACAATGTATTAATCATATCCGCTCACTTTTTACAGTTCTCATCAAATTAAATGCACTTCTACTTTTAATAACTGGATGACACTCAATGCCTTCACAACTGTGATCATACAATGGAAGAGATACTCCAAATCATGCATGTTCTGCTAGTTTAAACTTTTATCACGTGTCCTATTTTTCCTCAGTTATCAACTCGACATCCAGTTAATGTTAAGTGACCCACTTTACTCCTATTTAGATTATAATTCTTTCCCGAACAGAGAATTTGCCAGGGGGACTGGTTTATTCAAGCTCAAGTGCTCCAGTCCTTGCAGATGGCATGCTATTCGGATACAGCTCAAAACGATGCCCCTCCCCAACCCCCCTGCAAATTGTGACGCCCGAGTCTCCCATACCTAGGGTGACCAGATATTGAGAAGCAAAAACCGGGACAGGTTAGACATAAAGGTAGGACTAAAGTATTTCATGTTACTTTTATGTCGGGCCTGTCACAGAGTTTGCTCTGCATACCCATGTAAATGTAAATGCGAGCGCGTGTGTAAATATTAGAAACTCCAACCTGAGACCCCCACCCTCTCCCCTACTCCGTCTTTCCTCTGCTGGGAGCAGGCAGATGAGATGACCGCCTCCTGTGTCACCTGAAAGAGGCAGATAATAAATTAAATATCTTTCGAGGCGTCTTGAAAGGAAAACTTCCATTTCTGCTTTATAGGAAGGCTTTATCTTATTCCTAAAACCCGGGACGTTTCTTGAAAAATTGGAAAAGAGTCTGGACACCGGATCACTCCTCCCAAAACTGGGACTGCCTGCCGATATCCAGGAGGTCTGCGTATTATTAAGATGCAATCTTTAAAATAAGGAGGAGCAGCCGAGGCGCTCAAATACACGGAGAGCGGGAAACAGACAGGGGGAAGAAGGCAGAAACAGCAAAAATACACGGAGAGCGGGAGGGGGGCGGGAAACAGGGGGAAGAAGGCACGGAGGGAAACAAACACAGGCTTACCTTCACTGCGAAGGATAGAAAATGGCGGACACAAGCTTCCGGATTTGAGGATTTGGGGGCGTGGTTTTGCTGTCCTGAGTGACGGGCAACGTCACAGGGCTAAAGAATGCAAAAAATCATGCCCCCAAATCCGAAAAAGACGGGGCTTGTTTGAAGTGATGCATCTCTCCTCCAATGGCTGGCCTCCGTTTAGGAAGCCAGCCAATGAAGGAGAGAGAGGGCAGGGAGGCGGGACCTACAGCGCTCTAAGAGTCATTAAATCTCCAGCCTAAGTCTGCGCAAGCGCAGCCTTTTAGGCCTCCGACCTAAAAAGAGAAAAACACCACAAGGAACCACTTTGTTTCTAACTCAGAAGGAGATGCAGGTGTTGCAGATTTTACTAATTAAAGCAAATATCATTTGGAGGGTTCCTGTCGCCATTCAGCGAGTACCCGTCTATTGACGTTGTCATGGCAATACAAAAAGGATAATCTATTTACTCTGTTCAGCCACTAAAAGTGCAGAATACCTTGAACAATGGGTACGGATTTAAAGAAGATGTCGCTCGAAGGTGTGCGCGAAATGCAGGATGTCAACGCATCTGAAAAGCACCTGGGCTACTGGAGGTGGAACAGAAAATCAAAACATCCCATCGCCGGGCGCACCAGCAGCACAGTCACCTCCCAGGAATGGATGGGGGGATCGGATTCTGCAGTAACCACAGGGTAACTGGAAGGCCACTCTGGGAACAGGCCCAGAGATCGCCTGCACTACATTGAGTGGGCCTGTTCCCTTCAATATACTTTCTGATTCACGCTACCTTATCTGCACTCAACTTCTAAATTCACTTGCACTCACAGAGGAGAGCTCTGTTGGAAGGAGGATGGGACACCTTAGCTCCCATGTCAATCCAAAAGGTATTTCCCATCCCTTATCCAGGTGTTAGGCAAGAGTGCAGAGTAAGAGCAAACCCAGTTGGGTAGAACCCATAACTGTGGTGCCCCTCACACACCAAGGCCCCGGAGGAACAGTACCTAGTGTATAAATCATAGCTAATTCCCTGCCACCCTCTCCCTCACAATAATCTCTGTACCACTTTTGGTACATTTATCAGTCTCATGCAGGAAAAGTGGCCTTCTCCCAGATGTGGGGCTGGAGCAGTGGGTCTCGAGTCCGTATTGTGGCTAATATGCAATTATTGTTGCTTTCTGCTTCCTTGACTAATGTAGGACTCACGTGTTCTGAATAGACAGACAGACAGACATGCTTCTGTTTACAAATAAACAATGGGAATTATGGTGTTTAGCAACTTTTCAATTTGGTTAAAGTTGCATCAAAGCTCCAGCAGCAACATGAATGCGCTGGAGCAAATAGCGCAAGAGGTTGGTTGTGCTGTGTTTGGGCACCTCTTAAAATGGAAACTGACTAGCCAAGGACTAAGGAAAGCTTGAAAGAAATACTACACCAGTGGCTAATAAAACACAAGTTCGGCTCATACAAAAGGCACACAATCCAGAGCTAGAAAAAGCAATGGACATTATTCTTCCAAGAGACACCATTTTCGGATAGTACGCTTAGGAAACAGTATCTGAAACATTTATTGTGAGACTACAAAAGCACAGTACAAAAAGTTATGTTTTTCCAAAGTATTCAAATAACATTTGAGGGAGACGTTGGTATCCTGCAAGCACGCACTTTGGCACAGACGTTCTCTACAAGTATGTCCCTTGGTTTTGTCACGTTTATTTGAAATACAGCAGAGACATTATTTTTCGCGAAGGGATTTGTTTTGTATCATGCTTCCAGCCGACTCCTTTTATAGTGAGGCACGCATGCAACAAAATATCATCCTTGCCTGAACTGCCCTCGAGTGAACATCTGTGCAGGTCACAGTCGTCCATCACATACACACGTGTTGCCCTGTACACCGGCACCAAACTGTGGGAATCCAAGAGAAAAAGTCACTAATTAACTTTAATTATGTGGCTAAGAGAACTGCGGCCTTCTCAGGCATTCCTCTGCTTGGCAAACACAAGAGCCGCACCTGGGTGGTCACTACCGCTGCTCTTAAGAGCCATCGGGGCCATTGTGAAGAGTGGTCACCAAGTCAATGCTGCATTGTTTTCTCGGCGGACACGGAGAGAAAGAGCCTGTTTCCGTGCAGAGATGGCAGGGAGGTCTGCACAGGCAGGCACGGGGTCGGCCACCTGTAGATCCCAGCACACTCTCAAATGTCTTCCAAAGGATTAGAAACAACGGATGTGAAACGCCGACAATAACAGTGTGACGGGGACGGCAGCGTGGGATCGAATACTGCATTTATTTAACTAAGCAGTCCTCATCAGTGCCGCACTTTCGATGGGGGGAAGCTCTGCACCATGGCGTATGAAGGCCAAAATAGGTCTATTCCCACCTGCAGGGAGACCAGGGTAGCATTGCACCCATGTGTAGGAAGGTCAGGGCAGCTATGCAGACACGTGTGGAGAGGGTCAGTTCACACCCGCAGGTAATCTTCGGGCCGCGTCTTCTCTGGGATCAGGGGGACTCGGGCCCGTTTCGTTCTGGCCATTCTGGAGCAGAGCACCTCCGACCTAGGGTGACCAACTGTTATGGGTGCAAATTCAGGACGGCGACTGTAAAAATTCAGGACAAAGGGTCAAAATTCAGGACACAAATTCAGGACAGTAGGTCAAAATTCAGGACAAAACTTCAGGACAATTGGATAAGTTTTACAGACACATAAGAGGTCGCGCAATAGTATAGAAGTAAACCCAGCCATATGCAAACATATTCAACCATTTGCAAACCTATTCATCATGTATCTGTCCATCTATCATTTCACTCATCCATCCCTTCATTCATCCTTTCACTCATCCATCATCCATCCACCCATTCACCCTATCCATCTGTACACTCATCCATCCTCTCTTCTACCCATCCATCCATTCACACACCTATCCAGCCATTTACCCTTTCACCCATCCAGCCATCCTTTCACTTACTATCCATCCACCCAGTCACTCATCCTTCCAACCATCCATCCTTTCAGTCATCCATCCATCCTCCCTTTCTCTATCCATCGACCCTTTCACTTAGCAATCCTTCCATCCACCCACCCATCTACTCATCCACTCATGAATCCATCCATTGACCCTATCACGCATCCATCCTCTCATCCATTTATCCTTTCACTCCTTCACTCCTCTATTCATCCTTTTGTCCATCTACCCTCCCTTTCACTCACCCGTCCTTGCATCCACCCTTTCGCTCATCTGTCCATCCATTCACCCTTGCACTTATCAGTTCATCAATCATCTATCATTTCACTCATCCATCAACTCACTCACCATCCACGCTTTCACTCATCCAGCCTTCATTTTACTGATCCATCCACCCTTTTACCCATCCAGCTACCCTTCCACCCATACATCCAGCTATTTACCTTTTCTCTCTTCCATCCTTCCACTCACTCATCAATCCAGCCATCCTCTCTCATTATCTTTCAATTCAATCTTTCATTCATCCACTCACCCTTTCACTAATTCATCCAGTTATCCACCCATCCCTTCACTTACTCACTCGCCCACCTTTTCATATTAATTTTGAGCTGAGCCTTTCTGAGAAGAGGCCCATCAAGAACTTTACCCTCGCTGCAGGAGCCATTCCAGGACTGGGACAGAAGCCACCCAGGGCAGAGACAGGATCCACCACAGGGGGATGACAGGAGCCATCACAGGCAGGGGGGGGGGAGAGGGGACAGAAGCCATCACATGGGGGGCACAGGAGCCATCACTGGGGGTGGCAGGAGCGATCACTGGAGGGGGAAGGAGCGATCACAGGAGGGGGAACAGGGTCCACCAGGGTGGGCGCAGGGGTGGGTATGCAGTATTCTAGTATCATCGTGTCTCTTCCAGGGTGGGGTAGGGCTCCTCACCCCCTCCTGGACAAGACAACGAGAAGACAGACTCTCTTTCCAAAATGTTAGTTTTGCCATCCCACCAGTCCCCCACTGTGATGTAGAGCACTTAAAGGAGATACTCCAAGAGAACTGATTTAACTGATTGTCCTCCATAACTTTGTTAATCAGTGTGGGTGCGATTGTGCCATTTCTTTACTTTATTACATTATAGGCTGTATGTTTGAAGAACCGCTCTGTGAAGAGAACCAGTGCTGCAATCAGGGCCGGTTCTAGGATGTTTGGGGCCCTGGCAGAAAGGGAATGTGTGAGGCGGCGGCCTCTCTAAATTGCAGAGACGCATTCAGGGCTGTTTGCATCTGAATAGATGCCCTTGCTCCTGAAGCCACAGCCCCTCCCTCTGTCACCTTCGAGCACCTCTTAACAGCCCATCAAGGGCTGGAGGTGTGAGGCCATCCCGCTGTGCCTCGCCAATGCTGCTGGGCATCTGAGCTTCGGAACAGCCTCGGAGTTAAGACGGGAGGTGGGTGGAAGCTGTGCCCGGTTAAAATTACGGACAAATGGCGTCCGTTAAAGGATCCTTCACGGACAACGGACAGACGGCCGAAATTACGGACTGTCCGTGAAATTTACGGACGGTTGGTCACCCTACTCCGACCCCCCTGTGAGTGGACAGACTGCAGCACTCACCCACATCACTGCTCCGCTCAGCCCCCGCTCTCCCGCTCCCTCTGGAGTCTCCTGGTGGCACATATTTACCGTCATTATCCCCGTCTCTCCTGAGAGCTTTATTAATGGGCTGCTTGACAGACAGTAATTGAGTGTTGTAAAATACTTGTTTAAGTGAGTCTGGGAGCGAAAGAGTCTGCGAATTCGGTGGATATGTAATTCTGCTGATTCGGAGGCACAGCTCAAAACGATGCCCCTCCCCAACCCCCCTGCAAATTGTGACGCCCGAGTCTCCCATACCTAGGGTGACCAGATATTGAGAAGCAAAAACCGGGACAGGTTAGACATAAAGGTAGGACTAAAGTATTTCATGTTACTTTTATGTCGGGCCTGTCACGGAGTTTGCTCTGCATACCCATGTAAATGTAAATGCGAGCGCGCGTGTGTAAATATTAGAAACTCCAACCTGAGACCCCCACCCTCTCCCCTACTCCGTCTTTCCTCTGCTGGGAGCAGGCAGATGAGATGACCGCCTCCTGTGTCACCTGAAAGAGGCAGATAATAAATTAAATATCTTTCGAGGCGTCTTGAAAGGAAAACTTCAATTTCTGCTTTATAGGAAGGCTTTATCTTATTCCTAAAACCCGGGACGTTTCTTGAAAAATTGGAAAAGAGTCTGGACACCGGATCACTCCTCCCAAAACTGGGACTGCCTGCCGATATCCAGGAGGTCTGCCTATTATTAAGATGCAATCTTTAAAATAAGGAGGAGCAGCCGAGGCGCTCAAATACACAGAGAGCGGGAAACAGACAGGGGGAAGAAGGCACAAACAGCGAAAATACACGGAGAGCGGGAGGGGGGCGGGAAACGGGAGGGGGGCGGGAAACAGACAGGGGGAAAAAGGCACAGACACACAAAAACAGCGAAAATACACGGAGAGCGGGAGGGGGGCGGGAAACAGGGGGAAGAAGGCACGGAGGAAAACAAACACGGGCTTACCTTAACTGCGAAGGATAGAAAATGGCGGACACAAGCTTCCGGATTTTGAGGATTTGGGGGCGTGGTTTTGCTGTCCTGAGTGACGGGCAACGTCACAGGGCTAAAGAATGCAAAAAATCACGCCCCCAAATCCGAAAAAGACGGGGCTTGTTTGAAGTGATGCATCTCTCCTCCAATGGCTGGCCTCCGTTTAGGAAGCCAGCCAATGAAGGAGAGAGAGGGCAGGGAGGCGGGACCTACAGCGCTCTAAGAGTCATTAAATCTCCAGCCTAAGTCTGCGCAAGCGCAGCCTTTTAGGCCTCCGACCTAAAAACTGAAGAGGCAGAGGCCCCCAGGCAGACTGCTCCAGCACGACCTACCCGACCTTCACTTCATGAATTGGCGCCGTGTTTAGAATTGGAGAGGTCGGGGAAATTAGTTTCAGCATTTTTCACCTGTGGAGTCTCATCCTTGATCGGTAAATGCAGTGGATTATCCCCACAGTTTGCTTATAAACGTTTTTTTGTTTCAGCTTGCATAACGTGTAGATTCTAGTCACAAACTTGCATCTTTGTTTTTTATGCGTGTTTTGTTATCGACAGACAAGTGCCTCCTGGCAAAGGACTGTACTCTGCAACGAATTGTTTTGTCACTTTTAGTTTCTTGATGCTTATCTTTGACTCTGAAATGTATATTATCCAAATGGTACGTCGAAAAACTGTACAGTTTTAGTTGGGAGAAAGTCACGGGGGTGGGGGCATTAAAGGGACTGTACAGGTGGTTGGGACCTGCATCTGGGCTGAAGAGGTGGAGATGGCCGGTGTCTGTGCTGGTGGGGTGGGGTGGGGATGGCCGGTGTCTGTGCTGGAGAGGTGGGGATGGCCGGTGTCCGTGCTGGAGAGGTGGGGAGGGCCTGTGTCTGTGCTGGAGGGGTGGTGAGGGCCTGTATCTGTGCTGGAGGGGTGGTGAGGGCCTGTATCTGTGCTGGAGGGGTGGTGGGGGCCTGTATCTGTGCTGCAGACGTGGTGGGGGCCTGCATCTGTGCTGTAGAGGTGGTGGGGGCCTGCCTCTGTGCTGGAGAGGTGGTGGGGGCCTGGATATGTGCGGGAGGGGGGATGGGGGCCTGTGTGCTGTAGAATTGGTGAGGGCCTGGATATGTATAGGAGAGGGGAGGGGGGCCTGTGTCTGTGCTGGGGGGGGGGGGGGTGGTGAGGGCATGTGTCTGTACTGGAGAGGTGGTGAGGGCATGTATCTGTGCTGTAGAGGTGGTGAGGGCCTGTATCTGTGCTGGAGAGGTGGGGAGGGCCTGTGTCTGTGCTGGAGGGGTGGGGAGGGCCTGTATGCGTGCTGTAGAGGTAGTGAGGGTCTGGATCTGTGCTGGAGAGGTGGCGAGGGCCTGTATCTGTGCTGGAGGGGTGGGGAGGGCCTGTATCCGTGCTCTAGAGGTGGTGAGGGCCTGTATCTGTGCTGGAGCGGTGGCGAGGGCCTGTATCTGTGCTGGAGAGGTGGGGAGGGTTGTATCTGTGCTGGAGAGGTGGGGAGGGCCTATGTCTGTGCTGGAGGGGTGGTGAGGGCCTGTGTCTGTGCTGGAGAGGTGGCGAGGGCCTATGTCTGTGCTGGAGGGGTCGGGAGGACTTGCGTCTGTACTGGAGAACTAAGTAATGTCCTGATTTGTTACCTTTGCCTCAAATTGTAAAGCGCTCTGGTATCCTGCGGGATCAAGTTTGTGCTATTTAAAACTTTATAAATTAATTTTTCTGTAAATCCTGTGAGCAGCAGTTAAACCCTAACAGGGCCATATATCCTGCTCAGTTTATCAAGAGGGCAGCTCCCAGGCAGTTGCAGAGCTGAAGGCCATGCACATCCATCATTGTTATTTTGCTGAGAGGGCACAGATAGCAGTCGGATTGCCCTGTAGTTTTTCGAATTTGATGTCCTCTCTGAGCCATGTCTGGCAGTAAAAGGGGGTTTTAGCAGGATGCGACTTCATGATTTTCTTAAGCACACAATGCTAGTTATCTTGATTTAGACCACGCCCTACTCTGATAGATCACGCCCCTACTCGGATAGGCCACACCCCTTTAAGAGATTAGCCACTCCCCTTTTAGAGCACCCCCAGTTTTTTTTTCCCACTTAAAGCCCTGGGGAGCCCCACAGCTTGTGAGAGCAATCAGCGCAGGCACTCGAGCTCACTGCCAGCTTCCACACACAGTTGTTTGCAGGGCACTTTTTGTGACAGCAGAAACAACTGCATTTTCGGCCTTTGGATCGTGGAAAGAAACTGCTCCACTGTGTGCTCGCTGGCAGTCCCAGGGAAGCGGAATGTGCCTCTTATAAGGCATGCGTCGATGAGAAATGTATTTTACGACATAGACCCGGCCCCGAGAAATAAGTGCCGGTGCTAAGCACCGGAAAGCACCGGCACAAATTAAGCCCTGGACACAGAGCGGTAAATAATTCACAACGACAGCCACACTCTTTTACAGCTAAAGCTTACTTCTCAGTTTCCAACCTCAACTGGATATGGCTGAAAAAGGTAGACATGTCCCTTCCCTCAATAGCTACGATTAAAAATTCAATTATGCAGGACTTCTATTTTGAAATCCAACAGACCTGACTATAAACAGGACAATATCTATTATACGCCAAATCAGACTCTTAAAAAAGTCTGACTGAAAAGAAGGAAAAGGATGCCTTAACCCCGTATACACGCTGAACTACTCTCCAGAATATCTGCTTATTACAGGAAATTACTAATTTCATGCCAGTTCGTGGTACAGCAGTGAGGCTCAAAGTACAATTATAGCATTCAGGCACATTTAATCAAAACTGAAAAACAAGAGGAAATATTTAAAACAAGTACTTTGAATGTCAATGTACAAAAACGTCTGAGATACGATCGTATAAAAAAGCCATAACTAAAAGGGTGCTTGTCAATGTCAATTACATTCATGCATAGTCATAGCTGAAATGGACTCTAAGTAGCAGAGTTATTTGAGAAACATCTACTTAGGGCCACCAGAAGGAATATCACATGGCCTTTGACTCCCGAAAAAGAGGGGAGAACAGATTGCATCACCAGAAGTGGAGAATCATGAAGAGTATTATGAACAGGTAACATGACAGAAAGTGACTGCCTGTGACCTTAAACCCTTTAGGCAAGGAATGACCTTTGAGTAATACCTTGAAGGTGAATATGAAACATTAAGTGTGTGTCATTGCACGAGAAGCCAACCCCCTGGGTCCTCCCATTAGGGGCATATTTTTCTTTTATGGCTGGAAGGGGGGGGGGGGCATTGTTTTTATCCTTTCCAGGCCGGGCCCCCTGGTTACGACCTGTGAAGCGCCTCGTTGTGGGTGTCGTGAGTTGCACAGGTGGGCCCCGTCCGCAGTCTAGACTCGCAGCGGGGCTTCTAAGCCCTGGCACGGCCCTCCCTAGGAACAGGACTCATTTCCGCATCATTTGTACTCTGCGCCTACCCCTCGGATCCCAGGCAGGAGCCATGACTTCAGAGGCAGGAGAGCTTTGGGGGCAGAAACCAGACATGCTGGGGGGGTGGGGGGGTCAGGTGTGGGTGAGTGCCTGTCACTCAATCCCTGCATTGCATCCGCGCTGGGGCGGCCCTGATGGAGACAGGGATGTTCTCCCCGATTCTGGGTACATGGATGGAGGAGGCCTGTTGTCTTGTTTTGTCTTTATTTCACTTCTTAGGAGGGCACAGGTCCTAAAAAACAGAAGTGGGGGGGTCTAACCAAGTTAGACAGCATAGCGCGTGACATCACATTGAGTGACATCATTGAGCGCGACAAGGCACGTTGCATCACAGGAAGTGGCATCAAGACCCATGACCTCACAGGAATGGACATCACAAAATGTGACACAAAATTTTAGACCTCACACTTCTGTTTAGCCCAACTGGCAGATGAAGAATTGCAATTCCAAGGGATAACAGCCTTCACCTGTGGGCTGCTTCCTCTATTCCATATTCCAGATTGTCTAATCAAAGTGGAATACTCTGCTAAAACAGTTTCCATTGATTTAAGGCTGAAAATGAATGCTTATGAGTAAAAATAAAGTGCCGCTAAAATGCCGCTAAATTTCCTTATTTGTGCCGCTAAATTTCCATATTTGTGCTGCTAATATTGCGAATCCGTGCCGCTATATCCTGGGGGGTCTGGCTAAGGGTACGTTAATGCAGGCAGGCAGCAGCTGAGTGCAAATACATTATAGAGGATTCCGTGGCTCCTGCGCGCGGCACCATGCCGGTAAGGTGCGCAAGCAGAATTTTAAAAGACGAGAGAGTGTAACAGATTTACTTACGTTTAGCTAGAGGAGGCATTTTTAGTTGGAATATAAAAGTACAGCCGCAAGCTTCTCAATGGCACCTCAGCTTCCCATGGATATGCTGTAACAGATCACCAAAGTGCATGTGCCATTCCACAAACCTTTGAAGTGTGGGTTGCCACAATGTAGGACCGCTTCTCGGAAAAGTCACAGGGGTTAATAAACATTCTCACTGTGGTAGTGAACACATTAGGGATGAGTTAATTCCTCAGGGCTGCCAAATATTTGAAATTTGTAATGCAACAACAATCGGAAGGCTGATCACAACAGTGGAGATATGTAGGGGCAGGTGTGCATAGCGCTGGAAAATCCTCACAGCAGTTGATACAAAAACATGTACAGCAGAATCTGACAATCTTGGTAGAGAACGGTCTAGAGGTCACTGCAGCTGCAGGACAGCTGTGGAGCAGTCACTGGTGGCACTGTACCAGGACAACAAGACAGCGATACCTCTTTGAAGGCAGCAGGACAGGCAAGCAGTGAGACAGGCAGGCAGCATGACAGGAACAAATCTTTCAAAACAGGAAGGTAGGGGAAGAAAGTGAAAGAGAAACTGGCCCTTACGGGTTGGGGCGACCGGTGGAGTGGTCACTGGTGGGGCTCAGGGTTGGCAGCTTCTTGAGGTACACAGTTTGTAGTTTCTGAAAGGGTTCCTTTTCCATACGTAGTAGTTTATTCAACTTGTACACATAGGTTCTTCCATAAAACATTGCCAAAATATGTTGTAATAAAATAGGGTCCATTTCAAGTAGTATCTTTATTCAAGTAGATGGTATAGGGAAGAGAGCCCCACCAGGAGCAGCCTTACTGCTGCTCAGCCCATCTCCAATTGACACTCACACACACACACACGAACATTCCATTCACCAACATTCTCTCACTCAGACACTCGGCTGAGCAGCAGCAGTATAACATAGTTGTTCTTTCCAACGGATATACTTACCACTTTCTGTGTCCTGTGCCACTCCCAGGTAACAGAGGACCTGAACTGGAGACAACAGTAATGTTTGGTGGCTAATGTGGGGGAGAGATTGTAGCCTAAAGGCTAGGGCTGTCGACCTCAAATCTGGGGAGCCGGGTTCGAGTCTAAGCAATGCCGCTCAACATCCTGTGATTCTGGGCAAAACGTAAGAAATGCGTTACTTACCTGTAACAGCAGTTATCCAGTATTGGTGTCTTGCATAGATTCACATGCCTGAATCATTCCCCGTCGTCGAGACGGGAGCCTCCGGTAAATAAAAAAGTAATGTCCTATAGACATACATAGAGAAAATAGGCCTAAGGGCCTCCCCTTAGTAGCCTTTCTTTGTCCTTATGTAAAAAGGACCAAACTCTCACAGTCAGCCAATCAGCTCCGACCTCCCTCTAGAACCTTCCTGGGAGGAGCCTCAGTCCCTCAGATTTTCGTACGCACCCAGCAAGGTTGGCGTAATATTGTCCGAGAGGGATGCGAGTCCTTCCAGGGGAGGCGGGAGGGTTGCATGTGAATCTATGAAAGACACCAATACTGGATAACTGCTGTTACAGGTAAGTAACGCATTTCTTATCCAGTATTTGGGTGTCTTTCATAGATTCACATGCCTGAATCAGAATAGCTAGCAGTTAGATATGCACATTTGTGAAGTAATGTCGCTCTGCAGTCATGTTAGACAATGCATATATTATCACATAACATGGAATGATAGCATAAGTAAAATACCACAAGAGCAAAGAATGTGCATACCTGGATGGCGGGATGTAGGAAGGCTCACCTCAGTGAAAGAGATGGCGAAGCACCGCCTGGCCCACTGCCGCATCCTTCTGAAGTTCGATATCCAGGCAATAGTGTCTGGAGAAAGTGTGCGGTGACTACCAGGTCGCCGCTCTGCATATGTCCAAGATTGGCACCCCAGCGAACAGTGCTGCTGACGTGGACATCGCCCTGGTGGAGTGAGCAGTAACATGATCAGTCAAAGGCCGTCCGGCCTTGTCGTGGCAGAATGCAATTGCCGAGGAGATCCATCTCGAGATGCTTTGCTTCGTGAGAGGCAGGCCCATTCTTGGACTGCTGTATGCCACAAACAGTTGTGAAGATTTCCTGATAGCCTTAGTTTTATCCAGGTAGAACTTTAGGCATCGTTGGAGATCCAAAGAATGCAGTGCCCTTTCCGCTGCTGTGGAAGGGTTCGCAAAGAAGGACCCAAGGACAATTGGTTCATTGAGATGAAAGTCCGAGGGCACCTTTGGTATGAATTTAGGGTTCGGTCTCAGCACCACTCTGTCCTGTCTGAACTGCATATATGGTTCCTGAATGGACAAAGCCTGCAGCTCGCTTACTCTCCTGGCCGATGTTAAAGCGAGCAAGAGCGCCGTTTCCCAGGAGATGTATTTAATAGATGCTCGATGAATGGGTTCAAACAGACGTCTCATGAGTTGGTTGAGTACTAGATTCAGTTGCCATGTCGGAGGGACTTTCCGAGGCCTTGGAAAGAATCTGTAGAGCCCCTTCAGGAAGTGCTTGACTAGCCTATTTGACCACAGAGAAGGTCCCGTGAAAGTTCTGGTGAACCTAGAGATAGCAGCCAGGTGAACCTTAATGGATGCATGTGCCAGTCCTGATTGTGCTAAATGTAGAAGGTTGCAAATGCTACTTACCAGTATGCATCTGTTCTTGGCATGTAGGGCTGCTGACATTCATATCTGTGCATAGTCCGCCACCTAGTGTTGGGTCCGGATGATTGCACATTGTTGTCCTGGAAGAGTCTTCGAAGTATCACGAGATAGGTGGCTCCTCCCCTGGACTACAGTGCGCATGGGCATCGCCTCCATCCCCAGATTGTTTTTAGCCATAGGCAGAGATGGAGTGAAGAAGTGAGTGATGACCATGCTATGAGCATATGTTTGTATATGAATACATACTGCAGCTGCTACAGGCGCCGGGGAGGAGGGTGGGCGATATGAATGTCAGCAGCCCTACATGCCAAGAACAGATGCATACTGGTAAGTAGCATTTGCAGTTCGAGGCATGTGGGCTGCTGAATTCATATCTGTGCATAGAATACATAGCAGTCCCTCCATTAGCGGCGGCCGCCCGTGCCAGCTGCAGCAGTCTGAAAAAGCGTTTTTAGAACAGCCTGACCAACAGCTGCCTGTTGTTTTGAATGCACGTCTACACAGTAGTGCTTAGTGAAAGTATGAGTGGTAGACCATGTGGCTGCTCTACAGATGTCTTCTAAGGGAATGTTACCTAAGAACGCCATAGAGGCCCCCAACTTCCTAGTGGAGTGGGCCCTCGGTGGTATAGTGAGAGTGCGCTTTGCTTTAGCGTAGCAGATCTGAATGCACTTTACTATCCATCTAGCTATTCCTGCTTTGGAGATTGCATTTCCCTTGTGTTGTGTGGCAAAAGCAACAAAAAGTTGTTTGGTTTTGCGGAAATCTTTTGTCCTGTCCACATAATACATCAAGGCCCTCTTCACATCAAGGGTGTGGAGCATCCGCTCCGCCAGCGTCTCTGGGTTTTGGAAGAACACCGGCAATTCAATTGTTTGGTTTATGTGAAACTGCGAGACCACTTTGGGTAAGAACTTAGGGTTAGTGCGGAGCACCACCCTGTTGGCATGTACCTGGAAGAAAGGTTCTTGGATGGTGAGCGCCTGCAGTTCGCTAACCCTCCGTAGCGATGTGATTGCTACCAAGAACGCCACCTTCCAGGTCAGAAACTGCAGCTCGCAAGAGTGTAGTGGCTCAAAGGGAGGACCCATCAGCCTTGTAAGAACCACATTGAGGTTCCATTCCGGAGCTGGTGGAGTCCTTGGTGGAATGACTCTTTTGAGTCCTTCCAGAAAAGCCTTGATAGCAGGGACCTTAAAGAGTGACAGGTGTTGCCTATTTTGGAGGTATGCTGCCATAGCCGACAGGTGAATGCGGATGGAAGAGTAAGCTAGATTACACCGATACAGGTGAAAGAGGTAACATATGATGTTTTGAATGGAAGCGTCTAGCGGGTCAATGCTGTGCTCCACGCAGTAGACGACAAACCTCTTCCATTTAGCCGCATAACAAGCTCTAGTAGTGGGCTTTCTCGCCTCCCGAATGATGTCCATGCAATCGGGAGGAAGATTGAGGTAGCCAAACTCTAGGACTTCAGGAGCCAGATCGCCAGGTTGAGCTGTTGCGGATCTGGGTGCTGAATGTCGCCATGGCTCTGCGTCAAAAGGCTAGGAGTGAGATGAAGCCTTTGATGCGGTACCACGGAGAGTTCCAGAAACGTGGTGTACCATGGTTGGCGAGCCCACGTTGGAGCAACCAGGATGAGCGTCATCGAGTGTTGCCTGAGCCTGCGTGCCACCAGCGGTATCAGAGGTGCTGGGGGAAAAGCGTACGCAAATCTGCCTGACCAGTTCATCCACATCGCATTGCCCTGTGATTGGGGGTGTGGGAACCTGGCGGCGAAGCTTTGGCATTTTGCGTTCTCCTTTGTGGCGAACAGGTCTATCTCTGGATGACCCCACCTTTGGAAGTACGGTTGGAGTACTGATGGATGTAACTCCCACTCGTGCATCTGATGGCTGTGTCTGCTGAGCAGATCCGCCATCTGGTTGTCCTTGCCTGGGAGATGTTCTGCCATGAGGAAGATGTTCCTCTGAATGGCCCACTTCCACATGCTCTGAGCCAGATGAGACAGCTGTGGAGAGTGTGTTCCCCCCTGCTTCTGGATGTAGTACATGGCCGTCATGTTGTCCATCCGGATCAACACGACCTTGTTGCACAGATGTACTTTGAACGCCTTTAAGGCCATGAAGATTGCCATCAGTTCCAACACATTGATGTGCATCTTCCTTTGCTGAAGTGTCCATAGTCCCTGCACCGTGTAATGGAGTACATGCGCTCCCCACCCCTGGAGAGAGGCGTCCGTTGTCAGGATGATCTGTGGGACAGGCTCTTGGAATGGTCGGCCCTTGCAAAGGTTTTGTGGATTCCACCAATGCAGAGAGTTGTACGCCCGACCGCTCACCAACACTAGGTCTGTCAGTTGCCCATGAGCCTGAGTCCACTGACGTGCCAGGCACTCCTGAAGCGGACGCATATGTAGTCTCGCGTGCGGGACAATGGAGATGCAGGAGGCCATCATGCCTATCAACTGCATGAACACCCTCGCTGGAAGCGAGGTTTGGGGTCTGAATCGTTGGATCAGCGCCTGGATACTGGCGATTCTCACTGAACTCGGCTGCGCAGTGGCTGCCAGAGTGTCGATTGTCGCGCCCAGATACTGTCGCACGTGGGCGGGCTGGAGATGGGACTTTGGGTAGTTCAGAGAGAAACCCAGATCGTGCAGGAGGTGAATGGTGCGTGACACGTGGTCTACGCACTGCTGTTCCGTCTTTGCCTGAATAAGCCAGTCGTCTAGGTATGGAAAGACATGGACGTGCTGGCGACGGAGATGCGCTGCTACAGTCGCTAGGCATTTGGTGAAAACTCTCGGTGCCGTGGTGACCCCGAACGGCAGGACTCTGAACTGGTAATGCTGGTCTAAGATCTTGAATCTGAGATACTTTCTGTGTGAAGGATGCAGGGGAATATGGAAATAGGCATCCTTCAGATCCAGCGTTGCTAGGAAGTCCCCCCGTTGAAGCAGGGGAAGCACCTGCTGCAATGTGAGCATATGGAAGTGCTCTGAGTTGATGTACCAGTTCAGGGGCCTGAGGTCCAGGATCGGCCTGAGTGATCCGTCCTTTTTGGGGATTAGAAAATACAGGGAGTAAACCCCTGTTCCCCGTTCTTGCAATGGAACGAGCTCTATCGCCCCTTTTTGCAGCATGACCAGTACTTCTTGCTGCAACAAGGTCAAGTGCTCGTCGGACATAGCACGGCTTCTTGGCGGTATGTCCGGTGGAATGGACGTAAGTTCTAGACAGTACCCGTACTGGATAAGAGACCTCACCCACCTGTCCGTGGTGATGGACCTCCACGCCGGCAGGAACTGCTGGAGTCTCCCCCCGACAGGTGTCGTGTGATCGGGGGGAAGTGACAAGACGTCACTGCTTGTTGGAGGTGGTGGACCTGGAGGCATTGTTTCCACGTCCCCTGCCTTTGATATTATTGCCTCTGTAGCCACCCCTGCCCTTGTTGTTGTTATACGAGGACTGGGTGTTACCCTTGTAGTATTGCGTGGACTGGGATGCCTGGCCTCTTGAGGTGCCTCTTGAATTGGAGCGGCGAAAGGAACCACCCCGAAACTGCTGACTTTGTAAAGCCCCCATAGACTTGGCAGTTTCGGTATCTTTCTTCATTTTTTCTAGGGAGGCATCCACCTCAGGGCCGAACAGATGGTCAGGATTCACTGTTTGACCCAGTATTGTGGTTTGTATGTCGGGTTTGAACCCAGAAATTCGAAGCCAGGCATGGCGTCTAAGTAACACGCTTGTATTGATAGCCCTGGAGGCAGTGTCTGCCACATCTAGGGCACATTTGATGGATGCATTTGTAATGAGTTTACCCTCCTGAATGAGCATCTCCCCCGCCTCCTTGTATTGGTCAGGCAAGTGTTGCAGGATGGCCTCTAATGTGTCATAATGGGCCCTATCATAACGTGCAAGCAGGGCTTGAGTGTTAGAGATCCTCCAGATGTTCGCTGCCTGTGCAGCAATGCGTTTGCCTGATGCCTCAAAGATTTTTGACTCTTTGTCTGGGGGAGGAGCATCACCAGTAGTCTGCGAATTCGCCCTCTTTCGAGCGTTGGACACCACCAGGGAGTCCAACGGCAAATGTCCCTTAATATACGTGGGATCCGTGGGCGCCGCCTTATACTTCCTGTCGATGCGAGGATTGACCACCCGCGCCCGGGTGGGCTCCTTGAATACCTCCTGTGCATGCTTCAGCACCCCTTTGAGCATCGGTAGCGTCTTGACTTGCTTTTCGGCTACCGAGAAGGTGTCGACTAAGAAGTCCGCATCCACAGGGTCCGAGTGCAGTTCGACGTCATGGTTCGCTGCAGCTCTCTCTATTAATGCATTAAACGCCGCCGAGTCCTCTGTCGGGGACGTCTTTGCGGCGAAAAGTTGAGTGTCCTGGCCTGACTGCGGGTCGTCTGTGTCGCCTCCTGCTGTCCAGGGCACCTGCTCCTCTTCCGGATCCGAGTACGCAGGATAGTTGTACTCGTCGTCTTCCTCGTCCACATCAGGCACTGGGGAATGGGCCGGCGAGTGTTCCATGGCTTGTGGAGACAGAGGTTCCATCAGAGCCGAAGAGTCCGCAGAGTATCTTTTGTTCTTAAGTGGAATCCTAAAAGGTTCCAATGGCGGCTCCGACGTAATCTTTCGTTTGAGGAGCGACAATTTTCCGGTGTTGGCGTCGATGGTCACCTCACGACGTTCCTCCACCGCGAGCGGTTGGAGCCGAAGCTTCGACACCACCAAGGCAGCCTTCGGCGTCAATACTTCCTGAGAGTGTCCGCTCTGCTTAGGCGCGAAGGCCTTCGGCGTCGACTTGGGAGGAAGGGTAAAACGAATTGGCGTTTGTTCCTTGGCAGGCTTCGGCGTGGGCCTAGGCACTACAGTGTCCTGGCTGGGAACAACAGTGGACTGTTGGATCCGCTTTAAGGATTCTCCCACCTTCTTTGTAAGGGATGCCGAGGGCTGAACCGTCGCGAGCGACTCTTCGTCTCCGAGAGTCCGGTCGCCGGTAGGCCTCTTCTTCGGTGCCGACGCCCCATGGCCTGGCGCACCATCAGCGTGACGCTTCTTTGAAGCCGTTTTCGGGTCCGCGACCCCTTTCGGTGCCGACGCAGCCGCGTCGGATGCCTTCACCTTCGGCGCCGACCCAGAGGGCTTCGGGTCGGCCATTTTGGCGCGGCTCTTGTGGTCGGCCATTTTGGCGTGGCTCTTCGAGTCGGCCATTTTGGGTTTCGTGGAAGTTGACGCCTCCAGAACCTTCTTCACCAACGCCACTTTCGGTTTCGGTTTCGCATCCGAGGGTGCGGGACCAGTTGGCTTCACTTTCGGTTTCTTGTTAGAAATGTCCGTGACCGGGCCCGGAGGCGGGGACGTAGGACTCATAGTAAGATCTTGGGTAAGGCCCGAAGGCGATCCCTCGACCTGGGCCGTATGACGGGGGGTAACCCCGGAGTCTGGTTGGGGATGCTCTTCCTCTGAACTATCTCTCATCGTGGCACAAATCAGTTCGTCGTCCCCTACCTCACCGGAGACTTCGTCGCAGGCCTCCTCATCCGCGTCGTAGGTCTCTTCCTCGGACGCGGGGCCAGAGTCCGACTCTTGTACGTCGTCCTCTTCCTCGACCGATTCCTGAAAGATGTCATCAGGTGGGGGCGCCGAAGCCGACAACTGTGCCTGGAGTCGATTAGCCCGGCGAATCTTCAAAGTTTTCTTACTCCTAAACTTTGAACACGCCATGCAGGTGTCTTCACGGTGATCCGGTGACAAGCATGTGTTGCACACGGGGTGCACGTCGAGGTGCGAATATTTTGAGTGACACAGCGGACACTTCTTGAATGGAGTCCGCTCCATAGCAAATGTGGTAGTGTAGGCCCGTCCGCGTCGAAGCACGTGGAAGGGCAGTAGTAGATTGGAGCTGAAAGTCAGTAAGAAAACCCGAACGCAACTATACCGACGCCCAGCCTAAAGACCTTTTGGTCTCAAGTAAAATCGAACAACTATCGGTTCCGAAGGAGGGAACCGAAAACACATCCGAACCCTATGGCGGAAAAAAACAATCTGGGGATGGAGGCGATGCCCATGCGCACTGTAGTCCAGGGGAGGAGCCACCTATCTCGTGATACTTCGAAGACTCTTCCAGGACAACAATGTGCAATCATCCGGACCCAACACTAGGTGGCGGACTATGCACAGATATGAATTCAGCAGCCCACATGCCTCGAACATGGCAATATCTGTTCAGGGGTGACAGCGAGTGGTCGCAGGCCCTGGTCTGAACCCCAAAGGCAGAACCTTTTCCACTTGAGAGAGTAGGCTTTGTTCGTACTGTCCGCTCTCGCTTTCGCCAGGACATCCCTGCAGTCCTGTGGGATATTTAGGTCACAGAACTCTCTGTGCTCAGGAGCCAGGCCGGTAACCTGAGTGATTGCAGGTTCGGGTGTTGCACCTGCCCGTTGGACATTGTCAGCAGGTTCGGGTGCCGCTTCAGAGGAATCAGTGTCCTGATGGAGAGGCGATGAAGATCCGAGAACCAGTCCTGCCTCGGCCAGAACGGGGCAATTAGGATCAGGGTACAAGGCTCCGCCTTCATCTTCTTGAGAACCCTGGGAATCATCAGAAATGGTGGAAAAGCGTACGCAAATACGCGGAACCAACCGATGGAAAAAGCATTTCCGAGTGACCTTGGTTGGGGACGCCAGCTTGCGTAGTTTGGGCATTTGGCGTTCTCCTTGGTGGCAAACAGGTCGATTCCTGGGGCCCCCCATTCTGGGAATATGTGATCCAGCGTACTCTTGTCGAGCTCCCATTCGTGGGAGAGGGATTTCTGTTGGCTTAGGGCGTCGGCAATGGTGTTGTCCTCGCTCGGGACATAGTCCGCCCTGAGAGTGATCCCATGGAGTACAAGCCAGTTCCAGATCTTTTGCGACTCGCGCAATAGAGTGAGCGAACGCGTTCCTCCCTGTTTGTTGAGATAGTGCATCGTCGTGGTGTTGTCCGTTCTGACAAGCACATGGGAGTTCTGGATGCGTGGTAAAAAGGCATGTAGTGCTAGATACACAGCCCTTAGTTCCCGAGGATTGATATGGGGTTGCTTCTCCTGAATTGTCCATTTGCCGCTTATTTGGAGATCCTGGAGGACAGCTCCCCAGCCTTCCAGGGGTGCATCCGTGGTGATTACCAGAGGTGCTGCTGGAAGTAGGAATGGCAGTCCTATAGACAAATTCCTGTGATTTCTCCACCATTCCAGGCTCTTGGATATTTGTGGTGTTATCTTCACAATGTCCTCGAAAGAACCTGTACTCTGTGTCCATTGGTTCGTGAGGGCTTCTTGCAATGGGCGCATCCTGAGTCTGCAGTGAGGGATGATGAGTATACAAGAAGACATCATTCCTAGGAGTGATTTGTAGGTTCGAACTCTTAGGGACTTCCTTGATGCCACAGCCGTGGCCAGAGATATTATCCTGTTTTTCCTGTCCCTTGAAGGAAATGCCCTTGCGCATTCCGTGTTCAAGGTCGCCCCGAGGAAGGTGATGTTTCTTGTTGGGGTCATGCAGGATTTCTCGTGATTGAGAGTCAATCCTAGCTGGTGAAAGAGATTGGTGCAGGCGTTGGAGGATTTGGTCGAGCCTGCAGCTGAAGGTGCCGTTACCAGCCAGTCGTCGAGGTAGGGGAAGACTTGGTGACCCATTTGACGCAGGAAAGCTGCCACAGGTGAAAGGCACTTGGTGAAAATCCGCGGTGCCGATTTGAGGCCAAACGGTAGGAGTTTGAATTGGTAGTGCTGCCCTGCCACCTCGAATCTCAGGAATTTTCTGTGCCCCTTGAGAATCGGGATGTGGTAGTAGGCATCCTGGAGATCCAAAGAGGTCATAAAATCTCCTTTTTCCAGTATGCCTAGTATTTCTTGGATCGTCACCATCCTGAACGACTGACTCTTCAGGAAAGAGTTTAGTGCTTTGAGGTCTAGTATGGGCCTCCACTCTTTCTCCTTCTTGCGTATAAGAAAGAAGCGGGAATAAAATCCTTTCCCTCTTTGAGACGAATGAACTTGCTCGATCGCTCCTTTCTTCAACATCGCAGATATTTCCTGGAGCAGCAGGCGTAGATGTTTGTGCGGAAGCCTGCGGGGAGGGGTTGCTCCAGCCAACTGGCTGAACCTTGTCATTGCGATATCCATCTATAGTTTTTGACGCCGATTCTCCACCATCTAGCAGAATCCTCTTTGGATGAATCTGGCAATTCCGACAGGTATGTGGCTATGTGTGCCCACAATGGTCTATGATAGCGTCCCAAGAGCGCTAGGGCATTCGCGGCCTTTACCATCATTGCCGACATTGAGGAAAACCTGTTCCCAACATTGTCCACTCTTTTTTCCCCCCTTATCAGGAGGAAGCGACAAAGGGGCCGAAGGATTCCTGAAGTTTTTCTGGGTCGTCTGTCACTACGCAGTCCGGCTTAGGATATCCTGTTAAACACGCCAGTGCTGTATCTGGCACCCTATACCCCTTCTGACTATAGGTAATCGATAATCGGTAATGACCTTAATGCTTTCTTGAGAGGTTCTATGAAGTCATACAAGAAACAGTTCTGTTCTTGAGAGGCAATTGAGATCTTAAAACGTTGAGCAGCCTTCTCTACCACCTTATAAGAGATTCCAGAAGTGTCGGAATTTCCCTCGTCGACGAGCCAGTCGACGAGATCGCAGTCATAGACTATGCCGTCGTAGACGAGCAGTCATAGACGAGGCCGTCGTAGACGACACCATAGACGATCCATCGTAGACGAGCCATCTTAGATGAGGCCGTCGTAGACGAGGCCATCATAGACGAGGCCCTCATAGACGAGGCCATCATAGACGAGGCCATCATAGACGAGGCCATCATAGACGAGGCCATCATAGACGAGGCCATCATAGACGAGGCCATCATAGACGAGGCCACCATAGACGAGGCCATCATAGACGAGGCCATCATAGACGAGGCCATCATAGACGAGGCCATCATAGACGAGGCCATCATAGACGAGGCCATCATAGACGAGGGCCTCGTCGACGCCGTAAACTGGCCGTCATAGCCGAGCAGTCATAGACGAGGTAGTCGATGGCGATGCCATCGTAGACGAGCCATCGAAGACGAGCCCTCGTAGATGAATCCATCGTAGACGAGGCCGTCGTAGACTAGGTTAACGTAGACGAGGCCAACGTCAACGCCGTAGACAGGCCGTCGTAGACGAGCAGTCATTGACGAGCCATCGTAGATGAGGCCATCGTAGACAAGCCATCGTAGATGAGGCCATAGTAGACAAGCCATCGTAGATGACGCCATCATAGATGAGGCCCTCATAGAAGAGCAGTCATAGACGAGGCCGTCGTCGACGCTCTCATCGGCGACGAGCCGTCGTCGACGAGCCATCGTAGACGAGGCCGTCGTAGACGAGGCCATCGTCGACGAGGCGTCGTAGACGAGGCCGTCGTAGACGAGGCCATCGTAGACGAGGCCATCGTAGACGAGGCCATCGTAGACGAGGCCATCGTAGACGAGGCCATCATAGATGAGGCCATCATAGATGAGGCCATCATAGATGAGGCCATCGTCGACGCCATAGACTAGGCCGTCGTAGACTAGGCCGTCGTAGACGAGGCCGTCGTAGACGGGCCGCCGTAGACGAGCCATTGTAGATGAGCCGTTGTGTGCCCAGAAGACCCATGAGTGGTCTTTTTGAGGGCCTTCTCAGGACGTTCCCCTGAAGAATGAGTTTGAGGAGATTCTCTTCTCTTTTGAGGTCTCCTAGACGTTGAGGACAACGCCTCATCTCGGTCACTGGAGAAAATAAAAAACCTCCTTTCTGGTCTTAGTGTCTCAAAAACTTACTTGAGAAAGTGCGACAGACTTTCAGTCCTTGGCCTGCAGTATAGACAGTAAATGCAGTCGGTGTGAGGATCAGAGCAGAGCAACCTCTTCCTTACCAGACCTTCTTTAAAGAATGTATTTGAAGATAATCCATAGTAGAAAAGAATCCTTGACAACAAAGTCATTTATGAAGTGAAAAACACAGAATCTGAGCAGAGCTCAGAGGAGACTCCCTTAGCACAACGTGCGGTAGAAAATCTGAGTGACTGGGGCTCCCCCCCAGGAAGGTTCTAGAGGGAGGTCGGAGCTGATTGGCTGACTGTGAGAGTTTGGTCCTTTTTACATAAGGACAAAGAAAGGCTACTAAGGGGAGGCCCTTAGGCCTATTTTCTCTATGTATGTCTATAGGACATTACTTTTTTATTTACCGGAGGCTCCCGTCTCGACGACGGGGAATGATTCAGGCATGTGAATCTATGAAAGACACCCAAATACTGGATAATCTCTCCGTGCCTAACAAAAATTAATGTGTCTTCATGTAACCCAACTTGTGCTCATGTAAAGCGTTCTGATACCCGATTTCGGGTCAAGTTCGCCCTATAAAAAACTTTGGTGGGAAATATATTTGTAGGTGGTGTAAAAACCAGGCAGTGGTATTAAAATAACGCAGTGCTTGCTCTGCAGAATGTGGATTTATCACCCACTCAAAGTAAGGGTAAATGTAGATTTTGAGCAGTGTAGGAATGGATTCCACTGTACATTTTTGGAGTACGGCTCTGACTTTATCGAAGCTGCTGCTCATTTTGGAGGGATTAACAGTGTCAGGGAGATTAACTGAAGTCCATAGCCCTTCTGTATGATATGAAGAACACATTTGTCAATTGTAATTTCCACTTTCAGTAATTTGTAATATTCCCCCCACCCCCTCCTGCGCCCCCCCCCCCCCCAAGAATGTCAGAGTAGGAGTGAATGCCTCATTGCTGACTTTGGGAATATAATCTCCCCAAAGAGGAAGACCTCTTCTGCTGCTGTCCCAATCCTCGAATAGGTCATCACTGTTACAGAGACTGATGGGTTTGCTGACGTTGTGGCTGTGGATAAAAGAAACATTGAGGGGGTTTGAAGCCTTTGTCTCCGGTGTTATCTTGAGTCTCAGCCCTGCACTGGAATTGGAGCGGTAGAACAACTCCTCCTCGAAACCTACCCTTTTAAAGTTTCTGCTTCCTTTGAATACTTTCCATCTCATTATACATTCTGTGTGTTAGACCCAAATTATATGTGTTAGACCCAAAGAGGGCAGCACCAGTAAACGATAGATTTCTGACCGTAAACTGAGCATCTGGCTTCACAGACATTATGCCTTGAAAAGTGACAATGTCATCTACTGGAGGGGATCTAAAGGGAGATATGGATGGTGCTGTGAGAGTACAAGTAAATAAATCAGTCAAAAAATCTCTGGTAGTAGGCGGATTGATAGAAGGGTTTCCTCTTTCTGTTACATCTCTCAGAGGGGGTATGAGGCAGAGTATGGGTACGCAGTAGTGATGAAAGATTCATTGTCGAAGTAAAACCGTGGTTAAGGCCTTGGAAGAAGATGGAAGGGGGGGGAAGGGGGTCAAGATGCACTTGACCTGTGTTCGCATTGCTGGTGTCAAACAAACCTCCTCCGATGAAGCCCATTAAACATCTGGTGTAGGAGTAAACTGTTCATTGCTACCATCATAGGCCTTGGAAGAAGTTGGAAGGGGGGGGTTAAAGATGAACTTGACCTGTGTTTGCATCACCGGTGCAAAGAAACCTACTCTGATGAAGCCCATTAAACAACTTGTGAAAGAATAAACAGATAAATAGCTCAACTTTGATCTCCTACCCAACAATCCTCTTGCCGCCGTTTACGTAAATGGCTACATGGATAATACAGATATTGATCTTTTTAAGGTTAACCAAAGACATCAACCAACGTTTGAAAGAGATTGCCCTGAAATTGAATAACATCATCAAAAGGAGAAGTGTATGAGAAGTCATCAATGTCACTGGTGTGGACATTAAATATGTCGGAACCAAGGGTTGGTGTGCTGCTATCAAAGACCTCCATACCACTGGAGTTAAGCTATCCTGGCTGAAGACGGCTGATAGCCAGAAACCGGTCCTAGGATGCTCGATTCCGGTCCAGGAAAGACATGGCTTAGCAATTCAGGCTGGACTGTTCCCATGAGGCACAGGGTCAAGGCTGATTTGCATATGGCCATGTCTGAACTGGAGTGGTGTGGAGTGCAAAACAACGATGGATTTAGGCCCAGATCTCTGTACTGGGGTGAATGTATGACATTGTTCTGCATTCTGTCCATCAACTGTTGTTTTTGCAGCTATCAAAGACCTCGGCATCAACATTGGTGCTGTCATAGCATTACACGTAGAGGAGCAGGTCTGTGAGATACTCATCAATATCTGCCAGTGCTCCATGGCCTGGCATGAGAGTCTGGAATAGTGCTGATGATGTCTTCTTCACTTTCTTTTTCTCGATCTCTGCCAGTTGGAGTTTTTATCATGAGAGTGCACAGACTCCGTAGATTCAGCCCCCTTTCTGGGTTTCACTGCTGCTTCCAGCGCTCTTTCTCCAATTTTCCTCTGAAGATAGTTACCTCAGGATCTTTCAGGGCTCTTTTACAGAACTTACCTTCAACAGAATACGTTGGGGAAAGACAGGGGTTAGTAATAGCCTTCTTTTTCCCACAGGAAAGGTACAAATGGGAAGACATTTCTAAGGCAAAAATCACTTCACAGTAGGAGGAAAATTAAGAAAGGAACCTCTCAGAAGTATAAAAAGTCAAGTGAAGGTGGATGTATTTGAAAACGTATGAATTTTCCTCAGAAGCCAATGGAAGAATAACCTCCAAAGTGTTCTGAGATCCTCCCTGCACAAGCTGGGAAAACAAAACGCTGGGAAAAAAAAACTGAGAATATGAGGCAAACTGCCAGTACAGTGAATTCTAAGAGATAATGCAGAACTGAGGTTTCACCACTCTTCTATAGCGCTGTCCTCTGCCGACATACTCTGCCGAAGTACCCTTCTCTACACCCTCCAGTGTCCTGGGGCGGTAAAAATTAAGAAATCTGGTTCATTCTTAAGTCGTACCCTTCCTTTTTTGGACAAATAGCTTTCTTGTGTACAGTCCCTGGAGCTCCACTCGTGGCCTGCCTTTCCATATACAGAGGTTTTTCTTCAACTTGTGTCTCTGGAATGTCTCGGATCAGTAGGTTTTGAGCCTAACACGCCACCGCCTTACCACTGTTCGCCACGGCACCTCGTCCCCCATGGTTCTTTTTCACTTCCCGGAGGCAAAATTTTGCAAAGCAAGAAGCCCTCCATCTGGGGCTGAATGACCTCTCTTGTCTGCTTCTTTCCAGCAGTTTGCATTTACCTAACATTTGTACTAAAAGCACTTTTAGATTTTCATCTCCACCCAGAGATTGTCCTCTCTTATTTGTGTCCTTCACCCTTGCCAACTGAGAAAGTGTCTTTTCATTTCATGGACGTGAGAAGGGCAGTACTCATTTGACTGGATCGGACTGCTTCTTTCTGGTTTTCTGATGTCCTCTGCTACTTTCATTTTTTGGGTGGAATCTGGGCTTTTTCTCCATTTCACCTTTTTTGCTGCAGTTCTCTCCAAAAGGATTTGTTCTTTACTCTTTCATTGACTTTGTGCCATTCATTCTTTGAGATGTTTATCTCAACTCAGAGGTTATCTTCCCCTACTTGTGTTCTTCACCATGGTTAACTGGCAAGATGGCTCTTCATTTCTTTGACCTGGGCTTGGCTGCACACATTTAACAGTTTCTTTCGGCTTTCTGATGTCCTCTGTCACTTTCAGTTTGGGTGACCAGGGTCCTAAACCTGTAGCCTTCTCTGACCGAATTAAACTCTGCTTAACCTTTGATCTATCTACGTATGGTCTAGGGTCCCTTTGCCTATGGTACTCCAGAGACGTTTTACAGGAGTACGGCAGCTTCTTGGTCCGAGGCTAAGGGCGTGTCTTGCCACTGCCTGGGTTTCAACTGCTACCTTTATTAGGCATTCAAGTCTTCAAGTGCTTCCCTCAAGATCTGACTTTGGTGCTGCTCCACTTCGTACTGTTGGATCCTGATGTTTTTCTCCTTTTTAAAGGTTCATGGGCTCTGCATTACTTCCAGGCCCACTTTATTGTTTGATGCGTCCTCATTGTTAAGGACTGGCTAAGGAAGAGGGAAAAGTGTAATGCTGCGCTTCCTTACTTGCCACTTCACTTCAATGAGTCCCACGCTTCCTCACCACAGTCCTGTAATCCACTAGAGTGATGGCATGTTTTCTGCTTAGTTGTTGAGATTTTGCTTTTTAAGAGGTGGGGCCTCTTATACCTCTCCCCAGGGGAAACGCCTCAAAAAGATATATTGGTTTGGGCTCATAGCTATGTCAAACAACTACTAAACCCTGAGATGAGGGAGAGTAGGACTCAGTATAATGAAGATTACCATTCTGTAACCAGATCATTACATTTAAAGAAGGCGCCTGCATGGTACAAGTCAATGTTGGTAGGTATTTTGTTCTTCAAATACATTATATCCCGATACACATTTACGCATGTACAGAGGGCAATAAAGAATTGAGTACACTTATGTGCCTTCTGCGGAACCAATGCACTACTTGGCCCCTAGATATTTGTAGCCAGTAAACAGGTGTATTAAATTCAAAGTAATAACTAAATCATTCATTCACTTTGCACACCCATTTCAAGACTCTACACTTTTTTGACTGCAGTTTTATATATTTTGTAGAACTTTGAACTCCATCCCTCTGTACTCAGCCTAATACTGGTCCTGATTCTCCGCAAAAAACACAAGCCACTATGATGTAAATTCAAAGGATTTCTAGAGGGCAGTTTCCTTTTTAATTTACATTAACTAAAACACAACTATTGGGCTTGCCGATTCTGTGCTGATAAAGTAATGTCGTTTCCTAATCATGTAAACATACTGAATGGTAAGACTGAATTCAAGTCCCACCCATCGCCTAGATTTATTGTCACTGACAGTCCTGCAGGAAACACACAAGCAGCCTCAGCTGCACAACCGTGTTTGTAAACGACAACAATGCTGGAATGTTGATTCAAAAAAGGGGCCCTCAGCATCGGCTTTGCGTTAGTCCATTTCTTTCAGCATTTCAGTTTTTTTGAACAACTGGCTCTTCAAAATGTAGTTGGAAACCAAAAAACTACAAAGTGAAAGCTGCAAAATTAAAAAAAAATATACACATTTTTAGAAAAATTCTGCGTCCTTTGTATTGTCCATCACAAATAGCCTTCTTCAAACAATGGCATATTGACTGTATAAAAGATCTCTAATTTTGTAGAAGTCTTCACACAGGCAACCCTCCAGTCCAATGCGTCCAGTTTCAGTCTAGGAGAGAAAAGATGATTACATTTTAACAAAATGATTCTAGAAGAACAGACTGCTTAGAGGGGTTGAGCCATGCACACAGAAAGTGGTTGCCCAACACACAGTGATTATCCATCACAACAACAAAACAGTGCACCTCTTGTAAAATAAGTTATTAGAATTGTATGGCTCAACAACTGGTAGAAATTAGTGACCATTATTATCAAGACTGAGGGGAGTGAGGTTATGCTAATAGGTTCAAGTGTTGTACTTAATAGAAAAAAATAATCAAAAAAAAAAACACAGGGTACCCTTTCGCCCCAAAACGAAGAGCTAACAATGGGTGGACAAATACTCATTGGGTATATTTATTTTATGGAGGTTCTACATAATCTAAATACTTGAAAAAGCTAAAAAGATTGCTATGCATTCATGACACATATTTGAGAAACCCCATACACAGTAGAGAGATTAAGCCACTAATAGATACTATTATAGCATCTTTAAAGAAATGTAAGATGTAGATATGGTTAAAAAGGTCTTTGTTACACAACTTTCAATATACTTGAGTAACTCTGCAGTTTGAATGGTGATTGGGGAATTAGTAGTCTGGGTGTTATCGCTGAGATGTAATGCCTCCCTGGCAACTTCGTCTGAAATCTACATTCTGAAACAAGCATGCCATAGAATTCCTGACAAGTGCAAGCTAACTGGACAAAAAAACAAAAATGACTAAAGTGTAAGCCAGATATGAATGCACATTTCGGTGAGTGATATAGCAGCTTAAGTTCAAAACATTGTGAGCCCACAACCTAATTTTTCACTATTAATGTTCAATACTGGTGGCGAGTGGGGAACTGACTGACTCTACAGTAGCCTTCCACAGAACCTACAGGGATCTCAACTCAACCTAGCAAGTGCCGCCTTGGAAATTCCAACGTGCAGAACTGCTGACATTGCACGTTCTCTTCGGTGGTGAATAGATCTAACCAAAGCTCTCCCCACTGCTGAAAGAGACTTTGCACCACCTCCGAATGAAGACGCCATTCGTGATCCATCATGAACCTGCGGGTGAGTTCGTCCGCCCTGGGGGATATGCCCTGATGTTCCATTCATGTCCAGAGGCGGAGGGCCTTCTGACATAGGGTCCACAAACCCACCCCACCAAGTTTGTCGCAGTACTACATGGCGGTGGTGTTGTCCATCAACACCTGCACTACTCTTCCCCGGACAGAGGGAAGGAATGCCTTGAGTATAAGATGAATCGCCCGAAGCTCCAGAAGGTTGATGTGGAGCTCGGACTCCGCCGAAGACCAAAGGCCTCTGCTCTCCGCCTCCCCCATCCCAGGAGTGATGCATCGGTCACCACTGTGAACTCTGGTTGAGGAAGGGAGAGGGATTTGCCTTCGACCCAATCCTGGTTCGTAAGCCACCAATGCAATTGGTGTGCTGTGCCCTCCGCGATCTGGAAGCAATCGGACAGATTCCTCTGATGTTGTGCCAACTGGAAGGAAAGTGCTACTTACCAGTATGCATCTGTTCTTGGCATGTAGAGCTGCAGATTCTCACACTTAGCATTAGATCGCCATATGGTTTTGGGCTCGGATGTTTGCATGTCGTTGTTGACTTGGAAGAAGTCTTTGTAGTCATGAGATAGGTGACTCCTCCCTTGGACGATAGTACACATGGGCATCGACTCCATCCTTAGATTGTTTTTCGCCCTGATGGGAAATGATGGAGTTAGTAGAAAGAAGAAAAGATGTCCATGTGTGTATATCTAAGTAAGATAGAACTGGAACAGATACAGGTCCCGGGGAGGCAGGGGGCGTGTGAGAATCTGCAGCTCTACATGCCAAGAACAGATACATACTGGTAAGTAGCATTTTCCGTTCGAGGCCTATGAGCTGCAAATCTCAGACTTAGCATAGACTATACAGCAGTATCTCCCCTAGCAGTGGTTACCTGTATCTGTTGCACTAGTTTGAGGACAGCTTGGCCTACAGCAGCTTTCTGCTTGGCTTGCACATCAACACAATAGTGTTTAGTGAAGGTGTGTGATGTAGACCATGTTGCTGCCTCACAGATGTCTTCTAGGGGACTGTTCCCTAAGAAAGCCATAGAGGCTCCTAGCTTGCGTGTGGAGTGCGCTCTAGGAGGAATTGATAATGTGCGTTTTTCTTTTTAATAGCATATTTAGGTACATTTTACAATCCACCTTGCAATACCAGCTTTAAAGATGAGATTGCCTTTATGCGGAGGAGAGAAAGCTACAAACAATTGTTTTATCTTGCGAAAGGATTTAGTTCTGTCAATGTAATAAAGAAGGGCTCTTTTCACATCTAGGGTGTGTAGAGCTCTTTCTGCTACACAGTCTGGGTTTTGAAAAAACACTGGCAACTCAACTGATTGATTAAGATGAAATGGAGTGATTAATTTAGGAAGGAATTGTAAAAATGGTTCCTGTATAGTGAAAGCTTGAATCTCACTTACTCTTTTAAGAGAGGTAATGGCAATGGTATGTGAGGAACTGTAGTTCACATTTGTGTAAAGGTTGAAATGGGGGTCCCATTAGCCTGGTAAGAACAATATTTAGGTTCCACACTGGAGAGGGAGTTAACCTATGAGGAATGATTCTCTTTAGTCCTTCCACAGAGGTTTTAATTGCAGGGACTCTAAATAGTGACAAGTGTTGTCTGTTTTGTAAGTACACAGCAAGTGCTGCAAGATGTAAACGTATAGATGAGTATGCTAGATTACATCTTTGTAAATGCAATAGATAGCAAATGATATTCTGGATGGAAGCATCCAGTGGATCAATATGATTATTGGTGCAGTAAATGGCAAACCTTTTCCATTTTGCAGCATAGCAAGCTCTAGTAGTGGGTCGTCTGGCTTCTTTAATGATGTCCAACAGTCTGGTGGCAGGTTAGGGTAACCAAACTTTAAGACTTCGGGAGCCAGATCGCCAGATTCAGTTGACTTGGATCTGGATGTCTGATCTCTCCATGGTTCTGCATTAACAGGGATGGGGACAGGCACAGTCTTTGGTGTGGAACTAGTGAGAGCTCTAGCAGCGTTGTGAACAACGGTCGGCGTGCCCATGTGGGAGCTACAAAGATTAGTTTGAGAAACTGTTGTCGGAGCTTGCGTACCACTAGTGGGATTAGTGGGAGTGGCGGAAAAGTGTATGCAAATCTGCCTGACCAGTTCATCCATATCGCATTGCCTTTGGACAACGGGTGTGGAAACCTGGCGGCGAAGGCTGGGCATTTTGCGTTGTTGTGTGCGGCGAACAGATCTATGTCTGGTTGGACCCACTTGTGGAAAAATTGAAAAAGAACTTGTGGATGTAGTTCTCATTCGTGAATCTGTTGTGTCTGTCGACTTAACAGATCTGCAATCGGATTGTGAACTCCTGGAAGGTGTTCAGCTCGTAGATATATTTTTTGTGGAATGGCCCATCTCCAAATGTTCTGTGCAAGCTGGGACAGTTTGTAAAGAATGTGTGCCTCCTTGTTTTTGTACGTAGTACATGGCTGTCATGTTGCCCGTCCGGATGAAGACAGCTTTGTTCTGTACATGTACTTGGAAAGATTTTAGTGCTAGGAATATTGCTAGTAGCTCCAGGTGATTGATGTGGAGCACTCTTTGTTGAGTGGTCCATCTTCCCTGAGTTGTATGTCCTAGGAGATGGGCTCCCCATCCTGTGAGTTATGAGTCTGTTGTAAGTACTATCTGTGGAACAGGTTCGAGGAACGGCCACCCTTTGGACAAGTTTTTGGTGTTCCACCACTGCAGAGAGCAATGTGTGTAGCTGTCCACCAACGCCAGATCTGTAAGTTGTCCTTGAGCCTGATTCCACTGATGTGCTAAACATTCTTGTAATGGACGCATTTGAAGTCTTGCATATGGTACATTAAAAATGCAAGCTGCCATCATGCCTATGAGTTGCATGAACACTCTGGCTGGGAGAGAGCGTTGGTCTTGAAATGTTGTGACTAAGGCTTGAATGCTCGCTATCCTGGCTGGACTGGGATATGCTACAGCTGTAGAGGTGTTTATTGTGGCCCCCAGATATTGGTGTACATGAGTGGGCTAGAGATGCGACTTGGTGTAGTTGACCGTGAACCCCAAGTTGTGTAATGTCTGAATGGTTTGATGAGTGTGTTGAACACACTGAGTGAATGACCTGGCTTTTATCAGTCAGTCGTCTAGATCTGGGAAGACATGGATTTGTTGTCTTCTGAGATGTGCTGCTACTACTGCAAGGCACTTTGTGAACACTCTGGGTGCAGTTGTCACCCCGAATGGAAGGACTTTGAACTGATAGTGTTGTCCGTCTAGTACAAACTTTAGATACTTCCTGAGTCGCCTTGTTGTAACAGCGGGAGCACTTGTTGTAGAGTGATCCTGAGGAAATGATCTGAGTGTATATATAGGTTGAGGGGCCTGAGATCGAGAATTGGCCTTAGTGTCCCGTCCTTCTTGGGTATTAGGAAGTACAGTGAGTAAACCCCTGTTCCTTGATGTTGTAAGGGAACAATCTCTATTGCGTTCTTTTGAGGCAATGAGAGAACCTCTTGTTTCAACAGCGTCAGTTGTTCTGTGGACATGGGACGCTGCCTGGGTGGTATATGTGGAAAGGTAGCTGTAAGTTCTAGGCAGTAACCATACTGGATAATTTGTCTCACTCACTTGTCTGTTGTGATGGAATTCCAGAAAGGTAGGAACTGTGCCAATCTCCTCCCGACTGGAGTGGGATGTTGTGGGGGAGCGAAAGGAAGTCACTGTTTTGTGGTGGGAGAGGTACGATTGGTGTTACATCGACCTCTTCCTTTATTGCCGTTTCCTCTGTATACACCTCTAAAATATCCTCTATTGAGGGATGTTTGTGTAGTGGCTTTAAAGGAAGATGAGTTGTCTGCTCCCATCTGTTTAGAGGCTCCTCTGTAGCAGGAGCGACTAAAGGGCCCTTGTGTTTGTGGGGACTGTAAAGCTCCCATGGATTTGGCTGTCTCAGTGTCTTTTGTTCATTTTTTCTTGTGCAGTGTCCACAGCCGGGCCAAAAAGTTGTTGGTTAAATGGCTGATTAAGGATAGTAATCTGGACCTCATGCTTAAAACCGGAGATGCGTAGCCATGGGTGACGTCTAAGGAGGACACTGGTATTTATTGCTCGAGAGGCAGTGTCTGCTGCATCAAGTGCAAATTTTATCGATGCATTTGAAATTAGTTTACCCTCTTGGATTAGATCATTTGCTTGAGTTCTAGATTGGTCAGGCAAATGTTGTAGTAGGGTTTCTAACTGGTCGTAATGGGGTCTGTCATATCTTGCGAGCAGTGCTTGGGTGTTAGCTATGCGCCAGGTATTGCCTGCTTGAGCAGCTATTCTTTTACCAGAAGGGTCTAGCAGCTTGGACTCTTTATCAGGAGGTGGCGTTTCTCCTGAAGATTCGGAGTTAGCGCGCTTTCTAGCATTGGAAACGACCAGAGAATCTAAGGGCAGCTGTCCCTTAATGTAGGCAGGATCTGCAGGGGCAGGCCTATATTTTTTTCTATTCTGGGGTTTAGAATCCTGGCACGTACGGGATCTTTAAACACTTCGGGGGCATGCTTAATGACTCCTTTAATCATGGGTAATATTTGTACTGACTTTTGGGACTGTTCAAAAGTATCTAATAAAAAGTCCTCTTCTGCCTCGTCTGAGTGCAGTGTGACACCATGATAGATGGCAGCCCTATTAATCAAGTGTCCAAAACCAACATTGTCTTCTGGAGGAGATGTTCTTGAGGGGTATGTGTGTGAATCTGGGATGTCCGGTATGTCTTGTGGGACAGGGTAATCCCAATCAGGGTCAGTTGGGTACGTGAAAGGGTCATCTGGGTCACCCCCACCCCTATGTCATCATCATCGTTATGTGGAGGTGTATGAGGTGGAGAAGTTTGAGGTGTAATAGGTTTAGGTAAAGGAAGTGGGTTAGAAGGAAGTATAGGAGAAGAAGGGTGCATAGGCGATGTGGCCGAGTCCTCCTCCTTCACAGGCACTAGAGGAACAGGTGCTGTGGCTAACTTCCTCTTTCTATATGGTCCAGTGGTGACATGTCCTGTCTTTGGATCAATATAGATCTTTTTCTGCTTAGGATCAATAGGATCTGGATGAAAAAGCTCCTCTTCCTCAGGAACTGCTTTTGGCGCCGATTTTTTCGGTTCAGAGCGGGGTTGGTGTTTGTCTTTGTCTTCAGCCTTTGGAGGCGTGATGGAGTCCTTTGGCGTAGCGTTTGGCTCTGAGGGTTTTGGTTTCGGTGCCGAAGCTGAATGTTTCGGTATGGAAGCGCCTGAAGTCGGTTTGTCTACGGGCTTGGGAGGTTTCGGGCCCGGTTTGTCTTTCGAAGTCGATGGCGTCGGAACCGGTTTCTGAGCCGGGACTTCTTTTGGTTTCCGTGCCGAATGTGCTAGTGGAATTGGCACGTGCGGTTTGCTTGGTCCCGAGCTACCGGAAGGCCCTACGATTTTCTTCAGAGCCGGGCTCGAAAGCGGGGCTCCTGAAGTATGTTTTTGGTCGCGACTGGGCCCTACAGGCGGAGTGTTGACTATTGCCTTCGATTTTGAGGGGGGGTGGAGTGGGGGAGTATGGGCAGTAATACTCACTCTTTGACCCGGAGTGATGGAGTCCTCTGCCTCTGACACGATCTCAAGAACTTCGGAATCTTTATCTGGGTCTTCATCGAAGATGCCCAACGGAGCTGATTTTTCGATGTGTCGACGAGCTCTTCGATCTAGAATGGTCTTCTTCGATCGAAAGGATGCGCAGGCTGGACAGCTGGACTCGTCATGTTACGGTGATAAGCACAGGTTGAAGACCTTGTGATGGTCACTGTGCGGGAATTTTGCCAGCGTCGACGACCGGAATCGAGCTGATGAAGTCGAGTCGAAGGTTGAGATGTTTAGAAGTTAATATGAAGAGTTTAAGGACGTTTTTTCGCGTCGAACTACTTTGGATAGTAGATTTCGAACCGGAGCGGAACAGTTACATCCGAACCCAATGGCGGAAAAAAATAATCTAAGGATGGAGTCAATGCCCAAGCGCACTATCGTCCAAGGGAGAAGTCACCTATCTCGTGACTACAAAGACTTCTTCCCAGACAACAACAACATGCAATCATCCGAGCGCAACACAAGATGGCGATCTGATGCTAAGTGTGAGATCTGCAGCTCATATCTGCAGCTCATATGCCTCGAACCTTCAGTTCCCACTGCAGAGCCCGCATATGCCATATGGCATGGTCCACCAGCAGGATGCAGTTGGCCATCAGACCCAGCAGCCTGAGGGTCATCCTGACTGAAACCCGGGATAGAGGCTGAAAGATCGGAATCATAGCCCGAATATCCCGGACTTGCTGTTCGGGAGGATAAACTGCGCCATGTCCAGAACCGCTTCAATGAAGAGGAGCTTCGGAGAGGGGGGTCAGGTGTGACTTTGGCACGCTGATTGAGAACCCCAGCGAATGCAGGCGGTCGTCTGGAGGTGGGATACGACAGCCTGGGGCGTGCCCAGCTTCAACAGCCAGTCGTCGAAAATAGGGGAAGATGTGCACAGATGAGCCACTACCACCACCATCACTTTCGTGAACACCCGAGGGGCGCTGGTAAGGCCAAAGGGGAGCACGCTAAACTGAAAGTGCTCGTGGCCTACCGTGAACCACAGGTAACGCCAGCAGGACAGGGATGTGAAAATTAGCGTCCTGCAAGTCCAACAATACCATCCAGTCTCCACAGTCGAGGACAGACAAGACCTGAGCGAGCGTCAACATCTTGAACTTTTCCTTCCGGAGGAAGCGGTGGACGTTCCGAAGATCCAAGACGCAGGTCTTTGTCCTTCTTGGGCACCAGCAAGTAGTGGGAATAGCAACCACAACCTACTTCTGGGGCAGGAATGCGCTCGATGGCCCCCTAGGCCAAGAGTGCCGAAACTTCCTATTGGAAAAGGGCCAGGTGATCCTCCGACATGCGATGGTACTGAGGTGGTATGGATGGATGGGTAGTCTCGAAGGGGAGGGAGTAACCCCTTCAGACTATTTGCAAAACACACCAGTCCGACATGATGGTGCGCAAGTGGGGGAGGTGATGGCGGATCCTGCCGCCCACTGGCGTTTGGTGGCCCTGAAAGGTCGGACTAGTAGTGTTTGGAGGCTGCTGCAGAGGGGGCTGTGGTGGACTGGCCTGCTCGCTGGCCCCCAGAACCACAGCGGTGGTTCCCACGTCCCTAGCCGTGTTAGGGCTGAACAGCTTGTGCCAGCCTGTAGCTCTGGGCGAGATGTAGCGGGCACTCCTTCCGTAGCAACGAAAGGGGTGAAAGGCAGACTGCACCAGGGGGTGGTGGAGAGGCCCAATGACCTGGCTGTAGCTCCAGAGTCCTTATAGCGCTCTAGCGCGTTGTTTGACATCCCCGTAAAAAACGGGCGAACGCAACCAGGCGTAGCGTCGAAGGGCTAGTGACGTCGAAATCGTCCTGCCAAGTGCGACGGTGGTATCCAGCCCACAGCGGATGGTAAACTTCACTACGTCTCTCCCTTCTGCAACTGTTCGGAAGAGCACAGCCAGGGCCAGCTCCAGGCACTGGGGCAGCACCTGCACTACTGTATACCACACAGAGTGGGTGTAACATCCCAACAGACATGTAGTGTTTACCGACTGCAGTCCCAAGCTGACGGAAGAAAACATTTTCTTCCCAAGGTGGTCCAGGTTTTTGGAATCCCTATCTGGTGGTGCATTAGGGAATGCGCCTTTAGACCTGGAGGCTTGGATCACCAAGCTCTCAGGGGTGGAGTGCTGGGAGGGGAAGTGGGGTCGCCCAGAGCCGGGCGGTGGCTTCGGGCAATCATCCTATCCAAAGGAGCCCCTGTGTTGAGCCTGGACAAGGTGCCCAAAATGATGTCCGTAAGGGCTTCATTAAACGGCAGCCTGGGCTCCGAAGAGCTCAGTGCTGGTTAAAGGACCTCTTTCAGGAGTTTAGTCCTCACTGCCACCGAAGGTAGCTCGAGGTGGAGAGCCTCGGCCACCCTACACTACACCACTGCATAGGACGCTCCCTCCTCCATTGCCACGGTAGAAGGAGACAACATGCCATGATCTGGTGAGGTATCCAGACCACTGGCTTCCCCCAGTTCCTCTCTCCAGCCCTGTTCATACACCAACTGGTCAGGTAAAGGGTCCCCAGACGCCCCACAGTCCTCCTCACCCTCTTCTGGCTGCCAATCTGGTCTGCAAGAGCCAGGGTAGAACAGGGGTATAAAAGTACCCATCTGTTCCGGCATCGGTCGATGCCGATCCAACTCTGTGTCTACCTAGAGGTGGAGGCCGGGGTCGACGTTGGCTGGGGACACAGCCGACGCCGGTGGCAGACGTCGTGCTGGACGTTGTGCCGGTGAACCGGGGGCGTAAAAACGTCGACTGGCGCCAATCCGGATCCAGGCCTGGATCCAAGGGGACGCTGCGGGGCCGTAGCCGCCGAAGGTCCAGGGACGCCAGCCGAGTACGCAGGGCCCGAAGGTGCACAGGCGGAGTCGGGCTGCCCAAAGATTGCTTGCATCGCTTGGTAAAACTGACAAAGCTGGGCCTGGGTCGCTCCCGGTCCCGGGAAGGGGGGTAAACTCGGAACCGACACTACGGACTCCGCACGCAGAGCCCGGGAGGGGCACCACCAGCACCCCTTGTCGCGTCAGCCAACGGACGGGGAAAAGTTAAACAGCGACCATGCTTCCTTGACTTCTTTTTGTGCTTCGACTTACCTGACCCAGAGTGCGAAAACTTGGAGGAAGAATGGTGTTGGCTCCGCGAGCGGGGCGGAGCCGACTGCCGGGCCTCGAGTAGCTATCGGGACCACTTCCGCAAAGATTTCAGGGCCATGGTCCAGCAGCCGGAGCGCGATAAGGGGTCAGGGGCACGCTCCAGGCAGTAGAGGCATACGCGGTGTGAATCAGTCGGTAACAGGAACAGCAAGCCTTAAAGCTGGGCATCCTTCATGCACCAGGAGTCTATGGACTCAAAAAACAACGAAGTTGATAAAAGTCGAGAAAAAGTTCAGTCAAAAAATGACTGGGGTACCACTCTTTCCGGATCTGCGCTTGCTGGCACGAAAAAAGAAAGGGCGGCGTCTATGTAGTTACCACGACGTCAACCCGGCGACCACAACGCTGAATGCGGAGTCGACAGACGCCACCTTCCGACGCGCAGGGGTACATCTGACAAAAACCTTTCTGGATCCAGTCGGACGCCTGTGGGTAATTCAAAGGGAAGGAATCTATAACTAACTGTTTCTTTCAGATACTGTATACTAAAAGACATGCAAAATCACTCTGGTCTTCCTCCATCCCTGAAACCTCTCAGTATGGTCAGCTAGACACCCTATAAAATTATTTGAATATTCTAAGAGAGGCATAGTGTAATTCTATCAGAATGATCATATGCTTTGAAGTGGAAGAGATTCTATATTTGGTATTGGGGGAAGCAGATGTATCCAATCAGATACCACGAAAAGAGAACACTGCTAAACAGTCAATGAAACAAAATTAAAATATGCAATTCAGCTCAGACATCAAACAAATAAAAACAGTTTCAAAATAGAGTATAATTTGCTTTTTAAATTAGATTCCTGAGACGTAAATAAGTGACCAGATTACAAACATCTTGTTAAAAGAATTCATGATTAACCGGAAGGAAAATGCTACTTACCAGTATGCATATGTTCTTGGCATGTAGAGCTGCAGAATCCTACATTTAGCAATAGATCGCCACCTGGTGTTGGGCTCGGATGATTGCAGGTTGTTGTCTTCTTGGAAGAAGTCTTTTGTAGTCACGAGATAGGTGACTCCTCCCTTGGACAATACTGCGCATGGTCATCGACTCCATCCTCAGATTGTTTTTCGCCATGATGGGAAATTATGGAGTTAGTAGAAGTAAAGAGAAAAGGATATCCATGCGTGTGCATCTAAGTAAGATGAGTACTGGAACGTATACAAGTCCCAGGGAAGCGGAAGGGCATGTAGGATTCTGCAGCTCTACATGCCAAGAACAGATGAAAACTGGTAAGTAGCATTTTCCGTTCGAGGCATATGAGCTGGTGACACAACATTTAGCAACGATTGTGCAGCAGTGTCTCCCCTAGCGGTGGTCGCTTGTATCCGTTGCAGCATACTGAAAAAGTGTTTTAAGGACAGCTTGGCCTACTGCAGCTTGCTGCTTGGCTAGCACATCAACACAATAGTGTTTAGTGAAGGTGTGTATTGTAGACCATGTTGCTGCCTTGCATATACCCTCTGTTGGTATATTTCCTGAAAATGCCATAGAGGCTCCTAGTTTGCGAGTGGAGTGTGCTCTAGGAGGAACTGTTAGTGTACGTTTAGCCTTGTGACAGCATATTTGAATACACTTAACAATCCATCTAGCAATACCCCCTTTAGAGATAGGATTGCCTTTGTGTGGGGGACAGAACGATACAAATAGTTGTTTTGTTTTTCCTAAGGATTTAGTCCTGTCTGTGTAATATAGTAGAGCTCTTCTAACATCTAAGGTGTGCAAAGCTCTTTCTGCAACAAAGTCCGTTTTTTGAAAAAACACTGGTAACTACTGATTGGTTTAGGTGAAAAGGAGTAATCACTTTTGGTAGGAATTTTGGATTGGGTCTAAGAACCACTTTGTTGGGATGTATTTGAAAAAATGGTTCTTCTGTTGTGAATGCTTGGATTTCACTAACTCTTCTGAGAGAGGTAATGGCAACAAAGAAAGCAGTTTTCCAGGTTAGAAATTGTAGTTCACATTTATGTAACGGTTCAAAAGGGGGTCCCAGGAGTCTTGTAAGGACCACATTCATGTTCCATACTGGAGCAGGTGGTAACCTGGGTGGGATTATTCTTTTTAATCCTTCCATAAATGCTTTTATTGCAGGTACTCTAAATAGAGATAGATGTTTTCTATTTTGTAAATACGCTGCAATAGCTGCTGGATGCAGGCGTATGGAAGAGTAAGCCAAATTGGACCTTTGTAAATGTAGAAGGTAGCAAATGATATTTTGGATGGAAACGTCCAAAGAATCAATGTGATTGTTGTTACAGTATATTGCAAATTGTTTCCACTTAGCAGCATAGCATGCTCTGGTAGTGGGTCTTCTAGCTTCTTTAATTATATTCATACAGTCTGGTGGTAGGTTTAAGTAACCAAACTCTAGGACTTCAGGAGCCAGATCGCCAAATTCAGTTGGCTTGGTTCTGGGTGTCTTATTTCTCCATGATTCTGTGTTAACAGGGATGGCGTGAGCCGTAATTTCTGATGTGGAACCATTGAGAGATCTAGTAGCGTGGTGAACCACGGTTGACGTGCCCATGTAGGGGCCACTAGTATCAATTTGAGGGACTGTTGTCTGAGCTTGCGTATACTAGTGGAATGAGTGGGAGAGGCGGAAAAGTGTACGCAAATCTGCCTGACCAATTCATCCATATTGCATTCCCCTCCGACCTTGGGTGTGGAAACCTGGCGGCGAAGGTTGGACATTTGAGTTCTTGTGGGTGGCAAACAGGTCTATTTGTGGATGCCTCCACTTAGAATGATTGAAGTACTTGTGGGTGCAACTCCCATTCGTGAATTTGTTGTGATTGTCGACTTAACAGATCTGCTATCTGGTTGTGCATCCCTGGAAGGTGTTCTACTTGTCAGATGTATGTTTTGAGGGATGGCCCATCTCCAAATGTTCTGTGCAAGTTGGGACAGTTGCAGAGAGTGTCCCCCCTGTTTTTGTATGTAGTACATGGCTGTCATGTTGTCCGTTCGGACTAGGACAGCTTTGTTTTGGATTTGTACTTGAAAAGTTTTGAGTGCTAGGAAAATTGCTAGCAGCTCTAAGTGGTTGATGTGGAACTGTTTCTGTTGATTGTTCCACTGACCTTGTGTGGTATAATGCAGGAGACGGGCTCCCCATCCTGTGAGGGATGCGTTTGTTAAAAGACCTGCCCACATGGCTGCGCACCTCGGAAGATCTAACATGTAGGGGGTGCGGCAAGACAACTGAAACGCTAGAGCACGTGGTTTGCTTATGCCCCTCAATTATGACTCAACGTAGATGCAAACTCAGAGCAGAGTGGAACAGGTTGGGCGTTCAGACTTGTAGACAGGGAATTATCACCTCCCTGTGCCCAGAAAACATAGCTCTGAACATTGCCTTTACAACATATATTCGGGATGCACACCGCATCTTTACAGCAAAGGCGGAAGGAGCAGTAACCCCCCAGTTTGTCCCGCCCAGAGGCCCAACCTAAGCTGCATCTTAGCACTTAGTTTTAAGACAAAGGGAAAAATAAAATGATGAGTTTTAGCTGTCGAATGTCAGTACATCAAATTCTTCTGCTCTTTTACCAAATGTTATCGTGCCTATCACAAAATTGTTTTAAATTTCAAGGTGCTATTTGAGTAACAGGTGTTGATCAATTTTTACTGTTCAATTGTGGTGAAATAAGTTTTGAAATATTTTAATTACAATGTACCGATTTGTGAATTCAATTTGTAATGCTTTTAAGGATATTTTCTTTTATCCAAATAAAGATTTTTTTTACTTACTGCGTCTGTTGTGAGCACTACCTGTGGAACAGGTTCTAGGAACGGCCGTCCCTTTGCCAAATTTTTGGTGTTCCACCATTGCAGAAAGCGATATGTACGGCTGTCCACCAACACCAGGTCTGTGAGCTGACCGTGAGCCTGATTCCACTGTTGTGCTAGACATTCTTGTAGTGGACGCATTTGCAGTCTTGCATGGGGAACTATGAAGATGCAAGATGCCATCATCCCTATTAGTTTCATGAACACTCTGACTTGTAGAGAGTGCTGGCATTGAAAAAGGGAGACTAAGTTCTGAATACTTTGAATCCTGGCTTGACTGGGATACGCTTGAGCTACTGATGTGTTTATAGTAGCTCCTAGATATTGATGAACGTGCGAAGGCTCTAGGTGCGACTTGGTGTAGTTTATCGTAAACCCTAAGTTGTGCAGTGTTTGAATTGTTTGCTTTGTGTGTTGTGCACACTGGTTGTATGATCTTGCTTTTATGAGCAAGTCGTCTAGGTAGGGGAAGACATGTATTTTTTGTCATCTGAGATGTGCTGCCACTACTGCTAAGCACTTTGTAAACACTCGTGGTGCTGTTGTAACCCCGAATGGAAGGACTTTGAACTGATTGTGTTGTCCTTGTATGACAAACCTTAAATACTTCCTGTGCGCAGGATGTATTGGAATGTGAAAATAGGCGTCCTTTAGGTCTAGTGTGGACAGAAAATCTCCCTGTTGTAGTAATGGGAGTACCTGTTGTAAAGTGTTCATGTGAAAATGATCTGACTGAATGTAGTGATTGAGTGGCCTGAGGTCAAGAATTGGTCTTAAGGTCCCGTCCTTCTTTGGAATTAGGAAGTACAGGGAGTAGACTGCTGTTCCTTGTTCTTTTAATGGAACTACTTGAATAACATCTTTTTGTAGGAGTGCTAGAACTTTCTGTTGAAGCAGAGTTATGTGTTCTGCAGACATTGGACGCTGCCTGGGTGGTATGTTTGGGGGGGTTGCTGTGAGTTCTAGGCAGTAGCCATGTTGGATAATTTGTCTTACCCACCTGTCTGTTGTGATGGAGTTCCAGACAAGTAGGAACTGTGAAAGTCTGACCCCCACAGGAGTGGAATGCTGTAGGGGAGGCAAAAGAAGTCACTGTTTAGGAGTGGAAGAGGAGCGGTTGTTGTTACTACCTCTAACCTCTTCCCTTGTTGTTATTGCCTCTGTATCCTCTAAAAAAATCCTCTATTAGAGGAGATCTGCATGTGTGTTTTAAAAGATGATGTGGTGTCTGCGCCGGTCTGCTTGGAGCCTCCTCTTAAGAGGAGCGGCGAAAGGAATCTCTAGTTTGGGTGGATTGTAATGCCCCCATAGACTTAGCGGTGTCTGTGTCCTTCTTCATCTTCATCCCCGGCGTATGTGGGGGGCCGTTGTGGAGATGAGGCAAGCTAATGCCCAGAGTTGTCGAGTGTGATCCCTGGTTAGAGTAGGCACCGAGGCGAGAATTATTGAGTCCGCTGACCATGGTCCATGACCCTGCCACGTCGGGAATTGAACCCTGGTAGCGGGCCGTCCTCTGCTTCCGGGTCTGCCGCCTCTAACCAGTGAGCCACACAACTCCACTAAATGTAGTAGATAGCAAATGATATTCTGGATGGAAACATTCAGTGGATCAATATGATTATTGATGCAGTAAATGGCAAACCTTTTCCATTTTGCAGCATAGCAAGCTCTAGTAGTGGGTCGTCTGGCTTCTTTAATGATGTTCATTAAGTGTGTGTAAAATACTACAGGAGAATGACCCGTCAACCACGTTGGGATTGGGGTAGATAATCAGAGTAAACAAACAATATCCCAACTGGTATTAATGAAAAGACAAATAAAAACATATGCATAAAGCATTATGAGAACAGAATTAAGGAGACTCCATGAGTTTTTTATAATGTGCTCATGAAATCATGTAATAGATAGAAGTAGTTAGGCAATTTACAGTTGTAACAGCACTGTAGGTAGACAAATAACAACACAACCCAAATTGTACTTGGTGCTCAAAGTGTGCAAGTGACGTACAGGGTGGCGACGCAAGTGACAATTGTGGTCAGCATAAACGGCGCATAGTGAATGGTGCTTGAATATTTACAGTGAATAATGAAAAACAATGTGGCTCCAAATGAATTGTTAAGCATGAGTTCTCAGTTGAGTTGACTGTAATTAGGATGAACCACATTGGGGGCTGCGCCTTTTATTGCGCTGAGCGATCGCAAACGTTTCGATCCTCTATTTGGGATCATCTTCAGGACTGAGTTGTAAAGGGCAACGGTGCTGTAGAATTCAAAACGGGGTCCGTGATATATGAAGGGGTGAAGAACACCGTAAGAGCGTTCAGTGCTGGCCTGTCCAGGACGCGGAGTCGTCAGGGCAGCGGCCGGAGATCCGAAGGCAACGGCAGGAGACCTGATCAGGTGAATGATCGTTGTTGAGAGAGTGAATCTTACGCTGAATAAAGCAGTGAGGGACAGGTCTGTCCCTCGCTGCTTCATTCAGCTGTAAATTGCCTAACTACTTCTATTTATTACATGATGCCATGAGCACATTATAAAGAACTCATGGAGACTCCTTAATTCTGTTCTCATGGAGTCTCCTTAATTCTGTTCTCATAATGCTTTATGCTTTATGCAACAGTTGGGATATTGTTTGTTTACTCTGTTCATACAGTCTGTGGCAGGTTAAGGTAATCAAACTCTAAGACTTCAGGAGCCAGATCGCCAGATTCAGTTGACTTGGATCTGGATGTTTGATCTCTCCATGGTTCTATGTTAACAGGGATGGGGACATGCAGTAGTTGGGAGTGGTGGAAAAGCGTGTGCAAATCTGCCAGACCAGTTCATCCATATCGCATTGCCCTTGGACAATGGGTGTGGAAACCTGGCGGCGAAGGTTGGGCATTTTGCGTTTTTGTGTATGGCGAACAGATCTATGTCTGGTTGGCCCCACTTGTGGAAAACTGGTAGAACAACTTGTGGATGTAGTTCCCATTCGTGAATCTGTTGTGTCTGTCGAGTTAACAGATATGCAATCTGATAGTGAACTCCTGAAAGGTGTTCGGCCAGTAGATATATTTTTTGTGGAATGGCCCATCTCAAAATGTTCTGTGCAAGCTGGGACAGTTGCAGAGAATGTGTGCCTCCTTGTTTTTGTATGTAGTACATGGCTGTCATGTTGTCCGTCCGGATCAAGACAGTTTTGTTTTGTACATTTACTTGGAAAGATTTTAGCGCTAGGAATATTGCTAGTAGCTCCAGGTGACTGATGTGGAGCACTCTTTGTTGAGTGGTCCATCTTCCCTGAGTTGTATGTGCTAGGAGATGGGCTCCCCATCATGCGAGTGGTGCGTCTGTTGTTAAGTACTATCTGTGGAACAGGTTCGAGGAACTGCCAGCCTTTGGACAAGTTTTTGGTGTTCCACCACTGCAGAGAGCGGTGTGTGCCGCTGTCCACCAACGCCAGATCTGTAAGTTGTTCTTGAGCCTGATTTCGCTGATGAGCTAGACATTTTTGTAATGGAGGCATTTGAAGTCTTGCATATGGTACAATAAAAATGCAAGCTGCCATCATGCCTATGAGTTTCATGAACACTCTGGCGGGGATAGAGTGTTGGTCTTGAAATTTTGTGACTAAGGCTTGAATGCTCGCTATCCTGGCTGGACTAGGATATGTTAGAGCTGTAGAGGTGTTTATTGTGGCCCGAGATATTGGTTTCTGAGAGGGCTGGAGATGCGACTTGGTGTAGTTGATCGTGAACCCCAAGTTGCATAATGTTTGAATGTGTTGAACACACTGATTGAATGATCTGGATTTTATTAGCCAGTCATCTAGATATGGGAAGACATGGATTTGTGGTCTTCGGAGATGTGCTGTTACTACTGCAAGGCACTGTGTGAACACTCTGGGTGTAGTTGTCACCGCAAATGGAAGGACTTTGAACTGATAGTGTGGTCTGTCTATTACAAACCTTAGATACTTACTGTGAGAAGGATGTATGGGACTGTGGAAGTAGGCGTCCTTGAGATCTAGTACGGCAAGGAAATCGCCTTGTTGTAACTGCGGGAGCACTTGTTGTAGAGTGATCATGTGAAAATGATCTGAGTGTATATTTATTTATCTGGAAATTTTATATAGCTCGACAGATGCTTCATCAAAGAGGCTTCCCGGCGCTTGTAGTCATTCTAACAGAGTACAGAAGCTAGGCACTAGGAGTGGAAGCTAGGCCCTGGAAAATAAGAAAGTTTTAATAGCTTTACGGAAGGACAGAACGCAGTCTAGGCGGCGGATCTGCACAGGAAGGGAATTCCATAATTTAGCAGCAAGATACCGAAAGGACCGACCCCCTGCTCTAAGAAGCTTCACCCGGGGAACCGAGGCAAGGACACTGGTATTTATTGCTCGAGAAGCAGTGTCTGCTGCATCAAGTGCACATTTTATTGATGCATTTGAAATTAGTTTACACTCTTTGATTAGATAATTTGCTTGTGTTCTATATTGGTCAGGCAAATGTTGTAGTAGAGTTTCTAACTGGTCGTAATGGGCTCCGTCATATCTTTCGAGCGGTGCTTGGGTGTTAGCTATGCACCAGTTATTGCCTGCTTGGGCAGCTATTCTTTTACCAGAAGCGTCTAGCAGCTTGGACTCTTTATCAGGAGGTGGCGCTTCTCCTAAGGTTTGGGAGTTAGCTCGCTTTCTCGCATTGGAAACGACTAGAGAATCCCTTAATGTATGCAGGATCTGCAGGGGCAGGCCTATACTTCTTTTCTATCCTAGGGTTTAGAATTCTGGCACGTACGGGATCTTTAAACACCTCAGGGGCATGCTTAATGACCCCTTTAATCATGGGTAATATTTGTACTGACTTTTGGGACTGTTCTAAAGTGTCATCGTCGTTATGAGGAGGTGTATGAGGTGGAGAAAGTGAGGTGGAGAAGTTTCAATTGGAGGTGTAATAGGTTTAAGTAGAGGAAGTATAGGAGAAGAAGGGAGGATAGGCGATGTGGCAGAGTCCTTCTTCTTCACAGGCACTGGAGGAACAGGTGCGGTGTCAAACTTACTCTTTCTATATGGTCCAGTGGTGACATGTCCTGTCTTAGGATCAATATAGATCTTTTTCTGCTTTGGATTAATAGGATCTGGATGAAAAAGCTCCTCCTCTACAGGAACCGCTTTCGGCGCCGATTTTTTCGGTTCCGAGCTGGGTTGGTGTTGTCTTTGTCCTTAGCCTTAGGAAGGGCAATATAGTCCTTTGGCGTAGCTTTTGGCTCCGAGGGTTTTGGTTTCGGAGCCGAAGCTGAATGTTTCGGTATGGAGGCGTCCGAAGCTGGTTTGTCTTTCGAAGTCGACGGCTTCAGAACCGGTTTTGGAGCCGGGACTTCTTTTGGTTTCAGTGCCGAAGGTGCTGGTGGGATTGGCACATGCGGTTTGCTCGGTCCCGAGATACCGGAAGGCCTTTTGATTTTCTTCGGAGCTGGACTCGAAGGCGGGGTTCTTGAAGTATGTTTTCAGTAGGGACTAGGCCCAGCAGGCGGAGTGTTGACCATTGCCTTCGATTTTGGTGGAGTGGTGGGAGTAGGGGCAGTAGTACTCACTCTTTGACCCAGAGTGATGGAGTCATCGGAGTCATCTGCCTCTGACACGATTTCGAGATCTTCAGAATCTTCTTCTGGGACCTCTGGGCCTTCATCGAAGATGTCCACCGGTCCCAGAGCTGATTTTTGCATGATGTGTCGACGAGCTCTTCGATCTCAAATGTCTTCTTCGATCGAAAGGATGCGCAGGCTGGACAGCTGGACTCGTCGTGTTCTGGTGATGAGCACAGGTTGAAGACCTTGTGATGGTCACTGTGAGGAAAATTTCCTCCACACTTGGGGCATTTCTTGAATGGCGTCCTTTCCATGAGCTGTAGGCCTTACGGTGTGGATAGGCCCAATGGCCTGTGTCGACGACCGGAATCGAGTTTATGAAGTCAAGTCGAAGGTCGAGATGTTTAGAAGTGAATCTGAAGAGTTGAAGGAAGTTTTTTCGCGTCAAACTACTTTGGAAAGTAGATTTCGAACCAGAGCGGAAAAGTTACATCCGAACCCAATGGAGGAAAAAAACAATCTAAGGATGGAGTCGATGCCCATGCGCACTATCATCCAAGGGAGGAGTCACCTATCCCGTGACTACAAAGACTTCTTCCAAAGACATCAAAATGCAATCATTCGAGCCCAACACCAGATGGCGATCTAATGCTAAGTGTGAGATCTGCAGCTCATATGCCTCGAACAGTAATTTTTCTTCTCCAAAAGTAATCTATTTTGATAGCCAACCATCACAACAGAGTAACAAGGCCATTACTCAACTGAAGAGGTAGGGAGAAGGGAAGAAAGTGACAAGAATGTTTAACAGTGAGAATCCCATTAAACAAACTAGTTGTACAGAGTGGCCTTTGTCACTCAAAGAATGTTTGGTGTCAAAGTCAACAAAACAATACTTGGTAAAAATATAGACTGATCACCAAGTGCTCTGTGAAATCACAGTGAGCAAGGCCATTTGTTACAAGACCCACTGCTATCCCTTTACCTCAAGGCCCTACAAATTCAAAGAAAGAGTCTCATGAGACTATTGACGAAAGCCTGTCATGAAGGAATTTATATGTCCGTCTATGAATTACTTTGAAGATGCCAAACCAGTACGGCTAGACTCAAATTACAAATATGTGCCAGCTTTCCCCATCTCAATTCCTAATAAAGCACAATTGTATGCCTCTGCTGATATCTATGGTATGGTATGGACACAAGCACAGAGAGACTGGATCTCCCTTACCTGTCTAGCTAATGCAATACCCTTTAAGAATACTACTTTTTCCTTGACAAATACCAATGGTCTGTACATGACTCATACGGTGGGACCCAAATATAACTCCTTAGGGGAAGAGGGCTTCCTAATAGGGAAGTGAACTTTGTAACAGAAGAATTTATTATCATCTAGGTAATCTGCAGTCGGAGACATGAAAAAGAGGCCTTAAAATGACACTCTAGTTAAGCAGCAATGGAGACAGGTGTACTTTAATAGAGGAAAACTGAAGGCTAACCTTAGCTAAATCTAGAAGCTATGGTTTTACTATCCGTACTTGGATACATCCGATTCTCCTCCACAAATGCAGATTATCTTCTACTTAAAGAACATGCAATGCCCTTATGAAATGAAAATTCACTCAGTGTCCATGCAGTTGTAGAGAATTTTAAGAATGCCATATTGGAGGATTTCAGAAGCCGTGAGGTCACAGTTCGTGATGTCAGGTTGTGTTCTATGATCCTGCCTCCAGGTATCATCAGTGGGCAGTACGCAACAACAAATATGTTGGTTCTGCGCCTTTTTATCTTCATCAGCACTTTCAGGGGGAGCTTTACTGGTGAAAATGTTGATGCATTAATTCACTGCGGCAAGCTTCAGCAGTTTCTGTGCACCCCCCATCCCCCCACTGCAGCCAGCAAAAGCAGAGTTTAATTGTATCCAACTACAACATGGACACAGACTAATTTATTCCATGAGGTCAGTATATCATAATTTTACAACAGTGAGGCCCCCACACATCACCTGTGACGATTGCATTCCTCTGACAGTAAAATAAATGCTAACATTTACACCCCTTTTTCCTCACCTCCCCCTCCCAAAGAATATTTATTTTCTGTATGCACACATGAACTTTGAAAGTAAGCTAAAACATTTTCTAACCGGATGTGGAAAGGACTCACCCTGCGTACAGCCACAAGATTATTGCAGACCAGTACTCCTCCTACAAATTCGGCTTGGATTCCCTCTCGTAAAAGTACCTGCTTGAAGTCAGACAGTCTGGGCTCATTCATAAAGACAGACTGATGTCCAGTGATCTATTACACAAACCACAGAAAGAAAATGTAATAGGTACCTCAGTAGTTTTACATATCAACTTAAAAAATTCCACTCATCAATTAAGACATTATCTGCAAAACTTGTGTCCCTTGTTTCCCAGATCCCATCTGCTTTTCATGTCCCATTTCATTCAATTTTACAACATGCCAAGTTTCCTCTCAACACGGTTACTTATCCTCAATCTCACCACTAGATTCTCCGTCCTATCTCAACGAAATCAATATCCACCTCCCACCAACAGCACACTGGCACTTGCCTTAAGTGCTCCTAATCTCTACTCTGAGCTACTTTCCTCTTGCTTGTGATGCAAATGCACTTGAAAAATTTCGGATATTTGATGCAGAGTTAGTGTATTTGCAAGAGAGTGTCTCTGCGGTCAATCACTATTTTGGCTGTTACCTTTTCAGTAAACTGGAACATTCAAAAGTGGATTTTTGAGGCACAGAAGAAGCAAGGCCCTCCAGATAGCAAAATGACGTGTGACCTCTCAGAATTTTTTGGGAGTGATGGATTCGAGTTAGCGTGAAAGCAAGTCACAAAATGTTCCAGTAATGGATTCAAGATGCTAGATTCTCGATTGTGGGAGGTATTCATTTAGTTAAATAAGAGTACTTTACATTCCAGCAATTTCTTTTGTGCCAATAACTAGGAATTGTTTTTTTGTATTTGCAAGATGCAGTCAGTTGAAGGACTTTTTCTTTTGGATATTAAAGTAGGAGGTGGCCATTAGCACTCTGACCTGGAGGATGAATTGAATGAATTATTTTGCTTGGCCTACAATGCCAATTTATGAGGAGTGGGTGCAAACGCAGTAAAAAAGAGGTCAAGGGACAAATCTTGAATGAGTCAGTATGGCAATGTTATCAATATGCAACTTTGACGTGAGGCCTAACATCTGGGTTTTGTATGGTGTAGGGATTTGTCTCGGGAAAGTACTACAACATTGACAAACATACACGAACCATTGAGTGGTCAAAGGTACCTAATGCTTAAGATGTAAGAGGCTGGCATCAGGTTGCAAGACATCAAGAGGGTTGTAGAAGAATAGGTGCTTTTGCAGTTTTTGGATGAGCTCCATGATTCTAGTAAGGAAGGGTCGGCTGCACATCGGGCAGTACTTGTGTAATATTGTAATTGTTTTTTTTAGTAGTGGAAATGAGAGCTTGTTTTAAATATGCAGGACGATAATACAGAACAAGTTCTGGCACACATGGGTTGCTACGTTAAGGCAGTCGAGGGTATTAAATGCCTAAAAAGAGACAGAAGTCGTAGTGTGGTGTGGGAGACAGAGGCAGCGAGCCTTGAGGCAGAGCCTTTGTACCGAATGTTAAAGTAGAAAGGTGCTTGCTGCATCTCGTTTCACAGGTGATTGCTCAGGTTGTGGTTTTATGGGGGGGGGGGTTGCTTCGGGAGGGGGGGGGGGGAGCTGACAGGCCACTGATTGTGGAGAACAGGTGTCAGGAAGGACGGGATTGGTCAAAGCAGTTCTGGGTAGGACAGGGGCATGCTTGTATTTCGCCTGAATTATTTGAAAGTTATCTCCTTCTGTCCTTCTGAGTGTCTTCAGGCTCTTTCAATTTTGCATACCATTTGTTTGCATATTGTGATTTGAGGCGCAACTATTAGCAACCAGTTTCTAGTCTTATTTTGTTTTCCTCAGAAGTAATGGAAAGTGCATATAAAGGTTGCTGCTCTCGGACTTGGGCACCTGAAGTGCTATGGGTGAGGGTTTTGATGATAAAGGTATGTTTTCGTCTGAGCAGGTGTATGGAAGGAGGGAGCAGGTGGTGGAAGGTATACAGTATGATAACAGATTAGGAGAATAGATGACCAGCTGAGTGTTTTGTTTAGAGGCTTTGTAATTTGGGTAATTGGAGGTGCACATTTGGGTCAGAGATTGAAAAGATAGTCACCTCGTAAAAAACACTTTGCACAACCCCAGCCTGACTATAGATTTATTCCTAACACTATCCGCACAAACTGAGCCAAATTACAAATTTACTCCTAACACTATTATATCCACCTGCAACTGGAACAAAATTTCCCTTTTAAAATAATATACAATCAATCTTCTTTGTTTCCTATTGAAACAGAGTAAAGCACATTGGGCGGTCAGTATTAAAAACATTTATACTAATGAATACTAACAATGTATGGATAAATGCATCTCCCGATGTACATCTTTGACTTCTGCTACAAGTTAAAGGCAAGGTCACAGCTCCTACCTCATTTGGTGGTAAAGGTTCAAGAGTTGGGATGATCTCCGCCTCCTCGTAAAACTCTAAATCGTCATCTCCAAACAAGCTTTTGATGACATTCTGCTGTGCAATGGCGGCAGAGCTCATGGAAGGAGGATCCACTTGCATTTCCGCCTCTTCCCCTTCCTCTTTAATCTCACCCTCCTCCAAAATGACACCAGTGTCAACTTTCGCAACTCTCATGTCCAAGACGCCATCTACCCAAGCAAGTTCAGCGTCTTTGGCTCTGCAAAATTGAAGAGCGCTCACAAGGGAATCTTTCAACCGGACCTGGAGAAAAGTAAGAAGTAACAATGACAGAGATTTAGTATTGCATACAAAGCACACACAGCAGAATGAATGGTTTATTGGTGCATTAGCAAAAAGTGTGATATTTAATGATCAACTATTAAACCCTGGGAGGACAGAAGGCTCGGTTAAACCTGTGAGTTTCAAACTTGTGACCTACGGGATACACACAGATCTTTCCAGTCCCTGCACTACTCACCAAGCTTTCACACTACAGACAGTTCCTTTAGCGAGGCTTTCTGAAAGAATATGCATAGTCCCAATCTTCCAAGCACCCTTTACAGTGCTCACTATTCAATGTCATTACTCTGGTGGAGAAGCTGGGTCTTTGCAGCAGTCCTCAGCTCTCACCATACTGGTAAACGTTCATTTTAATCAACCAGCAGAGGCTGCCACTGTGAGAGGCACAAACCTGCACATGTCCACTAATACTCAAAGGCTTAAAGGCTGAAAGCTGTATGTGCCTCCTTGCTGGCAGGAGAGAAAAAATGCTTGGCCAGCAACTAATTAAATACAGCCATTTTGTTTTGCTTCTTTCCAGAACAAGTGAGCACTAAAGGACTGAAGTGCTAAACATGTAAAGGGATGGCCTACATCTACAAGAATGCATTTTTCTCACCTGATAGATATGTGTCTCACTGGTTGCATCGATGGTCTCGTGCAGTTTTGGGGTGTACACTTTAATATCTTTTCCTCCAAAAGCTCGGCATGACTGTGCCAGGTCCTGGCTAGCTTCTGGAGGCCCGTGAACAATGATCAGCTGGCGAGGTTTCATCTGATTGATAATCTTTTTAATAGAGTCCCCATCCGATCGCCCTTCATAGTCTATGTAGGTAACTCGGGCTCTGGAATTAAAAACAAAAACAGCAGGACACAATTGGAGGTGCTGTAGACACTACCAATACTAGACATAGGGCCCGATGTAGGTAATTGTGAAATACCGAATTCTTAATACCGAATTTTACCGATTCGGTATTAAGAAATCGGTATTTCAGATGCAGGTAAGAATTCGGTAAAAAATACTGAATCCTTAATATTAGTTATTGCTGAATCGGTAATTAAGATTCGGTAATAAGGAATACCTACCCATTCATTCATTCCTATGGGCTTGGAGGCCCATAGGAATGAATGTGAACACATTTGGTATTACCGATTCAGTATTACCCAATCGGTAATACCAGGAGGTATTTCAAGGGTGCCACGGTGTCCAAAGAACACCCTGTTGCATCCCAGAAATGTGCATGTGTGCACATGTGGCACACATCCATGCCCTAAGGGCATGGATGCGTGCCACATGGCACTTCTAAAAAAAGCAAGAAAGTGCTTTTTTAAAGGAATTCGGTAATTACCACCAACTTGAAGTTGGTGGTAATTACCGATTTCTTAAGGCCCAAAAGCACTCTTAAATGTGCTTTCTACATTGCATTTAAGGAATCGGTAATACCGATTCCTTAAATGCAAGGCCATTAAGGAATCGTATTTACCGATTCCTTATTACCGATTCCTTACCTACATCAGGAATGGCTAAATACCGGTCGGTAACGATGAAATTTACCGAATTTCACTGTTACCGACCGGTATTTGGCCACCTACATCAGGCCCATACTGAATAAATGGCAAGCACACAAATCGTTTTAGAATAGCAGAGTTTTGCAGGACAGCACTGTAGGAAAGAGACTCTTTTTGTCATGGTCACCCCCACTTTTTGTCACTGGTACTGATGCTTTTTGACTGATGTACACTGGTTCACTGCAAACCAGGTCCCAGTGTTAGTGCTCTTTCCCTAAAGCAAGGTAACATTTTCAAATTGTCACACAATTGATAAACACTTTGGCACCCCTGAAGACCCTAGTTAGAGGTAACCCTGGTACAGAGGGCATGGGAACTAAAGAATGTCCCTAAGGGATGCAGCATGTATTATGCCACTGTAAGATACCCCATACAAATTGCATGCAGCCAGCCATTGCAGACTGTGTGTCATGGTGCAAACCATGAGAGAAAACACAACATGACAGAATCATTCTGTGCCATGCCAAAGTCCCTGTGGAACATATGGAGAGGCATTTAGGAGAGCAGTTAAGACTTTCATCTTTCCCACTGGTTCTTAGAGCTTCTCCGTTTGGTTTCTTTTCTCGCCCTGTCTGAGTTATGTCTCTTTTCCAGATACAGCGCCGGGAGCCCTTTTGCTGGAGTAGATGCGCGCTATAAAATTGGAAATAAGTAACATAACATAACATATGTAAGTCACAGCTACAGCCTTATGGTATGGTGCCTTATACTACAAGTGAGAGCATATATGCATGAGCAGGTGTGCCCCTGTGCTGTCTAGTGCAATTACAAGATGGTACAAGTGAACAGGGAAGCCATGTTAAGTACATGTACTGGTCATTGCGGGTTCCCCAGCTACATGGTATCAAACACCTTATCTTAATAAACATGTACTGATGGTAGTACCAGATTTATTAGGACATGCACCCATAGTGCACCTTAGAGGTGCCCCCTAAAAAACCTACCACTATCTATTGTGCTGGCTGACTGGTATTGTCCAGCTTGTCACCATAGACATGTTTCCGACTCCCCTGCAAGTGAGAGCTTATGCTCTCTGAGGCCAGAAACAATGCCTAATCCGGAGGAAGGTGTTCAAACCTCCTCCAGCAGGATGGCTAGTGATTTAGCATATAAAGACCAGGTGTTTCAAAGCATCTACTGCCTTTGATATGCAACCCTGGCTTACCCAGACCTGGGAGATGCCACAAACTGGCCTAAGGCCCATTTGGCACCAGGACAGGTGGAAATTAGATATGCAAGCAGCCGTGTTGCACTACCAGGCCAGCCCTAAGGTGGGCTGCTTGTTGTGCTCCATGAACATAGGATTCCACCATCTTGTTTTTGGTGGAATTAGGACAGTAAGTGGTCATATAGGGGGGGCTAGTGACCTAAAGGGTGAGTAGCAGCCCATTGGCTACTACCCTTCACTTCCTTTAACAACCCTAAACTCAGTATTTAGGGGACTCCCTTATACAAGGAACTCAGATTTTCCTGACCCAAGAAGAAAAAGGACAAAGAAGAGCTGAAGAACACACGAACCGAAGAAGTGGACTTGGTGCCAAAACCTGCCTGCCTGCTCCTACCTCGACAATTGCAAAGACCCAACTCATCCTGCAGCTCTGCATTCTCCAAAAGCCTCAGGGAGCTGCCAGCACTCCGCCAACCCGTCAGTATCTCCCTTGAAGTAAAGGAGCCACTTCCCTGCAGCCTGCAGGGACCAAATGTAAAGTATGGTTCTCTCAGGTCACTGTGCTCCAGGAGGTCAGATCTGTCTTCCCCCTACCAAGTTTGGAGATGGCCGGATCTGCCCTGCACCAATAGCCAGGGTACTGGACCCCTGCAGCAACCTACGCTTGTTTAGTGTCCAGCCCAGTCACCATCACAGCCAAGACTGACCTAGAGATGAGGCTCTTCAGCATCACCAAGGCCAGCGCTGAGAGTGGCCCTGCTGTCCTGTTTTGCCCCAATTTCTAGGTCGACCCCAAAAGTGAGAGCATTTAAAGCAAGCGTCCCGCCAGACAAAATACCTCTGCACCCAATTCTGACAGACAGAGTTCAAGCCTACTGACCTCAAGAACTGAGCCTCCTGTTGGTTCCAATAGACTCGTCCCCAAGGCCCGACATGCAGCATTTTGTATGCTTGCAGATTTCTTCAAAACTTCAGCTGTTGCGTTAGAGGCTAGCCTTACGACCAGCACCTCTGCACCCAGAAGCACAGAGACAGGTAACCCAGAACTGCTGTGCTTTTAAGAACCTTGGCCCATGTTTACATACTACACTGCAAGTCTTTTGCAAGTGACCCTATGCAGTGCATGTTTCTCTCTTTGGATAACATAACCACATCAACAGCTGTATTTTCTAAGTGTTTTGAAAATCGCCAACTCGAAAAGAAGTGACCTAGTCTCTAAGATCTTGGTGTGTAAATAAATATAACAATATATGGTTTTTTTCTTAAATTGGTGTCAGATTTCCTTATTGAGTGTGCGTCTCATTCATTGACTCGGTGTGCAACAAACAGCTAACACTCTACTTTGATAAGCCTAAGGCTGCTCAACCATACTACCACATATAGAGCACCTAGGGATTGCTAGAGTAAGCCTTGATCCACTAGTTAGGGTTACCTGGACTCACTGCACCTCATTTTGGCACACTATATAGACAGACAGCTTCCTACAAGCACTTATTAGAGGCTGGGAGAGACTGCCTTCCACTGGAGTGGATCTCCATTAGAAAATATGATTTTAGGGAAGTTACTTTACTTTAATATTTATTTAAAATCGGTCTTCAGCATTGTAGTGTCTTTTTTAAACTATTAAAATAGTGTGATAACTATTTTTCTTGCTGGTCCCTTTCCAGAGCTATCAGTATTAGTATTTTAGTCTGCACTCTGGTTTCCCTCAAACAAGTTAGGCGTCCACAGTGAAATAGCTTTTTTGGCCTTGTCACTGTAAGGACATGGTTATATTTATTTTCTACATGTCCCACTTTTAAATACCACGTGCCCTATTTTGTGGGCTATTAGGCTTATTTATGGACAAGGCAACTAGAATTACGTGGTTATGCAGATGAAGCCTTTTCCCTATAATTATGGGTTTGCCACATTTGTCACATATCCACCATCTGCTGCATAATCAGCAAATTGTAACTAAAAATGAGTTTGTACTCAAATGGATGAAACGTTACTAAAAACATGGCAACATGTCCACGCGCCGTTGAGAGCCCTTCGTAAAAGTTAACTTGTCATCTTTCAGTTGCTTATTTCTGTATTTGGTTGTTAAAACAGTACTAATGGGGTGAAATCTTTGCCCAGACCTTTTCAGGGAGGGTTGTGCATGTTTCATTGATTTTACTGGTGTGTCTAGTCCCTTTTCGATGGAGTTTTCAATCAAGGAAAGTATTTTAGCGACCATAATCCTCTAAGTGCTACAGTTAATTGGTTCCAGTCAGGGAAACTCAGGATGAGAAGAGCAAAGGGGTCTCTAAAGGCAACAGAACAGGGTAGAAGGCTAAGGTGGGCCCAGATCACTCTAGGCTCCTAGAAGTCCCTCACAGCTAGGTGCAAAGGGGAACTCGATATCTGCGCCAAAGGGCAGGAAGCTCCAGGGATTATCCTTGATGCTTTTGTGATTATATCATGTTTCATTGGATACCCTCTTAAGGTGCCACTTAGGTATCCGATTGTGCACGCCCGAGATGGTTTGACAGCAATTGTTCCAGAGCAGCAAAGGAGCGGACGGTAGCGTTTGACACTAAACCCAGGGACCCAGTCCTAGTGAAAGCCTGTCGAGGACATTACAAGGCATGGAACAGGCTCGCTGAGGCCAGTACCCTAAGAAATAGTGAAATGTTCTGGAACATTGTTAACATTCAATTTCTGGAAGAAGATGCTGGATGGCTCTTGATGCACATATTCCAGAGGAGGAATGGGTTGGACAATTCCAGGAAATGTTTTCTAGTCGAACAGAAACTAGGTCAGTGGAATGTAGGGGGGGTTGGGGCAGGAAGGTCCGCTCTTGTCATCTATGCCAAAGAGGTTAAAAAGGTATTGAGGGTTAATAAGGCCCCTGGGCCCGACAGCAAATCCCCTGACCTCTTCTTATCCACCCCTTAGTTGTGGGTGCCAGTTCTCACTTCTATTATCAACCCAGCCATATGAGAAGCCCCACCTAGCTCTTGGGCCATGTCCACCATTGTTCAGATCTTTAAGAAAGGCAATAGGGATAGTCCTCTTTTTTTACAGGCCCATATCGCTGTTGGATTCAATGGTAAAGGTCGTAGCCATATTTTCCTGAATAGATTAACCTCATGGGCAGATGAAAAAAACATAATAGCAGCTATTCAATATGGTTTTCGCCCTGGGAGGTCAACAGTGGACCAATGTCAATTTGTATACGATTTTAAACAAAATACACAGCCGCGCTCACAGGCACGATTTACTTGGCCTTTATGGACCTTTCGTCAGCATTTGATTGGGTGAACAGAAGCAAACTATGGGAGTACCTTCTGTGAATGGGAGTAGACAAAAACATTCTCTTCTTACAGGATCTCCATGGTGACACCAAAGCGGTGGTTCGCTACACTAACGATAGTAAAGTGACCAGTCCGTTCCGAATCCAGAGAGGATATGGCAGGGATGTATATTGGCTCAGTTTTTATTTCATTTATACATTAATAATTTAGAGAAGGACCCGACAGCCACACTGGCGATGTTCCCCGGGTGGGCTGGCGTTGCTTGCCGGTATTACTGTATGCAGATGATGCAATCCTTATGGCCCAGACTGCGAGGGGGCAGCAAACATTACTATACTCCTCCATGACTTTATGGAAGACCAGGACCTGCTAGTAAATAACTCCAATTCATATGTGATTGATATAGGTCACAGCTCAACTCAATCCTTAATTTTAAGGTAGGGACCATCCCTGTCCCTAAGATCAGTGTATTTTCCAATTTAGGAGTCATGTTGGATGGTAAGTTAAACTGGAGCCTGTTGAGAAAAAGTAAACTGGGGGGTTTCCTACACACTAATGCAGCCATTTTCTATTTTGCGTCCCACCTGGGCAAAAAATCTATAAACGCCCTCTTGCAGATTTATAGATCTAAGTGTCCATCTCAGGTAGTGTATGGTAGTGAGATCTGGGGTTATGCCCCGCACGACCCATAAAGTTCCTCCTCACCATTTCCATTCTTTTGCTCTCTTTACCTGGGGGTGGCCCGGAGGTAGTTGGTTCGTTTGCCCTTTTCCTAGTGGCGGCTACAATGAATGAATGAATGAATGAATGAATGAAACGGTTCTTATCTTGCGCACTCCCTAGTCCTCATCTCTGCGACTCCCTAGCCTCATTCTTCCACAACAAAATTGCAGACATCCACAACAGCTTCGACAACCAACCCGGAGACAAACCCACCCAACCATCTGCTGGACCTTCACCCCCCTCGGACATCCTTAATGACTGGAACACAATCTCCACTGAGGACACCATCCGCCTGATGAACTCCATCCACTCAGGATCCCCCACAGACCCATGCCCTCACCTCATCTTCAACAAAGCTGACTCCATCATAGCACCGCACCTCCGAGACGTCATCAACTGCTCCTTCTACTCCGCCACCTTCCCGGAAAGCTGGAAACACGCTGAACTCCGCGCCCTTCTGAAAAAACCCACAGCGGACCCCACCGAACTCAAAAACTACCGCCCCATCTCGCTCCTTCCATTCCCGGCCAAAGTCATCGAGAAAGCTGTCAACAACCAGCTCACCGCCTTCCTCGAAGCCAACAAATCGCTCGACTCCTCACAGTCCGGCTTCCGAGCTAAACACAGCACTGAGACCGCCCTCATCGCAGCAACAGACGACATTCGAACCCTATTGGACAATGGAGACACAGTCGCCCTCATCCTCCTCGACCTCTCCGCAGCCTTCGACACAGTCTGCCATAGCACCCTTCTACAGCGCCTCATAAACATCGGAATCCAAGGAAAAGCACTAGAATGGATCACCTCGTTCCTCACCGGAAGAACCCAGAGAGTCCGTCTTCCACCATTCAAGTCAGAGGCCACTGAAGTCATCTGCGGCGTACCACAAGGATCTTCACTCAGCCCCACCTTTTTCAACGTATACATGAGCCCCCTCGCGGCCATCGCCCGCCAACACAACCTCAACATCATCTCCTACGCGGATGACACTCAACTGATCCTATCACTCACCAATGACCCTAGCACCGCCAAAACTAACCTACACGAAGGAATGAAAGAAGTAGCCGAATGGATGAAACACAGCCGCCTGAAACTGAACTCAGATAAAACAGAAGTCCTTATCTTAGGTACCTCCCCCTCTGCATGGGACGACTCTTGGTGGCCAGAAGCCCTTGGAAAAGCACCCATCCCGACAGACCACGCACGGAACCTGGTCGTCATCCTGGATTCCTCACTTTCGATCAACAGACAAATCAACGCCGTCTCTTCATCCTGCTTCAACATTCTTCGCATGCTCAAAAAAACATTTCGTTGGATCCCCACCGAAACTAGGAAAACGGTCACCCACGCTCTGGTCACGAGCCGACTGGACTATGGAAACACCCTCTACGCCGGTACTACCGCTAAACTCCAGAAAAAACTCCAACGAATCCAAAACGCCTCAGCCAGGCTCATATTAGACATCCCGCGTAAAGAACATATCTCTAGCCACCTGAAAAACCTCCACTGGCTTCCCGTCAATAAGAGGATCACTTTCCGGCTCCTAACCCACGCACACAAAGCACTCTACGAAATCGGACCAGAATGCCTCAACACTCGACTGTCCTTCTACACCCCCTCCCGCCAGCTACGATCATCCAACCAAGCCCTTGCCACTGTACCTCGCATCAACAAAACCACCATGGGAGGTAGATCCTTCTCCTACCTGGCAGCTAAAACCTGGAACTCACTTCCCACTTACCTTCGCCTTACCCAGAACCACCTAGCATTCAGAAAGCAACTTAAAACGTGGATATTTGACATGTAATTCCCCACCCCTCCTCAAGCGCCTTGAGACCCTCTGGGTATGTAGCGCGCTATATAAATCCTCCGACTTGACTTGACTTAGCCCAATGGGCGTCAAGGCGCCTAAGTCAAATATAGAAGCTAAGTCCCCCCCTCTGCAGCATTCTCTCATTGGTAGGCCCTCTTAAAGAAGCAGGTTTTAAGAGCCTTTTTAAATGACTATTGAAGGAAGAGTTTTTATTTCGATTGGGATAGAATTCCAAAGCTGCGGGCAACCACGGAGAAAGCTCTGGCTCCCCATCTAGCAAGTTTGAAACGAGGCACAACAAGTTGACAGAGTCCCGCAGAGCGAAGGCCTCTTGTAGGGACATAACGCGTGAGAAGACAGCCAATAGCACTCGAGGAACCTTCTGTCAGTGCTCTGTAGGCCAGACACAGAATTTTAAAGGAGATTCTGTGCTGGACAGGAAGCCAATGAAGGTCTTTTCTGGCCGCAGTGGCAGAAGAGGTTTTCGGAAGAGCCAGGACGAAGCGTGCTGCAGCATTCTGCACAATCTGCAGTCGGTGTATAAGGCTTTTGTTGGCTTCCATATACAGAGAGTTGCAATAATCTAACCTCGAGCCCACCAGGGCGACTGCAACCTGTTTGCGCGCCTGGGGGGAAAGATACCCGCGGATTTTGTTAAGTATCCTGATCACACCCCAGCAAGTGGCCACGGTCCTGTTGACTTGTAGGGACAGAGAAAGCGAGGTGTCAAAAATGACACCAGGATTTCTGGCAGATTGGGAGGGAGTGGGGCAGATGCCAAGAGAAAGTGGCCACCACTCACTCGACCAAACATCTTGGTCCTTCCCAAAAATCAACACCTCCGTCTTTTCGCCGTTCAGTTTGAGGGAATTTATAGTCATCCAGTCTGCCACATACTGCATGCATACCCTGAAACTGGCGGCAGATGTCCTGACAGAGGAGTGAGCCAGTGACCCCATAATCTGGGTGTCATCTGCGTAGGACACCACCTCCATCCCCTGCGATCTAACTAGTCTTGCCAGGGGAGCCACATAGATGTTATACAGGGTCGGACTTAAAGCCGACCCTTGTGGCACCCCACACTGCAATGACTTAGCAGGGGAGAGGTGGTTCCCAAGCATCACTCTCTGCTCCCTTCACAACAGAAAGGAATTGAGGAGACTCAAGGCCGGTCCCATGACACCAGCTTCCCTAAGCCGAGATGTAAGAATGGCGGGGGACAGGGTGTCGAACGCGGCCGTGAGGTCCAACAGAACCAGAACCGTAGTTTGGCCAGAGTCCACTTTGCGTCGGATGTTATCGACCACACAAGTGAGAGCGGACTCAGTGATGTGGTGTTTTCTGAAACCATGTTGCCTGTTATCAAGGTATTCAGATGAATCAAGAAAGGAGGACAAATGAAGATTCAGATGCGCCTCAAGCATCTTAGCGGGAGCAGGGAGAAGGGAGATCGGCCTAAAGTTTTTCAAAAGGCCCGGATCGAGGGACGGCTTCTTAAGAAGAGGTTTCACAATGGCTTTCTTCTATACAGGAGGAAAAGAGCCCTGGGTAATGGCCTTATTCATAACCTCAAGCATAGGAGGAAGAAGGGTATTTCTACACTCTTTCAGTTTTTTTCAGAGGTAGAGGATCCAGGGGGGAAGCAGATTTGGTCCTGTCAAGTAACAGGTTCAGTCCTTCCAGGGATAAAGATGGAAATTCCATGAGTAAGCGGGAAGAATCTTTACCTAAAGAATCGAGACTGGATAAAACAGGCGGAATGCTTTGATCCAGAGCATGGCAATGGGCTTCCAAGAAGACATGTATGTCAAGAATTTTATTATGAAAGAAGTCAGAAATATTATTGCAAAGTTCTTGCGAACTAACTACGGGGTCTGGGAGTTGCAGGGAGCATAAAGTGTCGGCGATTTTAAAGAGCTCCCTAGAAGAGGAGAGAGAGCTGGTGAGATTGGAGAAGTACTCCTGCTTCTCTGTTACCACTCTCCGTTTGTATTCCCGCAGTGCAGACTTGTGAGCCTCTCGATCATTAGAGTCCCAAGATTTCCTCCAGTTTCTCTCACTGCTCCTACATCCCTGCCTCAGGAGTCTCAGCTGATCGGAAAACCAAGGTGCCGTAGGCTTTCGGCGAGCTACATAGCGCAGAGATGAGGGGGCAAGTTGTTCCACTGCATTAGAAATGGAGTCCGTCAGATCTTGAGCTGCCTCGGCTGCGTCTTTTGAAGATAAAGATTCGGGGGTGGAAACAAGAGGAACAAGAGCCTCATCAGAGATATTCCTAAAATTTCTCCTAAGGGTGAATGGCGAGGTTACCAAGTTAGTGGAACATGAGTCAGGAAAGGAGAATTCCAATGGCACGGCACAGTGATCTGTCCAGACCAACGGTAACGGGGGGGCCAGTAGAAAGCCTGGTGTCATTAGAAAATACCCAGTCAAGTATGTGCCCAGCCTTGTGGGTGGGACTATTCACAAGCTGGGCAAAGTCGCATGCTCCTAGTGACTAAACCAATGATATTGGGTCCTTTGAGTTGACCTCATCCAAATGAAAATTAAAATCACCCAAAATGGTGAAGGCCGCTTTTCCGAAGTAGGGTTCCAGGATTGTCAATAATTCTGAAGAGAAACTGGCTCTAGGACCGGGGGGCCTATACACCAAAATCCCAGTAAAAGAGACCGATGGAGAGAGAGTAATACAGAAGTATAATGATTCAAAACGATTTGAAGGCGTCGATAATGATTTAATCAAACAGGGAAAGGAGGATTTAAGAAGACTGGCGATGCCTCCTCCTCTGCGCAAGGGTCTATCCTGCCTATAAAGAGAGTAGCCGTCAGGAATGGCCATAATCAGATCGTGTCCCGAGGTATCTGAGGCCCAGGTCTCCGTAATGAACACCCAATCCGGCTGTCGGTCATCCACGAAATCGTGGAAGGCGACGTTATGCCTAATAAGCGAATGAGCATTAATTAAGAAGCCAGATCTCCGGGGCGCATCAGGCTGTTTAGGCGGGAGATGTGATCTTACAAAGCCAGTACAGGAGAATTCAAAGGAGGCCGTACAAGCCCAACATCTATAAGAGTGCAAGATCCCTTCAGGAGAAAAGCTGTGAAGACAAGGCTGGGAAGCAGGTCTTAGTGCAAGGATTTCTGACCTGGAATATAGCCTAGTTATCTCACCAGGAGGGGAAGGAGTATAAGCTGAGTCCAGCCCGACCTGCAGCCCGTCCTCAGCGCGGACGGGCGCAGACTGGCGCAGACGGGCGCAGACGGGCTGAACTCTGGCGTAACTCCGGCGTCAGTCTGGCGTCCCCGCTGCGCGTTACCGCTGCGCGCAGGCATGGCTGACTTTATGTTCGCCTCGTGAAAAGAAAGCAGACTAGAGCGTGCGATATCTGCCCCTCACCCAATATGGCCGCCAACGAGGCAGGGACCAAGGACCCGCGAAATGCAGTGATTTTCCAAATTACGGTGCAGGTAAGATGGCAGCAGTGGGGGTATGCGTGGCCGGCATTAAAATCAAGGGTAAGTGCCCAAACAAAATTACAACAGAAAAGACAAAACGGGAGTTTAAAATACAGGAGCTGCAAATGAAGGCACTGCTGCAAGTGGAGCGCTAGAGCTAAGTAGGGCGAGCTACACGATTTGCCTGCCTTTATACTCGCCTCGTGAAAAGAAAGCAGACTAGAGCGCGCGATATCTGCCCCTCACCCAATATGGCCGCCAACGAGACAGGGACCAAGGACCCGCGAAATGCGGTGATTTTCCAAATTACGGTGCAGGTAAGATGGCAGCAGTGGGGGTATGCGTGGCCGGCATTAAAATCAAGGGTAAGTGCCCAAACAAAATTACAACAGAAAAGACAAAACGGGAGTTTAAAATACAGGAGCTGCAAATGAAGGCGCTGCTGCAAGTGGAGCGCTAGAGCTAAGTAAATGATTAAGTCCGCTAGCACATTACCTCGGATGTATGCAGGATCCTTCAAGGAGTGCTCATATTTCTTTTCGACCCTGGGTGTCAAAGACCTGAAGGTTGATGGCCTCTCTCTCCTGGTCTAGGATGCTAGGAAGCATGGAAAGTGGTGCCTCTTACCCTGTGAGGGTAACACGGTCTCCAGTAGAAAACATGTCAGCAATTTTTCCTCCTCCAACTGCACCCCATACTTGTCTGCTGCTCTCTTAATTATTTGGTTGTACATGGCGATGTCGTCCCGAAGTGAAGGCCTCAACGGGCATGTATGTACTCATTGAGGAATTCAGCCTTGAGACCCTGCCATTGTACCTTCAAACCTTCTAATCCTTCGGTTTCCTGGGACTCTGGATCCTCTTCCTTATAGAATATATGTTGCTCCGCTTCCTTCTAAGATTTTGGAGTTATTGAAGGTTCCAATTACTGAGTTTTTCGCCTCCTTTGTGTGTGTTCATAGAAGGTCTTGGCAGGATACAGAAATCTCGGAGGGATGCGTCCAAATGCTTCTTTTTTCTGAAGGATCGTGGCCATTTTGCCTCGAGACGTCTTTTCTTCTGCTTGATGTCGATCATGTGTTCTTCGGTTAAGATTGTTGCCCGGTCTCTTTTTCAGCTGCTGGTGTTTTGGCTGAGCCCTTCTTCGGCTTCTTTAAACTTTGGTCATCTTTTAATACTGGCATCTTCTCTGCAGCTTGTCCACCTGCAGTGTCTTTAGTGTGGAACTAGAGGGGCTTGTTAGACCTTGGCTTGCCTTCAGTCGGCAAAATGGTTGTTACTTACCCTGTACTCATCTATTCTTGGCATGTAGAGTTGTAGATTCACATGCTTTGTATACTCCCGCCTTCTAGTGTTGCGTTCGGCTGTCTGCAAGTTGTTTTTCATAGAATAACTCTTTTCCAGGCACGAGGTTAAGAGACTCCTCATTTTGGTGATAATGCGCATGGGCATCGACTCCAATGTTAGAATTTTTACCCGCAATAGGGTGAGAATAATGTAAGTAAGTGTAGTACAGAGATGACCATACATATCTAACGTGAATAAGACGAACTGCAACAATCATAGGTGTCCCTGAGGAGAGAGAGCGCATGTCAATCTACAGCTCTACATGCCAAGAACAGATGCTTACAGGGTAACATAATCCGTTCAAGGCATGGGTTCTGCAGATACACATGCAGTGCATAGACTGTATAGCAGTATTCTACCAAAGCGGTGACTAACCAGTGGCTGTCTCAGTTTTTTGAAAAAGTGTTTTAAGCACTGCTTGTCCGGTTTGTTGACGTGATAACAAAATCCATACACTAAGGTTTGATACATGTGTGTGGTGTAGGCCATGTAGCTGCTTTACATATGTCCACTATGGAAATGTCACCTAAAACAGACAGATGCTCCTATTTTGCAAGTAAAGTGTGCTTTAGGAGATGTAAAGTTCTTTTAGCTTTAACGTAGCATGTTTGAATACATTTTATAATCAATCTAGAAATACAGGATTTAGCGATAGGATTCCCTTAAAGAGGTGGAGCCCTGTTGTGAGACGGTTTTGTAATACATACTTTATTTCCATTGGCTGAGTCACAGACACACATTTGGTTGGAACATCTGCCAAATCCTGGTGCATTGGCTCTTCGCCATTTGTCAGGCCAGATTCCAGTTTGCTTTTTTCCTCTTCTGTTGCTTGAAGTTCTGGAATCAGAAAGTCTTCTGGCCTGTGGGGCAATAGGAATTAAAATGTATTAAAGCCAGCTTTGTGAGGCAACAAACGGTACTACCAGCAGTTTTAGAAGGGTAATACATGGTTTAAGATTGTAGCAGTTTCTCTTTACTTTAGACATACATTGTATTTAACTTTATCCCAAAATGTCAACATTTACTTAATAAAAAAATTAAGTCAGCCATCAAGTAAGGTTGTCAACTGACGTGCTTAGAAAAGAATATGCAGCCCTATCCAAAATAAATGCAAGGAGTAATGGCAAACATTTTCTTTTTTAAACATTTATTTTTAACCCTCAATAGATGCTCAATTAACAACACAAAATAATTAAATTATGTTCCTACAAATCATAGACAGCTGAAGCTCCTATGAAGGTATTAAATGAAAGAGGAACATTTAATTTTACCTCGAGGCAGCATGTCATTTGTGGTGGGGAAGTATTTGTTCAAAGTTCAGATATTGATACATCCTAATGTGATCTTGGGCCATATGCCAAGTCTCCATACCTTAGTTACCAAACCATATTCTCAAAATTGTTGTTTATTTTGTGCCCACTCCAGGAACATACTCTCACCTCACATTTGACAGAACCAGGTCAGTGGGAAGAAGAGGTGCATATAACATTCAGGCCATAATTTTAAAACCTGATCAAACATTTACTGTAATTGAACCTTATGACGCGTACACAGGTGTCATTCAATTGGGTAATGCCATCTTTTTAATGGTTAAGTGACAATACAGATATAAAGCGCTACATGAAAGGGTCTTTATTGATCGTATTCATGAACTAATTAAAGGGCTTTAGTAATATCACTCAAGTGTATATTTATATAATCTTGCCACCGTGTAGTTCAGGTTAGAACCCCATGGATGGATTACCACGAAATTTGGTAATCTACTCAGTAAGGTAAGTTTTGGCATGCCAGTTCTGTGACAATCACTGCAGAGGGGAAAAACGTGTCATATGGGGAGGAGGCTGGGAAAATCAAGAAGTGCCTCCTCACTTTAGTACTAATTTCTCATGTCTCTAGCCCAAACGGCTTTAGACCAAACTTGGCACAAAAGTTTAATTTTAAAGAGAGCGCATGCTTTTGTTGGTTTGGTGTAAATAGATCCAGCCTTTTTTCAGATAATAGCATTAAAAAAGGTGCAGAGTGAGATTTGAAGAGTTACACTTTTGTATATCTCTGCCAATTTAGCTCGCTTTTCAGGTTCTGGGTTTTAATAACATTTTATGTCCGACTCACAAGTTTCAAACACAGTACAACACCCTCCCCCCCCCCCCCCCCCCCCAAAAAAAAAACACTATAACTGTCTGACGTTACCTTGTATGGTAGGAGTTAGGGTGCAGTGTCAGGCTTGCGCCCACCCTCAATTCTGCATGGTCAAAGGCCATGCATGGCTGGATTGGGCCCCTGCAGAGCTTTGGGCACAGGGCCTGGCTTGGGTGCAGATCCTACACACAAACATTGTTGCGCATGGCCTTCAGCCATGTGCAGAGGTGATCAGGTGTTTTTTGGTGAAGACTTATAACAGGGCCTGGACCCAGAGTATGGCCAAAGGCTGTAACCCACATGGTTAGAGCAGTGACTGTGGGTTAGTTCCAGGTACTGGTCTGTGGCCGGATCCTGCACCCAAATACACACTGTACACTAGCAAAGGATGTGCACAGCTGAGTGTGGTCGCAGTTAAAATTGAATTTTGGTTCTTGCTCAAACGTGCAAACCCACTGATATACACTTATTATGGATGTCAACACAATTATCAATACTCATAATACCAGCTTCAAATTCATATGAACAGATAAAAAGATATGGAAAGAAACATGCTGGGTGTTGTGAGCTAGGATGTATGCTGAGTATATCGATAACCATAACGGGTGAATTTCACTGGTTTTAAGCTTTTGAGCCAGAACCAGAACTCACTTTTTAAGTGTTTTTCAAAGAGTTTACAAGTAACAACAGACTAATTAGGCCTCGTCAGTGGGGTATAGATTGGATCTTGTGACAGAAAGATCAATAGACCTGGTCTGGGCATTCCCTTGGCCACTTAGGGTATTACAACAAAAACACAAAATGATGGACCCTTCTGGAGATGGCATTGCCTGGCAATTTAGGATGGACTATTCCCATGAAGAGCAGGCTCAGACTGATTTGGCTAAGGCAGGCCTGTCTGGAGTGGCACAGCGGGTGAAAAACGATTAGTTGGAATGCTAACCAGAGCGACTGCCATTGGCAAGTCTATTTGTAGACAGTCCTCCTATCACCTTTGGTGTGTTTAAAATGGATTTAAATTCGTCAGGAAGTAATGGGAAGTGGGAGGGTATAAACAGTTAAAATAGTACTACATAGCAAACAGTACTGGTGTTTTAAACGCTACATTAAGCGAATCTATGAAATAACAGTCAATGCAGTAGCCACAGGACCATATTTTATCAAAAGGGAGTTACAAGTCGCCATGCTAGACTGAAGACTAGCACTTTATTAGGAAATCCCTTGTAGAATAGTGTGAGACTGCACCATGACAACATTGAGTGACAACAGACTGTATACAGTGCTCCATTGTGGTAGTGCTGCACTGTATCTATTAAGTTTCTTTATTCCCGCCTTGTACTAAAGACTCAAATTAATTAGCTGCGTTATCTGGTAAAGCCATTTCACCCTTGGGCTTGCCTTTACCTGCCTATCTTCCTTAAAGAGGCAAGTGGTCACGTTTTAATTTCCTATTAAAGGGAGAGGATGAAGCCAACTTAAAATTCCTCTGTCTGAGAAACTAGTAACTGCTATTTATAGTGGTATATCTTACAGGTTAGCGTTATTTGTTTTCTTAAAAGTATTGATCTTTTGAATTTTAAGGCATATAGTAAGAGTTCTGTCTCAATTACTTTGGTGCCCTGCACTAAAATTCTTCAGTTGGTTGTGTAGCATCAACTAAAATCTGACCATAGAGAAAACATTTTCAAAAGAAAAACAATATTTGTGGGTACTACAAAACATTACAGAAACGAAGTTCAATCAACATTTAGAGTTTAGAAGACTGAACTAACCTCCCACAATACAATCCTGCATGTTTCTCCAAAAGGTGCCTAAAACTGATCTATTTTGTGACTAAACTTTATGGTATGCAGCAGTAAACTATTCCACCCAGGAACAAGACTAGATATATGACATACTTTATTATCTCTCCATATTCATCCCACTTGATTCGCTCCTCTGGGGCTGGGAACATGGGATACGACTTCTTGGCCTGCTTGAAGAAGCTCCCCTTCCGGCTGCCTTCATTCTTCATCATCAGGTCATGCTTGGCTTTGTGCACTGCTGGTTGGTCAACATCTTCATCTGCATCACTCTCGTCACTGGAATCAATATCTGCTCTGCAAGGTACAGAAAGCACTTTGTTTACGGTCACCAAACACAATGTAGAATGAAAGCATAAACTAAAGTAAAATCTATTTCAGAGAAATTAACTAAGACAGAGAACCAAAACTCCTGGACAACAGAAGGGGTCTTCTAGCCCGACAAGTTTGCTTTTGCTGAAATGAAAGATTTTCTTTTTTGCCTAATTGTTGTCACTCCTATATTTGATAGCTATGCAATTTAGCAAGGCATCATCCTGCATTTTGTATTCAGTTTAGTCCTGAAAGGGTCAAATGCCTTCCTTGTTTCCTTTAGTTAGAAATGCAATATTTGATAAGGTCTCTGATGCAATCATATAGAGCTTTCAGCATTTTCTACTGACCTGTAATCCTTTAAATGTATGTGTATTATTTCTGTTCTGCTAGATTAATTCTGCGTTTTACACTTGCTTATTTAACTGTTGGTGTCTCTTGTATTTTGCCAAGACCTACTACAAGCCCTTCGCTATTTAGTATTAGGCAAAGTTATATTTATTCTGTTTCTTATGTTGAACTCTTTTAAGAGCCCTAGCCATTAGCAAAAGCATTCATTTAGGGCTGTATATTCTATGCACCGAATAGGAGTAACACTATATTGATGGAGGGCAGATACGGCTGCAGGAAAAACTGAAGCTGAAACCATCTATTCCCCTTGGACTTACGGTAATAAAAAAATTAAAAAACCATGGCAGAGATAATAGTAGGGGATGTAAATGTTATTTTCGCTGCAGGAAATACTCTTACACATTTTGGTCAATCAACGGCTGAACAAGCACTGTGAATATGTGTTTGGGTTAAAAAAAATAATAATGGGGGTTCGGCTTCAGAAATTTGGTCTATATTGCCTCACTACTGAATTCTGCAATCTATTTCTCAATTAAAGTGAATCTTTATGTATAAGCAAATTTGCTTGTGGGGATAGGGGAGTAACTTAATGAAAGAATGAACCAATTATAGTACAAAATTATAGTACGAATGGGTGAGTGCATGAATGAATGGACCAATGGTTGAATGAGTGCATGGAAGGATGCCTGAAGGAAAGAGCTATCTTTCTACTCACACAAAAGATTAATTAACCAATATCTTTAGAGCCACTCACATACTGAAAACAACACAAACACATCCATCTCACTCCATCTATGTGTGGCCCCACGTCACACTAACTTTCTGAGCTTCTATTTATCCAGTCACTCGTGTATTCATCCAGCCATCCATGTAACCAATTAAACACCTACTGACCATTCACAAAGTCAGGCATTATTTATCTAACCATGCGTTTGCAACCTGTATGCATCTGGTTTGAGGTAAAATACATGCCAGCATGTGTCTTATATTTTTTTATATGTAATCCACTGTACGTTGCCTGTATGTATGGTTTTCAAAGAGGGCTTGAGTACTTGCAAGCATTTTGTTGTATTTACACAGGTGCTTTAGCATTAAACTGTTTGCTTTTTTGATTTTATGTTGGCTGTGTGTGCATGGAGGTCTGTGGTGATAACTTCTGCCTCTGCATGTGAACATGGATATATGTTGTGTGACTGCCTGCAGGAGCGTCTGCATATACAGTTTGTCGATATGTGTTTGTAGGAGTAGTTGAACTAGGGTTTTGTCTGCATGTACCTGTACGTTGGTTAGGCAGTGCTCATGGATACCTGCTGCTGGCCCTTCAAGAATGATTATGCTCATCTTGTTCATTCCCCTTCCTACTCCCCAAGACTTGCCAGCTCAAGAGCTCCATATGAAGTACACAGAAGCCCCCAATGGCTAAAACTGTCTTACACTTTTCTTCCAGAAGCAGCCCTTGGCCAGTCTTGGAGAAACATTGGTACGCGTTTCAGAAATTTCTAAAGTGAATAGTAGTTGGATGCTAATGAAATGTCTTCGGGCTGCAGCTATATGATGCCATGTCTTGAATCCATAGATAGTTTCTATGCCACATTTTACAGTGATTATACTGACAATATTTATGACAAAGGGAATACCAGAAATTGAAATTTAAACTTATCTGAAAACAAATTAAACTTTTGCTTTGCAATTCCAAAGGGCAGAGGTCAGCTTTAAAATGCAACTTTTTTACTACCGCCACCAAAAACATGCTTCGTTCTGAAATATTGAGCCTGTGGCTCTAACCCAACTTCTATGTAAAACGGCATCTTTTTCTTCGTCCTCCTTTCTTTTACATTCTTTTTTTCACGTGTGTTTACTCTCTTTTCAGAGGAGGCATAACACATATACAGTTTACATTTATTAAACTTAACTCCTTGGCTTCCCGAAGGTTATTTCTTCTCAGAGAAACATCTGGTGTGTTGCTCATATCTAATAGTGATTTCACAACTAATTTACAAAACACAAACATACACGCAATGGTGATAGTTTCCAAATTTCTCTGTCCAGAGTGATCACATTACAGTTCCGTATGTGCCGCAAACACTGCCAGATACAGCTAAGCCTACATCAACCTATGCACTTTTGCCCTTCAGTACCATCATCTTCATTATAATACGCTCAGTCTAAGTGGGGTTTCTCTACCATCCTGAACTCAGTTGTGTGACCTACAAGTACACTTCTTTAAGTGCTTTTTTAGGCCTCTTGCCTTACCCAGGCAGTAAACCATTCACCCCATGAGGTGCTTGGGCACATTCATGTCTCCTTTACCAGATTTGCCCCAAATGTCGGTCTTGCTGGTCAGACCAACACACTATTTTAACCCCTGGGATGACTCCACAAGTCCTGCTGGTATTTTTGTGGTATGGTGTCAGGAACACTAGCACATCCATTTGCAGGACCCAGGGGTGACGAAGGGAAGCACATATTCTAATGGTATGGAACACGGCCAAAAGCTGGGCTCGGGAGCTGACCACCTCAACCAGAGCACTAAATTACAACTCTAGGCGGACTCTTCTGCGAGTTTCATGTTGTGGGAGAAAAGGAATTAATGCTTCCCCACATGCAGCTCTTCTTCGACAAAGTTGGTGAAAAGGGGGTCAATCGCACACACTCAATATATTTTTAAGTTTTGTGTTTGTTTATTTTGGAGTTTTATATATCACTATATGTCCCCCCTAGGGCACCTCTGAGCAGCAGTACACAAAGGAAAGCATAACACTGAGACATTGAAATTGCAATTGATGTAAGAGTTGTACCTGATGCGCATGGTAAACCTAGATCAGGATATAATGTTACTTCTATGTTGACCTTGGGTTCAGTTGAATGCTTTGTTAAAAATATTGAGCTCCTAGACAACTCCTTGCTGCTAAGGTGATTACCTAATTTATGGCATCTTATAGTCACAGTTTAGCTAGGAATAACGGAAGCTAACCATGACCTACAACTTTAAGGGTTTTATTAGGCACTCCAATAAACAAAAGTACAAAATTGCTATCCCCGAGTTGGATGATTAAACCAATATTTGCCTTTCCCTAAAAACTATCTTACAGTTTTCTTCTTTGTGAAATTGGTCACACTCACTGTCAACCTTCTCTGCCAGGGCATCTTTTGCATGAACAACGCTAAATCTCCCTAAGAAGGACAAAGCCAGGCATCTCCGCTAACCGACCACAACCTCCCTGCTTCCAACCAGGCACACCCTTCATCAATTAATTTCCAACTGGTGCAGGTTCAAAACACCTTTAGGCCAACCACCTACAGCCAAAGCATAGCGCTGACAGACACTTGCTACACCTCGTGCTCATTAATGAGCATTTCTCAGTATTTTTTCCACAGACACCACCACACATGACAAATGCCGTTTTCATGAGGGAAAACAAGGCTCACACCCTCCATCACACAATGCATATAAACACAGAAAAATCCAATTTATCATCTACAGCATGTGGCCACCCCTCCATAGCACATAGCAAAACAAAGTTCATGATAACAGAACTGCTTCTTCAAGGAGTTCCCCATGAATGATCATAAATGATTTTTGCATCATGACAACCCCAACTAACTCCTCAGCGTATATTAAATTAAATAACTATCAGACCCACTTATCTGCACCCTAAAAACAATGGTGATTACCACACACATATGCAGTGTGAAATCAACATTCTGATACAACAAAAAGCTCACTGACAGCAGAAAATACCTTGTGTATAGGAAAAGAAATAGTGCAAAACCAAACTCCACTAACACGTTTATACGTATCTGTGTACAACACCCAGCCATCCAAGAGACCTCAAACTAAGCAGAAAACTATGAAAAAGCTATAGAAGACTGCTACAGCAACCCAATTGCAGACAGGGCCGGACTGGCTTTAGTGGGCACCAGGATGAAGGCCGGTTTTAGACCCCTGAGGGGCAGTTTTTGTTACGGGGGCGGTTTTGTAGGATAACTGCAATATCGGTTCCCAGCAACAAAAGCAGCACAAAGCTTTCCCAAGTGATCCTGACAATTAAGTTATCCATTAGCTATCCAGCCCAAAAAATAAAAGCTTTCAATCAGCCTCCAAGATCATCCAGCAATAGGGGCAGCAATCACCAGGGTTGCGGATGAGACTCTGCACACAACAGACAAGCGAGCCTGGCCTGGCCTGCATTGTGCAGTGCTATTCTGCTAGAATGTTCTGTGTCGGAAATAGGAAATTCCAGAGGTCATTCTGTGTGAACACAGTATAAACCCCAAAGTGAGCCCCCGAAGGCACGTTAAAATCATAGTTGTAATGCTCAGAATAAAAGAGGCTTACTTTTCTTTTATTATAAGAAGTGAAAACGTGTACGCTTGATTTCTACTGAGCACATTATATATGTTTTACTCAAACAATTTTATCTGAAATGTAGAAAGTACAGTGTTAATAAAATAGTGTCCCATGTTTCTATTTAAGACCAATTCACTGTCTGGAAATAACATTTTGACTAGGGTCTGCTGTTCATATAAAGTTTTTAGTAACGTTTGTAGAACGGATATCTTTTTTGGAACTAGGCATGTTAGAATGTAAAAATAACTAGGTAACACCCAGAATGCGGCACATAATTTTTCCTTTCCTTGCAACAACATTTAATAAACCTGAACGTATAAATCTATGTTGTCACAAATTCCAGGGACCATGTCTATTGAGGTAGACTTAAAAGTTCTATTACTTTATCTTGGCAAATATTTTTCCGTGGTTTGATAAGTTTCCACCTGTTACTGACTGTTGCAACATGCGGAGAACTGACTGCCGTATTTCTTCCCCTGTGCACACCAGAGAGCAAGAAGGAAATCGCAGGTTGCTCAACTCACGCTTCTGCCATGTTCAGTCAAGCAATCCAATCTGGAGCAGGTATAGCAGGGGATTCTGATTTCAGAAACCTGCTTGTGTGCTCTACAGAGTTCAACACTGGAACAGATTTATACAAATCCTGCAACTACTGAGAATGCTGTAGAAAAAAAAGCAGTACCAGGTGGGATAGCCTAGCCAAAAGAGCTTGAAAAACAAGCCATTCCTGGATTAGCTGTTCAACTGAAATAAACATTAGCAAAGGAAAAAGCTCTTGCCTCGATGAGAGTGCTGAGATATTGACTTTTCCAATGTTTGTCTGTAAGTGGTTTGAAAAAATATATTTAAATTATTTTTAAATAGAAGGAAAAACAAATGAATGTTATGGAATAAGGAAGTGTCTGAATATACAATGACACTTGCCAAAACGTAATTTTTCTTTCACTTGGTCCTCTGCAGTAGCAATGGGAGAAGATTTATAGGCTTTTAAGTTCTCCCAATAACGCCAGCCGAGTTGGTGCAGCAGGTAGCCCTACTCCCCCCTCCACCCCCACTCACCCCCACAGCTGTCTGTGTACTAAAGCTTGTGCTTTCAAAGCAATATGTGGACGGCAAGATATAAAACAAAGCCAACCCTACAGGTGTTCAGCAAAACCCCAACAGAGATATCCCCGTTACTTTGTTTTTACAGACAAATTGGGAGGGCAATTTAAAAAAAGACCGTGCGATCAGAGATTGGGGTAATTTGAGAACGAGAAGCTGCACTTGAGTGAGAGAGATAGAAAACACATGCATCGCATGTAGGACTAAAAGAAGGGAAACAATAATTCCGTCCCACACTGAAATGGACTTTAAGTGGACTATCATTTCTGTTATCAAACTCCCTAGCCGCGGCGGAAATCTACAGCATCTCTTGAACAAGGAGGAACTACGCTGGATACTCAAGACCCAGAGCTTGCACACTGGATTGAACCGTTCGGAGGATTGGACCTCCCTGATCTAGACCCCTGCACGACCTTGCTTAAACGGAACTGATACCTAGCATCTGCACCAAGATCTGATGTACAGATCTAGATCTAAGTGTTATACGGGCTAATGGAACTCTTACATAACCTTTGCTGTAACTGGATACCTTCTGACCTGTGCATAACAACATAGACTCTGACTGGTTTATTCTTACCCATCTCTTCACCAAAAAAATGTTACCTTAATCCACAATGTTTTTCCTTAATTACAATTGTCACTGTAATAGGACCTTGCTTTAGCACTGTCTTTAATTATGTCACCGTGTGATTGTGCTTTGCGGGACTTTGAACCTCTTTCCAAGCTCTTTCTGGTGCATGCATCAATTAATATTACTGACCCCTAGCCTCCAGTACACTCAAGAGGGCGGCCCGTGGCACTCGATGTATCTTTCTTTTGTCTCTAATCCAGTACATCACGCACCCAATCCAAAATGGCCGACACTTTTTGTCGCTTTCCCATTCTCTATTCGCGTTCACGTGACCAGTAACGTTTTCTCCTTGTGGTCACACTCTGCTGACTACAATCCGTGAAGAATCCTCACGCTAAGCAAGGACCCCCATTGTGGACCTGCTCCATTCTACCACATGGTAAGTGCCCACAGTTGCACGGCATGCCCGAAGCCCCCGTCTCCCTCTTCCGGCACCCGCCCTCATTATTTTAGCAATTTCCCCTTTTCTCTCCCCACAGATTGTTGGACAAGGGCACCGTTCCCCTTTGGTAAGCTCATTTAATAGAGCACCAGCTCGTTTATTGTCTAACAGGTGATCGTTGCCCTAGTTCATTTTCTCCCCGTTTTCTCGCAGACTAATTCGTTTTTTCGCCTTGGCTCCACATCGTGGTAAGTTTTTTCCCGCAATGGTGATAGCCTTCTCGAGAGCAAATTGACCCGGTTTTAATTGTTTATTTCCTACTCCCCCAGAACATTGCTTAATTCTGGTCACTGCGCTGAACCCAATTCAGCCTTACCCCACTGGTAAGCCCCTCTGCTACCGTCCTTCGAGTACATATCCTCACAGCCCTTCACTCCTGCACTCCTTCGTAGCACATCACTGTTTGCTTGACCTGCGGGATGCAGACCACTGCGTATACCCTTTTCACTATAGCGACACGCTTCACTTTTTACCAGTCTGAGCCTCATTATTGCTGTTTTGCTCCCCCGTTCGTACAACTTGTTGTTCACTTATTCAGCATGTACAACACTGCGCCGCCGTTGACACTCTGGCATGGTATGAGTCATGCATAGCATGTTTTGCTGTGATGAGGGCACCAATAACTGACATGTTTTATCTCTTTTTTTATCTCTTTTTTATGTCTCCTCATGTCTCTATTTACTCCCTTTGTTACTTTATGGCATATTGACCCCCATACAGTGGGTTCAACGAAATTTGTTATTTCTTTAGGCAATCATTTTCTGTCCTGAGGATGAACCAATATTATACATGGTTTGAAACGTCGTCGACTTGAATGCACTAAATGCATAGCTGAGAAGATATGTTCATGCATATGTGTATAATGTGGATTGTCTACTTATGATTTATGATATCTAGATGACCCAATTTTGCCTGTTATTATTATTTTCTCTTCCCTGTGTCTGCTCAGTGTGTTAGTCGGACACCGGCCGGTGTCCCACTTCCATCACACTCTGTGTCTTATTCCTTTGCAATTACTTTTATCAAGATATTAAACTGTCCGACTGGACATTTCATAAAAATATAGTTCTATTTAGTCTATATTCATTGGTATAATATTCTCTTTGTTGTCTAAGGACCACTGTTTTTGAAAATAAGTACCTACCCAAGGTCCTTAGCTTATTGCGCCCTGGGTTCCCTTGTTCTGTTCAAATAATAATGCTATACAGAAGGGACAAAACACAAGAAGAACAAGACCAGCCATTGAATAAAAAAACAAGACAATTAATGTGACTATAAAGCCAATCAATGGTAAGCAAAAGGCGCTCTAAACCCATTGCAAGTGTACAGTAGGTCATTCACAACCATAATACTTGTGCTCTCTGGTAGGTGAGACCTTAACAAGGCTGGAAGATGATAGTGATCATTAGGATTCTATCAGCCTACCCATAAATGTCATATTAAAGTCTAGCAGGTGCACTTACTCTTTAGACTGTTCTAACTTTTTAGCTGCTTCTTTCTTGATCTTCTCTTTTTCCTGATACTCCTCCAGGTCCTTCCCTTCAAGTTTCACTCGTGTTCGTAGCTAGAAGAGAATAAATAATCAGAGGTGGGTCAGATTAAAAACATAAGGCTACAGCGGTCTCTCTATTTATTTTTCTTAATGAAATCCTCAGCAGTAACGACTGGCTGGTAGGGTTTAATTCCGTTCATCTTCTGTTTTTTGTTCTTTTTCAAAGACCAATTCCTATCCATTTGGTAGGATAACAAAGTAGCCCCACGTTCTTTAGCGACCACGCAGCTGCCAATTTCAAACTCAGAACAGTCACACAAACCACTGACAGAACTCTTGAACTAACACCACATTTCTAAATTCCAATCACACGAAGATGTTCACTGCGATGCAACAGAGAAGAGTACCTTAACCCCTATATCCAACTCCTCTTCAGGAACAGGGTTCACAGACCTAGTGCCACAGCATCACACTAATCCCAACTCAATACCCACTTTCTCACTTTCGAAAAAAGCACAAGCAAAGGTGATACCTGCCCCTTAACACCACCCGTTGCAGACCAAGACTGCCTAAGACAAGAAATCCACAAGCCTGATCCTGCCCCTGCACATCCTGCTTCTCATACAATGCCATAACCAATCGCTCCACAATTCAACAAACATGAGACCAGATCTGTCCATGAAATGACATTATGCAAGTCAGAATACCACTGGGACCCAAATTACAACCGTCTTCTGAAAACTTAACAGGTCCAACCCCCTTTCAGGCCAGACCTCCTGGACATGGCAGGTCCCCTAGGAAAAAATATGCCAGCTCACTGTATCAGAGCAAGCATGATTTCTTTGATAAAACCACACCTTCTGTAGATAGTTGGCCAATGTAGCTGTCAGATCAGTATACCTCACAGGCTAGCACCCCTTGATATCATTAGTTAAATCTACAACATCTAACAACTTTAGCATACACAAGGAGACAATCAATGCGTGTGCGCTATTGGAAGCATGCAGCAGTACCTTTCAGCTTCTTGATGTAGAAAGTATAGGAAGCTGACTCTTTACACAGCATACCTCTTTTTGGGATACTATATAAAGAGTCCAGGTATCCCTTATGAGTGGACAGGAATTTCGCTCTAGCAATCGCAAGGTGCTCTCTCAGTGGTCAAGCAGCCATAGGCTTATCGGAAAGGAGTGTTAGAAATTGGCAATGCACCCTATATGAAGACTTCCTGTGGAAAGTGGGCATAATCCTATCCCAGAGTTCTTAAGTCTGCCATCACCAAGATGGCAGACTTAATTTTCGTGAACACGCCTCTAGGACTACTCATTTTCCTGCCAGTCCAAGCGCCAAATGAGCCCTGGCCTGGGGGATTGGCATCCCCTCACCTCTGAGGGAAGCCAGATTTGCATATCAAAGGTGTTCGGCTCTTTGAAGCTCCCTGCCTTGGAATGCTAATTTACAAGTCATCCTGTTGGAGAGGCTGTTAACACCCTCTGCCGGACAGGCTTTGTCCCTGATCTCCTGGGAGTGTGGGCTCTTACCCCTGGGAGTTAGAAATGTATCTGTGGTGGCAGGCTGGTCAGAACCAGTCAGCCAGCACACTAGTAGTTGTTAGGTTTTCAGGGGTCCCCTCTAAGGTACCCTCTGGATGCATGTGTTACTATATCCATAGCTGTAATCAGGTTGGGTTTATGAATATTAGATGTTTGATACCAAACATCTTGGATTCAGTGAAGCCATCATGTAGCTGTGGAACTTGTTTTTGACTAGCACATGTTCTGAAAATGACTTCCCTGATCACTTGTACTGGCAGTAATTGAAGTGAACAGCACAGGAGCATATCTGCTCATGCAGATATGTCCACAAATGTAATATAGCAGACCCTGCCTTACGGCTGCAAGGCCTGCTGTAGGGATGACTTTCCCATACTGCATGCAGTGTCAACTGGCATGGCACACCCACCGGCTTTGTGCCATGTCGTGTTTTCACTTTTGTCTGCACCTTAAGGATCAACTTTTGCCTCCTTGCCCTGGGTACCATGGGTACTATTTACTAGGGACTAATAGAGGGTGCTAAAGGTATTGCCAATTGGTGAAAGGAGATATGGGACTCGGGACCTGGTTGGCAGGAACCTAGTGCACTTCCAGTCAAAATTACACCGCATACTAGGCAAAAAGTGGGATGACCATGTCAAAAAGTGGCACTTTCCTATAATAATTGCATACTATTTTAACAGGCACATGTTTAGAGTTGGGCTTGAAAACTGTAATCATTAATGATGGATTACACCATTGCGACTACACTTTACCAACATGCCTGTCCCCAAACTTATAGAGTTGTACAATCCACATTTGCCAAGCAAGCGAGAGGACCTGCTGGATTCATGATCCAGCAAAACAAAAAACCAAAAAAGATACTGTAAAATAGTAGTTTCATTAATTTCAAAGTAAGTCCCTACGCACAACATTTCAAAATAAAGGCTTGATGGTTTGCTAGGATAGACAAAATTGGATCTCCTCCTAAGCTATCCAGCAATTAGCAAGAGCAAAGGGTTTATACGAAACTAGAGCATTTTAAGTGGCACACTGTCAGACCTTCCCGCTGAATCAATTGTTCAGTTGGTGCAGCGATATAGCATTGAACTTGCATTATACAGAAATATTTATTGGTTCATGCAGACAGAAGTTCTAATTTAAGTTCTAACCTAAATTTGTAGGTGCCTCCAGAGACAGCACATACGCTAGAGTCTATTGCTCTTCAAATCAAAACAAGCATTAGAAATGCAATAGGTCTCGCAGCATTAGAGTTAGTGCTTTTAGAATTGTTTATATATTTTTTGTTGTAAATCTTTAGCATTTTATTTTTTTGTAGGCAATGCAAAAGATTTACAAATCAAAAAAGCAAAAAGCAAATGTAAAAGCTTTAACTAAAAATCCTGCGAGACCTATTGCACTGTGTGAGGGTGAGGTGTTGAGGGTGAGTGAGGGTGGGGGTGAGTGAGAAGTTGAGTGTGAGTGAGGTGTTGAGGGTGAGTGAGGTGTTGAGGGTGAGTTTGAGTGAGAGTGAGTGAGGGTGAGGGTGAGAGAGTGTTATTGTGAGTTAGGGTGAGGTGTTGAGGGTGGATGAGGGTGAGGTGTTGAGGATGAGTGAGGATGAGTGAGTGTGAGTGAGGGGTTGAGGGTGAGTGAGGGTGAGTGAGGGTGAGTGAGGGTGAGTGAGGGTGAGTGAGGGTGAGTGAGGGTGAGTGAGGGTGAGTCAGGTGTTGAGGGTGAGTGAGGTGCTGAGGGTGAGTGAGGAGTTGAGGGTGATTGATGTTTAGGGTAACTGAGGGTGAGGGTGGATGAGGTGTTGAGGGTGAGGTGTTGAGGGTGAGGTGTTGAGGGTGAGGTGTTGAGGGTGAGGTGTTGAGGGTGAGGTGTTGAGGGTGAGGTGTTGAGGGTGATTGAGTGTGAGTGAGTGAGGGTGAGGTGTTGAGGGTGAGTGGGTGAGGTGTTGAGTGAGTGAAGTTGAGGTGTTGAGGGTGAGGATTTGAGGGTGAGGGTGTGAGGTGTTGAGGGTGAGTGTTTAAGGGTGATGGCGAGTGATGTTGAGGGGGTGATGTGTTGAGGGTGTTAGGGTGAGGTGTTGAGGGTGCGTTATTGAGCGTGAGGCTGAGGTGTAGAGTGTGAGTGAGAGTAAGAGTGAGGGCGATTGAGTGTTTTAGTGTTAGTGTGGGCGAGGTATTGAGGGTGAGTGAGGGGAAGGGTGATTGTGGTATTGAGAGTTAGTGAGGGTGAGGTGTTGAGTGTTAGTGATGGTGAGGTGTTGAGACCTATTGTGCACTGCACAGTGTGGGTGAGTGGCGGCTTGCGTGGGTGAGTGGCGGCCTGCGTGGGTGAGTGAGTGGCGGCTTGCGTGGGTGAGTGAGTGGCGGCTTGCGTGGGTGAGTGGCGTTGCGTGGATGAGTGGCGGCTTGCGTGGATGAGTGGCGTTGCGTGGATGAGTGGCGTTGCGTGGATGAGTGGCGTTGCGTGGATGAGTGGCGTTGCGTGGATGAGTGGGGTTGCGTGGATGAGTGGGGTTGCGTGGGTGAGTGGGGTTGCGTGGGTGAGTGGGGTTGCGTGGGTGAGTGGGGTTGCGTGGGTGAGTGGGGTTGCGTGGGTGAGTGGGGTTGCGTGGGTGAGTGGGGTTGCGTGGGTGAGTGGGGTTGCGTGGGTGAGTGGGGTTGCGTGGGTGAGTGGGGTTGCGTGGGTGAGTGGGGTTGCGTGGGTGAGTGGCGTTGCGTGGGTGAGTGGCGTTGCGTGGGTGAGTGGCGTTGCGTGGGTGAGTGGCGTTGCGTGGGTGAGTGGCGTTGCGTGGGTGAGTGGCGTTGCGTGGGTGAGTGGCGTTGCGTGGGTGAGTGGGGTTGCGTGGATGAGTGGGGTTGCGTGGGTGAGTGGGGTTGCGTGGGTGAGTGGGGTTGCGTGGGTGAGTGGGGTTGCGTGGGTGAGTGGGGTTGCGTGGGTGAGTGGGGTTGCGTGGGTGAGTGGGGTTGCGTGGGTGAGTGGGGTTGCGTGGGTGAGTGGGGTTGCGTGGGTGAGTGGGGTTGCGTGGGTGAGTGGGGTTGCGTGGGTGAGTGGCGTTGCGTGGGTGAGTGGCGTTGCGTGGGTGAGTGGCGTTGCGTGGGTGAGTGGCGTTGCGTGGATGAGTGGCGTTGCGTGGATGAGTGGCGTTGCGTGGGTGAGTGGCGTTGCGTGGGTGAGTGGCGTTGCGTGGGTGAGTGGCGTTGCGTGGGTGAGTGGCGTTGCGTGGGTGAGTGGCGTTGCGTGGGTGAGTGAGTGGCGTTGCGTGGATTTGGCTTTGAATTTTTCCCCATGCTCTGAATACACCTTAAATGCTGGCTTAAAATAAAATCAGCAGCCTTCTAAATACTGAGATGTGTCCTGTTTGTAAGCACACAGTTTTTTTGCAGGTCTACCGAGCAAATTTAACCTTCTGGAGTTAAACTGATAGCCCAGGATAACAGTGTTGTCCCCGAAGTATTAGGTCGGGCTAGAGCTTTAAGGAGAGAGGGAGGGAGAGAGAGAATGAGAGTGAATATATGAGAGAGAGAGAGAGCGAGAATGAATGAATTTGTGTTTTTAATGTTGAGGTGCGGTTAGGTCACTCTGCTGTACTCTTTCTGCATTTGGAGTGTGGGAATGACATTTCTGTATTTCCGTTAATAGAAACACGCTCAAGTCGTAGACCTCTTGAATTTCAGTGGCTGTTTGTTATTTTGTACTAGAACACACTTTGTTGCAGTCTGCTGGCTTATTACACACTTTGGCCGTTCAAAGGATTGGAAAGCACTATACTGCAGTAATGTAATACAATTGACGTAATTCATTTAACATCGCTGGCTTGTGAGCACTTTCCACCTTCACCCTCTTGCCGGTGGCCTGCTCGGGTGGCGTGCAGTACAGGAAGAAACAGTTGGCGAAGCAGCTGCCAGCTCACGACTAGGACCCCTCGAAATGCCACGAGTTGTCCCCCGGCGAGGTGAAGCAAATGGAGCAGTTTGTGAGCAAGTACAAGCACGACGTGCTGGGAGTGGGGGATGTCAAGCTCCCAACCGAGGTGGAGGCCCAAGCAGCGGGGAGGGGGAGGAGAATTGCGACACGGCGGGCAGGGGAGGGGGCCGAGAGGGGAGAGCTGGTGATGAAATCAGTGCACAAGGTAGACTAACACAGGGGTGGGGGGCAACACAGGGGCGGCAAGAGAAGCACATGATGAAAGGAAGAAGGCAGAGTGTGAGGAGTGATAGCAGCACGGTGTAGGGGAGAAAAGCTCATGACAGAACAGTAAGCATGGGGAGAAGGACACAAGAGTGAACCACAGAGGGCAGCAGAGGGGGGCATGTGAGGTGAGCATAGGAGGATGAGAGATGAAAAGGACACGCGCTTCAGTGTAGTCACAGCAAAGGATCCCACACGAGCGCGTCTTGCAGGCCACAATACAAAGTTAGAACGAAACATCAGGATGTCAGTGTATTTCACGCAATGCCTGCACGTTGTATCAGTCAGGGGGTGTGTTTCGTCTTACCTTCCTATCCACTCGGGGATCACGTCTGCACGCACCACGACACAGAGAACAGGAATAAAGGACAAAGAGAACAATGACGAGAAAGAGGCTAAGAAGGCGGCAAACAGAGAAAGACAATGGAAAGGAAAAGGTAGGAGACACAGAAAAGAGGGGAAGACACATGAAGCACGAGTAAGAGATAGAGACAAGGTGGGACATGACTGCGCTGCCCTGGTGCGTAGTCCAGCTGTGTGCAGACAGACACTAAGTCACTGCCACGGCAAGATCCTGCGACACCGTGGGTGGATCTAGATGGGCATCGTCCCTCCCACTGGCGAAGGCCTGGGATGTGTGTGTGGCATGATGGCGGGGCGGGAGGGGGGGGGGGATATCAAAGAGCCATCCTTAGGCGGCACTGCGAGGGCCCCCACCGAACAGGGGCTTCACCGCCAGACAAGCACGTAGAGGCCGGCATCCAGGGCTCTCCCTGCTACTGCCAAACAACCAGCCTGCAAGGCCCAGCAAGACTGAAATAGAACCGGGGGAGGAGCCCGCTATAAATAGACGGAGCATGCTCGGGGAATAAGGATTGTTCATGCAAACAGGCAGCGAGAGAGAGGGAGAGTCTGTGTGTGTGTGCGTGTGTGTGTGTGTGAGAGAGAGAGTGTGAGACACAGGCGAGAACGGTAGAGACGAGCGGGGTAGGTAAGAGGCGAGACAGAGAGAAGAGAAAGGCATCGGAGAGAGGCCCTTCCAGAAGGAGAGAAGAGGAGGAAGAGATTCCGACCGGGTAGAGATGGGAAAAGGGTAAAATAAACAAACAAGAACGTTGCTCACAAGCAGAAGATATGGAAATGTGTGCCAGGGGACTGCTTAAATAAGATGCTTTGTATGTGTAAATGTATGTGCTGTTTCGAAATGGAATCAAACGTGGACAGAAGGAAATGAGTGTGTACACAGCTCCAACAAGCCGGAGGGAAGAGAGGGGAGGGGGGAGGAGAAATGCGACACGGCGGGAAGGGGAGGGGGCGGAGCGGGTCAAATCAACAAACAAGCCGGAGGGAAGAGAGGGGAGGGGGGAGGAGAAATGCGACACGGCGTTGTCTCCACTGGTGTCCTGCCACCGGGGAGTGAGTCTTTGTCTAACGCTGGCTACGCCACGCCAGATGAAATTTAATTATGCACAATTTTGTGTGACTTTAAGCTGTATGGCAAATGCACAGATGGTTCCTCCTACTCTAACCTCCATACGGCCTCTAATCAAGAACTTGTTGAAATCTACATTTCAGTGCTGTTTTGGAGACTTTCTGCCTGTCCTGTATGTTCTCTTTGTTGAGATCCCGGTCTTACTCTGTTGGATGTGTTATTTTAAATGTGCCTCTTTGAAAATACTGGCATAAGCGAGTGAAATTTTGTATATTAAATAGATTAAAAAAAAAAAAGATTGAGGCCTGTGCCGGAGCGTAGCTCCGTGGTGGGTCTGCCGGAGGCATCGCGGTGCGGCGGCTGCACCCCGGAGGACGGCCATGGTGCCATGGGTAGGTGGACGCACCCCGCGGACCCCGTGTGGCTGATTTGCAGGACGGGCAGGGACAGCACTGATTCCGGTGCGAGGGAGTGCTGAATGTATGGCGTCGGCCCCGGACCGGCTGAGCCTGCCCCACAGTGTAACCAGCGGGATCTTTGCGGGGCTGTGTAGAGGGCGATTCGTGTGAAGCCTGACTGAAGGGCAGTGTCAACACCAGGCAGACAGCGGCGTGTGCGGTGGCCACGGGCAGCGCCAGAGGTTGTGGCCCCGCCAGAGGTTGTTTACCCGCCATGTTGCCTGGTGATCCTGTGAGCCTACTGTGAGCTGGACTTTGAGGCTTGGGAGGAGAAATGCGACACGGCGGGAAGGGGAGGGGGCGGAGCGGGTCAAATCAACAAACAAGCCGGAGGGAAGAGAGGGGAGGGGGGAGGAGAAATGCGACACGGCGTTGTCTCCACTGGTGTCCTGCCACCGGGGAGTGAGTCTTTGTCTAACGCTGGCTACGCCACGCCAGATGAAATTTAATTATGCACAATTTTGTGTGACTTTAAGCTGTATGGCAAATGCACAGATGGTTCCTCCTACTCTAACCTCCATACGGCCTCTAATCAAGAACTTGTTGAAATCTACATTTCAGTGCTGTTTTGGAGACTTTCTGCCTGTCCTGTATGTTCTCTTTGTTGAGATCCCGGTCTTACTCTGTTGGATGTGTTATTTTAAATGTGCCTCTTTGAAAATACTGGCATAAGCGAGTGAAATTTTGTATATTAAATAGATTAAAAAAAAAAAAGATTGAGGCCTGTGCCGGAGCGTAGCTCCGTGGTGGGTCTGCCGGAGGCATCGCGGTGCGGCGGCTGCACCCCGGAGGACGGCCATGGTGCCATGGGTAGGTGGACGCATCCCGCGGACCCCGTGTGGCTGATTTGCAGGACGGGCAGGGACAGCACTGATTCCGGTGCGAGGGAGTGCTGAATGTATGGCGTCGGCCCCGGACCGGCTGAGCCTGCCCCACAGTGTAACCAGCGGGATCTTTGCGGGGCTGTGTAGAGGGCGATTCGTGTGAAGCCTGACTGAAGGGCAGTGTCAACACCAGGCAGACAGCGGCGTGTGCGGTGGCCACGGGCAGCGCCAGAGGTTGTGGCCCCGCCAGAGGTTGTTTACCCGCCATGTTGCCTGGTGATCCTGTGAGCCTACTGTGAGCTGGACTTTGAGGCTTCTGCAACGGCCGAGTGAGTGGGGTGGACACGTTAGAGGGAGGCTTTGAAAGGGAGCCCGAGGCCTGCTGGTTCCTGTCCCGTGCCAGGGAGCAGTGGTGAGACGTTCCCAAGAGCGGCTTCGGAGTCCTTCAGTGGCTGCACGCAACTGAGTTGGCGCTGGTACCGGACAGAGTTGTGACAAGGGGAGGGGGCGGAACAGGGGAGGGGGCGGAACGGGGGAGGGGGCGGAGAGGGGACATGCACGCGCCCGTGACTTTTAAGGTCAATGCGCATGCGCATAAGCTTAATGCGCATGCGCATTGACCTTAAAAGTCACGGGCACTGCAAGGAATCGCCACGATTCCTTGCAGTGCAGATAAAGTGTGGATAACTCGCAATACTCTCGCCTTGCTCGATGCGCATGCGCATCGACAGGCGAGACCTAAAACTAATAAAGGCTAAGACCCAGCTTGCTACATACCATTGGTTGGCTTCAATTTCATTCTCATTTCCTTGCTTCTCAGCATTTCCTGGTTTCATTTTCTCTTAGTAAGTTTGTCTGTTCTGTGGGGCATTGACCAAGTACGGCTTCCTGGCAGTAGCCAGTCCTTACACTAGCCTCACGCTTCTGGAGGTTTTTTCTTTTTTTACTTGTTGCACTTCATAGGAGTACTTATGTTTGAAGTCCATCCCACTCGCACCCTCCACCCACTGTCCTGTCGTGTCTGTGCTTGCCCCATCCCCATCTCACCCTCCTCCCATTGTCCGTGGTGTTGCTTACTCCCTCCCGCTCTTTTCCAGTCTTCCGAGTCTTGCTGGGTCCCTCCCTCCTTCCGCTGTCCATGGTCTTACTTGTCCTCTGGTTTGCTTGCCTTTTCTGCCCTCCTCCCACAGTTGTTCGGGGCACAACAGTGTGTATATATAAGGGGCAGGCCAGAGGTATAGGACCGCAACGTTTTGTTTACATCATGTGAATAAAAAATGCACATTGCATAATCTGTTTGATTCCTTCCCCAGCAGTGACCCTGCCGCAAACACTTGCCAGCCCATAACATTCAATAACTTTGAAACATAATTCTCACTTCTACTTCTCGTGCATGCCGGTCATACAGGAAGTTGGAAAATATATATGCCTGAGCTGCAGGACTTCCTGCAGTGCCCATTAATTCTTTATGGATCAGTTAAAAGATTTCTCGTTTATTGCAGCTTTTCTGCTTGTATTGGACTGTTCCTGCGATTGAGGACCATACCTACATTTGTTTTTTCTAAACAATCTCACTTTCAAGCAAAAGGCATTTTAGTCTTCCGTAGAGTTGAATTTGCCCACTCACATTGCATTATAACAAGATTTCCTGTATAGATGTGCTGTTTCAAAACACTGACGAACTTTAATTGCATAGTAGGATTCGTGCCTTTATGTAATTAAGTTTCCCTTGATGTTTTTCTGTAACACAGAATCTCTCTCCCTCCCACCCTTTCTACATATGCTGTTTGTTTGATTTTTTTTTTTTACACTAAAAGCAACAGCTGCCGAATCTGCTTTTGTTGAGACTGTAAATTGTCAACTGGTACGTTGTTCGGACTTTTAGTTAAAGGTTTGTGTTAATTTGATGCATTCCAAGTAATTAACGAAATGGGGACAAGGAAACCTGCCTAATCCTAATAATGAACAGTAAAATAGCCTATGTGTAATGCATAAAATATTAAAACCGTTTAAATTAGATTAGCCTATTAATCAGTTATGTCAGAAGTTTTTGCAGTACGTCTTTAGTTTTTTTATGACATAGCGTTACTGTACTCAAAATTTACTTACATCTTGGTAATTGCAAGGCTTAACACAAATAGTGGAATGTCTGCATTCACTCGCCATTTCTTTAATACAAAACATAATCTTATTTTCAGGATATGGGTAACGTTCTATACTTTCACACACTTGTTTTACTGAGGTAGATTTCAAGAAGAACTGTAAGCCAAGTAAATAACCTTGGAGCACCATATAGTACTAATGTAAAAGTAAGTAACGTTGTGGTGCCCCCGAGTGATGTCGTGGTGCCCCCGAGTGATGCTGTGGTGATGCGATAGATAGAGTAAAGGCGATACATAGATAGATAGAGTGAGGCCGATAGATAGATAGAGTGAGGCCGATAGATAGATAGAGTGAGGCCGATAGATAGAGTGAGGCCGATGGATGGATAGAGTGAGGCCGATAGATAGATAGAGTGAGTGAGGCCGATAGATAGATAGAGTGAGTGAGGCCGATAGATAGATAGAGTGAGTGAGGCCGATAGATAGATAGAGTGAGGCCAATAGATAGATAGATAGAGTGAGGCCAATAGATAGATAGATAGAGTGAGGCCAATAGATAGATAGATAGAGTGAGGCCAATAGATAGATAGATAGAGTGAGGCCAATAGATAGATAGATAGAGTGAGGCCAATAGATAGATAGATAGAGTGAGGCCGATAGATAGATAGAGTGAGGCCGATAGATAGATAGAGTGAGGCCGATAGATAGATAGAGTGAGGCCGATAGATAGATAGAGTGAGGCCGATAGATAGATAGATAGAGTGAGGCCGATAGATAGATAGAGTGAGTGAGGCCGATAGATAGATAGAGTGAGTGAGGCCGATAGATAGATAGAGTGAGTGAGGCCGATAGATAGATAGAGTGAGGCCAATAGATAGATAGATAGAGTGAGGCCAATAGATAGATAGATAGAGTGAGGCCAATAGATAGATAGATAGAGTGAGGCCAATAGATAGATAGATAGAGTGAGGCCAATAGATAGATAGATAGAGTGAGGCCGATAGATAGATAGATAGAGTGAGGCCGATAGATAGATAGAGTGAGGCCGATAGATAGATAGAGTGAGGCCGATAGATAGATAGAGTGAGGCCGATAGATAGATAGATAGAGTGAGGCCAGAGATAGATAGATAGAGTGAGGCCGATAGATAGATAGATAGAGTGAGGCCGATGGATAGAGTGAGGCCGATGGATAGAGTGAGGCCGATGGATAGAGTGAGGCCGATGGATAGAGTGAGGCCGATGGATAGAGTGAGGCCGATGGATAGAGTGAGGCCGATGGATAGAGTGAGGCCGATGGATAGAGTGAGGCCGATGGATAGAGTGAGGCCGATGGATAGAGTGAGGCCGATGGATAGAGTGAGGCCGATGGATAGAGTGAGGCCGATGGATAGAGTGAGGCCGATGGATAGAGTGAGGCCGATGGATAGAGTGAGGCCGATGGATAGAGTGAGGCCGATGGATAGAGTGAGGCCGATGGATAGAGTGAGGCCGATGGATAGATAAAGTGAGGCCGATGGATGGATAGAGTGAGGCCGATGGATGGATAGAGTGAGGCCGATGGATGGATAGAGTGAGGCCGATGGATAGAGTGAGGCCGATAGATAGATAGAGTGAGGCCGATAGATAGATAGATAGAGTGAGGCCGATAGATAGATAGATAGAGTGAGGCCAATAGATAGATAGAGTGAGGCCAATAGATAGATAGAGTGAGGCCGATAGATAGATGGATGGATAGAGTGAGGCCGATGGATGGATAGAGTGAGGCCGATGGATGGATAGAGTGAGGCCGATGGATGGATAGAGTGAGGCCGATGGATGGATAGAGTGAGGCCGATGGATGGATAGAGTGAGGCCGATGGATAGAGTGAGGCCGATGGATAGAGTGAGGCCGATGGATAGAGTGAGGCCGATGGATAGAGTGAGGCCGATGGATAGAGTGAGGCCGATGGATAGAGTGAGGCCGATGGATAGAGTGAGGCCGATGGATAGAGTGAGGCCGATGGATAGAGTGAGGCCGATGGATGGATGGATAGAGTGAGGCCGATGGATGGATGGATAGAGTGAGGCCGATGGATGGATGGATAGAGTGAGGCCGATAGATAGATAGAGTGAGGCCGATAGATAGATAGAGTGAGGCCGATAGATAGATAGATAGAGTGAGGCCGATAGATAGATAGATAGATAGAGTGAGGCCGATAGATAGATAGATAGATTGAGGCCAATAGATAGATAGAGTGAGGCCAATAGATAGATAGAGTGAGGCCGATAGATAGATAGATAGATAGAGTGAGGCCGATGGATAGAGTGAGGCCGATGGATAGAGTGAGGCCGATGGATAGAGTGAGGCCGATGGATAGAGTGAGGCCGATGGATAGAGTGAGGCCGATGGATAGAGTGAGGCCGATGGATAGAGTGAGGCCGATGGATAGAGTGAGGCCGATGGATAGAGTGAGGCCGATGGATAGAGTGAGGCCGATGGATAGAGTGAGGCCGATGGATGGATAGAGTGAGGCCGATGGATGGATAGAGTGAGGCCGATAGATAGAGTGAGGCCGATGGATGGATAGAGTGAGGCCGATAGATAGAGTGAGGCCGATAGATAGATAGAGTGAGGCCGATAGATAGATAGAGTGAGGCCGATAGATAGATAGAGTGAGGCCGATAGATAGATAGATAGAGTGAGGCCAATAGATAGATAGAGTGAGGCCAATAGATAGATAGATAGAGTGAGGCCGATAGATAGATAGATAGATAGAGTGAGGCCGATGGATAGATAGATAGATAGAGTGAGGCCGATGGATAGATAGAGTGAGGCCGATGGATGGATAGAGTGAGGCCGATGGATGGATAGAGTGAGGCCGATGGATGGATAGAGTGAGGCCGATGGATGGATAGAGTGAGGCCGATGGATGGATAGAGTGAGGCCGATGGATGGATAGAGTGAGGCCGATGGATGGATAGAGTGAGGCCGATGGATGGATAGAGTGAGGCCGATGGATGGATAGAGTGAGGCCGATGGATGGATAGAGTGAGGCCGATGGATGGATAGAGTGAGGCCGATGGATGGATAGAGTGAGGCCGATGGATAGAGTGAGGCCGATGGATAGAGTGAGGCCGATGGATAGAGTGAGGCCGATGGATAGAGTGAGGCCGATGGATAGAGTGAGGCCGATGGATAGAGTGAGGCCGATGGATAGAGTGAGGCCGATGGATGGATGGATAGAGTGAGGCCGATGGATGGATGGATAGAGTGAGGCCGATAGATAGATAGAGTGAGGCCGATAGATAGATAGAGTGAGGCCGATAGATAGATAGAGTGAGTGAGGCCGATAGATAGATAGAGTGAGTGAGGCCGATAGATAGATAGATAGAGTGAGGCCAATAGATAGATAGAGTGAGGCCAATAGATAGATAGATAGAGTGAGGCCGATAGATAGATAGATAGATAGAGTGAGGCCGATAGATAGATAGAGTGAGGCCGATAGATAGATAGAGTGAGGCCGATAGATAGATAGAGTGAGGCCGATAGATAGATAGAGTGAGGCCGATAGATAGATAGATAGAGTGAGGCCAATAGATAGATAGAGTGAGGCCAATAGATAGATAGATAGAGTGAGGCCGATAGATAGATAGATAGATAGAGTGAGGCCGATAGATAGATAGAGTGAGGCCGATAGATAGATAGATAGATAGAGTGAGGCCGATGGATAGATAGAGTGAGGCCGATGGATGGATAGAGTGAGGCCGATGGATGGATAGAGTGAGGCCGATGGATGGATAGAGTGAGGCCGATGGATGGATAGAGTGAGGCCGATGGATGGATAGAGTGAGGCCGATGGATGGATAGAGTGAGGCCGATGGATGGATAGAGTGAGGCCGATGGATGGATAGAGTGAGGCCGATGGATAGAGTGAGGCCGATGGATAGAGTGAGGCCGATGGATAGAGTGAGGCCGATGGATAGAGTGAGGCCGATGGATAGAGTGAGGCCGATGGATAGAGTGAGGCCGATGGATGGATGGATAGAGTGAGGCCGATGGATGGATGGATAGAGTGAGGCCGATGGATGGATGGATAGAGTGAGGCCGATGGATGGATGGATAGAGTGAGGCCGATGGATGGATGGATAGAGTGAGGCCGATGGATGGATAGAGTGAGGCCGATGGATGGATAGAGTGAGGCCGATGGATGGATAGAGTGAGGCCGATGGATAGAGTGAGGCCGATGGATAGAGTGAGGCCGATGGATAGAGTGAGGCCGATGGATAGAGTGAGGCCGATGGATGGATGGATAGAGTGAGGCCGATGGATGGATGGATAGAGTGAGGCCGATGGATGGATGGATAGAGTGAGGCCGATGGATGGATGGATAGAGTGAGGCCGATAGATAGATAGAGTGAGGCCGATAGATAGATAGAGTGAGGCCGATAGATAGATAGATAGAGTGAGGCCGATAGATAGATAGATAGAGTGAGGCCGATAGATAGATAGATAGATTGAGGCCAATAGATAGATAGAGTGAGGCCAATAGATAGATAGAGTGAGGCCAATAGATAGATAGATAGAGTGAGGCCGATAGATAGATAGATAGATAGAGTGAGGCCGATGGATGGATAGAGTGAGGCCGATGGATGGATAGAGTGAGGCCGATGGATGGATGGATAGAGTGAGGCCGATGGATGGATGGATAGAGTGAGGCCGATGGATGGATGGATAGAGTGAGGCCGATGGATGGATGGATAGAGTGAGGCCGATGGATGGATAGAGTGAGGCCGATGGATGGATAGAGTGAGGCCGATGGATAGAGTGAGGCCGATGGATAGAGTGAGGCCGATGGATAGAGTGAGGCCGATGGATAGAGTGAGGCCGATGGATAGAGTGAGGCCGATGGATAGAGTGAGGCCGATGGATAGAGTGAGGCCGATGGATAGAGTGAGGCCGATGGATAGAGTGAGGCCGATGGATAGAGTGAGGCCGATGGATAGAGTGAGGCCGATGGATGGATGGATGGATAGAGTGAGGCCGATGGATGGATAGAGTGAGGCCGATAGATGGATAGAGTGAGGCCGATAGATAGATAGAGTGAGGCCGATAGATAGATAGAGTGAGGCCGATAGATAGATAGAGTGAGGCCGATAGATAGATAGATAGATAGAGTGAGGCCGATGGATGGATAGAGTGAGGCCGATGGATGGATAGAGTGAGGCCGATGGATGGATAGAGTGAGGCCGATGGATGGATAGAGTGAGGCCGATGGATGGATAGAGTGAGGCCGATGGATGGATAGAGTGAGGCCGATGGATGGATAGAGTGAGGCCGATGGATGGATAGAGTGAGGCCGATGGATAGAGTGAGGCCGATGGATAGAGTGAGGCCGATGGATGGATGGATAGAGTGAGGCCGATGGATGGATGGATAGAGTGAGGCCGATGGATGGATGGATAGAGTGAGGCCGATGGATGGATGGATAGAGTGAGGCCGATGGATGGATAGAGTGAGGCCGATGGATGGATAGAGTGAGGCCGATGGATGGATAGAGTGAGGCCGATGGATAGAGTGAGGCCGATGGATAGAGTGAGGCCGATGGATAGAGTGAGGCCGATGGATAGAGTGAGGCCGATGGATAGAGTGAGGCCGATGGATAGAGTGAGGCCGATGGATAGAGTGAGGCCGATGGATAGAGTGAGGCCGATGGATAGAGTGAGGCCGATGGATAGAGTGAGGCCGATGGATAGAGTGAGGCCGATGGATAGAGTGAGGCCGATGGATAGATAGAGTGAGGCCGATGGATAGATAGAGTGAGGCCGATGGATAGATAGAGTGAGGCCGATGGATAGATAGAGTGAGGCCGATGGATAGATAGAGTGAGGCCGATGGATGGATAGAGTGAGGCCGATGGATGGATAGAGTGAGGCCGATGGATGGATAGAGTGAGGCCGATGGATGGATAGAGTGAGGCCGATGGATGGATAGAGTGAGGCCGATGGATGGATAGAGTGAGGCCGATGGATAGAGTGAGGCCGATGGATAGAGTGAGGCCGATGGATAGAGTGAGGCCGATGGATAGAGTGAGGCCGATGGATAGAGTGAGGCCGATGGATAGAGTGAGGCCGATGGATAGAGTGAGGCCGATGGATGGATGGATAGAGTGAGGCCGATGGATGGATGGATAGAGTGAGGCCGATGGATGGATAGAGTGAGGCCGATGGATGGATAGAGTGAGGCCGATGGATGGATAGAGTGAGGCCGATGGATGGATAGAGTGAGGCCGATGGATGGATAGAGTGAGGCCGATGGATGGATAGAGTGAGGCCGATGGATGGGTAGAGTGAGGCCGACGGATGGATAGAGTGAGGCCGACGGATGGATAGAGTGAGGGCGATAGCTAGAGTGAGGACGATTATATATATATATATATATATATATATATATATATATATATATATATATATATATATATATATATATATATATATATATATATATATAGTGAGGGCGATAGATAGAGTGGTATTGTGTGGAGTGTGTGTTGCATTCAGTAGAGTGTAATTATGCGGTGTGTAATTATGTGGCACTGAGTGGTATTTGGAGTGTATGTTGCATTGAGTGCAGTGTAGGCGAATAGAGCAGTTCTCAGGTTTAGCAAAGACTATAGACTATGCTTTGAACGGAGGTAGCACAGAAGAGAGATTAGCCACAATTAAATTAGACGTTGATAGGAAATCCATTTAGTCTCATCAGTTAGACTCCAGAATGATCATGACAGATATGATCACAGTAGCTAAATTGCCAAGCCAAAGAATGCCAAAAGCCATAGCATAATTAGACAAGGCTATTTTATCCAGAAGAAGTACCTTCAAAAGAGACCTGTTATTTCAAAGAAGCGTTTCTTACCAGAACTGAAGTTAATGGTGCACCATCAACAGTTCTAACTATTTTAGTCTTAGTCCTTCTGCGAATATTGTTTTTTCAAGTCAACTCATGATCAATAAAACGTCCAAGCGCGCCACAATCAAACAGTAAAAAAATAAACATAAAACAAGCAAATTAAAATCCTTTGACACAGCCGCACATTCTTTTGTAGAAGTGAGCAATACGCATGCACTCACCCAAAAAATTATGCAGACAGCATTTTTCTTTTTAGTTGCCAATCGGAGTTGGATCGGTAACCTAAAAGAAAAGAAAAGGCCCCAAAAATGTTTTTTCCTGAAGTGGGCAGATGGGAGGGGCGGGGGTCCCCATGGTATCAGAAGCAGCACTAGATACTGTGACGCAACATCCCAGAGGGAGGGGGCAAACAACGAAGCACCACAGTGGAGGATGGCGGTAGAACATTGAAACAACAAGGGTGGGACACGAAAGCAACAGCGGGAGGGCTGGTGAGGGGACACGAAGGCAGCGTGGGAACAGCATTAGCATAAGGAACATAGGCAAGTGTAAAATAGAGGAGCAGGGAGAAGCTATCAAGGAACAACAGAGAGTAACATGGAGGTATGGGATGGATATACTCAATTGAGATGGCTCACAAACACTAATGGAGTGCTCTGCACTAAAGAAACAAGCACTCGGCATTGCTGCGGCGGGGGAACGGCTTCCTTTGAAGTCTGATGCCGAGGCTCAGACAAATGGTAATGGTGTGCGATGTGGCTGGCGTTGTTCACGCGCCTGTCTCACATGAACTGTACCCGATCCGCAGCAGTTTGGGTAGAATTTTTAAAGCCCCTTCTAGAATCTCGACAAACAAGTATTGCTAAAGCAATGCTGTAGGTCGAAACCTAAAAACCCCTGACACCGCCTATAGGTCCCAAAAGCGAGACCTATTTGCTTTACCAAATCCCAATGCTTGCTTTATTAAGAGGTCTGCATATTTAGGACAAAGTAGAGGAATTATCATCCGGTTTCATTATACAAGTGTAAACCCTCAATGAGTCCTACAGAAGCTTCACCTGCTGCACGATCTCGCACACCTAAAGTTAGCCTAATGAAAATTGGCAGTAAATCATAACAGCTGTTATTTTATAGAGTTTTATATATCGCGAACTTGACCCGAATCAGGTATCAGATCGCTTTACATAGCACCAGTTGCATTACATGAGGATACATTCATTTTTGTTAGGCACCGGGAGATTAAGTGATGTGCCCAGAATCACAGGATGTTCAGTGTCATTGCCGAGACTCGAACCCAATTCCTCAGATTCAAGGTAGACTGCCCTAGCCGTTAGGCCAACTCCTCTCCCTATATACTCCGGGACAGCTGAACACATTAATTATTTAGGTATTATAGTAGTAGCAGTATGAGCTTTATTCGATAAAAAAATATCATAAAAGCATGTAAATTAAAAAAATGCTGATACTAAATGCAGGTAACAAGATAAAAATGCATCATACTATACATTACTATATAAATTGCATATTAAATTCCATACATTTAAAAGAAGACAAACGCATAAAAAGGGGCAATCCATTTCACAAACTAATAATATTGGATCAGAACCATGAAGGCTATTGCACTAGACAATATTCACTCAGAACCTTGATCTTATTTTATCTATCAACCATACACATCCAGGGAATTGGGACATATCGCATTTTTTGCCTGGATCTTTTTTCTTATCAAAAAAATTGCAAAAAACACAGTTGGACAGAATGCAGAACAATGTCTTATATGGTCAGCCATGCGCATCCCAAGAACTTGACTACTCCACAAACCTATGTTAGTGAAGAAGTATCAGTTCTCAAAACGCGTAGTGCAGCGCGATGATTCATTAGGCCTACCATTTTACAGACTGGCTTCAGCCATTTGACACTAGCCGTTCTGTAGGCCGGGCAAGCAAAGAAATAATGGGCAAGGAACTCATTGTGATAGGCGCAGCCTGGGCAGGGCACGGCACTGGTGTTGAATTAGGCCCTTTCCAAGATGCTGTCACACTGTTGAGCGGGAGGGTCCCTAATCTCAACTTCATATATTGGACCCTGTCCCTAGGGACCTGTATAAAATCGAGGTAGGGTTCCAATTTACAAATGGATTTATGTTCGAAAAACCCCTCAGTGAGTTTCCCTATTTTGAGGTTACATAACTATTGTATCTGCACCCAATCCCAATAAGCATGCTTAAGATCCTGTTTTGAGGGTGGGGTCTGGTTAACCCAAGCCTCCCTGAGTCCAATATCTATTAAAAGCTGTCCAAGGTCAACTATCAATTTGATCCTGCTCCCTATATCGACTGATACCAATTCGTCGAGGGCAGCAGCATAGTTGGACAATTCAGCAGTCCTTTTTATGCGCGCTTAAAGAGCAGGGGACAAAGGCGTGCAATATCCTAGATGGAACGCCTTCCCATGTCGTAAAAGAACATAAGTTACTTACCTGTAAACTGTGGTTCTCCAGTATTGGTGTCTTTCATAGATTCACATGCTTGAATATTCCCCGTCGAAGTGGGAGTCCCACGGTACATAAAATAGCAGTAAAATATGCATATATAGATGAAAAAATTACATAATCCTACATATATACATATAGAGCAATTAGATATAAAGATATCATAAAGTTAAGAAAGTACCATAGAACAGAATAGGCCCATAGCAGCCCAAGGGAGAATTTACTTTAGTAACATATCAGTGTCATTTTAATGGTCCACATTCCAGCCAATCAGGTTGCAGCACCCTCTAGAACCTTCTCCTCAGATGCTCAAGTCCTCAGATTTTCTTAGCACAAAGTGTCCAAGAGTGCATGAGGAGAAGAGAGCCTCTGAGGGGAGGAAGGGTGGGTCGCATGTGATCTATGAAAGACACCAATACTGGAGAACCACAGTTTACAGGTAAGTAACGTATGTTCTTCTCCAGTATTAGGGGTGTCTTTCATAGATTCACATGCTTGAATAAGAATATAAAGCAGTAAAGCACAACATGAGTCATAAAGGGAGCATAAAACACAGTACATAACACAATTCAACGTAAAACTGTGCATACTATGATTCAAGAGAAAATACCTTTATGACTGGAGGCGGGAAGCAACAGAGGCTCACCTTATTGGAAAAGATTCCGTAGCACCGCTTGTCCCACAGCCGCGTCTGCGGCGTCTGCTAATCCGAGACAGTAGTGCTTCGTAAACGTGTGTCTGCTCGACCACGTGGCAGCTCTGCAGATGTGGCGTAGAGGCACTCCCGCAAAGAGGGCTGTGAAAGTTGACACCACCCTTGTGGAGTGAGCTCGTACAGGAGTAGAGAGGGGCTTTCAAGCCCGTTGGTGGCAAAAAGCAATGGCAGAGGAATTCCAACTAGTGATGGATTGTTTGGCAACTGGCTGTCCTTTGCAGATTGGGCCATAGGCCACGAAGAGCTGATCTGATTTTCGAAAAGGCGCAGTGCGTTGAATGTAGAATTTCAAACAACGGTTTAAGTCCAAAGAATGCAGGGAACGTTCTGCAGGAGACTGAGGATTAGGGAAAAATGTCTTAAGGATGACAGGTTCATTAAGGTGGAAATCGCTTGGAACCTTAGGAATACATTTTGGATTGGTGCGTAGTGTAACCGCTTCTTTAGAAAACTGAAGAAAAGGAGGTTGGATCGTAAATGCTTGAATGTCACTTACTCGCCTGGAGGATGTTAGTGCAAGTAGAACAGCAACTTTCCACGTGAGGAATTTTAGGCCCGCTGAATGGATGGGCTTGAAAGGAGGTAGGAGGAGCTGAGACAGGACCAAATTTAAGCACCAAGCAGGCGGAGGGCGACGAATGGGCGGAAACATCTGAAAGAGGCCCTTGAAAAACTGTTGGATAATTCGAGAGGAATATAATGACGTGGAACCATCATGACGGAAGCGGGAGAGTGCTGCCAAGAAGACTTTAAGAGTGGAATGAGAAAGTCCTGATTTTGCAAGGGACAGGAAAAAAGGCAGAATTTGTTCAGGCTTGGTGGTCATTGGATCCAAGGCATTAGTGTGGCACCAGACACAGAAACGCTTCCACTTCAGTTGATAGGTTTTAATGGTGGATGGAGCGGGAGCGTGAGCCAGCACTTCTCTGCAATCTGCGTCGATGTTCAGACGTGCAAACTCTTTCGGTTCAGGTTCCAGGCATGTAGCTGGAGATACGCTGGATTTGGATGGCAGATTTGCCCCTGCTTCATTGTCAGGAGGTGAAGCAGAGGATGAAGCGGAATTGGATCGCTCTGAGAAAACAGGAGGAGATCCGTGAACCATGGGCGCCGTGGCCACCTGGGTGCTATTAGGATGACATGTCAGGGTTGAAGCCTCATCCTGTGTAACAGGCGCGGAACTAAAGGGAACGGAGAGAAAGCGTAGATGAATTTGTTCGACCAATTGATCGAAAATGCATTGCCGCTCGACTCTCTGTGGGGATGACGACTTGCAAAGCGTTGGCATTTCCTGTTGGTGGCAGTCGCAAAAAGATCCATCTGTGGCTGGCCCCACTGACGGAAGATGAACTCTAGAGTTGGTTGATTTGAGTTCCCACTCGTGATTGTCTGTGAGAGAACTGCTGAGTGAGTCCGCTAGGACATTGGAAACACCCGGCACATGGATCGCTGAGAGATGGACTTGATGGTGAATCGCCCAGTCCCATATTTCTTGTGCTTGTCTGGAGAGCAGAAGAGACTTTGTGCCGCCCTGTTTGTTGAAGTAGTGCATGCTGGTGGTGTTGTCTGTCCGCAACAGCAGCGATTGGCCCTGCACTACCCTCTGGAAAGATTTTAGGGCAAGGAAAATTTCCAGAAGTTCTAGGCGATTTATGTGCCACGTGTGTTGGAGCGCAGTCCACTTTCCTTTGACGGACATTCCTTCGAGTTGTGCTCCCCAACGTTCCAATGACGCGTCTGTCATGAGCGTCAGTGTCGGAGTTGTCTCTTGAAAAGGTCGTCCCATGGAGATGTTTGGAGGGTGAGCCCACCACTCCAGTGCAGATTGAATACGGGGCGTGAGGTAAATCTTGTCGTTGAACGACCCCGAGATCCGTTTCCACTGCTTGTCTAGTTCCTCTTGTACGACTCGTATGTAGTCTGCAATGTGGAATCAGATGTATGCAAGAGGAAGCCATGCCCAGGAATGATTTTAATATCCGGACAGAAACGTACTGTTTTGACTGCAGGGAAAGTACCATCTTGAGTATGCGGTCCTGTCGTTCCTGGGAGACAAAACCTTTTGCCAGTTGAGAATCTAGCAAGGCTCCTAGAAAATCTCGCTGCTGTGATGGGCGAAAGTGTGACTTTTGGAGATTGACTAAAAAGGCCCAAGGTGCGAAAAAGCGAGATGCAGACCAGAGTGTGCTGATTCGCCACCTGGTATGACGGAGCCTTTATAAGACAGTCGTCTAGGTAAGGGTAAAATTGGATGCCTTGCAGGCGCAGAAAAGCAGCTACCGGAGCCATGATCTTTGTAAAGACCCTCGGTGCTGAGCGAAGGCCGAATGGCAGGACTTTGAACTGGAAGTACAGGTGTCCGACTGTGAAATGAAGATATCTTCTGTGTTTGTGGTGAATCAGCACATGAAAATATGCGTCCTGGAGGTCGATAGTGGAGAAGAATTCTCTGGGATTGAGGTAATTTAAAATTTGAAGTAGTGTTAACATTTGAAATGTTTTTGCTGTGATGAATTTGTTCAGGGCCCGCAAGTCCAAAATAGGGCGCCACTCTCCCGACTTTTTCTTGATTAAAAAGAAGCGGGAGTAAAAGCCCTTGCCCTGCTGCCCCTGCGGTACCACTTCGACAGCCCCTTTTTTGATCATCAATTTGACTTGAGCCAATAGTTCTCTGTCTGTAATGAGGTGGGGGTGGACAAGTAGGTGGGCGGTTGGGAGGAAATTTTATAAATTCGTGTTTATGTCCCTTTGAGATCACATCCAGGACACAATGATCGGAAAAACTGAGCAGAGCTCAGGGAGACTCCCTTCACACGACGTGCGGTAGAAAATCTGAGGACTTGAGCTTCTGAAGAGAATGTTCTAGAGGGTGCTGCAACCTGATTGGCTGGAATGTGGACCATTAAAATGACACTGATATGTTACTAAAGTGAATTCTCCCTTGGGCTGCTATGGGCCTATTCTGTTCTATGGTACTTTCTTAACTTTATGATATCTTTATATCTAATTGCTCTATATGTATATATGTAGGATTATGTCATTTTTTCATCTAGATATGCATATATTACTGCTATTTTATGTACCGTGGGCGCGAGAAGTTAATATGCGGCTGCTGGCGGGCAGGGCAAGAGCGTGGCAGGTGGTGTGAGCCCCGTGTGTCCTGGGACCAGTAGTCCTTTGCTGCCGGTGTGCCCCACAGAGCCCTTGCTGCGAAGCGGGAGACGCGAGAAGTTAATATGCGGCTGCTGGCAGGCGGGCAAGAGCGTAGCAGGTGGTGTGAGCCCCGTGTATCCTGGGACCAGTAGTCCTTTGCTGCCGGTGTGCCCCACAGAGTCCTCGCTACGAATAGGGATTATATGTTTCGGATCCCCTATTAAATCTCAGGCTCATTTAATTACAGCCACTTAGCATTTTGTAAAAACCGAATTTTATTTAGTAAGTTTGCTGGTGGTTAGAATGCATAATGTTGACTAGAATTCACAAAATAGTGTTGGAGCAGCTCCCAGGTATTCAAGTCCCAGTATGGTGTCAAAGTATTTTGATGAAAGCACACAATGAAATACACATTTTAAAGTTCACAACGTTCAAAGTGGCCTGAAGAATGGGGAAGATGTTTCAGCAGCAGAAGCCTATATGTGCACAGCAGGATGGACTTCCTGCTACTGTGAGGGAAATACAGCTAGGACGATGGTTGGCACAGAGCATCGTTACGGCTGAGCAGCTTAAGTTTACAAGAGAAATCGGGGACTGTGGCACTTACAGTGATGCAGGGGAATGACCCTATTTGCTTTAGTTAAACCTCCCACTCAAGAGTGACAACTAGCAGGGCTGCAAGAGAGCCCAAGGGCAAAAGCAAAGAAGGAACTGCTTTTCCCACTAACCAATGCAGAATGCGACAATAACAAAATATAAAGATAAGTGGCTGGGGTCGAAAGTGAGGGACTATTCAGCAAGCCAAAACCTGAAAGTGGGTTGCCAAAACTAGCCAGTGGCTGCCAGTACCCGAAGGAGGCTCACAAAGTTTTTTTAAACAGCCTTTGCTCTGAAGTTTTCACTTCGTAGAACATTTTCCACACATTTTTTACATCGTGAAGACTGTTGGCACGCAAGTCTTTACAACGCAAGACTAAACCATGCATTTGAAGATAATGAAAAAAGGGGGCTCGGGAGGTCTGCCCCCAAAAATATAATATGGTTAAATACTACCAAATGTGTAAACGAAAAATTGAACTAACAAGCATTTGCAAGCGTTTCAGCTATTGGCATTGTAAAGGACAATGCCTTTTATTTATGTGTTTTGAATACTTGCAAGAGGTGCATAAACACGCACTTTGTACTTAACACATTATCACATTCTAACCCATTAATACTTACCTAATAAGTTAACCCATGAGCACCCACGTTACCTGCCTTATGTGAAGGCAGGCCCTTTTCTGCCCTCACTCATTCTCGCAGGACAAACATGCCAAATGTCCAACAATGTCACTACCAAATCCTTCTTCTGGTAGCTCTGAATAATTCACTCTGTTATGTCAGGGATGGATATTTTTCAATTTAAATCAAAATGCCAATTCACCATATTCAGCTCCTTGTGGGTGCTTGCAGTTCCTAATTAATTAGCAGTTGCATATTTTGGGATCAGCTGTTGACTCTAGATACTTATTCAATTGCTGCACTGCATTTGCAAAAAGGGAATAAAGGCAATCCCAAATTCCCTCAAGTCATTTTAGAGTTCGGCATGGCCACCGAACAAAAAGCATTTATCAAATAGGCTTGCAAAAATCTTCATGGGATGGGCATGGAGGAGGGTGTATGGTTCATATTATTTGAAGGTGAAACCAGAGCGCTTATAGTACAGAACAATGAATAGCTTTTCAGGGTATTTTCTGACTCTACTAAGGGTACCATGAGGATTTCAAGATGAGGTGTTATTCCATGGGGAGATCAGTAAGAGCCATGTCAAAGGAGCTACTGAAGTGGGTACAGAAGAGCAGCATGACAACAAATTGTCGGAAGCATGTTCTTTCTATTCTATGTAAAAGTAGGGTTAATAACTTCATATGTAATCCTGAATGTAGTAACAATTTAACTATTGTTGTTGTTTTATACCCGTCTCCAGCTTCCTGTTAAGCTGAATATGGTTGCTAATTGTCTTTTATCTTTTACTGTACTTTTTTATGTTTTGTATTATACACAAGTTAGACTTTATTTAAGCTTCCCGACGTGTGTATTTTTTTTTTAACTGAAGGTTGACAAAATTGTAACATTGGGTCAAAATGGTTGTTAAATATGGGAAATATGAAAGTGAGAGAGGGTATGTCTATAGTAAGGATGGGTAAGACCACCAGATTAGTCCATATGACAGGAAACTACATTTCACAACTTAAAATGTATCCAAGTAATCAATTCACTATGGGCATTAAAGACAGAGTTCCCTACAAGTGAACAATCTGGACTAGAAAACAAATACAGCTAAAAGAAAGACAGATCTGTAAACATGGAAGTCTCACTGACATGATGCAACAGGGTAACCTTAAGGATGGGCCTTATTTTGGAGATTAAGAAAGGAATTTTCGAGAAGAGTCCACATAGTGGGCATCCAGAGGCACAAGAAAGGCCATTTTGTGGAAGGGCTTAAATGTGCAATTGTAAAAGGACCACAAAATGGCATTTTGCATGGTAGTAAAATGGGATTTATGGTGGTGCGCCCCAACTAGACAAGTCAAGTCAAGTTTAAATTTGTATAGCGCACTACTCACCCAGAGGGTCTAAAGGCGCTTGAGGGAGGGGGGGAGCTTACTTATCAAAGATCCAAGTTTTTTTTTTTTTTTTTTAAAACCTTTATTTTCCGTAAACATAGTACACAGCGTCTGCCTACAACCACTGCGGGCCGGCCGCTATGACAATATACAACCATTCCGAGGTACCTTGCGATGCAGCAGATAAAAATAAAAACACCACGATGGATTTGCAAGGAGCCACAGGAAAAGGATAAAGAGGGTTTCATTTTATAATTTTGACGAATCGTCCGAAAGTCAGACAGGGTAGCTGAGCGGGCGAGCCACATGAAGGATATCCACAAGTGATACATCGTTATCGAAATACTGGTGTGAACCATTAACAATAAAGATACATAAGCACAGAGGTAGATGTCGCCCCAATTAGCGCCCGCCCAATCAATGTATACATCAGGAGTTACATCTAGCTTGCCTAAGGTATGATAGGATATAGAAGGGATCATTCTATAGCAGTAATAAAGGATCCAATGACGTATAAAAGGGGCACTTGCTACATGAAAAAATTCGTGACAGGATCTGCGCCCTCAAACGATAGTGGAAAAAGGAAGGAAGAGCAAGGTCTGTAATCATTCAATGACTATGTATTAAAATCGATATCTAGAACATAGAATCAATAAACCATGTGATAAGGACGTAGACGCAAAACACAAAGAAAAAAGGCGTCCCATAAAGAACCAAACCCAACCTCCCGTCTGACCCAAGATATATAAGAAGAAGAAGAGAAATAAGAAGAAAGATAAGAAGAAGGCCATAGAAACGAAAAGAAAAAGGAATAAAGCCCCATCCCCCCCACCCTGCACGTCGAAGAGGCTATGGCCCACCCCCCCCTACTAACGTGCCTGTCGCCCCAAGAGTACCCACATAAGGGAAAAGACGGGGGAAAGACAACCCCCGGAGAAGAAGGAAGACCAGAGGAGGGCCAGAGAAAACAAATAAACAATCAATGAATTCGCACCTCGGCCGCCCCTCCTCAGACCCCAACCCGACACCGCACCAACGTTCACCTCCCCAGCTGTCCAATGTAATCACCAGCATTGTCCGCAGCAGAACAAAGAAGAGAAAGAGAAACATCTTCAGCCTTGTCCCTGTCGTTCCAGCCAGTCAATAAAGTCCAGTCGAGCAGCAGCCATCTTAGACGGGAATCGCAAATGTAAGGACCATGACCGAGCCAAACACCATCCACAGTGGTCTGTCCAACGCGAAGCCAAACTGAGCAGAACTACCCAGTAACGGTGGAAACACAGCAGCAATACCTGAAAGTTGACCGGCCAGGGCCATAGCAGCAACCCCATGATGAGACAAAGGGATCCACCGAGGGGCCACAAAGTAAACCCTAAGCATGGTGTCCAAAAAGAGGCCTCCAGCCGACGGATAGGGTCTAGAGTCCGCAAATACTTCACATCCTGAATGGGTAGCGCAGCGGCCACTATTTCCTGGGCGTCCAGTGCCGTTACATACGTCTGGGTAGATTGGCAGCCACCGTCGGGCACAGGATAGGGCAAGGCGCACAGAGCATGATGAGCAGCACCGCAGAGCAATATAGTATCCAGTCGGCCCTCTAGGTCCTGGGCATGTAAGCTCATAGACGCTCGCAGGTTATTCAGAGCGCCCAGAACAACAGCAATCCCAAGAGGCTCCTCTGCAGCAGTTTCATGCACCCGGAGGGCGCCGCCATATTGTCGTCTTCGAAAATGTCCGCCGGTGCCCATCGCCATAACAAAGCGCCAGTAGTAGACCCACGAAGCACCGCAGCCGCAGGGTTAACAACGGCGAATCTGTCCCTGGCCACCAAGACCCGGCTACAATGTAGCATGCACCTCGATGAGCTATCCGATCAGTCCTCCGGGATCGGCAGTCCCAAATATCGGGCGCTCGGTGAAGATGGCACCCACCGTAGCGCTGAAGAACAGTAAGGCTCCCAGTGCCAGCCACAGGTCGATTGGGAAGTACAATAAAGCGTCGGCCACAATTGCAAGGTAGCAAGCGTAGAGGTGCGCAGGGCCGGGCGATACAATGTAGCCAGAAAGGAATTGCTACAGTAACTCGCCAGTCGCCTGTCTCTCCGCTGCAAGCATCCGCAGTCGTCGAGTTCTGGAACAGCCGTCCCCAGGAACAAAGACCCGGTCACTAGTGCGAAGGTAGGGACGTATCGCCAGTTCTGCCGCAAAATATTCAGCGGGGAGCACACCATCGGAATCAGGATCGCCACCCGGTTCCGAAACGCCGACGCTTTATCAGGATAGACATCAGGATGAGTGGTGTTTCGGAAAGAAAGCGGGCGGGTCGGCGGAGCCGAGGAGTCAGGCGGCCATCATGGTTGCAGGCTAGGCTCCTCCCCAAAGATCCAAGTTTTAAGTTGTTTTCTGAAGGAGAGGTGGTTCTGTGTGAGGCGGAGGTGGGTGGGGAGGGAATTCCAGGTCTTGGCTGCTAAGTAGGAGAAGGATCTTCCTCTCATGGTGGATCTCTGGATGCGTGGAATTGTGGCGAGGGCCTGATTGGACGAAAAAAGTTGGCGGGTGGGGGTGTAGAAGGACAGGCGCGTGTGGAGGTATTCGGGTCCTAGGTCGTAGAGGGCTTTGTGTGCGTGGGTGAGGAGACGGAACGTGATTCTCTTGTCGACGGGGAGCCAGTGGAGGTCTTTCAGGTGACCGGAAATGTGAGCTTGGCGGGGGATGTCTAGGATGAGTCTGGCTGAGGCGTTTTGGATGCGTTGGAGTTTTTTCTGTAGTTTGCTGTGGTTCCGGCGTAAAGGGTGTTTCCGTAGTCTAGTCGGCTAGTGACCAGTGCGTGGGTGACCGTCTTTCTTGTTTCGGTGGGGATCCAGCGGAAGATTTTGTTGAGCATACGTAGGATTTTGAAGCAAGATGATGAGACGGCGTTGACTTGTCTGGTCATCGAGAGGGAGGAGTCCAGGATGAAGCCCAGGTTACGTGTGGTCCGTTGGTTTCGGTGCGGTTCCCAGGGCCGATGGCCACCAAGAGTCGTCCCAGGCGGAGGGGGATGATCCTAAGATGAGGACTTCCGTTTTGTCTGAGTTTAGTTTTAAACGGCTGTTCTTCATCCACGCGGCTACTTCTTTCATCCCTTCGTGTAGGTTGGTTTTGGCGGTGTTTGGGTCTTTGGTGAGGGATAGGATCAGCTGGGTGTCGTCTGCGTAGGAGATAATGTTGAGGTTGTGTTGGCACGCAATGGATGCAAGGGGACTCATGTATACGTTGAAGAGGGTGGGACTGAGTGAAGATCCTTGGGGTACGCCGCAGATGACATCGGTGGCTTCTGATCTATAAGGGGGGAGGCGGACTCTCTGGGTTCTTCCGGCGAGGAACGAGATTATCCAGTCCAATGCTTTTCCTTGTATTCCGACGTTGCTGAGGCGTTGTATAAGGGTGTTATGACAGACTGTGTCGAAGGCAGCGGAGAGGTCTAGTAGGATGAGGGCGGCTGTTTCTCCGTTGTCCAGTAGAGTTCCAATGTCGTCTGTTGCTGCGATGAGGGCGGTCTCGTGCTATGTTTGGCTCGGAAGCCGGACTGTGAAGGGTCGAGGGATTTTTTGGATTCGAGGAAGGCGGCGAGTTGACTGTTGGTGGCTTTCTCAATGACTTTGGCCGGGAATGGGAGGAGCGAAATGGGGTGGTAGTTCTTAAGTTCAGTGGGGTCTGCTGTAGGTTTCTTCAAGAGGGCGCTGAGTTCAGCGTGTTTCCAGCTTTCCGGTAAGGTGGCGGAGTTGAGGGAGCAGTTGATGACGTCTCGGAGATGGGGTGCGATAATGGAGTCTGCTTTGTTGAAAATGTGGTGGGGACAAGGGTCGGTTGGCGATCCCGAGTGAATGGTGTTCATCAGGCAGATGGTGTCTTCAGTGGTGATTGGGTTCCAGGCGTAGAGGTTGTTGGATGGGGTTTTTAGTTCAGAGGTAGGTGGGGTGGGCTGGTCTCCAAAGCGGTTGTGTATGTCAGCGATTTTGTTGTGGAAGAACGAGGCTAGAGAGTCGCAGAGGTCTTGGGATGGAGTGATGTCGTTGGTGCCGGTGGTGGGGTTGGTAAACTCTCTGACGATGTTGAAAAGTTCCTTGCTGTTGTGGGCGTTGTTGTCGAGCCGATCCTTGAATGCTGATTTCTTGGTGGATAGGATCATTTGGTGGTGTTTGCGGGTGGCGTTCTTGAAGGTGGTCAGGTTTTCATTGGTTGGGTTTTTTCGCCAGGCTTTCTCGAGGGTGCGACAGATTTTCTTGGATTTCTTAAGGTCATCGTTAAACCAGGGGGCTTTTTTGCTGCCATGCTTGACTTGGTGGTTTTTCAGGGGTGCTAATTAGTTGGCACTGTGGGTTATCCATTGTGTGAGGTTGGTGGCTGCTTGGTTTGGGTCCATTGATTTTGCAGGAGGGTTTTGGTGAAGTGATGTGAATAGCTGGTCGGTGGTCATTTTATTCCAGTTTCTCCGGAGAGTTGGTTGTGGGTGGTTGTGGGTCGTATTCTTTTTGTAGTTGAAGTGAACGCAGCTGTGGTCCGTCCAATGGAGAGCTGTGGTGTGATTGAAGGAGATGTGCTTGCTGGAGGTGAAGATTGGGCCGAGCGTGTGCCCGGCAAAGTGGGTAGGGGTGTCAACAAGTTGTTTGAGTCCGAGATTGGCCAGGTTTTCCAACAGGGTGGTGGTGTTGCTGTCGTTGTTCTTTTCCAGGTGGAAGTTGAGGTCTCCCAATAGGATGTAGTCCTCGGAGGGGAGGACGTGAGGGCTGATTAAGTCAGTGATGTCTTCGCTGAATTGTATGCGGGGTCCGGGTGGTCTATAGATGAGGGTGACTGAGTGTGGACAGCACATGCGCTGCCCAGGCTCGACCTAAAAATGAGGTCAGACTTCATTTTACGCCTGAGAGCGTCAATGCATGAATTCTTTCTACAGATCTATCACAAGAATAGTGTTATTTTACAGTCCGCAGCGTTGGCAGAAATCTCTCATCCAAAAGAAAAAGCAAACAAAGATGGTCTCCTTCCAGGTCCTCCTATATCCATATCCCAGTTTTCAGCTTCACAGCTGCTTTTAAGCCACCGTCCTAAAAAGGTTCTGAGCTGTGACACCTCTGGTGAAGATGGATGTGCAGTCGGAGAGGGGGGAGGGAGGGCTAACCGTGACTGGCACCAGGTGTTAAACCAGAGACAAGGACCTGGACGGGTTTAGAGGGCACCGGTTCATCCACTTCACTCTAGATTCATTTTCTGAGCACCAGAGAAATATCTACCGGCTACAAGAAGCATAACCATGGTGCGTAGAGAAATATTCCTGCCCTCTTCATTCCCTTTCTCCTCGTAGCATTTTCTTATGAGGTGTTTCCGGTATTGTTCTGGTTTCCGGCCTTTTGCCGTTTTCAGAATGTGGCTCTCTTGTTCTGCTGTGTTTTAGGACGTTCCTCTGCTGAATTCTCGCAGTTTACAACTGTTCCTTTGTTTCTTCTCGTCCTGCGTTTTTAGCTTTCCATGTCTCTTCCGCTGCAGGTTTCAGTCTCTTGCTGTGTCTCTTCTTCCACGGTGTGTCCAGTCTGCTGTGACTGGTGGTTTGCGGTGTTTTCAGTGTGGTCGTTTTACTCCGGCCACATCCACCACAATTAAACATGTCTCCACTTCAAGTGCCCTCCAGATGGTTGGTGGAAGCAGGTCACAGCCAGCAGAACCCCACAAAATGATGATGTTTGAAGTCAAATAGTGAAGCTGAGGAGTAAAACCCCTGCAGATCTATTGCGCAGATTGGCCTGCATGGGGAGCGGTGCAGTGTATGCTTCACTCCAGAGGTGGCATTCTTACATTTTGAAAGAGAGGGCAGCCTACAACTCATATTTTTTTTTTGTTTCAATTGTTTTTATTGAGATCTCATATTACATTACATCAAGTAACTTTGTGAGTGCATACATCTTTGGTATAACATAATGGTTCAATAGTTCATGGCGAGGGGGTACATAGCTAATATTGAAAGGATAGCTATTAGACAGATGGAATTGTCATCCGACCCCTCGTCTTCTTGAATGTCCGTAACAGTTACCCGTTGTGGGTAGACCCCAAGCCCACCCTTAGATGCCCAGTCATGAAGGGTATGAGTCATTTGGTGGATGTAGTCTGGGGTGGTCTGGGGCTCTGTGTGTTGCTTCTAAATAACCTAATAATGCCCATGCTTCGGAATCAGAACTTCCGATATTGAGGAGAACTGTGAACTTTGGGGGGAATGAACTGAGGGATGGTGCTGCGGGTATGCAAGTGTGGGAAGATAATGGAAAGAATTTGAAGCTTAGTAAATGGCGTGGGCTGTGGTTGATGTATCATGGGAGATAATTGCTGAAGGCAATGGCTGTGTAGTAGGTGGGGGAGGTGAGGCTGGCGTCATGCGGTCTCATTATCTAGGGATCAATACTTGCTCTCGGGTTATTGCCTACCTGTCTCTGTGGGGTACCTACTGGGGATTGTGCCAGGGAGGTACCTACTGGGGATTGTGCCAGGGAGGTGGGTTGGGATGGTGGCTGTGTTGTTACATGGGTAAATAGGTGCATCAGTTGTGCCTATTCAAAGGAGATTGGGTGTTTTCGCATGCCCTTCACCTCCTCATCCCGCAGTGTCTCCTCTTCCGCCGCCCCCCATTTCTTCACTGCTCCTATCCATGCTACATCTGGGTGTCCATCCGGGGCTCGCCAGAGCATGGCTATCCCCAGTTTGGCAAGTAGAATCGCCAATGAGGCGAATCTGCATGGCACTCTCTCAGGTTTCCGTTTGACCGCCTGAAGTGTATGGTGTATGTGCTCCCAGTATTGCTTAATGGTGGGGCAATCCCAAAACATGTGTTTGAAGTCGGCTTCGGGGGCTTGACAATGAGGGCAGGCGAAATGTGTGCCTGGGTAAAATCGGCTGAGGCGCCGCGGGTGAGGTATGCCCTGTGGAGTATATTCAATTGAATGTTTCGAAAACGGGCATTCCTAGAGACTTTTTTGGGATATTCCAGGGCTTTCTCCCATTCCTTGTCATTAAAAACCCGGCCAACCTCGTCCTCCCATGTCTGACGCAATGTGTCCAGAGGGCGGAAAAGGAGCTCTCGGATTGCCTTATATAACCAGGTGACTAGGTGCCTACCCACTCCCATATGTATAATGGTCTGTATTACCAGGTGTGTTGGGGGTTCACACTCATGTGCGTTCCAGAACGGGCAGCAGCTGTCAATAAACTGTCGGTGGAGTAAGAACTGCCCTGGAGGGAGGTCGTAGATGTCAGTTAATTGGGCGTACAGCATTAACTGTCCGTCCAGCCTACAACTCATATGTTCTGAACTAGAATCTACTACCATCATGCAGTAGTGACCATGGTTTGCAGGGGCATTATTTACGGATCTCCTAACTATTCTTTCTGCCAATAACATCACAGTGAGTTAAAACACAAGCACATTATGGTAAGAACTATTATCCAAGCAGGATTCGTTGATATCATGCTAGGAGCGAACATGACCACATGCCGTGCCAATTGTATTAAGGATGAATCTGTGTAGGTGCTCTAATCACAGAGTTTTGACCCTAGAAATGAACAGGCTTTCTTTATGTTATTTCATTTCTTGCAACTGCTCTGTTTTGGCAAGTGTTGTCTGTAAATAAAGTTTGGATTTTCTTTGCCATTTTGTTCTACATTCCTATCCTCAACACTTCAGATTTTCCTTAGAATTGTCTGTCTGGTGTCTGGTATAATCAAGTCATAACACTTGCACAGAGTTTCAGAAGCTTGTATTGCACAACTATTCACAATGCTACAACTTACAACAAAATCAGCTTATTATCTACTAATCAAATAGGCAAAACCTTCTGCATTTACCAATACTTTTTTTGTGTGAATGCGCTCTCCCTGGAGCACAGGAGGTGCATGAGAACTCCCACAGCCCTGGCTGCAGCGAAACCAAAGCAGCCTTGGAGGAGAACGCACACCTGAATGAATAAAAGAATGAAATACTACTTCTGTGGGAGCCCGGGAGCCCAATATCCACTGCACCCCAAAATGTAATTGCGTCCGGATTTACCTTAATTGAACCCACTCCACACCTTGAGCTGGACTTAGAATACTGCATCCTCACACCAATACAAAGGTGCCCCAAATAATATGATTAAATCATGAGTGGGTCAGGACAATCAATAGGGAGGGAGGGGAGTCAGCTGCCGCGATGGTATGCCGAACCAAGCAAAAGCGGATGCTGCCACATTTATGCAAGGACAGGGTGGGGAAGACAACGAGCACAGCATTGCAGCATGTCAGAGCCCATGGAGCGGCGCGGACTGCTGTTAAAAACAAAATTAAGTGGAGCACGTGAAATGTAAGCATGAAAAACGTGGGCGGGAATGAGATGAGGGGCTGCGAGCAACAGGCACCATTCATGAGTTTGTGTTAATTTTGGCAGCGGCGCATACCAAGAAATAAGCGGCTGCCGTTCTGGAACCGGAAGGGGCCTCACGCAGGAAAGCAGGACTCGTCTGCAGGACAAAATAATGATAATAGTGCTTGCAGACGAAATTAGACATACCGTGTATCAACTGAAGTAAAAGGGTCAGTCCTCATGGGAGGTAACAAATGGAGACAGGGTGGTACCAAGGCGGGACTAACAAGCCTTAATGATTTGGAAGCCAGCGTTTACGAAGGACAATGACAGAAGCCAATTACAAATAAGAGCGTAGAGTGTGCGAGGCTTCCACAGCATACTCTACTACAGCATGCCTCGCAGAGCGAGCAGCGCATGTGCGGTGTCGCTAGGCCGACCTAAAAAATGTATTAAGAGTTAATGTATACATTTTTAACAGAAGGTGGCAGTGTTACTCTGTGATAGAATTTGTCAGAGACGATAAGCCTAGTAAAGTATGCGTGGTAGTGGAATGCAAGGTGAAGGTGTTTCTAATGTGAATGAATGTTAGTGCGTGGTGGTGGTACGCGTTGTGAAATGTGCGATGTAAAGACGTGAGTGGTGAAGGAAGGCGTGGTAATGTCATACAACCGTTTCTTTGTCCATGTTGTGTGGTGAGCATTTGGCGATGACAAATGCTCTCGTCAGACAACTATAGTGGTCTGTAAGCGACATTTCTTTCAAACTGTGTGTGATACATCTGTGAGCTATGATGAATGATCCTGACCTGGCAGCTGTTGAAAACATGCAAAATGACGCATAAGTGCTCTTTAAGTCTGATCTTTCATTCATTCATGAAGAGAATTGGGGAAAAAGCACATTCTGTCTATTCAATAGCTTATCTAGTTATGGAAGTGAAAACATGAAACTGAGAGAAAGTGCTAAGGACTGAAAAATCGCATTGTTCAAGATGGGACCTCAAAAACCTTAGCACTACATAAGGCAATGTTGTTGTGAGCCAACCGTGTATGTTTGGACCAACATGCATGTGAATCTTGGCCAATTCTTACACTACATTTATTGTAGCTCACCGATACTGCATAAATAAAATCTCCTCACTGGCATAACTTTATTTTAAACAGCAATAGGGACGATTTGCTAATATCGATCTGCACATGCACAAAAGCAACCCAGCTCAGTTTACATTGTAAATGTTTACAGTTTAAAAATGTCTTAATGCAAAGTGAACCTGCAGCCTGCCCCCGACGTAGCCTACTCAGATCTTTTATGCCATCTGTATACAAATCAGTTCCTCTTCAGCAGTGGTCTACAAACTTTTTAATACCGCATACCGTGGAGGGAAAAAAAATAAAAATCACTGGGGCCCCTCTCCAAAAATGTCTATATTAAACTGTTTAAGTACGCCTAGACTTATTTAAATATTGCAGTTAAGTTCTGCTACCGTTTTAAAAATGTAATCAAATGCATGATTTACAAACATACTTTTCTGGTCAGGCAGTCATTACTAACATGTAAAAGTATCTACAGTGTGATTATTAGAAATAAGGGTGGAGGTTTTGAAGAATATTTGGAGTCCCTTCCCTTTCAACACCTTCTCCCAGCCAAGATATAAATGACAAAAGATGGTAGAGATGGCCCATTACAGAGCGGCTTACTGACGCCAATTTTTTCTGCTTAAAACAAAGCACTTATCAGCATAATGCTGCTTTTGACCAGAGCCTTGCACCCCTCATGGGATCAGTGGAGGCACTCATACGGGGGCTCTCCCCCAGTTTAAAGACCCCTGCTCTACAGCCTTACTCCCTGTAGGCAAATGTAAAATGTTGAGGATTTTGCAATCCCCTGTAAACCATTAATTTTGAGCTATCTTTGATTCCTAGGGCAGCGCAACCAGCAAGTGCTTGCAAAAACCTTTTCATACAGTTCACAAATACATGAATATCAACTTGTGCAAACTACCAAAATTGATTCTTGAATATCTACGATTACTTGGTTTTGTAGGTTCACTCTCTTTTTTGGACTGTCACACATTTTTTTCAACACCTGCAATAAACATCCATTGCAATTTTTCATCCTGCAAGATAAATGTCTCAATTTCCAAAAGAGTCACCAGTAAAATACAAATAGCTTTCCTAGAACAGCAATGATACAGCTTTTCAAAGTTTCAACTGCTAGACACTTGATAGTCAACATATATTTCACATCTACTGGGCTTCTCAAGGCTAATACGTATTTCTGATCCTACAAGTCTGCATTACATTGCTATACAAGGAAGCCTGGCTTACTTTGTGTTTTGAACAAGCAGGAAATTGAGCTATGTACTCGAGCCAGGGTTGCTAAATTCCGGCCAAATTCTATTGATGTTAGAGCTACAAATCTGGGCAGTTATCAGAAACTAAAATATTTGTTCTCTGAAGCATCACTTTTTTTTAGATGCTAAAAGGACGTCACCTTACCTCTATATTTATCACTTTTTGTGTTGGATTGTCGATCAGGAACCGGGAAAGTGTACCAGGGGCAGTTCTGTAAGTTAATATGATTGAGTTTTTTGGGTCTTGGCACCACTGAATAAACAGTTCGCGTGAAAAACCACACTGCAAATCGGGCTGGCTGGCAAGGACCACTTTCGGGCTAGGCACTCGAGCAAGATCAGCAAAACCATGGCACAAAGTCAGATGTCGAAACTGGAACGGATTATTTCTTTTGTCTTCGAAACACCTCATCAGTTTGTCACTCATCCATTCTACCTACAATGAAAAAAACACGTGAGGAAAGGCCAGATATAAAAAAAGGAACATAAATTGTGCTCAACATTCTCTCTAGTTACTAATCTGCCCTGGTACTTGCTAACCGTCAGTTAGTACAACAGCCCTGAGCTTTCGGTCCTTGCAGTAACTGGGGAGATGGAGTTTGGAAGATACAGCCCTCTAACGCACCATCATTGGAGTAAGCAGGACAAATCAATCTTGAATTCTGTAAAAGGGCTCCAAGACTGGTCTCGGAAAATAAAGGGAATGTGGCATGTTGCTGGTGTGAAGTGAAAGAAGGTAGGAAAGGACAAAGTTGCAGAGAGCATATTAGTTATTGCTCAGCTATGGGTCAGATGCATTTATATTTGTCTAGCCCTTTGCCGAGGGCTCTCTGTAAAAGTAATATAGTGGCAGAGCTGAAGGAGGTCACAGTTTGGACTTTGTAGTCTCTAGATAAGAAGACTGGTTCATTAGGAGATAACAATTACTAGGCAAGGTCAGATGGTGAAGGGGGAGAATTATTGGGTTAAGTGGAAGACAAAGGAAAAAAAAACCACCATAAATGTAGACCCCGACAAAGTTGTTTTTATTCTAGACACATTTCTCTCAATATAGACTTAAGTTTTGGTTATATCTTTTTCCACCCTCCTCCTTGCTGTGCGTATAAGAGAGCTCCAAAGGCGGCTGCCAACCCTAACAATAGAAATGTTAACTTGGGATCTTTACCTAGACCAGGGTGTCAAACATTTTCGTTAAAACATAATTTTAGACAATACCCAAAGAAAAGCTGTGGCTTCATTCCCTTCAGTAAAATGTTATTCTATTGCTACCTTGAATAGCCAGGTTAGCCGTTTTGTAGTCTAATATTAATCAGGACACACTCTGTGATGAAATCGTTTGTTTGAAAAATGTTGCCTATCCTTCCCTCCTGGACCATCAGAGACCAGGGGCTCTCTGAATACTTTGAGGTCTTTGCTTGGATTAGAAATGGCCCTATTAAGGATATTCACAACTCTAAGTATATCAGTCTTGAAAACCACCAATAACACCACACTAGGAGCGCAAATAACCTCAGAAAAATTGTTCTGGATCAAAAGAAACTTTCTATGAATAAACAATTCTGAAACAGGAATCCAGGTAACTGTGCTCCCATCCGACTGTGTAGGAAGCTGGCTCTGTATATGGCATACCACTAGGTGGTTATACCATGTAAAGAGTCCAGAGAAGCATGTACAGGGCTCAATGTAAACTCAAAGTGCTCTATTTGTGGCAGTGTGGGCGAGCAGCCTTAGGCATAATATATAGGAGTGTAAGACATGTGTTATGCAAACAATGAATAATAAATGACACATGAGCCAAAAAGGAGATCGACAACAATTTTTGAAAAATACACTTCTTTCAAGATCCATTTTAAGACTAAGATGTACGCAAAAAGACAAGTATGTTTTTCAGGAAAAATACTGTACACATTTAACATTTTCAGACTGTGCAATGTTAACCTATGGAGAAAAACAAGAATGTAGTTTTTCAGGTGAGTACACAACTTACACATCCAATCTTCGGGGTTTCACCTCAACACCAGGCAAGGTTCAAATAGGTAACAAGAATGCACCACCAGCGGCGCAGGGGTGGTCAGATGCAGAAGTCAAATTTGGGGTCAGGCACTCCATGTAAACCAATGGAGACTTAAGGTGAGTAAAGCGGAGTCGATCTCCTGGAGTTAAAGTAATTCCGGGAGGATGGCCCGTGGCAAGGCAGCACCAAACGTACACCCTCAGCGGCGGCAGAGTGCAGAGCGCCAACGCAGTGTCAGGCGCCCAATGCAATTCAATGGGGGAGATCTGTTTTAGAAAGAAGCTGCAGGTGCTGACCAGGAGGCTGCACGAAGAAAAGCCCCAACTACCCAGGTAAGCTCGGATGCTAGGGGACATAGGGACACAGTTGGTCAAGCTCCCAAAGGCCCCGGGGTTTAGGGTGCAGTGGTGTCCTTTGGGGTCTGGAAGAGCTTACTGGGCAGGTCGTGGTCAGAGGGAGTATTTGGATTCAGGCTGCAGGCGCTGGGGTAGAGTCAAGCAGGGGTTAATTCACAGTGGGCTCTGGGTCAGAAGCACTGGGGAACCTTGGGGACTCCGGGCCAGGCGTCAGTTGCAGAGGTGGGTCCGGAGGCAGTTCCTCAGGGCTGAGTTAATTTTCTTTTAAGTTTGTTTCTTCTAGACTGGTCCTCTTTGCACGGGAGATTTTGATCTTTATTAAAGGCAGGCAGTCCTCCCAAAGCTTTTGAGGTCCCAGGGCTGCAGGACAGGTTTTCTTTTGGCGCAGGATCGTTGAGGGCTGCGGACATGCCAGTAGGACTGGGTTCAAGTCAGTTGGTGTCTGCAGTCTTCTCTGCTGGTGCGACGCTGCAGTGTCTGTGTCTTCTTAGGTCATTAGGATTCCGAATTCCGGGGGAGCCATCTAAGTGCTAGATTTAGGGGTGTTAAAGGTGAGTAACAAGTAGGGACCAAAGGGTTCCTTACCTGCGGTGTCTACACCCACTATTATGCCACCCTCTTGTGGGAGGGGAGCATAGCCCTAGTCCTCATTGGATAAGTAACACCATCTTCAAGATGGTTGGCACTGAAAAATGTGCTTAACTTCGCCTCCAGCACCTGAAGGGTGAAGTTGTGGCACACCTCCTACTATTCTATCTTGGTTTCTTGCAGTTTCTCCCACTAAAAGTGTGGGTTTGAACTGGGGGCTACCATCTTCCGCTAGCATCAGAGACTGCGTTTGCATTACTAAGGTGGCATGGCGTTTGACGCTCTCGAGCACTGTGCTCATCCTGGGGGAGGAGGGGTGACCCCGTCGCCCAGGATGGGCTTTGTTTCTTGCCTCAGAGAGAAGCAGCAGCTCTTGACCCAGAGCCCAGAAACGTGTCTGGTGGTGGCAGGCTGCCTAAAGCCAGTCAGAGACAACACCAGGGTTGGTAGGTTTCCAGGGGGCAGCTTTAAGGTGCCCTCTGGTTATATATTTCAATAAATCCAACACTAGAATCAGTGTTGGTTTACTCCTGTGCTCAGTGAAGCAATCATGGTGCTGGGAAACTCTAGTTGTCCAGTTTTCAGCCCATGTACTCTCTATGGCTTCACTGGAACTTACAACATTTAAGAATAGACTTAGATATTGCAGGGACATCTGCTCATGCAGATATACCCACACCTGAGATATAGTCCACCTTGCCTTAGGACTTGTAAGGCCTGTGTTGAAAGGAGAATCGTAGTAGTTCACTTCTTCTTTATTGAAGTTAAAGGTACATTGCAGCGACACCGACCACAACAGGAACCTCCACCCTCATCCTTCAGCAACCGTCTCTCTCTCACTGCCTGTACATTCTCACCAAGCATCCATTCCACGCATTCCACGCGTACACACACAACACGCGCTCACACACACACACGAGACATACCATGCACACACACACTACATATGCAACCAATACCACACACCCTCCTCCTCAAAGACTTGAGACAACACCAAAAGAACTACCCTAACTTAAAATCAGAAAACCGGACAGGCAACTTCCTTGTTCTATTACCACGGCGTAGAGTCTCACCTTCAACACCAATATTAGTACAAGATGAACCAACATCAACAATATCTCCAACGTTACCTCCCATGTCACATCTAGTGCTACAACCACCTGTACTACCAGTAGACGCCACATCCTTCATTAATCCAAAATCATCACCTAACATGTATCCACTACACGCTCCTTCATCGGCACCACAAGACCGTGAGCCTACCACACCATCCCCTTCATTGCAAAAACTCAATTGCCGAAAATTTCACCTCTTGCCATCCTCCAATTCCACTGCACTACCAAACACCTTCATTACTCTCAGGGGTTTGGACCATAAGCTTTCGCCCTTCAACACAATCCTAGGATTCTTTACTCTAACCATTTGACCAATCTTAACCAAAGGCCAACTACATCTACCTCCATGATACTGCTGACTGCGATCTTGATACCTTCTGACCTCAGCCCTGATTTCTTTATCAATATGACCATCATTACACAACATTTTTTCATACCTTTTCCTCAACCACCAAGGAACTAAACCAGTAAATGGTTTCCTGCCTCTTAAAATCTCAAAGGGTGTTTTCCCTGTAGCGGAATGCGGGGTAACACGATATGCAGTCAACCTCTCTTGTAAAGCTTTCCTCCAAGGTAAACCTGCACTCAATGCTAATTCAATCACTTCCTTAACCACCCTGTTGAAGCGCTCAACTTGACCGTTACCTTCGGGATGATACAGGGATGATTTGATATGCTTGATACCCATTACCACTAGGAATTCTTCCATCTTTTGCGAGACAAATTGGGGTCCATTGTCCGAAACCAGAACTTCTGGTACTCCTTCCCTAGAGAACACATCCCCTAAAAACTCAATGACCACATCCGTAGTCATCCCATTTACCATCCTTACTTCGGGCCATTTCGAATAGTAATCAACTAATACAATAGCATAACAATCCTTTGCTGATAAAGCTGAAAATGGACCCATGAATTCAATAGCCACTTTTTGCCATGGATACTCAGGTAACTTTACCATGGTTAAAGGCACACTCAATGGCTTTGCCACCTTATCACTGCCGTTACAAACTTTGCAATTCCTTACTAATCGATCCACCATGGAATCAACCCTTGGCCACCAAAACCACTCTTTAATTCTTCTTTTAGTACTAGACATACCACCGTGCCCCCTGTGACTCTTCTCAACAATGTCCTGTCTTAAGTTAATTGGAGGTACATTTCTGTCACCTCTTAGGATAATATCATTAACACACAGTTCATCTTTAATTTTTGAAAATGCAGCACATTCACCCCGTAAGTTGGACTCTCTTGGCCAACCATCAACTATAAACTGTTTAACTTCTCTCAAAACAACATCCGTATCCATCTCGCACATCCAAGACGTCTCAGATACAACACTATTAACATCCTTCTCACCTATCAAAAACACATCCTTGATGGTAAAAGCTATTTCACAATCACTATTGGTTCCAACTCCTGTCGAGTCCACATTAGGTAACCTTGAAAGACCATCCGCAACTACATTATCCTTACCAGGAATATATTCTATATCAAAACTAAACATTTGCAGCTTTGAAGCTAAGCGAGCTAACCTAGGAGTCAAATTTTTCCCACCTTCAGGTCTCCAAATATTTACCAATGGTTTATGATCAGTACAAATTTTGAACTTTTTCCCCCACACATACATCCTGAATCTCTCAGCAGCCCATGAAGCAGCCAATAACTCCTTTTCTATTACGGAATAATTGTGTTCCGATTTTGTTAATGTGCGTGAAGCATACGCTACTACCCACTTCTCCGATTTGACAGGTTGAGAAAACACAGCACCAATGCCATACCCAGATGCATCCACAGACAGTATACATTCAGCATTAGGTAAGAAAGGTTTCAAATATGGTGTAGTATTTCTTTATTCACCTTCTCAAAACATGTTTTTTGTTGCTCACCCCATGTAAATACTACGCCTCTTTTTAACAATAATCTTAACGGTTCAACTTTAGAGGCATAATTTTCAATAAAACGTGAATAGAATTCTGTTAGTCCCAGGAATGACATCAATTGTTCCTTGTTCGTTGGTTCAGGGACAGCTAAAATGGCATCAACATGACTAATTTTTGGTCGAATACCGTCTTTAGATATGGCATTTCCCAAATACTCTACTTCAGATTTCCCAAACACACATTTTTCATTCTTGATGGTTAATCCACTTTTTCTTAATGCATCTAGAACAGCATATAAACTTTCATCATGACATTCCTTGTTCTTCCCGTATATTAAAATGTCATCCTGGAACACTTTAGCATTTTTAATGCCTTGTAAGACCCTGCACATTTCTCTTTGGAAAACCGCAGAAGCACTTGCAAGACCAAATGGCATACGTTTATATCTAAACATTCCCTCCGTGGTAATGAAAGCAGTGCAATGTTTGGAATCATCCTCTAACACAATTTGGTGATAAGCACTTGTCAAATCTATCTTGGAAAACCAAGAAGATCCACCGACGGAAGATGTAAGCTCTTGCAAATTTGGAAGAGGAAATGTATCAACCCAAATAGCTTCATTTAAACATCTTAGGTCGACACACAAACGTAAATCGCCATTAGATTGAAGAGAAATCACGACTGGCGAAACCCAATCTGAACTCTCAACTGGTTCCACAATTCCATCCTTGCACAATTTCTTAAGTATTTCACCCAATTTTTCTCTATAGCGAATAGGCACGTTCCTACGTTTCTGCCGAACAGGGCATGCACCTTCTCGTAAAATGATTTTGTGTTTGAATCCAATCATCTAACCAATACCATTAGAAAATACATCAGGAAATTTTTCCTGAAGATTTGAGTAACTGTGCCTCTCAACAAAATCATTCTGAATAGAATAAACAGGACAATCCAAACTAGGATCAATTTTCATGCCTAATTCAAATGTGTGGCCACCCCAAAATAGTTGCACCTTTGTTAGCCACATAAATTTTACCTTGACACAAATTTTGTCCAAAACTTATTTTGGCTAATATGAAACCTTCTAAAGGTATTTTGTGACCAGTGTAACTACCAGGGTGTACATCAGGTCCCAATAATGACCTATTGGGCCAAAGAGATTTAAACAATTCCATGCCCATAATGGTATACCACGCACAAGAGTCCACCATGACTTTTACTTCTAGACCATCAATGTTGACAAAACACGATGGTAACTTTTTAACCTTACTCGTCCCTTTAACTAACTCATCATGTACGCTACATATTTCACCTACTACATGAAAGGTATTATCTTGATTATCCAATTGGACACAATTAATGTCATCTTGCTCATCATCTTGGAGAAAATTTACCTTAGCTTTAAGATTACGACACACTCTAGTGAAATGTCCCTTTTTTTTTACAATTAGTACATATTTTATCAAGAGCAGGACACCACTTGTAGTTCGCTAAATGGTTGGTAGAGCCGCACCTATAACATGCAAACTTCTTTTGCTCATTACCTTTCTCATAACTTTTCTCATTACTCTTCTTATTAGGATAATTGGTAAATGATTTGTTATCGTTCTTAAACTTAGGTTTATCACCCTTATTTATCACATTAACTGAACTAGACTCAGAATCATTTTTCTCATTCCTGAATTCACGAATACATTGATCTGAAATTTCCACACCTCTAGCTACTTCAATAGCATTTTTTAACGAAGTACTTCCTGATGACCATAAATTTTCTTGGATTTTTTTAGACTTAGTTTTCATAAGAATTTGGTCACGTAACACCTGGTCATAAGTCATGTTTTCAAATTCACATGTCACAGCTAAACCTCTCAAGGCTGAAACAAATTGATCAATTGACTCATCCATTTTCTGAGCCCTCGAATAAAACTTAAACCTTTCCATGACAACATTAATTTTCCTCCCAAATCTCTAGCATTTGTTTAACAGCACATTGGTAAACACCATGTCGCCAGCGTTCTCAATTTTAGGTACATTTTTGAATTCCCTTAACCCTACTGCGCCAAGTCTATGTTTAAGTAAAGACACTTTTCTTTCTTGGGAACACTCTTCTTCTTGTAAAACTTCAACATATGCTTCAAACATATCAATCCATAAGTCCCATGCAATAGGAGGTTCACCAGATTCTGCTAGGAAAAATGGTGGTGGATGGATTGAAGACATTATAAATAAATAAAATATAAATACAGAAAGAAGAAGAAAAAAAAAATATATATATATATTTATCTTCTAATGAATATAACTCTTGCGCAAAAAGTTCACCAAAGTTCCGGGTATATAACTGTACTTGAATCTGGCCAATTTGGGCAAAATGTTCACCAAAGTCTCAATAGAAAAACCACTCTTAATCCAAAAATGTATTGAAAATTTCCATACAGTTAAGGCAATCGCTTACTTAATATATTAATTTCTGGAAGGTAGAGGCTCCTTGAGGCAATAATGTGGATTTTTTAAAATATACGGCACAGACTGTTTATTAGCGTATTAGCGCTCGTTCGTTGCGTTGTTTAAAGCGCTTGTTAGTTGCTAGGTAACGTTAACAAAAATAAAGATGGCCGCCACGTTACGTTACAGTGCGCGATGATGTAACAACGCTAATGACAGACTACGGAAACTCGTAGGAAGGTCTTACGCGTCATTCAATTGCGAAGAACAGTAAGAGTGTAGAACACGGAATGGCCACGCTCAATCGACTCACGCATCAGTTGTTTGAAGAATGCAGGTCCATCCAAAAGATGCAGGCTGTAACGACATGCATGGCCAAGCGTCCCCAAAGGTACGGACTCTACAAAATTGCGGCTTCACGCTCGAATCAATTAGTTGAAACGTGCATCAAACATCCACAACTCTGGAAGTCAAAAATCCGTAAGAATAACAATCCACTGAAAATATCGTAGAAGAGAAAAAAATATATAATTTCATAAGTGCTCAGCGTCGCTGCTCCCGCTCGTCGCCATATGTTGAAAGGAGAGTCGTAGGAGTCAAGTAGTTCACTTCTTCTTTATTGAAGTTAAGGGTACATTGCAGCGACACCGACCACAACAGGAACCTCCACCCTCATCCTTCAGCAACCGTCTCTCTCTCACTGCCTCTACATTCTCACCAAGCATCCATTCCACGCGCTCACACACACACCCGAGACATACCATGCGCACACACACTACATATGCAACCAATACCACAGCCTGCTAGAGGGGATACTTATCTATACCTTGGGCAGTGCTGCTGGGCATTGCACACAGGCAGTGTGCAAAGTCGACTGTCATTTTTGTCTGCACCAAAGCATGTATGTTGCAGTGGCACTTTGCATGACTTAGGTGAGGGGACCCTATTCAGTCCCAATGCCCAAGGTACCGGGGTACCATTTACTAGAGACTTACAAGGGGTCCGACGTGCCAATCGTGGTACAGTTTAAGGGAAGGACCAGGTTGGCACGGACACTGTGCACTGTAAATGGAATTGTCCATTACACACGTTTGAAACATCAGATATAGCAGTGATAGACTATTCATTCATCATATCAACCTACAGAGGAAGTAAACACAGTACACCTGGTGCGTTAAGGGAGGCCATCTTGAAATTTATTCGGAACTGCTGCTGCTTTCTTTATCTTCCCATTTTTTAGAACAGCACGAAAGACAAACTGTTCCCAGAAACTTTCAACTATTAAGTAGACTTAGTGGGGCCCCACGCCTCTTTCACCTTTCAACGGAGACGGACCCCGCCCGCCCGCCCCACAGCACCGGAGGGTTGAGTGAGGCCCCCCCCTCCCGCCCGCTTCAAGGCGCTGGTCGCTGGGTGCCTTGCCTGGCCGGTGATCGATCGGAATGAGGCCATGACAGCGCCCCCGGAGGTGTGGCGCCACTGACCGGTGTAGCAGATGAAATGAGCCCTGGGAAACGAGATCTAGGGGGCCGACAGGAGCCTGCCCCCACCGGCACCGGGCATGGATTCTCGCTGAGGAGTCACCCCACCGCTCAGGAAACACAGGTTTGGAATTCTGGAGGTAATCAGTTTGAGCTCACCCTGGAAGGTTTGGAGCCCTGCGGCAAAAAACGCACAGCTCACATATATAACTGCCTTGAGACACTTGTCTAAAACACTGAATCTGCAAAACCCTGCTGGCAAGCCTAACACGCTTATGGAGGCATAAGGTATTTATTTCAGCCCACCCGACTGCTCACTTTTTTAACTACCTCCTTGTTGCAATATGGCTGGAGCCATTAAACTGCACACATTTTTAAGCTACCTCCTTTGTGCAAAATGGCTGGGGCCATAAAACTGTAGACATAAATCCCCTCCGGTATCCAGATGGCCGCGAGGCTCCCCAGTTTGCCTCCCCCTCGCATGACCAACAGAAATAGAGATAAGACTCCCTTCCAGCAAGCTATGAGCAGTGCACCATGTACACCACTTGGCGCTTCCACCTCGGACTATGATAGTGTCTGCCTTTCATAGTGGTACTATATTATATTACTATAGCCCTTACTGTATCCAGCATTTTTCACTTTATCTGCACCTGTAATGCACCGATTACTACCTCATATATTTGTGCCGTTTATAGTGGTATTATATTTTTATATTCCTAATTGTATCCTGCACCGAGGGCTACCTCATATATTTTTGCAGTTTATTGTGGTTTTATATTTTTATATTCCTAATTGTATCCTGCACCGAGGGCTACCTTATATTTTTGCCTTCTACAGTGGTATTGTATTTAGCGCCACCCGTCTCATATGACTCTTGTTATCAATTGTATCTGGCTATTGACTCATGTACCTCACATATTTTTGACTATTCACTATTGTTCACCTTCGATTCAGGTATTTTACAGTTTGCATAGGTACTTTATTCCAGTATATTTTTAGTATTGTACGTCTACTTTATTCTGCATTTGACTTTTGTTTGCAAGTGTATTTCGCTACTGACACATACTCACTACTGTCACTTTTGATTCAGGTTTTTTACTGCCTGCATAGGTATTTTATTTTATTCCTGCATATGATTAGCATCATACGTCCACTTTATTTTGTTTGTAACCCACATCGAATTTACTGCTATTCCTGCAATATACCAATTAATTCCTCATGTAGACCTGTCACATTGATGTAACCTGCACTCATTACACCGTTCCCTCCCGGACACACTGATTACTACTGCACATATTTTGGGTGCCCTCCGGTACCGCCCCTGTGCCAGGGAAGTTATTGTCTGCATCTATATTCCGCTCCTGCTATAACTTTTATCCCTGTTTACGTTGACGACTACCTCATATACCCTGGCTGTTACTTGTGTCACTATTACTCCCTGCAACCGGCGACTACTGGGCACCCACACGCCCCTACCTATTCCGTCACCCTAACATGGAGCTCATCGGCAAGCACACATATAGAATCAACTACCCACCCGCACTCACCAAAAACGCTGCAAAACGCTTTAAACACAATCTACTGAGGTCCCACCCTGAAACCCCCTTTGCAGACACCTACTTCTCACCTGTCAATGGTGCCGTAAACATTGATATCATCTTCCACACCACACGAAGAGCTCAATGGAGAAAAACGTTCCTCTCCTTACTCACCGTCTCCAATGCTAGGAAATCCGCTCATGGCCGAACACTCACCATCACACCTTCCCAACTCTTCCCGGGCAGAACCACCATCACTATCTATAACAACTGGATTGTCCTTATCCAATCCACAGACAGGAACCTGGAACTACTAGACAACCTGTTCCCCACTTTCATACAGCACCTCTCTAAACCACGGACCCCCACTCACAGCACTCACAGCACTCTCAGTCCTATCACCCTTGATTTCACAGCCCCCAATCACAACCATTCTCTCCTAGCTCAGCCCCTAAACGACACGCACCTCTCCTCTACCCCCGTCACCACAGTCATTCCTCCACTTACTGTAGCCACACCACATTCCTCATTCACAGACTCAGACCTCTCCCCCTCACACACCAGCCGTACCCCCCCACCAACATCTTGACCCCCCACTCATACCACAACCATTCCGCTCACCCCTGACACCACTTCCCATACCAACAACGCCGCTAATCTAGCGCAGCCCCAAAACGACACACACCTCTCCTATACCACCGGCACCTTAGCCATGCTCCCATCCACTGCTGCTACCCCACACCCCTCAATCACTGACATTGATCTTGGCCCCACATACACCAGCCGTACCCCCTCCCCCCATACACCAGCCCACATTCCCATTCTTTTCACCCATGACATCACAGCCCCCACCCACATCCCGCCTAATCAAGCTAAGCATCTGATCGACAAGCTCACAGATAAACCCCACCCTTTATCCCCCCCATTCTCAGCCCTCACCTCCACTCATTAACCAACCACGCAGAACACGCCACCCCTATCTCTTCAACTACGACTCCTCAACAAAGAACCACATACAACCCCACCCCCCCCCATTCTCACCCCTCACTACCGTACATGCGCCCCCTTCACCACTAATAAACGCCCATCCTCCACCCTGCACTCTCCGCCTACCACCAATACCCTCAACCACACCTCCAACATCTCCCCGATGTCACCCACGCCCGACCCTCCCATCCCCACCCCCAACACAACGCCCGACCCTCCCATCCCCACCTCCAACACATCTCCCACACTGGACTGCACTACGTCCTCCCTCCTCCAGCTCAAAGAAGACATGAACATCATCAAACAACAACTACTCTGCCTATCACACTCCAGTCACCCCTCACCCAACACCCTCCACCAGATCAAACAAGACATTCACATCATCAAACAATTACTCAGCACACATCCCAGACAGCCCGTACGCGCCTCCACCATCACCTCCCCTCCCAACTGGACCTCCACCCGGGTGGCGAACTCTCGCACTCGACGCCCACCGCACTGGACCACAATCCCTGTTCACAACCGCGAAAACCGCCCCCATCGCTCCTGTAATCCTCTCTCGGACCTCGACACAATCGCCCTCCTCCGCTCCTACGACCCAGCTCCCCATAGCAATACACCCAACACTCTCACTGCCATTCCTACGATTCACTCCAATCCCCTTAGACCCCCCACACTGAACAACAGAATAGCTATCCATAGTAACCTAAGTAAAGTCCCCCTCGCTCTAGAACCCCCTTCCACCCTCGACACACCCCGTCTCAAATGCACTCTCCTCAACTGCAGATCAGCCGCAAAACACTCCTTCGCTATCGCCGATCTCATCCTAAAACTGGATCTTGACTTAATCATCATGACTGAAACATGGCTAACAGAATCTTCTACACCTATAATGGACATTCTGGTTCCCCCCAACTACCACATCACTAGACTTGACAGGACTGGCAATAAAAAAGGTGGCGGAATCGCATGTATACACAGGCGCAACCTCTCTGTCCTGAAAGTAACTTCCCCCTCCCTACCCTCCCCAACCTCCTGTGAATACATCTGCCTCGATATTATCAGTGAGGGCAAACCGATTTGCACTCTTCACGGCGTTTATCACCCACCCGGCGACAACCTTACCTTCTCCCAGCAAATCATGGATATTATCTCAACCAACTCCGGGCGACAACTCACACAAATATACCTTGGTGACTTCAACCTCCACTGGAACGATCATAATGATGCGGTGGTAAAAGGTCTGAAGAATTTCCTTAACGCCCTTGACCTCACTCAAATCTGCAATAGTCCAACTCACAAGAAAGGCTCTATCCTCGACCTTATCATCTCCAAAGAAGCCTCTATCCAACTCGAATCTATCCAACCCTGTGACTGGTCAGACCATCATATTATCACATTCTTCATCAATGAAAAAGTTAAATTTAACCCTGTTCAATCCGCCAGGCCCAAAATCTGGAAAAGAGACATGAAAAAACTAAACTCAAACTCTCTGCCCCCCAACAGCTGCAACTCACTACTTCCACCTACTGGCGTTAAGGACGTCCAATCCTTGACTGATCACTATCTTAATACTATGTCCTCAATAATTAATGAAGTCGCACCCTTGCAGCTAAAAAAAGCCTCCGCAAAAATCTCCAATCCCTGGTACGACGGGAGTCTCAATGACGACAGACGCGCCATGCGAATGGCAGAGCGCACCTGGAGATCAGCGCCCTCTGCACTGAACCTAAAAACCCTGAAGAAAAAGAGAAATGCCTACTTCAGGAAAATAAAACGCTCAAAATCAGTCTTCTTCAGCCGTCAGCTTGACCTAGCCAAAAATCGTCCGAGAAAGCTGTTTGAGCTTATCCGAACGCAATCCAAAGAACACCCCCAACCTCTCAACACTATGGGTGAAGCTCCCTCCTGCGAAGACTTCGCCTCTTTCTTTATCCAAAAAACTGACAACATAAAGAATGATCTACTCATGGATGCAAGCTGCTACCCCAAACCCCACTGCATAGCACCAACTAAACCAAAAAACAATGCCACCTGGTCAACCTTTGTCACCTACACGGAAGAAGAAATTGGCAAACTGCTCAGCACTCTGAAACCTTCCAATCACCTCACTGACCCCCTTCCTGCTAACGCTGTCAAAGTCCTTACCCCGTCGCTCCTTCCACTCTGGACTAAAATCATTAACAGCTCACTTCAACAAGGGTCCATTCCCGACTCCCTCAAAGTTGGACAAGTCACACCCTTGCTAAAGAAACCTACAGCCGACCCCTCAGACCTCAACAACTACCGCCCCATCACCAACATTCCGACTCTTGCCAAACTGCTGGAAAAATGCGTACAAATACAATTGTCTAAACACATTACTCAGTTTGATCTTCTCAACTCTCATCAATCAGGCTTCAGAGCAAATCACAGTACTGAAACTGCTATGACTCACATAATCGATGACGCCCTCCAAATCCTAGATCATAACGATACCTGCCTCCTCATCCTCCTTGATCTCTCCTCCGCATTTGACACCGTCAAACATGAGAATTTACTCGAACTATTAAACACAAGAATGGGCCTATCTGGAACTGTGCTCAAATGGTTCACGTCCTTTCTGCATAACAGGTCGCAGAAATTCAAGAGCAACAACCTGATGTCCGCGCCAAGACCTGTATCGCTAGGCGCACCACAAGGATCCTCCCTATCCCCAACTTTGTTCAACCTAGTTATGGAACCTCTCACCACCTTGCTACAAGAATCCAATGTACACTTCCACATGTATGCTGATGACACCCAACTTTATCTCAAACTTCAATCACCCAATGACATCACGCTCTTGAACTCAACGATCAGTAGCACCCAATCCTGGCTGGCCGCTAATCATCTCAAACTTAATGCCCTCAAAACAGAGTTCCTTTTGATCTCACCTCCCGCGAAGATCACTACCACACAAATGTGGCTTAAACACCTAACGGCACTCAATGTTCAACCCACCATCGTGGACTCAGCGAAATCCTTGGGCATAACACTCGACACCAATCTCAGCATGCAGGAACACATCAACAAAGCAACTAAGGGAGCAAATTACCAAATCAACACCCTTAGGAAACTTAAACCCTTCCTTCCAGCCAAAGACTTCCAAACTGCGGTACAATCACTTGTCATACCTCGAATAGAATACGGCAGCACCGCCCTCTGCGGTCTCCCCCTAGCTACTACGGCATCCATAAGAGCCTCTTTAAACGCCGCAGCGAGACTTATCACTGGATCAAAAAAACACTCACACATTTCCCCTGACTTCAAATCCCTGAACTGGCTGCCTTTTGAAGCCAGGATACACCTGAAAATCGCTTGTTTGACGCACAAGGCTGTCCACCTTAGCTCACCTAGATACCTCGCTCAGAAGCTGACGATTTCTGGAGGATCCAGAAACACTAGAGGCACAAACAATCTTTTGCTAAAGCCTAAAAGATTCCGCAAAGAAAAAACCTACAAACGCTCTTTCTCAGGAATGGCTCCCAGGATTTGGAACTCACTCCCCCCTGAAATCAGACTCATCCCATCTACCATACTTTTCAAGAAAGAAGTAAAAGCGATCCTCATGGCTAAATGCACTTGAACCACTACTGGGGATCAACTTCAAAGACTCAGTGCTCATCTGTACTACTTGTTCGAACCCTTTGCTTTTGTTTGACTTTGAAATTGACTACTTGATTGTTTATGATATCATTTCACTGTACTTTTAACACTATAGATGTATCTGTGTATATCTGCACCTCTCCTATGTAAAGCGCTCTGATATCTGCGAAGATCTTGTTCGCGCTATACAAAACTTTCAAAATAAATATGCCTTCCTTAAACTCCAACCCATGACAATTCATATGAGCCCAACTTGCATTGTAATGCCTCCTTCAGAGATATACTAAGCATAATACTAATATAAAATATATGTAACTTTTTCAGGGGGTGTTCTCGGTTATAAAAATATGCTCAGTTTATAGTCAAATTCAGACAATCATCAGAAGAAAAGAGGGGCAATTTCTAAACATCACCTATATCCATTCAACCAAGCTCACAAGTTCACAATGTTAGATGACTCAGTATACTCACAGCAACGACACAACAAGATTGAAGTTCAAGAAGAAAAACAGGGCAACATGTCTTCATCTATGCACCCAAGATCCGGAACAATCCTCCTGCATCCATCAACATTATCCTTAAACATCTTCAATTTAAGAATAAGATGAAATCCCACCTCTATAAAGAGCACTAAACTGAGACACGCTAACTTGTGTGTTTGTCCTCACAGTACTGAGCAGCCCCCGTTCAAATTCAAACTCTGCTTATATCTCTGCCTTTACCCATACAAAGCACTCCGCTGCCTTCATTTCTTTGGTTTATGCTATACAAATACAAACCACATACAAATCAGAATGCGTCCGCAGGACAGATCAGGATCATCATAGCGCTGCTGCATAAACTTGTTGGAACTCGAGATAAAATAGGCAGAATGAAGTAAACGTGTTGTACAAGTACTGTGGGGCCCACAAAGGAATAACAGTCAAACCATGATTCCACCAGGGCAGATAAAATGAGATCTTCATCCACAGGTTTGTTTGGGAATGGATTGCCAGTGAAGGTCTAATTTTGGTTGCTAGCTTGAGGCTTTATTTTATCTGTTGAGTATATAGCATGTTCCCAGGACACTGACACTGATGTTGCACTTGCTTACTGATGATATGCTTGCTGGAAACACTGTATTTTTTTTTAACTGTAACGGTCTTTGATCTGTGACATCAACAGAACAATCTGCCTCAATTTCTGAATTTCATCATAGTCATGGATTCCAAATAAGGAACCCACAGAAAAGAGATTTTTGTTGATCCTCTTGATGAAAGTTTGAAATCCTAGTCCATATGTTCCTTGTAACATACATACACCAACTACAAGAGCAACTTTTTAAAAATGTACTTTAAATAAGTGTCAAACTTGCAGAGATAACTTTCTACTTAAGTAGGTCACATAAAAAGTGGACATTGATTTGGATAAAATTCCAAAACATTGAGGTTTTTTGTTTACGGTTTCTTTTAACTCTTTGCTTTTCCCTAATCCATATAATAATGGATGTGCATTGCTATGTATAGTAATCCACTGGGTGAGTGGAGATTGTTGAAAAGCGTCAAGGGTAAACACTGTGGACATATTGTAACATGAATATGACGAATTCTGCTATGTGATACAATGCAATGTCATTCATGAAGACAAGTAAAAAAAAATTCGAATTCATAGTCCATAAATATGCTTAATTTGAAAAACTGTTAGTGCCAGGGCTCAAGATGGTTCACAGGAAGATATCGTGGTCGACTCTTCCCACTGTCCTCAACAGCACTGCAAAATACAAACTAACACACAAGAGCAACATTTTGGACTATTCCATTGTTAGCCCAAGCTGTAAAGAAGACCTGGACCCATGGGTTGTATTTTTTTTTTTACTATATTAAACAATTTGTGGAAGAGCTCTGCTTTAAAAAAAAAAGGCAGACAGAGCCACCACGTGGTGGACAGGCATGAGTAAGTTCCAGTGTTCTGAAATAAGTGCCTGTGCCAAGCACCACCAAACACCGAGCACAAATTAGGAACTGGCATAAAAGAATATAAAAATCTGTTTGATGTACTAACAACCAATCAAGCTTTTAACATTTACACACATCACTGCATATCTACTGACCCTCTTCTATCAGTTATTTTACTGTGAAAACTGTAGTTATGCAGTATTAAACTTGTTCTTAATTGCCACTAGATACAATTTTGACCAACAGCACAATGATGGCTGGGGAAAAGAGAAAAGAAAGGGCCCATGACTTTCTGTCCTCCAAATTGACCCCTCTGGCTCTGCTTTTGTCCTACATCTGAGACTGTTTTAAAACAAAACAAGCATTTGCAATGCAATAGGTCTCGCATTATTTAAGTTTGAGCTATTAGCATTGTAAATGGCAATTGTTTTTTGCTTTATGCTATAGTTTTTTTTACATAAAAAGCTACATATAAAATATGTTTTATTAAAGTTATTTATGCAGTATCTAAATTTTGTTTGCATAAAACAGTATAATAATATCTTAGTAAAAAAGTCAAATATTTTAATGGAAATTCACCAAATGTTCATTTATGTGTTGGTTTTGAAAATAGCTAAATTAATAGCTTTGTCATTTACAATGCCAATAGTTATAACTTTCGCAAATGTGACACCTATAGCATTTGTAATGCAACATTTGTATTTACGTGACTTAGATGTATTGATATTACAAATAACAATGGCTTTTAATTTTTTAAATACTTAATAAAAGTGATTGTAATTTATAATGGCAATAGCTTAAACTTTTGTAAATAACTTTTGTGAAGATTATGTTCAGTGTATTTTATTGAAACAAAATCCAAGAACAGAAGTGAAATATTAACATCTTTTGTGACATTTGTAATAAAGCTTGAAACATTGAGAGAACATATTTGTGCTGTGGTGGTGCTGAGTGATGCAGTGGTGATGCTGAGTGGTGCTATGGTGGTGCTGTGGTGGTGCTGAGTGATGCTGAGTGATGCTGTGGTGGTGCTGAGTGGTGCTGTGGTGGTTCTGAGTGATGCTGTGGTGGTTCTGACTGATGCTGTGGTGGTTCTGACTGATGCTGTGGTGGTTCTGACTGATGCTGTGGTGGTTCTGACTGATGCTGTGGTGGTTCTGACTGATGCTGTGGTGGTTCTGACTGATGCTGTGGTGGTTCTGACTGATGCTGTGGTGGTTCTGACTGATAATGTGGTGGTGCTGAGTGACTGCACGCACTGTCACTCTGCACGCACTCTGCACTCACTGTCACTCTGCACTCACTGTCACTCTGCACTCACTGTCACTCTGCACTCACTGTCACTCTGCACTCACTGTCACTCTGCACTCACTGTCACTCTGCACTCACTGTCACTCTGCACTCACTGTCACTCTGCACTCACTGTCACTCTGCACTCACTGTCACTCTGCACTCACTGTCACTCTGCACTCACTGTCACTCTGCACTCACTGTCACTCTGCACTCACTGTCACTCTGCACTCACTGTCACTCTGCACTCACTGTCACTCCGCACTCACTGTCACTCCGCACTCACTGTCACTCCGCACTCTGCACGCACTCCGCACTCACTGTCACTCCGCACTCACTGTCACTCCGCACTCACTGTCACTCCGCACTCACTCTGCACGCACTCTGCACTCACTGTTTCTGCACGCACTCTGCACTCACTGTCACTCCGCACTCACTGTCACTCCGCACTCACTGTCACTCTGCACGCACTCTGCACTCACTGTCACTCTGCACGCACTCCGCACTCACTGTCACTCCGCACTCACTGTCACTCCGCACTCACTCTGCACGCACTCTGCACTCACTGTTTCTGCACGCACTCTGCACTCACTGTCACTCTGCACGCACTCTGCACTCACTGTCACTCTGCACGCACTCTGCACTCACTGTCACTCTGCACTCACTGTCACTCTGCACGCACTCTGCACTCACTGTCACTCTGCACGCACTGTCACTCTGCACGCACTGTCACTCTGCACGCACTGTCACTCTGCACTCACTGTCACTCTGCACTCACTGTCACTGCACTCACTCTGCACTCACTGTCACTCTGCACTCACTCTGACTCTGCACGCACTCTGCACTCACTGTTTCTGCACGCACTCTGCACTCACTGTCACTCTGCACTCACTGTCACTCTGCACTCACTGTCACTCTGCACTCACTGTCACTCCGCACTCACTGTCACTCCGCACTCACTGTCACTCCGCACTCACTGTCACTCCGCACTCACTGTCACTCCGCACTCACTGTCACTCCGCACTCACTGTCACTCCGCACTCACTGTCACTCCGCACTCACTGTCACTCCGCACTCACTGTCACTCTGCACTCACTGTCACTCTGCACTCACTCTGCACGCACTCTCCACGGCCCATTGCTTCACTTCACTTTTCCTTACCCATCCCGTTTGAGAACACATTGAATTAATTCAATAGTGGATCTGTGCCTTACAAAAACTTCAGCTATAGAAGTTTAGCATAAATAAACGAATCTTGATTCATGTATAATAAGAATAATACAGGCTGCGTAAACAGAGAACATGGCAAACTGACACATTTTGAGCAACATGCGGCAATGTCACCAGGGCATGGGGTGATACTTGAATGCTTGAAGTTATAAATATTACTTTCAATAAATGCTGCTTAACTCAGTTATATAATAGTATGCACTTAATTGAGACTGAAAAATGTTGAAAATATATAACGTTTTATTTTTATGTCTTTTTTCTTGCTATTGTTCGTCTGATTTACATATTTGGCTGGCTCGGCTCGTGCTCTGGCTCTTAGAGCCACACCAGACCCCTGGCTCGGCTCTTCTCAGGGCTGTCCATGCCCCACCATAAAGGTGGTGTCTTCTCCGCCCTTGGTTATGGGGTCTCCCCTCCTTGGTTTGTTAGTGTGCCTGGCAGGTACACAGCGCCTCGCCTGCTCCCGCGCCGCTTCTAGCAGCAGTGGCTGCCCTGGTACCGGGCCCGCCGGGCAGGCGATACTCGTCTGTTCAAGAAATGCACGCGCGAGCCCGAGGACTGATCCCGATCAGACGTCTGAAAGAGGCTCGCACTTAAAAAAGAAAAAACACAAGATGCCGGTAACTGGAGCGCGGTCGCGGAAACTGAGAAGCAGCCTTTGTTCTAAGCATTTTTATGCAGCGTTTTGCGCCGGCCTGCGACCAGGAAGTCAGGCAGGCCGGGCGGGACAACCGGAAGTAGGAGGGCGGGAGCCTACCCCGCCTCCCACGGAAGAGCCGCGATTGTTTGGAGCACCGGAGCAGGCAGGAGCCTACCCTGCGCCCCGGTGCCGAAGAAGGGAAGAAGAGTCTTGCTGCCGGTGGGAGCCGCTGCACTGAGGATGCCGGTGAGTGGGGCTTCGCCTGTTTGGGGGGGTGGGGGGTGGGGGGGGGGAGCAGGGGGGGGGGGGATGTGTGCGCGCGCGCGTCGGCGGGCTGTGTATGTGTGTGAGCGTGCATGTGTGTGTGTGTATGTGTCCTGGAGTCTGTGTGTATGCGTGTGTGTGACGGGGGGGGGGGTTGCCTGTCTGGGTGCCTGCGTGTCTGTGTAAGTGTAAATGCGTGTGCGTGTGTGTGGAGCCGGGAGGAGAGGGGCTGGTGTGTGTGGAGGGGTCTCTGTGTATGCGTGTAGGTGACGGGGGTGTGCCTGTGTATGCGTGTGTATGTGCGCATGCGTGAGTGCTGTGTATGCGTGTGGCTGTGATGTGCGCATGCGTGAATGTTGGTGCGCGTGCACGCAGCTGAATCCAGCCAAGGATAAGCTCGTCACAGTTTCTTGTCCCTCATTCCCCCGTGTCAGACAGCTTTAAGTCTCCGCCTGGACGCATCCTTCGGATGCGATTTCCAGGCGAGACCTAAAAACGGTATTGGATGGTATAAGATGCATATCAAATATGCCATTTTCGGGAAATTGTAAATGTTGACCTAGGTTACTAAACATATCTTAAATATTTAACTTTTTATTGGGTGGGTTTGCTTACAAGTCAGTCAACAGAAAACGAACACAAATACATTATTTACATTACATTTAATACACACCCAAGTAAGCAAAAATCATCAGATAATTTCTAAATACTAGAAATGAATGGGTCTGAATGAGCAGTTTGCAGTAAAACATTGGTCATGAAAACAATTTATGTATTTTCTAGCACCATGAACCATCAAACCTACCAAGGATAGCATATAAATGTGTTGCTCTTATAATAAGTTCAGCTTACAAACATTACTTTTTCACCCCAAGTTCAAGCTTTCCTAATAACAGCGCCAAGAAACCGCATGGTGTATGTTGCGCTATACAAATATTTTAAATTCAATTCAATTCAAGAAGGGATACCAGGCCCTACAAGACATGAAGATAAGGTGTTTTACTACTGCAACTACTGAGGAGTTAGCATGGGAGTGGAGCAGAAAAAGGTGGATCCGATTCATCGTTTATCTATAATTTGGTCATGGCAATGGGGCTATGAGTGGCATAAACTACATATGTGCAGGATAAAAGAGTTTACCAAAGAGGAATGATGCCTGTATCTAATCTGAAATTCTTAAGGTGTCCTACACTTTAAATCTGCAAGTCACCTTGCGAAAATTGAGCTCTCTAAAATAACCCATCATAGTCTTCATCTGGGTTCCATTGATCGCTAGCCAATGGCTCCTGCTAGTTAAATCGTGTCACCTGTTTCTGTATCAGACACCATATGGAACACATGATCACTCATTCTTCACTTTTTAGGCAGGTTTAAAATGTGAAACATGAGCCCCTTGTCGAAGATACAGGTTTCCTCAGTTTCTGCTTTAATAACTCCACCCCTATAATTTCAGCTGCTGAACTTGACATTGAAAATATAGATGACGCACAGGTCTAGTAAGTGTCAAATCTAGCTGAAGATTAGAATCTCTGTAAAGGAGAGCAAAACACACACTAAATGGATTGCTGAGCAGAGAGATCCTCACGAGCTATGATAACCACCTTTGAAGTGTAAGCACAAGTTGGTCTGCAAGGGTTCGGATTGGAATGGGCAAAAATATAAACTAAAGTGGCCCCTTGGTGACACGCATTCTTGGAGTCCTTGAAGCCAACACTGCACTGACATTTTAAGGAGCAAAGTGTTCATTTAAAGGCCTCCAAATTAGGGTTTTATTTGTTTGGAATTATGTCTACAAGATAAAACAAGCTGAAGGCGACAGGAATATAAAATAAAATCCCTGTGATTAGGCCTAGTGTTCGGCAAGTATTCTGGAGTAACGAATCAAGGAAGAATCCTTCACCCGTTTTTTTTTTTAAAAATAAGCCTTCATACAAAATGTAATCTGGACACATTATCACATGCACACAAAATAAACACAAATATTTGGATATACATATTTACTGTTTACACAAGGACAGACCTGGGATTTGGAGAATTCCACTACATTGTAGCTAACATTGTTGAGCAGAGCGAGAGAGTAAACACCGAGTCCAGCATCTTTTGTTCTCCAGATCTGATCGAGGAGCTGTGCCAGTTCCAGAACCCTTCCTGCTGTGTCGACGGCGATCAACACATTACCATCGGCACGCAATGTTTCCAGAACATTGGCTATGTAAAATCAAATGAAGAGACTTTTAAAGTGATATTTCAGGTAAAGATATGTACTCTGAGAGGCTAAAGGGGCACATCTGGATATAACTTTAAAGCATAGCATGCTGAAGACCATAGTAATAGCAAACTAAAATATAATTAGCTCCTGGTGGCGTTCTACCGTTAAGTGTTTTTATAGCGGCCAAAACACACTTGATGAGTGCCTCAACAGTCTTCATGTAGGTAGCCTTTTGCCATGGTGGGCAAGGGTGCTAGAGAGACATGCATTCATGAACCATATTACCAGCAGAAACCAGACAGAGGTAAAAGTATACACATGCATAACAAATAATGTGCATATCAACAGCTAACAATCTCATTAGATATTGAGGCTTGACGGTGATTAGCTCTTTATTGTCAAAACTTGTAATGTATGATGAGGTATCTATAGAGGCCAGTCAGTTTTGGGGGTTTGAAAATTGCTGTCAGGGTACCAAAATGCATTAGAGGTAAATTTTCTGTAGGTGCCAGAAAGAATAAGTCAAAGCTTCATATTCGGCTCAAGTGAAAGAATGGCGAAGAAGATAATGTGATCCGTACATACATGCTAAGCGTTTACAAATCTACAGGTTACACAAAAATTTGCAGAGTGGAAGGTGGCACAGTTTGGGGGTGGCGTGTAAAGAAAAAAAAAACGTGTAAAGACACGTACTGCCTTGCTGCGTCTCTCCTCTATCGTCTCTCCCAGTTCAGCCGGAACAGGAAGAACCAGGCTTCCCTAAGCCAATCACAACGCTGCAATGCAAGCCTACAATTGGTCTGAGCGCCGTGGTTTGGCACGCAGACAGGGACTGGGAGCTTGGGCATATTCTTCACCCAGGCTGTTCGACAAAGTGTGCATGACTGTTTGGCCGGCCCAAAACAGCTGGCCAAACATTCATGTGCACTTACAAAGTGCCCACCACTCCTCCCCCTGCTCTGCGAGCTGGGCATTGCTAGTCTAACAAGCATAGGTAAACAGTGTCATCAGGAAGATTTGGTGGGCCCCTGCAGAGGGCAAAGTTTAATCTTATTGGCTTTTTCCTAATAATTCAAGCCAGCATAATGCTAAACAATATTTAATTATATGTTAAACTTCAAAAGGGTTACACAAACAAACAGTTTAAATGATATCTTGCCCTGGACCCCTACAATCGTTAGGATGACACATGGGAGAACGAGTCAGTGGTAGCAGTAGAAGAAGATGGAGAGCGGATTAGTTAGAGAAATATAATAGACTGAAAACAAACAAAGTTACTTCACTTTCCCAGGGGCTTCTTGGAGGGAGAGGTCCATGGGCAATTGCCCACTTTGCCTATGCGGAACAGCACTGAACTGCACACCGACCATAGTGGGCTGAGCTAAATCATTCGGAATCACATCGGACAGCAACCTGAATACTACTTGAGAAAACAAACCATTCTTTGATGCATCGGACCTAAAAATGTCACTTCAGGCATTAGTTATCTGTAGGATCAAATACGGATGCACAAGCCTCTCTGACCTACCCAAGATCTCAACGCCCCCCCTAAAAGCTTGTCTCAACGCTGCCGCTAGACTCTTAACAGGCTCAAAAAAATCGACCACATCTCATCGCACCTGAAGGCGCTGCACTGGCTTCCTTTTGAAGTCAGAATCCAACTCAAATTGGCCTGTATCACGCACAAAGCACTACACTCAAATTCTCCTGCATATCTTGGCCAGAAAGTCATGGTATATGGAGAAGGCAGAAACTCCCAGTGCTACAAAAACCCAGTTTCCTAAAGAAAAAAAATACAACCGAGCTTTCTCTGGGGCGGCACCAAGAATCTGGAACTAGCTGCCTCCTAACATCAGAAGAATACCCTCTTTGTCAAGATTCAAAAAGGAAGCTAAAACGTTCCTAATGGCCAAATTCCTCCCATAAAACGTACTCATTGCACACACTTCCCAGCGGCCTAGCGATATGTTTTTGCTCCATTCTTAATCTCCACCTGTGTTAACCGGTCTTGATATCTGTGCCTTAACCCTGCGCCTCTGGTATCATGATCGTCTGCTCATCATTGTGTATCTTTTTGTTTTTCACCCCCACTTTTTGTATCTCCCACTAGGGTACCCTTTTCGCTCATTCCTACTTCTGTTAATAAGCTGGCTATCTCTGTAAAGTGTTCTCATGATTGCTTGTTCCGAATATCTTTAAATGACCTGTTATTTCCCCAAGTGTAAAAGATAGTTATCTCTGCAAAGTGCTCTCAAGATCGCCGTGTGGCTCAATCATTAGAGCGGCAGACCCGGATGCAGAGGTCTAGCCCGGGATCCAGGGTTCAATTCCCCGCCTCGGCGGGTCTTGGGCTCAAAATTCCACGGACCTGATCATTCTCGCCTCGGTGCCTATTCCAATCATGGAGTCCCACTCTGCAACTCTGGGCAATAGCTTGCTGAATCTCCACAAAGGCCCCACAACGCTAAGGATGCCTGGCCTCCACCTTGGGGGTGCCCAGGAGTGGACGCCTCACAGGGAAAGCCAGGATGGGTTCCACAGCGGTATTCGTACAAGCGCCTTGAGACCCTTGCGGGTGAGTAGTGCGCTATACAAGTATCAATTTACATTTACATTCCGAATATTGTATATGACCTGTCTTTCCCCAAGTGCATGCACGTTCATCTATCCCTACCTATGTAATTGTCTATTCCGAACTTGTATACAAGGTGTTATCCCTGTAAAGCACTCTGATACCCTAACGGGTCACGTTCACACTCAACACTAAATAAATAAATTAATAAAATGCTTTAAACCATCTCAATGGGCAAAGTATTGGGCTAGCATAATCTCCCAAGTAAGGTATCATCACTGTGTTAAAATTACTGAGTAGAATACTTTTTGCAGAGAAAGATTTTGACCTCTTCATGAAGCGGGATAATTGAATCGGCTGGGTACAGCTCAGAGGCATGGAAGTCAAGATTCTAGTTACTTTGAGGAGAAACAGAGCTTAGGTTTCTGGTTTACCAAGGTCCGGTTTTCAGGCTTGGATCTTGAGATGCAATGTCCTTGGGACACCAGAGTAATAGTTGAGTTTGCTATATCAGTACATTTTCTTCGTAGTCAGACCCACCTTATTTAAGTCAAAATGGTCATGGATAGGGAGCAGGTGTAACAAGACTACTATTAGTGTGATGGGTTTGTACTTGCTCATATAGCCCGACATTTGTTTTTCGGTGACTTAAGATTTACAAGATTCTTACTTTGACATCTCATTAAGGAGACAAGCAAAGGTAATTTCTAAGCTAAGCAAAAGACAAACACCTTTTCAACATTATTTTCTTGGTGTTAAAACCTACACAAACAGTATTCACCAAGTGTCACAAAGGATAAAATGTATTTGTACATATATTTTAGCTGGTATGAGCACAGCAATGGGGTGCAGGTCAGTTGTTTTAAATGTTTGGTGTTCTGATTTACTCCTGAGCAACAGGAAAGTTGTGAGCATGTACATCTGAGGCAGTTGGGGGATTATAATTTTAAAGATGATACTGAGAGGAGGTCAGGCATCACTCTGAGTGATTTCATTAATCTAGAGATGCCCCGGTATATTCTAGAGTAGCACTTCACTTCATCTTGAAGAGAGGTGCTATTTTCCATGTGACTGGAGTAAATGATAGGCAGAGCTTTAAATCCTAGCACCCATGTGTGCGATTAAATACATTTTCCCTCCAGGGTCATGGAAAGGACTTGGGCGTACTGTCAATAGTAGGTCAGTGAAGCAGTCAAAAGAATGAATAAAGAAGGAATTACTTTTCTATGAAGGAAAGGTTGTGTCCTCAAGGTGAGGTGGTGATTATGGAATGTAATAAACGACAAGCCTCTAGCAGAAGTACAATTCAGAGGAGCATGTGCAATGATTGGTATGTGAAGTGCTGGGAGTGAGTGTTCGGCTTATATCGCCCATAGGACATCATAGGGCACACTCTGACCACTGCCAGTTTCCTTACCTAGCTTAATGTTCTGCTAAATAGTAATATCTATGGTTCCCACTGGACACTGCCTGCAAACTGAACGGCGGTCCCTGTTTTTTAAAAAAAAAATGTTGGCGTTTTCAGCTCACAGGGAAAGCCTGCATTGTTATCGTGGCATTTATGTATAGTAGTTGTCAGGTAATAACACAGAAGTGAAGAAAATATAAGAGCTGTTATGGTTTTATTATAGATCACAGAGCAGTTGGCACGTTCTCCACTTTTAAAGTTCTAATTTCGGTACACTTAATATGCAGAGGGCAAATGAGGTTAATATCCAACTGAGACAATAATAAATTGCTACAAATGACAATCAATAAAAACCATACAAATGTCCAATGACTGCTTTGCTAATTAATTAACCTAGGCATTAACCCATGGTGTTCATTCCTACCATAATAGTTAAAACCGACAAGCATTATCAGTCATATAAAATGCGGGGATGAAAATGGGTGTAACACACAAAACCCTGGGGTTTCTGAGGGAAGGGAAGTAGAGGTTATGGGGTTTTCAGGGTGAGCTGGCCTCCAACCTTAACATGTACACACAAAGAAGCTACCCTGAAAAGAAGTGACTGGAAAATTACAAGGTACTAGATAGAGTACAAGGCATCCCACAAAAAGTGAAGGACTGTCCTCACACACCACCAGGTGTCATGCTTCATCATTGGCAGTCCTCGCTCCCTAGTAACTGCGTTTGGTAGCGAGCGGGCCTACACCTGGAGACAAGGAGGCACTTCTAAAGTCTAAGTGGGGACCCGTGCAAATGAGCGATTTAAAAACCAATGTAAAATCCGAAATACATTTATTCACTTGGCAATTACTTGGTATTGAAAATAAATGTGGGGAATGGGTGAATTAGCACCCCATCACCACCGTGATTGTAGTCGTCAACATGTTTCTGCCAAACTGGCCCTTCAGGTCCATGGCATTAATCAGGACGGAAAAAACTGTGGGCTCCTAACTTACACAGATTGGTCCGAAAAAACTCCTCCGGAGTGTACATGTCTAGGGAGACGGCGACAGAGGTTCCTTTTTCTACTTCAGTATCTCGGAAGAATCCTAATTTTGCAAAGTTAGGTTAAAGAATTCCGTTCTTTTTTTATAAGAGGGATGGTGAATTGAAGTGCTAATCCCAAGCCTGGTGTTCTGTAGAGGAAGTTCTGCTGGATGAAATCTATAACAATTTTTATTTGTAAAGCACACGTTCTCCCAAGTATTAGATCTTCTGGCCCTGAAAAAAACAGATGATCGTTACCAAACTTGATCAAACTCAATTCAACAACCTCGGAAGGAGAAAGGCTGAGAAAAGCCACTGAAATTCAAACCTGTGATCACGAGTTTAAACACAGATCCAGAGTGGCAACGATCCACAGTCTGTCTGTTAGAACTGGCTATTTCTGGTAGGCTAAGGCTGTCGCCAAAGCCAGGCAGAAACCACCAATCTAGTCAGGGCAAGGAAGTCACACGCCAAGATAACCCCTGCTCACCCCCTTGGTAGCTTGGCACGAGCAGTCTAGGCTAAACTCGAAGGCAATGTGTAAAGCATTTGCGTCAGCGCACAACAGCAACAACATACTAGGTACATCACAAAAGAGACTCCACACAAGGTTATTATAAAAATACCTTTTGTATTGTAAAAGCACATCAGATAAAATCACACATATACATGGTGCCAATTGGCACGGGCAATATTCACATGGGATTATTCACAAGACAGGGCCACAAGGGCCACTGTCATATTCAACACTTTCCGAAATAGAAATACTTGTCAGAAACTAGAATAAGTATATAAAATCACTGTAGCACAAAGTAACAGTTATGAATCACATCCAGTAACTACTGGGAACAGGTAAGTACACACTACGTAACCCTAAACACCTTAGGACAATGTCACGCAGGTACCCAGGACCTCACTAGGACCACCTGTACTAGAAAGAACAACCACCTAAGGATGAAATCCACTTAGGGGTATAACTCAGATCACACTACCCATGATGCATGAATATACATTCAGAGGAGCAGTAAGGAAAGAAAACACATGATGTATAGACCTACACATTCAGCGGTGTTAAGGACAGAGCACATGATGTAATCACAATACCTTCAGGGGTGCAGCGCAAGAAGACACATGATGACTAAACATTCAGAGGTGCAGCGCATGAAAAGAAAGACACATAATGCATCAAACATTCAGAGGTGTCAAGAGTAAAGCAATAGCGCAAAAATCACATGAGGCCTAAAAACCTTCAGAGGTGCAGGAATAACACATGATGCAAGAAATCACATTCAGAGGTGCAATAACCAGATGATTGCGCACAAACTCACATAAGCCACCACCTGTGGCCGTCCCTAGGCCAATGGCCTTGTTGGGGCTCAGATGCCCTGAGTCTCAGTGTCAGGGTGCGCTGCCATGCAGCGCCAGTCTCGAAGTTCAAAAAGCCTAAACGTGGCAGGTGCCCACTAAGTGCTGGGCACCTGGAGAACAACAGCACTGCGCCACCTGAGCCACACAGGCTCTCAAAACACTGAGCCAAACGTTGGAGCCACAGAGGCTCTTAAAACACATGCCCCCTGGAGCCTCCCTGGACTCTCCAAGCGTTGGGGCGACCCACTGTCAACTGGGGCCGCCCTTGAAGCCCTCCTCACGGTGGAGTCCCCTACGGGGGACTCTAGCTTCTCAAAATGCCCCCCAGAGCCTCTCAGGGCTCCACATACAAAAATGCGGCGGGGAGCCTCTCCGGGCTTCGTGCACGTTGGGGCGACCCGCTGCCCACCGGGGCCGCCCTTAAAGCCCTCATGGCTTCGCGATATCTCTAGACGCGACGTTGGGGCGGCCCACTGCCAGCTGGGGCCGCCCTATTGCTCTCGCTTCTGGTGCCGCTCTCCGGCACCCACCACAGCCGCGTCGAGCCCCCCCCTAGCCCTTCCAACTCACCGGGCTGTCTTCGGGGCGGGGCTCCTCCGGGCGGCGGCTGCATGCGAGGTCTCTCTGCTCCTGCCGCTCCTCCTTCACTTGGGGCTCCCTCGGCACACGGGAGCCCCAGCAGCGGACCACACGCCTCTTCAGAGGCCGCCGGGTTCCCCCAGGTCACGGGAGCCCGGCCGACCCACCGCCATGCTTCTCGGCGCCTTCTTCCTCGAGCCCCGGCCTCGGGGACGGAGCAACCAATCGCGTCGCGGCCCTCCGGTCGAGCCCCTTCAGTGCCCGGGAGTCAGCCAATGACAGAGCGGCTCCCGGGATGATGCTCCGCTACTTCGGCCAATCACGGCCCACCACGCGGATGACGCTGCGCCGCACGGGCCAATCCCGTCGCGGCGTTAGTGAGGGGGCTCGGCTCCCTCCACCAATGGGAGCGCGGCGGCTTCGTTCTTCGCCGTGCCAGCTCCGATCAGGATGGCGCTTCACGGGGTGGTTCAGAGCACTTCCACAGGGGTTACTGACCCCGGGCTGCGACGGTGACACGGCCAAGAATCCTCAGCGCGTCCAGCGCTATAAGCCAGCAGGAAGGCGCTCCTAAGCGCTAGAAAGTCCAGCGAAAGCGCTCTCAAGCGCTTGGGGAAATGAAGCGCTCCAAAGCGCTAGACAGCAGGCAGAGCGCTCCCAGGCGCTCAAGGCAAAGCACAGCGCCTCCAGGCGCTAGGAACCAACTCCAGCGCTCTCCCCAGGAAAAGGGCAGCCTCTCCATGCTGCCATGGTCCCAGAGCTTCCCCAGGGGCAAAGCCAAGTCCCCCCTTCAGCCCATGCAGGGCAGAAGGGTCCCCCAGGAGTCCAGGAATCCAGGCACCCAGGGGCTGGGCAGCGCCCACCCCTGGTAGATCCAAGTCAGCCACACGAGCTAGAACAAGAACAAGTTGGAGGGAGACACAGCTCCTTCTTATACCCAGGAATGCCTTTGAAGAACTTTGTGCAAGGGACCCAGAGTGCTGGAATGTTTCTGGTTTACGTCTTTCCTGACAGCTGCAGGGCCAGAGGTGACAGTGAGCCGTCAGGAAGGAGAGCTAGCAGGGTGGCCGACAGGCACGGCCCGGCACCACCAGACGCTCTTGCCTCCCATCCCTGACAGCAGAGGGGCCTTTCATCCACGGCTGTCTCAGACCCCCTCCTCTGGAGCCTTGCAGACCCTGCAGACCCTGTCCTACTCAAACCGGACAGTCCATCCACCAGCAGGTCCAGGCACTCCTGGGCAGACTCACCAGCCAATCACACGCTAGCACCAACTTACACAATTATACCAACTTCCAAAAGTAGTACTTCCAGACTAGGTACAAACAAGCTGCATACATCATTTTGCAGCATTCATTCTCACGAGTTCACACATATCAAACTCGACCCCTGCACTCCCCACACAACAGGAACTACCATGGGCATACATATCCCCCATTCATTCCTATGGGAGGGCAGGTCACTCACTCTTCATACAGAGAGCTCAAGCGCTTTACACTGTACCACAGTGAAAAAAGGGCGCAGAGGCCTAGAGTCACCAACACCAGGTTCCAGAAACAGGCTAGGAAAAAGCAAAAAGTCTAGGGGTAAACCTGCCCAAAGGGCCGGGTCCAACACTGTCATACTACCATCCACTAATATGATTCAGCCCTTCGTCAGGTGTATGAAGTACTATATAAATGCAATTACAATACAATCTAATTTGTCAATATGTATTAAAATTAGAAAATAATTAAGTGCCGCAAAAAGTGCCGCATAAAGTGAAGCTTTATTGTATAGTATGTCACATAATTCGATTTTCATTGTCACATAATTTTGATACCCTCTCAATTTAGTTTGCCCCCTAATGTAATCTTCCACTGTTGCACAATTGCACTGGCCACTCACTAGACCACCTGACTGAAGACCACCGCCTGTAAATACAGCAGTGCCACATATCACTCAGCAAATACAAAGGAACACACTAGACTTGTCAACACCATACCGACGTGCAAACAAATTGAACTACAGAAAGGAAAATGTTGATTAGGAAATGCACACTGCAGAAATTGAAACCCTAGCCTGAAAACACCAAAATATACCATCACTCTCTCGAGAATCAAATATAGCGCCACAAGTCTTACAGGTGAACAAGAATTTCTCTGCAGTTAGCAACAAATTAATTTAAACACATTGGTTGCACCAAGTCTACGCACTCATATCTAGAATAGCAGAGTCACACATCTGGCAACAAGTACCTCTTAAACACCACCTAAGACTTGATGGAGCGGGTTAAGGAACAATATTTTGTTCAGGCTTGTGAAGCCAGACTTCCATAATGTTTAATAAAACTAATATGTTTGCTGCATGTTATTAAATCAACTTAGAATAAACTGTGCAACATGAACACATGGGACTAACATTATGCTTATTTGTGCAAAATGCAATAGAAATAATACAATAATTATTGTCTATTGTCTTTGTCATATACTAACTGCTGCTGTCAAAAATAATAGCATGTGCTTTTTAAATGTGCTTTTGTCTGGTCTTTTCTGTGACAAATGCAGTTCCAGATCGGATTGGTATATCAAAGGTAGTATATGCTGCTTAAATGTGCTTTTGCTAGGTAACATAATTAATGGGTTAACATTTAGCAAAGGGGGTGGGTTACAGAACAAATGTCAATTCTTTAATTAATTGATGTTTTATGTTTGTTTAAATAATAGTTTTCCAAAAGAAGCATAGAGTTGGCTGCAGAAAAATAATGCATTTTTAAAAAGTGACGCAAGAAAAAGTGGCGCAGAAAATTGACGCTTTCTGAAAAGAGGCCTGCTGATGTAAAGCCACAAGAGAAAACTTATTTTGAAAAAGATGAGAAGCCTATAAACTTTTATTGTGAGAAGTTTTGAAAAGAACTGCCAAAGGCGACCCTGTGGAGAGATTTGCTATTGTGCCACGGGAAGCTCAGAACGGACAGGCTCAAGGCCAGGATGTGAGTCGTGGCATTTTTGTGCACTACATGAACATCTTTGCTACAAAATGTAGCAGCCTAAGGAAGTGCCGCCAGGACTCTGTGCATGAACAATGGGTTAGTGAAAAAGCCCGGACCTGAGGAGGAAGATGTCACAATTTACTGTGGCATGAGGTGGTTCAGCCAATGGGGAGCCAGAATTCAGCTGTTGGAATGTGAAAATAGTTAGTTTAGCCTTAGTTTTAGGGTATAAGAATTGGCTCAAGGAGCAAACTTTCCTACGCTTCTTGATTCCAGAGGGTCGTGTTCTGCTGATCGAAGAACGCACGTAAGGAAAGGAGACTTTTAAAAGACTTTGTTTTCAGGCGATGAGGGTAGAGACAGGGAATTAGTTAGGGTTTGGAAATGCTCTTTTTCACTTATTTCTGTTAATGAATAATATTTCTTGAATCAAGCTCTCTATATAAATACTGAATAAACTTTTATTTAATGACATTTTTCTAATACTTGTTTAATAAAGTTCCAAAGCCTAAGTTTTGATGAATATGTTTGAATAAACTTACTAAATGACAATCTGTTCTTGTTTATTGTAGAGTTTAAACAACATATTAGATTCATTCGCCTCATGATTCAGCTGCTCTGTTATTTTTATGGGCCTGGTATTGTTTGGTAAGTTTGGTGGTAGATGGTGACATCATTTATGCAGAATTGTGGTAGGAGCGCTGGATCAGACTCATGCAGAGCGTCTCAATATTTAGGACACAACTGAAAGACCCAATATGAAGCACAATAAACCTACCTCAGTACACAACCCACCGAACACTAAACACGACCAGCACCTGAAATACATCAAAACCTAGAAGATACACCAACATTGCTCTTTTATGCCATCCACACAGTACTTAGTGCGTTACAGATCGCAATATGCTGCTTTTCACCTCCAATGGTTCACACTATACTCATCAACACAATTCAATTCAATTCAAGTAATTTATATAGCGCGCTACAAACCCAGAGGGTCTCAAGGCGCTTGGAGAAGGGAGGGGGGATTACTTGTCGAAAATCCAGGTTTTAAGTTGCTTTCTGAATGCTAGGTGGTTCTGAGTGAGGCGAAGGTGAATGGGAAGTGAGTTCCAGGTTTTAGCCGCCAGGTAGGAGAAGGATCTTCCTCCCATGGTGGATTTGTTGATGCGAGGTACAGCAGCAAGGGCTTGGTTGGAGGAGCGTAGCTAGCGGGAGGGGGTGTAGAAGGAAAGTCGAGTGTTGAGGCATTCGGGTCCAAGTCCGTAAAGTGCTTTGTGTGCGTGGGTTAGGAGGCGGAATGTTATCCTCTTATTGACGGGGAGCCAGTGGAGGTTTTTCAGGTGACCAGAAATGTGGTCGTTACGCTGGATGTCTAGTATGAGTCTGGCTGATGCGTTCTGGATGCATTGGAGTTTTATCTGAAGTTTTGCGGTGGTACCGGCGTATAGGGTGTTTCCGTAGTCCAGGCGGCTTGTAACCAGTGCGTGGGTGACCGTTTTTCTAGTTTCGGTGGGGATCCAGCGAAATGTTTTTTTGAGCATGCGAAGAATGTTGAAGCAAGATGATGAAATGGCGTTGACTTGTCTGGTCATCGAGAGTGAGGAGTCCAGAATGACGCCCAGGTTCCGTGCGTGGTCTGTCGGGATGGGTGCTTTTCCAAGGGACTCTGGCCACCAAGAGTCGTCCCAGGCAGAGGGGGAGGTACCTAAGATAAGGACTTCTGTTTTGTCGGAATTCAGTTTCAGACGGCTATGCTTCATCCACTCGGCTACTTCTTTCATTCCTTCATGTAGGTTGGTTTTGGCGGTGTTAGGGTCTTTGGTGAGTGAGAGGATAAGTTGAGTGTCATCAGCGTAGGAGATGATGTTGAGGTTGTGTTGGCGTGCGATGGCCGCGAGGGGGCTCATGTATACGTTGAAGAGGGTGGGACTGAGTGAGGATCCTTGTGGCACGCCGCAAATGACATCAGTGGCCTCTGACTTGAATGTGGGAGGCGGACTCTCTGGGTTCTTCCGGTGAGGAACGAGGTGATCCATTTCAGTGATTTTTTTCTGGATTCCGATGTTTCTGAGGCGTTGTATCAGGGTGCTATGACAGACTGTGTCGAAGGCTGAGGAGAGGTCGAGGAGGATGAGGGCGACTGTGTCTCCATTGTCCAGTAGAGTTCGAATGTCGTCTGTTGCAGCGATGAGTGCGGTCTCAGTGCTGTGTTTGGCTCGGAAGCCGGACTGTGAGGAGTCGAGGGATTTGTTGGTTTCGAGGAAGGCGGAGTGTTGGTTGTTGACAGCTTTCTCGATGACTTTGGCCGGGAACGGAAGGAGCGAGATGGGGCGGTAGTTTTTGAGTTCGGTGGGGTCAGCTGTGGGTTTTTTCAGAAGGGCGCTGAGTTCGGCATGTTTCCAGCTTTCCGGGAAGGTGGCGGAGTTGAGGGAGCAGTTGATGACGTCTCGGAGGTGTGGTGCTATGATGGAATCTGCTATGTTGAAGATGTGGTGAGGGCATGGGTCTGTGGTGGATCCTGAGTGGATGGAGTTCATCAGGCGGATGGTGTCCTCAGTGGAGATGGGGTTCCATTCATTAAGTATGTTCAAGGGGGGTGAAGGTACGGCAGAAGGTTGGGTGGGTTGGTCTCCAGTTTGGTTGTCGAAGCTGTTGTGGATGTCTGCGATTTTGTCGTGGAAGAACGAAGCAAGGGAGTCGCAAAGGGTTTGAGAGGGAGTGATGTCGTTGGAGTTGGCAGTGGGGTTGGTAAACTCTTTGATGATGTTGAAAAATTCCTTGCTGTTGTGGGCGTTGTTGTCTAGTCGATCTTGGAATGCGGCTTTCTTGGCAGTCCGGATCAGTTTGTGGTGTATGCGGGTGGCGTTTTTGAAGGCGTCCCTGGTGCTGGTATTTGGGTCTTTTTTCCAGGCCTTCTCAAGGGAGCGACAGAGTTTCTTGGATTTCTTAAGATAATCGTTGAACCAGGGGGCGTTTTTGTTGCCTAGTTTGATTTGACGTTTTTTCAGGGGTGCTAGGTTGTCGGCGCTGTTGGTTAGCCATTGAGTGAGGTTAATGGCTGCTTGGTTGGGGTTCGAAGAGTGGGCAGGGGGGTTTTGAAGAAGCAATGAGGAGATCTGGTCGATGGTGATTTTGTTCCAGTTTCTTTGCAGAGTAGGTTGAGGATGGTTGTGGGTTGTGGTCTTATTGAAGATAAAGTGAACGCAGCGGTGGTCCGTCCAATGGAGAGCTGTGGTGTGACTGAAGGAGATATGTTTGCTGGAGGTGAAGATAGGATCGAGTGTGTGGCCTGCGTAGTGAGTGGGGGTATTAACGAGTTGTTTGAGTCCGAGGTTGGCGAGATTGTCCAGAAGGGCGGTGGTGTTGCTGTTGTTGCTTTTTTCCAGGTGAAAATTGAGGTCTCCCAATAGAATGTAGTCCTCGGAGGGAAGGGCGTGTGGGGTGATAAAGTCAGTGATGTCTTCACTGAATTGTGCACGGGGTCCTGGTGGCCTGTAGAGGAGGGTGCCTCTGAGTGTGGTCTTGGGGTCGGTGTGAATCTGGAAGTGAAGGTGTTCGGTGCTAGCGAGATTGACGTCTGAGCTGGTTGAGATGCGGATGGAATTCTTGTGGACGATAGCGATGCCTCCTCCTGTTTGCTTGTTGCGGTCTTTTCGGATGATCTTGTAGCCTTCCGGGATGGCAATGGTGATGTCTGGGGCAGAGGAGGCGTTCATCCATGTTTCAGTTAGGAAGGCGACGTCCGGAGAGATGGTGTCTAGTAGATTCCAGAGGTCGATGGCGTGTCTGTGGACTGAGCGGGTGTTGAGCAGGATGCATTTTAGGTTGTTGGTGTCAGGTCTCTGTTTGGTGTTAGTGGATGAGGAGTTGGTCTTGGTGCTGTCAAACTTGCAGGAGATGCATGTGAAGGGTCCATGGGTGTGTCCAGGGGCGGCTTGGGCGCAGTTGGGGAGTCGGCCGGGGTTAAGGGCTAGGAGGGTGGAGGCGGCGTATGTAATGCGGGTAGGGTGGGTGGGACGACGGCCAGGGGGTCTGGCGCTGGGCGCGGGCTTGGCGCGGACGGGCGTAGACGGGCTTACCTTTGGCGCGGCCGAAGCGCGTGGACGCTGCACGTTGGGACATCTGTCTTAAATGGATGGTGGAGGGGGTGGAGGGGGCGGAGCGTGGGAGGGGCAGCTGGGAGGCGGGAGCGAGGTGGAGAAAGGGCCAGGGACCACAAACAAAATGGCAGCAACAACAAAAAACGCTGCTTGGGGCACAGGCAGTGGGAGTAATGGGTTGCTAATAGGGCTATGTCTAGTCAGGGTAGTGCAGCAATTGAGGAGGATTACTTATTAACACAGTTGCAAGTGTGATGCAGTTGCCAATATTTTGCCCTTTAACAGCACTAAACACATGCAACACCAGCTCCAGGGGGCTGGTTTGCCAATATCTCAAATACTAGTGGACTTACACAACAAGACAACCTAGTTATGAGCTAAAACATGCACTTCAAACAGCCCAGGATCTGAGCAACCATGCTCTTCGGATCAACGAGGAGCACTGAATGGCTCATTCAGCGCTTTAAAGACCATAACAGTAAAAAAGCAGGTAAAGCTGCGTAACGGTGTAAACCGATTTTCTTTAATAGCATAAAACTGGAATAGCACGTTCACAGAGGCTTGCAAGTGTACATATCAAAACAGTGCTATGATATGACTGTATTTTTAAGAGGCCAGTACATGATGCCTTCAGTTAGTGTGAACCTGCATCCATCTTAGAACGTGTCTGCAGGAGCTTGCCCTGAAACACAAAATGATTTCGAATTTACATTACCATAAGCCTTTACAGTAGTATACTTTTTCTTTACATTTTTTTTTAATGCATCGGAACTTTATCATCATCCTATTCAAACAAAGTAAAATTCCTCAAAACACTCCAGAAAGGTCATATTTTGTTTATACTTTAAATCCTTTGTTTCTAGGTGTTCCAACTAACCTGCAAGACAAAACAGCCAGAACTGTTCTAAGTGCACCGTAATAATGGTACTGTACAAGCTAAAAGCGAACACAGACCATGATCTCAAAAGAGCACGGAGATTTCGTGTTGCTAAGATCAGGTACATCCATAGGTAACCTAAGATCAGGTACATCCATAGGTAACACATACATGATGGAGCCACATGAACCACAGCACTTGCAAGCACGTGCCAAGAATGCTATTTTTAAACCTGAACAATGGGGCACCACTGATAGACAGTATAAATACAGAACATAATATCCACCCAAACAAAACAAGGAATATGAATTAGGCCACTTTGTTGACATTTAAGTTTTTCTACTTCGCCGTCTTGGTTATTCTACATATTTTCATTTGCGACCCACAGTTATCACACTGTACTTACTTAAAAGCTGTTCATCTCTCTGCTTTCTCCGGGGTTGCACATACGTAGCGTTAAAGCAATCTGTGATAAGCAGTGAGGGCCGGCTGACCATTTCCAAAGAGCACCCATTCAAATGGCTGGAAGAAAGAGACAAGCAAAGGCTGTGAGCAACATTTCTCTGCAATCAATTGTAATGTTATGGAAAGTAAAAAAAAATAAAAAAAATGTAATGATTGGGGGAGTAGTCCGGGTGTGATTGCTGTGGACTGACGGAAAGATTCTTATGCCACGCGGCATCTACACAGGGTATCAACTGGCCCCCGCTGTAATAATGGAGGCAAGTTAATACACTGGGTTAAGATGCCAAGTAATGGTACAGCACAGCAGCTTCAGTATGGTAGTTAAACCTCAAGCCCAAATAAGCACATGCTATTATGAACTATATACATTAAAAAAAGCAAACAATCATGCTGACCTTACACTTTAATCAACATTTGATTGTCAACTGACTGTGCAGAATACAAGACGACGATTAATACTCCGGTAACGCCCGGTCTCTACTTATACAGCGTTGCATAGAGTAACTCGAATAGATAAATCTTCAGGATCAGATCCTTCTACAGCAGTCAGAAAAGCTAGAAACTCTGATGCAAAGGACCACAGATTCATCAGCCCCGATTCCGCTCCTTGTAAGTCACATGATGTATCAAACGCACTGTTCGCGCCAAGGACTCATCGTAACCGAGGAGTACTTGAGAGCATTCTTACATGGTAGGGGGAACTGCGAAAGCAAGTTAATTGTTTATTTAAAACACTATTGCTTTAAAAACATTTGAAAACAGATCAAACCATAACTATAAACAAGGAAGAGGAGAGGGTAAAGCAGACAAAAGTAAAGACTGAAGAAAACTAAGAATCCCACCCTATCCACAAGACACCTAAAACCAGGTGTTCATTTTTGTTCATCACGAGGTACCCACGCCCACTCTACCTCCTTCTGATGTTTAACTCCCTCACTGGGTTAGAAGGTGGCTTTGACTTCACATAAAATTAAGTACAGAGTAAAAGATAAAGTTTAAGTTACTCTCATAATCAAATTGAATACAGTCATCGATTTATACCCATGAAGCTAGGAACTGGGGGTTCACCAATTTTATTCTAACATCAGAGTCTACGGTGGACCTATATGCACTTAACTGGCTAAACACAGATGACATGCATCTTATCGGCAAGGGGGGATTTTGCATCAACAATGTCCTGACTCTGTGTCAATATTCCAGTACAAAACAATATTAGAACTTTTAAAATCTCCAATATTAGATCATCATTTAATGGGGCTGGTGAACCTTCCATAGGTCTTTGACTGGGATAATGGGGCAAAGCTAAACAGAATTTGCATTTGTATCGCACTCACTAAACATAAAGAGGCGTTGAAGTGTTTCACAACAACTAGCACGTTACACTGGAGCCCAGAGCTAGTCGTCAGTCAATTGGCTATTGGGATTAGTCTCGTGCTTGGGTGAAAAATCTACTGGATCATTCTATGTAGGATATTTTAGGAATTGCTGGACTAAAGTAAAATACGAACAGCAGAAATGTGAGTACTTCAGAGAGAGCTATTTTAATTCGACCACCACATCGGTCTACTTAATGGTAACTAGCACTGTGGAAAATTCAAAACAAAGCATCCCATTTAGTTAATTTTGAGTTTAAACGTCATAGCCTGACAAATGCAATGGCAATCCTGCAAACAAATCAGCCAGACAACGTATCCATGCTTTGAAACTTACATCTCCCGCTTGTGGTTAAAGTCAACAGCATAAATTATTTCTTCTTCTCCATCTTTAACAATTTTCCAGATGGTGCCTCCAATCATGTGGCCAGCAGGCAGTGGGGTGATGGACAGACCATGGCCTTTGCCTGAAAAAGAATAATTATTCACAAAATAGTTTGCAACCCACAAACACAATTACAGTGTAATCTATTGTGAGCATAGAAATTTTAGCATACCAATTTCATTGCATTTTGTTGTGGTTTACATTAGTGTCCTGGAAACACACTACATGAGGATACATAAAAATATGCATTGATAAAGCTTATGCTGCCTGACATAGTTAAAGCCCCTAACGTTTTCCCTAAATGTACACATTAAATGCAATGCAAAAGTTCAAGAACAGGTAGCGTATTTTATTGACGACCTGCTTAACCAGTTTTCACCAACTTTGGTAAAAATGTGTAATGGTCCCCTAAATTTCTAGGTAAACTTGTGAGTGGGGTGTGGAGATCTTTCTCCACCAAGGCTCCAATAGATAGTAATTGGGGACACTGAATGTTGAAAACATAGTACAATGTTCACCATACTTGGAAGGCAGATGATACATTGTCTCGTTCTGTGCATTTTTACAGGTATTATGCACTTCTATTTAGGCATTTTTTAAAAATAAAAAAACAACTACAAAAACAACCAGTAGTGTAGTGCGGAAGCAAGCATGTGTTAAGGTTTGCAAGTACTTAATGTTTGAATAATCTATGAACATTCGACTTTTGAATTGTTAGTCAGCTTTGCAAAAGTCAAAGCTCAAGTCATATACACTATTCACATTTCGAACATCAACATTCATGTCATATGCCCATCAGTAGCAGAGCATACAATAGCAATGCAATGGCAGTAGGTAGAACAGTAGTATATTAAAAGTTGTGCCTGGTAATATGATGGATCACACTGTGCACTTCGAACATTGTACACTTAAATCAAGTAACAAAGTGTGCAGCTGAAAGCTGTGGATCAAGTTTATACCATGGGAATAATGCAGACAGATGTCTCATGTGAAAAATGTACACATACAATAGACGTGAGCTACAGCTAGTAGACATAGCCACTCTGAAATTGTTTTCATACCTGCTTTAAGTATCTTCAGTCTTTGCATTATAGTACATTGACACATGCTCAATGTACTGGCATCTATATTTCAGTGCTCTAAATTTCACATTTAAGACTGGCTGTTCAAGTAAGAGTAGCCTTGTTCTGAAGTTGGCATAGCCAAGTGAGAAACTGCAGATAGCGGAATCAGCTTTTTACTGTATGCCATTGTATCTAGCTATCCAGGCCCCTTGCATTCTTCCCACGAGACGAGCTAGGCGCCTTCTAATTAGCAGCTCTCTTGAGATTCACACTGCATCACATATTCTAGACTCTGGTTTTTGCATTTTCGAAAATGTATAATAGAAAAGTCAAAACGAAGTGGATTTAGCACTGTATGCTCAGACAGAGAAGTGCTGGCCTATTTAATTATGAATTCACACTTCAAATATTTTTTGTAGCTTGCTATGTTTCTGCACTAAACATGTATTAGACTTCAGTGCGTTTCTCGGATGGTCTCTTTTTCCCCCCAACCAGGGGTCTCCAACTTTTCTGTACTGTGAGCTATGTATGTTCAATGAAATGCATTGAGAGCTACTAATGTTGTATAATCTCCATTTTTTCATATGTCTATTAATTCAACCAAACAAAAGTATTCTAATTCAATAAGCTGGGCTGCACACAAGTCAGCTACTCAAGAGGTAGCTGGAGAGCTACAGTAGCTTACTTGTAACTGGTTGGAGACCCCTGCTCCATACCATGCATTCTGTGTACCATACACATTTCTCAAGATTAGGCAGATTTATGAATTCCACCAAAGCTTGCTTTTCTATCTGAACTGGGAGACCTAAACTAGAGTGGTAGGTAGACAGGAGTAACAATAGGGAAGAAGGAGCCCGAACATGTCTACTGGCTCCTCATGGGTAGGAAAAAAAGATGGATAAGGTAGTGCAACATGATCTTTCGGAAATATATCAAAGATTACGAGTTCATGGGTGCCAAAAGGTCAAGGCAGTGAGGGCAAATGCTTTCTCTTCCTCTGTTAAATTATGCTTCCATGTTTACAACGTGGAATGTTAGCTACTTAAGAAACTCAAGAAAGAGTCAGGATCCTGGAATATATTAACGACGGGCAGTGCTTTATCGCTTGTGTAGCAGAGACCCGCCTAAAAACAGATGAGGTTTTTAGCTAAGTAAATGTTACTTGGGGAAAGGGGGTTTGTTCAGCCCAGGGTACCAATACCCAAGGATCGCTATGTTGATCCGAAATGCCTTGTAAGATTAGCACGATTAGGTCACTAGTGCAAAAGATATAAATATGTGCCGGATGCTGAGGGAGGAAAGGGGCCTCATGATTCACTCTTCTGCAAGTTGTGATGAGTTTCCATTCTTGGTGTTAGCGAGGCTTTGCCAGTGTATTTTTCTTAATGTAAATCATACGACATTGCATCTCATTAAATTCCTTTACAAGCTAAAATACTGAATATATACACAGCAGTCAGACTGCATAACATACGCCCATTGTATACCAATTAGGCCTATGGCCACTAAAAACAGGGAAATTCTAGGGGGGAAAAAACGTCCCCATTTTTACCTTTCAAGTTTACGATCTGGGAGAACTTCAGCTGCTGTATTTTATCAAAAGCTGAATCGACATCGTCCAACGTAAAGAGATTGAAGTCTTCGGTATTGTGGCGTGACTAAGCCCATCAGAAACAGAGAATGAAAATGTTAATAAGCACAACACTGCTCTTCTAAATGGGGGACAGTCATTTAATTGATAAGATTTCCCAATATTAAAATAGTAAAGCATACCTGGTACAGATCATACATAAACATCTGCCCCATTTTGTAAACGGGTATGGTTGCATAGATTGCACAGTTTAAGCCAAGCTTTCCAACAGCGTACGGGAGTGCACCAAGGTGCACAGGATCTGGGTGGGAGAGCAGGACAGCATCGACTTGGTGAGCATACCTGGGAGGAACAAATATATAACAATCTTTAAAAGTAATTTATACAAAATCCCTATTGTAATCGCTATGTAACCACATAATGCTTAGGGTAAGATCGCACATTAGATTACACAGTTTTTCAAAGGTGTAACCAGCATCTAAATATCACATGCAGTGCAATTTTTACGACCTTTGCTAGTAGTCAAACATGAAATATAATGTCACTAAGCCTTGCAAGAAAAGTTTAAAAAAACAACCGAAGACAATGACTATAGAAATGCTTCTTGTTAACAATCTGAATCTGGGCCTATCAACTAATTTCCTAACACATCCATTCCTAATGTGTCTGAGAACTCAACTATCACTAAAAGGAAACAGTCCAGGCTGATAAAATATGTCCTTTTCTTATCAATCACTTTTCAAAGCCCAACCAACTTTAGTTCAATTAAATCATGTTTGCACCAACTTACAACAGGAGTACTATAACTGAGATATTAAACATCCAATAGACCAAACTGTGAGAAATATATACTTGAAACAGAATTCAACGTTCCTTTAAACTAGAATAGTCATGTCTCTATTAGGTTGAGAAGCGAGGAAGGTTTTTAAAAGTCATATTAATTTTACTTCTTGCAACTGCTGAGGAATCATTCTTGTCTAAGTGTGTCCCCACAAGTGCACCCTTTCAACCTGGCCATGGAGTAAAATCTTCAGTGGTTAAGCGTCCACAGAAGAACGTTTGAGGCCTGTTTTTTGCACATGCCACTAATTTTAGTTTAGAAGCACTCCTAACTTGAAATTTTTTTTTTCAAAAGAGATGATTACCCCTGATCATCTTATAAGATGAACTTGGGATTAGAACTCAGATTTCCCAATTCATAGTTTACCACCAAACCAGGTTATTGCGTGGAGTAGCATGAACAAGTTCTGCCACAAGACCGCGAGTAAAAATAGCAGAAAAGGATGAAATTTCATAGTATAATAATTTCATGTGCCAACTTAAACAAGAGAGGGTCTACACAAAAATGGAAACAGAATACTCAAAGTATATGAAGGCACAATGTCACTGCATGTTCCCAGTGTCTCTCGATCAATCAAAGGTGTCACAACTGTCAGGTTTTCACACAAACACATCTCTCCCATGCAAGCAAGCTGACCATAGGAATTTGGGTAAGCCTCTAAAGTTTTCAAGGGTGGACTAATAGAACACAACTATTGCTGGTATACGCAAGGCCACTCTCTCCTGTGAACTGGTTAGGATCATGCACAAGCAAGTGGGACCAATAGCTTTCACTGCAGGCCGGACTACCATTCGAGATGCTCTGTCTGGCTTCTATGGTTTTTAGCCAAAGAGTCCAAAGAACTCACAGAGAAGCCATTTTCATGCCTAAAAGATCGTTCAGAGGGAGTATTGCTGGCTACTGGCAATTCCCACATGTGTTCTTGCTTGGTGACGGTTTAGAACATATTAAAACGTGTAAACTATTTGTGAAGTTTGGTTTCATCTCGAATTGTTTTCTCCTGTCTCCTCACCTATTGACTTTTTTGGTTCTACAAATGGACTGGTTACTTCTTGTTTTCAATATAGTTTGTTTTCACTTTTGAGTTTAAATTCTTGATATATCACAGGGATTATGTACTGTTGTTTATGATTAATAAATAATAAAAAGGAACATAACCCGAACTTGATATTTGAGGGGAAATGCTAGTTTTAAATGCTGATTGGTGTAAATGCTGATTGGTGTAATTACTCAACACAATGTAGTGCACATTGCAGCACGTTATCACACAGAACAAAAATGTGTGTCTCACAGACACAACATCAGTAAAAAAGTGTTTGAAAAGTGAAAATATACTATCTGGCATGCACTGTGGGCTCCAATCTGGGGTTGAAACTTGCTTTCAAGCCCTAGGACTGACACACTCTCCAGAGTTGTGGCTTATCTAAGGAGCTCACAAGATCCTGGGCAGACTCTGGAACGCATGGGTTGACCCGGTATGTTTCCAAGTCCTGGGATTGACCCACACTCTTCAAACCTGGGAATGATGACTGGCTGTATCCAGTCCCAGGAATAGCCTTCACTCTCAAATGCTGGGGTGCAGCCAGTGCCAGGTTTCCCCACACTGTCCTCCAGTCCCAAGTTGCCTCACACTTTCCAATCCTTGAATGCCTCACACTCTTCAGTCCAGGTGTATCTCTCAGCTATTATTATTATTATTATTATTATTATTATGTAGCAGTTGTTGCAGGGAATCAAAGGAATATGGTGCTCCAGTTACAGAGTGACCCACTGTAGTTACATCTCCACACACCCAGGTCGTGCAGATGAATACTTTATTACAACCGACCCCAGGGGACACATACTGGACTCGTCCACCTTCAAGGGAGTTTGCTCAAGTACAAACAATCTAGAATAAGAACAACATACACAAACCCAACCCTTAAGGTGGTATGCAATAAAAGTAGCATATCATCTCTTAAATCAAATACTACACCCACACACTCTCGTTCCGGAGTGCCCCATGTGCTCCAATTCTAAGGTGACAAAAGTGTTTTGAGTCTCGGGTGTCTGAGTGCTCCAATCCTGGGATGCCTTGAGCACTGGAGTTCCAGGGTGCCACAAACTCTGCAGCCGAGGCTAGTCGTGACCCCGGCTACAACCTTGCACTTGACTGAGAACTACAGGTGGGAGAAAAGGTTTAAGGAAATGAGACACTGACAAGGGAGGGAGTATTCAGAGAAGGCATGCAAATCGAGACAGACTACCACTTCTACCCATATGTTACTCTTAACCTACAGCAGCCAGAGTTCCACTTTGTTAGAGGTGAAACATTCAATCATGATGAGGGGTACTTATCGAGTTCTCTAAAACTGGTGTATTTTGCTTTCTGGCACGAAATCCTAGAGATTCGGCTATTGGGGCCATAAAAAATTACCTGGGTTATCACATTTCTTCCAAAGGATGTTCAGGTAAAGTGAGAAAGAATGTATGGATGAACCACTCAGTTTTCCACTGATTTACAGCATGCTGGCTCACCAACGTAATGCATTAAATAGCTCTCTTTCTTCTAATCATTACTTACTTCCGAAGAGAATCAATGACATCCATGGAAAATTCTTCATCCCACCCACAGTCGAGGAGGAAGCGAAACTCGTCCACCTGGAGCAGATAACAGACCGCCGACATGTCTTGCACCCCCGAGAGGGCGGTAAGCTTGATGATGGACGTCATGGCTGCTGTAGATATTAGCCACAAGTACTCTGAAAAAGCAAAAGTACATTTGCTATTATGCAAAATGCGGGTTGCATTATATAGAGTGAACAATAATTCAATTTGTGTTGGTATTAACAGTGATCTCTCTGGAAGTAGAGGAAAGTGAAGCAATTGTCACAAAAATCAATGCTAACACCCTTGTTTTCAAATGTGATTTATCTTGTACAAGAAAAGTGGGGTATACGGAAAGAGTAATTAATCTAACTGCTCTCATTAATTCAATACCATGTATTTCAGGATGTCAGATCTAGATCAAATAATCTAACATTACATTCAAATCTGCTCCATTTTTTAACTAGTACAATAGCTCAGCAAGTAGAGCACAAACACTTCACAGTTCTAGGTAGACTGCTGCAAAACAACCATGAGGAACAAGAAAATAAACCCCTTGTGGAACGGTTATGTCACTGAAAAGAGTTGGCTGAATAAATGAGCAGTCAGATTAAAGGATCCGTTTTGTATATTATTCAATTACTTTTATTTGGTTTAGAAACAATCCCAAGCAGAAAACCTAAAATCCATTAATAAATATTTAACAATTTTAAAAGAGCTACAACCATTTCAAACTAGCTGTACTGTAAGGCATGTGTGCTTTCCTGAATCTTTCAATGAACAGCAAATTATCTGAGAAGTATTACCAAATAAAATCATTAAGCCCAGGAGCAACGTTTATATCAGTAAGCACTTGCAAAAATGTACAGGTTAAGAGAATTTGTTCAACAGACTGAGTATGGACTACACAAACAACAATATGTCTGCACAGAAGGCACCCTCACTCATTGGGAACAAAAACAAGTGCCCAATATTATCAAATATTGCAATTAATGATACAATGGACAGTTCTGTCATGTTTAGCTTTTGACTGCAAAGTATAGAAAAATTGCAACAGATGCTTTAGTTTCCCCTGAGTACCGATTCTCTATAAAGAAATTCCTTTCTAGTATGACACACATTAAATTCAGCAGTTCAGATGTAGTTCAATAATTCAATATTTTAACAGCTACAACGACTCAGCTGGAGTTTAATTCTTTCATATGCACATTGGTCATCTGCAGATAAAAATAATAAGTGTACATAGACAGTTAAGCAATTTTCGATCCCTGTGTAGATTTTGCTTCCTCCAGCTTTCGGAGGACTTTCTTAAGCTGTACGTATTTAAGATGAACAGTGTTTAATTCGTTATCAATTACTTTTTTTATTTTGAGTTACTCTCAACTGAGAGAGACCCATAGTCTGAGTTGCTCCTGTTTTTCTTTAAACAATAGTTCATTTACAGGTCTCTGAAACATCTACAACATGGCGACACTGCTCTATATGTTACAACAGCTGTGTTTGAAAATTAAATGTTTTTTATTTGCATCCTAATTAGATGTGTACGGGAGTCATTACATCGCAGGGAAGTTATTTTACATTTTTATCAGGAGTCACTACTCACACGGGAGCATTACATTGTAGGTACGTACTCAAAAGCAATATCATTAAAAAATATATATTTATGTGCTTATGCTTAACCTATATATAATCAATCACACAGGCAGCGAATGTCTGTGTACTTACAGCTAAGTCTGAGTTTCTATTGAAAAGGCGAATTTGGTTTTCTTAATAACTTTGGTGCCACTCAATGAATCTGCACAAAACATTCTAATAAAAGGATCAATCCAAATTAAATTTGGCACTGGAAGGTTCCTGCAGATCGAGCAACACGAGACCTAAAACAAAACAAAGAAGTGGAGGGTGGTATCAAAAAAGGGATTTTCCCGATTTCAATTCCTAAAGGACTATTTAGACTTTCATCATAAAAAAGGACTGAATAAAAATACAAAAACATTTGCATGAAACAGTAGAACTTTGGGCGCAGCAGTCCCGAACCTAGAGCTCTATTACCTAGCAGCACAAGTGCAATGGGCAGTGGCCTGGATTTCGGGCAGGAATCTCGAGGACACGGCTACGGCCACAGACGTCCTTTCCCAACTGCAGGTACTCACCCTATTTCACCCGCTGACGAGCCCTAGGAAGCACCCGCAGCTACACGTGGCTGTAGCCACGAAATGTTACGACAGATGCTTACGCCTCACCAGACCCACCATACCGTATGCGCCAGCGCTACCGCTCCTGGGCACCCCCAAAGCCACGTCAGTCGTGACAGAGGCGACACTGGCACAGTGGACCCACGCAGGCATAGAGACCATGGCAGATTTGTACGCAGATGGCGCTTTACTCTCCTTCGAGGCACTGACTGCTGACACGGGACTACCCGCGGGACAATTCCTACAGCATGCCGCAATACTGCGGACGCTTACACGGAAATGGGGGAACATCGCTGACGAACCGCCCACACACCAGCTAGTGCAGTGCATGCACGTGATGGGCAACGGGACGCACGTGGTGCACTGGCTGACGCAGGCGCTACTCTCGCACACCCAACACGCATTGCAACCTCTCCGGGACAAATGGGCGGAGGACAGAGGGAAGGCATGGACGGACAAGGAGTGGGCGGCGATACTCTCAGGCCCCCGCAACATTCCCCGCAATGCACGTTTCAAACAGATCCAATTTTATGTTCTACACCGCGCATATCTATCCCCGGACAAGATAAACTTGTACTTCCCGGGCACGGGAGCCAAATGCCCGAGGTGTGACACGGAGGGAGCGGATCTCCTCCACATGCTGTGGCAATGTCCCCAACTTCGGGCATACTGGCACTCGATACACACGACACTGAAACGATGCACGGCAATGTCGATCCCGCTCTCGTGGGAGGCGTGCCTCCTGGGCCTCTTTCATAGGACCAAACTGAACAGGGTGACTTCCCGCTTCTGGGACCTTGGCCTCATCACAGCCAAAAGGCTCATTACGAAGCACTGGAAGCGGGCGGCACCACCAGCGGCGGAGCACTGGCGCGCATCACTAGATAACTGGGCGAAAGCGGAAAGCATATCATTACATAATGAGGAGACAGCGGGATTGCGTAAATACCCCATAGCGGCGCCTTGGGACGATATGATCCGCTCTTTCCACAATGGACCCCAGGCACCAGATACTCCTGAGAGACAGACACCCCCAGATGGGGAACATAGCGATGACCAACACACTCCAGGTGCCGCAGACGACAGACACAACGCTCATACACCTGACCCCTAGGCACCCCCCCTCTACTCCCCCCCCCTTCCGGCTCAGCTGACACGCCAGGATTGCCGACACCCTCCTGCATCGCCAGCGTACTTCCCACACATGCAAGATCAGACACGAGCCTGCTGAAACATTGCCACTGGGTCCTCCCCCCCTCTCTCCTCGCCCCCCCCCACCGTAGGCCCCACCAGCTGCTGCACCGCACGCCCCACGACCCCAAGTTTGACACCCCCACCCCGTTACGTTTTCACCGAAGTAGCCTGATTGACGGGATACAACAACTAAGACAGCATGATCACGCACTGTTTGAACGCTGACACTCTCGGCGAACTACTGTGATACACTCTGCAGACTGCTCCATGATCTATGTATGCATTACCTTGAATATTGAATCTTCATACATTGAGACTCTGTATGGAATATGCTTGTATTCTTCTTTTCTCCTTTGCATTGAATAAAAGACATATTTAAAAAAAATGAAACAGTAGAACTTTACTTATGGAAGTGCCTGAGGGTCTTATTAGGACTTTTGCGGTTTCGGAACGGGTCAACACTCTGCCGCCCCGCTATAAGACTACCAAAGCCATAAACAACGGCCCGCCAGAGTACAACTTATTTTTACTTTGGCGGGCAGTTCTTTGGCAGTTACACCCAAAAAGAAGCTACCCTGAATGAGTGTCCGATTCTAAGATGGAAAAAAACTCACTAAGCCTTCTTCTGTGGGGTGTTGGGCATATGAAAAAATTGGAAGGACTGTCCTCACACATCACCAGGTGTCATGCTTCACCATCGGCAGCCTCGCTCTCTAAAAAACGCGTTTGATAGCGAGTGGGCCTTCACCTGGACACAGGGAGGCACTTCTACATCTAAGTGGAGGCCATGCAAGGAAGTGAGTTATTTATATGGGGTTTGCTTAATATTAAGAGCTAGAGTGAACACACAGGGGTTTAGTCCCCCAGCTGTTCCTTTGAAAAAGGCACCGCAATGGGGGTTTCAAAGGCAGTTCTTGCAGGGCATGGATCATGCCCTGCAGGAACGTGGGGTGCATGCACATGTTGTGCCCCCCTGCATGCACCCCTATGGTGCAGACGCACAACTGGGTGCTTTAGGGCGCTCTGTTTCCTCACAGCCACACTTTTCATGGCGTTTGCACCGCCATGAAAAGTGTGGCTGCGAGGAAACTCCTAATATGCTTGGCGGTGCCGCAGCAGCACAGCCAGTATATTAGGGTCCTCAGACCGCTAGGCCACTAATAGGGATTGTGGATCCTTGGCCACAGCACCGGCCCAACCACCACAGTCCTAATGCAGTGGGCGGACTGCCAGTCTGGCGGTCCCTGGACCTCCACCACAGGTTTGGTGGTCCTTGAACCTCCGATCTTGTAATAAGGGCCTGTGCCAGGTCCAGTGGCCAACTACTGCTGTGCAAGCCTGAAGGCCATCAATAGTTTGGGATGGCCACTCTCAGCGGTTAAGGTCCAGGTCCTGATATGGCTTGATGCTTCTGAAAACTTCAATGGCAGGTTAGTTTGCAAAAAACCGTTGGGTTTGGTAGAAGATATATACTTTTATATAAAATAAAAATCTAAAAAAAACCAGGAAAAAAAACAGATAGAGGTTTTTAAAAACCGCCCTCGAAAGAAAAAGAAATAAAATCACTGTAAAAGTGAGTCTATAAAAAATGTACTTAAAGGAAACCAAAGGATGATGTCAATAATGACGTAATTTGAGATGTCAGTGAGGCCATCAAAGTAATTAAAGTGTCATGAGGGATACGAGCACACAAGCAATACATGATGGGGACATGGGTTAGGTTTACTTTATAGAACTAGGACTTGCAAATTTCAGTGGTTTTTAGGTTTTGTTTGTTAACTGTAACTTCACTTTATTTTTTAGAGAAGCCAGGCAGGAACTTACTTCTGGACCATATTTGCCTAGTGCAAAGGACTGTTTCATAGCACCTGCTTCAAAATTGCTGTTTTTTTTTAATATTATACTTATTTGATACCAATGAGGCTGCTTGCACTTCTGGTGCAGTTTTGCACCTTGTTACCAGAATGCTATTCACGACGCCTACTTGGCTTACCCTGCCCTATGTCCCTTATTTAATTGAAGGCATCAAACTATTGTGTACCCCAATTGATAATCACCAAACAATACAGTGCACGGAAAAACCAGAACCAAGCTAAACAGAGGAAATAAATACCCAAATGATAAAGCATCGAAAAACAAAAAAGTTCTCAATACAGGACCATGGTCAGGCTATCCATACATTTAATCTGACTTTTACCTTCTTTACCCTTACAATGATGCCCCGTCTGGGGTAGTAAGAACATTTGACCCTTGTCCAAGATCTCCTTAAATACTGCAGGCCTACATACATCTGAACCAGACTCTTGTTAGGATTATTACAGACCATTGTCAAAACTTTAACCCGCTTAGTAATTTCGAATGTCTGCAAGAAAAGTTGGAATTCCTCTTGCTAAAAAAACTTCTCTTTTTAAAAATAGTTTGTCATCTGTTGCCCAGTCTAAAGTCTCCCATCCAGTTAAATTGAAGTTGGGTGAATGAAATATTTTTTTATTCGAAAATAACATTAACTAGGATACATTTTAATGCAGTAAATTGTTTTGTATCACCTATTTTTCTGAAGACACAGTAAATCTGCTTGCCCTACTCCACATTTCATGAGATTTATGTTATTCTCACACACTTATATGTCCTTGCCAAACTCCTTAACACTGGCACAGGACAACCTCGGGTGGATGACACTGGTGTGAGGCACTGTCCTTCTGTCACCAGCCGTTACTTTGGGAGAGAGGGAACTTCCGCCAACAGACATGTTTTTTCATTATAGAAATTTGCTGCTAATGTGCATAATGCAGATAAACACCAAACACTTTCACCTGCTACATGTAAAAGTTACTAATTTCAATCAATTCTGATCTAGTGGACAAATTGTTGAAGACATAAGAATATAACTTACACATAACAAATGTTTCCTTCGTATATCAAATAATGGAGCATAAGTAAATTACATATAACTAGACTCAAATCACTGTGAAGCCATTCAACTGTTATCCACTCCACCCCCTTTCCAAGTCATAGTACAGAAATTACACTTCTGGAACTGTGGGACAGCCTGTTGTAGACACCATAATGAACGACTGTGTCATGGTCATTCATGACTTGTTCACACCATTTCGTATGGATTTTCTTTACCTCTACATGGCTCCCACCTTTTCCATTTGACCAAAGGTTTTAACTGAATCTCATTCATCTGTAGAACAGTTTAGTTGTATATGCAGATGTGTAATCCAATCAGTTTGATGGATCCACTAGTTCAATATATCCATTCAGGGACAGATGAAGTCCAGTAAGCTTTTGGTTAACGTCAGAAATAAAGAACACAAATGGTTTTGACTATGAAGGGGGTTTACCCTGTCAGGAATTTTTCCCCATTCTCTTGTGCAGACACCTGTCTGTAGAACCCAAGATGAACAAGCTTAACTTTATCATCAAACCCAACATGCCTTGGACCAACAACATTTCTGAGATTGTTAAAAGTTCCTACTGCAAAGGGTTCAGACTAAGAGGCCGTTATGGAGGTGGACCTGCCATCTATTTTTGACTTGTTACTAGTATTCTTTTGCAAACAAAGGTTCCTTGTAAACTCCTGAGAAGCCCATAGATGGTTGTCTCTCCGTTGTGTGGTTTGAAGAAAAGAACCAAAAGCGATCAGCATTGGCGCCTCAAACAAAGAATTTAAAGCACCAATTTTAATGATTAGACACCTCAACTAGCGCTTTTGTGCCTCTTTCACATAAGTGAACAGTAGCATCTCATCTGCTTTCTCACATTTTATAGATTAATCCATGCACATGATTTTTCCGTATTGAGTCCCACTCTGAAGCTGGGATTTTCTAATTCGAAAATTGCAATCAAGTGATATTGAATACCGCTAAGTTATTTTCTTTATAGGCACTCAAACAGAGAAGCTGTTGTAAAGGGTGCTTTTAAAGCATTGTTAACTCGCTCTCTATCTACGTAATATTTAGTCTGGGAAAATGTGGCAATTTGGAACACTGGAAACCGCCATAAACACATCCTAAACTAATGCAGAATTTATTTATTCAGTACAATGAGTCGCTTGTGCAGAAAAGAAAATCTTATCCAGGAGTATTTTAAAGTACTAAAAATCCACAGAAAATGTACAAAATCCTAAAAATGTCAGCAGATTAAGTGCAATCTGTTCCACTGCTATACATCCTTTGTAGATTCTAATTGAAAAATAATCCACATGCTGTTGGAACATGTACAACAGAGCACACATTTCAGCAGGAGTATCCACAAACTGAAACCGTGTGTGGATGTTGTCACCTTTAAAGATGAATACTGCAGAGAGAACCTGAGAAACTGGAGGTAGGTAAACAAACATCTCCAGAACAGAACGATGAAGAAATTTGATTCAACAGTGCGCGGTTTCATATTAAAAATTCTTTCACAGTAGTTATGTGAACTCCAAGCGGGTAGCCCTCGTCCATCCATTGGTGTAATAAGTGGACTAAACAAGGCATCTGCCAACTCCGAGTCATTTCGGTTCACAAAATAACCTTTTACCTGTAATCACTAAACCTGCCCTTCTTTAGGAAGTCACTTGAAATGTCTATAGTAGACCTCAAGGGCACATGACAACTTCTCACGTTTTCATGGGCCATACCGGATTCTCTTCTTTGGCAAAGGACAAAAAACAAAATCAATAATCTATTTCTATTGGTGTGCTTTGTAGCTTACCACGTTAAAAAAAATCTTTGAAACCACTGTGAGAAAATTGGATTCTGTTGCAGTACCTCCTACTTATTGCCAGGCTTTTGATGCAACTTTGTAGAGCACTAGGGTCCCTACCATCCACTTTCCCAGTACCAGTGTTCTTCCCTAAAAGTGTCCCACAATTGGCCCTTCAGGCCCCCTCTATGTCCCTAGTAAATGGTACCTGGGGCATTGGGACTGAAGAGGGTCCCCTAGGGATCCCTCACCTATGCTATGCAGACTTTCATTGCATCATGCATACCCTGGTGCAGACAAAATGACAAAGTGGACATGGCACACTGTGTCTGGAATGCCAACTAGCAATATATCACAGGTGTGGGCATATCTGCCAAAGCAGATATGCCCCAACAATATTTAAGTCTATTCTTAGATATTGTAAGTGCCAGGGAAGCCATAGAGAGTACATGGGCTGGACACTTGCCATCTCGAGTTCCCTAGCACTATGATGGCTTCTCTGAATCCAGGAGCATTTGGTACAAAACTACTCCTCCAAATAAACCCACACTGATGCTAGTGGGGGATTTATTGAAATGTACTCAGAGGTGCCCCCTGAAAACCTACCAACCATGGTTTGGTCAGACTGGCTTTAGGCAACGTTTCACCGGCAGACATGTTTCTGGACCCCTGGGTCTAGAGCCCTCGCTCTCTGGGAACCAGAAACAAAGAACATCATGGGAAGAGGTGTTACACCACCTCCTTTAGGATGGGCACAGTGCTTGAGAGGGAAGCTTCAAAGGTCTGCCGCCTTTGTAATGCGAGCAACAGCCTCTGCTGCTGGCAGCAGATGGCAGCCCCCAGTTTTAGATCCCCACTTTGGGCAGGAAAAACTAGGAATAATAGGCATGCCCAGCTCTGCCAACCCACCCCTAAGGTGCATGAGGTAAGGGGAAGCACATCCTTTCAGTTCTTGCCATCTTGAAGATGGTGGAACTCCTCGAATCAGGACTATGCTCCCTACCACAGGAGGGTGGCATAATTGAGGGTGTGTCATGTTCCTATTGGCCCTGTCATTCCCTTAAAATGCCACTTAATCTAGTATATAGTTGACTCTCCAAGACCCTGAAACTAGTTCCTGCCAACCTAAGAAGAGAAGACGAAGAAGATGCCATGCAAAGAAAACTGAAGACAACCACTGATTTGGCCCCAGCCCTAAAGGCCTGTCTGCAGCGTCAAAGATCCTGCAAAGAAAACAACGCCTGTCCTGAAGCCGGTGAGCTCCAAAACCCTTGGGAGGACTGCCTGCCTTCAAAAAAGACCACAACTCCTGTGGATAGCTGACCTATCTCCAAGAAACCAAGACAAAGGACTCTGGTGCCCTCCGGAACCGTGATTCCTGACCACTCTGTACCAGACACATCCTGTCTATGTCCACGTGGCCCACCGATCCAGAAAAGGTTCCCCAGCGATCCTGAGTCAAAGTCCAGCGTTGGCTGGCCCCTCCTGGACTCGACAACAACACCTTCAGCGTGAATCCAAAGGCTCCCTGCGACCATCTCTGGTAAGAAAACCCGATGTCAAAGGACACCCTGGCACCTGAAGCCCCTGGGCCTTGTGAGAGCTCGACCGAGATGGTGTCCCTACGGCCTACAGCATCCCAACTTATCCCTGCTCTCACTGGCTTCCTTATAGCAGCCTCCTGTTTGTCGCCTGCAGCGTGTTTTCCAAACAGATTTTCTCCACTGAAATGCAATGGGCGCCCAACAATGTGCTAGCACCCTGCACCTAGCCGCCTGTGCCACTGTGGTGTATGCTTGGTGCTGCCTTGTGCTCCCCCGTGCTTGCCTAAACTTCCGAAGCTTGAGCACTGCAGCCACTTTACTTAGCTGTAGGTAGAGTGTCTTCAAGCACCCTCAGTCTTCATTGAGGCGATCTTTCATTTTGACCTCTGCACCCAGCCGCCACTGTGCCGCTGGTGGTGCAGTGTTTGCTCCTATCTGAACCTTGCACTCTGCTAACCCTACAACCCGAAGACTGGATTTGTAATTTGTTCACTTATCTGTAAAACCGCAATATTGATTCCTCCGTAGGTTAACATTGCAAAAACTGAAAACTGCACAAAGTGTCCACTTTTGAACTTGAAAAGAATTCCGATTTGAAAACAAATATCTTTCTGCAAAGATCTTGGCCTTTAAAAAAATCTGGAGCAGAGGGAGTGGCTTGGACGGCAGAGCTAATGGCTGCCTGACACCGCTGATGCGCCGAACGGAGACTAGCGAGACGAAAAGCTTAACCTCAAATGGCCCAAATCAAGGGAAGGAAGAAAGTTTTAAGCATCGAAGCCTGGCTCCACCCAAGGAGCTTTGAGTCGAGAGAAGAGGCGCTGACAGGAAAGCAGGGAAAGCAGAAAACAAACTCTGAGGCGAGTCGCCCAGGAAAAAAGATGGCGCCCAGGGAGGTGCAGTAAAAGAACTAAGGCCTGAGACCCCCGTACACAGAAGGGTTGAGTGGCATACAGGTGTGGAACTCAAAAGGGAATGATCGGCCCAGCCGTGGACTTTACCAAGATGGCGCCTGCATTGCAGAGATAAGGTCTGGGTCCAAAGGCAGCGGTCCGAACTGAAAAAGTGCAGCCCCCTCAGCGAATGCAGGGATTCAGGTCACATCGCATAGCGTGCGAAAGAGCGAGGCAAAACTAAACGCTGGAAGAATCCCTCCAATCAGTGCTTGTTCGTGTGGGCGGGTGAAAACAGAAACGAAAGTAAAACATACTAAGGGCGTTGACTGGGGAGCAAGTAGGAAACAAACGGTGGACTAACGTTATAGCCCACAAGAGCCCAGAGACAGCAACAGAAGAAAGAAATCGAAAGAGGGTGAGGGAGGGGCCGCCCCATAACGCAGCACACAGGAAGAGGCCCAAAACAGCCTCAAAACAAAAGGAGGTGCCCAACCAGGAAAACACAAGAAGCGCACTGCAACAGCGCCATAACATCGCGAAAAGCAAAGCGCACCCGCAAAGTACTGAGAGAAGGGGGGGGGGGGGAGGGAGACCACTGAATACTGGACGAGAAGGGGACCCCTCTAGGACACCCACACACTGCAACTTAGATCGGTGAGAAAAGGAAATCAGGCGCTTCTCTCGGACGAGCAGGCGGAAACCTGCAAAGGGGGCCACCCAGGTCCACACAGGACCGTTTTGGATTTCCCAATGGGGCTAAAAGGTTGCTTAGAGAGGACCTAAACAACACAAGGGAGAAGCTAACTGACTCCCCCCGCTAGTATACAGATTAAATCAATCAACGATCTTACCAGGCTCCCCAGTACGCTGTCACAGCAAAGCAGAGGGGATAGGCAGGCGTGAACAGGCTCACCCGCGTTGCCCAACCATCCTCCGAACGGCACACACAGTCCGACATAAGCAGACACTGCTCGAAGAGAGCCATCTCCAGAGTCCACCGGAGTGGAGGAGCAAAGCCTACCCAAACTTAAAACCTGCCAGCAAGAATAATAGAGCTCGCTACACATACCGGCCCCGAAACACACAGGGTCAGACCGGTACAGAGCTTCAGGTCTTCAAACCCAACTTCTCGCAAGATGCACCAAAATGTCTGAAAGGGAAATGCGGCTCCAACAGCAGCAATTGAAGAAGAGCAAGAACGAACCAGGACCAGCTGACTCTCCGATCAAACAAAAGCAAGACATAGGCAGTACTATGGAAATGATCCTAAAGAAATTGGCAGAGGTCCATGACCTGGCAAAACCACGAAACTCATCACGGACACAATACAACTGGAAATCACTGCGGTCAGAGCCGACCTAAACGCGGTAAACATCAGGCTGACAACGGCAGGGCAGAGGATCAGCGGCGTGGAAGACTACACCAACAAAGCGGGCAGGGAAGTGACGATGATAAAGGCAACCCACAGGGGGCCTACTAAGGCAGACAGCAGAGTTGGAAGACAGTCGCCGCAGAGGGAATATCCGCATCCTGGGGGTCCCGGAGGGCACAGAGGAAACAGCAGAATCATGCGCAGCTTTCCTATAGGACATAATCCCCAAATTAAAATTCCATCGCCAATTTGAAATAGACAAGGCCTTCAGAGTCCCCACTTTCAAAAACTCAGCGACTAAATATGCCCGACCCATTATATGCAAACCCCTAAGATCGCAACATACGGAAGACATTTTCAATTACGCTAGGAAAAACCACCAGATAAACTGGAAGGGCCACAAAATCATCCTCACTCAGGGCTACTCTAAACCCACGGTGGACTCCAGGAAAGGCTTCATGGATGTCCGACAAAGGCTCAAAGACAACAACATTCAATTCTCCTTCGTAGACCTCGCAAAATTCAAAATAACGGACAGGGGCAAAAACCATTTCTTCACAGAACCAAAGGATTTGGCACGATATTTGAACGGAACAGCGGCCCAGAACATGGACACCTCACAACAAGCCTCGGCAAAGAGAGGCCCATCTCCTGACCCATCAAACAGGAATGACAATGGGAACAGCGGCCAATGAAAACATGCCAGAAATTTAGGATACTACCTCCAAGGAATCATCTACCTCATAGCGGCAACAACCTACCTCAAATAGACCAACAAGACAAGAAAATCAAAGGCCCAGGTACAGAAGGAATATCTTGCACAGACTACAACGGAACGATCTTCCGACTGAAGGAATATTGGAGTTTTTAAAACTGGAACATAAAGGAACATGTCTCCAGGAGGTGGAACGGCGATCCTGCAGTCATACCTCCTACAAGCAAGTGAGGAGGGGGAGGGGGGTAGGGGCGCTCCAGAAGGTTCTCTCTATTTTGCTCTTTTTCCATACTTCCCTTTTTCCCCTTGTATACACACCTAGACACACTAAAGAGTATGCATACAAACCTAGACACATTACAGAGTACACAGCAACCCAAGCGTCACCAGAAAGCTACACCAACACTCCTGAACACACACAAACTCGTAAACAGGGAAAGCACAACCAGGAGACTAACGCAAATTATACCAACAGATGACAGGTAACAAGACACTCAACCTAGCCACTGGCCTTAGCATAGTTTCTCTAAATGTCAAAGGCCTGAATCACCCCATCAAACGTAGAAAGATAGTATGATACCTGGAAAAGACAAAAAGCAATATAATCCTAATACAGGAAACTAAACTCGACGTAGAGGACTCAAAACTCATCAGAGCCAACTGGATAGCAGACACAGCCTGCTCGCCGGCAGGCAAAAAAACGCAGGGTGGAAACGCTAGTGTCCAAAAAGTCAAAGATTAGGATAGACACACACACCCTAGACAAAGAGGGCAGACTTCTAATTACAAACATGTCAAGAGGGGAAGAAAGGTTCCACATTGCGAATATATACGGTCCCAACACCGACGACCCGGCATTTTGGGAGTCCGTAGCTGATGCTCTAGATAAGTTCCCCCAGGACGATCTCATAATCATGGCAGAAGACCTCAACATCCCACTTGACCACACACTAGACAGGCAGGCCGCGTGCCCATACCACCCCACGCGGTCTCACGCAACGCTACAAAACATTTGCAGCAGATTTAACCTCAAAGATGCATGGAGACTGCAACACTCAGACACGAGGGACTATACCTTCTATTCCAACCCACACAACTCCTACACCAGAATAGATCACATTTTAATATCAGGGTCACACACGCACCTGATAGACCAATCAGAAATAGCACCCAGACTAATATCAGACCACTCGGCCATTAGCCTAAAACTAAGCAGACACCACAACGAAGACCCCCCAGAAGATGGCGCTTTAACAAAGAAACCATCTCTGACCCAGAGAACAGGAGTGAAAATGAGACGGCCATAGCTGATACATAAACCACAATGACCCCCTTGAGACTGGTACTGACACACTGTGGGAGGCTTTGAAGGCGACAATCAGAGGCAAACTAATAGGAATCAAGGCGAGAATAAACAAGAATACGAACATGAGAACATACCAACTAGAAGCGGAGATAAAAAAACTAGAACTAGAACACTCAAAAAACCCAAAGAACGGAACTCTCCTAAAACACTCTAACACAGCATAAATATGAATACAATAAAATTCTGAGCGAGAGGGCGGGGCTTTGGTTCAACAAATACAAAGCTCGCAGCGTGTGCAAAGCTAACAGAGCAGGGAAGTTACTCGCATCATACCTGAAGCACAAACGCAGCCAGGGAGCAATTGCTTCAATAACAGACGCTAGGAACAAAACACAAACAAGACAAAGACATCCTCAACACTTTCCAAGAGTTCTATACTGAGCTAAGCAACTCAGAGCAGAATTTTAACCAGAATGAATGCGCCAGGTACCTAGAGTGCTTAGGCCTACCCAAGTTAGACCCCTTGGAGGCGACAACAATGGGTCAGGACATCACCGGCGCAGAAATAGAGAGAGCTATCAAATCTCTTAAAAGGAATAAGGCCCCAGGTTTGACCTGACAGACAGGAAACATTAAATACTTAGGCATACTTTTTGGAACGGACCTATACAGTTCCCTTTCGCCACAATGAAAAAGCACCGCTTGGAAAGGTTAAAATGCTTCTAGAGGCATGGAGCCCTAAATTTATCAGGTGGTGGGGGAGAATAGAAACAATAAAAATGATGATCACTCCAATGACCAACTATCTGTCAAGTATGATCTCCCTCCTACTCACAGATGATTTCCACCGAAAAATCGATAACATGATTACCAAATTCATATGACGGGACAAGAAAGCTAGGATCAGCATCAAGAAACGGAGACTACCTAAAGCACAAGAGGGCCTGAACCTGGCAGATTTCCAAATCTACCAACTCGCTTTCCTGGCAAAACAGGGAACTCAGTGGGTGTCTCCTTCGCCAGACGACTACTCAGCCTGGCTACAAGTAGAGAAGGCCATACTAAACAACAGACACCCCCTCACTCTGCTCACAGCAAACACCTACCCTGTCTCGTCCAAGCAGATTTTCAAAAACACCAAGATAGCAATGCAAAAGTTGGACAGAAAAAAGGAGGTCACTATCAGGGGAACCAAATCAGAATCGTTATGGGAAAACAGTAAAATCAAATATAGGGGGAAGACCCTCAACTTTGAGACATGGATAGAGAAGGGCATTTGTTTCCCGCACCAACTAGACAAGGGTCCAGGACCCATCACTTTCACAGACCTGAAAATTAGCTACCAACTAGAAGACATAGAGCTCTACAGATTTCTAAAAGTTAGGGAAGCCCCATCAAAGGTCAAACTAGTCAGCACACAGCCCACGATCTTCCAATATGTTGCAAGCATCAACAAACTAGGTCACCAAGTATCACACATATATAAGCTACTGCGCCCAAACAACACTAAAATAACCGAATTCTGGGACAAACAGCTAAACACCCAGTTAAGCGAGAAAGAATGGGGAAAGATCTGGACCTCTGCCACATAAAATAAGATCACCCCAGTCCTAGCACAAACTAAGCTTTGGCTCCTCCACAAGGCATATTGGACCCCAGACCGCCTACAAACACTTGGCCTTAGAGAGGGAGGACAACCTCTGCTGGAACTGCAACACACAGAAGGGGGACTTAGCACACCTATTCTTCCATTGCCCAACACTCAAGGTTTTCTGAGGTAGGGTGTTTGACTTTATAGACGAGATTTGTAATCGCAAATCAAACAGAGACTTTACCTCCATTGTCATAGCGGGCATAAGGTCGGACCTTACTTCGGAAAAAGAGGAGGAGCTAATGGACCTCTTGCTGACAGCTGCGGTCAAAACAGTCCTAAACAACTGGAAAGACTCAAGCCAGGCTACCTTACAAAGTTGGCTAAACTGGATTATGTACCCAAGAGGTGTGGACAGCCTGGCAATGCAGTACTCCCCATGGAAGGCATCTACCAGGGGTCTGTGGGAGGCCCTTGACAGGACCCTTGCCCCCCATAACCCCCTTGAAACGCTGGTACCCAAACTCGACAATTCTTTTTCGCTGGCTCGACGCCTACGACCCGCAGGAGACCAATGTAATCTGTAGCAGGAAACTGTCAGGTTTCCGTTGTTGTTTTTGTGTACGATGCATAGCTGGTGTTCAGTACTCTTATATACAGGGCTTTCCTATCTCTCTCCTCTTAGGTCTCCTCCCTCTCTTTACCCTCTGACTGCACTATCCTGTCCCTCTTTATTACACTTCTAAGAGTAAACAAGTCTGTTACAAGAAATGTATACGATTGTTGTACAACTCATAAAATCCCAATAAAAATGTATAAAAAAATAAATTAAAAAAATCTGGAGCAAAGCTTATTTTTATCAAATTGGTGAGGATCTCCTTTTTGAGTCTTGTGACATTTATTGGTCATTGTGTGCATAACAAAGGTCTTACACTCCTCTGAGTTAGGCCTAACGCTGCTCGCTCACACTACCACAAAGAGAGCACTTTAGGTTTGTATTGAGCCCTGTACACTTCTGGGGGAATTTCTGGACTCTGTACACAGTATAACCACCCGATGGTATACCATATACAGAGCCAGCTTCCTACACACTACAATTAAACATATAGTTTGGCAGTTTGGCTCATTCAAATCCTAGTTGTCCAATGCTTTTGAACCCTTGTGTTAGGGGTTGAACCTGTGGATTATCAGTAACAACAATGAATGCTAGAACACTCACCTCGGTCCAGCTTGTACAGGACTATCTGCATTTTAACCCAAAGTGTTACATTTTTGGGGTACTTATCAAACAGGAAGCCTCATTAAAGAAGTAAGTGCTGTGGTAAAGGTTTGTGCTCACTTACCCCGTGGATAAAGGACACCTGTTCCTTTCCATCCAAAAGGGAACCATGCCTCTCTTGTTCACACAAGCATCCGATCTAGGCTGAGGCTACCCACTAACTTATTAACAACTCTTAAATGGGCTCAAGACCTTGTGATAAGTTTAAAGATCTATATACTTTTAACTGCATAGCCCCTGTTCTGAAAGCCCTCCGCTGGAACGTCACGGAGAAAAAGGTACAGTTTAAATGCCCTGGTATACATGCAGTTTAGAAGTAATTAAAAAAATACCCAAGCATGGTGATCCCATGCTTGTGCTCAACTAGATTCCCAAATACTAGTCAGGATTTCTTACTTTCATCTAGTTCTGGGACATATAGTTACTTATACGCAATTTAAGTCCCCTTTCTCCCCACACTCCAAGTATAATGGTATGCTCTTACAGTAGTCCCTCTGCTATCTTGCTTATGATCCCTTTCAGGTCTCTTTTAAGTCCAAGTAGGAGTATCCTGCAGTCCTATCTGTGCTGTTGCCCGAGGTTCCTGCTGGCATTCCATGTTCAGCTGTAAATGGCGCAAACCTGCATTTTTGCTGGTTCCCATCCCACCCCTGCTGGTGCACCATGGTGCAGCCATGAATTTTTGTCTCATTATTTTTGAAGAGCAATCTTGTCTCTTGAACGATGCACACGCTCACTTCCTAGTGGTCCTGGTCTCTTTAAGCACCCCACTCTCCGACATGCCCTGGGACCCTGCACATTCTCTTACATTTCTTTATGCTCGCAGACCTCTCTGTGACTTTGATCTGAAGAACAATTTTCTGTGCTCAAGATCAATGCAGCTATTCTTGGCAGATGGATTTTGCTGAATCACATTTGACTTGCAGTGGCCTTGTGTGCATATTCTTGCAAACATGCCGATCATCATGTTCATGCAAGCATCACTTGCATCTTATCCTTAATCGCACCTGTGACCCTAAAGTCTTGAGGGCCTCTCTGTACTCCAGATGCGGATTTAATTACACTATCTTCGGGCAACTGCAGTACATTTTCTGCTTTCAACTACAATGTATATCATTATTAATCCCCTTCTGGAATATAGGAGACCTCATTATCAGAGCAGATAGCCACTCCAACATGTATATACATGTTTAAAATCACTGGTCTGGAAGTTCTTCATCTGAAACAGCTAGTTACAGACTCTACACATACTGCAGGACATATCCTGGATCATTGCTACACTAACGTAGACACTCTTAACTACGACAATGTTATTAGGGTCCCCTGGTCTGATCACTCATTATTACTGTTTTACATGCCCTCTCAGAAGCAAGCTGAACATGCTACACTCGCGAAAAAGTTTTGTCCGGTCTGGTCTAAACTCCCAATAGAAACTTGGGACATTAACCTCAAGAACACCTCACCCAAAATTTCCAATGACTCTCTGCAAGCTGATATGTCTTTCACTCAGTGGGTAGAGGCTTCCTTGGACCTCACTCTTCCTAAGATTGAACTGTCTCATAGAAGTGGGGAGAATAAGAAAGCCTGGTACACGCCTGACTTGAAAATATTGAAGCTAGTATGTAAACAACAGGAAAGACAGTGGAGAAAACACTACTCTGAAACCGATAAGGCCAACTACAAACTTGCCTTGACAAAGTATTAAAAAAAGGAGATTAAAATCACCCAATCCAATTACTTTCAGACAAAAATTAGTACAGCCGCCAACTCCCCGAAAGAACTTTTTAAAATCTTTAAATCCTTGGTCACCCCTCCTTCCCCCATTGAACACCCAGGACTTGCACAGGTCCGATGTGAGGAACTGGCAAAATTCCTTTTCACTAAAGTGGCCACCATATATTCGTCCTTCTAAAATACTCCTATTGAATCTCCTTCTTTATCCCACATGGCTCTGACCCAACTGAAGGAATAAACCTTCCTACTACTCAGCGTCTTCTAAGTAATTTAAAATAAGGCTCCCCGAATGATCCTGCACCCCCTACTATATTAAACCTTGTATCAGACACTGTGGCCCCAGTTATTCGGGAGGTGATTAATGCCTCTCTGGCCTCAGGCCTGGTGCCGTCTACTTGGAAACAGGCTAAAGTTAGGGCCCTGTTGAAGAAACCTAACCTTAACCCTGAAGATTGGGCAAACTACCGCCCCATCTCCCTTTTGCCCACTATCAGTAAACTCACGGAGAAATATGTCAATTCTCTGTTGGCTACTTTTCTGGAGGATAACAACTCCTTTCATGCCACTCAGACAGGGTTTAGGAGAAACCAGGGCACTGAAACAGCTCTCATTGCAGTGGTTGAGGAAGCAAGGAAGATCGTAGACAATGGTAACCATGCGGCCATACTACTATTAGACCTGAGCGCAGCCTTCGACACCGTGAACCACTCCATCCTGCTTCACAGGCTTGAGGAAGTTGGTGTCTCGGGCCGCGCACTACAATGGCTGCATTCCTTCCTGTCTGATAGGACCTTTGTGGTCTTTGAAAACGAGGCTTCCTCCCCCCAAATATGTCTTAACTGCGGTGTTCCCCAGGGTTCGTCCCTCAGCCCCACCTTATTTAATATTTATGAGGCCTTTAGCTGAGGTGGTGCTTCCCTGGGGAGTACAACTTGTCACATACGCAGACGACACACAATTGATTATCTCATTAACCACGCATGATGCCCCCTTTGAAAGCCTCTCCATTTGCCTTAATAAAGTTCGGGAATGGATGGATGAATCCTTCCTAAAACTTAATGGGGCAAAAACTGAGGTGATGATGCTGGGATACAGGGCACCTACCACAGTGGAGAAATGGTGGCCGGACAGTCTGGGCCAACCACCCAAGCCCAGGACCCAAATCAAGAGCCTTGGGGTGTGGATGGACCCAGCTCTTAACTTCTCAGTACAGGCCCGGAAGGTAGCTGCCACATGCTATGCACTCATGAGGATTCTGAGGAAAATTATCATCATCCTCCCCTTCGAAGCCAGAAGGATCCTAGTTCAAGCGCTGATCTTATCTCGCCTAGATTATTCTAATGCATTATATCTAGGTGCCCCTCAAGGGACAATTAAGATACTGCAGACTGCGCAGAATTGCGCGGCTCGTATGTTGTTGAACGTCCCACGGAGAACATCTGAAGAACCCTCACTACGTAGTTGCACTGGCTTCCAGTGCAACAGAGGATCGAATTTAAAGCTCTGGTCACGGTCCATAAAGTAGTCTATAAAACAGCACCCGCATTGATGCAATCATTATTCTGCCCGTACTCCCCTGGTCGGGAATTAAGATCCTCTAATAAAAATCTCTTGACAATCCCTAAAATAAGGAGAGTGCGTATGGGTGGTCGACGCTTCTCCCTACGGGCCTCAAAACTTTGGAACAATCTTCCACTCTACATCAGAAAGCAACCATCTTAGTTTCAGGAAGATGCTGAAAACTCTGCTGTTCATCTAGCCTTGGTGAATGAACGTTGTCTAAAGCGCTGGGATGCCTTCGGGTAGCCATGCGCGATACAAATACGTAATCATTCATTCATTCATTCATTCATTCATTCACCTGTTGGAATGCTTGGGATTCGAAGTTAATCAGCGTACTCACAAATTTGGGTAGAGATGCTATTTGTATTTTTCAGGAAAACTAACATAATCATCAGACTAATGGTCAGACTATTCCCTGAACCTCTTCTAAATGGCAGATAAATGGGGTCAATCAGCTTACCCCATACTACAAGTTTAGTGGATGGGCCATCCTAGTCAAGGGACCTAAAAATGGACATTAGCACCTTCACCCAAGTGTTTCATTCCATCACGATCCCAACAGCTATGATCCTGGATGCTCTGGAAAACACTGAAGAGAATCCATTAGTTCACATTAATTTTCTCACAGTGAACTATTTAAAAATAAAAATAAAACCTTGCAAGGCACTGGAGTAAACCTAAACTTGGTTAGGACCAAACAGCATCCAACGTTTAACGGTATGGTAATCTTATTTATGCCCAACCTAAAAAATCCTGGGCTCATGGCTAACTTTAGACAAAGACTTCTATTTTATGTGGCCAAAAATTTGATTAATGTGCAATTCTCTTCTTATTTAGAGCTAACAAAGATTAACAGTTTGGCCTCCTCTTTTGCAGCAGTATGGGAACCACCCTCACATAAATCAGGGCAGTCACGAGTATGCCTTTATCATGCTGCAAATCTCTGGAGAGGACTAGTGCTTGTTAAATACTTGTGGATTTCCATAGTTATATTTGGGGCAAAAACGAAGCCATTGCGCAACGGGATTATTGACCGAGAGCTTTCTTTCCTCGAGTTTACTCTAGGTCTAAAACCTCGTTTGAATCTTGGCTCTAATTTTAATTAGATGCTGACATGTACTTGTTGGCCTTCACCTGAAGACTCCTGCAGGGGACCGTTCTCTACAAAGAAATATTACAAAGAGATGCTTTGGTTCCCTATCTTGTCATATTCCAGCTCAATAGATTATGATAGCTTCCGTGACCAAATGCTACACAATGTGTATAAAGCTTAAAGCTATGCATTCTTTTCCTCAAGTGAAGAGAACTAACTACACTGCAACGGTCATGAAAGCACTTTACTGGCTGTAAACTAAAACAAATAATTATAAATTCTATGCATGATCCACAAAGCTTGCCATGACTATTAGACACAACCTTAATATACTCTGATTCTACTATCCGACAAAGTGACTAAGGTCAACAAAGAAAAACATGCAGGCCCTCTGAGTACATTTTTGCAGCGGATTCCTCCAGTATCCAGTGCTCTACTGCCAGGGCCACGGGAACAATGCAATTGTGCGGCTGCTGCAATTTTTGCACAGTTATAGATTTGCTGCATTTGCCACACAATCCATCATCTGGCTGCATAATAAGCAGATTTTAACAAACAAATTGTTTATAGCTCAAAGGATTCAAAAGTTACAAAAAGAGCAGTGACGTGTTGCTGCGCGTGAAAGACCCTTAGCAAAGCTGGACTGGTCACCTTTCTATTCTTTGCTATATTTGGGTATTAAACTGGTACTAATGAAGTGCAATCAAGTTTAAAAACGACGAAATAATGAAGGAATGCTATTACAAAATGTGTTGCATTATGTCGCATAATTTTCATTTTCTTGCTGCATAATTTACTCCACGCTGCAGAATAATTTGGCCCTCTCCTGACGCATAAATCCAGTGACCCCCGTCTACTTCTTAGTGTTTGCCTTTCGCCAGAATGTATGAAGTTCAACAAGGTGCTGAAGACACCTGCCGAGTTATGCAAATTGTCTTAAACTTGTACTGGAACACTACGCGCTTTACTTTCCGACAACCACAGAATTCTGAAGCAGCTTTACGGTAGTATGAAGGCTACATAAATAACAAATAAATAAATGACTTCAGAAAGCATTGGTGTTTCTCCTCTAGCACGAACTCACTGCAACAGGCACGCTCTATTTAGAATCTTCCCCTTTCCTTGTCCCTGTAAGCCTACTGGTGCCCCTGTCCCTCAATGGCTCCCGGGTGCGTATGGCCCTTGGTCTCGGTTGAGTCCACTTAGCTACGAAACCCTGCAGAGTTTCGAAGCTCAAGGCTCCTAGGAAGGACATATTTTCTAGGATTCTGTAGATGTGCCTTGGACTTGCAGTGCCTCATTGTTTTTCCAAATCTAATTAACATATCCTTGAATAGATTTCATCAGCAGGACTCCTGGCCCCATACACTGTACCTTGTGCTACAGTCCTCGATCCCTTCTATACTCCTAAGGCAGACATGCCAACCCTCCCGATTCAGGCGTGAGACTACCGATTTCAGGGCTAGTCTCCCGCCTCCCGATTCCTGCAAGCAAAAGCCCGATTCCTCAGGGGTTTCAGCTGACAGGGCTTGGTATTGTGTAACATGCTAATTCTTCAAGGAAACGTCAGAGGGCCGATGCAGGGGCTAGGAGGGGTGAAAAACCAATTAAGCCACATTAACAAGCGCATGGTCTTTTAAAGACCTGTGAAGTACTCGGGGGCGGTGTGTGTGCCCTGTTTCGGGGGGGGGGGGGGTTGAATGCACTGCCAGCAACGTGCCAGGCAGTGTTCAACACTTGCATCACCCTTTCTCTGCCTGCTATTGCGCTCCATGCTTCGGAAAGGTAAGAAAAAGAACGTGCATTTGCGTTTGAAATGCCCGATCCTGCAGCATCACACTTCCAAAGCCCACACAAGACAGTAACCCGATTCAAGGCCCCATTCTCCCGATTTTTAAAAAAAAATCTCCCACTTTGCTCCTCTGAAATGTTGGCATGTATGCTAAGGAGTCCCTAAAGGGCACAAATGCTTCGGGGGCTTGATGAAGACGGCTTGCTCCACTGGACCCCAGAAAGTAGCCCTTTGTTTCTGGTTATTGTAAGTTCACTTGAAACCTCTGGTCTCCGCATTTCTTTAATAAGTCCTAAAGCGCCACTACTCTTTGCTAAGGCACTTGAGGCAGCACTGTCTTAGTCACTGCGGTGTTTTCCTGACTGCGACCCCTCTGCCCCACACAATATACCCCTTTTGCAAAATTTCTAATATATCACTTTACAATCGTAACCACTGCAGGGTCTCATTTCCACATATACGCTTTGAGACGCTGCAGAAACTAAGTCTCTCTATAGTTGTAAGCCTCCCATACAGATTGTCCCAGCATCACTCAGAATGGGGTAGGTGGCTCTTGGATAATCCGTGGCATTTTAGAGTTGGGGCAATTGGTTGGGCCTCTTGATTCCTTCCCTCTGTTCTTGCCAGGCATATATTCCCTCGACTCTTGCTCACTGCAGCTCCAGCAAAGCTTTGTCATTTAAAGCGATGAGGAGTCGTCTTCGTCCCAGGTCCCTACAGGTATTACCCCTCTTGACATCAGCTGGTCCCACCTTCCCTCCTTAGCGCGTGAGGGTGTGGGGGCATCTATTTTCCCGAGTGCCCGCTGGCATCCTCACCCCTAACCACGGACTGCCACCTCGCACATACCTGCGCCCAGAGGGTTGCTAGGGGCCCTCCCCTTCCCATGAAGGTAGGGGGTCGCTGCTAGCACTCAGAGGGCGACGAGCTCATGGCTCTCACTCTCACTGGGCTTCAAAATCGGCATACTGAAACCCCATCAGCCTCCATCATGGATGAGGGCTAGAAGCGAAAGGCTACCGGAAGAGGCAGTCGATGCCAAATACAAAAGAAGTGAAATTATGGTACGCGGAGTCGCCATCTTTGAATTTCTAGACCGTTTCTTATTTTAGGGGAGCGTCATTTCAGAAGTTAGAAAAAGGAAATTTATGTTAACGTTTGACAAGTTATCTGTTATATTGTAAATAATTTAAAGAAAGTAGTAAATGCATGAATAAGAATGAATTTCATTAGAGAATGACAGTAGAACGTAAATTGTTGGGCATTGAACTTGTAAATAATTAAGGTACATCCTGACACCGCTATTCATTAACCCTGTATTTAAATAGTAAGTTGGCTTCTGCAATGTTTACACAGTTAGTAATATTTGTGCGGGCACCTGTAAATGTACAGTATACATTTTTAAAGTAAAACAGCTCACTTAAAAGATGGCCACTACATTCACCCGCCCAGCAGAAGCCATTTTACGTTTGGTCCGGGCATATAACCTAATAACAACCTGCAAAAGCAGACAGCAAGATACAGGCATATTGAACATGAATTGTTTAAGTATACAAGCATGCGCGATATGTTGTTTATATGCTACGTATGTAATGAATGCAAGAGGACACATCCATTTGTCAAAGTAAAACAATCCTATTAGCAGTTAAAATTTAGCTAAACGGCGTTTTTCCGTTCCACAATTATAACATTTTAAAAAGAATCAATATTTAACACTGCATAAAATATTCTCAAAAAGCTGGGTGCTCAAATGAATGCACTCGTTCGATTTTGACTAGAATTTCAACTCCAAAACAGCACGTTTTTCGCGTTAAGATGGCTGCTGCTTTGCTAGCTTTAATCGCCTGCGCGTCTTAAGTCTTTACTCAAGCCCCCTGCGCGGAACGCTTTGCGCCGGTGTCCTTTCGCATCTGTCCTAGCTCTGGGCCTCCTGTCACGGCTGAAAGAGGTAAGGTTAGTGCATTGCAAGTATCTTAATTAAATTTCCATCATTTAAGACCGAAATAAGCTGAGTCCACTTGCTCGGTCTAACATGTCGGAAGGTGTTCGGATTCTGTTATATTAGTACTCTGTTTGTAACTTCAATACCGGCATGTTTCTATCTTAATTTCTACGGTTTGCGTTAGTAACATAAAATGTTATATTTCTATGAATTCTAGTACTTGTTTATATGTTAGCGGAGAGACCGAGAGAGGAGGCTGGATCTAAGTTGTACCTGCTTATATATGGTTCCACTGGCTGTTTTCTCAGGCTGACAAGTGCGCTGCTGCACTCTTTATTTAATATGCTAATGAAATAGGCAGAGAGTGCTAATATACGACGCTTTGCTGTACCACAAGGTGGACCGCTATGAGAACTTTGAAAGCAAGTTAGAAAATCTATTTTTCATGTTGAAACCATTGCAACCAAACGGGGTGCCCAGGTGTGGGTAAGTTCACAAAGTGAAGTCTTTTAAAAAAAATTTTTTTTGTCCTCATATTCGCCCTTGGTGACCATATAGTGACGTAGAGATATAGGAGATGACTGAGACACTGGCCCAGGTTTACTGGGGGGGATTTAGATGGTACCAACCGGAGTATCCCGCAATGCCACGCATCACAACTCTATCCTCATCTGATGGCACCGACAGGGTTGGCGAACTGCTATATACAACCCATTTCATAACCAAAGTCGCATGTATAGGGTATGTATAGCAAAAGGGAATCAAGAGAAATGATCCTTCCAAGCAGCACAATCATAGGACATGGGGGAAAAAAAAAGAAAAAAAAAAGAAGAAACCCCCCCCCCCCCAATGATGTTCTGGCCTATGATTACCAATTCAAAAGTAGCTAAAATCTCCTCTTGTGTTAGTTACCTACTCTAGCCATATCTAGTTTGGACATCTGTAACATAGCTGCACGCCAATCGGTAAAGAGAGGAGGTGTCTTGTCTTTCCACCGTCTACAAATTTCTCTTCTAGCCAATAAACAGCTATAGAAGACCAGTTTTTTACTTATACCTTCAAGCTCGGGTATAATACCAAAGAAAACTAACGTGGGGCAAGGACTGACTTGTAGACCAATTGCTGATGAGAGGGAAGCACAGATTTCATTTCAAAATGATGTTATATATGGACACTCAAAGAACATATGTATGTCTGATGCTGCTACGAGACCACATCTAGGGCATGCAACCTGAGCATTATTGGGGAACTTTGATAAACGTAGTGGAGAGTAGTACACTCTATGGAGTGTAAACAAGTTGTTACGACGGAGCCAGGATGGTTTCACAATCTCCCCCCAAATCTTAAATGATTTGAACCACAAGCCCTCAACATCGGTGTTCGTGATATGTTTCCCAGAGGGAGTGGGGGAGCAGGAATTCGCCATCGATCTCGTCTAGTATAAGGTTGTACCAGAATGCTATCTCTTTTTTAAAGGGAGGTTTGTCCATCAGATAGGTAACTAGATTATCAGCACCTAATTTGAACCTACCCCTGCCTTGACTATAAGTTTGGGACCAACTCTGGATTTGAAGGTATTTAAAGCGTGAGAAGCGAGTTCCTATTGTTGAGCTCAGGGTCTCCCATGAGAGTAACACTCCATCATCAAACAGGTCCCCCCAAGATGAGAGCCCGGCCTCTCTAACTGGGAGAGCTAGGCTATCCAAAAGCCAAGACGGTGCTCCTGGTGAGTCCCATAATGGGGCCCGACTAAGATAGTAGTCCAATTTGAATGTACGTCTTAGATTAGCCCATGTTCTGGCAAGATCCCTCAAAACCTTTAACTTGACCTTCTTAAAGTACTTAGGGTCCCCAAATTTTAACAAGAAGTTCATTGGCCCAATTTTTTCCCCCTTAAGAAGTGCTACAAATAATTTTCCGCACCCTACGTTATTAGGGGTCTTTAAAAGCATCCTAATGTGAGAAAGTTGGAAAGCCCAACCATAGAACTGGAGGTCCGGTGCTGCAAGGCCCCCTTTTTCTCGACGCCGTCTTATCTTCTTCCAAGATAACCTGGGCGTACGGCTATTCCAAATAAATCTATTTAATTCAGTTTGGAGTTTGGCAGTCAAATATGGAGCAAAAAAAAGAGGGATAGTATTAAACAAAAACATAATCTTGGGTAAAATGGTCATTTTAACCAAATTGGATCTACCTATCAGGGAAATAGGAAGAGCTGACCATGATCTCAACGATCTTGGAGCTTCCTTAGCCACAAGAGCAAAATTTAAAGGGGCGATCTTATTAATATCCGTATATATATTTAACCCGAGATACCTAAGGGTGGAACTAGGCTGTAACCCTACAACCGGTGTAGGGTGATTCCAAACCATAATGTCGGTTTTGGATGCATTCACTTCGTAACCGGATATTGCCCCAAACTCTTCTGCAATAGATATAACAGTAGGGAATGCTGAACTCAACTCAGATGAAAAAATAAGGACATCGTCCGCATATAGTGCGACTTTCCGCTCCCATCCTTCAAAAATAAAAGGTTTTATATTAATGTTATCCCGGATTAGTTGGGCGAAAGGCTCAATATATAAATCAAACAAAAGTGGTGAGAGGGGACACCCTTGACGGGTTCCTCGTGTAATGCCGAAAGGCTCAGTGAGTTCCCCATTAACCAATAATGAAGCAGAAGGGTTTTTGTATAATCGTTTTACTGCTTGCCTAAAATTGTCTCCCAAATTGATCTTTTTTAACACTTCTTCTAAGTACACCCAGTTTACCCTATCAAAGGCTTTGGTGGCATCAAGAGTAAAAACTGCTAAAGGAAGTGATGCTGAAGTAGCCATATCTATTGCGCCAATAAGGTCATAAGTCAGTTCATACAATTGCCTCTCTTTTACAAAGCCCTTCTGATCTCCATGCAAGATGTTGTTTGCTATACCACCCAATCTATTCGCAAGCACGGCTGCAAAGATTTTATAGTCCGTGCTGAGAATTGAGATTGGCCTATATGACCCACAGTTAGTTGCAGGTTTGCCCGGCTTTAAAATCAGTTATAGAGGCCCTATCCCAAGAAGCAGGAGGTAAGGCACCTTCTAGTAGGATACTATTAAACAAGTTTGTTAAGTAAGGAAGAATAGATGGACATATTACTTTATATATTTCAGAGGGTAACCCTTCTGGTCCTGCTGCTTTGCCTTTTTTGCTTTTCAAGATGGCGGAACTAACTTCCTCCGGTGTAATAGGGCCGTCTAAGACTTCCATTTGTTCTGAGTCTAGAACCGGAAGAGCAATCCCGGATAACCAATCCCTTGCTTGGGTGGGTTGTACATTATTATCTTCTTGATATATCTCACTAAAGAAACTTCTAAAAGCGCCACTAATTCCCTCATCTGTGGAGTATAGTACACCATCTTTGCTGATGGCACTAATATTGTTTCGGACCCTATCAGTCTTCGACTTCCAGGCAAGGAGCTTGCCGGCACCTTCCCCATATTCGAAGTGGGCCAATTTACTAGCCTCCCATCTCTCTAGGACCCGTGCACTCAAAACCGAGGAGAGATCTCCTTTTAGGACTGTTAATTTATCTTGCAACGGAACTGATGGGGACCCTGTTGATACTGAGTTTGTGTCAATCTCTACTTGAAGTTTTGCTATCTCCAATTCTAGAGAGGCTACTGCATCCCTATAGGTCTTGTTTTTGTAAGCTGATATATTGGTTAGATAGCCCCTTAAAGTAGCTTTGAATGCGTCCCAAGTTGTCCCTGGTGGAGCGGTCCCGTGGTTAAACTCCCAGAAGGATTTGACTTCCTGATTTAATGCCTCTGGGATGTCAGGAGCGACGAGTATTGATCTATCGAAAGACCAATTTTTGTTAGCGAGGTCCTAGATGGAACCTCAAGCTCAAGCAAGATGGCTGCATGGTCTGAGAGATGAAAGAGTAAATGAGAAACTGATTTTACGTATTTAACTAAAGTATGATTAATCAAGATGAAGTCAATCCGAGACTGGTGGTGAAATTTGTAATTTTTAAATGTGACCCCCTTTTGGGACCCATGTAGTGTCCTCCATATGTCAATATAGTTCAATGCTTTCATATTATTTAACAGAAACATCCTAGTCTTAGATAGAGTTATAGCCCTGTTAGTAGGTGACTTATCTAATATTGGATCTAGGACTATATTAAAATCGCCTGCTAGAATGACCGGCTCTGAGAATACATATAATTGTGAAAAAAGTGTGACCAATACCGATGGATCGTCTTGGTTTGGGCCGTAGTAACCTACTATCGTGAATGGTGAACCCAAAATAATAACAGAAGCTATTGCCCATCGACCATACGGGTCTATCTGTTTAGAGACTAGCCTAGCCCTGATTTTTTTAAAAAGAATGGCCACCCCCCTAATGTGTGAAGTTTGTGATGTAACAACCCCAAAATCTATCCATCTATTCTTACTCAACAAGTTTTGCATTTCAATTTCTGCCAAATGTGTCTCCTGGAGCACTAATACTTGCGCAACCGAATCTCGTAGATATTGCATGATATAATTTCTTCAAGGGGAAGTCCGAAGACCATTAGTGTTCCAGGACAAAATGCGTAGGTTATGCATTACACTGAGAAAAAAATATTATAAGAACCAAAAGCCAATTCTGCCAAACACCAAGCGGTAAACTATATATTAGCTGACTCCTGTCATTCCCTTCTAGAAAGTACTGTAGAGGACGTTTAAGAGGACAATTTTTGCTTCTTTCCTCCCCCCCCCTAACCCCCCTCCCACCCCATGCCCCCCCACCCACGGGAAACCCCCACTCTATCTATCTGGATTCCCAGAAAGATAGCACTCCGCTGTGGACCCCTGCCAATACCGACCAATAACCAAATTTGGGGGAAAAAGAAGGAAAAAAAACAAAGGCAGAGAAGGAGAAAGACCTAGGTGAGATTAAGTGAGATATAGATAATATGACTTCCTAGAATATGACCCGCAAGTGAATGTAGAACTTATCACCTGGTTTAACAGGATTGTGCTGAGAAAATATATATATATATATATATATATATATATATATATATATATATATATATATATATTTTTTTTTTTCCCCTTTGTTTTTTTTTTTTTTTTCCCTTTTCACCTCCTTTTTTTTTTTTAAACACCTTCCCAACACCTTTTTACTCAATACTATAGAACTCATATTTCTTCAACGTGCCTAAATGCAAATTCTGAGCCTTCTACCGAGTTTTTAACCAAGGCTAAATTGACTTTTTATAAAGCCAATTATGGGTTCATCTGAAAACTGGAAGGCAGGGAGGCAACTACAAGAACAGATGAAGAAAAAAGGACCCAAAACTACTTAGCAGATTCTGACCCCCTGCCCATACTCAGCAGGAAGTCATCAGCGGCCTGTACTGATCTTATGTTATGCATAGTATTCTTATACATAACTCTTAATGCTGCTGGAAAAACCAACTGGGCAACGGCCCCTTGGCTCCTGAAAGCTTCCAACCTTTTTCCAATCTCCCATTGTCTATCAAGCGTGATTCTAGAAAGGTCCGATCTAATCTGGAAGTTGAATCCCTTAGCATTTACCACCTTCTGTTTCAGCGCGATATTCAGAATAGTTTCTTTAAGGGAGTATGTGAGAAAATTAACCAAAACTTTCCTAGGTTTTGTTCTCTGGGGGTTCCTTCGAAATGGCTCTCTGTGAATGCGCTGAATATCCATAGCTATTTCTTGTTCCGACATATCTAACCGTAACGCCTCTTTCAAGAGAGAGACAATGAATTGTTTAATGTCCGAACCCTCTTTATCCTCCGGTATATTCAGAATTCGGAGATTATTCCTCCGGGCATGATTTTCCAAAGTCTCCATCCTTTTGGACAAACTCTGATTCTCTTGTCTAAGGTTCCTTAGTTCTGCTTTTGTGGCACTTAGATTGATGTTAACTTCTGTAACGGAATCTTCAAAAGTTTCTGTCCTGGTGGTGAGAGCACCAAGTTTACTGTCCAGAGACTGGCAATAGCATCGAATATCGGCTTGATTTGATGCCGAAGTCTCAAATCCCTTTTTAATGTCTGTGGCCAGGGTTGCAAACATTGCCTGAAAGGAGGTCTGCATTGTGAAAACCAGATCCGAATTCAAGGCCTGAGTGGTATCATAGGGTAAACTAGGATCTCCCCTGCCACTGGTGGAAGATGTTGAACCGGCTTCTTGGAGAACTGACTGTAGACTAAGACCAGATGCTACACTCGGTGGGGCTAGAGGTAATGGGGGTGCCAGTGGCGTGAACAGAACCAGAGAGGGCACAGATTGCTCCAAATTAATGGCCGCTTGGTGATCTACTGGGTTCAATCGACCTGTTCCTCCTAGCATAGGGGAGAGCGATTGATCCAAATTGCAGTCCTTATCTTTCTTGCCCTTGTCACTATTATCAATGTTATTATTCGCAATGATGCTGTCATCATTGGATTTGGCAGTGGCGGAAGTACTAATTTCATTTAGGCCCTCAACGTCTTCCAAAAGGAGATTAGAAATGGGGACACTCGTTCCTGCCGTTTCCTCTATGGGAAGCCCTTCCACTTGTTTAGCAGCCATCTGCAGTTCTGGTATATTATCCCCTACCTCCTGATTCTGTAGGGGGGAGCGGGAATTACTTGCCAACAGCACCACTTGAGGGACCACTTTAAAGTAGGAACGCAATGAGGGAGTTATTTTTGAGGTGGTAACAAAATTCTTTGATTTATTTTTTGCTGACTTAGGGGTATAAGAACGCTTTGCCTTAACCTGACCAGTTAGATATGTCGACAGCTTTATTTTGTCAATACCATCAGTAGTGTCAGCAGCAGTATTAATTTTAGAGATAGTATGAGGAAGTATGCCTTCTGTGCCCAAGCCCTCGTCTCCAATGCTGACAGAAGTTGCTACCCTCAAATCGGTAGGCTTTATAGATGTATCTACTTTAGGAGAGGGAAGCTTATTTTTAGAATCAGTTTTATGAAAAAAAGAAACCTTATTAGTATCTTTTCTACCAGAAGCAGTACATTTCCCTCTCATGCGCCCTTTCACCTTCCCCTTTCCTCTGCCTTCCCGGCAGGTCTCCTCAGTACACTCCGGTATGCCCACAGGATTCAAACCCACAGACTCGTCCCCACTACTCCCTTCAGCGCTATTGCTGCTGTTACCGCCGGATTGTTTCTTGCTCTGACGCCTGCGATGTCTTCGCTGACATCGCTGCTGGACTAGGGGCTGCTTCTCCAGAATCTCTCCCTCCTCACGCTGCTCCAACTGCACCTGTGCCTGTGCCTGTGCCTTTGATGCTACAGCTGCGCCATACCGCCCAAGTAAAATACCTCGTGTGCGGCGACCTCTCTTGAGCTCCAGGGCGGCCAGCGACCAGATCCACCCACTCGCGGGAGAATGTGGGGATTCTAGCGCCGGCTGACTTACTGCCGCGGTGCACCGTAGTTCCTTCCCCCGCTTGCCGGATGAAACTGAAACTGCAATCGTAGACGCTGCAGACTCCGTGAACTCCGCCGTGAACTCCGCCGCTGCGGACCCTGTGTTTGTCTCCTCCCCTAAGCATATGGGAGGCAGAGGTATGACGTTATGGCGGAGGGACGCCGTTACCGAGGATAATGAGAACGTAGTTTTTGGGAAATTTTTTACAAATAAAGTTGGCGAGAATAGTGATGCGCTGTTGCGGTATGACGGGAAGGCATATGGGATAAAGTCTAAGGAGCTTCAAGCCCCCGTATACAGAAACTGCAGGAGCCCGTAGGCGGAGTACTGCCGCGGCTCAACCGGCCGCCGCCATGTTTCCCAATCCGAAGTCTTATTATACGCCATCCTATGGGGATCTGCAAACAACCCCCCCCTTGGGTGGAGTAACAATGGCAGAACATTTAGCACTAGTGACTTTGCCAAATCCATTTAGCTCCTCCACCTGCGTGCAACGGTCTCAGATGCTCGAAGTGCCCCATAGTCGCACATTTGTCTAAATGTACGAGTAGAGTAGACAGTAACTTAAAAAGCTCGGCAGCACCCCCCTCTCCAACTCACACTTTCACCAATTATGTTTCAGCCCCCCCCCCCTCCAAAAAAAAGACTAAAACACGACCATCTGGTTTATGGATTACATCCTTTACTTCGTTTTGAATGGAGATTTATGCAGGGAGCACTCCAGGGCCAGTAAATGTCTTCCGAGCATAGTCATGCATTCATTTACATTCTTACCACTAGCTGTGGGCAAGGTCTTAAAATGGTTCACACTTGTCTTAATCAGTCAACATGGTATTTTCCCAGTGGGGTCGTGAATATCCACACAACATTCTGTGATCCACTTTGACATTTACTTAACCCGAGTGGTCGTTCTGTATAGGAAACTTTTGGGGTCCTTTTAGCCAAACAATGAATGCAGATGTACCAGCCGACTGAGGCCACCACACTCTACACAAACATATCACGTACCAACAGCATAGACCACCTCAACAACGTCCTAAGTTTGTTGTCCAATACGAATGTCAAACGCAACTCCACAAAGCATAATTAACTTTTTTCTTAAACAACTCGACAGTTCCACTCATCCAGTATCGTCCAGAAAGGGTTCTGTTCACAATATATGCTTGAGCAAGATCATGGCACTTCTACATCAGCAGACACCTATCATTTAAGATGCACCATGTAAAGAAAGGTTAGACAGTTTAGTTGCATCCGTGTACAAAGTTTTCCATCATTAAGAAAGCAACTTCCAAGCACCCCATTCCATAGCTGCCAAGGTTTCAGAGTGCCATGTGTGACATTTTTAAAATTTCAGTCAAATTATGAGTGACATTCCAACGACTATGAGTGACACTTTCTCACGAGCAAAAAACATGCAATGAAGACTAGGGAAACTTCTAAATATAAGAAATTACAGACATTTGAGCAACAAGAACTTATGGAAACTGCTGCAGAGCATCAGAAATGGAAGAACACAGTCCTAACGGACCTCCTCCCTCACCCGGACCCCCGCCCCCTGGCCTAGCCCCAGTGCCGAGAGAGCCGCGAGAGCCAGCCAGGCTGGTAAAACTGTCACGCACTGGCCTGTAGTCTGTGAAGATACACAGTTAGTCAGGGCGCCCATGATAATGATGAGGAGACAGAGCAGCATTGCGACAGGGCCTGCAGATTAAATCAGATCTGCAGATAAACCAGGGGCACTCAGAAGAATGATGAGACTAAAATGATTATGTGTGACTTAAATAATTTATTAGAGATCATGTTCAGACTGTGCGTGCCGCTCAGCGGTAGCGCTGACACAAGCACTAATTATTAAACTGTGGTATGTGCACTTTAAGTCTGTCTGGCGAGCAGCGCTTAACGTTGGCCAAAAACACTTACTTAATGAACTAGAAGAGTTCAGACTGCTGCTGTCTCTGCGTTCCGGTCCGTCCGGCGGCCACTCCATGAGCTGGACAGGGACCCGCGGCCGCACAGCACACTGCATGATCATACACGCTGCACTCTTCTTCTTCCAGCAGAGTGACTCCCTGACTCGTCCCCCACCCGGCCGCACTTTGCGCCCACGATGCCTCTGATGCCCGGCGCTGGCGGCCATGAGTATACTGTCAGTAATCAGTCACTCACTGCAGTGCTCGGGGTGTTTTATTGGATTTGCTCAAACAGCAGCGGCAGCGCATAGAGGAGCGCCCACGATGCCTTTGATGCCTGGCGCAGGCGGCCATGACGTGGCCGGCCCTCAAAGCGGAATGGGAGGCAGTTAACGTCACTGTCTGACTGCTTTATACGCGCTACATGGCCGTGCAGCTGGTCGTTAAAACTCGTCCTGTCTTCAGTGAATACCGCGGCGGGCGAGAGAGAATACCGCGGCGCCCCTGGTTAGTGCCTAGCAGTGTCAGCCAGCATCGTGCTGAGGGCGGCCCCGCCCGTCGTAATTAATTACTGTGTGTCAAATTTAAGCCGTGGCGCAGCAGGAACTTACAGCGCCAGCCTGGAGCCAGCACCGTGGAGGATCGTTACTTTGTAGCCACCTAGCGTTGCCACGCTCTCACTCAGCCCACAAGCTGAGAGCTGCCATTATTACAACATACATGATTATTTATGAACTAAGAGCAGCTGCTGGCACTGGCTGCAGCATGTCTCTCGGACTCGGAGTGGAGCGAGCTGGCGAGTCGGCAAAATGCGTGACATTGCATTTCAGTGTGGTGATGCGTAACACCGCACTGAAATGCGTGAGTGTCACACCTGATGAGTGACACTTGGCAGGACTGCCATTCAAGTCCTCCTACACCTCACCCTCCCTAAGTTGTACCAGGGACCTAGTCACTGGTATTCTGGATGTTGTAAGTAGATTAGGTAGGCAGCAAGACACGTCTTCACGTTATTAAGATACATTTATTAAGTTAGCACAGCAGAGCAGTAAACCTCACAGCTAACCAGACCATCAACTGCCAAGGCTGGAACCTTCACATACAAGATAGATCACTCTTAAGTACTATGAAAGGTTGGGAAGGTAGGAACACAAAGAAAGGGCTTCTGACACCAAGTAGCCATATAGAAGGAAGTACAAATATACAACATATCTTCTCCCTTTACAGATAAAACAAAAATGAAAGACTCAAACACATAGTAAGAGTTTAAGCATGGAAAAGAAGAAGAAGAAAACATATAACACGTAGGAGGTCAGCAACCTCTTGGACTTCCAGAAAAGAAGGCAAAGAGACCGGATCAAGAAGAGGATCATGATGACCACCTTCTCCCCTTAGATTGACGAAAAAACAAAAAGAAACAGCCTACTCTCTACAATCTGTCATTGTGGCCATCAAAAACGGGAAGAGACAGTTTACTTTCTCCGATAATTCTTTTGTCCTCCGAGGCTTCCCGCTCTTTGTTGCAGATAGAACAGTTCAACAAGTGCCTCCAAGGCTCAAAAAATTCTGGAAGGATGTTCCCGAAGAAAAAGTTGGAGCCAGTTCGCTTACAGTCCAAGTTGAAGTTCTGGACGAGGTGTCTCGGTTCTGGTTCTTTTTTTCGGGTAATGGGCCTCTGTTTGTGGTTTGGGCCTCAAAGTTACCTTTACATGGCTACCGACACCAAGTAGCCACATTGAAGGAAGTACAAATATACAATACTGGACATCACTCTAACCATCAACCAAGCCCTATTACATGCTTTAGCAAGATTTCTCAATAGGGTTTGTAAGTTTGACTGTACCATCTAACCCTGATCATTTTACTCGGTCTGCTGCTATAAGCCAATTCCATTCCTTGCCCTATCACATATAATGCTGTCAGAGCTCTGTGTTAAAGAGGATTCTGATTTATTACAATTTGTAACTTTTGTTATGAACATTTTTCCTCTAAAACGAAAATTCTGCAACATGTTAAAACTTATTTTCCTGTGCTTGGCTAAAGTAGACCGGAACTATGCCTAAACTCCGTCTCGAAATTCAACTTGGCCATGATGTCTGTTTTCATTCCTCCTCTCATTACACGTAGCAAAAATGTGCATTGTTTTAATGCTCTGTGTTGGTGTGCTGTTCTCAAAGAACTCTGGAGAAACCCTTTTGCTACTTTCAATGCTTTTACCTGCTTGCGTTACTGTAGGTCTATTCATAAGAAGTGACTGTCATTGTTGTCAGTGTAACCACGTTTTAGTGATCAGTCCAATGGCTTTAGGTCAGAATGGATTGTTTGGATATTTATTAAGGGAACTGGAGTTTGGGTGGTGATAGATGATTCTGTATTTCATTTCATATTTGATTTGAGCTGTGAAGTGATCCGACTTTAGAGAGCGGACCTATATTAGTTTGTCCTTTGGTAAGGACTTTTTATTTTACCCTGAAGCCTCAATTTCCTGCTGTGTTTCATTGAGCCTTATGCTAAACCCCTACACTTATTGACCATGCATCTGGCTATTTTTTTTCCCTTCTGTAATTCACTTTCATTATTTAATAAATCATTATGGCTTTGATCTTAAAGAAGGCTTTAGGTCTCTTCTTGTTTCGACACTTATTTAATTGACTATGCTGCTTTATTTGCTGTTAATTTGCTATCTGTAGAGGTTCATTGCCTCCTATGATTTGAGGTTAACACTGTCTCCGATCTTGTGTAGAGGCTATATCTTAGATTATCAGATAACATAGTGTCAACATCTGTTTCTGCTGGTGGAAATATTTCAATACATACAACTAAAACATAATGCAAACAAGTATTGGTGTGAGGGAACAGTGGTCCTTTTAATGCTCCTCAATGGAAACTAGAATTATGGCCACTGACTAGTAAAGGCGGGTTCAATGATCTATAAAACCCCCATTGATGAGGTACCAGTTTCATTAGGTACAATAAAGCAGAAGTGAGGACGAGAAATGGGTCAACTGGAAGAATCTGAGTAGGCGAAAGAGATCTACCCTAGACAGGTGGCATTACACGCTGGATTCAAGCTGGTTACAATTAAAATACTAGGACTTGTTAAAAAGAGTGCAAATGAAAGCATTTTAAAGATCGCGGGAAAGTGGGTAGGAACATTATAGCATGCCATCTTGATCCAGCCCGGAGTCCAAGAGCTTTGGAGGCAAAAAGAAGATAAACTTAGAGTGTTGCTGGACTTTAAGTGTAACCTTACCCATCGGCCAATGATACTGGGATTATAAGAGAAATTGATTCCCTCTAACCATGGGCAAAATATTGTGGAATATAGATATCGTGATGGCGAGGCAGAACTGTGCAAGATTATGGAGCTGGGATGTAAAACCTGCATTTTCTAATTTGGTTTTTATAATGGACTAGCAGCCCGTCCCGACGTTGTCCGGGTATGAATTGCTGCCGGCCAGTAGTATATTGTTTTGTAGGATTTCGTTTTGATAGCATTTCTTATGTGTGACAGGCCTGTGAAACTCTCCGATTCACAGTGCACTGCTGATGCACTTAAGAGTGCGCATTCAGTAGTGTGTGAACTAGAGTTTCCATACTTTATTTTTCCTTGCAATATTATATAGCGCGAACTCGTCAACATGGCATGAGCACAATTTACATTACAGAAGAACACATTCATTTGTGGTAGGCACGGGGAGACAAAGCGATTTGCCTGGAATCACAGGATGTTGAGCTGATGCCGAGATTCGAACGTAGCTCCCCAGCTCTAAAGTTCGCAATTCTAGAACTTGTGGCGGGAGGTGTGTCTAAAAGTGTATGTCGGTGCTGACCATCAATGAGAGAGACCTGTGCATTTTTCAAATGGGTGGTGAAAAAATATGAGTATGTTGCTGGAGATGTGGGCCGCCGTGCCACCAATGTACTTACCGGGGGAGGTTAAACACCCATTATTCCGCAACTTTCTTTCCGCATACCATCACTCTGCATACTTTCATTACGAAAGTACCATGACTCCGCAATGCCATTATAACGCATGGCATTACATTTTATATGCTTTTACCACACATACATTTACAACGAAATTCGTTGTAAATGCATGAATGGTAAAAGCATGTTTTTTTTAATGTTTGGATAAGGTAAGTATGGGTATAGGGGTATATGTTTTGGGGTACTGAGGTATATGTTTTGGGGTGTTTGGGTATTTTAAGGGTTCAGATATAGTTTTGGGTTATGGGGTACAGGGGTAGGTTTAGGGATAGGTATGAGTTTTGGGGTACAGGGGTATTTTTAGGGTTCAGGGCTAGGTTTGGGTTTTGGGGTATAGGGGTATTTTTAGGGTTCAGGGCTAGGTTTGGGGTACAGGGGCATTTTAAGGGTTCAGGGCTAGGTTTGGGTTTTGGGGTACAGGGGTATTTTTAGGGTTCAGGGCTAGGTTTGGGTTTTGGAGTACAGGGGTATTTTTAGGGTTCAGGGGTAGGTTTGGTTTTGAGGTACAGGGATATTTATAGGGTTCAGGGCTAGGTTTGGGTTTTAGGGTACGGGGTATTTTAAGGGTTCAGGGCTAGGTTTGGGTTTTGAGGTACAGGGATATTAGGGTTCAGGGCTAGGTTTGGGTTTTGGGGTACAGGGGTATTTATAGGGTTCAGGGCTAGGTTTGGGTTTTGGGGTACATGGGTATTTTTAGGGTTTAGGGATGGGTTTGGGTTTTGGGGTACAGGGTATATTTATAGGGTTAAGATGGGTTAGTGTTTAAGGGTGTTGGGGTATTTTAAGGAGTAAGGGTGGGTTATGATTATGGGGTGCAGGGGTATTTAAAGGGAGCAGGGTGGGATTAGCACATGATATGAGACATTGCATGAAGGGCGGAACGTACCACACGCCCACAGCGTTTGTCACGTCCCCAGCACACGCCCACAGCACAACGCAGACATGCCCACAAGGGACTACTTTGCTGGCACGGTTCTTTTACCTTTTAAATGTATATGGTGGGCGTCTGCATAGCCTATGTCCTTCTGTTGCAACTGCCCTTTCCAACGCTGTATTTGGTGTTGTGATTGGTGCTGTGGTTCCTGAGATTACCCGCCTCAAAGGTTTGGGCTCTCTCTTTATTATATTAGTATGGATAAAAATATTTTTCTCTGTAAATCATGAAACATTTGAAAATCATGAAAAATTTGAAAAACCTAAAATATGCAAAAATACCTCACAATAAATATACATTACCCACTCATGGGAAAAGGAACATAAAATGCTAACCAATTTCCAAAACCATGACATTTTAATGCCATACTGTCCATAACAATTAGATTGTGTGCAAATGTAAATAGGATATTTAGTATGAGTCGGATTCCAAAAAACTCCCTCAGGCTAGACTTAACCCACTGTTGTTTTACATTTATTTCAAGAGTTCATTGAATAAGAATGGTATAATCATTTACAGCAAGACTACTATTCATCTTGCAGAAGGCATTAGCCAGAAAAGACTCTGAGTTCTTTTTTAGGTCGAAGCCTAGCGTAAGACTGCGCACATGCGCAGACTCGCTAGTTAGGTCGAAGCCTATCATAAGTGCGCAGTCTTGCTGGTGAGGTCAAAGTCTAGCATAAGACTGCGCACATGCGCAGTCTCGCTGGCAAGATTTAGTGTTATCAGGAGGGTTCACTAGCGGGCTTTATGCCCCGCCCCTCTTTCCCATTGGCCGGCGTCACCGTTTAGGCTAAACGGTGGCTGGCCATTGGGAAAGAGCACTTTCTTTCAAAAAGTTTTCTCTCTTTGAGCCGTCCAACATGGACTGGCTCACTTGACTTACTGGCGTCGCAAAAGGATTCTTATCTTTATGGGGCCATGTGTTTCAAACACATGGCCCCATAAAGATAAGCTCTGGCGCGATCCTGTTTTCGTTTTCGGGACGCGCTTGTTTTTAGAGGAATCGAGCATTGTACCAGACGCTGGAGCTTAGAGTGCTTTCTGTGGTGTGGGGTGAAAGAAAACTTGCAAACACACGCTTTGGTCATTCAGGGCCCTGTATACAGGCTTTGCATCTGAGCTTTTACTCAGAAGCGCGTATCAGGAGAATCCCTGCAGTTTACCTTAAAGTGACTGAGTTGTGTATTTTGTTTGCATTTTCCTCTCTTTACTTTGTACATTTCCCCCTTCCCCACACCTTGACTGCCTCCGCATGCTATCTCCCATAATAGGTATTTTCTCGAGTTATCCCTAGGACGCGCCGGGGTAATCCTGCTGTAATCTGCAGTTTAATTTCGAATTTTCTATCATACTGGATCTGGTTTTTAATTACCAAGTAGGATTGTAAATTGGATGTGGAGGGCAGGCCTAAAGGCTGATCTGTGCGGCAGGGGTATGCTAAGCTGGCGGTGGGTCTCGGTTGTGATGTCTGCTCTGAACCCGCTGATCTGCCGGGAGTGCGGGACTCGAGTGCCGGGGCCGCAGCTGAGCCATGATCATGACTCGGGCCCTGGCTGCACCCTTGGGAGTTCATTCTCTGCAGCCCGCGTGATTGCATGCCCTGCGTTGAACTGGACATGTCTGCAGTGGGCTCTGTCCAGGAGCGAGCCTGCCCCAGTGCCCAGAGAGGCACTGGGGCAGGCTTGATGCACAAGTGCCATAGGCACTGGGGCAGGTTTGATACCAACCACCCCGCCAATGCACTGGGGCAGGTCTGATCCCAAGTATACCCCCCTCCCACCGAGGTACTGGGGCAGGCTTGATTTACCCCCCGCCTCCTGAGGCATTGGGCTGTGTCTGAACCATGTACCCGCCCCCTGAGGCACTGAGGCGGGTCTAATCCCATGTACTCCCCACCGGCACTGGGGCAGGTTTGATCCTGCGTACTACTCCGAGGCACTGGGGCAGGTGTGATCCTGCCTACCACTATGAGACACTGGGGTGGGTCTGATCCCTCCTACCCCGCCCCCACTGGAGGCACTAGGCCTTGCTGTGTCGAGCACAACCAAGGTGTTGGGACACTGCAGCTTGAAGTGTCCTGGTTGGACATCACCAGTGTTGGGATACCGACGGGCTCTGATGGTCTGGGAGCAGTGGCACTTATTAGTGGCTACATCCATAGAGGGGGTTTCGCCCCTAGTAAGGAACATACCTTGAGGTTCAGGGTTCTGTGAAGCGTGGAGGGTGCTTGACTTGGGTCCTTGCAGATGACCTCATGTCTGTTCAAAGTATACAGAGTTGGGTGTTCTGTTCATTGACTCATTCAAAGCTAAAATGGCTGCAAAGCGCTTGCAAAATCTCTTGTAATCAAAAAGAAAAATCATTAAAAATGCAATAGGTCTCCTCTTTTATTAGGTTAAAGCCATTTGCTTTGCTATACCCTACCATTAGCAAAGCAAATGGCTTTAACTTAACCAAAGGTGAGACCTGTTGCATTTTCAATGCTTGTTTACTCGGGCTTCAAATGAGGGACTATACCAAGCACAGTTATGTTTCCTCATTAGTTGAGGCTTTAACTAAATGTGCGGCCTCACAGAGTTCCATCCTTGATTGAGAACAGAGTGGAAATCTAGGTTTTGGGGTCAAGCTCAACGTGTAATGCAATGAGGAGGGGTGTGACTTAAAGCTACATGGAAGTGCTCGCTACTTCCTGCTGTTGTGATCATGAACTTTATATGGATCCCAAAACTTTTCTGTAACTATCACACAGCTTATTGACTTCACAACCTTCGGTGCACACAAAAATGTGGACTCCGAACCCAGTAGGGGGAGGCTGTAATTCACCACGTTGAAAGGCCCACCCGATTCTATGATACTCTACAACTGCCAGCACCATCAGTAATTATACTTGTGGTGGGGGCATCAAGCCCCAACACGGCTGCCCAAAGCCAATCCCCTACTCAATAAAGCTGAAACAAGGAACCCCTCTCCTCTTCGTGTCTCATCACATTGTTTCTCTTTATTTCTGTTGAACCCAATTTCCTTTCCCCATTTTATTGTACGGGCAAAATGCCCAGAAATGTTATCTGTTTGCATGTTTACAATATTGCTTTAACTTCAATCTGGTCTCAAAGTATATACATATGCAATTGTTGTTACATCTTTGAAAATCAATACAAAGATTTAATACAGAACAATTTGTAAGATAGTATGTATTTGAGTACTGCTGGCTAAATTGCCAGTAGTGTGGCTTGCCCTTCTTCTAGATTTCCCTTTTTCACCTTGGCAGCCCCATAGCCCAGAAACTTATCTTAGACATAATTATGTGGTAAAAGATCATCTTGACGTTTTTGGTTTCTCGATAGCTAAGTGACTTTATGTATCTCAGATAACTGCTGTTTTCACTGTTCATTTCACTCTAGATATGTGGAAATTCCCGGACTGACCAATTGGATATATGAGATGATTTAATTGAACTGCTTGTTGTAGAATGCATTGTATGCAGTGCCACAGTGTTAACGTGTTATATTTGTTTTTTCACCTTTTGTGTTGTTCTAATCTTTATAGCCATCATGGTGAACGTGTTCAGCTTTGCACGTGATCATTGGGTCAATATATTTGTCCCTCTGGGATTTGTGATTGGATGGTACTGGGATCGAAAGAATGACGAACGCTTGACTGACTTCCGCAACAAGAGTGTATTATTCAGGAGGTGAGTTGAGGTTCATTCTCGTTTATCCAAATATCTTCCCCCCCTCAAAAATGTTTGAAAAACCCCCATGTAGTCACTTTGTACCGGGTGGTTTTTCACTCCGATACTTTAAAGCATGGCATTTGCATGTTGTTATTTAGACATTGCCCAATTTTAAATTGATGGAGTGGGGCCGGATGTTTTTATTGTGTAAAGTATAGTAAAGAGTGGGTGAAAAAACTGATTTTCTTTAATTAAAAATAAATCAATAAAACTAGATCGAATTCAAGCCTATTTTCATACCACTAGATATTAACACAAGCAGTACAATTCAGACCATAGACATCCTGATTCAATGTGCTTCAACTCATTTTGATCGTATTCAACAAAAGGTGTTGATTGGTATTTTTAGATTTCCAATGTTGGGTTTTATAGCTATATTTTTGAGTGTCATTGGTATTGTCTTTCTCATCTGTGCAGTCAGCATCTGTGGTAGATTTGCTTTGGTAGGTGTGGAGGTAGAGGTGTGGGGATCAGGAGAGGGAAGGACAGAGGGGGCCTGCCTGGCAGAGGGAAGCAATGAATGCTCTCACTGACAGGAAAAGAAAAATCGGGGATGAGATTTGGCTGCTTCTGCTGCCTCGTGCTACAGGATGGAATTACCACCTCAAACAAAAATAGATCCTTGTGTTTCAACAACTGGGAGAACCGGGTGTGGGGACACCAGCCCATTCATGATGAGGCGGAGTGGGATTCCGTATATATTCCTGATTCATAATCAGAGCAATAAGGAACCTTTTGGAGGTCTACCTTCTCACAGGATCTGCCATACCTCACTTGTCCATGTAAACTGCACAGTACAGCAAATCTAGCCATTTATGTCTTTGTTTTCCATTATTCTGTGTATATACATTTGATCGTTTCATCATACCCTGTCTGACATAATTCATTTACCATAGTGACGGCTTGCACACCAAAGGGAGAAGTGGCCTCTGGTTTGAAGTACAGGCAAATCTTATTGGCAATTGTACATGCTACAATGAACAGGAAAGAAAATCGCCTCCTGAGACATTAAGTTGACTGAGTAATATCATACTAGTGACTTTTGTTGAAGAGCGGCAATTGCGGGGTCAAAGAAGGGGAAAACACTAGGTAGCAAATAACATCACAGAGAGGGACGCTTTTAATTCCATCTACCAGCAGAGCGCTTCTGCGAAGGTGCATGATTTCTTGCATTAAAACGATCTATTAACAAGTGTGTTGAAACAAATAGTTTATTTTTGACCTTGGTTAGAACTACCACAGGCACAAGAGTTCAGTTCTAACAACCATGTCAATTTATGGGTCCTCAAAGCCTGCAGAACCACCACTGCGAATCCTGTTTCGTTGATGGTTCTGAACATTGAACACACAATCATCCACACTTACAAAACTATCCACAAGAAATGTCTGAAGCCATGGAGCAGTGATCTAGAAGTAACTCTGGGTCATTAAGCAAGAAACACAAAACGATTAAGGGGCAGATTACGATGGCGGACGGACTAGAGTCAGTCTGCCATCGTGGTGGTGACCGAGCCATCCGCAATACAGGTGGCTTTTCCGCACACCCAATTAGGATGCGACCGCCCCATGGCAGTCGCAATTTGCACTTTAACATTCCGGCTGGTGGTGCTGATTGCAGCACCAGCCCCGATGTTCAAAATGCATGTTGTACATTTCACTTTACTACGAGGCAGGCACCAAACGGTACCTGCCACTTTGTGTAGTGAAATATAAGGGGGTACCATGGGTACCCCCCAAGTGCACCCACACCTCCCCCAACACAAGGGGGGCCTGCAATGGGCCCCCGAAACCCATCCCCACCAGCCTTTCCATGGCGTTTTTTCCGCCATGGAAAGGCTGGCTGAAAACCGCATCCTAATTTTGCGGACAGTGCCTGCTAGGTACCGCCACAATTTTAGCCTATCTGGACCGTCCGCCTGGCAATCGTAACTATTGCCTGTTGCGGTTCCGTGGCGGGCGGTCTTTGTGTCCGCCGCCGTCGCAGTCTGGATACCCCCGCCATCGTAATGTGGTAGGGTGAAAATCGCAGTCCGATGGCGGAAGGCCTGCAACCGCACAGCTGGTGGTCCTTCCGCCATCATAATGACCCCGTAAGACATTGTCAGCAAAAGATATCAGGGCGTTTCCCTTTTATGTCTTCTCCTTTTTAACTTCATATAAGTACATTTGATATTTCTGCTTGAAATTCGTGATGATTTTAATTAACCACACAATAAATATCTATCTTACAATATTATGCAACATAGGTTAAGATCATAGTGATCATTGCTGGAATACATATAGATGCCTTTTATTGACCACTTAGTATGCATATCTCAATTTTCTGTTTGGTTTCTTGCAGGGAATTGAAGCCAGGGGAAGAAGTTACGTGGAAATGAATTATACCAGCTAAATGGACTTTTAGATTCAATTACACATTTTGGTGTATTGATCTGCCCTCGCTGTTCCATCTGCTTTGTGATTTGTATAGGGCTTGAAACAGATGTATGTAAACATTAAATGACAGCTACTCAATAACTTGTTAGTGTTACTCATATGCTTCAGTGCTTTGCATGTATAAACCCCACATGGCAGGTCTACCCCGGTAGTCCTTCCACAGACCGTAAATAATATACAAGTCACTCTTTTTCAACCCCACTGCCAATAGCCCTTCCCAATACGGCTCTGGTTTGCAGATAATGTATTTTATCATTCCCAAAAGTTCCTGTCTAGTGCAGATCCAGAAGACTACTACTACTTCCTGAATATTGTGAATACAACCCAAAGTGACGAAGACATGACGGAGCTGCATAACTCTACTGCGCTGAAGAAGGGGAAAGGCTCGAAGTTACCCTTCCTTTATATGAACCAAGCACTCGGAGTAATCGAGCAAATGGTGGGCACACCTTTTAAAGTTTTCTGTAGAGCTGAAGAGTATGTCATGAGGGAGGGTGGAGAACACATTAGAAGATGATTTCAGAATAGCGCTGGTGGGAAATGGTGTGGGCACAATAGTAATTTGAACAAGACTCAAGCGGGCACAGGAGGTGGTTTCTTAAAGGCTATGAGAGGAGCACAGTTGAAACCAGAAAAGGAGAAAAACATAGTATTGTGAAACCTAGATAGGAAAGTGGGACAGGGGCTGGGCTTGCAGGATGGCAAGTGATTTATAACCCCCCAATCAGTGAGTGAGTTGCAGTATAGAAGGATATGTTTGGATGGATTGTGGGTATGTTGAGGAGTTGGTACCCGTGTATGTGACATTAATTGTAATGAAACCTTACCAACTGCAATGTTTGGTGAAAGAGAAACGCTGTTGGCTGCCACAGAAAGGGTGAGAGTGTCGGGGAGATGAGATAGCCTTCTGCTAGGATTCCTATGCAGAAGTAGATAATCTCTTTAATTGGAAGTGAAGAGTGAAGGAACCATTTCAAAAGAAGATTTTGTTTTCTTCTTATAAACTGTGGGAAAACCTGAAAGGCAAGATGATGTTGCCAAGAGAGCTCTATAGAGAGAATGGGAGTGGACCTAGTTGAGAATCCTTGGGACACCAATGTACAGTGAAGTTGACTGGAAGAGACAGCAGGCGCAGAAGATGTAGATTTAGTGACTTGAAGGATTATGAAACAGTAGGGGTAACAAGTGTAGATTGGTAATGGTTCATAGCAGTTTTGGTTGCAAGGTGTGCAGGTGCGGTTTGCAGCAGATGTAGTATTTTTGTGAATAAGGAGGTTTTTTGAGGATGTGTCTTCACTTCTGCCTAAAATGAAGAAGGAAATGTTTTTGACAGATCTGTGTCCTGATGACTGCCCGGACCTAAGACCCTAGCAGGTGAAGGCTTACCTTTCGGCCTTTTCCTACACGCTCCTCTTGGTTTCAGGTCAAGTAATAGCGGGGTTGCTTTGGCCACTGACATTTTAGAAGTTACTGCTTTATAGATTGTGCTGAGTATCATGAAAATGATACAGATGACCAACGGGAGGCGTTGACAAATGTATCCTGTTATTTGGCACTTTCTTATTATGTTCTTTTACATTTTCAACCTGTAGTTGAGATACTTCAGCTTTGTTGATGCTGCGGAATTCTGTGTGAGGGAAGTAGTTTGCTTGTGTATGTGTGTATGTCCTGTACTTCTTCTGCCTGGACTTTATGTGTATTACGTTTGTGTGTCAAGAAGCTTCACTTCCTGATACGATGACTACATTTATCCTGTATCTGTCTGAATGTTATATCAATTTTAAGTACATGATATAGTGTGGAGATTACTATACTTCCTTTTATCTATATGTTCTCTGTGTGAGGGAAGCTTGGTACTTGTTTTATGACTATTGGGGTGCTGTTGATGTCTTTTCAGTAGGTTAGAGGGAAGTAAACAAACTACCTGTGTGGTACCTGTTCTGCAGGCCTGAGGGAAGTTTTTAGTCTTGTTATTCATACCTGATGTCCTGCACTGCTACTGCCCATGGTACCTCTTTCACTTTCTCTGTTTCTCTCTAGTGGTGTTTTGGAACAATTCTTTATTTTCATTAAATTATAGTAGTTCCATTACATGGTATAATATCAAGTCTTCTTATCTTAGAAAGTAAATGCAATAATAACAAGATATATTAAGCCCTGCCCCAGACAATATGCATACGCACATGAAAAGCAATGACAGTAAGGTTACATCATGCACCACTAATATGACATTTTGTGTGAAAGAGTATTCTTCCTATTCGGTATGTTGAGTTATACACTATTGACTGAAGTGACGTTACTCTTCTAGCTTGTTTCATTAATCCATAACCAAGTCTTGAAAAAAGGAGCTCATATAAGGAGAAGGAGGGATTGGGAGGATAAAGATAAGGAGTGAAGATTAGGGTTTGGGTGGGGATGAGAGGATATGACCGTAGGGTAATCTGACCAGCTATGCATTTGATGTGCAAAGTATCATGAAGGGTTCCCTGTGGAGTCAAACATTGGGACGCAGTTATATTGTCTGTAAATTGTTTGTGTAAGCTCTATTAGCCTGATGAGTTCCCAGGTCCATGTCTTCTGAGAGGGCACTGAGACCGACCTCCTGTGTTCGGACATAACAGATCATAGCCCCTGATACTGCTTAAGCCACCCATCCAGTATGAGTTGTTGCTGTTGTATGTCTGATGTATTCTGTGTAGTCTGTGTGGCAGAGGATTGAAAGACAGTCGCTGGTTTTTGTCCGAATGACCCATATTTTCAACTAGTATTGTGTTAGATGAAGCCTCAACCAGAGTATATGCATTAGATCACAACTTGGCACCAGGCTTTTTCACAGAGATTTTTAGGGGATAGGGTTGTCATTTGCAGTCGAAATGGAGTCCAATACCAAATTTGCTAAATTCTAAAATGTGTATATTTAAGTTGTGCTTCCCTCAGTTCTTTGTATGTGTGTATAGCAATGAAGTCAAATCCTCTTCTGTGTGCTCCAGTGAGAACTGTGTTCGCCAGTACAGTTGTATTTTCCTTCCTACCAGTTTTTAGAATAGTTCTGAGATCAAGGCACCATATATGCCTGACACCACCTCTATTTTGCTCCATTGTATCACATATATGAATATTCGGTGGTCGAAAAGGACCCAACTCGATCCTCCCTCTAATGCAGTTTGTTAATTGTCAGTGTTTCCATTCTTGAAGGAATCAACTGAAATTATTTACAGACAATTTCTAAGGTTTTGTGGTGTCCCCACTGAACAGATCTTTTACTTTAATATTATAGGAAGACCATAGAGACCAACAAGGTGTGATGCTCCAATTATCAAACCTGCATTTTATTTACAAAGAGGAGAGGATGTGGCCTACCGTCTAGAGCGATTGAACCCGAAGCAGGGAAACTGAGGTTGAGTCTCGAAAGGGACTCTCAACTTCCTATGATTCAGGGCATATCACTAGATCTCCCTTTGCCTAACAAAAAATGAATGTGTCCTTCTGTATCGCAACTGGGGCTCATGTAAAGCACTCAGATACTTTTGGGGAGAGTTCACACTATATAAAACTCCCCCCAAACAGTTGTGAGTATCCTAGAAGTTGTAGCGCGTAAGTCTGGAGTGACTTTAATTGCTGGGTGCATGATAACATCTTTGAGTGTTCTTGCTACAGAGCATGTTGAAACCCAGAGGTTTTTTTATGTGAGCGTTCATGAAGACCCACAGCGGTGGATCAGACCAGTCAGTGCCGAAGTATGTTGAATGTGCTAGCTAGTGAGCTAGATGGTATAGGGCCATATCTGGCTGGCATAGACTTCCCAAAGCAGTAGCCGCATGAAACGTAGCTGTCTATAGTCAAGGTCTTCTTCCTGCCTGTATAAGGTCATTTATGCCTTTCTGCATATTTTCTAGCATTGCTCTAGGAAAGCTCTAGGAAAGCATTGCTCTAGGAGTAGCATGCCTCATAAATAAATATTTTTATCTTACTATTAGCAGTATTTTATCACTTCTCTGTGACCCCAAAGCGATGACCACATGACAGTCGGACTTTATGTTTCCAAAAAGAGGCTGAAAATTATCAGTGACCATCCCTACTAATACATTGTTGACACTCATGTCGATAATTCAAGTTGGACAATAACCATCAAATTCCTTGTCCAATTGCTGCTGCTGTTGTCGCTTTATTGAAGAGGGAAAGAACAATTGATCTTGTACGCAAACATTAGTTCAATTCAGTAATCTGGGATATCAAGTCATGAACCTAGATCCAAGGGTGCCTTCAGGGTGACAAGGATGTTATCTGCCCACAGCATGAATTTGAACCATCCCACTGTTATGTTGTACTTTCCCCTTTAAGGCTCGTGTGTGTTAGTTAGAATGTAGGATGTTTGGAATGTATGTTGTGGATCCTTGGTGACTTAGCCAGGGCAGTTGGAGAGCTGTGCTGTAGACTGTGGATGCTCCCTGGCGCTCACCTGTATTTGTTGCCTGCTTATTAAAGTATCTTTTACCTACGACCAGCCTAAATCCTTCTTTACACCCACCACAGTCTCTATCCCCAGTATGCTTACAGAGCATCGTGGAGCGGCCTGTACAGATTTGAAGCCTAGTGAGAATAAAAGCCTGGAAAGGGGGGGGCCTGTCTTGTGATTCTAGAAATGGGGAAAGTGTTAGTGAGGAAGCTTCCACAAGCTATTTGGACCAATGGCTCTACATAAAGACAATACACTTTATTAATCAAGTTGGCACTTGACCCCGCTTTCTTCAGGGTCCTAAAAAGATACCCCCACTTAGCGTGGTCAGTGACCTTTCTAACATCAAGGGAGACCACATCATCCCCTCCAGATCATCTCTCACCTACTACCTGCCAGATAATACTGGAAAATAAACCTTGCTGGATGAACGCAAAACCCACTTGAGGTAGTGAATGAGACTCTGAATGGATTTTCTGAGGTGATTTGCTAACATGTTCACTATGGTCTTTATGTCTACATTTATAATGGATAGAGGCCTGGAACATAACAATGGCTCCTTGCCTAGCTTACAGTTAGGATTTATCACTTTATTGAATGGAGTGCACATAGTTTTTTGGAAGATCACAATTTATGTAGATTATCTTGGTATTAATGTAAAATTAGCCTGGAAGGCTATTGTCTTCTGGCGCTGTACGATATGGTAGTTCTGATATTGCCTGCAAAATCTCGTCAATAGTGAGTCTCCCTGCTAGCTCATTCCTACCATTTTCAGACAGCAGATTGAGAAATGTAAGTCATTTGCGAAGGTCTCTGCTATTTCAAACAGGTGAATAATAAGCATGCTGCGGTCATACATTGAAATGTCTCCCTAACCACTCCAAACGGCCGCAGGCTGCCTGGTTCTCCCCTCAGCTGCGTGTGCAAAAACAACTTTGCAGGAAATATGAGAGGCACTGGCGCACAACTCCCGATGAGTGATAAAGCTCAGTTACTGACCACTCTGTCCAGATATCATAATAATATAAAAGATGCGGATAAAACCTTCATCCCCTCCCAACTAGCTACAGCTGGCAATGCCCCTCAAATCCTACATCGTGACCTCCGGTCTTTCACCAATCCCACGGCCTGTGAGAACCTTGAAGCACCTACGCAAACACTACACAATAACATTGCGCAATTTTTCCTCACTGAAAATTGAGCGAATTTATGAAAAAATTGTTCTGTCAGGAAGCCAGGACCTGTCCCCTCTAGCCACGATTTTACCTGAACCGGCTACTCCTCAGCTGCGGGAAAGCTTTCCTCCGCTGACCTCGGCAGATGTTGTCACTCTGATCCATAGAATTAAATCCGGGTCCCCCCATGACACCATCCCAGCCAAAGTTGTCACCTCCCTGGCCACTCAACTCTCCCCCTCGATTTTTACAGTTGGTATATTCCCTTCAGAAAAAAAATCCTAAATAAACCCTGTGATCCCATATGTTAAAAGTAATTATTGTTGATGGCAAATGGTCGCTATTGAACTCCTAAAGTGGACACCAACCATGTATAGCAGAACTGGCATTCAGCCCCTTTCCTGCACCACACACCTTTGCTCCGCAGTGTCAATCACAAACCTGTACATTTTTCAACTAGGAATAAACCTTGACAAAAAGTACAGCTGTGGGAACAAGACAGCAATAAAATCTGACCTGTGTTTCAGCTTATCTGCTAAATTTTGCATATGGCTTCTTCAGGGAGGTTTTTAATCAAGACCGCGGCATTTCATTTTGAAAATGACCCCTATATGTGTATATAGGAAACTATGCCTATACTTTCATTAAGTACACTTAAATGGGTCACTTCAAATGGAGTGAGAGTGAAACTCCAATAGGTAACCCTCACTGGATCCCTAAAGGTCCCATCGTTAGTCGAGATCAGGTCAAGCTCGGGGATTATATAACCCTCTGTGGTCCAGTATGTATTATCCATTTCTTACAATGGTTTTCGCGTGGATCAGATGCATGTATCCTTGACTGCAGGTGTGTCATGAAGAGCGGCTTGTTGGCACTGCTCTCTCTTGTATTTGCTGTTCTTTTCAAGGCTTTTTGTCTCCAGAGCCATCGTTTTCTGGATCTCTCGGAAGAGGCGTGCTGGCTAGGTTTGAGATCCCTTCTGGAAGTGTCACTGAGGCGGGGAGGGGGGGGGCTCATATCCTGGACTGGGGAAGGTTATTGGGGCAGTGTGTGTAGCACAGCTTGGAACACCTCTGGAGTATGTGGAGCGCCTGGTAAATCTGTGAGTTGGGCCCGGTATAGTCCTTTCTATGGACCTTGTGTGAGGGATGTGCTGGGGGTACCTGTGGCCCGGTGACTGTTTGCACACACTGCATGTACTTGGAATGCACGCACATCTGTGTGCACATGTTTCGTGTGTGCACATGTTTCGTGTGCTAGGAGTGGGCCCAGCCCCAGTTCTCCTGGGTCTTGTGTTCACCCGCATGCAATGCAGCCACTGCAGCACCTTATTGGGTGGCCGCGCCCGGAAGCGCAGAAAAGGAGCCTGCTAATTGGCTCAGAGAGGTAACCGTAAGTTGTGCACAGTTTCCGAGACAGCCAGGTAAGCGCTCCCACCAGCATAACAAAACTCTCCTTATGGACTTCTTCCTGAGGCCTGCTGAACTCGTTGTTCCCCCAGCCAAAACTTGCTAAAGTCATTGTCTCCACAGCCTGACGGTGCTGCGGCGGCCCCCACCCGGGGAGGGTGGTGTGAACTGACTATCCGCACAGTTCCTGCTTTCCTAGCTGAGGTATTGTCACACGTCCTGTGTGTCTCTCAAGGCCTTCTTCTCTCACGTAACTAGTTTCATTGTTTTGTAGGGTCCTCCCTTCTACATAGTTTGTGTCCTGGAAAAACAAAACTTAGGTGTGCTCTATTTAATGTCTAGCTGGACTTCCTGATGTGGCTTCCAGTACACTCAGGCCGTGCCACCTGCCTGGCAGGCTGAGTACAGCTTCTCCTGCATCGGTGCGGCAAAAGTGTGCAGGGGTCCTGGCTGGTTGTACAGCTGTTCGCATCTATTTCACTGTTTCTGCACTACACCCAGGCGGGCAGTGCACATTCGGTTGTCTGGTTTTGCAACACACTGGCTCTACATTACCCTCTTGCCTAGTTCTGCAGCACAATGTCATCTGCCCGTCTCTCCTGCACGACATGCTTGCCTGGTTGTCCATTCAGGACACGATCTCCTGTCTGGCATCCCTATACCTCACTCTGCTCTTCTCCTCACTCTCCTTCCTTCTGCCTCACGCTGCTCGTCTCCTCACCCATGGCCTTGTGCCTCATGCTGCTCTTCTCCTCACTCTCTGTCCTTGTGCCTCAGGCTGCTTTTCTCTCTCTCCGTCCTTGTGCCTCACGCTGCTCTTCTCACACTCCCCCTTTGTGCCTCACTCTGCTCTTCTCCTCACTCTCCTTCCTTCTGCCTCACGCTGCTCTTCTCCTCACTCTCCGTCTTTGTGCCCCAGGCTGCTTTTCTCACTCTCCCTCCTTCTGCCTCACGCTGCTCTTCTCCTCACTCTCCGTCTTTGTGCCCCAGGCTGCTCTTCTCACACTCCTCCTTTGTGCCTCACGCTGCTCTTCACTCTCCTTCATAATCCTGCAGGCTGTGCTTATCCTCACTCTGTCCTTCTGCCTCTTGATGCTCTTCTCCTCACTATGTCCTTGTGCCTCACGCTGCTCCCCTCTTTACTCTCTATCCTAGTGCCTCACGCTGCTCTTCTCCTCACTCTCCTTCCTTGTGCCTTATGCTGGTCTTCTCCTCACTCTCCATCCTTCTGCCTAACACTGCTCTTCACCTCTGTTACATTCTTACATGTGGTGTTTCTTTAAACCATTGGAATGTTAATATATTTATGATCTAAGCCAGAATGTTGTTGGGTCATTTTGAAGATTGCTGTTCTTAAGTGAACATCTACGGGGTCTTTTCCTGCAAATAAACTTCAGTACATATCTCTTATTTTGCTGTGATTCTTACTTTCAAAAGTGGCGACGAGGGAAGAAACAACCCATCAGGTATTGACCCCATGATGTTTTGATATTTTTTTTTTCCTTCTTAAAAAAAAGAAGATTTCAAGCCGAGAAAAGAAATTTTACACTTCAAAGGAATCCACGATTTATATGAACTCAAACGCCATGCGAGTAGACTCTTGCCGATTATTTTTCTCAAATGCGCTTCAACCAGTAATTAGATATTTTGGAAGCCTTTGTGTCTTGAAGAAAGCGGCAGGTTGTTGGAGACAAGCGGTGTGGAAAAAGCGGCATGTTGTTAAATAACTAGCGATGTCAAGAAAGCTGCGTGTTGTTTTGAAACGAGCGGTGTGAATTCTACAATTTCAACATATTCACTGCCGAGGTAACAACATGAAATCAACTTGCATTTTTTGAAGTCGGCCTCGAGATTCGCTGGGTGCATCTTTCAAGCGATTTACCTTCTGCTCGTGAATGCGCTGAACTTCATTCCAACGGCAGCATCTGGGAAGCTTCAGGAAGTACGCTCGATGACGCGCAATGCATTCTGGGATGCGCAATGCATTCTGGGGCGCGTTCCTTAGCAACCACTCCGGTCTTCATTTTTAATTAACTATTTCTTCGTCTACAGACCTTTTTACAGTATTAAAACTGTATTTTAACTTAATTTAATCTTCAATCAACCTTCAACAGGAAGAACCATTGAATTACATACGAGACTACGGTGACTACGTTTATTTTGTCAGTTTATTTTTTTTTTCTCTTCTCACATATAGTTAATATTGTTACTTATTATTCAATAATTTTGTACATTATTTTTTTTTTTTACCATTATGGAAACTAATACCATTTTAGCTCCACCAAAATTCTTACAGGATCCTGGTATTCCTCCTATGAATTGGGAAGATTGGCGTGAGTCCTTTGAAACTTATTTAGAAGCTATTGGTGGAGAAGTGTTTCTAGCTTCACGCAAATTAGCACTTCTTAAACACAGTCTCGGTGTGGAGGGTAGGAAAGTGTTAAAAACCTTACCTATACAGTCTAGTAATGCCATTTCTAAAGTATGTGATGTTGGTGATGAAGATCTTAGCGATGAAGAAGTCGTATTTGACTGTTCAAAAGTTGAAGCATTTTCCTCTGATGAATATCTTGATTCTCTGAAAGCTTTAGAGGAAAACTTTGGCCAAAGAACAAGCATAGTTGTAGAAAGACATAAATTCTTTTCAAGGGCACAATTGCCTGGCGAAACAGTAGAACAATATGTTACTGTTTTAAGAAGATTAGCAGTTACTTGTTAGTTTAAAGATTTACATGAAGAAATTATAAGAGATCAATTCATTAATAGAACTAATAATACTAAGATTCAAGAGAAATTATTAGATTCAAAAGATTCGTCTCTTCATAAAACCATTTCAATTGCTGGAAGAGTTAAGAATAATTCTCGATATGTTAAAGAATTAAGCAGTGCACATACTAAAGACTCTAAATTTTCTGATAGCAAAGAATCTAATGATGTGTGTGCTGTAGTCAACAACAAATCTAAATCTTTTGACAATAGATATAACACTAAACGTGATATCAGAGTTAAACCTCGAACATTTTCCAGCGGTAATAAAAATACTATGTCATACAACAAACCATCTTCTAGCAAGACACAAAATTTTAACAAACAATCTTGTTTCAGATGTGGGAATACAAGACCTACTACGGAAAATTCTTGGTGTCCTGCATCAAACGTTACATGTTTCAAATGTAACAAGACTGGCCATTTCGCGAAAATGTGTAGATCTGACAATCCTAATGCATGGAAAAATTCTGTTAACTTTATTGATCAATCTACTTATTCTGGTAGTGACAGTGACATTGAAGTTATGGCAATTTGGAATGAAGTTAACCATGTTGGTGATGAGATTCAACCTCCCAAGTGTGAGGTTATGATCAATAGTCATAAGTTATTTCTTTGGGCAGATTCTTGTTCATTATATACCATCATTGACAAAAACATGTGGGAGGCTTGTGGCAAACCAGATCTTATATCTTCTCAAAAAACTCCTGTAGGTTATTTAGGTATCAAATTACCTGTGATTGGATGTTTTACATCGGAAATCATTTTTAAAGACTGGAATACTTCTGGTACTATTTATGTTGTAGAAAAAGGAAGAGCCTTATTAGGGTGGAAAGAACTATGGAATTTAGGGATGACTCTTGATCCTAATCATCCTGATCAAGTTTTATTATCTCCTAATTGGCATAAAAAACTCTCTGATGAAGTTTTAGTAACTCAAGATGATGCAAGTTTAGAATGGCATAAAAATTTCCTGATTTATTTAGTGCAAAATTAGGATGTCTTAAAAAGTTTGAGCATCGTATTATTCTTAAACCAGACTGTATACTTGTTGTCCATAAAGTGCGTAATGTTCCTTTAGTGTTAAGACCTCAACTTAAGGTAGAACTTGATCGTTTATGTCAACAAAACATCATTGAACCCATCCAAGCATCTGATTGGCTTAGTCCAGTTATTTTGGCCTTGTTCATGTGGGGCATTCAGGAATGTCCGGTATGAAGAGAAGATGTAGATGTGATTTCTGGTGGCCAGGTATGGATAAAGATGTGGAAAGGCGTGTTAGGAATTGTTCAGCATGCACTTGCAGTGATAAATCTCATGTTTCCCAAGAATCCAACATTAGTCCAGTTGTGTTTCCAGACAAACCGTGGCAAAGATTAGCTATGGACATTTGTGGTCCGTTTAGCATTGGTAACATTGCTGGAAAATTTGCCATTGTTTTAATGGATTATTACAGCAAATGGCCTGAAGTAGCATTTGTGAGGGAGATCAAAGCTTCCAATATTGTCAATTTTTGTGATGAGTTGTTCCATAGAGAGGGTTTTCCTGAAACTCACTACAGACAATGGTCCACAATTTGTAGCTAGCGAGTTCCAAAGCTATTTACGCTTGTGTGGTGTGAAACACATTACTACTGCAGTTTATTGTCCTAGAGAGAACGGTATGGTTGAGAGATTCAACCGTGTATTGAAGGAATGCATACAGTTGGCTATGGTTGAAGGTGCTGATTGTAAAGTTGCGGTCAAGGATATGATTTGGAGTTATCGTAATACTCCACATTCTGCAACTTTAGTATCACCTTTTCACCTTCTCAAAGGACGTTCTGCTAGTAATAAGGTAACCCCTGCATGGATGCTTAAAACTTCTAGAAGTCTTATTCAAAAAGAGAGTCTCAGTGATATAATGAATGTTTATCAACAGAGATATGTGGATAGACACAACAATAAAATCAGAAAATTGGAAAAATCTTTCCGTATAGGTGATCTAGTGAGATCGTCTCGTTTTGGTTTGTCAAAGGATGGTTCTTCCAGGTGGTCTCATCCAAAGAAAGTGTTGGAGGTTATGGGAAATTGTGTGCTTTTAGATGATGGGCGCAAATGGAATTTTTGTAACATTGTTTTATGCAATGAGCTGGAACAGAATTTATGGTTAAACAGAAATAACAATATTTCCGTACCCAAACCCAATCCAAGTGTTATGCCACCTAATTCCTGTACTGTTCCTTCTGTGTCAACAGAAACATCTCCAAATAAAGTTCAACAAATGTCTTCCATCTTTGTTAAGAAAGATGTTCCTAGTTCAAGGAGATTATCTGGTAGGATTGTTGTGAAGCCTGTCAAGTTCAATGATTATATGTTATATTCATAATTGTTTTTTTGTTTGTTTTTTTTTATTTTGGAAGGGAAGATGTGTTACATTCTTACATGTGGTGTTTCTTTAAACCATTGGAATGTTAATATATTTATGATCTAAGCCAGAATGTTGTTGGGTCATTTTGAAGATTGCTGTTCTTAAGTGAACATCTAAGGTGTTTTTTCCTGCAAATAAACTTCAGTACATATCTCTTATTTTGCTGTGATTCTTACTTTCAAAAACCTCACTATGTCCTTGTGCCTCACGCTGCTCCTCTCCTCACTCTCCATCCTTCTGCCTCACTGCTCTTCTCCCCACTCTCGTCCTTGTGCCTCACGCTGTTCTTCTCCTCACTCTCCTTCCTTCAGCCTCATGCTTCTCTTCTCCTCACTCTCCTTTTATTTTGCCTCACGCCGCTCTTCTCACTCTCCATCCTTGTGCCTCACGCTGCTCTTCTCACTCTCTGTCCTTGTGCCTCACGCTGCTCTTCTCACTCTCTGTCCTTGTGCCTCATGCTGCTCTTCTCACTCTCCGTCCTTGTGCTTCACGCTGCTCTTCTCTTCACTCTCCATCCTTCTGCATCACGCTGTTCTTCTCCTTACTCTCCATCTTTGTGCCTCACACTGCTCTTCTCACTCTCGTCCTTGTGCCTCACGCTGTTCTTCTCCTCACTCTCCTTCCTTCAGTCTCACGCTTCTCTTCTCCTCACTCTCCTTTTCTTTTGCCTCACGGTGCTCTTCTCACTCTCCGTCCATGTGCCTCACACTGCTCTTCTCATTCCTTGTGCCTCATGCTGCTCTCCCCACTCTTCTTCCTTGTGCTTCACGCTTCTCTTCTCCTCACTCTCCGTCCTTGTACCTCGTGCTGCTCTTCACCTCCTCAATATCCTTTCTGATGCTTCATGGTGCTCCACAAATAACAATTATAATCCAACTCAAAATATTCCACTACACACCACATACATATACTCCATAACACATGGGTACACACATTGCCATTTACTACACCAAAATCTCAAAATCAAACAAATGCGAGACCTGTTGCATTTCCAATGCTTGTTTTTGTTGTCGAAGTGATGGTCACAGAGCAATGTCATCTGGGCTGTGCCTGAGGGACCTTAGTGTGCTGTTTATTGCTCTCTTGAGTTGCCTAAGTTAAAGCCATTGGGCCTTTGGAATGTGCCCCACCTCATTTGGTGTTTGAACAGGGTTTGTTTTTAGTGGTAAAGCAACTACCCCAATACTGGTAGTGAAAGACTCCCACACTGCTGTTTCACTTTCTGTTGCGCCCCTATACACCTGGAGGAGCTCCATTGCGGACTGAGACAAATGCCATATGGTTGCCTGAGTGCACATCATTCTCTCATAGTTGATTGTAAACATTGAATCAGGAGATTCCTTTGCCCTGTTGAATGTGGGCACAATTGTTAATAAGGTTGTCTCTTGAGGACAATGGTTTCTGTCACCTCTGTCTCCTAGGCGGAATGAAATGCCCTGTTGAAACAGTGGGAGCAAGACAAAGGTATAGTCTATCGTCGTACAAGTAGATGAGGCATAGTAAGAGGCTGATTTCCCGCTGCGTTGTTCCTGGATCCAGGTTGCTGGATGTTGCGGAGAAGGGGCGATTGACAGTGTTCCTGGTGGTGGCAGAGACCTTGTGTGGCCTACCACCTGTGCTCAAGCCTCTTGTTGTCTGGGCCTTTCCTTTCTCTGAGATGCCCTCCTTTGCGTGCCAAGATGGCGCGCTGGCTGAAAGTGTGGAGCTGCTGTGGGTGGTGGCTGGAGTCACAGGGGAATTCCCCGTAAGCCTTGATGGTGAGAGATGTGCTCAGTTAGGTGTTGCCTGGAGTCCTACACAGCTCTGGTGTTCAGCTAAGCTGATCTGTGGTTATATCTGGTTTGTGGTCTATTGTTGGCCTGAAAAGGGGGTGTATATCTGCGGGATTTAGAAAAGGCTTTTTATTCCGGCCTTTCCTCCATTGGATCTGCCTTTGCCTTGTTTGTTTTAGTTTCCAATGTGGCTTCTGGGGGCAAGTTTACTTTGGGTGTTGCGTCTGCAAAGAACTTGGGTCCTGGATTGGCCATTGCAGTTGAATGGTCCTTTTGCAGTCATTGGCCTTTCTCCCCTGTCCTCTTATTGTAAGGTTGTTTGGGTAGTTGAAGAGATTAGTGCAGGTTTCTGCTCTTCATGATGCTGCTTACATTGTAGTATGTCACGACTGCCCGTGGCATTCTTTTTGAGGTCCTTACATAGATTGCTGACCTTAGAGGGGAAAGAGGATAGTTTGTCCACTATTGGGCCACATCCACAGCTAAGCTGCGCAGCATGCTAGTCAGACTGTGCCTGTTTGAAAAGGGAGTTCAGGTGCATGGTGTTTATTAGCGATGCCTGTGCACTGTCCGTGCTTGATGGATCTGTGCTTGATCGGTCCCCCCTTCCTGGGTTGGCCTTTTCTCCACCACTTGAGCTAGAGGCTACAGTGCCACCTTCTGTGTCGGTTGCAAGCCGCAACCGTTTCATGTGAATAAGACGCTAACATGTCTTCCCATTCTTGCAGGACAAGATATGATAACAGGCCTTGCTCTCCTGCCTGGTGCCCTTGTGTCTCCTCCCAATATACTCAATGTTCTGTGGACGAGTGATATGGTTTGTCACTGGAGAGTGTTGGGCCTTCAGATCTTTAGTGTTCATAGGGGACAAGTTATCCTCCTGGGTTATGATCAGCGCCTTGTTTAGTTGACAGTTCTACAGCGTGGTGCTGTGTATTTTGCCGTCCTGTGTGTAAAGGTTTTCTGTGTCTCCTTTTTGTGATCCTGGTTTGAGGGGGGGCTTGATCCAATGCTGATGCCTTAAAGAGTTGATTGCCTTTGTTGGGCAACTCTGAGTTAGAGTCCTGCGCCTGCATTGCAATAACATCCACTCGTACCACAGTCCATGTTTGTCTGAGCTCCATCTGTGGCTGATCATTAATTGGCAGGCCTAAGGCAACGTCTGGGCCGAGTTGCCATCCTCCTTCTACCAATGCGTTGGGTGGCTGCCTCACGTGCTTGCCAGCTTCTAAAGGCTGAAAAGGGGACTGTAGGCCTTGAATCCCACTATTGCTCGTGAAGAAGGCCTAGCTTGTGTTTTTCTCGGGACTCCAGTATGGACTAGCACTGATGTCTCATGTAGGTGTGTCCGGCGTACACTACTGAGGAAGGCCTACCCCCTCCCATCCTTACATGGCAACGAGGCGCAAGCTGTGGAAGTGCAGCGAAGGAGTGCTGTGCACGTCTGCCTGGGAAAAATGACCGGGCGTGTGACGGAGGTGCTGTGCACAGGCAGACCGCCGGCAGGACAGCGTGAAAGTAAAGCTGTTGGTCAGGGCCGGCGCTAGGCATGGGCTGTATGGGCAGCTGTCCAGGGCCTCGCTCTTAGCTCACCAGCATGGGGCCCCTCACCAGTGCAACACACCACCAAACCTTTTGTGCCCCTGCAGATCCCATCGAAGAAAGGTGTCTGTTTGCAATTGAGCTTACAATAGTGGCCATCCCAAGAGGCCCTCCCTGGGCCTCTCAGGGATGTGTGGGGAGGCCTAAGGGAGGGGGACATTTCGGATACCCATTGTCAGCACTTTGCTGTCTGCATTGTTTTAACTCCCAGGCCCCAAGTTATTCTCACACCTTCAGCCGGATATGAGCTGTGAAAGAGGTGCTTATAGGTGGCCCAGGAGGAGTCTGCACAAAGCAGCTTCCGTAGCTCTGAAGGTGTCACTTATGTAAATTAGAGGGGCCTTGCACATTCCCATTCACCCAGGGCCCTAAAAGATCCTAGACCCGGCCCTGCTGTTGGTGGTCGAACAAGCGTCAAAGACCTTAGGCGGCTGGAGGAGCCTGGTGTTGCAAGATGCTTACCGTGGTAAGCTGAGTGGCTGCGCGTGGTGAGGCAGAAGGCACCAGCACAAGGGAGAAAAGGGAGAGCAGAGGCGGCCGGAGGAGTCTGAAGTCCTGACGTGCTGACCGCGGTAAAGAACTGGCAGCGCGTGGCAAGGCAAAAGGCCCCAGCGCATGTGGTGAAAAGGGACGTGGCCGGAGGCACCGCGGACATGTGGAGCGAGAGGAGACTGTGCAGGGAGCGGCAGAGTGAGAAAAGTGAAGGGGCACCACCGGAAAGAGACTGCGAGGTGCGCTGCAGAAAAAAAACTGGAGGAGAGTTAAGGAAGCTCATGGATGCCAAAGAAGGAAGGAGAGGAAAACATTTTTTGAAAATATTTGTTTTAAAAATGATGCAATAAACAGTACAGAAGTTGACCAACCGATTTAGACGAAGGAAGGGGGTACAAAAAAAATGTATTAAAAAAAAAAAAAAGAGAACATCAAACGGTACCGCACAGTGTTTAGAAGATCATACGCAAGGAGTCAGAGCCATGCACCAAGTTAACAAAAAATAGACATGTTGGTGCAGGTGAATGAAGAAAAGCCACCTCATGAAAATTTCTCATTCTGTTAGCGGCATTACCACCGTTTAGTCAGCTATCAGCTACACATGGGTGGGGATGAGCTGTACAAACTCTTCCTGGATTTGCCAAACACCGTGAACAATGATGATTATAATGCGGTTGTAGCAGCCCTTAACTGATACTTTGATCCACAATTGAACCCGGATAATGAACATTTTAAGTTGAGACAGGCTCGCTAACATGAAGGGGAGTTGGTTGGCATGTTCTTCACACGCCTTCGAAAATGAGGCAGCGGGGCATTGACAAACCACTTTAGATATGGGCACAACTGATCCAGGCGTGCCAGTCGTTGAAACTGAGGAAGCTGATCCTCAGCCAGCCAGGGATATTGCTGGATGAGATCTTGATCCTGGGCAGATTGCATGAACTAGCCGATGTGAGAGCTGGTGAGGTGGAGTCAGCACTGGCCCGCAGGGCAACTACGACTACACACTTTGTGCTGGGGAACATCTAAGAAGAGCGGGTGGACACCTTCTGATAAGGAGCTCTGCGGGGAGAGGAAACTTCCCAGCTGGGGCAATGCGGGAAATGTGCAGAAACTGCGGATTCGCCAGCCACCCTCTGAGGAACTGCCTTGCGAAAGAGAAAACATGCTTGCACTGTAGAAAAGCCGATCATTTAGGGAGCATGCGCCAGGAAGAATCGAGGCCCAACAGTGCCGGAAGAAAGTTTAAGAAGATTGGAAAAGTGAAGGCTGTGTCAGACATGGAAGAGGAGCAGGGCACAGCAGCGATGGTGAGCCAACAAATGAGAAATCTAGAAGAGGAGGAGGATGGCAATGGCAAAGTTTTCATTGTGTCCTTTACTGGGCGACAGAATCGGAGGAAGCGACCCCCACCCATGGATAGAGTGGGGGTGAATGGAGTAACAATAACAGCGCTTCTTGATACAAGAGCATTAGTGAACATCTTTGACACAAAGCAGTATCGGCAGGTGGGACCCCACCCACCGCTGGAAAAGATCAAAGCTAAAATATAGAAACAATGGAAGGGACATTCCTATTCATCTATTAGGGGTCATAGAGGTGGAAGTGTGACATGGGTCAACGGAGCTGTGTACTAAGTTCTATGTCATGCAGGAGAGTGCTGGCACACTGCTAGGCTGTCACACAGCTGAAAACCTGGGGCTGGTACTCTTCGCAAGGCAAGTACATCTTTCTCATACAGAAGCATTATGGGAGTGTTCACACCTGTTTGTAGGACTGGGGTGTCTAAATGGGGTAAAAGTCAAGTTGCACATAGACAAAACAGTGAGACAAGTGGGGCTGAGACTTCAGAGGGAAGCGTTTCGCTTACGGCCCCTGGTTGAAGCAGAGTTGTACCGACTAGAAAGGGAAGGAGTCATCGAGAAGGTGTCAGGGCTGACCCCTGGGTATCCCCTCTAGTCATAGCCCCAAAACCAAAGCAGCCCGGGGTATAAGATTGTGTGTAGACATGCGCCTGCCAAATAAGGCGTTAAAGAGGGAGAGGCACATTACTCCAATAGACAAGATTGTGACAGACATCAATGGAGCCAAATGGGTTTCCAAAGCAGACCTAAACTCCAGATATCATCAGTTACTGCTAGATAGGGACATTTTTAAATTTTGTTTTTTAACTTTATTTTTCAATTGGTATTATACAAATACAGAAACAAATCGGCATCAATATAGCGTACATAGGCATATTGTTGATATTATCAACGGCACTTTGAACAGATGGTCGCATCCGAGGGGGAACGATACCATGGGGTCACATACGTATCCAAAAGCATATTACAGTGAGGAGGGAGCATGGGGTATAGCACCCCTTCCCATTGTGCATATAACGGAGGGCAGTCCTTTCAGGCAAGGGGTGGCTTACTCTCAACATCCAACCCACTCTCCTCGCCATCAGTTGTATCCTGCGAGGAGGACTCCCTCTCTGCCAACCCAGAGGAACACAAATTCCGCCAAATCATTAGGTCTTCTTGCAGCTTTTCGTCCCTTCGGGTGAGATGCATGTGTGTTTCTTCCGCTAGGGATCACTCTCGGACATCTTTAAGCCAGGTGGGCACTTCTGGGCCCCTCTGCCCCATCCAGGTTATAGCTACCCTTCGCCTAGCGAGCACCAGCATTAGTTGTAGAAGCTTTTATGGGAGTTTCTTTTTCTTTGGCTTCTGGACAAATGCAAGTACACAATTCAGGGGTTCAAGCTGCATTCGAATTCCTGTGGCCGCAACAATCCTGCCCACCACCTCCCCCCAAAACTCCTTGACCAGTAGATAATCCCAGGCTAAATGTAAAATGCCTGCTTTCTTGGGGATCTATCTCCCTTGTCAGGCGAAATGCGGTTCAGGGATACTGGGGCTAGGTAGGTAGGTAGGTAGGTAGGTAGGTACAGTGCAGGAAGTTAAAATGTGTTCATTTAAACCGGGCATTGCAGGGAGACTTTTCACGCGAGGGCGCCTAGGCGTGCCCATTGTTTCTCCTTCAGCTGAAGAGAGAGATCCTTCTCCCACGCAGCCCGAGATGGCGGCACTGGAGGAGCAGGGTCTTTTTTCTTAGCTTTGTAGAGGAGAGAGATCAGTTTGCGACCTGTACCGCACATGAGCATCAAATCTAGGGTATGAGTGAGGGGTGGAATATCCGGGAACTGTGGCCAAGTGGTTTTCACTACGTCCTGAATTCCACGGAAATGCAGGAATTGACCCTGTCCGAGGCCAAAATTCTCTTCTGCTTGCTCATAAGTGAGAAAGGTCTAGTTAAGAAAAAGGTCATCAAGAACTTCGCATCCACCCTCCAAGGTTGAAAGGACATGTATCGTCCCATGTCTATGAAGGGGGCAAGTATCCAAATCGAGAGCTGCCTGTGAAAGGGTGCTTTCCGAAGGATTTTTTTCAACAAAACGCTGCCATATACCGACTATGTGTCCCACTATGTAGAGAAGAGATGCGTCTGACCCCCTGCCCTGAATCGGAGCCTCCTGCAGTGTCTTAATATCCACCCTGCCAGAGAAGGCGTTTCTCCCAATTATCCGGGTCTGACATCCAGCGTGCCGCAAGTTGCAATTGGGCCGCAAAATAATATAAGTCGAAGCGTGGGGCTTCCAAACCACCCTCCCCATAGCTTCGTATGACAGTGCTGAGAGCTACTCTGCTGCGCCGGCCCGCCCAAAGTAGGGACGTGAGGAGCATGTTTAGGGTTTTGAAGACATGCAGCGGTAGCGGACATAGGAAATTCTGGAGTACATATAGCGTCCTTGGAAGCATCACCATCTTAGAGATGGCCAGCCTACCCATCAATGACAGTGGAAGAGTATTCCAGAAAGCCACCGATTGTTGTAGAGACGCGATTATGCGGTCCACATTCCGGGCTAACGCCTGTGTGTCAGTTGGGGCCATCTGTATCCCAAGATGGCGTTTGGAACAGGTGGGATTCCGCTGTCTCAGGTCTGGAAGCTCCCCCAGGGGCACCGAGGCCAGTCCCGCCATTGGGAAGATCAGGGCCATACCGCGGGTGAGTCTCAAGCTAGAGACCTCACCAAATCTGTCTAAGTGGTGCAGCAGGACCGGTAGTGTGTCGTGGGGAGAAGTCAAGTAAAACAGGACATCGTCAGCATATAGGGAAATTATATGACTCGTGCCACCCAACGTGATTCCCCATGGTTCCATGTCAGTCCTGATCCGGACCTCAAAGTGCTCTATGGCCAGGGCAAACAATAAGGGCGAGAGGGGACACCTCTGGCGGGTTCCCCTTCCCGGACATTCGTTACATTACCAAGTTTTGCACGCATTTGGGGTTGAGGAGGTTCAAGCGACTGAGTTTTGGGGTGTCGTCTGCAGCAGAGGAATTCCAGAATGCCATAAGTGAAACATTATCTGGATTGGTGGGAGTCATTAATGTCCGTGATGATGTACTCATATTCTCTGATCCCTTAGAACAACATCACGCAAGGTTGAGAGCTACTCTGCAATGACTCTGGGAGCAGAGGATTCACCCTCCACAAGAATAAATGCTCCTTCTACACCAACGAGGTGGAGTGTTTTGGATATCTGTTCTCAAAAGAGGGCCTTAAGGTCGACCTGGCCATGGTCGAGGCAATCTGAGCTGCTGCCATTCCACAGAACCCAACTGAAATGCACAGTTTCTTGGAAATTATCAATTAGTGTTGGCAACTCTGTTGGAACCTCTGCATGCACTTACCAAGAAAGAAAAGCTGTGGGAATGGACTTGTAAAACAGCACAGGCATGTAAAGATGTGAACAGCGCATTGCTTCAAGGGACAACAGTAGCCTACTTTAGACCAGGAGGCAAGACAGAGCTCATCGCGGATGCCAGTCTGATGGGACTCGGGGCTGTCCTCTTACAGCAGAATTAAGTTGGCGAGTGGTTGCCCATTGCGTATGCCAGCAGGGCACTAAAAACAGTTGAAACCAGGTTTGCACAGATTGAGAGGGAGGCTCTAGCCAGCAGAGGGGTGTGCCAGCACTTTCACGTATATCTGTGCGGGCACAAATTCAATGTAATCACGCCCAGAGTAGGCCACTCAGAAGTGAACGGTGGGTGGTACAGCTCCAACAATATCACTTCGATGTTGGATATCGCCCAAGGGCGAGTAACCCCGCAGACTATCTGTCAAGACACGTGATGGCCGACGATCCAAAGACACAGCGAGAAACGGATGGAGTAGAAGACTTTGTAAGGTTCATCAAAGAAAATGCTTGCCCTCGAGCTATGTCCATGGAGGAGCTGCTGGAAGCAACGAAAGAAGACGGCTGCCTAAGGAAGGCAAAGCAGTCCCTGAAGGCCCATCAGTGGAAAGACTTCCTGAGAGGAGTGAGTGGGCATATTGATGAAGAACAGGAAATTCAAACGAGCCTGTGGCAATGCCGAAAAGGAATGTGCAGAAGGACTGTTACTAAGGGGAAAACACATAGTGATCCAAAGAAGCCTATGGAGACCCACCGTGAAACTGGCCCATCAAGGACTAGCAAAGACTAAAGTACGGCTGCGGTCATAAGTGTGGTTTCTGGCAGACGTCATAATGGTGGAAGAGACACTGATGGGATGCCATGCATGCACAATCACGGGAGCTGATGGAGCCATTACTCCCATCATCTCAAGAACAGAACACTACGACAACTTCACCGACCACCCACAGGACACCTCAGCCAGCCCCCGCCTCCCCAAGACACCAGCCAGCCCACCATCTCCAGCTGGACACCAATCACAGCTATGGACACCGCTGAGACCATGAAAGGCATCCACTCGGGGACCCCCACCAACCCCTGCCCCCTGCGCATCTACCACAGAGCCGTAGACACCATCTCACCCCAACTGCTACGCACCATCAACACCAACTTCAAGACAGGCACCTTCACAGACGACTGGAAGCGCGCCGAAATCCGGCCCCTGCTCAAGAAACCCACGGCCGAACCCACCGACCTCAAAAACTACTGGCCCATCTCGCTTATCCCCTTCGCAGCTAAAGTTTCTGAGAAAGCAGTCAACAAGGAACTGACACGATTCATCGAAGAACACGCCATCCACACCCGTCCCAATCTGGTTTCCAATCCAACCACAGCACCGAGACTGCCCTACTCGCTGCCACACACGACATCCGCACCCTCCTGGACCAGGGCCACTCCGCTGCCCTAATCCTCCTCGGGCTGTCTGCAGCCTTCAACACCATCTCTCACCCCACACTAATCCTCAGACTACTCAACGCCGGCATACAGGGAACTGCCCTGGACTGGATCTGCTTGTTCCTCACCGGAAGAAGCCAAAGGATCAGACTACCGCCCTTCCTCTCCGCCCCCACCAACATCACCTGCGGAGTACCACAGGGGTCATCTCTGAACCCGACCCTCTTCAACATCTACATGGCCCCCCTCGCAGACATCGTGCGACAACACGGCCTCAACATCGTATCCTACACCGACGACACCCAGCTCATCCTCTCCCTCACCAAAGACCCCACCACTGCAAAACTCAACATCCAGAGAGGAATGCAAGAAGTGGCAGTCTGGATCCCCAACAGCTGCCTGAAACTCAACGCTGAGAAAACAGAAGTCCTTGTCACCACCCCTTTAGTGTGGGACAACAACTGGTGGCCCACTGCCCTCGGAAGCCCACCTACACCCTCAGACCACGCCAAGAACCTTGGCATCGAACTGGACTCATCACTCACTATGAACCAACAGGTCAACGCCGTCACCTCCAGCTGTTTCATCATCCTCCGAAGGACCTTCAATTGGATCCCCCCCCCGAATAAAGGAAACCAGTCACCCACACACTCATCACCAGAAAACCTGACTATGGTAACGCACTCTACGCTGGCATCAACAAGTCCCTACTCCACAAACTGCAAACGATACAGAACACCGCGGCCAGACTCGTCCGCGGCATCCCCTGGCATGAACACATCAGCCAACACCTACGGCTACTCCACTGGCTCCCCGTGGAGAAGAGTCACTCTCAAAATCCTCACTCACGCTTACAGATGCCTGCACAACAACGGACTCAAATACCTGAACGACAGAATAAACTTCCACATACCCAAAAGAAACCTGCGATCATCCAATCTTGCACTGGCTGAAACCCTGCAGATCCACAGAGCCAGATCAGGTGGATGATTGTTCTCCCACATTGCAGCCATGACCCGGAACGAGCTACTGGCCGACTTCAGACTCGCCCACTCCCTGAATACCTTCAGAAAGACCCTCAAGACTTGGCTCTTCGGCTGAACGGAGAGGCGCACCCCAACTACCTCTCCGCCCCCAGCGCCTTGAGACCCTCACGGGTGAGCAGCGCGCTTACAATACCCTGATTGATTGTTTGATCACTGAAGAACCCTGTGGCAAGCCATGGTCTAAGGTCCAGATGGACTTAGGAAGCTTTCTGGATGGAAGATTAACACTGGTAATAATAGCACCACCAAGTTTCCCCGCTGTTGAGCTCATTTGATTCACAGAAACCTTTAGTGCATTTGGGAGTAACTACCTGCAACCTGCTTCAACACAGACTCGACCCGTGGTCACAGGGGCTCGCCTCCCGCCGCCGCAATTCACGAACAGGAAGCGGCCGCCGAGTGGAGCGCGGGCCTGCTGGACCACATTTCCCAGCAGCCCTAGCGCCCGGATACTGCGCCAGGGGCATACATTGAAGTGACAGCCCCGGCAGAGCGGGGAAACCTTTAGTGCATTTGGGAGTAACTACCTGCAACCTGCTTCATCACAGACTCGACCCGTGGTCACAGGGGCTCGCCTCCCGCCGCCGCAATTCACGAACAGGAAGCGGCCGCCGAGTGGAGCGCGGGCCTGCTGGACCACATTTCCCAGCAGCCCTAGCGCCCGGATACCGCGCCAGGGGCATAAATTGAAGTGACAGCCCCGGCAGAGCGGGGAAACCTTTAGTGCATTTGGGAGTAACTACCTGCAACCTGCTTCATCACAGACTCGACCCGTGGTCACAGGGGCTCGCCTCCCGCCGCCGCAATTCACGAACAGGAAGCGGCCGCCGAGTGGAGCGCGGGCCTGCTGGACCACATTTCCCAACAGCCCTAGCTCCCGGATACCGCGCCAGGGGCATAAATTGAAGTGACAGCCCCGGCAGAGCAGGGAAACCTTTAGTGCATTTGGGAGTAACTACCTGCAACCTGCTTCATCACAGACTCGACCCGTGGTCACAGGGGCTCGCCTCCCGCCGCCGCAATTCACGAACAGGAAGCGGCCGCCGAGTGGAGCGCGGGCCTGCTGGACCACATTTCCCAGCAGCCCTAGCGCCCGGATACCGCGCCAGGGGCATAAATTGAAGTGACAGCCCCGGCAGAGCGGGGAAACCTTTAGTGCATTTGGGAGTAACTACCTGCAACCTGCTTCATCACAGACTCGACCCGTGGTCACAGGGGCTCGCCTCCCGCCGCCGCAATTCACGAACAGGAAGCGGCCGCCGAGTGGAGCGCGGGCCTGCTGGACCACATTTCCCAGCAGCCCTAGCGCCCGGATACCGCGCCAGGGGCATAAATTGAAGTGACAGCCCCGGCAGAGCGGGGAAACCTTTAGTGCATTTGGGAGTAACTACCTGCAACCTGCTTCATCACAGACTCGACCCGTGGTCACAGGGGCTCGCCTCCCGCCGCCGCAATTCACGAACAGGAAGCGGCCGCCGAGTGGAGCGCGGGCCTGCTGGACCACATTTCCCAGCAGCCCTAGCGCCCGGATACCGCGCCAGGGGCATAAATTGAAGTGACAGCCCCGGCAGAGCGGGGAAACCTTTAGTGCATTTGGGAGTAACTACCTGCAACCTGCTTCATCACAGACTCGACCCGTGGTCACAGGGGCTCGCCTCCCGCCTCCGCAATTCACGAACAGGAAGCGGCCGCCGAGTGGAGCGCGGGCCTGCTGGACCACATTTCCCAGCAGCCCTAGCGCCCGGATACCGCGCCAGGGGCATAAATTGAAGTGACAGCCCCGGCAGAGCGGGGAAACCTTTAGTGCATTTGGGAGTAACTACCTGCAACCTGCTTCATCACAGACTCGACCCGTGGTCACAGGGGCTCGCCTCCCGCCGCCGCAATTCACGAACAGGAAGCGGCCGCCGAGTGGAGCGCGGGCCTGCTGGACCACATTTCCCAGCAGCCCTAGCGCCCAGATACCGCGCCAGGGGCATAAATTGAAGTGACAGCCCCGGCAGAGCGGGGAAACCTTTAGTGCATTTGGGAGTAACTACCTGCAACCTGCTTCATCACAGACTCGACCCGTGGTCACAGGGGCTCGCCTCCCGCCGCCGCAATTCACGAACAGGAAGCGGCCGCCGAGTGGAGCGCGGGCCTGCTGGACCACATTTCCCAGCAGCCCTAGCGCCCGGATACCGCGCCAGGGGCATAAATTGAAGTGACAGTCCCCGCGACGCGGGACGCGCGTGGGTGTGCGCCGGGCGAAGCCCGGGCAAAGGGCGGACCCTCTTAGGCCCTCAGAGGCCTGAGGAGCCTGGCCTGTGCCAGGCGAGTAGCCAAAGGACACCGAGACTTCATAACTGTAAGTTGGCTAAATCTTGCTGTAATACACCATTGTGAGCCCTTAAATTCTTGAGGTACGGAGATTGGTACCGGTAATTGGCCGTAACCTTCTCCTGCTTTTTATTGGGATATTTATTGGGCTTGCCATGAACCACCCAGAGACCAGAAGCATGGCAGCTGCTGGGGCAAAGAAACTAACTGGTACCTTAGATGATTTTATTGTGCGCACACATGCCCTCATTGATAAAGGGATCATACTGATGGACAGAAGGGTGTCCCAAGACTTAGCCATGGCAAAGCGTTCCTCTTTGGGCCATATTGCACAAGCTTGCACACCTAACAGCGTATCCGCTCCAAACACACTCGTAATGGTACACAAGGACGGGGGCTGTGACTTACCAGCCTCCCAGGAAGGCCTGGAGGCAACCCCTAATCTCTCCTTATTGATGGAAAATGGCCCGGCTGTAACCGAGAATGAAACTACAGCTAGTACCTTAAATGAAAGGGGCAGGAAGGAGGGGGCAATCCCTAAACAAAAGAGTATTAAACAAAAGCCCATTAAAACTACCACTCGAAAAGGGAAAAAAGCCCAGACTGGTAAAAACCATGACCCTACTCAGTTGGATCCGATTCCTTTGAATGTGAGCACCAACTTAGATGCTCACACTCATATTAAGGACACCACAGGTGTGCCCCGGGCAAGTGTGGGCATAACACTAAGTCTGCCAGACGAAACTGTCTTGGATAGTAGCTTGGAGGGGATTTTGGAACTAAGTGGGGAAGTTGATAATCAAGCCAGAGGGAGCGAGGACAGCAGTAGCCTAATCATGGTTAACAATAACATCTTTGAAATGCTAAAAATTCTCTTAGAACCAATTGAGGTTAGGCTACGATGTCTGGAAACAATACTGAATAATATCCATAAAGATATTAGTGCCCCTAGCTTTAATTTGAATAATAAAGTTCCACAAAAAAAAACAACTACGAATAGACCACCCACAGCTGCTAAAAGCGTTGCTACCACTAATCTACCTCCAAAACCCACCACTAATCCACCTCCAAAACCCATACCAACACCTAAAAACCCAACCACAACTGACAAAGTAGCGCCACTCACACAAACTCCCAAATTATATCAGGATAAAGATAACGTAGAAAAGAGGGAGTCGCGCAGAAACATACATCTACCCCCAGAAGCCTCACCATACGTTGTGGTCCTTACCGGAGTCCCTCAACCGGATGCCAAATCAAATGAAAATAATGGGGGACTTGTAAATAAAACAATACATTGGTTAAATGACAACTACCCTCTCCCCCCAGCCTTTAAAAGCAACATCCTGATGGTTGAAAGGGCTCCTTGGGTGGGGTACAATAAAAAAAAGGACACACGGTGACTGCGTGGTGATAACATTTGAGAACCCCCGCACTGCTGAATTTATTACAACGAGGCCCCCAAGAAATTATGGTCTGTCCATTGTGGCTAGGGCATTATCCTACTTCTACCCTGAGGGTGAACAACCGGATAATAGGTGGAGTTGGACCAGGGATAAACGACACCATGGTGGTAATATTGGTCAAGCTTTTGATAATAACTACCATAATACACAGTGGAAGGGGAGGTATGAAGATGGCTGGAACACTGTGAAACACAAAGGGAGGCCTCCTTACTTTCGTCCACAAGGTTATGACCCAGGATGGGCAGGCAATCTGCAATTTCCTCCGATTTTTCCGTGTTACAACCGGTTTGATTGTTTGGAAGCAGTGGATTGACTCCTCAAGATCAAGGAAGATGACCGGCTGTCTAATAAACCTGTGGACTTGGGTCTTATAAGTTGTCCGGGGTCCGAGGAAACCCCAGTAACACAAGTGGGGGATGAGATTATACAAGGGAGCCAGGTCAGACAACTAGGTGATACTGTAGATATTCTACCTGCAGAAAAAGATTATTGCAAGGTGGTCTTTTGGAACGTAGCTGGGTTAAAACAGAAGATTACCAATCCAACCTGGGATGAGGCCATTACCGACGTGGGAATATTAGCCCTTCAAGAAACTTGGGCCACCACGCCGATACATCTCAATGGCTACAAAACTTACTTTACCCCAGCGGTGGGTGGAGTACACGGAAGACCCAAGGGAGGGTTGACTGTATACATATCTAATCTTCTAGTTTATGATAAAATTTCTTTTTCCCCTGGATCCAGTTACTATCAAAAAATAGTGATAGACACAAGGAAGGGTCCAAAGATGGTTCTTTTTAATTTTTACAATAACTGCTCAGGTAGCATGATTAAGGATGTACTTGATACACTAACCTCAGAAATGCAAGACGAACTTGATAAGAGTAAAAGGGGTGAAGTTATGTTATTATGGGGGGGTGATTTTAATTGCACTCTCTGCAAAAAGGGCCAAAAGGGTACTTGCGGTTTAATGCTGGAACAAGATGTCAACCTGACGCATTTTGAACATACCCTACTAGGCGACTCATTAAATGAGATGATTTTTAATTTTAACTTTGGGTTTTCAAATGAGTTAGCACATCATACAACGACATTTGTCCCAACCTTTGTTGGGCGGGGTGCCTCATCTATTATTGATTTTAGTTTATGTACACAAAGCTCTGCGAGCAGATTGATTAGAGTAAACATCATGGACCTGCCACTGAGTGATCACCTGCCACAGGTATTAAAAATGGAGAACCTATTTGCTGTAACCGATACTAGAGAATGTCCGAACCAAATGGTCCAGGACGTGAGGTTGGGCACCCAAAATGGTTATAACCTTAAATGGAGCAGACTGGTTCCGGATGATTTCCTGTTTAAAATACTGAGTAAATGCATGAGCAGTTTTTCGATCTGTTTAGATGAATATGCAGAGAGTTGCGAAATAATAACCCATTTTAATATCATCTCTAGTACAATTAAGGAAGCATTGTGGGTTGTCAGGAAAAATTCCCTAAAGTCCAATAGGAAATGGTTTGATAGAAAGTGCACTAAAGCCTTAACAAAGCTTAGACATGCAATTCATAAAAGACCACGGGATGTAATCCTAATTAGAATTGCAAGGAAGGATTATAATGTAGCATTGAAGGACAGGAAGGCCTCGATAAAAAGGGAAGCTTGGGACAATTTATGCGCGGCATCAAAATCAAAGGATCCGGCTGCCTTCTGGAGGGTCATTAACACCCCCCTTCTACATGAACAAAAAGCACGCATGGAAATCGCCGTTTCAGAAGATGAGTGGGTGGCTCATTTTTCCTCCCTTTATAAGGTTGTGGAACTAACCCCTGAAACATGCCAGGACGTAGGGTTGCTAAATTTAGATACATCTAGAACTCTGGTTGTAACCCTTCCTGAAGTTATTGCGAGCTTGAAGGCGACTAAGGGGGGCAAGGCGGCAGGACCAGACGGCATACCAGCTGACCTCTATAAGGCTAACGTCGAATTATGGGGGCCACTGTTAGTTCAGCTCTTCAATGCCGCTTTGGCAAATAGTCCAATTCCTACTTGGTTCACATCGGTAATAGTCCCAATCTTTAAGAAAGGGGATAGGCTAAGTTGTACTTGCTATAGGCCAATTTCCTTATTGGACTCTTCCATAAAAATTTTGGGGAGAGTGATTTTAGCTAAATTGCAAAGCTGGGCTGAGGATAATGGGGTGTTAAGCGATTTTCAATTTGGGTTCCAAAAGGGTTTAGGGACCATAGAGCAAGGTTTGAATCTTTTCACCTTGCAACAGAAGTATATAAAGGTCAAAAAACAACGTCTATACCTCACATTTGTTGATTTATCATCAGCTTTTGACTGTGTGTCACACACTAAATTATGGTCAATCATGGCCGAATTGGGGGTAGACAATGCCATCATATGCTTTCTGAGAGAGCTATATTCCAGGGCCACCGCAAGTGTCAGATATGGGAATAATGGTGAATGCAGCAGACAATTCGGGATTGGTCGGGGTGTGCGCCAAGGGTGCGTCCTAGCCCCCTTTCTATTTCTGTTATATATAAATGGAATGGAGAAGCACCTCGTGCAGGAGGGCAGGGACATGCCTATGGTGAGAGGTAGGCCTGTCCCTGCACTGATGTACGCTGATGATGCAGTTCTGATGGCACGCACCCCAATGGCTTTACAAACTTTGGTTACATCCTTTAACACTTTTATGCTTGATTTAGATTTGAAAATCAATTGTTCTAAAACTTTGTCTATGTACTGTGGGTCAAGAACAAGCAAGCATCTGAAGCCAATTTTCATAAATTCCAATCCCTTAGAAAGGACCCCCACCTTCCCATATCTGGGGATATTGTTTCATGAAAGTGGCTCATGGACTACTGCAATTCATGCTAGATCCTTGTTATTTTCCAAGACTATTATGGCCCTAAAATGCTTTATGAAAAAATTAGGGAAAAAACCCATAAAGGAGATTTTAACTGTTTATAATGCGACTTGTATATCTGTAGTCACCTATGGTGCAGGATTATGGGGTTACTCAAATATTAGCTCGATTCAAATCATGGAAAATAAGTTTTTATGCCACATTCTGTCCGTGCCCGAAAGTACTGCAACGATGATATGCCATGCTGAATTGGGAACACCTTACGTTACTGATACTATTAAAATTCAGCCAATCCTTCTTTGGCATAGGGTTTGGACAAATGATGAATGTGTTGTTAACCGGGCTATTTTAAAGGATATTATAGCATTGGACAATATCAATGACTTTAAATGGATAGGCTACGTCAGAAACTTTCTTGAAAAAATAAGTTGCCCCCAATACTTTGAGGACCCACAATCAATGGAATACATATCTAGAAGTGATCTGAAAAATCTGTGTATGGCGTACCTCAGGGAAAAGAGACATATAGAGGAGGCGAGAAAAAAGACTGTTTCTGCCCACCAGGACATTTTATGTGGAGAGAAATTGCAGCCATATCTATCATTGTACATGTCCAATCATGAACATTTCCTTTTGACCCGATTTAGATTTAATATTGTTTTTAGGACATTATCGTTCCCCGTGATGAACTGTTGGTCGAAGGATCTATGTCTTTGTCCATGTGATGATGTATCCCAACAATCCGATATACACATTTTATTTTTTTGTACATTTTATACTTTTTCTCGAAAGAAACTTATCATCCCTATCCTCAAAGATTTAAATGTATATAGATGTCGCCTAGCGTTCTTAGAGTGCCAGAAAATGGAAACTGTTTTTATGGTAGCCTCAATTGCAGAATTTTTAAAATCAGTTTTTAAGTGTCGCAAATCAATTCAAATGGATTAATTGCCTTTATTGTATACATGAATTTAATTTTGTTGTTTTCTTTTTTCCGTGATTTTTAAAAAAAATGTTTACTTTACCCCTTGTAAATTGTACCTTTCATGCTACTTTTATGGTTATTTTGCCTTTTAACCGAATAAAGTACTTTTGAATCTTGAATCTTGATTCACAGTTTTCGAGTATGTGAAGCCTGCATTTGAGAAAATATTTGCGATGTTGGGACTGCTGGGTGAAGTAAAAACTGACAACGGAGCGCCTTTTCATGGATTGGAGTTCAAAGAGTATCTAAACAAGCATTGGAAATGCAATAGGTCGCGCATCATTAGAGTTAGTGCTTTTAGAATTGTTGATGTGTTTATTTTGTAAATCTTTAGCATTTTTGTTTCCTCCTTGTCGCTGGCCCCTTTCCCTAGCCAAGTCATCAGCAAAGATCCAAGTTGTGCCATATATACAGTGGCGCGGCTTGTGCGAACGAAGCGCCATATCAGAGAACAGTTTACGAGTCAGTGAGCTTCAGGGCGACCCTCAACGCAACCAGGCGCTCTCCGGCAGACATGGCGCCCAGGCCGCGAGCCCATCGGAGTGAAGGGGTGGACAACTGATACCTGGCTCCTGAGCTGTGGAGGCACCGTGGGATCAGAGGCGGGCTGCTGGGGTGGCGCCCTCGTTGACATTGAGTGGGAGCCTGCAACGAAGGGGGATGTGAACCTACAACATCGATCGGAATTAAAGCTGCATAGTCAAATCACAGAGTAAAACCACAACCTTCGCTTGGGACCGGCAGTGGGATGGTCAAGTAAGAGACAGCTACCCGAGCAGACGACCTCCAAGACAGCGGGTGAGAGCCGGTCCCGGGGGCGCAAATAAGCCAGGAATTCTCACCTTGGCGCCAGCGCGATAATCAAGCGAGCGGCTGGTGGGCCTCCGCAGCATTGGGCTTGGTACCAGTGTCGTCGGAAGTGGGTAGCGCTGCATAGTGCCAGCTTCTGGGGGCGTAAGAAGTACGGCTGCTGGAGTTCAGACTGCCCGTCACAAATGCAGCAAATTTAAGCTGCAAGCCCAGCGTCCGGGAGCCAACCACGGGAGAACTTATTAATGGTGCGCATGATAGGGCCAGTCTAAGGTGGACAGCAGGTCGGGCTGGCAGGCCCAAGGCGGAGCATAGCAACAGCCTTTGGCGGGACTTAGCAAGAGTTGGCTGCGGGGCCCAAGGACTAGCACACTGGAAGCAGGCTCACACAGACCGAACGGCAAGGCCCACTAGCAACGGCAGACAGCGCACAAGGCCGGGTGCCAGTATGCGAGGACGCTGCCACTGAGGCAACGACCTGTAGCGAAGAAGGTGGTGCTAGATTTGGGTGCCACCTATCACGACTCTCAGCAACCCCCTATAGGGCTGATAGCACGCTAAAGACGGGCGAAAATGGCCCCCCACCTGGATAGCAATCGGAAGTACGGTTCGTAGGCCCGCCCAGGCAGACAACAGGCAGCGCCGCGTGGGTGCTGCGCACAACACTCTACAGCCGAAGGCAACAAGGCGAGAGGGTCCGTTAGTGGTGAGAAGGGGAGGGGGGAGGAGAAATGCGACACGGCGGGCAGGGGAGGGGGCGGAGCGGGGAGAGGTGCGACACGGCAGGCAGGGGAGGAGAGTAGGAGGAGGAGGGGGGAGGAGAGTAGGGGAGGCACGGCCTAGCGGCCGTGCAATCAAGAAGTGAGGGGGCGGAGCTGGGGGAGGCTGTGACAGAGAAAGTAGGCAAGGCAGGCGGCTGGGGGCATGTGCACGCGCTTTTAAGTTCAATGCGCATGCGCATTGAGCTTAAATTTCTCGTGCACTGCAAGGAATCGCCACGATTCCTTGCAAGTTGGTTAAAGAGTGGATAAGCCCCCATAGTCTCGCAAGCTCGATGCGCATGCGCATCGACAGGCGAGACCTAAAAATGAGAGAGGGGTCCTACTCACCAAAGGTACAGGACATCCAATTGACATGCAATTGGGTCCTGCACATGAGCATAGTGGGGAAACGACAATGAAAAGTGAAGGATAGGAATGAGCCCACCTTCTAAAATTTAGGAGGAACCTGTAATTACCAACATAGGATATTATTGTTGGGAGGTTCAAGCATATGGACCATATCCCCTAAAGGAAGTTTGATTTGAAGGAATGAGCAGCAATACATTGTGACAGTTATTTTTCTGGGAACAGTTGTGAGATTACCATTCAATTCTGTGATTTTATTCCTATGAAGAATTGAAATCTGGAGGAAAGTTTTCCCCACAAGACAGCCCATACACTTAGATTACGATATAACGTGCTGGGATACTTTTTACCTTAAAGCCTGAAGAAGGTGTTGATACAACCGAAACGTGTTGCTTCTTGGTCTTCTTTAATAATAATGTTGTATATACCATATGGTGCTCTCTCAGACATAGCAAGAAAAGAATATTATTAATTGATCACCAATGTTGGTTTTGAAATTATACAATTGAATTGCCCTTTGTTTTATATTCTGCTTTGTATTATGAAAGAACTTTTGACAATATTGTGATTTTAACATTAGATTGAACATTTTTAAAAATGTTTAATTATTAATAATGGTTTTGATTTAATCAATAAACATTCCTATATTGGGCTCTTTGGCTACTGTTATACTCTCTAGGTGTTTGATTTTTGAATGTGGTAACTGGATAGGTTGGTATGCTATTATTGTATTATTGAATCCCAAAGGGAATTTATTTTAGACCTAGTTCAAAGAGTATCTACATCATCTCAATGTTTTCCATAGAATAATCACTCCTCAGTGGCCACAAGCAAATTAGGAGCTAAACCGATTTATGAGGACATTAAACAAGGCCCTGAGAATTGCCGTGAATCAAGGGGAGAACCTGGAAGTGTGTCCACATCAATTTCTGAGGGTGTATCGGCAAACTCCGCATTCCACGACAGGATGTTCCACGAGAGCCCTTATCATGAAGAGACTGGTAAGGGACCTAGTACCTGTCTACTCGGACTGGGTACCTTAGACCCTTGACCTGAAAGCTGCGTAGGACAAGAGAAAGGCAATGAATGAGTGGTCCAGTAAAAAGAGAAACTCCCAGGAATCGAGTTAGTGACTAGGAGATGCAATAGGAGTCAAGGACAGACATCTGGGGTGGAAATACAGGACTCCTTTTGAAAGAGAGACATGGGAAGTAGTTGGAATAAAAGGAACCATGATCATGGCCAAGAGGGGTGTTAGACCCGTCTGCCCTAGGGTGGTCTTACCCTGTTTTATTTGCCCTTTTCGCCTCATTTTAGCCACCATCTTTTTATTGGACCTAGGCCTCTGGGTGCCTTACCACTGCCAAACAGTGCTGAGGTGCAGGTGCTCTCTCCAAATAATATGGCTGCCACAGGCCCCTGCTACTGCGGAGTGGCCATTGAACATAAACGCACCAGTAGTTAGGAGCAGGCTGGGACATACTGATACTGTATCTTTGCTGTCCTGTCTTTTTGTCCCATAGACCAATATGTAGAAGCTCCTGGAACCTTCCAGCCCAGGGAAGAGTTATGCTTTGCCGCCTTTACAGGAGGTTCACCTGACCTAGGGGTATAAGAGGAAATGAGGGAAACCTGACTAGTCTGTTGGGGCACTACTGGACCTGGGGAAGAGCCGGAGCCCCCCCCCTTCCTCTCCCGGGCCAGCTCAGTGTGTGTGGAGGGCCGGAGTGGAGACGAAGAGCCGCGAGGGCCTAACTGAGGCCGAGACCACGAGGTAACACCCCTGGGGGAGGGCGGAAACACTGGTGGGGATAGCGGGGCTGCCGTGGAGCCACATCCAATCAAACCGCCCCTCAGGAGACTGCAACTGGGCCATGAAGGTCCCATTTAACCCTTTCTGCGGAGCTGCTGGGCCGGACTGGGCATAGAACTGCCCTTTGCCTTTAGGGCTTCCCCTAAATTGAGCATCGGACTGCTCTTAACCACGCTGAGTGCTGATTGACACCCTCTTGCCTAGAAAATGTCCTGCAGCCTACGAGCCTACCGTCCAGGTGTTGCCCTAATGAATGTGTGCGGGGTAAGTGTTACTGATGCTGAATTCATGCCTACAAACTTCACTACTGTTGCCTAGTGAGTTTAGAGTGTTGTCTGCAGCATATACCTGAATATCAGAATTGTTACCTGAATTGAATTATGCTTAAGACATGTTGCTGATGCTGTGTTCATCGCCCCAAAGTGTTGCCTCACTGCGTAAGTACAGTGGGGATGATACCTGTATTAATGTTGCATAAAAGAAGTTGCCTATGATTTCCTGGGATACTAAAAGTTTTATTTTTATGGGATTGATGTTTGAGAGATGATTACTCTGTCGGCCTAGTCTATAAGAAGTGATACCAGCCTGAGCTAAAGTTAGATCAAAAGTCTTGGTTTATGAAACAACCTGGTGTGGTGTCATTCTATTGCGTGCGAGTTACTGTCTCAGTGCGAGTGTGTGCTGCACCACTGCTTTGCACATTGCCTTCGGGTGCCTTCCTGCCTCGCGCCAAGCTACTGTGTGGGAATTTGTGACCCCAGTTCTAACAAGGGGTAATGTGATGGTGTCACAAAATGTATCCTGGTTCAAGAAGGTCAAGAGCCCGCAGGAGTTGAGGGCAGGAATAGGGCTATAAAAAAGAGCAGAAGATCCCCACGGCATGACCGCTGAGCAGGATGTCGATGAAGGACAGAGATACGACTTGGGTGAAGAGTTCCAACCATCATGGCCAGCCAGGGCTGGAGACCTCCTAAGGCGGGCCAGGTCCCGAGAAGGCATTTGAACCGGCTTGAGGACACTCTTTATCAGCTGAGACCTAATCCGCGACCGAATCCACGCTTAAAGGATTTTGTGTTGTGTGTTTCTAATATTGTGCGTCTTCATTTACATTTTTGGTTATTACTTTCCTCAAGGTGAGGAGGGATATAGTAAGCCAACTGGCCACTACCATACAATGTATCCACACTCACCTGAGGGTGGGACGCGGCTCCTCCGCTATAAATAAAAGGTGCTGGGGTCACTCAGGAGTCCAGCATGGACTAGCACCGATGTCTCGTGTAGATGTGTCCAGCGTACACAACTGAGAAAGGTCTACTCCATCCCTACATTACAATTCCTTTGAGAGATATTTCCTGAAACAGTTTTTCTGAGCTCTTTCCAAAAGTGATCTTGGGTCAGTCGAAATGCAGGAGGAAGTGAACTCCATATTCTGACTGCCCCAACTGCAGAAGGGTTCATCTGGAGTTTGTTGTTTCCGGAGCTAGAAAAGTTCTGCAGCTCTGTTTTCTTGGACAGCCCGGAATGGGGAATGTTTTGATCAGGTAGCTTGTATTGTGATGGATGGCAAAGTAGGCTGTTCAAGCTGTTTTGGAGATAGAGCATAGCTTCATTGGGGAGCTCAGACTAGGCGCTATATGACCAAAACAGTGAATACCTGATTTTAGACGAGCCGCTGCATTTGATCAGTTATCGAGGCTAGTTGTGAAGGACACCAGGATTCTGCCCTGATGTACTTTATGACGGGTAGCAGACAAGTCTGTGACACCCAGAATGCAAACTTCACCATTACCCATTGTCGTCATCATGGACATGGAGCGCGGCTGTTTACATGCTGCATCTTGGCATAGAGACAGATTGATGTTCCCTTATAAATTACAACGAAGAAAGTTTTGCTACTTAGGTCATAAAAATGTATCTCACTGATTGCTTTCATGTTTGAAGCACTAGGAAACTTTATTTTCTTCATTTCCTATTAGATGAAGAAAGTGTAATCAGGGTCATATCCGTTACTCTATTTTGTGCACTAGTACCAAGCAAGTACCATTTGCGTGATTCCTTAATAGAGGACAACAATACAAATGGCATTGGTGCAAATACATTTGCTCAATTTTATTGCCCGCTTCGCCTTACTAAGATTGAGTTCAGCTGACTTTAGAATGGATCCATTGGAGTGAACTGGCCTGATCTGTAAAACTGCTTAATTAACTGTTGTATTGTTACAGGGACTGATATAGGGGACAGCGGTAATGGTACATCTTGGAAAGATATCAGACACAGGCGTGGGCTGCCCATTGTGTTTACCCTGTATACTGCAGGCTCAGGGGCTACTTACAGCCCAGGGTGGCATCTTTCTGCCTATGCCCCCCTGAAGTGACTGATCAATTTTGCTACAGCTGATTTTGTTTTTCATCCATGTCCTGGTCAGGCGTCCTCTCTGTCCTTTGCCTTCAGGTGCCACATTTAGTGAATGTCACATGGTGGTGGAGCTGCCACCAGTTCAATGTCAGAAGCACTGTATGCGCAGCTGAGTGTCCTCCAAAGATAGTGGCAGCCTGGCTTGCCGATTTAGGGGTGCCAGTTGGTCACCATTTTCAATGGTGCCTCAATGATGTACTTTACCATGTCCTGAATGATGTAATATGTGAGGTCATAACCGCTGCCTGTTGGGGGCTCAATTTAGAGTCTGCTCAATATAGAGAATTTCTGTAGTTTTGTTTTTAAACATGAGTTTTTATATGATTATGACACCTATAACGTTACCTTAACATTTGTGTTTTTTTAGTGAATTTCTAGTGTTTATTAAAGGTAAGCTAAAATCTGATTACCTTACCTTGCTATAACCTTTTTTTCCATTAAGTATATAATGTTGTGTTGACCTGAAGGGCAATGGGATAACATATCTTAACTGGGTATATGGCATATTATATAAGCTTAGCCTTACCCCACATCTTAATACGAATTGCATGGTACCTGTGCTTCGCATATATACTATTCTCTCATATTCATATCCACACTATCTACCTCATAACGGCTATGTTTTTAGAAAAGGTTAACACTTGTTAAGCCAAAACTTTACCATCGCCTACCTCACCCCGGCTAGGAATATGGGCATATGATATAAGCTTAGCCTTATCACACCTATTAATGCGATTTGCACATGTGTTTTGTTTTGCATATATACTGTTCACATAATTGTATTCATTCTATTATATACCTCATATCTGTTTGTTGTCTATAATGTCAACATTTGTGTTGGTTATCTATTCTGATGTTAAGCGCTCTGATACCCACGGGTCTTGTTCGCGCTATATAAAACTCTACAATAAATAAATAAATAAATAAATAAATAAGTGAAGTGTAGTTTACAGTATCACACGTTAGATGGCGATACAGCAGCACAATTTGAATTAGTTGCATTCTGAGTAAATTGAGCGCTCTTTAGATCAATTGTTTACTCGAAAGGTTAAAATTGTAGAAGCTGAGCCTGGAAAAAGCCCAGATGGGAAAGAATTCCCACATCCCCTAAACTTTCCCAACATTACTAAAGTGAACGGGGTGGCAAATTGTATCACATGGCACGAGGTTTACCATTTGGAATATTTTGTACCAGGAAGCTAAAACGGGCAGATGTCCCCCAGAGAAGACTGGATCCATTTAGGAATCTCAGGTGGACGGGGCTCAGCGGCAGATTCTCAATTTGGATGAAGGAATGTCGCAGCCTTGCTGAGCTAGCAGAATCGTGAAAAATAAAATGATAATAAAATGACTTTATTACTGTATTAGTTGGCGGTCTAGTGGCCGCCTCAGAGATCCACCACATCCGCAGGCCAGGGGTGGCCTGCGGGGATGTAATAAAAGGAGGGCGGCAGCTCATGGTCGTCACTTTCGACCAACACCACAGGATCCTCCAAGTCTGTCCGCGCAGCACTCCTGCCCCCGCGAACAGCACAAGTCCCCGCACGGGCTCCCAGGCATCCTACTCAACACTGGTGACGAGTGGAGGGATTACTACCCTCGTCCCGACGACCGCACGCCGAGACGTGCTCACGTGCAAGGTCACTGGAGAAGAAAGGAAAGAAAAGGCGCTCGGCCCGACAAACCACACCGCTCCTCACAGGAGGACAACAGTGACAGTCTGTTACGCTACACCCACAGCAGCAGCAGAAAAGGAAGGTGAGCAAAGCCTCAAGCGCTCACCCAACGCACCCCTGCAGGAGCAGCCATACGCGGTGAAGCCACGCCCCCACACGAGTCCTTAGCAAGCCACAGAGCCCACACGAGAGCTGCTAAATGAGGCATAGCCCACAAAGAAATTATTAAAAGACCACCAAGCACAGAGGGTGACACCCCAGTGGCAAAAGGCTGACAAAAGGAGCCTGCATCCACACAGGAAAGAGACAGGCCTGAGCACACGACGCCACCTGGGTCATCCTGCGCCATTACTTCTTCTGGGCCTGCGCGGGGAGCGTGAAGCGCGTCACCCGCTCTAACACCCCCTGGGTCCCCTACGACCAGACGCCATGGGAGACGACGATCAGGCAGCAGCGCCGGCCAGCACACCATTCCAACATGCGGCTTCAGGGGCCCTATCCCCATTCAGTGAACTAGAAGATCTCACGAAGGCCTCTCCCTGAAGGAAGATCTGGATCAAACGTCTCAACAACTACTTTGTTGCAACCCGGGAGACAGACAATGCAGTGAAGAGGTCCCTGCTGCTACCCTATGCCAGGGAGAAGATCTTCAAACTTTTCAAGCACCTGCTCAATACAGGAGCGGCTACCGACTACGACGCGGCGGTGATGTCGTTAAATGGCCACTTTGACCTGCAGCTGAAACCTGATTTTGAACGATTCAACCTCAGACAAGCCCGCCTAAGAGAAGGAGAGTCCATGGACACGTTCTACGCCCGACTTCGTGAACTTGCCAGCATGTGCACCAAAGATGACCAACCAAAAGAAATCAGGGCGCAACTAATTCAGGGGTGCCAGGACAAGACCCTGACAGGCCTCATCCTGCGCCAACCGAAGATTGCGCTTGAAGACCTGCTGATACTGGCGAGATCACATGATCTGTCCACAGCCAAGGTGAACGAAATGGACCAGGCCCTAATCAAACCCCAAGGGAGGTCTGATGCCATCAAGATGGAACGACCCAATGCCGTTCGAGCCAGACCAAGAGGACACATTCAGGAAACCAAAGCCAGACCCTCCCAAGTCAAGATGTGGGTACTGCTGGCATGAGCCACACACCGCAAAAGACTGCCCGGCTCAAGGGAAGACCTGCACCAACTGTGGGATACCCAATCATTTTGCCTCTGTATGCCGAAGGCGCACCAGGGGCCCAGACTTCCGCAATCAGAGACCCCTAACGCGGGCCGTACGTCAACTATCCGTGACAGACCAATGTCACCTGAAGGCGCACAGAGAAAGAACAAGAAGCACCTGCCGAATGTGGAGGACTCCCCAGAAGATGAAGAGGAGGAGGTATACCTAATATCATTCGCGAGGGAGCTCAAGCAACGCCGTCGGCCACAGCCGATGTGCATGATCCATGTCGCAGGGACAGAAATAAAAGCAGTCATCAACATAGGAGCAACAGTAAATGTTATGGGCCTCCAACAATACCACCACCTACGACCTCGCCCCCCCCCCCTGTGATGCCGTCCAAAACCGAGATCTATGCGTATGGGGCCGACACACCCCTCCTGCTGAAAGGAAAGATCTCGGTACCTATCAAGGCAGATGATCTCGAAGTAATGGCAACCATCCATGTCATCGACAGGGAGACGGATACCCTACTGAGCAGTCACACCGCAGAAGATCTGAGGCTCATCTCTTTCGCAAGGAGAATCCAGACGTACCAGGTAGAGGTGCTACTCAGCCAATTCCCCAAACTCTTCCAGGAGCTCGGATGCATTAAGTGCGACCCCATCAAACTACACATCGACAAGACAATCGCCCCAGCTGCCTTGCGACATTAGAGAGTCCCGTTCCACCTGCGGCCGCTGGTGGAAAAGGAGCTAGAAGCTTTGGAGAAGCAAGGGGTCATTGAAAAAGTATCCGGGCCCACGCCTTGGGTATGCCACATAACACCTACGATGGATGACATCACCGCAGACATCAACGGATCCAAATGGTTCTCAAAAATCGACCTGAATGCAGGGTATCACCAACTTGCCCTGTCAGAAGAAATTCGCTACATCACAACCTTCAGCACCCACATAGGACTACGGAGGTACAAACGGCTGAATTTCGGAATATCCTCAGCAGCCGAAGTATTCCAAAACACGATACGAGAGCTGCTATCGGGACTTCCAGGAATGATAAACGTGAGCGACGATATTCTGATCCACTCAGCGACAGCAGCGGATCACCACAAACACCTCCGTGACACATTGAAGCGCCTCAGCGAGTATGGAGCGACCTTGCACAAGGACAAATGTCAATTCTTCCAGCCATCCCTTGAGTTCTTCCGGTATGTGTTCAAGCAGGAAGGCATCCAAGTTGACCCAAGGAAGTCACAGGCAATCAAAGAGGCTCCGGCACCGACAACACCAACGGAGGTACGAAGTTTCCTGGGTATGGCAACGTACTGCGGAAGGTTTATCCCCGGCCTGGCCACCCGAGCCGAACCGCTGCGGGCCCTCAGAAAAACGGACGCAAACTAGCATGGGGTCAAAAAGAGCAAGAGGCGTTCTGAGGCATCAAAGACGCCCTCCTGAGAGAGGCAACACTGGCCTACTTTGATCCGACAAAACGAACAGAGGTACCAGTCGACGCAAGCCCAGTTGGATTGGGAGCAGTACCTGCTCAAGAACACAAACACGGTCACTGGGAAGCTCTCGGGTTCCCCAGCAAGTCCCTCACACCAACAGAAACAAGGTATGCTCAAATTGAGCAGGAGGCTTTAGCCATCAAGTGGGCCTGTAACCACTTTCATCTGTACCTCAAAGGTCAACCCTTCACCATGGTCACTGACCACCAGCCCCTTGTCCCCCTCTTCAAAGGGACAGCGCCTCACCCGCCTCCACGCATCGAGCGCTGGGTGGTTCAGCTGCAACCATATGAAATGGAGGTAGTATACCGACCAGGAGCCAGAAACCCGGCCGACTTCCTGTCGAGGCACCCAGTTCCGACGGAAGCGCCAGAAGATGTTGACGATGTTGAACACTATGCCCACCTGATATCCCTAGCAGCGTGCCCCCAGAGCATGACCCTAGACGACGTGAAAGAGGCTGCCGCCACCGATGCAGTATACATCATGACTCTGAGAGCAGTCCAGGAGGGATCCTGGACGAACTACCTACACCAGGTCAACTCCTGGAGCCATGAAGAGCGTGACAGCCTGACGAAGATGTGGCGAGTACGACACAAGCTCAGCACCACCAACGACGAAATCCTGCTGAGATGGTCCAGACTGGTGATTCCCCAAGGCCTTAGACATCGGGCGATCCAACTACCCCACGGAGGACATCAAGGGGTGACCAAGATGAAAGCATGAATGAGGGAAAAAGTCTGGTTCCCTGAGCTGGAGAACATGGTCGAAGAATATGTCTGCCGCTGTCCACCGTGTCCACTGAGAAGCGCCCCCGAGAGACCCAACCCAGTGATTACTGAGAAAGCTTGAACCATTCTCTGGTCCAAAGGGAGCTTGGACTTCAGGAGCTTTCCCGGAGGGAAGCACACACTAGTAATTGTCGACGCCTTCTCAAAGTACCCCATCGTAGAGCCCGTGACATCCACTGCATTCAACAATGTAGGACCCGTTTTAGAAAAGGTCTTCGCCTTGTTTGGGTTTCCCTACGAAGTGCACAGCGATAACGGATTGCCGTTCCAAGGAGCCGAGTTCGCCAAGTTTCTAAAACAGCGAGGGATCTATCACCGGCGAATCACCCCTCAGTGGCCCCAGGCCAACGTGCACATTGAACGTTTCATGCGCACCCTGAACAAGATGTTCCGCATCGCTGTAATGGAGCAAGCGGACCCAGAACAGAGACTGCATGAGTTTCGGAGGGAATAACGGAGCACCCCCCACTGTACCACCCAGAGAAGCCCGTGGCCCCAGAAAAGACCTGATTCCCACGTGTCCAGGATGGTCATCACCACCACTAAAAGCGGAAGTGCAAAGTAGGAGAGCTCGACACAACCAACAAGTGAGCCTCCGTAGCCATGCCACACCAAGAATTCTCCGCACAGGCGCCAGCGTCATCCTACGGGACTGCCGGCTGGGAGGAAAATTCCGAACGAACTACGAGCCAAGCACCTGGACTGTCACTGTGAATCGCGGAACCATGAGAACTGCGGGAAGAGGAGGAGAGGAGGTGTCACAGAACATCTCATGGTTCAAGGAGGTCCCGGCTGAACACCCAGAGAGGTCCTCAACTGACCAGCCAAGATCTACCGCCACCCCCGCGCAGGAGAGCAGGGAAGAGAGACCGGGGAGTAGCGGAAGTGGGGAGACCTCGGAAAGGACCACCTCTTCTCAGCCTGGTCCTCCATCTGAGGACCTAGGCCCAGACTGCACAGATCTGCGTGGCTGCCCCCAGAGGTACAGCCTGAGGCCGAATCCCCATCCGAGCCAGCGAAGGACTTTGCCTGCTGATGATGTCTGGCCACTGTCACTTGAGATCCACGCAAGTACTGAGATTGTGTACCTTGTCAGTTGACATGTTTGAACATTATGTTTGTTTCAAAGACTGAGTAGGATAGGGATGTAATAGTTGGCGGTCTAGTGGCCACCTCAGAGATCCACCACATCCGCAGGCCAGGTGTGGCCTGTGGGGATGTATTAAAAGGAGGGCGGCCGCTCGTGGTCGTCACTTCCGACCAACACTGCAGTGTTGCCCGAGTCTGTCCGCGCAGCACTCCTGCCCCTGCGCACAGCACAAATAGCCGCACGGGGTCCCAGGCCGCCTACTCAACAATTATCATTTTATTTTTCCATCTGCCAGCTGATAGAGAGGGGTGGCCGCGGCAATTGCTGCTGATTGGCAGCAGGGAGGAAACTGTCTGACTACAGCAGTTTAAAGTGCGCATGTCACTTTTGCCGGTTGTCTTGTGACGACCAGTCTGACATGCACACTTTCAACCGCTCCAACGCAAGCTGTCTTTGGGGAGCAGGCACAGGCTTCCAGTGCCTGTAGGAGCGTTGAGCAGCCTGCTCCAACCAATCCTGGCACTTCGCACATGCTGGTTAACAGTAAGAGAGCAGTGTCTGGACTTGTTAGGGGAGTTGGCTGGGGACCGCCCTGGATGATTGTTGAAGAAAATCAGGACTGTAGGATGTGAGCCAGTTAAGTGAATATTTCATTTTACTTTAAACATGTAATTAATGTAAACAGTAACTAAGTCGCTAACATGCATTACAGTAATGTTTTAAAGTTAAACATTTTAACCTCAAAATGTTAATGTAATGCATGTCAGTAATTTCATGCTTATTGCATGCAATCGTATTAATTTTCCTCATGTCCGAGTTGGTATCTTTTTTGACCCATTTGCCCTCCCCACCAATTTCAATTGTCGCCAGTCACCACTGGGGAGCCCACACAGATACTGAGATGTGGATTGAGCAAAGCATGAACAGTTAATACTTGATCTTAGTAATGTAACTGTTTCAGTAGGCAATCACTTAACTATTTTCAGGTTTGACTCTGATAAGTGCTTAAATTGGAGCCATATATTCACTGGAGCGTATTCATCCAAGGGGCTCTTGTTTGTTACTGAAAGTGTTGGTACTCTTCCACTGAAAGTATTGCACCCCTGAAAAGTAATGCCTACGCGCCCATTAAAAGCATTGCACCACTGCAGAGAAGTTCCAGAACTGTGCCCTTAAAATTATTTGCACCCCTGCTGTAAAGTGGACCGCACTGTGCCTTTAAAATTATTTTCACACCTGATGGGAAGTGAAGGAAACTGTGCCTTTAAAATTGCTCATCACTGCTGTGAAGTTCTAGTTACCCCCTTTGAAATGCATGAAATGCAAATCGTCCATATCTGACAGTTCCTTCCCATTTAAAGCACCGCTACTGATATGAGGCTTCTCCAAACAGATTTCCACACAAGATTTATTTTGTTATATACAGAACCTTAGTATTCAGTGTAACTCTTTGCTATAGCTCCTGACAATCACGAACAAGGGTTTGAGGTAGGAACACCGTGAGTATTGAGAGCACACCATGAAGATATAACTTTACTCTGCTGCAGTGCTCCCCTACATCCTGAAACGAACATTGGCAAAGCCTATAGGCTTTGCCTTTGCATAATCTTTTGAGTTTGTCATGTTTTCTAAATGTTGCACAGCAGTTGAGCTGCTGTGCAACATGGCTTAAAGTAATGACCGGAGTGAGGTAGTGTGAAGAGCGGGCAAGCAACACACCGAATGCTGATGTTAGGCAAATGGGAGTTAGGTGGTGGGAGGACGGGCAAGAAGAGAAGGGGCATGCAGTGATGAGAGTGAGGTGGTGGGAGGGGCAGACAAGCAATGAACTGGAGTGCAGACACTGGAAAGCTGAAAAGGCTCAAATGATTGATGGGAGTGAGGTGGTGGGAGGGATGGGCAAGCAACAAACTGAAATGCAGATGCTGAAAAGTAAAAAAAAAGAAAAAGAAAAAAAAAGGAAATAAAGTACCTTAAAAAGTGTATTGCCAGTGGAAAGACACTGGTTACCGGAAGCAGTACTTGGTCCAAGCTCCACTGAAAGGGCGAAGAAGTGATGCCGAGCAGGAAGCTGGAGGCAGGAAGAGGTGCTGCCCAGCAGGATGAAAGAAAACAAGACTGACTTGGGAGTCAATGAATGGTAAGTAAAGGTAAGAAATGAGCGTCCCTAAGCCACTTTTAAGATTTTTCGTTACGAGGTTTTGCAAGCATGGAGCGAGCACTGTGCAGGCGAAACCTAAAAGAAGGAATCTATTGATTTATTTTTTGTAGTTTGGTGCCCCCACTAGGTAGCACCCTAAGCCTGCTATCTTACCTAGCCTTACAGATGCACATTCCCACTATTGAGCAATCCTAAAATCGTTCTCCTCTTATGACAGAGTGTAACTACACCCTGCAGGCTGCAGGTCATAACATCTTGTCACCCCCCTCCCTTGCCCAGCATTGCGTGTTAGAGAGACTAGATATGTGAGATAAAGAGGAATACATCCTTCCTAAAATGTTATTCAGCAGTTGAGAGTAGAAGTTTTACCCACCAGTCTGTCTGCGATGAGAGTTTGGTCACAACAGGGCCATAATTGTATCTTGAGAAAGGCATCTCTATCTCCACTAACACGGGTACCTAAATCATAGCTGCCAAGCTCATAATGGCACTACTCCACCCATTCCCAGGCGTCTCCGGCTCAGTGAAGAAGAAGCTGGACTGGTGTACCATAATCTTCAGCTAGGCAGGGAATAGCAGCGAGTATGTCAGTTCTCCTTGTTGCAATAATTTCTTCACTCCTAGGAAGGATGCTTGTGGTGCTGCACCACCAGAGTGTAATCTGGGACACATGCATTGTCATGTAGTATTGGCACTGCTGCTCCGGCAGGTGTCCCCGGTGGCAGCTGCCACGCCAGCACTCAGAGGGTGCGCTCAACTACATACTTGGTTGGCTTATGCCAACCATGCTTCAAAGAATGACACCCGGTCTGAGCCTTCTGTCCCTTCAGGGAAACCTAAGATTCAGAGATTGTTGCAGCGGGACTGCCCCTTAGAAACCTCTGCTCTGTTCTATAGTATTCCACTATATATGTGGTGACCGCTGACCACTTCATATCGTTTTTTAAATTATTTTCAGCCATGCTGCACAGCAACCATGCTGCTAAAACAACAATATGGCTAAAATATATTGACAAAGCCAATACCTCTTGGATATGCGACCTATAGGCCCGGCCATGCTTTTTGTTTTCTTCCCTTCCTTTTGAGCCTTTTTCCTGACTTTCCTTTTTTCTTTCTTGCCTTTTTTCTTTGTTTCTTGCCTTTTTTCTTCCCTACTTTTTTTTTCCTTTTTTTCTTCTTTGCCCTTTTTCTTTCCTACTTTCTTTCCTGCCTTCTTTTATCTTTCTTTCTCGCCTTTCTCTTTCTTTTTTTTCTGGTCTTCCTGCCTTCTCTCTTGGCTTTCTTGTTTCTTACTCTCTTTCTATATTGCTTTCATTCTGGCATTCTTGCCTTCGTTCTTTTGTTCTTTCTTAAAGGCAAGAGGGCGGAAGGCAATGGCAGAATATTTGCTGACTTCACTATGTGTTGCAGCATAAGGCGCATATCCACAAACGACGTAGTGTCCGTCAGTTCCAGGGCATACTAAGGTAATGTGTGCATGTATGAGATAAAAAAATATGTTTGCCCTTAGCCAACTTCTTTTAAATTGATGAAGCTCCAATAGTTTCCCGAACAATACATTTTTGCAAAAACCATGACTAAATAACTAGCCAGCGCCAGACCTATTGGGTTTATTTAGTTTGCCAGCAAATGCATTTTCTCAGTTTGTATGGCTTTCCAATTCTTTCTTTACACCTATATTTACCCATCTTTCGAATGTTGGAATATGTTTTCTTTTGTTGGAATGAGGTGCAGTTTCAAATATTACCCATCAGATGGCAGTACAGCAACATCATTTAAACTACTTAAGTTCGTAATCGATCGAGCGCTCATTTAATCAGTTGTTAACTCAAAATGGTGAATGTGGTGGAACCTGAGCCTGCAGGGAGCGCATTCCATGTGAGAAAGTTTTCTAGCATCCCCTAAACCTTCCTTCCATGAAAGCTGAATAGCTGGGATGGTAAATTGTACCGAGTGACCTAACGTTTACTATCAAGGGATAATTTGAACCAGAGATAATAAATTAAAACGAACGAATGTCACCAATTCGTGTCCCATTACCCACTCAAACGTGGGCCAAAAAGAAACTATGAATAATGCGAAACATGAACAAATAATACTAAATATTAGTAATGTGCCTGTTTCAGTGGGGCAGCTGTTCAACCGTTTTCTGGTTTGAATATGATATGATCAGTGCTTGAAAAGGAACTGAGTGAATAGGAGTGCAGGGACTCACTCACTATTCCCCAGCACCTGTTTGCTACTGAGAGGTACCGGTACCCTTCCATTAAAAGTTGCTCTCGTGCGGAGAAGTACCAGTAAGGTCCCTTTTAAATTGCTCTACCCAGGTATGAAGTGCCAGTATCGTGCCTTTATAATTATTACACCACTGGTGTGAAGCAGCGACAGTACCTCCTTTGAAATCTAAGATCTGCAGGTGCACAATGCCTGACAGCTCCTGCCCATACCCAAGTATGTGCCAAGGTTGACTAAATTCAGCGGCAAGAAAAGGCAAATTATGCACTTTGATGCAGCTTATTTTGTGATAGTGTTACTTCCTTTTTTTTCATTTCTACACAGGCTAGCACGGTCAGGACAAAGTTTTCGCCTCATTAGAAACACCTCCATACCAAATACAGCAATGAGCAAGCGAAAGGTGACCTCTCAACCCTCAAAGGGACTTCCAATGCCTGGCAATACCCGTTGCAACATTTTTAGCAACCTTCGATCTGCCAGAGCTAGCAATTGTTTTGTTGTTAAATTCGTCAGATTATGCAGCAGTTGATGGATTATGGGGCAAAAGCAGCATTGCATAATCATGGGTAAAACGCTGAGGCCACAAAGTAACATCATTTCAGTAGTCCTGTCGATAGTAGGCCTGGGCTGTGAGCTCAACTCAGTTCATGGAGTTTGCAGAGTTTTCCGCACTCTGTGCAGCACGCAGAGTTCTGAAAAACTCCGCTCCACGAGTGCGTGCGGGGAAAATCCAACGCTAGACCAACTCCCAGCAATATTTCTCAAAGTGGTTGGTCGGGGAGGGTCGTGACCGGTCGCATTGAGAAACGATCTGCTCGCATTGAAGAAGCTGCTGCTCGAGTAGAAAACCTACTCGAGCGGCAGAAAGAAGCAGTGCCCTTTTGCGCTGCGCATGGTACAGTTTGTGCTGATTTTCCAATGCTGGAAAAACACTGGTGCAAAAAATCAGCACGAACGGCGCGACCTAATGCAGTCCACTGATTGCGGAACTCGGAGTAGGGTGGTGGAGTTTTTTGGGCACTTTGTGGAGTTCCGCTTAAGGGAACTCCACCCAGGCCTAGTCTATAGCTCCTGACAGCCAAACAACAAAGGTATCGAGACCATAAGTAGTGTGTTAGTATGTGACCTGCTAATGCTAACCATGTGCCCTCCCCACTCACATCGCATGTAAGGGAGAAGAGCTATGTGAACAATGAGAGGCATATTTATGAGAGCTTTGAGTCATGCTTCCACCACGCAACATGGTACATGCCTGATGCAAACCTCTAAGTCAGATTTATTAAGTCATGCAACGCTACTTTGCGTGGTTTTGATTGGCCACAAAAAGTCTGGAGTAATGAGAGAGCAGATTTAGTCTATTGTAATTCTTGAAGAAAATTCTTTATTCAAAAGTTCGTGCACATTAAATGACCAACCAGCCAATGCGTTTCGTTCCCAAGATACATTCATGGAACTTCATCAGGGCTTTTTTAATGAGAAAGGCTAGTGCGCCATAAGAATACAATCTGATATCGCCCTATGATAAAAGGAAATTCCAGGCATATGGTCTGACATCTTGCTACGTGTCTAATCCTCTCATCTGTGGTTCAACACAGAACCACGGACGAGGAGTTTAGACACCTAGCAATGTGTCAGACTGCATGCCTGAAATTTTCCTGACAAATTGGATCTGCAATTACACTGGGGTAGTGGATAGTGAGGACCCTTGGACATTTCACAATCAATAACCCCTTTGGATTGAGTGTGATCCTCCAGATTCTGCCAGGCAGTCCCTTTTTCTCAGTGGACTTCCGGGGGAACCTCTGGAATTTTGTTGACTTCCCAACTTCCCCGTACCCAAGATTGCTGTAATTTTAGGATTAGGAATCCCAATGCATTATTCTGACCCCATTGTAATGGGGCTCTAAATGTCATTTTTGTGATGTTTACTCATGAATAGTTGTGGGATATAATTTTCCTAAAGATAAACACACGTGGCAATGATCATTGATAGTGAGAATTGTTGATGGCTTTAAAAATATGTGGGCAAATATAACAAACCCTCCTTAGTTCGGAACCCACACTTGTCCTGTTCTGCCTGTAGCTTTTCATAGCAAGAGCCTGACTGGGTATTCCTTTTGTTAGGTGTTGATAAATCTAACATGAATGCCGAAGTTTGGTAGGGCAAATGTGTCAATGAAAAGGGTCATCCTCGAACGATGTGCTAAGTAAAGCAAAAGGCTGAGGACTAGGGCATTTGCTGATGAAATGGTCAGCCAATCCTGGCAGGCCCTCTGTTGTCCTTAGCGTGACTACCACTGGCACCATGGGGTAGCATTTTAGAGCATAAGGATACTATTAGCAACAATGAAAGAGTAATGAATGCCACATATTTTTAAGCTGAAGATAAATTGCTAGTAAAACACAGGTTAGGTTAAATTCCAGACGATCACATCGATCCTATTGTTATTCAGCAAAGATATGCAATTCAATTGTATATCTTATTGTCACTAATAACGTCTATGCATTTTTTACACTTTTTCCTTGAGCATTCAGCTTCCTCATGTCTGTTGTTAAAGTCAATTTGTGCATCCAATATATAACACGAAGTAAAGAGAAGATATGTCATTTAAAAGTTGTGTTTTTGTCATTATTTTTACTTCAAAGCATAACCCATATTACATTCAATTGTGTGGATACATTATATTCACTTTTCTACAAATCCTTTAATACTCAAAGGCACGTGAAGAACATTATTAGGGGATACCCTAATTTACAATATAACTTTCTACAAGTGGCATTTTCAGACCTGCAGTTTAAAAACCAACTTTACTAAAAGGTGTGCTTTTAAATTCTGAGTCCAGAGACATCAAACTACAATTTTCTATCTGTTCCCGATTGGCAGATATTCTTCTAAGATGTTACAAGGCAGGACCAATGTTAACCTATGGGAGGGATAGGTCTTACCATAGTGAAAACAAATTGAGCAGTTGTTCACTACCAAGACATGCAAAACCCTGGCTACATGTTCTACCTTTTAAGTACACTGCACCCTGCCCATGGGGCTACCTAGAGCTTACCTTAGGGGTGGCTAACATATAATAAAAGGGAAGGTTTGGGCCTGGCAAGTAGGTGGACTTGGCTGACCGACGGGGGAGCCTAAGACTGCACACACAGGCGCTGCAGTGGCTGGCCTGAGACAGGTTCAAAGGGCTACTCAGGTGGGTGGCGCAATCCGTTCTGCGGCCACTAGTAGCATATGAGTTACAGGCCCTGGACACATGTAGTGCACTCCACTAGGGACTTACTAGTAAATGAAATGCTTCAGTCATGGAGAAACCAAATGCCATTATGTTTTAGACACGGAACACATGCACTTTAGCACTGGCTAGCAGTAGTAAAGTGCCCAGTGTCCTATAACCAGCAAAAAAAGTTCAGCACACAGTCAAAAACAGGAAATCAGAAGCAAAAATACATGGGAAATCATGTCAAAAGATTACCAGTCTAACAAGTTGCATCAGCCTTGCAGCATGCAAGGGGGCGCCAGGGCGACACAGCAACGAAGTCAGATATATCAAGGCACACAAGGGCACCTTGCGTTGCCCTGTATGGGTTGATAAATCTAGAGTAATGCAAGGCAGCACAAATCGCTGCGCTGCGTTAGTCTGCCCCAGAGAGGCGTTCCATGGGTAGAACGCTGGAGTTCCCACGCATCCACTCATGTATTTTGGTGCATGCCCTGATTTAGATTACTGATAGACCTGGGAATGCGTCAAAATGCTATGCCTCCCCAGGTTCTGCATAACGAGGAAAAATATCTTTATTTCTGCTCTTTTTTCCCCTTTCTGTGTGTGCTGCAATCTGCAGCACACATAAACAATTTTGCCCTTTCTCTTTCATGCAGCAAGGTGGCTTGCTGCGCTGCGTGAAAGTTTGATAAATCTGTGTTAGAAATGGGATCTCTGGCTGGCCAAGGCTTGCACCAAAGTCAGTCAGAGGCCACCACTCTAAGTCAGGGCAAGGGAGTAACACACTAAGATAACCCCTGCTCACACCCTTGGTAATGTGACACGAGCAGTAAGGCTAAACTCGGAGGCTATGTAAGTTAAGCGTTTGCGCGCGCACCAAGCCACAACACCCAAGACCCACCACAAAGGAAACTCCACACCAGGTTATGTATAAAAATTGCCTTTGTATTGTAGCCAACTGGCACGGGCAGAATTCACAGGGGATATATGTACAGGACAGGGCTACATGGACCACTGTCAGGAATAGGCACTTTTAGCACTAGAATACTTGTTAGAAGTAGAACTTAGAACATAGAATATAAAATCACTGTAGCACAAAATGGAAAATAGAGCACACAACCAGTAATCACTGGTAACAGGTAAGTACCACCTACGAAACCCTAACCACCTTAGGAGACTATTACGCAGGGAACCAGGACCTCACTAGCAACACCTGTACTAGAAAGAACAACCACCTAAGTATCACTATACATTTAGGGGTATAGGCATGAAAACATTACACATGATGCATCACAACATTCAGAGGTGTAGGGAAAAACACACACATGATGCATAAACATACATTCAGCGGTGTAGGGCAAAGCACATGGCGCATAACAACACATTCAGAGGTGCAGCGAAGAACAATTATGCAGAAATCGCATAAGCCACTACCTGTGACTGTCCCCAGGCCAACTGACTTCTCTGGGGCTAGGAGGCCCTGTGTCCCAATGTCAGGGGGCCTAAATGAAGCAGCTGCCCACTAAGTGCTGGGTAGCTGTGGAGATGATGTGGCCAACATGGTGGAGCCTCACAGGCTCTGGCCAAAGCACTCGTGTGCCTGTGAGCCTCGCGGCTCGAGAACAAACTGTGGGGCAAGGTGGGAGCGGCCCGCTGCCTTCCGGGGCCACTCTACCACGAAAGGAAAAATGCCCCCTTAGGCGCTGGAGTCCCTCTCGGCGGACTCAAGAGCAAATGGGCCACCAAGAGCCTCTCAGGGCTCGCTAAACAAATGTGTCACCTGGAGCCTCTCAGGGCTTATCAAATAAATATGCCGCCACAAGCCTCTCGGGGCTCATCAACAAATCTGCTGCCACGAGCCTCTGCGGCTCGAATAATTAATGCCCCATAGCCTCTCAGGCTCGTAAAACAAATAGGCCACCGGAGCCCTTCAGGCTCTCACTCACAGTGGCCTCGCTGGGGGAGCCCTTCTCGGGGGGGGCTCGCGATCACGGAATGCCCCGTGGGCTCTTCTGCCGCTACACTGCCCAGAGTGGAGGAGCGACCCCCGGGCCGCCCGCACTCATCGGCTGTCTGGGGAGGCGGCGGCTCCTCGTGGCGTCGGCTCCTCTCCGCCGGGCTTCTCCGAGTGGCGGCGGAGGGGCTCTCTCCTCGGGAGAGCATCGCAGGGGGGCGGCTTCTCCTTCTCGCCGGGCAGGAGTGCGGGGTGGCCTCCCGTCCGCTTCCTGGTTCCTCTGCTTCTCCTTAGCCAATCAGAGCTCGGCGCTGGGTCCAATCCCAGTGCGGCGCCGCTAGTGACGCTGCGGTGCTGCCTTCTTAGCGGCCGGGGAGAGCTCGGGGCTGCGGCGGTGATTTTCCCGGTCTACGAGGGGTCAGCTCCCTCGAAAATAGCAGATTAACACGGGGTGGGCCCCCGCTCGGACAATGGGCAAAAGTACCCGGGCACAACAATGCCAAGAAGCGGCAAATAGGCGGGGTGGACTCCCGCGCCGCAAAACTCGCAAAAAGGGGGGATCCTCACACCGGGGAATCCCTCGAGGAAGGAAGGGTCACAGCTCCGGGCGCTAGGGAGCGAGTCCAGTGCTCCCAGGTGCTGTAGGGCTTCAGTAAAGTAAAAATAAAGCGCTTCTCATGCGCTAGGGCCCCCAAAGTCCTGCACAAAGTCCTTCAGGGGGTGGGGGGCAAGGCTGAGCCCAGGGGCCAGCTCACAGGGTCCTCATAGGCAGGGAGGCAATCCCCAGTGTCAGTCCTCCTGGTGCCCAGCAGCAGCAGCAGGCCCCCCTCAGCTTGGATCAAGAAGAACAACTTTCATGGGGACACAGCCCCTTTTTATACAGATAAATCCTTTGTCTAAAGTTGCAGGCAAGGGGCGAACCAGATAGAACTGGTTCCTGAGCACCTTGTTTTGGCTCAGCCCCACTGCCTATTCACAGGATGGGTCGGGTCTTCAGTCGCACCACAGGGGGCGGAGCCAGCATTGTGTGGGGAAAGCCCAGCCCTATTCAGGCCCCAGGTGCACTCCTCCCCAGCCATCAGCATGCTAATCTCAACACTCACCACCGGGCAGACCCATCATGACTCATGGAGCCTGGCACCCCAGCTAGCTCCAGCCAATCACACGCCAGCCCATTCACTGCACAGACAGGCACACTTCTAGAAGTGGCACTTCCATATTAGACACTAACATGCTACATCATTGCGCAGCATTCAATCACACGAGTTTGTACATACCGAACTCGAGCCTGCACACCTCACGCATGAGGAACTACCAGGGACACATACATTCCCCATGCATTCCTATGGGAGGGCAGGCCAACCTCACTCCACGCATCTCTTCCAGTATCCTGTCTGTGGGGGGGGGCTGTTGCTGTTGCTGGGCGCCAGGAGGACCGCTACTTGGACTGCCTCCCTGCTTGGAGGCCCAGTGAGCTGGTTCTGGGCCCAGCCTTGCCCCCCCTGCCTGCCTCCAGACCTTGGCTGGAGCCCTATCTTGCCCCTAGCGCTTGGGAGCGCTTTATTTTACTTATAGTGCTGAGAGCGCTTTTCTTTTGTGCTTCAGCGCAGGGGAGCACTGTGATTCCTTGCCTAGCGCTTGAGAGCGCTTCACTTGCTCTTCGCCGGTGCCCACCCGGCATTTGACCCGTTTTGTGTGCCGTTTCTTTGGTCCCCCAGCGAGTGCCTACCTCGCTTTATATTTTAATTAAAGAGAGTGCCTACCCCTCATTTGGCCGAGACTGTCCCCGGCGCCTGGCGCCCGAACCGGAAGTCAGGCAGGCCGGGGGCGGGACGAGCAGACAACAGGAAGCCCAGGCGGGAGCCTACCCCGCACTGGGACGTGCTGCAGGAGCGGTCCAGAGCCTTGGAGGCTCCATGCAGAAGTCGGCATCTCCCAGCGGGGCTCCCGAGACGCAGGGAGAGCCCCGCAGCCCGAGGAGAAGAGCAGGTCAGCTAGAGGCGCAGGCAGGGCTCCGGTGTTGCAGGAGAGCCCCGCCACCCAGAAGAAAGGACCGGAGTCCCCCAAGAACCGCCTGGTAAGTGAAGGAGGGCTGGTGGGGGCTCCACGAGTGCCAGAGGGGAGCTGGTCCCAACCCGGCTCCAGTTCCGAGCGGGTCCGCCATTGCGGGCCGCTCCAACCCGCGAGGCCGCATTGTTCTTCAGAGCCTGTGAGGCTCGGGCGCAGTTGTTTCTTCGAGTCCCCAGGCGGGGGACTCCAAAGTTACCGAGCCAGAGAGGCTCCAGGCATTCCTTTGTTTTCGAGCCTAAAGAGAAGCTCCGGGGGCATTACTTGTTCTTGAGTCCAAGAAGGACTCCAACAACGGGCCATATTTGTTTTAGAGCCACGAGGGGTCTAGGGCCTCATTTTTCTCCCGAATCCCTCAAGGGGGCATTTCAGGCACAGAGGAGGCGCGAGCGGCCCCAGTTGGCAGCGGGCCGCTCCCCCCTCACACGGGGGCATTTCTTTCTTTAGAGCTCAGATAGGCTCACAGCCCACATTGTGTTTAGAGCCCAGAGAGGCTCTTGAGGGCCCAGTCAGTGGCGCAGAGCCTGCGAGGCTCCAACGTTGGCCCTCAGTATCTACACAGCTGCCCAGCACTTAGTGGGCAGCTGCTACGTTTAGGCCCCTGACACTGGGACACAGGGCGTCCTAGCCCCAACAAGGCCAGTTGGCCTAGGGACAGTCACAGGTGGTGACTTATGTGAGTTTGGCGCAATTGTGTTTTACGGCACCTCTGAATGTGTTTTTATGCATCATGTGCCTTGTTCTTACACCTCTGAATGTGTTGGTTATACATCATGTGCTTTCCTTCCCTACACCTCTGAATGTTGTGTTGCATCATGTGTAATGTGCTTATACCCCTACAGGTATTGCGATACTTAGGTGGTTGTTCTTGCTAGTACAGGTGTTGCTAGTGAGGTCCTGGTTCCCTGCGTGACCTTGTCCTAAGGCGGTTAGGGTTGCATAGGTGGTACTTACCTGTTACCAGTAGTTACTGGTTGTGTGCTAATTTGTGCTACAGTGATTTCATATTCTATGTTCTAAGTGCTAGTTCTAAAGTGCCTATTCCTGAAAGTGGTCCTTGTGGCCCTGTCTTGTACATAGCCCCTGTAAATTCTGACCGTGCCTGTTGGCACATTGTAAAGTGTGTGTTCTTATCTAATGTGTTTTGCAATACAAAGGCTATTTTTACATATACCTTGTGTGGAGTTCCTTTTGTGGGGGGCCTGGGATGTTGTTGCTGGTGGGTGCGTGGGCAAATACTTAACTTACATTGCCTCCGGGGTAAGCCTTACTGTTCGTGTCACACTACCAATGGGGTGAGCAGGGGTTATCTTGGCGTGTAACTTCCTTGCCCTGACTTAGGAATGGTGGTCTCTGACTGACTTTGACGCAAGCCCTGGCCAGCCAGGGATCCCATTTCTAACACAGGGAACCTAGAGGTCTGAGCTTAAAACAGAAGTACACAATTCACAAAGGATTCAGCAAGCTCCCTATCCCAGAGAACTCACACTCACTTGTCTAGCAGCATGCACCATTCATCCACACACAACCCCCCCCTCGGACTGGTAAGGCAGTTTCTACCACCCCTGATTTCTTAACCTGACCAAACATGACACAGGTACCAAACTCTGGGAGCGGGGCCGGGAACTAATGTACTGGACACTATTTGAAAATGACACTCTTAGGAGAAAGAATAATGGAACTTCAAAAACAATAATCTCCAAAATGTGGTTATCTAAAATGCAGAGCTTTGTGGTGCAGCCAGTTGCCACTGCGGTTCAGCGCAAACGCAAATCCTTATCCTCACCGCTGCCGCCAATGTTAGAAATGGGATCTCTGGCTGGTCAAGTCAGTCAGAGACCACCACTCTAAGTCAGGGCAAGGGAGTTACACACCAAGATAACCCCTGCTCACCCCCTTGGTAACGTGACACGAGCAGTAAGGCTAAATTCGGAAGCTATGTAAGTTAAGCTTTTGCGCGCGCACCCAGCCACAACACCCAAGGCCTACCACAAAGGAAACTCCACACCAGGTTATGTATAAAAATAGCCTTTGTATTGTAGCGAAATATATTAGATAAAACACACACTTTACAATGTGCCAACAGGCATGGGCAGAATTTACAGGGGATATATGTACAGGACAGGGCCACATGGACCACTGTCAGGAAAAGGCACTTTTAGCATAGAATACTTGTTAGAAGTAGCACTTAGAACATAGAATATAAAATCACTGTAGCACAAAAATGGAAAATGGAGCACACAACCAGTAATCACTGGTAACAGGTAAGTACCACCTACGCAACCCTAACCACCTTAGGAGACTATTATGCAGGGAACAAGGACCTCACTAGTAACACCTGTACTAGAAAGAACAACCACCTAAGTATCACTATACATTTAGGGGTATAAGCATGAAAACATTACACATGATGCATCACATTCAGCGGTGTAGGGCAAAGCACATGACACATAACAACACATTCAGAGATGCAGCAAAGAACAATTGTGCAGAAATCGCATAAGCCACTACCTGCGATTGTCCCCAGGCCAACTGACCTCTCTGGGGCTAGGACGCCCTGTGTCCTAATGTCAGGGGGCCTTAACGGAGCAGATGCCTACTGAGTGCTGGGCAGCTGTGGAGATGATGTGGCCAACACGGTGGAGCCTCGCAGGCTCTGGCCAAAGCACTCGTGTCCCTGTGCGCCTCGCGGCTCGAGAACAAACTGTGGGGCAAGGTGGGAGCGGCCCGCTGCCTTCCGGGGCCGCTCTACCACGAAAGGAAAAATGCCCCCTTAGGCGCTGGAATCCCTCTCGGCGGACTCGAGAACAAATGGGCCACCAAGAGCCTCTCAGGGCTCGCTAAACAAATGTGCCACCTGGAGCCTCTCAGGGCTTATCAAATAAATATGCCGCCATGAGCCTCTCGGGGCTCATCAACAAATCTGCTGCCACGAGCCTCTGCGGCTCGATTGATTATTGCCCCTGAGCCTCTCAGGCTCGTAAAAGAAATAGGCCCCCGGAGCCCTTCAGGCTCTCACTCACAGGGGCCTCGCTGGGGGAGCCCTTCTCAGGGGGGGGGGGCTAGCGATCACGGAATGCCCCCTGAGCCCCGTGGGCTCTTCTGCCGCTACACTGCCGAGAGCGGAGGAGCGACCCCGGGGACGCACGCACTCACCGGCTGTCTGTGGAGGCTGTGGCTCCTTGCGGTGTCTGCTCCTCTCCGCCGGGCTTCTCCTGGTGGCGGCGGCGGGGCTCTCTCCTCGGGAGAGCCTCGCAGGGGGACGGCTTCTCCTTTTTGCCGGGCAGGAGCACGGGATGGCCTCCCGCCCGCTTCCTGGTTCCTCTGCTTCTCCTCAGCCAATCAGAGCACGGCGCCGCTAGTGACGCTGCGGTGCTGCCTTCTCGGCGGCCGGGGAGAGCTCGGGGTTGCGGCGGTGATTTTCCCGGTCTATGAGGGGTGAGCTCCCTCGAAAATAGCAAAATAACCCGGGGTTGGCACCCGCTCGGACAATGGGCAAAAGTACCCGGGCACAACAATTGCAAGAAGCGGCAAATAAGCGGGGTGGGCTCCCGTGCCGCAAAACTCACGAATAGGGGGGATCCCCACGCTGGGAAATCCCTCGAGGAAGGAAGGGTCACAGCTCCGGGTACTAAGGGGCGAGTCCAGCGCTCCCAGGCGCTGTAGGGCTTCAGTAAAGTAAAAATAAAGCGCTTCTCATGCGCTAGGGCCCCCAAAGTCCTGCACAAAGTCCTTCAGGGGGTGGGGGGCAAGGCTGGACCCAGGGGCCAGCTCACAGGGTCCTCCTAGGCAGGGAGGCAATCCCCAGTGGCGGTCATCCTGGTGCCCAGCAGCAGCAGCAGGCCCCCCTCAGCTTGGATCAAGAAGAACAACTTTAATGGGGACACAGCCCCTTTTTATACAGATAAATCCTTTGTCTAAAGGTGCAGGCAAGGGGCGAACCAGATACAACTGGTTCCTGAGCACTTTGTTTTGGCTCAGTCCCTCTGCCTATTCACAGGATGGGTAGGGTCATCAGTTGCACCACAGGGGGCGGAGCCAGCATTGTTTGGGAAAAGCCCAGCCCTATTCAGGTCCCAGGTGCACTCCTCCCCAGTCATCAGCATGCTAATCTCAACACTCACCACCGGGGCAGACCCATCCTGACTCCTGGAGCCAGGCTCTCCAGCCAATCACACGCCAGACACAAATTACACAAACATGCCAACTTCTAGAAATGGCACTTCCACACTAGACACAATCATGCAGCATAAATCATTGCGCAGCATTTAATCACTCAAGTCCGCACATACCAAACTCGCACCTGCACTCCCCACGCATCAGGAACTAACATGGACACATACAGTCCCCATGCATTCCTATGGGAGGACAGGCCAATCACACCACACGCACTCAGAGTGTGCACGCACTTTCCACTGGGACACAGTGAAAGTGCGGAGAAGCAAAAAAATCATTAGCACTGGGTCACCACACAAAGCAAAAAGTTTAGGGGTGAACTTGCCAGTAGGGCCAAGTCCAACAATCTGCCTCATGTATATTGCAATGTAGTGATTGGGTTAATGTAGTGGATGCAATATTATTATCATGTGATATAGCAGGCCTATATTCAAATGTATCTACGTCTTAAATTCTTTTCACACTTTTTTGTTTTTAAACCCAGGTAGGAAAGGCTTGGACAGATTTTTTAAGGTGCTCGGAGACCACTCCCAACCACCGAAGAACTCCTACAGACTCGTTTCAATTTACGTGACAATCCTTGCATTCAGACACATAGAATCTGATAGCCGACAATTCTCAGCGTGCAACAGCTTGCTTCACTTCGCGAGTGGTCTTTCTGACCACTCAATGTTTCTGACTTAATTTCCATCATATGATTTACAGAGTGTCCATATTTTGGTAGAATCACTTTATGTCTCTGCCTTTGAAAATTCTGCTTCCACTGAAACCCTAAATAACGTTAAACTTTGCAAGACACTTAGGGGCTGCGTATGAGTGTCGGCATGGCAGTAGCGGGTGATAATGCCTCCGACGCACCCTGCACCGCAAAAACTCACCACCACCCGCCCGCCAGATTACGACTTTAAAGTGATCTGGCAGGAGGGCTCGTGGCGGTCCCATAGTGGTGCCTTTGAAAAAGGCATGGCATGGTACTGCAGAACTAGGTTCCTGCATAGCCCATGCTGTGCAGGAACTAATGTGCATGCACACAGGGGGCACATGTTATGCTCCCATGTGTGCATCCACATGCCGTAGAGGCACAAGGGGCCCTGTAGGGCCCCCTGTGTTTGCTCTCCGCCACAGTGTACTTTGAGGAGGAACCTCAATGACACAGTTGGCAGAGAGGAAACTCATAATATGGTTGGCAGGACGCGGCAGTCCCGCCAAACATATTGTGGCCTCTGATCCCCGCACCACCTCTAGGGTATGGTGGCTCCCTTGCGGCATTAGCGATCCCAGGGCGATCCGACCGCCTAACTCATAATGAGGTGATTGTACCGCCGGTGCGACAGTGGCAGGACTACCCCCAGCGCAACCTGCGATTCGTAATCAGGCCTTCAGTATATGCCTGTGTTGTTGGGAAATTCTCATTGATTCAGTCCTGAGTGCAAGATTTCTAAGGGAAATAGATAGATTGCATTTGCTAAACCTTCAAGGCGTAACTACAGGCTATACTCTGTACATTCCATACAGTCTAGAGTGAAGTCTCGACCCATACATCCCTACAGCAGGCCTGTTCTGAAACATACCAGCATGGAGAACAAACCTGTCCTGCACACCCACATACAGAACTAAAACATTGTTTACATTTATATTCACACAGAACGAGTCGCAACCGACCTGACTCGCAGGGGAGGGGAGGGTGCGGGGAGGGTTCATTTAATAATAAAAAAAATAAACGTACCTTTCCAGCCGGCCGGGTCCCGCGTCGTCTCTGCTCCTCTCCTGTGGTTCCGGCTGAAACAGGAAGCAGGCAGCCAGGCTCCGACCACATAGCCAATCACAACGCTGCAAGCAGCGTTGTGATTGGTCAGGACGCCGCCCAGCCAAGGGCTAATGGCCTGATGTTCGAGATGGCTATTTTTGCAGAGTTACCCTCAAACGTTTTGCTACTTCCTCCTATTTTTTCCTGACCTGTCTTTGTTGGTTTTAGGACTTTGGCCACTTTACCACTGCTGATCAGTGCTAAAGTGCATATACTCCCTATGTAATTTGTATTATGGGATGGTGTTTCAATGATTGGCATTTTTGATTTACTGGTAAGCCCCTAGTAAAGTGCACTGAGTGTGCCAGGGCCTGTAAATCAAATGCTACTAGTGGGCCTGCAGCACTGATTGTGCCTCCCACATGAGTAGCCCTGAATAGGTAACTCAGAACTGCCACTGTAGGGTCTGCGCGCAGTTTGCCAGGCCCTAACCTTCCTTTTTCTTACATGAGGCACCCCTAAGGTAGGCCCAAGGTACCCCTGTGGGTAGGGTGCAGTCTGTGTGAAAGGTAGGTCATGCCCTGATGTGTGTGGCATGTCCTAATAGTGAAACACTGCCAATTTCGTTTTTCACTATTGTAAGGCTATTTGCCCCATAGGATAGAATGGGAGTTTATTTATAACTTCTTGTAAATATAGCTTTCCATTGGGGCAAGATTGGAAAATAAAGGTTACTATGCCTGAACTCAGAATATTAAAATGCATCTTTTAGTGGGTGTAATTTTTGCATTCAGTGTTTGGAGGTACCACTTTTAGAAAGTAGGTATTTTCTAGCTTAGCCATCCAGTGTGCCTCTGCTAGGATATGTTTTTACTGTCTGGCTTTGGAGTGACGGGGATGGGGATGTGCAGTGGCTCCAGAGAGTCTCGGTGAGATAGGGCTGGGCTGAATAGACCTGGGCTGCATTCAGAGTAGTGGGAAGAGTTTTCACTGGCAACTGAATAGGCCCAGTCTGCTTTTAGAGTAGGTGGAGGATATTCCTTTCACACCTGAATGGGTCTGGCCTGCCAGAGACAATCCTGCCTCCGCCTCCGGCTGGGGAGCTACACTGAGAGGACAGGGCTTCTCTGCCTTAGAGAGCAAAGGAATTTTGGGTATAAGTACTAGGGCCCAGACCTCATAACTTTAGAACTCTTTTGGAACCAAGAAGACTGCCAAGATGAAGAGCTGGAGAAGCTGTGAGGAGGAACTACCACTTTGCTGAGTGAATTGCTTTGTTGGCCTGCAGTGGCTGCTTCTTGGCAGTAAAAGGACTGGTCTGAACTTTCTGTAACTTCTTTATTAGTTTCTCCAAGGGCATGAGGTATAGATTGCCTCCTGTTCAAGAAGTCTCAAGAACAGCAAAGACTTCAAGTTCTTCTGCCATCAGCTCTGGGGAATGTGTGTTTTGTGCTGCAACAGAAGAAAAAGCAACCCGACGCTGTCTTCGATGCCTCTGCAGACTTCGTGTCCTGAAGGCACCACAGAGGGCACCACCGCACTTTGCACCCCAACCCTGGTCTCACCGACAACGCCACCTGATGCCACCACTGAGCCGCTGCTTGCACCGCGACCTGTGGGCACTGCACTCTGCACTGTCTTGTTTCACGCCATTGCCCTGGTATCCCCGACGATGCTTTGGTTTGAGGGCACTGCTCGTAGGTTACACGACGCACTGTCCTCATCCCACACCACACTGCAGCCGTGGCCCACTGACGCTGGCTCCTTCGACTCCAGTTCATCAGCCGACTACAGCATTTCAGCCACAATGACGCAGCTGTTTGAAACATGACCTGCCAGCACCACGACGAGCAACGCATCACTTCGCACTGCAGCCCTGGTCTCACCGACGCCGCTGGATGACCTTCACTGAGCTGCTTCCTGCACCGCAAGCTGAGGGCACCGCACGCCGCACCGCTACACTTCGCATCGCAGCCCTGATGCCTGCTGACGCTGGCACTCCTGACTTCAACCGTGAGGAGTTCGATCTGCAACACGTGTGACTTCAAGTGCCCGACGTTTCCTGCACCGACGCCTGTGGTCGCCGCCCCTTCGGGGCCCATTTAGAGGTCGCCGATTCCCTACATTTCTAAAGGTACTGTTTTGCTGGTCTTCCTGATACCGTAGTTGGCCTGTGACTCCAGAGTAAGCCAGAACTGTTTGGATTTATTGTTCACGACGCTACAATAGCCTCAGACGGGGTATCGACTTCAAGGAGCTTTATTTCAAGTCTATTTTGATTACTGAAGATTTCTGAAAACTGTATGGTGGATTTTTATTGTTTTTGGTCTTGTTTTAGATATATACAAATATTGGATATTTTTCTAAACTGGTGTGGTGATTCTTTGTGGTGTCTTCACTGTATTACTGTTGGTTATGTGCAAATGCTTTACACACTGCCTCTAAGATAAGCCTGACTGCTCGTGCCAAGCTACCAAGGGGGTGAGCAGGGGTTATTTTAGGAGTGTAACTCCCTCACCCTGATTAGGAAAAAGGGTCCCTACTTGGACAAAGGTGCAAACACTTGCCAACTAGAGGCCCCCATTTCTAACACCCGGCCATTTTCTCCATGTCGGCTGTAGTGCAGCCAGCATGGAGAAGAGCAGAGTGCGCATGACTGGTTTGGTTGGCCCCCAGAGGACCAACCAAACCCGTCATGCACACTCAGGAGTGGGCACACCACTCCTCCCCTGCCAGCCCTGCTCGCAGAGCAGCCCCGCCCGCAACCACAGTCTTCTGCTTTCTCGCAGTGTGAGAAGGAGAAACATAAAATGTTAGTTATTATCATTTTATGTTTCTGCTTCTTGCATTGCGGGAAAGCAGTGGGGCGACCTTCCTACGCCCTAGTGGAGAAGCCACCCCTGCACAAAACAACCCCCCAAAGCAACCAAACGCTGACAAAAACTGGATTTGATTTACAGCACAATACCATCTTTGTATTGACAGTAGATACACAAATCCAAATTACACTAAAGGCCATTGGAATTGCATGGCACTGCAGAACCAAATTATGCATCAGGGTTGAATACATTATTTAGTAAGAAAAGGCAAATTATGTGGCGTAATGCTGCTCTTTCTTTGCCAGTATTATTTCCCCTTTTTATCGTGTTAACACCTATTAATACTGTATGGGCATAAGGTTTACATTATTAGTACCCGTAATACAACAATCAGAAACTAAAAGGTGACCAGATCACTTTTACAAAATGGTCTGTGGTGCTTTTCTTGTATCTATTTCAGCTAGAATTCGTTTGTTTTTCCTGTACATTTAAGAAGTGACCAGCAGATAATTGATTATTTGGCTAGTGTGGAAAACCTCCAGCTACGTGAAAAACACAGCGACTGCAGAATCCCATAATACCAGTTGTCACGAGTATGCTTTAGAATTTCAGAATTATGCATTATGAGTTCCCTGTTTCGCTTCGGTTCGCTGGCTACCTTTATATAAATATGACCTTTTGTTTTTTTCTGCACATATTTTCAATATCTGCACTTCCCACCATTGCTGTAAACATGCTTTTCTGTAGGGCCCAGTATATGACCCATTCCACTTTACCTCAGAGCCTTTTACTTCTTTAAGGTCAAAAGGCCAGCAAGATGACGGACCTTGAAGAGGTCTGACAGTGACTAATGATTGGTTTCATGCAGTCCTTCAGGACAGTTACAGTAATAAACCCTTACTGCTCTCATACATTATTGATGAAATTGTAGGACGAGGAGTGGTGGAAGACATAACCATAGATAATGAACAACCTGAGCAGGAAATTTAGGGCAAGGCCAGCCACCAACACATCATATACCATCCACGTGTTTTTCCAGGCCTCAGCATAGTTGGTGTAATTGGGATAGGAGGCTACTCTGTGCTACTTCTTTTGTTATCCGTGAGTTTTTATTTGCTTATTTCTTTATTTGATACAGGTATAGAACATTTTTTATCATCACAGAATTTTTTATTTGTCTATTTAATTCATAGACGTAAATGGAGCCAGGAAGTAATCAAGAGGCAACCACAACTCAGCCATATACCAGACTCCAAAATAAGCAAATAAATACCCAAACAATGTATATGCAGATGCAGTTTTGTAACATCAGAAACAAAACGGTGCAATGTCCAGGGTGAAAGCTAGGCTGTAGGAAAAACAGACTTGTAAGGTAATGGGAAGCACACGACTTGTAAGGAGGGAAAGCTCTACTCAACAAGCATTAACTGAGCCAATAGGTTTAACTTTTATATAATGCATGAATATATAGGCAGCCAGACAGACTCCTTCTCATTATCATCATCATCATCATCATCACTCTTTTCGGTCCCAGTAAATCACTACTTGAAACTGGCTTAGTCCACCTAACCATTTTTTATGATTTGAACCTCGGTACAGTACACAAAAACACAAAGACAAAAGTACATAAAAAAATCAAAAATTATGAAATATAGTATTTCATTCACAAAGAACAATATATGAAAAAAAATATTTTAATTGGAAGTTAGGAGTGTTGAAAACGTTTTTAAAATTTTAAAGAAGTGATATGCTGTTCACTAACATTTTATCATTTTGTCTTTTTTGCTCCAATGCATGCTCTCTTTTTGTGGGCGTGTAACGGCGCTTCATTTGAGGTCATCAGAGGTCAATACTAGATTCTTTTTTCTGTATCTTTCCTGCTCCCATAAAGTACGATAAGGACACCAACTTAATTCTTAGCATCCAATTTCGAATTCCTTCACATTTACAGAGCTTTTTAGCAATTTTAATTAGTAGTTTCCTTTTTTTATGCACATACACTTTATTAATCTGCTACTATTTAATTTTCGAAACAGACACAGACCCCTTGAATAAGCGTCTGCGGGGTGTTTCTCTTTGTGGATAAAATATCGTGCAAGAATATCGAGGAAAAAAACTTTGTGGAGATAAGTTTCTATGGATAAGCAAAATTTTGCTATACTTAACTCCACATACATATACGTTGACAACATATATTTCTTCAAGGTATGTATGTCAAGAATAGTAAATCTATACTTCCCTATTTGCACATACCTTCTAGATATTTTGGTCCTCGATATTTTTGACACAAGATTCTATCATATAAGCGCATTTCTTCATTTCTTCATTTTATTTACAAGTATATGTATCTGTATGACAGATGTATGCACAAATGTATTAGTGGAGAATGTCACACTGCCAGCCTGAGCTGGAGTGCCTGCAATGTTTTCACTGTAATGTTGGATCTGTGCTCAGTGATGGAGAGCAGGGTTGAGGCTGTCAGAGATTGGATTTAAGGATTTTGGGGGACTGGACCCAAAAATATATTTGGGGCCCCTAGTCTGAACAGCTTTGAAGTTCTTTTACCCATGGTCGCTAGTTAAAGCCCCTTAATGCCACATAGTAATGAATTACACGTTAAAGGCTGAGATAGAGAAATAGACGGACATAAGAGAGAAAACAATACACTTTCTCTGGAGCCTCTTGAAAGGTGGGAGCCCTGGGTAATTGCTCACTTTGCCCATGCTTTAAAATGTATCTGCTGAGACCTGGAAGGAGAATAGAGAGGGCCTAGAGAGGGTATGGGGACCAGAAGCTGCAGCTTGATGGAGGTTACTGTGGTACTGAAAATTTTGGACTCGTGTCATAAACATCGTCGTATCATGACGATTTTGGTACTAGCAGACCGGTAATGATTTAAATACTATGTATAAGCATTTTCGTCATGTTCGAGTGACAGAGTCACCCTGAAATCGAAGTTTTTGTCCTGAACCCTCGGGTTCCATTTTGTGAGCGGCAGCCATTTTGTGATTGCCCTCACATAGGCAAATAACTAAGGCTAAATTCGATCTGAAGGACACGTATACCTTCGCTGACTCCTCTGTGACCTGGGCGAGCTGAGTCCACTGCCTCTAGCCAAACCTGTTCGGGCAGTTCCTTTCCCAGTGGCCGAATGAGATTAGTATCAAGGCACAACATGTCATAAACCCCTCATCGCATACAAACCATGCCTAATCTTACACACACCTGTCCCTGTTTCTTCTTTATGACCTGCTTTACGAGGAGGAGGTGCCCGTTTTTATTGGGGGTCCGTCGATATCTGATGAAAGTTCTGGGCCTTGCCGGGTAATTTATTATGGACTGGACAAACTGAAATGTGGGCTTGTCATCATGACTCTGCTTTTTCTTTGTAGTGAAAATATGGGTATGGTCAACTGTAAAATAAGGAATGTTTGCCTGAAGCATATTATTTTGTATAAAAAGAGAAGGCTGGCTTTGTAAATTTGAGCAGTCTCCTGAGAACATACATGCTGTTGTACTTCTAGGATACCTGTTACTGGCTGCAGCCAATAAATACGATCTTTGACTTCACGAAGAAGACTCTGTGATCTGTAGTCTGAAACAGGAAGGACTCAAAGTCTTTGGGTGTTCTCCCTGGCACCGCTGGGTTCTTAAAAACCCGGTACTTCAGTTGGCGCCCAACGTAGGGCGGTATCAGCGGTACCGGTCCAAGCCAGAGGTTCGTGAGGAGCTTCGTGTGAAAATTCTGGAGGAAGGCCGCCACTTCATCGACCCCTGCATGTCGGCGTGGTCCGAAAGTCTTTGCTGCGAGGTTCCCCGCGTCCCGACGGCTACGAAGGACTGCTGCCCTGACTATCGCCCTGTTTTGGACCCTTGATGATTGGTAGAGCGAAACGATAGACGAGTCTTCTAGTGACGTCATCGATACCTCAGTTAAGTATAAGTGGAGCGTCTCCCAGTCCTTAGTTTGGTTCTTAGTTTGGTATTCCCTTGGGATCGCTTTGATTTGGAACTTGCAAGTGCCAAAGCCGAAGGACTCGTGTATTCACGAGACTATCGTATTCGATAATCCTTTGAAGTTTGAAGCTAGACTAGAGAGCGAAGATGCCTGGTCTTAGCAGACTTGGAAATTTGTTTAGCTTGGTTGTAATAGGGACTCCCGATTGGAGGACTCGTGTCCGGTTCCTCCGATTGGGACTCCGACCTATGAACTATATGTGAAACATGGCGTAGGCCCTATCACATATAACGAAGTATGGATCCGATACACCTGAAAGGATGGTGTTTTAAAATGGCCCCAACATGGTAGTTTTGACACAGAGATTTTGGATATTCTAGAGGTTAAACTTTTTAAGAAGAAAGCCCGGCCGGCGATGTTTGACTCTTTCCGCTTATGGCGTAAGGAAGCCAAACAGAAGGAAATTAAATTAGCAAAGAGAAATAAGAGAGAAAGGGGTATCTCGATAATGCAAGCTGCTACCCAATTTAAGGATAATGAAGAACAGGCAAATGAGCAGTTGTACAGGCAACGTAAAATGGCGATTGATAAATGTTATCCAGTTTTGCCGCCTCTTCAGCAAGATGCAGCAAAAGAACTTGAAAAAGATCCTTTAATGTCACACTTGTTGAGCTCGCCACCCCCTTATGCACAAAATGCTACGGCTCCCCCGCCATTAGTTGTGGCCGTACAACCTCCGATTGTTGTGCCACCTGTGATTCCTCCACAACCAGCTCCTTTTCCATTGGCTACGTTCCTTTGGCGCAGCCTCCTCAGGGGCCGCCAACTTTGCCTTTGCCTGCTACTTCTACGTCTGTTCTTAATGCTCCTCCTGCTCCGACTCTGGATTCTTCTCCTTCTTCCCTTATTCTTTCTTCTTCTCCCTCTACTAGACAGCGAATGACTGCTGCCTTTTCTGGTTTCTTTTCTCCTTGGTTGGGACAATTGGGTATGTCCCCTGCTACAGAGCGTAGACAGTCAATTGCCTGATTCTAGAGAGCGAGAGATATTGGATCGTTTGGCACATAAATGGGTTACAGACCCGATACGATATGAGTTAGAATCTATTATGGATGTCTTCCATCAGTGGGAAGCATCGAAACAGAGATACGTTTTTGAGAAAATTTGTGATTTCGTTTGCGAGGACTTGGAGGAAAATAATTTGGAACCCAATATGTCTGAGTTGTATCGTGTACGGTTCTAGTTTGCAAAAGGCACAATTGTAGGTTCTGATGTTAAGAAAGCAGTTGCGACATTATTATCGTTTAGGAGTGAGAGTATCGTTGTTTGAGTCCGATTCTTCTGTTGAGAAGAAGGCAAGGCAATATCCAATGAGAGAAGTTCCCCCAGTGTGGAAAGAGGAAGTGGCTGCTGGTCCAGGTAATAATCCGCCACTTGTACCGGCTCATTTTCAGTGCGTCTGGGTGCATGTTCCATGAAAACGCGCTGAAGTTTTAGCTATCAAGCAGTCTTTACCTGATCCTCGCAAAAATCCAGCAGGGTACTATAAAGAACTGACTCAGACTGTGGGTTCATGTATTATGAATTTGGCGGACATTGACATGTTGTTTGGTAATGTTGTTCCACAACCTATTTGGAGTAAGATTCGTCATACGGATCATGTGGTTGAATTGGGTGATACATGGGTTAACCTTAGAGACGCCAACAACAGACAAGTAGGCGGTGCTAAGCCTGAGGATCTGATTACTGAACTCTCTGATAAGATTATTTCGTATATGAAGACTTTAATGCCCGAACTGTTATGTTATGTTATGTTATGTTATATTTATTTTTGTATAGCGCACGGCTACTCAAAAAGAGTGTCCCGGCGCTTTAAGTAAGGAAAACTTCAGCACAATAACATAACACCGTAAAAAAGAAAAAAGACAAGAAACAGAAAAAGATAACAACGGGACGGCCTACTGGGTAAACAGCCAAGTTTTGAGGCCTTTCCTAAAAGCAAGTAGACTGGTGGCTCCCCGGAGTGTGAGCGGCAGTGAGTTCCACAACTGTGGCGCCAGCAATCCAAAGGAGCGGCCTCCCAGGCGGGCTCTCTTCACTCGCGGGACAGCCGCCAGGAACAGAGATTCTGACCTCAGAGAACGAGCCGGCTGATAGAAGGCAAGTCTCTTTTGGAGGTACTTCGCTCCCATCGCATGGAGGGCTTTATAGGCCAAAGTCAATGCCTTAAAAGCAATCCGTTTGCGGATGGGAAGCCAGTGCAACGTCTGCAGCAAGCCTGCCGCACTGGCTCGTCTGTTCAGACCAAAAATGGCCCTCGCGGCAGCGTTCTGCACGACTTGAAGCCGCTGTAGCAGGTACTCTGGAAGGCCAAGGTAAAGAATGTTCGAATAATCTAACCTAGAACCGATCAGAGCCTGCACCGTCAGCTTCCTATGCTCCTCAGACAAAAGGGGTAAAAACCTCCGCAACATCTTGAGGAGGCCGAAGCAAGTGCCCGTCACACCAAGGATCTGGGATTTCAACGTCAGCCCCTTGTCCATCTTGACCCCCAAGTTCTTAGCCGTTTGGGATGAACAAGACGGAGGGAACATATTAATGGGCCACCAAGCCTGCCAGTCTGGCTCCGTATCGCACCCAAAGAAGAGTACCTCGGACTTATCGGAATTGCACTTGAGGCTGTTCAGTTGGAACCATTTAAAAACAGACCCAAGGCAATCCCGGATACTCTCCCCATCAAAGTCTCCTCCTCTCTTACAAGAGAAGAGGAGCTGGGTGTCGTCTCCTTAGGATACGATCTGGGCCCCAAACGACTCCGCCAGCGCCGCCAAAGGGGTCATGAAGATGTTAAAAAGGGTCGGGCTCAATATAGAGCCCTGTTGAACCCCGACTCCCAGAGGCGGCATCACAGCGGAATCTGGGGAGGCCCAGACCGTTTGCCGGCGGCCAGCTAGAAAGGAAGAAAACCAGCTGAGCACCGTCCCCCGAAGGCCAATCTCATAGAGTCTTGCGAGAAGGCCATCGTGGGGGACGGTGTCGAAAGCCGCCGACAAGTCCAACATCACCAGCATGGCTTTGCCCCCAGTGTCCAGAACCCCTTTAATGGTTTCTGAAACCTCTAGGAGCGCGGTCTCTGTGCTGTGATTTGGACGGAAACCGGACGGGGTGGCGTGCAGAATCTCGTGTGTCTCTAAAAAATTGGAGAACACCTTCTGGACATGCTTCTCCACAATTTTCGTGAGAGCCGGCAGCAGAGAGATAGGCCTATAGTTGACTGGGGCCTTCGGATCAAGACCAGGCTTCTTAAGCTTCTGAAACTACGTGTCAATTGGGACAAGTTGTCTGCATGTAAGCAGAAGAAAGATGAAACGGTGTCTGACTTTTTCACGAGGTTGGAAGAGACCTTTGTCGATCATAGTGGTCAGGATATGTCTACCGAGGGTGGTCAGAGATTGTTTGTTGACAAATTTGTACATAATTTGCTTCCTGAACTGTGTAATACGTTGAAGGATTCTGAGAGTGCTTGGGCTGTTTCCACGTCAGCACAGATTTTAGCTGCGGCCCAGTACTATGAAAATAGGCACAAAGATGAGTTAGAGAAAGCGGATAAAAAGACTAAGGAATTGAAGACTAAAGTTCTTCTACAGCAAGCTTATCCACCTCGTACTAATAGTCAGCGCGACTATCAGCAACCTCAGCAATATTCGAGCAACTCGCAAAGAAACGAGTCTTCTCAACAACGTTTACCGTATGGACCCAATCAGTGTGCGTATTGCAAAGAAGAGGGTCATTTCAAGAGTAGTTGTCCGTTTTTTTTACAGCGTACGAATGGTACTTCTGGTGCAAGAGGTCGAGGTGTTCAACAAGCTCCTAGAGGTAGGGGACGTGGAAATTTCCCCCAGAACACTCGTTCCTTCCCGCCTCAGAATTTGATGAATAGCTTCGACCAGCAGAATAACGCGTTTGCTAGGACGGCTCAGTACTATGCTGATGACTACTATGCGGAAAATGAGAATATGGAAGGTGATGATTGCTAGGACAGCCATGGACAAAGAGAGGGAGTTGTTTCAGTTCCAGTAGATCAGAGTGGACCTTATGTTGAGGTGATTACCTCAGGTGTGTCAGAGCCTTTTCTGTTGGATACTGGTGCTACAAAGAGTTCTATTATGCACTCAAAACTCCCTGGCGCACCTTTGTCTGGCGAAATGAACGTTTCAGTAGGTTTTTCTGGCGCCCCGGTTAGGAACCCGATTTCTAGTCCTATGTCCCTTTCTGTTGGACCTTGTGAATTCGAAGCACCCCTTATTCTTACAACAGGTTGTGGTGAAAACTTGTTGGGATTGGATCTGTTGAAAAGATTACATGGGACTTTGTACTGTTCTCCTTCGGGAGTACAACTTACACTGGGTAAGAAAGTGGTTTCTCCAATGTATTTGTCGAAGGATAAACGTCCGACAGAATTGTCTTCTCTTACGGAAATTCTTTGGGCTACTGGTCCTAATGATGTGGGTCTCTTGGAAATAGCACCATATGTTGTAACATTGAAAGCCAATGTTAGAATGCCACGTATTCCCCAATACAAGATCTCTAGCGAAGGTGAAAGGGCGTTGTTAGCGATCATTTATGATCTGATTGAAAAAGATGTAATTGAAGAGACAAGAGGCAACGTTTGTAATAGTCCTGTTCTGCCGGTTTTGAAGCGTACTGATCCTTCCCAGCCACCTGTTTACAGGTTTGTGATTGATCTTAGGGAGGTCAATAAAATAGATGTGCCACAGTTTCCAGTTGTCCCTGATATCACTGCCCTATTGACTATGATTCCAGCTTCAGCCACCTGGTTCTCGGTGATTGACTTGAAGAATGCTTTCTTTAGTATCCCGATTGCAGAGAAGAGCAGGGATATTTTTGGCTTCTGTTTAGGAGGCCGAAGTTTCCGCTTCAAACGCGCTCCTCAGGGCTACTGTGAAAGTCCATCAATATACAGTCAGGCTTTAAAAACACAGCTTGATACGATTGTTTTACCTGACGGCGCTACCCTTATTCAGTACGTCGACGATTTGCTAATCGCTGCAGATACTGAGGAGATTTGTAAAGAAGCCACATTGTCGTTGTTGCGTCATTTGTGTGATCTGCACCACAAAGTCTCTCTTTCAAAATTGCAATATTGTCGACAAGAAGTGACCTACTTAGGTCACCTCTTATCGAAGGAGGGAAGGAAACTGACCCCAGAAAGAATTCAGGCAATTGCAAAATTGAGTGTCCCAAGGACACAGAGAGAAGTGCGTGCTTTCTTGGGCATTACATCATATTGCAGACAATGGATACCAAACGTTTCCTTACTGGCCAAACCTTTGGTGGCATTAACTTGTAAAGATACACCGAATCCCATCCCATGGTCTGAAGAGTGTCAGAAAAGTTTTTCCGAATTGTGCAATGCACTGTGTTCGGCTCCTGTGTTGGGTACCCCCGACTACAGTAAGCCCTTTACATTGTATGTCCATGAGAAAGAAGGTTGTGCATTGTCAGTTCTGACACAGCCTTTTGGGGACAAACAGTGTCCATGCGCGTATTTTTCGTCGACTTTAGATCCGGTAGCTAAGGCGTTGCCGAGTTGCTTGAGAGCCACTGCGGCAGCAGTTGTTTCTATTCGACAATCTGCTGGGTTAGTGATGAATAACATGTTAATTGTCATGGTCCCGCATGCAGTGGACATTCTGTTGAACAGAACAAAGACACAGCACTTAACTAGTGCTCGATTGTCAGGTTATGAGCTGACACTGTTAGCGAGTCATGTGCACATAAAGAGGTGCAATGCATTGAACCCAGCCACGTTATTACCGATTTCAGTAGAGACAGATGAGGTCGAAAAGCATGATTGATGTCTCGGGACAGAAGAAGAAACGAAAGGGAGGATAGATCTTAGGGATACTCCTCTTCCAGAATGTGATGGTACTTTGTGGGTTGATGGTTCGTGTTTTAAGTTGCTGAATGGTGATACGACTGCAGCATATGCTGTGACGACTTTGCATACGATTGTTGAAGCTGCATGTATCCCAGACAATTCAGCGCAAGCAGCAGAGTTGATTGCACTTACAAGAGCGTGTGTGTTGGCAAAAGGAAAACAAGTGAATGTGTACACGGACAGCCAGTATGCATTTGGTGTGGCTCACAGTTTTGGACGATTGTGGAAAGAACGTGGGTTCCTGACTTCGCATGGTGCTAAAATCCAGCATGGTCAGTTGGTGAATGAGCTTCTCGAGTCACTGACCTTGCCGTTACAAGTTGCGATTGTGAAATGCAGTGCACACAAAAAAGTTACTGATGATGTTGGTCGCGGAAATGCGTTTGCGGATGAAGTTGCGAAAGAAACTGCAAGGAATGTAATGAGTCGAATGTATGTTGCAGGCCCTGCAAGATGGGTTGGTGACGTTGGTATGTGTGAAGATACGATTGAGAGCGTGAAATCCATTCAAGCTGAAGCCACAGAGAAAGAGTTGAATGAATGGAGAGAAAGTAAGGGTAAATTGGATGCGAATGGTTGTTGGGTTGAATTGTCAGAGCATCAGCGATGGTTGTTACCCGATGCGTATGTGCTTGCAGTGGTGACAATGGCTCATGGAATGGCTCATATCAGTGTGAAAGGGATCTGTAAGTTGTTAGCTCCAGTATGGCAAAATGCTGGAATCCCTAAGTGTGCAGAGAATGTGGTCAAGAATTGTATGGTGTGTCTGAAATACAATCCTGGTAGGGGAACCCCAACTCCAGCTGGTCATTTTGCGCCTCCAACGTATCCGTTCGAGGTTTTGCAGCTAGATTTCATCCACATGGAAAGGTGCAACAATTTGAAATACGTACTCGTTGTTGTTTGTGCCTTTTCAAGATGGGTCGAAGCATACCCCTTAAAGGACAATACTGCCTTATCCACAGCTAAAGCCCTTGTCAAAGAATTCTTCCCCAGATTTGGAATGCCGAGAATGGTTTGGAGTGATAATGGGAGTGAATTTGTGGGTCGAGTGATGAAGAAAGTGTGTGAAGGGCTAGGCATTCAACAAAAATTCCACGCTGCAAATCACCCCCAATCAGCTGGACTAGTAGAGTGCTATAATGGCACGCTAAAACTGAAACTGTCCAAGATTCAAGTGAGCACAGGTCTTAAATGGCCTGACGCCCTGCCCTTGGCACTCCTATCAACGAGGATCACTGACTATATATAGAATGACAAAATATAGACTTACCAAAATATAGTCACCAAAATATAGAATGCCAAAATATCGAATTCCTATCTACAAACAGGTAAGTACAAAAATATCGAATCCAAAATATAATCTGTAAAAAATATAGTCAGTCAAAATATCGATTTTTTTTAAATGTCTTAAAAGTAATTTAAAATTAATGAAATAATAAATATAATTAACTAAAACATACTTAAAAATACTCAAATAGCCTTAAAATTAAGATATAATTAATTTAAGTTATTAATAAAAAATGTACAATATTTTACCGTAGGATAGCAGGAGGGTAACATTTAATATTACCACTCCAGTGAGTGCAACAGTAGGGAAAGCGTTGGATAGCGTAGGGGTAAAAAATACTATTCCCACTCCAGAGAGTGCAACAGTAGGGAAAGCGTTGGATAGCGTAGGGGTAAAAATTACTATTCCCACTCCAGTGAGTGCAACAGTAGGGAAAGCGTTGGATAGCATAAGGGTAAAAATTACTATTCCCACTCCAAAGAGTGCAACAGTAGGGAAAGCGTTGGATAGCGGGAGGGTAAAAATTACTATTCCAACTCCAGAGTGTGCAACAGTAGGGAAAGCGTTGGATAGCGTAGGGGTAAAAATGACTATTCCCACACCAGAGAGTGCAACAGTAGGGAAAGCGTTGGATATTCGAAGGGTAAAAATTACTATTTCCACTCCAGAGAGTACAACAGTAGGGAAAGCATTGGATAGCGTAGGGGTAAAAATTACTATTCCCACTCCAGAGAGTGCAACAGTAGGGAAAGCGTTGGATAGCGTAGGGGTAAAAAATACTATTCCCACTCCAGAGAGTGCAACAGTAGGAAAAGCGTTGGATAGCAGGAGGGTGAAAATTACTATTCCTACTCCAGTGAGTTTAACAGTAGGGAAAGTAATGATTTAATATATTATTAAAATAAATTAAATATCAATCCCAATAAAACATTAATTGAAATTAATAACCAATTTAATATTATGTAATAATTAATTCGAAATACAACTACATATTAGTTATTAAAAATTAATAACCTATTCATAATTATTTAACAACTAATTAATTTTCAATAACAAAAACTAATTAATAATACAAATTAATACCAATTAAAAATTAACAGCAAATTAATTATTAATACACAAAAAGTATTTTTAGCATGTAATTATTTACAATTACATTACTTCCCTCCCTATTCCCCTATAAACCCACATCCCACTACAGAAAATATAGTAATACAATTATCATAATTATCAAATATTTAATTAATACAAAATAATTACCAATTAATAAAAAATAATTGCCAATTAATAGAAATTAATTACCAATTAAAAATTAATTAACAATAAATTTAAAATCAATACCAATGAATGAAAAAAATTATTTACTTAATTACAATTAAATTACTTCCCACCCTATTCCCCTATAAACCTACAACCCTCTACAGAAAATAAATTTCGAAAATTAACATAATTAACTATTAATCAATTAATACAAATGAATTGGCAATTAATAAAAATGGATTAACAATTAAAAAATAACAATACATTCAAAATGAATACCAATAAATAAATAACAATATTTAATTAATTACAATTAAATTACTTCCCATCCTATTCCCCTATAAACCCACAACCCGCTACAGAACTAAAAAGCAAAATTTAATTAAAAATGAATAATAATTGCTAACAATTAATATTTAATTTAATATAATTAAATTACTTCCCACCCTATTCCCCTATAAACCCACAACCCGCTACAGAAAATAAATTAATATAATTAACATAACTACCTTTTAGCGATGCACGTGTAAAAGGAACAATTTCTGAACAGGAAAGCGACAACATCTTGCAAGAAGCTGTGCCTCCGTCAATTCGATTGAACACTACAGAGCCTGAACTTTTATTCCAAGACCAGACAGCACCTGGAAGAAACCGTTACAATTTGAGGCCGAGAACTATGACTATGGACAAATAAAATATTTCTTGCTCATTTTTGTTTTTTCGAACCGCCATCCGGTTCTGCTGCTAGGGTCGCGGTTGCCAAAGTCTTTGGAGTGCAGCTGAAGACGTTAGGTCGACAGTTCTGGTTGGTCTAAAGGAGTTGCCCTGGACTGACAGAAGCATTCTTTAGCAGAAACACCCTACCACCGCGGGCAGCAAATTAGAGAGGATGGAGTTTTTTAAGATGGAGAGACCTGCCAGACAAATGAACTTTAAAGACAAAATGTGTACATTGATGACAAAGAAAAGATCTTTGATATTTTCTATTTTCATGCTGCTTGATGTAATGATGTTTTTAATAGGATATGCTTTATTCACTTTTCAGGTGACATTTGCACCCACTACACAGCCCATACCTCCTCCTACTGTTTCCTCGCATTCTTTTCACCCTCTGCCTGAACATGAGTCCTCCAGAAGATTAGAGTTTTTTAATAACTCTTTCATTCAGCTTTTACACCAACACCAATTAGTAGTAAACACAACTAATTGCTGGGTGTGTGGTCTTATGCCGCATACGACAGACAAGGGTATCCCATACTTGGTCTTACCATTTAGCTACAATGGTTCTTTGTGGGCGTTTCAGACGATGTTCATATTTGCCATCGAACCATATCCCCCACGTTCCACGAAAAGTAACTCAAGCAACAAAGCATTGGTAGTAGGAATTGCAAATATGAGCAGAACAATTGACTCATACAGAACGATTCCTAGAGATGAGCTGCAAGCTTACGTTAAATGGAATATAAAAAAATATGGAGTTGCTTTGAGTGAGAACCAGCGAGCAAAAAGATCCTCCTTGATTTGGATTGTACCCCATCAGGGTCACCTATGTCTGCAAGGTAATGGCAAAAATCCCAGAGCTCAGTTGGGGAAGAGCGTCTGCACTGAAACATATGTTTTTGCATCTCGAAATTCCCCTTCGTTCTTAGCAGCTAAGGGTACTTATTTCATCTGCCATGATAGGGCCTATACATGGTTGCCCCCTGACTTCTCGGGCACATGTTTTGTTTCGTTCCTGTTGCCTCCCACCTACACGGCCGCGGCAGATTACCATAGGACAAGGATAGTTAGAGGTGTCATCAGTAAAGAAGACACTGCAGGACAAGAAATTTGGAGATTTTGTAAAGGGTTTTCTGCCGTGTTGGGGGCCTATGGTGAACAGCAGGAACATAAGGCAATTGACAAGGGTGGTTGAATCCACTGTAGTTGAAACTGCCGGTGCCCTTAGTAATTTGACTGCTGAGCTCCAGTCGGATCGCCTTATGACTCTTCAAAATAGGGTCGCGTTAGATGTCATACTTGCAGACCGAGGTGGGGTATGTAAAGTGATCCAATCAAGTTGCTGCATTTTTATCCCAGACAACGCTCCGACAGTATACCAGGCCATCTCCAAACTGCATAAGATCTCTGAATCCATTCACGTGGATGAAGGAGACTGGTCCTTGTTGGGGTGGTTCTGGGAACTGCTATCTGCCTGGGGATGGAAGATTCTGATAGCCATTGGGATGATCTTAGCCATTCTTTTCCTGTTCTGTCTGTGTGTACAGTGTGCTCCTGCAATATGTGGCCTCTGTGTTACATCATGTGTAAGGAAACCTTTATCAAGAAACGAACTAAGTAATAGGATGATGCTACAGCAACATCTCAATGACTTTATGAATATTGACCTGGAATCAGATTAGCATGAGTATAGGTTATTGCCTATGTAAGGGCAAAAGGAGGTCTGTGGTACTGAACATTCTGGACTCGTGTCATAAACATCGTCGTATCATGACGATTTTGGTACTAGCAGACTGGTAATGATTTAAATACTATGTATAAGCATTTTCGTCATGTTCGAGTGACGGAGTCACCCTGAAATCGAAGTTTTTGTCCTGAACCCTCGGGTTCCATTTTGTGAGCGGCAGCCATTTTGTGATTGCCCTCACATAGCCAAATAACTAAGGATAAATTCGATCTGAAGGACACGTATACCTTCGCTGACTCCTCTGTGACCTGGGCGAGCTGAGTCCACTGCCTCTAGCCAATTCTGTTTGGGCAGTTCCTTTCCCAGTGACCGAATGAGATTAGTATCAAGGTACAACATGTCATAAACCCCTCATCGCATACAAACCATGCCTAATCTTACACACACCTGTCCCTGTTTCTTCTTTATGACCTGCTTTACGAGGAGGAGGTGCCCGTTTTTATTGGGGGTCCGTCGATATCTGATGAAAGTTCTGGGCCTTGCCGGGTAATTTATTATGGACTGGACAAACTGAAATGTGGGCTTGTCATCATGACTCTGCTTTTTCTTTGTAGTGAAAATATGTGTATGGTCAACTGTAAAATAAGGAATGTTTGCCTGAAGCATATTATTTTGTATAAAAAGAGAAGGCTGGCTTTGTAAATTTGAGCAGTCTCCTGAGAACATACATGCTGTTGTACTTCTAGGATACCTGTTACTGGCTGCAGCCAATAAATACGATCTTTGACTTCACCAAGAGGACTCTGTGTTTCCGTAGTCTGAAACAGGAAGGACTCAAAGTCTTTGGGTGTTCTCCCTGGCACCGCTGGGTTCTTAAAAACCCGGTACTTCATTACCCTGAGAGGAGCCTTCATACAACCAGCCTCTTGGTAGCTCATATTTAAGAGTTACCCAGGGTCTTTGTCAGACGTATCAGGAAAAATGCGCGGGGATTCTAAGTTCACAGAGGAGTGTCAATGAACCAGGCTCCCTTTCTCAGTAAAACTCGCTGCTGGATTAAAGTTTGTCCAGGAAGTCAGTAATGCCTGCTTTCTTGATCTGGTCAGATGATGTTCAGGTGTTTTTGACAAACTACGATGTAAGAGTATGATGATGGACTAAAAATATAAACATCTGTTATGGAGGAGAAAACCCAATCTGAGCCGGACAGTAGTCAGAGCAAGGAGACATTGTGTAGTCAGCGTAACCACTGTTCAATAAATTCACTGCACATAATGACCATAGGTGAAGAAAGAATGTTTAAAGTCAAATAAACTGTGTCTCACTAGATCTTATATACATATAGTTCTTGTAGGAGGTCAAGTATTGAATGCACACACTAACACATATTGTCATAGCCAATAGGTCTTGCCTTTGGGACTTTATAAATGTTTAGCCATGCAGCACATTATCCTGATTACTGTGCCACCAGGGATTGAAGACCTATGCAATTGCTACACAGTAGAACTTGAATTCTGATTAGGGAATACATGCTTGCCTCAGGAAACATTTAATGACACATTCCAAGGCTTTTTAACGCACATAGATAAAGAAAAGTGCCTCAATGCAAGTCAACAGCACTATAACATTCTGTGTGCGGTCATTTTGAAGCAGTTTCCCTGATAAATGCTACAAAAAATGCTACTTCATGCTGATTGCAAACTGAATAATGCAATGTTATGTTGTAAGACAAAACAAACAACTCCACCCGGTGAATGTCAAATACAAAACATCTAAACTTGACCACATTACCACATATTCACGAAGAAGAGCAAAATCTAATACCAACCCAGCCAGGACTATCTCACACACGAAATCATCCCGAACGCAGAAACAACTCAAGGAACTCCAGAAAATCGTAGATAACCTGGCACAAAACTCGATGAAAATCACACAGACAATTGGGAAAATCTGGGAGATGGCGATAAATACTCACACCAAGGTCTCACACATCCAGAATCTGATACTCAGACCCAATAGACCCAACAGGACCAAGCCTATGCCAAAAGAAGAAGCGCTGGCTTTGCTACGATCTTATGAACAACCTCCCCGGAGTAAGGAGGAGAATATCAAAGTAATACCTATCGACCCTAATAGAACGTCCAGAAAGAAGGACAGGAAAGCAATTCACCAAAATCTACAACAAATCCAGTTAACAGCATCCGAATATGATAATGGAAAATGCGAAAAATCTCAGAAACCCCTGAATTGTCTGCTACTTAACTGTCGTTCAGCAACGAAACATGCATCAGACATAGCTGCCTTCATCATCAATAAGGAAATTGACTTGGCCATCCTCACGGAAACATGGCTCAATGAATCATCATCTCCTACCATGGACCTCTTAATACCACCCCAATATAACATCGTCAGGTTAGACAGACCAAGGAATGTGGGAGGTGGCATAGCTTGCATTCACCGCTCAGAGATCGAGGTCGGCCAATTCCAATCTGACCCCTTAGACTCCTGCGAATACCTGGGGATCAATGTAAGAACACCAAATAATCAAAGCTGCATCATACATGCATTCTATCATCCACCAGGAGAGAATGCAAAGTTCACAGAACAATTGATGGAGATCATAACGACTAACTCTAACTCGGATGCCAACAACATATTCCTAGGCGACTTTAACCTGCACTGGGATGACGGAAAGGACAAACTGGTCAACTCGCTTAAAGTCTTCCTCAGTGAGCTAAAACTTATACAAGCTTGCAACCAACCCACTCACTCACAAGGAGCGACCTTAGACTGGATTATTGCGAGAAAGGATATGGCATCAATCCTCGCCATAGACCCATGTGACTGGTCTGACCATCACGTCATAACATTCGCGATACCGATAATGAAAAAGGGTAGGACCGTGCAACCACACAAGCTCAAGAAACTGATCCGAGACACAAAAGAGGCTAATATAGAACTACTGGTTGAAAGGTGTGAGAAAGATCTGAAACCACCTTACAATAAGCAAAATGTAAATGAGCTGACGGAGCACTATACAACCGTGATCGATAATATCGTCAATGACACCATGCCCCAAAAGCTGAAAAAAGTCTCTGAGAAACCTAAAAATCCGTGGTTTAATGAATCATTGAACGAGGACAGGCGCAAACTGAGAATGGCTGAAAGGAAATGGAGACAACATCCCTCCTCCCCGGAGCTGAAAGCCCTCAGGAAAACTAGAAATGAATACAATAAAAAGATAATCAACTCCAAAAAAGAATTCATCCGATCGGAATTGGACAGAGCCACAAACAGACCGCGAAAACTCTTCGAGATTTTAAAACAGCAGTCAAACAAACTAGCCAAAACGGTCCAAGAGAATACAAAAACCCCCATAAGCTGCGAGGAATTCTCCTCCTTTTTCACGGAAAAATCCAAATTACTAGAGGTGGAACTCTCAACTGCAGCAACTAACCTCTCGACCCTTCCTCCACCTAAAAATGAGGCCAAGGTCACAACAGGAGACCTACAAACAAAAAATATGGCAAAATGGGATACATTTGAATTATATGACCAGAGAAATATCGCCAAAACGCTGGCGGAACTCCGACCGAACAACCACTATCAAGATCCTCTACCGGGAAAATGTGTAAGAAAAATCAGCCACACTCTAGTTCCGATCTGGACTGAGATAATAAATGCCTCACTTGCACAAGGAACCCTCCCGGACTGCCTAAAAATAGGGCAAGTAGTGCCCATCATTAAAAAGCCGACGGCTGATGCAACAGACCCTAACAACTATCGACCAGTGACCAACATCCCTCTACTGGCCAAACTCATTGAGAAATGCGTACAGGGCCAACTGAGTCAACATATCGCTAAATTCTCACTACTAGACGACTGCCAATCTGGATTCAGAACAGGACACAGCACTGAGACCGCGATCCTGCATATTGTCGATGACGCACTTCAAGCCTTAGACCAAAATCAAACATGCCTACTAATCCTCCTAGACCTGTCATCAGCATTCGACACGGTAAACCACGAAGTGCTATTGACTAGGCTACAAAACAGGATGGGATTGTCCGGAAACGTGTTGAAATGGTTCAACTCCTTCCTACAAAATAGGACTCAACGATTCTTAGTGAATCAAGCAATCTCTTCCCCAAGCCCCAACGAAATCGGGGTCCCACAAGGCTCAACGTTATCCCCAGATCTATTTAATTTATATGTAGAACCTCTCACTGAGATTCTTCAACAATCACAGATATCCTATCACATGTATGCTGATGACACGCAATTATACATAAAGATCGCCTCCCTCGAGGACATTGACCTAATGAACAAGACACTAAAGAGAGCACTGCAATGGTTAACAATGAACCATCTGAAACTAAATGCCCAGAAAACAGAATTCCTGCTAATTTCACCGACAAGGAGCCAACCGGATGTTAAGGAATGGACTAAATTGGTGACGGCGCTAAATTGCGCCCCGACCCTAGTTAACTCAGCCAAATCACTAGGAATCACCTTAGACGAAAACCTTGATATGAAAAACCATATTAACTCAATGGCCAAGAGCGCCCGCTTCCACCTAAATTACCTAAGAAAACTGAAACCCTTTATCTCAGAGTCCGATCTAAAACTGGCTATCCAATCACTAGTTATCTCGAGGATCGAATATGGCTGCACCACACTAGCTGGCCTACCGAAAACATCCACAGCACCACTAAAAGCCTGCCTCAACGCAGCGGCAAGACTCATCACGGGATCGAAGAAATTTGATCATATATCTCCTCACCTGAAAGCACTAAACTGGCTACCCTACGAAGCCAGAATTCAAATGAAGATGGCCTGTATTACACATAAAGCGGTTCACTACAACACGCCTAGATACCTAGCCAAGAAACTTAAGATATCAGGAGGTAACAGAACAACTAGAAGCGCAAAAGAACTGCTGCTGCGACCAGCCTTCTTCCACAAGAAAAAAACTTACAACAGAGCATTCTCTGGAGCTGCCCCCAGAATATGGAACTCACTCCCGCCAAGCATCAGGAAGATTCAAAATACATTATTATTCAAACGAGAACTTAAGAGCCACTTGATGAGTGAATACCCTACTTAGAGATACCTACGGACTACTGTGACGAACAGTTATGCTACCAGAGGATCGCCCACTTCAGGAATGTGAGAAATTCAATACCTGACATCTGTCTGTGCACATGTACAAGCAGAGGCTAGACACTTACTGCTACCTCATTTACTTGTGATCCTATAACTATATCTGACTGACAAAACTATATAACCTCTACCTCACCTATCTATTTATCCACACTTCTTAATATGCACTGGAATACTATATAACGCTACCTCACCTAGCTTGGTTTGAGACCAAGACTAATTGCACAGACGTTAAGAAATTATATATCTAATCACGTCCATTCATTATATTGCCTTTCTACCTCATATATATGTTACTATTATTTTTGCTACTATAATGTCTATTTTTGTTATTCTTCCCTGTTAAGCGCTCTGATACCTACGGGTCTTGTACGCGCTATATAAAACACTATAAATAAATAAAAAATAAATAAACATCAGCCAGTGATTTGAGACACTGAGAACACAAGTTCTTTTAAAGTAATTCACTAGGTACTGTATCCACTGCCAAGGGAGAAAATCCTTTAGCTTCAAGTATGGCATCAAAACCAAATGCCTATCCCTGAGAATACTTTTCAACGTAATCGATTTGGCGTGCTGGCAGTGGAGATTCCAGTCTACCTTTAATGACTGCACTACAAAATAGCGAAGTGAGGGAAAAGTTGGAGCGTACAAAGAGTGACAACATGTTCCACAGTTAGCAGGGCAGGGGTCATTACAAATACAAAGCACTTTATTGAACCCACGGTGTGCAGAATCCTCTCGCACTCATCCCTGCTCAGATCCAGGAGCTTTGACCATAGCATTGGCATCTTCCCTCATGCAGGTTATAGAACTGCTCCCTCCCTGCAGGTATGAAGGGGCTCAGGGGACAATCATGAAAACATCAACTTCCCCCAACTTGTGAACTCCAGTTGGGTATTCAATCAAACTATAGAGAAAAAAAATATTGAGGAGCGGAAATATCGAATTTGAAATATCGTGATGCAAAAATATTGTGTACAAAAATATTAGGGACAAGAATATCGATTTTAAGTTGAGTAATATCGATGTTAAAAATATCTATTTTGCTAATATCGATGTTAAAAAACTGTATGTTGTTTAAAAATATATCATTAATATTATAATTTTTTTATTACTTCGATGTATTTTAGTATATATTTTAATTGTATATGTTATAAATTGTTTGTATTATTATTTTTAATGTTTTTTAATATGGTTTGTAAATCTTTTGTTTTTAAATTTCACTTCATAGTAAACGTGTATTTTTAGTGCCATGACAGGCTGTGGGGTTTATAGGAGTTCCGGGTGGGAAGTAAATTAATGATTAATTAATTATTAATTAATATTAAATATTTAATTGATAATACATTAGGTTAATTGTGTAATTTTTTAAAAATTATCCTGTGTTAGTTGCGGGGTTTGTAGGGGCATAGGATGTGAAGGAATTTAATTATAATGATTTAATAATAAATTTTTTATTAATTAGTTATTTGATAATTATGTAAATTGTGTAATTATTGAAATTTTGTATTAACATTTTTAGTGTGGATTTTGGTTTTTGTAGGGGTAATGGGTGTGGAGGAAATTAATTATAATAATTAACTAATAGTTATTATTAATAATTATTTAATTAATATTTATATAAATTGTGTAATGTTTTTGTTTAATTATATATGCAGTGTGGGTTGTGTTTGTAGGGGTAAAGGGGGGGAGTTCATTAAATGTAATTTCTTTATTATTAGTTATTTGTTATTAATTGTTTAATTGGTAATTATGTAAATTATGTAGGAAAGATATTGGTTTAAATATGTATTAGGTGCACATTGTTGGATTTCTAGGGATAAAGGGTGGTAAGGTAATTACATATAATTAATGTATTTTTAGTCAATTGTTAATAATTGTTTAATTGATAATTATTTACAATTTGTGATTATTGTAATTTCAAGATATATTTTTGGTGTGTGTTATTTACTTTGAGGATAATAAACGGGAAAATAGTTATTTATTCTTTACATTTTTTATTTATTATATTATGTGTTTATTGTGTTATGCTTTTTAATTGCAAATAACATTATATTTGTTGGTTTTTATAATTGTGAAAATATAGTATGGTATTTTAACTACATTATTATTTGTTGTAATTTCAAATATTTATTCAATATTATAATAAATATGTGTTTTTCTAATAAAAAAATATAGATTTGAAATTTAAATATGTATATTTGTTGTTATTTAATGTAGTTTAAAATATTGTATTTGTTTGATGTGAACTACTCTCTCTCTACTGTTGCACAGATTGGAGTGGTAAAAGTAAATTTATTGGAGTGGTAAAAGTAAATGGCACCCCTCCTCTATCCAACGCTTTCTCAAGTGTTGCACAGGTTGGAGTGGAAATAGTACATTTTACCCCTCCTGAGTGCTACCCTTTCCCTTTTGTTGCACAGGCTGGAGTGGGAATAGTACATTTTACACCTCCGCAATCCAAAACTTTTTCCTACTGTTGCACCCACTGGAGTAGGAATAGTAATTTGTACCCCTCCAGAGTCCAACGATTTCCCTACTGTTGTTCCGACTGGAGTGGGAATGTTAAATTTTACCCCTCCACAATCCATCTATTTCTCTACTGTTGCACTGATTGGAGTGGGAATAGTACATTTTACCCCTCCTTAATCCAGCGTTTTGCCTACTGTTGCACTGACTGGAGTGGGAATCGTACATTTTACCCCTCGGCAATGCAACACTTCCCCTACTGTTACAGTGACTGGAGTAGGAATAGTAATTTGTGGCCCTCCTGAGCCCAATGATTTCCCTTCTGTTCTAGAGATTGGAGTGGGAATAGTATATCTATTATTCCTACAATTTTATAGTTTTGTTTATAATGTTTAGATTTATATTATTATCATGTTTATGTGTATTTAACATAATAATTATATGTATTCATCAATATTTGTAGTTTGTAATGTATTTTTGGTCAAATTTAATTTTATATTTTGTTTACTTTTTGTGTGTAATTAAATTGATATGATTTTTAGGTTGTTTTCCAATGTATTTGTTATGGTTTATATTTCACTGTGTTTTGCTTTCATACAGCTTGTTACAAGGCGCCAGAGGGGACTGAAGTTATCTGGCCTGTCCTCTGGCCACCGACCAAATAAGAATAAAGATCCAGATGGTTGAACTTTACGTATTATCTTACACATGCTGGCAAAACTATGTTTAGCTATATTGTACTTCTGCACACTGATTGTATATGACAGATAATTTCACTCTTGATTTTTTATCTATTTATATGCCCAGATTAGTATTTTTAAATTATGTTTATGGTTTTTATTGTCTAATAAATGAATATTTACTACTACTAGTGAACCGACTTAGAAATAATTTCTTATGATAAAAATGTCTTGCTTCGTTGAGTGCAAGACAATTTAATCTCATTCATATTTATGTAATCATAAAACAAGCTCACACTCGATTCAAAGGTTTATTGGAGAGTCAGCATAAGGCTGGATGATTACTTTTATGAAGGTGACCAGTGGTTTCATATACATATATGTGTTGAATAAATGGGGTGTAATAGTGGAACCTTAAGAAACTCTTTAGGTAAGGAGACAGGTATTTGAATTTTACCTTTTAGCAAGTGCTGCCGAAGAAAGAGCTACTTCAAATTAAGGCATTGCCTCTTATTCCAAGTCTTGGCCAATATTTTATTTAAGATGTTATAGTCTATGATATCAAACACTCCTAAGAGTTAAAAATATTAGTGCAGAAAATCTTCCAGTGTGAAAGACCAACAACAGATCCTTCTCCCTTTTATTACTGCTGGTCCTGTGTCTCTGCCTAGTTGATTTATAGTAGTACATTTTAACTCCCATCAAGGGTCGAAGTATTTGTGTTTATTCCAATCAATTTAGCAACTTTTGGAATTTTAGGAATAGGACTGAAACTTAAAGGGAACACCATGGAAATCTTATGTAACTATGATTTTGGATTACAGAGTGTACTCTGCTGGACAGGGAGATGTACTGACCGTCGGGGAAAGTGAGAGATCTCCCTGAATTAAAAGGCAGTAGAATGACAAGTCACTCAGGCCTACACCCCTTCAGAGTCACCAGTCTCATGTCTTCTTTTCAGCGTTGGCATAGCCACTTGACATGTACACTTACTTTGAGTACTCTCTTAGACCCAGATTAGATGGGCTGTTGTGTCTTTCATGGCATAGAGGTGACCTGGCATCAGTTTTACGGTGTACAGTCAAAATATCGAGTTTTTTATATCGATTTACATTAATATCGATTCAAAAATATGGAATAGTAAAAATATTGAATGGACAGAATATAGACTACAAAAATATCGACTAGAATAGCAATAATATTGATTCCAAACATATAGAATGGACAAAATATCGACTGGACAGAATATAGACAACAAAAATATCGAATTACAGGTAAGTAAGTTAATATTAATTTTTTAAGTGTTTTTTATGTTACTATATGTGTGAAAAGTGTATATTGAATTTATAATTTATTTTAAATAATTAATTTTATGGTATTTTATTTTTGCGTAATATAAATCAGTAGCGGGTTGTGGGTTTATAGGGGAATAGGGTGGGAAGTAATTTAATTATAATTAATTAAACATGAAAATGTATTTATTGGTATTTATTTTGAATTAATTGTTAATTGTTTATTAATTGGTAATTAATTAAAATGTAATTGGTAATGTATTTTATTTAAATGATAATTATGTTAATTATATTAATTTATTTTCTGTAGCGGGTTGTGGGTTTATAGGGGAATAGGGTGGGAAGTAATTTAATTATAATGAATTAAATATGTTAATTTATTTATTGGTATTCATTTTTATTTAATTGTTGATTAATTATTAATTGATAAATAATTAAAATTAAATTGGTGAATAATTTTAATTAATTGGTTAATTGATAATTATTTTAATTATATTAATTTATTTTCTGTTGCGGGTTGTGAGTTTATAGGGGAATAGGGTGGGAAGTAATTTAAAGAAAATTAATTAAATATGTTAATTTATTTATTGGTATGAAACTATATGCTTCAAACTGTTTACTCTTTAGGAGGCATCTCACCTGACACAGAACAGGAACAAGAAATTGTAGGCCTCAGAGAAACTAGACTAGACAGGGCTGCTGGTACTTCATTCAGACCAAAATCGGTCTTCTGTCCCACTCTACCACATGACGCATTAGATACCTTCCACGAGGTTGTGACGAGGGAACTAACTAAATTTAAACATACACGCCCCATACTTAGAAAAGGTGAGATTAATCTCACTAACGAACAGAGAGAATTAATTTTTTCATTGGCACAAGACAAAAGCGTTATTCTTCATCCTTCAGACAAAGGTGGGAATATTGTCTTGTGGGGGAGGGACCTATATGTGAAAGAAGCTCTGTTTCAATTGGAAGGGGGCAGGTTCTATGGTAAAAGCAATATAAATGAGTACAATGACAGCATCATTGAGACTTGGGAGAAAGTGAGTGAATGGCACACTGAAGGTTTACTCTCGTGGGACGAATTTCGTTTTCTTAAGAGGGACTACCCCAAATTGCCTATTTTTTACCTTCTACCGAAGGTTCACAAGAACTACAGAGAACCTCCAGGCAGACCCATTGTCTCATCAATTGGTAGCATTAATGAAAATCTCTCCAAGTATGTTGACCATTTTTTAAGAGAATACGTGTGCCAGTTACCCTCATACACTAACGACACCACTGATTTTCTTAATAAAATACCCAACATCCAATGGACAGAGGGCTCTCTGCTCATAACTATGGATGTGAGTGCATTGTACACTATCATTGATCATTTGCAAGGAATGGAAGCCAGTTATCATTTTTTGAAAAGAAGAGACATAGGCTATCTCGAGCACACTCGGATGCTGGTGGATATGATGAAACTATGTCTCAAAAACAATATCTTTATGTTTTATGCGGCAATATACAAACAAATACGTTGCACGGCCGTGGGTGCAGCATTTGCGCCGAGCTTTGCTAACCTTTTCCTAGGAAAATGGGAGGAGGAAATCAGGAGTGATGAAAGATTTGTTTATGATTTTGCCAAAGTAAAGAGCTGGATGTGATACATCGATGATCTTTTTATTGTGTGGGGTGGAACTAATGAAGAAGCTGAGAGTTTCATTAAAAGATTGAATGACAACATATATAATATACATCTCACCCACACTATAAGTGACCACCATATTGAATTCCTAGACACCACCATAGAGATCAGCAATGGTACTCTAGTCTCGAAATTACACAGAAAATATACGGCAGGCAATAGCCTGTTACATGCCCTTAGCGCACACCCCGAGCCATTGAAGTGGAGTATACCTTATGGGGAGCTGTTATTGGCAAAAAGGATATGTAGCAACATAGAAGGTTTTTCCCAGGAACAAGCTAATATGTTGTCGAGATTTAGAGAGAGAGGGTATCCCAAGTGGGTACTAACCAAAGCCACTAAGAAGGTTACAGAGGTTGAGAGATCAGAAACCTTACAGCCCAAGCCCATTGAAGAAAGTGATGATAATCCAATTAGAATTATCACCACCTTCAATCAAAGGTCTGACAAAGTTCGTAAAATGTTGGCCGACAATTGGAACACCTTGCAGACAGATCATGTAATAGGTACCATTGTCAAAAGGAGGCCCCAAATCACTTACAGGAGAGGAATAAATCTTAGAGATCTCCTAGTTAAAGGTGATATATCTGACACCAAAAAACAGCATATCCAAAGTCTGAAAGGATTCTATCCCTGTGGCCATTGCAGGGCTTGTAAAACAAGTTTTATGGTAAAGGAGATAGAAATCCCTGGACGTACTGCCAAACATGAGATCAAACAGTTCCTCACATGTAATACTAACTTTGTTATCTACGTACTTGAATGCCCGTGTAAATTAAAGTACGTAGACAGTACAAGATGCATGGTCAAAAAATGTATTCAAGAACACTTGAGAGCAGTCATACACTCAGATGTCCGCTACCTTGTAGCCAGACATTTTCAAGCACACCACCAATCTGACAATTCACTGTTAAGGTTCTTTGCATTGGAACAAGTTAATATTGGCAGGAGAGGTGGCAATTGAGAACTAGCACTGAGAAAGAGGGAGTCTAAATGGATCATGGAACTGGAAACTAAGTTCCCTGGAGGGCACAACTTAGACGAGGAATTGGCAACTCACTTGCATGAGGATTAGCCAATTAGCTGACATAATTTGTACAGAAAATGTACCTAGCATGACATCTTTGCGGGATTTTTTCAATTGTCTACTTAACTGCCCTTTTACCTTTGATATACTGTAACACACTGGTACAAGTTGATGTGTGATAGTTTAATATAAAATTTTAATTGTATGTTTATATGTTTTTTTCAGGAGGAAAGGAAGGGAGAATTCATTGTTTTATGCACTTCACTCTTCCCTACCCTTTTCTTAGAGGACTTTAAAGAAGATCACTTCACTATTTAGAGATAAGATTTTCACTGTTTTGCACTTTTGACAATTTTTGGCTCTATGAAGTGTTTACTTTAGGAGGTGTATTAATTTATTCTCGTCGGCCACTTCGTTTGTATGGTATACCCAGTGGCCTATCATACGCCCAGGTTTAGGTTGCGAACATTACCTTACTTACCAGTAAGGTTGTCTTCTCAGAAGCTTACATCGGGCACTAGACCAAAGGAAATCAGTGAACTTTCATGAATTTTTGACCATTATAAATAATGGTGGGTTCAATGTATTTAGTGGCCTTAATGAAGATTGCCACTTAAGTACCCACGACAATGTACTGTGTCTTACGATATACGATATACTATATCTATATATGAATTGATCAAATACATGTTTTATTCATATTGTGTAGGCCAGAACATATTATACCTGGTGGGGTACCATTCCCAATCATCAGAGTTAAACTATTCTTGGATAGGAGTAGAGCACAATCATTTTGTCGTGTAACCTCTCCCTTGGGTTAAAACGCAGAGTTGTTAAGTATTGTTACAGTTACACTTGTGAAAATTTAACTATAATACAATACCATTTACTTTAGACTGTTTACCCTGAAAAGTTTGCAACTCCAACATGGCCGACGCATGCATTTGCCTTTGTGACCAACATATCATTGTCACCTCATCTATGTTTATTTTGTTTTCACTGAACTTTATTTAAATGTGCCAATATGTCTTTTTGGTTAACGTGTGATCAAGGCACAACTGGTGTCGAAACGCGTAACGTTCCCTAAGGAATAAAAAGATAGCATCCATACTCTCGAGTGCGGGTATTGCTTATGGGCAATTTGTTTTTGGACATATATATATATATATATATATATATATATATATATATATATATATATATATATATATATATATATATATCAAGCGCTCAAAACCTCGAAACAATCTTCGAAGAGACAACACAACGTGGTGGAAAAAACCTTCTTTTATTTTCTAGTCGCTGTCAACGCGTTTCGCCTGACCCAGCAGGCTTGGTCACGATAAGGTTTGTCAAACACATACACACATTTAAAGTGCTCTATAATCACGTGATGCATCACGTGACTAACAAAACCATAGAACTGGAAAAGATATTTACATAGATTTTTTTCGTGCATGTTATTCAAACAAGAAATTTCTTTACGGGACTGTTGAACAAAAGTATCAATCAAAATATAAATAAAACCTCAAATTTAAGTAGTCAAAACGGTGTCATATAAACAAGAAAGCAATAAATTTCTCGTGCTCATTTGTTCAGACTTTGATCCTGATTAAAGATCTTCTTACAAATTTTTAGAAAAGGCGTCCAGCCCAAGTGGGCAATTAAGTTACCGAAACTACAGTAACGGCAGATTATATTCAATGATTAACATCCAAGTTCAATGTATCCCAAATGATAACACTGATGCACATGAAAAAAACCAAAATAATTTTTCCAAAAATAGAGCCCCAGTGGGCAAATCCAATCAGTTTTATTTGTTATCTATGAAAACACAAAATCTAAAAACAGTAACACATATTTCTACAAACTTTCACCTAGAGAAAGTGAACCTTGCTTTGCAGGAGGCTGAATATACCATATAACAATGACATTGAAATCAAAACAATTCATAGGTGAGTGTATAGATCTTCTTCAATGTTCAATCCATACGGGCTTTTTGTATTCAATTCAACTATGTACCATGACTCCAGTTTGCGTAGTTCTTTCACCCTATCCCCCCCTCTTTCATTCAAGGGCACGGAATCAATTACAAAATAGGATAGACTGCTCACATTTTTTTCATGGAATTTTTCGAAATGTCGGGCGACTGGATAGGACCTATCCGCATTCTTGATCACCCTCAAATGTTGTAGCACCCGTTGATGAACGGGTTTGATTGTGCTACCAACATACTGTAGATTACATCCACAGCATAAAACATAAATCGAAAACTCCGTCTTACAGTCAAATTGTCCTTTGATTTTTTTCATTCTGTTAGAGAGGCCTGGTTTGTATGTACTCGTGTTTCTCCCATGTTCACAAGCCTTACATTTGCTACACTTCAGGAACCCATCCTTTCTGGACAACCAATTGCTCATTTTGTTTTTTGCTTTTTTCTTTACTTTAGTCAGTGTGGTTTTGACTAACATTTGTTTAAAGGATCTAGCCTTTCGGAAGGTAATCAGAGGTCTAGTAGTTAGTGCAGGACCTATAATTGGGTCATTTTTAATGACATGCCAATGTCTGCTTAAAATCTTCCTCACAGATCCATGCAATTTGTTGTAGTTTGTGATCAACCTGCATTCATTACCCTCCTGTTTTTTCATCTTCTTGTCTTTGAAAAGAACTTCCTCTCTGGTTTTCTGCTTGACTTTGTTGAAAGATGATTTAAGACAGTTATCACTGTACCCCCTTTGTTTGAAACGCAGTTGGAGATCAGCTAGGGCACATTCTCTGTCTTTAGGGTCACTACAATTTCTAAGGACCCTTAGACCCTCCCCATAAGGGATACTATTTACTAGACATGTAGGATGGAAACTACTGGCATTTAGCACAGTGTTTCCAGAGGTCTCTAACCTATACATCTTAGTTTGTACTTTATTATCCTTTATGTAAATAGTGAGGTCTAAAAAGTTAACAGATTCAGTGCTGACGGTACTGGTGAACTTTAAATTCAAGCTATTCTTTTGTATTTTTGCCAGAAAGAGATTTAGGTCTAATAGAGGGCCTTTCCAGACAACAAACAAGTCGTCAATAAAACGACTCCAATGGAGGATGTTGTTCTCCCATTCAGTTTGGCACTGCTTCCGGATCACCTGCTCCTCCCACCAATCCATATGCAAATTCGCATAGCTGGGGGCGAAGCAGGTGCCCATCGCAGTGCCACAGGTTTGATGGAACAATTCATCATTGAAGATGAAAAAATTATTCTTTAAGCAGGTAGAAACCATTGACAACAACATTTGTGTATGAGCCCACAATTTGATTGGTCTTGTCCCTAGGAAGTGTCTTATAGCATTCAGTCCATCACTGTGCTTAATGCTCGTGTATAATGTGGTGACATCAATCGTTACCAAAATCAAATCCTCCTCCCAGGGTATGTCATAAATAGATTTCAAGAAATACCCTGTATCAAGAATATATGACGGCAGTTGTGCAGCTAGAGGATTAAGGAATGAATCAATAAACTTGGAGGTGTTTTCTAACCCACTACCTATGGCTGAGATAATCGGCCTACCAGGGGGGTTACGTGCATCCTTATGCACCTTCGGGAGCAAATAAAACACTGGCGTAACTGGGTTGGTTATCTTTAGATATTTGTACTCATCATGAGGAATCAAGGACTGACCAAACCAATTTTCTAGTTCTGAATTGTACTGTGCATGACTATTAAACATAACCTCTGGTTTGATTCTCACATAGCAAGCTCTGTTGTTTAACTGTTTATAGGCTTCAGATAGATATTTCTGCCTGTCCCAGAGGACCACATTCCCGCCCTTATCAGCATTACGTACTATACAATTTTCAGTCTGCTTGATTTTCTCAATAAGGGCTGTCTGAGTTTTTTCTTGCTTGCTGAATTTTTTATTGCATACACTAGTACACTTTACCAGGTTTTTTAAATCATTCACTACCAAATCATTGAAAATGTCAATGTTGTCACGTGCAGTGTAAGGAATGTACCGAGATCTTGGACGGAAACCAGTCGGGTCACTGGCATTGATGACCAGTCCTTCGGACCTTGCCACCTCATCCGCATGGCTCATAAGTTCCAAAGATTCAGGTGGTCCATGTTCCTCTAAGTTTTCTCCATTAGCATCATTCCCGTATATTCTGACAGAAGGTTGAAAATCCAACATGAGGTCCATATCTTGTACATTCAATTCACCCAATGAGCTCTCGCTGTTTCCAGGGTTTAGAACTCCACTCCTCGAGCTCGGGTTCATAGAAAAATGTTTTTTAAGTTTCAAAAGTCTTGCAAACTTGAAGACGTCAATGCGAGTTTGGACGTAATTAAACTCAGCTTCTGGGCAAAATGACAGTCCCAAATTGAGTGTCTGCTCTTCTTCAGTACAGAGTTTCAGATCTGTCAAATTAATTATTGATGGTGGTTGTTGAGTTACAGTTGGGACAATGATCGGTGACAGCTGTGCATTGGTTATTGCTCTTTGTTTTGCACCTTGGCGCCTTTTACGCCTTTGCCTTTTCCTCTTGGCGGCTTGGCGTAGTTTACCTTGGTTTTTGGGCGGAGATTGAATCGCCGGTCCTCTTGAAAAAAACCAAATTCATCGATAACTGTGGGGATTCGCTCTTCCATTTCCCCACTGGGACCTTCTTCCGCTGAGGTAACCACATCCGAGCTTGGTACACTGCTCACCCCAGATTGAGCTATCTGCTGTTTTTGAGCTGCGCCGCTCATTTTCAATCTCCTCACATTTTCAAACTTTTTGGCAAACGTGTAAATCTGCCCACGGTCATAGTCTTTTTTGTCCCTTATAAACTTTTGAGCTTTACGTTCTTTGATGGAAGTTGCTAATTTTTTTATGCGTTCCCCCATCTCCTTTTTGTAAAGGGTTATCGGCTCTTGGTTATCTTCTTTCGCCAACATGTCATTAATTTGACTTATCTCCTCTAACATCTTCGCACGATCTTTTTCCGCATATTTGATTAGAATTCTTAACATGTGGTATGATGATTCTTGGTTATTGTCCGCCTACTCCTGTAGCATTAGCGGATCGGGGTCTTCGTAGGTCGGAGCTACAAGTATTCTCAGCCCCCTTGGAATTCTCCCTACTTCTAAATATTGTTGTAGGGATCTTGACTCCCACCATTTTGAGAGTTCCCCCCTGGATAATTTCTCAAGACGCTTCAATCGCACCAGGACGTCTGGCATCTTCTCGCTGCGTGCCTTTGAAGATTGTTGTTTAGCCGCTACACCAGTGGTTGCTTCGTCAAATATCAGTAGCGCTTCCCGCTCGCGTTCATTCATTTCCTCTTCAAGCGACATTTCAATACTTTCTAGTCTGTGCGTTCTTCCACCAACCGCTAGCGCGGTGCTGACTTAATCTCAGAACTTCCCACACTTAGCTTTCCCTCTTCCTCAATACCTTAGAAACTTATGCCTCGAACAGTCCACAACGCCCATTAGCCGTCAAACAAATATCCGGTGCTCGCTATCTGCGCACTCACCCAGGTTTGATACGGCGTTTTCCCCGTCGAGCGGATTCGGAGCACAGCGGAGGTTTCTTTTAGCTTCTCCTGCTTGTACTGTGGGAGGGGGACGGCAGCAAACAAAACTCCTCCAGGTGCTCACGAACGGCTGCTGTCTCCAGATCAGAGGGCGTGTCGTCTTTCTGGCCTCATGAGCAAGGCAGGAATCGCATCAAGCGCTCAAAACCTCGAAACAATCTTCGAAGAGACGACACAACGTGGTGGAAAAAAACCTTCTTTTATTTTCTAGTCGCTGTCAACGCGTTTCGCCTGACCCAGCAGGCTTGGTCACGATAAGGTTTGTCAAACACATACACACATTTAAAGTGCTCTATAATCACGTGATGCATCACGTGACTAACAAAACCATAGAACTGGAAAAGATATTTACATAGATTTTTTTCGTGCATGTTATTCAAACAAGAAATTTCTTTACGGGACTGTTTGAACAAAAGTATCAATCAAAATATAAATAAAACCTCAAATTTAAGTAGTCAAAACGGTGTCATATAAACAAGAAAGCAATACATTTCTCGTGCTCATTTGTTCAGACTTTGATCCTGATTAAAGATCTTCTTACAAATTTTTAGAAAAGGCGTCCAGCCCAAGTGGGCAATTAAGTTACCGAAACTACAGTAACGGCAGATTATATTCAATGATTAACATCCAAGTTCAATGTATCCCAAATGATAACACTGATGCACATGAAAAAAACCAAAAGAATTTTTCCAAAATTTTAATATATATATAAATATATATATATATTAAAATTATTATAATTTTTTTTAAGTTACATTAATTATTTATTGATTTTAAGTTTAAGTATTTGAAGAATGTTTAAATTAATTATATTTATTATTATTAAATATTTTTTTAAAGTTACATTAATTATTTATTAATTTTAAGTTTAAGTAAGTATTCTAAGTTTGTTTAAATTAATTATATTTATTATTATATAATTTAATTTTTTTAGTTACATTAATTATTTATTAATTTTAAGTTTATTTACGTATTTTAAGTATGTTTAAATTAATTATATTTATTATTGTATTAATTTTAAATTACTTTTAAGACATTTAAAAATTCGATATTTTGACTGTCTATATTTTTTACAATCGATATTTTGGAGTCAATATTTTTGTACTTACCTGTTTGTAGATAGGAAGTCGATATTCTAGCATTCTATATTTTTTCCTCGATATTTTGGTAAGTCCATATTTTGTTCCTCGATATTCTGTCCGTGATCCCAGTTTTACATCAGCAAAGAATATTCTTGAATCGGAGCATTTTTGTTGCCTCCTTATCCATGTTGTTTTATACAACTTACTTGGGAGGTGCTACAGAGCTCCTTGTGTATGTAGCTCAATTCTAGTTAACATTTGAGTAGCTCTTACAGTGAGACTTAAAAGATCCTTAAGCCTTTTCTTAATTGTCTGTGCAGATGACACACAGATAACCCTGAGTTTAGATGGCAATTTAGAACTTGTCTAGTCATATTTTCGGGTTTGCGTGTTAGAGTCATGAAATTGATGTATGATAACTCTCATACTTAATATGGGCAAGACCAAGGTTCTGAATGTAGGCACCCCTTTGTATTTGTTCCAATAGCTGGTGACCCTTTAACTTGGATTCTTAGCCATCCCATCAGCCTATACTTAAAGTCCACAATTTATGATTTATTGTTGATCAGAAATGTTCACTTTCTTAAATTTCTTGAACTTGTAAAGCGCCATCAAGCTGCTTTTTTCTCCAAACTGCTAAAACATTCCACAGTTTCTTCCTGGGCTGACATGATTTACTGTAAACCAGGCTTTGTAAGTATCTTACCTGGACGACTGCAATTCTTTATATCTTGGCCTTCCACTCTTATAGACTCACTGCGTACAGTTAGTATAAAATATGGTGGTTCCGTTACTTCTATGACTGTTGTGCAGAAGCCTATATTTCACCATTTCAAAAAGCTTAACTAGCACCCTCCTACCAAACAACCTACTTATAAGGGTTTATGTTTTTTGGCATAACATACTTGCCCTGATTTCCTTCATTAAGCTATTTTATTTTCACTACCCTCCTTGCATCTTGCACTCTCCTATGGCCTACATACTGACAATCCCTACAATTCATAAGATTGACAAGGTGGTTGATTGTTCTTTTTTTGATGTGGTAAAATATAGAACACTTATTCCTTCTATGTGTGCCGTTTATAGCCACTCTTCCTTTAGGCTTAAGCTTTTGCAAATCTGGCTGTTTAAACTTTTCTCTTATTATACATGCCAGGACACCTTACCAGGTATTGCACACCTTATAGAATTAATTAAATCAAACTAAGTAACCAGGTGAACTCCCATATAAACACTAACTTCACACAAATCAAATTCTGCCTAGGAACTGGTCCAGAGAACCCAACCAGCATTACTTCAGGTCTGAGCCAAGGAGAGCTGCCTGTGTGTGAAATGGCACCAATACTGAAATTCGAGTATGAGACTCTGAGCATTTATCTGGCTCTTGACAGCAGTAACTTCTATGCACCTCATCAAAAGTGAGATGAAATGGGATTCACTTTGATATCGATCTCATTTTTGCACCTCTAGCCAACTCAATGAAACAGGGTGTGCTAGCAGCTCTATCTCTCATACAAAATTCGCCCGCTTCTTCAAATTGGCCACAATGTTGAACTTACACGAATGCTCAATCCAGCATGCCTTAGCAATTGTTGTATCATCTATGTAGCAATTGTAATGTTATCTACTCAGCAATTGTAATAGTATCTTCTCAGCAATTGTGATGTCATCTACTTTACATGTTTCAGATCTGCTCAGCACATACCCAAGTAATATATAATGCGTGTCACAAGATTAATAATCCCAAAACACAAAATTATTCCAGAACCAATAGACAATCCTCCAAAGAAAGTATACAGAGTGCCAAAGATTTTGTGAAACAACTTATTTTCTTCTTTATTTAATATTTTGATGGATGATCATTCATTTAAAATACAGTGCGTTTCGTCTCTATGAGACTTCTTCAAGGCTATAGAAATGTTCATAAAGTAAAATAATTTTTTTTGTGTAAACATTATTTTAGCAATTTTAACAATTCTACAACATTTAAAACTTTAATAATTTGATCATTAAAACCATAATCACAAAAAATATACAAAAGGGTTGTTCTATTTTTGGCGAAAAAATTGTGTACATAGTTCCGACTGTCAACTCTTTACTAACACAGTGACATGAATATCAAAAACACACAAGGAGACCCATTTTCATGATACTTGTACAAAGATTAGTTTGCACTAAACTGGTCTAAACTGGAGTGGCATGGTGAGCAAAAGAATGATGGATTTAACCCAGATATCTTGACTGGGGGTAAATGTTTCGATTTGTACTGCATTCAGTCCATCAATTGCGTGTCTTTTGTTTTCTCGCCCTAAATGTGCCGGGTACACCCAGATGTGGGTCCAAGGCTCACTGTGCCACTGGATTCAAGCTAGCCTGGCTGATGCCCCGAAACCGGTCCTAGGATGCTTGTTTCCGGTCCAGGGAGGACCTGGCTTGGCAGTTCGTTCTGGACTGTTCCCACAAGGCACAGGGTCAAGACTGATTTGCGTATGGCCAGGTCAAAACTGGGGTGGCATGGTGAGCTACAAAAATGATGGATTTAACCCAGATCTCTTGACTGGGGGTGAATGTTTTAATTTGTGCTGCTTTCCGTCCATCAACTGTGCGTCTTTTGCAATAATAAATGTGGCACCGTTAGTTTAATCAAAAGCTGACTATGACCAGGCTACTGAAATTATGGGAGCCAGTGAACAGGCCGTTTTCAGTGCAATTTGTGATTTAACGCCTTGCCACACAGCCCGCTATATGCTGTATACTTTGGCATTTAAAATTATTTTTAGCTCAAACAGGTCAAGAGTTACTAAACACAGCACTCATGGTGCAACACTGTGGCCAGAACTTTGCACAAATTACGTTGTCTTTTTCAGTTGATGGTTGATTAATGAATGTGTGCAATTGAAGTGAAACCATTGCCCTGGCAATATTACTACACACAGTTAGTGTACGTGGGGGCAAGGAGGAATACAGTTCTGACTGCATTACGAAAGAAACAACCTTATTCATGGAAATTCTAACAGAGTGGAAATATTTATTCCTTCATCATGAAGGAAATGTTTTGTTTCATTATTCGTGTAAATTCATCTCACATTACTGGCACGGTTCTCTGAGCTGCAGTGATTTAAATATAGTACTCTGTGTACCTAAACATTTAATTTATTTTTTAAAGAAAAGTTTGATTTCTACAATCTTACAGTACTTCTTAAATAAGACACTTCATTTGTACATATATCATAAATAACGCATTTCTGCAGGGCTCTTTAATAACGGAATGAGGTGGTTCTAAAGGTAACCTGTGGAAAACGTTGAAAGCCCAAACTGAAGATCATTTCTAAAAACATAACTGGGATAAGAAAAATTAAAGAAGCATTTCTTTTACTACAAGACGTTTGCAAGTGCACACTTGTTTTCTTGTACTATTTTACTCTTTTAGGTAGAAGATAGTGCCTGTGTGCTTCAGGGAAAGAGAACATCTTTATTTTTCAGTGTATAACTTTCATTCATTCTCCGATACCCTCAGCTTATGACATACATGATACAGAGACGCCAGGGTCTATACCTCTGTTGTCTTTAGCGAGCTGTGATTTTTTAGTGTATGACAATTTCCTCTGCCGACAGCCGCCTCCAAGACAATTTTCAAAAAGGCTCCTCTATCCTTTGCTATAATGATTTCCTGTTAGGAGATTGGTACCGGAGTTGTGTAATATCTGGTATCCCCTTGGGATCGTGTATCCCCTGCTCTTCCGCCGTCTTCAGAGAATTAACTCAGCCCGGGCAGGATCAGACCGGTCAAGGTAAGTCAACTTCCTCTGTGTTTTGGGCAAGTGATTCTTCCTCAGGTGTGGCTGTCAGTCGCGGTCCGTGCAGGTGGAGCGGTGGGCCGGGTTAGGGGGTATTTCGAAGGACAATGCAGAGGGGAAACTAATTATTTATGTAATTTTCCCTCTGCATCGACCCTCAAAATCCCCTCTTACCCCCCCCCCCCACCGCCCCACCACTGTTACCTGAACGGACCACGGCTGATGGCTGGCCGAGAATGTTGGGATAGATAGTCTGCCAGGTTGTGTGTCCTCAGTTTGTACTCCACTGTAAGTGATTGTCCATGCAGCAGCAAGATCTATTTTTTGATCCTGGGCAGGGGTTTTGATAACAGATCTTGAAACAACAAAACCATTTGTTTGTGATCTGTATGTAAATTGAACGAGTGTCTATATGAACAAAGACGAAAATGTTGGTACCCCCAACAAATGGCATGGCAATAGCTTTTGTTTGGATTTGGAAGTACATTTGCTATGAAGGCGTGAACATCCTGCTTGCCTAGAAGAGCTGTGAAGGAGGTTTGGTTCTTATTGAAGTATGCAAAATATTAACCAGCCCCAAGAAGCTTCACACATCGGTGACTGAAGATGGCAAGGGGGTTCATTTGATGTCTTCTACCATCCCAAAGGTTAGGCGCCACCCCTTCCTCGAAGAAATAATACTCAAAGAAACTGATGTGCCTCCAGAGAAACTCACACTTTTTGTGCTGTAGTCTGAGTCTACATTTTTTAAATCCTTTGTAGGGTTGTAGGTGATGTCCTTCTGATGACTTAAGATACTCTAGAAGGTCATCACTGACATTAATGACCCAAGGCAGTCCAGAATAAACCTCGACAACCATATTTTGAAAATCTTCCACTGCACTGCAGTTTTTGATAAAAAATAATGGGCAAAAAAATCACAATACACTAATATTGTGTCAAAAATATCAACAACAAATATGTTGCATGTGACCTACAAAAATATTGCAGGAGAAATATTGTGGACCAGAATATTGTAAAAAGAAAAGGCATTTATGTTGAAATATATCCATATATTAAATTAAATGTAATTTATTTTAAATATCAATGTTTGCAATAATTATATATTTACAAATAAATAAAATGCTATATTTTAATTCATGTAAAACACAAATTATATAAGTAAATTTTTAAATCATATGTAACCAATTTTTAAAATACATTACAATTTATAATAAAATGATTAACACATAGATGTCTAACAAAAATATATATTTCATTTAAATAAAACATAAAAGTAACACACAACCAAGAAATTAAAATATAAATGAAATATTACAAATTATTTATTTGTATAAATATTTTAAAAACTGAAAACATAAAAGTAAAATAAAGTATATGGTAACAAGCCAAGCTAAACAACAGTAAGGGAAGTGTTGGACTTTTGAAAGACACAGATGTATGCTTCTAACTCCAACATGAGCAACAATAGGGGAAGTGTTGGGCTTTTGAGGGGTCATATTCATATCCTCACTCCAATGTAAGCAAAATCAGGAAAAGCGTTGGACTTTGGTATGGTTAGATTTTCTTTTCCCACTCCAATATGAGTACCAGTTGGGAAAGTGTTGGACTTTGGAGGGGTTATCTTAATTATCTCCTCTCAATCTGACCAACAGGAGGGAAAGTGTTGGACATTGGAAGGGTTTGATTTACTATTCCCACTTCATCATAAGCAAAAGCAGGGAAAGTGTTGGACTTTGGAGGGGTAAGAATTACTATTCCCACTCCAATCTGAACAACTGTAGAGAAAGTGTTGGACTTTGGGGTGGCTAGAATGACTATACCAACCCCTAAATGTTAATAAAAATTAAATATCAAAAAGCAAATATTTAAACATGTTTAAATTTAAAAACAAATTCATCATAGACAAATGCAATTAGAATGAATTTAAAAATACATTTTATATTAATATTATTATTATTAAACTAATTTTTAGGTGCACAAATCATCCTCCAGGGGACCTCTCGGCGCCGGGGGGTATATTGCAAATATACCCCCCAAAAAGCAACTGAAATTAATAAAAAAAAACTTTGAAATGAAACAATATTAATAATAAATGCATTATGAGATAAAAAATTAAAACAATCAATGAATATAAATGTATTGACATTTTATAATTAAATGAACCGTTCAACCAATTAACAAATAATTACAAAACAACACATAATTAAAAGAACAATCAATCAAATAATGTACACAATTAATAATCAAATAATGTAGTCAACATCAACAATTAATTAAAAATGGAAATCAATAATTTATATTTTAAATAAGTTCCTCTCTGAATGCTTTACAAAACCAGAACCTGACTGATTAACTTTATTAAATTTACATTTCACAATTCACATTAAAAATGACAAACTATGCTAAATAATACAAACAGTATTATAATACTAATACCTTTTTGATAATACAGTAACTAATCTATATTAAATTAATAAAAAAATTATATTTTATACAATTACAATAATATTTTAAAATAATATTATATGCCTAAAAAATTATACTCTTACCTTCTATGCTCAGATCGATGATATTTTTGAGTTGACAATATTTTTAACATTATATACTTGTACCACAATATTTGTTTCACAGTAATTTGGCTTAACACTCTAGACGCCAAAATCCAGTCTCATATACCACTGGAGCTCCATCCAGGTGGAGAATGCCAATATGTATCAGCACTTAAGGTGTAATAGTAACTGGTTATATCAAGCCTGAAGATCCATCTTCTATGACCAGCATGACACACTTGTCTCACTGATCAAATCATGTATTTTTAGGTCAGATGTCTTTCTCTTTTAGTCGCCATGTTCAGTATGTGAACACAACATATATTCTCAGCTCACCAGGTTGATAGAATTTTGCTGTTGTTATGACCTGGCATTCTTGGTCTAGGTTTCCCCTTAACATCTCGCCTCTGCTAATCAGCACTTGTGCTCTCTCCTTAATACATGTTACAATTGACTTATACCGAATTGACATATTTAATTTACTTGTAAGTCCCTAGTAAATTGGCACTGTAAATTAAATGCTACTAGTGGGTTTGCAGCACTGATTGTGCCACCCACTTAAGTAGCACTTTAAACATGTCTCAGACCTGCCATTGCAACCTATGTGTGCAGTTTTAAACTACCATGTGAACCCAGCAAAGTAAGCCTTTTTCCAGGCCCAAACCTTCCTTTTTAATACATGTAAGGCACCCCTAGGGTGGGCCAGGAAAAACCCAGAGGGTAGGGTGCAATGTATTTAAAAAGTGAGACATGTGGCTTTTAGTTTTAAATGTCCTGGTAGTGAAAAACTCAGATACATTTGTCACTACTCCATGGCCTACCTTTCCCATAGAATAACATTGGAGTTCACTTATTACATGTTATAAGCTGTAATGTCGAAATGGGAACAGGTTATCAGTTCATGTTTAGTGTCTTTGGAATTGTAGTGTAAAATCCTAATTCATGGTGAAGTCGGATTTTAAATTACAATTTTGAAAATGCAACTTTTAGAAAATTGGCATTTTCCAGCCTTGGCTGTTTAGTGTCTGCAGCCTGGTGAGAGAAAACAAGGACCCCCTGGGTATCAGTAATACACAGACTCCTAGGGCAGGGTAATAACCAATGTGGGTAAAAAATCCTAGGCCATCAGCTAAGTGCGTGAACAATTAGTCTAGAACCAGTGGAGAAAAGAAATGTTGAATATGAAATGTATATTAAAAAAATATATATTTAATTAACATAGATAAAAATCATATAGAGACTCAAACACATAAGTCAAACTATATGATACAGTAAAAATATGGTTCATAAAAAATCAACAACAGACTTCAAACACAATAAGTACATAGCATATAAATCATATTAGCATATAGATCAAACAAGTTACAATAAAAATAATACATTCAAGATTATTAATGACATGTAAGATGCTGAAGAATTATTTATAAAAACTCGACGCGCGTTTCGGCAGAAAAAACGCCTTCCTCAGGAGTCACGGATGAAACTCTGAAAGAACATTTTTTAAAAAAAAGATATAAATCAGATCACAAGTTTTATTTAGCATGACTTATACAGATTACCAACTATACTTAAATGTTGCAAAAATCAAATTCGAAGAACTTATACTACCTAACAGGTCTAGACTTTAAATTTGGTCACTTATTGTCATATGATAGACAAATATTCACATCAAAGTAGTGCAGTACTTAACTAAACAACAAACGACTGATCAAAATTCATATAGGGTGCAATATTCATATATGGTGTAGTTTTACTTCTTCATTTCATGTAGGGATGTTTCTAATTCAATCCTACACCAAGAAGATAATACTAATCGACTTATCTTAATCTTAGTATGGTACATCATAGTATATATCAATAAACTTACATTGGCAGTATTGTATTTCACTTCAGTAAAACAGACATTTGATGATAACTTCTAGAATAGTCAGAGCCACTTGATAAAGGCTAATTCCTGATCAAATAAAATATACAATCATGAACATGGTATATGAAAACTCATAAACGTCACTTTGAACACAGAGAGCCACACAAATTCTGAATACGGTCGGTGTATTTGATTACATAAGGTAAATATAGGGACCGAAAGAAACTGTAGGTGCTACTAGAGCAACTAGATGAGAACGGGCATCCCAAGGGGTGAACCTAATATGATTAGAAAAAATCCCATTATAAGTAAATATGGTGAGGGGGATGATATGAGTTCACAGTGACTAGTCTACAAATGAAGACCAACCATTTAAAAAGGATGTATTTCACACATTGCGCCATATGTAGGAAACAGATATAAGGTTGAGAATCTGAGTAATTTGGTTACATATTCATTATACTTTGAGAGATGAAGTGCATAAATTAAAACAATGCACCAACCATTCTAGTACAAGTAAATGATGACCTAAACAAAGAAGGTAGCGTCCAGGAATCGAGTTATCCTGAGTAGCTGAATACTACTATTAGACTCTAGACGTGAGAGAAGTGATAATATGGACATAAATTTACCTGGTATGATATGTAGTATTCATGTAGAATATGGAGACACGTTGATTGCTTACACGGTTGTGGTGCAAAATGCAACAGGATAAAACTATAAAGGTGTGGGAAAGAAGGGGAGGGAAAAAAGATAAGGGAAGTAAGGAGAGTGGAGTGTCAGCAGATGACGCTCATGAGATAACGCAAAACGCGACGTCTATAATGTGCTGCATCATAGTTTTATACAAAATAATTACCTAGTATCTTCAGATGTGGGTTCTAAACCCATATGATTAGAGCTACGTCAATAGGTGTAGACATCTGGTTGTTACCACAAATTCATGGCTGCAATAGAAGATGAACAACAGATACCTTAAATCAATAGGATGCTAGTAGGACTATGCTGAAGGACACTCACCAGCAAAAAGGCTTATGTGAGAATTATTAATGCAGTATCACAACCGGTATAGACTAGACATGTACCTTAAAATATATAAATGGGGCTTCTTAGTTTGTAATATTTATTCACTCCTTAATCAAAAAAAGCGTCTGGATGCGGTGGATATATTATAGCTGTAATAAAAAAGAAGAATTGCTACGTAAATGACATGAAAGCAAGTCGGGAATAGCTCTACACTCGCCAGCGCACAGATGGTAGGTGTGGTGGCAGGGGATAGTGACTAGCAGTCGTAAGATCTTACCTTTAAAACAAGAAAAATCTTGTGAACAGCAAGATGGTACTGTTCCAGAGGATATATTATAGCTGTAATAAAAAGAAATACTACATAACTAGTAAGAAGGCAAATCGGGAAAAGCTGTATGATCGCCAGCACACAAGTGGTATGTGTAACGGCAGGAGATAGTGACTAGTACTCGTGAGCTCTTACCTTCGAGCGAGAAAAGTCTCGTGAGCAGCAAGATGGTGCTGTTCCAGGAGATACAATGTTGTTCAGAAACCTCGCCATATACCATGTTCATGATTGTATATTTTATTTGACCAGGAATTAGCCTTTATCAAGCGGCTCTGACTATTCAAGAAGTTATCATCAAATGTCTGTTTTACTGAAGTGAAATACAATACTGCCAATGTAAGTTTATTGATATATACTATGATGTACCATACTAAGATTAAGATAAGTCGATTAGTATTATCTTCTTGGTGTAGGATTGATTTAGAAACATCCCTACATGAAATGAAGAAGTAAAACTACACCATATATGAATATTGCACCCTATATGAATTTTGATCAATCGTTTGTTGTTTAGTTAAGTACTGCACTACTTTGATGTGAATATTTGTCTATCATATGACAATAAGTGACCAAATTTAAAGTCTAGACCTGTTAGGTAGTATAAGTTCTTCGAATTTGATTTGTGCAACATTTAAGTATAGTTGGTAATCTGTATAAGTCATGCTAAATAAAACTTGTGATCTGATTTATATCTTTTTTTAAAAAAATGTTCTTTCAGAGTTTCATCTGTGACTCCTGAGGAAGGCGTTTTTTCTGCCGAAACGCGCGTCGAGTTTTTATAAATAATTCTTCAGCATCTAACATGTCATTAATAATCTTGAATGTATTATTTTTATTGTAACTTGTTTGATCTATATGCTAATATGATTTATATGCTATGTACTTATTGTGTTTGAAGTCTGTTGTTGATTTTTTATGAACCATATTTTTACTGTATCATATAGTTTGACTTATGTGTTTGAGTCTCTATATGATTTTTATCTATGTTAATTAAATATATATTTTTTTAATATACATTTCATATTCGACATTTCTTTTCTCCACTGGTTCTAGACTAATTGTTCACGCACTTAGCTGATGGCCTAGGATTTTTTACCCACATTAGTGTCTGCAGCCTGTCCATGGGTCACATAACTGGGTGTAGCTGACAGATGGGCTTTTTGTATTCCTCCTAGACAGCTGCACACAATAGAGAGCTAGGTGTGCCTCGGTGGGCCATCACAGGCAGGGTGGGAGGGCTGAGCTGGGCACAACCCTACTTACACTTGAATAGGCTATGTCCCACTCCACACAAAGGGATACATACCTCCTGTAGTTAGTCTGGAGCCAGCGCAGGGAAAGAAGGGCACCTGGAGATTTCGAAGGGAATTTCTAGAAGCTTCTCCCCCAAGCCAGAGTAAAGACACCAGGTATAAACATCGGACCTCAGACACCAGCTCTTCAATTCACTTCTGGGCCTGTGGATACTCTGCCTGGAAGTGGTACTGCAGTGCTGCTACAAGGACTTGATTCCCTGTTGTGCTGACCTCCTGCTGCCCTCTTGCCTAGGTGAGAAGGGCTAGACCTGCATCTGCTGAACCCAAGACCCCAAAATGACTCCAAGAGCTAGTTGGCTAGTTGGCTAGTTGGCTGGCCTCCCGGCCAATCCCATTAAGGACTCTTTTAATTGCAACTTGAGAAAAAGATACAGCCCAGCATTCCTCTGCCTTAAAAGTGGGTAAAATATTCATGTACTGCAGAATTCTGGGGTGACTTATTGGCTCCCACACAATTGTACTGAGCGTAGATCTAGTATCATTATTGATTTATAAAAGAAAATCAAATACACTCCAAGGCAACTTATATTCTGTCTCTAAAGGCCAAATACTAAATGGATTCGGGCTAGAGAAGCCTACCGACGTGAATTAAACAGGTGACAATAAGTTCCTTCCATGACGTTGTCTATGATTTTGTTAGCCTTTCCTCTTAATATCTACACACCATGTATCAAAGAAAGGGCATGTTTAGCTGCCATTACTTGCAAGAGCGGCTGAAGGGACACGCCTTTTAAGGAATTCCGTAGTTTGGCAAATGCAACAACGAATGAATTATTCCTTCTTAAAATTGGAGCACATCGATTCTTAAAGGGGTCTCTGGAATCCCAAATCACCCTAAATATATGTACTCTAATATTGATTCCAGGGCTGCCTATCTATATAAAATGTTGGCGGTGAAACTCTTCCAATGCATCTTCGACATGGACCCTAGCGAAGCCCCCCAAACCAGGATGTCCGGTGCTTTGTTCAGCAATACTAACTAGGTCCCTGTAGCTGGCCCAAACTCCATCACGGTTCGCCTGCACTTATGACTTTGGACCGCTCCAGCAGGACCCTTGACCCTGGTTTCAGGCCAGGTCGCTCCCCCACCGCATTAGCACGACCTGCTGGTGCTGTGCCCCTGTGCCTCGCTGTTGCCGCCGGTTCGATCCCTCGTGGTCCAGTGTTTGTAAGCTTTGCTTCCTTACTTTCTTTTTTGTACCCACTGTTGCTACTGCATTGTATTGAATTGCCGTGTTTTTGTATTCATTTTTCTTATCCTTTTTGCGCTCTGTGCCCGTCCCACTGTTGTATTCGGTGCTCTTCCCCTGCCGTTGCACCCTCGTTCCCCGCCGCTGTGTCCCTGCGGCCCCACCCCCTGACCTGATTGGCCACCACCCCCCCCCCAGCTGCTCCTCCCTCCCTCAACCCCTACATAATGCAGGCCGCTGCGCGCTAAGGGAGCGACCCTTGACCCTGGTTTCAGGCCAGGTCGCTCCCCCACCGCGTTAGCACGACCTGCTGGTGCTGTGCCCCTGTGCCTCGCTGCTGCCACCGGTTCGATCCCTGGTGGTCCAGTATTCGTAAGCTTTGCCTCCTTACTTTCTTTTTTGTACCCACTGTTGCTGCTGCATTGTATTGTATTGCCTTGCTTTTGTATTCATTTTTCATATCCTTTTTGCGCTCTGTGCCCGTCCCACTGTTGTATTTGGTGCTCTTCCCCCACCGTTGCACACTCGTTCCCCGCCGCTGCGTCCCCTGCAACCCAGCCCCCTGACCAGATTGGCCCCCGCCCCCCCTCCCAACGGCTCCTCCCTCCCTCGACCCCTATATAATGCAGGCCGTTGTGCGGCCGCGCAGCTGATGCGTGCAACGGGCCGCCTCCCCTGGCCCCCGCCGCTGCCATTCCTCCCGGCTGAAGTATGACCCTGCCGCCCTCAACGCACTCAACACCGGACGACAGCCCGCCTGTTACTGAGCCACCCCGAAGCGCACCCACTGACCCTTCACCTGTCAAACCTGCAAATTCACCTGCTTCCGAACCTTCAGACCACCCACCGTACCCAACATCAACGACAACCACCTCAAATGCATCGTCCTCAACACACTCTCCGCCCACAAGCACACCGCTGAACTCTGGGACCTCCTGGACACAACAGCACCAGACTTCGCCTTCCTCACGGGAACCTGGATGAACGCTTCCTCGGCCCCCGACATCGCCATAGCCATCCTGGACGGCTACAAGATCACCCGGAAGGACCACATCAACCAAACGGGAGGAGGAATCGCCATCATCTACAGGAACACCATCAACGTCACGACCAACGTCGAAGACACACTCCCCACCGCCGAACACCTACACTTCCAGATTCACACCGACCCCAAGATTACCCTCAGAGGAATGCTCATCTACAGGCCCCCGGGCCCGCGCACACCATTCAGCGAAACCATCGCCGACTTCATCAGCCAGCACGCCCTAGCCTCACCCGAATACATCCTCCTAGGAGACCTGAACTTCCACCTGGAGAAAAACAACGACAACAACACCACCACCCTGCTCGACAACCTTGCCAGCCTCGTACTCAAACAACTGGTGAACACCCCCACCCACCTCGCTGGACACACGCTCGACCCCATCTTCTCCGCCAGCAACCACGTCTCCTTCAGCCACTCCACCGAACCACACTGGACCTACCACAGATGCATCCACTTCACCTTCAAAAAGATCACATCCCACCACCGCACGCAACAAATTCCCCAAAGATGCTGGAGCAAAATCACCACAGACCAACTCCTCTCATCGCTCATCCAGAACACGCCATCCGACACCACTGACACCAACGACGCAGCCCACAACCTCACACAATGGATCACCAACTGCGCCGACGGCCTCGCTCCACTGAAGAACCACCCAGGCAAGACCGGCAACAGGAAAATCCCATGGTTCACATACACCCTCAAAGACTCAAAGAAATCATGCCGAACACTCGAAAAAACCTGGCGCCATGAACGAACTACAGAAAACATGACAGCCCTCAAGAACGCCACCCGCGAACACCACCAGCTGATCCGCACCACCAAAAGGACATCATTCAAAGAGCGACTAGACAACAACTCCCACAACAGCAAGGAACTCTTCAACATCAGCAAAGAGCTCTCCAAACCCAGTGCCAGCAACAATCCCTCAAACCGTCTCAAGAACTCTGCAACTCCCTCGCCACGTTCTTCCACCAAAAGATCACAGATATACACGACAGCTTCGGACCCCAGACTACGCCTCCAGTCACAGAACCAGAGACCCTCACCACCACCCTCAGCGCCTGGACCCCCATCAACACTGAAGACACCATCAACGTCATGAACTCCATCCACTCCGGCTCCCCCTCTGACCCATGCCCCCATCATATCTTCAACAGAGCCGACACCATCATCGCACCCCACCTCCGGAACGTCATTAACATCTCCTTCACGTCAGCAACCTTCCCCGAGAACTGGAAGCACGCAGAGATCAACGCCCTTCTGAAGAAACCCACAGCGGACCCCAAAGACCTCAAGAACTTCCGCCCTATCTCTCTTCTCCCCTTCCCGGCTAAAGTCATCAAGAATACCATCAATAAACAGCTGACCGCTTTCCTCGAGGCTAACAACACACTCGACCATTCCCAGTCCGGATTTCGAGCAAACCACAGCACGAGACTGCCCTCATCACAGCCACCGATGACATCAGGACCCTGATGGACAACGGAGAAACAGCCGCCCTCATCCTCCTAGACCTCTCGGCAGCCTTTGATACCGTATGCGATCGCACCCTAACAACCCGCCTCTTCAACAATGGGATCCAAGGAAAAGCCCTGGACTGGATCACCTCTTTCCTCTCCGACAGAACACAGAGAGTCCGCCTCCCTCCCTTCCGTTTAGCAGCCACCAAAATAATCTGCGGCGTACCCCAAGGCTCCTCACTCAGCCCAACACTCTTCAAAATATCTACATGAGCCCTCTCGCCACCATCGCACGCAAACACAACATCAATATCATCTTCTACGCCCACGACACCCAGCCGATACTCTTCCTCACCAAGGACCCAGCCACCGCCAAAATGAAAGACGTCGCAGAATGGATGAAGCTCAGTTGCCTAAAGCTGAACTCAGACAAGATGGAGGTCCTCATCCTCGGACAATCCCCATCCGCCTGGGACGGCTCCTGGTGGCCCATGGCGCTGGGCACCGCACCGACACCCATGGACCACGCATGCAACCTGGGATTCATCCTGGACTACTCCCTCACGATAACCAAGCAAGTCATCGCCGCCTCGTCCTCCTGCTTCAACACCGTGCGCATGCTCTGGAAAATCTTCAAGTGGATCCCCATCAAAACCAGAAAAACCGTCACCCAGGCCCTCGTCACCAGCTGACTGGACTACGGAAACGCCTTATACGCAGGAACCACCGCCAAACTTCAGAAATGACTACAACGCATACAGAACGCCTCCGCACAACTCATCCTTGACATCCCTCGCCAAAGCCACATATCCGCCCACCTGAGAAGCCGAAACCACAGTTGATGACAGAATGGAGAACAATGTCATACATTCACCCCAGTACAGATGAAAAACAATGGATTTAGGCCCAGATCTCTGTACTGGGGTGAATGTATGACATTGTTCTGCATTCTGTCCATCAACTGTGGTTTTTGCATTTGTCACCCCGAGTGGGATTGGTATGCTCAGACTTGAGTCCCATGCTCTCCACACCACTGGATTCAAGCAAGCCGGGCTGAAGACGGCTGGAATGCCAGAAACCGGTCCTCGGAAGCTTATTTCCGGTCCAGGGAAGGCATGGCTTGGTAGTTCGGACTGGACTGTTCCCATGAGGCACAGGGTCAGACTGATTTGCATATGGCCATGGCTGAACTGGGGTAGTGTGGAGTGCAAAAAACGATGGATTTAGGCCCAGATCTCTGTACTGGGGTGAATGTATGACATTGTTCTGCATTCTGTCCATCAACTGTGGTTTTTGCACCTGAGAAGCCTGCACTGGCTACCCGTCAACAAGAGAATTACGTTCAGGCTCCTCACCCACGCACACGCTCCAGGACATGGGCCCCGAATACCTCAACACCCCAACTCTGCTCTGCCAGCCTCGCCCTCGCCACCATCCCATGGATCTGCAGAACCACAACCAGAGGAAGATCGTTCTCCTACCTGGCAGCCAAAACGTGGAACTCCCTCCCTGCACACCTACGAATGACCCAGGACCATCTTACCTTCAGGAAACACCTCAAAACCTGGCTTTTCGAGCAGTAGCAGCACTCCCCCCCGCGCCCCTTTCAGTGCTTTGAGACCCTCACAGGTGAGTAGCGGGCTCTATAAAGGTTTTGATTGTTTGATTGATTGATTGATTGATTGACCAGATATCTACAATTGGCGCTTTGTGCTGTTTTGTGCTGTGTTCACTAAATCCTTCAAAATTGTATATCTCTGGATCTAATGATTGGATTTTTGTTGTTGTGGTTGTGTTATTAAAAATTACTCTTTTTCTAGTGTTGTGGGATCCTTGTGTGGTGTGTTTTCACTGTGTTACTGTTTGAAGTGTTGCACAAATACTTTATACATTGCCTTTAAGCTGAGCCTATTGCTCTGTGGCAGGCTACCCAAGGATTGAGCACAGGTTAATTTATGGTCTATCAGCTGACCTGGGGACAATAAAACAATAGGCCCTGTACACTTCACACTCTAAGCCAGTTTCCCCTCTGGCTTAAAACGATTAAACAATAATATTAAGATGTGGGGAGCATAGATGGAGGGGCTATAACATGGGATGTGGATTACATTGATGATCGTTCTGAAAGTGTGATTGATGCTCACGGTTATGGTGTATACTGTGGCGAATGGCTTTGATAACTGTAGATGAGATTGAAGAAGAACTCTGTATCGAGTTAATGTTGCATTTATGTTGTTCTTTTGTTAATATTATCTGAGATGTTCAGATTCTGTCTTGATGTTTACTGTCATTATACATGCGTCCAAATATGAAAATCACGATTAAACAAAATGTAAAAAAAAAAAAATATGTGGGGAGCATACACAACTAGCAATAGAATTAATATATCCAAAAGTTACATTTATTCTTCAATTATTCATTCAGACATAGAAGTCTTAGTTCACATGATACATTGGATCCATGTTCATTCAGAATTCATATAAATCAATGACATGTTATAGTCTGCCAAACGCCAAAGACCTTTAGACGCCATATAGAATGTTAATAATGGGGTCCATTGTTCAAGTGTAAGCACCACATATACAGCCAGCACGTGTTTCGAGGTCACAACACCACTTCTTCGGGGCTGTAAAATAACACATTGACTACTTAAGTTCCTTCATGCCATTTTCATAATTGTTATAACCAGTGCTTGAAATGGAAAAATGGAAGTGCAGGTACTCTGTAGCAGAGTACCTGCTTGTTTCCCAGAAGTGCCGGTACTCTCCAATTAAAAGTATAGCATTTCTCTTGAGAAGTGCAGGTACTCTCCCTCTCAAAATAAAAAAGTGCCGGTATTCCGTACCGGACAATACCGGCCCATTTAAAGCACTGGTTATAGAAGTACAATCAACTAGGAGATGCCATGACATGTTTCGAACAGTAACATTTATCAAGATATTACATGGAAGTGAAAAATGTATATCTTACAACCTGTAAATAAGAACACATTCATGAATACATAAGATTGAAGAATACCTACATTGAATTGTTTGGAGAGCTAAAAGGGAGAAAGGGAAAAGGGAGAAATAAAGGAAGGTTTTGTAGAGTAATCATAATTGACATTTTTGACGTTCTGCTACCATTCTGGGTCCCATTGGAGACCCCAGAAGAGTTAATCCTGGAAACGTTCTCATCCTTGCGGGAGGCAGCGATGCTCGATATGATGACTGCGGCTTTAATAGGCAGAGAACTCTCTTGACCTTTCGGTGGCGATGGGGAAGTGAGGAACCCAACACGCAGGCGGGACGGCCAAGGTGGCCTATCCTGAAGTATGGGTGCGCTCAGCAAGTCACCTGTCCTCGTCGCCATTTGCTGTTTTGGCCACAGGATAACACACTGACACGCACCCTTAAAGATCTGTGCGCTTACGGTCACAGCCTCTTTATTGACCTTATGACGCATTTCTGGCCCTTCTTACCGACACAGAATTTGAGGGGATACTCAGACTACATAAAAATACACTTCCCCATACTTGTGTTGCCAGTGCTGCACACTCACAACACACTACAATAACCGTTCCAGCTACTTCATGTAGTAAACTCTGCAAAATACTCTGGTCTTCCACTGCTGCACATAACTCCAGTGGCACTCGTAATAGGTTACTTAGAGCTGGTTGTTTATGGGTATAATTTCTTTAAAATAAAGTACGCAAATGGCGTGTTTGTTTATGAAAATAGCCGGAATTTGTTAGGACGTCAAAAGTACCGAAACAAAATATTTTCGTGCAATCATTATAAGTAGGCTCGTACTCACTTAAAAGTGGGGCCTTGGCTTGCACTCTGCTTCATGAATACCAACGCACTCGCTCACGAATGACCTCACCAGTCCTTTTGGCGTCACTCACCAGAGGACAGTTTTTTTTTGCCTCGCGCCACTTCACTGCACTAAATACCTGGGAAGCCGCGTTGCTGGAAGACGAGAGAAGGCAGCAAATCGAAGCCGCGCGCTGGTCCTCGCGCGATCACACAGGCGCGCGCATTGATCATCATTGCGCACAGCCAGGAAGGAAGGCTAAAGGTCACACACGAGCGGGGCTTCGGGACTTTAAAACACTCTAATCACGCACTTTAATGGGATAATTATGCCAGCAGTGATCAAGAGCTGTAGGAGAGAAGGGGAGAGTTGCTGGATGCAAGCGGACGAGTACCGCGTGTGGTTAATTAGCACGCATTTCTTGAAGCCATGTGGAACCAGGCTATCCTTTTAATTTTAATGTAAGCAAATTATGCGGGGCAGTGGGATTCCAGCAAGTAAGTGGGTCACACAACATTGAAGATAAAGTGCTTGGGGTATCACATTTCAAGAAATGTTTAAAAGAAAAAAAAAGGCGACTGTGCAGGCTTTTCAGGTGCCTTTGCAGGCTCCTCTGTCACATATAATTGCAGGCCCACCGCATTTTCTAGACTTGCCTCAACTCAACGAAAATGTCGGCCAAACTCCTCATCCCAATTGAAATTTGGCATGCTGAACAGACAGGAGTGGCCTGCTGCCTTCCATGTCACTGCCTATATACATCTTCCTTGCTGTGTTAACGGAGTGGACTGGCCTTTAATTCAATGAGAGCTTGTCCAGCTGTCTTAGGGGATTGGGGTTGGTATACTGCTGGTTAACAACCAGTTTCCTACATGTTTAAGTCTTCATTACAGGTGTTCCCTTTGTTTTCCTTATTAGCATCCCTACAGGTAAACAATTTTCTAAGGCTCCTTTGTGCGGTACACCCTCTCTGATGCAGCTCCGGTCTCCCAGTTACCATGCACATTAATGGTGGCCCCTGACAAATAGTTCTGCTCAGTTTATGTTGGAACCTGCCAACCTCGAACTCATTTTCACAGTGTGGTACTGCCAGGGTGAAGGGGCCCTGAAAAGGGGGCGTGGCTTGTAGGACAGACACTTCCTGAGCTGCAGCGCCACCCTCCCTAGCATGAACAATGTTTTCCTGGGCAGACTCTCTTTTCTTGTGGAGATAACCAGCAGTGGCCTAGAGCCCTCATTTAGACCTTAGAGGAAATTTAAGGTCCTCCAGTTTCTGGAGGAAACTCTAGATATAGAGAAGAATCCAACTGTCTGAACTTATGCAACCATGCCCTCAGTCATTGAGGCACAGAGAAACTCACAGCAGTAACAGCATCAGGAGTGTAGTATGTCGATTGCAGCACAGTCTGTAACAACGTGATCCATGTACTAAGGAGAGTAGCTGATGTTGGGGAAAGAAAGAAAGTCAGAAGTTGACTGAATACTTCCTTCTTGCATCCTGGTTCTTCCTCTCTCTTTCTTGGGGAGAGAACTTATAAAATCTTTAGTCTCAGAGGTATTGTTCTTGGGTCCAGGCTGGTGTAGAAGAAGCAAGTCCCTAGGATTTCACGACTTCTCGCAAGGCATAATCCTCATGTTAGCACTTGAGCTGATTTAAGGCAGATTCCCCGAATGCACTGCAGTCTACAGCCCTCTTCATCACGTCACAGCACCAGTAAACCTTTTCCTTTAAGTTGGGTCTAGCCAAACGTCCAGCCCATAGTTCAGCTCTCATCGGGCTTCATCCAGTTTATATTCACAGTGGCAGATGGGTTCTGTTCATCCAGCCCTCTGACTTTGGGCCCGCGTTGTTCAAGTTTATAGCTAGCATGCTTAAGTGAGCCAAAACACAAGAATTTATTTTGGAGACATAGATCTTGATGAAAAATTTCGTAGATGTTACTAAGGATGCACCAGAATGTTTATGGAGAGGTCATACCAACATTTTTGTGTCCTGATTAAGACCGCAGGCAATCATTCAATGGGTTGCAGCGTCAACTTGTTGCGTCCCAACAATAAGGGGAATATGTACAAGGAAGTGGCGGAGCACAGGGTTAGCCTCCTTGGCTTAACTTTGCGTTCCGTCACTTCTGAAACGCAAGGCTGCACCATATTTTTAAGAATGTGGTGCAGCCTTACGTTTCCCCCTGCGATGGTGTTAAGTTCATGAACTCCTTATGGGGTAACCCAGTATCCCTCAGAACCTGGGCAGTACAATATTGATATCAACAACGGTTCTGTCGGGTATGCATAGAAATTTATCACAATAAACGGCGCATCGGTCTGGGTGCTACGATGAAAACGCACGGAATAGGAAACGTCGAATCAAACAATCCACCGGAGGCAAAATTCTGCATGCATTGGTGATTTATCATCCCAGATGAGACCACAACCAACGTAGTTCCATGGTGTTCGAATAACGAAGGGAACAGAGGCGAAATATCACTACCCCTCCCCCGTCCTGAAGAACACCCGTCAGAGACCCACAACTAAGGCGTCAACAGGGTCGAAACGTCAACGAAAAACACTACAGGACCAGCCAACAGAATCCAACATATCACAGCCAATTAATATGGCACGCTGGATTCAATAACCACCAAACTATAGACTGGCCCCAGTGATTCTTAAATTCCTTCCTTCCCCATATCCCTCACTTATGTGTATATAAATCACAGATTATTATGTCACTCAGTCACAATATTTCACGATATGTCACATTTCACTTGAATGGATGTGTCGTTTATTGTGATTAATTTCTATGCATAATTAGAGGGTCTCAGTGAAAATCAAGTCATGAATGAAAAAATAATTCCATGATTAAAACGTTTATTGACCCTCTTTCTTGTTTGGATTTGCACTTTATGATTTAGTCTAGAAGTCATAAGAAGTAGTACTGGAGAAGTGTGGCTCACTGGTTAGAGGAGGCAGACCTGGAAGCAGAGGTCAGCCCGGGACCAGGGTTCAATTCCTGGCGCGGCGGGGTCTTGAGTCCTAAAATGTCCATGGGCTCGACAATTCTCGCTCTGGTGCCTACTTGATTCACGGGTTCACACTCTGCGACTCTGGGCAATAGCTTGCTTAATCTCCACAACGGCCCCTTGCGGCGGGATGCCTGGCTTTCACCTTGCGGATACCCTGCTGGGGTTATCTCAAAGGGGAATACCAGGACGGGTTCCCTAAGCAACCGCTTGGTGATTTGCGCTATATAAATTCCTGTACATTTACAATTATGTCTGAATATAGATTGAAAGATTTGTACAGGCTCTGAAGCAATCAGGTTCATACCCGACAGAACCGTTGTTGATATCAATAAGGTGCTAAGTTCAGCAACTTAGCTCTATTGCAGGCACCCTTGCACCATAGTGCAAGGGTGTCTGTGTGGAGGGGAGGAATTGTTTATTTGTAGAAAGGTGCCCCTTCCTGCACATAAACAAACCTAAAATGCCATTGTCACTTTCATGTATGCTGCTTAATGCAGCACACATGAAAGTCATAAAATGCCATTTTTTAAAAAGGTTAGTTTATGTACAGGAAGGGACACCTTTCTGTACATAAACAAACCATGGCATTTAGCTTTTCCCATGTGTGCTGCACAAGGCAGCCCAAATGGAAAAAGCAAACACGAGTAGAAATAATGCATTTCTCCTCGTTATGCCAACTTAAGACCAGTATTTACCTAGGATGTACATAGGGGGCAGCGTCAAAAAGAACGCCCGCCGCAACACCCACTATCCAGCCCTTTCACGCTAACAATAGCGTAAAAGGGGGCCTTATGTACAAGGCAACGTTAAGTCACATTAAGTGGCTTAACGCTGCCTTGTACATAAGGCGCAGCCCCTATCGCCATCCCAACGTCGGTAAAAGTGACGTGGAGGCGATAGGGGCTTGAACATATGCCCCAAATGTTGAACAGATGGTCAGTTAATGATATATCAAAATTCATATATTGAAACAAATTTAATTCTTTGATCAAAATATTTCTTCTTTAGTTATATTATTTATTATTTCAGTTTTCCTTCATCTGTGCATTACTTTACATTCAAAAGTTTTCAACAGGTAGAGTCAGCCAACACGTGTGTCGGAGGCCACCCCGTAAACATGGCAAACAAAATCGTTGACTTTCTCTTGTAATTCATCCTTAAATGCTTTACATCAAATTAATCATTCCAATGACAATACACTTTCCCACATTTAGTGGTATCAGGATTACAAGTTTCCCCTCACACCTCTGAGTGGGTGTTAATGCAGAAAGAAACATGTATTGGATGGCTGTACCTGTTGAAAACCTATGGATGCAATATAATGCACAAATGAAGGAGAACTGAAATAAACAATATAAATAAACACCAAGGGGTCCATTATGATATCGGGCGGATTGCCTCTGCCAGGCTGGCGGTAGCCACCGCCAGCCTGGTGGAGGCAATCCGCCCGATAACATACCCAGATTTCCCCCCGCCATATTAGGATGGCGGGGGGGACCACGGTGGACGGAAAGACCGTCCGCCGCTTTTCCGCCCCGGTTGCCTTGCGGCCGGGGCGGAAAAGGAATAATATGGTGGCGGTGTCTAATAGACACCGCCAGCCATATTATGATTTCTGGTTTTCAGTGCCTTTCCGCGGCGGCGATGCCGCCACAGAAAGGCATGCGGTCTTCACTATGGGGGTCCCTGCCGGCCCCCAGAGTGAAGTACAGGTGGGGGGTGCACATGGGGGGTACCTGTGGTACCCCCCTTCATTGTCATTTACAAAGCGGCAGGCACTGCGCGGTGCCTGCCTGCGCGGTGCCTGTGAAAGTGCATTTTCAGCATTGTGGCGGGCGGTGCGGAGAGCACCGCCCGCCACAATGCTGAAAATACAGGATGTGCCCGCCACTGTGGCGGGCACATCGTAATAGCACCCCCGGGAACGCCGCCCTTATGGCAGGCGGTCCCGATTTACGATGGGATGACGGGCGGGCAAAGTCCGCCCGTCATCCTAATAAGGCCCCAAATATTTTTGACTAAGAAAATAGTGCGCTGGAATACATGAACTTTGATATGTCAGTAACTGACCTCTGGTGGAACATTTATGTAGGAGACAGCACCTGTGGGATTTTGGTGCTGGCGGGTGAGACGGCAGGCAACTTACTCTTTTTTGACTTTGGACTTTGGATTGTGTCCTAACCATACTATGTGTTGTTGGACTGTCCAAAGTTGAATGTCTATTACAGCTTTTGTCCTTTTACATATTGTAAATATTGCCTATGCGCTGTGTATGTATATTGTTTGGCTCACCATTATGCACTTGCTCTGTGTCATCACTTGGAGCACCTGCATTCTTAGAACTGGCACTTGGATTTCTTTTTGGAGAACATCATATAAAGTATATGTTGTTGATGAACTCGTGTTGACTACATTTGCTGTAGACTGAGGCAAGGCCAATATTATTTTGAGATCCTTTATCATATATTGGAGAATGGACAAATGATTCATCGGGGAACAGTGTTCTTTTATGACTCAGAACTGGGGCAGCATTTGAAACGTTGGGGGGGGGTGGGTCCAATTAGGTTTATGTATACTTCTCCCTCGAAGTACTATTCTTTAGGTAAGAAACATCACACAGTGTCCTCGTGGAATTTGGCCAAAATATTGAATTTTAAATATAGGGGGAAAAATACTGTGATGCAGAAATATTGTTGTCAAGAATATTGATTTTTTTCAAGTCAGTAATATCGTTGTTGAGTGTATCATTGCTGTTAATATCATTTTCAATAATATAGTTGTAAAAAATATTTTTTTATAATTATGTTAATGTGTTTTAGTTCATATATTAATTTTATGTGTTATTATTGTTTGTATAATTGTTAATAACATTTGTGAATCTAGTTTGTAATTTTAAGTGATTTATCATTTTTAATTTAATTGCTAATAATAATTTTTAGTGTTCTAGTGGGCTGCTCTGTTTGTAGGGGTATAGGGTAGGAAGTTAATAAAATAATTAATTAACAATTAATAATTATTTAATTGATTATTAATTATGTAAATTGTGTAATATTTATATTTTTCAATTCCATTTTAGGTGTGGGCTTCTGAGGTGTAGGAGTAGAGGTTGAAAAGTTAATTAAGTAATAATTAATAAAAAAAATATTATTACCTAATTATTAATTCCTTATAGGATTATTAATTATGTGCATGGAGTAATAATTTTATATAGTAGGTAGTTTAGGTGTGGGCTGTTGGGTTCGTAGGGATATAGGAAAGGGAAGTCAATTAAATAATAATTATCAATTATTTATGTATTATTCATTATTTAATTGATAATTATGTTCATATGTAATATTGGTGTATTTTAGATATATCTTAGTTGCAGGTTGCTAGGTTTGTAGGGGTATAGGGTGGGACATTAATTATGCAAAAAAAACCAAATAATGATTAATTGTTACTTCATTATTCCATTGACTATCAATTATGTAGATAGTGTTCTACTTATTCATTTTAGCTATATTTAAGTGTGGGCTGCTAGGTCTGTGGGCGACAAAAGCAAAAGAGACAAATGATGGACGGAATGCTGAACAATGCAAACATTCACCCTCAGTCACAAACAGCTGGGTTTAATCCATCGTTCTTTTGCTCACCACATCACCCCAGTTTGGACCCAGCAATTTACAAATCAGTCTTGACTCTATTCCACATGGGAACAGTCCAGCCCGAACTGCCAAGCTAGGTCTTCCCTGGACCGGAAACAAGCATCCTGGGACCGGTTTCGAGGCATCACCCCTCATCAACCAGGCTAGCTTGAATCGAGTGGTGCAGTGAGCATGAGGCCCACGTCTGGGCATATCCTTCGCACTTAGGGTGACAAAAGCAAAAGAGCCAAATGATGGACGGAATGCTGAACAATGCAAATATTCGTCCCCAGTCACAAAGATCTGGGTTTAATTCATCGTTCTTTTGCTAACCGTGCTACCCCAGTTTGGCCTCAGCCATATTCAAATCAGTCTTGACCCTGGTCCTCTTAAATTCAGTAATTGGAGAAAAGTCATTTTGAGCATGCACAGGGGAACATTATCTAGGTGGCCCGCCATGTTATTTTGTTTAGGGTTTTCAGAGATACCATAGAAATACATATTGGGGCCCTATGCATCAAACTAAAAACCGGTCGCAAACGGGCAGATTCTCAGAATCTGCCCCTTTGCGACCGACATTTTTGCATTTGGGATGCATCATCCCAAATGTAAAAATCGCAAATTGCGATTGCATTTAAGGAATGGCAAATTGTGATCCTTAAATGCAATGTTAGAAGCAATATAAAATAGAGATTTCGCTATCAGGGGTCACAAATTGCCGAAAGATGAAACAGGTCGGTAATTTGCAAAAACTTTGAAAAATGCACTAATGTTCATTTTTATAAGTTACATGTTACACACACACACATGCCCTTGGGGCATGTGTATGCGCAACATGGGTGCACATTACAATTTCAGGGGTGCAACACAATGTCCTTTTGACACCTTTGAAATTGCATGCGCAATTTGCGAGTACCTAATGGGTTCTCGCAAATTGCGCATAAAATTCCCATTCATTCCTATGGGCCTGTAGGCCCATAGGAATGAATAGAAAGCCATTCCTTAATTGCGACTCGCAATTTGCAAGTCGCAATTAAGGAATTTGTAGGAATTGCTAGTTTTTTAGCGATTCCTACATACATAGGCTTTTGCAATTCCATATTAGCAAATCCTTATTTTTCGCTAATAAGGAATCGCAAATGGCATTTTTGATGCATGTGCCAGATTGTCTCTCCTGGAACGATTGTCCAACTTGACATTATGCCTCTAGTTCTTGAACTGGATTTGGCTTTTCCATCCATTTCTCCAATTTGTTGCATAGTGGTCTCCAGTGTAATTTCAACATTTTGGGTGGAGGTGAGTTGCAAGACTGCAGACTTCCTTAATATCTTGATAAAACTGCAGCTATCTGGATGATCTGAAGAATAAATATAGCACACGGCACAATTCAATGAAAGAGCTACTGACACCAAGCGGGGCCACAACCGCAGTGGGTAGTAAAAGCACTGATCCTAAGAAAAAAGGGCATATGATATTGAAGTTGAGAAAACGCTACGACCAAAGTGTTATACTAATACTACTCAGAGTCTCTTATGGTGGTGGGAGTCCTTGTTTCATATTGGACTGAGCAACCATGGAGGACATAGAAAGCGACTAGGCAGGTTTGATCTAAGTTAAAGAAGAGGAAGAGCTTAGATATATGGTTGTGACTGTACTTAGCCCCAGGCTCTACAACAGAAAGTGACATGGTCACTCTTACTCTAGGGCATGAGATATAGTTGCTTTAGATAACTATAACTAGTAAATTTCAGTTTTATTCATCACCTTGTCACTGACATTTTCAACTAAGCATAACATCACTTTGACCTTTGTTTTTTTTAGTGAATACTTATACATATATATTTATATTTCAATGTCGAAAAAACGATATGCTATAACTATTTCTAATATAATTGGTTTGTATGTAGTCAACTGGAATATGCTCCTGGTTTAGTAAGCATAATGTCTGTTGGTACATGTATCTGGTGTGTGATGATTGTACCGTGCACTGGAAGGTAATAATCAAGTAGAAAGGGCAATATCTGATTGCAGGTATTGAACATTTATGTGGACTTAATTGACAAAGTAACTGACAGAATACTCTTTGTGGTTGGCATTAATCCATATACTACTGCAGATTCCTTGCATGAGTACATCAAAATGCACAGTAGTATATCCAACTCAAGGGTTGGGAAGTGAGTATTTCAGGGTGTGGTTTGCCTTAGATGTTTGTGAACGTGCGCAAACTTGCACGTTAGTGGCCAATAACAAACTCTGATCCAACCGCTTTCCACAATGAAAATGGTTGGATATTTACTCCAGTTAAATCCTTCTCAGGACGGATAGGGACCCTGATCAACCCCAGTCTTGCTAGAAGTGTAAGGGACGGGCTTTTCCCCTTGTAGAAAAACGTGCATTTGTTCGAGGCTCCTATAATTCCCATGTGAAGTTCTTTGCTATGGAGATCTCTGCACCTGGGGAATAGGAGCTTTTGGGAAAAGTCAAATGCCATTCCCAAATGTATGCCTGGACTCAAAACCTGTGCCTGGGGCAGCTGTCCAGGCATACTTCTTGGAATGTTGGGGAATAAAAAAAAAAGTTAGAAGTACGTTTACCTGGAGATCTAACTTTTCATACTTTTTTCTTTCTGAATTTAGCACATTGTGTCCTATAAAAGACCTAGTGGCCTGTATGTCGTGTGACATCTTCAGCCGGAACTGTGTATTTTTGGTAACCAAGCTGTCACATTTTAAGTTGCATTTTAAGTCATGCACCTGTATTATTGTGTACTGCTGTGTAAAATATTGGGTAAGTGTATAGCGAACGTCTTTTCAGCCTATGTTTTAAGCTAACAACCATTTATTTTGGGGCTATTTAACTTTTAAAAGCAGAGAGGAAAATGTTGCATAGTCAAATAACCATTATTTTGATGGAGCAGGGTTTTGCGAAAATAAAACCTGCTCGGATTGAACCCTCAGTAACATTTATTAACAGTGTGCTGTGAAAAATATTATTAATAAATGCTAAAATATGGGGAAATGCTTTTGTGCATGCGTGTACTAATGCATGGAACTAGGCCGCAATTGCTTTTGTCTTTAAGAAAAATAAAAGACTAATGCTGATTTTGTGCACGTTAATAATGATTGCTAGGAAAATAATACGGGTTGTGCATGGGTTAGTGCAAAGATGAAATAGTGTGCAATGAAATTACATTTCATGAGAATAATAATGTTAATGGTTTGTTTTCTGTAGAAAAAGCAAGCATGGGCCTTCTTTTCTTCATGCCAGTCTGGGGTTAATATTGGGTAGAGAGAATAAAACGACCAAAAGAGGGTTTCGAATGAGAAAAGAGAACACAAAGGCATGAACATGACCTTCGTAATGTACTGTATGACTGCCAAGCTACGGAAGAGAAAATATGATATCAGTGGAAGCTAACAACTTCCTTCACAAGATGGCAGAGGCAAACATAGAAGCGCAAAGACTTGATACATAAAATGTGCCGAAGGAAATATGTACTATGATTGTGCTCAAAGTTGTTTCCAGGGAACAATCTGTTGTAATGCTGAAAGTCTAAGACAAAAGGATATTGAATACAATGATCATGCTGAGAGTGGTGTGACAGTACACCCCTATCTTTAGCCACTGGGAGACGGAGTTTATTCTCATATTGAAACAAATGTGCATTGGACATTTAGGTTTTAGTTAACTGAGGTGCCACGGTGGGTGTGGTTTAGGTCGGCTGGTGTTTAGTTAGCAGGAGATCGTTGCTGTCATCGGGTTTGCTGTTTCCATATGGAGGCCTACCTGTATCCTGACTTAATCTTTTCCACTCAACTTTTTTTGAGGGGCCTTACTGCCCTTTGGCCAGAGGGTAGATTTCCCTGATTCTTACTTGGGTTAGTATAGATAATATTCTGAATTAGCATAATCATTTGCAAGTGTATTTTGTCTCTGAAACTTTTCTCTCTTCACCTACCCACTCCTTCAATGTATTGTTTATTTGACATGAGTTTGTTTCTGTACATTGCTAATACTTTTTCTCCATTATAATCTATGATTTGCATTGTGTGACAGTACTTGATGAGCATTTATTTCACATTATTTTCGATAAATATTATAAATTACACATTGAGTCAGTTGTTTATTTAGTAGTATTGATAGGTACATATTATTGCTATCAACTATTCAACTTTATGCTCTGTCACCACAAACACATACATTTTATAAGGGAGGACCTGGATTGGCAGTTCGGGCTGGATTGTTCCCACAAGGAACAGGGTCAAGACTGATTTGCATGTGGCTGGGTCAAAACTGGGCTGGTGTGGTGAGTAAAAGAATGATGGATTAAACCCAGATCCTTGTGACTGGGAGGTGAATGTTTGTATTGTCCAGCAGTCCATCCATAAACTGTTTCTTTTGCATATGGCGCCCTAAGTGGGAAGAGTATGCCCAGACATGGGTCCCGTGCTCACTACACCACTGGATTCAAGCTAGCCTGGCTGATGAAGGGTGATGCCCTGAAACTGGTCCCAGGATGCTTGTTTCCGGTCCAGGCAGGACCTGGCTTGGCAGTTCGAGCTGGACTGTTCCCACAAGGAACAGGGGTAAGACTGATTTGCATGTGGCTGGGTCTAAACTGGGGTGGTGAGTAAAAGAATGATGGATTAAATCCTCATCAGCCAGAATAGCTTGATTCCAGTGGCATGGAGAGCATGGGACCCACGTCTCAGCATACCCGTCCCGCTCGGGGTGACAAATGCAAAAACAACAGTTGATGGACAGAATGCAGAACAATGTCATACATTCACCCCAGTACAAAGATCTGGGTCTAAATCCATCGTTTTTTTGCTCACCATGCCATTTCCAATTTGAAGCCAGCCATATGCAAATCAGTGTAGGTACCGGAACCACTGTGGCCTGATGCTCCCTGCCTACGTTGGCAAATTCTCCTTTGCCTGCCCCGGTTGATGCTGAAATGACATATGAAATTGACTTATTGTATCTGTGTAAACAGAACAGATCATTAACTTTCACCACAAAACAATTACCAAGTTGTCAGATTTCACCTGCTTTAAGGCTCTAAAACTACATTAGCATAAGAACATGTTTGTAGGCAACATTTTAAGCAGACACTTGGTCACAGTGATGCCATTCCCCACAATAGCTTCTCTTTCATGTATGATCTTGTCTCCTAGCCATTTTTATGTCTCTTCTGGAACTACATATTTTTCATCATCAATAAGTTAAATTTGCCTGTCAACATATACTGCAAGGCCTAAACTGAAAGCAGGTTACCATTGTTTGGGCATTATATGATGGTAATACTCATGTGAAGTCAGTAAAGTATATTTTTCAAGTGTCAACGTTGATACATGAATCCTGTACTGAAGTAGCTTAGCAATGTATCACATTACCCTTGTAACATTTCTAATACAATTCAATACAGAGCAAAATGCTCTTCACATTTGACTCCTAAATATTTATAGGTATTTGACCCTTGTATCTTTGTGAAATGGTTTCACTAAATATGCTGACTTTCACTGTAGTAAAAATGTTGTAAATCATCACACTAATCATTACATACAATGATTCATATATGATATTTACCTCAAATATTGAAATGCTAATCACAATATGCAACATGGTAGGCCTTACTGCATTTCAACATTTGCCTAATGAGTCATACATCAGAGTTTTATTGGTAGAATACTCATACATAAATGTGATGGAACATTCCATCTTCCAAAATACCTTCAAGTTTCCCATTTTAATCCATCATTTATAGTTCATCTGGACATGACAAAGGTCATTGAGGAATGGTTTGGGCTTTTTGGGTACCTATCACCATTGTGTACACATTCCTGTCTTTGTATCATCACAACTGTATGCCTATCTCAATAATGTGGCCCAAACAGACTGCCTTACAGACACATTTGTGAAGCAGTAAGACATCACGCTAACCTGTCATTGTTAACATGTAGAACGCATTTTGGATATGTCTTGACACTAATATGTAAAAGACACACAATTGATGGACGGAATGCAGAACAAATCAAAACATTCACCCCCAGTCAAGAGATCTCGGTTAAATCCATCATTCTTTTGCTCACCATGCCACCACAGTTTCAACTCAGTCTTGACCCCGTGCCTCATGGGAACCGCCAGGCCCGAACTGCCAAGCCAGGTCCTCCCTGGACGGGAAACAAGTATCCTAGGACCACACCACCCCAGTTCAGACATGGCCATATGCAAATCAGTCTTGACCCTGTGCCTCATGGAAGAGTCCAGCCTGAATTGCCAAGCCATGTCTTCCCTGGACTGGAATCAAGCACCCTAGGACCGGTTTCTGGCTATCAGCCTTCATCAGCCAGGATAGCTTGATTCCAGTGGCATGCAGAGCACGGGACTCATGTCTGAGCATACCCGTCACACTCAGGGTGACAAATACAAAAACAACAATTGAAGGATGGAATGTTGCACAATGGCAAAACATTCACCCCCAGTCACAGATCTGGGTTTAATCCATCGTTATTGATGATGGATTCAACCCAGATCAGTTGACTGGGGGTGAGTGTTTGATTTGCTCAAACTCTCCGTCCATCATCCCCTTTGGTATTGCTTTGTTCGCCCTAAGTTGGCAGGGTATGCCCAGACGTGGGTCCCTTGCTCACTTTGCCACTGGATTCAAGATAGCCTGGCTGATGAGGGTTATGAACCCGAAACCTGTCCCAGGATGCTTGTTTCCGGTCCAGGGAAGACATAGCTTGGCAGTTCGGGCTGGACTGTTCCCATGAGGCACAGGGTCAGACTGATTTGCATATGGCCATGTCTGAACTGGGGTGGTGGAGTGAGCTAAAGAATGATGATGGATTAAACCCAGATCAGATGACTGGGGTGAGTTTTGATTTGCTCAAATGCTCCGTTCATCATCCCCTTTGGTATCGCTTTGTTCGCCCTAAGTTGGCAGGGTATGCCCAGACGTGGGTCCCTTGCTCACTCTGTCACTGGATTCAAGATAGCCTGGTTGATGAGGGTTATGAACCCGAAACCCGTCCCAGATGCTTGATTCCTGTCCAGGGAAGACATGGCTTGGCAGTTCGGGCTGGACTGTTCCCATGAGGCACAGGGTCAGACTGATTTGCATAAGGCCATGTCTGAACTGGGGTGGTGGAGTGAGCTAAATAATGATGATGGATTAAACCCAGATCAGTTGACTGGGGGTGAGTGTTTGATTTGCTCAAACGCTCCGTCCATCATCTCCTTTGGTATCGCTTCACCCTTAACCCATGTTATTGTCTCAACACATAAATTCAGGTCTGTGTCATCATTTGGCGCAGGAGACCCTACATAATCTTTGATGTGAGTTACTCCTGATCAGTGCTAAAGATTGTGAACTACTGAAGGCTAAACATCAATAATTATGGCACAGTGAATAGTTGCCACTGTGAATAAGGAGTCTGAAGTTTGGACATGACATTTCTCGAAATGTTAGTCCATTGAAAAGTGTTAGCTCAAGAAGTCAGAGAACTCTCTCTTTCAACTGTTGTACATTAAATAGCATTCAGCGGCATAATCTGAGCACACCTCAAATTTTGACCTGCAAAGGATTTATGTTCTTGACAGCTGTACCTCAGTGCGTCAGTTTTATGACCCTGTGATTCAGACCCAGCCTTGCCCATGATTATGAATGAGAGTTGCTCAATGATAGACCTTGCTATCTATAGCCTGATGATCATGATGTCACATGAACACCACCTTTTCTCAACTTTTACATTACAAGGTTCACCTTGTGCCCATCCAATAGGTGACCTAAAAGCTGTGTGCTACTCTGAAGGGGCTGTGAGATACTGGTAGCTCCCAAACTACATTTTGGAGATCAAGGCTAAGTGATTTGTAGGACTAAACACATAGCTAACATCATTTTCAATTAGGTTGGACACAGTACATAGCTCCTGGTGTAACGAGTTGATGATGTGTTTACTATTTAGCATGATGCTGATTTGCAACCTATAACACATACATCAAATATATACATGCATAGAAATGTGAATCTGGTGCTTTAAACACAGACAACATTTTGATGGTGTTGTGAATTTGACATTGGAGAGTCCCTAACATCATTGTCTTATGTAAGCTTCACATTATGTGACACTTAACATCAATCACTACACTTTACTCTGGAACACAAAGGGACATTGTAGCCTGCAGAAATGGAAAAGAGCCAGTTAGACAGATTCACATATGTATGCCAGACATGTGCATGTAGATATCACCACCTTTGCCAGCAACTCCAGCTCCTCTGGCATGAAGGCAGGGGTCCTCTTAGTTGTGGAACCTAACATGGTTGCTCTCAGAATTGATATTCTTGACAACAATGTTTCTGCATCACAATCTTTTTGTATCATTATATTTTGTTTCCAGTATTTTTGACCTCAATATTTAAAACTTGATATTTTGTCCAAATACCTGATGGAGCACAGTCAGTCTCCTGTGCAGCATCGGCGGACTCCACTCCACCAACATTGGTATAATGGGCATCCATCCATCACATCTAGGGCCTCATTACGAGTTTAGTGATCCATAGGACTGCAGAACCCATGTTGGCGGTCCAACCACCACCACACTGCAAGCCTGTCTGCAGTATTACATGTGTGGCGGCTTGACAGTCAGGCTGAGTAATATTCTGGAGGTGCTGCTGGTCGAACACCATGCATATTACAAGTTGCCTCACTGCCACCCTTTCACTGGCAGTGAGCTTGCCATGAAAAGAGTGGTGGTGAGGCAACCTGCTGCTCCTGGGGGTACATACATGTTGTGCCTTCCTGGAAATGCACCTCCAGTTCCTGCTTGGTATGGGATACCATGCAGGAACCTGCTGCAGTGGTGTCATGGCGGTTCCTGTGTAAGGTTCCCCTATGACCCTCAGACAGGCACTGCTGTGACGCACCACAGCCCCGCTATCAGAACCGGGTGTGTGGCCGCACCACGGGCTTGGCCGTCCTCCTGGGGAGTGCTGCTGTGCCAGACCACAGGAGGACTGCCAAACTCATAATAAGACCCTTACAGTTTTGTGCCACCAGATCGAGACAGAAGGACCGTCACCAGGAAGGACTGCAATGGTGGAAAGGGTTTCTGATGGCGGACATGTCCCTCAACGTTGAAGGAAGTGTCTGTCACCACACACCTGATCAACATCTGCAGCTCCCAATACAAAAGACTCTCATTTAACCACAGATATCAATTACCATTCACAACTCGAACCACAAACAGCAGTAGCAGAGCTACATCTACATTATTTGTGAAAATGTCTGAAAAAAGCCAACCCAGATTCCCTGAAAATGAGTTAACTGTGATGGTGTATAAGATAATAATGGTTGAGCCCAATTTGTTTGTACTGGTCCAGACAACACCCATGAGATAGAGAAGGCAAATGTGTAACAGAATCATTGATAAGGTAACAGCTGTCTCCAAAAGCAGAAGCTCATGTGAGGAGATCTGCAAGTGGTGGAACAATCTGTAAGGGAGAACTCCTTCAGTTGCTTTCAGGGCACACCAAGATGTCCGTGCAACTGGCAGCGGGTCTCCCAGGCCCCTCAACCTCATGAAATGGGAGATTAAGTTGTAGTCCACACTCTACAAATCTCTACACTAACGGTGGCTCTCACTACACTCTCTATGTACTTATAATCTACCATGTACTCACTCTGGGACAGCTTTCCCCTTAAGACAATTCAAATGGAAAGCACAATCAAACAGGTGTCATGTGACGTTCGGACAACAAAACACTAAGGGCCAGATGTAGGTCGCCAATTACCGGTCGGTAACGGCCGAATTCGGCCGTTACCGACCGGTAATTGGTTTTTGACATGTAGGGGCCATTATTTTACAGAATTGGTAAATTTACCGAATCTGTAAATTTACCGATTCTGTGAAATACCGAATCGGTAATTTTACCGAATTCGGTAAATCAAGATGTAGGTGGCACTCCACAGAGTGCCACAGGCCCTTAAGAGTCGGTATTTTACCACCCAATCCTATTGGGTGGTACAATACCGAATCCAGGTGTGCATGCACATCTGTGGATGCACACCTGTGCCATGTGACACACAGACATGCCCTTAGGGCATGTATGTGTGCCACATGGCACACAAGCCTGCACTTGGGGTGCTAGAGGGTGTCAAAGTGACCCTTGCTGGATTCGGTATTTACCGATTCGGTAAATACCGATTCAGTATTTCCCTTTGATTCCTATGGGCTCCAAAGCCCATAGGAAACAATGGGGAATTCCGATTCGGTATTTACCGAATCGGTAAATACCGAATGTTACAGAATCGGTAATTCAAAATGAAAAATTATCTACATCTCTCTCCTTCTAATTTACAGATTCATAAATACCGAATCGGTATGATTCGGTATTTAAGAGTCTGTAAATTAGATTTACCTACATCTGGCCCTATGTATCTACAACATCTATCAAGTTATTTATAACAATGTGAGATACACCACTCTAACACACATAGCACATACTTAGGGCCTTATTACGACTTTAACGGTCCGACAATGGATGGTGCAACGCACCGTATGCTGTAGGGCCGCCAAAGCTGTGGTGCTGCCACCCCCCAGATCAGGATTTAAATACTGATCTGGTGGGTGGTGCTGCAGTGGACTAAGTCGGTGGTCAGTCAGGCTCATTGAAGTGACAAACATGTGAACTGCTGCAGTCAGAGCTCTGACTGCACCTTCCTGTACCTTCCTTCACCTTCCTGCGCCTGCCCAGTGGCATACATGACGGATCTATGACAGAATTTCGACAGACAGAATTTCGACCTACACAAATATCGGCGTAATTATATCGATAGCAAAAATATCGACGCCCTATGTACAACATGGTAAGTACCAAAATATCGAAAAAATAATATCGATGTTAAAAATATCGTTGTTAAATATATCGATTTTTTTAGAATTTAAAATAACATAAAAAATACTGTAAATAATACTTATTAATTACTTAAACATATTTAAATATATGTAATAATGGTAAAAAAATATTAATACATATTTAATTTAAAAAATAATAATTAAAAATCATATATAATATATACTTACTTAACAATAATTACTATTCCCACTACAGTGGGTGCAACAGTAGGGAAAACTGACCCTGAACTCTAAAAATACCCCTTTACCCAAAAACCTAAAACTGACCCTGAACCCTAAAAATACCCATTTACCCAAAAACTGAAAACTGACCCTGAACCCAAAAAATACCCCTTTACCCAAAAACTGAAAACTGACCCTGAACCCTAAAAATACCCCTTTACCCAAAAACTAAAAACTGACCCTGAACCCTAAAAATACCCCTTTACCCAAAAACTGAAAACTGACCCTGAACCCAAAAAATACCCCTTTACCCAAAAACTGAAAACTGACCCTGAACCCTAAAAATACCCATTTACCCAAAAACTGAAAACTGACCCTGAACCCTAAAAATACCCCTTTACCCAAAAACTGAAAACTGACCCTGAACCCTAAAAATACCCCTTTACCCAAAAACTAAAAACTGACCCTGAACCCTAAAAATACCCCTTTACCCAAAAACTGAAAACTGACCCTGAACCCCCAAAATACCCCTTTACCCAAAAACTGAAAACTGACCCTGAACACTAAAAATACCCCTTTACCCAAAAACTAAAAACTGACCCTGAACCCTAAAAATACCCCTTTACCCAAAAACCCAAAACTGATCCTGAACACTAAAAATACTCCTTTACCCAAAATTAATTAATATTACAATTAAATTACTTCCCACCCTATTCCCCTATAAACCCACAACCCGCTCCAGTAGTAAAACATATAATTTAGTTAAAAATAAACATAAATTATCAATTAATTATTCTATTAATCAATTAAAATAATTCATTGCCAATTAATATTTAATAACAAAATAAATAAATCATTAAAAAATTATTATTTAATTACAAATAAATTACTTCCCACCCTATTCCCCTATAAACCCACAACCCGCTCCAGTAGTAAAACATATAATTTAATAAAAAAAATACATAAATTATCAATTAATTAATCAATTAATCAATTAAAATAATTCATTGCCAATTAATATTGAATTGAAAAATAAATTAATCATTGAAAAATAATTATTTAATTACAAATAAATTACTTCCCACCCTATTCCCCTACAAACCCACAACCCACTCCAGTAGTAAAACATATAATTTACTTAAAAATATACATAAATTATCAATTAATTAATCAATTAATCAATTAAAATAATTCATTGCCAATTAATATTTAATTGCAAAATAAATTAATCATTAAAAAATAATTATTTAATTACAAATAAATTACTTCCCACCCTATTCCCCTAAAAACCCACAACCCGCTCTGGTAGTAAAACATATTATTTACTTTTATATATTTTTTATTTATAAAAACATATTAAACACATATTATGACAATTAATTTAAATACTTAACTAAAATTTCTAACACATATTAGTAAATCGAAATTACTTACATCGATATATATGCTATCGATATAAGTAATTTCGATATTACTTACCTTAGGGTCGATATTCTGGCCATCGATATTCTGGACATCGATATTCTGTCCCATCGATATTAGCAACTCGATATAAGTGTAAGTCGAAATTAAAAAATCGATATTTTGACTGTTTACCATACATGACACACCATGCAGGAGCTGGGGGCGCAAATCCAGGAGGGCACATGCTGTGCCCCGCCTGCATTCACCCCAGGACCAAGAGCTGCAGGGGACCCTGTTAAGGCCCCCTTTGTTGCCTCTCTGCCAACCTTTACCTGGCGGGCTCACCTCCATGAAAAGGGTGGTGAAAGGGCAACTCCTAATATGCTTGGCGTTGACGCAGCGGCCCCACCAGCATATTAGTGCTCATTACTGCTGCGTCAACGCCACTAGATCCTGGATCCCAGGTAGGCGCAGTGGTCCTTTGGTGGTCCGACTGCCACACTCCTAATACTGCTGGTGGGACAACAGTGTGACAGTGGTCGGACCGCCACCAAGAGTACAGCAATCCTTTGGACCACCATACTTGTTATAAGGCCCTTACTCTCTTGATCTCATACAATGTAGAAGAACTCATTTATCGTAGTACAACATGGAAGAGATGGCCCAAAATTAGGAGTGGACGAAGAATTCCGCTCTGCTAGCGGAGTTGGCAGATTTTTGCCCTCTCCGTGTGGAGTTCTGAAAAACTCCGCAATGTTACACGGAACAGAGTTTTTGTTCTCGAGCGGCTCACCAACGGTAAGTTGGTGTGCACTTGTGAGATAAAATAATGCGCTAGACCTCCTCCTGGTGAGATTTCTTATTGCGCACAGTAGCGGTACACTGTGACTGCTCAAGGTAAGAAATCTGCCATTAGCGTTGAGGAAGTTGCTGCTGGAGTAGAATGTCTATTCGAGCAGCAGAAAGCAGCAGTGCCCTCTGGTGGGACGTGTAGTGCCATTTACGCTGATTTAACAGCGCAAGACAAAGTCCTGGTGCTAAAAATCAGTGCAAGCAGCACAACTTAACAGACTCCGCTGCTGGTGGAGCTCCGCGGAGCACGGATGAGTTTTTTTGGCACTTCACAGAGTTCAGCGGAGTAAAACTCTGTGAACTGCGCCCAGGCTTACCCAACATACCTCTGGTAATAATAGATTGTTGAGTGATGGGACACCATGGCCACCTAATACCCAGAGATTATTAGCCTATAGGAAAAGCATTGTCATTGATACTATGTAAGAACTGTGTTATGTCTAGCTAATAGTTCCAGCACTACAAAAGAGGCTTGCTGCGTTACATTGATGTTTCACACCTGCAAACTGCTTAACAGAAATACATAGATTTTTTGTTCATGTTTTCATTTTACCAATACAACAGTTATTTGACCACAAATCGAAAAGGAATAATAATGAATCTACATTTTTAAAAGGACACTGCCGTACATTTAATTACCTTTGTGTGTTGAATGCCCTCACTGACCTCCGTAATATGGCTAGAATTGTCCAACATTACAAATAAGTGTGTTTGAGTCTATTTGCCTATTAATTTTCATTTGTGTTTTTAGTAAGATTATTTGTGAAATTGTTGAAATGTATTTTTTTAGTTGGATTATCGTTAATGTTAAATAATGGCTTTATATTATTTTTTGTAGCAGGATATTGGATTTTTAGGGGATAAGGTTTATGTTAATTATTTTAATGATAGCCCCCTGCGGCAGGATGCCTGGCTTTCACCTTGGGGATGCCCAGTACGGGTTATCTCACAGGGAAAAGCCAGGGCGGGTTCCCAAGGCAAGCGCCGAGATGCCCCAGGGTAAGTCGAGCGCTATATAAGAACACACAAACATACATACGTACATAGGCAAATTAGTATTTTACAATTTTTAAAGGTATTTTGTAACATTATTATTTTCAAATGTATTTCAATTTATAATTTGATAAAATATTTTAATCGTATTAACATAAAAACAATTGAAGAATACGGAAATATTCAAAATATAAAAATATTAAAGAAATGAAACTATATTAACATTTCTTTTGATGAAGTAAAGTAATTAGAAATTTGTTACATACAAGTTTTACATTTTAATTTTCCCCCCAAAAATAAATGTAAATAATATTTTTGCAAACACTGTTTTTATTTTATTAAATATTTTATATAAAATATATATTTGTAATTAAAAAATTGTGTTACTTAGAATATTGCTTTAATTTTAAGGGTTAAAGTTTACGAATGACAGTAAATATTTAAAAAATATATTCATCATTTATAGTAATAAAAATATTTGTTTATACGTTAATGCTGAAATATGAATATATGAGTTTTGGTTAGTGTGTTTTTAGGTTAATGTTTAGTTTTGTTTAATAGTTACATGTGGTGGGTGAGAATGGAGTTTGGATTGTCTATGTAAACAATGTTTATTTTGTATTACCTTGCATGAAATATATTAGATTGTAGTGGAAAAAGTAGGTTTCACTGCTTTAGCATCCAACAACGTCATCAAATAGGTTTAGTTTGGAGTGAGAACAGTAAATTTCACCCCTTTAGTGTCCATTGCCTTAACCCAATATAGTTAAATTGGATTGGGAATAGTAAATGTCACCCCTTCATTGTCCAACATTTTTACCCAATATGGTTACATTGGAGTGGTAATAGTAAATGTCACCTCTTTACTGTTCAACACCTTCCCCCAATATGGTTAGATTGCAGTGGTAGTAGTGAATGTCACCCTTTTAGTGTCCAGTATCTTCCCAAAATATGATTAGATTGGAGTGGGAATAGTAAATGTAACCACTCTAGTGTCCAAGAATTTCCCCCAATATGGTTAGATTGGAGTGGCAATAGTAAATGTCACTTCTTTAGTGTCCAACACCTTCTCTAAATTGGTATAGATTGGTGTGGGAATAGTAAATGTTACCCTTCTCGTGTCCAAAGTCGTTTCCAAATTGATAGATGTTGAAGTGGGAATAGTAAATAAAACCCTTTATGTGTCCAACACTTATCCCATATTGGTTTATATTGGAGTAGGAATAGTAAATTTCACCTCTTCGGTGTCCAACACTGTCCTGAAATGGTTTTAGATTGGAGTAGGAATAGTATTTTTTACCATTTCAGTGTCAAACACCTTCTTCAAATTGGTATAGCCAGTAGAGGGAATAGTAGATGCCCCCCTTTTGGTATCCAACACCTTACCAAAATTGGTATAGGTTGGAGTAGGAATAGTAAAGGACACCCTTTTAGTGTTTAAGACTTCCTCAAATTGTTTTAGATCAGAGTGGGAATAGTAAATGTTGCCCCTTTAGTGTCCAACACTGTCCCCAGATTGGTTTAAATTGGAGTAGAAATAGTAAATGTCACCCCTTTAGTGTTCAATATATACTCCAAATTGGTTTAGATTGGAGTGGGAAAGGTAAATGTTATGCTTTTGGTGTCCAACACATTCCCCAAATTGGTATAGGTTAGGGTGGGAATAGTAAATGTCACCCCTTTAGTGTCCTTCACTGTCCCCATTTTGGTTTATATTGTAGTGGTTAAAGTATTTTTCATCCCTTTAGTGCCCAACATCTTCTTCAAATTGGTATAGATTGTAGTGGAAATAGCAAATATTACCCTTTTAATGTACATCTTTCCCAAATTGGTATAGGGTGGAGTGTGGATACTAACTGGCACCCTTTTATTGTCCAACATTTTCCCCAAATTGTTTTAGATTGGAGTGGGAATAGTAAATGTCACCCCTTTTGTGTTCAACTCTGTCCCCAATTTGGTTTAGATGTGAGTTGGGATAGAAAATGTTTATGTTGGAGTGTGATATTTGATTTAATATTTTCCATGTGAAATGCTTTTTTTAATTGTATTTGTATGCATTTGAAATAGTTTGTGTTATTCCATTTTGTATTGTTCATGTGTAGAAATATACTAAACAAATAGTTGTATGTTTGCAAGCAATAGAAAAACAAAGGGAGAGGGAGGAAAAGAAAGGGTATGTCCTTATCCCCGAATTAAATGATCAGACAACAACAGGGACGGATCCAGCATGAGAATCCACAGCTAGGCGACTCAATGCCAAGCAAAGGAGGAAAAAAACAATAGGTTTGGAAAAAAAACCCTCACCCAACAACCCAGTGGGTAGCATGCTTCATCATTAGGTTCTCAGTTGGGCTGCTGAATGCAACCCAGCTGTGCTACGATGCCTGAATTACAATGGAGCTGGTGTTTTTTGTGTGGAGGGGGTGAGTTTTTGGTGCAGTTTAAAAATGCCTCAAGGATCCTCTGTCAAGGTAGAACGATTTTCTTCCTGAGATCCTAGTACACGTTACAAAAGATAGGGTGAATATTATAAAGATTTAATTGGTCTTCTGTATCCAAAAGAAATGGTCGGCATGTTTCAGCCTTAACAATAAATACAATGGCTTTCTTCCGGACCAAGAAAGTGAATTGCAGCCAAATTTTAGTGACCTTGTGAGTTATATCAGCACACTCACTAAGGTGTGCTGTGAGTGCAGGGGTGCAGCTGTACTTACGGTTCCCACCGTCAGGTGTATGACCTGAAACAATAAAGCAGAACATAAAACATACACAAAGCAAATACATCAATTTTTTGGTAATGATGACTGAGGTGCAACTACCTCAATCCTGTCAAGGAAGAAATGCTATAATTTATATTTTCAAATGCAGAGATTGACCAAGTCGGTTCGAAACCTGCATTCCCAGAAAGGTCAACACACAAATGAGCATACAAAACACGCTATCTATATGCTGAAAATCGCTTAGTGGATTGTGCAGTAGAACATGCCTCAAAGTGAAAGTGAACATAGAAGCCTCCACCTGAATCTTTGGTTTGAATGGTTAGTTTTCATATTTATTCTGCAGGGTTTTGTCTATGAATGTGTCCTATGGGCATTGGGAGTTGTTAAAAACGTTTTTTAAGAAAATCATTTTTGGTTTATAATAAAGGAATGCTTTTTACTTTGATTTCCTTTTTTCAGGTTTACTGGAGCATTTTTGACTTTTTAGAACATGTTTTCAGGTTTTTTATGGTTCCTAATATTTTTGATTGCTTTAAGGAATCTATTGGATTTTTTTTATTTTGCATTTCTTTGGGGTTGTTTGGATAATATTTTTCCTGTGTTTGGTGGATTACTATTTTTGACTACATTGATACAGTGAAGAATTTGTAGCTGCACAACAGTATGTCTTTTTTATTTTATTACTTTTCGTTGGGAAATGTTATATTTTATTGTTTTTGTAAATATTATGTGATTATTATTTGGAATTGAGTGTTTTTTGTGGTGAAATTATTTTATGTGATGGAATGAGTTTGTTTTTCAGTTGGTGATGGTGAAATGTTTTGCTTAAATATCTTATATATCATTTTATTATCTCCGTCTTCATTAACATTGGACTTAAATTTGATTTTTAGACTGATGTAAAAAAAAATATATTATTTAAAAAAAAGATTTTCCATTTTGGGTTGGATTTTGTGATAAGGTTTTTGGACTATGGCAGATACTATGGGGCTGATTAGGGGCTGATTACTCTGTCAGGTGGAAAGCCTCCTCCCGATGGTTGGATTCTCCTCGACCTTGTTGGAGCCCTTCCAAACGACTCAGTCGGTTTACAATCCACCCGACCAATTACGATGTTTGTGGTCGGAACGTAGACCAAACAGTCATTCTGAATCGGTTCCGACCGTCTCTTTGAGGACTTGTGTTGGTCAGAACCACATTGTACATCCCTATGGACAGCGCGAGAAGACTGCCGGAAAATGATTTGGGGGCCCCTAGCAGGGTCACCTTCATCCCATGGCCTCTGGTTGGGGCCGACGGGGTACCCAAGGGTCCCCGCTGTAAAACCCTATATCTGTGGCAGGCACCATGGGGTGCCTGCAACAGGGTGCAGGGTTTTCCACACACCCCATTTCCCTATAGGAGTCTGTGTTACGGCCGGTTGTCATGCGGAACACAGGTTCCCATAGGAAACAATGGAAATCCAACCGAACAGTGGTCAGTCGCATCAACATTTGGTAGGCGGAACAAGCAACCTTGAGTCGGTCCGTCCCAATGCCGAATCGGTGTTGGGTGGAACGTTTACCCCCTTATGTGTTTTCGAATATGCTTTTGGCTATTATTCCAAAGTAGTTTATTCTTTTGTTAAATATGAAGAGTTTGATTTTAAAGTGTAGCATTTTGTACATTCTTTTTCTCTGTTTTCTAAGTTTAGCGGAAATTTATTTACCAGATTGTTCTATTTGTAGTTGTTGATAGCTTTGCTCTTTTTGTAATGCTTCGATACAATTATACAGTGTAGGTTGGGTTTTGCCTAATGTGGAAGAAATTGTGCTATCCTTCTGCTGCATTGTTTACATTGACTTCCTGTGCCAGGATGCTGTCATAGATATTCCAACATGATATTTGGAATTTTGGTTGGCGTCTGTGGCGATGTAGTATGCCAATCCCAGTGTGTTCAAAATAGTCTATTAGGGGGCTTAGTTTGTCTTCATTTTCTTGGTACAAAGGGCTTTCTATTATTAAATAGTAATGGTTAGCTACCTCTGTGACTGGGTCATAGGCTAGTTCTCATATTTTTTTTCATTTCACAGGCAAATTGTCTGTTTGTAGAATACTCTACATTTAGTGCAGATTGTTGGAGGTGTCAACATATGCTTTGATTGAAATGATAGTAACAGCCTTGAATGGCTGTGTGGGGGTACTTTTTTTTATAGTTTGCACTAAGGATCTGATTATGAGTCTGGTGGTCCTATAGAAGATGGTGCAACCCGCCACCTGCCTTAGGATCGCCAAACCTGTTGTGGGGCCACCCTCCAGATTAGGAATGTATTCCTGATCTGGTGGGAGATCCTGAGGGTGGCGGTTTGGTAGACTCATAGGAGAGCCTACCATGCAGACCGCCACTCTCAGAGCACCCCCTGCACTTTCCTGCAGGTGTGGCATACATGCCACACCATGCAGAAACTGGGGGTGCAAATCCCGCGGGGCACTACATGTGTCCCCCCTCATGTACCCCCTGGGTCCTGAGGTGGAAGGGGGCCCTATTATGTCTCCCTTAGTTGCCTCACCCGCAGCCTTTTCATGGTGGGCTCACCACCATGAAAAGGGTGGTAGTGAGGCAACTCAAAATATGCTCAGTGGTGCTGCTGCTGCACCATACACATATTTCTTCCTCTGTCTGCTGCATGAATGCTGCAGGATCCTGGATCCCTGGCAGTTGCAGCGGTCCTGTGGGGATCGAACCTCGCAGTCGTAATACTGCGAGCGGTCCAGCAGTGGACAGACCTCCACCATGGGTTCAGTGATCCTGTGATTTACAGAGGGCAAGAGGGGATTTTGCGCAAAAATAGTGTATATAGTATTAGAAAATTCGTAGGGTTCTCTAGTCTATGCTCTAAGGGTGAGATACAACCCTTGCCAACAGTTGTAGCTATAGACAAACAAAGTTTGTCTATTTGAACAATTGCAAAAAATTCTCCATCTGAGCAATACTAGGAAATTGTATAAGGATCAATCCACCAAACAATACTCTTAGATTCAATAACAGTAAATAACAGTGCAAATATTTTCCAATAAGTCTTCTTTATTTCTTCTTTTTCTTTCAGTCACTCAGTACTATTCTTCCATATTTTCATAATATATTGTTCATTGTCTTTGCCTTGCCTGTGGACCACCAAACTCATGATCAGACCCTAAATCAATAAATATATTTTGGGGGTAGTAGTTATTTGTTTTATGTTTATCATGGTTTAAGAAATCGTAGTTAGTGTTACTTTGTTTATTTGGTAGAAGGGCATCTATAAAATGAATATTTGTGTTTTGATATTCACCATGTATGGTGGTATATTTGAGTAAATGGTCTGGGATACATTTTGAAGGTGTTGTCCATCATCCAGGTTTGGCAAAGGCTTTGTTTCAGTATGTTAGTTGCTGTAGATAATATTAGGATTTGTTTGTCATTGTTTCAGTTATCATGTAAAAGGGAAGGTTCCTCATTATATGTCATTGTTAAGTGTTCAGGTGTTTCTATGACTTGGTACCTTCTAGGGGCACGAGGAGTATCGCTGGCAGCTTTCTTAGTTTGTGCAATTAAAAGTTTTAAATTGGGTGTAGGTGGTAGGGTTCCTGTGATGTGTTTAGGGACTTTAAACGGTATATCTTCAAGGATTTGGTTGTGGGTTCCTGGGAGCTAGAGCTTACCTCTTATATCCTGCAATACCTCCAGACTTCTATATCTGTCGTATTTGGGGAGTGGTTGTGCTCTCTTACATAAATGACAATATCATCTTTTGCAGCTGCCCTCCCATAGCATGCATTAAATTAATATTTATCACATTTATAATTTCTATTTCATATTAATATACTTTCTTGGCTGTAGATGTAGCCCATGTGTTAGTAACTGCTTTCCTTTCTGTGATGTTAGATATTTTGCTGCCGCCGTCACTGTATATGAAAGTAATGTATTAGTATAAATATATACAATATTTGAAAGTTTGTGCATTTGTTATTTACATGTAAAATTATGCAACTACTACTATTTTGTATACTTACATCTATGTTCTGTTTAGATGTTTCAGCATGCTGAGGGTGGCGGTTTGGTAGGCTCATAGGAGAGCCTACCATGCAGACCGCCACTCTCAGAGCACCCCCTGCACTTTCCTGCAGGTGTGGCATACATGCCACACCATGCAGAAACTGGGGGTGCAAATCCCGCGGGGCACTACATGTGTCCCCCCTCATGTACCCCCTGGGTCCTGAGGTGGAAGGGGGCCCTATTATGTCTCCCTTAGTTGCCTCACCCGCAGCCTTTTCATGGTGGGCTCACCACCATGAAAAGGGTGGTAGTGAGGCAACTCAAAATATGCTCAGTGGTGCTGCTGCTGCACCATACACATATTTCTTCCTCTGTCTGCTGCATGAATGCTGCAGGATCCTGGATCCCTGGCAGTTGCAGCGGTCCTGTGGGGATCGAACCTCGCAGTCGTAATACTGCGAGCGGTCCAGCAGTAGACAGACCTCCACCATGGGTTCAGTGGTCCTGTGATTTACAGAGGGCAAGAGGGGATTTTGCGCAAAAATAGTGTATATAGTATTAGAAAATTCGTAGGGTTCTCTAGTCTATGCTCTAAGGGTGAGATACAACCCTTGCCAACAGTTGTAGCTATAGACAAACAAAGTTTGTCTATTTGAACAATTGCAAAAAATTCTCCATCTGAGCAATACTAGGAAATTGTATAAGGATCAATCCACCAAACAATACTCTTAGATTCAATAACAGTAAATAACAGTGCAAATATTTTCCAATAAGTCTTCTTTATTTCTTCTTTTTCTTTCAGTCACTCAGTACTATTCTTCCATATTTTCATAATATATTGTTCATTGTCTTTGCCTTGCCTGTGGACCACCAAACTCATGATCAGACCCTAAATCAATAAATATATTTTGGGGGTAGTAGTTATTTGTTTTATGTTTATCATGGTTTAAGAAATCGTAGTTAGTGTTACTTTGTTTATTTGGTAGAAGGGCATCTATAAAATGAATATTTGTGTTTTGATATTCACCATGTATGGTGGTATATTTGAGTAAATGGTCTGGGATACATTTTGAAGGTGTTGTCCATCATCCAGGTTTGGCAAAGGCTTTGTTTCAGTATGTTAGTTGCTGTAGATAATATTAGGATTTGTTTGTCATTGTTTCAGTTATCATGTAAAAGGGAAGGTTCCTCATTATATGTCATTGTTAAGTGTTCAGGTGTTTCTATGACTTGGTACCTTCTAGGGGCACGAGGAGTATCGCTGGCAGCTTTCTTAGTTTGTGCAATTAAAAGTTTTAAATTGGGTGTAGGTGGTAGGGTTCCTGTGATGTGTTTAGGGACTTTAAACGGTATATCTTCAAGGATTTGGTTGTGGGTTCCTGGGAGCTAGAGCTTACCTCTTATATCCTGCAATACCTCCAGACTTCTATATCTGTCGTATTTGGGGAGTGGTTGTGCTCTCTTACATAAATGACAATATCATCTTTTGCAGCTGCCCTCCCATAGCATGCATTAAATTAATATTTATCACATTTATAATTTCTATTTCATATTAATATACTTTCTTGGCTGTAGATGTAGCCCATGTGTTAGTAACTGCTTTCCTTTCTGTGATGTTAGATATTTTGCTGCCGCCGTCACTGTATATGAAAGTAATGTATTAGTATAAATATATACAATATTTGAAAGTTTGTGCATTTGTTATTTACATGTAAAATTATGCAACTACTACTATTTTGTATACTTACATCTATGTTCTGTTTAGATGTTTCATACTGTTTTGTAGCTTTTCCGTTGAAGCAGGTCCTTTTTCTTCTGTTGGGTAAAAAAAAATGTTAGTTTCATTTTAAATGTAAATGGTTGGTATTTTTGTTGCAAGGCTAATATGACCGTTGCAAAAACGCCCCCATTTTCTACATGTTCACGTTAAAAGTTGACATCTTTTTAGACAACGACTTTTAGCACATTTTGCTTGTGTGTTTGAATGTGAAAGTGTATTTAGAAAGTGTTCTTGCTTACAGATACATTTCTTCGTAGGCACATTATCATCGTACATATTGTCCAAGGACCACACACACTGCACACACTGCCCTTTCATATTGTTGTTGGTTCGGAGGCAACTCTGAATTGATAGAATCAACAATGACGGCACAATCTGAACTCAGGCACAGTGCGTATGGGACCGGTTTTTATTATGCACTGATCATTTCTCCATCAGAGGAGCATTTCTATGGATTATAATAGTCACCCGATGCCTGATTATCAGCCCAGCTGAATCTCAACACTATCCTAAGACTGACGGATGCCTGTTCTATACCATACAGGCTTCCAGATGAAAGACACACACGGGTAAATGGGGAGTCAGACCACTCCAAGGTTTCGCTGAAATAATATCGAGGGACAGAATATCGACCATCAAGAATATCTTTGAAAAAATATCGACAGTCAAAATATCGAGTTTCTATCTACAAACAGGTAAGTACAAAAATATCGAGTTAAAAATATTGTTTACTAAAATATAGTTTTAAAAATATCGACTTTACTAAAAACAATGTTAAATTAAAATTAATTACTAAAATATACTTAAAAATACTTAAATTAACTTATAATAATTAAATAATTAATGAAAGTTAAAAAAACATTATTTCATATTTGTTAAACCATATGTATATAGTAACAAAATATAATTAAATAATAGCCAATATTATTAACGTACAATAGCAAAAGTGAAAAAATTACTATTCCCACTCGAGTGAGTGCAACAGTAGGGAAAGCGTTGGATAGCGTAGGGGTTAAAATTACTATTCCCACTCGAGTGGGTGCAACAGTAGGGAAAACTTTGGATAGCGTAGAGGTAAAATTTACTATTCCCACTCCAGTGGGTGCAACAGTAGGGAAAGCGTTGGATAGCGTAGGGGTAAAAATTACTATTCCCACTCCAGTGGGTGCAACAGTAGGGAAAGCGTTGGATAGCGTAAGGGTAAAAATTACTATTCCCACTCCAAAGAGTGCAACAGTAGGGAAAGCTTTGGATAGCGTAGGGGTAAAAATTACTATTCCCACTCCAGTGGGTGCAACAGTAGGGAAAGCGTTGGATAGAGTAGGGGTTAAAATTACTATTCCCACTCCAAAGAGTGCAACAGTAGGGAAAGCGTTGGATAGTGTAGGGGTTAAATTTACTATTCCCACTCCAGTGGGTGCAACAGTAGGGAAAGCGTTGGATAGCATAGGGGTTAAAATTACTATTCCCACTCCAGTGGGTGCAACAGTAGGGAAAGCGTTGGATAGCGTAGGGGTTAAAATTACTATTCCCACTCCAAAGAGTGCAACAGTAGGGAAAGCGTTGGATAGCATAGGGGTTAAAATTACTATTCCCACTCCAGTGGGTGCAACAGTAGGAAAAGCGTTGGATAGCGTAGGGGTTAAAATTACTATTCCCACTCCAAAGAGTGCAACAGTAGGGAAAGCGTTGGATAGCGTAGGGGTTAAAATTACTATTCCCACTCCAGTGAGTGCAACAGTAGGGAAAGCGTTGGATAGCGTAGGGGTTAAAATTACTATTCCCACTCCAGTGGGTGCAACAGTAGGGAAAACGTTGGATAGCGTATGGGTTAAAATTACTATTCCCACTCTAGAGAATACATTAGGGAAAGTAAATACTTCATATATTATTTAAAAATGTAAAAATGAATATCTATTAATAATTAATTAAAAATAATTAAACATTTTATATAATATAATAATTAATATATTTCAATTACTAATTAACAATAATTATTTCAATTGATCACCTATTAATAGAAGTTATTTAAAAATTAACAATTAATATTTTAATAATTAAGAATTACTTAACAATTATTTCCAATTAAATAAATGTGAATAAATTTAATTATTTAATTGTTTTTTTAATAAATTACTTCCCACCCTATTCCCCTATAAACCCACAACCCACTACAGGAATTAAATTAGTACATTTTACATAATTACCAATTAATCAATTAATTAAAATTAATTACCAATTAAAATGTAATTAATTAACAAATATAAATTAATTAACAATTAATTAAAAATTACTATCAATAAATAAATTTACATATTTATTAATTATAATTAAATTACTTCCCACCCTATTCCCCTATAAACCCACAACCCGCTACAAAATTAAATTACGCAATAATTATAAAAACAAAATTCATTGATTAAAATTAATTATAACATAAATACACACTTTCCGCACATATTATAACATAAAAATACACTATAAAAAATTAGATATTATTAAAAAATAGATATTTTCAACTATCTATATTATATACTTCGATATTTTAACTTTCTATATTTTTAACAGTCGATATTAAATCCCTTACCTTAAAAACGATATTTTGGTTATCTATATTCTGTCCTGTCGATATTTTGTCCAGTCTATATTTACTACTCGATATTATGTCCAATCGATATTTTGGAGTCGATATTATGTCTGTGCACCCACTCCAAGGTATCTGGCAGAAGTGGATTAACCCTATGCTCTCTAAGGATAGTTAGTACTAGGTACGAGTACAATTATATGTATTCATACACTCCTCATTTTATTGAACCATTTTATGTGTGATGGGATCTCCCTGGATTTCCAGCTTTGAAGTATTAAAGAACGAGCAACTGCGCAAGATATAAATATAAATACTTCTTCAGCTTTATTCAGCCCACTCCTATCCGTGCATATACCGAACAGGGCTACTTCTGCTGCTGGCAGAAAAGATTTCCCAATGGCCTGTTCGATATCAGCAAATATCCCCTTCCAAAAAATTCCAACTGCGGGCAAGCAAAAAAAATATGGTGCCATCCTCCCTGGCCGCTAGCCATACATCTGAAGCATTTATTCTCGGCTTCAGGATACATCTTCTCCAAAGCCTCCGGTGTATAATACGCTAACCATCAAGATAGAAAAGACATCCTCTTGTAGTTGGCTGCATGTAAAGATTAATTTCCCAACTGACATAGGACCTCCCAGTCCTTTGAGGACAAATTACATTGAGTTGAGAGACTTATTTTCTCCAGATGTCTGTCTACTAAAACATTTTGTCCAGAGCAATGAAGCATCTTGTACCAATATCCTATACCTTTATTCTTTCCTCCATATAAGGCTGTTAGTATAGCATTAGGAAAATTAAGCAGGCCACGTATCTCATTTCTGATAAAATAGACAATCTGGATATATTCAAAAAAGGTCGGACGCAAGGGACTATTAGTTCTAGCAACTACCTCCTGCCAACTAATTACCCTATTTTGGGTTACCAGATGTCTCAACTCATGGAGCCCGCAAAGTTCCCAATTTTAAATATGATTCAAACTTACTGGGAGGCCAATTTGAGTACATTCAATTAAGCTTAAATAATGAGAGCCATCGGTACCATGTTTTTAAAAAAGGAGTGACAGTCTTGAGGCATATTCTCTTAATGTCTTGTATCTCGACCTCTTTGGGAGCTTTGCAATTTAAAAAAAAAAACTGGAATTTGAGAACCTGCCTCTTGTAGCATCTTTGTAAGAAAAAAATTATCTCTTGTCTGATTAATCCTCAATAATCCTGCCAATATATCATAAAATGCAGCTTCATAGTAGGTCCTTAAATGGGGTAGAGCTAAACCTCCTTGATCAATAGGAAGTTGTAGCACTGGAATTTTAACTCTCGAAGCTTTATTACCCCAAATAAAACCTCTCAACATTGTTTCCAGCTCTTTAAAGAAACCTAAATTAATTTTAATAGGAACGTTGCTGAACAAAAATATAAGCAAGGGCAGCACCAACATTTTAATCAATGATACCCTGCCTATAACTGATAATTGAAGCAGAAGCCATTGATCTAAAAGATTCCGAATTTTATTCTTCATTCTAGTGTATTTCATGGAAAAAAGCTTATCATATTCGCAAGTCACGAAAATGCCCAGGTATAAATTTGGGTCAGTTTTTGCAGCTTGGACCTGCAAATAAAAAGGAAGAAAATGTAGATCAGAGTTTAAAACAAGGACCTCAGTTTTTATGGGATTTACTTTATATCCCCCTATCTTTTCATAGTTATTGAACTCTCTCATTAGGTTTTCAACGTTCTCTTTTTTGGGTATTGAATAAAGTATAAGATCATCGGCAAACAACTTCAGTTTAGACATGCAGATGATAGGGGGCTGAATAGCCACATTGTCTCTGATCTTAATCACTAAAGGCTCAATAAAGAAAGTAATGAGCAACGGGGACAGCGGGCAACCCTGCCTTGTACCCCGATTTACCTTGATCTTCCCAGCCTGTTTTGCATTGATTATTATTTGTGCCGAAGCTCCCTCATAGATGTTATGAAGCATCTTATTAATTGAGACCGGGAATCCAAATTGACATGGAGAGTAAAATAATGCTGCCCAGTTAACCAAGTCAAACGCTTTTTCTGCGTCCATCATTGAAATACAGGCTGGAGTCGAATTTATATTAAAATAGTCCAATGCCTGAATTAAGACCTCGGTGTTTGCTGCCATATGACGTCCTGCAATAAACCCAGTCTGATCTTGGTGGATAACCTCCTGGGCTGCGAGCACAAATCTTTCCGCCCATATTTTCATGAGGATTTTATAATCTGAATTTAATAAGCTTATTGGCCTATATGAATTAACATCGTTTTGATTTTTGTCTTTTTTAACAAAATATATGATTGTAGATTCCTTAAATTCAGTAGGGACGTGCCCACCTAGCCTAATATAATTAAATAACTTTTTCAAGGGAGTTACTAGTTCTTTAAAAAACACCTTATAAAATTCAATTGGGTATCCGTCCTGACCGGAAGCCTTAGCCCCTGAAGTTGTCTTTATACATTCTTGAATTTCAGAGGAATATATTTCAAGACTAATTTGAATAACCCAATTTTCGGAAATTTTAGGGATTTCTATATTTGCAAAGTAGTCCTGGATCATTACTTCCTCTACCTGATATTTCGTGGAGTAGATTTTTTCAAAATGATCCAGGAGAATCCTAGAGATCTTATTACTATCCACCTCTTCCAGTCCACTCTGAGGGTCTCGGATTTTCACTATCAGTGATGACTCCTGCCTCTTTCTCGTAGAGTTAGCCAGTAATTTTCCGACCAACTGGCTGTCTTCGTAGACCCTTTGTTGGAAGGCTTTCGAGCTATTTATCTCTTCTGCGATAAAAAAACCCGTAGAAGAGCTTTGGCCTGCTCTAATTGACTTGAATGTTGTTTGAGCTGTAAAGCATATTCCCTCTCTATGGCTGACTGAAGCTTAGATATTTTTAGCTTTCTTTCATTCGCCTGTGCACTGGTATATGCGATAATCAGGGCGCGAGCTGCCGCTTTGAATCCGCCCCAAACAGAGAAGGGTTCAGCTGAATTATCATTCATTTCAAAGAATTGTGTAATCCATTCTCTGAATTCTGAAACCCAATCCTGGTTTTGTAACAGGGTGCGATCCAGCTGCCACCTGGGACGCTCCCCATCCATCCCTCTAAGTGCTAGCTCTAGTTCTATTCTGCCGTGATCAGAGAACGGATTGCATCCAATCAGAGTTCTTAAGATCTGAAAAGATCTAGATATTAAAAAGAAATCTATTCTGGATGCAGTACGGAACCGGTGGGAATAACATGTAAAGGATTCTTCAACATTCCTACAATGCCATGGATCTCATAATTGATACTCATATAAGAGTGCTTCAAAAAACGTTTTGTTTTAGGTTTTAGCTGCTTTTAGTTCTTATTAGAAGTATCTCGTAGCAAATCTTGAATATAATTAAAATCTCCTCCTAGAACTATCTGTCCTGGGACTCCCCTTAGAATTTCATAAATTTCTGTCAACCCAGATATATCATCAAGGATGGGGCCATAGTAATTCACGAAGTTTATAATTTTATCTTGCAATTTTGCCACCACCCATAACCACCTACCCTTGGCATCTCTTTGAACCTGTATAAACTTCCAGGGCAGATCCCTTGAAAAATAAATAGCAACCCCTCTCTGGGCCACCCCTGCTGATGAGAAAAAGACATTAGAAAAGTATCTCGGAATAAACAGCTTCGGGCTATTAGACTTCAAATGAGTCTCCTGAAAAAAGACCACCTGGGATCTAAGAGATATTACCCATTTCACAAGAGCCTCATACTTCTGTTTACTCAGCATTCCATTTGCATTAATTGACAGGATCTAACATGTATTACATTTTGTCTAAAAAAAAAAACATTTCCTTGTTAAGTACCTAACAAAAAATGTTGAAAAGATACTATGCCTATTGCACCTATTCCTTTGAACTGCATTTGCCCCCCTCCCCCACCCTACCCAGGAATGTGGAGACTCCCCTCCCTGCCACGCTGACCACATTCCTCCCACCTCTTCTCTTTTGGGTGTCCTTTTGTTATACCCTAAGTGACCCGTAGATCTGGTACCGCCCCATACTACTATTATTCGCGATTAACGCTAAATCAGGCGGAGAATCTAAATGGAAAACAAAGTGAGACAACTCAGGAAAAAATTGAGCTTCACAAAACCAAAGGTTAGATTTTCCCCCTTCCCTCTTTCATGCCCTGGCTCCTGAAGATATCTCCTTAAGAAGTGATTGTGCCTCTTCTATGTCAGTAAACAAGTAAAATGTTCCCTTAACCAGGACCTTCAATTTTGACTGCTGCGCAATCGAGGCTTGAGCGTTATTTGCTTTAAATAGATGTGGAATTTTTAAAAATTATTTTCTTCTTTTTGCAGCTACTGCAATCATATCCGAAAAGATCCTACATTTCGTTGTTTCTGAAACTGAGAACTTACGTTGTTGAAAGGCTCTAGAAAGAATCCTCTCCTTAATCCTGAAGTCAGCAAAGTTCAATAAGATAGTTCTTGGAAATGTAGAATTTGCAAAGCGCTGAGCCGGGACCCGATGAGCCCTTGTTATAGTCAAATCCCCCTCAAATTCAGGTAGAACTGCGTGCTGAATAAAAGAATTGGCCCACCGAATGGTATCTGAGCCTTCTATTCCTTCCGGAACCCATACAATCCTTAGATTTGATCTTCTGGAGTGATTTTCAAGCTCTTCAAGCTTGTTTTCAAGAAAGTTTTTCTTCTTGGCGGCCTCCCTTGCTTCAACCGAGACCAGGTTCATTTGATCTTCAAGGGCATAGATCCTAGCCTCTGGCTCCTGTAGTCTACTCGGGAGCACCAGCATTGATTCCTCAAATGTGTCCATTCTTAAATGTAAAGCAGCTATCTCTGCTTGCTAATTATGTTTTATTTCTCGGATCTCATCAAGAATTAGATTCAGCAACTCGAGGATGTCTAGCTGATATCTCACCTCTGATCCCGGAAGGCTATTTTTACCTGCCAAAAGATTTGTGTTAGTGTTCATATTCGTATTACTTTCATTATGGCCCGGCTGTGCCTCTTCACCATCTGCTCGTGCTGTCCCAGATTCTCCGCTTTGTGAGTCCGGAAATAGAGAAGAGTCTTACACACAATTCCCCTCATCCATCACCTCTTTTGTGGAGATTCGAGGAGTTTGCTGAATATCTAGGGGGAGAGATTCAGGTGCCTGGTCATAGCAAAGAGACTTTGACTTTGTTGTCAGGCCAGAGTCATCGGGAAGTACAATGTTAGCTGGAGAGGTTGGTAAGGCTGGTGAGGCAACAAGAGTTAAGGTAGTGGGCGATTGAACAGGGAGTCTTTGGAGTGGTTTTGTTTGCAAAGAGAGGATACTCCTTTATCTCCTTTCCTCCATTACCACTTTTATTTTTACCCTCTACTGCCTGAGATGGAGTTTCTAAAGCTGGTACTGAGATAGTGGTTGGCACCTCTGCTTCCAATTCAGCTTCGGATCGCATTGTTATATTAAAAATATCTCGACAACCCATAACTGTCTTTTTTTTGCTCCGTAACTTGCAAAGAGGTAGCAGCGAGGGGTGAATCATCCTTTGAGGACTCAGGCATTGTATCCTCAGCCGAGCTCTCTTCCCTATTTTTATCTTTGTTTTTGTCATTATCTTTGGCTGCTATTCGTGAGGCCTTTCTAGCTATGGCTAAGCGAGTCCTTGCTTTCTGACGGGCAGCCAACTCGACTTTGGTGGACTTAATAGGCTCTTCTCCTTCCTTTTGAGGCTTGCCCATTTTTGGCATAAAATTCTAACAAGGAGCGCCCCCCTTAGATACTTCTTAATGTTATTAAAAAAAAAAGTATTCAGCCAGCCAGCAGTTACTCACAGTGAAACTTGCAGTGTGAGAAAATTCCTGAGCTTTTTATCCCAGCACTATGGTAGGAATCACCAAGCCCCCACCTCTGCTCCGGCTCCAGCTCCGGCCCCAGCCTTAGAAGAAATTCCAACAGCAGGCTGCCTCACCAACTTCCGTGTGTTCTCTGCCGCGCCCTCAACATTAACCTCCTCAGGGGACAGCGTAGAATCCAGAGGTGAGTCCCTTTTTATGCCCCAAGCTTCATATTCGAAGCGCAGAAATCCGCCGACAGGAGCAGGGCCAAATCACAAAACATGAGACGTCAGAGCAGAGGAAGCCGAGTCTCTGAGACCAACAACATGGTCCGATGGAGAACGGGAGTGCCCCCAGCTTCAGGCTTGAAACGCTGGAAACCAAACCACGGCTCCTTGCAAATAACCGCAAGAACAAAATCCACCGTAGAAGGAGAATCCAGCCCTGAGAGGTGTTCTTATGGCTAGCTGTTAGCGTTCACCGCCGCCAATCCATTCCAGAGGTGGGATCCCAGGTCACAAGTCACTAAGGCTACACGGAGGCGTGGTACTCCGTAGACATCCCCCTGGATGTATTCATATACTCAATGCAACAATTATATTGGTTGAATTATTTATCTTTTTCACCATCCTTGTAACACTGGTTACAATGCTCTAATTGCTTTTACTAATCATTGCAGCACATATATTTTACACAAGAATCAAATTACTTCAATAAATGTTCAAAATGCCAAGTTCAATAATAAACAGGTTTATTATTTTTTTCTTCACGGCTAAGCAATAGGATCTTAATCATCATCTTCAACTGTGTTGGCCACTCTGCCTGAGGAAAGAATACCACAAACCTTTAGGACTGCATTGGCCCATCAGGTTTGTGTGGCCAGTGCTCTATGTCTCTCCCTCTCCCTCAGGACACAACATCTACTATATCTAGCAGATTACAGTCCCAATCACATACATCAATGCCTACTCAAGTGGCCTCAAATTCCCAACAACTTTGGTCACCCCTGTCTTGCCTCCTGTGACAATCACAGTCAGAATATCTATTGTACAGGGAGAACACTCAACACTTGTGGCTACCCATTAAGGTCACAGGATGATTCACAAAGGGTTGTGGCAGGACCTGTTGCAGAGAGAGAGGCTTAGGGGGCACTCACCAATGTCAGCACCATGATTAGAGACCTGATCATACTTCTAAAAGGCAGGGGGATGAGCTGGGCCAGATTATAGAACTTCTGTTGGCCCAGAATGATCTCATTAAGTCCCAGAATGAGATCTGGAGGGTCCAAAATGATCTCTTGAGTTCCAACACTTTACACTCTAGGGTGGTCTACAGCAGTGTCTCGTATAACTGCCTATTTCCATGGTCAAGCACCATCGTTTCCAGCTCAGTACTAGAAACATCTACAACTAGCAGTTCCATGGAAAGTGGGACGCTGTTGCATGCAGAGCTTGCTCCCCCTTTGAAACTCCGTCCACTTTAGTGGCCCTTAGGAGTGGTTGTTCATTTTGCCTAGTTGAGGGCAGCACCCAAAAACCCACCACCAAGAGATGTAAAAAGTCATGTCCTGATGGAGGGTCTGGATTATTCCCCGTATGACCTCACATTTCAAATTCACTCATGGACTGTTGTCTGTAAAAGGAGTCTTTGCAGCCATTGGCTCATCTTTAAATCCTCATCCAACATACAAGTTAACTTATTTCTGAGAACCTTAATTTTTATTAGAAAACACTTAAAAATGAATACAAAAGATGTGTGTAACAGTCTTTTACTAAAATGAAATAAGTGCAGCATTGATGTTTGAAACATCCATCTGTCTCTTAAAATCTTACATATTTCCAAATCATTTAGTATACACAAACAATAGACATTTTATCATAACAAACATTTTTAATTACTGTCATCTCAGCATGTACAATAATATCTATAGTGGTTTGCTGAATTAGCATTTTAATATAAAAGTGTAATGTATCGAAACTCCAGAAAGGGAGAAGGACAAGTCAAGAACATGTACGAACACTTGTCAACACAATATTAGGAAGTGTAAATAGTTGTACGAAGCAAAAAGACTAAGAAAATATTACTAATAGAATGAGAGGTAGATAACAATTCCACGTATTGTGTAAATATACAGCCAGTGTTGCATTTTGTTTGCAACTTCTGCCATTAGCAACAACAATGAGAATCTCAGGCCACACTTTGGGCTGTCCTCATGTTTTACACAGAAACTACACCAAATTTCAACAGATATGCTACAGTTGGCATCATCATTCGAAGTTCTAGACAATATGTGTCTGGTACCCTAGATGAAACTCATTTCGTATGTCATCCCTCTATAAGTGGAAGAAAGTGTTCAGTCCACTATTGTTTAGGCACTATGCACTGCAGCTCTCTCTATAAACAGTTTCTGATCAACACTCCGAAGCATACACCTAGGACATGTTAGTGCCCCAGGTGTTGACCGGATAAAGTGACCTAGGAAGAATTAAGTAGAAAAATTAATATATTTGTGACTAACATTATATTATTTGTAAATTTAAGACATTTCTGATAATTAAACATCAACAGCTAAAAAAATAAAATCTTATATAGCATGCTCATCATTATATGTAAGATATTGGAAATGTACTATTGTATATTCAAAACAAATTTAAAAATCAAACACACTTTCATTGGAGTGAAAAATAAAGAAATCTAAAATGTAATTAGTGAATTATTAGCATACATTCTAAAACATGATATGTTCAATGGGATTCATGGACATGGGGCACAAGGAATCTCAGCTGCGATCTTTGGCTTTCCTCGTGTGACTGCTGCACTGCTTTTGCTACCCTAACTCAGTGATAGCAACATCTATGCCAAGAACATAGGGAGTGCTTGGTACTCCTTATTGTATGCTAATTTTTTATATTACCAGCGGATAGTGTTCTGTTATTCACTATTAGTGAAATAAAAATGGAGCAAAATTAGATGGAGCAAGATATTCTATAGCAGCTGAGGTAAAAGTAAAAAGAAAGCATTTGATTGTATGATGTATATGTACTTGTCAGTGATAGTGCGTTTATGTGAGACAGAGCATGTGTGTGAAGGTACATGTGAGTGGAAGTGAGTGACAGACCGTGAGTGAAAATGAGGGATGTTGAGTGTCGGTAAGGGACTATGATGGAGTGAGGGTGAGTGAGAATGAGATTCAGAATGACTGCAAGTGAGTGAGAATGAATAAGTGAATAAAAGGCAGTGTTAGAGAGTGATGGCGAATGAGTGTGATAATAAGTGAGGGTAAGTGAGTTAGAATAAATGGATAAGAAGAGTGTGTTAGTTAGAATAAGTATGAGTGAGTGTTTATAAGTGAGCTTGAGTGAGATTTTGGTGTTATGCGTGCGCGTCTCTCATTGGCCTTGGTATACTGAAGGAAATTCTTGTCTTATAGAAACACTTGTTGCAAAATAGTAGCACTGGCATACTTGAAGCAATTCTTAGCATGAGAGACACCTGTGACATAATACTGGCAAACTGGAGGTAATCCTTGGCATAATGGACACCCATTATAAAATACTGCTACAGGCTTCTTAGGAGTAATTCTTGGCATGGGGGCACATGTGGTTATCTGCTGATGATAGCACATTCTTGATTATTTTTAGCATAAAGGAAGAAAACCTGGCATAGAGGAGAGTGGCAACCATGAGAAAATGCTGACTTTGCATTCTTAGGCCATTTTTGACATAAGATTTACCTATGGTATGTGAACAGCATTAATGGCAAAATTCTGGGACTGGAACATTTTATGTGATTTTTGGTATTAGGGCACACTTCTGGCATATGGGGGTACCCATAGCAAATTGCTGACCAGTGCAGAATGGATGAAATTGTATACATTTGAATGCACCCATAGTGCACTTGAGAAAAATGGGTTCAACTCTTCAGGAGAGTCAGGTATTATTGGACTTGCACACCATGAGAGGATGTGAATATTTAATTAGTGCCCTTTCCGAGCCTGTGGCTCTTTACCAAATTCATATGTGAAAACTATGCTTTTAAAAGCACTATTTGAACCACTTCTTCACAATTTCCTCACTGACGAACCTCCCACAAACTTTGTTGAAGAGGTCTAGCTCACTAGCTTTGCTCGTTACAATTGATAGCAAGTGTTATGTCCCAGAACTTTCTAAGATCATGTAAACACCCTAAAATAGGTGGTGTCTAAAACAGGTATTTGTCTGTGTTGTCTTGTTATATTAATAATGCAGTTTTTACAGAATGTCAGCAGTGCAGTGCTCCGCCCCTCCCGCCCTTTCTCCTTTAAAATCTAGGCGCTTCTTGCCCGAGACTGACTTGATAGTCTCGGTGCCTGAAGTACGCGTCCTGAGGCGGAAGCCGGAACATTTAGAACTAAATATATTGCGATTTATGCACTGTTTTAAAGACTGTTTTTTAATTACTAGCGCTACTCAGTAAAGCACACTGGCGTTTGCGTGTGCCTTTTAACTCACTAACTGCGTACTTTTGTGTTACTGGGGACTCGAACCCTTGTCTGGAGGCGATCCGCTCCGGAGGGTACCGCCATTTTGGGTTGGGAGCCGGCAGAGCAGTGCAGTGCTCCGCCCCTCCCGCCCTTTCTCCTTTAAAATCTAGGCGCTTCTTGCCCGAGACTGACTTGATAGTCTCGGTGCCTGAAGTAAGCGTCCTGAGGCGGAAGCCGGGACATTTAGAACTAAAAATATTGCGATTTATGCACTGTTTTAAAGACTGATTTTTAATTACTAGCGCTACTCAGTAAAGCACACTGGCGCTTGCGTGTGCCTTTTAACTCTCTAATTGTGTACTTTTGTGTTACTGGGGACTCGAACCCTTGTCTGTAGGCGATCCGCTCCGGAGGGTACCGCCATTTTGGGTTGGGAGCCGGCAGAGCAGTGCAGTGCTCCGCCCCTCCCGCCCTTTCTCCTTTAAAATCTAGGCGCTTCTTGCCCGAGACTGACTTGATAGTCTCGGTGCCTGAAGTAAGCGTCCTAAAGCGGAAGCCGGGACATTTAGAACTAAAAATATTGCGATTTATGCACTGTTTTAAAGACTGATTTTTAATTACTAGCGCTACTCAGTAAAGCACACTGGCGTTTGCGTGTGCCTTTTAACTCACTAATTGTGTACTTTTGTGTTACTGGGGACTCAAACCCTTGTCTGGAGGCGATCCGCTCCGGAGGGTACCGCCATTTTGGGTTGGGAGCCGGCAGAGCAGTGCATTGCTCCGCCCCTCCCGCCCTTTCTCCTTTAAATGGCCCCCCTCGCGAGGAAGCGCAGTGGACGAGCGCAGCGGGCGCGCCGGCGGCGCGCCGAAGGCTCGCCAAAGGCGAGCCCGTCTGCGCCCGTCCGCGCCGGACCCGCGCCCAGGGCCATTCCCCCTGTCTCTCCCGCACCATACCAATTACCCAGGCTTGTCTACAACAGAGATACGCTCCTAGCTTTAAACACCATACATCCCTGTAAGGATTGCAATATTTGGGAACCCGGGACCAAATACCTTCCTACATCTTCCCACTGCGCCAAGTGCTCGTCACTATTGCTTAAACCCCTCTGGCTACCAATCGCTCAACTAAGAGACCAGACCACCTGTTCTACAACCAACGACCCCTGGCAAAGTGCCTCCTCCTCAATACGAGGTCTCTAGTTAAACACAGCTCAGAAATTGCCGAACACATCCAGGATGCAGGCATAAAAATTGCATTCATCACGGAAGCCTGGACTGATGCAGCATCAGGTCCAGATATAGTTAAAGCCACCCCTCAGGACTTTATCTGTTACACCCAAAACAGGGACAAGAGGAGAGGGGGCGGCCTAGCCATCATATATCACAAAGATATCAGAGGCTCCTTTCAACCTGGTCCCTCTGACCTAGACGAATCTCTGCTGTTCAATTTTACCCTCTCTAATCACCAGTCCTTCACAGGATGCCTTGTTTATAGGCCCCCGGGCGAGAAAACTAGATTTCTAGCAGCCTTGAGCAAACTACTAGAAGCAGCAGCCTGCTCCCAAAGATTCACTCTTTTGGGTGATTTTAATTTCCACCTGGAATGCAAGACATCTCCTGACACCCAGGAACTAATCGACCTATTGGCTGGGATCGACATGCTGCAACTAGTAACCGATCCCACACACAGAGCAGGACATACCCTAGACGGGATTTTCTCAAATCAGTCCAATTTGAAAGTCTCCTCGGTTCGACCAGTCTTCTGGTCCGACCATTCAGCAATCCACTTCTCTATTCCTCTCACCAATCATGAAAAATCAGTTAATAAGAGAAACACCCCGAAACTAGTGAGAAAATGGAAAAATATCACTGGAGACTCTCTACATAACACATTAAACATCACATTGCCCCCTCCTCCGAACAATGTGGAGGAAGCAGCTAAGACCTATACTACCTGGCTGGACCGGGCTTGCCTACTCTTAGCCCCCTCCAAAACCACCCACTCCACTCGGGCCAAGCCCGCTGCCCCGTGGTTCACAGATCAAATAAGGGAACACAAAATAAGGTGCAAAAAACTTGAAAAAATCTGCCGTACGCATTATAGGGATTCGGACAAAAAAACGCTTAACTCGGAACAAAGACGCTACAAGGAAATCATCCTACAAGCGAAAAAAGCCTTTCTCAGAGACAGATAGAAGACGCTACTAACACCCCTAAAGAACTCTTCCTCACGGTCGCTTCCCTAGCAAACCCCAAACCCATTGAAATTCCAGCAAGCCTTTCACTCTGCGAAAGTTTGGCAACCTTCTTTCGTGAAAAGGTGGAGAACATCTTTCTCCCCCTAGACAGGATAGTGATGACTTCCTCACCGAGTGAGGCCCCCGATCCCGCCTGACCTGAGACCACGCTTCAATATTTCCTGCCCATCACGGAAAAGGAAGTGAGAAGTCGCCTACTAAAGATTAAATCAGGCTCCCCTCATGAACCCTGCCCCACGACAATAACCAAACTCGCACCAGATGCAATTGCCAGGGGTCTCACCCCCCTCTTCAATCAGATGTTGGAGAAAGGGGAATATCCCTCAAGGTGGAAGCAAGCCTCCATCCTACCCCTGCTCAAAAAACCCAATCTTGAAATCACGGAGATGAACAATTATCGCCCAATCGCCAGACTCCCCCTCCCTGCCAAAATAATAGAAGGCTACCTGAACGCACAACTTAGCGCCTTCCTAAAATCAGCGGATGTACTGGATTCCTCCCAACATGGCTTTCGAGAGGGGCACAGCACGGAATCCGCCCTGATTAAATCTATGGAAGACATCAGGCAGGTGATGGATGCAGGAGGTAGAGCAGCCCTGATCCTATTGGATCTCTCTGCGGCCTTCGACACGGTCCACCATAAGCTATTGGTGGACCGGTTGATGGCCTGTGGAATTCAGGGAAAGGCTCTAAAAATCTTACAAGCCTTCCTATCTGATAGATCCCAGACAGTGGCATTGGGCAGCTACGAATCTCACACCTTTGTACTTCCTTGTGGAGTCCCCCAGGGGTCTTCGTTAAGCCCAACCCTTTTTAATGTGTATGTGTCCACCCTCGCCCCGGTGATCCGATCGTTCGGCTTTCAACTCACGGCATACGCCGACGACACTCAGATTGTGGTGTCCCTCCTCCCCAGCAACACGGAAAACACCGCCAATAGATTCAGGAACTGCATGCTTGAAGTAGGCCGCTGGATGGCACAAAGCTGCCTTAAGCTAAACTCCTCGAAGACCGAGGTTTTGCTCTTTGGTGCCAGAGACAACTTTTGGTCCCCGAGATGGTGGCCAGACGAAATGGGACCTCTCCCCGAGCCGGTGGACAAAGTGAAAAATCTCGGTATACTGGTGGACACCACCCTGACCTTTAAATCCCAGGTGAGCGCTCTCTCCTCCTCCCTCCACTTCACACTCAAAACCATCAGAAAAATGTTACCTTATCTTGAGAAGAAACACAGGAAAACAATAGTCACTGGTCTAGTGCTCTCACGCCTAGACTATTGTAACAGCCTGATGCTAAACGCCCAGCAGAGCGTACTCAATAAACTCCAACTTCTGCAAAATGCAGCCGCCCGCCTAATCACTGACACACCCAAATTTGCTTCGGTATCTCAGGAGCTGGTTAAGTTACATTGGCTACCCATCCGTAAAAGAATCACTTTCAAGGCAGTATGTATGGTCTTCAAGGCCCTCCACGATACGGGCCCTAGGCACTTGAAATCACTTTTCTGCTGGCATAAAGCAGCAAGAACCCTGAGGTCAGGACAACTGGCTCTGGTTACGGTCCCCAGAATTAAAAAAGCTCGCTGGGGAGGCAGGAGCTTTTCTCTCGGGCGGCTGAGGCCTGGAATAAACTTCCACTTGCGCTTAGACAAACCCAGAATCTGATGGCCTTTAGAAGAGGTCTAAAAACATGGCTCTTCACTCAGTAAGCACGCTCCATCACACCAGTCTATCCTTCTAGCGCCAGGACACCTCCGGGTATTAGAGCGCTCTATAAATATGTAAAATAAATAAATAAAATAAATAAATAAGTTAATCTACAAGTATTTGGGGCCCTAGACTAAACATATTTTGGGGACACCTGTTCAGAGCAACTTTGATTCAACTATTCATTCGCTTATTCATGTTCTCCTAGGCCAGTTCATGGGCTGTGCCATGTTAACGATTATTGTGGTCCCAAGTACACGCATAATATGGGGGTTCCCTATTAGGAAAACGAAAATTGAATAATGGGTACTAATTACACACCTCCATGATGAAATTTCAATGTTGATTCCTGGTTCAGCTAGAAGGGCTATAGTTTGCAAAAGTATGCAAAAATGTAATGGTTGGAATGTTTGAATTAATCTGGGCCACTACCACTGTTAATTACTCTGGGCTGCATTCCAGTCATAGTTATTTTGCACACCACACAGTTTGGACCTAGCCATATACAAATCATTCTTGACCCCGCTCCAATGGGAAGAGTTTAGCCTGAACTTCCAGGCCAGATCCTTCCTGAACCGGAACACCAGCAACCCAGGACCAATTCTCCCTAGTTACGGCTCATCAGCCAGGGGTAGCGTGGTTCTAGTCACACTGCGTGCCTAGCGCCCACATCTGGGCTCACCAGTCTCACTTAAGGCGAAACAGTAAAGTATACAAAAAAGTGATGAAAAGAATACTTGAATAATTCACATCAGCTGCTGGTAATTATTTGGGGTGAGTCTCAGTCCACACTTTTTGCACACCATGCCACCTCAGTTTGGATCCGAACATATATACATAAGTCTTGACCCTCCTTCATTTGGAACAGTCCAGCCCAAACTCCCAGGCCATGTCCTCCTTTAAACGAAACACAAACACCTAGGACTGGATTCGCCCTGGATAGGGCTCATCAGTCAGGTATAATTTGCAAAAGTCATCAACTTGTAAGAACTGCAGCCATAGTTCATCAAACTTGGGAAAAAAATTTAAACCTTAATGACTTTAAAATAAGAAAGCTAATAGGGATTTTTATCAAATTTCAGTTGTTTTAAGTTTTTAATTTAACAGCACACATTTCTTGAATATCCAAATATTCCTACACACTTATGAGTTGTCACTTGTTGGGATCAGCACAGATCTCAGTCTATTGTTTAGAAACTAAGCTTTATTCATATAAGATAAATCATACACATCTTAGCTTTTCACAGAAAATGTCTCCAGTTACACAGGCTCAAGCTTAACACGTGAAAACTATGACCAATGTTATAAATGTGGTAAAGGCCCAGGTATCAATTGCTGGTGTTGTAGAGATCTAAACTCGATAAGCCATTTATCAGGTTACACAGAATATACAAACTCAGACCTATTTTGAATATGTTATACAGGTCACTCACAATCTAGCTCTTAAAGCAGTTCTGTCCCTTAGACTGCAGCTATCTGACAGCATTGGCACTCCTCAAATTACACAGACCTTACACACTCATGTGAAGCAGGAATGTTCTCAGGTTATGTAGGTCATACATGTGAAGTGGTGTGGCTCACTGGTTATAGGCGGCAGACCCATAAGCAGAGGACGGCCCGGGACCAGGGTTCGATTCCCGACGCGGCAGGGTCGTGGACCAGGGTCAGCGGGCTCGATAATTCTCGCCTCGGTGCCTACTCCAGTCAGGGACCACACTCAGCAACTCTGGGCATTAGCTTGCCTCATCTTCACAACGGCCCCCCCAGACCACCGGGGATGCTTGGTGGCACCTTAGAGATACCCATTAGGGACCATCTCTCAGGGTGAGCCAGGACGGGTTCCCCAGCGGTTGAAGCGCAGAGAAATAAATGAGTATTCATTCATACTCCTCCGGGAGTCGATTCTAGCGCTATAGAAAACCCACAATTAAAATCAATTAAATTAAAGCATCTAAGAGCAGCATTATCCCTCGGGTTAGTTACACAGATCTTACAGGTTCGAAATATACACACACAACATTCTCCCTTATGTTAAAGAAAAGCTACATGCTCAGACGTAAGCTCCTAACATATCCCCCAGGTTACATTATTTTGATCCCAGCTAAGTACATCAGGTTACACAATCTCACTGGCTCAGACTTTGAATAGCAAAGGCATACCTGAAGATACAAATGTTTTGAAGTTTACAGTCTCAGCAAAAGAGAGAAGAACTGGTCAGCACAAATGCCAGTTCTGTGGCAGAGATAGGAAGTCCTTATTTTTGATCACCCATATCTAACAGACATAGAACCTATCGGAAATACCGTTCTTCAGTTTACAGACAGCAATCCTATGCTGTATGGATTTACATGGGAAAATATCCAGCCCACTGAAGGTTCTCACTTATATCAACTTCCAAAGACTTGGTTATGGTACACAACTATGAATGTCAAACTTTTAAAATCAATACAAATATTTCTTAGCACAATTAATCGACTTACAAAAAAAATCAAAAGAAGAAAACTAAAATCAACTGAACTTAAATAAATCTGGCCTTGTGATGTTTTATCATTTGATGGATGTTGAATAGTACCCTTTCATGAAGAAACACACCGAGGCAGCTAGTATGACAATTTCCCTCACAAATAGAACAAGCATGGTGCAAGAAAAGCAGACTAGATTATGGTACTCTGTTGTGAATGTCAAACATTTACAATCAACAAAAATGTTTAATCATGCAACTGGCACATTTCCAGAACACCCAGAGAATAACTAAAACAAAAAATCTAAATTGGTGGCCAAAATATTTAAAGAATATTTTATAAAGTGCAAATCTCTGGACTTGAGATGTTTTAGTATTAAAGCAATACTGCACACTAGCATTTTATTAATTAGACAAACTATGGCACCAGCTTTGTGTTATGATCTCAAGTTTATCCTGTGTATATAGATGTGTTATAATCTCAAGATTATCCTGGGTATATTTTATGTAACAGGATTGTTAGCATGAGTAGAATGTACACGGGAATGGCACCGTACGTGTTTTATAAGTGCTCCTTTAATATTGTTATCCTCCCTTGGTACCTTCCTCCTACCCCTCCCTCCTATTACCCATTAGAACATTCCTCTGTTCTTGAAGGCTGCCTGAGAATGCTGACAGAAGGCAGACTGAACGTGAAGAGACAATGTGAAGAAGTTTGATGTTACCCTGGTGGCTTGTGGAGGCCGTACATAAAAGAAGACTTCATCCAGCCTCTGTATCTGGTAGTCTTTTTTAACACTGGCGATGACTGGTCTGCGTGAGGGAGCAGTACGGTCATCCTTCCCTCTTGTGTCATCCACCAGCCAAACCTTGGGGCCCGCAAGGTTAAGATACTGCTTTTATAAGATAATAATGCCTTCGGTGATCTCAGGGGATTTATTACATCTTCTTCAACAATTTTAAACTAAGCGTAATTGGCAGCAACGCCTGGGAAATTTTGTGGAGTGCTGTGGAAAGAGACCTTTGTCTTGGTCTTTGCCATTACGTATTTTTCGTCATCTCTCTCACGTCAGTTCATTGGCAGATTTATGACTGATTTTATTCCATCTGCCAAGTGTCTGTCCCCTCAAAGTTGATTCCGCCGGGCCTGCGGGGACTATTCGTTTGACTGCTGTGGAGGAAGTGACCGTAACCTGAGCACGTCAATTTCATGTTCTTCCCAGCGAAATTTCATGAGTATTTCTTGTGGGCATTTTTTCGCAGCCTGGACTACGCAGCTGCTTTCTGTCATTGTTCAGTCAGCCGAGGGTGCACCTTCACGTTCCAACGCTAGAGGGCACTGTATTCTTTATTCTTCGCTGACAGGCACAGCCATTATTTCACAATCCAGCCTGTCTCGGCGTTCGCAGCAGCTGCTGTTTGTCATCGGAACATCAGCTGAGGAGACGCGTGCGTTAACACATTTCAGACGCTAGAGGGCAGCGTAACTTTGACTCTTCCTGTCATCTCTCTGCTCAGCTGCTCTTTGAGTATTCAGTTTTTGCGGCGATTCCAGCATACTTGCAGGTTTCAGCTAAAGGCATGAAGAATTTTGTTTTCTAGGTTTTCGTTTCACCACATCGCGCTGACTGGCACTGCCTATCTTGTCTTTCTCAGCTAGGGGTCTGTGCAAGGAAAAATTCTTTGAGTGTGTAACATCACGAGGTTACAGGGTGCACAGCTTCAAGATTGCACCAGATCCCGCTTCCTTTGCGCTGATGCGCACAGCTTTCTGTGTTACAACTAGAACTGGGATTGAAATTGCACGGGTATTTTCTAGTTCTCACTCATTTCAACGCTGTCTGCGCTATTGGGTTTTCATTATGTGCTGATGGTGAATTCTGAATGTAAAGCGTTATTTAAGGGGTGATTCGCTCTTCCTTCACACGTTTGGTGGTACACACACCCAGTTGCTCATTATTCCTTTATATCCTGTGTTTAAGATTTCAGAGCTACATTTTCTACTTTACAGGTGTTTACTGCTACTGTGGAGATTATTGTGGGTGCACCCAGTTGCTCATTATTCCTTTATATCCTGTGTTTAAGATTTCAGAGCTAAATTTTCTCCTTAACAGGTGTTTACTACTACTGTGGAGATTATTGTGGGTGGTTTGTGAATTGTGTTACGTTACCAATATGGCTGCATCAAATATGTCACAACCTACACCTTTTTAAAATGACTGTGGGGAATCCAACCTCCTGTGGAAAGAATGGGTTAGAGTGGTTGAATCGTATCTTATTGCTATTGGAGGAGAGAAATTCAGTGCATTCAGAAGACAACATGTCCTCCTCCACAATCTAGGAAACCAGGCGAGGAAAGTTTTTGACACTTTACCAGAACCAGATTTGGAGGAGGCGTTGAATGTTTACGAAGTGTCATTAATTAAGCTGGGAATCCATTTTGGTGATAAGGTTAACATTGTGTTAGAACGAGTTTTTTTGTAGAGTACAGGGAAAGGATGAAAGTATTGCTAGTTATGTGGCAGTGTTGAGGGGTCTTAGTACTCTCTGCCAATTTGGAGAACTCAATGATCCCCTCATAAGAGATCAAATCGTGAGATGCACTAGTAATAGCAGAATACAAGAAAAGTTACTCCAAAAGCAACCTGATTTACATGAAGCTATCAAAATAGCTAAGTCAATTGAACATACAGCAAAGTGCATGAAAGAGATAAGACCTAAATCCATTCATGGGGAGAAAACCAATGCTGAAAGCAACTTAGTGTCAGAAATTGAGGAAACCTAAGATGAGGGAGAAGTATTAAAAATCAAAAGGGATAAATTCTCAAAGGCTGACAAATCAAAAGCGACTGTTACCAACAAACTCAAGTGCTACCGTTGTGGCAGCAATAACCATCTAGCAAATACTCCTACGTGTCCTGCCATTTCAGCAATGTGTAAGAAATGTAATAATAAAGGCCATTTGTCTAGGGTCTGCCATAGTCCTAGTTCAGGATATTCTTCCACTTCTAGTCCTCAAGAGAATAAGTTACAATCCATTAATAAAATTGTATTCCAAATAAGAGTCAGAAGTAGTAAATCACGTAGAGTATCCCCAATGTGAGGTCAGTATTGAGGGCAAGATGGTTAAAATGTACGCAGACTCTTGTTCGTCGTTTACCTTGATTAATATCTCGGATTTTAAGAATACCAACGTGTGTGATGAAAAAGGCTTGTTGGGGGTGGATATCAATCCCCGTAGCTATACAAAAGAACCAATTCCGGTCAAAGGTATGATGAACTCTCACATCACCTTTAAAGACCATTCAATCCTAGGCAAGGTATATATTGTGAAGGAAGGCTCAACCCTACTGGGGTGGCAACATCAAAAAGAACTGGTAATAATACGTAATCCTAACAGCCTTGAGCAAGTCCTTTCCATGGACTCACCTAATTCCAGAGACAATTGGGTTAAAACATTTCCTGAGGTATTTTCTTCGGAGTTAGGTCTCCTTAAAAAATTCCAGCACAAGATTAAAATCAAGGCTAATGCGAAACCCACAAGACTAGGCCCATACCACATTTAATGAATGAACCCCTGAGGAATGAGCTGGACAGACTGCAAAAGATAGGAGTCATCCGGCCTGTAGACTGCCCTGCATGGGTTTCTCCGGTGGTCATAGCTAAGAAGGCCGATAATAACGGCATAAGATTATGCATTGACCTCAGAGACCTCAATGACAACATTATAGTGGAAAGGTTTCCCCTTCCTCGCATTTACAAAGCATTAAGCACCATGGGTGAAATGTGTTGTTTTAGTGTTCTTGACCTATCGAGCGCATACCACCAGGTGGAGCTTCATCCTGAGTCAAGAAAACTCACTACATTTACCACTCCTTTAGGTTCCTTCATGTTCCATCGTATGCCTTTCAGTCTGGCATCCGCGGCAGCGGTATTTCAAAAGATCACAAAGCACATCTTGGAAGGAATTCCTCATACGATATCCTTCCAAGATGACGTTTTAATATATGGTGCCACCAGTGAGGAACATGATACTCATCTCAGGTCAGTTCTAGGAAAATTCAAAGAAGCAGGGCTCACTCTCAACGAGAAGAAGTGTAGAATTGGAGTAGGGTCTGTGGATTACTTGGGGCACTCAATTTCCAGAGAGGGATTCCGACCTAAACTTAGCCTTTTGGAGGCCATTGAGAAAGCTCAAGCTCCCACTAATAAGCTGGAATTACTTTCTTTCCTTGGGCTGGCTGAGTATATGGCAAAGTATGCAAAAAACTTTGCGGACATTGCTGGAGATTCAGAGATCTCACCAAGAATCATTCCCAATTCAAGTGGTTGGAAAAACACCAGAGTGCTTTTGAGGCCATTAAGTCAGCTACCCTTAATGCTCCATATTTGTGTAACTTTGACCCTTCAAGGAAAACCATTTTGACCACAGACGGCATTAATAAAGGTTTAGGCTCTACCCTGTCCCAAGTCATCGCAGGCAGAGAAAAAATAGTTGCTTTCGCCTATTGTACCTTGAGCAGTGCAGAGAAGAACTATTCGGTAATAGAAAAGGAAGCTCTAGCCTGTTTCTGGGCTGTGAGACACTTCAAATTTTACCTATGGGGCATTAAGTTCACCATTCACACGGATCGCAAACCCTTGATGTACGTTTTCAGTTCAAAGGGGGCTACCAGTTGTACACCCAGAATTGCCAAATGGGTGTTAGGATTGGAAAGTTTCATTTTCAAAGTTTAGTTTTTTGCAGGGGAACACAATAAGACAGCAGATTTCCTTTCAAGAGCACCATTAGACAAAGTGGAACATTTTGAAGTTCTAGAATTTCCTATTTTGCAAGTACATTCTACTACCATTAGCAAGGAGGAGTGGGCTGAGAGTATGAACAGTGATCAAACCATCAGCAGTTTGAAGGATCTAACTATAAATGGATGGCCTGAGAATCGCAAAGATGCTGATGAACAGTTGAATACATTTCGGGAAGTGAAGCAAGAGATTAGTATTCATGAGGATTTGCTCTGGAGAAAAGACAAAATAATACCCCCAAAGAATTTAATAGATAAACTGATTGATCTTGTGCATGAAGGGTAGAAGCCTCACAAAGAACAGACTCAGGGAACACTACTGGTTTCCAGGCATGGATTCCAGGGTTGAGAACAAGATGAAAAACTGCCATGCTTGCGCAACCAGTGACAAATCCAAACATATTCAGAAGGCTCCTCCATCGCCAGTGTCCATTCCAAGTAAACCTTGGGATAAACTGGCTTTGAATATTATAGGCCCAATCAACAGGTCAGGCATGAACAAAAGGTTTATCTTCACCTTAACGGACTTCCACTCACACTGGGTGGTAACTAAACTGGTAAATGTAATCACTACCGAATCCTTAATTGAGTTCTTGAGCAACGCGCTCTCTAATGAAGGTATTCCCTCCGCATTGGTTACAGACAATTGAGTACAGCTCACGTCGTCAGCTATGTCTGATTTTTTGGAGATGTCAAGAGAACCACAAGGGCACCCAATGAGTCAACACAGGACCTCAGGTAACATAATTTATATTCAACAACAGTGGTCCTATGTGTAGAAAAAGTGGTAGGGAGAATAAATATAGACACAATGGAACTATATTGGTTGGTGTGATTTATCCAGCCGGACAGTGATCACAAAAATGTTTTACTATTAAGAAAGTTCAACACACAAATTATCTTACATTCACAGAGAGTGAGACACAAGCCTGTGCTCTCACGCTTACAAATCGGCAAAATGGAAAGATAAGAAGAGGCAAGAAACAAGAAAATGGTTTAGGCAGAAAGTGAGCGATTTCTGAAAAATGATGCAATAACAGAAATTCAATTACACCATTGGTTGCATGTCTCATTCGGTATACATTGAACATATGGTGTAACAGTAGGTCGACGGCGTTTCGATTCCATAACAAAGATACAAGGAATCATCATCAGGACAACAATTTGTGCCTAAAAGTTACATTACACAATAGCCTAAAGAGGGAGGAAAAAGGAGAGTATCAGTAAGAATTTCCTATAGAACAAGACGTATCGGTGACATCAAGTGAATGTGGGTGAGTGAGGATTCCTTATGGGAACAACTAGTTGTGGCATGCGTGATCTCAAAAATGATATTTCAGTGGAGTGGTCTATTTTAAAAAGGGTGATTTCAATTTGGGAGCCAGTCATGATCTTAATAATACTAGCTTGGAGGGAAGACGTCCGAAGAACAGTGGCCGTGGTGAGTGTCCACGTGGGTGCGGTCGTAGGTGAGCGTTGCGAGGGTCCGTTGCCCTCAATTGGTACTAGCTTGGAGGGAAGGTATTGTTTGGGTGGTGGTAAGGCGTCCGAAGAGCAGTGACAGTGGTGAGTGCCCACGAGGGTGCGGTTCGCAGGTGAACGTTACGAGGTGAACGTTACGGGGTCCGTAAGCCTCAAATGGCAAGGGTGTGTGCATTTATAAACGAACAGGGCAAGGAGCCTAGAAGATTGTTCAGAGTCAAGGAGATACCTGTGATTCCGAGATGGAGTAAGGCTTGTCCTGCAGGGCTGTGGATGCACCTGAGGGGTACTCGTTTACAAGGGGTTCTGCAGAGGGTAAAAAGGGGATTGGTTCGTATCGTGGAGTTAGGGTTTGGCTGAATAGAGGAGTCAGGGTAACAAACTTACCGGGATAGTGCCTCGGTGGGGCACACTAGGTAAAAGAGCGCAGCGTTTACTCAGCAACCGGGTGAGCAATATTTTAGGGAGGCTCCGTAGTGGAGGAGTCCGCCGGGCATGAGAGTCTCTCATTGGGAAATCTGTTCTCCGTATTTGGGAGCCTTAATGAAACGGAGGGGATAGAGGTTATAGTTTCACGTGTGTGCTAATTAGTGAAACAAAGAGACCGGCTGGGGTTGTGCTTACCGAGAGATGTGAGGGATTTAACCTCAGTTCAGAAACGGGTAGACAACCCACAATGGGGGTGAAGTTTTCCTCGAACGTCGAAATAAGGCGTGAGGGAGCGAGCCTGAAAACAAGTAAAGTCGGGGAGTTAGATGGGGTCAGGGTGAGGGTGGGGGGCACACAGACCCGCGGGAAGTAGTACTCACCGAGGGCTTTTTGGAGAGGCCAATATTACGCATCTCAAAACAGCATTGTACTGCCCGCGGGCGAATGGCATGATCAAGAGGGTGAATAGAATGATTAAAGAAAACATTCAGTTACCATGTGCAATGATGTCCCTGTAGAAAGGTCAAATAGGGAGTTGCTATGGGCATTTCACACTACTCCCAACACAGTGACTGGCATATCTCCTTTCTGTTCTGTCAGGAGAAGAAAACCAAGTATCACATTGTTTCCTTCCTGGATGGGCAGGGGAGAGTTTTCTTCTCATTCGTTTGAAGAGGTTAGAGACAAAGTGGAATCTCATCAGACAGATACAAAGAAGGGTATGATGCGAAATATGGATGCAAGTCACACATGTGGTTAGTAGGAGAATTGGTGGTGGTAAAGAGGCTGAATACCACTGGCAACTATGAGTCCAAATATTTAAAACCCAAAAAGACTGTAGAGGTAAAGAATAACACTGTGACTTTAGAGAATAGACACAACTGGAGCATGGACCGGTTGGCAAGATACCATGAACCCGGGGCTCCTGCACAGGGGGACTCTCTGGGAACCGCTGACCAAAGAGTGCACACAAAGAGGGCTACCAGTACACCTAACTGGCACAAGGACTACAGTATGTATTGACTCTGTTAGTATACCTGTGTTTTCTTACTTTCCTTGTTTTGTTAGGAGGGAAGATGTGTTATAATCTCAAGTTTATCCTGTGTATATAGATGTGTTATAATCTCAAGATTATCATGGGTATATTTTATGTAACAGGATTGTTAGCATGAGTAGAATGTACACGGGGATAGCACCATATGTGTTTTATAAGTGCTCCTTTATTATTGTTATCCTCCCTTGGTACCTTCCTCCTACCCCTCCTTCCTATTCCCCATTGGAACGTTCCTCTGTTCTTGAAGGCTGACTGAGAATGTTGACAGAAGGCAGACTGAACGTGAAGAGACAATATGAAGACGTTTCATGTTACCCTGGTGGCGTGTGGAGGCCGTGAATAAAATAAGACTTCATCCAGCCTCTGTATCTGGTAGTCTTTTTAACACTTTGTAATCTCCTTCACAGTCAGCACAGGAAGAGGGCAAGCAACAGCAGATCAAACATTTACAAACAGTTACAAACAAATGACACTCACGAAAAAGAACAGACAGGAACAGTGAGAGCTTCCTTCAAGGACAGTGGATCCATCACCAGAACAAACCTTTCTCAGATATATAATTGATGAAGGGCATTAAGGATCAGGGTTTCAAACACCTATCACAAGTTCAAGACACCAATGTAGCAGGTTATGTTTAGACGTGAGTCCCTTGCTCACTTTGCCACTGGATTCAAGCAAGCCGGGCTGAAGACGACTGGAATGCCCGAAACCGGTCCTCGGAAGCTTGTTTCTGGTCCAGGGAAGACATGGCTTGGCAGTTCGGGCTGGACTGTTCCCATGAGGCACAGGGTCAGACTGATTTGCATATAGCCATGTCTGAACCGGGGTGGCAGAGTGGGCTAAAGAACGTTGAAGGATTAAACCCAGATCTTTTGACTGGGTGTGAGTGTTTGATTGATTCAGATGCTCCGTCCATCACCACCCCCTTTTCCCCCTTTTGTACCGCTTTTGGCCGCCGTAAGTGTGGCAGGGTATGCTCAGACGTGAGTCCCTTGCTCACTTTGCCACTGGATTCAAGCAAGCCGGGCTGAAGACGGCTGGAATGCCACAAACCGGTCCTCGGAAGCCTGTTTCCGGTCCAGGGAAGACATGGCTTGGCAGTTCGGGCTGGACTGTTCCCATGAGGCACAGGGTCAGACTGATTTGCATATAGCCATGTCTGAACTGGGCTGGCAGAGTGGGCTAAAGAACGGTGATGGATTAAACCCAGATCTTTTGACTGGGTGTGAGTGTTTGATTGATTCAGATGCTCCGTCCATCACCACCACCCCATTTTCTACCGCCAATTGGGCAGCAGCATTGAAAATGTTACTCACACCTAGAAGACGCACCAAGAATAAAAGTATTCCCACACATAACAGACATCAGGAAATAGAACCCTCACTCACTCATAGATAAGATGTTTCACCAGACGCAGCACTCCAAGCTACCTTAATATGCAAAGCTAGATTTGCACATACAGACACCAAGCAAAGTTTCTTCACACAAAGCGACAAAGTATGAGCAAATAGAGCAGTACAAATAGGCATTACACTTGCAAATGAAATGCGGACTGAATGTGTTTGTCTTCCCTTGCAGTAAGATACTATTAAAAGATTTAACTTATAAAGAGCAAAGTACTCTTGGATATTAATTTTGATCAGGAATCTCTTGTGACAGAAGACGCCTATGCCTTTTTATTAATGTTTAAATATGCTAAAACATGAAGTATGAGATAGTCTACCAAAACGACATACAAATATTTGCCAAGCACTAGTCTGTGTTTCAAATGGTTTTACAACTAATAATCAAAATACATGTACCCTGAAGACAAAACAGTAACATTTGAGCTTTCTATATTCTGATACATGTGTACTCCACCAGTGTAATTATAAATAGTCTCTTTGATTATAGATTAACTTTTTGTTTATGGATGTTGCATGAGGCTAATAACAAGAAAAAACATATTCTGTAAACTTTCTATAATGAATGCACCCATCGCCAAGATTCCCCCTTACAAAAAATAAATTAAAAGAAACTGTATTGATATGAATCTAATTGTTAAATGACGTTCCAGGTTGTCATGGTAGGACTGTCATCATAAGACAATGTCTCTGGTAGACAGTTGAGAACATTCTATTAAGGGACCCCCCAGGGTGGGGTCATGGACCAGTGCACAATACACAAAAGAACAGGCAAGGTCTAACAGTGGTGTGTAACTGCAAAGGCGACCGTGAGGCACTAGTGGGGAGCGCATGAGATAAAGGGTTGCAGAAGTTGGAAACTGTATGTCACCAACAGGACCAGAATAATTCCCATCAGACCACCCATGTGGTGCAGTTACGTCACATGGGAATCAATGATCATACCAAACCGAATCTGACCATATAGTGTCGATCCGGGAAGGGTCGTCAAAGAAATATGGTCCGTGTTGTGACACCAAAAAGTGTTGTGAATGGACAAAGTGCAGTGCTCAGGAAAGTGTGTAAAATAAAATTGGCTACCAGGACACCGAAGAACATTACAATAGGGGTCCAAGTGTCAAAGATTAAAAACACGCCAAGTAGTAAGACTACTCAGAGGCGCTGTGCAGTACGGTCGACATGTTTCAGCTGTAAGAGCAAATAGCTCAGCTTTCTTCAGGACCTTTAAACAGAAAAACAGCTACTGCAACTACATGTGATATGTATAGGTGAAAAATAATGTACTCATCCAGAGTTACATATATTCCAGGAACTAGTATACTTAAAAGTCCACTGGAGGGAAGGAGAAGTGTCTTCTTCCTAACAAGAAAACAAAAGACAGTGTGTCAAACAACACCAAATCTCTCACGCACATCCATTGTACACACACAGAGACCATGCAAACACACCTGCAGGAATACATTATATTCTGCATTTTAATAAGCATATTATCTTGAATCACTCAGAGGCATTTCCTCTCAGTGATACTCACCCAGCTTTGTGTGGGTGACGGCCTCACCTCAACCCGGCAACCGCTCGGGAGTATGAGGCCCCGCTCTGTAGTATAGAAAAAGACAAAGTAAGCACACAACTTTACAATGTCATACTCAATGGTTCTATACAAATAACCAAACTGACGTGTGAAAGTACACAAGATGTCACCCAACACTGAACACCCCGAAGATTCATAAGGGGTATATAAAGATATCACACAACCTACGATCCCTAGCAACACATAGGGTACTGGTATCTATATGTATCTCGAGAAAACTCCTTTGGAACATGGTATGTGTCCTGACCCACTCAGTGGGTCAGGACAAAAATCCATGAATCCAAAAAGCCATGAACGGTTAGCTGTTTTCTAAATTGAACACTCCTGGTCTTAGACTGCTTCTTCCCTATCCAAAATAAATAATTACACGCTACGGTCATTGGTGTTACGATTTTTGTTCCATCACCAATTTAAGACACGTTTGACAGGAGCTCTGGGTTACGACGATACTCATCGATCTGATGATAATTTGACCTTTGCGTCCGTTGGGTTATAAAACTTGACAATGGATCTGCCGTCAATTATCTACAGAACACTCGCTCTTTAAAGATTTCACCCAGGATTTGTTTTCCCATGTTGACTTTCGCCATCTGGCGAGTCTAAGGGTTAACGCATGCGCAAAAGAATCAAGATTCCTTGCTTTCACGCATGCGCGAGAAAGTAGCAGCTTCCGCAACGCGATTCATCGCGGTTACTTCCAACCTTCATGGTCAATTCATCACCCAACCAAACATGGGTTTAAAAGAAGGAAGGGTGTGAACATTTTGCACCTCCACTTCCGCTCGGGTCTGCAGCGAGAGCACCGACGGAGAGGTAAGGCTGAGAGTGCTCGCATTTTAGTTCAGCGAGTAAACTTTTTCTGGTGTATCAGTGAGTCTAGGAGGACCTGGCAGGCCCCTACTCTTTGATTTCTGTTAACACCAGGATATTCCCGGTTTATTAGGCAGTTCAGGATCACCCGGCATGGCCCCAAAATTATTTATATATTATTACTTTTTTCACCTGTGGGAGGTCTTGGGCACCCTACTTTTGAATATACGGAGTTAGCGCAATAGCCTCTGAATGGGTTTGGCCTAGTTAGCAACTATGGGACAATGCCACAAAGAAACCCTCCTTTCATACAGCACGTGGAGGTTGTGACATTGACTAATATGCCACACTCCACTGAGTGGGTCTGGACACATACCATGTTCCAAAGGAGCTTTCTCGAGATACATATAGATACCAGTACCCTATGTGTTGCTAGGGATCGTAGGTTGTGTGATATCTTTATATACCCCTTATGAATATTCGGGGTGTTCAGTGTTGGGTGACATCTTGTGTACTTTCACACGTCAGTTTGGTTATTTGTATAGAACCATTGAGTATGACATTGTAAAGTTGTGTGCTTACTTTGTCTTTTTCTATACTACAGAGCGGGGCCTCATACTCCCGAGCGGTTGCCGGGTTGAGGTGAGGCCATCACCCACACAAAGCTGGGTGAGTATCACTGAGAGGAAATGCCTCTGAGTGATTCAAGATAATATGCTTATTAAAATGCAGAATATAATGTATTCCTGCAGGTGTGTTTGCATGGTCTCTGTGTGTGTACAATGGATGTGCGTGAGAGATTTGGTGTTGTTTGACACACTGTCTTTTGTTTTCTTGTTAGGAAGAAGACACTTCTCCTTCCCTCCAGTGGACTTTTAAGTATACTAGTTCCTGGTATATATGTAACTCTGGATGAGTACATTATTTTTCACCTATACATATCACATGTAGTTGCAGTAGCTGTTTTTCTGTTTAAAGGTCCTGAAGAAAGCTGAGCTATTTGCTCTTACAGCTGAAACATGTCGACCGTACTGCACAGCGCCTCTGAGTAGTCTTACTACTTGGCGTGTTTTTAATCTTTTACACTTGGACCCCTATTGTAATGTTCTTCGGTGTCCTGGTAGCCAATTTTATTTTACACACTTTCCTGAGCACTGCACTTTGTCCATTCACAACACTTTTTGGTGTCACAACACGGACCATATTTCTTTGACGACCCTTCCCGGATCGACACTATATGGTCAGATTCGGTTTGGTATGATCATTGATTCCCATGTGACGTAACTCCACCACATGGGTGGTCTGATGGGAATTATTCTGGTCCTGTTGGTGACATACAGTTTCCAACTTCTGCAACCCTTTATCTCATGCGCTCCCCACTAGTGCCTCACGGTCGCCTTTGCAGTTACACACCACTGTTAGACCTTGCCTGTTCTTTTGTGTATTGTGCATCTTGGGATAGGGGAGCGAGCAGGAAGGTCAATAAATATTCCCCCCGACCCTCCACACACGGCTTGTTTTTTAGTATTAAGTGCAGCTTTTTTAGTTGCGGGTCGTTTTGATTATGGTGCCAACTATGTTTGCACCTCATAGCTCACCTAACTGATGTGTGTTTGTTGTCTTTTTGTCTGCCCGCACTGACACCCTTAGACATCAAGTCTTAGGTGGTCACTCTGCCACACACATACTGACCCATGATGATAATTCTGATTCAACACGTGGACTCCACCTAGACATTGTCATCAAGCACCACTCCATTAATATGTCCCACTGTATATAATACGTTTGGAGACTTGTGCTGTTTACACTCTTGGCCTGGGTCAGCTGTTTTCTAAATTGAACACTCCTGGTCTTAGACTGCTTCTTCCCTATCCAAAATAAATAATTACACGCTACGGTCATTGGTGTTACGATTTTTGTTCCATCACCAATTTAAGACACGTTTGACAGGAGCTCTGGGTTACGATACTCATCGATCTGATGATAATTTGACCTTTGCGTCCGTTGGGTTATAAAACTTGACAATGGATCTGCCGTCAATTATCTACAGAACACTCGCTCTTTAAAGATTTCACCCAGGATTTGTTTTCCCATGTTGACTTTCGCCATCTGGCGAGTCTAAGGGTTAACGCATGCGCAAAAGAATCAAGATTCCATGCTTTCACGCATGCGCGAGAAAGTAGCAGCTTCCGCAACGCGATTCATCGCGGTTACTTCCAACCTTCACGGTCAATTCATCACCCAACCAAACATGGGTTTAAAAGAAGGAAGGGTGTGAACATTTTGCACCTCCACTTCCGCTCGGGTCTGCAGCGAGAGCACCGACGGAGAGGTGAGGCTGAGAGTGCTCGCATTTTAGTTCAGCGAGTAAACTTTTTCTGGTGTATCAGTGAGTCTAGGAGGACCTGGCAGGCCCCTACTCTTTGATTTCTGTTAACACCAGGATATTCCCGGTTTATTAGGCAGTTCAGGATCACCCGGCATGGCCCCAAAATGATTTATGTATTATTACTTTTTTCACCTGTGGGAGGTCTTGGGCACCCTACTTTTGAATATACGGAGTTAGCTCAATAGCCTCTTAATGGGTTTGGCCTAGTTAGCAACTATGGGACAATGCCACAAAGAAACCCTCCTTTCATACAGCACGCGGAGGTTGTGACATTGACTAATATGCCACACTCCACTGAGTGGGTCAGGACACATACCATGTTCCAAAGGAGCTTTCTCGAGATACATATAGATACCAGTACCCTATGTGTTGCTAGGGATCGTAGGTTGTGTGATATCTTTATATACCCCTTATGAATCTTCGGGGTGTTCAGTGTTGGGTGACATCTTGTGTACTTTCACACGTCAGTTTGGTTATTTGTATAGAACCATTGAGTATGACATTGTAAAGTTGTGTGCTTACTTTGTCTTTTTCTATACTACAGAGCGGGGCCTCATACTCCCGAGCGGTTGCCGGGTTGAGGTGAGGCCATCACCCACACAAAGCTGGGTGAGTATCACTGAGAGGAAATGCCTCTGAGTGATTCAAGATAATATGCTTATTAAAATGCAGAATATAATGTATTCCTGCAGGTGTGTTTGCATGGTCTCTGTGTGTGTACAATGGATGTGCGTGAGAGATTTGGTGTTGTTTGACACACTGTCTTTTGTTTTCTTGTTAGGAAGAAGACACTTCTCCTTCCCTCCAGTGGACTTTTAAGTATACTAGTTCCTGGTATATATGTAACTCTGGATGAGTACATTATTGTTCACCTATACATATCACATGTAGTTGCAGTAGCTGTTTTTCTGTTTAAAGGTCCTGAAGAAAGCTGAGCTATTTGCTCTTACAGCTGAAACATGTCGACCGTACTGCACAGCGCCTCTGAGTAGTCTTACTACTTGGCGTGTTTTTAATCTTTGACACTTGGACCCCTATTGTAATGTTCTTCGGTGTCCTGGTAGCCAATTTTATTTTACACACTTTCCTGAGCACTGCACTTTGTCCATTCACAACACTTTTTGGTGTCACAACACGGACCATATTTCTTTGACGACCCTTCCCGGATCGACACTATATGGTCAGATTCGGTTTGGTATGATCATTGATTCCCATGTGACGTAACTCCACCACATGGGTGGTCTGATGGGAATTATTCTGGTCCTGTTGGTGACATACAGTTTCCAACTTCTGCAACCCTTTATCTCATGCGCTCCCCACTAGTGCCTCACGGTCGCCTTTGCAGTTACACACCACTGTTAGACCTTGCCTGTTCTTTTGTGTATTGTGCATCTTGGGATAGGGGAGCGAGCAGGAAGGTCAATAAATATTCCCCCCGACCCTCCACACACGGCTTGTTTTTTAGTCATGGACCAGTGCCCACTTTACCCACTTTACCCATGCCTTAAAATGTCTCTACTTGCACACCCTTCCTGGAAGATAGAGGAAAGCCCTTCCTGTCTTGTTGAGGCACCTGAACCTTCAGGTGACCAACCGTCCACTCCACAGGGCCCCTCGTTTACACATGAGCCTCACTAAAGCGAACATTACCTGGCTTCACTGGGTTTCTCTGAGATGTTAAAAGCCATGTTTGACTTGGATAAGTGGGTTGGTGAGTAGCTACATGAGTGTCTATATGGGTTATTAGTTTATTTTTTGAGTATCAGTATGAGTGCCTGTATGGTTCGGTGGGGGGTATTACTTAGCGCATAGATGCATGAATGAGTGACTCACTGTTTGTATGTGTTTAAGACAGCATGGGTGCAGGACTGTATGGGTGTGTGTATGGGTGTGTTAGTGAGTGAATGACTGTCTCAATAGTGTCTTTATGAGTAACTACATATTTTTAAACTAGTATATGTGAGTATTGGTGTATATGAGTGAGTATATGTGAGAGTGAGAGATTGGAAGAGTTTCTGTATAAATAAGTATGTGTTTCTATAAGTGATTGTTTAAGAGAGTAAGTATGTGTACGTTTCTGTAGAAGTAAGTGTGGTGGTGTGTGTATAACTGTATGTGCAAGTAAATGGATGTTTGATACTTTATTTGCAAGTGTGACTATGTGTGTGAGTAACTCTATGGATATGTGGCGGTGTGTAACAGGATGTATAGGTGTATGAGTACATATGATGAGTGAGTACATGTATGAGTGACTGTATAGGACTGTTGGTGAATGAGCGGATGTGTATGTAGATCATGGAATTACTGAATAGGTTATTGTAACTGGTATTGGTATGTCCATTGTTTTGAAAATGTTAGTTTCTATTTTTGAATGTGTGTATCAAAGGTTATATTAGGGTGAGCGAAGGTCTGCTACTCTATCACAAGGATGATGTCATCAGTGAAGTTATCAGTGATGGCATTTGAGACGGCATCAGTGATGTCATGAATGATGTCACTGACCATGTCATGAGTGATGTAATATGTGACGTCATCAGCAGTGCATTGCGGGCGCCCGAGTTATAGTTAGCTGAACTAACTATAACGAGGGAATTTCTAGGGTTTTGTACGAGTGAAATGTCCAGCTAACTATAACACTCCTGAAACCTATGGTGTTTACAGTGAATTTCTAAAGTTTTTTAAATGCTAATTCCTAACCATAATGTGCCTGAAACCTATGGTTTTTTCAGTGAATGTCAAAGGCTTTTTAAATTCTAATTTCTAACTTTAACGTGACTGAAACCTATGGTCTTTTAAGTGAATTTCAAAGGTTTTTTAAATGATAGTTTCTAACTATGCCTACAGAGGTAGGACATGTGAAGAAAGAAGAAAAAACACACAGAAAGAAAAAAAGAAATGCAGAAAGAAGCAACAGAAGTCCTCAAAGACGAAGAACAGTGCAGGAAGAAGGAAAACGTGAAGAAAGAACAAACAGTGTATCAGAAAGAAGCCTTGTTGCAAAATCATCCTGTACCCTCAACTTTTTCAGACAGGTACTGGTGGTAACTGAGTCTGACTAACTAGTCCCACAGCCAGTGCTATGTTGAAAGACACTTAGAATACAGTGAAAACACCTACATACACTAGGGAACACTATGCGTTGCGGTACCCCTGTGATTACCATGCCCTCCTCTGTAAGACCCTAGTACATAATAGGGCAGGGGGATTAAAACTACCTCTTAAAATGCACCACAGGGCGCATTTGCACACTGGTGAAGGGAGGGGGCCCTGAGGTGACATGTGTGCAAACACACCCTGTGCCCATTTTAATTTGGGAGATAAAGACCCCTTGAGTCCCTAGGGTCAAACTAGCCCACTAGGTACCTCTAGTAAGCGCAGTTGCAGGGAGGTGTAAAAAGGGGCACAACCTGGACCACGTCTCTTCCACACAGCGCAGTAGCGCTTACTGGAAGCGCCTGGTGGGCTAGTTGACCCCCAGGAGCCCTCAGGATTGAAGGGGAATTATTTCCCCAACTTAAAACGTGACACAGGGCATGTTTACACACGTCACCTCAGGCCCCGTGCCTTCCCATCCCCACTGTGTAAACACGCCCTGTGGCCGTTTTAAGTTGGGAGATTAAGTCCCCTTGAATTTTGAGAGTCCCTAGGGTCAAACTAGCCCACTAGGTACCTTCAGTAAGCGCCGTTGCAGAGAGTTGTAAAAAGTGGCAGGACCTGGACCACCTCTCTGCAACGCAGCGCAGTGGCGCTTACTGGAAACACCTGGTGGCCCTCAGGATTGAAGGGGAATTATTTTACCAACTTAAAACACACCACAGGGCGTGTTTGCACACGTCACCTCAGGCCCGTCCCCTCCCTTCACCACTGTGTAAACGCGCCCTGTGTCGGTTTTAAGTTGGGAAATTAAACACCCTTGAATCCTGAGGGTCTCTAGTCTCCAACTAGCCCACTAGGTACCTCCAGTAAGCGCCAGAGTGCTGCGTTGCAGAGAGGTGTCAAAAGGGGCGTGGCCTCTGAACACCTCTCTGTAACGCAGCTCCCTGGCGCATACTGGAGGTATCTGGTGGGCTTTTTAGCCCTCAGGGCCCCTCAGTATTGAAGGGGAATTAATTCCCCAACTTACAGCTTGCCAGGGGGCACGTTTGCACAATGTTGAAGGAAGGGGGTGAGGCCTGAGATGACATGTCTGCAAACACGCCCTGTTGCGCGTTTTAAGTTGGGAAATTAATTCCTCTTCAATCCTGAGGGTCCCTGGGGGTCAACTAGCCCACAGGTACCTCCAGTAAGTAAGTATTACTTTTATTTGATTTCGTTAAAAATCATAAAAGCATGAGAAAAACACATATTACATAATAATTAACTGAAGTTAAAATCTATGAAAATGTAGACAAGTAAAAACCATTATCCTTTCCTAAGCTTTGGTCGCAACAACAGTTAAAACGATAACATTGTAAGAAGTTCATTGCAGTTCGATATGAAAAGAGCAATATTTGATGTCTGTGTAGAAAGGGAGTGACCAGTCAGTCATATACCTTCGCCGTGTGGACTATTGTCTTTTTTGTCCAGTTCTTTGGCTGCTATTTTCCAAAAGGTGACGGCTCGACATGACAGCTGAATTGACAGTCCACCAAGGCATTGTATCACTGCAGCTCTGCACGATCTCAATTGGTGCTTCCTAAAAATCTCCCGAAGAACTATTTTTCGAGGTTCCAATAGCACGGGGCAGATGCATAAAAGGTGTAATAACGACTCTTCTCCTTGTTCACAGAGGCGACATTCTTTAGTAGGCCATGTTGACTTCCATTTCGGGGTTAAACCCTTTGTGGGGAACGAACCCAACCGCAACAGCGTCAAATAGTGGTTTTTGGTGATGCGAGAAGTGTTCGGACAAGTACGGTTGGGGTTTCAGAAACTGATATGATTGAATCACTGCCCATGCATGGTTTTTCTTAGCAAAGGCAGCTTTATCAATTAGTAGCGAAGTTCGCTTTATTGCGCTGTTTACCATATTTTTGAGCCCGGAATATGATGTTGTTGTATGCCATGCCTCTTCAAGATGTAAATCAACGAGTGATTCTTTTAGGACTGCAACAATGGAGTTTTTTTGCCTCGCCTGATTTTCGATTTCTTCCCAACTGCAGTGGGCTAAAGTGTCATCTTCCGCTTGCCTCATCCGCCAGTAATATTTTACCATCGCCCCTTGTCTGGCAGGTTTCTGATTTTTCAGCCCGTATTCCAGTCGAACTTGAGCCTGAGAAATGTGCCGAGGAATTAAAAACAGGCGCTTGAAAAAAACTCGATTGGGCTAGGTTTAAGGCGGCTGCATCTTTGGTATTCATGATTTCCAACCCATATGATATTGAGGGTAAAAATTTTGCTGCGATTATCTTAAGCAACTGGCCTGTTGGACAACCTTTTAGTTTCTTCTATAAAATTTTTAAAGCATACAGGAGTTGTTTTGCTTTAGTATTCCCTTGGTCCAAGTGTTGCTTATATTTAAGTGTGTGGTCAAGTTGGAACCCTAGGTATTTGTATGAGTCCACCTGGGATATTGTTTTTTCCTCCAGTTTCCAGGTGAATTTCCCCATTGACCCTATTTTGTGATGACTACTAAAGCATAATACCTTGGTTTTCTTAAGGTTTATTATTAATTGAGCAGAAGTGATATAAGATCCTAGTTGTGTCGTTGAACGCTGCAGGCCTATTGGTGTTTGTGCTAGGAGCACAATATCATCAGCGTATTGAAGGCTCCTGATCGGTGTTTTGCCTAATTTTGGTGGGTCAATTTGCACTTGTTGGAGGTACTTCTCAAGATCGGCTGTGTAGATGTTGAATAAGCAGGGGGCTAACACACACCCCTGTTTTAGACCATTTGATTTTGGGATCTTGTTTGTTATGGTGCAGCCATCTCCTTTCCTTATCTGCACCCACGCGTTTGTGTAAAGATTGATTATTGCCTCCAAAAGTTTGGGTGGTGCCCCCAGGTTTGCATTTTGGCCCACAGCTTCTTTCTCGTAACCTTGTCGAACGCTGCTTTAAGGTCGATAAAGCATGCGTACAAGGTTCGAGATTTTGCGTAGGCTTGATTGGCTAGTAGTGTCACAGCTGAAATATTGGTAAGGGTGCCCATTCCGGCCCGGAATCCAGTTTGGGTGTTCGGTATCAGGTTTATGCGTTTGACCCAATCCTCTAGATCTGCCAAAAGATTTGCAGCATATATCTTGGCCTCCACATCGATCAGTGCAATAAATCTATAGTTCGCAGGGTCTGCGCTTAAACCCGTTTTGTATATAGGATTTAAAATGCTTCCTCGCCAGGAGTCAGGGATCGAGCCAGTTGTTAATGCGTGCATAAACAATGGAGTTAGAATGCCAGTCCAAAATGAAGGGTCGTGCCGGAAGAGTGCATTTGGCAAGTCATTAGGACCTGGTGCTCCCTCAGATCTTACATTTTTTATAATTTTAAGAACTTGGTCTTGTGTAATCTGTAGCGGAGGTTCTGAATATTCTGACTTTTGTGTTTTGTACGTCATATCTAGTGTGGGAACTTACTGCTTTATAGCACCTAAGAGTGGAGTGGCGTTAGGTACCTCGAGTATGCGCCAGCGAGCTGTGTTGCAGGGAGGTGTTCAGAGACCACGCCCCTATTTACCACACTCTGCAACGCAGCTCCATGGGGCTTACTGGAGGTACATGGTGGACTAGTTGGGCCCCAGGGACCCTCAGGATTGTAGAGGAACTACTTCCTTAACTTAAAACACGCCACAGGGCGTGTTTGCACACATGTCACCTCACCTCAAGCCCGCCCCTCCCTTCACCACTGTGCAAACTCGCCCCATGGCGTGTTTTAAGTTGGGGGATTAACTCCCCTTGAATCCTGAGGGTCCCTGGTGTGCAACTAGCCCACCAGGTACCTCCATTAAGAGAGGTGTAAAAAGGGACATGGCCTCACTTCACCTCTCTGAAACGCAGCTCCCTGGCGCATACTGGAGGCTCCTGGTGGGCTACGTGGCCCCCAGGGACCCCCAGCATTCAAGGGGAATTAGTTCCCCGTCTCCAAACACGCCAGTGGGCGCATTTGCAGAGTGCAGCAGGTAGTGTGTGGGGCCTTTGGTGCGATGCTTGTCTTTTAAAAAATATATATTTTTAAGAAGGAGGGGCTGTGTGGCCCCCTTTTTTCCTTTTTTATGGGCCCTAGGGACCCCACCCCCCATAGCCTGACTCCCTTTTTACTATAACAAATTTTGGAAGGTGGCCCCCTCCCTAGGCCTTATTTGGCCTCGGGGACCCCATCCACCGGGGCATGGCCACTTTCTTTTCTATCCTTTTTAAATTTTGGAGGGGGGCTGCGTGGCCCCCCTCCTCAGGCCATTCATGGCCCCGGGGACCCCATCCCCTGGGACCGGCATTTCCGTTTTTTTTTAAATTATTATTTTTTATAGTTTGTGAGGGGGGACGCATTTGGCCCCCCTCCTGGGCCACTCATGGCCCTATCGATTGGGGACTGTGGGGGGTCCCCGATACCCCCATGGTCCCGCTGACTCTCCTCTCCTGCGGGAGCCGGCATTGCTCCCTTTGTGGAAAAGCAATCTGCTTTGGTATTTGGAAGAGAGAGCAGGCTTCCTACTCCCTCTTCCAAATACCGAAGCAGAGTAGGCTATGACAGGTCCCTCCCTGCCATAGCAGACTACAGTGTAGACTGGGGTGGGCACCTGGGACACTGCAGGAGCCTGGGGGGTGGCGGTCCCCAGGGCTATGACAAGGCTCCAGGAGCGGCCCCCTTCCCACAATTTACAAAGGGCTGGGGAATCCATCACAGACCTCCCAATTTTAATATTTAGAGCCCCGGGGAGGTAGCGGTCCCCGTGACGTGTGAGGGTCTTGAGCCCCTCACAGGTTATTTTGTTTTTAAACAAAAATCAAGCCCCGGGGGGTGGCTGACCCCGGGGCTGGGGGGCTGTGAGCTCCCCTGCAAATATGTTAGATAAGCCCGGTGTCAAGTACCTGTCCCAGAATCTCAAGCTTCCGCAGGAACTGATGACTACTTCCACAATTCCCAGAGTCCACTACCAAAGTTATAGTAAACTTTGGCAGCAAAGAGGGGGAAAATGGATTGGGAGGAAAAGAGAAATGCCACATGTTCTTCTTGCTGGGCTGGACTGCTACTGTACTAACGATTTCTTTCCTGTAAAAGATCAATCTTAGCAATTTCTGCGATATACACTTTAGACAATGTTTTTACCAAGAACAATCATTACCTGTCCTAGTTTAGTGGCTATCTGTTCTCTTGTGGTTTATGTTCTATCTTGCACTGTTTGTTAGTTGTTTCTCCTGACAAGTAGAACACTACTGCAAAGATGCAAATGATAGATTAATATCACCTATTTGTCTTTTTGTATTTCACCTTCCTTTACTATTTTAGGCTTCTCATTCACCTAGTAGTAACCTTGAGTATTTATTGTCTTTTCTTTTCTTTGGGTGTTGTTAGTAGTTGAAGAATGTTCCTTGGGGCGAAGTACCACAGAGAATCCACTCTCGAGTCTCAGCAATTGTTGGTAAGTATCTCTACATTTAAATTTGGATGATTAGTTCTTCTCTTACTCTCTTACTCTCCGTCAAAGTAACTTGTTTGCTCTATAGCTCAAACTCATAAGCAATTATAACAGTTCTCGATATTCACTGCATATCGTTGTTTTAGGTAAGTATTGTCTCTATACAAGGAACGTCACTAGAAACGTATGCTAAATTGTCTCTCGTGCCTGTCTTTAGCACTCTGTCACTAAGCTCCTTAATGCACTAGGCCAGTCTAAATCCTGACTGAAGACGCCACCAAGCAAAATACTACTAGAATTTCAGGTCGGTAATAATGGAAACAAAAATTGGCTTACCGCTAATACAGGCACGTTTAGAAGTGAGAAAACCCTCTTCTAATACTCACGAACCAGGAAAAAGGGATAACGAGAACGCCGCGAGGCAAGATGCGACCGTTCTTCATTATTTATCAGTTGAAGTGCGCAGTTTGCCGCGATTGGAATTGCGAGCACAGCTGCGCTGGTGAAAGGGCCTGAACACTCGACTGGCAACCTCGAAATCACAACTGACGGCCATCTTGAAAATCCGCCGCGAAGTATACATTTGTTTGCCCAACAAAAGGGAAGACCACCTGTTTGGTAGAAACTTATTTGATTTGAAATAATGACTTAGATGTCCTTTACAACCCACTGGAAGGAACTTGAGGCTTATTGGTGAATTACTCTGACCAGCCCTGACACCCGGGGGTGGCGGTCCCCAGGGCTGTGGGCCCGTTTGGGCCCCCCATCCCAATACTAATATTGCCCCCGGGATTTGGCCTACCCAGGGGCTGAATATTAACAAAGCGGGAGAGCCCACACTTTGTTTTTCTTTTCTGGGCTGGATCCTCACACCCTGCGCGGATTTTGCCGATTTTTAAAAACAAATATATTTTTTGGGGCCTTGGGGGTCCTTGTTGGACCCCCTAAGCAGGCTTAGGGGGTCAGGGTGGTTCTACTCTGTGGTCTATTTCTCACAAGAGTTTCCTTGTCTGCAAACAGTGTGGTACAGATTAAACTCTGTACATAGAGTAACCAATGTTAACAGTACCCACTTTTCTACTAGTATCCATTTCATTTGTCACTGTAGGTTTAGTGACTGTCAGGGGTTTGATACAGGTGAAGTCTGTCCGTAGTAGCCCATTATTTCTGTTGCAGGACTTGAGTATCTGGAGAAACTTGGTTGTCCCTGAACACTTAAATGCTGATTGAACATTGTATAGGACAGGTTACCCTTTCATCTTTGGTTAATAGTCAACATGAACTCGGCTACCCATCAGGTGTATGGTATAGGGTTAACCGCGATGCAGCGGTTTAATTGAGTGGGTGGGGCCGCGTTGGCCAAAGGACGTGTGCAGCACTACGGAAGTTGTGCTCACGATTGCTGTTGGCCAACGGGTGCATGGAAATGTTGCAAATAACTCTAGCTTGCTTTATCTATGGTGGTTGTACGTGTGATAACAATAAAGATGCTCCATATTTCTCTAAGCTATTTGTCACTTACTTCCATACTTCTAATGGTGTACCCATTTATAGAGCAATGTGTTAAAAAGAAGCTTAGATGTTGTCATCAGTGATGTCATCAATGATGTAAGAGGTTATAGTTAGGTGAACATGTCAGGACAACATTAATGCTTTGAACTAGAAAAACATAGAAATTCAACAGTTATAGTTCACAGAGCTAACTATAACGTGTACCCCCGCCATGCACTGCTTATGACCACGCATGACCTTTGCTTGCACGTGAAATGAGGTTAGTCACAGAGCCTATGTTGCAGCCAGGCCCGGCTTCCAACTGTTTAAAGGCATCCAACCCCACGTTGCACATAGCCTTTCGCTGTGCGCAGCGAGGGTTGGTCACAGGGCTTGACCTGCTGACAAGCTATGTGGCCAAACACCCAGCAGGCTACCAACACCACACACAACGTTTGGCGTGTGCAGCAAAGGAATGGACTTCAGGCCTTGTGGACTCCAACTCTTGGGGCCAAAACATATATATTAAGACGCCCCCTCCCCTGTAATAAGAAAAGGCCCTGGGGAGGGAGTGCTCAGGGCCAAAAGAGACTCACGGAGTGGGCCGCGCAGTCCCCTTTCCCTTTCTTTTAAGTTTCAGCTGAAGGGTGGGCTCCCAGGGCCTATAATTGCTCTTGGATGGGGGCCCATGGCACCCTCCCCTTTAAAATAAAATAACGGAGGGGGCGTGGCCAAGATGGCGGAGGAGTAAGCCACGCTTCTCCCTCCTCTGATGCCCAGGCCTTTCTAAGCAATACCTTGTGGGTCACCAAGCCCATGGCTGACATTTCCTGCACCAGCCTGGAGGGTGGACACAACACCGGAACAGTGGGAGAGGCCCTAGGTCGATTGCAGGCTGCAGCGCCTTATTTAGCTGTGGCACTGGCCCGGAGCGTCACCTTCAGCTAACATGGTGGCCACATAACCTACTTCACTCCACCCGTGCCACAAGATGCCCACCTGTCTGTCCCTGAGTGATTGGAAGCAAGACACACCAAACACTAACCAAGGAAGCGCTCCCCACTGCGGCAAAGGCCTGACTCTGCTTCCACATTCAGGCTCCCTCCAGCCCGTGGATGGTGAGATTAGCTGTGTCACATCCTCGGACTAGGCCCCACACCTCAGTAGGTACGCAAGAAGCTCTAGGCCCTATCGACCAGGAATCATTTGGCAATCTTTCAAGGAAGGTGAAGGCTTACATGCATGGGAAGTCCCAGGCGTTTGCCAAAAACAGTGTTGCATCAATCAGGGGCTGGATCCAGGAGGCCCTGCCTGCTGCTCTCGATGTGCCTGCTGCACAAGCTGAGTTAGCCGAAGAACAACTTGGTGAGTGCACAGTAAACAGTGTTATGGGAACTTTTCTGGGGAGGGGACCCCACCCTGAGCGTACAGCTCTCCAGATGGTGCCGGAAGGGAATGAGAGGGCTGAAAACTCGGGCCCTGCTTTGTGGGGCCTGTGCAAAGACAGATCTTCTTCACCCTGCCCCAGCTGATGATCCTCTGCTGTATTCTGCCCACATCTATAATACTTAAACTCCTCGTTGCCCAGCAGATGACATTGTCTGTAAGTGGGTGTGTCAGTTCCTGTGTGGTTATGTGAGTAGTTGTGTGAGAGTCTCTATGGATCTTTGAATGGTTGTGTAAATGTCTGTGTGGGTCTGTGAGTAGGTTTGTGAGTTCCTGTGTGGGTCTGTCACTGGATGTGTGAATGCCTGACTGGATCTGTGAATGAGTGTGTGAGTGTCTGTGTGGATGTCTGAGTGGGCCTGTGAGTGGGTGTGTACGTTTCAGTGCAAGTATGTGAGTGGGTATGTGAGTGCCTGTGTAGGCCAGTGAATAGGTGTGTGAGTGCCCAAATGGGTATGTGAGTAGGTGTTTGAGTGCCTGCATGGGTCTGTGAGTGGGTGTGGCACTGCTTGAATATATCTGTGAATATGTGTGTGTCTGTGTGGATGTGTGAGTGTCTGAGAGGGTCTGTAAGAGGGTGTCTGAGGAGTCTGTGAGTCTTTGCATGGGTGTGTGAGTACGTGTGTGGGTCTGTGAGTGGGTTTGTGGGTGTATGAGTACTTACATGAGTATGTGAATGGGCCTGTGAATGTCTGCATGGGTCTGTGAGTGGGTGTGTCAATGCCTATAACATCCCTTTACCCTTTCTTTTTTCAGTGAATTTCTTATCTATAACGTCTCTGTAACATTTGTTTTTTTAGTGAATTTTGAAAATTTTCAATTTTATTTCCTAACTGTAACCTGTAACCTTCGAGAGTAGGTGTGGGAATGGCTGTATGGGTCAGTGAGTGGGTATGTGAGTAGCTGTATGAGTTGGTGACTGGGTGTGTGAGTGGCTGTATGGATGTGTGGTATATGAGTAGGTGTGTGAGTAGGTTTGAGGATGAGTGAGTATGTGTGTGAGTGGGTTTGTGAGTCAGTGAGTGGGTGTGTGAGTGGCTGTATGCCTCTGTGAGCATGTGTGGGAGGAGCTGTATGGGTCTGTAAGTGGCTGTATGGATCTTTAAGTGGGTGTGTGAGTGGCTGTTTGGGTGTATGAGTGGATGTGTGATTGGTATTGTGGGCATGTGAGTGGGTGAGAGTGGTTGTATGGGTTCTGTGAGTGAGTGTTTGAATGGTTATGTGGGTGTGTGAGTGGCTGCATAGACCTATGAGTAGATGTGTGAGTGGCTTTGTGGGTGTGTGAGTGACTGTATTGGGTTGGGAGTGGGTGTGTAATTACCTACATGGGTCTGTGAGTGTATGTGAGAGTAGCTGAATGGGTGTGTGAGTGGGTGTCTGAGTGCCTCTGTGGTTGTATCAGTAGCTGTGTGAGTAACTGGGCCAGAACAGAACATCACCTGCATTTTTTTCCAGCAAGAGTCCACAGTTTTGCACAAAATGTCTACCCAACTGAGGGACTTTCTATTGGTTAATTAGTAAGTACTAACGTGTTGGGTAAATCTCTAGTGCATATTCTACATTACAGCTGCATAATTGACCAGGAGGAAATGTCTCCAGTGGTAATTTCAGCAATGTGATTGTTCCTCTTGTGTCTTCGTCCACACATTTGTGATAACATAAATTCTTCTATAGAGAAAATGTTGAGACTACAAAGAGGTGAATATCCACCAAACAAGGTCCTTCCTCTTAAATACATAAAGTAAGTACTTCTTTGTTTGGTGGAGATGTCCTCATATTTATTGCATCAAGAAGGAGTCACCAAAATGGGCTAGAAATTCACTAGTTGACCTTTTGGTATGCTGCCCATCAGATTGGCAAAAGGACGGAAGACCTTTGCATACTGCTAAAGTAGATGGGGTGGGGCCAAACGGGCGAGGCTTCCAGGTGATTTTGCACATTTCCATACTCATAGAATTTAGGGAGAACCATGGACTCTGCTTTCATCAGTAGAGGACAAGAAAGAAGCCACTCTTCACAGTCACTACAGATTGAGTTCTGATAGATCAACGATGCATGCACCTCCACCAAGGATTTGAGACCGGTTTTGTATGTCGAATTGCTGAAAAAACAGACTTACTTTGCCTTTGCCAAGCCCAGGAAGATAGAATCATTTGTCTTTTAAAGAAGAGGAGGGGGCAAAAAATGCTGCTCCCTGTGCGTGTGAGCATTTCTTTTATGATTTCATTACAAGACCGGAGGCTACATTATGCATAAATCTTTAATGCAGATCCCAGCAGCCGCATCACAATATAACAGTTCCAAAATAGAACAAAGGCAACAGCTAAGAGCCATGAGCCAACAACACACAGCCTCTTTTAAATGCGGCTCCCAAGCAGATAAGTCTTACCTTATACTCTCTTATATTTGATACTCTATTGATTGTTTAGTGATTATTTAGAGTTTTATTTAATGATTATAAGTATTTTGGGGGTTTTTCTCTTGACTTTAGCATGAGTCTCCTTGTATGGTGTGGTGCTTTCCTTCCCCCTTAATCCCACACCCCTTCCAGTACCGATTTCCAATATATGGAAATTTCCCTCATCTCAACCCCTCCCCCCCCCCACACGATCGTTTGCTGTTTGACGTTTTCTTTGCTTTATGTAAATTGCGCTTCGCAAGTCTCTCTGGCGATACACATCGTTTTTTCATAGAAATAAGTATTGTTCTTCCCTTACTTCTTAACTTATTGCCTTTCCGACGCTACACGTCGCTATTTATCGAGTAAATACCTTGTTTTCTTCCTTTGTTATTGCCCGGCTTTTCCTCGCGCTCAGCAACGCGAGTCTGTGGCGCTTTCGAGGAATGACCCTTAGCAACAGCGACGCCACGTCGTTTGGTTGCTAAGGGCATTTCCTCTATTCCGCACGCGTCCACATGCTTTAGCGCGTCTCTATGGCAACCCCCCTCGCCTGACAGCGCTCGTCTTTACCGGCAAACGACAGTTTACTCGTGTCAACCATATGGTCTAAAATCCTCAATATTATAGCATTTCGAGTTGTTTTCTCAGCATTTCGAGTTGCTTTCACCCCGTTTTTTCTAATTAACTCCTACTTCGTGGGTGTAATTTATTAACTCTAATGTCTAGCTCTGGCTCTGAAGAGGCCTCTGCCCCTTGTCAGGATGTCACCACTGATATATTCAAAGTGAGATCGTCTCTCAAAGAGGCTCATCCTGCACTAATGAATTCTAAACGTTCTATTCAGCAAAATAATTCTATCTCTGGCAAAAGACTAAAAAAGAGTAATAATATTGACCTGAGCATGGGAGGTCTTGGCACCTCATCTACAGTTAGAGGTCTTAGTACCTCAAGGAATGAGGGAGGTCTTCGCACCTCAACTAGTTTGGGTGCCCTTGGCGGCACAAAGAATATCGGTGCCCGAAGCGACACACATTTTAAGAATGCTCACTACGACGATGATAATGCCTCAGATGATTCTAATTCTGAGTTTCTAGACGAATATATATTCGACCTTAATGACCAAGACCATGATTTTGGAGATGGCCTAGATAATACGGACCCTTCCAGTAAAGATGTTATATGTAACCCCTTGGGTGAGGAGATGCTTTCTCCTCAAAACTTAAGACATCCTCGAAGCTCTGAATGGTACCCTCAAGAACACGTTTCCAAATTTGTTAAAAAATGGATTAGATACCCCTTGGAGAGGGAAACTCGTAACATCTTGAGAGCAGAATGCTCCAGACCCTCGGTTGGGGATAAGACCTGCTACACCCCAAATCTTGATCCCGACTTGATCAAATTCCTTTTTAAATTGGGACGTGATCCAAGGAAGGGTTTCGAAAAATCCTTCAAAACTTGTCAAGATTGTCTCCTTGACGTCCTTGGCCCTCTCACAAGAATCCTCGACTCCGCAGAGGAGGCCCATCTAGAAGGAACCCATCTTGATACCGAGCTCATTAGAGGATGGAGCCAAAGAGCTATTATTCTTTTGGGAAATGCTAATACAAGCATTAATGCTGAGAGGCGTAGAGTGGTTCTCACTCGTATTAACCCTAAACTCGCCGATCTCGCCGATAAAGAGCCCTCTAACAACCAAAAAGGACTTCTCTTTGGCGAAGATTTAATTAAATCCCTCAGCAAGTATGTTTCTACATTCACTGCCTTAGACAGAGCGCAACAAAACATGCGCAAGGTTTTTAATACTGGAAATGGCCCTTTTGGAAGGGCCGGAAGACGCGGCCAACCTTCCGGCCGTTTCTCTCAGAGGCCCAATCTCAGATCTCGTGGAAGTGGCAGAGGCTACCCTCAATACCAACAATACCAACAGTATCAATATTCTAGTCCGCAATTCTACCCGCAAAGAGGCAGAGGACAACGTGGCAGAGGATTCAGAGCACGTGGGTCTAACACCCAAACCAACCCCTCAGGTGAGTGCTTCCCCTCTACCTTTCCCTTCTTTCCCTTCAAAGGTGGGCGGGAGACTGAAGTATTTCGTAAAAAATTGGGAATCCATCACTCAGGATCCTTGGGTTCTAAACACTGTAAGGGGTTTTACGATAGATTTCGATCAAGAACCTATTCAGCTTTCTCTCCCAAAATGTATTCCAATGTCGCAGGTACAACAAGACATAATAGAAGAGGAAATCTCTTCAATGATTCAGAAAGGTGCAATCTTGGAGGTCCCTATGGATCTCATAGGTTTTGTGAGCAACCTTTTTTTGGTCGAAAAGAAAGACAAGGGTTGGAGGCCGGTTATAAACCTCCGCCAAGTAAACAGATTCATTTCCTACAGACATTTCAAGATGGAGGGTATCCACCTCCTAAGGGATCTGCTCCTAGAAGGGGACTGGTTAGCCAAACTCGACCTCAAGGACGCCTATTTTACTATCCCCATGGCCAAAGCCCATCAACGTTTTCTCCAATTTCTTTGGAAAGGGCGACTGTACCAATTTCAAGCTCTTCCATTTGGTCTCTCTTCCGCACCATGGTGCTTCACAAAAGTGATGAGAGCCGTTGTTTCCCACCTAAGATCAAGGGGTGTTCGTCTAATTATCTACCTAGACGATATTCTAATTATGGCACAAGAAAAGTCACACTTAATTCGAGACCTGGATTTTGCGATGAACCTCATAGAAAGTCTAGGTTTCATCATAAACAAGGAGAAGTCGCACTTGACTCCTTCAAAATCCTTGGAATTCCTGGGCTTCACGGTCGATACCACCCGTTGTCTCCTCCTCCTTCCTTCAAAGAAAATCACGAAAATAAAGAAGCAAATAAAACATGCTCTGAGCAAACAGTCTCTCTCCCTCAGGGACTTAGCCAGGTTACTAGGTCTCCTCTCATCTTCAATTCAAGCGATTTTTCCAGGACCACTCAATTATCGGGCTCTTCAGAGAGTCAAAGCGAGAGCCCTGAGGTCAGGACTTTGGTACGGAGATCAGATTTCTCTGGACTCAGACTCTCGTTCAGAATTGATTTGGTGGCTAAACAATCTGGAGGCTTGGAACGGCAAGGCCATTTTTGGCTCTTCCCCGGAATTTGTTCTGGAATCAGACGCCAGCCTTCATGGTTGGGGTGCTTGCCTCTCGGATGTAAACACTGGAGGACTTTGGTCTCAGGACGAATCTCTCCACCACATAAACTATCTGGAGCTGACGGCCGGACTTTATGCTCTTATGAGCTTCAAAGATTCGCTTCAAGGAAGGTCTGTCCTTTTGAAAATGGACAACATGTCGGCAGTGGCTTATATCAATCGCCTAGGAGGTACGAGGTCGGCGGATCTCTCGGATCTTGCCAAAAAACTTTGGATGTTTTGCCTGGAGCACAAGATTGCTCTAAAAGCAGAATACCTTCCGGGCTCTGCCAACTCATCCGCGGATTGGAACTCCAGGTTCCTTGTGGATTTCAGCGATTGGAAGCTGAACCCTCACGTCTTCAGGACTTTAAATCACATTTGGGGCCCTCTAGAGGTGGATCTCTTTGCAAGCAGACTCACCTCCCAACTTCCAGATTATTTCAGCTGGATGCCCGACCCGGGTGCTCGAGCATTCAACTCCTTCCTCCAGCCTTGGAGGGATGTCCGGGGATATGCCTTTCCCCCCTTTGCGATGATTCAGAGAGTCCTCCAGAAGGTGAGACAAGAACAATGTCTCCTCACTTTGATAACTCCTTTCTGGCCCTCCCAGGCCTGGTTTCCCACTGCCCTGGAATTGACTTGCAGCGTTCCCTTCCTGATCCCTTCACTGGAGGATCTCCTCGTGGACTCTGACGGTCGTATTCACCCTCTTATCCTCAATCGGAGTTTATCCCTTCTTGCCTGGAAGGTGTCAGGAGATCTAATGAAATCTCAGGCCTTTCGGACTCAGCTTCAATCCTCCTCAGGGAGTCTTGGGCCCCAGGCACCCATTATAGATACAATAGAATCTGGAAACTCTGGGTTTGTTGGTGCCTGGAAAGGAACCTGGATCCCTTGGAGGCCCCTATTGTTAATGTGAACAACTTCCTGGTTGAGCAATTCGAGAAAGGTCTTAGTTACAGGTCTATTAACTGTTTTAGATCTGCAATTTCTGCAGGCCATTCCCTTGTTAATGGTAGGTCCATTGGTAAAAATGTCATTATTTGTAGGGTCATGAAGGCTATTCGTATCAAAAGGCCTCCTAGACCCAAATATGACGTCCTTTGGGACGTTGACTTGATTCTTCGTCTCTTCTCTGACTGGCCTTCTAATTCTCTCCTTAACAGGAAGAATCTTTCTCTTAAACTGGCTACCCTTCTATGCCTTGTTTCTTGCAGAAGGTCTTCAGACATTCGTTCCCTCAATATTACTTATCGTTCTTATAACCCTTTTGGTGTTAAGTTTGACGTCCACAGGAGGACAAAAACAATGTCCGACTCCATTTTCTATCCTCGCTTTGATCTTCATCCTAAACTCTGCGTTGTGGAATGCATGAAGGAGTATGACCTTAGAATGTCTGGACTTCGTCCAGTCGGCGTTAATCAATTGTTAATTTCCTTCGTTAAACCTAATAGGGCTATTAGCTCCCCCTCTATTGCTAGATGGATTAAATCTGTTATGAGCCTAGCTGGGGTCGATTTGACCAAATTTCAAGCTCATTCCCTTAGAGGCGCTATGGCTAGCAAATCACTTTGGTCTGGAGGTAGGTTGGATGACATCTTGAAAGCTGCTGACTGGTCCAATGCAGGTACCTTTGCTCGTCATTACTGTAAACCTATCCAACACATGTCTGATGCTGTTTTAGGAAGCTTCCAACATGCATAATGTAGCCTCCGGTCTTGTAATGAAATTGCGATTCTCATATTTACATGACTAGAGAATCTGGATTTCATTAAAGACTCGGAGGCTGACATTATCCCCCCCTCCCTCCACCGGAGGCGTTTCTATTGTATTGGCGTTTCTATTTTACCATGTACAATTTATTGTATTTTATTACAATGCTTTCTGCCTTGTTTAACCTTGTGACATGTTTGGATTGGTTTCCTTTGGGCTTCTTGGACTAATTTCTTTGTCCTTTCAGATGTTGCCTGATCCGGTGAACGTCCTTCCTGGATCGCCCTTCCTGGGTTTCTTCCTTCTATGGTCAAGTTTCGTGATGTCCTGCCTTCTACCTCCTCCGTTGTGGATTCTTCTTCTCAAGCCTTTGAACTCTTCCTGAACTTTCTACTTTTTTTCCTCATTTAAAAGAGGCTGTGTGTTGTTGGCTCATGGCTCTTAGCTGTTGCCTTTGTTCTATTTTGGAACTGTTATATTGTGATGAGGCTGCTGGGATCTGCATTAAAGATTTATGCATAATGTCAGCCTCCGAGTCTTTAATGAAATCCAGATTCTCTAGTCATGTAAATATGAGAATCGCAATTTCCTGCCCACTTGATAGCAGGCACGAAAACAGATGAAAAGTCAGATCCCAGTGGACGGGAGCAGTTTACCTGCTGGTTACGGAGTTACTGTTTGCTCTCGCTTGACAGGAGCTGTCAAAGCTCCCACCAAGCGAAAACAAACAACTATGTCACGAGGGTAGGCACTTGGGACAAAGAGAGCAGGCCCTGGCATGGGCTGAAAATGGCCCTAGAGGGGGGGCCGTGTGCCCCCCCATACAGGATAGGCCTTGCCCCGGGTAGGTGGCTGTCCCTGGGCAAAAAACAGCCTTTGGAGTGCGCATGTTGCATCCTTAGTCTCACAATTAGCAGAGTGTTTGAGAGGAATGACGTTGCCTTTAGTTGGTTATGCTATGGTGTGACATAATATGACAGTATTGCAATAATTGCAGTTCAAACACCGCTGCATTCCTTTATGCTGTTCCTGTTTAGATGATTATTTGGTGGACAGAATTTTTTTTATGTTTCTTGAGCTGCTATATGCAAATATGAGCTTAACCTCAAATACACCTTGAAAGCCTGGTTCATTTTGAGAAATGTCCCATCTTTGGTTGATTATGGATTTGAAGGGATCAGCTTTTGTAGAATATTTTAGCACATATATCATCACATTAAAATGTCCATGCGTAAACTATATGTAGAGAAGATAGAAAGAAAAATCAAGGTCTGCATCACTGTGCATAAAAGCAACATCCGGAAGAAAACAAAAACTTTAAGTGTAGCTGTGCATTGGCTAGAAGCAGGCCACAATGTGACTCAATTACAATTTTAAATTCTAGCACATAACAACCAGACCAGATATGAACACTCAAAAGAAAGTATTACAAACGGAAATCTATTGGATGAAGAAATTGGACACTGGGTAACCTGCTGGTATGAATGATTAATTAAAATTTGCTTGTTTTCAATGATTTCATATATATTGTTTGTCATGTTATAATGTTAAACATATAGCAATGCAATACATCATGAGATATTAACAATATGATTCATTGGGAGTTTTCACTTTGCTTTGAATCACAGTTTTCTTTCAATTCAGTTTATTTTGTGGAATACACATTTGATATAGCAGGCACACTAGGCAGGGTGGTCATGATAGTTGATAGTTTTTAGTTTTTTCATTGGTATCCCACGCCTTACTCTTGTTTTTTTAAGTCCACCGCAATGATGCATTGTTACAAAGTGTCAGGGACCTTTACATTTTCAGATCGAAGCAGTAGCATAGAGGCATCTTACCGCACAGGCTTATTTGTTTGGCACATAGCAGCTACCAGATCAGCTGTTTGTATGGGGATAATGGAGTACGCTTTGTGCATTCCTTGACAGAATATGCAGTCACCATTCACAGTAGCGGTAAGCAGGGGACACTTGTTGAGTGTTATATGTAGGAGCGGGTTGGTATCACTGAGCACTCTACAGCATGTAGTTCTTTTAACTTTTTGTGGCGGCGTGGAATGAAGGGGCCGGAAATTGGTCCAGGTAGATAGGGTTTTATTTTCTGTAGACACGCTTCTTTCTACTAGTTATTCTTTCGGTGGCAACCTTGGCGGGATCCGTGATGGCGGAAGGGTCCCAGGGATCCAGTGTGGTGGTTCGGCTTCTCTCGCGCTTCCTCGTCAGTCCTGGGATAGGCATGGTAACCCCAAAAGAGCAAGACAGAGAAATGGCTGTCAGTGAGGATACTCTCAGACTATCAATATTATTAGGGCCGGGGGTGAGGAAACACCTAATTCACTCGTGATTTCAGTGCACGATACCGGGTTCTGCCTAGTGATTGAGTGAGGTGCTGGGATAATGGGGAGGGAAAAGGATTGAGGCAAAGGAAGGGTGTACGCGAGTGTTTTCAGTGAACGCCGGACTTCGTATGGCAGTTCAACGGTGCCCCCCCTCCTCACTCAGCCTGAAATACGGTCCTGTACCTGCAGTAGCCACGCTCCTGCGTGGGCGTGGCTCAGGGATAAGTGGTACCGTGGGCCCCCTGGCACGACCTCCACCACCAGCAACTCTTCCCTGGACTGCTTCTCCTTGCTATATTTGGACAGGTTCTCGCTGTCCCTCGATTCCGCTGTGGCTCCTCTGCTCTCCTCTCTCACGTCGGTGGCGTCCCACACCTCGTTGTGCACTTCCCAGATTTTATCCAATGGGCTTCCTATGACGGCACGCACAAGTTGGTGGAGTCTCGTCACAGTAGAACGCCCAGTTAAAGGCACCAGTTTCTTCTTCCGTAGTGTTCCAATCCCGTGATCAGTCCTCCTGTTGGGGATCAAAGAGAGGAAGTGATGGGGTAGAACTGTCCACCAATCCTTACTGTCGTCAGGTGACCCGGGGTTCCGGTCACACTTTTAAACACCAGCAAGTTCGAAAAGCACAGGACAACTTTGAACACATTGTATTTTTGTTTCTAATGCAGTAACTTGCTTTGGGAATATCAAAATGCCTGGTATAGCAGACCACTTTTCAATTTTCAAATAAGGTTTCAACCGCATTCAGCGCATACAGTATTGATGTGAACCTTGAACATTTCTGTCTGAAGAGTTATTATTGTAAAAGCTAAAGAGCTTTGAAGCAGAACCACGTGGTTTGAATGCTAATTGCAACCAGGGCAGGCAAGTGAGGACCCACTCAGCCACGGCCCGTGGAGGGAGTTTCGGTGGGGCGGAGAGGCGGGGTGGGGGAGAGGCAGGGTGGGGGGTTTCGGTGGGGTGGAGAGGAGGGGTGGGGGTGCTAAAAACTGGAGTATGGATAATTGAAGGTAAGTAAACAATGCAATTAATAAAACGAATTTCGTAGCGTGCCCTGCATTGCGATGCCCCCCTGCAGCTCCTTCTCCTGCAGCACCTCTTCTTGGTGCTGGTAAATCATCATTGTCTTAAGATTCAGGGTCACTTACATCACATTGTGTTCCTTTTCTCATGGCCATGTTATGTAACATTGCACAGCTTGTTATAATTTTACCGAACAATGATGGTTTGTACTGTAAAGACCCTCCACTTTTGTGAATCCTACGAAACCTGCTTTTTAAAATTCCAAAAGTCCTCTCTATGACTCCACGTGTAGAACGGAGTGCCTTAATATATCTCCTTTCATGTACATTTTTAGGATTTAGGTAAGGGTTCATAATGAAATTACGTACAGCATATGCACTATCACCTACATAAAAATATGAAAGAAGGGTTACTTTTAGGAACATTAGTGGTGCCCTTAGAGAATGAGGAAATTTGAAATGAAATATGCACTTACTAGTAAAAAAGCTTCACCAAATTCCCCAGCACTCAAACGTCCATGCAATCCACCGTGCCTGAAGATGTAAGAGCCATGAGTGCTTCCAGGGTACTTTGCCACTATATCAGTGATTATGTATTTGGCATTACACACCATTTGAATATTCAGAGAATGGTAGCATTTCCTATTTCCTGTAGCAGCAGGAGGAGTGATGGCAATATGTGTTCCATCTATGCATCCAATCACATGTGGAAAATGCGCAATTTGATAAAAATCCAATTTTGAAATTTGGATATCTTGTGGATTGCTGGAGAGTTAAATATGATGGTTCAGCCTACTTATCATTGCATCAAGAAATACTCTGAAGAAACGTGAAAAAGCACTCTGAGACACTCCACCAACCTCTGCAATGACCCTTTGAAATGATCCAGAAGCAAGAAGATGCAGGGAGCACAGTACCTGCACATGTGTAGGTATTGAATGGGTTCTGTCCGTTTTATGCTCCAAAAAAATCTTTAATTCATCAATTAGGTCCAAAATGGTGTGTGGATGCAGTCTATATTTTTTAAAAATGTCTTCTTTAGTTTGCTGAAACAAAGTTATCCTCAGTCTAAAAATCCTCTCCTGCCTTTTTCTTCTGTGTGCAAGAGCTTGAATGCGCAGCCTCCTAGCTATCAGGTAAAGTGCAGCCATTGTGCTTTGAAAAAATGCAGTTGGAACTTTCTTTTATACTTTCAAATTGATTACCACCTGCTTGATGTTAGTGTTATTAGCGATTTCTCATTTTGCGATTTTCAAGAATTCGCAAAATGCGATTTTTTCATACATCTTTATGCAAATTCTTAAGTTGCGAATTCTTATTTGCGATAATCGCAAACTAGGAAACGTGCAAATTAAGGATTCGCAAAAATAATTCGCATATTTGTTGAAATCGCAAATAAGAAATCTCAAAAAGTGTGAATTCTTAATTTGCGATGCGAAAAATTACATACATCATGAATTTCTATTTTCTTGTCGCAAACGGGAAATTTTAGCGGCTTGCACCGTTTGCGACAAAAAAATAGCTTGATACATCAGGGCCTTAATCTCCCCATGCCTGATTGTGTAATGTAAATACGGTGCTCATGTATAGCGCTCCAAAACCTTCGGGTCGATTTCGCGCTATATAAATATGGACAAAAAAAACAAAAAATCAAACTGTAAATTAGTTGTTTCGTCTTGACCTGGCTTATGCTTCTTTTTTTCACACGTTCCACTTTCTGTCTCTTTATCTCATGCTTGCAGGTACTTTTTACCCTTTGTCACACATATATTCTTTACATCTTCTTTCTCCCTTTCCTGCCTTTCTCACTCTGGCTCTCGGTCAAAGTATGCTGGAGAAAAATAAGTTCTGGTCCCCAGAAAGAAGGGTGTCAGAGCCCACCACCTGACACCATCAGCACAAATTAAGCCCTGCTATTTTCTCAGCACGGGTGGGGCCAAAGACGTCTGTCTGCCCTGTTGTAGAGAGGAGCCCCTGCTGCACTGCACAACATCTTTGTATCCATCTGTTGCAAAGGTTTTAATAGTAATAAGTCCTACACAGCAGGCTGCTAATACACTACCACAGGTACATCACTTACCACAATTGCCTACAACAAGAAGGTCGCTCTCTAAGCTTACTGATGGGGAATAGAAGATACAGTCCCGATCTCATACATTTTAAAATGGTGTTTGACTCCTATGCATGCTCCATGGTCCTAATTCACATTAAAACATGGAAGCCGGTATATCATTCATTGACACACTGAAATGGGGCACAAAACACAGGAAAATAATGAGAATATGCACTTCTTGTTTGGAGTTCTGGTGCAGCCTGGGATGGTTTTAAGTTGGACTCGAGAGGAGATTTTATTTGGCAGTGCGTTAAGCTAAAAATATGTGATAAAAATGATTTAATCAGGCAATAAAGTTGTCCCTTCACATCTACCTCTCCTTTTCAGTTAGAAATAAAGAGCTGATGGCAGGTGCTACAGGGTGCACATGAAGAACTGGGCAAGGGTTAGTAGAAAATACTGGAAAATACTTGTGTCTGCCACAGTAATAAAGTTTGCAGAGAAGAGGGGACCTTCCGTATCCCCAGTGGACCACTCTGGTACTCAAAACTGAGAAGTGAGTTTGAGTGACAGGCTGGGAGTTGACTGAAACTATGGCAGTGGGTTTCAAAGAAGATGCCAAGAGTCATAGCTAACAACAGATCACAGATGGAACAATATTGCATAGGAGTTTGAGGGCTCTGAGAAATCTGTCCACTTATTGATCGATACTAGCCTTATGTTAGGCCAACTATTCATTGGGACTGAGAGGATCTCGTCCATGAGAAGAACCCTCTCTATTCACGAGCTCTCCCATTAGTGTGGACTTTCCTCCTCATGAATCCCATTCTAAGATGCACCAGTGCTTGAGTCCTACACAGACGCCCTGGTGGGCCCCTTCATTGCAGGCTCTCTTTCCCCCAGAAAGGAGCTCTGAACTAACTCTGGAAACGTCTAACAGTCTCACCCCATGCTCTGTCAGGCACACGTCTGCAGGCTGTCATTCATTCACACCTCTGCAGATGCCCTTGTCATTCAGACATAGCCCAAGCATGACTGGTGAAATCATCAATCTTGCCTAACAAGAAAGAAATAATGGGGCATATTACCAACAACTAGCGATAATTATCGCTATGTTGGTTTAGCGGCGATATTTTTAATGCCGAGCTGCGGCGATTTTTATCGCTTAGGAGCCTTGCTATTATCAAGGTTTATCTCCTAAGCGATAAAAATCGGCCGAAATGCATGAATATCGCTGTAAAGTCAGCGATATTCATGCATTACCGAGCTAATGCTCTTAGCCATGTTATCCACATACCATTGGATAACATGGCTAAGAACTGCTCAGGGGCAGGTGTTAGCTTTTGGAGATATTCGCTCTTAGCGCGAATATCTCCAAAAGTTGGTAATAGGAGATAGCAATGTTAGCGACTATTTCCTGTCGCTAACATCTTGGTCGCTCCCACTTTGCATGTCATTAGTGAGAAATATCACTGACATGCAAAGCGGGGCCCAAGATGGTCGCTATCTCCTACTAGTTGCCGCTAACTGGTGTTAGCGACAGTTAGGTAATAGGGAGATAACATTATCTCCGCTTTCTTGGCTTTTAAAGCCAAAAAAGCGGAGATAATCCCCTTGATAATATGCCCCAATGTTCCTCCGAGTTGCCAGGACCCGCTATTTGTGAAAGCATAGACCGAGCCTGCAGGAGCTCTACAACCCCTTGCAAACACAGCATGCAGGAGAACTACGATCTCATTTCGAATGTGGTGAGTGGCACACCAGCCTGCCAGGGCAATGGAGGCCTTATCTACCTCTCCCTTGGTGAAGTTCAGCTCACCCCCTCAAGAGATGAAAGTTCACATATAAGTATAGCTGATGCACCATCATCATAGTTGAATGCTGAGAGAGCCATCATATTGATGTGGCCTGTACATCATTGTCTTTTGCAATCAAGCAACAAACCCTAAAACAAGGGTTTATTGATGAAAAGCAAACAAAAACAGTTCCTGATGCATAAAGAGTTTTCCCCCATCTCATCGGTCACAATTGCACATTTCAGGGACTGGGACCATCATGCCTCTCAAGAGGGTCCAATTCAAGAAAAAAAGTATGGGTAGCCTGTTCCTAAATAGGGCTAGATTATTGCTACTGTAATCCAGCAACCTTGAGATCGATAATTTGACGAGTCATGTGGTGGACCTGCAGACCTTTTACTTTCGGAAACCCAAGAGCTCTCCAACCTCTATATGCAGCAGAAGAGCTGCAAGTTTGTGATGGTGCTCCCGTAGTGAAGTTGAAGAAGGCCTGTGCACAAAAGCCTCTATTTTACAAGGTCACGTTTAAACTTGACTTATTTTTTGACTGTGACATTTTACATGCATGGCACCTACATGATAATGTATTCAGAAAAGGGTTCTGTTTGCAAGCACATTTCTTCAAAAACTTTTTATCACAAAACTTGTTGTAGATTTTTTGATTATATAAACTGCTTTTGACACTTCAGAGGAGCACTTCCATGGATTATCCTGGACGTTCGCCTGAGACTGATTCCCAGCCCTGATGACTTCCTCACTATCCTAAGAAGGATGCTCTACACCATACTGGCTTCCTGATACCTCACACTCACACACTCACACACGCACACACGCACGCACACCCACACACACAAGTAAATGTGGACGATTTTGCCACTGACCTCTGTGCTTCTCCTCGCCTGCCTGCTTTTCTCCCCGGTGGGACTGGAGTCCCGGGGATCCTTTGCCGAACTTGTGCCTCTAGCACCGTGGGACTCGAGACTACGTGTCCCAGGCGCCCCGGTGTGGTGACAGCTGCTGCGAGTGAGGGGGATACAAAAGGGGATGATGGACGGAGCATTTGAGCAAATCGGATGTATGACGTTACATCGCATACGTTTACATCGCACACCATTACAACGCAATTTTTACAACGCAGATTCCTTTACAACGAATGCCTTTACAACGCATGACATTACATAGCAGATGCTATTACAACGCATGCCATTACAATGTAAGTATAGGTAAGTATATTGTTTTATAAAAAAATGTAATCAATAAATATTTAATTCATTTAATAAAATAAATTATTTTAAAATTAATTTATTTGTAAATATATATATATATTTTAAAAAACAGTTTAGGTATTTATAAATCATATTCTAACTCCAGGGGAGTGTAATAGTAGGGTAAGTGCTGGATAGTGTAGGGAAAAAAATTACGTTAATTTTATTTTTTAAAGAACTATTATTAATAAAGAACTATTATTAATAAATAATAACATTATTAAAATAATTTTCTTTAATTTATTTAAATTATTTATTTAAAAACTGAACCCTAAAAATACCCCAGTTCCCCAAAACCCTAAAAATACCCATGTACCCCAAAACCCAAACCCAGCCCTGAACCCTAAAACACCCCTGTACCCCAAAACCCAAACCCAGCCCTGAACCCTAAAAATACCCCTGTACCCCAAAACCCAAACCCAGCCCTGAACCCTAAAAATACCCCTGTACCCCAAAACCCAGCCCTGAACCCTAATAATACCCCTGTACCCCAAAACCCAAACCCAGCCCTGAACCCTAAAAATACCCCTGTACCCCAAAACCCAAACCCAGCCCTGAACCCTAAAAATACCCCTGTACCCCAAAACCCAAACCTAGCCCTGAACCCTAAAAATACCCCTGTACCCCAAAACCCAAACCCAGCCCTGAACCCTAAAAATACCCCTGTACCCTATAACCCAAACCCAGCCCTGAACCCTAAAAATACCCCTGTACCCCAAAACCCTAACTATATATATAAAATTACTTACAATCATTTATTTAATTTATTTTTAATATTTTTTAAAATAATTAAAAATAATTTTGTAATTAAAAAAATGTTTAAATAAAATTATATACTTACCTATACTTACGTTGTAATGGCATGCGTTGTAATAGCATCTGCTATGTAATGTCATGCGTTGTAAAGGCATTCGTTGTAAAGGATCCTGCGTTGTAATGATGTGCATTGAAACACTATGCGTTGTAAAAGTTGCGTTAAAACGGTTTTATACCGAGCAAATCAAACACTCAACCCCAGTCAACTGATCTGGGTTTAATCCATCACCATTCTTTAGCTCACTCAGCCACCCCAGTTTACACATGGACATATGCAAATCAGTCTGACTCTGTGCCTCATGGGAACAGTCCAGCCCGAACTGCCAAGCCATTTCTTCCCTGGACCGGAAACAAGCATCCTGGGACCGGTTTTGGATTCATTATCCTCATCAGCCAGGCTAGCTTGAATCCAGTGGCCAAGTGAGCAAGGGACTCACTTTTGAGCATACCCTGCCAATTTAGGGCGAACAAAGCGATACAAAAGGGGATGATGGACGGAGCGTTTGAGCAAATCAAACACTCACCCCCAGTCAACTGATCTGGGTTTAATCCATCACCATTCTTTAGCTCACTCAGCCACCCCAGTTTAGACATGGCCATATGCAAATCAGTGGTGTCCACTGCGCTATATAGCGCTGCCTCTCCCCCCGCAGCGCGGGACGTGAGTGGGTGGCGCCCGGGCCCGTCTGAGCCAGGAAGAGGCAGGGCAGGGCCTGGTCTCCTTTATTCGCCCTGGAGTACTGACTATAAGGTATTGACTATTTGTTAAACCATCAGACTGCTTCAAGTATCCTTGCTGTGCCCCATATTTGATCTGAGTTATTAGCATGTTATTTCTGCTGCAGCGATCTGGATATATTGCTCTTAGTAAATAGAGCCTTAGTCAGACATCTATAGAGTCTGCACAGATCGAATATTGGGGAAAAGGAAAGTAATGGAGGGTGTTGGGGGAAGCAATGTGCCACCAACAGAGCCAAGGAAGAGAAAGAGGCTGAGGAAACATCCCAAAAATGTCGCTGCTAATTGTGTGTTGGATAGGATAGATAATTTGACACAGGAATGTGAAGTTATTTTAGTTGAGGAGCCTACCGATTTTCCGGGAGAACTCTCTAATATGAGTCCTGTAGCCCTTCCCAAGAAAGCGGTAAATCCATCAATCTTTAATAAAGCGACTCAGAAAAAAAAAGGGACTGTGAGTTTGAGCCAGCCAGAAGTGATCTCTTCTGATCCTGATTCTTCTGCTCTGCATGAAGAAAATAAGATGTCGAGACAGTTGAGCTCTTCTGTCCCATGTTCAAATAGATATGCTCCCCTTGCCACGCTAAGTGACCATTCCCAATTAGTATCAATATCGCCTCAACCCGACCCCCCAAAGTTGTTACAAAGCTGCACATGTAATCATTCTAAAGGGAATTTAGGAACAGTTATTATGGCATTCAAAGTAGAGATCGAACAGATGAAAAGTATGATTATAGAGCTTACGGCAACAGTCAACTCTATATCCATCTCTCAAAAAAAAAACCAATAGCCAAGTTGCATCAACTCCCCATGCTGTCCAGAAAAGAATAACTACTCAGGAGGGCCCAAGTATCATCATTTCAGATACGGAGAGGGTTTCAATTGAGATACCTAGTGGGAAAGGAGATTACAACAGCATATCTCTAATATACACCATCTCACTTATGAGAGTCATGATAGATCAAGCCCCTTAGTAAGCAAAGGAGCTATATTGGACAAGCAATATAGAACTCAGAACCATAATCTGCCGGCCCCCTCAAGAATATCAGGCATAAGAAATTTTAGGGATGAGACTACACCTACAAATATAGTTTTTATGGTTAATGTCCCTAAACTTACTGAGACAAGAAGATTTGAAACTGGCGAATCATTGATCAATAAATCAATCCAATGGATTTGTCACGTTTGTGGGTGCCGCTCTATCATTAGGGAGGATATAATCTGAGCAAGAAGATGTACAATGCCTAATTCATCACTAGATAATATCGAATTGACTGTGGCTAATTCCAGTTTGGCTGAAAATCTTATAGTATTAGAGTTTCGAACATCTTCCCCGGACTGGTCCCTTATACAATTAAGGCGCTTTCCTATTGTAAATGTAAGTGGTGGGGGAAGGATCCTGAGCTGGTAACTAAAGAGACCGAGTCAAGCTTGGATACAAATGATTGACTTCACCAAAAACCCTCCAAAGAAGTGAAGAGGAGCCGTAATTCTATCTGTAGGAGCTCCCTTGTTCCGACTAATCCTGAGCAACTGTTAGCGCATCTCAACAGTATTTCACCAGTAAATGCTATACAAAATGAAATATTAAGTTTAATTCCCGAAGATCAAACTCATTTAAAAATTCTCTCCTGGAATATAGCAGGACTAAAGAAAAATCTGTCACTACCCTTGTGGAATGAGTTTGTCGAAACATTTGACATATGCTTATTCCAGGAGACTTGAAGTGTAACTCCTTTGCACAAATCTGAATATAGTACATTTCATGTCCCGACAGTGTCCATAGGAAAGGGACAGCCATCTGGCACGCTAGCTGGGACCCCAAGAACAAGGAAGCACATAAACTCCTTATTAGGAAATACAAAGCCGAGATCACACAGGCCAAACAAGACTACTTTGTGACCCTGACCACTTCGCTGTCCTCGCCGAAGGAGCTCTTTAAAACTGTTGACTCGTTAGTCAGTCTGAAAGCCCCTGATCCTGTTATTCCCTCACAGGACCTATGCGACAGGATTGCCTCCTTCTTCCACACCAAGATTCAGGACATCCACTTGGCTCTCGAGGAACAAAGAGTTCACGTTAGTGCGTCCATCACTCGGGTTGAGATGAATAGCACTATCACAGACATCTCCCCATTGTGCACCTTGGACTCCTTCCCTCCGCTGGCCTTACAAGATCTGGAGATCCTACTCAACAAGACCAAATCTGGCTCTCCCCTGGATACCTGCCCTCTGAAAATCATCAAGCAGTGTAGGGAGACTCTCTTACCACCGTTGCTAGAAATAATGAATCTAGCAATCAGAGATGGCATTTTCCCCACGGAGTGGAAGAAGGCGGTAGTGAAACCCCTGTTAAAAAAGGCCTCCCTTGATCCGGAGGTTCTAAAAAACTTTCGTCCCATCTCGCTGCTTCCTGCTCCAGCGAAGATGCTTGAGGCACATCTTAATAAGCACCTCGCTATCTTTGTGGAAAGCTCGGGATGCTTGGACCCCTCCCAGCATGGATTTAGGAGGGAACACAGCACCGAGTCAGCCCTCACCATCGTGCTTGATAAGATCCGCACGACAGTAGATGGGGGCCAGACCACCCTCCTGGTCCTACTTGATCTAACAGCGGCTTTCGACACCCTCTCCCCCTCAGTGCTTACATCTCGCCTGAGGGAGGTGGGGGTGGGGAACACTGCCCTGGATCTCTTGACCTCTTTCCTAAATGGGAGGGAACAAAGAGTCAAGTTGGGAGAGTTTCTATTTCCATCTCGACCAGTGCTGTGTGGGGTCCCCCAAGGGTCGGCACTTAGCCCGACCCTTTTCAACATCTATGTGACCCCACTAGCCAGGCTTATAAGATCTTTCGGGATGGAGGTAGTGTCTTATGCAGACGACACCCAAATACTCGTCTCTCTCCCCCATTCAGATGTGATTATCGCCTCCAAGTTTAGATCTTGTATGGAGGCGGTTGGTCACTGGATGATTCAGAACTCTCTTAAACTGAATGGGGAGAAGACTGAGGTGATGGTGTTCGGCGGGAAAGAAAATATCTGGTCAGCAAACTGGTGGCCTGACTCCTTAGGAATATGTCCCTCCCCCACAACATCTGCTAAGAATCTTGGGGTGATGATAGATCCAGCCCTTGATATGGGCAGTCAGGTGAGCAGAACGGTCTCCACCTGCTGGGGCTTGATTCACACCCTGCGAAGGATCAGGAAATATCTTTCCTTGCAGGCTAGAAAGCAAATAGCCGTCGCACTCATTGGCTCTCGTTTGGACTACTGTAATGCGCTGTATGCTGGAAACCAGAGCCACATACAGCGCTTACAGGTGGTCCAAAACGCCATAGCCAGATTTGTCCTGGATATTCCCAGACGCTCCTCAGCCACTGCGGCCAGGAAAACGCTGCATTGGCTACCGGTAGAACTTCGAATCCGGTTCAAAGTCCTCTGCATGACCTACAGAGCCATCGCAAATAACAGCGACACGGGCATTGGGTCTATCATCTCCCATTACATTCCCGGTAGGAACCTGCGTTCCTCTGGGAAACTGCTTTTGACAGCCCCCCGCGTACGAAGAGCTAAATGGGGTGGCAGGGCTTTCTCCACGCTAGCCCCCAAATGGTGGAATGATCTCCCTCTTGACTTGAGATCCCTTCCATCTTTACAGAAATTCCGCGCTGCCCTAAAAACTCGACTCTTCCGACAAGCCTATTTGTAAGGACGTCTGTTTCAATTTTTGATTGTATTGTTAGGCGCCTTGATACCTGCGGGTCATTGTTCTGCGCATTATAAATTGTTTTCAAATCAAATCAAATCAATCAGGAGGACTGATCGTATGGATTAGATTAGACCTGGGTTGGACAGTCCTCCTACATAACACCGCACTTTCTGACATTATGTGGTTAACAATAAAAGGCCCGAAGGGAGGAGAAATACTGGAGCTTTTCAATGTTTATATTAGAGGGACAGTGAACGGCAAGTCTTCGACCATTCTAACACAGCTGGAAGAACAACTAAATAAGTGCCCCCCTTCTGCTAAAATCATTGTGGCTGGTGATTTTATTTGTACATATGAGCCACTAAGCAGCGAAGACCTCCTAGGGACTATGGATGAGGATAGTAAATGGGCCATGCCCCCTCTATCCTTGCCTCCTGTGAAAAGATCGTCCCAGATCATAATTCAAATAAATGCACTAACATTAGAATATGGTCTTGGAGCCGCGGATGGCAGAACTCCATCAGATATTCAGGGGCTAAATACTTTTAACAAATTTACATGCCCGTCCCATATTGATTATATCCTGGTGGACTTACGCCTTTGGGCCGATGTCATAGGTATGAAAGTGGGCCAAACCGTTGATAGCGATCATAATCCCCTAATGCTTAAAATAAAGAACCAATGGTCCTTCCCTACAATAAATAAAGTTGTGACCCCTTCCCTTTTTTCCAAGGACTTAATTCTCTCAAGCTGTGATAGGCGCCTAAGGTGGTCGAAGGTTGCAGGGGAGCATTTAAAACTCAAGAGTATCTCTTCTATCTTATTGTTAAAGATAGCCGAACTTGAGGCAGCTACTGCTGAAGCGCAGGGGAGGGAAATGATCCCTACAATATACCAATAAACAATTGGCCAGATTGGTGCCCATTTTCTTTGAAGATCAAGCAATGGTCATAAAAAGAGGCAAATAAAAAGTCCCCAGTCATGTTATACTAAGTTATGCAGAAAAAAAAGATATGCACTAGTTTTAGCGGTAAAGGGTAGAAATTCCTCCAAGGTTCAAATAGCGAGGAACGAGTATAATCAGTCTTTGAAGCAGGCAAAACGCGATTGGGACAAAGCACACTGGCAGGATCTAAAATCCATGCAATAGAAGGGACTCTACTTCCTTTTAGGCTCTAATTAAAAAGGGAGAAAGGAGAGATATCATTCAAATTCCGAATCATATTAGCAGCCTGGTTTGGCAAGACCATTTTGCTCAATTGTATACGGAGGAAGATGATGGGCCCTCCATGATCACGGCGAACACAGGTCCCGTTAGTTTTTGAAGCTACTAATCTCTTCCAACTGAAGGAGATTGAGAGCGATATTAATGTATTACTCCTGCAATGGCAGCAGGACCAGATGGCATCCCAGGCGATTTGATTCTTCTAGAACCGCAGAAGTGGGCCCATTATATTCTGCTTTTAATCAATGCTATATTAAAAGGAGTGGAAGTTCCCAAGTCTTAGAAAGGGGCAGAGGTTGTTCCTATATATAAAAAGGGAGACTGCCAGGACCCTGCTAATTATAGGCCTATTAGCCTAATTAATGTCATTCAGAAAGTGGTCGGTAGAGCCCTCTTAAACAGGATCCAAAATTGGATGGAGGAGGAGGGTATTCTTTCCAACTACCAAGCGGGCTTTAGGAAAGCTATTAGCACTGTGGACCAGGTATTTAGAATATTTCTTCTCCACTGGAAGGTGGTCGTAATTGGTAAGGGAAGCCTCAACCTTGCGTTCATTGACCATAGGACTGCTTTTGATTTAGTCCCACGTGAAAAGCTATGGTCAGTTGCCCAAGAAATGGGTATACCCTCCTATATTTTAAATCTTTTAATACGTCTCCATGATGATAATTATGCCCGAGTTAGATGGGGGAACAGAGGCAAACCACAGAGAGGATACCGGTCAACAGGGGAGTCCGCCAGGGTTGTGTGTTGGCTCCTAACCTCTTTTCACTTTATGTGAATGGAGTGGTTAGTTTTTAAGATAACATCCAGCAGATGCCCCAACTCTGGCGGGAGAAAAAATACCAACCCTCCTGTTTGCAGACAAAACTCTCCTAATTTCAAAAACCCCGATAGGACTCCAGAAACTTCTCACCCGCTTTCAATTGTTTTGTACATTAAGGGGCCTAATAATAAACATCTCAAAGACAAAGTTTATGGCATTTAGTCCAGGTTAACATTTTAGAAGCAAACTCACCCTCAATGGTTCTCCTTTAAAGAGTGCCCATTCATTTGATTATCTGGGCATTAGGCTATCCGATAAAATGCAATGGGGGTCTCACCAGGACAAAATGTTACTTAACCGTAAGCGGGTGGTGGGTGCTATTGGCAGGGACCAACGTTCATCTTCAACTAGACTGGTAGCCCCAGCCATAGCAGTTTATGAAGGAAAGGCTGTGAGTTTAGCAATGTACGGTGCAGAACTCTGGGGTTTTGAAAAAACTGAAGAGATTGGTAGACATGAGAATACATTTTTTAGAGATCTGGTATCCCTCCCTATTAGCACACCACTTAAGCCTTTATTCTCTGACATGGGCAGACGCCCCTTTAATGATACAGCTAGACTTTGTCCCCTTTTATTTTGGGTAAGATTAAGGCGCACCACAGAACTTCACAACTATGCGATTGATCTTTCCAAGATTATTACCTTGGATACCAATAAAAGGGTCAAATGTCTCAGGGATCTAAGGGACATTCTGACAAAATTGGGTTTAGATGAATCCTGGGCTAACCAGGTCCCTCCGACTAAGTCAGAGATCAAAAAGATCTATTGGAGCTGGGTTAACCAACAGGATTTACATAACCCAAAGCTCGGGAGATTAACCGATGAGTTTCTGCAGCACAAACTGGTTGGATCCTTTGAATTATACTTAGATCTTATCAAGACACCTAGAGACAGGGCATTGTACATGCAGTTTAGATTTGGGTCTCTAGTGCTAAACACCACACTGGCCAAATTGATCCATCAAAACGCACTTTAGCTAACTGCCCTTGCTGCGATGCTCAGCAAGAAACTGTAGCCCATTTATTTTTTGTTTGCCCAGCCTATAAACAGGCTAGGACCAAATGGCAAAAGCCTGTATGTACTCAACTGGGCACTAGAAACCATCTTGTTGCTCTACGTATTCTGAGAACGGACTCATCTAGGTCTTTGTCTGTATGTGGTGTTGCCAAGGATCTGGGCTGTGCTTGGATTGTTTGCATAAAAGCACAAAACAAGAAAGAAAGTTTAAACAAGTAGCATCTAACTTAGGGCTAGCGGAGCAGGTTTAGATACAGGATTGAGTTGTAATGCATTGTTGACTAATTATTAAGTGCAAGCTATAAGTATTAGCAACCATATATATTTTTAATTTGAATCTCTGTCTAGTAAATAGGAAAAGATGTTTAATTTTAGAGTGGTCTGTATAGCAAGATTTTAAATGTTTTAACTATATGAAAATTGTAAATACATACCTTTTTTATTATACAATTGTAGAATGCTTTTATGATGCCTGCTATTGAATAAAGCCAATTAAAAATGTGTTTTAAAAAAAAAATGTGTATTAGGCTGTTCCAAGAGTGTTAGGTAGAGTTATCAGTATGCTACATATTTGCATATTCATATAATCACTGCAACGTTTTGTTGGCTGAATTATTCATCTTCTTTGCTGTTCTTGTAATGCTGGTAACAATGTTTTGTTTCCTTCTACTAATTATTACAGCTCATGTCTTTCACACGAGAATCCAATTGTTTCAATAAATATTTGAAATGCCAATTTGTGTATTTCATGTGCCTTCCTTTGGGCATGCCTAAGTAACAACAAAAGGGTAGATCTGTTTCCACGACTTCCTTGGGGGAATTAGAGTGATAATGATCTGAAGTTGCTGGACACTATCAGGTATCCTTTCAGGTTTAAGGGTCCAAATGGCGCACTGTGAGCGAGCCAGGAATCGGAATCTGGTTATATGAGTAGACTCAGTTCCCATATTTTGATGCATAGGTTGGTTGTCCAAACCCACATTTCGACTTAACTTGTAATAACCGTACAATGTTAATTTCTAAATGGCACCTAGTCTCCAAGCACTCTCAATATATAGTTTGATCCATACTGTAAGGAAGTGTATCCTATAATAGTTTTTAATAATTAAAGAATAAATCTCTAGATTGGATTTTTCCAATCGACATCCATTAGAATTCCTTAGTCAAGACTTTGATTGCTCTGAGTGAAATTCCAGCTTGTCAATGACATACCCTTCATACTGGATCGTCTTGCAACATATAGGTTCTAGATATATATGTCCAAATTGCAAAAATGACATTTTTACCAACTCGATGCCTTTGCATATCAATTACCAGTTATACTGTGCAATTGTAGTCAGGGAGAAAATGTCCCCATAGCAGTCCAGTAGCCGTCCAAAATCCATAATCATAACCCAGCTAAAAAATCCATTACAACCATCTGTAACTTGCATTTCCTCTTATTGTCTCTACATGAAATCACGCTTTTATCATCTCAGCACTATTTTATTGCTCGAACCTAAATTGTGCATGAGCCTTTGTAAGGGCTTCCTGCAATTCCCTAAATGAGGGGTGCATAACTTATCTCAGTTGTGAAATCCTTTGAATTCCGACTTTGACTTTAAACAAGTAATTTCATCCTGCATCCTTATCTAATATGTATTTCAGAGCTCTTTCCTCAAACCTGCAGTGTCTTATTTCTCTGACAGCAGGGAAATTGCTTAGGGGAGCTCTCTGTTTAACAAGAGGCAGACAGTTTAATGTTTAAAACTCCTGTAATTTAATGAGCTCCGGGGTGCGCTGTTATGTGGTGCCTGGGGATGATTTCTTCTTTCAGGCAGATATGCAATTGCATTTCTTATTTCGTTGTAGAAAGTCAGATTACAGGAAGGTTTTAAGACCCTGATTGTCAGACCAGTACAATGATCATTGACCACTTCCTGCCGGAGAAAAGGATAAACCCTTGGATTACAGGACGAAGCTAGGGAAGGTGATGGCAGGGTAAGCCTGCATGAATCGAACTTCCCAGAAGCAGAGAATGACTGTACGAAGAGATTAACAACGTTTAGAATAATCTAGTTCAGTGCCGCAAATCGTCCTTTGTTGTACAACGTGGCCAAGTACCAGACAAAATGGCGGCTCTGAAATTACGGACACTAAAACTCCATAGGGCTCTAAAATGTGAATACTCTCTGAAGTTCGGCACAAGGTGGGCAATTCAAAAAAGCAGTTATGCGTACAGTAAATCGTACTACAGCGGTACTCTCACGTTTACGAATCAGCCCCGAAACGTCCAACTGCCTATTAGTAATCGTGTGAATGCAGCATAGTCCTATTTGTACTGTTTGTCTATGAATATTAAAATGTTGCTCAGATTGAAAATATTTTGAGCCCAATTTTCAAAGGCATATAAAAGCGTATAAAAGAGTACTACAGGGATACTGATTTACATACTCCAAAATGCCTTTATGAGCAGGCCCGATGTCTTTAACAGTGTAGATTTGTATGCCGGTCATTTTTAATTGTACGATCCTGTAAAGAACTTGAGGAATTCGTTCATGACTTTTAAGTGGTGGTGCTAGATACGGCCTAGTGTGGAGGTAGGAGATCTTTGAAAGTTCCCCTAGTGTCATGGTGGTGACTTGATGGAGTGTGCAGGTCTGTCTGCCAGCGTTCACAGGTTCAAAGTGAGAGCAGCGTGGTGGTTTAGTGAACATGTCTGAAGTCTGCCTGAGCCACAATTATCAATGGGAATGAGCTGAGAGATAACAGGTCGAAGAAAAAGCCTTGAAGGAGATTAGTGCTTGCCACCTCCAGAGATGCTTCTCTTTGGAGGCCTGCATGGAATTAATCTGCCATAGCTGGGAGAGGGAATGGTATCTTAACAGCAGAACAGGTGTGCATTAGGCCTATCCTCAGCCAATTGTAGGTATTATATGAGGGTATCATTGACAGGTCACCTCTCAGAAGGACAGAGCGGTCCTAATCTATTAATGCCGCAATCTGTGGACAAAGAACATTAAGTGGGCAGGCATGAGCTACCCTGTGTATGTCTTTAAGCATTAGGAAGGCCCCTTGCTAAAGCTAGGAAGATTCTGCTCCCTATTCACGAGACTATGTTCTTTGCTGGTTCAGGATTTAACTGATTTATCACTCATGACAGCAGTGCAATATAGTCATTCATAGCCCCAAACAGTTAGGGGACAATTTTAGATTTCAATCACAATCAATCAAGGGTTTTGTAGACCTCAAAACTCACCCGAGAAGGTCTCAAGGCGCTTGGGAAGGAGGGGCAACCTCTGTTAGGGTCAGTCAAAGAGCCAGGTCTTGAGGTCCATTCTGAATTGGTGGCGTGTCGGGCTCTGCTGGAGGTGAAGGGGGAGTTCATTCCAGGTCTTAGCTGCGAGGTAGTAGAAGGATCTTCCACCAGCTCTGGTCCTGTAGAAGTGAGGGACGGTGGCTAGGGCGAGGTCGGCTGAGCGAAGGATTCTCTTGGGGGCATAGAAGGAGATTCTGTCATTGAGGTATTGGGGTCCAGAGTTGTGGAGGGCTTTGTAGGCATGTGTGAGCAGCTTGAATGTTATTCTTTTTTCGACGGTGAGCCAGTGGAGGCCGCAGAGGTGTTGGGTGATGTGATCGTGTCATGGGATATCGAGGATAAGTCATGCTGCTGCGTTCAGGGTGGTCGGGAGTTTGCGGAGAAGATTGTTGTTTATTCCTGCGTAAAGGCCTTTGCCGTAGTCTAGTCTGCTGGTGATGAGTGCGTGGCTGATGGTTTTCCTGGAGTCGGGTTGGGGGGGGGTTGTCCACTTGAACGTCTTGCGGAGTATGCAGAGGGTGTTGAAGCATGTGGAGGATACAGAGTTGATCTGGCGGTTCAAAGTGAGTGAAAAGTTGAGTGTGATACCTAGGTTGCATGCGTAGTCAGTTAGGGTGGGAGGGTTTCTGAGGGCGGGGAGGTGTTGTTCCATTGGGGGGGGGGTGGAGCAGAGGATGAGGGCTTCTGTTTTATCAGAGTTGAGCTTCAGGCAGCTGTTGCTCATCCATGTCGCGACAGTTTTAATCCCTTCTTGGAAGGTGTGCCTGGTGATATTGGGTTCCTTGGTGAGGGAGCAGATGAGCTGAGTGTCATCGAGGCTACGAGAGGGGTCATGTAGACGTTGAAAAGTGTGGGGCTGAAGTCGGATCCTTGGGGTACTCCGCATCTGATCTCTTTTGAATGCCTGCGTTGTGGAGTCAGGTGGCTAGTGTACAGTGGTCGAGGAGGGCACCGATGTCGGTGACGGCAAGAAGGGCGGTCTCGGTACTGTAGTTTCTGTGGAACCCGGACTGAGAGGTAACTGGGATGCTATGGGTTTCTATGAAGTGTGCTAGCTGGGTGTTGACGGCCTTTTCGATGACTTTAGCAGCAAAAGGAAGCAGTGAGATGGCCTGAAATTCTTGAGGTCCATCGGGTCTGCGGCGGGATTCTTTAGAAGGGGTTGACACTTCCAGTTGTCGGGGAAGGTGGCTGTGTCGAGGAAGCAGTTAATGGTTCGGCGTAACTTGGGTGCAATGGCTGTGGCGGCCCTGTGGAATATTTGCCCCGGGCAGCGGTCAGAAGGTGCTCTGGATTTGATGCTCTTTATTGTCTTTAAGATGTCTTCTGTGATGAGAGGGGCCCAGGTGTGAAGGGTCTGTTGGGTGGCATTGTTGGGGGTGGGAGTTGAGGCGGTGCCATGGTCTTGATGGTCGAAGTTGTTTTAGAGCGTCTTGATCTTATAGTGGAAGAAGGAGCTGAGTTTGTTGCAGAGGTCTTGGCAGGGAGGGGCGTCGGTTGTTTCGCTGTGGGGTTTGGCGAAATCCTGAATGTTGGTGAAAAGTTCTTTGGAGTTGTGAGGGTTGGTGAGAATTCTGTCCTGGATGAAGTTTTTCTTTCTTCATTTGATGAGTTAGTGGTGTGCTGTGATGGCTGTTTTGTAGGCGATTCTGAAAAGGGGGTGGTGATGAACAGAGTTTCTGAATTAAGCAGACCACTCTTACCCAGTCCAAAGATCAGGGCTTGATCCATCACCGTTATTTATCTCACTGCACCATCCCAGCTCAGAACCTGGCTATATGCAAATCAGTCTGTCCCTGGCCCAGTGCATCATGGGAACAGGGCAGACTAAACTACCAAGCCAATTCTTCACCAGAAAGGAGACAAGCTAGCGGGGACCGGTTTCTGGCATTTCAGCCGTCTTCGGCCCGGCTTGCTTGAATCCTGATGGTGCAGTGAGAAAGGGACTCATGTCTGAGTATACCCTGCCACACCTATAGTGGGCAAAAACGATTCAGAAAAGGAGGTGGTGATGAACAGAGTGTCTGAATTAAGCAGACCACTCTTATCCAGTCCAAAGATCAGGGCTTGATCCATCACCGTTATTTATCTCACTGCACCATCCCAGCTCAGAACCTGGCTATATGCAAATCAGTCTGTCCCTGGCCCAGTGCATCATGGGAACAGGGCAGACTAAACTACCAAGCCAATTCTTCACCAGAAAGGAGACAAGCTAGCGGGGACCGGTTTCTGGCATTTCAGCCATCTTCGGCCCGGCTTGCTTGAATCCTGATGGTGCAGTGAGAAAGGGACTCATGTCTGAGTATACCCTGCCACACCTATAGTGGCCAAAAACGATTCAGAAAAGGGGGTGGTGATGAACAGAGTGTCTGAATTAAGCAGACCACTCTTACCCAGTCCAAAGATCAGGGCTTGATCCATCACCGTTATTTATCTCACTGCACCATCCCAGCTCAGAACCTGGCTATATGCAAATCAGTCTGTCCCTGGCCCAGTGCATCATGAGAACAGGGCAGACTAAACTACCAAGCCAATTCTTCACCAGAAAGGAGACAAGCTACCGGGGACCGGTTTCTGGCATTTCAGCCATCTTCGGCCCGGCTTGCTTGAATCCTGATGGTGCAGTGAGAAAGGGACTCATGTCTGAGTATACCCTGCCACACCTATAGTGGCCAAAAACAATTCAGAAAAGGGGGTGGTGATGAACAGAGTGTCTGAATTAAGCAGACCACTCTTACCCAGTCCAAAGATCAGGGCTTGATCCATCACCGTTATTTATCTCACTGCACCATCCCAGCTCAGAACCTGGCTATATGAAAATCAGTCTGTCCCTGGCCCAGTGCATCATGGGAACAGGGCAGACTAAACTACCAAGCCAATTCTTCACCAGAAAGGAGACAAGCTACCGGGGACCGGTTTCTGGCATTTCAGCCGTCTTCGGCCCGGCTTGCTTGAATCCTGATGGTGCAGTGAGAAAGGGACTCATGTCTGAGTATACCCTGCCACATCTATAGTGGCCAAAAACGATTCAGAAAAGGGGGTGGTGATGAACAGAGTGTCTGAATTAAGCAGACCACTCTTACCCAGTCCAAAGATCAGGGCTTGATCCATCACCGTTATTTATCTCACTGCACCATCCCAGCTCAGAACCTGGCTATATGCAAATCAGTCTGTCCCTGGCCCAGTGCATCATGGGAACAGGGCAGACTAAACTACCAAGCCAATTCTTCACCAGAAAGGAGACAAGCTACCGGGGACCGGTTTCTGGCATTTCAGCCGTCTTCAGCCCGGCTTGCTTGAATCCTGATGGTGCAGTGAGAAAGGGACTCATGTCTGAGTATACCCTGCCACACCTATAGTGGCCAAAAACGATTCAGAAAAGGGGGTGGTGAGGAACAGAGTGTCTGAATTAAGCAGACCACTCTTACCCAGTCCAAAGATCAGGGCTCGATCCATCACCGTTATTTATCTCACTGCACCATCCCAGCTCAGAACCTGGCTATATGCAAATCAGTCTGTACCTGGCCCAGTGCATCATGGGAACAGGGCAGACTAAACTACCAAGCCAATTCTTCACCAGAAAGGAGACAAGCTACCGGGGACCGGTTTCTGGCATTTCAGCCGTCTTCGGCCCTGCTTGCTTGAATCCTGATGGTGCAGTGAGAAAGGGACTCATGTCTGAGTATACCCTGCCACACCTATAGTGGCCAAAAACGATTCAGAAAAGGGGGTGGTGATAAACAGAGTGTCTGAATTAAGCAGACCACTCTTACCCAGTCCAAAGATCAGGGCTTGATCCATCACCGTTATTTATCTCACTGCACCATCCCAGCTCAGAACCTGGCTATATGCAAATCAGTCTGTCCCTGGCCCAGTGCATCATGGGAACAGGGCAGACTAAACTACCAAGCCAATTCTTCACCAGAAAGGAGACAAGCTACCGGGGACTAGTTTCTGGCATTTCAGCCGTCTTCGGCCCGGCTTGCTTGAATCCTGATGGTGCAGTGAGAAAGGGACTCATGTCTGAGTATACCCTGCCACACCTATAGTGGCCAAAAACAATTCAGAAAAGGGGGTGGTGATGAACAGAGTGTCTGAATTAAGCAGACCACTCTTACCCAGTCCAAAGATCAGGGCTTGATCCATCACCGTTATTTATCTCACTGCACCATCCCAGCTCAGAACCTGGCTATATGCAAACCAGTCTGTCCCTGGCCCAGTGCATCATTGGAACAGGGCAGACTAAACTACCAAGCCAATTCTTCACCAGAAAGGAGACAAGCTACCGGGGACCGGTTTCTGGCATTTCAGCCATCTTCGGCCCGGCTTGCTTGAATCCTGATGGTGCAGTGAAAAAGGGACTCATGTCTGAGTATACCCTGCCACATCTATAGTGGCCAAAAACGATTCAGAAAAGGGGGTGGTGATGAACAGAGTGTCTGAATTAAGCAGACCACTCTTACCCAGTCCAAAGATCAGGGCTTGATCCATCACCGTTATTTATCTCACTGCACCATCCCAGCTCAGAACCTGGCTATATGCAAATCAGTCTGTCCCTGGCCCAGTGCATCATGGGAACAGGGCAGACTAAACTACCAAGCCAATTCTTCACCAGAAAGGAGACAAGCTACCGGGGACCGGTTTCTGGCATTTCAGCCGTCTTCGGCCCGGCTTGCTTGAATCCTGATGGTGCAGTGAGAAAGGGACTCATGTCTGAGTATACCCTGCCACACCTATAGTGGCCAAAACGATTCAGAAAAGGGGGTGGTGATGAACAGAGTGTCTGAATTAAGCAGACCACTCTTACCCAGTCCAAAGATCAGGGCTTGATCCATCACCGTTATTTATCTCACTGCACCTTCCCAGCTCAGAACCTGGCTATATGCAAATCAGTCTGTCCCTGGCCCAGTGCATCATGGGAACAGGGCAGACTAAACTACCAAGCCAATTCTTCACCAGAAAGGAGACAAGCTACCGGTGACCGGTTTCTGGCATTTCAGCCGTCTTCGGCCCTGCTTGCTTGAATCCTGATGGTGCCGTGAGAAAGGGACTCATGTCTGAGTATACCCTGCCACACCTATAGTGGCCAAAAACGATTCAGAAAAGGGGGTGGTGATAAACAGAGTGTCTGAATTAAGCAGACCACTCTTACCCAGTCCAAAGATCAGGGCTTGATCCATCACCGTTATTTATCTCACTGCACCATCCCAGCTCAGAACCTGGCTATATGCAAATCAGTCTGTCCCTGGCCCAGTGCATCATGGGAACAGGGCAGACTAAACTACCAAGCCAATTCTTCACCAGAAAGGAGACAAGCTACCGGGGACTAGTTTCTGGCATTTCAGCCGTCTTCGGCCCGGCTTGCTTAAATCCTGATGGTGCAGTGAGAAAGGGACTCATGTCTGAGTATACCCTGCCACACCTATAGTGGCCAAAAACAATTCAGAAAAGGGGGTGGTGATGAATAGAGTGTCTGAATTAAGCAGACCACTCTTACCCAGTCCAAAGATCAGGGCTTGATCCATCACCGTTATTTATCTCACTGCACCATCCCAGCTCAGAACCTGGCTATATGCAAACCAGTCTGTCCCTGGCCCAGTGCATCATTGGAACAGGGCAGACTAAACTACCAAGCCAATTCTTCACCAGAAAGGAGACAAGCTACCGGGGACCGGTTTCTGGCATTTCAGCCATCTTCGGCCCGGCTTGCTTGAATCCTGATGGTGCAGTGAAAAAGGGACTCATGTCTGAGTATACCCTGCCACATCTATAGTGGCCAAAAACGATTCAGAAAAGGGGGTGGTGATGAACAGAGTGTCTGAATTAAGCAGACCACTCTTACCCAGTCCAAAGATCAGGGCTTGATCCATCACCGTTATTTATCTCACTGCACCATCCCAGCTCAGAACCTGGCTATATGCAAATCAGTCTGTCCCTGGCCCAGTGCATCATGGGAACAGGGCAGACTAAACTACCAAGCCAATTCTTCACCAGAAAGGAGACAAGCTACCGGGGACCGGTTTCTGGCATTTCAGCCGTCTTCGGCCCGGCTTGCTTGAATCCTGATGGTGCAGTGAGAAAGGGACTCATGTCTGAGTATACCCTGCCACACCTATAGTGGCCAAAAACGATTCAGAAAAGGGGGTGGTGATGAACAGAGTGTCTGAATTAAGCAGACCACTCTTACCCAGTCCAAAGATCAGGGCTTGATCCATCACCGTTATTTATCTCACTGCACCATCCCAGCTCAGAACCTGGCTATATGCAAATCAGTCTGTCCCTGGCCCAGTAGATCATGGGAACAGGGCAGACTAAACTACCAAACTACCTACACCGAACCTAGTTTCTCTCCTTTTATAGGATCTACATCATTTCTTTCTCATATCGGGGTGTGTATGTGACTCGACTGCACATTCACCGATGGAACAATGACCCTCTCCTTGCCTTTGGTGCACCAGTGGTGCGGATGCTGCACGGTCATCATTAAGTAGGGGTCAGGAGGGCGGTCAACTGGGAGGCGGGAGTGGGAATTACTGGGGGAGGGGTGCAGGGGCTGCAGGTGTGGGGGGCACGGGAAGAGGGAGCGGGGAGGGCTAGAGGAAAATAGTGAGAAAAGGGACAGAAAGCGGAACAGGCCAAGCGAAAAGAGGCACAATAGAGGAGAGAAGGGAGAGAGAAAGAGGCAAAAACGGGAGGGAAAGGCAGAGAAACAGAGGCACAATGGAGAAATAAAGGCAGAGAGAAAGAGCCAAAATTGCAGGAAAAGCTAAAGAAACAGAGGCACAATAGAGAAAGAAGGCAGAGCAAAAGAGGCCAAAATGAGAAAAAAGGCAGAGAAACAGAGGCACAATAGAGAAAAAAAGAGGTACAAAAGGGGGTGGTAATGGACGGAGCATCTGAACCAATCAAACACTCACACCCAGATAACAGATCTGGGTTTAATCCATCACCATTTTTAGCCCACTCTGCCACCCCAGTTCAGACATGGCCATATGCAAATCAGTCTGACCCTGTGCCTCATGGGAACAGTCCAGCCCGAACTGCCAAGCCATGCCTTCCCTGGACCGGAAACAAGCTTCCGAGGACCGGTTTCTGGCATTTCAGCCGTCTTCAGCCCGGCTTGCTTGAATCCAGTGGCAAAGTGAGCAAGGGACTCCCGTCTGAGCATACCCTGCTAACTTATGGCGAACAAAGAGGTACAAAAGGGGGTGGTGATTGACGGAGCATCTGAACCAATACGATCTTTTATTCATAACTATGGATATATCAACATTATATACCAGTATAGCCCACACAGACGGCATAAGAGCCATGCAATTTTTCCTTGATAAACGCCCACTTGAAATGTACCGACACAACGAAATGCTAGTTAAGATGGTTGAGAAATGTTTAAAGAACAATGTATTTCTATTTAATAACACGGTATACAAACAACTCAGGGGCGTGGCAATGGGTGCATGTTTCTCCCCCAGCTACGCGGGGCTCCACGTAGGCTGGTGGGAGGTGGGAGGCTGGTGGGAGGAACATGTACTCAAGGGGCAGCATGTGGGTTATTGGATCAATAATGTTGTAAGATATTGGCGGTATATCGATGACGTTTTTGTCATTTGGTGGGGTACTGTGGCACAGGCTAATGAGTTCGTCAAAGATATCAATACGAACAAACTGAATTTAAATTTCAGAAGCCAATTTCCTTGATGTACATGTAGAAATACAAAAAAATAAGATAGTCACCAGTCTGTACCGTAAAACAACCTCAGGGAATACAATTCTAAATGCAGGAAGTTTTCACCCACGCCATACCATCAAAAGTATCCCCTATGGGGAGTTTCTTTGGATACACAGAACCTGCAGCACACCAGAACTCAGGGATCAATACCAACGTGAGGCCAAAATTTGACTTATGGCTAGGGGTTACAACCCCAACAGTTTAGATGAGGCGATGAAAAAAGCAAATACCTTAGACCGCCTCGATCTCATAGATCCCAACAGATCCAATATGGAAACTTCTATCAAAAGCCAGGACAGTGGGGCGATAAGGCTGATAACAGGCTACAGTAGACAGTTATGCCAAATCACTAAGATAGTGAAGCAACAATGGCCAATCCTAATGACAGACCAGGTTCTTAAAGAAGTTTTACCTGACGCCCCCACGATCCCCTTTAGACGGGCTTACGCAATGCGTAATGATCTGGTCACAAGCAGTCCAGAAACTGCATCTAAAACCGAATGGCTATCACCACGGAAAGGATTTTTCCGTTGTAGTTCTTGCCGGGCCTGCAAATTTGGGGTTAATACTTCCAGCTATGTTACCACATTTGGTGCAACCCCACTAGCCATAAAGGGTCATTTCACTTGCCGCACAGAACTGGCGGTATATGTACTACGGTGTAGTTGCAATCTAGTGTACGTGGGCAGCACCAAGCTGGCAGTCCATGTTCGCATTTAGCAACATTTACGAGCGATAGTTAATGCCGACCAAAGCTACCCTGTAGTACGGCATTTTCAAACTACGCATGGAAAAGATGTATCACACCTCCAGTACTTCGTGATTGACGCAGTAACTCCCAGCAAAAAAGGTGGTGACAATGAGAAGACCCTAAGACAATTGGAGTCTAGGTAAATTATTCAACTTAACAGTAAGGCCCCAGGAGGCCTTAATATGGGGGAAGACTTACGAAACTTCTTATAAGTATGTTCACTCCATTCAGCATCATAGCATGGATGTTTGATCTAGACCAGCTATGGTATGGATTGATATTCCATTGGCAATGGGTGATAACAGGAAAAACTGAGGGCTCTCAGCTATTGGTCCAAAACCTAAATATGTACCTAACCTTGCATTCCCGGATTCCCTCCTAGCTAATATGAGAATCAATGAATTTTGCTACATTTATACAGAGCACTTCAGCACTAATTTTTTCACTTATTTTTACACTACTTTTAGCATTTTATGAATATTTTAGGATCAGTATCCTTGCATCGCCATGTACAAGCTATATACCATGCCCAGACCACCTAACAAGGAACACCATTATGGTGAGGGTATGTAACAAATACAGAGCATAGGACAGAACAATTAGGCATTGGGGTGACTAACTATATTATACTTGGGCATAGATGCAATTTGCATTCTTAGGCATTAATGTATGCTTTTTTAATAGGATGTAATCAACTCAGCATATAACCATTAACTGCTGCAAAACGACTGACACCCTATTGTATTTCGGGTTATGAATTTACTATTATGCACACAAGCACTTTAATTAATATGCAACAATATTCACAATTGTTACCCATATCTAAGGGTCAGTTTTAAACAATGTGTATTTGTACAGATAACAGTTTTAAACGATGTATCCTACATTCTTGGCATTTTTTACATTGTTTGCATTCATGTATGCTTGTCGAACGGGACTCAATCAGTTTAGTATGCAATATGGACTGTTGTTAATAATTGACACTTATTTGCATTTTGAGCTATGAATTTGTAATATGCACATAAGCACTTTAATAGTCATGTAGCTACATTTATAATTGCTAGTCACAATTTGCTCAGACTAATCATATGCATACAGTATATGCCACAACCTTTCGTAATTTGCACTCCAAAATGGTGCTCGCTTTAGCAAGAAGAAGCGGGCAGTTTTGTTATGTAGTCCTATCTCTGTGTCTATGCATGATTACTGTTTGGCACGAAATGCATAGGAGATCTTTTAATATCACAGTGCTTAACCACCGTTTGACATCAGTGAGCAAGGGCACGGACATGCCCGAAACGCGTCTGACGACATGCACCACTTAATGCACAATAAAAGCATTTCCTAAAGAAGAAGTCTGACTCTGGCTTATTAACGCTGTCTGCGTACCTGTCTGTGCTCGAGGCACTTTGGAGGCAAGTTGGATTGTATATATATATATATATATATATATATATCGATACACGCTCGCTTTTTCAGAAGAAAGCAGACGGCACTCCAAACTGGTGGTATTTCATTGAATTTATTGGCAGACCCCCTACCCCATAAAAAGACAAACGCGTTTCGCCGTGAAACGGCTTCCTCAGTGTCAAGGTGAATAACAAAACACACCATTATATCTCCACCTCTTCATTACCATCAAAAGAGGACTAAACCAAAAGCTAGTTGGAATTGTGGCAGACATCTTGTAATGTACAAGTATATGTTTTCTCACATTAGTACACGGAGAATGGCGATTAATAAAGTGCTCGTGCAATTAAAAACAACGGGGAAACCCCATGTAATTCTTTTGTTAGATATATTACTTGCTCGGAGAAAAGAAAGGTATGCATATAGCAAAAACAATTAGTTCATATATATACACATAGACCCGGTGCATAGAAAAAATTACATTTTTTGAAATTGTTAAAATGTCAGGAGTTAGCATCAAGTGCAGGTTTAATGCAAATATTTACATAACTCTCTATATCGATTGTTGGAAAGTTTAACATTTGTATGTAATTGATATACATCAACATTCTATTTATGTGCACCGTGTGTATTGGATAACTCTCTCTAGGTTTTTGTACGTGCTCCGGGCAGGTCACTTGTTTCTAGCGCCCTGAATGGGCATGTTTTCTTGTTTTTCTAAGTCTTGCCCTGTATGGGCATAGGCCTCCCTAATACAAGTATACTGATTTCATAATCAAATGAACACAAAGCGTACGGGGGAGGTTAGCAGATGATGGTATCTTAATTATGTTTTAGATGTTTCCTATTCATTTGTTTACAGTTAGCCCCACTATGATTTTAGTCCAGGTGTACCCGAAGTTCTTCGTCATTGTTTAGACCCACCGGCTTCATAGTTTGGAGATCGATAATATATCTCGACTCCATTGCCCTGAGAGTTCTGATTTTGTCACCACCTCTTTCCTGTCTTTCCAATTGATCTATAAGGTAAAAAGACAGTAAGTCTCTGTTGCTGTTATGGTGGGTTTCGAGGTGGCGTGCCACCGGGTAATTTTTGTCCTTATTGGTGATGGCACGCATGTGCTCCAAGATGCGCTTTTTTGCTGGGTTGATCGTACTCCCAACGTATCTCTTGGAGCACGGGCAGACAAGACAATATATCACAAATTCCGAATTACAATTCAGGAATTTGTTGATAGTTCTTGTAGGTCGGGGGTCATTGGGTCTACCCTCATACTTGATCTTTTTCTGACTGAATTTACATGCTTTACAGTGCATGCAGGGGTAGAAACCCTGGATAGGTTTGGATCTGGATGGTTTTGGGGGGTCCCTGTAGTGACTCCTTGTTAGATGGTCGCCTAAGGATTGACAACGCCTATATGTAATCATTGGTCTAGGCGATATTCTGTTCTTCAGGACACTATCTGTTTTCAGAATATGCCAGTTGTTGTTAAAAATCTGGACCAACTCCTTCGATCTCATATTATAGGTCGTGATCATTCTGGTCACAGGTTCTGTCTCCACTGTCTTTCTCAGGTTTTTGTTCACCAGGAGATCTTTTCTGTTTATAAGTTCCACTTTTTTGGAGGCCTCTGAAAGTGATGTTCTCGAATAGCCTCGCTCTAGAAATCTAGAGACTGCTGCTTTTTGTGCCTGTAGGAAATCACTGTGTTCTGAGCAATTTCGTTTCAGGCGTAAAAGTTCACCGTAAGGAATGTTTTTTACCATAGATCTAGGGTGGTGACTGGCAGCGTGCAAGACGGCATTTCCTGCCGTCGGCTTGCGGTAGAGCTTAGTTTGAATGATGCCACCTGCCGCAAATACCTCAAGGTCGAGATAGTGGACTGATTTATCGCTTATCACACTGGTGAATCTCAAATTGAGACTGTTGTCGTCTAGCGTCGCCACAAACCTCTCAGCCGAGGGTCTGTGCCCCGCCAGACGACAAACAGGTCGTCAATGTATCTGGTCCAAACCATAATATGGTCCAGCCAATGTTCGTTGGTCCCCCCCCAGGTCACGTGCTTCTCCCACCAGCCTACGAAAAGGTTCGCATAGCTGGGAGCGAAGCACGTGCCCATGGCGGTCCCCCTGATCTGATGATACAATGTACCTGAGAACAGAAAGATGTTATTGTAAAGACAAAACTCAGTCATTTTCCGAAGCATGCGATTGTGTTGATGGAATTGCATGCTTTTCTTTTTCAAAAACCATTCGATAGCTTGGAGTCCATCTTGATGCCCAATGCAGGTGTACAAATTGGCGACATCTAGAGTGATGAGGAGCATGTCGTTATCCCATTGTATGTCGTCAATAATCCTAAGGAAGTCCTGAGTGTCTCTTACAAAAGAGGGAAGAGCTTTGACATAGGGAGATAGATAGTTATCAATGAATCTGGAAGTTGCTTCTAAGAGGCTTCCTATAGACGAGACGATTGGTCTCCCTGGTGGGTGCTTGATGTCTTTATGCACCTTTGGCAGGTGGTAAAAAGTGGGGATGATTGGATGTTGGCAATGCAGGTACTCATGTTCGCTTTTGCTCAGCATGCCTTCATCCAGCCATATCTTTAGGAGTCCATGATATTCCAAGATGCATTTCTCAAAGTCATTCCTATTGATCACCTCATAGCATTCTTTATCCTCTAGTTGTCTTAATGCTTCCAGTTTATATTGTTCCTTGTCAAAAATAACTATGTTTCCCCCCTTGTCTGAAGGTTTAATCTCTATCGAACTATCTTCCTTAAGTGATTTTATTGCTTGCCATTCCATGCAGGAGATATTAGAGTTGTTTTTAGTGATTTCCACTTTCTTGGTGGTGAGTTTGTCCAGATCTTGTAAAATTGCATCGTTGAAAACATCAATGGCGTCATGTGTTGCATGCGGTAAGAATCTAGATTTCTTTTTTAGGTTGCTAGGGTCTCTCCTCTGTATGATTTCTTCTCTCCTGAGTACTTCAATTGAGCTTGGCAAATCCTCCGTGCCTGCTAAAGAATGCGTTATTTGAAGGAGAGATAAGTCATCATCAATGAGATCGTTGGTCATTTCGTTGGTTGTTCCAGTATTTGTTGTCAGTTCTGGTTGGGGGCGATTAGCAAAGATTTTATCCAATTTTAATTTCCGTACAAACTTGAAGATGTCAATTCTTGTTTCTACAGGATCAAATTTAGCTGTGGGGCAGAAAGTCGTGCCTCTTCTCAGTACTTGTTACTCATGGGTTGAAAGTTTTCTCTGAGAGAGGTTGATGATAGTGTTCTCTTGTCTCATCGTCTCCCCCTCCTGCCCCTGCTCCGGGTTACTATAGGTGTTGTGTCTTGTGCAGCCCCTTCTGCCACGCCTGGTTTTCCTTCTTTCTTTGTGGCTTTTTTCGCCATCTGGGGCTGTGGACGTTGTCGCGTTTCTTTCATTACTTGAAATTCGTCTAAAAAAGGCTCAGTTATGTCGGGTTCCACATTTTGTCTTCCATTTAATCTGGTCGACTCATCCTCTGATGTTGAGACTTCTGATTCTGAGGTGACATTGGTAGTAGCCCGTTGGGCTCCCTGAGCGAGCCTTTTTCTTGTGGCATCGAATTTCTTCGCGAAGGTGAGTATTCTGCCCGTTAAATAATCTTGCTCGTCCCTCTGGAACTTTGTTTGCTTCCTTTTCTTGATTCTGTTTTCATATTCTTTGAGTCGTTTTTGCATGTTTGCACGTAGATCGTCAGTGGTCTTCGTATCCTTTTCTTTTGCAATTAGATCTTCAAGTTTTTGGATCTCAGAGAGAGCTTTGTCCCTATCACTCCATGCGTATTTTATTAGCAATAGTAACATGCCTTTGCTCGAATCAGCTGTATACGCTGCCCAGTCTTTTAACAATTGGGGATCCGGGTTTTCGTAAGATGGAAAGGTAAAAATCTGCAAGCCTCTGGGGACTCTATTGCAGTCCACGTATCTTTGGAGTGATGTAGCCTCCCACCATTTTCTTATCTCTCGCTCTTGGATTTTCTCTAATTGGTGGAATAGAGTCTGTAAATTGCTCATGGATGTTTGTGGCAATACCAAAGTCTCTGATCTCTTTGTCACTGCATTGAGGCTTTTAAACACATCATCCGCCTCTCTCTCCCTCTCCGCGATTAGGGACATGATGGCAAGGGAGTCCGTGGCACCAGCGTTGCACGCTGTGACTATCTCAGTGATTTCTCAAAACGGGGTAACAAAGAGTTGTGTGGGGGTCTGCCAAGTTAGCTTATAGCGGGACAGAGGTAAAGTAATTACAAAGCGTGTTGCCGGGTACTGGTGCATGCAGCGCTTACCCTCTCCGGACGTCCACAGTAGCCGACGGCGTTCCGCGGTCTCACGGGTTGGGCAGGCTGCAAACAGGGTTCCTCCGTAACTCCTTATGCTTCCAGGTTCCGCAATATGGATGCCAGCATGGATTCCTCTTTTACCTCGGGGCTAACGGCTACATTAACTTGCTGCACTGAACGGTCACAGCCGTTGCTCCGCCCACGTCCCGGTTGCTGGCGTCTCGCGGTGGTGAGCCGCGTAATATCGATACACGCTCGCTTTTTCAGAAGAAAGCAGACGGCACTCCAAACTGGTGGTATTTCATTGAATTTATTGGCAGACCCCCTACCCCATAAAAAGACAAACGCGTTTTGCCATGAAACGGCTTCCTCAGTGTCAAGGTGAATAACAAAACACGCCATTATATCTCCACCTCTTCATTACCATCAAAAGAGGACTAAACCAAAAGCTAGTTGCAATTGTGGCAGACATCTTGTAATGTACAAGTATATGTTTTCTCACATTAGTACACGGAGAATGGCGATTAATAAAGTGCTCGTGCAATTAAAAACAATGGGGGAACCCCATGTAATTCTTTTGTTAGATATATGACTTGCTCGGAGAAAAGAAAGGTATGCATATAGCAAAAACAATTAGTTCATATATATATACACATAGACCCGGTGCATAGAAAAAATTACATTTTTTGAAATTGTTAAAATGTCAGGAGTTAGCATCAAGTGCAGGTATAATGCAAATATTTACATAACTCTCTATATCGATTGTTGGAAAGTTTAACATTTGTATGTAATTGATATACATCAACATTCTATTTATGTGCACCGTGTGTATTGGATAACTCTCTCTACGTTTTTGTACGTGCTCCGGGCAGGTCACTTGTTTCTAGCGCCCTAAATGGGCATGTTGAATATGGAGCACACTGAAGGAGCGCGGTGCCGGTGAAGCGAGGCGCAAAAGAGGCAGCGCGTCGGACATGCCGAGGATCAGCAACCTGATGGAATGTAAAACAATGGAGGGAATGTGACAGCAAGCACCACTATGGCTAGAAATGACTCAATGACTACATGAACAATGATGCAAAGCGCCAGTATGGGCGGGGCTACTTTGAGAAACATCGCGAGTATGACAATTAAAAAACTGCAACGCTGTCTATCCACAAAAAAGCAATTACCAGTGATCAAGGGCGACAACACGCTCGAAACACGTATGGTGTTCATGGCAGAGATTAGGCTGATGAAGTATTGAACGTCGATGCTGTTGCCTGCTTCGCCATTAAAAGGCTGATGGTAAAACTGCGCGTGGGTGTCCTCACTGCAAGAGCAACTTTGTTTCATATTAAGTAGCTGGCTCGAGGCCACGAGGACAACCCCCCTGCTCCTAAGCGGGTCCTTGCGCTCATTTGAATATGGAGCGCACTGAAGGAGCGCGGTGCCGGTGAAGCGAGGCGCAAAAGAGGCAGCGCGTCGGACATGCCGAGGATCAGGAACCCGATGGAAGGTAAAACAATGGAGGGAATGTTACAGCAAGCACCACTATGTCTAGAAATGACTCAATGACTACATGAACAATGATGCAAAGCGCCAGTATGGGTGGGACTACTTTGAGAAACATCGCGAGTATGACATTTAAAAAACTGCAACGCTGTCTATCCACCAAAAAGCCATTACCAGTGATCAAGGGCGACAACACGCTCGAAACGCGTATGGTGTTCATGGCAGAGATTAGGCTGATGAAGTATTGAACGTCGATGCTGTTGCCTGCCTCGCCATTAAAAGTCTGATGGTAAAACTGCGTGTGGGTGTCCTCACTGCGAGAGCAACTTTGTTTCATATATATATATATATTCTCCCAATCCTGGCTTTCAGCATTCAAGAAGAACAGGCACCGACTCCGTGGATGTAATCAAAGGTTTCTTTATTCACCAATAACAGCGATCAGACGCGTTTCGGAGGATGGAACCGCCTTGCTCACTACATCTGTTTGACACCTTGCTTGCTAGCTGTTTTTATACTAGTGCACATTGATTGATTAGTGAAATAACCATGTGACAAAAATAACATGTGATAGTGGACATAGAAGAGTTAAAAGCGCCTCTGCATTTTCAAGTCATCATGACACAGCATAAAAAACAAAGAAATTAAATGTTGTAAATACTTTGTAAATCCGTCTTTACAAGTAGTTAATCTAGTCAAAGTGTGACAATTAATTAAAACATACAACAAAGCTTTTTGAACTCTTAAAACAAACCAGTAGGTCATGAAAGCAAAGTCTGTGTTCTCACACGTGTCAAATGAGAAATGAAAAAGTTCCTAACACAGTGTATTTAAAAGAGTCTGCATGCCCTCACTCTGTAACCTCGTATGCCTGTGCTCCACAGCCTGCCGGTGTGGAGTGTCTCTTGGATGAGCCTGAAACAAGGTAGGGTCACCTATTCCTGAAAGGGGTTAAGTCAAGGGCATGGGGCCGCACGAAGTGCGTAGATAATCGCACAAATTGAGCCATCAAAGGGATAGTTTATTGACGTGGTCACAGACACAGGTTTAGGAGTTTAAGGAAGGCACTGATTTCCGAGTTAGTTTTGTATAATTGTAAAGATTAATCGCAAGTGCGAGGATGCAAGGGCAGGTTGTGCACACTACGCTGGGGTTTACATTGGTTCCCCGCAATATTTAGAGGGAAGAAAATTGCATACAAAATTTAAATCAGAGTTTAAATAAAATGTAGGCGGAAAGAAAAGAAATTACGGAGTCCAGCCCAAGTGGGCTTAAATGACTCATGTCCATGTTATCCTCCGTATAATCATTATAGAGGCCCTGCATCAAATAATAGAGATATGCTTATGAGAAAACAGGTGGGGTGTTTGTAAGGGGTGTATGTTATCTCTCAGAATTGTTTAGGAACTAAGGTTTACTTAGCAAATCAGGTAAATTTGGAGGCGCTTTACTTATCAATGGACTTTGGGATCCCGTGAAGCTTGATTAAATTGACTCATTTAATCAGTTAAGAAGTGCACTGTGAGGTGGATTAAAAAGGAATTATCCTAGATGGTGAAACTAGATGTTTATCTGCAGAAATGGGAGGCTTTATAGGACGGTGGAGAGAGGGTTACATGTGTAAAGAGTGAGTTTCAAGGTTAGAGGTGTACACTGAGTGCTTCATCAGAGTTTAGCCCATTGGGGATCTTGCTGTTGAGCTCGATAATGTATTTAGATTCGAGCCGTCTTAATTTCAGCTGTTTGTTCCCTCCCCTGGGGTTTGGTGCTACACTGTCCAGTACAAAGTACGTTAGATTTTCTGTCTTGCCACTGTGGTATGCATTGATATGGCGGGCCACAGGGTACGCGGGATCATTGTTGGTTATTGCTCGGAGGTGTTGCAGAATCCTCACATGAGCTGGATGAATGGTACTCCCTACGTATATCAAATTGCAGGAGCACGTGAGGGCGTACACTGCAAAATCTGTTTTGCATGTGTAGTGCTGTCTGATTCTGAATGGGGATTTTCTGAAGTTGAACTTGACCGTTTTCGTGTTTACCCCATGTTGGCAAGCTTTGCACTTGGTGCATTTATAGAAACCCGGTTGGGAATGTAACCAGATTTTTTTGGTTGGGGCTGATGGTGCATAGTTGAACAATTCCTGACTCATTGAGGTTGCTCTTCTGAATGTTAGTTGTGGTAGTTTAGCACAGTTTTGTCCTATGACAGTGTCATTTTTAATCAGATGCCAATGCCTATACAGGATTTTTCTGATGTTTCTGTGATGTGTGTTGAAACCTGTGATTAGTCTAGGCGTGGCATTGGTGGTAATTGATTTCTTGTTTTTGGTTGATAATGACTTTTTTTGGAGCAGGACTGCCCTATCTAGGCATTCACTTTTTTTGTCTTGCTTTGTTGAGGGTGGTAGGGCTATATCCTCTTTCCTTGAGTCTGGTGCAGAGACTGTCTGTACTCTTTTGAAGGTCTGCAGCAAGACTACAATTTCGTTTCATTCGTATGCATTCAGCATAAGGTATACTCTCTTTTAGGCTTATAGGATGGGAGCTTGTTGAGTGCAAAATGGTGTTCCCTGCCGTTTCTTTTCTGTGGGTGCGAGTGTGTATTTTGCCTCCCTCATGGAAAACCTCTAAGTCTAGAAAGGTAATGCTGTTTCTACTGGCTGTACATGTAAATTTCAGATTAAGATCATTACAATTGATATCTCTGGAGAATTGCAGTGCACTTTCTTCAGTACCACGCCATAGAATGAATATATCGTCTATGTAACGTCTGTACAAGACAATGTTATTGTTGAAGGCGTCAAAGTGTCGGGTCATGAGTACTTGCTCCTCCCACCAGCCCATATGCAAATTAGCATAGCTGGGGGCGAAGCAAGTACCCATGGCAGTCCCCTGTATCTGCTTGTACAGTAACTTGTTGTAAGTGAAGGTATTGTTCTCCAGGCACCACTCTGCCATATGTACCAGCATTACCGTGTGTTGGAAAAGGCTGATGTCTCTATTGCCAAGGAAATGTTGCATTGCCTTTAAACCATCCCCGTGTCTAATGCTGGCATATAAGCTCTGGACATCTAGGGTGACAAAGCAGAAGTCTTGATCCCACACATAGTCATACATACAAGTTAAGTAATCCCCAGTGTCCTGAAGGTAGGCAGGCAAAGTTCTAACAATGGGTTGAAGAAAAAAGTCAATGTATTTGCTTGCATTTTCAAAGAGACTGCCTATGGCAGAAATTATAGGTCTTCCTGGTGGGCAGCTGGGATTTTTGTGGACCTTAGGGAGTAAGGACAGTTGTGGTGTCACTGGATAGTCGTTCTTGAGAAACTCCAGTTCTTGTTTAGATATAAGTCCTTTACCTCTCCAATTGTACAGGCATGTATGGTGTCTTTCCTTTATATTAAGGATGTTTGTGCTATTGGTTCTAATATAGCATTGTTTGTCTTGTAATTGGAGGAGAGCCTCTCTTTCATACATCTCAAAAGGCCACAGTACAATGTTTCCTCCTTTGTCCGCGTTGCGGACTACGATGTCCGGTCTTTGTCTCAGCTTTTCCATCAGTGTATCATATTTTTTTCTCTGGTTGTTGGTATTTTTGTTAAAATGACTGCTGCTCATGATAGCTAATTCCTTGAGGTCATTTATAACTTTTTCCGCAAAACTGTCAATGTTATCTCTGGGCATTGGGGGGTAAAACGTTGATTTTGGTCTGAATGGACTTTTTTCAGTGGCATGGATTTGAACATTGGATAGTTGCCCTGTTTGGGTGTTTGTTAAAATGCCATCCTCCAAGTTCAATTCCAGTTCAGTGATATCTTTCAATGTCTCAAAGTCTGCCACTGTCATGGGGTGCGGATTTGCCATTTCATTCGTTGCACCCCCGCTTTCCTGTGATTTTTCTTTGAGTGATAAGAAGTGTTTTTGCAATTTCAGTTTGCGTGTGAAATCGTAGAGATCAATCCTTGTTTCAGCATAATTAAAATTGGTTTCTTTGCAAAAAGAAAGTCCCAGTGTCAAAGTTTTTATTTCTTCAGTTGTCAACTCCATTGTAGTTAGGTTGATGACTGTATTTGTGTTTGGAATGTTTGTGTTCATCGTCTCCTGTTGCGTCTGTATGTTGTTTTTGTTCTTTTTACCATTTCTGCCCCAGCGCCTGTCTTTCCTCCTTCTGCTGGTTGATTGGTTTGGATATTTGTGTTCGTGTTTCCTCTTTGCGTTCTGGGTCTTAGGCTCAATAGTCTTTCCATTCGTAAAAAAGCAAACTCATCCATAGGTGTTAGGATGGTTTTTGTTGAGTTTGTGTGTGCCCCTGTTTCAGGTTCTGATTGTGCACCTGAGCTTATGTCAGATTCACTCAGTACTTGGGGGCAAGAGGGAGCACCACCTGTGCCGGAAAGTTGCTGCCTCCGAATGTTTTCAAATTTCCTTGCAAAGGTGTAGATTCGACCTTGCAGATAGTTGTTTCTATCTCTCTGGAATTTTTCAGCTTTTCTGGTTTTGATGGTGCTTTCCAGTTTTTGTACTCTTGTGTTAATATCCTCCAATCCTTTTTTCACCAGCTCTTGGTTTGGCACTTTTGCCAACTCATCCATAAGGTGATTGATTTTTAGGAGTAACTTTTCCCTGTCCGAAGAAGCATATTTTACCAGGATGCGTAGCATGGTGCGCGATGATTCAGAGCTATTGTCGGCCCATTCCTGCTGCATCGCTGGGTTGGGATCCTCATATGTTGGCGCTACCAGAATTATTAGGCCTCTGGGGACTCTGCCAACATCTATGTATCTTTTGAGAGATGTGCACTCCCTGCTTCCGCCTCAGGAGCTGTCTGTATGGCTGACCTGAGTAAAACATTAGTATTGAAAATTTTGCGAAGATTCGGCAAACGACGCCAGAGATATTGGTAAAAGAAAAAACACTTTTTGAATAGAAACAAAGTCCTAAGTATAACTACCTACCGGCACCTACCAGTAGGATATATATAAATCGTAAATCGTATATATATATATCCTACTGGTAGGTGCCGGTAGGTAGTTATACTTAGGACCTTGTTTCTATTCAAAAAGTGTTTTTTCTTTGACCAATATCTCTGGCGTCGTCGAATCTTCGCAAAATTTTCAATACTAATGATTTACTCAGGTCAGCCATACAGACAGCTCCTGAGGCGGAAGCAGGGAGTCACGCTCGACAATTCAAAGCACTGTAATTTAAAAAAAAAATGTCATTTTACCTGTGTTCTTCACTTTGCCCTGAGCATTCCCCCTCCTCTTAAATCGCCGAATTCCAACCGTGCAGCCGATATTAACGCTGCCGCGGATCTTACCCAGCTTTCTGCCGCCATTACCGAGGAAAGTGAGGCCACGCCCACCGTCCTGAGACCACGCCCCCCTGACTGCTACTTAAGCCACGCTACTGTTTCAGCACGCATTAACCATACAGACAGCTCCTGAGGCGGAAGCCGGGAGTCACGCTCGACAATTCAAAGCACTGTAATTTAAAAAAAAACTGTCATTTTACCTGTGTTCTTCACTTTGCCCTGAGCACTCCCCCTCCTCTTAAATCACCAAATTTCAACCGCGCAGCCAATATTAACGCTGCCGCGGGTCTTACCAAGCTTTCGGCCGCCATTACCGAGGGAAGTGAGGCCACGCCCACCGTCCTGAGGCCACGTCCCCCTCACCTCAATAAAATGTGCCAGAGCCAGACGCTCAGCGGACGCGCGCTGCGGGCGCGCCGAAGGCGCGCCAAAGGTAAGGCCATCTGTGCCAGTCTGGGCCCAGCCGGCCCTAGGCCCAGAACCTATGCCCGATTCCATATGGGGACGCTATAGCTATACAAAAGGAGACCTCATGTCACTCAGACCCTCTAAAAACTCTAACTGTCATTATATTCATAAAGGTGAAAAGGTCTTCCTTAACTGCGACTTATGCAGTTCTCCCCCCCCCACTAATGAACACTACTCCCTTCAAATGGCCCTCCTGAATTGTAGATCCCTCCCAAAACACTCCTTAGAGATTAATCTCCCAATTCAGGACCACAAGTTAGATATCCTGTGGCTGACACTCAATTCTGAAGCCGATATCGTAAATGCCCTCCTCCAAGGATTCCTAGTCCACTTTCAGAACAGGCCCGTTGGTAGAGGAGGCGGTCTAGACATATTATATAGGGATAAATTTGTATGTAGGGCAAAAGATAGCGGCATCGCAGACTGCGAGAGCTGTCATTTCTCTATACAAATATCACCCACAGTCTCTCTCTCTGGCCTACTCGTATACCGCCCACCGGGATGCCCTAACCGCTTTACTAGCGCCCTGATAGAAACCGTGACTGTACTAGCAGCCTCTACTTCCAACTTTACGATTCTGGGAGATCTCAATCCCCATTTTAACGACCCCCAGGACTCGGTGGTGACTGACCTCCACCTTGACCTTACTTCCTATGAGTTGAGATTTGTCAATTCAGAGGCGACACTTAACAAAGGACATTTGCTTGACCCGATTTTCACCAATGTCCACGCGCTGAAAGCCACACCACCTCACCCTCTCCCGTGGACTGACCACTTTTTGGTCCCTCTCTTCGGGCAATTAGAGCCATGCCACCACAACTCCCCAAGACGCGTGTCATGGATAGGGCCTGGTCCAAACTCTCTGTTGAAAACTGGACATCCAAACTAGAACAGTCCTACCCCCCCTCCAGCTCTTGACCCTGTGATTGCAGATACGAACCTTGAAAAATGGCTTACCAACTCACTTGACTCTATTCTTCCCAAGAAAATCACTCAGAAAAAGGAAAAGAGAGCTGACTCTGCCCCATGGTATACTCCCGAGCTGATACTAGTAAGGAAATAATGTAAAAAACTGGAGCGCTCCTGGAGGAAAGACTGGGCGAGATCCAGAAAAGATGAATATCGCACTGCCATGATAACATACAAGGCGGCCTTGTGCAACTCTAAGAGACAATTCTTCGACGAAAGAATTAAAAATTCCTCTAACTCCTCTAGAGAAACCTTCCTCATCATTAAGGAATTGCTTAAGGTGCCGGAACCCCCTCTGGCTCAAGACACCTCTGAGGCCGAATGCAACAAATTGGTGAACTACTTTGACGCTAAAATTCGTAATATCTTAGCCACCCTGCCCCAAGTCAATCACGGAATAGACTTAAGCTGTCAGCCAGCAACACCCGCCATTCAGCTCGATACCTTTGGTCCAGTGTCAGTGGACGAGGTACTCAAAACTTTGGCCATCAGCAAAAGCGGCTCTCCCAGCGACCCGGTCCCCATGCGGATCCTGAAAATGATATCACCCACCATCGCCACACCAGCTACTGACCTTATTAACGCCTCGCTTCTTCAGGGAGTGTTTCCACCTGGCTGGAAGAGAGCCATTGTTAAAGCCCTTCTTAAAAAGCCTCTCCTAGACCCAGCGGAAATGGCCAATTATAGGCCAATCTCCTACTCCCAGGACTAAGCAAGGTCACAGAAAGGCTAGTTAATCAAAGACTCTCCCACTTCCTGGAGTCCAATGGCCTTCTCCGGAACTCGCAAACTGGCTTTCGCCCTGGACAGGGTACGGACACCGCCCTTCTGGCAGTCGTTGAGGAGGCCAGATGCATTTTGGATTCAGGGGGATCAGTGGCAGTGATCCTCCTGGATCTAAGTGCGTCCTTCGATACTGTTAACCATCAGGTCCTTATTCAGCGACTGACAGACATAGGTGTGGTAAGGACAGCCTTGTCCTGGCTTACGTCATTTCTTAGCAACCGCACCTTCCAGGTTTGGGAGAGTAACACACGATCAGCGGCAATTCCCTCCAGTGCGGGGTACCACAAGGCTCATCCTTAAGCCCCACATTATTTAATGTATACATGGCCCCAATGGAGGAGGTGGCCGCCCCGTTTGGTCTCAAAATCGTAAGCTACACTGACGACACCCAACTGGTCGTCTCCTTATCCCAACTCGCCCTGTGCCCGGAATCCCTCCACTCCTGCCTATCAACATTTTTTACCTGGATGTGTGAATCCTCCCTCAAACTGAACGGGTCTAAGACCGAGATTATGCTACTAGGGCATAAAGGATCCACCCTCCCTCCGAACATCTGGCCCACCTGTCTGGGGGAGCCCCCTCCCCAAAAAATGAGATCAAAAGTCTGGGGGTCTGGATGGAACAATACCTCTCATTTAAGACCCAAGCTAAAAAAATGGCGGTAGCCTGTTTTGGCCTCCTCCGATCGGCTTGGAAGGTTCTACCACTCCTTCTGCAGTCCTCTCGGAAGCTGCTTATCCAAGGACTGATCCTGTACAGATTGGATTACAGCAACGCTATCTTCCTTAGTGCACCGGAAACCACTTTTAACAAGCTACAACAGATCCAGAACGCTGCAGCACGGCTTCTCACGGGCACCTCAGCTAGAATATCAGCTAAACCAGCACTTAAGCTGCTGCACTGGCTTCCAATACGCGAAAGGGTAAAGTTCAAATCCCTATGTATTGCACACAAATTGTTGCAGGATAAGGGCCCCCCCATCCTAAAGAACTTAGTCGTGCCCTACAAAGCCAACAGACCACTCCGCTCAGACCATGAACGCCTAATCACTGTGCCCAGAGTAAAAAAGGCACGTACAGGAGGACGGCGGATCTCGGTTAACACAGCCAAACTGTGGAACTCCCTTCTCCTGAAACTAAGGGTTGAACCCTGCCATCTGCGATTTTGGAAACTCCTAAAAGCCCACCTCTTCCCTTGACCCTTTTCCTCTTTCCTTGGTACTCGCTCTGATCTCTCTGTTTTGGTTTAGCGCTGGGATGCTTCCGGGTAACTATGCGCTCTATAAATCCGCATTCAATTCAATTCAATTCAATTCTTGTCTTGAAAGTTTCGGGGTGATTCGTCAAGGGGAGGCCGAGACAAAAGGGTCCCAAACGTGTTTTCTCCATGTTAATTCCCATAGGAACTTTAGACAAATCTACAGCTCGAACTGCTGAATGGAATGACACCAAATTTGGCAAAAAGGTAGGTCTTGGGTCAGAAAACATGTGAATCCATTCAGTAGTTACTGAGAATGAAAAAAATAATAATATTGGTATCTGATGGCCGAGGAGGATTCGGGAATCCTCCAGAGCACAAGCTTCATTCTGATTGGCTGCCAACACTCCAAACCAGGAAGTGTTAGCAGCCATCTTGTGACTCTGTAAAACCGAGTCACAAGAAATTAGTTAAAAGAAGGATATAAAACAAGAAAAGTGGGCAGGGTAGAAACACCCTGACCCCCTGGGCCTGCTCAGAGGTCACTCTAGGACCCCAAGGGCCAAAAAAAAGCCTTTTTAAAACACACTGCTAGTGAGTCAATGAGGTTCTCTTGTGTCCTGAGGAGCTTAGGACTAAAGTGGACTTCATCCCCCAAGCAGCAGTGTACCAGGAGGCGGGTTTGCAGAGTGGTGTGAAAAGGGGGCGTGGTCTCAGACCTCTCTCAGCAATTCTGCTGTGTGGGGTTTACTAGAGATAACAGGACGGCTAGTTGGCCCCCAGGGACCCTCAGGAGACAAGGGGATTTCATCCCCTAAACAAGAGCGAGCCAGGAGGCGTGTTTGCAGAGTGGTGGAGAAAGGGGGCATGGCCTGTGTCCACCTCTCAGCAATCTCACTATCTGCAGCTTACTTGAGGTACTAGGTAGGCTAGTTGGCCTTTAAGGACCCCCAGCATCGAAGGAGACCTCAATCCCCATCCAAGAGTGCACCAGGGAGCGCGTTTGCAGACTGGTGGTCAAAGGGGACATGGCCTGCTATGAGTACTTATTAAAGCTGCTGTGTGGGACTTACAGGATGTAATAGGAGGGGTAGTTGGCTCCCAAGGACAACCTTGTTACTTCCAGTAAGTCCCACAAAGCGGGATTGCTAAGAGATCTTCGGAGGCCACGTCACCCCTTTCTGCACCACTCTGCAAATGCACCTCCTGAGGGACTTCGGGGACCAAGAAGCCCTCCTGGTACCTTCTGTAAGTCCTACGCAGTGGAATTCCTGAGCGCTGGTTGGAGGCCAGGCCCCTTTCTCCACCACTGTGCAAACACAACTACCAGTTGAAGAAACATTTGCAATGTGATCGGTTTCGCATTTGCGTGACTTAGAGCTATTGCCATTGTAAACATAAAAAGGGTTTTATTAATGTTTCTTGGAGTGGACTGGATATAGGTTGTGTGTACTGGAATTATGTGGCATGTTGTGCAGTGAATTTATGTGGATAGAAAGTATGTGATATTTAATGTATAGGAATTATGTAGAGTGGGATTATGTTTTATGGAGAGTCATTGTGTGGTATGATAATCTATGTTGTGGAGTTGTAGCCTCAGGTTTAGTCTTCCTCGTTTCCATAGAAGTTAAACTATGAGCTCAATGAGACAAAAAAAGAAGGAATCAATGAGGAGCACTTCTAGACCTAGTCAGAGATATGAGCAGGGCCATTGGAATTATGCGATTGTTTGGCTCAACCGATTTTTGCACATTATACATTTTCCGCATTTGCCACATAATCCATCATCTGCTGCCTAATCTGCAGATTTGAACAAAAAAAAGCCTTGTTTCTAGCTCAAACGGCTCAAACATTACCAAAAATGCAGCAACAAGTGTTACAACGTGGTGGAAGGCCCTTTGCAAACCTAGAATGTTCACCTGTAATGTATTGCAAAATGTGGATAGTAAATTGGTACTAATGGTGTGTAAACCACTCTTGCTTCTTTCTGCTTCCATCTTGCCTCTTTCTCCATTTCTGTAGCTTCTTTCTGTACCTTTCTTTCTTTTCGGCACTTCTTTTGCCTTGTTCTGTACATCTTTTGCACTTTCTGCACCTTTTTTGCCTCTTTTTGTACCTCTTTTTCCTCTTTCTGTACCTCACTTGCATCTTTCTGTACCCCTATTTCCTCTTTTTGCACCCTTCTTCCCTCTTTCTGTACCTCTTTTGCCTCTTTCTGTACCCCTGTTCCCTCTTTCTGCACCTCTCCTGCCTGTTCTGCACCTCTCGTGCGTCTTACTGCACTTCTCTTGCCTCTTTCTGTACCTCTGATGCTCCTTTCTGCACTTCTCTTGCTTCTTTCTGTAACTCTGTTGCTTCTTTCTTCACCCCTCTTGCCTCTTTCTGCACCCTTCTTCCCTCTTTGTGCAACTCTCTTGCCTATTTCTGCACCCATCTTACCTCTTTCTGTACTTCTGTTGGTTGGTTTACATTGCTCTTGCTTCTTTCTGCAACTCTCTTGTAAATTTCTGCACCCCTCTTGCCTTTTTCTGCACTCCTCTTCCCACTCTCTGTACCTCTCTTGCCTCTGTCTGCACCCCTGTCCTCTCTTTCTGCAACTCTTTTGCCTGTTTTTGAAACTTTCTTGCCTCTTTTTGCAGTTCTTTTGCCTCCTTTTGCACCTCTCTTGCTTCTTTCTGCACCTCTTTAGCCTCTTTCTGTACCTCTCTTGCTTCTTTCTGCACCCCTGTTGTCTCTTGCTACACTCACCTTCACTCTTTCTATACCTCTCTTGCTTCTTTCTGCACCCTTTTTCTCTTTTTTTGCAATGTTCTTGCCTTTAGTCATTTTGTGCACCTCTCTTGCCTCTTCCTGCATTTCTCTTGCTTCTTTCTACACTTCTGTTGCTTCTTTCAGCAATTCTCTTGCCTCTTTCTGCACTTCTCTTGCTTGTTTCTGCACCTCTCTTGCGTCTTTCTGCACCTCTGTTGCCTCTTTCTGCACCTTCCTTGCTTCTTTCTGTACCCCTCTTGCATCTTTCTGCATCCCTGTTTCCTTTTTCTGTACCTCTCTTGCCTCTAACTGCACCCTGTTCCTTCTTTCTGCACCCTTTCTGACTGATTCTGTACCTCTCTTGCGTCTTACAGTACCTCTGTTGCTTCTTTCTGGACTTCTCTTGCATCTTTCTGCAGCCTTCGCTTCTCTTTCAGCACCTTTGTTCCTTCTTTCTGCACACCTCCTGCCTCTTTCGGTACCCCTATGCCTCTTTGTGCACCTCTCCCACCTCTTTCTGTACCCCTCTTGCCGCTTTTTGCACCCCTGTTGGTTCTTTCTGCACTGCTCTTGCTTCTTTCTGCACATCTTTTGCAAATATCTGCATCCTCTTGCTGCTTTCTGTACCCATCTTACCTATTTCTACTCCTCTTTCTTCTTTCTGCACTTCTCTTGCTTCTTTCTGAACCTCTCTTGCAAATGTATGCATCCCTCTTACCTCTTTATACACCCCTGTTCCCTCTTTCTGTACATTTTTTGCCTGTTTCTGCACCTCTCTTGCCTCTTTCAGCACCTCAGTTGCTTCTTTCTACACTTCTCGTGCCTCTTTCTGTACAACTGTTTACTTTTTCTGAACCTCTCTTGCCTCTAGCTGTACCCTGTCCCCTCTTTCTGCACCTCTCCTGTCTGTTCTGTACCTCTCTTGCGTCTTTCTGCACTTCGCTTGCCTCTTTCTGCACCTCTGTTACTTTTTTCTGCACTTCTGTTGCCTCTTTCTTCACTCCTCTTGCCTCTTTATCCGCCCTTCTTCCCTCTTTGTGCAACGCTATTGACTTTTTCTATACATCTCTTCCATCTTTCTGCTTCCCTCTTGCCTCTTTCTGTACTTCTGTTGGTTGGTTTGCATTGCTCCTGATTCTTTCTGCACCTCTCTTGCAAATGTATGTACCCCTCTTGCCTTTTTCTACACCCCTCTTCCCACTCTCAATACCTCTCTTGCCTCTGTCTGTACCCCGGTTCCCTCTTTCTGCAATGCTTTTGCTTGTTTTTGCAACTTTCTTGCCTCTCTCTGCAGTTCTCTTGCCTCCTTCTGCACCTCTGTTGCTTCTTTCTGCACCTCTTTTGCCTCTTTCTGTACCTCTCTTGCTTCTTTCTGCATCCCTGTTGTCTCTTACTGCACTCACCTTCACTCTTTCTATACCTCTCTTGCTTCTTTCTGCACCCTTCTTCTCTTTTTGCAATGTTCTTGCCTCTTGTCATTTTCGGCATCTCTCTTGCCTCTTTCTGCATTTAACTTACCTCTTTCTGCACTTCTCTTGTTTCTTTCTACACTTCTGTTGCTTCTTTCTGCAAATCCCTTGCCTCTTTCTGCACTTCTCTTGCTTGTTTATGCACCTCTCTTGCATCTTTCTGCACCTCTCTGTTGCCTCTTTTTGTACCTCACTTGCTTCTTTCTGCACCCCTCTTGTGTCTTTCTGCACCCCTGTTTCCTTTTTCTGTACCTCTCTTGCCTCTAACTGCACCCTGGTTTCTCTTTCTGCACCTTTTATACCTGTTTCTGTACCTCTGTTGCCTCTTTCAGTACCTCTGTTGATTCTTTCTGTACTTCTCTGGCCTCTTTCTGCAGCCTTCGCTCCTCTTTCAGCACCATTGTTGCTTCTTTCTGCACTCCTTTCCTTCTTCCTGCACCCCTCCTGCCTCTTTCTGTATACCCTTGCCTCTTGTGCACCTCTCGTACCTCTTTCTGTATCCCTCTTGCCTCTTTTGGCACCTCTGTTGTTTCTTTCTGCACAGATCTTGCTTCTTTCTGCGCCTCTTTTGCAAATATCTGCATCCCTCTTGCCGCTTTCTGCGCCCCTCTTACCTATTTCTCCACCTCTCTTGTTTCTTTCTATACTTCTCTTGCTTCTTTCTGCACTGCTCTTGCTTCTTTCTGCAACTCTCTTGCAAATGTATGCATCCTTCTTACCTCTTGTAGCACCCCTCTCCTCTCTTTCTGTACCTCTGTTCCCTCTTTCTGCACCTCTTCTGCCTGTTTCTGCACCTCTGCTGCCTCTTTCTGAGCTTCTCTTGCCTCTTTCTGCACCTCTGCTGCTTCTTTCTGCTCTTCTCGTGCCTCTTTCTGCACCTCTCTTGCCTCTTTCTGTACCCGTCTTACCTCTTTCTGTACCTCTCTTGCCTCTTTCTGCACCTCTTGTGCCTCTTTCTCACACACAGGGCAGTTTCAAATTGACCTCAGATTCAGCAGTGCACACATGCAAGTGCAGAAAAGGGCTGCTGGCCTCTTTCAGAACCTCTGTTGCTTCTTTCTGTACTTCTCTTGCTTCTTTCTGCATCCCTCTTCCCTCTTTCTATACCTCTGTTGCCTCTTTGTGTACCTCCCCTTTTTCTTCCTGCACCTCTCTTGCCCTTTTCTGCAGTTCTGTTGCCTCTTTCTGCTCCTCTTTTGCTTCTTTCTGCACTTTTCTTGACTCTTTCTGTACCCCTCTTGCCTCTTTTGGCACCTCTGTTGGTTTTTTCTGCACTGCTCTTGCTTCTTTCTGCACCTCTGTTGCAAATTTTAGCATCCCTCTTGCCTCTTTCTGTTCCCCTCTTCACTCTTTCTGCACCTCTCTTGCCTCTGTCTGCACATCTATTCCCTCTTACTGCACCCCCTTTGCATGTTTCTGCAACTCTCTTGCCTCTTTCTGCACTTCTCTTGCTTCTTTCTGTACCATTTTTCTCCTTTTTGCATATCTCTTGCCTCTTTCTACATCTCTCTTGCCTCTTTCTGCACATCTCCTGGTTCTTTCTGCACTGATCTTGCCTCTTTCTGCACCCTTTGCTCATCTTTCAGCACATCTGTTACTTCTTTCTGTACTTCCCTTCCTTCTTTTTGCAACCCTTCTGCCTCTTTCTGTACCCCTCTTGCCTCTTTCTGCACCTCTGTTGGTCCTTTATGCACTGCTCTTGCTTACTTCTGCACCTCTTTTGCAAATTTCTGCATCCCTCTTCCCTCTTTCTGCACCCCTCTTTTGCTTCTTTCTGTACTTTTCTTGCATCTTTCTGTATCCCTCTTGCCTCTTTCTGCACCTTTGTTGGTCCGTTCTGTACTACTCTTGCTTCTTTTTACATTTCTCCCGCTTCTTTCTGCACCCCTTGTGCCTCTTTCTGTACCTCTTTTGCTTCTGTATACACTTCTCTTGCCTCTACCTGCACCCCTCTTGCCTCTTTCTGCACTGCTCTTGCTTCTTTCTGCACTTCTCTTGGTTCTTTCTGCACCTCAGTTGTTTCTGTACTTCTCTTTCTTCTTTCTACAACTCTATTGCCTCTTTCTGTACCTCTCTCGCCTCTTTCTGCACCCCTCTAGCCTCCTTCCACATCTCTTTTGCTTGTTTCTGCTCTTTTTTGCCTCTTTCTGTACCCCTATTGCCTCCTTCTACCCCTCTGTTGTTTCTTACTGCACTGCTTTTGCAACTTTCTGCACCTCTCTTGCAAATGTTTGAACCCATATTGCCTCTTTTAGCACCCCTCTCCTCTCTTTCTGCACCCCTGTTCCCTCTTTCTGCACCTCTTCTGCATTTTTCTGCACCTCTGCTGCCTCTTTCTGAACTTCTCTTGCCTCTTTCTGCACCTCTGCTGCTTCTTTCTGCACTTCTCTTGCCTCTTTCTTCACCTCTCTTGCTTCTTTCTGCACCTCTTGTGCCTCTTTCTGTACCCCTCTTGCCTCTTTTTGCACCTCTGTTGGTTCTTTATGCACTGCTCTTGCTTACTTCTGCACCTCTTTTGCAAATTTCTGCATCCCTCTTCCCTCTTTCTGCACCCCTCTTTTGCTTCTTTCTGTTCTTTTCTTGCATCTTTCTGTATCCCTCTTGCCTCTTTCTGCACCTTTGTTGGTCCTTTTTGTACTACTCTTGCTTCTTTCTACATTTCTCCCGCTTCTTTCTGCACCCCTTGTGCCTCTTTCTGTACCTCTTTTGCTTCAGTATACACTTCTCTTGCCTCTTCCTGCACCCCTCTTGCCTCTTTCTGCACTGATCTTGCTTCTTTCTGCACTGCTCTTGCTTCTTTCTGCACCTCAGTTGTTTCTGTACTTCTCTTGCTTCTTTCTACAACTCTATTGCCTCTTTCTGTACCTCTCTCGCCTCTTTCTGTACCCGTCTTACCTCTTTCTGTACCTCTCTTGCCTCTTTCTGCACCTCTTGTGCCTCTTTCTCACACACAGGGCAGTTTCAAATTGACCTCAGATTCAGCAGTGCACACATGCAAGTGCAGAAAAGGGCTGCTGGCCTCTTTCAGAACCTCTGTTGCTTCTTTCTGTACTTCTCTTGCTTCTTTCTGCATCCCTCTTCCCTCTTTCTATACCTCTGTTGCCTCTTTGTGTACCTCCCCTTTTTCTTCCTGCACCTCTCTTGCCCTTTTCTGCAGTTCTGTTGCCTCTTTCTGCTCCTCTTTTGCTTCTTTCTGCACTTTTCTTGACTCTTTCTGTACCCCTCTTGCCTCTTTCGGCACCTCTGTTGGTTTTTTCTGCACTGCTCTTGCTTCTTTCTGCACCTCTGTTGCAAATTTTAGCATCCCTCTTGCCTCTTTCTGTTCCCCTCTTCACTCTTTCTGCACCTCTCTTGCCTCTGTCTGCACATCTATTCCCTCTTACTGCACCCCCTTTGCATGTTTCTGCAACTCTCTTGCCTCTTTCTGCACTTCTCTTGCTTCTTTCTGTACCATTTTTCTCCTTTTTGCATATCTCTTGCCTCTTTCTACATCTCTCTTGCCTCTTTCTGCACATCTCCTGGTTCTTTCTGCACTGATCTTGCCTCTTTCTGCACCCTTTGCTCATCTTTCAGCACATCTGTTACTTCTTTCTGTACTTCCCTTCCTTCTTTTTGCAACCCTTCTGCCTCTTTCTGTACCCCTCTTGCCTCTTTCTGCACCTCTGTTGGTCCTTTATGCACTGCTCTTGCTTACTTCTGCACCTCTTTTGCAAATTTCTGCATCCCTCTTCCCTCTTTCTGCACCCCTCTTTTGCTTCTTTCTGTACTTTTCTTGCATCTTTCTGTATCCCTCTTGCCTCTTTCTGCACCTTTGTTGGTCCGTTCTGTACTACTCTTGCTTCTTTTTACATTTCTCCTGCTTCTTTCTGCACCCCTTGTGCCTCTTTCTGTACCTCTTTTGCTTCTGTATACACTTCTCTTGCCTCTACCTGCACCCCTCTTGCCTCTTTCTGCACTGCTCTTGCTTCTTTCTGCACTTCTCTTGGTTCTTTCTGCACCTCAGTTGTTTCTGTACTTCTCTTTCTTCTTTCTACAACTCTATTGCCTCTTTCTGTACCTCTCTCGCCTCTTTCTGCACCCCTCTAGCCTCCTTCCACATCTCTTTTGCTTGTTTCTGCTCTTTTTTGCCTCTTTCTGTACCCCTATTGCCTCCTTCTACCCCTCTGTTGTTTCTTACTGCACTGCTTTTGCAACTTTCTGCACCTCTCTTGCAAATGTTTGAACCCATATTGCCTCTTTTAGCACCCCTCTCCTCTCTTTCTGCACCCCTGTTCCCTCTTTCTGCACCTCTTCTGCATTTTTCTGCACCTCTGCTGCCTCTTTCTGAACTTCTCTTGCCTCTTTCTGCACCTCTGCTGCTTCTTTCTGCACTTCTCTTGCCTCTTTCTTCACCTCTCTTGCTTCTTTCTGCACCTCTTGTGCCTCTTTCTGTACCCCTCTTGCCTCTTTTTGCACCTCTGTTGGTTCTTTATGCACTGCTCTTGCTTACTTCTGCACCTCTTTTGCAAATTTCTGCATCCCTCTTCCCTCTTTCTGCACCCCTCTTTTTCTTCTTTCTGTTCTTTTCTTGCATCTTTCTGTATCCCTCTTGCCTCTTTCTGCACCTTTGTTGGTCCTTTTTGTACTACTCTTGCTTCTTTCTACATTTCTCCCGCTTCTTTCTGCACCCCTTGTGCCTCTTTCTGTACCTCTTTTGCTTCAGTATACACTTCTCTTGCCTCTTCCTGCACCCCTCTTGCCTCTTTCTGCACTGATCTTGCTTCTTTCTGCACTGCTCTTGCTTCTTTCTGCACCTCAGTTGTTTCTGTACTTCTCTTGCTTCTTTCTACAACTCTATTGCCTCTTTCTGTACCTCTCTCGCCTCTTTCTGCACCCCTCTAGCCTCCTTCCACATCTCTTTTGCTTGTTTCTGCTCTTTTTTGCCTCTTTCTGTACCCCTATTACCTCCTTCTACGCCTCTGTTGTTTCTTACTGCACTGCTCTTGCATCTTTCTGCACCTCTCTTGCAAATTTTTGAACCCATCTTGCCTCTTTTAGCACCCCTCTCCTCTCTTTCTGCACCCCTGTTCCCTCTTTCTGCACCTCTTCTGCATTTTTCTGCACCTCTGCTGCCTCTTTCAGAACTTCTCTTGCCTCTTTCTGCACCTCTGCTGCTTCTTTCTGCACTTCTCATGCCTCTTTCTGTACCTCTCTTGCCTCTTTCTGTACCTGTCTTACCTCTTTCTGTACCTCTCTTGCTTTTTTCTGCACCTCTTGTGCCTCTTTCTCACACACAGGGCTACTTTCAAACTGACATCAGATTCAGCAGTGCACACATGCAAGTGCAGAAAAGGGCTGCTGGCCTCTAAGCTGCCATGACCTATTATATGCTAGGGACTTAGGGGTGGGTTTAATCCCCTTGCCCTATTATGTACCAGGGCCTTACATTGCATGCCAATCACCGGGGTACCCCAACCCATAGTGTACCCTGGTGTATGTAGGTATTTTCACTGTATTCTAAGTGTCTTTCAGCATACCACTGGCTCCAGGCCTGGTTAGGCAGAGCCCCGGGTCAGTCAGAGTCAGTTACCACCAGTACCAGTCAGCAAAAAGTTGGGGGGACTCTTTCTGCCCGTGTCCTACCTCTGTAGGCATAGTTAGAAATTAGCATTTAAAAACCTTTGAAATTCACTGAAAAAACCATAGGTTTCAGGGACGTTATGGTTAAAATTTAGCATTTTAAAAAACCTTAAAAATTCACTGAAAAAAACAGGTTTCAGGGACGTTATAGTTAGTTGGACATTTCACTTGTACAAAACCAGAGAAATTCGGCCGTTATAGTTAGTTGAGTTAACTATAACTCGCGACCACGCAATGCACTGCTGATAACGTCACATATTACCTCATTCATGACATGGTCAGTGACATCACTGATGACATCTCAAATGACATCACTGATGCCATCACTGATGCCATCATCCATGTGATAATCTTCCATTCAATTAACAATTTTCTGTAGTTAAATTAACAACCCAATGCATTTCGGGTCAATGATGAGACCCTTCGTTAGGGGTCATCTCTCAAGATTCTAAAAAAACCAAAGGAACAACAGTCTAAACACTATACAGTCCTATTGGCTAACAAGCCTCATCCAAACGAAAGGAATTTAACATGAAGTTAAATGAGTCTCAATTGGTTTCATGCAGAAATAGAAAATGTAATGCCGCTATAGACAGTGTTTAAAAGAACACTAACCATTACATAGTCTAAACACGGTGCTATATTTAGAATCTTGAGAGATGACCCCTGATGAAGGGTCGTGTCATTGACCCGAAGTGCATTGGGTTGTGAATTTAACTACAGAAAACAGTTAATTGGATGGAAGATATTCTATAGTTCATGAATGATTAACAGAGAATAAATTCCTTTGAAATTCATAGAAGCGTGGAATTATATCTGAATTATTGGATTATCAATTGAATTAATTTCCTGAACTCAATTTCAACGTTATTGAAGTAGTGCTCCCGCCAAGGAGTAGGTGCTCCTCTCACAGACTTGGATAGTATTCAAGTTATAGTTACATCAGTTAATTAAAACTGGCGAATGTCAGTGTTTTTTGTTTGTTTATTAATTAAATAAACATGCACACCAACTACACGATTGCTCATTGTTGGTGGCCTTAACAGTTTTATCTGTTATGTACCCCCATATATTGGTTGAGGCAGAACATTCACTAGCAATATTAGTGCCACCTCCATTTGTTTTCTGGATGTAGAAATTTACATCCAGAATGGTCAGTTGGAAACACGACTCTTTCGTAAACCAACTGCTGACAATTCACTGTTGCATGCAGATAGCCACCATCCGGCCTACCTTATACGCAGTATTCCATATGGAGAAATGCTGCGTATAAGGCAGATTTGCAGCACACGATTGAAATGCAGGGTAGCACAGTTGGCATGTAAGGAGAGATTCTTGAGAAGAGGTTACAAAGTAGATATTGTGGACAGGGCAATTAATCGAGCCAATGCGCAGGACATATTACAATTATTGGCTGCCAAGGATACAACTAGTATGGGCAAAAAAGATTAGGCCAATGAAGAAACCAGACTCATCTTTACATACAGCAGCCAACAGCAAAGTATCCATCGCATAGTCAAACGTAACTGGGCTCTCATAACTAGTGACCCTGTCTTGGGAGATAAGGTCAAAAGAGCTCCTAGTATAACTTACAAAAGAGCCAGATCTATGCAGAACTGCTTAGTGTCCAGCAGTCCATAGTCAGAACCACGGGACCGTGGTTGAATAGCAGCAGAGGTTTCCTCAGATGTTCATCCTGCAAGGCCTGTAAAAATGGGGTCAGTAAAACCGAATATACAACCCCTTTTTCAGACAGACCAGCCCTTATCAAATACAAGTTGACATGCAGGACTGAGTACGCAGTGTACGTGTTGGAATGTTCCTGTGGCCTACTGTATGTGGGAAGTACCCGGCCACAGGTGTACAAACGTATCCTCCAACATCTTAGGGCGATTTCCAATGGCGACACTGCGTACCCAGTGGCTAAACATTTTGAGGATCAACAAGATAAGAATCCTGCTGTCAAAGGCTCCAGATGCTTCGCAGAGGCTGAATCACTGCTAATCCCAAACTCCCACTCACTGGTGTCGCAGCAAATGTATCTACTTGACCAGCAAGGGGGGGAAAGGGGAAGTGAAGTGAGAAAGAAGAGAGACTCTGTTGCTGGCACCCCGGTCAGATTCTAGAATCTTCTACTGCTTCTCCTGACATCTTAAGGGGGGTGTCTAATGCACATAAAAAGAGGGGAGGGGATTTTGAGAACACTACACTCTAAGTCATTTAAACATTCAATATTCAAACTTGGCTTTTATCCTACCAGCTCACTGCAGAGTCTTCGCCTCTCTTCTATGTTTAATAAGTATGGAGTTTGGAGATTCTGTCTAAAGAGAAACAATCTACATTAGACACTTTCTCCTAATCAGCAGAAGAGTCCTATGAATGCTCCACTCAGAACTACCCTACCTGATGAATCTCCGGTGGAAGCTTTCCTAACGTCTGTACCTTTTCTGTGCCTTTTATTCTGCTGGACGTATGGATAAGCTGCGCATATTGCTGAAAATCCGTAGCGCGCAAAAAGGATTAAAGGGAGGAAAGAAGGGAAGGAAGAAACAAGGGAAAGCGCAACGAAGGGAGGATTTGCACAGTTGACAGTACCTTACGTCGTATAGTCTGCAGTTTCCTAATTGCGGTGGTTCTGTATAGTCTTCAATACCTTCAGACTGAAGTGCTGACGAAGTCTTTGAACGGGCTCAAGAACCAATGTCTGCCTTGGAGCAACCTTAAACTATCTTCCAGACGATAGTAAAAGTTCAGGGTTGATAAGGCTTAAGGAAACAAAACCACTCTGCCACGGACTGAATTTCCACTGCTGCTCTCGAGCTGCCAATACTGAAATGCTCGGCAAGTTCGTCACGGGAAGTACGTTCTTCACTTCACGGACCCGAAGCTTCCTCTGACGACTTTCTATGAAGATACGAGATAAGAGAGGCTTCTCTTGCCTTCAGACTAGTTTACACTCTAAATTACCAATTCCGTTCCTCCCGCTATGGAAACAAACGTGGAGGAACGGACACAGACTTCTCCTCAGGAAACAGTTCAAATTGAAGTGCGCAGCTCACCAGACTCGCGCGCTCCACGTAAACTAAACCGCCTAGCCAGGCAACTATTAACCACTACCTGGCGACTTTGGCGGCCATCTTAGGAAGGACAGCTAACCTTACAGATACTGCCATACGTTGACAGTTCTAAGTTTAGTTAGGAATCGAGAGTGCCCAACCCTTCTAGAACTACCCACAGCAGCCACATTATGTCTCCTGACACCTGCTGGGCTCCGTTATTACGTTATTGATACAGTACCCCCTCAGAGAAGGGGTGGGGATCAAGAGTCCATGCTTTGTAAATTGGAGACTGGGCACATAATTCTTTTAGATAGCAAGACCCCAATGGCCTTAATGCTAGTGAGGACTGTTATACATATTTATGAGTCACACTATGCAACTACCTGCAGTCTATCATTACATTAATATGCTTTTTTAGCTGCCTTTTAGAACATCTAATGAAATTGTATTGTCTATTTGTTTATGTATTTTGCACTCAGTCACTTTATATATCTATCAGGGTTGCACTATTATCTTGCGTGTAGATCAGTGACAGCAGTGCCGTGAGGGGAACAGCTTACCGGAATCTTGCTTATTTGCTTCTTTGGGGCTGCAATCAGACACAATTCGCTCTCTTCCATTGACCTACTTTTATCCTCCAGGTTATTTTACCCCACAGTTAGATGGTTGGACATTGGTACAACAGAGTGGGAGGGGACCACACCAGGGAGGATGGCCTATGCCCTCCTTCCACATGGACACTTTCTTTAACCATAACCGCTTCGATTGCCTGGAGGCTGTCGATTGACCCGATGTTGGAGCAAGAGAACTGAATAATCTCCCTTCCCCCAAGTTGGTTGTTCTCCAGACTCACCTATATTACGACAGCCCGTGGGGTTCGAGCACCCAAATCCAGTTCTGGACACCTTGAGTGGCTCTAATATGGCCACCAGCCAGGACTCGGGTGAACCTTCATGTGTTCCAATCCACAACAAGGTTTATATCAACAATCTGAAACTTGTTTCATGGAATGTGGCAGGTCTGCGAAACAAGCTCTTATTACCAGATTGGAATACTTTCATTGATGGGCATGACATATGTATGTTCCAGGAAACATGGAGCCTTGAACCTCTATATAAGCAGGGATTTTCTTGTTTCCATGTGCCTGCTACTACGATCGGGCGTGGTGGTCCCTCTGGAGGGCTCATGGTATGGGTACGGGTTGATCTTAATCTTAAGATTATTCACCACACGTGCTCATCTCTGGATATTATGAGACTTTCTATTGGGGGTATGAATGGTGTCCCCACCTGGGAACTCTTTAATGTGTATGCTAGAGGAACCCAAGGGGGGGCAAAATCCACTACTATTGAGATCTTAACTGATCTACTTAAAATAATGTTCTCCTGACTCTTTAACTTTGCTTGCTGGGGACCTTAACTGCTCGTTTGAACCTCTGGCAGTGGATGACTTTCTCGGGGTGCATGAGGACGACGCCCAATGGGGCGTTCCGCCCCTTTCCCTCACACCTGTGAGGAGATGGTCTCCAGTAGTCATTCAACTGAATGCTCTAATGTTTGAAACAGGTATAAGAGCTGCGAATGGCCGTACCATCTCCGACGCTCATGGGGCAAACACATATAACAGAGTATCTTGTGAGAGTAGGATCGATTAAATATTGGTAGACAGGAGAGCTTGGAAATCAGTGGTAGATATGGTCATTACACCATCAGTGGAGAGTGACCATAACCCCCTGTCCCTCACACTGGTGGATCCGTGGCAGAGAAGGGAACATACTTTGACAAACAGTGAGAGGCTAATAACTAAGCAAATTATATCATCCAACTGCAATAGATTTCTCAAGTGGCCCAAGTTTAGCATGGCCGAAACTAGATTAAGTGCGCTGGATGGAATCCTTAATGAGCAATCCTTAAGGCTTTCTGCAGTATGTAATGGTGAGGCTGGGCTTGTAGAGGCAGAAGCCATTTACACTGTTACTATGGATCAGATTGGCAAACTGTTCACAGTTCAAGGTAAAAAGAGCTTGACAACTATCAAACCAGCCCAGAAATGGTTTGATAGTAACTGTAGAAAGATGAAAAATAAATTAATACTTGCTATTAAATCAAGCAACCCATCAGTTGTTCGGCTGGCTAGACTGCACTATAGACAAGCTATAACAACAGCCAAAAGGGAGTGGGAAGAATCCCATTGGGAAAGCCTCAGAGACGCAAGCAAAAACAAGAATGGTGACCTATTCTGGGCCTTAGTAAGAAGATCGAATGGTTGTGACTCAGATCAGATCCCCAACCACATTACAAACAATGAATGGTTTGAGCACTTTAGCAAACTCTATGGTGGTAATGCACTGCCCGGAGCCACAGGACATTTGAGCAGTGCCCTGGATGTTGGTTCTGGACAGGATTCTATCAATGAACAAAAAAGAGGTCCTCACTGCAATAGCTAAAATTGTACCCGCTAAATGCTCACCAACTACACGATTGCTCATTGTTGGTGGCCTTAACAGTTTTAGTTTTATCTGTTATGCACCCCATACAGACGCCATTCAGAAACTCGGTGCTTGCATTATTTTTGGTATTGCGTCAATATTTGGGTAATACTATCAGGACCTAGTTAGGCTCCTGTCTCCCACAGGATAAAACAATGTGCCATGCTCTCGAGCAAAGGCAAGGGTATGTTCTCAAGTCATTTGTTGACCTTGACAAAACTGCAGACCTGGGTGAAACTCTGGGGTGTGACTGGTCTCCATCTACCTACTATATGCACATTTGAGCACCTGTGCACTTTTGTAGAGCAACATGGAATTACATTATTTGATGATTTTGCAAACAAATGCCTTGTTTGATTTTTGTGGTGTTATAGCTAATTTCTGATTTGCTTATTAACATGAACATTTTGCAATTAACCAGATCGATGCTGATGACGGAACCGCTCCGTCATCAGCTGCGGTTGGGCTGTGCTGATGACGGAGCAGTTCCGTCATGGCCCGGCCGCCGCGCCTGCGCGGCGCGTTCTATTGAGCGGGGCGGGCCATGATGGAACCGCTCCGTCACGAGCACAGCTGAACCGCGGCTGGTGACGGAGCGGTTCTGTCACCAGCATGCGGCCGCCGCGCGGCCGCCCCGCCCTGTTAGCGCTGCGGCGGAATAGCCGCCGCAGCGAAAGGGTTAAAATAATAATGACGAGATGTACAGAATTATTTTTTGGGCACAGGCAAAATTAGGCTTACACTTCATTTTGTTTCTTGGAGCATCCATGTTTACCATGGTATGTGTATATTTCTCATTGACTTCCCATGTAAATAGATGTGCACTGTTGTTTTGTGTTGACTTGCTGAGTTTATTTACTTTTTAAGGCTCTTCCTGCAAGCTCAATGTAGGCTTTTCATTTATAAAGCATTTCATTGTTTATGCAACCACATTTGTTCTGACACCTCCGATGACATTAGGCCAGAGGAGAACATACTACTATTCATTCAGTGGAATAGTGGAAGGGTGGTGGTATCGTGTGACATTTTATAATACTTTATTCAATTAATTGATCCATGCTGGCTGTGATTTTCAATGCTTGCCATTGTAAAATGTAATAAAAAAACAATGGTTTTGGGGGTGAGTCAGATTATTTTGGGTCTCTACTAGGGATGCTTCCGTTTTTTCTGCTGATTTCCTGTATGCTCTGGACCTGATCAACTTTCCAGGCTCATTGCTTCATTTATTTTAATTGCTAATGGCCTTTATGGCAAATGATTTCTAAGTCTTATGACTGATTTATTGACTAGATGTATTTTTGCCTTCCATATTCTACTTTAATATTTTAATAAACCTTCATGGTTTTTCTAAATAACCAATCTCAGACATCCTTTTCGAGGAAATTACATTTATTAAATGTTATTTTTAATGCTTTTTGCATCTTATCTTTAGGGACATTTTGCCTCATCTATTCTTGAGGACAACACCATCCCAATCCCGCATTGGGTACTTTATCTCAATCATGCACCACACCTGGGAAGAAGTGTGGTGCAGCGGCCAGGGCGGCTCATGGTTCGATCTCTGGCAGCAGGTTAGCCCAGCACCTTGTGACTCTAGGCAATAGCTCGCTTAATCTTACCAAGGGCCCCCAGCGCCGGGACACCTCTTCAGAGGTAGCTGTGCGCTTTACAAATGCTGGTATTTTATTTCATCTGATAGATAGTGCCCACAGTGGTGTGCACTTTGAGAAAGTGACACTACTGAACGTTTAAAATTTATTGACATTATTTTGTGCTATAATTTATAAAAAGTACTCTGGCAGGTTATGCTTCAGGTGTAGGCCAGAGTGATTTAATCAGACAAATAGTGAGAAACCTTAATGAAACTACATTTGTAAGCATTTTACACAGGGACATCCTTCGTGAGAGACAGACTTAATCATCCACCAATCAAAATACAAGAACTCTCCCGAAGATTGTAATAGGGTTTTGTATTTTTGAAACTGGTCCTCAGGTTTTGCTGCTGGCCTGTGTCAGAAGGGACACCTGTACCACATCTATCCTGGCAGAGTCAGTATGGTGGTAACACAATAGATTGGGATGTGTTTCCCACGTTGCTACTCACATTAGCAGGTATTGGTTAATTGTTTAGTACATTTTCACCAAAGAAGAGCCAACCTTTATGCAATTTCGGGGACCACCTTTACGAATAACTATTGTCATAAGTAAGGTTAATTAACACACATTTGTAAGGTTTCTGTTAATAGTGTGAGTAATACCACCTTACTGTTCTCAGAGGGTGGTTTGCACCCATGAAAGGATTTACTCACCTCAATATTTTCATTTCATTCAATCTACAAGATGGGATGGGGTGGGTATTAAGGTGGCTTTATGGCGCTGGAAAAGTCTGCAAGTTTGTGTAACACAAACAAACTTAAACGTGTGGATAATCATATACTCGTGTTTGATTGCTGTCCACCTTGGAAAAGGTAATAGATTTACCCCCCACGGGTAAGAAATATCTTTCCGAGAAGAGAAAGGAAAGACGTATCCCTAAATTGGTGGGCTGTAGAGGAGCACGTTTTCTCCACAGAGAAAAATAATCTTCCCATTGAGCAACAATAGCAAATGCATTTGCACATATTTGGATTTCTTCACTCGTGAAAAGGCTTGTGTGTATTTTGTCACAAGCCAAAACGGAATTTTGAAATTTGGGAGTTTTACATTTTTCTAAGTATCACGCCCTATGTTGTCTTATGAGGGCTTCTCAGACATGAAAAATCTATTTTCCTTGAAAGTCTGACGAGCAATTCTTCAAGTTAATTTGTGCACAGACCCTTTATGAATCATTCAATCTCGCCTGTACATCTTGCATATTTGATGACCCTTTCTTTTAAAATACGTCATCTTTATTGAGTTTTTTACATTTTTGTTCTCAAGATTTTATTGAGTTTTCACTAAGTCATTGTAAAACTTATACACACAAATTGGCATTGCATGGTACTGAAGAGTGGCAAATAATTAGTACATCGATCGAGATAGAGCTAATCTGCAAGAGCTAACATATTCAGTGACAAGCAGCACATCAACTCAGGGCTGCAAAATCAAAATTACTGGCAGGGTGTAAACACCTGAGTCTGAGGTCGCAATCATGGGTATACAGAGATGGACTAAACGTAATGCTTCCACCCAAAAAGGCCATTTGCGACATCAGGGTTAAAAGGGAAATTAACTGGTGATGAACAGGATAGCTGAAAAGAAAGCAGAGAGAGAAGAAAAAATTAGGAGGGGGAGAGAAACTAGAGGGAAGGGAGCGAGCAAGTAGGAAGAAGGAAAAAAGCTGAGAAGGGATAAAAGACATGAGAAACCATTGTGAACCTGACCTAAACGCTTAAATATTGACAGATAGGTCAGAAAACGTATCCTGAGGGGTCACAAGCCTACTGTCCAGTGTGTATAAAAGCATTTAATGCTTGGGGTTGCCAGAGCACTTCGATTGGGCATAGTGCGTGCTCCTCGGGTAGTGACCCATACCCACCATGTGTGATATGACACATTGTTAGTGGAATTCCAGTCTAGGAGAATTACTCTCAGTGCAATGTTGATTAATAAGTCGAGAGGTGTAGGTTTGAGTCTGTAAAATCAATTGGGGTAGGGGATGCAAACAGTCTGGAAATCATGATCATTAGAAAGTCAAGCGAGATGGGAGTAGTTTTTAATATTTTACAAAGGGGTCGATTACAATCTCATTAGGAAGGGCTTCAAATAGGATTAGGGTTTGCCGAATCCAATACACAGCCCTTGTATCTGACCAAATCGTACCCAGTTCCGAACAACCGTTTAGGATGCCCGTAAACCGGTAGGGCTGTCCAAATCGGTTTCAAAAGGCATTTGGATCCGTCGAATCTTTCAGATCCGGTTCATACAGCTCTATGGGCTTGTTTTCCGAGCAGTGAGTGCGATGACCGATTCGGACAGCTGCTCTGTTTCTCCGGAACAAATCGGTTGTTGGAATTGGTGTTTGGGGGCCCGTAGCAGGCCCCCCTTCACCCAGGGCCCTCCGAATGGGGCCCGGGGGGTAGCCTAGGGACCCCCCTTTCCAGCCCTGCACAGTGTGGTAGGCACCATGTGGAATGCGCCAGGCTGGCTATTACTGAATTTTTTTTCAAATTTGAGGATCAGATCTATCTTCAAACATCTGGTACATCTATGGGGAGTGTTTTTGCCCCTAGCCTGGTGAACCTCTATGTCCATTTGTTTGAACAGAATACTGTACTGGTGGACAATAATCCTTATCGCACCGGCATCGTTGAGTGGAAGCATTACATAGAAAATATATTCGTCATATGGAGAGGAGATTTTCAGTCTCTCAACCTGTTCCATGTCTGGTTGAATGAACAGAATGACTATCTGAAATTTACAATAGATGTGACTAAGACAAGCCTGCCTTTTCTTGATCTACGGATATTTCCATCATCCAGGGGTCTAGAAAGTGAACTTTACACCAAACCCATGGCCAGGAACTCATTGTTAACATATGATAGTTTTCATCCCAAATCACTACGGGAGGGGTTACCATTTGGCCAATTCCTCCATCTTTGAATAAATTGTTCAACCACTGAGGATTTCAGGAAACATGTTGATGTGCTTGCTCTCAACTTGCGAGCTAGAAAATATCCAAAGAGATTGGTTCTACAATCCTACAAGAGAGCTTCTAATAACAACTGCGAAGCCTTTGATTGAACCTACTGTGCCCCAACCTCCCCTAACAAGGCTGACTTGTGTCAATATGTTTATTACAAAATCTAATCACATCCAAAAGATTGTAAGAAAACATTGGCGGATTTTGAACGTCGGTGAGAATAAGATACCCCTACCACTCTTTTCTTTTAAAAGAGGCAAAAATCTGCGTGGTTGCCTTGTTCACACACGACCAAAGGGTTTGGCAGCACCAGAACCCAATACACTCTGGAATATGCCAGCGGTGCAGGGACACAATCCCTGTGGTACATGTACAGCATGCCCACAAACGAAACACACCACAGAGGTAGACATCACACCCTTAGACCTTGGAGACAGATCAAGCATACCAACTGCAACAGCAAGAGAGTAATTTATTTATTAACATACTCCTGCTCTAAAAAATATGTTGGTATAACGACACATAAAATTAAATTACGAAGTATGGCGCACAAATGCACCATTCGGTGTAAAAAACAGGCCACTCGTCTGACCAGTCATTTCCTTGAACAGAAACATAGACCAGAGGATATGATGTGGACAATTTTGGAACAGCCATAAATACCCAGACACATAGCTGACGTAACTGCATTTCTATTAAGGAGGGAACAGCATTGGGTGCTCAAGCTCCATAGCAATGTAGAGGGGTTAAATGATGAAATACCGTAGAACTGTTTTAGTGGGGTCTATAGAAGAATTGCTGTGGCTGTCATTTGAGCTCCACCCATTCCATTCACACTACCCCTGTTTCTCTTAGTACATTGTGTACATCCGTCTATGGCTTAGACTTTTTTCACCCAGTTAGATTCAGGAGCTCGCTCCAAATCTGTAGGTTTACTCACAAGGAGTTATTTTCTATAACAGTGATGCTTTAGCATGTTATGAATAATTTGTGCCATTCTATATAACATTAGCGAGTTCCATACTGCTTTTTACTGGTAACACTGATATATATACTTTGATAACTGCCGGGTATTGACGTTTTATGAGGACGAGATGTTTGGACAAATACAGCTGTGTTTGCAAATTGACTATGATAATTTTTAGACAACTTTTACATTGTACCATCTAGCCAGGGTTCGACATGTCATTTCTATTTGGTTGTGTGACAGAGCGCCAATTAGAATATATCACCCTACGTCCTTTGATACATACACGTTTCGTAGGACTACAACTCCCTATGATCCCATACACTTTTTGTAGTTTCATGTGAAGGTGGCGTTGCCCGTCATTTCCATGCGACATACGCCACGTCACCTCGCATGCTGGAAACAATGGCCGGATTGGGTAGCGCGCCGAAGCTCGCGCCACACTGTTTGGTGCACGGGGACTGCCCCCACAGCTGTAGGCAGTCTTTTCTTTGACTGTGATATATATTTAAACCCCGGAACCGGATGGTCATCATCGCCAGTGATTCTCAGGTTCCAGCCCGAGGTAACGACGGACTAGGTGAGAGTCTTTTAAAACTCACTTGCCGGCTTTTCTATATTTTGTATTGCCCGGCCATTTCCATCTGAGCATAGCTTGTGTGTGGCATAGTGGGGTGCCATTTCCCTTATATAATCTTCGCTTTGCAGTCTCTTGCCCCGCAAGTACTTTTCTTCGAAATGCTTGGCCACGTTTGTATTTGAGTTTAGCGCGGCAACATACATAAGCTGTTTTCTTTTTCATTTTGCTACCATAGAAAGGTGCTAGCGTTTGGCAAGAAGTTTACTATTTTTTCTAGTTTTGATACTAAACTTTACCTTTGTTTGGTCATCGACACTACATTTCTAGAGCTGATTATTATTGACATTAACTCTCAGGATTTCTTGTAATGCCTGTTGGTATTGGAGTCCACTGTGGCATCAATTCTAATGATGTTTCCAGTTTATATGATGATTGTCATCGACAGCTGACTTCTCCAGATGCTGTTCTTGACTAGGCTTGATAATTAACCCACATTATTTTAGCTTAGTGGTGGTGCAGAGTGCACCTACTACTTTTTACACTACTTCCCTATTCCTGCCACCCTTGTTGCGGCATTTAAAACCATTCAGAGATCCATAGGAGATCTGACTTATCATCCTCTCCTAAAAATAATTGCTGCAAAACTTCTCCCTACCTTAACATACGGTAGTGAGGTAATGAATGGAAAAGATGCTGACATCATTAACATTGCTGTCGCTAAAGTATACAGAATTTTATTTTCTCTGCCAAAGAATGCCTCACAAGCCCCAATCCGGCTGGAATTTGGGCTAAATAATCAACTATATGCAAGGAAATGTCATCTACTGAAAACTTGGAACAGAATAAAAAATGATCAGGATAATCAAATGTCTCGCTTACTGTGGCAAGAAGTAAAAAAACAACAGAAATGTATATGTTTACCTCTATTTAAATAATGCGATAGACGAATTTGGTATAACCACAATTTGGAATACCATTATTACACAAGAAAGCTTTAAAAAAACGATAAACAAGCTTACAAACCACCTTTCCTTGATAAAGAATAAAGACATATTAGTAAAAAAAATCATGCATGGCCAATTGTAAACAGATTCAAGAAAAAAAGGTACAAAAATATTTAGAAACATCTTGGACTAAGAAAAACAAACACATTTTTATCAAAGCTAGATTCGGTTGTCTGCCAGGCCTATGTCACTTATTACCATGGAAGAGATTAGAAGTATAAAACTTATGCCGGCTCTGTAAATGAGGGCAAGAAAATATTATCTATTTACTGTGCCTGAATCTGGACAATGAAAGAAAAACTACTCTTAAGAGACTGTTTAACACACGTGGTGTAAGGACATGCAGGCAAGCACTGATTGCATGTTTAAATCCTGAAGACTTACCGATGAACACAGCGTTTGTGAAATTTTTACGAGCTGTGGTAATCAAATTGCAGGCTTTTATCTGAGTGATTTATGGATTGAGCCATTATGTGTAAGACATAAGAGAAAAATGCTATATGATCAATTGTTTTGTAATTTAGCATGTATGATATATAATCAAGTCTTTTGGAATGATGAATTGTTTTATAATTTTAATACTTTAGCTTGACATTTTATCTATTTTTGTAAGATTTTAAATAATCAAACAAAATCAAAAATAAACTATAAAACTAAACTATTCCTTTGGGTTTAGTTTTTTCCTCTCTTTTCTTTTTCAAAGAGCATGCTTCACATCCTGAGCTGTTGCCAGGAGCGGTGAGTTCCCTCCTGATTTGATATGGGTAAGGCAGATTTGGCATTGAGTCCCCATTCAGCCAATTTACAATAGGATGTATGTCTTGTGTATTTTAACATTTAGAACGTTGTACAGAAGTGTGTGTTGTGTATCTTTAACATTTAGACCGCTGTCCAGAATGCATACATGTAAAAACAATATCCTCTGCTCCTTTTTTCAACAGATGGACAACACCTATGCCTTTGGTGCCAACAATTTTTGTACTCAGGTATAAGGTTGTATCGTTCCATACACATTTGTTTAGATCTTTTTCACTAAGTGTGCAGTAGTTTATTATTGCTGTCCTGAACAAAGCCTAGATCATGGTAAGAACTGCAATGGCATGTTGACCTTATGATTTGCGCGCTCGCACATTCATTCAGAGCGCTCTTGTTAACCTTTGACACCAGAAGATACTCAATAAATATATTTTTCCTTTGGTAGCCAATTTTATTTCACTATTTTTCACACTGCACTACATTTTCACCACACTGTAGTATGCCTCATTGATCTTAGATGATTTTGATTTAGATCTTATTGAAAACATCGGCGACACTAGCAAGGAGTTGTAGCTCCTTGGTTGCACTAGTTTGCAGTCGAGAAGAGATTTAATGAAGGAATACATTTATTTTGGAGTAGGTGGGGTAGATTTTGGTCCAGGCCTCTTGTGGTATGTCTGGTTTACCTTTGCCACCAAGGTATGATGAGCATTTGGTCTGCAAATAGGATTGTCCCTGGTAGCAGATGTTGCTCAGTAGTTTATAAATCTTTGACGCCATGTACCCCCCAGATTGCATTCTTTTAAGGGGGAGAACAGAATTGTTTTCATAAGGACCCCATGTTTGGATACCTTAGCTTTCGTTCTTCAATAGTCATGAAAATCTAATTTAGTGAGGTTGTGTTTCACTTGGAGCATCACGAAAGTTGAAGGTTCAGAATCTGCAAAGAGATCTGCTACAAGGAAAATTATATTTGGACAAAATATCAAGCTTTAAATATCAGGTGACAGAAATATCGGAAAACAATATTGTGATACACAAATATTGTGATGCAGAAATATTATGGTCAAGAATATAATTTTTTTTCAGGAAAGTAATATCGCTGTTATGACTATTACTGTTGTAAACATAATTTTCAATAATATAGTTGTAAAGAATATAGTTTTTTAACTAATTGAATGTGTTTTGGTTTATATATTAATTGTACTTATCAGTATTGTTTGTGTAATTATTATTCATTTTTTAAAATATAGTTTGTAATTTTAAATGATTTAGAATTTTTTATTTCATTGTATATAGTAATTTATAGGGTTGTAGCGGGTTGTTGAGATTGGAGGGGGATAGGTTGGGAAGTTAATTAAGTAAGAATTAATTACTAACTAATTAATTAATACTTTTAATTAAGTATTCGATGAAATCAAACAAAAAAGTAATATAATTTAAGTATATGTTATAAATAATTGTGTTATATATGTAAATATGCATACACCTACACACACACACATATATATATATAAAAACTCCGCCTAACACTTCTCCTTAGTTGGAAAAAAACGGAAGACGAACCCCAACTTGGTACAAATTTTAAGGTGTTTATTTCCAGTGCGCCAGCAATGCTGCCATGACGTGTTTCGGCCAAACTCGGCCTTGATCACATAACACGCCTCTAGAGCCAAAGTGAAGTTTTAAAGTGACAATAACTAGCACATGAGGTGCAGCAAGTTAATGGGCATAGACGACATCAGATAATCCTCATAGTCTATGGTTGTGCAATATGTCAGCAATAAATAGTAAAATACATATAACTGCAATAATGTTAATATAAATATAAATAAATGTAAAATACGTTCAAAAGAATATTTATATACGTTGGTAAAAACATTTCAGCACCGGTTAACTTTTACTAAGAAAAAAATCCTTCTTATAAAAGCCCACTGCTGTCATCTGTTAAATCATTAATACCACAGCAGAGTACCTGTATGATTATACATTGTTAAATCCATACATTTCCTCCCCTATATATTTGGGATGTCCTGCTGAAGAGTTAATCAATACATCATTGCTGTTGAATAATATAGAACAAATCCTCATTGCTAATAATGCTGCAGAGTATGTTTAAAGTGCCTATAAGTGAAGTGCAAAGTGCAAAAACAGAGTGCTAATACATAAATAATCTAAAAACCATTTAATAAAATACAAAGGACCTTAGAAAAGATCTTCTGTACAATTATCATATTAATTAGATAAAAATATGTATGTGAATAAAAACATACTACTAAAAGCATAATGCAAGACCCAGAGTGCTGAATAGAATAATCCAAGGAAAAAAGTAAATTTCATAAATATGAGAAAGCCACAGTTATCATTATGTACATTCATGTTCAGTTGGTAAAATGCATGGTTAAATCTGATCCAGGCTAGTTATAACCAGGTATAAAAATACTTGCTCGAATTGTGTCCATTGGGATTCTTTATATCTGGATCGAGAATGTATCTCGTTTCGAGGCCTAGGATTAGCTTCCCGATCTCCTCTCCGCCTGGACACTGGTATGCAGTGAATTAGAAAATATTTAAAATCCTGGAGGTTGTTTGCATGCCTTTCTTTAAAGTGTCGTGCAAATGGGTACATGTGATCACTGTTAGTAATTGCCCTCATGTGCTGCAGTATATATTTATGGGCATGCAGCTTAGTGCTGCCCACATACTGCAGCCCACAAGGGCAATTCAACATGTAGACCGTTCTCCGTTTTACATGTCAGGAATTTAGTTATTTTAACAGGCTCCTTAGTAAATGGTGAAATATAAGATGCTGTATTTACCCCATATTTGCAGGCCCGACAACTATTACATTTAAAGAATCCTTTCCTGACAGTTAGCCAATTTTTAAAAGTTTTTACCTCCGGGCTGCTCTTAACTATCGAGTCTTTCATGGATTTGGATGTTCTGAAAGTAATGCTTGGCTTCATTTTTTTTTTTTTTTAAATATATTTTTATTGCAGGAATCAGTAAATAGTTACATAATCGACCAGCATTATAGAACGAGCAAAATCAATGAGACACAACCCTTCGTCCCCCCGCCGTTTGTCTCGTACACAGCCATTCAGCCCACAACGCTGGGGTCGGGCGGCGAAATTCAATGGGGGCTCAGCAGGATGTCGAAGCTGGTCCGGATGATCCACTGTCTGTCATCTGCTTTTCCAAACAAGCCTATAAACCCAGAAAGAAAAGAAAAAAACAAAAAAAAAACCCACCCTCAAAACGCTATGAACCAAAGTCACCCCTACCCAACCCCGCCATCAGCGCAAAGTAACTACCGCAACAGGATCTGCTAAAGGACCCATGGGGAAAGCAACAGAGCTGAAAAGTTCAATCATCTAATGGGACTTGGGGCAAGCTGCATCCTCACTGTCAGAGTCACTGGGGGCGCAATAATCCCTAAGGGCCTGCACTAACGTTTCCCACTCCAGCGCTGCCTCCTGTGCCTTCTCATTACGCTGCCTCCAAGCTAGCTGGTATCTCAGTGTGCTCTCCCCCGCCGCCCACTTTAAAAGTTCGCTGTGCCACCGGCTTCCCGTCGGACCAGCTCGTGCCTTCCAGTTCCTGGTCACCTCCCGCTTAGCAAGGAGCAGCCCTAAATCGATGAACTTGCTAGATATTTTGTTCTTGGGGGTATGAGGGAACCAGTGCAGGAGTCCCACCGCCGCGTCAATCGATAAGGATCTCCCTGTCACCTCCTCCAGGGTCTTCACCACTTCTACCCAATAGGATGATAATCCTGGGCAGGCCCACAACATGTGGAGAAGGTCCGCCTCCTGGGCCGGGCACCTGGGGCAGTCCGCTGAATTCGTAGCAAAATATCGCCTGATTTTCACCGGGGTCAGATAAGCTCTATGGAGCACGTAGTAGTGGACCAATTGAAAGCGGGCGTGGCGTGTGCCCTTCCAGGCTCGCCGCACCAGCTGGGACCAGGTCGTCTCCGGGATCTCCTTGCCAATGTCCTCCTCCCAACGGGTTCTCAGAGTAGTGAGGGGAGCCAGCCCCTCATTGATCAGTCTGCCATAAAGGCAAGTGACCGCCTTCACCGTGCCCGCAGACATCATCACGTATTGGCACACCGGAGATAAAGGGGGTTCCTCCTGCCCAAGTTTCCAGTGCGCCTGAATCGCTCGGATAAGGGCCGAGTGCAGCAGAAAGTCGCCGCGAGGAATCTCGAAGCGATCAATGAGCTCCTGAAAGAGCAAGAGCGCCCCGTCCTCGTATAAATCACCCATCAGCTGTAAGCCTGCGTCCTCCCAGTTCGCCAACCGTGACCAATCGCCGCCATGAGGCAAAGCCGTCAGCATCCCCAAAGGTATTTCGGGCGCATACGGTATTCTCAGGTGGCCCCGGGCGTGAGCTCGGTTCCAACACAGGCGAACGGTCCGCTCCTCAAGCGACAAGTCCTGTAAGGCCAAACGTTGTCGCATCGCTATGAAGGAGAGAACATGCCTGGCTATACCCGTACCCCTTCTGTCTTCTGGGCCCCGGAATTCCCGGGCGATCTCCTGGGTAAAGGTCTGGAGCTGCGCCGCCAAATAATACTTCTCAAAGTCCGGCACTGCAAGCCCACCCTCATCCTTCGGCCTCATCAGGGTCTTGAGGGCCACCCGCCGGCGGCCCGAGCCCCAGAGGAATCCGACCATCATAGATCGTAATAGTCGAAACGTGGCCGGTGGGATCCAGATCGGCAGCGTCCGGAAATAATATAACAACCGGGGAAGCGCCACCATTTTGAGCAAAGCGATCCGCCCTGCCACCGAGAGCGGTAGCGTGGCCCAGAAGTCCATACTGCCTCGAAGTGATCGAGTGCCGCGGGCAATGTTCCCATCCAGGATGTCAGATGGTTCATGATAGACGTACACCCCCAGGTATTTAAAACAGTCGGGTTCCCATCTAATCTCCCTACTGAGAGCGGGGCTAGGTGTGCCCCTGCGAACCGGGAAGAGACAGGTCCTAGCCCAGTTCACCCGGAGGCCCGAGACCTCCCCAAACTCAGTGAGTGCCTTCGCAGCTCCATGCAAGGCAGCGAACGGGTCCTCGAGGAAGAGCAGCAGGTCGTCTGCATACAGCGAAACGTAGTGCGGGCCCGAAGGAGTCCGCAGGCCCGTATAATGGGCTCCCGACCGGAGGTGCAGTGCGAGTGGCTCCACCGCCAACGCAAAGAGAAGCGGGGATAACGAACATCCCTGCCTCGTGCCCCTCTCTACCGGATATTGTGAGGAAATTAGCGGTCCCGCCCGAACCCTGGCCGATGCAGAGGCATACAGAACCTTGGTCCACCTGATGAAGCCCTCACCGAGCCCGAACCTCCGTAGCACAGTACCAAGGTAGTCCCACTCCAGGCTGTCGAAAGCCTTCTCTAAGTCTACCGATAAGACAACCGGGCACGGGGCGTCCACAAGCGGTTCTCCCAGCAAGCGGAATAACCTGCGAATGTTCATGGTCGTGTTACGCCTGGGGATGAATCCAGCTTGGTCCTCGTGTACCAGGGAGCTCATGTGCCCCAGCAGCCTCGAGGCCAATATGCTGCTCAGTATTTTATAGTCAACCGTCAGCATTGATAAGGGACAGTAAGACCCCGGATCGGAGGAGTCCCTTCCGGGTTTGAGGAGGGGAACCACCAAGGCCTCGCACATCGAGCCCGGGAGTCGCCCAAGCCTCTTCGCCTCTCTGTAGACTATCAATAACCTAGGGGCTAGGAGATCAGCATAAGCCGCATAGAACTCCACAGGAAGGCCACAGGAAGGCCGTCTAGGCCCGGGGTCTTATTCCTCGCCATCTTTTTAATGGCGCTACGGATCTCTCCCAATTCTATGTCGGACCCCAGGGCTTTCGCCACGTCCTGCTCCACTGTTAGGAGCTCCAGAGGCTGCAGATAATTATTAAGCAAGTCAGGGTCTCGGGCAGAGCGACTGCGGTATAAACATTCGTAGTATTGCCGGTAGCAACTCAGAATCTCAGGCTGAGTGCACACCACCGTTCCGTCCGCCTTGCGCATGGACGTCGTCAGTGAAGACTGGCGCGTAGGGTTGGCTAGCCATGCCAGCAGCGCGCTCGACCTATCCCCCTCTGCGATGGACCGAACCGTATAGGCCTTGTAGTCAAAACAGCGAAGCCGTTCGACCTCCGCCGCTACCGCCTCCTTCGCCTCCGCTGTGCGTATCTGTAATTCAGGGCGCCCGGGGCGGCGGAGTTCCAGCTCGCGGAGTTTCCGGGCCGCTGCATCTAGGTCGGCGAGGATAATTCGCCTCATGCCGACCTTTTTAGAAATACAGTATACCCTCACGTCCCACTCTAGCGCTCTCGAGCTCGCGGTGCCACCGTTGGACGCAAAGTACTCCGAGATCTTATCGCCTAGGTCCGCTCTGAAAACACTGTCCTCAAGGATCTCGGGCCGTAACTTCCAGGTGGGCACCGCAGGCACCCCGGGGAACCAACGAAGGTCCAGCAGGAGGGGGTTATGATCTGATATGGTCCTGGTCAAATATTCAGACCGGACCGCTGCCGAAACTAGTTCAGGCGAGCCGAGGAACCCATCCAGCCTAACATGCAACTCATGGAGGCTCGAGAAGTAAGAATAGTCCCTAGGTGTGGGGTGCTGCGCCCTCCAGATATCCGTTAAACCCCAGTGAGTCTGCCAGTCCCTACGACCTTTAGCCACGCGGCGAACCGGAGAATCAGGGAATGGTGGATGCGATCGGTCAGTGTCTACATCCACTACCGAGTTGAAATCTCCACCGAGCAGGAGGGGCCCGGAGAAGAAGTGGGCCAGCGAGCACGATAACCTGGAAAGGAAGGCAGTCTGGTCTACATTAGGAGCGTACACACAGCAAACGTTTAGGTCTCTCCCTCCCAAAGTGCCCGAAATGGCCACATATCGCCCCTCTGGATCTATCACTGTTTTCGTGACTTGGAAGGGAACCCCAGCTCTAACCCAAATCAGCGCCCCTCTGGCATACGCGGAGTACGAAGTGCAAAAGACCTGCCCCCTCCATCTACGCTGTAGCGCCGCCCATTCCGCCTTGTTCAGATGAGTTTCCTGCAGCAGCGCCATTTGTACCCCCTACGCACTAAATAAGCGTGGACTTTGTGCCGCCTGGACATGGTACGAAGCCCCCGCACGTTCCAAGTAACACATTTCAGATTAGCAACATTAGCCATTGTCCCATATCGTTCTCACAAAGTCTCCCCATCTGGGTCCCAACAAAGAAAGGACATCAATCATCCCAGCACTGATGGCGGCCATTTTCCCCAACCAAAACTTAACAACCCAAGTATGAACCAAACCCCCATCCACCCTCCCCAGAACAGGACCCAAATAACACCATCTAGTTCCCATCCAAACCGTACCCTCCAGAAACCCACTATCCCCTACTAATCCTGCGGTCGCCACCGTAGGAAGGCCTTAAGGGCCAGGTGCGGGCCGGGCGGAGGCAGTGGGCCCTCGACGCTCAGGCCACCAGGACAAAGACAAGCCCAAAACAGTGCCAAACACGCTCAAAACAAGGCACCCCACCCCCCCTCCCCCGGGAGTTAGCATCAAGTGTCGGCACCCACCACCCCCGTGCCGGGCCCCCTCCCAAAAGGAAGTAGCTCACCCCGTTACCCCTGTCCATCCAGAAGGTCCTCCACCGATTTCGGTGTGATCACTGGCGTATGTACGCTATCAGTCACCGATTCCTCGGAGTCCGTTGGCACCCCCTCGTCACCAGGGTCCGCTTCCTCCTCAATGGCATCGTCCCGCGAGCCAGACAGCGCAGACAACACCTCTAGCACTCCCTTCCGCTCCGTCGATGTCTCCGCAGATGAGGGTCCGCCCGAGCGGCCACGGCGACTCCGAATTCTTTTGGACCGCCGTCTCTGCTCCGGCTCCGCCGCCTGCTGAGATGAGGAGCCGAAGCCATCTTTCCCCGCTCTGTAGAGTTCAAGCCAGTTGCAGACGTCCTCCGGGGTATCAAAGAATTGAGTCTTGTCATCGACAATTATGCGGAGCCTCGCAGGAAATAGGAGCGAGTACTGGATGCCCTCGCTCCTGAGCTCGCGCTTGACCGCCAGGAAGGAAAATCGTTTGCGTTGAGTTTCATATGTGTAGTCCGGGAAGATGTTCACCTGACTGTTCGCCACTTTGAATGGACCATTATGTCTGGCGGCATTGAGGATGAGGTCTCTGTCCCGAAAGTGCAACAACCGTGCCACCACCGGTCGCGGGGCCCGACCCTGTTGTGGTGGCCTCGCTGGGACTCTATGGGCGCGCTCCAGGGTGTAGAAGGGGGATAGACCCTCCGGGGCCACCGTGTCTCGGAGCCAGGCTTCCAAGTATGCCACCATGTCGCCATCCTCAATCTTTTCCGGCAGGCCCACCACCCGAATGTTATTCCTCCTGTTACGGCCTTCCGCATCCTCCGCTCTCTGCTCCAGGGCCGTAATCCGGGACAGGGCATCCTTCATAGTCGCAGCCAGGGTTGGCTGCGCCGGCTCCAAGGTTTTCACCGAGCTCTCCACTTCCTTGACCCTGTCCGAGAGTTTGGCGTGATCCGCTCTAAGGAGGCCTAGGCTTGTCGCTACCTGGGCAATGTCCTGCTGGAGGGCCGAGCGCGTGGTCGCAATCGCCTCCAAGACGCGGTCAAATTGCTGCTGCATTGATGCACCACCAGAACTCTCCGGGTCCCCACGTTCCTCTTTGTCCTGGGACTCCGAGTCTGAGGCGGCTGGGGTAGCCCCCTTGGCTCCTCTAGGTTTCCCCATGTCGCCGGGAGCACTCCGTGCGGGTCCAGGAGCAGGCTTCTCCAAGTGCAGGCGCCGGCTATGACTCTCCCGGTTGCTGGGCCTCAGGTCGAGTGCCGGAAATCCCCGTCTCCAGGGCCTGTTGGACCTCCGTAGCTTCGTCTCGTGCCACCACCACCACGTCGTCTGAGGGCACCGAGGAGGAGGCGGAGACAATCGTCGCCAGGTCGGGCAGGCCCGTGCGGCCGATAGAGTCCCGAAGTGAGGGTCACCGACTCCACCGGATGATCTGCGGCGCCAAAGGGTTGCGCCTCCCATGGAAGTGGGTCGGCCAGGAAAAAAGTAGCCAAGTGCAGTGTAGGGAGTGGGGCCACCGTCGGGACCTCCAGGCGCCCGCGTGCGGGATCCACTATTGCAGGGGCATCTGCCCGTCTGAGTGCGATCCTCGTTGACAGAGTCCGATCTGACCAATGTCCAGTTCCTCACTTCTCTGGGAGACGGCAAAGCAGGGGGCGTGCCGCTGCTAGTGATGTTCCATCAGTCTAATGGATCCGGCCAAGGGGACAATGAAGTCCGGGCGCCATGTTGGGTCGCCCTCCGCAGTCCCACAAACTCCGATTTTTCGCCGGGTCACCGCTCGTTCGGACTACGCCAAGGGCCCCGGCAGGTCTCCGTCGGGCCGATCAGCAGAATGCGGGGGTCGGGGTGCCCCGCAGCCTCCGATTTACAGGATAATCACGGGCTCAGTCCCGGAGCCGAGCTCTCAGGCGACCATCGCCATCGGCGCCCAAGCCACGCCCCCAGTAATGCTTGGCTTCATGGGTAGAGAATTTCCAATAATAGGATCACTCCTAACAACAGACCAATTTGTGTTAATGATTCTACGTAGGGTGTTTTGCTGCTTGCTGTATGTGAGGATAAGTCTAGTTTCATTAGGACTATCCTGACTCTTAGTTAATGCCTTGTTGTTAAGTAAATCCATTCTATTTCTAGTATTAGTTTTGGAGATGGCATGATCAATAATTTCAGTTTTGTACCCTCTTTGTAAAAATCTGGTTTTGCTAAGTTGTTGTGCTGCTTTTAGATCCTGGTCATTGCTGCATGCGCAGCGTATCCTCAACATCTCTCCATATGGTATGCTGTGGATGAGATACTGTGGATAGTGGCTAGTTGCGTGCAGCAAGCTGTTACCTGCTGTGGGTTTTTGAAAAAGTTTAGTTTCAATTTTGTTGTTTCTGATGTACATTTCCACAGCCAGGAAACATCCAGACTGGTCACTAATGGCCGCTGTGAAATGCAAGTTGATATTGTTTTTGTTCAACTTTTGAACAATCTCATGACCTGACTCTGCTGTTCCACGCCATATCACGAACAAGTCATCAATTTAACCTAGACAGATTTTTATCACAGTGTCCATGATAGTTTTAAACTCTTTCTTCAAAATTACTTCTTCCCGCCAGCCCATATGCAGGCAGGAGTATCCAGGGGAGAAATAAGCTTCCATAGCTACTCCCCTTATCTGTTGCAGGACCTGGTTTTGAAATAAAGAATTGTTGTTATTCAAGCAGTAGGTCATCATTAGCATTTTGTTGTGTTGGACCAGATGTAAGGGTCTATACGTAACATCTAAACACATTAACAAGCAGTCAGGCTCCCATGTTATATCTGCCAATTGTCTTAGGAAGTTCCCTGTATCTTGCACAAAGGATGGTAGGTTCTTTACAAAGTCTTGTAGAAAATGGTCAATGTATTTTGTAGTGTTTTCCAAAAAGCCCCCTTTCGCTGAAATTATAAGTCTCCCAGGTGGGGTAGTGGCATTTTTGTGTAGCTTGGGAATAAAATACATTATTGGCATTACAGGATGCTTATTCTTTAAAAACCTCTATTCATCCATGCTGATGAGTCCCGTGCTCCTCCAAGCACTATGCTTGGAGTAGTATGCAATCCAAGATGCTCTTACTATTTGGAAATTTGTTCTTTTATAGCAATTTGCATCTTCCAGTTCTTGTGTAGCCTCTTTCATGTATTCATCCCTTGACCATAAAACAATATTTCCACCCTTATTGGAGTTCATAATTACAATTTGATCATTCTTTTGAAATTTTTCCATTAGTTGATTGCATACCCTTTGTTGATAATCCTGTATTTGTATTCTTCTAGAGATTTGTATTTTAAGTTTCTTTATCTCCGTTGTGACCAGTTCATTGAATATATCTACTGAGTCTCTAAGAGTTATGGTTTGGAATGTAGAGTTTGGCTTAAACTTAGTTTGAACAGTACCAAATGTGTTGAGACCGTCATCATCATCTCTGTTGTTCACATTGCTCTTTTCACATTCCAACTCTTGTAAGTTGTTTAATAACTCTGCATCAGGAGCTATTAAATTGATATTTCCAATAATTTCTGTTACGTTGCTGTTACTACTCTGTTTGCATTTGCTTGAGTGGTATTTTTTCAGTTTAAGTTTTCGTACAAACTTATAGACATCCACTCGAATTTGGGCATAGTCAAAATTATTTGGTGGACATAATGACAATTCCAGTTGCAATAGTTTGACCTCTGCTGCATTAACACTCACTTTAGATAGATTGACGACAGTTTGATTATTGTCTGCACAGTTTATTGTTGCTTGCAATTCCATCTTTTTTTGTATTGTGTTTTCTTGCAGTTGTTGTTGGCGCCACTTGTTGCATTTGCACCTTTCTCTGCGTTTGTGGTTGAGTCTATGTCCGGATTTTGTATTGGTTTGCGAGGGTGCAGTGTGTCTTTGCGATCCTGCCTGAGACAGTTTACCTCCTCTGCCAGTGTAAATTTGCGAAACCCCAAATTAGACACTCCTCTTTGTTGTTCAGCATCTGAGTCACTTCCCATGCATGAACTTAAATCAGAGATTGATGTAGATGATGCCGCAGCTTGTTGTTCACAATTTTGTTGGTCTTCATGAGCCACCAGTTTTTTAGCTGTTTTGATGGAATCAAATTTTCTGGCAAACATGAACATTTGTCCCTGTTCATAATCTTGCTTATCTCTCTGGAACGTGTATGTCTTTCTTTTTTTGATCGCATCTTCATCTTTTGTCAGTCTAAACAACATGTCTTCACTGTATTTTGTAATTTGAGGTGTAATTACAAATTTGGTTATTTCACTTTCCAGGTCGTCGGTTTGTTTTTGTAATTTCTCTTGGTCACTTTCAGCATACTTGACAAGTATGATCACCAGTCTTCTACAGAATTCCAGATTACACTCTGCACATTAACTTAACATTTGAGGACCTGGGTTTTCGTAACTTGGGGCAATCATTATGTGTAGCCCTCTTGGAATCCGCCCAACTTGTAAATACCTTTCCAGTGATCAGTGTTCCTACCAACTGGCTTGCTCCATACACCTGGCTTTTTCAAGTTAAAAATAAATAAATAAATATATATATTTGCTGGCACCGTTCTTTTACCTTTTAAATGTATATGGTGGGCGTCTGCATAGCCTATGTCCTTCTGCTGCAACTGCCCTTTCCAACGCTGTATTGGGTGTTGTGATTGGTGCTGTGGTTCCTGAGAATACCCGCCTCAAAGGTTTGGGCTCTCTCTTTATTATATTAGTATGGATATATATATATTCTGACATGCAGTCTCCCAAGATGGCCACCAGAGACAAAAGAGCTCATATTGTGACTTGCAGCCTGGTATCGTAGCGCATCGCTGCGGCTTTTGCTGAATTAATTCGCTCATTTGAATTGCTGGACATAGTAGCTCTAGACTGCCTTGATTGCTTTTCATTTTATTCATTGTGACATCGTAGCGCTAGACTTCCTTGACTGCTTTTTCTTTTTATTAATTCAGACATCGTAGCGCTAGATTGTCAAAGTGAGCTGTTAGTACAGTTTCATTTGTCTGCCTGTAGATTTCAAGGTGTGCCTGACTGTACCGGTGCCACTGCCATTTGCTTCGCATTGGATTACTATTTCGTTTTAGGCTGCCTGCCATTTTGTTTTTGTTGTTGTTGTTGTGTGCCTCCCTGCCCGGGTCTCCACCCCGCTCCCGCTTCCCAGCTGATCCTCCCTCCCAATGATACTGTTAGGCCCGCTCTCACGCGATAGCGCTGTGACCGTCCTGTTTCCTGCAGACGCGGTCGCTCCCCACGCTGCTCCCCGCCCTGCCTGCCTTGCAGCCTGGTATCGTAGCGCATCGCTGCGGCTATTGCTGAATTAATTCGCTTATTTGAATTGCTGGACATAGTAGCGCTAGACTGCCTTGATTGCTTATCATTTTATTCATTGTGACATCGTAGCGCTAGACTGCCTTGACTGCTTTTTTTTCAAGGTGTGCCTGACTGTACCGGTGCCACTGCAATTTGCCTCGCATTGGCTTACTATTTCTTTTTAGGCTGCCTGCCATTTTGTTTTTGTTGTTGTTGTTGTGTACCTCCCTGCCCGGGTCTCCGCCCCGCTCCCGCCTCCCAGCTGATCCTCCCTCGCCCCTCACCTCCCACTATCCACATATGACAGATGCACTTGCACGCAGCGTTCACGCGCAGCGGTCGCGCCCCATGCGCGCCGAAGGTGCGCCAAAGGTAAGCCCGTTTACGCCCGTCCGCGCCTGGACCGCGCCCAGCGCCATACCCCCTGGTCCTCGCAAAACCCTCTCCACCCGCATATCGTACGACACCGCTCTCCTCCTTGCCCTCAACCCTGGAAGCACACCACAATGCTGCACAGCTACCCCAGGATACACCCATGGACCATTCGCCTGCCACTCCTGCAAGTTCACCTGCATCAGAACCCACACCAAATTCACTTCCCCCAAACACAGCTCCGACTCTAACCACCTGAAGTGCATCCTTCTGAACACCCGCTCGGTGCACAGACATGCCACTGAACTCTGGGAGCTACTCGACACTACATCGCCGGTCGTCGCCTTCCTTACTGAAACATGGATGAACGCCTCATCAGCACCCAACATCGCCATAGCCATCCCGGACAATTACAAGATCATCCGGAAAGACCGCACCATCCAAACAGGAGGAGGCATCGCCATCGTCCATAAGAACACCATCCGAATCACAACCAGCTCCGACGACAACCTCGCAGCCGCCGAACACCTTCACTTCCAGATCCACACCGACCCCAGGACCACACTTAGAGCCACCCTCATCTACAGACCACCAGGAACCCGCACACAATTCAACGAAGACATCACTGACTTCATCAGCCCACATGCCCTCACTTCCGAGAACTAAATCCTACTGGGGGACCTCAACTTCCACCTGGAAAAGAAAAATGACAGCAACATCACCACCCTTCTGGACAACCTGGCCAATCCCGGACTCAAACAACTTGTTGACACCCCCACCCACTTAGCCGGACACACGCTCAACCCTATCTTCACCTCCAGCAAACACATCTCCTTCGATCACACCTCAGCTCTTCATTGGACGGACCACAGCTGCGTCCACTTCAGCTACAAAAAGACCACGACTCACAACCCCCCACAACCTATTCCTCGAAGAAACTGGAATAAAATCACCACCGACCAGCTCACCACATCGCTTAACCAAAACCCTCCTGCCATTTCATCGGACCCAAACCAAGCCGCCACCAAACTCACACAATGGATCACCTACAGCGCTGACGAATTAGCACCCTTGAAAAACCACCAGATCAAACAAGGTAGCAAAAAGGCCCCCTGGTTCAACAATGACCTTAAGAAATCCAAGAAGTTATGTCGCACCCTCGAGAAAACCTGGAGAAAAAACCCAACCACTGACAACCTGACCACCTTCAAGGACGCCACCCGCAAACACCACCAATTGATCCGATCCACCAAGAAATCAGCATTCAAGGATCGACTCGACAACAACGCCCAAAACAGCAAGAAACTATTAAACATTGTCAAAGAATTTACCAACCCCACCGCCTGCACCAACGACATTACTCCCTCCCAAGACCTCTGCGACTCTTTATCCTCTTTCTTCCACAACAAAATCGCCGACATACATAACAGCTTTGAAAACCAGTCCGAAGAGCAGCCCACTCCACCCGCATCTGAACCAAAACAGCACTCTCACAACCTTTGCGCCTGGAACCCAATCACTACTGAAGACACCATCCACCTGATGAACTCCATCCACTCAGGTTCTCCAACCGACCCATGTCCCCACCACATCTTCAACAAAGCAGACTCCATCATCGCACCCCATCTCCGCGATGTCATCAACTGATCCTTCAACTCCGCTACCTTCCCGGAAAGCTGGAAACATGCCAAACTCAGCGCCCTTCTGAAGAAACCCACAGCAGACCCCTTTGAACTTAAGAACTACCGCCCCATCTCCCTCCTCCCATTCCCCGCCAAAGTCATTGAGAAAGCCGTCAACAATCAGCTTGCCGCCTTCCTCGAATCCAACAATTCCCTCGACCCCTCACAGTCCGGCTTCCGAGCCAAACACAGCACCGAAACCGCCCTCATCGCAGCTACAAACGACATCAGAATGCTACTGGACCACGGAGGAACAGTTGCCCTCATCCTACTTGACCTCTCCGCCGCCTTCGACACAGTCTGTCATAGCACCCTCATACAACGCCTCAGCAACGTCGGAATACAAGGAAAAGCTTTGGACTGGATCATCTCCTTCCTCGCCAGAAGAACCCAGAGAGTCCGCCTCCCCCCATTCAAATCAGAGGCCACCGAAGTCATCTGCGGTGTACCACAAGAATCATCTCTCAGTCCCACCCTCTTCAACGTTTACATGAGTCCCCTCGCATCCATCGCGCGACAACACAACCTCAACATCATCTCCTACGCAGACGACACCCAGCTGATCCTCTCCCTCACCAAAGACCCAAACACCGCCAAAACCAATCTACACGAAGGAATGAAAGAAGTAGCCGAATGGATGAAGAACAGCCGTTTAAAACTAAACTCTGACAAAACGGAAGTCCTCATCTTAGGATCATCCCCCTCTGCCTGGGACGACTCATGGTGGCCACCGGCCCTGGGTACAGCACCCACACCTACTGATCACGCACGTAACCTGGGCTTCATCCTAGACTCCTCCATCTCGATGACCAGACAAGTCAATGCTGTCTCATCTTCATGCTTCAACATCCTACGCATGCTCAAAAAAATCTTCAGTTGGATCCCCACCGAAACAAGAAAGACAGTCACCCACGCACTGGTCACCAGCCGACTGGATTATGGAAATACCCTTTACGCCGGAACCACAGCCAAACTACAGAAAAAACTCCAACGCATCCAAAACGCCTCAGCCAGACTCATACTGGACATCCCCCGTCAAGCTCACATTTCCGGTCACCTGAAGGAACTCCACTGGCTTCCCGTCAACAAGAGAATAACGTTCCGTCTCCTCACCCACGCACACAAGGCCCTCTACGACCTAGGACCCGAATGCCTCAACACACGACTGTCCTTCTACAAACCCACCCGCCAACTACGATCATCCAATCAAGCCCCGCCGCAATTCCGCGCATCCACAGATCCACCATGGGAGGAAGATCCTTTTCCTACTTAGCGGCCAAAACCTGGAATTCTCTCCCCACTCACCTCCGCCTTACACAGAACCACCCCTCCATCAGAAAGCAGCTGAAAACCTGGCTATTCGATAAATAATACACCCACCATCCCTCAAGCGCCTTGAGACCCTCTGGGTGAGTAGTGCGCTATACAAATTCCTGAACTTGAACTTGAAAGAGCCCAAATGTAGCCCAAATATCACCCAGATGTAGCCCAAGTATAGCCCAATGACAGAATGTCCCAATGTGTTCTAAAGAACAACTAGAGCGCTAACAGTCCTACTTATTACAAAGGTATGGCACACCTGAAGCCATCTTGATTGGAATAAAGTGATAACTCTTAAAACATTTAATTTAAAAAGGAACAAAATGAGGGGGTATATATATATATATGAGGGGGGATTTATATATATATATATATATATATATATATATATATATATATATATATATATATATATATATATATATATATATATATATATATATATATCCATACTACTATCATAAAGAGAGAGCCCAAACCTTTGAGGCGGGTAATCTCAGGAACCACAGCACCAATCACAACACCCAATACAGCGTTGGAAAGGGCAGTTGCAGCAGAAGGACATAGGCTATGCAGACGCCCACCATATACATTTAAAAGGTAAAAGAACCGTGCCAGCAAAGTAGTCCCTTGTGGGTGTGTCTGCGTTGTGCTGTGGGCGTGTGCTGGGCGAGTGACAAACGCTGGGGGCGTGTGGTACGTTCCGCCCTTCATGCCATGTCTCATATTGTGTGCTAATTCCACCCTGCGCCCTTTAAATACCCCTGCACCCCATAATCATAACCCACCCTTACTCCTTAAAATACCCCAACACCCTTAAACACTAACCCACCTTAACCCTATAAATATGGATGTACGACGTTATGACGCATGGTTTTACCACACGTACCTTTACAACGCGTTTTTTACAACGCAAGTCGTTACCACGACTTACGTTGGAGGGGTGCGGACTTAGGAATTTTTTTATTTACTATTCCAACACCAGCCTACATACAGTAGGGAAGGTGTTGGATAGTAAATTAAATTATTCCTTGTCCTGTAGCGCCCTCCAGCGCAAGTCGTGGTTACGACTTGCGTTGTAAAAGACGCGTTGTAAGGGTACTGCGGAGTAAAATCCGCGTCGTGAAGGATGTTCCCCTATAAATACCCCTGTACCTCAAACCCCAAACCTACCCCTGAACCCTAAAAATACCCCTGTACCCCCAAACCTAGCCCTGAACCCTATAAATACCCCTGTACCCCAAAACCCAAACCTAGCCCTGAACCCTAAAAATACCACTGTACCCCAAAAGCCAAACCTACCCCTGAACCCTAAAATACCCCTGTACCCCAAAACCCAAACCTAGCCCTCAACCCTTAAAATACCCCTGTACCCCAAAACCCAAACCTACCCCTGAACCCTAAAAATACCACTGTACCCCAAAACCCAGACTTAGCCCTGAACCCTAAAAATAACCCTGTACCCCAAAACCCAAACCTACCCCTGAACCCTAAAATACCCCTGTACCCCAAAACCCAAACCTAGCCCTGAACCCTAAAAATACCCCTGTACCCCAAATCCCAAACCTAGCCCTGGACCCTTAAAATACCCCTGTACCCCAAAACCCAAACCTACCCCTGAACCCTAAAAATATCCCTATACCCCAAAACCCAAACCTAGCCCTGAACCCTAAAAATACCCATGTACCCCAAAACCCATACCTATCCCTAAACCCTAAAACTACCCCTGTACCCCATAACCCAAAACTATATCTGAACCCTTGAAATACCCAAACACCCCAAAACATATACCTCAGTACCCCAAAACATATACCCCTATACCCATACTTACCTTATCCAAACATTAAAAAAAACATGCTTTTACCATTCATGCATTTACAACGAATTTCGTTGTAAATGTATGTGTGGTAAAAGCATATAAAATGTAATGCCATGTGTTATAATGGCATTGTGGAGTCATGGTTCTTTTGTAATGAATGTATGCAGAGTGATGGTATACGGAAAGAAAGTTGCGGAATAATGGGTGTTTACCCTCCCCCGGTAAGTACATTGGTGACCCACACTCACCACCCATTTGAAAAATGCATAGGTCTCTCTCATTGATGGCCAGCAGCGACATACACTTTTAGACACACCTCCCACCACAAGTTCTAGAATTGCGAACTTTAGAGCTGGGGAGCTACGTTTGAATCTCGGCATCAGCTCAACATCCTGTGATTCCAGGCAAATCGCTTTGTCTCCCCGTGCCTACCACAAATGAATGTGTTCTTCTTTAATGTAAATTGTGCTCATGCCATGTTGTCGAGTTTGCGCTATATAATATTGCAAGGAAAAATAAAGCAGGGAAACTCGAGTTCACACACTACTGAACAAGCACTCTTAAGTGCATCAGCAGTGCACTGTGAATCGGAGCGTTTCACAGGCCTGTCACAGATAAGAAATGCTATCAAAACGAAATCCTACAAAACAATATACTACTGTCCGGCAGCAATTCATACCCGGACAACGTCGGGACGGGCTGCTAGTAAATATATATATATATATATATTACCTACTGGCGGTCGCCAGTAGGTAGTTATAGTTAGGATTGTTTTCTATAGGAAATCCGCAACATTCTATTGGGAATAACTTTGGCGCCGGTTGAGGAATCTGCCTGTAATTTTCCTTAAATTTGCCTCGCTGCGCTCCGCTCCTTCCCTGAAAGTTTGGGGGGGATTCGTCAAGCGGGGTCGAGATAAAAGGGGGGTCCCAAAACGTGTTTTCCCCATGTTAATTTCCATAGGGTGGTTGGACTCACTTTTAGCCCGAACGGCTGAATGGATTTCCACAAAACTTGGCAAAATTGTAGGGATTGGTAGCCCGATGTGCCTTTGCTATGTCTCAAGATTTGTGCTCCAGTGGATTTTTAGTAATTTAGGTTAAAAAAGATATATATATCTGGGCGGAGCCTAACCACACATCTGATCTGATTGGCTGTCAGCACTTTATCCAAGAAGTGTTGGCAGCCATCTTGGGACCAATATACATGATAGCACCTCATTAAAAAGCATTGTAGTTAATAGAGGGTTTTAGGACTTTAGTTACATTATAAATCATTTGTTGATGGTACCATACTCATTTTAGGAATTGTGGTGTGTTCTAAGGTGATTTTACCATGTGAAAAAGCCTTCTGCTGTGATATCATGAATCATGTTTGAAAGAAAACTAATATCTCATGATTTTCCCACAGTGGTTTGGAAGGGGATCTGTAAGCTAAACTGAAAGCATATTTTCTGTAAATTCACATTATCTTTCTCAGTCATGTCAGAATGAAGTCTGACATTCTCAGTAAAACATGTACATCCGACAAGGACAGAGACTGTCAGTTGATTCCTTTGTGTTCTACTGCAGCCTCCTAGAGTGTTCTAAAGAACAACTAGAGCACTAACAGTCCTACTTATTACAAAGGTATAGCACACCTGAAGCCATCGTGATGGGAATAAAGTGGTAACTCTTAAAACATTCAATTTAAAAAGGAACAAAATGAGGGGGTATATTTTGCCATAAAAAGTATGATTAGTGCTGCAGAAAGAAACATTAGGGCACATTTTGAGTGACTTCTCAAATCCTCTTCGATTTCATTAAAAAAGTCTGACATACAGTCTCCCAAGATGGCCACCAGAGACAAAAGAGCCTAAATGTAGCCCAAATATCACCCAGATGTAGCCCAAGTATAGCCCTATTACAGAATGTCCCAGAGTGTTCTAAAGAACAACTAGAGCGCTAACAGTCTTACTTATGACAAAAGTATGGCACACCAGAAGCCATCTTGATTGGAATGAAGTGGTAAGTCTGAAAACATTTAATTTAAAAAGGAACAAAATGAGGGGGTTCATTTTGCAATAGAAAGTATGATTAGTGCTTCAGAAAAAAAAATTAGGGATCATTTTGAGTGACTTCTCAAATCCTCTTCTATTTCATTAAAAAAATTCTGACATGCAGACTGAAACATGCACTTTGAATACCAGCAGCAGACTTCCCTGGTGAGCAGTAGCTTTACTACAGTGATCTAATGAGCAACTAGAGTGCTAACATTCAGAATTTCTGGCAAATTGTGTGATTCATCTGAATGCCTTCTTGATGGAACCAAAGTAAACAAGCATTGAAAATGCAATAGATCTCGCCCTCGTTTAAGTTAAAGCCATTCTGTTTGTAATGAGTTGGCTTTTTAGCTTTGCTTTTATTAGTGTTTTTTAAACGTTCATGTAAATAACATGCATCTGTATGCATATATGTATATGTATGCATGCATTTGTATTTGAATTTATATAGATATACAGATTATACATGTTTATATTCACTGAAAAAACCATAGGTTTCACACCAGTTATAGTTAGGAATTAGCATTTAAAAAACCTATTAAATTCACTGAAAAAACCATAGGTTTCACACCAGTTATAGTTAGGTGGAAATTTTACTGACTTAAAACCATTGAAATTCCCACGTTATAGTTAGTTGGACTCACTATAACTTGCGCGCCTGCAATTCACTGCTGATGATGTCACATATTACATCACTCATGACATGGTCAGTGACATCACTCATGACATCACTGATGACCTCATCCTTGTGACAGAGTGACAGACCTCCTTTCAGTGTAATGTAACCCTTGAAACACATATTCAAAAATAGAAACTAACATTTTCAAAAAAATAGAGATACCCATACCAGTTACAACAACCAATTCAGTAATACCACCATCTATATACACATCCACTCATTCACCAACAGTTCTATATAGTCACTCATACATATATTCACTCATCATCTGTAGTGAAACACCTATACATCCTGTTACACACCGACAGTCATCCAAAAGTTACTCACACACATAATCACACATGCAAATAAACTATTGAACATCCATTTATTTGCATATACAGCTTTACACACACTACCACCTTACTTCTAAGGAAACTTACACATACTCTCTTAAACAATCACTTATAGAAACACATACTTATTTAAACAAGAACTCTTTCAATCTCTCACTCTCACATATACTCACTTATATACATCAATACTCACATATACTAGATTAAAACATATGTAGTTACTGATAAAGACACTAGTGAAACAGCCATTCACTCACTAAAACAGACATATACACACTCATCCACCCATACAGTCCTGCACATATGCTGTCTTCAAAAAACATACAAACAGTGAGTCCGTCATTGATGCATCTATGTGCTAAGTAACACCATCACCAAACCATACAGACACTCATACTGATACTAAAAAAACATCTAATAACCCATATACACACACATGTAGCTACTCACCAACCCATGCAGCCCCTTATACACAAAGTGAAACACTGATACAAACATTTAAATATTTAAACAGTACTCGCTGTCCCATCCAGTGAATGTGTGCCTTTCTGAAAAATAAATATGTTTTATATATGTATATGTAAAGGTCGATGGAAGAATAAATGTTTAAATAAGTGTCTTAATGGATGTTTAAAAAAAATTGATTGGTTAACTGGCTTATTAAGTGTATCTTAGTGAATACATATATTAGCGAGTATTGTTTAAATATTTAAATACGGAAAAAGGTCCATACTCTCCTGCGAAGAAAGGAAAAACCGAACTCTTACCCTTAAGATACTGAAGGTCCTCCCTCCAACTGGTTTCATTAGCACATTGCTAGAGTGTGCCCTTTATTTGGCTGGTTTGCACAGTTTGCATGTCTGAGAATCTCAGTCGCTTCATCATTGTTATCACAGGATTCCAATGGCAGCCATGACAAGCATAGGTTAGCGGAATGACTAACCATCAACAGTAGAATCATGGAAATCCGTCACTAGGTTAGGGGTTAAACATTGCACCATTAGTTGACACAAGCAAGATGGTGGAGTGAACACTGGGCTCGAACTGGGGCTATCTGGGGTGACATGGCTGTTGTCCATATGTAAATCAATTGCAATGTCCAAAAACATGTTAAGATCTTCAGGCTCCAAGACACTAAGGGCCAAATGTAGGTAAATTGCAAATACCGAATCCTTAATACCGAATCATACCGAATCGGTATTAAGAATGAGGTAAATGTGATGTAGGTAAAAATTTGTTAAACATTACCGATTCGTTGCAAATCGGTATTAAATACCGATTGTGAACAGATCGGTAATAAAAATACATACCGAAAGGCTATTACCGATTCGGTGTTACCGAATCCACACCCAAAATCGGAAATACCGATTCGGTAATTTAAAAAATAGCGTTTTGGTGAATCAGCCAATCCTGATACACCCATTTACTTCCTAAACAGGAAGTTGCCACACCCAGCCAGGTGCACAGGGCCTGGAGCTCACTGTGAGGCAGGCAGGCAGGCAGGAGAGCTGAGGAGCCAGCAGCAACACAGCCAAGAAAAAAAAAAGAAAAACCACTGAACAAGCATTGAAATGGCAAGCCAGGACAAGGAGAAGGAGGGAGGTGAAAGAAAAAGAAAACTCAAGTTCAGCGACAAGGAGCTTGAGATCCTGATCGAGGATGTCACCCAAGAGTACCACAAGCTGTTTGGAGCCCAGTCCCACCAAGTGCCAGACGCACAGAAGAGGCAAATATGGAGTGGCATTCGGGACAAGATCAATGCCATAGGTGTGACCCTGCGCACCATAGAGGACATCAGAAAGAGGTGGTACGACCGCAGAAAAACAGCAAAACAGAGGATGGCAGAGAGACATAGGCTGGCAGGGAAAACTGGAGGAGGAAAAAATTGAGCCCCAGTACCAACACCACTGGAACAGATGGTGGAGTCCACCATCCAGCGGGAGAGTGTGAGTGGCATAGGAGACGCAGACAGCTCCGCCAGAGCAGCTAGAAAACAAGGTAAGAAGCATGCCCAGCATGCTGCCCTACCCCCTCCCCAACCCCAACCCCCATAGTGGTAAAAGTGCTCCCACTCCACACCATGTCTTACTGCTTACCTGCAATGCATTCTGGGTGATGTAGTCAGTGTGAAATCATGATCAGGACTGTCAGGGCAGCTAACACAATAGCATGGTAATAGAATTGGATAGGTCAGGATAACCACTGTGCACTATTGGCATGTACTTTAATGCAATGGCATTGCAGACAGAGCATTGAGAATATTTACATTTGTTTCATTTCAGGCGAGTCATCTCGCAGTGCAGCTGAGGGCAGCAGAGGCAGGTCAGCCAGGCCAGAGGGGAGTGAACAGGATGAAGACAGCATGCCTGCAGGGAACACCAGCTCTGCGCCATCGCAGCCAGCCAATCCTCCACCACAGCCATCACCACAGCGCCAGGGAGGGCCGCAATCCCCTCTCACTCAGTCACCACTGCGACGTTCACCAACACCACCAACACCACCACTACCACAGTCAGGCAGGAGGCATGCCGTGAACACCCTCCAGCAGATGGAGGCGTCGGAGGAGGAGGGCAGCCAGCGCGAACAAAGTCCTATCGTAGAGAGATCCAACAGAGAGCGTGCTGGTTCTGCATCTGAGGGTGCGAACATCTCATCACGACGCCGCAGGGCAAGGCCGGACAGTCCAGTGGCATTTGAGCAGCGTGACAGTGTGTTTGCTGGACTGGAAGGCAACATGCTGAAGGTCCAGCGCCTGCAATGGAGGGAGATGAAGTCATTACACAGGGAGGTGGCAAACATTAACAGACATATGCACAAGATGGAGAAGGGTATCAGTGCCATGGGGGAGAATATGTCTGCAGGGATGGAGAGGGTAGCAACCTCGGTGGACAACCTCTGCAGCCAGCTGGAGCAGGACCGTGTTGGCATGCGCCGGGAGAGACTGAGACTCCAGGACTATACCAAGTCGGTGAACCGGCTGGCCACTACGACATCACTGATGTGTCGCCGGTCCATCGCCATGCAGGAGGAGATGGCGCATTGCAGCAGGGATGTGGCCAGGGGGATGGTGTCCATGACCTCAGTGCTAGAGCTCATGCAGAATTCTAAGGCCTCAAATATGGAAGGGGGGGGACAGTGAGGAGGCTACCAGCCGTGGTAGCATTACACCCTCACCCACCGAGTGCAGGAGGCGTAGTGGACGTAATGTTCCAGCACAGGAACGGTCCAACTCACAAGTCTGTGTCGATGGGGAACATGCACGTGCAGCACGGGGACGAAAGAAGTGAAGGACACTGGCTGACCACATGCATGTGATGGGTGATGTAACCCATGTCCAATTGGACAATGCTCACAATGCTGGAGGTGTGCCAAATAAACACCTCTACATGTAATTTGAAATGCCTCAGTGTCGTTACTCACTCAGAAATAGTGTGATGTAATCTCTGCCCGTCTATGTCTCCCATCATGTTCAATAGCAGCACCAGCCGCGCTGGGCTCTGGCTGAGGGTTGTCCTCGTCCTCGTCCTCTGACTCAGTTAGTTCCACTGCTGTTCCTTTTTTAGTGGCCAGATTGTGTAGCATTGCACACGTAGCAATAATCTTGCAACATTTGATGGGGCTGTACAGACGCGCACCTCCTGTTTTGTGGAGGCAACGGAATCTGCTTTTGAGCAAACCAAAAGTGCGCTCCACCACGTTGCGTGTGCTCCTATGTGCCACATTGTATCTCCTCTCCCTGCGGGTGGTTGGGTTCAGATATGGTGTGAGGAGATACGGCCGAAGGGCATATGCGCTGTCACCTATGAACAGAAGTAAGTGGCATTGATTGGTGTGACCAACAGCTTGAGCCAGGGTGTACATCAGGGTGTGTAACATTTACTTACCTAGTATGTATCCATTGCCAAATTCACCAGCAAGCAGACGTGTATGTATGCCACTGTTCCTGAAGATGTAAGCATCGTGGGTACTCCCGGGGTATTTTGCCACGATGTCTGTTATAATGTGTTTGGCATTGCAGATCACCTGCACATTGATTGAGTGGGTGGATTTGCGGTTCCTGTAAATGTATTCACTTGCTGCAGGTGGGCAGATGGGAATGTGGGTCCCATCGATGCAGCCGATCACGTGGGGGAAGTGGGCAAGTTGATAGAACTCCAGCTTGGTTCTCTGCAGCTCCGCCTGCGTACTGGGGAAGGATATGTAATGTTCCATTCTGTCCATCATGGCGTCTAGGAAGGTGTTGAAGAACTGGGATAGGCAGCTCTGTGATACTCCACCCACTGCTGCTATCACACCCTGGAAACTTCCTGATGCAAGGAGGTGCAGGCAGCAGAGTACCTGGACATGGGTGGGGATTGCGTGGGCCCTTGGCGTCTGATGCTCCAGATAGGGTCTTAGGTCCCGTATTAGCTCCAGGATGGTGTCTGGGTGCAATCTGTATCTCTTGTGTATTTCTGCGTCTGTCAACTGGAACAGAGTGATGCGTACTCTGTACACCTGCCCCTCACGTCTCCAGATCCTCATTCCTGCTGCTCTCAGGCGTAGCCGCCTTGCTATGAGATAGAGGCCTGCCATTGTGTTCACACTGATGCATTTTGGGTCTGTTTATATAGACTCCTCCTGATTACCACATGCTCCTGAAACGTGGTAATTACCGATTCGTTATTACCGATTTTGGCCAAAATCGGTATTACCGGGGTTTGCTACATAGCATATTTGGGGTTTTTACCGATTCGTTTATACCAATTCGGTATTCATTGTTTCGGTAATTCCAAGTCGGTAACTTATGGTTTTTACCGATTCGTTATTATCGAATCTATTCGGTATTACCTACATCTCACATGGCTAAATATTTGTCGGTAACACCGAAAATGACCCTTTTTCGGTGTTACCGATCGGTATTTGGCCACCTACATATGGCCCTAAATGGTTTTGGCCTGTGAGGAAAATCTTGAATTTAGAAGGATCAGCAAAAGAGTGTTGAATCACTCTGGCTGAAATAGTTTTACATAGTGGCAGGAATCCCTTTCTTCTGGTAAGCGTTTCCATGGTAAAGTCTTGAGGATTGGAAATTCAGGAGCTTCACCATGAGAGAGACTTAATTTTCCTCATGTGTGCCAATATGAGTTCAGAATGTTGGTGATGAAGCGATTTAAAAATCAGAGCTCTCTGGGTCATTGTAATATTGGGTTTGAAGGTTTTCACCCGATCAGTGCGTTCAAGCTCAAAGTCTTATGAAAAGTGGATGCAGAGAGTTGATGGTTTCCATGCTTTGAGGAAAGCAGTCCTGGAGGGGGACATGTCCTCTGCTCTATCCGGAAGGACAAAAACTTCTAAGGTTCCTTCTGCTATCACGGTCCTCCAATTCAGTGATTTCGCAGTTAAGGAAGGAAATAAGAGTCAGATTTGAGAGATATTCAGATTGATCCACTATGCGGTCCTTTTTCATGTTGATTCTAGCCTCTGCATTCAACATCCTAGGGTTGAATTCTTTAAAATCTTTCTTGATCCCAGAAACCTTCACTTGAAGTAAGTCTGTATTTGTCTCTGTGCTGCAGCTATGCCATGGACATATTTCAGCTTTTTTAGGATAGCTTTAAGTATGGTAGAGTTATTTTGTTTTTTATGGAGAGTGTGGGGTTTGTGTTTTTGGATCTTTTGAGATATCCTTTACTGTCTTTCTCTTTGAGTTATTTTGACTCTGCCATTATTGGAATTTGCAGGTTCCACTAGGATTGGCAAGTCAAGGGTGTCACCATGGGAGCATACTGTTGCTCCGAGAAGACGTACTGGAGGAGAGATCAACTGTTAGAGTCCTTTAGTATAGCCCAGCATCAGCGGTGTCAGATAAAAACTCCCCACCCCCAAGACCTAACAACTACCCCGACCCCCCACCCCAAAAACGACCTCAACCCAAATAATCTACCCCCAACTCCGTCCCCTGCCCTGTGCCCTAAAACTCCTACCCTTCGTAGTCCCTGTAAGATACCCTGACCCCATCCTGGCCCTAAAAAGACCCCACAACCCCTACAAACTACCCCAACCCCCTCAAAACCCGATTTGCCTCTTTGACACATCCCGATCCTTCCTCTTCCTGTTTCCTGCTTTTCCGACCGGCAGCAGCAGCAGCTAGACTGTGCATATGCAGCAACTAGACTGTGCATATGCCTTAACCAGGCATATGCATGGCTAAGGCTTATTCGTGGTTTAGACGTGCATTCTACTGCCTGCGTGGTTCAGCCCCTTGTAGTTCACTCTGCATGGCCAAGGCATTCTCCCCCTTACAGGACAAAGGAAATGTCAGTGTGTATGGGATGGCCCAATACTGTTTTCATTACAGCCAAGATTTAGTTCCAAAAAGGTTTAATATTGAAGTAGTACACAAAACATGTCGGAAGTCTCCCAGGAAGCCACAGCCCCTCCAACAGAGGGCACTCTTTGAAGCATAATATTTCTTTCACTTCCGTGGACAGATGTAAAAATTGAAAACAACCTTATATGTGCCTCACTCCTGTGTGCCTTTCCATAATATTGCATCAGAGAGGTCTCCATTGATCCTCCCATCACCTCTCCCGGAATTTCCCCCTCTTTGCTATTTAGTAGATGGGTACAAGGGTGTTGCTCTCAGAAGGAGCTTGCATATAGTTGAGATAATACTCTTTGACCCTTTCGGTGTGAAAATTAACTTCTCAAATGATGTATGGCCGAATTTGGCTGCTACCGTAAGAAGTATCCTGCCTTGTATGTGCAGGGTTAGAAAACGAGGCAGCATCTGTGCCCTGCACAAATAACATGACTACATTCGGCCTTTACTGGGAACCAAACACCCAATTGTAGCGCCTGACTCTCAGAGGGTAGCGTTGCAGAGCAGTCTGAGGCTTACTCAAGGGAGGTGGTGTGGGCTAGTACTCGCCATTTGCAGGTGCGCAAAAATAACACTCAATAACTGATTGTCCAGTCTGTACTTTGCTTTATAAAAGTAAGAGTACATTTATTAAACACACACACTACTCAATACAATGCACCAATTTACAAATATACATAAGCTGTTGGAATTACTTTGTGGCATTGCATAACATCTCCACCCCTCCGGCAGGGGGGGGGGTGGGCTCTAGTACTACCTCTCCCATGTGTGCCCATCATCTTGCCCTAAATGCAATTAGTTGAACATATCCTGGAGCGAGGGCCCTGCACACTGGCACCATCCCAGTGGCGTCCCCCCATTACCTTAACAAGCATTAAACAGGATACACCTGCCTTGGTGACACATGACCCTGACGGAGCATCTCCTACTGGCCATACAGTATGCACCCCCTTTTCTGAATCGTTTTTGGCCACTATAGGTGTGGCAGGGTATACTCAGACATGAGTCCCTTGCTCACTGCACCATCAGGATTCAAGCAAGCCGGGCCGACGACGGCTGAAATGCCAGAAACCGGTCCCCGGAAGCTTATCTCCTTTCTGGTGAAGAATTGGCTTGGTAGTTTAGTCTGCCCTGTTCCCATGATGCACTGGGCCAGGGACAGACTGATTTGCATATAGCCAGGTTCTGAGCTGGGATGGTGCAGTGAGCTAAATAACGGTGATGGATCAAGCCCTGATCTTTGGACTGGGTAAGAGTGGTCTGCTTAATTCAGACACTCTGTTCATCACCACCCCCTTTTCTGAATCGTTTTTGGCCACTATAGGTGTGGCAGGGTATACTCAGACATGAGTCCCTTGCTCACTGCACCATCAGGATTCAAGCAAGCCGGGCCGACGACGGCTGAAATGCCAGAAACCGGTCCCCGGAAGCTTGTCTCCTTTCTGGTGAAGAATTGGCTTGGTAGTTTAGTCTGCCCTGTTCCCATGATGCACTGGGCCAGGGACAGACTGATTTGCATATAGCCAGGTTCTGAGCTGGGATGGTGCAGTGAGCTAAATAACGGTGATGGATCAAGCCCTGATCTTTGGACTGGGTAAGAGTGGTCTGCTTAATTCAGACACTCTGTTCATCACCACCCCCTTTTCTGAATTGACTCTCAGAGGGTAGCGTTGCAGAGCAGTCTGAGGCTTACTCAAGGGAGGTGGTGTGGGCTAGTAATCGCCATTTGCAGGTGCGCAAAAATAACACTCAATAATTGATTGTCCAGTCTGTACTTTGCTTTATAAAAGTAAGAGTACATTTATTAAACACACACACTACTCAATACAATGCACCAATTTACAAATATACATAAGCTGTTGGAATTACTTTGTGGCATTGCATAACATCTCCACCCCTCCGGCAGGGGGGAGGTGGGGGTGGGCTCTAGTACCACCTCTCCCATGTATGCCCATCATCTTGCCCTAAAAGCAATTAGTTGAACATATTCTGGAGCGAGGGCCCTGCGCACTGGCACCATCCCAGTGGCGTCCCCCCCATTACCTCAACAAGCATTAAACAGGATACACCTGCCTTGGTGACACATGACTCTGATGGAGCATCTCCTACTGACCATACAGTATGCACCTCCACATCTTAAGGGCTAACAGTCTGGGGTCTTCACCTAAGCTCCGCAGCAAGAATACAGGTTTACTCACACTTTAGAATGACCACACTCATAACATTTGGATATCATTAGCGATGCCTTGCAATTACAGCCCCTAAAGGCATCACAGATGATCACAGGATTAAGTAAATACAGTCAGACACCCTAGCAGGAGTGCCTAGCCCCTTAAGTCCACTTTGCTTATGACATCACCTTACAAACTGTGAAATTTAGTCCCTCCAAAAGGAATAACCATTAGTAAATGCATTTCAATTTTATTACACCATTTCACCTCCAGGGGATGCCCTTCTCGAGACATCTCCAACTCAGCCCTTCAATCTTTGATGCAATTCTCAATGAACCCGAGCTGTAGAACAAAACAAAACTTCCAGCCTTGGAGGTAATGCAATCTTCGCCGAGCGTTGAGGGGTTATTATTTTTAAAGCCTCAAGAAACTTAGGGTGGGAAGTAGCTTTGTGCTGGGGCGAGACTGCGCTTCTCCCCCAGCACCTAATCACACTGAAGGGTGACCCCTCTCCTCTGGGGGCCACCAAAACGCCAAAAATGATCCATTCCCCATGCCTAGCCAGGCATTATGGGGTGCTTCCAGCTCCTGCTGCTGAATACTAGATGAGCTGGTGCTTCGCTGCCTCGGTGGGGGGCCTGGTCCCACCCGGACCCCCAAGTGAGCACAGAACGCTTGGGAAGCCCAACCCCGGCCGCTCCTCCTCTTTTCTGGGGCCCGGTCCCACTCTGGCCCCTCGCACCACTGAAGGTCTTCTCTTGGGGGCTCCGGTTGCACCTGGGACCCCTGCTGTCCTCCTTTATTGGAGGGTAGCCCAGCCCCAGCGGCCCCAGCCGGCTCCACGCGCGGCCAACACTCTTCCGTGCTGCTGCGGGAGCCGGCCGATCCCTTCTGGTCTGCCCGCTCCGTGCAGACGCGAGGACTCCTGCAGTCCCATCGAGACCTCGGGGGAGTGCGGCGCCACTCCCCCGGCCTCCTCCTCTTCGCTGGGGCCCCGGGATGGGGTCCCAGGCCCCTCTTCCTCTCGATGGGGTTGCGCGATGGTGCGCCCCATCGCCATTTTCGTCGGGGGCCAGAGTGGGCTCCTGGCACCCGGTGGGGCATTGTCACGGGGAGTGCAACGGTGCTCCCCGCCCATCCTCCTCCTGCTGGGGGGGGGGGCGTGATGGTGCTCCCCCACCTCCATCATTGGTGGGGGCCAGGGTGGGCTCCTGGCCCCCATGCAGGGCACCTTCACTGGGAGCGTGATGGTGCTCCCCGGCTTTACTTCTCTTTGGGAGCAGCCCCCGGGACCTGACCCTCCCCGGAGGTATCTCTGAGACCAGAGGAGCCCCACATGCTTCGTCGGTCTTCTTAGAGGTCAAAGGTCGCCTATCTTCCGGGGGCCATAACTCAGCCCCTGGGTGTCGGATCTGCCCCATTCTCGCATCTTCTTGATCCTGGTGGTGTCTCCCAGCCACTGGGAGTGCTCTCCTTTGCTTTCCAGGTCTCCAAGAGGGTGCATTCTGCAGATAGTGGTCTTCTCTGGCTCCCTGCGCCAGGCTTTCGCCTGGCTCTCCTCCTGGGCCTCTCTTCTCCTTGCGCAGAGACCACTGCTTCTACGCACTGGTCCTGGGATCTTCTTCTGGTGTTGTTAGGGCCCTGGGGAGCAGTCAGGGGGTACCTCGTTCCAACTGCCCATTGCCAGGCTCCAGCACCTATCTCCTCCGCAGACCACACCCCAGAGAGAGCTTCTCTTCCTGTGCAAGTACTTTTTAAAAGTTGAGTAGGGGGCTGGCAGGAAGTCTCTGTGTGTCCTATCAAACAGCGACAACTCACTTCCCTGCCCCTGCTCCCTCCTTCTTGTCCAGGCTCTGGGTTTGTTCAAAATGGCGTCATCCAGTGTCTCTGGCCACATGGCCTCTGAAACCCAACTCCTTCCCCCTCACTGCCTTCCCTTGGTTCAGTTTGGTGCCTGGCACCCAGCGACAGCAGTTGATGGATTGGCTTGTAGCTCTACCTATATTTTCTCCTCGGAGGAAAGATCTTCGCTCTGGGAAGAAAGGCCATTAATCTAACCTGCCAGGGCCAGACCCCAGTCAGGGACTCAGAGAAATATGACATTTCTGGACGACCCAAAAGCAGTACAAATATGACTTTGGACTCTGCAGAATACTCAGTTTCACATCCACTACACTGGACTTTAGTGCGTGTCTGGAATCTGTCGGCCTTGTGGAAGTCATTTTAGCCATGGGCCCCACATCCCTATAGGGGAATAATGAAGTGAAAACACAGTAAAACACACTGACTTTCCCTGGCATGTTCCTTCCCAGGGTATAAAGCCTATTCCATGTCACCACCCAATTCTGCATAGGTCCTGCCACACCATTTACTCTGTAGCTGCTCCTGTACTGCGCACGCTAGGAATCTCCACTGCGCAGCCCCTACACGCGTGCACAAGCATGTACACCCGTGTTTGTATGTAACCAGCATGGTGTCCATACTCCAGCTGTTGCGCAGCGGCCTAGTCGAGCCAGGGGTACACCAGTAAAATCTCCATGCAGTCACCTTTATTATGAGTTCACTGTGGGTGAGTCCCAGATTATGAGGCTCCCCCACGGTAAAAGCTCATCAATTAGGTGCTCAAAAAGTGAAAAATCTGGGTGACCCATTGTGTCAGAACCACCTTCTAACAGGCAGTTTGTACTGCGCGAGTCTGGAAGTGTATTGTCATGGCTCTTGAGGATCTGGTTGCCATATCGCGAGCGTTCTGACAGCTGACAGTTGGCCGGTCAGTTGTGAGAACGGTCAAGAGCTGACGACGTCGATTACATTTTTGATCTTTGAGATGATTATTGAATAAACACTTCTGCTTTTATATTTCGACTTTGACATAAAAAGTGTGGTGACAAGGCCTTCATAAAAAGTGACATCACCCAAAGTCTAAATTGGCTATACCTAAAGCAATCATATTTATCTAAATAAAATGTGTGTTTCCAGGTGTCAAAGGACATATTAGCACCCCCTTGGAACATGTTTGAGATAGTGAGGCTCTCTCCTTGCTTCCACTAGTGAAAAGGTCCAGGGGACAGCACTGCTGAAAATGCAGGGTTGTGCTGCACTGGAATATATGGTGATGGGTTTTGAAGCGGAATTTATTTTGGGGCCGAAGCCTGTTTCTGTACTCTCACCATATATTTAATTTCATTTGACACTCACTTGATCCTCCAATGGCTCTTCTATAGTGCCACTGGGGGGTTGAAAATGAGGGATCTAACATGCAGATATCCATCGAGGATCAGAAATTGGATAACCGACTCACAAAAAAATAACAAGTAAGTTTATGTATATGACTCGCAGCACCAAACTATATAAATAAAGATTACAACTGCTAGACCAAATCTTCTAAATAAATTTAGATGAACTAAAATCATGCAAACCAATAATTCAGTTAAGGCAATACAAAACAATAACATTAGTACCTGATGATTTGAGATCTCCCTATATTGATTCTTCCCTTTCAATAATCAATAAATACACAATCAACTTTTAGGAGGTGAGTCATGACAAACTCAGAGCCTAAGATTCAGTTAAAGTAAATTTTATCACAGATGTTAAAGGTATTACATCATTTAATAAACATTTAAGATCTGAGGAATGTTATTTTTTTTAATTAGCTTAGGGTTGCCATAAGGTGACAAAAAGCTCTGGAAAGTTCAGCAAGGACACAAGCCATTTCAGCTCAAGGAAGTGTTCCATTGAGAAAGAGTCCATGAATGAAGCCCAAAGAATATGTGTCAGTCTGAAAGGAAAGCTTGTGAAATCCGCAAAGTTCTCAAAGGCAGTGTATAGTCAGGAAAGTAAAATGAGTTCTGCCAAAATCAGCAAAGTCATCTGCCTCAAAATCAAATCAAATCCTCTGTTTCTCTCCAAGTCAATGTATAATATATTCTACTAGTTCCGGTGGTGACACCTCTTGGGTCACCTCATCATGCCTGACCACTTAGTCCATTGGTCAGTTCATGTAGGATGACTGTTGTGAGACATAAAGAAGACACATATTATAGAAAAGGGTGGAGCACAGCACATAATGTGTCAGATCATCCAACACTTGTGAACTTCCAAACAATGATCCTTTAGCAGTGGGCACCTGAACGAGTTCAAGGGGACAGCTTTCCATAGCAAATGTTCCCAAAGTGTCAACATTGTAGCAGATAGTCCTTGTAAGCAAGTGGGAACTCCTCTAATAAGACACAATCTTGCTTCACATTGTAAATGTATTAAACTTCTTTTACGAGCGTAAGGCAGCACAGAATAAGGAATAAAGCAGGCCAACAAGAAAATCAATTTAAAATGTATAGAATATAAAACCATATAAATATACATTTCATAAAAGGAAATCAGTTTTCTAACACTTTTCAGCTTATAAGCGTTCAGATGATTGTTATTTGCCATATTTCAGGGATCACATGTAAGTATGGCACATTTGCAAAGTACTAACGTGAATAATGATTTTAAATCATAAAATATTAATATTGTTTCAGATGATTTACATTAGTACATATACAAAGATCATAATCTGAAGTTTTCAGAACAGTTGCACTAAATACGACTACACAGTACCACCACTTTTCCTCTTGTCACTTCGGTGCACATTTTCACACATGCAATGATGAAATTCAGAATGAAACCTTTCAATATCACACGTCAATATAGCTAAATCATGTTACATGTTATTAATTCTTCACACCCATCATTATTTTGATAAGAATGGTCTTGTAACACCTAAGTACATTAAATTAACTTTTTGATACACATTAAATTAGCAACTGAAACTGGTTAAACTATGAACCAGTGGTTAATTTATAAAACAAAAAAAGTGTTAGCACTCTCGTCAGGAGGCAGCTTGCACTAGCCCATTTCTCCTGTAAGCGCCGCCTAAAACAGAACCATGAAAGTGGGGAGAGGATGTGGTATAATGGCCAGAGCTGCTGACGTCAGACCTGAGGAGCCAGGTTCGAGTCTCGATGTGGGCTCAACATCCTGTGATTCTGGGCAAATCACTTAATCTCCCCATAAATGAATGTGTCCATAACTGTTGCTCATGAAAAGCACCAGCATTGATAATTAAGTGCCAGTGCTGACCAACGGAAACCACTGGTTCAAATTAAGCACTGGCATGAACCTATATTTTATAATGTATACCGTTACATCTATCCTACAATTTATTTGCATGCTTTTACGATGGAGTTACTAAGTTCTTCTCACATATTATTTCTCATATCTCTTTACCACGTGATTAGTGCACATCCATTTTCGTGTTACCCAAAATGTCTCATAATCGGTTAAGATATGTATCAAGTGATCTAGCTGCTTATCAGCTGTATCTGTCACATTTGCTGGAACCAACAGAGTTAACATTTACCTCAGTTCTACGTTGCAATATACATAGCTTTCCCATTGCCTTAAACTCTCGTTCTTTAAGCACCCAAGATGGAATTTTAGAATGGTTTGCAGGTTTGCTCATAATTTCTCTACGTCTATTTTCTACTGATTCTACAATTTCCCTTTCTACTTTGTGTAAGATACGTCTTAAGATATGTCAATGTGCATAGGCTGTATCTAAACTCTGTGTCGGCTTAAACAATTCTCCCATCATTTCTTCTGTTTTGGTATCAGACACAGAATTGTAAATGCTTTCTCACAGGTATTTCAGCAAAGATTAGGTCATAATTAGATTAATAATATTGAAATTGTCCTTTACCATAAAATAAACTAGTTAGTACACTACTGGAAATTCCATAGGTCATAGGAAGGTTGTGATAGGTCACACCTTCAGATACTGATGTAAGCATTGGCATACACAAATACCAATCATGAGTATCCATAGTTTCCACACATTCATGTAATAGTTTTGTAAGTACAATAATTGAAAAATCACCAGTAGACATATCTCCTTGTAACAGTTTCTCATCTGAACTACTTAAACTGTCTCAGTTAGATAAAGGAATTCCAGGCCCAGAAGTAGATTTAGGTTTCATCATATACAGATAAAGTGGTGGGAAAAAAGCAAGTATACACACACATATACATTTGCGTTTCGATGATATCGCATTTGAATCCATCACTTCTGTGAATTCAGACCTCCCAGCTGCCAATGAAATTTGGATTAGATGTTTAAGTAGCATTGCAGCATAAGCGAAGTTCAAAAACATTTCTGGCAGGGCTTTTCAACAAATTCTCTTTTATGGCACAGTTCATATTTCTTATAAACTTGTGAATGAATTTCTCAGCAATAGTACAGTTCTTGTTTGCTGTTGAATCTTAGCCTCAGTGTCTTTAATAAAATCCAGATTTTCTTTTCAGTAGGCTGTGGAAAATCTACAAAAGGCATGATATGCTATCTCCCAGTCATTTAATGCCAAGTAAGTCCATTCAGGTTGAGTGTATCTTCTCTATCTCTGTCGCTTTGACAAGACTGACTAGAGGTGTCTGCAGTTGTTCTTGGTGATTTTCTCTCTGTCAATATGCATCTCAATTTTTCTGATCTTTTTGGCAAGGAGTCTCCACGTGCCACTTGTGTTTCAGGTGAACTAATCTCTTCAACAGGGTCAAAATCTCACCTAGTCTTCTCTTTCTCTTGTCACCCTTTGGTGCCTACAAAAGCTGACTCTCTCGGACCCCCTTCAGAACCATTGCATAGAATCCCAGTAGCTTGTATGCCCTCAACAACTTGGCTAATCTGAATCGTTTGTCTCTATGTATCCACTGGTAAATCCGAAACAGGTGCTGTATCTTCAAGGGGACATGGGACTTTGCGAATGCATGCAACATGCTCCCAGTTCAGAAGACCACCACACTTAACAGTAGTTGTGGCTACCAGAATCACCTGGAACAACCCACGCCAATGAGGCTCGAAGCATGATTTGAGTACATGCTGCTTCACCAAGACCCATTACCGGGACTAAAGTCCTGCCACTTCTCCTGTTGAAGCAAAGTTGCAGCTTCACCAACCTGCTCAGACACAGCATGGACCACATAATCCAGTCCTTTACAGTAATTGTTCCGCACATGTCTGGTAATGTCTTTGCAGATGAATAGTAACTTGTCATCCTGGTAAGCAACTATTCTGTCTGGGCTTATTGTCTCTATAATCATTTCCTCCAACTGTACCTTGAGTCTTGCAACATCAAGGAATCTAGCTTTATTAAACTCCGAAGCATTTGCTCCATTATTACATACACCCTTTCCATTGGTGGAAGTGTCAATACCTCTAAGCCAATCATCAATTTCCTGAATAGTGGGACTTTGTTGTTCTTTTGGCATATTTAGAAACAAACCCCATGACAATCCTTTTTCTCTGAGACAGGAGTTGAATGTAAAAGAGACACATCAGAATCTGGTGTTCCCATGTGAAAAGCATTTCCTGTGGCACTCTGACATACTCGAGGAGTTGCAACTTCATTCTCAGGTCTGTAGAAAGGTTGAGCTTGCCTCGACCGCTCTGTAAAAGAATTAAGCTGTGTCGAATGTACATTTGAACCAGCATTCATTCCACTAGAAATATCAGCTAATGTTGGGACCAACTGTGTCTGTGCAGATTGCCTCAATCTCACATCAACAGGAGTAGAAGTCGGACCATTTACCCCATTAGGGACAGCTAAAGTGTGCTACTGATTTCCTCCCCTGTGAGACCGGTATAAAGGGAAAAAAGGACCTATAGTTACTGGAACAGTTAACGCTTCTGGCGCATTGTGAACAGTCTGGTTAGTAGCATTCAGCATTTCGGTATTACCGCCCATTGGTGTGAAAGGGGTATTTGTAACTGGATCTATAGGTACAGTAGATGCATCAAGCATTTTTCCCCAAAATGAATCCTTCCCAACCCTGCCTTAAAAGGGACAAACCTAAATTAAAGACATTGCGTAAAGATGAAAATTAGAGAGGTGTCAGCAGTTAGAGTCTTCAGTAGAAGAAACTCCAAACAAGGGTCAAGTAGAATGAAGCCACTTAAAGCAGAAGCAGAGGTCAGTACCCCATGAAGTCCCCAGATGTCTCTCTTGACCCTCACTAAGTTACACTATAAGATATCAGTTGGATTTAAGGTAGACAATCCCATATGACTCTTTCTGGTACATTTACATGATTCAGGCACATATTTGATACTTGCACCACTTTTTCCACATCGATAAGTTGCAACTTCATTTGTCCTTGGCCATTTTTCTCCTCCTCCATGAGAGCTTGCCTCCTCGCTTGATACTGTGTTTCTCTTTGCGAAACTTCATTTTCTCATACCTTGCTATATAATGAAAACAAAACCCTTCTATGCCAACTAATGAGGCTTTATCCACATCTGCAGTGGAAACAAAATGGAACGAAAACATTCCAGATGGAAGGTTATACACAAATCAAATGTTAGACGTCAACGTGAATTTGCACTGAAATTAGGCCTCAAAATTAAGTCAACTTATCAATGAACAGTGCACTGGGTTACAGATACATGCGCAATTGTAAATGCACAACAAATGAAGTTTCTTAACAAATGAATAATGCAAAAGACTAGTAGGAAATATTAATATAAATACACTCAGGTGAATATAATTTTGTGTTACACATGAAACACTAAACATTAGCTGCACATTTAGTCTCATTAGTCTCAAATAAATCACGTCAGGAACTTAGATTTTCTTTGTAGAGTTGATGAATAAGTACTTTAAACTCCTCTATAGTCACGTTTCTTAGACACACAATTTCTAATATACCTGTTTCATGTGGAGCCGTTTAAATACACTGTACTTCATCTCCTTTTAGTAACGTTATTCACACAGAATATTTTTGAGTGCTGACTTTTCATGATTATGATGCACTCCACAATATTTTAGGATGGAATCAGAATTACGCTGTTTCACCCTGAAGATTGCAATGACGTGCTCGACATTCCTGTCTAAGAGAGCCACATTGCGATCCATCCTTTGCTCTTTGCAAGCAGTAAAAAAAAATTCCTAGCACGCCAGAGAGCGTGATAACGAGCTATAGCATCCCCCCACATCACTGCACACTATTTCCCCTTCCCAAACCTTTGGGTTACATGTGTGGCTCCTGCCCCTTATCGGACCCACCTTGGTAATTATTTTCAAACTGTCCCCACATTGTAGAAGGCCGAAGGTAGAATGGAGCCAGGGGACATGGTTGGGTAATGGGAGCCCTATAGCCTCAGTGGCGTCTCCTCTGTTAAGGCGGAGGAGCGTTGCCCAACCGCTTGCAGCAGTGAAATAAAGAAAACATAGAATAATAACTCGGTGCTATTATCATTTTATGTTTCCCTGCTGGGGCAGCTTTATAGGCCGGCAGGGCTGCTCTGCTTACAGAGCAAGGCAGGGGAGGAGTGGTTTGGATTCCCAAACTGCGCATGAATGTTTGTCCGGCAACCGCGTACCACAGGGCGTGCACCCAGGCCGGTATAGCGTGACCGCCCCGACGCGGAATTGTGGGGGCCCAGTAGACTATTGTCCAGGCGTGGCGCGTGCTCCCCCTCTCCTCCGCCCCCCCCACCCCCTTCCCCTCCCCCGACAGCCGCAGCGACACTACATCCTCAGCCGTCCCCACTCCCACACGGCCCACACAGGGTGCGTCATACACAGCTAGGACCCCAGATACACTATTGTACACGCATACAGTAGTCCAACAGTTGTTGAAATGTTTCTCCCTCCCCCCTTCTTTTAATTCCCAGTTATGTCTCTTGGGTGGCATAGAGATTGTTTCTGCTGTACTCATGATGATGCTCGATTTCCCCTCCCCGTTTACTTTTCACACAATGCCTGTTGGTCACTGCCAGGAGCGGGAGACTGAAACCCAGCGACCCGTATGGCCATGTGGGATGTGATCCTGCCTTTGACTGCTAATGTGCCAACCAGGGAACGCGACCCAAGACAATTGATTGCTGGATTGCATGACCACCTTGGTCCTTTTGCAGCGCTGCGGGCCACGAGCACTGCAGCCCGAGACATTTCCTGGCACTGCCACTTGCGGACTAATGCATCTCCCCTGGCTACTGTTTATTTTCACTCATGTATAACTGACATGTCAAAATGTACTACTTGCTGGGTACCATTTGTAGTAATTCTTCCTTTTTATGACATTGTATGAATACTTGCCTTCTTATCTGTGAAACTAAATAAAGTTTGGGACCGTTGGTCTTAAAAAAAAAAAAAAATGAATGTTTATCCGGCCCTCTTGGGCCAGTCAAACATTTATGCGCACTTTCCTTGTTCTCAATGCAGGGTACATTACAGCCTGCATTAAGATCATACCCTGGCCCCCATTCCCTGGCTGAGCGCTGATCCATGACGCTCAGACCTATCACAACGCTGCATTGCAGGCAGCATTGTGATTAGCTCATGGGAGCCTGGGAGCCGGATGCTTCCGGCTTCCCTGTTTCGGCTGGAGAGACGACAGCGGGACAGTGGATCAGAGGCCTGGTAATCAAGGTAAGTTTTTGTTTTTATTTTGTCAGCCGCCACTGTCTAGCCTGCAGTCCACCTGGGCATTATCTGAATGGTGAGTGCAGCCCTTCACACTCAGAGAACATAGTTTGTAGTATCTGTTTTCTCAGTTTTGGTGTCTGCACATACAGCATGCTCATACTGCACACCCTACGCCATGCACCAGATGCGGAGAGTATTCTAGCAGGTAGCTGAGGAGGTTAAGGGTTAAGGAAACTGAAACGGATCTTCATTCTGTGGGGAGCTTGTGCTCCTTAGAAGCCAGATGACAGCAGCTTGTTTTTTGTAGAAATATACTTCTTCATTAACGTTTCCAGTAAAAGTTTTTCTTCTTCAAGTAATTTACTTCTTTATTGATGTATGTTTCCTTCAGTTGAACAACTGCTCAGAGGGGAAACGTAGCAGTATATCTGTAAAATCCCCCTGGAAAATCATGACTGGTGTGCACAGTGACTTTACTGTAGCCAGCCCCTTTGGGTCTCTGGAATCGTCGTGCGGCTGTGCTGTCTCAGAGGAGGAGGCTGTGTTGAACTGTAGGGACAGTTTCCTTCAGCAGTTACTTGCCAAGCGAGTGGCTGGGTGCCTGTGTGTGGGAGATGCTCACATGCTAGTTCATTATTCAGAGGCGCAGATGGTAGGCCCACATGCTAACGCAAGGAGCTTTATGAAATGAACAGCCAGGTTCATTATTGTCATGCCAAGTTAATGCATTCAAACGCACGTTGTCAACAGTAAGGTTTTTTGTTAGGATTGCAATCATTGTTATTTATATCATGATGTACTTGTGAGTTTGCTGTTGGTTGAAGTGGCGAGGGCGATTATTGCAAAACGAGGGGCATATTATTAAGGGCCATTTCGCCGCTTTTTTGGCTTTAAAAGACAAAAAAGCGGTGAAAATGACACTGCCCTATCTACAAGGGGATGCTAACATGCATTAGCGCATGTTAGCACCCGTTTTCCCAATGCTTCGCTTTGCATTTCTAATGAGATGCAAAGTGGGCGTCACTGGGCAGTACTCCTTGCAAATTATCGCTGGTGAGCACATCGTGATATTTACAAGGAGGCCCACGCATTTTTGCTGATGTTCGTTTTTGGCAAAACCCGTGATTTTCACCAAAAACTAACGTCTGCAAAAAATGCTGACTTAGGTATACTTACCATTGGGGGTGGATTATGCTAATACGACCAGAGGGTCGTATCAGAAAGGTTATTGCTGCTTTCCTTGGAACATCGCTGAAAAACCAGCGATGTTCCATGGAAAACACTGCTATCACTGGAATAATTATCGCCATTGCGCTATGCGTTGTTAATACAGTGCTAGCATGGCGATAATTACCACCAATCGCCGGCGATAACATTTTTCACGCTGCGTGTGGCCAGCGATAATTATCGCTGCCGCTTGATGATATGCCCATGATATCCTTACACTTCCCCAAATCATGTTAAGCCCAAGGGTCGGCAGGGCAAGGCTGCATCACACCCACCCTCAAGTCCGATTGTAAAGGAAAAAGAGCAGAAAGTGTCTTATATTGAGACACTGATCAGGTATCAGAATATTGAAGAGTTGAGACAGGCGCAAGCCTTTTCCGCCAACATTCCAAAGTTTCTCTTTGTTCTCCATTGTTAAATTAGAGCATTCCACACCCGGGGATGAAATGTGCTAACAGCATTTTATAGCCCTTCTGCCTCAGGCTATATCAGTTGATAAACACACTCATCCTCATAATAGGACCATGCCTGCGGCTTGGGCCTATAACTCAATTTTACAGCGTTTAAGCCAATATACCCCTCAGCAGTGGACTATAATGCCATAACAGGAGGGGAAAAGCATGGCAATATTCCCCCTAACGTCATCATGTTATGTAGAGTATGAGAAGCGGTAGGGAAAGTTTCCACTATATATCCCATTATCAGTTAGTTTGGTGGATGTTACAGGCCAATATTCTCCAATACACCCAATAAGAGGTAGAGTTTAGGGAGATTCCGTAAACCATCAGCAAAGCAGTTAAAGTACAGAAAGCAACATGGCTAGTTTCTAGGTTTGGCCTAGAGACAGCTTTAAGTCTCGTCATCTGGTTGCCAAAAAATTCAAAGTAAAAATACCTACAGGTATTAATCTATAAAGGATCCTTCAGTCAGCCCACTTCATCCATTGGTCTGTTTGAGTGGCATTCACATTGTGCTTCTACCCGCCCACCACACCATACAGCACGGGGCAATGGGTCTGCCCATTTCATCCATTGGCTGTCTTTCACTGTGAGTGATAGCATATTACCTGATCACACATGCACAACTCTGAATAAGAGTGCTCTTCAGAACCACAGATGATGTGCTTGGGCGGGTGGCTACTCCTTTATTTAATTTTTTTAAATATATTATTTTCAAATCTTTTAGCATGTGGCATAAGTTTACAAAAAAAGTGGAAAAGTCAAAAGCACTTGGCCTTGAAAGGCTGAGGTATTACACTGAGAGATGATAAGAAATGCTGATTTGAAAATGTGTCTTTCACATGAGAGGTAACTTTCTTTGGGAGGAATAACTGATCATGTAGTGAATGGACATTCTGGTGGGGAAGGTTTAGCTATTAGTTTTGGATCTAGCACATCGGGCAGGTTTATTAGGCATATTGAGGGCTATCATACAAGTTGGGGGGAGACTGATACCACCACCTAGGGATACTGGAGCCTCATATATTTGGCTCAAAGAGTTACTGAGGCACGCCGAGCAGTAACTCTATGGTAGGAGGATAGTCTAACATTGAGAGGAAGCCAATCTGTCTGTTTAATATATGACTTTTCAAGTTGGTCAATTTTACTGTGGACATCCATTTCCTCCCTATAGACTTTGCTCACAGAGCAGCCATTGCCCAACCATGTAAATCCTTGTCCACCACCAGCCACCACACTGCACAGTACTTCTGATGGCGCAGTACCTTGGCTCACACAGCACTCACACCTTGGTGGCGCATTGTAAACAGATGGGGTGGTCGCATCGGCTCAGGGCAGCGCATCCAGCTTTTGGCAACAAAGTATGCAGTTCTGCTCTTTGGCCAGTTCCAAAGGTTGTTAATGTGGGAAGTGTAGGAAGCTGGCTCTGTATATAGCATACCAAAGTAAGTTATAGTGTGTACAGAGTCCAGGGGATCCCCAGAGGTATAGCAGAGGCTAAATTAGATAATCACTAACAGCTCTCTGTCGTGTGGTCGAACAATTAGGCTTATCAGGAGGCTGTGTTAATCATTTATTGTATTCTCTCAATACAAGACTGAGGGCAGACACTCGGGGACAGAATCTAGACCAATTAGCTGAGTATAAAAAAGGTATGCTAATGTTTTATTTCTAGAACCAAGCAAGACTTGGCACATGTAAGTAAAATATACTTTCAAATGCGCAACTTTACAAGGAAATACAGTTGGGAATGGAATTGTAATCTTTGTAGGTTTGTATTTGATATTAAAAACTGGTTAGAATACATTGATCTCACTTGGTCATTCAAAATACATGTAAGTGTGACAGGTTTGGGTTTAAAGCAAAGTTACTTTGTTTTCAATACAGTCAGTCCAACACAACAATTTTGGAACAAAATCATTACATTGGTTCCTAATGGAGAAAATAAGTTTATCGGTTTGCAGGTAAGTAAATGACCTGTGAGAGTAGCTTTTGGAGGTTAGAAACAAGGTTCCCCAAGGTTCAGTTAGGCACTCAAATTGCACCACTAACCACACTAAGGCGGCTAGTTGTAGAGTACAGGGACCCAACACTAGCCAATGGAGCTGGGGGGCCTTCAGTAAGGGGCTACTTGTGAGCTGGCCACTCGGTTGTGGGAGTAAAGCTCCCGAGGTTAAGATCAGCACTGCAGGGGCAAACAATCAGCACAGGAGTTGCGCCACCAGTGGCACGGATGTGGCTGCATGCAGAGTGCCAAGAAGATGTTGAGAACCCTGTGATTTCCAACTAAGGTCTCCGGTTTGAAGAAAAGCTGCAGGCTCAGGCAGGGAGGTTTCCTGAAGGGGACCACCATCAGGAGAGGTAAGTTGGGTTCTAGAGGGATGGCTGGACATCGTCTGTTGTGCCAACCAGGACCATGGGGTGTCAGGTGCAGAGGTGTCTTTAGGTGTCTGATCTTCTTACCAGATGTGGTCGCGGTTGAGACTGCAGGTGTCGGTTTCAAGCTTGAAGTAGGTCAGGGATCACCAGATCCCAGGTCAGGATCACTGGGGAGACCTACTTGTAGTGTGGGCCACTCGAACTCTGGCCATGGGTGTCGGGTGCAGAGTATTGCAGAACTGAGGAGACAGTATTTGAGATGAAGGCAGGGTAGGCCCTCTGGGTTCTGGATGGCTGCTGGACACGCTGGGCAGTTTGGAGTCGGGACATGCCGGTAGGGCTGAGGTCAAAGCAGATGGTGTCCTCTTCTTGCTCGTGAGCATGGCGCTTCAGTCCTTCTTTTTTTTCCTAAATTATGGGGCGTTACAGTGGTGTGGTCAGGACCAATAGGTCCCTTCCTTGGGGTGAGTACACTCCCTATTATGCCATCCTTCAGTAGGAGCGGGCATTAGCTTGTCTCTAATTGGCTGTGTTCCCTCATATTCAAGATGGAGGGGACTGAGATGTGTGCTTCACCTCACCTCCTCCATGTGAGGGGTGGGGTTGGCAAAGGTGGGCACACCGCCCTTCCTCACTTAGTTTTGCCGTCGATTCTCCCACTCAAATTGAGGGCCAGAACCAGTGGGAGCAGTTGCTGGAGGCAGCAAAAGGCAGGGTCAGCTCACAAAGGCTACAGGCCTTTGAAGCTTTCCCTTCGTGGACCCTGCCCATGCTGGGGGAGGAGGCATGATACCTCTGCTCAGGATGGGCTTTGTTTCTGGATCCAGACAGCAGCGGTCCTCTACCCAGGGGTCCAGACACCTGTCTGGTGGTGGCAAATAGTGAGTAGCCATTGAGGAACCACACCAGGGCTGGTCATTTTTCACGGAGCATCTCTAAGATGCCCTCTGAGTAAATTTTATATTAAATCCCACACTGGCATCAGTGTGGGTTTAATGTGTTGAGAAGTTTGCTACCAAACTTCCCAGGTTAAAGTGACGACATTATGACGCTGTGGAGTTTGTAGTGACAAACTCCCAGACCATATACTCTTTATGGTTTTCCTGCACTTACAGTGTCTAAGAATGGACATAGACACTGTAGGGGTACAGTGCTCATGCAACTGTACCCTCACCTGTGGTCTAGTGCACCCTGATAGAGGGGTGACTTACCTAGGCCACAGACAATGGAGTGTAGGCCCTGTTGAATCTACGTTTCTCTGCACCAAAACATGCAGCCTGCAATTGTAGGTTATTAAGGTGCCTCTAAGGGCATAACAGGTGCTGCAGCCCTTATAGCCTTTCCCTGGGCACAGTGTCCTTGTTGCACATCGTACCAATTACAAAGGGGCTTACCTGTGGCCAGGGATGTGTCAATTGTGTTTTCAAAGGTACTGTTTTTGGGAAGAACACAAGTCCTGGGAACCTGATTGGCAGGGACCCAGACCACATCAGTCAAAGTGCATCAAGTGTCAGGCAAAAAGTAGGGGGTAATCAAGCAAAAAGAGACACTTTCATACAGGAAGGAGCTCACAGGCCATGAACAAAAATGTCAGAGCACAGGGAAATGTCCGGCACAACAGTAAGCTTCAGTGGCAGTCTAGGGCCTGCTGACATCGCAGCACTTGATGCTGCTTAGCCACAAAGCACACAGTGGTCATATCTGCACCATGCCAATAGTGAGCCGAGCCCAGCTTCGCTGGCTCAGCTTGATGTCACTGGTTTAGTAATATGCAAACAGAACAATGGTTCACCTGAGATTCATTTATGTAATTATAATGTTAGGTCAACACAAATGAATGGCAAACAACTAATGCAAAAACAGACACCACATTCTTGCCCAAATAGTGATTTACTTTCAATCAGGCTTAACATGTATATATTATTGACAAATAGTAAATAACAAGACGCATACACAGACAATCATAAACAAAACATCAATTGTGAAGTTTCCGTATGTGCAGAAACACACAGAAGTGAGTAATTGTACGTTTTATCCAGGACCGCACAGGGCCGGCGCTAGGCATGGGCAGTGTGTGCAGCTGCCCAGGGCCTCGCGCTGGGCTGCAAGACAGGGGGCCACCACCGCTTCACTGTGAAAGGCCACACTTTCACAGATTGCCCATCTGCTCCTGCTGGGCCCCCTCCCCGCACAATCACAATACAATACACATGCAAGTCTGGAGTCGACCTTGCTGATCACGGCGTGTTGGCATTCCTGGGGGTGCAGGGGTGGGGGGAAGGCAGAGCAGCCAGCCAGCATCACAGTGTCAGGGGCGGAGCAGCACCTCTGTTAAGTACCGGCCATTCCCTGTCTGCATTCTGTTGCCAGGTGACAGAAGGCCCCCTTTGTTTCCAGGACCAGCCGGACTCAGGTAAGGGAGGTGGGTGAGGGGAGGAGGGAGCAGCCAGATCAACTGGCTTTTGTTAACTTAATGTACGTAGAACTGCCAGTGCTAGGGCAGTGTTTTACGAATTGACTTACAGCTTCAAAGGCCCAGGGGAGGGGGCCCCCTTCCCCTGTGCCTCTATGCACCATAGAAAGCTGCAAGGTACAGGTGTGGGGGCCCCCTTTCTCTGGGCCTCTAAGCACTAGAGAAATCTGCAAGGTCCAGGTTTGGAGCCCCCTTTCCCTGGGCCTCTAAGCACTATAAAAAGCCGCACGGTCCAGGTGTAGGTGCCCCCTTTCCCTGGGCCTCTAAGCACTATAGACAGCTGCAAGGTCCAGGTGTGGGGGCCCCTTTCCCTGGGCCTTGTAGCCACTTTATTTGTTCTCCAGTGAAATGAATCCAAAAAATAAAAACAGTTGCTGGAAAGGTCGTCTTTTTTCTGACATTTTTCTCTTCCAACCTTCAGCATTGGGATGGAGAGAAATAAAAGGTTCAAAATGTAAGTTTCTCCCAGTGGGGCAGTATGATGTTAAGTGAGGGAGAGGATGTGGCACTATGGTAAGAGCTGCCAAATTTGGAACTGGGGAACCAGGTTCAGCCTTCATGACCAGTCCACCAGACCACTCTCCTAAGAGAGCACATTTAGTAGGCCCCGAAAGACTTTAGAAAAATGGTGTCTGAGCACCAGCAGGTGGACCATAGCGGTGGCAAGTGTGGGTTAAACTTGAAGGCCTGTCCATTACAACCCTCATTGAAGCTCAACTTGAGTCTTTTGGGCAGGCCTTCGAAGCAGCACACCCTAGTGACTGACATTGAGGTCATAGGACCCTTGAGCAGGAAGGCTCTAGGGCGGTTCGACCTATGAGATCGCACTGAGTGCTGACTTCGGGTGGGGGAGTCATGTTTGCGAGTATATTATGTTTCTTAAAGCACTTGTTGCCTCCAACAATTATGGCCACAATAAAATTGTCATGAATACTCCGATGATTAATGTTCTTCCTAGAGTGAGATAGAGTTTTGTCAAGTGGAAGTTTTGACTTCTTTAAAAGGTAGCGCAGAGAGTTAATGTGCCTGCTGCAAAGAACATGTACCATGCAGATCACTAAATCCACATAATTTAAATAGGCCAATGGGTTACTGCTTTTGTCAGAGAGATGCTATTGTTACTTGCAGTTTATAAGTCAAAATCCTAACATTGAACAATGAGCTATTAACTGTCATAAGAGCTGCATGCAAACTACAAGGTATAATTTACAGCGTTATGGTTTTTTCCCCAGTCTTTGATTATCCCAATGTTGCAAAAAGGGTTAATTTGGACATAAATCAATTTTAGTTATTAAATAGAACCCTGAACCGTGGTATTACATTCTAAATTCAGAGTTTGTGTTTTTCCAGATCAATCACTAATACACTATCCTGCCTACTAGTATGATTGTAATGTGACTCTTAGTCCTTTGTCTTATGTAACATTACCTATTGTGATTTACAGACTTAGGATTGATTGTCTCCATGTAATGTGTGATATAAAGTTCTCTGACACCCTACACTGGTATCAGGGGCTCTGTAAATCAAATTAAATGTATCTGAGAGAGAGTGTGGTTATGGAGACTTGAGTGGCACTGTTAAAGGGTGGTAGTGAGGGAATCCATGGCAGAGTCATTGAGGGTCACCAACATTGTCGCACAGGGGTCCACCAGCGCTAAAGGCGGCCACTTCTACTTCCTACAGTTCTACCACCAAATCAAAAATGTTGATTTGACAACCCCTTGAATCTGAAGTTTACCTTCAAGTCAATTTATGATTTAGCAGTGGTCTTGGTTGTTTCAAGTCTTTTTTATTTATGTACAATCTTTATTTGTTTGCAATGGTGTCTTGTAATTTTGTACTAGGCGTTGTGTTTTTGCACTTAACATAATTCTGGCCAGTAAAGATCCCACACACAAAAAAGATTGTCCTACATCTCTTAGCATGTGTATGTGGGATACTGGTGAGAGGATTTATGTTAAAACAAATTAAGAAGTATTAATGTCATCCTAAGGTAGCACAATATTGGCACAGAAAGATAAGGGAGCCTTTTCAAATTTGCAATTATTTCCATGGTGTGAGAGATTTTCTCTTGTGTCATTTTATATTTTGAATGATCCCACCCCTCATTACCTCAACAGGATCTCCCCCCTTTATGAGGCAGAACTGGAAATTGAATCTTGCACTCATCTGGAAACAATCAGTTAACGAGGAGTAAATAATATACATTTTTGTGAGAACTGCACCTAGCTTTTCCATCCAATGTGACAAATGTAATCCATTTAATACAGTTTTAAAATATATGGACTTATTTTATATGTATATTTATCTTTTTGTCCATGTTACTGGTATCCAAGTTAGGTCTCTTCGGGATGCCGCAGATCAATTGTGCTGAGATGTCAATTTCAGTGATGTCGCTTCTTGTGATGTTACCAAGGGCGGCTCCTCCACTCGGGCGGAGGAGCGTCGCCCTACAGCTTTCTCACAGTGCGAGAAGCAGAAACACAAAATTCTAAAACTCCCATTTTATGTTTCTGCTTGTCGCACTGCAAGAAAGCAGAAGTGTTTGGTTGGGGATGGGCGGGTCTGCTTTAGGGCAGGGGAGGAGTCCCGTGCCCACTGCTAAGGGCGCTGACTGTTAGGTCGGCCCTCCGGGCCGACCAAACCAGTCATGGGCACTGCACCCTACATGGAGAAAAAGGCCTCCCCTTAGGCGCCTGGCTGGTCAGCGTATCGACCAATCACAATGCTGCCATTGCAGCCTTGTGATTGGCTTAGGGAAAGGAGGCTGCCTGCTTCATGTTCCTGCCAGAGGCAGGAAAGCAGGAGAGCAGTTCAGGAGCTGAGACGACTACGAGACCTGGGAAGGTAAGTTTATTTATTTTTTTAATTACCCCCCCCCCCCCGCCGAACCCCTACGAGACCCCTCACCCGTGTATCATGCCGGCCGCGACTGGATGTTACATAGAAATTAGGGGGGCCTCACATCTTCCCTTTCGCCCGGGGCCCCAGAAGTTCTAGGACTGGCCCTGGGACCGCACTTTCAAATATGTGTTCAACAGCACACATGATCGGCCTATGTAAAAATAAAGTATGTATGCTGCCTTCAATTCAGGAGCTAAGGTATCAACTACGTTTCAAACGTGTGAATTATTGGGTTCTCTTCAGGACAATCGAATACTGGAAGGATATCTGGGAGAGGAATAACAAGGGGTTTAGTTGCATGAAAGAGTGTTATTTATTTACATTATAGGCTATAGTGGGTCTATTCACCCGAGAACAGGAGGCCACAAATTAAAGACATCTCAGGTTACCTGTTAGTATGAAACATAAGGCTATGACACATTGTTGCAGCTAGCATACAATATGTGAGGAATAAATGTAAGTGAGCACTCACCTAAAGTGCAAGTGATCCGTGCTACACAATGGGGATGGATAAAAAAAGAGGGTTAATTACTTACTCAGGTGGTCCAATAGCCTGAGAAAATAATTATATATATTATTTATATTATGCTGTTATATGCAGAGAACACAACAGATAATCAGAAATGTAAGTGTAGAATTAATTAAAAAAATGTTTACAGCATATTAACTTAAAGGTGAGTTAAGTATTTAATTAGTTACAACATATTTATGGAATTTAAGAATAGTTTCCCTAAAAAGTAATTGAAAAAACTTTCATCTTTATTAATATTTTTATTTTGACTTAGTATGTATTAAAAGTTTTATATATATGGATCAATGTAAAGCTTACAACTACAGCCTCTGTTTGCCAAGAAAACCTACTGCCACTCTCATTCCCTGTCCTCTGGCCTATTAAGTCTGAACACTGATATGCTGCCCAGGGCCCACACAGGGGGCTCTCCTAAGAGGGCGGCCACCCTTAGTGCCACAAGATGGAACATTCACCAGCACTGTAGTGTTTGGGGTACCCGAGTGGGTCCCCCTGGGACGTGACTTCAGGGAGGAGGGAGGGGGGAGGGGGAGAGGTACTTATACCTCTCCCGCCCTCCGAGCGCCCTCTTTTCCTGTTTCTGGCGGCGGTACCCCTACTGCCTGACTGCCGGGACGCTGTTTTTGCCCACTGCCCTGACACTGTTTATACTAGTTCCCCGAGGCTGCATCAATAGCGCGGTGAGTGCACCCCCACCCCTTCGCCAGGTCTCCCTACCTCTGGGGTAGTACCCAGGGCAGGACGGCCCAGCTACGGCTGCGGTCCCGTTGGGGGGGGTGGTTTTGCTAGCTCTCGGCGAACACGGGTGGTGGCATTAGAGGCGCTCCCCCACCTTGGGTGAGGTGAGGGCCCAGCTTCGGGGACCTCTGCCGTGTGGTATAGGTGGCCAAGGCCAGAAGTGGGCTGTCTCCCGGAGTACTGCGTAGACCCCCTGCCTTCTGGGGCTCGATGTGCCATGGGGTGGTTGTGGCCTAGGATTCGCCACCCTAATTTCTCATCTGGAGGCTAGGAGGACCACGTGGTGGGGATATTTAGGCCCGTAGGGGTGGGGGGGGGGTGCTGCGCAGGCTCCATCGTGACCCTTCCTGGGAGTCAGGTCCCTGCGGGGCATAGGCCCGAGCCCTGTGGGGGAATTGGCGACGGGGGGCGGAGGGTGCCGCTGTACGACCCCCCTCCCGCTCCATGTGCATCTCTCCAAGTCGGGCGGGGAGCCTCGCTTGTAGCCACACCTGGTTTTTCCCGCTGTAATGGGCGCCTGCAGTCTACATCTCATATTTGCTCCTGGCACGCCACCTTGACGTGTCTGGCGACCCCGAGGAGCACGGCAGCGCACGGCATATGGGGCTATCGGGGGGAGGCCCCCCGGTGCACCCCATCTGCTGTCTTGGAGGTCCGTCCTTGCGTGATGGGCTTCCGGAAATTAGTTAGCCAAGTCTGCGTCCGCACAACCTCCTGCCGCTTGTGGATTCTTACCACCTACTCCCCCGGGCAGGGGTTCCCCCCCGGGCCTCCGGCCCAGACCTTGAAGGCCTTAGAGTCTGTCCACCCTCACCGCCGTGCAATACCAAGTGGCCTCGGCAATAACCCTCCCCAGCTATCCGCCACAGCAGCAGGCACAGAGGAATAAGATTTAATTATATGCGCGAGGACTCAGCAATAGTGCTTAGACTCGGGTCAGAGGACCAGAAGCATGCTGCCCCTGAGAGCTCTCATGATGGTTTCAGGGAGGAGCGGTGTGGGGGCTAGGCAGGGGGGACATTGCTAGAAAGTAACTGGGACCTGCAGAATCTACGCGACACAGCGTGGCGTGACGAATGCAGGTTACGGGCAACCCGTACGACCTAATCGGCGTCCAGGATTGACAGGAAAGGGTAGGCCCAGTTAAATCCTGAGTGGGCATAGGCGGCGAACACAGGTGGGCACCAGGGATTGTTTTTTTTTTTTTTTTTTTAAATTTTTGAAAACCTTTATTGTAATGATGCACACAGCTATTCAGCCTAACATCCCGGAGGCAAGGCAGCAAGGGCTCAGAATGGTTATAGTGCAAAGCGATTCATATCAGGACAGTGCAGGTTATTTTTTATTTTATATACAAACAGAAACGTAAACAGAGGCGCCCGAGGGCGCAAAAAAGGCAATGGAAGGGAGAAGTGGCTATGAGTCAGTAGGAGGCGCAAGAGGCTAGAGAAGATTTAGAAAGGAGCTTAAGTAGGATGTAGGAAAAAAGGGGGGGGGGGAAGGAAGAACAGGAGAATCAGAACATGAGTAGCATAGCTGATGTCAACTTTTACGGTGACAGGCGTTCATCGCGAGGCATCGGCTCAGGTGGCAGACACAGATCACCTCTGTAAGCGTTCCAAGCCCCCCATACCTTATTCCATGTCTGAGGCCGCCCCCTGGCAGTATATACAGTCTTTTCACGCAACATACACCAATCCATGTTGGCCTTCCATTGTACCACCAGGGGGGCCACGTTGGATCCCCATTTCTGCGCGATGTCCCGCTTAGCGACCATGTTGCCCAGTGTAGCCCATCGGGTCTGCGCCGTGCTGTAATCATTCGGCTCCCAGACATTGAGGAGGCACCTACGCGCCTCTGCAGCCAACTCCACCCCAGTCACCTCCCTCATCACTCGATGTACCCTCTCCCAATAAGGGGCAATAGCGGGGCATTCCCATAATATATGCATATAGGTAGCAAGGGCTCCGCAGCCACGACGACAAAGGCCATCTGGCGAGAAGCCCATACGCACAAGCCGGGGGCCGGTGACGTACACCCGGTGGAGGATTTTGAACTGGACCAGCCGCAGACGCGAGGAGATGGCGACCTCCTTAGGGGAGGACACTGCACTCTGCCAGTCCTCGTCGTCCAGTTCCAGACCATCGGCCACCCACTGCTCCCGCAAGCGCTGGAGGAGGTCGACCTGAACATTAATCAACTTCTTGTAGGACAGAGAGATGGCGCTATCCGGCATATGCCCGTCCAGTACTCTGTCCTCCAAGGGAGAACTCTCAGGGATGTCACCCTCCTCCGGTCCGGCGGCGGCTATTGCATGCTTGAGTTGGGCGTAACGGAAGAACTCTGCTCCACTCAGTTGGTATTCCACCTGCAACTGCGGGAAAGTCTTAACTTCCCCCCTGGTCAGCATGTCCTCAACCTTCGAAATACCTATGAGGTCCCATTTGTCGAAACCCTTGGTGTGCCAGAGCTTGCCTAAAATGTCGGAATCAAATAGAGGGGTGAACTTCGTCAGTCTGCCCTGCCAACCCTGTATCCTATTGACCGTCCGCCACGTGTGGACCGCCGCCTTTGTCGGACCCGTGAGGCTCCGATCGAAGGATCTAGAATAGAGGGCGCGGTAGTAGTTGCCCCCTTGCAAAAGCCATCTATCCATTGCATAGCCCGGGCTGTCCACAGGACCGTAAAAACCATGGTTAATAGCGGTAAGCTGAGAAGCCCAGTAGTACCTCCGCACATCTGGTAACGCAATGCCCCCGTCGTACCATGGCATGGTAAGCTTCTGGACAGCAACACGAGGCCGACCATCCCACAGCAGGGCACGCTGCAGGCTCTCAACCTCCCTGAAGTAACGAGCCGGGACAAGGTCCTGAGTATTCTGCAAGGCATACAGGAACCTGGGCAGGGACATCATTTTAAATAATGCCGCCCGGCCCAGGAGAGAGAGAGGGAGCTTACGCCAGCTCTCCACATCCCTACGCAACCGGTGGAGCGGGGGGAGTAGATTGTGGTCATACCTCGCTTTAGGGTTATTCGAGATGTAAATCCTCAAGTACCTGAAGCCTTGCCCGGCCAGTTGTATGTTGCAGCCTCTGGGGAGGCGCGGCGTGTCACCCTTGAGGATGTAGAGGGAGGATTTGGCCCAGTTAATAATCAGGCCGGAGTAGCGCCCAAACAACCTGAGCACGTCACACGCCACAATAAGCGACTTACAAGGGGAGGTGAGGTAGAGCAGGATGTCGTCTGCGTATAGGGAGACCCTGTCCTCGAAACCCGGGGACCAGGAGATCCCATGCAAGTCAGGGTGCGAGCGTAGCATAGCCACGAGCGGCTCCAAAGCCAGCGCAAACAGGAGCGGAGACAAGGGGCAGCCCTGTCTGGTGCCGCGATGGAGCGCAAAGGGAGCAGACATGCAGCCGTTAACCGTGACAGCAGCCAGAGGGCTAGCATAAAGAAGTTGCACCCAGCCCAGGAAACCCGGTCCAAATCCAAGCTTTGTCAGTACCGCCCATAAATAGCTCCATTCCAGGGAATCAAAGGCCATCGTGGCATCAAGGGAGGCAAGTACCGCTGGTTCCGTAAGGGCGTGCGCTCTGGCCATAACCCCGTGCAGGCGTCTCAGGTTGAGGGCAGTATTGCGGCGGGGAATAAAACCGGACTGGTCCGGGTGCACCAGGTCGCCTATAACCCCGACCAACCGATTGGCCAGCAGTTTGGCCAGGATCTTGGGCTCAGCGTTAAGGAGAGAAATGGGGCGATAGGACCTACAAACATCCCGCGGCTTGCCTTCTTTATGGATAACCACTATGGTGGCCAGTCGCTGGTCCAAGGGAAGGACACCCTCTTCACGGGCACGGACGAACATACCTCTCAGATAAGGGGAGATCACATCCGGCCGGATCTTGTACAGTTCAACCGGTAGGCCATTGGGTCCGGTTGCTTTGCCCGCACGCAGGGCGCGGATCGCTAGAGCAATCTCGTCCGCAGTGATGTCCCGGTCCATATCGGCACTGTCTTCTTCCGAAAGACGAGGAAGGTCAATCGCCGAGAGGAATTCAGTTGAGTCGGCCTCGGAGCGGTCCGAGCCGGAAGTATAAACACCCCGAAAATAGTCCGCGAAAGACTCGGCTATGGCACTCGGATCAGTGACCACCACTCCGTCTTCGCCCAGGATTTCCGGAACCACCCGGCTTGCCATCTCCCGCCTGTCCAACCAGGCCAGCAGTCTACCAGCCTTATCTCCGACATCGTAGATGCGGCCCTGCTGTTCTTTCGCTAAGACCAGGGCAGCGTTCGTGGCGAGATCATGATACTCCGACTGTTTCAGGGAGAGTTCGTGCAGGAGAGAAGGGTCGGGCCCAGGCCCCAAATGGGACTCGAGATCCAAGACCTCCTCCTCCACATGCAGAATATCAGCATCACGAACTCGTTTAGCCTCTGCGATAAGAGCTAGGGCTTCGCCCCGCAACACAGTCTTGAACGCTTCCCACAGGGTGACCGCAGAGCCAACAGAACCCGCATTTTCAGTAAAATATAGGTCGATGGCCTTGGCAAGGAGTGCTCGCGTGTTATGGTTGCGAAAATACCAGGGATTCACCGCAGCCGGGCGGCTGGACAGGGTGACATCGAAGTCAAAGGAGACCCACAACGGTGAGTGGTCGGAGACGCCCCTCGCCAGAAAACGTGCCTCGGAGATGGCATGTGACTGCGCCGCCAGGGTGAGGACATAATCCAAGCGGGATAGGCTCCCATGGGCACCGGAGAGAAACGAAAATTGGCGGAGCGCAGGATGCAGTAACCGCCAACAGTCCACCAAACCCATGGAGTCAAGGAAGGTCGGCAGCCACGTCTGGGAACCCGGGAGGTCTCTCGGTGGCTGGCGATCGATAGTGCCAGAGCAGACTGAGTTGAAATCACCCCCTAGGATCAGTAAGCCCGAAGGCAGGGACAAGATGGCGCTACCAAGGTCCTGGAAGGTGCTAGATTGGAGGCCAGGGGGGACATAAATCGAAAGCAGAGCCAAGGGACGCCCCTCCCATCTTCCCGCCACAGCTGCGTAGCGTCCTCTATCATCAAGCAGCGTGACGTCTATTTCAAGAGGAAGGGACGCACGCACAAGGACGCCCGCCCCCCGGGAGCCCGAGGAGAACCCAGAGTGGGCAACCATTTTGTAACCCTTACGGTTCAGGGCCCTACAGGAGTTCCCCACCAAGTGCGTCTCTTGCAAAAGTACAACATCAGGCATGTGTCTATTTATCAATTGGATCACCACCCCTCTCTTGATTCGGTCTCCTAGTCCATTGACATTCCAGCTAAGCACTTTCAACTTCCTACCCCCCATCACCCAACAATCCGCCCCACCCGACTCCAACCAACTCAATCGTCAAGTGTACAGTAAAACACACAGTCCATTGCCTCAAAGAAGAAAAAGAGATAGAACGAACAAACAATAAAACTTGCATAATTGCACCCCCCACCCTGCACCCCTGCATGTGACTAAAAAGCCCCCCCAACCAGCAGTGTGCCTGTCGCCCCATAACTACTCTACAAGAAGACACCCAGAGGAGTGAGGAATCTCCGCGAACACCTCCCGCCACCCTCCATGTACTGATAGGAAAGATAGTACGGCATCACAAAGCTACATTCGACAATCCACTGAGGCAAGCAAGATAGACAAGGAATCACCCACTATAGAGCCAAGTCTCATAGGTCCGGCCCGCCAGCTGCGCCACCTTCATGGTCCTCTTGTGTTTCTCGGCGCGTCGGTAGAGTGTCCAGCCAGTCACCAACGTTCTCAGCGAAGTCAAAGAAAAGGGCACGACCTTCGTGCTCGATCCGGAGCTTAGCGGGGAACATCATGGAATACTTGAAGCCCAGGTCCCGCAGTCTTCGCTTCACCCCTACATAGCTCTGGCGCTGTCGCTGAACCGTCCTGGTGAAATCTGGGTAGAAATGGACATCGGCATTCTGGAATTTAAGCGGTCCATGCCGTCTGGAAGCCTGTAGGACAGCGTCCCTGTCACGGAAATTGAGCAGCCGGGCTACGATAGGTCTGGGTGCCACGCCCGACTTCGGCGGGCCACCCGGCACTCGGTGGGCACGCTCCACCGAGAAAAAGTTGCTGAGGCCAGGCGGGGCCAGATGAGTCCTGATCAGGTCTTCAACGAGGAGGTCCGTCGCCGCCTCCTCCGAACCCTCCGGTACACCGACAATGCGGACGTTCTGCCGCCTGGCCCGGCTTTCAAAGTCATCCAGCCGTCTCGCGAATTGCTCCGCCATCCTCTGCAGGTTCCGGACCTCAGTTTGTAAGTCCGAGACATCTCCCGTCAGGCTGGACGTCTTGATGTCCAAATTCTTGACCCGATCATTAGTTTTGCCCAAGTCGGCTCTAATGAGGGACAGATCAACGGCCATGCCGTCCACCTTGTGTGTGAGGACTTCATGCTGTTGCTGCATGTCCGCCCGGAAGTTTGTAATGGCTCCCAAAATGTCACTCAGAGTGGGCTCAGAGCCGCCCGGCGAGCCCGAGTGCGGGATGTCCTTGGCAGAGGGCCCAGTGACTGGCGGCGTCTTCGGTTGAGTATAGCGCTCAATCCTATTCTGCTGCTGTTGCGATTTACCGCGGACGCCTCTGTTCGATGGCTTGTCGGGGTCCCCCTTGCCCGCCATGTTAGGTCCAAGAAGACAAAGGGCTATGCCAGGCAAGCCCAAGCCCAAAGAGTCGGAAATTCGTCCGGGGAGACCGTAGAATGCTGTCCCAGGTCCGCTTCGCTGTCCGGATAGCTCCGCTGTCCAGTACACCTCGCCGCTGGTGAAGGCAGGCAGGCACTCCGCAGATCGGCAGTGCGTAGCGGCGGAGTCCGCAGAGACAATGGCACTGAGCTGGCACGGAGTCCCACTCGACGTAGCTCAGCGTAGGAGACACCGATTCGGGATCTGAAAACGGTTCTCGCCTCAGTGGGCCCTCAGCAACGAGTATCCACCCACGTGGATCAGGATTACGGGCAGGATAGTTGCGGAGGATCGGAAGGTCCGCGGAGCTCCGAGCTTACGCGGCCATCTTGGTTGCCCGCGAAGCTCCTCCCACCAGGGATTGTTAAAGGGGCACATACAATCAATAACCTTTAAGTATTGCCCGGCGTTAGTCGCCTCTCATATCACTCGATAATTATCATACAAAGAGGCAGGTGCTGGAGACTGGAAGGCAGGAAACAGGGGTTTATTCCGTCGGAGCAGAACACATCAGATCATACAACAAGGTATCATCTTGAGGTGCTCTAACTGCATCTCTGAGGCCTGGCCTCTTATACACAGGTTTATGGCTTTTATTGCAGTTTATTACATGTGGCACATTCTTGTAAATACTTTGATGTACGGAAAGACATCTTCGGGATCCCCGCTTCAGGCCCGTTCCCACACATATCTACAGTAGAAGTCCCCACCCCGATCTCAGTAGGTGATGACTATCGCGCAGCTGGACATTCCGCCGGTTCCCGGAATGTGTGCGGTCGATCGGATCTCATGGGGTGGAGGCATTGATTAATCTTGCTCCTTTGAAGAGGGGTGAGTTTTTACAGTAGGAGCAATAAACTACATCCGCAGGGCTAGGTGATGGCCTGGGATCAGTTCGGACAAACGGGAACGGAGGAAGGGGGTCTTCAAAGGATTCGTGGTCATGAAAGGGATGGAGAGGAGGTGGTTGTGGTTCCGGGGCAGGGCCGCGCTGAAGGGGTGGTTTATGGCCCAAGCATGTGAGTGCGGGGGCTGTCAGTGTTCGGGGGATGCTTGCGAGGTCAGAGAGACGCGCTGGCGATCGGCAATGGGCAGAGAGGCCATGGTACTCAAAATGGCTGCTGCTTACGCACACTTATGAACCTGGAAAAGGGACAAGATGGCGCCGATAATGTTTACGCTGCAACCTAGATTTTAACAGTCCTCCCTTTTCAACATATCTAGCCAGCTTGTCAATCTATATCTATCCCCATTATGTTACAGATTTCCACTTCGTATAAAGCTTTCATTCGCTCAGCTTCAAAGTCCAGAGTCTTAGGGCAGATACATTTCGCAAAAAGTGAGCACAGAGGCGGCAAGCATGGAACACCCAGGCAGAATCCACATATTATTACAATCGGTATCAATATGATCATAAACAACCTCCACCCCCACTCTTTCACAGTACTCCAAAACCAGCTCCCAAACGACCATCCTTCTTGTTCCTGGTGAACCTCTGAGGAGAGTCTGTGGAGATGTTCAATGGCCTTGTAGACTGAGGGCGAATTGTCCGGAACGTAGGTGCAGCAGCTAGATCCGATGATGGGGCATGCTCCTCCACGATCTGCTAGAACCACGTCTAGGACAAGGCGGTTCTGAAGAGCCAACAGGCGGACCACCTGAAGCTCGGCTGTGTTGTTCGTGAGGATGCCAGCTGTGATGTTCATAGTCGTTTCGACTGCCTGGGCCAGATGTCGGATGGCGCGGCTGTTTGCCATCGGGCCCCAAAATGGAACGAGTCCCTTTACTGCATCTAGGAACTGCGCTCCAGTGGAGTCTGCTTGTTCAATGTCCTTTGCTCGCTTTTGTCGGTGATGATTTGCTGGTGCCACATATGTCGGAGGAAGGACAAAAGCGATGTAGCAGGTGCCTTCCCAGCCCTTTGGGAGCCAGGTGTAGGCTTTGGTTCCACAGACGAAGTACATATTCAGGGAGGCAACAAAAGAGGGTGGATCAGTTGTGTGCAAGATCTTGGTGATGAGGCAGGAGCTGTGACCCACTGGTTTTGTCCCATGACCTTCAATGCAGACAAGGCCTGAAACATTCACCACGGAGAGGGCCACAGTCAATGTGGTGGCAGTTCGCTTCCGGAGATAAGAGAAGGTGGGTCTGGCTGGATTGTTAAACTCCTGCATTTCAATTCGTTCCTTTTCAGGGATGTTCATTTGAAAGGTGGTGTTGGATGTCAAAGGGCAAAAGGAAGCAGAAGTTTTACCAGTCTTGTTCCGCCAGAACTCATTGTAGAAGTGTGAAATGGTTTCGCCAGACGTTGCATTGTCCTTGTAACTCTCTTGCAAGAGTATCAGCCAGGCAAGGCAGGACCCATGAACGGAAAAAGGCGAGGGAATGAAAGGGATAGAATGTTCAGTTGCATGTGGCAGCAGCCCACAGATCCAGCAGTTCGTGGTATTGGTAGCAAGGTTATGTTGGTGCAGCAACTGCACAAATGAATTGTTCCAGAATTCCTTGTGTCTTTCTCGGAGCTGGGGTGAAAATAAAATGAGGTAATGTTCTTTCATAGTGGTAGGCTGTGCAGTGGTTAACAATGTCTTATGAGCGGGTGCGTTTTCTTCTACAGTCCAGAGGGTGGCCATGAGGAGGAGTCAAAAGAGAAGGGCGATGAAAAGGGCAATAGTCTTTGAGCTGTGTATTTTGTCAGTCTTTGGGTCTTTGTAGTGGACCTTCGGACGTCCGGTTGCTTCCATCATCTTCGTATCGGGCGCTTCCATCATCTTCAAGGGACTCGGTAGCGGGCAGAACCACAAACTTCATTTAGCCTCTCTCCTGGTAGCCTTAGTAGTGTTAGGCTACCGTTCTGAGATTTTTTAACTTAGTCAGTGGTCTGCTTAGCCGAAGCTCCCTCCTTTTGTTGCAGGTTATACCCTTCTCTGAATGGCACAGTGGGATCGGGAAACCTTGCCAATTCGAGTGTCTCTGTATCAGGATAACAGATCAGGGATGGTTGGTCTTTGTTCAGGAGCTCTTCTTGGGTGGCGACGTCTTCAGTTGTTGTCAGAGCCGAGGATATTTTCTTACAATGGTGCGCATGGAGCCAGTTCCGCTTCCCCTCCACTCGAAGAGCTGTTCGGGTGGTGATCAAGACTTGCCAGGGGCCCGTCCACCGGGGTTCCAGACTCTTTGCACGCTGGAACTTCCGGATCAAAATGAAATCTCCTGGTTAGATGTCATGTCCGGGGCCCCTGGAAGCATCGGGGATGGCCTGCAGCACCTGTTGATGGATAACAGACAGCGATTTGGTCAAATTATACAGATAGTCAGACATTAGAACGTCCGGGACGTCGTGAATGGATGTCGGCTTTGGTGCGGACCAAGCGCTCATAGGTCGGCCGAAGACGACCTCGTAGGGGGTCAAGTGGTGTTTGGTGGGGGTGGAACGCATTGATAGCAATGCCAGAGGGAGAGCGTCTGGCCAGTTCAGTCCTGTGGTAGCCACTATCTTCGCTTGTTTGAGTTTCAGTGTGGCATTGTGTCGTTCAACCAAAACTGCAGATTGGGGGTGGAAGACGGCATGAAACTTTTGTTTTACACTCAACCCCTTCAATATGAGTTGGATAACTTCGGCTACGAATTGAAGGCCATTGTCACTCCACAAAATTCGACAAAGGCCGTAGCGAGGGAAGAATTCCTTCAGTAGTACTTTCGCAGTGGCAATGGCAGTATTGTCTCGGGTTGGATAGGCTTCTACCCACTTGCTAAATGAGCATACGACCACAAGTACATATTTTAGACCTTGGCACCTTTCTAACTGGATGTAGTCCATCTGTAGGTCTTCAAAGGGATGATCCGGGACCCCAAACCCTCCCCGGGGTACGACAGTTCCTTTCCCAGGGTTGTGTTGCAGGCATATCAGACATTGTTGGACCAGACGCTTAGCTGGGTCTGTGATCTTGTCATTGTGCCAAACTTTGGAAACAAGTTCGGCCATGGGGGCAGATCCTATGTGTGCGGGGGAGTGTGCCATGGTCAGTATGGGGATCAGGTACGAGTTAGGTAGCAACCATTTGTTCGTGTCTTTTGTCCGCCAGCAGCCTTCATTGTCTTTCAGTCCCACCCGTGCCCATTCAGTCAATTCGTGTGGTGAGCTGGCCATTTGAATGTCCCTAATAGTTTCCCTAGCGTCCTTCTATTTTTCTGCTTGTGGCCTGGTCACGTACATGTGTGTCATCGTCCTAATCTGTCCAATGTCCTGTCCAATGATGTCCGTCACCTTTTTGTGTGCCTGGCATTTGATTACAGCAAGCTGTTTGGGGCGGAGGACTGCTTCAGTCAGAGCGGAGACTAGATCTCCATGTAGGATGGGTGTGTTGTGTGAGGTCAGGAATCCCCTCTCCTTCCATAAGAGCCCAAAATGGTAAACCACCCTGAAGGCATACTGGCTGTCCGTGTATATATTTGCCGTCGTCCCTGCTGCTAGAATACACGCTCGTGTGAGGGCAATCAGTTCCGCCGCCTGTGCGGATCGCTGTGTGATGCGGGCTGTCTCAACAACAGTTCGGGCTGTGGTAACTGCATAAGCAGCTGAGGTGGTGCCGTCGGGGAGTTTGATGCAAGAGCCGTCTACCCATAGCTCTCCGTCAGGGTCTGGGAAGGCGGTGTCTAGGAGGTCAACTCTACTCCTAGTCTGTTCGTCCGTGAGGGTCACACAGTCATGTACAGGGGACACATTGGGGTTGTTTTCAGGTAGGGGTAACAGAGTGGCTGGATTCAGAGTGGTGCATCTTTTCAGTGTGATGTGGGGTGCAAGCAGAGTCAGTTCGTACCCAGTCAGTCGTGCACTAGTCAGATTCTGCGTCTTAGTCTGGTTCAGGAGGGTGTCAACCGCATGGGGCACTAACACTGTAAGGGAGTTCAAGAGCACGATTCCTTGCTTTGTCGGATAGAGACAGCAGCGGCAGCTACAGCTCGAAGGCAGGCAGGCAAAGCTCTGACTACGGGGTCAAGAGTGGCAGAGAAGTAGGCACAAGGGCGTTGCTTGGGGCCGATGGACTGAGTCAAAACAGACAAAGCGCACCCCTCCCTTTCGTGAGTGAAGAGGGAGAAGGGCTTGGAGTAATCTGGAGTTCCTAGGACTGGTGCTGAGCAAAGGGCATCTCGTAACTCTTTGAAGGAAGATTGGCATTCGGGGGTCCAAGGGAGTGGGAAGGGGACATCTTTAGCCAGCAGGGAAAGTAGTGGTTTTACAATAAGGCTGAAATTTGGCAACCATTGTCGGCAGAAGGAGGTGAGGCCTACCAGAGAGCGGACTTGCTTCTGAGTCTTAGGGACAGGGGTTTCTAGAAAAGTCTGAATTCGGTCGGGCGTAAGCTTCCTCCCGTCTTTGGACAAGAGGTGGCCTAGGTATGTCACTTGGGGTTGGCAGAATTGTAACTTCTTCTTGGAGACCTTGTGGCCATTTTCCGCGAGGAAGTGTAGGAGTTGGATGGTGGCTGTGACTGCAAGTGGAGTGGTGTCGGCCGCCAAAAGGATATCATCGACGTACTGTATCAACACCACTCCATCCGGTAACTGGACTGCATCCAGCTGTCTCTTGAGGGCCTGGCTATAGATGCTGGGACTTTCAGTGTAGCCTTGGGGTGCTCTACAAAATCTATATGAACGGGCTTTTAAGGTGAAGCCGAAGAGGTAGCGGCTGTCTAGGTGGATGGGGATGGAAAAGAATGCGTTCTTGAGGTCAATTACAGTGAAGGTGGTGGCAGTGGACGGAATCAAGGTCAGAATGGTGGTGATGTCTGAAACTATGGGGTACTGAGGTACAACTACTTTGTTAACCTCTCGTAGGTCAATGATGAAACGGTTCGCTTTCTCAACACCCTCACCCTGCTTCTTTACAATAGGTAGGATAGGGCTGTTGCAAACATTACTAACTAATCTACCACTCCTGCATCCACTAGGGACTGGATAATCTTTACCAATGCCTTCTCGCCCTCGGGTGATATCCGATACAGTGGAAGTTTTGGGAGCACTGCGTCCTGTCGAACAGTTATATGTACAGGGTTAATCATCATGCGTCCTACGTCCGAATCAGTTTTGGCCCATAGGTACGGAGGTAGAGCGTCGAGTAGGGACAGGTCAGCATCAGTCATAGAAAACATGCGTCGTGTGGAACAAGGTCTGAGCAGATTCGGGTTGTCGTACAGAATGACTCGAAATCCGTCCTGTGAACATCTAATAGTAGCTCGGAAATGTTTCAATAAGTCAAGTCCCATAATGGCGTCGGGGGTGTTGGAGGAGAGCAGAAATGTTGTGTCAGTGGTGTTATTCTCTAAGTCAAAGGAAATCGGTGTGGACAAGGGATTAGTGGAGGGTGTTCCATCAAAACCTATTGATGTTACGTGTGAGCCAGACAAGGGTGCCCTTGGAACCAGTTGTTTAGATAACGCACTACGTGTCCCTCCAGTGTCTACCAAAAAGGGAGACTTCGTGCCCAGGACCTTAGTGGTGACGTAAGGACCTTGCTGGTCAACATAGAGCTCGACTGGATCCCTCCCTTGCCCTTGGCGGTCATTTGCAAAGTTATGGGTATCTTCGCAGTCAGACTGTTGGTACTGGTTCTGTCGGGGATGGTCAAATGTATTCGGTCTGCCTGGCCTGTCGTTGTTGGTGTCGTTCGTGTACCCTCGTCCCTGTCCTCTATTTCTTGGTCCGCCCGCTACATCTCTTGCTTCCCTATTTTTGTTCATTTCTAGCAGGACCGGACACTGGGACTTCCAATGACCAAACCCTTTACAAAACGCACACTGGTTCTCATCTAAGTCTTTACGTCCAGCGTAGGGTGCGGATGTACGGTCTCTGGGGGTGGATTTCTAGGAGCATTTGATTGATAACTTCCTTTGTAAGGTTCCTTTCCTATAGTCACCCCTTGCAACTGTGCGATCATCACCCTTTCCTTCAGGTCCTTTTTCTTTCTCTCAGACGCCCTATCGTTCTCGTTCTTTTGATGTTCATAGTACTGGGCCATCTGAAGGATAGCCGCAGGTTTGGAGACCGCCCAACTACTCTCACTAGTCTGTAGTTTCTGTGAGACTTCCTGCGACAGACCTTTGACATAATTCTGTACAAACAGATGATGTCCAGTTGCAGTGGTCATGTCCTGGCCACTGTAATTGGAAAACACCGTCTCGAACCGGGAGAAGTATTCTGATACGTCTTCCTGGGGTTTCTGGCGGCAGGCCGTTACTATCGACCAGTCCACCTTCTTTTCTGGGATCAGGGTTTTCAATTTCTGGACGATCTTGTCCGGGAGTTATAAAATGGCTTTTAAGGGTTTCTGTCCGGGCTCTCGCTGCTTATCTATGCCATCGAGTTGTCCCCAGGTATGTCCGAACAGCTCAAGGTGGTCAACTTTCCGGATTTGCTTCCACACATCAGCTGGCAGACATAGCCCGAAAAATAAATCGATGTCCGCTAGGGTCATAATCGTCGAACCCAAGGCTGTACCTAGTTCAGTATATAAGTCAGTGGGGTTCTTTCGTAAGGATTTTCGGAAAGTCAGGATGTCTTGTCGATCCCATGGTCGGTAGACCCAGTTATAAACTACCCTTCCCTTTGCATCTTGGTGATTAAAGTCATCATGTGTTCCCTGTCCTCGTGGGGGAACCCAGTAGGGAGCGGCCTCCTTTATAGGCATCATTGTGTCAGTTTTTTCTGCTCGGGGTTCAGTCGCTACAGGAGTTGTAGTCTTAGCTTCTAGCCTTTGTTCAGTGAGGTGGCGGAAGACTTCAAGCGTGCGCATGAAGAGGTCAGTCACATCGCACTTGCCTTCGTCTCCAATATCGACTTTCCTATATAATGCCACTAGACTCTCAGGACCCTTATCTTGGTACTTGTCCTCATAGACATTGATGGTGTGGTAGCAAAATCGCACAACAAAATGTCGTCTGTGGCTATCGGCATATGAATTGTACATATCTGTTACATATTCTTCACTCTCCTTCCGTTCCACCAGTGTTCTCACTATCTTATCAATCCCTGCTCGTTCACTTTTGCTCAACCGGTTCATTCTTGTGGTATCTTTCCTTCTAGTCTCAGGGTCACCTAATGTTACTGCTAGTGCTGTATTCAGTACAAGGGGCTCGGCCGGCGCGGAGGCCGTGACGACCGAGGTCCTAGTACTATTCTCGCTTGCATTTGGGGTTTGCGGGTGTTGTACTGAAGGTTGGGAGGGAGCATATGGAGGGGGCATATAGATGATTGGGGGACCTAGTAATAAATCATTGTTCGCTCGTTGTTTTGAAGGAAACTCAGGGTAGAGCGTAAAGGGTGTTCTAACGGGACACTGGCCCGATGTTTCGGACTCTTGCTTCTGTTTAGCTTCCTCTCTCTCCTTTATCTCTTCCTCTAACTTTTTGGCAGCAAGTTGAGCTGCTTTTCATAACTCTTTCTCTGCTCTTACTTCATCTCTCTTTCCGTTGCGCTGCTTCTTTGCGCCACATGCCGATACTATCAAGCATGGTAGGCGTTGTCTTATTGTTACGAAGGGCTGTTTCTAGTACCTCTATTTTATTGTCATCAAAGGATCCTATCAGTGGCCACTGACTTTCCTGATCCTTCTTTGTATATTTATGCCATAGCTTACTATAGGCTACGGCGACTATTCCGTATTTAGTGAACATGTCCTTATTAGGGGTGCCTTCCAGTGGAGCTGGATGGTTCACCTCTAATAAGCGGTCCGGGCTGAACCAACTACCAATCAGTGGGGAGAAGATAGGCATGACAGATTACAAAGGGTGGACAAAGGTCCGCACTACCTATCCTTCACTACTTGCAAAGACTAGACAGAATATTTCTATTCTACGTTATTTGCAAACAGGGAATATCTCAAAAAAGAACTAAATTCAAACAATCAATGTTCGGACAATCAATCAGTGTGGAGAGAAATAGGCACTACAGATTACAAAGGGTGGACAAAGGTCCGCGTTACCTAACCTTCACTATCTGCAAAGGGAGAGAGAATATTTCTATTCTTCCCCGTTTGCAGGCAGCGAATGTCTCAAAAAGCAACCAATGAACAATACTAGTATTTTCAGACAATCAAACAATCGTTTCGCAATTCGTCGTGTTACACGACCTTACCCGGACCGCATGGACAGTTTCTCGTCTTCCGCTTCCGGCGCCCGAGCGTCCTCTATTCTCCGTTATTGCTGCAGCACTACTAATGGTTCCCAGTCAGGACCGTAGATCACTCGAGAGAGGTCTGCTCGGAACCAATGAAGTTCGGATGATCGGCTGCCAGACGAGGGTCTATCGGGCAGGCGCTCTTCCCAATCGTTGCAGTCGTTCACTCTGTCGTCAGGACCTCTCCCACTGGATCCACGTGTCGCTGATGGGCCCCACATTTGAGACGCCAATTGTTAAAGGGGCACATACAATCGATAACCTTTAAGTATTGCCCGGCGTTAGTCGCCTCTCATATCACTCGATAATTATCAAACAAAGAGGCAGGCGCTGGAGACTGGAAGGCAGGAAACAGGGGTTTATTCCGTTGGAGCAGAACACATCAGATCAGACAACAAGGTATCGTCTCGAGGTGCTCTAACTGCATCTCTGAGGCCTGGCCTCTTATACACAGGTTTATGGCTTTTATTGCAGTTTATTACATGTGGCACATTCTTGTAAATACTTTGATGTAGGGATAGACATCTTCGGGATCCCCGCTTCAGGCCCGTTCCCACACATATCTACAGTAGAAGTCCCCACCCCGATCTCAGTAGATGATGACTATCGCGCAGCTGGACATTCCGCCGGTTCCCGGAATGTGTGCGGTCGATCGGATCTCATGGGGTGGAGGCATTGATTAATCTTAGCTCCTTTGAAGAGGGGTGAGTTTTTACAGTAGGAGCAATAAACTACATCCGCAGGGCTAGGTGATGGCCTGGGATCAGTTCGGACAAACGGGAATGGAGGAAGGGGGTCTTCAAAGGATTCGTGGTCATGAAAGGGATGGAGGGAGGTGTTAGCCGGGTACGGGATGTGGTTCCGAGGGGGGGCCGCGCTGAAGGGGTGGTTCATGGCCCAAGCATGTGAGTGCGGGGGCTGTCAGTACGCGGGGGATGCTTGCGAGGTCAGAGAGACGTGCTGGCGATCGGCAATGGGCAGAGAGGCCATGGTACTCAAAATGGCTGCTGCTTACGCACACTGAGCCTGGAAAAGGGACAAGATGGCGCCGATAATGTTTACGCTGCAACCTAGATTTTAACAGGATGCTTGCGCTCCAGCTCGTGGTTCATTGAGGTCGCCATTGTTCATCAGGAGGTCCCTGAGCCAACACAATCTTGCAGAGGCAAGCATTGTTCATAACCCCCCCTTAGGTAGGCACCAGTGGGGCCATTGGGTTTAGAACAGTAAGTGCATACAGCCACCAAGTGGCACTGCAATCAGTTGTGGAGCCATAGACACATCCCCTGCTGCTGTGGCGGATGTGGCATTGCTGGATAATGGGGCGAGCAGCAAAATATTTCCAGCTTCTGTTCAGCTCTCTGTCCGCACCGCAATTCCCCTGGGTAGACTGGAATGGGCCCAAGAATGCTCGGGTGAGTGTCTGCTAGGCTCAGCGCTCCGCCTGTAATTTTGTGTCTCAGACGCTTGGCACGTACGGCAAATAGTTAGTTTTCCTGTGCCTCCGCCTTGCCGCATATTGCCATGATGCCTTCATATTTAGGTTGACTTGCGGTAGGAGAGCTGCTGACGGGAAGCTGGGAGTCGAAGTTAGAGCTGGGAGCACGTTCAGCATCCTGTGATTCTGGACCGATACTTCATCTCCCCATGCCTAAGAAAGGAGTTGTTTTCCGTGTGCAATAACTGGCCCCATTTCATGTCTCCAATAACATGGGGGGACAGCGCCACTGTAGATTACAGACTGGTTGCAGCTTTATAAGTGCCACTAAGGGATAAAGCCAGGCTCTTTGGAGGGTCTGGTGAAACTGGTGTTAGGTACCCAAATTGTTAGTTTTCATAGCAGGGAGGTTAGCAAGTGCTATAACAAAGCAATGTATTTTACCGGCATGACTCTGGCTGTAGGTGCAGTGCATTTATGCACTTCCGGCCTCATCTGTAATTTCATGATGATTAGTGGGCCAGTCTGTGCATTTGATCGTAGTCGTACTGTAGTCTTCTTAGCACACTGGGGTCAGTGTGCTAGGGTCTGGGACAACCAGGTGCAGGATCGAGGCTAACTTTCGTGTCTGCCATTTGAGGCAGTATTTCACCTCTGCTGGCACTTGGTGCGCTTTTGTGGCTTGCGCGCCTTTCACCTTTTCCTCATGTAATTTACAGTTTTCTACCTCTTGTATTTTGTTTGCTCGCAGTTGTCGCTTTTGCCTCATGTGACTTGGCTTTTGCTTTTGTGATTTGTTCACTTGTGGTTGTCTCCTCAGATGTCATTACTGTTCCTATTGTGGGGTGCTCTGACAAAGACCGAGCTATGTAGAAACGTATTTATAATAATAAAAAAAAGCTCTCTTCCCCGCCGGCCGGTGCATGGGGGGGCACTAATGTTTCGTTCTTCATGCGCTTCACGCAGGGGAGCACAGGTTCCACCCCATTAGCGAAATGTAACTGTAAATAAGGAGCTATAGCTCAAGGGTAAGTCTTGTGCCTATGGTGGTGAAGGCTCTCACAAGACAGGGGTTTGAATCCTGCCATTGCCGTCATGGTAGCCTAATGTGGTACATTTTCAAACTGCTTTTATGCAACAGGGGCGCGAACATTCCGTTCTCCTTGTGCCTCGTCTGGGGGTCATGCGCAGGTTACACCCCATGGGAGTAATACATTTGCAGTCAACTGGTGAGTCTGAGCATCGCAGATATCTCCTGTACAATAATTGAATGTTTCCTCTTGTAAAACAACTGATGAGTCTGGGCAATTTGTTTTTTTCTGGGGCAATAATTGGTGTGTTCTCTGGGAAAGCAATGGCTGAGCGTGGGCAAATCATGGTTCCCCTGTGCCATAATTGAAGTGTGCTTTCTTTTAAACAACTGGTGAGTCTGGGCATATCATGCATCCCCTGTGCAATAATGGAATGTGTTCTTTTGTACAGCATCTGGTGCTCAAGTAAGGGGCTCTGATCCTGGTGATCGAGTTAGCAATAGGCTTACCTGTCAATGCTGGTTATGGGTAAGGGTGGCGTAGTAGCGCTCCGCAAAGCTACGCGAAGACGCTCTTGCACTCCGCGAACTTCGCGTAGCTCTGAAAGCAAGCGTAGTACCTTGTTCGACCAGTTCACGAGCTGTTTTTCTTGCTTGGGAGCGCAGTAAGCGTGTTTGGGGCGCTGCCTGCGTGCTCGGGATGTGTAGTGCGCGAACTTACCCATGAGGTGGGCTATGGGCGCGGCCATCTTGTTTTTTCAATTGTCCCGCTCGTGTTCCCTTATTTCCTGTTCCGGGTCGCTCATAACGTGTTCGCGTTGTGCAAGTCATGTTCGGGAACGCATCTACTTGTTCGCGTGGACAAAGTGCGTGTTAGCGAGAAATATCGCGCTAACTTACCCACGTGGTCGCGATGGACGCGGCCATCTTGTTTTTCACACTCTATGCTATGGTTTTGGGCCTAGTTTTTTATCCACCTTTAATCTTTGCAATCCTTATTTTTTCACAGTTTTTCTCACTTTTTTCACTTATTATCTATCTCTCTCTGTCCCTAAGTTTATATTTTGAATTTTATTTCTACTTTTACAATTTTTATTCTACTTTTCTACTGTTTTATTTTACTTCTTTCACCTAACTTTTTTTCCCTAACTTTTTTTTTCTGTTCCACCCCAAAACCATGGCAAAGGGCAGCAGCACCATTGGCTCGAAGGGCAAGGCGCCTGTGCCCAAGAGCCGGCTGCCTTGCGGCAAAATGAGACCTGCAGGGGTGAAGCCCCGGCAACTTTTTCGGGGAGGAGGAGGTGGCCGCCCTCGTTTTTTTCATCCAGCGCCACCTCCCCTTGACCATGGCTGCAGGCGGCAGGCCCGGCTCCGGTTACCCCCCCGGAGGATCGTCTCCGGCGGTGGGCAAAGGTGCGCCAGGCAGTCTTCCGCTGCTCCGGTATCCGGCGCACCCACCATAAGCTGTCCTACCGTTGTGCAGACATTCTGGCCCGAGAGCAGGACCTGTTGGACCTGGTAGGTGTTGAGGTGGTGGGGCTTGGTGAGTAGCTAGTAATATATATATATATAGTAGTATAAGTATTGTGTCTTTCTTATTCTTGGGCGAATAAGTAACACGATTACTGGTGCGCTTGGTTACATTGCAGATCAATTCTGTTTCAAAATCTTCTGTGATTGTATGACACAGGTGATGCTCATCAGTTCTCTTACTTGTTTGTAAGTTTGCGCTAGCTTTGGCTGATTATTGATGTTAGAGTTCATTGTAGAGAACTGAAGTTAATTAATGCTATTGCTAGAGTCTAGTCCTTCCATTGTCCGTCAGTGAAATAGTGGTGGATGGATATAATAAGTTTACTTATTATTAGTTCATATTTATTTTTTTTGTAAAATTTTTATTTTGCATAGAACAAAAGGAAACACAGGAAAGGAGCACTGAGGTGCCGCACAGTTCCCCACGCAGGGGGAGCAATTCAAATCAAGATGATGGCATTGTCACACCGCAGAGACAAGTCTAGTCCGGCCACACTGGATACCAGCAGGGAGTAGGAAATCGCTAGTTCAAGCAATCAACCATCGGTGCTATACAGTGTAGATAAATTAAGTTCCAAAGCAAGCAGGCCCATGAGCCTGTGTAGCCAAGTCTGATGTACTTACTGACATTGTCGTGCACCTCAGTAGCCCAAAAGAAAAAAAATAGGGAAGATAAATAAGGAAAATACAACTCCCATTCCCCCCTCTCCCCCCCTCCCCCCATGACGGTGACACACGCATACCACACTCATTCATAGAGCCGCACTAAACTTGGAAGAGGTGTAGAGATCTCAAAGATGCTGGGCACACAGCCGATGGCAAGCCCTTAGATAGAAAGACAACCAAGGGTCCCCATATGAGCGTGAAATTCTTATAATTACCGAGGAAGATGTCTGCCATTCTTTCCAAGCTCAAGAGCTTCCACAGTCGAGCGTGCCACAGAGAGATTGCTGGTGCCTCCTTCCGCTTCCATGCTGCCGCTAACGTGAGTTTGGCCGCCCCCAGGCAAAGCCACAGAATCTTTTTGTCAGCTCGCGCTTGATGTTCAAGGCCAGGATCTCGCAGGCCCAACAGTCCAGAAGCTATAGAATCCTCTGTAGGATATTGGAGGATATCCTTGATATGTGAGAGGATTTCCTCCCAATAGGGCCGGATCACTGGGCAGTCCCACCAGATATGGCAGAAGTCCCCTAGGAGTCCACATCCTCTCCAGCATTTATCAGAAGTCGCTGGGTAAAGGCGGTGGAGCCTGGTCGGGCATAGGTACCATTGCGTGAGAGTCTTTAGATGTGCCTCCCTCAGATGGAGCGAGTGATTAAATTGGACCATATCCCGCCAAAGCGCCAACCATTCATTATCGGTGACATCTCTTCCCACCATCTCTTCCCCCTGTTCCATATAGCGTGGCCTAGGCGACATTTCAGATTTAAGCAACAATTGATAGAGGAAGGAGATAACGCCCTTCATGGCAGATGTCCGCAGCAAAAAAGCTTCGAACGGTGTGGGAAGTCTCGTGGCTGCCTCCAGCACCCCCGGCGATGTGGCCCAGTGCAACAACTGTGCGTGCCGATACCGATCGGATTGCGGTACCTGATAGTCCCGCACACAGTTAGCGAAAGCTAGGGGGTCTGGTCCATGAAACAGGTGGGTCAATGCCCTACAGCCACCCTCCCTCCAGGCGTCAAAGGCCCCCTCTCTAAGCGCTGGTGGAAAGGCCGGATTGAAATGCAAGGGTGTAAACGGAGAGGGGAATGTCGTCCACCGCTCATCAGCGGCCAAGGTATCCCAGACCTTCAATGTGGTACCCGTGGGGGTACTGATATAAGCGTTCAAGGGACGGTCCCTCTTCAGCTTCCAGGCCAGGTCCCATATCGACCGGCCAGCCACACTCCGGTCCATGTGCAGCCAGTGTTTTTCTGATAGTTGCTGCGACCAGTCCACCAGAACCCTCAATTGGGCTGCTTTGTAGTAAAGTTGCAGGTCCGGAAGCCCCACTCCGCCCTCCAATCTAGGCCGGCGTAATACTGCAAAGGATAGGCGAGCTCGGCCCCCCTGCCAAATAAATCGCAGTATCTGCGTCTTAAGTTGCCGAAAGTAATTGCTGTCTAGCGGAATGGGTAAGGCCTGGAATAAATACAGATATTTAGGGAGAAGAACCATCTTAATTGCGTGTATCCTGCCCAACCATGACAGGAATTTGGGTTTCCATCTCTCCAATTCAGCTCGGGTCTTTGCCAGGAGGGGTGGGAAGTTGGCCGAGAACAATTTGCCCACTGTCGGGGTCAAGTGGACTCCCAGGTAGACAATTGACCCAGTGGCCCAGGCTAGAGGTGTCAGTGTCCGTACGTGGTCCACTTCCGCCTGCGAGAGAGTCAGATTCAGAATGTATGATTTGCTATAATTCACCTTGAATCCCGCCACTTCTTCATATTCTAGTAGGAGCTCCCTAACGCAAGGCAAAGAATGTTCCGGGTCCGCTACAGAAAACAAGATGTCGTCCGCGAATAGCGTGATCTTATGTTGCTCTCCTGTAAACGGTAGGCCTCGCACCCCCTCATGTTCTCTCACCGCCATCGCTAAGGGTTCAATGCTGAGCGCGAACAGCAAGGGAGAGAGGGGGCAGCCGTGTCTGGTGCCCCTCGAGTGCGGGAAGAAGGCCGACATCTGGCCATTCACCACCACTCTCGACCTGGGACTGCAAAAATTTGCCCTCACCATAGTGATACATTTTTCCGAGAATCCAAAAGCCGACAGCGTGTTAAACAGGAAGCCCCAGTCCACCCGGTCAAAGACCCACAAGCACCGCCGGGATGCGGAACCTGTCCGCTTTTTCAATTAAGTGAACCACTCTGCGAGTGTTATCGTGGGTCTGGCGTCCTTTGATAAAACCGGATTGATCAGGGTGTATGATCGCCGGCATCAAATCCTGTAATCGGCACGCCAGGATCGCTGAATACAATTTAGCGTCAATGTTGAGTAGTGCTATGGGACGGAAAGACGCACAGTGCGCAAGATCCTTCCCCGGCTTCGGCAGGACCGTGATCACCGCCTCCGCCAGAGACCCTGCAGAAGACCCGGACATTGCCATATCGTTAAAAAGAGACACTAGGAAGTCACATATCTCGGCAGCATACGATTTATAAAAAACAGCGGTATAACCATCCGGTCCCGGTGCCTTGTGTAACTTCAAATTCTTAATGGCTGCAAGGACCTCCTCCCTAGAGATTGGCGCCTCCAACAACTCATTCCACTCTTTAGATATCTGGGGTAGGAGCAGGTGTCGCAAATACTCCTTTTGGGCTTCTGCTCCCAGACTATCTCCCGTATAAAGGTCAGCATAGTAGCGTCCAAAAATGTCCGCCTTCGTTTCGTCCCGATGTTGCAGTACACCCGCTGCATCTCTGATGCCTCCTATATACTCTCGTTCCCTCCTATCACGTAATTGACGCGCCAGATGCCTGCCCACCTTGTTCCCACAGGAATAGGATTGTCGATTAGTTCATATTTTTTTTATGGTCTGCATGAAGCCTTCCTTGTCAATAAATGCTTAGTTTCTTCTTACCCCAGCCCTCCATAGAACCTTTTTGTAGTTTGTTTAGTGAGTGGTAGGCTTAGCAGCAATAGCATTGTCAGTCAGTAGCAGAACAAAATATGACGCAACCAACCAACAATTTCGTGTATGCACAAATTTATACATGTATCCTCCATCTCATCTATGCATTTTGGCTGGCAAAAATAAAATGGAAATGCCTACTTACAGAACATTTGGCCCGTCTGGAATAGGTCGTGTAGGTCAGGTGGTACTGGCTCCGTTCCCTAGTATTCTGCAATCAGAATTATTATGGAACATTTGATTGGTGTTCTATAAGTATACAGTCTGTGAATCCTGCAAGCCAGTAGTCATTTGATAGGTCAATTTTATCGCAATTGTTGTTTCCTAAAATGTTTGAGCGTTTTTTTCAAAGATGATTTTGTTTCACAGCACTCAATGTTTTTCTCTTTCTTTATTATTTCTTACATGATGCGCAGAACCCAGGGGCAAGATGACGGGGTCCGAGTCGGCAGGTCAACCACCAGAGCGCTGCTCTACTGAGGATCCTGCTGCTGGCCCCAGTAAGTCCTACAGTGCTTTTATTATGAACAATTATATTTCCCTAACTTTTTAACACACTTTTTTTTCCCAACCAATTAATTACGCTTCTTTCCTAATTCAATTTTAACAAAAGCTTCTTTGATCTTCATTATGTTTTCCAAATGTTGGGTATCTGTCCCTGCCTTTCAGTTCCTTCAAACTGCCTCTGGTATGGCCCTCTCTGTGCTAGTATTATTAGACTGTCTGTAGCTAATCTTGCCCTGTTGGCCACTCTTTAGTTAAGGTATTCTTTCAATAAATCTGTGATAGAATAGCTGTAGGCACTGGGTCCACTCCTGTCTTTTGCGTTTTCCTCTGTAATCTCTAGGCTTTGTCAATTGCCACCAACAAAATGCGCAACCAGATGTTTGTCTAGTATTTTGTAAACGTTAGTATACTACTACTACTCTTGTGGGCATTCTCTATGCACAGCCACATACAGAACTATGCACCAGAAAATTGGATGTCGGTGATAGGGAGGTTGGACCTTACTTACACCTCAGTCACAGAACTCAGAGGAACCCACAATTCACTGACCGACTACCTATAGTGTCTCAGTCATTAGTCATTTATTCAATTATCCCACTCCCGACCCCCCACACGAAGATACCCAATGATTTTATTACACAACCCATAACATAAGTAACACCCTTTAGCTCACTCACTCGTGTAAGTCTACAACACAACAGACACTCAAAATATACTCCAGAGTCAATGCGGTAGTTCAAAAGCTTTTCTTTTTTTAAATAATAACAATCTTTGTAAGTTTTTGAGTGAAATACATCCAGGTCCACCAGGAAAAAAAAGAAGATTAAAACTATACATTTGTAAAACTACTAGTGCACGATAAGGAACTGTGGAAAATGTGGGAGATCCCTCACCATTGAACGTATACTGGTGGTTACACATGAATCTTTAGTAAGCTCTGGAAATCTCTGGTTAGTGGAAGGAAATCTTCTCATCTGCCTAAAAATAGTGACAAAAGTGGTGCACGTTATACAGTATGAAATACAATTATGCAAGCTTTTTGCAGTCATGCCAAAAGGTGTAACATTATGGATAAGCAATGGGGACTAACCAAACTCCATAGTACATACAATAACGTGCCTTGTTTTTTTCCAACCTCTTCAGTTGTATGCACTGCAACACTCATGTGGCCTCAAAGGTGTCTTACTGCGCAACAACATGCGAGGTAACATGCCCAAAACAGTAGACATGGATCTAAAATGGTTACATGGCTCAGGCTAACTTTCTAAGTACTAGAGTAGCAGTAGAGATGAGATGAGCTTAGGGACCATATAACATAATACATTAATACTAATGTCTGTCTAGTGACTCAGCTGTAGTGCGCAATTTTTACTACTGATAATTTATCTTGTACTTAACTGTTTTGCCAAACTTCCTTCCTGGTGAAAAAACAAGTACAATAGGGGGAGGTGTGCATGCATCTAAAAAGGGGTACTTGTTTTTATAGGTGTACAACCACTACCACCCACCAGTGCCGACGGGGCCAGCGGAGATGCAACTGTAGCCATCCCGGAGGGGACAGAAGCTGCGGCACCTACAGGAGCACCAGTGGGGGAAGAAACATTAGCGGTGGGCGGTGGTAAATTTTATTCATTACTTATCCGCATTACTAGGTGGAAGGGGAACATTTCCCTCACTGTACTCTGAGACTCATTAAGTAAGTATAAACTTGAAGTTGTACTGGACAATATACAACGGTTGAATGACATCACCTTTACTTGGCATGGCCAATGCATTAGCAATAGCATTACCTTACCACCAGCGTGAGTTGATTAAACAAGGCCTCTTCTATCAGACTCCAACTCAGCTGTGAAAGTTATGGAGAAGACTAAAAGTCTGATCAGATGACCTTGATGGATATGTTTTTACAAAATGTGAAAGAAGTAAAGTAGGATGGAAGGAGGAAGGAGGAAGGACAAACGAGTCAACTACCATAGAAGGATACTTTGGAAGCAGCATGCAGGTGGCTGATAGGAATCCGATGCATGAGTTGTTGAAGGATGGATTGAAGGTGAAAGAAGATGCCTCGCTGGGTGGGAGACACAATATGGGTGGGTAGTGGATAGGAAGAATCAGCTGCGGTGTTTGTGTCAAACCGAAAGACAAGGCAAGGAAGAAGTGGACTCATGGGACACTGTTGGTGAAAGTGAAACCTGCTAAGGTTTATCGAGCGATAATAAAGAATGATAGACATTTACTTTTAATGCATGGATGCCCCCTGAATGTATTGTATTAATCTTCGGTGGAGACTGTCACCGGAAGCAGAGTCTATAATATAAAAGGAGATACGAAAAAGACTGGTGTTCTTATGTGTACTGAAGTCCACCCATAGTACTAGGGCAAGTACAATGCCGGGCAAAAAGTCCAACAAATGTTACAGGCCGTATAATCTGGAGTATATATACTTAAACTTACCACCAATTTTTCTACGGAGCTTGCTAGTGCTACTGTGCCACTATGTGTTGAATTTTGTGTTACTGATTTGCTGTGAGTTTGGATTACAAGAATTATGTTTCTTTCTTTATAGCTATTTCTTCCCAAAAACCATCCCGGAAGGAGTTGGCAGCCAGGGCCCGGCAAAGGAAACTGCAGGCCATCGTGGACGCTTATCGCCGACTGGTGGCTCAGGCCGAGGAGGAGGAGGAGGTGGCGGCAGCATCTGCTGCTTGTTCCAATGCCCCAGCCCCCAGCCAGGCCCCACCTGCAGGAGTACGGCGCCGTGGTCAGGCAGCCGCCCACCAGCCGCATTTCTCAACATCGGCCGCCCCCCACATGGATGCAAATGTAGGTGCCGTGCATTTCGGCAACAGATTCTCCTCTGGGTGTCAAAGATGGAGGATCAATTAGAGGAGCGTGTCAAGATATTGGTGGATAAACACCTTAAAGCCTGCCGATTGTAATGGACCCTGTTCATTTGCCCCTTTTTTAATACTTTTGTTGGTGGGTGGGAATAGGGTGTTGGGGTTTTTGTGGGACATTCATTGGGCTTGGACATTTGGTTGGTGTTAGGGAGAGGGGTGGGTGAGGTGTGGGAAAGGAATTGCTATTTTTGTATGTATTCTTCAAGTTCTGTTCATGAATAAATGTTATTTATTTTCAATGTACACATATGATGTCAATTTGTAGGGAGGGTACTGTTTCACCAATTAATGTACGTCGCAAGGTTTAATTGGAGATGCAGGTCAGCGGACAGTGCTTTTGATTAAAATAATTTATTACTTACCCACATCTGTAACATGCAGACAGAAAGATGCGGTACCCCTCACTGAGTTATATTTGTCGTATTAGAAGAACTACCAGTCTCTCCTCCGTTACACCTCACAGCAAACATATCTTACCTGTGATTGCTGATGATGATGAAGTTCCGGTCCAGGGAAGGCATGGCTTGGCAGTTTGGGCTGGACTGTTCCCATGAGGCACAGGGTCAGACTGATTTGCATATGGCCATGTCTGAACTGAGGTGGTGTGGAGTGCAAAAAAACGATGGATTTAGGCCCAGATCTCTGTACTGGGGTGAATGTATGACATTGTTCTGCATTCTGTCCATCAACCGTGGGTTTTCGCATGTTGATGATGAAGTTCTGCACCGCAAGGGCTGCATTGTTTCCCAAGACAATGGAGAAGATTCAGTGGTTGTGTGATGGTAGTAGTAGACACTGGCACTAGCATTTGCAAACAAAAAGAAAGAGGCAGTCATTTGCGTGAGAGACAATGTGAGGGTAGTATAAAAGTACAGTACATTAACAAGACTGACCAAAAACAATATTGCAACTGCTAAACTAAAAGAAAACAATGTTGTCGATGACTGCCAAGTACAAGAGAAGATAAGAAGTTCAACTGTAGTTGTGTTGAAGGAGTCACTTAAACACAATCCTTATTCATAAACTTTAATGCTGTAAACTTAAACCCAAACAATGCCGGCAATTAATTAGATGTTATGGGTGGGTCCCATTGGAAAATTATTTGGCTTGTGCAACATACACAGACTTTGGGTGGGCAAGCAGAAGAAGATCCTGGCCATGCCTTGTTGACATTTAATTAGTGTTGCTTTCACCACATCTGCCCCAGCAAGCGTGTGATCAAATTGTTGGTGTCCATTTAATGTAACATCACACCTCAATATAAAACCACACAGCCCGGGGGAAGAGGGTTAGGGTTTGATGAATGAATGGGAACGTAGGTTTGGGGAAAGGTTTGACAAAGAAAAACAGTACGCACAGAGACAACAAAAGCAAAACAATGAAGACGATGATTGATGATGATGATCCAGTACCCAATGAATCTAAAATAAAGGTAGGAAAAGGAAATTCATGCATGATGAAGAGAAATTTTATAACTTGCTGGTTAATAATAATGAGTGTTACTTAAACTACTACTACGCAATTAAACAGTACAAGGAAGTATTTCTTATATATGACATTTGCCTAGGCAGTATGCCCTCAGAGAAACCCTAATACCTGCTGTAGCGGGCAGAAAGCTAAGAAAAAGAAAATTAAGAAATACATTTCGGTAGCAATTACCAAACATAGTCACACAAGCGTTAAATTAATGAAGAGGAAAAAGGAATAAAATAAACGGAAAGGATACTAAAGTTACTGTATTATCCAGGTCCAAAATGTGTATCTCGTCATTCATCTTCGTGGTCCTCTCTTCCATGGACACGCTGAATATCATTCTTGGGTTCCACTTGCTTGATGATGAGGATTGGTAAGGTAAGGGTGAGTTGTTGTTCATAGTATAATAGCACTGGGTAAAAGGCCAGCCTGTAAGTGTTGATGGAAAAAGAAAAGGGGATTACAAAATAAAGTGAATGAAAAAAAAAGCAAACACAGTGAAGTGCAAACAAATACAAGACTCATCGTGAGCGAGAAGACTTTCAGACTGAGGCGGCTCGGATACATTGTGTCTAACTCTACTAGTTGCACAGCATTCATCTGGAAGGACAACAAGATAGGAGCCAGCACAGAACAGACCCACGACACAGGGTCGCCTGTGACCCAAACTGCATTTACCTTAATTTTTCACGAAGCCAGACAAAAGGCATAAAAAAGCAAAGCAAAGTAGCATTTTCCAAATCAAGCAACTAAATCAATGCGCCATTGTCAGTCATCAATCATACCACTATTGTACTCTACCACTGCACACACATGTAGTAGCCTGGGTCTGCTGTGCTTGTTGTTAATTGGTTGTGTTTACCTTCTATTCCACTCCCTGAAACATCTTCCTTCAATCATCTCAGATCCAACTGCCTGACAGCGTGCAAATATACTATGGTGGTCATCATCATCAGGTGTGGCACGTGTATGTGTTGTCCAACAGACCAACAGCTACTAAGTCTGTAGTGAGTGACTACGATTAAGTAAGTCCAGACTGCACCTGCAGTAGTAGGAGTACAATTGGTTAATATATATTATTAAACAACATGGATTAATTGACTGTCACTTGAGTCACAACACAAGTACTTGGTTATTAATGATTAAACTACTACTATACTTCTACTCCATGCACATTTGCTCAGAGTCAGCAAGCATCCAATGCAATGCATTAAATCATTCATTTCATATACCTGTCTTGATCTTCTCTTTGGCTGTCAGATGATCACAGATGCTGCCGAGCCTTCTGAAAGTGATGACGAGTCACGAGTTTACTTTAGTTTTGGATGCCTGCTCAAGTTCTGATAGTGAAGAGTTGTGTATGATTGCCTGCAGACAGAGGTGGTAGCCTTAAGACACTGATGAGTTTCAGATTGCAAAGAAAACAGAAGATGGCTATAGTCACTTACGGTTCACTTGTTATGAAGGGACTGTTAGAGGCTACATTATTGTACTATTCTCCATCTCCATCCAATGTATGGCAAGATGGAATTGTATTTAGTGCTAGTCAGGAAGACGGAGCAGGACTCTGAGGAGTGCAGTGGACAGTTAAATGCACAGATGTGCAACTCCAATAGGTAAATAAAAAGATACAGTGGTGATGGATTTGTTTGTTGTTTGATTTGCACCAGAAAGACATTATTATACACACAAATAAAAGAAGGGAGAAAGTAACAATTTGAAAGGCTAGTTGTCAGGGAAGAGGCGCTCGTCCTCAAACTCTGGGGGTTCGGACATAAGTAGGTCATTTAACCCAGTAGTTATGTCTTTGGACTCGCTCTCCTCTTCCTGCTGTGATTCATGTACTTTGTAGTCTGGTGGTATGAAGTGTTGATTCATTTTGATCATCGTTAACCTCTCCACGCTTTTGGGGGAGAGACTGGTCCTTTTCACAGTTACAATGGCACCAGCAGCACTGAAAACACGCTCAGAAGAGACACTTGTGACAGGACAAGCCAGGTACTTTATCGCCAGCCTGCTGAGCACTGGTCAGTGTCTTCTTTTCTCATACCAATAGACCAATGGGCTTTGCTCCATGAACACCTCTGTTGTGTCATCCAGATAGGCCTGAACCATCCGCTCAATTTTCATTGGTGCTCTGCTTTGCTTGCCCTCTGAGTCTTTTCCCTTTGCAACAGCAACAGACTTACTCATCACTTTTTGTAGAAACCAAGCAGCTATTTTTTTATTGTGTCTGCTGAATCAGATCCTGTTGGTGCTGTTGTTATTGGTAGTGTTGGTGCCTGCTGGGAAGCAAACACACTGCTCTCGTGCTCTGATGAACTTGACTCTGGAGGATGCTCTTTAGTACTTGCACTGTCCTTGGCTGGCACTGGCAGGCCTCTAATTAAGAGCTGTTCATTTTCTAAATCAGTGGCTTCCTCAGCTATTAAAGTTTTGTACTTGGAGCATCCCCTTCTGAAAAAGGAATTACTGTGTCACTGTTCAAAAATAATTTGTACCGTGGATCCAAAATTGTGGCACTAATGTAATGTTGATGTGACACAATCATATTTTGAATCCTTGTATTGTGAGATAAGCGGCTGGCTAAGGCATTCGCCAAATAACATGCATCAAGTTTTTCTTCCACACCTATGTATGTTTCAGACACCTCCTTCAGCTGTTGCTCTAGCATGTACAACAATGGGATAGTTTGGCCCATAGTACAGTCCTCCTTGCTGACTGCATGTGTGAAGACCTCAAAAGGAAGTAGCATCTCTGTCAAGCATTTTATGAGGTCCCATTGCCACATCTCAACGGTCATGGCTTTAGCATTAACAGTAGGATCCCCGAATCTTCTTGTCATGACATAAGCATTAAGTGGTATGTACTGCTCAAACAGACGATCAAGCATGTAATAAGTAGAGTTCCAAAGTGTTGGGACCTCCTGGATGAGTGCTTTCACTGGCATTGTATGCTCACGCTGAATGACCCGTAGCTGTTTCCGGACTTTAAAAGAATGGTTGAAATGCGTGCATATTCTTCTGCAGGTGGTCAGTAAGTTGCAGACTTTGCTTTCAGTTTTCAGGAAGTCTTGCACAACTATGTTAAAGCAGTGTGTCAAACATGGGACCCTGAAATAGCAACCATCTTTCATTGCCCTCACTACATTACTGCCATTGTCGGTGGCAACAAAACCAATCTTAAGGCCTCTTGGTTGCAGCCATTCCAAGACCTTGCTGTTAAACTCAGACAAAATGTTTTCAGCAGTATGAGTTTTCTCCATAGCAAACATGGCTACAGTTGCATGTCTGCGAGTATCATTAAAAACCTCAACAGCATCAACGCCTGCATTTAACTTGTCTCTAGCACCTGAAAAAGAGATCCAGTATGCAGTGATGCACATGTAATCGGTGGCTTGGCAACTGCTCCACATGTCTGTTGTCAGGTGGATACAATGAACAGCACTCTGTTGTAAGGCTTTTCCAATCAATTCCAGCACGTCGTGGTGTAGTGCTGGAACAGCAACTCTGGCAAAATAGTAGCGGCTGGGAACATTCCATTTTGGGCAGAGGGTTGTCACAAATTCCAGAAAACCCACCCCTTCAACAAAAGAAAAAGGGAGAAGGTCCAGTGCTAACATTTTTGCAAGCTTAGCATTGTACAAACGTGCTATTGGGTGGTTGCGCTCGTACTTTCCCTCCTGCCTAAACATGCTAGTAATGGTTCGCTGCTTGATATTTCTTTCGGTTATGCTCGACACAGCACTTTGCATCGCAGACTTCGCAGCGGTACTCCTTGGTGTCTCCGGCTGACTCTTACTCTGGTGCCACTGAGAAGTTGCTGATGCGGAGGATGTGGGCTGTACCACTCCAGTGCTGGCGACAGGGGTCATTTGTGTACCACTCCCAGATAGAATGTCTCCCTCTTCTTCTTTCTCTTCAACCACGAGTGGACCTTGTACTAGTTTATCCCCACCAACATCAATGGTTCCAGTTTTTATGATATGAAGGTGGTCCTCCCACCTGATTAAATGGTGATTTTTCAAAAGGGTAATTTGGCCTCCAGTACCCTAGTTTGTTCCAAGCTTACCACGACTAACAGAGACATGACTAATGGAGCATATAGCAATGTTCTCCTCATGTGCGCTAACCATAAAGAAGTCCCACACTGGGGAGCTGAACTTTTGTCTCCTGCTAGAGGTGCCACTTCCAATGCCGGATTAACTGGAGGGTGTGTGCTGAATTTCACTATGTGGCTGCGCAGTAGTAGTACCACCACTACCTACTTCTGCTGAGGTGGCGATTGTGCTGGATGTAGGACGCTGCCGGCCCTTTGCTAATGTAAAAATGGAAGCTAGCGTTACTTTTGGTGTTGCCTGTGTAGGAGGTATGCGTGCTACATCCCTACTCGCAGCCATTCTGGATAGGGTGAAAATGTTGGTCTCCATGTCCTCTGGACCAGGAGTAATGCTCGTGATGACTGGGTCGGACTCATCATCATCATCATCATTATCCTGCTGATCTTCATTGACCTCCATAAGTGTAAGGCTTGCTGGAACCTTCCTTTCCCTAGCCTGGTCTTGGGATGTCTCTCCCTCTCACGTTTAGATTGTTGTGGCTTCCAATTGAGATCTAGATCATCAGAAGGAATGCTTGGCGAAGAACTTGATGGACTAACCCTCCTTTTCCTTGGTGGGGATTTGGAAGACAATAGATTTCCTGCAGGAGTGGCTTCCTCTTCTTCTTGCTCAGAATGAGGCTCAATTTCCTGAACTGCCCGACTTCGGAAGGGACAACAACTACTATTGCGGGCGGAGGTTGTGGATGTTGTTCTTGAAGAACTACTATTGCGGGCTGTGTTTGTGGTTGTTGTTGTTGAACAACTACTATTGCGGGCGGTGGTTGTTGTTGTTGAACATCTACTATTGTGGGCGGAGGTTGTGGTTGTTGTTGTTCAACATCTACTATTGCGGGCGGTGCTTGTGGTTGTTGTTGTTCAACATCTACTATTGCGGGCGGTGGTTGTTGTTCACCACTTTTCTGCTGTGTTCCCTCTTGCATGGATTGTGTACTACTTTGAGATAGCGATAAGTTTAGGTCAGGCTCAGTATCACTGCTTTCTACCATTAGGCTGGCTACCTCTTCCACACTCATCTGCTTGAGCCTGGGTTGGTGGCTTGGCCCCACTGATGCGGATGTGCTGGTGCCAGCTTGCACCCCAGACACCGCTGCTGCAGGCGTACTTTTTTTCCCAAAAAAGGTTTTGGGGTCCACACCAGACTTAAGTGACACTTCCTTCTTCTTTTCCTTCTTCTCTGCAACTTTTTTGGTCTTGGAGGACCTGGTACCTGCTTTCTAAGGGCCCATCTTCTTCAGATGTCAGCAACAGCACCCAGTTGCACAAGTTGCAGAGATGTCTGGTCAAGTGAGTCACACCACACGTGGTGTAGAACAGAAGGACGTCGGTCTGGCAGTACAACGGGCGATGAATGATCACAGCCACCACCTCCCCCTCAGTATTTTGTGCACCTACAAGCAAAGAAGGCAGAAGAACATCAGTCATATCTGGAATTTTTTTAGCTTACATTTTAATTACTGTTATTAGTACACTCAGTAAGAGTAAGAAGAATAGCAAAGAATGAAAATACAAATGTAGTGAAAGTGGAACTTGTTTATCCTTAATTTGTGCATCATGTGGGATGGATGCAGAATCAGTGACCTGCAGCAGATAGCAAATGCAATGGTGATGTAACCAACAGTAAGCCAACAGGAACAATGCAAAGACACACAGGCCTATGTGTAAAAAACAAAACAGAACACTACTACTACCACCACCACAGCTCCCAGCCACATGGGTCAAGCCCAGAAACCAATAAACTCAAGCAGGCCTATATATATCCCTATATGGACAGAAAGAGGAGGATGCCTGTTACACATCACAGGTTAATGCAAGAAATAAAATTCCCCATGGCTAAGAGGTTGTAAACTTACACAACAAAAACACATACAAAGGCATTTATTAACACACACCCACACAAGTGACCTACACCCCAAACGCCACATTTGGAAATTCAATCCAATGACATCCATGCCCTAATGATGTGAGATTAAACAGACAAAATGGAAACAGCTACATCAAGCACCCCGCTGACTACCTCTGAGACTCTAGGCCTACTGGAAGAATAGACCACAAGCTTGGAGGCCTATGGCAAAAGCACGAAGGAAGGTCACACAAAATATCCGCCACCACATGGACAGGTGCTTGACAAAAACCAAAAAAAAAATAAGAAATGGAAGCAAAATAGGAAAGGAATAAAAAACAGACAAAGCAGGCCTATGGGAAAAGCACAATGCCTGGCTTCACCTGATGGCCACCACCCCCATGGTCAGCCCACCAACAAGAAAGTACATACAATATAAACTCAAGCAGGCTTATATCCCTATATGGCCAGACAAAGGATGATGCCTGTTACACATCACATGTTAATGCAAAAAAAGAAATCCCCATGGGTAAAAGCTTGAAAATGAAAGTTACACAACAACAACACATACAAAGGCATTTGTTAACGCACACCCAAAAAGTTACCTCACCCCAAACACCACATTTGGAAATTCAATCCAATGCCATCCATGCCCTAAATGATGTTAAATTGAACAGACAAAATGGAAACAGCTACATCAAGCACCCCCGCTGTCTACCTCTGGGACTCCAGGCCTACTGGCAGAATAGACCACAAGTTTGGAGGCCTATGGCAAAAGCAAGAAGGAAGTTCACACAAAATGGCCACCACCACATGGCCTGGCCACCCACAACAACATGAAAAGAAAGAGAAGACAGACAATACACGCCTATGGCAAAGGGACACTGCTTCGCTTAACAAAATGGCCGCACCGCCACCCACATGGTCATCCCACCCAGAAAGAAGAAATTACATGGAGGACAGAAACAGGAAGTGGTCCATGCTCCAAAAACTACAACCAAATGACAACATGAGGAGTTTTTTTAGCAAAAGAAACAGAATCAACATTTTCGAGAAACGTTTATGCAACTCGGGACATATTGCTCGTGAGATTGCGATTTCGGCGTGTTCGGCAGCGCGAACTGTACACAACGTCGTTATTGCGTTCCCGAGCACGCACATTGAGCGCGCAAAGAAGACAAAAACTGTAAGGTTGCGTTGTCGTACTGTGCAAAGTTACCAAAACTTCGCAAGCTGTATTCCTAGGGTTTCCTACTGGCAGGAAGTGCCATATTAGTTACACACACCCAAAACCTGAAATTCCACACCAAAAATCACATTTTTTAAATCAATTCAAAGCCATCCATGCCATACATGATGTACAAAGGAAAGATACACCACAATAACAGTTGATTAACTTTCATGCACCTATGATGAATCCAGTAGTACCTCTGGGCTACTGGCAGAGTAGGCCACAAGCTTGGAGGCCTATGGCAACAGCACAGTGGCTTGAAACACAAAATGGCCACCTCCACATGGCCAGGCCACCCGCAGAAAGTAAATACAATGAACTCAAGCAGGCCTACACTAACTACATGAACTACTAGGGTCACCTATTGGCTGAAAAATAAAGACAAAATTAAATTAGACAATAAAACAGAAATTCCACAACAACAGACATTGCTATTGAATCCAATGCCATACATGATGTTTAAAAACTTGAAAATTAACAGACACCCCAGAAACATGGTTGGACCCATGGGTACCTCTATACTGGATGAAATTTAAAAGAAATACAAGTTGGCAAATACAGCCAAATGACAACTTTAAGGGGTTTTCCAGAGCAAAATGGTCATTTTTAATAAGGTTTTAACATGCTTGCGAGATATTCTGGGCCAGATTGCAGTTTCTGCGTGTTCGGAAACGCGGTCTTACCGACATGGATCCTTGCGCGTCCTAATGATGTGATCGCGAGTCCAAATGACGTGATCTCGTTCGCACAGTCGCGCGGGATTGTGCGGCCGGATTTCCAAACATCGTGGCGCACGCGACCGGGAGAGAAAATAGAGAAAGCGAACGCAGAACCAAGGTAAGACAGTGCCGCGCACACGAGAACGCTATTGAGCGAGCGAGAAAGAAACACTACTTCGCTATGCTGCAGATTGCGGAGTAGTCCCCATCTTCGCTTTCACCGCGGAGTGCAAAGTTGAAGCTAGTTCGCAAACTCCGCAAACGGAGCATAGTTCTTCGCCCAGGGTTAGTTATGGGCTGTTTTCATGGATTTGTTCTCTCTTCCAGAAACGCACAGGTTTCGTTCTATGATGGTCAAACCACGCTTAGCAGGCTGGACTGCCAGGGCTCGGAACAGGTACAGGGGAAGAACACACTGGGGCCAGTGTGTGGGTTTCTGGGTCAGCACGTCCAGGAATGGAGTGTAAATTTTTTTTTTTAATTTCAGGACAATCGGATCAAGTGCACAGGCACCACTCTGAGAAGGATAGGTGGGAACGGAAGCAGGAATGGCCAGGCCGTGCTCCGGGCTCGGAGCCTGAATGCTGTTCCTTGTTAAGTGCTCTTGGGGGTGACGGGCACTGGACACCCCAGGGAGGGGTCGCTGGATGCCCCTGGGGCTTTTGTTAACATTCTACCTTTTCTCACACGCAGGATTACGTATTGTCACTCGAACACACCAAAGCGCAAAATTCCGACACCGTGCCTGTGTAAGTAAGTACTGTGATTGGGGTGGTGGAAGAGTAGCTTGAGATGTTGGAGTCATTGAGGCAACTCAGACACAGGGGAAACAGTGGGCTTGCTAAAATGTCATTTCTCATATACACGGTGCCCCTTGCCTTCCAGAACGTGTGCACCGCTGTGAGATGGTATCGAGTAATGGCTCTGGGTTGGTCCCCCCTTTCCTTGTCAATAGTTGTACATTACATGCAGTCCTGATTTTCATACCAATAACATGTGTTCCGCCGATCGATTTTGGCTTTTGAGGCTGCCATGGGGTGGCGGCGCGTGTCTTCAGACAGGACATGGGTGCACTGGGCGCCCATTCTAATCTCCAACAGCAAGAAGGTTTGGGCCCACTGAGCGTGGGAGAGGTGTCCAGATTTCCACTGTCACGGCTCCACCAGATCTGAGGGTTTGGGAGACACGGGCCGTGGAGGAAAGGGGGTGGGCCACACTTCAGCTCTATAGGCGATTCACCTGTGGAAATGCCTAGAAATGTTGTCTATGCCTGGCAATTTTGGTGTCATGGAACGCTTATTCTGCATATTGGTAATTAGATTTCATTGCAGCTACGTCTTGTCGTAGCTTGCATCATACCTACAGGGTCGTGAGACATGCTTGTATACATGAATGCATGTTGTCTTTACTCGCTCACACTGTTCAGGGGTATGGCTCTATGGTTTCCTGCAGATAGAGCAAAGTTGTTCGACATGTCCTTGGAGTCAATCGCAAGTCCATCACTATATCATTATCGACTGGTGATACGAGTCAAGGATAGGAGGCTTGGGGGCATTTTTGGCGCTAGATTGGTTAAGTCATGCGAATCATTGGCTTGCATCGCGGACACCTACATGCGCAGTCCAGGTGCTAGGGAACTGTTATTCCATTGTTTTGACGTTAACGGTTGCCTGTGGAGGGTGTGCTGTTACGGTCATTCCACAGTGGAGTTTCTGTATGTATTGACAAGGTGACAACCCGGTTCAGACCTCTTGTAGGGGAGAGTAGAGGCATTGTTAAGTGTAGCAGTTTTGCAATTACCATGACATCTTTACACATCAGCCCCAGTTGGGCTTAATTACCGTATGCAACTACTGGCCTCAGCTCATAGGTGACAGGAGGAGTAACCACATGTGTAGATGGGCAGAAGACTTGTATGGTACTCATTGGGGGGTGCCTAGGGGACTTTTCCAGATTTCTCTGAAGATCAGTACTTGTGACACACTATGGGGTTTGCACACAGCAGGGGAAAGGGCCTGTCCAGGTAGTCACAGGCAACGCTATTGTCCATTGTGTACCTTGTTTAATCTCTCAAGGTGAGAAAGTCAAGTCTGGACTTCCGTAAGCGTGGCTAGGGCCCTCCACAGATCTTTCAGCAGTGCTATATTTGACTAGGTAGTTTATTATTGTTGTTTCACTCAGTAAGTCAAGATCATGGTTGACAATTGCCTTCGGCCAAGGCCATCATTTTAGCCTTAAGGGGGCCTGATTCGCTTCATTTGACACACTTCGAGTTGGATACAGATGGCTCCATGGGAAGAGCTCCTTAGGTTAAGACGTGTGCAGCAGGGACCTGGGGTAACCAGCTCAGGCTTGTTCCTGGGTTTGTAAAGCTGATGTGATGGGCCACTTGGTGCTGCACCATGCATAAGCCAGATGTCACAGTGACTTCTAGCACAGGTCGTGCGTTATTAAGTTTTACAGTTTTGGAGAATAATAAATGCCCTAGGCACAGTTACTATTAGGTTCTGATTCCCCTACTCCAGCACAACACCACATATATTGTACATTCAAGTGCACATGTTATACGTTACACCGACCCCGATGAGGTGTAACCACACATCTTCAGCGGTGCAGGCATTGCGGGTCAGGCAGGGCGAGTAGGGGTTGCATATAAAGACTCCTGCAGCAGGGAGTGCCGCACGGCGGCAAGGAGTTGGCGTAAACTAGGACTGACAGGTACCCCTGGGTGCCTGCCGCCTGGTCACTGCAGTGGTTTATGGTGATATCAAGGTCTGGGTAGGGGGCATTGCAAAATAACCCTGGGCTGTATCACATGCGGGGTGTGGTGGTCCAACCTCATTTCATAGGATCACTCCGTATTGGGTCTAGCTAACGATCATCTCAGTTGTCTTTTAATTTTCTGCCCCTCATTTTACCATTTGGGACTAGGTTGGCCACGGAAATTAATAAAGCGATGTCAGGCATGTCCAAGTAAGGGTTAGAGGCCAGAAGGTGGCCCTGGGTTCGGTGACTAGGTGGCCACGGAACTTAATAAAGTGATGCCAGGCATGTCCCAGTAAGGGTTAGAGGCCAGAATGCGGCTCTGGGTTTCAAGTTCACAGGCCTGTTGAGCAGCAGAACTGACTTGTGTTCGTCCTCCTGGTCACAGGTTCAGATCCTGGTAGGTCTACTACGCATTTCATTTGTCTGAGGTAATAATGCAAGTATCATGGAGTCGAGTATCACTAAACATATGGGAATTCTCCCACCCTATAGCCTTAGCAGACAGCCTTGCAGAGTGGAAGTTGTCTTTGAAAATAGGGGTTTGGTTTTAGCTGGTATGGGTTACTGCACGCCGAGTTCACAGGGTCTTTAGATCCAGTGGGGATACACCTGTTCAAAGGTGGAATGGACCCCTTTCTTGCTTGATCTGGGGGAGTGTCAATGCAAAGTTTCCCCTTTGGGTGAACTTTCAATAGCATCTACACTTACAAACACAACATTCAATACAAGATGGAGCAAGGAGGAAAATATAATAATAATAATTATGGATTCATAAAAGATGTACAATGTATTCAACTATATATTAAAAAAATACAGTATACAATGTTAATTGATAAAAAATGATACAATAATCCACAAAAAAAATTTCACATAAAAAATTACACAAAAAGTGGAAAACAGAAGTAAGGAAAATAATTCCTATTATGATGAGGCAAATACAATAGTCCCAAACGCAATCACACTCCAATACATGTAACACTATCGTGATTGGAGTTGTTGTTTCATTGACTTAGCGTATCGTAACTCAAAGATTGCATCGACGCGTTTCGGTGGGCACGTATTTAGAAAGCCAACACCTTCTTCAGGATTTAACATATGAGTTCCACATACATATTACATATCTCATATGGGGTCACCACAAGACCTCATGATTTCCAAACTGTCACGCGATACCAATTTATGGTTATCTTTTTGAAGATTGTGGTTCCCACACTATACTTTAGGGAGTCAAGATCTGCGATCATTCGTCAGTAAAATCACCAGTTTTCAATCTGGCTACTATAGTCCTTAAGAACGGGAATATGCTCCAAGCAAAGTTGACCGTTCATTTAAAATAATGAGGTTTGCTATTGGTTATGTTGTAATCCCGATCACCATAGTAGCAAGACCGCCCGCAGTCTGCTTAGTTTCAAAGAAACGTGTAGTCGGGTCGAGCACCTCAGTCGATCTGGGGGAGGCCTTGGAATCCGCAGGGTGTAGTTAACTAGGTCTATTGTGGTGGGGGTCTTGGGGTGACGGTGGCCACACCCAGTGCTGTGGCGGAGTTACAGGACGATCCAAAGGCTTTAAGGTACAGAAGGGTACCCTCTACACGAGCACAGTAAGGGTGCTAAAGCCAATTATCCCCAGGGAGGTCCTCGCGTGGGATCCTGGAGGAGCAACGGTGCCCCATTAGTCCTACGGGCGGTTGTGGACCTGAGCAACTGGGGGTGGCCTGCAACTCTCCGCCCCCTGTAGGGGGGAGGGGGGTGAGTAAGGGGTGGACTGGCGGTCCACCGGAGGGAGAGGCTATCTCCTCCCCCAAAATGACAATACCAGTTGGTTAGGGCCACCAGGTTTTATGGCTCATCAGGTGGGCAGGCGGCAAGGGGCGGCCTGCCCTGGGATCGCCCGTAATTTAACCCACCATGTTGGCATATTGTTATGCAAATAAACCTGCAACAATTTTCTCCACCAAAATTGTGTTGTGTCTATTTATTACATTTATTGCTGTAGGAGGGCTGGGGAGTGTGCCGATATTGGCACTATGGTAGAGGTGGGCAGAAAAGAAGCTCCTATAAGGGATAGCCAGGTTGTCTGTTGGTGTCAATGCCCATGCTGCGGCTGGTCCATGCTTGTGTCCACTCCTTCAAATTGCTTTATTTTTGTTTTGTAAAAAATCCTGTTGCCCTTTCTCATATCTGGAAGGACAACCCTTGTTTTAAAAAGATGCGGGGTTTGGGACTATGTGCCCAAAACTCCGTAACATGAGTGAGTAGGATTTACAGAACATATCTAGTTGTCAATAATATAAACAAGACAAACATGCAATCACTCTTTTATATTTGCATAGCACTGGATGCAGGTGTTAGCATCCTTAGAGCTTTCAGTTGTGACGGATAAACATAACTAAAGACACAGGGTGGACACCGCATTTGCAGACGAACACACAATATAGGATTTAAGATTTGACCTCCCACATTCTCACAGGTTAAACTGGCCTGGCCCCTGCGTGCCTTTTGATCACTCAAGGTCTCAACTGTCGTCCCACTCGTCTTTCCTCACTCCATGTGCGTTCAGCCTGCATTTGTGGCTTGCTGTACTGAGGCCTTTTACAAGAGGGTGATTTATTTGCATTCTAAAGCGAGACCTGTTTTCAGTGGTAATTGGAACAGTGAAACTTTCTGTTGTACCGTCTCACTCCTCATCGAAAACTGATGTCTATTTTTTTCTTTTTTTCAGCAGGTTTGTGCACTTGTTTGTTCACAGTACAGTAGCCACAACGCTCCAAGGTACTGGTGGGACCTGAGGGGGGGAGAGAGTGAGGGTTATTTAAGGTCCAGCGCTCCAGTTTTCTTGGAATCATTTGCTTGCCTTCAAAGACATGAATTTCAAATGAAGGGAGGCACTGCGGGAATTGTGGCTCGCTAGGAAACGACACGGGTTTCTGCCATGCGTTCAAAGGCAGCTTACAAGCCTGATGGCGCGGAGGCATTATCAAGAACGCGGGAGGGGTGGCCCCTGGTGCTGAGGGATGCTTGTTGTGCGGGTTGCATGACAGGAAAAGATCCAGGGCAAAGCCGCACGACCAGTAGAGACGGAGAAAACTGGCCAATCGGAAAATCACGCGAATTCTGAGCAAAAGAGGCCTCTGAAATACTGGCACGATCTGCGAGTGGCGCAGCAAGACTGCCATGCCCCAATTTTGTGGTTGCAACTAAAAAATATAAATCCAAATGCTAAAACAAATGGCTTTATCAATGCTTGTTCGTGCTTTCTCGTGGTACTATTTAGCTGGTGGACACCAGGCAGCTGGAGCTTTCGGCTGCTTTCGTGTGTCCTCTTTTCTGAAGGTTTATGGGCAGATTTACAAGCCCCTTCCAACACCGGTGGCGCATTTCTATGCCCCATATTTACAAGGACAGGAAAAGCCACCCTGCATGACTTTTCCTGTCCTTGTAAATACGGCCCCTTTGCATGCAACACTTTGCGTGAAATGGGCGTTCCATGGGTGTTCCTGTGGGTGTTCTCACGCAACATCCATTGAACCTGACACATTTCCAGATTTACAGGGAATCGTAAACCTGGAAATGCGTTAGAATGCTATGCCACCCTAGGAGTGACATAGCGAGGTGCAACGAGGAGAAATGTTTCAATTCTCCTCGTTTTTTCCTCTTTCAATGTGTGCTGCATTCTACAGCACGCATTGAAAGAGGAAAAATGCCTGTGGTGATTGTTTTTGTGCTGGAAGGTGCTCCTTCCTGCACAAAAACAATCTCCCCATGACACAGGCATCCTTGCACCTTGGTGCAAGGGTGCCTGCGCCGGCGCATTGCAGTTGTTTGTGTGCCAGCGCAGGGGAGAGCACATTACAATAATATGTTGCATTCCTGTGCTTTGAAAGTGTCGCAGAATGGCGCAGCCAAAGGGCTTTCGGTGCCACTCTGCGGCATTTTCTTATAAATCTGCCCCTTACTGTATAATCCCATATTGATCAGTACTTCAATAAGTTAAATAGGGGTAATAAAATGAAAGTTGTGACAAGTTGGAGGTCCCAAAACATATATGTTGCCCGTGGCTTCAGAAATTCTTGAGTGGTCCCTGGTCATAGTTGTCAAGTACCACTAATTTTGGCTGCCTTGTGACACCCAAACGGAGGAGAAAGGTGCCAATTTCCTTGCTTGCTTCGAGGGGCAGCGCCATAAAACAATTAAGGCGTGTGCACCTTGTGCGGTGTGCATGTTGGCCACACCAGGAAGAGCTCTATTGGTGACTAAGGGCAAAAAGGTCTTTTAAGTGGTATGAGCATTGCCAGTTTTATTACTGAACGTCTCATGATGCAAAAAAGTCCAGGTAAGCATAAAGGGGCAGCTTTAGCAAAGGGCTTAGGAATGACCCGGCTTGCAGGTCCGAGCACAGGAGGGGACAAATAGGGAATAGTTTTTTTGGCACCTCCCCCTAAGGTGGGGGAACAGGAGAAGGGGAGGTGTAAGCTAGGTCTTGAGAAGGAGAGGTGAAGGACTGAATGGCGTAGGAAGGGGAGTTAAGGAGAAAATAGGTGTATTGACTGAAACATCTATACTACTATTATAAAGAGAGAAGTGTGTCCTTTGAGCCAGGTAAACTCAAAAACTACACCCAATACATCTTTGAAAACGTCAGGGCAAGCCGATGGACATAGGCTACATTAAAAAAACAAATATACGTTCTTTAAAAACTTTTATATAAAAAAAGTAGTCCCTCGGAAGAAGCGCCGGCCGCTACGTGCGTGCTGACATCAGGAGCGCGGGTAGGAGCGGCGTACAGGAGCAAGAGGAAGAGCGGGGGACGTGAGCACGGGGAGGAGCGGCGGACAGGCGGGGAGGAGCGGTGAGGAGTGGCGGAGAAGCGGGGAGGAGCGGTGACGACCGGCGAGGAGCGGCAGAGCGGTGAACTCAGGAGCAGGTAAGAAAGACTCCCACTGCTCATGCCTCTTTGCGGGTACCGCAGCAGTGAAAGCCTTGCATGCTATGTTGGGTACATTCGGCTACTGAGTGATGCAATTCAGTGGCCTGACTTCCACCCACATCCTGAGGATACGCTACACTTTCTGTTGCCAAACCAGCTCAGGAGCCATGTCTAAGCTGCCGACAGAGCACCAGGAGGAAGCGAGCACCCGCGGGTGCGCTCCGGGGGACACAATGACAACGTCGTGGTGGGCAGGGGCACTGAAGCAGCCTTAACGTTGGGGCGGGCGGGGTCCCTGAAGCAGCCTTAACGTCAGGGCGGGCGGGGGCCCTGAAGCAGCCCGGGGGACACAATGACAACGTTGGGGCGGGCAGGGGCAATGAAGCAGCCTTAATGTTGGGGCGGGAGGGGCCCTGAAGCAGCCTTAACGTCATGGCGGGCGGGGGCCCTGAAGCAGCCTTAACATCGGGGCGGGCGGGGGCCCTGAAGCAGCCTTTTGCTCCCGGACAACATCGGGACGGGCTGCTAGTTGGCTATAAAGAGTACAAGCTGGCCCTTTGAGAATACAGGAGAGCGAGAGGTTCGCACACAGGGACATGTTTACAAGCCCCTATAGCCACTTTTAGCGATGTTGTGGTGGCGATAGAGGCTTCGCCTTATTTACAAGGCAGGGTTAAGCCTCTTAATGTGGCTTAACGCTGCCTTGTAAATAAGGCACTCTTTCACTCTGTACTTAGCGTGAAAGGGGATGGCAATGTGTTGTGCAGCACACATGGAAACAGCAAAACGCCAATGATTGTTTATGTACAGGAAGGCCCCCCTTCCTGTAGGTAAACAATCAGTTTAAAAAATGCAGTTTTGCAACTTCTATGTGTGCAGCATTTAAGCAGCACACTTAGAAGTTACAAAACAGCATTTCAATATTATTTATGTGCAGGAATGGGGACCTTCCTGCACATAAAAACTCTTCCCCTCAACACAGGCAAACTTGCACTATGGTGCAAGGGTGACTGCATTGGCGCTAGGCAGCTGAATTTAGTGCCAGCGCAGGGAGAAATGCAGGGCTGCATCATATTCTTGTGAATATGGTGCAATCCTGCGTTTCTAAAGTGACGGAGTGTGGCGTTAAGCCAAGCAGGTTAACACAGCGCTCTGTCACTTAACTTGTAAATGTGGCCCAAAATGTCATAGTGAGGGATTTGGGAAGATATGTTGAGGAGAGGCAAGGTCTGGGAGAGTGGCAAGTAGTGGAAGACACAGAAACTTGCTAGTAAGGTTACTGTAAATGAGAAGGAGGCCACTGACACGGCAGATAAATGCCACACGCTCTTGTCGGATAGATATCTGAAAGGCAAAGTTAAGGAGAAATAACCTGATGAAAGTGGGGACACAGAAGAAAAGAAGGCAACATACAAGCAACAACAGAGTAACATAGAGAGCAGCAAGACAGCAACTGGTCAGGAGCTTTTATTGGTGACAGCAGAGAAAGCTGGGAGTCCATCTGCAGATGTACAAGGCACAATGCCACAGCCAACGCCTGTTAAGAATGGGGACGAAAGAAAGGAATGACAACGGTCAACAGGGTGGCAAACAAGGACAAGAAGTTTTAATTTATAGGATTCACAAATTCGTTAGGCGCACACTTACTGGTAATAAAAAAAAATATTGGCAGGAGGGTTGTGGATGTCTTTAATCTTCTATGTTGAGAGAAAGGATGCAAGGAAGGCTCCAATAAAGAGGGGAAGGACACTAGCAAGAAGGCCATTGTGTTGTAAATATCACCGGTTATCACGATTTCTGATCACCGACCTGTGGTACCTGTCTGTTGATATATGAACATGACATTTCTATAGAGTTATAAAATCATATTATGAAAGTTTTGTATTAGTTCATGATGGTTTTAAAGTGTTTGTGTACACAATAATATTGCTTGACTTCAGCAACAGCATGCGAAAGCTTGCTGCTGAGCTTAATCAAAAACACAGTCCCTGCACTGGAAATAGTCTTTACAGCAAAGCACCTTTACAACGCAGCCTTTACCACGCCTAGGATGGTATCATGTATGTCTTTACCATGCACGCCTTTACCATACATGTTTTTACTACGCTGTTATTGTGGGTTTGAGTTATATTTTGGAGTAAATTACTTTTCTGCTCAGTTTTTGGTAATCTAAACGTTTGTTCAATGTAATATTTTATTTAAGCATATTTGTTTGAAATATTCAAAATAATTTTAAAGGAGCATGAGGGATCTAGGGGTAATGGGTGGAAAAGTCTATTAATACGAAGGTATTATTTAAAATACCTGGGTATAAATACTTTAATTTAATGTATGAATAGTTTTAATAAAAATGCATGTTTGTTTAAAATATGAAAAATATTTTTTGAGACTGGATGTAAGGGACCTAGGGCAGTGGGTAAGCAAGTGGACTAAAACTTAGGTGTTAATTAAAATACCTGGATATAAATACTTTAATTGATAATTATTTTAATTCAGTTTTAATTATAACACAAAATATGCACAAAAGCTTTCTGGGATATGATGTAAAGGATCTACGAGCAATGGGAGTGGTAGAGCATTAAAAATCAGGTATTAATTAAAACAGCCAGGTATAAATTATTTAAATAATATTTAACTAAAATGCATATTGTTTTAAAATGTATAAAATATTTTTTTGAGTGGGATGTAAGGGATATAGAGATAATGCATGTGGAAGTGCATTATTACTGGAGTATTATTTTACGTACCATAGGATAAATGATTATTAAAATTGAAATGCATATTTGTTCAAAATATGCAAACTATCTTTTAAAGACTGGGATGCAGGGGATCCAGGGGTAATGGATGTAGAAGTGTATTAAAACTTGGAAATTAATCAAAATACCCAGGTATTAATAACATAATTAAATTTATAATTATTTAAATTAAAATGCTTATTCCCTTACAAAACCATGAGGCGCCAAATGAACTATAAATTAGTAATTACACTGTAGAAAATTTAAATTATACATTAAAAATAAGAAAATACACTTCATTATTAACATGATAATTAATCAATCACATAATTTACATAATTAATTGTAAAATAATTATTTAATTAACATAAAAAATTAATTTATTATGATAAAACAAACATTTATAAATTAATTACTCACTCTATTCCCCTACCAGTCCAACAACCGTAACAGCTAAATTAGTAATTAAACTATAGAAAATACAATTACACATCACAATCACAAAATTCACTTAACGAAATTGGCAATTTACCAATAATTTAATTGACATAATTAATAACCAGTTAAATATTTGATCAACATAAAAAATGTGAATAAAGAACAAAACAATAATTTATCATGGAAATAATTTATCATTTAAAAAGATGCAATAATCTGCCACTAAATTATACATTTCCAATTGAACACACTAAAATCATTATTACAATAATAACAAACACCTAACATTTGTATAATAATGAATATATATCAAGTACATTTAAAAAACAATATTTAATACAACAGTAATGCCATTATTATATACAACAATATTTTCGAAAACTATATTATATAGATTAAATAATGATATTCTTACCCTCTTATATATCCTGTTTCTCAATATTGCCTTGACAATATTTTTCATATAATATTCTTGTCATTCATAGCAGAGGCCAAAAAGTGCAGCGTCTGCAGTTGTAAGTGCTTCGGTCTTGGCATGTAGCTCCCCTCACGGAGGGGAAGTAGTGTAGCATCTTTGCTCCTATGTCACTGACCCCAGGAGTATTATGACCAAGGGAGCCAGCAGGCCCTGAGATAAGATAGTAACAAGCAGCACACAGTGCCCACACCACAATTACTCAATACGTATCTTGAAGGGTAAGAAACCAATTTATTGTCGCTTCCCTAGACCACATTACTTTGTGTTCATTATTTTATACCTTTTTCAAGTTTTCAAAAAATTCATAGCAGAAAAAGACAATGAATTCAGATATTTACAAGGCTAATAAAGCTTTCTACAAACAATAAAAGACAAACATTATTTACACATTAGAAAACATTTGGACATCAAGCATTTACAACAAAATTACAAAAAAATGAAATGATAATGGTTTCATCACAAACAACAATTATTACAAACGACAAATGAGGGAAACTAGAGTTGGGAGGAAAAATATAAGCAACTCAATGACTTATGAGTTTTTTTAATACTGGACCAGCCGGTCCTAGTGGTTTTTACAATGATGGTTTTTAACTGCCAAACAACACTGCCAACGCGTTTCTAGACCAGGCGTAAAGTCACTGGTCTGTCATCAGGGCTGTATGTATCTTGTATCTGCAAGATGCAAAAACACATTATTTTACTTAATCTAGCGTGTGGGCTCCTTATTTCCATTCAGTATCTAAAAACCGTTCTGTGCTACATACCAAATCTGTTCAGAGGAGGACTTCGAGAGGGGTCTTTTGAAGGTCCTTTTGATAAATATCGTGGCCAGACAGGGATGCCCAAAGGAATTTTTAGAGTGTGTGTAAGTTACATTATAGGTCGATTTATTTTGCTAATGACAAAAACAAATTGAGAGTGGAAGGGGGGGGAAAAGCGTACCTTATTCTTTGAGAAATGCCGAATTACCGCGGGATCAATTTTGGCGGCGTAACCATCGAGTATGACTCAGTGGTGTTGGGGAGATTTGCGTTATTAACTTAGTGGCGTGCAACCAGGGTAACACGGTAGGTAAAAACAATTAAGGTGGCCTACCTTCCTTCGTTTTCTTATTTTCAAGGAAAAAGGAGTATCACTATCACCATCCTAATAGAAAACAAAACACGACCTTAGCGGTATGTTTAAGGTTGTTGGGGCGCTAAATAAACGCTTACTGTTGCAGGGTGGATAATTACCTGCTGCTTTAGCCACTGCTCGATACTGATGGGGTCTTCTTTCTCTCAATAAAGATGGCCGCCGCTATTTCCTGTTTGTTTTATACACAGGAATGAGCTGGTGCATTCTGGGATGTGAAGTCCCAAAGATTGCAGTCAGTTATAAAAATGTTTTTGTGTAACCAGAATACACGTGGATTAATATCCTACTTCTGGCACATTGCACTCATAATTTTTTTGGGGATAAAGGGTGAATGGTGCCTGACCATTTCAACTCTTGTTAATTGTGGCCCTTTTCACAAAAATGCTCAACCATTGGAGCAGACATAACTTGTCTCTTGATACATGATCGGTGCTGGCTGATTCTTTTATTCACTTGTTGGCTGGTTTTTCCAATATAGATTAATGGGCACGGACATAGTATCATATACACAACATTCTTGGTTCTACAATTAGAGAACTCTTTGTGTCTACACTTGATTGCTTTGTGGGAGAACTCATCGCCTTCTATTGTGCTCGGACAAGCCACGCAGTTGCCACACTTCTGGTGGCCCTCGATTGGCTTGAGATTCCATTGCGCCAATAAGTCGCTTTTGGGCTTGGGTATGACTACATCAGCCCGAATGAGTTCTTGGCCAATACTGCGATTTTTTCAGTAGGCAAAAATGGGTTTGGGGAACGGACAGTTCAACCCCTCCAAAAGGTGCCAGTTCTTTAACACAGCCTGTCGTAGTTTGTGTGTGTCTGGGCAGAAGGTTGTGACGCACACAAGTTTCTCCAGAGGTGTGCGCTGTTTAGTTTGTAACAGGGATTCTCTAGGCGTATATTTAGCGTGCTTGAGAGAATGTTTGAGGAGCTTTCGAGGGTAACCCCGTTCTTGCATGTCGCAGCAAAACGCTTGTGCGTGGCGCTCATAGTCTTGTATATCCAAGCAATTGCGTCTTATTCTTAATAATTGCCCGTAGTGTAAATTAGCTTTTAGACTGCGGGGATGTGCACTCCTGTGGTGTAAAATCGTATTTCTGTCAGTATCTTTCTTAAACAATGATGTTACCAACCGTCTGTCCTAACACCTTAGCTCAATGTCCAAAAAGGTCATACGGCTGGAGCTATTCTCTATGTAGAATTTTATGTCTCTGTGCCTAGTATTAAGCCATCCGTGAAAGGCCATTAAGTCGGTCTGGCTCCCCTGCCACAGGAGCCAGACGTCGTCTATGTACCTGTACCACTGTATAATTTAAGCTCTTCTCTCAGGTCCAGATATAGCTGCATGACCTCTAAGGCTTCTTCCTGGGGGATTTGGGTATACAAGGTAAAACGAAGGAAGGTAGGCCACCTTAATTGTTTTTACCTACCGTGTTACCCTGGTTGCACGCCCCTAAGTTAATAACGCAAATCTCCCCAACACCACAGAGTCAACCTCGATGGTTACGCCGCCAAAATTGATCCCGCCGTAATTCGGCAGTTCTCAAAGAATAAGGTACGCTTTTTTCCCCCCCTTCCACTCTCAATTTGTTTTTGTCATTAGCAAAATAAATCGACCTATAATGTAACTTACACACACTCAAAAAATTCCTTTAGGCATCCCTGTCTGTCTGTAGAAAGCTTTATTAGCCTTGTAAATATCTGAATTCATTGTCTTTTTCTGCTATGAATTTTTTGAAAACCTGAAAAAGGTATAAAATAATGAACACAAAGTAATGTGGTCTAGGGAAACGACAATAAATTGGTTTCTTACCCTTCAAAATACGTATTGAGTAATTGTGGTGTGGGGACTGTGTGCTGCTTGTTACTTATATATGGTCTAGCCCCCACCACTTAAAGGACCTAACCCCTGTTGTTCACTCAGATAAGATAGGGCACAGACCCAGAGGAGAGTGAGCTATTGGAAGTAGACAAGGGACTTTTTGGGGGATAGTGTTGGATTCAGTGGCGATGGTGTCACGCTTGTCAGCAGACAAATTGCAGAACTTAAGATAGCTAATGGATGTACCCATTAGCAATAATAAATGTGAGCCGAGGATTCTTCAGCAATTATCTTGACATTTGAATTTTGCTTGCAGAGTGGTGGCCCACGGGAGAGCAGTGTGCGGGCAGCTAGCATTCGCCATGAGGTGAGTGGCTAAGCCCCATCACCAATTTTAATCACTAACAGAATTAAGAGACCTGGTGGTATGGGTGCAATTTTTGAGTGACTGCAATGGAGTACAGTTTGGCAACATGAGACTCAGTGACATTGACCCTTGGAATATTTTCCAGTGGGTCCAGGGCTGGGAACTGTGGACTATACTGGAAGGGATGTGATGCACAGAAGCATGGCCAGCAGCATGGAAGCAGAGGAAGTACAGAATTGATGTTTCGGATCGAGGAGTTGCAGGACAGAAAGGTGACATTCAGGGTGGACAACCTGGGGACTGTGCACTTTTTTAACAGGTTGTACTCAAAGGATGTACATGTGCTTTGATTGCTGAGAGACCTGGTCTTGTGGTGTTCACAATGGGACATTATGTTTAGGGCACAACACATTCACAGCCTTGAAAATCAGGCGACTGATGCACTGTTTCGTTCGCAGTGGGATCTGTTTGATTCAGGAGGTGCAAGATGCAGCGATGGCAGGGCTGCCCAAAGTATGGGGCTTTGGTGAATAAGGACTTTGTAGCTGATGGAGGAGTATTTAATATGTCCGGGCCCTAGGGCCCCAAGCACTAAGAATGAACGCATAGGGGCAGATTCCGATCCGGTAAAAAGCGCTCCGAATAGCCGATCGGACCGTTTTTCCCATACGAATTGTACCCTGCAACGTCCCCCGTACGTACGATGAAGTACGATTCGTACCAGGATCTGGACTCTGTACGAGTCGTACAGAGACCGTACGAATCAAATCCCCATACGAGTCTCACTCGGAACCCGCTGTACGCGACATCTGTATGGATCGCGGCTGGTTTATACGACCCAGCAAGTACGATACGTGTCGGGTACGCACCGTACGACGTGAGCTGAAAACAGCCGTAAAAGCAGAGTTGGCCCCGAAACAGGTACGGAACGCCCCCCCCTGCGATCATGGGGGGCGCGTACCCCCCATGATCACAGGGGTACAGCGCGTACCCCTGCAATCATGGGGGTACGCACCGTACACCCAGTGTACATGGGGTACGTAGCATACCCCATGTACGCTGGGTGTACGGCGCATATTCCATGTACGCTGGGTGTACGGCACATACCCCCCATGATCGCAGGGGTAAGCGACATACCCCTGCGATCATGGGGGGTACGCATCATACGGTGTGTATGTGATTGTGTGCTTTTCCATCCAAATCGCCCTTACCTGACGTGGACCGTACGACTCGCGTCCTGATACCCCGGTCTGGATCGTACTCGTCGGGTCGTACGGCGTGTGTACGAGTCGTACGGTGACGGCTCCGGATGCGATTCATACAGACGGTCATTTTACCGGATTGGAATCGGGCCCATAGTCACAAGGAGTTGGTAACTAGAACTTGTCCGGCCCCTTTTATTGACAGGGTCACATGTCCAGTGACACCTGTGATGGATGTGTGTAGGGTGATAATATAAGCCAGTTCTCTGGAAGTGACTGGTACAAGAAACACTAGAATAATGACTAGCCGATCACTACAGAGTGGCTGGCAGCCTTGAAAAATAACTCATACCAGTAAGCTTGAAAGTAGTTTTTGGAGTAAGGGACCGGGAAACAAGACTGAAAAGGAAGAGGTTTAAGAACGAAGAAGGATGATTTGGGAGGTTTATGATGAGCCAAAGTGATAAAGCCCTATTCCGAGTGGCGATAATCAGAAAACTAGCAGTTATCGCATTCTATGGGAAAAATTATTGGGGCAACAAGCCCGGTAAAGTGGAACTGGTATGGAGGATACTGGAAGGATGGAATAAGAAAAGGGGAGGAGAAGTGATTTGTGGATTCTGATTTCGATGGCCATACTGGAGAGCATAGTAGCACATGAGAGAGCATAGTAGCACATCCACATGGGAGTTTCATTTGCTCAGGGTGAGATTTATGCTGAAGTTTTTTTAGATTTTAGTGTGTCAGAAGTGGTGGAGGTGAAACACTATGAGGGGTTGCTGAGGGGAAATATTGTTGATGAAGGAAGGGGTTATGTGGATAAGGGTAAGAAAATCAAAATGGATCAAAGGGCAGCAGATTGCGTAGTAAAGCCGAGAGCATCAAGGGTAAGGGCTATATGCCCCGGCATGGCAATTCAAAATGACTGAGGTGTCAGAAACAGAGGGGTGCAGGGTGGATCTTCATTTTTGCATGTGGTTGGCAGGAAGGTATCAGTGAGACAGGTGACTGAAGTTCAGGGATGGGCAGGTAAACAGTTTGGTACACACTCTTCCAGGAAGCATGGACAAGGAAGGGTTTAGGAAAGGCTTGAAGGAAGGGAATTGAAAACGTTGACGAGAAGGAAGAGTAATGGTGTGTGGAGATATGTTTGTCCACAAAAGCCAAGGATGGTCAGAGCATTGAAATGACTGATTTCCTCACCAGGGACAGTAATAGTAGCAGACATAAGGAGGACTGGGTTTGTGGCACCTTCATTGTAAAGTGGGCAAGAATGCAAGTTTAGAGGCAAATGTATAGGCTTCACTGAAACTTGATTTTATTGAGGTGATGTTGTGGTGTTAGAGCCAATGGTGAAAGCAATGGGAGAAGTTGATGCCAACATTATGGGAGCTAATGGATAAATTTACCAGGCCCGATGCAATTTGAACCACCTGGGGGGAATGATTTGGTTGAAGAAACAGGTTTGCAACTGATAAAAAGGATAAAGAGGGTATTGAAGGAGGTGACTGACGGTTGGGATGAGTCTGTGCTATTTTGGACATAGTTGATGCCCAGAAAGCTTTGGCAGGAAACAAAGAAACTAGCTGCTATAGACAGAGCAAGATAAGAGGTAAACAGGGAGGTTTAGGGTTTTTTCAAGGCTCATGGCATGAAAGTGCTCAAGTGCCCAGACATTGTGTGTGGGAGACTGGTGATATTTGGATATGGTGATCATGGCCGGTTCTAGGGTGGTGCGACTAGTGCCACCACACCGGTTACTGACTTCAGGTGGGAGCGCCATGTATGCAAGTATATTATGTTTTAAAACCACCTGCTGTTGCCAGTTTCTGGCGTCCAGCAATTTTTAGACAACAATAAAAATGTCAATGTAGCTCTGGTAATTAATGTTCTTCCTTGAGAGAGATCGGAGTAGGATAGCACCGAGGGTTGATAAGCCTGCTGCAAAGAACATGCACTGTGCAGATCACAAATTGCATGTAATTAAATAGGGAAGTGGATTATAGTTTTTGTCAGAGAGATCAATTTGGTGCTTGCAGTTTATAAGCTAAAATCCAAATATAGAACAGTGAGCTATTAACAGTCATCAAAGAGATGCATGCAAACTACAAGGGATAGATTATATTGCTATGATTTTGTTTTAATGTCTTTCATTGTCCTAAAGTTGCAAAAAGGGTTTATTTGGGTAGAAATGAATTCTTATTATTTAAGAGAACCCCCAACCATGGTGTTACGTTTCAAATTCTGAAATTGTGCTTCTCCTGACAAAGCATTCTTAAACATTACTGCCCACGAGTATGGATGACATGTGACTCCTACACCTTGTAGTCCTCTGTTTTATGTAACATTTCATTCACACTGATTTACACACCTATGATTGACTGTTTCTGTGGAATATGTGTGTGATGTAAAGTGCTCTGAGACCCTAAACTGGCATGAGTGGCGCTATAAAACTAATTAAATGCATCTGAGACAAAGTGGTTATGCGGACTTGAGGGGCACTGTTAAAGGGGGTAATGAGCGAATTCGTGACGGTTGTGGTCACTTGAGGGCCCAACAAACATTGTCGCACCTGGGCGTCACCAGGACTAGAGCTGGTGGTGATAGAAGTGAAACAGGGATAGGTCATAAATGCAGGCTTGAGCGGTACAAAAAGAGCACCCAAAGGTGGGGGGTTTCTGGTTGGTGGTGTGAAGGCTCAAAAGTAGAGTTTAGGTTAACAGGAGTAAGAGAACTGCAGAACACATCAGGGGAGGATAAGGAGAAAGGAACTGTAAGGTGGGCTTGGTCATGGAGTGGTCAGGCCTGGTGTTGTTGAAAAGAAGGTTTGAGACAGGCATGAATTGTCAATAGGCAGCAAAACAAAATGGGAAAACGGAAATGTATTATTCTTAAACGTTATGTAAAAGGAGGGATTCGAATTGTTAAGGGAAGGGAAAGTTAGTTCATTGTGAGGGCATAATAAGAGTCTCAAGGTTTGTGTTATTGGTAGCTTAACTTGCTCCGAGTTAAAGTCGCCGTTTGCGCACCTTACAGCGAGTCTGAGTGTAATTCTTTTTCGAAGATGGGACTTGGGCAGAGAGCAGGGAACGTCCTCTTTGCCCAGGTAACTTTGGGACGAAGGAAGAACGAGCACAGACGTGATGACGCAGCGGCCACTCGACCATCATGCTTTGCATCACTGCACAGGTCAGAGCACAGGCGTCACTTTCCCCAAGTTGCTCCCCAAGCCGATCAGCTGCCCTGGTGCAAGACAAAGCAGTTTTGGGGATTTATAGGGCTGTTGCTGGGAGTAAGCGGTGTGTGGGCTCTAAGGAGAGTTCAGTGTAAGAGAACCCAAGGTACATACAGTGGGAGAATGAAAAAGAAAGGAACTGGAAGGTTGTCTTGGACCAGGAATGGGCAGGCCTGGTGTTTTTGACAAACAGTTTGAGACGTACAAAAGGGGGTGGTGATGGACGGAGCATCTGAATCAATCAAACACTCACACCCAGTCAAAAGATCTGGGTTTAATCCATCACCGTTCTTTAGCCCACTCTGCCATCCCAGTTCAGACATGGCTATATGCAAATCAGTCTGACCCTGTGCCTCATGGGAACAGTCCAGCCCGAACTGCCAAACCATGTCTTCCCTGGACCGGAAACAAGCTTCCGAGGACCGGTTTCTGGCATTCCAGCCGTCTTCAGCCTGGCTTGCTTGAATCCAGTGGCAAAATGAGCAAGGGACTCACGTCTGAGCATACCCTGCCACACTTTTGGCGGCCAAAAGCAGTACAAAAGGGGGTGGTGATGGACGGAGCATCTGAATCAATCAAACACTCACACCCAGTCAAAAGATCTGGGTTTAATCCATCACCGTTCTTTAGCCCACTCTGCCACCCCAGTTCAGACATGGCTATATGCAAATCAGTCTGACCCTGTGCCTCATGGGAACAGTCCAGCCCGAACTGCCAAACCAAGTCTTCCCTGGACCGGAAACAAGCTTCCGAGGACCGGTTTCTGGCATTCCAGCCGTCTTCAGCCCGGCTTGCTTGAATCCAGTGGCAAAGTGAGCAAGGGACTCACGTCTGAGCATACCCTGCCACACTTTTGGCAGCCAAAAGCGGTACAAAAGGGGGTGGTGATGGACGGAGCATCTGAATCAATCAAACACTCACACCCAGTCAAAAGATCTGGGTTTAATCCATCACCATTCTTTAGCCCACTCTGCCACCCCAGTTCAGACATGGCTATATGCAAATCAGTCTGACCCTGTGCCTCATGGGAACAGTCCAGCCCGAACTGCCAAACCATGTCTTCCCTGGACCGGAAACAAGCTTCTGAGGACCGGTTTCTGGCAATCCAGCCGTCTTCAGCCCGGCTTGCTTGAATCCAGTGGCAAAGTGAGCAAGAGACTCACGTCTGAGCATACCCTGCCACACTTATGGCGGCCAAAAGCGGTACAAAAGGGGGTGGTGATGGACGGAGCATCTGAATCAATCAAACACTCACACCCAGTCAAAAGATCTGGGTTTAATCCATCACCGTCTTTAGCCCACTCTGCCATCCCAGTTCAGACATGGCTATATGCAAATCAGTCTGACCCTGTGCCTCATGGGAACAGTCCAGCCCAAACTGCCAAACCAAGTCTTCCCTGGACCGGAAACAAGCTTCCGAGGACCGGTTTCTGGAATTCCAGCCGTCTTCAGCCCGGCTTGCCTGAATCCAGTGGCAAAGTGAGCAAGGGACTCACGTCTGAGCATACCCTGCCACACTTATGGCGGCCAAAAGCGGTACAAAAGGGGGTGGTGATGTACGGAGCATCTGAATCAATCAAACACTCACACCCAGTCAAAAGATTTGGGTTTAATCCATCACCGTTCTTTAGCCCACTCTTCCACCCCAGTTCAGACATGGCTATATGCAAATCAGTCTGACCCTGTGCCTCATGGGAACAGTCCAGCCCGAACTGCCAAACCATGTCTTCCCTGGACCGGAAACAAGCTTCCGAGGACCCATTTCTGGCATTCCAGCCGTCTTCAGCCCGGCTTGCTTGAATCCAGTGGCAAAGTGAGCAAGAGACTCACGTCTGAGCATACCCTGCCACACTTATGGCGGCCAAAAGCGTTACAAAAGGGGGTGGTGATGGACGGAGCATCTGAATCGATCAAAAACTCACACCCAGTCAAAAGATTTGGGTTTAATCCATCACCGTTCTTTAACCCACTCTGCCACCCCAGTTCAGACATGGCTATATGCAAATCAGTCTGACCCTGTGCCTCATGGGAACAGTCCTGCCCGAACTGCCAAACCATGTCTTCCCTGGACCGGAAACAAGCTTCCGAGGACCGGTTTCTGGCATTCCAGCCGTCTTCAGCCCGGCTTGCTTGAATCCAGTGGCAAAGTGAGCAAGGGACTGCCACTGGATTCAAGCAAGCCGGGCTGAATTAAACCCAGTGATGGATTAAACCCAGATCTTTTGACTGAGTGTGAGTGTTTGATTGATTCAGATGCTCCGTCCATCACCACCCCCTTTTGTACCGCTTTTGGCCGCCATAAGTGTGGCAGGGTATGCTCAGACGTGAGTCCCTTGCTCACTTTGCCACTGGATTCAAGCAAGCCGGGCTGATGACGGCTGGAATGCCAGAAACCGGTCCTCTGAAGCTTTTTTCCGGTCCAGGGAAGACATGGCTTGGCAGTTCGGGCTGGACTGTTCCCATGAGGCACAGGGTCAGACTGATTTGCATATAGCCATGTCTGAACTGGGGTGGCAGAGTGGGCTAAAGAACGGTGATGGATTAAACCCAGATCTTTTGACTGGGTGTGAGTGTTTGATTGATTCAGATGCTCCGCCCATCACCACCCCCTTTTAAACAGTTTGAGACAGGCAGGTGGTTTTATGGTGCAGAACACAGTATGGGAAACCTGGAATTTACAAATGTTAAAGGCTAGTTGACAATGGGGGGTAGGTTTTAGAGGGAGGAGTTTGAAATATTTCAGATGAGGGTGGACGGGATGCTTAAGCAGTATAATTTCATTGTAAGGAATAATTATCATGTACGGAAAAGTTAGAGGTTTTTATTATTGGTAGCCCAACTTACTCCCAAATAAAGCGGCCTCTTGCACACCTTACAGTGAGTACGAGCTTAGGGGCTCATTATGATGGCGGAAGTGCCGCCACCGCCAGGCCGGCAGTGAGGTCTGCCAGCCCTGCGGACTGCGATTCTCCCACCGCCATGTTACAATGCTGGTGAGATTCAGACCGCGACCACGGCGAAGGCAAAGCCCGTCCGTCACGGAACCACCAAAGGCAACCGTAACGGTTGCCCAGCGGAGCGGTCTGCGTCCACAAAATGGTGGCAGTGCCTAGCAAGCACTGTCCGCCAAATTTTTATGAGGTCTTCAGCCAGCCTTTCTGCTGTGATGCAACTGCTGTTAAAAGGCTGGTGGAGTTTGCTTTTGGGGGACTGTTGCGGGCCCCCATCATGTTGGGGGAAGTGAGGGTGCACTTGGGGGGTACCCATGGTACTCCACAACATTTCACTGCACCAAGTGGCAGGCACAGTGTTGTGCCTGTCACTTAGTGCAGTGAAATGCACAACATGCTCTATTTGACATCACGGCGGTGCTGCTGTCAGCAGCCACCGCCGCAATGTTTAGGGTGTGGAACAAGACCGCAGCAGTGGCGCTCCATCATAATAGGGTATGCAGGACGGCCGCATGCATGGCATTTGGTCCCGGTTTACACCACCATGGCGGACGGAGCCGGTCCGTCCGCCATCGTAATAAGCCCCTAAATTTTTCCCACAAACAATCCTTTGTCGACCTCAGGCATGATAGCCTGTGGTTTGCCTTTTCCCCAGGGATCAGTTAGCTATGGACTCATCTGCAGCTTCACAGTTTGGTAGTAGTGCCAGGGGTTCTAGGCAATGACCCTTTTTAGATTTGTAATTTTTCTGTCAGTCTGAAATGCTATAAAAAATACATTTTCACATGGCAGGAATCAGGTATTATACAGCAATTTCACATTTCCAGAGTGCACACCTCCTTTATGATTAAAGGGTCTGCTTTCCATGAATACCAGTGTGGAGTCCTGCTCCTCTCGATCCAACCTCTCATTCTCAACTAGGGAATGTGACAAAGAAGGGAAGAGATTGGGCTGCATTCCAGGGTATAGAGGCCTGCATCCATTCCTTGTCAGCACCACCTACAAATATAATCGCTGCCACTTCCGTTCAGCCTTCGGGTAGGTACTCAAAGGAATTGAGCAGGAAGCCACTGTCAATACGATGAAATATTCAAAACTTTGCTTGGATGGGAACATGTATGAGAATCATTAACTTGAGTGATAATGGAAAATCTTACATTTAGTATCTGAAAATAATAAAACAACTGGTGGATTTTTCTTTCCTATAGGCATAGGATGGTGTAAGAAATTCAGCTGGTGGATTCTGATTCTGATTTTATATTTTCTCCCAGAAACTGAGCATTTCCCAATACCACTGCACTCTAAATCAGGTCCATGGAGCAGAGTGCACTGTTTGCATGGGCATCAGGAATGGAGGCAGGGTCAATGCTGTGAGTTTGCAGGGAACAGGCCCTCCATTGTAGTGATCTGTCGCATGCCCATGACTCACTTGGATACGCAATATTAAGAGAGACAGTCTCTCCATGGGAATCAAGGGCACATCCCAGATATAATAACCAAGGCGAGGGCTTTCGTTAGAGTTTATCACTAGCATCAGGCTTGTTAAGTGATGCTTTATTGTGAACATGATCTAGAATTACAAAATCGTCAACTATTGATGTTTAAAGTGAAGCGTGGCTTGAGTTGCTGGAAAGAGTGACTGGAAAGAATGGCGTTGCAAATGAGTTCTGTTTAACTAACTTGATATATAAGTATTTTTGGAATATAGGCTATGTTTGTCGAATGTAAAAAAATAGGGAATGTCTACAGGTTAAATGTGAACTGAGCCCTATACAAACTGATAACCTTTTCCAACATGCAAATGGAGCCATGTATGTGTGTGTTATTTGTAAAGAGTGTACCTAGCAAAAAGGAACCAGAGAGATTTACCTGTACTTACCCAAAAGGCAACAGAGAGATTTAGAGTCAAAGGCAAGCATATTGCCAATGAGTGATACAAGAGATAGCTGGTTTCTGGGAGCAGACGTTTCGGGTACTTGCATTGTGATGTGTAGCTTTTAAAAATTGTGTCTTCAACTTTTTCCCAAATTGAAGCAGCGATTCACCATTTTTAAGCTGGTAAAAATCTGACACCCCTTATCAGCTAGGGTAGCAGCACAATGATTGACTCATAATCCCTATCCGAAGATAGGACTAGAATCACTGCCTTCTTCTCTAGAAACAACTGTAGACATTCAGAGAGGGCTTCCCTCTTTGCTGGACACCTTGAAAAAGGCATCAGATAAACTCCTGAATTCAGAGATACAGATTAAAAGTTGATCCGCCAACCTTCTCTATTTGGAGCACCCTTGAATCTGAAATAGATTTTTTTCATACTCCTCGAGGTGATGGGTTTGACCTTCGATAGAATAGGAGGTCAAATACAGGATCCAGTATAGTCAGGATCTTTGTTGTTGCCCGAGTGAGATTGACTTTTTTTGATTCTAATGGTCCAAGAAACTTCTCTCCTTATGTCTGCGGTAGCGGGATGCTTTCTCTTCTGGATGGCTGACAAAAAGATGACTCTAAACAAAAGAGAGAGTGAGACCATATTTAATGTATTCAACAAAAAGAAAGAGCTTGCTACCATTTAACTGTCATTCATGTAATTTAACTAATGTCTCAGAAAAGGCATTAGTTCACCACATCACAAAAAATAAATCAGTTCTTCTGCAATCAGGCGTCGTAGCACACCTCAGATGCACCTTAGGTGGGAACCCGATGATAAAGCATGCCACCAGCTAGTTTGGTGGGTGAGAGTTCTTTTAAAAAACCTAATTTGTTTTTCTGAGATGCCAGTTAAAGAGACATCAATGACATTTGAATGGCATGGTGATAAAAAGATGATTGTTGATGCTATCTAAATGATGAAGAGTGGTCCTTCTATTAAAAAAAATACTATGTAACTTCTTTTCTAGTTCAGAACCAATGCCAAGGCAAATGCGGTCAAATGGCGAACATAGGTCAACAGCTTTTGCGAATATTCGTTATACTTGTTCTTCAAGGGAAGATTCCTTTTAGCAGCTACTGAAGCCCCCCACCTTCCAGACCAGAAGCAAAGACCACTTTAAAGGAAATGTCTGATAATACTACATTCTATAAGATTGAAGAACATTTCTATACTTTCTTGCAACTTTGAATAGTGCCTTAAAGTCAGAAATCAAGGATTGTGCACAATAGGCTCCATAAACCCCTTCCCTCAGTGCCAGAAGGGGACCTGAGCCTACTATCTTCAGTGCTGAATCAACATTATTGTCTGTGGAATCCTTTTAGATGACACATTTTGAGATTAGGGTGTGGCCCACAAGGTTGGCTACCAACAATTGTACAGAAAATTAATCTTGAAGCTTAGAGCCCATCTCTACTATTCAGTACAATCTAGACATGCAACTGGGTAGAATACTTCTTTATGGTCCATTTTGTGGAAACCTTTTTTCAGCTACCATAATTTGTCATGAGGGCTATGAGGAAAATGCCCTTTTGGCAAGACCATCCCCACTTTTTTCAACAACTTTTTGCTTGATTTAGTGCTGGTTTACTGACTTTGAAAAATGGGGTGCCACTGTCCACCGCTCAGTGTATGTACTCTGATCCCTGAAAATGTGTACAGTTGACTTATCCATGGTTTGCTTATTTAATTGTTTTCCAAACACTTTTAATGTTATAAATTCTAGAAAAAGCTAGTAAAATCAAACAGGGCTCCATGAGAGATACAAATGAGTACGGTATGAAATACGTAGGCAATACTCAATGCATCCCGGCATATTTAGCTTACCTATAAGACCAGAGTATATGGTACTCCATGTCCAAGGGCCTTTAAGTTAAATGTCACTAGTGGACGGCAGCATCCATTGCGCCACCACTAAAATGACAGGTGAAAACATGGCTCTAAGCCTGCCACTGCTGCCCGACTGTGTAGTTTTAAATTGCAAATTCGACCTAGCAAATATACCTTTTGTTAGGTCCAAACCGTCTTTTTTAATGCTGGTAAGTCCCCTCAATGTAAGCTCCAAGTGCCTATTGGGCAGGGTGCATGGTATCTAAAAAGTTGGACATGCGTTCTTAAGATTTTCATGTCCCGATAGTTAAAAACCTCTAAAGCATTTCTCCCTGCAGCAAGACTGCCGCTCCAGTAGAAAAACAAATTCTAATACTTTATTATGAATAACATCAGTTTGGGATTAGTTAAGGCCATGGTTCAATAAATAAAATTAATTGTAATTTAAAATTGAAACTGATGGAAAAGTCTGATTTAAAATTACGATTTTGAAAATGCCACTTTTAGAAAGTTGTATTTTGCTGCCTAAAGCCTATAGCAGCCTTTCTGAGATAATCTCCAACTGCCACCTGCTGGCCTGCTGAGAGGTGTGAATTGCTCTCAGGAAGTGAAAAAAAGGACATTGGCTTTGAGGAGGTACGACCATCTCCTGACAGGATGGCCTGGGGAGATGAGGCCACCAACTGTACAAACCTCAAAGGGGCAGCTTCTTTCACAGGCAAATGTACCCCACACCTAGGCTTGCCACTGCCATTGTTTAATTAGCCAGAGTGGGACCAATCTCAGTGGAGGGAAATCCTGTTGCAGACTGGCTTTCCACTAGGAGTTGCTCATTATACTGGATGCACCTCAGGGGTTTGCCCATAGCTCTGACTGAGGGAAGAAGTGTTCTGATGCCTTGGATTTGGGAAGAGACATGCACTGTGGGATTGGTTAGTACCAGCCCTCCAGAAAGTGATGTCAAAGGGGCTAGGGTGATATTGAACGGGGAGTCTCCCAACCCACAAGCTAGTGCAAAGGATAAAGTTGGCGTACCTGCAGACCCTCTACAGAACACTGATGGATGTGTAGAAGATAGAAGAAGGGCTGCAGCAGGTGAACCAAGAGACAGGAACTCAGAGGAAGGACTGAGCATGCTGTTTTACCTGTGGAGAATCACACCAGGGGCTGGACCTGCTCCTACTTGAACCCAGGACAGATAGTGGATTTCAGGGCTAGTAGGCTAGCCTCCTGTAAGCCACAGGCTCCCAAAAACCTGCAAGAAGGCCACCTACTTCAAGAGCCCAGCTGATCGTTTCCAAGTGGACCCTGCTGGTGGCTTCCCTGGAGTGAGTTTTGACTCGTAAGAGGTGTCCCTAAGGTCCCGGGACCCTTGGAAAAGTGTCAGAATGTTCTCCTCCCATCTAAACCTAAAAGCTGGGACTTCAAAAGGATTTGTGCCTGGAAAACTGACAGAAGACCGTGACCAACCTGCTGAGTCAATCCGATGAAAGTGCAATGCTGCTGGACCAAGGATTCAGGCTGCTCCCACTTAGAACATTTCTGTAGCAGCAAATCCATTTCAGTGGGACGTCACGGACAAACGATTTGACTTCATGGATCCATGTTCTGCTTCAGCTTGCAGCCTTGCCTCACAAGAAGAATCTGAGCTTCCGAAAAGTGACTAAATCTGAAGGGAAAAATGATCAATGAGGCGAAGGAGCCAAATGTGTCTGGTTGGTGAGCGATCTTCCTTGGGTATAACATTTTTAATTTTTCCTGCTCTGAGATTTTCTGCCAAAAGTCAACGCTTCAGTGGGACTTCGTCAGATGCTATCTATGCTTGTGAAACTGTTGTACATTGATTCTTCTGTTTGATTGATTCTGCCTGTTGGTACCCATGGTATACCCTATGTAGGGTATGTTGTAGTTTGTGTGTTTTGGGGGTCGGTGTGGAAAGTGTAAGAAGAGCTGTTGTGGCTGTACTTTCCTAGGGCGGTGTTTTTACCCAATGGTGTACCCTTCTTTGAGGAGGGTGTGGGGCCTGTTGGTACCCATGGTATAACCTATGTAGGGTATGTTGTAGTTTGTGTGTTTTGGGGGTCGTTGTGGAAAGTTTAAGAAGAGCTGTTGTGGCTATACTTTCCTAGGGCAGTGTTCTTACCCAATGGTGTACCCTTCTTTGAGGAGGGTGTGGGGCTTGTCGGTATGGCTGTACTTTCCTAGGGTGGTGTTTTTACCCAATGGTGCACCCTTCTTTGAGGAGGGTGTGGGGCCTGTTGGTACCCATGGAATACCCTATGTAGGGTATGTTGTAGTTTGTGTGTTTTGGGGGTCGTTGTGGAAAGTGTAAGAAGAGCTGTTGTGGCTATACTTTCCTAGGGCGGTGTTCTTACCCAATGGTGTACCCTTCTTTCGGGAGGGTGTGGGGCCCGTCAGTACCCATGGTATACCCTATGTTGTGCTGACGTTCAGTGCCTCATTCTTGTTTTAAGGGTCAATACCCCTGATGAACTCTATCTAAGTGAGTTTATATAGTTTTACCTGGTTTGTTTAACTTATTGTGGGTTTTGGGGGTCAGTGTGGAAAGTGTACCTACCCTCTGGTGTACCCATCTTTGGGGAGGTTGTGGGCGAAACACCTTTCCTTGTTGCATTGATTTTCACTCTTCTAAACCATGTTTTGGTTTCACCAGGGGAGGGGAATGGAGTGTGTTGTACAAAATGTCTTCTATCTTATTGTTTTCCGTTCGTGTTAGTGATATTTCTGATACCTCGTGTGGTTCTTAATTAGATTTGTGTATCCCATTTTTGTACTTCATGGGGTAGGTGTTGTAATCTCTGTTTTTGCTTTATTTCATTTCTTTTCTTTAAAGGAGGGAGATGTGTTGTACATTGATTCTTCATGTAATGTGGTTGTCTGTAGTCTTAGTCCTTTCTTAGTGTTCTCTCATTCTCTGTCTACCACAATGCCTATGTATGTTCTTACTTCCACCTGAGAATTCTACTAGTGTCAGTTGATGGTCTGGTCAGCTAGCGAGGTTGTGTACTCAGCTGTGCCCTACAATAAATCTACATGTATTCAACTAGAAGTATCCTGTCATCACTTACCATCTTATTTACAACAGAAACCCGTATTGGCCACAGCCTACTGTATTTCCTCGCTGAGGATATTTGACTTCCATTTTAAGTCATAAGGTAAACTTCCTGACCAGGATGAACTTCGTTTCTCTATCTGACCTATGCTCCATTGTGGTCTGCCTTAACTCACGCCTAAGTATCAGTCAAATATAACCAAATGGCCACGGTTGGGACGTAAGTCTTTTTGGATCTATTCTGACTTAAAACTTCTAAAAATCATATCTCTGGTTCCTTTCATCCCTTTTCTGTGGTTTTGGTGTATATTTGTTTATTAAAATGTACAAGTGTTTAATACAATTGAATGGGATTTTTATTGTGTTTTTTAACTTCATAACTGTTTTGGTCCTGATAAATGCTTTACAAGAGATCGTTGAAGTTAGGCCTGATTGCTCTGTGCCACAGCTACCCAGGACTGAACTGGGATTTAAATTAGAGTTGCCCAATTGAACCTAGCTCAGAATAGAGACATTATCACTTGGTATGGACTCACAACCACCCCAACTAATAATCCACTTTTCTCACAATGGCCACACACAATGATCTTAAATTTTTGAGGCTACGTTTCAGATGCTTGGAATTCATTTGTCAATATCGTGAAGACTATTGGAAAATTCAAATGCAAGAAGCCTGCTCTGAACTTTGTTGTGTGGGCATTTCTTAGGTGTTATTGTCATAACTACAAAAAGTCTTCCCATAGGTTCAAACAATAAAAACAGATTGTACGATGCATACACTAATAAACAGGTGCAAAAGGGCTGACCCTTGAAGTATAGCATAGGCCAGAAGCTCAGGCGTACAGGTTAATCGAGGGAGAAACAAGAATACAGAATATACTGAAACCATGCAAGCGCAGTTATCCTGATGCCAATTTGATGGAGGCCGGCTAGAATCACTGCAGAGTTGACTGTGTTGAAAGCCACAGTTAGGCCCAGTAGAGCCAGGATTTTTTACAACACTAGCATCCTTTTCCTTTCTGAGACCACCAGTACAACCAAAGAAAACAACATCAGTCCTTGACTTGCTCAGAAGCCAGGTAGACACTAATTCAAGATATGTTTTGACAAATGCCTAAACATAAGTTAGACCCCTTTCTTTATTGAGCTTTACTATTTATGAACGTCCATGGTAGGTTGGAACATTGACAAGCCTCCAAGGTCAAGGTTAGGATTTGTTTTACTAGTTGTGAAACCACAGAATGTTTGAGATTCACTGCTCTCCATTGAATGACAAGTGACGTATAAAAAGGTGAGAAAAAGGGGGCAGCTCGAGAATGGACTTGTAGATAAAATACTTTGGAAAGTCAATATTAAAACCACAATACTGTGACATTCAACCAATCAATTAATGAGTTCTCCATGAGCTCCTCCACTCTTTGGCCTCTTGAGGGAAGTTGTTAATTACATGCTTGGGGTGTATGTAAAAGTAACAAACTAACATCAAAACCTAACTATGGTAGACTGTTAGAATTGTCAACCTTAGGGTAGTCTTCGTCCAAACTTTTTGCCTTACCTCTCCATTTTTGCTGCTCTTGTCTTTGATGGTCTTAGGACTTTACAACTGCTAACCATTACTAAAGTGCATGTGCTCACTCCTCAAAAAACATCGTAACATTGGCTCACACCCAATTGGCACATTTAATTTGCTTATATGTCCCTGGTAAATTGGTACTATCTGTTGCTAGGGTTTGTAAATTCAATACTACTAGTGGGCCTGCAGTGCTATTTGTGCCAACCACGTAAGTAGCTTGTCAAATATGTCTCAGGTGTGCTCCTGCAGCCTGTCTCTGCAGTTTTAAGCGGCCCTTTCGACTTGGCAAAATAAACCTTTTGCCAGGCATAAACCTTCCTTTTAATACATATAAGTCCCCCCTACGGTAGGCCCTATATAGCCCATAGGACTGGTTCAGTGTATTTAAAAGCTGTACTTTTAAGCTTCATGTGTCCTGGTAGTGGAAAACACTTAAATTAGTTTTTCACTACAGAATAATAATAATAATAATCTTTATTCGGTTTTTTAGCAGTGCAAAACCATAAAAGTTATCATAGCACACAAAATACACGAAAGAATTAAAAAAAAAATATATATATATACAGTTATTGTAAAAAACGAACGGACAGATACTGTGCAAATTAGTCCTCTATTTCACAAGTTATTTCTGTGCCTCATGATGCACTTTAAAAAGTTCAGTACGTGATAACAAGTGCTTTCGGAGTCCAAAGTCTGAAGTGCTAGCATGGCTGGACGACATTGTCTGTGGCCCCATCTTTTTAATAAAGGGATTAGCCAGATTTTTCGGTGAGTGTGGAAAAACTTGCAGAACAATATTGTGTGCATGGTGGACTGTTGGGAAAGATCATCACATGGGCACGGTTCCATGTGTGTGTTCCAGTTATTTTTTTCGGGAAATGTCACTAGTCTGTAGAAAAGATTCATTCTGAACCTTGTTAGGAGCATCTTGTCATATGCTGTGAGCTCCAAAGTCAAGTATAACTGGATTTTATGAGACTGCTGTGTCATAATCGTGTGAATAACAGATTTTTTTGATGTCAGCAAAGTCAATCTCAGGGATTCCAAGTGGGTCAGCGCTATTTGTTTCAGATCTTTCTTGGATATTTCTTTCAGTTTTTCAGGCGTGTGGTAATACTTTTGTAAACCTAGGTCGGAAAAAAGTGTCTTACGTAGGAAAGCCAGACTATTTTGTGTGCATGGTCCAAATCCATGGTGTCCCGTAAAATATTTTTAGTCAGGCTATTTTCTTTCGACAACCAGACGCGCCTCCAAAGTAAGAGAGGTTGGATCTTTATTAAATCTTTGATGTATGGGATTCCCAGTTCCATGTGTGAGGCGTAGGTGGAGGTGCCTCTTGGAGTTGACAAAAGGAATCTCATGAAGATATTCTCCTCTTTTTGTAATGAACCAATGGCTGAATGTCCCCAAATCCCTGTGCCATATAGTGCGATGGCTTGGCATTTTGCGGCATAAATCTGTAGCAGTTCTACTGGTGGTCTTTTTCCAAGTTTATTGGAGAACTTCATCAGCGCCATGATGGCTCGTTTGAAGAGATGTCTCCTGGCCTCAACCGCCGCTTTCCAGTTTAGACTGTCATCGATCATGATGCCTAAATATGGGTATTGTGAGGTCTTTTCAATTTTTTGGTTCTTCAGAAAGATGGACCTAGTGGCATTTCGTTGTCCACCAGCTGCCATGACGAAGGTTTTTTTAACGTTGATGTGCAAGTCTAAGGCACCCATAAAGTCCGCATATTTAGATAGAGATTTCTGGGGTTCGATGGGGGTACGTGCTAAAATGACTGCGTCATCCGCGTAAAGCAGAGCGGGGATCGGGCGATGTTTCACTCTAGGCAGGTCCCTCCCCCCTCTCAGCATGGTCTCTTCTAGGCCGTTGGTGTACAGAGAGAAGAGGAAGGGGGCCAGGACACAGCCTTGCCTTACTCCCCGCTCTACCCTAAACGGTGCCGTCAGTTCTCCTTTTGTCCCATATCTCACTCTCACTGTGGCTTCACCATATAGCTCCCTCAGAAAGTCCAGGAGAGGAGGGTCTACCCCTATTGAGCTCAGCAGTGACTAGAGCTTAGCGTGCGATACACAGTCAAACGCGGAGGACAAATCCACGTATAGCATGTAGATGGACCCTGGTTTAGCATGGATGTATTTTGATGCTAGCAAACTTAGGTTTAGGGCCTGTTCAACTGTTCCAAAGCCCTCCCTGAATCCGAACTGTAAATCCGAGAGAATATTTTTGTCTTCTGCCCATTGCTGTAATTTTTCTAGAAGAACTCTGCCGACTACTTTGCCCAGGGAGTCGAGCAGCGAAATTGGTCGATAGCCCTTCGTGTCTTGTCGGTCCCCCTTCTTGAAGATTGGGACCATGATGGAAGATGACCATGACTCTAACAGGCCGAGTTTCGCTGCTGCCGTGCATACTCTTGTGAGTATTGGTACCCAGAGATCGGGAAGGTGTTTAAATAGATCGACTGGGACCCCGTCGGGGCCGGGTGCTTTACCACTCTTGCTCAGAGATAACGCCATTTCAAGATCCTGTAGATCAAAGTCCATTGGTATTGGATATACTACTGGATGGAGGTTAGGGTGGTGTACCTCTCTTGTTGATGTTAATTCAAAGATTTTTGAAAAGTGGTTCACCCAAGATTCCTCGCCAATGGCCACGTCTATCTTTGGGCTGTTGGAGTCCGTTAACAAGGGTGACTTAACAATTTTCCAGAATGCCTGGCTATCTTTCAAAAGTGCACTTTTGTGCAGGGCATTCCACAAGGACTGTTTCAATTCCTTTTTCCTTGCTTTTCTGGCATTGTTGTACTCCCGCCGAAGATCTTGGATTTTTGTTTTATCTCTATTTGGATTTCCAAGTGCTTTTCTCAGGTTGGTCTGTGCCTTGGTACAGTCGCGGTTAAACCAACCTGTGGTACTTGGTTTGTTTTGATTAGGTGTTTTGGTTAACAGTTTTTTGACTTGTTCTAATATCGTCGTGAAATTTTCCAAGATTTGGTTTGGCTCTGCATGAGGATCAAGACAGATCAAAATGTTGCAATAGACGGATTTTACTAATCGATTTGTGAGATTGTTGGGGTCCACTTTTTCCCATTTTATGGTATATCCGTTATTTTTGCCCAGTTCGAGCCTGTTTTGTGATAAGGTATTTGCTATGGTTGCCATCAGTGTTCTTGGTTGTTTTATTTGAAGGTTTAGGGTTAAAGCAGAATGATCACTGAGGGTATTTTCCAGGGTTTTAAAGTTATTGATTTGTTCTTTAAGGCCTTCTGTAACAATTACATAGTCAACAGTGGTCTCATAGCCCCTTCCTCTGTAGGTGGGTTCTAGTTTGTTGTTTGGCTGTAGGATGGGGTTTATTATTTGAAGGTCCAGATCAGAAAGTATCTTATTCATGGCTAGCCCCACTCTTGAATGGGTAAAGTGGACGAGTGGGTTCTCGTGTTCGTCCACCAATCCACAGGTATCATTGTTGGGGCAGGGATGTAGGTTGAAGTCTCCTCCCCAGATTATATGGGCGTTTTCCATTTTCTTGATGGGGTGCCAGTGTTCAGTTATTTTTTCTTGGATTAGGGAAAGGACGTCCAAGAAGTTGTCATCATCTAGGTTGTTGTATAAATTAATTATTGTGATAATGAATTTTTTCCCAATTATGAGGGTGAGCATCTGGAAGTTTGATAATAGGTCTACCTTAGTAAGCTTCATGTCAGAGATTGTATTTGCTAGGTAGGTTACCAGTCCCCCTTTAGGTCTACCTGAAATACTTGGAAGGGCGGGGGATGCATATGTCCTATATCCCACAAGATGTAGGGGCATCGTGGCCCAGGTTTCTTGTAAGCATATGATTTGAACATCTTCCAGGAAACCGGCGGCCGAACCGTCCTCTATTTTATTTCGGAGACCCGCCACATTCCAAAAGATCACCGGGAGCTGTAGGGGTGCTTTTTCTAAGACTGACTTTTTCGTTTGTAGTGGGACTGGATTGAGGTTGGATGTGGCCGGGGTTGTATGTAAAGGCTCCGGGGTTTTGACTATTGGTCAATCAACCATTTCCAGGCAACTAAACCGATTCATAGTCGGTATGCCTGGCCAATTTTGCCCATACGTGGTGTCTCTATAGATGGGTCTATATGGTTGGTAGGGCGGTCTCTCCCACTGTTCCCAGTTTCTAGGTCTATTTTGTGGACCCATAGTCTGCCACGGGGCTTCTTTTTGTTGGTAGTTCTGATTTACTGACCACCAAGAGTTATCAAGGTCACTGTGTCGCGAAAATAATTTTGGTCCGGCGACATCTAGCTCCCATGGCTGTGGAATTGGTGTTCGCCAGATGTTATCAGTCTCATGTATATAGTTGTTGTTATATCTTTTTGGGTAGACGTATGACAAGGATCTTGTAGCAATCCCCCCGGCGGTGTTATTATATTCCCAGGAGCAGATATACTCGTCTATACTGGGGTCCTCAAAAGTGATCACTATACAGTCTCCCCGGATAGTTTTTTTCCTGTGGCCCACCCACGAGGTCCTGCAGACTGATGTTATTCTGCTTTTCCAGGTTGGCGGAACGGGCCGGTTTGTGTTCAGCCAATACTGGACTTTGTTCTTCAATGACCAGTTGGGTTCCGTCCCCTCTCCTGTGAGTTCGGGGACCCCCGTCATGACTACCACATATGGGCATGCCTCAGGTGGCATGTTTAAGGGGGGCCTTTGATCAGTAGTCCCTCTCAGGGCTCCTTTGTTTTTTGATGGATTTATGTTTTTTGTGGCAGGGGTTTTGGGGGCCGGCGTGTTTGTAATTGGCGTGTTTACTACTGGTGTGTTAGGTAGGGAATTAGTTTGTGGGGGAATGGCCAGGGCCTTGGGGGTGGGTTTCTGTGAAGTGGAAGCCTTTGCTGCTGTAGGGACTTTTACTGTGGGTTGATGTTTGGGCTGCGGAGGAGGTAAAATTACGGGTTTCTTAAGTATAGGAAGAGTGGTCGTGGAATTTGAGGCTAGTTTTGGGAGACCCTGTGGGGGTATTAGCTTAGGGGAGCCAGAAATTTTTGTTAATTGGGCCTCAATGTTGCTAAGTCTGATCTCTAAAGGGCGGATGTAAGAATTTAGGAGGGAAGCTATCTCCTTAATTAATCTTGCTGATTCTCTTTCTTTGCCTATTTGTTGTGGGCTTGGGGAGTCTGAGATGGGGATATCTTGAAGATCCTGTGGTGGCTGATGTATAGTTATTACATTGTTACTTGGGGGGGCGGTATGATGGAGTGATGCTGCTGGGTTTGTATCACCAATCAAGTCTATGTGATCGGTCACTTTGGTATTTTCAGTGTTGTCCGGGTTTTTCCTATCCTTCCTTTTCTTTATGGCTCCCTCCCGCCTCCCTCTCGCTTGCCTTACTTCTTCGGGGGTAGGGTCAGGGAAAATTTCTGGAGTTTTTTCTAGGTCGCTTTCTGAAAAAGTTACAGAGAGTTGCGAAGCTGAAAGATCTACATTTTTTGGGAGACTAAGTCTGTTTGCAGCTACCGTTGTTTGTGTTGGCACTGACTGTGTGTCTGGGGTTCTTGCAGTTGCTAGTGGTCCCATTGAGGATCGGCGTGCGATTGCAAGTTCAGTTGAAACTCTCCCCTCAATCAGACTTATGCTTTGATCAATGAATGAGTTTGCTTTGGCAAGAAAATCGTCCATTGGACCTAGCAGTTTATCTCCTATCCCGTTTTTTTTGGGTTTTCTTTGCTTACTTGATCTCGTGTTCATTTTCAATTGCAAGATTACTGGAAGAACTTTAGTTGGCAATTGTTGACTATAGAAAGTTTCTGAAAAGTGATAGATACCTGTGTTTGAATGTCCAGGATATAGAGCTTAGGGGAGTGGGCCGGACCGGACTCTCACGGCCTCAAACGGCCCGCTCTTTGCCCGGTCTTCGCCCCGGGCTGCGACCCGCGCGCGTCCCGCATCGCGGTTGAAATGCTGTTGTTAATGTACTTGTCGGCGGTGGGCGTGTCCGTGGGCGTGGCCGCCGGGGGAAGAGGAACCAGCTGAGGAAGGTGGAGGATGCTGGTCCTCGCAGTCCCCCAGCTAGCTGCTGGTAATTCGCCCAAGCCTCTACCCTCGGGTCTCAAGCCGGGAGCGCTAGGCTAGCTCTGCCGATTGCAGAGCTCGCTCCTGCCAGCGAGTCCTCGGCAGGGGAGGCAGCAATCCGCGACGCAGGGGAGCTTGTAAAACGGACCTTCAAGGCGTCCTAAGCACAGCAGGCAACAGCGTTCTGTTTGGCAAGTGAGTGGCACCCGCGGAGCGGGTGTCACGAAAGGTTTTGAAGGCAGTCGGCGGTGGGCGTGTCCGTGGGCGTGGCCGCCGGGGGAAGAGGAACCAGCTGAGGAAGGTGGAGGATGCTGGTCCTCGCAGTCCCCCGGCTAGCTGCTGGTAGTTCGCCCAAGCCTCTACCCTCGGGTCTCAAGCCGGGAGCGCTAGGCTAGCTCTGCCGATTGCAGAGCTCGCTCCCACCAGCGAGTCCTCGGCAGGGGAGGCAGCAATCCGCGATGCAAGGGAGCTTGTAAAACGGACCTTCAAGGCGTCCTAAGCACAGCAGGCAACAGCGTTCTGTTTGGCAAGTGAGTGGCACCCGCGGAGCGGGTGTCACGAAAGGTTTTGAAGGCAGTCGGCGGTGGGCGTGTCCGTGGGCGTGGCCGCCGGGGGAAGAGGAACCAGCTGAGGAAGGTGGAGGATGCTGGTCCTCGCAGTCCCCCGGCTAGCTGCTAGTAATTCGCCCAAGCCTCTACCCTCGGGTCTCAAGCCGGGAGCGCTAGGCTAGCTCTGCCAATTGCAGAGCTCGCTCCCACTAGCGAGTCCTCAGCAGGGGAGGCAGCAATCCGCGATGCAAGGGAGCTTGTAAAACGGACCTTCAAGGCGTCCTAAGCACAGCAGGCAACAGCGTTCTGTTTGGCAAGTGAGTGGCACTACAGAAAGGTCTACCTCTCCCATGGAACATTGGGTTACTTTATTACCTTTAATAAGTTGTAAGTTTCAATTGGAAGCAAGTGGGAATGTCAAGTTTGGTGTTTAAAGAATTGTATTCTCAAAATGCCACTTTTAGAAAGTTGGACATTTCTTGTCACAACCATGTGGTGCATACGGTTGTATCCAGGGTCACATGACTAGGTGTAGTGGCAGTTGGCCCTTGTGCATTACTCTGAGACAGTGAGTAAAAGGGTGGAATAGGTGTTGACAGGATGTCCATCTCTGACTTGATAGGGGGGAGCATCACCCACCACCCTTGCACATCCCAAAGGTTCTACCGCATCACAATCACAAAGAGTTTCACACTAGTCATTTATGCCCAAAGACAAGATGAGGCCAAGGCAGGGAGGCAGAAAATTCCAAACACCTCTTGGGGTGAAAACCTTGAGAACCTTCTCCTACTTCAAAGCTGGCACCAGGAATAAATAGTGACCATCAGACCTAAGTCTTCAGGACAGATCTGGAACTGTGGAAGACTCAGAAGCAGAACTAATGTGCTGCTATGCTACAAGAATGACCGCTATTCTGCTGCCTTGCTGCTCTACTGCCTGAGTGAGAAGGACTAGACCTGCATCTAGAACCCAAGACCACCAGAGTAACTCCAAGGGCTACTTGACTGGCCTCCTGATCAGAGTTTCAGGGGCAGAAAAGACTCCAACCCACGTGAACTCTAAACCTGAAGGTGCTCTGCCAGCACAGTAATGTTCCAAGCAGAACCGACGCAGAGCTACGCACTGCCTTGTAGCACGGAACTGTTGTGCGGTGCATCCCCAATGCAGGACCTCCACAGCTTCTCCTAAATGCCAGTGCACAGTGCATCTGGGCAGGGCTTCACATTGCAGCCTCCTAGCTCCTCGGAAATGCCACTTTGCAAATCATCCTCAAAGTAGGACTTTGCATTGCTACCCTACAGCTCCTCTGATCTGCCGCTGCATGATACATCCTTGATACAGGACTCTGCATCGTGGAACTGCAGCTTCTTGGAACCACCGGTGCACAATGCATGCTCGATGCTGGACCTTGAAATGCTCTACTATCAGGATTTAAGGTACTTTGTTCAGCGGCACTAACTTATTCATTTATCCATCCCATGCTCCGTTGCTGTCGACTTGAACGTGTGACTTTGTCCTGGTCTGCCGCCACCAGATAGCAACAGGTGGTGCTATGTGCTTCTAAGCACTATTTTTACCTAAAACGTAAAAACTGCATATCTTTGCTTTTTATTAATTAGATTTTTGTTGTCCTGGTGTCAAATAATTTATTAAATGCTACTCTATGAAAAATTTTAATTGGTGTTGGATTTTATTCTTTTGTGTTTCCACTTTAATACTGTTTGAGGAGCTGAATAAATACTTTACACATTGCTTCTCAGTTAAGCATGACTGCTTTTGGGCCAAGCTACAAGATGGTTAAGCACAATTACCTACATCTACAAGTAGGTGACAAAAGTTTGGAGCGGCACTCCTAAGTTTCCAAATCAGCTCCTCCCATCAAATTAAAGAGTATGTAGAATGGCTCGCCAAGAGATGCTGTTGCTTCCTGAAGTTTTGCACCTTCCAGATGCTGTGGTGGTCAAAGAAGAGCTCTGAACAGAGTTGCATTTAGAGATCAGGTTCTAGACTTTCCATTTAGGTGTGACATATTTCTTACTGTGAGTGTGAGATAACCCTTCCCTCCAAATGTGTGAGTCTCACATGCAATGAGTCATCATAGACAGAGATAAGAGTTCTCTAGACAGAGATACAATGTCTTTGCCTATAATCTAATAAGGGATAATATTAAATGGAGTAATTTTTCTATCTAATGCAGGATGAAGTAATCTGCTTCAATCCAATGCAGAAACTAAACTGGGGTGGCATGGTGAGCAAACAAATTATGTATTTAACTCAGATGTCTTTACTGGGGGCTGAATGTTCTGATTTGTTCTGCATTCCATCCATCATTGTGTCTCTTTTGCTTATGCCCGGATGTGGGTCCCGGGCTCATTGTGACACTGGATTCAAGTGAGCCTGGCTGATGAGGGGTGAAACCCAGAAACCGGTCCCAGGATTCTTGTTTCTGATCCAAGGAGTACTTGGCTTGGTAGTTCGGGCTGGACTGTTCCCATGAGGAGCAGGGTCAAGACTGATCTGCATATGGCTGAGTCTAAAGTGGGGTGGCATGGTGAGCAAAAGAACGAGGGATTTAACCCAGATCTCTTCACTGGGGGTGAATGTTTTGATTTGTTCCGCATTCTGTCCATCATTGTGTGTCTTTTGATTAATCCAATGCAGGGTAACCACTGCAGCCTGCTTCTAAAAATTAACGCAGGATTCAGTAATCTAAGTAGTGACAAGTAATCTGATGTATAAAACAACTTCTCCATTCTACAAACTAATGCACAATAAAGGAGGTAAATAAATCAAATGGAGTAATATCCACCTTCAATTTAATGTTGTATAAAGTAGTAACTGGTCATCTGTAATCTAATAGAGGGTAAATCAGAATAAAGCAGTCAATGTGATCTTCTGTGACATAATACATGAGAAAATAATCAAGGTAATGCCCTTCTGTAATCAAATGGAGGGTAAAAGTTAGACGTTCACAGAGTAATAACACCAAATGCTACACAAATATATAACACACTAATTTACTAATAACAATAAAACTAAGCAACATAGCACCGATAAAATAGCTCATCGCTCATCAAGCAGATGCAATCCAAATAAAAAAAACTCCCCCTCTGAGTTCAAATAAAAGGAAACATGTTCTTGTAATTAACCGTCTCTGTATATTAAGGCAGTGTAAATGAATAAAAGTGATTTTCTGTAAGCTAATAAAGGGCAAAGTAATCAATGTAATCTCTTTTTGTAATGTAATGTACCCGTATCAGAACAATCTGTTTACGTAATCTAATTCAACGTAAACTGATCAGAGAAATGAATGTATAAATACTACGTTGGTTGACCATTAAAATCACTCAAAACATAGAACAAAATTCGTGAAAGACACAGCTGTACAAAAAAAAGTACTTGTACCATTTCAGTCCGAATGTTGCAGTCTCTGGTAATGCAGGTGTCTTCCAAACTGTACTAGGGAATCTAATTCAGGCTATTTCAGGTCATGTCAAGGTTTACACTGTAAAGTGTGTGGGGTTGCTAGCAGCGACGGCTCGTGGAGGGAGTTACGGTGGGGCAGGAGGGCGGGGAGGGGGAGGGGCAGGGCGGAGGTTGCTAAAAACCGGCATATGGATAATTGCAGGTAAGTAAACAATTTAATTAATAAAACGAATTTCGTAGCTCGCACTGCATTGCATTTTGCGATGCAAGGCGCACTACGAAATTCGTTTTATTAATTAAATTGTTTACTTACCTGCAATTATCCATATGCCGGTTTTTAGCAACCTCCACCCTGCCCCTCCCCCTCCCCACCCTCCTGCCCCACCGTAACTCCCTCCACGAGCCGTCGCTGGTTGCTAGACGTCCGTCATTGGAAGGAGTCACTGCACTGCAACCCAATCAATCGATTTGTATAGCGCAACTAATCACCCGAGAGGCTATCCAGGCGCTTGAGGACTGCACAAGTTCATTTGTAAAAACACAATGGGCCAGTGATCTCCAACTCCCTCCTTCACAACTCTACTTCCTGATTCCACTGACTCCTTCTGATATCACTCACTCGTCTGCCATAATTCCACTCAGGAACATTCCAACAGAGGAAGTTGGTGCACAAGGCAACATTATTCGTGTTCTCCATCTTCCAGAAAGCATCACCGCTGCTCTGTCATAAGACAAGTTAGTCAGTGCTCATGGAGGAACGCATGGGCTTCAGTTTCAAAACCGCAAACAGTCCAAGACAATCTGAATTTCATGGTCCCTGTATCAGCAAAAGCAAGACGTCATACAACAGAGCTGCAGTGTTCGCTCAGTGCATGATAGATAGCCATGATTGATAGTCATGTAACGTGACTTGGCTCTGATAGCAATGCTGAATCTGAAAAGGGCACTAATAATTTGGGTCGTTTAGAGTGGGGTGATGTTAACAGGACATCTACAAGAAATCAGCGTGAGTCCTGCCCGCTCCATTCTCACCTCTCCCGCCTCATTTAGAAACAGGGGAATCACTTGCTTTCCCAGTGCGGAACCTCACCAGGCCCCACAGAGCATTGAAAGGCTCACATCACCAGGGAAGGGCTTTTATGGCTCAGTAAGAAATGCAAAATGTGCGCAATGCCCAGGGAGAAACTTTCCTGCATAGGAGAGACAACTTTTGTATTTTTTTTCTGAACCATATTTTTCACTTTGTGATTTTGTTTCAGAAAAATAAGAAAACCATCTGGTCAGTCATGCTGCCATGACCTAGAGCAGGGTTTTCCAAAGTCAGTCTTGGAGGGTCGGATCCATGTCAGATTGTTAGCATATCCCCATTTAGATACATTTAGCTATCTTAAAAATCTGTCTAGATCCAGCCCTCCAGGACCGACTTTGGAGAACCCTGACATCGGTGCTTCAAATGGAAAAATAGAACTGTGGGTACTCTGTAGCATAGTACCTGCTTGTTTCTGGGAAGTGCCGGTACTCTCCAATTAAAAGTATTACATCACTCTTGAGAAGTGCCTGTACTTTCACTCTCAAAATAAAAAAGTGTGGGTACTCCGTTCCGGGCAGTACCGGCCCATTTAAAGACTGCCTGCCTGACATAGAGGATAGGTGAGCATTCGTTCGTTCAAATAACTTTATTCGATTCCTTAGATTCATAAAAGTTTACACAATAAAACATCTAAAAACAATTACAACATTTGCACATGTTTCCTTCCAGCGACGGCTCGTGGAGGGAGTTACGGTGGGGCAGGAGGGCGGGGAGGGGGAGGGGCAGGGCGGAGGTTGCTAAAAACCGGCATATGGATAATTGCAGGTAAGTAAACAATTTAATTAATAAAACGAATTTCGTAGCTCGCACTGCATTGCATTTTGCGATGCAAGGCGCACTACGAAATTCGTTTTATTAATTAAATTGTTTACTTACCTGCAATTATCCATATGCCGGTTTTTAGCAACCTCCACCCTGCCCCTCCCCCTCCCCACCCTCCTGCCCCACCGTAACTCCCTCCACGAGCCGTCGCTGTTTCCTTCCATAGATCTTAATAAACCAGCAAAATTAATCAATTTGTGAGCATTCACATTTTCGCCGAAAGTGCTCCAGCTGTGTCAGGTTACATTTTCTGCTACTGTGTGGAACTTTAGATATGGTGGAACAGCACTGCTGAGCCATCAGAGACGTGTTCTTCACTACTTTTTCAGCTGGCCTACCTGGGCTCAATTGACCCCCTAAGTTCTTTGAAACCCAAGTGAGGCACACCATCATATTTTTTATCATATTTTATTTAATAAAAAATTTCCGGGACTTTTTATGTCTGTTACAAATTAGACAGGAGAAATAGATAAATGCTGTAACAAACCTGGAAGTTTGCATCACCTGAAAAAGCCGCATGGTGCAGCTGCCACAATTAACCATGGAAGTATGGCTTAACTCAAAAGATAACTTGTTCACTGTAAAAATAGTACACGCAGGTGATCCACACAGTGCCCTTCAATCAATGGGCTAAACCGAGATTTTAGCTTAGGTGGCATCCCAGGCGGATTAACAATTCTGAAGTTATGACAGAAAGTTGTCTATTTACTATAAAAATAATTGAGGATGGCACACAAATACACTTGAATTTTGAGACAACGTGTTGTGCAAAATGCATTTGAATAGTGGTTCAAAAACTCTCTCATCCTCTATTTGGTAGGACAAAATGTTTGATGCTGTGTAGTAAATGTGTAGCCACCCCTTAAAAGCTTCCACAGACCATCATCCATCAATTATTTGCATGGATGCATACATTTCTGTTGATTCTCATAATTCAGTACCATTCTACATGGAAATCAATGCATGCCATATGTTTCCAGGCAAGTTCCCAGTCCAGCACGAGGACCCTTGTGGATTTTCCATTTTACAGGCAATGCATAGAAGTTGGGGTGATGGTAATGTGCAAAACACATTTTGTTTCCATTTTCACACCCATGAAAAATGTTAGAACCCTTTTCTGCACATCCTGGAAACACATTTGCGCCTTCTTTTTTACAGAAGTAAACGTGATGCAATTTCATATGTTGGCACCAATCTGAAAATAGTTTATTAATGTCCCCTAAACTACGAGCTTGTGGATGTTCTTGCCATTTTGCACTGTTATACACTGAGCCTGAGAATATCCAATTGTACACTCCTGATGTACAGTTAGGAGTGACAGAATTTATGATTCTGGTGGATTGTCTTTGCATGTAAATCCGTCCACGTTCATTGACCCTCAGACCCTTAATCAGGATCAGGAAGTTCCCCTCATAGCTCAGCTTCTTTCTTATGTAAATTACACTTACATCCTAAAAGAAGTAGGACTCATTTACTCAGTTTATATCTTCACAGAACCTCCTGTTTGCTACAAAGTGGTTCATGACCTGTCCTCCAGACACTAAAATCGGATCCAAGTGTGTTAGAATGCAATTGGCCTTCAAATGTCACTTTTTATGATTAGAATATGAAATAACCCAGTATCTGAGGCTATCAGAGTCCTAAAATGGGAGGTATTTTATTAATAAGAATGTAATTCTACCCAGACATTCACTTCTAGCAACCTTAGGATAATGAAATACTGGGGAAAACATAACGTTTAACCTATAACATGCAGTTTGCATGCAGCTTTTTGATGACAGTTCATAGGTACCGTTGCTGGATTAGGATGGTAATTTATGACCTGCAAGTAACAAAAGGAATTCTGTGACAAAAGCAGTAGCTCACTGAGCTATCCACGTGAAATATAGTCCTGTGATGTGCATGGTACACATTCTTTGCAGCAGGCATATTCACTCTCTGCACTACTTTATGATGAGTCAAAACTGCCACTAGAGAAAACTCGGATCTCTCTTCAACATGAACATTAATCAGAGTTATCTGGACGTTTTTAGTGTTGCCTGAAAACTTCTGGTCACACAAAGAACTCTGGAGGAGGGTCTTTTAAACCCATTTTATTTCTAAACACCACGATCCCCCTCCCACAAGCTCAGCACCATGTGGAGTTGCACTGGTCGCACTGCCCTAAAGCCAAACCCTGATTCCATGAAACATTCACATGGTTCCAGGAAATCAGTTTAGTCATTAAATATTTCAATACACCTACTAGAGGTTAACAGAAAGCACCTTGAACTATTCCTTTTCTTACAGCAATAGTCTATAATGTCAATAAAACCTCCCTTTCTAGCTTCTCCACTACAACCATCACTAGCTCACTCCACTGTATCCTGACACACTTTTCCTAATTTGTCGACCTCCTTACATTCTCTTACATGTTCCTTCCAGCACAGAAACAATCCTGCCTATAACGAAGGCTCCATTACGTCACCATGGCACAAGCTTGCCTGCATTGGCACTAGTACGGCACTCAGTGCACCACTGCAGGAAGAGTGCCGGAATGCGTCATATCTTAGTAAATATGGTGCATTCCTGCTCTCTCCCTGTTACGCAGCGCAGCAAGTTGTCTTGCTGCGTTGTGTGACTTTATGATAAATCCCCCTTCCCCTCTTTATTTTGGTATCATGTTTTTTTGTAAAGTTTTAGGTGTTTTATGTAAATAATGTGTAATGTATTTGAATTTGATTTTTTTTCTTTAATTTCTTTAATTTGTACTTTATTGGGGTGTTAATTTAATGTTTTATTTAGCTTAATTTTTTCTTATTTTTTATAAGATGTGTAAATATAATATTCTTGGATTGTTGGGTGTTAGAGAGGGTTTTAGTCTGTAGTTTTTAAATAAAATTTTGTATTTATGACATTTTTTAATAATTGTTTCATATTTGTAATTGCATTCTTAAAAACATATTCATGTGTATTGTTTACTTTTTGTGATATTGCATTTTATAGGGTTTTTGGTGGGGAATGTTTTAGAATATTAGTTTTAAATTTTTTATTTCCTAACATTTTAATATTGTTTTACATTTTTTATTTGCTAATAAAAATATACTTATATTTTTATGTTGATTATGTTTTGGGTTGTTGGATGTTATGTTTACATAATAAGAACTGTTTTGTTTAATAAATAATTGACATTTTAAAGAATAACGTTTTTATTTTACAGTATTTGCTATAAATTTAAAAGTTAATTTTGAGAATGAAATTACTGAATTACAGTGTTATTATCAATTATATTTCCATGTTATTATAGAACATATTGTCACATTTGAATTATTTGTATTTACAATTGGAATGTCTCTATTAATAGTATTTTAGGTATGATCATTATTTAGTTATTTGTATTTCTATTGCTTTACTGTTTTTATTATTTTATTTTTGCTATCTTTTTGTCTTTTGTAAGTAATAAATGACTGATTTTTTTGTTTTCATTATTTTATATTTATTTAACTAATGTTTTTATTTTTTTCTTTAATGCTGATTAGGTATCTGAATACCAAATCTGATCACTCAGAGTATTTTCTACAACGTTGTTTATGTGGGATTGGGAATACTTTATTTGCAACCCACACTTCCAGAATCCAACACTTTCCCCACTGTTGCTTAGTATCGAGTGGGGATAGCAGATCTGATCTCCTCCTTCCCCAAGAGTCCAACATTTTCCTTAACTTAGTTTTGAATGAGATTAGTAAATTTGAACCGCCACCCAGAGCCCACCACTTTCCCCAATATTGGTTAGTTTAAAGTGGTGTTATTAAATCTCCCATTCCCCGTGTCCAAACATTTTTTTTAATGTTGCTTAGTTTGGAATGGGAATAGTAAATCTGATCCCTTCAGAGACCAGCACTTTCCCAAATGTTGCTTAGCTTTGAGTCAAAATAATAAATCTGACCACTGAGTGCAAACATTTTTTCCAGTTTTATTTAGTTTGGAGTGGGAATAATAAATGTGACACTAACCCTAGAGTGCAACAAATTTGACAATGTTGCTTAGTTTGGTGTGGGAATAGTAAATCTAAACCCCTTCTGTCAAGAAAAAATAAAAGCTTTTCCCCAATGTTAATTGGACCAGTAAATGCATTTTCCCTAATGTTAGTTGGACTGGAGTTAGAAAAGTAAATTTGACCTCACAAATATATAGATTTTCTCCAATGATAATGGGATTAGGGCTGGATGCCGACTGGCGCGATAGATCTTCTACTTCGCTAATGCGTTGCTCTGCTGCTCCCAGGCCTGAGTTTAGAGCGCTCATGTCGGCCCTGATCGCCGTCAGTTCGAGTTGCATTGAGTCAGTGTTAGCCTTGGTTGATTTGGAGATATCCGTAAGGTCTCACAGTTTCTTTAAGATCATCTCCATCGTTGCCGCCATGTCCGCTTTGCTTTTAATGGGAGAGTTGGAAATCAAAGGCTCTGGTTTCACCTTCTTTGGGTTGTTTCTGTCTTCTCTGTTTGCCATTATGGTAGGGTAGGTTGGCACTAGTAGCAACCGCTGATTTGTGCAGAAGGAGATTGATACAGGAGGGGTGTCGGTGACATTTTCCAGGCGTTGGATTCTGGATGCCGACTGGCGCATCAGACAACAGAGGGGGGAACGATAGAATTTTCGGCATACCAGAAAACGCAGAAAAAGATGCTGATTCCTGCGTGGCTTTCTTAGAATCATGGATCCCCATGATCACCAAGACTGAGTTCCAACATGGCCTCGAATTAGACAGGGCGCATAGGATCCCTACCTTCACGAACAATCATGCTAAAGGGCCCAGACCAATGATATGCAAACCGCTCAGATTTCAGCAAGCTGAACTGATTCTCCAATATGCAAGGAAAAATCATTCCATTATCTGGGAAGGCCATAAGATCATCTTCACGCAGGACTTCTCCAAAGATACGGTAGATGTGCGCAAGGGTTTCCTGGACCTCCGACCCAAGCTTAGATCCAAGAACATCCCCTTCTCTTTCGCAGGGCCCGCCAAATTCAAAATCATGGTGAATGGTCGTCCAAGATTCTTCACGGACCCGAGAGACCTGGCACACCACCACGAAGACTGCCCAACTCAAGAATTGGACCAATCAATTGGTCTGTCCAACAAAAGAAAGACCACATGTCCGAACCAACAAGACACAGTCAGTTAGTTTCACTGTTTTTTGTTATTTCACCAGAGGAATCGCGGCGGATGCCTCATGATGGACCATTCTTCGAAGAACTTTATTCGACTCATGACTTCCGGCCATAAAAACCGACATTCAGTCTCACAGAGTCCTCAGTACCGTGAGTTTATAGTCTAGGCCTCCTAGGCCAAACCAGTGACTTCTTGTAATGTAAGACTACTTGCGTTTCTTAATGATTCTTGCTCTGCGCAGCTTGTTACAATTAGTACAATTAGTACAATTAGTACAACATGCTCACTTCCAGGTAGCTCCCACATTCCTAGATCTAATACTCCACCAACTTCATCTTTGTTGTGGGTCTTTGTTGTGGGTAGGTTAACCCAACAGGTACACCAGGTGGGAGATACCTGCATAGATCCATTGCCTTGAAAAACAGTTCCTTGCCTACTTATTTTCAAAATTAGGTCAATACCTAAGTCTGGCTTGCTTAATAGTAAAACAGTTCCTTGCCTACTTATTTTTCAAAATTAGGTCAATACCTAAGTATGGCTTGCTTAATAGTATTTTTGTTAAAATGTTTACACTGAGACACTTACACATGTACTTACTACTGTTATTGCTACTCCTGTTTTGCGTAGCATGGTACTGTCGTCGTACTCCCTACGTACGTATTTGGGGGAGAGGGAGGGAGGGGGGAGAGGGAGGGTTCACCTGGGGGAATGGGAAAAGAGAGAGTATGTAGGAGCAAGAACACGTCAGAGTTTAAGAATGTTTCACCTCATTTTGTATTGTATTCTGTTTTTAGTGGTGTCTGATCTACGCAGAGATACCATTCACAACCCACCACACCAAGTCCGCTCGCTTCCTTATTGTTTCCCCTTCCCTGTCTATAGGCTTGCATCTCAACACTCCAACGTTTACAACCTATTAACAACTTTCACATTAAAACTTAACCAATATTCCCAATGTAATGCACATGAATATGTCACGACGACTCGCTCTTCTCACGTCTCTCCGCCAGCTCTCCATCTAGCGGTAAAATGTAACACCAATGTCTAACACCAATTCAATAACAGACGATCTTAACATTATCTCCTTAAACGTCAAAGGACTTAATCATCCTGTGAAAAGGCGGAAAGTGTTTGATTATCTTGCTAAAACAAAAGGGGATATCGTCCTTCTGCAGGAAACCAAGATATCAGAGCATGACTTGCGCTTCCTTAACATCCACTGGTCGTCCCATGTCTTGTCCTCTCCTGCGCCACACAAAAAGGTTGGAGTAATCACACTGTTATCGAAAAAAGCCAATCTGACACTATTATCACACACTCAAGACACAGAAGGCAGATTATTAGTGACCCATCTTCGCAGAGAGGATGATCCCATACACGTAGTGAATATTTACGGCCCTAATTCCGATGACCCCGCGTTCTGGGACTCAGTCTCTCGGTCTATGGAGCATATCCCACATGACAACCTTCTGATAGTGGGGGGCAATTTTAACCTGCCCCTTGACCCCATATTAGACAGACAGTCCAAATGCTCATTCCACCCCTCACGTTCGCATGAGGCCCTACTACGCCTCTGTGAGCGGTACTGCCTTAAGGACTCATGGCGGCTCCAGAACCCCGATGGGAGAGACTACACCTTTTACTCTGCCCCGCACAACTCCTATTCGCGTATTGATTTTATCCTGATATCCACCTCATTCACATACCTGATTAAAGAAACAGACATTGCCCCCAAACTGGTTTCCGATCATGCATGTATCCACACCAAGCTTGCCGGCTCCCGCTCGATCCGTCCACCTAGAAGATGGCGCTTTAACGAGGAAACCCTAACCAACCCCGACGACAAACTCATAATAGCAAACACCATTGAGGAATACTTACTGCTAAATAACACCCCGAATATCACGCCTAACACCCTATGGGACGCTCTTAAAGCCACGATCCGTGGAGTCATTATAAATATCAGAGCCAAAGCCAACAAAGCATTAAACAAAGACCTGGAACAACTGGAACTAGAAATCCGAACCCTAGAAGCCCAACACAAAGCCAACCCCCAAGATCCCAAGCCCCTCGACCTCCTAACTAAAAAGAAATATGAATACAATGCCATCACTAGCAAAAGAGCGGGTGTATGGATCAACCGTTTCAAAGCCTTAAAGCTGTTCAAAGGGAATAAAGCGGGTAAATTGCTAGCTTCATACCTCAAACACAAACAAAAGCTATCAACTATATCCTCAATAAAAGACTCCACAAATAACACCCACACCAACCAGACCAAAATCCTAGACACATTTAAAACCTTCTATGAAGAGCTTTACAAGAATGACAAACCGCTGGACATAGCAACTTGCACCAACCACCTTGAGTCTCTCGACCTCCCTAAATTATCAGAAGCTGACAAACTACAATTAGGATCCCCCATCAGTAAAACAGAGATCTCAGTGGCCATCAAATCTCTGAAAAACAACAAAGCCCGTGGCCCGGACGGCTTCACTGCATCTTTTTATAAAGCCTTTGAAAACCAACTTACCCCGACGCTCCATACTGTTTTCAATTCTACCGCGTCCAGTGGGTGTATTTCACCCTCAATGAGTGAGGCTACAATAATTGTAATCCCTAAAGAAGGGACAGACCCTCTACAAACCAAAAACTACCGCCCCATCTCTCTAATAAATCTTGATTGCAAGATATATGCCAAGATCTTAGCAAATCGATTAAACACTGTTCTTCCCAATCTGATAAGCCCATCGCAAGTTGGCTTCCTGAAACACAGGATGTCAAATGACAATACCAGACTCCTGTGCCATATACTAGAGAAAGCTAACAATTGCCAATCCCCAATGGTCGCGATCACCCTGGACGCTGAAAAAGCTTTCGATAAGGTTTCATGGTCCTTTCTTCAACACTGTATGCGCTCATTCAACCTCGGTCACTCCTTCATCACAATGGTGATGGCCCTATACTCCTACCCCTCAGCTCGAATAGCACTCAACGGCACCCTTTCCAATCCATTTTGCCTCTACCAAGGCACTAGACAAGGTTGCCCACTTTCACCGGCACTCTTCCTTCTGGCCCTTGAACCCCTTCTAACTGACATCAAATGGAATGAAGACATTCAGGGAGTCTCCTTCGGAGATACCCAGATAAAATTAGCAGCATATGCTGACGACATATTGATTGCTACAGAAAATCCGGCCAAATCAATCGAGGGACTCATGACCTCTATCAGCAAATACTCGGCCCTGTCTGGATATAAGATAAACAAGGACAAATCCGAAGTCAAACTACTAAACATCATCACCACCAAAGAAGTCCTTGGTAACTCGGGTCTAGCTTGGCAAACAGAAGTTATAAAATACCTAGGGATAGAATTCACTGATAAACTACTGAGTACACTCAAGCACAACAAAACGAAGACACTGACAAAAGTTAAAAGAATCCTTGATGGCTGGTCCCCACGATTTATCACCTGGTGGGGTAGGGTGGAAACTATAAAAATGATGATATCCCCACTAATCAATTACCTGAGCACAATGCTACCACTTACCTTCTCCAAAGAATTCCTTTCCAAGCTTGATAAACTGATTTCCTCCTTCCTTTGGCAAGGGAAAAAGGCCAGAATTAGCCTGAAAAAATTATGTCTTGATAAAGCCTTGGGAGGCGTCAATCTGGCTGACTTTAAGCTCTATCAAACTGCTTTTTTGGCCAGACAGGGGTCATTCTGGCTAACTCCACACACAGACTACACCCCGGTGTGGCTGTTGGTGGAAAAATCCCTTCTTCGGGGCCTTGACCCCTCCGCCCTTCTTACCACCAAACTACAACCCACTTCAAATTCAGGAACCATCTTCAAACGCACGAAGGCAGCCCTCCTACATGTAAGCAAATTTTTACCTCACCAATTCCGTAACTCGAAATGGGAATCGTTGTGGCACAATAACAAACTATTATACAAAGGGAAACCACTAAATAACCTTACTTGGATAGAGAGAGGAATATACTTCCCTCACCAACTATTTGAAGGTTCGTCGCCACTCTCTGCGAATTACAAAGTAGGTTTCAACTCCAACACATAGACTTCTACTATTTCTTGCACCTCAAGGTGGCACTCACAAAAGCAGATCTGAACGACATCACCCCCTCCCTTCCTGGCTACCTACACACACTCAATAGACTTGGACATCAGGTGGCCAGAATATACAAAATGATCCGTACACAGAGGTCCAACCTCACTAACTCCACACAGGCATTCTGGGATTCATACTCTTCCACACCAACTTCCGAAGTACAGTGGGCCAGAATATGGGAGTCAACCACACGACACAAAATTAGCCCTACACTATCCCAAACTAAATTCTGGCTACTCCACAAAGCCTTCTGGACACCCAGGAGACTCTTCTTGCACAATATCAAAGAAGATGATTCCTGCTGGAACTGTATGGCGGAGGGTGGGGACCTTGAACACCTAATATTTAAATGCCCTCCTGTCACCGCATACTGGGATAGAATTTTCGAGTTCATTACCAAAGTGCTACATATTTCTCTCCCGAGAGAATTTGCAACCTTAGTCTTGGGTTTTACCAAAGCCGTCACCCTCAATGAAAATGACAAAGCCCTACTTGACCTACTTCTGACGGCGGCGGTTAAAATCATATTGAATAATTGGAAGGACACAGGCAAAGCCTCTTTCCCCCATTGGCTCAACTGGATCTCAAATCTTAGAAGAGCCGACAATATAGCGCTTGCCTCTACACCATGGCGTACCCCACATAGGACACTATGGTCCTCGCTCGACGCTCACTTAGACCTGTTCAAACCTCCATGAATGTCTGATGTCCACATGTACTTCTCTCGATAGAGCCCTTTCAATACCTATCAGCTTAATTGCTGACACATACTTTTTCACAGAACGTCTTGCGCCTTTTTCCAAGATACCGATCTTACTAGAATGTACGATTATCTCGCACCTCTTGTTGTTGTGACACCTGCAATGTGTACTGATGCAATGTCTAATTTCCTTATTGTTTATATTTACTTAATCACCCATCTGTTCCCTTTATGCTATGCTTTCGTTAATATTTGAACCATGCTTGATATATGCTCATGACTGTAATGCTCTCTGTTTATCTCTCAATAAAAATTTTGGTGAACTGATAATGGGATTAGGGCTATAATGGTTAATGTGACTGCCCTAAATGGATGCCTTTTCTCCAGCTTTAGGCGATCTGGTGATCGAATATTAAATTTGCCCCCTCCAAAAATATATATATATTTTTTTTAATGAAAATATATTCGAAAATTATTTTACTTTTTAGTAAATTCAAAAGAAATTAGATTCTATATTTAGAAAACTAATAATACACTAATTTGTGAAGCTATATTTTTATAAATAGTTCCTCAGAAAAAGTCTTTCTTAATTTATCTGTTTTGTAACTTACATTTAATGTAAAATTGTATGTTATTTTTGATTATTTGTAATTTAAAATACACATTTTTAGAAGAACAGCTATGTCATCAAATTATTTTGACATTCATAATATATATTTTTGAACAGTATTACACATTTTTAGATTTGAAATTAATGTTAACTATATAATTTAATATTTTTAAATTATCGATATTTTTAACACTTAGGGGCTGATTTTGATGATGGTGGCACTGCCACCGACAGGCCTTTGGTGGCAGTGCCACCGACAGACCACCCTTCAGTTCGACCGCTGCATTATGATGCAGGCGGTTGGACTGAAACCATCAAGGGAAAGACCGCCGCCCCAACTGTGTGCATCCACGAAGCGTGAGGCACAAGGGGGCCCTGCAGGCCCCACTATCTTTCCTCACTGCCACTATTTTCATGTAGGAAAGACCTTCATGAAATCAGTGGTGGAGATGAAAGTCATAATATGCTTATCGGGACTGCCAAACATATAGATGCCTCTTGACCACTGCGCAACCGAAGGAGAACAGTGATTTCCTGGTGGAGTCGGTGATCCCAGGCTGGAGTGACCACTAACGTCGTAATGTGGTGGTCTCCAGACCGCCGTGACACCACAAGTCTGCCGGTCCTTGGACTACCAGAGTCGTAATCAGGCCCTTAGTAGATAAGGCACTATGCTGTGTTTTATGCCTTGCACAACCTACTGCAGCACATTTGGTTGATGTGCTGTGTTTAATGAAACATTAGTAAATCTGGGCCACTGTATCTCTTTTGAAGAAACTGCCTGAAACTAAACCCATCATATGAAGGACTTTCGAAGAGATCAGTCAGTATGAGTGATGGAACAATGACACCAATCACAAGGCAATTGTTGATAGTGAAACTACCCGGAAACATGCCAGACCAAATACTTAGTGACAGTTTTCCTCACATCTTGAACTCTGCAACACCCTTAGATCCACCTCCAGGGTCCCAGAGCAGGGGCTCACAATCTTGTTAGATATTGCACCCACATCCTATGTCCGCAAATGCTTTCAAGGACTTTATATTATGATTGTCTTTGGGGGTACTGTTTTGATTTGGTGCTGCCATTTGTTTGAGAAGACGTGTTATGTTCAAATGTGTGGCCTGGGTTTTGGGATAGCCCCCCGTTTCCCTTATCAGTGTAAATGCTCTTTGTATGTTCTTTGACCTCACATTTGGTAATAAAGGTTTGCTCAAGGTCAGTGCTATGGAGTGAAACCTTTCTGCATCAATAGTAGTGCATCAGCTTCCGGATGAACAAGCTCCTCCTGGCATAGCAGGGCAATTTGTTGACCTGAACCAAGAGAAACATATCTGTGGTTATTGTACATCTATGAGAAAAGCTTTTCCTGTGCTCATAAAGCTTCATTTAAAGTAATATTGGCTTCAGATTGTGAGGTAACTGAGCATGTGTTTGGAAACATGAAGTAACCAGCACTGTAAAATACAATAGGTCTCCCCAATAATCGATAATATATTCAATGATCTGTGAATTTGTGTGTGGTTGTGTGGGTGGCTAAATACAAGAAAAAGTCAATGATTGTTGGAGTGAAAGGTTATGGGAATGCTCGCATCAATGCATCTCAATACATGGCAGAAAATATCTGGACTGGAAGAGCTACTGTGGTCTTATGTGGTCCATTCTGTAAAAGATCTCTGTAGACTCAATAATTAAAATATAGGATTAGATAATGGAGTCACATGTGACCTGAGTCAACTTGGCAGCCATGATTTAATTGAAATGGATAGAAAAGAGATGCTCCCATTCACCATTCAACTGACTGCCCAGAGGTACTTGCTAAGTGTAACACTTCATCCTGTGACCATCAGTCAGTAGAAATGAGCTGTGACAGCTCCCACCAAGCAAAAGCAAACACTGCACTCTCAGCAAGCGGGAGCTGTCAAACCGCTCCCTCCTGCTGGAAGCAAAGTTTTAAGCTCTTTGCAGAGATGCAAGCAGGGAAAGAAATGAAAGTATTGCTCCTGCAAGCAGGGAGCTGCATTTCCAGCAGCTCCCTGTGTGCAAGAGCAATGCTGGCTCCCACAGGAAGTGGGGAGCTGGCTAGGACCGTGGGGGCCTTGAGGCTCCACCTGGTGGTCCCAAGCACACTGGGTGCTCTGGGTGGGGTCCAGGGCACCAAGGGAGATGTGGCTGGCCCTCAGGGGATTGGGTTCCCAAGGCTGAAATTGGCCTGGGGAGGGAGGCTGTGCAACCCCCGTTTTAATTAGTTGTATGAAAAGATCTTCCTACCTTTTCCAACATTGATGGGGGGCTTAGCAATAAGCCCAGCGGATATTGGTGACACATTATTGATGCTGAGGAAAATAAGGACATCTCAACCAAACAATGAAGCACCTACTTCATTTAGTTAAGAGGAACCACCCCCATTTGGTGGAGATTCATCTCCTTGCAGTCTTGTCTGCTTCTCTTGATGAGGATTCACCACATCACAGATTTGTGGATGAAGATGCTCGAGGAACAAACACATTGTGGAAATTACATTAACACAATGCCACTGGAAACCATATCTTGTGGTCCTGTACGGAGCTGCAGTGCAGAATATGCCCAGACATTTTCCCTACCAGAAAGCACTTACTAATTAACCAGATGAAAGTACTCCAGTTTGGTGGACGTTTTCAGCAAAAGGCCCGGGTGCGCATTTCACAGTAATGAAATCTCAATAGAAAGCACTTACAAACATAAACATTGCAGGTGCCCTAGTGGACGCTCCACTTCAGCCAAGTCCAAATGATCCTAACTTCGTGGGCTTGGCAAAACCAAAGCAAGTGTGTTTCCTTTCATATTTCATGTTGAAAAACAAACCTGAAATCCTTAATGGAGGTGACTGGATCGTTGAGCTATTGGGGCGCAATCTGATCTGGGGTAACTGTGACAGTTGATTTTTTTCTCATCATCTCCTGGTGAGAGCAGAGTCCATGATTTCCCCTTTTGAATATCCTAAGTATGCAAATGCCCAAAATGCATAGCACCACTCACACATCCACTCATAGACATACACAGACTCTCACACACCCACTCACAGACCCTTACAAGCACTCACAGACCCACTCACAGACTCACACAGGCACTCATCCACTCACAGACCCACAAAGTCACATAGAGACCCACTCACAGAGCCACACAGGCACTCAGACACTCCCACAGGTACTTATACGCCCACTCACAGACCCATACAGGCACCCACAGATCTACTCACAGAGCCACACAGGCAATCACACACCCACTCAGATATTCACACAGGTACTCACACACCCACTGACAGACCACACAGACGCTCACACAGACACTTATACACACAGGCACACACAGGCACTCACAGACCCACACAGCCACTCACACATCCACTCTCAAAGTCGACAGGTTATAGTTAGGATTAACCTTTTTTTTAAACATAGAAATTCACAGTAAAACCAAAGGTTACAGGGACGTTATCGTTAGGAAATACATTTTTTTAAACATAGAAATTCAATGAAAAATCCAAAAGTTACAAGGACGTTATAGTTAGGCTCAGGTTTCACTCACACAAAACGAGTGAAATTCAGCAGTTAGTTAGAAAGTTAAAGTTAGCTCAGGTAACTATAACTCCTGAATTGCACTGATTTTGTACAAGGAAAATCTGAGCTTAACTATAACGTCCCTGTCACCTTTGGTTTAATCAGTCTCTCTCTCTCTTTCTCTCTCTCTTGCTCTCTCTCTCTCTCTCTCTCTCTCTCTCTCTCTCTCTCTCTCTACATATATATATATATATATATATATATATATATATAAATAATATATATATGCCTTCACAAAAATGCCCAGAGTTGAGGACGCACTCCGTTGTGGGTAGGTAAACACCATTTATTCAAAACCAAGCAGCTTCACAAACAGATTATTTCATGTCCTCGGCCGACGCGTTTCAAGGATTCTTTCCTCTTCTTCAAAGGCCAACAGGAGCAGCTTGTAGTCACGTGTGAACTGCACCGTCTTCTGCGTGCTATTTATTGGCACCCGGTGTGCCTTTGACAGTCTCTGTCTTTTCACAATGCACGCTGGGACCTGCAGTTTTTTCTACACATTTCATACCCTCCAGTGGGTTAGTTGCTTCTGTTCTTTTAGGACCTGATGAAATGTGTAGAAAAAACTGCAGGTCCCAGCGTGCATTGTGAAAAGACAGAGACTGTCAAAGGCACACCGGGTGCCAATAAATAGCACGCAGAAGACGGTGCAGTTCACACGTGACTACAAGCTTAATTGCTGACACATACTAGGGGGTCAGGGTGCTTCTACCCTGCCCCCTTTGCGTGTTTTGCACCTTTGTTTTACTGCTTTCTTGTGCCTTGGTTCTACCGAGGCACCAGATGGCTGCCAACACTTCCTGGTTTGGAGTGTTAACAGACAGTGGCAGCCAATCAGCATGCATTTCACAGGAAAGCAGCATGCTCATTGCCTATCAACACTTCTAACCAAGAAGTGTTGGCATTCATCTTGTGCTTGGTAGACCGAGACACAAAGGAGGCAGAGCTCACAGCCCTCACAGCCCACACAGCTCTCACAGCCCACACAGCTCTCCCAGCCCACACAGCTCTCACAGCCCTCACAGCCCACACAGCCCTCACAACCCTCACAGCCCACACAGCTCTCACAGCCCGCACAGCTCTCACAGCCCACACAGCTCTCACAGCCCACACAGCTCTCACAGCCCACATAGCCCTCATAGCTCACACAGCCCTCACAGCCCACACAGCTCTCACAGCCCACACAGCTCTCACAGCCCACACAGCCCTCATAGCCCTCAAAGCCCACACAGCTCACATCCCACACAGCTCTCACAGCTCTCACAGCCCACACAGCTCTCACAGGCCTCACAGCCCTCACAGCCCACACTCTCACAGCCCACATAGCTCTCACTGCTCACACAGCCCACACAGCTCACATCCCCCACAGCTCTCACAGCCCATACAGCTCTCACAGCCCACACAGCTCTCACAGCCCACACAGCTCTCACAGCCCACACAGCTCTCACAGCTCTCACAGCCCGCACAGCTCTCACATCCCACACAGCTCTCACAGCTCACACAGCCCTCACAGCCCACACAGCTCACATCCCACACAGCTCTCACAGCTCTCACAGCCCATACAGCTCTCACAGCCCACACAGCTCTCACAGCCCACACAGCTCTGACAGCCCACACAGCACACACAGCTCTGGCAAAGATAATACCAGCAGCGAACAAGCACTGGCAAAGACAATAATGGCAGCAAACAAACACTGGCAAAGACAATAACGGCAGCAAAGAAACACTGGCAAAGACAATAACAGCAGCAAAGAAACACAGGCAAAGGCAATATGAGCAGCGAACAAACACTGGCAAAGATAATACAATCAGGGGGGCAGGGGCACGAAAAACGGCACAATCAGGGGACAGAAGGCAAGAAAAAACGGCACAATTAGTGGGTAGAATGCAACAAATACGGCACAATCAGGGAGCAGAAGGCAAGAAATATGGCACAATCAGGGTGCAGAAGGGAAGAAATATGGCACAATCAGGGTGCAGAAGGTAAGAAATACGGCACAATCAGGGGGGCAGAAGCCAAGAAATATGGCACAATCAGAGGGGCAGAAGCAAGAAATACGGCACAATCAGGGGGGCAGAAGGCAAGAAATACGGCACAATCAGAGAGCATCTTGCTCCGGTCCAAAAATCGGATCCCTAGGGCTGCTCAGGTGGTCCCACAAGGATATTAACATATTTAAACGTTATACACTAATAGAATTAGCATTTTAAAAACCTTGCAAATTCACTGAAAAAACCATAGGTTTCAGGCCTTATATAGTTAGGAATTAGCATTTAGAAAACCTTGCAAATTCACTGAAAAAACCATAGGTTTCAGGCCTTATATAGTTAGGAATTAGCATTTAAAAAACCTTGCAAATTCACTGAAAAAAACATAGGTTTCAGGCCTTGTATAGTTAGGAATTAACATATAAAAAACCATTGAAATTGCTCCTATATAGTTAGTTGTACTAACTATATTTGGTGCACCCGCAATCCACTGCTGATGATGTCACACATTACATCATTCATTACATGGTCAGTGACATCACTGATGACATCACTGATAACATCTCAAATGACATCACTGATAACATCACTGATGACATCTCATTTGACATCACTGATCACATCACTGATTTGATACACCCAGTGTTAAATAAAGACTACCATTCTTGAAACCATTGACACACCAATACCAGTTACTACATAGGCACTCACTGATTCCTAGGTCTACACACACATCCACTCATTCACCCATACAATCACTCATACATACAGTCACTCATCAATGCAACACTATCATATGCACTCATACACCTATGCAGACACTCACACACTGCCACTCATCCATGGAGTTACTCACACACCTAGTCAGTCAAGTAAAGAATCAATCACACTTCCATATCCTCATCTATACAGTTATACACACAACACCTTACTTATTCAAACATATACTAACACATACTTACTCTCTTATACAATCACTGATACAAGTACACATTGATCTGCACAGAGTCACACACCTCCCAGCCAGCCACACACACACTCAGTCTCCCATACAAATACTTGTGCAACCAATCTGTAACCCATATAGCCACTCATATAGCTACTGATCAACACATGCAGCAGCTTACACAACAACAGACATACTGATGCACACATTCAGACAGTTTAGTCACTAACCTATGCATTCAGTAAGACACATTTAATCACTCACTCATACAGTCAGTCACGCACCTACTAAATCCTTCATCCAGACACTTATACATCCACTCATTCTTCAATATGTAAAACATATTTAAACTTTACAGAAAAACACAGTCACTGGATGATGTCTTCAGTGATGTCATCAGTGATGTCATTTGAGATGTTATCAGTGATATCATCAGTGATGTCACTGACCATGTCATGAATGATGTAATATGTGACATCATCAGCAGTGGATTGCGGGTGCGCCAAATATAGTTAGTACAACTAACTATATAGGAGCAATTTCAATGGTTTTTTATATGTTAATTCCTAACTATATAAGGCCTGAAACCTATGGTTTTTTTAGTGAATATATATATATATAGAAGGCATGCACACGAAGGATGAAGGAATAAGGCTTCTTTATTTAAAAGGGCCTCCCTCGACCCAAAGAATGAGGATATATATTTATGAATTTTTACATACATCTTTTAGATAATTCCATATATTTTACAAATATGTTGCATATATTAGGGTGATGAATATCTGGAGAAGTTATGTGATTTATCGAACTTATGGAGCCTATATGTTTATTGGCGATACTCAGCACTTTAGCACGTAGGCTCTTTATATACATTATTTGCTTGTTTGCACAATGTATTAGCATCATCAGTTCCTCTGTAAAACACCCTATTATATTGACATGATGTGGAATATGTTAATATAATTTTGCCATGAATGGAGTGTTACCCACAATCTTTCATTGACCGTTCTTCTTCTCACCAATGGATAATGTGTAGACAGACCGTATATTTTATTTTAAGTTCACTAGTCATAAATATATGTTTTAATGCACATGTTGTAGAACTGTCAGAGATGTTGTTCAGCTGCCTTGTAACAATTGCTAGCCAATGACGGGATTAGATGTGCTGTGCTTTTTACCACTTGTTTGTTTAATCATCAAATTCGTTTAAGTTGATACCTGTATGAGGAATGTAATTGTGAATAAGTGACGGAGAATACAGTTTAGTTACCTCAATTTATGTAACATGTAGTTCATAGCAATCTGTATATTGAAATGACAAACCACTAAGAATTTCAATGTGGTGGACACTATAGGATCATGCAATGCTGAGGATAGTGGTCTAGCCTTCATGGGATGAAGTCGTGCATTTGAAGAAGGTCTGTATATTATTCACTTTGGTGGAGGGATATGGGTTGCCCAGTTGAAGGGGCAAGCAGAAACACCCTGGTGTCCTGTTTGGTACAAACCTTCTATAGCTTTCAACATGGAATACATTGTTAATCGGACACCAGCTGCTCTTTGTCTCTATGTTGGAGCCAATTTTGTTATTATATATATATATATATATATATATATATATATATATATATATATATATATATATATATATATATATATATATATATATATATATATATGTATATATATATGTGTGTGTATATATATATATAGATATAGATATAGATATATATATATTGAAGTTCTGTGAATAAGACAGTAATCCCCTTTTATTTACATATGTGGAATGGTTGCAACCTCTGTTTTCAGCATTTTGAGCGTGCCTACTAGTATTTTGTTTATTTTCATTTATCACATGGTGTGCACATGATCGGTTAAAAAGAGGGCATTGTGGGTAAAAATGTGTGCGCAATTGCATAGGTAAAAATGTAACCCCTAGAGGAATCAATTTACAGGGCTTTTACCCATGTGGCCACTGCAAAGCTTGTGCCAATAGGCACATGGTAAAAGAATACTGGAATCCCAGCAGCAAAGCTATGCAACAGATTAAACAATTCCTGACTTGCACCACTACCTTTGTTATCTATGCATTGATTTGTCCATGCAAATTAATTTACATTGGCAGCACAACACACATGGCCAAAAAACAAGTACTAGAACACACTCGTGCTATAAGTAATCTGGACCAGCAATATCCTATAGCACGCCACTTCGAAAGCCATAATTTCTCAGACCCCAAAAAATGAGCATACTATGTTTTAGAACAAGTACATTTGGGCCCCAGAGGTGGTAACCGTCTAATGAAATTAAGACAAAAAGAATCCAGATACATTATAAGCCTATGCACCCGTTACCCAAAAGGCCATAATATTGATGAAGAATATAATGTACATCTGCAAGAATGATATATATGATGTGTGTAACATATGCATAATAATGTGTTAAAAGCTATGCATGCCAGTTAGACATATATACCTTCCTGACTTCTGTCTCTTACTTCTTCTTTCCCACAGATGCAAAGGGAGGGATGATGTCTAGAGATCCACGACACAAGTACCCTAATCCTTTCACTGTGGTCATCTTCCGTCTGGAATGAAAGTATTTGGTTTTAATCCTATTTCACCTTGTTTACAATAAGTTTAAAAGTTGCATGTGTTACCTATTAACAAACAGTCTGGGCTGTATAGCACTATCATAACTATACACTAATGCTTGTTCTCAAATTATATGAATTTGAGAAGTATACGCACAACATGACAGTCCTCTAACCATAATAAATGAGATAAAACCAGCCATATCTTACTTTTCCACTAACCAGGAAAGTATATCTAATCCACTTACCAGGATATGATTACAACATTACCGCACTACAACGCGATCATAACATCCTGCTAATGTAGTGCATTGGGAACCTTACCCACCCCCCACGATACTCGGTTCATGAATGGACAGCCGGTTAAGAAGGGTCCTAATTTCATAATTTATTCTCCGCCCCATAGGGTTATAATACCAACACGGCCGGAGCTACCCGCCTATTATTGGCGTCTTGGTCACCATGACTACCTTTGACGACACACGCCCCGTGACCCAATACCCTGGAAACAGAAAATATACAAACGTGGCTGGTTTTTTCCTTACGATATGGTTAAAAGGACACATATAATTCAAATGTTATGAATTACATCAATGCAAAAGCACTATTCGCAATGAACGCATAAACAGACGAGTACTTAATGTTTTAATGAACACGTATAATTTAAATGTTGTGAATTATGTTAAAGCACTATTTGCAATGAATTTATAAACAGATGAGTACTACTATGTTTAGACCCCATGTCTATACTGTTCCAACATGGCGGCACCCTTACAATTCAACAGGGCGGTACCCGTCCATGCAGTCTGCTTTCTACTCTGACGAACATGTAAACATAAAATGTTTGTAATGGCAACAGCAACTTGTGTGATCAAGCGCTCTGTAAAGCGCGAAACTCGTTACGTTGATTTATGGAGCAATAAATTCAACTTTGTTGGACCTGTACGTGGAATGTGGTTTTGTGCAGATGCTGCCCGAGTGCTCGTTAAGGAACGCCGTTGGTATAAGGATATATATATATATATATATGTGTGTATATATATATATATATATTTATAGAAATAGATATAGGTATAGATATAGATATTGAAGTTCTGTGGATACGATAGTAGTCCCCTTTTATTTACAAATGTGGAATGGCTGCAACCTCTGTTTTCAGCATTTTGAGCGTGCCTACTAGTATTTTGTTTATTTTCATTTATCACATGGTGTGCACATGATCAGTTAAAAAGAGGGCATTGTGGGTAAAAATTCTGATGTGATCAAGGGCAACTGCCCGAAATGCGTCGTCTGCTACGCTGCTGAATTTTCTGGAATAAAGAAACCCTTTTGCCACTATTTGGGATTCGCTGGTCTTCTGTTTGATCGCCGAGGCACTGGAGATTCCAAGCTGACCTTTAGGTTGATATATGTATATATATATATATATATATATATATATATATATATATATATATATAAATATAAATATATATATATATATATATGTGTGTATATATATATAAATAGATATAGGTATAGATATAGATATATATTGAATATTGAGGAGCATTTAGAACTGGCAGGAATAACACAAACCAGTGGACATAGTCAACTTAAGAGAAAATCAAGAACAATTCCACAGACACCATTCGACACAATCGACGTATTCAATGAAGCGGTCATAGCAGATCTTAAAAATGTGGCCAAACAAACAAATACTAACACTTGGCATTACAATATACCAAGGAAACAATGACATGCCATCAAGTCGTTGAAAGAAAATCCAGATATTGAAGTGAAGCCGTCAGATAAGGGAGGCAACAGGGTCGTCTTTAGCAAGCAACAGTACTATAAAGAGGCCATGAGACAACTTAAAGATCTAGAATGTTATACGCCTATCCAATGAAAGGAATATGCAGTATGTATAAACACGTACTATCAACTGCTAGGAAAATGGAGGGACAACGGCATGTTTGGCCAAGACTAATACCTGTTTCTCCACTGTGAATTACCCACTTTACCAACATTCTATCATCTTCCCAAAATTCATAAAGACCCTCTTAACCCCCCAGGAAGACCAATTGTGGCTCCTTCCTTGCTTCCTTAGTCAAAGACCTTGCATCCTACATACAGGATACGCAGGACTTCTTGAGATTGATCAAAGGGATCAGATGGGAAGAAGATATGCTCCTTATAACTCTAGACATTAACAGTCTTTACACGTGTATCCAACATCAAGATGGATTGAAAGCGGTCAAATGGTTTTTGGAAAAGAGACATTTGAAATTCTTAAACCATAACAAAATGTTGCTAGATGTGATCTCCTTTTGTTTACATAACAATATTTTCACCTTTGCATGCCAGCTTTACCAGCAACAACGGGCTACAGCAATGGGTACGTGCTTCGCCGCCAGCTACGCAAATTTATTTATGGGCTGGTGGGAGAAGCACGTAGCCTAGGGTGAACACAATAGCTGTAGATAGACAAGATTATATTATGGTCACGTTATATAGATGACCTTTTTGTTGTCTGGCGTGGCAGCCGCTCCTCGGCTGAGGAGTACGTTGCCTCGCTAAACAACAAAGACTTGAATTTGAAATTCATGAGCCACATTAATGACTCTTCAGTCAGCTATCTTGACCTGGAAGTGTATATTGAAAATGTAACTTAATTGACACGTCTTTTTAGAAAGCCTACAACGGGCAATGCTGTCCTGCACACTGGCAGCCATCACCCAAAAAGCCTAATAAAAAGTATACCTTATGGGGAGCTTTAGCGCCTCAAACGTAACTGCACCACTGAAACAAGCTTTGAAATAGCTAAAGAGGAAGCTATACAGCGATTCAGGGAAAGAGGGTATACATACGCAGATTTACGTCAGGCAGAAGTCAAGGTCTAAAAAATCAATGGAAGGGATCTACTAGTGGCCAAAAAATCAAAGCAAATACCAGCACAGGCCCCAGCCAGGATGATTACTAAATATAATGAAAAATCTGCCAACATCTTGGAAATCTTTAAGAGAAGTTGGCACATTCTACAGACAGACAATGTCTTGAAACACCACCAGAGCGACCACTTATCAAATACAAGAGATGCCCTTCCTTAGGGGACCACTTGATTCACAGCTATTTTAATTACACACCAGCAACTAAAAGCAGACTGGACATTAATGATTTCTTTCCCTGCAAAAATTGCAAAGCATGCATAAATAGCAGCAAAATGACTACTTTCAAGGGCAGACCAGGGCATCCTAGGCCTGTCAGAGAAATTAAACAGTTCCTAAATTGTACTCCCGATTTCACAGTATCCTGTTTGATATGTCCCTGCCAGAAAAGATACGTTGGTAGCACCATTAATCAAACAAAAAAGCGCATTTTAGAACACATGCACGCCATTGTAAATAAAGAAGCTACATACACTGTTGCATGTCATTTTGAAACACACCACCAAAGCAACAGGGACCTTTTGACATTCTACTGCATAGATCGGGTAGAGAGACATGAAAGAGGTGGGGACAGGGTGAGAAAACTTTGAGCTTTGGAGTCAAGATATATTATCGATCTTCAAACCAAAGCCCCAACAGGATTAAACAATGATGAGAAGCTGTGGACCCATTTAGAATAATAATATATCTTGGATATAGTCAAAACAGACACCCTAGCTGAGATAAGGGTTTAAAATCATACCAAGAGAGGTTGTCATAATGTCCCCTTTCCTTTCCGAAAAACGGAGAAAACTGAGTGACAATAACTCCCTCATAACAGGCTTGACAGTGTGATTGCCCATTCAGGGCACAATTATGAAGGACATCAGGGTGACGATAAAATATACCATTACATTTTTCAAGAAGTTGCAAAACAGGTGCATGAATAAAAACAATACATTTTAGAATGAATAAGTTATAGATGCACTATAATTGCAATTCACCCAGAGTTCGACTATTATCAAGTTGTTCTTTTCTAAAACATTGCACAAAGCACTTTGCACTTTTGTTTGTTTGCACTTTCATTCACTTTTGTAGATATAACATACTACAAGATGGCCGCCATGAATTGTATACTCAATGCTGCATAAGTCAGTTTTTAATGTTTACACTAACATGTGACATATTGTGATTTTAAATACTTCTGTGTATGCACAACCAAACTGACATTGACAAAGCCGTGAGGTGAAACGCGTCTGTCAGGGAGGGTCTGCACAATAAAAGCACCCACTAACATGTGACATATTGTGATTTTAAATACTTCTGTGTATGCACAACCAAACTGACATTGACAAAGCCGTAAGGTGAAACGCGTCTGTCAGGGAGGGTCTGCACAATAAAAGCACCCAGCTTGAAGATTTTCATGTGTGCTGTCCATCTTTGCTATTTATGAGGTTGCTGTGTTGGACTATATATATATATATATATATATATATATATATATATATATATATATATATATATATATATATATATATTCCTTGCAGGTTGGGGTAAACGATAAGTACTCCAGATAAACTTACACTCCACAATTTTAAATTCCAAGAATTTTTAATCGGCAACGTGTTTCAGAAAAATAGTGCCCCACTCAGTTTAAAAAACAGAGGTTTCCGCATGAAGTAATAAAAATGGAGGAAATCTATGGAAAAAATCACAGTTAAGTCTTTCCTTCAAAGTTTAAAAACCATAATAGCAAATCAAGAATTTTCACCAGAATACACCAAATTATGTACAATGTATGCTGGGCATTTTTGGACAAAGAGTAAAAGATATCATTAACACGTTTGATTGACTCCTGTTGGGAACAAGATATGACAAAAAAGATGGAGGTGAGTAGGTACCATAATTGGCAATATATACAACTTGCTGAATGTATATGAGCCAGTGGCTCAAATACATTACATATATTTACAGAGCTCAGAGACATAATGCATACTCTTAAAGTTTGGCCAAATTTGATCCTGCACTGGTGCTGACAGCACATCAAAGGAAATGATGTAGCCAAGTGGCTGAATCATTACTTAGTCATAGCCTGAGAGCATATATAAGACGCCATCACAAAAAATTCCCATATCGTATAAGGACACAAATAGCATCTATTTTGGGTAAGTTGAAGAAAAGAAAAAAAAAGACGTAAAAAAAGAAAGAACACAAACAAATATGCACACCATGTCATGCATCCTCTGTCAAGTAACCAATGTCATTCACATGCCCTGTGATCATTGCATGATGTATATCCTCTTATAGTCTATCAAAAAATACACATAAATCCCAGCCTGTACTTTATGTGAGGTGTTAGAACTGGCACCATTGGTGTGGGTCTCCCTTGCATTTTTTGGCTTTGCCTCCTGTGTTTTTGTAAATTTGTAAATTACTGTTATGGATTGGTATTTCCATGATTGACTATTTGATTTACTAGTCAGTCCCTAGTACAGTGCACCGTGTGTGCCCGGGGCGTATAAATCAAATGCTGCTGGTGGGTTTGCAGCACTGATTGTGCCAACCACGGAACCAGCCTGTAAATGTAAGCCTGGCCTGCCATTGCAGAGTCTGTGTGCAGTCTGGTACTGCCATGTCGACTTGGCAAGTGCACCCACTTGCCAGGCCCTACCCTTCTCTTTCCTTAATTGTCAGACACCCCTAAGGTAGGCCCAAGTTACCCCTGTCGGTAGGGTGCAGTGTATGTGAAAGGTAGGACATGCCCTGATGTGTGTGTGCATGTCCTGATAGTGAATTACTGCCAATTTTGTTTTTCACTATTACGAGGCTACATGTTCCCATAAGACAGAATGGGGAGATTGTTTATAACATCTTATAAACATAACTGGCCCTGGGAACAAGGTAGGAAAAAACGTTTAGTATGCCTGAACTCAGAATGTTCAAGTGCATCTTTTAGTGAGGGTGATTTTTACATTCTGGGGAGGGGCAGTGGCTCCAGAAATCTAATGAGTCAAGGCTTGGCTGAATAGACCTGGGCTGCATTTAGAGTAGGGGGAGGAGATTTCCTTTCACCTGAATGGGCCTGGAAACAATACTGTCTCCACCTCCTGCCACGAAGCTGCACCAGTGAGGACAGAACTGGTTTTGGCTGGGTACAGACACTCTCTGCCTTCAGACCTCAAACGATTTTTGTCTGTAAAGAGGGGCCCAGACCCCAGACCTTTAGATCACTTCTGGGAAATCAAGAGGAACCTTTGCCAAGGAGAAGAGACGGAGAAGCTGGTAAGGAATACTGCTCCTGTGCTGTTTGCTGTCTGGGGTTGTCCTGCAGTGGGTACTTGCTGCCAAGGAAAGGAGAAAAGGACTTTGCTGTTTGCTGTGTCCCCTGCTTGAGGAAGATCTCCAAGGGCCTCAAATTGAGCTTGCCTCCTGTTCTGATGTCTCAGGGACACAAAGACTTCACCACCAGCTCCCCTTGCTGGGAGTTCTGACCTGCAAAGAGAATCCCTGCTGTTGTTTTGGACCTATGGAGACTCTTTTCCGCTGGGAACTGGAAGAATCCACGCTTCACATCGAGGCGCCAAGTTTGTTGCATCATTGGGGGACGCAGTAAGAAACCGACGCATCACATCCCAATGCAGAAAGAAACCAACGCATCACCTCCTCCTCGGTAAGGAACCAACACATCACATCACCTCACCTGCGCAGCAGTAAGGAACCGATGCATCACCTTCCCCCGAGCAAGGAACCAATGCATCACCTTCCCTGAGTGTAAGGAACCGATGCATCATCTTCCCTGCAGACTGTTTTGTTTGTTGGTGGGAAGCATCCCAGGTGCTTTGTGTGAAAGGTGTTGCATCTGCAATTTGCTTTGAACTGAACTATTTCTACCATCTGAAAGTCATATTGTGGATTTTTGTCGTTTGGTCTTGTTTTGGTTTAGATAAAGATTACTTCTTTTTCTAAACTGGTGTGGTGTCCATTTGTAGTGTTGTCACAGTATTACTGTATGTGTTCTCAAATGCTTTACACGCTGCTTTTGAGATAAGAAGTGTATCCTTCTTACCCTGACTAGAAGCAAGGGTCCCTATTTGGACAAAGGTACCTGCTCCTGCCAACCAGAGGCCCCCATTTCTAACATTGGTGGTAAGCGTGAGGATCTTGCATTTGTGTCTTACATACAGTGATTGGTGTACACTAGTGGAATAGTGCAGACCATTATACAACCACATACATTTGGTGGAGCTTTTTTCTTTGGGGCTATTTTCTTTTCTTGCAACTGAGAGCTGCCAATCTTCATCATGTAAAAAGCGGCATCACTTGCATCTGTTGATATTGAATTTGAAGAGGGTTGATACTTACACTGTGCCACAACTTAAAGCTGTCTGCAAAAAGTTCAAAATCTCTTTAAGAGGCCCCCCCAGAAAGGAGTAATACCAAAAGGTACTGAGGGCCTGGTTGGAGTTAAAGAATGCAAGTGAGCTTACAGAGGAGCCTATGGTGGACGGAGAGGATTTGGAGGAGCAGCAGAATGGGCTATTGGGTCTGCCTGGTGGGAGGGTACCTTCCCGGGGCCAGCAGTGTCTCTTCAAAGTGGCTGTCTCCAGCAGGAGACGTAAAGGACTGGGAGAAAAACAGGATGCATGAGCTGGAGCTCACGAAGCTCAGGCTGGGGAAGAAGGATAAGGAGTTGGCATTTCAGAGGGAGAAATTAGCCCTGGAAGAGAAAAAGATGCTCTTAGAGCATGAAAGAGGGCTGAGGGAGGTGGATCTAAAGGCAAAGAGTTTAGAGTCCAATCCCAATGGTCGCAGTACACCATCAGTGCCTGGAGAAGGAAAAGTATATCCCCAAGGATGTTATTAAGGATTTAATGAAGCATGAAGACATTGGTAAGTGGTTCAAGGCCTATGAAGTAACAATGAGGTCCCACATGGTCCCTGAGAGAGACTGGGGAGCGGGGTTGTGCGGCCACTTTATCAGAGAAGGAAGGGAGTCATTGCTAGCATTGCCTACTGAAGATCAGATGTCCTATGCCCCCATGAAGGAAGCCTTATTAGCAAGGTATGGTTCGACCCCAGAGCTGTACAGGCAGAAATTTAGAAACTGCAGGAAGTTGGAGTCAAGTACTTGGGTGGAGTATGTGTCCTACGTTTGCAGAGTATTGGATGGTTCGGTGAAGGGTATCAAGGTGAATGATTTGCAGTGGCTCTATGATTTGGTTGCATGGGAGTACTTATCAGATAATTGTTTTCCAGAGCTACACCAGCACTTGATTGACAGTATGCTGATTGATCCCAGAAAGCTTGCTGTGGAGGCGGACCACTGGTCCAGCACCAGGGTCCAAAAGGTTTGTGTGGGAGACTCCACCTAAGGTAGGGAGGGTACCCAGCAGAAGAGTCGGGGGTAACAAGGGTAAATCCCCAAGGGAACCAAGGCAAGGGTTCCCAGCCTCCAACTGAGAAGAAGCCACGGATCCCGACAGGTAAGCCTGGTCAGAGGGGTTCCAAGGCATGTTATAGTTGTGGTCAGGTGGGCCACTTCCAAGGGGATACTTGGTGTCCCAAAATGTTACCACCTCACCCACTGGTGCACCGTCCCGGCAGATGGCTAGTGTAGCCTTGAGGGAAGATGGGTGGGGTCCCGCAGAGATGTCCCTGGTCTCTTTAGGAGACAGTGAGATGGCCCCAAAAGCTCATCTGCCTGATAACACTAAGAAGAACAGACAGTGGGTGCCCATCAATGGCCTTAGTGCGGAGGCTCTGAGAGACACCGGAGCCAGTGTGACAGCTGTCAGTTGTCGGCTGGTGTCTGGTGAGCAGGTGGTCCCCAACGCATTCTACCCAGTAGTTGCCGCTGACAATTCAAAGTGCCTCTGCAAAGTGGAACAGGTTCCCTTTGAGTGGGGGGGTCTCCTGTACCTTGAAAGTAGCTGTAAGGCCAGCCATGCCTGTTACCTGTCTGCTAGGCAATGATTTTGAGAGCTCCCCATGGGCAAAGGTGAAGCGAAGGTCTCATTTGGAGATGTTGGGTCTGCCTAAGTGGGCATGCGTGACCACTCGGTCTGTGGCAGCCGGTAAGGGCATTCAAGAGGACTTGGAGCCTGAAAGAGTGGCCCAGGTGCCTGCCAGAGAGAGAAGAGGCATGGGGTGTGGGAAACCGGGCCCATGGCCCAGGAGGAGGCAAACCTTGAGGAGGATGCCCTAGAGCCTACAGGGGAACAAGTGGCTGAACTGGGGGACCTGCCTGAGCTGACCCATTGGCAGCAGCAAGGAGGCCCCTCCAGGGAAGAGTCCTGTGAGGAGCACGAGAAGTGCCCTTCTCTTGTTGGTTTGCGGCAACAGGCTGCAAACCAGGCAGAAGGTGATCAGTATGGATCACATTGGATATACTGGGAGAATGGTCTCCTGTATAGCGAGCCTAAAGTTGCTGAGCCTGGGTCAGCCCATGTGCTGGTGGTACCCCAGCGCTTCAGAGCCTTCCTACTGGGTCTGCCTCATGATGTGCCTTTGGCAGGACATTTGGGGCAAGACAAGACCTTTGAAAGGCTTGTCACCCACTTTTACTGGCCCCAAACGGGTAAGAGTTCTGATACTCACTTTAGGTCTTGCCAGGCAAGTAGTAAGAGTGGGAGGAAGTGTAAGGCTCCTCTCCAACCTTTCCCTGGGGTCAGCACCCCCTTTGAGGTGTAGGTATTTAGATTGTGGGGTCTCTGGATCCCAAGCCAGCCATGGGCAACAGGTTCATCCTGGTCTTAGTGGACCATGCCACCCGGTACCCGGAAGCCATCACTCTTCAGACTATAACAGCCCCCGATGTGGGTTAATTGGGATTTTCTCCCGTGTAGGATTCCCCAGAGAGGTGGCGTCTGACTATGGTACAAACTTCATATCGAAGTTTATGAAGTCCCTGTGGCAAGAGTGCGGTGTTACATACAAGTTGACCACTCCTTACCACCCCCATGGTAATGGGCTGGTTGAGAGATTCAACTGGACCCTGAAGGGCATGATTATGGGTCTTGGTGAACCCATGAGGCATAAGTCGGATGTCCTCTTGTCATGCCTTTTTTTTGCTGACAGAGAGGTGCCCCAGAACTCCTTAGCATTCAGTCCCTTTGAGCTGCTGTGGGGCCATCCTGTAAGAGGACCTCTGAGTCTGGTGAAAGAAGCTTGGGAGAAAGCTCACAGTAAACCTCCCCAGGATGTATATAGCTACATGCTGGCCTTCAGAAAGCAGACTAAGCACTTCAGACAACTCGCTCAGGCGAATCTGGAAGCCAGCCAGGAGGAGATGAAACAGTGGTATAATCAGAATGCCACTCTGATCAAGTTTCAGCCTGGACAAAAAGTATGGGTCATGGCCCCAATGGAGACTTGTGCATTCCAGGATAAGTAGACCTGACCGTTTGATGTGGTGGAGTGCAAAAGTAACATCACCTACTTGGTGGACTTGCAGTCTCCCAGGAACCTTTTGTGGGCCGTGCATGTGAACCACCTGAAGCCCCACTTGAAGAGGTCTGAAGTGGGCGTTGCCGTAGTCCAGTCTACTGCTGATGAAGGCCTGGGTGACCAACCTTCTAGTTTCAGTGGGGATCCACTTGAAGATCCTGTGAAGCATGCAGAGGGTGTTGAAGCAGGAGGAGGAGACGGCATTGACCTGCGTTGTCATGGAGAGAGTGGAGTCGAGGATGACCACTAGGTTTTGTGCGTGGTTGGTGGGTGTAGGGGGTGCTCCTAGTGCCGTCGGCCACCAGGAGTCATCCCAGGCTGAGGGGGTGGAGCCGAGGATGAGGACCTCCGTCTTGTCGGAGATCAGCTTCTGTCGGCTGTTCCTCATCCAGTTGGCGACGGCCTTCATTCCTTCGTGGAGGTTGGTTTTGGCGCTGTGGGAATCCTTGGTGAGATAGAGGATCAACTGGGTGTCCTCGGCGTAGGAGATGATGTTTAGGTCGTGCTGTCGGGCGACTTGGGAGAGTGGTGCCATGTAGACGTTGAACAACGTTGGGCTGAGAGATGAGCCTTGGGGTATACCGCAGATGATCTCGGTGGCTTCGGAACGGAAGGGGGGGAGGCGGACGCTCTGGGAAGAAGGTGGTCCAGTCAGGGCCTTTTTCTTGGATTCCGGAATCGTGGAGGTGTGCTCTTAGTGTGCGGTGGCAGACTGTGTCAAAAGCAGCTGACAGGTCCAGGAGGATGAGGGCCGTGGTTTCTCCGCTGTCGAACCGGAGTGGACGGAGTTCATGATCTTGATGGTGTCGTCGTCGTTGATGTTGGTCCAGGTGAGCAGCCGGTTGGTGCAGGTGGTGGTCGTGGGAGCGGGGGTGTCGGCTGTTGCCAGGGTGGTGACGGCTTCGAAGCTGTCATGGATGACTGTGATCTTGCACTGGAAGAAGGTGGCCAGCGAGTCGCACAGGTCTTGTGACGGTGAGATGTCGTTGTTGTTGGAGCTGGGGTTGGAGAGTTCCTTCACGATGCTGAAGAGCTCTTTGCTGTCGTGTGTGTTGTTATCTAGGCGGTATCTGAAGGTGGTCTTTTTGGCGGATCTGATGAGTTGGTGGTGTCGGCGTGTGGCGTTCCTTTGGGCTGTGTAGCTTTCCAGCGTTCTGTGGCTGGTCCAGGTTTTTTCTAGTTTTCGGCAGGTTCGTTTGGAGGACTGGAGGTCTTCGGTGAACCAGCTGGCTCTCTTGCTGGTGTGGGTGTTAAGGGGCTTCTTGAGCGGGGCGAAGGCGTTGGCGCAGTTGTTGATCCAGTGTCTGAGGCTGCGGGCTGCGGCGTCGGGTCGGTTGGGTCTGCGGGTGAGCTCTGGATGAGGGTGGCAGTTAGCTGGTCCTCTGTGATCTTGCCCCAGCTGCGGCGAGGCATCTGCTGGGTGCGGTAGTGGGTGGTGGGTTTTCTGAAGGTGAAGTGGATGCAGCGGTGGTCGGTCCAGTGGAGTTCGGTGGTGCAGTCGAAGAAGACCTAGGTGCTCGCTGAGAAGATGGGGTCAAGCGTGTGGCCGGCAGAGTGTGTGGGTGCTGTGACAAGTTGTCTGAGTCCAAGGTTCCCGAGGTTGTCGATAAGGGTGGAGGAGTTGGCGCCGTTGTTGTTCTCGAGGTGGAAGTTCAGGTCCCCGAGGAGGATGCAGTCCGTGGAGGCGAGGGCGTGTGTGCTGACGAGGTTGGTGATGGAGTCGTTGAACTGCGGTCGGGGTCTGGGGGGTCTGTAGATGAGGGTGCCTCTGAGGGTGGTGTTGGGGTCGGTGTGGATCTGGAAGTGCAGTTGTTCGGCGGTGCTGAGGGTGTCGTTGGCGTGTGTCGAGATTTTGTGAGTGTTTCTAGGGGCGATGGCAATTCCTCCTCCTATTCCGTTGGTGAGGTCCTTGCGGGTGATCTTGTAGCCTTCTGGGATGGCTATGGCGATGTCAGGTGCCAAGGAGGGGGTCAGCCAGGTCTCTGTCAGGAAGGCGACGTCTGAGGCGTTGGTGTCGAGTAGGTCCCAGAGTTCGACGGCGTGTTTGCGGGTGGGTGTTGAGCAGGATACATCTGAGGAAGTTGGTTTCCATGTTGGGCGGGGTGGCGGGCCGGATGCTGGTGAAGCTGCAGTTCCGGCAGGAGAAGGGTCCTTGGGTACGTTTCGGGGCGGCCTGGCAGCAGGTGCGAGATCATCTGGTGTTGAGTGCTTGGAGAGTGCTGGAGTCATAGCAGAGGCGGGCATCGTGGTGTGTGCGGGGTCCAGGGTTCCTGGCGCTGGGCGCGGTCCAGGCACATACAGGCGCAGACAGGCTTGCCTTCCAGCGGCGCTCCCTCTGTGCGCATCTGCTGCGCGGCCGCCAGCTTTTATGGGAAGGTGGAAAGGAGGAGCAGCTGAGAGGCGGGAGGTGGGAGCAGCGAATGAGCAGTGGGCAGTCAGGGGGGCGGGGCCACAGGGGACACAGCGGCGGGGGAAACGAGTGGCACAGAAGCAAACAATGGGGCACAAAAAACGAGGGGGAAAATAGTGGCACAGAAAGCAAAACCGGGGCACAAAATGAGGGGGACAACAGTGGCACAGAAAGCAAAATGGGGCACAAAATGAGGGGGAAAACACTGGCACAGAAAGCAAAACGGGGCACAAAACAAGGGGGAAAAACAGTGGCACAGAAAGCAAAACCAGGGCACAAAACGAAGGGGAAAACCGTGGCACAGAAAGCAGAACGGGGCACAAAACGAGGGGGAAAACAGTGGCACAGAAAGCAGAACGGGGCACAAAACGAGGGGGAAAAACAGTGGCACAGAAAGCAAAACGGGGCACAAAACGAGGGGGAAAAACAGTGCCACAGAAGGCAAAAGGACACAGAGATAGGCAGAAGGACACAGAGAGGGCAAAGGACACGGAGATAGGGGGCAGCTGGGAGGACTGAAGGCAAAAAAGAAGTCAAAACAGAAGTCAGGACACAATGGAGAAATGCAGAAGCGTAAGGTGAGCAGACTTACGAGCGAGTCTTCAGAAGCGGGAGCTGGGGCAGGGGCACACAGGCAGAGCTGTGCGGAGGAGGAGCAACGTAGCAGGAGGGTCAAGGGTCGCTCTCCTCACCGCGCAGCGCCCGGCATATATGGGTAAGTGGGAGGGAGGAGCAGCTGGGAGGCGGGAGCAGCGAATGGGCATTGGGCAGTCAGGGCGGCGTGGCAGCAGGGGATACAGCGGCGTGGGAAATGAGTGGCACAGAAGCAAAATATGGGGCACAAAAAACGAGGGGGAAAACAGTGGCACAGAAACCAAAAATGGGGCACAAAACGAGGAGGAAAACAGTGGCACAGATAGCTAAACAGTCGAACGTTGGGTCAGTTCGTGCCTGTCCGCCCACCTAGAACAAAACAACCTTCTTGACGATCACCAGTTCGGGTTCCGTCCTGCCCACGGCACCGAAACAGCAGTCTTAACTGCCATGGAGGATCTTCGCATGCGTGCAGACAGGGGCCAGCCAGTGGCATTGATACTGCTGGACCTGTCTGCCGCATTCGACACGGTCAACCATGGTAGGCTGCTGCAGAGACTTGGGGAAGTGGGAGTGGAAGGCACTGCATTGCTCTGGTTTCATTCCTATCTTCGGGACAGAAGACAGGCTGTCTCTCTTCCCCCGTTTCAATCTGCCTTTGCAACAGTACCCCAGGGAGTCCCTCAGGGCTCCTCCATCAGCCCCATCCTTTTTAATGTGTACCTCATCCCGCTAATCAAATTGATCCAATCCTTTGGGGTCAAAACAATAAATTACGCGGATGATACACAGCTCATTCTCTCGTGGGAAGGTGAAGATGCCATTCCTTTCTCAACCTTCCACGACTGCCTAAGAGAGACGGCTGGATGGCTACACAGTAATTCCCTCCAGTTCAACTCCGCGAAAACGGAGGTCCTGTTCTGCTCAGGCACTAAGATACCCCGCCAGTTTCCGAACGAATTCTGGCCCCCGGAGTTTAGAGACAAACCTCTGCCAGTTCCTTCGGTGCGCAACCTGGGAGCCATGCTGAACAACAAATTAAGTATGGAAACCCAGGTGACGAAAACTGTGGGAATCTGCACAGCCCTGCTTCGATCACTGCGGAAAATCATGCCTCTTCTCCCGGCACAAGCCAGGGCATCGATAGTCAGGTGCACGATACTCAGTCGCCTTGACTATTGCAACGCCCTGCTCCTGGAGTCTCCAGTCACGATGTTGGATCGACTACAGCGAATTCAATCTGCCGCCGCCAAGCTGGCTCTTGGCTGGACGAGGAGGGCCTCAGCCACAGCAGCTCTGGCTGAGCTACATTGGCTACCCTTAAAACAAAGAGTGGCCTTCAAATCCCTCTGCATTGTCTTTAAGGCTCTGCACGGACTTGGACCTAAACCTCTGCAAGCCCTGTTTCTATGGTACACTCCTGCCAGAGACCTACGTTCATCCTCTGCCTGTCTGGTAAAGGTACCCAGATTTAACAGAACCAGAACAGGGGGCAGATCATTCAGTGTTGCAGCGGCCAAGCTGTGGAACAGCCTGCCCACTGACATACGTCAGATATCACAGCTTCTTCCTTTCAGGAGACGTATCAAGACCTGGCTCTTCCCCAAATAAATTGTCCGTCTGACTGTTCTCCCGGTTTACCGTCAACAGAGTAATTTCCAGCGCCAGGAAGCCTGCAAGGTGTCAGTCGCGCTTTACAAATTCTCAAAATAAATAAAATAAAACAGGGCACAAAACGAGGGGGAAAAACAGTGGCAGTGGGGAAATGCAGAAGCAGAAGGTGAGCAGACTTACGAGCGAGTCCTCAACAGCGGGAGCTGGAGCAGGGGCACACAGCCAGAGCTGTGCGGAGGGGGAGCAACCTACCAGGAGGGTCAAGGGTGATTATGCTGGTGGCATTGGATCTCTAACGTGGCCGCCAGTAAAACCGCTGTTTAGCGGTCTAGCCTATTTTAGAACCTTCAGGTGTGGTGAGGCGTGCACCAACATTCTACTGCGCACTTCACCAAAGTCCCAACTAGAGTGACACCTTACCTGCATCTCTCGTCACGAAAGTTAGTGAGGGCAGCAGCGTCGGACCGCATTTAGCTTCGGCGGTTTCCCTTCCCTTCTTTGAGGATAAGGTCAGTGAGAATTAATTGCGCAGGCTCTGAAACACGAAACTGTCGTGTTCTGCGCATGCTATTTGAAAAGCGTTTTCCTGAGAGAGATAGTGTCGCTCATGTTCACCCCTTTGGAGACGCACAGTTATAACGTACAAAAGCTTGCTTGACTTTCGTTTTCTTAAGTCCTGTTTTCAAAAGGAAAGAGTTAAACTTAAGGGTAAACTATTTAAGTGGCAAGTCTTCTGTTGCTCACTCGTATTTTTGACAATTCAGTAGTGTACTGAATATTCCTGTGGAGTAGGTACTTTTGTTGGAGTGATAGCCAGAATTTGCCGGTGTGTATGTTCCTCTCACCCCTAGTGAAATGCTGACAAATAAATCTAGTTTTAGAGAGAGAAATAGTGAGAAGGCTAAAAGATTATCAGCCCACTGAATTATAGACTTGAGTTAAGGTTGTTCTGAGATATCTATGTTCCTCGCTCACTATTCAGTTACTATAATTGTGGAATAAATACAGAGTTAGAAGGAAGAACTTGAGTAAGTAAAAACATATAGTCAGGAGAATACTTAAGCACCCAAACAATTAATAAGAAGTGAAATAAAAACTGTAATTGTTTTTAGCAATGCCAAGAAGAAAGAAGAAGACGAAACTGAGTACAGAATACCAGTCGGGCAGTCTCTTCTCTTCTCTAATTCTCGACCCCACTTTTCCCCCTTGGCACTTACCTGAAGGAAGTGATGAATACCCACAGGAAGGTTCTAAGAGTGGCATTGGGAATTAAGCTTCATTCTGCTCCTAAGTTAATTAGAGTTCATAGATTGGTCCTGACACCAGTGACTTCTCTCAGTGGTGTGTCCATGATGTTGACCCTGGGGACAGTTCTTCTGTAAAGCACACAATTTACAGAGTGACTGACAGGGTCAAGGCTTGCATCAAGGAGGAGGTCTCCAAGATGCTAGAGCTAGGTTTGATTGAGTCCTCAAACAGCCCTTGAGCCAGCCCAGTAGTCTTGGTCCCAAAGCCTGCCGCACCTGGTGCCACACCTGAACTCCTGTTCTGTGTGGACTACCTGGGCTCAATTCAGTCACCAGGACTGATGAGCACCCCATCCCCAGAGCTGATAAGCTCTTTGATCAGTTGGGAGCTGCCCGGTACCTCAGCCCGTTTGACTTGACGTTGGGGTACTGGCAGATTGCCTTGACTGATGGGGCCAAGGAGAGATCAGCATTCTCAACACCAGAGGGGCACTACCAATTACGGGCGATGCCCTTTGGGTTGAAGAATAACCCTGCCACCTTTCAGAGGTTGGTCAACCAGGTTTTGGCTGGGTTGAAGGATTTCAGTGCTGCCTACCTGGATGGCATTGCAGTGTTCAGTGCCACTTGGGAGGAACATCTGCACCACCTCTGGGAAGTGTTGAAGGCTCTGCAGAGGGCAGGCCTCATGATTAAGGCAAGTGAGTGCCAGATCGGACAGGGTTCTGTGGTATACTTGGGACACCAGGTAGGGAGCGGCCAGGTGGCTCCCCTACAGCCCAAGATTGATACCATTTTGGCTTGGGAGCCCCCAAAGAACCAGACAGAGGTGAGAGCATTTTCAGGAATCACAGGGTAGTACAGGAGATTTATCAAAGGGCATAGCACCATTGTTGCCCCCTTGACAGAGCTGACTTCCTGGAAGCAGCCCACGAAAGTGAACTGGACTGACACCTGCTAGAAAGCTTTTGATGCCCTGAAATCTGCCATGTGCACGACACCCGTGCTTAAGGCACCCAACTTCTCAGAAGAGTTCATTGTGCAGACAGATGCTTCAGAGCATGGGGTGGGGATGTCCTCTCACAGCTGAATGAAGAGGGCGTAGACAAACCTGTAGTCTTCATTAGTAGGAGGTTACTTCCACAGGAACAGAGGTGGAGTGTGGATTGAGTGTGAGGCATTTGCTATGGTCTGGACGCTGAAGAAGCTGAGGCCCTAGTTGTTTGGGACCAACTTCCGGGTTCAGACCGACCACAGGCCCCTCAGATGGTGATGCAAATGAGGGGTGAGCATCCAAAGCTATTGAGGTGGTCCATTTCCCTACAGGGGATGGACTTTACGGTGGAACACCGCCCTGGTGCCGAGCATGCCAATTCTGATGGCCTGTCCAGATGTTTCTGTCTTAGTGAATAGTACTCCCAAGAGGGTGGGTAGTTCTCCCCACATTTCAGCTGGAGGCGACACGTGTTAGACCTGGCACCATTGGCGTGGGTCTCGCCTGCATTTTTTGCATTTGCCTCCTGTGTTTTTGCGGTATGTTGGACTCCATTTTGCTGGTCTAGATGCTTTGGGCACTTTGCCACTGCTGTTTAGTGCCAAAGTGCGAGTGCTTCCTTTGAAAATTACTGTTATGGATTGGTGTTTCCATGATTGGCTATTTGATTTACTAGTCAGTTCCTAGTACAGTGCACAGTATCTGGCCGGGCCTGTAAATCAAATGCTGCTGGTGGGCTTGCAGCACTGATTGTTCCAACCACAGAAGCATCCTGTAAATGTAACTCTGGCCTGCCACTGCAGAGCCTGTGTGCAGTCTGGTACTGCCATGTCGACATGGCAAATGCACCCACTTACCAGGCCCTACCCTTCCCTTTCCTTACAGGTCAGACACCCCTAAGGTAGACCCAAGGTACCCCTGTGGGCAGGGTGCAGTGTATGTGAAAGGTAGGACATGCTCTGATGTGTGTCGCATGTCCTAACAGTGAATTACTGCCAATTTCGTTTTTCACTATTGCAAGGCGACTTGTTCCCATAGGACAGAATGGGGAGTTTGTTTATAACATTTTATAAACATAACTGGCCCTGGTAGCAAGATAGGAAAATAAAGTTTAGTATGCCTGAACTCAGAAGGTTCAAGTGCACCTTTTAGTGAGGGTGATTTTCACATTCTGTGTTTGAAAACACCACTTTTAGAAAGTAGATATTTTCTTACCTAACCATCCAGTGTGCCTCTGCTAGGTTTGCGTATTGCATGTCTGGCTTTGGGATGACAGGGGCTTGAGAGGGGCAGTGGCTCCAGAAGTCCGATGAGTCAGAGCTGGGCTGAATATACCTGGGCTGCATTTGGAGTAGGGGAGGAGATTTCCTTTCACCTGAATGGGCTTGGTATGCCTGCAACAATGCTGCCTCCACCTCCTGCCAGAAAGCTGCACCAGTGAAGACAGAACTGGTTTTGCCTTGGTAAAGACACTCTGCCTTTGGAGGACAAAGTATTTTTGTGTATAAAGAGGGGCCCAGACCTTTAGATCACTTCTGGGAAATAAAGAGGAACCTTTGCCAAGGAGAAGAGCCGGGGAAGCGAAGGAGGAATACTGCCCCTGTGCTGTTTGCAGTCTGGGGTTGGCCTGCAGTGGCTACTTGATGCCAAGGAAAGGAGAAAAGGACTTTGCTATTTGCTTTGTCCCCTGCTTGAGGAAGAGCTCCAGGGGCTTGAAACTGAGCTTGCCTCCTGTTTTGAAGTCTCAGGGACACAAAGACTTCACCACCAGGTCCCCTGAACTATCTTGCTGGAAGTTCTGGCCTGCAAAGAGGTGCCTGCTATTGTTTTGGACCTCTAGAGACTGTTTTCTGCTGGGCGCTGGAAGAATCCACGCATCGTCCTGGTTTGTCGTATCACATCAAGGCGCCAAGTTTGTTCCATCGTTGGGGGATGCAGTAACTGACGCATCACCTCCCCACACAGTAAGAAATAGACGCATCATCTCCACTCTGGTAAGGAACCGACGCATCACCTCCCTTGCGCAGCAGTAAGAAACCAGCGTATTACCTCCCCCGGAGCAAGCAACCAATGCATCCCCTTCACTGAGTGTAAGGAACCAATGCATCACCTTCCCTGCAGCCCATTTTGTTTGTTTGCATGACGCTTCCTATGTACTTTTTTTAGAAAGGTGTTGCATCTGCAATTTGCTTTGAACTGAACTATTTCTACCCTATGAAAGTTCTATTTTTATTACTGTATTTTTGTTGTTTGGTCTTGTTTTGGTTTAGATAAAGATTACGCATTTTCCTAAACTGGTGTGGCGTCCATTGGTTCTGTTTTCACTTTATTACTGTCTGTGTCCACAAATGCTTTACACACTGCCTCTGAGATAAGCCTGTCTGCTCGTGCCAAGCTACCAAGGGGGTGAGCAGGGGTTATTTTAGAAATGTATCCCCCTTACCCTGACTAGAAGCAAGGGTCCCTCTTTGGACAAAGGTACCTACCTCTGCCAACTAGAGACCCACATTTCTAACATGAGGAAAATAAGGGAAGCACACAAAAAAATGGGCTGTGTCTCATCCAGAAAAACCAAACCAGAAGAGAAACGAAAACTAAGGAGAGAAGGTTTGGAGAGAAGATTTCAAAACTCAATGCTATAAATGAGGGAATCCAGCTGTATCTTATGTTCCATCAGAAGATGTGGACAAACAGTTCTTCATCCTCATTGAGACCTCCCAGGGATTTAGTCCTAAGCTGGATGATATATTCTGATTCCAACATTCTGAGTTTCTTCTGTGTTGCCTCCGCAGACTTCCTGTGCGACCCTGTCAATGCGAAAATAACACAATAGGTCAGCATCACGATTATGTTTGCTTGCTCAGTGTCTTGCTACTGGATAACTCATATCCAAGTTCTTAATGACACTATAGTGTTTCAAGACCCTCTTCTTTATGGGGCAGATGGTACTCCCCGCATATTTGTGGCCACAAGGACATATAAGGGCATATGTCACATAATCATTGCCACATGTTATACATTTGTTAATGCAGCTTGTTTTTACTGTCTGTAGTTTGTATTCTCTCCTATTTGTGCCATGATGGAAAGCTTTGCATTGTCCACATTTATAGACTCCTCTCTGTTCTTGTAGCCATTCCCTCCGACCTCTGGCTGTAGTGGTGTAACTGTGAACCAGAAGGTCCCTTAAAGACTTGGATTTGCGATAGGTTACCGGTGCATGTGGTGGCATAAACCTACCAATTACTGAATCTGTTTTAATCAAATGCCAATGCTTATTTACAATCTTCCTTACGGCACCTGATTCACTTTTGTAAGTAGTGATCAGTCTCACCAAATGGGGATTCTCTTGTGTTTTCTTTTTGTGTACCAGAAGTTGATCTCTAGGTGATAGTTCTACCTTACTGCTGTCCTCCCTAAGAACTTTGTAAGGATATCCTCTTGCTATGAATCTAGATGTTCTGCGGTCTGCCTTGTTCTTAAAACTTTGTGTTATACAACATGCTCTCTTAGCCCTCAACAACTTGCCTTAGGGGATACTCCACTTCAAACTGTCTGAGTGGTGGCTTCTGGCATGAAGAATACTGTTGCAAGCTGTCTCTTTACAATAAAGGCGAATTTGGATGCTTCCTTCCACTTTTTTGACTGATACATTCAAAAAGTCCATCACAGTGTTGTGTATTTTGTGTGTGAAGGACATATTCAAAGTATTGTTAGCAATATGTGACAGAAAATCAAGCAATACGGGTTCAGGACTTTCTTAAATTAGAAATAAATCATCTATATATCGAGTCCAAAATACAATATGATTCGTCCAACTTTGATTCTCATCTATCCAAACATGCTGTTCCTCCCACCCTATAAAAATACAGGCATAACTTGGGGCAAAGCAACTTCCCATTGCAGGCCCCACCAATTGACGGTACCAGATATCATTGAAGATGAAAAAGTTGTTTTTTAGACAGAAACGTAGCATGTGCAATAACATCATGTGATGGAAACTGCATAATGGTTTGTCCCTGAAGAAATGTCTGCATGCTTTTATACCCAGATCATGATCTATAAATGCATATTAGGATACTACATCTTGGGTGGCAAAAGTGAAACTGGGATGCCAAGTTATCTCTGAGATTTTAGAAATAAAATCTGTACTGTCCCTGCAATATGATTGTTGGGCAAGTAGATAGGGCAGAGGTGGAAATCTAGGTAAATTAAAGCCTGATCGAGGAGCCTACTGATGGAGGAACCTACGAGGAGCATAGGACTTCTTCCCCAGCAACTGTCTGCACAGAAGTGAGGGAATGGAATCCTGCCAGAGTGAACAAGGAATAAGAAGGTTGAAGGTAAAAATTCTAAATGTGATGAAGGGACAACATGACAAAGTGGTAGCAGAAATTGGATGAAGTACTTCAAGTTCTACGTGACAACTGAATTCTCATTAGGAGTAGTGGAGTCCCCTCTTATTGCTTCTAATTACTTTTGCTAGGAACATATTCAATCTTAAAAAAAAATCTTGCAGCCGCATAGACATCCTTGCTATCCTGGCAGTAGCTTTATAAAGCCCTTCAGTAGAGAGGAGTTTGGTAAGAGGTTTATGGTCAGATCTGACAATACATTATTTGCCCCATACGAAGCTGCAAAAATGTTCTAATGCCCAAACCACTGCCAAAGTGTTTTTCTCAATTACAGAAAATTTACTCTCAGGAGTAGAAAGAGCTCTGAACGCGAACGCAATTATACGTTCTTTGCCAAATTCATCAATCTTAGAAAGTACTCCACCTAATACTTTGTTGCTAGCATCCACCGTAATTATAGTATTAAGATCCATGTTGAAAGGACATAACACCGGGCATGAATGATGTCCTTTTTAATGGGGTTAAACTCATTATCATATGCTGCAGACCACGCAAATTTAACATTGCTCTAAGGAGTTGCCTGATGTTGAAGACTTTGCTGGAGAAACCGTTAACAAATTTAGCATAAAACTCTGCCATCCCTACAAATGATCTAATTTCATCTTTATTGGAAGGAGAAGGAGCTTCTCTTATGGCATCCACTAACTTGGGTTTAGTGGAAACGCCATCAGCACACAGCACGTGGCCAAGATATGTTACAGACTTAACACCAAATTTACATTTTGAATATTCTATGGTTAACCCTTTTTCCTCCAATGTACCTAAAACTTCCTCTAAGACAGCATTGTGTTCAACTTTATCTTTCCCAAAAATGAGAATATCATCCTGAAAAAATCTTACTTTGGAATGCTTGCCAAATAGTTGATGCATAATGCGTAGAAAGATGGCAGCGGCAGAAGCCAACCCGAAAGGCATTCTTTTAAACTGAAAGCACCCCATGGGTGTGATAAATGCAGTAAATTGTTTGCTATCGTTATCAAGTAAAATTTGATGATATGCTGAAGACAAATCAATTGTAGAAAAAATATTGGCACCATTTACAGAAGATAACATTTCAGAAAGTTTAGGCAAAGGAAACTTATCTACAACTAAGTTTTCCTTTAAGTGGTGAAGATCAATACATAGGCGAATATTGCCATTGGAGCGTCTGGCAACCACCACTGGAGAAATCCACTCGGAGGATTCGATTGTTTCAATTATATCCTCCTTAACAAGTCTTTCTAATTCTTTTTCGCCTTCACCACAAATCAAAATGGAAATGTTTCTTGCCTTAAAAGTTTTTGGATTAGAGTTGCTCTTTAAAACTATGCGATGCACAAAGCCTTTAAAACAACCAATGTTATCACTGAAAATGTTGGGAACTTCGCTAACATGAAATTCTCAATTTTACTGCCGTCATTAACAACAAGGACAGGATCAGAACTATTAGGATTTAAAATTATGTCTAAATTGCCTTGGTCTCTCCAACCAACATATAATTTACCAAAAGATTCTCTACCTTTGAACCTAAACTTTAGAGGTCTAAAGCCAACCATGTCACTTTTTTCTCCAGAATATCCTTAAGGAGAAATATCAGGGGTGTAAAGTGTATTCCCTAAGAAATGTACACAATCAGAATTCCAAACATGTTTGTTAACAATTGTATATGGAGAACCAGAATCAGCATAAATATTAATTGGAACTCCACCTATTAACATATTACAAATTGTTTTTTTTAATCTCCTTTTCAGAAGAATCATTGATGTTAAAAATGAATTGTTTTTCAATAAGTTTCTCATTACAATCATCTTTAACAGAACAGTGCATCATTTTCTTAACAATGCACTCATCATCACCTGAAGAGGATTCATAAATAACTTTCACCTTTTTTATTTTTATTGCAGGTCTGGAATAATGTCCAATCAATCCACAATTGGAACATTTTTCCTTAATCGCATGACACAATTTTTTATTAGCCAAATGGGAGTCACTGCCAAAACAGTAACACTTTAGGTCTTCACTCTTTTTAGACTCATGAGGACTTTAGAAACAATTTGTTCAGAAATTCCTTTGTCCTCATTCTTAAATGCTTTAGCGCTACGACCAGATAATTCAGCTTTCCTGACAATGGCTAATACATCTTTGAGATCAGCGTCTCCGTTAATCCAAAGTCTGTCTTGGATCGCTGGATCAGAAGCATGCATTACAACCTGATCTCTTATAAATTGCTCCTGAAGATGATCAAATTTACAGTCTTCAGCCATTGTCTTAAGTTCTGCAACATAAACATCATCAGTCTCACCTGGTTGCTGTTTCCTGTGAAAAAATGTGTATCTAGTTATGCCTATACAAACTTTAGGAGAAAAATGGTTATCAAAATCTTTTAAAATATCAGAGAAAACATTAGCATCACCCCGCCGGCTGCTTTATTCATTTCATCATAAATCTTTAAACCACAAGCACCCACGGAATGTAAAAACTGTTTTTTCTTCCTTTCTGGCTTCATTTTTCCATCTTCATCTATGGTCTCAATGAAGTTTAGAAAATAAGCTTTCTACTGTGGCCATTTCATGCAGGGTTCTGATCCTGTAGGCCAAAATGCATGTGGGGATGGAATAGTGAAATTCTGGGTAGCCATGTTGAAGCTCACAAGTAAGGTGAAAACATTTTTGTTGGTAAAAAAGTCAATGAAATCGATGAAAATGGAAGAATAGATATAGTACTTAAATAGTCATAGAACAAAATGTCAAATCCAATGGTAAAAGGAAATAAAAATAATGTATAATGACCTCTCACTAGAAGGATCAGTAACACTATTAAGCAAGCGCTATTAAAAGAAAAATAGGAGCTTACTTGAAGTCCTTCGTGTCAATTAAAATCCTTCGTCGGCAAAAGGAAAAGAGCATAGCTATGGAAACAAAAAGTTTAAAAATGGCCGCTACGTAGAGCTACGTGATGACGCGATCACGCAGATAGTATGCTGGACGCGCTGAGCAGAAGCTCGCGGAGCGCCATGCAATCTCAGAAGACGCGAGGCTTGGTGTAGTGACACGCAGGAAGGAGCGTTCCTAACGTCACCACAGAGGCAAGCAGTTGGGGTTGTCTGCTGTGCTCGGAGTGCTGATCGAACATGGAGGTAATTACATTTGAATTGAACGCGCATTCAAAGGGAAATGCTTAGCGCGCATGTAATTACATTTGAATCAAAGTCTGTATTCCAAGCAAATGTTTGGTGCGCGTTAAAAAGAAATAGCTGAAGCACCACAAGGTCTTTAAAACTCTGCGAGGGTTACTACAGAGTTCAGATAGGATAAAATAAAACAGATACTGCGCGCTTATGTTAAAAAAAAAGTACTCACTTAGAAATTTAGAAACCGTTCCAGTTAAGCAGCCAAAGTAAATCCTCGCCAGAATAAATCACAAATAGCGAAGGTCCAAAAGTTCAGGAAAGAGTCAATCCAACGAGGTTAGGATGAGTGAATCCAATAAAATTAAAAAAAATATCCATCAAATGGGTTCGAGGGTTTCCTAGTGTTCCAAGAAATAGTCGCCAAATTGTAAAGTTCAATACTACACCAGGAATTGTAGTATAAGGTTTTATTAGAAAGGAACACAGGAGCAATGTAGGATGCAGCCTACACAGGACTTCTTTACCAGCAACTGTCTGCACAGAAGCCAGGGAATGGAATCCTGCCAGAGTGAACAAGGAATAAGAAGGTTGAAGGTAAACAATTCTAAATGTGATGAAGGAACAACAAACATGACAAAGTGGTAGCAGAAATTGGATGAAGTACTTCAAGTTCTACGTGACAACTGAATTCTCATTAGGAGTAGTGGAGTCCCCTCTTATTGCTGATGAACATGTTTATGATGTGGGGAAGAATTTGATGTTTAGAGCGTAGAGTGGCTATCCTAGAATAATGCACCTCGTTGTTTTTAGCATTCGTCCAGTCATTGGCTTTTGCCTAAAAAAAGATGAAAGAATTGGTAAAAAGCAGTTATTGCATAAGTTAAAGCAACCAACCACCTGCTCCAATCTCTAATGCTCGGGTCCCAAAGACATAAGAATCTCACTCTTCCCCGGTGCCCCAGAACCCCTCAACTACTTCTGTGGCGCTCTATTTATTTATTTATGCAACTTTTAAAGCGCGCAACTACCCGTGGGTGTCTCGGCGCTATAGATCAAAAGTAGTCAGACAGAAAGTGGTTGAACAGCCAGCCAGAGCAGCCTCACGAGTCACCACTGCACTCATACCCATCTATGCCACCTTTTTCTATTAGTAAGTCTCCAGTCTGCAGCAGGCCTCGTTCTGAAGCTCAGAGCTAGTAGGGTGAGACCAGCTGGGCAGGAGAAAAGTTTACAGCGGGTGACGGAAATAGTTATGCTACACCCAGTGCACATGGATACTGTGCCAACCAGAGTGACAAGATAGAAGAGCAGCGGGACATGAACGGGAAAAGGTCCATGGACAGAAAATAGGGTATCATCAATGCAACAGCACTAAAGACTGTCTGTCTGACTGTTAAATGCACATTAAAGTAAGGCACAGAGACCAGCAAAAATGCAATAGCAGAGCATAAAGCTGGGGGGGGGAAATTCCTTCCAGAGAGAGAGACTAGGCACTGTGAGAGATTGTTCTCAAATCACACTTTCCTCCCACCACTGAGTGCACCTTCCAGTCTCCACACACATTACCCCATGCGTGGTTGGCCATCCATACACACAATTGAACGTCGTCTATATGCAGTTGCACTCATCCGCAAAGAGCTGACAAACTTTGGCTCCAGACGTACATCAAGAGAGACCACACATGACCCATGCTAAACAGTTCATTCAGTCCCCTTCTGACTCACTTGTGTTCACCAGGGGTATCGACAGTTGAATGCCACCACACCTTCACCCAGACTGAGCCCAAAGCCATTTCCCCACAGAGGTCACCCCCATTAGACAGTCCCTATCCCCACTCCCAAACCACCTCAGGTGTCGAAGGTAGTCCCTGAAATTATTAGGAAAACAAAGTCGGAGGTCATTCCCATCGCCAGCTGAACCAGCAGAGTTCATGGCTTTCGGAAGGAAAGGGGAGACTGCTGTTGCCTGAGACTTTTCCCCTTCTCCCCCAGTGTGCCACAAATCCACACCAAAAATAACCCACAACTCAGTGAGGGTTCTGTGTAGGGTTTTAAGTATGCAGGGAGAATGGCGCTCTAAACTGGTAGCGGTAAGTTAGGCAAATACATAAAAAGAAAATGGTGAAGTGCTACTAGGTCAGAGGAAACCCCAATAACCCCTGATGGGAATGGCAAGGGCCCACTCTGTAAATGCAACAAAGGTCCTGTGCACACGTTAGGTTAAATACAAGTAAATGTCTGTATGAGGAAACACAATGTAATGGTAGGAATGGAGACAGGGTCAACACCACTTGACGGTTTTGTTTAGGTGAAATATATTTGAACGTTCTTCTTCAGAAGGAGAACATCAAAGACAAACCAGCCAACAAATGTTTCGTCAATCAGGCAGTGTACCCATGACTCTTCAGGGCTGAAAATAACGCGATAAGCTCAGTGTTGTGGGACCGGTGATAATTCCAACCCGGACTTAACGGGTTATGTGATAAAGGAAGGGCCAGTAGTGGCCCGAAATCATGAAGGGAAACATGGGCTGACAGATCAGTCACTTCCCTGTGTGTCCAACAACGAGGGATGACAGGTGGGTTCAACCGTCACTGGAGTAATCTCGTAAATTCACGACATTGTGCACAGGACCTTTGTTGAACCCACAACTCAGCTCTCTCCATGTTTTGTGATGCGCAGCACCCTATGTGTTCCATGCCAGTAAAGTGCCTGGATGCCGTCCCTCGGATGGCTGTACTAAGGCTGGCTCTGCCTCTATGGGAACTTAATATAAGTGCTCAATAGTTCAGTGGTAGTAAGGTGCTCTCATCATGGTTGAATACATGTTGCTGGTGGGGATCTCCTCTTCTCTGAGGCAGTCAACTAGACAGGATGAATTGTACATATCCCTGTTCTTTTTGGTTCTGTGTTCTCCAGCAGAAGGTACTCACCCGGCTGGATGGCAGACAGCTTAAGGTCAGCTGGGTCATTTTCATGGTAATGGCTGGTGCAAGTTTCAATTTAAGCACTGAAGGCACAACTATTTCACAAGTCACTGAAACCATATTCAAAATGCTGCTTCTCACACAAAAAGAAACACTGGCCGTATATTAAAATTCCCTATTTCTTTACGATCTTCTAGATAAGGATATACATGTACTATAGTAGTTGTCAAGTACTGTGTTTCAATAAAATGATGCGTTTTTGATTTAGAGTTCTTTTACACACAAAAATAAATTCTTGAAAAATACAAACTGAAAAATATAATACGTATTTTTTCAGATCATACTTTAAGTAAACATTTGTTTATTATATGGAATCTGTTGCTTTTAGCAGGGTAAAGTCATCTTTTCAAAATGGCCTCTGCAGTGATGCACATGAGCATGTTGTGGTGTTTTATGTTATGGTGTGCTATATTATGTTATGAATAGGAACACTTAGTAACCATATGTTCCCTTCTGGCAGCTGTTGCCCCAGAAAACAATGCTCTCCATGCATTGCTATGGAAGCACACCCGGTGTGGACTACTACACTCAGTTCACAATCACGTAGCAGCATTGTGAAAAAGAAATACTCCAAAACCCATGCTATCTATATTTTTGTTTAAATGTATAAGTCATGGGAGATATCTATAGCGGGCTTTAGCCAACCTAAAGAATTAGGGCCACATGCATCATTGTAAGGTTTTGCGATTCCTTATTTGTGATTTTTAGGGAATCGCAAATAAGGAATCGCAAAATGGGATGCATGATTTTATTTGCATAATATTTGCGATTCTGTAAAAATCGCAATTTTTACCGAATCGCAAATATTATGGGAATTCCTAATTGCGATTTCGCAAATCCCATTGATTCCTGTGGGCCAAAAGGCCCATAGGAGTCAATGGGAAGGCATTTACAAATTGCAAATTTGAAAATGCGATTCTCAATTTGTTAATGCATTCCAAGGGTGCAGAGGGGGGTCCAAAGGACCCCCCCCTGCACCCCTGAAATGTATTTTAAAGTGCATGTTTCACACACACATGTCCTAAGGACATGTGTGTCTGTAACATGAAAGTTTAAAAAATGCATTTTTGAGCATTTTCATAACTTTTCGCAAATTACCACGAGGTTCAACCTTGTGGTAATTTGCACCCCCTAATTGCTAATTCGCAGTTTGAAAAACAATCATGCATTGCTTTTAAGGAATCGCCAATTTGCGACTCCTTAAAGGCATTCGCATTTTTGGAAATCGCTAAAAATAGCGAATTTCACAAAAATGTATGATGCATCCCAAAAACTTATTTAGGAATCGCAAACGGACGAATTTACCGATTCGCACCATTTGCACTTCCTAAATAGGTTGATGCATGTGGCCCGATATGTATAATATGAAGTAGGGGTGGATCTTGCCCAAATTTGTGGTGTTCTGTTACCTCTTTTTGTGAATTGGACTTGACTTCCATGGCTTTAGCGCTACCTGGAGAAAAGGAATGTGAAGTGCTGGGGAAGAGCTTCAGCATACTGAGGGTTTTCTGATGAATGAAGCTATGCTTTCTCACATCAAAGCTGTTGAAACTGAACGTAAAAGAAGCCATTTCTGGTTTCAATCTGTTTGGTTCGTCGGTCCCTGCTCGGCCTTCCCCGATTTCCATGGGAAAAGTAACATTAAAGAAGGAAGATTCCCCCCATTCAAAGGGTGCCTCTCCCTTGTGGAATTATGCCGAGTGATCGTGGCAGTTCGGTGATCTTTGAACAGGAATCTACTTGACTGCACCGCCATGGAAGAGAATCGTGGGACGAGTGCATCAACCCAGCGTGGACTAACATTCCCTCCCTCACAAAGAAGCCCTGTCTTTCTCTTCCTGTGGGGTACTGGCATATTGTGGTGGTTACCCCAATCTGCCTGCACTATGCCATTTTGTCATTGGGCTGCCCCTACACCCCCTGAATACTCACCATTCTTTCTGCCCCTAGGGAAAAGGAGATTGGGGGGTTAGACTCAATATGCCTTATGCAGGGTACCAGAAAGTCCTCTAGTCACAAGGGAACTGTTTAAAAAATATAGGGGTAGCCTATCTGGCATCAGGCTGCTGCCACACCCCCTGACATCTAGGCAAACTCTGTGCCTCTTGGGAGGGCAGATTGGGAATCTTTTTCTCATTCTGCCTACCCCACAGTGTTAGAAAAACCCCTAGGACCAAGGAAAATATAAAAAAAGAAAGCAATGGATGAGGGGCGGTCCATTCTGGCATCACACCAGCCTTTCACCCACATGCATTACACAGTCCTTCTGCCTCCCTGGGAGGCAGTTTGGGAGTTAACCCTCAGTTTGCACACACCAAGGGACATGATCCCACTAGACACTGGCGACCATATTTTAAAAACAAAAAAAAGAAATGGGTGGGGGGACAGCCTGTATTAGCATTGGGTGGTTTCCCCAGTAGCCTTGGCCCTAGACAGTCTTTCTTTCTCCCTCAAGGGGCAGATTAGGATGTTTAGTACCAATCTGAACACCTCAGAGGGACGGAAGCATCCTAGACACCAGGGACTGATGATAAGAAAACAGAAATGGGATGGTAGGCCTGTCTCTCATGGAAATGGCATCTGCGCATCTCGAAGCCATAGTCTTTCTGCTCTGTGTAATACAGATTGGAGGGAGTACCTCCAATCTGCCCACCCAGGTGTCAGAATGTCCTGTAGACACCAAGGATTATTGCCTAAAAATGGAACAGGGTGTAGAGCTGGCCCATTCTACCTCAAAGCTACCCCACCCCACATCACCTCATGGTCTAGGTTCTAGGTCTAACCCATCATAGCGAAAGAGAGGAAATGTGTATTTTTTGGGTGTAGTTTTTTTTTTGTAAAACCTTTATTTGTGTTTTAAGGAAAGAAGACACAAAGAATTAAAGAGAGCGACAATTCCATAGTATCTGCTTGTCTGCTCTGGTTTGGTGTTCGAGCTCCGGGTCCCGAAGACCCAGCAGTATATAAGCCATGGAGCCATCAACAGGATATCCTAGTATCTCTCGGATATGGGACAAAATCTCCTCCCAGTATGGGCGGATGATCGGACAGTCCCACCAAATATGGCGGAAATCACCAAGCAACCACAGCCTCTCCAGCATCTGTCAGAGGAGGTCGGGAAGATGCGGTGTAACTTGGCAGGGTATAAATACCAATCCATGAGAGTCTTGAGTTGGGCCTCTCTGAGTTCCAATGAGTGGTTGTGCATGGCGATGTCCCACCACAAGCGCAACCACTCCCCATCTTAGATGGCTCGTCCAAGGAAGTCTTCCCATGTACCCATGTTCCGGGGGCGAGGTGACACTGCGGAAGTAAGTAAAAGGCCATAGAGGAAGGAGATGACTCCTTTCATGGAAGAGGTTCGTAATAGAAAAGCTTCAGAGATGGAAGGCGGTCTTGTGGCCCCGGCGTGGACTGCAGAGGACGTGGCCCAAGCGAGCAGCTGAATATGTCGGAAGCGCTCGGACACCGTCACTCCGTAGTCCCGCATACAGTTGACAAAGGTAAGTGGGGCATGGCCATGGAACAGGTGCGTGAGAGCGTGGCATTCCCTTCTCTCCAAACATCGAAGGGCCCTTCTTGAAGTGCCGGTGGGAAGGCCGGGTTAAAGTGTAGTGGCGTGAAGGGGGAGGGGAACGAAGTTCAGCGTTCATCTCCAGTCACTGTGTCCCAGACCTTGAGGGTAGTGCCGGTGGGGGTACTAATGTATGCATTCTTGGGTCTGTCCTTTTTAGGTTTCCACGCCAAATCCCAAATCGATCTTCCAGCTACACTTCTGTCCATGTGCAGCCAGTGTTTCTCCGAGAGTTGTTGGGACCACTCCACTATGACCCATAGTTGTGCGGCTTTGTAGTATAAATGCATGTCGGGAAGGCCCACTCCTCCCTCCTTCCGCGGCAGGCGGAGTGTAGCAAAGGAGAACCGCGCTCTACCCCCGTGCCAGACGAACCGTAACATCTGGGTCTTGAGACGCCGGAAGGAGTCAGCCTCCAGCGGTATAGGGAGCACCTGGAAGAGATATAAGATTTTGGGGAGAATAACCATTTTAAGTGCGTGGATTCTACCCAGCCATGATATGTATTTCGGCTGCCAGCACTCCAGGTCAGCCCGGGTTTGCGCCAACAACTGGGGGAAGTTTGCCGAATACAACTGCCCAATCGAGGGAGTCAACCGAAGTCCCAAGTACAGGATGGAGTGGGGGGCCCACGACAGGGGCGTGAGTGGCCGCAATCTATCCACCTCTGCTGAGGGAAGTGTAAGATTAAGGACAAAGGACTTATCGTAGTTTACTTTGAAGCCCGCCACCTCCTCGAAGCGAAGAAGAACCTGTTGGACGTGCGGGAGAGAGTGGGCCGGGTCCTTGATAGAGAGGAGGACGTAATCGGCAAAAAGGGTAATCTTATGTTGCTCTCCCGAGAATGGGAGTCCACGTATCTCTTCATGCTCATGCACAGCAAGTGCCAGAGGCTCAATACTCAGGGCGAAGAGCAGAGAGGAGAGGGGGCATTCCTTCCTGGTGCCACATGAGTGAGAGAAGAACGCAGAGAGATGGCCATTTACTGCACCCGTGAGCGGGGGATGCTGTAATTCACTCTCACCATCGAGAGGAATTTAGTGGAAAAGCCGAAGGTGGCCAAAGTACGAAATAAGAAGCCCCAGTCCACCTGATCAAAGGCTTTTTCGGCGTCAAGGCCTACTAGAACCGCCGGGATCCTGAACCTATTGGCCTTCTCAATCAGATGGATGACTCAACTCGTGTTGTCATGGGTTTGGCGGCCCATGATGAAACCAGATTGGTCTGGATGAATGAGTGCCGGCATCAGGTCCTGGAGCCTTCCCGCAATGATGGAGGAATACAACTTGGCGTCGATATTGAGGAGGGCTATCGGTCGGTATGAGGAGCATTTGGACGGGTCTTTCCCCGGTTTGGGAATAACCGAGATTACGGCCTCGGCCATGCAGCCCGATGTCTCCCCAGTTTCTGCCATGGTATTAAAAAGGGAAACCAGAAAGTCGCTCACCTCCGATGTGAAGGTCTGATAGAATAGAGCAGTATAGCCATCCGGCCGCCTTATGGGGTTTCAGATTTTTAATAGCATCCATGACCTCCTCCCTAGTAAACGGGGCCTCGAGTAATCCATTCCATTCCTGGGAAACCCGGGGAAGCGGAAGGCCACTCAGGTAAGCTTGTTGGCTAGCAGGGTCTGAGGCTTCCCCTCTATAGAGCGCTGCGTAAAAGTGTCCGAAGAGGTCGTCCTTGTCCTCGTCCCGATGGTGCAGGATCCCCGCAGCATCCTGAACACCTGCTATATACTCCCGTTCCCGTTTATACCAGAGCTGGCGAGCCAGGTGTCTCCCCACTTTGTTCCCCTGGGCATAGGAGAGGTGCCGAAGTTTAAGTAGAGTGAGCTCTGCTCTGTTGTTATAGTGAGCTCTAAGTTTTCCCCGAGTCACCGTCAATGGGCGAAGGGTCAACCTGTAAGGGTTCTGTTTATGCTCTTGTTCAAGAACATCGAGTTCCTTCTCCAACTCCTCACACTCCTTACGTCTCAGCTTATTAAGATTGGCATTGAGGGCCAAGCAGGTGCCCCTCATTGACGCCTTAAAGGCGTCCCATGTGGTGAAGGTTGATGTATCGGCCACAGGATTAAGATCGAAAAATTCTCGTATGGCCTTGCGCAATTCCTTACAGGAAGTCTCATCCCGAATAAGCGAGGCTGGGAAGTACCATTTGCGTTGCCCGTCACCCCTTGCCGACCAGCGCAAACAGAGCACGTGTAAGCTGTGATAAGAGACCGAGAGTGGGAACATTCGGGCGTCGGGAACATCCCCTCTAAGAGACTGGCTCAAAAAAATGTGGTCCAGGGGGGAATAGGTGTGGTGGACATGAGAGAAGAAGGTGTAGTCCCGAGATTGGGAATGGAGAGACCGCCACCCATCCACCAGCCCCAAGTTTCCTATCAACGATTCAGAAAAGGGGGTGGTGATGAACAGAGTGTCTGAATTAAGCAGACCACTCTTACCCAGTCCAAAGATCAGGGCTTGATCCATCACCGTTATTTATCTCACTGCACCATTCCAGCTCAGAACCTGGCTATATGCAAATCAGTCTGTCCCTGGCCCAGTGCATCATGGGAACAGGGCAGACTAAACTACCAAGCCAATTCTTCACCAGAAAGGAGACAAGCTACCGGGGACCGGTTTCTGGCATTTCAGCCTTCTTCGGCCCGGCTTGCTTGAATCCTGATGGTGCAGTGAGAAAGGGACTCATGTCTGAGTATACCCTGCCACACCTATAGTGGCCAAAAACGATTCAGAAAAGGGGGTGGTGATGAACAGAGTGTCTGAATTAGGCAGACCACTCTTACCCAGTCCAAAGATCAGGGCTTGATCCATCACCATTATTTATCTCACTGCACCATCCCAGCTCAGAACCTGGCTATATGCAAATCAGTCTGTCCCTGGCCCAAGTTTCCTATCAAGTGCTGCGTTTCAGCTGAAAACACCCCAGTGTCTGAACACTGGTTATGAGAGCTATCCATTCCCTTATGCCATACTAGATTAAAGTCCCCCATCAAAAACAAGGCGCCCTCCACAAAGTCATCCACCCCTCGCATCAGATCCTGGAGGAAGCCATTCTGGCCTGCATTCGGAGCATACACCACCACAAAGGTGCACATTTTATCATACAACAACCCCTTGACCATCAGCCAACGGCCCTCCTTATCGCTGCGCACCCCCATGGGCTGAAAGTGAAGGGCAGACCGGAAGAGAAGGGCCACCCCTCTATGCTTCGTGGTAGCCGATGACCTGTAAAAATGGGGAAAGTTTTTATGTTTGAGGTGTAATTCATCCTTGCACGCCAGGTGTGTCTCCTGGAGACCCACCACATCCAGCTGGTGATCAAGCACATACTTCCAAATTTTTTGGCGCTTCTGCGGGGAATTCAAGCCCTTCACATTCCATGTACCTATAGTTAGCGGCATTACACAATGAAATCCTCACCTCCCGCTATCTGCATACAGCAAAGACATCTCACATGCCTTACCGACCAGGGCAGCCAAACGGCTTGTCGTGCTAGAATCTCCAACCACAAACAACTGCAAAGAGTCCAGCCCAGGCAGGCGTGTGTCCCCCCTGACCTCCCCAGGCTCCTCTCCTCCACTCTCCGCCACCACACTCTCCGCGATTCCAGAACTATTGGGTCTAAAGGCATAACCCCAGCAGGCCACCACTTGACATCCATCCACATGCACACTTCTTGGTCACCACCACTGTCTCCCCGGTTCCCAACTTCCCCGCCTCTCTCAGGAGCCCACCCATACAACTTTTCCCCCCCCAAACCCATAAGCCCCGCAAGGGGACAACAAAACAAAAGAAAGCAATGGGAGGGAGTAAGGAAAATTCTCACCAAACAGGTCAGAAGGACCAGCAGTACCAAAGTGCGTACGTGTACTGATACCCTCAAGGAATGAGGGTCGGGGGTACAGTCAGTGGTCCCCCAGGGTCTGGTCCGGGGTGTCTTCCCAGAAAGTACATAAGGACCCACGGTACCTGAATCGGAGGTGTCCCCCCGACGCCATCTATTCAGCTGAGCAGGACTCAGGCCGCTCCGGAGCTGTCTCTTGATGTAGCCTCTGTCACTGTGGTCACAGAGGCAACCGCTGCCCCTCTCTCCTGCAGGCTAGTCATGGGGTCCGGTCTCCTCATTGCTGCTGCACCGCCTACTATCTGCCAGGATGAAGAGCGCCGTCTCAGTCTCGCAGGGGAGCTCCCTCCTCTCGGGGAGGGGCCGCGTCGTTCGGACCCTGCAGGTCTTTGGCAGCTTGCAGGGAACAGACCTGAACCAACCTATTTTGCCATCTGAAGACGAGACGAAAGGGGTGACCCCAGAAGTAGGCCACATTCTGGTCTCGCAAAAAGGCGGTAACAGGTCGGAATTCGCGCCTTTTCTGAAGCGTCGAGGCCGCCAAATCCAGAAAGAGCTGAGGATGATGATCCCGAAACTGCAACGAAGAAATCCCATGAGCTTTCCTGAGTATGCGCTCCTTCAGTTGGAAATCGTGGACGCAAACCAGGATGTCCGGGGGGGGAGCTCCTCCGCCTATCAGCAAGCCAACTCTATGAACCCTGTCCATACGAATTTCATGAAGATCCTCCTCTCCCAGGATCTGCAGAAAGAGGGCCTCTACATAACTCTGCAGGTCCCCAGCTTCATCATCCCGAGGCACCGCCCGAATGCGGATGTTATTCCGGCGCGACCAGTTTTCCAGGTCTTCCGCGTGAGCTTGGAGGTCCAAATTCTGTTCCGTGAGGCGGATCACGTCTTGCTAGAGCTGGTGCACCTCGCGGCCATCCCCAGATCATGGTCCTCTAGCGTGGCTACTCGCTCTCCAATGTCGTCCACATCCCTCCTTATCTCGCGGAGGTCCGAAGTGAGTTGGGAGCGGAGCTCTGAGATATCCTCCTTTATCGCGGAAAAGAGCTCTAGCAATTAAGGCTTTAGTGCCAGGTGCATCATCATCTCTTGGTTTGGGCGAGACGCTGGGGCCCAGCAACGCCGGTTGCTGAGAGCTTCTTGTCGGGACGTCTTTGCCCGGTTTCCCTGTGCGTTGCCTGTTGGCCATTGTCTCTCCTTTGTCCGAGTTTTCACCCCAGAGGCACACCAGGGCAGCGGCTGTGTCGCTGGATGGGGACGCTAGAGGCCTCCCTGAGGCTTCACAGTCATCGTTGCCCCCGGTAAGTCCCAAACGTGGGCAGTGGCAGGGCACCCCAAGTGGCGGGAGCTATGTGGGCCCGCAGGGTGCGTCGGGGGAAGGTTCCTTCGCCGCTCAAGGAGCACCCTCTCCCGCCCCCAGGTCTGCGATAGGCCGAAACCACCTCTTCGTGGCTCAGGGATAGGCGGGCCCACAGTCCTCGGCCTCGTGTGCTTTACACCGCCGGACTGGAGCGTCTGCTTGTCCTACTGCTTCTGGCTGCCCTGCGGCCTGGATCGCTCAATCAGCTCCGATCTGGCCCCTCCGTTGGTCTGGGGGTGTGAGGCTCCGCTCAGCTGGGCCTACTGCAATGCCGCCTTAGCCACCCAGCAGCCAGCTTCCGGTGCGCATCAGGGCTCCACAGCCCCGGCTTCAGCGTCGGCCACGCCACCACAGGCCGCCAGCAGTCCGGGGTGCACCACGCCACAAGGAGAACCGCTATGGAGCCCAAACTTTCAGGGTCGCCTCGGGGGCCGCTGCAACACTCCCGGTCAGGTTTCCGAAGTCCCGGGTAGGCGCAAAACAAAGCTTAGCAGGTTCGGCGCCTGAGGGACCGATTAGAGCGTCCTACTCCGCCAACATCTTGACTCCGCCCCCCCCTGGGTGTAGTTTTGACATATGAGCTGAGAGAGAGTGGGCAAATGTAGTATCCAGGGGTGGGACCCGATTCCAACACGGCCCAGCAACCAGCCTTATTTTTGGACACTAGCCCTGGGGTCTAGTGAACTCTAAAATCTGCTTCCTAACGGATCAAAATGACTGGTTCCCAGGGGGTGTGGGAGCAACTCAATGCTAGAATAGACAAGCCACACACACCATATTCCATTTTTCACTTTCTCCCTGTTCGTTTGGTTTGGCTTTCTGTGCTTCAACCAATCAATCAATCAATCAATCAATCAATCAGCATAATTTGTATAGCGCGCTACTCACCCGTAAGGGTCTAATGGCGCTGAGGGGGGGTCGCTACTGCTCGAACAGCCAGGTCTTGAGTTGTTTCCTGAAGGAGAGATGGTCCAGGGTCAGCCGTAGGTGAGTGGGGAGGGAGTTCCATGTCTTGGCTGCCAGGTAGGAGAAGAATCTTCCTCCGATGGTGGATTTCTGGACTCGTGGGATGGAGGCGAGGGCGAGGCTGGCGGATCGGAGCTGGCGGGTGGGTGTGTAGAATGCAAGGCGGCTGTTGAGGTACTTCGGGCCCTTGTTGTGGAGAGCCTTGTGTGCGTGGGTGAGGAGTCTGAACGTGATCCTCTTGTCAACAGGGAGCCAGTGGAGGTCCTTCAGGTGGGCCGAGATGTGGCTGCGGCGAGAGATGTCCAGGATGAGTCGTGCTGAGGCGTTCTGAATGTGCTGGAGTCTCTTCCGGAGCTTGGCTGTGGTTCCAGCATAGAGGGTGTTCCCATAGTCCAAACGGCTGGTGAAGAGGGCCTGGGTGACCGTCTTCCTGGTTTCGGTGGGGATCCACCAGAAGATCTTTCGGAGCATGCGCAGGGTGTGGAAGCAGGATGACGAGACGCGTTCACTTGCCTGGTCATCGTGAGGGAGGAGTCCAGGATGAAGCCCAGGTTGCGTGTGTAGTCCGTTAGTTTGGGGGCGGTGCCCAGGGCAGGGGGCCACCAGGAGTCGTCCCAGGCGGAGGGAGATGGTCCGAGGATGAGGACTTCCGTCTTGTCTGAGTTCAGTTTCAGACGGCTGATCTTCATTCATTCTGCGACGTCTTTCATTCCTTCCTGGAGGTTGGCTTTGGTGGTGGTGAGGTCGTTTGTGAGGGAGAGGATCAGCTAGGTGTCGTCAGTGAGGAGATGATGTTGAGGTTGTGTTGGCGTGCGATGGCTGCGAGTGGGCTCATGTAGACGTTGAAGAGGGTGGGGCTGAGAGAGGATCCTTGCGGAACGCCGCAGATGACTTGGGTGGCCGCGGATCGGAACGGGGGAAGGCAGACTCTCTGGGTTCTTCCGTCGAGGAATGAGATGATCCACTCCAGTGCCGCTCCTTGGATTCCGGTGTTGCTGAGGCGCTGTATCAGGGTGCGGTGGCATACGGTGTTGAAGACTGCTGAGAGGTCTAGGAGGATGAGGGCAGCAGTTTCCCCGTTGTCGAGCAGGGACCTGATGTCATCGGTGGCTGCGATGAGGACGGTCTCGGTGCTGTGGTTTGCTCGGAAACCGGACTGTGAGGGGCCGAGGGATCCGTTGGTCTCGAGGAAGGCGGAGAGTTGTCTGTTGACGGTCTTCTCGATGACTTTGTTAGGAAAAGGGAGGAGTGAGATCGGACGGAAGTTCTTGAGGTCCGCGGTGGGTTTCTTCAGGACGACACTCAGCTCGCCATGTTTCCAGCTCTACGGGAAGGTGGCGGATGCAAAGGAGCTGTTGATGATGTCCCGGAGTTGTGGTGCGATGATGGAGTCGGCTTCGTTGAAGATGTGGTGTGGATAGGGGTCGGTTGGGGAGCCGGAGTGGATGGTGTTCATCGTACGATTGGTGTCTTTGGTGCTGACCGAGGTCCAGGTGCAGAGGGTGGTGGTGGGGGCGCTGGTTTGGTGGTTGGGTGTGGGGTCAGTGCGCGAAGCTGTTGTGTATGTCGGTGATCTTGAGGTGGAAGAACGCGGCGAGAGAGTCGCAGAGGTCTTGCGAGGGTGTGATGTCGTTGTTGCAGGCGCTGGGGTTGGAGAGCTCTTTAATGATGCTGAAGAGTTCCTTGCTGTTGTGGGTGTTGTTGTCCAGTCGTTCTTTGAATGCTGTCTTCTTGGTGGTGCGGATCAGCTGGTGGTGTTTGCGGGTGGCGTTCTTGAGGGCTGTCATGCGTTCTGTTATCTGGTCATGGCGCCAGGCTTTCTCGAGGGTGCGGCAGGTTTTCTTGGAGTTTTTGAGGTCGTTGGTAAACCACAAGTCTTTCCTGCTGCCGGGTCTGCTGGGATGATTCTTCAGTGGTGCGAGTTCGTCGGCGCAGTTGGTGAGCCACTGTGTGAGGTTGCGGGCTGCTTCGTCGGGGTCCATCGTGTTGGTGGGCGGATTCTGGCTGAGGGTGGTGGCGAGCTGGTCGGCGGTGATCTTGCTCCAGCTTCTGTGGGGAGCCTGTTGTGGGTGGTGGTGGGTCGTGGTTCTCCTGAAGTTGAAGTGAACGCAGCTGTGATCTGTCCAGTGTAGTCTGGTGGAGTGGCTGAAGGAGATGTGCTTGCTGGAGGAGAAGACGAGGTCAAGCGTGTGGCTGGCGTAGTGGGTGGGGGTGTTCACCAGTTGCTTGAGTCCGAGGTTGGCGAGGTTGTCCAGCAGGGCGGCGGTGTTGCAGTCCTTGTTGTTCTCCAGGTGGAAGTTGAGGTCCCCAAGGAGGATGTAGTCTGGGGAGGTTAGGGCGTGCGGACTGACGAAGTCTGCTATGGCTTCGTTGAATTGTGTGCGTGGTCCCGGGGGTCTGTAGATGAGAGCGCCTCTGAGGGTGGTCTTGGGGTCGGTGTGTATCTGGAAGTGAAGGTGCTCGGCGGCGGTGAGGGTGTCGTCGGAGTTGGTCGTGATGCGGATGGTGTTTCTGTGGACGATGGCGATGCCTCCTCCGGTTTGGTTGATGCGGTCCCTCCGGGTGATCTTGTAGCCATCCGGGATGGCTATGGTGATGTCAGGGGCTGAGGAGGCGTTCATCCAGGTTTCATGAGGAAGGCGACGTCTGATGATTTTGGGTCGAGGAGGTTCCAGAGTTCGACGGCGTGCCTGTGGACGGAGCGGATGTTGAGCGGGATGCACTTGAGGTTGTTGTTGCTGGTGCTCGGCTTGGCGGGTGCGGTGCAGGTTCGAATGCAGGTGAATTGGCAGGCTTGGCAGGTGAAGGGTCCGTGGGTGCGTTTGGGGGTGGCTCGGTAGCAGGCGGGCTTTCGGGCGGCGTTGAGTGCGTGGAGGCTGGCGGCGTCGTAAGTTCTTCGGGTGCGCTGGCATCGTCGAGGACCAGTGGTCCTGGCGCTGGGAGCGGTCCGGGCGGGTCGGGCATAGACGGGCTTGCCTTTGGCACGCCTTCGCCGCACAATCTGCGCGCCCGCTGCGCATGAACGCTGAGCGTACGCGGGGGCTCCACATGAGGCGAAGTGGGAGGGAGGAGCAGCTGGGAGGTGGGAGCGGGGCGGCAAATGGGGTTACAGAAAAGAAAAGGGGGCAGGGCCGCGAGGGAGCAGCAGCGGGAAGCGGGGGGGGGCACACCAGGGGTACAATATTAACGAAGTACAAATCTACTTAACAGAAAGAAAGAATAAAATGCAGTCACGAAAATCACACAAATTAGGGCAACAGTGGGGAAAGAACGAGCAGCAGCGAGGGGGCACTAAGGTCAGGGACGAACCTGTGGCGCCGGGGCAGAGACGCGACTACAGCTGGCGAGCCGTGTGGCGTGGGGGGTGTCCTGTGGACAGGTCACACTCGACTGCGCCGCGCTGGCTCAATATGAGGCCAAGTGGGAGGGAGGAGCAGCTGGGAAGCGGGAGCGGGGCGGCCAATGGGGTTACAGAGAAGAAAAAGGAGCGGGCCGCGAGAGAGCAGCGGCGGGAAGCGGGGAGCGGGGGGGCACACCAGGGGTACAATAATAACGAAGCACAAATCTACTTAACAGAAAGAAAGAATAAAATGCTGTCACGAAAATCTTAACAGAAAGAAAGAATAAAATGCAGTCACGAAAATCACACAAATGAGGGCAACAGTGGGGAAAGAACGAGCAGCAGTGAGGGGGCACTAAGGTCAGGGACGAACCTGTGGCGCCGGGGCAGAGACATGCCTACAGCTGGCAAACCGTGCGGCGTGGGGGGTGTCCCGTGGACAGGTCCCCCAACCACCACCAGAGGGTGGCAGCAGATTTGGGGTTAATGTCCCACTCTGTCCAATCAGGACCAGAATGCCAATCAGAGCACAAGGGAAGAAATGTAAAAGGTCATGGGATGACAGGATGACCTAGCTTTCTATAAGGCTGCTGTCAATTCCATGAGCCTCAGACAGTTTTTCTGCTCACCTTTCTCTGTGCCGAATATTGGGTGTTTTCACCACTTCTCTGCAAATTACGGGGGAGGGAGAGTAGAGGAAATCCCACCAAACCACCATGTAAAAACAGCGAGAAAAATATGGGGTTGAACACTGTCCTATATTAGCGCCAAGCCACACCCGAGGCACCAAACAGTCTTTCTGCATTCTGGGGAGACAGAATGGGAAGAGGCATTAATCGCTCCTTGCTAGTACGTATATCAAAACTATTTTAAAAGAAATCCTAATTTCTCTCACTTGACATGGAGGACTACATTTGCTGGCACGCACAGAACTCTACAAACCCTGGGCACTTCTGAAAACTAGTGCCCTGGGGTAATCCAGGATTGTGTGAGTTGCATGGATCGCACCGGAATTTATTACCCAAAAAGCCTTGGAATGTCAACATATTGGTAAAAGATTGTGAAATTCCCCACATGTTTGTGGGAGTAATCGTGAAACCTCTCAGACAATGGGAAAAGTTTTACCATCCTGAATTCTAACATTTCTCCTCAGTCAAACACCTCACGTGTTAGTGGGTTTAGCAGACATGATAGGAAAGAACCAAAACTTTAATCATATGAAAACCCATTGACACCCACATTGACACTAGATTGACTTCACTTGGTCCAAGTGTTGACTGTATTTTGTCTGATACACTAGGCTACCCACACATATGGGGTACCATTTTTATCTTGAGAAGCGTGGAAATGCAGGAAAGTATAACTTTTGCGGTTGGCTGCTGTTCGGTGTCTAGATGTTAGAAATATATGTCGTCTGTAGGTGCCGGTCCATTATTCCAGCCATCATGCATAGAATATGCAGGAAGCTCTATTTTTAGGCATTTGCTGGGCATTCTTGGTAAGAAAATGTACTGCGATCCACACAACAACACCCTGAATTCTTCTGGTTTTTTAATTCACAGAAAAGCCAATAGTTGATAAGGTTGCAGTAGTACCAGGTGATTCAGGGACCGAATACTATTGACACTCCCCCATGGAGGGTGAAAGGAATTTGGGTATTTTTAGGCATAATTATAATGTTTGCAAGATATTATGGATAAGACAAGGTAGTTGGATCCATGCAAGCCACACAGGTCACACCACCATGGACTCCCCCAGGTGACTAGTTTTCACAAATGATTGGAATTGGTAGGTTTACCTATGTGCAGGCCAACTTAGATCCAAATACCGCAGCAACAGTCATCCACTTAATTATAAATTTTAAGTGAAAAAATCCTGATGTTTCCAAAATGCATTTTGGGGCCTTACTGGCTGCACCATCGCAAGTGGAAGACTGCTTTTACTGGGAGACATATAGGTACGTTAAGTGTTTTTTCGATCTGTGAAGATTCAGCAATTTTTCCACATAGAAATGTGAGAAAATCTATGATTTTGGTCACAGTTTGACAAGGCCCATGAAATCTGGGTAAGGAAAGATAGCAGGATCCATTCAGACCACACCACTCTGGTTTTGCCCATTTGTCTAGCTATCAAACATGTCTAAGATTGGTAGGTTACAGTAACGACAAAATATTTTCCTTTCTGTGTTCTTCTATCTTAATGTGACAACTGTTATCAGGTTTGTACTGAACCTTAGTGAGTCAATTTAGAAAATCTAGCTTTATTTATTTGCCCAGTGTTTGTTTGGTAACGGTTCGTAGCCATTTGTAGTTATTGTCGATCTCATTTTGCACCCGACAGGGGGAAGGGGGGGGGGGGTACTTTCCTGGCCATGTGAAAGTGCTGCACTATAATCACTGCAATAAGCGGTGGGGAATGAGGGGGTAACCAAGACTCGAGGGTCTGCCGGTATAACTAGATGAGATATACTAATATCCCTACTCCAAGACAAGTGTGGTGCTTAGTAATATTACCCGGAGTGTGGAAGTAAAACAATAGGGAGTTTGGACTCGCTGGTATAAAGAGAAATACGATCCCTTTTGCAAACAGATGCAGGGAGGGCAATGTAAAATGTGTTATTACGACACAGACAGAGAGTAAAGAATCTAGCCATAGACCTAGAATCTTGTTAAGGGGATTTTCCTGTACAGGGTGGCTGAAACGTAATGTTTAGAAGATCATGGGTCCTTTGATTCCCCAAACAGGAAGGAGTGTCACGCTACATTTAAAAAGGCGGTGGATGCTTTGTACCAAGGGGGATACCGACTGGGTTCCCAGATTTTATCATTATTAACCCCACGAGGGAACTTTCAAGATTGACAGTGACTTTTTACAAATGGTAAGTGCTCCCTGTCTTATCAGATGGATATCTCAAACATCTTGATATCATATGCAGTTAATGAATATATGCATATTTGTAGTTTAGGTTGAAAAAGAAAGCCAATACTAACTGTCAGAATTGAAGGGAAAATCAGAAAAACAATTACCAGCATCATTAACTATGGAAAGTGGGAACTATATGAAGCCCATTTGATGTGAGTATAAATAGTAGATAACTATAGCTACACTTAAGAGACTATAACCAGCACAATATTGCAAGTGTAGTCATGCCTTCTTTACTGCTATTGCCAACAGATTTAAACATAAAAATTGAGATCTAACACATTTGGAGGCAGAAGGAATAATTATATATATCTCTTCTCAGAAAGATTGTTTTTGAGCACCAGCCAACTGAAAAGATAAAGCACTATGGCAAATTGTTCATTGAATTTGAGTCAAACAGGCCTATAATAGATAAGAGTGAGCCTCAAGGCAGTACTAGATATGGCCCAAGTGAGTACAAAATCAGCACACTAGATATCCGGTCCACACATTATGTGCTTTCCTGATTAGATAAAGGTGGCTTATTTGGAAAAGAATGGAGTGAAATTAGTGTTAATTAGAAGACTAATTACTAGAGGTAGTAAAAGGAAGGTTCTAACTGTACCACTGCCCTCAAGAATAGAATAAAATAGTTGTATAGACTGAACAGTGAGTAGAAGCATAACATTGTAAATCTAGCAGATGTATGACAAATGTTTAATTGTATGTATTTATTTTAGATATGTTGGCTGTCACAGTCAGGAATAGATGGTTTTAATGTACTTGTCCTGAGGAAGTTGTTTTCAAACTACCGGACACACCGAAACGCTTCGACATAAGTAAGCATGGGCGAATTTTGCGAATTCGCGATCTGCGAATTGGTGGATTTGCAAATTCGCAATCCGCAAAATTCGCAAATTCGCGCAAATTTGCGGATTTTTTATTTTTGCGTGTTTGCGGGGAACTTTGCGTATTCGCGGGGCGCTTTGCGTGTTCGCGGGTTTTTTTTTTCCTGGTTGATCACTGCCGCCCTCTTGTTTTTTATGCCCTTCTGCCCTCTGTAGCACTTGTTTTTGTGCCTTTCTGCCCTCTGCCCCAGTCTTCTTTGTGCTCTTTTGCCCTCTGCCCCACTGGTTTCTGTGCCCTTCTGCCCTCTGCCTAACTCATGCCCTCTGTCCCACTTTGTGCCCTTCTGCCCTCAGCCATAAGTCAGCTTCAACAGGAAGCACTAATAGATAAAGTATAGCAGGTGCTTGAGTTGAAGGTCAAATTAAGTTACACAGTCATTAATCACCCCAAATTAGGGGTGATTAATGATTGTGTAACTGAATTTGAGATTCAACTCTAGCACCTGCTTTACTTTATCTATTAGTGCTTCCTGTTGAAGCTGACTTTTTGTAACTATTTGAGAGGCTCTGGCAGCTTGCCGGCGCCATTCTAAAATAGTTACAAAAAGTCAGTTTGAACTTTTGTCCCAATCCGTTCCGCTCGCGGATTTTGCGGGAAATTCGCGAATCTCGCGGATTGCGAATTTACCAAAAATCCGCAAAATCCGCGAGCGGAACGGATTTTCCGCCCATGCTTAGACATAAGGATATTAATATATGTTGTATTTCAATGTTTTTAAATGCGATTGATGTAAGGATTCTTGTATTAAATGTGTACACTTCAATGTTCTTTATGATCGGAACAATTACTGAAAAAATCTCCTAATAAGAAAATCTTTTGGGATTACTGTTTAATGAAATTTTGAACTGATTTGTATTAATTTGTTATCATGTGGTTTTAATTGTCATTTTGCATCAATATCTATATGTTTTTAATTTAAATTTGTTGCTATCAAATGAATAATAAATGATTATTGTTAATTCACATGTTGCTAGATATTCTTAATAGACTCACTAGGGTTCAGTACAAACCTGATGACAGTTGTCACAGTAAGATAGAAGAACACAGAAAGGAAAATATTTTGTTGTTACTTTGCCAGTCCCGGTCCTTTCTGGTTTTCCAGGGTAACTCTCTTGTTTTTAAGATTGGTAGGTTTCCATGGTTGCTGCCCAATACTAATCTCAAATACTGCCGCAACCCCCATTCACAGAATGATTAAACTTTCCAGGAAAATCTTGTTTCTACTGCAGAGGGGGTGATATGAATAATCAGAAATCATGTTTGGTTTTTACTGTGAACGTTTTATCCAAAATGAGCTTCAAATGAGGGCAATTCTTGACAAAGTGTTACAGAAACTCTCCTTTGATGCAGATCACATGCAGCCTCATTCTTTGAGAGAGCCACTAGCATGACTCTGATTTCATCTGATGTGACCTTTCTATTCTAACAGTATCCTCATGATTTGCAATCTCATGTTATGTTGAATCTGATTAACTTGCCTTTCGGACCTTTTCCATCATGTGCCAAGTTTCCTCAGGCATTTCACACTCAATGATCTATTATGTTTTCCAGGAAGAACAAGCCTGGCTTTTGTGAAGCATCAGATTCTGTGCTAAGAATGATGAGGCTTCGTTGTTTCCATAGGGAGTAAATGCACTGAAAAGACGGCAAAAATGAGATGTTGGGCCAGATGCACAACCGTTTTTAGCAGTCGCAAATGGAGAAGTGGGCTGTTTGCGGCCACCAAAATGGATTTTGCAGTGTACTAATGCTATTTTGCAAGTTGGTAACCTATTACAGATTCGCAAAAAAGGGTTTGTGAGTCTCTATTTAGGAAGGGGTGTTTTGAGGGCGTTCTTTCCTAATAACAAGTTGCAGTGTCATGTATGAATGTTTTGCGACTAACAGTCATATTTTACCAACTCAGTTAATGAGGTGGTAACCCAGTCACAAAGGGGAAGGAGTCCCCAAGGTACCCCTTCCCTTTTGTGAATGTGGGCACCAACATTTGTGAATGTGGGAGTACAACATTTTTTAAGAGCTATCAGTATTCCAACTTTTAATTTAAATTTTTGAGATGCATCCCTTTTTCCTTTAAGGAAAACGGGCTTTATTACAAAAAAAATGCTTTATTTAAAAAGCACTCACAGACATGATGCTCTGTTGATCCCAGTAGGATGCCATCCCTGTGAGTGTAGGCCTTTCCCAATGGGTTGCAAATTGCAACCAGACTGGCAAAGAATCGCAATCGCAAGAGGGGAATCCCAAAGAGTGTTAAACACATTGTAGTGCATCACATTTCGCGATTTCCATTAGCGAATCACAAAAATTCACTATTAGGAAATCACAAACCCATGATTTCGAACGTCTGGCCCCAAGTCTACTGATGCGTTAAATATGTAAGTTCCATTCAACCTTACTTTCCACCCTTCTTTGTATTCGCAGGAACAACTAAGGCCCTATTGCGATGTAGGTCAGACATCGTAGCAGGAAGGTATCTGCCCGACCAGTAGTCAGTGGTTCCACCTGCAGTATTAGGATGAGACCACTCTATGGGCTGTTGGAAACATCAATTTTTCTATTGCAGCGTGTGCAGTGGCCGGAAAAGGGCCACAGCACAAGCTGCAATAGAAACATTTATGTTTTCAAACATTCCTGCACCACGTGGCAGGCACCATTCAATGCCTGCCACACGATGTAGGAATGTTTAAGGTGCACCACCGATGCCCTCCAGACCCCACAGTGGATGGCCAGGGAGGAACAGGGACCTGCCTTTTCATGGCGGGCGGACTGCTGTGAAAGAGCAGGTGGAAAGTGACATGTTAATCCCTACGGCAGGGCAGAGGCTGGCTCTGCTGCCATTTTGGGATTACAATTCCTCTCGCTGCCCCAATGGGGTCTGTGAACCCGTCGAAAGTGGAGCGGGATTCTCCCATGACTTTCCCCCACATATACGGCGGTCGGACAGATTCCTATGATGTAGGGCGGAAAGCTTCTGACGAGCTGTGGAAGGCTTTCCGCCTGACATCATAATGAGGGCCTGAATATTTTTCAGAAACCCTTTTCGTTTAACGAATAGGTTACCACCTCAAGTTAGGAGTCTGTGCCCTTCTGCCCTCTGCCTAACTCATGCCCTCTGTCCCACTTTGTGCCCTTCTGCCCTCAGCCATAAGTCAGCTTCAACAGGAAGCACTAATAGATAAAGTATAGCAGGTGCTTGAGTTGAAGGACAAATTAATTTACACAGTCATTAATCATCCCAAATGTGGGGTGATTAATGATTGTGCAACTGAATTTAAGATTCAACTCTAGCACCTGCTTTACTTTATCTTTTAGTGCTTCCTGTTGAAGCTGACTTTTTGTAACTATTGTAGAGGCTCTGGCAGCTTGCCGGCGCCATTCAAAAATAGTTACAAAAAGTCAGCTTGAACTTTTGACCCAATCCGTTCCGCTCGCGGGTTTTGCGGGAAATTCACGAACCTCGCGGATTGGGAATTTACCGAAAATCCGCAAAATCCGTGAGCGGAACGGATTTTCCCCCCATGCTTAGACATAAGGATATTAATATATGTTGTATTTCAATGTTTTTAAATGCGATTGATGTAAGGATTCTTGTATTAAATGTGTACACTTCAATGTTCTTTATGATTGGAACAATTACTGAAAAAAATCTCCTAATAAGAAAATCTTTTGGGATTACTGTTTACTGAAATTTTGAACTGATTTGTATTAATTTGTTATCACGTGGTTTTAATTGTCATTTTGAATCAATATCTATATGTTTTTAATTTAAATTTTGTTGCTATCAAATGAATAATAAATGATTATTATTAATTCACATGTTGCTAGATATTCTTAATAGACTCACTAGGGTTCAGTACAAACCTGATGACAGTTGTCACATTAAGATAGAAGAACACAGAAAGGAAAATATTTTATTGTTACTTTGCCAGTCCATGGTTGCTGCCCAATACTAATCTCAAATACTGACGCAACCCCCATTCACAGAATGATTAAACTTTCCAGGAAAATCTTGTTTCTACTGCAGAGGGGGTGATATGAATAATCAGAAATCATGTTTGGTTTTTACTGTGAACGTTTTATCCGAAATGAGCTTCAAATGAGGGCAATTCTTGACAAAGTGTTACAGAAACTCTCCTTTGATGCAGATCACATGCAGCCTCATTCTTTGAGAGAGCCACTAGCATGACTCTGATTTCATCTGATGTGACCTTTCTATTCTAACAGTATCCTCATGATTTGCAATCTCATGTTATGTTGAATCTGATTAACTTGCCTTTCGGACCTTTTCCATCATGTGCCAAGTTTCCTCAGGCCTTTCACACTCAATGATCTATTATGTTTTCCAGGTAGAACAAGTCTGGCTTTTGTGAAGCATCAGATTCTGTGCTAAGAATGATGAGGCTTCGGTGTTTCCATAGGGAGTAAATGTACTGAGAAGACGGCAAAAATGAGATGTTGGGCCAGATGCACAACCGTTTTTAGCAGTTGCAAATAGAGAAGTGGGCTGTTTGCGGCCACCAAAATGGATTTTGCAATGTACTAACACTATTTTGCGAGCTGGTAATCTATTACTGATTCGCAAAATAGGGTTTGTGAGTCGCTATTTAGGAAGGGGTGTTTTGAGGGCGTTCCTTCCTAATAACAAGTCGCAGTGGCATGTATGAATGTTTTGCGACAAACACTCGTATTTTACCAACTCAGTTAATGAGGTGATAACCCAGTCACAAAGGGGAAGGGGTCCCCAAGGTACCCCTTCCCCTTTGTGAATGTGTGCACCAACATTTGTGAATGTGGGAGTACAACACTTTTTAAGAGCTATCAGTATTCCAACTTTTAGTTTTAATCTTTGAGATGCATCCCTTTTTCCTTTAAGGAAAACGGGGTGTATTGCTAAAAGAAAATACTTTATTTAAAAGGCACTCACAGACATGATGCTCTGTTGATCCCAGCAGGATTCCATCCCTGTAAGTGCAGGCATTTCCTAATGGGTTGCAAATTGCAACCAGCCTGGCAAAGAATCGCAATCACAAGTGGGGAATCGCAAAGAGTGTTAAACACACTGTAGTGCATCACATTTCGCGATTTCCATTAGTGAATCGCAAAAATTCCCTATTAGGAAATCACAAACCCACGATTTCGAACGTCTGGCCCCAAGTCTGCTGATGCGTCAAATATGTAAGTAATTTTTCTAGAAAAGAATGGCAAATCTTACAAACCTTAAGAGACGCAATGGATATCACCATCATGAAGGCAGATAAAGGGGGAGCAATAGTGGTGATGAATACGACTTACTACAAAGAGAGTGTACAGGCTCACCTACAAGATGTTAATATATACCATAAGCTGGAACAAGATCCAACTGAAACTTTTGCAGTAACACTCAAAACAATTTTGGATAAAGCCCTGGTGATGAAATGGATCTCCGTGAAGACATATCAATTTTTGAACATCAAACACCCAAGGAGACCCCAATTTTACATGCTTCCAAAGATACACAAAGACTCTAAGAGACCTCCATTTAGACCCATAGTATCTGCATGTGGATCACTATCAGAACCACTGGGTCAATACCTAGATTGGTTCCTACAACCTTTAGTACAAAAATGGAGTACACATATAAAAGACACAACCTCATTTCTAAATATGCTGACTACAGTAAACATTCCTACAGATGAAGAAATATGGATGTGCTCGATCGACGTGACAGCACTCTACACCTCTATCCCTCATAGCGAGGGAATTGAAGCGATGGAATGGTGTTTACTCGAAAATGAAGTGATTGGTGGAGAAAAAATACTAATGCTGGAACTCTTACAGTTTGCGCTACTACACAGCTATTTCAGTTGGGAGGATGACTTTTATGAACAATGCAGTGGTACCTCCATGGGGTTTGCGGGGGCGCCGTCCTACGCAAACACCTTTATGGCAAAGTTTGAGCATGATCATATAATTCACAACACCAATTGGACAATGGGTTTAATGGTATTCAAACGATATATCGACAATATCTTTTTGATATGGAAGGGCGAACAGAAACAATTAATCAACAATATCCAAAGTTTGAATTCAGTTCATGAACGGATCAAATTCACTTACCAAATGAATCAAAATGAGTTGGCATTTCTGGATGTCAAAATCCGCCTTGAACAAAATAAGATAAGAACCAGTGTACACACGAAGGAAACAGACAGAAATAGTGGTTTACACTATAAGAGTTTTCACCATTATTCTTTGAAGAAACATCTTCCACTGTCTCAATTCATTCGTCAAAAAAGGATTACCTCTGACCCTCAAGATTTACTCACCACCATCGATAAACAGATCCACAAATATCTACAACGAAGTTATCCAAAACCATTGCTTGAAGAATCTAAGATCAAAGTCTTGAACATGAAAAGAGAGTCTTTATTGGAAACAAAAGAGAGAAGTGATACCAAAATGACAGTTTGTGTCTTGAAACACTCAATACAATCAACAAAGATAGTTAATATCATGAAAAAACACTGGGCACTCATTGCAGAAGAACCAGATCTACAACCATTATTTGCCAATCAAATAACATTTGCATACAACAGATCAAGGAACATGAAAGAACTACTAAAAAAGAAAATCAAACAAAACAAACCTAATCACAAAGGTATGCAGAGATGCGAGAATTGCATACATTGCAACAATGTGATGGTAGGACAAACGTTCACGCACCCAATGACCGGAAAAAAGTTGGCTTTATTACATTCTGGAACTTGTGACACCAAAAACGTGATCTATGGCATCAAGTGCCCATGTGGAAAACTGTACATCGGTCAAACTGAACGAAAAATAAAAATCAGAATAACAGAACATAAGAGTAATATCCGTTTGAAAAATCTGAAATCTACTCTTACTGTACATTGGCTAGAAGCAGGACACAATGTTGCACAATTACGCTTCACCATATTGGAAGTAATTAAACATTACCCAGACAGAGACTCTCATAAACAAAGACTGAGATCCGAATACTTTTGGATAAAAAAAGATGGGAAGCCTGCAACCAAACGGATTGAATGACAGGATAGAATTATCCTGCTTTTTATAAATATATTTTGGGAAAGCTGAAATTATTTTTTTGCATAACAACAAGTGATGACATTATCCCTACCTAAAATGGCTGAAATTTTTTGAGTTTTCATTGTGGTTAACTGATTATGATTTCGTTCTCCTAATGAATTGTTCACTTAATTCATATGAGATTCATTTATTTATATGTGGACTAAGTCACTATATTTGCGTTTATGACATGACATGCGTCGCGATGTTTTTTGAAGTTTATTTTGTATTCCATTTAATAGCACAAATTTCGGGTTCATGAGGTTAACAAACAACAGGTATATCCATAACTTTAATATGCCTTAAAAGTTTCAGATTCACTCTTTGAATCGACATTCACCAGTTTGTTTAGTCATTCACATTGCATTACGAGCGCGACCACGTGATCGCAACCATAGCCAATCCCAGGTCTTACAACATAAATAGCAATGCACTGGGAAGTTCGGAATAGCCGATTGGAGGAGATTCTGAATCGCGGGACGCTCACCATTTTTCAGTAAGTCGAGAACGAACGCTGAACGCTTGCTGTACTTTAGATGTTATCTTTGTTAATTTAAACGTCATTTTACTTTAGCAGCTTTTTTCTGAGTTCACACAATGCCAAAAAGGGAGAGATAGGTCTCTCAGGGACAATTGAGTTAAGGGATATTGGTTCATGTTATTACCGGATATTAATGCCAGAACACGGGAGTTATTTTTTCTAGTGGTCGTAATGCCGTTTATTATGAAAAACGAAGCATGATGTTGATGTAAAACACAGAGATGTGCATGAGGCTGATTGTATTTTCCTTGATTTTTCTCATACAGACCCCCGAGGAAGGGTCACCATAGACCCGAAATGCATTGGGTAGATGGAAAATGTTAAAATGAAGTGTCCAGAGTAAAGAAGTTACATTGATTATTATGATGATGAAATAAAATATCAATGTTTGAAACAAGAATAAAATGCTTATTTAAAAGGCACTCACAGACATGATGCTCTGTTGATCCCAGCAGGATGCCATCCCTGTAAGTGCAGGCATTTCCTAATGGGTTGCAAATTGCAACCAGCCTGGCAAAGAATCGCAATCACAAGTGGGGAATCGCAAAGAGTGTTAAACACACTGTAGTGCATCACATTTCGCGATTTCCATTAGTGAATCGCAAAAATTCCCTATTAGGAAATCACAAACCCACGATTTTGAACGTCTGGCCCCAAGTCTGCTGAGTCGTCAAATATGTAAGTTCCATTCAACCTTACTTTCCACCCTTCCTTGTATTCGCAGGAACAACTAAGGGCCCTATTGCGATGTAGGTCAGACGTCGTAGCAGGATGGTTTCCGCCCGACCAGTAGTCAGTGGTTCCACCTGCAGTATTAGGATGCGACCACTCTATGGGCTGTTGGAAACATCAATTTTTCTATTGCAGCGTGTGCAGTGGCCGGGAAAGGGCCACAGCACAAGCTGCAATAGAAACATTTATTTTTTCAAACATTCCTGCACCACGTGGCAGGCACCATCCAATGCCTGCCACACGATGTAGGAATGTTTAAGGTGCACCACCGATGCCCTCCAGACCCCACAGTGGATGGCCAGGGAGGAAGAGGGACCTGCCTTTTCATGGCTGGCGGACTGCTGTGAAAGAGCAGGTGGAAAGTGACATGTTAATCCCTACGGCAGGGCAGAGGCTGGCTCTGCTGCCATTTTGGGATTACAATTCCTCTCACTGCCCCAATGGGGTCTGGGAACCCGTAGAAAGTGGAGCGGGATTCCCCCATGGGTTTCCCCCACATATACGGCGGTCGGACAGATTCCTATGATGTAGGGCGGAATGCTTCTGATGAGCTGTGGAAGGCTTTCCGCCTGACATCATGATGAGGGCAGAAATATTTTTCAGAAACCCTTTTCGTTTTACGAATAGGTTACTACCTCAAGTTAGGAGTCAATAGCATTTCAATGGCTCCAGTTGCAAACTGTTGACACATATGTTACTGACCAGCAATTTGGAAGGGACACCCACAATATGCCATTCCAAATTGTGTTTTGGTAACTATTCGAAATCCCATTTTAGGAGTTGATACAAGTTTACCAACTCCTAACATAGAATTTGAATCAGAATATTTGCGACTACAAAATAGGTTAGTACATCTGGCTCTTAGGTGAGTCGAAGTTGACTATGCAGTGCCTATTTACTGTGGAACACTGCACCTAGGACACTTGCATGCCATCTGTAATATGGCTCCTGTTCAGTGTTCACAGCAACATATGTTTCCAGTCATCCGCCACAACTGAAATCCCCATACTTTAAAGGATGAATGTCTGACATAATATCGACAGACAGAATATCGAAATACAAAAATATCGGAGCAAAAATATCGACATCAAAAATATCGGAATCCTATCTTCATAAAGGTAAGTACAAAAATATCGAAAAAATAATATCGTAGTACAAAAATATCGGAATCAAAAATATCGTTTTTTTAAATGTATTAATAATAATGTAAAAATAATTTTAAAATACATATAATTTTACAAATATTAAATAAAAATATTAAAACAAAATTAAAACTAATACATATACATTTAAAATAAATAAAACACTTAATAATTTAATGTAAATTTTTTTAATGTTATTTGATTTAATGTAATATTTTTTTGTTTTTACCCTGTACGCCTGTACCCCAAAAACCCCAAACTGACCCTGAACCCTAAAAATATCCCTGTACCCCAAAAACCCAAAACTGACCCTGAACCCTAAAAGTACCCCTTTACCCAAAAACTGAAAACTGACCCTTATCCCTAAAAATACCCCTTTACCCAAAAACTGAAAACTGACCCTGAACCCTAAAAATACCCCTTTACCCAAAAACTGAAAACTGACCCTGAACCCTAAAAATACCCCTTTACCCAAAAACTGAAAACTGACCCTGAACCCTAAAAATACCCCTTTACCCAAAAACTGAAAACTGACCCTGAACCCTAAAAATACCCCTTTACCCATGAACTGAAAACTGACCCTGAACCCTAAAAATACCCCTTTACCCAAAAACTGAAAACTGACCCAGAACCCTAAAAATACCCCTTTACCCAAAAACTGAAAACTGACCCTGAACCCTAAAAATACCCCTTTACCCAAAAACTAAAAACTGACCCTGAACCCTAAAAATACTCCTTTACCCAAAATTAATTAATATTATTTAATTACCAATTAATTATTAATTAACAATACCAATAAAGTAAATATATTAGCACATTAGTTGTAATTAATTTAATTTAATAATTAATATTATTTTTCCCAATTAATAAATTAAGAATAAAAAAAAAATATATATAAAAAAATTACTATAATTAATGTAATTAAATAATTAATATTAATTAATTACCAACTAATTAATAATTATAATATGTACAAAATTATATTAATTAATTAACTAATTAATATAAATTATTTACCAATTAATTATTAATTAAAATATGTACAAACATATATTAATTAATTCATTATTATTAAATTACTTCCCACCCTATTCCCCTATAAACCCATAACCCGCTACAGAACATATTTATCAATTAATCAATTAATTAAAATGAATTAAAAATTATTTCTCAATTAATTAATTAATAATTCCTACTAATTAATAATTAATTTAACATAATTAAATTACTTCCCACCCTATTCCACTATAAACCCACAACCCGCTACAGTAGTAAAAGTCAATATTTAATTAAATTACATTAAAAATAAATAATAAAATATAATAAATACAATATAATGTGCACTAAATTTATTTAAAAATTGATATTAGTAACATCAAAGTTATTTATTTCGATATTATTGACATCGATATTTACAACTTCGATATTACTGATATCATACTAATATCGATATTAAGACTGTCGATATTACTTACCTTCGATATTTTGTCCCATCGATATTTAAACTTCGATATTTTTGTATATCGATATTTAAAAATCGATATTTTGTCTGTGTACCTTAAAGGATAAACCATGACTTGTATGAATACCCCTTCACACACATTTTAAATAACTTACAAGTCACCTCAACACTTTATTCGCAAAATCTAAATCTCATTCGTAGGGGGGAGGGACTGTGTAGATATATTTACAACACACAAATAGCTCCAAAATAAAAAACGAAAACAGGCCTGTCGATTAAGACCTGGAAATCCTCTTCCATCCTCTTCCTCCACCTCTCATCCCACACATTGCCATAAAAAAATGAAGGTAGATCGGTGGGATGAAATCAGTTACTGAGGTCTGTCTCCCAATTGTAGGCTGCGAAAGTCAAGGGACAGAGCGCTGTGTAAGTGTTCAGATGCTATGTTTGGCTCTCAATGAGAACCTTAATCCTGAATGGCCAAATGCAATGACGAAGCGTCAGTGGAAAACAAAAGTTGCTCCTCTCTGATGCTACCTCATAAAGGAATTCTAGGATGCTCTGACAAGGATCTCTGACTGCATGTTAATGCCATGCTGACTATCATACAGCTTTGGAAGGGGAGAGAGAGAGGGCACAGAAGGTGGTGGAGGTGAACGAGAGGTGGCCAGCTATTTTTACTTTTAGGACATTAAGGACAAGGTGGAGAGGCAACCTTGAGTTTCTAAGTGACATCATGGACAACTCGAGCTTTGCTTTCATTGTGTGATGTCACACAGAACCCCAAGGTGTAAAATAACCCCATTATTCACTGTTACACATTTATAATTCTACATTGTTAAGATTTTATGTCACACACAGAATTAATACTAGCCTTGAGTTCTATTTCCTTCAAAAGCAATATTGAGTATATAAAAGAGTATCACTGCTGGGAATGCTTCTCCAGGCAACTACCAGGGAACATTTAAACTATAGGTAACATCACTAATGACATACATCACATCATTGGATATATGTTTCAGTATGTTGAGCAGTTATAATTAGTATTTGGGATTCAGCTGCGTGGGGTACTATATCCACCAGGGACCGTATTACGATAAGGGTGCACTTTCCCTGTTTGCGCCCTATTATGGTGAATGTGCTGGCCTCAGAGTCGCCGCAAACTTGCTCTGACTTGAGTGTAGTGTATTCAAGTGAAATATAGAGTGGCTGCTTCAAAACCGCTCCATGGGGTATATGTTAAAAAAAAATGTCAAAGCGCAGAGCTGCGACAAAATCAGCAGCACCGTGCCTTGACATTTTTAAAATACAGGGATAAACCGTTTTCACAAAAATTTCCCCTAGCTCTGGAACAAAAAAGTTGCCTAGCACCGGCGCAGGTATCCTTCCGCCATGTTGCAAGGGTGCCTGTACTGCAGGGCGATTGTTTATGTGCAGGAAGGGACACCTCCCTGCATATAAACAATAATTCATGGCTATTTGCTCTTTCCATGAATGCTTCTGCAGCACACATGGAAAGAGCAAAAATTAGGAGACATTAATAATTCTTCTCGCATTGTCATTCTAACGCATGATGATCCATGGCGTTAGATTGACACTGTTATTGGCACTGCCTCGGCCTTGTAAATCTGGGGCAGTGTCAAAAAGCAATGGGTGTTGCAGTGGAACACCTACAGTAACACCCATTGCACGCCTCTTTGCCATAGAGGACTGCGGCGGAAAGGGGGATATTTACAAGGTGGCGTTAAGCCACATTAAGTGGACCTTGTAAATATGGGAAATGGTGCTACACCACCGGAGCGTCAAAACAGTGTCACTTTGTTGGTGAGTGGGGCTTGTAAATATGCCCCCTTATTTCTCAGTAAAGGTGGCAGCTGCACTTTCAGGAGGGATAAGCGTTCCCTTTGCTGGGTGGTGCAGTGAGTGACTGCACCCACCTGCAAGGGGATGTCTAGGGGGTCTGGGGGACACCCTGTCAACCCCTCCAAAGGGCTGCCTTTAGGAGGTGCAATGAAAGTGCACCACCTTTTTGTGGCACACTTTCAGTGAGCCTCCTAAAGGCATATTTGCCTCTGTGCACGCATCCATAATATGGCAGGGACGCAGAGGCAAAGTGATTCCCTCATTTGTATGGGGCTATGCCCCCACGTAAATGAGAGAATCCCTTTTGAGATAGCACTGGCACTATATGTGTGCCAGCGCTTTTAGCATTACAGAAGGGGTCGCACAGCGTTTGCGGCCCCTTCCGTAATACCAAAGTGCCTCGGGGTGCACAAAGCGCTTGCATATGCCCGTTGCACCCCTCGAGCACTTTCTGTAATATGGTCCCAGGAGATCTGAGTACATATAGAGAAACCTGGGTGAAAGTAGCCCATGGCAAAGTTCATTTAGAGGGTCCACTGCCCTTACGGTAACACCAGCAGGGCTCGAGTCGGGGTACCACGCGGGTGGACGGCGTCCCCTCACTTATTTTAATGTATCTTACAGGGTGGACGCCGTCCCCCCTGACCAAAAACTAGACTGGACAATGATGGTGTTACTTACCGGACCGGCGCACCGCTGATCTCCGAACCTTGACGTACTCCTCGCATCCTGCTTCCTCCTCTATCCACCCCTTTCATCACCCTCCCCTGCCCACTCACTTGCTACCCATCTCATGCTCCCTCTCCTGAAGTCTGTGCCCCGCTCTCCCCTCTTACAGATGCTCCCCCCGCGCTCTGTTCGTGACCTGCTCACGACCCCACCCCCTTTGAGCCTTCACACTTTCTTAACTACGAGGCGTGCATCCTTTCCCCATTTCTCGTCCCCTCACTTCTCTCTTCCCGTGACTTCATTCACCCCCCCATATACCCAGGGGCGAGCTGCTACTGGTGCAGTGGCACCGGGGCCGGGCCCACTGAAACGTGATTATTACTGTATTTCTGTTTTTTACCTTCCGTGACGTCACTTCCTGTCGTGACGTCACATCCTGTCTCTGAGCGTCCCCCCACTTCTTTATTTAGGACTTGTGCCCTGAACACCAGTCTGATGAAAAATGTACCTATCTACACCAGTCTACCTCTGGAAAAAAGACCAGCATTGGAAGAAATGCTATCCTAGTTGTGAGACGTGCATTCGTCATCATCATCATCATCCTCTTTCATGATCTCCGCACCACAACCTCCCCTGCCCCCATTTATCAAGGTATTTCACCCAATAAACGAGGTACAAACACAAGCTGCTCATACGCGCATTTTCATCTTCCAGATTCCAAGGAAAACTGAGCACAATGTCCCGATTAGTAGGCACCGTCACTTTAAAAAAACATGAATGCTCAAAGGTGTTCGACAATGACAGACTTCTTTTACAGTCTTTTGGCTAGAGATGCCTTTCCTTGAGAGCGAAAGCCTCACGAGCAGGGGATAAAGAGATGTCTAAGAGCAGCGCAAAGCCGAACTGAACACTCATTCATTTGTACAGGAGACACCCTGGGAGCAGAAAATAATACAAATATCCCGAAAGCCAAGGGCACCTGACCAGCTGAGCTAATACTGCCAGCCGCCCCGAGGGAGGGAAGCGCACCACGCGCACAGCCTCTCTTCAAAGGACCCATTTTGTGTAATCTGATTAGGGCTTCAGTGACAACTGATTAAAAGACACGCGCTGGTGCTTTCCTTCACTTTCTATATCTTTCTCTTTTGAGGATTCAAAATTCTTTCAATGCTTCAATTATTCCATTGACTGCAAAAAGTGTTTCATCAAAGTACCATACATAAAATTTATAATAATGGTGGGAAATTGAATTATATAACTCATGATAAGCAGAACCACGGGAAAAATGTGATTTTGTTGAGAAAGCACTTTCTACATAAGTATGACATAAGTATGGCACAGCTACAGATGTTATGTAACCCATCATAGGTTGTATAATTTGCAGATTTTAACAAACATTGTAGTTTAAAAAGTTCACAATTCATTACTTTTGCCACACATGCAATACGCCCTGACTGCAGGACAATCAACAAAACATTTGCTGTATGGTAGTAGTTGGTGTCAAATGCCCTCCCTGCAAACTACCACTTTTTATATAAAAAATGTGAATAAGAAATAATTGTAATTCGCTGCCCGCAAAAGACTAATGGCCCCATTAGGATGGCGGGCGGAAAACCACCCCGACCGCCATGGAGACGGGAAACAACCGCCCGCCGGTACCGCGGATAAACTGGCGGACGAATTAGGATCAACCGCCAAAAAAGACCGACTGCTGTGGTAGTGGGCAAACCAAAACCGCCCGACGCAGGCGATAACATCCAAAAAACGACTGCAGCGGTCGGAAACGCTGCGGAAAAGCTACAACCAGCCGCAAGCAAAGCAGAGACACCACACAGGAAATTAGTATATCTCCTATGGTCCCGCGGTACGATCCGCTGTTTCCGACCGCCGCGGTCGCACACAGGAGGGAATGGGAGAGACAGCGGAAGAGCTGCAGCATACCCACCGCTGCGGACGGTACATGAAAAACATGGCGGATGTGGCTAAAACACCGCACCAATGCCAAACTTACCACAAATCAAAGTAGCCATGCCCTCCAAATACACTAAACACAGTCCAATGGAAAAACAAATGCAAAAAAAACACACAATTCCCAGGACAACCCCCGCAACACACCTGACAGCAAAATCCCATTTGGACACACCTACACATCTGAGTATAAAACCAGCCCCTTTACTGACCACAATCCTTTGCAACACTCCAGAAGAGAAGGGAATACACCAGATCTGACAGGAGAGGCAAAAGAACACAGCACACACACCACCACCACCACTACCACCATCACACCAGCACCAACTATCCCGCAGCACACAACACACCTCATACATCAACATCACACCCACCACACACACCCCTGCACCCACAAACACTCCAAACACCACGCACCATGGCAGCACAGAAAATGCCCAGATTCACAGAGAGTGAGTTGACAGTCATGGTAAACAAGATAGTGAGAGTGGAACCACAACTGTTTGGTAGCCTGGTCCAACAGACCCCATTAGCCACAAGGACACAAATGTGGAAAATGATAGTACAAAGGGTCAATGCAGTAGGAACCACCCCGTGATACAAGAAGGAGATCATGCAGCGGTGGCATGATCTCAAGAGGGTTGTCAAAGAGAGGAGGAGCAAGAACAGGGAGCTGGCTAACCGGACTGGCAGTGGCCCTCCCATCCCACAGAAAACATTCACACCATGGTAGGAGAAGGTGCTGGCCATACTGCATCCTGAGAGTCTCACAGGAGTATCCGGGGGAATGGAGGCTGGTAAGTACAAACAAATGTTAACCAACACACTGATATGTACTTTCTTGCACAACCCAAGCACCATTGCACTGTTCACCCTCACCTAACAGGTTGGTAGCCATCTTGCCTGGGAGGCCTGTTTGGGGGAGGGAGGCCTGTACCACGACTCCCAGCATGCCCCCTGTCCCACACCCCAGCAGCATGGAGCCCTCTCCCACCCAGGAGCATGTGTCAGCCATTGCACTGTTCACCCTCACCTAACAGGTAGGTAGCCATCTTGCCTGGGAGACCTGTTTGGGGGAGGTAGGCCTGTACCACGACTCCCAGCATGCCCCCTGTCCCACACCCCAGCAGCATGGAGCCCTCCCCCAATCAGGAGCATGTGTCAGCCATTGCACTGTTCACCCTCACCTAACAGGTAGGTAGCCATCTTGCTTGAGAGGCTTGTTTGGGGGTGGGAGGCCAGTATCACGACTCCCAGCATGCCCCCGGTCCAACACCCCAGCAGCATGGAGCCCTCCCCCACCCAGGAGCATGTGTCAGCCATTGCATCACCCTCATCAAACTTACAGGTAGGTACCCATCTTCACAGGCAGGGTGTGTGTGGGTGGGAGGCCTGTACTACTACTCCCAACATGCCCCCTGTCCCACACCCCAGCAGCATGGAGCCCTCCCCACCCAGGAGAATGTGTCAGCCATTGTACTGTTCACCCTCACCTGACAGGTAGGTAGCCATCTTGCTTGGGAGGCCTGTTTGGGGTAGGGAGGCCTGTACCACTACTCACACCATGCCCACTGTCCCACACCTGATCAGGATAGAGCCCTCCCCCACCCAGGAGCATGTGGCAGCCATTGCACTGTTCACCCTCACCTAACAGGTAGGTAGCCATCTTGCTTGGGAGGCCTGTTTGGGGGTGGGAGGCCAGTACCAGGACTCCCACCATGCCCCCTGCCCCACACCCCAGCAGCATGGAGCCCTCCCCTACCCAGGAGCATGTGGCAGCCATTGCACTGTTCACCCTCACCTAACAGGTAGGTAGCCATCTTGCCTGGGAGGCCTGTTTGGGGGAGGTAGGCCTGTACCACTACTCTCACCATGCCCCCTGTCCCACACCCCAGCAGCATGGAGCCCTCCCCCACCCAGGAGTAAGCGTGAGCAGGAAATCTGTTACGCTCGCGGATTTTGCGAATTTTTGGGAAATCCGCAATCCGCGAATTTTGCGTATTTCCCACAAAATCCGCAAAAAAAAATCTGCGAACGTTCAAAAGTTGAACCCCCACTCATGCAACTATTTTACAATGGCGCCAGCAAGCTGCCAGCGCCGTTGTAAAATAGTTAAAAAGTTAGCTGGCACAGGAACCACTAGATAAAACGAAGCAGGTGCTGCTTTATTTTATCTAAGTGCTTCCTGTGCAAGCTAACTTTGTAACTATTTTACAACGGTGCTGGCAGCTTGCTGGCGCCATTGTAAAATAGTTGCATGGCTGGGCACAGGTCTGCAGCTCACTCAAGGGACCACTGCGCCCTTCGGGGTGATTGCATAGTAACACACACATGGTCGCTCGAACTAGTTGATGCTCAAATTCAGTGACTCATTCATTAGCCCAAAAACAATCGTGAGCGTCGTCGAGGCTGGACAGGTGTACCTTCTTCCCAAATCTACCGTGGAAAATCAGATGTGATGCTGGATAGGCTTTGCATCCTTGACTTTCACGAGCGCAATACCCGTGCTGTTCCTGTGACCAGGAGCTTCTTTCTCTTCATCTGCTGAACTGATCTTTCTCTGACCTTTTATTCACACAAGAGGCACATAATTGTGTTCGCACGGGTTTCTGCAAGTTCGCACGCGTTTTGTACAATTTCGCAATTTGCGGAATTGTACAAAACCCTCGCGAACTTGCAGAAACCCGTGCGAACATAAAAAAAAAAAAACGTGGATTCGCGGATTTTGCGGATTTTTGCAATCCGCAAATTCTCAAATCCGCGGATTGCCAATCCGCAAAATCTGCTCATGCCTACCCAGGAGCATGTGTCAGTCATTGCACTGTTCACCCTCACCTAACAGGTAGGTAGCCATCTTGCCTGGGAGGCCTTTTTGGGGGTGTGAAGCCAGTACTATGACTCCCACCATGCCCCCTGTCCCACTCCCCAGCAGCATGAAGCCCTCCCCCACCCAGGAGCATGTGTCGGCCATTGCATCACCCTCATCAAACTTACAGGTAGGTAGCCATCTTCACGGTGCTGGCTGTTTGTAGGTGGGAGACCGGCATCACTACACACGCCACCAATTGCATGCAACGAATCGATACCTGACATGTATGAGTAATTGATGTTCCTCTGCACCATGTAATTACGCCCAGTATTGCACTCAACAATAATAGTGATGATCTCTCAATTGTGTAGTGTACAGAAAATCAATGACACGCACCTAACAGAATACTTGCACAGTGCCCAACACTGACCATTCCCCATCTAATCCACAGGTGATGAAGAACTCACTGCTGAGGACAACAACGACCAGCAGAGCCAGTCTCCACCCCCGGTACATGGACTCTCGGATGTTGATTCCCAGGATAGTTTGGACGATGAGCTCCAGGCCGGCCCATCTGGTGTGCCAGGCACTAACAGGTCCCAGGACCCCATCCTCCCCACCACCACGTCTTCTGCAACAACAACAGTACAGCAGAACCCTGTAGTCACGGCCTGTGCCTCCACCCCTGATACCTCCACCACCACCAACAGTGCTACCTGCAGCACCCTCCCTGTCCCAGGGGATCACCAGGCCACACCAACAACTGTGGACGGCAGGGAGAGTGTGCGGGGAACCACAGTGGCGAGGCAACAGGTCTTTGGTAGCAGGTCAGAGGGGAGGGCCAGTGTCACCCCCAGACCTCAGGAGGTTGGCACACCATCCCTGGGTCCCTTCAACAGAGTCATTGGCGCCTACCAACAGGTACAGGGACAAAGTGGCCGGTCTGACGAACTATTACATGAGCTCATCCTGCTGATGAGGTCCATCGACACCCGCCTTGGACAAATGGTGGACCTCATGGGCCAGCAAGTGGCGTTATTGAGGAACAGGCCTGCGTCCCAAACAACACCTCAACCCCCCTCTGTTGTGCTGCAGGATGACAGTGCACCATCCTCCCCTGCGGCCACAGAGAGGGGTGAGTCCTCAGACGCCGCTGGCCATGCAGTTCCTGTGGTTTGGACTGTCTGGGGTGAATCTCTGTCAAAGGATTAATCCATGTTTGGACGAGAGGGTTTCCCACACCCTCTTGAGAAGTAATCTCGAGAGGGTGTGGTGGCAGCTATAGACCTCAAAGTAACTACTGAGGATGAGGGATCTGCATCTTTTGCCTGAGGGTACTGGGTTGTGAATTCACCAGAAGGAGAAAATCCACTGACCTGTGGGACATATTTCAGCTCTGTCTGTTGTGATGGCATCAATGCTGACGCACTGAATCCTTGCCAGGAACGTTGTGGTTGGTGAAAGTTGTGTGACCTAGGACAAGGGAGGACTTGCTTAGGCACTATAGGGGGTTAGTGTCCTGGACGCATACTACTTAGTACTAGAAGTGTTCTTGATGCAGTCTGGATTCCCTGTGAGGAGAGATGTCCTAGTGAATGGGTTGGTGTAGGAAGGCCAGCGTTGGTTCTCTGTGGTGGCCGACATATAGGAAATAGTGTGTCTGGTCAAAACCTATTGCCACTTGTTACAGCTGACTAGGTAACAATACCATTGAGCAGTGGCTATTGCTTCTCCTAGTTTCAGCTGGTAGCGGCATATGTTGCAAATGGGTTCTGCCCATCACATCAGGCACTAACGTTGGCACAAACAAACACGGGTGCATCCCTTATCTTTTAGAAACATCCTAAAGACCCCCTAAAAACTAAGCCCCGCATGTGTCTATCAGGTGCACTCCACCAGATATGACTTTTTTTTCATCCTCCTCCACAGTGAATATAAGTTCTACCAGAGCAAACTTTGATCCTCAAAACCCAAAATGTAATCGCTCAGACAGTTCATGAGAACAACTGCTTCCTAGCAGGTATGTTAAACCCCGGTGTGTAAAACTCTAAATAAAACAGAGAACAAATCACTAATACACGCTTCACCCTTCCCCCTTCTTTTCATTTACAGTGTCCTACACATTTAAGTCTACAGCCCTGAGGAAGACCTTCCTTAAAACCTCATGGTCCCTGCACGAAGGTCGAAATGCGTCAGCACACCCACATGAAGGCCAAGAGTATTTTTTGTCCCTATTTTGAAACCAATTTGAAATCGAGGTCATACAGACCGAGGTCTAACGACAGATAGACGTTTTTCCTCATATATTAAAAAAAAAACTTTTGAGACATGCTCTGACCTACTCACAATATGGACCGACAACTGATAAGTACCAAAGATAGTCAGGTTCTAGTTATCCTTGTACATGTACCTAAAGCAGTAGGATAGAACAAACTGGAAATAGGAATGCACTTGTAAATATTGGTCACTAATTTCGGATTTCATGATTTGTCAGTTCTTGTGTTTTTGAACTTTTGCAATGTATATATAAATTCTTTGTCATCATAAAATAGCTTTAGCGTTTACAAGAAGATGTGATCACGTAATGATGGTTATGTAATTTCCAAAAAATGCCTTATGAAACAAATGCAGTAAAATATTGTATTGATGAAAAGTAAAATAATGTATTGATGAATATACAAGAGATTTTGTGCATGATTTGACTTTCATATTTTGAAAAAAGGTTTTGCTTGTCCAACACCAGGTTAAATGGGTATTTAAAATAAACCCCAGTTCATATTTAGAACAGATATGAGGGTAAAGAGCGTAGACCCTTGTAATTATAAAGATAAATGATCTATGGTCCAAGAGGCACTTTCCCTTTTGTAATATTGACTGGATCCAGCCTCTTTGGTCCTTAACAGAATTACTCCCCTTGAGTTCTACAAAAAATTCAGATTGGTAGCAGCAAGAGAAATATTTCAAAGACTCATTTTAATAGGTAGTCAAAATGCATTTTAATGGTGATTGTTTTCTAAATATTAAGAAACAGATACTTTTAGAAAGCTACCAGTTTTGTGCCTAAACCTTGTAAGACGTCCACTGTCTCCTGGCAGCTGGATAACTCCCCTGTGAAGAGATGTGTACTTTTCCCAGACCGAGGACTGGTATTGACCCAGACAGTGGTCAAGGGCAGTCCTTCCCTTGACAGGATGGTGTGGGGGCTGTGCTCCAGGGCTAGTAACACTCAGACTCCCCTGGCACAGGCAGATTGAACTGATACAAGGCCTGTCCAATTCCTTTGTGCCTCTAGCCAACTTATCTACACCTCCTGGGAGAGAGCGAGTGGGGAGGGAGAGAAGCTGCTCCCGAACTGGTATGCAGTGACCCCAAAGGAGGGTTTACCCATTATCATAGCCAAATCTCTGGACGGGCACAGGTGCTCTGACTGGGGAAGAAGGATTTCTCCACAATTAACTGTCTCAAAATGCTGTACAGGAGGGCTGGGACAGTGGTGGAGGTATGATTCTGACATCCTAAAATTGGCCAGGGGTGCGTGTCATCTAGAACTTTCCACCCACATTTGTAAATCCCTCTACAAGGGGGGAGAGACAGAAAGCAATACCCTAGATCTGGAATGGAGCAACAGCATAATCATGGACAGCTTGAAGGACAAGCCAACTGATGTCCCTAATGGGCTAAAGACTTTGCCTGCAGCTGACCCCTCAGGACTAGACGGGTCTCTCCACTGCCAGTGGTGCTGGTCACCTTAAGCCCCTGAGGACCTGTTGGGGGAAGACTTGTAATCCACTGACCCCCCCCCCACCATCCCCAGATGCCCTGCAAGAGGACCAAGAAGCCATAGTTTCTGTAAAATACAAATTAGAGGGAAGGGTGGCACGGGGAGCCAGGGAAACCACTTCACTGCAAGGTACATCCCTTTATAGGCCAAGAGGCCTGCTCGGAAGCTAGAACATGCCTCCTGGAAAATACCAGTCAAAGCCATTCAAATTCAACCAAAATGAGCCCAAGATATGGCTTTTCAAATGATTTGAGCTCCAACTCCCTGGAAAAAAACAAGTGTGTTGATCTCAGCTGCATCTCAAGAATTCTAACCCTAGGGGTGGGACAGTGGAATGGTCAGACAAACTTTAGTTATTTAATTTGGGGGAAGGGGCATACTCAGAGACCCTCTCCGAGCCAAACATCGACCCAAGAAATCCCATCTCCCAGGGCCAGACATGTAAACCTAGCTCTATTGAGACGGTGCATTCATGACAAGCCCCGGGACCTCGTCCCCAGGGCCCACAACAAAGAAGGAGGGCCTTCTTCCATCTTGCCCACTCTTCTTGCGGTCAGGTGAACCAAGATAACTCCTGTCGTGGGTGGGAGCCAGAAACAAAGGCTACTCCAGCCTGGCAGGAGCAGGAAAAACTCCTGCCTTTACCCATGCTAACATCAAAAGACTCCCGGTGAGGTGGCCGGCAGCTCTGGAGTGAGCTCTCAGCCATGCACCAATGATGAGCACTGCTTTGGGTACCCTGGGTGGGTCCAGAGCACCCATATTTAAAAAATATGAACAGAATGTAAACACAACTGTCAAGAATCTGATTAATGTCGCAAAAATTACTCATGGTGTCAGGAAGAGTAGTAAGGGATTCAGGTTCGGAGTTCTAACTAATCGTCCAGTGATTAATCACTGGAAAACCATATAGAGTTCAGGTTTATTTCAACGGTACAAGATGGCCACAGTATTATTAGAGTGGTTTAGCATTCCTTGGTTCAGAACTCTCGTGAACTCTGGGGTTAAGACTGCTGCTTGAGCTATACTCTACGGACTTCAATTTAGTATTTGTGAGGATTATTGTTCTCATTCCCTCCTCCTCCTCTTAGCATTCGTTTAAGGTGGAGTTCTGTCCTTTACCCTCCGGCATCAATACTAAAGAGTGGTGTTTCTCCTGAGAACATTTCCCGTTGGTGAGTTCAGAGGACAGTAGGAGAACGGCGTCTCTCCTCAGCTCATTCTGTTCTTGACAGCCTGCCCTTCGGTTGGAGAGTGGCGCCTCTCCTCAGCACATCCTTTTCCTGGCAGCCAGCCTCCTCTGCGTGTCGTACTCCAGGTTGTTGGTCTTTCAGTTGGAGAGCAGCGTCTATCCTACGCACATCACCCTCCAGTTTGCCGGCCCTTCAGTTGGAGAGAGGCGTCTCTCCTCAGCAGGGCACGAGTCGGGGTACCACGCGGGTGGACGGCATCCCCCCACTTATTTTCGAGGGTTTTTCAGGGTGGACGCCGTCCACCCTGCTCAATCAAAACCGCGTCCACCATTACTGATGAATTATGTTTGCCTCTAGGCTGCGCGTGTGTGCCCGAATGCAGACTTGTGGGAGTGCGCTCTCCCCTCGAGAAGCAGAATACATAACAAAAGGGTATCGTCAAAACGTCCCTTTTCAAAGCGGGAGGCGCACCAGGAAGCCCAGTACAGCAATTCAATTACAAAGGGGCTGCTTACAGTTTTCCAAGAGGCCCTTAGCAGGCAGTGTGAAACTAATCCTATGTGAATGTGTTTCACACTGCAATGAGAGGGTGTGGACGTGTCATTACGCCCAGTGTTGCTGAAATTGGAACTGGGGGAGGATTGCGAGGCCGGCACTAGGGTAAGTATATTAAAGTTTAAAAAGCACCTTCTGCCTCGTTCCTAGCCACAATAAAAATGTTACATAGCTTCGGTGATTAATGTTCTACTTGGAGTGAGATCGGAGTTTTGTCTAGTGAAAGTTTTGACTCATTGTTAATATGGGTTAATATGCCTGATGCAAAGGACGTGTACAATACATCACAGACCTGTATTTATGAAGGTAGCTCAGTGGGTTACTGCTTTTGTTAGAGGTATTCTTTAGTTACTTGCAGTTTCTAAGTTAAAATCCTAAAATGGAACAGCGAGCTATCAACTGTAATCAAAGCGCTGCATGCAAACTGCAAGTTATATATTAGAGTGCTATACTTTTTTCCCCAGTCTTCCATTTTTTTATTGTTGCAAATAAGATTTGTTTGGGTAGAAAACAATTGTTATTATTACAGAGAACTCTCAAGTATGGTGTTACATTTTGAATCCTGTTAAAGGGTGGTTGTAAGGGAATCTGTGCCAGTAGTGGTCATTGGGGGGCGCTAACTGGGCACCACCAGTGCTAAAGCCGGCCCTGGAAACAGGTTCCAGTATTGATACTCAAATGAAGAGCTCCAATACTTTCCAGTCGATGTTGATCAAAAAACTGTAAAAACTACATTAAACATTCATCTTAAAGTATAGGCAAAACGTTTTAAACCAATCCTCCTTTTTATTTATCATCACAAAGAATACAACTTCAAATACATGACTTCAGGCTTTGCACTGTACAAAACCCCTGACTTGCCTTTTAGTTCACTAATAGCACTGTCTTTTGGGGGGAGGTGGTGGGGGAGCTGGAACGATTCTCAGGTCTTGTTTGATAAATACTTTGCACATAATCTGAAGTACTAACATGAGGTGCTTTCGATAGTTTACTACAGTCTAACATAATCTGTGCTGCATGATTGACACACCACATTTTTTCAAGGCTTGGCTTGTGTATGGGTTCTTAAGAGCCAGAGCAGACCCTTGGCTCCGCTGTCCCTGGTAATTTGGTGTCTCGCCCACCTTTGCCTTTTGCCATAGTCTGGGTCACTGGAATTATGCGTCAGGAGAAGACCAAATTATGCAGCAGGGTGGAATTATGAGGCAAGCAAAGGCAAGTTATGTAGTATAATGCTGCATATTTTATGATAGAGTTACTTTATTATTTTGAAATTTTGCACATGCTAACACTAACTGTATTGTATTGTATTGTTACTTGTATAGCGCATGGCTACCCGGAGGCATCCCAGCGCTGCGCGGGGCTAGGGGGAGGGGGTCTGAGCTTTTATATGAACAGCCAGGTCTTCAACTGTTTTCGGAAGTTCAAATGTTTTGGTTCGCTCCGTAGATGCAGTGGGAGGGCATTCCATAGTCTGGAGGCATTGAGTGAGAAGAGGCTACCGCCACTTCTGGCCTTCTTGATCCTGGGAATCACCGCAACTGGGCAAATGTTTCATCTCATTAGTACCATTTACCACCTAAATACATCCATGTTTAAGCTACTTTAAGTGCATAGTTTATTCAGTCTGATAATATGGCAATGTGGGCTGTATTTGGATAATTAGCAAAATGGCATCTTGGCAATATCTGTAACTGAGGGATAAACATGCTGCCCAAAAATGCAGGTCATATAATAGAACGTAGAATATTCTGTAACCTTTACTTCCGCTCCCTATGGAGGACAACCCACCCAACGTATAACTCTTTACTGTGTCGATGGGGAACTCTTTAACACAAGTGTATCCATTGGTGAAGTAGATGTGCTTTTGGCAAGACTGAATGCTGAGTGGGCTGTCATATTGTTACAGCCCACTTCGCAAACTTCTTTGTTTTTCAGAAACAAGCCCACAATTCAAGGGTTTGTTTCTGAAAAATAAAAATGTCTCCTATCCACAGGGAGATTTTCCCCTACAAGTGGTGGGCAGTGTTTATTTTTCCTGCCAGGCATGGCAGACACTGAGAGTGGTCTGCCTCGCAAATCCGCCCCAAGTAGGCAGACCTTCAGAGGCACTGACTGGAGCGTCATTTCAGTGGAATGACCTCTGCCTATAGCTGTACCCCAGTGGACAATGGTCACACTTGCAGAACCCAGAGGCTCTTCCTTCCAGTTACCCGTACCACCCTTTCTTCGGGACGTGGAATAACCAGACTTAACACGTGCTATTATAGGACACTCAGGATGTCGTGATGTCACTTCATGCCGTGATGTCACTTCCTGCCGTGATGTCACTTCCTGTCGTGATGTCACTTCCTGAAATTTTGCGATTCCTTAAACGCTATGTATGAAGCTTTTAAGCATTGCGATTTCAGGTTTAGAAATCGCAAATTACCACCAACTTGTAGTTGGTGGTAATTTGCGATTTCTTGTAAATATGCACAAGTGTGCATTTGTGAGGGTAGCATATGACGCACATACATGCCCATTGGGCATGTATGTGTGCCATATGCACACACATGTAATTTACAGGGGTGCAGCAGGGTGTCCTTGAGACGCCCCTGCACCCTTGCAATAATTCTCAAATTGCGATTAGCAAATTGCGAATTCGCAATTTGAGAATTATTTGGAAATCATTCCTATGGGCCTCCTGGCCCATAGGAATGCATTGGAAATTATTCCTTAATTGCGAATTCGCCAAATGCGAATTCGCAATTAAGGAAGCTTAAGGAATCGCAAAAAAAATGCGATTTTCTTCATACATACCATTTTGCGATTCCTAAATAGCGATTCCTTAAAAATCGCTATTTAGGAATCGCAAAACGGAACTATGATACATATGGCCCCTAGAGACTAGCACTTCTAAATAATCTCAAACAAGATCAACCGCACATTTATCACAATGAAATTCATTTATTAGCTGCTGAGAAAATACTTTGAAGCCATTCAGAAAGGAAGATATTACATCATACGCAGTTCTTCTTATAAGAGTACTCAGATTCACCAACTGGTGGTATTATACCATTAAACTGTATGGAAGAGGGGACACACTCCTAAGGCATTTAGTAGGCAATTTATTTATTTTTTATTTTATTTATTTTTTTACATTTGTATGACGCTCAGCTGCCCAACAAGGGTTTCCCGGCGCTTATGACATTAGGTTGGACTAAGGTATAAGCGGAGTTAGATTTTAGCTCAGTTGTTTCTGGAAAAGCCAGGTTTTTACATATTTCTGGAAGCTAGCGTAGTTTTCCTCTTTCCGGATATGTAGGGGGAGTGTGTTCCACAGAATTGGCCCTCTGACAGAAAACGATCTGCCGCCAGTTCTTTGCAGTCTAAAACTGGGAACAGTGAAATTTGCTGCAGTTTGGGAGCGTAGGTTTCTTGTTGGTAGGTAAGGGGTGGCTAACGCTTGTAGATAGGTTGGTGCCGTTTTGGTTTTGATCTTAAACATGTAGCTCAGGGTTTTGAAGCTAATCCGGTGTTCAATCCTGAGCCAATGTAGATCGTTCAGGTATTTTGATATTCTTTCAGACTTTGGTATCCTGCACAAGAGTCTTGCGGCTGAGTTTTAGATAATTTGGAGTCGCTTGATCACTGCTAGATTTGAGCTCAGGTAGAGGATGTTTCCGTAGTCAATACGCGATGTTATTAGTGCGTTGATTACGGTTTTTTGTGTGGCAAGGGCCAGCATCCATGTGATTTTTTTCAGCCATTTTATTATGGTGAAGCATAGGCCTGCGACTTTGTTTGCCTGCTCTTTCATTGACAGAGCATTGTCAATAATGACTCCTAGATTTCTTACCTGTGTTGCTGGAGAGGGAAGGGTACCCAACTCAGGGGGCCAATGGGAGGAATTCCAGAGCTCCTTATTTTTGCCTAGTAGGAGGATTTCGGTTTTATCACCGTTTAATTTCAACTGGTTGGTGGTCATCCAGTTGAAGATTTTCTGGAGTCCAATTTTGAGGAGAGAAGGGGCTGAGGGATTTGACTCTGATAGTGAGAAAATAATTTGGGAGTCATCTGCGTAGGTCATTAATGTTAGGCCTGCGCAGTCCGCTAGGTCGGCCAGAGGTCTATGGTACAGGTTAAAAAACAGCAGGCTCAGGATGTAGCCCTGTGGCACTCCATGTGGGGCAAGAAAAGTATCTGAGCAGGCAAGGCTGGATTTGATCTGGAAGGTTCTCTCGGTAAGAAAGGACTTAATCCACTGTAGGGCGTCACTGCGAATGCCATTTCTCTCCAGTGTGGCCAGGAGAATTTTGTGAGATATGGTATCAAATAGAGTACAATGACTAGCATAGTATGTTCTAATGAATGTTATTAGTTAGGATGTTACCCAATCCTTATCTCTATCTCTCTGTGCATTAGGCTCTTCATCAGCGCCAATGTTGTTATCCTTTCCATGAAGAAATCAAGAGGGTAGTGAGAGCCTAATCACAAGAGTATCTCAGTTATTAAGAGTTGTCTCTTCTCTATTCCGAATCCCCTTTTCCCCTTGCTGGTGAAACCCAACCGAAAACTGTAGTTAGGTGTTATCATTAGGAAGGCATTGGAAAATTATATCTCTTCTGTTCCTGTTGCGAAGCAAAGGTACTTGACAGATTGAAGTGCCCACGAATATCATCCACCTGAGCAGAATGGCGGAAGGCTTTAGTTTAAAATCTTTGGGGAAAATGTTAGAGGTGATTCAGAGGGAACTAGTAGTGATAAGAGAGGAAAACAAAACCCTGAGACAAGATTTAGTCATGTCATGTCATGAAACCAATATTTTAGCTCATAATATAAATAGAATGGTGGCAGCGGCCACTCCTTTATCCCTGTCAGAGGCATCCACATCTTCACAGGAACAACATCAGAGAGCTGTGACCCAGGTCATTCATAATGTATCCTCGTTCATTCCACTTGCTCCTCCAGAAAGGTTCAATGGGGATCCACAGAAAGCCCAGATCTTTCTCACACTATGTTCCTTGCATTTCATGTGCTGTCCAACGCTATTTTCGGATGCCCAATCTAGGGTGGCCTTTGTTCTGTCATAATAAAGTGGGGATGCAGCAAATTGTTCCATGCCTTTAGTAGCCAGAAATGACCCTTTCTTCTATGACTTCGAGCGTTATAGGACAGAATCTTTGATAGGAGGAAAATATCTCAGGCCACAGACAGCAAAATATTAGAATTGCATCAAGGAAATAGAGACTTGGTGGCATATCTGGCCCGTTTTAATAAGTTGTTAGTAGAAACTGATTGACCCGAAGAGAAGAGGGCAGCCTTTTTTATAGAGGACTGTGAGATGAAATGAAAGACACCTTAGGTCAGATTCGTAATAGACCTACTGAATTATCAGTCCTCATGAATTTAGTACTCAAAATAGATTTCAGATGGTCTGAGTGCAAGAGAGAAAAGCAAAAAGAATTCAGACCGAATCCTCCTCAGGTTTAAAAGCTCTGAAGCCACCTCGATGGTTGAACCAATGCAAATGGGGACGGTTCGAGGTCTCTTAACTAAAGAAGAAAAACACAAACAAAGACAGAAAAATGTATGTTTATATGGTGGAGGCTCCGAGCATTTTGCTAAGGAGTACCCTAAGAAACCGAAAAGTCAGTTGGAAGAAAACAACAAGAACCACCAGTAGGTGGAGTCGCTCTGGTGGTGAATGATGACAAGACAACTCTGAACAATCAAGATTTTGGCTCCTCACTTAATCCTGCATATGACTATTACGTTTCGGGATCTAGAGATCTCTGGGGTTGCCATAACGATTTACTCAAAAGAATAATCACTGGACAACCACATAGAGTTTAGGGTTATTTTAACGTTACAAGATAGCCACAGTATTATTAAAGTGATTTAGCATTCCTTTGTTGAGAACTCTAGTGAGAGTTCTAAGGTTAAGATTGCTGTGTGAGCTATGATCTCTGCACTTCAATTTAGTATTTGTGAGGATTAGAGTTCTCCTTTCCTCCTCCTCTTCCACTTTGTACCCATTTAAGGTGGAGTTCTGTCCTTTCCCCTTCAGCATCATTACTAAAGAGTAACATTTCACTTGAGAACATTTCCCATTGATGAATTCGGAGTCAGTTGGAGAGCGGCGTCTCTCCTCAGCGCCTTCTATTCTTGACAATCTGTCCTTCCCCTTTTGCGTGCATCATTCAGGATTGGACAATAAGGAAAATAAAGACTAGCGTTTCTAAATAATCTGAGGCAAGATAAATTGTGCAATCATCAGAATGAAATGCATTTATTAGCTACTGAGAAAATACTTTAAATACTTTGAAGCCATTCAGAAAGTAAGATATTACATCATATGTAGTGTTCAGGAACTGGATAACTCTCTAAAGGTTCTGACTGCAGTTCTTCTTATAAGAGTATTCAGATTCACCATCTGTTATTATACCATAAAACTGATAAGAAGAAGGGCAAATACTCCTAAGGAATTTGGTAGGCAATAGAGTACATTGACTAGCATTGTATGTTTGAATGAACATTGTTAGTTAGGATGTTAACCAATCCTTATCTCTATCTCTCTGTGCATTAGGTACTTCAGCAGTGCCAAGGTTATAATCCTATTCATGAAGAAATCAAGAGGGTAGTGAGGGCCTTATCACATGAGTCAACCATCAGGAGTTGTCTCTTCTCTATTCCCAATCTCTTTTCCCCCTTTCTGGTGAAACCCAACCGAAGACTCCAGGTGGGTGTTACCGGTAGGAGGGGATTAGGAAATTACGTTTCTTTTGCTCCTGTGGACAATCAAGGTACTTGACAGCGGCACAAGGCTATGCACCTACAGAACAACCGCATGCAAACACTTTAATAAAATATCCACGGCTCCCGGAGAGGGAGCGTCCATTACTGCCCCACAAGGCACCTACTAAAATATTCCTGATCTTCGTGGTGCCCCGATTAGGGCCAGGGGCACCACAAATATTTCTAAGTAATCATTTGTGTGGCTCCAGAAATCTTCCCTTGGTAATTTGAAAAATTAGGCCTATGCCTCCCACGTCACAGGATGCATAACTGTGTAGACTTTTTGTTTAGCTTTTTTAAATACTCCCTAGTCTGGGACATTTGTTCGACAGTTCAGGAGTGTAGGGGCTCCTATTTAAGTGGCCTGAAGTGAGAGAAGAAAAATTCATACACATGTTCTTTTGATTTCTTATGCTTTATTCAAACTACTTTATTGACAATGACAGTTGAAGAATTGTTGAATACTAAAATGCTTTCTATTATTGATGGTTGTCTTTGAACACCATTGATTTTAATGTTGAATCCTAACATGTTCATATGATGTGGTGACCCATTTACAAAGACTATAGGCTTCTTTATATTTTAATGTGGTGACCCATTGACAAAGCCGATAGGCCTGTTTTAGTTAAAATGACACACATTATACTATGATCTTGAATCTGGTATAGGTGTGAGGTACTATGATTTTGGGTGTCATGACCTATTTGGGGTCAAATGTGATTTCAGAATGTCCACAGAGGTAATTCAATCTGCCTGATATATATATTTGTAAATTAATGGCTAGTATATAATACTGTGTGTGATAAATGTACATTTCATTTTTCAAAGAAACAGCACAGACTGGACAATCATTTATTGAGTGTTGCTGTTACATGCCAGCAAATGGAGACTACTAGCACACAGCACCTCCCCAGAGTATGCCTTGGACTGCTCTGTTTCCCTACCCTGAGAGACTCAAGTGATACAATGGAGTACTTGGTTTCCAGCTTGAAGACAAGTGTGGACATATTACTTGAGAAGGACTCATATCCATCACAACTCATAGCCCAATTTCTTACTTTACACATTACCTTCTACGTTAAGTCTCCCTGCTCTGTGCCAAGCTGCCAGAGGGTGAACACAGGATAATTTAGGTTGTGTTGTGACTTAGTCTGACTAGGATTGTGGTACCTACTTGGACAAGGTGCATACCTCTGCCAACTAGAGACCCACTTTCTAACAGATCCCATATTTCTTCCCCTCTTGACGAAACAATCAGCAGACCCAAAGATACTGCCTAACAACTGATCCATTTCTCTGTTTCTCTACCCAACAAAAATCTTTGAAAGTAATGAAAGCTAATCAATAGACGACTATCAGATCACCTTAATGACAACTACATCCTTGTCCCTGCTCAATCAGGCTTCAGAGCCAACCACAGCACTGAAACGGCCCTCATCACTGCCACCAACGGTATTCACATGATCATGGACAGAGGGTATGCTGTAGCACTTATCCTGCTCTACTTCTCCACCACCTTCGACACTGTCTCACACCCCATCCTCATCCAATGCCTCCACGACTCCAGAATACGAGGAGCAAATAAAAGGACCTATGCTTCAATGGATTTACACTTTCCTCACATGGTGCACACAGTCAGGTCAGACGGGCACCTTACACCTCTATGGCCAACAACCTGTCTGAGGGGCCCCAAATTCTACTCGCTCATCCCTTCTCTTTTCAGTACCTACATGACTCCACTAGCTGGCACCATCAGATCCCACATATTCAACATCATTTCCTATGAAAATGACACCCAACTCATTCTCTTCAACGACATGCCTTACACCCAGACCACCTTGTGCATGTCACCAACTGGAGGAAGGCCTACAGTCTTAAGCTCAACTCCAAAATAGAACTGGAACTTTTTGGAAAGTACCCAGCTCTCTGGACTCCAGCCTGGTTGCCAGGCAAATTTGGTCAATCTCCCAACCATGCCAGTCGAGCCAGCAACCTTGGCATTGTGATGGACAAATGACTCTTGATAATTGGCCAAGTCATCTGTGTGGTATCCTCTTGCTTCCATACCATCAAACACTTTAAGAGCTTTTCAAGTGACTCCCATTGACACACAGAGAGCAGTAACTCAGGTCCTGATAACCAGCAATGTTGAGTATGGCAATGCTGTGGGTATCTCCACTCACCTTACTGTATGCCTCCATGTCATTCAAAATAAAGAAGTCAGACTCACACTCCAACTATACTCCCGCAATCACATAACCAACCACCTCAAAAAGCATCACTAGCTCTCTACTCACAAATACATGCTCTTTAAAAGTCTCACTCACACTGACAAGGTGCTTCATTAGCTTGGTCTCACCCATCTGAACAGGCACATCAGCTTCTGCATACCATCCAGAACACTCTGCTCAGCCAGCCTCCAGTAAGACCACACCTGTTTCTGAGAAAGGGGGACAAAATTGCCCAGGTAATCATAGGTCAATCTCTTTGAAAAATGCTTTTGCAAAAACCTTTGCCTTAGCTGTAGTGCATAGAACTGAAGTACCCTGAAAGAGAAAAAGAATATTTATTTTTAAGAAATTCTGTGTGTCCACATTCCCAGAATAGCTGTGCTGGAAACACATAATTTGGGAATGTACCAAAATACAGGACTATTGGAAAGACATAGGAAAATATCTCAGCAATATATTCAATGTTACAATTACATTTAATGAATTAATTGCAGTCTTTGGCTGTTCCCCTAGCTCCACCCGCATGATGAGTCCTTGTTCATAACATCACTGGTAGCAAAATCACTTATTCTGCAACAGATAAAGTACCAACTCTTAATGCATGGAAGGCAAACATATTGAAGATTCAGGGAAGGGAAAAAAAATACGCATTAAGATCAGGGGCCCTTAGAAAATACGATAAATACTGGAGTGTGTTGGAATGCTAGTTATTGATTGTTAACTTCTTCCTCTTTTTTTATGTATATATTTTTCTTGGAACGTATTGTTAATCGCTTTTATTATCAATATATTGCACTATGCACGTTGCACTTTAAAAGAATATCTTCTCCTAGAATTCAAATTTGTATTGGTATTATTATAGTATACTGTCAGCCTGTCTATTTTTGGATAATGTATTTGGCACTTTTTTAATTCCGATGTGAAAATTGACATGTAATGTTTACGTATTTTTTATGAACTCTCAATAAAAATAAAAAAATAAAAAAATAAAAAAGAATATCTGGGCTGGAATCTAGAATGCAGAGAATGAACAACAATGTAAATACAATGCCAACTTGTGTGGCAGTTAGAAACCTGTGAATAGTAAACAGGTGGTGAGTAGATGAAACCATTACAAGAGCCATATATGCATCTGTACGTAAGCGCTTAATATGGAACTAAGTAAGATGCATGTATACATCTCTTCATAAGAATGCATGTCCATAGTAGAGTATAAAATAGAGTATCTTCTCTCTTGAAAATTGTGTCTTGCACAACTGGTGTCCATATTTGATTGCGGGGACATACTCACCTTTCCTTCACACATCTCCCAATGGCAACAGTCATAAGTAATACTTTGTGCACAGCAGCTGCTAGGAGTGCGTTTTAGGTGTATATTAGAGTATGAAGATATACTGCTCTCTGTGCCAATATCTCTTCTTCTATCAGTGGTCCCTATACTATAGCATGGACAATTACTGATCTCTCACTGTTGCGTGTCAAGTCACCATAGCTGCATAACAAAATACATGGGTTTGCCTTTACGAAGGGTCTGTAGAATAAAATATGTGCATACTGCTATAGTGATACTTATACATGCAGCAGCATATTTACACTCCCTGAAGAGGGAATTGTCAGTTTTTATAAGTATTCTAATACTATAATTACATGTAAATGTATATTAAGTATTAAGCAAATAAATCAAAAGTAACTTTAAACTTTTTTATTGCAACAAAACAATTTGACAACAATATAAAACTACAACAACAATATTTACTAACTATTTGAACAACAATTAAACAAACAAAACAGACAACTATATAACTTTTTATTTGACACTCATTGGCAGGTGCCAAGGTCTCCCCCCTTTTTGCTTCATTTGTCTACTGGATTTTGATTCATGTAGCACTTTCCTTCCAGTATTTTAACCACCTTAGCCTGCCAAAGAGCCTTCTGCTTCCTGGTATATATTAGCAGGCTAGGTGGCAAGAAAGTTTCAGCAACGCATCATATCTATAAATTACGGTTAAAAAAAACCTAGTTCATGCAGAGGAAGATTGTGCTGCTGAGCTGCACAATTGTTCAGTCGCTTTTACATACTTCCAACCTGGAAACACTGTGCTTCAAGAGGTGGTTATTCCTGAAAAACCCAATAAACCTGCTTGTGTTAACAAGGTTCTTTTTTGCTGCTTATGTATGCAGATCATTATTTCCTCAGAGACTAGTTTCTCTTTTCCTACTAAAATAGACAAAATAACAAAAAAGATAAAAGGTACATACTTAATTAATAATTTATAACAGTGATACATCACTATATTATCTTACTGTAACTAGATGTTTCACCCACAACCACATATGTATATCAATTGCACCAGTAACTTGTTATTCCTTTCTCCTAAAAAATACCACACCCTCAACCAGTCTATTTTCATATGTTTTCAATAAAATTATAACAGGTCACGAACTCTGCTTCCATAACAGTTTCTAAAGTAACACAATCCTCTTCTCACACCTTTGCTAACACTCACCACAGTGTTTCACTCTAGAAATAGTACTATCATCACTGAAATACCTCATAGTGCTTGACTATATGTTCAATGAGGCTCATAAGACCAGTAGAGTTTATATTATTAAATGTTTTGTTTTATAATGTAAGAAACACTGCTTGCTTTACTTACAATTATATACAGTTGAAACACTTCCCAACAAACACAATCTATAACATATATTATAAAATACCTGAACTTGGAGTTCTTTCTTAAACACAGATGAAGACACCAATATCTTTCATCTCCAAATTAAGTCAAATCTGCTGAGCACAACTCAAAGACCTTCCTTCACCTAGAAAGCACCAAGGACAAACTGAGCTATCTCTGGTTCTGCGGCTAATCACATCACATCATTTCTTCAACCATGTAATAAGAATGGTAACTATTGGTTGAGCCTTGGCCTTTTTTTACTCGTAAAAGATTTTGTGGCAGGCCTAGTGTCTCAAGAGATCGCATGAGCCTCCTGCATCAAGCCTCACACCTCGAAGCTTGCAACTATCCTCTTGTAAGACTCTTGCTGGATCACAACACTATTGTAGGAATATAATACAGGTGAAGCACTGCCTTGCACACTGAGAACCCTCTGTTGGATAATGGGTGTGCATACTGGAGTATTAGGAGGGACTAGCCTCTGCTTTCAAACGTCTCTCAGTAATGATAATAAAGCATAATAGGGTGTGTGCAGGGACTGGCCTCCCACTGATATCCCCTCTTGAATAACAGATGGACATAGTAGGGTGTGTAGTGGGACTTGTCTCTCCTTTGAGACCTCGCTCTCAGATAACTGGTATGCATAGTAGTGAGTGGGGAGGGACTGGCCTTTCCTTTCAGACCTCTCTCTCAGATGATGTGTGTGGTAGTAGGGCTTGTGGATGGAGTAAACTCTTCTTTGAGACCTCTGTCTCAGATGATGGGTGTGCATAGTAGTGAGTGGGGAGGTTCTAGCCTCTCCTTTGAGGCCTCTCTCTGAGATGATGGGTGTATACAGTAGGTTGTTGGGAAAGAGACTGGCCTCTCCTTTGATACCTCTCTCTCAAATGGCGGCTGTACAGTGTATGCATGGACTGACCTCTCCTTTAACACATAGTAGATTGTGTGTATGGACTGGTCTCTCATTTTGGATCTCTCTCTCAGATGATGAGTATGTGTAGTACGGTGTCTGGAAGGACTGGCCTCTCCTTTAAGACCTCTCTCAAATGACAGGTGTGAGTAGTAGGGTCTGCGGGGAAAGACTGTCCTCTCTACTAAGACCTCTCTCTCACATGATGGGTGTGCATAGTAGTGAGTGAGAGGGACTATCCTTTCCTCTCAGGCCTCTTTGAAATGACAGGTGTACATATTAGGGTGTATTCACAAACTGACCTCTCTCAGATCACAGGTCTTTCGTAGTAGGGTGTGTAGAGAGAGACAGGCCTTTCCACTAAGATCTCTTTCTCAGATGATGGGTGCCCACAGTAGTGAGTAGAGAGGGACTTTCCTTTCCTCTCAGACCTCTCTCTGAGATGACAGGTGTGCATTGGAGCGAGTGGAGAGGGTGTGCCCCTTCCTCTCAGACCTATCTCGGATATGACTTGTGTGCATATAAGGGTGTGTCCATGGCCTGGCCTCTCCTTTCAGACCCCCTTCTCTCAGATGACGGGTGTGTATGGTAGGATGTGTGCATGGACTAGCTCTCTTTCTGATGGCAGATGTGCATAGTAGGTTGTGTTGAGAGAGAGTGATCTCTCCACTTATACTTCTCTCTAAGGTGACAGGGGTGTATAGTAGTTTGTGGAGAGGGGCTATCTTCCCTGATAACACCCTCTCTCTGATAATAGCTGTGCTACTCACACAAACACTCACAGACCCACATAGCTACTTACATACCCACTCACACACCTGTTCAGCAAAATTGCTGACACCGACTCATACACCCATTCACATACCACTCATATACCCACCCATCACATACCCACACACTCTCTCACACCTCCACACAACCACCCATACACCCACTCTCACATCCATACACCCATTCACACACCCATACAGTCATTCACACACACTCTCACACACCCATATGGTTACTGATGCATCCTCTCAGAGACCCAGAGAACCACTCACAGACCTACACAGGGACTTACACACCAACTCACACAGCCATGTACCGGCCCATACAGTCATTTACACACCCACTCACAGGCCCACAAAGCCACTTACATAACCACTCACACACCTATTAAGCAAAACCACTGACATACCCATGTACACACCCATACAGCCACTCACATACCACTCATACATCCACACATCACACACTCACACACTCTCTCACACTCACACACTCACTCATGCATCCATACACCCACTCACGTACTCACTCACACACCATTTCACACACCCATACGGTCACTGATGCATCCACTTACAGACCCATAGAACCACTCACATATCCACTCACATACCCACACAGGCACTCACACACCCACATACACAGCCATGTACAAGGCATGTAGAGTTGATTCATGCAGGGTCGGCTGCAGGGCCTGGACACAGGCCAGGGCCTGTGGCCATGCACGGCAGAGGTTGGATTAATGTATGGTAACTAACTATTACTTACGTTTACCATAGAATTGTACACATCTGCCATGTGAGGTTCTGGGTAAAGGTTTATAAATTGCTTGCTGTAAAGTAAAATAATACTTTCATTGGCATGTAAAATGAAATCCTGTTTCCTGTTTGTTTAAGTTGGGTTGGGCTACTGCCTATCTCTTTGAATGGCTTTGGTGCAAATGTTGCATGCCCATTCATTTTTTTTATTGTGTGTGTTTTATGTTTGGGTTTACTGGCCTTCTTTTTGACAAGTAGGTAGGATTGTTGGGTGCAAACTCTATAAGTATGGTCCCAGGAGGTGCAAACGATTGTAGCCAATTTCTTATAAATCAAATACCACAACCCTAAGTTCAAATTCAGCCATTGATGGCAGGTGATTATCTTCTCTGAAATTTTCAATTTGATGATTAGTTTTAGTAGCATGGCAACAACACTGGTTTGGAAAGTACTTTGCACATTTGCGATGGGCACATATGTTTATTGGATTTTTGTTTCAGTAAATATAACACATGTATATCAGTAAATGTTTCTCCTTTGGGGACGTTCTGTATCTGAGCTGTTGCACTGACAAATTTAAACCTAAGAAAATGATGATGTAGGAATATAAATATTTTATAGGTCCATTGTAAAATGTTATATTTTGTAACATTGAACTGTTATTAATTTCAGTACTTTAAATTATTATAGGGATACAATCAGGATACAAATTGAGAAATATAGAGTCTGTAGGCGGGCCGTGAGAGCCCTTCCATCTACCTTACACACTGAAGTCCACCAGTAGCTGGACCTGGAATATGTGGAGGACCTATTAAAGCTTGCCCCACTGTTGCTATGGAGCTCAATCTGGTTAAATGAAGAAGCTGCCGTATATCGCACAATTATCTTTGAATGCCACTCCTGCTTACATGGGGCCAATATTCCCTGACTTAAATACATCGGAGACAACTCTATGTACGAGAAGCCAGAGAGTATCACAAAAAGGGACAAATGTTGGGTCCAGTGGGAGACTACCGTTTTGTGAAAGATGAGTCACAATACTCCTCTCCCAATTTTTTTTATCTTGTTCTGTCTTCCCATTCGCTCATGTCAAGTCACATTGGTTTGAGGCAACCGAGGGGATTCAGAAAGCGCTGTACAATCAACATAACACAACCATCGGACGGCCCCCGGGTTGCCCAGCGGCACCACTTCTCTCCCCTTCCCCCAACCAGCAGCTGTGTTTGCAATGCTGTTGCGCGCTGTGCAGTAGTGCTACCGTGTTGTAGAAGAAGGCAACCAATGGTAATACCCAGGCCTAATGTGCGCTATGACCCCAATAGGCCTAGCCAATGCCTCTAAGGCAGTTTCATCCGCTGGCATCTACTTTGAAGAGTGCACCAGATAAATCAGAAAGCTCTTTCTTCCTTGCCAGAGACTGTAAAGCAATGCTGGAAAGCATGCCTCCTAAGCACGCATAACTTAGGCATCAAGGCGCTGCACAGGAAAGCAGAGAGGAAGGAGAAACATGTGGGGACGCTGGCAGAGACCCCAAGTCGCACTCATTCTGAGAAGACTAACAAGAGGCAAAATGTCACACCCAGCCGGTGAGAAACACTAAATCCCGACCCCTGAATACAGCTCCAGGCATGCAGAGTTCTGACGTGTGAAGAACAGCATTCTGGGAGACGCAGAAGCTTTGGAAGCCCGACTACTCCAGAGGAGGCACTCCAACACACATCATTTCATTGATATCACTTCTGGTGATGTCATAACTTGCGAGGATGGTGTGACGCTGCTTCCAGTGATATCGTAATCTATGTTCATTAGTTCTCCTAACAATTTTGAATACGTGAGAGCTCTGAGATGGGAAGGAAAGGCTGAAGGGAGAGTTGGGAATGATGGAGGAGAATGAGGGACACGTTGGAGGGAAAGTCTAGTCGTATAGAAAAACAGGAGGAAGGGAGTAATGATGGGTGGAGACTGAAAGACAAAGCACAGGAGTTTGTGGATGGACAGCCAAGAAGGAGAGCCTAATGGAATGGACAGAGAGAGCCTGAGTGAGGGGCTGACACACAGGATCATATTGCACCCTATTATGAATAAGCCACATATATCATCCGAAGGACATAAGGAAATATACAACCTGATTTTTTATGTACAAAAACTGATATATTTGCTTTGGATTGTGCTCGTCAAAAGCTAATGACTATAAGGACAGTGCCAGGGGCAGCAAGCGGCAAATGCCACCCATACGTCTATTAGTGTATGTGGTAAGAAATATCATCTCATTTTCGATTGCTAACTCCTATGGGCAACATTTTTGTGGACAATATTTATTACACAATATTTACACCAGTTACATTCTGCCGAGAATATTTTGGTACCACATCCTAACATTTTAGCGAACACCACTTTGTGTTCTAATGTATCTAGTTTTTATTTTCCAATTGCACAGAACGGTTTGCAAAGCCCAATAAGCAAAGCCTTGTTCGTGAACAAGCCTCGATTGGCTCAGGGTATCACAAATGATAGGCGACGAGACATCTATGTCATGGTAAATTTAAAAAGAACTGGTCTGCTGAGATACTGTTGACACCCGTGAGCTGGATATATTTGTATTCTCTTTGCTCTTCCGGGATGGTGCATGCTTTGCGGTTATGTCACCCTGTTGGTTTTCTTAAACCTGTTTAAGCTCTCAAATCCAATTTGAAGTCTGGGCTCTGCATGGACTGAAATGTGCACAGTGCAAGGAGAATCCTGGATAACGCTGGCAGTGCCTGCAGTGTTAATGTTTCTTTGCCAATACAAAACTTCAGAAACTGTATTTGAATGTGCCTCCTATCTCTGAGGGGTTGTTCTAACACAAGCTGTCTCTCCGCCCAATTTTTGCAGGGTACTTAATTTGTTAAGGTACTTTCGCTGAATGGTCTTTATGGTAATATTTTTTATTTTAATTTAGATCAAGGAGGTGCGCAATTTATTCATTATCCCCTGCTTAAGTTGTGCTGGTGGTTGCGGATGGTGGGCACCAGCACTCATTCGGGGGGCCAGGATAATATTTATCATCATCAGACTTTCACCCAGCTCAAGAGAGAGAAAGGATAACAAGGGAGAAAGAAAAAGGAAGATAGAGATATGAAAACAGTGACAAAGGAAAAAGCAAAGATTAGGTTTTGCCAATGCAAGATCTATTGGCGTTGCCAATTCTGCTGTGTGAGCTGCTGTGCAACGTGGCTTAAAGGGAAAAAAAGCGCTATTATGGTGTCATTGCTGACCACATGATAGTGCTTTTCATTTCTTTTACTTTAAGCCATGATGACTGTGCAACCTGTAAAAAACATTGACAAAGCTAATAGATGGTGCATAGGTAAAATCAATTGGCTTTGCCAGTGATTGTTTGGAATATGGATCTGTGGGGAAAAGTTAGAAAATGTACTTACAATATATATATATATATATATATATATATATATATATATATATATATATATATATATTTATATATATATGTATATATATACATACACACACACACACATATATATATATATATATATATATATAGTGTATACATATATATATATATAAATACAAATAAATAAATAAAAATAAACCAAATAAAGCATATGTATATAAGTAAATAAATATTTTATATTTATATTTGTTTTAAAATAATTTTTATAAATAAATATATATACATATACAATTTAAAAAAATACACTTAACACCCTAAAAACTAATACCACCCTACTCCCTTAAAATACCCCAGCACCCCAAAATCCAAACCCACCCGGCCGCAGAGCGACGCACTACCTGAGAGAGCGCCGACAATCACCCATCAGGGACCAACACTTTTGCTTCGGAAAACAAACAATCGGGTGAACGGCTGCCGCCAAGCACCAGAGTTTGGCAAGGGTCCAAGCAGTCCTAAAACACGGGCAGCTACCGGAACCACACCACAGGAAATCCCAAGGTTTCCTTTGTAACAGAATAAAAAATCGGCATATGGGAACAAAATGCTCATGGACTCAGCGGGACTGCAGTAACCAGCATGCTAGGCGAGTATCACCTGAGATGTCCACCAGAGGGCCAGCAAGGCTACAACAACATTCAAATCCGTACCACTGATTTGTCCGCGTCCACCTGGGCTAAACCTTTGAGAAAGTTTGCAGCAAGGCGAACGAAACGCGTCAGGACTTCAATAAATGCCCAACTGTACAATTGAAGTGCTTCAGCACGGTGTTGTGTGTGCGGCTCACTTCCCCACTTAAGGAGAAGGAATTTGGCGTATATAGAGCGGCATGATCCGGCCGCAGAGCGACGCACTACTTGAGAGAGCGCCGACAATCACCCATCAGGGACCAACACTTTTGCTTCGGAAAACGAACAATCAGGTGAACGGCTGCCGCCAAGCACCAGAGTTTGGCAAGGGTCCAAGCAGTCCTAAAACATGGGCAGCTACCAGAACAACACCACAGGAAATCCCAAGGTTTCCTTTGTAACAGAACAAAATCGGCATTTTTACTTTATATACTTTGTCTAATATATCCCTGTGTTTTCATCTGACGCACTCTTCTTTCTCTGTGGGCTCGCCAGGCCCCTTATTTTCCCATACTCTATTTCTTGCATTTTACACTTCTCTTTTTCCTTTTCTCGTTTGTGGCTCAACCTCTGTCCCCTGTTTCCTTTTCTGTCACATCCACTGTTTCTCCCCCCTGGGACACCATGATTTCTTCTGCACATATTAGACTTGGCTTCAACTTGCATTTATTTTTAAATCAGCAGGCAAATGTTTGCTAAAATGATCTTTCTCGCAGCATCTACTGCATGGCCCATGTTTCCCATCAAGCCACCTGACCCACTTTTTGCCTCCACTTGTTCCTGCAGCAACGTGTCATGTCTCACTTTTATCGCTTGTCGCGTCAACAGTGCAAAAGCACCTCTGCTATTCTGCCAAGCAGGACAAAACACTTCCTAGACTTGGGGTCACTAGCCCCTTTTGACCTGACCTGTGTCTGGTGTCCCCATTTCCCACCAGAATACGTATCAGGAGGCGCAACTACAGAGCAAAGCCCAAGGGGGCATGCCATGACCCCAGCACTAAAAGCGCCTCTGTTATCCTGCCGTGAGGGACACTACGTTACCTGGACTTGGGGTCACTAGCTCCTTTAACCTCACCTGCGCTTGGGGACCCCATTTCCCACCCGGATATGAACCAGGAGGTGCAACTGCAGAATAGAGCCCAAGGGGGGCGGGCCATCACCCCAGCACTAAAAGCACATCTGCTATCCAATATCAATCAGAAGAGGAGACCATGAATTTAAGAGCCATTAATAAAAATTGAAAGCTTTAGCAGCGATGTTCCTGACTCGGGATGCCATACAGGTATGCCACATCAACCAGTTCATCACAGGGTCACCTTAGTTTATTGACCCCATTCCTTCTTCTGGGAGGATGTTCCACTGAAAGGTGGAATAAGAAATGGCGCAGACCAAGTGCACCCCATGTCCCATACTCTGGAGACCTTCCTCATTCCCCCTTGTTGGACTTGGCCCTTTTTGCAGGGTCATCCCTAAACTTTTTGCCTACTTCCTGTATTTTGTCTGACCTGTTTTTGTTGGTTTTATGACTCTGGGCACTTTACCACTGCTGATTAGTGCTAGAATGCATATTGTCTCCCTATTGTAAATTGATGTATCGATTAGTGACTCCATGATTGGCTGATTTGGTTTACCTGTTAGACCCTAGTGCAGTGCACCAGGAGTGCCCAGGGCTGGTAATCCAAATGCTGCTGGTGGGCTTGCATCACTGGTTGTGCCACCCACAGAAGCAGCCTGTAAAAGTATGTCTAAGGCTTGCCATTGCAGAGCCTGTGTGCAGTCTTGTACTGCCATGTTGACTGAGCACGTGCACCCACTTTCCAGTCCCTAAACCTTCCATTTTCTTCATGTCAGACACCCCTATGGTAGGCCCAAGGGCAGGGTGCATTGTATGTATAAAATAGGGCAAGTCCTGATGCGTGTGTTATGCCCTAATAGTGAATTACAGCCATTTTCGTTTTTCAGTATTGCAAGGCTAACTATTCTCCATAGGCCCGAATGGGCAGTTTGATTATTACACCTTATAATCCTAACTGACTCAGGGAACCTGGTAGAAATTTGAGTTTAGTATGCCTGAACTCAGAATGATAAAATACATCTTTTAGTGAAGTTGGTTTTAACATTCTGTGTTTGAAAATACCACTTTTAGAAAGTAGATATTTTCTTGTCTAACTATCCAAGCCTGCCTCTGCTAGGTTGTGTATTCCTTGTCTGGAGTTTGAGTGACAGGGGCTGGGGGATTCCAGGAGACAGGGTGAGTCAGCCCAGTGTTGAGCAGAGAGATCTAGATAGGAGGGAGGAGTTGCACCCGGACCTGAATCGGGCTGTGCCTTCCCTCCACAATGCTGGCACCAGTGGTGCGTCTGATGTCTCTGCCCTACATTGTGAAAGGAAAGAAGGAGTCATGTCAACTGAGTGCTCCAGGGCTGTGCCTTCCCTCCACAATGCTGGCTCCGCCTCCTGAGGGGTGTCTGATGTCTCTGCCCTGCACTGTGAAAGAAAGAAGGAGTCATGTCAACAGAGTGCTCCAGGACTGACCAGGACTGGTTTGGACTAGGCAAAGGCCTCTCTGCCTTCAGAGAACAAAGAGAAACTGTGTATAAAAGAGGGGACCCAGACCCCAGAGAATTAGATCACTTTTGGACAACAAGAAGAAACCTTTGCTGAGGAGAGGAACCTGAAGAAACTGTGGAGAGACTATCCCTAAGCTGAAGTGCTGGTTGGGGTATTGGCCTGCAGTGGCTGCCTGACTGCCAGAGAAATGAGAAAGGTCTCTGTGTGCACTTTATTCAACTTGTGAAGGATCTCCAAGGGCATGGGAGAAGAGCTTGCCTCCTGCTGAAGTTTCAGGGACAACAGAATTCAACCCCCAGCTCCCCAAGAGTTCTTTGGAAGTGCCTGCTGCTGTTTTAGGCCTTCTGAGGGACTGCATGTCGCAAGGAGCTGGAAGCGTCCTGCAACAAAAAAGAAGTGTGTCGCAGCCGCTACCGTTGCATAGAGGATGTCGCAGCTGTAGCTGTCGCATTGCACCGCATCACGATAAGCGTCTCGCCACATTGAAGAAGCATGTCGCTGTCGCAGCCGACGCATCACTGAACAAGGGTGTCGCTGCTGTAGCTGTCGCATTGCACTGCAGAAGCGCCTAGCATCCACAGAGAAGTGTGCTGCCGTCGGAGCCGCTTTCTTCGCATCACGGAACAAGGGTGTTGCCGCTATTCGCCAAGGTATTGGCAGAGCGCCTGGCGCGCCGGTAGTCCCTGAGTTAGTACACAGCGATCAGAATGGCTTTGTACCTAAACACAGTACCTCATTGAACTTGTGGCAGTTCTTCAGGTTGGAGTCGGGTAGCGTGCAGGGGTGGCCTAGGGCAGGTTGCCTTATGCTGGACCTCGAAAAAGCCTTTGACTGTCTGGAGTGGGGCTACCTCACGGCAGTGCTGATGTGCTATGAGCTGGGCCTGGGGTTTCTCCAGATGGTCACACTCCTGTACAAGACAGGACACTTTCCGATAGTTAGAAGTTCAGATATATCGCCAACCAGCGGACCTCATTAAGGGCAACCTGGGCAGGGCTGTAACAGCAATTAAGTCCCAAATACGATTCTGGAACACGCTCCCACTAACAGTCACTGGCATGGTTGGCTTATCTAAGATGGTGATTTTTCCCCGCCTCCTGTACTACTTTGCCAACCTACCAGTATATATCCCAGCAGTCTTTTTCACCACACTCACTCAGTCGCTCCGGGATTTCCTTTGGGGTAGTGCGCGTCACAGCTGACATTACCAAACTCTTTCACCCTGCCATGAAAGCCCCAACGCCGACACCACTCCTCATGGTGGTGGCCTACAAATACTACCGCCGCAGTCTATACCTTACCAGAACTCTGGTCCTCTACTCTCTGGCCATAGCACTGGAGGGCTCCCCCAGCAGGCTGGGGGCGCTCACATCTTCTGAGCTTGTGGAGTGGCACGAAGCGGACATACAGACCCTGGGAGACTTCTATTGGGACCGCAACCCCATGACGTATGAATCCCTGGTTGTCGAGGTGGGGCTACCACCTAGGCAATTCCTCAGATACCGTTCCCTGATTGCGACACTGACCGCTAGCTCGGGGGACATGAAGGAGGAACCGAGCCAACACTTTACCATACAGTATCTCCATGTTATGGGGAGAGGTAGGCACTTGATTTGGTGGTTTGCGGCATCCCTACGCACACACGCAGCGATCAGCCTGGAACCACTCTGCCACAAATGGGAAACAGACCTAGCGCGGCCACTAGGAGATAAGGAATGGGGCAAGATGCTACAGAGTCCAACGCGCATACCCAGAAACATGCAGTTCCGCCAAATACAGCTGTTTATACTTCACATGGCATACCTAACAATGCGGGATATACACTTAAATGTCGGACTATGCTGCTGTTCTTAGTTATTGGGGGTTTCTGGAGTTTTGGCCCCCTTTTAATGTTCTCTTTCTAACATCTGTACATGCATGTATCCTGAAGACTCTGCGTAGACTCTGTACACCATACCACTGGACCTATACCTCCAAAGCATGAAGCTGTTTATTGTATTGCGGTTCAATCTGCGGCTAAGCCATCACTGACATTGCTGTGTGTTGGATGAAGGGTTTTCCTGGTCCACGGTCATGCTCATCCATTATTACCTAATACTTTACGGTATGGTCAATGTTATTTGATGACTGTTGCCTGTCTACAAGTTGTAAACTCTGCAAAACAATAAAAATAGATTCATCATCGAGTCACATCGAGTGGAAGCGTTTCGCATCGTCGGAGAAGAGTGTCAGTGCCAAAGCCGCTGTTGTTGCATCACGTAACAAGGGTGTTGCCGCTGCAGCTGACACATCAAGTCGAGACTTCTCGCAACATCGGAGAAGCGTGCCGCATCAAGAAGAAAATAACGTCTTTACTTCTTTGCACCAAAATGTCATCGCATAGCGGCGTTGCTCGCCGCATCACCCCGGAAACGCAGTAAGGAATCAACGCATCACCATCTTTGCAACACTTTCGTTACCCTGCGTGTCGCCACTTAAGGTACATTGACTCAAAGTGTCACATTTTAAGATCTAAAGAGAACTAATCTAATTCTACCATTTGAAGTACAGTATTGTGGATTTTTGTCTTTTGTGGTCTTGTGGTAAATCTATATAAAGAATACTTATTTTTAATGTACAACTTGTGTGTTGTCCATCTGTAGTGTTGTCACTGGGTTACTGTATGTGTTCACAATTGCTTTACACACTGCCTCTGAGATAAGCCTGTCTGCTCATGCCAAGCTACCAAGGGGATGAGCAGGGGTTATTTTAGGAGTGTACCCCCTTACCCTAACTAGAGGCAAGGGTCCCTATTTGTCACAATTACCTACCTGTGCCAACGAGAGACCCCTAAATCAAACATCCCTCCATAATCCCCTCTGTCCTCACAATAGAGCAGATCTGCAGGTTACTTGAGAGAGGCACACAAATGGGGGGATGGAGGAGGTCGATGAGAGAGGAGATGGATGGCCTCCCAAGACGACAGTTCCTGGGAGATGTGCATTCATGATGCTGTGGTATATGAGGACATCTTAACCAAACAAAGAAGTACTTACTTAATATACTTAAGAGGAAGTATCTTTGTTAGGTGGAGATTTAACTCTATGTAGTCTTTTTTGTCTTCTCTATTGGATAATTCACATTACCACAGATTTTTTGGATAAAGATGCGCAAGGAACAATTACATTGCCAAAATGCACCCAAGATCACTAGAGACATTTGCTTGTGGTCCATTACACAGATATAATGTAGAATACGCACTGGAAATCTAACCAATGAGGCAGTTTTTAGTAATTAACCGGAAGAATGTACTCCAGTTAGGTAGACATTGTGTTCAAAACTGTGTTCTCTTGTTGGATAAAGAGGCAGGTGAGGTTCTGTTCTGATGCAGTAACTCACTTAGCTACTGACACACCCACACAGACACTTATACATGCACTTCTGCCACTCTCATATTCACTCACAGATCCCTACAGCCACTAACATCCACTGAGCGATCAATACACCACTATCACACCTGCAAGATCCCATACACACCCACTTACAGACCCATGTAACTATTCACACACCCACTCACAGCAATACAGTCATACGCTAACCCTGGGCGGAATTCACTGAGTTCCGTGTAGTTTACAAAAAACTGTGCCGCACTATGCGGAGCTCCGTGAGTAGCAGAGTTTCTTTAGATAAATGCAGTTTGCGGTGATTGTCAGTGACAGGTGCTTGTCCGCACTGTGCAATCATAGCGAATGGTATCATGCACAGCGCAAGCTGGCACTGCTTCTTTTCTGCCTATCGAGTAGATTTTTACTCAAGCTGCAGCTTTCTCAATGCGAACGGGCGCTTTCTCAACATGAGCATACGCGACCACTCGCAATGAGAAATCTGACCGCCCACGTTGAGAAATCTCGCTGGGAGGTTGATTTTCCAAGCTCGCGTTCACCAACTTGATGTTGATGATTGCGAACGAGGAAAAATCTCACCCGGAGGTGGATTTTCCTTGCTCGAGCTCCCCAACTTGACGTTGACAAATACGAGCGAGGAAAAAAGGTCCTCTCCGCAATGCGAATCACAGTTTTTTGGAACTCCGCGAGCTCCACTTAACGCGGAGTGAAGAAAACTCTGCAAACCCTGAAGCGGAGCAGAGTTCCCTGCCCAGACTTATCACATACACACACTAATTGACCTATAGAGCCACTCACACACCTACTCTCAAAGGTCACAGGTTACAGAGAGTAAATAAAACTTTTTTAAAAAACCTTAAAAACTCACTGAAAAAAACAAAGATTTCAGAGCCATTATAGTTCGGAAATAGAATTTGCTTTAAACGTAGATATTCACTGGAAAAAAAAGGTTACAGGGATTTTATATTTAGGAAACAGAGAAAAAAGAACTTAGAAATTCACTGAACAAAACAAAGGTTACAGCAACAATATAGTTAGGCTCATATTTTACTCATACAAAACTAGTGAAATTCAGCAATTATAGATACCTGAGCTAACTATAACTTACACCCCTGCAATGCACTTCTTATGCAAGACATATTGAATTACAAATGCTTGTTTAACTGGGAGTTACGTTTCCAAAGTGGTGGAGAAAGGGGGCTGGGATTCTGACCATCGCTAAGGAATTCCGCTGCGTAAGACTTATAGGAATCACCAGGGGGGCTTCTTGGCCCCCAAAGTCCCTCAGGAGTAAAGTGGACTTCATCCTCCAACCAGTAGTGTGCCAGGAGGTGCATTTTATGGGTAGTGGACAAAGGGAGGTGTGGCCTCCGAAGACCTCTTAGCAATCCCACTGTGTGGGACTTACTGGAGGTAACAGGAGGGGTGCATCAGAGATGCTGTGGATAATGTAATCACTGATGTCATCAGTGATGTCACTGACCCTGTAATTATTGATGCAATACATGACATCATCAGCAGTGCATTGCGGGGGCGCAAGTTATAGTTAGCTCAGCTAACTATAACGGCTGAATTTCTTGGCTTTTGTGCGAGTGAAATGTCATCCTAACAATAACGTCCCTGATATATATATATCACAGAGTTCACTTCCCTGATATATATTTATATTCTTATTGTAAAGGCAGGTGTGGTAAAGGCATATGCGTGGTAAAGTCAGCGTGGTAATGGTAAGGAGTGGTAATGACTGCATGGTAAATGTTGTTTCCCTTCCTATGGGAACTCAAACCTAACTATAACTACACTGTGGTGACCACCACTGTATAATCAATGTATACATGTATGGGTATATCTTTTTCTTTACATCTCATGTTTTCTGTTACTATCCCTACACCTGTGCCTCCTACTGCAGGCTTATCTCAACAACACAAATCCTGCTTCCTTTTTAATTTTAAAGTGCTCTTTGCTTTGCTAGTAGACCTAGCACTGGGTCACAAAGAGAAGCCAGAATGAATGCAGTTTGGGCATTGACCACAGCTGGCCCAACCCTAGTGTTGCCACTGACTGTTTTTAAGTCCACATAGTAAACTAAGTGCAGCAACCGCAATCACACTGTACAACCAGTTGACAGTTCCCCTCAGACATTTTCTTCTTGAATTAAGTCTCCCTTCAGTGAAAACTTCACATACTTCGCAAGTAAATCTCCACTAGTGCCACCCACACAACAGAAATTGTGCAAAATACAGATCATATTTTGAGTGCGTAATAAAAACATACATCGCAACCCCTGGTACTAATCTGAGAAGCAATGATGCAACCAAGATTTTAGTGCTTTGAAATCCATAGTCTTCCTATTTCTCATTTCATTTTTTTTTTTACAAAATAGGTTTCACAATGTAGATTTTCCTAGTTATTATGACGGAAAGTCTTAATTTTATTAAAGACACGGCGGCGAGTATTATGTATTCTAATCTTGCGATTATTACAATAGCAGCCAAATAAGTGAAAAAACTACAGTTCCCAGAGGGCCAGGCGAGAACTGGGCCATGGGAACGAGAAAAAACGTTAGTACATTAGCCACTCAGCACCGTGTAAACAGATAAGAGGACATACTGACTGCGCAGCTTCCTCTTTTCGCTGAGAGAAAACAAAGGAAAAATAGCTAAAACAATAGAAACAGCCAAAGTCCAGGAGCAGATATCTTGAACCACAGTGAGCCAAGGGCAAAGTCCGATTGGAACAACTGGAGAAGGCGTTGAGAGGGCCGAAGAAGTCCATGATGGAGAGGCACGGAGTCGATGGAGAGAAGACCTCCTATGATGAAGCAGGTGGCAAGGCCGGATTCGCTGTAGGGAGGGAGAACACATGTTAGTAGTGTAGCGGCAGGATAATACTCACCTCCGTGTCTTTAATAAAATTAAGACTTTCCGTCATAATAACTAGGAAAATCTACATTTTATGGCAAGACCGGAGGCTCCTATTATGCTTGTTTAAAACATATTAATGACATCAGAAGCAACATAATGAACAGGTTTACAGTAGAACATGCGAAAAACACTGTCATTGGACCAATCTGCTGATCTCAGGATGTCTTCCAGGCGGGAGCCGGACCAAAAGGCCTTAGAGGCCATGGCTCCCCTGGCCGAATGCGCTCCGAAAACAGAGACGTCAATACCGGCAAGAGACATGACCCAACGAACCCACCGGGCGAGGGTAGGAGAAAAGACAGGAAGGTGGGGTTTGCGAAAGGAGATAAGGAGTTGGGAACAAGATGACGCCCTGAGATCAGCTGTCCTTTGCTCATATACTTTCAAACACTGTCCCACACAAAGCTGTGGTTGATCGGGAAAGCAAGGGTAAAACACAGAATCTAAATTAGTCTTGTTTCTTCTGCGAATCTGGAACAAAACACCTGTAGGAGAGAATTGTCTGGAAGAAACATCTAAAGCTCTAACATCAGAAACTCTTTTAATCGATATCAAACAAAGTAACATGGTTAATTTAGCAGATAACATTTTGAGAGATAAGGCAGAGTTAGCAGGCAAATTCATGAACAGTTTAAGGACTACAGAAACATCCCATAAAAAGGAATACTTAGCCAACGGAGGTTTCGCACATCGAACTCCCTTGAGGATGAGCGCCAACTGGATTGCTATCTATTTGGACATGATTGAGAGAAATTGCAGAGCGGTAAAGGTTAACGGTACGGTAGGCCTTACCGGCACTTTCCTCAGAAGCCAGAAAATTGATGATGAAATTTAGAGGGGCTGAAAGGGGATCGATATCCCTCTCCAAACACCAGCTTGCCCAAAGAGACCAAGCGGATTTGTATGCTTTGGAAGTTCCCGGAGCCCAGGCCTGGTTGATGAAGAGAGTAGCCTCTTGCAAAAGGAGGACGTTAGAAGAGGGAGGCCGGAAATTTTCCAGGCCGACAGGGTCAAGGAGTTGTCCAGAATAAGACTGTGACGAAGGCCCTGGGGATTGAGGAGAAGATCGTCCAAGGATGGAAGGAGAACAGGAAAGTCTAATGCCATCTCCAGCAAGGAGGGGAACCAGATCTGAGCTTGCCAAAAGAGAGCACCAGGGAAGTGGACTGGCGGCGAACTTGAGACAGAACTCTGTTGATCATGAGAAAAGGGGGAAAAGCATAATTGAGGTGAAGAGACCAATTCTGTAGGAAAGCATCCGTAGCTAAAGCCAGAGGGTCCGGACGCCAACTGAAGAATTGGGGTAATTGACAATTGAGGTGGGAAGCAAAGAGATCTATAGAAAAGGGACCCCACTTGTGAGAAATAGAGAGGAAAACGGAGGGACAAAGCTTCCAATCGCTGGAATCGTGGAGAAACCTTGAGTGCCAATCTGCCACAGAATTGAGATTTCCGGGAAGGTACTCCGCTGTTAAGGAGAACTGATGACCAAGGCAGAATTCCCACAGACTTTTCGCTAAATCCGCTAGGGCTTTGGACCTGGTCCCGCCAAGATGGTTGATGTAGCGGACCGCAGAATCATTGTCCATGCGAAGGAGGATGGAACATTGGATCCTGTCTTTGGTAAAGCTTTGGATCGCAAAGAAACCTGTAAGCATCTCTAAACAGTTGATGTGCAACCTGGACTCCTCTGATGACCATGTACCTCCAGTCGAGATTGGTCCACATTGGGCGCCCCAACCTGAAAGGCTTGCATAGGATTCTAATAGAAGATCTGGGGCAGTGGCGAAGATAGTGCGCCTGTTCCACGCATCTAAATGGTCTATTCACCATTGAAGTTCGGTGCAGGACTCTGGATCTAGGGCGACGATGTCTGCGTAGGCAAGGCCTTGGCGAAGATGCCTGATTTTTAGGCGTTGAAGAGCACGATAGTGGAGAGGACCTGGAAATATAGCCTGAATGGAGGAGGAAAGAAGACCGACAATCCTGGCCAGGGACCTGAGGGATAGAAGGGACGACTGAAGGACTGAAGCAATCTCCGCTTTGATTCTGTAAACTTTGGAAAGGGGCAGGCGGAGGGAAGCGGCCACCGAGTCCACAAGGAAACCCAGGAACTCCATGTTTTGAGACAGAGTCAAAGAAGACTTCTCTGTGTTGACCAGAAAACCCAGATCCAGAAGGAGAGACTGAGTTGTCCGTAGATCGGACAGAAGAGAGAGTCTGTCGGAATTCAGGATCAAAATATCGTCCAAGTAGATGATAAGTCTGATTCCGAGAGAACGGAGAAAGGCAACCACTGGCTTCAAAAGTTTTGTGAAGCACCAAGGTGCGGAAGAAAGACCAAAGGGGAGAGAGGTAAAACAGTAGGTCACTCCTGACCATTGAAACTGAAGAAACTTCCAATGTGAATGGTGGATAGGAACCGTGAGATAGGCGTCTTGAAGGTCCAAACGAACCATCCAGTCTTTGGGACGTAGAGTGTCCCGCAAGTGGAGAATCGTCTCCATCTTGAAATGGCGATAAATCACAAACTGGTTGAACTACTTCAAGTTGATGACAGGACGCAGTTTCTTGTTTTTCTTTTGGACAAGAAAAATGGAGCTTAGAAAGCCGGAAGAGTCGTAAGGAAAAATCTGAATGGCCTATTTTTGGAGGAAAGAAAGAATCTCGTTTGTGATTAGGGCGGCCATATGGGAGGAGAAGACTAGGGGGGGGGGGAAGGAGGTCTGAAGAGGAGGAGAAGAGAACTCTTTTAGGTAGCATTGAACAGTGTTGAGCACCCATGGGTCTGAACTGATGGTGCGCCATTTTGACAGAAACAATTTTAGATGGCCCCCTACAGGAGGGGAAGAAGAAAGGCTTACCTTGCTGGTTGGAGTTGGAATTGCTGTAGGTTTTCTGTCCTCTACCTCTGAAGCCACGGCCTCGTTGTGGGTAGAACTGAGGCTTATATTCTTGGTAGGAGTTGAAGGAGCCTCTGGAGCCTTAGTTATAGGGGCGGCCGGAAGGGCGACCCCTGCCTCGTCCGGCCCATCCAAAAACACGAGGGACAAAGACCTTCTTGATAGACTGCTGAGCCTTGTCGAGGGAGGCAAAAGTCGAAACAAACCTACTAAGGTCACGGACCAAGTTATCTCCAAAGAGGAGGCCATTGGCTTTGGGACCAGGATCCATCGGAGCGAAGTTGGCAAGCTTGGGATCCAGCTTGATCAGAAGTCCTTTACGACGTTCGTGGGTAATGGCAGATTTGGCATTGCCTAGGAGACAGAAAGCCTGTAGAGCCCACATGGAGATGTCATCTGCAGAGAGGTCTGAACCTTCCAAACGGGCAGTTTCCGCCATGTCCAAAATGCGGGCCAGAGGACCCACCATATCCAGCACCTTGTCCTGACAGGAGGACCACGCCTTGTCTACCCCCTTACGGGTGCTTTGCCAAACTTGGAGAAGAAAGTGAGGAGGGGTTGATCAATGGAGGGAACTTGGGTGATTTTTTCAGGCAAAGAGGGTTTGGGACACTCAGATTTGATCCTAGACCTCACAACAGTCTCCAGCGGGAGGCGCAAATGAGCTGAAATATATTCACCAACGTGTTGTGAGGGGAGCCATTCAGTTGAGTTGGGGTGACGAATGGAGGAGGGGTCGAACATAGGGAGACCTTCTGAATCAAAAACGGGTTCAAAAGCAAAAGAGTCTGACTTAGAAAGTTTGGGAGGGGGGCAAGGGGGGTCAGCCACATTAAAAACGTCAAATAAGTCGTCAGCATCAGCCATATCATCGTCTGTGTCCAAGTAGGTGGAAATAACCAATTTTTTAATTGGTGACTCTGCGTGCTTTGTCTTATGCTTTTTCTTGCTCTCGGAACCAACAAACCCCTCCTTGACAGGAGGCCTGGGAGGCACCACGTCCTCATCCATATGCGAGTGAGACTCGCTCATCAACAATGATGACTTTTTGGTAAAATGCACAGGAGCAGAGTGATCCACTTTACGTTTTCAGCTATCCCCCGCGGAATGGGCCAAAGCCTTGGACATTAGGCTGAGCATAGAATTCTCTATTGTTTTTGACATTCGTTTCATGGAAATATCTACAGCCTGCTCCACAGAATTATTAATAAACTTGCTTAAGTCTTTTTTGAAAGACCCAGAATCCTCCTTGGAAGGACATTCCTCAGAGGAACTGTCATGTTCCATTATTATTTGTGGAAGGAGACCAAAAAACGGGACAGAAAGGGTTAAATTTGTAAGCAGGGCACAGTGGGCGTGTGCGGGGCGGGCTTAGGGCAGGCGGGGGGCAGGACGACTGAATATCGGCAGAGAAGAGCAAGTCGGAAGCTGCAGGAGTTCCGAAGCAACGTGCCGAAGAGAGTCAACAAAGGTGAGGGAAGGCGCGAGCAGCGCGGAACGGAGTCGGGCGAGACCACCGGCAGCGAGGGAGAAAGGGAAGGGGGAACAGCTGACAGACCGCGAGCGGTCGGAAGAGTGCAAAATGACAGGAGAACGCGCTGCAGCGCGAGGAGGCAAACACTGAAAAGCAAACAGTAATGCGAAGGCAATACCAAGTACCCAGTAAATAAACAAAAATAACAATACAATAAATATACTGGGAGCAAAGATAAGAACACGTATCTGACTGCGAGCAGCAAGAAAAGAGGAAGCTGCGCAGTCAGTATGTCCTCTTATCTGTTTACACGGTGCTGATTAGCTAATGTACTAACGTTTTTTCTCGTTCCCATGGCCCAGTTCTCGCCTGGCCCTCTGGGAACTGTAGTTTTTTCACTTATTTGGCTGCTATTGTAATAAACGCAAGATTAGAATGCATAATAGGAGCCTCCGGTCTTGCCATAAAATTTAAAATAACATAGCGTCAATTCTGAAGCCGAATTGCTTGAATTCAGAAAATTCAAAATTTCACAATTGTAATAGCCTGACATTGTCAGGCCACAAAATAATAAAGGTTTGTCAAATATTTAGGAAAACTAGGATAGATATGTGTAAATGAGAAATTTGTGTTTAATTAATTTCGGTGGGGATTACTTGTAAGTGTGTTGGTTATTCTAGAAAGCCAACTGAGCTGGATATCACCATGTAACTATAGAAACTGTTTGGGCGATGTATTCTAGCTGTGCACAAAATTTTGGTTTAAGCTGTTTCAGTGGGTTTCCTCTGCCCCTCCCATCAGCTAAAGACACTGACAAAGTTAAAAACAAGCATTGGCAATGCCAATAGTTCTGGCTTTAAAGAATGTCGTATGCTAATGTGAATAATTGCAAATAAATAGTGTTGGGATGGGCAAGCATTTGTTACGGAAGAAAGGAATTGTAGAATAATGTTGGTGTAGGTATTAGGTCAGGTGCAAGTTGCACTCTCAAGTCAGACCTAAAAATCCTTGTTGGTTGAAGCCTGCCCTCCTTTCATCTGTGCTGCGGTCATAGAAAAACATCATACATTATCTAGTTATCAAAGACACTTTAATAGCATCACAATGTCAGATGTGTTCCCCTGAAAGTTCAAGCTCAGCCAGATGGATAAATAAAATGATCACAGCTGGGTGGAGGGGAAAACACTTTCTTTGTGGAAGCACACAACTTCTGCCCAATCAAATAATGTACTCCTGGCTCTGAACATGTAGGTGGAGCCAAGACCCTTCTCTAGTGATGCTCACATAATTATCTGGTGACACCTGCACTTTCAAGGCACACTATAAAAACACTACCCCCTCGCCACTACCACATTGAAATACTATTTTTGAACAGCAATATTGGCAACAGTTTAATTTCCTTAGGGACGTGTGCAGTAATCTGACTAGGTGTCACTTTAGCACCTGAGACGGCTGTGTTGCTCGTCAAGTCACTGGCTGTCGGAGCTCGTTAATAGGGCAACCTATCGGCTAAATATACATCCCCGACAGGTAATGCTCAAGCTATTCGCACGATACCTTGCTCTGTTTTGTAACTGCTCCTGTTACAAGTTTGCAGCGCAGCCCTTTTCCCGCTTTGTCCCCACACACAAAAATCGGGTACTTAGGTTTCTATTTTCAAAGCAGATTGGCAGGGACACTTTTAAGTGGCTCGCGCTCCCTGCACCTGTGCACCGTCGCTAGGCCCGCTGTTTGGCTGGTGTAATCATTCTGACCCCTACCAGTCCAGCGGCAATCAGCTTAGAGGAGAGGGCCGAGGCGCGCGCGCGGAGAGCGGGGTTTAGGTCTGTGTGACCTTTGATAGGAGGCGCGAGCTGGAAAAGCACGAAGTGACCTGCCGGTAATCTTCTCAGGAGGGCTTCCCTGCAATAAGGTGCCCGTAAAAATAGCACGTGAACTTCTAAGCGGTTTAATGCAATCATCTTCCTTGACTCGCCACGTGGCGTGGGCTGACTTCAGCGGGCCGAGGCTGCAAGCAGTCGACCTTCGAATAGCCTAGGAGAGGTTCCGAGCCACAGCGGCCATTTTCCCCAAAGAACCAATAATTTTTCTAAAATTCTCACAGAACGCAGGAACCATGGATTTTTGGTTGTATCGGGTGGCTTTACAGATGTAGTTTCCGAGTGCAGTTGCTTCTTGTCAAGCAGTCATATTTCATGGGTAAGCTAGGGTTCAAATAGTTTGACGCAGGGGTAGAGAGAATCATTGACCTACATGCTTGGAGAATGAATGACTTGCCGAGAAACGGGGAAATTCCCTGACCGGTTATTATTTCTGACAGGATGCTAGTCTAGGGTTGGGGTAGCCCTAGGTACACAGCTGGGCCCTCTAGTGGCGTAGAAATGCTGACATTGGCCCTAACCTAAGCGAAGAAAATGGACTCACATCCCTTTGTTTGGTAGCAAAAAGAACTATCATTTAGGAGGAGAGGGCTCGTCAGACCAGTGGGACCTGGTGCTACAGCACCTGCTGCACTATTCATGTTTATGAAATCGCAGCCCTTGATATATGAATGACTCTTCCCCAGTCCTACCGCCATAACAGATTGTTCATCAGGAACTCTTAGGAAGGCATAACATGCCGGGTAAAACACAACCCATTTTCGTGGTGATGACTCAGTCATTCGCTGTCCAAATCGTCAATAATTGCAACCCGTGTTTTAGTGATAGATAGAAAGATAGATAGATTACTTTATTTAGACAAGCAAGTCCATTAAAATGTAAACAAAATGATTTAAAAAGTATATACAAATCTGAGAAGTTTCTTAATTAAAATATGCTAAAAAGGATGGGCCTCAATGTTATCGCCAGTATAAAGTGCATTTGCCTGTTTATATAATGGTAATTGTTTATTGATTAAGGGATGCTAAAACAGAGAAAACTCAATATGATGACCAGTAAAAAGTACAAATGACTATTTACAGAATCATGATTGATTGTGTTTTAGAGTTTTTCTTTCAAAGAGTGCCCAGCATAATTTCATAATCTAAAGGTAGTGTGATATTAACATAGCACTCATAAGGGGGCGTAGATGTCAATAGTGTACCTGGTGCCATTGCACTGGGGTCCAGGGGCCTGAGGGTCCAATGTACTCCAATTATAGCTGTTTTTCTTTTTACTACAACCCTAAGGGCTGCCACTGTCATTTTCCTTGCTCACATTGGGGCCCACAGCACCCTTCCTACTCCACTGCCCTAAAGCCAACACAGATGCTTCTTACGTGTGTAGTTTTGGAAAGCTTAATGTTGGTATAGAGTGGGTTTCCTGAGGAACGTGTGTCTTTGTTGCAAAACATTAACGTAGGCTCAGGTTTACTGTTATTTTGCATAGGCTCTAGCGTGATCCAAAGCAGTGCAAACTTCATCCTTGATCAACTCAGCCATGCTTAACCCCTTCGATGCTGATGACAGAACGGTTCCGTCATCAGCATCGGCTGAGCTGTGCTGATGACGGAACCGTTCCGTCATGACCCCGCTCGCGCAAGGCGGAGTCAGCATGGGCGGGGAATTCGCGCCGCACGGATGCGGTTAAGTTTTTTGTTGTGAATAGTTGACACAGGCACTCATGAAAAAATGGCTTTGCAATGACATACAAGGGAGCCAGTCCTAATGCAAACAAGGAAACTGGAGCCCCTGATGGTTGGATAGGTAGTAAAATACAATAATAATCAGAGTAGATGCAAGAGCTATTGAAGGTTTGGGCCCAATGAGGGACATTTTGTTTATACTTATATTGGTTTTATCTCATCATTCCTTTTCGGGGTTTGATACATGAAAACACATTATAATCAAGATGGCCCCCATCTTGAGAATCGCAGTAACCTGAGCCATGGTTAATTTTGTATCTTGGACTTTTGCAAACCTGTTTGCCCAGGCAAGTTTCCTTGGGAGTTTGAGTCCACGATTTGTTTGGGTGCAACTTATTCTTCTTTTGAACTTTCTAATGTTAGGGTTAAAGTGTCTCCAAGTGTTCAGTACACTGCAATTTATTACCTAGTCGCCACTTGGTAGTTACAGCTATGACCACTTTTCCAAAGGAAAATCATTTTTTGTTTTGCTAATAACTCTAGCACAGTTTGACAAATCTTCACAAAAAGTTCCCAAAAATGTTCATCCATCTCAGTTTCTTCCTGGAAAGATTTGGGGTTATCCATGAAGCGGGGGTAGTCGAAAAAAGGGGGGGGGTTCCCAAAATGTGTTTTCCCCATACAATTTTCCATAGCAAAATTAGACACAACTACAGCCAAAACTGCTAAACAAAATGACATCAAATTTGGCAGAATCCTAGACCCTTGCCTTGAAAGCGTTAATTTTTCTGATTTGGTGTAAAACCGATCAATAGTTTCTGAGAAATTAAGGTTCAACATTTATGTATTTATCATGCAGCTGAGAATCCACAGATCTACCAGTTTAAAATATATGATCTGATTGGCTGGGGGGCGTGGCCAAGCACGCGATGTAGAAAGACGTGCCCGGGCTGAGCTCCGAGCGAAGCTCCCCTGCCACGGGCAATTTATCCTGAATTCCTGGCGGTACCGAGCCCAAACTCGGACCGAGTGTACCCGGACGCCCGACCCACCTCCAGGGCGATTTTCGGGCGCATCGGAGCAACTGACCCTCCGACCGGCAGCGGCCCTGAAGACTGGCCGCCTGGAGTGCACTTCCGGTCGGCGGCCCAACTACCTGAGGCCGGGGATCCGGCCCTGCGGGATAGGCCGCAAAAACGAGTGCCCTGCAACGCGCGGTCCAGCGGTGGAACAGGACCACGTCCCACAGACCGGACGTCCACCAGTGACCAGGCTCCGCAGGGGCCCCGGACACCAGCGGAAAATTCAACACCCAGGCCCGCGGTAGGCCGCGAGACCAACACACCTCGCCCGCCACCGCTGGGGGCATCCTGCCGAGCTCCGAGACCATCAGGGGGTGAGTGCGCGAGCCTGGCTGGAGACCCACATTGGCGCCACTGCCCCAGGGCCCTGCCGGCCCACGACGCACACAGGGAACCCGCAACACGGCACCAGAGGTCCCCGGCGACCCGGCCACTCGAGGGCCCTCAGCGCTGCGACCACCCACACAGAGCCAGCCCGTGGCGGTCTGTGTCACCGCCCCTCCGCACCTGCCGGCACTGGAGTCACCCGAACCGGCTGAACAGGCACCAGTGAGCAGCCAAGCTGGGCCACCATGAGGCCCACGCAGACACCGTCACCACCAAGCCCAGCGGACCACCGCCGGAGACTGCACGGCCCTATCCTACCAGGCCTCTACACCTGCCCGTCTCATAGAAGACGGCACGGACCAGCATCGGACCCTCCTGGCGCCGAGAGGCCTAAATCGCGCCACTCGCGAACTGTGATCGCGTTGCACCGGCCCCGCTGATACCCAGCCCAACGCTGAGAGACTCTCCCGCCCTGGCACCACGAAGCCTGCGCAGCTCGCACGCCCCACATCCACCGGACTTGTACCGGACGAGGCAGACCCACACGCGGCGCTTGGTGTCGCCTAGCACCATCCGGCAGTGCGCGTCCTCCCAGGCTCAGCGGACGGACGCATCGGGGGAGACCTACCACTCCGACCTGCCGGACCGCCACGTGGCACAGACGGGAGGCGAACGACAACCAGGACTTCCGCGGTGCTGACCGCCACGATCGGGGGTCCACACAACAGCCGCCACGCAACCACCCTGTCCTCCCTAGACGGCCACGTAATACGGAACCCCGGAACCCAGCGGTGGGACGGTCCTCCCCCCCACCTACGGCCACGCGACGTCCGCATCAGGTAACACAGAGAACCTGACCGAGAGACTCACGTGCTCTGGCCCCTCCGCCACGCATTGCGAGAATATACCCACCCGCCTGACCGGCCGCAAAGGCCTCCCACATGTCAGGGGGGACCAGGGCAAAGACTGGCACAGGAGGGACCCTCGGCAAAGGGAAAATGGTGAAAAACACAGAGGCTGACCAGACTGCTTCCAAGCTGGACACCATGCTGGCGGCCATGGAGCGCCTGGAGGAATCCATGCAGCTGACCCGTACGTCGCTGGAGAACAGGATCGACAAGGTGGCCGTGGATCTGACACTCCTCCGGGCAGACCACAAGAAACTGTCTGACCGCACCACAACTCTGGAGCATACGATGGCGGAGGTCACTCCCAAACTAGCGCAGACGGACAAGCACGTACAGGACCTGCTCAACCGGGTGGAGTTCCTTGAGGATAGGGCGGAGGATGCGGAGGGACGGGCCAGAAGGAACAACGTGCGCATAGTGGGCCTGCCGGAACGTTGGGAACGGAGAGAGACAGCAGAACACATGGAGGCCTGGCTCAGAGAATTATTACCAGAAGGCACACTGTCGCCGTACTTTGTAGTGGAGCGGGCACACAGAGTACCAACCCGCCCACCCCCGGAAGGTTCCAACCCAAGGCCGATGCTCATGCGGGTATTGAACTACCGCGACCGAGATGCCATCCTCCGCGAGACGCGGAAACTATCGAATATACAGATAGTACAGATAGACAATGCCAAGGTGATGTTCTTCCCCGATTATACCATACAAGTTCAGCGACGACGTCAATCCTTTCTTGAGGTGAAGCACCGGCTCAGACGCTTGGCTCTCAAATACTCGCTGTTGTTTCCGGCACGCCTCAGAGTGGTGGCATTAGACAAGACCCACTTCTTCGACACCCCAGAGGCGGCAATGGCCTGGCTGGATTCGGGAGTGGACACGAACCCCGAGCCCGCGCCGAGAGAACAACGCCGGAATCGAGGCACACGCAGACGGAGGCAGCGACACACCTCGAGGGCCGGGTCGCCGACCGTGGAAACGGAAATCGGCCCAACCCCGGAGCAAATACAGAATGAACAATTGGAAGCCGTCCGCATAACAGCTGTGATCAGCGGGTCACAATCACCTCTACTGCTTTCCAACGCCAGCCCGCGTTCGCGCGGGAGCGAGGACGACGACTACATGTACGGTCTACCAGACGACTCGAACCCAGGGGGCCTGCCGGACGTCACCCCCCAAACATCAGATCTGATATCATGAGTACTCCTCCCCAACCCAGCCCTGGCTGGACCAACGCGACTCGCACAGAGGAACAGTCAGCTCCTCCCCATCGATGGCCCGATTGGGGACTCACATAGATGCTTCTGGAGGCCCTGTTGGCCACGGCTGCCGCCTTCTCCGTGACCTGTGCTTTGCTGCCGAACCCCGCCTTCCGGATTGCCACGGAGCTACAGTGGCACCGGGTGGGGGGCCGGGGCTCTTCTGTTGGAACGTCACCGGGACCTTGACTTTGGAGGGGTGGACGGACCCCTAGAGGTGAGTGCCCGTCCCCCGGGGGAATGAAAGATGGGGCCCCGCCGTGGGACCAATTGTCTGGGTCAAGTGACACTGGGAACCCTAAACTGGCCACAGACACTATCGCTGACTCTTGGCGCTCTTCTGGCCCACAGCCCGTGGAGGGGAGCCGCTTCAGCTCTTTCGGCATAACGAACTACCTTGTTTACTTTCAGTGCTGTGCTTAGTCAACCCCCCATTGAACTCACGGATTGATTGAGCTCGATAGAGCGTTTGGGCGACGACTTGTTTTTGTTGTTGCCCTTTTGGTATTATGTTTATGTTCAGGTTCTTTCTTTTGAGACTAGTGTTGGTACTGACTTGCTATTGCGTGCATCCTTGGGTCTGTGGGGTGGGGCGTGTGGTAAAAATGCTCACTATTTGCCGCTGCTGTGCGGGTGTGGGCGGGGCGGGTGGGGGTCCGGGGGGGGGAGGTGGACACTTGGCCGCAATCAACATTGTGATGGCTATGTTTAAATTTTGTACCTGGAATGTCAGGGGCATGCACACTCCCTCACGTAGATACCAGGTATATTCCTATCTTAAAAGGCATCAGATCCAGATTGCACTACTACAGGAGACACACCTAGTTGCCACCGAGGTAGCCATGCTTCGCCGTAAATGGAGGGGACAGATATTTGCCACAACCTTCTCAGGGTTTGCGAGGGGTACCCTGATCTGGGTCCGGCCCGGGGTCCCGTTTGCGCTAACTCACAGCAATATTGACACTGAGGGACGCTACGTCTTCATACAGGGCAGACTTGACGGGCAGCAGATTGTCGTAGCCTCCATATACGCACCTAATGTAGAACAGTGGAAATTCTTCACACGACTGTCGACAGTGATAGCGACATGGCCGGACGTGCCCCTAATGGTGGGCGGGGATTATAACTGCGTGTTGAATGCCTCCCTTGATCGCTCGTCTCTCCCAGCGGCAATCGCCCCGGTACAGGCGACCTCCAAGGCCCTCCTGGACTGGGCAACGCAGTGGAACTTACAGGATGCCTGGCGCGTCAGAAACCCCACCGCCCGGGTGTATTCTTACTACTCGGGTGCCCACTCACTACATGTCAGGCTGGACAGATTCATGCTGTCCCGTGACCTGCTCCCCTCTGTGTCCGACACTGACTACCTGGGTCGGACCCACTCGGACCATAACCCGCACACGCTGGTATATGGATGGGAGCGTCCACACCCACCCGTACCAACGTGGCGCCTGCAACCGGACCTCCTGCTCGACACCCCATTCCGAGAGGAAATCTCCGGGAAGATCTTACAGTACTTCGAGGACAATGTAGACTCGACCTCCTCCCCGAGAATCGAGTGGGACGCCTTTAAGACGGTGACCCGGGGAAGTTGCCTCAGTGTACAAGCGGGCCTGCGTAGGCAAGTAGAGCGAGACCTGGTACAGGCGGAAAAGGCACTGCTGGGTAAAGAGCGGGAGGCAATGGGGGGCGATGACTCCCAACTCGTCTCGGCCAGAGCGGACCACGCTGCTTTGATGGAGCGCCTCAAGAATATCAACTTCACTGCGCACTCCGCACGCACCCACAACACGGGAGATAAACCTGGCAGGCTTCTGTCGTGGTTGGTGCGACAAGACACGCAATCCGCATCGGTCCTATCCATCCGCACAGCCCAGGGCATTGAGGTCTATACCCAGCAACGAATCCATGATGCGTTCACAACGCATTACAAATCCCTGTACAGCTCACGACTACGAGCCACGGTAGCGGAGATCGCGGACTACCTGGCGGCACTGCAGCTCCCGACCGCTACTGCTGCCCAACAAGCAGAGCTGGGAGCCACGCTCACTGGGGAGGAACTGCGAGAGGTGATTTTCTCCCTCTCCAATTGCAAGGCGCCGGGCCCCGACGGGCTCCCGGCGGAGTTCTACAAAGCCTACTCTCTGGTGTTAATACCGGAGCTGCTGAAAATGTACAAGGCGGCACTGGAAGATGCTGAACTCCCGGCGTCCCTGAACGAAGCAAACGTGGTCTCCCTGCTGAAACCAGGTAAAGAAGCGAACGAACTCGGCTCGTACCGGCCGTTGGCGCTCCTCAATACCGATTACAAGATACTTGCGGCAGCCCTGGCCCGGAGGCTTGCACCACTGGTCCCCACTCTGGTACACTCTGATCAGAATGGCTTCGTACCTACACGGAGCACGTCCCACAACCTACGCCGGTTTTTCAGGGTCCAACGTTACGCGACCCCGGCCTGGCCACGCTCGGGATGCATTGTGCTTGACTTGGAAAAGGCATTCGACTCGGTGGAATGGCCGTATCTCCTCCGAGTCCTTGAGAAGTACGAGCTGGGGGATACCTACGTCCAGATGGTGGGGCTCCTCTATCAAGCACCCGAGGTCCGGGTCCGGACCGGACGGTTGTTCTCGGACAGGATCCGTATTGGGAGAGGTACCAGACAGGGCTGCCCCCTCTCCCCCATCCTATTCGCCTTGGCGATGGAGCCGTTGGCAGAGATGCTCCGCACTTCCGGAGACACCTGGGGCATCCCGCTGGCGGACGGCATTCACTCGGTGTCTCTGTACGCCGACGACTTGTTATTATTTGTCAGGGACCTCACGCGAATACCAGCGGCGCTCTCGGACACCTTTCGGGCGTTTGGAGACATGTCGGGGCTCCATGTCAACTGGGCCAAATCAGGGACCTACGCATTCGATGGCGAGATGCCACAGTGCGATGTGCGTATGATGGGGGAGACACTCCGATGGCACCCGACGGTATTTAGGTACCTAGGGATCTTAATATACCGAGACCCTATGGATCTCCTGGAGGGGAACCTAGTGAGGGCCATCTCCTCGCTCACGGCCCAGGTCACGTTCTGGAACTCCCTCCCCTTAAATGTGCCAGCCAGAGTGGCCCTGACCAAGATGATAATGCTACCCCGGCTTCTCTATTATTATACTAATTTGCCAGTGTATGTACCGGTGCGCATATTTAAGGAGCTGGACACCCTCACCAGACGCCTCATCTGGAATAAGGGGAGACCCCGGGTTGCGCTAAAGACCCTGTATGCACCCACAGACTCTGGAGGCCTGGCGGTTCCCAATCAGGAGCTTTATTACTTAGCAGCGCAGCTGCAGTGGGTTGCCTATTGGCTGAGCGGTAAGAACCTAGCGGACACGGCCACGGCCGATGCCATCCTATCCCCCGTACAGGCGCTCACACTCTTCCACCCACTGACGCTGGGCCGGCCCCCCACGCAGGTCCATGTGGCAGTGGCAAAGCGGTGCTTCGCACGGAGCCTCCGGCTCACCAGACATACGGTGCCCTACGCTCCGAACCTACCCTTGCTGGGGACACCTCTGGGCGCTGGCACACTGTCCACGGCCGAGCTGCGCAGCTGGACTGCAGCAGACCTGGATGACCTGGGCGGCCTGTACAGCGACGGAGAGCTGCTGCCCTTCGAGACCCTGGCCGCGGACACAAAGCTACCGGTGGGTCAATTCCTGACACACGCCAGACTCCTTCATGAACTAGCAAGGGCGTGGGGTGACCTTAGCCACGAGCCGTCCACTCACCTACTCATCCAATACCTGCATGTGATGGGAGACGGATCCCACATTGTGCACTGGCTCGCACAAGCCTTACACAGCCATACGCAATTTTCTTCCCAGAAATTGAGGGAAAAATGGGCGACCGACCATGGCTCAGACTGGACGGACAAACAATGGAATGCTATTTTAGCAGGCGCAAGGGTCATTCCCCGCAACGCACGTTTCAAGATTATCCAATACTACATCATCCACCGTGCATATCTGTCTCCGGACAAACTAAACCGCTACTTCGGGCTCACTTCATCGGCATGTCCCAGATGCGGCCTCCTGGACTCAGACTTCCTGCACGCACTCTGGAGCTGCGCCCATCTTACCTCGTACTGGTCTGCGATCACGGGTATGCTAACAGCGGCCACGGGCGAAACCCTCCCCACGACGTGGGAAGTATGCCTATTGGGACTCTACAAGAGAACCAAGCAGACCAAGCTGCGGGCACGCTTCTGGGACTTGGGCCTTATTACGGCCAAGCGTCTCATTACACGACGATGGAAGAGTCCCACCCCGCCGCGCCCTGCAGACTGGCGTCGCTCTTTTGCCAACTGGGCCTGCGCGGAGAGTGTGTCGCTCCATAGAGAGGAAACCGCGGGCCTACGGAAATACCCGATCGCCCAAGACTGGGACGCTGCCCTGATTACATATCACCGCGCGTGCACCCAAGCCGGCATAGAGTACCGACTCGACGCAGAACAGGGAGGGCTCACCTGATTGCTGTCCGCACCTGGCACAGACTCCACCACCCCTCTCCCCCCCTCCCCTTTCCCCCCCCCCGTCCCCCCCCCGACCCGCGCCCTTCCCTACCTCCCCTACCCCCCCGATAATTGGGGCCTTACGTGTTGGAGATGCCCCCTGCCGCTATGGCCCCCCCCGCCACCCAGCCCCCCCCCCTGTTGCCCTGCAGCCGCGGCGACGCCGCCTCATCCATTGTCTCTGCCCCTGCGCGACCCACACAGGATGCACCACACACAGCTAGGATCCTAGATGCACTACCACACACACGAATACTAGTCTAACGGTTATTGAAATGTTCCTCCCCCCCCCCCCTGTTTTCGGCTACCCAGTTAATTCTTTTGGTTGACACTGAGGCCGTTCATACTATACTCTTGATAACGCCCGACCACCCTTCCTCGTCTGCATCTCATATAAAGCTGCTCAGATGTGCCCAGAATTAGGAAGCGGGCACCCGGCGACCCACTAGACACCGGAGGGTATGATGCCGCCTCTATCCCCTGCTACACTGACCAGGGAACTCCATTTCAAACAATGACTGTTGGCTTTTCGTTTTGAACACGCTAGTTCCTTGTTGCAGTGCTATGAACCGTAGGCACCGCACCATGTGACATTTCCTGACACCGTCATTTATGAACTGATGCACTTCCACCAGCAACTGTTTGTTTTCACTCATGTGTAACTGATGTGTCGGCGTGTACTATCTGCTGGGTTAATGTTTGTAGCAATAATCCGTTGTTTTGACACTGTATGAATAACTACTGGCTTCTTTGTGAAACTGAATAAAGTTTGGGACCGTTGGTCTTAAAAAAAAAAAAATATGATCTGATTGGCTGTCACCACCTCAACAAAGATGTGGCGGCATGACTTACAGGCTGAGCAAATGCATGATCAAAGCCCGGCTCAACCAAATTTGACCGTTCTTAGAGGTCATCATTTGGAGGTCACATGACATACCAATGTGTTTCAAACTCATGGCAGTAGTCCAACTATTTTTCTATGGTTCATTTGCAAGCACATGTGCTAGAATGGCAGGTTTTTCAAACAGTCCCCTCTCAGTAATCCTGTCATAGTCCTAGCTGCAAAATTTGAAATCATGCCCCAGAACCCCAGTTACCCAAATATAGAGCAGAACAGATATAGATCACGCAAGGCTTTTATTAAAAAAAGTCCACTTTCCACAAGCCCTAGGTGCCATCGACTGTACACACAAGAATCTCATCCCATGAGAAGACGCTCCCTACCGACATCTAAATATTAATAAGTACCAGGCATACATGATAATAAGTATTGCTTTATCAATATTGTGGCAAAATATTCTGTTAGTACACATGATTCATGCATCTTTTGACACTTGCATCCGAAATTATGGTGAAGGAGTACTGCTTGTTAATTGAATATAAAATGTAACAGTCACACTCAAAGTTACAATGTGTATATTTGCTGGTACTGAGGGGGAGTTGCTGACTGTGTCACATGAACTTTAGATTTACAGTGTTCTCCTCTGTTGTTCCTGTCTGGACTTAATGTAATATAATTAACTCTGGAGCCTGCTCACAAACCCTATGCAAAGCACAGTGCTTTAAAACCTCTTGAGCCTGTAGCCAGTCCATGCCCTTGAATCTCCTTGGTCTCAACCCCTGACTCCACACAAGGGAAGGAAGCCCTTTGAAAACTCCTGTGTGACCAAAATGGTGGTCCCCTTGCTGCCCGCCCCTATTCCCATCAGGTTCCCAGATTCTAGTTTATACCCCATATTACCCATCTGCCCCTTCAGGCAGGTAATGGTATCACTCCCAAAAATCCTCTTTATCCAGCTTCAGTTGATGTGATATTCAAATGAGGGCTCAAGTTTATGTAAGAAATGCCAGCTCTACTTAAACCACACCCAGGTTGTGGTTAGCCAATTGTCTTTCTTCCCCCTTAGTGTGAGGTCGTCTTTGTGTTTGTCCTGCTTTTGCTGCTTGTTTTCCCAGCCTTATGGCACAGTGGTTCACCAGTTGTTCTGGCAGCCAGGGTTATTAGGTCGTAGATGAATAATACACCCGGATAAACCAGTAAAATACATAAAAAGAATAAATGACGTTAATAAAATAATACGATAGAATACACTTACAATCATGCCCTAAAGAATCTATAACTCACGCCCTCGCCATGCACTGCTAAATACCTCAGATATTACATCATTGATGACATGTTCTATGACATAATTTATAAGATCACAGTAACATCTGAAATGAAATCATTGATGACAGCACTGTGCATGGCAGGCATGCCGGTTATAGTTTCTTTATGGCACGAGTTACAGTTACTTGAGCTAAATATAACTGGTGAATTTCAGTGGCTTTGTTAGTTTAAAATAGCATGCTGTCATTGACGTTTTCACCTAAGCTTAACGTCCCTTTGAACGTACTTTTTTTTCAGGGAATGCTAGGGACATAGGCCCATGTTACCCTGCTGCCTAGAAAAAAATATATATGAGTGGCACTAGTGTATACAAAAACATACTCACTTCACGCTATGGTATAGGCTACAAACAGCAAAACCTGTGTTTAAATGGCTATATTCGAGAAGTGAGATACAATTCCAGTGCATAAACACATAAACATACCTCCTGCAAGCATGCTAAAAAGCAATTCTTTTATGGAGAGTTGTTTCAAGTAAACAGTGCATGAACTTATTTTTTAAAACATGTAAATGTAAAAATGCAGAAAAAACCAAGGCAAATTACAATTCTAATTAAACGAAAACACAAACTAGCTTTGTCTTAGTTGCAATATATAGACCTTTATTTGTTCTTTTAGTAAAAAACACTACGAACTCATGTAAAGTCAGCATTAAAAACATGTGCATCTTGTAAAGTAATTATACAATTCTACAAGTGCAAATACAACCAAAAACCATCATAGAAAGTGACCACCTACTATCTAAATATTTTTTTTTACAACAGCCTAGTAGGCAAACAATGCGGATACAGAAGACTTTATGAACCCCCTAGTAACCACAGCATTAATCAAAAAATCCCGACACATGCCATCTTTATATGTGGGACAACATAAAGCCAACTTGATGTGGCATCCGATACCTGTAGTGAAGTACATTAGGGAGAGTTCAGAGTCACTGAGTGTGTCACTCATAAGAACATTTTGTACACCATAGGCCTAATCAAGTTGACTTTCATAAAAAGGGAAGGCTCATGTAGTATTTTACAATGGTAATAATTCATTAGATACATATTTGATTCCATTTGTGCATACAATAATCATAGTATTTATCTCCTTTAAAAAACAAACATTTAATCAAACATTTGCCTTCAGTAGGTAAAAGAGAACAGAAAGTGCTCTACCTTGTTTTAGATAAAAAATCAAACCTAGACAGTTTATAGAAGCACACTCCATGCTAGGTATGGCCACAATGTCCACTTAGGTAGTCTGGATTGACTCTTACAGTCCACAGAGTGCAGCAGGTTGCCGCATTTGTCCAGTTTATTGCCTGCCAGATCCATGAATTTAACTAATCAACAGATTAATTGGCTACCAATGCCCTGCAGACACACCAATAATTCTAAGTCAATTGTACTTGTGCCCCATCTTAAAAACCAGGGACAGGGTATTTAACTGTGCAAATTGGTTAAATGAGGACAAATCCATATGATGTGCTTCTCTGACTCAAGGCAAAAACCGCATCCTCTGCAGTACTTCAGTTCTTGGCCCTTACGAAGTATAGGCCATATTTGCTAAAAGGACCAAAAGAAACCTAAGCCTTAGGAACTTACTTTTTCTTGAGTGTTTCAGATTCAGACCTCTATAATGCTGGGCACCTGGAGAGGCGTGAGTTGAATTTAAGCCTAAAATCCATAGATCCAAAGACAATTGTTTGAACAAAATACTTTGACTAAGGGCACAATGACAGGGGTGCCTTATGTGTCAGTGAGAGCCTGGTCTTTGGGGATGTATTAACATGTGTGCGTATGAATGGGAATGTATGAGTGAATAAGTCTATGTCATATGTGCTTGTGACACAGGACACACCTTTCCCCATATGTGGCACTGTTACATCTATAACACAAACTTAAAACATTTTGAATATTGTAAAGTGCAGAAAAATGTTCTGCAACATTTTTTCATAATATGGAACATTTTTCTGCATTTTGAATTTCTCCTACTTAAAAAATTGTTGTAGTTTTCAGTTATAAATATGACACCATATCTACTAGCCGTTGGGAGCAAGGTGACCGCTGTGTGTAAATGTGACACTTTGAAATGGGAGAAAATTCAACTAAAGAGTTAACTTTATTCATACGGATTCCATAAAGCTTATCATTTAAATTTTCTCCCATTTCAAATTATCCAATTTTGAAAACAGCATTTTGCACCAAGTGCCCTGTAGACAACATGCAAAACTTATAATAGAAAAAAAGCCATTTGTTAATTTAAAGTGATGAAACATGCTTCATAAATTAAGTTGTAATTAGCTTAATTGAAAGTGGAGAAAGACATCTCACTCAATGTTATCCACTTTAAATTTCTACCATTTGAATACAATGACAGTATTTTCATTTATAAGTATGTCACAGTGTCTACTGGTCACTGGTAGCAAGATGCCTGTTGTTTGTAAATGCAACAATTTGAAATGGGATACAATTAAAATGAAGAGTTAACTTAATCATGAACTTAATTCTTAATTTTAAATTTGTCTCAATTTAAAGCATTCAGAACATCATTTTTTTCTCATGCTCCTGAGATGACAAGGACTTTTGTTGAAGATTTAAATACCTTAGTGCTTCAGTTCTTCACCTCTGTCTGGGCCCTGTTTCATAAATTTGACTCCAGTACTGCTCATTATCAGGCCCTGCTATCTACAGCTGAAGATAATAATGTAAAATAAAAAAAGCCTTCCCTTAACTTTAAAAAGCAAATGTGACCCTGTGCCTATTTAAAAATATACTCAAGGCTGTGAGCTACTCTTAAGGTGTCTGTGAGCTACTGGTAGCTCACAATTCAGTGGGTGGAGACATCTGCCTAAGACATTTTTAAATCTTGATACTTCTTTACACAATGGTGGTTCCATCTCAGTTTTTGATAATAGGCATTATCATTCTGCACAACAACCATCTTAAGCTATTCATAATATTTGGAGGAGCCCCAGTTTATTTCTGTTATTTGAGGCCAATGACTGTTCTTGATGTACTATGATAAATGAGATGGTTTACCCTATTAAAGCTAGGGTAGCCAATGCATGAGCAAGCAGGTTATTTCTTCCAACTAAGCAGTGGGTTGGTATTGCTGGTATATCTGGGGCTAATCTCCCAATTAAATTCATAACTTTCACATAAAATCACACAAAATACAAAAATGTGTGTATTTATTTCTTCATTTATATGTTTACCTATAAAGCATGAACTGTCACCTAGAGGCATGATTGTGGAATATATTAATAACACTATATGTGACGGGGAGATTCACTTTAACAAAAAGAAAGGTTTTTAATGTCTTTAAAATGAAACAATGGTTCACAAAAACAAGAGGTATAATTGAACAACTGCTTTGATTAAGAATCTCCAACATGCTGTTTGGGTCAATGGGGACTACACCCCCAACCTATTGTAAAACATACCTCCTGCCATCATCCATCCATTTCTGAGGCATTAGCACGAAAAACGACTCAGCAATTATTAAGGGTGCAGGGCAACCAAAGGATATTTTAGATGGAATAGGGAGAGTCTTATAAGGGTGCAGAACAACCGGAGGATATTTTGGATGGAATAGCGAGAGTCTCAACATGCAGGAAATGCCTGATGAGACTTAATGGCCTGAGCTGTGTCTTGTGTTGGAACATTCAGATGTCTAGAACATTATGCCAGACTGGAGATATGGAAGAAATGTGCAACCACAATGACGTGTGGGTTGTTCTACAAGTTCTGGGAGGGAAGGATAAAAATATGAACTTTAATAGCACAATTATAAGTAGGTATAAATATCTAAATACCTCAAGAAGGACCAAGCACCATCATGGCTAAACACAACTGAACATTAGAACAGGCATGTCTTCAAAACCTTCCAAAAGGAACACAGTTGGTCTATTTTTAGGTCTGGCATTTGCCAACACCTTTTATTTTTACTAAAATTATATGTATAATATACATACATTTAGGAGCTTTCATCCAGCTTTCTTCAGCCATTAGTCTGTTGTTGTCTCATTTACATGTTACTTCTGCTTGTGACAACATTAGGGCTTTCAGTCAACTCTCTTCATCTATTGGTCTGTTGTTGTGTCATTCAATTTTGCTTCCGCCCACTACAGCCTACATCATAGGGGAATGGGTCAGCCTACGTCAGCCATTGGTTAACTTCACTTTGAGTGACTGCATTGATCACTTTCACAAGGTAGCTCCCTACGTGCCAAAGTTTTTATTTTAACTTATTATTTTAGTGTTGCCTTTGTTTGTAGAGCCTGGTGTGATAGAAGGGTGCTTTAGACCAATATGAGCACAGGGCACAATCCAGTTCTACCAGGGTCCGTCTCCTGTTAATTCTTTTTAGGTTTCGACCTGGCCGTAGCACCGCAGGTGCTACGCCCAGGGCGAAAGCTTTTGTTTACACTATGGGGGACTTGAACACTCCCCTTCTTCCATTGGCTAGCTCCATAAATGGAGGCTAGCCATTGGAAGAGAGTGGCTGTCAATCACGCTTTCCCCTGAAAACGCGATTCAGGGGCGTTTCTCAGTCTTTTTTTAAGTCCCGCCCCTTTTTTCTTCATGCCTTTCTGGGCTCCGCCCCACTCCCGCAGCTTGTTCCCTGCCGTGTCTTTTTCCCGCCTTGAAGATCACCGCCGCCAGCCTGGGGATCCTGTGACGCGCTGTCCCGCCCCCTCAACCCAGGGCCACGCTTCTATTGGCCGCTCATGTCTTTTTCCCGCCGTGAAAATCACCGCCGCCAGCCTGGGGATCCTGTGATTCAAAAAAGGGGGTGGTGATGAACAGAGTGTCTGAATTAAGCAGACCACTCTTACCCAGTCCACAGATCAGGGCTTGATCCATCACCGTTTTTTAGCTCACTGCACCATCCCAGCTCAGAACTTGGCTATATGCAAATTAGTCTGACCCTGGCCCAGTGCATCATGGGAACAGGGCAGACCAAACTACCAAGCCAATTCTTATACTGGGAAGGAAACAAGCTACCTGGGACCGGTTTCTGGCATTTCAGCCGTCTTCGGCCCGGCTTGCTTGAATCCTGATGGTGCAATGAGCTAGGGACTCACATCTGAGTATACCCTTCCACGCTTATGGTGGACAAAAATGATTCAGAAAAGGGGGTGGTGATGAACAGAGTGTCTGAATTAAGCAGACCACTCTTACCCAGTCCAAAGATCAGGGCTTGATCCATCACCGTTTTTTAGCTCACTGCACCATCCCAGCTCAGAACTTGGCTATATGCAAATTAGTCTGACCCTGGCCCAGTGCATCATGGGAACAGGGCAGACCAAACTACCAAGCCAATTCTTATACTGGGAAGGAAACAAGCTACCGGGGACCGGTTTCTGGCATTTCAGCCGTCTTCGGCCCGGCTTGCTTGAATCCTGATGGTGCAATGAGCTAGGGACTCACATCTGAGTATACCCTTCCACGCTTATGGTGGACAAAAATGATTCAGAAAAGGGGGTGGTGATGAACAGAGTGTCTGAATTAAGCAGACCACTCTTACCCAGTCCAAAGATCAGGGCTTGATCCATCACCGTTTTTTAGCTCACTGCACCATCCCAGCTCAGAACTTGGCTATATGCAAATTAGTCTGACCCTGGCCCAGTGCATCATGGGAACAGGGCAGACCAAACTACCAAGCCAATTCTTATACTGGGAAGGAAACAAGCTACCGGGGACCGGTTTCTGGCATTTCAGCCGTCTTCGGCCCGGCTTGCTTGAATCCTGATGGTGCAATGAGCTAGGGACTCACATCTGAGTATACCCTTCCACCCTTCCCTGTGAGGCGCTGTCCCGCCCCCCCCAACCCAGGGCCGCGCTGCTATTGGCCGCAGCCGGCCCCGGAAGTCAGGCAGGCCGGGGGCGGGACGACAAGACACCCGGAAGTGACCTCCCTTCCCCAGGGCTGCCCCGGGGTGCAGTAGCCTCCGAGAGTCCCCGGCCATTCGTGACTCCGCTGCCCGCCTCCTCCTCGCCGATCATCATGGGCGTGAACGAGGCTTGGAGCTGATGCCGCCTCACCGCATGCCCCTGCCCGGCTCCCGCTGCCTCGCCGGCAGCCAGCCTCATGCTGTCATCCCTGAGTCATCGCTGCAGCCTCTCGCCACTGTCCTCCAGGTAACGCTGTTCTGCGGGCATCCGTCCGAACACCCGCGTAGCTAGGGGGGGGGCGGGTGGGGCGGTCCGCCCCAGGTGGCACTCTTTTGGGGGCGGCGGGCACATGTGTGGCGGATGATGCTGAGCAGCCAGTAGTACGCACGTGTATGAATGTGAAAGTGCAAGCGCAACTGCTTGCAAAAAAATCCGGCGCCCCCTAGCATAGTGGTTTCAGACGCCACTGACTAAGACTTTTACCAGACCCGGCAGTACAGAAACCTTGTCGTTTCAGTGCCTTGTGCCCGGCTGCCCAATGACGCCGCAGACTTCGAAATGTCTGCGGCGCGAACAGGTGACATGTTTTGGAGTTTACACTAGTGGGCAATCATGGCGCTGAAGCAGTTATGATCCCGCGAGCGGGATTATCATTACTACCGGCGGCAGTCTTCGCTTGTGAAAGTGCTAGCGAAATTGAGATTCCCTCGCACAGTGGCAGTATTTGTTGATTACATTTATCCAGGCACCACGACCGGATTGACCTGACCCGGCTGAGAAAGAGCCTCGGACCGCGGCAGCCGCAGGAGTGGTTGTCCTCAGCTGCTGCAGAGTGCATCGATTCATGAAGCAGCAGTGCACTCACGACCTGGGAACTTCAGAGACCCTGAACTCTACAAAAGGGTGAACAATTTCATATATTTTCAATGAGATGAGAGGCTGATTAAACTGCTGTTATCGATAATATTTGCAATTGCTGCCACGTCCTACGAAGTGAACCTTTATAGGTTAATTATGACTCGGAATATTCCAATTGTGTTAGTCACTCCTTCGAGGTGCAACGTAGTACGTCAGCTGAGCTGAGGTCATAAATGACCTTCACTTACAAGCCTGCGTGCGATACGAGCAGGTTTTCACAAAATGTCGCATTTGCCCGCACTGCTAGGTTATTATTCTCTGCTCCAGGTCAGGACAGGTACTGAGCTAAATTGCTGTAAACTACAGCAGCAGAATTTGGCTTTCAGCAATGTTACAATCTTATTGTATGCTCTCTGCGGCTTGAATTTTACAGTTTTTATGTGCCTAATAAGAAATGGTTCCATTATGTGGAGAGCTGTGCTAAAGTCTCTTTGGGATGGATTCGGCGCCCAAGCAAGTATCAGCCAATCCTTTCCAGAGAAATACCTGTGCTTACTGTTGCACACATAATTTGAAGGAGTTTAACACTTCTTTATTGAGCGTTTCCTCTTAGAAAAAGAGGTCGGACTGGCCGCTGATGGACAATAAATTGTAAAGTCCAGTCGGTGCTTTTTTCAGAAAAGTAATAGTACTTCAATGAACACAAAGCTAAATACTTTGCATAGAAACCAAAAATATATGCACAATATCAACTTGGTAAAATAGTATATCAAGCAGTAATCACAATCAAAGAGGTAATAGCAATCTAAAAACCTTCCTGTATGAGGCCTCACAGAATTTTGCTATTTTGACTAATTAATACTGCCTGGGTAAAAGATATAAATTGGTAAGACTAGTTTAACAAGTTTCTCGTTGCTCAAATGGGTGTACTTTCTGATATTTAAATGTTTCTTTTGTCTTTATTGCTTGATTTAGCACGCAAGAAAGTGTCACTCAGTTTTCTTTAACTTTCCATTCTTGTCCGTATGTGCGAATCTGTATATAGTGTGTGTGTGCATCTGTGTGTGTGCCTGCCTGGCCTGCCTGGGTGTGTGTGCATCTGTGTATGTGTGCGCCTGTGTATGTGTGCACATCTGTGTGTGTGCGTTCCTGGGCGTATGTGTGCATCTGTGTGTGTGTGCGTGCCTGGATGTGTGTGCATCTGTGAGTGTGTGTGCCTGTGCGCATCTGTGTGTGTGTGCGCCTGTGTATGTGTGCGCATCTGTGTGGGGGTGCGTGCCTGGATGTGTGCATCTGTGAGTGTGTGTGCCTGTGTATGTGCGCATCTGTGTGTGTGTGTGCGCGCCTGTGTATGTGTGCGCATCTGTGTGGGGGTGCGTGCCTGGGTGTGTGTGCATCTGTGCTGTAAATAACGGGTGCCAGGCTACATATTGTATAGTTGATGCAGTGCACAGGGTTAGTACAAGAGCAATGTGCACTAATGAACAGGTGTTAAAAAAAAAAGACCTATATATCTACCATGGGCAAACAGTTTTTGACTTGTCGGTGGGTGCAAAAGGGGACAGTGCCAATCTTCCACTGGCTGATAGGTCCTTAAATTAATGAGATGATTGTGTCACTTATCCTATTATCAAACTCGCTTGGGTCAATGTGGGCCAGTTGATCATAACTCAGCCCAGCACTAAAAACGACGTTTTAGAGGCATTCTAAAGCAAATAAAATATAAGATGGGATGGGATGAAAACTGAAGTTTATCTTGATTGAGACAAGTTGCCAGTCGGATAACACCAAGGGAAATGCATTACATCTAGTCTTCCGGTCTAGCTTAAATGCCACTTTATTGCCATGTATGGCACATCTAGATTATATCTCCAATAGGGACAACAGGCTTGGGGTTAGGATGTAAAATTTAGGCTTTCTAATTGGTGCTGACAAAAATGAAATGTGATGTTTAGATGCTGCTCTGTTAGTTTTTTTTCCTTATGTCACTGCTGTCATATGTTTTTATTTATTATTTTAAAGTGACTGTATTTATCCAGTCCATAATGGAGTCTGTCAATCATTGTAATTGCCTTTGTACAAATGTAGCAAAGTCTTTACTCAATTTAATGAATTTGGCAATATGAAGGGCTGAGTTGGCCCTGCCATAAGGGCACAAGAGATTTCAGCATCAGTCACTTAATGTGCAGAATGAGCTTACCAGTTGAGATAAAAATTTGTCATAAACAATGTCAATAGCTGTAACTTTTTAAAAGGCGAAACCGTTGCATTGTAAATGCTTGTTTTAAATCTTTTTGGCCTTTGCCTATCTGAGTGTTGCTTTTTCACACCTAACCAGCAGCGCACTTGAACTCCGAATATAAGTAAATGAGGATGCTCTATCTTTGTAACTCTGTCTGCATGTCATTTCTACATTATTTTTTTCCTTCTTTGCCTCCTTCATTCGCTCTTTCCTCTTTCTTTGCTACTTTCTGTATTTCCTTCTTCTTTTCTTTCTTTCTTTCTTTCTTTCGTATTTTCCTCTTTTTTCCTTGTATCTTTATTTGTTTGTTTGTTTCGTTATTTCTTCCTTTCTTTCTTTCTTGCCATCCTCTCTCTTTCTTGCCTTGTTATAATTGCTGGTGGACATGTAATAGGGAAATTATAGTTTAGGTTATACCATAGTAACAGACAAACAAGTCCGTAAAATGATAAACCACATTACAAAGGCTGTATTATTGGAAATATAGAACCTATGAGATGAGATTAGAGGTGTGTCTCTCAGCCATATAACCTCCTAGGTCCTCATATGACTATGGAAGTCGTGCCACTTTGCCCTTGATCAACGTTTTTGCATTTCTGTTTGTAAGTAAAGTATTTGTGTAGTGCAAACCTAGCTAACAAGTAATGTAGTGCCTATCATGGATGAGCGGAAATAATGATGTGTGTTAAAGTGAACCATTACAAGAATGGGGTGACCCTTAAGGTATGGACCTGGGTAACTGATCATATAAACAAACAATGGTCCTAGACCTATAAATTGAGACACATAGATCGAATCAGGAAATGAATAATTATTCAAAAAACGAAGCACCTTCAATTAGTCTGCTATCCGCAAAACAAAGACTAAATCTATGAGACAAAGCCTTACACCACGGTTCTTTAGAAAAATATATATACTTATTTAATTTTTATATTCAAGTTTTTTACATAATTTTGCCAATAAAAACATATAGGTTGCCCCAAGATAGGAGAGTGCAAAAGAAAAAGTGTGTTTTTAAAGGGGTGAGCGAGTGGAGTGAAAAGGTAAATTGCACAGTGATAAAAAGAAATAAGTTTATAATTTTAAACAATCAATACTGAATATAAATATTCACAAAATAACAGTATTGAACACCTAGCCAACAAAACATAAGTTCATTTAAATTGCAAATAACAACATTGTAGTGTTCACGTAACAATGTCCACAGTTTTGCACTGTCTACAAAGTTGGAGAGGTACTGGTCTAGGTGTATATGTAGAAAATGTCGACGTTTCGACTCGACTTGTTCCCGAACGGTAAGTTAGACCTGGGGATTGCGAGTCTTCATCAGGACAGAGAGCAAACAAAGAGGCAACCAGGGAATATTGAATAACCCTGAGAACAAAAAAGGAGAGTTCGGAATTATTATCCGCGGTGTAAAGGTGCAGCCTATCCCAAAACGGGATTTGGCAGTTCCTCTTACCCTTAGTAGTAGATAGAACGTTGGTTCTGGTGATCCAAGTTCACCACGTCTCAAACAGGATTCCTGTAGAGACAAAATTGGAATAGGATCTAGAGTATGGCCCAATTCCGTGGTGCTTAATACCACCCATGGTAATTAGTCTGACATAGGTATCTATTTACCTTGAAGATATAATTAGGTCCATGTAGTGGAGTCGTGATTTCTTACGTGGACGCGGTGGGTGATCCCTAAAATTAATTTAGACACCATCAGTATAACCTGTATGCAATGTCTCTAGATAAATGGTATTTTGCTATTTAAAAACATTGTCAATTACCTTGATTCTGTCTGAATACAGCCTCCACGAAGGGGAATTCAAGCTGTCACTCCAATAATGGACGTACACTGCACAAATGACAATAAGTCCTAGTTGATTATGTCATTAGTGTCACTCACTTGTAGGGTATTCATATTGGTAAACCAATAGGCTTACCTGTCTGCGAACGATGCTGGTAAAATTAATCCCAATTTCTTTCCAGATGTAAGCTATATTAACAAAGACATAAATTCTGGTCTTACTAGAGATACAGAAAGCCTGTTTCTGGGTCTGCAATCTTTATAACAAAGTGGTCATTATGCTGACAAATCTGAGGGAGACCTACCCGCTGTGTTTGGTTTCTAGCGTGTCCATCCAAGCCTCCCAGTGCTTCCGGATGTGCAGTTAATGTGGAGATTAGTTCCACTTGATTTTGGACGCTGTGTTAAAAAACGGAGGGATATGCTTAAAATAGTCAGGGGTAGAACGGAGTTGTTTCAAAATTAATTTTAAAATTACTCGCCAGCCTACCCGTGATTGCGTGCATAGAAACCTCAACTTCCGAAGCCTCTCGGTGCCGCGGAATGCCGTCGGTGAATCCGATTGTGTTTCCGCCTTGGTAAATACCAGAATGCTTAGCGCAGTCTGCATGAAAAGCGGACTACAACGAGGGGCGTTGGGAATCCGGAGCGAGGTTTTTTAAAGTTTTGAAATTTGGAAATGCATAAGAGTCGATTGAGCCAATCGTCTCAAGTGTTTGGAAATGAATAATGCAAACAATTGTTTTGGAATCCGAATAACATTAGACCGATGTTTTTAGGTAGAAATAAACGAGGGACTAATGTTATACGTCAAACCTATGGGTGTTTAGTAGAGGTAAACGAAGGACAACGCCCGCTGTGTTGTGCCTGTGGTAACTCAAGTAGACACTGTAAACGTATTCAACTGCAACCCATAACTTGATACACAAGTTGCATTGATGACATATCATTAATTCATGTAACACATTGCTAAACATATAAAGAAATTTAGAAAATGCATTGAGGTCGATTATTATTTGGCAAGTTCAAACAATTTTTTCAAAATTCGAATGACATCAGATCGATGTTTTTAGGTAGAAGTAAACATAGGACTAATGGTTATGTGTCAAACCTATAGATGTTTGGTAGAGGTAAACGAAGGACAAAGCCTGATGTTTTATGCCATGTGGCAACTCAAGTTGACACTGTAAACATATTCAACTGCAACCAATAAAAATGTTATACAAGTTACATTGGTGACATATCATGAATGTAACACATTGCTAACCATAAAAAGGAACATTACATCATGTTTAGCATGTACCACATTTAAGAATATAAATGACTTTGTGCAATTGTAGATTACAAGCCCAACAATGACACTTGTTTATTCAGCTCCTCTAGTTCATTCAGCCCCTTGTTGACAGTATTGAGGGTATGTATCCATTTACACTCTCTTCTGTTCAAGATGTTACGTAAGTCACCTCCTCTGGGGTTAGCCATTATCTTTTCTATGACCCACCACCGAAGGCTATTTTCATGATGTTCAAATCTGTGGAAATGATCCACCAAAGGTGCCCCCTGAGTCTTGCATCTTATGCGGCTCATGTGTTGCAAGATCCGGCATTTGATTTTTTGTGTGGTTTGCCCCACATACAAGAAACCGCAGGGACATACCGCATAGACAACCCATGACGTATTACAGTTGGTATGTTGGGTTAGTTTGTATGCTCGCTCATTATGGTCAAACTTATCACATTCTCGTGCAAGGGGACAAGCTTTACAACTCCCACACTTCCTGTGGCCTTCTACCGGGGGGGCTCCCCAAATGGTTGGTTGGTCTGTGAGTGGCCTGTGTGGTAGAAGGGCTTTTACTAAGTGGTCACGAATATTTCTACCCTTGCGAAATGCATGTAAAGGTGGCGGCATGCCACCCAGTTCACTGCTGATTAGATGCCAGTGGCGATTTATGCATTTTTTTATGTTGTTGCTTTTTGTGTTGAACGTTGTAACACATACAAGCCTGTCTTCTTTGGGTTTATGGATGGTGCCAAGTAAGTGCTCACGGTGGTTGTGCCAGGCCCTTTTTCTCGCTTTTTTGAGGAGTCTGATGGGATAGCCTCGGTCGCTCAGTCTTGACATCAAGTCAGCTGATTCCTCTAGGTAGTCATCCTTCCTAAAACAATTCCTGCGCAACCTCAGGAATTGCCCAAAGGGCAGATTGTCCCTGAGGTTGCGTGGGTGGTGGCTTGTATATCTGAGGAGAGTGTTGCGTTCACTACTTTTTCTATAAAGCGTGGTGTATAATTTTCCTTCCTCAGTTTTTATTTGTTGATCTAAAAAATTGATGGACATTGGGTCACATTCCAAGGTAAATTGGATGTTATTGGAACAAGTGTTAACCCAATTATGGAAATCCCTGAGGATCGAGTCACCACCGCGCCAAATTAATAAAACGTCATCAATATACCTTACCCACAACAGTATATTGTTGAGGTAAGGATTACATTAATTTTGAACGAATCTGTTTTCATACTCGCTCATGTAAATGATGGCCAAGTTCGGAGCAAAGCTAGCCCCCGTAGCCACTACACTTGTTTGGATGTAATATTCATTTTGGAAAACGAAAAAGTTTTTAGTCATCGCAATTTCCAGTAATTTAACAATGAACTCAGTGGGTACTCTATGTGGGGCAGGTCTCATGTTGAGGGCACGCTCTATACAGGTCAAGGCCTCATCTTGGGGAATGTTCGTGTATAAAGATGCGATGTCCATCGCAGCCAATATACACGTCTCATGATCCTAAGCGAGGCCCTCCACCAATTGAATGGTGTGTGTGGTATCCCGCACATATGTCGGGGTAGCTGTGGCTATGGGCTTCAGAAAAACATCAATGTATTTGCACAATGGTTCTAAAAGTGACCCGCACCCTGATATTATTGGTCTTCCCGGGGGGTCGGTTAGCCTTTTATGTACCTTGGGGAGCGTGTATATGGTCGGCATTCTAGGACTCTTATTGTTTAGGAACTCATGCTCTTGTTTGTTAATGATCCCTTGTCCCAATGCTCCTTTTGTTAGTCTTTGGATTGTGTCACTGATGGTTTTTGTTGGATCCTTCCTCAAGCGCATATAGTTGCCAGGTGTGTTCAACTGTGTATATATTTCAGTTTTGTAGCTTTCCAAATTCTGTACAACAATAGCCCCGCCCTTATCGGCGGGCTTTATGACGATGTTGTTGTTATTTTTTAGAGATTGTAATGCAAATTTCTCGTCCCTGCTAATGTTGTACGGAATGTATTGTCTTGAAGTTAAAGTGGCATTAATGTCCCTTAGTACTACTTGTTCGTAAGTTATTATCTTATTATCAATCAGGTGTGTGGGGGGATTGAACTTCGATGGAGATCGTAATCCACTACCTGAGAATGTTGGGTTTAAAGGGACTTTTAGAAAATAATGTTTGAGGCGGATTTTTCGAAAAAATTGTTGTAATTCTACTCTAAGGTTGAAGTCATTGGGCAAGTTGGTCGGGACAAAGGACAATCCCTTCGATAGAACTTGTTGTTCAATGGGGGATAGGTTGTAGTTTGAGATATTGATTATTGGGTTATCTGGTTCGTTATTCACCATTTGTATTGCTGCCTTCTCGTGTTGATCTCCCCGTGGGAATTCTGTTGGAACTGGGTTTGTTTTTTCCCTCGCCCTGTTCCCCTGTTCCAAGGACGGGATCTCGATCCCCTGGGCCTCCCCCAGGGGCGGCCTCTCGTAGATGAACCCCACCATTGGTCCTCCTCTAAAAAAGGCTGTTGATCTTGGTAGTTTTGGTTGTGAGAAGGATTTGTGGCAGGACCAGTACTCGTGCTGGGGCGTTCAGAGTCACTGTCTGAACCGCTTACTGATGACCCGGAGAAATTATTGTACCTCCTAAAGCCACCTCTCCCTCTACTAGTCCAACCTCCGCGTTGGTCTTTTTCAAAATATCCCTCCTGACGGTAGGGGTACGTGATTTTTTTGTCGTACGCTTTTATGTCCTTTGCAACTTTTTCTAACTTAATACCTTGTGTATATATTTCGAAATCCTTGATTGATTTTTCTAGTCTTTCTAGAGCTTCTTTGGCATTTACCAAGGCCTTATCATCAATGATCTCTCTGCGTAGGTCTGCAATTTCCTTGGTAAGTCTCTCGACCTCTACAACAGCAGTCTCTATGCCCAACACCATCCAATGTCTGGAACACGTGTTGGACACAAAGCTGAAGTTCTCTTTAAACTTGGGATTCTCAAGGAAAATTGCAGGCTCGTTTTTTACCTGGAGACCAATGGGAATTACATTCGATCGTAAATATTTTGCCAAAGTATGGCCATGCAATCTAGTTCTTATTAACTTCTTTTCCAATCTCTCTAACTTCGAGATTTTTTCATTAAGAGAGAGGTCACCAGAGACTGTACTACCAGCTATAAGAGTACCCCCTCCTTCTTCTTCTAATAATTTGTCAATATAGTCTTCACTATATGTGAGGGTTTCCTTTTCAGACATAGTCTGGTGCAGATATTATGATGAAAAACAGATTTTCCTGTGACTAGTTATAACACATTTAACACAAAACTTAAGACACAACGCAAGTACAAGAACAAAAACAACCCTCGCAGCCGTGCTGCACAAAGGTAACCATTACAAGAATGGGGTGACCCTTAAGGTATGGACCTGGGTAACTGATCATATAAACAAACAATGGTCCTAGACCTATAAATTGAGACACATAGATCGAATCAGGAAATGAATAATTATTCAAAAAACAAAGCACCTTCAATTAGTCTGCTATCCGCAAAACAAAGACTAAATCTATGAGACAAAGCCTTACACCACGGTTCTTTAGAAAAATATATATACTTATTTCATTTTTATATTCAAGTTTTTTACATAATTTTGCCAATAAAAACATATAGGTTGCCCCAAGATAGGAGAGTGCAAAAGAAAAAGTGTGTTTTTAAAGGGGTGAGCGAGTGAGTGAAAAGGAAAATTGCACAGTGATAAAAAGAAATAAGTTTATAATTTTAAACAATCAATACTGAATATAAATATTCACAAAATAACAGTATTGAACACCTAGCCAACAAAACATAAGTTCATTTAAATTGCAAATAACAACATTGTAGTGTTCACGTAACAATGTCCACAGTTTTGCACTGTCTACAAAGTTGGAGAGGTACTGGTCTAGGTGTATATGTAGAAAATGTCGACGTTTCGACTCGACTTGTTCCCGAACGGTAAGTTAGACCTGGGGATTGCGAGTCTTCATCAGGACAGAGAGCAAACAAAGAGGCAACCAGGGAATATTGAATAACCCTGAGAACAAAAAAGGAGAGTTCGGAATTATTATCCGTGGTGTAAAGGTGCAGCCTATCCCAAAACGGGATTTGGCAGTTCATCTTACCCTTAGTAGTAGATAGAACGTTGGTTCTGGTGATCCAAGTTCACCACGTCTCAAACAGGATTCCTGTAGAGACAAAATTGGAATAGGATCTAGAGTATGGCCCAATTCCGTGGTGCTTAATACCACCCATGGTAATTAGTCTGACATAGGTATCTATTTACCTTGAAGATATAATTAGGTCCATGTAGTGGAGTCGTGATTTCTTACGTGGACGCGGTGGGTGATCCCTAAAATTAATTTAGACACCATCAGTATAACCTGTATGCAATGTCTCTAGATAAATGGTATTTTGCTATTTAAAAACATTGTCAATTACCTTGATTCTGTCTGAATACAGCCTCCACGAAGGGGAATTCAAGCTGTCACTCCAATAATGGACGTACACTGCACAAATGACAATAAGTCCTAGTTGATTATGTCATTAGTGTCACTCACTTGTAGGGTATTCATATTGGTAAACCAATAGGCTTACCTGTCTGCGAACGATGCTGGTAAAATTAATCCCAATTTCTTTCCAGATGTAAGCTATATTAACAAAGACATAAATTCTGGTCTTACTAGAGATACAGAAAGCCTGTTTCTGGGTCTGCAATCTTTATAACAAAGTGGTCATTATGCTGACAAATCTGAGGGAGACCTACCCGCTGTGTTTGGTTTCTAGCGTGTCCATCCAAGCCTCCCAGTGCTTCCGGATGTGCAGTTAATGTGGAGATTAGTTCCACTTGATTTTGGACGCTGTGTTAAAAAACGGAGGGATATGCTTAAAATAGTCAGGGGTAGAACGGAGTTGTTTCAAAATTAATTTTAAAATTACTCGCCAGCCTACCCGTGATTGCGTGCATAGAAACCTCAACTTCCGAAGCCTCTCGGTGCCGCAGAATGCCGTCGGTGAATCCGATTGTGTTTCCGCCTTGGTAAATACCAGAATGCTTAGCGCAGTCTGCATGAAAAGCGGACTACAACGAGGGGCGTTGGGAATCCGGAGCGAGGTTTTTTAAATTTTTGAAATTTGGAAATGCATAAGAGTCGATTGAGCCAATCGTCTCAAGTGTTTGGAAATGAATAATGCAAACAATTGTTTTGGAATCCGAATAACATTAGACCGATGTTTTTAGGTAGAAATAAACGAGGGACTAATGTTATACGTCAAACCTATGGGTGTTTAGTAGAGGTAAACGAAGGACAACGCCCGCTGTGTTGTGCCTGTGGTAACTCAAGTAGACACTGTAAACGTATTCAACTGCAACCCATAACTTGATACACAAGTTGCATTGATGACATATCATTAATTCATGTAACACATTGCTAAACATATAAAGAAATTTAGAAAATGCATTGAGGTCGATTATTATTTGGCAAGTTCAAACAATTTTTTCAAAATTCGAATGACATCAGATCGATGTTTTTAGGTAGAAGTAAACATAGGACTAATGGTTATGTGTCAAACCTAAAGATGTTTGGTAGAGGTAAACGAAGGACAAAGCCTGATGTTTTATGCCATGTGGCAACTCAAGTTGACACTGTAAACATATTCAACTGCAACCAATAAAAATGTTATACAAGTTACATTGGTGACATATCATGAATTCATGTAACACATTGCTAACCATAAAAAGGAACATTACATCATGTTTAGCATGTACCACATTTAAGAATATAAATGACTTTGTGCAATTGTAGATTACAAGCCCAACAATGACACTTGTTTATTCAGCTCCTCTAGTTCATTCAGCCCCTTGTTGACAGTATTGAGGGTATGTATCCATTTACACTCTCTTCTGTTCAAGATGTTACGTAAGTCACCTCCTCTGGGGTTAGCCATTATCTTTTCTATGACCCACCACCGAAGGCTATTTTCATGATGTTCAAATCTGTGGAAATGATCCACCAAAGGTGCCCCCTGAGTCTTGCATCTTATGCGGCTCATGTGTTGCAAGATCCGGCATTTGATTTTTTGTGTGGTTTGCCCCACATACAAGAAACCGCAGGGACATATCACCGCATAGACAACCCATGACGTATTACAGTTGGTATGTTGGGTTAGTTTGTATGTTCGCTCATTATGGTCAAACTTATCACATTCTCGTGCAAGGGGACAAGCTTTACAACTCCCACACTTCCTGTGGCCTTCTACCGGGGGGGCTCCCCAAATGGTTGGTTGGTCTGTGAGTGGCCTGTGTGGTAGAAGGGCTTTCACTAAGTGGTCACGAATATTTCTACCCTTGCGAAATGCATGTAAAGGTGGCAGCATGCCACCCAGTTCACTGCTGATTAGATGCCAGTGGCGATTTATGCATTTTTTTATGTTGTTGCTTTTTGTGTTGAACGTTGTAACACATACAAGCCTGTCTTCTTTGGGTTTATGGATGGTGCCAAGTAAGTGCTCACGGTGGTTGTGCCAGGCCCTTTTTCTCGCTTTTTTGAGGAGTCTGATGGGATAGCCTCGGTCGCTCAGTCTTGACATCAAGTCAGCTGATTCCTCTAGGTAGTCATCCTTCCTAAAACAATTCCTGCGCAACCTCAGGAATTGCCCAAAGGGCAGATTGTCCCTGAGGTTGCGTGGGTGGTGGCTTGTATATCTGAGGAGAGTGTTGCGTTCACTACTTTTTCTATAAAGCGTGGTGTATAATTTTCCTTCCTCAGTTTTTATTTGTAGATCTAAAAAATTGATGGACATTGGGTCACATTCCAAGGTAAATTGGATGTTATTGGAACAGGTGTTAACCCAATTATGGAAATCCCTGAGGATCGAGTCACCACCGCGCCAAATTAATAAAACGTCATCAATATACCTTACCCACAACAGTATATTGTTGAGGTAAGGATTACATTGATTTTGAACGAATCTGTTTTCATACTCGCTCATGTAAATGATGGCCAAGTTCGGAGCAAAGCTAGCCCCCATAGCCACTCCACTTGTTTGGATGTAATATTCATTTTGGAAAACGAAAAAGTTTTTAGTCATCGCAATTTCCAGTAATTTAACAATGAACTCAGTGGGTACTCTATGTGGGGCAGGTCTCATGTTGAGGGCACGCTCTATACAGGTCAAGGCCTCATCTTGGGGACAAAAAAATCACGTACCCCTACATTCAGGAGGGATATTTTGAAAAAGACCAACGCGGAGGTTGGACTAGTAGAGGGAGAGGTGGCTTTAGGAGGTACAATAATTTCTCCGGGTCATCAGTAAGCGGTTCAGACAGTGACTCTGAACGCCCCAGCACGAGTACTGGTCCTGCCACAAATCCTTCTCACAACCAAAACTACCAAGATCAACAGCCTTTTTTAGAGGAGGACCAATGGTGGGGTTCATCTACGAGAGGCCGCCCCTGGGGGAGGCCCAGGGGATCGAGATCCCGTCCTTGGAACAGGGGAACAGGGCGAGGGAAAAAACAAACCCAGTTCCAACAGAATTCCCACGGGGAGATCAACACGAGAAGGCAGCAATACAAATGGTGAATAACGAACCAGATAACCCAATAATCAATATCTCAAACTACAACCTATCCCCCATTGAACAACAAGTTCTATCGAAGGGATTGTCCTTTGTCCCGACCAACTTGCCCAATGACTTCAACCTTAGAGTAGAATTACAACAATTTTTTCGAAAAATCCGCCTCAAACATTATTTTCTAAAAGTCCCTTTAAACCCAACATTCTCAGGTAGTGGATTACGACCTCCATCGAAGTTCAATCCCCCCACACACCTGATTGATAATAAGATAATAACTTACGAACAAGTAGTACTAAGGGACATTAATGCCACTTTAACTTCAAGACAGTACATTCCGTACAACATTAGCAGGGACGAGAAATTTGCATTACAATCTCTAAAAAATAACAACAACATCGTCATAAAGCCCGCCGATAAGGGCGGGGCTATTGTTGTACAGAATTTGGAAAGCTACAAAACTGAAATATATACACAGTTGAACACACCTGGCAACTATATGCGCTTGAGGAAGGATCCAACAAAAACCATCAGTGACACAATCCAAAGACTAACAAAAGGAGCATTGGAACAAGGGATCATTAACAAACAAGAGCATGAGTTCCTAAACAATAAGAGTCCTAGAATGCCGACCATATACACGCTCCCCAAGGTACATAAAAGGCTAACCGACCCCCCGGGAAGACCAATAATATCAGGGTGCGGGTCACTTTTAGAACCATTGTGCAAATACATTGATGTTTTTCTGAAGCCCATAGCCACAGCTACCCCGACATATGTGCGGGATACCACACACACCATTCAATTGGTGGAGGGCCTCGCTTATGATCATGAGACGTGTATATTGGCTGCGATGGACATCGCATCTTTATACACGAACATTCCCCAAGATGAGGCCTTGACCTGTATAGAGCGTGCCCTCAACATGAGACCTGCCCCACATAGAGTACCCACTGAGTTCATTGTTAAATTACTGGAAATTGCGATGACTAAAAACTTTTTCGTTTTCCAAAATGAATATTACATCCAAACAAGTGGAGTGGCTATGGGGGCTAGCTTTGCTCCGAACTTGGCCATCATTTACATGAGCGAGTATGAAAACAGATTCGTTCAAAATTAATGTAATCCTTACCTCAACAATATACTGTTGTGGGTAAGGTATATTGATGACGTTTTATTAATTTGGCGCGGTGGTGACTCGATCCTCAGGGATTTCCATAATTGGGTTAACACCTGTTCCAATAACATCCAATTTACCTTGGAATGTGACCCAATGTCCATCAATTTTTTAGATCTACAAATAAAAACTGAGGAAGGAAAATTATACACCACGCTTTATAGAAAAAGTAGTGAACGCAACACTCTCCTCAGATATACAAGCCACCACCCATGCAACCTCAGGGACAATCTGCCCTTTGGGCAATTCCTGAGGTTGCGCAGGAATTGTTTTAGGAAGGATGACTACCTAGAGGAATCAGCTGACTTGATGTCAAGACTGAGCGACCGACGCTATCCCATCAGACTCCTCAAAAAAGCGAGAAAAAGGGCCTGGCACAACCACCGTGAGCACTTACTTGGCACCATCCATAAACCCAAAGAAGACAGGCTTGTATGTGTTACAACGTTCAACACAAAAAGCAACAACATAAAAAAATGCATAAATCGCCACTGGCATCTAATCAGCAGTGAACTGGGTGGCATGCCGCCACCTTTACATGCATTTCGCAAGGGTAGAAATATTCGTGATCACTTAGTAAAAGCCCTTCTACCACACAGGCCACTCACAGACCAACCAACCATTTGGGGAGCCCCCCAGGTAGAAGGCCACAGGAAGTGTGGGAGTTGTAAAGCTTGTCCCCTTGCACGAGAATGTGATAAGTTTGACCATAATGAGCGAACATGCAAACTAACCCAATATACCAACTGTAATACGTCATGGGTTGTCTATGCGGTGATATGTCCCTGCGGTTTCTTGTATGTGGGGTAAACCACACAAAAAATCAAATGCCGGATCTTGCAACACATGAGCCGCATAAGATGCAAGACTCAGGGGGCACCTTTGGTGGATCATTTCCACAGATTTGAACATCATGAAAATAGCCTTCGGTGGTGGGTCATAGAAAAGATAATGGCTAACCCCAGAGGAGGTGACTTACGTAACATCTTGAACAGAAGAGAGTGTAAATGGATACATACCCTCAATACTGTCAACAAGGGGCTGAATGAACTAGAGGAGCTGAATAAACAAGTGTCATTGTTGGGCTTGTAATCTACAATTGCACAAAGTCATTTATATTCTTAAATGTGGTACATGCTAAACATGATGTAATGTTCCTTTTTATGGTTAGCAATGTGTTACATGAATTCATGATATGTCACCAATGTAACTTGTATAACATTTTTATTGGTTGCAGTTGAATATGTTTACAGTGTCAACTTGAGTTGCCACATGGCATAAAACATCAGGCTTTGTCCTTCGTTTACCTCTACCAAACATCTATAGGTTTGACACATAACCATTAGTCCTATGTTTACTTCTACCTAAAAACATCGATCTGATGTCATTCGAATTTTGAAAAAATTGTTTGAACTTGCCAAATAATAATCGACCTCAATGCATTTTCTAAATTTCTTTATATGTTTAGCAATGTGTTACATGAATTAATGATATGTCATCAATGCAACTTGTGTATCAAGTTATGGGTTGCAGTTGAATACGTTTACAGTGTCTACTTGAGTTACCACAGGCACATTACAGCGGGCGTTGTCCTTCGTTTACCTCTACTAAACACCCATAGGTTTGACGTATAACCTTAGTCCCTCGTTTATTTCTACCTAAAAACATCGGTCTAATGTTATTCGGATTCCAAAACAATTGTTTGCATTATTCATTTCCAAACACTTGAGACGATTGGCTCAATCGACTCGTATGCATTTCCAAATTTCAAAAATTTAAAAAACCTCGCTCCGGATTCCCAACGCCCCTCGTTGTAGTCCGCTTTTCATGCAGACTGCGCTAAGCATTCTGGTATTTACCAAGGCGGAAACACAATCGGATTCACCGACGGCATTCCGCGGCACCGAGAGGCTTCGGAAGTTGAGGTTTCTATGCACGCAATCACGGGTAGGCTGGCGAGTAATTTTAAAATTAATTTTGAAACAACTCCGTTCTACCCCTGACTATTTTAAGCATATCCCTCCGTTTTTTAACACAGCGTCCAAAATCAAGTGGAACTAATCTCCACATTAACTGCACATCCGGAAGCACTGGGAGGCTTGGATGGACACGCTAGAAACCAAACACAGCGGGTAGGTCTCCCTCAGATTTGTCAGCATAATGACCACTTTGTTATAAAGATTGCAGACCCAGAAACAGGCTTTCTGTATCTCTAGTAAGACCAGAATTTATGTCTTTGTTAATATAGCTTACATCTGGAAAGAAATTGGGATTAATTTTACCAGCATCGTTCGCAGACAGGTAAGCCTATTGGTTTACCAATATGAATACCCTACAAGTGAGTGACACTAATGACATAATCAACTAGGACTTATTGTCATTTGTGCAGTGTACGTCCATTATTGGAGTGACAGCTTGAATTCCCCTTCGTGGAGGCTGTATTCAGACAGAATCAAGGTAATTGACAATGTTTTTAAATAGCAAAATACCATTTATCTAGAGACATTGCATACAGGTTATACTGATGGTGTCTAAATTAATTTTAGGGATCACCCACCGCGTCCACGTAAGAAATCACGACTCCACTACATGGACCTAATTATATCTTCAAGGTAAATAGATACCTATGTCAGACTAATTACCATGGGTGGTATTAAGCACCACGGAATTGGGCCATACTCTAGATCCTATTCCAATTTTGTCTCTACAGGAAGGAATCCTGTTTGAGACGTGGTGAACTTGGATCACCAGAACCAACGTTCTATCTACTACTAAGGGTAAGAGGAACTGCCAAATCCCGTTTTGGGATAGGCTGCACCTTTACACCACGGATAATAATTCCGAACTCTCCTTTTTTGTTCTCAGGGTTATTCAATATTCCCTGGTTGCCTCTTTGTTTGCTCTCTGTCCTGATGAAGACTCGCAATCCCCAGGTCTAACTTTCCGTTCGGGAACAAGTCGAGTCGAAACGTCGACATTTTCTACATATACACCTAGACCAGTACCTCTCCAACTTTGTAGACAGTACAAAACTGTGGACATTGTTACGTGAACACTACAATGTTGTTATTTGCAATTTAAATGAACTTATGTTTTGTTGGCTAGGTGTTCAATACTGTTATTTTGTGAATATTTATATTCAGTGTTGATTGTTTAAAATTATAAACTTATTTCTTTTTATCACTGTGCAATTTTCCTTTTCACTCCACTCGCTCACCCCTTTAAAAACACACTTTTTCTTTTGCACTCTCCTATCTTGGGGCAACCTATATGTTTTTATTGGCAAAATTATGTAAAAAACTTGAATATAAAAATGAAATAAGTATATATATTTTTCTAAAGAACCGTGGTGTAAGGCTTTGTCTCATAGATTTAGTCTTTGTTTTGCGGATAGCAGACTAATTGAAGGTGCTTTGTTTTTTGAATAATTATTTATTTCCTGATTCGATCTATGTGTCTCAATTTATAGGTCTAGGACCAGGGTGTGTTAAAGTGGGCATGAACCATGTCAATATGATGACAGTTACATTTATGATGTGCACTGCAATGTGTTAGCTATGATATAGTGTGGTTTGCAATGTGTCAGCTAAGACATGGACTCGGATTACTGTGGAATGAATGTTGATGAGCATGAGTTTAATGTTTTGTGCAGCTGCTGTTGTTATTGAGTGATATTTGGATGAGGTTGTTCCTGTTTGTTGTGTCAATAGATTTCTCTAGTGGCATGGCCTATATATAAATGTGAGGTATAACACAATGGGGTAACCCATTGTCCCTAAGAGCTTGGGTGAGTATATGGCAAACTACAATGGCTCTGTTAGAGCCATTGTAGTTTGCCATTGATATAAATGTGGGTTTGAGGAGTTCCATAATGTGTGTGACACATGCTGATGATGGCTTACTTGTTGGTGAGTAGTAATGGACTGAGCTTGTTCCTGGCCATAACAGGACCAAACAGGTGGCAAGCTTGTCCTCTTTTATAATTTCTTGAGAACGACTTGACGAGGGAGAAGAAAATTTGAAGACCTTGAGGGGAAGGAAAATGAGGGTGGATTTTGATGATCTGAGAGCAGGAGGTGCAACCTCTCTGCCATGGTTTCCTGGGTTCTGTTTGGGTGAACTGGCTCCAGATAGCTGATTTGATGGCCTGTGCCTTGACAGAAGGGCAAATATTGGGCAAATTAGCCAGTAACTCATACTTTATCTGGACTCTAATCCCTTCTGCTTCAGCCTGTCGGGTGTGAGGAAAAGAGAAGACACCCACAGTTGGACAAGCAGCTGGACCCAGGTGGCTACAGCCTGCTGAGAGATTATATGGAATGAGTGAGACACCCAGGGGTCATGGGAACTTTGTAACCAGTTGGTATGAGCAATCAAATAATCATCTTCATCTTCAAATGATTCTGGAGCTCCATTATAGCCTTATAGCCCGCCGTAGAGGGCTATACCGGCTATTAAAGGCCCTCTCCAGCGTTAAAGGACCCGAGCCGAAGGCGAGTGCCTTTAACAAGGGAGAGGGACTTTAATAGCGGTATAGCCCTCTACGAAGGGCTATAAGGCTATTAGAACATTCTGTCACTAGAGGACAGAATGTTCTAACAAAAAAAACAAAGCCTTTTGGGAGCGTGAGGGGCTTGGAATCCCCTCAGGTTCCCTGAAGCCTTTGTTCACAGCCAGAGCAGTGAACAAAGGAACATTGGAATGTTGGAGCTCCAGGCTTATACCAGCCATTATAAGCCCAGAGCACTCCATTGTTTTCAATGGAGCTCCCAACATTCCAATGTTCTAATAATCATTCCAGGCTGTGTGTGTGGAATGTCTGCATCATCAGCTACACACCTGGTAACATACCTCACTTTCAGAGAGCCAGTGTCTCCCATATTCCCATAGCCTAGCTAATACATTTGAAGAACAACTCTTCAACAACTCTGCGTACATCCAACGGATTGCTGAGCCCCACCTCGAGGCTTCTTTGCCCCAAATTGAGGCGGGATGCTCTTGGTTCACACCATAACTGTAATCTCCATAATTGAAAAGTGTGGGTCTATAAAAGGGGTTCAGTAAGTGTTTTTAAACAACCCTTGGCCATTATTCATTCTCCACTCTCTGGCCCCAGTCATTAGCGTCCAAATCTGTACTCTTATTAATGCTTTCTTGTTTTCTAGCAAGGTTGCAAACATATGGAAAAAAAGAGGGTTGCTACTCCTCTGATAAAGCTTGGCATGGATGGAGACCTGGGGAAAAATAACTAGCCTGTCACTCTTTCTTCAGTTATATCAAACATTTTTGAAAAACATCTAGCAACATGGTTGTCTTGTTTTCTAAATGACGAAAATCTTTTGAACTGGGTCAAGAGGGACTTTATACCCTGAAGAGGAATGGGATGATGCTCTAAGCCCAGTATAAAGAGCAAAGCATTAGTGAGGATGTGGAAATGGGAGGCCATTCTTTGCTGGGTCATTCTACTGAATTTTATAGACTATGGAGTTGAGGCAGCAACTGGCTAACTCTCAGAACACAAATCCTTGCAATGGGGCAGGGTTGGTGTGCTTTTGACATGTAAAATAGTCCATCTTACGTTGCAATGCAAGCACTCCATATTAGGAGGATTAATGCACCAAACAGCCGCTAGTATGAATTGAGAGGGAAAGCTCATCTGGGAGGTGCCAAAGGCAACTGTATGCATATTTAAAAGAAATGGTAACAGTGGATTTTGCAGACTGCTTCACTGTCAAACAAGAGCTAATGATTGACTCATGAACGTCTCAAGATAAAATTGGTATATATTGATTGTGTTGTGTCCTTAAGTCTATGAAACCAGCACCTTTTAACTCGGACCATCATCCTCTAGAGACAATACCTAAACAACTCAAAATGTAAACTATACAATATTTGCTAAACTGCAAGTGCTATGGGGACACTTCCCAAACAGCCCAAGGTAGAAACTGCTAAATTTGCTAAAGTACCAGTACTCAGCCAGCACATGTTAGCCTGGGTCATCATCCTTGGGGTCAGCGGCACTATTTATATCAGATTGGGATAAAGAGCTTAAACTTGAACGTGCAGTGAGCCTCGTTTATAGATTATTTTGCCCCACATTGTCCTTTACTCTGTCTTCAAATGTAGACAGGAACTTCACCATCCACCCGTGTGTTTAAGCAAGTATATGCTGGATTTAGAGCTACAATGGGAGCTTGTCTGCAAGTTCAAATCACAGCTTGGTTGAATACCCCACGCAGCATATTTCTACGATCAAAAAGCTTGGTTGGGCAGATGCAGAGGAGTTGTATCATTGTCTCTTTCCCCGTGCCGCATGATCTGCACTCTGCTGCTTCTGCTATTTTTAACCAGGCTGGCTGGGGGTCCCATTTAGTTTTGACTCCTAAACTGAGTCGCAGATATGCTTGGTATGAGTGCCCAATCTCAAGGTATGGCTAGGTTTTAAGCTCTTGTAACTGTTGATGACTTACCAGGCATATGCTAGCTTCGCCAGTGTTGCTTAGTCTTCTTGCAGAGAGAGAATTCTGACCATGCTATTGAGATAATTTAAATTCACTAGTTGACACTGGGGTGTTTCAATAATGCCGCAGAGCATCAACTAAAAAACATCTAAAAGATGAATAGGTATTTTGGTTGTTTATTTCTAGTAAGGCACAAGCAGCCAGTGTATTTTCTTTAACCAATGTGACTCTGTGGCACATCTTGAGAAAGGCACTTTTTGTGGCCTATGTTTGTTTCATTAGGTCAAACTTCAGGCACACTTGGGCCTGCGATGTATAACTTAAGAGCTTAAATACAGACCGGTAGGACTTTGTGATGCTGGAGGTAAGGATTAGCTAAGTATGGTTTTAAGGTTAAACACCCAACCTACAGATATCGCCCTTGGGAAATTTTGATGGCTCTTGAAAGGTCAATGGATCTTTGCCACCGTTTGCGCATTTGAGCTAGAACAAAAACACAAACTATGCAAATCTTATCGACAGTCAGAATTTTAAATGCCTAGTCAATGATGAGAGGGCGGTGATGTTTTCAACACCTTTATTAGTTTTAAACGATTAGTATTGTTTTGTCATCTTCATTCAGATTATTCTGTTTACAGAAATATCAGTAAAAGATTGATTAGCGACAGCATAAATCAATACACAGTGTTCCATAAAGGAAAGCATCACTTAACTAGCTAGGGGACCTAACCTACTCTAAGTAGAACCCATGACATGTCCTTTTTGGAAAAGAGCAAGAGTAGGAATAAAAGAAGAACTTCCCATAAAGAGTAATTCTGGAAACTCAGCTGAGTTCCTTACAGTTGCAGTAGCAACCATCAATAATAGAATGGTCTCTGCAGTAGCATGATCATGGAAAGGCAATTTCATAATAGGAAATAATTCACCTTTAGCAGTAGCTGTTGGTAACAAAGCAAAAGATCAATCTATGAGAAGAGCCGCAAGGCAGTGGAGATAGATCTGGGTCTCTCGGTCTTGCATCAGGAACTTCTCCTAACTCTAACTAGGAACACTCATTATTACAAAATCACACAATAATGTATCAAAACTCTATTAGGTATTAGCTCCTTTATCTAATGGAAACTGCTCAACCGAGGGTGATTTCAACTTCCGATGTTTCTTCTCCTGATTCCCATGGTGAACATTCACATATCTATAGTGTTAAACATTGTTTCAGGACTTTGTTACATGGAGGAAAGTTATCACGAGAACCTTCTTACCAAAGCTAAAAGATGTTTTATGAGTTTCAGTGTTAAGACAAAAGCTTGTCAAAGCTGCAGAGGCAAACTAGCAATAATATTCTGATGAAGCAAACATAAAATGTCTAAATCATTATTTATTATCACAATCACAGCAATTCTCATTGTATTAAGGTAAATGAACTAACATGGGGTGAGGGAACTGAATGGAACACGAGTTTGAAGTCAGCACATTCTTAACCAATTTGCAAGTGCTGGGCAAAATATTCTAATAAACGTCTTTCAAGCCATAGGCAAGAGTTGAGTGAAAAAGGCTTTTAGGCCAAACTAAAGATGCACATTTAAGAATGATTGCCTAGTACATTTTTCTACATAAGTTCATAAAAACTTTAATAAACACCATTAACTCTAAATATATTAGCAATTAATATATATTGATTGCAGCATTAATAAGGATTCTTTCATGTTTATGCAGTTAACACATTTGTCTATGTGTCATTCTCCGTGTAAAAACATTTCTGCAGAATTTTAAATGCATTTCTAAAGTGTAATTCCCTATAGTTTGCAAGTCAAATTTTATTTTTGAAATAATTTCCTACAGTGGTCAGTGTATCTATTAGCCTAGCCACTTTACCCGCTGTAATTTTACACCTGTACATGATGGCCTGCAGCCACTAAGCCTCCATTACCTTCTGCAGCTGTCCCAAAACTGGACCTTGCAGGGGTCTGGAGAGAGTGTAAAATCCTGAGGTCAGGGGTGTGGCCTTTGATTTCATAACTTCTATATGGGTGGAAAGGTGCACCAAGAGTCGAATACCATTCTGCGGTATTTGTATTGTGATTCAGTGGATAACCGAAATCCATTGATGTTCCAAGAGCTGGGGATTTTTAATTTCTTGCTGACCTTCAATGCATTGGTTTTCATCAGATTTAATTAAATGTTGTTTTACTATCTGAAGCTGTGATAAGTATCTAGGTGTCCCAGTAGACCCACTGATGTCTTGCTTGTTAGAAGTAGGTCGTCAACATATAAGATGTGTGTGAGGGGATTGCCTGAAGTTTGGGCGGAGGTGCATTTATGATATCCCAGGGAACCCTATCTAATACCACATTAAAATCAACAAAGCAGATGTGAAGCGCTGATTTAGTGGTAAAGGTGTTTTCCATACAAAGGGCTAGGGCTGTCAGATTTGAGAGTGTTCCCTGCCCAGAGCTAAACCCTGTTTAGTTCCAGGGAATACATTCCAGGCAATCTACGCATGCTAGGAAATCCTTGTAGCTAATTGGGTTACTGGTAGAGAGGGTAAAACCCTACTCATGCAGCAAGCTCCATCCTTGTCAGGGCAAAGTCACAAGCACCTCCAAATTAACGTATGCTTAACCCTGTTATAGCTTGACATAAAAGCAGTCAGGTTTACCTTAGAGGCTTGGTGTAAACTATTTATGCAGCACTTCAAACAGTAATAAAGTGAAATACTACACAAGAAAAATACCACACTAATTTAGTAAAATAGAGTAACATTTAATAAACTATTTGAGAACAAAATTTAAAAAATCTAATCAGTAAAACCACAGATATGCATTTTTAAATATTTCAGGTAAGTATAGCACCTAAAAGTACAAAGCACCACTCATGGGTATCCTTTTGTGGAAGACCAGGTGAAAGTCACAGGTTCAGGACGACCACAAATGGAGTCCGGGCCAGATACAGGGACCAGGTTAGCAGTGGCGTAACGAAACTTGAAGGTACCCCCTCCTGCAAAGTACAAGGAGGGTCCCCCTATCCATACCCAGTCAGAAGCTCTCAGGCCAGGGGCCCACTGCCTGTGCACAGTGATGAAGGGGGCTGCCTAGAGCTCCGGGTTCCCCCCACCCCACAAGGGCTATAGGAATAATGTTACGCCACTGGTGACAGGGTCAATGAGTTCACTAAATTGAGACAACGCTGCTACTGAAGTGTGGATAGGTGAGCCAGCAGCTCGTGGTGCAGATGATGCCGAAGGGATTTGGGAAGTATCATCAGCCATGTCCAGGAGACTTGAGGAATTAGTGTGTGCACATCAATTGGCAGCACTCTCCCACTGCAGCATAGAAAAGATGGGCAGCCTAACGATGCGGAACAGTCCAGGAAGTGCTACAGGGCTCAAGTGCCACCCTCACCAAGTAGTGTCATAAAGTGCACTATCCATATCAAGGCAGAAAGTCCAGACAGAAAGAAAAGTTAGGAATCTGCTCTACACATGTGATACCCTCAGAGCAGACACAGGAGGGGCCACTTTGGGCTGATGTGGTAGGGCTGAGATGGCTGCTGAAAACGCCAATGGCTGCCGCAGGCATGAGGCAGAAACCTAATCAGAAGGGCTGGGGTGGTGGCGAATGACCAGTAAGTTGCAGAGCGAGCACCTTAAGGCAGCAGCAGGCTGTTCTCAGAGACACCACAGGGAGAGGAAACTGATCAGAGAGTGGTGGCTGATCATGTATGGGTAGTGCTTCAGAGGCTCAGTCACTGACAATTCAGGAGAGCGGATGGAGCGCTGCCTCCTTACTTGACCTTGGTGGTTACGGCACATGGGAGGCAAGGTGTGCACTCGGAGCTGCAGGAGACATGTGGCCAGGTGAGTGGGATCGTCCCAAAAATGTTGTGTATGTAGACGGCTGCAGGTTCATGGTCTTAAATGATTGCCCTGACTGGGCACTGGCAGCAAACGTGGCCTGGTGGCCTTGTTAGTAGGCCTGAGCTGGGCCTCAGGAATTACAGCACACCACACTGTTGGATTGGGGATGTCGGAGTAAGCCCTGTGCTACTCTTTTCCCATTTATTTAAACCCTCAACTGCTGCCCTTCCAAGAGGCTTGGTGGTCCTCTACACTATTAGCCTAGGTCACTTGATCACATTAACATTGCAAGCACACTTTCAGGCACACCAAGGTGAAAAGCAATAACATACAGCCACAGACCTGCTGTACACTAGACAATTTACCAACACCTACTGGGTGCATGCCAATCTTCAGATTTTGTCCAGCGTGAGAACACCAAAGAAGCGCATCCATAATTCTACTTTGGAATCCATGATTGGTGGAAATGCCATGCAGAGACCAGGAAAATGATTAAGATGTTGTTGTTGGATTTTAAAGATAGGCAGCTGTAAATGAAAAATGAGAAACATTATAAGTCATTCCTCAAGCCAGTCTCTGACTGCAGGCATTGGGCAATATTTGAAAAGAGGGCTACGCCATGCTTCATTCTCTCCCAGTGACTCCCAATATAACCAATCTCCTTTTAGCAGGCAAAGATTTAAAAAGAGTAAAAAAGAAATGAAAATGAAAAGATGGTGTGCCTGGTTTACAGATACCTAGACTGAAAACTACAGCCTTCTAAAAATGGTCTTACAAAATCTTGAATCCCCAAAACAATGAGAAGCAGTGTGAAGAGGTGTGAAAAGCAGGATGTTAAGAAGTGCACAATGCTGGAGGGGGCCCCCTGGAGTTTGGCAGCCCCCTGCACTGCGGGGGCTAATGTCACACCAATGCGGAACGCCCACGACCACTAAATTGGAGTTGGACTGTGGTCAAATATTTCTAACGTCCATCCAGGTGTAGGAGGACCGTGATCATCCCATTAAAAAGGAATTTTGGGTCTACAGCTTTAAAACCACGGTATGAAGGTTGTGTCACACACGTCCTGAGGAAGACCCGCAGGTCGAGGTTCACAGTTACCCCTGTACCCCAAGACGGGTCGAAACGTCGACACTCCTTTTCATAAACAAATAGGACCACTTTTTTCAATCATTATACATGCCAGTTGAGACTGTATAAATGACAAAAATGTAACAAGCAATCAGTGGCCTTATTGTGTAATCAGCTGAATTTTCTGCAGCTTTGTTTTTTCAATTTACCCTAATCCTATGTCACTTTTCTGTTGAGGCTTACACCCTTTTTTCTTTAAACCACTTTTTTCCTTCTTTTTAGGGCACCCCCTTTTAGAAGCAGGTTGCTCCCCCTTTTTACCGTTCGTCCTTGAATGATGTACAAATGTATATATTTATTTTTCGCTGTGCTGGAGTAATTTATTAAAAACTCCTTTTTGGAATAAACAAAGTTTTTTCAGGTGGTTGCTTTTCGTTGAACAAATTTTACTGATTAGATCTACAGAGTAGATTAATTCTAATACTCATCCAGTCATGAAAAATGATCAACTGTGAGCATATGATTTATTGAGCTAATGATTAATCCCGGTTTGGGCCGTTGTTTTTTCTAATAATATCGATTACCCAGGTCCAACAACCGTTTTGGGTTACCCCATTATTATAATGTATATAAGAAATGGCAGGAGTGCGCAAGACTCTGGAGAGGGATATTGTGGAGGTCAAAATACACATGACTGACCTGTGGAGAAAGGGTGATTGCGACCATACACTTTCCACAGATCACCAAGAGGCGATGACCGCCTATGTAGTCCTACTGGACAATCTCTGACTCTTGAACTTTAAGGCCTATGCAGCTAAAGTGCACAAGGAAGAGGACAAATTGGGATGCTTACTTGCCTGGTTTATTAGACAGGACACCTCTATAGTCCTCATCATGGAAACTGTGATAATTCAGGATTTACTACTCATCTGTTTACTGCCTACCCCAAGACACAATGTTCGCAACACAAGCCTTACTCACAGAACTGACCCTTCCGCTCATCCCCGCTGCAACAGGCAAGACTTTAGATGCCTTGATCATGACCATAGAGGTCATGTAAGCTATTTGAGACATAGCCATAATAAGGCTCGGGTTTAGATGGGCTTCCTCTGGAATTTTATGCTAGGCTCTCCTCCCTTCTCACAGCAGTGTTAAACTCAGCTCTCCATTCCAGAGAACTCCCACAGTCACTTTCTGAATTACTCATAATTTCCATCACAACACATGACTGGGACCCCACACTTCTGAGCTCCAAAAAGCCCACAGTGAACCTAGGAGAAGACTATAACGTTTTAGGTAAAAACCTGGCTAACAGATACTCTGAGGTGGTCCCACAGTTCATACACATAGACCAAAAAGGGTTTGTCTTAGGCAGAATCACTGCAAAACATACACCACCACTTTCACATCTAAGACCAGGGTCAGGGCCGTTTTCCCAAAGCTGCATGCCTTATGTTAGATCTAGAAAATGTTTTTGATACCTTATCCTGGGATTACTTCTTGGCTGTGCTCACCTGAATGGGCATGAGAAAGTGTTTATTAGCATAAACCAGGCTGCTGTACAGGAACGCCACCTCGCGGATATGGCTGGGTCCCCTTATCTCAGACTCATTCACAGTGAGCCAAGGCACTGGCTAGGGGTGCCTACTCCACCCCTCCGTTCTTTGCATTAGCAATAGAGCTCCCAACTATACAACTTTGCAGGGAAGGCCAAGCATGGGGCATTCCCCTCAATGATTAGACACCCTGTCATACAGAGAAAGGTTCCACTAACCTTTGTAGCCGGATACAGCGGGAACTAGGATGATGCTAATTAATCCCTTCCACCGCAATAGAAATACCCCTGAGTAATATATATATATACTGCAAGGATAATACCACCACGGGGGAAAGGGAAGAAGGGGACAAATGAAACAATAACATTGCAGCTGTTTGGCACAGATAAGGAATATCGTCAGGTGCTGTAGACCTCACTCTCCTGCACTCCACCCCATAAACCCTGTAAGTGAAACACAAGACATCCATAAGAAGGCTCTCCCCCAGTTCTTATTCCCCCAAGCATTCACCCTTATGTGTTAGTACTCACTTAATCAACAGCTGCACTCTCTTTATGAAACAGGCAAAAAAGGAAAACATAAATAAACAAAAATGGATAGCAGCAGTTCAGTCCACAACAAAATATGAGGCACTTATCTGAATGAAGGTACTTCTCTCCGTGTTGACTGATATACAATCCATAGGTAGTCTTTGTGCATCTTCTATGCAATACTCAAGTTACTCACAGGTATTTGGATTTGCCAAGGCTTGGTTGAGAAGAATATGTGCAATAAATAATACGAGGGCGCTCCTAGCGCTAATACCTTGTTTGTGGTCCAAGATATGGTAAAAAAAGAAACTGTGGCTTCCGTATGTTTCCCAGCGGCATGCCGGTGAAGAAAGAATCACCTGGAAGTGGTGACTGGAACTAAGTGATATGCATGTACACAGCGTGACCAAAAAGCTGTTACACAAAGGTCTGTGATATCATGCCGAGTTAGCGTAGGAGACAAACAAGATGATGGATGGAATGTTGCACAATGGCAAAACATTCACCTCCAGTCACAGATCTGAGTTTAATCCATCGTTATTTTGCTCACCAAGCCACCCCAGTTCAGACATGGCCATATGCAAATCAGTCTTGACCCTGTGCCTCATGGGTTGGTGAGCAAAATAACGATGGATTAAACCCAGATCTGTGACTGGGGGTGAATGTTTTGCCATTGTGCAACATTCCATACATCATCTTGTGTGTTTTGTTGTTCACCCTATATGGGATGGGTATGCCCAGACGTGGGTCTCGTGCTCACTAAGCCACTGGAGTCAAGCTATCCTGGCTGAAGACGGCTGATAGCCAGAAACCGGTCCTAGAATGCTTGATTCCGGTCCAGGGAAGAGATGGCTTGGCAGTTCTGTCTGGACTGTTCCCATGAGGCACAGGGTCAAGACTGATTTGCATATGGCCATGTCTGAACTGGGGTGGCTTGGTGAGCAAAATAACGATGGATTAAACCCAGATCCGTGACTGGGGGTGAATGTTTAGCCATTGTGCAACATTCCATCCATCATCTTGTGTGTTTTGCTGTTCACCCTATGTGGGAAGGGTATGCCCAGACGTGGGTCCCGTGCTCGCTAAGCCACTGGAGTCAAGCTATCCTGGCTGAAGATGGCTGATAGCCAGTAATCGGTCCTAGGATGCTTGAGTACGGTCCAGGAAAGAGATGGCAGTTCGGTCTGGACTGTTCCCATGAGGCACAGGGTCAAGACCGATTTGCATATGGCCATGTCTGAACTGGGGTGGCTTGGTGAGCAAAATAACGATGGATTAAACCCAGATCTGTGACTGGGGGTGAATGTTTAGCCATTGTGCAACATTCCATCCATCATCTTGTGTGTTTTGCTGTTCACCCTATGTGGGAAGGGTATGCCCAGACGTGGGTCCCGTGCTCACTAAGCCACTGGAGTCAAGCTATCCTGGCTGAAGATGGCTGATAGCCAAAAACCGGTCCTAGGATGCTTGGTTCCGGTCCAGGGAAGACATGGCTTGGCAGTTCGGTCTGGACTGTTCCCATGAGGCACAGGGTCAAGACTGATTTGCATATGGCCATGTCTGAACTGGGGTGGCTTGGTGAGCAGAATAACGATGGATTAAACCCAGATCTGTGACTCGGGGTGAATTTTTTGCCTTTGTGCAACATTCGGTCCATCATCTTGTGTGTTTTGCTAGGTATCTTTAGGCAGCGAAAAAAACACAAAGTACGTACACAATTCACAGATCTAGGGTCTGCTCACACTCCACTGGCGCTCCCCAACAGCACCACTGGTGGAGGCTTGGTCTTGGGCAATGACTAAAAGGGGGGGCTGTGGAGGAAGAAGCCCTTTAGTTTAAGGAGGCTCAGTGCCTACACAAGCGCCCAATCTCCGCCCAGCGGAATCCCAACAGAAGGTGCAAAATGATGACTTGCCTCCCTGAGATTCCCCCCCATCTGCTATTTAAATTGTGATGTCCATATAGCTACCATCTCTCAATATTCAATTGCCACCTCCCCAGGCCACGATCCCCTTTACCCTCCTCCTCCTCTGACCAATACCCCCTTTCCCTCATGCACCCCTCCTGGACTATAGTTCCACCCTTATTGACACGGTTACTTGCCCCCATTATACTTCTACAGTGCACTATCATCACCTGTATCTGCTTGGTGATATACCTATCCCCACCCTTCATTATACTACCCTTCCCAGTTCTCAGCAGAGTGATTAAACATCCCAGAACTCCTTGATTTCCTAAACAGTGCTTCACAGCCCTCTCCTCTCCCACCTACATTTACTAGCCTTCCTTTTGAGTTATATTGAAGTGCCTATTTTCTTTGTATGTTTTGGACGAAACATTCAATTGCTGTGCTGTGAATTGTTCTGTAGTCTCATCGCTGTTGTACTTGTTACAAAAACCAAATAAGATTATTTGTCTAAAAAAGGAGGGTTTTAAATTACAATTCTTTAGAGACCAAGCACGATACTCCCACTTGCTCCCAATTGGATTAATATATTAAATGGAATAAGGTGACCCGATGTTAACCTATGGGAGAAGTAACCTTTCAGTAGTGAAAAACAAAAGTAAAAGTGTTTTCACTACTAGGACATATAAAAGTTAAAACTACATGTCAAACTTTTTAAAGACACTGTACCGTGCCCTACGAACAACTGATATATATTAAAAAGAAGGTTTAGGCCTGGCAAAATGTTTGTTTTGCCAGGTCAAAATGGCTGTTTGAAACTACACACACAGGCTGCAATAACAGGCATGAGATATGTTTACAATAACTACTTAAGATGGTGGCACAATCAATGCTGCAGGCCCACAAGTAGCAACTTAACTTACAGGCCCTCAGCACATGTAGTATCACTTTACTGGGAACGTGCAAGTAAATTAAATGTGACAATTGGGTGCAAGCCAATGTTACCATGTTTAAAGGAGAGAGCACAAGCACTTTAAAGTGTACAGAGTCCTAAAAGCCAACAAAACCTAGTTCAGAAAAAAGGAGGATGAAGGAAAAACGTTTGGGGAAAACCCTGCAGAACTGAGCAAGTCCAGCAATCCTGTAGTATCAGGCTTGCGCATTTCTTAGCTTCTACAGGAAGTAGGGCAATCAGTTAGTAGTTGGCAAGATTGCCTCTGTCACTCGCTTTAAAAAATGGAGTGGATAATTGATTCCCCCCAGGAATCTAGAACGGCCTGTTGCAGGCTAACTGTGCAGTACAGTTTGTCAGGATTTTCTGCTTAAAATGATGCATTGATTTTAAAGAGTGCTGATGAAAAGCCCTTGGTTTTCTTTAATGGCTTCAATGGAGTGCGTCCTTTGGTCTGCAGTCCCTTGATGCCTGTTAACTGCCTCGAAACAGGTCATGATGGGGGTGGGTCTTATTTCATGGCTGCTTTCCCCTCCTTGTGTGCTTTGCTCTTCCTTGTTGGCCTCTGAGTCGGATAGATTTTGGAGTTCCGTCACAGGGTTTGTGCTGTCACGGACATGTATTCGGCAGGTTTATACTATACACTGATCATCCATGCTTTCTCCTATCCCTAATTTCTTGGTGGAAGTTGCTGGGTGCTTTTGGATTTCGAATAGAGGACTGATGGGTCTGTGCATTCCGTTTCCAATGGTTGTTGCAGAGCTGATGGAGTGATATTTTCTAAGCTACTCAATACTCCTCACTTATATTTGCATTGTATAGTTCAGTTGAGTCCTGTCTACCTCATTGATTATTTTCCATATCGCTTTTGAATGTTTTGGTTTGCAGATGTGGACTACTTTTGACCAAAACTATCAAAATGGTCGTTCTTGGCCGTCCAGACTGCCCTCTTTTAGTTTTTGCGCAGTTTTCTCACCCTGTCTTGTTACGCCTTGCGGAAGTAGTCTTGTTTTAATAACCAATATTCTCTATTTACTGATCTCTGTAGCATCAAAAGCTGTTTTATCACCCAGGGAGATTTTCTCCTTCTGTAAGGTACAAGGTGAAAAGGAAGGTTCTTTCTACTGTATTTTGCCAGCAGGGCCTCGCAGTACTGTTCCCAGATGTTTATGGCATTATGTGGAGTGAGTTGATACTCATTCAGCAGGTTCATGTAGTTTGATAGGATTTCATCCTGTGACCGTGCATATCAGCTTAGACTTTTTAAGTTTTTTGTGTTATTGCCTGAAATTAGGATGTTGGCTAATTGGTGTAGATGTGGCTTGAGATTCATGTTTTAATATTTATTGAACTGAATACATGTGTTATACATTTGTAATCAGTTGTACATGGGCTTCAGTCCTCTTTCTTTTCCTTTCCTCTCTTTTTTCTTTTTATTGATGTCTTTCAGATGGTAAATTTGGTTGTTTGTACTTATGTTTGTTTTATGTATTGATATCTTGAACCTTTGCTAGGATGCAGTATTTTTCTCCCCTGGTTCAGGTGTTCAGGGCTGCCACTGTTGTTTGTAACTTTTTAGAAACTGGGGCAGTAAACTCAACTTTTCCACTATTAGAAAGCAGTAGCTTGTACTCCAGGTTGGTGTTAGTTCACAAAAAACAAGTGTGGTGTTTAATAGATTAACCTGTAGGTCTAGTTTAGATCAGTGATCATTCAGGGCTTTTGCAGTTGCTTGTAGGGCAGCAAAAAGGTCTACCCAACCCTCTGAATACTTGTTGATCCCCTCCTCTATCGTTCTTTGTCCTTCTAGTGCTCTTGTTAAAGATGTCCTAAAAGTGTCCTAAAGATGTTAACCCCTGTTGGCATATATTTTTTAATGAATCGGCTCTACCAGATTGTGAGGGTTTATGTGTTTCAATTGCTTGATGGGCCAGTTTTCCCAGGATTTCCTCCGTGCTGGGGTTCGAGTGTCTGAGATGAGGGAATTTACAGGTTTTATCTTCTTTGTTAAGGTCTGTTCTATAAATATTATGCTATTAAACCTGCTGTGTGACTTGCCCTCACTTTTCCTGCTTATGACAAGGCTTGCTGTAGTATCATCATGACATGTTTCCTGCAATATTTTATTGTGATTTAAGCTTGCAAGGCATTGACGTTATTATATTGATGTCATCTGCTGTTGACAAACCGATGCAGCTGCTCCTAAATATCCTGTTGTCAATGCTTTCTTATTGCTGTCCGCAGGGACAGTGTACAGCTGATTTACGCTAAGCTAACATGACGCGTTCTCTTTCAATTGGAAGTAAAAAAGAAAACCCTAATAATATTTCCTAAAAAAACAAATACTAAACTCGGACAGGAGCCTCTGGAGATGATAATGCAAGACTGACACGGTACACAAAACTTCAGGAAAGTATTGACCTGTTGAAAGAGCCTTCTGTGAATAACGAGGCGCGCGCTCCTGGCGCCATCCGTATCTTGGCCTCTGAGCATGGCAGCCTTCCGCCGTGAAGTACTAACGCAGCGTGAGAGTGCTCCTGCGATCAATACACCCGGGCTGTTTACTTGTCTTTTGTGATTCTACTCTCAGGGGAGCGGACATAACCGAAGGTGAAGCTGGAGAGACTTCTTGCGTCGACATCCTAAACGTAGACGGGTTATCCGAAGGAGCAGCATAAAGCTGAACAGAATCATTCATGAGCTGCCCTTCAGTGGGGGCGGGGCTAACTGGAACTACTTCGCCAATGGCTGAACTCTGAAAGGCGAGTAAGGCTGGGGCGGTGTCAGTAGTATGACAGTGCCAGAGTATCCCCGGTGCCACTAACAAGCGGCCTCGAGTTGTATACATCACACTGAGTCATTTAGGTCTTTTTAGTCATTGACACTTACTAAGACTATACTAGTAAAAGCTTAACTACTAGTCCCATAATGCAAAGTGTTGTTGACAAAAAAGCTGTGTTTTAAATGGGAAGGCACTCACAGGTGCTCAGTACCCGCGAAAAATGGAAAGGGAGAGTACTTACACTTCCTAGCAGGGGTGCAATGCATTTAATGGGCGAATACCTGCCTGCTCTGCAGGTACTCTGCACTTTGATTTTTCCATTTCAAGCACAGCTAAAAAGTTAAGAATGGCTGAAGGCGTCGTGGCTAGTATATATTATTATTACATACTATGTACTACTAATATATTGTATTATCTATTCAATGATCAATGCACACACTTTGATCTCAGTAGGATTTTGTGTGAGCCGAGTACACATATCTAATAAAAGCATGTAGTCATCTGCGGACATTGACATTCCAGTAGAAGAACGTTTGCAACTACAGCTATTTAAGTATCGTTAGGAAATCTCAGGACAAGATGCTGTTTTGCATGCGCACATCTGCATAGTCGGCTAAAAACCAGTCATTGACTGTAGCGCCAAATCTGTCGGGTCAATCTCTGTATTCATTTTTTTTAATCTGTTTTTGCGATAGGTCATTTGTTTATTTATTATTTTTGCAAACATATGATGGTCTCCTTTAGACAATGTTCTGAAAGTTGAGGGATGCACACCTATTATCAGCAGTTTTTTTCCCATATTCGTAATCCTTAAATTCGTGTTAGCGTGCAGATTGGTGTGTGGCATGCCCAATAGCCACCTAGTACGACCTAAGTATATGCAAATGGGACACATTCATGCCCCAGCCAAATGCACAGCTGTACGCCGCCCTTGCAGCATTCATGCATTTATATAAGCATTTTTTGCACAATGAGTCAGAGGGTTAAACTGTTTGTTGTAGAAACGGTAATTTAAACGTCAACACTGAACGAGGGTTAGAGACGGGAGGGTGTGATGGAAGATTAAGGGAAGAGAAAGATACAGATGCATACTTTTCATTGTGTTTATGGCATGAGAGCATTGAAAACTGGTACCACGGATAAACACAATGTTGTATCATGAGAAAGACTAATGACTACTTGGGGCTAACAATATAGAAATGGTCCTGGTTGCAAGGCTATATATTTCCACAGCGTTAAAATGGGTTGATCAGTTTTAACCAAACACGCAATTTTGAGCATAGATGACTAATTGGTACATGTTTGATTATTTTTTAGTGACCCTCGAAGAAGGGCGCTGCGCCGCCCGAAATGCATTGGGTTTTTAATGAAATAAACACTGCCTGAGATGAGCCTGGTATCAATCGTATTTATTGAAGAGGTCCGGATGGGCACAGAATAAATATTAGAAACCTGACAAAACAGGCCAAGAATATTTCACACGTGGACATTAAGAATGGATTAAGAATACAGAAGTGGAAGAAAGAGTAATGTTTAAAGAAATGGAAAACTTTGGACAAGAATGGTTGAAGTTTTGAATGCTGCAAGGGCGGCGTACAGCTGTGCATTTGGCTGGGGCATGAATGTGTCCCATTTGCATATACTCCTTTAGACAATTGCATATTTACTTTCATATTTCAGTCAGTCAGTTCAACTTTATTCGGATACAATAGTACCTTTAAAAGCACACAAAACAAATACATCACAGTAGGTAACCAAAAATGAGTTTAAAAATGACTAACATATCCAATATACAGATGCTAAATATTTACTTTTTATGCCAGAGTGGCAAAATGGCCAGTCGACCATAGCGGTCACCCACTTAATATGGGGCTCCTTGGACATCAAACACTCCATTGCTGTCTACCTCGACTGCTCTCAGACAATGGCATTAGAGGAGAAAGGCTCCATGACAGGGTACGTCGAACATGATGAGCTACAAGGCTTCTTGGCTATGGGCTCAGCTTCAGAGGCGACTGATCAATGTTTTGATACATCCCGATCCAGGGTAAATGAACACCTTATCTTTTTCCCTTGCACTCATTTCCTCTTGTTATCAACCTTGTGTCCAGTGGCAGCAAGCTGTCTCTGGAATACAAAGAACATACAAGAAGAAATAAAAGGACCCTCGCAGAAATGTATTTAGCACCGTGTTCATCTTTTTAATATTTGTGGACAGAAAAGTAATTACAGACTATCTACTTAGAACAAACTTAATTGTGTCCTAAATCATTAATTAACCAATAGCTCCCTCTGTTGCAACACCATAAAGGTTAATAATCTTCACTTCTGTCCGTCTCGTCCCAGTATTTACACATAGGGCATCAGGACCTGTAGTGCCTCTCTTAACACACCAATAAAGTGCTACAAAATACTCCTTCTGTCCAGTGTGAACATGTCTCCCTAAGAAGTGCCTCCAGGAAATGGTGAAGACACACATGCAAGGGCGTAGCTAAAATGGGGTCTTCTGTGGTACTCCGCCCCACCCCCCGCCCCCAATAAATGTATTGTCTAGTAAAACGTTGGGTACAAGTGCTCTCAGTCGGGTATTGTGAGGTGTCTGATGGATTTCACATGGGATTTTCGCATACATGCAGACAAAAAACTCAAATTCTCACTACCTCTGCTTGCTTTGGAAGCCGTCTAGAATGTTGGTTACTTTACAACATTTTGTGTTTCCTCCCACTTATATACTATATAAGTATCTACACTCCTCTCCTTTTCCAGACCCCCTTACCCAGTTTATGTCATGCATCTCGTCTAATGCATTTTGACAGTTTATGTAAGCGTGATTGTTCGAAAATCTGAAGGTCACCCCCCCCCCCCCCCCCCCCAATCTGATTGACCAAGATACGCCGCTGCACACATGAGAGATATCTCACCACTAAGGCAGGCACCACCAGTATGAGTACCACTTAAGAGATCAGAGGGATGTAAAACAGCCTCCCGGAGGGAAGTTTTCATAATTTGAGGTGAGATGGAAATTTGATGGAAGGCACCATTGATATTTGAAGAAGAATGTGAAAGAGGTATTTATTCAGGAGGTGGATGGGGTGAAATTGAGAGAGACATCTTAAGTTAAGAAGAGTGTGCTCGTAGTTTCTCATAATGCTGTAATAGTGGTTGATGTTAATTCACAGAACCAGAGACAGACTGTGTTCCTTAAGAACTGAATAGTATTGGGGTGAGAGGTAGCAGAAAGTGTGGTTTCTGCAGAGGTAGTTAATGGATTCTGTGAGGTTTTGAGTGATGTGTTTATAGAGGAGAATTTGATTGGGCATAATATAAGCAGGTTGCATGGGGTGAACATTGTTGTGCAGGATGATCAGGGGAAAACAACAACTTGTGTCGAGATTGCTGTTGTGGAGAGGATGCAGATCAAATCACAACGGTATTTAAAGGACCAGTTGTACATAGCTTCCAAATACTGAATCGCAAATTATGATCCGAAAAGAATCGCCATTTGCGATTTGTTAAGTATCATTCAGATAGTTTGTCAATTAGCAAATCCTTAGGATTTTGCATTCGGAATTTTCCAACTCTCTAATAACGAATTGGTGAATTGCCAATCGTTACTAGTGAACCGCAAAATGTGAAAGCCGCGTTCGGGAAGTGTTTGATTACATTACAGCGAGGAAGTTATTTAACATGTGCTGTTTGCAGGCCTTCTATCCTGAGCCCAGTGAGATGGTGTTTTAGATGGGCTTCGCTTCTATGTACAATTAGGTCCAGAGAAGAGGCAGATAAAGATGGTGAAGGGTAAAAACCCTAGAATTTTAAGCGAAGGAGCTGGAGGTGGTCTCAGAGGAATATGTGGCCCATGATGGTGAGCTTTTTGGCAAAAGCTCCTTCAATATTGCTAACTCCCAAAAAAGGATTTGGAAAATGATGCAGGAAAACAGCATTCTGTTGGTCTGACGCAGCGTACCATTGAAGAGATCAGAAAACAGTAGTATGATCTGCGCTCGAGGACAAAGGAGAAGGTTGCAAATCCTCTGACTGAAGTGAGTGCAATAGACAAGGTCCCTCAACACAGCCACCACCAACTCCTCTTGAGGACCTCTTAGAATTGGCTTTGCTGATGAAGAGTATTGTGGGAATAACATATATTGACTCACTCAACCAACCCACTACATCTAAAGTTACGTGTTAAAAGGATGATGCCAAATTTTAGGTGTGTAATTAGAATAGAACTACTTATTAAAATTGCTAGCATTTTGTAAACCACTTCATAAAAATGCTTACTTTTAACTTCCTAAAGCATAATGTGAGTCGTAGTTTATACAGTTTATTGGACTTGTCCCACGCAATTAAGCTTTTATGAGAAACAAATAGACTTTAAAACATGTCTAAGAAAATACTTTAAAGTTTAGGTAGTAATCAATTAATGTTTTAATATATAAGGAATGTTTTAATATGAATGTTTTAATATGAATGTTTTAATATAAAGTATACAGCCACACTATAAGAAACTGGGTTATTAGTTGAGAGAGATGAGAGTGCCAATCAAATTAAAAACACAATACTTGCCATGGTGAACCACAAAAGTTACTAAATAAACCTGTGTTTAACCCACTGGTAGCTTGGCACAGAAAAGTCAGGCTTGACTTAGAGGCAATGTAAGAAGTACTTATGCAGCACTGAAACACTAATAATGTGAAAACACAACACAAGAACAATCTCAAACCAATTTAGGAAAATAGAGAAAATGTAATAAATAAAATGACACCAAAATGACAAAAATCAAATAAGTAGAACCAGAGCAATGAATTGAAAAATGTTTCAGTAGATATAACACTAAAAAGCACAAAGCTGATATCACAGTTATATGGTCATGCTGCACCGGGTCAAAGTAAAATATTAAGGACTACCATAATGGAGCATGGGTCGGATACAGAGATCAGGTTCATCCCAGTGGAAAGTTTTACCTTCTAGCTTAGTTCAGTTTTCAAGCGAGATGCAATAATTGACGAAGTCGATAGGGATGCAAGCTGGATCCAGAGAAATGCTAGTCGGTGGCATGTTGCTGAAGTCCCAGGCCATGGTTGGAAGATCACATTGGTTGTGCTGTAGTCATTTGTGTGAAGAGCTGGTTGAAGTTCAGGACTTTGCACTGGTGGGAAGGTGGGGCGGTTGTTGCCGATGCAACAGCTACTGGCGGTGATGTCCAGGGTCTGTTGCAAGGAAGGCCTCATCAGCAGTTGGATGCAGATTCCATATTGGTCCTGGTGGAGTATGCTCATGTCCGTAAGGAGACTGTGGATGGTTCATTTACATGCAAAAAGCTCAAAACCTCTGGTTTTATAACTAGAGTCTAATTCTTGCAGTTTTATAGTTTGAGGAGCACACTCTAATGCTAGCTAAGGTTCCAGGGCCTCTAGAGCGTTAGTACTCTATTCAGCAGGGGCCACAAGTAGGGTATAGGGCGGTCCTGTTGGTACTGGTGAGCTGGACAGTTCCTGCTAAAGAAGTCTGGAAGATTGTTGTGACGCATTTGCACAAATAGGCGATCAGCTAACTGACACTTGGAGTCGTTGTTTATTGATCGATCGAAAATACAATTTCATCATAAAAATGTACAGAACAGCAAGCATAAATACATCATAAAAACAGTAATTAATTACATATAAAAATCAATACATGCACGGATAGGTTAACATATGTGAGCTTTTATCAATCTGTGGTGCCCAGGAAGCCAAGTTGGCCAGACGGATCCCCAGATAATTAAATTCTCTAACCCTTTCCAATACTATACTTCCCATTTTTACAGTACCACTCACCCTCTTCTTCCTAGAATAGATCATCATTTTGGTCTTGGAGACATTAACTTTAAGGCCATAATTAGCATAGAATAAGCTGAAGCTGTCAACAAAACTTTGAAGACCACCCTTCGTTTTTGCTAATAGAAGGGTGTCCTCAATGAAGAAGGGAGCCAGAACATTCTGTCCTTCAAGGGTAGGGGAATCAATGACAGAGTTGCTTACATATTTCACACAATTTCTGATATATGAATATGGAAAAGGGTGGGAGCCAGGACACACCCCGGTGACCACCCTTGTTAATACAAATTGGATCAGTAAGCACTTCCTTCGTACTGCATCGAATCCTGGCAAAATTACCCTCATGGATACGTACAATGATCTTTAAAAAATCACACAGAATCCCTACCTCGTATAAGGTCTCCCTTAACTTCTTCCTGGGTACCAGATCAAAAGCAGCACGCCGGTCGACAAAAGCCACAAAAAGGTCACCCCCACCCATGCCACCTGTTTTCTACTTAACCGGGAGGAAGTGGAAACCCTGATTAATTGAACTGGTGTTAGCTCTAAAGCTTGCTTGGAAGTTGGACAAAATTCGATTATCATTGATCCACTTCAAAAGCTGCTCCAAGATTTGTTTGCAAGAAACCTTTAGGAGGTTATCCAGGAGGCTAATTGGGTGGTAGTTGGAAGGAACACCAAGATGTCCCTTCTTAGAAACAGGGACAATCTCTGCCCCTCTCCATGTGGGTGGCATCGCTGACCCTGCTGTAATTGCATTTGTAATGGTTTTGATATAGGAAACCCAGATATTATTGTTCAATTTGAAGAGGTCACCTGGAATTTTGTCTAATCCTGGGGTCTTTCCTTGTTTCAATGATTCAATCGTATGGGCGGACTCTTCCAGAGAGAAAAACGAAGGCCTATCATGATGGAGTGCTGGTCGGATACAGGTATCCGGTTCATCACAGTGGAAAGTTTTACCTTCTAATGTAGTCCAGTTTCACGCGAGAAGAACTCATTGACGAGGTCAATGGGAATAGGAATGCTGGCTAAATCTGGAGAAAGGCTTGTTAGAGACATGTTGCTGATGTCTTATGCCTTGGTTGGAACCTCATGTTGGTGGTGCTGTTGTCATTGGTGTGAAGAGCTGGTCGGAGTTCAGGACTTTGAACTGGTGGAAAAGACATGGCAGTTATTGTTGACGGAAACACTTACTGGTGGCAAAGTCCTCGGTGTGTAGCATGGAAGGCCTAGTCTGCAGGTGGTTGTGGGTCCCATATTGGTCTTGTCGAAGTCTGCTCATGTCCACCACAAAACTGTTGATGGTTCATTTCAATGCGAAAAGCCCAAAACCTCTGGTTTTACACCTAAAGTCCAGTTCTTGCAGTTTTGTGGTTGGAAAAGTACACTCTAACACTAGCAAAGGCTCCAGGACCTGGAGGGCGCCTCTTTGGGGTTAGGACTCACTCAAGCAGAAGCCAGGAGCAGGGTTCCGGGAGGTCTAGTTGGCACTGGTCAGCTGGGAAGTTGCATGGAAAGGCCTCTGAAAGATTGTTGTAATGCTTTTGCACAAATCGGAGGTCAGACAACTAAACCTTGGTGTCACCACTGGGTCAAGGCAAGGAGGTCGAGGCTTCCTTCAGGCTTTAGACCATAGGGCATCCCTTCTTCTGAGTCTCAAAAGGTCCCAGAGTGTTCTGATGAGAGGCTCTGAGGGTGCCACTTTTATACCTGTTGCCAGCTTGTGTGTGTGGGACAACTCCTTTGTCTATGTCTAAACTTTCGCTGGTCATTTCTTCCATCTTCCCTGGGCTTGGCTCCAAATTGTCTAAGGAAACACAGGGTAGGTAGTCCCAGGTGTGGACTACATTTGCCAGTGACAGGGCAGATATCTTCAGGAAACAGGAAGGGGCTTAATGTAGTCCTCTGGCAACCCTTTGAAGTCCAGGAAGGGCTGATGGCAACATCCCAGGTCATCCTACTCAGGAGCGGAACAACCTTGCCCCACACCCAAGGACCCTTTGTCCCCTCTCTGGATGGAATACACATCACACCATATCAGAGCCTTTAACAATCATCTGACCCTGGACAGTGGCAGAAAGGTGCAATTGGCTGAGACAGAAAATGTTATCAAATCAAGGGGGGGTGAAAGAAGAAACTGTGATCCATTCAGCTTCCTTATTCACAAAATCAAGTGGGGAATGGATCACTTGTTCTGCATAACCATGTTTTTTCTAAAATGTTCGTGTAGTATACAGATAAAAAACCCTCATTCACGTACAGAGGTTGGTGGTGGCGGTATATCTTGGTTCTCCGCCTGACTCTTAGAAACGTGACAGCATCATCATAGGGTTAGTTCTTATGCTTCCTCCACCTGGAGGTGTACCCCTGGTTAGAGCAGTAGTGATCAGTGATAGAGGGGTTCTCATGTGGTGAATCTCAAAAAGAAAAAATAAATGTTAAAATATTCATATAGATCCCTAATAATCCCCCTATGCACTGGACTACTTTTAGAAAAATCTCAAACCCAGACCTGTAAAAATTCTGAATCTGGCTGTCACGTTTTCAGGAGTTAGGCGGAGAACCAAGATATACCGCCACCACCAACCTCTGTACGTGAATGAGGGTTTTTTATCAGTATACTACACGAAAATTTTAGAAAAACCCTGGTTATGCAGGACAAGTGATCCATTCCCCACTTGATTGTTTTAGACAGAAAATTGACAACTTTCTAAAAGTGTAAAGCAATAAACAGACACCCCAACCAGCAATTGGTTAGTGAATATCAGTACACAAAACAGTACATTAAACTTGTGTGTCAATATGTACTATCATTTGCCGTATTAATCATTTACATCACCTTTTTACACAATATCACCTTTTCTCATCAAAGAAAACCACTTGACCTCACAACAATTAAAACAAAGGGAACAGATTCCCTACACTTAAGAAAATATTATAGCACCATAAAACATTTACAATCAATGATCAACAAATGCTACTAAATAAATTCTATTCAGAGTCCTTTTCACGTATAATCAAGAGAAACTATCCATAAGGTCAATCACTGGATTACCTTGAAAGAGTTCATCTCCCTCTTCACTGGTTTCAGTCAATTGTTTCATAATTTATTTTCATTTGTTGGTTTGGAGACCTCAATGTTGTCAGTGCAGTATCTAAAAAATAAAACATAAAGCTGTGAATATAAAATTAATGACCATGAACCAAAACAAGGCATTTATGATAGATAGTAAAAGACAACAAAGACACCAGAGAGGAGGGACAAAAAGTCATAGCTGACAAAATCGATAAACGAACTTAGGCTGTAACCTCTTGTAACGACCGGGTTCTCGAACCAGATGGGATCAGCTCCTTGGAGCACCTCCAACCCAGCCGGAACGTAACCACCTCCCTCCTCAGGACCCATCTATCCAGGCACCTGGGTAACTACCTGAGGATGGGGAACTCGCAATATACAAGCTCATATCATCAGAAACACCACTAAATCTATAGGGATTACTAGGAATACTCACTGATTACTAAGGACATCCATGCCCTACACCACACTCATACCTCATAGTCTCGCGACCACATGGGTCCAGACTAATCTACCCTGGGGCAGTTCTGATTATTTACCATTACACACTGATCACCCTCAGTGCTCACTCGACACGCAATCCGGCGTGCCATACACACTGATCACCCTCAGTGCTCACCCGACACGCAATCCTGCATGCCATTCACACTGGGCTGCAGTCCCAGTGCTCTCTTTTTATCCGGTCCACAATCCGGCGGACCTAAACACTGGTCTCCCTCCCAGTGCTCGCTCACTTACAACCCGATCCACAATCTGGTAGATCTAAGCACCAGTCTCCCACCTGGTGTTCTCATTAACGCCACTTACCAATGACGACCACTTTCCTATGAATACCTTCAGCTCTCTCTCTCTATGTTGGGAAGTCTCTCTCACTATTCACTAAGGGTTCGCTACTACAATAATATTATGGGATGGCCGAATTACTTAGTGTCTGAATATTTCCCTAGCTCAAGGGCTCCTCTCTCTCCCTAATTATTCAGTGGCTACTTACCGGATCAGGGGCAGCATCTGTTCTGGCTGTAACACCTGACTAGAAGGAAAGGTTGAAAATACTAAATATAAACCAGCGTCTGAGGAAAAAGATAACGAAAGAAAAGGCTCCTAAGCAAGATTACAAAAATGTGTTGCAATGTGGTAACATATAACCTTATATAACCTTATATATAAGGTTATATGTTACCACATTGCAACACATTTTTGTAATCTTGCTTAGGAGCCTTTTCTTTCGTTATCTTTTTCCTCAGACACTGGTTTATATTTAGTATTTTCATGTCAGTTTGGGGCTGTATATTCCAGTTGGTCTCTAAACTCTGGCCTCTGACCCTACCTCACCTTTTTTTGTATTTGTTGTTAGAAGGAAAGGTTACCTGTGCTTTAAGAACAATAGACACACACTGTATGCAAGATTAAAACGCTCTCTATCATAAGAACAACACATGCACACTCGTTCACTAAGAACTGGGGTATCTTTATTACAATAACAATAGAAAAGGATTCATATACAGATCTGCGGGGTCTCTATGACTAACAGGAACTTTAACACACAGCTGAAAGAAAAGGATTAGACATACAATATAAGGACAAGGTTAATATTTATAAAGTAAGGAACAATGTCACCTTGGGAGTATGAAGTCTTGCTCTAGCTGTCATCTGGGCTTCTCTCTCGTCTGTGCCTTAGCTCGTCTTAGATTCTCTCCTGCACTCTCGGACACACATCTGCGCTGATCACTTTGCACTGGACTCCTCTCCCCCACGGACTCTCTCCACCTTCCAACTTCAGTCTAATGGTTTCTGCCGCTCTGATAATCGTTCGTTCCACTAGCTTTTTCACTCTATCTGATTAGTTCCATGCCAATGTCCAATTAACTCCAGCTGCTCCCACAGATTAATCCACGATATAACTTCAGTCTCTTCTAAAAGGCATTACTTCAGACTCCAGCTATTCACAACTCCTCCTGATAAGTAACTGCTTCTGTCTCTTCCCCTCCTGCAACTCCACTCCTCTCCTCTGCTCCAATTCAACATAAACTCTTTCTGATTCTCCACTCCTTCTGCAACTCCAGCTCAACTGCCTTCAGCTCAAACTCTTTCCGCTCCTCCAACTCAACTCAACTCTCTCCGCTCCTCCAACTCAACTAACTCTCTCCGCCTCTGCACTTCACTATTATAGAATGCTCTTCCCTCATGGAAATTTCCAACAGAGGGCTGCCTCCCACCGAATTCCTGTGCCAGCTCCAGGGCCCCTTGCGCAGCGGCAGTGACCATCTGCATGTTACGTCTGAACCCAAGAGACAAACACATTCCTCGGATAAGAACCAGTCCTGGCTGGTTTTCCCCTAGCAGACAACAGGCTTAACTATAAACATTACCTTTCCCCTTCAAGCATCTCATCTCTGCAGGGATAGTAAGCAAAATGGAGTCTCTCTAGTTCTGGGCCTTGTAGGCCTAAGGAGGATGAAATAACCCTTAGCTCTGTCAGAGTACCTACACAAACCATACCAATGTGTAATATAAAGTCAGGACCACAGGATCCACCCTCTACTATAGGCAGGATAATGAAAGAACACATAACTATGTTAAAGCCAATAGGCAATAGATGGATTAGAGTCAAGAATAAGGGATCTATCATCATATAAAGCAGCTATCCTCTTCTAGGTCTGGAAAAAAGGGCTTAAAAGGGCCAACACAAGGTAAGAATACGGATAATGGATGTGAGCAAGTTTAAAGTCTTCATCACTCCGAAATAGAGCCAAAAAACCGGTCAAGACACCTCTTTATGTAGCAGCAAGCAAATATCAATCTGAAGTGCAAGCACCATCAGCACGGCTCGCATAGGCCAATGGACTTGTGCAAGTCACAAATGCTTTAAAAACCTGTCAAAGCAGAAAATATCTGCAAGCGGTGATAACACTTATAGTGAACAGGCTTCAAGCTTTATTGGCCTCTTTGTCATTGATGCCATTAATATGCAGCGCACACAAGGAAATATCAGGTACTGATGTGTTTGGCACTCCTTTAGCTCCTAGCACTGAAAGAGGAAGTGCCAGTAGAAGAACCCATTATTGTTTTGACCTCAACATTGTATTGGATATGTAGTTTAAAAAAGAATTGTTAGGAAAAAATCTATACTAAAGGACTTTGTTGTCTTTGTTTATATGAAAAACTTAAACCCTTTATCTTAAAACTTAATAAAAGCTACATTTTGATTTATTGCATAGCAACAATGTTGTCTTGCATTTCCCTAAAATATATATCTTTTGTTGTCCACACAATGTGCTCTGCCTTTACTAGCACGAGATGCATCTTGGGATAACCCTAGAAGTGAATCCCCATCCGCAGAACCTGAATCTGAATCAATCTGTACTTTAGAAAGCCCCCTCCTTTTTGCTAGGTTACGCACCATAACAAATGAGGCTATTATTTAGCAGCGTATGCCTCAATATACTGGAGGGCTCCTCCACTTTAAATTTCTTTCAGAAGACCAAATATGTGTTCAATTACTGAATGTTTGCACTTGTGCACTCAATTGTATCTGTGCTCCCTTCTCATTACCCATGGCCGTAAAGCTTTAGCATTGTCGCCTACAATAGAAAAAAACATAACCCTTAACAAAATCAGGATATTTGATCAGCATACATGTGTGCTAAATATTAAACACACTTTCTCAGCAAATAGTTATCTCCATAGTCTCATCTAGAAAGATGATTATAAATCCCACTGTCAGATTATGTAAGAGTTGTGTGTGTCCTGCCAAGAAAATAGGCAACAAGTTATGTTATTACAGAGGAGACAACACCCACAACCTATATATTGAGTGAGTTTCCGATTGTGGGATATTAACTCATATGTAGATGGTGGGTATATTGCAATATGAGTTCCATCAACACAATGTAGAACATGGGGGTGTTGGGGCTGGATTCTTATCCAGATTTTTCTCTTACCAATCTTAAGAATCCTGGGCCGACTGGACCGTCTGATCTGCTAATAGGTGTGAAGGGAAGAACAACAGGGTCATAATAACTTTAGAATCAACCAATCAAACTTAACCACTGACTACTGAATAACGTTTAGGGATTTATTACAAAAGCCAAAAATGAAATGAACATAAAGACACCTCAGTAAGAGGTTGTTAAAATAGACAGGCACTAATACAAACATAATCCTACGCAAAAGTCTCCTACGTCTCAGAATAATGAGCAAAATTACTTCTAAAAGCATAAGGCAAATGATAATGGTCCCTGCTTGAAACTTTGACTGCATTTGTTCAAAGTAAAGAAAAGAAAGTTAGTCTGTCCCTACTCTAACACTAAATGGCATCCCTACTTAGCATCATCCCCAGGCAAGAAAATAAGGTGTCAGCCGTGAAGACTTCTTAAGAAGTACATTCACTTTTCCATAGGTAAGTAGCCTAGCTACAGAGCTCGTTCTAAGATGCTCCTTCTATTCTCCTGCCTAGCTCCCACTAAAACCCAAAAACCCTACTCCATCTGACCTGGCTAAAAGAACTCTGAGAACTGCCTCTCCTCCCTCGGGGCACTTTCTCCAATACAAAATCCCAAAATGTTAAACACGCCCTGAACACACCCCTTTGGCAGGTCTTCAGGCTGTGCTTTTCCATTGAAACCACGTTTTCATCAAAAAACCGTTGGTGTGTCCTTGGGTCCCAGGCACCTTCTCCGCCAAAAGTATCTTCTCTGCATTCCAATGTCTGACCACATCCCTCGCTCCTACCATCCTAACTCTTGAAACAACGAGTTATTCTCCCTAACTAGACGTGTGTCTTTGCACCTGCAACAGAAAGCTTGTGAACAAATTGGCCTTGTACACACACATAGATCCACAATGTAAAATTCAACTAGGAGAGGACCCGTCCCAAAGAAAAACATATTTTCAGGCCTATAGCTTCTCGACAAACTAAGAACCACAGTTAGGCCTCTTGCAGTCTTGCTAATACCTTCATACAGATAGGCCTTCAAACAATTTAAATATATTTCTAAACAACTTTATAACGTTAGATTCAAAATCATGTTAATGCATCACATTTCACTCAGTAAGCAATCCTACACGTGCAACTTTTAACGCGGTACACGTTTAAACCTAATGTGACATCTTACACATGAAGCAAAAATTTCTCCATTACTTGTGGCACTTTCTTGTGGTAACACTACATTCGTTTCCAAACGATATGAATACCCTTAAGCATTGTAACATAATTTGATTAATTACTACATCTCTAATAATTACACATTAGTACGATACTCTAAATATGCGGGTGCTGACTATCCATGGTTATAATGCACCCCTACAAATTTTCTGAATAACATTGCGCTCTATCAGGGGAAATGAGAAATATGATTAAAAAAAGTTTACTCTGTAAGTCATGTTGTGACCTACAAAAAATAAACGGATTAATTTTTAACAACATAACACCAAAAAAACTATGAAAACAAGAGCTAATGCACTTTGTGAAGCTCTCTCTGCTACTGCAGGTACTCCCTAGTAACTCCCAGAAGCTAAAAGGTGTGGTTAACAAAATACTTAAACATGCAGGCAGGGTGTGGGGGGGATTTCATTACTTCCCTCTCTTATCCTTTCTAAACTTGCTTGTAAATAAGCAATTCCTTCTAAAATGACCTGAATACGAAGTCTATACTTATCATGTATCTTATCCTCTGTATTTTAGAACGGATCATCCAAAAATAAAATTCTCTTGTCTCCTTCTTATCTGCATACCAGCCAAAATTCATATCTCTTCGCCAACACTTGCAAAACTACCATTGTGAAAGGGCCTAATGCATTTTGGGGCATTTTACATAGGTTGCACCTGATTAAACTAATTTGGGGGATGACAGGACTAAATATAGGTGCAGATTAGGGCTGGGCGTAGTTTGCGAAGTAGCGCTTTGCGAAGCTCAAGTGCACTTCACACTACGCGAGCTACGTGTAGCACTACGCGAGCTATGCGTAGCACTACGCGAACTGCAGAGTCACATGTTTGCACTGCGCAAGATGCCGTTTTCAGTGATTGCACAGTGCGGACAAGCATCCGGTACTGTGCAATTATTGAAAACAGCATCTTGCCCAGTGCGAGCTGTCGTTTTCTGCCGCTCAAGGAGATTTTTCCTCGAGCGGCAGCTTTCTCAGCGGGGACTGGTAGTTTCTCATTGTGAGCGGTCACGAGCATACGCGACCACTCGCAATGCGAAAACAGACCTCCCCGCGATGAGAATCTCGCAGGGAGGTTTATTTTCCACGCTCGTGATCGGCAACTTGATGTTGCTGAGCGCGAACGAGGAAATAGTCTCGCCAGGATGTCACTTTGCTTGCTCGCGGTCGCCAACTGGACGTTGAGGACCGCGAGCAAGCAAAAAATGACCGCTGCACTACGCCACGCTATGCATGTTCGCACTGTGCTACGTGCAGCTCGCGTAGTGCCAAGTTGCGCAAACTTCGCAAACTACGCAAGCGTAGCGCTTCGCCCAGGACTAGTGCAGATGCCGTGTGGAATCCATAGCGTAAGTGCGACGGGGGGGAGGGACTATCCACCGGTACTGTCCCCTGTGGCATTGATAGGTCATAATAAACATAAAAAGTCGGGTAGTTCAGACCAATTGGAAAGAAACGCACATCAAAAAGTCAGTTTGTCTCTATGAGTGTACTTGGCATGGAATGAATGAGGAACAGAACACACTTGGAAATCAGTAATGACATCTTTGTAAGTCATTTATATAGGCATCCGACCCGTCTTGAAGAAAGGATGATAAAAAAAGCGGGCTGAGACATGTTGATCGATGTAGACATGGGGGACATAGTATTCTCTAGGCATATCTCCTTGTTTTTCATGTAGTCAAAAACCCGTCGAAATGAAAGATTTTTGGAGGGGACTCAGAGGCTATTTTAATTATAAAATAAGATCCCCAGAAACTCAATAAGATCAATTAGCTCCCATACCTAGGCTGGAAAAGTAAGGGTTGAGACTATCTGAAGGTATGAGACGACCAAATTAGGACTTGATGAAAAAGCTTGTCATTGCTATACAAATTTTGTGGCTGTGAGAGTCCTCTTAAAAGGAAAATATATTTTCTGTTTCAATGGGGAGCCGAAACATTATGTACAGGGTAGTCGTTCTTTCTTTTGTGGTCTACAATAGTTGCTCAAGGAGGATGAGACGACGGTCCATGACAGAGACTTCCCTCTCCCTCTTTTTTGGTGATTGTACTTAATTAGCACCTGATTGAAGTTGGTAGTAAATTGAACATGCAAAAATATAATTTTAAAGCTAGGGCTTTGGTACATAACAAAAGGCTTTTTTGCATCTGCAAACAGCCTGATTCTGCAAATCTGACCTTTTGCGAGCCTTCGTACATCTAGCTCCGTGAACCATATTTAAAGTTTTGGGCAATGGGAACAATGCTATAAACTGGTGGTGATCCCACCCTGCCAAACTTATAGTTCTCCAGCTGTCGAAAAACCTTGACCCAATGGTTGTTCCATCATTAAATCATCAGATCACTGGTGGATGCAATAATGGCCTACAGAACTCTGCAAGATAGGCAGGGATCTCCAAAGGTGGTGGGAGGTCCTTTCCAAGGCATGTGAAAACCATAGTCAATGTTGACCTGACATGCTGTGTTTAGTTCTCTTCTTGTTTTACCGTGAGAAATGAATACTATTTGGTTTAATGTAAAATTGGCTAATCTTTGAAGCTCAGACATACACATTACATCCAGATAAAGCACTGTTACCTTAAACCAAATGGTATGAATGATCAGAAAAGAAGAGGCTCTTCAATGCAGGCAAGAACTGAAAGTTTGCTGTCACCGGAGTTTTTTTGTTCTAAATACATTCCCACCACCCTCAACCCACACAGTGGCTGCAGTATATATTTACCACTCACTATGAGCAGGCAGTATATGCATGGGTTAAACCCCACAGAACTAGGAATTCTGTGTGGTTTTAAGACAGGTAAATCTGGTCCCAGATGGTTGCCCATGTGACGGGGTTTAACTCATAATTGCACAGTACTGACATGGTGTTACCACACTATAGTGTGTTATATCCTGATTGTATTTATTTATGCTTCCCAGCCTAGCTGCTCAGCCAGAGTGAGAGTTGGTATTGGAATGTTGGTGTGATTGCGATTAATGGGATGCGTGGGTGCCTGTGTGGATGAGTGGTGGCAGTTGGAAATGGGCTGAGCAGCAGGCAGGCTGCTCCTGGTAGTACTGGCGCAATGGATTCTCCTGGATTTAAGACTGATGTATATAGCAACTTGGAACTAATAAAGAAACCTATAAAACTCTTCTTGAGTACCTGTCTTAAGAAACAACATAGTGTTAAACTTCCCTTGAAGATTTACCACCAAACCATTACTTTGCAACTCATAATCAGGTTCTGAACAAGCATGGCTCCGGAATAGGTTTTTCTTATATATACTGGTACTGTATGGGCATGTGCACATGGCTGGTTCTTCTACAAGGCAAGGTAGACTAGGAGCAACACATTTTGGAGCTAAAAGATGAGAAGAAAAAATTGCATTTTATTAGAGGACAGGGAAATATTATTTGCCTGGAATGTTAAAAAAATCCTTCCAGTGTTTCTGTATACATGTAAATCTAGGCTGCTGTGTTGCCTTTTGTGTTTGTACTTAGAAGAGCCAGTGCTTTCGGATACTTGTCCTGTGTTTCTGTACAGCAACCACATTAAAATCTTGTAGTGTAGCTTACAAGTAAAGTACAATTTCTGTCGGGTGACTAGGTAAAACATCTGGGGATCTAAACTTTCTTTTTTGACATTGCAGTCATTTTCAGGTCATTAGTTTGATGTCTGGCAAGGCCGACTCAACCATTCATCCTTCTGACATTAGTTTACTGAGTGCCGTGAAATTGAGTACTAGAAACACCTAATATTTACAATTTTAAAAATGTGAGAAGTGGGGTGTGAAACACTATACACAAAGCATGTTTTCTTTTTCAATGAATTTTTTTTTTTTTTATAAATCTTGTACTTATTTTTATTGCTTGATACAAGCAGCATTTCAAATACTTCCGTGTGCATGAATATTCATAACAGTACAGACACATCATCTGGTACAATTTTCATCGTGAACACATTTAAAGTACTTTTAGAAATGATCCCCACTCTGGTTTCCAGATCCTCCTATGCTTTTGCAGGCCCCCTCTTATCTTATAAACAATCTCTTTTTCTTAGTCACAATAATCTACCCCCTAACCAATTGCAAATAAGGAGTTTTATGCTCGATGTCCAATTGCCAGCTGTATCTCTTTTGCAATTACTAGACCGGTGGCTCCCAGCAGCTAGGTTCCATGAGACCTGTCTTCTGTCACCCATGATTTCCAGGAGTGCACCCTTCGGTTCAGCAACAATCAGCATCCCAGTAACTAGCATGACAATGTCATGGATTTATCCCCCGGAGTCGTGAACAATGGGACATTCCCATACTGTGTGAAAGTAAGCATCTATAATTGCATTTTGGGCCGGACTGGCCGTAGCAGGCACCGGGCGTTTCCCCGTTGGGCCAGAGGGGTGGGCCGTTTTTTTAGCCTTAAGGGCAGTTTCTGTCACTGAGGGCCGGCTTTGCAGCAGTGCTGCAATATCGGCCCCTTGTATCAAGTGGTAGTGGTGCTTCTTACTAGCACCCCCCTCCCCCCGCCATTCCCAGGGCCGGTCGAGCAGCAATCTGCCAGGGCTGGTTGCTGTTCTCAGTCCGGCCCTGATTGCATTATTTACAATGCAGACAATTAGGGAAGGAATGTTTGTCCATTTTCCACAGCCTTTGGGACTATAGTGAACTCTGGGGAAGTAGTTAATCTGGATAAGACAGAGTATCGGGCTGCCATGTTGGCTTCCATCCCTTCTTCTTCCTCCAATCTGCCCAGGTCTAGTTCTGAGTTGGCTCTAAGTTATTACAGAGAGTCAGGTGTGTTTACCACTCGTTATCTATAATGTCTTGGAGATGCGATTTTCTTTGATTATTTCCATTTTCAGTTTAGGTTCGAGAGGGTTGAACTCCTGGAGTGGGCCCCAGCCTGTCTCGATTTGTGTTGAGAACATGTGGCAACTGTAAGGAGCTTCAGTAATGTGATTTGAGAAGTAAAAACTCGTCTGATAATTGGTCAAGAACTTGATGTGGTTGGCATCTCATAGATGTGGGTTCCCTATCAGTTCTCAGGTTTAAAAAACATCCATGTGCACCATCCCTCTAGGATTGAAAAATGGTGGTTCAGTCCAGCAATCAACTTTTGCATAAACGAAAAGATAGCTTCCTCCCACCCCTAGTCCTAATAGGAAATGACATGAACTGTGGCTGAGTTGAAAAGGGTTCCATTCTTTGGTATTTGCAAGGCAGCACCTTAATTTTTCTCTGATGTTGCACATTTTACTCTAAATGTTGATGATGCTAGAGCAACCAAATATGGGGCTACCCTTCCATATGTGTCAGAAAGTGATTTTTTAATAGACTTCATGGAATAAAAGTTCATTGTTTGCAGTAACTTTGTCTTGGAATGGTTTTTTATGGATACTTACTCCACCAAAGCCATGATCTGATTGGGAACACAACAATTGTAAGGGCAGGGTTAAAGAAGATAGAATGGAGGTAATGCTTAACGATGGATCATATTATACCTATGTTTTGGGTCTTACCTACCAGACAATTAATGCTATTGTGGTTGCTAAAGACCTTTTGTGGACTTTTGAGGACTTCCTTAAAACCTACACAGGGCTTTAAGCCCACCCATAACTTACCATTGGTTGGCTTTATCGTCACTCTCATTTGTTTGCTTTTTATTAGATGGCTCGCCTTCCTCTTCTTGTGCTTGTCCCTTACCTGGAGCATACCCTCTTACCTTCCTTTTGATTGGCTGAGTTGTATCTTCCACTGCTTACTTTTAGGAAACTACATTTTTCTTCATGTTTAAGCACTCCATTAGTGTAAATATATTTTTCAGCCTGCCCTTCGCTTAGTGTTGGTCTCTCCCTTGTGCGCGGCTTACTCTTGCCCTCGCGTGCTTCTCCCCTGCCCCCTGGTGCAGTTTCACTTTTGTGCGGCTTCTTCCCTTGCCCCACCTGTCTTTGTTAGGTCTCGTCTAGCGTTGCAGCGCGAACGTGCTGCCATCGATTTGCGAGGCATTCAGTATACACTATAGTGTGGAAGCTTCGTAGAAGCTCCGCCCACTCTCTGGCCCATCTTCTTCATTGGCTTAGGTTATAAATGCTGCCTTCCTATTGGTTTTAAGTTTGTTAGTCCCACCCCAGGACAGTCCATGACTTCTTGGGGAACCACGTCCCCCTCCTGCGCATTCACTGTCATGCTTGTGTCTCCTCGCGCCCGCCAGCACTCCCATTTTCAATGCAATGGGTCTCGCATAAATGCGAGTCCTATTGCATTGCCAATGCTTGTTTTTGTGAGTTTTTTTTATAATCAGGGAGGGACAGCAGTAGTCTACATCTGCCTGTGCATGCAATGATCGAGCCTCAGTTTTCGTTCCATCCCCTGACCTGATAGCCTGGTAGTGACTAGTTCTCAATTAGAGGAATACTACTTAGCAAAGATGAAATCACGTGCACAGACGTCACCTTGTTCTTCCGTGCATCTTCGTAGCATTGGGCATTCATGACTCGAGCGAAGCCAGCCATCCAAAAGCGAAAGTTGAGAGAAGGAGTCTTGTGAAGTTACTGTACCTAATGTCCATAGAGCGGTAGAGGTGCTTTGCTCAAGGGGTAAACCTGCTTGAGAAAAGCGTTTGGCTGCACGGAGATTGGGAAGTTTAGACTAAGCCACAGAAGATTGTGGTGACGTTCTAGTTGTCGGGGGATGAGCGCCGCGGGCGGAACCGGAAGTGCAGCCATTTTGTTGAGCCACGACTCCCGAGCCTGCAGGACGCTCTCCCTGGCGCTCTGTGCTATATATCTAAATAAAGGTATAATTAATACAGTTACCTGCCTCCCTGATCTTATTAGATACAGGCAACGTGCTACAAATGGCGACGAGGCATGGGAGGGGGCGAATTTTACGAGGAAAATAGATAATTAGAGGCAACTCAGCACACAGAACAGAGCGTGGCAGAGGGACACGAGCACCATCCAGGAGAAGGCCAAGGGTGATAACCCACAGTTGCAGGGACGGCAGCGGACCATTGTAGACCACTATGTGCACAGCACAAGCCCAGCAGAGACCAGGAAAGGGCAGAGAGGACAGAAGGGGACCAAAGGGCAAGAGGCCACAGTAATAAGGTACCCATCATTCATCAACCACGAAGGAGTACAGCGGGAGACAACCGATACACACGGCGACCAAACCGCACCAGACCACGCTGTGACATCCACGCACAGCAATTCTGGTAAGGGCGCCCACACACGCCGCCCTGGACCCTTCGAGTGCGTACAGTGGAGAAGAAAGAGACCCGGCGACCCCATGAAGAGGCGCAAGGGAAGAGAGGCAAGCACCAGGGAGCCCGCCAAATGCAAGTGCGCAACAGGACCCAGCCCCACGCCAAGCGGGAAAAATGAGCGCGCAATCCTCCTCCCTCACCAATCTCGTCCCGTTCCTGCCTAAGAGAGGGGAACCAGCCATGCCATGGGAAGACTGGAAGAGGTATTTTCTGAATTACCTATCGGCCCTAGAGGACGAGAGTGAGGCGGAATATTCGAGCGCCAGGAGGAAGACACAATCTAGGCCCAAAAGAGATCCAAGTGTATGATGGCCTAGTGCAGATGACCAGAGACCCCACAGACACGGATGAGTTTCAACACGCTCTCGAAGACCTCGACGCGCACTACAGACCGGTGGTGTGCGTAGCCATAGACAGGTACAACCTTTTCCAATGGAAGCACGAAGGAGGGGAATCCATTGATAAATACGTAGCAGCCTTACAGAAATTAGCTTTGACATGCAAATTCGGAGTGCTACACGACAAGCTGGTAAGAGACCAAATAATAATGCACACGTCCAACGCGGCGGTACAAGACAAGCTGTGGGTAAACGACGACGCCCCGCCCAAAGAAGTAGTGACAATGGTGAAGAAGGCCGAGCTGTCAAAAAGGTGCGCGGTAGCAGCCAAGAAAGACGCCATCAGCAAGACGACCGTGTGCAAGGTGATAGAAAGCAGCAAACCAAGCAACAATCCACAAAAGGTGCCGGTCAAGACCCAAAGCCAGAAACAGTACCCCCAAAGGGCAGGTGGAAGACAAAGGACCAAATGGGACAACAAAGAAGGTTGCTACCGATGTGGGAGATCGACACTCGCCTACAATGACAAAGTATGCCCGGTGTTCAGGGCCAAGTGTTCATACTGCGGCATCATCGGCCATTATGAGAAAGTATGCAGACGCCGACCCCGAAGAGCAGAAGTGAAATACGTGTCACAGGAGGGTGAAGAAGAAGGATAACCCAAGGTGAGGATGGAGAAGACGATGAGGTGTTGTGCATAGATGACCAAGTCCTGGGGATAAACTGCACGAGTTCAAGGAAACCCGTACTGAGGATGAAGATAGAAGGAATAGAGATCGACATTGTGGCGGACTCGGGATCCCCCTACACGATTGTACAACAATCCGTGTGGGAAAAGGACTTTCGGAAGGGTGCGTCAGCACACCTAAACCCCCCAGACATACGCCCAGTCACCTACACAGGCGAACCTATACCTATGGTTGGATACTGCCCCCTCACCTTCAAGTTCAAAGGACGCAAGGCAGATGGAAAATTGTATGTTGCAGAAAAGGGGCCTTCGGTGCTAGGTTGGATAGATCAAGGAGCCTTGGGAATTCAGCTCAACCCAGGTGGGGTCGACAAAGTATTAATGACAGACACGGAGAGCGGATATGAAAAGGAAATGTGGAAAAGAGAGTTTGCTGACGTCTTTAAAGGAACCATCGGCCGCATGACAAAATTCTCTCACAAAATATGCTTGAAGGAGGGAGCACAACCCGTCAGCCACAAAGTCCGGAACATACCTTTCCGAAGCCGAGACGCAGTGCAGGAAGAGCTGCGAAGGCTGGAAGAGAACGACATTATAGAGGCATCGAGAGTGCCGAATGGCTCGCACCACTGGTCGTAGCACAAAAGCCCAAAGGGAAGGTGCGCCTGTGCGTGGACCTCAGAGAATTGAATAAGAACATTTTGATGGACAAGTTACCTCTTCCGAGGATCAACAAAATGTTGGCGAAGACGAAGGGAATAAAGTGGTTCTCCATGGTAGACCTCTTTCCGCGTATCACCAGATCGCATTGCAACCGTCTTGCAGTCACCTAACCTCTTTCATAACCCCGTTCGGATGTTACAAGTTCTTGAGGATGCCGTTCGGTCTAGCCTCAGCAGCGGCGGTTTTCCAAAAACTTATGCACAGGCTATTCCAGAAAGAAGAAGGGGTGCAGTACTTCCAAGACGACATACTCATAATGGGAAAATCTAAGAGAGATTCTGTCTGTGGCACTTAACGTAAGTGTCAGCTCCTTGGGCACAACCTTCTGGAACATGGTTCTCATAGTTATTCCATAACTTTCAATGAATTCTCTACAAGAAGCATATATTGAACTCCTTTTTCCTTTATTTCATGTTGTTTTCACATGAACGATGATTATTTTCTCAGATGATTATAATCCACAAAGTTCATTTTTTAAAGTTGATACAACACATGTAGGTACATCACTACCCAATGCATTTCGGACGGTCTGTCCTTCATCAGGGGTATTCTGTAAATAAGATAAACATTCTATGTATATGGTCCTCCGAAAATGTCTAATAACATGGATAAATATCATCAATGCAGTGAGATTGGGGAATTTGCTAAAGAACAATCCTTATATCCCAAGTTGCGGAAAAGTAGTTCTCATTCAATGTGTTCACCGTCGTGCATAAGTTAAGAAAAAGGTGATAAACGAAATAGGTTCAAATGTATATTCTCAGTAAAATATAACCCATAGTGCTGGTGACTCAACCATCTAAGTAAACGTAGTTATGTGTGGAAGATAGCAAAATAAAACGTAACCAGAAAGAAACAATGAAAACCCGCTCGCATGCAATCCTATTCAAACTTACTGGTGAAGTAGTGTAGACAAACGCGTCTACCTCGTACGCCCTTCGCTTTCAAGTGCGGTGAGTTCAATCGTATATACGGAAGTAAAATCACCCGTGCAATAACAACATAGAAAGAGGACTCTATGAACAGCGGCCATCTTGGAATGGTGTGAACGCTAAGTGAATGTGAATACGAGAACGTGATGTGATCCGGTCATTCAAGCCAAACGGTTTGGAAGATTGCAAAAATTTGATCCAGTGGTTCTCACGTTTTAGTAAAAAGTTGTTATTGTCCCTGTCATCACGCTTTTCCACGACCTCTACAGCAGCAAATCTAAGTTGGCTGACATTGTGTTTGTTCTCCACAATGTCAGCCAACTTAGATTTGCTGCTGTAGAGGTCGTGGAAAAGCGTGATGACAGGGAAAATAACAACTTTTTACTAAAACGTGAGAACCACTGGATCAAATTTTTGCAATCTTCCAAACCGTTTGGCTTGAATGACCGGATGGAGTTTTTATGTTATCTTTGAAAAGTATTTGTTTGAGATAGAGCATCTTTAAAACGTAAAATTTCATTGCAATATATTTATTTTTGTACCCTTTAATTATCATCCTGTATTTAGATTATTTATATTATCATCATCACATCACGTTCTGGTATTCACATTCACTTAGGGTTCACACCATTCCAAGATGGCCGCTGTTCATAGAGTCCTCTTTCTATGTTGTTATTGCACGGGTGATTTTACTTCCGTATATACGATTGAACTCACCGCACTTGAAAGCGAAGGGCGTACGAGGTAGACGCGTGTGTCTACACTACTTCACCAGTAAGTTTGAATAGGATTGCATGCGAGCGGGTTTTCATTGTTTCTTTCTGGTTACGTTTTACTTTGCTATCTTCCACACAAAACTACATTTACTTAGATGATTGAGTCACCAGCACTATGGGTTATATTTTACCGAGAATATACATTTGAACCTATTTCGTTTATCACCTTTTTCTTAACTTATGCACGACGGTGAACACATTGAATGAGAACTACTTTTCCGCAACTTGGGATATAAGGATTGTTCTTTAGCAAATTCCCCAATCTCACTGCATTGATGATATTTATCCATGTTATTAGACATTTTCGGAGGACCATACACATAGAATGTTTATCTTATTTACAGAATACCCCTGATGAAGGACAGACCGTCCGAAATGCATTGGGTAGTGATGTACCTACATGTGTTGTATCAACTTTAAAAAATGAACTTTGTGGATTATAATCATCTGAGAAAATAATCATCGTTCATGTGAAAACAACATGAAATAAAGGAAAAAGGAATTCAATATATGCTTCTTGTAGAGAATTCATTGAAAGTTATGGAATAACTATGAGAACCATGTTCTAGAAGGTTGTGCCCAAGGAGCTGACACTTACGTTAAGTGCCACAGACAGAATTTTGATTGCTACACTTCTAACGTCGGGGAGTGATATCCCTGGTGCACACCACAATCATTCAGTTTGGAATCAAACAGAGGAGTGCGTAACCCGCATCTTTATTGAAAATCTAAGAGAGATCACAACACCAAACTACGTACTGTACTATCCATACTCGAAAAGAACAGATTCACCGCGGAGTGGACAAAATGCAGACTCGGAGTGAAGTCAGTGACATATCTTGGCCACGAAGTCAGCAAAAACGGAGTTGAACCAAAAATAGCCAACGTGACCGCTATTCAAGAGGCACCTATGCCGATGAAGAAGGAGGACATTCGATCATTCCTCTGGATGGCCGAATTTTATAGTAAATTCATCCCACAGTTTGCCTCCAAAACCCACCACCTGAGACAGTTGCTGAAAGAGATGAATGCGTTCAAGTGGTCAGGGGAAGAACAAGCAGAGTTCGACACCTTAAAGAGGGAGATCTGCAACGCTGTACCACTCAAAGGATTTGACCAAACGGCCTTGTCCATACTCATGACCGATGTAAGCGACAAGGGCTTGGGAGCCGTTTTAATGCAAACATCACAGGAAGGTGAAATTTCGACAGTCAGCTTTGCCTCGAGGTCGCTTGCGCCAAATGAAGAAAAGTTTAGCGTCATAGAAAAGGAGATGCTAGCAGCTGTGTGGGCCATGGAACGGTTCAGGCAGTTCTTATGGGGTTCCAGCTTCCTACTACGATCGTATCACAAACCCCTGGTGAAGGTTTTCACCTCCAGTGGGCACGCCCACGCGACGCCCCGAATAGCCAAGATGACCCTGAGGTTACTGGACTTTGTATACGAAGTAGAATATATCCCGGGGAAAAAAAACAGAGTGGCTGACTTCTTAAGTAGAGCAGCAACAATGGAAAAGGCAGTAGACCAGGAACCCTCAGGGTGGGAAAACTACATGGTGGCCACGACACAAGACCACGAAGGGGTGATCAGCGAAAAAGAATGGGAAGAAGCCTACGCCTGTGATGAAGCGCTAGAAGCAGTGAAAGGTTATGTAGTACACGGATGGCCTGACAAGAAACATCTCGATAGCCAACTGAAGAGATTCTGGGAAGTACGAGAAGAATTATCAATAGGCGACAACTCTATCTTCCTACTGAGAGGCGACAAAGTTGTTCCTCCCCAGAAGCTAGTGGAACACCTCCTGACCATCCTCCATGAGGGACACCTGAGGATAATGAAAACTAAAGCCGGAGCAAAACAAGCATACTGGTGGCCCGCCATGGACAGTCAGGTCGAAAGACACGTAAGGATATGTGAACCGTGCAGCAGGGCAGACAAAACACAAGTCCTATTGAGACCACCGCTGGGGAAATTCACGATTCCCTGTAGCCCTTGGGAAATGCTTTCAGTAGACATTTTGGGGCCCATCCTAAACACCAAAGGAGTGTCAATGTATGTTGTAGTCCTAGTTGATAGGTACTCCAAATGACAAGAAGTTGAAGTACAAGAGAGGGTAGATACAGAGACAGTGCTTTCCTTTTTGACCTCTGCATTCCTAAGAGAAGGGATCCCCAAAGTGATCACTTGTGACAACAGACCACAGTTCGTGTCTGCGAAGTGGGACGTCTTCATGACACGGAATGGCATTGAAGTCAAGCACACCCCCATCTACCATCCCGCAGGAAACGAACTGGTGGAACGTTTTAATAGAGTAATAATGGATCAGTGCAGGCTGCGATCAGTGCAGGTCAAGATTGGGAGAGAGAACTACCGAAGATGCTGTGGGCATACCTCATCACGCCAGCCACAACAAGATACATTCCCTTCCGCATTCTTTGGGGACGAGAACCATTTACGAAGGACAACACAGCGTGGAAACATTTAATCGTTCAGAGCAAATGGTCTCCTGCAGTGGTGAGACGCAATATAGAAAAAGCACAAGCAGTATACACGGAACACTACAACACCAGATGGAATGTCAGGGACGTGGCCCTCGAGAAGGGAGAATGGTTGAGAGTGAAGACGGCCATAGCAAAAAGAAAGGGAGACAGCAAGTTGACCCCTCCACTGCAAGTGATGGAACCATACCCCAGATCAGCTCTGCTTAGCGAAGGGAAAATTTGGTTCCAAGACAGGATGGCGAGATGCAACAAAGTTCTAAAGTGGGAAGTGCCAGAAGACACATGTCAAGCTCACAAAATGAACAGCGAAGGACAAACCCTTGAAGCACAGGAGGAGAGTCACACACAAGAAGATCAAATGTGTTGGGAAGATAATGCAGAGTGGAGTCAACAGGAGGAAAGCAGAAGAACCAAGTCCCCGACGCCAAATGTGACAGGAAGTGACCGACACAATCAAGAACCTAGAACATCTGGTGAGGAAAGAGCAAGCCCTGCAAAGAGCTGCAATGAGACCGCTGGCAAGATACCGATGAGAACTAGGTCAGGCCGAACAGTCAAGACACCTAAGAAGTATGGACATCAAGTAAGACTGTTCTTGTTACTTATATTGTTCTCCTACACCCCGAAGCAGAGGACTCAGTGGGCAGAACTTTTCGTTTAATTAAGGACATTAAAGTGGGGAGATATGTGGTAACGTTCTAGTTGTCGGGGGATAAGCGCCGCGGGCGGAACCGGAAGTGCGGCCATTTTGTTGAGCCGCGACTCTGGAGCCTGCAGGACGCTCTCACTGGCGCTCTGTGCTATATATCTAAATAAAGACATAATTAATACAGTTACCGGCCTCCCTGCTCTTATTAGATACAGGCAACGTGCTACAAAGATAAAGAGATTGGCAGAACAGTGCTGGTGATCAAAACCTATAATAAACCTATCGGATTGAGATCACTGTTAGGCCCGGGCACCCCCTAAAAAGTTGCCCACGTTCCCAAATCGTTAGCATTTTTTATTGTTGTTTTCTACAGCGTGAACCCGGCACAAAAGTAATTGGAGCAATTACCCTGAGCGTCAGCAACAGTGCACAAGACCACATTTGCTTTTTTTTTAGGTACAGAGAATAAGTGATTTGACCTTGGTCCGGTAAGTAACTTCCGTTCAGTCACACAAATGCATGAATGCTTGGAAAACATTGGGGACAAAATAATATTTTTAACATGTGGAAGTGAACGTGATGTTGATCAGAATGCTTATGAATGTGACCTTATGTAATCCACCTGGTGCTCATGTAAAGCACTACAAACCCTTCAGGTCAAGTTAGCGCTATATAAAACTGCAAAACAATTGTATATAGTTAGGTAATCCACTATAGCTGCCATGGTTCCAGGGTCAGTGTGTGATGTTATGTTGCTTTGTATGTTGTTATGTCCCAATATGATCTGCGTTATCAGACCAACTGTGCTGCTGTGAGTAATCAAAGGTATGTACTTTTTGCTAACATAGGATTTAAAAACCGAGAATTCAAATTGGTGTCAAGTGTTGTACATGTTTGTACCCCCTGGTGGTTGGGTTCTCGTTGACTGTAGTTTTAAAGGTAGAAAACGTTTGAATACCTTCCCCTCAATTTCAGTATTGGCGTCTAGTTTAACGGCTTTCAGAAGGTTCTTAGGAGCATGCTAGTTAGGCTGCTGAAACCTTCCTCTGACCATTCGAAATCCTCCCATTTTAATATTTCACTGTCTCTTGTACTGTGCGAGAGACTTTAATGTAGCACATTTATTGCGACAGAGCGCTTGACGGATTAATTTACGCTTACAGATGTGACAAAATCATAGGAGGCATCTCAGGAGCATCAACTAAACTGGTCGGGACTCGGTGGTGTAGTTATCCAGATAAATCATGTGAACACTTTTAACACAGCAAGTGCGGTTGTAGTGGGGATATAAACACTTAAAAAGACTGACAGGGGCACATAAAAGTAATGCTACTCTGGGCGCAAAGTGTCAATTGCAGACTAGGATGGGTGTGTAGTGGTGATCAGAGATATATGTAAACACAAGATGCCTGGTAGTCCTGTGCAGGGCTATGCAAATTGATATGATCAAGTTGGAGGAGTCGGACCCTTATTCTGTGGGAAATACACAGATCGCAGGTTTTACATGGCATCGACAGACTGAATTAAATTGACTGGATAGGACTTTCGGTCAGTCTGACTACCCATTTGTGCAGAGTGTGTTCTTTTGTACAAGAAATGCCCAGGCACATGTCTGTAGAGAGTGCAACCTTTCTACTACTTTTTCCAATGCACTACCTGTAGCGTTCTAGTGGTCCGAGGGTCTCGGCTGAGCCCCGGAACCACTTGCACACATTGTATCACCTTCAGGTCAGGCGTGGCCTGAAGGCTATAAATAAACGGAAGGGAGTCGCTCGGGACTTCCTGTCCAACCGTCCCAGTACTTGTGTCAGTGTCCCTCATTTCTATTACCCCTCAGCGATAACAGGCCCCTACATTTTGGCCGACGAGGGCGGGATCGTACATATCCCTACCTGCAGGCGACGTCTATCTGTGGCGAGTCCGGATCCGGAGTAACGCGTGGCCCGTGAAGTTGTCCTGAGGGCGTCGAAGCTCTTCCCCACCCGAGGCTGTGTGGCGCTCCTCAGCCCACGAAAGGAAAAGACACCCCGGTAAGCAGCGTGAGCGAGGGCTGCGTCAGGCACCGGGCGGAGGAAGAAAGTGAGATCCAGGCCCAGAAACGCCTCAGGAGCCGCGCAGAACACGCGCATGCGCAGAAGCGGGGTCCGGCGCCCGATTAGGCCTCACACGCTGAAACTGACAGGAACACGAGCGCAGAGCAGCGCTTTCAACAGAAACTGACAGGAACACGAGCGCAGAGCAGCGCTTTCAACAACAAGTAGGGGAAGGTATTGGCGAAGCCGATTTTAAGTGCGAAGAAGGCCCAGCTGCCCAAGGCACACAACAGAAGGGAAAATTAAACAAACAAATAATAACAAGAAAGCATTGGTAAAACCAACGCAAGAAAAAAAAAAGAAACAGACAGTCAAAGTTGGCAGCTATATCTTGACAAGATAACACAACAGAGAGACACTACAGGGTCACTTTAGTGCCAACAAGCATTGGCAAAACCAACGAACAAACCAACAAGCATTTGGCAAAACCTCGCCAGTCACCTAAAAGGACCATCAGCACTCACAATGTCTGACTTACCAGAGGAAAACGTAGGAGAAGGCCCTTCAGGTACCGCAGAAATACAGCCTCCACCACAACAACCCGTACCAATCCAACATTCATCACACGCGCAAGCATTACCACCATTCAGTGGACTGGCAGACCCGTCGACGGCGGCACCTAGGTGGGCTACATGGCTAGGGAGGCTAAATAACTATTTTATAGCCACCAGGGAAAAAGATGAAGAAGTAAAACGTTCACTACTACTTCACTTTGGTGGTGAAGAGATATACAAAGTATTTGCACACCTCCCGAACACAGGAGAATCGAACAACTACGATGCCGCAGTGCAAGCACTCAATGCGCACTTTGATCCTCAACTTAACCCACACTATGAGAGATTCAAATTTAGGCAGTCAAGGCAAAGGGAAGGTGAAAGCATGGATGCATTCCACGCACGCCTGCGTGAACTCGTCAGCACGTGCACAGAGGATGATTCTAACAAAGAAGTCACAGCCCAGCTCATACAAGGGTGCAGAAACAAACCCCTAAGGACGCTGATCCTCCGCCAACCAAAAATTACTCTAGAAGAAATCCTCCTACTGGCAAGATCATATGAGTTGTCGGATGTACGCTCCTCAGCAATGGAAGCAGTTTTGAACGCCAACGCGAACAATGGAGTGACAATTAAAACAGAGAGGGTTGATGCAATCAGCAAATCCAGCCGAGGTGGAAGAGGCAGATGGCCAACCAGAACACCGAGAGAACCACAATGTGGCTACTGTGGGCGTGAAGCACACGAGGCAGGGAGTTGCCCAGCACGTGGGAAGACCTGCTCGAACTGCGGAATCCCGAATCATTTCTCCAGCGTATGCCGAGGAATAGGCAGAGGAAGGGGATCGTTCAGGAAGAAATCAATATCTGGAGCGATCCGCCAGCTAGAAATTGCAGAAGAACAATTACCACGAAGTGTGAAATCAACATACCAAAGGTATGACAGGCTCGATGACTCCTCGGAAGATGAAGATGGTGAGTGCTACTTTGTCTCGTTCACCAATGAGCTGAAACAAAGACGACGACCACAACCCAAGTGCAACATACTAATAGATGGGTCCCCGACAACCGGGGTGATCGACACAGGCGCCACAGTGAATGTCATGGGCATCCAGCATTATAAGGCTTTAGATCCTAAACCAAAACTAATTCCATCCAAGGTTCGAATATTCACACACGGCGGGAAAGAGCCACTCCCGCTGCGAGGCAAGATGATAGTACAAGTAAAAGCGGAAGAGCATGAAGTCACTGCAACTTTCCACGTGGTGGATAAAGAAGCCGACCTTCTTGTTGGAAGCCACACGGCTGAAGACCTACACCTAATTGCGTTTGCAAATGCCGTCAAAAGCATCCAAGTGGATGAGTTACTGCAGCAGTTTCCATCGCTGTTCAAAGGATTGGGCATGATCAAAAGACCGCCAATTAAGTTGCATATCGACAAAACAATACAACCCATCGCTCTCAGACACAGAAGAATACCCTTCCATCTCAGAGCAGCAGTGGAAAAGGAGCTAGAAAACCTAGAAAAACAAGATGTGATAGAAAAAGTCACTGGCCCAACCCCATGGGTTTCACCAATGGTGATCGCCGAAAAACCCCGTCAGCCTGGGAAGATACGCATCTGCATAGACATGCGCATGCCAAACAAGGCAATCAAACGAGAGAGACATATTACACCGACAGTCGATGACATTCTAGCTGACCTCAATGGAGCTAAATGGTTTTCTAAGCTCGATCTAAATGCCGGATATCATCAACTCCGACTAGCGGAGGAAAGGCGCTATATCACGACATTTTCCACGCACCTGGGCCTGCGGCGTTACAAACGCCTGAATTTCGGCATCTCGTCAGCTACCGAGATTTTCCAAAACACTGTTAAAGAGATCTTATCAGGTTTGCAAGGCGTACTGAACGTGAGCGATGATATCCTCATCCACTCAAAAACAAGTGAGGAACACCACCAGCGACTACGTGCAACGCTCAAACGACTATCGGAGCATGGAGTCACACTCCATCAAGAAAAGTGCAAGTTTTTCCAGAAATCAGTGGAGTTCTTTGGATACATATTCGACAACAACGGAGTAAAGGTGGATCCCCGCAAATCACACGCCATAAAAAATGCACCAGCCCCATCTACAGCATCGGAGGTGAGGAGTTTTCTAGGTATGGCGCAGTATTGTGCACGATTCATCCCGGGCCTAGCCACCATAGCTGAGCCGCTTCGCAACCTGACAAAGAAAGATGCACCGTGGAAATGGAGTAAGGAAGAGGATAAAGCATTTACAAAGATCAAGGCAGCTCTGCTAGACACGACAACGCTTGCATATTTTGACACCTCCAGGAAAACAGAGATCCTAGTCGACGCTAGCCCGGTGGGGCTCGGAGCATTATTAACGCAGGAAGCAGAACCAGGTGTATGGACCCCATTGGCGTTCGCCAGCAAAGCACTAACAGCCACAGAGTCCCGGTACTCACAAATTGAAAGAGAAGCACTGGCAGTAAAATGGGCCTGTAACCATTTCCACTTATATGTAGCGGGATGCCCGTTTCGAATGGTCACTGACCACCAGCCACTGATACCACTGTTCAGAGGAACCGCTCCATATCCACCCCCGAGGATAGAGAGGTGGGCAATTCAAATACAACAGTATCAAATGGACCTTATTTATAGACCTGGTGAAAAGAACCCAGCTGATTTTCTGTCCCGTCATCCGCCCACAGATGGAATGGTACCTGAAGAACAAGAAACCCTATTTGAAGAAGAAATCAATCTTTTGGCTCAGAGCGCATGCCCGCAGGCTATGTCCATTCAAGCGATAATCGAACATTACCTACAAGACAAGGTGTTACAAAAGGTGGCAAACACCATCCGAACAGGAACATGGAATGGATTCCTAAAGGACAATAATGACTGGTCAGAGGATGACCGTTCTAGGATAGGCCAAATATGGAAAGTCCACAACGAACTAAGCATGGCAGAGAATGGACTGATCCTCAGGGGACGTCGCATAGTACTGCCCCTCAGCTTGCAAGAACAAGCCACCATGTTGGCGCATGCAGGACACCAAGGAACGCGGCGGATGAAGAGCCGAATGAGAGAGAAGGTGTGGTTCCCAGAGATGGAGAGCAGCATCGACACCCTAGTAAAGAATTGCAGACTGTGCCAACTCACCAGCACTCCTGAAAACCCAGCGCCTGTCATCACAGAAGAACATGCCCCTACACCCTGGTCTTGGGTAAGCATGGACTTTGGGAGTTTCCCAGATGGGAGAACAACGGTTGTTCTAATAGACTCATTTTCCAAATATCCCATAGTGGAGTTAGCTGAATCCACCAGTTTTAGAAATGTTCAGCCGATATTGAGCAAAATATTCGCCATGTTTGGTCGCCCCCAGATCATCAAGACGGACAATGGGCCTCCTTTCCAGGGGAGTGATTTCCGCGATTTTATGAGTACACTAGGGATCAAACATCACCGCATCACACCACAGTGGCCACAAGCCAACGGTGAGGCCGAAAGATTTATGCGAACCATCAACAAGGCATTAAGGATAGCAAGTATTGAGGAAGTCGACCCTGAATCAGCACTACAACAGTTCCTGGGAGAGTATCGGAGCACGCCACACAGCACAACACAGAGAACACCGTGGTCGTTAATGTTCGCAGGAACTCGGCAAGACAGTCTCCCGATGACCGAAGGCTGGACACCAGAACCTTACATGCCCAGTGAGACCCAGCAGAGGAGAAGAATGAACAATGAACGGATCAACATAAAGAGGAGAGTACTGAGTAGAGAACTGGCGCCGGGAGATACGGTGCTACTGCGGACACGAAGACCAGGAGGCAAGTTCAGAACACCATATAAGCCTGAACCATGGGTCATCAAAGACACCAAAGGCACGGCAGTCACTGCACACAGGGATGGAGAAGAGGTGACCCGCAATGTATCCTGGTTTAAACGCATCCCAGCGGGAATAACAGAAGCTGATGAAAGCCTTGAAAACCACAATATTGAACAACCAGCGGGTCAACGTGAAGAACAACCCAGGGAAACACCACATGAAAGGGAACCGACTCCACCGGCACCAATATCACCAGTGCAATCACCTGTGCGAACAGCAACACCAGCGAGGGGAAGACAGATGTACCATCTCCGGCCTAACCCTAAGCCCAGTCAGAGACTAGCAGAATATATGTGCTACTCGTGAACAATATATGAACACAACAAGAAAATAAACAAAGAACTAACTTGGGAAGGGATGTAGCGTTCTAGTGGTCCGAGGGTCTTGGCTGAGCCCCGGAACCACTTGCACACATTGTATCACCTTCAGGTCAGGCGTGGCCTGAAGGCTATAAATAAACGGAAGGGAGTCGCTCGGGACTTCCTGTCCAACCGTCCCAGTACTTGTGTCAGTGTCCCTCATTTCTATTACCCCTCAGCGATAACAGGCCCCTACACTACCCAATTTCTCACCCTATACATCTATCAATATATCATCTACACCCACTCTCATTTATCCCAAACCCCATGCCACTGCTATATGTACATGCAAACCTCTGTCCCTCTTCTATCCCTCTGCAACCCTTCTCAGCCCAAATAACCAACTAACATATCATCCACCGCTCAAGTTACTTTCCTATTTCACTATACTAATTCATCACTAATCCTTTAGTTGGTTCCGGAGTAGCATGCTACTCACCAAAAAAGCACTTTAACTCCCCAACAGGGGCAACAAGTGGTATATAAATGCAAACCTTTTTTCCCTCTTGTATCCCTCCCTTATCCTTCTCAATCCAAATAACTGACTAATATCCACCACTCAAATTACTTTCATATTTCACTACCCTAATTCACCACTAATACTTTATGTGTTCTGTAGTAACGTGCTCCTCGCAAAAAAAAAAGCGCTTCAACACCCTACCAGGGGTAACAACCGCTATATAAATGCAAACCTTTTTCCCTCTTCTATCCCTCCGCTATCCAAACGGTCTGCTTGCGACCGGTAAATGCATTTTGGTATCTCTGTCATATTGGTTTACTTCAGGTCTTTAAGAACAATTTCTTTTCCGTGCCCTTTTGAAAATGTCCATCCCTCAAACTCACGCTCTCCTCCTCTTCTACGGGTGTCTTGTGCGTACACAGGGGCTCTTTATGTGACTGTGGCCTGCTCTCCCCTTCTTTCTCACATACTTTTTCTGCTCCTCTGTCTGGAGTTCATTCAACACTTCCTGCACAAACTACCTATCCCTGTCTATCTTCCTTTTTGTCTATTATGTGCAGCTCTCACTCCTATCTGTTCACCATGCCACATATTTTCACTACACAAAACCTACACACCACACAATTCCAACCCACACAATTTCACAGCTAACAATTCCAATTCAACCCACAAAAATTCACTCCAAACCACATGCATCCACTCCACTGCAAAGCAAAACACATTGGTAAAAGGCATTCTCATTTAAAATGCCAATAGCTCTAATTCTGACAAATGCGAGCCTTGGTGCTTACTTTCCCTCCATGTTGAAGAACAGTAGATGTTTCAGCACCCAGGCTAATGTGCTGCCTAGCTAAATACATATAATATCCCAAAGGCGAGACCGATTGCATTGCAAATGCTTGTTTTTATTTTATTTCCCCTTCCCACTCCCTATAGCTTCCCCCACACACGATCACCCACCCTCTCCTCCGTAGCTCCTGCGGTCCTTTTTTTTAAACCAAATCCTTTTTTTGGAGAGACCAGCAGCAAATTGGTGCCTTCACTACTTCAATTTCCCCAAAGGGATGATGTCATCATGCATGCATGCATGCACTTATGAAATAGTGTAGCTGTCATTGTACTTTTTCTTTTTTTCCTTTCTTCGATGCTGCATAGCATTGGCAAGACCTATTGGCCTTGCTCATACTTGTTCTTTTCTCTCATCACAGCCGTAAAGAACGGGACAGCTGTCTGTTTTGTGTTCATTTTGCATGATTGTTTTCAGGTGAATTCTGGGAATGCAGCACCATATACAGAGACCCTGCTGGGCTGGCACTAGCTACTGAAAGCTCCAGCCACATGCTGGCTGAGCTCGAGGTCCTCTTGGAGCCTCAAGCCCAAAACGATCTGAGGTTTCACGTGCCTTCTGCCAGCCACCCACATTCTGACCTCATTAGCCAAGAATTAAAAACTAAACATTAATCTTTGATGAAACACCAGTAATCCTGGACTCAATCCAGGCTTCCCTGTTTGACCAAAGTATCCTAGGCAAATGTTTTATTTCACATTGCCTCCTTTTTCTTTATTTCAGTATATGGTAGTGCTTTGAAATTCGTGCAGATTGTGCGCTATACAAATCCTCTCTTTTGTTGGCTGACAATCTTCCTCCATGTTAATAAGAATCTAGGTCATATACATGGTGCTCACAACTAATTGAATTGCTTCTTAGCTAGCTAATGGCATTGTGGTTGGTGGAGGGGGTGATATGAATGTTTCTCTAAATTCATGTTTATAAAGTACACCTTTAATAAACGCTTTTCAATGCAGTGCTGTAATCTAATATACGAAGTTGAAACGCATGTTAATGTCATACACTTTTCGAAGACACTTTTTCATATTTTACATTTTTTTACTTGATTTACAGGCAAACTATTTTCATGGCTCGGCTAGTGCATGGGCTCTTAGAGCTAAGCCAAACCCTTGCCCCGGCTCACTCTGACGATTTGTTGGCTAGCCCACTTCTCCTACCAAAATATCGAATTTTAAAAAGCAATCTGCACATCGACAATATCGACTTGTACAATAGGATGTATGATGTTAGCACGCACACTTTTACCACGCATACCATTACCACGCATTTTTTACAACGCGATACCTTTACAACGCATAGTGCTTTGGGTGCTGGATAGTGAATAGTTTAATTTACTATTCCAACACCAGTCCCCGTGGACACTAGGGAAGGTTATTGGATAGTAAATTAACCTATTCACTAGCCATTCCCTAAGTCAGATCGCCTCAAAGCGCTATGCATTGTAATGGTATGCGTTGTAACAGATGAGTGGTAATGGTAGTGCGTGCTAAAAGATGCGTGCTAAAGGTTGTATACCGTACAATATCATTAAGGCAAATAGTTGTAGACTCGGAATACTACATTTATAATTCCCTATGTATGCTTTCCTTGATGATGTAGAGGTGTGCAATATTTTAGATTCGATATATTTAGAGTTTACTAGTTCTATGGTGGGAGGGGCGAGCAGTTTTAAAACAGGCAGCAGGGGTGCTTGTCTCAGAGACAGGGTATATTTCCTTTGTAAGGAGTGTGATCAGTGGCGGCTCTGCCGCTATGGCGGAGGAGCATCGCCCCCTGCCAGCAACCAAAAATATGAAACAATAATAAACCCTTGTTTAATATGGTTTTATTTTTGCTCTCTGTGCCAAGGCTTGGGACAGGGGCGGCCTTAGGCATGTGCAAGCTGTGCACCTGCACAGGGCCACCAAACCCCATGGGCCCCCATGCCAATATATATCCTTAATATAATAATCCTTTTAGGATGGATACATATTTCCATGGCGGCCCCTGGCAGGGATTTGGCGGCCCCCGGCTCTGTTCCACTTCCAAACACCCTGACCCCCCCCCCCCCCCCCCCCTCTTCACTGGCCTCCGCGCCTGTGTTCCTCCTGGTTCCTGATTGGCTTCTTTTTCCTACCCACTGCTGGCCAGGTCGCGTATCACAATACCCTCCTCCTCCTAAATGTAATCGTTCTGAGACAAATTCGGAAGGGTAGGAGCAGCTGCAGGTACTGGTTATCTAATGCCTTTTCTGGACGTTTTATTAAAATACCTTCCTGAGCTCCGGGGGGGCTCCGCCCCGCCCGGACCCCCTGATCCGGGGACCCTACCTACGCTCCCTGCCCCGGGGCCGCCATGAGCTTCGAGCCGCCCCTGCTTGGGAACGGGGACACGGGATGACAGGCACTAGGGGGAGTGGCTGAACTGCTCTCAGTGCGCATGACAGTTTGGCCGGCTCTCTCAGGATGGCCAAACTGTCATGCGCACTGAAGCTCTCTCCAACCCTAGCTGTGGTGCCGGGTTGGAGAGAGCAGGTACAGTCTTCCAGTCTAAGTGGGAGTGCAAATTGAGGGCCCTAGGGCCAATCCTTATGCTGTTCTCCTGCATGAAAACAGCGTTACGATTGGCTGCAATAGAGTTTTGGAGCCTATGCCTGCAATGTGGCGATGCTGCAGGTAAGTGTTTTTTTAGTTTTTTCTTTGTTTGTCTGGCCATTCTTCTTTCTCTTCTCTCCCCCTGCCACTCTATCAAGACACAGGCCCCTACTGAGAGGGATGACTATTAATGCCCAGCAGGATGTGGCAATAGTACAGTTATACAAACCATTTGTAGTCAGTTTGTCTTTCTCATAATGATGAAATACCTAATCATCCCTGCTGGTAGCTAGACCTGACTTAGTGCTCTGCCGCATCTACTTAACCCACTAAGCTATTTTACTGGCACTCTGATAAGGCAATCCTTACCCGATCACTCCTGTTTGCATTTACTTTCTTCAAGCAAACTCTTTAAAGATTTTGTTACATCCTTTTTCCAGGCTACTAATTGGGACAAATGCATGAAAACGTCCTCATATATTCACTCCCAACCCACATTATCGCATTACTTTTATGTTTACCAGCGGGTGATCCCCCTGTTTTATCATTTTATCTGCATTCTGCGTTTGATGTTTCTATAGCAACAGTCCTCTATCTGGGTCGCCCGCATATGAAATGCACGTATTCGCCAGTCCTATACACAGCATTTAAATATTTAAAGAACCCTGGCCGCGTGGTATCCATGAGCAGCTTTGTGGAAATGCAGGCAGGGGTAGGCCCCCTGCTGTAGTGTCATACGTAAGCAGCGCCTGGCAGGGGATGTCCATTCTACCTGTTCTTGCCCCCTGATGACAATTGCGAAATTGAGAAAACCTGTGCTATTTAGAGAAACACACAGGAATGTCAGGAGTGTCCAAACCTCGATCTCACAAGTAAGAAAATAAAAATACAATTATCTAGAGCAACAAAAATATTAAACACATTTTTTTTCCTGCAGATGAAATCACCATGAGAATGTGTTCACCTTGAAGCTAATTAATAATAACTTGTTTTTTGCACAACGCTTTTCTGCAGTTGGGCCCTTTCTAAGTAGTGTGGATTACAGGTTTTACTGTTAATGGGGGTGATGGCACTCAGTTTACCGAATTTACACGGATGAGAGGCAAAGTGGGCGTAGCTGGGACTTCAACTCGTGACCTGCAGATCACCATGTGACTGAATGGCGAGCGGTCAACTCACTGAGTCATCATGCCGGTTTAATGACTATGGGCCAGATGTAGGTAGCCCTTTACCGATCGGAATCGGCCGAAAATACAGATTTTCGACCGTTTCCGATCGGTAAAGGGCTATGGAGATGTAGGGGCACATATTCGGTAATTTTACCGAATCGTTATTATTACCGAATCGGTAATAAGTACCGAATCGGTAATATTTACCGATTCAGTAAAATTACCGAAAATGCTATGTGGGTAGCCAATTTTCCATTGGCACATGGCTTACAGAATCGGTATTTTACCATGGAATACAAATCCATGGTAAAATACTGATTCCTGTGTACATGCACATCTGTGCATGTACACATGCGCCATGTGACAGACAGACGTGCCCTTAGGGCATGTCTGTATGCCACATTGCACACATGCCCGTTTTGGGGGTGCTAGAGGGTGTCAAAGTGACACCCCCTGCACCCTTGACAAATTTGGTATTTACCGATTCGGTAAATACCAAATCGGTATTTGAATTGAATCCTATGGGCTTCAAGGCCCATAGGATTCTATAGCAAATACCGATTCGGTATTTACCGAATCGGTAAATACCGAATTTTTAAGGATTCGGTAACATATCCAGATGTTGGGACCTACATCCCATTTACCGATTTTGAAATACCGAATCGGTAAAATTCGGTATTTCAAAATCAGTAAATGGGATTTACCTACATCTGGCCCTATATTCCAAGCAGGCCGCTGGGAATATTACAGTCTGAAAGGACGGTCTTAAATTCATTGTGTCGTTAATAAATGCCCCCTGTATTAGAGAATGTAACATTGTGGTAACATAATTTGGAATGAAGAATCTTCATAAATAATTATGGGCCCGATGTAGGTCGGTCGGTAACGGCCGAAAATCGGTATTTTCGGCCGTTACCGATCGGTATACATGATTTGACATGTAGGTGCACTATTTTACCGAATCGGTAACTTTACCGAATCGGTAAAGTTACCGATTCTGTAAAATACAGAATCGGTAACTTTACCGATTCGGTAAAGTTACCGATTCGGTAAAATACCGATTCGGTAATTTTACCGATTCGGAGCCACCCATATGTAGGTGGGACTCTTCAGAGTCCCAGGAGCCTTAACGAATCGGTATTTTACCATCAAATCCTATTTGATGGTAAAATACCGATTCCGGTGTGCATGCACATCTGTGCATGCACACCTATGCCATGTGACAGGCAGACCTGCCCTTTGGGCAGGTATGCCTGCCACATTGCACCCGTGCCTGTTTTGGGGGTGCCAGAGGGTGTCAAAGTGACACCCCCTGCACCCTTGAGAAATTCGGTATTTACCGATTCGGTAAATACCGAATCGGTAATGCCCATTCATTCCTATGGGCTTCAAAGCCCATAGGAATGAATGGGCATTACCGATTCGGTATTTACCGAATCGGTAAATTCCGAATTCATCCGATTCGGTATTCCAGCACATCTGGAATACCTACATATCGGACCCATTTATTTACCGATTTTAAATTACCGAATCGGTAAAATTCGGTAATTTGAAATCGGTAAATCAATTTTACCTACATCGGGCCCAAAGTATTTAACTGTATAATATCCTCCACTTTGTGTTCTCAAATGCGTCCTGAGAGATCCATGTCTCAGCTATGCTGTTAGTTCGTTTACAAAGTGGCACTTATTGAAGAAAATAAGTGCTTGCACCACTTCTGGGGTTCACCTAACTCAGATACACCTCTCCTTGAGTTCAGGGGCCCTATTACACATAGGGTGCACTTTCCCTATTTGTGGCACGGGGCACCTCAAGTAAACAACGGAGCGGCTTTGAAGGAGCAGGCCCGTGTTTCACTGTGCAGTCGGCAAGTCACCTGTACTTATAAGAGGGAGAGAGATCCCCTTGCAGTCGAGTGCAGTTAGTGACTGTAACTACCTGCAAGGGGATGCCTGGGGAGTCCATATGACCCTCTTTCTCCCCTCCAGAGGGTTGCCATCAGGTGACGCACTGTCTGTGCATCCCCTGACAACTTCTTTGCCTTTACGCCCGTGTCTATAATACGGCACGGTTGCAGAGGCAAAGAGATTACCTTATTTGCATGGGGCTATGCGGCCATGCAAATGAGGGAATCCCCTCTAGTGGTAGTGATGGCCTTATATGTGCTAATAACAAAGGCACATTGTCCTCAGAGGAAACATTTGAGGAATATTACTAATTTCTAATAATGTCACATTCATGAACATTTAGTCTGAATGGCCACAGGGAATGAATGTGAATATACGTGAATGTGTGTCCAAAACCCCTCTCCAAAGAAAAAGGCAGAGGCCACGGTAGGGGAACAGCTTGGAGTCTCTTTATTGTAGAATAGGCAGATGGGTGTATGCATTTCGGCCGTGTGGCCTCGTCAGCGCCCAGGTTGTAACAGGAGGTGAGTATGCTGCCCAAAAGGTCCTGTCCCAACTAAAATAGTTCTGGTTGGCTCCACCCATAAGCGGAGATCAATGTCACCTGCTTCAGTTTACCAATGGTGGAACAAACTGCAAATCCCAGCATGCAGTAGTTTGCCAGGATTGAACGGCTGCTAGGCGTCGACGTTTCGGTCCCCCGTTGATCTAACAGATCCTTGGGACTGTCAAGTACGAGAGACAGTCGGGTGTCCGCTGACCAAGTGAGGCTGGTTCCTTTTCATCCTGATAAGCGATTTCATGGCTTATTTCACATGACCTTTCTGGCATGTTTCCCACATTCTACAGTGTCTGATTAATAAGACATATGCATATGTGCAACGTTCTGTCCTGAAGATGGTCCCATGCTACAATCCAAGGGAGGTTCTCCCACTTTTCCACCACTCATGTGAAGATCACAGTGGATTGATGGGCCATCTAGTTTATCTGTAAGGACTAAATTTTTCCCTTCCTGTTCCACTCTGTGGACTGATCTTCTTTCAACAGGACATGCCCACTGACACATGCATCGATTTTGAAGGCGTGAGTTCTTGCACAGCTGAAAGAAGGCACCATAGAAGTGCTGTGTCTTGAAGAAAGGAGTTTTTGGTCCCCAAGAATGATAGACATTTCAGTCCCATCTGGATCTCCCTTTCTGAACTTGCTCATTAAGCGGTGCAAACTAATGATCCTGTCCCTGAACCAAGTATTGTTGGCACTGACTGCTGGGGATTGGTTGGCATCCATCAACTCCAAGATATCTATTTCCATCTTCCAGTGTTACCTGAGGATCATTGTGGGATTCCAGTACAGCCAGTTCACAGTCTTTGCTCTCGGGCTGATGATTGCACTGCATATTTTCATGAAGATACTGCTCTCAGGATTACATGCATTTACATACTTAGTTGACTGGCTGGTTAAAGTTGAGTCCATGGCACTGGCTGAGGAACAGCTTCAGCATAGGACTCTCCCCTATGACTTGGACTTTACTGTTAATGCCCAGGAATCTCACCTTATTATAAAGCAGATGTTAGCTTTAGGAGTGGTGCTGGGGATGACCGTCAGGAAGGCTTTTTCCCTCAGAAGATTGCAGATATTCAGAAGATGATTCTGAGATTTCCGACTCAGATACAACTCCTGATTCAGCATGCCTGTCTGCTTGGTCTTAGAAATCATGTTGGAGATGAAAGGCCAATTGCGAATGTGGGCCCTCCAGTGGTGTCTGTCACAGGATCAATGGAACCTCTTTGCTAGGGTGCAAATCCTCAATCCAGTCATCCACATCAATATTGGTTGATGAGACCCTCCAACTTCATGGTGGGTCGTCCCTTCAGTACGCCATAGGCAGAGGTCACCAAAGTCATGGTTGCCTCTTTACTAGGCTGCAATGTCCATCTAGTCAACATGATAGCACGAGGGATGTGGCCTGCGTTAGAGCAGCATCTTGCCATAGATGTGGTGGAGCAGTGGGAGGTTTACCATAAAGGCTTTTCTTTCTTCCATCTCAGGGAGCACCATTCAGATTCTGCCAGATGACACTATGATTGTCCATTATCTTAATAGCATTGTGGTGTCATTGACCCTGTGTTGTTTAGTGATTAACAGCACTTCACTTGTGCCAGTAGATGCAACAATAGGACATTTTCCCAGCAGTGTATCACCATCGAAGCTCCTCTATGTGTTAGTAGATGTACTTGGTTGCATCTTGCTGAAGGACAATGAGGAGGAACTACACCTCAAAGCAATAGAGGTGGTCTCCACAGCGGAGTGCCCATATGCGGTCCGAAAAGTGCTTCTAGTTTGTGCCCTGTATTTCCCTCCTATCTCTGGGGGATGCCTTCAGGTTCAGCTGGGCTTAGGTCTGCTATATGCCTTTCTACTGAATCTGATTCCACAAAAGGTGCTGGAGGATGGAACACAACACATTTTCATTGCCCCAGATTGCGCAAGGAGGATCTAGTATGCTGGTCTCCTGGAACTCAGTATTAAGCCTCCTCTTCTCTCCGTCATAGGAGTGGATCTGCTTTCACAGCATGATGGTCAGGTCTTCCATCCAAATTCCCAAACACTGTGACTGCCTTCTTAGAGATTGACTGGTCCCATCTATAGTGCTTTTGTCTTCCTAATGAGGTTTTAAACGTTATCTTGGCTGCCAGGAAACCTGAAATGAAATTCATCTTTGAGGGTTATTGGAACACATGTATTTAGTGGTGTGAGCTAGAAGCACCAAATCCTTTAAAATCCCACCATTCTGATACTCTGCAATTGCACTGGCTTTTGCACAGCAGGGTATTATGTGCCGACCAGAAATATTGTTACCTAAGGTAAGAAATATTTTCATTCGCACGACCTGAGACTTATGCAATGTTTTACCATGAGGATTTGAAAGATGTGTGGTCCTTTATAAAATCTGAATTTGTGGCAGCACACACATACATCTCTCAGATGTCAACTATGCTCAAATTCCACATATTGATTCTAACTATCTCAACAAACTTCTGCATTGTCCTACATATCTTTCATTGGAAATATTTTTTTTTCTTAAATATAATTCAGTGTAAACACAAGTCCTCCTATTACACTCAAAAGAATCTTCAGTCCTTGGCCAGAACTATCTTGGTACTGGCCCAACTGAGTTGCCCTTCTTTAGTTCCCCATGACATATTGTGGGGCCACCTTAGCTAAATATGCTTCTTAGTAATGTTAACCTTCATGGAAATTGATTCCAGCTCCATATCTTTATCCCACATTGATTATGGAAATGCTCTACTATATACCGCCCTTGCTCCCAATCTATGCACCCTGCTTAAGCTATCATTTGAAGCTAGACGACTCCCAATTGAGTGGAAGCACGCAATGGTGATCCCCCTTTTGAAAAAACCAAGTCTAGACCCCCCTGATATGGAGAACGTTCACCCAATCTCCTTGCTTCCATTCATGGTGAAATTCGCTGAAAGGCATGTGAACTCTCAGCTTATGGAGTTCATTGGGGAGAATAGTCTCCTTCATGAGACTCAATCGGGTTTCAGGCCCCAATATAGCATGGAATTCGCTTTGCTTTTAGCCTCGGAGACACTGCGAAGAGTGGCAGATGAAGGGAGAACAGCCGCCCTCGTAATGCTGGACCTACGTGCAGCATTTGATACTGTCTCGCATTCTGTGCTGTTGGAATGGCTATGCGCACAGGGCATAGGTGAAGGAGCTCTCGAGGGGTTCACGGACTTCCTTTACGAATGCTCTTTCCTGGTGATTCAGAAGCCCTATACCGCTGTCATTATTCCCCTTCAGCTGGGAATGCCGCAGGGTTCTGCACTGAGTCCCATTCTCTTCAATTTGTATCTCCATCCTGTGTTGAATGTAATCAAACGCCATGGCATAAGTATGGTTTCGTATGCTGACGACACTCAGCTAATCATCACATTGGTGCAAGATGATGGCAGTGCGGCAGCTAAGTGTGGGCGAATTTTGCGGATTTGCGTTCCGCAAATTTGTGCGAAATTGCAAAAAAATCCGCGAGTTTGCGGAAAAAGTTGCGAACTCGCGGATTTGCACAAATAGACTGTTTCCCACTGTCTACTGGCTAATGAGTAAGTGCTACCTCGTTGGGTAAATGTATAGTGCTTTTCCTACACTACAGCTGCGTAAAGTGCCAGAAGAGTTGTCTCCAGTGACCATGTGTGTGTTACTATGCCATTGCGCCGAAGGGCGCAGGGGTCCCTTGAGTGAGCTGCCCATCATAGTGGGTAAATGGCGGGAAGACGGTGTACACCGCTAGTGTGTGGGCGGGGCCAAACGGTCAGGGCTTCTATGCGAGTTCACATGCCCCTTGTGTGTATAAAAGGTCAGAGCAGCAGATGAGGAGAAAGAAGCTCCTGGTTACAGGAAATGCACGGGGATTGCGCTCGTGAAAGTCAAGGATGCAAAGGCCTCTATCCAGAATCACCGCTAATTTTTGACTGTAGATATGGGGAGAAAGCACACCTGCCCAACCTCGACAAGCTCATGATTGTTTTTGGGCTGATGAATGCATTACTGAACTTGAGCTTCAACTCGGCCACCTGCTTTATTTATATCTATAAGTGCTTCCTGTTGAGGTTTAATTTTTGTGAAAGGAGCATCGTGCCAGAATGAACCCTGCCCTTTGTATTTATCCAAGAAGACGCCACCGTTTTGTGCGATACCTTTACTCAACTGGAGTACTTTCTACTGGCTAATCAGTAAGTGCTACCATATTGGGTTAATGTATAGTGCTTTTCCTACACTATAGCTGCGTAAAGTGCCAGAAGAGTTGTCTCCAGTGATCATGTGTGTATTACTATGCCATTGCGCCAAAGGGCGCAGCGGTCCCTTGAGTGAGTTGTCCATCATAATGGGTAAATGGCGGGCAGACGGTGCACACCGCTAGTGTGTGGGCGGAGCCAAACTGGCGGGCCTTCTATGCTAGTTCACCTGCCTCTTGTGTGTATAAAAGGTCAGAGACTGATCAGAGCAGCAGATGAGGAGAAAGAAGCTCCTGGTCACAGGAACTGCATGGGGATTGCGCTCGTGAAAGTGAAAGATGCAAAGGCGTCTTTCCAGCATCACAGCTAATTTTCGACGGTCGATATGGGGAGAAAGCACACCTGCCCAGCCTCAACAAAGCTCACGATAGTTTTTGGGCTGATGAATGTGTTACTGAACTTGAGCTTCAACTCGGGCACCTGCTTTATTTATATCTGTAAGTGCTTCCTGTTGAGGTTTAATTTTTGTGACAGGAGCATCGTGCCAGAATGAACCCTGCCCTTCATATTTATCCAAGAAGACGCCAGCGGTTTGTGCGATACCTCTACTCAACTGCCCAAAATGCGCCCGTGAGCAGATTTGCGATGAACAGCTATCTTTCAATAGTCAGATCAAGGCCACGTGGGCACATGTTTTGGGGTGCTGAGGCTCCTGCAGAAGGTTCTAGCACTCATACCGGATTCATCCAAAAAACAGTATTACAAGCTCTTTTATTGTTAAGGCTTGATGTTAGAAATGGGATTTCTGGTTGGCTAGGGAATGCGCCTAAGCCAGGCAGAAACCACTACTCTAGTCAGGGCAATGGAGTTACACGTTGAAGATAACCCCTGCTCACCCCCTTGGTAATTTGGCACAAGCAGTCAGGCTTATCCCAGAGGCAATGTGTAAAGCTTTTGCGAAACACACACACAAAGCAGCAACACACTAGGCACAACACAAACGAAACGCCACACAAGTTTATATAAAAATAGCCATTGTATTATCCAAAACACATTAGAATCATAATCATTCATATACACTGTGCCAACTGGCACCAGGTAACAATTTACAGGGGACTATATACAGGACCAGGCCAATCGGGCCACGGTCATAACCATCAGAATGCAGGTAGTAAATATAAAACACAACCAGTAATTACTGGTAACATAATGACCTCAGCATTATCACATTAGCGTTAGACACCATCCTAAAATATCATAGCATGACATTGGGCATTACCACAGTAGGTCCAAACCCCATTAGCATAAACATATTATGCATTAGACCTCACCAGCATAAACTCATTATGCAATCACCTCATAAGCATAAACACAATACGCATCAGTCATGGTGTAAAAACATATTAGGAAGGAACTCAGTAGTGCACCACAGTAACACTACTACAAGGTGCATACATCACCTTAGGGCCTTGCGCCCTTTCCCCATCTCATAGATTATCTTAGGCCAACTGGCCTTACACTGGGGCTCCAATGCCCTATTTCCAAACATGTCTGGTCTTCTAGTGGGGCCTTCCAAATGGCCCTTTTGCTGCCTATGCAGCCAAAGCAAAGTGCGCACTGCGCTGGGACCTGGGGTGCTTCTCACCCTTTCCTGCTGAAAACACAAATGCCCCCAAGACCCACTCCTGGACTTCTAGAAATGATCTGGACCAAACGTTGCAGCTGCCCGCAACTGCGGCGCAGCTGTGAAAAGAAAACAAGCATGGGCACTCACTGTGCCTTGGGAGCACCACTGCTCTCGAATCAGCCCCACTCACTGGGCCCCCTTGGGACTAGCACGGGCACTCACTGTGCCTTGGGAGCACCACTGCTCTCAAATCAGCCCCACTCACTGGTCTCTCTTGGAACTCCTCATAGCAGGGAACAGGCACTGACAAAGCCTGCTTCCCGCCTCACTCACCGGGGCTACTTGGGGACTCCTCACCTCTGCTCCAGAACCCAGGGGAGGCTCCTTCTCCTTCCTTACAGATGTCGGGGAGACGGCTGCACAGGACTCCGGCATGGAGCCCGCAAGGCTCCTGTCCCTCTCGCCGGCCTTCTTCTGTTGCTGGGCAGCATGGAGGGCTCTCTCCGGTAATGGGAGTAGAGCTCCGCCCACGATCAGGATTCACTTGCCTGACTTCTCTCATGGCCGCGCTCTCGTTGGCAGCCTAGGTAACTTCCTCTTCCCGGCCCGCTTCTACTGGTGTGCCTGGATTTAGCCCTTTCCACAACCAGGCACAGGCCGCCTGGCTTCTGGGTCACATCAGCAGTGGCCCGGCAATGCTTTTCGGCGGCTTCTTTCTCTGCGGCACAATGCTGGGTGGGCAACCCGCTTTTTAAAGTGCATCAAATGCGGGGTGGGCACCCGTTTTCTTTAAACAGGCATCAATGTGGGATGGGCTCCCGCAAGAGCACACCACAATGCGGGGTGGGCTCCTGCTCAATTGGCAAAATGCAGGGTGGTCTCCGGCTTCTCTCGCCTCCAGGTGGGGGAATCCCCACATCGGGATTCCCTCGAAGTAAGTTGCAGCTCACTGCTGCAGAGCCCACACGGTCCCCTTCTTTTTGGCATTAAAAAGATACCGCTCACGAGGCGCTAAGAGTCCTTAGTTCCGGGGGGGGGGGGCAAAAAGGGATGGGCCCAGGCAGGCCAGCACAAAGGGCCCTCCAGCAGGGAGGCAGTCCCTCGTGGTGGTTCCTCCTGGAGCCCAGCAGCAGCAACAGCCCCCCCAAGTCACAAGAAGCACAACCCTTTTATTGGGTCACAGCCCCAATATTTGTCCAACCAATTTCCTTGTCTGCCCATGGCACAGGGCTTTGGGAACCACCCTAAACTGGTTCAGGGAGGAATTGGAGCACTTTGTTTACAGGTCTCCTCTTCCCCTTTTTCAGGGGGGGCTCGTCATCAGACACACCATAGGGGGCTGAGCCAGCATTCACATAGGCAGGCACAGACCAATTCAGGGTCAGGGGACTACTCTTCCCACTACTCCAAATGCAGATGCCCTATTCAACCTAGCACTGACTCACCCTGTCCCTCCTGGAGCCACACGCACCTCACCAGCCCCTGTCACTCCAAAGCCAGACATGCAATACACATCAGGCAGGTAGACATATAGCACACATAAATGCCAACTTCTAAAAGTGGCATTTCTAAAATAGTTATAATAAATATGCGCACACCATTGCGTAGCATTTATTATCACTATTCCAAATATACCAAACTTGACCATGCTGCTCCTTTCATATCAGGAATTACCACTGAAACACTTATCAGGGAATCCCCAATGCATTCCTATGGGAGGGCAGCCCAATAGCAGTGAGAAACCAAATGGCTGTTTGTCACTACCAGGACATGTCACACACTTAAGGTACATGTCCTACCTTTCACCTACAATGCACCCAGCCCATGGGGCTAGCTAGGGCCTACCATAGGGGTGACTGACATGCAGTAAAAGGGGGGTCACATACATGGCACACACTTTAGGTGCCAATTCACAGCGGCAGTAACACTGCTTTCACAGGCCCTGCAATGGCAGAGGCATGGCATAGGTTTAAAAGGATACTTTGGTGGGTGGTGCAATCAGCACTGCAAGCCCACCAGTAGCATTAAATTTACCAGCCCTGTGTATATGAGATACCACTTTACAATGGAATGACAGGTAAATAAAATAGGCCAAACAGGTGTAGGTCAGTCTTACCATGTTTATTATAGAGAGCACATGCACTTTCACTGGACAGCATTGCTAAAGTGCCCAGAGTCCTAGATCCCACCAACACCATGTCAGAAAAAAGGCTAGGAGAAAGGCAAAAAGTTTAGGGATGACCCTGCAAAAAGGGCCAAGTCCAACACTTGACTACTGCAATGTGCTCTATCTGGGGATCTCCAAAGACAGACTGGGAATGCTTCAGAGAGTACAGAATGCAGCAGCCCAGATGTTATTACAAATTCCGAAATGGCATACCATCTGTCCAGGTCTCGCGGAACTACACTGGCTCCCCATTAAGCACATAGTCTCCTTTAAAGACCTTTGTCTCACGCATAGGGGTCTGAGTTACCTCTTTTCCCTGATTCAATCCTATATTCCCTCCAGACATCTTAGGTCCAGTGAAGCACCTCTGGCAGCGATTCCTAGAGTCTGGGGGGCAGCTCCTTTAGACTACGGGCAGCCAAGTTGTGGAATTCAATGCCACTGCACCTGAGACTTGAAATTTCTGAGGCAAGGTTCCAGAAAGACCTTAAGACCTGGCTCTTTAGGCATAGTCAGTAGATCTAGCAGGCCTTATCTGTTTATTTTCCTTTCCGGACTATGATTGGTGCTACTGCTCAGCACAGGGAAACTCTATGGAGTAACCAGGCACTCTACAAATCTATCACTCATTCAGTCATCCATGTGTCCTGCTGAAGCCCATGGTGATGCCACTCAAATACATTTTACACACAACAATTTGCCTGGCCCTCAAACTGAGGATATCTCTTTACAAAGGAATGAAAACTGAGAACCAAATTGAACACTGAAAGAGTCACTAAAATCATCAGAAACAAATTTCATGTCACCTGGGCATTCCTAAAATGAGAAACCGAATAACTCTAAATCAAGCCACCTCTTTTACTGCTCGAGGAGCATGTATGTCTTTACCACTGTGTGCACAACTGATTAAAAACATGCTCTGATTCCAAGAAGCCTACAAATTGTTCTGTCCTTATCACGCTTCATTGAAGAGGTATAGCGCCTAGCATCTTTGGGTAGTAAAGCGCTCTACAAACCTCTATTTATTTTAATTTTATTTCATTTCATAAGAATGGCTTCAGGTTCCACTGTCTCGTGAGTACTGTACACTTATTTCATTACCAATTTAAGGGCAGTACGAGAGCTGAGTACGTACGGCGGTCACGTAGTGTGGTGTGGAGACGCGATTAGGCGAAGGAGCATTGCCGGGCCCCGGGGGAAGCACAGTCGCAGACTAGTCTTCCCCCGGGGTCATTCGCGCGGGGATAGGACAGGCAGGGGAAGGGGAGGAGTTTAGGTGGGGGGTATAAGGCCCAGGGGAGGAAGGGAACTTCCTCTTCCTGTTGCCTGACACCATCGGGAGGGTCGTTTAGCGAAGGAGCAGTTGTGATGTGGATTAGAGTAGGCCGGGGGTTGAGAATTGGAGAGTTTTGGGAAACTTGTTTGACCGTCGTGAGCTGTCTGCCGGCGACTGGGATTCACGGTTCAAGTTTACAGTGGATATTACGGCCATGTAGGGCGCATCCGCTGATGAGGTACAGGCGGCCCTATTGTTGTTGGCCCGCGCGGGCAGGGAGGACCTGCTACAGCCGGGTGTGTTGGGCCAGGCGTGGGTAGGGGTCGTGAGGGCCCCGCGCGCGGCCTTGGCCGGGGTTGCAGTGGCGGTCCTGGCTTGCCAGGACGATGTGTTTGCACCGCAGGGGCAGGTGACCGAGCGGAGGGGGGCTGAGCGCCCAGAGACTCGGCGCGGGGTGGGAAACGCAAGAGCCTGCCCCCGTGAGTCTTCTCTCCGCTCGAGTTCCTGCCTGGGGCCTCTGGGGCTGTGTCAGGGAGCGTGGAGCCTCCTGTAGGGCCAGAGCACGCCCGCGGGCCTGCGGGCCTGGTTGAGGAAGTGGGGCTGGGGGAATGGCCTGTTAGATTACCGGAGTCCACCCCGGAGGCTGGGGGTGAGTCACTGGGCACTGGGGGAGGGGAGCAGGTGGAGAAGCAGGTTTTGGCACAGGTCGTGGAAAGGGGAGCTGAAGCTGTGGACGAGGGGCTGTGTGATGATGCCCCCATCGATTTGTCCACCAGCTCCAGGGCACCTACCCCCGCCCCGGGGCGGGAGGCGGCCGAGAGGTCAGAGGGCCAGGGGGAGCTAGGTGTCTCTGGGCTCCTGGGGGCTAGGGGGTGGGCCCCAGGGCCTATCCAGGGGGTGTTTATTCCTCCAGGGGGGGGAGTTTCTGGGCTACTGCCCGCCCCGCCCCTCCCGGTCTGGGGAAACATGTCTTGGGAGGATAGGGCCAGGGAACAGCGGATTCTAGAACAGATCCAGGAGGTCAGGTGGGCAGAGCAAACCAGGGCCAGGGTGGGAGCAGTGTGGGGGACGGAGATGGAAGGGCCACCTACCCCGACCTCGGAGGAGGAGTGGGAGGCGGAGTTAGAGGAGGCACAGAGGCGCGCAAAAGGCAAGAAGGGGACAGTTGAGTGCCCTAAGGGCAAGATGGCAGGTGTAGGGACGGCCTTGACGGCTTGGAGGCCCGATGGTGTTGGGGCCCACTCAGGCTGGAGCGACCTGAGGGGTGGGAGGGGATCCAAGCCGAGGGCTGTCGGCAGAGCCCGGGGGTGCCTAGCGGGGAGCAAAACGGCCCTGAGACGCAGGCCTGAAGCAGTAGGGCAGTCCGCGGTGGCTGTCCCTCCTACGCGGGCCTGGGCACCGGCGGCGCGTGTGCCGAATGTGTCACGTGTGTCAGTGGGTGTGCAGAAAGGTGTGAAGAGGGCAGTGAAGGACGTTTTGAGTGCGCCTGAGGAAGTGGAACCAGTGTTGGAATTGGATTATGGTGACGAGAGTGATGAGCTTGAGGAGGGGGAGGTGCAGGATGACGCAGCCGGCAGGGTGGACAACAGCGAGCTTGGTGTTTTACAGGCCCCGACGGGGACGAACGGCAAGGAAAAGGCGGTGGCGGCTAAGGTGTCGACGCCTGCAGGACGGCCCCGGGAGCTGCGGCCCGCAGTCACAGGTGAGGGGTCTTGGTGGTCGGCCTAGGATGACGGTCCAAAGGGGGGTAGGAAGAAGATGTGTATGTCGGTGGGTGTGGGGGAGGAGTCGATCCGGGAGCCTGAGACGCCAACGGGCGACCCACCTGTGGATGGTAAGAAGGTGGATGGTAAGTCGGTGGCTACGGCTGGGGTACAGATGGACAAAGAGGATGATAAGGACGGTAAGGGAGTAACACTGCTGAAGAAGCTCCCTTACATGGGTCTGGCAATGCCTTTGTGGTCGCATTTATCTGAGAAGGTTAGGGCGAGGATTTGGAAACACGAGTTTGTAGATGTCTTTAAGCTTTTGCATAGGGAGGTCCAGGCCAAGGAGGGCTCGAAGGAGAAGGAATGGGAGCTGACTAGGCGGCCCAGAGTCCCAGTGACGATGGAGAACTGGACTTCGGCATTCTTGATATATGCCAGTATTTATTGTGAGAAATACTTGGATAGGCCTATCGCTTTGTTGAAGTATATGGACATCATTCGCAAGGCTCAGATGCAGTTTGGGGGGTTTGCATGGTTGAGCTATGATGAAGAATTCAGGGCCAGAGTCAGTGCGAACCCTGAGAAGAATCGGGGGGAAGTGGACCAGGACCTCTGGGTGCAATGGATGGCGTCCACGCATTCTACCGCATCGACACATACGGCCAGCGGTTTGCCGGTGGCATACCAGTCTTTTCCGCCGCATCCTGCCCACAGCGGGGTGGGGGGAGGTGCGGTGCCCAGTACCATTAAAGCTGGTCAGCCCAGTAAGCCAGGGGGATACACAACGGAGGCCTGTTGGAGCTACAACAGGGGGTACTGCTCCAGATACCCCTGTAAGTTTAAACACGAGTGCTCCAAGTGCGGAGGGAAGCATGCTCCCACCCAGTGCCTTACACTAGTCACCCCCTCGGAGCAGTGGCGGAACGCCAAGGGGCAGGCCCACCCTGGGCAAAGTGGCGCCTACATCGGTTAGGGTGGAGGCGATGGCCCCGTGGCTCTCTTGTTACCCGGACCAGGAGGCGGCGTCGCAGCTTTTCTGGGGTTTCACGGAGGGCTTTCGGGTAGGCTATCAGGGTCCCAGGGTGCGGAGGTGGGCTGACAATTTGCGGTCTGCGAAGGAATTGCCTGGTGTGGTGTCTGCTAAGTTGCTGAAGGAGGAAGGAAGGGTAGCCGGCCCGTTAACTGATTGGCCTTTGGAAGATCTGATCATTTCTCCCCTGGGGGTGGTACCAAAAAAGGAGGAGGGGGAGTTTCGATTGATTCATCACCTCTCGTGGCCGGAGGGTCAGTCAGTCAATGACTTTATTGCAGAGGAAGACTTCAGGGTGCTTTATGCGTCCGTGGATGATGCAATCCGTTTGGGCTGGGGGCCGAATTGGCGAAATGTGACATCAAGTCGGCCTTCCGTCTGCTGCCCATCCATCCGGCGGATTTTTCACTCCTGGGGATGCAGTTTCGGGGGGCCATCTACGTGGACAAGGTTTTGCCCATGGGGTGCGCCATCTCATGTGCCCTGTTTGAAATCTTTAGTACTTTCCTGCAGTGGGGGGTGGAGAGGTTTAGTGGGTGCCGTGAGGTCACACACTATGTGGATGATTTCCTCTTCCTGGGAAAGGCGGGCTCGGGAGACTGCGGCAGGGCCCTGTCGCGGTTTCAGGAGTTGGCTTCCCACTTCGGTGTTCCTTTGGCTCCCGAAAAGACGGCTGGCCCAGCTGTTGTTTGACGTTCCTGGGAATTGAGTTGGACTCGGTGCATTGGCGGGCGCGCCTTCCAGGTGCCAAGGTGACTGAAATTCTGTTGTGTCTGCAGTGGGCGATTGAGGAGAGGCGGATTGCTTTGAGAGCGGTGCAGAAGCTGTTGGGTTCCTTGAACTTTGCGTGTAGGGTGGTCAGAGCAGGACGGACGTTCTGTAGGCGGCTCGGCATGGCCATGTCGGGGGCGGTGCTTCCACACCACAGAGTCAGGATTTCCATGGGGGTGCGGGCAGACCTGAGGACCTGGATATCATTCTTGACGGACTTCAACTGTGTTTCCCTGGACTTTGACGAGGAAAGGGCGGTTTGGCAATGCCAAATTTTTTCTGATGCAGCTAATTTTTTCTGATGCAGCTAGGTCAGCTGGGTTTGGCATTTTCTGGGATGGGAGGTGGTGTGCAGAGAGTTGGCCTGAGCACTGGTTGAAACAAGGGAGGAGCATTGCTTTTCTGGAATTCTTTCCTCTTCTGGTGGCGCTGGAGGTTTGGGGGAGTGAGTTCCAGAATAGATCCGTGCTTTTCCACGTCGACAACATGACAGTGCTAGTGAACCGCCAGGGAGCCAGGGACCTGAGAGTGTTGTGTTTGTTGCGGAGATTCATGCTGGTGTGCCTGCGTCTGAATGTGGTGTTTAGGGCTAAGCATGCCCCTGGGGTGAATAATGACATTGCGGATGCTTTGTCTCGTTCGCAGTGGCAGCGGTTCCGGCACCTGGCACCGAGAGCGCATATGTGCAAGACCGAGCTGCCGGACGTCATCTGGGCCTTTGGGGAGTGAGGATGATTTGCCTGGTGGAGCGTTCAGTTGCTGATACCATGAAGAGGACATATCAGCTGGCATGGTCAGAGTTTGGTGCATTCATGGGGTGGAGTCAGGAGTCAAGTCTGTGTGACCGGTCAGAGGTAGAACAGGGCGTGAAGCGTTTTGTGCTGTGCTGTATAGATAAGGGATTTAACGCGGCTACGATATCTGGGAAACTGGCAGGGATCTCCTTTTATTGTACTCTGTTTCTGGGGTTTGATCCTACAAAAGATGTGATTGTGAGCAGGATGCTCCGAGGTTGGGGTAGGGAGCGTAGGATGGGGGAGGGTAGTCTGCGGGAGGCAGTTACGTTTGAGTTGTTGGTTCGGCTGGTTGGGGTGTTGCCGGAGTATTGCTATGATCTTTTTGAGGTGAGGATTTTTCGGTTGTGTATGGTGTGGATGTTTTTTGGTGCGTTTCAGGTTTCTGAATTGTTGGGTACAAGGATGCGGGTTGGTAGGGTGTTCGAGGAGATTCGTGTGGATGGGGGGCGTTTGGGGATTTGGTTGGGATACTCCAAGATGGATCAGCTGGGTAGGGGTAAGTGGGTGTGGTTAAATGAGGCGGATGGCGGGGATGTGTGCCCGGTGGCCAAACGGCGGGGTTTCCTTGGGGCTGCACGTGTGACGCAAGGTGAGATTTTCTGTCATGCATTGGGGGCACGAGTGACGGCTGGTCAGTTGTTAACGGTGTTGCACATGGCGTTGCGAAGTCTCGGTTTGGAGGCATCTGGTTTTGGGACACACTCCTTTCGTATTGGGGCTGCGACAGCTGCGGCCCGCTTGGGTTGGTCCTGGGATAGGATTAGACGGATTGGGAGATAGAGGTCGCGCTGTTGCGAGAGGTATGTGAGGAAGTGAGTCGGTCCTGAGGGGAGTCGGTTGGCTGGAACGTGGGTTGTGTTTTTTGTGCTAACATATTTCTCTTTTGTAGGTTGCGTGGGCGGACCAGGGTCGAAGACGGTAACCTGGATTGTGGGGCACTCCTTCATAGATTGGGCATCTAAGTACGCGGAACAACAGGTTTACGGCCGTAACCTGGGACTGAAAGGACATTTACATGAGTACACTGGTGGGGTAAAGGAGGCATGCGATGGGGAGCACTACTGCCCTGGCTCGCTAAAATGGTCCCGCAAAAAGGATGTCTGGACCTGTTGATTGTTCACCTGGGAGAAAACGATTTGGTGCAGCTGTCAGATTTGGCGCTTTTGCAGCTGATGCAGAGGGATCTGGAGGTATTGAAGTCAAGGCTTGCAGGGACTTGCATTGCCTGGACGGAGTTGGTACCCAGGAATGTGTGGAGGGGGGCAATGAAGCCCGGGGCAATTGAGAAAGCACGGAGAAAACTCAACAGGGCGATGACACTTTTTTGCGGTGACAAGGACATTAAAGTGATATCACATGGAGGCATTCGACTAGAGGAACCTTTAGTTTTCAGGGACGACGGAGTGCACCTGTCTCGACTGGGGAATGGGTGGTATTTGATGGAGATGAGGGATGTGGTGAGCAAGTTGTGGAATGAGGCGATATGGTGTTTCAGGGAGTGAGTGCGGATGGGTGCAGTGTGCGGGGGGGACAGCGGACCCGTGGGGGGATGGGGTAGCCCTACAGGGGTTTCCCTGGTTGGCAGGACTTTGAAGGGAGAGGGGGGGTCAAGAGCGGGCACATCCATCCCTTGGGGGAGAGTTCGAATGGCAGCTAGAGGCATGACTGGAAGGTCACAAGGATCGGGCAGGATGACAGGCGATTGGTGGATATGAATGAGGTACGGTATGGGGCAGGGAGTGGTTCGTGATGATGTAGAACGGGTGAAGCGTGTGAGAATTGAAGTGTGAATTGGGGTTTTGAAGTTATTTATTTGTTGATGTTATTGTTATGTAAGTTTACGCAGCCTGGTCTAATAAAATGGCCTTTTACGCTTAAAACACTGCATGGTCTGTTTATTGCGCGAAGGAGCGGCTGCGACTGCAGGGTTGGAGCCGGTGTCGGCATGGGAGCAGGGCACTGGGAGCAGGGAGTCAGAACTAGGAGAGGTCAAGCAGGTGAGCCTCTCCGTCTTCCGAGACTGGGCTTGGATGGCCTACAGAGAATAGAGCTGAGCAGCAGCGGTGGTGAGCGGTGGAGAAGAGGGGCGGGCGGTCTGCCCGGATTCACCTGCAACCACTCTGCATTGCACTCCCGCCCGTACTCTGGCCTGCTCCGGTCTGCGCTCTTGCCTACTCTGTTCTCCACTCTCTTGCCTGCTTCATTCTGAGCTTACCTCCACATGCCATACCTCCCACACCCCACACATAGCGTTATTTGGGCCCCTCACTACAGGAGCCCAATGAGGGAGAGAGACAGGGTTGCTGGCGTCCCTGGGTAGCAGGCATGGCTTGCTGGCCACCTCTTCTCCCTGTACTTCAACGGCTCCAGCGGAGGGCTAATTGGACCTAAATTGCAAATTACTAAAATCACCATATTTGCTCTCCGTGGCTCCCAGACCGGGTGAAGTGGACCAGATAGGGCACGAACGCCCCTAGCTCACAGTGCACAGCCTCAAAAGCATAGATAAACAGCAACACAGTTACAAAGCGACAGCCTCTGCTACAGGAGGGCATACACCAGAGTAGAAGACTTGTCAGCCTCAACAGATTTTAGATCTCAACCAGAGTGCAGAAAGAACATGGAGAAATGGTGCTGCCACATGACAGAGCCCTAGGCTAATGGGACAGAGAACTATGGTGAGGCACTGGGGAAGTTGGTGCCCCTGCGCTGTGGAGGGAGCCTGCCTAGGCGCGAGTGCGGCTTGTGTCAAGGAGTGCTCCCGCTCCTAGTGATTGCCTGGGCCATTAGCCTGCTAAATGGTATAACAGCGTCACAGCTACACAAAAAGAGCCCTGAGCCCACCTCACTGCGAGAGAGACACAATTGGCAACCTCCGGGCCTCATAAAAGTCCCTCACCTGATCCTAATGAGCTACCAGGAGGACTATTTTGAATACCCCCAAAGAGTTTAATAGGCCTAGTAAAAAGAAACCTGGGTGGGGGGGGGAGGGGGCAGGCTAATTACCGACAATCCAAACTCAAAGCCATGAGCATCCTTGAAGCCAGCTGGAAAATCGCCCATCGAGTGATCCTGCAGAGAAGAGCGATGACTATAGAAAAAAGGTGCAAATGAAGGCAGTTGAGAGGAAGGGGTGACCCCCATAGTGCTTCCAAAGGGGGTTAAAAACTTTGGCCGAGTACTACAGGAGAGTCGACACAATGCTGGACGTCAAGCCTGAAGCCATGCTTGGGAACAACCACAGCGAAAAGGACGACATACCAGTGATAGGCGATCCTCAGCAGACCCCCTTGAGACTGGGGGCCCACACCTAATGCCCACAGGGACTCATGGGCCGGACAGGAAGCAGACGACACCACAGCGTGCGGTAAGCACCACCCGGAGGAAGGTACAGAGACAAGCAAGGACCGACTTAATGATCAAGGCAACTAGCTGTCCTCGGTCATTGACACACTTGCAGCAGCCACAAATTCCCTCAACTGGCAGTCACATAAATTAGAGGTCCAAATGGACACAATGCAAACTATAGCCCTGGCCATTGCAAATGTAAGCATGAGGCAGGAAAACCTGGAAAAAAGCAAACATAAAGGGCTGCGACTGCAGAGCCATCATGGAAAAACTCTCAACGCTGCCGGAAGTCCTGATAATATTGATTACGGACTTGAAAAATCTGAATTCAAGCAATGGACTCAAAATGAATCCAGAAACAAAGGCCAAAACTATGGCCATGGCTGCAAGCAATAAGGTTCACGAGGTACAACCTAGACCAACAATCGTGAGAAAAGAAGCATGCCCTGTTGAGGTCCAAGCAGCAGACATCATTCAACAGAGTCTGTGTAAGTTAAAAACTAACAGGGCAAATAGAATTAGCAGCCCCAATAATACCATCACGTCCAAATCAAATCAAATCAGGGACATTTGTTCAGGGCACATATCACTCTGAACGCTCATGGCGCTTGCACACAGCTCTGAAAGATTGCTTGTTTAGTTGTCGAACAGCCATGACTTTAACTTCTTGCGAAAGCAGTTGTGATCTGTGATAGTGCGTAGGTTTAAGGGCAGTTTGTTCCAAGAATCAGGGGCAAGAAAAGAAAAGGACCTTCCTCCATTTCTAGCGGTGCAAATTCTGAGAGGTGTGAGAAATGATTTGTTGCTGGATCACAGAGTTCTACAAGGCTGACACCAACTTAGTTTTTTGGACCAATACCTGGGCCTATTCCATACATATTTTTGGGTGTTAGGCAGAGAATCTTAAATTGGATTTGCTTTCTTACTGGAAGCCAGTTTAGAGATCTCAGACTAGGGGCCGAAGGGGATCTGGGTGGGAGGTTAAGAACCAGCCTGGTGTTCCTGCAAAATCTGAAGCTTTGTAAGAAGGCCTTCGTTGATTGAGGGCAACAGGGCATTGCTGTAGTCCATGGGGTTTATTATCAGTTCCTCGAGTAGTGGTTTCCTGGCCTCGATTGGAATCCATTTGAAAACCTTTTGTAAACTATGCATCACTCCAAAACAGGAGCCAATTATATGGTTAATCTGACTTTTCATTGATAATTGGTTGTCCATATGGAATCCTAAATTCCGTACCGTCTGTTTTGGGGTTGGACAGGGGCCAAGGTTTGGGGGCCACCAGTCATGAGACCAATGTTCTTGAGCCTTGCCAAAAAGCACAATCTCGGACTTGCCTCCATTTAATTGAAGATGATTTGCGCTGATCCACCTATCAACTTGGGACATACATTCTTTGAATGGCAGCTTTGTTTCTTCTAGATCTGGGCCAAGAGTGACCAAGATCTGCGTATCATTAGTGTATGATACGACATCAAAGCCGTTAGATCTGATCACCTTAGCCAACGGTGTCATGTAAAGATTAAAAAGAGTCGGGCTTAGAATGTAGCTCTGTGGCACTCCCATCTTAACTGGCCTGTTACATGAAACATTGTTGCCCACCTGTACCATTGTAACTCGGTCTGTTAGGTAACTCTTAAGCCATTTTAGGGCGTTCCCCCTGACACCAGTCTCCCAGAGCCGATGTTGTATTGTATTGTATTGTATAATGTATTTCAGATTTATAAAGCGCGCTGTAACCCTACGGGCATCCTGGTGCTGCTGTACTGATAATCCCTCACCATACTTCTGAGCTCACTGGTTGCTAGGCTTGCCCTGCACTCTAAGGAAAAGGCAGGGTTTAACTTTGCCCCTGAACTTCATCAGATCCTGCATCTGTCTTAGCTCAAAAGGCAGACTATTCCAGGGGCGTGCTGCCGCATAGCTAAAGACTCTTCTGCCAGATTTAACTAGTTCCTTGATTCTTTTAGCTTTCAAAAATTCTCTCTATTACTGTCTTTCTACTTTTCCATATAACTAGTTTTTTAAATATTTACTTGGCTATAAGTAATGTGTTATATTTGTCATTAGTATAGCCCACTAGGGCGATATGTGTGTATTGAACAGTAACAATTTGAAATTGAGAAATAGTTTAGATTGAACAAATTTCAAAACATCCAACTTGAATCAATGTTGTAACTCAACAGCCATTACAAGATGGCGACCGTACTAATCAACTTCCTTAAACCACGTCAGTCCTTTTTTTATTGTTATCACTGTGTGTATGTAAACAGAAGTACGATGTGCAAACCTTACCGTGACCAAGCCTTGCGGCGAAACATGTCGGTTTGTGACTTTACGTTGCAAATAAATTGAATTTTGAGCATCCTGGAGTGTCCTGAATACCTTTTTTAATTGAGAAAGGTTGTTGCAGCATATGATAAAAATGCCGGTTTTTAAGAAGGACCGCCGCACAGCTAAAGCCCTGAACTACCGTATTGGTGGATAAAAAGTTTTCAAGTCAGGGCTTCACCCGAGCTGCCTGTTCCCGCACGGATTGAGCGTCATTACCAACGAAGTGGGGAAGCCGGGAGCATTTGCAACTGTGTGTCAGCATTACCAACAGAAGTGGAAGAAATGCGCAACACGCAAGAGTTGTGTGAAGACGTGAGACGGCTAAGGGGCTGTCACACAATCACCAGCAATATCGCGGTTGAGCATACACACGGACGGTAAGAGCACACGAGTTGACAAGATTGGGGAGCGGATTGGAATTACTAATCCAGACACAGGATTTCTAAAACCAAACCAGGATGCTACCAACATGCTAACAACAACAAGCGGGTTTAACACATTTTGATTAGCAACAATGGCCACTAATTAGGAAAGTAAAAGGAAGGAAGTCTCCAATCGGCTATTTTTTACGCACACTGTGGACAGTGCCAGCAATGCATTGGTGGAGGGCAATGAACATGCATTAATGATCAACGAAGTTCTGATACAATCTCTGTTTGATAAGTTGGAGAAATTGCAAAGAAAATAACTATCCAAGTGGTGGGAGGCGGAATACCTCCAGAAATACATAGATGTTGGACGGGTCCCGAGAGGCCTACGCATCTATAAAATTCCAACATATGAAGAACCAGATCCGGAGATGCTGGATGAGTGAGCCGGCAACTCCAGAGAAAGCTCAATGGTGATGACGCGCATATTGATTAAATATGCACTCAAGGACAGAGCTAAAATCATTGAAGATATAGAAGCTACTGTTGAGGAACTATTAAAATCAATCTCCCAGGAGAAACTTGAATCCTTCATGGAAAAATTACAGATTCGCCTAACCAAATTGGAGGAAGAAATCACCATGAGAAAACAACGGAAATTTATAAGAGACTTCAAAGACTATCAATCAGGAGGAACTTTAACGTTCCATAAAAAATATGATTATTTGTTCGTGGAAAATGACTCAAGTACTAGCAAAAAATGTCGAACACCCACAGCAGTAGCAACAGAGAATGTGGTACAAACTGAAGAAAGTGAGACATCAGACAGCAATATCTCCGATGTGTCATTGGAAAGATTGAGTCAACGAGAGCCCGTGGGTAACCTAGGTCGTAAGAATTTCCTGAAACAATTTCAACTTATCAATAAAGCTAAACAGAATCAATTGAATCTACAAAATATGGATCAGGATTTTCAGAGAGGCCAAGGTCGAGGGCATCGTGGCAAAACATGAGGAACAAAAAAGCAAGAGGAAGGCAGAAGAAACGCTTTGAACGCAGTCACTCCAATGGTAACGAGAGCCAAGAAGGGAACGAAATGACAGTCATCAACCTTTCAAAACGTGAGTTGACAGACATTGAGACTAATTTACTAACATTGGGGTTATCGTTTTGTCCAACTAAAAGCATTGACTATGTACAAACTCGGATTGACATTTTTTACTTTCTACGTAAATTGAAGCTGAAGAAATGGTTTCACTTGCATCCTGTGATGCCTAAAAATATCATTGCAACTGATAACCACTCTTCCATCAATATTTCTGATGTGACAGTCTTACAAACATTATCTGAGTTAGATGAAAATGTTACACACCATGATGATCCGTTCCTTAATCTATACAATGCTGATATTACTGTTGATCATGCAGGTTTCAGTGGTTTTAAACCAAAATCGAAATTTTTACCAACAGTACACTGTGACGCACTAGATGCTTTTCAAAAAAGTGTAATAAAGGAACTGAAGAAAGTTCGTTACATGAAAAATGCAAGAGCTAAACGCAATCTTACACAAAAACAAGTAGATGCAATTGTCAACCTGAAAAAAGATCCCTCGATTGTCATTAGACAATCTGATAAGGGGGGAAATGTAGTGGTTTGGGGAACATGTGAATACATTGCAGAAGGTACACGTACGTTATCTGATTCAGCTTGTTACAAGAAAGTTGATATGAGAGGGATTGAGATATCAAATTCACAATATGATGAAATGCTTTGTGATTGGAAAGACAAAGGTTTATTAACGTGGGACGAATATGGTAGTTTGAGGTACAAACATGCCAAAACACTGGTTTTGTACCTCCTACCTAAATTACATAAGGACCCCAATAATCCCCCTGGTAGGCCCATAGTTTCATCTATTGTCTCTAAATTGGAGATGACTTCTAAATACATTGACTTCTTTCTCAGACCTTTTGTCATTGCCTTGCCATCGTATCTGAGGGACACAATGCATTTTTTAAACATGATTGACGGATTGCAGTGAGAACAAGATTTCTTGCTCATCACACTAGATGTGACAAGCTTGTATACCTCTGTTAAACATGACTTGGGGATTAAAGCAATTAGACATTTTTTAAGAGCAAGATCAATCTCACTTTTTTTTTTTTTAAAACCTTTATTATACCTTCACATAGTTACACAGCAGTTTGCCTACAACCCAAAGGGCCGGCCGCTAATAAATGAGCATTGGAAGTCATGCATAAAGTAAGTCCATATTGTAATCATGCTGCTAAGGGCAAAAGGTGCATCATACGGTTAAGTGAAAGGTATACAATCAGTATCATGTTGCAAGTCAGTTAAGGTTTTGTTTTTTTGTTTTTTATGAAAATAACAAAAATAACAATGAGGAAATCACAGTGCGGTCATCTGGAAGTAGTAGTGCAGTTTAGCTGTATGAAAGATCCACATGACAGTATGTGTTGCCATTTGTTGTCAGGAATTCAAGCCAAAGTGAAGGGCGGCGTTATCCCTAAATCCACATGTAACTGTGTAGCAGTCCCTATCCTCCCTCTACCCCTCAACCTACCCCCCCCCCCTCATCATCCGACTCCAACTGGTCGTCCTCTGGCAGAGGGTCACAAATTTCACCACGGTACACATTCCATGGGGACCATATCTTATTCCATTTTCCTGGGCACGTGCGGCTCAAGTATACCGCCCTCTCTGTCACCATTATCTTGTCCATATTCATGCACCACTGCGACTTCGTTGGTAGTTCTGCCGCCCCCCAACGCTGAGCAATATCTCTCTTAGCCACAATCATGCCTAACGTTACCCAGAGTTAGCCACATCTGGACAGGTCAGTCTGTCCCCACACATTTAAGAGACATCGCCTCGGTTCTGGAAGGAGCGAGGTCTCTAGAGTCTGTGACACAGTGCGTAGTATTTGTCTCCAGTAATTTTGTATGCGTGGGCAGTCCCAGATTGTGTGGAAAAAGGACCCCTCCTCCCCACAGACACGGAGACAGAAGGGATGTGGTATTCTGTGAATGTGATGTAAGAGTGTTCTCGTATAATATACTCTGTGTAGGACCTTAAGCTGTACAAGTCTCAGCCTGGCTGAGATGCCTACCTCTTTTGGAGATGCCAATGCCTCATTCCATTCGTGTTCATCCAGGGCGTCCACTTCCCCTTCCCATCTATCTTTCAGGGGGGCCAGCGGGTCAGGTAAGTTATTCAGGAGTTTACGGTAAGTCAGTGATGTCGCTCGTTCTATCATAAAGTCAGTTAGAAGACGATCCTCCAGTGAGGAGGATTCTGGTAGACCCGACCGGAGGGGATGGCTGCAAGTAAAGCATGGCGTATCTGAACATAACGATATGATTCGTGTGGCCCCAGTTCATATAGTTCCCTCAGGCGGTTGAATGAAATGACTTCACCCCGCTCCCACATGTCGCCCACCGTGGATATCCCGATGGAATCCCAGTGAGAGAAGCCCCTACTGTATCTCAGGTTCCCCAAGGCACGGGTATCCCAGAGTGGGGTGAGTTTGGTAATTTTCCCCTTCCAGCCCAGCGCGGCCAGCGCCACATGCCACAACGACACAGTAAGTTTGGTAGGCCCCGTTAATGTTCGTACTTTACGTTGGTCGTAGAGTGGGGCAAGCATCTTGTTGATGCCCAGTTGTGCCCTATCTGTTTGGAAAATCAATCTCACTTTTGATGCACACTGAAATGCTTGTAGACATGGTTGCTTATTGTCTGTCTAACAATTATTTTTTCTTTAATGATGAGTTGTACAAACAGTTACAGGAGACAGCAATGGGCACTTGCTTCGCCCCAAATTACGCCAACCTCTTTATGGGGTGGTGGGAGGAGCAAGTGTCCAATTGCTTTGAGCGGTACAATGACCATGTTGTTTTGTGGTCAAGATTCATTGACAATATTTTTTTCATTTGGCGTGGTGACCGTAAGAGTGCAGACGAATTTATTCAAATCTTGAACACAAATAATTTAAATATTAGATTAACATCTCAAATCAGTGAACAGACCATAGTATTTTTAGATGTGGAAGTAACTGTACAAAACAACCACCTTGTAACCAAACTTCACAGAAAAGAGACTGCTGGCAATAGTCTTCTCTTTGAATCCAGTGCACATCCCTACAGTCTCATTCAGAGTATACCCTACGGGGAACTCATTCGTGCTAAAAGAAATAGTAGCACACTGGAAGAATTTGAGAAAGAGAATATTATTATGTGCGACAGATTTAAGGAAAGAGGATATGTGCAGAAGGTGATCAAAAGAGCTGTAACTAAAGTAGATATATTGGACAACTGGTCAGCATGCTGCTAGCCTTTGTGGGGTCGATGTAGAACTAAATGAAATTGTAAAAAAAAAAAACATGCAATATATAATAAAGATTAGTAAATTTGTGTAATTAGCAAATATGCAAACCACTTTTATAACAAATATGTATCCTCTCAATAGGATTGAAGTTGGTCCATTTTCTTCCTAAACCGAGTGAAGTTTAGATAAAATCTACATATAAGGTAAAGATATGTGAGATGGCTTATCAACGATAAATATCTATGTATAGGCAATAGGTTAACCTAAAACAAGGTGCATTTCCCCTTTTTAGAACAAAAGGTTGAAAGAAATATGAGCGGATGTAATACGCGCTCAAAGATATCTAATCATTCAGGACCAGGAAAGATCTAACCTGGGTAAGCTAATTTCAACCAAAATTTGACAATAGGTGGGACATACAAGTAAAAAAGAATTGAAAAACCTGTTCCCCTTGTTTTGTTAAATTTCCCAAAAGAAAGAGTTCATTTGGTCCCAGGAAATAGTATAAAGACACCATGATCCATCAATGAACCACTAAGCCTATTATACCTTTGCCCTCAATGTCTTTAAAGATGAGGCAATGAGACTGTATAACAGCAAAGAACCACCAAGTCTGTCATACTCTTGTCCTAAGTATATTTAAGGATGAGGTTAGGTAGGAATATACCACCACAAAAAATAAGATCTGGGATTGTATAGTGTTCAGGGTTACCAAATATTAGGTATGCAAGTCATAATGTTTTAGCTATCTATGTGCAAGTATTGTAAAAAAAATTTGGGCCTAACAATATGTATTATGATATGCTTTTTATAGATATTATTAAGCTGTGAACGAGTCCTTGAAGAAGGTGCAGGATATAAAAGAGGCACCGAAACGCCGCGTCGACAATTTTGTTCCCATTTTTATTCATTTAACAATTATATTTGTGTAATGTCTGTATGAACTATTGCTAGGTTAGCAATTTTTAATGTAAAACTGTATGTTTTGGAAATTCTGAAATTTATGAATAACTTTTGTGTATATGATTTTAATTGCAAAAATATGTTATAATCTAACTTTAAATCTTCTTAAATAAATGAAAAAACTTTTTTAATGATTGTTTCATGTTTTTTAAAATTACTGTTTTATGTTCTCCATGGTACTGTTAGGCCTTACATATACTTATTTGTAAATTTGGTGACCGTTGCAACATAAAAATCCCCAACATTGATGTATACGTCCCCTTTGGGATCCTAACACCATCAATGATTCATTGAACTCAGGAGAAGGAACTCTGTTTTTTATAAGATATATTGGATAGAACAGCACTTCTGAATCAAAGATCAGATCTGACGACAGAGAGTCTCAGGTTAGATTTATTACTACATATTCCAGCCAAGCATTTCAGGTGCGCAAGATCCTCAAACATAACTGACACATATTAAAAACTGATCCTATTTTGGACAAATGCCTACATGAAGCCCCCCAAATAACTTTCAAGCGGGGCCTATCTCTAAAAGACGAATTCAGTCGCAATCAGATAACATGTAAATCGAATGAACGGTTAAACACATATTCAGGCTTTGCATGTTGCATGCGGTGTAAAGCATGTACATATAGCAAAAACTGTTCTAAAATAAAAGTGCCTAACAGTGATAGGGAATTTACCATCAAAGGGAACTATGACTGTAATACAGAACTTTGTGTTTACTGTTTAATTTGCCCATGTAAAAGATTGTACATTGGGAGTACAAAAAAGAAAGCAAAAATGAGAGTTTTTGAACATAAACGGGCAATAAGAAATAATATTGAATTATATCCTGTAGCCTGTCATTTCAAGACATTTCACAACCAAAATGGCAAACTGCTAGCTTTTGTTATCTTAGATGCTATAAAACCTCAAAGAAGGGGAGGAGATAGAGAACATCAATTAAGAGTCCTAGAATCAAAATACATAATAGATTTTGAGACACTTTTGCCGGTAGGCTTAAATTCCAGTGAAGAATTGGCAGTTCACCTTGGCTGACAATGTGCGTAGAGTAATGAGATTGAGGTAGATAATATTAGTATCAGTAAATAAGTACAATAGAAGTGAATTATACATATGTACTATTGATACTCGACAGCCCCATTAGAGACTTCCTGTATATAAGTGAAATGTAATGTTTTTAATTGTAACATATGTTTTGTCCTTTTTTTATACAAATTGTATAATTTTTTGGCACTTGTACTTAGAGCACGTTTTTTATTATATATATATATTTTTTTACTAGGACTACGAATCAAGGTTTTTGAATAGATGAATTTATTTTGAGGTCATCAATCAAGATTTCTCTACGAACAAGGAATTTATATTGATTGAGAAAGATGTATCAAGTATTTCTTGCCCACTTGGGCTAAACTGTAACCAAGTAATGTGTTATATTTGTCATTAGTATAGCCCACTAGGGCGATATGTGTGTATTGAACAGTGACAATTTGAGATTGAGAAATAGTTTTGATTGCACAAATTTCAAAACATCCAACTTGAATCAGTGTTGTAACTCAAAAGCCATTACAAGATGGCGACCATACTAATCAACTTCCTTAAACCACGTCAGTCCTATATTTATTGTTATCACTGTGTGTCTGTAAACGGAAGTACGATGTGCAAACCTTACCGTGACCAAGCCTTACGGCGAAACATGTCGGTTTGTGACTTTACGTTGCAAATAAATTGAATTTTGAGCATCGTGGAGTGTCCTGAATACCTTTTTTAATTGAGAAAGGTTGTTGCAGCATATGATAAAAACGCCAGTTTTTAAGAAGGACCGCCGCACAGCTAAAGCCCTGAACTACCGGTATTGGTGGATATATATATATATATATATATATATATATATATATTAGAAAACAAATGCCCTGGAGCTGATTCCAGGACGCACTCGACTGCAAACCATCTTTCTTTGATTTCGCCCGCCTTTGCATCCCAGTGAATTAAGTGCTTGTCGCGTTTCAGGGCTTGGCGCCCCTTAATCATAGGCTGTTACAAATGATTGGGAGGTGCTCTTTTATTTATTTTGGACTTTATAAGCACTGAGAGCCTGATATAAAGCACTCACATCTGCATCGTGGTTCCTACAAAGGATGGAGAAATTGTTTAAAAACAGCAAGTGACAACGGAACCTACTAAAGGTATTTAATAAGAAATGCTCTAGGGGAATACACTTCCCAGCATGCAATGAGAGCGGCCCACTGAGGGCGGACAATGCAGCATGTGGTAAACATTTTAAATAAAAGAGCACCTCCTAATCACTTGTAACAGCCTATGATTAAGGGGTGTCTAGCCCTGAAACGCATCAGGCACCTAATTCACTGTGATGCAAAGGCGGGCAAAATCAAAGAAAGCTGTCTGGCAGTCGAGTGCGTCCTGGGAAAAAAAATACATATATATATATATATATATATATATATATATATATATATATATATATATATATATATATATATATATATATATATATATATATATATATATATATATATATATATATATATGTATATGTATTTCAGAAATACTGGTCCTGCACCTCCAACTCTGGCGAACCGAAAACCATGGCATGTCCCATAGATTTCAGGCAAGGATGTTTTTTATTTTACCACAGCACAACAGTCTGACGCGTTTCGGGCGGATGCCCTTGCTCACAGATAGTCTGGCCGGTGTGTGCCATTATTTTTAAATGCATTAGTGAACACCATGTGATCATAGATATAGACAACATACTACTCAAAATGTCTGTAGTTCTTAGATTTCGAATGGAAGGGTAACAGGTGAAAATATTATCCCATCAAACAATTCATATACCAAATAAATTCAGGTAACAATGATCTCTACTGTCAACTTCATAAAAACATATATATATATATATATATATATATATATATATATATATATATATATATATATATATATATATATATATATATATATATATATATATATATATATATATATATATATATATATATATATATATATATATATATATATATTTGCCTAAATGCAGGATATTAGCCGAGGTAGTCTGAATAGTATTTGTGCAAAAATGCAAATGTAACCTTGTATCAAATGAACATTATATATCGCTAATGTAAACATAGTGACTGCGCATATATATGCATTTTGATAATAATATATCGATTTGGTTAAAAATCAATAAATAGTAATAGAAAAATTATCAAAATTAAATAACATATTTAAAAGTTGAACAGTTCATATATAAATGTAAACATCATAATTGTGCAAAATAGGCAGAATAATATAAATACTACAACAGACTACAATAATAAATATAAATATCTGAATGATATAAATAAAGACAGTAGGGACATCAAAAAAGATGACAGCACGTCTTAAGGTCATACGAGACTATATTGAAGTGTATGTTAACTATTATATGTGTACTATACAAAAAACGAAAACCCCAGGTGAATAATAATAAAGGGATCTTATCATGCGCGGACTTAGCCCAATGGGCATCAAGGCGCCTGGTGCAGTAGAGACTATAAATCAACTTCTGCATCTAAATGGAAAATATCTACAATTAAATAAAATGGCCAAGAAACAGTAAATTATTACATGGGAGTGGAAGGTAGTCATAGTTAAGCTAATGTCAGTAGGAAGAAAACTAGGATGAGATATTAAATGGAAGGAGGAACAGCTGCACACTCTATAAAAAATGATATAAATCTTCCGTTGTGTTGAGGCCATTTGGCACTTTACTGTCCAACTCAAGAATCATTTTTGATTCTAATTGTCTAAGCATTTTATCTCTGTCGCCTCCCCTGCGTGGTTTGGGGACAGCAGCTAATACAAAATACTTAAGACACTCGAGGTTGTTGTCATGCATCATCTTAAAGTGTCTTGCGACAGGATAGGAGCTGTCGTTGTTGACAATGGCTCGCAGGTGCTGCAAGATTCTGACATGCACCTGAAGCCTGGTACTCCCAACATACCTCAGGCCGCAGGTGCACGTCAGAGCATAAACAGCATACTCCGTCTTGCAATTAAAGATGCCCTTCATTGGTGATGGAGTTGGACTGAACGGAGTGGCATACTTGGTAGTGTTGATGCCAAACTTACATGCTCTACAACTAGAACATTTGGTAAACCCCAGCCGGGGTTGTAACCAAGATTCAGTTTTCAAAAGTTCAGGGAATGGATTAGAAACATGTTGGCGCATGGAAGGACCCTTCCGATAGGTGATGTTGGGTCCACCCGTTAGTTGGGGTGCTAGGACACCATCGGTCATCAATATCGGCCAACTTTTAGTTAAAATGGCTCTGATGCGCCGTTCCTGACAGTTGTATGTTGTCATAAATCTTAGACTTGAGTCGTCTTTACTGTTGATTTTTTCCGGACAGGGAACTACTGAGGGATTTAAGAGAGATTCCCTGGATCTTTTCTTCAGTTTTTCAGTAGCCATTTTAAGCACCCTATCACTATATCCCCTGTCTTTGAATCTTTTGAGAGCTTGAGTAGTGCAAACTGCTAATTCTTCCTCTGTACTGCATATCCTTTTCAGCCGGAGCAACTCCCCATAGGGGATGTTGTCAACAACATGGCGAGGGTGTGCGCTACTGGCGTGGAGAACTGAGTTCCCCGCCGTCTTTTTTCTAAATAGGGTGGTTCCAATTTTTCAATTTTTAACAAATACTTTAACATCTAAGAAATCTACAGTTTGTTTGTGCATTTTATATGTAAATTTCAGATTTTCTTGATTGATGTTAAGTTGTTCAATAAAACCGATGGCATTGGTTTCATCCCCCCTCCAAATCATAAAAACATCGTCAATAAACCGTATCCACTGTACTATGTGTTGTGAGTAAGTGTCATGATGTTTTCCCATGAGGACATGCTTCTCCCACCATCCCACGTGCAAGCACGCATAGCTGGGAGAGAAGCAGGCCCCCATAGCCACACCCCTTTTCTGCAGATAAATCTCTTTACCAAAGACAAAGTAGTTGTTGTATAAACTCCTTGTGACAAGCTCTATGATTATCTTATTGTGATTGTAACAATTAAGGGGTCTAGTCCCTAGAAAAAATCAAGTGCCCTCAGTCCTGTACTACGTTCAATGCTAGTATATAAGGACTCTATGTCCAGGGCAATGAGTAAAGAGTCAGATGTCCACTGAGTATCCTTTATCTTGCGCAGAAAGTCTCCTGTGTCCTTCACATAGGTGGGCAGATCTTTTACCAAACTTTGCAAAAAGTAATCCACGTAGATAGCAATGTGTTCCGCCATACTGTCAATTGCCGATATGATCGGTCTTCCTGGAACTGGTAAGGTTTCCTCGTGGATTTTAGGGATTAAATATAACCTGGGCATAACTGGATGCTGTACATCTAGGAACTTGAACTCCTGCATGGAGATCAGGTCTTCTCTCTTGTATTTGTAGAGCATTTTTTTTAGAGTGTCTCTCGCTTTGTCATACTCTTTTGCGTTGGTTTTCTGATAACATGTGATATCTGAAAGTTGTCTGGTCGCCTCGTTGATGTAGTCTTTTTGCGGCCAAATCACTCTGTTAAAGTTTTTCCCTAGTATCTTTCTGTCTTTTGCAATGTTTTATTTGGTAATGTAATTTTTTAAGATCTGCTGTCACCACTTTGTGGAATGAATCGATGGCGTCTCGGGCATGGTTGGTATGAAATTGGAGGCAGGTTTAAATGGACTGCTACCTGCTCCTATTTGGTTAATTTCGGCGTCTCTGAGCTCTTGCAGGGTCGATGGATTAGAGTTGATACTATCAGAAGTATCAGTGGTTTCTCCCATTTGGTGCAAGGTAAGTAATGCTCTGGTATCCTGAGCCAACAGCGTAGAAGGATTCAGTTCAATATTGGTAGGCTCCGTCTCATTCAGACCTTCCTTAACTCCATGGCTGCTAAGGCAATTCCCCTCCTGTGCTGGGAATTGCTATTCTTCATTGTTTTATGACGAGCTGGGCTCGTCATCAGTGTACGAGGAGGCTACACCATGACGAGCCCAGCTCGTCATGAGTGTGGAAGGGGTTAATATTGAAGAACTTACGCAGTACACACACACATTAACTCCTATCCTTGAAAGCTATCTTCAAACATGCAAAAGTATGTAAATGCCCAGAAGCTAACTGCCCACTCTCAGTCCTTAGGGAGGAGTGTTTCATTTGAAAAAGTACATGTGCAGGAGTAAATATTTTTGCAAGAGGGTTGTCTGATGGAAACACATTTACCACGTATGGCGGTACCACGCAGTATGTATGACGCAAGGCTTAACCACGAATATGCCTTTACCTTGCATGCCTTAACAATGATTCATGTATTGTCAAAGCATGTATGGTAAACACATTTCCGTGGTTAAGAGTTGATCCCCGACTCCTGCCCCCACCCTAAGTCCTATAACTACCCCCCTCTCTCCTGAAAACCAACCCCCTTCTGCCCAGCCCTAAAATCTTCCCTGCCTCCAGTCCTAAATACTACCTTTCCCTCCCCTAAGCCCTAAAAACTTACCCGACCTCCTCCTGAGACCTAAAAATGCAACCCCCCTCCCCTTATCGCTAAAAACTAAAAGCCCTAAAAACTCCCCCTGAATACAAACCCCGAACCCCCTGAAAACTACCACGAACTCCCCCACCCCAGAAAAGTACCCGAACGCCCACCCCTTAAAACAACTCCGAACACCCTCACCCCTGAAAACAACCACAAACCCCCCACGCCTGAAAACTACCCCGTAACCCCCTACCCCTGAAAACTACCCAAACCCTCCCACCCCTAAAAAACTACACAGAAAACTACCCCAAACCCAAACCACCCCTGGAAAGTACCCCGAATCCCCACCCCTGAAAACGACCCCATAGCAGGCCCTAGCCCCACTTACCCATCCGTGTCCACTTCCCCTCCCGACGCTCCATGCGTGGGTAAGGTAAATTCGCTGTTCGACGCATAGTTCCGGGTGTCATGTTGCCCCAACAAGAGTAACTCCACGATCTGTGAATTACAAACGTAGCTTTACGCTCTCCATGTTCACAGTAAGGGTGCAAATGGGTTTGTGAACTGGGCCTACAAGGCTTACCTCTCCTTTCCTTCCCTTCTTCCTCTACCTCTTGGTACCTCGGTGGTAGCTGGTGAAGCAACAGTTTGATAATACAATTAGAAATATTTATTTACTCCGAAACTGTATAGTATAAATGCGGATTGCAAATTTGAACATAATCTGCTGCTAAAATGTACAACGTGGACCTGTTGGAAATGTGACTGGCAAAATGTATATCATTTTGACTTCGTTGAAAAATATAGCCCATTTAAGTTTTGCTTTGAAAGTTGGCTCTCTTTTTTTGCATCGAACATTCTTCCTACAATCGCGCCATGTCCTCACGCTGAAGATTAGTGCCGAGATATGCGTTGGCCTCGTCTTATGACTATGGAAATATATAATAAGCTGTGGAATTTGTTAACAACGGGTTGGTTTTGCTTGTATTTGCTAGATCCAGACTGCCAGCCATATGCCCCGGGCGGCCTAATTTGATTCTTGTGACTTTCCACGAGACCTGATAACCTTACCCAAAATCCCCAGCATGAGGGGTGGAATTTACCTCTTATATTTGAGTTCTCTGTATTTCAGGCTTGTTCGGTTTGTTCAGAGGGAGAAGGGATTCCATCTTCTGCTTTATTAAATGGGGGTTTCCATTAAAACTCCTCTACCCATGCGGCCATGCAAGGCAGGGAAAACAGAAATGCGCCCCTGACAGACAGAAAGAAAAGTCCCTGAGATTCAGGGACAGGTTTTTCCTTGTTCTTTCTCCGAAACAAACCCCGAATTGGGTATACTGACATGGCAGCCCACATTGCAATGATTCTTTTATGAAAGTGCTGCCCCATGTTGATGGGATCATATTTGGTGAAAATTAACCTGGCAGAGAACTCTTGATTTAGTGGGTGGGCTGTAGCTGGGCAAGTGGATTTGGGGCTTCCACCATCAGAGTGATTTGAAAGCCAAGCTTCTTATGAAGAGCCCTGGCAATAGGGAGGAAGAGCAAACAGAGGTCTCAAGCTTACAGAAACGACAGGGCATTCGCCTCACAAGCTTCCTTTGTCCTCCCGCTTCAGCATTAAGCAGCTGGCAGAACACTCTGGGTGGAAACTAAAATGGTCCCTCCACAGGAGACCCAAATGTCCACATCTCTGCTGGGAGGTCTCAGGTGCGGGGCATATTACCAACAACTAGCGATAATTATTGCTATGTTTGTTTAGCAGCGATATTTTTATCGCCGAGCTGCGGCGATTTTTATCACTTAGGAACCTTGCTATTATCAAGGTTTATCTCCTAAGCGATAAAAATCGGCCGAAATGCATGAATATCGCTGAAAAGTCAGCGATATTCATGCATTAGCGAGCTAATGCTCTTAGCCATGTTATCCACCTACCATTGGATAACATGGCTAAGAACTGCTCAGGGGCAGGTGTTAGCTTTTGGAGATATTCGCGCTTAGCGCGAATATCTCCAAAAGTTGGTAATAGGAGATAGCGATGTTAGCGACTGTTTCCAGTCGCTAATATCTTGGCACGCCCACTTTGCATGTCATTAGTGATAAATATCACTGACATGCAAAGCGGGGCCCAAGATGGTCGCTATCTCCTACTAGCTGTTGCTAACTGGTGTTAGCGACAGCTAGGTAATAGGGAGATAATTTTTCTTGGCTTTTAAAGGCAAAAAAGCGGAGATAAACCCCCTTGATAATATGCCCCGCAGTGCGTAGTCTATTGAAGAGCAGAAGTCACATACCATTGTACCGGTCTGAATACTCCCTCTTCCTTGAAGGTTCAAGGCCCTGATTAAATATAGATGAATCTCTGCCCAAGACAGAAGTGCCTGAGACTAGAAACGTAGATAAGGGACCTTTGCTCCCACAAGTCTGTTGATATAGCAGTGGGTACCTTGGTAGTCTGCCTGAACCAGTAGAGACTTCTCTTGCACTGTACAGAAAAGTGCTGACACAATCCAAACAGCCATCTACTCCCTGTGGTTCAGAGACCTATCACTGTCCTGGGTCATCCATAGGCCCTGAGCTGAGGATGCTCCCACTGTAGCACCCTGAACCCTGATGCTGGAATCTGTAGGCGTGCCCACATGCTGACACTAGCAAAGCTGGACAATGCTAATGGGATATTTCTCCACATGTTCCAGTTGTAGAAAACCCTTATCCCTGCAGAGACCGCATTACTCAGATAGTTATTCTGGGACTCTGAGTCCCATCGAGCCATATTATTTTGAACTAGGGATTTCAAATGAAACTTGGTCCAAACCAATATGAATACAAAGGCAGCTATATCTCTGTGAAGCTGGCACCAGAAAAATCTGCAACATGACCAACCATAAGATTGACTTGTTTATGCAGCTGAAGACATCCTCTGGTTAAAAAATCCCCCCAAGCTCAACTCCTCCTTCGGCACTGGCAGAATAGCCTTCTTGAACAGGAGATCCTTACTCTCTGTTGTACAACACACGTCTCATTGGGATTGGGAGTTCAGGACATTAGCCGCATTCCTAATCCAGAGAAATGATAGAGAAGTTGGCCTGCACGAAATTCGATTGTATGTGATATCATAGAAAAACAATTTCATGAACTGCCTTAACTGAATTTCAGATAAAGTGTTTATTTCATATTTTCAAGGTAAATGTCATTTGGCATTTATTAGAAAACTTTTCATAAAAGGCTTTCTTTTCAAATTTAGATTAGCATGCTTAACTTTCAAGGTATAACTGCAATCTTTAAGCCTCTCTGTTGGTGTATCTGCAAAGGTTGCATAGCCTCTTTATTGCAATACCCCCATCTACATCTATCTGCTGTCTGGAAAGTTTTGGGGAGATTTGCCAAGCGCTTGCTGAGAGAAATGGTGGGGCCCAAAATACATTTTCCCTACGCAATTTTCCATAGGGTTTTAGTCACGATTATAGCCTCCAACCGCTGAACAGAATTACACCAAATTTGGCGGAAAACTAGATCTTTATACAGAAAGATGTCTTTTTGTAATTTGGTGTAAATCCTTTCAGTAGTTTTGGGGTTATTAAAGGAAAAGATGTATGTTCATCGAGAGAAGCGGAGGGTCTGTGGATGCGACAGATCTCAAATTGAGATCTGATTGGCTGCCACCACTTCAATCAGGAAGTGGTGACAGCCATCTTGGGATTCAGACTCGGCCGATTTCCGAGAAAAAATGCAAAAAACCCATAAGAGGGCAGGGTAGGAACACCCTGACCCCCTAGGCCTGATGGTGGAGTTCCGTGGGGACCCCACCTGTGGCCAAAAATGTTTTTTCTCCCCACAGATCTGCGACAAAATCTTTTTAAAAACAAGCATAGTTTCCTGTGGTTGTATTTTTAATGCCCACCGGGTGGGCCTGGTACCAGGGGCGGAGGAAAAATATAGATTTGGAGGGAGGGGGAGCACATGTTGCTCTCCAGTCTGATTTTGGCCCAGGGACTTCATCCTCGGGCCTGGGTGATATTACAAAGGGGAGGGGTCTGCACAGCCGCCTCCCTGGGCGGATCACAGTCTTGGTGACCCCATCCCCCTGGGCCTGGTCTAATACAAAAGTGAAAGGGAGGACCTGGCTTTCCTCCTGAGGCAGTATTGGGACCGAGGACTTCATCTACAGGGCCTGGCCACAGGTGAAAAGGGGGAGGATGGCACGCAGCCCCCCTTCACAGCCAGATTTCGGTCTCAGGTACCCCATCACCCAGGGCCTGGGAGTGTTGGTAATGGGGAGGGGGCCACACAGTTCTCCTCGCAGGACCCATCTCAGCCGGGGGGGGGGGGGCAGTCCCCAGTCAAAATTAGAAAGGGGAGAGGGCCTACTGTAGGAGAGTAGGATCTGCTTACTAGGTGACCCCCACTTTTGGCTTGTGTTTCACTGTTTTTCGACTTTAGTCTGGCTGGGGCCCTGCTATCCAGGACCCCAGCCTAGCTGCTTCCTCTTTAAAATGATTGCATGTTCTTTAGGTACACCTCAGTTGGTTACTGAGGTACCCTTGTGAGTCCCTGGTATATGGTACATTAGGTACCAAGGGCATAGGTACCTTAGAGGCCTACCAGGGGCTGCAGCATGTATTATGCCACCCCTGGGAAGTCTTCCAAACTGACACCACAAGACTGCTACTGCAGCCTGGGTAAGGTGGTGCGCGCACCCCTTACTAAGATATAGGTTACCTATATCTACCTTTAATCACTGAACAAAGAAACCTATTAGTCACCCCTATGGCAGGCCTTATCAATCCTGAAGGCATGGTGCTTGGTTCTGTGAGAAGGTGCCCATGCATGAGCAGGGCCCCTCTGCAGCTTTCAGAATCTATTCTCTGAGGCTGTTTTGTGACGTAGCCAGACCATATACTCTTAAGTGCATTATAACCTTGCAGTAAATGCTAACTTTGGAATGGCCACACTGAAACATATCGTGTTTGGTGTCAAACACTTTGGAATCCTACCCCCCCTCCACCAGTCCTGGCAGCGGGGGTAGAATTCCACCCTTTTAGAGGGAGAGACATGTACACACTGGTCTAACCGGTAATAGTTTAAAAGAGCCCTGGCATCACAAAATGGATGCTGCAGCCACAGACACGAGTCTGGCCTCCTGCTGCTGACTGAAACTCCGGCAGGGGAGGCCTGGACAATAGGTTTCCTGTCAGAGGGAGGTGTAACCACGTCCCAGAGAGGCTTTTGTATATTGGGGCTGGCTGGGTGGGTGCACTCTGAGTGTGCTTTCAAGTCTGCACTGGGGCACATTTGGTGTCCCTGTACATAGTCCATTACAAACTGGTTGCAGGGGCTACCAGCCCCTGCTCTGCTGTGAAACTGGACAAAGGACATGGATGTAGCCAAGCCTCTTTTCAAACCCTCCCAAAGGTGGGTCCCCAGAGTATGTCCAACCCCTTTCTTTAGTATAGGTACGGAACCCCTGGCAACGGGACTTTAGATTTCACCTGGCTGAAACTCTGAAACTGAATCCTGAAACTTCGACGCTCTACTAAAGACTAGAGGATGGAAGAATCTCCCTTGGGGTCAAGGAGTGACTCCCCTGCTCAAGCAGGCACCAACAAAGCATTTGCAGGTCTGCATCTCCGAAGCTCTATCGGTCTCCGAAGTATTTGCAGCCCAGGAAGAGGATTTCCTGAATTTTTGAAGGCCGACCTGAGTCCCCAGCAAAGCTGAGACCCACAGCCCTCACGAGTGATGTGAAACTGGAACCCCTGGACACCGTGTACATTTGCTAGTGCATTGACTTCCTTAGCTTTTCTGAAGTTGTGCTTTGGGTTACTTATAGCCCAATCCCCGAGCACCATCTGCACTGAAGATTGTGGGCCTACACTTCACGAGTGTTCCGTGAGCTCGCTTCTTGCATTTTCGCTTGAGGCTCCTTTGTGATCCCTAGTCCGTCAACTGGTGGGTCCCCTTGAAGGTAAGTCTACTTTTCCATGGGCTTCCCTGGTTACTCTAGACGTGTCCTGACTCTCCATTGCGTGGTGAGTCCCTCAGACCTTGCTGGTCTGCATCGAAGCATTTCTTTGATTCCTGTGTGAGTTGCTGTTGCCAAAGCTTGTTGGGTCCAATCCGGGTACAGACACCGCAGCACTTGACATCCTTCAAGGGAAAGCTCGGATCCAGACCTGATTGTCGTCGACGCCTCTTGGTCCTCGTGACTGAAGTGTCAAGCTTCACCTTCTTCACCTGAAATCACCCGGCATCGGTGGGCATCCGCCTATCGTGCTCCTGGTCACTGGCAAGTGACCCAGACTCTGTCCCCTCTGCTTTCCGGTTCTTTTCATCTACGATCCAGGCCTGGATCACACCGGACACTTTCCACTTGGACGCCAGCAGCTCTTTGCAGCAGATCCCCGTTGAAAACGACAACGAAACCCAACTCCTTAAGACACTTATGCACCCGGCTTCCCTGGGTGAGGTAACTCGAGTATTCCGGTGCTCCCATGGGTGCTGGCTGTAGAACCCCCTAGTTCTGATTGGGTTTGCTCCAAGTCCTCTTCTAAGTGTCCTTTATCTTTAAAATTCCAACGCGACTTTCCCCATAGAAGTTCATGGTGATTTGCGGCTGTGTTAACACACTGCACGCGTCCCCGTGGGTCCCCTGTGTCATTACCTTGGGTGGTTCCTGGTGGCCCCAGCGTTTCTAAAGGCTCTAGGCCTTGTGTATATGCAAGCCGTGGTTCTTATATCACTTTCTTAATATATGGTTTGGTACGCCCCTAGGGCTCAACGTATATTGTGCTAATTCACTGTGTGATATTAAGTTTTCCTTATGTACTTTTGCCTTTTAGCCTCATAAAGAGACTAGTGGGATGTGTTTAGAATAAATACATATATTTTACAAATATACCTGGTTTGGTTCTCCTTTCATTTGCTCATTCACAAGATTATAGACTGGTTAAACAAGCTGCTTTACATTCCTCCAAGACTTAGCCTGAAGGCTGCTTTCCACAGCTACCACTAGGATAGCTTTCTATAAAGGTTGTCTTTAACCTACCATCAATATGGATCGTTTGGACTGGTCCAAGGTACCCACTAGAATAGTGGACATCACATGCCAGGCCAACTTCTCACACCTACCTCCTGAAGCCATTAATGGCACTGGGGACCCCATCACCAAGGGCTGGCACTTGCAACGTCCCGTAGTGCCTACCCTAGGACACAGTGGTTTATCCGCCTGCACTGCCACAGGCAGGGAAACCTGTGTTTGCTCTCGCTTGGCGGGAGCAATTTCAGAGCTCCAACCAAACAAGAGCACATGAAGTCCGCTACGAACATGCGGGAGAATGAAAAATGCTCCTGCCCACTGGGAGCGGATGTCAGATCTGTTTCCCTGCCCACAGAGATGTGGGCAGAGAAACAAATCCGAATATTGCTGCTGCTTGCAGGGAGCAGCATTTTTAGCTGCTTCCTGTGCGCAGGAGAAATGCTGGCTCCCTCTGGATGTGGAGTGCCGGCTGGGACTGTGGGGGCCTTGGACCGCCCCTCGATCCTGCTCCTAGGGCATAACACCACGAGCCTCCCCCCGAACATCTGGCCCGCCTGCATGGGTGAACCCCCCACCCCCAAGACCGAGGTCAAGAGTCTCGGAGTATGGCTAGAGACGGATCTCACCTTTAGGACACAGGCAAGAAAGACTGCCGGCACCTGTTACGGACTACTGAAATCGTGCAGGAAGGTACTTCCCCTACTGCCTTTCCAATCGCGTCTCCTGCTGATCCAAGGCCTAATTTTATCGAGGCTGGATTACTGTAACGCCATATACCTAGGATCTCCAGAAGCCACGCTCCAAACTCTTCAAAAAGCCCAAAATGCCGCAGCCCGACTCCTGACAAACACCCCGGCAAGAACTTCTGCCAAGCCTGCACTGAGGACGCTGCATTGGCTCCCTATTAGGGAAAGAGTAACCTTGAAGACCCTCTATCTGGCCCACAAGGTACTGCACAATGCTGGCCCTCCTATCCTTGGGAACTGGATCACACCTTACAGACCCACAAGAGCGCTCCGTTCCGAACATGGGAACTTCATCACGATCCCCAAGGTGAGGAAGGCCCGGTTCGGTGGCCGTCGCTTTTCGGTCAATACGGGGAAAAAATGGAACACACTCCCCCTGAGCCTCAGAACAGAACCAAACCTTCTAAGGTTTAGGAAGGCCCTCAAAACCCTACTTTTTCCCTGAGCCATCCCTCCCACTCCCGACTATCTTCCACTGGTGGTAATAGGTTCAGCGCTGGGATACCCTCTGGGTGACTACGCGCTTTAGAAATCTTTAAATTAAATTAATTAATGGGTGCCCTGGGTGGGCACCAGGGCACCCACACTTTATTGGCTGGGCCCCAGGGAATGGGCTTTCTGGGGCCATAATTAAAGCTGCTTTTTAGTATGGGGACATAGTCCCAATGGTGTGGAAATAAATGAGGAAAGAAATAGAAGGTGTCAGGGTAGAGGTACCCTGACCCTATGGCTGGAATATAGGTGTTTTTGAGAAACCCCTTATGTGTATAATATGTGGGAATTTTTTTTTTCCACGAGCAAAATTCACTAATTTGTTGCGATGCTCAGCGTGGCTACCTGGTTTAATGCCACTACAAATTCGCAAATACCACTTAAAAATGGAAAAATAAAAATACAACCACAGACTCACTCAGACACTAATGCACTCACACAGAGATGCACTCACACTCTCTTACACCAACTCACTGAGCCAGTCAGAGGCTCACGCACCCCTCGCAGACCCACTCAGACACTCATGCACCACTCATGGACCCAATTAGACACCCACACACCCACTTACACACCCACTCAGAGACTCTAATCCTTAAAATAGTAGTGTCATAAGTAAAATTCCAGCATTGTCAGCTTGTCGCAAATTCCAGCATTGTCAGCTGGTCCCAAATTGTGGTACTTGCTTTACAGCTGTTTCTTTTGGCCTCACAGTGTTTCACATCAGAAATGTCCTGGTAGCATCATGCGGTCACAGCTTTTGAGTATGCTTCTTAGACTCTAACAACTTGCAGGTCTGCTTAACAATCAGTGGAGTGGCATTACTCATTCAGAACAGTCTAATTCATGCTTCAGTGTCACAATGATGGTGCCAGGTCTTGGAATATGCCCACTATGGAACCCCTTTGCAGTGTCCCATACTATGTTTGTTTCATCAGCTGTCATGCCTCGAGTACCTTCAATTATTCATTCACACAACTGTAATTTGACTGTTACCCTTATGTTCCACAACAGAATGGATCTGCAAGTTACAGGGTATATGTTTGCCATTTTAAAAATATTTGTATTCGTTTTTGAACACAGATATCGCAAATCAATTACAATCACCACTCCTTGGGCACATGGAAAGGGAACACTTATTGCTGTTGAGCAGTAACATTATTCATAACTCCAACGTGTTTGATATACAGGTTTAGTGTTGCTTCATATTGCCCTGTGTCTCGCTGTCAACATTATGTACACCCCCCCCCACCCTTAGAGAACCTTGTCTGCCATGTATGACACACCAAGCACAGAACTGTAGTCAGCATTTCTTCCACCCTGTAATGACCACTGCACAGCGGCCTGGTAGCTCCTGCGTTCCACCACACTCCACGTCACCAGCGAAACCTCAAATCCCTGACAGGTCAAAGACTGCACACCTTCTTCTCCATGACTTCATATATAGTTGTGGTTCAGGCTTCAAGAAAGCTGGGACCCCTCTTCCTCAACAATCTGGTTGATGGATCTTGTTGTTCAGCATGAGAGGTAAGGAAAAAACTCTTTTCACAATACTTACATTTCAAAGTATCCAAACCACTATGTAAGAACTCAGGTTGACAGCTAAATTCATTTCAAATTCTGAAACAGATTAAGGTACACCAATCTAAGCATTATGGTGTAAAAGTACAGTGTAAATAGGATGAAGCCAAATCTCTGTAATCGATTCACCCTATATAACAAAAAGAAACCAACTAACTCGATCACAGCAACATATGTTCTCAGGATACGAAAATGCATGTTGGATTGCATCAGATTTCCATTTAGAAACCCGACAAGTCCCTAATTATCCCTACGCTATCTTAAAGAGGAAATCCTAACCTAAAACAAGTTTTGGTACAGCTGAAAAAGGTGTCAGCCATTAGAGCCCTCCTAAGAAGTACTCCAACCAGGGTCATGTAGCGTGGATCCAGAGCCAGAAATGGGGTCTGTACCTCGAGGTGTCCTATAGCAAAAGTGCATCTGTCCCTAACTACATTACAACATAAGCAATCGCTGAATTAAGGCACCTCGCACAGTGCTACTAGTAAATTTCAATCTCCAGCATCCGGCTACTTCCTTTCTTTGCCTCCATACTCACACGCTGAAATATTTCATATGTCCTTGGTGCCATCTCCTTCTCCCACAAGAACTCACCCCGTCCCTCAGGCCTCTTTATCTACTAGGAACAATAACTCTTCCTCTCAACTAATGAAACCTTGTCCACCTGCAGTGGGAACACAAAACACATGAAAGCAAAATGCAAATCAAAAGTTAGCTGAAAAATAAATCAGAATGCATTTAGGGCCTGCAGTTAAGCTAAATTAACGATGTACAGGTTACATTATGTCAACCCTATTACAAGCAGATAACCCATACTTTCAGCATATACTTCAACCATATCGTAATGCTAGAGTAAGGCACTTAGCAATGTAAAAGTAACGCAATGCGCAATACAACCACCAGGTACGTCGTTATGCAGAAATAAGGCACTGCGTAAAACACTAATCAGGTAGTTTGGTATGCAGGAATAATGCAATACGTAATACTCTAATCAGGTAGTTCGTTATTCAAAAACAATGCAATGCGTCATACTACAATCAGGTAGTTCGTTATGCAGAAATAATGCCATGCGTCATACACTAACCAGGTAGTACGTTATGCAGGAATATTGCAATGCGTAATACACTAATCAGGTACTCCGTTATGCAGAAATGATGCAATGTGTAATACGACAATCAAGTACTCTGTTATGCAGAAGTAAGATAATGCATAATACACTCCGGCACCGATCACTGTGCCTTGGGCGGTCTTCTCACGAGAAATGCGCATGCGCATGCTTGCGCACATGCACAGTTTTCTTAAGCAATATCCAAATGGTGAGGAAGAGGAGGAGGGCAGGGGACACTGCGGTAAAAAGGTAAGTGGTTTTTAATTATTTTAAATTACTGCTAACATATATCTTAATAGGGGGGTAGAGGCTGGCGGCGGGCGGCACTCTGCTCCGCTGCGGAGGGTGCAGAGTTTTGCCTACTCCGCGTTCTCCGCAGAACACGGAGTAGGCAAAACTTTGCACACTCTGCGAGCGGAGCGGAGTTCTCTGCCCCCGGTTAAATATGGCTCGATATGTAGTCTGGCGGAAAGGGGGTACTTCAGCGCAACAGGGACAGGGTACCCTCTCTTTCAAACTGAAGGTCTGCCCGCCTCATATAAAGTTGCACAGATCTTCAGTGTGTCGGAGACCACCTCCGAAGGCCCAACAGAGTATGGGCCACCAAAGGTTTGTGTGGACAAAGGGAGAGACGTGGGTGGGCTATTTTTCACACAGGTCCAGCATAGGTGCCCAAATACTGAGAAGAACAAAAAATGGTATGCAGTTCCTAGAGGGTATGTGATTTTCTTTAAAAAATATATATAAACATTGAAGGTTTGCTGCACGGCTCCATCATGTTGACAGAGCTGTCCATCAAACTTTTAATGCATTTACAGGAACCACCGTGATGGCAGTTCCTGTAATGCAAGAGATGTACACTGGGTTGGCAGACATCACACACTTTTGTGGTTGGGTACTTCCTCAGGGCGCAGGTCTACATTGTTCTGTCACCCTGATAGAGTCAATATCCATCCACCAAACTGTAAATCAGGCCCCAAATTGTTAAGTTCTCTGTTGATGTGCTCATTTAGAAAATAATCAGACAGGCCACCATGAGGTAGACAATGAAAGTACCAGTTTTAAGAAATAGGCACCTATGCTGTGCGCCAGAAAATACCAGCTCAAATTATGCAATGCACTCAACTTGGACAAAAGGAATTGATGATTTATTGAAGTGAGTTATTTGCTTCCTGGCTGCTCTCTAAGGACAATAAGAATGCTCACCACCTGAGGCTGAAGCTATGCACAGCAAAGGTAAGTGAATAGGTATGACCACCCTGAATATTCCCCGCTGTGACCAACATTTTTAGGACACATTCAGCAAGATTCAGTAGAACTAGCCCTGGCTCTGGTATCATTTCAAGAATTGCTGTTGAAGCAAGAATCTGGCTGCTTCTCACTCTGTTCCATCAGTGCCTATACGGCTGCAGCTTTGCACCATGTCATCAGGACACCATGGGTCATGTTTCATAATGAACCCCTGGGGTGCAACAGGTGTTCGTGATAATAATGCACATTTTAGGCCTGCACAATCGGCAGGGGTGAGCTCTCAATTGTGATAGGACATGGCCCAATAAAAATGAATGGAAATTTGTGTCCCTGTGCTCACTTCATATTACAAATTGGAGGTAGAGATAAAGAGACTGTTGGGAGATACACTGATTATGCTCCAATAATGAAGAAGAGGCTGAGGGTCACAGGGACCCCCAGGGACCCCCCGGCTTTTCCCCGCAAGTGAGTGTAGTCAAGCAGTGCACCCACCTGCAATGGGGTCCATGCCTCCTCCTCAAAGGTGCAAGTTCACACCTGCATTGAGGAGAGGGCTTTGTATGTGATATACGTGAATTGGCACAGTGTTCCTTTCTGTGCCAGGCAAAAGTGCATACTGGGACTCATTTTGCATAATACGCCCACATGTTTCTAGTCCTGGATTATTTGAATCATTCTTAGTTGTGCCATCCCAATAAGTCAATAGACACAAATTGAGAATGCCAATCCCAGAATACATTTGGTATGTGGCTCTTAATCTGTCGTCTCTAAACCGTTGGGGGTCCGCAACCCTACTCAGGGGGTCTGTGACTGCTTAGAAAATTAAATATTATTAATAGATTAATAATGTCTATATAAAATAAGGACGCAGCAAGTATAATTGAAAATGTTAAAATGTTCTGCAAATGTGAAGAAATATGAAATTGGAGGCTAAAATGAACTTGGCATCCTCACACTAATTTGTGGGATGAATGCAAGTGCATCAAACAGAACATAGTATGGACGATGGGTGCCATCAACTGAATTTAGAAAAACTCATAACTTCTATTGAAATAAAAATGATGATTTTTTATATTTGTGAATTAAATAAAAAATGGAATTGTTTGTGTCTTTGTTTGATGACTACTTGTTTCTGTATTTTTGTGTATTGTTACGCAGCTCAAATCATACAAATTTCTTGGGCTGAGGTCCCTGGATTCCAATAGTGAGTCAGTGGGGGTCAACAGAAACCAAAAGGTTAAGAACCACTGCATTAGGTTGTCGAATGGATGCCCCTGGATAGAATCAGGAAAGCATGAGCGAAGGTGGTTAGTTAGAAAGGACACATTTGCATTCTACCAATCTCTTGCTCACATCCGCCTCCCCCAGCACAGCTTGGCCTTATAGTTGAAGTAAACATTGACAGATGGACATTGCAGACAGGAGTTAATGTCAACTCTGGATGGGAAAGGTGACAAGCCAGGAATAATGAATGATAAATAATTTAGCAAATGAAATGTGTCATTAATAAATAACGCCCACATAAAATCTGTTCTTCTTTTTTTAATTTTCTACTGCAACATCAAGGCTTTGGCTTCAAAAAAAGATACAAAATTAGTTCCATTTATCAAGCGTTGTCTTCTTGTCCTGCAGAAGCAATAACCGCCTTTCTTGTTGTTAATCCACAGTAATTCAAACACAGTGCTAATGAGGGTTCCTTGATGTGCACGTGTATTTCCTTTGGATTCCAAAATACAATCTTTGTGCTGACTGTGAAGTGTCTGGCACCGACGGTAGATTGAGCGAAATTTAAATATGCAGTTTCCCAAATCCTTTGGAGAGGTGAGGGTACAGGTATCTGTCTGAGTCTCCAGCCCCCGTCCCCATAATAAATGCACATCCTGTGGTGATCATCAGAACGTACATTGGAATGTTTAGAATGTGACATCAAATCGCTTATTGAAATAGTTGTAAACACGCAGCTGCAACAGTGACAACAGAAACATTACTTTGTAGAAGGACAGAAGAGGCAGCTAGTGTGAGTGCTTGCAAATTAATGTGACAAACTCATTGGCGACCTTAGAGTCGAAAATGACAATTACTGTACCTACCTTGTGTACCCTGTCCCAGGACTCAACCTGCTACTTGCTGATTAGGTCCATCAAAGTTGAACTAGACTGGAGTTTTTTTAGGTCGAGCTGATGTGGCATTCATGCGAAGCATGAATGCATCAGCTCGACAACTTATGTTGCCGGTATTTAGGAGAGTGGACAGCAGTCAGACGCGCGCTTTCCCATTGTCAGATTTCACCTCGGGAGTGCGCGTCTGAGCTGCGCTTGCGCAGAGCACAGCCCTCGCTCACACACAGACACAGGCAACCCCCACCCCTCTGCATGCACGCACGCACACACACACAGGCGCGCGCATGCACACGCAGGCACACTATCCCCTGCCTCGCATTCTCTCAATCACACACAGTCACGCATGCGCACACACATGCACACACGCACACACGCGTGCACACACTCCCGCCCCCTCCCCTCCCCCACAGGCATACACACAGGCACGCACGGACTTCACATTAGCCCTGGGCCCCACTCACCGACTGCGCTCTTCCGGCGGGGCTCCACACGGCGCGTCTCCTCATCTAAATCGGGGCTCCCTCAGGTCAGAGGAGCCCCGCAACAGGCGCCACACTCCTCCTTCTCCCCGGCCCCCTCCTGGGGACCCGGGCTACCCCGGACGGCAGGGCGCTCCATGCGCCGGCAGCTCGCAGACCTCGGGAGGCGGGACTTCCGGTCGGCCGCGAGCGGATTGGCCGGCCGGCCAAGAGCTTCCGGGTCGCCGCGGGCAGCGCGGCGGCACTCTCGCGGCAGGACAAAGCAGGCAGGACAGTGGTAGTGGGGCAAGCACTCCGCAGCCAGCCTCGCTAGAACAAGGGAGCGGATGAGGAGAACACCTAATCTGAAGCTGACGTCGTGATAGTGCTGCGTTTGTGGTGTGTGCTTTCCACGTCGGTGGTTATGCATGAGCGCTACGTGAAATAGGAGTGGTATATGGGGGGGGGGCTGCACATGTTCAATAGCGGGATTTACGTGTCCTCTTCGAGATCGGTGACAAGAGCACCTGCATATCAGCGGTATACATCACTGAATATCTGTCTCTGGAACATCATTAAAATATTCATTATTTAGGGGGTTGGAAACCGAAGCACCTACGCTCGAAACTCATGGCAGCATCTCTGACACCGACATGGTCTACAAGGGCCCTGCGTAAGTAATGGGGGTGTAAAGGAAGCTCGAGAGGCTGTGCACCTGCTGCAGAGACCCGCTGGTCCTCGCGGTTCGGGCCGCTCAGCCCCCCAGCCTTCCTGGGCGGCACGCGACACCATACGCTGCTTCGATTAAAGTAACATGATCACCAATTTAGGACGCCTATAGAACGGCTCCGGTGCTTCTTGGCGCTTCCTGATTAAATGTCCATGACTGTAATTACTGAATGTGGTGTAAATTCAGCGGTCACCTGAGGATCACAGACCCACCCTCGTGCAGATGCGTCACAGCGGCCAGAGGGAAGGGAAGGCGAGTGCTCTGCGGGGCAGCGCGGCAGGTCTGTGCACCTGCTCCAGCTACAGTAGTCACCTCGACTCTTGCAAGAGTCGTATCCCAGCGACTGAGCTGAGACTGCCACCCGTATGCGGTTAAGCAAAAAACAGCAGCAGGTGAAAGATGTGAGTACAGTACTTTGAAACCTCTCTCCACGTTATAAAGCGCTGTATATAAATATTGCGCGCGATGCAAGGCTTCAGGCTCTCTGTAATGTTTGCATTCTGGACTCGGAGAGCTGTTTTCTCTTTTTTTTTAAACGGGACTACAAGCCCCAGAATGCAAAGGGAAAAGCCGGGCCTGGGCGCTCGGCTCGCACTTGAATAGATTGCTGGGCATTGTGAGGTGACGTCCGGGGATGAGCACTGGACTCCCTCAAAAGCCGAAGCTGAATTGAGGTGATCTGGCGGAGGGAGCGCAGTGGAAGGATATTACTTCATTCCATCACGATGCAGCCTGGCTCTTCCCCGCGGACACGTCATCTCTGCAGCGCAAGATTGATCTGCTAACATCCGGGCATCACGAGGTGGATCTCCCGGGCTTCTGGCTGAGATGGCAGCAGAGCCGAGATGGCAGCTCATCCGTCATATCCACCCTGGGGTGGGGAGGGTGGGGGTGCAACATTGAACCTGCGTGCCAGACGAGCCGAGCTTTTCACAGCGTCGCGCGGCCTCACCAGGGTATTCAGCGTTATATAAATTCACCAATATAATATATGGGATAAAGTACTCCTCTCATGAATTTCAAGTACATTACAGGACACCATGGAGATGCATGACCATATAGAGGAAGTCAGAGTTCGGCCTCTTTCCCTTATTCAGTCATGGAGCTCCAAGAGGATTTGTATGTTGCTTTAATGTACAAGAGAGGGTATTTTATTTCTTATAATAGACAATCACATCATCTCAATTCCCACAAATGTTTTTCATCCTTTATGTCTTGCTCCGCCATATGAAAACAATAATATGCCTGCAAGCATGAATAAAAGTGATATCTCTTTAGTAAAAAATGAAATACACATAAAAAAGCATCTAGTGCCTTATGTGAAACCATTTACTTTTGCGACTCGCAATTTGCAACCTGCGAGTAGCAAAAAGAAATATGCTAATGTGTCTCAGACACATTTTGCTATTCCCAATGGGGTCGCAAATGACCTGCCTCCTCAATATTCATGAGGCAGGTCGCAATTTGTGAAACATTGGGTATGGGCCACAACACAGGAATGCTGGCCTGCTGGGGACAGCAGACCCCCATGTCTGTGTTTCCTTTTTAGGTCGAGCAGACCTACCCTCAATGCGTGAGCATTGAAGGTGTCTGCTTCAGACCTATTGTGGCCCGTATTTAGGAATGTGGACAGCTACCAGACGCGCGCTTTGACGAGGTCAGATTTCACCTCGGGAGCGAGCGTCTGGTAGCTGCGCATGCGCGGTGCAAAGCCCTTGCTCACACACAGACACAGGCAGCCCCCACCCCTCTGCATGCACGCACGCACGCACACACACACACAGGCGCGCGCATGCACGCGCAGGCATACGGCACACATACAGGCACACATACAGGCACACTATCCCCTACCTCGCATTCTCTCTCAATCACACACAGTCACGCATGCGCACACACATTCCCTCGCGCACACACGCACACACGCGCGCACACACTCCCTCCCCCACCCCCCCCAGGCATACACACAGGCACGCACACACTTCACATCAGCCCTGGGCCCCACTCACCGACTGCGCTCTTCCGGCGGGGCTCCTCACGGCGCCTCTCCTCATCTAAATCGGGGCTCCCTCAGGTCAGAGGAGCCCCGCAACAGGCGCCACACTCCTCCTTCTCCCCGGCCCCCTCCTGGGGACCCGGGCTACCCCGGACGGCAGGGCGCTCCATGCGCCGGCAGCTCGCGGACCTCGGGAGGCGGGACTTCCGGTCGGCCGCGAGCGGATTGGCCGGCCGGCCAAGAGCTTCCGGGTCGCCGCGGGCAGCGCGGCGGCACTCTCACGGCAGGACAAAGCAGGCAGGACAATGGTAGTGGGGCAAGCACTCCGCAGCCAGCCTCGCTAGAACAATGGAGCGGATGAGGAGAACACCTAATCTGAATCTGGCCAACACTGTAACACACACGGAGACCGGAAGCCTGACCCACGAGAACCTAATAACACACAGGGATTGCAAATATCCACTCAAGCGCAACTCCATGGGGGAACGTTTTCTTACAAGGGAATGTTGAGCCAAGAACGCCGGAGAGTAATGATTATGTATAATACGTGCAAAAAGTGCAAAATATGATGTGAACAATAAGCAGTATATACGTGTATCGACTGTCTTGAAAAAAACAAAATCTGGTTGGAAAAAAAAAAGTGAATCTGTCACTTACACATCTGCCATTAACTAGATTTCCAAGGTAACGAGCAAAATTTTGGTTTCTACTATAGGTGCTGTTAATACTGTAGCCTTTTCTGCTGTAATCTTTGGGAATTCTAGTTGTGCTATGCTTTGCCTCTAGACATGTTGATCCCTCGCAGACTGTGCTGACTCTGCCCCTCCTGATTATGAAACTCACCAGCGCAATCACCATGCAGTCTCATCTCTCTGTCTTATGATGTCTGCCCTGCCACCATTTACTTCTGACCCTCACCCCTCCTCACCCTCTCACCCTCACACACCCTCACCCCCTCACCCTCACACCCCCCTCACCCTCCTGCACCCTCACCCTCCTGCACCCTCACCCTCCTGCACCCTCACCCTCCCGCACCCTCACCCTCCCGCACCCTCACACCCCCGCACCCCGTCACACCCCCGCACCCCGTCACACCCCTGCACCCCGTCACACCCCCACACACCGTCACACCCCCACACACTGTCACACCCCCACACACCGTCACACCCCCACACACCGTCACACCCCCTCACCGTCACACCCCCTCACCCCGTCACACCCCGCACCCCGTCACACCCCCTCACCCCGTCACACCCCCTCACCCCGTCACACCCCGCACCCCATCACACCCCCGCACCCCGTCAAACCCCCGCACCCCGTCACACCCCCCCACCCCGTCACACCCCCGCACCCACCCCTCACCCACCCCTGCCATTATAAATTACAATAACTTTTATTTAAGTATTAATTATTGAAAAAAAATCAAAAGCCATTATTATTTGTAATATCAATACACGTAAGTCACGTAAATACAACACATATTGCATTACAAATGCTATAGGTGTCACATTTGCGAAAGTTATAACTATTGGCATTGTAAATGACAAAGCTATTAATTTCGCTATTTTCAAAAACAAAACCTAAATAAAAAAATGGTCATTTACAATACCAATAGCTCAAACTTTCCTAATGCGAGACCTATTGCATTGCAAATGCTTGTTACTATTTGAGGTCGTGGCCTGGTATGTTGATCTGGACTATTTCCATTAAAGCAGGACTAAGGCTGACTTCCATATAGTTGGCCAATGTCTGTAGTGGGACAGTGGATATGAAAAGAGTATGACAAGCACTTCATCAATCATTTTATTTAGTTTTTCCGTTGCCCTACAACTCAAGCTCATAAATCTAGAGAGAATAAATAACTAGCGTTATTAACTTGTTCTGTGGTGACTAAAGGTGAAATAAAGTCTGCAGTGCCAATGAGTAGTTCTAGTTATATCATAAGCCAAGAGACTAAAGATCTAATTGTTTATCAATGTCAGCAAAACACAGGCTTGCAATGCAGAAGAATTCGTGAATAACAACAATATATACACACACATATTCACAACCATAAACACACATACACACACACTCACACACATATATATATATATATCCTCCTTTCAACCACGACTGCTGCTCACCTCCGTGCTCCGTATTGCTTTGATTACTGGGGGTAATCCCCATTACTCTTAGTCCTACTCGTCCTCGGCCCAGTCATAACACGAGTAATTCCACATGACAGGAAACAAAACAGGAAACGCTTTTAGAGTCCACCCACCCTCCTGTCAGGTGCTATAACACACCTCACCACCAGAAGCAAATCCTGATGTACCAAGCACCGAAGGCCTGGAAAGGGAGGGCGGGCGGGTAGTATGACTGGGTCGAGGACGAGAAGGACTAAGAGTAATGGGGATTACCCCCAGTAATCAAAGCATTACCTCTATGTCCCTCGTCCTTGACATGAGGCATACCAAAGCAACCCCAAAAAGGCCTTTGGCACACCACCCATAGAAATAGAACAGACACAAAGGAGTGCAGCAAGACAGAGTTTAATAATAAACAGAAACAAACAGAATCAAACAGGTGGGGGAATCCTCACAGCTTGCAACACACCAGAACCAAAATTAGGGCGGCCAGACAGAGCACAATTCAAGCGATAATGTCTCACAAAAGTGGACTCGGACGCCCAGGTCCCCGCCCTACAAACCTCCTCAAGGGGAACTCCATGGAAAGCAGCCCAAGAAGCAGACACACCCCTGGTAGATCTCGCCTGAACACCAGACGGGCAAGGCAAACCAGAGCCCTGGTAAGCGGAATTTACCCTCTTCTCTATAACCTCCCCATATGCGCCCTGCTTAGAATTGCAAGAGTACTTAAATCACGTCCATTCCTAAATAGTCTTTGTTGACAGTTAACTGAGCCTTTCTGAGACTATTTTGGTGAATTACAGAGAAACTTGTGACTGCTTTTAGGCATGTAAAAACTACTACCCATATAATAAATAGCACTGTGTACAAACAAATTGTCTAGCCCATTCAGCTCAATATAGGCAGTAGGAAAGTTTCAATTTTTCAGTATAAATCGGATACCTTTAAAGGAAGAATTCAGCTCATGTCAAAACCTATTTGAGCAGAATTTTCCGATACAGCAATTTTCAGATTTAGCCATGAAGTAGAAAAGTGGGGAAGTGTGGCTCAATGGTTAGAGCGGCAGACCCTGATGCAGCGGTCTGGCCTGGGACCAGGGTTTAATTTCCGCCTCGGCGGGTCTTAGGCTCAATTTCCTCGGACATGATAATTCTCGCCTCGGTGGCTGCTCTAATCATGGGTCCCACTCTGCAACTCTAGTCAATATTTTGCTTAATCTCCACAATGGCCCCAACAGCGCTGGGATGCCTGGCTTCACCTTGGGGGTGCCCAGGAGTGGGCATTTCACAGGGAAAAGCCAGGAAGGATTCCACAGCAGTATGCGTACAGCGCCAAGACGCCTCAGGGTATAAGTGTGCTATACAAGTACGAATTCATTTCAAGTATGCTTATATCTGTTTCAGAATTATGTTCTCATAGTTAGATTTCCATTCGTACTTGAGTTCAATGTATTTTGTACTTATTGTTCAGTATATATTCTGGTAGCCATCATGTCCACTTTCTGTTGGTAACAACTTGCAATTGTTAATGTTCTGCTTTCTGTAAATACGAAATAGGAGTCAAGGCTGTCCTGGTTTTTATTGCTGGGCCAAGCTTTTGCCGAGGTTGTAGATCCTCTGAGAATGCTTCTTTTCTCCAAGTCGGTCTGAAGGTGTATTGTCCTCAAAGAACTCACTAGTGAAAGATTGGGAAACTTGGTAAAGGACAGAGACAGGGAGAGAGAGAAGACACAGGAGCACTTGCTGGGGTGTTGTATTAAAAGGACAACCTGGCATGGAGTGATGTCTGCTAACAGTCTGTTGTGTGGCCTTCACTTCAGGCGGTGAACGGAGGGAATTCTAACTAGGTACAGTATAAGCCAACAGGTCAGTGCACAAGAATTAACACAAAAATGACCAAATATGAGCTTGTTCAGAGAGGAGGTATCCACCATCAGAGATAGTAGCTTACCTTCACCAAGGTCTGTACTACTGGTAATGAGATCAGATGTCGGCCAGGAGACCAGCACTGATCCCCAAGACACCAAGGAGCAGCAGACTCCAACACGACAACTGGCAAACAATAGGACAAACAAAATATAAACTGCACAAGATAACAAGCTCTGACCGGAGAAGGAACGGACTAGCTCATGGGCCAAATGGGAAGGAGGTAAACATCAAGGGTGAAAATGACAGTGGCATGACGGTGATGGTAGGGAAAGGACTAACACTGTCCAGAATTAGACCAGTATAATGCTGGTCAGATCTGGGGTGTCTACTCGATGGGCGCTTACACAGGTAGGTGAGTGAGGAGGGTATGGGACACGGCTCACCCCGGAGAAAGGACCCCAGCTCCTCTTGATGTAGACCCTACTCAGTCCCACTTCCGACAGCTCAACAAACAGAACAACCTCCTCCCAGATCAAGCCTTTCTGTCCAGGAATGTCTTGGGGCACTGGAAGGAGATGACTCAACAGAAAACAAGATGCTCAGCCCATTTCCTTCCCACCACAGTGGAGGCAGCTTTCTTTCTGTAATCCCTCTGTGCACATGATGTGCCATGCACGCGTAGATGAGGGGACATCGGGGAAGGATATGGGAGACATAGTGGCATCAGACACTGGCATTCGTTCAGCCACTGCTTTACCAGCAAGCTACGCCTGCCTGGAGGGATTGTTTAATCCCTTGGCATGATGAAGACCCCACCTCTCTCCTATGTACATGATATAAGTTTTTTTGGCAGCTGGTTGGGTTGGGTGTGGTTGAATGTATGTACATGGTATCATTGGAAGTAAGCAGAAGGTGAGAGCTCAGGATAATTCAGTGGGAAACCAGGGAAGGTGAGAACAGAGAAGTATGGGAAGAGATTACAGAACAGAGGTAACCAAAGCCAAAATTGACCTACTTCCAACAGATGCAGTCGAAAATCTGTGGTGCAGATTTTTCAGAGTAAAATACGTATTTCTTAGTTTCTCTCAAACAAATTGAAACATATTTTCAATCCTTGCTTAAATGTTTAGCCAGCTAGAAAGTGTACCTCAACATTAGTAAATAACTTCCGCAGTAACGACAATCAACAGCAGTAGAGGTTCAGGCACAGCTCTGTAAGGGGCACCTAGACCCGAGTCTGAGTAAGTAAGCCACTTAGAAGGATTCACTAGTCAAAGACTCTCATGTATCCCAAAGGCTGGATTTGGCAAGTGGATGTGGCAAGTTCCTGTGCACCGGGGCTGTGAACGACCATAGAACTGGTCCCGAATTACATTTTTATTATGCCGGCATAATATTGTGTAATTTTCGGCATTTGGCGTTATGCCTGTCGCATGAATTTACCAAAATGACGCCATTGCGCTATAAATGTCAGATTTGCATTTTGGGTAATTATTTATAATTTCCCGGAAATTTCAGGTAAGTACGGATAACGATATTACAAGAATTTGGCACACCTGGAAAGAAAGACTGACATTATGACACACAGAGGATTGGGAGAGTTGTTTGTGATTGGAGCAGAAGTTGACATGAGAGGAGAGGTGTGTGGAGCAAAAGCCCACTTCAAGGTGCTTGTCTTGGGCAATTGTACAATCTTTGGCTTACTTTGCTTCGTTAATGTTGCTATTAAATTCAGAAACTTCATCACACTTTTTAACCCTTGATAGTGTTTCTCCAAAATGTTCCCAGCATATTTCACCTTTTAGCCTGTAAAAATGTGACAATATTTCTGCAAATTTTCACATATGGTCATAAGGATTTAGACCGCTACTGAACTGCTGCTGCCGCTGCGGTTCAAGGATCCTGTGGGGGTCTGGCAGCGGTTCAAGGCTAGGGTGACCAACTGGCATTGGTGCAAATTCAGGACGGTGAGTGTAAAAATTCAGGACACAGGGTCAAAATTCAGGACACAAATTCAGGACAGGAGGTCAAAATTCAGGACAATTGGATACGTTTTATAGACACATCAGAGGTCGCACAATAGTAATTAAGTAAGCCCAGCCATATCCAAACATATTCAACCTTTTGGAAACCTATCCATCATGTATCCTTCCATCTATCATTTCACTCATCGATCCCTTCATTCATCCTTTCACTCATCCATCCATTATCCATCCATCCACCCTTTCACCCTATCCATCAGTACACTCATCCATCCACTCTTCTACCCATCCATCCATTCACTCATCCATCCAGCCATGTACCCTTTCACCCATCCAGCCATCCTTTCACTTACTCATCTATCCACCCAGTCACTCATCCTTCCACCTATCCACCCTTTCAGTCATCCATCCATCCATCCACCCTTTCTCTCTCCATCGACCCTTTCACTTAGCAATCCTTCCTTCCATCAATCCACCCACCCATCCATCTACTCATCCACTCATGAATCCATCCATTGACCCTATCACTTATTCATCCTTTCTCTCATCCATTTATCTTTTCACTCCTTCACTCATCTATTCATACTTTTGTCCATCTACCCTCTCTGTGACTCACTCATCCATCTTTACATCCACCCTTTCACTCATCGGTCCATCCATTCACCCTTGCACTTATCAATTCATCAAGCCATCCACCTTTTCACTCATCCATCCTTTCACTCATCTATCCACCCTTTCACCCATCCAGCAACCCTTCCACCCATACATCCAGCTATTTACCTTTTCTCTCTTCCATCCTTCCACTCACTCATCAATTCATCCATCCTCTCTCATTATCCATCTATTCAATTGTTCATTTATCCATTCACCCTTTCACGAATTCATCCAGCCATCCACACATCCCTTCACTTACTCACTCACTCACCTTTTCATGTTAATTTTGAGCTGAGCCTTTTTGAGAAGAGGCCTATCAAGAACTTCACCCTCGCTGCAGGGGCCGTTCCAGGACTGGGACAGAAGCCACTCAGGGCAGAGACAGGATCCACCACAGGAGGGGGACAGGAGCCTTCACAGGCGGGGGGGGGGGGCAGGAGTCATCACTGGGGGGGGGGGCAGGAACCATCACAGGAGGGGGGGCAGGAGCCACCACATTGGGGGACAGGAGCCATCACTGGCGGGGGGGCAGGAGCCACCACATGGGGGGACTGGAGCCATCACGGGGGGGCAGGAGCCATCACAGGAGGGGGAACAGGATCCACCAGGGAGGGAACAGTGGTGGGCATGCAGTATGCTAGTATCTTCTTGGTCTCTTCCAGACCCTCACCCCCTCCGGGACAAGACAACGAGAAGACAGACTCTCTTTCCAAAATGTTAGTTTTGCCATCCCCAACTGTGATGTATAGTACTTAAAGGAGATACTCCACGAGAACTGATTTAACATTGTCCTCCATACTTTGTTAATCAGTGTGGGTGTGATTATGCCATTTCTTTATTTTATTACATTATAGACTGCATGTTTGAAGAACCGAGGTTTGTTTATAATTTAGTGACAATAATTAAGCTCTCAGTGGCGGCTCCTCTATGGGGGCGTTTGGGCGCCGCCCCCCTGGTTTCTCACCATGCGAGAAGGCAGAAACAAATGGTAGTTATTACCATAATAACTACTATTTGTTTCTGCCTTCTCGCACGGTGAGAAAGCAGAAGTTCCTGGTTGGGGGGTGGGCAGTGTTATTCGAGGGCAGGGGGGAGTGGCTTGCACACTGTTGTTAATACTGCCGCCCAAACAGACAGTATTAACAACAGAGGGCAAGTCACTCCCCCTGCCCTCGAGTAACACTGCCCACTCTCCCTGTTCTCCCTGTATGCTGCAGCATACAGAGAGAAAATGACGCGGGTGGGGCAGCAGCCGCACCAATCAACAACAAGGCGGTGGAGCGGAGAGAGGCTGCCTGCCACCTTCCTGATGACGACGAGCCCAGAGGAATTCAAATGAAGCGACGGCGGGAGTCTGGAGCCTCGGGACTTAAGAAAAGCGGGAAGCCAAGGTAAGTTATTTATCCTACCGAGCCCCCCATCCCCTCCGCGGCGACAATCCCATTTCCACCATCCCCCACCCGCCCGTAATGCCGGCCGCGACTGCAAAGCACAGTCCCCATAATAGCAAATCCAGACTGAGATTCCATATGCAGGTCACATTTAGAGTTCATAGCTGCATAATTAACAACAGATAGTCAGGGTTGTATGTGGCCTAACCCGAATCATCTTCAGCTGCCACCCTGCCAAGAAAAGACCAGCGTATGCCAGGTATAGAAAATAAAACGCAGTGCTCACGGTTAAAGTTTGGCCACGTTTCGAAGTACTGCTCTAGAGAGATGTGGTGGATTGTTGCCTGCTCTGTTATGTGTCACACTGTGCAATTGAATGTTGTTTGTGAAATGGTGATATTGTTTAATTAATGCACAGCCGACAAGAGTACCATTGTTTCACGGTGCTCAGGTGAAAAAAATCGGGTGTGGCAGGGGAGGAGCGAAAGAGTCGAAAAAGGCAGTATGGCTTAGTAGAAGTGAATGCAGGCCAGTCTCGTACTTTTATAGGAGAAGACATTAATTCTGCAGGGTTATTTAACTGCTTAGCGGCAAAGAATTGAAACAGCAGCAAAGATACATGATACTAACCTGGCACCAGTATGGGTTATCTGTCAAATAGAAAACAATGCTATGTCTGTGATAAATTGCAGGCCAGGCCACGTAGTAATGACAAGCAGGTCAAGTGGAGGTGCGCAGGAGGGGCCGATATTGGTACTAATAATTTAGCAACATTATACTTCAATCATGTGCATTGTCACAGAAACACACGAGAATGCGTGATCATTGCTCTGTGCCTCTTCAGAGAGGCCAACAATTGGATGACCATGCATTCTGCACACCTTTTTGACTCAGTGACAGGCATCGCCCTCAGCCTCAACTCCAGGGCTTAGCTCTCAATTGTGGTATGCAGGCGATTCGGTTTAAAGCATACACTGTACAAGAGTAATATGCTAAACAAACAACGAGCAAACAAACAACGTTCTATGAGTTTTCCTTTAAAAAGGAATATAAGAACAATATTTTGGGATAATTTATCAAAGAAATAGTCCTGAAACTTGAATCTACATATGACAATTTTTAAAAACCTTCTGGGAGGACCCTATGAAACATCGCTCTCTCTTACGCATAAATGACTTGGTCTTAGCATCACCACTTTCAAATTCCACCAGCCACCACTGTAGGCTCTGTGAAGAGAACTACGTTCTGCCTCGGTGTAATCAGGGCCGGTTCTAGGATGTGTGAGGCCCCTCTAAATTGCAGAGACGTGACGCATTCAGGGCTGTTTGCATCTGAATAGATGCCCCTGAAGCTGCAGCCCCTCCTCTCAGTCACCTTCAAGCACCTCTTAACAGCTCATCCAGGGCTGGAGGTGTGAGGGTTGCCATCCCGCTGTGCGTATCTGAGCTTTGGTACAGCATCGGAGTCAAGAAGGGAGGTGGGTGGAAGCGGTGCCCGGTTAAAATTACGGACAAATGGCGTCCGTTAAAGAATGCTTCACGGACAACGGACAGACGGCCGAAATTACGGACTGTCCGTGAAATTTACGGACGGTTGGTCACCCTATTCGAGGCCAAAATATGCTGCCGGTGCCGCAGCGGCACATTCAAGAATATTTCGAGTTGCCTCACTGCCACCCTTTTCATGGTGATCACACTGCCTCTGTGCACTGGGTTCATGCAGGGGGGGCACATGTTTTGCCTCCTGTGCCCACTGAAGTTTTGTACCACCAGTTCCTGCACAAGGAATGCACAACATGGTGCATTCCTTCCCATGCAGAAACATGCACTAGTGGTCCCCCGGCGGTGTTGTTTAAGGCTCACAATGAGTCTTGAAGCAGCGCCGCCATGCGACTGCCACACTGCCAGCCCACCAGACCACAGAATCACGTGAAATCTGGTGGCAGTGAGTGTTGGCGGTTTTGGAGCGGAGCGATGAAATGAAATGAAATGAAAAATTCCATTTATATAGCGCATAACCACCCGGAGGCTTCGCAGCGCGGTCCTGGAGCGGCATGCCGCCGCTCCAGGACCACCAAAACACGTAATAAGGTCCTATGTGTTTATCTTTTTAATCTAGAAAAACAATACTTGATGTGATGACCACGACGACAGACGCTGGACGCTAGGACCCTGTGGGTCACAGGGTGGTGACCAGGTCACCGAACACCACTTCCTGTCGAGCGACAGGAAAGGACATTACACAGTAGGAAGAGGACGAGGACAGACGTGCCCTGACGGACTGACGAGATACAAAAATAAAGAAGTACCTCCACACACACGATCAGCGTCCTGAGTATTCCTTCATGCTGCGCGCTGTGTACACGACATCTGGCGACGAAGGACGGATCCGGTCCCTGCGTGCAGAAATCGCGATTTGAAACCAGGAGCCCACCCTGGATCGCGTTGTGGCCAAAAGGAAGAGGGAAGAGTGAAGCGCCGTCCAGAAATCAGCAGCGACGTGGGAGCCCACCCCGACCGCCGCAAAAGAAAAAGCAACACAGCCGGTAAGCGCCAGCAACAAGAGGGTGAAGTTCGAAGAGCTGAAAAGCCAGCGCGAGCTCTCGCAAGAGTCTCGGCGGCCATATTGGGGCCAGGCGGGAGAGCCAATAGAAACGAAGAATAAGCGCGGCGGCCATTTTGAAGTCAGGCAGTGCCCGGATTGGCTAAGAAGTCCCGCGAGAGTCTCGGCGGCCATTTTGGAGTCAGGCGCGAGGGCCAATCAGTGAGCAGGAAAGTTGGGCGGCCATTTTAAAGTCAGGAAAAGGTCGAAAATAAGAAAAAAAAGTGCAGATTGCAAGAAAAAGGAGAAACAAAGCACAGGCAAAGCCAAGGAATAGGAGATAAAGGCAAAACAAAGGAAATAAAATAAAAAGAACACTTAGAGAAATCAACATCGTGTCCTGTGCACCAAAAAAGACGGAAAAAGGGACAACACTGTCACCATAAGACAAGAATATTAAAGAAAGAAATAAAGGAGCAAAGATATCAACAGAAATAGCTCGAAATAAAAGAGTTTAAAGAAAATGTCAGACACAAAGTCACAGAGTGCACAATACCGCAGACCAGTGCCTTTCGTTGTATCGGAGCCACAAGTGGGCATCAGGTGGGAAAAGTGGATCATAAAATTTGAAGGATACATGAAGGCGACTGATGTGGTGGATGAAAAAAAGTTAAATCTATTCTTGAACCTAGTGGGGGATGAGGTGGATGACCTCCTCATAACACTGCCACAGAGTGAATTAGAAACATACGAGAAATTAATAAAGTGTCTGACGGCTAAGTTCGACCCGCAAAGAAACGTCGACTTTGAGAGATATTCTTTTCACATGGCATATCAGCAGCCAGAAGAGTCAATGGATGATTTTGCAACGAGGCTGAGAAAGCTAGTAGCACATTGCGAATTTGAAAAATACGACAACGAACAGGCACCTCGCCTCAAACTGATAGAAGGCTGCCGAGACACGGAATTTCGCACAAGGCTACTAAAAGTACCGACCACTGTAGAAAAAATTCTAGATCTTGCGAGGGCAGAAGCAAGAGCGATGATACAAGCGAAACAGATGGATCGAAAAGGAGAACAAATACATAGAATGGCAGACACCGGCAAGAAAGGGAACTGGAAAGGAGGACACAAGGAACAAGCGGCGAAGAAACAAAGTTCCCAATGCTACAGGTGTGGCCTGGAATTCCCTCACAGAGGACCATGCCCAGCATTTGGTCAAACGTGCAGAAAATGCAACAGAAGCAACCATTTTGCTACTATGTGCCAAGGTGGACAATTCAAAAGTGAACGTGGCAGGCCAGGGAAGCCAAGAACAACAACAACAATACATGTACGGCACATGGAAGCGACGGAGAGGAGCTCGTCGGGGGAATCAGGAGAAGAAGAGGAAGAGGAAGAAACAACAAGAAAAGTAGAACGCCTATATCTCATGACCACGGACGAAGGGCATGAAGAGGAACATATCAGGCTAATAGACAGGAAGTCAATAAAGAAGACGGATTGGGTGACAATTGAAGTAGGGCCCCATCAAACACAATTTGTACTGGACAGCGGAGCCACGTGCAACATCATGTGTGCCACAGAATATGACAAGATGAAGAAGAAGCCGCCGCTACAACCATCAAGTGTAAGAGTATTTACATGGGGTGCACAAAATCCTGTAACAAACATGGGAAAATTCACAGACACCATGACGCACAAAGGCAAGACTGTCGTAGAAGAAATACATGTGTTACGAGGAGACATTTCAGCACCGTGTCTACTAAGCAATGTTACAGCAAAAGTAATGGGACTATTGAAAATGATGTATCACATGTCAGAAAAAGAGAGCATACTACAGGAATTCCCGAAACTAACGGAAGGACTAGGAAAGCTAAAAGGAAAACAAATAACACTACACATAAATGAGGCTGTCAGGCCAGTTGCACAGCATCACCGAAGGGTACCAATACATCTACAACCTCAAGTGGAGGAAGAAATAAAGGCCTTACTGGCACAGGATATCATTGAGCCCACAGAGGGACCAACGCCATGGGTGTCCCCAATAGTGGCTGTACCAAAGAAAGACACTACGCAGATAAGAATCTGTGTGGACATGAGAGTACCAAACACAGCCATCGAAAGAGAAAGGCACCCAGGGCCACATTTGGACGACATGATAAGCTGCCTGACAGGAATGAGAACATTTTCCAAACTAGACCTGTGCAAGGGATATCATCAATTGGAGCTAGACGAGCAATCCAGATACATAACGACCTTCTCAACGCACCTCGGACTATTTCGCTACAAAAGGCTGAGCTTTGGAATATCTTCAGCAGCAGAAATATTCCAAGAAACGATCAGGCAGATAATAAGACCGATAACGAACAGTCTAAACTACAGCGATGACATTCTGGTTTTTGGGAAGTCAGACGGAGAACATGACACAGCACTGAGGGAAGTATGCTCACGGTTAGTAGAGGTGGGCCTGACAGTAAACGAGAAGAAATGCGAGCTGGGAAGAGAAGAACTAGTGTTTTTTGGACACATATTCTTACGAAAAGGAATGAGGCCAGACAGGAGCAAGATAGACACGCTCGAAAAAACGAGTGAACCAAAAGACGTCGCTGACGTGCGCTCGTTTCTTGGCCTTGCCAGCTACTGCTCGAGGTACATAAAAGACTTCGCAACGGTGAGCACACCATTGAGAGAACTGACAAAACAAGGACACCCTTTCGAATGGACCACAGAGTGCACAAAAGCGTTTGAAGAGATAAGAGCGTCAGTGAGGGCAGTAGACCACTTAGCGTACTTCGACCCGAACCTATGCACAGAACTAACAGTAGACGCCAGCCCGGTAGGCCTGGGTGCAATACTAGCACAACACAAACCTGGGAAAGATTCACCTCGACAAATAGTAGTATACGGAAGCAAAAGCCTGTCCGATGTTGAGAGAGCCTACTCTCAACCAGAGAAGGAGAGCTTGGCGGTAGTATGGGCATGTGAGCACTACCACATGTTCATATATGGAAAACCATTCACAATAGTGACAGACCACCAAGCGCTAGTGACTATCTATGGCAACCCAAAAGCGAAAATACCACCAAGAATAGAAAGGTGGGGAATAAGGCTGATGGACTATAACTTCAAAATAATACACAAACCTGGCAAAGACCAAAACCCAGCCGACTACATGTCGCGACACCCGCTCCCGTATCGGAATGGTGGTACCACAATGGCAGAAGAATACCTAAACTTCATCGTGAAACAAAACACTCCAGCGTCAATAACAAGTGAAGAACTGGAGCGAGAGACAAAAAGAGATCCGACAATGGAGACAATAGGAACGATAGTGAGGCTACAGAGATGGAGACACATCAATAGCAACACCGTCACAGAAGAAGGGGTTGACAAAGAAGAACTGTTGGCGTTCAAAAAGATAGGCGAAGAATTGTCGGAGACAGAGAACGGAGTCCTGATGAGAGGTTCAAGGATTGTAATACCACATTGACTAAGGAAGAGAACAATCAAGATAGCACATGAATCACATAGAGGAATAGTAGCGACAAAGAAGATGTTGAGAGAAAGAGTGTGGTTCCCCGGACTAGACAGCATGGTGGAGGAAGAAGTGTCACAATGTCACACCTGTCAAGTAACTGGATCATCCAGTAAGCCCACACCGTTGAGGATGTCGGAACTGCCATTGACAGTATGGACTGAACTAGCGGCAGACTTCTATGGGCCACTGGAGACTGAAAAGTACCTGCTGGTAGTCATTGACGAATTTTCGAGATTCCCAATTGTGAGGGAAGTGTCCTCGACATCGGCAAATGCCACCTTACCAGTGCTGGACGACATATTTGCTGCCTGGGGCTCACCACAAACACTGAAAACAGACAATGGTCCTCCATTTTCAGGAGAAGAATTCCGCAGGTTCGTGGACTACCTGGGGATCAAACACAGGAAAATAACTCCACTGTGGCCACAAGCCAACGGGATGGCAGAACGATTTATGGGGACCATCAAAAGAGCCATCCAGCGAGCAAAATTGACACAGATTTCCATTGGACAAGTGCTGTGTCAGGTACTACGAGATTATAGGAACACCCCTCACAGCACCACGGGCAGATGTCCAGCAGAACTGGTGTTAGGAAGAACAAGCAAAACAAGGCTACCACAGAGAGAAGCCATAGCAGACACCAGCAGACAAGAGATCGCAGAAAGAGACAACAAAGAGAAAAAGAAAATGAAAGAATATGCTGACAAAAAGAGACATGCAGCTGAACACCAACTAAAGGAAGGAGACTTAGTAATAGTGAAGCAAACACAGCAAAGAAAATCAGACAGCCCTTTTTCAAAAGATCCGCTGGTAGTGACTGGAGTAAACGGGTCAATGGTGACCGCGGTCTCAGACCATCGGAAGATAACAAGAAACAGCTCACACTTCAAGGAGTTCAAAATGGAAGAAGGAGAAAGAGCAATAACGACACCGGAAGTGGAGGAAAGAGAGCAAGGAACAAACGGAGAAGCGACAACATACAAAGAAGAAGGTGGAGGACCAGAACAGAGCGGAGAACAAAGACCAAGAAGAGAGTGCAAAAAGACAAAGAGACTGATAGAAGAAATGTAGAGAATCTCTCTCTCTCTCTCTCTCTCTCTCTCTCTCTCTCTCTCTCTCTCTCTCTCTCTCTCCCTCTCTCCTGCACTCTCTCACAAGCTTTCCACAGAGTGGATAGTATCGCCAGGACTTGTGCATGGGAAAAGTATTTGTTGTGACAAGGGGGGAGATGTGATGACCACGACGACAGATGCTGGACGCTAGGACCCTGTGGGTCACAGGGTGGTGACCAGGTCACCGAACACCACTTCCTGTCGAGCGACAGGAAAGGACATTACACAGTAGGAAGAGGACGAGGATAGACGTGCCCTGACGGACTGACGAGATACAAAAATAAAGAAGTACCTCCACACACACGATCAGCGTCCTGAGTATTCCTTCATGCTGCGCGCTGTGTACACGACATCTGGCGACGAAGGACGGATCCGGTCCCTGCGTGCAGAAATCGCGATTTGAAACCAGGAGCCCACCCTGGATCACGTTGTGGCCAAAAGGAAGAGGGAAGAGTGAAGCGCCGTCCAGAAATCAGCAGCGACGTGGGAGCCCACCCCGACCGCCGCAAAAGAAAAAGCAACACAGCCGGTAAGCGCCAGCAACAAGATCGTGAAGTTCGAAGAGCTGAAAAGCCAGCGCGAGCTCTCGCGAGAGTCTCGGCGGCCATATTGGAGCCAGGCGGGAGAGCCAATAGAAACGAAGAATAAGCGCGGCGGCCATTTTGAAGTCAGGCAGTGCCCGGATTGGCTAAGAAGTCCCGCGAGAGTCTCGGCGGCCATTTTGGAGTCAGGCGCGAGGGCCAATCAGTGAGCAGGAAAGTTGGGCGGCCATTTTAAAGTCAGGAAAAGGTCGAAAATAAGAAAAAAAAGTGCAGATTGCAAGAAAAAGGAGAAACAAAGCACAGGCAAAGCCAAGGAATAGGAGATAAAGGCAAAACAAAGGAAATAAAATAAAAAGAACACTTAGAGAAATCAACATCGTGTCCTGTGCACCAAAAAAGACGGAAAAAGGGACAACACTGTCACCATAAGACAAGAATATTAAAGAAAGAAATAAAGGAGCAAAGATATCAACAGAAATAGCTCGAAATAAAAGAGTTTAAAGAAAATGTCAGACACAAAGTCACAGAGTGCACAATACCGCAGACCAGTGCCTTTCGTTGTATCGGAGCCACAAGTGGGCATCAGGTGGGAAAAGTGGATCATAAAATTTGAAGGATACATGAAGGCGACTGATGTGGTGGATGAAAAAAAGTTAAATCTATTCTTGAACCTAGTGGGGGATGAGGTGGATGACCTCCTCATAACACTGCCACAGAGTGAATTAGAAACATACGAGAAATTAATAAAGTGTCTGACGGCTAAGTTCGACCCGCAAAGAAACGTCGACTTTGAGAGATATTCTTTTCACATGGCATATCAGCAGCCAGAAGAGTCAATGGATGATTTTGCAACGAGGCTGAGAAAGCTAGTAGCACATTGCGAATTTGAAAAATACGACAACGAACAGGCACCTCGCCTCAAACTGATAGAAGGCTGCCGAGACACGGAATTTCGCACAAGGCTACTAAAAGTACCGACCACTGTAGAAAAAATTCTAGATCTTGCGAGGGCAGAAGCAAGAGCGATGATACAAGCGAAACAGATGGATCGAAAAGGAGAACAAATACATAGAATGGCAGACACCGGCAAGAAAGGGAACTGGAAAGGAGGACACAAGGAACAAGCGGCGAAGAAACAAAGTTCCCAATGCTACAGGTGTGGCCTGGAATTCCCTCACAGAGGACCATGCCCAGCATTTGGTCAAACGTGCAGAAAATGCAACAGAAGCAACCATTTTGCTACTATGTGCCAAGGTGGACAATTCAAAAGTGAACGTGGCAGGCCAGGGAAGCCAAGAACAACAACAACAATACATGTACGGCACATGGAAGCGACGGAGAGGAGCTCGTCGGGGGAATCAGGAGAAGAAGAGGAAGAGGAAGAAACAACAAGAAAAGTAGAACGCCTATATCTCATGACCACGGACGAAGGGCATGAAGAGGAACATATCAGGCTAATAGACAGGAAGTCAATAAAGAAGACGGATTGGGTGACAATTGAAGTAGGGCCCCATCAAACACAATTTGTACTGGACAGCGGAGCCACGTGCAACATCATGTGTGCCACAGAATATGACAAGATGAAGAAGAAGCCGCCGCTACAACCATCAAGTGTAAGAGTATTTACATGGGGTGCACAAAATCCTGTAACAAACATGGGAAAATTCACAGACACCATGACGCACAAAGGCAAGACTGTCGTAGAAGAAATACATGTGTTACGAGGAGACATTTCAGCACCGTGTCTACTAAGCAATGTTACAGCAAAAGTAATGGGACTATTGAAAATGATGTATCACATGTCAGAAAAAGAGAGCATACTACAGGAATTCCCGAAACTAACGGAAGGACTAGGAAAGCTAAAAGGAAAACAAATAACACTACACATAAATGAGGCTGTCAGGCCAGTTGCACAGCATCACCGAAGGGTACCAATACATCTACAACCTCAAGTGGAGGAAGAAATAAAGGCCTTACTGGCACAGGATATCATTGAGCCCACAGAGGGACCAACGCCATGGGTGTCCCCAATAGTGGCTGTACCAAAGAAAGACACTACGCAGATAAGAATCTGTGTGGACATGAGAGTACCAAACACAGCCATCGAAAGAGAAAGGCACCCAGGGCCACATTTGGACGACATGATAAGCTGCCTGACAGGAATGAGAACATTTTCCAAACTAGACCTGTGCAAGGGATATCATCAATTGGAGCTAGACGAGCAATCCAGATACATAACGACCTTCTCAACGCACCTCGGACTATTTCGCTACAAAAGGCTGAGCTTTGGAATATCTTCAGCAGCAGAAATATTCCAAGAAACGATCAGGCAGATAATAAGACCGATAACGAACAGTCTAAACTACAGCGATGACATTCTGGTTTTTGGGAAGTCAGACGGAGAACATGACACAGCACTGAGGGAAGTATGCTCACGGTTAGTAGAGGTGGGCCTGACAGTAAACGAGAAGAAATGCGAGCTGGGAAGAGAAGAACTAGTGTTTTTTGGACACATATTCTTACGAAAAGGAATGAGGCCAGACAGGAGCAAGATAGACACGCTCGAAAAAACGAGTGAACCAAAAGACGTCGCTGACGTGCGCTCGTTTCTTGGCCTTGCCAGCTACTGCTCGAGGTACATAAAAGACTTCGCAACGGTGAGCACACCATTGAGAGAACTGACAAAACAAGGACACCCTTTCGAATGGACCACAGAGTGCACAAAAGCGTTTGAAGAGATAAGAGCGTCAGTGAGGGCAGTAGACCACTTAGCGTACTTCGACCCGAACCTATGCACAGAACTAACAGTAGACGCCAGCCCGGTAGGCCTGGGTGCAATACTAGCACAACACAAACCTGGGAAAGATTCACCTCGACAAATAGTAGTATACGGAAGCAAAAGCCTGTCCGATGTTGAGAGAGCCTACTCTCAACCAGAGAAGGAGAGCTTGGCGGTAGTATGGGCATGTGAGCACTACCACATGTTCATATATGGAAAACCATTCACAATAGTGACAGACCACCAAGCGCTAGTGACTATCTATGGCAACCCAAAAGCGAAAATACCACCAAGAATAGAAAGGTGGGGAATAAGGCTGATGGACTATAACTTCAAAATAATACACAAACCTGGCAAAGACCAAAACCCAGCCGACTACATGTCGCGACACCCGCTCCCGTATCGGAATGGTGGTACCACAATGGCAGAAGAATACCTAAACTTCATCGTGAAACAAAACACTCCAGCGTCAATAACAAGTGAAGAACTGGAGCGAGAGACAAAAAGAGATCCGACAATGGAGACAATAGGAACGATAGTGAGGCTACAGAGATGGAGACACATCAATAGCAACACCGTCACAGAAGAAGGGGTTGACAAAGAAGAACTGTTGGCGTTCAAAAAGATAGGCGAAGAATTGTCGGAGACAGAGAACGGAGTCCTGATGAGAGGTTCAAGGATTGTAATACCACATTGACTAAGGAAGAGAACAATCAAGATAGCACATGAATCACATAGAGGAATAGTAGCGACAAAGAAGATGTTGAGAGAAAGAGTGTGGTTCCCCGGACTAGACAGCATGGTGGAGGAAGAAGTGTCACAATGTCACACCTGTCAAGTAACTGGATCATCCAGTAAGCCCACACCGTTGAGGATGTCGGAACTGCCATTGACAGTATGGACTGAACTAGCGGCAGACTTCTATGGGCCACTGGAGACTGAAAAGTACCTGCTGGTAGTCATTGACGAATTTTCGAGATTCCCAATTGTGAGGGAAGTGTCCTCGACATCGGCAAATGCCACCTTACCAGTGCTGGACGACATATTTGCTGCCTGGGGCTCACCACAAACACTGAAAACAGACAATGGTCCTCCATTTTCAGGAGAAGAATTCCGCAGGTTCGTGGACTACCTGGGGATCAAACACAGGAAAATAACTCCACTGTGGCCACAAGCCAACGGGATGGCAGAACGATTTATGGGGACCATCAAAAGAGCCATCCAGCGAGCAAAATTGACACAGATTTCCATTGGACAAGTGCTGTGTCAGGTACTACGAGATTATAGGAACACCCCTCACAGCACCACGGGCAGATGTCCAGCAGAACTGGTGTTAGGAAGAACAAGCAAAACAAGGCTACCACAGAGAGAAGCCATAGCAGACACCAGCAGACAAGAGATCGCAGAAAGAGACAACAAAGAGAAAAAGAAAATGAAAGAATATGCTGACAAAAAGAGACATGCAGCTGAACACCAACTAAAGGAAGGAGACTTAGTAATAGTGAAGCAAACACAGCAAAGAAAATCAGACAGCCCTTTTTCAAAAGATCCGCTGGTAGTGACTGGAGTAAACGGGTCAATGGTGACCGCGGTCTCAGACCATCGGAAGATAACAAGAAACAGCTCACACTTCAAGGAGTTCAAAATGGAAGAAGGAGAAAGAGCAATAACGACACCGGAAGTGGAGGAAAGAGAGCAAGGAACAAACGGAGAAGCGACAACATACAAAGAAGAAGGTGGAGGACCAGAACAGAGCGGAGAACAAAGACCAAGAAGAGAGTGCAAAAAGACAAAGAGACTGATAGAAGAAATGTAGAGAATCTCTCTCTCTCTCTCTCTCTCTCTCTCTCTCTCTCTCTCTCTCTCTCTCTCTCTCCCTCTCTCCTGCACTCTCTCACAAGCTTTCCACAGAGTGGATAGTATCGCCAGGACTTGTGCATGGGAAAAGTATTTGTTGTGACAAGGGGGGAGATGTGATGACCACGACGACAGATGCTGGACGCTAGGACCCTGTGGGTCACAGGGTGGTGACCAGGTCACCGAACACCACTTCCTGTCGAGCGACAGGAAAGGACATTACACAGTAGGAAGAGGACGAGGATAGACGTGCCCTGACGGACTGACGAGATACAAAAATAAAGAAGTACCTCCACACACACGATCAGCGTCCTGAGTATTCCTTCATGCTGCGCGCTGTGTACACGACATCTGGCGACGAAGGACGGATCCGGTCCCTGCGTGCAGAAATCGCGATTTGAAACCAGGAGCCCACCCTGGATCACGTTGTGGCCAAAAGGAAGAGGGAAGAGTGAAGCGCCGTCCAGAAATCAGCAGCGACGTGGGAGCCCACCCCGACCGCCGCAAAAGAAAAAGCAACACAGCCGGTAAGCGCCAGCAACAAGATCGTGAAGTTCGAAGAGCTGAAAAGCCAGCGCGAGCTCTCGCGAGAGTCTCGGCGGCCATATTGGAGCCAGGCGGGAGAGCCAATAGAAACGAAGAATAAGCGCAGCGGCCATTTTGAAGTCAGGCAGTGCCCGGATTGGCTAAGAAGTCTCGCGAGAGTCTCGGCGGCCATTTTGGAGTCAGGCACGAGGGCCAATCAGCGAGCAGGAAAGTTGGGCGGCCATTTTAAAGTCAGGAAAAGGTCGAAAATAAGAAAAAAAAGTGCAGATTGCAAGAAAAAGGAGAAACAAAGCACAGGCAAAGCCAAGGAATAGGAGATAAAGGCAAAACAAAGGAAAGAAAATAAAAAGAACACTTAGCGAAATCAACATCGTGTCCTGTGCACCAAATAAGACGGAAAAAGGGACAACACTGTCACCATAAGACAAGAATATTAAAGAAAGAAATAAAGGAGCAAAGATATCAACAGAAATAGCTCGAAATAAAAGAGTTTAAAGAAAATGTCAGACACAAAGTCACAGAGTGCACAATACCGCAGAGCAGTGCCTTTCGTTGTATCAGAGCCACAAGTGGGCATCAGGTGGGAAAAGTGGATCATAAAATTTGAAGGATACATGAAGGCGACTGATGTGGTGGATGAAAAAAAGTTAGATCTATTCTTGAACCTAGTGGGGGATGAGGTGGATGACCTCCTCATAACACTGCCACAGAGTGAATTAGAAACATACGAGAAATTAATAAAGTGTCTGACGGCTAAGTTCGACCCGCAAAGAAACGTCGACTTTGAGAGATATTCTTTTCACATGGCATATCAGCAGCCAGAAGAGTCAATGGATGATTTTGCAACGAGGCTGAGAAAGCTAGTAGCACATTGCGAATTTGAAAAATACGACAACGAACAGGCACTTCGCCTCAAACTGATAGAAGGCTGCCGAGACACGGAATTTCGCACAAGGCTACTAAAAGAACCGACCACTGTAGAAAAAATTCTAGATCTTGCGAGGGCAGAAGCAAAGCGATGATACAAGCGAAACAGATGGATCGAAAAGGAGAACAAATACATAGAATGGCAGACACCGGCAAGAAAGGGAACTGGAAAGGAGGACACAAGGAACAAGCGGCGAAGAAACAAAGTTCCCAATGCTACAGGTGTGGCCTGGAATTCCCTCACAGAGGACCATGCCCAGCATTTGGTCAAACGTGCAGAAAATGCAACAGAAGCAACCATTTTGCTACTATGTGCCAAGGTGGACAATTCAAAAGTGAACGTGGCAGGCCAGGGAAGCCAAGAACAACAACAACAATACATGTACGGCACATGGAAGCGACGGAGAGGAGCTCGTCGGGGGAATCAGGAGAAGAAGAGGAAGAGGAAGAAACAACAAGAAAAGTAGAACGCCTATATCTCATGACCACGGACGAAGGGCATGAAGAGGAACATATCAGGCTAATAGACAGGAAGTCAATAAAGAAGACGGATTGGGTGACAATTGAAGTAGGGCCCCATCAAACACAATTTGTACTGGACAGCGGAGCCACGTGCAACATCATGTGTGCCACAGAATATGACAAGATGAAGAAGAAGCCGCCGCTACAACCATCAAGTGTAAGAGTATTTACATGGGGTGCACAAAATCCTGTAACAAACATGGGAAAATTCACGGACACCATGACGCACAAAGGCAAGACTGTCGTAGAAGAAATACATGTGTTACGAGGAGACATTTCAGCACCGTGTCTACTAAGCAATGTTACAGCAAAAGTAATGGGACTATTGAAAATGATGTATCACATGTCAGAAAAAGAGAGCATACTACAGGAATTCCCGAAACTAACGGAAGGACTAGGAAAGCTAAAAGGAAAACAAATAACACTACACATAAATGAGGCTGTCAGGCCAGTTGTACAGCATCACCGAAGGGTACCAATACATCTACAACCTCAAGTGGAGGAAGAAATAAAGGCCTTACTGGCACAGGATATCATTGTGCCCGCAGAGGGACCAACGCCATGGGTGTCCCCAATAGTGGCTGTACCAAAGAAAGACACTACGCAGATAAGAATCTGTGTGGACATGAGAGTACCAAACACAGCCATCGAAAGAGAAAGGCACCCAGGACCACATTTGGACGACATGATAAGCTGCCTGACAGGAATGAGAAAATTTTCCAAACTAGACCTGTGCAAGGGATATCATCAATTGGAGCTAGATGAGCAATCCAGATACATAACGACCTTCTCAAAGCACCTCGGACTATTTCACTACAAAAGGCTGAGCTTTGGAATATCTTCAGCAGCAGAAATATTCCAAGAAACGATCAGGCAGATAATAAGACCGATAACGAACAGTCTAAACTACAGCGATGACATTCTGGTTTTTGGGAAGTCAGACGGAGAACATGACACGGCACTGAGGGAAGTATGCTCACGGTTAGTAGAGGTGGGCCTGACAGTAAACGAGAAGAAATGCGAGCTGGGAAGAGAAGAACTAGTGTTTTTTGGACACATATTCTTACGAAAAGGAATGAGGCCAGACAGGAGCAAGATAGACACGCTCAAAAAAACGAGTGAACCAAAAGACGTCGCTGACGTGCGCTCGTTTCTTGGCCTTGCCAGCTACTGCTCGAGGTACATAAAAGACTTTGCAACGGTGAGCACACCATTGAGAGAACTGACAAAACAAGGACACCCATTCGAATGGACCACAGAGTGCATAAATGCATTTGAAGAGATAAGAGCGTCAGTGACGGCAGTAGACCACTTAGCGTACTTCGACCCGAACCTATGCACAGAACTAACAGTAGACGCCAGCCCGGTAGGCCTGGGTGCAATACTAGCACAACACAAACCTGGGAAAGATTCACCTCGACAAATAGTAGTATACGGAAGCAAAAGCCTGTCCGATGTTGAGAGAGCCTACTCTCAACCAGAGAAGGAGAGCTTGGCGGTAGTATGGGCATGTGAGCACTACCACATGTTCATATATGGAAAACCATTCACAATAGTGACAGACCACCAAGCGCTAGTGACTATCTATGGCAACCCAAAAGTGAAAATACCACCAAGAATAGAAAGGTGGGGAATAAGGCTGATGGACTATAACTTCAAAATAATACACAAACCTGGCAAAGACCAAAACCCAGCCGACTACATGTCGCGACACCCGCTCCCGTATCGGAATGGTGGTACCACAATGGCAGAAGAATACCTAAACTTCATCGTGAAACAAAACACTCCAGCGTCAATAACAAGTGAAGAACTGGAGCGAGAGACAAAAAGAGATCCGACAATGGAGACAATAGGAACGATAGTAAGGCTACAGAGATGGAGACACATCAATAGCAACACCGTCACAGAAGAAGGGGTTGACAAAGAAGAACTGTTGGCGTTCAAAAAGATAGGCGAAGAATTGTCGGAGACAGAGAACGGAGTCCTGATGAGAGGTTCAAGGATTGCAATACCACATTGACTAAGGAAGAGAACAATCAAGATAGCACATGAATCACATAGAGGAATAGTAGCGACAAAGAAGATGTTGCGAGAAAGAGTGTGGTTCCCCGGACTAGACAGCATGGTGGAGGAAGAAGTGTCACAATGTCACACCTGTCAAGTAACTGGATCATCCAGTAAGCCCACACCGTTGAGGATGTCGGAACTGCCATTGACAGTATGGACTGAACTAGCGGCAGACTTCTATGGGCCACTGGAGACTGAAAAGTACCTGCTGGTAGTCATTGACGAATTTTTGAGATTCCCAATTGTGAGGGAAGTGTCCTCGACATCGGCAAATGCCACCTTAACAGTGCTGGACGACATATTTGCTGCCTGGGGCTCACCACAAACACTGAAAACAGACAATGGTCCTCCATTTTCAGGAGAAGAATTCCGCAGGTTCGTGGACTACCTGGGGATCAAACACAGGAAAATAACTCCACTGTGGCCACAAGCCAACGGGATGGCAGAACGATTTATGGGGACCATCAAAAGAGCCATCCAGCGAGCAAAATTGACACAGATTTCCATTGGACAAGTGCTGTGTCAGGTACTACGAGATTATAGGAACACCCCTCACAGCACCACGGGCAGATGTCCAGCAGAACTGGTGTTAGGAAGAACAAGCAAAACAAGGCTACCACAGAGAGAAGCCATAGCAGACACCAGCAGACAAGAGATCGCAGAAAGAGACAACAAAGAGAAAAAGAAAATGAAAGAATATGCTGACAAAAAGAGACATGCAGCTGAACACCAACTAAAGGAAGGAGACTTAGTAATAGTGAAGCAAACACAGCAAAGAAAATCAGACAGCCCTTTTTCAAAAGATCCGCTGGTAGTGACTGGAGTAAACGGGTCAATGGTGACCGCGGTCTCAGACCATCGGAAGATAACAAGAAACAGCTCACACTTCAAGGAGTTCAAAATGGAAGAAGGAGAAAGAGCAATAACGACACCGGAAGTGGAGGAAAGAGAGCAAGGAACAAACGGAGAAGCAACAACATACAAAGAAGAAGGTGGAGGACCAGAACAGAGCGGAGAACAAAGACCAAGAAGAGAGTGCAAAAAGACAAAGAGACTGATAGAAGAAATGTAGAGACTCTCTCTCTCTCTCTCTCTCTCTCTCTCTCTCTCTCTCTCTCTCTCTCTCTCTCTCTCTCTCTCTCTCTCTCTCTCCCTCTCTCTTGCACTCTCTCACAAGCTTTCCACAGAGTGGATAGTATCGCCAGGACTTGTGCATGGGAAAAGTATTTGTTGTGACAAGGGGGGAGATGTGATGACCACGACGACAGATGCTGGACGCTAGGACCCTGTGGGTCACAGGGTGGTGACCAGGTCACCGAACACCACTTCCTGTCGAGCGACAGGAAAGGACATTACACAGTAGGAAGAGGACGAGGACAGACGTGCCCTGACGGACTGACGAGATACAAAAATAAAGAAGTACCTCCACACACACGATCAGCGTCCTGAGTATTCCTTCATGCTGCGCGCTGTGTACACGACATCTGGCGACGAAGGACGGATCCGGTCCCTGCGTGCAGAAATCGCGATTTGAAACCAGGAGCCCACCCTGGATCGCGTTGTGGCCAAAAGGAAGAGGGAAGAGTGAAGCGCTGTCCAGAAATCAGCAGCGACGTGGGAGCCCACCCCGACCGCCGCAAAAGAAAAAGCAACACAGCCGGTAAGCGCCAGCAACAAGAGCGCGAAGTTCGAAGAGCTGAAAAGCCAGCGCGAGCTCTCGCGAGAGTCTCGGCGGGCATATTGGGGCCAGGCGGGAGAGCCAATAGAAACGAAGAATAAGCGCGGCGGCCATTTTGAAGTCAGGCAGTGCCCGGATTGGCTAAGAAGTCTCGTGAGAGTCTCGGCGGCCATTTTGGAGTCAGGCGCGAGGGCCAATCAGCGAGCAGGAAAGTTGGGCGGCCATTTTAAAGTCAGGAAAAGGTCGAAAATAAGAAAAAAAAGTACAGATTGCAAGAAAAAGGAGAAACAAAGCACAGGCAAAGCCAAGGAATAGGAGATAAAGGCAAAACAAAGGAAATAAAATAAAAAGAACACTTAGAGAAATCAACATCGTGTCCTGTGCACCAAAAAAGACGGAAAAAGGGACAACACTGTCACCATAAGACAAGAATATTAAAGAAAGAAATAAAGGAGCAAAGATATCAACAGAAATAGCTCGAAATAAAAGAGTTTAAAGAAAATGTCAGACACAAAGTCACAGAGTGCACAATACCGCAGACCAGTGCCTTTCGTTGTATCGAAGCCACAAGTGGGCATCAGGTGGGAAAAGTGGATCATAAAATTAGAAGGATACATGAAGGCGACTGATGTGGTGGATGAAAAAAAGTTAGATCTATTCTTGAACCTAGTGGGGGATGAGGTGGATGGCCTCCTCATAACACTGCCACAGAGTGAATTAGAAACATACGAGAAATTAATAAAGTGTCTGACGGCTAAGTTCGACCCGCAAAGAAACGTCGACTTTGAGAGATATTCTTTTCACATGGCATATCAGCAGCCAGAAGAGTCAATGGATGATTTTGCAACGAGGCTGAGAAAGCTAGTAGCACATTGCGAATTTGAAAAATACGACAACGAACAGGCACTTCGCCTCAAACTGATAGAAGGCTGCCGAGACACGGAATTTCGCACAAGGCTACTAAAAGAACCGACCACTGTAGAAAAAATTCTAATCTTGCGAGGGCAGAAGCAAGAGCGATGATACAAGCGAAACAGATGGATCGAAAAGGAGAACAAATACATAGAATGGCAGACACCGGCAAGAAAGGGAACTGGAAAGGAGGACACAAGGAACAAGCGGCGAAGAAACAAAGTTCCCAATGCTACAGGTGTGGCCTGGAATTCCCTCACAGAGGACCATGCCCAGCATTTGGTCAAACGTGCAGAAAATGCAACAGAAGCAACCATTTTGCTACTATGTGCCAAGGTGGACAATTCAAAAGTGAACGTGGCAGGCCAGGGAAGCCAAGAACAACAACAACAATACATGTACGGCACATGGAAGCGACGGAGAGGAGCTCGTCGGGGGAATCAGGAGAAGAAGAGGAAGAGGAAGAAACAACAAGAAAAGTAGAACGCCTATATCTCATGACCACGGACGAAGGGCATGAAGAGGAACATATCAGGCTAATAGACAGGAAGTCAATAAAGAAGACGGATTGGGTGACAATTGAAGTAGGGCCCCATCAAACACAATTTGTACTGGACAGCGGAGCCACGTGCAACATCATGTGTGCCACAGAATATGACAAGATGAAGAAGAAGCCGCCGCTACAACCATCAAGTGTAAGAGTATTTACATGGGGTGCACAAAATCCTGTAACAAACATGGGAAAATTCACGGACACCATGACGCACAAAGGCAAGACTGTCGTAGAAGAAATACATGTGTTACGAGGAGACATTTCAGCACCGTGTCTACTAAGCAATGTTACAGCAAAAGTAATGGGACTATTGAAAATGATGTATCACATGTCAGAAAAAGAGAGCATACTACAGGAATTCCCGAAACTAACGGAAGGACTAGGAAAGCTAAAAGGAAAACAAATAACACTACACATAAATGAGGCTGTCAGGCCAGTTGCACAGCATCACCGAAGGGTACCAATACATCTACAACCTCAAGTGGAGGAAGAAATAAAGGCCTTACTGGCACAGGATATCATTGAGCCCGCAGAGGGACCAACGCCATGGGTGTCCCCAATAGTGGCTGTACCAAAGAAAGACACTACGCAGATAAGAATCTGTGTGGACATGAGAGTACCAAACACAGCCATCGAAAGAGAAAGGCACCCAGGGCCACATTTGGACGACATGATAAGCTGCCTGACAGGAATGAGAAAATTTTCCAAACTAGACCTGTGCAAGGGATATCATCAATTGGAGCTAGATGAGCAATCCAGATACATAACGACCTTCTCAACGCACCTCGGACTATTTCGCTACAAAAGCCTGAGCTTTGGAATATCTTCAGCAGCAGAAATATTCCAAGAAACGATCAGGCAGATAATAAGACCGATAACGAACAGTCTAAACTACAGCGATGACATTCTGGTTTTTGGGAAGTCAGACGGAGAACATGACACGGCACTGAGGGAAGTATGCTCACGGTTAGTAGAGGTGGGCCTGACAGTAAACGAGAAGAAATGCGAGCTGGGAAGAGAAGAACTAGTGTTTTTTGGACACATATTCTTACGAAAAGGAATGAGGCCAGACAGGAGCAAGATAGACACGCTCGAAAAAACGAGTGAACCAAAAGACGTCGCTGACGTACGCTCGTTTCTTGGCCTTACAAGCTACTGCTCGAGGTACATAAAAGACTTCGCAATGGTGAGCACACCATTGAGAGAACTGACAAAACAAGGACACCCATTCGAATGGACCACAGAGTGCACAAAAGCGTTTGAAGAGATAAGAGCGTCAGTGACGGCAGTAGACCACTTAGCGTACTTCGACCCGAACCTATGCACAGAACTAACAGTAGACGCCAGCCCGGTAGGCCTGGGTGCAATACTAGCACAACACAAACCTGGGAAAGATTCACCTCGACAAATAGTAGTATACGGAAGCAAAAGCCTGTCAGATGTTGAGAGAGCCTACTCTCAACCAGAGAAGGAGAGCTTGGCGGTAGTATGGGCATGTGAGCACTACCACATGTTCATATATGGAAAACCATTCACAATAGTGACAGACCACCAAGCGCTAGTGACTATCTATGGCAACCCAAAAGCGAAAATACCACCAAGAATAGAAAGGTGGGGAATAAGGCTGATGGACTATAACTTCAAAATAATACACAAACCTGGCAAAGACCAAAACCCAGCCGACTACATGTCGCGACACCCGCTCCCGTATCGGAATGGTGGTACCACAATGGCAGAAGAATACCTAAACTTCATCGTGAAACAAAACACTCCAGCGTCAATAACAAGTGAAGAACTGGAGCGAGAGACAAAAAGAGATCCGACAATGGAGACAATAGGAACGATAGTGAGGCTACAGAGATGGAGACACATCAATAGCAACACCGTCACAGAAGAAGGGGTTGACAAAGAAGAACTGTTGGCGTTCAAAAAGATAGGCGAAGAATTGTCGGAGACAGAGAACGGAGTCCTGATGAGAGGTTCAAGGATTGTAATACCACATTGACTAAGGAAGAGAACAATCAAGATAGCACATGAATCACATAGAGGAATAGTAGCGACAAAGAAGATGTTGAGAGAAAGAGTGTGGTTCCCCGGACTAGACAGCATGGTGGAGGAAGAAGTGTCACAATGTCACACCTGTCAAGTAACTGGATCATCCAGTAAGCCCACACCGTTGAGGATGTCGGAACTGCCATTGACAGTATGGACTGAACTAGCGGCAGACTTCTATGGGCCACTGGAGACTGAAAAGTACCTGCTGGTAGTCATTGACGAATTTTCGAGATTCCCAATTGTGAGGGAAGTGTCCTCGACATCGGCAAATGCCACCTTACCAGTGCTGGACGACATATTTGCTGCCTGGGGCTCACCACAAACACTGAAAACAGACAATGGTCCTCCATTTTCAGGAGAAGAATTCCGCAGGTTCGTGGACTACCTGGGGATCAAACACAGGAAAATAACTCCACTGTGGCCACAAGCCAACGGGATGGCAGAACGATTTATGGGGACCATCAAAAGAGCCATCCAGCGAGCAAAATTGACACAGATTTCCATTGGACAAGTGCTGTGTCAGGTACTACGAGATTATAGGAACACCCCTCACAGCACCACGGGCAGATGTTCAGCAGAACTGGTGTTAGGAAGAACAAGCAAAACAAGGCTACCACAGAGAGAAGCCATAGCAGACACCAGCAGACAAGAGATCGCAGAAAGAGACAACAAAGAGAAAAAGAAAATGAAAGAATATGCTGACAAAAAGAGACATGCAGCTGAACACCAACTAAAGGAAGGAGACTTAGTAATAGTGAAGCAAACACAGCAAAGAAAATCAGACAGCCCTTTTTCAAAAGATCCGCTGGTAGTGACTGGAGTAAACGGGTCAATGGTGACCGCGGTCTCAGACCATCGGAAGATAACAAGAAACAGCTCACACTTCAAGGAGTTCAAAATGGAAGAAGGAGAAAGAGCAATAACGACACCGGAAGTGGAGGAAAGAGAGCAAGGAACAAACGGAGAAGCGACAACATACAAAGAAGAAGGTGGAGGACCAGAACAGAGCGGAGAACAAAGACCAAGAAGAGAGTGCAAAAAGACAAAGAGACTAATAGAAGAAATGTAGAGACTCTCTCTCTCTCTCTCTCTCTCTCTCTCTCTCTCTCTCTCTCTCTCTCTCTCTCTCTCTCTCCTCTCTCTTGCACTCTCTCACAAGCTTTCCACAGAGTGGATAGTATCGCCAGGACTTGTGCATGGGAAAAGTATTTGTTGTGACAAGGGGGGAGATGTGATGACCACGACGACAGATGCTGGACGCTAGGACCCTGTGGGTCACAGGGTGGTGACCAGGTCACCGAACACCACTTCCTGTCGAGCGACAGGAAAGGACATTACACAGTAGGAAGAGGACGAGGACAGACGTGCCCTGACGGACTGACGAGATACAAAAATAAAGAAGTACCTCCACACACACGATCAGCGTCCTGAGTATTCCTTCATGCTGCGCGCTGTGTACACGACATCTGGCGACGAAGGACGGATCCGGTCCCTGCGTGCAGAAATCGCGATTTGAAACCAGGAGCCCACCCTGGATCACGTTGTGGCCAAAAGGAAGAGGGAAGAGTGAAGCGCCGTCCAGAAATCAGCAGCGACGTGGGAGCCCACCCCGACCGCCGCAAAAGAAAAAGCAACACAGCCGGTAAGCGCCAGCAACAAGAGCGCGAAGTTCGAAGAGCTGAAAAGCCAGCGCGAGCTCTCGCGAGAGTCTCGGCGGCCATATTGGAGCCAGGCGGGAGAGCCAATAGAAACGAAGAATAAGCGCAGCGGCCATTTTGAAGTCAGGCAGTGCCCGGATTGGCTAAGAAGTCTCGCGAGAGTCTCGGCGGCCATTTTGGAGTCAGGCACGAGGGCCAATCAGCGAGCAGGAAAGTTGGGCGGTCATTTTAAAGTCAGGAAAAGGTCGAAAATAAGAAAAAAAAGTGCAGATTGCAAGAAAAAGGAGAAACAAAGCACAGGCAAAGCCAAGGAATAGGAGATAAAGGCAAAACAAAGGAAAGAAAATAAAAAGAACACTTAGAGAAATCAACATCGTGTCCTGTGCACCAAAAAAGACGGAAAAAGGGACAACACTGTCACCATAAGACAAGAATATTAAAGAAAGAAATAAAGGAGCAAAGATATCAACAGAAATAGCTCGAAATAAAAGAGTTTAAAGAAAATGTCAGACACAAAGTCACAGAGTGCACAATACCGCAGACCAGTGCCTTTCGTTGTATCGGAGCCACAAGTGGGCATCAGGTGGGAAAAGTGGATCATAAAATTTGAAGGATACATGAAGGCGACTGATGTGGTGGATGAAAAAAAGTTAGATCTATTCTTGAACCTAGTGGGGGATGAGGTGGATGACCTCCTCATAACACTGCCACAGAGTGAATTAGAAACATACGAGAAATTAATAAAGTGTCTGACGGCTAAGTTCGACCCGCAAAGAAACGTCGACTTTGAGAGATATTCTTTTCACATGGCATATCAGCAGCCAGAAGAGTCGATGGATGATTTTGCAACGAGGCTGAGAAAGCTAGTAGCACATTGCGAATTTGAAAAATACGACAACGAACAGGCACTTCGCCTCAAACTGATAGAAGGCTGCCGAGACACGGAATTTCGCACAAGGCTACTAAAAGAACCGACCACTGTAGAAAAAATTCTAGATCTTGCGAGGGCAGAAGCAAGAGCGATGATACAAGCGAAACAGATGGATCGAAAAGGAGAACAAATACATAGAATGGCAGACACCGGCAAGAAAGGGAACTGGAAAGGAGGACACAAGGAACAAGCGGCGAAGAAACAAAGTTCCCAATGCTACAGGTGTGGCCTGGAATTCCCTCACAGAGGACCATGCCCAGCATTTGGTCAAACGTGCAGAAAATGCAATAGAAGCAACCATTTTGCTACTATGTGCCAAGGTGGACAATTCAAAAGTGAACGTGGCAGGCCAGGGAAGCCAAGAACAACAACAACAATACATGTACGGCACATGGAAGGGACGGAGAGGAGCTCGTCGGGGGAATCAGGAGAAGAAGAGGAAGAGGAAGAAACAACAAGAAAAGTAGAACGCGTATATCTCATGACCACGGACGAAGGGCATGAAGAGGAACATATCAGGCTAATAGACAGGAAGTCAATAAAGAAGACGGATTGGGTGACAATTGAAGTAGGGCCCCATCAAACACAATTTGTACTGGACAGCGGAGCCACGTGCAACATCATGTGTGCCACAGAATATGACAAGATGAAGAAGAAGCCGCCGCTACAACCATCAAGTGTAAGAGTATTTACATGGGGTGCACAAAATCCTGTAACAAACATGGGAAAATTCACGGACACCATGACGCACAAAGGCAAGACTGTCGTAGAAGAAATACATGTGTTACGAGGAGACATTTCAGCACCGTGTCTACTAAGCAATGTTACAGCAAAAGTAATGGGACTATTGAAAATGATGTATCACATGTCAGAAAGAGAGAGCATACTACAGGAATTCCCGAAACTAATGGAAGGACTAGGAAAGCTAAAAGGAAAACAAATAACACTACACATAAATGAGGCTGTCAGGCCAGTTGCACAGCATCACCGAAGGGTACCAATACATCTACAACCTCAAGTGGAGGAAGAAATAAAGGCCTTACTGGCACAGGATATCATTGAGCCCGCAGAGGGACCAACGCCATGGGTGTCCCCAATAGTGGCTGTACCAAAGAAAGACACTACGCAGATAAGAATCTGTGTGGACATGAGAGTACCAAACACAGCCATCGAAAGAGAAAGGCACCCAGGGCCACATTTGGATGACATGATAAGCTGCCTGACAGGAATGAGAACATTTTCCAAACTAGACCTGTGCAAGGGATATCATCAATTGGAGCTAGATGAGCAATCCAGATACATAATTACCTTCTCAACGCACCTCGGACTATTTCGCTACAAAAGGCTGAGCTTTGGAATATCTTCAGCAGCAGAAATATTCCAAGAAACGATCAGGCAGATAATAAGACCGATAACGAACAGTCTAAACTACAGCGATGACATTCTGGTTTTTGGGAAGTCAGACGGAGAACATGACACGGCACTGAGGGAAGTATGCTCACGGTTAGTAGAGGTGGGCCTGACAGTAAACGAGAAGAAATGCGAGCTGGGAAGAGAAGAACTAGTGTTTTTTGGACACATATTCTTACGAAAAGGAATGAGGCCAGGCAGGAGCAAGATAGACACGCTCGAAAAAACGAGTGAACCAAAAGACGTCGCTGACGTGCGCTCGTTTCTTGGCCTTGCCAGCTACTGCTCGAGGTACATAAAAGACTTCGCAATGGTGAGCACACCATTGAGAGAACTGACAAAACAAGGACACCCATTCGAATGGACCACAGAGTGCACAAAAGCGTTTGAAGAGATAAGAGCGTCAGTGACGGCAGTAGACCACTTAGCGTACTTCGACCCGAACCTATGCACAGAACTAACAGTAGACGCCAGCCCGGTAGGCCTGGGTGCAATACTAGCACAACACAAACCTGGGAAAGATTCACCTCGACAAATAGTAGTATACGGAAGCAAAAGCCTGTCCGATGTTGAGAGTGCCTACTCTCAACCAGAGAAGGAGAGCTTGGCGGTAGTATGGGCATGTGAGCACTACCACATGTTCATATATGGAAAACCATTCACAATAGTGACAGACCACCAAGCGCTAGTGACTATCTATGGCAACCCAAAAGCGAAAATACCACCAAGAATAGAAAGATGGGGAATAAGGCTGATGGACTATAACTTCAAAATAATACACAAACCTGGCAAAGACCAAAACCCAGCCGACTACATGTCGCGACACCCGCTCCCGTATCGGAATGGTGGTACCACAATGGCAGAAGAATACCTAAACTTCATCGTGAAACAAAACACTGCAGCGTCAATAACAAGTGAAGAACTGGAGCGAGAGACAAAAAGAGATCCGACAATGGAGACAATAGGAACGATAGTGAGGCTACAGAGATGGAGACACATCAATAGCAACACCGTCACAGAAGAAGGGGTTGACAAAGAAGAACTGTTGGCGTTCAAAAAGATAGGCGAAGAATTGTCGGAGACAGAGAACGGAGTCCTGATGAGAGGTTCAAGGATTGTAATACCACATTGACTAAGGAAGAGAACAATCAAGATAGCACATGAATCACATAGAGGAATAGTAGCGACAAAGAAGATGTTGAGAGAAAGAGTGTGGTTCCCCGGACTAGACAGCATGGTGGAGGAAGAAGTGTCACAATGTCACACCTGTCAAGTAACTGGATCATCCAGTAAGCCCACACCGTTGAGGATGTCGGAACTGCCATTGACAGTATGGACTGAACTAGCGGCAGACTTCTATGGGCCACTGGAGACTGGAAAGTACCTGCTGGTAGTCATTGACGAATTTTCGAGATTCCCAATTGTGAGGGAAGTGTCCTCGACATCGGCAAATGCCACCTTACCAGTGCTGGACGACATATTTGCTGCCTGGGGCTCACCACAAACACTGAAAACAGACAATGGTCCTCCATTTTCAGGAGAAGAATTCCGCAGGTTCGTGGACTACCTGGGGATCAAACACAGGAAAATAACTCCACTGTGGCCACAAGCCAACGGGATGGCAGAACGATTTATGGGGACCATCAAAAGAGCCATCCAGCGAGCAAAATTGACACAGATTTCCATTGGACAAGTGCTGTGTCAGGTACTACGAGATTATAGGAACACCCCTCACAGCACCACGGGCAGATGTCCAGCAGAACTGGTGTTAGGAAGAACAAGCAAAACAAGGCTACCACAGAGAGAAGCCATAGCAGACACCAGCAGACAAGAGATCGCAGAAAGAGACAACAAAGAGAAAAAGAAAATGAAAGAATATGCTGACAAAAAGAGACATGCAGCTGAACACCAACTAAAGGAAGGAGACTTAGTAATAGTGAAGCAAACACAGCAAAGAAAATCAGACAGCCCTTTTTCAAAAGATCCGCTGGTAGTGACTGGAGTAAACGGGTCAATGGTGACCGCGGTCTCAGACCATCGGAAGATAACAAGAAACAGCTCACACTTCAAGGAGTTCAAAATGGAAGAAGGAGAAAGAGCAATAACGACACCGGAAGTGGAGGAAAGAGAGCAAGGAACAAACGGAGAAGCGACAACATACAAAGAAGAAGGTGGAGGACCAGAACAGAGCGGAGAACAAAGACCAAGAAGAGAGTGCAAAAAGACAAAGAGACTGATAGAAGAAATGTAGAGACTCTCTCTCTCTCTCTCTCTCTCTCTCTCTCTCTCTCTCTCTCTCTCTCTCTCTCTCTCTCTCTCTCTCTCTCTCTCTCCCTCTCTCTTGCACTCTCTCACAAGCTTTCCACAGAGTGGATAGTATCGCCAGGACTTGTGCATGGGAAAAGTATTTGTTGTGACAAGGGGGGAGATGTGATGACCACGACGACAGATGCTGGACGCTAGGACCCTGTGGGTCACAGGGTGGTGACCAGGTCACCGGACACCACTTCCTGTCGAGGGACAGGAAAGGACATTACACAGTAGGAAGAGGACGAGGACAGACGTGCCCTGACGGACTGACGAGATACAGAAATAAAGAAGTACCTCCACACACACGATCAGCGTCCTGAGTATTCCTTCATGCTGCGCGCTGTGTACACGACACTTGACATCCTGCGATGTTTGATATTAAACAATGTTAAAGATTACATGCTTTTAAAAGTGGCAAAAATGTTCCCTTCCGCACCGAGGAGGCAAATATAGATGCGTGAAACGTCTTTACTATTTTCAACCACCTTTTGCGAATAAAAAACTTCTTAAATGAAATGTGTCATCCATAAATACCACCCACCTACAATCTGCTTTGCTTTGTTTGAGCATGTTCCCCTTTGCTACTGTTAGCAACACAGGCTGATATTTGAACCAGTCCTTCTGTTCCTGAATGTGTGATTTATTTCACATTCGCCGTCCATATGGGAAAGAGAGCGAAGCTTTGTTGTGGACGTCTTTCATTGTTGACACCTTCTTATGCAAGCAGCCGCTTCTCAGAAAGTGAACTTGCAAGAGTGTATGTTCCTTAGGTAAATAGCAGTAGTTTATGCCTCTACGTTCGCTTTAAAAAAAAGAAAAAAACACTCAAAAAGTCAACACTTAAAACGAAGAGATAATTTGTTTAGGCTTTTTAAATTCACAGGAAATACTTGTTTTCTGCATTAATCCTCATGGCAAGTTGGATACAATTTTAACCACTTTTTTGGCAGATTCTCCAAACTTTTTTCTAAGTCTGGCATAGAGATAGATTTATCTTCTCGAAGTCTGTTGTTATTTCGAACATGAATATATATTGCCCCCATACTGCCACTACTGTGGCCACTGCTATCAATACTACCATCGCCTTCCGCGCCTTCACCTATACTACTACTGCTGAACTACCGCCACAGCAGCTTTCCAGTTTTTATTTGGAAGAGCATCATGCTTTTGACAGTGTTGCTAGGGTTGTTTGAGTCTATATGAACAGTGTGACGTGGCATGAGTGTGACAGAATTTTTTTTTTTGCTAAGAGAAGTTAAAAAGACCATACATATTCACTTTGTCGTTGCCTGCTTTTTACTGCTGTTTTTACAAGCAAGTTCACATGTTATTTAAATCTATATTTGTGCATGCACAATAACATCTGCATTTTTGTCCTTTCTTGCTCCATATCTGTCCAGGGTACAGATTATAAGTTTTTGTTTGGTGTAGTATCTTGTGAATAAAGAACACTGGAACTCTTTTGGTTCCCACTGTACACCGGAGGCCTGTGATGTAAGCATTGGGTGGGTGAGTTGAAGGCAGGCTTAGAATGTTGAGTTCTGACACAGCGGAATAAAGACATTTTTAATTACTTTCCGCGTGTAGTGTAGTTATTGGCCAGTACCTGGGCTGGTAGGATGCTACAGTTAGCATTCGCAGTTGCTACCTTGGTGTTGCTGCCTGCAACCTGCTTTGTAGCCTGTGTGATTTCCCCAGTCTTAGAGCTGCTCTTGTACCTTAGGCCAGCTTTTGTCAATGTGTGTTTGCTCCTCTTATCAGTTGCTATTAATTTCCATGCTGCATGCTGGAGTCTTTTAAGCTCCTGTTATCAATTGATTTTGAATGACCTGTTGCATGCTCAAGTTTTCAATAAAAAGTGTTTGAAAATAAAGATACATTGTTCCATTTTTAGGTCATAGCTTATATGGTACTTCCTGTGATGTCACCGAGGGCAAAGGATATTTCATGCAATTTCTGGAAGTTGTGGACATTGAGGACGGTAACATTAATCTAAAAAAGTATTGCATCCACTGCATCTCCAAGGTAAGAATATAATTACTATTCTTAACTTAGCCTCTGCTTGCTCTATACTTAACTTGCAATAGTATCCTTAGGTTGATGTGGTGGATGCAATATATTTATCATGCAATATAACATGTGATATACATCCAACTACTAACCCTTCACTCGCTTTCCTCCCACACGCTTCCTGAAAACCCATTTCGTCTTCTTCTTTCAGCGCTCCTTGAGAAAGGGCGTCTTGCCCGAAATGCATCGGAGCTGTTCGTCAAAATCATTGACTTTTGGATTGTATATTTTGAAACTTTATTGATATGAAAACAATATCATGAAGGACACAAAAAAGTACTTTAAACGGAAATAAATAACCTACTTTGAAACAGTGGAATCATCGTTTCTGACCCACCCGGGTGTGCCTCCCTGGGATGTACCCGCATTTCCTATGCGAACACCACTTCCTTTGACAATTTTTCAAGCGTTTGGCGGAAACGCGTCCAAGGAGTGCACCCTACCCAGTCAACTTCACTTTGAACCTCCATTCTACCATTGCTGTGCACCCTCCACCTCTCTTAACCTCTCTTAATATAGTGGGATGATACCACTCTGGAACCCTTACATAATGACACCTGTAGACACATTCAGGGACCTATTCACAAACTGCACTTTGTAGTACGTTTAGTAATACTCCAATAGTACTACTTGTATACTGCAAAATGCTATTTATAAACCTATGTGTGGAGATCTCCAACTCCACCACTCGTATGTTTTCTCTTGAGATCATCACCTCAACAACAAAGATCACTGCACATGTACACGTCCATTTTGTACTAAATGTGGGTGGGATATAGGAGGATGACTGAAAAATGGGGAGTAATTATTACAAAATGAGAGGGCTTAGGGGTGGGGCAAGGAGGAGTTTAGGGAGGGACTAACACCCTTCCATGAAAGTGTATGGCCATTGTTATTCAAAAACTGCACTTCTAGAGTTACTAGTACCAAAATGACTCAAAACAGCAGTGACTGTACTGTGGCTTATCCTTGGAGTGAGTCCAGCCCCACATATGGCCAGTTACAGGTATGCCAAGATACCACCCTAGAAAATATTAGAACCACCAAATAACTATAGACATATAAAAAAACATAAAAGAGGTGTTATTTAGGCTTTAATAATGTTTTGTAACTTTTTTAGGAAATTCTGTGGAATGTTATTACAGTTTTTTGTCATCCAAGAATGTTATGTTCTTTGATGCTAATACTCTTGAATTTGATAACAAGGCTTGAAAAACTTGCAACAGAACTAGTAATGCAAGGCCTGGATGTTTTGAACTCCACCACACATGTACAGGTGATACATTCCTTAAAACCAACCAATCACATTCAGCCTGACTGTTAAACTTGGCATCCATGGTGTGGTTCCCCTAACATTTTGCCTCTAACCCCTGTATTTTTAATGCTGTGCTGGATTTCGTTTATGCTGTCTTAGAGGCTTTGGGCACTTTGCCACTGTTGATCAGTGTCAAAGTGGAATTTCCCTTGTGGAAATTGTTATCATGATTAGTTATCCATGATTGGCATATTTTATTTACTGGTAAGTTCCTAATAAAGTGCACCGAGTATGCCAGGGCCTGTAAAATCAACTGCTACTGGTGGGCCCGCAGCACTGGTTGTGCCACCCACATGTGTAGCCCTGTAGAGGTATCTCAGACCTGCCACTGCAGTGTCTGTGCGCAGTTTCAATCTGCCATGTCGACCTTTCAAGTGCACCCACTATCCAAGGAGTGTCGTCTTAAGACAGTGTAACAAATGAGAGTGAGAAGGACAGCGCTCATGGCACACAGAGCACCATACTCACCTCAACACACCCTGAAGAGTCGCCGTTCCTTACACCTTCTCACAACATGAACACATGATTCACATGCTAGTTATGAGTGCAGTTATGAGTTAACCAGGTTAGCCTGGTTAATCAGCTCTCTACTAAGGTTAACCAGGTTGGGCCACCTGTCTGCCGCTGTCACGAGGGTGGGGGAGGGGGTAGGAGTTGGGTTGGGTAGAGAACCTAATTCCCTATTCGGGATGATCATTAGTGTTGTTTATTTGTTATGTAGAGTATAGGTCCTACGAACAAAAAATATATGAACTCCATTTGCACTGTCATAATTGACAAATAGTGCACTCATGTGATGGTGACACTGCCTGTGAACAGGATATGAGATGTGGACACCACAGACAGACTGTATACTGCTTATAAGATCCTAAATTGTATATGCATGTCCTTTGTACCTGAAACAGTGGAGGTGGTTTTTAATAAAAACAAGAAAAAAAAAGATCCAAAATCAATGCATATAACGCACATTTTAAGTAGTTCAGTCATGAGTCTTACAGCACGTAGGATAAAACTACACATTTGTCAAATAGGTCTATTGCTGAAATAAAGAATCTAGGTTAGGGTTTTCCTACCACAGTTCAGAAAAGTTCTCTCGGCATGAACAAAAGGGTCTGGTTAAAGACGACCAAAGGAAAGTCCATGGGCATGGGCAAGGGGAATGTAGCTATAATCCGGAACGTTCTGTCTGATAACCTCACTAGATAGCTCTAAATCTGTCAGCAGGCAGGTTCATCAGGAATTAATGCCAGTAGAAAGGAATAGACAAAGAGGATCCATGATAGGACTCCTTATCCAAGGGAAAACTGAAAGAGGAAAAAAACACAAGAACGCAGACAGAAGAGCCCCTGAAGAACAGCAAGGAAAAGGGCGCCGGCTCTCCTCCTCCAAGGAAAGTCACCTTTTATACCATAAATTGTCCAATTGTGACATCAATTGTAACTCCATATGTTCCAATCGACACGTGACTACCTTCCGATCACATGGTACAAAATGGTAAGCTTCAAATTGTTTCCCAGGTACGTCATGAGAAACGACAGTCCATTCTGTCCATACAGGTTAGTTGACAAAGACCCTATTCACTTTGTTGCTCTTCATGTAGGGGTTTAGGAGTCCAAGTTCTCAAGATTTCACTCACAAAAAAAGTGTCAAGAAAAGAATGTGTTTATTTAGGAATGTCATGTGAATAGTACAAATAAAGTTACTTTTTAGGGTGAAGCGTAGCGAGAAACCTACAAACCAAACTAGGAAACATTGCAGGCCTAAGGAAAAAGGCAATTTAATGCGTTTTAAGACAACATTTCTTAATTGATAAATGAGCTCATAATTAAGTTGAAGCATAACGAAATACAATAAAGCATGTCATATGTTGAAAGAGTTGTAGCTTTTATCAATGGTTATTGCATAGAAATGTTCAACTCAAAATATGGCCTACCACTGGAATTTTGAAAGTACATACTTGCAAACTTTTCTTAAAATTCAATGTAAAATTGTCGTTTTAGGAAATCTAAGACTCAAGCAATATAAAGCCTTCATGCTGAAAGTTTCATTTATGCATCATAAAAGGAAAATTAGTTGCACCGACTTCTCATTTGCTATGGTGCATTACAATGAAGAATCTAAAGATGCCTATTCCCATCATTAATACTTAGACAAGTGTGGGAAAGACTCATTTATACATAGATATACTGCTTTATGTTAATAATTTTTGTTAATTTTCATGATATCACACATTTCCATCAATAATCTCTCATACTGACTTACTTAAATAGGAAAGTAATCATCATCATCATCATCTTGTATCAATCTCCCAAAGGGCAGATCATAAAAGGTACATACAATAGGAAAAATCATGCAGTTTAAGACATGTATGTTAAAAAAGCTAAAAATTATAATAATTTGCGATATGTAAAGTGATGGTGCATCCATTTTAAGTCCGAGGACGTCAAATCTAATAAAAGGATAGAATGAGTGAAGGTAAGATGCTAGGGACAAACTTTCCCTTTACAGTACAGGACCCACAATGCTATTTAAAAAGAATGTAAAAATTATTTCATCAAAATAAAATGCTCCTTCTTTTGGCTAAGACACACTTCAAGAAGCTGGTGACTGCGTGATACACACAGGGGTCATTGAGTCGCAACAGGTGAAATAGGGCGGCTTTACACTGAGAAAATGTATGACTGCGTAACAGGGATAATACAAATTTCGTTGTGAATGGCAAATAAAATTGACAAAAGAAGACGAAGTGTGCAATTGTTTGGCAAGAGTGCTTGTCACATGGACAAATGCAAATGGAGTCCAAGGAATACTGACCTACGGGAAAACATATTAACCAACGGAAGAAGCCTAACCTGAACCTTGCCAGCAGAGTTCTCTCAAACACATTGGACACATATAATAAGTATGGAGCAGTAGTTGGGAGCATTTGAATAATGCAGTATTCTCGGACTGCAGGTTTGGCCACTTTTGTTTGTTCCCTGGTTGCTTCTTTAAGCTTAAAAAAACTGTCTTGGACCCAGTTTCTATCTTACTTCACAATTGTCTCGGGATCCTCAAACAAGTGTGCGCATCCCAGCTCCGAGAAACTCTCTTTGATAAATTTTAATCATGGGATTTCCGCACCATGGTCACAAGATAAACAATCTCTGATGACTACCTGATTGAATTCAGCTTCTTTCTTGTACCAGATAGAACACCAAAGAGCTAAGGGTGTGGCATTAATAGTGTCTTGAACATATTCCAGACCTAGCTCCAGATGCAGTGGAAAATGCGGGTTTGATGGAGGGGCACCTAGTAGCCGGTGACAAAATCTGTTCTCTTCTGTCTGCATAGCAAGGGCATCCCTATATCCCTAGATACCCATTCCATATGTCAGAATTGGCAAACACTTCCGATTATAGATCTCTACGATCAGCGCAATAGGTTTTTTGCCAATGGACATGGCAAGCGTTGAAGTAGTACCAACAGCTTGGGTAAAACAAATTATTCTGTTTTTAATACAGGTGGACCAAGTGTAGCCATCATCGAAGTCCAAGCCCAAGCCCATGTAAGGGAAGGAGCCAACCCTTTCTAATGTTTTACCAGCAATGTTGAGAGTGTGTGTTTTTGTGTTCCTGGGGCCAAAAACCACTGTAAAGGTTTTCTTAAGGTTAGTCTCCAAACCCAGCTCACTCATGAAACTAACATAGCTGAAAATAAGCCTCTTGAGACCATTGGCCATCCAGGCTTTTTCTCCACACACGGTACATCTGCCCCAAAGGAAACCAGGGTTTTTTCCAGATCGTTTGGGTAAAAGAGAAAAAGAAGTGGGGCAAGTATGCATCCTTGGCGCACCCCCGCTTAATACTAAACGGTACTGTACATTCACCGGCACTACCATACCTAAGTGTTGCCGTAAGGTCATAGTGAAGAAATCTTAAAAATGAAACCAGCCTTTGTCAATGCCCATGTTCTCTAAAATAGACCACAGCTTAGCTCTGAAAACACAGTCAAAGGCGCTTGACAGGTCCATAAATGCCAAATTGGTGGATACTCTTTAGCATAATCATATTTGGCCACACTTAAGTGAAGGTTGAGGCACCACGCAATTGTTCCTAGGCCCTTTCTAAATCCATACTGGCTTGGGTTGAGTATTCTATTTGTATCAATCCAGTCAAGTAGGGGATCCAGGACTACCCTCCCAATAATTTTGGCCATAGAATCCATGAGGGATATTGGGTGATAGCATTTAACATCATGCACTTTGCCTTTTTTAAAGACAGGGACTATTATGGACATACGCCAGGACCTGAGCACACCCACGCTACTAACAGAATTAAAAACAGAAGTGAGGGCAGGAGTTCAGGACCCTAACCAGATCAAGCGGGACACCATCCGGTCCTGGAGCCTTCTTACATCTGCTATCAGCAATCGCTTTCAGAACCTCATCCTCTCTGAACTCCAGGTTTAAACCTTGTAGGACCAGTGGCTGCAGTACTTTATCGGCCCCATTGTCAGAGGAGTACATCCAGAAAAATGCCCCAGCCAGTCCTCCCCCGAGATAGAACCTGTTACTTTGTCTTGCTGTGAATGAGGAGATAAAACAGAATGCACAGCTTTCCAAAAGGCCTGTGGGTCTTTTAAATGGCAAGCACTAACAATGGATTCCCATTTCTCCTCCTTTATGGCCTGTTTCCTCCTCTTCACTGCTTGCTGGTAGATTTTCCTGCTGGCTATAATGGCACTCTGATCACAGGGGGATTGCTTTGAAGCCCTATGTAGGGAAGCATTAGCTGATCTACATTCTTTGTCAAACCATGATTTTACTTGTTGACATGCCTGCGCAGTAGACATAGGCAGCTTCTCTATTATCTACAAAAAAAAGTTAGTGAAAATAGTTAGAATAATTACCGGGTTGCAGGTAGCCAAATTACACTGTCCACTAAAGTCGAGCTGTTGCAGACTTCCTGGGACCTAGTCAGCTTCTCTTTTATCCACAACCAAAGGTTGGTGAAATGGGTTAGGATAATGACCGGGTTGCAACTAGCCAAAGTACAACTGTCCACTAAAGTGGAGCTGTTACAGACTACCTGGAAAATGATGTACTTCAAGTTTACAGTACGCCAGACCAGTTTGCACCCTACATCCTTTTTGTTTAGGACCTGGGGTGATGGCCGCTTGGGCTTGTGGTTCATGAATGGGGTCAATATTGGCAAAGCAATAGGATTATGGTCGCTGTAGATCTGGGCTATGACCTCACTATTTTTAGTGATTGAGGTCATACTCCTAAAAGTGAACATATAGTCTATAATGCTCCCTGCTCCGCTCCTTGTAAAAGTTGGAATATCACAGCCAGTGTGGTTAGCGATCTTATTGACCAGGCTCAGTTCAGCCAGTAAGTGAAATAGAACCCGTCCCCTTGTGTTCATCATATTGCAAGGTGCTTCACAGGTAGAAGGTACTGAAATAGTTGGAGATAGGGTTGGTAGGTACCCTAGTTTGGCATTAAACGCCCTGCCCGAAAAGATTGAGGGGTCATTCAACCCGAGCCGCTATTCCACAAACATATCAATTACCCCAAAGAGGCCCTGGAAATTACAATCGCCCTAATGGGAGAAGTTATTGTTATCGAAATTTAACATATAAATCTTAAAAAATGTATTCCAGCTGAGGCAAAAGACTTGCGCCTCCCCCTGCTTCAAAAAGAGGGGAGAGATAGAACAGCCAATGTTCACTTTGAACCAAGCTGTCAACCACTCTTTGGCACTTACCGCTGGAGATGGAGTTCCTGGCAGACTAAAGCACGTAAAACCATCAAAAGCTATCTCTTTCTTGTTCCATGTTTCCTGCATAAAAACGATATCATTACTCAGGATAAACGTTTGCAAATCTTCAATCGTGACTTTGGCTGCTATTCCTGCAACATTCCAACTTAAAACTTTTATACAAACGTGATTTAAACCATCTTCCACCATTTGAGCAAATGCTTCTGGACCTTTTGGGGAATTCATCTGGGCTGCAAAGAAAGTCAATTGTCCAGCAGGGAAAGACCTAGGGAATACACCACCCTCCTCCGGGGAGCCTGGGCATTCACACTCCTCACTTGAGCATCAATCATTATCCTCCAGCCCACCCAAGACTGTGTGGAACAGCCATGACAATGCGGGGATTACCCCGCACTGCCATTACAACGCGGGGATTACAACAAAAGTCGTTTGAGGGCGCTGTTGGATAGGGAATAGTTTAATTTTCTATCCAACACCTTCCCTATTGTCAACGTGGGCTGGAGTTGGAACAGAAAATTAAACTATTCCACTATCCAGCGCCCTCCAGCGAAAGTCGTTGTAACGACTTTCGTTGTAATCCCCGCGTTGTAATGGCACACGTGGTAATACCACGCATTGTCATGACATACAACCAAGACTGTGTATCTGTTCTCAAGCAGTACAATCAATTTGGGGAGGACTCAAGGAGGCCTGGGGGAAAGGCTCTTTGTAACAGCTCACCCACCGAAGTTAAGGCGAGAGGTGGAAAAGTGCCTATAGAAATAGCCAAGTTGCAGAATCTTGACGGAGCTCATTTTAACCAGTCCAGCGCAAGCTTCTCTCAAGATTTCATTACAACCTGAGGGTTGCCAAAGTTGACCACAATATATTCACCCTTGGACCCTTTACCCAACCTCCCAGCCCCCCCCCCCCACACATCTTGCCAGCAATATCTCATTAGATATGTCCCAGTGGCCGGACACATTTATGTTCAACCAATGAATAGGATTGTTCACGAGACTCCTTGTAGTTTCCAGGTTGCCAACTGTGAGTCTGGGAACGTTCGCCAAAACGATAACGTAGGGAGCAGATGCAGAAGGTAAGTCAATCACAGGGAGTGTATCCAGGCTGGAGTCACACGTTGCTGGTAATTGGACAGCTTGTTTATCCCTAGTGGGGTGTGATTTGTTGTTCCTCGTGTTTTTGAGCTGGGCCGAAGTCAGCACCAAGGACTTGGTTGTCGTTTGCCCCTCCACCCCTATGATTGGAAGAGTTGTTGATTTCGGGAATAAGGATGCACTGGGCCTTCTGAGAACAAGTGGGTAGCCTTGGGGCTGGTAGCATCACTATTTTGGCTTCCAGTTGAGCCAGGCGATCAACAATGGGGCACAATTTCACTTCCAATAGCTCGCCTATGAGGCCGCGCAGCAGCACCAGATACTGGCACATATTCTTCCACATTACTGGGCCTATTTCAGGAGGCCATTTTAACTTTAGCAGCGGGAAGTTTATTTTTAGGGTATATCCTTCTGCACTTTGGGTTTGGGCTATTCTCTGAGTTGGACTTTGATGGTATTTGCTATCAACCATGCCAATTGTACTACGCTCAATGACAATAGACTCAATTCCCTGTCCTTTTTCTTTGGGTACCCCTTCCGGGCAGTCCAACCTGCCATTAGCAGGAGACCCTCTCATCCCTGATAGGGCATATCTGGTTAAGCCGATAGGCGGGCATAGGGCCAAGGCACTAGGTGTACTGAACTGGACAAGTTCTGGAGAATTTTGAGTACTAGGCTGTTGCAGAATAACCTCTAGGGTAAGCTCCTCAGATGTAAGGTAGAGGTGTCGCTCTACCACCTATATTTCATTTGTGACCATACCCACAATCCGAATTAGGTATTTGTCAATAATAGAACGAGTACGAGGTGGTGGTAGCGCACTTCTTGCATCAGGAGTTCTCTTTCTTTTGCCCATGCTTGAATACAGCTATAACTAGGCTTTCCTGTTTTCAGTTTCTATTTTTGGTAAATTCTAGTGGTTTTTTTCTATGTTTTCAAATGATTTCAATACCTTAAAAAACAGTGGTTATCCGTGGTTACACATTTTCTCGCTATTTAAAACATAAGAAACAGTGTTTTTCCAGTGTTTATGGAACGTTTTGCTTTTATTATTGCTTACTGTCTGCACTGATATTGCGTGGTATATGGACAGTGTACTTACAGTGTAAATGAGGTCCAAATATATTTTTACAAATCAAACTTATTGTAGTACACCATATAATACTTATTCAGTGAGTCTTTGGTCATGCACACTCGCTCTTTCCTTCCATGTACATTTTTATTTGTAAAAAAGGCCCTCTAAACATTGGCACTTGAGACAGGCAACGCCAAAATAGCCAGTATACAATTTGCTAACTCTGGCCACTGACATAACTTTTCATGCCAATACTGGTGCACCTGAAGATTGTGATACTTTGTGACAGGTTCTGCAACATATGTGTTGGACTGGGCGTATATGCCCTCAGAGGTATTGAAGCAGTCAAAAATGAGGCAGCACTTTTAAAACTCCGGAGAAAATTTCCCCTTTATGGAAGGGATCTATAACTTGTGCAGAGTGCAAAAGTGAGGCTTCATTGACTTCAAATGCCATGGTTGGTGAAGGGCTATTTCTCATACATTATAAAATAAAAATTCCTGAATTGCTCCTCAACATTTTTTGCTTACCAAGTGGCAAGCACTCTATCATGGAATATGTTGCAGTGCAAAGTCACTGAAACTGTCGCCCAGCCTACTCTCAAGATGTTTCACTTATACACCAATTATGTTAAACACTTCATAGACAAGAGTGTGTTCAGACTCTAGTTGTTTTTATTATGTCCACTACAGCAATCATGTTTTCCTGTAAAAATCTAAGAATGCAGTAGAGTGTACTTTTTCAAATCACTATCAATGTGTGACCAAATATCCTCACATTTCTTGCCTTTGGCATCATCACTCAGCAAAAGTTCTGTAAATGGTTGCCACCTGGATAATATAGCATTCATGGCCTGTAGGGCTGAGAACCACCAGTTAAGTGGCACAGTTGGGATGACTCTTTCGTTGATGCCACACAAAGCACAAAATGAGAAATATTTGCGTTTTAGTTTCCGTGCATTGCGAAACAGTGCATCAGAATGGCCTAAAAGGTCAATAGCATTCTTCATTAACTCTGAGGATTGTTAAGATGCTTTCAGCATACCATCTACCAAGTGGCAAGGATCTCTTACAGGGAAGCACTTCAGCTCTGGTATCGATTTTGACAGATCATCACACATCTTTTTTGTGGTACATAATCAAGGATGCGTAGTCCAGGTATAGAAGTAGATTCTTCTTTATTAACAAGTAGTTAGGTGGCAGGTTACAGGATAGGAAGTTACAAGGAGAAACCCCACCAGGAGAGAGCTACCAGCTCCTCAGCCTGAGATGACCAACTGACAATCTGCACAGAGTGAGGCACACAAACATTCCATGATGTCACAGGACATTCTGATAAAGTGATAGAGAGGGAAAAGAGATAGAAACCATTTACCACACATCCTCTTCCGTTAGCGAACAACAGCAAGAAAGAAGTTAAGACGGAGCAGAAGGATTCAGAGGAGACTGTAGACACAAGAGCTAGTCAAAGGGACAATTTGAAAAGCAGGAACCCCAAGCGAGAAAGCAGAAACACAGGAAAATTAAAAGAGGCATGTAGAAAGAAAATCATAAGATGCATAAATGGTCATGGTTGGACAAAACACAAGAATGCAAATTACATAACATGCCCATCCACCCTCCTTAATAAAACAAGGTAGCGAACCTGGCAAACCAAGTAGGGTGCAATGACAAAATATGTGCAGATGGAAGAAAGCACAAAAGATGAACTGACAACCCTCACAGAAGAAGGAATGCCTTGCAATAAAGATTAGTGCATGACATGCACTAACAACCTCCCCTCCAAGGGTAGACCAAGCAAAGCAACCTTTAAACTGTGGAACAAAACAACTCCCCAGAAAAGGGTACACCAGAGGATACTAACGCCCCTGGAAGGAAGAACACAGTAGCCACACACTGACAACTGTGACGCAACAACACCAAGAGGTAGCGCTGACCACGCACCCCGCGTACCCAAATAGAGTGATGCAATTTAAACAAACACAGACAACCTCCCCTAACAAAAGGGTACACTATTGAACAATGTAAGAATTGTTCAACACAACATCACTTAATGGTGGCGCTGACCACGCACACCACCTTCCCCAGAAAAGGGTACACAAAGGATACTAATCCTTGAAACTTTTGAACATAGTAGTTACATGCAGACAACCTCCCCTAATGAAAGGGTACACCACGTTAAAAGTGCCCAACGTAACTTCTCCAAAGGGTAACAACAAGACCCTAGGAAACAAAATGTAGGCACTGACTGGCACCACAACCCCACAACCTCCCCTAAGTAAGGGTACACCATAAGTACTAACCCTGAGTACATGGATGGGTATTGATTAGACACAAACACCATAGCTGCCCAAGCAGGGTGAAACACAGAATACACACCCTGTGAGACCAAAACTACAACATCCCCTATAAATATAAAAATACAGGGTACCCCATAAGGTACAACATCGCCCTAGTTGCAAATTAAGGCATTGACTAGCCCCAAACCCTCCCCTAAATAAGGGTACACCGTAGGGTTAAGATGTTGCCTTAGGAAACCAACCTTCCCACAAAAAGGGTACAACATAAAGTACTAGACCACCTAGAGAGAGTTCTGTGTAACTCTAGGTGTATGTCAACGCAACCACAATAAGCAAAATACACAATGGGAAAAAAAAAACACTTGAAGAACCTCCCAATTTGAACAAGAGATTATGCTCCAAACATACGCCCACCCACAACATGCACGGAGATAATAATAAATTCAAGCATAAGCAAGTATATGAACAAAAGACATTAGCTCCGGTGAGCGATATCTCACCTGGGGTCTTCGTAGACAACTCAAGGTAGAGAGGAACATCGAATGCACAGCGCGATGTAGATAAGGCACTTGCCATGTTCCAATGATGCATATAGCCGTAAGGGAGAAAAGTCAGCCACAAAGTCCTCGGGAAACAACCTCAGAAAAGTGACGAGACATGATGAATTCTGTGTGAAAATGCACATCTGGTCTTTTATTTGTAGTTTGTAGCGTTTACGACCAGCAGAGGCTATTCGACAGGCACTGCAGGGCAAGCTGGAGCAGAGCGGGAAGCAAGGCATTCTGCTCCTGGACAAGACGTAACACCAGACGCACTCATCCACACAGCCTAGACTTGCGCACCGACTCCAATCAAGATGGCGGCACGCCATCACGTCTGCGCCGGATGGTTCGCAGCGAAGGCGTGCTGTCCAACGTTGCACAACAGCAGCAGGAGGCTGAATCAAAAGAGACGTCACAGAAGAAAGATGCCGGCACCACGAGACCGGTTAGGTTGTGTGCGTTAGTGATGTGTCCGCGCAAGGGCTGAAGACCGGTGGTTCAACTGCCATTACTGAAACTGCGTAGTGAGTGCACAAAGACAAAGGGAAATATGCCCCACACACCGGTAAAACACAGACCGGTTTCCACAACACGAGAGTGAGCTCACGTACAGGACAATGTGTTGAAGAATGTCACAGTCAGAAGTAGAGCAGGAGAAACTTCACATATATGATACAGCACTCACCAATGTTGACTGTTGCAAAGGGTACTGCCAGCGCTGGGCAGCTCCAGGACGATAGACACAGGAAGGGAGAAATTTCACACGCTTGATAAAACACTCACTGATATTGGCTGTTGTGAAGGGTACTGCCAGCGCTGGGCGAACTGTCACAGTGCAAAGGGTACTGCTAGCGCTGGGCGAACTGTCACAGTGCAAAGGCTATAGAGACACAGTAGGGTGATCAGGCCAGCTGAATCTCAGACGCTTTTGTGGCTGGAGGCAGGCAATGTCCAGATGACAGTAAGATGGCAGTTGGCTCCTTCACACAACAAACGCCCAGGGTACAGGCTGTCCAGAATGAAAAGGACTCTGGTGGGGTTTACTGGGCGTTGCTTTGATTCCTTGAAGAGAGTAGTTTTCTTCTGTTTAGAGTTTTACTGGGTTCCAGAACAATCCTTGGTTTCCTTAAAGCTGAGTTACAATTCTCTTTCTGTGCAGCGTAGGTTAGTCCAAGAAACGTCGCCAAACTGTGGTACATAATCAAGGATGCGTAGTCCAGGTGTAGAAGTAGATTCTTCTTTATTAACAAGTAGTTAGGTGGCAGGTTACAGGATAGGAAGTTACAAGGAGAAACTCCACCAGGAGAGAGCTACCAGCTCCTCAGCCTGAGATGACCAACTGACAATCTGCACAGAGTGAGGCACACAAACATTCCATGATGTCACAGGACATTCTGATAAAGTGATAGAGAGGGAAAAGAGATAGAAACCATTTACCACATTTTTCATACACATAGCTGAATCACTGTAAATACAAACAAAATCACTTCAATCTTTGTTGAACTTAGTAGGAACTTTTTTAGCAGCATTCCAAGTGACACTGCGTTCCATGTTTTACAAAAATCTGGTGTCATGTTTTCACCAGTATCTCAGCTGCTTTGTGACTTGCATTGAATGTTTAAAGCCTCGGTTGTTTGGCAATTCACCAACTATCAATACTGACTCACTAGAAAAAGGGGGCTTATGTATCAAGGCTTTTTACTAATTCTCTGTGGATAAATGTGATGGTACATATTGGGAAATAATTCTTTTGAAACCTACATCAAATATGATTTTGATATTTTCTGATTCTCTACAGTTTATAAAATAAATAAACAACACAAGTCAAGTCAAGTCAAGTCAGAGAATTTATATAGCGCACTACATACCCAGAGGGTCTCAAGGCGCTTAGAAAGGGGAGGAGGATTACTTGTCAAATATCCACATTTTAAGTTGCTTTCTGAATGCTAGGTGGTTCTGGGTAAGGCGAAGGTAAGCGGGGAGTGAGTTCCATGTTTTAGCAGCCAGGTATGAGAAGGATCTGCCTCCCATGGTGGTCTTGTTGATGCGAGGTACAGTGGCGAGGGCTTGGCTGGAAGAACGTAGTTGGCGGGAGGGGGTGTAGAAGGACAGTCGTGAGTTGAGGCATTCTGGTCCGATGTCGTAGAGTGACTTGTGTGCGTGGGTTAGCAGTCGGAAAGTGATTCTCTTATTGACGGGTAGCCAGTGGAGGTCTTTCAGGTGACCAGAGATGTGTTCGTTGCGCGGGATGTCCAATATGATCCTGGCTGAGGCGTTTTGGATTCGTTGGAGTTTCTTCTGGAGTTTAGCGGTAGTACCTGGGTAGAGGGTGTTTCCGTAGTCCAGTCGGCTCGTGACCAGAGCATGGGTGACTGTTTTCCTTGTTTCGGTGGGGATCCAGCGAAATGTTTTTTTGAGCATGCGAAGAATGTTGAAGCAGGATGAGGATACGTCGCTGACTTGTCTGTTCATTGAGAGTGAAGAATCCAGGATGACGCCTAGGTTCTGTGCGTGGTCTGTCGGGATGGGTGCTTTTCCAAGGGCTTCCGGCCACCAAGAGTCGTCCCATGCAGAGGGGGATGTACCTAAGATGAGGACTTCTGTTTTGTCTGAGTTCAGTTTCAGACGGCTTTGTTTCATCCATTCGGCAACTTCTTTCATTCATTCGTGTAGGTTAGTTTTGGCGGTGCTGGGGTCATTGGTGAGAGAAAGGATTAGTTGAGTGTCATCCGCGTAAGAGAAGATGTTGAGGTTGTGTTGGCGGGCGATGGCCGCGAGGGGGCTCATGTATACGTTGAAGAGGGTGGGGCTGAGTGAGGATCCTTGTGGTACCCCACAGATGACTTCAGTGGCCTCGGACTTGAATGGTGGAAGGCGGACTCTCTGGGTTCTTCCGGTGAGGAACGAGGTGATCCATTCAAGTGCTTTTCCTTGTATTCCGGTGTTATTGAGGCGTTGTAGAAGGGTGCTGTGGCAGACTGTGTCGAATGCTGCAGAGAGGTCGAGGAGGATGAGGGCGACTGTGTCTCCATTGTCCAGTAGAGTTCGAATGTCGTCTGTTGCTGCGATGAGGGCGGTCTCAGTGCTGTGTTTTGCTCGGAAGCCAGATTGTGAGGAGTCGAGGGATTTGTTGGCTTCAAGGAAAGCGGCGAGCTGGTTGTTGACAGCTTTCTCGATGACTTTGGCCGGGAATGGAAGGAGCGAAATGGGGCGGTAATTTTTGAGTTCGATGGGGTCCGCTGTGGGTTTTTTCAGAAGGGCGGTGAGTTCAGCGTGTTTCCAGTCTTCCGGGAAGGTGGCGGAGTTGAAGGAGCAGTTGATGACGTCTCTGAGGTGTGGTGCTATGAAGGAGTCTGCTTTGTTGAAGATGTGGTGAGGACATGGGTCTGTGGGGGATCCTGAGTGGATGGAATTCATCAGGCGGATTGTGTCCTCAGTGGAGATTGGGTTCCAGACGTTAAGGGTGTTCACGGGGGGAGAATGTTCAGCAGATGGTTGGGTGGGTTGGTCTCCGGGTTGGTTGTCGAAGCTGTTGTGGATGTCCGCAATCTTGTTGTGGAAGAATGAGGCTAGGGAGTCGCAGAGGGCTTGAGAGGGGGTGATGTCATTGGAGTTGGCCGAGGGATTGGAAAATTCCTTGACGATGTTGAAAAGTTCTTTGCTGTTGTGGGCGTTGTTGTCAAGTCGATTCTTGAATGCTGTTTTCTTGGCCTTTCGGATTAGTTGGTGGTGAGTGCGGGTGGCGTTTTTGAAGGCGTCCTTGGTGCTAGTGGTTGGGTCTTTTTTCCAGGCCTTTTCAAGGGAGCGGCAGAGTTTCTTGGACTTCTTAAGGTCATCGTTGAACCATGAGGCCTTCTTGCTGCCAGGTTTGCTTTGACGTTTTTTCAGTGGTGCTAAGGTGTCGGCGGTGTTGGATAACCATAGGGTGAGGTTGGCGGCGGCTTGGTTTGGGTTAGAAGAGTGGGCTGGGGTGTTTAGAAGGAGCGATGCGGAGATCTGGTCGGTGGTGATTTTGTTCCAGTTTCTTTGTAGAGTTGGTTGGAGGTGGTTGGTGGGTTTTGGCTTGTTGTAGGTGAAGTGAACGCAGCTGTGGTCAGTCCAGAGGAGATCCGTAGTGTGGCTGAAGGAGACATGATTGCTGGAGGTGAAGATGGGGTCGAGTGTGTGACCTGCGATGTGGGTGGGGGAAGTGACTAGTTGTTTAAGTCCGAGGTTGGCGAGGTTGTCCAAGAGGGTGGTGGTGTTGCGGTCGTTGATCTTTTCAAGGTGAAAGTTGAGGTCTCCCAGAAGGATGTAGTCTTTGGAGGGGAGCGCGTGTGGAGTGATGAAGTCCGTGATGTCTTCACTGAATTTTGCACGGGGTCCTGGTGGTCTGTAGAGGAGGGTGCCTCTGAGTGTGGTCTTGGGGTCAATGTGGATTTGGAAGTGAAGGTGTTCAGAGTTGGCGAGGTTGGCGTCAGAGCTGGTTGAGGTGCGGATTGATTTCTTATGGACGATAGCGATTCCTCCACCTGTGTGGCCAGTACGGTCCTTGCGTGTGATCTTATAGTCTTCAGGGATGGCAATGGTGATGTCTGGGGCGGAGGAAGCGTTCATCCATGTTTCTGTTAGGAAGGCGACGTCTGGAGAGATGGTGTCTAGTAGATTCCATAGGTCAATGGCGTGTCTGAGACCGAGCGGGTGTTGAGAAGGATGCATTGTAGGTGGTTGGGGTCGGTAGTCTGTGGAGTGGTCGTAGCGGAGTAGTTGTCGGTGCCGCTGAATTTGCAGGAGTAGCAAGAGAAAGGTCCATGGGTGTGTCCAGGAGCTGCTTGGACGCAGTTGGGGGCGCGACCGGGGTTAAGGGCTAGGAGGGTGGAGGCATCGTAGGTAATGCGGGAGGGCTGGGAGGGACGGGGGCCAGGGGGTAGACGGGCTTACCTTTGGCGCACCTTCGGCGCGGATTGGGCGCGGTCGCTGCGCGTAAACGCTGCGCGCGGGAACTACTGTCATAAATGGGGAGTGGAGGGGGAGGGGCGAGGGCGTCTCAGCTGGGAGGCGGGGCGGGCTCGAGACTACCACAACAACAAACAAAATGGAGGCGGAGGGGGGGAGTACAATAAACGCGCAGCAAACACAGTGAAAACGGCGTAAATAGCACCCAGAAATTCAAGCAAAGCTCAGCGGCGATCAGGCAGGCAGCAGGCAGATACAACAATGCATAAATTAATGCAGAGCGGCACAGTGCGCAAACAGGCTGAAATTGGCAATTTGTATCTATAACGTTCAAGCAGCAGGCAGCAAATCAATATGCAGTAATGTGAAGCAGCGTGGCACAACGATACCAATATCCTCGAGGGACACAGGGGAGCGACCACTCTACTCGGGGAGAGGAGCGAAAAACATGCTAAAACACCTAAAACATGCTTCTAAACCCTGTATTTTTAGACCAATGACCACACAACTGAAAAAAGGAAGAAGAAACAATGTTTTAGTGATATCCCTAAACAATAAAACTCAAGCACAATAATGTTAGCCTAGTCTTTCTTACTGCTACCTTATATAACAAAGTTACATTGTATTGGCCCCTTCAGGAAGAAATAAAAATGACTCTTTCCCACTCCTTTTCCTTTCTTTGAATGGCATTTAGTTTGTGGTTGTGCAGGTTTCTTTCCAGTGTTTGTATGTTTACACTGGTGAGGGCTATTTACCTTCCTGTGTGGTTTTATCAAATATTATAGGTCTAAACCTAAAACCAGACAGCTTAGCTATAACACAATAACACAGGTCAAGTATAGGAACATCAAGGGACCTCAGGCTTTCAAGCAAATGCGCACTGAGGGCCAAAAGTAGCAAACATTAAGTACCTTCAGGAGTAGGAGTAGGCTTGAGTGTCCTATGTCCAAGCTCCTGGAATATCCGAGGGCAGGTCTCAGAGGGGTGGCCCAACCCAGCCTCTTCTGGTTTATGATGGGCCAAGACGGGCCCATCTTGGCCCAGTCTTCGCCCAGGAAGCCTCAGTGCTTTTTGTGGCGCTCCCGCGCCAATTAATAAGCATATTAGACTCTTCATTTTTATAATTCTTTCATTTCTACACACTTAAGCACTGTTTTGTGGTGAAGGTACTGCTACCTGTCGCTTTTTCAACGTTAACTTTTAAAACATGTGCAAAGGGCACATTAGAGTTTCATTGTTGAAATAGGTTTTTATCTCATGTAAAGATTAACTGGGATTTACACTGGATCACCCTTTACCCCAAGGGTCATTGCTGTTGCTGCATACTTAGAGAGAATACACAATCGGGTGGGTCATCAATAGGAAAAATGAGCTGGGTAGATGCATGATCTACACTTGCCAAATATTGTGAAATAAAAGATTTTTCTTCAAATTCACCAGACATCTTAGGGCTTCAACAGGTTCCCTCGAAAGGTGAAGCCATTCACATCTTAAATGTGTGCATTAGACCTGGGGACCTCCACAAAAAATCACGTAATATCTTAGCGGAATACCTTTCGGGCATCCTACCTGGTGAATTGACTATTGTCGCAGGCAAATTTAATGTCACTTATGAACCTAATGATTGTGTAGATTTTTGCATCACAGAGGATTTGGATAAGGCACTGGGAATTCCGCAATTAGATCTAGAATCATTGAAAACGTGCTCTACCCTGGCAACACAACTTTTATGGCTCATATTGTCACTTGGCCTTAGAGAGTGTAATGGGAGAACGCCTTCAGAAGTGGGGGGTGGGTACACTTTCAAATGTTATAATTTCACAGGTAGAATTGATTATATCTTAATTTATATGCATTAAGGGCTATTGGGGTTATCCCCAGGTCCGACAGTGACCATAACGCTCTACACATGGAGATGAGGTAACCTTTTTTTCCAAGGGATACTGGTCCCTCGTATGCTGTAGGGGGAACTTTCTCTTACCAATAACAAGCAGGCCCTAAAATGGCCCACAGTTTCCTGCGACCCCGTAGTTTTGACCCATCTTTACATGAAGGTCACCAACTACATAGAGCATATAACTGGAATAGATCCTAAAAAAAATCTAATCCAGTGGATTGTCTGAAACACCATAATGACCTTTTTGACCAGTTGGGCATCTATTTCACCAAGAATAGAAAGAACCATCCAAGGAATGGAAAAGGCATCCATGGTTCCCCAACCAATGCAGTCTAGCCAAGTCGGAAATAATCGACTCTATGGAATCCAAGAACAGAGACCTAATATCAAAAGCAAGAAAGGAGTGGAAACATCAATTAAAAGCTCTATTCTGATAAGGTAACTCACCTCATTGAAGTCCTCAAGCTGGACCAGTCCACTTCTAGGCATTATGAATTTTCTTGAATTTTCTCTTGACTAATCGCTTAAAGTCATAGCTGCCATGGTCTCCAGAAAAGCCCAGGCCCTGAGGGAATCACGGGTGATCTACTTGCTGAAGAGCCACAAGTGTGGAGCCCTAACCTACTGTTCAATTCTATTTTGAAATGAGCCCCTATTCTGAAGTCATGGCAGTTAGCAGAGATAATGCCCATATATAAACAAGGCAGTAGGGATGACCCTTCTATTTATAGGGCTAACAGTTTAATCAATGGGCTACAAAAACTGTTTTGCAGGCAGGCCCTCGGAATGCTAGCTGACTGGATCTAAGAGCACAACATATATTCAGACTTTCAGGCAGGTTTCCGTCAGAATGTAAGCTCCATGGACATTTTCAGGTTGTGCACTCGCTACTGGAAGGCAGTGGTAAAAGAGGAGGGACACATATGCAGTATTTGTGGACCTGAATCAGCCTTTGATTTAATTCCTAGAAGCAAATTGTTGTCAGTTTTTGAAAGTATGGGGGTTCCCGTAGAGATTCCATCCCTCATCATAAGATTACACAAACAGAATTTTGCTTGGGTCAGCAGTGGCGGTAAAGAAGAACTAACTAGTCCCTTCTCGATCAAGAAGGAAGTGAGGCAGGGCTGCGTCCGAGCCCCTACTCTCTTTTTGCTGTATATTAATGACCAGGTAAACTATTTGGACATCCTGGGCAGTGATGCACCCAAAACTGGAAGAAGAAAAGACCCTGCTCTTCTATTTGCAGATGACACCTTGCTCATTTTAAAGACACCCTCAGGCTTACAGACCCTAGTGAACAGGTTTTTACACTTCTGCAAAACAGTGGGCTGGTTACTTAATATTCAGAAGAACAAGTTCATGGTTTTTAAACCCTATCGGTCCAGGGGTGCAATTTTAGATACCTGGAAAAGGTATTAAAGCAAGTGCGGGCATTTGATTATTTGGGGGTCAAACTCACTAGTAGACTATCATGGCAAGCACATACAGTCAGGAGATCTCTCAAGTTACAACAAGAGTCGAGGGCAATTCTAATGATGATTCAGAGGATAAAAACAATGCCACTTTACCCAGCTGTGGGGGTGTACAACATTAAGGCCAAGAGTTCAGCCTTATATGGTGTGGAGCTCTGGAGCCAAGAAACAGTGAAACGCCTTTCTTTGGTGGAAAATACATTTGTTAGAGCCGTGTTAAACCTTCCCCAGAGAACCCCTCGCCTTCCACAGCTTATTGCTGTAGGCCTACTCCCAATTGGTTTGATCAATAAAATGTGTCCCTTGCTCTACTGGCACTGATTGTGGTCGAAGGAAAAATTGGCACCCTACAGAATCTCGCAGACAGACCTAATGTGCTCCATTATTTCTAAAAAGATCCCATGGCTTAGGCACATTAAGGAAACACTTTCCATAAGGAACCTGGCCACCCATTGGGACTCTCCACATTTGAGAGGTCCACACTAAAAGAAAAACTGAAACTCTTGTTTTGGGAAGAAGAGATTAGGAAAACAAACCAGGGGAGCTGCACTGATAGATTTCTGAATTACAAACATGTTCCCTCGTTTGAGCCTTTTTTAGATAAGATTCTATCCCCTGTAGCGAACCAGCTGTTTTTACGTTTTATATGGTACACTTTCAATCAATATGTTTTTGCATAAGATGGGGTACTGAATATTGCACTAGTACCCAATGCTCGTCATGCAATATTGATGAGAAAACACTACACAAGTTCTTCATCTTTTGTCAAGCTTATGTTTTTGCCCGCAAGAAATGTAGTAGGCCTGTGTGCTAGATGTATGGACAATTGTATATCTTCCTCACCTAAATCAAGTGGGGCACCATAGATGTTCTAGATCAGATGTCTCTAACCTTTCCTGAAATAAGAGCTACTTATGTTCAATATGAATCCTCCCGAGCTACTAATAATATTAGAGATGTAATCGTAAACATAAGACAAGATTACATGAGTGCCCACCATATGCAAGATTACCAGCTGTGATCACCTCAGTGCATTAGGAATGGTTGCCAGCCATGATGTAAACATGCTTTGCCAATGTGGAATGCCTCTGCAGGTGTAAATCTTACCAGTCTATGCTGCACTACCCCTACCACCCAGTTAATAATATTACTAATACGTTTTCCCAATACCATTTTATTTTTATCACTCAAATACCAGCTTGAAATATACATTGGAAATTAAACCATTTTCCCCAAACATCAACTTATGAGTTCTAAAAATATACACAATTTAATCTCGATATACATGCTTTTCAATGTTAGGATGCATACACTATTTCAGCCAAGCAAAGCTTCTAATTTAGTTCCCAGGGCTGCCCACAGAATTGCTACTTACAGGTAGCTGGAGAGTTACCAGTAGCTCACGAGCTACCCGTTGGAGAAGCCTGTTCTAGATGGCCATATGCAGCCTTACTAGTCAGCCGTTATAGGCATGTTGGTTGATAAGGCACGGATCACTTTATGTTGATTTGGTGTTGATACCCCTTGATGGTTTATGTCATTATATGCATCTGTCGACTATAGTGCTTGGTCACGACCTGCAATTGAAGGGTTACTGCAATGATGTGTACTGTTTCTATCTACTTCTGCGAATAATGCTGTGATTATCAGCTTTTAGCATCTATCAACATCAACATTTTAGTGTAACTGCAACAAATAATAATAAGCAGCCACTGCTCAGATGGGCCCTCACGGTCTCTAGGGAAATCATCAAATGAAAAGAAAACAACATAGCCTGCACCTCTTTCAAAGAATGAGGGCAGCCACACCCCCTCATGCAGAACCAGACAGCAGTGCTGTCGAGCGGGTGCATTTCTAAAATCCGTATTAAATTCCAAATCCACATATATATTTTTTTTATCAATGTAGGTATTTTATTATAGTGTAGACTTAGTAGTAGAGCCGTTGCATTAGCCATTTCTTCTGCTGCAGAGACCTCTTGAGCATAAGATGAGACTGCCTCAAAGATCCAGGAGGGGAAGAAAAAGGGAATGAGTCAGGTGAGAGGGAATGAGTGAGAACGTGTGATGAGTACGTGTACCTGCACCCCTGCATGTAGGCATGTTTCCATGGTTGTATATGTGTGCTTCAACTTGAGGGAAATGTTATGGTATTTGGGATGCATGTGAGACCACATCACAGATGCTAGAGTGTCAAGGGTTGAGTACAATTTGGAGTGTGCTATGATTTTTCTGCATTTGTACTAGACATTATTCTTTATGTTGTTCAGAAAGCAAATGGCAGCAAAGGCCTGGAATACTTCCAAAGCTGGTCCCCCAATGGTGGAAGCCGAGATCAAGGGCTGAATGAAAAAACATGAATGGGTCTCACAAGTGTGACCTCCTCACATGCTACATGATGGAAATCATTGGAATAGCTAAAGCTTCCATCTTAATGCCAAGTATTATTATTAAGTGTGTAACCTCAGACACTGAACTTAAAATAGATACACAGACATCATTTTTTACTCATTTCATTGAAACACGTTTTATAAAAGAGTCCGAGAGAGAGAGAGAGAGAGAGAGAGAAAGAGAGAGAAAGAGAGAGAGAGAGAGAGAGCGAGAGAGAGAGAGAGTAATGGTTTATGAATTGTTCTTGTAAATAAATAAATCCACCCACAGAATATACATATTTAATGGACGTGTCAGTGAGTTCATTTAAAGTTAGAGAATTGAAGCTCATCTGAGTAGTCAAATGCTTTGATATACACCAGCGCATTGACAGTTACAGTCAAATACTTGAAAACCAGGGGCTTGGCCAAGAGGTCCGATATGGCGGGCGTTGCTTAGACGAGCCCCGTGGGCTCAATAGTCAACCTGCAAATATCCTGATCACTGGCGCGTAATAAGCCTTCTCCAACCCTACCCCAGCAAACCGTAACTATTGAGGAGTAGCCGGGAGCCAGAGCTGGGAGGACTGCTGCCAATGATCCACAGATTCACCATCTGCTGGTGTCGAGGCTGTGCGGGTGTCACTCTGGGCTTGCGTGCCCTTGAGGCCTGGTGCTGCTCCCTGGAGATTGAGGGAAGAAGAGAGGGGCTCCTGGACGCCCTGGCTTCCTAAATTTAGTCTACCCATGATGTTAGTATGTCGACATGGTGTCTGTGGTGCCCCGCGCCCCGGAGACCTGTTGAGGCCCAGCCGGGTCGTACGTGATCTCCCGGGCTGGCGACTATTTTGGAACATCCTTGAGCGTGCTGCGGTCCGCGGCCAAGAGCCGGCACATCATGGGCCTAGTCAAGATCGGGGCTGGGCTCCTCTCGCGGGCTTCTGAGTTTGTGCCCTAGTGGAGCGTGCATGGGGCGATGGATACTGCCTGGCCCCGGCGGTGAAATTCGGACTCCAGCGATTGTGTAGCTCGCCAACAGGAGCCGGTGCGGGCCCCGTGCGAAGAAGTGGTGAGTGGCTTGGGCTTCCAGATGTTTTTGGGAGCGTGGGGGCTGTTGGTGTGGCCTGCCTGTAACTGTGGCAGGGAGGATGGCGGTTCCCCATCCTCTAGACAACTACCCCTGGGCCCTCAAATATCCCTCACAACCTCCCATGTTTCCTTTACCGGTCAGGCATAGCTGAACGTGTGCGCCTGGGGCTGCAGCAGAGCGATGGCCTGAACCTGTGGAGGAGCTTCTATCCAGGGATCTAGGATTGGGCTGTGAAGTGGGCTCCTCGGCCTGGTTGGGGGTCTTCGTTGGCAAGTGTTCCCTATACGAGTGGACAAGTGGGGCCCTTTCTTATATCTGGTGAGGGGCCTGTACAACAGCTGGGCAGATGGGTGACACCCATTAGGGGGGCGCAGGGGCACCTGTGCACGGAGGCGACTGGCTAGGTCTGGTGCGACTTGTGCGCAGACTGCCTCTGGGCCTGTCTTCCTGCCAAATAGACACAGGACAAAGTGGTGGACGTCCCCCTTTCGAGTGTTGACTGGAGCCGTGGCTCTGGGGCAGAACTTACCTGGCATTGTCGTACTCCTCCCTGCTGGGCCATCATCCACTTGACACCATCACGATGACCAGGGATAAAGTGTTGAATCAGAGCACCCTGGATCGATATGCGGGGCCGGGCGGGGCTCACGCGCCTGAAAGGTTGAGCCAAGTCCCTATCGGGCCTGATAATGTGGCTTTGATGGCGGTGATAACCTTACCCAGTCCCGTGAGGCACTTGAGGCAAAAATCGGAGAGGTAGGATCTGATCTCACCCATATCTGTCAGGACCTGAGTAAATCGGTGGATAGGATTACCGAGGCTGAAACTCGCATCTCCACCGTGGAAGATACAACTGCGTCCCTCCAGGCTTGGGTGACCTCCCTGGAATCCATCACGAAGGGGCTGGCAATCAGGGAGAAGATGCTGAAGGTAGAGCTCGTAGAAATAATCTTTGTTTTGTAGGATTTCCGGAGGGCTGCAAAGGCAACAACATGGAACAGTTCCTTGCGAAGTGGATCGCGAGCTGGATGCCCCAGATGTCATTGTCACAGTGCTTCATAATTGAATGTGCGCACCGTGCCCTCATGCAAAAACCACCACCTTGGGCATGACCACGGCCCGTTATTGCGCGACTATTGAACTTTCATGATCACGATGCCATCCTTTCACAGGCCAGGTTGGCCGGTAAGCTCCACTTAGACTCCCACCTCATCCTAATATTTCTGGACTATACGCGCTTGGTGCAACAATGATGCCAACCCTTCACTGCGGCTAAAGCCGGGCTGCGGGGCCTTCAAATCCAATATGCACTACTTTTCCCGGCCAGATTGAGAGTCATACACAAGTCACACACCCATTTTTTCGATACTCCAGAGGAGGTCTTCGCCTGGATGGACCAGAGACAGAGACACAGGTCGCATACTCCGCCAAGGCTAATCTCTGAACCATCGTCCGGGGAGACTTAGCGATAGGCGGTTAGGCCTAAGGTAAAACTTACACACAGATCGCGCTTGAGACGCCGCTCTAAACACAGAAGGGCAGATTTACAAGCCCCTTGCGCCACTTCTGCGTCATTTTTAACATGGGAAAAGTGATGCAAAAGTGGCGCAAGGGGCTTGTAAATCTGCCCCAGAGTGCTTCTACATCACAAATAGAGGAGACTCGGTGAACCCCGTCACCGACATGACTCAAAGTTGGAGAACTTTCAGTATAATGGCTGCAGCGCCAACAACGTTTGCTGTGTCACGGGCCCACGTGAGGCCTAACCCCCATATCTCATTTCTCAGTATCTGAGAACTATATTAATGTTTGGGGACTGTTCTTTTGGGAACTCTTGGTATGGGGCTGGGCCCTGCTCCCATTCAGGCAGTGGAGTGACACATACCGCAACAGATGCTTCAACATTATGAGGTATTTGGTGGGGTGGGTGGTATGAGGGGTTCGGTTTGTTGAATGTTGTTGATCACACTGTGTCCGCTTTGCCTTCATCACTGGTCTGTAAGCCCTGCGACAGCCCAGAACCTTACGCGTCTATTAGATACCCTGCCCCGTAACTGACCCCGTAGGTAGGCTGCAGGTAGTTAGCTGGAAAATACGGGAGGGTACTAAATAAGATAATAAGATCAAACGAGGTGCGGTCCTATGACAGGAAAAGCGGGCCCTGACCGCCGTCTTCTCTTAAAAGAGACCCATCTTCTGGGCACTAAAGCGGTGTGTCTCGCTCGCATTGGATATGTACAAGTTTTTCATACAGGGTTCACAAGGGGCTCCGGGGGGGGGGGGGGGTGGTGCAATACTTATTCACCACTTAATCCCTTAAATTCACTCTAAAATATGGTCTGACCCCATGGTAGATACATCATTATATCTGGGTGTTGTAAATAAGGTCCAGAAGGTAATACATATAAAGATAAGAAGTTTTATTGGCAATGCAGTTCCCCAACTGTCAACCACAAATGCCTGACATTGCATGGGGAACCTTGGGCAGCATATACGCACCTCCCCCACTCTCAGACACATTTGTAGAGTGCCTGTCAGCAAAACTCCTGAAAATACCAGGGGAACTCTTTGTTCTTGGTGGGGATTGGAACGAGAAGGCAAATGTGGTGCAGGACACTTGGCACTCTTACCTGAGATATCGAGCCCTACACGGCTGCACACATTCATGGACATGGGTTGATTGGACACATGGAGACATATGCACCCAACTACATACGGCTACACGTACTACTCAGCGGTCCATCACTCGTTCTCCAGGCTTGATTACTTGTTCACACCAAACTCCTGCTATTTTTGAATCGCAGCAACAGATATCTTACCTAGAGGTCTGTCTGATCATTCTCCGGTGGCCCTAACACCCCGTCTGGCAGTGAAGTGCACCCCCTTTCGATGGCGCTTGTCGCTGTGGTTTCTCCAAGACCCACCTACATCAGGCCCTCATGACATATTTTGCTGAGTACTCGGCCAAGGTGGATCCTCCGGCCATGATCTGGGAGAAGATGAAGCCCACCATCAGAGTAGTGGACATCGCTTACTGTGCCGCCCCACGGAAAAAGCACCGGGAGGTTTTGAGTCAGACCGAGGCCCAGATTTAGCAATCAGAACAGAAATGTAGAAACAAACACGGCCGGGCACTCCGCCACCAATTGCTCCTTCTCCAACAAACCTATGCTGACACTCTTCACGAAGAGGCCATACAAGCTTGGCTGGTATCCCGCAGCAAAATTTACCAATGGTGTGACAAATCAAGCTCGCTTCTACATTGCTTGTTCCAGCATGCTCTCTGCCCAGTGAGCATACCAGGTATCCCTGGGACGGTTGCGGCGGTTGACGAGGGAGACCCCACTCTAGCAGAGCGGCCTTATTCCACAGGTAACTTCATTAGCAGGATTTAAGCAATGGGAAGCCATTGATATATGCATGCTGGGCAACGTTATGCATGGCACCACATTTAAATCTTTTCAGGACCTTAGGCATGAATACGACATGCCACATGCTCAGTTCTACAGATAGCTGCAATTGAGACATGCTTTAACTTCACATATTTCATACCTAGATTCCCTTCCCGAATTCAACCCTATTGAGGCAAAAGTTTTTATGGGGGACATGGGCGATCATAAAACCACAAAGATATACCAAACGTTAGTGACAAATCTCTCCACGACTTTAGATCCGCTCCAGGATAAATGGCAGATGGATTTGAGCCCCATGGACAGCGATGATTGGCAAGAAGCCTAGAAATCCCCGCCATACACGGCAATTACCTCCCGTCTCAAACGTATTCAATTTAAATACCGGGACCGCACATATTTTACTAGGTATCGGCTTTGGAGGGCAGGGTGATAGGTTCCCCCATGTGCCTTAGAAGCGACAGAGAGGAGGGTACTTTACTCCACACAACCTGGAGCTGTAAAGCCTTGGGTCGGTTCTGGAGAGGGGTTATTCGCTGTCCTTCTGATGTATTAGGATGGGTTGTACCTCATTCTTGAAGGCTAATTCTCTTGCATATCACAGATGAGATGGGGCAACATTTTTAAAAGGCATTTACTGTTCTTGGGTCTCACTCTAGTTAACAGGGATATTGCCTGGTCATGGAAGGATCCGGATCCACACAAACTGAGCACTTGGAGGGCTGATCTCAATTGGCGCATGGGTCAGGAGCAGCCTACTTTTAAAGCGAGAGGTTACCCTCAGAAGCACCATAAAATTTGGAAATGATGGGCAGATTTTGGGGGTTTTAAACTGGAGCCACCTCCTCCACACTCTGCGGACGTTGAACCCTTATAGAGGTGTAGCACAGGGCATTATGGCTGTTCCGATGGACTTGTGGTATATCGTTAGGCGTATCGGGCATGACCGGGGTTTTGTTTCACAGTATGTGACACAGTGTGTTAAAATGTTTGGGGCTGTCGTTTCTGGTCATGAATAATCTATTTTCTTGGTTTATAACTATTATGTAATAGTACCTGCTCAGTATTCAATATGTGGAAAAGTTGATGTACTCACTGCTTTGTACTATTTACAATTACTATATCAGCTGACTTAATAAAAAAGAGTTTTGAAAAAAAAACAATACTTGAAAACCATGGGCCACATTTACGATATTACTATTTCCTGCACAAAAACATTCCTGAGAGGTATTTTCCTCTTTCTATGTGTGCTGCAAAATGCAGCACACAAAGAAGAAGAAAAAACGAGGAGAAATAAAGGTATTTTTATCGTTGCGACTCTCTTACGCCTCCCATGCAGAGGCATAGGAATCTGATGGTTTACAAAATCCTGTAAATCTGGGGATGTGTCAGGTTCCATGGATGTTGCTTGGGAACGCCCACAGCAACACCCATGGACCGCCCCTTTCACTCAGAGTAATGAGTGAAAGAAGCCCATATATACAAGGCGGGGAAAAGCCACACAGCGTGGCTTTACGTGGCCTTGTAAATAGGGGAAGCACACTGCGCCACTGGTGCCTCAAAAGTAGTGATGCTGCTGCACAGATTGGAAATATATTTACATTGTGCATTTCTAATATTGAAATATTACATACAATGGCAGAACTGGATGAGAGTACAATTCATCATGAGGATCCATTAATAAATGTGGACATATTGCAAATACCTGTGGATGCATCGGGCTCGAATAATTTTAAACCTAAATCTACATTCACACCAAATATACACTGTGATACACTGGAAGTGTTTGAAAATAGTGTTATTTTGGATTTGAAAAAAATTTGATACAGAATGGAAGGAAGAGCGAGTAGAAATTTAACTAATGATCAACTCAAAGCAACTGAAAGTTTAAAAAATGATCCCTCAATAGTCATTAGATGTTCTGACAAAGGAGGAAATATTGTGGTTTGGGCTAAGGTTGACTATTTAAATGAAGGAATATGCTAATTAAGTGATCCATTGTGTTATATGATGAGTAGCAAATCAGAGGTCTTGTCATCTTACTCACGGTACAATCAGATGTTATTGAATTGGAAAGATGAGGGTTCGCTAGAGTGGGAGGAGTTCTGCAGCTTATACTGCAAGCATCCACGACTTCCTATTATGTACCTACTCCCCAAAGTGCATAAAGATGCAGAAAAGCCACCTGGTAAGCCTAAAGTCTCCTCGATGGGGTCACAATTTGAAATGACATAAAAATGTATTGATTATTACTTGTGGCCCTTTGTTTTTGCGTTACAAGCATATCTAAAAGACACTACACATGTCCTAACACTAAATGAGGGTTTTGCATGGGAGGCAACTATTTACAGGTTACACTGAATGTAACCAGGCTCTATACCTTCATTAGATATACCCTGGGGATCCAGGCCATGAGACATATTTTAAGAGCGAGACTAATTTGCTCACTATTACGCGCAGACATTTTGGTAGAAATGGTAATGGTTTAAGTAACAACTTCTTTCTCTTTGACCAGAGTATCTATAAACTGATTCAGGGTACAGCAATGGGTACCTGCTTTGCCCCAGCTAATTTATTCATGGGCTGGTCGGAGTAGCAGGGGTCCGGAAGCTGGGAAATCTATGGTGACAATATTGTCATGTGGACAAGGTTTATAGATGACATTTTCTTAATTTAGAAAGGAGATGAACTGTCTGCTTACCAATTTGTGACCTTTCTTAATGACAATGATACGAATTTACAATTTACTTCAAATATCAGCAAAGAGAAGAATGTATTTTTGGATGTTGAGATTGAGGTCCAAGGAAATTCATTGGTCACGAAACTACATAGAAAGCAAACTGGAGGTAATAGCTTATTGAATGCTAATAGTGCTCTCCCTTCAAGCCTAATCCAGAGTATTCCCTACGGGGAGTTGATTAGGGCTAAACAAGATTGCAGTACACAGCAGGAGTATAATAATGAAAAATTGGTAATGAGTGAGAGATTTGAGGAACGGGGCTATATCAAAAAAAATATCAAGCAGGCTATAGCGAAAGCTGATGCATTATTGAGACCTGATCTACTGCGTCCTAATCCTGTAACAGTGGAAGAGGTGGGCCAGGTTAGATTTATAACAACTTTTTCGAATACTGCATATAAAATCAGAAAAATGCTCAGTCAAAATTGGCACATTTTAAGAACTGACAGAAAGAATATTTTTTAAAAATATGTCCCGAAACACCACAGATCACTTTTACAAGGAGTAGATCGCTTAAAGATGAACTTAGTCGCAAAGCAGTATCTACTGTGGAATATAGGAATGTGGGCAATGGATTTAAATGGTGTAATCATTGCAAATCATGTGCCAACAGTGTAGATTGTACATAATTGAAAATCCCGAATACTATAGGAGAATTTAGGATCAAAGGAAATTTCACATGTGAAACTGACTATTGTGTTTATTGTTTGTTAAAACCCTTATGGCAAGTTGTAGCCAGCACTGTCCATCATGCAAAAAAAAGGATACTAGATCACCTATGTGCAATCAGACGCAATGACGGCTAGTATCCTGTAGCACACCATTTTTATACTATGCACCATCAGAATGAGAAGTTGTTGTCATATGTAGTTTTACACACAATTGCACTACAGGAAAGGGTTGGCGACAGAGAACTCCAACTGAGAAGAATGGAGTCAAGATTTATGATTGATTTCGGTACATTAAAAACAATAGGTTTGAATTCTAGTGAGGAGATGGCAGTGCATCTGTAAACAGCACATATAAAGAACCAATTTTCTAGGCACAATTTTGTTTTTAGTCTATGAAAGAATTGTTTATTTAATATCATTAATATGAATGGAGTAGTTTTAAGATGACAAACTTAGGAAGTAATGTGATTTTCGTTTTCTGTCTTTTTTACATACATATGAAGATCGTGCGTCGAGGCAGGAATCATTAGCAATTTGTATACCATTGAGATGTCAGTTGATTAAATAGAGGATTGAAAAAAATTATCTATTTGTATATGCCCACTTGGTCTAGATTAGGGCCATTATGAAAAATATAGAAATATAGAAGTAACAATTTTGCCACCATAGAATTAGAGATCATGATGCATTTGTATATCATTTTCTGTCACGCTGCATTTGTATATAATTTTCTGTCCTCAAAACTCTCGCAAAAAAATGACACATATAGCATATTTTATCGTATCATTATGTTGATGGCAATTTTTTTTTATTTTAAAACATAATATAGGCTAATGTATGTAGTATGAAAACCGTTTGATTCCAAGGTGTTTTGGTAATGCAATGTGATAACTAACCAAGAGCGAGACACTTTAAATATGGCGCTGGTGGAAGTAAGGAATAATGTGGATCAAATGTTGTTCTTCTTTCTTTTTGATGATTTTCTATGTAAATATGGCAGTATGGAGGCTTTGACTGCACGATGAAAAAGCTGTAAAGCGAAACGCGTCGGTGAGGCGCTACCTTGCCTGAATAAATGAGTGAAGCACCCCTGGGCGTCCTGGCAGTTCTTTTCCTGAAACGGAGAGAGTTGTATTGGAGATTTATATATATATATATATATATATATATATATATATATATATAGCTGAAAACTACCCTCAGAGGGCAATGAAAACGCACTCTCTCGTCTATTTTCAGTGATAGCGGTTTTAATAAGTAACCAGTACCCAACGCGTTTCGCTTCTTACAAAGCTTGCTCACGGGATGTTGAGCTCGTTTCTAAGTCCACCTTTTAAACACCAGGTCATGTGACTTCCCTTGTTGTATATTGTGTGCATGCTGGTTAATGTAGTTACAATACATTGTAGTCACCAGTATACACTTTTCTTTAGTTCATAGTCTTTGACAACAGGGAAGAGGGGAAGGGGGGAGTGCATTTCTTTGTTTGCAGACATTATTTACAGACTATTCAGTGAGTGTTAGTCATGTTACTTTCTGTTCTATCCAATGGGCCCATCGGATTTCAATTTTTCTGTGTTCCTCCTTCATTGCACCCTAGTCGGTTTTGTCTAATTCTGTTCTTGCATTCCCTCTGCTTTGGAATGGCATTCTCCCTCTTCCTCCTCCTCTGGTGATATTTTTCTCTAGGTTCACCATTCTTACTTCCTCTAAATGTTGAAGTTTTTTGACCAGAGGAGGAGGAAGAGGGAGAATGCCATTCCAAAGCAGAGGGAGAGGAAGAGCTACACAAAACCAACCAAGTCCCTCACCAGCACCCGCAAGACCCGCAGGTCAAAACAGCGAAAGAAGACAATATCCCCTCCGCAACAGGAAGTGACCAACCTGATTGTAAATTTATCACAATACCATCTAACAGACGAAGAACAAACCGTATTAAATAAAGGTTTATCATTCTGTCCAGAAGCCCACTTTGATTACCCTCAAATAAAAATCGATCTCTACAAGTTCGTGAGGAAACTTAAACTGGCTAAAGTTCATGCGAATAAAGTGATATCTAGCAATTTGAATAACATGACAGAACAAGCAGTAGAGGAGGAATGCACAACTACTATTGAACAACTACCTGACTTAAGAGAGACTTTCGATGCGATGTTCAACCCTCAGGGGGATACAATAACGGACGCACAAATGTTGGAACAAATGAATATTCAAACTAATCAAAGCAAAAACACTGGACTAAAGAAAAAATCTCGATTCTACCCAGTGCTATCACCAGGGAACAAAATTGATCTGTTCTCAGATGCCATGACAGAAGAATTGGATAACAAAAGAGAAAATCTGTCAATTAAAGAACGAAAGGCAATTCAGGATCTGATGGACAATGCAACCATAACAATAAAACCCGCAGACAAGGGGGGGAATATCGTCATCTTAGACACCAGTGACTACATTAAAGAGGCGGAACGACAGCTCAACAAACCGCAACATTACAGTAAATTGAAATCCAACCTAATATTGAAAATGACGTCCGACTTAAAAGAACAATTACAAATCTGGCATTCGAAAGGATTGATAAGTGATGACGAGAGGAAATATATGACCATGGAGTATCCAATTACCCCGTGTGTCTATTTTCTACCGAAGATCCACAAAACACTAATCAATCCACCAGGGAGACCAATCGTATCGTCATGCAGCTCACTATATGAAAATGTCTCTAGGTATGTTGATACCTTCCTTGCTCCAATTGCTCAGAGTATGCCATCTTATTTGAAGGACAGGGGAGACTTTTTGAGGATTCTAATGGATATGTCATGGAATCCAGGCTATCTTCTGGTGACAATCGATGTTGTGTCACTCTACACATCAATAAGACACGAAGTAGACCTGAAAGCGTGCAAACATTTTCTGCAACAACGTAGTATCAAGGAAATGGACCACACATCAATGCTCCTAAAAATGATAGAATTGTGTCTAACGAACAATGTGTTTCTTTTTAATAATGACCTGTACAAACAAGAATGTGGCACTGCCATGGGGATATCTTTCTCTCCAAATTATGCTAATATCACCATGGGATGGTGGGAAAAGACGATAGCATGGAGCAATACCAACCAGGAAGAATTAGATCGAATAATTCTTTGGGTCAGATATATTGACGATCTCTTTGTAATATGGAATGGCACGAATGATCAATTCCAGAATTTTTTTGCCAAACTGAATCGAAATGAGGTTGGACTACAATTCACTTGCTCAACAAACAAGAGAGAAATAGACTTTTTAGATACCAAGGTCTACATCTCCAATGGCAAATTAGAAACCACACTGTTCCGTAAAAAAACTGCTACCAATAGTGTGCTCCATGGCACCAGTTTCTACCCGAAAGCTCTACTAAAAAGCATCCCATATGGAGAATTTGTACGATTAAAAAGAAACTGTTTGAAACCAGAAGATGCCGAAAATAAAATACTCGAAAGTAAAACAAGATTCCAGTCAAGAGAATATAAGGACTATTTACTAAAAGACTGTAAAAATATGGTGGATAAGATCAGCAGAGCAGAGACTTTGATTGAAAAGCCAAAAACCCCACAAGACAAAGATCCACCAAGATTCGTAATCACATATAACAAGGAAAGTGGAATAATTGCAAAAAAAATGAAAAAGTATTGGCACCTAATACCCAGTGATCCAGACATAGGGTCATTGGCTGGCAAACATCCTTCCATCACGTATAGAAAAAACACATCTCTTCAAGACCTACTAGTTAAAAGCCACTTTCAGATCAAACAACAACCTAAATGGTGGACAGAACAAAATGTAGGCTTCAAACCTGCACCTCATGCAAAGCATGCAAAATAGGTAGAAGAATGAAAAGTGTGACAGAACCAGATGGAAAATGCATGCCAATAAAGCAATACATCACATGTACATCTAAAAACGTGGTGTATGTCATCAAATGCAAATGTGGAATGAAGTACATAGGATCCACCACATGCATGCTGAAGAAAAGAATACTGTAGCACATCCGGGCTGTAAAGAATGCAAATATGTTGTATGCTACAGCGAAACATCTAAGCACCTGTCAAAATGGGGATTGGCGAGCTATGAACTTCTATGGACTGAAAATGCTGACCAAACTGGAAAGAGGAGGGGACACTGTCCGTCTTCTTCGACAAATGGAATCACGTTTCATTGTTCGATTCCGTACAAAACATCCCAGAGGCATGAACTTTTGAGAAGATCTCCACATACATCCGGAGTAAATATGAACTTAGCTAAACACCAATTAACGTAAAGGGTACTATACCCAACACTTGGTAATAATGACTCATTAGTAGAAAATACTTGATAACATATGCCCTAAGTGAAACTAACTTTGGACGCATAGTACTAGACTTGAGCGAATAGAACACACCAGTCCTTTGTCTGTTATAATTGTTTCTTTTAATGTTTGCTTCATAAACTATGTATCCCATAATGCCGCATTGAGGCTAAAATGGGGCAGTATATAAATGAAAAGCAAAAAAGGACTTGCTGACCGTGAGAAAAGCCGTGAGGCTGAAACGCATCGGTGGAGTGTTGTGAAGTGCTAATAAAGGCTTCTTAAAAAGTATCAGGTTGTGCCGACCTCCTTGTGTTCTAAATTGAAATTCGGGCTTTGATCCAACCCTTGGGCCGAGCACACACTGTGGAGCGCTCTCATGCATGAAAGGATCGTTTTTGTGGACATATATATATATATATATATATATATTTTTTTTACCCCAATTACCTCCTCTTTTCAGAAGTAAGCCAGGACGCCACTAGCTGTGTCTGCTAGCAATATGCTGAGTAATCTTGATGTAGAGGATATTGCACTATTAGAGGACATTCATGGGGATGGTGTGAGTATGGGAGAAGAACCTGACTGGTAGAGTTGGGGTTTTGACCTAGATAACAACCCAGGGTCGAAATTCAAACCTAAAAGTGTGTTCTTACCTGCAGTTCATTGTGACGCGATAGATGTGTTCGAAAGGGGTGTATTAAAAGATCTCTTGAAACTAAGATATAAGAAGATACCCCAGAGTAACAAGAATCTGTCTCACACTCAACAATTGTCTATTGAATCCCTCAGAGCGGAAAAGGATATAGTGATACGACAGTCCGACAAGGGAGGGAATGTTGTGGTCCTTGACAAGCAGAAGTACATCCAGGAGGGCTTGAGACAATTACAGGATACAGCATGTTGCTGCAGATGTGATAGAGATGCTGTTTTAAAATCTAACAGCAACTTTAGAGATCTACTTCAGGATTGGAAGGATAAGGGGTTGATAGAAACCGAGGAATATCAATATCTATACTGTGCCCACCCGAAGATGCCAATATTGTATCTCCTCCAAAAACGACATAAAGATCAATGTAATCCACCTGGTCGCCCCATTGTTTCCTCCATTGGTTCCCTTCTTGAACACACTTCCAAATACATCGATCATTATTTGAGAACCTTTGTGGTGGCATTACCATCGTATGTTAAAGATATCACCCAATTCCTGAGTATCATCAATGGGATTCACTGGGAGACAAACTTTACTCTGGTCACCCTTGATGTTAGCAGCCTTTACACCAGCATTCAACACAAACATGGTTTGAAAGCAGTTAAACATCATTTAAATACCAGGTCGATTTCACTGTTACTACATTCCCAAATGCCCCAAATGCTCCTGTCTATGATAGACTTCTGTCTCACTAACAATTTTATTTATTTTAATGATGTCATGTATTGTCAGTCACAGGGCACAGCCATGGGAACCTGCTTCGCCCCCAGCTACGCAAATTTATTAATGGGCTGGTGGGAGGAGCATGCTGTCCAAGAAATGGTTGAATTCAATAATGTGTCCCTGTGGCTGCGATACATTGACGATATTTTTTTCATTTGGAATGGTGATAGGAACTCTGAAAAACAGTTCATTGACAAACTGAATGTTAACACTCTGAACCTGGTCTTAACTGAACACATTAGTGAGACAAAGATGGAATTCCTGGATGTGGAAGTGGAAGTGGTCAATAACACCCTGACCACTAAACTCTTCAGAAAGAGCACATCAGGAAATAGCCTTTTGAGAACTTCAAGTTGCCATCCTAAGAGTCTTGTTTACAGTATCCCCTATGGAGAACTACTGCGCGCTAGGCGCAACTGTAGTACACAAGATGGGTACAAAAGAGAAGAAGTTGTGATGTGTCAGAGGTTTAGAGAGAGAGGATATAGTAACAAAGTAATTGCCAAAGCAGTAGAACACAGTAACATCAAAACCAGGGATGAACTATTAGCTCCAAAATTGCCCCAGACAGAACCTGAAACAATCAGATTCATCACAACCTTCTCGGGGCAATCTCAAGACTTGAGAAAGGTGTTTAAAAAACACTGGCATGTTTTAAACACCGATGAACATCTCAAGAAGTATTTAAGCGACAATCCCCAGATCATGTTCCGGAAGGGTAAATCCTTACGGGATGTAACAGAGAAAAGTCAATCAGGTCATGCTATAAATGTGGGGTTTATATTAAGCATGGGCGAATTTTGCGGATCTCGCGTTCGCGAATTTTGTGGATTTGCGAACTCGCAATCCGCAAAATCCGCGAATTCCCGCGAATTTTTTTTTTTTTGTGTGTTCGCAATTGTTTCTGCCAGTTCGCGAGGATTTGGTACTAGTTCGCAATTGCGAACTTACTTGTCGGCTCGCAACGGTCGCGACTATGTTGTTTCTACGTCTGGTTCATCATCACAGCCTCCCAGCACCCTCTGTTTTACCACTGGCACCCTCTCTTTGACCCATGCCACCCTCTGTTACATCAATGCCACCCTCTGGTTCATCATCACTGTAGAAGATGGGGGGGAAAAGCAAGCCCACCTGCCCTGCTTGAACTGACATGAATTAATTTGGGGTTAGTTTATTAACAACACCTGCCCTGCCCCAACTGACAATAATGAATTAGGGGCTAATTAATGTGTCACTGAAAGAATTTAAAGTTCCAGCCTGGCACCTGCTTGTCTGCTCCTTTAGCTGTAAATCAGTACCTTTGTGGCATACAGTTAAGGTCAGAGCAGGGTCACACAATAGTTGCAAGCAGGCAACCGAATTCTGGAGGGCCCCCTCAGGAAGCACTACAAAGAATCGTTACAAATCATGAGGTTGACCTTTTGCACCTGCTCATTGCTTTTGCTTTTGCTGAAATCGTTTTTCGGTTTTTTTCGCGCTATTCGCGGGGCGCGGCGTCGTGCGAAACCGACCGTGGAAGCCGCCAATTCGTGCGAATGAGCATTTTATTTTTTTGCGGCTTGTTGTTTCGCGAGTTTTTTTGCAGTATTCGCGAGCCGCTTGCAGCGCAACACGCGAATTTACCCCAAGGTCGAGTACGGGCGCGGCCATTTTGTTTGCGTGACGTATTTCCGTTTCCGCCCGCTATGTATAATCTCGCGCAGTAAGCGCATTGCGAGTAGAGGTTCGCACGAGATCGCGCGGGAAATCTAGAGGTTCGCACGAGATCACGAGGAAAATCTCGCGCGAACTTACTTTCGCGCTCGTGAACGGGCGCCGGCCATCTTGTTTTTCATTCATTTCCTGTGTCTGGGCATGGTGTTTAATCCTCTTGGTATCTTTGCCATCCTTTGCTTGTTTTCAGTTTTTTTTTTACGATTTTGCTTCTTATCTATCCCTCTCTTTTCCTAGCTGTATATTTTTGTCTTTTCTGCTATTTTTCTTTACTTTTAAACTACTTTTTTAAACTCTTTTCTTTTCTTCTTCCCTATCCTATTCTTTCTTAATTTTCTACTTCTTCCTACCTTACCTGCCCAGACCATGGTCAAGCCAGGCGCCGTGAAGCTGCCCAGGCACTTGAGGGCCGCAGCGGCGGCGGGGAGTAGTGCTGGACCCAGTGGCAGGACAGCATGCGGGAGATTGAGGGGGGAGCAGGTGACGCGACGGGAGATATTCAGCCCGGAGGAAGTGGGCGCGCTGGTCTACTTCGTCCAGCGCCGCCTGCCCAGGACCATCGCGGGAGGCGGCAGGATCGCGGCCGGCGGCTACAACATGCGGGAGCGCCGGAAGCGGTGGGAGAAGGTGTGCTGGGCCATATCCCACCTCTACGGGGTCCAGCGCACCTACAGCCAGGTCACCCATCGCTGGACGGACCTCCTGGACCGCGAGCGCGACCTGCTGGACCAGCTCGGCTTGGAGATCCCCGGGCTTGGTGAATAGTAGTAGCCATTTAATCACTCACTACTATGATGTTTTCTCCTGCTCTGTGTTGTTGTATTGCAAATATTTGTTTTTTACATGGAGCAAGCCAATAATGCCGCTGATGACGATTACATTGTAGTTAAATTATATTTCAAAATCTTCTGTGCATTTCAGGTGCACTGCTCTCCTTCTCAGTGGCGTTGCTACTATGCTTATTTGTTTTCTATTTCGTGGTCTCATTGGCCTGAGTAACTATTATGTATGAGTGTACTTTACAGAACTGCGTAATGCTAGACACTAGGGGGCAGATTACATTTACAAGCCCCTTGCGCCACGTTTACGTTGCCTTGCGTGACGCAACAGCGGCGTAAACGTGCTGCATCCCTGCGAGTCATTTACAGCATGACGCATCTAGGGAGATGCGTCACGTTATAAAGCCATGGGCCTGCACCACAATGGGTGCGTTCCTAGTACGCAGGGTGGGCGGTCCAGTGGCTGTGCGCCTCACAAAATTGCCTGCGTGAAATCTACAAGATTTAACGCAGGCACTTCTGCGACGCTGCTACGTCAATTCAATTCCTTATGTCTGCTCGAAGCAGGCGAAAGGACTGACACAGCATGTTAAGTATTGGGTGGCCCTGAGCATTACTGGAGTTGCATTGCGTTGGCGACGTGACTCCAGCGATGCGTCGCTCTTACGTGACGAGATGCGTCACGCAAGTGCCTACCCTTGCGCCAGGGCGCGCCGCATTGTAAATGAGGCACATCTGCCGTGTCGCAAGGGTAGTTTTGCGTGACGCATTTGATCTGGCGCATCTCTGGAGATGCGCCAGAACGCGTAAGTAAGTATGCCCCTAAGGGGCAGAATTGCAATTACTGTCGCATCCCTGCAAAGTAGCAGGGATGCGCCATTAATTGTGCGGCCCGCTACCACCACCAAACATGGTGCGGCGTATTTGCAATGCGGCGCACCATGGGCCCAAAACGTCACCGAAGCTTTACTGCTGGAGTTGCGTCGCAACGATGGCGCAGCTCCATCAATGCTCTGGGGTACCCTATCTCCCCAATGCTGGGTCAAGCCGTACGTCTGCTTCAAGCAGGTGCAGGGTTTGTGTGACGCATCATTGTCCTAAAGGTGACTGATTGATATTTTGTAGATTTCCCTCAGCCACTATTAGGATGTGTTCCAGCGCAGGAATGCCCTCCCTTGCGCCGGAACGCCCCCTGATGGCGCAGGGCTTTATAACGGGATGCATCTCCCAAATGCGTCACGTTGTTATAATATTATACGCCGCACCATGGCGCCCTTTTTTGTTTAGCTGCTGCGTCACAAAAGTCACGCAAGAACGGCGCAAAAGAGCCGCAAGGGCTTAAATCTGCCCCTTCCTTTGTACCCCTGACAATAAGAAAAATAGTGGCGGTGGATTGATAGTTTGACTATTTAAATGACTGGTAATGTAGCAGGCAACTGTTAGTGTTGTCACTGATCTGACTGAAATCACAATGGAGTTTGTCTGTCACTTTGCACCTTGCCTGCGGACTGCTGCCTGCCAGTCCTAGGTGAACGTTTCAGTACTTTGTTTAGTGAGTTACGTGACTTTCGAAGTCACAGGTCCGCAAATAAATGAAAAGTAACCATAATCAATATAATTTCGCGGAAATATTTTGTTATTGTTCTTTTGAAATGTTTGATTTGGTTGACATTGACAAGCAACAATCATCCATGTTTTCTGTTCTTTCTTTCATGTTGTACGTCAGCTCCCCCCAGGGGCGAGAGGAGGACACAGGAGCAGCAGGCGGCGGATGCTGTTCAACAGGGCCAGGATTGGGCAGGCGAGGGCTCCTCTGCTGGCCCCAGTAAGTTTTCATTTTAGACTAGTACCTATTTTTCCTAGCGTTCCTCATTTGACTTTTTTCAAAATTGTCTTTGCTCTTCTTGTAGACTGTATCTAAATTCTTATCCTGCCTCTACTATGACTCCCTGTGGTATTACTAGATTATTCTTATTAGTCTGTCTGTGTAGCTAACTAAGATTGCACGGTTGGCGAAACTCCCATGATTCTAGTCAGCAATAGCTCTATCAACTTAGTGCAGTCCTCTGGGATTGTCCATAATGTCTTTTGAAGTGTTCTATCTGGACTCATGCTTGCAAAAATTGCAAAACCTTTCGCTCAGTCACTCTAGTCTGGACCAAAAAACACAGATTGTATTTAAGTTTAAAAGCTTTATTAAAAGTAAACACATTTATTAAAATGAAGTCATAATAAAACTAAACGTTTAACTGATAATGGAAAAGTGGTTAGTGCTGACGATTAATTGAAGACATTTCTTGTGGTCGAGCCGAGCTCTCACCTGGTTTCAACTTGATCTTGTTGTTAGAAGTCCATCTTCTGTCTGTGTGGAGAAAAATGGTGCGTGTTAAAAAAACAGCCTTCATCAGTTGTGCCAAAAAGTGCAGCAAGACAACCTTCCCTGGAAAAAGGGACATTTTTTTTAACTTTAACGTAGACAGTCACAAATTACATTGTTTTCACATGTCTTCATTCCTAGACCAAAGACTAGTGAGTGCTTTATTCTAACATTCTTAAATGTACTTTGTAGGTGGAACATCTGGTGGCGGGGCCAGTGTGGAGGTGGTGGTGCTCGACACGGAGGCGGAGGGCGATTCTTCAGGGGAGGAGGCGACGGCTGTGAGAGTTGAGACGGTGGTGGTGGCGGCCAGAGGTAAGCTCTTATATATTCCTTACTTATTGAGATTGAAGACTAGCTGGGAAGGCAAGAATATGAGATGCATGGCTGGGTGAATGATGAAGCAATGATGGGTGGAAGGACAACAGCCTGGGTGGGTGACACAGAAACTGTATGTGTCCATATACCTGGATCATGCTACTATCTGACTCTTAGATAGCATATGTGTATCTAGAGCAGGGGTACTCATAGTACGGCCCGCGGGCCGGTGGTGGCCCGGCAAGCCTTCCTTGGCGGTGCGCAGACCTTGCAGACAATCACTGCTCCCCCGGCCCCCACAGAGCAGAGGCTTTTTTGTATTTCACCTGTTAGCGCCCCTGCATCTCCACTCTGACAATCACTACTCCCCCGGCCCCCACAGAGCAGAGTGGAGATGCAAGGCCACAAAGAGGTGAAATAGAACAAAGCCTCTGCTCTGTGGGGCCGGGCAAGCAGTGATTGTCAGGGTGGAGAAGCAGGGGCGCTACAACAAACAAAGCCTCAATAATATGTTAATGGTCTTTTAAAGACCTGTTAAGTACTTTGGTGTTGTTGTCTGTGTGTGCGCGTTGAGGAAGCGGTCTCAACCCGGGCTGAAGGCTGACACAGATAGACACACACACAGTGAGATGACAGAAGGGGAGGGAGAGGGAGGGCAGGAGGGAGAGAGAGATGGAGGGAGGGCAGGAGGGAGAGCAGGAGGGAGAGAGATGTATGTAAATGCTGGGTCTGGTGGCTCAGTGGATGAGGGCATCTGCTGCAGGGACCTGTGTGCAACCTCATGGTCACAAGTTATCGTTTTGCTTTAGCCCCGCCCCCTCTGACTCCGCCCCCACCAGTGCGGCCCTCGGCCCCAAACTACACTGTAAATGTAGCCCCTGAGAGAAAGTTTGTGAGTACCCATGATCTAGAGAGAGTAGACGGTCAGTGGATGAACTAAGTGTAACTTTGAAGAGCATGTAACACTGCACCCGCACGTCCGTTCCAGTGTAGGAAAGGCAAGGAAAAGAACTTTTAATTTTGTCCAAATACTACCATAAATAGTAGCAGTAGTTTGTATTGCAAGCACTGCATAGATCCGGTTATTACGGTGGCCACTCCCTACCTCTCTTAATAAGTTTAGTAGTACTCAGTCATTCATGTGTGGATGTATCACTGGTCACTCAATAAAAAGCAAAGCACCTAAAGTCATCCCATATATAAGCAAAAACATCCCATGTGAAGTGATAGATAATCAGATTATTTATCTTCTTCAATTTTCCATTTCTAGTACTCATTTCCACTGTAGGGTGAAAGTTAAATTAATTAAGCAGTAGCCCTTGAGTTGTAACAGAGTATTCTCAGTGCCACCCGTAATAGAAAAGTAAGAGCTTCACCACCTGCATGTACTGGACGGGTACAGTAACGCAACGCAAGTCTAGGTCACTCCTCATGGCGTGCGTCTCTTTTTCTCGGGTGCAAGTTTACTGCGCTGGCATTATGCCGGCTTGCAGAAAATAACGTACCAATTTTCCAAAACAAGAGATAAGAAGAAGAATAAGACTGGTGTACTTTCATAGTCGACTCCAATGGAAGTCCACAGTGCTCGTAGAATTTGTTCCTTAAACTCCCACTAATGTTAGAGCAAGGATGAAGAAGTGTGAGGTTAGATAGATACTGGCCTCAATAGTTATGTAATGCGCTTGCAAGTTGCTAGTTGTACTGCAACACAAATTTCTGCTGAATGATTGAGTTAATCTTAAAGAGCATTGGTTACAGACTATGTCTTTCTTTCTTCATATAGATGCTCCTTCCAAACGAACAAGGAGGAAGGAGCTGGCTAGAGCGGCCCGGCAACGGAGGCTCGAGGCCACTGTTGCGGAATATCGGCGGCTGGTGGCCCTGGAGGACGAGGAAAGTGTGCAGTCGACAACAACAACAACGTCGTCTGCATCGGCCTCCGTGGCCCCACGGGCTGCCACCCAGCACAGTGGTCCACCCAGACTGAGCCGGGCTGCCAAAGGCAAACGCCACCGCCGAGCAGCAGGGCCAACAGCTGCCTCTCACAGGCATTGCACCTGCAAGGCAGTGAAGGCACGCCTGCGCCGCACTACCCTGATGGTGTCCCGCCTTCAGCAGGAGCTCGCCTTGCTCCGCGAGGAGCATGATGCCCTGGCCCAAAAAGTTAACAGTATCCACCCATAGTGTCCCTTGCCCCTTTTTTAGAGACTTTTGGGGGGTGGGAATTGGGAGTTGGGTTTTTGGGGACTTTTGAAGGACAATCGTTGGGGTTAGGGAGGGTCTTGCGGGAGATTATTTTGTTAGGGATATAAATATACTTTTTCAAACTTTATCTGAGCATACCTGTTTTTTACTGCTTGCCTGGTGGGTGGGGGTTTAACGTTGACTGTTTTCCTTACAGTTTAGTTCCATTTTCTTCCTTTAAGTGTAAATGCCCAAATGTTTTCAACACTAAGTGCCTCTCACAGACTAAGTGAAGTGAATCCAAGAGTCCTAGGACTTTAGTAGTACTACCTTCAGTCTCTCGTCTCTCGTACTAATACTCCATTATACCCCCAAACCACCAAACGCTTATCTTACCTGTAATTTGTGTTTGAAAGTAGGGCTAGACCCAGGGCTGGCTCCACGGGAAACACCGAATAAGGTTGGCAATCTTGGTCGGATAAAATTTCCTCATAGCGGTGGTACTAGTGGTGTGACACAGTGGCAGTTGCATGCCTATGAAAAAAAAGAAAATGAAATCTGGTTTGTCCTCCTGAGCAATTCAACGGTACAACTGAGAATATAGCAGGTGACAGAAGTACAGTAGAGCAGTGCCACATTGTAGCCTAACAAATGGTAAAGTATAACTACTAATTCGGTTGAAGTTCTTTCACATTAGCAATGGTTCTTTGTCAAGCAGAGTAAGAATATATCCTCGGATTTCTTCACCAGCCTGTTGCTATCACCTTATCCTCCCCAGCAAGTGTGTGGATTTATTGCTGTAATAATAATTTAGTCACACATCAATCAAAACCACACAGCCCGGGGGAAGAGGGTTAGGGTTTGAAAAATGGATGGGTACGGGGGTTTTTGGGAAAGGTTTTGGGAGACAAGAAAAAATAGCACAGCATAGACAAACAATTGTGAACATAAACAAATCTTTGGGTACAAACCTATCCATCAATCTTTGAAAGTGCATGCACTACTGCATGCATGTCAGTGAAAAGTAAGTAGTACATTCGACAACTGTGGAAAGAAAGAATGCGACAGTACAGGGCCTGTGTGGAATTATTGATAACGATATTCAACATAAGGTCTCTGTAGCCAGATACCCGAGAGCCTTGCTGGTCACTATAAATCCATTCACAACAACACTCAATGGGGTTGGTCTGGAAGGTGTCAGGTTTACTCCCCGTGATCCAGTCGATGCAAATATGGTTCCACCTCCAAATGTCACCAACACCCAGAAGTGTAAACACAGGGTGTTCGAGCCATTAGGCGGGGGAGAAAAATAACAAACTAAAATAAAAAATGTGGGATGGGTAAAGGTAGGGTCAGCAGGGAAAGGATACCTGTAACAGAAGACAAGACAGGCATCAGTGAAGTGCTGTCCTAACATACAAGGCTACTCTCATATAGTCTCACTAAATAACCAAGGAAGTAGACAAGTACCTGAGCACCAAGAAAACATGACCTTGGATAGGAAATACTATAGCCCTTCTGCCACAATCTGTGAGGAAGGCCTAGGAAACACATAAACATATAGTTAACGAACACACTCCTGTCGCACCAAACACACTCGCGTTATACTAAGACATCAAACCCACTACTCACAACATACCACAAACATGGTAGAGGACTCAATGTACAAAGGGGGTTCCAAATAGTCAAAGCAAAGATGTATGGTCCAACAAAAAGGAAGAGGGAAACGGTAGTGTGTAGGAAGCAAGAACTACAACACTGCGCTCTCTAAGTAATGACCCAGTAGAGAATCTTTGGTGAAGGTCAAACAGAAAAACGTAGTTGCGACCACCACTGAATTCTGCCAACAACACACCCCACGGTGCACTACACAAAGAGAACTGGGGTAGCCTGTAGTTACCTCACTACATGCCCAGTTATGGAGGTCCTTTGAAATACACAGTTATACAACGGAGACGCGTAGTTGTCCTTACTACCGCGCTCCGTTTTAATAGTACAAAAACGATCCCCGATGTGAACGCTAACACGTGGTATAGACCGCCACTGTGCTCCGCCACACACAATTCAACCAAACAGGAATTCAGCAAAGGTAGAATTCTGTTAGAAAACAGTCACAGAACCTCCCTTAACAATCCGTTCAGGCAGTAATCAGCTGACCGCACGGGCGGCCGAAGAGTTTAGAGCGGCTTTACCTGAAGACGCGTGAAGTCCGTCTACCGCCAAGGACAGAACACGGAAGCGCTCCCCACTGAGCCTCAGGGGGGGGGGGAAGGTGATAGTCCACAGGAGACACGATAGAAAAGCATGCAGAGCGTCCGCTCTCATGCCGGTGCAGAACAGAAACCAGAATAACGCGCAACAGGAAGCGCGTCTGTTCCCCAGATAAACTTCCTGCAAGTCTCCCGCCTACTCATGGGAAATGTAGTTTCATAGTACGGTAGGCGCTTAGGGGCTGCGTAACCTGACAGAAGGTATAGTAGATAGAAAAGGAGAAATTGCTTTTTTTCTAGGTGTCCCCTCACTCACCAGGGTTGCCCCTTGGTGACATGCTTCATCATTGGGGCCATCCCAGTCCTTTACGGCCTGGGGCGTGCTGCGACTTGCGAATTACGTAGGATTACTTACAAATGACTATGTGTGGTGCAGATGTGATAGTGGAGTGGACTAAGTGATGTGTTAAGGGATCAATTTAGAAGCCTAGAGAGAGCCAAGAAATGCAGTCACAGTCAGAGAAAAAGGCAAGGGATACTGTATCTATGTGGTTGTAGTGGTCCTGTTGGAAGTGGTAAGTAAGTTGCCTGCAGAAAAAAAATCCTCCTATTAGCGGCACTCCTCCATTGCAGCCGACGCTTCGTCCATCGATGTTGGTCACCAGAAGACACCCTGTCCACTGCCTGCCTGATGCTGAATTGTGGCTCGCTACTGTGAAGCCTGACTCCATCCTTTTTTCCCCATTGCAGAGACTGAAACCCGGCCTGTAATTATTCAACGAAAAACAGGAAGTGATATAATATTACAACACCACTGATAAATAAATATAAGGTATGTAGGCTGTGGAGTGCAAAAAGTCACAATTTGATTTTCCTAGTAGACAGTACAATATTTTTGAAAGTGCGTACTCTGAGTCACCTTTTGAAGGATAAATAAGTATGGGCAAATTAATGTAGCGGATCTTGCCCCTCAAGCTAGGTGTACTGTAAACTGTGTTTTAGAACAAAATTAGATCTTCCTAGCAGTGCTCCCACCCAGACCCTTACTAAAGCCAGTCGCAAAAATGTAGAAGACCCCCAATCAAATCTCAAAAAACGAGGCCTAGCAGAAAACTGGTGACAAAACTTACTTTGAAAGTAAAAGTAGGCCGAAGTACCCCCTTCCTAATTACCCATTACCCACCGTGGATTGCATTCAAATCACTTGCAAGCAACCAAGCAAAAGTAGCCATAGCCAGCATCGCTCCAAGACTCGAAATCCCCCCCACTCTAACACATGCAATAGAAATACTGCTAACCCTAACGAACCCTAAGTTAAGAATAGTGGCAAAGGCTTTCTTTAACTATGCCAAATCCCCCCTTTCCCACCATGGATTTTCTTCAAATGACTTGCAACCAAAGTTACACATTCTCACGAGTGCTCTAAGACCCCAGAACTCAGTTGGAAAAATCTAGAACACCCCGAAACACATGCAATCCTGCTGCTAGGGCTAACCCTAACGAACCCTAAGTTACAAAAAGTGCCAAAACTAAAGGCTTTTCCGCGCGGATTTTGTCCCAACCACTTCTACCCGGTATTAGACCTTCCCAGGAATGCCCCAAGACCCGGCAACCCACCCGCCAAGAAGCATAACACCCCCAAACAGGCCAAAAGCAAAATCTCATACTTGCAATATTTCTGGGCCTTCGGTCCAAACGCACTGCGTAGCTAGGCCATAAGTCGGGGTTGGCACGACGGATTTCCTGAAAAGCAAATGCAATCAAGATTAGAGTGTCCCAGCAGTGCTCCCAGACCACGAAACTCACCCACAAACACCAGGAAGCCCCCCAAACAGGCCCCCGAAAACGCTACATAGAGCAAAATGTCAGAAATAGCCAAAAAAAAAATCGGCCTGGATTTTGTCCCAACCACTTCTACCCGGTATTAGACCTTCCCAGGAATGCCCCAAGACCCGTCAACCCACCCGCCAAGAAGCATAACACCCCCAAACAGGCCAAAAGCAAAATCTCATACTTGCAATATTTCTGGGCCTTCGGTCCAAACGCACTGCGTAGCTAGGCCATAAGTCGGGGTTGGCACGACGGATTTCCTGAAAAGCAAATGCAATCATGATTAGAGTGTCCCAGCAGTGCTCCCAGACCACGAAACTCACCCACATACACCAGGAAGCCCCCCAAACAGGCCCCCGAAAACGCTACATAGAGCAAAATGTCAGAAATAGCCAAAAAAAAAATCGGCCTGGATTTTGTCCCAACCACTTCTACCCGGTATTAGACCTTCCCAGGAATTCCCCAAGACCCGTCAACCCACCCGCCAAGAAGCATAACACCCCCAAACAGGCCAAAAGCAAAATCTCATACTTGCAATATTTCTGGGCCTTCGGTCCAAACGCACTGCGTAGCTAGGCCATAAGTTGGGGTTGGCACGACGGATTTCCTGAAAAGCAAATGCAATCAAGATTAGAGTGTCCCAGCAGTGCTCCCAGACCACGAAACTCACCCACAAACACCAGGAAGCCCCCCAAACAGGCCCCCGAAAACGCTACATAGAGCAAAATGTCAGAAATAGCCAAAAAATAAATCGGCCTGGATTTTGTCCCAACCACTTCTACCCGGTATTAGACCTTCCCAGGAATGCCCCAAGACCCGGCAACCCACCCGCCAAGGAGCATAACACCCCCCCAAACAGGCCAAAAGCAAAATCTCATACTTGCAATATTTCTGGGCCTTCGGTCCAAACGCGCTGCGTAGCTAGGCCATAAGTCGGGGTTGGCACGACGGATTTCCTGAAAAGCAAATGCAATCAAGATTAGAGTGTCCCAGCAGTGCTCCCAGACCACGAAACTCACCCACAAACACCAGGAAGCCCCCCAAACAGGACCCCCGAAAACGCTACATAGAGCAAAATGTCAGAAATAGCCAAAAAAAAAATCGGCCTGGATTTTGTCCCAACCACTTCTACCCGGTATTAGACCTTCCCAGGAATGCCCCAAGACCCGGCAACCCACCCGCCAAGAAGCATAACACCCCCAAACAGGCCAAAAGCAAAATCTCATACTTGCAATATTTCTGGGCCTTCGGTCCAAACGCGCTGCGTAGCTAGGCCATAAGTCGGGGTTGGCACGACGGATTTCCTGAAAAGCAAATGCAATCAAGATTAGAGTGTCCCAGCAATGCTCCCAGACCACGAAACTCACCCACAAACAGAAGGAACCCCCCCTAAGAGCACCTCAAAGGCAAGCAAGTCATCAAAAACACAAAAAAAATTCCGCCTCGGATTTGGTCCAAACCACTTTTAGTGCTTCCCAGCAATGGCCCCAGACCCGTCAACTCACCTGCAAAGAGGTAGAACAACACCCCCACAAGTGCTGAGTCTTTCTTCATTGGGCGTAAACCAGCCCTCTGCTTTGATGGAAATAGGAGTCTTGAGGAGGAGGATAGAGGAGCATGTTCTTCTGAACTTGTGAACCTGAGGAATGCAGACTGCGGCACCTTCAAATAAATTAGCAAACAAGTGAAGACAGTTCTGCTGATGGGCTTGTTTTTGTGATTATCTGATTAAAGTTTGAATTATATTAACTGTGCACAACAAAGAAAGACAGACACACAGGAATAAAAGTGAATAAGGATGAAAAAGAAAGTTATTGATTCGTTGTCTCATTTTCAGGGCTCGAAGTCGGTATCACGGTCCAGGAATAAGAATAAGGCTTCGTCATCATACTCTGCGAATTCAGGCAGGGAGAGCTCAGTGTCACCTGACAGAGTAGAAATTCTCTCATCTATGTTGCTGGCCACCTCCTCTTCATCCGGCACGCTCTCTCGTACTCTGAAATCTGGTGGTATGAGGTGCTGATTCATCTTGATCATTGTTAACCTCTCCACATTTTTGGGCGAGAGGCGGCTCCGTTTGGGAGTTACAATCCCACCAGCCGCACTGAAAACCCGTTCAGAAGACACGCTTGCGAGTGGGCAAGACAAGTAGTTTAAAGCCAGGTTGGTGAGCTGTGGCCACAATTCTTTTTTCCCATGCCAATACGCCAATGGGTCAGAATTAACATAGACCTCTGTTGAGTCATTCAGATAGTCCTTCACCATCGACTCAAGGTCCTCATCCAAGGTTCCTCCACTTTGCTTAGCTCTTGCTGTGCCTCTGACCTTTTGAGAACCAAACCCACGCAGAGCTAGCCAATCCTCTTCAGCCTCCAATGTTTCTGTTGTCTTTCGTGCAATTGATCCGGTTGCCGGTGTCTTTAACGGCTGAGAGGTCACTTGTGCCACAGCCACAGGTGCAGAAGTGGATTGTTTTGACTGGGGATGGCCTGCTGATGTACTGCCATTTCCTTCAATTTCCAGCCGTTCTGTTTCAAACTTCTTGGCTGACAAGGCTAGCCAACGTTTGTACTTTAGAACATGTTCATCATCAAAAGGAAAGAATGCTTGGCCTGCCAGCGCCTTTTTGTAGCGTGGATCCAGAATAGTAGCACAAATGTAATGCTGTTCTGAGTGGATCTTTTTAAGACGTTCATCACCTTGTAGGAGCTCTAATAATTGCTCAGCCAGAAGCAAAGAGTCTTGGTTTTTGTCATCTTTTCCAAACACAGAACACACCTCCTTCAGTTGGTCCTCCAGCATGTACAACAATGGGATAGCTTTTCCCAAATTAGAGTCCTCCTTGCTGACTGCACGCGTGAAGAACTCAAAAGGACGAAGCATGCGTGTCAGGCTTTCAACTATGTTCCATTGCGGCCCAACCATCCTCAGCTCCTCTATACCCTCTTTCAAGAAATATTGATCGAGTTCCGTATACTGCTCATACAGACGCTCAAGCATGTAGAAGGTTGAGTTCCAACGTGTTACCACCTCCTGGATGAGTGCTTTCACTGGCATTTGACGTTGATATAGCAGGCTCCTCAGCTGCTTCCGGGCCTTAAAAGAATGCCTGAAATGCTTGCACATTTTTCGGCAGGTCTCCAATACACTGTACGCTGCACTGCCTTTATTACCCAAGAATTTTTGGACAACCAGGTTTATACAGTGCGCCAAACACGGCACTCTGAAATAGTAACCGTCCCTCATGGCCTTAACTATATTGGCGCCATTGTCCGTGGAAACATAACCAACCTTGCGTTTTAGTGGGGACAGACAGTTAAGGACCTTTGTGTTAAAGACATCCAAAATGTTTTCTGCTGTGTGACGTTTCTCCAAACCAAACATGGCTAGTGTTGCATGTTTCCGAGCACCTTTAAAAACAATGTTAGTGTCAACACCTGAGTTTAGCCCCTGAAAAAGAGACCCAGTGTGCAGTGATGCACATGTAATCAGCGCCTGCGCCACTGGTCCACATGTCTGTTGTCAGATGTATAGTGTGAACAGCACTCTTCTGCAAAGCTGCCCCAATCACCTTCAGAACATCTTCATGTAGTGCTGGAACCGCAACTCGGGCAAAATAGAACCGGCTAGGAACCTTCCATTTAGGGCAGAGCGCTGTCACTAATTCTAGAAAACCAACCCCTTCTACAAAAGAAAAAGGGAGAAGGTCTAGAGCTAGCATTTTAGCCAGCTTAGTGTTATACAGACGGGTCATTGGGTGGTTGCGTTCATATTGTGCTTCTGTAAACAACATCTTTTTAATGTTGCCCTGGACCAAGGATTTACGGGATGATGATGTTCTCTTCGACCCAGTTACGCTCGCTGATGAACTTTTCCGCATTGATGTCTCACTCTCTCCCACACTCTTAGTGTGGCTCCCATGGGGTGTGCTGCTGACAGGGGAACTGGGTGTAAGTGAAGTGTTTGAATCGTCTTCTACCTCCTCGTCATCACCAGATGAAAAAACAACGTTTTCATTGCGTGCAATTGCGGCTTCCTTGATCGTGTGTAGGTGCGCAAACCATTGGACATCGTGCGTTCTCCTAAGATGACCTCTCTGGCCTCCGGTACCATAGTTGGAACCCAACTTACCACGACTAACTCGAAGCTTACAAATGCTACAAATGGCTACGTTTTCATTTTTTGGGCAAACACTAAAGAAGTCCCAAACTGGAGACTTGAAATGTCTTCGGGGGCCGGAGGAGGCGGCGATACTGGTGGTGGTGGTCCTGCTGCTAATGCCAGATGAAGTGGAGGATGTGGATTGCCGAACTTCAGTACGTTTTGCACTTTCACCACCACGAATTGAGGTCGAGGACGAGGTGGGTACCTTCTTGCGAGGAAGAAATATGGAAGCGGTAGGTTTTGGTGTACTACTTAACTCCAAATCTAATGATTCCATTTCCATTGCCTCCTCGCCGACATCATCATCACGCTCAGCAGCTTCTCGGGATAGGGTCAAAATGTCTCTTTGCTGCATGCCCGGTGGGGCTGCAGTGACCTTTGTGATGACTGGCTCGTCGTCATCGTGAGAGGCTTCATCACCAGCAGTATCTGTCACTTCTTGTTGAGCCTCATCACACTCCATAGGTTTGAGTTTTTGGACGACCTTCCTTTTACGCTTAGGTACCGGTGTCAGATCATGGTGTGCCTCACTGTCAGACCGCAGTTGTGGTTCCCAAGACAGATCACTTGCATCAGAACGAGGTGGGCTTGAAGAAGATGTAGACACCCCCCTTGATCTTTTCCTTGCTAGGGATGTGGAAGACAATGAATGATCATCAGGAGGAGTGGCTTCCAATGATACCTCGGCTTCATTGTCGATTTCCAAATGTGCCCCTACTTCGGGAGGAACAACTATTGTGGGCACTTGTGAACCTCCATGCACCTTTGCTTGCGCATCTCCTTTTGCTGCCTCTCCTTCCACATGTACTTGGGCGTGTACTTGCACATGGTGTTGTTGTTGCGGATGTGGTTGTTCAACACTTGTCAGATGAGTTACAACAACCTGTGTTGATTCAGGGACATTGCTGCTACTTTCTTGCGATGAGCCAACATCACTGGTCGATGGTGATTGGAGAAGTACACTGACTGCCTCTGAAGCACTCAAGGGCTTTGACTTAAGTTGGCGTGGTGGTGGAGGCACTGAACCCAATGGAGCAGGGGTGCTGCTCCCAGCTTGGTCCCCAGCAGATCCTGCTGCTGCAGGCGTACTTTTTTTTTTGCTCCCCAAAAAAGTGGCGGGTGGCACACCAGCCACCTTGGTAACTTGCTTCTTCTGCTCCTTACTAGCAACTTTCTTGCTAGAGGAGCTACGGAGAACTTTCTTTGGGGGCGGGGCCATCTTCTTCAGAGCAGGTCAGACAGCAGGCCGCACGCAGTTGCACGAATTGTAGAGTTGTCTGAGGCCAGACGTGATGTCGCGTGACGTTATGCTGCACACACACACCGCTGCAGGACTTCTTCCTGGCACTGGTGGTTCTCTTGAGTCTTGTGCACCTAAAAAAAATGGAAGACAGAGGAACATCAGTTCAGTTATAGAGCACAAAAAAATCGAAAAACACTGCAAAATCAGCACAATCCCAATCCATCCATGCCCTCCATAATGTTTAAATTCAAGACAACCCACAGAAAGACTAGGCCCATGCAAGACTCACTACCCCTGGGCATAAATAAAGGTTGAAAAGTAGGCAAAATGGTTGGAGGCCTAACAACAAAGCCTGCATTCAAAATGGCCACTTGCCTGCCAGCACATGGCCAGTGCCTGTAGCTGCACTCAAAATGGCCACCAGCCACATGGCATGTCCCTCCCCATGAACACCCCCAAAAATCGAAAAACACTGCAAAATCAGCACAATCCCATTCCATCCATGGCCTCCATGATGTTTAAATTCAAGACAACCCACAGAAAGACTAGGCCCATGCAAGACTCACTACCCCTGGGCATAAATAAAGGTTGAAAAGTAGGCAAAATGATTGGAGGCCTAACAACAAAGCCTGCATTCAAAATGGCCACTTGCCTGCCAGCACATGGCCAGTGCCTGTAGCTGCACTCAAAATGGCCACCAGCCACATGGCATGTCCCTCCCCATGAACACCCCCAAAAATCGAAAAACACTGCAAAATCAGCACAATCCCATTCCATCCATGGCCTCCATGATGTTTAAATTCAAGACAGCCCACAGAAAGACTAGGCCCATGCTAGACTCAAATACCCCTGGTGAAAAGGCCACAAGTACAGGCCCAAAAAACGAAAATCACTGAAAAATCTGCACAATCCCATTCCATCCATGGCCTCCATGATGTTTAAATTCAAGACAACCCACAGAAAGACTAGGCCCATGCAAGACTCACTACCCCTGGGCATAAATAAAGGTTGAAAAGTAGGCAAAATGGTTGGAGGCCTAACAACAAAGCCTGCATTCAAAATGGCCACTTGCCTGCCAGCACATGGCCAGTGCCTGTAGCTGCACTCAAAATGGCCACCAGCCACATGGCATGTCCCTCCCCATGAACACCCCCAAAAATCGAAAAACACTGCAAAATCAGCACAATCCCATTCCATCCATGCCCTCCATGATGTTTAAATTCAAGACAGCCCACAGAAAGACTAGGCCCATGCTAGACTCAAATACCCCTGGTGAAAAGGCCACAAGTACAGGCCCAAAAAACGAAAATCACTGAAAATCTGCACAATCCCATTCCATCCATGGCCTCCATGATGTTTAAATTCAAGACAACCCACAGAAAGACTAGGCCCATGCAAGACTCACTACCCCTGGGCATAAATAAAGGTTGAAAAGTAGGCAAAATGGTTGGAGGCCTAACAACAAAGCCTGCATTCAAAATGGCCACTTGCCTGCCAGCACATGGCCAGTGCCTGTAGCTGCACTCAAAATGGCCACCAGCCACATGGCATGTCCCTCCCCATGAACACCCCCAAAAATCGAAAAACACTGCAAAATCAGCACAATCCCATTCCATCCATGGCCTCCATGATGTTTAAATTCAAGACAACCCACAGAAAGACTAGGCCCATGCAAGACTCACTACCCCTGGGCATAAATAAAGGTTGAAAAGTAGGCAAAATGGTTGGAGGCCTAACAACAAAGCCTGCATTCAAAATGGCCACTTGCCTGCCAGCACATGGCCAGTGCCTGTAGCTGCACTCAAAATGGCCACCAGCCACATGGCATGTCCCTCCCCATGAACACCCCCAAAAATCGAAAAACACTGCAAAATCAGCACAATCCCATTCCATCCATGGCCTCCATGATGTTTAAATTCAAGACAGCCCACAGAAAGACTAGGCCCATGCTAGACTCAAATACCCCTGGTGAAAAGGCCACAAGTACAGGCCCAAAAAACGAAAATCACTGAAAAATCTGCACAATCCCATTCCATCCATGGCCTCCATGTTGTTTAAATTCAAGACAACCCACAGAAAGACTAGGCCCATGCAAGACTCACTACCCCTGGGCATAAATAAAGGTTGAAAAGTAGGCAAAATGGTTGGAGGCCTAACAACAAAGCCTGCATTCAAAATGGCCACTTGCCTGCCAGCACATGGCCAGTGCCTGTAGCTGCACTCAAAATGGCCACCAGCCACATGGCATGTCCCTCCCCATGAACACCCCCAAAAATCGAAAAACACTGCAAAATCAGCACAATCCCATTCCATCCATGCCCTCCATGATGTTTAAATTCAAGACACCCCACAGAAAGACTAGGCCCATGCACCACTCACTACCCCTGGTCAAGGCCCCAACAACAGGTCAAAAATCGAAAAACACAGAAAAATCAGCACAATCCCATTCCATCTATGCCCTCCATGATGTTTAAGTTCAAGACAGCCCACAGAAAGACTAGGCCCATGCACCACTCACTACCCCTGGTCAAGGCCCCAACAACAGGTCAAAAATCGAAAAACACAGAAAAATCAGCACAATCCCAATTCATCTATGGCCTCCATGATGTTTAAGTTCAAGAAAACCCACAGAAAGACTCAGTCCACCCACCACTGAGTACCCCTGGGCAAAAGGCCCCAAAACAGCCCAAAAATCGAAAATTCCAAAATTTTAGTTGCAGCAACTGTAATGCCCACAAACAAACTTACTTGTAAAATTTCTAATCCAACAGTGATCCAAAGAAAGTCAAAAAGGCCTCAAATCCAAAGATCCAGCAGCATCCACAAAAAGTAATCCTTCCAGCTCCAGATCCTAATGAAAAGTGACCAGGAGATGGACAAAGCACTGGGAGGAGCCTGCTGAACAGGAACAGGAAGTTGAAGACTGTGGGGCACTTCCTTCCTCCCACCCCCCTGCCCCCCTCCCCAAAATGGACTCCTCGCTAAAAAAGTGCAGGCAAATGTCAAACTAAGGAGTTATTCACATAAAAATCATCATTTCTAGAAGGTTTATGCTGCTTGCTGGTGGATTTCTTGTGCAGAATTGCAAATTTATATTTTCGCTCGCCGCATCTCAAATCTCGCAATTGCGAAGTACCGCGAGACGTGATCTCGCCGTACTCGCGTTGACAAACTATCGCTGGCAAGCCGCGATGACGTAATCGCGCTCGCCAATTCCCGCGGGATCACACAGCAAGATCCAAAATGGCGCAGCACTCGCAAACTATCGAAAAAAACAACTCGGCAAACGATGATAAACACCGCGCGCCGCAAAAATTGTATCACCAACGCCGCGCGCCGCCAAAAAAATCCGCTACGTGCGAATTTGCGGATTTTGCGGGAAATTCGCAAATCTCGCGGATTGCAAATTTCCCAAAAATCCGCAAAATCCGCGAGCGTAACGGATTTTCCGCCCACACCTAGTTTATATGCTGCAGAAAATGCAAAGCTTGCAAATTTAGCAGAGACTGTAAGAACTTAACGATACCAGGAACATCTAGAGAATTTACAATCAAAAAGAGACTAACATGCAACACCCCATATAGTATTTATTTATTGATATGCCCATGTAACAAATGGTATGTGGGCAGCACTAAGCATGAGGCCAAAAAGAGGGTGTTGGAACATCTGAGAGCGATAGGGAATCTCAACAGACAATATCTGGTCGCAAGACACTTTTTTGAACACCACATGCAAGATGAGATCAAACTACCCCTGGTGGTTATTGATTGTGTTGATCTGGGAATACGAGGTGGCAATTACGAACTTTCCTTGAGAAAGTTAGAGTCTAAATACATAATTGACTTTCAATGTCTAACCCCTTCGGGGCTTAATACAAGTGAGGAACTGTCAGTACATCTGTATGAAGAATAATTATGTATAATTTATGTCATTAATTAGAAAATTGGCTGTCTGTATTTTAAATGTTCTAATTTTAATTTTATTCACAGGTAATGTGGGGAACTGCTGGATACAATGAATCTGTTGAATACTACCATTGACTTTGTTTGGACACCATGTGCTTACTATGACAAGGCCCAGTAGTGTAATGTGCATGATTTGCCCACTGGGGCGAGGACTTGTTCCATGATTTTGGAAGTATCAGCAACCAATAATGGCTCTCTTATTGAACTATGTGCCTACTAAACCTGGCAATACAAACGTACAATATTAGCCCACTGGGGCAAGGACTTTGAAAGCTTGCATCACACGCGATATCAATTCATTTGGTTCGAAACCTGCTGCACTTGCCCACTTGGGCTGTACCTTTGAGCAATTTGTTAATACTTTGCCTGTTGTTGCTATCGAATGTTATTTACATCTCGTATCTTAGCAGCATGAACCAATCGCATCAGGCTTAACACGGGCATGCTGCTGAATACCCAATAAGAACCTGGGTTACGTGTAGATGCATAGCATGTGATCGCGACTTACGAAATACAGTATTTGTCGGGTGTTGTGACAACTCTGGTTGCATATGGCACATTATGGGTCTATTTAACCAATTTACAGGCTTGAATGTTGCTTGGTTTAAATATTAGTGACATTTACGAACATGTCCTACAATTACTAAATTTTGTTTATATTTCGATTCGTTCAACATGATTACGTTATATTAACGATATAACATATGGCATAGTGATTAATTATGATATCAGCACAATGTACATATAATGAAGTAGTGAAATGTATTGTATAAGTATCCTTACAATATGGCAGCCTGCATTACCATGGTGGTGATATGTATACACTTGGGGGGGTGTTTTGAGCACTTTAAAAATGGCCGTCAATGTAATCAAGACGAGCGTGAGAAGCCTTATCGGCAAAACGCATCGCACTTTTTCACTCTGCTGAATAAATTCTGCAAAGAAACTCCGGGCATCCTGGCTTACTTCTGAAAAGAGGAGGTAATTGGGGTAAAAAATTTAAGGCCTGTCGGTGGCCTATCCGGGACCGTTCCGCGACAGCCCAAGGTGCGCAAACCGGCACTGGAGGAGAGAAATATATATATATATATATATATATATATATATATATATATATATATATATATATATGCAACAGGAACTTTTTTTACAAGAAAAAAGTAAATAATCACGCACTCGCAGGATTCTACTTTCCGTGGTTTTTCTTTATTGCTTCATAACAGCTTCCAGATCATCTCAAAGGAAAAAACGGACGCGTTTCTTTAACCCCTGTTAACTTGCTCACGGTTACATTTTCTGTTTGAAAACAACCATTTAAAACTCACATTACATCATGTGACTAGTGATGTCATCATTGCCATTTGTGACAGACGATTATGAGACTCGTAGTTCATTATCATATATGTACAAAGAAAGGGGGTGTATTTAATTTACAATATCATACATTTCGTTCCAAAACAAACCTCTTATTTTGTATGTCTTATTCTCCTTTTGTTATTTATTTACTATTCTGAATTTATTTACTTTCAATTTTTTATTTATTATTTTTTATTTTTTATATATTTTTTATATATCCTTTCAATCCATTTTGTGTTTGAAATTCTATGCTTGTTTAATTACCCAAATTGTCAACATGGGTGGTGGTGATTTAAACATGATTGATTTCTATTGTTATTGTAAATTACATTTGAATGTATCAGCAGTAGATCTGTATCGAATTTAAATATTATTGGATCCAGTAATTAATCATTAAATTGTTACATCTCAGGCTTTTGACAGAGACGCAATAACCATTGTCATTGTACCCGTCACTTCTTTCATCATATCGCTCTCTGATAGCCCGGTAAATCCCAAACTACACCATATATTTCTAATTTTTAGAGGTTAGAACTGCCCCCTTTCCTTTCCATTTTTTTAATAAACTAATTAAGTATTATAATGCCAGGGCTATTGATTTAGATTTACCTAAACCTATTTATAGTTGATAGATAGAGTTGTTGCCCATGGGTAACGCTAGTATTGAAATCTACGTATGCCCTATGAGCCTTCCATGTTCCTGAGTTTGTACTTTGCCAGGGCCAGTGACGACTGTTCCACTAGGTGCTTGAGCCTGATCCCACCAGACTTGAAAGATCAATAGGCTAGTCCGCTTATCACCCACTGCTGAATTCCGACATCCAGATACACACTGGTCATGCAAGAAAACCTCAATATCACCCCAATCTCGCATGCCCAGTCTGCCTGAGATGCAGTGATGAAGGCGTGCATGCATTTCCAAAACCAGCAATTTATCCAGGGCTGAGATGAAGCACACAGTTCACTCTGAGCTTTGGAGAGTTGAGCTCAGCCTTCTAGACACCACCTCTTCAGATTGGCTGACCAGTCCCAGGGTCAGCCACTGAAGCTGAAAGAAGGATCGGCAGACACACAGCATGAGAGAGAATAACATTCAGGCTATCTCTGGCGCCACATTGGTGAAACTCGTTGTCATTAGAGGACAGCCTGGTCTATGATGTTTTGATAAATGTGTATAAAAGGGAGAATCAGTCCATGCATTGCTGTAGTACATGTGAGTGCTTGATGCAAATGTCAAGCTGCTCATAGGGGACCAAACATGTACTGGAAAAACATTAACATCTCAAATTGTGGGACAAAAAAATCCAGTTTTGAGGTTGAGCTCATTTATCAACAATAATAATGGTGTGTTTCATGATACCATTTTTATATTTTCAGAAACTATTTTGGTCGAAATTATTGCATGTTGGAATTATATTTAAAGTGGATATTTGAGGGATAATTATAGGGTTCAGTAGACTAATTTAGGTTGCTCGGTGGTGGTGAGGATTTACTCTGATATCTAGTTTTTCATGGCTTGTGTGCATGCATTTCTTCAACTATATTACAAAAACTTTCTATGTTATCCCTGATCCTGTGTGGGGCATGAGTATGTGAGATACTCTGCTTGCTCAATCTCTAAACTCCATGTAACTGAACCGTAGCACTACTGTGTGAACATTTGGAATTTGCCTGTTACTACTGCCTATTGCATGTGATTGTTAGATTTTGTATAACTTTTAATTTTTACAACCAGATCCTTCCAAATAGATTCTCAGCCATATTATCTAACTATGAACCGACTTGGAAAAACAAGATTAAAAAATAAAGTAAAGAACAATGGTACATGTATTTTAATAAATGACTGTCCATCTGCAATATTTTTTCCAGGGGTTTATATAGCCCGAACTTGACCTGAAGCCATCAGAGCACTTTACATGAGCACCAGTTGCTTTTCAGACAGACCTATTCATTGTTTTTTCTAGGCACGTGGAGTTTAAGTGATTTGCCCAGAATCACAGGATGCTGACCATTCCTTGCCGAGACTCGAATCCGGTTCCCCAGCTTCGAGGTCAATCGTTCCAGCTGTTTGGCTACATCCTCTCCCCAATTAAATAATGAAATATTTGTATGTGACTGTAATACATGGGTCTCCAATCTGTTCTGTAATAAGAGCTACTTATGATCAATGAAAATCATCCAGAGTTACTAATATTGTTAGTTTTGTAATATTGACCACATCAGACAAGATTACATTTGTGGCCACCATATGCTAGATTACTAGCAGTGATCACCTCAAAGCATCGGGCAGCAGTAATATAAAGGCTTTGTCAATTTGGAATGTCTCTTAACAGCTACAACATAACAGCTATAACAGCAAATCCCCTGGCATCAAGGTGATAATATTAGTAAGTCTCCCTAACACCACATGATTTATCACTCAAATCTCAGCTTTAAATATATTTTCTAAATTCAACAATTTTTCTCCAAACATCAGTTTGTGAGTTCTGTAGATACATATATTTCGGTCTCAAATACACATCCTCAATTTTGGTTTACATGTAAAAATTAAATAAAGCAAATGCTTCTAATTTAGTAGGTTGAGCTGTACGCAGGAGAGCTACTTACAGGTTGCTGAAGAGCTGTCATTAGCTCTCAAGTTATGGATTTGAGATGCCTGCTTTATTACATGTATTACATGTAGCCCTTTAACTAATTCTTCGGGGAATTAAGCAGAAAATGTCATGCATTGCCACCATTTATTATTTTTTTTTATTAACTGTTCAATTAATTAAAATCATGACAGTGAATAAGCAAAAAACTGGTAAATGAAAGATTGATCACATTAAATCTATGAAAACTGCCATTAAAAAGTTTTTTTTGTTCAGGTATTATATTCACTCTCCGCTGCACCAGCTTGGGCTGCCAGGACCTGGTGTTTATCACGATTCCTTGCACAGAGGATCAGGGCTCTTCCCTCATTTGAGGCTACATTAGCCCCCTTGTTATACCTCGCTGATTGCCCTGGTTTGTTTGTGTTCGTTAGCTGCCTTTAAAGCCATTCTAATCAGATGAATGAATTTCCCCAGATTCGCCAAGGTCATTGTGGTTGTTCTAGAAAAGCACAAGGCTGATGCTTCGTGACATTTCTTGATTCCCTTGGTGGTACAGACTGGGCGAAGAAGTCGACGACGTTCATTCCTGAGGGTGGGGCAGGAGCATAAAAGGTGAAGCCAGGATTCCCTAGTGTGGGGGCACAGTCTGCAGCTTGTGATTTCTCCCTTGCGAGCCCATGCAGGGTTAAGTTCGGTGATTCCTAGAGTGCGAAGTCTCATGGAGAGGGTTTTGGTTCTGGCTTGCGGTATCAGGACCTCATTTAGGTAGGGTTGGGCCTTGCCTATCCTGTAGGAGCTATTCAGCGGGTCTAGGTGGGGGCTATAGCGAAGGGATTTTGGCCAGAAGACTCCACTGCCCCCCTCAAACCGTGGCGACTGCAAGAAATCTCGGGGTCCTGTTTGACACCGAGTTATCATTCAATCAACATGTCAGGAATGTGGCAGGAAGCTGCTTTGGTATCAAAAAAAGTTCTTTGACTTCCTACCCACTGACTCAAGAAAGGCAGTAGCAGTGGCTTTAATCCTCGCCTGCCTCGACTATTGTAATGGTCTGATGGCGGGTGTGAAAAAATCCACACTGAAAAAACTCCAAAGTGTCCAACATTCAGCAGCCAGATTAGTACTAAAACTACCAAGGACATCTTCAGCATCCGCTGCTTTGAAAACCCTCCATTGGCTACCTCTGCATAAAAGGATACTATTTAAAATCTTAATCATCGCCTTTCGGGCATTTAATAGCACAGGCCCTAAGTATCTTACCAGGCGTTACCCCCACTACAACCCCTCCAGGACGCTACGATCCTCTAATGACAATCTGATAAAAGCAGCTAAATTTAACCTCATAACTAAAGGTGGTAAGACCCTGACCCATCTGTCTTCTAGAGCCTGGAACTCCATGCCCAAGAATCTCAGACTTCCGACTCAAGAAAACCAGTTTAGGAAGCAACTAAAAACCTGGATTTTCAATCTCCCAGACGAATATGTCATGGCCGCTATCTAATTCTTCCTTACTTACTGTTTGTTCACTATCTAGCCAACGCCAGGATGCTCCTTCCGGAGCGATAGTTGCGCTTTATAAATACACAATACAAAATACAAATAGAAATACAAAGATCCATATCAATGGAGGTTTTGCTGACTTGTCTGTTTATGACTTTTTCATGCATTTAGTGGGATATCTGGCAGTGGTATGCTCTTTTCCTCGATCTTTAAAGTCTTGAGTGCTTTGCCGAGGCTGGTGTGCCATGCTAATCTTGGCCCTTCAAAGATGTCTCTCAGTTGGTGTCTTAGGGAGTTTGTCGGGCCCTTATCATCCTTAACCGCTTGCGTGCGGCAGGAATTCCGGCCCTGTGCTGGACATTCCAATCGCGGGCGTGGTCGTGACGGAACCATTCCGTCATCAGCACAGCCCAACCGTGACTCATGACGGAATGGTTCCGTCATGAGCATGGAAGGGGTTAAGTATAGTTTTATGATCTCCCCTTGGCACATCAGGTCTGGCCTTACCAGGCCTAGCTTCAATAGTAGTCTTTACTTCCTTGCCGACCTTGTGATAGAAAAGACTGATTTATATGCTTTGGCTTGGATTGCGATGAGAAGGGCGTCCTGCGACCCCGGAGAAGCGTGGCTGCCAGCAATTTTGCTTTTAAGGCAATTAATATTGGTCCGGGAGTGGGGCTTATCAGGTGTAAGCTCAGTTGCTTTAACAGGAATCTCACCTTATTCGCCTTGGAGGACTGCTGTTTCAGGTGGACATTTGCCTTAGCCCGTTCCGTAAGCCAAACCCCTAGTTAGTTGTACTCTGCCATTGTACTAATTTGCAGGTCTCCCATTAGCCACTGCGCTTTCTTTTTCAGGTGGTAGCTCCCAAAAATAACAACCTTAGTTTTCCCTTGGTTGACTATGAGGTTGTTATCTTGTTGAATTGATTCAATGCATTTAGGGCTCTCTGTAGGCCCACCCTCGTGTGGTCCATTATGGCTGTGTCATCAGCATATTGTAGCACCGGCAGCCTCATGGTGCCTAATCTCGGTGCAACTAGGCTGGCACATTTCAGGGCATCCCCCAAATCCATTGTATACAGGTTAAAGAGGATGGGCGCCAACATGCATCCTTGTTTCAGCCTGTTGTTAGTTGTTATTTTGGGGGACACTGTGCCAGCGCTGGTTTTGACCCGCACCCAGGTGCCTTCGTAAAAAGTGATCTAATTGCCTTCAGTAGGTTTGGCGGAACGCCCCAGTTTTCTAATTTCTGCTATAGCCTATTTCGTACCACTTTGTCTAAGGCTGTGCTGTAGTCAATGAAGCAGCAAAAGAGTGGAGGATTTTTCTTTTTTATTGCTTCAGGTGCAAAGGTGCCCTAACGCCAGAATATTGTCCATTGTCAATGATTGTGGCCTGAAGCCCGTCTGAATGCAGGGGATGATGCTTTTTCCTTCTGCCCATGTCTCCAGGTCCTTCAGTATGAGGCGGGCATAGGTCTTGGCTTCTATGTCGAGCAGAGCGGTGATCCTATATTTTGATGGCTTTAGACGATCCCCTTTTTTAAAAATTGGGACTAGTATGGAGTCCCTCCATGAATCAGGGGTTATTGTTGTCATTAAGGAGTGATTGTAGAGAGGAGTGAGGACGGATGCCCAAAAATCGGGGGCCTTTTTAAAAACCGGGGTGGGTATCCCATTTGGTCCAGGGGCCCCATCATTCTTCAAATTCTTAAGTATCTTAATGACCATTTGGTTGTTTATCTGGGCTGACGGTGTGCAACACATCTCTGTCTGGTCTCGCTGACACTCAGGTGGATTTCGGAGCTAGAGGCTGTTTCTTCGATATTTGCCCTTGGTAGGTGGAGAGAGTCCACAACGCTGTTAGGATCCTCTGTGTTGCTTGTGTTTACATGGGCGATTGAGTAGAGCTGCTTTACGTGGACCAGCCATTCCTGCTCTGCCACACCGTTTTCTCTTTGAGCTCCTCTGCTTCTTAGCTACTTAGCTGGTTTATGTGTCTCCATAATTCTGCTGAATTATTCTGTTTAAGCATTGAGAAAACTTTGATCCATTCAGCTGTTTTGTGTTCCCACCATTTCTTTCTTAGGGCTGCCCTCAATGATGAAATTGGTGTCCCATCTGTTTGTCTGCCCCCTCTTTTCTTTATTACAAGTGCCTTACGCAAAAGGCATTTGGTATCGCATATGTCCTTGGTTGGGCAGATGCTTCCAGCTGTTGATTTCTTTTTGGACCTTGAGCGTTGTGGCTGGGGATGGTCCAAGCTCGTTTGCATCTCCTCACCTATGGTCTCCCAGATTTTTATCGGTGAAGACGGCATTGCTGGGATCTCATCCTGTTTTAGTTCCAGCCAATTTTGAAGCTTTGCGTCCGTCTCGTCTGTCCATCTAACTCTCCTTAGGAGGCTGTAATTTTCATCCCCTCTGGACTCTCCGATGGCTTGGAACTTAAAGGCCCTATTAGTGGCCTGTGATTGCTTTCCAACCTGTTCTCGACTATAAAGTCTTCCAGACTGGCCGCGATTGCTTCACTGACCATGATATAGTCAATTCTCGAGATGTCCCAGCAGGCTGGTTGTAGTTGCCCACCAAATCTCAGCTTTAAATATATTTTCTAAATTCAAACATTTTTCTCCGAACATCAGCTTGTGAGTTCTGTAGATACATATATTTCTGTCTCAAATACACACCCTCATTTTTGGAATACATGTATTAATTAAATAAAACAATTGCTTCTAATTTAGTAGGCTGAGCTGTACGCAGGAGAGCTACTTACAGGTTGCTGGAGAGCTGTCATTAGCTCTCAAGCTATGGATTGGAGATGCCTGCTGTATTACATGTAGCCCTTTAACTAAGTCTTCGGGAATTTGAGCTGAAAATGTCTTGCATTGCCACCAGTATTAGAAACGATTTGGACAGGACAAGACACCTACAAGGGAGGGTAGAATATGCCTGCCATATTTCAAAATTATTGCAATATATGGCCCAATAGAATGTCTAACTCAATCTTATTTATAATTTAGTGATGAATTGTATTGGTCCTATAATTATCGATGGGGACTTTCATTTTTTGCACATTTCCAAATTAGATGCCATTCTATTTTTTTTTTTAATGTTCTTTATTGAGTTTTGACATTTTTTTACCAACCCACCCCGCTGCCCCCCTTCCCCACCCTGATACAGGCACATTAAATTGATACATATATATACACATACATTGGTGGTTGAGATTATAAAGTTGTACACATTCATTTATAATACCAAGAAATAATGAATATTATATGAAAATTTAGGGATTTGATTAATCAACATATTCTATCCACCGTATAAGCGTGTCCCATATTGCTAATCCTTTCTTTTTCTTATTCATACCCTTCCTACGGTAGATGGCTTTCTCAAGGCTATATGTTGCTAACAGTCGTGCTAGCCATTGTTGAAACAAGGGTGGATGAGGGTCAAGCCAAGCCGATGCCAGACATAATCTAAGCACTGCCATTGCAACAAACAGCAGTCCCTCCATTAATTTCGGTCGAGTATCGCCGTCTGCCCCCAGCATTATTTCAGTAGTGGTTATCTCTATCCTTGTTTCAAAGATTCTTCAAAGAAAGATAGAGATCTCACGTCTGATGATAAAAAGTTCCCTACATGTGGCGAGCTTATGGGTTATATCTACCTCAGGCAGCGCACATCAAGGACATTGCATCCCCTTACCCGTGCTCCATTTGGCTATTCTTTTAGGGGAATGCCTTCTGAGCTGAGGTTTCTTGTATTTCTAGTTGGTTCTGCTATTTATGAATATGTTTGTCCAAATCATCGGGTAAACTGGTTATTACATTTGTGTATAATTCCCCAATTTTTACTCTATTATTTTGCACTATTGTTTCAATTACTTGGATTTTCTGGAAAGCAGCACTGCTGCCCCCCTTTTTCATTATAAAATCTCTAATTTGCAAGTATTTAAAGAAATCTCTGTGTTCAAGACCAAATTTATTTTTTTAAATTTCAAATCAGTTAAAACCTGTTGAGTTGTAGAATGTTCCTAATTTAGTGATCCCTAACCTGAACCACCGCTTCATACATGTATCAGTAAAGATCTCTGGAAGGTTGTTGTTTCTCTGGATGGTTGTATAATACGAGAATCTTCCAATCCCAAGAAGTTTGCGTATATTGCTCCATGCAGAATAGATTCCTTTTAAGGTTTTGAAGCGAATTTTTTTTAAATGACAGTCATAAGTTAATTGCCACAGATGTTCTCCGGTTTCTTTGCCGAAAATGAGTTCCTGCGGTGTTCGGACCCCCCTCTCTTGATCGGAATCCATATTTGGAATTAAGAGTGCTTTGCTATATTTAAGTGCTGTCACCCACCAGTAACTTTTAAAATTAGGTAAGGCGAGACCGCCCCTATCTTTTGGGAGAGTGATGAATTTATTAGCTCTACGTGATCTGCAATACCCCCATATAAAATGAGAAAAAATACCATTGATTTCTTTGAAAATCTGTGGGTCAAAATTTAAACAGATTGTTCGGAAAAAATATAAGAATTTAGGGAAAAATAGCATTTTGATAAGATTACATCTTCCAATGATGTTTAGGTGTAGATTATGCAATCTCTTCAATGATTTTTCCGTTTGTTTCAAGAGTGGGTTTAAATTAAGTTTAACCAAATTATTTAGATCGAGGTGATGTTAACTCCTAAATGTACTGCATTTTCAACTACCCTAATATCGCAATAGTTGCGTTCGTGGTTGATTATGATCTGGGTTTTGTTTTGATTTAGATCTATAACCAGAGATTGCTCCAAAGTTTATTGCTTCTTCTTCCATTATGTTCACTGCTTCATTTGGGTTGGTTGTGACTATTGCAATGTCATCCGCATATGCCAGGGTTTTAGTTTCTCCATTGGGGCTCTTCATAGGTGTTATGGCTTGGTTGATTTCTAGCCTACGAATGAACGGGTCAATAAATATAGCAAATAGTAGAGGGGAGCAGGGGCAGCCCTGCCTTGTCCCTCTCGTCACTTTGATGTTGTCCAATACTTCCCCATTTATCATCACTACCGCTTCCGGGTTAACATACATCATGCAAACAGCTTTGATAAATTGTTCCCCGATCCGACTCTTTGATATAGCGATCCAAAGATATTGCCAGGAGACCCTATCGAATACCTTTTCAGCATCTAGCAATATCAGCGCCATAGGGTCCCCTGCTACTTCCGCCATGTCAAACAGTGTGATCACCCTCTGAATGTGATCGGTAGTTGATCTACCTGGGACGAATCCGTGTTGCCTGACAGAGATGATTTTATGTATTACTGGCGCTAGTCTGCTAGCTAACAATTTAGAATACATTTTAGAATCATTATTTATTAACATGATTGGGCGGAAGGCCCCTAGCTCAGAGGGGTCTTTATGTTTTTTTGGGAAATACAATGATTTTCGCCCGTGCCCAGAATTCGGGCAGCCGCCCACCCTGGAAAACTTGGGTCATCAACTTGGTTAATATTTATTTTAATTGTTTGCTAAATCTAACATAAAATTCTGACGGGATTCCATCTAGCCCGGCTGCTTTACCAGATGTAAGGCTATTTATTGAGAGAAGTATTTCGACCCATTTTGGTAATTCAGCCAGTCTGTCTTGGTCGATTTGAGGTAGCTGGTTCCCCAATACTAGATCCAAATATTTCTCAATTTCTAATTGGCTTTTGGATGTCTCAGTGTATAAATCCACATAGTATCTCATAAATGCTTCCCTGATCTCTTTGGGATCTTGTGTATGGCCCTTGATAGGGTCTCCAATCACTTTGATAGTATTTTCAGTGTTCTCCTGTCTTGCTCGAATTGCTAATTGGTGCCCTACCTGCTCGCCAAATTCATAGATCTTTTCCCTATTCAGGGTGGCTTTACAGATAGCTTTTAAGGTGAAGGTTTCTACAATTACGTTTTTTGCGATAGCAACATATCTTACAGCCCCATCGATATTGGTGCCTCCCTGGTTTGCGCTCACCAAACCTTCCTCCTTTCTAGCTAGTTTGTCTTGTAGGTCTTTTAGGTTTAGTTTTGCCTCTTGGTTGTTTTTAATTGAAAATCTAAGAGTTTTGCCCCTGATTCCCGCCTTGAGTGTGTCCCAAACCACTTCTAGCGGAGCACTACCAAGATTATGTTCTAGAAATTCTGGAATCCAGTTCTCTATGAGCTGGCAATGTTTTTCATTAAGCAATAAAGCCCTTTTGAAAGTCCATCTGCTGTGATCAGATTGCATCTTCCCAGTGTCAATACTTATAATTAGGGGATTATGGTCAGACACCCTAGGTCATCGATCTATAGAACAATTAGTGGTAATAGAGTGTGAGGAAAATATATAGTCCAGTCTTGCAAATGTATAGTGTGGATGGGAGAAAAAAGTATAGCCCGGATTATTTGGGTATTTCATCTGCCAACAATCAAATATCCCGTGTGTGCTACAGAGTTCTTCTAGGGCACTAAATGTTTTGGGTTTCCTGCCTTGATATGTAAACAATCATTGGTAACGACCAGTGTGCACGTCCATGAGAAAATTCCAAGAGATCTGGATCATCAGTAACACACCCATACACAGAGCAAATAGTTAGTTTTTTCCCCACTCCATAATGGCACTCGGTGATGGCCCATTGTCCAAATTTATCAGCAGCAGATTTTGTAAATTGAGTACCCCCTCCACGTGCCAAAATAGCCACACCCCGTGTTTTGTTTGCCTGGGTTGTAGCCATAACCACTCTATATCCAAGAGTTTTTAAGATTTTGTGCTTGAGACCCTTCAACATGGGTCTCCTGGAGACAAACAATATCCTCCCCAATTGAGTTTAGACCTATTGCAGTTCTTTGTCTATTTTTTGGATCGTTAAGGCCACAGATATTGATTGTCAAAATTTTTAATTTAGCCATTCATGCAAATAAATCCTACCTTGTCTACATCAGAACCTTCGCTCAAACCAGTAGACCCCTTGCTTTCCCCACTTTTTGATCTGGTTCCATGCCTGTATGCCCTCCCCCTTCCCTTAATGCCCCTTTGCAAAACCCCATCCCCCCTCCCCAGGGACCCCCCACCCCCCTCTACCCCTCAGTGAGGATTCCTGGTTCTGAAAGAACCAGGGTGTGGGCATCCGTGTAATCAGTGGGCCTCTGGCGGCTCCTAGCCCCGACCCCTGTGACTACCTAAAGATGTGGATGCATTCTTTGCATTTTATCTCATCAAGAAAAGAATTTGGCATATATACATATCCTTAATAGTAATAATGTTACATTTGCTTGTCTGTCTTTTACCCCCCCGCTCCTCTTCATTTCTTGTATTGTTTTCAGGGGCTAGTCAATGTTTGTTCAGATAAATTTGACTTATGATTGTTGTCTAATTGTACAATCTATTTTTTAGGTTTGCCTCTGCCTGAGTCTGTGATTTCCTTTAGGTATGCTTGTGCCTGGATCTCACTAGTGAAGCTTCTGGTGATTCCATTAAAGATCATTTTTAGTTGTGCCGGATTCTGTAGGTATACAGTGGCACCGATCTGTTCCAAGGGAGTAAACAATTGTCTCATCCTCCACCTTCTTTCCACAGTTGCATGAGCGCAGTCTGGTCTGCAGAAGAACGAAAAACCTTTATGCTCCTTTTTGCTTGTTGGGCGTGCTAGATCAAAGATAGCTTCGCTTAAGAGAAAGTTCCAAAAATTTACCAGGATTGCTCTTGGATATTGTGTCGGTGTCTGTGGTCTTTTTGGAAGGGTCAAGGGAAAACGGTGAGAGCGTTGTACTTCTTTGGCCAGTTCCCAAGTATTTAGTTCTGGGAATGCTTCTCTAAGAAGAGAGATCATGTAGTCCCTTGGATCATTCCCCTCTGTACCCTCGGGAATTCCAAGAAAGCGTAGATTATTACGTCTTGCTCTGTTTTCTTGGTCTTCGACCTTCAGCATTAGGTCTTTAACTATTCCCTCTTGCTCTCTTCCCTGTGTTTGCTGAGCGGAGACGTCTATCTCGAGATTCTCCGTTCGTAGTTCCACCGAGGCCATTCTTTCTGAGATCTCTAGACAAGTGTGTACCACTTTTTTTATTGCTCCTTGGAGTTTCTGGATGGCAACGTGATTTTTCTTATTGTCGTGTTTGACGTCTTCTTGGAAGTTCTTAATTGACTTTAGCACATCGCACAAGGAGGGTTCTTTTTTGTTTCTCCTACAATCACTAATGTCTGATTGCTGAGGGCTGATCATTTTGGAGTCCCCAGAGAGACAGAGCTTTGGGTCCGATTCGATCGATTCGATTGTGACTTGTGATGATGAGTTCCTTTGTCTATGACCGGTCTGGTCAGTGTTACTCCCTTGATCAGTAGTGTCATCATATATTACATTATTTTGTCTTTTTTTTTCCTTTTTTCCTGTTTCTTTCTAGTGGCGCTGTCTTTCAAAGATACACTGTTTAAATCCAAATCTGATGGCTCAGAAGATTCTGCGCTTGTCTGCTCCAATCTCTGTACCTCGCTTGAGGTAGATGCGCCAGTTTCATAAATGTCAGAATCAGATTCTGACTCCTCAGAGGGAGCTTGGGCTTGATCTTGGGTTTGATGGTTGTTGCTTTGAGAAGGGAGGTTTGTAGATACAGTTTGCATTGGGTTAACATCTACCCCTGCAATTTCTTTTGGTGTGTCATTGTCCGTGATTAAATTAAAATTGGGACTAGTATGGAGTCCCTCCATGAATCAGGGGTTATTGTTGTTATTAAGGAGTGATTGTAGAGAGGAGTGAGGACGGATGCCCAAAAATCAGGGGCCTTTTTAAAAACCGGGGTGGGTATCCCATTTGGTCCAGGGGCCCCATCATTCTTCAAATTCTTAAGTATCTTAATGACCATTTGGTTGTTTATCTGGGCTGACGGTGTGCAACACATCTCTGTCTGGTCTCGCTGACACTCAGGTGGATTTCGGAGCTAGAGGTTGTTTCTTCGATATTTGCCCTTGGTAGGTGGAGAGAGTCCACAACGCTGTTAGGATCCTCTGTGTTGCTTGTGTTTACGTGGGCGATTGAGTAGAGCTGCTTTACGTGGACCAGCCATTCCTGCTCTGCCACACCGTTTTCTCTTTGAGCTCCTCTGCTTCTTAGCTACTTAGCTGGTTTATGTGTCTCCATAATCCTGCTGAATTATTCTGTTTAAGCATTGAGAAAACTTTGATCCATTCAGCTGTTTTGGGTTCCCACCATTTCTTTCTTAGGGCTGCCCTCAATGATGAAATTGGTGTCCCATCTGTTTGTCTGCCCCCTCTTTTCTTTATTACAAGTGCCTTACGCAAAAGGCATTTGGTATCGCGTATGTCCTTGGTTGGGCAGATGCTTCCAGCTGTTGATTTCTTTTTGGACCTTGAGCGTTGTGGCTGGGGATGGTCCAAGCTCGTTTGCATCTCCTCACCTATGGTCTCCCAGATTTTTATCGGTGAAGACGGCATTGCTGGGATCTCATCCTGTTTTAGTTCCAGCCAATTTTGAAGCTTTGCGTCCGTCTCGTCTGTCCATCTAACTCTCCTTAGGAGGCTGTAATTTTCATCCCCTCTGGACTCTCCGATGGCTTGGAACTTAAAGGCCCTATTAGTGGCCTGTGATTGCTTTCCAACCTGTTCTCGACTATAAAGTCTTCCAGACTGGCCGCGATTGCTTCACTGACCATGATATAGTCAATTCTCGAGATGTCCCAGCAGGCTGGTTGTAGTTGCCCACCAAATCTCAGCTTTAAATATATTTTCTAAATTCAAACATTTTTCTCCGAACATCAGCTTGTGAGTTCTGTAGATACATATATTTCTGTCTCAAATACACACCCTCATTTTTGGTATACATGTATTAATTAAATAAAACAATTGCTTCTAATTTAGTAGGCTGAGCTGTACGCAGGACAGCTACTTACAGGTTGCTGGAGAGCTGTCATTAGCTCTCAAGCTATGGATTGGAGATGCCTGCTGTATTACATGTAGCCCTTTAACTAAGTCTTCGGGAATTTGAGCTGAAAATGTCTTGCATTGCCACCAGTATTAGAAACGATTTGGACAGGACAAGACACCTACAAGGGAGGGTAGAATATGCCTGCCATATTTCAAAATTATTGCAATATATGGCCCAATAGAATGTCTAACTCAATCTTATTTATAATTTGGTGATGAATTGTATTGGTCCTATAATTATCGATGGGGACTTTCATTTTTTGCACATTTCCAAATTAGATGCCATTCTATTTTTTTTTTAAATGTTCTTTATTGAGTTTTGACATTTTTTTTACCAACCCACCCCGCTGCCCCCCTTCCCCACCCTGATACAGGCATATTAAATTGATACATATATATACACATACATTGGTGGTTGAGATTATAAAGTTGTACACATTCATTTATAATACCAAGAAATAATGAATATTATATGAAAATTTAAGGATTTGATTAATCAACATATTCTATCCACCGTATAAGCGCGTCCCATATTGCTAATCCTTTCTTTTTCTTATTCATACCCTTCCTACGGTAGATGGCTTTCTCAAGGCTATATGTTGCTAACAGTCGTGCTAGCCATTGTTGAAACAAGGGTGGATGAGGGTCAAGCCAAGCCGATGCCAGACATAATCTAAGCACTGCCATTGCAACAAACAGCAGTCCCTCCATTAATTTCGGTCGAGTATCGCCGTCTGCCCCCAGCATTATTTCAGTAGTGGTTATCTCTATCCTTGTTTCAAAGATTCTTCAAAGAAAGATAGAGATCTCACGTCTGATGATAAAAAGTTCCCTACATGTGGCGAGCTTATGGGTTATATCTACCTCAGGCAGCGCACATCAAGGACATTGCATCCCCTTACCCGTGCTCCATTTGGCTATTCTTTTAGGGGTATAATATAGTTGGAAGAACGTTTTATAGAATTGAGCTTGCAGTTTGGTGATATTAATAGTGATTGTGAAAGTTCGAATGCCTTCTGAGCTGAGGTTTCTTGTATTTCTAGTTGGTTCTGCTATTTATGAATATGTTTGTCCAAATCATCGGGTAAACTGGTTATTACATTTGTGTATAATTCCCCAATTTTGACTCTATTATTTTGCACTATTGTTTCAATTACTTGGATTTTCTGGAAAGCATCACTGCTGCCCCCCTTTTTCATTATAAAATCTCTAATTTGCAAGTATTTAAAGAAATCTCTGTGTTCAAGACCAAATTTATTTTTTTAAATTTCAAATGAGTTAAAACCTGTTGAGTTGTAGAATGTTCCTAATTTAGTGATCCCTAACCTGAACCACCGCTTCATACATGTATCAGTAAAGATCTCTGGAAGGTTGTTGTTTCTATGGATGGTTGTATAATACGAGAATCTTCCAATCCCAAGAAGTTTGCGTATATTGCTCCATGCAGAATAGATTCCTTTTAAGGTTTTGAAGCGAATTTTTTTTAAATGACAGTCATAAGTTAATTGCCACAGATGTTCTCCCGTTTCTTTGCCGAAAATGAGTTCCTGCGGTGTTCGGACCCCCCTCTCTTGATCGGAATCCATATTTGGAATTAAGAGTGCTTTGCTATATTTAAGTGCTGTCACCCACCAGTAACTTTTAAAATTAGGTAAGGCGAGACCGCCCCTATCTTTTGGGAGAGTGATGAATTTATTAGCTCTACGTGATCTGCAATACCCCCATATAAAATGAGAAAAAATACCTTTAATTTCTTTGAAAATCTGTGGGTCAAAATGTAAACAGATTGTTCGGAAAAAATATAAGAATGTAGGGAAAAATAGCATTTTGATAAGATTACATCTTCCAATGATGTTTAGGAGTAGATTATGCAATCTCTTCAATGATTTTTCCGTTTGTTTCAAGAGTGGGTTTAAACTAAGTTTAACCAAATTATTTAGATCGAGGTGATGTTAACTCCTAAATGTACTGCATTTTCAACTACCCTAATATCGCAATAGTTGCTTTCGTGGTTGATTATGATCTGGGTTTTGTTTTGATTTAGATCTATAACCAGAGATTGCTCCAAAGTTTATTGCTTCTTCGTCCATTATGTTCACTGCTTCATTTCGGTTGGTTGTGACTATTGCAATGTCATCCGCATATGCCAGGGTTTTAGTTTCTCCATTGGGGCTCTTCATAGGTGTTATGGCTTGGTTGATTTCTAGCCTACGAATGAACGGGTCAATAAATATAGCAAATAGTAGAGGGGAGCAGGGGCAGCCCTGCCTTGTCCCTCTCGTCACTTTGATGTTGTCCAATACTTCCCCATTTATCATCACTACCGCTTCCGGGTTAACATACATCATGCAAACAGCTTTGATAAATTGTTCCCCGATCCGACTCTTTGATATAGCGGTCCAAAGATATTGCCAGGAGACCCTATCGAATACCTTTTCAGCATCTAGCAATATCAGCGCCATAGGGTCCCCTGCTACTTCCGCTATGTCAAACAGTGTGATCACCCTCTGAATGTGATCGGTAGTTGATCTACCTGGGACGAATCCGTGTTGCCTGACAGAGATGATTTTATGTATTACTGGCGCTAGTCTGCTAGCTAACAATTTAGAATACATTTTAGAATCATTATTTATTAACATGATTGGGCGGAAGGCCCCTAGCTCAGTGGGGTCTTTATGTTTTTTTGGGAAATACAATGATTTTCGCCCGTGCCCAGAATTCGGGCAGCCGCCCACCCTGGAAAACTTGGGTCATCAACTTGGTTAATATTTATTTTAATTGTTTGCTAAATCTAACATAAAATTCTGACGGGATTCCATCTAGCCCGGCTGCTTTACCAGATGTAAGGCTATTTATTGAGAGAAGTATTTCGACCCATTTTGGTAATTCAGCCAGTCTGTCTTGGTCGATTTGAGGTAGCTGGTTCCCCAATACTAGATCCAAATATTTCTCAATTTCTAATTGGCTTTTGGATGTCTCAGTGTATAAATCCACATAGTATCTCATAAATGCTTCCCTGATCTCTTTGGGATCTTGTGTATGGCCCTTGATAGGGTCTCCAATCACTTTGATAGTATTTTCAGTGTTCTCCTGTCTTGCTCGAATTGCTAATTGGTGCCCTACCTGCTCGCCAAATTCATAGATCTTTTCCCTATTCAGGGTGGCTTTACAGATAGCTTTTAAGGTGAAGGTTTCTACAATTACGTTTTTTGCGATAGCAACATCTCTTACAGCCCCATCGATATTGGTGCCTCCCTGGTTTGCGCTCACCAAACCTTCCTCCTTTCTAGCTAGTTTGTCTTGTAGGTCTTTTAGGTTTAGTTTTGCCTCTTGGTTGTTTTTAATTGAAAATCTAAGAGTTTTGCCCCTGATTCCCGCCTTGAGTGTGTCCCAAACCACTTCTAGCGGAGCACTACCAAGATTATGTTCTAGAAATTCTGGAATCCAGTTCTCTATGAGCTGGCAATATTTTTCATTAAGCAATAAAGCCCTTTTGAAAGTCCATCTGCTGTGATCAGATTGCATCTTCCCAGTGTCAATACTTATAATTAGGGGATTATGGTCAGACACCCTAGGTCATCGATCTATGGAACAATTAGTGGTAATAGAGTGTGAGGAAAATATATAGTCCAGTCTTGCAAATGTATAGTGTGGATGGGAGAAAAAAGTATAGCCCGGATTATTTGGGTATTTCATCTGCCAACAATCAAATATCCCGTGTGTGCTACAGAGTTCTTCTAGGGCACTAAATGTTTTGGGTTTCCTGCCTTGATATGTAAACAATCATTGGTAACGACCAGTGTGCACGTCCATGAGAAAATTCCAAGAGATCTGGATCATCAGTAACACACCCATACACAGAGCAAATAGTTAGTTTTTTCCCCACTCCATAATGGCACTCGGTGATGGCCCATTGTCCAAATTTATCAGCAGCAGATTTTGTAAATTGAGTACCCCCTCCACGTGCCAAAATAGCCACACCCCGTGTTTTGTTTGCCTGGGTTGTAGCCATAACCACTCTATATCCAAGAGTTTTTAAGATTTTGTGCTTGAGACCCTTCAACATGGGTCTCCTGGAGACAAACAATATCCTCCCCAATTGAGTTTAGACCTATTGCAGTTCTTTGTCTATTTTTTGGATCGTTAAGGCCACAGATATTGATTGTCAAAATTTTTAATTTAGCCATTCATGCAAATAAATCCTACCTTGTCTACATCAGAACCATCGCTCAAACCAGTAGACCCCTTGCTTTCCCCACTTTTTGATCTGGTTCCATGCCTGTATGCCCTCCCCCTTCCCTTAATGCCCCTTTGCAAAACCCCATCCCCCCTCCCCTGGGACCCCCCACCCCCCTCTACCCCTCAGTGAGGATTCCAAGTTCTGAAAGAACCAGGGTGTGGGCATCCGTGTAATCAGTGGGCCTCTGGCGGCTCCTAGCCCCGACCCCTGTGACTACCTAAAGATGTGGATGCATTCTTTGCATTTTATCTTATCAAGAAAAGAATTTGGCATATATACATATCCTTAATAGTAATAATGTTACATTTGCTTGTCTGTCTTTTACCCCCCGCTCCTCTTCATTTCTTGTATTGTTTTCAGGGGCTAGTCAATGTTTGTTCAGATAAATTTGACTTATGATTGTTGTCTAATTGTACAATCTATTTTTTAGGTTTGCCTCTGCCTGAGTCTGTGATTTCCTTTAGGTATGCTTGTGCCTGGATCTCACTAGTGAAGCTTCTGGTGATTCCATTAAAGATCATTTTCAGTTGTACCGGATTCTGTAGGTATACAGTGGCACCGATCTGTTCCAAGGGAGTAAACAATTGTCTCATCCTCCACCTTCTTTCCACAGTTGCATGAGCGCAGTCTGGTCTGCAGAAGAACGAAAAACCTTTATGCTCCTTTTTGCTTGTTGGGCGTGCTAGATCAAAGATAGCTTCGCTTAAGAGAAAGTTCCAAAAATTTACCAGGATTGCTCTTGGATATTGTGTCGGTGTCTGTGGTCTTTTTGGAAGGGTCAAGGGAAAACGGTGAGAGCGTTGTACTTCTTTGGCCAGTTCCCAAGTATTTAGTTCTGGGAATGCTTCTCTAAGAAGAGAGATCATGTAGTCCCTTGGATCATTCCCCTCTGTACCCTCGGGAATTCCAAGAAAGCGTAGATTATTACGTCTTGCTCTGTTTTCTTGGTCTTCGACCTTCAGCATTAGGTCTTTAACTATTCCCTCTTGCTCTCTTCCCTGTGTTTGCAGAGCGGAGACGTCTATCTCGAGATTCTCCGTTCGTAGTTCCACCGAGGCCATTCTTTCTGAGATCTCTAGACAAGTGTGTCCCACTTTTTTTATTGCTCCTTGGAGTTGCTGGATGGCAACGTGATTTTTCTTATTGTCGTGTTTGACGTCTTCTTGGAAGTTCTTAATTGACTTTAGCACATCGCACAAGGAGGGTTCTTTTTTGTTTCTCCTACAATCACTAATGTCTGATTGCTGAGGGCTGATCATTTTGGAGTCCCCAGAGAGACAGAGCTTTGGGTCCGATTCGATCGATTCGATTGTGACTTGTGATGATGAGTTCCTTTGTCTATGACCGGTCTGGTCAGTGTTACTCCCTTGATCAGTAGTGTCATCATATATTACATTATTTTGTCTTATTTTTTCCTTTTTTCCTGTTTCTTTCTAGTGGCGCTGTCTTTCAAAGATACACTTTTTAAATCCAAATCTGATGGCTCAGAAGATTCTGCGCTTGTCTGCTCCAATCTCTGTACCTCGCTTGAGGTAGGTGCGCCAGTTTCATAAATGTCAGAATCAGATTCTGACTCCTCAGAGGGAGCTTGGGTTTGATCTTGGGTTTGATGGTTGTTGCTTTGAGAAGAGAGGTTTGTAGATACAGTTTGCATTGGGTTAACATCTACCCCTGCAATTTCTTTTGGTGTGTCATTGTCCGTGATTATCTCGTATATCTGTTCTAAAGTGCCCAGGTCATGATCATGGCTTGGAGCATCGTTTGCGGTGTGTGTTTCTATGCCGGGGTCCGCCATTTGAATCAAGGTCAAAGCTACAGGTCCTGCTATTTCTTTTGCCATGTCTGTTTCACTTGCTGGCGATGATGCTGACGCTGTCGTTGACCCGGCCACTTCATTTGGTTCAGTTTTTTTAGTTGTTTTGGTGACTGACACATCTATCTCATCCAGTTGCTTCCCTGCCTTAGCGGCGAGGTTCGCTCCTTGTGCTCCTTGTGCTCCTTGTGCGCCTAGTGTTTTTGCCTCACAGGTTAGCTATTTACCCGGCTCACCATTCCCCTCTGGGCCATTCTAAGTGCTAAAAGGCAGACCAAATTAAAAATTGCAGCTTTAATATCGAATCTAAAATCTGATTATCGATTAATTGACTCTTGGACGGAAGATTTTCAGATTAGAATGGATTATAACTGTTTTTCAGTAAGGTTTACAATTGCATCAAGAAAATAATTTTCGTCTAACATCTCAAAATCTAGACCGTGGAGATCATCAATAGTTGTCAATAGTGTCTCTGATCATGCACTCATTTATTTTCAGTTTAATGTTGACATTAGTTTTCTTTTGAATTCTAGCTTTTCCTTTTTTTTTGTTTAAATCTTTTTATTGAGTTTTCTCATATCACGTCCCCTCGGGGGGGTAAGGCATAAAGTTTTTACAAATTTTTACACACATTGGAGGATATCATGACAAAGAATAAAAGTACATGTAGTGGTCTCCTTGTGTCAAGGGTCTGTAACCTCGCTTGACTGGGTCGCCATCAATGGGTCCATTAGAACGTAAAGTGAAGTTTTGGGTGTATGATACGGGGGCCCTTGTCTCCGTGTTTGCATAATTGCGTGTCAGTAGAGGCGTGTGCAGGTGTCGTTCCCATGTGTACTGTTTTTAGCCTGTAATCTCGTGATAAATACGGTGAGGAATATGTGCACCGGTCTCGGAACTACTGGTCTGTAATTAAAGGGAGATCTTGTAACCGTGGGGGGAAACTTTTCCTAGTATAACATGCAGTGTTGGACGTGTGCGGCTTATTGGTCCGGGACAGCGAGCGCCGGGCGCGGAGGGTGCGAAGGAGGGGGGGGCAGCCACCGTGGTCAGAGCAATCGAGCTGCGGGGGAATCCCTCAGTCGATCTTTCCCGCCCCGCGCGTGGGGGGCTCAGGGGTCTGGTAATTGCGACGGGTGTCCCGGGGAGGCCCGGGTGTGAGGGGGAGACGGATCTGGTATGACTTCTGGGGTTGTTTCGTGTTTAAATTGTATGAGCAGCTGTGCCCATTCTAGAGAGATGGGGTTCTTTCGCATTTGCTTCACTTCCTCTGCTCGTAGAAGCTTCTCTTCTGCCGCCCCCCATTTGTGTACCGCTTTTATCCAAGCTGCTTCCGGGGTGCCCAAGGGGGCTCTCCAGTGCATGGCAATAGCTCTTTTTGCCAGAAAGTGTGCAAAGAAGGCGAACCTCCATTGCAGCTTCTCCGATTTCTTTCTGCTGTAAGTCCCTAACGTGCAAACTTCCCAGGATTCTATTTGTGGTAGGTTGACTAACGTGCAAAGCGTTTGTTGTATCCTGGTTCAGTATTTGCCTAGGGAGGGGTAATCCCAGAATATGTGTTTGAAATGTGCTGCAAGGAGGCCACAACGCGGGCATAGAAATGGGGTGTCCGGGTAGTATCGTTGGAGCTTATCTGGCGTGAGGTAGGCCCGGTGGAGGATGTTTAATTGTACGTTTTTAAATCTCGCGTTTCTGGATACTTTTTTGGTGTATTCTAGGGCGCGCTTCCATTCCGCGTCGTGGAACCCCCTGCCCACATCCTCCTCCTAGGTCTGTCGTAGGGTGTCTAGGGAAACATTTACCAGCTCCCTGATGGCTTTATAGTGCCATGTTATTAGATGTCTGCCAGAGCCCATTCGAAGTATTGTATGGAGCACTGGGTGTGTGGGTGGTTCCCCATCCCGCAAGTCCCGGATCGGTCGTGTGTTCTCTAGGAGTTGTCTATGCGTGAAGAATTGGCCCCTCGGGAGGTCATACCACTCCACCACCTGGTCGTATGTACGCAGTTGTCCGTCCTGGATCAACTCTGCTACCTCCGTTACGCCATGATCGGTCCAGGTTTGCAACCTCCTGGTGGTGAGGTGGTGTTCCATCCGAGGGAGACCCACTAGCGGCAACAGTGGTGAGTAGAGCGGCGCACCCTTGGAGAGTTGGTGAATGCGCATCATGCACTTGCGTGCTCTAGATACCTGGAGTGGGTGGGTGCGGGACGGTTTGGTGCCTGGCAGAAGCATGCATCTAATAACCGGGAGAGGTATCTTGCCGGTATCTGTTGTTGTTTCCATTACATGGCGCTCTGACGTCCAGTGGGATAGCCATTGTAGTTGTGCCGCCAGAAAATATGATTAGAAGGACGGGGCACCTAGGCCGCCCTCTTTGGTGGATAACTGTAGTTTACTGAGCGCTACTCTATGTCTGCCGTCGCCCCATATGAGCGTTGTTAGCAGAGTGTCTAGTTCCCGGAAAAAGGATTTGGGTGGGATCACCGGTAAGTTGGCAAATTGTAGAGTAGTCTGGGTACCATTATCATCTTCGCCAGTGCTACCCGGCCGATGGGTGCTAGGGGTAGAGTTTTCCAGAAGGCCACTGCCGATCATAATACAGACAGCACCTTGCGGTGGTTGCCTTAGTACAAGTCCGCTGGGGATTGGTACAGTCGCACTCTCAGGTATCGGGGGGCCTCTCCATTCCAGTGAAGAGATTGTGTGCCTAGCGCCACTGTGTGTGGTGCTAGATGGGGGCTGAGCGGGTAGACGGTCGACTTCTCCAGATTGACCTTAAGTCCTGAGATAGCGCCAACGGCCTTCAGGGTGTCCCAAATTGGGGGGAGATCTCCGGTCACGTCGAGGACATAGATTAACAGGTCGTCTGTTTACAGGGAGACACAGTCTGTTGTCTCCGCGATCGGTATCCCCCAGACTTCGCCCTCCCTTCGTAGTCGTATGGCCATGGGTTCGAACGCTGGTGGGAACAGGAGGGGAGAGAGGGGGCACCCCTGCCTTGTGCCTCTTTAGATCGGGAAGGTATCTGAGATAAGTTTACCGATTCGTACCCTAGAGGTGAGTCCCTTGTACAGGAGCCCCGTGTATGCTAGCAGGGTCGGACCATAATTTAATGACTGGAGAACCGCGAACAGGTGTGACCACAACAGTGTGTCAAACGCCTTCTTGAGATCTAATATTAGGCATGCTGCTCGGGGATACCTTTCACACACACTGTCCTGGATGTGGAATAGCCTCCTCAAGTTGTGTGAGGTGTTGTGTCCGGGCACGAAACCGCATTGGTCTGGGTGGATTAGTGTGGGTATGAGGGGACTGTAGCGGTCAGCTAATATTTTTCCCAGGATTTTATAGTCCGGGTTTAAGAGTGTAATGGGTCTGTCTGAGGAAGGGTGTGTGGGGTCCCTATGTGGTTTCAAAAACGGTACCATAATGGATTCCCGGAACGATGCGGGTAGGATCCCTGTTGACCTGGCCTCCTCGTATGTGAGTGCGAGATGGAGTACTATCTGTGCTTTGAATTTGCTATAATATTCTAGCGGGAGTCCATCCATCCGAGGCGATTTATTTCGAGCCAGGAACCCTATGGCATGCTTAATCTTTGTCGCTGTGATTTTGCTGTCTAAGTCTCTTTGTTCTTCTGGGGATATGGCGGGAAGTCTGTGAACACCTAGGAATTGTTGTAGTGCGTTGTGTGGTGCCGGCGCAGGGTTTCGGTATACTTCTGTGTAGTAGGTGCGAAATGTGCTAAGGATGTCAGCTTGGGTGTAGTGGAGTCGGCCTGTTTCGTCCAACAGTTCCGTGATGGGCTGCGAGGTTGTGTCCCGTTTCGCCATCCATGCTAGGAGGGCTCCCGCCCTGTTACCCTCCCTGTGCATGCGGGTCGCGTATTTACGGAAGTTGTATTTCCGTAGGCCCCTGAGCGTTTCCGCGTAGGTTATCTTTGCCGCCCATATTTGTTCCGGGGAGGCTCTGCCATGGTCCGAATCTCGGGATAAACTCGCCAAGGTTAGTTCCGCTTCACTTAATGCCCTTTCTAGTGTTCTCCTTACCCCACTATCTATTGGATGGAGTGTCTGTGCGCAGTGACCTTGTACGCGTCCCATTCTATGCCTCTAGAGGAAGCAGAGCCCGCGTTGCGTTGGAAGTGCACACTGATGAAGTCCCCATGCGTGTGGCAAAAGGCTTGGTCAGTGAGGCATTCCTGGGGGAGTCACCAGACGGGGACCGGGGGGTGGGGCGGCCGCCAACGCAGGGTCACAACGTGTGCGTCATGGTCCGATAATGTGCGTCCAAGGTAGTCAGTGTGTTGTATCGCTGGTATTAATGTAGAGGAGCATAGGAACCTGTCCAGGCGCACCCTAAGGTGGTGTGGGATAGAGTACAAGGAGTATAGTCTGGTTGTTGGGTGACGCGCTCTCCAGGTGTCTACCAGTGCCCAGCAACTCACCCAGTTGCGTAAGCTCTCAGTTTTTTTGCATGCTTGGGAACTCCACGGGGGGTGTGACCTGTCGAGGAGTAAATCTAATACACAGTTATAGTCCCCGCCTAATAGCCACTGGATCGCAGTGTAGCGGCCAGGATTCCTGTTAGCTCATCCCAGTATCGGTCCTGCTCTGTGTTGGGGGCATAGATGCTACCGAGCAGTATAGGCTGGCCTTCTATTAGGTCACTAATAAAGACGTATAGTCCATCTCTGTCTACTAGTCCGGTTTGTTCTTTAAATGGCACTCTGGGTCTGATCCACACCAGCGCGCCTCTTGCGAAGGCAGAATATTTCGTGGCACATATGATTCCCCGCCATTTACGGTGAAGGCGGCCGACCTCTAGGTCTGTTAGGTGAGTCTCCTGTAGGAGGGCCACTTGCGCCTGTTGTCGTTTTATGTAGGCGTAGATGGAGTATCGTTTTGCGTCTGTGTGCATCCCCCTGACATTTAAAGTTATGACTTTAAGATCCGAGTGTGGCGCCGTGGGTGTCATGATGTAGTTGTGTCATGTGAGGTATTCATGGGCCACCCGCCCATCTCTCCCCCCTCAACCGCCCCTGGGCCCCCCCCGACCCCGCCGATCCACCGATCCCCGCCCCGCGCCCACACGATCATGTCCGTTGACTGCTCCGTGACTACGAATATAATAACATACTGAAGAAAGAAATTGTAACTTCTGGAAACATTCCCAACTAGGGGGACCTATCGCTCGGGGCAATACGTCCAAACTGTAGAACATGTAAGTTTGTTAATTCGTTCCTGAGGGGTGGTGGCTAGGTTCCTTTCCGGCGCCGCCCGCTCCTCTATCAAAGAGAAGTTTAGTGACTATGGAAGTGGCTCCATAAGTGTCTTGTTTGCCCCCAGGTATGTCTGGGGCGGTGTGACGTCCATCTAGCAGCGCCCAGGGTCCAGCCGCCAGACACGAATTCTTTTACACCGGTCTGGACCTCTCAGGATCCGAGAGGCGGGGCAGCGCGGGCCCTGCTACTGTGGTGGGTGATCTCCCTTCTGTGTCCAATGTTACATCAGTAAGTCTGAGGTCTGGGGTGTCACTCTCGGGGTTGTTTGGGATCCTTCACGGGAGACCCGAGCGTCACTGGTTTCTACCTCTGAGCTGAACACATGCGGTCCGTTGTCGTTGTGGGATGCTTCCTCAGGTGGGCCTAGTGCAGTCACGGCTTGGAGCGCTCTCCTACGTTCCGCTATGATCTGGGAGAGATCTGGGGAGCCCTTCCCCGGCGGGGTGGAGCGAGTGCTGAGTTGTGTCAGGGTGATTTTGCGGTTCTGGCCCCGCGACCGCCGCCCAGGTGGAATATTTTGTGAACTCGCTGGCGCCGGGTGGCGTGGGTGTGTTGTTCTGCCCAGGTATCTGCTTCTTTCGGGTCGGTGAAGAAGTGTGTGGTGCCCTTGTAGATCACCTTGAGTTTGGCTGGGAATAAGAGGGCATATTGAATGTTCTTTTGTCGAAGTGTCCGCTTCACCATTTGGAAGGAGGCTCTTTGCTGCTGTACTGCCCGGGAGTAGTCGGGGAAGAGCATGACTTGTTTATCTTCCACTTGCAGTCGCCCGTGTGTTCTGGCCGCTCGAAGGATTGCGTCTCTGTCTCTGAAGTGGAGGAGTTTCAGCAGAAACGGCCTCGGGGTAGGCCCGGTTTCGGCTTGCGTGTTGGGACTCCGTGTGCCCGTTCCACCGAGAAGAAGGGGGTCAGGTCTGTGGATGGTGTGAAGGACGCGATCCAGTCGGTGATGTACTGAATGGGGTCTGCCCCCTCCGGCAGGATCATGACGCGGATGTTGCTCCTACGGGAGCGTCCTTCCAAGTCGCCCGCTTTATACTCCAGGGTTTTGAGTCTTGATTGAAGGTCTGCAATGTTGCGGTGGTGTTGTTCTACCTGCGGGCGGATCGTCTGTAATTCTTGTTCCCCTTGAGACACTTTGTTTGACAATTTCCTATGGTCGTCCCGGAGAAGATTAAGGTCCGTGGCTAAAGAGTCCAATTTTTGTTCCATCACCACTCTGGAGTGTTCTATCGCTGTGAGCACTTGGTCCAATTTTCTGGACGTGGAATCCACCTTGTCCTGGTGCTGTCTGTACCGGTGTTGGGCATTGCGGTTTCTGTGAGTATGCCCCTTGCGTGGTTGGCGCTGTCCGGCGACCCATCATGAGAGGCAAGGGGGTCTCCGTAGTTTTAGCGTCCCCGGGGCGGCGGTCGCGGTGCGATCCGACCGGCAGAGTGCTTGTTTCCGGGTGGGCCCCTTCATCACCCGGTCCTCTCCTGATGTCAGTCCGTATGGGGCTTGCAGGTGGTGGATGGCGGGGCCACCCAGCAACAGGGGCATCCTGTGTTCTGCGGGCCGGGGTTTAGTGGTAGTGATCTGGTCCCGCGGCTGATGGGCCCGTGGTGGCAGTGACGGAGTAGTCCCAGAGTCGCAGCAAGGACGGCCTCCGCTCTCACAACTCCTGCTCTCCCCACCGCTGTCGGCCTTCTGCTGGGCGCTCCCTCTTGTTGGCCTCACTGACTTATGGACGAATTGCCGGGGGCCGTGTCTCAAATGCCGGGCTCGGGGCAACCACTGTTGCGTTCCGTCAGCGTCCCCGGCTGCTGATGTGGCAGGGGGGCTGAGGGGCTTTGCTCGTGGGGGATGGGTCGCCTCCAGTCGCATGAGCAGTCTAAGTTCCCCAGACCTCTCCTATTGCGGGGGGCATGCGGTGCGCATTTGCCCCCCCAGCTGCTTCTCCTCCTCACCTGCCGTACGGTTGTGGACGTCTCGCCAGGGGGTCCGCCACCATCCACACCACAGGGAAGCACTCCGTCTCTCTTCCGGGTCGGAAGTGCCCTTAGATGCCGCTGAGTGGGCCGCCCAGAACCTCGTCTTCCTGGGTCTGGGCCTCTAGTGCATTGCTGGGATCGCCGCCGAGGTGAGCAGTCCACTTCTCTCCTGCGGTCACGTCTCTGGTGGGCAAGGTCCCTGCGCGAGGCGCCCGCCGATGGGGGATGGGCCGCCCTCGAGTCGGGCCTGTCCGCTTTTCGCTCCCTCCGCTTATGTTGCTGGCTCTCTGCGGCACCGCTCCTCCTCACCACTGACTCTCTGCGCCATCAGCCGCTGTCACATCGGTGTTGCGCCGGGGCTTTCCAACCTCTGTGTTGTTGGATTGCGCGACTGGGCCGCCCTCGAGTCGGGCCTGTCCGCTTTTCGCTCCCTCCGCTTATGTTGCTGGCTCTCTGCGGCACCGCTCCTCCTCACCGCTGACTCTCTGCGCCATCAGCCGCTGTCACATCGGTGTTGCGCCGGGGCTTTCCAACCTCTGTGTTGTTGGATTGCGCGACTCCACAGCTGCACCGATTCATTCCGCAGCCGCCATCTTGCCGGGTGCACCTGGGTGACACAGCGCAGCTCCGCCGGCCCAGTATGGGTCGTGTCTTGTTGTTGCGAGCACCTCCGAGCCGTCTCCAGAGGTTCCGACGGCTAGATCCGCTCGCAATAACCTTGTTGCCTCTTGGAGGATATCGTAGCAGGCCTTTGATGTGAGCCGGCAGCAGGGGCCTCAGAAAGATCCGTCCGCCATCTTAGGCGGCTTAGCCACGCCCCCCCTTCTAGCTTTTTCTTTTATATGCCTTTTCTATCAGATGAAGAGTGGCTGTTTACTATTCAGTACTTCATTCATGGGTTTTTAAATGAATCTGAATACCACATCACTCTCTATTGTTTGGGACACCTTTAAGTCCACTTTTAAGGGACATTCTATTGCATACTCAGCATACTCAGCTAAGCTTTCATGGAAGAGGAAAGATATTTGTTCCACCCTTCAAAGGGTTGTTGAAGATGCAATGACTAATCTGCAGGCTTGTTATTCCCCATCAAATCAATATATTTTAGCTTAGGCTTAGGCTAAAAAAAATGTACGAGACCACTATATCACGACCAAGCTGCTAAATCAAAATCATAGTTGGCAAAAATATTACAAGGAGAATGATAATGTAGTAGTGACTCTTATCACACGAAGAAAAATCTAAAAATAATAAGAAACCTAATTTGCAAGATATTCAATACCGACCGAGACTAATTCTGTTACATCTGATCAAATGTCAATACGGCAACTTTTTGTAAAGCGCTATACTGCAACTTATCACAACCATGATGCAATCAATGGAGAATCAAACTCTCAGTATTTAGATCAAGTGCAAGTTCCAAAACTTAACGAACATCAGATTTTGAGGATGATCCAGCCGATTAGGTCTGAGGGAATTATGAATATGGTCTACCGTGGGCCACAGAAACTGGTAGCGATGGAATACCCTTTGAGGTCTTTAAAACCTTTTTCCCTGAGTTGGAAAAGGTGCGTGCTATTGATACGTTTTGATAATTTAGTTCAAGGTGAGATTTTCTTGCCCTCTTTGACTGAAGCAACAGTCATCAGTATCTTAAAAGCTGGAAAGCCAACTCAAGATCCTGGTGGTATATTTTCAAGGACGGCATTGAAATTATGGTTGGTTTAGCCACAGAAAACTGCTGCTAAAGCGGCGATAATGGGCTTGATAATATGCTCAGGAGAATTCCAATAGAAGCCCATGTTCACACCAGAACATGGACTTCTATTGGAATTCTGAAGGGCATATTATCAAGCCCATTATCGCCGCTTTAGCAGCAGTTTTCTGACGCTAAACCGGCGATAATTTTTAACGCCGTTCTTTATAATATGCCCCCTAGTTCGTACCGCCCAGTTTATTAAACTCAAATTATAAATGTTTTGCCAAAAATGTGGCTAGACAAATTTCAGCTACTGGCTCTACTTTAATACACCTTCACCAGACTGGGCTTTTGCTAAATACATCTACTTCAGCTGACACAAATTACTTGATCCAAACTATCGATTTTTTGTTTCCCAAAATGCATTTGACTTTGCAATAATAATGTTTGATGTTGAAAACACATTTGGCCATTTGGTCCGGTAAACTAGGTGTCTCTGTTTCAAAATCTTGAAGACTATACATTTCTGATACAGTTGATTAAAGTTCTGAAAAAAGTACACCAAGATTCCTCAGCAACAATTCTAATTAATTCTGTAGCAGCAGGGAAGATTGAAGTCAATCAGGGTGCTCTGCAAGGGTGCTTTGACTCCTGTCTTCTCTGCTCTATTTATATAGCCCCTAGCAATATCTATTCATATTAACATCGGGATTTCGCCCTCCCATATCTGGGATGACATTTTTTTAATTACATGCTGACGACTTTTACTTTATTTAAAAGCTGAAGATTCCAATTTACAAAGCCTTTTGGGCAGAAGTCAGGCCTTTACACAGATTGGTAGCTGCAAAATTAATCAGGGCAATTCGGAGAGCTTGTTATTTAACACCTCCTTTCACAATCTCCCTTTAGTGAGGTGGATACTCTGGTATGTATCTTTGCCTGCAATGATCATAGACCCCATTTAAAAATCAATTGCCTTCAATTAGGTAATGAACACCATGGCTTAACCTTCCTGTATTAAAGGTCGTACTACTAAGCCATTCCTTGGACACACTCAGGCACATGCATCAAAAGAAAAACCGGTCGCAAACGGGCAGATTCTCAGAATCTGCCCCTTTGCCACCGGTATTTTTGCATTTGGGATGCATCATCCCAAATGAAAAAATAGCAATTTAAGTAATCTCTAAATTGCGATTACTTAAATTATGATTGCATTTAAGGAATCGCAAATTGAGATTCCTTAAATGCAATGCATTAAAGTAAAATAAATAGCGATTTCGCTAATAGGGGGCGCAAATTACCATGAAGTTGAACTTCATGGTAATTTGCAAAAACTTTGAAAAATGCACTTTTGTGCATTTTTCAAAGTTTCATGTTGCGCACACACATGCCCTTAGGGCATGTGTGTGCGCAACATATGTGCAACATATGTGCACAGATCAATTTCAGGGGTGCAACAGGGTGTCCTTTTGACACCCTTGCACCCTGAAATTACATGTACAATTTGCGAGGACCTATTGGTACTCGCAAATTGCACATGCAATTTCCCATTCATTCCTATGGGCCTGTAGGTCTATAGGAATGAATGGAAGCCATTCCTTATTTGCGACTCGCAATTTGCGAGTCACAAATAAGGAATGTGTAGGAATCGCTATTTTTACAGTGATTTCTACATGCATAGGCTTTTGCGAGTCCTTAATTGCGATTCCTTAATTATCGTAATTAATGACTCATGTCTATGCCGTCTCAATAACCCTTTGATTTATTCCATTTTCAATGATCATCTTTTTAAGCAATGATTACAGATTTAGGTTTGCATTTGCCGACTTTTCTTATGCTACTTAAGCTTCCCAAAATGATGTGCTATAAGATGATTCTCTTCCTGGCTTTTCGGAAAAACTAAACTCCTCATTTATGAGGAATTGACATAGGGCAGAGCGTCAAGTTTTGGATTTTACATAGAAAGCTGACTTACTCCTATTTCTACACTGCGCTTTTGTGTTATTTGCTATAGCACAACTTAGGTTTAGAGATTTTGTATTAATTGCATTATTTTTGTTTCTATGCATCTTGCTAATTCAAAATTAATTGATGCACTTCAGCCCACTTTTTAGTTCACTTAGGCTCTTTTAGGTACCCATCATGTGTTGCCAAAATGATTGCAAGTTCATTTCAACCTTTCACTGTAAATCACAGTACTGGCTTTACGTGTTGTTGACAACTAAAGTAATCCCTTACTATGCGTGAGTTCTGTGGATAATTGTGACTTTACTCATCCACCACTTAGACATTTTTGGTTTGTGAACCACTTTAAGTTACACATACCTACTTTACATTTTATTATGTTTTGGTTTTCAGTCATCGGGGTAGCAGAGGGTGAAAGCTGGTCAATATAGGATCTCTCTTTTAGCTGATAGAAAATATTTATTTGGGGTGTCCCACAATATCCCTGAGGAAGTCAAGTTTCAGTGGCCTACCAGAGCATATGTGAAAAAGGTAACACGCTGGTTAAATTAGTTGCTCCAGACCTGCGACTGAGATTTAAAAAGAATATGATGGTGGGTTGTGATAGACAGTATGTAGCTGATGGGGGTGTTCAGCCTCCGTAGTTTTCGGACGGTGTAGCTAGGAGAATTATCCAGTTTTGTTCTCAGCAAATGTTGGTGAATATTTGAAAGGCATCCAGATGTTGCCGTGGATGAGTGTTCTAAAAGACTAGATTGGGGGTGGCCTAAAGAACTCATTTTCACTCGACAGCAACCTAGTAGCGTTTAAACCCAGCTGAAAAAAATCAATCTGCCACGGTAGGTGAAGAGTTCCAGGCTGAGCGAATCATGGACCACAAGCCCCCGCCAATGAGCCCGAATGTGAATCAAACTCAGCAGCTTTGATGAACATATCTCATACTTCTGTTTCCGCTTAGGATTCAACACGAGCAAGTCAGCTACCTCCATCTTTTGTAAGTCTAGAGACTCAATGCATTTTCTTCTTCCATTCAACCGTCGAAGACCCAGAATCCTCCGTTTTGTGAACGCCCCTGCTTTGTGTGCTTGAAGCTTTCTGGTTTTTGTTTTGTTTTTCTTCCACGGATGGGCATTTTTTCCTTACCTTGTGGCGGACAACGCTGAATTTTCCTTTCATCCTGCGAAGTCTAGGGCCATGAGTGGGCCTGTCCCCAGCTGCTATTTTTACGTGCTCCATGGGTTACTTATAATTGCTGTGAAAATAAATTCTACGTACCATTTTAAAAGAAATTCCAGGTTGCTATGGATACTTTGCACATTCTGGATGGTGGCACTCGTTACCTCTGAAGGTGCCTTTTGAACAAATACATATTTTTTATATAATAATTAATTGTTTATCCATGCGAATGGTGTACTAAATGAAGAAGATCGTTTGCACTGCACGGTGTCTTCAATTGTATCGCCATGCAACGGCCAGCATCAGCAGTAACTAAGCACACTCGACGTGGCGACCCATCCAAGTCCAAAGATGACGAATCAACAGCCATGGGTGTGCTTGCTTGCAGTGCATGCCTGCTTCTTTGAAAGTGCACAGCTATGCAGATTGGTTGGTTTCCTAAATTAAAGCATGGAAAGGTGTAGTCTTTGACTGGGGCACCCTGTGGTTTCTTCTATCTCATTATTATGTGCTCATTGGATTTGACCATGGTCCCAATTACGAGCTGTGTAGAGCTGCTGTGGCGTAGGGGGGCCAACAGCATTCCTGCCCCCTCCCCCACCCTATGAGGAGCCAATCTGTTGTTGGATAATTGAAGGTAAGTAAACAATTTAATTAATAAAACGAATTTCGTAGAGCGCGCTGCATCGCAAAATGCGATGCAGGGTGCAATATGAAATTCTTTTTTTTAAAATTAAATTGTTTACTTACCTTCAATTATCCATACTCCAGATTTTAGCACCCCCCACCCTGCCCCTTCCCCGCCCTGTCTCTCCGTCCCACCGAAACTCCCTCCACGGGCCGTGGCTGGATGGGAGAGAACGAAGGACCCTGTCTTGGTCTCGAGTTGGATGCCGGCAAGGGATTTCAGACCACTGCTTGCTGGAGTGTCTGCGGGCAGGGACTTCAGCATCTTGCGTCAGCATGTCAGCATGGAAGCTCATTCTTCTCTGGTTTGCCCAGTGAAGAGGGGATGCTTATTTACCCAAAAGGTACCCTTGGGGCTTTCCATAGATGTGTCATTATACTGTGGGCATGCCAGCCAAAGATGATGATAGTGATGACCCTTATACCGAGTTATTATGCAGAAGATGGTAATCCTTCTGTGATACTAAGAATCCTCATGCATAATAAATGATGCTAGTTTTTCATAGAAAACCACACAACATTTATTCGGCACTTAACTAGTTAAAAGGTCAGCACCAGAACCATTATGTAGAGCAAGGTACGACAAATGTAGGTAAAAGGTCGTGCAATTACCTAGACCTATATTGGGGCTCATAACACCAGAGAATGTGCAAGAGGTTAGCTCCTACCTACCCGCAACGTGGGCAGGCTGCATCAGCCGCATTGAAATATTTGCCACTACGCTCCAAAGTGAGGTATGCTCTGTGGGGGACATAGTAGTTAATCAATTTAAACCAAGAATTTCTGGATACCTTCAGTACTCTATCCAGGATAGAGTCCCACCCCCTGTCAGTGATGCCTTGATCTTCCTCCCACCATGCTCACTGTCGCTCAAGCAGCCATTGCAAATCCTCCTGAATCACTCTATATACGTATGAGACTGCTTTGACAGTGCCTGCAGAGACAGCCGCATAGTGGCAACTCTTGAGTGCCTACAGATCCGAAGAGCCAATGCCCCAGTGCTTACAGAACACCATTGTTACCACTCTGTTCAATAAAAATGTCCCCATGGCAGGTCGTACTCCGAGCCAAACTCTTCAAATGGGAGTAGCTCTGACTCTCGAAATATATCTACCGCCGTTGCCGCACCAGCCTCTGCCCAAGCCCCCTGGCCCCACTGTCCACCATGTGGCACTTCAACCAGCATAGTGATAGGTAAGTCAGGGGAATATGGAATTTTGCCACGTGATTTTTGCAAGAATCGATTCCAGCATTTAGCTACCACCTGGAATTCCTGGGTGTCCCTGGAAGATGAGCGCCTCACACTCATCTGAATTCCTATGAGGTCGGACAGTCCTGGTACAAATGTTCCAAGGCTCTAGCTAGGTTTTTTCTACCTGCCAGCCACTGGACGAACAAGTGAAGTTGAGCTGCAAGATAATACCTTTGAAGTCAGGAACCGCCAATCCCCTGCCCATCGTCGGGCGCTTCATCCTAGACAGTGCCACTCTCGTCTTGCCCGTCCCCCATAGAAAATAAATGAGTAAGGAGTACAGGGCCACATGTACGGTCTTTCCATTTTGCGACTCAAAATGAAATGTACTAATATGTCTCAGATACATTTAGCGATTCCAAATGGGGTCGCAAATGATCTACCACATTAACATTCATGAGATAGGTTGGATTTTGCAACCCATTGGGAATGGCCTATTACCACAGGGATGGTGACCTGCTGGGGACAGCAGACCACCATGTCTGATATTGCTTTTTAAATAAAGCAATTCTGAAATAATGCTCATTTTCCTTAAAGGAAAACGGGATGCATTTAAAATCGATTATCCACTCACAAAATAGAGTTAGTGCATGCTAGAAGCTGTTTTAGTGGTAGCAAATGACCTGAATCTCCGTTTCAACAGCTAAAAATGGTTGTACATCTGGACCCTGGTTCCCAGAAAATTACCTGCGGGATCCAGATCGGGAGCATCTCGAAGAAGTACAGTAGACGTGGAAGTGTCACTATCTTCAGGAGTGCTATGCAGCCCACAGCTGACAATGGTAGTGTCTTACAGAAGTGTGTGTGCAGCGGAGAGACCTGATGGCCAATGTTACACTGTCATCCAGCAGGCTGGCCTGATCGTGATGGATTTTAACACCCATATAGGAAAGGCAATGGTGCTTTCACTGTAGCTATACCAGTCCCTGTGCTGAATCTCTCTTGGTGTTGCAGGGAATAACCTGGAATTTTGCCAGTTCACTTTCAAACCTGACAAAGGCTCAAAGTGCTCCCGCATGACCTTTGCCCTGTCTAAATCCTCTGCTGCATTTTGTTGGAAGATCAGTAAGTCATCTCCATACAAAGCTATGTGTTGGTTGTATCCTCAACCTGCAGTCGTTGGTACCCGCTCCCCATTCTTGCATAGCTGGCCCAAGGCTCCATAGTCAAGGTGAAAAGCAGAGGAGACAGAGAGCAACCCTGTCTCATTCCATGGCCCACTGGATATCCCTCATAAATGATCCTGTCTGTGCAGATCCTAGAAACCGGGTCCATATATAGAAACTTCGTCCACTCGAGGAAGTACCTGCCCGGCCCCATACATAATATCACATTGTATAGGTATGTCCATTTCAGGCTGTCAAAAGCCTTTTCTGTATCCACAGCAAATCCTGCTGCATTTTTTTCTATCGTAGTCGTTGGTCTCTAGCAAGGCCAACAGCCATCTGATGTGGAACGCTGTACTGTGGCCGGGTATGAATCCGGCTTGATCGGGGTGGATCAATCTAGACATGAATGGGAGGAGTTTGGATGCCAGGATTCTGCTCAAAATCTTGTAAATGATGTTTAACATTGAGAGCAGCCTTTAAGCCATATGGTCACGTACTGGCTTTCCTGGTTTCAGGATGGGGACTATGAGCGCCTTCCTGGTGGTGTCAGAGTTCTTGGCTGCAGTATGTAGGTCCACCAGCCTAGATGTCAATTTTGTAGTATAGGCAGCATAAAACACGTCCGGTAACCCATCCATTCCTGTGTCTTACAATGCACCATGTTTTTGATTGCCAACTTTATGTCCTGTAGAGTGATGTCCCAGTTGAGTTCCTCCTCTTCCTCTGCTGTGGGAATGGGAGGGGCGATGCCTCCAAGAAAGCTTGAACTGCTTCCTCATCATGCAACATTACACTTTTGTACAAGTTTGAGTAATACTGATAAAAGAGGGCATTGATGCCCTCTGGGCTGCATACTCGATCTCTCCTTCTGCTTTGAGCTCAACTATAGGTGAGCCGTGCTTCCGTAGGTGAGCCAGCCAGGCTAGAAACGACCCAGTTCAGCCCTGTTGTGCATGCTTCCTGTCCACATACTGTCTATAGTTAAAGCACCTGAGTCATTCACTCAATCTGGGCCGCTACCTTTTCCTCATCATCTTAAAGGGCTTGCTGCAAAGTCTAGGTGAACAGGCTTTTAGGTTTCTACATCCCTCATTTTTTTCCTTGTTTCCAGCACCTCCCCCAGCAAGGTACCCCTGAACCCTTTCGATTCCGCTATGCGTTGGCCACGTATTACTGCCCAAAAAGCATCCCATTTCACTTGGGGAGAGGAGGCCGTGCCAACATTGTCCCCAAAGTACGGAGTTAATTTACCCCTGATTACCTCCCAAAACAGGTGGTCCTCTAATGACTCAAGTTTCAGCCTCCAAGTGGGGATGCAAGGTCTTGGCTGTGCCCGTTTCAGTTGCAAGAGTATGAAGGACTGGGTTCTTTTGGACCCAGCGGTGCCAGGGCACAACACCTGAAACCTTCGTGGGTAACCTGCTCCGGCGTACAAGTCACAGAGACACGGGACACTTCCTTCGGCGTCAAAGAGTCAAGGTTTATTTACTGCAGGGAACACAGAAGTCACAGGAAGTACATCGAGTGTAGTTCGGGGAGACTGCTTCAAATTGTATTTGTGGATCGCTCCTTTTATACAGTTTTTACCCATAGGATAACATGATACACAATAGTTTACAACCTGGTTCCCACAAGTCGCTCTCAGAGGGGTCGCTTTGGTCACCTTGAAACACACAAGGTCCGGAACATAAGTGCGGAAACATTTGGCGGTTCCCAACTGTAAAAACCCATCTTCCCATCATTAGCAAATTCCAATCGACAATAAAGTAGATCGAAATAGGAACGAAGACAGGTGCAGAGGAAGACGGAGACAGTAGGGAGATCGGAAAGGGTGTAAAAGGGGAGGTATCGAGAAGCAACGAGATACAGGCATCAAAGGGACGTGCCTAATGAGATGCACGGCTGAGACAATGAGTCCGTGCGGCAAGATGAGCCTCGAGCGGCGCCATCTGCCTTACAGTAGCAACCCCCTCGTCATAAAGACACTTTCAAAGGACATGTGCCTTCCGCAAATATCTTGGGAGTCCCAGGGTCGCGAAGCGGACAGCGTCCGTTCGCTGGCTACTTGAGGGCAAGAGACAAAATGGATGCCGTATCTAAGATGGAACCCGTGGGTACAGATGAGAAACCCACATAACAAACGAACGGTTTAAGTTAGCACAGCGAAACTGCACACACTTACTAAACTCGTCATTTGCGGTTCATAGATACTAGACTCGATCATATTCGTGCGAGTCGAAAACACCACTTACAATTGTCACGGAACCTCAGACGCTCCTTTTGCCCTCATGTAGGCAAGCACTAGTCGGAATCATATTCGATATTCATCAGACCACCAAGATGTTGTTGTAGCATAGCTCTGTCCGATCGAGTCCCCTTGGTAACAGATGGTTGTCTCATACACGTTGTAGCACAGAGGCCACATAAGGCAGGACCACACTGTACACAAAGGCAACACGTGAACAGGAACACTACCACAACCCCGATGATCGTCAGAATCTTCCAACCCCAAGTCGACACCAGGCCCCAAAACCAACCAAGTAGCGTCCAATCCCCTACATCCACGTGTATGGATTCGGAGATCTTGTGCAACTTCGAGATGGCTTGATAGACAGTAGGAGCATTATCTGGAATGAAAATGCAACAGCTCGAATGGATCACCTTACATACCCCACCGCGATCTGCTAAGACAACATCTAAAACCATACGGTTTTGTAATGTCATAAGTCTCTCCGCCTGAAGTTCTGTGGTGATATTACCAAGGGCACTGGCAGTAATATTAGCTGTCGATTCTACCACTCGAGTCAAATGTCTCAGGTTCCTACTATTAACCATAGGTCCCCAAAACGGGAGGAAACCCTTGAAAAAGTCTCCTGCCTCTTGACCGGCAGTATCCTCTTCGCTAATTACGCCTCGTACAACTCTAGTCTTATGATAATCGGCATCTACAGTAAACGTCGGAGGCAACAGATTTGCAACGAAACATGAGCCCATGAAGTCTGCGGGCAACCATGTGTATGCACGATCATGACAGATAAAGTAGGTACCCTTGGCAGCCAGAAACACAGGAGACGGGGACATTGGCAGAACGTAACTTTCAGTGCAAGCACTTACTCCAAGTGAGGCTTGCGAACCACGACCCACAAGACAAAGATTACCAGTGTGGGGTACGACCCATATTGGAGACGAGCTTTTAAGCTGCTTTTCATTAGTGAACATACTATATTCCCCTCTACTTAGGACCCTATAGGCTTGTACCTCTTCTTTAGGGATAAGAAAAGGATCATGGATCTCATCTTCCATATCTTCTATTGCCATCGATAACAGCCTCTGATACGAGGTAGGACCAGAGTTGGGGGAACGTTGTTCATGAGTGGGGTGGAAACCCAGTGCGCTTCGAAACATTGTTTGGAATGCTCGAGCTGACCCTTGGGAACTATACGGTAACACCAGATATGGAATTCCCTTACCCGTAGTATGTGGCATCAGCCCACACACCCAACAATTAGTAGTGTTAACCACTAACTGATGCTGATGGAGGAGCTGGATAAAGGAATTGTTGCGGAATTCTACACGTCTAGCCTGTTCGTGTTCTGGTAACATATGAAAGGAATGAGGAGAAGCAGTAGAAGTAAGGTTAGGGTAAGGAGTAGGAGTAGGAGTAGGAAGTAAGAAGTAAGACATAGTGTAATACACCCCACCCGCCAAAAATGCAGAAGCAGTCAAAAACAAAACAAACAATTGGGATACAAAACATTTCGTACGGCTAAGTTTCTGCAGCTTGACTCTATACGCCTGAGCTCCTTCCAAATCATTCAGCTTCGAAAATGCCATTTCCCTACGACCGTCCGCAACGTTTCTTGACGCACTTCGTTCTGTGCAGCAATAGTCAATCCCCAGGAGTTCCCAGGAACCGACGGCCTTTAACCTAGCGTCAAGACCTACTGTCCAGAAGGAAGTACGCGCGCGGCCCTACGGCCCTCAATACACAATATGTATTTATTTAGCACAATATTTCTCAGCTGTGGAAGGAAAAAGATACAAAGAAGAAGCTTGATATATATACAAAACAATTCAATGATACGAATGTTCAAACTTTGATCATGGGAAACGAGGATATTGTAGTTATCAATTTCAGCAAAGCAAGAAAATTTTATTTGTCCTTAGTGTGAGATCGCAAAGAATATCGATGTTTCCCTGGACGTGTCTGCTCGTCGAACAAAGGATCTGTTGAAGAGACAGCGTCCTGCTGATCAGTTCGTTGGTCTGGTCTTGAGTCTCTTGCTGACAAATGTTCAACAGTGTCTTTCTGCTGCGCTGAGGGTTCTCCAACAAGCTGTGCGTCGCTAAAAGGTACAAACGCCGGCAATGTTTCTGCTTCTGTTGACGCAATGCCTTTCCTTACCCACGGGTCTGCCGACAAAGGAATAGGGACTCGCTTACAATGGGTAGCATGTACCCAATTCTTCCGCCCCTCAAGACGAACGGCAGTCCTCGTGGCCAGGAGCACCTGGTAAGGTCCGGTGAATCGGGGGTCCAGATTGTTTTTTCGTGAGAAGTTACGAGTAACCACCCAGTTCCCGGGCTGGAGCTGGTGGCCTGGACCCTCCGGCTGCGTCGGCAAGGCGTCGTAAACCTGTTGGTGAATTAACCTCAGTTTAGCAGTCAAGTCATGTAAGTAATCAATCAACATCGGAAACTCAAGATCAGAAAATACACCTGGCCTAGGAACCCCCCACACATTCGCAGGACGGCCGAACACTATTTCATAGGGACTAAGCCCTATTCGGGAGTGTACAGTCGCCCTAGTTGACAGTAATGCTAGAGGCAAAGCATCAGGCCACGAAAGTCCAGTCGTAGCTTGAATCTTCGCTAGCTTTAGTTTAAGGGTGCCATTGTACCCTTCAACCAATCCAGCTGACTGGGGATGATTGGCGCTATGGAATTTCTGATTAATTCCAAGGCCCTTACACACACTCTTCATCACACTTCCAACAAACTCACTTCCGTTATCTGACCACACGACTCTAGGCATTCCATACCGAGGAAAGTATTCCTTCAGTAGGATTTTCGCAGTAGACAAAGCAGTATTATCTTTGAGGGGATAGGCCTCGATCCATCGGGAGAATGCGCAAACCACAACCAAAACGTATTTCAGGTTATTGCATCGCTCCATATGGATGAAGTCCAATTGGATCACCTCAAAGGGATACGAAGGAGGAGCAAAACTGCCAGGGGGAGTTGGGGTTCCTTTGCCAGGATTGTACATTATACACACCATACAATTCTTCACCAGACGTTCAGCACACTTTGTAATTCCATCATTCTTCCACACATCAGCCAACAACTTGCAAATGCCTTTCGCGCTAATATGTGCTAACCCATGTGCCATTGTCACAACGGCTAGTACATACGCATCAGGCAACATCCATCTTTTCTGATCCGACAAATCAATCCAGCAACCATTCACATCCAACTTTCCCGTACTTTCTTTCCACTTCATCTTTTCAGTGTCGGTGGCCTCATTCTGAATTGCTTTCACACTCTCTATGGTATTTTCACACATACTTGATTCTGCAGGCCACCTAACCGAACTCGTCACATACATTCGAGTGCTAAGGTTCCGAGCAGTCTCCTTAGCAATCTCATCTGCAAACGCATTACCACGACCAACATCATCCGTCACTTTACGATGCACACTACACTTAACAATTGCAACTTGAGCAGGCAAAGTCAATGCATCCAAAAGATCGTTCACAAGCTGGCCATGCTGTATTTTCGTGCCATGCGACGTCAAGAAACCACGCTCTCGCCACAACCGTCCAAAACTATGCGCTACACCGAAAGCATACTGACTATCGGTGTACACATTCACACGTTTACCTTTTGCTAATACACATGCTCTAGTGAGAGCAATCAGCTCTGCAGCTTGGGCAGAATTCTGATTCAATCTCGCAGTCTCAACAACAGTATTCAATGTCACCACAGCATAAGCGGTAGTCACATCACCATTCGGCAACTTAAAACATGACCCATCCACATACAGGGTGCCATCCGGGTCTTCCAATGGGGTGTTTTTAAGGTCCACACGACCTTTTGTTTCCTCTTCTGTCCGCAAGTAACAGTCATGTTCTGCTACTTCATCTGACTCTGCACTAATTGGTAACAAAGTTGCCGGATTTAGGACATTACAACGTTTTATCTGAATGTGGCTTGCCAAAAGCGTCAATTCGTACCCAGACAACCTCGCACTCGTCAAGTGCTGAGTTTTCGTACGATTCAAAAGAGTATCGACTGCATGCGGAACCATCACCGTAAGCATATTATCCATGACCAATCCTGCTGATTGTCGGATGGAGACCGCAGCTGCCGCAGTTGCTCTCAAACAACTCGGCAATGCTCTAGCTACTGGGTCTAAGGTCGAGGAAAAATATGCACATGGACGTTGCTTACCACCAAAAGGTTGCGTTAGAACGCTTAAAGCACAACCTTCCCTCTCGTGAACATATAACGTGAACGGTTTGCTGTAATCAGGGGTACCTAACACAGGAGCCGAACACAATGAATCACGTAATTCAGAAAAACTTTTCTGACATTCTTCCGTCCATGGTAAAGGAGCCGAAACATCCTTGCACGTAAGAGCCACCAATGGTTTCGCTAGCAATGAAAAATTAGGAATCCACTGCCTGCAGTACGACGTGATACCTAGAAAGGCACGCACATCTCTTTGGGTTTGTGGCACAGCCATTCGCGCAATCGCTGCAATTCTCTCTGGGGTCAATCTCCTTCCCTCCTTTGACAATAAGTGACCTAGATAGGTTACTTCTTGACAACAATATTGGAGTTTAGAAGGTGACACCTTGTGATTTAACTCACAGAGATGTTGCAGCAACGACACTGTAGCAATTTTGCAAATGTCCTGAGTATCAGCAGCCACCAATAAGTCGTCGACGTATTGGATTAAAGCCGCACCAACCGGCAACCTAAACGCATCTAGTTGACCCTTCAAGGCTTGACTGTAAATCGATGGACTTTCACAGTAGCCCTGAGGAGCGCGTTTGAACCGGAAGCTACGTCCACCAAGAGAGAAACCGAAAAGGTCCCTGCTCTCTTCGGCAATCGGGATGCTAAAAAATGCGTTTTTCAAATCAATCACCGAAAACCATGAAGCAGTAGCTGGAATCAGAGTCAGTAGCGCCGTGATGTCAGGCACAACAGGGAATTGAGGAACCACAATTTTATTTACCTCCCGTAAATCGATAACAAAACGATAAACAGGCGGTTTGGTAGGATCAGTACGTTTAAGAATGGGCAACACAGGGCTATTGCACACGTTTCCCCGAGTTTCTTCAATAACATCTTTCTCGATCAAATCATAGATGATCGCTAACAAAGCTCGTTCACCATCAAGGGAGATACGGTATTGGGGAATACGTGGCAATCGCACATTAGATTTCAACTGAACAACATAAGGGGAGATATCAAGTAGGCCCACATCATTTGGACCCGTCGCCCACAAAGACGCAGGAAGAGAATCCAATTCCGGTGGAAGCTTATCGAGAGACAAGTACATGGGAGAGACTACTCTCTCTCCGAACGTAAGCTTTACACCCACAGGAGAACAATACAAAGTCGCATACAAACGTTTAAGCAAATCCAGACCCAAAAGATTTTCGCCACAACCAGTAGACAAAATCAATGGAGCTTCGAGCTCACGAGGCCCAATTTTAAGGGGCAAAGGGCACGAAACTGGATTGCTAACGGGGGCGCCAGAGAATCCAACGGAAACATTTGTTAAGCCAGACAAAGGTGCGCCAGGGAGTTTCGAATGCATGATAGAACTTTTCGCTGCACCAGTGTCCAACAGAAAAGGCTCAACGACGCCCGATGTAGCAACTGCAACGTAAGGCCCTCTCTGATCAACCGGAACTGATACCACTCCCTCTCCTTGTCTTTGGCTGCCCTAGTAATTACTATCGTCAGTTCCCTGATCGACGTAATAATCGTCTACATTGTACTGCGCAGATCGTCCTTGCGATGATCCACGTTGATCGAAGCAGTTATCAGAATTTGATGATTGGTCAGAGCGATCATTCTGAGCACCACGACCTCTACCACGTGATGCGTGCTGCGAACCACCACGGCCTCCTCTAGACGAATTACCACCACTACGGTCATTTAAAACAGGACAATTGAATTTAATGTGTCCCTCCTGTCTACAATAAGCACATTGATTGTACCCTAATGAAGATCTTTGGAAAGAGGAATCATTACGCGGCTGCGATCGATTGGATTGCGACTGTGATCTATTCTGCTGAGGCGCATTCTGATTAGAACGCGGCGGATATGCTTGCTGTAACAACACTTTAGTCTTTAGCTCTTTCGTTTTTTTATCGGCACGGTCATTTTCCTCTTTTTCTCTATTTTCGTAATATTGTGCCGTAGCCAATATCTGAGCTGAGGTAGAAACGGCCCACGCACTTTCTGAATTCCTCAATTTATTGCTCAAGTCGGGCAATAAGTTCGACACAAATTTATCCACAAACAACCTCTGTCCACCCTCAGTACCCATATCCTGCCCACTATGATCAACGAATGCTTCCTCGAACCTCGTAAAGAAGTCCGAGACAGTCTCATCTTTCTTTTGCTTACAGGCTGACAACTTATCCCAATTCACCTTCATAGCTGGCATAAGCGTTTTCATTAATGTAATGATTCGCTGAGGAAGTTCAGCAATCAACTGATCGGGTTTAGTAGCAGCCACTTGTCCAGCGTCTGCCGCTGTAATGGCATTCCAATCACCACCTAATTCATTTGCGTGGTCTTGGTGACGGATCTTAGCCCATACCGGTTGCGGTACGATATTACCGAACAACATGTCGATATCGGCAAGATTCATTATCGTAGCGTCTACGAGCTGCGATAATTCCTTGTAATACCCTGCAGGATTTTTGCGAGGATCGGGCAAAGTTTGTTTCACCTGAAGCACTTCCGATCGTTTCCACGGGAGGTGTATCCACACTCTCTGGAAATGTGCCGGAACTGGCTGGGCACCAGTATTATCAAGTGGTATCCAAACTGGCGGAACTTCACGCATAGGATATTGGCCAGACTCGGTTTGTTTTTCAATGTCCTCAACGAACAATGCATGAGGAATGGGAGCGGGACGAAGAGATAGTAACTGCTCAACAGCACGTCGAACATTAGTGTCGACTATCAGTCCAGTTGCGAACTGAAGCCGAAGTTCAAACAGGGCGGACAGCACCTCGTCAGGCGCATTAACCACTATCTGATCATGTAAGAACTTGCACATTTCATCAAACACATATCTCTGAGTTGGTATGTTGAATTGATCAAACGTTTCGAGGACAACACGAGGTGGATTTCTAACAGGGTTTATCATCCAACCCATCGCCATATTGTATAGCGCAACACGTTCTCTATTACCAGGAAGCTGGCTACGTCTCTGAGGACCATTAGAACCAGCAGAGCCAAAAACAGGTCCGAGCGACTGAAAGAAGTTTGTCGCAATGGGAGAATTACGATTACGAGTAGAGGGAGAAGAGTAAGATACAGGACTAACAAGAGAAGGAGTAGAGACATTAGCAACAACAGGGGTTAACAACACAGGAGCAGCAGCGGGAACAGGAGTATGTGGAAGCGGAGGAGCAGTAGGAATAGAAATAGGCAAAGGAGCAGGAACAGGTGGAAGAGCGGGTGCAGGTTGAGGAACAGGTGGAGGAATAACAGGTGGAAGAACAGGTACGACAGGGACCACAGGAGCTGCGGTACCCTGTACGTACGGAGGTGGCGACTTCATAAGATAGGACATTAAAGAATCCTCAACTGCCTCTTCCTTCTTATCCGACTCCGTAGGCAAAGCAGGATAGCATTTATCTATGGACATACGTTGTAGCCTCTCAAACACTTCCTTATCCTTATCCTCCTTATCACGCTGAAACTGCTCAGCTTTCTTTACTATGGTAGCAACAGTATCTCGCTGACTACGTTTATTTTGTCTGATTTCTTTCTGTCGGGCTTCTTTGCGCCAGAACCGAAAGGCATCAAACATGGCCGGCCTAGATTTGCGTTCAAACAACTTTATTTCCAAATTATCTAAGATCGACGCTTCGAAGCTACCATGAGGTGGCCAACGAAGATCGCCGTCTTTCTTTGTATATTTTATCCAATAATCGTTAAAAGCAATCGGGCCTAGCCCATGTTTGCTATATAAATCATAAGTAGGAGTTCCAACCGGAGGTATCGGACACGAGTCCTCCAGCAGGGAATCCGCACCACAAGGTCTAAAGCAACTGAACAAAGTACTACGACCAGGCATCTTGCACACTAGCCGAGTTTCACAAACTTCAAGGGTCACGGGATTTCGGGATTTACCAAGTCCCAGCAAAGAACTAAACCCTCGGTCTTTGGCGGCTGCAGTCGTCAAACAAATACAACAACAACAAAGTACGCTAGCAAAGTGTCACCGACAAAAACACTCACACAGCGTGTACAACAAAGACACCCGCTAAAGTGTCTACAACAAAAACACTCGCTAAAGTGTTTACAACAACCAAGAACTCTGGGAGCGACCCACAAATACTTAACTCAAAGATCAATGGCGTCCTCAGGAAGGCCCGTCAATCGTCTCGCTATACCAAGGTCTACGCCAGGCGCCAAAACAGGTCTACAGTCAGGGCAGCAGTCCGTCGCAGCCGTTAGGAGGCGGGAATCTTCGCAGGAAAAGTCTTCGGGCCACTTATTTCGACAACAGGATCGATGAAGCGGGGTGCACCTTCCCTCGGAGATTTCACACGAAGTTCCTCACGATCGTCGGGCTTGGACCGGTACCACTGATGCAGCCCCACGTTGGGCGCCAACTGAAGGACTGGGTTCTTTTGTACCCAGCGGTGCCAGGGCACAACACCTGAAACCTTCGTGGGTAACCTGCTCCGGCGTACAAGTCACAGAGACACGGGACACTTCCTTCGGCGTCAAAGAGTCAAGGTTTATTTACTGCAGGGAACACAGAAGTCACAGGAAGTACATCGAGTGTAGTTCGGGGAGACTGCTTCAAATTGTATTTGTGGATCGCTCCTTTTATACAGTTTTTACCCATAGGATAACATGATACACAATAGTTTACAACCTGGTTCCCACAAGTCGCTCTCAGAGGGGTCGCTTTGGTCACCTTGAAACACACAAGGTCCGGAACATAAGTGCGGAAACATTTGGCGGTTCCCAACTGTAAAAACCCATCTTCCCATCATTAGCAAATTCCAATCGACAATAAAGTAGATCGAAATAGGAACGAAGACAGGTGCAGAGGAAGACGGAGACAGTAGGGAGATCGGAAAGGGTGTAAAAGGGGAGGTATCGAGAAGCAACGAGATACAGGCATCAAAGGGACGTGCCTAATGAGATGCACGGCTGAGACAATGAGTCCGTGCGGCAAGATGAGCCTCGAGCGGCGCCATCTGCCTTACAGTAGCAACCCCCTCGTCATAAAGACACTTTCAAAGGACATGTGCCTTCCGCAAATATCTTGGGAGTCCCAGGGTCGCGAAGCGGACAGCGTCCGTTCGCTGGCTACTTGAGGGCAAGAGACAAAATGGATGCCGTATCTAAGATGGAACCCGTGGGTACAGATGAGAAACCCACATAACAAACGAACGGTTTAAGTTAGCACAGCGAAACTGCACACACTTACTAAACTCGTCATTTGCGGTTCATAGATACTAGACTCGATCATATTCGTGCGAGTCGAAAACACCACTTACAATTGTCACGGAACCTCAAGTATAGGGTTGCGGTCCGATATTGTGCAAGTTAAATACTCGGTGATATACACTAGGTTATGTATATTAGGAGTGCAGAGGAATGAGTCTAGGTGGATGTGGAGTTCGTGTAAGCTTGAGAAGAAGGAGTAATCTCTCGCCTGTGAGTGGGTCTGACTCCAGGGGGCAACGAGCCCCCATTTATGATGCCAATCTGCAAATGCGCAGGCTATTCTGATGGTCTGAGAGTCCTTCAACAGAGGATGAGATCTCTCCATCTGGGGGTCTGCTATGCTGTTAAAATCCCCCCGTTATGGTTGGGTGACCCAAGTATGGGGCCAGGGGTCACAATAGACTCATCAGGAAAGCACCCTGGTTGGCATTTGGCACATATATATTCACTATCGCTACTTCACGGCACTCTAGGCATCCCGTCACCATCACATATCTGGGTCTATTAGGTCACCCATGTGGTGGAATGGTATCCCTGCCTGAATCCATACCAATGTGCTCCTGGCATAGACTAAGTAAGTGGTATAGTTTGGACCGAGTAAGTGGTATAGTATGCCTGTCCTCTTCTTCTGCCCTGTAACGCCAGCCCTTCATTGGCCATAAGGTGTGTTTCCTGCAAGAATGCTATTTGAATGCCCCTTCTTTTCAGATAGGAAAACACATTATAGTGCTTGGACATAATGTGCATGCCGCAGATGTTCCAGGAAAGGTATTCATGGTCATAGGGATCACCATCTAGTGTACGTTTCAAGTCTTGCACCACTCAGGCCGCAGCCCTGCTTCCGTCCTCTGCACCTCCTTGTCCCTGTGTGCATTGTAGGCATACTTCGCACAACATCGCGACTCATGTGTTCCCAGGAACTCAACAAAGAACAAATGCCCCAACTCCCCAGGACAAGCAGTACTAGACCCCCATCCCATCAATCAAAATTCAACAAGTCGTGGGAGTTCCATTGTATCTCACTAGCAGGAGGGGGAAGCCAAAGACCTACTCGACCATCATGTCCCCCATCCAGTGTTGTGCATATGAACTCCGTACCCAACTCAGGGGAGGAAATTAAACTGGATTTGCACCCTCTCTTAGTGAGGATTATAGCCCCTCAGCATAAGTCCCCCTCAGGCTTCATAGGCTTTTTTCGTATGTTCCTAGGCTCACCTTGGGCAGCTCCAGACTTGAATCCTTAAAGACACTGAAACTGTGATCGAAGTCCGAGTCTCGCTCAGCCCCATTTTCCTCAGGTGATGGCTGCCCTGTTCCTCCACCACTCAGTGATGCCGCCGGTGCCATTGCGTTTTGCCATCCACATTGTGCTTCAGCAGTGAGGGGGCAATGGAACTGCAAGTCCTGGTCCTGCGTTTCAAGTGAGTCCGACTTGTGCTCTTGTGTTGGGGGCTCCTACTGGTCCGTATTTGAGGTTGCTGGTCGATCCAGCTCTTGACCTTCTGCAGGGATTGGAGGAATCTGGCGTTCTATGGCATTACCACTCTGAGCCAGGCTGGGAACAACATGACTAAAAAAGGCCCATCTGCCACAGTTTGCTCTTAGCTTTCTGTAATGAGGATATCTGCCTCTGTACCTGGTGTGAGAAATCCGGGAAGATCCTCATTACAGTATTCGTGATTAAAATAAAAATGTCCCTTTGCTGTGAGCCTGTGCCAGTTTATAATTGCGATCCTTATAGTAGAGGAGGCGGGCCACAGCTGACCACAGGGGGTGGAAGTGGTGGCTTGTCTGGCACTCTGTAAGCCCGCTCTAGTGCAAAAAACGAACAGAAGCCCGATTGTGCTACTTCCTCTCTGGGCCATGACTCCAAGTAGTCCACTGTGTAGGTACCTTCAATTATCTCAGTCAGGCCCACCACCCATTTGGTATTTTGACATGACTGATTTTGGGCTTCTGCACCCCTATAAGCAAGTGTGCGAATCTTGGTTTCCATAGCGGTTAATTTCTTGTTTGCTGAGGTAAGAACAGGCAGTATATCTGTCAGGTCTCGTTTGGTTGTGTTGACCCTCTCCAACAGGGGCCGGTGATAGCCCTGAAGTAGGCCCAAATCCATACCCAAGGTATCTATTTTGGTTTCTTGTACCTCTCAAGAGGTTGTTATGGCCTGGATGATGGGCTGGAGTGTGAGGCCACCTACTGACTCAGGTGGATGAGCTGTGCTGCCGCTGTCACACAAGGGCTCTGTAGTGCTTCCAAGTAATGGGCCCGCACCTCATGGTCCCGCTTCCCAGTGATTTTACCCATGCTTGTGCAAGGTGGAGGAGAATTTGTGGCTCCTCTTTGTGATCGTCTCATCGCAGAAGGTTACCTGTTCATCAATCAGGCTCAGTGAGGCAGAAGAATGCCCCGGCTGATGCCAGATTGCAGAGGGCGCTTACCAGCAAGGTCTAACTATCGCCTCCGGTGTCCAGAAATCCCCCGCCTCTTGATAGGCCCTCAATGTAGGGTAGACACCCCCGCTCCCTCCTTCCAACAGTGCTGTGGTTTATTCCTGAGCTCTGAGAAAAGACACCATCCGGAGTTCCAGGGTGTTATCCGGAGGAGGCAGAGTACAGTATGTCTCCACCCGACACCCAGGGAGGGCGTCAGTCTGGTCACGACATAAGCAAAGTTTTCTGATCCCACTAGGCCCCCAGTAGGTGCTGCGCCTATGCCGATGGTGCAGGTGTGCAAGCTAAGGTCCTCTCACCTGCCTCCTATGGACGCTGATGCAGTGTAAGCACCGAGACCCAGGAAACCAATTGGTCAATGCTCAGGCTCAAGGAGTCTGAACAAAAGGTTAGGTGATCGCAGCCTCTTAGGAGGAGTGATCAATGAGGCGCAGTGATCCATTTCTTTAATCAGTTCACCATGCTCTTTGGGAGGGCCCACAATGTAATGACAGGGCTCCTTACTTCTGTCTGCAGGCAATCTTGCGTTTCAATCCTGGGCTGTCAGGTAGGTTGCGGACATGGGGCCCAGGCAGGCACACCCCGAGGGACAGGATCCAGTGCCTCTGCACCCCTCTCATGAGCCTCTGTAATAGTACACAATGCCGCCCTCTCTAAAGCACCAACAGACATCCCCGCCCGCCGATCCTGCTGGCTGATTACCCAGGGTATTCGGAGGGGGCATTGGGGCACCCCCCAGAACTTCCTGGTCCTGTGCAGCAGTTGAGTCACCCGCCAGCTCAGTGGGCTGATAAGGCAGGGCCCTCACCAGGGCTTCCAAGGCCCTCACCAGAGCACCTCCATGGGTAGTTATGGTAGTCGGGCCCCCGTCGCCCCCAGATCAGTACCATGTCACGTATTTCTGATTTTTTACACCAATGCCGGCTTTTCTCCACCGAGCGTGGCCCAGGGTTTTCGCAGCTGCCTCCCGAGAAGGGTGTTGCCCGCCACCTGCACCCCACTGCACAGGTGCATGCCAGCCCTGTAGCACAGCCTGCAGGGGAAGAGCGGGTGCAGCGTCTCCCCGCCGATTGCTCTACTGGTTTTGCAGTGCTTTTCGGGGCCTCAGGCATGCTGCACTGCCAGTCAGTCGGGGACAGGCCTTTTCCCTCCTAGGGCAAGTCAACAATGGTCATGGGCTGTCGGGAGATCTGTGATGCCCAGGGGCACCCAGGGAAGCTCGGCAAATAATTGCCAAACTCATTGATCAGTTCTAGGGCACAGCAGATCACATTCAGAGCATTCCCTCAGCCCCAGGGTGTTGGTCTACCGCCATCTTGGAGCGTGATCTCGCAGCTTCCTTGCAGTCCGGCAGTAGAGAGTCCTTGAACTCCAGCTGCATCACTGCACTGTCAGATGGCTCTAAGGAAAAAACTGTTTCAATACCATGATGGACATTCTTGTGTTGAATTAAGAGAGTGGGTTAACAGTACCTTGTTAAATGTCTAAAAGTTCCAGGTTTATGCTATTTTTATAGGCAAAAACATTGTCAATGTACTAGGCAAGAATCTTTATTTGAAACCCATTGATTTTCTAAATGTTTAATTTCAGTATAACATGCTAAAGCATATACACCTGTTTCAATTACTCTTGTCTTTGCCAAATAATTCCCTTGTTGGCACCTTTACTCACTTTATCATAGATACCCAAGTCCATAAGGGAAAACTGGGTTGCCCTCTTGTTTATTATTTACTTTTAGAAAGTTGGCATTTTCATGCCTTAGGCATTTGGTGCCTGCAGCCTGTTTTCTGTGCTTCCTACATTGCATTAAAGGAATCGCAATTTGTGATTCCTTAAATGCAATCGCAAAATATCGAATCACAAATTTTGCAATTCCTTATTTTGCGAGTGGTTTTCTTTCTCATACATTGCACACAGCTGAATTGCGATTGCAAATGCTGAAATTCTGCAATTTTAGCATTTGCGATCGCAATTTAGCTTGATACATATCCCCCTAAATAGTTTGATCAGATTACTGAAGTATATATACTTTTAAAAAATACACCTGTTTCAATTACTCTTGTCTTTGCCAAATAATTCCCTTGTTGGCACCTTTACTCACTTTATCATAGATACCCAAGTCCATAAGGGAAAACTGGGTTGCCCTCTTGTTTATTATTTACTTTTAGAAAGTTGGCATTTTCATGCCTTAGGCATTTGGTGCGTGCAGCCTGTCTCTGTTCACAGGACTGGATGTAGTTGGAAATTGGGCTTGAACTGATGCACCGCCAGCTGCGTGCTGCATCCTCAACGCCGGACTTTGCATCGCTAGCCCCGTCGAAAGGATCCTCGATGACAACACAACAGGACCTTGCACCACAGCCTCATTGCATCTCAGACCTGAAGCATCGCTTAGCTGTGCAGCGCATCTTTGACGCAGATCCGCATAATGCTCCACAACCTGGTAAGCAGGCGTAACTGGGTCCCTGTAGCTAGCCCACTTTCCATCACAGTGGGCCTGAACTTGTGACTTTATCCCATTTCGGCAGGACCAATATCCCCAAGTGGCACTTTGTGCTTTATGGTGCTCTTTGCACAACAAACTTTAAAATTCAACATCTCTGGTTCTAATAATTGTTTCTTTGTCGTTTTCGTCTGGTTTTATTCATCAAAACTTGCTCTATTTTTCTAAATATGTTGTGGGCTCCTTTTGTGGTGTGTTTTCATCGTTTTACTGTTTGAAGTGTTGCACAAACACTTGACACATTGCCTCTTGAGTTTAGCCTGCCTGGTCTGTGCCAAACTATCATGGGGTTGAGCACAGGTTATTTTGGGGTTTGCTTGTGCCTTACCCTGAAAAGGAATGTGGTTACTGCTTGACCAGGGCTTACATCCCTGTCGACCAACAACCCTATCTCTTACAAGCACCTAAAGATAAACGTGTTTTGCCCTCTGCCATGACCCTGAACAATGTTCCCTGCACCTAGTACTGAACGATTTCTGGACATTTGTTTGGTCAGTGTGGTTACGACACCACTGAGCGCCAGCAGGCCATAAAGTTACCACAAACAACATCATCAAGTGGACCATATGACAGCTTGGATGACGCGTCAGCACCTGCTTCACATCATACTATAAGCAATTTCTGGACCTACCTTTTCTTAGTATCTGCATATTTCCAGAGACTACCATTGGTCCCATTGACTCTCATCTCATACTAAAAGTTGGCCCTATTAATTTAATAGAAAATGCTTCTATTTATGCTTTTATCTTCCAATATCTACTTTTCATAGTTTTAGTTTTTATATTGTCCTGTTGTCACTGATTTACGATTTTTTTCTAATCTTGGATTAAACATGTAAATTCTTTGTCTCTTGACCGTTTTGCTATTTTTGTTGTTTTTACCTCACACCCTCGCCTCTTTGAAAGACTTAGGGTGAGATTTAGTGTCATTCAAGAAAATCCTCCAATTTGTGGAGGATTTCACTGATTGGAGGATTTGTGAAAGATCTGCAGAATTCCCAAATAGTAACATCTGCAATGTGTACGACCCAGAAGTCTTCCTGGAAAATATCAAACTACAGATATATGCACGCCGACCGAAGTATCGATAAGTACACCAACCAGGCATATTTGCACGCGATTACAAACGCTAAAATACGTACCATGCACTAACCTGCAGAAACGTGCTGGGAGATGATTTCATAGAAACCCATCTTCACACCTTGGAGCCCTGTAGTCAAAACATCTGCAGTTCATAAGTGTTAGTATGTAAAGCCATAGAATACAGGCTGAAATAGAACAGAGAAAGGGCAGAAGTGTAAAGTACTACATAAGGGCAAGTTATTATTTTATTAGAAAACATCAGCCTGCATGCGTAGAAGAAAGGGTAAACTGGCAGTTGTGTAGGAGTTGTGTTTGATATTAATAATTTCTGGAAATGTAGGGTATTTTTACACTAAAGAACACTCTGAATCACTGGTTCTTAACCTGAAATCCGTGGACACCTGGAGGACCATCACGTATACTCAAGGGGGCCACCACTGCTTATAAAATTAAGGGCCATATGTATTAAATGTTATTTTGCAATTCTCAAATTGCGATTTTCAGCGAATCGCAATTTGAGAATCGCAAAATGCTATGAATGTGGGATTTGCTAATAATTTTCTGAATCCCACATATTCCTTATTTGCGAAACGCAAATTGAGATTCACAAATAAGGAATACCTTCCCATTCATTCCTATAGGCAAGGAGGCCCATAGGAATGAATGGGAAGGCATTCTCAATAAGCGATTAGCAATTAGAGAATCTCAAATTGAGAATGCAATTTCAAGGGTGCCAGGGTGTCAAAAGGACACCCTGTTGCACCCCTGAAATATGTATGTGTGCACATGTGGCGCACATACATGCCTCAAGGGCATGTATGTGCGCCACATGGCACTTTGAAAAATGCAAAAAAGTGCATTTTTCAAAGAAATCGCAAATTACCACCAACTTGAAGTTGGTGGTAATTTGCGATTCCTTACGGCCAAATCACACTTTTTCTGTGCTTCCTACATTGAATTTAAGGAATCGCAATTTGTGATTCCTTGAATGCAATCGCAAAATAGGGAATCACAAATGTAGCGATTCCTCATTTTGCGAGTCGTTTTCTTTCTCATACATTGCACACAGCTAAACTGCGATCGCAAACGCTGAAATTCTGCACATTTTTGCATTTGCGATCGCAATTTAGCTTGATACATATGCCCCTAAATAGTTTTATCAGATTACTGAAGTATATATACTTTTTAAAAAAACGGAAAAGTGTACATTTTAAAACACTGTGTAAATGTGGGGATTTATGAAAGTTGAGAGTGAAAAGTAAGTTGTTATCCATCTCTTGATTCATGGGAATAGAGTATGTGCAGCAAACAGAATCTATTAAGGATGACTGATGGTCTCAATTGAAGCACTGATATGCACTGACAAAACCCCGAGCATGCATTAGAAGAAACAAAAGGCAAAGTTATTTGCTAGAGTCTAGCATATCACTTCATCTTTTTATTTAAAATAAGAGTATTTTGAAAAGGTCCAACCTTACCATTAAAGTTAAACGTTCAATTTCTACTGGGCTTATTTACAAGCCTCTTGCGCCACCTGTACATTACGTTGCATGACGCACCGGCAGCGCAACTTGCTGCCCGATATTTACAAGGACACGTAAAGCTACCCTGCATGGCTTTATGTCGGCTTCTAAATATTGCCCCTTCTCAAGCAACACTTTGCATGCAAGGGGGTGTGACATGGGTGTTCATGTGGACGTTCCCACGCAACACCCATGTATTCTGATGCCTTTATAGATTTACGAGAAATCGTAAACCTGGAATTGTGTCAGATTGCTATGCCGGTGACGTAGCGAGGCATGGCGTAGCGAGGTACAATGAGGAGATTTACATTTCTCCTTTTTTTCTTCTTTCAATGCGTACTGCATTCTACAGCAGGCATGGAAAGAGGAAATCATCTCATTTGATTGTTTTTGTACAGAAAAGCAATCTCCCCATGAAGCAGACATCCTTGCACCATGGTGCACGGGTGCCTGTGCCGGCGCATGGGACCCGATTGGGTGCCAGCGCGGGGGAAAACACAGGGATGCAACATATTGTTGGAAATATGGCGCATACCTGTGCTTTGAAAGTGTCTCAGTGTGGCGCAGCCAAGTGGCTTGAGGCACGCTCTGAGTCACTTTCATTGTAAATATGGCCCTACATTTTTTTGGGTTTCTGAAATAAATCTGATATTTCATAATTGGTGTGCTAGTTTGATGTAAATTTGTTTCTGTATGTGTGTGTATTGTTTGAGGTTAATATGGTATAAATTGTTTAGGCGGGGGCCCTGCTTCCAGTAGTTATTCAGGGTGTCCACAGAAATGAAAAGGTTACGACACTCCTCTAAGTCGTCTTCAGGTAGAATTTTTTATTTTTGAAATCTGCTGGGAGAGTTTAATTGCTGATTGAGACAATAACAGTAGATTCATCTTGCTTACATTGAAGTGTTGATGTTGGGAATGTGTACATTCACTAGCCCCACAGTTTGTTAATGCATATAAAATACGTAATGCACGTACAATTATGCAGAATTCATGCAGTGATTGTAGTTCGACCAAACAGGTATGGGCTCGGATGGCCCTTAACTGGGAAAGTGTTAGAGGTAACCTGCTTAACACGGTCTATTTCCAACTCTTGAGCAAGATATGTTAATATTGGCAATATGGATTTAACGCCGAAGTATGTTCTAGGACTTTTGAGCACACACACGGCTTTCACCCAGGGTACACACAGCTGACAAATGTTAGCTCTGGGCTGCAAATAAGTCTCGCAGCTTACACAAATCCTAATCAAGACTCCAGCTTCACACAGGGAGCCTCTCTTCCTGGCTGAGCATATCTTACAGGCAGAGGGAAAATCCCCTTGAGTTGCAGAGATTGGGAGTCTCAGGCAACAGAGCTATTCAATGCACACAGGTGTCACACACAGGTTTTGGACAGCAAAGCTATGTCTTACATTAGACATTTTTTAACGGCTCAGGCACTCATCAGAGAAGGTCTTCAAGCTGCCCAAGGTTAGAGAGATTGTGCACCCAGACTTCAAACTGCTGCACTATTAGACATTTTACATTCAACTCTCATACTTTGCATGGTAAAAGTATCAATCAGGTTACAGAGATTGGGAAAACTGAAATCCCATAAAGAAGAGCTAGCCATCAGCTCCTACAGGCTAAGGCTTCTAAGACTAAAGCTACCCTTTAGATTACATATGTCTTACAAACCTAGAGGCTTATCTCCTTTTCCATCATCCTCTAGTCTCAGATCTCAGTACTGCCCCAGGGGAGAAGAAGAATGAATATGCTCAGACTTAGCTGAATTAGTCCTTCTATTAGACATATTTTGCAGATTTCAAATATTTAATCTGTCCCACAGGTTACAAAGGTCTTGCAGGCTAATATCTCATGTGGAAGAACACCCATCATGTTCACATTTTGGACAGCAAAGCTATCCCTTAGCTTCAGATATCTTACAGACTCAATCATCTTACTGCAAATCCTTGAGGTCACTTAAGTGTTACAGGACTGGCCTTGTGTGAACAGAGCTATTCCCAAGGTTGCAGACATTGTACAGCTTTAAGCATTTAACAGCAGAGCTACACCTCAGGTTACACAAGTTAAGCAGGCTCCAGCCAATGGCAACAAAGCTATCATTCTTGTTACATAGCTCTTCTAGACTCTGGCATCTCTCTGCAAAGGTAGTTTTGGGACATATAGGGCATCATTTATGAAACGTTTTGCATCACTTCGTGAAAATTGTAATGCGTCACTTTTCAGTGCGCCCTCCTTGCGATATCATGGACGCGTCATATTTACTGTATGACGTTCCATGTCTCAAGGTGTTACAGATACGTCAGTATTTCTGACTAATCTGTAGGCGCAGTAATGATGAATTGCTGGAGTGTGTCGCAAAAGTAACGCATCTCCAGCAATGGGTCATTACACATGGGCAAGTCCCATGTTAAATGCGCCTGCATTAGTCTTACGCTTGCTGTGAGGCAGGCGTAAGATTTTGATGCAGTGGCATCCTAGAAGTGGCGCAGTGAAATCTAGTAGATTTCATTAGGCCATTACTACGAGGCTTTAGGCTGGGGAACGCCCACTCTGCATACATTATACCTGATGCAGGTATAATGTAACGAGGGGTTTTACAAAGTGACGCGTCTGCTTAGATGCGTAGTTTTGTAAATAGTGCGGAAAGTGGCTCATTTTTTACTCCGCTGTTGCATCACAAAACGTGACGCAACAGCAGCACAAAGGGCTCATAAATAAGTCCCATTGATCTTACACACTCAGGCATATTTGTAGAGCTATCACACAGTGTCACAAAGACCCAAAAGTCAGACTCCATTTTGTATTCGATTATTAAATTAGCCTGTCTTCCTTCGACCCAGATACCGTATGTCTTTGTCTTTCGAGGAATCTGTGAAAGTGTCAAATCATCGAGACAACGACCTTGACAATCACCTAACACAACATGCGTCTGAGACAACTAGCTCCCTGTTATCTATGTTGTTATAATCTACTCGTTGTTTTTTTGTTGTTGTTTTTTTTGAGTTTTTAAAACCTTTAGTAGCATTTGATGTTGATTACACAGCTTATCGCCTACAACCAAATAATGGCCGGCAGCTCCGCATTCGCAGCATCTTTCAATTAGTGACTAATCGTAGAAGTAGCACAGGTTAACACAGCATGCCGCCTACAACCTCTTTGGGCCGGCTGCGTTTCAAGTCACTGAAAAAATTATGTAATTGCAGACTCTGGAACATTAGGCATTGCAGGTGCATTTCAATGTAGAATAGAAAAACAGACAATAAAGGATATATGCCAATTAAGAGTAATAATTCCCTATATGCATGATGGAGCAGGCGTATTTTAGGTATTGCAGACTCATTTAGATACGAACAACCCTAACAATATAGCATTCAAACCAAAACAGCATAGGTTGCTATATTAAGAGCCAACATAATCGGATTCATCATATTACAGCCCAACCAGGGGCATCCATCTAACTGGCACATAACGTCTAAATAGTACCCTGTACTGCATCTTATTGTACAGCTAACTGACCGTAATGCACGCTTGTGGATGGGAACAAACAACTTGATGGCAGCAAGCCCACAGGTACCTCAAATCGTCCCTCATGGAATAGTGGTGAGACCCGGGGTGGGGGGTAGGGGGGGGGGTACGGGAAGAGAGGTGGAAGTGGGGGAACTACTTCTCCGGTATAGCAGCTTTGGTTTGCCAGTCGAGTGTTGTCATAGGCTGTTCGTCCCACCCTGTTCGTCTATTGCAAGTCCCACCCCATCTGAAGAAGGAGATGTCGCCCTGGCACGAGCCCATTGGAGAAATGGTTCCCAGATTTCTCGGGGCCGAGACGCAGCAGGCATCAATTCCCAGTATGTACCTAACTGTGGATGTCCGAAAGTTACATCAACTAACCAAGAACTGAAGGCAGGTAATTTCTTCCGTCCCCACCTAAGAGTATTCTGTCGTCTCGTGTACAGCAACAGCAAAGCATGCAGTTTTCTACCCTTGGGCACTGTATCGTCAACCATACCCAACAGGCCTAAATGTGAGGAAGGGTCATCCGACCTGCCGACTATTTGGTTTACCGCCTCAAATATTTCTTGCCAATAGCCAGCTAGCCGAGGACAGCTCCAGGCCATATGTAGAATGGTAGCATTATCACTACCGCATCGCCAACATCTAGCGTCCTCACGTAGGTGCATGCGGTAGAGACTCACCGGGGTTCGATAGTAACGATGCAAGAATTTAAAATGTATTAGACGCATGTTATAATTCGAGGATAGCTCTAAAAGCTGTTTACAGCAAAACGACCATTGTTCGTCGGATAAGGGAGGGTCGAGCTCCTCATTCCAAAGTAGCATAGACTTAGGCCTCACAATCGGGGCTTATTCTTGCATCTCATTGTACAATTTTGTCACCAGCTTCTTCGGGGAGGCGAGGACCAACACATTTTGTAAGACATTCAACAAAGGAGGAGCCTCTGGAAATCCCTCACAGAGGGACCTACACGCCGCTTTTAACTGGTGGTAAGCGAAAACTCCCAAAATGGGATTGCCGTCCCCTCCACTGCCGCCCGCGGGCCCCGGAACATCCCATCCAGGTATAAATCAGCGAAAGTGTGAACCTGGGTGGCACCTAGAATCAACTGTCATCCACAACTCTCCAGGCAGGCCAGCATCGGATTGTTTTTCAAGGGAATGGCCGGCGCATAGAGGACTGGGAGCCGTGCTTGTTTCTGTAATCCGCGCCATGCCCAACGCAGAGTATTGGCGGAGTCTACATCAGTAGAAGGGCGAGGGTTCCTCTGATAGAGAGCAACCACTAGGGGCGAGGGTGCCAGTGAGTCCTGTTCGACCACTACAAGTGGTTGGTACGGTGTGGGATACGTGCAGAAATGCAGAAATTGGGCTTGTGCGCATAAAGCGTACAAATGTATAACAGGAGCGGCCAGCCCGCCCTGTCTTAGTGGCAGGGTCAGCGAGCCTGCCTGCCCGCCTACACCAGAGAGAGAAAGTGGGATTGAAGGCAATTAAAAAATTGCTTGGTTAGCGGAATTGGAATATATATAAATAAAGAAATTTAGGCAAGACCACCATTTTGGACAGGGCCACCTTCCCGGCGATAGACAGGGGTAATTTAGACCATATTGCCACTTTACTTCCCAGCCAATCAACCGCATGCCCAAAATTTAGAGTCCAGATGTCTTGGAGATTACGGTTTAGCCAGATCCCTAGGTATTTTACCTTGTCAGCCGTCCAATGCAGAGGAAACTCAGACCGCACCTCAGGGGTACCGTCCGTCAAGGGGAAAATCACAGATTTGGCCCAATTTATCGATATACCCGACAGTCCGCCGAATTTTACGAATTCTCTCAGCAAGGGGTCTAAATTAGCTGAGGGGTCCAAGACGTATGGGGTGACGTCATCAGCGTATATAGATATCAACAAGCTGCGGGAACTGAACTTAATCCCCCTAGTAGTGTGATGTTGCCTAACTCTCGCTGCAATAGGTTCCATCGCAATAGCGAAGAGTAGGGGAGAGAGTGGGCAACCTTGTCTCGTGCCCCTGGTCACCGCGAATGGTCCCGAGATCATGCCGTTCACTCGCACTCGCGCTGTCGGGCTCGTGTAGAGTAGTCGGACTTGGGCTATAAATAACGGACTAAAGCCCATGCGTTCCATTATCCGGAACATTAGGGCCATTCAAGTACATCGAACGCCTTTGTGGCATCTTAAAATATGGCTGCAGCGTGCACCGGAGGGTGTAGGTAGTGCAGCACCGAGAACAACGTCCGGAGGTTATGGGTCGTAGAACGACCGGGTATGAACCCTGATTGGTCCGGGAGGGCCAACATTGGAAGAAGAGGCTGGAGGCGATCAGCCGCAAGTTTAGCGTATATTTTGACGTCGACATTTATTAAGGACAACGGCCTGTAAGAATCGAGAGAGTGTTCGTCTTTGTCCGGCTTAAGCAATGTCATTATTAAGGCCTCCCGCATGGACGCAGGTAGAATCCCCGTCTCCAGAGATTCGGCATACACTGCGTGTAGTCTTGGCGCCAGCTCCTCATAGTAGGCTTTGTAGAAAGCTGTCGTCAGGCCGTCAGGTCTAGGTGCTTTGTTTAGTGGCAGGCCATTTATCACTTTTCTGATATACTCTACTGTTACCGGAAGATCCATGTACTTACGATGGGTGTCATCAAACCACACTAGCGCTATAGATTCTAGGAAGTCTTCTAGATGTTCTGGAGCTTCAGGTTGTGTTTTAGTGTATAGGTTGGAATAAAAGGCTTTAAACTCATGTAATATCGCCTCTTGCCCTGTAATGGTATCACCCTCAGAATTGTGAATCGTGTGGATAAAGGGAGTAGCCCTCGTTTTCCTAATGAGTCCCGCCAGCGTGCGACTCGGCCTATCCCCCTCCCCGTACCTTCTAGCCTCGGCCTGTTTACCCAGGAATTTTAGTTCGCGTCGCGCCTCCTCTGCCAATTCTAACAATTTCTCTTTAATTGCAGCTGCAGTCTCGGGGCTAGGGGTGGTGCAAAAAGCACGTTCAAGTTCTTTAATTTGCCCCTCCGGTACACTCAATGTGCCTTTGATGGCCTTTAGCACGCCAGCCTGTTTTGCTATACATTGCCCGCGGATCACTGCCTTAAATGCCTCCCAGAGTGCTGAATCCGTGGACACAGAGCCACTGTTTAGAGTGAAGTATTCAGTAATGTCAGTTCTAATCTCCTCTTTAAAGGCAGCATCCAACAGGGCATGTGGGGGGAGCCGCCAGCTAAAGGCCCATGGGATTGCGCTTGGGGGCGTCAATTCCAGGAGGCTCGGAGCGTGATCCGATAAGGACCTGGCAAGGTGGCTAACTTCCGTGGTCCAAGTGGCAATATCAGGGAACGTCAGCCAGAAGTCCAGTCTGGACCAGGCTGCGTGCTGCCTGGAAATGCATGTACCTTCTCGAGTACCTGGGTGGCGCACTCTCCATATATCAATCAGATTCCCTTCCAGCATTATGTCCCGGAGCGTGAGGCTTGCATGGGGGTGTAACTGTCTAGATGTCCCCTTTCGATCAAGCCAATCATCCAGTACCACATTAAATCACAAATAATTGTGGAACAACTTGCCGGTTCAACTCGAGCCCAAACCTCCCCGAAAAAATCTGGTGTGTCCGTATTCGGGCAATACACATTGACTAGCACTACTGATCTGCCACATAACTGTCCCTGGGCTATGATATACCTCCCCTCTGGGTCCACATGTATTAAAAGTTCCCTCCAGTCCAGTCCCCTGCGTGCCATAATGGCAACCCCCCTTGCGTAGTTGGAGTATATTGCGGAGTAGACCTCACACCACCTGCTGTGCTTCAACTTCACTGACGGTTTCGAGTTTAGATGGGTTTCCTGTAGTAGGCATATATCTATCTTGTGTCTCTGTAGATAAGCATGCATCAACATTGCCTTTCTGCCATCATTCACTCCCCTTATGTTCCACATGATGATCTTAATCACCTCTTTCGTCGCACCCATGGAAACTTTGACATCAGCCCTCGTACTTCTCCTCGGGGACATCCAGACGCATGATTGTGTAGTTCTAACAATAACCTAAAATGTAGCAACCTATGCCATAACAAACCCCCAACTAACCCCCCCCACTCCAACCCCCAATCAGGTTGTATGATAATTCCCCCGCAGACACGCAATGCACGAGAGTAACTAAACATTGGGATACAACCCAGGTGGGCGAGGTTCGCCAGACATACACCCCGTTTGCACAGGGTGGCCATGGAATAAATGTTGGCAGCTCCATTAGCTCCCATCAGCGCCCCTTATTCTCTCAATGTGCTATATCGTTCTGCCCAGTTCAGTCCGCCAGGCTGCAGGATAGCATACTACAGTATGACAATTTAGTAGCACCAAAGAACACATTTACTCCCCAAGGCATACATAAACACCCACTCCCTCCCGAACAACCCGGGAATCATCCCCAACAGATTTCAGTATCATCACAGCAATATTTCAATCATTACCACTTAGCTGATCTTCTTCTGGACCTTGCCACGTACATGGAGTTTTCTTTTTAGTGCCGCATATGTGTTTAGCAAACTTAAGGGCGGATTTGGCGTCCGTGAAGAAATGTGCCGACCCTTCATGCGTTACCTTCAGTTTGGCTGGGTAAAGGGGCGCATAAGGCACTTGTGCTTGCAGTAACAGTCGTTTAGCAGGCAAAAACTCCCTCCTCGCAGCTTGTACCATAGGTGTGAAATCCGGGTAGAAGGATACGTTATTGCCCTTGTGAGATATTTGGCCTTTCTCGCGTGCTAGCTTCAGTATCAGGTCCCTGTCTTGATAGTTGAGGATCTTTGCAAGAATGGGCCTCGGCGTACCGCCTACCGGCGGTTTCGGGCCCTGCGCCTTATGTGGACGCTCCACCACAAACACTGGGGAACAAATTCGGGTCAAAGAGTTCATGGAGCAGGTCAGGGACATACGCTTCCATTTTCCTATGTTTGTCATCTCCGGAATTCCCGTGATTTGGAGGTTGTTCCTTCGGGAACGTGCCTCCAAATCATCGTTCTTCGCCTTAATGACCATAAGCAGCCTGTCCATGTGCAGAAGTTGTTCCTTAGTGTCGCGTTGAAACTCTACGCACTCAGTATGTCTATTTTCCAGCCCATTGAGTCTGTTTTCATGTGTAGAAACTTGTGTTTTGACTTGATCCATCTGGGCGGTCAACGTGTCTAATTTCGCATCAATATTCCGCAGGCTGGAGCATACATCCAACATCAATGTACGAAGGTCCTCCTCCCGATCGACCCCGTTGTCTTCGCCTTCAGTAGCCTCGGTCTCCACCAACGATGGCTCCTTATGCTTCGCAGGTCGGGCGTTGTAAAACGATATCTTTGCCTGGCTCACGTCGTTTCTCCCCATGTTGGTTGCTGGGCAGGGCACTCTCCGGCCGAGTCACCAGCCTAATCTCAGGTAGCTTCCCACAGCGTCAATTCCAGCAGCACAACCACCTTCCCAGCGCTATTACAAAGGGGCCGAAGGAAACAGCGCCCGCTTCGGATATCCTGACTTCGTTGGAAGCAGAGGTTCATTACAGACCACGTCCTCTTCCCCACCACCTTAATGTTAGGGAAGCAGGTTATTAATGCGGCTCGCCGCTGGCAAGGCAGGAAAGGGGGGACCGCCGGTACCGCTTGCTCCTCATCCCAAAATCAATGACTGCCCCTCCAGTGCCACACTCAGCTCTCCAAGAAAGGGTGCAGCTTTAAGATGGCGCTCATATTGCCTCTTGTGGTCTGGCCGGCAAGATGGCGGCGCTAGTGCTAGCTTGCTGACGCGGGGGCGGTAGTCTAGGTCTGTGCTTGACCAAGTCTCTTTCGTGCAATAGTGCCGGTCTCTCAGTTTAACATGTGGCCCGTCGGGTGTAGTACTGAAATGGCGCCCCAGTCCCACAATGCCCACGGTGCTCTAAGGAGGAGCACGACTCGCGGCTCCTCGCAGCGCCCACAGATGACTTCACACGGGGGGGGGGGGGGCGAGTCGCGTCACACTTCCAGTAGCACAGCGCCGCACCTTCCTACCTTCTCCTGGCGTCTGTTGGTTTCGGCAGTCAGATCTCTGCCCTCCTCACGTCCGACTCCTTGCTCAGTCCGTGCTGCAGTTTCAAAGATGGCGTCCCCGGCCGTTTCGGATTGCCACAGTCCTCCGACCCTGCTGTTCACTGCGACGTCAGGTTTTAGAGCTTCCCACCGATCCCACTCCTGAGGGACATTGCACTCCTCCTTCCTTATGGCCCTTCAACAAGATGGGGCACCTCTCGGGGTCACACTCTCGAAGCGGCGAAAGGCCTGCGCAACCGCGGGCTTTATTTCACGTCCTCACGGAGGAAGGTAGCTCTCCGCTCCGGTCGTCAGCAGGGGTGTCGCTCGGGGGTCAGCTGTTCGAGCCTCAATCTTCTCAGGAGTGCACGGCCAGGGAGCCGTGAATCTCTCGTCATACACACCAGGTGAGCAGGATACACCGGCGCCGACTTTGGTCTCTGGAGTCACCACTTTACAGGATTATTAAAGGATTTTCTGCCATGGCCGGCGGAGCTCGCTCAAATGGCGGCCATCTCGCAGTCCGGCTAGCCACACCCCCCCCTACTTGTTGGTTAATGCATCCTCCCTATTGTTATTTGCCTTGCTGCTCAGCCAATGGTGAGGTCATTGGAATGTTCAGAGTGTTTGTGCTTGAGGAAGAATCAGTTGGAGTGGATGGTCTGAGCAGCAAGGAGGCTACTCCTGGTGGGGCATAATATGGATCTTACCATCATCCTGTAACTGAAGAAGTAACCTGATGAATAAATCTATATCCTTTATCTACAAGACCTGTCTACTTGACCTCCTTCATTTTAACACGAGCGACGATGATGGGATTTATTTCATACTGGTTTATACAGGTTTGTCTTGTACTATCATAATGGCTCATACAGGTTATGTGTGAAATGAAGTGGAAATTCTCCAATGTAGGTGAAAGGTCAGTGTCCAATGGCATAAAAAACCCATGATGAAATGGCCACTGATGCATAGAGGTCTTTGCCCCAGATTATGGCATGAGATACTGCAGAGACCCTGCCAGAGACTGCCTGACTGCTGTACTGCTGCTGCATTCCTGAGCTGAGATCTGATGCCAAGCCAATTCAGAGGGGAGATATGCTGAGCCCAGCTAATGTGTGGGTGTTTTTAGGGAACACTCTCTCTCAGCCGTAGTATGATAAACATAGCTTCTTTGCTGTAAACAGTTTTGTGCTCTGAATGCCAAGAATCTCTAGATGCAAGTTAGCAACTCTATGGTCTCATAGTGTAGCAAATTAAAGTAACCTTTAGGGCAGGGGTCTCCAAACCAGTCTGGAGGGCCGGATCCATGCCAGATTTTTAAAATTACTACATGTATCTCAATGGGGATATCCAAAAAATATGGCATGGATCCGGCCCTCCAGGACCGGTTTGGAGACCCCTGCTTTAGGGTGTTAGGTTGCTAAGGACATTCCGACGTTATTAGGAATGTTCATATTATTTTTGCTGTTAGTGACCTACATTAGTCCTGTTTCAATTATATTCTGAGCAGTTGCCACTCATGTGATAATCAACAGGATGGGACTGTTTTTTTAAATAAACACATTTAAATTTAAAGTGTCTTTTCTTAATGCAGTGCTTGTGTGTGATATTCAAAAGAACGAAATTGGGTTTGAATTACCACTGCCTACCTGATCCCTTTTAGAGACTGTTGGTAACCCATTAAGCAAGGACACCTCATCGACAAGTATGTTGAGCTGGGTTGTGTGGGAATACAACAACCCGGACTTTCATGCTCAAATGTTAATTCTCTAAAGCAATTCATGCACACATGGGTGGGAAAGCCAACCCTTGTTGAACTGAACCCGAGCCTTAGTTTATGCAATATCAGGTTATATCAGGTTACAAAGAGCTCATAGGCCCAGGACTATTATAGTAAAACTATCACCCATGTTAGAGATCATACATGATAATGCATCTGGTAACAAGATGCTCCAGTTTACACTGATCTTAGAAGCAAAGGCATTGAACAGCGAACATATACATCACTATGCAGAGATATTACAGCTTAATGTCTGACAGATGAATTATCTATCAGGGTATAACAATCTCACAAACCCAGGATGCAAACAGATGATTTATCCCGTATTCTACATCTAGCTTACAAGGGCAGGCATCTGAGAGTGAAGCTGTTAAAAGATTTTACAGGCTCAGGACTATGATTGCAGAGTTTCTCTCATGCACTAGACACCGTACGTGCCCTGGCCAGTAGTGGGAGAGAGGCCCTGTAAATTGTTAATCTGGGGAAACATCCGTCCCCTGGGTAATAGATCTTCTAAATGACAGTTTTACTGCGAATGTGTGGAATACTATTCTCAATAGCTAGGTAATAAATTCAACACAACTGCAGTACAGTACAAAGGATGGACTCCCAAAATGCACCATGAAATAACTGTATGGGAAAACCATATTGGTATAAAATTTGTTTCAGGTAGCTTCTATGGGTCCTATATGTATTTATCATTTTTATCATCAGAAGCATGAGGTACACTTCCCTTGTATGGAAAGAAACCCAGTCCAAAGAAAAATTGTTAGGGACAGGGCTGACTGGTCTATAAGGCAGTCATGCAGTGCCAGAAGGTCTTGTTTTACAGGTCAGTGTGTGGATTTTTTCTGTTTGTTGAACTGTTTAATGGTCTGATGGGCTGGTTTTAACTGTTCATTTTCCTGATCTTACCACACAAATTGCCAGCAGACACAGATGCGCAGTTTCACATATCTTGCAAAACACTGACATAGCATGTCTTTACAACTTTGCAACTGCACAGATTTGTATACGTGGACCATCTATTTTTCTATCTGATTTACTAATGGGGGCCACTTTTATTTTGGAGCCTTTGCCCGTTTTCTGTCTCAGACCGAACAGGGAAGCCATAGTGCAAACTTCACTGATATGCACAGAGCAGGCGGAGCACAGGCTGTAGGTTCCTAAGTTAATTTCACATCCACCAAAAAAATCAATGGAGCATGGATCACTTGTGAACTACAGCACCGGGGTTTTTTTAGGACGCCCTTCTTAAAAAACCCTCATACACGCACGTTCTTCGGTAAGGTGGTATATCTTGATTCTCCACCAAGTAACGTAGCGTGGATGCATCATCATGGGGTTCTTTTTTGTGTATATGCAACCTCCACCTGGAGGTACCCACTGGTATTGTAGCAGTGTTCCAGAAATAGTGCTCCAAAAAAGTGATAGAGTTTAAAAATCCTTTAATCTAAAAAATACATTTATTAAAGATGTAGATCAAGGATACTAAAAAAATGTTTGCTGTAATGAAAGGTCAAGTTACTGGACCCTCTGTACATAGAAAATGGTCAACATGTTTCAACCCCACTATGCCCAGCCGGGTCTATGGGGCCTTCGTCAGGACCGAGATGGAATATATTAAAAGATTAATAATACTTGCACGATTTGTGTAGTATCACTGTGGAGTGGTTCCCCACGTGTTCGCTCTACAAGGTCAGTAGTACCTGTGAATAAGAGAATAACTTTGTGGTTATCTTGTTTTGCATATTGCCCTATGATAGTAACTAACAAACTCGTGTTGTAAATTATTTTATAGGGAGAAGAATAGAATGGGAGTGTGTCGGTGAATTTATTACTAAGGTGTTACAAGCTTGATCTGGATTCGCTAATAAAGATTGTCTAAGTCAATTCAATTGTTCGTGTGTCTTTATTTCATATGTTATTATCTGTTGGATACCCAGGTTGTCACTGTATTAAAACCTTAATATCTAAACTCGTGGTTCTTTATATCGATGTCTTTACTTTTACGCTCCTGTGCGGAAAATTAATGAAGGGCATTGCGCTTCATATCTAGATGTGTGATAAATAAACATCAACATAATAACTTGCAATATTGATCGGTTTTCGCTAATTTGTTTCTAAGACACACCCGTTTACACTGATGCTTGGTGGAGAGAATAAAACATGCGTCGTTTTGTATGTAAAATTACTCGTAGTCTTATGGCATTTAAACTTATGCTGGGTGAAGAGACAAACATCGCGCTTTTTACCAAGTGCGCGTTATTTACTTTAAAAACTCATACCTTGATTTTCATGAAGCGGATTTTCATCGGGTATTAGAGAGACGCTTTATTCATCACCTGTAGTATGAGGCAGCAAGTTTAGAATACAGAACAATCTTAATGGGAAAGGCTGAAAATGACTCTATTGGCTTCATGAAAATCAAGGAAAACAGAGACAAAAACACCATGCATTTTAATAAATAAACATTGGGTTTTCACCATAATATGGCATTACTAATTTAGGTTAATAAACATACTTCCAAACCTTAAATTAAACTCATTTTAACTGCACCTAATTCATTATTTCTGTATGGGATCCGAAATAAAAATAATTCATATTTGTGGCATAAAAATATAAACTTTAAAGAAATTCTCACAAATTCCGCGCTCTGATGATTTATAATTACTTGAATATATTAAAGGAAAATCAATCAATCAACATCACTCTTTGCTTCTTCCTGTAATCTTCCTCCAACATCTTTAGCTGGTTACAGACATACAGCCTGATTCATGAAAAACGGGATTTGCGATTCTCAAATAGCGAAAAATTGCGAATCGCTATTGAGAAATCGCAAATCGGAATTCATGATGTTTAGCGATAATAAAATGCGAGTCACACGCGGGCGCAAATTCGGTTTGCGATTAACGATAATCGCAGAAAAATCGCTATTTCCGGCTACATCCGTGTCAGGTGTGCGATATCGCAAATAGCGATATCGCTAATTGCGAGATTTCAAAATCGCGAGATCGGGAAAACGGGAAATCGCATTTCGAGCACAGTGATGACATCACAACCAGGAAGCAGCCAGTTCCCACCCCCATTCACCACAGTGAGGCAGACCTCGAGTCAGCAACTGTGAGAGCTCCTGCCATTCTATTTTTGAATCCTACTCTGCAACAACAGTGCTGCCATGTCTGAGGAAGCTGTTCCTGGCCCCAGCAACACCACAGGGCGGAAGAGGAAGTTGACATTTTCAGAACAGGAGCTGGAGCATTTGATCGAAGGGGTGGTGGCCAACCACTCCAAACTGTTTGGCAAGGACTCCAGGAGGGTGCCGGAGCAGGAAAAAAGGAGGATCTGGCAGGGAATAGCGTCCACCGTGAACTCCGTGGGTGTGGCCGATAGGTCACTGGACGAACTTAAAAAAAGATGGTACGACCTCCGAGGTCGTACCAAAGAGAAGGTGGCGGAGCGCCTTGGAGAGGCATCGGGCACTGGAGGGCGAGGACCTACAGTCCTTCCAAACACAGCCTTGGAGGACCAAGTGGAAGACACGCTTGAGAGGGAGGCGTGCATTGGATTCACGCGTCTGGACTCATCCCAAGACACCCAAGGTAAGTGGCATGCGACTGCGACCCTGTCCCCTATGAATGTCCATGACCATATAGGCTCCCATAATGTTCCATAGTCATGCCATTGTTGCACATCAGGTAATGCCCTGAAGCATTGTGGGACATGTAGTTTGGCCACAATGTAGTATTACCACAATGCAGCCAGACAGGTTCCAAAGTACGCAAAGCCATAGCCAGTCAGGGAATGTCACCCAGCATGCATGTAGCAACTGCATGTCTGACAGATACATGCAACTAATGATCGTCCACTTACCCTCACAGGTGGCGCTGAAAGCAGCGACAGCGAAAGGCTGCTAATTGATGAGGAGGCCCATGATGAGGAGGAGGTTCCGCCACAAACACAGGCACCAGCCCCTGCCGCAGCAACAACACCAGCAGCCAGGTCCACCAGCAGTGTGCCCCCTGCGTCTGGCGCACCAACTCCAGCCGCAGCCAGGCCCACGACTAGTGTGCCCCCCGCCGCAGCCGCACCAACTCCAGCCGCAGCCAGGCCCACGACTAGTGTGCCCCCCGCCGCAGCCGCACCAACTCCAGCCGCAGCCAGGCCCACGACTAGTGTGCCCCCCGCCGCAGCCGCACCAACTCCAGCCGCAGCCAGGCCCACGACTAGTGTGCCTCCAGTCCCTGCCGCACCAGCAACGCCTGCTGTGACACCACCAGCAGCTGCTGCTACTACATCAGGACCCGCGACAGCGGCAACACAGCGGCCAGCCACTGTGTCAGGGCAGCAGAGCAGGCGTGGCAGGTCTCGCCAGAACACCAATGCAGCAATCAGCAGGAGGGGCAATGGACAGCGGCTGGCGCGAATGAGCATCGAAAGACGCATGCTGCGTATTCATCAGCGGAAGGCACGGCAGCAAGGCGCCATACAGCTACAGCTGTAAAATATTGGGCGCAATGTGGCCGGAGTGGGGGACCGCATGGACCGCATGACGGCGTCCATGGCAGGTGTGGGGGAGGGAATGGCCCGCATGACTGCAGCCATGGAGGCCAACACTGCAGCGATTAGAACTCAGCACAACGCAGCACGCCGGCGCCACCATCAGCTATTGACCCGGCTGGTGGCCTACACCAGGTCCAACTATGTTGTAGGCAATGCAACAGCACAGTTGTCGCGGCGGTCCCTTGCACAGCAGCACCAACTCATCCAGTGCTGTGAGGATGTGACCAGGGTCCTGGAGCACCTGACCACGGCGGTGACAGCACTACACCCTCCTGCTCTACCTGCCACTGTCGGGGGTGATGATGTCAGTGAGGGGACATCGAGCATGAGCAGCCACTCTGCCTCACAAGTAGGGCCACTCAGGCGCAGCACCAGGCCCACGGCAGGTACACGTGCCCCGGAAGAGGATGAGCCTCAGAGGCGCTTGGGTGGTACGCGCAGGAGGCGCAATTGACTACATATGACTATTACAGGCACAGGCTGAGTATAAGCCTGCCCTGTCCTTTCACACAGCAGTATGCAATAATACTGTTAGCAATGAAGAAAGTTAAAGTCGTACCATTATTGTGAAAGAAACAATTATATTTATTTTTGCAGCACATATTAGCGTTGTGTCATTATTACATTTTGCATGCATTTGTGATTTGTGGGGTGAGGGAAGAGGGTGGACTAAAAACTGTTCACTGTGATGTGGTTGCGACGTCTGTGTCCTTCAGCTGGGTTCTCCCCGCGTGCATGGCGCGCATGTGCAGGTGGCCGGTTGTCCCCTTCAGATTCACTGCCAGAGATGTCGACAGGTATCCGGCGCTTGGTTGCAATGTTATGTAGTATTGCGCAGACAGCCACAATGCGGCAGCACACTGCAGGACTGTAATACATGGCCACACCTGTCTTGTGCAGTATGCGGAACCGGCTCTTGAGCAGCTCAAATGTCCTTTCTATGCAATTCCTTGTCCGTATGTGTGCAAGATTGTAGCGCCGTTGCTGGGGTGTAGCAGGGTTGAGGTATGGGGTGAGGAGGTATTCACGGAGGGCGTAGCCACTGTCACCTGAATGAGAGGAGCAGAGGGTGATTGCCTGTGCTGCGCTGCTACCTAATAGCAATGTGACATTGTCGACAAAGTGTACTTACCAAGTAGGTGTCCTTCCCCAAAGTCTCCCCTGGCCAGTCGTGTGTGGAGGACGCTGTGCCAGAATATGAAGGAGTCATGGCTACTCCCTGGGTACTGGGCCACAATGTCAGTGATGTATGTCTTAGCATTGCAGACCATCTGTATGTTGAGGGAGTGGTAGGACTTGCGATTGCGGAACATATACTCCGTGGCAGCTGGTGGGCAGATGGCGATGTGGGTACAGTCTATGCATCCGAGTACATGTGGAAAATGGGCTACATTGTAGAATTGTAGCTTGGTCAAGTCCAAATCCTGTTGGCTGGTGGGAAATTTGATGTGACGGTGTAGCTGGGTGAGCATAGCGTCAACAAAAGTCTGGAGGCAGCGTGACATGGTGGGCTGGGATATCCTCCCAGCAGCCGCTACTATCCCCTGGAAGCTCCCGGAGGCCAGGAGGTGCAGGCTACACAATACCTGCACATGTGTAGGCACCGCATTGGTACGCCTTGTTGGGTGCTGCATCAGGGGGTCAAGGTCCTGTATTAGCTGCATTATCATTTCCCCATTCAGCCTGTATTTTGCATATATCTGCTCTCTGGTTTGGCCCAGCAAGGTTACCCGCTGGCGGAAAATCCTGTCCTGGATCCTGCGTCTCCTCCGTGCTGCTCGCTGTAGCCTTCGACGCCTGACCACCATGTACATTCCTGGCATTGTGGAACTCCTATGCTGCTGCTGATTGTCCTTATGTGTGATTGGTCAGGCCTGAACCTGTTACTGATTGGCCAACGGTTTTTTAAAAGAAAATTTTTAATGGCTTTTATGGTTACCACCTGCTTTGAGTTGTCCTTAATTTGCGCTGCGCAAACTGCGATTTTTGGGTTTTTCGCTATTTGCGATTTTTCATGAATGCCGATTGCGATAGTATAGCGAATTTGCTATTTATTTTGCAGAATCCGTGGATTGTCGCATTTTCCGATTCGCTAATGCTCTCCTACCGGGATTCTGCGAATATAATTGCGAATTCGCTATTATGTGTTTGCGATTTCGCAATTTTCATGTTGAATTACGGATATTGCGCCCGCAATTGCATTTTCGCAGCGATTGCGGGCGCAATTTTGCTTCATGAATCAGGCGGATAATCTTTGAGATTCTCCATATCACGTTCCTGTAGTTTCTTCTTTTTCAAACTGTTCCCTTTCTTTTCACACTTTTTAAACAAACCTCAACAACATTTTAGGAAAAGAAACAAGACAATTGCACAAATCATTATAATTATTACAGGGATTAAGATTAGACATAAAGTAATTACTCCTACACTATCTGTCAATTCACCAACTTTAATAAAACCCTTTTTGATACCACTTACCCAGAAACCTGCAGATTCCCATAAGCCATGCTCTTCAAAAGATTAAACTTCATATTAAAGGTTAGTTAGTTTAGTAATAAAAGAATCAATAACTTTACTGCTATCCAGTATATTTGCGCATCCCCACTTTGCGTTTATTACTTTATAAACTCCGCCCTCTTTTGCCAGGTGGCTATCTAATGCTAAACGATTCTGCATTACCATAACTCTAGTTGCCATCATCTCCACATTGATTTGCTTGAATGATCCTGCTGTATCTGCTGCCATTTGATCTACAAGCATAGGCACACATCTAATGTTTACATTATTCATTACCACAGCCACAAAATGAATGATAGCTCCTAAAATATCTACAACTACTTCTCCAAAACTCTGCTTCACCCTTCTCATACCAATTTCACTATATATTTCTCTCACATGGTAAACTCTAGGAAACACTAAAGCTAAATACCAAGATCCAACCCAGGTCTGTGGTAAATTGAAAAAAAGCAGTCTTACCATGAACCCAATAAATTCCTCTCACAACTGGCTCTACGACCTGCAAATAGTATCCACCTACTTCATAGGTTTTATCACACTCAGTTTCCTTTACAAATTCAACCTATTGCAGAGATTTTGTTTAGAAACAGAGTTTTGCCTTGGGAGAACAGGGCATCAGAATATAGAGACCTAGGACCATATGTCTCATAATGTTGTTTTGCGATTCTCAAATTGAGATTTTCAGTGAATCTCAATTTGAGAATCGCAAAATGCAATGTATGTGGGATTTGCAAATAATTTTGCGAATCCCACAAATTATTTATTTGTGAATCGCAAATTGAGATTCACAAATAAGGAATACCTTCCCATTCATTCCTATGGGCTTGGAGGCCCATGGGAATGAATAGGAAGGCATTCTCAATTTGCGACTAGCTATTAGAGAATCGCAAATTGAGAATGCAATTTCAAGGGTGCCAGGGTGTCAAAAAGACACCCTGTTACACCCCTGAAATGTGCATGTGTGCACATGTGGCACACATACATGCCCTAAGGGCATGTATGTTTGCCACATGGAACTTAAAAAAATGCAAAATAGTGCATTTTTAAGTGAATTCGTAATTTACCACCAACTTGAAGTTGGTGGTAATTTGCGATTCCTTAAGGTCAAATCACACTTTCTTTTGTGCTTCTTACATTGCCTTTAAAGAATCGCAATTTGCGATTCCTTAAATGCAGTCGCAAAATAAGGAATCGCAAAATTTGCGATTCCTTATTTTGCGAGGGGGGTTTTGTGTGCTACATTGCACACTGCTAATTTGCGATTGCAAATGCTGAAATTCTGCAAATGTCACCATTTGCGATCACAAATTGGCTTAATACATATAGCCTGAGTCTCTCTACCAGATCAGTACCTGTAGGCCCAAATCTGACTAGCTCACAGTGCCTCACCTGAACTCCAAACCTTTCCTGAGTAACAGGGGATTTCAGCAGCCCTAGAACATGAACCTCTAGTCCCGAAGGAGACCGTGGAAACAATTAATCACTTTTCGTTCTCACTCATGCATATCCATAGTAAACAGAAGAAAGACACAAAGGAAGTTTACAATATATTTATTGAAACAATCGTAGTCTATTTTTAAGCTGGTGTGCAGCGATTAGTAAACAGATTCAACTAAGCAATGTAATCAACATTACTAGCATACTGTAAACTATGAGCAACCCAACCATGGCACCTAATATATTTATGTAGGCCTACCCTTACCATGTAAGCTCAGGGATATATTAGTGATCTCTGGTGTTAGCATCGGGCCCCATACCTGGCATGTGTAGTTAGGGTGTCTGCATCATAGGTGTAAACTAAATTTACTCACGGCTGCTGCCTCTGTTCTAAGACTGGACTCTCTGTTGGAATTCTCCCCTATCCCCTACATGGGGCTGAGACACGATTTATATGATAAGAACTATTGTGTTGGAAATATGCAGCTGTGCTACTATGTTGTGTCTGAAACCGTAGGAGATGTTGCTGAACAGGCACAAAAAAACAGTGAACCATAATATTGTGACAAAAAAATGCACCATGTGTAGCTGTACAAAGCAAAGGAAGCCTAAAGCTGCTAATACAAGCAACCTAGGAATAACCTAATTGGGCCCAGAAGGGGAAATACTACACCCCTTCCTTGGTCAGCAAAGCAACTTAGGAACTAACTAAGTAATAAAAACACAAGCACAAGCTAAGCAAATTCAATGCAATATTAATAAGCATTTCCTAATAATAAAAATATGACATGCAAAATTTGAAAATGTGGCCAAATAAGGGTGAGCCAGAGGCACCCAAAAATTATTTCACAAGATCAATGTTTATTGAATCCAAAATGGATTCCTCCTCTGCAGACAATGATTCCGCAATTGCCCCATTTAATATCTCCAAAGAACAAACATGATCCCCATTATCAGCCGATACTGAGGAAGTAGCCGGGCGACCTGCATCAGTGTTATTAGAGCCTGAGTTAAGTATTCCATATGCTGAAGTACTCATCTCCTTCAGAAGGAGTGGCTCATACCATACATCTTGAAGCAGCCACAAGTTCATGGGACAACTCCGAAAGTGGGTCGTCCCATCAAAAGGTTCATGTCCACAGGAACAGGCAATTCCAAAGCCAAGTAAACATCCGGAGCTCATTTGAAGAGGATTCATAGGCAATAAAACAAGGGCTGTACGCAGGTGAACCAGGTGGGAACTAAAATTTAGGCCCTCTGTTTCAGAAACAGTATAGTATTCCAGCTCCGAGAGCATGGAGTTTATGATCTCAACATCCCAATCAGCAGAATGTAACCCAAGTACAATAACATTACTCATAGAAACCTTAACAACATAAGGAATCTGAAGTACTTCGGTTTGTCCAAAGAGATCATAAAGCACTTTATCCCAAACAATTCCATCAGTTACTGGAACAGCTAAAATGTTCACAAGGGACAAGTCTCTTTTTAGATTGTGTGAAATGAATGAGGCGCCAACAGGTCGTCGACCAGTTCTGTGGCAGAGCATTCTGGAAGGTAATGGCCAGTTATCAATAAAAAGAAGATAGTCACAAATCCAATCCAAAGGAACACAAAAACCATGGAAAGTGTTTTTCAAAGATATAACGAAGGAGGGAACAGATTAGTGATTAGTTTCGATTACCAAAAGAAAACACTGGCAGGTGTAGATGGAGTGTCAATAATGAAGGAAGTATCAAAAGAGTTGGATGAAAAATGATCTGTTCTGACATAATAACCAGAAGCAGTTTGTTGAAAAACCAGAGTACCAGGTACATTAAGAGAACCAGTAAAATCCAAGAGAGGTGGACCAGCAGAAACAACATCAGCTGCAGTAGACGCAGTAGTAAGTACAGTATTCACTTCGATCGTGTGGCTGGAACTTGTAGTAGAACTGGGAATCAACTGAAGTTCATTCTCTGCTCCCATCCCGGACAAACAGCTTCGATGGAGTTCACAAGCTGCAGAGGAATATCCTGTACTGTAGCAAGAGGTGATAGGGAAATGATAAGGACTCCTGGTTGCCTACTGTTTAGAATCAGCCACAAGATATAATCTGATGTGATCAATGGAGACAAAACAATTGTCTTTAGAACTAGCAAGCAGTAGCAAAATTAGAGTTCTTGTACCTTGAATGCCGAAAACTGGCACCTTCCTTCAGTATGATGGGCCAAAGTCCTTCTTTACTGCAATTCTTTATCACACAAGATGCCCAATTTGTGGAATGCAGCCTGAAGGTGCTGGCTGCTCCTACATTCCTGTGGAGTAAGAAGTGTTCAACTGCTCATTGGATTGGCTGTTGCGAACGTTTTGCAAGTCCTGTAAGACAGCACAATGATCATTACATCAAAGGGTGTGACTGTCGCCACAATGTCTGGACCGTCAAGTTATCGAACGTACATTTTTATGCCAAATAGGATCTTGTATGGGGTCCGGCCACTCAGAGATCTTTTAGGTAGATCATTAAGTGCTTCTTGTACCGAACCAACTATGCCCTGTACCTAATTCACTTGCTGTTAAGGACTGCCTTAAGTTATGGTTAATCCTCTCTAAAACAGAATTGCACTTGGGCCGATATGGAGAAGAGTAATGTATGTCTACACCCATGGTAGCCATATGTTCCCTGTAAGCCTTAAAGGCAAAAGCATGGTCCTGGTCTGAGTGGAATGCAGCACATGCATGTGTTCTGGTAAACTTGCAGATCTTTAATAACAGTGTGAGAATCAGCCAAATATTGTTGCCACTCCTAGAGGAACCTGTAACAAGAATCAGTTGCAAGTAGGATACATTTAAATGCTCCACCAGAATTAAAAGAACCACAATTCTCCCAATAAATGGACCCAAAAGGCTTTTTGGAAATGAACAAGTGTGCCTGCAGTGAATGAGCCACAGTGAAAGATTTAATTTCTTCACAAATCTCACACCAAACAACATGATTCTTGGCCTATTTGTCAAAGCCATGACACCAGTAACGTTGCTGTAACAACAAAATTGGAGCTGCCACGCTATGTACAGAAGTAACACCTTCATGAACAGCTATTACTGAGGCTAGTCTGCGGTCTTGTTTGTGAATCAAGTGATCATCAACCCCTGGAATTGTCACAAAGGGGCCGTTTAGCTCACTTGACGGATATTTGCATTTAGCTAGAGAACCCTTAGGTAAAGGGGTTCTATCTCATGTAGCATAAACGTCAGGTTGTATATTATTGTCGACCCTCATTTGAGAATGAGTATTCACAGCAACCACTGTAGTCACAACTGTAGATTTTGCCACTTCATCCACCAAAGAATTCCCTGCAATGTTTGGTCCCACATGTTGATGACCCAATGTATGAATGGCATGAGCCTGTGGCAACCTATCTTTAAGATCTGCCACCTTCACCCAAAGTGTTTCATGCTTTATTGTGTTGTCTTTAGAATCTTTGAAACCATTTTGATGCCAATAATGCAAATTGTCATTAAAAGACTGGACACAGTAATGTGAATTACACACTATAAGTTTGGGGAATTCAAGATCTGTATGTCCAGTGCAAGTAAGAAGGCTTTGAGTTCAGCTAACTGTGCAATGCAGTCCCCTAGGATGGAGGAATTTAGTGTTAAGAACACTAGCTTTTGTGACAGCATCTAAGGCTGGAATAGGAGTAACAACAATAACGTGTTTCCCTGGTGCAAGTGGCTGTTCTTTCAGTATAGCCATCTGCACTGCAGTTAGTATTTTTTCAGTGAATGCAAAATGCATTTCTGCACTGGAATATATATGCGATTTATATGCAATGAGCACTGTCTCACCTTCATTAAAGGTGACACAGGTAAAGCAAATGGCAACCACAATGATACAAATTACCAGGTTTGCTGCACTGACTTGTATGTAAGTGTTGTGTTGCAAGCAAATCAGATTGTAAGGACCTGAGTATATCTGTATGTTCTGATATCTAATGTGAACTGGAAAAGTCAGGATGAATTAATTCATAAAATGATTTAATGTGTTGTGCATAATCGGGTATGTATGTTCTGCCAAATTTAAGGAATCCCAACAAAGACTGCAGCTCCCATAGAGTGTTTGGAATCTGTAGCAGAGCAAACTTCTCTAGGAAGTGTGGTTCTAGGCTTTTGCCTTCATGTGTAAGTTTGTATCCTAAAAATAGAACACTTAGAAATGCTATGTTAGATTTCTTATATTTGAATTTATAGCCATAGTTGGTGAATCCAAGTATTATGCAATCCACTCTAGCCAAATGTGTGTTTAACTCATCATCCATTAGGTAGATATAATTTACACAGGACAGTGTTCAGGGTCAATATCTTGTTGAATTGACACTATGCGGTCATTTAACAGTTCAGGATTGTTCTTATACCCCATAGGAAGATGTGAAAAATGACGCTGAAAGGTGAGGGCTGAGAAGGAAGTTTAGTCTCTGGTTTAAGGTGCTATATTTTAGCAGAAAAAGCCATTGGTATTATCCGACTAACTTTATATTTTTTTTACAAACTATATTATGTATAAGTGGCATGCTGTGTGTATTTTGTATTGCAAACGTGCGTGTAAGACTGTTTAAATGTCTGTAGTCTAAGACTATGTGATGTGAATGTTCTGGTTTTAAGACAGGAAAAAAAGGATTATTCATTTGAGCAGTAGCGGCTCGTGGGGGGAGTGCCGCGGGGCAGTGGGGTGGGGCAGGCCAGCGGAGGGACAGGGTGGGGGTAGTAAACTCTGGCTCATGGCGGACCACAATAATGTAAACCAATAAATAAATCAAATTAATTTAATTGCGCCTTCTGAAACGCCAAATGCGTTTCAGCACGCGCACAATGAAATTCGTTTTATTTATTTATTTGTTTACATTACTCCGGTCGGCTGTGAGCCAGAGTTTACTGTGCCCCACCCTGCCCCTCCCCCTCCTCACCCACCGCCCCGTGGCACTCCCTCCACGAGCTGCTACTGCATTTGAGAGACACAGGTTTCAATTGCTCCCTGGTACCCCAACTGGGAGAGTATTTCTCTAACAGGTGTTTTAGCATACCCGTTTTATTGGTTATTGTGGTTGCACTTGTGAACTGAAGATTATGGGTATTATATGATAAGGAGAGTACTTATCCCAGCTGACATGATCGTAATATATAAAGGGGGGTAGTGAAAGAGCCCATTCTGCGGAATAAGCTTGTTTGACTTTGTCCGGGGCAAGCGCATAAAAGGACAGGGGTATGAATCCTTACATTGTGGGTACACTTGGACAAAGTATTGAGGCCATTCGACCTCTGCTAAATGAATGTTGTATTAATGATGCGTGGTATGTCACCCTCAATTTGTATGTCCAAATTATACATTCTGTCTGTAGGGGCCATCCACCTGTCTGGGGTTTCAACTGTAGCAAAGTTATCAGTTTCTGTCACTACCAGAAATTCAGGTGCACTTTAGTGACCTCTGCCACACTGTCGAGCAGAGTCACCACTGACGTCCTGTCCAAGAGGTGAATTCTCAGCATTTGTGACATATTATGTGGTTATAGCCACATCTTTCTTGTTCTGAAATTGGGGCTTAAATTGAGGAGGTTTTTCCTCCTTCTTTATCTTCAGGTCACACCAGCACTGCAAGTCCTTCTTTGGTTTCACATACTCTTCCTGTCTGCGATCAGAGCGCCATCCTCTCTCGTCTTGCTTCTCAGTTGAGTCCTGAAAGGAACGAGAAGGAATAGCATCATTGGATACACCACAGGAAAGTTTCCCATCAGTTCATGCTCAAATCCAGGGCAGCAGCTGCCCCATGCTGATTCTGTATTTTTTTAACACTTCCAGCAAGACTAACATGCAAAGAGTACTGTGTGTTATGGTATAGACAGCAGCAAAGACTGTGCCCCAAGTGGCTCAGTCACCTATTATGGGAACCTTCCCATGGTGTAAGCACATAGTCAATATTCTGTGCTTGTCTTGTGGTCGTGGAAGGGGAAAGGCTGCTTCAATTTGATCCATTTTTTGGGCAATCCAAAATGGAATTTCTTCACGATTTGTGGGCGTTTTGTCCATAACTGAATGAACAATTACAGGACTTAAAGTCTGCACTGCGGGCCACTGGGCTTGCCCTACCAGACTGACCCTTCCTGGGACAGCCAAAAAGTATGTGAAACATATTGAGTTTACTGCCTAAATACTCTAACTAGACCATTGTACAGTGCCTGTAGCACGTTAACATTGAGACCCTGTAGGTCAGGGTATGGTGTATAACCAGGTTATGCTGCCCATGTGGCCCTTTCGTTACTAAGAAGAACCATGCGTACTGGTGCAAGTAAATGTATAAGGGCGCCTCAGAACCAATTTTGATGTTTCCAATGTGAAAGTGTAATTTCCAGGAACACATATGCTCTTTATTGTTGCAGTGGATCAACATTAGTGCATTCATGAAATGTGCTAGTATTAGCATCCACAGTTGGAAAATTGACCCAAGAGTAAAAGACTTCTAAGCAATAGTTGTTGTGAGCTTGGACCACTGAGACAAAAGTTGCCTCCTGCATTATTAATGTCATGTAAAGTTACATGTGCATGGACTGCAGGTCTGCAATCATCAGCAATAGGGACAGGTTGTGGCTGCGCCATTAAAACACTAATGAAAACAAAGTGCTAACACAAATATGGACACATTTTTTAAAGGTTAAATCTTGAATAACCAACAGAAAAATGTAGGTGCTTCCTATAAATACTGTGGAGGATATATCCCCAACACCACAGATGTCTCTGGTGGTAGGTGTGAGGGTACTATGGGCATACACAAGTTCTACTCAGGAGACCCATTGAATTAGTACCAGATCATCGTTGGTGGTGTCATGTTGCAGGGATTCTGTTTGGAAACCAAAGAGGACGTTAGAATGTAGCAACTGAGTGTCTATACCACATCAGTACCTGTAGGCTCAAATCAGACTAGCTCACACTGCCTCACCTGAATTCCAAACCTTTTAAGAGTAAGAGATGATTTGAGCAAATCTAGAACGTGAACCTCTAGTCCCAAAGGGAACCATAGAAACAGATCATCACCTTTTGTTCTCTCTCATGCCTGTCCATAGTAAACAGAAGAATGGCAGAAAGGAAGTTTTCAATACATTTATTGAAACTATTGGAGTCTATTTTGAAGCAGGTGTGCTACGATTAGTGAACAGGTACAACTAAGCAACGTAATCAACATTACTAACAGGCTGTGAGTATAGGGCTATATTAGTGATCTTTCGGACTAGCACCGGCCCCCACACCTGGCGCGTGTATTTAGGTGGCCCACACCATAGGTGTTAACTTAGTTTACGCAAGACTACTGCCTCTGTTCCGGGACTGGTCTCTCTGATGGAATGCTCCCATCTGCTCTCCAAGGGGTTAATACACAGTTTATATAACAAGAACTATTGTGTTAGAAAACTGCAGTTGTTGTGTCTAAAAGCATTAGGAAAGCATGGGCGGAAAATCCGTTCTGCTCGCGGATTTTGCGGATTTTCGGTAAATTCGCAATCCACGAGATTCGCGAATTTCCCGCAAAATCCGCGAGCGGAATGGATTGGGTCAAAAGTTCAAGCTGACTTTTTGTAACTATTTTAGAATGGCACAGGCAAGCTGCCAGAGCCTCTAAAATAGTTACAAAAGTCAGCTTCAACAGGAAGCACTAATAGATAAAGTAAAGCAGGTGCTAGAGTTGAATCTCAAATTCAGTTACACAACAATCATTAATCGCCCCAAACTTAGGGTGATTAATGACTGTGTAATTTAATTTGACCTTCAACTCAAGCACCTGCTTTACTTTATCTATTAGTGCTTCCTGTTGAAGCTGACTTATGGCTGAGGGCAGAAAGGCACAAAGTGGGACAGAGGGCATGAGTTAGGCAGAGGGCAGAAGGACACAGAAACCAGTGGGGCAGAGGCCAAAAGGGCACAAACAAGAGTGGGGCAGAGGGCAGAAAGGCACAAAAACAAGTGGTACAGAGGGCAGAAGGGCATAAAAAACGAGAGGGTGGCAGTGATGAACCAGGCAAAAAAAAAAACAGCGAACACGCAAAGCGCCCCGTGAATACGCAAAGTTCCATGCGAACACCCGCGAACACGCAAAAATAAAAAATCCGCAAATTTTTTGCGGATTGCGAATTCGCAAATCCGCGAATTCGCAAAATTCGCCCATGCTTAATTAGGAGATGTTGGTGACTTGGGCAGAAGAACACTGTACACCATGTTGTTCGATCTTGTACAAAATGTTCAGACTAAATCCCAAGAAGAGACACTGAATAATAAATAAAATTTGCAGTGTATTTCTAAAATAATATGTCACAAAAACAAATGTATTATGTCTGGCTGTGAAAAGCAAAGGCAGCCTAAAGCTGTTAATATGTGCAATCAAGGAAGAACCAAGATGGGCCCGGAAGGAGAAATACTACAAACCTTTTTTCCTTTCAAAAGACCACGCCTTACCATACACATATCTCCCCTTTGTTCCAGCTCCATCCTTAACCTAGCATGCAAACTTGACAATCTAAATTATTCCACTTCTCTTGTCTGCTGTTCCACAGCCTTCCTTTCTTCCCATTTCCTCACAATCTTTGTTCCTAGCTCTTTGTATTCTCTAATAAAATTATTTTTTCACTGCTCAAAATGCATACATGACATTGATTAGTAATTTTAGTTTCATACTTATTTTCTGCACTCACCCTTAACATGTGTTATATTTAACTTCCCTGTTACCTTCTTTTATAGCCAGATCCTTTAAAGCTGGCTTCTCCAATGAGTACATCATGAGCTACTGGTAGCTCTCCAGGTGCCTGTAAGTAGCTCTCCTGTGTGCAACCTAGTCAACTAAATTAGAAGCTTTTGCTTGGCTGAATTATTATATGTATACAAAAATTGAAAAACAGGTATACAAGATGAACAGCTGTGCATTTTCAGAACACAGAACAGTCGCGGCCAGCATGGCTTGCTGGTGGGGGGGGACACGAGGGGTCACACAGGGACTTTGCTCTGGGGGGGGGTTAATTACAAACAAAATTGTAAATTAAACGTACTTATCACCGGCGAGGTCCCGCGTATTCTGTGCTTCTACTCTCCTGCTCACAGGAAGCAGAAGCAGGCAGCTAGGCTCCCTCCCCTAAGCTAATCACAACATTGCAAGCAACGTTGTGATTGGTCGGGACGCCGCCCAGAAATCGGCTTACGGGGAGGCCATCTTCTCCACACAGGCTGCAATCTAGCCTACATGGAGAAGGGCAGAGTGCGCGTGACTGGTTTGGGTAGCCCCAGGGGTCCGACCAAATAGTCTTTGTGCACTTGGGAGTGGTCAGGCACACCACTCCTCCCCTGCCTGCTCGCAGAGCATCCCCGCCCTCCCGCCCAACCGCAACCAAACATAAAATGGTAATAACTGAAAGGTATTACCATTTAATGTTTCTCCTTCTCGTACTGAGCGAAAGCAGTGGGCGACGCTTCTCTGCCCTAGTGGTGGAGCCGCCCCTGATTCAGAAGCTGATAATTGCAGAAAAATGGTTGAATTTCGAAAGTATATTTTAAGCTCTTATTTAAGTGATAAAATCAACCGGTGTTGGGGAGACCTATTAATAATAATATGAACTTGATACTAAGGACATTGCAGTTATGGCAGTTATGTAATACTGTAGAAAACTGCTAACCCTGTCCAGGGCTAGTGCTCTGTCCTCCAAAGGTATATGGTAAACTATATAATCCCAACTGGCAAATACAACCTACCTGTAAGTCCCTAGTATATAGTGTGCTATTTTTCTGTGAACATTAGCTTCTTAGATCTGAAAAAGCACATATGCTCATCTTAAAATACCTGAATTTCAATGTTGGTGTACATATAATAATTCAACCAAACAAAAGCTTCTAACTTAGTTGACTATGTTGCACACAGGAGAGTTACTTATAGGTAGCCAGTGAGTTACCAGTATTTTATAAGCTACTTATTGGAGAAGCCTGTGCTAAGTGTTCCGTGTTTCACTTGTAACACAATGTCTTACTTCCCATAAATCTGTGTTCCTGTTTAACCAATTTATAATATTTTAATCTTCGAAAAACATCCTTGAATCTTCTGGAACTTTTTTGTAACATTTGTTGGACGATTTGGAAGATGTAAGTACATAGATAATATATTTTTTCTCAGTATTACTTAATGCTGACTTAGCACAATGCATGACGATTTGATTTTAAATGAGGTCAACATAAGGGGATCCAAATTTGCACGGTATGGCTAATTTTTTTAAGTCAGCAACAAAATCATCAATGGCTCCTGACTTCATTGATGTTGTTGAAAATTATATTGATCCAAAAAAAAACATATGAACGATGAAAAATAGCTGTCTAACAGGTAGATGCATCAAGCATTTTTGCGTGGGCAAACGGAGCGAATCGCAAAATTTGGCCGTTTGCGCCCGCAAAAATGGCATTTGAGATGCATCAAGGGTTCATGCACTCGCAATTTAAGAATTCGCAAATAATTGCGAGTTCTTAAATTGCGATTGCATTTAAGGAATCGTAATTTGCGATTCCTTAAATGCAATGCATGAACCATTCCAAGATTGCGAAATCGCAATCTGGGGTTGCTATTTACCGCGAATCCAAACTACGTGGTAAAAAGCAAAAACTTAGAAATATGCATTTTAGTACATTTTTCTAAGTTGTATATTACACACACACATGTCCTTGGCACATGTGTGTGTGCAACAGCAGTGAACATTACCATTTCAGGGGTGCAAAATTGCTGCACATTTGTGATTCGCTAATTGCTAATCGCAAATAAGTTATGGCTTTCCCATTCATTCCTATGGGGCTTTAGGCCCATAGGAATGAATGGGAAAGACATTCCTTATTTGCGATTCGCAATTCGCGAATCGCAAATAATGAATCAGTAGGAATCGCAAATAACATTGCGATTCCTACATGCATCCCGTTTTGCGAGTCTTTAATAGCGATTCCTTAAAATTCGCTATTAAGGACTCGAAAAGCATAACTTTGATGCATCTGGGGGTTGGTAGTCTAATGTGTTTGTGAATACATTACTGTCATCTACTGCTCTGTTTTTTTTATCCATATGTTTTTACAACCTTAGCCCTTGAGAGAGCGCAATTTGAATGAAAATCATGTCTGCATCATATTCACAAGCCTGTAGCGTAAAGTTAGCCTATGTAACTTAAGAAGAGAGAATATGTATCTGTATTTACTCTAGAGTGTTATTAGAATTAGAAAGGCCCGTATACATGGTGGGCTAATGTAGAAATGTGTGAAATGCTTAGGAACATTTGAACGTGCTAAACGGAATCTATGTATGCAATTACTAAACGAAGAAAGAGATGAAATGTAAAATTGAAGAAACGTGCAGACCACATAGCACTGTGTAAGAATGAAGGGGTACCATTGTATCTTTCATGTAACATGGATTCGACAATTATTCAATGATTGCTTAAAATATATATGTGTGTGTTAGAAGCCATATCTTATAGAAGAGTTTTGTAAAATTATAAAATGGTATTAACATGTTATTCTAAGCTAAAGAAGTAAGAGTTCACAAAGTGCAGTCCACTGCATATAATTTAGTGGGCTTGGTGAGATAGGGGATAGCTTTGATCTGCACGTGCGAGCCAGGAGTCAAAAGTCTCGTTAAATTAAATTGCCAATGCTGGTCGAAGTTTTATGGCCTAGTGAGATAAGGGACGTTTGGAATTTGGGGCCCTGCTTCGAAGTGTCTGTTTCCAGGTGCGAGGGGGGTACCAATCACAATGTAATGAATAGAGCTTTGTTTGAGGAGATAGGCTCTGGTCTGGAGGAGTCGACCGGAATGTCATGGGGGTACCAGCACGATGGAGACGGCGCCTGGGAAGCAAGGTCAACTTAACAGACGATTCGAAGAAACGAAACTGTGGAAAAAACCAGAAGCAGGACCACGTGAAATGTGTACGTGGTGGGCGTCTCAAAGGGGCGTTTCACCCATACTGTGATTTTGTATTAGGGACAGCACCCCGGGGAGAAGGCAGAGCAGATGACCTGAGGACTCTTAGAGAGCGGATGGGTAGGCAGAAAGGGTACTGCTACGCGACATAGATTTCCATCAGAAACTAAGAGAGTTTGAGCTTCTTCGGAAGTCAAACGGCTGACACCTTTTTAGGTAAAGATTCGCTAAGTAGGGATGTCATCTAGCATAGAGTAGGGACAGTTTAACCTGTTTAATTTTTTCTGTAAATGACGCTTCAGATCCACTTAGTGTCAATGATATTCAACTTGTTGATCTTCGAATTAGTTTTGATTGTTTTCTTCTGTAGATTGAGATTTCTGAGGGAATTCATGTTCCTTCTTGTACCTGTATACCTGTTGAACCTTATATTGAGGTGCTTGTACTTGCAACTGATTTTGGTTTTATAATAAACCTTTAAACTTTTACCGTCGTAAGTGGTTCTTTAGAGTTGCGTCAGTCTATGGGGTTGATTTAGCCTATGTGGGTTTGCCTTTTACTCAATGACAGTCAATAACCGATCCGAAAAGGGATTAAATGAGATAGGTATCTAGGTGATCAGATAAGAGATCAAAATCTCATTTCCCGCAGTTGGTAGCAGAGAAAGATGGTTGGCTTCTTGAGGAAGGCGACCTAGGTTAGGTCTAGATTACCCCAAGGCCCCTAGTCATCGACGACCAGAAGAAGAGCTACCTGCCGAAGAAGGTGCTGACGGTGCGAGAGAGAAAAAGCAGCAGAGTCGGTCGAGAGTGAGTATAAGGGTCATGCGTTGCCAGATTGCGGTGTTTTGTGTTGTATCTGTGTTGTAATGTCAAGCGGAGTTGAATGCCTGTAGTGTGAGTGTGAGACGGTTGTGAGCGCGCAACCGGTGAAAATCTTAAGTCCAGAGAAGGGCTTGAGTGGTTCGGGTGTATCGGACATCCAGAGTAATTGTCTACCGTTGTGAAGGGGGTCATGAGGTACCATTGATCGCCCGTAGGACCGTGATAGGGGGAACGTCAGAGTGAGTGTATGAGTAACGGACGCTGGTCGGACGTTTACTGTGTGTAAGTAACCTATCAGTTAAGGCGAGCGTCTGAACGTTAGTGAAAGACGTCTCGTCAGTTGAGGTGACAATTACAGTTAGACTGTGGACGTACAGTCAAGAAAAGTGATCGCTTGGTCGGAAGTAGTCATTTTTCGGTGTATGAATGGGACGCATGCAAGACCGGGAGACGAGCTGAGAAAGGAGGGGAACTGCTGCAAAGGGGACGAGTGACGTCAGAGTGAGCCGCGCTGGGATTGGCTGGTTGGTGTAGAGCCGCGCTGGGATAGGCTGGTCAGCGAGAACCGCGCTGGGATAGGTTGGTCAGCGAGAGCCGCGCAGGGATTGGTGGTTCGCCATCGGGAAGTAAATAAGGAAGGGAATTAAGGAAATCGTAGAGTCTTGAAAATGAAGTGTTTTAAATGTCTAAGGGCGATCTTTAAGAGAGACAGAGGGAACTCGTATGCGGGGGAAGAGGCCCCACCGGAGGGCACACCAGCTTATTACATGGCTGTGAATGTTGGGCTACACTCGATACTGTGGATCTCCGAGTGGAGCAAGTTAACAGAGGGAAACGAGGAACTGACGTTCCCGAGGTACGGGACGTTTAGGTTAGAAGCATTGAACCAGCTGAAAGCGGTAATGCTCGCAACGAGACCTCTACCCAGGCCAACACAATTCGAAGCCCTCAATGCATGGTTCAGGGCGGCGTACGACAGGAGCCTAAACAGGCGCCAAGAAAGAGTGAGACGATTGGTAAGAGCAGTACAGGATGCTAAATGGGATGATGAGGCTAAAAAGTGGAGAGTACAGAGAATAGACGCAGACAAGCTGTACCCAGTGCTAGAGGTCACGGGAGAAAGGAAACCTCCAGAAGAGGATGAGGAGAGCGAGACAGATGATAGTCTGATAGATAGGCTATTATCAGACAGGCCACCTCCGTACAACAGGGAAGCCGAACGTCCCGAACTCCAGCAGGGGGACGGAGCTGGGAAGGGGGAATATAGACCGCTCCCCATATCAGATTGGGAACCCAAGAAAGGTGAGGAAATACCTCAACCTAGTCCAGTACAGAGAGTAGTAGGAAGGTTTGTGGTACAGAAGGTGCCGGAAACGGAGTGTGCAAGGTCGTATCAACTGCCGGATGCTCTACAAGTACCTGCTACCATAGGTCCTGTAGTGTCGATCTACAACCCAGAGAGAGCTCAGGAGGAGGAACAGGCACGGTGGGACAGGGAAAGGGCAGAGATGGAAAGTAGGAATAATACGATCAATTCCCAAAGGCAGTTGCTAGGACCAAGGAGTCGGAGTACCCCATTGGATTCAGCAATGGATCCCTTAATAGAGCAGGGGGGTCAGAGAGGACAGATGGATCTGAGGGGACCGCGACCGAAGTCCTTTAAGGAGTTAAGGGAGTATTTGAAGGAATGGGATGCTGCCGTAGAGACTCAGAATAAAAGAATAGAAACAGAAGCCGAATGGAGAGATCAAGATAACAGGATCCTCTCTCACTGCGGAGCTGGCGAAAGCAGTCCGGAGTGGGAGAGAGGGAGTCAAGGAAGCAAAGGGGATACTTGCCATACCATCGGTGGCAATAGACAAATGTGTGAAGACAAGAGTAGAGGATGTGGGGGGGTGCCTCGCCCCATCCTTAGTGAGGGAGAACGAAGAACACAGGAGTACCGAAATAGTTACAGGTGCACTCACCATACGCCGGGCGAAAATGTGCAACATTGGAGGCATGAGAGTATGGGGAGTCGCGAAAGGTCTCGCCATGTGTCCGGTGATCACGGACGGGATCGCGGAAACATGGAGGGCTGTGAGGGACCTTATCGTTTACTGAGTGACACCAGACAGCAAGGGAATTGCGGTGACTTAGAACATAACGGGGGATCCTATCTTGCATCTAGAGAGACAGAGCCGAAAAGACAGAATGGAGTGGTGGGAGATAGGACACTGTTTCACCATACACCTAGGGAAGATGGAAAAGCATGGGACTTAGAAAGGTGGGAACAAAGAGAATCAAGGAGGACCCCTCATAGCTCCCCTGTGCCTAGACGTAGGACTCGGAGTTGGGACGAGAGGGAGATTAACGGACCACCTAGGAGTGAGGTACTGAGAGCTGAGGTAAAGGCGAAAAGGCTCGATGTAACCAGTCTAAAATCAGATCTAGATGAAATAATAGACGGCACATTGCCAATGGAAAGGATCGATCTGTATGAACAGGATGAAATACTGTTTATGGCTAAGGATGTTACTCGGAAAGCGAGGTCAGTCCATGAAAAACTATCTGAGTTGGCAACCAGGTATATGATAGACTTATCAAGAACAAAAGCCTTACAGGGTAACCATAGGCTGAATTGCACGGATCAGGATCTAGATGAACGTAGGACGATTGGGCTGAAAATACACATAAAGGAACTGATCCTGGGTATAAGAACGTGGAGGGATTTGGATAAATGGGAGGAAAGATGGTCCAAGAGGGGGACCGTCAGAAGGAGTACAATCGGAATGTCCCCAGAGGGAGGGCCACAGCGGATGGAAGCTTTCCCTTTGCGAGAAATCGCGAATGAAAACTACGTGCATGTGCCCTGGAGTAGGGGGGATCTAGCAGCATTTACCAATTCCTTCCCCAAGCTAAGGGAAAATCCCGTAGAGTGGTACAAACAGGTAGAGAGGTTCGTGAAGATCTCTAAAGTGCTGTGGGTCGATTTGAACACCCTATTTGACATTGTAGTGCCAGGGGATTTGTGGACGGCATGTAAGCTCAGTGTTGAATGGCCCATCTGTGAACCGGATAGGGATGCCCAGACGAACGGACCGTCAGAGAAAGTTATGGAGAAGTATGAGAGGGTAATGGCATGGTTGAAAGAGAAGGTGCCGTTGCAGGACATAGACTGGGTTAAAATAGATCGAACCACTCAGGAACCTAAAGAGACCGTTCACAAGTATTATGAGAGATTGCTGAAAGCATTCAAACAGTACAGTGGGTTGGACGTAATGGATCCTAAAGACATAGGACAGTTTGTGTCAAAGTTCGTTCTAGGGTTGAGACCTGACATAAGCTTAATGATCCAACAGCATTTGATTTGTTGGCAAAACAAACCCTTAGATGAAATTCTGAGGTATGCAAGGTACTGCAGCGATGAAATAGACTCGAAAGCAAAGAAACTTAAGGAGAAGCTGATGTTGGTACAAATGCAGTCAGCTGGAAAGGGTGGACAGCGACAACAGGGAACCGGAACCCTAGGGAAAAAGCAGAATAATCAAAGTAAAGACGATGAGGACAGACAGAGACCTAGGGTAGATATCGCGACATTGAAAAAGACGACGAGGTGCCATCAGTGTAACGAGGTGGGACATTGGAAACGCGAGTGTCCCTATAATGTCGAGACGGGGGAATTAGAACCGGAGGAGGACGATGTTCAGAGCAGTCTGGTGAAGGGAACAGCGATACCGAAGGGAAAGTTTATCAAAGGGGGGACTCAGACTCCTCGAGCTCAGTTCCCTCAACCGCCTCGTATTGCAAATGGAGGGAAAACCTATAGACAACTGCCACTGTTCGTAGGAGGAGAGGAATGTTATTACGTTGATCCCCTTACGGGACAACGAGTGAATAGAGAAGAAGACTGTACCCTAGGGGCAGCCCTAGAGGTAGACCAGAGAGGACCATATGTGGAGGCTGAGGTGGCTGGATGTCCTACGACCTTTTTGGTGGATACGGGGGCCACTCGATCCACTCTAAGATCGGCGGTGGTCCCAGGTCTGCCAATGTCGGGAGAGACGATCCAGGTGGTAGGAGTCGCAAATAGGAGAATGACGAACCCTCTGACAGAACCAGTGTCGGTGAAAATAGGGAAATACAGTGATGAGCACCAGTTTGTAATTTGTGATTCCAGTCCTGTGTGTCTGTTGGGAAGAGATCTGCTTTGTAAACTGAATTGTACAATATATTGCACACCTCAAGGAGTAGAAGTGCAGACTAACGATGATGATGCCGATTTTAAGGTTGCAAACTCACAGGTATGCATGGAACTATACCCTACCTTGACGGTGGAGGAGCTTCCATGCGACTTGAGAGATGCGGTGTCAGCTGAGGTGTGGGATTTTACTGGAGAAGAAATAGGACTGATCAAAGGGGTAGAGCCGGTAAAGATCATGGTAAAACCAAATGCCGAGTATCCAAGAACACCCCAATACAAGTTGACCCCGGAGACGATTGCAGGAATAAAGCCAGTGATCGAATCAATGATTAAACAGGGAATACTGAAGGAGATCGTGGGAAGTCCATGTAACTCCCCGATTATGGGTTTGCAGAAGCCTAGTGGGAAATACAGAATAGTGCAGGATCTTCGAAAGATTAATAATATAGTTGTTTCATGCTGTCCAGTGGTACCGAATCCATCAGTGATACTGTTCCAGATACCATTTCAAGCTGAATGGTTCACGGTGATAGACCTGTGCCAGGCCTTCTTTTCAATCCCCCTAGATGAGGAAAGCCAATATCTTTTCGCTTTTAAGCTGGAAAATCGCGTTTTAACATGGTGTCGTATTCCCCAGGGGTATACAGAAAGCCCATCGATTCTTAACCAGCTACTGAAGAAAAATCTTGAAAGTCTAGTACTGCCCATGAACTCGGTTCTGGTCCAGTACATAGACGACCTACTTGTGGCGTCAGAAACGGAGGAAGCTTGCAAAATAGACACCATCACCTTACTAAATCACTTGGCCGAGAATGGACACAAGGTGTCTCCAAGTAAATTGCAGTATTGTCTGACAGAAGTGCAATACTTGGGCCACAGGATTGAAAAGGGAAAACGGAAGGTGTCTCCAGACAGAATATAGGCGATCATGAAAATGAGTGCGCCCACAACACAAAGAGAAGTCAGGATGTTTCTAGGAATGGTCGGTTATTGCCGGCAGTGGATAGCCAACTTTTCACTGAAGGCAAAACCTTTACAAAAACTGACGCACAAGGGGGTGAGCGATCCGGTACCATGGGACAAAGATTGTTTGATGGCGTTTTTGCAGCTGAGGGAGGACTTGTGTCGTGCCCCGGCTTTAGGAATGCCTGACTACGAGAAACCATTCTTGCTTTATTGCTGTGAAAGGGAAGGTTGTGCTTTGTCAGTTTTGGCCCAGATACACGGAAATGCCCGTAGACCAGTCGCATACTTTTCGGCTACCTTAGATCCAGTAGCCGCAGCGTTGCCCGGATGTCTCAAATCCGTTGCTGCAACGGGTGTCAGCATTGAAAGGTGTGAAAACGTAGTTATGGGACATCAGTTAGTGGTGTATGTACCGCATTCTGTAGAATTGTTAATGACCAGGACCAAGACACAGCATCTGACGAATAGCAGGCTCACTCGCTATGAGCAAGTCATATTGGCTGCTGAGAATGTGACCCTAAAAAGATGCTCTGTTTTGAATCCTGCCACTTTGATGCCACTTCCAAATGATATTGATGATGAAGTTTGTACAGATCATGACTGCCTTGATGTGACTGAACTATGCACCAAACCGAGACCAGATATCGTAGATGAGCCATTAACTGACCCCGATGAAATATTCTTTGTTGATGGTTCATGCGTAAGAGACGATATCGGTCAGCTGAGAGCAGCTTATGCCGTTTGTACGATTACCGGAGTTGTGGAAGCTGCCTGCCTGGAAGGAGTACACTCCGCTCAGGTAGCTGAAATCATTGCTTTGACCCGTGCCTGTTTGGCAGGCAATAAAATTCGAGTCACCATATACACCGATAGCCAGTATGGTTTCGGGGTAGTTCATGACTATGGGCAGTTATGGTCTCAAAGAGGTTACATGACCTCCTCAGGCTCTCCTATTAGGAATGGAGAGTTTGTGAGATTATTGCTAGAAGCATTGCAAGGTCCAGCAGCTATTGCAGTTGTTAAATGTACCGCGCACACAAAAAACACAGATTTTGTGTCGCAAGGTAACAGGTATGCAGATGAAGTCGCACTTTACTGTGCGGAGCAGGGGTATTCTCTCACAGAGGTAGAAGTGGGGGGAATACAGGAAAGGACTGAATTGACTATGCTGTTGGAAACTGTAGACACGTGGGATGAATTGAAATGTATCCAAGAGAATGCACCTGATTTGGAGAAAAAGGCATGGGAAACAGCTGGTTGTACCAAGAGTGAGATGGATTTTTGGATCTCTGCAGATGGGAGAGCAGTTTTACCAAACAAACTCGTTAGTCCAATGGCAAGGAGATTGCATGGACCAGCACACATAGGTAGAGATGCCATGGTAAGGGTATTCAGACAAACGTGGTACAACCCGAAGTTCAGAGTAGCGGCAGAAGCTGTGTGTCAGCGTTGTGTAATCTGTCAACAACTGAATGTAGGAAAGAGAACACCAGTCACATTGAGCCACATAGGGAGGTCTGGGGGGCCTTTCAATAGAATGCAATTAGATTTTATTGAAATGCCCAAGTGCAATCGACTCAGATACGTCCTAGTGATTGTCTGTATATTTTCCAGATGGGTTGAGGCTTACCCCACACGTAGGTGCGACACACTTACAGTAGCAAAACTGTTGCTTAGAGAATTGATCCCGAGGTTTGGGGTGCCGGCCTCTTTGGAATCAGATAGAGGAACACATTTCAACAGCAAAATAGTGAAGATGCTATGTTCAGCCCTAAGTATAGACCAGAAGCTCCACTGTAGTTACCGACCAGAAGCTTCGGGGATTGTAGAGCAAATCAACAGCACCATAAAATCCCGACTCGCCAAAGTTTGTTCATCGACATCCTTGAGCTGCCCTGATGCACTTCCACTTGTCCTCATGAGTATACGTAGCACACCAGATAGAAGGACAGGTCTCTCCCCACATGAGGTGCTAATGGGGAGGGCTATGAGACTGCCATCGGTTCCAACTGCAGCACTGTTGAACATCACAGATGATTTGATCCTGGACTATTGCAAGGGACTATCTGACGCCATTCATTCTGTGTCCCTTCAGGTGCAGGCTGCAGAGGTTCCATCAGCTCAGGACCTGTGCCATGACCTGTGTCCGGGGGACTGGGTCCTGGTGAAGAAACACGTCAGGAAGAACTGTCTAGACGTGCGCTGGCGTGGACCATTCCAAGTCATATTGGTCACGAACACGGCAGTAAAGTGTGAAGGCTTGCCCAACTGGATCCACGCCTCACACACCCGAAGAGTTCCAGCACCTCTGGAAGAAACAGCTCCTCTCTCGGATGAAAATCCAGCTGAAAGCGGAGAAGCCACAGAGAGGGAAAGCCAAGCTGTAGAGGTGATTGAAGAGGCTGAGGCCGTGTCTGACCAGGCCGAGGACGGTCAATACACCAGTGAGACTGAAGCTGCCTCAGAAGGAGAAAGTAGCTGGGAGTTCGAGTCAGACACCGACCAAGCTGTAAGTGGTCAAGAGACGAGTGCAAGAACAAGGAGCAGGGGGACAAGGAGTGGAGAAGCTAGCTGGCCGGAAAGAAGGAGAAGGTCAAGCTTGAGAGCAAATCCGGAGAGAACCCTTGTCCCGATTTCTGAAGATTCAGATCTAGACGAAGGTGCAACGGACTCAGGCTCTGAGAGTCCGAGAAGATCAAGGAGGGTACGTGTGCCCTGCAGAAGATACGCCACCCCTGAGTGGACCTACCTAGCAGCAGATGTCTTGGGGACAGAGATCCGGGAGGGTGAGGGAAGTGCAGGTGACCAATCTCGATCCAATTGTAACGGTGGAAGTACGGCTGTTGACACCTGGAATCGAAACTGAAGGGTTACTGACATTCACACTCCCCGTTCCCCTTTATCTAAGTCGGATCAAGGACCTGGTGCTGAACAGATTAGAATTTCCAACTTTGGGTCATCCAGTACCAGCACATGAAGAAACCATCCTTCGTTTAGAACTGTTGGAATATGCCATTAGAGCTGTTGGCACTAGAATCATCGTAGATACATAAAGACTTTTGTAATTAAGCCATAAAGAAAGAAGATAACCTAGCGCCGAGTGGAAAGAAGAAGAAAATTAGGGATTTCATTTAGAGGACGGAGAAGGGCTAGGGTTGTCTGTTGCTGAAAATAAAAGACTTTGTTGAAAAAGAGACATTGTTGGTTAAGAGTGCTTCACAGACTGAGAAAACAAATAATCCGAATGAAGATCTAAAAGTGAAATTTTCCTCGAAAAGGGAAGAGCTACGCAGTCTGATAACATGGAGACTGGCAGTCCAAACCGAAAGGCCAAATGCATAATAGGCACACTGATAGCAGTAGTAATTTCTCTCATAATCACAGTAGTTACAATATCATACATAGTAGGACATGCAAGCGTAAAAGAGACAACAGATGTAAAGCCTGTAACGACTTTGAAACCTGCTCTTGTTGGAGAGAAAGAGGAGAGCAATGTGATACGTGAAAAGGCGTTACTGGCAGATGAAGCCCGTAGGTTACACATAGATGAGTCGCAGGGAAATTTCAGGACGAACGCATATGCCAAGTTATTGTACGAGTATATTGATGCCATGGAGGCCAAAGATTGTTATGTCTGCATGCAATTGCCGGCTTTCGTGGATGAAGGCATCAGATATCATCACCTTCCACTGACATATGGGATAACATGTAGTTTATTGCTCAGTATATTTTATGGTCGAGAAGGGTTTGAGTACTACTTTTCAAATTATGATTCGGTACTGCCTGAAGTCCCGAATTATAAGCAAATGAATAAGTGGGACTACTACAAAAAGGAAGATAGACTAGCAAAATTCTTTCTTCCTTGGGATACATTAGATACTTCATATGCACGCCGAAATAATCTGACTTGCAAAGTGTCAGAGATTGAGAAAAAGTTCATTGGACAAGTTGATGACCGTTACAGGAGGCAGAAGATTCTGAAAATGTCAGGACAATGGAAAACAGATTGGACCGAAGAGGAAAAGGCACACAAAAAGAAGGGTAGTAATGGTCCAATAGCTTTAGATAGAACACAGAAAGGAAAGTTATGTTTGACTCGAAGCAAGACATACTATGAGAGTGTATTTGTAGGTGAAGTTAGTTGTGAACATGCTTTTCGGTTAGAATATTACACGAAAGATTTCATGAAAGGGATGCAAGTGATTCCTAATGTATATTTTGTATGCGGAAGAAATGCCTATGTTAAATTGCCGGACAATTGGTATGGTTCATGTTATTTGGCAATTGTCTTCCCCAAAATATACCATGCAAAGGATTTGGAGATCATAGAGGGAAAGGCTTCGGCGAGAGGGAAAAGGGATGTAGGAGATGCTGAGGTAGTTGGAGACGTATTTGGAGCCATGTTTCCTCTTTTAGGGTTGATACTTAATGATGTCAAGATCAGGAGATTAGCTACAGTTGTAGATAGATTGTCTGCCAGTACTGCAAGGTCATTGATGCTAGTGGAAGGAGAAATGCAATCGATTAGGGCAATGGTTCTTCAGAACCGTCTTGCTTTAGATGTTCTATTAGCAAAAGAGGGCGGAGTCTGCAAGGCCCTGAAGGTCCAGGAATGCTGCACTTACATTCCAGACAATTCAAAACCACTTGAGAAGGTTATACAAAATATTACTAAGATACATCGAGAAATCGAAGATTTGACAAAGACAAATGTTTGGGAAAAAGTAGGTCATGGAATGGGTAAAGTTGGAGGTTGGTTTGCCAATCTCGGTAAAAGCGTTGTTTGGTATATCTTGAAACCCATCTTCATAATATTGATTTGCATAATCGTATTGTGGGGTTTAGTGAGACTGTACAAATGGTATAGATCAAACCGGTTGCAAAGGTCCATGAGGGAGCAAGAAAGGAGATTAGCTGCTTTGCAAGATCATCAATATAGAAGTCTGAGAGCTCTCGAAACGATAAAAAGGGGGAGCCTTGCAACCAGTTCTGTGTAAACTATTCAAATTGAGGTGTTAGTGATGACCCCTAGAGGTCATCAAAGGGGGGAACTGAGAGAGCGCAATTTGAATGAAAATCATGTCTGCATCATATTCACAAGCCTGTAGCGTAAAGTTAGCCTATGTAACTTAAGAAGAGAGAATATGTATCTGTATTTACTCTAGAGTGTTATTAGAATTAGAAAGGCCCGTATACATGGTGGGCTAATGTAGAAATGTGTGAAATGCTTAGGAACATTTGAACGTGCTAAACGGAATCTATGTATGCAATTACTAAACGAAGAAAGAGATGAAATGTAAAATTGAAGAAACGTGCAGACCACATAGCACTGTGTAAGAATGAAGGGGTACCATTGTATCTTTCATGTAACATGGATTCGACAATTATTCAATGATTGCTTAAAATATATATGTGTGTGTTAGAAGCCATATCTTATAGAAGAGTTTTGTAAAATTATAAAATGGTATTAACATGTTATTCTAAGCTAAAGGAGTAAGAGTTCACAAAGTGCAGTCCACTGCATATAATTTAGTGGGCTTGGTGAGATAGGGGATAGCTTTGATCTGCACGTGCGAGCCAGGAGTCAAAAGTCTCGTTAAATTAAATTGCCAATGCTGGTCGAAGTTTTATGGCCTAGTGAGATAAGGGACGTTTGGAATTTGGGGCCCTGCTTCGAAGTGTCTGTTTCCAGGTGCGAGGGGGGTACCAATCACAATGTAATGAATAGAGCTTTGTTTGAGGAGATAGGCTCTGGTCTGGAGGAGTCGACCGGAATGTCATGGGGGTACCAGCACGATGGAGACGGCGCCTGGGAAGCAAGGTCAACTTAACAGACGATTCGAAGAAACGAAACTGTGGAAAAAACCAGAAGCAGGACCACGTGAAATGTGTACGTGGTGGGCGTCTCAAAGGGGCGTTTCACCCATACTGTGATTTTGTATTAGGGACAGCACCCCGGGGAGAAGGCAGAGCAGATGACCTGAGGACTCTTAGAGAGCGGATGGGTAGGCAGAAAGGGTACTGCTACGCGACATAGATTTCCATCAGAAACTAAGAGAGTTTGAGCTTCTTCGGAAGTCAAACGGCTGACACCTTTTTAGGTAAAGATTCGCTAAGTAGGGATGTCATCTAGCATAGAGTAGGGACAGTTTAACCTGTTTAATTTTTTCTGTAAATGACGCTTCAGATCCACTTAGTGTCAATGATATTCAACTTGTTGATCTTCGAATTAGTTTTGATTGTTTTCTTCTGTAGATTGAGATTTCTGAGGGAATTCATGTTCCTTCTTGTACCTGTATACCTGTTGAACCTTATATTGAGGTGCTTGTACTTGCAACTGATTTTGGTTTTATAATAAACCTTTAAACTTCTACCGTCGTAAGTGGTTCTTTAGAGTTGCGTCAGTCTATGGGGTTGATTTAACCTATGTGGGTTTGCCTTTTACTCAATGACAGTCAATAACCGATCCGAAAAGGGATTAAATGAGATAGGTATCTAGGTGATCAGATAAGAGATCAAAATCTCATTTCCCGCACCCTTCATGTCCGAAAGTGTGTGTAATGAACTTTTCCTCCTCCTCATAGATCAAAATTCTTCCTCAGGCTCATCTTCAGGGGCAGAGATGTAATTTAAAAAATACGCCTTCCATTGTGGCCTGTTGATAACCAGTTCTCCTGGTGCTGCCAGAAATGGCTGTGGGGGAGTTAATGAAAAGGTTTGTACCCACATTTTGTAAATAATGAACCGTATGACGTGAAGGAGGTGACCACAATAGTTAAGCATCCAGAATAATTCACCAGTAATTTCAGAACTCGAGATTGATATAAGTTGCTATGCAGTAACTCGAGTATTTGAACTCACTGCGATTTGAAAAGATGAAGAGGGATTTCATATGCAAAAGCACCATCATGGAACTATTTGTGCTCAACTCGTGAAGTGATACGTGAAGAACATTAGGAAACACTCCTATCCACTCTGGTGGGTCCATATACACCAAATAAGTTCTTCAAATGATGGCATGTAGTGCCACTTTCAGTGATCTGAATGTGTTACGTCCTCACCACACAGGATTGTGGGGGCGACTCAAGATAAGTGCTTAATTTGAAACGAAATAAGTGCCGGGGCCCTGTCAGGAGGCTAGTACAGCTTGCACAACACATTGCACCTGCCAGCGCGTTCAATTACACTGCCAACACAACTACCAACCAACACAGCCTGCAAATAAGACAATTCGGACTATTCAAGGCCACAAAGCAATAAGAACGGCTTGGCCGACAGGTATTGATCATTTTAATGTATATCTCTAAATTAGACAGACAGCGCAACCACAGGCACAAATTAAGCACTGCTGCAGCTGTTTCCTCACGCACACTGCTGCGGCAGGGTCGGCGCACCCTAATATGACAATTGGGGTGAGTTTATTTCTAAATAGGTAGCTATTTCTTTACAGAGACACATCTGGTAATGCTTCCAGCGTAGATTGACATAGATTTAGTAGATTGAATGAATACATTGCCCTGCAATGCTGCTTCAAATCACTTTTAAACATGATCCAATATTTGAAGAACATGCTGCAGGGCCAGACTGTGAACCCAAAGCAGCCCTGGCAAGTTTGGAAGACCAGTGCCCCCCCCCCCCCCCCTCCCTTCCTCCCATCCCTGGTAGGGGTGCAAGTGTGAAGCACTGCTGCTGTTATTGTTGGGGGCCAGTATTACAGGTCACTGCAGAACCGGCCCAGGGTAACAAAGAAATAGCCCATACTTCTGCAAAACCGGCCCCCGCCTTTCCAGCCTCCCGGGAAAACGCCCAATGCCCACTACGGCCAGTCCGGCCTTAGTAGGCTGGGGTTACTCATCCCTACTTTGCAAAGAAGACACAACCCTGGATACATAGAAGTAACTACTTTATTTATTGACCCTGGCCAGAAGTTGTGCAGAGCCACCAACCTCTGTCTCCTCCTGCTCCTTCTTAACGCTTCCAATGTCCCTGACTTCTCACACATAATTGGATTCCAAGACATTCAGAGCGTACACATTCCAACACAACATGGAACTGATCATCTGAGCCTCTTTCTATTTATTTAAAGCTTTCAAAAGCTAGAAAAGAGGCAGCAGTCATTTCAGCCTATGCACACAGCGTCACTGCTTACTGTGTCAAAGACAACCCAACTCAACTTATTGTTTGCATCATGTCGACCGAAGAAACAGGTTTCAATTGCTTGAAATGTTCAAGAAAGAATCACATATAGATATGTTGAACTTAGACTGTGGTCCATCTGTTTTATATTTGATAAAGCTCCTTCTCCTGAAAGTGTTGTAAGGAATGAATATCTGCTATTTTGAAAGGTTACGTGTAGAGGTGGGGGAAGCAGCTGCATGTATCACAAAACTACTGGGTGCATCCGGCCACTTCTAAAGAATGCCTATTTGTATGACTTTGTGTTTAGATGCAGCCAGTTCAATCCATTCCACAAAACAATAAAAGTACTTCCTGCTTCCTTCTGTTTATATTTTAAATATGATGCAGGGTCTTAGATATTGTACATCTTACCGACTTCTCATCCAGTCTCCTGACCAGCTTTTCATCCTTACTCCTGTTCCCGAGCACAAGACAAAAGGGGATGCACTTTGAGAAGGTATAAGACATGTAATGCACAAAAGGATGATATCTCCAAGTCCTGTGGAAGAGCAGTGTCAAGTAATGTATTGCATCCTTTTACTGGTGCAAAGGCTTCAGTAGGATAACGTTCAGTACTGGATTTTAATATGGTGACTTTAAATGTTGACAGTCAAATTTTACACGGTTTGGTTGCAAAAGGTGATTCCTCTTGTCCAGAATCAAGATGCATGATACATATCTTCATAGCCAGAATCAAGATGGAGGTTGCATATTTTCACAACCCAATGCACAAGGCACCCCAGAAAGAGCTCAGATTTGTTGTTCAAGATTAGCACTTCCAATGTTGTTTTTCTGCCATTTGGTCTGAAATTAGCCTTTGGGTGTTTGTGAAGGTAATGACTGCTCTTGTGAGGATGCTGCACAATCAATGAAATTCCCCACACCCATATCTGGATGAATGGCTTTCTCATTCACTTTTGGAAAGTTGGACAGAGGGCGACCTTCAGTTGGTCATGAGGCTTCTTCTAATGCACAATTTTCTGATCAACTTTAAGTAGTCCGATCTGACAACAGTACAATATCTGGCGTTTACAGGGGCCAGGTTGCCAACCAACAAAGATATGGTGGTTCTTCAGGAGAACAGAGTCTTGTACTTACAGGCATGCAGGCTTTGATGGGAGAGGACTTTCCAAAGTCTACGACTTGGCTTCAGGTCCACAGGGACATATCAGCAACAGTAAAGAAAGTTCCCTGGGCAAGATTTCATCAAGCAATCTTTGTGTGCCATCTGTTGGCTTCATGGACTCTCGCTTCAATGAATCTCCTAACCCAGATCAGCATGGTGCAATCCATCAGGAAAGAGCTTCAGTAGTGGCTACTTCTGATACATCTATCAACAGGGACTCCCAGCTGTTCCGCGCTACCGACGGGGCGCCTTGCGTGGGGGTAGGTTTTCGTACCCAGGCTGCTCGCACTACAGGTACCTTACCTTAACGAGCAGCCCAACGGGAACAGACTGCGGGGCCCACTAGTGATACTCCTAGGGTCTCCCCGCTAGAGCAGGACCACTTGGTATGCCCCCTGATTGACCCAGTGAGGTTGTATCTCTCTCCTTTATTTTATTGTGTTTTTTCACTGTGTAGCACCAAGCACCCGAGGTCCTGAAGAATTGCCAGTTGGGCAAGAAACATGTCGACCTATTTAGAGGGTTGAGTTAGTCCACTGTGCCCCTCACAGTCCCTATCTCCCCTCCCACCCCTTTTAACTAAGGGAGTCAGCCACCTGAATAAAGACCCTTGTGGACTGACCCACCTTCTTTTAATCTCACTATTCCCTCACGACTACACCTTCGTCCAGACCCCTCTCACGCACTCAACCATTGGCTGGAACGAAAGAACTCCAACAAAGAGCGCCTACGGCGCCCGTCGGACATTGCAGCGCCAGTCTGACGAGGAGCAGGAGACCAATGATGAAGCATGACACCTAGTTTTCTGGGTGTGTGAGGTCTTCTAGTTCTAACAAGGGAACACCCTGTTCCCTGCTACTTCTCTACTCCCATACACACACATACCTCTTAGTTGTTCTTTTCCCCGGGGGAACTTTGTACTCTTTTGCGATTTAGTTGACTGGACAGGTACACTGGACCCCGTTAAACATTGTCCACAGGTGATTCCCACTTTTGTATTGAACTCCCATATGCATGCCAGTTCTGAATATCATAACAACAAATGTCAGCTGATATGGATGAAGGTCCACATTAGGTTCTTTTCTCCTCCAGCACAAGTAGAGAAAGCTGGGCAGACTTCAGACATTGAAATTGAAGGAGTTGGTAGTTATCAGCAAGACTCCTATGGAGTTTGCTCTTAGATTTAAGGATCTGAGTTACTGATGAGGGCTGACAATATGATAGCCGTAGCCTCAATTAACCGAGGAGATGGGGCTCGGTCCATAAGTCTGACTCTCATAGCATATTTAATTTTCCTTTTGGCTGGGCCATACCTGTTTTCCCTATCAGTAATTCATATCAAGGGCTCCATACTCCAGCAGTCAAACTCAGAAGGAGGTTCATATCCCCCCAGAATTATTGAGTGAGTCCTTTAGTTTTTTGGAAGCATCTGCAACAAATGGGGTCGACCATTGATACATCTTTTTGCCAGCAAAGGGATGCTCTATGAGGTTTTGTTCCCGGACCAGACAAGAGAGTATATGAACAATAACTCTAAAATGTCAGTGGATACTGGGTCTTCTTTACGCCTATCCCCATTATCCTCTGTGTGAGAGCATACCTCTTTTTTGTGCTGTCACCCCATTTTTTGTAGAATTTTATTGCTGTTTTTTAGACTCAGGCACCCTGGAGCACTGTTGTTTATAGCCCAGTGTATGTGCACTGCATACTAAAACATGTGAAAATTGGGTAGACCCTGGTTACCAAATGTATCTCTTTTGGAAGCTCATTGTACATACTATAGAAAGAACACCCATGGCACAGAAAATTAAATGTCACCTGTGGACTGCAGCATTTATTGTGCCATCCTCTAGTAAGGCACGGGAAAACATGGCTTCTGGGCTACCACTGAAGCCTTGCTGCTGCAGTTTAAACCTGCAGTTCGACCTGTCAAAATAACTCTTTTAAGAGGGGAAAAACCTTCCTTTTAAATATTACAAAGTCACCCATATTTAAAACTTCTACCTCACCAGGTAGTGTGCATTGTATGTAAAAGTGTGTCATGCAGAAATGTCATCATAAAATGTCCCTGCAGTGACAGATTATCAAAAGCTATTTTCCTGTGGAAGTCTCTTACTATTCTACGAGTAAAGCTACATTACAGATTAAAATATGGATTCTAATATATTGTCCATGGGATAAGGTAGAAAAATGTTTCAACCATTATTTTTACTATTGATTAACACTCCATTACAATGGTGAAGTTGGATTTTTACTGCATATTTAGGAAACATGACTTTTAGAAAGTTGCATTCGAAGCTCCTGGAGTCTAGTTTGCATTAGCCTGACACCTGCTGCGGTCTCAGTCCTTGACTTTAATGAGGTGTAGAAACTGCTCCTAGAACTGGACAATGCTTGAGGCCTGGTGAGAGGGTGGGCTGAGAGAGGCAAAGGTGACCTATATCAGCTCGGCAAGGACAACTGGGTGGGCTCCAGAAACTTCATTAACTTGAAATTGACAGACCTGATGCATTCCCATTCATAGTCTAGAGCGGCTCTAGGGAGGTGCGATTGGTGCCACCGCACCAGGTGCTGACTTCAGGGGGCGCTGTATAGTAAAATCTATTGTGGATTTAAAAGCTTCTTACCTCCAGAAATTTTCCGGCACTGCTGGAGAGAGATCTTGTTTTGTCTAATGGAAGTTGTGACTCATCATAAAGTAGTGCAGAGGGTTAATATGCCTGCTACAAAGCACGTGTACCATCCAGATCACAGAAGTGCATATGATGTGAATAGTTCAGTGGATTACTACTTTTGTATGAGAGATCCTTTTGTTACTTGCGATTTATAAATTGAAATCCTAATATAGAACAGTCATCAAAGAGCTGCATGAAAACTGCAAGGTATAGGTTACACCGTTATGATTTTTTCCCCAGTCTTACATTATCCGACTGTTGCAAAAAGGCTTAATTTGGGTAGAAATCAATTCTTATTAGTAAAGTCAACCCCCAACCATGGTGATACATCTTAAATTCGGAGTTTGTTCTTCTCTAGATCAAGCACTCTCAAACTATACTGCCAATTAGTATGGATGACAAGTGACTTCTATACCTTGTAGTCTATACCTTGTAGTCTTCTTTCTTATGTAAAAATTCCCATACACTGATTTACACATGCGTGATTCATTGTCTCTTTGTAACTTGTGTGTGATGTAAAGTGCTCTGACACCATACACTGGTATGAGTAGCGCTATAAAAGAAAAGAAAAGCATGTGAGATATAGTGATTATGGAGACTTGAAGGTCAGGGTTAAATGGAGGTAGTGAGGGAATTCATGGAGATGGAGGTCATTGGGGGTTGTCAACAAACATATGTGGAAAGTGAGCCCATATATCGATGCCCGGGCGGCTGGCGCAAGACGCCTCTTAGTTCCCATCCTGAATAGTTACCAAATAAAGAGACAGGCGCTGGAAACAGGAACACAAAGAACAGAGTTTTATTTCTCATGAGGAGAGCCTGTCATTTCGGACACGAAACACAGTGTCTTTCGGGAGGTGCTCTAACAACCTCTCTGAGGCCTGGCCTCTTATACCCTGGTTTATGACATATGACCTTTCTTTATTACAATCAAGACATTGTGAAGCAAGGAAAAAGACATCCCCGTAATCCTCGTGTCAATCCCACCCCACATATATCCACAATAGAGGCCCTCACCCTGCTGACATCAGGAGGGGGTGTTATCGCGCAGCTGAGTGTTCCGCCGATTCTTAGGATGTGTGCGCCTGATCGTATTCCAGGGGGTGGGGAGGTCGGGATCAATAGTGGGTCCTTTGAAGAGGAGTGACTCCATACAATAAGGGGCAGTAAACAGTATCTCCCGGCTTAGGCGATGGCCTCGGACCTGTGTGGACAGTCAATCGCGGAGGGAGGGTTTACCAACAGAGGGATTATTCATGAAAGGAAAGGAGGTGTTGGTCAGGCGCGGCCGTGACTCCCAAGGACAGAGTCATGCGGACTTGTGCATGTGAGGGAGGGGACAGCCAGGGTGCGCAGAGGGAGAGGGTCATTTGAGAGTGGGGGGGGGGGTGTTCAAATGCGCGCAGGAGGGAAGCTGGGGATTTCAATGAGCGGGCAAAGAGGCCATGGTGCCTAAAATGGCTGTCAGGTACATGTGGGCACGGGCCTTTACTGGCGGGGTGATGCGGTCAACGTCTCACGATATTCGTGGTGCGTACAGGGAGGGGTATGGGAGAAGAACAATGAACGCCGCTTATGTACATCAATTTTGTGAATTTCCACAGTCGCCTCTTTTTACATAACAAAGTTCATTTCCTAATTGATGGGCGTACATATAAGCATCTGTGGTTGATGAAATAGCATTTGTCAATACTAACATATTGCATATAACCATGAACAGTCGATGCGATTGGCAGAATGCAGCACATAGGAAATTGCATTTGTTGGGTTCCTAATGTTCAAACGTACTACATAGCATAAATGCTTCTGACTTTCTCAAAAAATGTGACCAATGAACATTTTGACCAAGTAGTTGAGGGAGGAATTCAGTCCAATACATATGATCTCTTCGTCACAGTGTCTTTTTCGCAGTGAGCCATCACTGGTAGGCTCTAGTCCGTGTCCTTTCGTTGGCGCTGTTGAGCACCGGCGGTGGAGCTATAGGTCCAGCTCGGATTTAACCTTTCGCGTTGCAAGGTGCGGTCTGTCCTCTGCTGTTAGACCACAGTCCTGTTCCATAACCAATCCTTTTAGCGGTGCCTTATGCTCGGCACCTATATTTCCGTGGCATAACCCTATTTCCACTAATATGCTGTTCTTCCTTTCGGCAAAAAAAAAGTCATGTGGGAAAGAGGGGGTGTGGTTCAATAGTCGATGGAGGAGAGGGCGGAGTGGGGTCAGATTTCTTGGGACACACAAAAGGGACCAAGGGAGCAAAGGATAACGAGCAAGCAGGCCCATCAATCGGGCTCGAAAAGGGGGACGGAGGCGTCAGGCACACGTGGGTTAGCGGACAGAGAGCTTCAGGACAGCCCTTCATCCTTTCGTTTACCGCGTTTGAGAGTGCTGCCTCGTCCCGTATCTTGTTGCGCTGTGGCTCCACCTTTGGTCGAGGTCGCATGTGTCTCATGATCTGCAGCCAGGCTGTGCGTCACGTTCGACCCTTCTCCTCCGGTGATCGTATATCTTTGAATGGGTAAAAACAAGTTTTAGAGAACTGGCAGGAGAAGAGATTTTTACATTTGAATTCCACTCGCAATCCTAGCACCTGGGGGTTATGTTCATTGGTCATAGTCAGAAGTCTATTACCATGAAGTTAGTATGTGGGTATTTCTACTGTGTTCGCACCAAGTCTAATCGGCGTTCATTCATGACACATATGGACAGAGGTCAGACTCCTGTCACTTGCGTATTTCATCAAAAACTCCAAAATTGGCAACATTTAGGGGAGACTCGTCCTTCTAACCCGAGCCTTAACAGTCTTACGTTTCCCTTTAGAGCTGGCTAACTCTTTCAAGCAGAGCGGGGGTGCAATCACCGAAAGACAGTGTTAAACAGGTTTTTCTCGAGGGGCGACAGTTACTCATGGTCATCAGTTATACATCGGGGACAGCAGCTGGGGTCAATCAGGTGGGGCGGGGACGCTTCGGGCATTCGCGCTTGAGTGCAAAGGGGTGGGGCAATCTGGGCTTTGGGGGTCAATCTGGAAATTGGGGACCAATCTGGGCATTGGCGCTTGTATCTCTAATGAACTAAAAAATAGGATGCCATTGACATATAGTTCCCTATAAAAAGGCCAGATTAGGGGACATTAGTCGTCTTACCTGTCCTTTCTTTCTTAGCCAACTCGAGTTCATTCATTTTTCAGAAAGGAGAGGTAGTAATATGGCAAGTTACAATCGTTTTAGTTTTTGTCAATTTCGCTGAACACCTTCGCGTTCAATAAGTTTCCAATTAGATTGGTGCCAGCGGGGCACGATTTTACCATAAAAAGGGAAGAGGGAACAGGGGGACTCTCGTAGAGAGTGAGAGTCGTCCGCAACCTAAACGAGCCATTCGGTACACGTATGACATGTAGAGAGAGAGGGAGAGAGAGAGAGATAGATAGAGAGGGAGAGAGAGAGAGAGAGAGAGAGAGAAAGAGAGACGTGTACGGAAATAGGTCAGTTAGTGCGCTCACAACCCAGAACAGCAGGGGTCAGGTAACAAAGAGACGCGAACAGAGGGGAGACATAAACCCATACACTACATACACACTAACTCAGATGAAGGAAGACAGTACATGTATTACATACAAAGAGATTCACGACAAAACATAGAACAGTTATTGGCCAAGAAGATCTCTTTCTGCATCCTGCGTATCTTTAGTATCCTATTTATCTACGGGCTAAGCTCTTTTTACCTTTTCTTCCTTTTTCCTCTCGTTTGCTATCTTTGCGATCGTTCTCGATTGCTAATACTTACACCTCGGTCAGCCGGTCAGAAATTAACCTGGTCGGGCTATTGCCCACGGTTGGATCTTAAACCACTTTTGAGTTTCTTCTTTTGGTGATAAGTTCTCCAGGCTGAGGCAACGGAGGGTATTGATCGGGAGAACAGTCGGACAGCTTGGCTATATCTATAAGAGTGCGAGAAGGAGGTGGTACATTTTGAACATCAACAACATTCCTACTTTCCCAGACGGGTGGTGCCTAGGTAAACCTTACCCCGGAACTTTCCTTGTCCTTTCCCTATCTAGTTAAACGTCATAGTTGCACTATCTGGCGTGCTGGTTCGAGTCAAATTCCGTCATACAGTACTAACCCGTCAAGTTTCTAAGTCAGTCCATCCTCCAAGTCGCTACGTTCTAAGGAGGAACAGTCATATCAATGTCTACGTCTTTCAAAACTCGTTAGCATAAGTACTATGCTCAGATCCCCTCCTTCCCCTTTCGTTGGTCGTTCGATCATCACTCCTCCATACTTCAACCGATGTTCCGACGTGACCTGCAGAAGGGAGGAGAAGAAGGGGTGGGGGTAGCATTCAAAACACATCAACGCGCATAAATCCGAACAAATGTTTTTACCTACCTCATACTCGACCTATCTCCACGGGGTTCATTTCCTACCATCTCGGCGTTTAAGCCCAGAGGGTCCAGTAGTGTTAGGTAGACAATCATCGATGGTCTGCGTATCTACATGAATCACTCGAGCGTAGCCTTTTAGGTCATGTTGTTGCGTGCTTATCTAGGGTCCTGATCGATACTGTGACCTTATGCCCCTATCCGGCTATAAATCCATTTATTCCCTATATTGGCATAACCGTTCAAGTGCGATTTTCTGAAAAGTCATCTCTGGCCTCACACGAACAGAGCCGCATTCCAGCATGACTCTCTGCTACTTCCTTTGCGACCAATTAGTGCAATGACAGAGCAGCAGTCACTATCTGATATTCCTAGATAACACTCCGAGTTCTTCAACAAGATAAAAACTTAGCAAACCTGGAAATCCCCGCTTGCTATGTTTTGATTAGTAATGGAACTCTAATGAGCAACTGATAACTGTCACTTCCTAGTGACATCTTTAATTGACGTCTTATGTCCAGCAAACTTGCGTCAAACCCGGCACCTGTCAGGTATAAATATTACCAACGTTGCCTTAAGCAATGAGCGAACATGTTGCTGATGCCAGCTGCCTGCATGACCCCGTGTTGGTAAAAACTAGCACTCTGTCGCTGCAGCCTGCTATCCTGTGGTGGTGAAGCTACTGATTACCATTATCGCCGCTACAGCGCGAACTATGGTTCAGTACGCTTGAGGAGCCGTGCAGCCGTCCTCTGCGAAGACATCCAGCCCAGCTGCCCGCGGACGCTGTCACCCCTCCTTCCTCGACGCGCTGAGAGAAGCCGCTGCCTTTCTCGTGTAGAGAAATCCAGTCCCGGCGCTTCCAGTTTACCCTCGCGGGTGACTGGGATATCGAGAGAGACCCCTGAAGGAGATACCAATCCTCCATCATTCTATTCAGAGGTATGGTGTTGACTAAACCCTTAGATGAGAATTCTTGAAACAAACCTTGGCAAAACCAACTTAACTTAAGCTACTTACTTACTCCCCTTCTCACGTGTTAGGCTTAGGTCAGGCACACTGGGGTAGGCTTAGTTAGAAGCACCAGTTGAGTATGTTAGCCTAATGTATATATGACTGTATATATGTTTTATTACTTTTAAACCATTGTATGGCTAAGAAACCATATCAATGCTTTTACAGTTCTATTTCGCAATACTTATCTTACTGTACGTACTTTTTATAATAACAGTTATTGCAATTGTGGCAATACATTTCTCTTGTACGAGAAGAAAGACTGTTCAATAAATGTTAATCCTTTATTGATACACGCCCGTCTCTCTATTCTCTACATACTGTGAAAGTAAACTGCACTAGACTGACTGAGTGAAATCTATGTCTATTGTTTCACACGACCCTAGAGATCGACTCTTGATCTGAGGAGCAAAGTTGTCATGTTGCACGGTTGTTGGAAAGCTGAATCCCTTCTTGTCTGTGCCAAGGAAGCTGATCACTTCCTATGCAGAGAAGAAAGTTTCCAGTGACCTCTGAGCTAGTTGGTAACACAACCCAATTAAGTTTAGCATAGTCAGTGGAGGCCTGGAATATCCGCAGTTCCACGTCGATACTACTGTTTATGTTATTCCAATGCGCAGGGCCTAGTGGGAAACTAGGAACTACACTACATGGCGCCCTAACGTTTGGTAAGGCGATAAACTAACGCAAGACTTGTAGAGTAACTCAGTCGTGCATATTTCACACCCTTTCTCCCGTAAATACTCCAATAGACGTCTGGAGTGGGTGAAAGGTTAAAATCCGCCCGACCTTAGTAGGAAGAGATTCCTATGTAAAGCTCTGGTTTATTCAACGTTGAAGGATACAGTGTTCCAAAATATTGTGCATCTAATCTTTGTCTCCTTGGAGACCTACTCTGCAAAAACTGCATTTTTACAATGCCAGAAAACAACGGCACCACTGGGGCCGCAGCAGATGCGACTCAGCAAGGTCCCGAATACACAGACCCGGGTGCTATTATCATCCCGGTCCAGTTAAGAAGATCTATAACTTTAAAACTTATAGAAAACGGACTGCCACCTCAAGGTGGTACAGTAATTTTCGTGATAGAGGCTCACGAGTATCGGCAGACAGAGGTATTCTATTCATGGATAAACTTTCCAGCGGTAAACGCTATAACACAAGAGTTTCACTATTACAAAATAGAGGAACCTCCGGATGAGTACGCCCCTTTCGAGGAGGTTGAAATCCCACTTAAATTTCAAGAGCACCTGCTCTGGTTTAATGGCGCCCTAAAACACAATGATCACATAACTAGGCTCGGTCCACTAGGTAGACCAGGAGCCACGTGGCCGTTTCTAGCCAGCTACACACCACATCCTGACATTACAAGAATGTCTAGAGAAGAGCTGTTAGCACAGCTAAACACATTAATAAAAATACATAGGCAATTAGTCCAATATGTAATACGGACTGCAACAGTCCAGCCTGCTGTTAATACACCACAGCTGACCCCTCATCAGGGGAACACAAATAAAATTACACCACAGAACATACAGTCATGTCTTGGTAAAACACCCGTAAAACGGGAACAAATTCCTTTCTGGTTAGCCCAGAAAATCACTCAAATAGAGGCAGTATTTCCTGATACTACCCCTATTGAGAAACACAGAATCTTGACCATCTGCCTTCCTATGGGAATCGCACCACACGTGGAGGACTGTGACACTTGGGGTACAGTCTTTGCTTCCATTTACACAAAAACACACGGTGTTCCGTCTATGGCGGTAATACCAGACGTGCTAAAACAGATTCAAAATGAATTCGGTCCAGAGCCCGCTTTAAATCTAGGTATGAAACTACTGAAAGATTTCAAGCAGGTCACGGCTATATTATTAGCCAACGTAAAGGGAGAAGCAGCATCTGTGGCGATTCGCCAGAAGTTGAGGGAAACAGATATAAAAGATCCTGTTGAGCTTGCAAAAATCATAGAGAAATGCTATGAAGAATTAGGTAGAGACAGCTTGGGTGGAAAACCAGTTAAGCCCCAACTGCTCGAAAATCCTGAAAAATTATTTATTAAAAATAATTCAAACACTTCTAAAAAGAGCTGGGATGGAAATAAACAATCCACTCCCAAGGAAAAAGTTTTCCAGTCCAGAGGAAGGTCTCCTCGACGGAGGGAAAGAACTCCGACTCGAGAACGCCAGTCTCCCCAACGGGAGCCCTCTGAGAAAAGATATAACCTTAGAAATAGGGATAATATAAAAAAACCTGATAGATATCAAAGTATTGATACACGTCCCTCTCGATCTCTTCCACAGAATTCGGAAAGAAGAGGACGGTCAGACCCAGGAGAGCACACCAAGTCCAAAGACAAGGAACCTGCTCAAAATAAGAAATCTCAATTTCAGAAAAAGAAGGTAGCCAGTTTTAGAGTAATCAACCATGCCAAGAATACTGAGGACACAGTTGAAAAACGGGGAGTGGGCATTGACAATGTTGGACAGTGCAGCAGAAATCAGTATAGCGCGCAAGATCTTGATAAGTCATCTGGAGACAGTGGACACGAATGAATTCATTCAGGTTGAAACTGCCGACGCCAGGCTTAGCGAGCCCCATAAAATATACGAAATAACATTGCGTATGGAGGGTGATAAGACTAGGAAAATTAAGGGTCTATTTTGGGATAAGCTCTCAAAAGGCTATGATATTCTGTTAGCTGAAAAAGATTGGCCCCCAGAGTTTGTCAGGGAGTGCCCTCGTGGCGAAGAAGTGATTATGCCTGCCTTCTCGAATCACATTCCGATTCATAAAAAATACACATATGCAAGGAAATGGGCAGTGGCCCAGGCACCTGCATTGTATAAAAATCATGTAGGATGGGATGAGGATTCACCGCCTCACAAAATCCAACTAAAAAGTGAACCAACTGCCCAACGGCAGTATCCCATAAAGCAAGAAGCTAAAAAACAGGTCAGGGAGATCTTAGATCAACTTGAGTACCAGGGGGTGATTGAAACATGCACCTCTCAGATGAACAATCCTTTGTTTCCTGTCTCCAAGCCAGACAATTCATATCGTCTAGTTTTGGACTACAGACATCTTAATACATGTTGCAAAACTTTTGCAGTACAAAACTCGCATAGTGCAGCCCTAATGAATAACATAGTTAGGAAAAAGTACAAAACGACATTAGACATTTCTAATGGTTTCTTTTGTCAAAACATTGCACCAGAAAGCAGATACTTGACCGCTTTCTCCGCATTTGGGTCACAGAAAAAATTCTGTCGACTCCCACAGGGGTTCAAGAACAGCCCAGGACTATTCTCAGCTAGGGTAACAGAGTTACTACAAATCTATGATGATGAAGCATTGTCTTACGTAGATGATATTTATCTCACAGACGACGACTTGGATACTCACTTGAAAAGAGTGAACACCATTATACTTGGGTTCGCAGCAGAGGGTTACAAATTCAACTTTAAAAAGTCCCGAATTGCCCATCTGACAGTACTATTTTTAGGGTACGAATTATCAAGTGAAGGGAAAAGCCTAGCGGACAACTTCTTAGAGAAGTGCGCTGTACTCCAAGCTCCAAAAACGCTGAAGAATTTACAATCAATACTAGGTTTTCTGAATTTCGGAAGAACTTACATCCTAAATTACGCAGAGAGGGTTAAACCTCTCTACGAACTAATAAAACCTGATTTAAAACAAATCAATTGGACTCAAAAACACACAGAAATTTTGAGATCACTGCAAACAGACATGTTAGCAAAAACAAAATTAGATACACGTGACAACACGATCGATCTTGTAATCCGAGTCATCCCAGGAAGATGCGGATTCACGTACCTAACCTCTAATGAGGGAGAAAAGGTACCTATTTCAATTAAATCTCACTTGTACACACAAGCAGAAAAAACATTCAGTCACACAGAAAGAACTGTGAACGCTGTGCAAATCGCATTAGCAAATGAACGAGAACTAGCACACGGCAAACGGATTAATATCCTTACAGCGGAATCCGCCTTCGAGGCGCTATTCAGCCCAGTAAACCTGCCTACAGTGTCACTGGATCCGAAATGGATACAGTACATAGATTCTCTAGGAGCGGAGGACGTGAAATACTATTTCGCCCCGCAATTTGAAGAACTGAATGATTTAGAATATGAAGAAGAATATCCTCTGCCAACCGAAATTCTGCCTCTCCCACAATATGCCTGTATAATCTATACAGACAGCTTTGTACAGCATTTTAATGTAGAGAGCAAATCCTACAATGCAGCATGTGCGATCATTAAAGGTCGTTGGCTGTGCGGTAAATTCAGACCGAAAGTAACAAAAACTGAATCTGTAAGAAACTGTTCGGTTCAAAGAACTGAAATCAGATCTTTAAAGATGGCGCTCGAAAATGCAGAACGCGAATTCCCCACACTTATAGTGTGCGATTCTCATTTTTGCGTCAATTCTTACAACAACAAACTGCAGAGTTGGATCGAAAACGACTACAAAGATGACACAGGTGCCACAATAAAGCATAAATTGCTCTGGAACGAGGTAGCTCTTTTACACAAAGAACTACAAAAGACTCACGTGATTCACGCACAGAGTCTTCAACGTGATGGCGTTCACGTTGCAGGGAATTCATTGGCTAATACAGCCACCGCGGAAGCAACTAACCCGGCTTCCGTAGCCACAAAAAAGCGTACAGATAAGTACATAGACGGGGAAACCATGCTGGCAGTAAAAACGACCGTAAAAGGCGACTGTGCAGCACTACCCGTAAACTATCCACTCAATTATGCATACATAATCGATGCAAACTCCGTTCCTTTTGCTCGAATCCCTGGAGTGGGGGACAGAGTAATTCCAAACAGGAGCAGGAGGGGCTTCCTCTTACTGGAAGCACACATGGGGTTGGGTCTGAAACACCAAACAATCAAAGCCTCTCTGAAAGAATTGCAATCAGAGTACTGGTGGCCAGGAATGAGTATAGATATTCAATGTTTTGCTCAAAATTGTGAAAACTGCAATAGAGATCGCAGTAATGAACAGGCCAGTGTAGTTTCAGGATCCCTTCTAGACAGCATAAGGCGGTCTATCTGCGCAATCAAAGAAGAGAAGCGCGTCCCAGTGTACAACGTTTAAGACGAAAAGCACTTAAACATGAGGCCACCAGCGCTCGGCTGACGCTAGAACAGTTATAAAAGATTAGCGAGTCCATATCGGCACATACGCAATTACCACGTTCCATTCTGACCAGGGTCCTGCTTTCAGCTCTCGAGCCTATAAGGAGGCCATGGCCAGCATGGAAATTGGGTTGCGGTATTCTTGTCTGTCGCACAAGTGTGGTAGAAAGAAAAAACCGGGACATAAAGCAATCTATAACAGCGAAGGTATTAGGTTCAGGCGCTGGGTGGGTCAAACATTTAATAAGTGTCCAGACTAGTCTTAACAACATGCCAAGAAATTCTCTAAAAGGTTTCAGCCCATACGAACTATTGTTCGGAATTAGAATGAACGTTCAGGACCTCGATAGTCAGATGTCAGTGGTACAAGAAGAAACAAAGCAGTTTGAAGTAAAAGACCGTTTGGCTGTTTTACAGGAACTGAATGAAACAAGAAAATCATTAAGCAACATAAAGTTAAAGCAACAGCCAAGTACCACTGACGAGGCACCACCCGCAACAGCCCCAGCAAGGCCTGTCTGGATTCCAAAGATTGGGGATCTAGTCAGGGAAAAGATCGCGGTTAAGAAGGAATTTGGGCCTTCTTACAGAAAAGCAGTACCTGTCTTAGCAGTCACCGGAACAAGATCAGTTGTGCTACCGCCCCTTGCTGGTAAAAAGGAGAACAGAGTCGTGTCCATCGATCTGGTAAAACCACAAGCATGTGGCCTATAATCAACAGTAGGCCCAGTGGACTCCCAAGAAACAACAGAATACCCAAACTTGCAACAATCCAAGAGGTTCAAACTGAAAGACTCATCACATTCGATCAGCCTGCAGTGCACAATAAAGGACTATGCAATAATGCCATGGAACTCGTGCCTCTTGAAACACAGATTGAAACAGTTCGTCAAGAAACAACACCAGTCTACAATGATGTGGCATCAGAAAGTGCTACCGAGAGACAGATTGAAAGAACAATCCCATCAATTGACAGAACTGCCTCTGGTTATTTCATCAACTTCGACAACTTCTCTGAAGATTTAAACGACCCCGAAGTGATGCCAGAAACAAAAAAGTCTTTTAAAGAAAAAGCAACGGAACTCTTTCATCAACTAAAGGAAATCTACCTAATTTCCCCTTGGCTAGAGTTCTGGTTCGGTCTAGGTGTATTTTTCCTCCTGCTTTGGCTCATCATGGTACTGTGTTTGGGAAAATTCATTGAAGGAAAATATATTACAATGGACACAGCAAGTCAGAACATCAACCTAGTCCTGAAACCACACAGATCATCCCACGTGAAGAAAAGAGAACTGTCAACAGTAAATGTCACAGCAATTCCAATACCTGGTGGGGTAGTATGGGAGAAAACAGACTATGAGATCTATGGTCCGGTCGAAATCCTGAAGTATCCTCATCAACTAAAGGTTTCCTTAAGTGACTTTGTGACACCAAGTACATTCTCTGATGATTGGGACTTTAACAGTATTAATGACATGATGTCTGATTTAGTAATGTCAGCTAGATTCACAGATCATGATTATTTACAAGGTTCATCTAGTTATGAGCAGTTATTCTGTTATACCCACTATGGGGATCATTACTTGCATAAATCTGCACAGCCTAGAAATGTTTTTATGTATAATCAATGGGAACATTGTGCTACACCACCTAAAAGCAGTTCTAAAGCATTCTTTGAGAAATTCAAATACTTCTCAGGGTTTAACACCAGTGATGCAGAAACGTTTTATTACAAACTGTTAGATAAAACAGGAATGAAAACAATGCTGACAAATTCTAAATTGATATATTCAGAAGCATTTTATGACAAAATGATGACATTTGGTTTTGATTATTGGAAAAATAATATTGAAACGAAAACAATTTGGGGTACAAAAGATTGGCAGGTGCAAGGCATAGAAGCACTATTTAGAACCTGCATGATACCGGAACAAATGTTATTTTTAAATGACACTGTACACCAAACATCTTGTCTTGGCCTAGCTAAGAACAAAGAAATGAAAACACCGTCTATACCAAAGCCAATACCTGAAAATGCAACAGCTGATATTGAATTAGACATGTCACAAATTTTACATTTCAACAGAACACATCCTGATTGGAAAAAATGGTTAATCTGGCCTACAGACACAAATAGCTGTCAAGATAGGTTCCTGAATAAAACACAGGGTTTAAAAATGACCAGATTAGACCCTAGATACTCCCAGAGACAACATCCAGGGATTATAACAACATACAGTGTAGGGAAACTCTGCCTTGAATGGCTAACTACATCCACACTGGCTGAAATTAAGCAACACTTGTCTTTATTAAAAGATGGTGCTGATTTGCGCGACTTCATTCTTGGACCACGCAAACAGCGTCAAAAGCGTTTCATAGCGACCAGTATCTATGCTGCTTACAACGAGGCTTGGAAAGTAAAGCAAATTGAAACTGCTGAAAAAATACGAGAAATTGATCGTATTAATTTGGAGAAATCACTTTCTGTAGTAGACAATGGGTTAATGACTCTGTCTTCCAGAATATATTCTTTGGACAATATTGTATCCTCTGCCTTTGATGTGATAGACAGAGATTTGCTAATGTTACAACATGGCCAGTCTCAATTACGTTCTATTATAGAATTAGGCTGGACGCTGCAAAATCTTCGTTCAGGCTATGTGCCTTGGCGTTTAATCAACACAACGTCATTATTTTCCATTTTTAACCTTACTGATAAACAGATCAGTTTGGCACAGAAAGGAGCAGACTATACAATCTTGAGCATCGAGAAACTCGAGAGATTACCATTGACAATGTCAGAGAGCCCTGTCATTGAATGGATAATACACGGAATTATCACAATTCCGATAACAACTTTCCGATTTCATAAGTGCCTTGAGTACATACCTGCTGGCCAATATGAACAATTGGGTAAGGGATATGTAAAATCCGAATGGAAATTACCATACACTCATTCTTGCTATAGTGACAGCGACAAAAATGTATTTCTTAGTGGTGACAACTGTAAACACTCACTAAGCGGTATACTTTTGTGTCAGGGTATTAATTTACACGGAGCATGTGATGGAAATTCAAACAACCTTTCATGCCACCAGCTAGTCACACCTGCAACTCAGATAGAGCCCTTCTTTATGCAACTCGCAAACGGGAGTTACATTCTTAGAACGGATCACAGGTGCTGTGGCCTCGCGCCAGGGAAAAGTTATCTAGTACAAGTTACGTCCATGGTCAAATGTTGCATGCAAGCATTGTTCCCGAGCGGGCCTCCAGACATAGTGACTCCCCTCTGGCCTCGTCTGAATCTCTATTCTATACGAATTGATACATTAAGCAAAATGAAATCTGTGCTTTTACAGACAACAGTGCCTATAACGTCATCTAAAGAGACGTATGATCTTCTAGTGGCAAGGACGGCTACTGAAGTCCATGACCTTTTATCAACAAATTGCCCCGTGCATTTCGTAGAAATGTTTAGCCAACTCCTTAACATGTCTAGTGCAACAAGCATCCCAGGCATATTTAAGACAGTCTTTACGGGACTGCTAACACCCTTCCAGGCAATTTTGGGAATCTTTCCTAATTTTGTGCACTCCATCTTTGGCGGTATACCACTATTTTTGGGACTCATCGCAGGGATTCTATTTTTGACCATCCTGCTACGTTATGGCAAGCCTCGGCTCAGACATAGCTCCCATGGGAATGGAAGAGACGATCCTAGCAATGCGCTACAGGGACAGGATAACTAACGTCCTCGGATTGGCCAGGCTGAGAGATCTAAACATGACCTGGTTCCTTTCATTCAGACCGATATGGCAAAATTGCATTTTACCTGTGCTACGGTGTATGCTTTGCGGCGAGGAATGCGTGTTGGACATCTGTCTTTCACTTCCATCAGCAGTACCAATGGACGTCGATACTTTGCTAAGTCCAATAACGGCTCACGCATTGTGTTGTCCCCAGCGGCTACCAATCCTGATGACGGCATTCGTGGAGACTCCTGTACTACAGCCAAGTGGTAACAGTGGAGCGAGTGACAAAAGCAACATCATCCAGGTACAACGTTCTGTGAGCATTGCTGGTCCTGCCTTCAATGACAGCAATCATTCTCACACCTGCCAAGTTACAGCGCTATCTAATTTGGTTGAACTATCACCTGATTTTGTAGACCAATTCTTTGCGAGCCTGTCTGATACGATGTTCTCACCCATAGAGAAACAATAACTTTTGAGAAGCTTTCCGACACACAGCGTTCCCATGAACTCTGAATTCGGCCTTCAGTTTTGATCAACAAAAACTGCCAAGTGCTTTGGAAATATATTTTTCTTTGAATTGGACTATTTTTCTAAAAATTGACCTTTTTTGGCACGAACAATTCTTTGCTTAACGTAAAAACTATTCTTAGAGAACAGAAGCTTCACACTTCTACTTCTATTTCTAAGCACATCTAGAGACATAACAACATAACACCAGCCTCTAGCACACATGTTATTACAATGCAATTTTATGTGATGATTTATCTCGCATTTCTTCTGTCAGAGATACTTCATGTGTAATTCTTTTTGCATAATCGTTCATTGATTTCATATGCAATACCTTTTGAATGGTTACTATGCTTTAAAAAACGTACAGTACCTAAATTCCATGTATTACAAGTACGCCTATTTCGAATGCATTTATGTATTTTGGGGTGGGCAATGTTACACATGCATCTTATTGCTTAGTTTTAGTAATTTTTGATGGACATGTATACGTGGAGTGGGTGTTGCGTGCTTATCTAGGGTCCTGATCGATACTGTGACCTTATGCCCCTATCCGGCTATAAATCCATTTATTCCCTATATTGGCATAACCGTTCAAGTGCGATTTTCTGAAAAGTCATCTCTGGCCTCACACGAACAGAGCCGCATTCCAGCATGACTCTCTGCTACTTCCTTTGCGACCAATTAGTGCAATGACAGAGCAGCAGTCACTATCTGATATTCCTAGATAACACTCCGAGTTCTTCAACAAGATAAAAACTTAGCAAACCTGGAAATCCCCGCTTGCTATGTTTTGATTAGTAATGGAACTCTAATGAGCAACTGATAACTGTCACTTCCTAGTGACATCTTTAATTGACGTCTTATGTCCAGCAAACTTGCGTCAAACTCGGCACCTGTCAGGTATAAATATTACCAACGTTGCCTTAAGCAATGAGCGAACATGTTGCTGATGCCAGCTGCCTGCATGACCCCGTGTTGGTAAAAACTAGCACTCTGTCGCTGCAGCCTGCTATCCTGTGGTGGTGAAGCTACTGATTACCATTATCGCCGCTACAGCGCGAACTATGGTTCAGTACGCTTGAGGAGCCGTGCAGCCGTCCTCTGCGAAGACATCCAGCCCAGCTGCCCGCGGACGCTGTCACCCCTCCTTCCTCGACGCGCTGAGAGAAGCCGCTGCCTTTCTCGTGTAGAGAAATCCAGTCCCGGCGCTTCCAGTTTACCCTCGCGGGTGACTGGGATATCGAGAGAGACCCCTGAAGGAGATACCAATCCTCCATCATTCTATTCAGAGGTATGGTGTTGACTAAACCCTTAGATGAGAATTCTTGAAACAAACCTTGGCAAAACCAACTTAACTTAAGCTACTTACTTACTCCCCTTCTCACGTGTTAGGCTTAGGTCAGGCACACTGGGGTAGGCTTAGTTAGAAGCACCAGTTGAGTATGTTAGCCTAATGTATATATGACTGTATATATGTTTTATTACTTTTAAACCATTGTATGGCTAAGAAACCATATCAATGCTTTTACAGTTCTATTTCGTAATACTTATCTTACTGTACGTACTTTTTATAATAACAGTTATTGCAATTGTGGCAATACATTTCTCTTGTACGAGAAGAAAGACTGTTCAATAAATGTTAATCCTTTATTGATACACGCCCGTCTCTCTATTCTCTACATACTGTGAAAGTAAACTGCACTAGACTGACTGAGTGAAATCTATGTCTATTGTTTCACACGACCCTAGAGATCGACTCTTGATCTGAGGAGCAAAGTTGTCATGTTGCACGGTTGTTGGAAAGCTGAATCCCTTCTTGTCTGTGCCAAGGAAGCTGATCACTTCCTATGCAGAGAAGAAAGTTTCCAGTGACCTCTGAGCTAGTTGGTAACACAACCCAATTAAGTTTAGCATAGTCAGTGGAGGCCTGGAATATCCGCAGTTCCACGTCGATACTACTGTTTATGTTATTCCAATGCGCAGGGCCTAGTGGGAAACTAGGAACTACACTACAATGTGTAAGGGTGGTGGCCAGGTGGCATTTCCTCGGTATTGCTTAAGGGCATCTAAAACTTTTTCCTGCTATCTGTGGCATATAATGTAACTGCTTAAGTATTGGGCCTTTTTACCCTTCAACCTTAATAAAGCTGCTTATTTTTCGCTTATATTGGAGACAGTAGTAACACATTCGAAACTCATTAATGCAATCGCTACAATTATACTTTCTTTTTCAAAAAACCTTTAATTAAAAAAAATGTTGGCGCACAAATACGGGCCTACAACCCAGTGGGCCGGCTACGGCGCAGACTGGAACTGTGCATAAGAGGAACAAAGTCGGTGGCCATTCATTTCATAAAGTGCAGCAGTGCAATAAAATCGTATCGAACTTTCTTAAGGGGCGAGTATAATGCGTGTCAAGAATTCAAGCTTTCAATAATATCATCTCATTGTCCAACTATTTACTCAAGACCTAACGTATATCAATTCGTTGTCCAAATGCTCAATCAGTGCCTATTTCATACCAATTCATTGCTTCCAACACATAATTAGTACCCACCCTCAATCAGTTCACTGTCCCAACACATAATCAATATCCTTCTTATATCGCTTTCTTTTCCAAGCACATAATCAATATCCATCTTATCTACTTTCATTGTCCAAAAACTGCATACATATCTTAGAGCATCAAGGCTGAGCAATCAGGGTGCAACAAGGAGTTTGAAAGTTTCATTTTGTATCGGCGCCATTTTGGGCGAGGTCAGGCAGGTCCCAGTATAGTCAGAATGTCTCCACTGACTCGTGGTTGGACCAGAACCTCTTTGGGCAGTTCAAAAAGTTTTTCGCAATGGGGTAACAGACTAGCGATATGAACCATCAGTCAAAAGTGGGGAGGGAGGCAACAATCTTTCCTACCGGGTCATTCTGGTGTTCCACCGGAACTGAACAAATCTGTATCTTTGCAGGATTTTAGTCATTTTCAAACTGAGGCTGGCGCCGGCAGGAGTGCGCCGACGTCTCGTGGCTCCATCGGAGGACGGGGGGGGGGGGCGCCTCGTGGAGAGGTCGGCCCCCCGGCTCTTTTAGAATCTTCAAGGTTGAGGAGCACAGGGCGTGTGCCAGTCCCGGGCAAGAAAACCCGCTTTTTGATATGGACCCTCTTTGAGCAGGAGCGTTGGGGTGTCGCTGGAAGCCTCCACCTGGGGAGGTGGGGGAGGCTCGTTCGCGCCGCCTCCCCCTTCCAGCGACCCCGCGCCATTCCTCAGCTCCAGCGCTTTGGTATGGCCGTGCCAGGCAATGAAGATGGGGGGGGGGTCGGAGGCAGAAAGACATCCCCCCCCCCCTTTGTGGCTTTTCGTGGCGGCCAGACCAGGCGGGACTACCTGCAACTCGCAAGCGTTGCCGCTGAAGGGACTACCTGCAACTCTCCAGTGTTATCGCTGGCGGGACTACCTGCAACTCTCCAGGGTTATCGCTGGCGGGACTACTTGCTTTGGCTCCGGTTTTGCTGACGGCTGGAGCTGGCGATAGAGAGGGGGGGGGGTCGGTGGCTGAGGCAAGACATCCCCCCCCCCGTGGCCCACAGGGCAGAAGGAAAGAAGGGAATGGGGAGACCATAACAACCTTCGGGCCGTCCGCCCCACAGTCTCCCCTTCCGATGTCGGCCAGCCGAGCCCTGCTCTGCACGCATCGAGGCCTCGCCTTCCGGATGGGCGTAACCGCGGACCTGTTGCACTTCGGGAGCTTCCGGAATGGGGGTAGGTATCTATTGATTTGTATCTTTTTCATGTTACCGTTATTTGGGCGTGGTGGGCAGTGAGGCAGACATGTTTGGAGCAGGAATAGGCAGCGGAGCCTAGCTACCTCGTGGCTGTCTTGCCATCAAGCTTTCGCCATTTTATATTTCTTATTACGAACTATTTCTAATGTTTCTTATTTTTAGTGAAGTCGAAAGCTCATCAGGGGGTTACTGACTTAGCCCGATTTCTTTTATTTTTCCTTCCTTTCCTTAGCATGTTTCAAGCTAAAGTTTCTGTTAATAGGGTACGGTGATCACTTTATATTTTTATATGTCCTTTCATTAGGGGTACTCCTGGATGGACCAGATGAGTTACCTCCAATAAATGATCCGGGTGGAACTAGATTATCAATCAGTGGGGGGGCATGTGTCCTTTCATTAAGGTACCTGGACGGACCGGATGATCACCTCCAATGAGTGTGGAGCACATGTCCCTTCGTTAGGGTATCCACCTGGACGGACCAGATGGTCTACCTCCAATAAAAAGTCAATCAGTGGGGAGTGGGTAGGCCTGACGAATCATAAAGGGGCATAACCTACCCTTTACTACTTGCAAAGACTAGACAGAATATTTCTATTCCACGTTATTTGCAAACAGAAAATACCTCAAACGAGCAATTCCTTGGACAACAATGTCCAGTCAATCAATCAATCAGTGGGGAGAAAAACAGGCATGACGGATTACAACGGGGACAAACGTCTGCATTACCTGCCCTTCGCTATCCGCAAAGGGAGACAGAATATTCCTATTCGTCTCTGTTTGTGGACAGGGAAGATCTCAAAGAGCAACAATCGATATTTAATCGATATCAAACAATCAGTGGGGAGAAAGGTAGGCATGACGAATCATAAAGGGGCATTACCTACCCTTCTCTGCTTGCAAAGGGAGACAGAATATTCCTATTCCTCTTGTTTGCAGACAGAGAATATCTCAAAGAGCAACAATCGATGAAAATCGATAACAAACAATCAGTGGGGAGAAAGGTAGGCATGACGAATCATAAAGGGGCATTACCTACCATTCTCTATCTGCAAAGAGAGACGAACGTTCCTATTCGCCGCTGTTTGCAAACAGAGAATGTCTCGTTCTCAAGAAGAGAACCAATATTTCAAGTAGCAATCAAGCTAAATGAACCAATAAACAAACAATATCAGTATTTAAATATCTGATTCCAATACAATCAATCAATCAATCAGATGGATAAAACCATCCTACCAATCAGGCGTAAAAACGCCCTACTTAATCTTACCCGGACCGGACCATATGGACAGTTCTTTGTCTTCCTCCTCCAGCGCCCGATCGTTCTCTTACTCCATGCAGCATTCCCGTGGGATTCCAGTCAGGACAATAGGTCACTCGAGAGAGGTCCGTTCAGAATCGGTGAAGTTCATTCAATCGGCAGCCGGACGAGGGCCCTCTCAAGGCAGGTATACTCCAATCATTTAGATGTTCACCTCATCGTCTGGATCTCTCTTACTGGACCTTATGTCACTGATGGACCCCGCGTTGGGACGCCAATTGTGGAAAGTGAGCCCATATTACTATCGATGCCCGGGCGGCTGGCGCAAGACGCCTCTTAGTTCCCATCCTGAATAGTTACCAAATAAAGAGACAGGCGCTGGAAACAGGAACACAAAGAACAGAGTTTTATTTCTCATGAGGAGAGCCTGTCATTTCGGACACGAAACACAGTGTCTTTCGGGAGGTGCTCTAACAACCTCTCTAAGGCCTGGCCTCTTATACCCTGGTTTATGACATATGACCTTTCTTCATTACAATCAAGACATTGTGAAGCAAGGAAAAAGACATCCCCGTAATCCTCGTGTCAATCCCACCCCACATATATCCACAATAGAGGCCCTCACCCTGCTGACATCAGGAGGGGGTGTTATCGCGCAGCTGAGTGTTCCGCCGATTCTTAGGATGTGTGCGCCTGATCGTATTCCAGGGGGTGGGGAGGTCGGGATCAATAGTGGGTCCTTTGAAGAGGAGTGACTCCATACAATAAGGGGCAGTAAACAGTATCTCCCGGCTTAGGCGATGGCCTCGGACCTGTGTGGACAGTCAATCGCAGAGGGAGGGTTTACCAACAGAGGGGTTATTCATGAAAGGAAAGGAGGTGTTGGTCAGGAGCGGCCGTGACTCCCAAGGACAGAGTCATGCGGACTTGTGCATGTGAGGGAGGGGACAGCCAGGGTGCGCAGAGGGAGAGGGTCATTTGAGAGTTGGGGGGGGGGTGTTCAAATGCGCGCAGGAGGGAAGCTGGGGATTTCAATGAGCGGGCAAAGAGGCCATGGTGCCTAAAATGGCTGTCGGGTACATGTGGGCACGGGCCTTTACTGGCGGGGTGATGCGGTCAACGTCTCACGATATTCGTGGTGCGTACAGGGAGGGGAATGGGAGAAGACAAATGAACGCCACTTATGTACATCAATTTTGTGAATTTCCACACATAGTTGGACTGAGCACAATCAACGCCTTCCCAGGTTTAGAGTAAGGGGAGTCCTGAGAAAAGGGAAGCCTTTTTTCATGAGGCCCTGGATAGCAAAGTGGGTAGCAGCCCAGTGGGACCAGCCGCCCGTAGGGGGGGCTGGTACTAGAACCAGTTTGGGGTAGCCTAGGAGAAGGGGACTGCTTATTTCTCGAAACACATCCTTGCCTAGCACACAGGCTTTCCCTAAGAGCAAAAGATCTGTGCCATCTTTGATTCCATGTAGAATAGTGCATTCTGGGGTAGTTTTCATGGGCTGACAAAGTGGGTAGGGGTGCCCCTGGGAACTTTTTGCCTATAGGTTAGGGATCGTCCAGAAGTTATCCCCAACCACTGGCTAGTGAAAAGTACAAAGCTGCAACTCTCCCACAGCTCCTCTGAACATTTTCTGGAAGTGTGGAGGAGGAACCGAAAAAAGGACTACATCTGCTGTTTGAAGTCTGTGAGGAGGCCTGAAGGTCTGCACCTTCTCTCACTTTTATCCGGGAAAAAGAAGTGGGCTTCACTGGTTAGTTGGCTGCCTTCCTGTGTAGCTAAAGGGACATAACAAGCAGCACAATGCCTTTTTCCTGTAGTGCCCACTGGACGAGTTGCAACTGAACCCGGACTGGACCCTCCTGATGGTATCTGCTGGAGTGAGATCTGACCCCTGAGTGATAACCCTGAGGTCCTGAGACCTGTGGTTGTGTGTAGCTGGACTTTACAACAATCTCGGAAAAGTGGGACTTGGAAAAATGTTGCCTTCCAGGCCTCCATAGGACTGACCACCAAGTCAATCCACCCAAGAAGCAACCTCTCTGGTCAGGAAAATCAGGTTGTACACGCTCTGATTTTTTGTTTTTAATCTCATTATTTATTGTTTTGGGATAGTATACCAGAACAAGATCTGGCATCACAATGTTGCATAATTTAATACAAGGTAAAAAAGAGCAGCACGAAAATACTCACATAGAAGTAGCCACTACCTGGCCCCATGCTGGAGAGGGGTAATACAAGTACATACACCATATTTTCTTGTGTTTTCTTTGGGAGGGGGGACCCACAGATTTATACATATGTTGTTTACCATAGTGCACCAATCCCTTCCATGTATCCCTTCTTGCAGTGGGGGACCCTTAGTTTAGCCCCTATGTAACGGTTGGCGAGTAGAAGTCCTAGTGCCAGCAGGGTTCTTGTGGCCCGCACTACTCGGAGCTTTTTGCCACCTAAAAATTGAGTTCATTGAACCCCCATTGTAAAACTTTCCCATTTCGGTGCAGCCTTCCCAGACACAGCCTGCAGCCTTTTCCTACTGGAGGATTCTGAGCTCCAAAAAATGAGGCTAAGTCTCAACAAAGAAACTTTGACCTGCTGAAGGTTCAAAAAGTATCCGACCAAGAAGTGGACTTCCCTGTGCTCGTAATTTTACCTTTTCCCACCAAAGCCAATACCATCTTCCAGTGGCTATCCGGCATTAAGAGGACTTCCTCGGTTACGATCTGCAACCTTGTCCTGGTGTAGGATTTCGACTTCCATTTCAGAGACTATGTCAGTACGTAAAATATTTGACCAGGATGAACCTGCTTGGTGTATCCAAACTTTGCTCCATAATAATCAGGCTACAATTGCACATGGGTCCTGGTCACATGCTAGCAGTATGTTCTATTGGCGCTTTACTTTTTTCTGTGCTTTTTCGCTGGTTCCCCTGATTCAAATATTGTCATTTTGATGTCATTGTATTACATTTTACACTATTTTTTTATAAATGTGAATGGGATTTGTTTTGTGTTGTGTTGTTTTGAATTTTCAACTGTTTTGATACTTCTAAATGCTTTACACATTTTCTCTGTTAGGCCTGTTTGTTTTGTGGCCATCACTACCAGGAGTTGGGATCTGTCTCAAATTACTGAAACCCTTGCCAGGACCTAACAAATAATTGACTTGATTATTTGTGGTTGGATAGAATCCACCATAATTAATTATTCACTTTTTTCACTCTGATTCTGAGGGTTCTTGCAAAAGTGAAGAGAGAGAAAGCTCACGTGGTCGTGCTCTTTCAGCCCCATTTCTTTAGGTTTTCTCTTCTTAGTCAGAAATCTTAGTCAGAAGGCGGAAGGTCATAAATGAGTTTTTCCAATTCATCCTTCTCCCTTCAAGTAGCCAAATAATAGCCACAAAGTGCTGTCGCATCTCAACTTGCCGGCCTCAAGGTTGAGAGGCTAAGACTGCAGAAGAAGGGTATATCTAGGTGGATAGCTATTGTGGTTCAGGTTTCGATTAAATCTTCTACATTGGGGTTCCTATATTAATCATTGGTCATCTAACTAGATAGTGCATCTATAAAAGGATAGATGGAGTTTCATGTATGGAAGTATGTATTCTCTCCTTGATAAGCAGTGAGTTTTCTTTCAGGTTAAGAGACTACTCTCAGAGTCCAATTGGCAGTCGCTAGCCCCAAAGGGGAGTTGGCCTTTTGGAATATTAACCCCTTGCGTGCGGTGGGAATTCCCCGCCCATGCTGACTCCGCCTTGCGCGGGCGGAGTCATGACGGAACGGTTCCGTCATCAGCACAGCTCACCCGTAGCTGATGACGGAACCGCTCCGTCATCAGCATGCAAGGGGTTAAGTAATCAGATTGCTGAACGTTTTCCTTCTGTCTCATCCTGCAAGGAAAAGTTGGTTCCTGATCTTGGTTCTTTCTTCTCTTGAACTCTATCCTTTTGAACCATCGGAAACAGTTTGTCTTTGCTTTGTTACCTGCAAAGTGACTTTTTTCTGGTGGCTTTACTCCAAAGATACTGGGCAAACTAACTTCACTTTCATCTGGAATAGCCTTTTTGCAGGAGAGAGAATTCTTTGTTTGTCAACTTTGGACCTTTAGGTTTACTATCCACTATTCCATCTTTGATGCCTTGGGCTCGCTCAACAATTTCTTGTGCTTACAAAGAAACCCACAAGCCTTGTCGAGCAGGGCTTCAAGGCAGGTTAACCCTGAGCCAGGTGAGGTCTGAATCATGAGCGAAAGTTCGGGGTTTATCGAAGTTGGAGATCCCTAGAGCTGATTTTTGGGCATTTCTTTATTTATTTTTTAATTGTTATTGTGTCCAATGCGAATATCCTTTCCGCTACGACCTAAAATAACACAATTTCATTTATTTAATTTCATAATACCAGAAAATAAAGTTTGGTATTAAGTGAAGTGGCCTTAATGAAGGTCAATGGGATCATTCTTAAAGCATTCTCAGCTCTAATTGCTAGTTTGTTGAAGTGTTCCTCCTGGAGTAATGACTGGCACAAGGGACGTGAAGTTTCAATGTCTTACTGGTAATTCAATTACTCTGAGTCCATTATTCCTCGTTCCAGTAGTTAGGACCCACCCTCCTGCCTTGTATTTGGCACTTTCGGGCTAGCCAGGGAGAAACCTTGGAGCCTTCTAGTCCGTCTTCCAAGTGGCCCTGTCTTTAATTCACATGGGAGACATTTCCATTGGTTTGTAAAAAGGAAATAGGATAACGGAGTCTGTAAGAGGCTCTCTTTACTGGAACGAGAATAATGGGATCCGAGTAATTGAGGTTTGCTTTTTTCAAATATTTAAAAAAAAAATGTCAGAAAAAGACGTGAGATATGGGGCACAATATCAGACTCTCCAAAAACGACTACAATTAATTTGGGTACAGGAAGATGCCCATTATTTAAGATATTAAAAATGCAAGCGCTATCAAAAATGATACCGTATTATTAATAGATTTTAAATGGAAGGGTAAATGTATTTGCTATGATGGAAAGTTGTTTTTAAAGAAGCTGAGACGAGCGTTAACAAATCGTAGTGTGTCGACTCAAATTTAGGTATAAATACTCCATGCGGCAAAGAGCTGTCACATAGCAAGTGCCACAAACTGCGCATGCTCCCCTAGGCATGTGGCGTGCCTTAGCATGCTGCTACTGCTTCCTTTACCGGTGGGTAGAGCTGTTATTGGATAATGAGTGTGTGTGCGCGCGCGTGTGGCAGCGGCAGCACCTCTCCTCTCACGCAGATCTGATTGCTCCTGCATTCCCTGCCGCTGCTCGCGCTATGGACAGCACCCTCTGTTGATGGACACCTGCGCACCCCGGATTTTGTTGGTGCAGAGCCCTGGGCAGGAGCTGGTTTGGCTGCAGAGGCAGGGAGTCTCCTGGACGGCACAGTTTATAGGGTTGCACAGGGATTGCACCCCTGGGACAGGTGATAAGGGGTGCACGGGTATCTCTTCACCTTGGGTGCCCATCGTGGTACTTAAGTGTGGATTTCTTGATATCTGGGGTACGGGGGGCGTTACCTCGAGAATGTGAAGTGAGTACCTGGCTGTTGCCAAACCTTCGACACTACCTTAGGCGCGAGGAGAGTTGTTTGCGGCACATTGGATTATTTCTGTGGTTCCCAGCTGGCATGGACATCTGACATTTGCGGGCGTCGCTTCAGGTGAATAGAGTCGACCCCCCTCGCCGGAGTGGGGGAGTGCCCAGGACTGGCCCCCTTACCCGGGCATGGGTTCAGCCCCCCACTTCTCAGCTATGGGGGTGCAGTGCCAGCAGGTTGCCTCCGGGAATCATGGAGAATGCACACGACCAGATTTGGGGTCACACCTGCGCAAAGGAGGGCGGAGGAGAGAGCGCCTCCTGCTGCAGGGCACCTTCATCTGCACCCTCCTCTTCAGTGTCTGGTGCCTGTCTAGCCTCCTGGACAAATTAGGTAAGAAAGTGCGCCACTCACCTGTCAATTAGGTAATATGTGTGTTCGTAAATGCATCATTCACCGGTTCATCCTTCCACATGTTTATTTGCCACTGATCTATTTTTCTCATTCATCCTTCATTAACGATGTCAAATATTTAATTACAAATTCCTTTATTTACTCGTTCAACTTCTCAGTTACTCCTTAGCTTGTTCATCAATTAGTATGTGAAGAAATGTGTTTGGAGATTCAAGCAGCTAGTCTGTCCTTTCCTCTAAACAAATAAAACACTCATCCACTGACTGGCTATTCATGCATCCACACACATGCCGATCCGCCCATTTTGCTACGACCACCAGGATATTTCCATCCATCCGTGCAACCATTCTCCCATCCAGTCATCTAACCATACATCCGTAGACATACATACCATTCACCTGACCACCTCCTCATACTTTATCCACCCATCCATGCATTCTCTGTTCGTCCGCTGATTAATCAAGACGTCTAGACACTCACACACGCCCTCATCCATGCAGCCTACGATCAAATTATTCATCCACCCATTCATACTCCACGATCGAAACCACGCATCGGTGCACTTTCTTGCACAACCCACTACCCCCTATCATGGTTATCATGTGGCCACACAATTCACATGCCTCTTCATCCTATGATGTATTAAACCACCCGTGCATCTATACTGTAACTCGAATATCATGATATATATTGTTGTCCAGATCCATGCATCCTAACACCCATGCATCCATGCGCGAACACATCTACGCCCCAGGGAACCCACCCATTCACACACCCCTCTGCCCACGCCCCCAGCCAGCGATTAATGTTCCCACCCAATCAAGCATTCATTCACACAACTCACATCCATCATCCGTCCACCAATGCGCCAATCAGCCCACCTCTGCAGCGCTCGCTCCCACACAGTGACCACGCTGGAGCTCCCTGGTGTCGAGGTGCGTGTGTCCACCCACCCGATCCGTGATCCACGCATGCACGCACTCACGCACACACAGATCCATCCACCCACCCACAGACCACCACGCGGAGGAGATCAGACACGACGCTGGCTCCCTCCGCGGGATGAGTAACTTCTGAAGCGCTTGTCAATAACGAGGAACATCCCTGGGTCTGTCTGCACGAGGCGGGGCACGCGCTCCTCTCTGCCGCACGCGCCCTTTGCTGCCACAGCGCTAGTGTCTGAGTTCTGCTGTTGTGCTTTGTAGCGCTGTATATTATGCACCGTCCCTCAAAGCGCTCAGAATTGGCTGAAAGGCGACGTGTTCATGCTATTCAGAAACAAAAACGAACACAAGAAGTAATCATGATACAGAGTGGTTATTACCAGCAGCACTTCTATCGTTCTTTGTGGTCTATTTATGTAATTAAAACCGCCGGTATTATTAACATCATTAGCATTGTCGCTTTTTTCTTATTAGTATTTATAGCCTGCCTTCATCTGTTAGTGGACAAATCCCGTGTAATCTGTAGCTAAGCGCCCACGCTGTCTTTATCTGGCACGGGTCTAGCGCCTTCATCTTCTGCCTGGTTTTAGTACAGATATGCAAAACAGGGAATTTTATCCTTGCATATACTTTTCTAAGACGCCCAGAAGGAATAGGCTACATGCCTGGAGAGAGTTTACCTTCAAAGTAGGGGCCGTGTGGCTCCGCAGGATAAGCACAATGACATCTTTGCATATTACTTTCAAGATGTTCTATTAAGCGACTAGAGTGCTTAGATGTTCATTGTGCTGCCCAAATTCCACCTCTAATGGTCGTCTTTGCATACTTTTCACACCAAAGCATGGGAAAGTAAAGGGCACTTTTCAAACACCTTAAGCAACATAATAAAGAAGAATTTTATAGCTCATATTCCCAAGCGCAACTGCCTCTAGGTGCTTGAACAATTGGCGTTATAATTTCTCAATAAAACAAGTTCGGTTGAGTTGTGTAACATTTATAACTTTTAAATGTTACACAACTCAACAGTACTTGGTTTATTGAGTAGAAGGATGAACAGAAGAGTTGGCCCTGCCATAATTTGAAACTCTGGCTGGCAGGTCTGCGGCAGGCGCCTAAACCACTCAATGGTCTCACTGACCTACTTTGCATTACTACCTTGGAAGGGGAAATTTAATTTTCTTGCTTTATAGCTTATCTGGGTTCCATCTTCAATTCTGACACTTGTTTCACTTCCCTAATTAGATGTACCTCTTTAACACATCCTCAGGGTTCAACAATCTCTGTCCACAACTTGATTCTTACTCAGAGGCAGTGCTTAATTTGTAAAGGAATGAGTTCCTGTGCTGTGAGAGGTAGGCGCCCAGAATTCGTAGTCTTGAATCCACCTCATGCCTCTTTAGTCCACTACCAGATACTCTCCGACCCCTTATCTCACTCTTGCAGGCTTCTGCTGTCTCTCTTTGTGAGCGTTTTAGGTCTTTCTCTTCCTCCTTCGTTCCCATATGTTTATTTTTCTACCTCTTCCTTTCAGCCAATGCCTGAAGAGGAAAAACAGGTGCCAGTCCCCAAAAATGAGTGCTGGTGTGCCTCACCGGCAAATACCGGCTAAAATTAAGGGCTGCCTGGGAGACGAACTCGGCTTAGATATCACAGAGAGTGCGGGTAGGCCTCTAAGGCTGCATTCCTTGTTAACTCCCGCCTCTCCTTAGTGCTGGTTAACAGTACATGGTGTTTGCGCCTGTTTTCTCCAGCTGCTCCCACTTGACACCACTCACTCCTCTTCTGGTGGGCCGCCACCTTCTATGGAGAGGTGAAGGTCTCTGTCCTTGGAGGGGCTCAAGGTCAGGCAGGAGATAGGTTTGGAGGTCAAAGAAAGCACCAATATCCTGCCCGCTCTCCCCTTAATGACTGAGGCAGGGCTCTGCCTACTCAAAAGCTGCTTCCCACCGCCTTACATGCTGGCCATATTCTATTTATTTATTTATTTGCAGGTTTGTACCACGCTGGCTTCGAAGGAGTATCTCAGCGCCTTTGGCTTCTACAGTAAAATTAAGAGGAAGGACTAAAGCAGCGGTTCTAGTCTACTGTTGGAACAAAAAGGTCTTCAGCATTGTTCTGAAAGGAAAGTGATCTACACAGAACCTAAGGGATATTGGGAGACTATTCCAGAGAGAAGGTCCAGCTATTGATAATATTTTTGTTCCGTGTCTGGCCTTCTTTGCTCTGGGTACACAGAGAAGGCCTTATTCACTCGATCTAAGTGTCCGGGAGGGTATGTAAGGGACAAATTTGGTGGCTTGGTCACACCAGTCAAGAGCCTGTGGAAACACCAGAAACCCGGAGCCTCCAGGCTAAACCCAGTGGTTAGGTAGCTCTGCGGGTAGAATGGCTCTGAACACTTTATACCTCTTGTATGGAGTGCTTGCCTGCCCACTTTTTCTGCAGGTCAATATTTGGATGCCAGTAGCACAACCTCACGTCTCTGCGTAAACTTGACACCTCACAGGCCCTCCCAGATGGCATGCCTGGGAACCAATCAGATAGCGGTAAGGGCAATATGATTAAAATAGGACTAGCGCTCTAGGCCTGCACCTGTATGTGCTGTGGCGTAACGCACTCTGCATGTGGAGGGAGAATGGTAAGCCTTCTGTGCCAGCTGGCCAGGATGTTATAAAACATAGCCATCATTTAACCTTTCTCAGCCTTGGCACTCGGTGCAACTGCATCCGATGCACCATCGAAACCTACGCTCCTCGCAGAGATCCAATGGGGGAGAAGTGTGTGGGGGTATAGTGAGCAGTTTAACCATCAGGCAAAAGGGACCCTTCTTACCACTACACTGATCCCGCGTGAGACCAATGCCAGGGCACCGTGTCCAGTGCTGAAGTCGGTGGGGTGGATGTACACAGCATGGAAATAAAGATGCACAGATGTACTTTTTGGCAATGCACTTTCCCCAGTGTCTTCATCTCTTCACGTCAAATCCATTTTAAGTCAGGTGCTTAGATGAACGTAGGAAGTGTATTCCTGAAGGTGCATGAATGCTCCAAAGTTACATCTGAGTGCCAGCCAGACGTACAGGGTATATTGTATGTTTTGACCACATTGTGACTCTCACTTTTGTGCGCATCTTTTCGAATCACCATCCAACTCCCTCTGTAATCAATGAATGGTAGCCTTTTTACTCGCACTTAATGTACACTTCATGCTTAGTATAGGTTTAGCTACCTTTGTAAACCATGAACATAACATATCATAACATAGCATAGCATAGCATAACATATCATAACATAGCATAGCATAGCATAGCATAACATAGCATAACATAGCATAGCATAGCATATCATAGCACAGCATAACATAGCACAACATAACATAACATAACATAACATAACATAACATAACATAACATAACATAACATAACAACATAACATAACATCATAAAACTTGTATTTGTAAAGCGCACGTTCACCCAGAAGGGTTTCTTGGCGCTTAATAACAGATGTTTATTGTGCACACTGTACTCAGACTGTTTCCTGCTGCATGCCCTACACGTGCAGAAGGATAGGATTGCCAGGGTCACAGAGAAGGGCTACAATGAGGTATTGTCAGCAGGGAGGCGGAGACTCGAGGGTCGATCAGTTATTAACTCAAGGGTGGTCATTACAGGAAGTAATACATTCCTGCAGTTGCGTGACGCTGGCACATGGAAAGGTCATGGGATCAAGGCTTGTCACGTGGAAGGGTCTGAGGAGGAACAAATAGAACTTGTTCTTGACAGGGGGTGAAGTGAATGCACCCGGGTGTCTTCAGCAGGATTATGGGTCAGTAATGATGCATTTGCATCAGCCACAAGCAGTGCTTAATTTGTAAAAGACTGAGTGTTGCTGAGTGTTGCTCTGTTCAGATGCCCACGATCGTTGGTGCCAAGGGAAGACTTGATTCCACCTCATGCCTCTTTATTTCACTACCAGTGACCCCTGACCACTTATCTCTCTCTTACATGCTCTTTCTCCTTTTTTTCTGTGTTTGTTTTTCCCTCTCTTGCTCTCAGTCAATGTCTGATACGGAAAAATAAGTACTGCTTCCTAAAAATGAGTACTGGATGGACCCACCTGCAACCGCCAGCTCAAATTAAGCACAAGCCACTTACTATGCACAGGTGCTGAATTGAAGATCGGCTATCTCTTCTTAAAACAAAGATATCTGAATCCCAAAATGATGCGAATCATAAACTAATTTATTACCCAATAAGAAGTGACTTAAACACACGGACTCACCTAGGAAACAAAAATATATTTTCTCTACAATGTTTAGGCTCCTGCCTTACTCAGGTAGTTCAAGATTGCATATAATTCTAGATAGATAGATAGATAGATAGATAGATAGATAGATAGATAGATAGATATTTCTTAACTCAGTTGAATGCTAGTGTTCCCAAGCATTTTGCACTTTGCATTTGGCACTTTAGAGCTCCTCCTGTCTGTCTTTGTTAACTTGAGGAATGATGTTTCTATTGTATGAATTTATATTTTAACTGGTGTGTTTTATGTTTGTATGTAAGACATCATGGTTTAAGTATTTTTTTATGGATCACAATGAAATTTCAATGTTTGTGAGGGGTCGGAGGGGGGGAGGGGGGGAATAGGTGGGGGTGACAAATTGCTTTGAAAAATGCACTTTGGTTGTATACTTTCGTAAAATGACAATAACATAAAACAAAGAATGCCAGTGGTCCTGCCTAGCCCCATGAACCCCTTGCTTATCAGACTCAAAATTATTTTTCTTGCACTATACAGTAGCCAAATGCGTTTCAACACGCGCAATGTCATTTGTTTTATTTATTTATTTATTTACATTACTCCGGTCGGCCGTGAGCCAGAGTTTACAACCCCCCACCCTGCCCCTCCCCCGCCCTGACCCACGGCACTCCCTCCACAAGCCGCTACTGAGATTATTAGTGAAACCAGTTCTGTGAGGGTTGAGCTTTTTCTTTAATTAGATAGTCTAATCTGTCCACTGCCCGTGTTCCAGCATGCAGCTTAGATAGATCTTCTACCAAAGTAAACTGACTAGTTTGAGAACATTTGTGACAGGCTTCAAGAAGGACTGGGACTAGCACAAGCTGGAGACTTTATATGGTTCAGACAAATAAGAGAGGTACCTCTGAAGTACATCAGTCCTCCGTTTTTTTGTTTTTTCAGTCCACATTTCGATGTGGGAGGTACATCTTTCTCACCTCACTTCACCAAATGTCTTTAACTCTGTCTATGGCCCCCCCCCCGCAAATAAAGTGGTATTAGGGCACGCCTGAAGTATATTTCAATATTTTAACAAAAGTAAACCCCAAAAACATAAATCAAAGAGATCCGATTCAGATCTGTGAAAAGATCAGGGTTGATCCCGACCGGGGGTCCTAGACGCACAAACGTGAACTTGAGGATGACGCATGCCACACAGTGGTCTGTGGGTGAGAATTCTAAGTAAAAAAACAGGGAAAAACAAAAAAATGAGGTCTGGTGCACTTTGGGGGTACCTTCCTCATTTGTCTGGATCTGTGATTAGTTTCGGGAAAATAAGATGACCCTCTGAAAAAACTTTTCATTCCCTCTTGCTTGGACTTCTAACGGTCCACAGTTTGAGGCTATGCAGAGAAATCTCAGGCTCCTTGGGTTTGATAGTGCTCACCTGCAAGCATTATCTTTGAATCCATGATAAATTTGAGATAAAAAGTCATTAAAAAGCCAACAATATGAATTGTACTATAGTTATTTTTCTAAATGTAATTTGAATGTAAATGTTATTTACTGGATTTTGCAGCAGTGTGTACATTCAGGAACGCAATATTTTTTAGTAAAAAATCTAATCATGTTTAGTTTTGACTCAGCGATGCTTCAGCAGCCAGAGGATGTTCATGCACAGCTATTGCACGATAAAGGCTTGGGCAGGATGCTTACAGGAATCTTCCAATTTGCTGCCTTCTTGCACAGTTCATAACCAATGTCGTCCATCGTGATGTAGCACACATTGCTGTAAGCATGTACCCAGATCAAGTATTTTGCAAATAAATGCTGAACAAGAAAATAAAGGCTTTACTTTGTTCTTGCATTCCTGTCACATAAACTTTAGAAAAGCATTGGCAAAGTCAATAAGTCATTTTGAGCCCTGGTTAAAGGATGAAAAAGGCCAGTTGCAGTTAAAACAGAACAAAAAGGGCTGCTTTCAGTAAAAAAAACAAAAAAACAAATGCCTCTATGAGATAAAGAATTTAATGTGCCGAGCTAATGTATGTAAACAGTGGGTTACTAATTGAGACTGTTGGAAGCCCCACTCAAATAATAAACACAATCCTTGTCAGGTTGAACCACAAGAGTCAGTAAGTAAACACGTGCATATCCAGCTGGCAGCTTGGCAAAAAAGTAGTCAGGCTTAAATTAGAGGTAATGTGTAAACGATTTATGCAGCACTCAAACAGTAATGATGTGAAAACACAACATAAAACAATTCCCACATCAATTTAGAAAAACAGAGTCAAATTTAATAAATAAATTGACATTGAAACAATGAAAATCCAATTAGTTGAACCGGAGTTATGAATTTCCAAATGGTGCGCGTAGTGGCAAAACTCTACCGGTGGAGTGGAGTTTGCCTCCGTCCCTAAATGATACACCCAAAAGCCAATAGCATGAAGTGAGAGAGCAATACTCCTCTGTGAAGGGCACACACTTTAGTCTATGTATATTTTAAAGAATCTGTCGCAATAGGCCGTGCTTACAGCTGCTCTGTTCAGCCAGACCTAAAAAGGACCACCTGCACATCCTTATTATTCCCGCCAACACTTTTTTAGGAACGTTTGTTTTAAATAAAACTACATTTGTGAATTTAAATTTTGGAAACATACACAGAAAAATCAGAATAGAAGAGGGGTCTATGCCTTATAATATAAAAGTATGACAGAGGCAGAAATGAAATGACATGAATGCTTCATGGTGAGGGCGTTCTGCAGGTATTAGAAATTCAGAGACTGTGAGAGGACATATGCAGTATTCTATCAAATTGTGGGGCTGAGGCAATGCTGATGTACATGGAAAACAGAATGTTTCATTTTTCTTCCGGTAATTTTGATTTTTCATTATAATGAATGTTCATTTGATTGTGGTTTGAGCAGCTTTTCTTTTGCGTTATTCTGTTATGACGTGTGCCACTCTCAACCTCATTTAGCTTCTGTGGTCATTGGGAAGCACCTCTCTTGTGGGGTAACCATTGAACACGATGCAAAATCCCCCTCCTCTCCATCATCATGAGATCTGTGCTCTCGCCACCAACCCAGGTATCATAGGTATCCACAGCCTCCTTCAACACTTTGAGGCCCATGAGATGTGTTATCCCATAGCCGGCATTCTCCTAAAACATGGTCCCTCTCCATCGTCATGGACTCTGTGCTCTTGCCACCGCCTCAGGTATCCACAGCCTCCTTCAACACTTTGAGGCCCATGAGATGTGTTATCCCATAGCCGGCATTCTCCTAAAACATGGTCCCTCTCCATCGTCATGGACTCTGTATCTCGCCACCACCTCATGTATCCCAGGTATCCACAGCCTCCTTCAACACTTTGAGGCCCATGAGATGTGTTATCCCATAGCCGGCATTCTCCTAAAACATGGTCCCTCTCCATCGTCATGGACTCTGTGCTCTTGCCACCGCCTCAGGTATCCACAGCCTCCTTCAACACTTTGAGGCCCATGAGATGTGTTATCCCATAGCCGGCATTCTCCTAAAACATGGTCCCTCTCCATCGTCATGGACTCTGTATCTCGCCACCACCTCATGTATCCCAGGTATCCACAGCCTCCTTCAACACTTTGAGGCCCATGAGATGTGTTATCCCATAGCCGGCATTCTCCTAAAACATGGTCCCTCTCCATCGTCATGGACTCTGTGCTCTTGCCACCGCCTCAGGTATCCACAGCCTCCTTCAACACTTTGAGGCCCATGAGATGTGTTATCCCATAGCCGGCATTCTCCTAAAACATGGTCCCTCTCCATCGTCATGGACTCTGTGCTCTTGCCACCGCCTCAGGTATCCACAGCCTCCTTCAACACTTTGAGGCCCATGAGATGTGTTATCCCATAGCCGGCATTCTCCTAAAACATGGTCCCTCTCCATCGTCATGGACTCTGTATCTCGCCACCACCTCATGTATCCCAGGTATCCACAGCCTCCTTCAACACTTTGAGGCCCATGAGATGTGTTATCCCATAGCCGGCATTCTCCTAAAACATGGTCCCTCTCCATCGTCATGGACTCTGTGCTCTTGCCACCGCCTCAGGTATCCACAGCCTCCTTCAACACTTTGAGGCCCATGAGATGTGTTATCCCATAGCCGGCATTCTCCTAAAACATGGTCCCTCTCCATCGTCATGGACTCTGTATCTCGCCACCACCTCATGTATCCCAGGTATCCACAGCCTCCTTCAACACTTTGAGGCCCATGAGATGTGTTATCCCATAGCCGGCATTCTCCTAAAACATGGTCCCTCTCCATCGTCATGGACTCTGTGCTCTTGCCACCGCCTCAGGTATCCACAGCCTCCTTCAACACTTTGAGGCCCATGAGATGTGTTATCCCATAGCCGGCATTCTCCTAAAACATGGTCCCTCTCCATCATCATGGACTCTGTGCTCTCGCCACAGCCTCAGGTATCCACAGCCTCCTTCAACACTTTGAGGCCCATGAGATGTGTTATCCCATAGCCGGCATTCTCCTAAAACATGGTCCCTCTCCATCGTCATGGACTCTGTGCTCTCGCCAGCGCCTCAGGTATCCACAGCCTACTTCAACACTTTGAGGACATGAGGCGTGTTATCCCATAGCCGGCTTTCTCCTAAAGGGTCCAGGTAACAATCACAGTCCATGGTCTAGGGAAGAGTTCCCCGTACCAAAAGCTTCAGATCTATCAAAAAGGAACCCTTATCAACAGCTGAAGCTTAACTGATAATAGCGATATACCAGATGCTGCGCATTCGTGGAGTGACCTTTTCAATACTGTCTGTCTCCAAGCTCTGGAGCAGCTTCCCAAGATCTTATCTCATTCTAAACTCTAAGCTGCAAGAAAAACGTGTCTCCACCCTAATGCACGAATCATGTGTCATAACAATACATGAACCTGCAATTTACCCCTTAGGAGAAGTTGGGAGAAAAGTTCCAATATATCATATAATAAATATCCCAAAGTCACCATTTATTCTCCTCACTACTCCATGCAGCTTGTTCTGTCTCTAGCATGATGCTGCTCTCGTTCTATTCAGGTGTTTTTTGTTTATGCATTTGTTACACATGTATGTGCTACCTTCCAAGCACTCACCATTTTTTTAGTTCAGAGAACTCTGAGGCAGTGAAGTAAACAGATATGCCATGGATTAACCAATGTGCATTAAATGCTCGAGCGCACGTCAGAATGTAGGTCAACTGAGAGAAATCCCCAGCTTAGACACTTGGTTACACCACTTCCCGATCAAAGGCTTTCAGCAAAGATAAAAAGTTACGGTCAAGTTGCTGAGTTTTCATCACTCGCCATGTCTTTCTTTATTCCCAGAAAGTGTACCTAAATGTTTGCTTTTTGAGCTGTGTTCAAGGAACACATACTCTCAGGGATCACCTGATTAATGACTCTAATGTGCCCTCGGGACATCCTCTCAATACCTTAGCTGTGATCTTTCATCCTTGCAGCAACCCCCTGCTTGGGAAGAGGTGCAGTCAATGACTTCCTCTATCTGTGAGATCTAGGGAAGGTACCCCAAAGCTTTTACTGGAGAACTCTAGCTAGAGTCAGTGTAGTTTATAGTTTGGGGTACTGCACCTAAAGGAGACACCTATTGGCCCACCAGTAGGCAACCCCTGTGTACAAGGAAAGAATCATCAACACTGGAGTGATTGTGCTACCTAATATTGACATGCACAATAGTGTGGAGAAGTGTGGCTCAATGGTTAGAGCAGCAGACCCTGATGCGGAGGTCTGGCCCGGGACCAGGGTTCAATTCCCCGCCTCAGTGGGTCTTGGGCTCGAAAATTCCACGGACCTGATAATTCTCGCCTTGGTGCCTATTCCAATCACGGAGTCCCACTCTGCAACTCTGGGCAATAGCTTGCTTAATCTCCACAACGGCCCCCACAACGCTAAGGATGCCTGGCCTCACCTTGGGGGTGCCCAGGAGTGGACGCCTCACAGGGAAAGCCAGGAGGGGTTCCACAGCGGTATTCGTACAAGCGCCTTGAGACCCTTGCGGGTGAGTAGTGTGCTATGCAAGTATCAATTTACATTTACAATTTACATTTGCATTCTAATATTAAGGACAAGGTTTCGAGGGCCAAAATATCAAAAGGTAGGTGCATATAGGGAAGCATAGATTTACTATTCCGAAGTCCACATCTACGTAGCTTGACGATATATGTACTGCATAGGTATATATACGTGGAGATAGGTATAGAAAATCAAGATTTACTTTCCTGTCAGTATTTTATTTGCAATATTTCTGGCCTCGATATTCTGATCTATCAATATTGTTAATTTGATATGCAGGGTACACACCCACTGCACCCACTGCAGTGATTGAGAACAAAGGAGCAATCGTGAACACCAAGATAATTATGTACACAGTATAATTATGAGCATCATTTTGGGCCATTATTTGCTTTTCTTAATTGGCAATTGTGAACACCTCTTCAGTTGAGAGAATTTTTAAAATGGAGGAAGGATGCTTCTCACGGAAGAAGAACAGGGTCAACTTATCTCCCACTTCTCCATCCTCCTTCCTCTCGAGGAAATTAGTTGGGTAGAAGATACACCTTCCAGACCAGTATCTCCCCCAGAAGAATTCCTGCCTAGTGGCACTCACCTATGGCGCCCCCTTAAATCATGCTGGGAACAGGATGAAGTGACATCTTTGGACAGGTGCAGGTCAGCACAGACCCATGACTGACAGGAGAGATGTCCCTTCATGGCATATCGCCCTTGGTGAAGCAGAGCTGTGTAAGAGGTGGGGGAATGTAGGAAGGGTGGAAGCCCATATGCCCTGGAGTAACCTCCCAAAGTCAAGGGCAAACATCAGAAATATATATATATACTTATCAAGATTCGTTATGTTTAATTCACTTTTTATATCACTGTATTTCTACCATTTTAACACTGGGCATGTTTCATAAAAGTTCACCAGCAGGAGTTCATGTTTTGAACGGAGTTTTATTGAGAAGTATTCGAGGGGTACTTTTCAAGCCGAATATTTAAGTGTTTTGTTCCATGCCTCTCAGGGGTCGCTCCTCCGACTAATGTTTGGAGAAGTGTGGCTCAGGGGTTAGAGGCGGCAGACCCGGAAGCTGAGATTGGCCCTGGACCAGGGTTCAATTCTCCGCCTCGGCGGGTCTTGGGCTAAAAATTCCAGACTCGATAATTCTCGCTCCGGTGCCTTCTCGACTCACGGGTTCACACTCTGCGACTCTGGGCAATAGCTTGCTTAATCTCCACAACGGCCCCTCGCGGCGGGATGCCTGGCTTTCACCTTGTGGATACCCTGCTGGGGTTGTCTCACAGGGGAATACCAGGACGGGTTCCCTAAGCAAACGCCGGGACACCCACTGCGGGTAGCTGTGCGCTATATAAGCTCAAATACATATATAAGCTCGAATACAATTAATTCATCCCACGGAAAGAGGGTGAGGAGCTGTCCAGGGTGCTGAAGCCGCTCAGGTTGTTTCCTTTCCGAAGGTTTCACAATCAGGATTGGATGAGAGCAGTACAGAGATCGTGAACATCACAGGCATTACAAGCCCGTACCAGGACCAACATGTTTGAAGTCATTAGTGTAGTTCAGATTGTGCTAAAACGTCTCTTTTTCATTATTCGAGTGGGTTTGTATTTTGTGATCATTTTAACGTGTTAATAAAGTGAACACGATCATCGGTGGCCCAGGACTCACGTTTATACCCACCAAAGTACAGAAACCAAATCTCCCAAAAGGATGGTAGGAATGGCCCTTTGCATAACAACTTCTCACTCTACTTCAGCTCCCTTCGTGCATAAACAAAGCTACACCATATGCAGGGCCACTGGAATTATGCGGTTGTCAAGAGAGGCTTTTAAAGTTGCAAATGAGATAGGAACCCTCCATATTGTGTCAACAAAATTGATAACACAGCTCAGCAATTTGACACCCTAATTACTTATTCCTCAAACAAGATTAACTTAATTTTTAAATAATTTGTGACTCAGCGGATTCATTTGAGGATCTGCTAAATTTATTTATAGAATAGACGCAAGAAACACGACTCAAAGCATGCCACAATGTGCCTTGATTTCAGAAGATGAAGTACACAACATCTCAAAAAAGGTAAAATAAGGGTTGTCTTTAGATCTGTGTCCTGCAAGAATCTTTCACATAGCCATGGGAAAATAACTCTATGCATGACTAATATTATTAATCACCCTTTTCAGACTGGAACTGTTCCCTTGAACTGGAAAAAAGCTACTGTTTTGCCAACACTGAAAAAAATCGTCTGCTGATCCTATGATCCACAGTAACTTTTGCCCATTTCATTATTGGTTTTTATGCTAAAGTGGCAGAGAAGATTGTCAACCTCCAATTATCTAAGTTTATCTTCGATAATAACAGGTTAGATGACTTTCAGCCAGGTTGTATAATTGTCAGGGAACAACAGTTGTGCTTACTGCAGTGATGAAGCTGTAAATGATCATGAATAGAGGAGGAATAGCAGCTGTCATATTCCTTGATCTGTCAGCAACTTTTGACACAGTTTGTCATTCCATCCTCATCACATGATTAAGAGAAATTGACGTACAGGCTCTAGCATTACAGTGCCTTAAGTCACTCCTGTCTAATCACTGAGCTCTGGTCTCTGTACCTCATTTTACGTTCAAATAGGTTCTTGTGAAATGGGGGGTTCCCCGGGAGCCATCTTTGAGCACCACACTGTTCAATGTATATTTGCTCCCTGAATTTGATCAGTGAGACTATTTGCAGATGATAAGCAGATCATCATCCAAATGGGGGGAGATTAACCGCAACCACAATTTAGGTTCACCAACCCTGTACAATCATTAGCTACCTGAATTAGGGAGAGTTGCTGTTAGAAATGCGGGTCCTCTAGTTTGCAATGGTTGGCATTTTTGTCCAAGTAGGGAACCTTGCTTCAAGTTAGGGTAGGGGAGTTACACCCTTACTACACAACCCCTGCCCACTTCCTAGGAAGCTTGGCATGAGCAGACAGGCTAATCTCAGAGGCAGTATAAAAAGCATTTGTGCACATATACAGTAACGTAGTGAAAATACCACAAATGGACACCACACCAGTTTAGAAAAATAGAAAATGTTTAACTCAACAAAACAAGATCAGAACAACAAAAATCCTCCATACATATATTAAGATATCACAAAAAATAGGGTTTTCACAAAAATAAAGCGTGTAGCAACAAATAGCTTCACCTGGGGCTATTAACAACATTGTGGCAGCAGATAATCCCAAAGTATGGTGCCAATCGTGAGGTGAGTGGCGTTGGGCCTAGAGTCACACGGACCCCAAAGAACAGTACCTTGGTAAATTATGAAAACAAAGACAGTGCACGTCATCGGGGAGGGGATGCTTCGTTGGAGCCTGGGAGCGGTGGTTCCTTACGACCACAGGGGAGATGAGGCATTGGCTCCTTATTGCAATGCAGAGGAGGTGAGAAATTGGTTCCTTACTGTTGCCGGTGAGGTGATGCTGTGGTGGCGTTGAGGTGTCGGCTCCTTATGATGATGCTAGATCGATGGATTTGGGAGGTCACCCACGTCAGATATCGGCTCCGCGATGACGAAGCACTGGCATTGGTGAGGTCGGGGCTGCGGTGTGAGCCGGGCGGTGCGTTGTGAGCATCACGAGGGGTGCCCTCGGGTCCAGTGCAGGCAGAGTCCTCAGTGACGGCATCAGAGTAAGTAAGTTGTGACATTGGTAAGCATCGGGCTGTGGTGTAAGTCAGGGCAGAGAGTCGTGGACTTCATGAGTGGTGCCCAGGGCTTCGTTGCAGGTCGCAGAATCGCTTTCGGCATCTGTGTTGCTATTTCCCTTTGTGGCAGCTGAAACAGCAGTTCCAGGTGCAGGAGGACAGAAGAAATTAAGTCTTTGTGTCCATCAAACTTTAGAACAGGAGGCAAGCTCTACATCAAGCCCTTGGAGTCTTACCCTCTTCTTGCAGAAACAATCACTGCAGGCTAACCTCACACAGTACACAGCAAAGAGGCAGTACTTCTCCTTTAGTTTTACCAGCTCTTCTCCTTGGCACAGTTTCGTCCAGAAGTAATCTAAAGATCTGGGGTCTAGGCCTCAATTTTTATACCAAATTTTCCTTTTTCCTTTTGTGGCAGAGAGTCTCTTAGTTCAGTCCAAGCCAGTTCTGTCCTCTCTGGTCAGGCTTCCTGGCAGGAGGTGGAGAAAGCATTGTGTAAGGCAGGCAGGGCCTAATCAGGTGCAAGGAAATCTCCTCCTACTACTATAAATGCAGCCCGGGTCTATTCAGCACAGTTACAAATGGGGGTGGGGTCGCACACTACTCACACACCGGCGGTGTCGCCCCTAAGGACTCTGGTCAATGTAGGAAAGTGTTTGCGATGCATCATCTTTCGATCTTCTGCTATCTTCGCTGTCTTCGCCATCCCTGGACACGTGTTTCGGGGTATTACCCCTCATCAGCAGGGATAGGCAGTGTTCTGGGGTTGCCGATGGCTGCCAATATCTGCCAGGTATAGTACCACTCCGGCGCGCAGGTGCGGGATCCCAGGCTCGTCAGCCCGCTGCTCAAGGGAGCTTTAAAGTTACAAATGGGGGTGGGGTCGCACACTACTCACACACCGGCGGTGTCGCCCCTAAGGACTCTGGTCAATGTAGGAAAGTGTTCGCGATGCATCATCTTTCGATCTTCTGCTATCTTCGCTGTCTTCGCCATCCCTGGACACGTGTTTCGGGGTATTACCCCTCATCAGCAGGGATAGGCAGTGTTCTGGGGTTGCCGATGGCTGCCAATATCTGCCAGGTATAGTACCACTCCGGCGCGTAGGTGCGGGATCCCAGGCTCGTCAGCCCGCTGCTCAAGGGAGATTTAAAGTTACAAATGGGGGTGGGGTCGCACACTACTCACACACCGGCGGTGTCGCCCCTAAGGACTCTCGTCAATGTAGGAAAGTGTTCGCGATGCATCATCTTTCGATCTTCTGCTATCTTCGCTGTCTTCGCCATCCCTGGACACGTGTTTCGGGGTATTACCCCTCATCAGCAGGGATAGGCAGTGTTCTGGGGTTGCCGATGGCTGCCAATATCTGCCAGGTATAGTACCACTCCGGCGCGTAGGTGCGGGATCCCAGGCTCGTCAGCCCGCTGCTCAAGGGAGCTTTAAATTTACAAATCGGGGGTATTCAGCACAGCCCTGACTCATCCAGGAAAGGCAGGACTCACCTCAACCCTCCCAGTGGCTGTCTACAGAGAATGCACATCCCGGGCCCCAGTCACTCCAAAACCAGAGAGTCAATCCACAAACCAGCAGAGGCCCACAGGATGGGTAAGCAAGAAAATACCCACTTTCTAAAAGTGGTATTTTCAAACACACAGCATAACAATCATCTTTACTAAAAGACTCATTTTTATATTCAGAGCTTAGTCATACTAAACTACTTTTCTCTTTCTTGTCCCATTGGGAATTTATACGTGTACGCTGCTGCAAAATATCTCCCATTCCATCCAATGGGACAGATAGCCTCTCAACAGTAACACATGAAAAACCCTGTATTTCACTATCAGAACATGTCACACACACCAGTACATGTCTCACACTTTTCAAATACACTGCACCCTGCCCATGGGGGAACGTTGGACCTAACTGAGGGGTGTCTCACATGTAAGAAAAGGGAAGGGTAGGGTGTACTTGGTAGGTCGACATGGCAGTTAAAAACTGCAAGTAGACACTGCAGTGGCAGGTCCGAGACACCTTTTAAAAGCTGCTTGGGTGGGTGGCACAATCAGTGCTGCCGGCCCACTAGCAGCATTTGATTTACTGGCCCTGGGCACACACAGTGCACTGTACAAGGGTCTTACCAGTAAATCAAATATGCCAATCAGGGATAACCAATTATGTTCACAATTTACACAGAGAGCATATGCATTTTGGCACTGATTAGCAGTGGTAAAATGCCCAGAGTCCTAAAGACATCAAAAACAGGGTTAAACATAGAGGCTTGGAAAAAACCTGCAGAAAAAGCCAGGTCGTACAGTTGCCTAAAATTAAATTCCAACAATACAGAGGTATTGAAAGCCAAAGCTGGTGGTCGTTCGTTTCGCAGTCTGGCGGCAAAACTTTGGAATTCGCACCCTGCCTCCATGAGAGCAATCCAGAATCACCAAAGACCTGGCTCTTCCCGGTTCTCCATGTTTAAGTCTGCAGTTTTTTCTCCTGAGTTTATGTCTTTGGTGTTTGGTGGCACTGGGACGCCCCATTGTTGGGGCAGCCATGCGCAACACAAATCCGACTAATAGTAATAATACTATAGGTAACAGGAGGATGTACATTACTTTGGACAAAACAAAAGTGGCCAAGTTCCCTCCCAATGTTGGCCTCTTATTTGATGATGAACTCTGCTCCAAGCAAATTGCCCACGTTGTTTCTAGCTGCTTTATTCTTTTATAAAAATTTGTAATTTGTTTATGTTAGTACTGTCAGCCTTAAGGTGGTCCTCCCTTTAAACTTTTTGTCATCTCTTCTACTGTTTTGCTTTATTCCTTTTTGGTGGCCTTTGGACTCTGCTCACTTTACCACTGCTAACCAGTGGTAAAGTGCTTGTGCTCACATCTGTAAACATAGTAATACTGGCTTACACCCAGTTGGTACATTTGGTTTACATGTAAGTCCCCAATAAAGTGCTACTACAAGTACCCAGGGTCTGTAAAATAAATGCTACTAGAGGCCCTACAAATCTGATTGTGCCATCCACTTAAGTAGTCTTTCAAACCTGTCCCAGGCTTGCCATTGCAGCCTGTGTGAACAGTTTTTAAACTGCCATTTCAAGCTGGCAAAATAAACCTTTTCCCATGTCTAAACCTTCCTTTTCAATACTTACAAGTCACTTCTAAGGTAGGTTATAAATAGCCCATATGGCAGGGTGCATTGCATTGTATTTAAAAAGGTGGGCGTTTACTCTTAAGTTTTACATGTCCTGGTAGTGAAAAACTCTCAAAGTTGTTTTTCACTATTGCAAGGCCTACCTCTCCCGTAGGATAACATTGGGTTACCTTCTTACATTCAGTAAGGGATAACTTTTGATTGGGAACAAGTAGTGAAGTCATGTTTGGTATGTGAAGAATGTTAATTTAAAGCCCTTTCGTGGATTTTAAGTCAGAATTCTGAAAATTTTGAAAAACACGCGCTTTGCAACTCGCAATTTGCGACTCGAAAAACGCATTTTACAACAGTGTCTCAGACACAGATAGCGATTCCTAATCAGGTCGTAAATTGCGACCCCATCAGGAATGGCTAGCACTCTCAGGGATGGTGGCCTGCTGGGTTCAGCAGACAACCATGTCTGTGACTTCTTTTTTAATAAAGCTGCTTTGTTTTAATTCAGCCCATTTTCCTTAAAGGAAAGCGGGATGTATTTAAAAAAAATGAAACTATTCCGTTTCATTTTTTTAGGGCATGCAGTGGTCCCTGGAACCACTGCCTGCTCTTGAAAAATATTTTTCCACCCATTCACAAAGAAGAGGGGGACCCCTTCCTGTTTGCAAGTGGCTTACCACCTACCACAAATGCGGTTGCAAAACAATGCTACATACAATTTGGACTCGCTATTAGGAAGGAACGCCCTTGGCACGCCCCTTCCTAATAGGGAGTTGCAAACCCTTTTTTGCAAGTCGATAATTGGTTACCGAGTCGCAAAATAGGGTTTGTACATGGGCCAGACCGATTTTGCGGTCACAAACAGGCCGATTTCCCATTTGCGACCGCAAAATACAGCCGTACATCTAACCCTTAGTGCCTGCAACCTGTTCCTTAGTCACATGACTAGCTGTAGTTGGCAGTTGGGATTTGTGCATTCCTCCCAGACAGCATCACAGTAGAGGGTCCGGGTGTTGGCAGGCTGGACAATCTCTGACTTGGTAGGGGGCAGAGCTGTCACGTACCACACTTACAAATCGAAGGCACTGGCTCAGTTCACCCACTAGCCTATTGTACCCTCAGGCAGACTCGGCACCGACCCAGCACTGTGCATCTCGATGTGACAACCGGCCCAGGCCAACCATCTCGACGCACCTCAATGATACACAATGGAGTGGAGAAGTGTGGCTCACTGGTTAGAGGAGGCAGACCTGGAAGCAGAGGTCAGCCCGGGACCAGGGTTCAATTCCTGGCTCAGCGGGGTCTTGAGTCCTAAAATGTCCATGGACTCGACAATTCTCGCTCCGGTGCCTACTCAATTCACGGGTTCACACTGCGACTCTGGGCAATAGCTTGCTTAATCTCCACAACGGCCCCTCGCGGCAGGATGCCGGGCTTTCACCTTGCGGATACCCTGCTGGGGTTATCTCACAGGGGAATACCAGGACGGGTTCCCTAAGCAAGCGCTTAGAAACCGCTCGGTGATTTGCGCTATATAAATTCCTGTACATTTACATTTATAATGCAGCTTCTGATTGACGGCTTCTTACGCACCGACCCAGCGCAACATATCTTGATGCTGACAACAGGCCCAGTTCAACATATCTTGATTCAGCACCAACGCATCTTGATGCAAGTCCATTGACCTTGATGCAACGCTGCACATCTCAGTATCGGACATCGCATCGCAAGATCCTGTTGATGGCTACTGATGTCCGCGCGGATCAGATCAAAGCAAGAACTTCGCATCTTGACACACCAGGACATAAAGTACATTTAACAGCAGACTGAACTAAGGGCCATATGTATCATACTATCGTTTTGCGAATTCCAAATAGCGAATTTTAAGGAATCGCTATTTGGAAATCGCAAAACGGTATGTATGTAAATAATTGCTGTTTTTTAGCGATTTCCAATAATTCCTTATTTGCGAATTCGCAAGTTGCGAATTCGCAAATAATGAATACATCCCATTCATTTCTAAGGGCCTCTTGGCCCATAGAAATGAAAGGCAAAATTGCGATTAGCAATTTTCTAATCGCAAATTTTGCGAATTTTTCAGGGTGCAGGGGTGTCTCAAGAACACCCTGCTGCACCCCTGAAAATGACATGTGTGCGCATATGGCGCACATACATGCCCAAAGGGCATGTATGAGCGTCACATGGCACCTTTGGTTTTTAAAAAAAATGCTTTTTTAAAAGAATTCGCAATTTACCACCAACTACAAGTTGGTGGTAATTTGCGAAATCTTATTCCAAAATCGCAATTTTTAAATATTTCATACATATCATTTAGGAAATCGCATTTTGTGATTTCCTAAATGCTTGTGCAATGTTAAGGAATCGCACATTTGCGATTCCTTAACATTTGCGATGCGATAATTTCATACATCGCATTTCACGTTTTTCTTGTCGCAAACGCTGCGAATTTCCGATTCGCAGTGTTTGCGACAGGAAAAACGCTTCATACATACAGGCCCTTAGTCTTGTATCCGGTCTACTCTCCATCGCGGCTGGACTGACTTTGTGACTTGGACCCAGTGCACTGCGACTACATAATCACAATTGGCACTTCTTTATTCTAAGCCCTTTTTTACTTCATCCTGAGCATAGATTCACTCTCATACAGACCATGGTAGAATTTTGGCTGGATTACTGTAACTCCCTGTCTAACTCTTCCAGAGTATGTCCTACATGACATTTAGAACATTCAAAACGTCGCAGGCAGGACCATTTTGAGTCTTCCACAGAATATCCCGATATCCATATATTTAATAGGTTTATATTAGCTGCCAGTTTTGAAAAAAGAATCAAACTTAAAACCCTTGTGACCTGTCATAAGCGCTGTGTCCTTAATTTGTCAAGTACACTATTCAGCCCTGACTTTCCATGACATAAACCGCGCCCCTCATTTTCTTGCCACCTAACAATCCTGCCCATCATGAGAATGACACGAGGTGGACGTTCCTTTTCATATGCAGCATCACAGATGTGGAATGCCTTACCAATGCAGTCACGTGTAACCAATAATCATCAGGCCAACAGGATACTATTAAACCATATTTGTTTAAATACAACTCGTTGTAATGCCGGCACAGCTTACTGGTAATCATATGCTCAAAAAATGTTTAACATAAGATACCATATAGCACGATATGTACGGTCGGTGCAAATACTGGTCAAAAATTGCTCAATCACAAGTGAAAAATCGCTTAGTCACCATTTCAAAGAATGTAGTGGCACATTACCAAGCAATAGCGATAATTATCGCTATTGCTTGGTTAGAGACAAAAATTTACAGCTGAGCTGCGGCGATTTTTATCGCAAATACAATAAAAATCGGCCGCAATGCATGAATATCGCTGAAAAGTCAGCGATATTCATGCATTACCGAGCTAATGCTCTTAGCCATGTTATCCACCTCCCATTGGATAACATGGCTAAGAACTGCTCAGGGCAGGTGTTAGCTTTCGGAGATATTCGTGCGTAGCGCGAATATCTCCAAAAGTTGATAATAGGAGATAGCGAAGTTAGCGACTGTTTCCAGTCGCTAACATCTTGGCACGCCCACTTTGCATGTCATTAGTGATAAATATCACTGACATGCAAAGTGGGCCCCAAGATGGTCGCTATCTCCTACTAGCTGTCGCTAACTGGTGTTAGCGACAGCTAGGTAATAGGGAGATAATTTTATGTCCGCTTTCTTGGCTTTTAAAGCCAAAAAAGCTGAGATAAACCCCCTTGATAATATGCCCCGTAATTCGGCCCCCAGACATCCCTCCTGGCGCAGGGTAACATGACAACTCTTTGGAAAGTGTGGTTATCCGACGTGTTTCTCTCAGTGAGGATGCCTTTGCTCGAAAGCAACCACCTTCAGTGCTAAACAAATACAACAAATACATATAACCTTCCAATCTATGGATACTGTAGAGTCCTGCAGTACAGGTCACACAGCAGCCCCTCCCTAGGGCTGTGCTAACACTCACCCCTCCCCCATCCAACACAGGCGTCGACTGTCACGTGCCCTGGATCAGATCACCCACCAACTCCTTTGGCAGCATGGTGGCCTAAGGCCCAGGATGTCACAGATAACTTCCTGGCCCACTTTTTATTTACACGCCATTACTGTGGCTTGATGAGCAATTCCGGTCACATGGGAGCAGCACTTCATCTTGTCCGATTCTGTGTAATTAAATTAGGCAGGATAACTGATCGGTCTGGGTTGCTGATTATTTATGTATATTCCCTTCTCGCGCCCTAGGGAAACTTCTCTGGGCTCTAAAAATATGCTCCTTCCTCCTGGAGCGCCATGGGAAGTTTATCTGGCGGCTGAGCAGGACGCGTAACTTGCTTCCCCTCGCAAGCTCACTCGCACTTTTATCATCAAGTAAAAAAAATTAAGTTTGAAGTTTTTTTTTTTTTAAATCACGAAATACTTTTTTTGATTTCATCTCTTAATTTCTACAAATGCGGGGGTCGTGATATCACTGTGTCTGGAGGTAGCAACGTGCCCAGATATGGGCTTTTCTTTTTATATATTATTGTCAGATCTCTCGTTTATTAGGGCCACGAGCAAGCATTTTTTTCAGTCAGGGTTTTTTCTTTGTAGTCTCTGTACTTGTCCCCCTGACTTTATAATGCGGTATGGGGGACTACAAGTTCCACAATGGAAAGAAAGCTCCCAGACTGGATAAATTACTCATGCAAAAACCAGGAAAACGTGACAGCTCTGAGAATTTTACCTCCCAAAGGTGAATTACATAGCTGTAGAATAGCTCCATGCCTTGGATAACCCCTTCAGAGATTCTAGCTCTCTCGTTAATAACACTTAGCAAGGTGATAACTATGGGCTCGTGAAACTGTATCATTTTTTTTCTGCTGAATCTTGGGAAAATGATGTGCCGCTATGCAAAATTACACAATATGGTTTGCCGATATGTTGAGCGGAAAATTTTACACAATGGACTAAAAAAAGCAGTAATGTAGGGAGCTTGGCCAAGCCGAACATTGAGTTGACAGCAGATCTGCTGAGCTCCTTGCGGTCGCATTTCTCGAGCATTGCGAACCTCACAGCTGTCCTTGTGCAGTACGAGGGGTGGCCCATTGGCCCGGGTCTGGACCGGACTGGCCATAGCAGGCACCAGGAATTTCCCTGGTGGCCGGAGGGATGGGAGTGCGGTTTTGTTCCCGTGGGGGCAGGTTTTGTTACATGAGGATGGCTTTGCAGCAGTGCTGCAATATCGACCCCCTGTAACAAAAGCAGGAGTGTTGCATTTTGCTAGCACCGCCCCCACCTTCGAGGACTGGTCGGGCAATAATTGCCAGGTCTGGTTGTTGTTCCCAGTCCGGCCCTGGCCTGGGTCGATGATACGAGGTGGGTGACCCTTCGCAACAGCTCTCCCCATTCCTACTTCAGATTCTGAAGAAGCGGGTCCCTCTGAAGGAACATTGGCAGCACATCCCCATGGAGCGGATTCCCGACATTCGACCAGCCTGATCGAAGAGACGCACCCATCCCCTTCTAAGCCCGTGGACAGACCTTACACCACTGAAATTTGCCATTGCCCACCAATTAGCCATGCTGGTACTCCCTTGGGCCAACTTGAGGTTGCCTGAATAACACCCCTTGTGTGAACTGAGTAACCAGTAATGGAGTGCAGGCTGGGGTCCTAGAGCACACCATGGTCAAGGGCAAACACCAGAAGGAGAGCTTGACCAATGAAATGTGGACCATGGGAGCGACCAGCGAGGGTGCCTGCAAACCAAGAGAGATACCACCAGTTACACCGACAACGCCAGTCACACAAGTATATTTGGACAGATTTCACTCGGAAATCTGATCTGAAATTGGCCTGCTCATGGCTAAATGTAAGTCAGGTCAATGTGAGATACAAAAAGAGGTCAGTGAATTGGAAGAAAGACTTGGACGCACCTCAGATTCTTGGATCAAAGGCCAGGAGATGCCATGGGAGCAACTCATGGCACTAAAGGCATAAGACTGCGAATTGCAACTGAAAGAGGAGGTCATTGAATGCTGCAGCTGCCGGAACAAAATCCACATCAGGTGCATCTCTAGGGGAGATAAGGGAGAGGACATATTGGGCTCTGTCGCTGATCTCCTATGTGCGATCAGAGGTGTCGTATCCTTGCTCCCACCCAGACTAGATCAGGTACATTAAGTATTTACCAGGGCGTCTGGCATGAGACCAGCATATGACATACCCACACACATCCACTACTTTGAGGAGAAGGAGGATATCATGACTGTTGCCCGTGGTAAATTCACCTAAATCTTCTGAGGAGTGACAATCCAAATCTTCCATGACCTCACACTGCCCGTCCCAAGAAAAAGCAGAGATTTACGCTGTCATAACGCAAGATCAAATACCAATGGAGCCACCCCTTCAGACTGATTTTAGCATGGAATGGGAGGCAAGGAATAGCACGCTCCTTACAGGAGGCAACGTCAATGCTGGGGCTCCCCACAGCGTAGTGGAACTTGCCCCAAAACCTTTAGCAAGAGAGACTGGACTACTTTCCGGTATGGCAAACCCAAACGAGAGGAAATAAGCATTCGAGACGCAGGATCGGCTCCTCTATCAATGCTAAGGCAGATGTGATCTATCACCTAATGAGGGTGAAACAAGAATCCCCTATTTGAGAGTGGACCTAAACTGACAGGGCTCTCTGGAAGGGCACCACGGGCACCAGGGGGGAGGGGGGTGGCAAGTACTCTAAAGCGCCCCTGCTTAGCACATTACCAGGATTGTGACTTTCACTCAAAACTTGACACTCCCAATACAAATTACATTTTCCCATATAGTTCCCATATAGGGGCCACATCCCTGAAGGAATTGAGACTATAATCCACAATTTCAATGGAAAGACCACCATGGTTAGGCCCCTTTGGCCTTTTAGCACTTCTTCCTTGTGTTTCTCCTCTAGTTCTTTTCCTTTCACTGGGACAAGATGCATATGGAAGGTGAGCTTACAAAGAGTACCATAATTGGCATTTTCTCCAAATCTCATCCTCAGCATTAGTTCAACCACTATTGTTCTATGTCGATCCCTTATGCTCCACACACGTTCTGGCTCTTTCACTGAAAGTGTGGCCTAAACTCTTCAAACAAGTGCTGGCAAATCTGGAGATATTTGAGTCAGCAGGACCCAAATGTTATATTTCTCTAGGCAACACACTTGATTAAGGCTGACCAACATTGCATAAGCCATAGGCAATATTTACATCAATTCTGGGTATCCTCGCCTACCAAAACTGTGGGAGTTGCGATTCTATCCAAGTCTCACATGGGGTGCATTCCTACCACAGTAGCTTGAGCCCCAGTGGGTAGATTCCTTAAGCTCACTGTCCTAAAGGGAATACAACCCTCCCAATGTTGAATATCTATGCTCCTAACTCCTCCAAAGAAACGCTCCTATGCACCACACGGAAGCAGCAACTTTGAGATGCCACAGAAGACCTCATAGTTGGAGGTGACCACAACCTAGCCTTGGACAATGACAAGGACAGGCATGTGAACACCTACCAGGGGATTGGGGCAATGTCAGCTCTCTTAAAAAAGGAAATAACGGAATTGAGATGGGTGGACAAGTGGTAACACCTCCATCCAGACCTCAGGGATTACTCCTTTTAATCACACTGTTAGAAATGGGGGTCTCAAGTTGGCAGAGGTAGATACCTTTGTCCATGTAGGGACCCTTCTTCCTAGTCAGGGTAAGGGGGTTACACTTCTACAATAACCACTGCTCCCCCCCTCTTGGTAGCTTGGTACGAGCAGGCAGGTTTGTCTCAGAGGCAGTGTGAAAAGCATTTATGAACACATACAGTAATACAGTGAAAACACTACAAATGGACACCACAACAGTTTAGAAAAGTAAGTAATCTTTATCTAAACCAAAACAAGACCAAATGACAAAAATCCACAATACAGTGCTAAAAATATGACTTCCAAAAGGTAGAAACAGTTCAGTTACAAGAAAATGTGAGATGCCACACTTTTACACAAAGTACCTTGGATGCGTCAAAAAATGCAAGCAAAAAGGGTCGCAGGGAAGGTGATGCATCGGTTCTTTACACTCAGGGAAGGTGATGCATTGGTTCCTTACTGCTGCACAGGGGAGGTGATGCGTCAGTTTCTTACTATGTTGGGAGGTGATGCATCAGTTTCTTACTGCGGCCCTCAATGATGCAACAGACTTGGCTCTAAGAAAGGGACTCACTACATGCATGATGATCCGGTGTGATGCATTGGTTCTTCTCTAACTGGGCCTGTGTCAGGATCGGTGTGGTGATCTCGGACATCGGAGATCGGTGCACAGGATTCGTTGCCCAGCAGACACTTCAGCCTCAAGCAGACTCTGCGTCGATTCCTTGGTGGTGGCAATGCATCGGCAATCTTCTCTCGCACAGCTGTGATGCATTGGAAACAAACGATGCGTTGGTTTTCACAGTTCTTGCAGTCTGCAGTCCCAAAACAACCTCCAGAGGCCCATAACACTGGCAGGCACCTCTCAGCAGGTCAGAACTCACAGAGGAGGTCAGGGGGAACTGGAGGTGAAGTCCTTGTATCCCTGAGACTTCACAAATGGAGGCAAGATCGATTCAAGCTCTTGGAGATCATCCTCAAGCAGGGGACACAGCAAAGAGCAAAGTCCTTTCTCCTTTCCTTGGCAGAAGGTAGCCAGTAGAGGCCAACCCCAGAGAGCAACCACCACAGGGGCAGTATTCCCCCTCAGCTTCTCCGGTTCGTCTCCTTAGTAAAGGGTTCCTGTTGATTCCCAGTAGTGGTCTAGAAGTCTACAATCTGGGCCCCTCTTTTTATGCAATACATCTCTTTGTTCTCTCCTGGCCCAGGGCTCTGAGCCCAGTCCAAACCAGTTCTGGGGGGCACTTTGCAAATGTACAACAACCTCCACTGGCTCTAGACAAACCACAGGGGGACAGAACCATAATTGTAGAAGGCAGGCATAGGCCTATTCATGTGTATGTGCTACTCCTCCCACCACTCCAAATGCAGACCAGGCCTATTCATCCTAGTGCTGGCTCACCCAGACTCTCTGGAGCCACTGCACATAACCAGCCCCTGTCACTCCAAAGCCAGACAGTCAATATACATCCTGGCAGAGGAACACCGGAGGGCTAAGCAAGAAAATACATATTTTCTAAAAGTGGTATTTTCAAACACAGAATGTAAAAAATAACCCTCACTAAAAGATGCATTTTAATATTCTGAGTTCATGCATGATAAACTTTATTTTCCAATCTGGTTTCCAGTGGGAGTTATGCTTATAAGATGTTATAAGCAAACTTCCCATTCTATCCCATGAGAACAGATAGCCTTACAATAGTGAAAAACTACATTGGCAGTGTTTCACTATCAGGACATGCCACACACGTCAGGGCATGGCCTACCTTTCACTTACACTGCACCCTGCACACAGGGGTACCTTGGGCATACTTTAGGGGTGACTAACATGTAAGAAAGGGGAAGGGTAAGGCCTGGCAAGTGAGTGCACTTGCCAAGTCGAAATAGCAGTACTAAACTGCACACAGGCTCTGCATTGGAGGCCTGAGTTACATTTACAGGCTGCTTATGTGGGTGGCACAATCAGTGCTGCAGGCCCTCTAGCAGCATTTGATTTACAGGCCCTGTGCACACACAGTGCACTGTACTAGGTTCTGACTGGTAAATCAAACCAGCCAATTATGGAAACACCAATCAATACATACAATTTACAGGGAGACCATATGCATATTAGCACTGATCAGCAGTGCTAATGTGCCCAGAGTCATAAAACCAACAAAAACAGGTCAGAAACAGAAGGCCACAAAGAAAGAAATCTGGAGATAAACCCACTCTAAAAGCCAGGTCTAACACACATGTACACCTCTCTTAATCCTGTATTAACTACCTCTTCATCACACACTCCCTCCTGAGACTTTGGAATCAGCATCTCTCTTGGATATATCGATTTCTGACCATGCCCACCTAGATCTCACATAACACATGGGACCACACTCCCCACGCAGACCTCCACCTTGTCACCTAAACAACCAAACACTAATAGACCTAGTGAATAGAAATACAATCCTTGAAGCTATAAATGATATTTTCACCCACAACTCCACATTAGATGTCTCACCCCATATACTGTGTGATGCATTTAAAGCCACAATAATGGGCACCATAGTGACTGTTGAAAGAGGCAGAGTCAGAGAGGCTTGATTAGTCCCTTACCACGGAGGTAAAAGAGCTAGAAACCTATGAAAAATGAATAACCTCAAGATGCACCCAGAGGCAGCTGACCATTATGAGAGGGCAGTTAAAAACATTACAGGACCAATGTGGAATGTGCCATAGTCGTAATAGGCCAGCGCTTCTATGAAATGGGTAACAAAATAGGCACTCTGCTCGCACACAACTCAGAGTCCGAAAAACTAAAACTTATGTTCCACAGGTTAAAACAAAGGCCAGCATCTGGGCATTAAGCAAGAAAAACACGCAGGAGGCCTTTACTAAATCCTACCACACACTCTGCTAACAAATCACAGAAGACCCTGAACATATACGGCAATATCTGAGCCGGCGCGAATGGCAACCCATTCCAGCGCACTACAGAGAATTACGAGAAGCCCCCATAGACGCCACCAAGCTCCGACAAGGGATCAAAGAAATGTCAAACTGCCATTTGCCTGGCTCGAATGGCCTGCTACTCGAGTTTTACTAAACGTACTCCGCTCCCCTGCAGGACCACTTACTCTTCCCTTTCAACTCCTTTTCACAGATCACAGGTTTAACGTTATCTATGTGCGAGGCTGCTATTGCCCTTTTACCCAAACTAAACTAGGCAAGGACCCATCTGACTGCATGGTATATGTTAATAGCCCTATTGAATGTAGAGCCCAAAATGCCTATGAAAATACTGACCATGCATCTAGACTCCCTTCTCTTGAAACCAAACCAGGCGGGATTCGTTCACAATATAGCAGGGGTGAATAACGTTCGCCGACTAGCTCATCTAGTCATCTAGATGAGAACGCTCACAAATTACATATCCTAGCACTAGTTTTCTCAATTGAGGCTGAGAAAGGCTTAGACCGTGTGAGTTGGGCCTTCCTAAAAGCTGTGGTCAACAAACTCAATCTCAGTCAAGGTATGGTGGGTAAAATCATGGTGGCCTGTGTAGACCCTATCACTATTGTCTGGCTAAATGGGCATTGCATGGAACCCTTTATACTGGCCCATGGGACTAGACAGGGGTGCCCCTTATCACCACTTCTCTTTGCCCTAGTCATCGAACCTCAGCCATAAAAATACAGAAACAAAACGCTATAGCAGGCATCGCATTTGGAGGCAGATAGCACAAAATAAATCCCTTTGCGGATAATGTCCTCCTTACACTAGCCCCAAAATCACTTCCATCTCTCCTCTCCATCTTACAGGAATTTGAGACGGAGTTGGTCGTTAAATTTAATAAAGGCAAATCCCACATCCTTAACATACCAGTCCCTCCTTCTGACCTTCCCTCCCCCTTCAAGCCGGCAACACTCTTCCAGTGGGCCAAATTCTCCATTAGATATCTGGGACTTACCATCACACGACACCTGAAGGGGTGGACACCGGTCAACTGGGCAGGGCTCCTTAGAACCACACTCGAAGACCAGTGTAGATCGCAGACCCTATAGTTGTCTTGACTGGGCTGCATCAACGTCATGAAAATGAATGTGCTGTCTAGGGTACTCTATTATTTAAAGCCCTCCCGAACCCTATCCCTGAAGGAGACATTGTGCAAATACTAAATAATGGTCAGTCTTTCATCTGGGCTGGGAAAGCACCACACATCTCTAACAAAGTTGTAATGCCCCCTAGGGACAGGCAAAGTCTGGCTTGCCCTAACTTTCTGGAACACTACTGGGACGCTCACCTACGCTTCTTCTCAGAGTGGGTAGTGCGGTAAAGCAAAAAACACTGGTTCCAAATGGACGAGTGGTGGCCTGCCACCATCTTTGGGATCTAGGCTGGTTACCTCAGCACACATGGCCTAAACGCATCTGCATAGCCACTCCAACTAAGACATTTTGATTATACTGAACTGGATAGCTCTAAGAAAGGGACTCACTACATTTACAAACCCCAACACACCAATTGCCAAAAACCCAGACTTTACACCGACCCTTTGCCCCACAGCTTTCCTGAAATGGGAAGTTAGGGGGAAAGTAGAACCTTTTGGGACCTCTTTGCAGGGGACACCATAGAATCATTTAAGCGGTGCAAATTGGATTTCCTTTGTATCAAAGATAGCCCACGTTAAATACTGCTAGTTTCAACATTGGGCCCTTCACCCATCCAATGTGGCAGCAGTGACCAAACAACTCACACACTTTGAAAAGTTAGTTAGGGCATTTGAGGGCACGTCAAGGATGTACCGCAGCCTCCAGGTCTCTAAGCCTACTGCTGCGCACACCTATCAAGGAAGGTAAGCCACAGACCTGGGAAAATACATCTCCAAATGACTGGAACCTCCAGTGGCAGGACATTCGCAAATCCCTCCAAGCATCCCACAAAATACTGAGAAATCAGTACCAGGGGAAACAAAAATGTAAAGAAACCAAATTGCAAGCTCCACTGAACTAAGTTGGTTATAACTCCACACATTGTACTAGGGATAACTCCACTAACTTAGTTGAAAGGCATAAATGCAAGAGTCAGGCATTCTCAAAGTTTGTTTATCAATCCCAATTTTTACACCTAATATTTACTTTATTCGTTCCTTCAAACATATGCATACATCGTAATATTTTGTATAAAGAGTGTCAAATATCTGTCAAATGAAATTCAAAGGGAAAAATAGCTATCAATTAAAACAATGAGGGAAGGGAACAACAAGAAGATACACCAATCATGAATAAATCAAAGCTTTATATCGAAGAAAAATAATCACTTTTTTTCTTATTTTTACATTGTGTACATGACACTAAGGGGCTGCCACAAGTAATAAGCAAAACGGAGCCGGTACTGAAGTAACACAGTGAAAGAACGTGCCCATTGTGAACCACATATATATAGTGCAGCATTGCTGCTTAAAAAGGTCATTCAGGTTTTATCCATCCCTAAATACATGAATCTCAGATCCGCTGGGGAGTTGAATTTCCTTTAGGTATGGCGCAGAGAGAAAAGGGTCAGGAATTTGACTAGCGCGTCGACGTTTCGACCCACAAATGTGCAGGATGCTAATGGTCACGGAGGGTCTTCCTCAGGCGGAGGGAAAACAGTGTCAGCCCAAAGAAGAAGTAATTCAGACTTCGACTGTCTTCATATTGTGATCTACTGTAAGACCGATTCATGAAGGATGAATCATGCAGGGTCCTGGTAGGGATAATTTGAAACCAAGACAGGGTTGTCCAAGGATGTGATGAATCACATCAAAACGGCAGCACAGTGGGCAAACTCTACTGTCGCTTCTTGACACATGAGTCTTGGGTCAAGAAGCGATGGGAGATCTTGCCCTCTCCATTAAGTAGGGGTCGGGGAGGGCTGGACAGCTGGGAGGCTGTGCTGGTCGCGCTGGGGGGGGGAGAAGCAGCGGGGCAGCAGCGGTGGGATAAAATGGGGGAAAACAAGCAATAGAGGAGAAAGTAAAGAGTAAAAAGGGTGAAAAAGAAAAGAAAAAGATCTGAAGAGTAAAAAGGTGGGAAGAATAGAGGGTGAAAATGGAGCAGAAAACAGAAGAAGAGTGCTAAAAAGAGTGAAAGGGTGGAAAATGGAGCAGAAAGCAGAAGAAGAGTGCTAAGAAGAGTGAAAGGGTGAAAGAGCTAACAGGAGAAAAACAGAGCAGAAGAGGCAGAAAGCGGAGCAAGAGAAAGGAGTCAGAGGTCCACTGGATCACCAGGGAAGAGGCGCAGGTATAACCTGCAGGTGGAGGAGGGCCTCGAACACCAAACACTACAGGAGTGCAGGGGCTCCGGAGAGGCCTCACTTAATGGTGGAGCTGCGAGGGTGGGAGAGCAATTTCACTGACAATGAGTCAGTGGTCTTGCTCTCAACAAGAATAAAAGCAATTCTGTACCCGACAGAACCAACATTTCTCCTCATCTTCACAGCCAGGTTCTGAGGGGCACTGGGTTACCCCATAATACTAGATGTATTTGTTTGCAAAGTGACATTCTCTTTTGCAGTGCATTTGTGACTCAAAATACTAACACTGCAAGTTACAAGGTAAAGACCATGGAAGATAGTTCCCATCCACTCTTCGACTTCCAATTACAGGCATTCATAGGTTGCTGTCTCTCCTGTACTCACAGAGAATTAAAAGATTCCTGATGACAATTTGCGGTCAGTGACCATTTACTCAGGGGAATGACAGTTTCTACTATGTGAATGATAGCTGTGGGCATGGAAGGAAGCAGAGAGCAAAATCATGGGCCACTGTATGTTCCTCCAGACGGCTCATAATTAAATATGCTAATTTGTTTATTCTTGTGGCCTTTTCTAAATGCAAATGCACAAATGGAAGTCTTCTGTCTCTTTCAGGTCTCAATATGTACGTTTGCTATTTTTCACAAGGATTCCCAGAGTTTTGTTTCCAATATATTTTTGAGAGTTGATTTACACTAATCCTCGTGAACTGCCTCCTTGTGCTGTGCAAGTGTGGTATTATCAAGAAACTTCAATGATAAGCATGATATAACATATAGTAGCTCCAGATTCGCCATTGCAGTTTAAAACCCTGTTGTAATACATTTTAGATAAAGGTGTTCTATCATGAAGAAAACTCTGCATTTATACCTTAGCTGAGTCACCGCTAAGTGTACTCAGCATCCCACAGTGTTGAATGCTTAACGTGTAAGAGTGGGGAATGCTAGATATTAAAAGAAATGTATGTACCAACAGTTTGCAGCCATTAACTGCAGTTTTCTCTCTGAAAGTAAAGATACTTTTGTCTAAAGAGTTGCAAATTTGGAAATAAATTCAATTTGTTTTTGTTTCAACCAGGAATGTAAGAGAAGCTTGCCTCAAAGTCTTCTTTCATGATTAGCAAAAATCTGAAAAGACAGTGAAGGTTGAATTTTCATAACTACATTAGGAAGATACTTTTACAAAGCATATTTTATGCTGCCTGCGATCCTTGCATAAGTAAATATGTTCCATTGTCTTTCTGTTACTCTGGTCTGTTAGGTCTGAGTACTTGGTGTCTTTCAGTTGTTGGTGGCATTGTCACAGGGGTGATTTGTAGGTTTGTTTGTCACTCTTCTTGTGGGTGAGTCTCCATCAGCTCTTAAGCTGCTTGCAGTGCCACTTAGTGCATCAAAGGTCATTAACACACAAGCTATCTTGTGGTTTGATCTTGGCTGTGGTCCTTGTTTTGAGAGGTGCCATGCCATCTGTGCAGGTGGTGATCCAAAGATTAAAGATTTCAGCAGAGCAGGCAAGATCATCTTGGTGTGGCTGGTGCATAGTGAGACCTACCTCATTAATATGCATGGTGTAGGTCGATTTATGGCATACTAGTAATGGCTATTTTGGAGAAAAAAATTCATACATTTGGAATACTGATTCCTTAATAGTGATTTGGATTTATTCGCATTTAGGAAATCGGTATTCCTAATGTTTGTGTTAGTCCCTTGCTTACACACACAGACACAAACAAATACAGGAATACACAGCTGCGCTTTCCTGCTTCCACCCTTTCTTCTTAACCGTAATGGTAAATGAGGCTACTTCATGATGTGGAGTGGTGAGCGGTGGGATTGGGCGTGCATCCCAAAGATCGACTAAGCCAACAACAGTTCAACTCATTCGCAGCACCCTATAGCGTGCAGCAGGAGAGGGCTATACTGAGGCACTGTGAAAGGGGAGGGCCTGGTTTCAAAAGCTGAGCTGCTGCAAAACTCTTTATTTTTCAAAAGAACAATGTAGTCCTCTGTTCTGATGTGCAATGCAGTGCCTGAGTGTCCCATAGGGTTATGTGTGTTTGAAGAACACTTGATCATTTGTCAAGTCACCTATTTATATTCAAGAGAAATTACCACTGTCAGGAAGACCACTACCAGGCCTTTGTGAGTGTGGAAGCAAATTCCATAACTGGTTATTTTCTGCTTTACTTAATAATAGAGAGATTCAAATGCAGTTTTTTTAACTGTGCTCAATATCAATTAGTTTTTTTAATACCTGACATTAGTGGTCCTTGTCGTTTTTTCAAGTGTACTTTCAAAATGCCTGTGAGATTAAGTGCATGTAATGTGTTTTCTCTTTCTCTGGCTGTGCACTGGGGAGCCTTAGATGTGACCTTCAATCTTACAGTTAATTGTATGGAATTCAGTTACTTATAAGGTCTTGTTTGCACTGTAACATTTTACAAGTTATTATTTTCTGTCCATGATGTTCCTGGAGAGAACTGATTTTCACTGAAAGGCCATTTCCTTCGGCTGGACTGGGATGGGAGGCTGTTTTTATTTTAAATTAATCTTTGTTTCTGTTGTAGGGCATAATACAGGAGTAGAGTAAACTTCATATTACCATATGATGTGTTTTCTATTTTACCATTGGTTAATAATGTTTAACTTTTATATGGATCCACAGCCACTGTAGAGTTCTCTTTCTAAAATTGTATAAAAAACTCTCCATTTGGGAGACGACCCACAGATTTCCACTTGCTCCTTAGCGCAGACTACATGTCAAGCCTTTCATTGATCTGAACTTGGAATATATTTTTTTATACTATTTCTTTTATGATAACTGAGCAATTCTTCTGACAAATGCACGTTGGTTCTTATCTACTTTGTGCTCAACCGTATTCTGTTCTGGCGGTTGTCTAGATTAGGGCTCAGCTTCCACTGTCAATGCCGATTTACATTTTATTTGTATTTTTGAATATTCTGAATTGATTGACTATTGCCTTTTTTGTCTTCTGTAATGATTTTCAATTTTTAAATTAACCTTCATGGTTGGTACTTTAAACCTTCTCTTCTTCTGTGGTGTGGATTTTCCTGTATGTATTTTCCTATGTGAGTTCTCTGGGATCATATGCATTTGTGTTTAGGGCTCTTCTCTTTAAATACTCACTAATAGCCCTGATACACCAGTTAGCCCTTTTAATACAATAAAGCAGTGACACGACCCAGCACATTGGATGTGCGGAATGGGTCAGGGAGCCCAGGGGCATCCAAAGATTATCAGGCCGCAACCGGATTTGGTACCATAGGCCCCTGTATTATTGTTATCAGCACCAGTTGACAACACAAGGGCTGGGGGGAGAGGTTTGTAGAATAATCCACGTGCATATCATCTATCCTGAAGATTTATCGAAAGGAGATCGACCCTCATTAATCTAGTCTGCTGGTATTGCAAGGCACAGAGTGAAGATTTGAGTGCCCTCAAGGTAGCAGCATCCATATAGAGGCCAAGTGAAACACGATATGGCATTCCACAGGGAACACAACAAGTCCTACATGCTTGGTCAGAACTTTCTGAAGATTCAGGAAAGGCCTATTGCCTTTGACAAGAACATTTAAACAAGTGAACACAATTCTACAGGCTCTATCATCAACACGAGGTGCAGTATTACCCACCCATTCCGCAGTTTCACACATCAGAATGAGGAATAACATATGGTATCAGAGTTTGTGCATGCAGTTGGTGCATGTTGTACCAGTTTCCACCTATATTTTCTCTAAGCATGGGCGAATTTTGCGGATTCGCGATCCGCAAATTTACAGATTTGCGAATTCGCAATCCGCAAAATTCGTGAATTTGTGCAAATTTGCGGATTTTTTTATTTTTGCGTGTTCGCGGGGCGCTTTGCGTGTTCGCGGGGTTTACTTTGTGTGAGAACGCGATGCGCCCTCTGGTTCATCACTGCCACCCTCTTGTTTTTTGTGCCCTTCTGCCCTCTGTACCACTTGTTTTTGTGCCTTTCTGCCCTCTACCCCACTCGTGTTTGTGCCCTTCTACCCTCTGCCCCACTTTTTTGTGCCTTTCTGCCCACTCTTTTTTGTTCCCTTCTGCTCTCTGCCGCACTCAATGTTGTGCCCTTTCTGCCCTCTGCCCCACTCATTTTTGTTCCCTTCTGCCCTCTGCCCCACTCGTTGTTGTGCCCTTCTGCCCCTTGCCCCACTCGTTGTTGTGCCCTTCTGCCCTCTGCCCCACTCGTTGTTGTGCCATTCTGCCCTCTGCCCCACTCGTTGTTGTGCCCTTCTGCCCTCTACCCCACTCGTTGTTGTGCCCTTTCTGCCCTCTGCCCCACTCGTTTTTGTGCCCTTCTGCCCTCTGCCCCACTCGTTGTTGTGCCCTTCTGCCCTCTGCCACACTCGTTGATGTTCCCTTTCTGCCCTCTGCCCCACTAGTTGTTGTGCCCTTCTGCCCTCTGCCACACTCGTTGTTGTGCCCTTCTGCCCTCTGCCCCACTCCTGTTTTATTTTAGAATGGCGCCGGCAAGCTGCCAGCGCCATTCTAAAATAGTTACTAAGTTAGCTTCATCAGGAAGCACTAATAGATAAAATAAAGCAGGAGCTCGAGTTGAAGCTCGAATTCAGTTAAACTCCAGCACCTGCTTCATTTTATCTATTAGTGCTTCTAAAATAGTTAAAAGCTTGAAGCTTGAACTTTTGCCCCCCCGGATGCGTTCCGTTTGCGGATTTGCGGATTTTCGGCAAATTCGCGGGAATTCGCGGATTGTGAATTTGCCGAAAATCCGCAAAATCCGCGAGCGGAACGGATTTTGCGCACATGCTTAATTTTCTCACATATATCTCACCAGGTTTTTTCTTGTGTAAGATATCCGAAGATCTTTGCTGATATGCAGTAAAGACTGCAAAAGTCAAAATCCTAATTGCAGCACAAATTCCAGTTTGTGCCTGAAATAGGATTTATACAGCAATCAAAATTAGGGACTGGTGTCAGTGTTTCGCTTTCATCAACATCTACCTACTTTTGGCCTCTTTGTTGCCTGCGTTCAATACTTTAGTCCTGTTTTTATTTTCATCATTAGATAGATTGGATAATTTGTTTCTAACCTATGATTCTGACATGAATCTGGAAAAAAACTGATGTATTATTTGTTGTCTGTGATTGTAGGACATGAAACATCTTTTGGAGGCAACAAGTTTCGGTCAGACACGTGGAAGAACAGGAAGCTAATGGCGACGGACAATGGGAGCTTAGATCGTCGGAACTGCACGGAGCCAGGTAAGGCTTTACTGGTCCAGTGGTACCATCCATGCGGCTGATTCTCCACATGGAGGATGCTGAGAACACTACCAAAACCCAAAAATCTGTTACATAGAGGGGTTCATTTACTATGGTTGTCTTAGCACTTGCATGGAACAAAGCATTGCGCCAGTTTGCTTATCATTATACACGAGCGCCTTTGGAGCCGTAGGTCAGAAAACGAGCGGAAACCTAAAATGCAATCTTTCACATTTGTTCCTACTCTCCTTCAACAGCAATTGGCAGGGTTGTACTGAAATACCAGCTAGAGTCCGGGCTAGATGCTGCTTCAGGCCTTGTTAAAACCTTTTGCGGTCTCCCACTCTCCCCTCACCAGTGCCAGAATGCCCCTGTGGCCACTGGCCAGACCGTCTTGGCCCAGAATGCATTTCACCAAGAAGCTCCATGACTGCACAGCATCAAGAGTCCACGTGAAGATCCCCTTCATTAAGTGCTCGAACTCCTGGTGAATTCCATCCTCCATATATGAATTTGGGAGTATTTTATTCCATATAATATGTTATTATTGAAAGATGGTGAGTATAAAAAACAAATGCAACATATAATGGGTGTATCTATCTATCTATCTATCTATCTATATATATATATATATATATATATATATATATATATATATATATATATAATTTCCAGTGTGCAGAAGCACCCATTGCAAGTGTAATGCGATATGGTTATGTCATCATGTTCAAATATTAATTTAAGTATGTATAAACAGAAGGCAATATATGCCCCGTTCAGAAATTCAAAAAAGCAGGAAGTCTTCTATTGTTTGTAAAGTGCAGCTATTTTTCCGAGGAAGGCTTTTTCAGGCGTTCCCTACAGAGTGCTTTGGAAAAACATGTGTCGTTTGGAAAAATACCATTACGAGGCAAATGGAGGGCAGTAGCCTCATGGGTCTGTGTGGTTTTTCAGCAGAGATTCCCTCTCATGAAACCGTGTAATCGATGAAGTTATAGGCATTTTCTTTTTTTACTTCGAAAATGTGGATTTAAGTGAAATAATACTGAAAATGTCTGCAGGAAATTGAAAGACAACGGAATGTTGGCAGAGTGCCCTTCCTCAGTCAAGGTATGGTTAAAATATTTACTTTTTTGACAGAAGGTAAGAGGCTTCAGTAATATACCTTGTCTACGAGGGGTTTGTGATGACACTAGTCAATTATAATGAATTTACAAGGGGCTAGCACTTCTTTTCACATTGAGTGTATTTGCTTGTAATAAGAAATTACAAAAGAATTAATAGTTTAACTAAGAGTCTGAAAGGAATTGGAAATCCTTCCACAGGAAACCATGATATGAATTTTCTGCATATTAATATGGTGGAGTACATTAGTCTGGTGGATTGTAGTTTGTATTTAGAGTTTTCTCCCTCCGAAATTGGAGGTTTCCATTTCCTTTAAAAAATCTAAATAGGGCCCAAAATGCCCTTAATAGAAAGACCTGCGTCGCAGTGTTTTGTGTCTGTAGTTGTAAGTCTGCCGACCACGGATATTGCAATTTTACTGTTCGCCTTGTGCCATGTGTGCTACCCTGAATCCTGGGAGCCCCATTAACATGCAGCACTGTGCACCCCCAGGCTCGTGACACCCCACTGTGGTGCCAGCACCGAGCTGCCCCTGCTCACCATAGGAATGGCCATATGCACAAGTAAATCCTCATATGCACGTGCAGTGTCAGAAGTACCTAAGTGGCAGTCTGTCATTTGTTTGCTTGGGTGACTGTGGGCGGGAGTGCTGCATTGCGGTAAGTGTCATCCACAATAGATTTAGCAACACTTATGCCTTTAGAGCGAATTAATAAGGCATTCGCGCTATTGCCTTTCCTCTGCAGAAGGAAATCGTGACCTGGTGGAGGAGGAAGGGATGGTGAGACATGCTCAAGCGAGGCCAGGCATCACCAGGTAGACAGCCCGCGAGTGTTTGATGGGGCTGGCCCTAGCAGCATTCACTCATATAAGTTAAAAACCCGTTTCTCTCTGGCTTTTAGTGGGATGTAATTTCATTGGGGTATGTTGCATCTTACAAACCAGCAAAAAAAAGAATGAAACACAATACATACCAATGATGGGCATTAAAGGTGATCAGTTTGTAAGTGTTTCTTATGGAACCCTTGTTGGCACGCATTATAGGTAATGTTATGTTAAGAAGTTTTTATATAGCGCACGCCTGCCAATTACTTGGTGCCTTAACTCCTATCCGTAGGCGTATGTGTCCAGGATGGTAGGTTTGCCCATGTGGAGTTGTCTTAGGCAAATCGTGCCTAGTATAATAAGAGCAGTGTTGTGCTGGATGTTGGGTTTTCCCTGTGGCAGCATTCTGAAGGGGTCAGATGTCACTGCGGTCTGCTGACTACACCTATGTGAGGCGTTTTTGACTCTCCACCTAACCTGTTTCAACCATATACGTCTGATAATTCTGCCTGCTTCAGGAGTTGGTACACCTAAAGATGTGTAGGGTACGGTACGACAGTACTTATGCTGTAATCGGGTTTTTTAAAGCAGGTGAATGGGGCTGATTGCACTGCAGAATGACGCAAGGCTGCAGGGTTGTTCATTTGTCTAGTCCTAGAGTACAGGTCTTAGTTTGGACATTTTCTGACATGTACCGAATGACTATTGATACATTTTCATTTGATTCAACTTACAGTGGCGGCTGGTGACATTTGAAAGTGGCAGGGCATAAAAACTGCACTGTGGGGAGCGAGCATCTGTTTTTATTTTACATGACAGATAATAGCATATCTGACTTATTAAAAGCCTCTAGGAAGCAGAGATTTGTAGGTAGGAGAGAGGCGGTTCAGCCACAAGGGAAAGAACTAAAGAAAGAGGATGAGGTGAAAGGTCAAACCCTATACATCGCCTGTTCCTCTCCATACACCCGTGAGTGAAAAGTACCAGGTAGAAGCGCCAAGTGAGAAGCAAGCAGGAACGTAGGTATAGGCAGTTAAGACTTTCTTTCACCAGCACACACTGCTTGTCTCTTTATCTCACTCTTCTAGGCTCTTTTTCGCTCATGCTTTCTCCCTTGATCACTGTTTTCCCATATTCTTCATTCTCCCTATTCTCCCTTCTCTCTTTTGCTGGACTAAACTGATGATAAGAAATAATCCCCACTGCGCAAATGAAAGCCGGAGCTCACCACTAACAACCACTGGCACAGATTTGGGATCAAGTGAAGCATAAGTATAGAAAGAGACGACAATGCACAGGAGACGCAAATAAAATACAATGATAACTATGGCTTAATTATGTAGCGCCATAGGAAGAGGAATGTCATCAAACAAGAACTATTAGAGCAAAGCCTGGTAAGTAGTGTTCTGGGGATAACCAGAAGCTCCCGAACAATGGAATACTTTGTGCTCAGAGAGAAACCTATACATTGTCATTCACAGTCAGCAGAAGCCATTCAATATTCCATCTTTGATGCGTAATTCTTTGGACAACAGAAATCAGTACACAAAACACAACAGATTCCTACAGTCGTGGCCGGCATTACAGGTGGGTGGGGTGGTGGAAATGGGGTCGTCGCACCGCGGAGGGGATGGGGGGAAGGCGGGATAAATCAAATGAAAGTAAAACTTACCTTCCCGCTTTTGCTTAAGTCCCAAGACTCCCGATTCCCGCCGTCCTGCGTTTTGAAGTCATTCCTAGGGCGCTTGTCATCAGCAAGGCTGCGGCAGCCTCCCTCCCCTCCAATGCAGCGTTGTGATTGGTGAGGCCGCCCCCCACCTGGGTCATTTTCTCCATGTATGCTCCAGCATACATAGAGAACAGGGAGAGTGGGCGGTGTTGCTCGAGGGCAGGAGGGATTGGCTTGCCCACTGTTGTTCATATTGACTTTTTGGGCGGCCTCAGGCTGCCCAAACAGTCAGTATGAACAACAGTGGGCAAGCCACTCCCCCCTGCCCTCGAGCAGGACCGCCCACCCCCAACCAGGAACGTCTGCTTTCTCGCCGTGCGAGAAGGCAGAAACAACTGGTAGTTATTACCATTTATGTTTCTGCAGGGCGCGGCGCCCAAACGTCCCTATAGAGGAGCTGCCAACTTTCAATTACTATTAGTGATTTAAGTCTACTGAATATCAGAATATATTTTTATTTACGGAGTACAATTCCGTAGTTTTTTCTGCAAGGAACAAACAGTGCAATGTTCAAGACTGTATGCAGCAGCTGTATCCAGTAGAAATTATGTATAACCTTCAAGTGTAACTTCCACCTGGGCCGCACCGACAGAGGTAGACTGGTATATTAGATTGCTAATCTGACACACTGAGTGAATGCCAGAAAGGCTAAAAGCCTTGTAGTTTAAGATACTGACGGCAATAGTTATGACCCGGGTTGTGTTGCTCTTGCAAGGGGGTACAAGAGCAACGCAAACCTAAAGTCATATTTTTGACGCCACACGAAAAACAAATCTGGAGTAATTGTTGAAACCAAAGTTACTGTTTTATGCTGACAAGAATTCAGAGGCATCAGAAACTGCAGCGTTGTTGACACCTCCACCCTCTGTTCTAAAATGTGAGAACAAAAGTGATTCAATGTTCTCCAGACAGGCGCAAATAGGTTGGAGACAAGTCTCAAGGGTGGCTGTTAAATGGCCGGTGAACTGAGAAATCAGGTCAGACTTAAACTGCTCCATAGCAATGTCACTACTAGAGCCTTCTTCTTCCTTTTGGCTGCAGGAGCTAGATCTGGTATATGTTTATGAAATATTTTGGGCTCATTTAGTTAAGTATTGTAATTCTATTTAAAAACTAGTTAGTGACTGAGAGGTCAATCTTTATTAGAAACACTCTGCACTGATCACATAGCACTTTATGAGTTTGTGGGGAAATTAGTGTTTACAACTTTTTACACAGATGCATGAAGCACTTTGTCACACATGCCTATGTTTGCACTAATGTGTTTGCACACTTTATGATGCTTGATTAAATGTGTCATCATTGAAGATCCCTAAAAAACCTGCTAAATATCCATCACAACATTATCAGGGTACCGTTATTAAGCACCACATGCTCCTATAAAGCCATAGGGAGAGAGATCGTGATGAATTTTGTGAACAAGGTGTATTTTCAATAAAATAGACACATTGTGGAAAATGGTGGCAAAAGTGTTCCAATTGAAGCTTGAAGATAATGGTCTAGTTGTTATTGGACTAACCCAAAGCAAACACAAGGAGATGATGGACGGAGCACTGACACTTTTCAGACACTCACCCCCAGTCACAGATCTGGGTTGAATCCATCATTGTTCTTTAGCTCACTTCGCCGCCCCAGTTCATGCCCAGTCATATGCTAATCAGTCTTGACCCTGTTCCTCATAGGAACGGTCCAGTCTGAACTGCCAAGCCAGGTCTTCCCTTGACTGAAAATAAGCATCCTGGGACCGGTATCGGGGTAAACCCCCTCATTAGCCAGGAGAGCTTGAATCCAGTGGCAAAGTGAGCAAACGACCCACATCTGGCCATATACCCTGCCAATTTAGGGCGAACAAAGCAAAGACAAGGAGATGATGGACGGACCGCTGAAACTTTTCAGACACTCACCCCGGTCACAGATCTGGTTTGAATCCATCATAGTTCTTTAGCTCTCTTCACCACCCCAGTTCAGACCCAGCCATATGCAAATCAGTCTTGACCCTGTCCATCATGGAACAGTCCAGCCCGAACTGCCTAGCCAGGTCTTCCCGGTACCAGAAATAGGCCTTCTGGGACTGGTTTTGGGGTAACACCCCTCATCAGCCAGGGTAGCTTGAATCCAGTGGCAAAGTGAGCAAGGGACCCACGTCTGGGAATACTCTTACAACTTAGGGCAAACAAAGCAACACAAGGGATGATGGACGGAGCTCTGAAATTTTTCAGACAGTCGCCCCCAGTCACAGATCTGGGTTAAATCCATCATCGTTCTTTAGCTCACTTCTCCACCCAGTTCAGACCCAGCCATATGTGAATCAGCCTTGACACTGTTCCTCATGGGAACAGACCAGCCTGATCTGCAAAGCTATGAATTCCCTGGACCAGAAAAAACCATCCTGGGGCCGATGGACTAATAACATGGAAGAAGGACTTTATGGCTAGGTATAGGGGAAACCAAAGAGTGGATTTGAGGCCCAGTGAAAGATGTTATGATAAAAAGCATAGGCCATTAAATATTTGTTGATTTCCTGGCATAATGAATTTATTTGAATAAAAATGCTTTAAATTATCTCTTGTGGTTTGGAGAATAAACCACTTTGGATCCTTGGGTTCGGTGCTGCCATAAAATCAGTTGGGAAGAAGACTGGGGACAATATATATATATATATATATATATATATATATATATATATATATATATATATATATATATATATATATATATATATATATATATATATATATTGCCCCTAGGTAGATATATTTACGTTAGTTACGTCTGTTTTTCCATAGATGGAGCGTTTTTTGGTTTGCTAATAACTTTGACCCTGTTTGAAGAATCTACCCAAAGCCTTGGAAAAAATAGGTATATCCACATCAGCTTCTTCCAGGAAAGTTTTGGGGTGATCCATCAAGTGGGAGCTGAGAAAATGGGGTTCCCAAAATCCAAAATCCCCATACATTTTCCATACATTTCTTTAGACAAGGCAGCAGCAAATACTGCTTTACTCAAACTTGTCTAGGAAGGTAGATCTTGGTTCGCAGATTGTAATTCTTGTGATTTGGTGTAAATCCGTTCAGTAGTTTTTGAGATATTAAGGGTAAAAAAAATATTTAGATAGATGTTGGGCTTGCAAGAGTCTCAGAAATTCTCGCAGGAATGGCAATTTAAAAAAAGAGCGTTCTGATTGGCCGAGGGAGATTTATTTCCCTTAGCCCGACACACGACAGTCAGACTCTTGCAAGAGCTAGCGCTCTGATTGGCTGTCAGCAAAATGTTGCTGGTAGCTATTGGAGGACTTGGCGATTAGCCCTCAATGATGGCATTTGAGATGTCACCAGTGATGGCATAAATGGTGTCATAGAACATGTCATGAGTGATGTTATGTGTGAGGTCATCCAGTAGTTCACGGTGGGGGCGCAAGTTATGGTTAGTGCTGTTGACTATAACTGGTGAATTTCTGTGTCTTGTTTTAGTTCAAAATGTTAATGTTGTCATTGACAAATTCACCAAACTACAATGTTACTTTAACCTTTGTTTTTTTCTGTAAATTTCTGGGGTATTTTTCAAACAAAAACAGATCGTTTATCGCACTGAGCTATAACGCTACATTAACCTGTGTTTTTTTCAGTGAATGTGTATAATTTAAAAAAAATATATATATACACACACATATATATATATATATATATATATACACACAGACACACATGCACACAAAACAATGCACAATGCAGTGGAGAGGTGTGGCTCACTGGTTAGAGGCCTAGAAAAAATGGTTAGGGGTTCTGCCCACCTCACCCTCCCGTACCTGAGCAGGAGTCATCCACGGATGAGAAAAGTAGAAAAAAATGGTACTGAAGGGATAAATCCACTTTTATTTCTCAAACAAGAAACAATTAATTTTCTTGTGAATAGTAAATTAAATCAAAGAAACATATCCATAAATTCATATATACATATATGGGCGGGCAGCCAGAGAGGCACAACAGAGAACATTATATATACACAACACATCACATGTACATTCTATACAAATTTACAACATATATAATACAAACAATACTTATATGTACCCTAAGGAAAAGAATCATATATATAAGAAAAAATATATATATACATACACCAATTTACAGATGTATCTCCTCTTACAATCTAACGGAGTATACAAAAAAGGTAGTCCCAACAGACAGGCACCAGGGGGGTTAACACATTTACCCAACCTATATTTGTGTAGGTGCATCAATGAATAAATCAAATCTTTGTTGTATTGAGCTAAGGGACTCCGTTCTAAACCAAAGGTGTCGACGCAGTCGCGGTCGCGTTTCAGCCAGATGATGTAGGCTTCATCAGGACATGGGTACTCTAACAACAACAAACACATATATTATTTTATCCTCTTTCTTATCGAAACAAGGAAACACATTACATTACAGCTGCAGAAATTCAAGTGGAACAATCTATCTCCCCCACAAGTGTGGAAATGCAGTGTCACTAGAGAGCTCAATCAAAACAAGAATAGAAAGAAATATAACCACACTAAGTGCACCCGATTGAATCCAAGATCACTTCAGCATCAGAAATGATGTTCAAGAGAAGAACCACAATCAAAAAAGGGGGGGAGGATAGAGCAACAAAAACCCACACCCACACCTAGAAAGGGTGCAACGCGTAACTATGTGATAAGGTAGGACCAAATAGAAGCCATAGGTATTTATCCTTTATATCCCAGAGTGTACAAAAACATGCGCAGATCAAGGATTCCATTACGTCCATAAAAAGGGAAATGAATACCTCATTAGCAAGGCCCTGTCCAAATCTAGGGCAACTATACTCGATCTACCCACAGCCCACCCAGAAGGGTGGGGTAGGTGCCAGCGCCTCGGCTCAAGTCTCGAGAAATCTGTACGTGTCAATCACAAGGACAAACAAATAAATCATAGGAGCACGACCAAAGTCACACATGTATTCAAACTCTAATAGATAGTAGAGTACCATTATTGGCAGACATACCTTAATCTTTACAGTGTGTCCGCCCAACACAGTATATAGATTCCAAATCGTATGGTTCACAGGGGTGGCTCAAGTCACACGCTCTTCCTATCATCAAGTCGAGTTAAAGAAGGAGAAGAAACAAAACAAAAAAGGAAAACCCATCACGAGTTATTCCAATCTATATGTGCTCAACACGTCACTCAGTTACAGAAAAAAGCACAAGGTAATTGGAGCCAGACCCCACAAACAAAGAAATAAATAAATAAATAAAACCACACTAAGTAACCCCATAGATAAAGGCACCCTCGCGCGATGTATCCAAGAGAATATGTGAACTCAAGCTAAATTCAAATCAGCCAGTTATAACACCGGGGAGGCGGGGAATCAAGGCTAGCTCAGAACACTGACCTCAGTAGCTACTCGGTCGGTGGACTATTTATCAAAGTGAAACTGCAGGACGAGGGCAGGGCAAACACCCAATACAGTCTACAGGCAGATTGACACGGTCCCGTCCGGGAAACCCCAATCATAAGTAACTAGCCAAGGCTCATACAGAGCGAGCATAGTAAAAAGCTCAGTGCGGGGAATGGAACCAAAAGGGGCATAACGTGGAGAGGGGGGTACCTGAAATCTCCAAATATGCACTAGTACGAGGAACCGGTGTCCACTAGCAACGTCTTCCTCCGGGTAGGCACCGCAGTAAAGCGGGCGGCTAAGTAAAGCCTAGGGCAAGGGGCGTGTCAGCGTAAGACGGAACGTGAATGCCGTCAATAACACCAAAAAGGGACAAACGATCCTTGAGTAAATCCGGAAGTCAGGCAGAGAGAACTGAAACAGGGAAACTGCTAGCGAACGAAGCACACGCAGGAAGTAATCAGCTACATCCGGCCAATCTCAAGTCAAAGTGCCGAAAAACACCAAAATAAAGGAATTAAACTAAAAAGACAAAATAATTAAATGTAATAAATAAAATAGGAAAAGAGAGAACAAAACACCAAAGATGAACCTCTAGTGACACCCCAAGGTTGAAGTTAAACCAAAAACACATTTGCATTTCCACTTACAAGGGTTCCCATTCTTAATCAAACTCCATGACCATACATCTCAAAAGGATAATAAATATAAAAGAGAACAAGTATAAAAGGACGCAGAATCACAAAACATCATGAATATATAAATGCCACAAACATGTAATAAAATATATGGTGGCATGCAAAAAGCTATATATATATATATATATAATACACTATCCATATATGTACATAGATCAAGCAAAATATACATATATATAGCCTATTTCCCTATACAGTCAATACATCGCATCTAGCCAAAGGCTCAATACAGATTCACAACAGAGTAAGTTCGATCAAAATCAGGAAACAGAGTATAAAAAGACTATAAATCCAAAGTCAAAGCAAAGGGTCAATGGATTCAGATCAATGCCCAAATTTCATCACGCTCATTAAGTCCCTTTTCAGAGGTATGGTATCTTTCTATTAATCTTGCTTCTGTGCGATTCAACTTGGTCTCTAATTCGGTTTTATTTTTGCCATAATGGTAACCAGAACTGCCCAAGTCAGATCCTCTTCATTGTGGTCAGCTTCCATATAGTGCTGCACTAAGGGTGCGCCAATGTACTTGCACCTTATGCGTGATTTGTCACTGGTTAGAGGCGGCAGACCCGAGTGCAGAAAACGGCCCGGGACCAGGGTTCGATTCCCGACGCGGCAGGGTCTTGGACCAGGATCAGCGGACTGATAATTCTAGCATCGGTGCCTACTCCGACCAGGGAGCACACTCGGCAACTCTGGGCATTAGCTTGCCTCATCTCCACAACGGCCCCACACAAACGCCGGGGATGCCTGGTTTCACCTTGGAGACCCCCAGGAGGGACTATCTCACAGGGAAAGCCAGGACGGGTTCCCCAGCGGTCTATAGCGCTACGAGGCCTCCGGGTAGCAGTGCGCTTTACAAGACACAACAATTTACAATTTATTACAATGCAGAAGACGTTTAATACCTAGCACTGCACCTCTGGGATAAGATGCATGACTTACAGCTTTCACAGTTTTCTTTGGCCTGGGCACAGCTGACTGATCCATTGCCAGTGCATCACAAGCTCTTTTTATGTAATACAAAGAGATATGAATCATTGGATAAGTTGGAAATGTTTCATTTCAGCCTACTCTCTATGGTGGTTTATGTAAGTGCTTGATGTACACAGGAAGAACTATACAGTGTTTTTATAGCATATTTAAAGTGGTTTACCTCGCCCTAGATAGTGGTTGGAGTTACAGTGCTTCATACTCAGCAGTGCTCATTCCGATAGCTATGGGGTGGGAGTGAAGGGAGAGGGAGGTCGTCACTTCTGGGGTTTCAGGCTTTGAGCCTGTGATTTGGGCAGTTTTTGGAGCAGATATGTTATGCTTCTGAATCTGCTTCAGCACCATGTGGTGGGTGGTGGGGGCGGTCCTCCTTCTGATTGTTGGGATTGTTCTGGATATCTCCTACCTGGACCCAGCGCTTAATTTGAGCCGGCGGTTTCCGGTGCTCGGCACCAGCACTTAATTGTCAATACTGGCACTTATGACAGTGGGCCACATAGGGCACAGTTTGTCTAATTTAGAGATGAACAAACAATAGTTGTTTATGCATTCAATATACATAAAAAATAACTAATATCTGCCGCCCAGGCAATTCTTATAGCTTTAGGGGCCTGTAATAGTCTGAATCCTCATACTTGTAGGAGTGTGATGGTTAGTAGCAGTATTGGTACTGTCATTGGCAGTGCTTTGGAGGGCCCTGGCACTTATTATTTTACAAATTAGGCACTGCCTAGACCCCAATACCTTCTGAGGGTGGGGGTGCTGCTACATTGTGGGGGATTACTGAATGTGTATTTGTTTGATTGTTGGTATGGTCACTGGGTCTTTGCACAGGGAGTAGGGCTCCTTTAGCAGGAAATGTTTACCCTTCCACACACATGTGACATACACACAACTGACACACAATGCAAAACAGCACTGCAAGCATCCCTTACTCACAGCAAAGGCAGTAGCAGTGCATTCCCACAGTGTCTCTGACACACACACTCACACACACATAAACACACACACACGAACACACACACACCATAAAAGATACAACATAGTAAAGAGCCTCACAAGTTTGGTACGCGCACAGACATGCCCCCACCCAATAGAAAAGACGATAGGAGCGCACACAGAGCAGGTTCAGGTAGAGCAGTTCTCATTTTCTGCTGGCACAGGGCAGAGGTTCAGCACAGGCAAGAACATCATTTCAAATTATAGTCACAGAGACAAAATCGAAAATTGATTCAGAAATTTCTAAAATGCAGCTAACCTACCAAGTGAACCGACCACTGTGTAAGACAAGAATCACAAAAATAGTGGTCAGGTTAGCAAGGTAAGCAGGTGCGGCTGGTACAGGTAAGAGCAGAGGGGTGGCGGGGAGGTCGGCAGACGACGGAATGAATAAAATAAAATAACTGAATATATAAAATCACTTACCTTGTGCTCGCCGCCTCTTTTTCATTTTTTAAAATTGTATTTTCCCTATATTGTCGTCTGTTGACTCCCCCTTCCCCAGCCACTCTATCCTGTACCGGCCACGCCTGAAACTATGTTGCATGTAGGAAGCTGTGAATGTATGCTAAAATATTGAAGTGCACAGAAAAAATAACTGTAAACATTATGGACGTTGGCAACGTTTGCTGAACATATATATATATATATATATATATATATATATATATATATATATATATATATATATATATATATATATATATATATATATATATATATATATATATATATATATTACCTACTGGCTGTCGCCAGTAGGCATATATAGTTGGGATTTTTTCCCTATGGGATATTTATATATATATATATATATATATATATATATATATATATATATATATATATATATATATATATATATATATATATATATATATATATATATTACCTACTGGCTGTCGCCAGTAGGTATATATAGTTAGGATTTTTTCCCTATGGGATTTTGGAAAATTCTATGTCTAATAACTTTGGCGTTTGTGGACGGAATCGGCTGAAAGTTTCAGGAAAATGGCACATTGTGTTTCTGAGCAGCCCTTGAAAATTTGGGGGGGTTTCGTCAAGGGGGGGCCGAGAAAAAAGGGGGGTCCCAAAACGCGTTTTTCCCATGTTAATTTCCATAGGGCGGTTGGCCTCACTTTTAGCTCGAACGGCTGAATGGATTTGCACGAAACTTGGCAAAATTGTAGGGACTGTTAGCCCGATGTGCCTTTGCTAGGTCTCAATATATGTGCTTCAGTGGATTTTGAGAAATTAACGTTCAAAAAAAGATATATATCTGTAACAGCGCTCCGGGCTGCGCTCCGGTTCGCGTACTTTTCGCAAAACTGAACTTTGCGATGCGAAACTGATTGGCTTTCCGGTGTCTGTCAACATTCTAAACAGTCCGGAGCGGCCGCCATCTTATCTCTCGGTAGGATCGAGAGAGAAGAAGAGGTGAAAAACGAAGGGGGAATTTAATGAAAGGGGGCAAGGTAGACCCCTCTTGACCCCCTAGGAATGATGTTGGGGTTATTAAAGGGTCCCGTGGGGAAAATAAAAAAAATTGATTTTTCACGGTAGAAGCGCTTCCCGGGCCGCGAACTGGGCCGCAAACTGGTAGCGAAACGGGAATTCGCCATTTTGTGTTTCGTTTTAATTAAATTACTAGGTATAAGGGGGTCCGGGAGAAGTATCCTGATCCCTTATGTTTTCTGAGGGTGGCTGAGGAGGCTCATATATGTTGATACATGTCTTCCAGCGGCTGTGCGTGAGCTTTTTTTTTTTTTTCGCTGTGTGACGTCTGTTAACGTTCGATTCGATGGAAATCAGGAAGTGTTGACCGCCAATTTGTCACTGCGATAAAATATTTTGTTATAAATTAATCCTTATTGATAAACATTGTCTGCGCCATCTTGCCTTTTTTCCAATGCCACAATTTTGTCGTGCACGGCAGCCATTTTAGATGCCTTGACCAGACCCACTCTCTGCACGCCGTCGATTCTCAGCACGGCTCCCCACCCTCGCAAGCATCTCCCCCACGCACTGGTCACCCCCGCTCTCTCTCTCATGCATGGGCCATAAACTTCCCCCCATCTGCGCTGCTCTTCCCTGAGATCACACCCTGTGCCCGCCCGACACCTCCCTTTCACCCTATTAACTACCGCACCCTCTGACACTCCTCTTCCTCTGTGTCCGATTGTCCAGGCCGGTCCCAGGCTATCACCTAGCCCTGCGGATGTAGTTTATGGCCCCAGCTGTAGAGAATCCAGACATGCCAACCCTCCCGATTCAGGCGTGAGACTACCGATTTCAGTGCTAGTCTCCCACCTCCCGATTCCTGCAAGCAAAAACCCGATTCCTCGGGGGTTTCAGCTGACAGGGCTTGGTATTGTGTTACATGTTAATTCTTCCAGGAAACGTCAGAGGGCCGATGCAGGGTCTCTAGAAGGGGTGATAAACCATTTAAGCCTCATTAACACGCGCATGGTCTTTTAAAGATCTGTGAAGTACTCGGGGCGGCGGTGTGTGTGTGCCCTCTTTCAGGAGCGGGCGGGGGGGGGGGCACTGCCAGCAACTTGCCAGGCCAGGCAGTGTTCAACACTTGCATCACCCTTTCTCTGCCTGCTATTGCGCTCCATGCTTCGGAAAGGTAAGAAAAAGAAAGTGCATTTGAGTTTGAAATGTCCGATCCTGTAGCAGCACACTTCCAAAGCCCACACATGACAATAACCCGATTCACGGCCCCATTCACCCGATTTTTTAAAAATATATAGCACTCCAACAAAGTAGTAGGATTATAAAACTTTATTAACTTATAAATATATAGAACGCAACAAAAACTGTAAATACATTTAAACATTTTTTGGAAAAAAGAAGCAACAATGGTCAGTAGCTCTCTTTTGTGCGAATAGTCCCAAGGCAGCACAACGTGCTGAGTTCTGGACGGCACCCAGGTGATGTTACCTGGGTGCCGCACTGGTTTTTGGTATCCTACAATGCAGCTCAGAAAAACAGCGTGGGGCGCCCCGGGGGGTGCGCGGGGAGGCCTCGTCAGTAGCGGTCTGTTGTGCGAATAGTCCCAAGGCAGCAGAACGCGTTGAGATGTGGATGGCACCCAGGTGATGTCCAGTAAGTTGCCGCACTGGTTTTGGTATCCTACAATGCTGCTCCGAAAAACGGCGTGGGGCGCCCCGGGGAGGGCATGGGGGAGGCGGCGTGGACGGACCTCCCCAGGTGGAGGCTCGTCTGCTGTACTGGGGCGCCCCTTTACCGTTTCAGTTGCCATTCCGCCCGCTTTTGCTACACTGTGCCTCATCCTCCATTCAGCTGTTTATCGCCCGCTCTTGCGGCTACAGCGTCTCGCTCACCATGTAGTTGAGTTGCGCCCACTCTTGCGGTGCAGCGATAGGCGGCTGCCATAGGACTCTTAAAATGGCGGACGGCTCTTCGGATTTGGGCCTGGTCCACTAAAATGGCCCTGGGACACCTTGGAACTCGGACGCTTGCCTGCTAGGGCTTGGGCTCCATTCTCGAAAGCGTCCCCTCAGCCGTGAAGATTCTACAAAAGTCTTGGGGGCCCTCGACTCCTGCAGGCTTCCGGTGGGGAGCGGCTGCCATGATTGCTCGCGGAATGACCACGACGGAGCCACGAGATGGTGGTGCTTTCATGCTGACGCCAGCTTCAGTCTGAAACATCCAGAAACAAGGTGGGGCTTTCATCGTTTGGGAAAAAAAAATGTTCTAAACCAATGAAAAGTGTTATTTTTAGGTCATATGACCAAGCCTTCCATCATTAGGAAACCAAAAGTAAAATGAACCAATGAAAAGTTTTATAAACAAGTCACATGACCTGTTATGCGGCATAGGGCTACAAAAAGCGTAGAAAATCCGTTGGCACGTGAGGCGGCGTCAGTAGCGGACCGATGTGCGAATAGGCCGAAGGCAGCACAACGCGCCGAGATCCGGATGGCACCGAGCTGGTGTCCAGCAAGTTGCTGCACTGGTGTGGCTATTCTACAATGCTGCGCCGAAAGTCGGCGTGGGGCGCCCCGTTGGCCTGTGAGGTCGCGTCAGTCAGTGGGGGCTGTGCGTCTCCCCCAAGATGGAGGCTCCTCGGCTGCAGTGGGGCACCCCTTAGTGTTTCACTCGCCGTCCAACTGAGTTGCGTCCGCACTTGCAGCTACAGTAGGCCGAAGGCAGCAGAGCGCGCCGAGATCTGGATGGCACCGAGGTGGTGTCCAGCAAGTTGCCGCACTGGTGTGGCCATCCTACAATGCTGCGCCGAAAGACGGCGTGTCCAGCTGAGTTCCGGTCACTCTTGCGGTACAGTGACTCGAACGCGCCGAGATCCGGATGGCACCGAGGTGGTGTCCAGCAAGTTGCCGCACTGGTGTGGCCATCCTACAATGCTGCGCCGAAAGACGGCATGTCCAGCTGAGTTCCGGTCACTCTTGCGGTACAGTGACTCGAACGCGCCGAGACCCGGATGGCACCGAGGTGGTGTCCAGCAAGTTGCCGCACTGGTGTGGCCATCCTACAATGCTGCGCCGAAAGTCGGCGTGGGGTGCCCCGTTGGCTTATGAGGTGATGTCAGTAGTGGACCGATGTGTGAATAGGTCGGAACCAGCACAAGGCGCCAAGATCCGGATGGCAAGTCCTGGATGTTGAGTGCCATAGTTGAGAGTTCTGAGCAGTGTTTGTAACACTGTCTGAAGCTTATTTGCACCTGCTGCAGCTTCACTATTGCCCTGGTGTGGCCAAAGATCGCCCATGACATAGGCGGCCGGCTCCCGAGGTCCGGCGGAACTTTTTTCCTTTTCCTTTCTGCATCTTGTCCCACAATCCGTTTGACCTGAAGACACGACCAGGTCCCTGAATGTGTGCAGGGGGACGTTATTGATTGAATCAAAATGGCGGCTTCACACAAAGCTGACTCAAGCGTTGCTGTTGATGCTATACAGACAAAAATTGGTTTTCAGTTTGTACATTCTTCAGGATTTTTTTTTCCATCCAAGGCTGATTGAGAGTTTGTAGAACAATGGCTTCAGATTTTCAACATACTACTCTTCAACATTCTTCCTAAATGTAACAATGTGAGACTCACTAGGAGAACGGCTGTTTATCTTTCCTTTCAAAATGCTGCCAACAATATTTTCTGAATGGAAGACACCATCTTGTAGCATAAAGGGCCGAAAGGGGTTCTGGTCTGGCCGATGGTTGGTGGAGACATTTTGACTATATCTTGGACCTGCCCGGCCTCGCCCAAAATGGCGCCGGTATAAATGGGACTCGTAACTCCTTGTTGTGTACTGGTTGAACAACCTTGATATCACGAGATATGAATGCAGTTTTGATGCTCATGGCGGGCGGGGACGAGAATTGATTGAATATTTCGACATCCCTATTGATATTAAGTTCTGATGTGTTATTGATTACTGTACTATTGAAAGTTCGAATTAACGTCACCCATGGTACTTGCCCGCAAATGTATATCTAGATAATTTTTTTGAAAGTGGCCCTGTCGTATTTTAATTACAAAATGTACGTCCACCGATTCCGCAACTGTTAGACACCTTAGTTCTTGCAACCTAATGGCCCGCTCGTTACGTTCCTCTACAATGTAAATGTCTCCTCATCATATACGATTTCAGTTTGCTCCGTGGCCGGCCCACGTGGTTATAGGCTCGTATTTGTATACTGACATTTTCACAATAAAGGTTTTTAAAACAAAACATGGTAGTAGTATTTACATTGGTAAAGTTTTTACTTTTAGTCACTGTTTTCGAATCAGTAAAAGGCAAGTGAAATAAAGCAGTCCAATTACATGACGGATAAATGGTATAATACGTAGGAACGCAGTAAAGATAAATGGTCAAGGGCAGTTGTGTTTTCCACTCCTGCAACATAAAGTGATCGATAAGAATCTGATAATCAGGCGTATCGGCGACTAAGACAGCAGGCCGAGCCTCTTTTACTCAACGGCTCCACCATGGGATGAAGAAACGCCCTTTTTCTCGAAAAAGGAATATATTTTACTTGCAGGACAGTTGTAAATTTTCCGGGAAAGTACATTAGCCTGGAACATTATAACATATATGTTTAAAAAAAAATAATGTTCGAAACCAATAAAAAGCGTAATTTTTAGGTCATATGACCAAGCTTTTCATCATTAAAATAACAAAAGTAAAATGAACCAATGAAAAGTTTTATTAACAAGTCACATGACCTGTTATGCTTACGTTACGCGCTGCGCGCCGCGCCCCGGATCGCTTCCGGGAAGCTGCGCTTCCCGCACCGGAGCACTTCCGGGTGCGCTAACGCGGCGTGTCATATAACGCATTACGCGACAACGTAGGTCAAGAATATAGTCAAAATGTCTCCACCAACCAGCGTTCGGAACACAACCCCTTTCAGCAGTCCAAAAAGTTCTGTTAAATGACAACAGAGGGGACAGGCAACAAGAACCATCAGTCAAAGAGGGGAGGGCAAGTTCTTCTCTACCGGGTCATGTTGGGGCGCTACCGGAACTGATCGAATTGGTAGTCTACAGTGTTTCTGGATGTTTCAGACTGAAGCTGGCGTCAGCATGAGAGCACCACCATCTCGTAGCTCCGTCGTGGCCATTCCACGAGCAATCATGGCAGCCGCTCCCCACCAGAAGCCTGCGGGAGTCGGGGGCCCCCAAGACTTTTGTAGAATCTTCACGGCTGAGGGGACGCTTTCGAGAATGGGACCCAAGCCCTATCAGGCAAGCGTCCAAGTTCCAAGGTGTCCCAGGGCCATTTTAGTGGACCACGCCCAAATCTGAAGAGCCGGCCGCCATTTTGAGAGTCCTGTGGCAGTCGCCTATCGTTGCATCGCAAGAGCGGGAGCAACTCAACTACATGGTGAGCGAGACGCTGTAGTCACAAGAGCGGGCGGTAAACAGCTGAATGGCGGAAGAGGCACAGTGTAGCAAAAGCGGGCGGAATGGCAACTAAAACGGTAAAGGGCCGCCCCACTACAGCGTGTCTTCAGGTCAAACGGATTGTGGGACAAGGTCCAGAATAGAAGAGTCATCAAAAGGCAAAAAGTTCCGCCGGACCCCGGGAGCCGGCCGCCTATGTCGGGGGCGATCTCAGGCTACACCAGTGCTATAAGACTTGGGGAGGGGGTCGGAGCCAAGCGTCTTCCCCCGAGTCCGTGCCATCACACCGCCCCTCGGGGGCCTCCGTCAAGCGGTTTAGGGAGGTACCATATCACATTGTTTTCCAATGCAGTCAGGTCCACAAACGGCCCTCACTTACTTTGAGAATAGTGAAGCTGCAGTAGGTGCAAATAAGCTTCAGACAGTGTTACAAGCGCTGCTCAGAACTCTGAACTATGGCACCCAACATCCAGAACTTATGCCATTTGAGAATGGCAGTGACATCGAAGCAACTCAGGGACCAAAACCATTAACGTACTTTCACGTATGAAAATCTTACTTGGGGAGGGGGCAGGAGCCAAGCGCCCCCTCCCAGTCCGCGCCACCACACCGTATGTTGAAAATCTGAAGCCATCGTTCTACAAACTCAACCAACCTTGGATGGAAAAATCTAGAAGAATGTACAAACTGAAAACCAGTTTTGGTCTGCATAGCATCAGCAGCAACGCTTGCTATCAGTGTGCATGAGTTTCATGCTCGATCGATTGAGCTAGCCGGATCGGGCAACAAAAAGTATAAAATAGTTATGTAAATAGTTATTTAATAAAATGTTTTACCCTGTTACTTTGCTGGTGTGTTGTATATATTTTTAATATTTGCATAGGGTTTGTCGTTATTTTGGGCGGGGTTGGTGACGGAGCCGAGCTGTCTTGCAGCCCTCATGGTGTGGAGCTCAGTTCATCTCACTATTTTTGTATTTCTCATGAAGGGTTGTTCCTAATGTTTCTATTTTAGCGAGGTCAAAAAGAGATCCAATTAGTGGCCTACTGATTTTGCTCGATTACTTTTATTTTTTTACACGATTTTTCACGATTTTTCACTATCTGCAAAGACTAAACAGAGTATTGCGACTTTGTGCTTGTTTGTAAATAGAGAATGAACCAAAGAGAATCAATTGTAAAACAGTAAATGCTTGGATAACAATCAATCAAATGGAGAGACAAGCAGGCACGACGGATTACAACGGGGGTAAAGGCCAGCGTTAACTACCCTTCACTATCTGCAAAGAGAGAGTACTACTAAGAGAAAAGAGGGGAGGGGGGGGCAGCGTTCAAAGCACATCAGCGTGCATAAACACGAAAAAGTTTTAACCTGTCACGTACTCGACATTTGACAGCTTTTGATATTTGCTATTAAAAAAACATTGAAATTCACAGAAAAAACCATAGGTTTTAGGCCATATATAGTTAGGAATTTGCATTTACAAAACCTTGAAAATTCACTGAAAAAACCATTGGTTATAGACCATATATAGTTAGGGATTAGCCTTTTCAAAACCTTATTTTACTCACACAAAACCATTGAAATTTCATATATAGTTAGTTGCACTAACTATATATCGCGCACCCGCAATCCACTGCTGATGATGTCACATATTACATCATTCATGACATGGTTAGTGACATCACTGATGACATCACTGATGACATCTCAAATGACATCACTGATGACATCTCAAATGACATCACTGATGACATCACTGATGACATCTCAAATGACATCACTGATAAAATCACTGATAACATCTCATTTGACATTACTGATCACATCACTGATGATATCATTCATGTGATAATACCATGAACCTCTTCAGACTCTAATATAACCTTAGATACAATCAGTGTAAACAGACAGTCACAGACTGTCACTCATCCATGGAGTTACTCACACACCTAGTCAGTTATGCAAAAAATCAATCACACCTCCATTTTCTCAACTATACAGTTATACACACCTTACTTATTCAAACATATACTAACACATATTTACTCTCTTATACAATCCCTGATACATGTTCACAATGATCCATACAGCCACTCACACATTCACTGGCTCTTATGCACAGTTATTTATATATGTCAACTCTCACATGTACTGTGTTTTACATATGTACTTACTTTGACATGTAGCACTGAGATATCCATTCACTCACCAATACACTCATGCACAGTCAACCGCCCATACAGCTGTTTCCACATGCACTTTTGAACCCATACATATAGTGAATCAACTACTCACACATCTATGTACAGAGTCACACACCTCCCAGCCACCCATACACACACACTCAGTTTCCCATACAAATACTTGGACAACCAATGAATAACCCATACAGTTACTCATATAGCTACTGATCAACACATGCAGCAGTTTGTAGAACAACAGATATAATGATGCACAAATTAAGACAGTTTAGTCACTAACCCATGCACTCAGTAAGACACATTTAATCATTCTCTCATACAGTCAGTCATGCACCTACTAAATCCTTCTTCCAGACACTTATACATCCACTCATTCTTCAATATGTAAGACATATTTTAACTTTACAGAAACATACAGTCACTGGATGTTGTCATCAGTGATGTCATCAGTGATGTCATTTGAGATGTCATCAGTGATGTCATCAGTGATGTCATTTGAGATGTCATCAGTGATGTCATTTGAGATGCCATCAGTGATGTCATCAGTGATGTCACTAACCATGTCATGAATGATGGAATATGTGACATCATCAGCAGTGGATTGCGGGTGCGCGATATATAGTTAGTGCAACTAACTATATATGAAATTTCAATGGTTTTGTGTGAGTAAAATAAGGTTTTGAAAAGGCTAATCCCTAACTATATATGGTCTATAACCAATGGTTTTTTCAGTGAATATATATATATATATAAATATATATGTATATGTATATGTATATATATATATATATATATATATATATATATATATATATATATATATATATATATATATATATATATATATATATATATATGTATATGTATGTGTATGTGTATGTATATATGAATGCTCTAAGCGTTACACACATTAGGGTAATCAGCATATTATAAAATGCATACATTACAAATGTTACCTTATTTTTTACATTTGCTATCAATTTTAATTATGTTGTTGTCATTTCCCTATACACTGGAGGCATTTTAATATGTATGATCTCAGTTACGAGCCATTGTACTTGGTTTGTGGCTCTTCAGATTTTATGAGATATTCTCTAACTAAACATTTATGACTGACTGACTGCCAGCAGTCAATGATTATTATTTTTGTGACTGTACAATGAAATGCGCATTGCATTAGCAAACATTCCCCGCAGCGAACTTTGCTTTTTTTGGTCTGTGAAATTGAAGCTTTCCCCAGCCGAAAATTACCATTTTCTGTTTTCAAAAACAGCCTGCGTTGATTTATTTTATAAGCGGTTTTTTGTTTAAATGAATTCATTTGTTTCAAATATTAGGCATACCCTTTAAGAATCACTTAAAAATAACCCATAAAAGTTATGAAACGATTTATATGGCTGCAACTATTAAATGCCTCTAGAAATCTTATGGGATCAGATAATTAATTGTAAAGCAAAGATAGCAGTGATTTATTTCTGGATTTGAAATACCAAGAAAAAAACCATAAATTGACTTGAGCAAAATCAAACAGTAACTTTCACATAACATATCGTGGGACCGAGCATTATACATAAAAACAGGTCTCTGCCGGCCCAGACAATGCTGCTTCCTCTTGCATTGACGGTTAAGACTGCCTTAGAGTTGGACGCTAGTAGCTAAAAATCTGCAATTTTGCAGCTTTTACCTATCTCTAAAGCAGCCTCTTAATATTGACCAATCACACTTGCAGCTAGGGTTGGAGTTCTGATGTCACAGCGGTACCAGGAAATATGCTTAACCCCTTGGCCGCAGCGGTAATTCCACCACAGCACTAGGGTAGAGGGGGGCAGCGCGGCGCCGCCATGCTCATGATGAAACCATGCCGTCATGAGCCACGGGCGATCTGTGCTCATGACGGCGTGGTTCTGTCACAACTCCGCTCACTCACTAATTTGCCCGCACAGGCGGGGAATCAGTGCCGCGTGGGCGGAGTGGGCACAGCGTGGCGGAACCACGCCGTCATGAGCACAACCCGCCCCTGGCTCATGACAGCGTGGTTCCGTCATGAGCAGGGAAGGGGTTAATGTCTGATAAAGAGAGAGAGAGAGGGATAGAGTTCACACAATTTACTAGTTTCAAGTTCATCAGTGGTTTCAAATTTGAGTACAATGTTATTTTGAACAGAAGTAGGCTAAAATATCAGGAACCCTGTTACAAAACCATTGCCCAGGTGCAAATCCTGCAATTTGCAAAATGTTAAGGGTTGGTTTTACTGTGTTCCAACCCCATTTTTTTAGGACAAAAAGCATTTCCGACTAACATAATGAATTTTGTGACCCATTCGATTTAGCGACCACCCTAATTAATTTTCATTAGGAAGGTCGTTCTGTGACCCTCTGTGGCTGGAGAGTTTTTTAAGCCTAATAGTACATAAACTGCATCAAGTTTAAAGACGGGTTGTAGAAAGTTGGTGCACAACTTGCCCTCAACATTTTTTTGTGGGTTGTCTCTTCGAATTTTCAGCCCCAAGCTGTGTCCTGGTACCTTTCAAAATCGTGATGATGTACTGAGTCACAGACCTTTGTCAGTGCCTTCAGGTGCAATTTTGCTGGGCCGACCACTCTTAAGAACTGTGATTTTTCAAGAAACCCTTTGATTTTCCTCTATTTTTTATTATTTTAATGCTTGCTCACACTAGGTGCCTTTTTGTATTTTGAAACTTCTACCACCAGCGACAGTTCCCATCCCCCACACAGGTTTTTGACTATCTTTATTTAGACTGCTGCGGGGGGATTTAAAGCTTCTGTGCCTTATTACAAATGTTCTCAAAGTTACAGATTGTAACATTGGCCGCCCATTCCAGATGTGCCACGAGTGTCATGAGAAAAGGAATCTCCTAATGGACGTGCTACCCACAAATGTCAAGCAAGCAGAAGAGTTTCTGGAACTCAAATCAGATTAAAATCAGTCGTTCCCTTTGTACCATGTTTGACCATGTCCCTTAGTCCTCACTCACATTACCACCTCTCACTGTAATAAAGAGGAATTTGGTGGGCAACGAGTGGTCAGTTTTAAGCAGGATACCATTTGCTTGTTGCTGTGATGTCTGATAGAATTGTTCTGCTTTTGCATGATAGGCCTGCCACCCTCTTATACTTTCCCCTAGGCCTGATCCATATGTAAAACCCTGATCTCTCGTGCACTGTCTTCTAAATTTGGAATGGCCAACAGCCACTCACTTGCTGTGTGAGTGGTGGCATGGCATCAGATTTTGACCCTCAAATATGAAGCAAGATCGAGGAAAGCTTGATAGGCCATGCACATGCTCTGAAAGATGATTATAGCCGACATATGGAGCCCATGCAATGGTCAGTGCTGGGACAGAGCAGTATTGGACCCTCTGGCATCACACACTAGTCATGCCATTGTGTGCTAGACCTCCTCTTGGGCATGTTGAGAAGGTATTGGAAGGGCGAGATTTTGATCGATACCTTATCACTATTGATCTAAAACCCCGATCTGGTCGACTGAACCTTTATTGCCTGTCATTGAGGGAAGAAAGTGCATCTCTTACCAAGTTAGTTCACCCAATAAAGGACTCCGCTCCAAAGGATCACAAACAACTTCTAGCTTTCAAAGATTTATTATAAAGTCAAGATAAGTTGCAGGTACAAGCATCTCAAAATGAGATTCACAAGATACACGGGCCCAACTACATACATGTGCTCTCTGAAAGCCCTCAGACGAGCAACGGAAACTACAAGCACCAGTTCTAAAAATAGTAGGGCTATTAGCATAGACACATATTGAGATCTCTCAGTCATTTACAGCCGGAGGGAAAATACAGGTTAGGCTGTCCCTACCCTGATCTAGATGGTATCCCTACTTAACCAGGTCCCTACCTAACAAAAGGTGTCAGCAGGGAATGACCCCCAAGGGAAGTCACCCACTCTCAGTCTCTTGGTGAAAACCTATAGTTCTCCAATCATGACCCCTCTCTGCCTATCCATCCGCTCTCTTAAGGGTCCTCAGGCTTCTGCTCTAACTCCACCCAGGGGTGCTGTCCCTAATACAAAAATACAACAACATTTAGGACGCCCCTCGTGAGACGCCCCTCACGTGGTGTAGCTTCTGGCTTTTTCCATGATGAGGCCTTGTGGTTAGAGTCGACCTTGCTTCTCAGACTCTTCTCCGGCCCGCTGATACCCCTTAAACATTCCGGAACCCTCCTCCATGTCTGGTCCGTCTCTTGAACAAACTTCTATTCATATTATTTATAATTGAATACCCCCTTTTCTCTTACAGACAGACATTTGCAGCCAAATCCCAATTCTCATAGTCTTCCAACCGCGTTGCAACATTCCCCGGCCCAGACTAATATGTGTAAATCAACGTTAAAGCCTTCCAGCCCTACAACATTTTTACAGTATTCAACTTCTTCTTTAATTATTAGCATGTTAATACTCTTATTCTATTTATTCGGTAAACACATCTATAAATCATGGCCTACTCATTATTACTAAACATTAGTGCAATCCATGTTGTGAAATTGAACCACCTTCCCCCTCCCTTCTAGCTCTGGCCCTGAGGCCTACCACGTTCAGCGTTTCCGTATGCCATCTTACATTTTAGCAGCTACACAACATGGATTCAGGAATAATCATGTCTAATTAAATCATATTGTTTCACACATTACTGTATTAGTTCCACTTCTACTTAAATCTCTATATTAACTACATATTTCAGAATATAACTGTAGGTACTATCAGCACTCATGGCATTTCTCTTCATGACTTGTGCTTACTACGTGTAAGTGTGACGCACTTCTACATTTAGGTCAGTTTGCGCTCTCTCAGTTCCCCCCTTTGATGACCTCTCGGGGTCATCATTAACATTTAAACTGCAGTGATTGCTAGCATAACTCGTTTCTGTGTTTCCAGAGCCCTCAGGCTCCGGTACTGACTATCTTGTATGGCAGCCAATCTCTGCAGCTGTTTTCTCCGAGCCCTCTCTGACCTTCTTGCTCTGTACCATTTGAATACCCTCACCAATCCCCACAACACGATCCCACAGATCAATATTATGATGATAGGTTTTAGTATTTTCCACACAAAGCTTTTGCCTAAGGTGGTGAGCCAACCTCCAGCTTCACTTATTCCATGGCCCACCTTTTCCCAGACATTTTCTCTGCTCAGGTCTTCGATCTCTTTGTGAATATCAGTTATGTTCCTAATAACTTTCTCAAGGGGCTTCGAATTGTCTGGAATGTAAGTACAACATTCCTGGACCTTCAAAGCCTTACAGACTCCGCCCTCTTTTGCTAATAGGACGTCTAATGCAAGACGGTTCTGGAGAACTATAGCCCTTATCGATTGCATCTCTCCTTCTACCAGCATTAAGGACTGAGCAGTGCTGGCAGACAACCTGTCTACGACTGTTGCCAGTCGTCTAATTTTAACATCATTAAGGATTAATCCCAAAAGAGGGAACACAGCTCCAAAGACATCTCCAACCATTTCTACACCTCCTACATCTCTCCTTCCCCTCGATGATGTCTTGCCCTCGATGATCTCTAAGTCTTGGGCATGATATATTTTAGGGAAGATAATTGCCAAGTAACATGATCCATACCAGTTGTCAGGTAGTCTTACGTAGGCATTTCTCCCACATACAAAATACACATTTGGAATCGCTTGCATTCCCTTCAGGAAGTCCTTAGTATAGTACTCTAAATTGAAAGCATGTTCACAGCTAACTTCTCCCACGTATACATTTTCATAATACGTTTTGGCTCTATGAAGACATAACTTTCCTCTCTGCGTTCTATCTAAAGCTATTGGACCACTACTACCCTTTCTCTTGTGTGCCTTTTCTTCCTCGGTCCAATCTGTTTTCCATTGTCCTGATTTTTTCAAAATCTTTTGTCTCCTATTTCGATCATCCACCTGCCCTATGAACTTTTTCTCGACTTCTGACACCTTGCATGTCAGGTTATTTCTACGGGCATGTGAAGTATCTAAGGTAATCCAAGGAATGAAAAACTTTGCCAACCTGTCTTCACTCTTCCAGTAGTCCCATTTATTCATTTGTTTATAATTTGGGACTTCTGGTAATACTGCATCGTAATTGGAGAAATAGTATTCAAAACTATCTCTCCCATAAAATATACTAAGCAATAAGCTACATGTAATGCCATATGTCAGCGGGAGGTGATGATATCGAATGCCTTCATCTACAGACGCCGGCAACTGCATGCAGACGTAACAGTCCTTGACCTCCATGGCATCCACGTATTCATATAATAGTTTAGCATAAGCATTTGACCTAAAGTCACCTTGGGACTCATCTACGTGTAACCTGCGGGCTTCTGCAGCTAATAACGCTTTTTCTTGTGTGTTTTCCCCTTTCTCACCAGCAACGGTGGGTGTAAGCGCCTCTACAGATTTCACATCAGTTACCTTTGCCTCTTCCTCACGTCCCTTTACATAAGAGACTGTTACTACTAAAGCTATTAATATTATTACTCCTACTATTAGTGTGCCTATTATACATTTAGCTCTGCGGTTCTGGGTGCCGTCCTCCATTTCGTCAGACTGTATGGCTCTCTTGTATCTTGGCACAAAGTTCTTTTCCTTTCGTTCCTTTACAGTCTCTCTTACTCCTTTTGTCCTTAGAACCACACAACTGGAAGCTGACAACCTTCTTCGCAAAAGTTCTTTATAGTTCAATACAGACAACCCTAGCCCTTCTCCAGTAACTCAAGGGAAGGTCCCTAAGATTCTCTGCTTCCTGGGCGCTAGGTAATCTTCTTTTCTTCTCGCTTATTTACAAAGTCTTTTAAGCATCTACTATCAGGCGGTCGCCTGCAGCTTCGACAGCAAAGTTCAATATTTCCATACGAAGATTGTGCTCTTCTTGGGCTGATATCTTTGTACCAAAATCGGGGAATTGCAATTCTGTGAGAAACATGTGCTTTAACTTGCTGAGGCGGGGAGGTCGGGGAACCATGAATGTCAGTGACCCTTCTTGTTCGACTCCGGGTACTAACAGTCGTATTTCCACTGTTACGATGGGCTCAGAACTGGACACCACCACCGCTCGGATCCTCCCTGTCACTGGTTTCGAAGCCATCTGTCGCCAGATATGTCCACTCAGGGGTGGAGTATCTTCTGCTAGGTACACGCACTCTTCTTGACCTCCTCAAGACCGGTGCTTCAGCGCCCTGAGCACCTTCTTCCGGGTCTGAATCTTCTGATATCGGAGGAAGGGTTCTCTCTGGAGTTGACCTCAGACTAGAGCTTCTTCTCTGCGGCCAATCCGCTTCTCCACGTACCCTTCTACTCCTTCTCCTTCTCGTCTGTTCACGATCTCTGTCAGACCTGTCAGTGTCTGACTCGTACTCCCAGCTACTTTCTCCTTCAGTAGCGTTGTCTGTTTCGCTGCTGTACTGACCGTCCTCAGCTTGGTCAGACTCGTTCCTCGCTTCCGCTGGCACCTCTACAGCTTGGCTAGCCCCCTCTATGGCTTCTCGGTCCGCAGCTGGACGTCTATCCGAGAGAGGAGCTGTGTCTTCCAGAGGTGCTGGAACTCTCCGCGTGTGCGACGCGTGGATCCAGTTGGGCAGGCCTCCCACCTTCACTGCCGTGTTCGTGATCAGGATGATCTGGAAGGGCCCACGCCAACGAACATCCAAGCAGCTTCTTCTCACGTGTTTTTTCACCAGGACCCAGTCCCCAGGAAGCAAGTCATGACACGGGTCCTGGCACGATGGTACCTCGGCAGCCTGCACCTGAAGGGACGCAGAATGAATGGCGTCAGACAGCCCCTTACAATAGTCCAGGATCATATCATCTGTGATGCTAATCAGTGCAGCAGTTGGGACAGAAGGTAACCTCATTGCTCTTCCCATCAATACCTCATGAGGAGACAAACCAGTTCTCCTATCCGGGGTACTACGGAGGCTCATAAGGACCAATGGCAACGCATCAGGCCAACTCAAGGATGTTGATGAACACACCTTTGCAATTCTGGCCTTGATGGTGCCATTTATTTGCTCCACAATTCCTGAAGCCTCTGGTCGATAACTGCAATGTAGTTTCTGATCTATGTTCAAAGCTGCACAAATCATTTTCACAAGCGAGCTGTTGAAATGCGTTCCCCTATCTGATTCCAAAGAGGCCGGCACCCCGAAGCGCGGGATAAGCTCCCTAAGCAGTAACTTGGCTACTGTGAGGGTGTCGCACCTACGTGTAGGGTATGCCTCAACCCATCTGGAGAAAACGCAAACAACCACCAGGATATAACGGAGGCGGCTGCACCTTGGCATTTCAATAAAATCTATCTGCATTCGATTGAATGGACCTCCTGACCTCCCAATGTGGGTCAGTGCAACTGGTGTCTTTTTCCCTACATTCAACTGCTGACACGTCACACAACGCTGGCACACTGCTTCGGCTGCTACTCTGAACTTAGGGTTGTACCAGGTCTGTCTAAACACTCTCAGCATAGCATCTCTTCCTAAGTGGACGGGACCATGTATGTGTCTGGCCATTGGGCTCACCATCTCATTGGGCAACACTGCTCTGCCATCTGCTGAAACCCAGAAATGGGCCTCACCCATCACACATCCTGCCTTTTGCCATGTTTCTTTTTCACAATCAGGAGCATTTTCTTGCATGTCTTTTAGTTCGTCCCAAGTATCAACAGTTTCTAATATCATGGCTAATTCGGTCCTTACATTTATTCCACCCACTTCCACCTCTGTGAAAGAGTACCCTGTTTCTGCGCAATACCGCGCGACTTCGTCGGCATATCTATTGCCTTGTGACACGAAGTCCATATTCCTGGTATGTGCGGTGCACTTCACAACTGCGATACCTGCTGGACATTGCAACGCCTCTAACAACAGGCGCACAAACTCTCCATTGCGAATGGGAGAGCCTGAAGAGGTCATGAAACCTCTTTGAGACCACAACTGCCCGTAATCATGAACTACCCCGTAACCATATTGACTGTCAGTGTATATGGTGACTCGGATTTGATTGCTTGCCAGGCAGGCACGTGTCAGGGCAATAATCTCGGCTACCTGAGCGGAGTGTACTCCTTCCAGGCATCCAGCTTCCACTACTCCAGTAATTGTGCAAACAGCGTAAGCTGCTCTCAACTGCCCAACTTCGTCTCTTACACATGAGCCATCGACAAAGAAAATTTCATCTGGGTCAGTCAGTGGCTCATCTACGATGTCGGGTCTTGGTTTGGTGCATAGTTCAGTCACATCGAGGCAGTCATGGTCTGTACATTCATCATCATCCTCAATATCGTTTGGAAGTGGCATCAAGGTAGCAGGATTTAAAACAGAGCATCTCCTGAGGGTCACGTTCTCTGCAGCAAGAATGACTTGCTCATAGCGCGTGAGCCTGCTGTTCGTCAGATGCTGTGTTTTGGTCCTGGTCATCAACAATTCAACAGAGTGGGGCACATGCACCTCTAACGGGTGCCCCATGACTATATTTTCACACCTCTCAATGCTGACACCTGTTGCGGCAACGGATTTGAGACATCCGGGCAACGCTGCGGCTACTGGGTCTAAAGTAGCCGAGAAATAAGCGACTGGTCTACGGGCATTCCCATGAATTTGGACTAACACAGACAGCGCGCATCCCTCTCTCTCACAACAGTAGAGCAAGAATGGTTTATCGTAATCTGGCATTCCCAGAGCCGGAGCACGACACAAGTCCTCTCTCAGCTGCAGGAACGCCATCAAACAGTCATTGTCCCATGGTACCGGATCGCTCACCTCCTTGTGCGTCAGTTTTTGCAAGGGTTTTGCTTTCAGTGAAAAGTTTGCAATCCACTGTCGGCAATATCCCACCATTCCTAGGAACATCCTGACTTCTCTCTGTGTTTTAGGCGCATTCATCTTCATGATGGCCTCTATCCTGTCTGGTGACACCTTTCGTTTTCCTTTCTCAATTCTGTGTCCCAAGTACTGCACCTCTGTCAGGCAGTACTGCAATTTTCCCGGGGACACCTTATGCCCATTCTCAGCTAGGTGATTTAACAAAGCAATAGAGTCTTCCCTGCAAGCTTCCTCTGTTTCTGACGCCACAAGGAGGTCGTCTATGTACTGGACCAGAACTGACCTCTGGGGCAGCACTAGACTTTCAAGATTTTTCTTTAGAAGCTGGTTGAAGATCGATGGGCTCTCTGTATACCCCTGAGGAATACGACACCATGTTAGGACGCGACCTTCCAGCTTAAATGCGAAAAGAAAATGGCTTTCTTCGTCCAGAGGGATCGAGAAGAAAGCCTGACAAAGATCAATTACAGTGAACCATTCTGCTTGGAACGGTATCTGAAACAGTATCACGGATGGATTCGGTACCACTGGACAACACGAAACGACTATGTTATTAATCTTTCTGAGGTCCTGCACTATCCGGAATTTCCCATTTGGTTTCTGCAAACCCATAATCGGGGAGTTACATGGACTACCCACGATTTCCTTCAGTATTCCCTGCTTAATCATGGATTCGATCACGGGTTTGATGCCTGCAATCGTTTCTGGAGTCAATTTATATTGAGGTGTTCTTGGAAACTCAGCATGCGGTTTCACTACAATTTTCACTGGGTCCACCCCTTTCACCAACCCAATCTCTTCCCCAGTGAAATCCCACACTTCTGGAGCAACTGTCTCTCTCAGATCCCAGGGGAGCTCGTCTACTGTCAGAGTGGGATACAATTCCACACATATTCTGGAATTTGCGACTTTAAAGTCAGCATCATCGTCATTAGTCAATACCTCCACGCCCTGTGGTGTGCAGTATATGGTGCAATTTAACTTGCACAAAAGGTCTCTTCCTAGCAGACATACAGGACTAGAATCGCAAACCACAAACTGATGCTCATCACTGTACTTCCCTATTTTCACCTGCACGGGTTCAGTCAGAGGACTGGTCATTCTCCTGTTAGCGACCCCCACCACTTGTATGGTCTCTCCAGACATGGGCAGGCCTGGAACTGCGGCTGATCTGATCGTGGATCGGGTGGCTCCTGTGTCCACTAGAAATGTCGTGGGGAACCCTGCCACTTCGGCCTCAACATAGGGTCCCCTCTGGTCTACCTCCAGAGCTGCCCCGAGGGTGCAGTCATCCCTTTCTACCCTCTGTCCAGTTAGTGGGTCCACATAATAGCATTCCTCTCCCCCGACAAACAGTGGCATCTGTCTATAGGTCTTACCCATAGTCCCTACTCTGGGTGGCTGCGGGAACTGAGCTCGGGGAGGTGGGCCCCCCCCTTTGAGCACCTTTCCCTGGTATTGCGTTACCCCTCTTGTAGGCGCACTCTGGGTCTCTTCCTCTTCTACCTCTTGGTCTCCTATCTCAACATTATAGGGACACTCGCGTTTCCAATGCCCCACCTCGTTACACTGGTGGCACCTAGTTGTTTTCTTTAAGGCAGCTATATCTATCCTGGGTCTAAAGGTGGAGTTCTCCTCATTGCCCTTGTTCTGACTGTACTGTTTCTTTCCTCCAGTACCTGTTCCTGGTTGCTGTTGCTGCTGTCCCCCCTTCCCTGCTGCCTGCATCTGTACCACCATCAGTTTCTCCTTTAGTTTCTTAGCCTTGGAGTCTATCTCATCACAGCAGTACCTGGCATACCTCAGTATTTCGTCTAGGGGTTTATTTTGCCAACAAATCAAGTGTTGCTGTATCATTAAACTAATATCCGGTCTCAGGCCCAAGACGAACTTGGACACAAATTGCCCTATGTCCTTCGGATCCATGACATCCAGACCGCTATACTGTTTAAACGCCTTCAGCAATCTCTCATAGTATTCGTGAACTGTCTCTTTGGGTTCCTGTCTTGTTTGGTCAATTTTTACCCAATCTATGTCTTGCATTGGCACTTTATCTTTCAGCCAAGTCATTACTCTCTCGAACTTTGCCATCACACTCTCGGACGGCCCATTAGTCTTAGCATCTCTCTCGGGCTCTATGGTGGGCCACTCAGCGCTAACCTTGCATGCGGTCCACAAATCCCCTGGCACTACTATGTCAAACAGCGTGTTCAAATCTATCCATAGGACCTTTGAGATTTTTACGAATCTCTCAACTTGCTTATACCACTCCACTGGGTTTTCCCGCAGTTTGGGGAAAGAGGTGGTAAAAGCAGCTAAATCCCCCCTACTCCAAGGGACGTGGACATAGGTCCCATTTGCGACTTCCCTCAAAGGGTATGTCTCTACTCCCTGCTGTCCTCCTGGTGTCATACCAAGTGTGCTTCTCCTGACGGTCCCTCTCTTGGACCACCTCTCTTCCCACTTATCTAGGGCCCTCCATGTCCTTATTCCAGTGATCAGCTCCCTTATGTGTGTTTTCAATCCGATGGTTCTCCTCTCATCTAGATCTCGGTCTGAATAATGTAGCCTGTGGTTGCCCTGTAATGCTTTGGTTCTTGACAGGTCCACCATATATTTGCCTGCTAGTTCTACCAATTTCTCATGGATCGCCCTCGCCTTTCGAGTTACGTCCTTTGCCATGAACAGAATTTCATCCTGCTCATACATGTCCATTCTTTCTAAGGGCAGGGTACCGTCTACCATGTCATCCAGATCCGACTTTAAGCTGGAGACATCGAGTCTTTTGGCTTTTATTTCTGCTCGCAATAACTCCTTCGAGGGAGGTTCACAGGTTTCTCTCCCATCCCAACTCCGGGCCCTACGTTTGGGTTCGGGAGAGTTGGGGAGTGCTCTCTCTTGTTCCCATCTCTCCAGGTCCCATGCTCGGCCATCCGATCTTGGAAGGTGATGGAACACGGGCCTGTTACCCCCTATCTTACTTTGTCCATTCTCTCCTCTCTTTTCACAGTAGGCCTCTCTGCTATTCTCCCTTCGGTCTCCATTCTCTCTTGGCCTCGTATCACTCAGTATCTGATACGATCCTTCCTGGTTTCCCATATTCCCTGGGCTGCGCTCATGTCCGTCATCACAGGGACTATGGTGCGGCCTCTCGCAACTCCCACTCTGTTCTCTGTTGCCTGGCACGCAGTGGATACACTTAAAGCTGTCTCTGTACTCCCGAGCCCTTCTGTCTTCATCACTACGTATTGGGCGAGACACCCCCCCGCTTCCTGGGCCCTCGTTTTCCAGGTCTGATCTACCTCCACTCCGGGCCCAATGGGTGACTCCCCTCCTGTCCTTCTGCCTCCCGTCCCACTCCGGACTGCTCTCTTCAGCCCCGCAGTGAGTCTGGGCTCTGCTGTCCTGCCTTTCCCTATCAACTTCCGCAGTCATGATGTTCTTGTGAGCCTCTACTGCCTCATCCCACTTCTTCATGTACTCATTTAACTCCTGAAAGGATTTCCGTCCTGATCCCCTCATATCCTCTGGCCATCTAATGTCCCCCAGATCCCCTGCGGTGTGTACTGGGGTGCTCCACTCTCTTGGTATCGGCAACTGGCTTGGGGAGTTGATCGTATCATTCCTCCTTGCCATCTCTGCTCTTTCTCTGTCCCTCCGTACCCGTTCCTCCCCTCTAGCCCTCTCCGGGTCATATATCGATACTATAGGACCTATGGTAACAGGTACCTGTAGTGCATCGGGTAATGCGTAGGATGTGGCACAATCCGTCTCTGGCGGCCTTTGCACCACAAACCTCCCGACTACCTGTTGCACCTGGCTAGTCTGGGACAGTTCTTTCTTTGCAGCGGGATCCCAATCGGGACTGGGAAGCGGCCCATGCTCTCCTGCATTGCCCCCCCCTTTCTCTCTATTCTCGACATCTCCCCCTGTTCGGTTATACGGAGGTGGCCTGTCTGTCAATAATCTGTTTATCAGGCTGTCCTCTGTCTCGCTCTCGTCATCCTCTTCTAGGGGGCTTTTGTTCCCGGGCATCTCTAACACTGGATATAATTTATTTACTTCCATGTTATGCACCCTCCATCTTTTAGCATCCGCATCCCACTTGGCATCTTGTACTGCCCTTACCGAACGTTTCACTCTTTCTTGCCGTCTGTTCATGTTCTTTTCATGCGCTGCCCTAATCCATGCATTAAGGGCTTCAAACTGGGTTGGTCTAGGCAAGGGTCTCGTAGAGGTCATAATTGCTTTTAATCTGTGTAGCACCTCTAATCTGAACGTCCCGTACTTCGGGAACGTGAGTTCCTCATTTCCGTCTGTAATCTTACTCCACTCTGAGATCCACAGAATCGTGTGTAGCCCAACATTTGACCCCATATAACGAGCCGGTGTACCCTCCGGCGGGGCTTCTTCCCCTTCATAGGATCCCCTGCGCTCTCTTTTAAACAGCGCTCTTAACCATTTAAAACACTTCATAATTATGCGCAAAATTTCCAGCTTGAATACTCTGTTTACTTCCTGATGACAATCCACCAATCCTAGCGCGGCTTTGCTAGCTGGCCTATCGCAGCGCGGTCTTTCACCGGCCGGCCAATCCCAGCGCGGCTTTGCTAGCTGGCCTATCGCAGCGTGGTCTTTCACCGGCCGGCCAATCCCAGCGCGGCACTTTCTGACGTCACTAGTCTCCGCTTCGCAGCAGCACCCCTCCTTTCTCAGCTCTCCTCGCGGTCATGCATGCGTCCCATTCATACTCTGAAAAATGACTACTTCCGACCAAGCGGTTACTTCCCTCGACTGTACGTCCACAGTCTATCTGTAATTGTCAACACAACTGACGAGATGTCTATCGTCCCTCTGATAGGTTCTTTACACACACACAGTAACTTCCGACCAGCGTCCGTTACTCACGCACTCACTCTTACGTTCCCCCTATCTCGGTCTTCCGGGTGATCAATGGTACCTTATGACCCCCTTCACTCTTGTTAACAATTACTCTGGGTGTCCGATACACCCGAACCACTTAAGCTCTCCTTGAACTTAAGATTTCCACCGGTTGTGCGCGCTCACAACCTGTTCCACAGTCACTCTACAGGCATTCAACTCCGCCAGACATTACAACATAGATACAATACAAAACACCGCAATCTTAACACGCATGACCCTTTATACTCACTCTCGACCGATACTGCTGCTTTTCTGTCTCACGTCATCCGGTCCTTCTTCGGCGGGCGGTTCTTCCGATCATCGATCTCTAGGGGCCTTGGGGTAATCTAACCTGGCCTAGATCACCTTCCTCAAGAAGGCAACCATCCTCTGCTACCAACTGGAAGGGCGAGATTTTGATCGATACCTTATCACTATTGATCTAAAACCCCGATCTGGTCGACTGAACCTTTATTGCCTGTCATTGAGGGAAGAAAGTGCATCTCTTACCAAGTTAGTTCACCCAATAAAGGACTCCGCTCCAAAGGATCACAAACAACTTCTAGCTTTCAAAGATTTATTATAAAGTCAAGATAAGTTGCAGGTACAAGCATCTCAAAATGAGATTCACAAGATACACGGGCCCAACTACATACATGTGCTCTCTGAAAGCCCTCAGACGAGCAACGGAAACTACAAGCACCAGTTCTAAAAATAGTAGGGCTATTAGCATAGACACATATTGAGATCTCTCAGTCATTTACAGCCGGAGGGAAAATACAGGTTAGGCTGTCCCTACCCTGATCTAGATGGTATCCCTACTTAACCAGGTCCCTACCTAACAAAAGGTGTCAGCAGGGAATGACCCCCAAGGGAAGTCACCCACTCTCAGTCTCTTGGTGAAAACCTATAGTTCTCCAATCATGACCCCTCTCTGCCTACCCATCCGCTCTCTTAAGGGTCCTCAGGCTTCTGCTCTAACTCCACCCAGGGGTGCTGTCCCTAATACAAAAATACAACAACATTTAGGACACCCCTCGTGAGACACCCCTCACGTGGTGTAGCTTCTGGCTTTTTCCATGATGAGGCCTTGTGGTTAGAGTCGACCTTGCTTCTCAGACTCTTCTCCGGCCCGCTGATACCCCTTAAACATTCCGGAACCCTCCTCCATGTCTGGTCCGTCTCTTGAACAAACTTCTATTCATATTATTTATAATTGAATACCCCCTTTTCTCTTACAGACAGACATTTGCAGCCAAATCCCAATTCTCATAGTCTTCCAACCGCGTTGCAACATTCCCCGGCCCAGACTAATATGTGTAAATCAACGTTAAAGCCTTCCAGCCCTACAACATTTTTACAGTATTCAACTTCTTCTTTAATTATTAGCATGTTAATACTCTTATTCTATTTATTCGGTAAACACATCTATAAATCATGGCCTACTCATTATTACTAAACATTAGTGCAATCCATGTTGTGAAATTGAACCACCTTCCCCCTCCCTTCTAGCTCTGGCCCTGAGGCCTACCACGTTCAGCGTTTCCGTATGCCATCTTACATTTTAGCAGCTACACAACATGGATTCAGGAATAATCACGTCTAATTAAATCATATTGTTTCACACATTACTGTATTAGTTCCACTTCTACTTAAATCTCTATATTAACTACATATTTCAGAATATAACTGTAGGTACTATCAGCACTCATGGCATTTCTCTTCATGACTTGTGCTTACTACGTGTAAGTGTGACGCACTTCTACATTTAGGTCAGTTTGCGCTCTCTCAGTATTTAGGCAGTCTCTGATATGGTTAAATGTAATAATCAGACCTGGATCCTACCAGAGAAGATATGTGAGTAAAACCTAGGCCGTGAACCAAGGAAGTGAACAATAAACCTGTACCAGTCGTATAGGGAACAATCAAGGAAATACAAATTTATATAAAAAACATGTTTTTAATTGTCATATTAAAAATCATATAGAAACTGAATATAAATCAGACTATATGATAAGTAGCACATATATACAAAAAATAAACCTATACATAAATAAATAACAGCTTGTATACACAGGTTACATAATCTAATTAAAAATGCATAAAATCAATGTCAGAGTTGCTGGAAAACCAGAGAAGAGACAGGTGAGGCACTAATCGTAGCTGTAAGGGAACTGAGGAATCTCTCAAGATGCTTCAATAAAAGAAATACACAAGGTGACCAATGATGTAGGAGGTCCTAAGGGCACATCTTATAGCAACTTCATGGACTGGATCGTTTCTCCGCAAATGATGCAGACCTTACAATTACACCAGGTCTATCGTGGCATAAGATATGTGCCTAGAGAAGCCTATTGATTGCAGTATCAAACTGCTGTGAGTATATATTTCTTTACTTACATGAATTGTTGCCAGGGCTTCCTGGGATTCAAATTATTACAGTCACTAACATTTTTCAAAAGTACCTAATCTTGAAACCGTGTCCAAACTTCAAAAAATTCTCCTCTGAATACAGATAGATCTGGAGAGTATTCCACAGCTTTGGTGCAAGGTAAGAAAGGGCTCTGCCACCAAATCGACGGTTGAGCATCCGTGGAGACGTAAGTAGAGCACAAAAACCGTCTAAGAGTATAGTGGGAAACTCATGATTGAAGGAATACAAGATCTTGTATATGGGAGACAATATGACAGAAGTAAGGACATTTAAAAAACAGGAGTGTCTGTCCAGGGAGCCAACGCATGTTCTTAAAGGAACAAAATGGGGCATTGTGGAGAAAAGCCGAGCCATTCTCCTGACCGAGAGGTTAAGAATTTGTTGCAAACTTTGGATTGATTTCTTTGAGAGCCGTAAATAAAGAGAACTGCAATAGTAGATACTGAAAGTAGCGAAAGCAATTCAGATCAGATGGTACAGGCGTGGCTAGGCAGTAATCAATGCAATTCGGGGTTTTGGCCACAATTCATGAAAGTCTATGGGTTAGATTAGGAGTCAGGGACCTGAGTTTATCGAAGTCCGTATGCAGAGCAGAAGAGGTGAGATTTCATGGCTTTTCCAATCTTTGCGTGGTGTGCTGCCTGATAACGAGAGACAGAAGGGAGTTCAGAAATGCAGAGCCTTGACGCTCTCCTGTTGGCTGTCATTTTTGTACTCCGAGCTATAAATGATGTGTGTACATAGTAAGCATGCATTGCTGGGTATGCTAGCATGTAGAAGCCTTCTACCTGCTTTACCATAACAATGCCCCCTCTTAGGTTTATCACTATCCCCGTCTTCGAATATAATATATTTACTGCATGGACCTCTTTCAGCTGTGCACATCTGTAGACTTACATCTGTAGGATCACATTGTGTGATACGTTTCTCCTCAAGGTTTGCCGGGTCTTGGTGCTCAGTGGAGTAATTCATCCACTCGAAGGATCTGTGTTTGACCTCATGGTCACAAGTATAAATCCCGGTGGGTCAACTCAGGCTTTCCTCCTTCTGATGTAGATAAAATGAGGACCATTGTATTGGGTAACAATAAACATCTATTATCTGCTTGTAGCGCAAAGACATTTCTCAGAGCTGAAGGTGTGCTCTACTAATACCCTTGTTATGTTAAGGGCTGTGCTTTATATTTCCACTGCCACTCACCCAAAGAAGAGAGGCCTAGCTTAAAGATACTTAACCTATCAAAAAGCTGAGCCAATCCTGTAGGCATTTAAATCTGTGACACACATACACAAATATGGCACACATACACCAACCCATTAACATGCTCTTACTGAACCGTCCACCAGCATTGATAAACTAGAGGTATGTGGTGGTGTGTTAATCTACAAACACTGTTCATTCTCATTCCCACCTTACTGAATGAAAGACCTCAGCCCATCAAACCAGCAGCACTGGTATAAAGAACCTTTTCAAAGGCCAACACTGACTGCCAAGAGAAACAACATGTATTCCTGACTGCCTAGATGATTGTCGCGGTCTGGGCCTAAGGAAAGCTCCTGAGAGGCATGGAGAAGCAGGTGTGGTTTCTTTTCTCGCCAGTGACAGGTGGGAAAGTGAAATTTTCTCCAGATTTTGTAGACACTGGAGCGAATTTGATCCTATTGATGTTTGTGTTCTGAAGTTTGGCAGGTGGGAACAACCATTGGCTGTGTGCTCTGCTTCTACTGTTCCTGTACTGGGCTGGATGAAAATCTGACTGCTTAAAAGCTCCTCTGTCTCCGTTTGTTGAATTTACCTCCTTGCGCCATTGCCTGGTTATGTACAGGGGGTAGCTTCAGGGGGGGGGTGGGGGTGTTGTACCCCCACCCCTAATAAATGTATTTTCTGATGAATAGTTGGGTAACCCCCCACCCCTAATAAATGTATTTTCTGATGAATAGTTGGGTACCCCCCACTCCTAATACATGTATTTTCTGATGAATAGTTGGGTACCCCCCACTCCTAATACATGTATTTTCTGATGAATAGTTGGGTAACCCCCCACCCCTAATAAATGTATTTTCTGATGAATAGTTGGGTACCCCCCACTCCTAATACATGTATTTTCTGATGAATAGTTGGGTACCCCCCACCCCTAATAAATGTATTTTCTGATGAATAGTTGGGTACAGGTGCTTACAGTCGGGTATTGCGAGATGTCAGCCGGATTTCACCAAGGAAGTTTACTTACACAGAGACAAAAACGAACACACACTCTATCCCTCTCTGTTTTGAACGACCTCGAAATATTGGTTATTTTTTGACAGAGTTTGTGACTTTTTTAATATGGCAGTTTTCAAAAGAACATCTCTTTTCTTGTAGAGTTCCCCAACCCCTAACCTGCCGACTAAAGGTCCCTGCACTCCAGATTGTCCCCCCTCCCCTTAAACCAAATGGCTATGAACCTCTGTACGATATGGGAGTCTCATGGATATCTCCCGTGCTTAATTTGTGCCGGAGGTTTCCGGTGCTCCAAACTGGCACTTTTTGTAAGCACAGGTTCGTAGATATAAGAATCCACTTTTAAGCAAAGTTTATTAGTGGAGTATTTAGATGTTCAATATATCTATCAAAAAATTATACAACTCGGACTTGAACCTAAAATTTAAAGTGACGTGGGTTGTGTCAGCTGCACTGGACGTGTGTGAAATAACATGGCCCTGGCACTTAAGTTTTTACAAATTAAGCGCTGAAGCCCTCACCCATTTCTGCGAGGGACACCATCATGTTGTGCTAGGCAGCTTAGAAAGCCTATCTAGGAAAACCCACCGTCAAGCGACCGGGTAGGGTAGTGTACCCTACAGACATATAGTCAGTCAGTCACTTTCCTTATTCTCACCATACACCTGAGACAGTGCCATCTCATTTTGGCAGATTGGAAGTTACCAGCTGGAATGAATGTCCTAATGTGGAGAAGAAAAGATGGCTGCTCATTGTTGACAGCAAAACGACAGTTTACCCCAAGGAAGGAAGTGAAGAGATACCGCCAGCTCAGTCAATGGAGAATGAACACCCTCTTTGGCTAACTTGGACAGTTAAGATTAAACTGGCAGAATATTACCAGGAGAAACAAGAAAAACACAGTTTTCAACGGATTAAACCAGAGGAAAAATGGCTCTCTATGCACCCAAATCACCAAAGGCATCTTTGGGCGGTAGATCTCAGCTGCTCATGACACCCGGATATATTTTTGGGGGTTGTAGGCAAACGGATGATTGATGAGACCAAAGCCATCCACCATATCTCCTACGAATTCTATACACAAGTTGAAACACTAGGACATGAGTTGAAAATTACATAAAGGGCCAGTTTTCCAAGGCCAAATTTGGTACTATGAGAGTATAGGAGTTACTGCAGGATATTGTACTAGGACACATGCACATTTTTACAATGACACAGTCATAATATGACATGCAGAGCTGTGGGTGGATATGGAGCAATGTCACACTCTGTGTTATAGTGACATTATTTCAATAATATCACATGATGACCTAGGACCTGAGGTGGCTACTTCTTGTTCTCCTTCTTTTCCTATTTGTTATTCTTTCAAAATCTCATCTAAGATGCAGTCTCACCAGTAAATGAATTAAGTAAAAAAAGACCACAGTTTAACTCTAATAATGCTTGTTAGAGGTCTGTATCCAATGTAGTTATCTTCTAATTTTGTAAACATCCCATAACATCTTTCCTTGACACCATCCCACCCAAGATATACTTATTAATGAATTTATTGGGTATGTCATGCTTATATTTGCTCTTTGAGGCTCTTCTTTGCATGAAGCATTTTATTCTTAAGGTGAGTGTAAGAAAAGTTTAATAAGCACAAGTCCAGAACACTATCATGACGTATGTCACACTTGCCACTAAGAGCATCACTTTTTCAGCAAAAAAACAGGCGGCTCGTACTTCTGGAATTACCATTCAGCAGCTCAAATGTGTTTGCTTATATTAGCTATCGCCTTCATTGTCACAGCATTCACTGTTGCATGGTAGGCACTTCTTAAGGATTTTGGGGCCACCTGGGCCAAAGTATTTTGGAGGATCCTGTTTGGGACAATTTAGAATGTATGATCCAATTTCAGCACTTCTATGCCCTCTTTGTCCAGGTCACTCACAGTGCACAGAGACACTCCTCAAAATTCTAAATGTGTTTACATTTAATATTCAGTTTTTGTGATATGTGTTTTCAATATTGTAACACAGCAGCAGCTCCCTGATATTGCTGCTAATGAAGTCTCCGACACCCTCCCATTTCTCATATGTGATGTCCTGTTCTGATGCTGCATTAACCATAAACAAAACGTTTTTCTGCAAAATGTCTGTAATAGACTGTCACAGATCACCCACATTAAAAGTAAATTAGATGAAAAGAGCATTCAAAGCAATCTGTTTAAGAAGCATTCAAGATCATCAGGGTAAGCCTCTCTGCAGAACAGAGCTGGCTCTATCTGGGCCCCCATGAATGGCCGGGGCCCTGTGCCAGAGCCCACTTTTCCCATGCCTTAAAAAGTCTTTGAAATTACTAGCACCCCCTGCAAACCAGAGGGACGCTGGGTTCAGCCATCCTCGCAAATCTGACCATAGATAAAGGGTGTAGCTTATGTAGAGCGCTGTGTCATGGGAAAGGGGAGTGTGCTATCCTTGCTTGACCCCCATCACCACAATTACACTTCTTGATAGAGAGAGAATAGTTCTTCTCGGGCAGTTCACGTGACAGAACATAGTCAAAACAAGATCCGTTTTATTAAGAATCCTCCTGAGTTTTGTAACACAGAGTAAATGTGCACTGACACGCCTAGCTGCAATTAGAATAGAAACGAAGCAATCAAAACTGGCAGCTTTTTAATATCGTGCAGTTCCCATCTGAGTTCGGGGAGAGGGCTCATGTCTGGAAAGTTACAGCACAGCGGGTGTTGGCTGGCAGCTTTGTATGGTCACCGATTCTCTAGAGCACTCTGCCATCTTTCTCTGGCTGATATCAGACACACAAGGCTCAGGGCAGAAGCCTATGTTAAATGGAGCTCATTAATTGTAGGTTAATGCTCAGTTTTCAGTTTTTACTACTCAATCTATTTATCATGTCTTAGTAAAGACGGTATTGTGGGTATAAAGGAAAGGTGCTTATTGAGATATTTAAAAAAATCAGTAATTATACCTGTATGTACACGTGGAGTCCTTGTTTCGCTCCCAGGCCATGGCTGCATTGTGGGTTTGGGATCTGCAGACATTTTGAGTCTATTCTCTATGAACAATGCCTTGCAGCTTTGGTTGTTTCTCACTTCCCAGTATTGTTTTTAGAAGTTGCATGAACCCCAAATACTTCTTTCGATCAATTACTAGGAAGGTTTGACCAAATAGCAGCACATAGTGTATTTGCATAGGTGTCTAAAGGCTGGAGCATGAGGCTATATTGTGCAGTAAGAATGGCAAGAAATTCAATGGTTAAGAATAGAGTCTCAGCAATCCCACATCCAGCCATTAAATGACTCTCACAGGGGCCCTTTGGGGTCCTGATTTTACACCAATATATAACAAAACACTTTCCAACACCTTGCATTCCTAGCGTTACATCACAATCCAGTCCAGTTTCATGCTGATGCATCATTGTCATTGTAGTTCCCTCTGCGACAAAACTCTGCCTAGCTCAAGTCCCAATGGAGGAACTTTGTTCCCAGATTTTTACTCTTGGACCATACATATTCTAAGTCTCTTATGCATGTGTTCTGGACTTTTCGTTTTGTCAGCTCCGATCTATACTCTTATGTTTATGGCTTTCCAGTTTCCTTTCTTGCAGCGTCTGGTTTTCCAAGCCCTTCCCTTTCCACGTCCCAGCCCAGCCTTTCCTTTAATGGCTATTCCCTGATTTCTAACACTTGAATAATTACTTCTTCCCGCACCTGTGTTCCATAAGTTTCCATCTATTTCTGCCCTGTGAGCTCAGTGTGTAGTGGCTTGCAACAGTCCTTACTCCTTGCAGAACCGATGCTATCCCACTGCTCTGCTTGAAGTCTTGCTCTTTCATTCTGTGAGCTTTGGTTTCCTTAGTTCTTGTTCTCGTTTTCCTTTTTTTTGCTAATAGGCTTGTCTGTTTCTGTTGCTTAGTATCTCTTCCTACTTTTCCGTGTGGCTGCCATTGTTTTGACTTCTGTCTGCACACCTCATGACTGGTCCTTGTTATATACAGTCTCCTTATTTTCTATTTCGGTGTTTCATATTCTAGTTGTATACTTCTGTCCTACAGATTGGTTAGCGTGCAGATTTCCCTGTCTTGATTCCAGCATTTATAGTTCTTTGCTTACGTCTAATCCAGTCCTGTTCTTTAATTCTGGTCCGGCTTTTTCCAATGCTTAATTCTGTATTCAGTGTTTCCTGCTTTCTTCCCTTTAGTCCTTTCTTTGTATTTCTGTGTGCAACATTGATCATTGTTACCAAGGATGCCAGTGAGATTCTGAGGATTGGTGCCTCTGTCAAAGAGACTTTTGAATATATGACGTTACAACGTATGCAATTACAACGCATGCTTTTACAATGCAGTCTTTGCGTCGCAACTACCACTACATTGCATGATTTTACAATACATGCCATTACAACACATTTTTTAAAACCACTATTACAACGCATACCATTTCAACGCGTAATGCTTTTTGGGCAACAGTACGGTAAGTGTTGTATAGTGGAGGGTTAAAAATTACTATTCCCACTCCAGCGAGTGCAACAGTAGGGTAAGTGTTGGATAGTTTAGGGGTCAAAATTACTAAGTGTTGGATGGTGTAGGGGTAAAAATTACTATTCCCACTCCAATGAGTGCAACAGTAGGGAAAGTGTTGGATAGTGTAGGGGTAAAAAGTTCTATTCCCTTGTACCCCAAAACGCGTACCCACACTAATACAAAAAAAACTCTATTACTTAACTTATAATGCATTGTAATGGCACACGTTGTAATGGCATGCGTTGTAATGGCATGTGTTGTACTGACATGCATTGTAATGGCATGCATTGTAATGGCATGCGATGTTTAGGCAGTTGCATTGTAACAGTTGCATTGTAAATGTCGGTCGTTGTAATGACTGTGTTGTAATGGATGTTTCTCAGACTTACCAGCCCTCTTCTGCCAAAGAGGCGCTGCATGTATCTCAGAGGTCAAGTGCTCATTGCCTTATTGTAAGAACTTTTTGCCTTACAGTTAGATCACTTTCCAAGGCGCATAAAACTATCATTTAGGATTATCTTTCATTGTCCTGGCTATAACCTCCTGCTGTTATAGTTTGTATTCACACTGTCTTCCTAGAAGGCTGTCCTAGTTCATGTCTAATTTCCTTATCACAGTCTGTTCCAAAGTGCCCCAGTCCTCAACTTCTTTCCTGCTATCTTCCTAATTTTTTAGGTACTCTCTTCTGTATACTAAACCTCTACTCTTGAATTGCCTTATTTCTGCAGAAACAAAGCTCTCCCTTTTAGGTAAACATTTCCCAATCACAGCAGTGTTCCTGACATAGAGAGGAAACTTAGGTAAATTGGTGTCTTGGAGTGACGGAATAAGTATTTATACAGGGTGGACTCTTCCAATAAAGCAGAGGAGTGTATTTGTTAAATATCGGGAAGGAGTTCAAGTATGACTCGGAAGCTCAACAGGGGCAGTGTATGGCTTAACAGAGGTAATGGTTTGTTCAATGAAGGAGAAAAGATGGCTGAAGTTAATTCATTACTAATAAGAGAGGACAACAAGTAGGGTAACAGACTCAGCATTTCCAAATGCACCTCATTGTGGGGAGGGGGTAGAAAGTGGATTTAGTTGGGGTGGATGGCAGTTCCTCACAAGTAATAATGCCACTTTTATTGTTAGGTCCAGTAAAGGTTTCAGTAATTTAGACCTGGACTCAAACCTTGGTACCTATGGGAGGTTCCTGAAAGAGGCTGCCAAATGGTCCCACGCAAAAGGCTGGTTGAAATATCCAAGTTGAAAAGTCTAGTCTCTCTTGTGTGTGCACCCAAAATAGGCACCCGGACTGAACAATGTCTGGATTCCAAAAATTCTTATCATTTTGAAGGTTTTATGGACATTATATTTCCTATTTTGGCAAGGAAACTGTTCATTCGATGGAGGCTAGGCACCCTGCCCCTCAAAGCTTTCACTTGTAAATGGACAGTGCGGGATGATAAAATCTGCCCTGGGTGCAATAAGTATGATGAGGAAGAAACGCACGTTTTGTTTTTTTGCCCTGCCTACACTAGATCGAGGAAATATTGGCTAGTGCCATTGTGTAGGAACTTGGGCATAAGATACTATATACACTCGTACAGAATACTGAAGACAAGTACCCTGCCCCATATAGTTTTTGCAGTTGCCAAGTTTATAATGGCCATGTGGTAGATAAGGGGAAAAATACTAAAAGATTGATTTTCTGTAAAAAGTGTTATGAACTGTAACGAAATAGAGCTAATCGCTTCCTCATGCCCAGACTCTACAGGGAATTGAACTACTTGTGAAATGTACCTCGCCATGCTTTTATTGTGTGTCTGATGTGTTTTAATGTTTTAAATGTTTTAATGAATCTTTTATGGTCTCAAATGGCCAAAATAAAGAATTTTTGGATTGGATTGGTACCTATGGCACAGAGAAGACATGTTCAACTTACGGAAATGAGCAAAGCATTTAGAAATACCAAAAGAATTAAAAAGCCAAATACACAAAACAATAAAAAATTCCACTCCAATTTCTAAAATAGAGAATATTCTAATGAACAAAATGACACCAAAAGAACCAAAATCCAATGTGAGGAATCGTAAATATGACTTTTAAAGTTTTACATAAAAATAGCATTGAAAAGTACAAAGCGACAACCATAGGCAACGGGTCACACTACACTGGGGGAAAGTCAAAAGTTAAGGCAAACAGTAATGACTCCCTGGTCAGATATAGGGAACAACTTTATCCAAGTCGAAAGTTTACCTTATGACTTAGAAACGTTAATGGCAAAAAAGTGGTTGTCAACGAGTGGTTGGCAGGCCAATTTTCAAGCGGGATCCAAAGCGGGGCTTGATGACTGTGGGTTGCTAGAGAGCAGGGTCATGAAAGGAATGGGCAGAATGTTTTTTTTTCTCCTGTGGAATTGCAGAATTTTGGTCACTCTTTTACGTAAAGTTCTAAACAAATTCTGCCAATCACAGCGTGGTGGAATTTATCTCCCCGAATGTAAGCAGTAGCGGTCAGAGGGCTGACCTTTGAGTAGATTTGCTACCGCTTGCATAGATTTTCTACTCAAGCGGCAGCAAAATCAACTTGAATGACCGCACTCTCCTGCACCTGTTTTCAGCACTGTTCATGCTACCGGCGCTAAGTTGCTGTTCGAGCTGCATATTTTTCACCCGTTAGCGGAATTCCCTCGAATCTCGCAGAGTTTTTATGTAACTCAACGGAATTTCGTGAAATGAAACTGCAAGTTAAAGCCCACTCCTAATCCCGGTGAGGTTATCAATCATGGTGGGAAAGCTCAGAGTGGGTGAAGTGCGAAGTCCTACCCAGAAAGTCTATTACTTAATGTGCATTCTTATCGGTGTTGGTTCTGGGGAGGTCCCCTATGTTCTCTGGAAGTCAGACCTCCTATACCAGGGCAAGCTGACAAGTTGAGGCTGAACGGCGATTCAACAGCTGCACCTTCGACAACAACCCTGGACTCTGTCACTTCTCCAGGAAGGAATTTAGCAAAATGTTTCTCAGTCCCACTTATTGCAGGTTGGGGACATGGGAGTACACTATAACACCAGCAAAGCACCTGGGACCTGAGGGACCACTTTGGGGGTTAAGACTCACTCCAGCAAAAGCCTGCAGCAGAATCCTGGGCAGGTCCAATTGAAACTGGTCAACTTGACTCCCTCAAGAAAGTGGCCCCTTGCTGCTTTTGTGTGGTTCAACATTCAAGGGCGAAGCAGGTTGAGGAGACTGGGTGCCCTACACCGTCTTTTTGATTAGAAGCCTTTGGTTGGGGATGGATCACACGCTAATGTGTAGAGGCGATAGAAGCATTAGACTCTGTGGAACTTTGAATAGAGAGGAAAATTATATGCAGATTGAAAAGTGAGACCAGGAGAATAAAATACAGAGTGCTTATGCCCAAGATATTCGAGTGGTGAACTTTCTTAGGAGCCCTGATGATGTCCCGGATGGGACGAAACGCGTAGGCTGTGGATTATGAAAAGGAGATCATGAATTGCATCATGTTGTGATTTTACAAAACTATATTCATTTATCAAATAATCATTATTCTCAAATGTAAAAATGTTTTTTGTATAGAGAAACTGATTGGGAACATATTGTCATTGTCTATAGAAACTGATTTGGAATATAGTATGAAAATATCAATTAAACAATAACAAATCAAGAATTTATAGGATACTTGCCTGTAATAATTTCTCATGATTTCTTATGATAGAACTAATATGTGTGCGATAATTTAATTACAATTTCTGACGCTCCTTCCATCTGTAGTTGTTGAAAGTGTAATGCCAATCGGGCTCAAAGTAAACATGATCTCACTTGCATTTTTATTGAATCAATGTTCATGGTACGTGGATGGGCCGAAGGAATAGTGACTGGTGAATTGGAAGATAGGAATTATAAATGTTTTTTTTCCTGCTACATATTACTTTAAGTTTAAAAAGTAAGCTTATTAAAGATAATTTAAGACAAAAGTATATAATTCAACATAGTAGTAAATACACTTACAGTTGAAATTCTAAGAGTATCTGGTTAAGGAATTATTAATGTTTATGGCTGTCACTCCAGTGTGTCCATTTCATAATATTGAAACGTCCTAAGAAAAAGAGATGTAGATGTTGTTTGCTGGAACACTTTTTTCTACGGTAATATTTTTTAGTGTTCTACTAACTACTGTGCTCATTTTGGAGGCACTTTTGAATAATTCAGCATTCTCTTTTAAAGTCCTTTGTATACACGCAGGAAAAAATGTTGGCACCTTTTTTTAATTTCTGTCTGCTTTTCACATAATTTCTGTCTGATTTTCGCACATCACATTAACCAAAGTTTGCAATATGATATGTGCCATTTTATAAAGGGCTGTGAAAGATGCAAACTTTTTGCTCAGAAAAAGTATATGCCAATAATTTTTTTTTTCTGAATTTCTCTTTATATAGTGGATATTATTTTGTACAAAATGCTAATTTCCAAAATAGGAAAAATGTGCTACCTGAGGACTATGTTTACCCACAAATGGATTAGAATTTTCTGTTGTTTGGAGAATTCAGCTGTACAGATAAAGAGTCAGAGAGTCCTCTATGAGCTTAGGTCTTGATAGACCTGGATAAGTGCCGTTTGCAATTATAAGATTAGGCGCTGTTACAGTGTGTACTGCTCCTTGCTTAAACCTTTAAGTGTGCGAGAGCAAGGACTCCTTGGAAAATTATACATGCTGTCCTTTAGTTAGGAGAAAATTAATAGATTAACATGCATTAAGTCACAGCAGTTTGGACGTGAAATACTGCCATGCCTAAAACTCTGGAAGTGAGCATTGCTTAATTTGCACCAGTGGTCACAGATGGTTGGCACCAGCAGCCATTTTTAGGGACCATGGCCTTTATTACACATAGTGTGCGCTTTTCCTATTTGCGCCATGGTACACCTTTAAATAGGTGCGCTGTGCTCAATTTGGGAAGGTGCACCCTCTTACAGAAAATGCAGTGCCCTCAGGGCAGCTGCGTACTTGTGCAGCCCTGGGGGCAGCAAATTCAAGTGAAATACAGAGCGACTGCTTCAAAGCAGCTCGTTGCATCACTGTGCAGGCGGCAACCCACCTGCACTTTGAAGAGGGATTAGAGATCACTTTTCAGGTGGGTGCAGCGAGTGACTCACACTGCCTGCCAGGGGATGCCTTGGGTGGAGGTGGGGGTCCATAGGACCCATTTCAGAGGCTGCCATGAGGGAGTACCTACCTTTTTGTGACACACTGTCAGTGTTCCTCCTGACAGCTTCTTTGCCTTTGTGCCTGCATTTGCAGAGGTAAAGTGATTCCCTCATTTGCATGGGACCACGCCCCATGTAAATGAGGGAATGCCCTCTGGAAGTAGCGCTGGCGCACAAAGTGGGTGCACATGAGCAATGCCTCAGGGACACTTTCTGTAATATGGCCCCAGGTCTTATTTTTTATCATCGTATTTGACCCAGAGCAAAAGAGAACAATTTTATAAAATGGGATAGAAGAAGGAAGAGAACAATAGTAAAGAACTGACAAAGGGAGAAAGCAAGATGAAAACAAACCTGCAAGAACGAGATAAAGATACAGGAAGCGAATGGTGGTGGGAAAAAAACAACAAGATTAGGCCTTCCTGGTATTTGGTAACGCCAGCAATCAGTAATCCTACTAAGAAAAATGTTCACCCCCACACTTCATTACGAATTAAACTATGGAATTGACATTATCCTGTGGGACTAAATGGTGAAATTATATAACGTAAAATAGTTTTAAAACTAAATTAGTGGTGCAAGGTGGCTTCTGGGAGTCTGACACTCAGGAGTGGGAAATATTTGTGTTAATAATGTATTTCAGGTCCTAGTTGACTCAGATGTTCTGCTTTGTTCTTGTGGCAATTTTGCTTCTTTTATGTGGATCTGAAGGGTTTTGCAATGCGAGGCGCCTCATGAAAAGGGCAGTACTTTGTTTTTTGCCTTTGACTCTGAGGGGTTTTAAGGCTGCCTAGTCATGTCTTATTCTAAAGACATAACTGAGATTTGGAAACTTAGTACATGAATTATGCACAATGGATCACTATAGAATAAGTGTTATATTTTTATGAAGAATAAAACTTTGATTTATGTAAATGTGTCAAAAGAGTTGAAAATATGATGACTGACAAGTTAATAATGCCCCCAAACTTTATTTTCAGCTTACTCTGCATGCACTGACCTAATAATTACTAAAAATCCCCAGTGTCAAGATGTGAAGGACGACCAAAGGTGCATTCTTATGTAGGGGTACAGTCACACCCATTCCTAAGAAATGCCATAATTCAAACAGCCTTGGGAATCTGTCTTTTCACAGATCCCGCCTGCTGGGAGCAGATTTTGTGTTTTCTCCCGCTTGGCAGGAGATAAAAAATGGGAAACAGCTATATTCCGGTGGGTGGGCTCCCAGCACATAGCTAGTGAGTTTTCCTGGGGATGGGGTTCCCTGGGGACCTTATTGGCTCAAGGAGGGGGGTACCGCACTGCCCCCTCCCTTTTAATTAGTTTAGCTGCCCCAGGGAATGGGGTCCTCTGGACCTTTAGAGGCTCAGGGATGTGGGTCACTGTCCCCAATTTGACTAATTCTGGCCCATGAAGTGGGCTCCCGTATGCCTGTGAATTCTCAGATTGGGAGGTTGCCTGGTCCCCCTCTCCTATTTACTAATTTTGGCCCCAGAAGTAGGCTTCCTTCAGCCTGTGATGGCTCGGAAAGCAGGGCCACAAGGCACCCCTCACGATATTGATTAGTTTCGGCACTGGAGTTGTGCTCCCTTACGCCTGTCATGGCTCACGGAGGAGGGGAGTCCATCCCTCCTCCCCATATAAAATAATTTTACGCACAGGGTGTGCTCCTTGGGGCTTGTAAAGGCTAGGGTAGGTGGGCCACGCACCTTCTCCCATTAATAAAACAAACTGTCCCTGGCTGCCATTTATTTTGTTTTTATACAATCTTCATTTTATTTTTTTACACTTTCAGTACAAGTAAGTCCCTGTGCCCTGTACTGGCTACCAGCAATATTTTTCTCATCTTGCTAGCAGCCAATCAGAGGGCTCACTCTGGCTAGAGTCTGAGTCCCATAGGACTGGATTGGCCCAAGGGAGAAAAACCTCCCAGTGCCAATCCGAACGCTCTAACCCTTGGACCCGATCGTTCAGATATCTAAATTCTTTGTAACCATAATATGTTAAAAACTGCTGAATGGGTTTACACAAATTCAAAAAAAGCACAATCTACCTGGCAAGATCTAGTTTTCTGCCAAATTTGGTGTAATTCCGTTCAGCAGTTTTTGCTGTAACCCTATCTAAAGAAGTCTATGGAAAATGCATGGGGATTTAGCGTTTTGGAACCCCTCCTTTTTCTTGGTCCCCGCTTGACTGATCTCCCTGACACTTTCCAAGTACAAACTAGTCAAAAAGTAGCACCTTTTCAGAAAGTTTTGTGCTGATTCGTCAAACGGGACAAAATTATTAGCAACACAAAAAACAGACAATTTTCCTATGAAGACGCTGACCCAAAAAAAACTTCCCAGTGGTAACCGCCACTGGGTCATATATATATATATATATATATGCCAGTAAATACGCCAATCGACTCGAGGCAGCCGCCCCAGCCCAATCCAAAAGACGAAGGAGCAGACCCAGGATTTCGTGCTTTAGTCAAGGTGCTTTATTTCCTCCAGCAAGCCAGCCGCCATTACGCGTTTCGCTTTTCCACAAAGCTTGATCACATGGCCTGTATATATATATATATATCCAAACTTCAATCCTTTAATACATATACTTCATAAACAAAGCAGGCATGGACTCCACCACGGTGCCATAATTGATTTGTTTGTTAGTTCCTTTTAAACATAAAGAGGCCACTGCCTCGTCCATGACGCGTTTCGACCGCCAACATGCAGTCTTGATCACATAAACGCGCTGCATTAACTAGTAGCCTTTTAAAGCATCATACACCACGTGTGCTCCCTATTAATGGACATAGTCAACAGACTATACTGAATTGTTGATACATCGTAATCACAATATAGAAACTTCTAAATATTTTAAATAAGGATAAGTATATATAACACATTCATGTTACTGATTAAATTCATTATTACTAAACATGAGCATGTAGCTACATTTATTTTCTTTTTGCCTTAAAAAATTGCATTGTTGGTTATAACATATTGCTCAGTATTCTACCATTGCCAATTTAAACAAATATCACTCACTTTATGTTGCTGTAGTGTTGTCTCATATTTGTCATAAAATATGATATAACCTGCAATGTATTACTCTATGACCACAACCATTTAATTTTACATATAGAAAGTTCATTATTGCATAGATAATTGGTGTAGTTTGAGGCCATCTTTTGTATTAGAACACATATTGTTATGGTGGAATACCTGTAATAAAATGTAAATCCTGAATGAATATATATTAACCAAAATATGTTATTGCTCATGATATATGGTGCTCATGATATATGGTGTTACCTCGAATCGGCCATAATCCATAGTTCAATACCCACCACCTTGCCCCTACCTTGCTCCATGTCAGTGCCCAGCAGCACTCAAACCACAGGCCGCTACTGGTGTGGACAATTATAGGAACGTGATGAGGTATAATCAGATTACTTTTAAATAAAATATATATAAATGTAAATATTTGCTGACATTTTCACATCACTTTCTGTGATCGTCTGGGACCCCTTAGCATAAAAAAATACACAGCCGTCATTTCCCACTGCGCAACTCGGATTACTTTGTATGCCTGTCTTGCCACGGTGAACAACCTTTACAACAAAACTTTTACAATGCACTACCATTACAACGTGGTCATTACAACGCAAACCATTACAACGCATTGCGCTGGGGCGCGCTCTAGGATAGGGAATAAGTTTAATTTTCTATCCAACACCTTCCCTAGTGTCCACGGGGACTGGAGTTGGAATAGAAAATTAAACTTTTCACTATCCAGCACCTCTAAGCGCTATGCGTTGTAAAGGTATGCGATGTAAAAACCGAGTTGTAAAGGCAGGCGTTGTAATAGCCTGCGTTGTAACGTCATACATCCTCTTGCCACACACAGTGACTCTTCAGTGATCGCACTAGCCAGCTGAGGTTTCACAACCTTAAATAGTACATTTTCCATCCATTAGTTTAACTTGCATTTATTTTTTGTTTAACATGCCTTTGTTATTTTATATGTGGTAATTTAAAAGTGAAAACATAATGGAATAGTTAAAGAATATATTGTTCTTTTTAGTTCCTTCTTTACCCTGTCACTCCACTCGCTCTGCCTCGTGGCACTTAGGATCACAGTTCACATACTTTTGTATGTAAATGAAAACGGCTGGAAATGTGGTCTAAGGTAAAGGGTTTTGGGTGGAGGGTAATAGTTTAAGTTATAGGGTTTAAACAGTTAGGTGTTAGAGGTGTAGTTTTAACTCATAAGAACAATCAGGTTTAGTTCCACTGTCAGAAATGTGTTTAAGTTAATATGTGGTGAATTGGTTTCACAATGATTTTTGGCCCATCTTTGTAAGAAAAAAAATTGAAGTGACTACACATAATTTCTATGAAACATACCTCAATTTCAAAGTGATGCAATTAGAAGTGTCAAAAATGAACTGAAAGTATTTCTCAGTAAAAAAATTGAAATAACATGGCACAGCCCCAGGCAGTTAATGCTTTCAAGACTAAGTGGGAAGCTGGAGAGCCCGGTGGCTGGGTGGCGGTCACTTAGCGATGCTCTGCTGGTCAACTCCCCGATCCGGCATAAATCCGCAGTGCAAGGGGCGCTGATGGATGCAAGATCAGGCTGATCTATCGCCCAAACAACTGCTACAACTGAAGATGTCGAAATCTAAGTGGTAGCAGCTGTGGAAACCTGAAACTCGTTGCCGATGGCTGTGGCCTGCCTCGAGGCTGAGCATCGCTGAGGCAACTCCCCCATTCACCAGCATGCTTGTGAAGCGCCTCTAAGCCAAATTACTCTGAGGCCTTGTGCTGCAGTCCCCGGGGCTGTATATCTTTGCTGAGGCTCGGCACATGTGTTGATGAGTGCTTGCGGACCCTGGGTCAACTTGAGGAGAGCCGAGAAGCTGTGACAGCTGACGCAGGCTCGCACAGCAGGCCAGCTCCAGGGAACTATGTGTCGCAGGCTGGACTGCTCCAATGGGGAGCAGGGTCAAAAATGATTTGCATATGGCTGGGTCTAAACTGGAATGATGTGGCAAGTTAGAAAACATTGGATTCCACCCAGATCTGTGACTGGGGGTGAATGTTTGATTTGTTTAGCATTCCGTCCATCGTGTTTTTTAAAAAACTTTCTAGAAGTGGCATTTCTAAAACAGTCATCTAAAATCCAGCTACACCAGTAAGCACGATTTATAACTACCATTTTAAACATATCAAAGATGGCAATGCTACTCCTTTCAGATCAGGAATTACCACTTAAGAACATATAAGGAAATTTCCAATGCTAACCTATGAGAGGAGTAGGCCTCAGAGCAGTGAGAAACAAACTACCAGCCAGGACATGCCACACAATGAAGGCACATGTCCTACCTTTTACTTAAACAGTACCCTGCCCATTGGGCTTCCTACGGCCTACCTTAGGGGTGATCTATGTGTAATAAAAGGGGAGTTTAAGGTTTGGCAAGCAGTTCTAAACGGCAAGTTAAGAAGCACTACACTGCATATGCAGGCTCTGCAGTGCAGGCCTGAGAGAGGGTTGAAAGGCTACTTCAGTGGGTGGCACAGATAGTGCTGGAGGCCCACTGGTAAAATTTTATTTGCAGGCCCTGTGTATATGGGATTCCACTGCAGAAGGGACTTATAAGTAAATCAAATATGCCAAACTGGTGTAAACCAATCAAACCATGCTTAAAATAGAGAACATATGCACTTTAGCCCTGATTAGCAGTGGAAAAGTGCCCATAGTGCCGAAGCCAAAACAAAGAGGGTCAGAAAAATAAGAGGAGGAAGGCTAAAGGTTTAGGGGTAAGCTTGCACAAAGGGCCAGGTCCAACAAGCAGGGCCCCATGTAATATGTTGACCTGTCACTAAGCATGGCAGCGCTGTTGGGTGAGTACTTCAAAGTCTTAACACCTCCACCCCACCACCCTGGACACCCCTGGCAAATAAGTAATTACATAAATCTAATGTGAAATGTGTATCATCAATAACCACAAACAATCACAGTCCTTCCCAGACAGATGTCACAATATTAACAAGGGCAATGCATTATGGTAGTGGTAGTATAATGGATATGTTTTAAACATTGTCACATATAGAACCAATACAAAGCCCTGTGTCATATCAACCGACAAACAAAAGAAATCACCATGAGGAAATATTGGTTCCTGTTTTCTAAATACCTTGCAGGTAACCCTAGCTTCGCTCATGACTCAAAAACGGGAGCTGAAAGATCATACAATCAATCCGAGACCATTGAGCGAGCTTTTGGTCTGCTTTATGTCATTTAAAATCTTAACAGGGTTGGGACATGTGATGGCATACTTCCCAAAAAAGGTCTGCAAGATGATGGTCCACTGATGTATACTTTATAATATAGCAGTGAGGTAATGGTGCCAGTGCCTGTAGACAGGGATTACTATAACCTCATGGGTGCTGCTGACGAGCTCAGCTCGTCACGGCCGTTGGAACGTTCGCACGTGGGGCTAATTTCCCTGCTGTGCTGAACGTTCCAAAAACTGGTGCGGCCTGTACTCCATGACGAGCTGAGCTCGTCACCAGCATGCGGGCGCTGCGCGCAGCCCCCCCCCCCCGCAGCGAAGGGGCTAAATAAAGCGCAAGTAATGATGAACAACAGGCTTATGTGGGACCTCCTCGTCAGCAGCATGCCAATACATTAGAACATTTAGAACAATTATTGTAGAGCTCACATGAGACTACCACAAAACAAATGTCACCTCACAAAAAGTGTAATGATTGATAGTTTTTTTTCAGTGATCTCCCACAAAATTGCCTCAGTGGATGAGCTGAACGGGAAGACGTTATGCTAAATCGGACAGGGAACACATTCTGTGATGGGGATGAAGTTGGGGTTGAGAGAGTGAATGGCAGGAGGTGCTTTCCACATGTCTCCATGTAGAATTCTGTGTGTCCGTCATATGTCCCAGATGAGACTTCTGCAGATCACGAGTAGGGGCTGCTGGCAACTATGGGGAGGTAGGGGCGGGTGCGATCACCAAATTACATTAAAAAGTAAAACACTGAACATGACATCCTCAGCTTCGGATCTCTATTTTCTCCCACGGAGGAACTGGATGCTGCAACCACCTTGACCAATCCTGGTGCTGCTCATATGCTGTTATAACTAGCATGTTAGCAGCTCCCTGATTGGAGAGAGAGGCCTCACTCAGTGTTCCCTAGCACACTGGAGGCCTGCACTTGCTCTCAACCCTGCCTTAAGACAGCTGGGTTGAGAGGTTTAAAATGAGCATGTCTGGCTGGCCATCACAATACGGCCGGCCAAAGAGACATGCACCCTTTAAACAGTGCCCAGGCGGCCCTCTGTCCACCACTCCTCCCTGCTGCCACTCAGCAGGCCCGCCCCAATCTGACACTCGGTTAACCCCTTCCGTGTGGGGCTGTTTCCCCCGCTGTGCTGGGAGCGGGGGGGGAGCCGCCATGCTCATGACGAGGTCAGCTTGTAATGAGCTACGGCGCTCCGGTACTCATGATGATGAGCTGAGCTCGTCATGGCAACACCCGTTCCAATGCAACGCTCAGCACAGCAAGGGAATCAGCCTAGCATGTGAGCGTTCCACGGAACAGGCAAGGTCATGACGAGCTCAGCTCGTCATGAGCACCGGAGCCCCCTAGCTCATGACGAGCTGACCCCGTCATGAGCACTCAAAGGGTTAAGGACAGGAGGATAAAAAATAAAATGATAATAGATTACCATTTTATTTTTCATCTCTGGGGCTTTGGGGGGCATATTAGTGGAGCGACTCCCCTCCGCTCCAACGGAGAAGCCGCCCCTGATCACGAGGACGTGCTTCAAGTGCACATAACACTGCCACGTGTCCATCAGCTACATGCCTTTTAACTGTCATCTTTAATCACTCTTTGGTTGTTCACACTTCACCCAAACGTAGCACCTAATGTCTGCATTTAGATTGTCTGTAACGTCGCTGCTGTATACAATGTCCAAGGGCTGACCTTGACTATTGCAGCTGGATCAGTGGCAACAAAGACATTTTAGTGTTTAAGCTATTCAGTTACCCTTCAATGGCCCTGAAACCTTCAGTCCATACCCTAAATTGCTCCAGATTTGTGAAAGGGCCTCCATGGCTCATACTCTCTCCCCCAGCATCAACAAGGCTGGAACTGCCTTCTTGTTTCGGTATCTGCTGATGAACGTATCGCAGGTACCGGAAAATCCTCAACTGCCTCAGAATCCAAGGGCCCAATGTCTGCCCCAGAGTATCCTTTGGCTAAGTCTTGTTTCACTTCCTCCTCCTCCTCTTCCAATTCCTGCAGGACATCTTCTGCAGCAGATTGTGTTCTTTACTAAGCAACAACAGGTGTGATGTTGGGCCTGTAATTGTTTGTATCACAGTGACAGCAGATGTCATTTTGGACGAGGAATAGGTGGGCCCTTGTATTTCAGAGAAAATATCAGTAGGTGGTTGGGCTGTAATACAAATGTCAGCATTCAAGGATTCGAGGATATAGTTAAGAAATATAATCCCCCTATAGCTTTCCCGCAGAGGCACTGTAGGCTGTTATCCACGGCGAACAAAGCGCGGAGATACCCCTTATGGGGTCGAGTCCAGCGCGATACAAGACATTAAATAAATAAATAATGGTGGTTGTTGCTGGGGTGGCTGATGTTGCAGCGGTCGCAGCAGAGCAACTCATAATGGAGGGTGTGGTTGCAACATTGTCACTAATTGACTCAAGTGCTGCAGAGAACCAGTGTGAGAGCACAGTGTCTTTCTTGTGTCTCTTCTGGGGTTGAGGGGGGCACACGATTTGTTCATGGCATTTCATCATCAGCCTGCGCCGTGTCATCTGAAATGCAGTAGGGATTGACTTGACTAGAGACATTGCAATGTCACCTAATGGAAAACAAATGTGGCGTTCCAGTTGATTTATGAAAAGTGTTCTTTAAAAATATGCGGTAAATTAAGATTAGCAAGGTAAATGTGGGTAGGTAAGATCACTTCCGGAATAGCCAATACTGCATTGTATATCTTCACTATTACCATACGATATAACAACTCAAAAAAAGGATTTAAAAAAAGCAGGGGTGGAAAAAATGTGACAGTGACTACATCTTTTTCATCATAACCAAGACCCTCTCTGGAAAGAAATTCAATATACTATTACTATGGTGTTAAACTTCGCCCTGTTATCATTCAGTGATTCCTTTTATTTGCTGCGTTTGAAAAAGTGGGGACAGACTGCAGAAGAGTGTTGTCTCGCATGGAGGAGCCGCTATGCTCAACACATTTTTAATTTTACCCTATATTGTGATATCTTGTCACCATGGAAAATGCAAGCTATCAGTCATCATCATCATCTTTATTTTGGTTTAAAAACCATAAAAGCAGATAAGAACAAATGCAATACTTACAGAAACGCACAATAAAGTTGCAAGCTCAATTTGTTCCAATACAGTTAAGTTGACTGGTGTAAATTGCAAACCAGATTAAATCCTTTAGCACAAATGTTTGATGAATCTCACAGAATACCCTCCATAATATATCTGCATAATAAAACAAAGTGCCTATCAGTCAATTTTCAGTTTTTCGTGGTCATCCGCAGGAGATGAACAACATAATTACTCTTATCTAGACTGCAGATATGCTTTAACAGCTCCACAGAGACCTATTCTTGTTTGACTTTTGTGATGTTGATGGCACATACATGAGAAAAACTGTGGGTACAACATTTAAACATCCCACCCAACCCACCTTACTGTGATGGAAATGTGGTGCATGAACTTGTAATAATGTAATACATATGGCACAGTAGCCGGACATATGTTGTAGGTCCAGATGTATGTATAGATAGTGCTAGTAGCAAAGAGCCCTCAAAGCTTGTGGTCTGCATAATGCTTAATAAGTACTCCTATCTGTTAGGTCCAACTCTGATGCTTGGCCTCCTCCAGTCACTTCACTTTCCCATCAGTGTTTGTTAAATAAGTTCCACACTAGGCGTTTTAAATCTTGAAACTTTTTTTTACGCATCGTCGACAGTAAATGGATATGAGGAAAAGGACAAGATCAGGCGGAAGGATGTTTGCCTTCAACGCCGCTAAGATCTGGAACTCCCTTCCTTTTCATTTGAGATCCAGCCCTGACGTCCCTTCTTTCCGCAAACAATTAAAAACACACCTGTTCAAATCTCTTTAATAACCCAGCTTTACTTCCCTCTCCCCAGTCTGCAAACCTCACTCATACTTCCATCAGGTTCCTCTAGCGCTTGGACGCCTCAGGGCAGCAATTCGCGCTCTAAAAATCCATTTTCATTCATTTTCATTCATTCATTCATTTACAATCAGTGGGCTTACAGCACACCCCATGGCTAACTATTAATTAGCTTCAAAGTTTTTCTCATATAATTTGATCCCATGTGTCAGGGCATGCCGGAGTCATTCCTCTTCTTGTGTTTGTCCCGCCCCTGGATCATGGGCCAAGTACTTGTGTCCATTCATCACTCTCGTTTTTGGAGCTAGCTTTTTATTTGTATTTAGAACTCCGTATGAGTGCTTGTGTTTTCAGTCCCTCCTTTCCCCTCCCACCCGCTACCCCATTGGTGTTGCAAGTTACGACCGGAAGCTCTGACATATAACGCGTTGGCCCTCCCTTTACACTCGTCTTGCGTTTTCTCCTGCCCTTCCCCCTCTCTCTTTGTCTTTCTCCCTACACCCTGGTTACTATTAGACTGTGAAATGCATGGGACGTGACCCCAGACGCCCCTCATGCCTCCCCCCTTGTGCTGAGTGCAGCACTGATACTGATTTTTTTTCTTTTTTGCAGTTTTCTAGAGTACAAACTAAGCCCAAAGGTATTGGAGCACTTTATGAGAGCGACAGTTACATTATGCAATGACACATTCATTTTAGGTCTCGACTTCGCAGCGCATGCGCTGTCTCTTTGCCCACCGGCATTGTGTCCCTTGTCCCGCCCCTCCTACCAGAAAAAAAAGTGCTATTGCTATAACATGACCAGCACTGGCCACATCATAGCATTTGTTTCTGTGATTTCCAGCGTACTGAAAAAGCAGATGTGCTTCTATACAACATGGCTAAAAGACATTCACATTGACAACGCTGTTAGCTCTTTCATTGCCATGAACTATTGGCTTTGTCAATGCTTGTGGCAAAATGGCATCCCGGATTTGTCATCTGAATTTGACACTTGTCTTGTGCATGAGGTATCCCAGGAGCCAGGCTCTAATCTGACAAATTCTTCAGCAAAGAAAGTGAGGTTTTCTGTTATTGAACTTCGCGTTCTTTATCTGCTCAGGAGTCATGCTAACAAATGGCAGTTGTTTGGGGGGTTCAAATAGCTTTAAGGATGCAAGGATTGCAAAGTATTGCAAACTCCAAGGTGGCTGCCGCTGGCTATGACTGCAGTGTCAGTTTATAACAAATTGCGTTTTAAAACATTTGGAGAGGGAATGGAGTATTCTGGAGTTCCCGCTGATGCAAGGTATTGACATTTCTAGGGAGTCTGTCCTTGGAATGAACATAGCTAGTTTATATGTGTCACTTTTCTGTTGAACTGCTTGGTTTTGGGGCATGCATCGAATTACAGGTTGACAATTCTCACACCAATTAGGCCTGAAAACTCATACTGACATATTTTGAAATATTTGTACAGGTCATTTACATGTATTTACATTTTGTAGTGGGAAAATATTCATCTCTCATGCGTTCCTTTTACACCCAATATGTGTCAGGCAAGACTGTCCATTGTTCATAGATCAATTTACAAAATCGTACAAAACTGCAGTGAGAGAGAGAGAAGGATACACAATTATGCATGTGAAAAGAATAAACAGTAATTTGTCAAAAGACAGAGCTAGACATTTGATGTCTGTGGCATTTATTGCGCATTCACCTTCTGAACTCCAGCATGGTTATTTTGGAGGCGCTGCTGCACTCTTCCCCCACGCACCCCTACTTCCAGGGTCTCTGTGGTGAATGATTATTTTGTTCACAGTTCCTTTGAAAAACTGAGACTGTACTTGAAATGAAGGTGTCTCTCATTCTGCTAAAGAGCACTCTACTTCTGTTGACGTGGAAGGCCTCAAAAAAGCATCTGGACACTCATACCCCATGGTGCCTATATCAGTGTGCTTGATCAATTGAAAATGTGTGCAATATCTGGTGAATTCTTGGGGGTGCTTGCTGGTGCACACCTTAGGATGCACACCAAGTGCTTTGATATTAACTGTGGTGTTCACAGGGGGTGCGCTGCCATTGCATACACTTCACCTCCACCCAGCGCCCATGTTCACTTGCACCAGATAAGCGCAGGCCTATCATACTTATTTTTACTCCTCAGAACTGTATGAAAAAAATTGTTTCCCCATCCTTTGACGCCATGCACATGAGCACTTCAATGCCCAGTTGTTACTCAGGACTTCTACCTCTGCAGACCATGGACTATCAACGGGCTGCTGCACCTTTGGCTGCATGACCACTGAAAATGCATAAGCCAGACATGCATGGTAATCCTGAACATTTAATAGGTGAATGGTGGTGCAAACCGGTTCTGTTGCCTTTTCCCTGTCCCTACATCCCTCATAGTCATGGCCTTTGTGTAAATCAGGGTCCTGCGCTTTGTGCACAAATGCGGTGTGTGCTGCCCTGGTCTGGTCACACAGCTGCATGAATCTGCCCCCTCTGTATTCAGAGCAGAGCATCAGGACCGGCTATGGGGCGGTGCGACCGGTGCCACCTCACCGGGCTCTGACTTCAAATGGGGCGCCCTGTTTGCTAGTAGAATAAGGCTTTAAAAGCACCTGCTGCTGCATTCCTGGCCTCCAGCAATTTGCAGGCAGCAATAAAAATGTCAAGATAACTCCGGTGATTAATGTTCTTCCTGGAGAGAAATTGAGTTTTGCCTAATGGCATTTCTAACTTATGGTAAGGTAGTGCAGAGGGTTAACATGCCTGCTGCAAAGAACGTGTACCATGCAGATCACAAAGTGCATATGAAGTAAATGGGTCCTTGGGTTACTGCTTGTGGCAGAAAGATCCTTTTGTTAATTATTTGGAAGTCTTCTATAGCGCTAGCCAGACCCAAGGGTATCGGAGCGCTTTACAACATGATGAAGAGGAGACAAAAATACAGGGTAAAGGCATGGAAGGAGAAATAGAGAAAAAGTTCAAAGGGAAGCTTTACAGATTCAACTAAGTGTCAGAGGTAGGCCGTTGAGGGAGAAAATGTTCGAAAAGGAGGCTTTTCAGTTCTATTGAGGCTTCGCGGTGAGCCGATTGAGCTGCATGTAAATTGCAATGAATAGATTAGAGCGTTATGATTTTTTTCCTGCCTTTCATTACTCAAATGTTGCAAAAAGGGTTCATTTGGGTGGAAATCAATTCTTCTTATTAAAGAGAACTCTCAACCATGATGTTACGTTTTAAATTCTGACTAAGTGCTTCTCCGGACCAAGCACTCTTAAACTATACTGCCTACCAGTATGGATGACGTGACTCCTCTCTGTCTTGTCTTATGTAAGTATCATGATGTAAAGTGCTCTGACACCCTACACTGGTATGAGTGGCGCTATAAAACGATGAAATGCATCTGAGAGAGAGAGTGGTTATGGCGGCTTGAGGGGTATTGTTAAAGGGTGGTAGTGAGGGAATTCGTGGCAGAGGTGATCATTGGGGGGTGCCAACAAACACTGTCGCACTGGGCACCACCAGCACTACAGCCGCCCTGCAGAGCACTTCTTGGTGAGCAGACATCCCCGAGACAGCATTTCGAAATCTTCAAAGGGGTTCCTCGGCGCCAGATGACCACAAATTACTACTCCCAGCAGGGAAATACTAAACGCACTCGAGGATTCAGCTCGTCCATTGTCACATTCCAGAGTAGTTTTAAATTGGATCTCATTTGGCACTGAAAAGAACATCTTCTGAGAAGGGCGCACTGAAGCAGCAGTTCCATTACGCAAGTGGGTCACTGACACGGAACAGCAGGCCCTTGTAGACGCGGAAAGGTCCCTGCTTCGGAGCTAGAAAGCTGCTTGTTAAAATCCTGACCCGGCTCACAAAAGCCGCTGTGAGTCTTTTCCAGGAGAAAGCTGCTGCGCCCGGGCTTCTGGCCTCGTATCCGCGGCCCCCTTACAGGCATCGCTGCTATGAAGTGCATAATGAGAACGAGAGCAGGTGTGTGGAGGGGCCCTGTCAGCGCGCCGCGCTACCTTTTAATGGAGTGGAAGCGCGAGACGGCCACTCCTTGTGCCTGCGTCCCATGCACCAATTAGATGCAGTACAGTTGGGGATTTTGTGTCCGAATATTAAGAGCAAATATTTTGTGGTACCAAAATATCATAGATTATCAAGCACTAAAATATCATGAAGGCAGGTACCTACCTACCTACCTACCTACCTACCTACCTACCTACCTACCTACCTACCTACCTATCTATCCATCCATCTATCTATCTATCTATCTATCTATCTATCTATCTATCTATCTATCTATCTATCTATCTATCTATCTATCTATCTATCTATCTATCTATCTATCTATCTATCTATCTATCTATCTATCTATCTATCTATCTATCTATCTATCTATCTGTCTGTCTGTCTGTCTGTCTGTCTGTCTGTCTGTCTGTCTGTCTGTCTGTCTGTCTGTCTGTCTGTCTGACTGTCTAATCTATCTATCTATCTATCTATCTATCTATCTATCTATCTATCTATCTATCTATCTATCTATCTATCTATCTTACTCAGTGTAGGTCGCCTCAGGGTAGTTACATATAAGACAATGTTTGCATAGGCTGCACGGGGTGGAGCAAGAGCCTTCTGCAACCATGGCGGGACCTGCCGGCGGGGTGAGGGAAGCAGCAAACTGCATGCTAGCGGGAGTGGAGGTGAGCTGTAGATGGCCTGAACCTTAATGGGTTGCAACCTGAGAATTGGAGTGGAAAGCATGGGACTCCTTCCCTTTGCTTGCTGGCAGCTGCAGGTCTGAGTCTTTCCCCCTGTCCAGGCAGCCATAGTGCCCTCTACTCGACAGTGCAAGGACATGAGTGGGGACTCTGATGAGTGAAGAGGTGCTAGGACAGTAGAACATTAAAGGGAGATACACCCATATACCCAAGCAGTGGATACTGGAGTGCATAAGGCCCCTCTTCTTCGCGGTCTGCCCATCCCTACCTGGGTGCCTCGTCCTGCGGATATGGTTTGACCAAAATCTGGCAGAGTGGGAGCTCATTCGTCCTCCACTCCCACCTCTGCTTATTCTTCGGATGGCTCTGACCACAAAGCTATAATGGCACCGGCTATAGAGAAAGCAGTGTTTGACACTATATTGAAAGCTGTCATGGACACCAATGCCCTAGAATCCAACATCGACTCAGTGGTGCTAGACCTGTCTCTGCTACGTGCTGATCACAGTGAATTGGCAGATAGGGTGACCCTGACCAAGGCCACTTTTGCTGAACTCTCTCCGGAGGTCACTGCTCTGAAGACCTCCTCTGCTGAATGGCTTGAGAGGGTCAGTTTCTTAGAACATAGGGCTGAGGATGCAGAGGACGGGTCACGCAGAAGCAACTTGCGCTTTGTGCACATCCCAGTAGGGAGGGAAGGAGCGGACCCTGTCACATTCATTGAGAACTGCATTGAAATGGCTCTTGGGTCCGAAGGCCCCCCATGTTTTTTTTCTGTCGATAGGGCTCACAGAATCTTGAATCGCCCACCGAAACCAGGGGAGCCACCCAGAACAATGATAGCATAACTGCTTCACTTTAAGGATTGGCATACTGTCCTATGGAAGGCAAGGTAAAAAGGATCTATGCAATTCAAATCTCCTGGTGATAGTTTTACCAGACCACACTGTGGCAGTCCAATAAGAGCGCAACTCCTACCAAACTGTTAAGATTAAGCTTCAAAACTTGTCATCCGCATGCGTTACTGTTCCTGGCATGCCTGAAACTTATAGTGAATGGACAGCCCTTGTTCTTCACAGATACCAGAAAAGCGTGGGGCTGGGTTGGAAAGGAGAGAGGCAACCAAAATCTCTTACGCAGATCATGACCGTTGGGCAAGATGCTCACCTGGAAAACCAGGGTATGACGACAGTCTGAGACCAGCCCCACTCCCTAACAGGTTGCAGAGGGTAGAGATGGGTGGCGGCAACAGTCCTGTTGAAGTTGACGTGCTGTTCAGCTGAGAAGAACAATGGCGGGGAAACAGCTATGATGAGGGGGTCTCTCACGATGATCTAAATCTGGGGTTTGTAATGCCTTGCCTGACACTGAGGTTTGCCAACGATTTATGAATTGGTAATACCATTATTATTATTATTATTATTATTTGCTGTTTTATACCGCGCTCCATTACTCCAGAGTATCCTGGCGCGTAAAAGGAAAACAAGCAAGTGGCCATCTAAAGGAAAAATAACACTAATAGGCTGTTCTAAAAAGATGAGTTTTTAGTGCTTTCTTAAATGAAACAAAATTTTCAGTCGATCTCAGGGAGAGGGGAAGGGCATTCTAAGTCCTAGCTGCGACAACAGCGAGCGAGTAGCCTCCTAGTCGTACTCGCTGGAAGCGGGGCACACTCAAGAGGTTGCAGCCGGCTGAACGTAGCGGCCGTGTGGGGACATAGTGGCTGAATCTTTTTCTTAGATAGGATGGTCCCATGTCATGGACTGCCTTAAATGCTAAAGTGAGAATTTTAAAAGTTATCCTTTGAGCAATCGGCAGCCAATGAAGTTCCTTTAGGTGTGCTCTCACGCTTTCTCTGCTAGGAATGTTATAGAGCAGCCGTGCTGTCGCATTTTGGATAATCTGCAGTCGGGCAACTAAGAAAGCTGGAGTGCCGCTAAAAAGAGAGTTGGCATAGTCGAGCCTAGATAAAATTAAAGCTCTAGCAACCGACTCTCTAGCTGATGATGGCAGATACGGGAAGAACTTTCTCATGGCTTTTAGAGAGCCGAAGCACACAGCAGTAAGTTTTTTTATGTGGGCCTCGAATCTCAGATCCTCTCCAAACCAGACTCCCAAATTCTTGGCAGCGATAGTAACTGAGCCTGGCTGGGGAAAATCAGACGGCCACAAGAGGTCTCTAAAGTTAGATGGAAATTGACCATACAGCAAAATTTCTGTCTTGTCTTCGTTGCACTTCAGCTGTGCAGCTGCTAACCAGCTAAACACAGCGGAAAGGCACGAACAGACAACCTCTGTGTTAGTTGCTGCATCCTTCCAGGTAAATAAAAGCTGCGTATCATCTGCGTACCCTATGATTTTTGCTCCCATTTGTTCGGCAAGCACAATGAGGGGGGTAAGATAAACATTAAAAAGCAGGGGACTCAATGTGGAGCCTTGAGGAACCCCGGTAGTGAGGGGCCTGACCGAGGATGAAAAAGGTGGGATCCAGACCTGCTGAGACCTGTCCGATAAAAAGGATTCTACCCATTTCAATGCTAAGCCCACCACACCAATCTCCGCTAGGCGGGTAAGAAGGAGTGAATGAGGGAAAGTATCGAACGCGGCAGAGAGGTCTAATAAAATCAGAGCCGCTCTGCCGCCACTGTCCAGACACTCCCTAATGGCCTCAGTAATCTCCACCAGCGCCGACTCAGTGCTATAAGCTGCACGGAAGCCAGACTGGGTAGGGTGTAAGAACTCTGAGGTTTCTACAAAGGCATTAAGCTGGGCGAAAGCTAGTTTCTCCCCAATTTTTGCCATAGCTGGTAGTAAAGATATAGGTCTATAATTACTAGGCACAGTAGGATCTGCACCCACCTTTTTTAACAAAGGAAGCAACTTAGCCTGTTTCCATTCGTTAGGAACCCTGGCTGATGTAAAAGATAGACCCATTATTTGAGAAACCTCAGGTGCCACTGCTTCTGCCACTTCAGCCCACACCCTGGCCGGGCAGGTGTCACCAGGGGCACCAGATTTTAACGATTTGATTGCCACTAAGGTGTCCTCCACCAAAGGTGGGACAAAACTCTCCATGGTGTGTGGGTTCGACATTAGATCCAGCCCTATCCTCAGTCCAGCTCCCCCCACCGATAGCTCTGAGACTTTGCTGGATTTTGGCAATTTTAGTCAAGAAAAAGGAGGAAAGGCTTTCGCACCATTCCGTAGAGGGCTTGATAGAAATTTGTTCAGCACATGGAGAAAGGAAACTTTTTACTATAGAAAAGATCTCACGGCTATTGTTATTCGCCTTCTCAATTCTTCTGGCAAAATATTCAGTTTTGGCCAGCTTGATATTGGCATAATATTCCCGCTGAGCAGAGCGGTAAGATGCCTTAGCTTGTGGGCAATAAGCCACCCTCCAAGCTCGCTCCAGTTTTTTACAGACTAATTTACCAGCTCGAAGAGGGGGCGAATACCATGGTTGTGAAGGAGTCATCCTGCTTCTGCCGGGGTCAGTCGCCTTTGAAGACACAGACAGGGCAGCTCGAATCCACCTATTATAAACCTCCACAGCAGAATCTAAATCTCCTCCCAACTGGGGCCTATTCTGATCCAGCCAAGAAGAAAAATTGCCTACGTTGATTTTTGGGGGGCGTGTATTCAGGTAGACTTTAGGTGAGTCTTTCAAGGCTGACCAAGAAAATCTAATAAGCTGGTGATCAGTCCAAGTGAGTATTTGGGGGGCTTCAACCTTCAATGAAAAGTTAGAACAGATGACGTCCAAAATGTGACCGCCCGAATGAGTAGGGGAGGAAACCCATTGGGTAAGAGAGGCCAGGTCAAAGGAGCCGGATAGGAGCTTACTTTCCTGACGTTCCTGACAATCTACATGAATGTTTAAATCACCGAGCAGCAAGAAACAAGAGAATCTTACTGCTCTAGGGACGAGAGTCTCCAAGAGAGCTTTAAGGAATCGTCCCGCGGGGCCGGGGGGACGGTAAATGAGGGAGCCACCCAGAGTGAAATGAGGGGACAAAACTAACGAGAAATTCATAATCTCGCCGTCCTCGAGATCATCTAAATCTTCCACATTAAGCTCCCAAGACTCTCTAAAAATGATTGCTAACCCTCCACCTCTACCACTAGACCTATCCTTCCTACGGATCTTGAACCCTCTTGGAATGGCTTGTTCGATGTCAGGAGCACTTGAACCATCCAACCAAGTTTCCGTAATGAATAGCAGGTCCAGAGTACCTTCTTCCAACAAAGAAAAGGTTTCTAAGGCATGTTTACACATTGATCGTGCATTTATTAGGGCTGCTGAAATAGAGGCTACATCAATGCTGGATTTCAGTGAAGTAGAGTTATTGATACCAAAGGCAAAACCGCAGGCTGGGCAAGAGCTGAGCCTAACAGGGTCGATAGTAGCACATGGCAGACCTTTATCTAATGATGGGTGTAAGGATATCAAGGACGAACGTGTATAACTAATATTAGTTATAGTCGTGGTCTGGGCCTGTTTGCCAGCCCGACCAGCGTCCGCCGCGTCCGAGGCGCGGACGGGCGCAGACGGGCTGACCTTTGGCTTACCTTCGGCGCGCCTAAGGCGCGCCCGCCATGCGCGACCGCTGCGCACTGATGAAGGCATACTAAATTTATGCAGAGTCCTCTCTCCCCCAGCTAGAACGCTGCCACCAGTTCTGCTGGGGAGAAGGACTACTTGTAAGATGGCCGCCAACCCTCGCCACGACCGGAGCACCAGCCGAGGTGAGAGGGGCCAGGAAAGGCTTTAGAGAGCAAGTGAAGGAGTTAAAATACCCCCGCAATAGTCCTGCACAACAAAAAAGATTAACAGAGTAAAATGCACCAAGTTGGGTTGCATGGTCTTGCCATACTGTTTTTCATTCACGTATGTGGTTGCTCTCCCTGCCGTGTCCAGAAGGGGTGTGGCCCTGGCGCTCCCTTGTTTTCATGTTGAATCTCCTTCTTTCCCCAAGGTTCAGGAGCAGCTTGAAAAGCAGACTTCTTCTGAATCTAGGTGGCTCTGGCACACAGAAGCCTCTGCTATTTCCCCCCCACTCGGCACCACAGCACACATTTAGTTGCTCATTGTTTGTCTATTAGGCTCTGCATGGCCTACATGATGCGGAGTGATCAGTTTATGTTGTTGGTATTGGGCATAGGGCAGTCATAGTGCAGATCTAAGGAGGGGAGTTACAGTTTGGCCTTGTTGGGGACACATTCCCTTAGCCGTTCTTTAGGAATTCACAAAGATCACCCAGCATCTCTTTGTGCACTGCGAACCACAACACGAACAACAGGGTCACAGACTTAGGGGGTTCTCCGGGGGTGACGTCACATGTTCCATGGCTCGAGGGTTGGACATGCAACACTCAAGGGCCAGTCAGAAGACACGAACTGCAGCCAGTTATACATTCATCACATGGAACATACCATGGCCTAGGAAATCTGACCAAAAAGCACGCCATACACACATACCTGAAGCAGCGTGGAACACACATAGCGATATTGCAGTGGACGCATCTTACACTAAAGGAGGGTAGGAGGTTACAACAGAGGTGACCAGAGCAGGTAAATGGGACTTCCTTTTTGACTTATGCCTCAGGAGTCATGATTGGGATACGCCCTGGGGCCCCTTATCAGGTTATGGACTGTGGGGAGGACAAGGACACGCACTACATTTGCTTATGTGGCAGATTAGATGGTAAAGCCCTACACATAATTGCAATCTACACTCCCAACTCAGGGCAGTCTTCTTGTCCGGGTTGGTCACATGCTCACCCAGCAGCCTCAAGATCCGAGCACGAGGGGACTTCAACGCCATCCCTGATACGGAACTGGATAGATCACACCTGTGTAGTCGTGGTACTGCAATTGTGCATGGAAAGCTTATCATGGGCCTAGGAATGGTGTCTGGTAGATTGATGGAGGGCACTGTGTACCCCTTGTGAGGGGTAAACTCCCATTACTTTTCCCTACATCTACTCCATACACCTATAGACCTACTCTTTGCCTCCTCCACTATGGTTACGTGAATAGTCACAGTGAAATACCTTGCAGAACCTCCTCTGACCACAACCCGCTATCAATGACCTTACTATGGTAAGGTGACAGAATCACCTGGTTACCTACATGGAGGTTGCACACACCTATGCTAGCAGACATTTTCTTCAGGTATACCCTGAGGGAGGAGATTGGGCACTTTTAAAAAATAAATCAGGACAGCATACCCGACCCACTTTTAGTTTGGGATACTTTCAAGGTCTATATTAGGGGGATATGTTTGAAAACTATGGTTGTAATTCATAAAGCCTTGCAGGCATAACTTACAGCCCTTGAACTGGAGAAGATCACTATGGAATGAGCACTGCCTTCTCAGCCAAACTCAGCGACTACGTTAGCACAAACACAGTGCTCTGACAAAGAGATTAGTGCATGCAATATCTCTACAAGTAATAAGAATATCTGACTCTTAGGCACACGGAAGGAGATAAGACGGGTAGACTACCGGCCCGCCTGATCTGGGCCAAGCTGCTGCATACGGTCATTGCGGCCTTGCACCAAAATGACAGTCAGGGCACATACACCATGATAGACATATGCAACACTTTTGGTGACTAATTTCGGAGCCTATACTCTTCTCAGGGGTCAGAACCTTCCTCACAGATAGACCGCCTCCTGCAGAGGGCTTCCTTGACTCATCTGACAAATGAGCAGCACCTTGAGCTTGAAGCTCCTGCACACCCTGAAGAGATTGCCCTGGCCTTGTCACATTCACACTGGCAAGGCCCCGGGCAGCGATAGAGTGCCCCTGGAATTCTATAAAATGTTGCAGGGTCAGTTGATCCCACAGTTACTGAATCTGTATAAAGATGCAGACAGCAATTACAAAAGAGGCCATCAAAGTGGTGCTCCCAAAGGCAGGCAGTAACCCACTGGAAGTAGGACCTTACTGACCCATCTCACTTCTCAATCTTGACTGCAAGATCTTGTGTAAGGTCCTGGCAATCGCGTGCATACTGTATTGCCACATCTAGTTCACTAACACCAGAACAGGTTTTTCCTGGACTGGAGTATGTTCCCGAATGCCCGACGTCTTTTCCATGTCAAAAGCACCACCACTGAGGACTCAGATAAGTCGGCCACGGCCTCCATAGACATGGAGAAGGTCTTCGATTAGTTGGAATGGAGCTTTCTCTGTGGGTGACCTTGAACATAATGGGGTTTGGTACACTATCAGATGGATTCAAGTGCTATATTCAGCCCCCTTTGGCTTGTGTCCTAACAGGGAGTGTGATCTCAGAAGCCTGGCTTGTGCAGATAGGGTGTCCACTCTCCCTACTAGTGTTCTCACTGTCATTTGAGCCTTTAGCGCAATATATCCAGCCAAGGTGATAGGGTTGGGATCTCTGTATATGCCATATCTTTGTACGCGGATGACGATTTACTAAATATGCAAGACTACTCATATAGGCTACTGATTCTATTAGCCAAGCTACAATGCTTTAGGACGTGCTATGGCATACAGGCAAATGTGGGCAAGTCGTGCCTCTTTCCACTTAGAGAGAAGGGAGGGTCAGTTGATTGAGTGCCCTGGATGTACACTGGCTTCCAATTGAATGCCCTCTGTTCAAATACCAGGGAGTGCTAATTTACAGAGACCATCACAAGGTGGTACAGGGTCATCTTGGGAGGCCTCTGATGGACACTAGAGCCTCTGTGAGCTTCTGGTGCAGGCTTCCATTGTCTATAATGGTCTCGGTGGCTTTAGACAAAATGGTGTTGTTACCTCATTTTCAAGACCCTTTTGCACATATTTCCCTACAGTTAACTCTGCTTTTCTTTCTGGAACATGCTGTGCTGCTGACGGAATTGGTCTGGGGCTAAAGATATGGAGAGTTGCACTCAACACTCTATATGTCCCAATCAATAGAGGTAGTGTAAGAGTTGCAGATTTTGAATCTTACTACTTAGTCGCCCAACTCCAGACTTTGGTGGGTGGCTCAGCCTGGGCACGTCATTTAATCACAAGTATCTGAATAGTGGATGGCCCATATACAAACCGGCTAATACATAAACACAAGCGGAGCGCTGGCAAACTGGGATCCATAGTATTGTGAGGGGCGAGATCCAACTGGTGCCATTATCTGCTTGCCGTTCAGGCTTAATCGCATATACCCCAGATTTATCGCTGTGGTCATTTCCTTGCTTCGCCCCATTGGCGAGAGGCATAAATAGACACCCCTAGTTTTTGGGAGCAATAACTACACTGGGATCCCTATACGACACAGGCCACCTTATGCCCTTTGCTGTACTTCATCAGGTTATGCCCTCCCCTCAGGTTAGTTTTTCACATATGCAACACTTGAACAGGCTGTTGCACTCACTTGGTAGGTTGGGGTAAGGAGCCACCAGTGGATGCATTTACTCAGGTGCTATGGACGCTTGGGTATAGTGGCTATTTCATTACTTTGGCTTATTGAGCCATCAGAGTCACCAGATTTAAACCATTGACATCCCTAAGAAGTAAATGGGATAACGATCTGAGCGGTTCCCTCGCAGACACGTAATGGAATCCGGCCATAGGTTATGTACAGAATGTCTCAATAAATGCCTGACTTAAACCTTTTCAATTCAACTACCTTCACAGAACATATCTTACGCCTGAATGTCTTCAAGTTATGTACCCCCAGACGTCTATGACATGTCCCCAATGTAACCAGTTAGGAGCTACATTTGGGCACATGGTTTGGTTCTGCAGGATCATTGGGCCTTTGTGAGAGGCTCTCATGGCACAGATCTCAGAATGACCTGTATCAACCCAAAATATGCCTCTTGGGCCTCATGATAAGATTTAAGATCTGCAGATCGACTGCCAAGTTCATAGCCTTTGCCCTTGACCTTGCCAAGAGAAAAAAAGCCATGAAGTGGAAAGCTGCCTTCGATCCCTACTTGGAGCTCTGCCTCCTTGATCTCTATGCATACCTTAAGGCGGAGTCTGACGCATCTTTGCATGTGGTCAACACCACAACCAGGCCCGCATTAACACTTGCCTGGGAACCGTATCTGCAGATCCTATGCCCTCGGTCTGAAAAAAGCTGCCCTAGGGGAATAACCCTGTTATTACAGTGAGCACGTAACCCCTCTCAGGCGGCGAGTTGCCTCCCCCTCCCTTAGTCCTATTCCAACTGCGTCTCTATGACCCTTAAACACATCATGTACAACTTTCTTCGTGCCAAAAAAGGTCGCAATTTATTAAACACTTAAACATTTCATACATTTGTTTCTCGTGGTTATACATACCATTTTGTTGGCACGCTTAACGATTTGCCATCGTGGCTCATTCAGTCCATTTTTTTGTTATCTGCTTTCAGACAGATCACCTTTTGGAGGGAGGGCCCCAATACCACAGCCACTGTTGCCAAGGGGTTAGGCTTCAACTTGCTTCTGACTTGGTGGGTGTTTGCCCGGGCCTCAAGTGCCGTCCCACTTGCCTTCAGTGCCACCGTGGCCCCTCCCTGCTCTTTGGTGTCCCTGCTGTGTGGCATCCCAAGTACCCTACGTGAGCACCTCCTCTATCCAGCCTGCGGCTGAGTTTTACCTCTCGCTCCTGTGGTACCCCTGTTGTGAGGCATCCCAAAGGCCCTGCGGGAGCCTTCCATCTACTCTCTCCGTGGCTACTGGCCACTGTTTGCTCCCTGCGTGTCACTGCCATGAGGCATCCCAAGGACACTGCGTGAGTCTTCCATCTACTTCTAGCAAATTCTCTCCTTTTCTATCCTTCTAGGTTCTTTACTGCCTCACCTCAAATCCTTGCTGTTGCGGCGCCCGCCTTTCTGCTTTTGTCTGGAGTGGGTGGGTGGGATTCCTTCTTCTCTTGTCGTCGGAGGGGATTGAATGCTCGAGGGGGGCTGCTCGCCCCCTTCTTAATCCCCTCCGCGGCTTGCAGCCTGCTCCCTGCTCCCCCTGATTGGGGGATACCGAGTTACACTTGGGATGACCAATCGCAGTCACCCCTTTTTCCCGGGCTAGCGCCCCGGGTGGAGCGGGGGGAGCCTTCCCGCCTCCTGGCGGTGTTTGGTCCAGGCCTCCATTGGGCTAGGCTTTGCTTTCCCCAGCCCAGACTCCATATAATGGTGGACGTCCTGGTATAGGGGAATAATTGACCTCGAGCGACAGCTGGAGTCACCGAAATGCGCTTCTGTCTCTAGCAGTATGCCGACAAATATCTTCACTTGAAGTTCTGGAAGGGGGTTGTGAATGTAAAGGCTGGTAATGTTTTGGGAGGCGTGGGAGAGTTCAGGAGGGAGATCAGTTGAGATTCATTATGGGTTGCTGATGTGTATTGCTCTTTCAATATGCTAATGAAGACGAATATACATAAAGTTTATATGCTATTTCTGATACCTTGCAGGTTCAGTGCCCTTTATAAGACGACATTTATCAGTGTTGCTCTATGGGTCTTCTTTCCAGACTCTCTTGCCCCACTTGGGCTTGTTTGTATAGAGCATTTTGCCTTAAAACGCCAAGTGCAAAAGGTGTGGCAACTGACTCCGGAATCTGGCGACCACGGTTCGATCCCGGTGGCTGATTAGCCCAGCACCACGTGACTCTGGGCAATAGCTTGCTTAATGTTCCCGACGGCCCCCAGCACCTAGAGACCTTTATGGGTGAATGTGGATTATTCTATCACACTGTGGGAATGCCACAGACTACAGTCCTTGAGCAGAGGAGATCTGGCTGCCCGGCGGCGGCTGAGAACAGAGATAACTTTTATTAGATCCCGGCATCAGTGCTACAATTAAATATTTATGGCCGATATTGAGCTGTGGGTGGATGTTAACTGCCCGGAGGACTCCGCTGACGTGTAACTGAGTTTTCTGTCTCATTCTTCTATGATTGATCAGAGCATCTGCTCTTCCGCGCAGGAAGAATTGAGGGCATATTATATCCCAGATCGACGCACGCCTCTCTGCAGTTTTATAAAGATAGATATTGCTTTTCTTTAGGCGCTTGGTGCCTGTTCATCTCTCTTGGACTAACAAGGAATCAGCTGGAAACAAGCATTGTCATTTCAGAGGTATTCTATTGTTCTGTTATGCAATCAATTGGCCTCGTTTTTCGTAGAAGGCACATATTTATTTAAGGCATTGTCCAAACCCACATCCAAAATTGTGCTTGCGTAAAGCATATTCACTCAGATGTGCAACCTACCTCAACCTATATAAAAGTGAGCTATGCATCATTAGATGCGTGGGAGAATGTGCACATCAGAGCACATATGCAAAGTAGAGGAATTCTAAGTGTGGATGCGTCGCGTGTCGCAAGCCCACTACACAAAATAAGGTTGGTATTTTAATAAGGTTGGTATTTTGGACAGATGCAATCATTATAAACGTTCAGAGACTCACTTAAAATCCTCTCCACTGTATTCCTTTGAAGTGTTCTTCTGTAATTCAAATCAGGACTGTACTGGGACCCAAAAGCAGCCCTGGCTGGGAAAAAAATATTCAAGCCAGTGCCACTCCCTTCCTTCAGTTTCTCTTTCTTTTCACCCATTCTTCTTTTTCTCCTTCCTTCCTTATCTCTGGTCTCTCTCCTACCTCTCTATTTCTGCTTCTGCTCTCTTTTACTCTCTTTATATATTAATATATATATATATATATATATATATACTAGCAGCCCGCCACGACGTTGTCCGGGGGCAATCAGGCTTGCTGGTATTCCACCCGCCGACATGTAATTGTACTGGTTCCGTACTTTTTAAGCAGAGTTTTGGGCGCTGGTACTTATTCTTAACTCTGCTTAACTCCAGGCTCACTTCCATTCCCACGTTGTCCGGGGGCAATCAGGCTTGCTCCCAGTTGCTGAAACCCAGGCCCCCAACCACCTCCTCAGCCCAAGTTCACCGCCACCTTCAGTGCCCCCAATCATCCGCACACGCCCTGCTCCCTAACACTGTGGCCACGCATCCGACGCTGCAAACGAACAAAGCCAGTATACACGCCCACTGATGCGCTAAAGTTTACCTGTCATCCCGCTCCAGTCCGCCTTACTTCACCGCTCCTCCCCGCGGTTCACGTACCTCAGGCCGCTACAGTGTGGCTAAGTTCTCCGCTCCTCCCCTCGCTGTTGTCTGCCACTCCTCCCCGCGGTCCTGTCCGCCGATCCTCCTCGCGCTCCCGTCCTCCGATGATGATGTCAGCACTATGTGGTTAGCGCACACGGCCGGTGCTACTTCGAAGGGACTACTTTTTTTTATTGTAAATTTTTTAAATAACGTATATATATTTCTTTATATAGCCTATGTCCATCTACTGGACCTCCCCTTTCCAACGCTGTATTGGGTGTTGCGATTGGTGGTGTACATATATATATATATATATATATATATATATATATATATATATGTCACTGCATGCATGGTGCAAAAACCTTAGGGAGATGGAGACTGTGACAGAGGCACCAGCACTGGCCCTGGGTCTTGCTTGAAAAACTGAGCACCAGTGGCTCCAGCCTCCCAGGAAGTGTATGAAGGGAAAAGAATGGCCAGTCTGGCCATGATTCAAATAGCAATGTCCTACTAGGCCCATGGTTTTTTAGATGTCTACTATATATACATTTATCTACAATGACTTTAAGTTGAGCTTTTTTTATATACCACTTATGCTGAAAACCTAGCTTGAATTTGTCCTATTCTAGAGGTTATTGAGCACCCCTGCTTCTGAGCATTAGAGAAGCTTCAATAGCATCTAACGTAATATATTAAGGTATAATGACGTGCTGTTACGGCATAATGTAAGTAAAGGACGAGACTATGCAAGAGAGAATTGTATTGGAGAATAAAAGTAAGGAGCACCCCCTGGACTGAAGTCTGACTTGGTTCCTGGGGCTCCCATCTGTTCAATTCCAGGGATACTAACTTTTATCTTTACCCAAGTACCCTTTAATAGACTAGACATGAAACCGCCAATGTGTAGTAGATCCTTTCCCATCTCACGTGGCTTAGGATCTCTTTCCTATTTTTATTTCAGTATTTACACAATTTACAAATAGTTATATCTTGTTTAGAAAAAGCCCCTGAATGTATAAAACCGGAATGGGTAACCACGCTTCTTAATAAACCGCCATTAAATAATGTCAAGGCTGCAAGTTATTGACTAACTGCCGGAAGTCCTTTCTGACAAACATACTAGAGAGAGCAGTCACTATATACTTTTGGTGCATCTTGTAACTTACAGTCCGTGATTCCCAAGGGTCTTATTGCAGAATCAGACGCGCTTGATTTCCGAGAAGGACGTTCAGCTGCAGTGTTAGTGCTTCTTGACCATCGTGCAGCTTACAGTACCACCAATCAGTGTATTATTCTGGATCAATAGGCTTTGGTACCTGGAGTTTAGCTCTTTCCTATCAGATCACAGCTTCCAGGTTCTAAAAAATGGCATTTGTGCAATCAACTCTAGCAGACTATTGTGGGGTTCTGCAGAGGTCTCCTCTAATCCCAGGGATATTAAATGTATATATGAAACCAATGCATGATTCATGATGGCACGAGAGGTAAGCTTTGCCAGCGACACTCTGCTGGTGCTTCCCCTAAGGGGGCACTATAACCTGGGCTCTGCTGCATTATTAATGTTGGCCAAGGATATTAATGCTTGAATGTGGGCAAGATGATTGGCTTTAAGTACCACTGAAACTGAGTTACTCTTAGAAGGGTCACAGCACATTATGATTAATTTGGAATGCGCTCATAGATGGTGGAAACTAGACGAAGCTAAAATAAGACTGCCTTGCAAGGTAAAATCCCTTGGCATAATTTGCATGTTATTTTTTCCCCATATTTGCAGGGCTTCCCAAAATATCTTGAGCCAGCTTCAGTAGATCTAGGACTCAGCAGCTTGGGTTGCGTCAGAGGCAAGATCTTGATGAAACAACATTGGTTCACCAATATTAGCAAAGGAAAATGTTGTCCTTTGAGTTTATGTGTACAAATGTCACCGTCAGGGATGCACCAGTTGGAAAAACAGACTGATCACTTATGTCACATGGAGGATGTTGGAACCTCAGATTGCATTTCGGTCAAAATTCCACGAGTTACATTGAAAACTTTGAGTGATAAAAATGAAGGTACTGTTAGTGATAGGTGTTATAGGCTGAAGAAATGGAGGATTGTCAGTGGTTTGGATAGCTTTAAGAAGAGGTTAAAAGCATCTTTGTTTGCGTGCTAAAGTTTTACCTTGTGCCTGGCAATGCCAGGATTTAGAAGTCGTATCATTTTTTTACTTAACCTGACCTGTAATAATGTGATCTGCAGGTAAATATGCCTTCATTTGTGCACTAACAGAAATGTAGAGTGGAAATTGGTGGAAGTGTTATTCACACAGTGCTGTACATTTTCCCAGTGATGTCATGAGGTTTTTATCCCTCTGTTTGTGTTTTTGGGAGGTTTTCTTCATGTGCTGTTGTGTAGTGGGGGTTTCAACAAGGTGTACCCATCAAGGTACATTCCCATGAAACATGCACTACAATCTCGGAGGAGTAGCAGCCTCTTACATGCAGTTTCTGTTGCCATAACCCTAGGGACCAGATTCAGCAAGGGGAGGGCCAGGGCAACCAAAAAAGCAAACCAGCGATAGCAGCTGATGCACCTGGCTGCCTCTAATTTGACAGGCATTCAACTTGAGTCATCCGAACCTCCTCAGTGAGATCGTAGATAGCTCTGATTGAAATAAAAAGAGCAAAAAGCCCAATTTGAGTCCGCAGAAATAATCCGTTGCATTGACGCTGAAGTTGCAAAAGTCGCAATTACTAGGATATTTGTCTTTTTCAACTCTGTTTAGCATGGTTGTTTTGAGGTGTTTTTTATTCTTCTTTGTTCTGGCTGCCTGACTCCTTGTTTTTGGCTTAAGAAGCGGTCACTCTTTTTTTGCCAAATCGAAGGACTACCACCACGGAGCCACAATTTTCACTCTGGTTAGCGCTCAGCAGCTTTTGCACGAAGCAATGTGCAGCCGGCACGGCGATCCCGCCTGCGCCTGTCCACGGCCAGAGTGTGTCCACCCATGTTGCCGGATTTACATTTTCTTTTCTCCTCAGGTGACATTATACTCCAGAGAGAAGTTACTGCTACTAAATGATGGTGGGTGCCAGTCCCATGTTCTTCTTAAGTCAGTGAAGAAAATTAGTATTCTTGTACAGTCTGTGAGTTTTCTCCTAGCAGTCTTATAGTGGACACCCCTCATGCCTTACATACTGACAATAACTTCGGATATTTTACCAGCTTGCCTTTACATGGCCCCCTGTTGAGCAGACCTTATGTTAGTCATGTCTTATTAATTAGATCACTTCCCAAGCACCTCATAGATGTGTTTAATCTTCTTGCAGATTATAAATTGGATTTCATTTTCCATATTGAGACGTGGCGGTAAGAAATTGTTAAATTGAAGAATGTCTCGTAGACAGGTCGTGTAGAAAACTAATTATTAGTTTATTCATCAGGTTACAGTTTCAAATATAAGTTACAGGAGGATAGTAAGATCCATAATATGCCCCACCAGGAGCAGCCTCCTCGCTGCTGAGCCCATCCGCTCCAACTGACATCTCCTTAACCACTTCGGCGCTGCTGACCAGCTCAGCTCGTCATGAGGTTTACCTGTTGTTCGCATTTTTCAGCGCACAGCGGGAAAATGCGCCGCAGCGATGCGGTTAAGCACAAACACACTGAACATTCCAATTACCTCACCATTGGCTGAGCAGCAAGGCAGAGGATAAGAATAGGGAAGATGCATTAACAAACAAGTAGATTACAACACATCTCCCCCATTACAATGATTATAGAAAATCAAATGTATGTGAGATGATAAGACACACATAGCAAGGAAAGACAAAAGCAAAAGTTCCATACTTAAAAACAGTGAGTAAGTAACACCGCTTCGCCAGGCACAACAACATACAAACAGGGCATATTCACGAACCCAAAACAGTATATAACAAGTATTATACATCCCCGCTGGCTTCCGAATTCACTTTTTAAATCACAAAGGAAGAAAAGGAGGGGACACTTTTGTGTGTTTGGAATTTAATCTTATGCCAACTAGTACCTCATCTAATAGATGCCCTTGAATGTCGAAAAAGGGGGAACTTCTTAGCCAATTGGGTAATCAGCTTGACCTTTTTCATCAAGGGTACCAGTTGAAATCTGATCCAAGTCCTTAGTGATCAAAATGAATCAACACCTGAGGTCTTGTTTAGGAGTTCATGTGAAATGAGTTGGCTGCCTCAACTCACCCACAGCTGATAACTCGAGGGAAAAGGAAATCTTACAAACGGCACAAATGTTCACACTTTTCTGTAGTCTCAGCACTGCCCAGTGACTGAATAAGGAAGAAGTCTCTGTGATCTCCTCCTCCTTGTTGAACAAGTTTGATAGTCACCAGTGGGCAACAACATGGCTCCTCTCCTCTGAGACCAGCACAAATGGAGGAAGTCCTGGAAGGGGTGAGCTCAACATGTTGGCGGTCTCTTAAGGGGACTTGTCTTCTCTCTATGAGGAACATGAGACCGACTAGTGGGAAGAAACTTTCCCAACCACGCTCCTCAGAAACACCATAATAGGCAAACGGAGGGCACTCGAAGAACAACTCGTAGGAAGTACGCAAAAAGGAGAGAGGAACCCTATCTACTCTACTCCAGGACACCCCCATCAGGAGCAGTAGTGGGTAGGGGGGCACATGGGTAGCAAAACATTTCAAAGTTGCAACCTCTGGTGGCCCCTTAATTATCTCCATTGTCAAAGTTTTCAAAACCCCTACTGCTGTCAATGAGAAGGTAACCAAAGCATCTGAACACATTTCCTAGGTCATTATAATAAGTTAATTGCCCTTATGACTGGCTGTGTGCGTTTGCCTTTAACTGGGGGCGTATAGCTTGGATGGCACCCAGTACGTTCAAAATACTGCCCGTTACGATAGCATTTAATGCTATCCAACAAAAACACAAATTTAGCCTATTTTAAGTAGTTAAACCACACATTAAATGTAAAGCTCCTTATTATGTAGGATTATACTTTTAAATAAAGTGATTACAATTGTTGTAATTGCACGAGTAGGTATTTTGGTTGAACTTATTGGCAACATTTAGGAATATAATTACTATTAATTGATTGGCCAATGTACTATCTTTTCATGTTATTTAACTTTTGATGCACTTTTTTAATTCTGCATTTTTTTGTTGGCCATTTTACTCTGTACAAAAAAAAGCAGCTGTTCCGCTACGCATTTAAAGTAAAACAAATATTGTTTGTTGCTATCCTAGCTGCACTGTGGGCTAATAGATGATTGCAGGGCACGGTGGGGGAGATGTGCTCAAGGAAAAAGCTCATTGACGCATGCGTTGAAATACGAACAATGTAAGGACGAGGGAAATTCCTGCCTGTGAGTCTAGTGCATGCAGTAGCCAATGGGCTTAATCCAGTAGCAGATCAGCGATGAAAGCTTAGCATCATTTGGATTTTTCACATCTGGATTGCCTCAGTTTCGAGTTGAGAATTCATATATTTTGATCTTTGAAACACTCTAATTGTGAATGACCTACACAATTTCAATAAGTTGTTATTCAAAGGTCTTTGAGTATTCTATAGGACATTCGCCAAACCCTAACTTTTATTACTGAATTAGCCGTATTGCGTGTTGGCCACCATTGTTGAGACATCTCTGACAATACAATACTATTAAGAAGTCGAACAATGCATAAAGTAGCAAGTTTCGGGCAAGCCGCTGACTTAGTAAAGAATACAGACTCACATGTAACCATCCACTTCCACTTTAAAGAGGGGCATTTGAAGTTAAGTGAATTAAAATGGATTTCCTGAAGATCACAAGTTGTGCGGACTTGGACCTGATGCTGATCTTGGAATGTACAAGCACAAGAGACTGGCTCACTCCAAATCTGAGCAGTTGCACGATTATCTTATGGGCTGGTTAACTTCCTACATAAGGCAGCAAGGTTGCACATTCATACACTCCAAACCCAAGAGATCTTCCAATTAACATTGGAAAGGTGTATTAGCAGGACATGCCGAGAAGTCTGTCACATTTGCGGTCAATATCGCTGTCCTGTGCTGCAAAAGAGCCAGTGTGGAGACCACAGAGTCTTGTCTGTTCTAAATATTACTCCCTTCATTTACTTAGATTCCAAATAGTTTTTTGCCGAGTGGGCGTTCTTACTGCAGTGAACGTGTGTATGACTGTAGGCGGCTTTGCTATTTATTATCAAGTGCTGTTCCCAGGTCAGTTTCAGTGGGAGGATCTTCTCTTTTAGTTCTTATATATGTTAATACTGGAATAGTTACAAAAGCAATACACGTTATTATGGTCAAGGCTACTATCATGAGCAAGCCACATCAAGTCACTAATACATGTTTTTGGTGGTGTTTGCCACACATCAATTTATCTTGCAAAGAAGCATGACCCACAGCACACCCGCTTGTCTGAACAGCCCCAACATCACTCCTGCGATCATAGTGCTTGTAAGATTATCCTTCAGGAAGTGGATATAGGAATCCTGCTAGTAGATGGAGAAGTGTGGCTCACTGGTTAGAGGAGGCAGACCTGGAAGCAGAGGTCAGCCCGGGACCAGGGTTCAATTCCCGGCTCGGTGGGTCTTGAGTCCTAAAATGTCCATGGAGTCGACAATTCTTGCTCCGGTGCCTACTCGATTTACGGGTTCACACTCTGCGACTCTGGGCAATAGCTTGCTTAATCTCCACAACGGCCCCTCGCGGCGGGATGCCTGGCTTTCACCCTGCGGATACCCTGCCGGGGTTATCTCACAGGGGAATACCAGGACGGGTTCCCTAAGCAAGCGCTTAGAAACCGCTCGGTGATTTGCGCTATATAAATTCCTGTACATTTACATTTACATTTAGTAAATACTAGTGGCTTCCTGTTAGGCTCTATTTACTACCTGTATGGCTATAAACTCTAAAGGATTGGCATAGATGAAGCAGAATTTGAGGACCCGAATTGCAGCCGCGGTCAGCAGTAGGAGTACCTGCCGGGCGGTGTCGTGGGGAGGGGCAGGGTGGGGAGGAGTAATGTATGGATTACAGAGTTTAACAGGTAAGTAAACATACAAATAAATAAAACGAATTTCGTTGCGCGCACTGCATCGCATTTGGTGATGCAGTGCACACAACGAAATTTGTTTTATTTATGTATATGTTTACTTACCTGTTAAACTCTGTAATCCATATAATACTTCCCCCACCCTGCCCCCCCCTACCCACGTCACCCCCTGCAGGAACTCCTAGTGCCGACCGTGGCTGTCGAATTGGGTTATTAATAAGATGTTCCATAATTATATGGTGTCAAACTTCCCATACAAATGCCATACTGGCCCCACTGGTGGCATGATTTCCATATTGGAAGAAATTGGGTCACTAGCTGAGGGCAGTGAAACCCTACTTAAGCAGGAACCACAATCCTTATCAGGGTGCAGTCACAAGCAACCCTCTAAATTATCCTTTTCTCAAACCTCTGATAGCTTGGCACAGAGCAGTTAGGCTTCACGTAGAGGCAATGTGTAAATTATTTATGAAGCACATCAGACAGTAATAAGTGAAAACACCACACAAGAAAATTCCCACACCAATTTAGAAACACAGAGCAAAAAATCCAATCATTAGAACCAAAGATTTGCACTTCTAAAGATTTAAGTGAAAATAACGTCAAAAGGCCCAAGGCGCCACTTGCAGTCATCTGGTTCTGTGAGACAAGTTCAGACCGACAGTGATGGAGCGGATACCGGTACCAGGTTAGCCTGCCGAAAAGATACCTTCTCTATACAGCTCAAAGAGTTCCGTTGGTGATAGACTAGGCCTACAGAGCAGGAAAGCATCATGTATGGTAGTTGTTGTAGCGCGAAGAACCTGTTGTTGTCACAGACAGCTGGCCTGATCTTTGCAGTTGCGCTCCCCCGAGCAGTTGATGCTGATATGTGAGAGTACAGGCTGATGGAACTTCGTGTTGGTGAGCAGTGCAAGTGTCAAGGTTTTGGTAATAACGGGCCCATTTGCAATACCGACGAGCCCAAAAACTTCAATTCAGCTTAGGTGGTTGGGAGCCTATAGCTGTGGCTGCGAACAGGAGGCAAACAAACTAGCCCTTGGAATCACTCTAGGAGCCCTGGGTCCAGGTCCAAACCCTCTAACTCAGGAAGGGGAGCAGCAGGGTATCAGGCAGCAACCCATTAAAGCACTAGTCCTGCAAGGCAGTAATCGAGCAGGGCAGCAGTCCAGCAGAATGGTAGTCCTTTCAACAGCACAGCCGCCTTACTTCCTATCTGAGTCTCCACAGTCCCAGAAGTGTAACAAAGAGTTGATATCAGAGGTTCAATATTCATACCTGGTGCCTCCTTTGAAGGGGCAAAAGCTTCTAGAGGTTTACCTTTGAAGTTCACAGCTTTCCTGCCTCCCCTGCCATGGCTCTATATTAACTACAGGGGGTATGCATTCCCTTGCGTAAAGGCAGGACATTGCCTATTCAGGTGTAAGTGGGACTTTGTCTAACTTTGTCCTGCCGTCCTGCAATTGATGCCTCATCCAGGCATAGCTTAGGTCTCTATTGTTGTGGCTGTCTAGGAGGAATGCACAAAGACCAACTGCCCACAACATCCATTCATGTGACAGAGACATGCACCAGGTACTAAATGGCCAGGCAGGAAAATGCCAACTTTTTAAAAGTAGTATTTTCAAAATTGTAATCAAAAATCCGACTTCCCCATAAAAGAAGATTTTTAATTACAATTCCAAAGACTCTAAACATGAACTGTTTACCGGTTCCCATTTGGAAGTTATAGCTTATTAAATGTAATAAGGTAAGTCCAATATTATTCTATGGGAGAGGTAGGCCTTGCAATAGTGAAAAAAACGAATGTAAGAGTTTTTCACAATCAGGACATGTGAACTTTAAAATTTCAGGTCTTATCTTTTAATTGGGTGCCCCCCTGCCCTCTGAGCTGTTCAGGGCTTACACTAGGGGTGGCTTATATGTATTAAAATGGAAGGTCTAGGCCTGCTAAGAGATTTATTTGGCCTGGTTGATATGACAGTTTACAGCTGCACACACAGGCTGTAATGGCAGCCCTGAGACATGTTTAAAGGGCTGCTTAAGTGGGTGGCAAATCAGCGATACAAGCCCACTAGTAGCATTTACAGACCCTGGATATGTAGTACCACTTTACTAGGGAATTATAAAAAAACTTAAGTAATAGGCCAATTGGGGATCGCCAATGTTGCCATGTTTTATGGAGTGAGCTCACACACTTTAGCACTGGTTAGCAGTGGTAAATTGACAGCGTCCTAAGTCAAACAGAATCGAGATTAAAAGAATATGGACAGTAAGTCAAAAAGTGTGGAGGAAGACTACCCTAAGGCTGACAGGACTAACACACAGTCACTGCCGACAAACTGTAAGCACCAAGGCAAGGAAAGCATAATCATGCTGGCCCCATCTGTCAACTGCAGGTAAGGGCAAATAGCTATACATTTTGGCTACTACATTGAAGGCCTTTTGATAGTTTCTCTAAATGTACATCCAGTGCACTTATGGTTCACCCCTGATAGACCGGAGAAATATATCTTCAAAGCTCAACAGTGGTATCATGGAACAATATTTTAGTGAGGAATAAAAGAGGGTGTGATGGGTCATTTGAGTGCTCAACAGATACTCTTGTATCACTTTGCAACTGGAATTAATGATTACCATTAGCTGCGATACTTTACATGAGAAACTGAAAGAGCCGCAGATTGAACTAAAATAGCTAATGGTTCTTGGAGAGCTTTTGCAATGAGTACTCAAAGTACTAGATGATCACTTTGCACGTCTAAGTATACATAAAATATGCAAATGGAACAACAACGTTGTCACCTTGCCTTTTGGCGAAAGTGGAGAAATCTTGTCATGTAGGAATGTGACAGATTTGTAGAAAGACTGTTGTCATGTCACAGGTAAAGAAACAGGATTTATTGTGTCTGGATTTTTGTAGCTCAATTTTGTCAAAGCACTTATGCCACATTACATTTTCCAATCATATTCAACAAAGGGGAGCAGATTTTGACAATGGGTAAGTTATATTGGAAGACTTTGTTGGAAATTGAGATGATAAAACTACAACGTCCTCAGGGATGAGATTTTGAGATTTAGTTATTGAGGAACATTTTGCAGAAGAGAGTGTTGCAAAAGCCCAGACTACTCTTACCCACCTATTGGAGACCACTACCAACTTCAACAGTAACAGATCTACCCTTTATACATTCTTGATAGTTCATTCTTCTTGGAATTCCACACAAAACAGAAAAGCCGGGTTTCACTATAATGTTTAATTGTTTTATTTTATTTTAAATTAAAGTTTAACTTTATGAAAAACAATACACCACATGTTCAGTATTCATTTTTTTCAATATCACATGCAATATTGTCCACCTGCCTCCATCATTTTCAGTAAGACATTCACCAACCTCTCAATTTGCTTCCCTTTCTTTTTCTCAGCCGTGTTTTGGATTCCTCTAAGTGTACATTAATGGACGCCCTACACCGAGGCTGCAAACCCACCCTGCATACCCCAAAATTTCTCATTCAATATGATTGTGTTCATTCGCCATTAATAATCCTGGAGAAGTCACTGACAAAAGTACTTTTAGTGTATTTTCAGGGTGGAAAGCGATAGTTAATTCCTATAAACCTGAGAGTTTTTGGATGCTCACTTCCTTTTGCAGGACTGCTCTCTTGGATCACTTACCCTCTAGCCAATAAACCTAAACTTGTGAATGCATCAATTCTCATTCTCCATGTTGAATTTTTGCATTCTCCACTAGAATCTGAAATCTCATCATTTCTGGTTCTGTGAATTAAGGTAGCAAATCTATGTTCCTGAAGTGGAGGTTTGTGCGTCAAAAATGTACTAGATGTGCGGAAATGTTAGTGACTTGAACCATAAGAGATGAGTTTCCAAGATAAGTGAAAAGACTGGTTACCTGAGCATGAGTAATGTGAATTATTATTGGATTCTTTTTGCAAGAGAAAAGTAATTTTAACAACATGTTGATGTGTCGTCTGTGACACCTGTAGTTGTCACTTCAGAAAGAATTGTACATTTAGGCACGTGTGATGTTTTTTGTTTTCAAGGAGCAGTCAGTGTTTCATTATAAACTAACGTTCAATTTGTAGTGAAAAGTAATGGAGGAAAATTATTCAAAATGAAATTGAACTGCAGAGAAAAGTCCAGCGTATTGTACTTTTATAGACAAGAGGCTGCAGAATATTCACAGATCAATGCTGACTGTCAGCTGCAGCAAAACAGAGGCTACCTGGAAATGCAGGGCTCTGACTAATGATCTCATATTCTTATTGCATTACTACAGAGGCCTCAATGTATGTTTGTGTGTATATGTGGAATTTGTAGAGCAAATAAGTGCTGACTGCTGAACATGGGGCGTGGCACGCGGGAAAATAAATTATTAAGAGATGGTCGACTTTCGAGTTAGCAGTAGTGCTCCTTGAAGAGGTGTGTTTTCAACTTTATTTCTGATTTGTAGGAGAAGTTGTACTGATTTGATATTGATAAAGATGCTGTTCCGTATCCTTGGAGCATGAATGTTACATACATGCCAACATTTCAGAAGAGCAAAGAGGGAGATTAAAAAAAAAATATCGGGAGTATGGGGCCTTCAATCGGGTTACTGGCATGTATGGGCTTTGGAAGTGTGCTGCTACAGGATTTTACATTTGAAACACAAATGCACGTTTTTTTCATACCTTTCAGAAGCATGGAGCGCAATGGCAGGCAGGGAGGGGGTGATGCAAGTGTTGTGCACTGGCTTGGCAGGTTGCTGGCAGTGCATGCTCCCCCCCACCCCCGTGTGACAGCCCGGGCTAAAACAGCTTCCTGTGCACACACACAGCACCCCCCCCCCAATACTTCACAGGTCTTTAAAAGACCATTCTCTTGTTAATGACCCTTTGTTGGTTTTTCATCCCTTCTAGAGCCCCTGCTTGGCCACTCTGACTATTGCTGGAAGAATTGGCACTTTACACAATACCAAGCCCTGTCAGCTGAAACCCCAAGAATCGGGTTTTTGCTTGCAGGAATCAGGAGGTGGGAGACTAGCCTTGAAATCGGTAGTCTCACGCCTGAATCGGGAGGGTTGGCATGTCTGATGTTATTTTTCCTTCTAGCACTGTTTTTACTTCATTCTGGCAATATTCAGACTCTTGGTCTGGGATCTTCCCCAGTTAAAAACCAGAAAGGATCACCTTTGTGTCACTCGCTCTCTGATTCACACCATTCGTACCTATACATCATATATAAGTGAAGAGAAAATTCCCTTCCTACTGTCATATATAAAAACTCTCTAAACACTAACCCCTGTATTATGTAAACATTTCTGATTTATTACAAATTGGCATATTTAAAATTCAAATATGCTTTATACAATATTTCATTACAATGGTTAAAAATCCACCTTTTAAAATAACATACTATATATTACGTACAAAAAATCATCACATATCTATCTCGAAATACTCTTCCTCTTCTGATAACTGTGGGTGACAATGTGCTAGTAAAACACCCAACAATTTTATGGATGTTCCCTCCCCATTTTCCTCCCTGATATTTCTGATTTGCATGCTCCCTGTGACAGAAGTAAAGTTGCTTTTGCGCCCTAAGTGGGGAGGGTATCCTCATACATGTTCGCTGTGCCACTGGATTCAAGATAGCCTGGCTGATGAGGGGTGATATTCGGGGTGAATGGCTTCGAGTCACAGTATGCTTGTTTCCAGTCCAGGGAGGACTTGGCTAGGCAGTTCGGCTGGACTATTATTATGAGGGCCAGGCTCAAGACTGGTCTGCATATGGCTGGGTGCAATCTGGGTGGCATGGTGAGCAGAGGAACGATGGATTTAACCCAGATTTCTTGACTGGGGGTGAATGTTTGATTTTTTCAGTATTCCGTCCATCATTTGTTTGCTTAGAAGTAAATTTACAACTGATTACAGGGTGAAAAAGTACCGGCAAACTGTTTCGAAATACTGACAAATGTATACATTTGTGGCTCTTCACCACCTCTTGCAAGAACACTTATGACTGCCACAGGCAAGGAGATTTTTTTAGAAGTAAAATTGCACCACACTTGTGTAATTTTACTTGTGAGCAATTCCATTTACAAGTGCAAATTCACATTTATTTTCTGAATCACAAAGAAAAATGTCCATTCATAGATAAAGCTATTTGAACACCTAAATGTACATTGGTTATTGAACCTGGGACCCAACCTCTACAAATCGCTTTGAAAAATGTCTTTTGGCTACAAGTACATCAAATGTTGCTAGAACACCCATAGCAGCTTATGCATCTACAACAGTGCCTTTTCTACAACAACGTTGTGCTCGGTTCCCAAAATACACCCAGGCTGATATACACAGTATATTTCCAGTCTGGCACAAAATTGTATTTTTACATGGAAAAATACAACCCTGCCCTTTCGGTGTATGACCTAATTTAAAGTTTGGTAGAAATGGAAATTAGTCCTATTTTCGAATAAAATATAAAACCTGAATCTCGACTCGTTTGCAGTTTCTCACCAATATTGAAGGGTATACAGTAGTCAATTCTGCCTTTGATTGCCATCTGGACTTAAAAACTCCTCCGGAAATTTGGTGCTTTTGCATTGCCACCTGCCCCTTTATCAGGTTGTATGAGTTCTAAAAGGAGAGCAGTCGGTCATGTGACCGGAAACATACATTCTCCCATCATTAATTTATATGCCCAATGTTTTATTACTAGGTTATTACTCAGTTTGATACCACGTAGAGCACCTCTGTGTTTACCTGAAAGTCCGACTAATTGCTTTTAATAAAAGACCTAGACATTGCAGCTAGGCACTTGTATGATTTTTATGAAAGGGCATAGACAGAAACCAAGGAAAGGTAAATAAAGTGCACTTAATCTACTAGAGTAAATGCTGCTCCACAGCCAGAAATCCTGGCTTAATTTTCATATTACCACCAAGCGCTTTATCATCACTTCTGTGTTGCATTCTGGCTTATACCAATCTTACATGAAATGTGGGCCCCACTGATGCTGGACACAGGCAGAAGAACGGATGTAGGGTGGGAATTTCAGCAGGTCACCCTTTTTGGGGTTGTTTGGATGACAACTGACAGACTCCTCATGTGTCAGAGCCACTAAGAAGGGCAAGGGCAGTGGGAGCCCAGATTCACCAAACCATTTAATGGGTGGTTTAATCCCACGTGGAAGCAGCCGTATATTTCAGAAGTCAGATTGAAAAAAGTGTTGGGATGGATAATGCCACCAGTTTCAAGTCTGAGATGAGTACTATCGTCTGGTGGTGCTCGTCGCACAGGGTCTATACCAAATCTCAGGTACAGAGAAATATTCTTTGGATGAGTTGGGGCAACAGTAGAGAACCTTCTAAGCATCCTTGCTGTGACGTTAGTTCATCCTGAATGTTGAGCGTCCTCAGGAGCGGTCAGAAACTTGAAGTCCATACAACACAAAAGCCTGGATAAAAAATGTGTACTGTACAGAGGAAGTGTAAATGGCTCGTATCTCTTGCAGTGGGTTGTGCAGAACTATATCATAACACGCCTTGGATTAGGAATGAGGTCGATTTCTGCCACAACATGAATGATAAATCAAAGTCCATCTTTAAGACATTGACTATATTAATAACATGTTTTTGCATAGCGCTCTATGAACGGAGGATCCTTCTTAGAGAACTTTGCTTGAGAGAAAAAGTAACCACCTGCCATGAGGCCTGTGCAGTATGTTTCATCAAAAAGAACCTTATATCCTGGACCGCTGCAGAAGATTTGTACAATCTATCAGGGGTGCAATGCACCCCGGCACGGCCTCCCGATCTAGCCATCGGACTGTCCAAACGCTAACACTGGATTATTTAAAACACAGGACCTCGAAAGAACACTCTTCTATACAGTCGTTAAGTACAAGCACTTTACAGGAGAAAGAGTACCAGCAAGAAGAATGGAAACAAAAGTAGTCCTGGTGATTTGAAGGAGCTAGTAGTGTGATATTCTCCTATGGGACCGGCCAAAGAGCAACGGCCAACTGCAAACATGATAAGAAGCCCCAAGTCAAACGCTGGCACTTAACTATTGCACCTTCCCATATCTTTTAACCTCTATGAACTGCCATGTCCTTTTTAATGCTTTATTGTAATACAATGGTTTTAATTAACTTATGCAAATAAATGGAATATGTCTATAATTCCATAGCACTCTATCCCACACAACTGCCATTTCTAAGTGCTATAAATAGCGGATGTTACTATTACCCACTCATGGTGCTCAATTAACCGATTCAGTGGCGGATGGGAAGTGCAGTGCGATTTTCCAGGGTTCAGACTATTGACTTGCGACTCTAGGTTTTATTGTAGCAGTGAACTTTTACCTCATTGAACCATCTCTCAGGCATGGGGAGTTAGGAAGTCCATGAAGTGGCAGTGGTGTCTGTTTCATCTCCCCTGCCTCCACCATTTACTCATGCAATTTGTATGTCTTGCAGTTGTCCCTTTTCTTCAGACTTATTATTTTGTCAGAGTTTCTTTTGAATCAGTATTGCACTGTGAATAACGTGTATGCTACTGACATCACTGTGTAGTCTGCAGGTCGCAAGTTTGAATTCTGAAATGGATAATTGTGTACCATTAAGTAACACCTGCTTAGAACATCTGTCATTGAGAGTGCTTAGAAATGGCAAAGACAGTGACATGAAACACTGTATAAAAATGAACTATCATTAGTTTCCTTTCAGCATTTTATCCTTTGGCCCAAGGCTTTTTAATGGTTGCCTCAGCATGTCCCCTTTAGCCATCCATTTTCCCTCAGACTTATCTTTTCCTGCAATAATTTGTTCTTTTTCTGTGTGGTATAACTTTAATTTATCTTTCATTATTTTAGTCAATATTTTCTATAATTCCCTTTTATCACATTGCCGTTATCCTTTTTTTAAATTTTACATTCAACTTTGCAGTGTTTTCTAATCTCTTGTTTTTTTCATGTTTACTCTTCCCTTTCCAACGCCCCAGTTGACTTAATGTGACAAGGAAACTTGTTTATATCCGTGTCACAAATTGAGTCACTTTTTGGACGCAGGGTCAAGACTCGTTTGCATATGGCTGAATCCAAACTGGAATGGCATGGCGGTCAATAAAATGATGGATTTAGGCCCAAATATCTGTACTGTGGTGAATGTACGACATTGTTCTGCATTCTGTCCATCAATTGTTCTTTTTGCATTTGTCACCCCAAGTGGGACGGGTATGCCCAGACATGGGTCCCATGCTCTCCATGCCACTGGAATCAAGCTATTCTGGCTGAAGAGGGGTGAAACCCCGAAACCGGTCCTAGGATGCTTGTTTCCAGTTCAGGGTGAACCTGGTCTGGCAGTTTGGGCTGGACTGTTCCCATTGGGTGCAAGGTCAAGACTGATTTGCATATGGCTGGGTCTAAACTGGAAATGGTATGGTGGTTAAAAAAAATGATAGATTTAGGCCCAGATCTCTGTACAGGGGTGAATGTACAAGATAGTTCTACATTCTATCCATCAATTGTTCTTTTTACAAATTGAGTCACTTTTTGGAGCATGCTGCCTGGAGGCATTGGACTGAAGGGCTGAAAAGGAACATTTTCCGTTATTTATGTAATGCTATTTGTTTCAGAATACATGCCAGTTTTGAAAGCATTGCATAATTTTTGTTCTTGGAGGTACTAGTGGTATGAAGTTTAGTACCTACCACTCATCCCCTCTCGAAAGGGAACTTGTTAATGACACCTGAGGTAATCATCCGCTCTTTTGCCGGTGGCCTTGGCAGCTGCCCAGTTATGTATTAATTAGCAGTGGCTCTCACACCAGCCCCGTTGAGAGGCGCCATTTTAGAGGCATTTACGACAAAACAGTCTTTCGCTCAGTTTCCTTCCAGACAGGGCCACTGCAATTATCTGATTACGTGGCAGTTGCGTGTTATGCATAATTATGCATTTAATTATAGATTTCTCACATTTGCTACGCAATCTACCATCTGCTGCATACTTTGCAGATTCCAACACAAAAAATGTTCGTAGCTAAAAAATAAATCAAACTATATTGAAAAAGTACCACGTATGGTGTCAAGTGGTAGCGGGCGTTTTCCAAAGGCTAACCCGTTCTCTTTTGGCTCCTGACTGCTGTAGTCGTCTGTTAAACTGATACTAGTGAGGAGAAACTATTACCCAGACAGTACTAAAGTGTGTTTAAATGGCAAAATAGTGAAATAACATAGCCACAGAACTTATCAAAATAGTGCACATAGTTTGCATTTTCTTGCCGCATAATTTATTCACCTGACAGATCATTTGGTTCTCCATTCCCACATAATTCCCGTAGCCCTGCTTGTTTCAAAGGCTGCCCAGGGGCAGTTATAAAACGGCCGCAGTTTCTCTCAGGACTCCAGAAGACTGCCAGTTCTGTCTCACACAAGCTCTGATGCGACATCCGCTGAACTGACCAGATCCAGCTTTGGGTCTTCCCTTAAGGCGAGGATTAAGGGATAACGCCGGTGATCGCTATTTTAAGAGGAACATCTTGCCGCGCACCACGAACTTCACTCTGATGTAAAGATTAAAGGACATGGAAGACGGCTCCTTCGGCAGGCAGGTAGCGCGTGCTGTAAAAGGCGCGCAGCTTTGAAGTGCAGCTATTAACAGGTGCTATTATTACCCCCAAACTCAATGGTGCTCGTCTTACTGACGTCAGAAGGTGAAAGTATGAGGGATCTCTCTCGACTTCAACTCGAGACACGTAAAATACGTCAGACAGGGAAAGGCAACCTTCCTCACCTCCCAAAAATAGCAACATTTTAGAGTACCCCAATAGCTCTTCCCCATTAGCCGTACTCTCCAATTCGTTTTTGGGCTGTCTCCGGATGGGCATCCTTTTAGGGGCAGGAGTGGGGAGGGAGAAGAAGAATTCTGGCACTTGTAGATATGTTTGTATTTTAGAGTGGTTATGCTGTAGAAATAACTCCTTGAGATATTTATTGGCCTGTGATTTTGATGTCCCCGCATGCCCTGGATCCCTCTAATCTACTGCATTTCTCCTACACCACCCCCAGGGCCTTAAGTGGATGAAAAAAACTGGGGGGTGGGGTCTCTCAAAGGGGCGTGGCCAATGTAATTAAGGGCGTGGCTTAAAAACAAGTCCGCTAAAAATCTGTGCTTAGCATAGTGTTCCGCCAGACTTGTATTTTGCTGTTTTTGTCATTGCATCCATATATGATATGTATGTAAATGTATTTGAGCTTATATAGCGCACAGCTACCCACAAAGGGTTTCCCGGCGCTTGCTTAGGGAACCCGTCCTGGTATTCCCCTGTGAGATAACCCCGGCAGGGTATCCACAAGGTGAAAGTCAGGCATCCCGCCGCGAGGGGCCATTGTGGAGATTAAGCAAGCTATTGCCCAGAGTCGCAGAGTGTGAACCCGTGAGTTGAGAAGGCACCGGAGCGAGAATTATCGAGTCCGTGGAATTTTTGAGCCCAAGACCCGCCGAGGCGGGGAATTGAACCCTGGTCCAGGGCCGATCTCAGCTTCCGGGTCTGCCGCCTCTAAACCGGTGTTTGGAAGTGGCCGCCAAATCCCTGCCAGGGGCCACCATGGAAATATGTATCCATCCTCAGAGGATTATTATATTAAGGATATATATTGGCGTGGGGGCCCCTGGGGTTTGGTGGCCCTGTGCAGGTGCACACCTTGCACATGCCTAAAGCCGCCCCTGTCGCTACATATAAGCTGCTTCATTGATGTATGAGACAGTAAACTCTAGTATGCTGAAAATGGTTTCGTGAGCTCGTGCTCCAAAAGAATTCAAGATGAGGATACTCAATCTTCCACGTAGTCAGACCACGTGGGTGACGAGAGTTTAAATGCCAAGGGCTAGTCCATTCCTGGCACAGATTTGAAAGAGATACTATCCCTTCTGTAGCCATACGACAGGATTTAGACGTAATCCAAGGATTCAAGACGTGTGGAGGGAGCAATACTAAGGAATGTGACCAGACTGTACCACTTGGAATCATATAAAACTTTGCAAATAACTAAATAAAAAAAATTGTAGGAGAAATTCTAGGGGTTATGAAGGTGGTTTTTACGTCGACATTGGGCCACAAGACATTTCTGGATGAAACTGTGGTAGTCAGGCAATGCCCAGAAAAATCTTCTTGTGTGTCTCCATCATGGTACAAAGTTCTGTAGGTAACAAGTTGGGTACATGATTAAGTATGCAGCAGAAGCCAAGGAAAATGTGCTCCCTTATGATGAAAAAGAAAAACAATCTTGTCGAGTAAGGTTACCACTGTTGTTTACGCTACAAGTTCACAAGTCTCTGACAGCCAAAATACAATTGTATGGCTGCCCAGAATTTTACTAACTTGGAAACAGCTGGTGATGGACCTAAGAGCCTTAGACACTGAAAAAATTAAATTATCCCCCAGGAGGTATTGAATGTTCTCCACCTAAGTTTCCTCATATCTCATAAGAAAAGTGGTACTTCAAGAGAAGAACTAGGACGTACTCATGATGTAAGAGCAGTCAGTAGGGAGTTATATCAAGCTTTGGAATTGAAGTTATTAAAAGGTTTAGGAAGATCACCTCTTATAAAATGGAAAATTACAGAGAGTAATTCCAGCAGGTTTTCCAAGGTTGTTTATAATGTCTTGAGCTCACCAGCGAGCACACCCGCATGTGGGTATCTAACTTTTTCATCAGAAGCATATATTCTTTGCAATGATGAGGAACCATTTTCAGGTCCATGTTCTCTCTTTTAACCTGATGTTTGTTGGAGAGTTTTTAGAAAAACACTATTACTTTTTGCAAATGAGATTAGCAAGTTCTTGAAAGCTAATGACTTTTCTTCAGTGTTTGGTGGACATTTGGTAATTTGGTGCAATTCTGAGCAGTTTGATGGTGTCCTGGCTGTAGGTTTGTCAAGAACCACAAGAGATGCTGAGCTTGTCTGCAACATAAGTAGAGGTGTTGGTCATGATGGCTTTGTAAATAATGCAGCTGGTTTTAACCCCTTCGCTGCAGGGCTTTATCACCTGCTGTGCGGAGGGGAGTGGGGCCGCCACGACGCCGCCGTGCTTGTGACGAGCTCGGCTCATCATGCCGCACGGCAGCGCTGTGCTCATGAAGAGCGGAGCTCGTCATGATCACACCCGTTTTCGAACGTTCAGCACAGCGGAGAAATTATCCCCGCGTGCGAGCGTTCTAACGGTCATGACGAGCTAAGCTCGTCATGAGCACAGCGCAACTGCGCGTCATGACGAGCTCAGCTCGTCATGAGCACGGAAAGTGTTAAAGAAGGTTTTGGCTGTCAAAGGGAGCCAGTGGAGTTCCATCAGGATTGGGGTGATGTTATAATATTACTTGTGCCGCTGGGTGAGATGTGCCACATCATGTAGACTGCCTCTGAGGAGTGCCAGTATGGAGTCTGGGAGGCCATAGAGAAGGGTATTACCACCATTCAAATGCAAGAGTACAAGAACTTGACAGTAGTTCTGAAGTTGCCCTCTGGAAGAAACGGTTTGAATTTCTTTAGAAGAAGAAGTTGGTACCAGGCTGTCCTTCTATATTCCCACTGATCATCATCTAACTGGTTCCCCAATTCCCTTTCCCAATGTCCCTGCAAAGGCCATTCCTTCATGGCCATTGAGTTCATTAGGATCTTACAGATAACTGATATAGTACGTGCTTGGGTAGTTTTTCACCACTCTTCTCCAATGGCAACAGAGATCTGGTTCCTTCATCCCTGTCCTGGGGTCAGTGCTTAATTTATAAATGAATGATTGTTGGTGCCTAAAGCTCTGCTCAGTAGCCTGGGGCCAGTGCAATTAAACATCAGCGCACCTAATACCAAGGTTGTGTAGTTGTGAATTCACCTCAAGCCTCTTTAACTCACTACCAAACACTCCCTGTTTATTTATCTCACTCTTGCAGGTCTCTGCTTTCTCCCTCTGTGACAGTTTTACTATCTGTGTCCTCCTTCTACTTTCTGCTTTGTGTGTTTTTTCATCTCTTGATATCGTTAAAGTCTGATGCAGAAAAATAAGTGCCAGTCCCCAAAAATAGGTCAGCTGGCCCCACTGGCTCAACTTAAGAACTGCCTGGGGTTGGATAAACCAATAACTTGCCTGTAGATAATGTAACTCTCCTATTCTTGAAGGTTGAATCCCTCCCTAAGCTGACCAAATGTTTTTACACCATCTTTCTGGAACAAATCACCAATTGCAAGGCACCCATTAATTTGCCAGGCCAATAAAACATAACCATCCAGCCCTGGAGAGAACTTAGTATTTCTGAGTAATGGAGCTAACGGTAAGGGATAAGCTAGGGGGTTTTCACCCCAATTTCATCCCATACCTTTATGGTGGGTGTTAGAACGGGGGGTGTCTAGTTGGCTGAGGTAGGTACCTTAGTCAAAATAGAGACCCTTGCTTCTAAGTCAGGGAAAGAAAGGCCACCTTCTCAGATAACCCCTGCTCACCCCCTCGGTAGCTTGGCACAAGCAGCCAGGCTTATTTTCAAGGCAAATGTGTAAAGTATTTGTAACCACGCTCTCAGCAACCCAATGAGGACACCACAAATGGACTCCAAACGAGTTTCATAAAAAAACTATTATATGTTTATAAAATAAAAGATATACAATGAGAACACACAATAAAAATCCAACATATGCGTATTTGTAATATTTCACCTTGCCGGTAATTAGGCTAGCAAGCCCTTGTAGGTTCTTGCAGTATTATTGAGCAATTCTCTATGATCCAATGCAGTTCTAATGCAATGCTATGCAGTTCATAATTCAAGAATCAGGTACTTCGTAATATCAAAATAATGCAGTTCGTTATGCAACAATCGGGTATTTCATAATGCCAAAATAATGCAATTCGTAATGCAACAATCAGGCAGTTCATTATGCAAAAATAATGCAATGCGTAATGCAGCAATCTGGCAGTTCCTAATGCAAAAAGAATGCAATGCGTAATGCAACAGTCATGTACTCTTTCACTGATCACAGTGCTCTGGATGGTCTCTATGCCATTCTTACTGATACGCCAAAATATGCCCCTAACACGGGTATGGTGGAAAACAAAGGGCAGCTCCACACTCCGGCCCCGGTACTGCCACTCCTCGGCAAGTATGGGCCGCTATACGAGCTTGAGCGGAGGCTCACACTGCAAGAATGGGAAAGGCCGAAAGCGTTTCTCTAAGAGCCCGCACCCAGCCCCAGGCAGGGACACACGCACGCTCGCTGAGTGTTACCTGGGGGTGCGACCTCACCCTCCTCTCGTCGCGACTTGGGCCTACGATGCGCATTCGTTGATTTTGGGTAGTGGAACTCAGGCCCCCCCCGACGGGGATGCTTTGAGGTCCCTCCTTGGCAACGGCAGGCTCGGGCTGGCAGCACAGCTCCTCTGGCAATGCCGATCCGGGCTGGTGGCAATGACAAAGGTCTCAGGCTGCAACAGGGTACACGCATAAAGCATCTCTGAGACTCACTTAAGCTCCGGGTGTGCACAGTCACAGGCCAATCCTCCCATAGGTCTCAGGCTGCACGAAGCACACGCACCCGGCGTCGCTGAGACTCACTTGAGTTCCAGGTGCACACGATCACAGAGCAATCCTCACTAAGGTCTCAGGATGCACAAAGCACACACACAGAGCGTCGCTGAGACTCACTTGGATTCTGGGTGCACACGATCACAGGACAATTCACAAGAAGGTCTCAGGCTACACAAAGCACACGCACACAATGTTGCTGAGACTCACAGGGATTCCGGGTGCAGATGATCACAGGACAATTCACACTAAGCTCTCTGGCTGCACAAAGCAGACGCACACAGCGTCGCTGAGACTCACTTGGACTCCAGGTGCCCAAAATCACAGGGCAATTCTTACGAAGGTCTCAGGCTGCAAAAAGCACATGCACACAGCGTCGCTGAGACACACCTGGAAACATTTGTGTTCCTGAGTTTTCCACAACAGGGAGCCAGCTCTCCTCGGGCCCTTGGGGATAAGTTACTTCAGGACACAGCACACAGCAAAGTCCTTTCAAGCAGGGGACACAGCACACACCAAAGTCCCTTTAGCCTCTCCTTGGTTAAATCAGGAAACTGCAGGCCAACCCCAGAACACACAGCAAGGGTCAGTCTTTTCCTTCAGTCTCTTCAGCTGTTTCTTCCTTGGCAGTGGTTCCTCTTGACCACAAAGTAGTTTCAATTGTTTGAAGTCGTGATCCGTTCCATCCCAACGTTCAGGGGTTTCAGCTCTCACAGTTAGACCCCTAAATGTCTTTGAAGTCTTTGTGTTCAGGGGGGCACTAACCCCTGTCTAAACTATTTCTGGGTGTTTCCCTGCCAGTGACACCTTCCTCCTTTGATAGTGGGGGTATGGATCCTCAATCACTCAGCAGGAGATGAAGCCATTGTTTTATGGCAGCAGTCTAGGCATCTTCACCTCCAGGGGCTACCCCTCTGCCCCTACACTCCGGATGCAGGTCAGCCTGTTGCTGTCTCACCTCCTTCCCTGGGTCAAGACATTCCCCAGAGCCAATCAAAATTAAATGGAGAGTGTTTCACTGTCAGGACATGGTACACACCTTAGTACATGTCCAACCTTTCACATACACTGCACCCTGCCCAAGGGGGTACCTTGGACCTACCATAGGGGGGTCTGATGTGCATAAAAAGGGAAGGGTAAGGGCTGGCAAGTGGGTGCACTTGTCAGGACAACATGGCAGTTTAACAAACTGCATGCAGGCACTGCAGTGGCAGGCCTGAGTTCTCTCTTTAAGGCTACTTGTGTGGGTGGCACAATTAGTGCTGCAGGCCCACTAGTAGCATTTGCATTACTAGCCCTTGCACGCATAGTGCACTTTACTAGTAAGGCAAACATACGAATCATGGACAACCAATTATCATTACACTTTACACAGGGAGCACTTGCACTTTGACACTGATCTGCAGTGGCAAAGTGCCCAAAGCATCTAAGTTGGCAACACCATGTCAGAACAAGCATTTACAATGCAATAGGTCTCTCAGCATTAAAGTTTGAGTTATTGGCATTGTGTATGACCGAGGCACATGTTTCCAAATAATTTTGGATGGCATGCGCCTTCTCAGTGAATGCCACTGTCATAGAAAAATCACCGAACACTCGACCTTTAAGCCTCTAAATTGTGTTTTTCGTATTTTTTTAAGTCTGCAAAAAAAAAAAAAGTAATTGTGGCAACAATTAACAAAACACATTCCTGGTAACTCATGATTGGTGTCGCCCTGTTTGTTGCCGTGAAAGAAAAGGCAATTGGAGTGTTGGTTCTATGTTCAATGCGAAAAAGGCTTGCGTTCCTCTTTTCTTAGTCACACAATGCTAATTTTAGCCAAGAAACAAACAACAAGCAAACTCACCGCCGCAGCCCGGCTTCAACAGGAAGCCAGGCAACCTTTGTTGGGACGGGTGCGGGGCCGGACAAATACAGGAAGCAGACGAAAGCCTACTCCGCCGCGCTCCTGTGCCCGGCGGCAGATTTGCGTCTCAGCTAGCGGGGCTCCCGTGCTCGTGGAGAGCCCCGCGGCCCCCGCCTGTTGCCCAGAATGACCCGCTGGCTGCCGAGGGACAAGCAAGAAGAACCTGGTGAGTGGGGTGTGAGGGGGATGTGTGCACACGTGTGTCTGTGTGTGCGCGTGTGTGTATGTGTGCGACGGCGGGGGTGGGAGGGGTTCTCTGTATGTATGTGTGCGTGCGTGTATGGGCGCTCGTGTGTGTGTCTCTGGGTATGCACATGTATGTGTCGTGCTGGAGCTTTCCAGGAGAGGAGACAGGAGCTGGCCACAGCGAGCGCGTTCGCGTGCGCATGGCATGCTCAATACCGAGCGCGCGGCCAGCTCCTGTCCCCTCTCTTGGAAAGAAGGCTCGCTGACAATAGGTCTCTGGCGAGACCGCGCTTTCGCGCGGCTAACGCCTACGAGACCTAAAAAAGGTCTAGGGCGAAGGCAAAAAGTTTAGAGAACTTTAGCCAAAAAGGACCATCTCCATCAGTGGCCCTAGTAATAGGGGATATCTATATATATAGGATAGGGTCCCTTTGGGGTCTAGGTGTTCGCGCTACCTCCTACTCGACCCTACCCGAGAAGTGCTGCCCTTCCCTTTGCTGAACTATGCAGCTAGTGCCCTAGTGAATGGTGCATTGCATTGTGTGGTTGAGAGACTTTGGTAAAGTGTGCCCCGAAATTGAATGACAAGTGGTACTTGCAATCTGGTGACCTGTGCTCTACAACTGAGTGACCAATGTTCTCCAATCTGAGCATCTCTTGCCCAGCAATTGAGTGACTTGTGCTCTTTGCACCGTGGTAATCTGTACCTTACATTAGGGTTTCCCAGTCAGCATGTTCTCCCTGTGCACCACTAGACTCATCCTCTTCATTGACTCTTCAGTGCTTATGATACTCTACTGCATTGCCCTCTTTCCTTCACATTCACATCAGCCTCACTCATCTAGTCAAACAGTTGTCTTTGTGGGTTCTCCAGCACACCAGCACACCAACCCACCAAACAACACCAAAAAAGCTGCAGTTCTCCAAACCATCTTTGAAACCTTGGCAGCAGAGGTGGCCTCTTAATCATCAAATCCCTTACAATCATCTCATTTGCATCATCCCTTTCCTGCTCCTCGTCTCTGGTACACACTTCTATCCTAGTCCTCTCACCATTCAACCTACACATTGCTGAGTACCTGGAGCCATTGAGTGTCACATTGAAAATATAGGTACAATCCTGGACACACTGCTTCTCCCATGACCTCAAACATAAAATAAAGAATCATTAGTACTCTGACCATCCCCTCTCCAACACCCACTCTACCCCCTACATTTCAGGCCCACTTCTCAGTCACCATCTGTCACTCCCATTTTGATCTTGTCTGAATCCATTCCGCCCCCTTTTTCTTACAGCCAAGACCTCTAATATCGAAATTCAAGTTGTTGCCTATCTTGGCCAGTTCCATCAAAGACCGATTTGGCAAAGTTATTCTAAGCTTATCATCTCTCCCCAACTCCACATCCGGCAGACCTGCTCAATTACGTTATTCGTCTCACTTTCTCTAGCACACTGCTGCAATGCTGTACCGCCTTTCCGCAGGGAGATTTCTTCCTACTTCTATAAAATCAACCACATCATGAAGACGCTCATCTCGCTCATTAGTGATCCCGTCGCCCTCCTACAGCAATCCCATTCCTTTTCTCAAACTACATTCTTCCTGCCCATATCTCTCAAAAGGCATATGTAAACACCTGAAAAGCTGTATCGTCTAGCTAACCCTCCAAAACCATCAAATCATGTCCCCTCCATCTCAAAATGCTGGCCAGCCTCCATACACTTTTTGACTGCTCTTTCCTTCCTCTTTGGTACCTACTTGTGATCTTTTATATCCAAGATGATCATGCCAATGCTTGAGAAACCAACTTCAGAATCCTGAAGCATATTCACCAACTGATCTGATTTCAGCTTCTATAATGGATATTATAACATTGAGCTGTTGAGAGCTCAAGTGAAAACAATGGAGTGTTTCATGGCCAATAATGGGTAATAAGGCCTTCCAATGTTTGTCTTTCTTCTTCTCCCTTTTTAATTTAGAACATTCTACCTTCAGTGAATGCAATGACGGGCCACCACACATGAAGTTACGTGAGCAGTATCAAAGATTTATTTTTGCATTTTCTTCAAGACAAATGTCCCCTATATATATATATATATATATATATATATATATATATATATATATATATATATATATATATATATATATATATATATATATATATATATATATATATATATATATATATATATATATATATATATATGTGTATATACATATATGATGTGATCAAAGGCACTCGTTGCCCGAAACGCATCATGAGAGGAGTGAGAGAAAAGGAAAAAGGAAAACTTACCTGTCATTTCAAGCTGCCTGGTGGTCCATTGATTCCATGTTCGCCGAAAGGAAGTGCTGGAAGTAGTCGCTGGTATATATATATATATATATATATATATATATATATATATATATATATATATATATATATATCGCCCGTATCCTGATACACATGCACCTGGCGCTGATGAAGGCAGAACCGTGCCGAAATGCATTCGCTTTGAGGGTGTTGTTGAGCAACCACGACCTGTGCTGAAGAATAAAGGCGCTCCCCGAACTTTCCCCTTTGTGGACTTTCTCTTTTCGAAGGAGTTTCTGGACATATATACGTTTTGAGTATGTTGGTACCTTATCCCTTGCTGCTTTTTCTTGCCGTATTACTTTGGGCATTTTGAGTGGATTGAAGTTTATGTACTACTTGGTGGATACCTTGCTTGCCACGGACTCGTCTCAACCTCAATTTTTGTTTATTCGTCTAGGTGTATTTGACGGGCTAATAAACCTGTGGCCTTGATATGGGGCCATGTCCCTCTGAAGGTTGTCAGCTCTGGGCATGACGGATAAACATATCGAGAATATATACATGGTATACTTGCCATATGAAATATCTTGGAACTAAACTGGACAATCATATGTGTATATACATATATGATGTGATCAAAGGCACTCGTTGCCCGAAACGCATCATGAGAGGAGTGAGAGAAAAGGAAAAAGGAAAACTTACCTGTCATTTCAAGCTGCCTGGTGGTCCATTGATTCCATGTTCGCCGAAAGGAAGTGCTGGAAGTAGTCGCTGGTATATATATATATATATATATATATATATATATATATCGCCCGTATCCTGATACACATGCACCTGGCGCTGATGAAGGCAGAACCGTGCCGAAATGCATTCGCTTTGAGGGTGTTGTTGAGCAACCACGACCTGTGCTGAAGAATAAAGGCGCTCCCCGAACTTTCCCCTTTGTGGACTTTCTCTTTTCGAAGGAGTTTCTGGACATATATACGTTTTGAGTATGTTGGTACCTTATCCCTTGCTGCTTTTTCTTGCCGTATTACTTTGGGCATTTTGAGCGGATTGAAGTTTATGTACTACTTGGTGGATACCTTGCTTGCCACGGACTCGTCTCAACCTCAATTTTTGTTTATTCGTCTAGGTGTATTTGACGGGCTAATAAACCTGTGGCCTTGATATGGGGCCATGTCCCTCTGAAGGTTGTCAGCTCTGGGCATGACGGATAAACATATCGAGAATATATACATGCTATACTTGCCATATGAAATATCTTGGAACTAAACTGGACAATCATTTGAATGTTTATTAAAAGAGCCCTGATGAAATTCAAATGTAAACAGAACGAAACGCGTTGGCTAGATGTTGTACGTTGATGCAAAGAACTTGAATTGATTAAATAAAAGAAGAATTGAAAGGAATACCAGTTCGTATGCATTTCCTTATTGGCTTTGGATATGAAGCTTTTTGGTGCACCGTTTCAAATATTAAAAAATTCTAAATCTTATATTCAGCCTATGTGGGTGATGCACACATTTTCTGCTCCTGCCATCCGGCACATCCAAAAACGATCTACAACTGTTTGTCTACTAGTCATTCTTGGCTTTGCCACTGATCCGCTCCTCATTTTAAACTCTTCTGAAAATAAGGTCATCTACTTCCCTGAATCCTCTGCCCTGCCTCCCTCAAAACCCAACCACCCTGACCTTCAGATACCCTTCCCCACCTGCCAACACCAATATAAGGGGAAGAAAGAAGAGACCCCATGGAGACATTATGGAATGTTGGAGGGCTAGAGATAAAAACCGCAGGAAGTAAACAACAAGGGGACAGTCATGATGGCGGCTAGGGGAGCCCTGGGGACTGCGGAAGGAAAGTCAAGAGAAGTGCATCAGGAATAGGATAACAAGGTAAAAGAGATAAAATGGCGAGGAAGTCCGCTTTGGGGAAGAAAATGAATGGGACCAGAAAGAAGCATGCATGGGAGAAATTTGAAGAGAGGTACAAGATGAAGGGACGGAGACAACTAACAGAATAAAAATACAACATGCAAACCTGCTGTAGGAGGGGAATAAATAGTAGGGGGTGAACAGTCGATGCACCTGGGAATACAAGGAGAGTAAGTCTCCAGGGAAACAAGAAGGCATCCTGGGAAATTTGGACGAACAAGAAAGTTGCATTTGCCCAATTAACAATTAAAAAGAAATGTCTGAGGAAAATTTACTACGACTAAAGTACATCCATCAGCATTTTCTTTGCCGTTGCTATCTCTGTCTGCCCCTTTTTTTAATGTATTTACTGGTATTAGCTGCACCACTTCTGAGGGATGAGGGTGCACATGTTTTCCAATACCAATATATGTGCTGCCTTCCCTCTCCAGTCTCGCCCTGAAGTATCCTCTTCTGGGAATACACTGTCACTGCAAAATGCAGCCTCCTGTACCATGTTAAATCCCTTTAAAAATGTCATGCTGCCATCACATTCCCAGGTGGCCCCCGGCAATCACTGAAATTGGACGTTTGGTCTTCTTTGTGCAATTTGGGCTTCTGACAGCCCAATGCATCCCCAACGCTGAAAGATGCAAATATGCTCAATTCAAGGTGAACAGCTTAAATAGATGTATGTTGATGTAATATAAATCTGCTAATTAGCAATGGTCTCCTTTGTTTTGATGAGATGCAAAATTATTCCATTCGAGATAACCTTCCTAGCTCTATCCCGTAAATAAACAAGACAACACTATTTGACGAGCGCACTTCAAACAAGAGAGCGATATTTATTTGCATCATATGATAAAGTAGCTTTTATGTATTATGCTAATTACCGACGTGATTGCTTTCCAAATAACAAACAGCGGACAGATTGTGTTTGGTTTACAAATATTGTGATTTTTTATTAAACAATGTAACAATATTACAGATATTCCATCGTTAAAAGTATCTTCTGTGTTTGTTGAGTTTGGACTCTGCTGTTTTTTAGGGCTGCTTTTGATGCCTTTTGTTTACCTGTTTGCTGTACTTTTCAACTTTTCATATATATATATCCATACTAATATAATAAAGAGAGAGCCCAAACCTTTGAGGTGGGTAATCTCAGGAACCACAGCACCAATCACAACACCCAATACAGCGTTGGAAACGGCAGTTGCAGCAGAAGGACATAGGCTATGCAGACGCCCACCATATACATTGAAAAGGTATAAGAACAGTGCCAGCAAAGTAGCCCCTTCTGGGCGTGTCTGCATTGTGCTGTGGGCGTGTGCTGGGGGCTTGACAAACGCTGGGGGCGTGTGGTACGTTCCGCCCTTCATGCCATGTCTCATATCGTGTGCTAATCCCACCCTGCTCCCTTTAAATACCCCTGCACCCCATAATCATAACCCACCCATACTCCTTAAAATACCCCAACACCCTTAAACACTAACCCATCTTAACCCTATAAATATACCCTGTACTCCAAAACCCAAACCTATCCCTAAACCCTAAAAATACCCCTGTACCCCAAAACCCAAACCTAGCCCTGAACCCTATAAATACCCCTGTACCTCAAAACCCAAACCTACCCCTAGTAGGAGGAGTAGATGGAAAATGGGGCCTACTTACTACTAAATGGGAGAGTTTTGGGAGGAGGAAGGCAGGGATTAGAGAGGGATATGCACCCACCCAAATAAGAGAAAGCCATTCTCTTATTTGCAAACTGCATTTCTATTACAACATGCAAAAAAAACACAAACAGTACTAAATGTACTCCAGCTTAGATCTGGAGTTGGTCCAGCAGGCACTACACCAGGCCAACCACTAGTACTGCACCATCCTCCTCTCGAAAATAATAGAGGCAGGGACTTAAAATAACACCTCTTGAAAATAATGTTAAAATAAATAATTTAAAAAAATATAAATACATTATTCTACACTTAACTTTTAATAGTTTTACTACATAATTGATAAATATAAACATTTTACTTTAGGTGGACATTTTGTTTCAAATGCAGCTTTAAAAAGGTTCATTTAATTTAATACATTTAAGTAATTAACATGTTTAATTCAATCTTAAGTTAATAATTCTACATTTAAAATGATTAATGTACATTAATATTTATCATAAACATGTCTTACTTATTATTTTTTAAGTTTAATAAACTTCTCCCAAATCTTTTACCACTGGCGGCTTCTCCACTAAGGTGGAGGAGTGTCGCCCCACTGCTTTTTTGCAGTGAAACAGAGAGAAAATAAAATTATAATTGCTCATGTTATTATCATTGTATTTTCTCCTACTTTCACCCACAGCTTTATGTGGGGGGAAGGGCAGGGGAGGAGTGGCCCCAAAGTGCGCAATGACTGCTTGGACGCCCCTCTCGGTCACCAAAAACAGTCTTGCGCACTTCGCATTTTTTCCATGCAGCCTGCATTACAGCCTACATGGAGAACATGCCCAGGTCAGCTTCTGCGTGCAGAAACACAGCGCTCAGACCAATCACAACACTACTAAGTCAGCGTTGTGATTGGCTGACTGGGAGCCTGGGTGTGTTTCCTGTGGCCGAGTGAGGGAAGGACTACGGAGGAGAGATGCAGCAAGGAAGCGGCGAAAAGGTATTTACATTTTTATTATAGCCTCTTCCCCCACCTCTTCCTGCTCCTGCATCCTCCCCTCTACCTCCCGCATCCTCCTCCCCTCTCTCGCTCCCTCCCCCCTACCTACGATCCGTGCCGGCCACCACTGACTTTTACCATAGGCAGATGTCTGCCCCAGTCATGGAGATCTCTGCCTGCATGTGAAAAGTTACAAGTAGTTACATAACTCTTGTAAATTAAGATCAATCCTCTGAATTTAAAGGGTAGAGAAAAGCAAATCTACACTTTGTAGTAATCCAGCCAGAGTTTGGGAAAAAGGCGATTGGGTGACAGCACAATCAAATATTACTTTCATCAGACAAGATGTTGGAGGTAGGGATGGGAGCATCTCCAAATAGTTCTCATACCTGAATCCTACTACTGGTCCTCACAACACCCACTGCCACATCCCCTCATTACAGATTTACTTGGAAGAATATTGTTGATCTGCAAAGGAGTCTGACATTTGTGAACCTTCCCTGGGAGTCACACTGCAACTTTAGTTGGGCCGGGACGTCTGTGGACTGCATCTGGGATGGCAGTGCCATGGAATGGTATCAACCCTGCTGCTTACAGAAGGGGCAAGAGTGGGTTTGCTATGATTACTTTTGTTAATCCCCATTACTCTTAGTCCTACTCGTCCTCGACCCAGTCATCACTCATGAGGTATCCCACAAGACAGGAAACCAAACAGGAAATGCTTTTAGGCTCCACCCCCCTCCTGCCAGGTGCTATATTACTCCCAACCACTGAAGAACATCCTGACAACCAAGTAACAAAGGCCTGGACAGGGAGGGAGGGTGGGAAATATGACTGGGTTGAGGATGAGTAGGACTAAGAGTAATGGGGATTACCGACAGTAATCATAGCATTACCTCTACGTCCCTCGTCCTCGACCCAGTCATCACCCATGAGGCATACCAAAGTAATGCCCAACAAGGCCTTTGGCACACCCAACACAGCAAACACAGACCAGACACAAAGGAGTGCAGTAAGTGAAAGTTTAATAAACACACAGACTCCGAGCGAGGGGGCAACCCCCACAGCTTGCAACACCCCACGCCAAAAATTGGTCCAGTCAGAAATGGCACAATTCAACCGTTAGTGCCTCACAAAAGTGGATTCGGAGGCCCACGTCCCAGCCCGACATCAAGATAAACACCATGAAAAGCAGCCCAAGAGGCAGACATGCCCGAGTGGAACGCGCATGAAACCCAGCAGGACAAGGCAAACCAGCACCAAGATAAGCCAGAGAAATGACCGCTTTTATCCAGCGACCCAAAGTAAGCCGGGAGGCAGCCTTACCCCGGCCAGCCAAACCAAAGGTCACAAAGAGGGAGTCAGATGAGCGAAACCCCGCAGACCTAGCCACATAAACAGACAAGGCCTGCTTCAGATCCAAAGAATGAAGCAAGAGCTCAGAAGGAGAAGAAGGAGAAGGACACAAAGAAGGAAGAACGAGTTCCTGAGAGGAATGAAAACAAGAGCAGATTTTGGGGAGAAACCCGGGATCTAAAGAGAGGACCACAGCATCATCCAGAAACCGCAAAAACGGGGGAGAACAACACAAGGCCGTAAGTTCCCCCAGCCATCTCGCAGAAGTAATAGCAACCAGAAACGCCACCTTGTAAGACAGGAACTTAAGGTCCACAGACTCCAAAGGCTCAAATGGAGAGGACTGCAAAACACCCAACACCAAGGAGAGATCCCAAGGGGGCACCGGAGACCGGATAGAAGGAGAAGAGAGAGAGAAACTTCGAAAGAGGCGAGAAACCAACAAGCCATCCGAAGGATGAAAAGAATCCAGATCCCTGAAGGCACGGATAGCAGACCATTGACCCCGCAAGGTAGACAAAGCAAAGCGCTTCTGAAAGCCATCCAGAATAAACTGAAGAACAGAAGACACTGGGAAAGAGGTAGGAAACAGAGCAAGGGAGGAACACCACCCAGAAAAAGAAGACCAGTGTTTGGAATAAGAAGTCAAAATAGACTTCCTACGGGAGGCCTGCATCACAGATAATGTAGTCCGGCAGACCACGGACCCCAAGAGACAACCGTTCAACCTCCAGACTGCCAAGGTGAGAGGAACCAGAAGGGAGGGAGACGGGGACCTCAGAGGAGAGGGGTAGCGGGGCAGAATCCACGGAGGACCCACAGCCAGACCCAGTAACAGAGGAAACCAAGACCTCCCCGGCCAGTGCGAGAGAACAGCCACCACCTGAGCCCCCACCCGCTGAACCTTCAGCAAGAAGGCAGGAATCAGAGAAAAAGGAGGACAGGCATAAAGAAGCCGAGGAGGCCACAAGAGAGACAAGACATCCACCCCCCAAGCGCCCCGTTCCGGAGACCTGGAGCAGAACAGGGGAACCAGGGCACTGGACCGAGAGGCAAACAGGTCCAGATCCGAAGTTCCGAACCTCCGGCAAATCAACCAAAAAGTCCGGGGAGCCAGACACAGGGACAGAGACGAAGGAAACCTCTGACTCAAGGAATCTGCCACCATGTTGTCCACACCCCGAATCTGCTGAGCAGAGAGGGCCAGAAGATGTTGCTCCGCCCAATCCGAAATGGAGCAGGCCACCAGATTCACGGAAGAACTGCGGGTCCCGCCCTGGTGATTGATGTAGGCCACCGCCACCGTGTTGTCCGATTTCACCAGGACATGGCAACCCCTCAGATAAAGATGGAAGAAGCGAAGCGCCCTCTCCACAGCAGAGAGCTCCCTCCAATTGGACGACCTGTGAGACTTCGACAGAAGCCAACTGGCCTGCACCGTCCAATGAACCAAAGTCGCATCCCAGCCGGACGCGCTGGCATCTGTGTTCAAAACCAGAGGGGGAGGCAGATGGATACACATCCCCTTGGAAAGGTGGGAAGAATCCAGCCATCAATGGAGAGCAGCTACAATGTCAAGAGACACAGGCACAGGAACAGCATAGTCCAAGACAGGAAAGGGGACCCACCGCTGAACATGCCACAGCAGAGGACGCAGATGAAACCTGGCCCAGGGGACGGTGAAGACAGATGCAGCCATGTGACCCTGAACCTCCAGCCACTGTAGGAGGGGAGCCACAGCTTGGGACAACAACTTCCGCAACAACGACTGGAGACGGAGAATCCGGGAGTCCGGCAGAAACATCTTGTCCAGCACTGAGTCGACACACGGCCCTAATGAAGGTTCTTCGGATGGCCAGCACAAGGTGACACTTCGGCAAGTTTATCAAGAATCCATGATCCCTGAGCGTAGTCATGGTCAAGAGAAGGTGGTGTGACATGATCTCCAGAGATGGGGCCTGGGAACACGGACACCCACAGGAGATGGAGATGCGCCACCAAGGGAGCCACCACCTTGGTGAACACCCAGGGGGCGGACCGGAGACCAAAAGGAAGGACGCAGAATTGCCAGTGCTGACCCTCCAGGCAGAAGCGCAGGAAACTCTGATCCCCCACAGCCACGGGATTGTGAAGATAAGCTTCATGGAGATCAAGAGTGGAGAACACCCACCCAGTCTGGATCAGCGGAATCACCTTCTGGAGAGTCTCCATCTTGAATAGGATCTTCTGCACAAACAAGTTCAGACCCCGAAGGTTGATGACCACTCGGAAACCCCCGTGATCTTCGGAACCACAAAGACGATGGAGTAGACACCCATCCCCAGTTCCCTCTGTGGAACAGGGACAACCGCATGTTTGCTGACCAAAAGACGAACACCCTCCAGCAAGGCCAGACGGTGGGAGGCGTCCCGAGGAGTCGGAGTCACCACTACCCCGGAGAGGGTGGAGGGGACAGGAACTCGATCCGGTAACCCCGAGACAAAACATCCAGTACCCATTTGTCGGAGGCCATCAATCGCCAAGCAGGAAGAAACAGGCGAAGTCTCCCACCAACCACAGGTGGACCACCAGCGAGACCGACCTCCTGGACAGCATAGTCAGGAATGCTGCGGGCCAGACCCAGCACCCGCTGGGATTTCTTCTGAAACTTCAGCGGAAAGGACCGGCCAGTGCCACGCTGACTCCTGAAGGAAGACTGCTGAAACCTGGAAGGCTGGCGGAATGACCTGGCACTGGAGAAGAAGGAACCCCCACGGGACGGAAGCTGACTAAAAGACAAGTAATGCTTGTGCTCCTTAAAGACCTTATGCAGCTTAACCTCAAGAGAGTCACCAAACAGACGGGTACCAGTGAAAGGCAACCTTAAAGCCATGGAATGTTGAGCCGAGTCCATCTTCCAATCTCGTAGCAACAGGTTCCGACGGGCAGCAATACAGGAACCACAAGACATAGCAGAAGCTCTCACTGAATCAAAGGCGATGTCCGATAGGAATTCAGCTTGGCGCTCCATGGACTCCAGCAAGTCCGGACAGCTGCCACCCTCCTGCATCGTGGAAAACAGGGTCTTGAAATCGGACAACAAAGACTGGGCAACGTAGGCCCCATAAATCCCAGCTTGAATAGCAAGGTGAGAGCCAGCATAAGATTTCTTTAAAGCCAAATCAATCTTTTTATCCACACCGTCCTTCAGGATGTCATCATCCGCCATGGAAGGACGCCCCACAAGACTGGTCACAACGGAGTCCACAGGGACAGAATCAGGCAAGGAGTCCGCCATATCCTGCAAAGGATAAAGCTTGGACATAAACCTGGGCATGGCGATGTGAGCCGGGTCCTTCCACTCCTTCAGCAGGACATCCATCACAAAAGGGTGAACCGGTAGAGAAGAGGCAACAAGCTTCCTAAACTGCGGCAAGATCGTATCCTGGGAAGTGCTGGGCGCAGAAGTATCAGGAAATGCCATATTCACCCGAACATGGGAAAGGATATCAGGCAAGAGATCCCTGGAAATGTATTTGCCCTGAAGCTCAACAGCAGAGAGAGAAGACCCATCAGAATCATCAGAGGAGGAAATGTCTGAGTAAAAGTCAGCAGCACCAGAATGACCACCAACAGCCTTCTTGCTCACCTTCATATCAGACAGCGTCTCCAGGATTAGGCATTTAATCCGATCATCATTCACCCGGGCCCGCTTCACAGGAGTAGCCGAGTCCTCACTGGCCTCAGGGGAAGAGGAAGGCATAGGAGAAGAATGCTTCCTCTTGTGATGATGCTTGCCCATAACGCACAAAGAACAGCAGTAGCAGAAAAGCAGGAACACAACCAGAAACAACACAAGAAAACTCCCGCCCAGTATATATATAGAGGGAGCAAAAAAAACAATCAGCCCCCCCCCCCCGAGGAAGGAACTGAATAGGCCGAAATAAATTCAAAACTACCAATCACAAAGCCGGAAACTCCCAGAGAAGGGCAGGCTCGAAACCGCAACCGGAAAAAAACGAACCCATCAACGTCAAACCGATCAGCTGTAAAGACAAACCAAGCCGCCGGCCAATCACAATGGAGGCCATAGTGAATCGATGTGAGAGGAAGGGGCGTTACCCAAAGGGAACCCGTGGCCAAACAGCAAGCGCTGGCCACCAAGGCATCCCGCTGCAGGAATAGTGCCCACCCCAACGACAGGCGTGCCGGAGCCCACCCAGGCGCCCGTCGGAAAAGCAGGGAGGAACGCCGCAGGGGAAGGAAACCGACCCAAAGCGCGGCCAAGACACGGCCAAGTGCTAAGGCAGCAACTGCTTACCTCCACCCACAACTGCAGCAGGACCGGCACATTCACCCATGTTCCCAGAAGTACCGGCCCCGGAAGAAACGGAGGACTGGATCCGGACACCACGTAGCACGAAAACCGGGCAGCAAGAACAGGGAGACCCGCGGAGCCACGCAACACAGGTCTCCCGAACCCAGGAGGAGACAGGGAAGCCCAGCAGTCTAACTCCACAGCATCCCACGATGGTCCACGGGAGCCCCCGGAGCCCAGCAGAGGAGGAAGCCACAGGACAAGCGAAGCAGGTAAGTGCCTGGCACTCACCCAAGCGTCTCCCATCAAGTAAACCACAGGCAGGAAACAAAACAGGATGTGCTTCTAGTGGTTGGGAGTAATATAGCACCTGGCAGGAGGGGGGTGGAGCCTAAAAGCATTTCCTGTTTTGTTTCCTGTCTTGTGGAATACATCATGAGTGATGACTGGGTCGAGGACGAGGGACGTAGAGGTAATGGATGCATAGCCTCCTTCCAGCGAAACTGCTGACTATCAGCCGATCTGACGCTGCGACAGAGGGGACGAGCACGTCAGATAGCGAGCGCTTGCAAGCCAAGGAGCAACGGTAGCAGAGAAGGAAGTGTACCCAGCAGTCCAGAGGAGCCAGGACAGATTTAGCCTCACATGGTGGGTTTGAATGGAGGCATCAGCAATGGCCTTTCTCTCACATCAGCGGTGGTGTTATTGGGCTACCTGAGTACCCATGGAGTGGGGGCAATACTCAGACAAGGTGAATGCTGACATATCTTTATACACATAGAGGCTGCCATGTGTTGCCCTGATCCCCTAACAACAAATGGACAACTAATGCTCTGCAACCATAGCTATCTATTTCTTGGTAAGATCATCGTGGCCATGTTGAAAGTAAAAATGGCTAGTCTTTTTTTTTTCTTTAGTGTTGTTTTTTTTTACATGTCTGCATGGCAAAGACTATAATGTTTTGTGCAAATATGTGCACATGGGCGACAGCTGTTTTAACCTATGTTACTGTGTAAATTGTTATGTAATGAAACCAGTTCTTTAGTAAACTGGTTGTGTGCAGTAGGAACTGTGCTTACCGCTCTTGTTCGTCCTACATAAAATCACAAATAAAAAATGTACTTAGGTATCTGCATTTTAAAGTACCAAGTGATAGTTCACTTTGGAATATTGCCGTACAAATGTTTATCATTGTTATAGCCACGATGGTACTTTACTTTACAACAGGAGATCAGAGATCTCTTGAAGGAAGACACTGCATAGGAATGCACTCTGGCTCACACTATCTCTCGGGCTGCCTGCATCCATTTAGCTGTCGGACAATTCAGCTAATGTGCTAAATCTGATTAGTAAAAGCTCCGGCTTGTCTGCATTCTTCTAGCGCCTTCCTTGAGCAGTCTTTTACATGAATAATTAATAATAAAAAATGCAAAGCCTTTTTTATGCTTTTACGCTTGAGTTCGTTAGCGCAGTCCGCTGAGATAGACTGCATCGCATTTTCCAAGACTGAGGAACAGAATGAACTAGAATAAAGTGTTTCCGCGCGAAATCCTGTCGCACGCGGCCCACCTTGATTTACCGCCATGAAACTAGTTCGCCGCGTGACGCTGACGCCATGACGTCGGTGCTGCGGGATTGCTCTCGCTCTCAAACGAGGGGAAGGCTTGTAAAGCGGCAAAGTGCAACGCGTGAGCGCAAACCTAATGACCCCCAAGGAGCCAGTAATCTCGTTTCGCTTGTGATGCTATTTTAGGAAACTTAGATAAGTCGCAGCTAGTGTGTGACTTGTCGCCTCTTACATAGTGTTTAGGCTGCACTTCAACACGTTTATGTGAACTGTATTTATGTTTTTTCATAATATATTGAAGTATTTTCATACAGATGGTGTCAGGATGTTTTATAAGTAGATACAAAAACGGCAGATTTTTTATACATTATTCGAAAAAATGAATATGTGCTAAATTACACACGATTTTTGAATGGTAACATGCTTCCGGGAAGCCAAAGGCCATGGACGTTGATTCACCAAAATGTCTTGGGTAGCAGAAGTGATGTCACATGACCTTTGACCTATCGATGATATCACAGAAAGTGACATCATAGAATTGTTGACACTGACGTCATAGGAAGAGACGTCACGTAACTTCTGAATTGCTGCCAGTGTGTGGTGTTTGCAGTACACTTGGCTGTGCATTTTGATGCAATTCTGGTAAATCACGAAGTAGGTACAGTGCAATGTTTCATGCGCATGACATGCTCGATTTCAAGTTGCCACTATTTGTCAGCATAACCCTATTTTTGTCAACTCTTTCCATTAATTTGAGTCAAAAAGGTGAATGTTTCTCCCTTTGACCTTAAATTAGTCATCACCTCTTTCAGCGCTTTCCAAAAGTTAAGTTGAAGTTGAACCAACAATTCTGTATCAGAGACCCTCTCGGTACAACAGAGAGATGTGTATAGTGTCCTGTTATAGAAATGCACCACACCACACACCCAGTGCGGGCCACATTTCCCTGATTAAAAAGATGCAAAATACAATAGGATAGTCAGTGATGTAAAATGTTTGGTCGGCTTGAAATATTGCTTTGAGTACTTGAAAAAAAAACACTAGGGAGCATAGTGGTCTTCAGAATAGCCCAGTATGCACAATGCAACATGCCCGCATGTGGGATGATGTGTATTTTAAAAACTGCGCAATGAAGCTCCCACATCAACATAATAGCTCCCGGGTGAATATAGTTTATTTAGTTTGTTATAATTGCGACCCATCAAAATTATCTTGAAAGGTTCCAACGTGTTACATGTATAAGTTATTGGTGTATCAGTGTTTGTACCGGTATAACAGACAGGCTGAGACCTACCCTGTGTGATGGATAAGGATGGTATTTGCACCACACAAACTTGGTGCAAACTCAAGACACTTCTATGTCCACCTGGGTGGACCTTTATCTCAAACTGAGGCTGAAATCACAAATTCATAACACTGCAATGGCTGTGAAGCAGATCTAGCCCCACAGTAACGAGAGGGGGGAGTAAGTTCGCAAACCATAAAGGTTTACTAGCAAATTAGTTAAGTTGCAATCTCCAGTCATAAATCAAAATTCACCTGAATATAGCATTCATGAATACAATCCAAATAATTCAATTTAGTGATGTGAATATTGCATTATTAAAAGTAACATATGCAAATCAAAGCAAAGTCTTGTTTCCATAAAGGAAACTTCCTAAGGCTAAGCTAAATTTGTGGGCTGGTTGAAAAAATTCAGAAGCAGCGGGTGTCGGCAAATATAGGAATGAAAGAAGAACCCAATGAAGGTTCCAAATAGAATGGCAAGGAACATGATTGCTCTCAAGAGTAACTCGGGGAGGAGGAAAATACTAAGCATTGGTCTCAAGAGAAGGAAAAGGATGTTCGCCTGCTAAGATGGACAGGAGTTAGAAAGCGAGCTTACTAACAATCTTCACACAGATTAAACAGAAGTTCCATTTTAGCGATACATTCTTCAGGTTCCCACCGGACAAGAACCAATCAAAGTCCAGTGTTCTTGCTCTGCTTGGTGTCAGACTCCTTTTCACAGCTAATACAGTCTTTCCACATCATGGGCTTCACAATATCTCAAAAAGGAGATTTTACCTCCTCTCCTCTCATCCTGCAGGCGCTTGGAATTACAGTCCAAACAAACTAATTGCTTTCCTTTGACTTTCAAAATGTAAGCTAACAAAGAACAACATTTCTAAATGTTAACACAATGACTTTTGTAACTGAAACAAAACAAAATGCTGTGCACAACAAGCAGAATTACAAACTGTATTTTAAATGAAGTATGGTACCTAAACCTACCCACTGCAATATTAGGATGCACTTATGTTAATTAAAGTTGATCAAAAACATGTAGTCTATTCTGTTTACTAAACCTAAATATAAAACAACACGTAAAGTAATGTGTGAAATAATGAACAAATCATGTCTAAATCATGTGTAATTCATGTATAAATCATGTGAGCAGAGGGTATGCACATCACAGATTAATTTTCCATTAAGCAAAAATAAATGACGGTGACACTGCGTTACCACCAGCAATACTACGAGGTGCAAAGGGAAAGCTATAGATCATTGGGGGCTGTTAGTTTCTTTCAGGACAGCAGCCGCATTAGCAGCTTACCTGTAAAATAACCACTTCCTTTACCATGCTTTTCTGCATTTGTTAAAGGCACCTGCACAGTCTTTGGGAACAGAGGCAGGCTGTTGTAGCACGAGTAGAAGTGAAAAACAATCGCACGCGCCTCGCGCTAAAAGTAAAAAAAAAAAAATTTTCAAGAGGACAGGAGGAGGCAGCAGGGGGAGGGGAGAGAGGAGGGGGCCTACGCCTGTTTCCCTTGCTGGAGCAAGTAGGAACCATCTGTTAATTACAAACAGATGGTTTCAAAGCTCGCTCCCGCAAGGGAATCACCAAACGTGCATGTGCTGCCATTGAAAGCAATGCAAATCGTGCACGTTTTTGGCAGAAAAAGGGAATCGATTACTAAAGGTCTCCTCCTATGCAGGGCATGCGCGCTGCGTAGGCGAGACCTAACTACCACCTCCCTCATAGCCGCAATGCAACACTATCACAAGACACTCTGGTCATGTGTTTGAGTGGTCCCCGTATAGAGTACCATGGCACTATCAGGAGGCACCAGGGTCACCCCCTCTTTTGAAGAGCCACCCTCCACTAATATGAAATCCTTTAATAGTGCAGTTTAGGATCAGTACAATAGGGGAATCAAAGCGGGGACTCCACAGGCGAGATATAGGCAACACTTTGTTCAAATTGACTTAAAACTGGACTGGCAATGTATGGGTAGTGTGTGCTAAGTGGAAGGGTGCACATTATTTGTATGGCAATGGAATGTTTCCAACTAAGATAATGTGGAATGAGAATCAGGACTGGAATGGTAATGTGTACTGTGGTAGAGCAGGGTGCAGTGTGGCTTGCCCTACCAGGTCCATGCCAATAGAGGTTGGGTTTTTAATCTTTACGGGGGACAGGGAGTGAATAGTGGGTGCATGTTAACATAGCTTTGGATGCCAATGTGATGTGAGGACATGTCGGACAACATAGAACAATTGAAAGATACTGGTGCTTTACATGCCTGGGTGGCGAAGCAACTATGAATACTTTAGGCAATGGGAAAAGAGTGCAGCTGCGGCAATGTGTGCTTATGTACCTGGAAAGCACAATATTGAAAATGTGCATGGCAGGGTGAACATTTGGTGTTGCACTGGTGCTCTGAATACTAAGGGAATATGAAAACAGGGCTGTGCTGGTAATACGTGTTTCACTTATGCATGAATTCATTGTGGAAACATGCTTGATAATAAGTCTTTGACATTCAATGGCAACGTCTATACAAGATGGCAAACATGCCGGTCATATTGTGGCACTAATGAATGGTATGTGAATTTCAATATCGACAGCTCAGCAGTCTGAGCCTTTACTATCAGCAACATGAGGGGATTAGATGGACTGAACAGTTCCCTGGCTTCTTGAGCGCAATGCTCTGGTACATTGCACAGATCTCTGGCACATTGAATACCTCCATGGCACATTAAGTGGCTCCCTGACACATCGTGCATCTCTCTGGCACATTGAACAACTCCCCGACTTATTGAGCTGCTCTTTGGCACATTAAGCAGCACCCCAGAACATTGAACAGCTCCCTGATGCATTGAGTGTCTCTCTGGCATGTTAAGCAGCTCCCTGGCACATTGAACAGTTCCCTGACACATTGTGCTGCTCTGTGGCACATTGAGAGGCTCCCTAGCAGATTGAGCTACTCTGGGGCACGCTGAGAATCTCTCTGGCACATTGATCAGTTCTATGGCACATTGATCAGCTCTCTGGCACATTGAGTGGCTCCTTGGCACATTGAACTGCTCTGTGGCCCATTAAGCAGCTGCCTAGCACATTGAACTGCTCCATGGAATGCTGAGCAGCTCCCTAGTACATTGAACAGCTCTCTGGCACATTGATCAGCTCTCTGGCAAATTGACCAGATCACTAGACATTGAGCTGCTCGGTGGCACATTAAGCCGCTCCCTCCTGGCGCAACGAGCACCTCCCTAGTACATTGAGTGTCTCCCTACCACATTAAGCTGCTCTATGGCACATTGAGTTGTTCCCTGGCACATTGTTCAGCTCCTTGGCTTATTGATCTGCTCTGTGGCATGCTGACCATTCAGGTACTACCAGCATATTTGTGATGGTGACGATGGTGCATCAGAAACGAAGTCAAAGAAAGCTTCAAGTTTATCAAAACATGTCCTTTATTCTGTACGTTTATTTTAAATTCAACCACAGCCAACGCGTTTCGTTCTACTGGAACTTCGTCAGGGCTCAAAAGTCTCAAAAAGGGCTCAAAAGGTCCTGTGCCCATAGAATCAAATTAGTAAAATGCCTCTGTAACAGTGGATAGGTGGAGTCATGTAGAAAATCCCCGCATGGACAGAAAATATCACATGGCGTAAAATATCGACTCACACTTCTCCATCTAAGACTGGAGGTTCACTCAGCAGGGACCGGTCACCCCAACCTATAATTGAAAATGACTGGACCAGTATTGTGGCCTGTTGTCCTCCGTACAGATCTGGAGGTTTGATTGTGGGGGTAATGGTCCCCCCTGAGTAATATTTGGAACACAGTGGGCCAAGGTAGCGGCCTACCGTCCTTTTTAGAAGAAGAACGCTCATCCCAAATGTATTGCACTGTCCTCGCCCTCTCAAATTTGTCTGATCTTCAGTGGAGTGAAAGTGCGGCAAGCTCCGAACTGGTGTGCACAGACAAAGGACTTTCCTTGTACTTTGAAATAGAGGTGCTGAACCTTGGTCAGCCGCATTGATCCTTTGCAACACTATCACCATATTCACCTGCCCATTGGAAATTCGCATAGCTATGATAGTTTCAACCTGGGATACGACAGCCTCGATTCTGATATTATTGTATTTTCTTACATATAGGTTTGGCTGGGTAATAAGCAGTCATTATGTCCCTGGATAGCTTAGAAAAGTGGTTTTCTTTCTCTCGACTCAGACCTTTGGATGACCATTTTTTAAGTAGTTCAGACTTCACCAGACCCACACTACTTCCACTTTGGCACAAATGTACCTCCTTGCTGTCAGTCAGTGTTTGTAATATGCACTCAATTCATCATAGCTGTAAGTAGAATTTGCTTCTACTTAGAACGGAGACAAGTTACAAAATTATCGAATATTTTGTTATTACTCCTTTCAGAGCTGCTTGTTAATATATAGCTGTGCGGCTACAAAGGTAAACTCACATTTTGGTAACTTTAAGTTTTTTCCTATTCACTAAAGGTATTTTACGAGTAGTATTTTACGAATGCAGAGTTTCCGCACTCATGGTGGAGACTCCACACATACAAAGAAAGGACAGTCCTTTTATGATATACAACTCGTAAAAATACCTTTGTGGATAAGAAAAAATCATCAACTTACACAATAGGTTACGCTTACCTCTTGAATCGTTCCCTATGTTTATAAAATTTGCTTTACAAAGCTTCATTTGACCCTGCTTTTCCTAGCTCTCTTGGGGAGAGCTCTACGCACTTCTTAGCTAGCATTGACCTCACTCGCTAAGCGTGGGCCAATATGGGACTAGTGTGAACCTTTGGTGCTTAGTCTGGGCTTACACTTCAGACAACAAATATAACAGTAAATGCTATTTCTGTATTTTGTTAAATATAAATATAAAAATGACAGATGCTTAAGCTGTCTTCCATCCACTATGTTAAAACATTTTTATGAAAAAAATATATTTCATTATAACATCTTGGTGTTAGAAGCTACTGAAAATCCTTATGTATTTCATTGTATAAAAATACCTGCAGCCGATAAATTTTGTTTTTTAACCTTTGTGATATTTCATCACCATATCAGTCTTAGTTTTTTTCTTAAATGTTGAGAAAACCTGAACAAATATTATTTTTAAAATTACTGTCAGCTCCTAAAATGATCACGTTCAGAAGACAAGTATTCCAGAAGCTGGTGGGAGGCATCCTCAATGAGAAGGAGGCTGTGCAGGCAGACAGAGAGGTTAGGAATCTAGTGACAGATTTCACGGAGTCCTGAGTATCAGGTGATCACAGCCTTATTTACATAATGTATTCATAGTTTGTCCACCAGAAGAATTACTAGCCAAATTTAAGATTAATTGGAGAAGCTGAAGACAGTTGTGAATTTACATAGAGTGAGAGTTAGTGCTTAATTTAGAGCTTAGCCCTAATGGATCCCAGCCATAACCTGCTGATGGCCCTGGTGCCCAGCTCTTGGTTTCCCGCCTCATCTAGAGGTAGAAGAGGTGCTGCGTTTCCAATGGTGGTGACACAGGCATCTCAGATTCTACGCCTTGAGAAACACCCTCAACAGTGCTGGTCAGTTGGCTCAGGTGGCGATATGCTGCTATGGCAACCGAAGGCAAACCCTGTTGATAATAGGATTCCTTCCAACACAGTATGTACCTTTTGCTTTAGTGGTACGGGACCACCAATCACAATATGGTGGGATGAAAAAATGATCAGATCAGTCCATTTCTGTCTTGCTGATTTCTGTAAATTGTCACCTCAGTAGCCATTGGCTTGTGCCTGTGAGATGTTTGTCAATGTGGGCTAGCTGGATGTACGTTGTTACAATGCATGCTTTTACCACGCATACCTTTACAACGCAGATTTTTCAACGCAAGTCGTTACAACGACTTGCGTTGGGGGTGCTGGATAGTGAATAGTTTAATTTACTATTCCAACTCCAGTACCCGTGGATAGTAGGGAAGGTGTTGGATTGAAAATTAAACTATTACCTATCCTACAGCGCCCCCCAGCGCAATCCGTTGTAATGACTTGCGTTGAAAAACCTGCGCTGTAAAGGCACTGTGTGATAAAAGTTGTGTCGTAAAGGATGTTTCCCGGGCTAGCTTTGCTGTCACCAAATTTGATAGGTAAATTAAATTATGTGTAGAAAAGGCAAAGCTTGGGACACAATGTGAAACATTCTATGGAGGCATTGACATACTATTTACTTATTTTAACATACAATGATCCAAAAGGGACGCTATCGCTATAAAAATGCAAATGTTTCTTATGAAGGAAATGAATCCTTCATCCTTTTGATAATGCTATTCACAAAAACATCCTATGACTTTGATTGCATGGTAACATTTAGTCTCACTCACAGTGTAAATGGTTTGTGTTCAACACTGGATGGTACAATGATCAGAGAGCAAGTCTAGCTGTGCACCCCTCCTTCTAGTCTGCTTACCCAAGTTATGCTTTAGAAATGATCTTCAGTTTTGGTTTAACTCTGTGTCCATTGTATGGGCCTCTAGAATCACATCGTTTTACTTTAAGACAGTCCTACAGAACAATGTCTTACCTCGCATATGTATGATATAGGTGTTTCACTCGGAGTGCCTTATGGAAATAACTGATTTGTAGACAACAAAGTCTTTGAGACTGAATTTGCATGACTACTGTGACAAAATATTTGCATGCCAAAGGAGGAATTGTTGTTTACACCCTGCTTGAAATACATTTGAATTCGCCTGAAATTTTTAATACTGTAAATAAAAGTCATTCCTTGTCCATCAGTGGGGATAAAAAGGTCTTTCTGTTACCGACCGGTTCAAGATATAGTTGCATACCTCTGTTTTTAGTGATCCTTAGTTAGACTATTAAACCCACACGGTTTGCAAAATAAACCACGTGGCCTGTTGCAATGAGCGACACCGGTACTAACTGTTACTCGTTCCTTCCCTTATCGATGGAACTGAACTCACACTGCACAGTGATAGCAGTTCATGTACAACACCGTTCCTCGAACAGAAACCATAAGCTGGAACACGAGGGCTGACCCAGGAGTGACGCAGCTGAATATTTCTCCACAGATACATAGGAAAGTTAGTATTGCGGGGCCCATTTTCTGAATCTTTTTATCCCTCAAAATCAAAATCGATATTTGCACTCAGAGAATGGTGCGAAAAATGTTTTGGAATATCAAATGTTTAGCCTTGTCTGAGATTTTCAATACTGGTAAAAATGTTAATGCTGTGCAACTGGTACAAAGGTATGTCATCTGGCCTTCGAAGTGCCCTTGACAAGGTGAGGGGAGGGGGCAAAAACACTTATAGAATTCAGTACGGGTTGTGACAAATCTTGGGCTGTGGCGAGTCACTGGAAAGTTAGGAAGACCACAAAATATGCAATCAGGAGACATATTGTATTGTATTGTAATTGCAGTTGTATAGCGCTTACTACCCCTGAGGAGGCGTCGAAGAGCTTTTTCGTCAGTAGTGAGCAGAGGCAGGTGCAACTAGAGATACGATGGTCAGTGACTAGATAGATGTTGACGATGAAGATGCGCAGAAGCTAGAACCAAATGAAAGCTGAAACCCTGCAGGGACTAGAATTAGGTTCGATTGGACGCTTGCAGAGACTAAAATGAATTTCAAGATGGAGGCAAACAATGACTAGATCTAAATTAACCTAGAGGAATGTAGTGACAAGATTTATGTTCTTCTGGACCCATGAATCACCTATACCGAGGTTCATGATGGAGGCATGTAGAAATACGTTCATGGTGGAAACATGTAGCAACTGAAACTAGGGTAAAGGTGGAGCAATGCAGCAACAAGGATTACATTCAGGGTTGAGACGCGCAGCAAGGAGGTTCTCTCGAATACATAAAACTAGAATTAGGCTTAATAAGGAGACGTGCCTGCAACAACTTGAAATGGGTCATGATGAACCCAAGCAGCTATAATATTTGGTTTAAGAAGGTGATATGCAGCTACTTCAACTTGATTCTAAGGGTGGTATGCAGCGACAAGAACTAGGTTCAGCGAGAGACATGCAGCAACTAGAATTAGGCCAATGATGTACGTATACAGTGACTAGAACTCGGTTCAGGATAGGGGAATGCAGTGACTACAACTAGGTCCAAGATGGAGTCATTCAGTGACTAGAACTAAGTTCAAGATGGAGGCATCCAGTGACTCAGTGACTAGAATTGAGTTCAAGATGGAGGCATCCAGTGACTCAGTGACTAGAACTCAGTTTAGAATAGAGGCATTCAGTGACTTGAACTACGTTCAAGATGGAGACATTCAGTGACAAGAACTAAGTTCAAGATGGAGGCATCTAGTGACTCAGTGACCAGAACTAAGTTCAAGATGGAGGCATCCAGTGACTCAGTGACCAGAACTCGGTTCAGAATAGAGGCATCCAGTGACAAGAACTAGGTTCAAGATCAGAGGCGCAACTAGAGCCATATTTCGGGGGTGCTAAGAAAAAATTTCGGGGGTGGGGGCTGAAACTTTAAGCAATAGGCAGAGTGAAGCTGCGGGGGCTCTTGGGAGGGGTGACACAACATCAAAGCCCCATTAACATGCACATGGTCTTTTAAAGATCTGTGAAGTGCTCGGTGCGGCTCTGTCTGTGCCCGGAAGCTGTCTGAGCCCGGGCTGCCACACTCGACGGGGTTGGCTGAAGCCCTTTGATTCCAATGGGTGTTGCGCGCCTGTTCAAGATGGAAACATTCAGTGACTAGAACTAAGTTCAAGATGGAGGCATCCAGTGACTCAGTGACTAGAACTAAGTTCAAGATGAAGGCATCCACTGGCTAGAACTAGGTTGAAGATGGAGACATTCAGTTACTAGAACTAAGTTCAAGATGGAGGCATCCGGTGACTAGAACTAGGTTCAGCATAGAAGCATGCATTGACTAAAACTAGGTTCAAGAAGGAAATATGCAGTGACTAGAAATCGGTTCAACGTGGAGACAGGCAGTGATTAGTACTAGGTTCAACATAGAAGCATGCACTGACTAGAACTCGGTTCAAGATGGAGGCATTCAGTGACTAGAACTAGTTTCAAGATGGAGGCATGCAGTGCCTAGAACAATGTTCAATATGGAGGCAGGAAGTGATCAGAATCAGGCCCATGAAGGATGCATGCAGCTACTACAACTAGGTTAAACGGAAAACACGCAGCAACTCGAATTACATGGCTATGAATAACTTCAGAGAATTTGTGACCATGTCCAATTGGTTGAATCGAGACGGTCAACTTACTGAAAGGTGAGAATTCATTGGTATCATCTTTGCAGAAACGATAGCTCTGACTCACAGGGATTGGCGAATAGCCCGTGTTTCGTGAGGAGAAATGTGCAGGTTATGAGCCAGTGGTGTTGGCTGCGAGAACCTGTAAATGTCTCTAATGTCCTCGACTTTGAACCTCACTAAACATTTGATCAGGGATGATTTGGAGAACTGCCCTGGTTTGGTTTAATTGCACGGAAGCTTTGAAGTTGTTGCTCTTCACAGCACACTGATTTCCGGTGCCGCAAGTACATCGTATGCAACACGAAGCTGCCGCTTCAACTTTGATTAAAAAAGATGGTGTAGGCGTGCTGGAGTCCCCCTCCGGGTTGTGTTTTTTAATAAATTCGCTAGCTAGAGCCAGCGGCCCTGCACGTTGGATAAAAGCCCTGGGCGAACAGCTTCCTCTCTGAGACGACTTTATAGTTTTCAGCTTTTTTTATAAAGCTTTTTGCGATGAAGGTGGGAAAGTGGGTCGGTGTCCAAATATAAGGTGTGTGCACATGGCCGGACTTGGAACCAATACCAGCTATGGCAAAAATGTGATAAAAAGCCTATCGTTGCTTTGTGCGAATGAGTTTAGGGAGCAAGTGGATAGTGGGAATATCTGGGGGGAGCTTCTTATCCATCCATTTTTTTATTTTTATTTAAATGTGGGTTTTTAGCGGTGCAAATTAAAGCACTATTTTTCAAATATATATGTGAGGGCAGGATCACGGCAGCCCACCCTTATCTGATGAAAGCAGACCCCTATCTTCTGGATTTTAGTACACAGACATTCAGTCTATCTATTACACTACCTGTAGGAGGGAGGCCGCTATATTTTCACTCTTAGCTATTTTGTTTATCACAGCTAAGCTTCCATCTCTGTAGTTTGTGATCAGGAAAGAAGGGCTGGAGCCACCTTTGAAAATATCGGGCGTAGGACTCAATCTAGACTCCACCTCTGATCAGGCCCCTCGGGTCATGTGCCCGCCACTCCTGCGCACGATTCCCACCCATTTAAATGATGACTGGTACCCAGTTGATGAATACCAAGAGCAGAAAGCACCTAGGTATCATATGCCTCTTGTCTCTCTCCAATGAGACTCACAAATGGCAAACAGATGTCACTAGCTATTGGGGGTGAGCATTGCAATGAGGGGTAAGAATAATGTTCGGAGACGCAAATTACACTACAGGTTCTAACTTTGGTCACTGTGCTAGTATCCTGATATATGTATCATATACCCGTAATATTTTAGTTCAGTGGCTTGATATTACGATCTAGATAAGTGATGAAGGGCATTCTATCTTGGCATCTACTGGTCTCTGGTCTTAGTTTGAGAGTGTGGATGTCATAATTTGAAATGTCTTTTCTTTTCCCCCCGGAATATTATATAGCGCACACGCGACCTGAAGGTATCGGGTATCAGAGCGCTTTACATGGGCACCAGTTGCTTACAAATGGACACATTCCTTTTTTTTTGTTAAGCACAGGCAGATTAAGTGATTGGCCCAGTCGTGCGTCGTTGCCGAGACTCGAACCCGGTTCCCCAGATTTGAGGTCGACTGCCCTAGCCGTTAGGCCACATCTTCTCCCCTGTCTTACTTATTGTATTGTTGTGTAGCATTTCTTTAGCGCTTTCCTATCTCTTGGTGAGGCCCCAAAGACTTTGTGGGAGGGAGAAGAATGTTGGTAGTGGTCATATCCAGTGGTTGAGTTTTGGGGCTGCATGGGTGACCACATTAATCAAGAGAGAAAGGATCACTTGTCCTGTACAACCTTTAGGCCTGCAGGAGTGGGTTGGTTTGGCGTCCCAAAGTAAAAGACCCTCATGCACGTGATGGGTATGGTGGTGTTCAAGCGGTATATCTTAGTTCTCCGCTGTGTACGTCACGTGTGTGCATAATCATAAGGTCATTGAGTTATGCAGCCTCCACCTGGAGGATCTTACCCAAGGTTGTGCCAGTAGTGAGCCAGTGATAGGGAGTCAATAAAAAGGCCCGGAAAACCAGATAAAAGGTATTTATTAGGTCTGGGTTCGGGTCTGAAGAACTCTATAGATGTGCACCTTTAGATGAGTTATGCGTCGTAGATGCACACAGAGTTATAAAGTTAAAAACATTGTAAAGGGGAAGTAGGGAATGGTCAACATGTTTCTGCCCTTTCTGCCTAGATTAGGGTTTACAGGTATTCGTCAGGACCGTTTACGTGAATGAGGTGAGGGAAAGAAATTAATAAAGTGCTCTCAAAAACAAGGTGATCAGAAAATAGGATTAATTAACCTGTTTTCTTTGAGTAAAGGTCTCAATGTACCTGGAATAGAAATAACACAGATGCTTTTACACATACATGGGGAAGGGGAGACATTTACAAGGGGACAGATAAAAGCAGGTATCTGCTTAGTAAGTCTAACACATTCTTAGACTACATTCACAATTGAAAAATGGCAATACTTCATAAACCAACAGTACATCATGGCAATGTCAACTCTCTCATCTCACACTCCACGCTAGTGCAGTGGGCTGTTGCATGCTCAGGGAAGGTGGATCATGCATGTTTTCTTAAAATCACTCATATTTAAGATTTGGGTAAAGATTTACCTAGGGGGTGTTTGTGTCGGTGGGGCCCACCTGGTAATAGATCGTATTTGTAACCCACCATTAAGGTTCTCACATTGCTAAGTGGGAGCGTCAGGCTTCAGGATTCGTTTTAGTGCCAGTGGTCACGTGGTGTACTGGGGGGTGTTTGTGTCGGTGGTGCCCACCTGGTAATCGATCGTATTTGTAACCCACCGTTACGGTTCTCACATTGCTAAGTGGGAGTGTCAGGCTTCAGGATTTGTTTTGGTGCCAGTGGTCACGTGGTGTGCTTTTCGTGATCCCAGACGTGATAAAAAATATATATAGTTCATTACCTTGCGCGTCAATTGTGAACGCTTCTATCGGGTGCAGGGCCCGGAGTGGACTAGTTTGGGAAAACGGGGTATCGGATTATTGTAAAGTCTGCTCAGTGATACTTGCGGTTGTGTTGTTTCGAGCCGATTCTTCTCGATACCTATTACGCCCGCTCCTCGCGTCTACGCTGAAGACGCTGCTCGCTGTCACCCGGAAACAGTTGGAACTGTTTCCGGGTAGATCTTATGGGCGTTTTTCAAGGGGCGTGGTTTTCGGCGCAATGGTTATGTTTGGTTGTCATGGTTACCTCGGTGATCTTAATATGCCGAGTGGAGGCCGTGAAGATTTTCATTTATTTGTGTTCACGTACTGGTTTCAAAATAATATAGAAACTCTTGTGATATTTTAATCCCAGTGCGTTAACCATTGATAGTATGGATATAAGAGATGAAGTATTTAATGACACAAAAGTCTGGTCTATAATAAGATCCTGATACGCTGGTGGATCTCCCAGTGGTATGAGCTGGAACACTTTAGGGTGCAGACTCCTGAAATAGTAGTGTAGTTTACATTACTCGGTACATATTTAATAAATATCAAGGGTATCTCATGAGACCCCATAGTTCTTATATTGTTTAAGGAAACATTAGAGATGTTATCCGAAATAAAATTGAAACTAATCCCAGTATGTTAACCATAGCTAGTATGGGTATAAGGAATGAAGAATTTAATTATGCAAACGTCTTGGTCTGTAATAAGATACTGATACGCTGATGGATCTCCCAATGGTGTGAGCTTAGGCACTTTGGGGTGCAGACTCCTGAAATAGTAGTGTAGTTTATATTATTCAAGTCAAGTCAAGTCAAGTCAAAGGATTTATATAGCGCAATACATACCCAGAGGGTCTCAAGGCGCTTAAGAAGGGGTGGGGAGTTACTTATCAAATATCCACGTTTTAAGTTGCTTTCTGAATGCTAGGTGGTTATGGGTAAGGCGAAGGTAAGTGGGAAGAGAGTTCCAGGTTTTAGCTGCCAGGTAGGAGAAGGATCTACCTCCCATGGTGGTCTTGTTGATACGAGGTACAGTGGCAAGGGCTTGGTTGGAAGATCGAAGCTGGCGGGAGGGGGTGTAGAAGGACAGTCGTGTGTTGAGGCATTCTGGTCCGATTTCGTAGAGTGCTTTGTGTGCGTGGGTTAGGAGCCGAAAAGTGATCCTTTTATTGACGGGAAGCCAGTGGAGGTTTTTCAGGTGACCAGAGATATGTTCTTTACGCGGGATGTCTAATATGAGCCTGGCAGAGGCGTTTTGGATTTGTTGGAGTTTTTTCTGGAGTTTAGCGGTAGTCCCGGCGTATAGGGTGTTTCCGTAGTCGGTACATGTTGGTGACCCCAAGAAAGTGATTCAGCCTTGGTGAAGGAGCATGCATGTATGATTCATGCTTGTGGTTGTAAGTGGAGTGTGAGGATGTAATCGTAAGAAGCATACACAAACAAGTCAACAGTTGTGGCATGGATTTAGTGGTACCTGGCATTTGATAAAAGCAAGGCCCTTATTATTCTGCTAAATTCCTGATGATTGTTGATGATCCTTAATCCCTATGGGAGTGTATTCCAGATCTTGTATGTCAGTACTTAGAAGTGGCTTTAGCCTCGGGAATAATTTTGTTAAAGAAGGATTATCGGATAAGGGTCCATTCATCTAAGGTTTTTCCTTTGGTTGTATGATCTGAGTTTGCATTGTTGGGACATTGATCCTGTCCCATGGATCACCGTGTATACCAGTAATACTCAAAATAAGGCATAGGGGCTGCATGTGGCCATCTTGACCTTTACATGCTGCACCCTGGTTCAAAGAGGCACTGGGATGCTGCTTACTCGACTCCACTAAACCTAAAAAGATGTTAAATAAACGGGCAAGCATTTCTTTAAATGTTGATTGAATCTTCCAGCAAACGTGTGAAATATGGAAAAGTAAATTCAAATAGTGTATTTCATTAACCTTCAGAACCGTTTCACCTTAGTACATCAGAATATATCAGTGCATTGAGAAGTATTTTTGAAAAGTGATAGTTTTCAAACATGAATTTAGAAACATTCATGCTTCCACCCACCCTGACAACAATGCCAGTAGTGACCTAAAAAGCAAGTTGGGTATGTGCACCTTTTGGCCAATCTTGGTTGCTATTATACAGAAACGACATTATAGTTTACTAGCAAGAAAGGGGCTGGGGGCAGTACACCCGCTCCCGCCCGACCCCATCCCGCACCGACTCCCTCCCGCCCCGACTCACTCGTGCCCCCTCCCGCCCAGACTCACTCGCGCCCCCCTCCCGCCCAGACTCACTCGCGCCCCCCTCCCACCCCGACATTTTCATTTACTGCTGCCGCCTTCTTTCCTCCCCCTGCATCACAGTCTCACTTTCCCTTTCCTTACCTGTGCCGCCGCTCCTCACTGCACAGCCGCTCGTCACTGCACCGCCCTCCTCCTTCGTCGTCATCACGCACGTCGCATCGCGGCCAGCGCTAGGTCCCGGCCGGCGCTACTTTCAGGGGATTACTTTGTTTACAAACGTAATTTTTTTAATTGACTTTTTAAAAAAAAATATATAGCCTATGTCCATCTACACACCCTGACATTTTCATAGATGTATCAGGTGTGTAGATTGGCGCTGTGGTTCCCGAGTTTACCTGGCCAAAAGGTGCAAGTTCTCTCTTTATAATAGTAGTATAGATTAAATCAAACACAGCAGGTTTTGTACAGCTCAAATCTTGAATTCTTGTATTTGGATGTCCTCTTATATGTGATAATGAAGTAAAAGGAGGGAAAACGAAAAATAACAATTGCCAAGGATCACACAGTTTGAGCACATGGGGAAGCCGGGATTGATTCACATATTCTGGTTTCATATTGTGCAATTCAGCCACTAAATGTACATGTTTCACCTCCCCTACACCCATCTTTTCTCGCCCTGTCCACTCAACAGCCACCCTGCTGGCTTATTTGTCCCTCGGCCACACCACAGATTAAACATTTTGTCCCCTGGTAAAATGTCTGCGAGTACCCATGCTGTTTAGAATGCAAAGAGCTTTGAAGAATATGTGCCACGGTAGCCAGTTAAATTTTTGAGTCCAGAGTTGGTGAACTGGTCAGTTAGGAAAAGTTGTATAATGCCGCTTGTCAAGGAATGTGGGAATGTCCTGTAAAGGAAACAGTCATGAAACCTTTGAGACAGTACATGGCTGTACCTCACACTCTCATTGGCTGTCAGGAGTGATTACAGTTCTATAAGTCCTACTCTTCAGCAAAGTAGTAGCTACAACACTAACAAGTTGACAAAACAAGTTGAGTCATGCATTTATAGTCTGATGCTCAGAGAGTGTCAAGGCACATGTTGACAACTACAACCTGGAACGGTGCACACTTATTTCAGAATGACTGATAGTTTAACAGTACCAGCAACAAAGGATTGGCAGCTACATAGTGACTTGTGTGTTAGCTTCTTAGTTTGGACAGAGGAGAGCACACTGTACTCTCATTTACTGATTTGTCTTGGGTGGGCTGGTACAGCATGAACGCATACGTCTGTGTCCCCAGTTTGTCTAGCTGCCCAGCCTAGGGTTTCCATTTAAAAACCATTCTGATCTGGTACGTTTGGCTGATTGGTGCGATTAAAGTACGTAGCAGGGATAAAGGGCTAGTGGACATTCCTACTGGAATCTGGGTTCTCTCAGTTACCCGCAGAAGGTCTAAATTGGAAGAGTCATACATGTGCTCAGAAGGTTTATTAACCCAAGACTTCAAGTACCACAATGCATTAGTTGGTAATATGAAAGCCCAGGACTTTAATGATGGTATTCCCGTCAGATGACTTTATCTGTGCACTCTTAGGTATGCTCTGTAAAGTGCTCTTTTAGACAAGTGGCTGAGTATTTTTAGGAGAGAGCTCTTATTATTCTAATACACCTTTATACCAAGATGTCCATGTCATCTTATTTATTAGTTCTGGGAAACCGGAGTAAAGAAATAATATTTAGCAGTGAGTCCTGATGATCCTATGGAGTCATTTCATTTCCGTCTTGCAAACATCACTTGATTTCTAAGATAAAGCGCACACATACGATTGGTCACTAGCAGTACTTAAGCTACCATACTAATGCGATGGTAGCTAAGTGAGTTAGTGTGCTTTCTGAAATGGCCTTTGTGCTACACCAGATTGTGGGTTGAATCTTGGTCACTCTAATTAATTCTTCTGAAGGTAATTCATTTTGTTCAATCTAGTTTAGTAATGACTTAACTAATTGAATTTAAATTCTATCTGCAGGAGTTAATATTTACGTAGACTCCAAATTCCTAGTTGCTTATACTAGACTATCAAAAATTGGATTTATGTCTTTTATTCCTCTCCTATCCAATCATCTCCTAGTTACCTCTACTAGTATTCTGTATGTAAGTGTTGTGGACATGGCAATATATTTATTATTTGTTAAATAAACTAGGATCTAGGAGATAAATTGAGATAAGAAATGCAGAAGTGGAAGAAAGGTAGTCAGACATTTGAAGATGTAGACAGATTGGTGGAGGAGTGAGTCAGCGGATAGATGGATGGATGGAAAGATGGAGGGGGATTGTTAGATAGACAGTCGGCCTGAAGGATAAATAGCAGGTGGTGGACAGATAGACAGACTGACAGATGCATAGTTAGTGGCATTTTCTGCATTAGGGCATAGGGTCCCACTCCTGTCCTTTTCTAGCCTCCTTCACTTAAAGTTAGAATTAACACAGCTGATTGGTGACTTATGGTGGCTGACCTTAGATCTGAGCGAGTGAGATACTTTTACAAACTGCGCATGTCTAAGCATGCAGGTCATGCTCCAGCTTTCAGAGGTCTTACCCATGCACAACCCTTGCATCTCAAGTAAGCGTGGTGATGGCCCTTGCCTATCTCCTTCACCTCCTCCTGGAGTGCTGGTAATAAGAAGCCGCAGGTGTTTTACTTTCAAGCCCCTGCTTCAGAAATCGGCATGTCACTCAGCTGCATGCCGTACTCTTCTTAACCCTACCCTTTCCCATCTTGCCACAGGATGGGATGGCATCGCAAGATTATTTAACAACACCCCACCCTCATTGCTTAATTTGAGCTTGCGGTATTTGGTGCCCGGCACTTAATTGTCAACACTGGGGCTCCTGACAGTATGCCACAAGGTGGCGTTGTCTGGCCAATTTGGGGATGAACACAACAACAGTTAATCAATTTAATATACAATAAAAATGAAGATTACCTGCCGCCCAAGTCATTTCGATTGCTCTGGAGGCCGGAATCAGTAATAAATGTCGCAATTGAACGGGTGTGATGGTTAGTAGCTGTGTTGTTACTATCATTGGAAGACCTGGCAGGGGTAATGTGTGGTGCACGGAGCAGAGGCCTCTTAACGAGAGCCCTGGCACTTAATTGTTTTACAAATTAAGCACTGCAGTCTCAAATAAGGTGAGAAAGGTGGTGTTTAGTGCGTGCAATATCACCCAGGAGACGCGAGCCATTCAGAGTTTCAAATAATACACTGTGCAGCGCACTGCCTGAAACTCCCAAGTAAGTAGCAGCCTTTCAGGGGTTTTGTGTAGAAAGGTTTTTATAAATCTGTTCTTTGTTCTCTCCCATTTCCTATCTAATCTCGATCCAGCTGCAATGGGGTCGGTATTAATTGATTCATAGTTGGGACTGCTAATGCTTATTTTTTTCCCCCGCAGTTTACAGTCCGCTGATGTGAAGTGGGACATCTAGCTCTTTCAACGTCACTTTAAACAAATGTGGTTTGCAGGGGAAATAAAACAGGCATTGGCTAAGCCACTAAGTGTAGCTTTTTTGATTCTAAGTGGAAATTTGTGTAAATGGCAAGTCATTGATTGCCATTTTAGGCTGGCCTGTAAAGCACTCAGGCAATGCCAGAAGGGCGGGTTTGAAAGTGCCAGTAGACGGACCTGTGTTTCTGGTCCAGTGGGTCGTGCCAGGCTAAAAAACACAACGTGGCCCACACACAGGCTTTTCAAGTGTGTCTATCTGACAGCGTCAGAGTCACTGACAAGCCTGTCCATCACTGCTGTTTGGAGAGGGGTCCTAAGTGGGTGGGGAACGAAGTGTAACTGGGTATTTGAGGTGGGTGAGAAGCATTGTGAATCCATAATGTGAATGTGTGAACACCGTCTGCCACCACACCCTACACACACGCTTCCATAACGCAAGAATCCATGACAAAGCCCTGGACTGGACCACCTCCTTCATAACCGGCAGAACCCAGAGCGTCCGCCTCCCTCCATTCCGATCTGAAGCCACCAAGATCATCTGCGGCATACCCCAAGGATCATCCCTTAGCCCGACACTCTTCAACGTCTACATGGCACAGCTCACCAACATAGCCCGATCGCACGACCTCAACATCATCTCATACGCCAACGACACCCAGCTGATCGTCTCCCTCACCAAGGCCCCCACCACCGCTGAAACCAACGTCCATGAAGGAATGAAAGCCGTCGCCGAATGGATGAATAACAGCCGGCTGAAACTGAACACGGAGAAGACGGAGGTCCTCATCCTTGGCTCCACCCCGCAGCCTGGGAGGACTCCTGGAGGCCGGCCACACTGGGTGCTGCACCAACACCCACCGACCACGCACGCACGCAACCTGGGGTTCATCCTAGACTCATCAATATCAATGACCCAGCAAGTCAACACCTTCTCCTCCTCCTACTTTAACACCCCCCGCATGCTCCGCAAGATCTACAGATGGATCCCCACTGGAACCAGAAGGATGGTCACCCAGGCTCTCGTCAGCAGCAGACTGGACTATGGCAATGCCTTCTATGCAGGAACCACAGCCAAACTCCAGAAACGACTACAAAGCACACAGAACGCCTCTGCACGGATGCATGACGTTACAACGCATGCTTTTACCACGCATGCTGTTACAACGCAAGTATTACAACGAAAACCTTTACAACGCATTACACTTGGGGGTGCTGGATAGTGAATAGTTTAATTTACTATTCCAACTCCAGTCCCCGTGGACACTAGGGAAGGTGTTGGATAGTAAATTAAAACTATTCCTTATCCTAGAGCGCCCCCCAGTGTAATGCTTTGTAATGGTTTTCGTTGTAATACATGCGTTGTAACAGCACTGCGTGGTAAAAGTTGCGTTGTAAAGGTTGCATACCCCTCTGCACGCCTCATCCTCCACAGCCACATCACAGCCCACCTGAGAAACCTGCACTGGCTCCCCGTCAACAAAAGGATCCCCTTCAAGCTCCTCAGCCATGCTCACAAGGCACTCCACAACAACTGAACAGGATGTCTCAACGAACGACTCACCTTCTACACCGCGAACCGCCAGCTTCACTCTGCTGACCTTGCCCTCGCCACCATTCCACGCATCCACAGAACGACCATCGGTGGCAGATCATTCTCCCACCTCGCCGCCAAGACATGGAACACCCTCCCCATCCACCTCCGGCAGACCCAGGACCTGTTGACCTTCAGGAGACTTCTCAAGACCTGGCTGTTGGAGCAGTAGCAGCACCCCGCCCCAGCGCCTTGAGACCTTCATGGGTGAGTAGTGCACTTTACAAATGTTTGATTGATTGATTGAACATGAGACAGTAAGTAAAGGAAGGAATTACGCGGAAGGAGAGAATTTTTTTATTGAGAGTGTGCATCAATATAGTCTATAGGTAAAAGCGTATGGGTTGGTGGACCAAAGCCTGCCAATGTTGGTCAATGTTTGAAGGAACCCTGGACATTAAAAGTTTCTTACCTCTAGCCAGGTGTGGCAAATAGGTTGAAGCAGAAGCTCTAATTTGATTGAGCTCAGGAGGACGAAAGACCAAGTGCACCTGTTGTGAGTTAAACATATGACTTAGAGAGCCAAAACAGCAAGGGCTCAAAGGACTGGCCACTTATGCTGGCTTGAAGGGTGAAATCTTGTGTATGGACTTATGTTCCACTACTTTTTCCAGACACCAAACGGCACTATAGATAGGCGGTATGTGATAGACAGATAGACAGACAGATAGACAGACATATAGATAGATAGATAGGCAGATAGACAGACAGATAGACAGACAGATAGATAGACAGACAGACAGACAGACAGACAGACAGACAGACAGACAGACAGACAGACAGACAGACAGACAGATAGATAGATAGATAGATAGATAGATAGATAGATAGATAGATAGATAGATAGATAGATAGATAGATAGATAGATAGATAGATAGATAGATAGATAGATAGGAAGAGGAGTGGAGAAGAAATAGATAGATAGATAGATAGATAGATAGATAGATAGATAGATAGATAGATAGATAGATAGATAGATAGGAAGAGGAGTGGAGAAGAAATAGGCATCAGGAGAGGGAAGTGTTCAGGAACAGCTTCAGCAATTACAGGGTATCGCATTCATCATCTCACATTTAGAGCACGTTGCTGTGTGCCTTGCAGCCCACCTGCTTCCTGGGCAGGGATTCATCATCATTCATCTCCCTAATGTAGCTGACTTTATGGCAGATCTCAAAATATCACTTGAGTGTGATTTATGTGGGATAGCTAACCATGCGACATCAACAGCGGCTTCATTAGAAGTTTTCTTTGAAAAATGGGACTGAACTACACACACATATGTGTGTGTGTGTGTGTGTGTGTGTGTGTGTGTGTGTGTGGTGTGTGTGTGTGTGTGTGTGTGTGTGTGGTGTGTATGTGAATCGATTCTCCACACCAGTTCCTTCTGCTACGATACTTCCTGGTCCAGAAAGCAAGCAGCACAACTCGGAGGTAATCCAAATCCTTTTTCTGTATTTAATTTTTTATCACCTCATAACAATTAAAGTGCATTGTTCAGTTTTACAGGAACATACCCTACGCGTTTCAGCTGAAGCCTTCCACAATATATATATATATATATATATATATATTGATTTAATGAAAACAACAACTGTTAATGTGACGTTATAGTTAAGGAGAAAATGTCAGTTTAATTGTAACATTTTAATTTTAACAAAAAAACACTGAAATACACCAGTTATTTGAAGTAACTGTAACTCATACCATTTACTAGAGCATGTCCTGAGCGATGTAATATGTGAAACCATTAGCAACGCTGACATTTTCACCTTTGTATTACGTCACTTTAACATTTGTTTTTTTCAGTGACTTTCTAATTTAAAAAAAAGTAGAGTCATATTTTACTACCATAAGCAACAGGTGAACCAACAGCTATCCAAGTACCTGGAACAACACAGCCTTCTGGAACCCTCGCAGTCTGGATTCCGTGCATCACACAGCAGGGAGGCCGCACTGTTAGAGGTGATGGACACCATAAGGATGACTTTGGATAGAGGGACCCCAGTGAAGTTGAAGTTGATAACAAAGTTTATTTAGACAATAGTCTATAAACCATACATAGACAATGGATTACACATAGTGATAAAAGATCTTTAAAACTACAATTCATTTTACACATTTACAACACTTGTAAAACCATAGCATAAAATTGGGAAACACTGTACTTTTTAATCTCTCTCGCCCTCCTTTGCTACCTCCGTTACATATTCTCTAGTTGCTTTCAGAAATTTCCCCAATGCAATTGTAATATCCAAGAAAGACATTTCTGTAAGGAGGTCAATGGCATCTGCACGGGAGGTCACCTGATATTTTAAAAAAATTGGACGTAAAAAGGTTTTCCGAATTGCTAAAATCCATGTACAATCAAACAATATATGTAAAATATCATTTCTTACTCCTAGACCACATTTACAGGTTCCGTCCGGATGGATCAGGGCCATTCTTATTTTTCTTTCAATCTTCCATGGGTTTAGGCCCACCCGAGCCTTTAAGATTTCGTGTCTTAGCCATCTATTGGGCAGTAAATCCAAATATGGGAACCGGACCTCCTTTTCCCATTCATTCCTTACCCAATTCACTGATTTTTTTAACCTCAGATAATCCAGGTCTTGTGATCTGGAAAATTCAAGCCCTTTGTCTCTAAGCATTTTTTTAGTGCAGACTATATTCCACAATGGTGGAGAGAGGCTCAATTTCAAGCGCGCAGCTACCGTCTGGAGAGTTTTCTTCACATCTCGCGCCCAGCGTAAGCTGCTCGCTTGAATTTCCTCTCTACACCAAATCGATACCTTCTCTTCACCACCAGACTCCTGTCGGTTCCAAAATCTTATTAAGGACGTTTGAGTCTTTACATCCCATGATGTCAATCCCACCTCCATTCTGATAGATTGGATCATGGAGCTATTTGGTAAGGCCAACAACATTTTTAAAATTTTACCTTCTTCCCGATCCCACCCTCTTTTACCACTCAGGTAAAGCACCTCTGCACCATAAAGCACTTGTGGGGGGATCATCACTTCAAATGCCTTTAAAAGCGGTCTGTGTGACATGTCACCGTAATCTTTATTGAATTTTTTCAGACCACAGACCGAGGAATAAGCCTTAGCCATCTGTGCCTCCACTTGGGTATTCCACTTTAGTGAGCTATTAAACCAGAGGCCTAAATATTTGTATTCACCTACTACGTCTAGTTTTTCCTGTCCTAAAAACCAGTTAAAATTATTTACCCTCTTTCCAAAGCATAGGATCTTAGTTTTTTCCATATTTACAGTTAAAAACTTTTTATCACAATATTCTTTAAAAACATTTAATTTCCTTTGGAGGCCCATTTCGGTTTGATCCAAGATCACAAGGTCATCGGCATATAAAAGGCATGACACTTTATTGCAATTCATACGTGGACTCGCACTTCTTTCAACTTCCAGGGCAGCGGGGAGATCTGCCAAGAAAATTGAAAAAAGCAAGGGTGCCAAAACGCACCCTTGTCTCAAACCATTCCTTACGGCGATTTTATGTGTTAATGAGCCCTTTGTGTCTTTAATGACCTGGGCCCAATTGCCACTATGTAAATCTTTTAGGATGTTTAATATACCCTGTGGCATTCCATAGTTTTCTAATACTTCCCAGAGGCTATTTCGGTCCACCGTGTCGAACGCAGCCCGGAAATCGACGAAACAGCAAAATAATTTGCCATTTTGTTCCATCGATTTCCTAGCCAATGCCCACAGTGCAAAGCAATGATCTATCGTCGAGTGGCCTTCTTTGAAGCCACCTTGTTCAACGGGGACGATAGACCTATGTTCCACCCAAACTTTTAGCTTTCCAAGGATTATTTTAGAGAAAACTTTTTCACCTATATCCAATAGGTTTATTAGTCTATAATTCTTCGCAGCATATACATCCCCCTTCTTATGTAGTGGTCTTATTATTGCTCCCTTCCAGTTTGGAGGCATAATCCCTTGATCTAAAATTAAGGTAAACATTTTCGCAAAGAATTCCGTCCACCAGGTCTGGTTTAGGTTTAGTATCAGGGCTGGTAAATTGTCTGGGCCGGCAGCTCTGGTTAAATTTAGTGTCCTTATTATCTTATGGACATTATTATTGAGCATTCTTGTTTTAGGTCCTCTACTAGGCCTTTCCAATCCCCTGGTACCTCATTTCCAGTCCCCCTCCCAGGGGCGTATAATTGCTCTATGTACTCTACCCACGCCTCTTCTTCCACAACGCAAGACATAGGAGCAACCGAAGGTCCCGATGCTGACTGAATTAGCTTCCAGAACTGCCGTGTGTTCTTGGTTTCGATTGCTTCTAATAGCTTGCTCCAACACATTTCTTTATGGGATCTTTTAGCATTGCGTATTAGGGCGATATAATCTCTTTTTATTTTTACTAGGTTATCCGCCCTTGTTTTCTCAAATTTTTTCCGTAGTCTACGTTCTTCTCTTCTAACTTCTCTTTTCTTTAGTAAGCAGTCCTGGTTAAACCAAGATCCTTGCTTTGCTTGTGCCCTTCCATTGTTCTTATTGGTGCTTTCGTCATGCCTTAATTCTACGCTTATGCTTTTCACTACTTGAGTTATTTTCTCAATGTACCAACATAAATTTTGGCCACACAAGAGACCTAGTTGCACCTTATGTTGTAGACTAGTTAGTCTCTCGATATATTTTTCTGTTAACCTAGTGGTTATCCGCTTAGGATAGTCCATCTCTTGGGGCATAACTCTATCGCATACTGTATGTTGGACACATACAAGCTCTAGTTTTAATATTTTGTGATCGCTGCAATCCGCAGGGTCAATCCTGAAAAGTTTTACCAACTCAAAATTCCAAGCCAACATAAAAATATAATCTATCGGGCAATTTTGAGATCCATATTTAAAGGTTTTCTTCGCCGGGCAATCCTGAGTTGTCCTTCCATTTAGACAAAATAAACTTTTTGTTGCCAAAAAATTGCCCAAGTTGGCCGCGTTAGGTGGTATTTTATTTTCCAGAAATACGGCTTTTTTTACTTCACATGCCTCTAGGATTTCTGTATACAACAGCTCTGACAATTTTGGGTTTAGTTTGTGATTAAAATCTCCCAATAACAATAACAAGTCATTTCCATACTTATCACATAGTGTATCCATATCATTCTTAAAATATAACAATTCATCTCCATATTCCTTTCGTGAACTCCACTGTATATATACATTTAGAATCAACATATTTTCATATTTTTTATCAATAATTGATGTTTGAATTCTACAAGCCAAGAGCCACTTAGATGTCACGGGTATCTGATGGGCCGTACGTAGTAAACAAGTTGAGATCAAAGTCAACAAGCCACCGGCTGGGCGGCCCGAAGTAGATTTTTCTGCTGGGCGATAAATTTGTTTAAACCCTTCCACAACCGGGGGTTCACCACAGAGCCAGGTCTCTTGTATACAAATAATTTCACACTTTTTTGCGAGATCATTCAAAGCTTCCCGTTTTACTTGGGTACCCATCCCATTTATGTTCCAAGAGACCATGCATATGCTCCGTGGCTGCCCCTTAACCTATTCTACATCACTTAGGTGGTCATAGATTACAGATTCCTCCCTATAACTTTGTGAGGGGCCTGCCGGACTTTCAATATTGCTCCAATTTTTCCAAGACTCCACTAGGTCTGAATTATTTATCACTATATTAAGATTTTCCCGCCCTTGTTCCCTATCCCTTCCTGGTAGCTTCACTTGTCTCTTAAGTAACCCCGCATGGTGCTTTAGGAAAGATCTCTGCTGAGGCACCATCCGATCTTGTACTAACTCTTCTTTGGGCACTAGCCTGATCCCCTCTTTTTGGATCTCCTGCTCTGCATTTATTATTGCCGTTAAGGCCAGAGCAGAATAAAACTGTACCTTAGTAACTTCCCTACCATCACCATTTGCCTGAAATCCCACCTGTCTCAGATCCTCTGTGCCTATGCTTTTTAAATTTGGGCAGTGCGCAAAAATGTTAAGGAGGTGAGACCTATTTAGAGGGGCGATCTTTTTTACTTTTTTCCACCCCTTCCCCATTTTACTTGTTCAAAGTAGAGTAACTTGTTTCCTTGATCCATCTCTTCTCCCAACTTAACTTTCCCCTGTTTTTGTTCATTGTTAATTTTTCGAACCCCCACCGGGCTACCTACCCAATATACCTTCTTTTTTGCTGGGACCTTCCGGGCGGGTGTACTCATTTGCTCAGTGGCCGTCTGTCTTATATTATTTTCCACCTTTTCCTGGCGCGATTGCTTCTTACCACTGCTTCCCTCATTTGCTAACTTCCTGCCACACATTTCTGAGCTTGTTCCAATTAATCTGGATTCCTTAATCTTTTTATGAGTCTGGGACTTGGGATCTTTTCCTACTGCTTCTGTTATCTCATACCTTTCTTGGTAATTTTTTGTCACACTTTTACTCATCTTTTCTTTCCCTCCCCTTCTTACCACTTTTCCTCTCTTTAATACGCAATAGTTCCTATGCTCACCTCTTCTTTTTACCAGCATTGGCCATCTTGACACATAGACTTGTTGTTCCCTCAAGTGGGCTATTTCAACTTGGCTTGCTGATTGGGGATTTAGGATTCCAACTTCCTCACCCCCTTCCATCCCTTGCCCCGTAACCCCCAGTTCTACGACGGGTCTTAGCATTGCGGGCATTTGTTCCCTAATGCCATGTAATTCCCCCTCAATTTTAGACAGGTGCATTTTTTGGCTTTTCAGAACATCATGGTTTAACATTGTTACTTCTAATAGTCCTTGTAGTGATTTTTGCACCATTATCATCAGTTCCAAGATTGAAGATGCTGGAGTTTCTGATGTCTCCAAATTTATCTCCGAGTGCTGGTTTTCACCATTTGTGTCAACATTTTTATCCATTTCTACAATGTCATTGCCTCTTGAAAAAAGCAGCTTTTCTGAACCCGCAAAACTTCCGACTAGGCTTGGGGATCTTTCATCAGTATGCCTTGTGTCCAAGCTAACTACCTCCTCCGATGTCTGTTTTAATAATTGCGGGGAAGAAGAAAGTCGTGGTGACATTAATGTCCCATTTTGAATTAATAGGGACTGCACTGAGCGGTCAACCAGACCTATGGAGTTTACCAACCCGTCGTCAAATATCAAGGACGTGCCCTCTTTCCATAGATCCTCCTCTTCTTCTGTAGACAAGACTTTAGCCGGTGAGAAAACCTTTTTAAAATGCTTTCCCACAAATTCTTTGATTGTATGGGACGCTACGCTCCCCTTACTTCCTCCCTGTGGGGTTTCATTGGGGGTTTTCTCTTTGGTCCTTTGCGAACGCTTAGATTTTTCCTTGACTCCTGGTGATGTCAAGCTCTCTTGGTCCTCTTGTCTATCATCGCTGTTAGATTTAGCTTTCCTTATTGCTCCTACTGTGCTTTTATTTTTCCGTGGTGCCATTTTAGTCTTTAAGCACTTCCCCTTAGGCGCTTCTGGTCAGAACAATTTAGTTTAGATAGATCTCTAGTTTTAATATAAAATTTACTTCCACTTACCTCTGTTGTGCCTTGAACCTTTTCTCGTGACCCGTGCCCTTCTCAACTCCTCCTTGAAATGTTATTTGTCCATGGATGATTAGAATATGCACCAAATTGTTCAAAATTCCTACCTCCACACCCTCAGCTTATATGAGGGTTCATAGGATTTAGTGAAGAGGTAACGAAAGGCTTTCTCCTGTTGCTATTTACAAGCAAGCTGCTCTCTTAGCCACCTCTTATATCAGGCGTGGGGGAGGGGGGGGGGGTGTCAGTCAATTCTCCAACTCTCCCAGCCGCAGCTGCTTTTGCTACAAGAGGCCTCGCCAAGACTCACGCACAGGGGGGTGGGGGCGCTGCCTGGACTCACGGGTCACACAGGCGCTCTCCTGTCACCACGCTCCACGCTCCTTTTCACTTTCCTCTTGCCCCCCTCGCAGAGAGAGATTTACACTCAGCTCGCGGCTCCACCGCGACCCTGCCGCAATTTCACAGTTCAGCGGGTCGCCTCAGCCCGCAGCCGCCGCTTCTCCTCACTCCTCGTAGCGCAGTGTAACGTCGGCTGTCCGCTGCGATTTTGCCGCGATTTGACCGCGATTTCAGTGGGTCGCTTCAGTCCGCAGCTGCTGCTTCTTCTCCTCGCTCCTCGTGCAGCGTAACGTCGGGGGCACGGGGTCACGGGGTCACTGGCGTACGGCAACAACAGAGGAGTTATCACCACAACCCCAGTGATCCTAGTCATCCTTGATCTGTCAGCTGCGTTTGACACCATCTCGCACAAGATGCTGCTAGACAGACTGGGGGGATAGGGGTGAAGGGTAGGGCCCTTAAGTGGATTCAAAGTTTTCTTTCCGGTCGCACCCAGAGCATCCAGCTGGATGCGTCTGTATCACAGACCACAGGGGTGGACAGGAGCGTGCCGCAGGGATCCGTGCTGAGTCCTACCCTGTTCAATGTGTAAGTGACTCCATTGGCCAACATCATCAGGGGCCATGGCTTTCAGACCATCTCATATTTGGACGACACGCAGTTAATTGTCCCATTGGGGAGGACATCACATCTACCCAACTGAAGTTTAGAAGCTGCATGTCTAGCATTGCCATCTGCATGAGGAGGAACTTTTTACAGCTTAACGCCTCAAAAACTGAAATCCTGCTGTTTGGGAAGGCTGAAGCCAATTGGTCTCCTGAGTGGTGGCCCACTGAGCTGGGCGAAGCCCCTCCACCCAGGAGTTGCGCGAAGAACTTGGGCATTAAGATAGATGACAAACTATCCATGGAGGAACAGGTCAAAACGGTATCAGGCGCGTATTTTGGCACCATGAGGATGCTTAGAAAGATCTTTCCCTGGATCCCTCTGTCGGCAAGGAAAACCCTTGTCCAGTCATTCCCGGTGAGTCGGCAGGACTATAGAAACTCTTTACTGGTGGGAGCAAGGGAAGACCTCTTATCACGACTGCAGGTAGTGCAGAACAAAGCAGCCCACCTTGCCCTTAACAAGCCCACAAGGACTCCATCGGCCCTTCTGCTGCACCAGTTACAGTGGCTCCCTGTGAGGAAAAGAGCTCTGCGTGGTCTTGAGATCACTCCAGGGGAAAGGCCCTGCCTACCCCAGAAACAAACTTAGGTGGTATCAACCGGCCCGACAATTGAGATCCAGCAATACCAATCTTTTGTGTACCCAGACAATACGGAGGGCACGGAATGGCGGTAGAGCCTTTTCCAAACTGGCTGCAAGCCCCTTGGAATAAACTGCCACAGAACATCAGGTCCTGCGGTGAGCTAACCAACTTTAAGAGACTTTTAAAGACATGGCTCTTTTAGAGATGCAACCCCACCCATTTACCTTCTCTCACAGCGCTGAGAGATCCCCTCTGGGATGATTCCTATGCGCTCTATAAATTCATAAAGTAAAGTAAAGTATTCCAACCCCCTGCCGTGCACAGCAAAGCCCTATGCCAAATCCCGCCCGCCCCCATTGTCACCCAGGCTTCTGCCAATATGGCCTCTTGACCTTGCGCGACATAGGGTTGGCTACTGGGCCTTGCAGCTCCCAACTCCTCGCAGGCCATACACAGTGTGGGATTTTCCAGTGGGCCTGACCTGTGGCCAGGCTATGCACTCAACCCCCCTTCACACATTGTGGGGTTGGCTGCAGCTGCTGTGCCCAAACCCCCATAGGTAACCACCCTGCCAAACATGTCTTTGGCTAAATGCTGCATGGATTAACCTCAGGGCCAACCCTCCATACGCAGCCAATCCATCGCAGACACTCACACCCCCTTTCTGTTTTTTATGGTGTTTTGATCCTGCAGGATTCTTCGGGAGCCAGTGCTGCTCCTGCCCTCCTGTGGGACTCTTGAGGGTTCTTGGGAATCCCACTGGCTCCCACAAATGTCCCGCAGAATTGTGGAACCCCCTAATTGTTTTTTAATTTGACCTCACGGGGTCCCTTTGCGATGCCCCCAGACGTTCAAGGGGGCCAGGGTACCATCATCGTGCCCCCTTATACTTTATTGGTGTTTAATCTTTAGGAGACGGGGACCGAGTCCTAGTCCTCATGTTGTGGCCAGCCAATCAGATTGCAAGCTCCTGTGAAATTCTTGGGAACTCAACTATTCGAATACATATTTACTTTGAACCTTAATATCTCACAAACTACTGAACAGAATTACACTAAATAAAAAAAGCACGCTTTATTTTTAAAGATATTACCTTGTGCCAAATTTTGTGACATTCCGTGGCTGTTTGGGCTGTAGTGCTGTTCAAAAATCCCTATGGGAACTGCATTGTGAAATTGCATTTTTGGACCACTCTTTTTTCTCGGTCCTGGCCTGATGGTGCGGAGCCTTGCGGCCAAACCCGTCACTGAGCACAGGGTTGGTAACTATAACTTGAGCCTTAGGTAACTATAAATCTTGCCATGCGCAGCAAAATAACATATTTGATGACAAGACTGTGTATTGAGGGATCGCAGGTTATAGTTACTTTAGGTAAGAGTTATAGTTTATATATGTCACTGAAAAAAACAAAGGTCAAAGTGACATTATAGTTAAATGAAAATTTCAGCGACAACCTAACTTTTAAACTAAAAGAAACACTGTAATTCACCATTTATAGTAATCTCTAGTGACTTTAACTTGTACCCTAAAGTAACTATGTATTGTGCTCCTGCCATGCACAGCTTTCTCATCAATCATGTTATTTCAAATAATGCAGTGACGTTATCAGTGATATTATGTCATGACTGATGTTATATGTAGGGTAATTAGCTGTGCAGGGCGAGGGCATTAGTTATAGTTACCTTACGCTACAGACTATAGCTACTAGCTATAATATAACTGGTGAATATCAGTGCTTTTTTTAGTTTAAAATGTTGCATTGTCTTTTACATTTTCAACTTCAGCTGTGTGCAGTTTGCAGGGGGGTCTGTGTACAGCGAGAGGTTGGTCGCAGGGCCTAGCCTGTGGCTAGGCCCTCCATCCAACCCCTCCACACCCTTCAGCAGTGCGTGGCATGAGGTTGGCAGCAAGGCCATTTTGGACATACACTTTTTCTTGGCACCAATTAACATATCACTCCAAAACATTACATGCACAAACTAGAAAAAGAGAGCATTTTTTGGAAAGTTTCATGAAGACTCGTCAAACGGCGCCAAAGTTATTAGCAAAACAAAAAAAAGCATTTCCTATGGAAACACTGACCGTAGGTTTGTTTTTCCATAGGAGCTGTTGGGGTTTTCTAATAACTGGTGCAGTTTGACGAATCATCAGCAAACTTTCCCAAAAAAAGTTCATACACCTCAGCTCCTTCCTGGAAAGTTTCAGGATGATCCATCAAGGTGGCATGGGCGACGGGGGGCCTAAATACAAAATCTCATTGCATTTTCCATTGACTTATTGAGGGAAAAACTGTTAAATTTCACTAAGGAAGATAGATCTTGGTCCAGAAAGTGATCTTTTTGTGATATTTTGTATCGCTTCTATGGATGCATTATCAAACTCATTATTCAGTAACATTTAATTTTGTACGAAAATGAAAATCTTAAAACACTTGGACGATTTACCCGCTTCACATTCTACAACAGCATCCTTCACTCCCACAGGAACACCGTGGGGATCACACTAGGACAGTGCACATTTCTCTTCATGGAGATGCACAGAACACAAGGCACATGTAATAATATTATTAATTTGACTAATATTAATAATTAGCAGTCGTGGTAATATTTTTGCAGTGAAAGATTCAGCTGTTTTAAAACTTTTGGTGCACACTCTGAAAAAGACAATAAATATTAGACAAGAAAAGACCTCTTATTACAAAGGGAGATACAATGCACATCTAGGACGACGAGTTTTTTTTTTACTTTTTAGCAAGAATATGTTTTGCAGTTGATTTCGAGCTCCATGATAAAAGATCACTGGAGAACAAGAAGTAAAATCATACTGGGAAGTATTGCGCGACTACATTCCCCCTTGAAGAGACCTTATAAATAAAAATAATAAATAAATAAACACACTGCTAAATAAATAAACCAGTAATGTGCCCACTCCAGCTCAGAACGCAAAGTCAATCCTGCAGTGCATTACATGTTAAAGGAACTTTAAAAGCTTTGCTGTTAATGGCTTGTTATTGTGCAGCCGCTTGATGGGCTCTTTCGAAAACACATTCGTAACTCGCAGGCAGCCATATTGTTCTGTGAGGGCACGTCACGTTTCTCTGTATGACCCTGGACAAGGGCCGCTTTCTTCGTATGAAAGTTGTGATTGGCCTGCCAGGTGTGGTGACTGGTTGGGAGCCCAAGATGCTTAACTGAGATCAGGTGCTCACTGCTGACATGGGGTGTGATCTAAAGGTCTCAACTCCGAATCCTGACAAGGTCATCTCAGCCTTTCAGCCTTCCAAGGTGAATTTATTGAGTGGCGTGGCAGAGGATAACAGTAAAGTTATTTACAGTGCTTAGACTTGCCTAAAACTGCCGTAGGAAGCGCTATATGAAAAAAAATGATCATAATGTATTCAAGTTAGGCTAGAATAGGTCAAAATGACACCCATCCTGTGTACTGGATTTAATGTGTTTATTTGTTTATCCTGATGGTATTATATGATAGAGGCCTTGTTCCTTTCTTACAATAATATTTGTCCTATATTTATGATTCTGCTATTGACAGTACAATACCCCTTCACTGCGGCGGCTATTCTGCCGCAGTGCTAAGGGGGCGGGGCGGAAGAGCGGCAGGCGCATGCTGGTGACGGAACCGCTTCGTCACCAGCCGCGGTTGCGCTGTGCTCATGACGGAGCGGTTCCGTCATGACCCCGCCCGCTCAATAGAACGTTCAGCGCAGGCGCGGAATCCGCGCCGCCAGGCGTTCCGAGCGGGCCGTAACGGAACCGCTCCGTCATCAGCACAGCGCGACCGTGGCTGATGACGGAGTGGTTCCGTCACCAGCAGCGGAGGGGTTAATGTACCCCTACCCCGCTCCCTACCGACCTTCTCTTTTCACTCTACGGCTCTTATCTATTGCTATTTACAATTAGTATTATAAGAAGTTTGTAACTCACAAACATGTTGTTATGGCATTTGCCATGCAATATTGGTATTTACCTTTGATATATGTTGCTCTATCATAGTTTTAGTCGTATTGTTGTTTATATTAGGCCCGGGTAACATTTCATTTCATTTGTGCTGTTGTAATATCGTAATTTCTGGCATTTTTTGTTAGTATTGTGTCTCAAAATGACGAGACTTCATTTGGGTTAGGGGGAATCCTATTGCCGGCAATGCTTAATTTGTAAAATAATAAGTACCAGGGACCTCGTCGGGAGGCCACTGCAGCTTGCATCACACATTGCCCCAGCTATGCTGCCAATGATAGAAACAATTCGACTACTAATCCTCACACTCTTAAAAGTTTGACAACTTGGAGTATTTTTGGCTCCCAAAGCCATAAGAATAGCTTGGGCGGCACACAATAGTCATTTTTAATGTACTTTTTTTTCATAGAGTTTTATATAGCGCAAACTTGACCCGGTATCGGGTATCAGAACGCTTTACATATCACCAGTTGCGTTGCACGAGGACACAGTCATCATTTTTGTTAGGCACGGGGAGATTAAGTGATTTGCCCAGAGTCACAGGATGTTCAGCGTCATTGCCGAGACTTGAATCCGGTTTCCCAGATTCGAGGTAGACCGCCCTAGCCATTAGGCCAACTCCTCTCCTCAATATTGAATTAATAATTAACTGTTTGTGGTCATCTATAAATTTGCCAGACAGTACCACCTTGTGGCAGACCGTCACAAGCGCCGGGATTGACAATTTAGTGCTGGTGCCATTTACCGGAAATCAATTGCTCAAATTAAGCACTGATCGCGGGAGCATAGGAAGAACGCAAACTAACTGAATGTGAGTGGTTAGTATTTACATTATGCATGATTTTGCACTTTTTTTGTATCAACATGCGCCCCTTGCCAAAAAAGGTTAGGAGGACACATTTTATGCTAAGAAATAGTGGAAACTGTCAAAGCTGGCATTTTAAGTAATAAGGCATTATTTTAGGGGCATTTTCATAATTTCAAAGTAAGTTAGGCAAATTTCTCCAGGGCCTAGTTTATGTATCCGATCACTATTATTTTTCAATATCTTTTTTTCTGTTTACTGGAAGTTTTTAAAAGAAAATACAATCATTAACCCTGAAAAACACCAATGGTCCTCTCCCAAAGCCCTCATTGCAATAATGTGATTGCTTTTTGTGAGGAGAACTGCTGTACAATAGGTATGCGGCTGAGGCCTGTGCTCTGACATTAGAGCGAACATCGTGGAGGTGTGGCCGCTGCCAATCATATCCACAGTGTCAGTCAGTGTGATCTGTCCTGTCCCCGTTTCAATAAGTGCACTGTGTTGATGGCTGCAAACAATGAGGTTGAAATACCACAGGGCCAAGCAATCAGGCTGAGCCCTATACATGTCTCAGTTTTCCACTATGTGGATTGACGACGCTTGACAGCTGGTTAGAAAAACACCCAGGCCTTGATTTGATTTCCCTTCATTCATCAGTCCTCACCTTTGCTGTCCCCTGGATAGCTTCCACTCTTTACCTGCATTTTATTAACAACTGATTGATCTATTTGTTGCTGATTGACAGCCAGCTCGTTCCTCTGTGGCCACGGTGCATTGAGCTTGGAGGGTGTTGCAGCGGATATTGGCCCTTTTTCTTTCTACTCTCTTCATGTGTTTTAAGTCTTCTGACACTTACTTGACCCTCCGAAGGATTTTGTATTGAGCCTCTGAGGGGTTGGATATAGGAGACCTAACATCTGACTATCCAACGAGAATCAGAAATTGGATATCCGATTCACAAATAAATATTAAATTTGTGTATATGACTCTCACTACCAGACTATATAGATAAATAATTATTTCTGCTAGTCTGAATCTTCTAAAGAAATTTAACCAGACTAAAATCAAGCAAACCAAATGTTCTGTTGAGACAATACAAAACAATAGCATTAGTAGCTGATGAGTAGAGATTTCTCTACATTGATCCTTCCCTGTCATTAATAAATCAATTGGAATGCACAATCAGCGTAAAGAGACAAGTCAGGATAAACAAAGAAACTAGTTTAGTTAAAAGTAAATGTTATGAAAGATATTCAAAGGGCAGTGCATCATTAATAAACATGTACCCTCTAAAGATTGCAGGATAAGCTAATTAATCTCGGCTTGCCGTAGTTGAAAAAGGAGTTTAGAAAGTTAAGCAAGAATATGAGCCTCAACAGCTCATGAACAGTGTCCCATCAAGTAAGGTGTCCAAGAATGGCCCACACAGCGTATGCATCAGTCCAAAAGGAAGCACATAGAGTCTGCAACGGTTCCCAAAAGGCAGTCTCTAGGATCTGGTCTGGCTCAGATCAGAATAAGTTCTTCTTCAATCTCTATTACAAATATTCCCCCTCCTCCTTCAGATCAATGTATAATATAATCCTCTAGTTCCGGTGGTGACACCTCCTTGGTCACATAATTGAGTTGGACCACTCAGTCCATTGGTCAGTTCGTGTAGGGCGATTATCATGCGGCATAAAGGAAAAAACATATAAGAGGAAGAGGTGGCAGAAGGCACTTTCTTTGTCAGATCATCCAGTATTGAAACCTCCAAACAATGATCCTATATCTACAGACACAGGAGTGAGTGCAAGAGGACAGTTTCCCATAGCAGATGTTCTAAAAGTAACAACTTTTGTTGCAAATAGTACTGGTAAGCGAGTGAGAACTCTTCTAGTAAAACACAGTTTCGCTTCACATTGAAAGTATATTAAACTTTCTCACGAGTGACAGACAGTGTAAGGAAAGGGGGAAATGCGGATCCTGTATATTTGCTTGAAAAGACGTGCAGAATATAAAGTAATGTACATATACATTCAATGAATAAAAGTAACGCACTAAGGTTCTTTCAATGCATAGGTACTTAGAATACGTCGTTAGTCGTAATATAAAATATGCATGTAGCTATGACATATTACTGCATTTTCAAATTACAAACATGTAAAATTATTTCAATTCCTAAAATATTAATATAATTTCAAATGGTTTACATTAGTATATATGAAGATCATGATCTAGAGGTTTCAGAACAGTTGCACTAAATATGGCTTTGCAGCACAACTTTTTCTCTTGTCATATTCGGTGAACAATTTCACATATGCAAACAATGAAGTTCGGAATGAACCCTTCAATATCACATGTAAAGATAACTAAGTTATGCTAGATTTTAGTAACTCTTTACATACATTACTATTTCAATGAGGATAATTGGTTTGTGTGTCAAATAAGAAGATCTTGCAAAAATCACAGTTGCTGGACAGAATGCAGAACAATGTCTTACATTCACCCCAGTACAAAGATCTGGGCCTGAATCCATCATTTTTTAGCACTCCACACCACCCTAGGTCAGACAATGGCTATATGCAAATCAGCCTTGACCCTGTGCCTCATGGGAACAGTCCAGCCGAACTACCAAGCCATGTCTTTCCTAGACGGGAATCAAGCATCCAAGGACCGGTTTCTGGCTATCAGCCTTCTTCAGCCTGGATAGCTTGGCTCCAGAGATGTGGAGAGCATGGGACTCACGTCGGAGCATACCCAGCCCACTCGGGGTGAAAATTGCAAATAACACAGTTGATGGACAGAATGCAGAACAATGTCTTACATTCACCCCAGTACAAAGATCTGGGCCTAAATCCATCGTTTTTTTGCACTCCACACCACCCTAGGTCAGACAATGGCTATATGCAAATCAGCCTTGACCCTGTGCCTCATGGGAACAGTCCAGCCCGAACTACCAAGCCATGTCTTTCCTAGACCGGAATCAAGCATCCAAGGACCGGTTTCTGGTTATCAGCCTTGTTCAGCCTGGATAGCTTGACTCCCGTGATGTGGAGAGCCTGGGACTCACTTCTGAGCATACCCAGCCCACTCGGGGTGAAAATTGCAAAAAACACAGTTGATGGACAGAATGCAGAACAATGTCTTACATTCACCCCAGTACAAAGATCTGGGCCTAAATCCATCGTTGTTTTGCACTCCACACCACCCTAGGTCAGACAATGACTATATGCAAATCAGCCTTGACCCTGTGCCTCATGGGAACAGTCCAGCCCGAACTACCAAGCCATGTCTTTCCTAGACCGGAATCAAGCATCCAAGTACCGGTTTCTGGCTATCAGCCTTCTTCAGCCTGGATAGCTTGACTCCAGTGATGTGGAGAGCCTTGGACTCACGTCTGATCTTTTGACTGGGTGAGTGTTTGATTGATTCAGATGCTCCGTCCATCACCACCCCCTTTTGTACCGCTTTTGGCCGCCATAAGTGTGGTAGGGTATGCTCAGACGTGAGTCCCTTGCTCACTTTGCCACTGGATTCAAGCAAGCCGGGCTGAAGACGGCTGGAATGCCAGAAACCGGTCCTCGGAAGCTTGTTTCCGGTCCAGGGAAGACATGGCTTGGCAGTTCGGGCTGGACTGTTCCCATGAGGCACAGGTCAGACTGATTTGCATCTGGCCATGTCTGAACTGGGGTGGCAGAGTGGGCTAAAGAACGGTGATGGATTAAACCCAGATCTTTTGACTGGGTGTGAGTGTTTGATTGATTCAGATGCTTCGTCCATCACCACCCCCTTTTGTACCGCTTTTGGCTGCCATAAGTGTGGCAGGGTATGCTCAGACGTGAGTCCCTTGCTCACTTTGTCACTGGATTCAAGCAAGCCGGGCTGAAGACGGCTGGAATGCCAGAAACCGGTCCTCGGAAGCTTGTTTCCGGTCCAGGGAAGACATGGCTTAGCAGTTCGGGCTGCACTGTTCCCATGAGGCACAGGGTCAGACTGATTTGCATATGGCCATGTCTGAACTGGGGTGGCAGAGTGGGCTAAAGAACGGTGATGGATTAAACCCAGATCTTTTGACTGGGTATGAGTGTTTGATTGATTCAGATGCTCCGTCCATCACCACCCCCTTTCGTACCGCTTTTGGCCGCCATAAGTGTGGCAGGGTATGCTCAGACGTGAGACCCTTGCTCACTTTGCCACTGGATTCAAGCAAGCCGGGCTGAAGACGGCTGGAATGCCAGAAACTGGTCCTCAGAAGCTTGTTTCCGGTCCAGGGAGACATGACTTGGCAGTTCGGGCTGGACTGTTCCCATGAGGCACAGGGTCAGACTGATTTAGATATGGCCATGTCTGAACTGGGGTGGCAGAGTGGGCTAAAGAACGGTGATGGATTAAACCCAGATCTTTTGACTGGGTGTGAGTGTTTGATTGTTTTAGATGCTCTGTCCATCACCACCCCCTTTTGTACCGAAGTTAAAGGATCTAGCAGCTTATCGGCTCCATCAAGGGCACACCCTTTAAAGCTGTATAGCAATGGAAGAATAACACACAGTTAAGCAATTGGTGAAATCAAGCAAAAATTGGGCTTCACAGAATCCACTTCAAAGTGTAGTCAAATCGAATCAAACAGCATTTGCAAAGAGCAACACTGTAACCCTTAGGGGTAGCTGGGTGTTTTGTCTCAGTCGAGAGCCAGGTCTTGAATCTCTTCCTGAAGTCTGCCAGTGAGGGGGCTGTACGGAGCTGGAGGAGAATGTCGTTCCAGGTGTTGGCAGTGATTTAGGAGAAGGAGCAGACACCACTGTGGCTGCTGCGGATGCGGGGGTTTCAAGGGCAAGTGCAGAGGAACGCAGGTGTCTAGAGGGATGGTGGAATTAAAAAAAGATGGATTTTTAGGATTAACAGATGACTCCATGTCACTGGCACCCTTATTCTCAAGTCCTTGCCTTTGCATTCTGGGAGCTGTGTTCTTGTTTCACATCAATTAAACCAACTGGACTACTAGACCTGTAAACAAATACTTTGAAAGGAAATCCTAGGACTGCGAAACATCTGTTCCATTGACTTAGGGAATCACCTGAAACTTAATTAATTGCCCACATCATTTGTGTATCACCCAATCCTCCCTTGCAAGGTCAGTTTATGGGCCTTAAAGATACAAAGCAAAAGCTGAGAGCAAATTAAAGTTACAAGATAGCTTCATATCCTCAGTGACACTGTTTTCTCTTCCTCTCTTACACAAAGCTTTTTGCGATTATAGTCATGGTTTACCTCAATTGGGTCATTTTGGCTACATATCCAGATTGCAGTTGTTTGTTGAAGAAAAGACTGGGATAAAATAAGATAGTGAAAGGGGGTAGGGGCACACTGCTGACCGTCTCAGCACTATTACCTCTTTGCATCTTTGTCGAAGTAGTACAATGTTTTGCGCTCAATACAAAGTTCATCAAGTTATTAATCAGCTAATGAATGATGTATCATTATATCGTATCTCTAGACACATTTTTGTCTGGATTCCTCCATCATCAGTAGAGAAATTATTTATAGATTGCTGGACATGCTGCCACACACTTTTCTCAGGCACAATCCCACTCCAGGCACACAGAGGATCCAGAGCTTGTCAGTCCCTGGTGACATGGAGCCTTCTGGTAACCTTGAGAAAAATTCCCCAGTATAAAGGAACTGTCAGATTATGTGTGCCTTACCAAGATGTCAACTGTGCCTTAGCTCCTATGGGGATCTATGCCATTTGTCACTACTTCATCCAGCCCTGTCTTTTAAGTAAACGTCATTCTTCAAGCTGGGATTTTAAAACCTTTGCCTAGAATTGAAAACAATGGCCTACAGGTCTCAGAATGAAAAGGTGGTGATAGTTCAAAAGACAGAACTGGCTGAAGGTGCCAGACACAACATTGAATAACATGCCAGCTACTTTATGCTGGCCCAGTGTCATGAAGGGAACGTCCAGAAAGTCCTGTTTTTCTTACTGAAGTTCTAGGCATGCAGTGTGCAGGAGGCCGTGCCTCTAGATTGAGCGGTGGAACATGTGCTACAGCATGCTCAGCGTATTTGGATAAAAATGCTGATAGTAGCTAAAATATCGAGGTGTCTTTACTGACACAAGTGCAACTTGAGAAACATGGATGTCATGATGGTATGGGAACCAGATAATTGTTGGTGAACACATCTTAGACTAGAAGCTACGTTTCTGGAGAGGCTAAGATTTACAGGTTTTTCATTTCAGAAAAATTACCTGATGTCCTCAGCAGAGATGTTTTAAGGCATTGGCACATTGGACTCTGGCTCACTGCCCAGCCTTTCATGGGGCCCCGTGATAGAACCAGCTCTGTGCTGCAGAATCTTGAATAATTCTTAAACAGATTGTTTTAAATACGGATATGCTTTAATTTATTTTTAATATGGGTGATGTGTGAGAGCCTATTACAGACATTTTGCAGATAAATGTTGTGTTTATGTTTCATGCAGCATCCATGAAAACGTTTCTTTTAGATAAAAACAGGACCTTACATTTTAGAATTGAGAGGGTGTCACAGAGATTATTTGCAGCAATGATAGTGAGCTGCTGCTGTGTTACACTATTGAAAACATACATCACTATCCCTGAATATTAGATGTAAACACATTTAGAATTTGGAAGAGTGTGCCTGTGCACTGTTAGTGACATGGCCAAAAAGGGCACGAAAGAGGTGAAACTTGACCACAAATTAAAAGCTGTTCTGAACAGGGACCCCTAAAAACATTTGGCCAAGGGCAACCAAAATCCTTAAGATTTTCCTGATCCTCAGTCCTCTCGTTTCATCACAGGGAATCTGTGGGTGTGTGTCTGGTCAAGTAGACAAAATAACACCAGTAGGATATATCTTTGAATAAAACTTGATCTGGGGTCGAAGTGCATTAAAAGAAAGTCAGGGAACTATGGCGTTGCATGCACTAGTGGCGGGGTCAAAGATGGGGCTAAAAAACTAAATATTTAGTATTTTTGTATGGTCTCAAAGATATTTCTCCTTGCTGCGTCTCTATGCCGAAGGTGTACAATTGTATAAGACTAAGGAGTTAGGTCCTGGTGGGGTACGGGGTAGGCTGGACCCTATTAACCCCTTCCATGCTCATGACGGAACGGTTCCGTCATGAGCATTGGTCGAGCTGTGCTTATGACGGAACCGGTCCGTCATGACCACGCCCGGTTCTATTAGAGCTCAGCACCGGGGGGGAATCGGCGCCGCACAGAAGGGGTTAAACCGTAAATCACAAAAAAGTGCCTACCAGGTGTACAATTGTGGCATACCTCTGTGTTCACTACTCTGCAAAATGTGGCAAAAAGCATGGGTGGATGTGTGGGAACAACCCCTCTTAACCCATGCAAAGCCGTCTGGGAACAGAGCAACTTGTGCTACCTTGCGTTACTCCACATTTGCAAAACCACGCAGGGCCACACAAGGTGGCTTTCCATGGCTTGGTAAATCTGACCTAAGGACTGCATTGCCCTTGCGTCATGCTGCGTGTTGCAGGGGCAAATAAATCCTTTGATAAATATGGGCCTGAATCTTGTTTGGTGCAATGGAGAATAGTGGCTTGTGTCTTTTTAGTGCTGCCAGGTCCCAGCCCGTGACGGAAAGCACTGTGAATATGTAGGTCATTATTCAAACTTGCATTACAGACAGTCCAAGATTGGTTGTTACATAATGTGCAAAAAGGTTCAGGATAAAAAGGTAATTCAAAAATATTGGTTTTAGCTGCATCCAGACTGTACATAGTGTATTTTTCTTAATATAACTGTCCCTTAAAGGACACACTTAGCAGCTCAACTGGTAACTCCTTGCACTACTGCTCAAAAAGAATGCATCTGCATTATTAGGCTACTTCAAGTGATTCTATCAATTAAAGCCAATACCGGCTTCCAAGCGCCTTTACATTTGTAGATTAACAAGTTATGCACATTTACATTTCTTTCAGGCAAGCCAGCACCCTGGCAAGAAGGTTTTTACTGTTTAGCTGACTGCCCCTCCTTGGCAACAAGAGTAAGGGCTGGCAGAGAACTCTGGAGATTTGCCTGCTCCGCGCTCTGCTGAGAACCCGGAGTTTAGGCAATATTCCAACTCCCTAGCGGAGCAGAGTTAGCCAACCCCCCTGACAAAAATAGGATCCCCGCCTCCAGCCCCTGATAAAAAATATTTAATAAAAAAAAAAAACTTACCTCTACTGTGGCATCTCCAGATTACCCTCCTCCTCCTCACCGTGGTCTCTCTCCCGTAAACCCCTTCATTGGACGCACGTCTTGGCAGTACTGCGCACATGCGCAGTTCTCGCAAGATGTACGTCTGACGTAGGGATTTGCGAGAGAGAGACCATGGTGAGGAGGAGGAGGACAGCCTGGAGACGCCACAGCAGACGTAAGTGTTTTTTTCTTTTTTAATTTTTTAATTTATATTTTTGATTAGGGGGTGTGGAGGCGCGGAGCGTAGTTACACTGAGCTTTTTCCCCGCTCCATGGAACTCCGCGTAGTGGCACTACGCCAGCTCCGCCTGGGGTTATTCAAGAGTGGTGTCTGAGGCCCACAGCCTTGCATGCTGAGCACTATCCTTAAAGACCGAAGATCTTGCATTTGTGGTCGTCCCCGGGGCTTGAAATGGAAAAATAGAAGTGCACATACTTTGTACCAGAGTACCTGCTTGTTTCTGAGAAGTGCCTGTACTCTCCAATTAAAAGTATAGAATTTCTCTTGAGAAGTGTCGGTACTCTCCCTCTCAAAATATAAAAGTGCTGGTACTCTACCGTACAGTACCGGCCCATTTAAAGCACTGCCAGTCCCTACATTTTACAAGAGACTAAATTTAGCAAGGGCATTGGATCTTTTTCAGCTTGGGTGGCAAAAGCTTGGAAACGTAGGCCCCTTGGAAATAGGTCATGAGTAGATTTTAAACTGTTGAAGTGTGGCTTCTAAAAAGCAAATACCTAGTTTTTAGGTCTCGGCCTGATCCAGCGCATGCGCTGATCTCAGCCGAGACATTTAGTAGGCTCTAAGAAATGCTACTTTGCCGGCGATCAGCTTGCTAGAACGTGCACCATGCTAGAACGTGAACAAGAGCGTGCGCGTCGTGCACAGCTGTCGTGGCTTCTTGCCCTCGTGAAAGCTTTCCCATGCTCTTTATAGTAACCCTGGGACATAAGCAGGGACCTACTAGAGTGCTTCTTTAGCAGAACGCACTCTGCGGCTCCCCCTCACACAATCAGGCACGGATAGAAAGCTTCCAGAAAGCAGGCATTTGTTTCCTTTTACTGGTTCTCACTCGTCCCTATTCCCCCCTGCATTATACTCATCAATCCCTTTGCTGCACCACACTCTGAAGCCTAAAGACGCTGCGCAGTCTCTGCTCAGCCTCCTCTGGCGTCTGGTTAGAGCAGGCTCTCCGCCGCGGTTCTCCTGATAGTCCACCTTCTGCCTCCATGTGTGCATCTCCGCACCCATGTGCTGCTTCTCCGACCAACCTTCCATCCCCATTCTTTTCACAGCATCCCTCCGCTTTCTAACATTCGTGTCCACTGGAGCATTCTGCTGCCTCTCTCTACCCCATTATCTATCCAATTTAATTTGGTTTCTAACCCAATCTCACCCTACTGCTTCTGTATACGGACGCCCGAGCTCTCATGTCATGTGACACATCCCAATTCCCATGGCTTTTTCACCAACATCATTTTGTATTGCATTATGGGGCTTGCAGTTTCGCTTCCTTTATATTTTAGGTGAGAGCTATAACATAACCTGTTGGCTTGCAAATTCGGGTGAAGTCGTACTTTTAAGAGGATGGCCCCATTAAAGTTTTAGAGGAAGGTGATGCAGGTTTGCCAAAAATATGACTGTATTAAAGTCTTGCTATTGCTTTGTGAGAGGGTGAATATAGTTAAAAGAGGGGGGGACACCAAATTGATGAGCCTGTTAACACTGCAACACTTCCAAGAGTGCAGAACACATCTGCCCACACCCTCAATCTCAACATGTGCAGTTACTAATAGCGGTGGCTGGAAGTCCAAAACTTGGCATGACATTTTTTTTTTACTGTTTTATGTACGTGCCTCTTGATAGAAATGTACGCGAACACATTTTTTTTTATTATGCATGCAGAATTGCACATGCAAAATTCGTACATTTTTGCACTGCAGGCAGCCTGCCTGGCGCAGATAACGACTCGCCGATAGCCACTTTCTGCTGGAACCAGAGCAGTGACATCGGAAGTGTGCTGTCACCCACTTAGGCGAGGCAATCACACCGGATTCCTGCCCCATTCTGTCCCAGATCAATGCCCCAATACTCAAGATCGTAAACCACCACAGGCGGACGAGTGGGCGTTGCCACATCTCAGGCACATAATAAACAAGGCAGCGCCACTGCAGGCCTCGCTTGCAAATTTTAAGTAACTTTTTCAAAAGCATCCTGGCTTTTTCCCACGTGGAAGGCTCCACAGGTAGATCTTTTTCTTTTAGGTGGAACCCACTCAACCTGCCAGGCAGAGGGAGCACTGCAGCTTCAGGAAACGATTAAAACCCAGCAAATATTTATGTTTTCTGTCTCCCCTTCCTTGTGCTTCGAGTCAGCCTCTTGGCACATGAAACAATAATACTGCATGAGCTTGCCCAACACTAAAAGTCAACTAAGTAAATAAACGCACGTAACACACAATCAAAAAGTAAATAAATGTGGGCCACTGTGTGAGGATATATAGTAATAAAAGTACAGCCATACACTTAGTACTCCATGATTGTAGAGCCAACTGAAGCAGAGAAATGGCATATTGCTCACTTACTCTGGCCTACGTTTTTCGATTTCCATCTTACTACATGGACTTAATCTCATTTCCTACCTTGGGTTAAATCTATTTATTTACAATTAATACACATAGAAGAACAGCATGGCAGAACTCGTAACTGCACACCAGACTAGTTGAATATGCGGTTTATTACTTTTGTTGGGGGAGAAATGAAGGCCATCATTTTGATCCACCAGAGAATGACCCTCTTATGAGTCGCGGCCCCTCACCACAGCCAAGAATGGTAATAAATGACATATTACGCCAAGCACATAGGCTAATATGATACAAATGAAGTAAAAACCTTAACGTTGATTAACCAATTAAGGCTGTAATGGAAAGAGGGAGAAAAGGAATTGAACGTCCCAAACTTGGGGAGAATCCGAGAGGTCAGAGGACGACGTGTGTGTTACAGAAGTGTAGGTTACTATGGGCCAGGGAGTGTGAAGAGGCTCAGCTACAATCAGTAAGCACAAAACAAAAAGCAAAAAGAGAAAAATAATGGCTAAAAGAAAGATGGCGGTAGTCATAGCACGAAATACCTTCCGCTTAAGAAGCCACAGTACTTGTTAAAGAATACTACAGTCACATCCAAAACAGTATAGCTATGCCAAACTCTAGTATCAGTATAACACTATTCACACACACAACACATGTTCCTACAACAAAATGCATAAAGAGACAACTGTGGACTTTTAGTACTGCTCAAATATGCAACTTACTTGCTACCGGGGCATATAACAGCACTGTCATTCACTCACAACCAAACAAATACATACATGTGGCAGGTTCTGGGCAGGTACACCAAAAGAAAGGATACATAAGCAAGCCAGGACAATCTTCTGGCTTCACCTTTCAAACCCATAACCCACTAATGCTGCCAGTTGCCTAACAAACATTTATTCACCCTACTGATTGAACACCACCATAAAGCAAATCAGACTCCGGACCATGATGGAAACCTCAGAACTTCTTTTAATGGTATCACCGCAGAAGCAAAAGCACTGTGACGTAAAGAGAGCCAAATGTAACATCAGAGTAAATGCCATGTGTGTACTTGATGGATTGCATAGGACACATTATCTCCAGACTTGAATAAAAACCTAGTTTTTAATAATTACATTTACCAGTAATGAGCAAAACTGTTTTATTTGTATAGTCCCACTACATCCAGGTCCCACCAAATGTTTGCCGTTCTCTGATCCCACACCACACCTGCAATCACCTACAGGCCTAAAATCTTTAAACTGTTCTGCCCACTATACTAGGGCTGGTGGGCAGCCCAAAAGGGTCACCCAAGTACCCAGCTGTCAGTGCACGCTTTCACCAGGCACACACACACTACCAGCCATCAGTGCATGCTTTCACCGGGCACAAACACCACCAGCTGTCAGTGCACGCTTTCACCAGGCACAAACACAAACCACCAGCCATCAGTGCACGCTTTCACCAGGCACACACACACCACCAGCCGTCAGTGCACGCTTTCACCGGGCACAAACACCGCAAGCCGTCAGTGCACGCTTTCACCGGACACAAACACCACCAGCTGTCAGTGCACGCTTCCACCAGGCACACACCACCAGACGTCAGTGGACGCTTTCATAAGGCACACACACAACCAGCCGTCAGTTCACGCTTTCACAAGGCACACACACACCACCAGCCATCAGTGCACGCTTTCACCAGGCAAACACCACCAGCCGTCAGTGCACGCTATCACCAGGCACACACACCACCAGCCGTCAGTGCACGCTTCCAGCAGGCAGACACTCCATCAGCCGCCAGTGCATGCTTCCACCAGGCACACACACCACCAGCCGGCAGTGCACACTTCCACCAGGCACACACACCACCAGCCGTCAGTGCACGCTTCCACCAGGCACACACACCATCAGCTGTCAGTGCACGCTTCCACCAGGCACACACACCACCAGCCATCAGTGCACACATCAATTGGTAATGCATCCACAAGTAACTATTGTAGCAATCGCAGTATGGCACACTTTACTTTCAAACATATTCATCTAAAGCGCAGCATACCACCATTGCAACAAAAATATATACACATTTTTTTGGCCTACAATTTATAGGCTTCTGTTGCAATTGGTGTTGCAATATTTAGCAATGCCAATAGCTCAAACTTAATGAATGCGAGACCTATTGCATTACAAATGCTTGTTCGAGATACCTACTCCAAACAGGCCTGCACGTATGTACTGTTGTCTCATTGCCAGAAAGCCTCAGGCAGTAAAAATTACCCTCGTGACAGGGGACTATTTGACTTTCTCGTCTAATGATAGTTTTACGTGACTGGCTGACGATCCACAATTCGACTGCCTTTAATATATAACAGTATCAACAGCAAGCTATAAGGTAATAACATCTAATACTAAAGTAAGAAGCTACAACAAAGCTAGGGGTGTATACTAAATGAGATGTTCATATAATTTGAAATGATAAATTGTCAGCGCTCTGATGCTTCGGCGAGTTAACACTCACAAAAGATCTATTATTAAGATGGCGGGCCGCCGGCGGCTTACTGACAGACAGCAGAAGGCTGTCAAAATGCAGTGCGTTTGTACGTTTTAGTATGCGCGGGGCCAAAAATGAAAAAGCATCTTAGGTAATAGTTTTTCCCCCCCTGCATACTTTAAAGTGGCGGAGGGCCCCAGACAAAGCCGTGCGCGCCACAGAGCGCGCGCTTTGAAGTGGAGACTGACAATTGCTCAGGCGCGCGGCGGCGGATGCGTCATCGGTGAGGCATAAAGGCTTTTTACAATCATTTTCCGCGGGATTTCGGTGGCGTGTGATTGACAGCTCTGACAAGCATGCTCTGCATTTACCCACAGTTCAGATGGAGTAATGGGCGGGCAAGCTTCGCCAGTGCCTCGGCGTGCGCGACTGAAAGGAAGCCAACCCTGTTTAAGATACTGCTTTGCTGTGGTAAATGCAAAAGTTTCACCAAACTACGAAGCTCAGTCCTATTAAAAGTAGAAAGATAGTCAGAGGAAGCTCACATGAATCACTCCCAAAAGTTACGAGGCTTGGATCCGTAAGACCTAGACTTCCCCTGTATTACCCCCATGACTCTCCCTTTGGGGAGGTAGGGAGTCATTGAAAAAATTGGAGGCGAACTTTGTTTTGGAAATGAGGGATGTTTTCAGGGAGGGCCATCCTGTGAGACTATATGTGACGCATGTTGCTTATTTGAGGGTGAATGTTACACGATTACCATATTTAGAAAGATCGATTGGCTATGGTAAGAGTTGTGAATAGTTAGAAACAGGGAAAGTTGGTATGGCACTGAAGTAAGGTGTTAGATTTTCTAGGTTTCCAAATGGAGATGGGGAAAGCAGAATGAAAGCTTCCAGGACATAAGAGGAAAGTGGTAAAGGAAGAGATACACCATCTTCAAGGGACAGGAACTTTCGGTGGAAAGCTTTAATATCTATGATTTGTATTCTTTTAATACCAATCCAGGGCCCTTGCATTATTGAGAGATACAGAATGTATTGGCATCCTGGTTGCACCAGGAATTGTGCTACCACATAAAGGTGTTTCTAACAAATGAAACTGAATCAGAGTCTGAATGCTGATTGAATGTATGAAGACTGGAATTTACGTGCCATTTTTGGTACCTCTGCGGATTGTGTGATGGAATGGGATGTATGCACACTGAATTGGAACACGTGAATGGTAACCTGGGAACCTCGCGGTTGTTGGTTGGTGGTCCAGAAGCTTCTCATAAAGTTTCTCATAAATTGCCTTAAGTTGCCAGCAGAAAATATTGAATTGAGGAGTTTTCTTAAAGCAGATTGTGAGTGTTCAGGGTTTCGGTTATGAAAGGGCTGAAGTTAGATGGGCAAAAGTATCAATTATTTTAGTGTATGTCCGAATAGCTTTTCCACAAGTGTAATGCAATGTAAAATGTTTCTTCTTTTTTTAATTCCTCATTATCACACACCCCGCCAATACACTGCTAGGCGAGTTATCATTTCAATCAAGTTTTTCTGCGTTTGTTTCTTATATAGCACTTTACGCCACCCAAGAAATCTCAGGTGAGTGAGGCGTAAACTAGCTGCCCCCTATCTTGTACACTCAGTAGTTTTGGCCACTTGATCTACAGACCAACCCTCTTCTCATTCTCTCTTTCTAAACACAGTGTTGGTCATATCCAGTGCAATCAGTCCGAACGTAGTGTTATCTAATTTATTTTGTATATCTTTGCAAAGCTCAGCACGGTATGGTCACAAGGCTTGGGTAGGGTTTAAAAGGTAGTCGTCTTGAAGGTGGAAGGTATACACTCAGCCAGTGAAGGGATCGTGTCCGTCGGGCTCGGTATTTGTCCAACATACCGAGGTACAATGTTTAAGCCTTTCTTGTATTTAAACTGTGGTTCCTTGTAAATACTGCTTTTACATCAAAAATGAACATGATGCAAATGGAATTCCACAAAACAACTGCTCAGAAGTTAGCCAATGGGCAGAATGAAGGAGAAGTGATATGAAGAGGCAGAACTGGGCATACGTGGTTCTCCTGCTTAGATACACAAATGAAGAAGTTACTTCATTTAACAACTTTGTGAGTTAGCAAGTTTATGTAGTGATTTTTTTGTGAGCTATGTGACTAGCAAGGTATTTTACAACTCGTTGTTCGAGTGTGCAGCAAGGTTACTTGAAGACTCGATGGAAGAGGTAAGTATGCAGTTATTTGTAGAAGCGGAGCTTGGATTCATGTACCGGTTTTATTGGAAGAGAGCCCCAGAGAAGATGCCTAGCAAGTGCTCAACCACCAGACACCTCCATAACCATTACTGTAAGATGGAGTCCCAAACGCAATATTACTTAGCAGTGAGTGATGTATCTGGAGACAAAGCTTCGGATGTTGGAGAATCCATAGTGTGTGATGTAGAGGTCTGTGAAGGAGTTTTTGGAGAGGCCTACGTTCAGTTAGCTTGCAGTAGTCTAAATGGCACACATCATAGTACAGACTGTAGGCCACAAACACAGAGATTCGGTGTGATAAATTAAGGACTGAAATAACATCTTTGAGTGCGCTGAGGTTTAATATTGTTAACACCACTATTTATTTTGTATTTAACTTGTGAAGACGCCGTCAGCGCGCCGAAGTCGCGCCTAAGTCCAGCCCGTCTGCGCCCGTCCGCGGCCGGACGGGCCCAGGGGCCAGTAGTGCTGCCACTCCTCTATCTTATTCGTCCTCCGCCCTTAAGTGCCTACATGCCTCGGCCAGTCCTCTCTCCCCCGACATCTGGACCCGCATTACTTCACTTGGCATTGCAGGCATTCCAATCCCTAATCTTGCGCCGACACTATCACCTACCGCTCCGGCTCCTATCGAGTCGTCTATTCGGGTCCTATACCTAAAACACCCGTTCAATGGTCAAGCACCAAGTTGACATCCTGCATCTACTCATGTCTGAAAGTCCCGATGTCTTATTGTTATCAGAGACTTGGCTTACCGACGACTCTCTCCCAGACATCTTGGCCACGCTACCCCCTGACTACTTTCTGCTGAACACCAACCGATCAGGGGGTCGCACCGGGGGAGGGGTGGCGGCGGTAATACGCAAGGATCTTAAGATTATTGCCTCTGCGGCCATGACCCTACCGGAAGTAGACACACTGGTCCTTAGCCTGGGGACCGAGGTAGGCACAGTCACTCTTGTGCTACTATACTGCCCTCCCCACTCCATGCCGTCTTTCCCCTCATCCTTTATCGATCAGCTAACCAATATTGCTACCTGCTCCCTCCGTATTGTCATCATCGGTGACTTTAACTACTGGTTTCAGCACGAGGACGCTGGCCCACATGCTTCCGAATTGTTCGAGGGTCTTTCAAGCCTGAATTTCATCCAACTAGTCAGGTCTGCCACCCATAAGGGTGGCCACATCCTCGACCATATTTGGACCCATGGAGTCACGTCTTCTCGCCCACTAATAACACCTTGTGTGTGGTCGGACCACTGCCTGATCGACACCACATTCTCGGCGGTTGGCCAGATCAAGGTCCCCCCACGGGAGGGTGGCACGGCTCGCAAGTGGAAGGCTGTCGATCCCTCCAAACTATTGGCTCATTTGTCCCAAACTTATCCCCGGTCACCCAACGACACTGGTACCGACGAGCTCCACGGGCTTGTGACAGACTGGCTCACTACAGCCAGTGACATTTTTGCCCCCCCCACCAAGTTCCCCCAATCCCGGCACAGCAATTCCCACAAATGGTTCACCCCCCACCTAAAAGCTCTCCATTTGGAACTTCGCCAGCGGGAGCGCAAGTGGAGGAGAGACTACTGCCCTTCAAGCAGAGACGCCTACGTGGCTGCCCGCAATGGGTACAAACTCGCCATTTTGGCTGCCAAAAAAACCTATGCCTCTGGTAAAATCTTATCTGCCCCTTGCCAGTCTAAGGAAATTTTCAAAGTCCTTAACGAATTTACCTCCGACCCCAGGACGCTCCCTACTCAGGCCCCCACACAGGAAGCATGTAATGCCCTCAGCACTTTTTTCATCGAAAAAATCGTATTGATTAAGGACACCATCCCTGTCACGTCTCCTTGCGCTGGATCTGTCTCCCCCCCTCACAATACCTCCTCTTTCACACAATTTCCTCTTCTAGACTCCACTTCTCTGGCCACTCTTACCACCCGATCAAGTCGGGATCCCCAGATGACTGCTGCCCCCCCTCCATACTCAGGGACATCTGCCACTCTCTACCCGACTGCATTCTCCCCCTGCTAAACTCTTCTCTTTCCTCTGGTACGGTGCCGGGCTCCTTCAAGGAGGCCGTGCTGGTGCCCCTTCTGAAGAAGCCGGGGGCTGACCCCGCCGTCCCGGCAAACTACCGCCCTATCTCTCTCTTACCTTTCTTTTCTAAAATCCTGGAAGCCCACGTCACCACCTGTCTCTCACAGTTTATCGAGAGTTCCAACTTTCTCGAGGCCAACCAGGCAGGCTTCAGACCCGGCCACTCTACGGAGACTGTGATCTTGGCCGTGCTGGACGCCCTGAGAGACGGTGTTGACAAGGGTGCCCCCCAGGCCCTGGTATTACTAGATCTGTCAGCCGCCTTCGACACAGTGGATCATAACATCCTTCTCCGCCGTGTCGAGCAGGCTGGCATCCAGGGCCTGGCGCTGGCCTGGGTGAGATCCTTCCTGACTGGCAGGTCTCAGACCCTTAGCCTGGGCGCTTTCAGGGCTCCTAGAGAGCACTCGCTCTGTGGGGTCCCCCAGGGTTCTTCCTTGTCCCCTCTTCTTTTCAATCTTTATCTTCGCCCCCTTCTATTTTCTTTGAGGCAGTGGGACGTTACCGTGTTCAATTACGCGGACGACCTGCAACTCATCTTTTCTCTCAATTCCCCCTCTGCTATTCCTAATTTTCAGGCAGTCATGTCCCACATTCTCCAGTGGATGGGCCACAACCAGTTAAAGCTGAACCCCGGTAAGACGGAGCTCCTCCTCCCCGGTTGGAGCGCCACCTTCTGGGGGCCTCAATTCTGGCCGGTGGAACTGGGCCCCTCTCCTACTCCCGTGGCTTCGGTGAAGAGCCTGGGGGTCACTATTGACTCCGCTCTATCCCTAGGGCCGCAGGTGGGGACCGTGGTCTCGTCCTGCATTTACCAACTGCGCAGGATCAGGAAAGTGGCATACCTCTTTACACCTGATGCCCTCCTGCAGGTTATCATGGCCCTCGTCCTCTCCCGCCTAGATTTTTCCAACTCGATCTACCATGGTCTGCCTAAAACATCGATGGCTAGACTGCAGGCGGTCCAAAATCAGGCGGCGAGACTGGCCTTAGGGATCCCGAAGTGGCAATCCGCTAGGCCCCTCCTTGTCAAACTCCACTGGCTTCCTGTCATCTCTAGGGCAGCCTTCAAGATCGGCTGCCTTATCTTCAAGTCATTGGCTGGCCCCTGTCCCATCTTCGTGAAGTCCCTCATCAGACCCTACTGCCCATCCCGTAACTTGAGATCCTCTCACCTTCATCTCTTGACTGTCCCTTCCTTCAAGCTATGCAGATCTGGAGGCCGGAGATTTGCATACCTGGCCCCCAAGCTCTGGAACTCTTTCCCCCTTTCTCTTAAAGCCTCTAACTCTTTGACCCTCTTTCGTAAGTCTCTAAAAACTTGGCTTTTCCCCCAATCTGGTTAGTCTTTCTGTCCCCTCTACTTCCAACCAGCGCCAGGAAACCCATGGTGTCAGTGCGCTATACAAGCACCCCTTACGATACGATACGATACGAAGACACCCTTATTTGCCCCTCTCCACCCCCGCTGCCCCCCCCCCACACACTTTCCTATTTGGACATCTCAGTAAACCATCAGAGGACAATTCCATACACCCCTGTCAAATGTACATTACCTGTCTCAGTACTTTTGCAAAGCTCAAGGGGCCAGTGGCTCACATGCAAACAGATAAGAATTGTCTTCTGCTGATGTAGGCCGGGAATATCAAATCTGAAATATCGACGGGTTAAAATATTGTTACAATATTATGACCACAATATCTAGGGGCAACATATCGAAAGGTAAGTTTATATACATTTTCTATACTTACCTCCACATAAATATACCTTAAGGATATATATATATATTTTCAAGGTACGTAAATCTGGAAAGAAGACTAGTAGATCCTTACCTCCCTCAGTGCACTTACCTGTTCAACATGTTGCCACTCAAACTGATCGATATTTTGAATTCAATATACTCACTACTACAATCTTTCTCACTTACTACTGGCTCTGAACAGAAATGACCACAAAAAATAAGTGTCCTGGGACTTGAACGTAATCACCCATTCTCCCTTTCGTGGCACATTGAGCAGGTGAAATATTTCCTCCATTTTAGAATTTCTGAACACTTCAGAATTGCAGAGGTCTTATAAACTTACCACAATATGACACGCATATTATTTCATCACCATCAAAAAAGAACACCAAAAAACCTTTTTATCAAAAAAGGGCCTTTGTTTTCTGGAGCTTTCTTTAACAAGTCTTGTATCTCTGTGCTTACTCACTTGTTCTTCTTCCACTAAAAAGGAAGCGTTCCAGCCTGAACAGTATGTCCTCATTATTCAGTTTGTGTTTTTGAAAGTACAGTTATGAAACCGACTTATTTCAGTCAATATAGAGTGGGCTTTGGGTCCACTGTTTTCAGCAATTGGCTTTCTTTTTCCAGTGTCTCTCAGCCATTGGCTCTGCACTGTGTCAATTGTTGCCTCTGAGCAGTAGAGGATCCAACACTCATCTACTTCTATTGGCTTTCTGAGTGTATGCTTCCTCCTCCATTCAAGTGCACGAAACCGCTCACAGGACTACTTTACAACGTTAGCCCTCTTGCTGATTTTCCTGCCCTAATATGCTAGGGCTGCACATTGAATCCAGAAGTATTGGTTTTGACAATAGGTGTTGCAGCATAGTCCACAGGTGCCAATAGACATGTTTTGTGTTTTAAACTCTTACACAGAGCTGGAATCTTAACATGTTTCCTTGACTCACGCCATTAATTAGAGCAAGTCTTCCAGTTTGCCATTCTCCAACTCTCACACTTATCCAGTATGAAGCTATCAATAGTGCAGAAGGTACAGTGGCACCAGGACCCCGTGAACCGAGAAGTCTTTTGCACCCAAATTGTGGCTGTATTTAACAACCTGAGGGAACATGGGGGATCATTTTCCTTGGTTCCTTTTGAGCTCATGGTAATTTTGCTATGACAGGGTAAGTCGAGCGCTATATAAGAACACACATACATACATACAACACTGACATATTTTTTCCAAGGGATGTGCAGGTGTGCGGAGCTCGGGGAGGGACTTGTGAAACTCTTCTCAATGTTAAGGGAGTGAAGAGATTTTTTTCACGTCCTTTCAACTGAGTAAACATTCAGGTTCCACCCACTGTGACATTGAAACTTTTCCTGGGTTTTTACTGAATAATGCCAACAGCAAATACATTTGAAAATTAACGTGCAAGTGATTATCAAATAAATACCAATCAAATGATTAAAAAAATATGTTTTGTGCATTGTTGCTATTCTGAAATGTACAGCAACAAAAAGAGAAAATAATATCTTTTGTGGAAAAAAAGGGAGGGACATACAATAAAACAAAGGATCCATTCTACTTTGGGAATGGGCCAAGGATTTTCAATACTCCTACCAAACTAGAATTCTGTCTCCTTTCGTCCTCCTGTACACTGAAAAAAGCACAACAGTTATGGTTGTTTTGATCCTTACATTAAGTGATGTACTTGTACGGCTGAGTTACGTCACATTATGGATGCACTCATCCTGTTTTGCTAAGGTGGATGTTTGATACAGAATTGGCTCGCCAAAACCAAAATAGGAAATGGACAGTCAGTACTGTAAAATATTGTATCAGCTCCAGTGTCTGTCATACATGTCTATGACCTTGCAGTAAAACTGTAAATGACGTAAGAGAACCAATCTTTACTATAAGTGCTTGTGCAAAATTTGATTAATTCGTAAGTCATTTGGTGGGAATAACATTAAGAAACAGACAGGTACTCCTTTCTAAACAGCACATCTTCCTTTGTGATGTATGTTATATAGAGTACTTGCTCTGGGCCGCTTTACTTGCAAAATGATTAATTCTGCATGTATAGTTAGTATACCGTGTTCCTGGTGATTGCCAATCTTTGTACCTGTATTCAAAAAGGGGAATGCACAGGACCCGAAATGCTGCAGTCCCATCTCTCTACTTTATTCCATGCCATGGTTAAAAATATAAGTAGAATTGTTCTGGATAGGCTTTTGCTTTAGATCTTGAAAAATAATACCCGGTACATAGTCCAACATGGGTTCAGGAAAGGATTAGGCACAATTGAGCAATGCCTAAATTTGCACCTACTAGTGAGAACATTTAAGTTTTCAAAATGTAGGTTGCTGCCTTCAGCATTCTTGGACCCATCCAGTGCTTTCAACTGTGTTAATAGATCTAAACTGTGGGACATTTGATCAGTTATGGGAATATTGGGTGGGTTGGTGGCCTTTCTGAGATCACTACATACAGACCTAGTTGCTTCTGTGAGATTTGGAGAAGGTGGGCAACGTACAGACACTTTCCCCTAAGACCATGGGGGAGGCGGGGGGGGGGATCTACCAGGGATGAGTTTTGGTGCCTATTCTGTTTTAGTTTTATGTAAATGGGCTGGAATCCATACTTGTGATGAAGGAGTTGGATATTTCGGTCACTAACCAGAATCCCTAATTCCTGCCCTTTTGTATGCAGATGATGCAGTCTTGTTTGCTGGAAGAGTGAATGGTCTAAGCACATTGATTGCCTCCTTCATAGACTATATGAAACACCTTAATTTGGAGACAAATTACTCCAAAACTTTTATCATGCACTGTGGTCCCAAAAATGTAAAAACACGTTGTATTACTATCAAGGATAGGACCATTGAGAACGTAAATCATTTCTCCAATTTAGGGTTAATGTTTGATTATTCCTATATTTGGGCCCCCTGGATTGCAATCAGGAAAAAACAGTTCCGCAAGCAGTTGACATGATCTTCTCCCTTGTTTCCTCCATAGGGAGAAAGCTAATAAGTCCTGTGTTGGAGATTTAGAAGAGAAAATGCATTACTATTCTAGCCTATGGAGCAGGTATGTGTGGCTATAAGGATGTGGATAAGATGCAGGTTGAAGAGAGCAGAGTGTGCCAACGCTTCCTGGGAGTACCTCTAACAACTTTGCACTTTGCTGTCCCCCAAGAACTGGGATAAGAATATGTTGAAGACCTGATTAATTTAGCGCCCCTGCAATTGTGACGTTCAATCTGGTAAAATGAGCAGGCTTGAGATAATATTAGATTGCCTCTCACCCACCTAAGAGAACAGAGTATCCTGGCTTAATTAATCAAGAATTATACTACGGCTCTTGGTTGCCCCTCCAACTATGAGAACTCCACAAAACATAGCAAGAAGGGTAAAGGGTGGCTCAGTGAGCGTTTTAGGCCCGATAGGAGGACACAGAGGGAGGGTAAAGATATTGTGAAGCATTCAGTGAGAGAACACGTTATGGTACAAACAACACTGTGGGTGGCGCCTTATTTGGATATGGTCCTGGACACATTTGAGTGGATGTTATTGACCTAGCTGAGGCTGGGATGTATCGGGTGAATACTTTGCTTTCCTCAGGGACAATGTGAGACATCTAGCTCATGTGATGAGGTTTTTCCTTAGACTTTGTTGCACATTATTTCTTTATTTTTATCTGTACATTTTATCAAGCTTTTACTAAAAACCTTTTAATGTCTCCCTTTTGGAAGTGAAATTCTACTAAGTGTAGAGCAGACTTGTTATATCTGCAACAACTTAATTGGCCAGAAGTCTGCCCAGTTGTGGGTCTTTAATAGGCTGCTTGGTGGCACGATAGTATGATTTTTCTACTTGTTTTTAACATTTGGACAGCTTATATGAATCTATTGATATTAACTTGTCCTCCATTTTTTGATTTGGCAGCAGGTATTCCGTGTATGAATTGATGTTATTTACTTTTTATGGTATTTATTAGATTTGAGCCAATTACACTTTCTGGGTTTTACCGTGATTGGTGTTTTAAAAAAGAAAAAAAAAATAAAAAAAAAAAAAATATATATATATATATATATATATATATATATATATATATATATATATATATATATATCTACATATATATGTATTTTATTTTTTTTCACTGAGGAAGCATTAACGGTGAAACGCGTTTGTCAAGGGGGTAGGGGGGTCTGCCAATAAATCACCTTTTAAAATCAAGCTCAGAGTGCCGTCTACTTTCGTTGGAAGGAACGAGTGTGTGTTACCGAGATATATATATATATATATATATATATATATATATATATATATATATATATATATATGAAGCAAACAGTCCAGGTTCCTAACAGTACGGGAACCAACGGTCTAGACCTCACGATACCTCACAGCCAGCAAACCGATAAAGCCTCACAAAAGTAGATCCACAGTGGACAACAGGGAAAACGTATTTTTAATAGGAATGACGCGTTTCGCTCTACGAGAGAGCTTGATCACACCATATATATATATGGAATCTTTTACGATTTGCGGTTTAAGTGATTAAATAAAGATACATTGACTTAAACTGAATTGAAGTACACATTATATAATATTTAATGTCCCCACAGGTCCCTGAATTTCCATATGAAATGTTCTATGTTAAGAACATGCCAACTCTGTAAAATTTGCAAAGTTAGCAAAGGAATATGCTGTCTTGTGCATAAGCGATGTCCCTTAATATCACACAGCCATGCCCAGATTGTGGGTTCGTGATGCAAGGAGACTCTGGTGGCCTTCTAGTTCAGTGATACTGTGCATTGCCCTCTTTACTCAAAGAAGTCTGGTCTCAACTGAGCAGCCAGGCTGCTGCAGCGTGATATGACACAAGATCGAGGTCGATAATATCAACCTACAATTAGTATCACATCGAATATAACCTCTAGCACTACATCATCAAGGCAAGTATATAATTACTATATTACACCACATCTACTATCCTAGACTTACCCCGCTGCATAGTTATAAGAGTGATGTAGTATATAGCGTGAGAAGGCCTTTTTAAATATGGGAGTCATTACTGGGACTACAAGTCTCAGCTCTTCTATATGAAGAAAATGTGGGATCTCATATTTTTTTAGCTCCCAATCATACATGTTTAGTAGAAGTGACCCACATGGATTTTACTAGGAGCGTCAGAAAGAAGAAGGAAGGAAGTAGCCTCCGATTGATGCAGACTGAAGATTAGTCAAAAACCAACCAATAATCACAGCCACAGACCCCTGCCGCTCATACAGCTTCCAGATGTTCTGACTGTCAAAGTGGAAAACAACAGATATAGAGAAAGAATGATGGACCTTGGTACATTTAACTGTATACACCACAGGAAATGAGAAGTACTACAAACTGTGCTAGTAAGCTTCACCAACCTAAACAACAAACTTCGGTGTCACTCATCAATACATGAGAAAAGCATGTCAAGTAAAATATCCTTGTAGCACTGGTGGGATGATGGCGGTCTCACACACTCTTTCCAAGTATTCTTTGACATCCAAGGAAGGGTAGAGGACGTCGCTGGGTCTTAGTTGTTGGAACACACCACCACTCAACAGCCACCCTTCCTTCCTTCCAGAACACATGGAAATTGAGTGGCAAGTAATTCTTTAGCTCAGAGAGGGATTCTTGCCGGATCCAGGTTTGAATATGTGGCGTAAAGGCCAGAGATACCGACTTTGGAGCTGGGGAACCAGGTTTGAGTCTCACAGTTGGCTCAACATCCTGTGAGTCTGGAAAAATGACTTAATTTCCTCGTGCCTACCCAAATTAAATGTGACCTTGTGTAATGTAACTGATGCTCTTGTAAAGCGCTCCAATAACTTGGGGTCGAGTTTGCACTATATAAATCTGCAAAAAACAAAACAAAATGTGCCTACTTGCCTTAAGTGCAAAATGGAGTAAGTAAGTTCAAGAAAGTTGTGTGTGCAACCTACAACTTTGCACAAAACCTTACCCTGGGGTGCAATTAGGATTTATATGTTCAACTTTTCATCATTTTCTACTGCCTGACTTTCATTTTCCTGTAAAAACAAAGAACACGTCCGTCCATGTTATATTTTATTTCTAAACTGTGCCATTAGTTTCAACAAAGTGATTAAGAAACAACGCTCACAAAACTATTGAAGGGAAAAATTATCATTATTTTCCGTCTGTTTTTAACTCGAGATCACTATTGCTCATTGTAGCCTTCGGAAATCTTCTGCAAGAGCTCTGCTAGCTAAACTAATTATTTTTAAAAGAGGGCATCCCTTTGAAGCGTAATAATAAGGAAAAAAATATAAACCATAGGTGCATGTTATCACAAATGGCTGCAACCCTTGCCTTCTACAGAGTCAGGGCGGCTTTTAAATTGATGCAGATCTGCTCTCAAGCTCATTGCATTGACGGAAGGATTCAGCTGTCACAGTTTAGTCACTAGTTTGCATTTTAAGCTGCCACACATAATCACATTTGGCAGCCTTCCCCTGGCTCAGCCATGCAAATGAAACATACTGTCGAGATTACATTTTCAAGCAATTTTGTTTGCTGTGGTTGGGGCGAGTGAATGGGTCAGAGGGCCGTCGACCTCGCCTCGTCGCCACCTGGCACTCAGACTGTGACTCCCAAGTGTGATCTATTCATGTGACACGGTGAAATTAATTAGTCAATATCATAAGCAATGTGTCAGGTGCTATTTCAAGCCCTGGCTTCATTACATCGGATCTCCTTGATCCTGGATGAGGGAAGAGCTCAGCCTAGATTGTGCTCGAATTTCTGTGCTCCCTGCTGATGGCCCAGTCTGGATGTCACCTGAAGCCACAAGAAGCACACCTACACACCAGGACCTATTCATAAAAAAGTGTACAATCTACGATCCTGAGGCCTGCAATTTTCATAACTTTACTCTAATTGTGAGTTTGAAAGAACGCTCCAGTGGTATGCACAGAAATTACTAAAATTGTAGATTTCACTACTTTGTCTATGTCAGTTAGTCGTACTAGGGTGAAAAGTTTGGGGAAATTCGGATTAACACATAGACTTCTATGCATTTTTTCAACACATTAAACATTTTTCCTTAGTGGAGAATGTAGTTTAACTTCTGAGAAAGTGGGGTGTTTATGCCATTTTCTCCTACTTCAATATACACTGCTGACAACATTTTAAAACTAATTTATATGTGTACTTACGGTAGGAAAATGCATAGGGGGTGCTTTCGAATACCCACAAAGTTTTGCTTTTTTGGGTGCTCATAACATGCCCGTTCTCACCACATTACACCTCGAGAGCGAACACCTATTTCCTCACCTCTTTCCAAAGTGTGACAGCCTGCATAAGTGGAGTTTACAATAAGACAATACAGACTCGAACAATGGGGTGGTAGGCCCGTTTCTGTTCTCTGACAAAAAATATAATTCTTTCTACCACTTCCTGTGAGGGCAGAATTGATCCTTCTGAAATTTAGAAGGGTAATCAAGATGTGCCCATTTCACTCATAGGATGGCCATTATCAGGAAATTAAATTAGGAATCTTCAACCTCACCTCTAGAGACTGCATTATGAGTGATAGAACGTGTTACAAGAAAATCTAAGTAAATTAATTAGTAATTCAGTAAATTGGATCAGTTGCAATTCAAGTTTAAGGCATTTGATAGAGTGATCTACAAAATATTGCCTATGAGTACAGGCAAGTTACTGCATAGAGCCAAGGTCAGTGTAAAGAATAAGCAGCCCAAAGTCCTGCACAATAAAGAATGCCAGAATAGAAGCAACACCAGGACAAAAAAGTTCACAGATGGAGGTGTTGGGTCAATGGGGAGAGTTCAAGGCTGTTGGAGAGACAATAGGAAAAACCGAAATCGTGCCACCAAGAAAGAAAGCTATACGGCTCTAAATTCTCCATCCACGGCAATGGGAAAAGAATAAAAATGGAAGGTGTTTGTGAAATTATTTTAATATGTAGAAGAGTGTAAGTGAAGAGGGGGCGAAGGAAGCCTTGGTGCTGAACAAACAAGATCACAACAGCAATGTGACCTTTATGGGCGTGGAGACAGCCTGGATTGGTAGCAAAGATTAGCTTCCAGGTTGAGGTTGTTGCAAAGTCGCTAAGTGCTGGTCTGAAACTTTCTTTATGTAACTGGAAGAGATATCAATTGTGTTTGCAGGAGTGATGCCAAACAGAAAGTTGGGCATAATGCGGTCTAGGGCTTCTGCCTGTGCTGCCTCACTCTTAGGCAGTAATGGGCGGAAAGGACATTGATAGGTGGCAGCTGGGTATGGGGACCATAGCTCTTATCAGAGGAGGTCAGGGGCTTTAATACACAGATGCTCGCACTTTAGTTTTAAGGTCCTTCAGATGGAATTTCTTTCAAATTTACAGAATCTAAATTACTACCTGGTTCTGATCCAGAGGAAAGACATTGATTACCTCTGAAGTATCTGGGTCAATAAGCATACATTTATTCCAGAATTGTAAGCAGTCCTCTGCATTTCTCTTAAGCATTTGAGAGTTTGAAAAGTCCCACGTTTCCAGATAGAACTACTGCAGTCATCTTCTGATTCCTCCATTGGGCTTTTGAAGGCAGGTGGCATTCCGACATCTCAGAGGCCTAGTGGGCCCACGGAAAGTGACAACATTATAATCTTCTTGGCTGTTCTGTATACCACAATGTGCACTAGTTGCATGCTCTTGAATGATATCCTTGCTATACTAAGATCCCCATCCTTAGTATCCGGCTGGTCTCTCGTACACTGACCCCACCACAGACCCCACAGAATGTAGTACACATTGAAAGCAGCTAAGTGACCTAGCTAAGTCGACACATTCAACTGCGTGATTCAGGTGGTACAAGTTCCAAATAAGCCATGGTTATGGACAGAGTTGTGCTTGGTAGGCAGACTCAGTCACTTTGATTGCCTCCTCAGTGCCCACTGTTTAGAAAAGGTCTGTTCGATTAAAAGGTTCAGGATTTAAGGATGATCTCTGTTTAATTGGCTCATCTGGGTTGTACGTTTGGAATTTGCGGGTATGATCAGGTGGGAAGTCTATCATTAGATAACTTGATTGACTGGTCATATTTTATACTTATACACTTTTCCAAGGATGAACCATGTAGCCACACAGTCTCCCACGTGTAACACTTGGAAGTGACTAAGTTTATTTTTTAGGGTGCAAAATGTGAAGTGGCTCTCCCAGTGCAGAACCCTACATTCGTAGCCTAATTTATCCTTTCCCAGACTATTATATTAAATAGCCAACGGATGATAACCGCGTGTCACTGTCTAGCTCGTGTTTGAAGTTGAAAAAAGCTTCACAACTGCTATGAGCTGTGACCATTGAAGCCGATCACCATTATGATGAAATACAAAAGACCCTGTGTACTGCACCGCGCGTCCCCAGTAAGTAACAATTACCTTAACAATGTCACATTGATGAAACATACTGCTAAACAGCTGTCTGGAAGGGACATGAGATTACAGCAGCGACATTCTGTGAATTTCAGCAGGCACGCTGGATTACCAAGGGATTGTCTGCTCTTAAATTGCCAGCTTTTACGGATAAAGGAATGATATGCATTGGTGTCATTTCTCAGAGCTCATTCAGATGTAAAAAAAAGTAGAAAACACGATCATTTTCTTTGATCATTTCCCTGTCACCTAAATGAATTTTTAGAAAGTTATGTTCAACTCTCAGATACCTGAGAATTTGTCTTTGGTGATGGTGAGAAGTGAGGAAAGCAGAGGTTGCATTGTGCCCACAGAGCAGATGGCGACGAGGCTGATCTGTTAAGAAAGTGTCTTCTCTTAGTCACGTACTTTCATTTAATTATGTGTACGAGCTGGCTCACTGGAGGCATTCTCATAATCTCTCAGCGGGGCTCTTGTTCACAGTCCTATATTCACTGCATTCATGGCACAGATTATGCAGTGTATGCGGGGCCTTAGTGTGAGCCAAAAGCAGCCTTGTCAAAAAATGTTCACACCAGGCTTGCCTTCATCCTCTTGTGTGTCTTTCTCTCGTTTTTCTCTCTCTCTTTCCATAAATCCATTCTCTCTCTTCTTCTCTATCTTCTCTCTCGCTCCATCTCCTCTCTTCCCCTACTTCTTTCTCCAATTCCTCCTCCCGCTCAGCTTCTCTCTCTGGTTATGTCTCCACTGTGCCTGCTGCATTAAACCCTGGAGAGCTGCATAGAGTGGCAGAGGCGTACTTGGCCCTTGCATCTGGCCCCAAATAGATTCAGCCCCCGGGATATGCCCAATAATGTAAATGGCCAGTCCGGGCCTGATTTTATGTCTCATTGTTATAAATCCCAAAACCTGGATCTAGTCTGGGCACGGTTTGCTGTATTGAAAACTACAGTTGTTTGCTGAATCAGGATTATTGGGGGAACAATCACTAATTCTCTATAATACTGAGCTCTTTACCTGGTGGCATAACATCGACCAAGAAGGCAATTGATGGCGGTGCTTCCAATGTCAAATTAACTATACACAACACAAGGCTCAAAACAGTTCTTTTCTTCCACCTTCCACATATCAACTCTAGTAGAGGCAACTTCTTTTCTGATCGACCCTTGGCCCAGCCTGATTTCAATCGGCCATTTTTGTTTTGGCTCTCATCTTAAAGCCAACTTTAGGAGTCCACCTTCTTAGAATGAGGCTGAGTTGGTTTGTTGAGTGTATTATTATTTAAGAGTTTTAATTAGTGCTGGCAGGACCCAAGGGTATCAGAGCGCTTTACATCAGTATATGTCTACATCAAGATAACGAGTCTAATCAAATCAAGAAAGTCATATCAAGTCCAAGCAGTGGTTGCGTATAGCGGAGGTAGAATAGCAGTTGGGAGTCTAGGGAAAGCAGAGAGTGGAGATTCTCTCTCGTTGGGCAAATGATGATCCACTCGTTGAGATGTCGGATGAGGAGGAGAACCTTTAACTGACTTTTGAAGCATGAGAAGGAGGGGTTGGGCCTGATGTGTTTTCAATGGAGAATTTTAGCTTACAGTGTGATTTCTTTTGTATTTGTAACTAAGGAAGTAGCCTACTTGCTAGCAACCAATTACTTGTTGGGCTACATGTCAATCCTTATTAGGTACTGACCCGAATTCCAGTTTAATTTGCCTTCCTGTACCCTGTACCCAGTGGCGGCTTGTGAAATTTAAAAATGGTGGATTATATTGGTAGTGAGTGAGCCTGACATTTATAAGCGGGATGGCGGCAGGGGGTTCTACCCCCAATTGTTTTAATTTATAAATTGGTGAATGTTGGTGACATTTTTTGCACTATTTCTGTGATAAATGGGCCAAAAATCAAGTTCTTATAGGCATTTACAAAGGGTAACTAAAAAATTAAAAAATGCAAATTCAGGCAAGCGTTGGCCATACCTAAATTGTCACTGGTCCCGAACTCTTAAATCCTGGAGGTGTAGTGAGCAGAAGTGGGAGAACGCCTCAAGTGACCAGAGGAGGGATGATAGATTTAGGTTTCACAACAGCAACATTCAAGGTGCTGGGGAGCCAGGAGAGAGATGAGCCAGTGATTATTCCCCACAACCAGACCCAAGGTTATAAACATTTTGCACCAAGCCCACTGCACTCTCTAAACAACCCATATTCTGTGGCCTTGCAGGAAAAGAGCAGCAGGCAAAGCGCCACCCTGGATCCATGTGGGGCACTGTATGCCAGCTGGGTCCGGAATTAATTTTGTTTATGCCATGTGCTGACTGAAGAAAGTGTTTTATACTCAGGACAGCAGCCACTTTGGCAAGAGGTATTTGATTATATATTTCTATGCAGCATCCAAGTTTGATTGTGACAGGTGGCAAGTAAATACGTGGGGCAAGCTGCAAGCTCTCCACAGTGCACTTACTGCCAGCAGGCTCGCTGCTTAATTTCTGCTCCTCATCACGTGCACTGGGTGGTCAGGGCCCTTGGATTAAATAGATTGAATGAATAACGCATTTTAGTGTGGTGATGGGGACACCAGCCCTTGTTAGACCCCTGATGTGTGGGACTGAACAGGACAAAGGTGAAAATTGCACTCTCTTCAAAACCTCAAAATGTATTTCTGTAACACGTAAAAGCTTTGACATTATCACGCTTGGGGGGTAGGGCTTGACAGTGAGAAAACTCACATTACCTTCTGTCTCAACTTTCAAGCTGTCATTCATGTGCCCTGATAAACACTCACTCATGACCTGAACTGACCTTTCTCAGACACCTGAAGGCTTCCCATTTCAAAGTATACACTCTAAAAGAGGTGTATGTTGCATTAAAAATAGTACAGAAACACATAATCTTGAAAAAAAGCAAATGTTTTAGAGAATGCAAGATGAAGTAGAACACGTGAAATATAAACAGGAAGGGCATCGCAGACATGGAATACCTTAGGAGTCTTTACATTTATTGTTGAGAAACCGATCAGTGTTTTTCTCAGCATAATTAAGGGCATAAAAATAGAGCCTCATAGTGGTCTGTTTCAAAGTGGGTTTTTAGTTCCATTTAAGGTCCTACCGTACATATGCAGGTTTCTCTGCATCACACAGACAGCTATCCCTGCTGTGCACAGATGACTTTCTCTGCAGTTTAGTGAGGCCCCTCTTTGCCCTGCACTGGCGCTTCTCATTACCGGACAAAGATGCATCTCACTAGCGAGCACAGAGACCTTTCTCTGCCGTGCACAGGTGCCTCATTGTCATGCACGTGCTCTTCTCTGCACCCTCCAAAGAGGCACGTTTTTTGCTACAGGCCTTTCTGTGCACCGATATCTCTCACTGCTGTGCCAATAAATGTAAGGGTGCCCTGGGCAGGCATATCACTGTGCCGTACACAGACATCCCTCTGCTGTTGAATGCACCTTTCTAGTCAGTGCACAGTAGTGCTCAATTTGTAAAAATGAAGTGCCGGGGCTGAAAATGCTGCCAAGGAGGCTACAGCCCACTTTTACCTTCAGTGTGCCCAACTTTCAACACCCGCACTTCCTCCGTTTCTATCCTGTAACCATACCCTGCTGACTGTCCCCTAAGTCATGTGCTTTACTTCTTTATCTACACCGACAGATGAGTGCGAAAACAAAATGTACACCAAATGAAAATGCTTTTTTTGTACATATTAATCAGAGCAGTCTGACTGGGTTTGTTGCAGGTCAGGAGGCTGCTTGAGCACAGCAGGTTATGTCACTGCTAGTGCTGCCTGTAGTTAGTTTGGTCCAGTTATGACGACTGCATAGGCATCCACTGCTCAACTTGCTGTGACCCTGCCTGCTACAGCACAAGCACTGTCCGCAGCCGCAATGCTGCAATGCCCGTGAGACGTGAGTATGGCTGTTGCACCTACTGGGCTCAAGCACACTCAGCAATTAGCATGCTTGGAGGCAGCGCACGGAAACTGCAGGTGACTCCATAGTGCACAAAAGTCGCGGTGGGCCACAGCCACATCAAGCATGTTGAGGGTAGTAGCAATGCAGGGCTGCAGGCCCCCACTACAATTATCCAATGGGAGGCTTAGGCTCTGCAGTGGCAGGGTGCAGCAGACTCCAGGAATAGAATGCAAGCCATTTGTTAATGATGACTTCTTGGACTCATGACAGGCGTGACAACATCATCACTAAAGTGATGATACACAATCATGCCTGCCTAAACAGATGCATGCCTGCCTATGAAAACATACCAGCCCGTCACCATGCAAGGTATGCGGTTCTTTTTATTTTAAGTTGGGCAATTAATATTGAGACCACCACCTGCAGGACCAGAAATCGTAGCCCCGGCCCTGTGAAAGAAGTGGCGGTGCTGAGCACCTGAAAGCACCTGCTCAAATTAAGCACTACAGACATTTCGCTCTCGCTGCTCTCCGCTGACCTGTCTATGCTGTACAAATACAGCGACGTACGCAGGGAAGTGGACCCTTTCTCTCTTATGCATAAATACCACACTTATACACTTATACATACGCATTTATACATCTCCCTCCACTGATATAGGCACCTCACAGTGTATGACATAACCCCTGCTGTGCACAGACACCTTCATTTTCAGTGCACAGAACATCGCACTGCCATTGTCCTAAACGTTTCTGTTCCCAACGCTGCCCCATTCTTCTGCTGTTTACAGAAAGCAGAGTGCCTCATCTACAAGCACGGACACCTTTCTGCACAGTGCAGAGACCTCTCGCCCTGCAGTGCACGACACCTCCTTCTGTCTGAACAATAGCCTTCCCTGTCCTACCCTCATCTGCCTCTGAAGTCTTGAAACAGGGATGGGTTGGTCTGTTATGCTCGATGGCCCCACCCCATCCAGTGATGACTTAGGAAAGGGTGGGCCCTCATTGTTGCTTAAGAAATGAGCGACCTCGGGAGTTACAGGGCTTATACTGAACCAGCCCAGGGTAAAACATAGCACTACCTTGCGTCATTTGTGGGAGGCCTCCAAGACTTCGATATATTGAATTACACGACTGGCACCACGCCAGCCCGTGCTTCCAGAGCAAGAATATGGCAATTATGTGACACGTGCACTAGTGCATGTGTCACAAGAAACTAGCCTGACTGCCAGCCCTGTCTGACGCCCTTGTCTAAGCGTAATCTATCACCATCAGGCGGCTGCGTAAGAGTCAGATCGCTTCCGCCTTTCTTTTAGAATGTGAAGTAACATCGTTAGTGGTGTTATTTGGCATCCTAAAAGAAAGGTGGATGCTGGTAATTGCTATTTGCAATTACCATCATGATCCCCGCGCATTCAAATAGGGTGGACAGAGCCCCAGCGCCCTATCCAAGAAACCGCCGCTACCTGTACCTCAACTAACATCAGGAATTTAGGAGATTTGGCTGATCAAGGACAGTTGAGGATTTAGTATAGTTGGATAGAAAAAGGCACAGCACCTCTCCACCCTATAAGTAGGATGCTGGATCAGGAAGCTTGCCACTGAATACATTCGAATTTGTTTAGGTAGAAAGGACAAAAAACATTCTTGTACCTGATCATGATTATCCATTTTGGTTCATAAAATCTATAACATAGGCCTATGGTCATTCGAATCAAAGGTGACCAAATTATCTTGAAGAATTGAAAAGGCAGGCTGTGCATAATTGAGCACTCGGATGACATTTCAATCACATGAAAGGTGATTGTCCCCTGTTACCTCAGGGAAAACACATAATGGGTAACTCTTGAGAAAGTGAGTTGTAAGGGTGTAATGCTGCAGTTGACCTTCTGCACATCCCTCTAGGAATCTGCCAGAAGAAACAAGTTCACTGAAGTTCAATAATTTTAACATTTACTTGTGCTCCTAAACTCGTAAGCAAAAGAAAAAAGTGCCTCTCTTTTAATAAATATCCCCTACAAAAACCATAAAAAGCCAGCACAGCACACGGCTCCACAAATATATTCGAATAGTAAAATGAAATGAGCCATGACATTATTTTTTTGGTTTTATTGACCCTATGATTAAAAAAAAATATGAAGGCGAAGTACTGATCTTTGAGTTATTGAACAAGAGAGCACATCAGTGGATTAAGGAGCAATGTCTAAATAGATCACTTTGATTTTGGAGCAAAAAGATTATTACATTTTTCTGTGCACTGGATAATAGTGAAGAAGAGAAAAGGGATACAATTGAGAATTATTCCTATGTATTGGATTGCAAAAAAGAAGTACATTTAGTTTACACCAATAATGCCTAACATAAATCTGTACAGGATACAGATTTTTGACAGTGACAATTTGTTTCATGCAATGAGATGCAAAGGTAACTGGTAATTTTTTTTTATCTCTGCTGTTTCACCATTGAGAAAGGTTGTGTTTTCTATTCAACAGTATCTTATGTAATGTTCTGTGCATTTGTATAACCATAACAACCATTTTCATAGCTTTGTAGTGAATTCTCACTGGGCACCCTTTCTACAGAACTGGGAAGGCATCTATTAATTATGGCCAACCTTTGTAGTCGTTTGTGAGTGGTTACCAGACTATATGTTTGATGTTTAGTTTATAAATAGTCTGTGTGTGACGGAGTGAAATGTCATTATGTTCAATCTTGGTGAATCTATGTAGAGTTTTATGTGTATTTCCCGGGCCCACTAGAGCACCCCTGCATGCCTACTTTATTGGGGACAGCTCAGGGAGCCCAGTCCTGGCTGCCCTGCCGGCTTCTGCGCGGCCCGCACTTCCTGTTGTTGCCGCAGAGCCGGCAGCACCTCTCGAGTGGGCATGATCTTCTTTCTCATGGTGGCCGCCTGCTCCCCCAGTTACGGGCACGGGAGCGTGGCAGGATCACTGCTACTTGGGGCGGAGGGGACTGACAACACTCCTCCTTAATGCTTTGCCTGTGGGGGTCAAGTTGGGCTCCCAGCCCCTTCTGTGATACATGGTCCCGGGGATGGGGTCTCCGGGTGATAGTTTGGGGGAGAGGGCCCCACGAATCTCACCTCCCTGGGGAAAAAGTATAATTAATAAATCATTCCCTGAGACCGGGGCCCTGGCTCTCCACAGGGGTAAAGTAAGAAACACTAGCAGAACCCCATACGATTCGCTGGCCAAAAGGTCAAAGGTTGCCAAAGTTTAAAATACTATAACTTGCCTATTTGGGCTGAATTTGACAATCTTGGGCTAATTTTACTCCTGGTGGGGAGCTCTAGTACCAGGGGCAGTTGTAGAAGACCTCCTCACCTCCAAAGCAGTGCAGCCCCCAAGGACCTGGTTCTCGTGGCTCCCTGTACCAGCCTTACTCCTGGTCTTGGTTGCTGGGCGCAGAAGTCCAAGGCTTTCCACCAACTGGTCTTCAGGGGTCTTAAGTGCAGAGAAAACACTGGGCAAGAGAGAGTCTCCATCTTGTGCAAGAGTTTTCAAAGGGGAGAGGAAGGTTCCAGGGGTCAGGCACTGCTGGCCAATCCTAGGGTGCAACATCACCTCTCCACTCCTATCCCAACTCTCCTGCACAGTATGCTGAGACAGTTCAAAATGGCATCAATCAGGAGTTACTAGTCAGAGCTCCTCCGGGGGGACCTCAGCTCCGCCCCTTGCTGACATCACTGCCAGGGCCTTCATCACTAGATATGCAAAGAGGAGCACTCTCCCTTGTTGGCTCCAAAGGTCTGGGCATCCTCCTTTGGTACAGAGTAGCAGCTGATTGACTGATGTAGATCATCCAGCCTCTTCCTTTTCCTCTTCAGGAGCTGGGTGAAGCACTGTTAAATACTCCCTCTGTGTGGGGATGCATTTGTTCCCTGTTTCTGGAGCTAAATGTAATAACCCTGGCAGCCTGGGTTTTGATCTTGAGCTGAGCCAGACAAATATGACAGTTCTGGATGGCTGATAATTTGTACAGATATCTTTGTAGAACTTGCAGAATTGATATTCCCACACAGGTTACACCCCAGTTTGATACTTCACTGGTCTCTGTAGGCCAGCAGGAAGCAAAACTGCACTCTCAGGCAGTTTTCTCCCTATGTGTATAGTAAAGTGTCACCACAGACAAAACAGTTAATCACACTGACTTTCCTTATTAGTGTACAATAACAGGTTACGGCATACCCCAGGTCAATTTCCAATCCTGCAGAGTCCCTTCTGTGTCAGGCTACCTGCACGCAGTTACCGAGCTGCACCTGACTGTTCGTCTTCTACGCACAGCCCACACATGTGTGCCCATTCGTGTGTACTTGGGTTCATGGGTAACTAGCGAAGAGCCCCTTACGCTTGCTGCCTTGCATCGGCCTTATCTGGAAAGGCAAATGCTGATGGTAAACACGTGCAGTCTGTTTGCCACACTATTATTGTGGCTGAGACTTACCCACAGAAAAAAAGACCTACACCGGGTGATCCAAAAAGCAAAATAATCTAGGCATACTGAATGGGCAGAACTCAATTGCAACACTGTTGTTACACTATCTTTGCAGTTGCCTATGTGTGATGCAATATAATAATTGGATTGACAATAAGTGGCTACAACTTCAGGGTGCCAAGCTGTTTTGGTCACATCCTTTGGGAGGCTGGCTCATTGAGGCTTAGAAATATATTCACCAACCTTCTAGGAAGCTGTGACTTAATTTACATCCTAATCTTATTCTTATTTCTAGATGAAGCAGCTTTCCAATTGCACATTTTACATCTTGCAAACCAATGCTATTTATCATCCAAAGAACAGCCCCCATTTCTCATTTAAGAGGTTTTTTAATCTAATTTTTTATTTCAGAATTTCTTTCCACCTTCTTATGTAAAGAAGGAACCCTATTATTCTACCATTATTGCTAGATGGAGTAGATTCACAAATGCACACTCTACATCTGGAAACCAATACTATTTACCATCCAATAAAATACTTTCCACTCAATCAATTTCTCATTTAATCTAACTTTTTGACTTCAGAATTTCTTCCTACCTTTTCATGTAAATAGTGAGCCCCATTATTCAATCCTAATGTCATAATTTGTATTCTTGCTGTTATTTTTTTTTAAAAGAAAAGAGTTAAGACTTTCAGTTTTATTGAATGTATGTAGTTGAGAATTCATATATACTTTTTAATATTGACCGAGTAACTAGTTTCCCAGATGCATGCATGCCCAGCTGCTCCAGTCCAGGCTTTTTATTTGCACAGTGGGTCTTGCAGTGCTGATTTCATAATCAGATACTCAAGATCAGAAGTCTCTCAATGCCCATTAAAAACCTGGAATGGAGCTAGTCATTTATGGTTCTTTGAAAGTTGTCATGACTGTTAACACCTTCAGATGTGGATATTCTTCATGTGGTTTTAGTGGAATAAGGAGCAATTCATCTTCAGTTGTAAAGAGGGTTAGGTTCTTCTTTAGGGGTTCCTGGGTTGGCAGCCCACCCTCAGCTAGGGAAGTGAAGGTAATAAGTTCCCTCGTGCACTACAGCCTGCCATATTGAGAGAGCGCCACTGGCTGAGCTCTCTATGCCTTCAGAGTAGCCTCCCCATGGTGACTGCCTTGAAGGTTTTGCATGTTTGCTGAATGGCCGCCATTTTTAAAGCATCTGCTTAGCAAGCGTATTTGTTTTACAAGAACAAACTTCTAAAAATGGGAGTTTATTTATTTGAAGCAAAATAAAATAATAATCATGGCACCCAGAGATTTTTTCTTCATGACCACCAGGCTTGCGGTGCTGAAGAAGAAAAAACATACATCAGACTGACTGCTCTAAATAGAGTGGAAAGTCTTGTGTGCTTGCACCAACAGTCCCAAGTACATCAGGCCATTGGTGTAAGGTTTCTGCCAGCAGACCCAGCAGGGGCACCACTGCTGGACACATGACGGTCCACCTAACTGTAAATAGTGCGGTGCACTCCCAGTTTGGCGGAGTACCTTGCCTACCAAACTTTAAATCACACCCTCAATCTCTTCCACCAGATAAATGCTCAGAGATGTGATTAAACAATACACTGGTGTGAAGTAACAAACACCATTTGATCATTCATCAATGTTGCCTACTTTAGTTCTCAATGACAAGAATCAGCTGGCTCAAAAGAATAATTAATTTTTGACTTGACATTTATTCCTTCAGCTACCTTAAATCAAAGTGAAATTTGAGTTTTTCACATGTGCAAAGTATTGCAGAAATTTGGGGTAGATAAATATAGAAAAAATGGAATTCAAGTAGGGAGTAATATTCGAGTAACCTGTGCACAAATAGGTTTGAGACTCTCTGAGGCTTCAGTGTTTGACCAGATCCATTGCAGAGGATCAATCAGTTTCACAGTGGACGGCCTTAGACATAAAACGCGGTTCTTGCTGCACCTGATGATAAATAGTTGTTACATCAGCCCCAGAGGGCTGAACGAGGAGGGCTGTTGGGAGCACGGTGTGTCTTTTCTATACATTAAAAACTGGGAACATTTCTGTGCAGGGCCAACTCTACAATTCAGATATGTTCTTCTTTGGCGATCAATGAAGACAAATAAAAATATGGTGAGTGATTGACAGCCTCTGCATGAGATGTTTGGGGAGCCAGAAGCACATCTGGAAACATTGAGGCCAAGCTCTCATCTTTTCCTTCATGGTATGCTACAGAATTCAGATGCAGTGCACCTCTGCAGCAACAAAACAGACCGTAATGATAGCAGCATGCAGGACAGCTCCACTCTCCCTGTGTCCCAGTCTGGTCCTAAACAGATGTATAAGAAAAGTGCTGGGCGTCACTTTACATTGGTTTTAATTGCTGGTAGCATTAATCAATGATACCTCTAAGGAGGTAGAGAACATGGGGCATAACACGAGCAAAAGGACTAGGCTGGCCCTTTATGGCTAGCAGAACTCGACTGGCCATACCAGGCATTGGGCGTTTTCCTGGGAGGCTGTAAGGATTGGGGCTGGTTTTGCAGCGGTGCTGCGATATTAGCCATTTGTAACAAAAACAGCAAGCAAGCTGTTCCAGCCTTCCAGTGCCAGACAGTGCTTTCCCAGGGGCTGGTACGAGAAACAATCGCCAGGTCTTCTTTGGGCTCCCAGTCCGGCTCTGCTGGCTAGCACTGTGACTCCCCGTAGTCTTGATAGAGTCATTGTATAAAGTAGGTGGTCTGAGCACAAATATTGTAGCATGCGTGGAATGGCTCTAAAATCCATGTAGCCCATGTGAAGAAATACAAGGTCCAAATCGTTCCTCACATGATTCTAATGCATTCATGGGGTTGATTGGATACACTGGAATAGCGAGCTGTTGAAGGTTCTGTCTAGACATGCATTCCAGTTATCAGGAACATGGAGTGCAGCAGGAGCTTTAGAATGTAAAATGGTGCCCACAGGGACTGGGCCCCATATTACATTAAAATTATGGTCTCCAGTGCAGGTGCGAAGTCGCACCTGTGATGCTGACTGAACACGGAAAGGCTGATAAGTGTCTTGAACGAGTAGCTTGTTCGAGAAGGAACAGAGATTTCCCTACAGGCAGGTCCAGTGTTTGACTGCACTCATGTGTGTGGGGCAGCCACCTTAGTGCTCCCGTATACGGGTACCTTTGGGGGTAGGGTGCCCTCTGACTGTGCACATCCCACTGGTCTGTTTGGCATAGAATTGTGTGCAGGGCAAAGGATTTCCTTCATTTGCATAGATCCACCTTGGGATTGTGTGGGCACAAAATGTGTGCCTTTGGAATCCATATTACAGAAGCCAATTTGTCCAAAAATATAACCTAAGAAATCAAAGGCTTGCTTGAATTGCATTGTGCTTAAAGTACGATTTCGAGATTCTAATTTAAGTAAGACCTATTTAATTGGCTGACGTACAGTTTTCCCTCCCTCAACATCTCCCTCAGTGTCTCTTTCCATGCCATCTTATCGCATTGGGACACCTATGAAGCTCACCGGCTTTCTTCGCTTTTTATTTTTGTTGTCAGAACAGAGAAACATAATACATGAGAATTGTTCTTCCAAAAGTTGAATTAATGTTCTGCATTTCTCCTGAGTCCTCATTTAGGATATGCAGCAGTTTTCGCACAGTGCTCAATTCGTAAAAGAATAAGCATAAGGGTGCAAAGTTATGTTCTAAAGCCTGCGGCCGACGCTATCGAAAGTCGGGTGCCGTGGGTATGTGGCGACTGATACGGACTGGGTGGCGGGGGGAGGGGGGTGGCTTTGAAAACAACAAATATATATATATATATATATTACCTACTGGCGTCTCGCCAGTAGGTATATATAGTTAGGATTTTTTGTCTATGGGACTTTTGAAAATTCTATGTCTAATAACTTTGGCGTTTGTGGACGGAATCGGCTGAAATTTTCAGGAAAATGGCACATTTTGTTTCTGAGCAGCCCCTGAAAATTTGGGGGGGTTTCGTCAAGGGGGGGCCGAGAAAAAAGGGGGGTCCCAAAACGCGTTTTTCCCATGCTAATTTCCATAGGGCCTTTGGCCTCACTTTTAGCTCGAACGGCTGAATGGATTTGCACGAAACTTGGCAAAATTGTAGGGACTGTTAGCCCGATGTGCCTTTGCTAGGTCTCAATATATGTGCTCCAGTGGATTTTGAGAAATTAACGTTCAAAACAAGATATATATCTGTAACAGCGCTCCGGGCTGCGCTCCGGTCCGCTTACTTTTCGCGAAACGGAACTTTGCGATGCGAAGCTGATTGGCTCCCCGGTGTCTGTCAACATTCTAAACAGTCCTGAGCGGCCGCCATCTTATCTCTCGGTAGGATCGAGAGAGAAGAAGAGGTGAAAAACGAAGGGGGAATTTAATGAAAGGGGGCAAGGTATACCCTTCTTGACCCCCTAGGAATGTTGTTGGGGTTATTAAAGGGTCCCGTGGGGAAAATAAAAAAAATAAAAATGTTCACGGTAGAAGCGCTTCACGGGCCGCGAACTGGGCCGCAAACTGGTAGCGAAACGGGAATTCGCCATTTTGTGCTTCGTTTTAATTAAATTACTAGGTATAAGGGGGTGCGGGAGACGTATCCTAATCCCTTATGTTTTCTGAGGGTGGCTGAGGAGGCTCATATATGTTGATACATGTCTTCCAGCGGCTGTGCGTGAGCTTTTTTTTTTTTTTGCTGCGTGACGTCTGTTAACGTTCGATTCGATGGAAATCAGGAAGTGTTGACCGCCAATTTGTCAGTGCGATAAAATATTTTGTTATAAATGAATCCTTATTGATAAACATTGTCTGCGCCATCTTGCCTTTTTTCCAATGCCACAATTTTGTCGTGCACGGCAGCCATTTTAGATGCCAGGCCGGTCCCAGGCTATCACCTAGCCCTGCGGATGTAGTTTATGGCCCCAGCTGTAGAGAATCCAGACATGCCAACCCTCCCGATTCAGGCGTGAGACTACTGATTTCAGTGCTAGTCTCCCGCCTCCCGATTTCTGCAAGCAAAAACCCGGGGGCATATTACCAACAACTAGCGATAATTTTTGTCTCTAACTTGTTTAGAGACAAAAATTATCGCCGCACATCGGCGATTTTTATCGCAGATAAACCTTGCTATTAGCAAGGTTTATCGCAAATGCGATAAAAAACGGCCGCAATGCATGAATATCGCTGAAAAGTCAGCGATATTCATGCATTATCGAGCAAATGCTCTTAGCCATGTTATCCACCTCCCATTGGATAACATGGCTAAGCACTGCTCAGGGCAGGTGTTAGCTTTTTGAGATATTCGCGCTTAGCGCGAATATCTCCAAAAGTTGGTAATAGGAGATAGCGATGTCGCTAACATCTTGGCACGCCCACTTTGCATGTCATTAGTGATAAATATCACTGACATGCAAAGCGGGGCCCAAGATGGTCGCTATCTCCTTTTAGCTGTCACTAACTGGTGTTAGCGACAGCTTGGTAATAGGGAGATAATTTTATCTCCGCTTTCTTGGCTTTTAAAGCCAAAAAAGCGGAGATAAACCCCCTTGATAATATGCCCCACGATTCCTCGGGGGTTTCAGCTGACAAGGCTTGGTATTGTGTTACGTGGTAATTCTTCCAGGAAACGTCAGAGGGTCGATGCAGGGGTTCTAGAAGGGATGATAAACCATTTAAGCCTCATGAACAAGCGCATGGTCTTTTAAAGATCTGTGAAGTACTCGGGGCGGCGGTGTGTGTGTGTCCTCTTTCAGGGGCGGGCGGGGGGGGGGGGGCACTGCCAGCAACTTGCCAGGCCAGGCAGTGTTCAACACTTGCATCACCCTTTCTCTGCCTGCTATTGCGCTCCATGCTTCGGAAAGGTAAGAAAAAGAACGTGCATTTGAGTTTGAAATGTCCGATCCTGTAGCAGTACACTTGCAAAGCCCACACATGACAATAACCCGATTCAAGGCCCCATTCACCCGATTTTTTTAAAATATATAGCACTCCAACAAAGTAGGATTATAAAACTTTATTAACTTTTAAATATAACGAACGGAACAAAAACTGTAACAAACATTTAAACATTTTTGCCAAAAAAAAGCAACAATGGTCAGAAGCTGTCTTTTGTGCGAATAGTCCCAAGGCAGCACAACGTGCTGAGTTCTGGACGGCACCCAGGTGATGTCACCTGGGTGCCGCACTGGTTTTTGGGATCCTACAATGCAGCTCAGAAAAACAGCGTGGGGCGTCCCGGGTGGTGCGGGGGGAGGCCTCGTCAGTATCGGTCTGTTGTGCGAATAGTCCCAAGGCAGCAGAACGCGCTGAGATGTGGATGGCACCCAGGTGATGTCCAGTAAACTGCCGCACTGGTTTTGGTATCCTACAATGCTGCTCCGAAAATTGGCATGGGGCGGCCCGGGGGGGGGGGGGGCGTGGGGGAGGCGGCGTGAACGGGCCTCCCCAGGTGGCGGCCATCCAGCTGAGTTGCGCCCGCTCTTGCGGCTACAGCGTCTCGCTCACCATGTAGTTGAGTTGCTCCCACTCTTGCAGTGCAGCGATAGGCGGCTGCCACAGGACTCTTAAAATGGCGGCTGGCTCTTCGGTTTTGGGCCTGGTCCACTAAAATGGCCCTGGGACACCTTGGAACTTGGACGCTTGCCTGCTAGGGCTTGGGTCCCATTCTCGAAAGCGTCCCCTCAGCCGTGAAGATTCTACAAAAGTCTTGGGGGCCCCCGACTCTCGCAGGCTTCTGGTGGGGAGCGGCTGCCATGTCTGCTCGTGGAATGGCCACGACGGAGCCCGCTCTTGCGACTGTAGTCGCAAGAGCGGGCGGTAAACAGCTGAATGGCGGAAGAGGCACAGTGTAGCAAAAGCGGGCGGAATGGCAACTAAAACGGTAAAGGGGCGCCCCACTACAGCGTGTCTTCAGGTCAAACGGATTGTGGGACAAAGTCCAGAATAGAAGAGTCATCAAAAGGCAAAATGTTCCGCCGGACCCCGGGAGCCGGCCGCCTATGTCGGGGGCGATCTCAGGCTACACCAGTGCTATAAGACTTGGGGAGGGGGTCGGAGCCAAGCGCCTTCTCCGAGTCCGTGCCATCACACCGCCCCTCGGGGGCCTCCGTCAAGCGGTTTAGGGAGGTACCATATAACATTGTTTTCAAATGCAGTCAGGTCCACAAACGACCCTCACTTACTTTGAGAATAGTGAAGCTGCAGTAGGTGGAAATAAGCTTCAGACAGTCTTACAAGCACTGCTTTTCTAAACATTTTTTGATTTTTTTGTATTTTTGCACAGTTTTATATTTTTTTTGTTGTTTTGGATGGAGGGGAAACAACAAAAAACAGGCATTGAAAAAGGCTCAAACTCAGAACTCTGAACTATGGCACCCAACATCCAGGACTTGCCATCCGGATCTTGGCGCCTTGTGCTGCTTCCGACCTATTCACACATCGGTCCACTACTGACATCATCTCATAAACCAACGTAATGTAAATAGTTATTTAATAAAATGTTTTACCCTGTTACTTTGCTGGTGTGTTGTCTATATTTTTAATATTTGCATAGGGTTTGTCGTTATTTTGGGCGGGGTGGGTGACGGAGCCGAGCTGTCTTGCAGCCCTCATGGTGTGGAGCTCAGTTCATCTCACTATTTTCGTATTTCCCATGAAGGGTTGTTCCTAATGTTTCTATTTTAGAGAGGTCAAAAAGAGATCCAATTAGTGGCCTACTGATTTTGCTCGATTACTTTTATTTTTTTACACGATTTTTCACGATTTTTCACTATCTGCAAAGACTAAACAGAGTATTGCGACTTTGTGCTTGTTTGTAAATAGAGAATGAACCAAAGAGAATCAATTGTAAAACAGTAAATGCTTGGATAACAATCAATCAAATGGAGAGACAAGCAGGCACGACGGATTACAACGGGGGTAAAGGCCTGCGTTAACTACTCTTCACTATCTGCAAAGAGAGAGTACTACTAAGAGAAAAGAGGGGAGGGGGGCAGCGTTCAAAGCACATCAGCGTGCATAAACACGAAAAAGTTTTTACCTATCACGTACTTGACATTTTACAGCTTTTGATATTTGCTATTAAAAAACCAATGAAATTCACTGAAAAAACCATAGGTTATAGGCCATATATAGTTAGGAATTTGCATTTACAAAACCTTGAAAATTCACTGAAAAAACCATTGGTTATAGACCATATATAGTTAGGGATTAGCCTTTTCAAAACCTTATTTTACTCACACAAAACCATTGAAATTTCATATATAGTTAGTTCCACTAACTATATATCGCGCACCCGCAATCCACTGCTGATGATGTCACATATTACATCATTCATGACATGGTTAGTGACATCACTGATGACATCACTGATGACATCTCAAATGACATCACTGATGACATCTCAAATGACATCACTGATGACATCTCAAATGACATCACTGATAAAATCACTGATAACATCTCATTTGACATGACTGATCACATCACTGATGATATCATTCATGTGATAATACCATGAACCTCTTCAGACTCTAATATAACCTTAGATACAATCAGTGTAAACAGACAGTCACCGACTGTCACTCATCCATGGAGTTACTCACACACCTAGTCAGTTATGCAAAAAATCAATCACACCTCCATTTTCTCAACTATACAGTTATACACACCTTACTTATTCAAACATATACTAACACATATTTACTTTACTCTCTTATACAATCCCTGATACATGTTCACAATGATCCATACAGCCACTCACACATTCACTGGCTCTTATGCACAGTTATTTATATATGTCAACTCTCACATGTACTGTGTTTTACATATGTACTTACTTTGACATGTAGCACTGAGATATCCATTCACTCACTAATACACTCATGCACAGTCAACCGCCCATACAGCTGTTTCCACATGCACTTTTGAACCCATACATATAGTGAATCAACTACTCACACATCTATGTACAGAGTCACACACCTCCCAGCCACCCATACACACACACTCAGTTTCCCATACAAATACTTGGACAACCAATGAATAACCCATACAGTTACTCATATAGCTACTGATCAACATATGCAGCAGTTTGTAGAACAACAGATATAATGATGCACAAATTAAAACAGTTTAGTCACTAACCCATGCACTCAGTGAGACACATTTAATCACTCACTCATACAGTCAGTCATGCACCTACTAAATCCTTCATCCAGACACTTATACATCCACTCATTCTTCAATATGTAAGACATATTTTAACTTTACAGAAACATACAGTCACTGGATGTTGTCATCAGTGATGTCATCAGTGATGTCATTTGAGATGTCATCAGTGATGTCATCAGTGATGTCACTAACCATGTCATGAATGATGTAATATGTGACATCATCAGCAGTGGATTGCGGGTGCGCGATATATAGTTAGTGGAACTAACTATATATGAAATTTCAATGGTTTTGTGTGAGTAAAATAAGGTTTTGAAAAGGCTAATCCCTAACTATATATGGTCTATAACCAATGGTTTTTTCAGTGAATTTTCAAGGTTTTGTAAATGCAAATTCCTAACTATATATGGCCTATAACCTATGGTTTTTTCAGTGAATATATATATATATATATATATATATATATATATATATATATATATATATATATATATATATATATATATATATATATATATATATATATATATATTGAAATCACTTACTTCTTCCATTGTCTCTCCACCGTCGTCTCTCTGATTCTCTTCTTGACTCGGAGTCCAGAAGCCGGAAAAACACAGGCTCCTCTAAGCCAATCACGATGCTGTTGTCACCATGACAGCAGTGTGGTGATTGGTCTGAGCACGATGAGTCTTTGCATGTTCCCTACCAGGCTATGCATTACTGCCTGGTGGGGAACATGCAAAGCACGCATGACTGTTTGGCTGGCCCAAGACAGCGGTCCAAACCATCATGCACACTGAGAGTGTGCCCACCATTCCTCCCCCTGTGACCCCAACCCCACCCGCCCTAGTCTAGTCCCGTAGCATGAAAAAATAAAATGATAAAAAAACGCTATTATTTTATTTTTCATTTTCCCACTGCTCTTAGAGCAGTGGGGCGACGCTTCTCCGCCTTAGCCGAGTAACCACTCCTGCGTCATAGATCTTAAAATAACCCCCAAAAACCCACTGGCCCATTATCTCACTCATGCAGGTTTTTCTTCATTCCTGTTTTCTCCCTTTGTCTGTGTTTTTCCATCGTTTTTCCTGTTCCTTTCCTTTTTTGTGTTTTTCTCTCTTACTATGGATCGAAAAGTTAATTTACAAAAAATACGTGCTGGTCATCAAAAATGAGTACTGGTAGGCATCCCTGCAAACACCAGCTCAAATTAAGCACTCTGGAAGTATGCAGTTCTATGCAGAAACCCTACTGCCATATCTATGGTGGTGGGTAACATCTCTGTAGATTAACACCTGGTAAAAACAGATTAAATCCGATGGTACAAGGACTTTTGAAATCCCACATGCTGCACCCTTTCCTCTGCATTTTTTATAGCAATACCAAAAGGTGAAACTGCATGAGTCACACTATATAAATGTTAATGTCACACCAAGCAATAACAATAATTGCAGTTCTATTTCTTTGGATTTTTACAACGTGATGCGTGTAACCCTTTATTGACGTGAGAGCACAGGATAAGGAATACAACAAAGTTTAGTCAAGAAAAAAAGATATTTAGGGAGAGAATGCATCCAATCAGGTAGGGTAAGTGACCATAGATGACGTCCAGTGGTAGCGGTGCCTGTTGAAACAGCAGCATGGTTTCACAAGGTTGGGGTTGTATCTCATTCTTTAAATGAGTACTATTGAGTTGCGTAACAATAAACGTCTGTTATTCAGCGCCAAGATACCCTTCTGGGTGAACATGCGCTTTACAAATACACGTTATGTTAGGTTATGTTATGCACCCTAGGGATCTTCTTGTGTTCGAATAAGCTTTTGTGAATCTAATTGGCTGCCAATGATGGCTAGGTGGGTCAAGCATAGCTTCAATGCTCAATGATGGCAGAGCCTTCTTCTGAGCAGGGGAGGCCCGGGATTGGTGGCGTGGTAAGGAGTGGAGTTATTGAGTGGTTTGAGGATGTTCTTTGGAGTGTGGCAGTCTTGATTATGGGATGTTGGGATTTCTGTTAGTTTTGGGTTTTGTGTGCACTGAAGGTCCTTATGATGCTATAAATGTTAATAGTGAGATTAGAAAGGGGGTGTAGGAAATGGTGACTTCGAGTCTGCACTAATTGGATGTCTGATGTTCTTCCCACTATGAGATGAGTTTGAGATTTGACAGGAATGTGTTGTATCATGCCTCAATGTTGTGAGAAGACAAGGAGGTCTGTCTTTCTATGTTTTGTTTATTTGCGCTAGTATAGAAGATCTGTGACTAGGGTTTGCTGGTCAACACTCTTAATCGTTTTTTATTTCGTTTTTTGGTCTTGTGTGTTTGGATACTGTCGCTGGTTGAAAAATAAAAGACAAGCTTTATTTACAAGCATGCAAAACAGGGGTGTAAGTTGTGTCTCCCCTCTGAGGCTGGTGGGGAGCAGTGCTTAATTTGAGCTGGTGGTGGCCGGTGGGAGGCACTGGCACGTAGTTCGCCACATTAGACATTTCCTGAGGCCAACAGAGGGAAAAACAAACAAAACATAAAGACGAAGGAAAAGAAACACAGAAACTGCAGACACCTTTAAGAGTGAGATAACGTGAAAGGGACTGACTGGCAGTGAATTAAAGAGGCATGAGGTGGATTTGGGACTGTGCACCCTTGCTATTCGATCTCTCACATTTTATAGCACCAGCCGCGGGTGTCTGAGCAGCGCTTTGAGCACCGGCACTTATTGTTTTACAAATAAAGCACTGTGGGGGTGTCTCATATCAAAGGTCTGCAGCAGCCAAAGAGAGGCACGTATTCTTGCGGGGCAGACACCGCTCTCACAGCAGCGGATTTGCTCTGTGAGGCCAGTCGCTGTGCTCTCCAGGCTGCATGCAGGATGTAATCATGATTCAGCATGGCTTGCCCAGTGTTGCTACTGCCAATACCAGGTGGCAGGATGAATTTAAAAAAAAGTAATAGACAGACTGCTTGAATTAATCTCATCCACTGGTAATTACTTGGGCTGCATCCCAGTCCATCGTGTTTTTTGCCCGCCATGCCACCTCAGATTAGACCCAGCCATATGCAAAACGGCCTTGATCTTGCTCCAATAGAAGCAGTCCAGCCCAAACTGCCAAGCCAGTTCCTCTGTGAACAGAAACACAAGCAACTGAAAACCCATTCCTCTTGGAACAGGATCAAAGAGGATTCGCACATTGCTGGGCCTAATCTGAGGTGGCATGGAGAGCAAAATAAGGATGGACTAGGAAGTAGCCCCAAGTGATTACTAGTGGCTGAGATTTATTATTTATTTAAGAACGGATATTAATCTTGGAAAACTGATTTAATTTTATGTGGAGATCACACTTACCACTTCTCAAAACTGTTTCCTTAATTTGAAGCCCAAGAGGTCCAGAGCTTCGAGTGTGTCTCCACCCACCAATTAATCTTACTTATTCAAGTGTTGTCCAAAGCCTTAAAATCTATGGACCTTTGCTACCTTATCTACCACTCCTATTGGCGAAAAAAACAACACTGTTAGAAATGGCTTGGCTGATTTTTCTTGAGCTCAGTTTAATTTACTGGTGTCATCATTTTTACCCCTAGCAGCTTGTCTGCAATTTTAATGACTCCCAGACGAACACCATTTACGACATATTATGTTTTTTCCTTTCCATTTCAAGACACGGAGACACGTTTTTTTTCCTGTCAGGTGCTTTATAAATCCATTCTGGTATAAGGTTTCATATTCCGGCAGAGAACTGCATATTCATAAAGATTATAAAAACCTCTATACAAAAATATTTCCTTGTAAGATGCTATGTCTTATAATTCCATTTGTATGTAGATGTGCCCATTTATCTCCAGATACAAACAAGCCACAAACATAAAAGCACACGCTTCATTTGAAAGTTGTGCGACAAACCTTAATATCTAACTTACAAGAACCACACACCAACGACTTCCACAATATGGCAGCATAACTAGGTTTTCTGTCAACTGAGAATACTGCTACAAGCTTTTTTTGTCTTTACTGAGACCTCTGATTTACTAAAAATGTCTTATGGGCAAAAACCAGCTGCGTTGCGCCAACATTCCGACTTTGTGTTGCACCGGATCTGCTAAGTTTTGCATTCCAGTGACGACAGCAAGCTGACACACTCGTACAACGTCATGCAGGGTATGGTACATATGTGACAGACTTGATAAACAGCATTGTATCATGGCGCACAATAAAAACAACCATTGGCAATGCCAATAGGTCAAGTTTATGAATGTACTGTCAAGCCAGACCTAACAATCCACACATGTTAATGACTGCCTCCTCCCTTCTGTGCTGCTGCCAGAGAAAGAAAACACCATGTCTAGTTATCTAAGACACTTTAATAGCATTACAATGAGGGGGGGAGGGTATGTGTGTATACACACCCTTGAAAGTTCAAGCTCAGACAGCTGGATAAGTATACAAAATGATCACAGCTGGGTAGAGGATAAGCACTTTTCTGTGGAAGGACACTACGTCTGCCCAATCAAAACATGTACTACTTGCTTCCAACATGTGGGCTGAGACAAAGCCCCTCTCCTGGTGGTTCTCACATAATTGTCTGGGGATATCTGCGCTGTCAAGCCAGACCATAACGATGCCAAGAAACCACCAAACACCTGGAAGAGAGCAGGCTAGTCGGGAAAAAACCCAGGTGGACTCAAGGGCCATTAACAACATTACCTGGGAGCGAGGAGACTCAGGTCCAGGCTGACAGTCAGGAGTCCGAAGGCATTGAGAGGAAGCACTCACTGCAATTGAGGAACAGTTGGCAGCCACAATAGAACATAAGTGGTCTTCAGAAGAGAAGGCACAGACGCAGCTGCCATGGAAAATGAACCACCATTAGGTAAGAAAATACATTCACGTACATGTTGAACTCACAGATTTCACAGTGATATGTGTAGGCGACTTCTTCAGCCATATTTTGCAACATTAATGACCCCTCCAAACATGCAATGCTTGGCGTGAACGACATACAGTTGAAAAGAAGAAGCGGGGAAGGGTGTTACTGAGATGCCAATTACTTGGAATGGAGAAGTGATAGTCCTGCAAACATCCACCTTGGCATGTGGCATCAGTCCACTACCACACAAGAGCTAAGAGAAGGGACAACATGAGGAGTTAGCATATATCTCTGCTGAAGAAAAGTTCAGTATTCTGCTTTGGAATGGGTGTGCAAAATGCCGCTATTAAGAGTAATGACCACAGAAAAATCTGAGAGAAATCTCTTCAACCGTCACCAAGGAGATCAGTTCCCTAAGGGAGGGTGACGCCTACATTTATACCCAACTTGTTTCTAGAAAAAGGTCATGTGGCTTTGGGTTTCTAACAAGCAGGTGCAAGTGTATCTCAAATTGATACAGAGAAACTTGGAGGAAGTGGCCTTCAAAGGTGTGCACATGGAAACAAGGCTCCTACAAGCACAGTAATATTCAAACTTCAGGCTTCAAGTTCTAAGCTGCAAACCCAATCTTGTTGTAAGGCGAGAGTTTCAAGTTAACAAGCTAACAAAGAAAGCCGTGGCACATTATACACTAAAAATTACCACGATTATATGTTTATACCTTATCATACCCGAGACACATACTCTACCCTATCATAATAGAAACCAATGCATGTGTGAGGCCAAAGCCCACAGCAGTTCATTATGAAAAAGGACATCCATAACCGTATGGCCCATCTAATAAATGGAATGCAACATGTCACTTAGTATAATTTTTGGAAGACCATTGGTTATTTCAAGAATGATCAAGGCCATCCTTAATTATAAAACCTCAAAAAAGATCTGCAAACTTTTTAATGTATATCTCAAATAATGGCATGCATGAAGAAAGACCAATATTTATCATTCAATGTTCCCCTTCTGTGTTGGTGAAATGAGTACAGGGGGGAAATACATGATGCCTTCTAAAGACGGCAACAATGCAAACATACAGTGGTACCAACACTGTGATGTTATTATTGGAGGATATCAGGCAATCTAAAAAGCAGGCTATAAACCCACCCATCTAAATCAATGACCAGGTCATCTACTAGTACAACCGTGATCCCCAAATTCCTAAATTCACACACATCAGGATGTCCACAGAAATGCGACAGCATCTCATTGATTTTTATAACAGGATAACTACATTTCAGACACAAGTCTGAGCGGAGCGAACCATAACATTGGCTTGACATGAATGGAGGATATCTTGATGGACATCAAGAAAGCCCTGCTGGGTTGGGGGAAGTCTTTAAACGATAGATTAGCTGAGATGAGGAATGTAATTGGTCAGCTATCTGCTGATATGAAGCAGTCTCTTGAGAAAAGGAGTATGAAGACCAGTAGTCTGACATGTGCAATAGATGTCTTGGCCAGGTGTAACCTGAACATCAATGCCGCAATTGCCTGATTACAAAGGAACCTAGCTTCGATGGTGCATCATTCATAGGAGTTTTGCAAGAGTGTATCCACACACTCCGCATTGGGTTTCGGGCCCGAGTAAGCCAACGGGCTCATTTAACTCATCCTCAATGGTGAAGTGAGGAATTAATAACAAGGAAGCAGATCCACTGCCCATTGTCTGCATAAAAGGAAAATAAAGTATTCTGTACCAAAGAAAACACACATCATATGTCTGAAAGTGATTTGCATTTGATCCGAAAAGGCATCTCACAAAGCATAGATTGTGTACTCTTCAGTTGCATATTGTTGGTTGTGGTATCATTTCCATGCCTGACCAGTGTTTTGATACACCTGAGCCAGTTTAACAGACAACTGAAAATATTTTAATTTGTGACAAGTTGCGGCTCACCTTGTTTTCATGACGCCCCACATCTCCGTACCATTTACAAATTGACGTATCTGTGTTTGCCGACAAGGTGAGATATGTTGATCCACATTTACATGTTGTTTTCTAAGTTTTATGTGACTGATAAGCAAGGGAGTTCGTTATGATTTTGAGTCTCCTTTCCATCCATCCTGTGATTTTGTGTCACTGTTGGACTCTCTGTTTCTCTCATTATTGTGATGGTGCACATACATGTCTGGGTATTTATCAGGTGGTCCTCCAGCTGGTACATCAAATCTGTGAAAAGCACAACACACAACAATCATGGCATAACCATGCTGTAAAATATTTTCGGACAGTACAATAATCTACCACCAAACAGCTCTAAGCACATACATCTAAATTTGAAGATGCCAAAAACACCTCTTAATGATGCTAAATCTCTTCCTGTGTACAGTGTTACATTGTGCTTGCATCTGCAGTGATGGAATGAGTATGTGCTGTCATCAGCAACAGTTTCGAAATTATTTTATGTGGAGAATGGACTATATATTGCACATACTGCATGTTAACAAATGACTGTCCATGAGTACTTGTGGTCATGTGTCATGCATACCTTCCAGAAGGCTTTGTTCATACACCAAATTTTGAAACAGTTGACTGATGGTACTGTGCCTGAAAATGTAGGGACCATGACCAGTTACAGGGAACTTGGATACCACATTTGTGAAGCACTAGTGATCATCACAGATTGCTTGCACTTTATGAGTCTCCTGGGTCTGTCAATGCCTGCTACAACAGTAGGTGTACACATACGACTTGTGTGCAATCAAGGGCACCGATGATGTGTGAGAAGTTGTCTGTGACAAAGAAACTTCACTGGTTGAGGTCATGGGTCCTGCTTTATAGAATTCCAATAGAACCCCAGGTTAGATGTGCAGGACATCTAACCTGGGCTTCTGTTGGAATTCTAAAATGCATATTAGCAAGCCCATTATCGCCGTTTTAGCGGCAGTTTCCTGCTGCTAACACGGCAATAATTTTAACGAGGTTCCTGGCTAATATGCCCCCTAAGCCTTTGTGGCATAGTGGATAAGGCTGTCTCTATAATACATGGCAGGAATCCAGATAATGCACTTTGTGGGACCCTGGCCACTGATACACATGAGCTCTGGATGGAGCCTGATGCTAGCAGATGCAGTGGAGCAAGTATTTAACATGCTGGGGTTGCATGCAGCCTACCTGTAGCTGACCCTAAGAACAACCCCGTTTGTTCAAGGAGCCTAAAAATAATGGCACTGCTTAGTCTTAGTCTTTTGTTTTATCTCCTCCTCAGTTTGCCAGACACTATTACTCTCACTATGAATACCTTTTCCTTATGCAGCCTTCTATACAATTCATATCTGGCCAACCGGAGAAGGTGTTTTCTGCGTCACCACAGTATCACCCTCATTGATATTTTCCTGGGAAAAGGGTGTTTGTAGGCGATTTGTATGTGCCTCTGATTTTTGTTGTTGTTTGCTAAATATCAGTTTGCATTGTTGTTAAGAGTACACTGTACACCCACTTTGCATGAATTATGGGGAATCTGGAGCTATGAAATGGAATACAATGTTGTTTAAAGCAGCGTTAACAGTGAGATTTAGCGCAATTCTCTTGTTGCACTCAAAACAGTTATGCTAAACTTTGTGTGCATTTGCTCTGCTCTTCCACTTATGCTATCTGACACTAAATCTGGGCTTTAATGGTCTATTCACAAAGCTGGATGTGCACATGTATATTTAGTCACATATATGTTCTACTTCACCTAGGTGTACGTCTACCCTCTTTTTCTGTGCACATTTCCAAGTGCAGATTTACACCTTAGTGTAGGCCTGAATGTCTACACCACCGCTTACAGCAGTATTTATGAGTGTGATCTTACTACTAGTAGATTTGCACATTTAGGTGGGGATTTCTGCCACGGTGGCAGAAGATTGAAACCTGTTTTTCAGATGCCTCTCTTCCGTTCTCGGATCTACTAAGTAAAACAATCATTTAATTCACAGGTCTCAAAAATAATATGTCTTTGGACTGAAAGGGAATCTAAGAAAAAGATAATTCATTCATGAGGTTCTTCCATAGCTTTATTGTACTTTGTGGCATTTGCCCCTCTGCCTCCGATACTTTAGACAACACATCTGATTGATTTCTATCTACCCATGCTGGCAAATTGACATTCGTTCTGGAGGAGGTCTTGATTGCTGTGAAATGCTCTGTGCCTGCACATTGTCCATTGGTTACTACAAGGAGGCTGATCCACTGTTGAAGTGCTAGTGTCGAATGCAGCTGATGACGGTCAATTTCTGTTCTATTAATTGCAGTAACAGTATCCTAAAGACCCTCCCATGCAGGTGACCAAGAGCAGGGGCCGGCAGACAACTTGTTCCAGGAGGCGGCCGACAAATGACTTGTTCCGGGGGGAGGGGGGTGGTGTAGGGGTGCAGCCAACAGACGACTCGTTCTCAGGGGACGGGGTATAGTGGTACTCAACTGACACAACTTGCTCACTTCGCTGTCCCTAAGAAGCATGCCGCCAAGGGGGGGACCGACCCCCCCGCCTACCTCCTCAGCTACACCACTGGGTTATTTTTTGAAGGTATTGACTTCGATCCCAAATGTTTGAATAAATGAAAGATATTGTTGACCAATTTTATTATCACTCTGACTTGCCGATATTTCTGTGTCAGCCAGGTAATATCAGTAAAGCTCTATCTGACCTCGCAATATTCCATGGAAATATTTCACATTTATTCATCATTACCCCTTTCACTTCTGATACCAATTTACTGGCTGCCTTCATTCGTCTTCGCAATCTTGATATCATCATCTCCATGATCCCAAGGGTCCCTACCCACCTTTGAAAGGTGTAGCTGCTGCAAGCTCTCCTGAGATGCTTCCCTGTGGTCTGACCCTTGGCCCTGACACCAGTAAAGTTGGTGGTCTTCCCATTGTTTAGCTTCCATTGTTCTTATACATTATCTACCATCATCATAGAAATTCATCCAGAACTTTTACATTTTTTAATAGTTTTCATTGTTGTGATTGATTGGGTTCAGCTCTAATTTCTGGTAGTAGTAGATGTGGTTATAATGGCTTAATGGGTTTTTGAACTTTTATTCCCTATGAAAAGTGTGCATCGCCCACGGAATAAATGAACTCTACAATTGCCATGCCCTTGTAATGGGAATTCCGGCCAATCGATGTTTTATGTGTATGTTAAAAAAATTGAGGATTTTATATAATTCATACTAGGCATTTTTTGATTCCCCTCATGAGAAAATGAATCATTGATAATATCAGAGAAGCCGCAAATGGCCTGTTTCAACTAAGGGGTGATGATGTGATAATCCATGTAGGCGCTTTTCTGAGAGCGGTGGTCAGAGCTCGTGGCTCCATGAACACGGATTAGATTTGTTGTAATTATTGGATTTACTGTTTTGAATGTGGTTGTCGGGGAATTTAATTTGTATCTGTTTTATTGTGTTTTTTACTTATTTTATTGTATCTAGTCCATTGTATTTGTCTGTACTTGTATGGATACCTCCGGTATTCAAACAAAGTTCTTGAATTGAAAAAAAATTGAAACTCTACAATTTCATGCACTGCCAAAGTTATTTTAGAAGGTACTCACATCAGTATATATATTTCTGTACTGTCTGTGCAGTTACCATGGTGTGCTCAGAGTCTGTCAGTGTAGTCCTGTGCTACTTTCTTCCTATAAAGACCCTTTAGAGAGGCTAATTAAGCAACACATCATGTCACATGTAGTGGCGGGACACACATAATGTGGTTGGGAGCCCAGGGACCCAGAAGGAACAACACCACCATTATTCTGTTAATGAAAACAAGCAAAAGCCAGCTTTAGGTTTTCTCCGCTGCTTGACAAAATATAGAAGATTTTCAGAGCCTTCATAGGCTATCCTGGGACATGACAGAACTTAATTACAGGGCCTTTAATCATTAGGGTTTAGTAGAAGGCCTAATGCAGAGATCATCAGGGTGAATCCAGGACAAACCATCTAGCTGCTGATCCCTGGCACTGCCTATGTCCCTCCAGCCTGACAGCATGAGGAGGCTCCTCAAAGCTTCTTCATTCTGGTCTCTCCACTCTCCAGCTCTCCAGTACCCAGATGACATCAAAACAGAAGCGCAGTAGTGTGGCGGTGAGGTAACACATCAGAGAAACAAGATGGCATGGCAAATACATGGGATGCACCAAAGATAAGAGAAGGGCGCTCACTGCTGGCTACCTCTGGTGACTGGCTGGGACATGGAAAAAAGCAAAGATGCGGCAGGAGCAGATGGCACTGTTGCAGCAGCAGCAGCAGGTTCTGCCCTGATGTAAGGTCCCTGTTCTTCACACCCGATGCTACAACACCAGAAACAGTCTCTGCAGGCAGAAACCATCCTGCTCACATCCTTAGTTCCTAAAGAGAGTTCATGCACCACATTCCTGCCCATTATCCCCTTTAAAATTTAATGAATTCAGCCAGAAACCAAACTCACAAAAAGTGATGGTAAGAATACTAATGAATACTTTAAACCACTGCCAATCACTGCCAATCACTTTGGGTAGCACTCCAACTTGTTGGTAGTCGCCCACTGTGGCACTCCGGGCAGAGGCTTGTTGTATTCACATTTGTACTGACCCTGCTTCTTCTGGGAATAGAACATCCTGAACTGCCTGGCCCTTCCCAGGAGGGAACTCGAGCAATCCCAGAACCATTATGGCCTAGTTACGCCTTGTCAAAAAGATGTATCTTAGCCTCTGTGGCACTTCATGCAAGAGATTCACATATGGGCTTATCCTTGGCCACCTAGGCTTTACATCAAATACAGAGAAGCTGATTGGAGGAATGCTTCAACTAGCCTAAACCACTGGCAGTTGTGCTAGGTAGCATTCCAAACCATTGTTTTTCACCCACTGTGCTGCTCTGAACTGAGGCCCGCCGTATTCAAATCAGTAATGACCCTGCTCATTATGGGAAAAGTTCATTCCGATCTGCCAGATGAGACCACGCCAGGAAGTTACATAAGCAACTTTTAGCCCAGTTGTGACCTTGTTAGGTCTCATCCATGAAGTAAAGCTGAGATCATTTGACACATCAAGCAAAAGAGCACACATGGGCTTACCTTTGGCTTCATAGTGCATTACGTCAAACAATAACCAGACAGAACTGGCGAAAGTTAACTATAGTCATTGAAGAAGTACCACTACCGTCCAATTTACTCTACTCTGTAGGCCTCTATACTTATTGTTAGTCATCATTTTGATTTAGTTGCAAAAGTTGGCTTTGGCAAAATGTTGTTTATGCTGGCTTAATTTAGCCTTATTTCAGCCATTTTGTGTTACTATTGCAAACTGCTCAAGAGTATGCCATATCACCTAATTGAGAGTTAGAACAAACTGAATGTAGGCGGCTGTTGTTCGTGTCACATGCAATTTTATTCTTTTCTTAAAGTAAAAAATCAGAGCAAAATGCCACATCATCATGCAATTTTGCATAATATTTTGGGAAATTTGAGTTTTTGCTGTAAAGTAAACAATTAAAAATCCGCCCAGCCTTAAGAAAACCTTTGTTATGATCCTGTCTACTACTTCAACCCCAAACTCTCATAGCATCAAATAAGGGCCACCTGGCTGCAGTTTAAATTAGAAAATACAACAATAATCATAGTTCAGATGGTTTCTCAGGCCTCTGTGCCCTGGTACCACTGCACCTGTTGCACCAATGAAAGCTACACTTCTGCCCAGCGTTACTGGCCTGATAGTGTTCTTTCTATCCCAAATATATTATTTCCCTTGACCCCCTTTCCACCCAATGCAGAGCCCAGGAGCACCTGCAAAATAAAAAAATAAAAAATGTATTCTGAGTTGGACTGCAAGCAGGCTCCATGGCTCATTATTTACCATTGCAGTGTGCACAGAAAATGGTAGGTGCATTCGAAATGGTGCTGTTACAGCAGCAAATGAAGACAGGGTCTTTCGGTCCTGTGTGCAATGCAAGGATATACAAGATGAGTCCCTTAATAGAGCTCGATCCTGAGTAAAAGTGATCCTTATCTCCTCTACAAGAACAGAAAGGAAAGCATCTTGGGCCTTCTCCCTCCTGTTAGTTGACTTTGTTGCAGATCTGGGTAGTGCAATAGTGGGCTATGTAACTGTTTGCAAGCCGTTCAAAGAAATGTTTCCCTTGTTTGTTCCACCTGCTGTAGTGTGCGTTTTTCTGCTGGGTAAATTATGGGGTTAAGCCCGAAAGGGACCAGTTTCAGTTGCCCTTTTTAGGTCGAGCCTAGCCGCATGCATGCGCTGCTCTGCAAGGCATGCTGTATCCAGTGTATGGGAATTTAGCATGCCGATCGCTTTTGATGGGCTACTTCATGTGCTTTTCCCCAAAACTTTTTTTCATTGAGTTATAGCTTACATTTGTCCCTCCTTTTGCTGGTTTGGTCACGCCCTACAGGTTGCCCCTGTACATGCATTATTTCATGATGGGCCATATAGATTATTGCCTCTCACCACTGGTTTTGTTAATTTCCTGCTCAGCGGTGCGCTCCCCTGCAGCTTTGCTGTGAAGAACTTCTATGACTCAGACAAGCTGTTTATTACCAAAAAGCTGTGATAATGCATTATAGATGGAGGAGAGTTTTATATCGCAACTTGCAGCTGATTTTCCTTTCTGTTCGTAAAGCTGCCTATCCTTAATCTTGCCCAGGGTGCCCAGTATTTTGCAGCTGCTGGGACAGGGGCAGCCTCTATTGTCTCTACCCACAGGATTCAGACGACACCAGCAACAAGCTGCTGGTCCCTGCCTCTTCTGCCTTCTACAAGTTCCTTTTGGTTTGGGTCCTGGCCCTGTATAATGTCGGCCTCTGTTGGGTCCTATCTTTTCCAGTTCCTCTACGTCTTCTTGCTGGTCCTAGATCACAATGCCTGCCATAGTTGGCCGTTCCCAGTCTGGGCTCCAACGGCTGCTCTTTTTGTTATGATACCCTTTTTGTGCAGTGCTGCTAGCTGTTTCTCTGGTTTTGTCAGTAATTCCTCATTCTAAGTCCTCTAAGCAGTGCTGTAGCTGCCTCTCTGGTACCACTGGCGATTCCTCATGCTAAGTCCTCTAAACAGTGCTGCTAGCTGCTACTTCGGTCTTGTCGGTAATTCCTCATTCTAAGTCCTCTAGGCAGTGCTGCAGCTGTGTCTCTGGTCAAAGTGGTAATTCTCCATTCACAGTCCTCTAGGCAGTGAAACGGCTGCGTTTCCATTCCCAGTGGTAATTCCCCAATTATTGTCCTCTAGACAGTGCTACTAGCTGCTTCTCTGGTCCCAGGGATAATTCCTCAAGTCATAAAGCTTTATTCGAACATAAAAAACATGTCCATAAAAGCACATACAGTTACATAAGCAAACATTTCATTGATAAAACGAGAAGAAAGAACACATAAATGCTTAATAGTCCAGTGCGGGATGGAATAAATAGTTTAAAAAACAGTCTTTGAAAGCACATACTTTTCCTAGCACCAATGGCCTTGAGTAGGAAGGTAGCTGTGAAAAAGCAAATGTCCGGATGATGCATATTAAAAAGCAGTATCATGGATTCAGAAATTGTTCTTACTCCAAATCTTTTCAAGATGGGTTTTAGATAAGTTTTCCGTAATCCACTGTACAGTTGGCAAGTAAAGAGAAAGTGCAAGGTGCTCTGTTCTGACTTGCAATCACAGGCACAAGGGCCAATAGGGCGTGATTTGGCACTAGGGCATGCAACCAGATGATGTACTATCCCCATCCTCATTCTTGTGAGTACAAACTGGTGCGAGACTCTTGTCACCTGAGTTAAATACGGATGAAGTCCACTAAACTCATTCAGATCATTATACAATTTACAAGTAGATAATTTTGATTCTTCCAAAACACGCTTCTCTGTACAGAAATTCAAGAACGTATTTTTCAAAAAAAGATTTGGAATTATCAGAAGCACGATACCGATCAATAGTCACATTGAATCCAAAGACTTTTTGAAAATTAACAATATTATATTTAATCCAGGGGATCTTCAAGTGCTGGTCCAAGGAGAGGCAATCCTCGATAATAGCTCTATTCATGGAGGTGCCTTCATTTAACCAAACGGAGCGCCATAGTAACAGGGGACTTAGCATAATTAAATCATTCAGAAAATGGATACCCATTTCCCTATGAACCAAGATGTTGGAGGTCGATTTGGGCAAGCACAGGAGCCTTTTCAAGAAGTTATTCTCCTCTACCTGTAGGCACCCAGCAGATGTCACACCCCAGACTCCAGCCCCATAGAGGGCCGCCGATAGACTTTTAGATTGAAAAATATTAAGCATATCAGCTATACGTCTATTTCCCAGCTTCTTGGCAAATACAAAAACCCCATTGGCACTTCTAATCATCTTAGTTTTAACTGCTTTACGTTCGATATCCCAGGTACCATTTTTAGAAAAGTTGATCCCCAGATAACAGAAGTTATCTACTTTTAAAACCTGTTCACCATCTATAAAATATTGAGAGTTAACTTTCGTTTTTGCTCGGCCGGGACCACACTCCATCACATAGGTTTTAGACCTATTGATCACCAGTTTTCTGTTTTCGATAAACTCAACAAACCTATCCATCAATCGTTGGAGACCCAGGGGGGTCCTGGACAGCAGCACGGCATCGTCCGCATAGAGTAACACCGGGATGTTAAGGCTGTTAGCTCTAGGGACATCTGCCGCAACTGTCTGCAGGACGGAATCTACCTCCTTAATGAAGAGAGTAAAAAGCAGGGGTGCTAAAACACACCCCTGCCTTATACCCCTCCCGATCCTAAACTTACTTGTACATTCCCCTTTCGGGCCATACCGCACACTAGTGCTAAGCTTTTCATACAGGCGTGCCAAGAAATATACTATACAATCCGGGGCTCCCATATCTATCAGTTTAGCCCACAAAAGGGCGTGGTCTACCATATCGAAGGCACTGCTTAGGTCCGCAAAACATAAATACAGTGACCCTTTTTTGGCCTGGGTATATTTCCCGACCAAAAGTTCTAGGTTCAAGCACTGCTCGATAGTGCCACGTCCCTTTCTGAACCCATACTGACTATTGGTTAAAATCGCATTCATCTCTGCCCATTCCTCTAATCTAATTAATAAAACCCGGCTCATAACTTTGACCGATGAATCCAATAAGGATATCGGTCGATAATTTTTGGCTTCACCCCGGTCTCCCTTTTTATAAATAGGGATGATTATTGATTCTGTCCAGGACGAAGGTATCTTAGAGCTAACAGCTGCATTAAAAATCCTGGCCAATAGGGGGCCCCATATCTCCGGGGCGGTCTTATAAACATCTATGGGTACCCCGTCAGGGCCTTGGGCCTTCCCACCCTTACTGGCTCTAATGCTAACCATGACTTCCTCTACAGAAATATTTAGAACAGCTATAGGCCATTCTGTACTGTTGGAAGCTAGTTCATTACCAGAGTCAAATATGGTGGAAAAATATTGAATCCACGAATCTGCGCTCACATTAGATGTGAGCACTGGATCCTTATCATCCTTGAGGAAAGGGCTATTTACTGTGGACCAGAACAAGTTACAGTTCCTTAGTTCTGCTGCTTTAGTTAAATTATCCCATGCTTCCTGTTGGAGCTCAGCTTTTCTGCGTTTCAGGACCGATTTAAAATCCTGTCTAAGTTGAGTTACTAAACATTTGTCTCTGGGTTTAGCTGCTAAAGCATCTTTAAGAGCTCTACGGGCATTGGAGCACGCATGGTCAAACCACCCCTTATTTTGTCTATTCGTGTGCCCTGTCTCTATTGTGAACTTCTTGCTAATAGAAGAGTTGATTCTATCAAAGTGGTCAATACTGGCAACTAATGTTCCCTCCTGTTCTAGGATAGCTAAGATTTCCATCAAACAACTATTAATGATAGAATCGGAAGTTTCATCTGCTTTTTCTCCCTTCCACCTCAACCTGACACCATTTGGCCTATATGGTTCAATATTAACAATTGTACCCGTGTCTAGATTGGTGGTAGGGTTCCAGATCTTAACATCAGTAGTTAGGCAATTATGGTCACTCAGCATCACATCGACCACCCTGACCTCAGAGCACAAGGCGATTAAGTTGGAAGACATGCATATAAAATCTATTACCGTATTAGCCCCCCTTTCTTTAAAAGTTGGGATACATTCCCCAAGCTCATTCTTTACATTTTCCATAATTTCTAAGTCATAGTCAATGAAAAAATTATTCAGAGTTTCACCATACAAATGATGAGGAAAGTGAACTTCAACGTTCCCTGAATGATTATAAACTCCACATAGATTATGGGATGATAAGGGACAAACAGATACATTAAAATCCCCCACAAAAATAAATTCGTAAACACCATTAAAATTCTCTACCAAATTACACACTGCTATATGTAAATCATTAATAACTTTGTGCCTAGTCCCATCAAATATGTTATTATAAAAATTAATCAGCAATATATTTCTAACTGCTTCTTGTGCAAGCCACAGGATTTGGGAGTGAACCCCCACTTTGACATACTGTTTTACTGAAATAGGTAGCTTCACTGAAATCAAAACTAACAATCCTCCTTTTGGTCTACCATGAGGAGAGGCCAGGGCGGGAAGCTCATATGAAACAAAGCCCTCACTGCCCTTAAATTCTTTACACCAAGTTTCCTGTAAACAAATGATGTCGAATAAGCCAATAAAATCTTTCCAGCCAAGCATTTCTTCTTTGGTCATTAAACCTGCAATATTCCAGCTTGCTATGTGGCAAGTTACCTTCTCCCCAACATTGCTGACAGTGGGCATACCATCTCCACATACGGGCACATTATTGTCTACATTAAAATGCTTTATGTTAGATTCTAAATGCTCCTTCTCTCCCCCTATGGACAAACACACATCATTGTTGTTAATGATCATATCAGTTACGGGCATTAATCGTTCTCCAGTATCATTTCTCACCTGGACTGGGTTAATTCCTCATTCTTAGTCCTCTAGAAAGTGCTGCAGCTGCTTCTCTGGGCCCGGTGGTAAATCATCATTCTAAGTCCTCTAGAGAGGGGCTGCAGCTGCTTCTCTGGTTCCAGTGTTAATTCCTCATTCTCAGTCCTGTAGGTAGTGCTGCTATCTGCTTCTCTGCTCCCCGTGATAATTCATCATTCTACGTCCTCTAGACAGTGCTGCTAGCTGCTTCTCTGGTCCAGTCGGAAACTCCCCCACTCTAAGTCCCCTAGGCAGTGCTTCAGCTGTGAATCTGGTCACAGTGGTAATTCCTCATTCTAAGTCCTCCAGACAGTGCTGCAGCTGCTTCGCTGGTCCCGTCTGTAACTACCCTATTTTAAGTCCTCTATGCAGTGCTACAGCTATGTCTATGTTTCCAGTGGTAATTCCCCATTCTTATTCTTCTAGACAGTGCTGCACCTACCTCTTGGTTCATACATCCACTACACTCAAAACCAAAACACATAGGTAAAAGACATTGTCAGTTACAACGCCAATAGCTCTAACTCTCAAAAATGCGAGTCCTATTGCATTGCAAATGCTTGTTGATTACTGCCAGTGTTCAGACCCGGCTGAACCCGGCCCACTTAAAGCCCTGCGCTGCCTCGTCGTCAAGGGCTCTGAATATTTAATTCCAGCTTCCCCAATCTCTTGTCTTTACTCTTTCACTTAGGTAATAAAGCAGTTCCAAGAGTCAGGAAGCTGGCGTTGGCGCTATATAAAATAGCAAAAATAAATGCATTACTTAATGAAGAACAATATTTCTTTAATCGGTCTTGAATATAGAACATTTGTTAACGTTTTTATTTCCGGCTCTTTTAATTGGAGCCTGAAAAATAAAAGCATTCCAAAATGTACTTCAAGTGGGCTCTGTGAGTCAGTCTTCTGCGTCCGTGGTATTCTTCAAGTTGTGTAGGGGTTTATTAACCTTTGAAAATCTCCCTGGACATCTTTCCGGAGCTCGGAAGGCCCAGACTGTCTCAGCCTATTTCGGTGCCTCTTAAGACGGATTTGCAGCTGAACTGCTCAGCCTCAGTGTGAAGTGTTACTGGCTGCAGTTGACTGTTGTCTAGTTCTGAGGTGCTTTGTCACATAAGAAAGTTGCATAATTGCGGATACTTTACCTTAAAGGTGCTTAACGTTTCCAAATACGTTTTAACTCGGCAGTCGTCTGCAGCAATGCCTCAGGCATTGCACATAAGGCTGCCAATTACCTAAGACGGATTTGATGCTCACGTCGGGGTGCCATATTCTAGCTAAAAGGAGGACACTCATATTATCGCTTCAAGGTTCCAAAATGTTGAAGGTATGCTGACCAATGAAGCCTCGCTCGCATAAATAGTTGGAAATGCACTACCTTGCATGAAGGTGGATATATATATATATGGCTGTCTGAAATTTACAAACGTTTTCTAGGTTGCACCTCAACACATGTGCCAATCACAGTTTACCAGGCATAATCGTGGAGATGTTTTTGATTTATTTTTCTCTGGACAAAAATATTTATAGTTGTATGAGAAAAGAAACATGGCAAGTGCAAACCCGCTTGCTAACTTGTTCCTTCCCCATGGAGAACATTTTTTTTCCCATAAAGAACCCCTTTTACATCCCATACACCACTTAAGTTTATTTTACTTTCGCCTTCTCAAACTGGATATGGATGTACTGCTGCCCCCAACTGGAGTAAGACTTTAAACATTTCCAGGCTAGGAAAGAGTCTGAAAAAAGATTGTGAATACCGACAAATGTGCAAGTTTGCAGATGTTTGAAAACATCCAGGGCATTCCTCCCCTGGGGTATCTACTCTCTTCCCACTGGGTGTCATTTGCTCGCACAGAAACCGCTGTGCGAGTCAACACTTTTACAAGTGTAAGGCCGTTTTCTTGTGAATTACGAAAGTGGGTTTATACTTGCAAAAATAAGTTTGTTTATCTTGCCCAGAGTGTTTATCCAGTCATGATCTCCATTTGACGCAATCATCACATTAAAAAATAGTAAAACAGGGTATTCATATTGAGTCCCAATCTTACAAACGCCAATACTTTGCTAGTGACAAATCTCTGGCAGTCAGTAATTGTTTACGGCCGTGTCTGAAATTCTGTGGCACACTTATGTAATTTCTCCACTCCAGATCAATGTTTTTGACAGTGTTGTCAAAGGGTTAAATCCTGGAGGACCCACTTATCCTACGATTCTTTCAAGGTTGATACAAAGAATGCCTTTCAGTGTGGGAACTATAATATGTGTTATCAGTGCCAAGACAGCACTTTGATGGTAAGGAACCAAGTCCACTACTGTTTCATTCTTGTTAGGTTGATGTCTGTTTCCAATACCAAGAAATCAATTTGGTGGTAAATAAGTGCTTTGAAAAACACACTTACTATGCTATGGCCTCCCAGCACCCACTACACTCAAGAAAACAACCCTAATGCGGAGTGAGGAATTGTTAGGAAGCTGTAATGTCGCAACTATCAAGTGTCAGGGAACTAAGACCCTGGCTGCTGGTGAAAAGTCCCGCCAAGGTGGAGCTAGGCAAAGGGATGGGAGGAGCCTGGGGAAAGGGTGTAACAAAGATCATCACAGCTCCCAGGGTTACCCAAACTGCAGGTGGCACCCTTAACCCCTACTAAAGTAAGTGTGAGCGGCCCCTTCAGCATATCTTGCATGAGGGCCCACTCACGTTTTGTTAAGCTACTGTCACGGGGAGAAATTAAGCAGATAGGGAATAGTATTGAAAGAGTGAGTGTTGGACCTGGCCTTTTCTGCAGGATCACCCCCAAAGTTTTTGGCTTCTTCCTCCCCTTTTTCTGACCTCATTTTTGTTGGCTTTTGGACTCTGGCCACTTTACCACTTCTAACCAGTGCCAAAGTGCATGGGCTCTCTCCCTAAAATGTGGTAACATTCTCTTACCCACAATTGGCAAATTTAATTATAAGTCCCTAGTATAGTGCACTACATGTTCCCCGGGTTGGTAAAATAAATGTTACTAGTTGACTGCAGCACTGATTGTGCCACCCACTCCAGTAGCCTTTTAAACATGGCTCAGGCCTGCCACTGCAGAGCCTATGTGTGCAGTTTACACTGCCATATACACCTGACAAGTGAACCTACTTGCCATGCCCAAACAATCCCTCTTGTTACTTGTATCACCCCTAAGTTAGGCCCTAGGCAGCCCTATGGGAAGTCTATTTTAAGTTGTGCATGTCTTGGGAGTGACCAACTGCTAAATTCGTTTTTTACTACTGTAAGGCCTATCTCTCCCATAGGTTAACATCGGGATTGCCTTAAAACATCTTTAAATGTAATTTCCAATTGGGAAAAGATCGAGATTTGGAACTTAGTGTCTCTTGACTTATACATTAAAAATCACAATTTATAATGAAGTTGGATTTTAAATTGTAAGTCTGAAAATGCCACTTTTAGAAAGTTGGTATATTATTACTTTTTAACCATTCTGTGCCTCTGCCTGTCTCTGAATAATCATCCGGGTTGAGGGACAGCTGAGCTTTGTGCATTCCCTCAAGACAGTCACATAAAGGGATCTGGGGTGTGATATTTTCATCCTGATGGCCAATCGCCAGGCTGATTGGCCTTCCCGAGGTAGATTGGGTGGGAGGAGCTGATCCTTGCACCTGAATAGGAGTGTTCTTGTCCCCACACAAAGAGCTACATGCCCCTCGTAGTACGTCAGGAGCCAGGGCAGGAAAGGCAGAGACCTTGTGGTCTTCAAAAGGCCTCTTTGAGGCCCCCCCCCCACTTCAAAGGCACATTTGAGTATACACACTGGACCCCTGACACCACCAAATCATAACTTTGCTGGAACCAAGGACATTCTGCCTGGAAGAAGAGCTGCTGTGCTGTAAGAGGGATTGCCATTTTGCTAATTGCATTACTGTGTTGTCCAGCTGCCTGCTGATTACTGTCCTGTAGGAGGGACTGCCACTTTGCTAACTGCTCTGCTGTGTTGGCCTACTGTCTGTTGCATCTTGCCTGGGAGAGAGGAGGACGGGACCTGTTCTCTACAACCAGTAACCAAAGTTTCGCCAAGGGCTTGTTGACTTGCCTCCTGTTCTCTGAAGTCTTAGGGTTACAAAAGACTTTTTTTGCAACTCCGCTGGTATTGCAGAACTCTGCCACCTGTGAGTCCTATTGTTGCCTGAGGTGCCCCCTCCAGTCCTTAGCCTCAGAAGTGGGTTCTGGAGCTGTTTTCTGCAAAAATTGGCACAGTGACCCCTTTGCACAGATTGGAACCGACAAAGTGTCCTCCAACACAGTTCCGATTCAATGATGACACAGGTCTCGAGTGCGAGGTTTGACAATGTTTAAGAGTAAATCAAAATCTAATGCTTAGAGTCAAATAGCGTTTAGGGGTTACATACGGTTGTGCTTGACCATGGTAAATCAACTAATAAGGTAACAAAAAAAGAATTTCAATACATAATTGTAAAGCGCAAACTACTCACCCTTATGGGTCTGAAGGCTCTGGGGGCGGTTGTGGAAATTAAGTGAGCTATTGCCCAGAGTCACATGGTGCTGAGCTGAGCTGCTGCGGATTGAACCGTGAACTCTGTGCTCCGAAGCCAGCTGCCCCGGCCGCTGCACCACACCTCTCCAACCAACTAGGTAGATTTTCATGTCATAGACAAAGAGAAAATTCAGCATGAATAAAGGAAAGGAAATATGTATTAACAAGTCATTGTTTTTCTCCACAAGGAGAATGTTTTTCATATGGAGAAGTCCCATGCTCTACAATTCCAATAATTATGTAGGTATTTCCTCCTTTTTACCACATAGAATTCATAAGTACTACTGCAGTTCAAAGGAGTATTTTAGGAAACTGCCTCCACATTATTTAGAATACCCTCAAAACCAGTGGCGGCCAGTAATTTTAACAGGGAGGAGGATGTACGGGACATGCATGCACACATACACACTCACTCACACCCATACATTCACACATGCATGCATGCATACACACATCCATTCACATTACTCAATCCTAAATAATCATTCATACATGCACGCAACCACCAAATAATACATAAAACACACGTATTTGTGCGGCTCTGTCTTGGAGGTCGCAGGAGGGTTGGTACCGCTGCCTTTTTGTACTGGCTGGGATGCGGCTGTCCCTACCTACAGACAGTGAAAGTTGCTGACCCCACCCCCCCCCCAGTGATTGACACTCGGTCCTGGGCACTTTAGAGCTTAAAACGGAAGCACCCAGGTCTGAGTCAATAAGTGATGCTCCCCCTCGTCATGAGAGGGAGAACATTGAGTTGGTTTGCCAGGTATAAGAAGTCACGCCTACAGGAGGTAGGGCATCTTCAGTCCGGCAAAGTTCAGCTCAGGCAGCCAGTGCCTGTGCATTTAGCTCATGTCCAACTCCTGGTTGCCTGACCTAAACAAGAAGAGTGTCTGTCAGGCTAACCTTTGTTCTGCCTGACAGGCACTCTTCTGGTTGGGCAAAAGGTGCGGGCGTGGCTCCTGTGCCCATTAGGGCGGACTGCAGCTGCTCAAAACTTAAAAGGTTTGTGGGTGTTCAGTGCCAAATCAAGAGCCACCACCAAGTAATGCCCACATTTCTGGCCCTGCTGCTGCATTTTGTGAATGCAGACAGCCCAGCTGAGTAGTGTTTTTTTTTACTTATCAGTGAAATGTGTAGGCAGTCGTGAGAAGTTACTGTCGCATTTTGCATACCTAAGTTGACATTAAGTGCACATAACCTTCTAACCTTTATTACTTACATCACCAGAGAGAAAACATTCTAACTATAAATCTGGTTTGGTGGATGTGACTGCCAATGTAGGACTGGTGCTGATGCAAGTGTGCTTGAGAGGTGCGTCTGGGTGTGGCTTGGTGTATTACCTAAACCCGAGTGTATGTCCCTGATAGTGTTTTATGGAGTTGGCCAGGTATCTTCTTAGCTCTATCCTGCACTTACTTGCAGCTTCTTTTGGTAGAGTGAAAGAAGGGCACTATCACTTAAGCATGTTGTAGACACACCCGAAGCAGGGCTGATACTTCAGGAGTTGACACCGCCATCAAAATGTGTTGTCGTTTTTGCCTGCTGCTCCTACAAGCACTGTGTCCTGTCTCCTCGCTATTCTCCATAATTGGTCAGTGAGTTGATTCTTCAAGTGACATGGGTTGTGGATCTCTATATTATATGAAGTGGTGTCCTGCATGGAGTTTATTGTCCTGGTACATTGTCCTGGCTGTCTGTACTGCTTTAGATATCATTGTTTTCGTCCTCAGTAATACATAGCACTGGCCTCCTTGCAAGCTCTTGGCCATAAGTTAAATGCATATGGGGTGACAGCCCGAGAAACCTACTATGGTGCCCATGGGGTCAAGTACCACTGCCATCATCTAAGATATGACAAAGGAAAAGATGAGATCCTGGATTAGTAGCTGGGTAAAAGCAAGGTTTGAACTCCCTGTAAGTTAATCAACCAGTGCCAAGTTAGGTAAAATGCAGTTTCTCTAAGATACCCTGGGATACACCGGTTAGCTCTGACAAAAAGCATTAGGTTTACTTCATAGGAACATCTGCAAAGTGTTTCGGCAGCACAAAAACAATGCTAAGTTCAAGAAGCAAATCCGTTTAATTCCCATAGGAATTGAAAAGTAACAAACATAATGACAGACCGACTGCAATGGAGTGCATATCACCCTGGCCAACAGTTTTACCTTCTGACGCAGAAGAATTCTTGGGAGTCAAAGTGGTCCTGCAGGATAAAACAAGGTGCTGGGGTCTCATGAAGTTGGATTTATTGGATACAGAGTGACACTGAAGCCTTGAGTTTATTGTGCCATAGGCTCCGAAAGAGACAACCTTGAAAAATGTAGCTGCTGAGGTGGCTTCATCATTGAGATCGCTTTGCCATCTTTTCCGGTTTTCAATGTCTACCGTCCAACGTAGAAGAAATTATGGGACTCAAATTCCTCCAGTGGTTTGAGACGAAGAGCTGTACCAAAGCTGGACTTCACAAACCAGGATACCTTTCAGTGCAAGATCACACTGAAGCACCTTTTCTCACACCAAAAACCTTCCTGCTGAGTAACCCAGAAAATTGTGCCAACTGGGTTGCACATTTCTTGAAAGACTAGGCACTTGGTCCCATTGGTCTGTAGGCAACACATTTGCCACCTTCTCTTGGTTACTGGTGGCAGGCAAAGCAACATGCTCTTCCTCTTCTGTTCTTCACCAAGGCCAGTGCTGTTTTGAGGTACTACTGGTGAGAAGTTTCACTTATGGATGAGAATACCCAGTTATTGCGGATAAGTAACCAAATACCAAGAAGAATTCCCCAGCTACACAAACCATTTTTTTGCAGAAAGTCCTGTCACTTTCCTTCAAACAATTCCAAAAATCCCTATTGTTGGAGGTCTTACAAAGTAACAGGATCATAGTGTCTGCAGGTGAAGCTTTGAATCCTCTAAAATGAGGAAATTCCCACAGAAAACCTAGTCTTGCTAGTCTTGAGGCCAGGTCCTTCCTGTAGTTATGTTATGTTATGTTATGTATTGGTATTTGTTAAGCGCATATATCACCATAAGGTATCATAGCGCTAGCTTGTACTCAGAAACCAAGAGAATGAAGAGAGAGGGAAACCGTCTTGGGGGGGGGGGGGGGGGGGGGGGGGGGTTAGCGGGAAGGGGTCAGAATAGCCAGGTTTTGATGGATCTGCAGAATTTCTTATGTCCGGTTTCCATTCGAAGGTGTAGAGGCAGGGTGTTCCATATCATAGGCGTAATTTTGGAAAATGATCTGCCGCCGTTCTTAACAGTGCGGGTCTTCGGTACAGTTAGAAGTTTCTTACTGGTAGATCCAAGGGTTTTGGCTGGTTGATGTCTTATCAAAAGGGCCCTTTTCTTTTAAGGGTTTGTTTCCCAGGCAACATATTTTAAAGTTGATCCGCTTCCTGATAGGAACCGAGTGAAGGGTCTTTAGTGAGAGGTGACAGCTTGGGTAGGAGCAGGTAACCACTAAAGCTCTGTTGGTCACCCACATGCTGCCTGTTAGGGTCCCAGCCTGGTCTTTGTGATGTCCTTTGCTGTTCCAGTTCCCTCCCCTCTCCCACATTCCAAGATATGTAGAGGAGAATGGCGTTAATTAATTCCTACTTGCCTTCCTGCCAGAGATCTGCTGGCACACCGAGCTCATTGTTCCCCTGAGAGGTAGTTCACACCTCTTCTGAGCTAATTACTGGAGAAGGGAGATCCCGACAGAACTGAATTTAATTAGTCTTCAGGCACTTAGACAGAGCAAAGTAAGGTTTATTAAAAGTGTAAAAAAGCATATTTACCAAACACAGCTTTTGATGAATATTACATGCATGTGCAGCTGATTTTGCTCGGTGCTTCCTACGCCAGTTTCTGAAAAATATGACTTTTATTTATATGAAGGCTTTTCAGTAGGAAAACTGAACTGTAGTCTGTGCAGTGAAATAGCACACTTAAATTTGTCACTGCAGGTAAACGCCAATCTCAACATTTGGGGCCTGATTACGATGTCGGGTGGACTCACTTACGCCCGACATCACCGTGGTCTCGGGACCGATTGACCTCCGTTTGGCGGTCCTGACACCACCATTACAATGAATACATGGTGCGGTCGCATACTCCCATTTCTCTATGGGAGCTTGTATTGCAGCCATAAACCAGCCGTAGCACAAGCTCCCATGGAGAAATGCGTAATTCTGTCAATCCCTGCACCGTGTGGCAGGCACCTCAAAGTGCCTGCCACACAGTGCAGGGATTAACATGGAGTACCATAGGTATACCCTTGGCCACCAATCGGAAGCTGTTGATGAATACTAGGGGCACCCAAAGTCGCGTTGTGACTGGCTTTCCATGTCAGAAAGCAAGACATGGAAGCCCAGTCAGTAACCAACATCGTAATTCCAACGGCGGAAATGCCATCCCCATGGACTACGTTGGGGCCTCCAATTGGCCAAAGGGGGCTCCTTGAGCCTGCCAGAATCCAGCCGGAATGACCAGCCAGTTTCAATTCCGACCGCCTACATTGTTATTGGGCGGTCTGAATTGAAAGCAGAGATGTCAGTTGGGAAGCCTCCGACCTAAGGTCAGAGACTTTCCGACAGACATCATAATTGGCCCCTTGATGTGTCCCACTTTAGACATGCACCAAGACCTGGTGGGTTTCAAGGCACTACTTTCATGTGGATAAGCTAATGTCAAAAATAAGCCTTTAAGCGGCTCAGAAATAGTTTGCTTTGAAATGTGACTTCTTATGCTTTGCACACAGTAGTGCAGGGCTGCAGTGCCAGACCTGGAGTCATACTTCAAATGTTACTAATGTGTTTGTGGCATAAACCTACAATGCAACTGACATGTGACATTTAATTTTGACGTCACACTACTGTTAATCTTCCTACAGTATCTCAGATGTTAGATACGCCAACTGTTAGTAGTATCTGTCACAATTGGGTGGAAATCACACACAGTGGGCTAGTCAGCTGTGATCCTGTGCCTTTACTCACAACGGCAATACAGTCAATCTAAAAAAAAAATATGGGGACCATGTAGAAAGATGCACTTTCCTACAAGAAAAAGGTTAATAAGTCAAGAGATGTTTCCATACATTTCAATTTTTACTCCTTATTGTTCACTAACTAAGACAGAAAGAAGAATCCCAAAGATCAAAAATATACATGAGTTAGGCTTAGAATCATGAGCAAGAGACTCTGGGGTCCTCTCAAAATCTCTGAAACAAAGGGCTAGCCTTCAGAGGGCTAATATATCTTTCACACCAATTTCTCTAATGGAGAGAGGCGAGCAGGATCAAATTGTTCCTCCAAGTCCAACCACATTTATTGACATATTGTGAAAACAAGAAAATACCGGCTATTTTGAGTCGAACCTCAATAGATCAATCTTTAAAGAGAGCCCATTCTTGGAGGATATGGAAGAAGTGATAAAAGATAAAAGTAATAAAAGTATATCTAATGCATCAAGAGGAAATAGCGCTATGGAGAAAGCAGAGGGTCATAAGAGGAGAGCATCATGTTCATATGTCAGCTTATGACCAAATGTCAATGTCAAGAATAAGATTATTTTGATGATTAAATAGCCCTGGAGATTATCTTGGAGACAGTGAGCAAGCAAATACTGAATAGTGAGCTAAAGGGAAGGCCCATATTTCCTATGAACCAAGAGGGATTGTTGGCACAAGTGTGGGACTATCTATGGTACTCCAAAATGTTAAGACCACTAACCAAACACGAGTGTGCAGGATGGGTAACCTATGGTAAGGATGTTCATTTCAAACTTGTCCGAGGATGATGAGCCTATAAATTCTAAAGTCAGCCAATGTGTTAACTAAAGGGCCAATGATGCTTTGAAAGCTCAAATTGTCATGAGGAAGAACACTAAAAAATGTAAAAGAAAATGCCCAAAATCTTACATAACAAATTCAAAAATATGCTTCCGTAAAAAAGAATTGTAGTAATCCTAATATGGCTTACTGTCCATGACTGATTCTAGATACACCTTGAATGATGAGGTAAGAGCCTGATTGCAGAATATAACAGTTCCAGTTACAAATATATAAGCAGACCCAAAAACATCCAACAGATCTAAATTAAAGAATGGTCCACAACCACTTATTAGATTTTATCTGGTTGGTCAGTAAGACCTATATGCCGAAATCTTCTGATTTCCAAACAGGTCTGGCTAGCTCCCGGTGACGGCCATTCTACCATCAATAGCATACCTACAATTCCATGAGTTACATCAAGTGAGAGGTAAAAGGCGAGATCAGTGTGCTCGAAGAGGCAGCTATGGAAGTTCTTTTTTTTGTTTGTTTACAGAGTTTTTTTGAAGCAATTAGAAACATGGTACAACCTTATAACAATAGTTATTAAAAAAAATTGCAAGGAAACCATCAAGCAAAAGAAACATATTAGAGGGATGAGCAACTTGAAATAACTATAAATAAAAAACAAATAAGTCAAAAAATTGAAGCAATAATGAAAAATTGTACCACAGAACAAAATAGCATTTTACATTTTTTGAGATGAAGGAGAAAGAGAAAAGAAAAAAAAAGGAAAAGAGAGAAAAGGGAAAGAGAAGAAAAAAAAGAAGAATTAAAGTGAAGTAATATCCTCATCTAATATCTAAATTTAAAGTTACTTCAATACATTTATGCAATATATAGTTTCATGGAAGCAGGGTGAGAACCAAACAAGGACTTATATGAAGTACATAAGGAAAAATAAATAAATAAGATACCTATGGTGGCTGATAAACAAAGGATCAGTCCTTGTTCCGAAGAGCAGATGTGGATAAGTAGTTGGTGAGTGGGGACCAAAAAGCTTCCTTCCGGATAAGGTGCTGAGACGTGTTAACAGATGCTCTATTCAGTCTGTGATGATAACAGAGAAGGTTCCACCAAGCAGAAAAAGAGACCTTAGTGGCATCTTTCCAGTTAGAAGTAATTACCTGAAAGGCAATGGCTATTAGCATGTCCACAAACTTGCCCATTCTAGAAGAACCAAACCAATTAACAGAATTACTCCCCAGGAATATGGAATAAATTTCAAAGGAGAATTTAATGGAACAAATAAGAGAGATGGAATCACATACTTTAATCCAAAAGCGTGAGATTCTAGGACATAGAAAAAAGGAGTGCAGTAATGAGCCAGGGTTCTGTTGAAATGACCAGCAATTCGGGGGTAGGTTTAAACTATATTTAAAGAGAGACAAGGGAGTTAAAAATAGCCTTTGACAAAAGTAATAAAGAGTCTGAGTGGTGCTTGCATTGCAGGAAGTATGATGTAAATGTGCCCAAAGATAGTTCCACATGCGAATGGAGAGGGTATGTTGCAACTCTGATTCCCATAAAAGTTCAACTTTACTCTTGGGACGGTTAGGAGAGGAAAAATGGAGGCATTTATAAATATGAGAGGCCCGGGTTGAGAGGGAGGTGGGTAGAGGTTCGAATCTGAGGGAGAGAAAGAAGACTCAGAAAACAGAGAAAGTTGATTAGTTGAGAGCAACTTCAAGGTGTCAGATCTGAGTAATGAGGAGGCAGGTAAATCGAACCTAGATTGAACCTCTAGAGAGGAAAGAAAGAACAAACCATTCAATAAATGTTTAACAAGAAAGATCCCTTTGTCAGCCCATTTTTTCCCAAAAATATTACGATTTGGCAATTTATTAAATTTTTTATGCCACAGGGGTGAATCTGAAAATATCTGCAAAGGAGTATGAGATTTGGGCTTTATTGGATGAAAGGTGGAAATAAAGTTGGAAATTGTCGGGTAGTTCAAAGAATGAGGAGAATGAGTAAAATTAGCTACAAAGAAAAAGGGAAAGGGTAAATCAAAGATTCCTCCAATCTGTGCCAGACCAAGGTAGAAAGTCCCTCTGAGGAAGATAAGTACAGTAGCACTTGACGAATTAAAAAGGAAGAGTGATATTGTCGAACTTTGGGAAACTGAACACCCCCTGATTTTTAGGAGTAGACAAGAGAAGTAAAGAAATGCGGGCTTTCTGACCACTGCAAAGAAATTTACTCAAAACCCCATTAAGAGTCTTCTGAGGAAGTTTGACAGGTAACATTGACAAATAAAAATTAATAACAGGAAGCTGCATTATCTTAATTGTGTCGAATCTACCCCACCAAGATAGGAAAAGGGGGAACCATCCACCTATCATATTGTTTACCTTTAAAATAACCTTTTCTAAATTAAGCTGAATCGTTTTGGCGATAGAGGAGGAATAGTTAATGCCTAAGCAAGCGATACTACTGGTATTCCACTTAAAATCAGATCCTTCAAACGTGCTCTTTAAACAATATTTATTTAGAGGAAGCACTTCGGGTTTAGAAAAATGTAATTTATACCCGGATAAGGAGGCATTAGAAGAAAGAAGATCTGAGAACGCGGGTAAAGAAGTGGAGGGATCCGAAATATATAGCATAATGTCATCCGCATAGGCAGTAAATTTGATTTCAATTGTCTTATGTTTGAAACCTCGGAAGGTAGGAGAATGACGCAAGAAATGAAGGAAAGGCTCAAGTGAAAGAATAAAGAGCAAATGGGAAAGAGGACATCTCTGTTGAGTACCTCATTGTAAAGGAAAGTAAGAAGAATGTGAGCCATTAGCAAATACAGAGGTAGAGGGGGAAGAACATAGCAGATTAATAAGGGACTGAATAGGAGGGCCACAGCCATGCAACTCAAGGGTGCGCATCATGAAAAGCCAAGGAAAACGATTGAAGGCTTTCTCCATGTCAAGGGTTATGGCTGCGGCAGTAGAGGAACTCTTGGATGCTAGATGGATAATGTTAAGAAAAGTTCTGGAATTGTCAGCTATAGTCTTCCCCTTGACAAACCCCGTCTGCTCAAGACCAATCAATTCCGGAAGTACCTGATTAATGCGAAGACCTAATACCTTTATATTTTACAATCTAAATTAATCAATGATATGGGGTGGTAGTTTGCACAAAAGTAAGGATCCTTATCTTTTTTTGGAGTTAAACAGATCATAGCTTCAAGAAAAGCGCCACGGGCCTCACTAAGGGATACAAAATATTGAAAAAGAGATAAAAGATGAGGTAAAAGTACCTGGGAAAAGCAGGAATAAAATTCAGCCGTAAGGCCGTTAGGGCCGGGGTCCTTATCCTTGGGTAACTTGGATAGAGAAGACTTTATCTCAGAGAGGGATATATCATTATCAAAAATAGAACAACCCAGGAGAGGGGAGGAACGGGGAGGCAATGAATCAAAGAAGGAGTCCAATGCGTTGTCAGATGTAGTAGATTCAGGAGTGTAAAGGGTCTTATAAAAATCTGCAAAACATCTTAATATCTCCTCATCCTTAAAATGGTGAACTACGTAATCATCGGTCATTTTGACTATTCTAGATCTTTGGGACTTAACTTTCAGGTAATTCACCAACAATTTACCTGCTCTATTGCGGCCACCATAGAATTTGGAATTGATTTTTAATAAAGTCCCAGTAGCTTCCTCAGTGGATTTTCTATCAAAATAAAGTTTTGCTTGAACCAGATTCGTGAGGGTGTCAGCATGATTGGAACAAAAATACATGTACTCTAGTTTCTTAATGGAAGAGAGTATACAGGCGGATTCCTTGCAAAATTTTTTCTTTTTACTAGCCACATATTCAATTAGGAAACCTCTGGCTGTCTCCTTGAAGGCATCTCATATGGTGTGAAAGGGCAAATCTGGACTGACATTAAGGAGAAAGAATTCTGAAACAAACTCCTTAAAGCGATTACTAAAAGAGGAATCCTTAAGAAGATAATTATTAAAGCGCCAGTGATGGGATTTGGATGATAAGGAAGGGAGATCTAAGTTGATAAGAACAGGTGCGTGATCAGAAATCAAAATGGAGCCAATCTCAGCGTGCAATAGATTGGGAAGAAGATGTGGACTCAAGAAAATGTAATCGATTCTAGATGTAGAATTGTGGGTCGGGGAATAAAAAGTGAATTCTAAACAATCGGGATTGAGTGTTCTCCAGGCGTCGACCAGGCCTCTCTGGAGTATAGTCTGAGCAAAATTCTTTTGCATTTTATTAGGGTTGTATCTAGAAGAGGATTTCCTATGTATAAATGGGTCTATGACCTGATTACAGTCACCCCCACTATGAGATTAGAATCAGAGTATGAGTGAAGAGTGTGTGACATGGATTGCCAAAAATGGGAGTCGATACTTGTGGGACCATAAATATTAAGGAGAGACACACAGGATCTGTTAATGATAGTGTGGAGAAGAAGCCAGCGTACATCAGCATCTCTCTCTGCTCGATCTACAATAAGGGAAAGGGACTTGTGAAATAATATAACCACTCAGTTTTTCCTGTCCTTAGATGGGGAACTATAAACACTACCAACCCACTGTTTCCTGAGGGAGTTAACATCATTATCAGTAAGATGTGTGTTCCTGTAACAGTGCAATTTTACATTGTAGTTTGGAAAGGTGCGAAAGTACCCGTTGCTTCTTTACAGGATTACGGAAACCCTTTACATTCCATGAAACAATACGAATATTTTCAGTCATTGAAGGTAAAAAGAACATCAATTAATAACATGAACATTATAAAATTGAAAAGGAATCAAATAAACATTACGACAGCAATCAATTACAGCAGAATAATAACAATGAAGCAAAAGGAGATAAGAATGAAAAAGGATACAAAAGAGAGAGCGCATAAAAAGTACACAACACAAAGGAGGAGAAAAGAAGGCGAGAAAGAAAGTACATATCGAAAACTAGGTGTGAGACCCAAGTAAAAATAATAAAAAATGTAAAACAGAAAGAAATATAGAAAGAGAAAAAGAAAAAGAAAAAAGGGGATAAGAAAGAGGTAAGTGGTAGATAAAGGAGAGCTGACGAGAAGCCAGGGGGCTTCAGTCAAGGAGAAAGGGATGAATATCCAGACTAAGAATAATAACATGGGAAGGCGATGAGCCGCAAAAAGGAAACAGACAGCGAACCCGGTGAGGACAGCCGGGGAACAAACAGGATAGAAAAAGGAGGAATAAATATGTATGCCATGAGCTTAGTGTGAAGTGACACAACAGGAGGAATCAAATACATATTAACTTTATATATAACACGAAACGATACACACAAAAAGGGCGAACAGCAACAGAAATGATGTGATATAAAATATGACACTTACCAGACATGGGTGTTAACTCTAAACAATAAGGTGGAAGTGAAAGGCTATGGATAGGGAAACATCTGGGTAATGGGTCTATACAGAGGGAAAGAACATCTGTGGAGGAGACAAAAGAAAACAATAATATACGCTGTGTATAAGTAGTAGATGTGTAAGGCAGGAGTCTTGCCATATGGCAATGGAGCTGTATACTAGTGGTATAAGGTACAGATAGTGTGAATGAGAACATAGGCGAGATTTTTGGGGCCATCCTCTAGCTCAGCTCTTTCACCTCAGGATGGGGGGGGGGGTAATTAGCTTCCAAAATACAGCCTCAGAACTTACTCTAGCACAGGATTTCTTTCCCATGTCTCCCCTTGACTTCCTGTTGCTCCTTTGGGGCAGGAAGTGACGTCTACAGGCCAGTCTAGAGGGACTAGCAGGACCAAACGTTTAAAAGTGCTTTGCAGTACATAGTCAAGTCAAGTCAAAAAGGCTTTATTTCGACATATAAAATATCTTAAAAAGCGTACATACAAATAAAATTCATTTCAAAGCATTTAAAGATAAAAACAAGTTTTTTTTTTAAAAAACCCTTGCATGATCTGGGACTGCAATTTTTACTGTTATTATTTAGGGGAAAAATAATTAAATTACCTAAAATAGGCATGGTTTTGAAGCAGACCATAAAAGTAAGAGCATAATTAAACAATTTGTCTGAGTCTTTTTGACCGAATCCGCCATGCCCACCCAAGATACTTCGAGGTGGCGCATACATAAAAAGTACGAGTGTCTGAAAGAAGAATCCTAAGTGCCACATTACAGTGTCTAGTTCCCAGTGTGCGACACATGGGTTTTAACCATTTTGACCGTGGGACTTTATAGGCAGGACACTCGAATAAAAAGTGAGGGATAGATTCATGGCGCTGTGGGCAAAAGGGGCACCAAGGCGCAGTCTGGTAGGGAATTTTCCAATGGCTAGTAAATTCCATTACGGGGAGAAGACCAATTCTAAATTTGAAATACAGAGATCTTTCCCAAGGGGCTGAGATAATGTCCAAATACAATTCTCTAATGGGGACATCTTTGGACTCCATAAAATTTCTGGAGGACTTACAAATCGAGGTAGAGGAATTCCTTCTATTTGCCACCCAGTTCCAATAAAGCTGTTTTATCGTTGATTTGGGCGGGCTGTCTGTTGGTACCATGCTTCTTCCAGCCCCAGATTGGTGAGTAATGCTTTGATATCCGTTAGCCCCTTTATTTTCGCCCAACCTGTCGATCTTAATATCTCCCGCAGACCATCCGCATAACTTGAGAGCTCAGGGACTCTCCAGATGCGGGCCCACAGAAGCAAAGGGCGTAGCTTTGCTAGATCTTCAATCGCCCGACAGCCCATGTCCAGTTGCAAAGGCAAGATGGGGACAGAAGGGCCGAGGGACATCAAGCTTCTCAAGAAGGTGTTCTCAGCTCGAGTAAGATCTTTCAAGTTCGACATTCCCCACAGTTCCGCCCCGTACAAAGCGGCGCTTACTCCTCTGGCCGAGTAAATGTCCAAAACTGCAGCTATAGGTTTGGTTGAGGCTGCTCCCTGCTCTTTCAGCAGGGTCCCGGTTACTCTTTTCAAATTTAGCAACATTTTGGTCAGATGCTGGTCCCATTTCATGGAATCCGCCAGCCGGATGCCCAGATAGTCGAAGGTCTTGGTCCTGTCCAGTGCAACGGAGCCCAATGTTGGTGGAGGGCCATGTTTTTGCGGAGGATTCAAGATGAGATACTTTGTTTTGTCTGTATTTATACAGAGTCCTCTTTGTTTACAAAAATCGTCAAAGCCAGAGAGAAGCTGTTGTAGGCCCATTGGCGATTTTGACAGGAGCAAAGTATCGTCCGCAAAAAGCAGGGTGGGAATTAAACGACCTGCCAGGCGAGGGGCATCTGCTGGTATCCTTGACAAGTGTTCCACCACCCCATTTACATAGAGCGAAAAGAGTGTTGGGGCAAGAACGCACCCTTGCCGCACTCCTCTATTCACATCTATTCTTCGGGTCTTTTGACCATTCTGACCCCAGCGAATTTGGGCATAGTTGTTTTCGTGGAACTTCATGATCAAGTGAAGCAGATAAGGTGGCAGGCCAAGATCACTAAGAACTTTCCATAAGTTGTTTCTGGGGACCAAATCGAAGGCCGTCCGGAGGTCGATAAAGGCAAGATATAAAGTGCCCTTCCCAATCGTGACGACCTTCCAGTGAATCATAAGTAGCCTTAACGATTGTTCAATTGTTCCTGTACCAGTTCGGAACCCTGCCTGGAGATCCGAGAGTATCCTGTTTTCATCTGCCCACTGCTGTATTCTGTTTAGGAGGACCTTGCCTGCTACTTTTTGCGAACAGTCTATCAGGCTAATCGGCCTGTAGTTCGCTGGGTCTTCTCTTGAGCCTTTTTTGTGCAGAGGGACCACTTCGGCGGCCATCCAGGAGGCGGGCAGAGGAGCACCCGCCATGGCAGCGTTCAATACAGAGGAAATTAACATACTCCAATCGCCTAGGTCTGCACGGAGCAGGTCGCCCGGGAGTCCATCGGGGCCAGCCGCTTTGCGCGGGACAAGAGATTTTATTGCATCTTCCGCTTCTTTCTTAGTAAACAGACTTTCCTCAGGTCTCTCCTCAACTCGAGAGAACTGTGGTAATGCGAAATCCATCGCTTCAGCTGCAGTTGCTGTATACAATTTCGAAAAATGTGAGTACCATAGATCCTCAGTTATGTTGCAGGTGATGACTGTGTCAAGGGGTCTGTTTTTCTTGCGTAATAAGTCCCAGAAACCTTTTGCGTTTTTTCCAACACTGGCAATTCGGAGTTCCTGCCAAAATTCGTCTTCCCAGTCTCTCCTTGCTGTTTTAAGCTCCGCTTTGTAGCTCTTTCGTTTGGTGGCTATTAAGGTTGCATCTCCACTTTTTACAGCCAATATCAGTGCTCTCTTTCTAGCACGACACTCCTTCGAGTACCATCCGGGTTTGCCCTGCCACTTATCGCGGTTAGTGTTTCCCTTTTTTACTTTAGCCTTGAATAGGTCCCCAATTGACAGCGAGACCTCGCAGAACAACGCTGTAATCCGATTTGGGCTGACAGGCTCGTTTTCTAAAATGGCGCAGGCTGTAGAAGTAACAGCTCTGATACATAACAGTTTCTCTTCATCTATTGCCACTTTGTCCCATTTCAGGCGTCTTAAGCAGTTTGATGGAACCACCCCTCCCAATGGCCCTGTCGCTAGTGTATCATGGTTTCCACAAGCTGGGTGAATCTTCCTCCACCAGTATGATAGGGTCAAGGAGAGAGCGTTATGGTCACTATCCAAGGAAGGTAGGACTATCATATCCTTCATGTGAGCCCACAAAGAAAAGTTTAAAAGGATATAATCAATCCGGGATGAGTGACCAACCCTATTATATGTGTGTGCCCCCGCTAAGTCTGAGGGTGTCCTCCCGTTGGCTGCTCTCAAGCCGTGCTCCAGTGTGAGGGAATTTAGCTGGATGATTCTGGGGGTCCAACTGTTTATGATTGGAAGATCAAGTGACGGGACACCTCTCCTTGAATCTTCGTCATATAAATCCAGGGATTCATCGGGCAACAAGGGCTCGAATGTACAATTAAAGTCCCCCATGACCATTATTAATGAATCGCTACTACACTCACCCAAGACTACCTCCAAGTCCGAGAGCGTTGGTGACAAGGCTCTCCCAGAGGCCCCTCGTGTGTAGATGTTAATAATCTCCAGTTTTTCAGCTCTCCTCGGGCATGTTACGGTGAGGCGCATCAGGTCTGGAGATTTTTGGGGATGATGGTGTACCCTCCATCCCAAGGAAATATCTACCCAAACTAAGAGACCTCCATAGGGGCGACCTCTTCCCGATGTTGGAATATCTGCCGGGACAAAGAAGGAGGCATGGCCCACTCGGTGCCTTGGTTCTACGCACCACGTCTCTTGGAATGCGCAGACTGAGTGGGGTTCAATGAGCGCCACCCAGTCCGGGACATCTAGCTTGCTGTTTAAGCCTGCCACATTCCAACTAATGGCTTTCAGGGATGCATGATGCAGGGGCTCATCGCATCCGGCATTCCTACCCTGTGGACCGGGAGTTTGAGCTCCATCCACTAACTCAATGTTCTCTGACCCGTCGCCTGGGAGAGAGGGCATAATTAAGTTAGGCGGGGATTGGGGCACAACATTATTGGACAAGGGTACCTCCCCAACTATGCATATTGTATTGACCCTAGGAGGAAAGGCATTGGTTGCCGCTAAATTATCAAGTCACCAACCCCAACCCTGTGGAGGGGCTACTTGAGTAGGTGTCCATGCCCTTGCTCTGGGGTCCAAAGTTGGATAATGAGGGAACCATGCTCCTCTGCCCCCATCTTGAAGGGATTTTTTAGGCCCCATTAGAGGAGGGGGGTGATAGAAGTACCCCAAATCCCTAGTTTGTATGTCGCAGAAATTGTAATGCGACTGCTGACTACAGATCATTCCTGCTGCTCTGGGATCGTTGAAATTGATCAACACACAGTCCCCGGTAATATCCTTACGTCTGTTGCCAATCCAACCCACGCGTCGGACGAAGGCTATTCTACCATCGATATGCCCTGGGAGGGGTCTATTAGCTTTGAGCCAGGAGAGCGTCTTGTGTTTAAGGTCAGAGTATGACTCACAAGAACCCTCTTCAAGCTCAGGGACCCCCGTTAAAATTACCACATACGGCTTACAGCCAGGGGGAAGGCTAGCATTTGGCGTGTGCCTTCTTACCCTGTCTTTAGCCGGAGATTTTACCGTGGTTTTTGCTGGAGGTTTGGGCACGGCCTGTTTGGCAGGAGTTGGAGGGGATGGGGTTGTATCACCCTTCGTTGCGATCACTGTGTTTCCAGGTACCTTGGTGTTAGGCACTATAGGCTTGGAATTTACAGCAAAGTTAACCTTGAGTGCCTTGGGAGCCTGGGTACTAGCTTTGTTCCTTGGTCGGGCCAGACTAGACTCAGGAGTAGGAGTTGGTGGTGGGGGTGTGGTTCCGGTGTTGGGTTGCTGCAATTGAGGAGCCTTTCCCAAGGCGGGCGTCTTTTGGCAAGATGTGAGCTCAGGGTGGGCTATAGAAATAGAAGGGACTAAGGGGACAGCACCACTCCTTAGCCCTCCGTTTTCTTCAACCTGGGCCTTGGCGTGAAATTTGACTAATGATTTCACCGCGTAAAAGTTGTCCAGCATTGACTGTTCAAGTGAGGCTAGTTTGCGAGTGAGGCCGTCAATCTTATGTACAAGAGGCATCACCACAGACTTAATTATGCTCTCAACTTGAGGGAAAATGCTAATATCAATAGGAGCCATTTGACCAGGAGTGCCCTCCGATGGAGAATCTCCGGTGTGGGTCGCGTGTGATTTTGGGTGAGGAACCTGATTCGAACTAGGGCCCCCTTTGGGTACAATGTTCCTACTTACTTTACTGTGGGGCTTTAGAGAGCCTCCCCTGCGAGGGCTAGCGGGACGCTTTCTCTTCTTTTGTAAGACTGGACCTAAAGCTAGATTCTCTGCAGGTGTGGTTTGTTGAACTACTGCTCTAGGAGTACTGGCTTCGGTGTGTCCTACAGTGGGTGGGGAATTCACAGCTTCCCTAGAAGGCACAGGGGGGCTAGAGACTTCATGGGTTTCAGGATTGCAATCCAGAGTTTGTCCCCCTGGCGATGAGATACTTTGGACGGAGGAATTAGAGTGTGTCGGGTCAAGTACAATGCTTGGTGCGGTGGTAGTTACCCTTTCTAAACTAGCCCTAATCCGGCTCACTCTCTCGTCAATTGTTGGGGAATCAATTGTCAACAATGGAGTTGGGGAAATATGTCCAGGGCTAGCAGCTAGGGCAATGGCGCCCAGAGATGAGCGCTTGTTAGACATACTCGTAGAATCCCGGGATAACCTACGTTCTGCCAGGATTATCTCCTTTTCGACTATGGAAACTGCTCGGGTTATAAACTGGTCCATAGTGCCTAAAACAACGTCTCCTGCAGATTTCTTTGTCTTACAGGATCGAGTACCTGAAGCCATTGTCCAGTTGGCTGGGTGCCCACTTTACGGAGCCAAGGGATGTAGCCCAGCCCGGCCTCTTCCGGCCCCGGACGGCCACAGACGGTCCCGCCCTTGTCCCGGGCTTCTCCCGGGCGCGCTCCCGCGCGCTCCCGCGCAGCGGACAAGGGATCTCCTTTTGATGGAATGAGGAAAGATGGTGGGCGGGTGGGCGGGGCCAGCAGGGAGAGCAGCCCAGGTGTGGCCAATGGGGCTCGCAGGGACTCCTGGTAGCTGGAGTCCCTGCTTCTAAGCTCGCAGCCCTGCCGGCGACTCCACGCGCCCCGAGGTCTTCACAGCTGCAGCTCCTCTCAGCAAACAGCTCCGGGTGGATGCGGGGCGCTGCGGGACCCGCGAAGCGGGTCTGGCGAGATGTCAGGTCCCCCACAGGATCCGGAGGTCAGTGGCAGCAATGGGTTAGGCGGGCAAAAAACAAACAGCTAATCCACAACAGGAGAGTCCCACAGGCAGGAACTCCAAGCCTGCTTTTCACTCCGTGGGCGGGGGGGCGGGGCCAGCAGGGAGAGCAGCCCAGGTGTGGCCAATGGGGCTCGCAGGGACTCCTGGTAGCTGGAGTCCCTGCTTCTAAGCTCGCAGCCCTGCCGGCGACTCCACGCGCCCCGAGGTCTTCACAGCTGCAGCTCTTCTCAGCAAACAGCTCCGGGTGGATGCGGGGCGCTGCGGGACCCGCGAAGCGGGTCTGGCGAGATGTCAGGTCCCCCACAGGATCCGGAGGTCAGGGGCAGCAATGGGTTAGGCGGGCAAAAAACAAACAGCTAATCCACAACAGGAGATAGTAGTAATTACAATGTGAAAAATGTTTTGGTGCTAAAAGTGCAAATATTCGTCGAAGTGAATAATAAATGTTGTGCCCTTGTTATAATAATCCTGCTAATTTTGCCTATTTAGAGTTTTAGTAGGATGGCACGAACTTTTAAACCATTTCCCTCCGCGCAGCAGCTGGTGCTCACAACAGAAAAGCTGGTTTTGTTAAAAGCCTTCTTTTTTCAGAACAATCACACATTATTCAGAGGATTTGAATAGTACAGAAACAGGATTAAATTCTGCCCAGTGAATTCAGTATGACACCCTAAACTCTTCTTTCAAATGCATATCTGTTAAAAGGAAAGAACAAATATGAAGCACTGGATTAAAGCGCTGGCCAGTTAATCTGTGAGCCTCTGGGGACTTTTGGCGCCTAGATGCTCCTTGGAGCGATTGCTGCGCGTTATAAATGTTCTGTTACATTACATTACATTACATTAAATGCATTGCCCCATTGGCAGCCTCACAGGTGCAAGATTATGGATATTACAGCTATTAGCAAGGATGAAAGAGCAAGAACGCAGGGCAATGCAGCCGTATCTCAGGCGTGGATTGGACCTTCTGTAATACATCCATGTCAGCACACAGCGTAAAACCTCCCAAATGTCCCTCGTCATTATGAAACTCACGGTTTTGAGAACATGCAATTAGGCATTTAGATGCTTTTTTTTAAATTACAGTTTTATAATTTCAAATGCATCATGCCCACTTCATTAAAGGGATGACTGGCTACTCTTTCCAAGTTAATGTGCATAGCTGAAACTGTCAAGTGTTGGAGGGTATTATCCATGTTCACAGTAAGGGAAAGAAATGGCGCCAAGTAAGATAGAACAGTGGGTTAGTGTACCTGCTGCAAAATCTGTCCACGACCTGCCGGTTGCACGACTGAATCCTGGCGGTGTCAAAATAGTGTCTCATCATTTCCAGGGTAATAAAAAAAAGAGCAGCATTGATTTGGGGTACTTGTATATTTTTAGCATTCAAAGTCCATGCCATCCTCTCCATAGTCCTTACACTAAAAGGATGAGTCGTCGTCTTGAAGAGCGGCAACTTACATGCCCCCCACACAAATAAAAGAAGATTCTTCACCTAGAAGAGTAACCAGTGTCTTGTTCTTTCTGACTCCAAAAGTGTCTAGACAACCATTGAGAATAGACACAGGAGGAGCCCACTGAGTGCGCTAGATACTATCACGGGCTGGTGGCTCAGTGGTCTAATGCATCCTCTGCAGGGGCCTGTGTTTGACCTCATGGTAAGGGCCGGACTGGCCGTAGCGGGCAATGGGAATTTCCCCGGTGGGCTGCAAGGGTGGGGTCGGTTTTGGGCCCTTGGGAGGGGGGCATTTTTGTTACCGGGGGCCAGCAATATCGACCCCCTGTAACAAAATCGTCCGAAATCGTCCCTAGCAAACAGCTCGGCCACTCCCTCCATGCCCCTCCAGGGGGGCTAGCTGAGCAGTTTGCCAGGGCCAGTTTCGGTTCCCAGTCCGGCCCTGCTCATGGTCACAGGTTCAAATCCCGGCAAGTCCACTCAGCCTTTCAGCTAACTGAGGTTGATAAAATGAGTACCATTGAGTTGGGTAACAATAAACGTCGGTTATTCAGCGCCAAGATACTCCGTCAGGGGTGAACGAGCACTTTAAAGATACACATGTTATGTTACCATCAGTCATGGTAGAGATCTTTGCTGGTACCCCAGTAGCAACGTATGAGAGACCCAACCGCATGTAGTAGATACTCCCAGCCATGGAATGCACTTGTTACAACGAAGCAGAGTAAACTTTCTATAAGGTCCACTGAGGAATGGCATTGGAGTAGTCCATAGCAGAAAATGGAGGCCTAGTAAAGAAAAAAAGTACAACCTCCGCTGGAGGCAGTAATATTGGGGCGGAGGGGGTATGAATAATTTGTATTGCTCCCTACCACACCCTCGTGCACATTAACCACCTAGGCGGGATAGATACAGCCACAGTGCTTGTTGTAGTTTTGTGTTGTTAGAACACTAATTAACATTGACTTTGGTGGCCACTCATATGAAAGTTTCCCTTATTTGCCCCCCTACTTGCCAACATATCAGGTGAAGAGGCATGTAAGTCATATAAATCATGTAGGATGTAATATTGAGCCCTGCGCTGGTCCAGAGATTTTAAATATAATTTAGGATAAGAAGCAATCATGGTCATCTCATTCATAATTGAACACCCATCATTGCCAACAATAAAACTATGGCTTGATGTCTTTGGTTCGATTAACAAACGGTAGAAAACAATTAAGGAAAGGCCAACTGGCTTACAATATACCTCCAAGCTGTGCTGTGAGTACTTTATGCATTAATTGACAGAAATGATAAATTATGTGTATCCACTTTGACAGTGCAAACACCTAAACCCAGTTTTCTGGCTCTGCGCTAAGCCAGCACAGCTGGTCGTGATATGTCCCCAGTACTAAGACATCAAATTATACTGCTCACCTCAGGACTTTTCCTCCCAGATCTTATCAGTTTTTCAAAAATGTTCATTCTGATTCACAGTAATATGTTTACTTCATACTGTACAGAAGTCTACATATACACTTCTGTCAATTACACAACATAAAAATAGGTATACGATAAATGGAGAACCACATTTCTTTCATAGCAAAATTAGCATTTATGAGTATAAAGTCTGTATTTTCAAAGCTTTTTCACATTAGTGTTTTTCCAACTTCTCCAATAAAACAGATACATTTGACAAAGACTATGGGTGAGATTGATGCTGGCAACAGCCCCGTTTAGATTCTAACACATATTTTAGTGTGTATTGGTCGGTTTTGGACAGTAAAGATTGAATTCTGGAATGTTATACTGGATCACAGGATCGGAATAATCTGGAATTCCAAAACAAAACAGTATGGGATAGCACAAACTAAGGAAATAACGGACCTCTATCTAGAGAAAAAAAAAACATGATTACAAAGCCCTGAAGAAGCAAGATTCTTGCGAAACACGTGCTGGCTTGGCTGTCACATTTATGAGTTTAATTGGAGAAGTTGGAAAAACACTAATGTGAAGAAGCTATGAAAATAAAGACTTTAGATGGATCTTCATATCGACATGCGTGTCTTTCTTAGAACATGAATCAAAGTTGACCATATGGACTATTCCCTTTAAGGGAAACCGCGATCTGAGGAAAAGCACCGGGCGAGTTTTCTGTTTTCCCAATGTGAATTCTATTTATGAGTGCAAATTCATCTTCAAACAACACAGAGTTGGAAAGGTGGAGCGCGCCGCCATATTCAACAGCCTTAATAGACCGTTTTGTACATTTCTAAAACTTCACTATTCCCTGATTTATTTCTCACACCTGATAGCTCCAATTTCAGATAACATTCTTTATTAAGTTAAATAATGGATTCATAAGGCAGCAATGGATATTGAAAAGCTTTGTTAAAAAATGCATTATGCCCGCAGGATAGCAGAGACTTTCAAAATGTGTACCCTGTCAAATGTACCAATTACAAGAAAGAGTAAATGTGCTGGCGGGTGTATGGATTTGCCGTCACATTAGTAGTTACAATCTTGCGCAGCAGAGCTTTCCCATTTTCCCTGCACCACTGCCACAAGCAATTGGCCTAAATGTGAGTCTTGTCATTAAATTCTAACAGAAGATGGTCTGATCATGTCATGGTAGGGTTTCATTTCACACTGGGGGTTTAATTCGTACAATTCATTCGTGACTGACTTTAGCCTGAAATGCTTGAAACATCTTCAGTTCAATTCAATTCAAGAAATCTTTATTTGACCTGTCAAGGTCATAAAAGAACACATACAAACACAATAAAAGACTGTAACATAGTTACACATATGCATCATACAATATACAAACAGATCGGTTTGATTCCAACTAAGAGCGATATATAAAATCAATCCGCAAGCCAATAAATCAACGCCTTTTGCCTTGAGGTGCTTAACTACATGTTGGGATCAAAGAATTTCCATAGACTTTCCTTATTGTGCTATAATGCTTGATATGCGAGCTGTCGATGGATCTTATAAATAATCTCAGCTTAAAATTGTGGAAAATAATGTGTTTTTTGAAGGTTGGCTACAAATAGCTTTTTAATGGGGCCTGTGTGTCAGAATGTAAATTGTGGCTTTCTAGTTGGCATGTTTTAGAACGTGGTATGTTACTAAGGTGGCCACCAACCTCCGGACAGTATCTTTTTTCAGTTTGGGGCTTTCATTTGTGAGCCTAACATGTTCTATGAGTTGTATCTATAGAACCAGATGGATGCACACTCCTGATTTCAAATCTTTGTAACACCAAAGCCTGTGGATGTATTTTTCTTAACCAGTCTGCTACTTTATTACAGCCCTCTCCCTCTCTGCCAACAGTACAAAGGAACAGAGGTGCAATGCTCAGTGGTGAAGGAAGGGGGTGCGGTGGATGTGGGCCACCCCAGGTGTCATCACTGAGGGGGTGACAAAATGGCAAAAATATGCGTTTTAAACACATTTTTTGCAATTTTTTTAAGCCTGGGGTGAAAAGTCTCATCACCGGAGAGGGTGACAAAATAGCAAAAATATGTGTTTTAAACAGGAAATTACATCGCAATACTATTACAACGTGGTCGTTACAACAACCACTTTGCTAGTACGAAATGCATTTACATCGCAAGTCATTACAACAGCTTGCTGTAGGGGGCGCTGAGGTATTGGAAATGAATTCCAACACCTTCCCTACTGTTGCGCAAACTGGAGTAGGAGTAGTAAATAATACTATTCCTAAGTCCAGCACGCCCACTACTGCAAGTCACTGTAATGACTTGCGATGTAAATGCATTGCGTACTAACAACAAGGCTGTTGTAACGACTAAGTTGTAAAAGCACGCAATGTAATAGATCGCGTTGTGATGTACTACATTCGTTTTAAACACATATTTTTGCCATTTTGGTAAGCTGGGGGTGACAAGAAATTTTCCGCGCAAGGTTCCTCCTGACCTTGCTACGCCACTGGCAATGCTAGATAAAAAGTTGTATCGGCTTGGCCAACCACAAGTTGACATCAAATATTATGTTATGCTATGTTATGTTGTGTTATGTCAAACATGTTGAAGAGTGCATGACCATCACCACCCGCATCCCAGCTTATCTAACAGGCAAGCTCACCTTCTCTGGTGGTTCTTGGCACAACCTCAGCAAAGACATCATCAGACTACATACTAAGAAGCGTAAAAAAGTTTAAAAGGTGGTAGGCCTTCTCCGCCTGTGCACCCAGGATCTGCCCAAACAACCACAGGAATACACTTCCAAGGCCCCCGGACATCACAGGGAAGATTTAGAGACTCTCAGTGTATTAGACAGAGGGTAACACCACTGCACAGTCAAGATCAGGTTCCTACTCATCAGCTGGGATTCTTCACAGGAATATCATCTTCAGCTTTTTATGTTCCTGGGGAAACTCAGGGGATCAGCCTTATGATCCTTAAAGATCCTTCTGTTCTTGGATTTCAAGTGGAAGCAGGTCCAACCTTCTCAGGTCCTTCTCACAGGTCACAGATGCCAAGTGCAGCAGGCTCAGTCCAGCTGGTTTTGTTTTTCAAGTCCAGCAATATTCCGAGGATGGCTGGCTGGGCATCCAGGCTAGTAGGGTTCAGCAGTCTGTGGGGAACACACACCGTAAGATACTACTAGATCCTTTCTGATCATTGCAGTAAATACTGCCAATCCCTGACCCATCTATTTTTGCAGTAATTCCTGTTTGCTTTGCCTCACACAGGCCCAAAATGATGTGTGTTACTGCACTTCCAAGATGCTGAAAGCCTTTGGCCACACTAAACTCAGGGCAGAGGGTGTGTGGGAGGAGATGTACCATGGTAATCCTATTGTCCTCCTACATCTAACACTACATTTCAGTTTGAACCAGGCACTGTACCCACAACAAACCCAGAGACAGAAGTTTGGTTGAACAAAAGCAGGTTCCTTCAGCAATCAGACAGGCAATAAACAAAAGTTATCCTAGCACCGCGCTTGTTGCCTTTGAAGGGCACAACATTTTATATGTGGTTCAGACAGACCTGACATTCTGCATGATCTTTTGATTCTATTGAGCTCAGAGGAGTCTTCTCTGCCCATCAGTCCATTGTGTACTACTGAGAGGAATTTCACACCTCATTGAAGGCTGAGCACTAGCTGGGAGTTAGTGGAAAGCTAACACGAATAAGCCTCCTGAAAGCTTAGGAAGTTCAAGGGTAAGTTTTTAAAAGTTATTTTTCAAAAATATTTATTAAAAATCCCAACTTCAATTTTTTTTAGACCTGTCAGTCTTAGGATAGTCTTTTCCCAAACGTTTTGCTTTACTCCCCCATATTTTTCTGATCTCATTTTTGTAAGCCTCTGTGCATTTTACCACCGCTATCCAGTGCTACAGTGTGTGTGTGCACACTCCTTAAAACATGGTATGGTAACATTGGCTCATCTCCAATTAGCATATTTATTTACTTATAAGTCCCCCCTAGTAAAGTGGTACTGCATGTAACCAGGACCTGTAAATTAAATGCTACTAGTGGGCCTGCAGCACTTGTTGTACTATTCACTTAAGTAGCTTTGAAACCTGTCTTTGGCCTGAAATTTGAGCCTGTGTGTGCAGTTTTTTAAACTGCCACATTGACCCTGCAAAATAAACCTTTTGCTAGGCTCAAACCTGCCTTTTTAAGACATACGAATCACCCTTAGGGTTGACCCTAATCAGCCCACAGGACAGAGTGCAATGTACTTAAAAAGTGGGGCATGTAGTTTCAAGTTTTAAATGTCCTGATAGTTAAAAACTCTTAAATTCGTTTTTCGCTACTGACAGGCCTCCTTCTCCCATAGGATAACATTGGAGTTACCTTATTACATTTAATAAGCTGAAACGTCCAAATGGGAAAAGGTAAACAGTTCATGTTTGGTTTCTTTAGAATTGTAATGAAAAATCCTTTATTTAGTGAAGTCAGATATTTGGTTACAATAGTAAAAATGACACTTTTAGAAACTTGGCATTTTCTTGCCTTAGCAACTTGGTGCCTGGAATCTGTACCTGGGTCACATGACTGAGTGTTGTTGGCAGTTAGACTTTGTGTATTCCTCCTAGACAGCCACACACAATAAGGAGCTTAGGGATTCCTGCATGGGCCATCACTGGCTGGATGGGAGGGCGGAGTTAGGCACATCTCCACTTGTAAATGTAAATGTAAATGTATTTGAGCTTATATAGCGCACAGCTACCCGCAGTGGGTTTCCCGGCGCTTGCTTAGGGAACCCGTCCTGGTATTCCCCTGTGAGATAACCCCGGCAGGGTATCCACAAGGTGAAAGCCAGGCATCCCGCCGCAAGGGGCCGTTGTGGAGATTAAGCAAGCTATTGCCCAGAGTCGCAGAGTGTGAACCCGTGAGTCGAGAAGGCATCGGAGCGAGAATTATCGAGTCCGTGGAATTTTTAGCCCAAGACCCGCCGAGGCGAGGAATTGAACCCTGGTCCAGGGCCGATCTCAGCTTTCGGGTCTGCCGCCTCTAACCCCTGAGCCACACTTCTCCACTTAAAATCTGAAAAGGCTGTGTCCTGCCTTCACACAAAGGATTGGAAACCCCTAATCAAATGGGGGTTTTACCTGTCAAAGGAATAATTTTAACAGGTCGCACTGCAGGTTTAAAATACAGCAGTCAGGCTACAATGGTAAGCCTGATGCCAGGTTTCTTGACACTCAACCAGGTGGCACAATAAGTTCTGCTGTCCACAGGTGAGATTTAACTTTAATAATAATAATAAAGGGGTTTATAAAGCGCCTGGTGACGCCTCCCGGCGTATCCCCGCGCTGAGGAAAAGGTCAGAGATCAAAGGAGGGGAGGAGCCTAAAGGGCAAATAGGTACGTTTTTATTAGCTTTCTGAAAGTGGCTTCGTTATTTGCTAGCCTAATATTGATGGGAACTTTCCATGCCATTGCTGCAGTTTCTACACCTTACACATTGGCCTTGTGGGAGAGGTAAGTACGCCAATTAGGGATTAGCCAGTTTCTACATATATTAGGGGTTAAATCGCGTACACTGTGTACTGGACAGATGTGCCCCGGCATACAGAGTCTAAAAAACAGCAATAACATTCAGCAAATAAATTGTGGTAACCACACAAAAAGGGGCATTTTCTCACATTCACCATGGGGGAATTTTTATGGGCAGATTGACGGATGAATCGTGGTTATATAATATGTAAATCTATGCTCTGCATCAGTTCTTTTAAATGGAAATCGCAACTGACAACCATCCTCCAGAAATTCATAGGGCAGTTGCGCATTGCTGGACACAGAAGTAAAATTCTATGATGCTTTCATCTTGATGTGCGGAGCTTCAAGTAGGAAGGCTTTTCATTTTGAAAGTATTTTCTTTTCTGGAACAAACATTCACATAGCAGGCCATTCATTGTACGGCACCATTGCTGCCTTCTTGACAGCAGGTCCAGTGGTTATTATTCTGGTCTGTCATTACCAGAATGACTATCTTTTTGCCCCACCACGAAAAAATAAAAAAATGAACAGGTGGTACAGCTTTTTTTTAAAATTATTTTCAGATAACTGCAAATGCTCTCTTGAAATAATTCCCCAAAACAAAAAAATCCTTTATCTTTGAGGAGCCAACATACAACTCAGCTCCCTCCTGCCTGTCCTCAGGGGTGAATTTCTGTACTAATGTATCGAGTGCACCTAGACAATCGATTTTGAAGTGTAGTATAGCTAAATAAATAACATTTTGTTTTTATTTAACTAGGAGTCATTTCTGAATGAACAAGTTCCAACACAAATTGAAATTCCCGGACATAAAGTTTATGCAACAGGAGTGAAAAAATGTGGGCCAATAAAAAGTTATTTAGTCAACTGTATTAATAAATGCACATTCACGTACTTATTACAACTGAGAAAACGTCACATTTTAGTATCTTACCCCAGCATTAACTTTCCCCTATGTATTGTCCGACAGACTGCATAATATAATTACATAACAGATGATAACACTTTTCCTAGATCACAAGATATCTTTAATGTGCACAACTTTAACTCCCTGCATCCCGACTTTGGGTAACCATATATGTAGATGCAAAGAAAGTAATATGCAATTTATTGGCATCGTTGATAGAGGGCTGGGGGCACGATGACTCACTTGAGGCTTGCCATTCGTGAGTCATGGCTCTTGCCCACACAACGGTAATAAATAGCATATTGCACTCCCTACATCCGGATATGTACTATATAGCACTGCATGCTTAACATAAAATAACATTTTTGCTTCTCTGTTCGGTTCCACCTGCACTGTTTTTGGAATATTTTGCATTGGAGCCCGCTGTGCTCATTAGTAGATGTTCAGACTTTTCCTATCCGTGTGTGCAGTGTGCAATGCTGATAGCTCACATTGCACACACAGAAACAAATACAGCCCCCCCCCCCCCGAATGCCCGCTATCAAACAACTGGGGAGATCTCGGTAACGCCAGAGATGTGAAGGAATAAGGAAACATAGACGAGGCCCGCAAAATAATGAGCGCCGCACTCCCGGGAATGTCAGACCTCCCGGGCTGTCTTAACGCGATGGGGCCACGTGTTAGACATCAGTGGTTTGATGTCTGTTGCTGGACGTGTGCTGTGAAACACCTTCTCACCTTCAGGATTGTGGGGGCAGATGAAACGCGTCAGAATCGAACTGAAAAGTAGGTTTACTCAACAAGAGGCAGGAACATGATTTGAGTGTGTGAGGACAAGCTTTGGCGAGAGCAGTTTGTAGAAAAACGATATTGTAGGGGCAGGTGGACAGATTGCAGTGTGAACAGTCACACTCAAACGCATGCGTGCTCTCTCTCTCTCTCTCTCTCTTTCTCTCTCTCTCTCTTTTTCCGGGGATATGGTGGCCTTGTCATGGCATGTTCTAACCTTCCATTATTGTACAATACTTTCAAGGTCCTCCAATAGCTGTTAATGCAACCGCATCCGATCATCCGGGTGTCTTTACTGCAAGGCTACCTGTTGCTTGTCTCTGAAACCGGCACCGTTGTCCTGCATACAATAGCTTCTACAGCATCTGATGTCACCGATGATGTCACATTTGTGATGTTATGTTCAGTGGGTGGAGGTTGACTGTGGTTGCCTAGTTTGCATTAACTCCTAAATTTCAGTATGATAGTTTTTGTATCATGAACATAAAGTTCTTTTAACTGAATTTTAAATATGATTTTCATGTTTTGTAGCATATGCTCATTTAAATTTTAGTGGCCAATAATTCCTTCTAAACATTTTTCATTGATCCTGGCGAAAGTTTTAATTATTAAAATTTTCCTAACCCACACAGTGACCACTCAGCTCATTACCCCACAGGCACTTGCCACGATGTTTGGCCTTGATAATCTCCCGCATCTAACATCACTGATAGCTGCATATTTACATCAGGTCATGGGCCTACAAGACATCTGTAGGTCCATCAACTGATGAGCATTCTTTTCACTTTTTGCCATATTTAGGAGGAGATAGCATGAACCTCCCTTTTCCATACAGCCCTACCTTTGATCCAAACACAGACCCCAACCATAGCCAAGCCCTAACTGAGCAGGCGCAGCAACATCGACCTGCTGAGGGCTTGGCAGAGGACCTTCTTAAGTGCCCAGTTCCAGGTAGTGCTGGGAGGTACTGTTGTTGCCATTGACATAACTACTGCAAGAAGGGGTGGGGGGCGGGGGTTGAGGTGTTACACCCACCCCCACTAATTTTATTTTCTGGTTAATAGTTGGGTATAGGTGCTTTCAGTCAGTTATTGTGTGGTTTCCCTCGGATTTCACTACATATGTTTACATACTAACAGACAAAAAAATGCATACTCCTTCCCTTTCTCTATTCTGAAAGTCTTAAAAAATGTTGGTAAGTTTACAAAAGACTGCCTTTTCCCTTACTTAATACCCCTACCAATCTGCACTCCTCGCCCTTTCTACTGCCCCTTAACTCCACGCATGCACCTTGTCCCCTGTATAATGTATTTTTAGATTATATACCAGAGTGATTGTTGGAAAATCTGAAGCTTACACTCCCCCAGTCCTACTGACCAAGCGACGCCCCTGATTGTTGGATGCAGCAGCAGGAAAAATATTGTCTGCATTGCATTTAATTTTGACGGACAGAAAATCAAGCCATATGCCCGGGGCATGCTTGTGATGGCTGTAGACCTTACCTAGTATGTACAAGAACCAGGGATGTTCAGTGGAAGATATAGCCAAGGCCAATGCCTGGTACAGAGTGGGCGCTGAGGCCTTGACCACTCCCTGTGAATAGAATCCCCTGGATATGGCCTTTAAGCGTCATAGATTACATCACAAATTACATTATTGGTATAGAGTGACGTATTTGGCTATGGACGGCTGCTGCAGTTTCAGTCACAAGTACCAAATTGCGTTATAGATATTAAATGTAGGTGTGAGGGTGCGGGGCAAACATTTAGATGTTCTAGTTGAAAATACATAGCTGCCACAGTAGCCATCCGTGGAGGGAGTGCTGCATGGCGGTGGGGCAGGGCGAGGGAGGAGCAGGGTGGGGGGTAGTAAACTACGGATTATGGCCAAACGGAGGTAAGTAAGCAAATAAATAAAAAAACGAATTTCATTACACGCGCTGCATTGCCAACAAAATTCGTATTATTTATTTATTTGTTTACTTACCTCGGTTAGACCGTATTCCGTAGTTTACTACCCCCCACCCTGATCCTCCCCCGCCCCGCATCAACGCCCCACAGCACTCCCTCCACGGGCCGCTACTGAGCTGCAGGTTCACAACCAAATCATAGGCCTGAAATGCAGTTGTAGGGTTGCGTCACTCCAATAGCTTGATGCTACTTAATACAGTTCATGTACATAAATAAATCGTGCAGCTACGCTGTCGACCAATACATATCTTCATAGACACTAATTGCAGACGAACTGTTGCTGTACTCTTGTCCACGTTTAGCTGCCCTTGTTAGAGATTGTCTATAGAAAAAAGGATGCGGCAATTACACTCCAAATCCGCCACTTAAATGCCCCCCCGAACCCCAGAGATGAAAAATAAAATGGTAATACATTAGCATTTTATTTTTCGTTATCCCTTCCTGAAGTTAGTGTCAAGACGGGGCGGGGTATGCTGAATGGCAGCAGGGAGGAGTTGTAGACAGAGGGCTGTCTGGGCTCTTGTGATGTCAGAGGGAGGAGGAGTGGTTGGTGCACTATAAGAGGACATGATGGTTTGGCCGGCCGTCTTGGTCTGGCCAAACCGTCATGCGCACTCAGCATGTTTTCCACCCAGCGGTATTGAACATCCTGGGTGGACAACATACACAGGCTCCTTGTCTCAAAGCTAAACCAGGCTGATCAGACCAATCATGTCGCTGCTGTCATGCTGGTGACAGCAGCGTCCTGATTGGCTAGAGGAATCTGGGACCCTGGATGATGCCGGGAACCAGGAAAACAGAGAGGTCCTAGGCGGAGCGGCAGCTGGTGACTGTCGACCAGCAGGTAAGTCTTCTGTGTTTTTGCAACCCCCAAACCCTGTCTCCACCCCTCACCACCGTTCGTTCCCTACCAGCCGCCCATTGCATATGATATTAGAAATAATGTTAATAGTGACATCACAGATGACATTACATATGACATGGTCATTGAACTTAGTGGAGAAGCGTGGCTCAATGGTTAGAGCGGCAGACTCTAATGCAGAGGTCGGGTCCGTGACCAGGGTTCAAGTCCCCCTTGCTAACAGCACCAGATACCACAGCCTCAACATAATTTCCTACACAGATGACACTCAACTCACCCTCTCGCTTACCGAAGACCCCTCCATCACCAGAACAACACAATGACCAATGTAGCCAACTGGATGAGAGACAATTGCCTTAAACTCAGCTCTAGCAAGGCAGAAGTACTGATCTTTGGGAAAATCACATCTATATGGGACTACAGCTGGTGGGCAGCATAATTCGGACCTACACCTGTGCCAACTGACCATGCATGCAACCTATGCATTATCCTCTACAGCAAATTGACAATGAAACAACAAGTCAACGCAGTCACCTCCTCCTGCTTCCACGCCCTTCTCAGAATCTTCAGATGGATCCCAGTCAACACCGGAAAGATTAACACCCAAACCCTCGTCACCAGCTGCTGCGACTATGGCAACACACTCTACTCCAGCTTCTCCACCCAGCTCCTCAGAAGACCCCAAATGCACCCACATTACCCCCCACCTCAGAAAACTCCACTGGCTACCCATCCAGAAGAGATGCCTATTCAAGGTCCTCACACACGCCTGCAAAGCCCTACACGATCAAGGACCTGGCTACATCAACCTCCAACTTAACTTCCATCAACCTGCAAGACACCTGCGCTCCTCCTCACTAGCCCTTGCGCACTCCCCTGCATCCGTCACAGCCGAAGTGGTGGCCGCTCCTCCTATATTGCTGCCTAGTCCTGGAACAACCTGCCCCTCCACCTTCGACCAGCACCCTACCTGGCAGATTTCAGAAAGAAGCTCAAGACCTGGCTTTTTGACAGAGACCTTGCATATCAGCTCCCAGATACCCCTAGGGGTGACAGTGCAGCGCTCTACAAATACTGATTGACTATTGTTATTTACAGCTTGTTGTCATGCCAAAGGTTGACCATATCTAAGTGCTGATGTAGGGAAATATCACCTGATGTTAGCTAATTGGTGTTAACCCATTTAAGAGTACTAAATCACAGCAGTATCCAGAATCAGATAGCATAATGACTGCAGAACATTATATTATTCGTGATTACATTTCTCCAAAAAGAATTTTTGAGCAATTTTTGTGTTACCAAAGTATTTTTTTTCAAATATTTTCTTACCCAAATTTCAAACATTCATCTGTCTTGAAGCTAAAATATCCAGGTCTACGCTTTTCCGTCGATTTTATCATTAAAGGATCACATTTTACCGTTGTAATAGAATTCTTACGACAAAGTTTATGTGATCAATTATTCGCATCAGTGTTGCCCCAGATATGTTAGCTCTGGTATTGGCCTTCCCTCTAGTGGCAAACTTAGGAATTACATCCTTTCGGCTCTGGGATCTTAAAATTGTGTCACTTCGATAGCATTTACATTTCACTTGCTGCACCCTCCAGCCCCCCGCCCCGCCCCTTCGCTCCCTGGTTTAAATTGATTACTGGGGGGAGGGTAGAAGGGCAAGGTAAGAGGGTGAAGGGCCAGCGAAGATGCAAAAAAGTGCTGTTTTTAAGCGGAAAAAAACAGTCAGCCACTTTGTAGTGGTCATCACATCTTTTGTCACTCGTATCCTGGCTTGGAGTATGTGCCAAAGGGACACTTGGGCTCCAAATGTAACTTCAGGAAGACCAGGATGCCCCTATCATGTTGGCAATCATGCACTTGATTGCATGTTAAAAGGGATAACTGAGCGTAACTGAAATATTTGGCCACCCATTTTTACCCTTCGGTGATGGGGGAGCAGAATTAATACGTTTGAAGATCAATGCCCATAGCGCCACCTTTGTCCCATTCTACAGATCAGAGAAGCAGCCAGAAAAAAATTGCCACTCATGAAAACAAGTGCAGGAGCTAAAGAGTACAATGGGGTGAGTTGTCTCCTGACTGTCCTCAGGCAGCAGAGCACTTCCCAGCCCCGTGGCAGCTTTTCATTTTGACTGGGGGCAGCATTTGTAACGCCCCCCAGGCAGGTGCCTAGGCATCTGTGCCCAGTGTGCACCTGAGCGTGTTATTGTACAGTTTTGAGCAACCACGAAGGAATTTATTTATTCGTGCTGAAATTGTAGTGAGCGCGCTAACGTCGTACGTCACGTAGCCACGTGACGTACGGTGACGTAGGGGCGCGAGGTGCGTAGCGCGGCATTAGAGCGCGAGCAGGCTGGGCGAAGGACATGCTATGCGCTCCTTGTATGTTACGACTTGAATAAAGAGAGTGACGCCGATACCCGATTCTGAGAGTTATTGGGGGGAAGAACGAACATCATTACAGTGGCGACGAGGGTGGGATAACGACCCACGACCCCACCAAGCAGACTACGCGAAGAACGGCGGAACGGAGCGGAGTCACTGAGCGAGCAAGGAAGGCCCGAGGGAACGCACAGCGACCACACCCTGACCGGGCACCACAAGGAGCGCAACGCAGCCAACAGCACGAGGAACAGAGCACCGTGGGCGCACAGTGACCAAGAGGGCGGTGAACTGCCACACACCCGAAGCAGGAGACCAGCCACGGTCAAGGCCCGCAGGCAACTGCACTGGCTACCCCACCCGAACAGGAAAGGGCTGAAAGGAGCAGCCCGCCACCCTTACTCAACAAGGAGGAACAAGACAGTGCACCAGGGAGCCCGAGAAACCTGGAAAGTGCGCTGCCCACATCCAGGAGCGAAAAGATGAACACACAAGCAGGTTATGCGATAGCGCCAGTCCAGTTCCTTCCCAGACCAGGGGAGCCGCTCATGAAATGGGAGGACTGGAAAGAGTACATAGATAATTTCATAGAAGTACTGGAAGATGAAAGTGAGGAGAAATTCAAACCGCCGAGAAAGAAACGCATTCTGCTGCTAAACCTGGGCCCAGAAGGCCTGAGGATCTATAAAAGTTTGGTACCTAAGAAGAGAGAGGCGGACGACGACGATGTGTACGCCCACGCAATGGAAGACCTGGAGGAACACTTCAAACCCTCGGTATGCGTCTCAGTGGACAGGTTTAACTTCCAACAAAGGAAACAACTACCAGGGGAGACGGTGGAAGAGTATGTAGCGGCGTTAAGGAAACTGGCGGCCCCATGCAAGTACGCAAACTGGGAAAGTGAATTCATAAAAGACCAAGTGGTGATGCACACCACGTGCATGAACGTACAGGACAAGCTATGGGCTGCAGGAGACACCTCGCTCAAGGACGTACTGGTGATAGTCAAGAGAGCCGAACTGGCGCGAAGGTGTGCAGCGGCCACGAAGAAAGAGAATGTGCCCAGCGGGGTGGTGAACAAGGTGGACAACGAAGAACTCCACAAAGATCACCTGGTGCGGAAACGGCCAGAAAAGGGCCCGAACAAATGGCAAAGCAGCCCAGGCCACTCCGGCAAACCGGCCGGAAGTAACAAACGGCCGTGCTACAGATGCGGCAGTTGGACGCACGAGGCGCACGACCGGAAGTGCCCCGCGCTTCGCGCCAAATGCATGTTTTGTGGAATCGTCGGCCATTATGAAAAAGCGTGCAGGAAGAAAGCCTCCAAAAACGCAGTGAAGTACGTGGGCCAAGAAGAGGAGGAGCCAAACGAGGCGACCGAAGAGGAGGTGGTCACAGTCCTCTGCATCTACGACGAAATCTTGAGCGTGAACGACCAAGGCCGAGGCACCGACGGAAGGAGAACGATGAAGCCGGTCATGGACATGACGATAGGGGGTGTGGAAGTCCAAGTGGTGGCAGACACGGGGTCACCTTACACCATAATTCCAAGAAACGTATGGGAGGAGAAGTTTGCTCCGCAACTGGGCCCGAGCTGGATAAGCTGGACATACGCCCCGTCACATATAATGGAGATCGAATCCCCATGGCCGGATGCAGAAAGCTGAACTTCGAGTTCAGGGGCAGGGCGGCCAGGTGTAAACTATACGTCTCTGAGAAAGGCCCTTCTGTCCTGGGGTGGCTCGACCAAGGAGACCTGGGGATCAAACTGGACCCAGGTGGCAAGGAGCAAATATTGATGACGGAGCCGGAAGAAGAGCTGAACACGAACAGATGGAGGAAGGAGTTCCCAACGGTCTTTGGTGGTTCAGTAGGAAGGCTCGACAAATTCGCGCACAAGATCATACTCAGAGAAGGAGCAGTGCCGGTGGCTCACAAGGTGAGAAACATCCCGTTGGCAGTGAGGGACGACGTGAAGGAGGAGCTACGGCAGCTAGAGAAAAGAGGAATCATCGAGCCGATTACCTGTGCCGAGTGGCTGGCGCCATTGGTGGTGGTGAAGAAACCCAATGGCAAGGTCCGTCTATGCGTGGACCTGCGTGAGTTGAACAAAAACATAGTGGTAGAGAAGTTCCCCCTTCCCCGGATAGAAGAAATGCTAGCCAGCACAAGGGGTATTCAGTGGTACTCCACCATAGACTTAACATCGGCGTATCACCAGATCGCATTACACCCGGAGAGTCGCAGTTTGACATCATTCATAACTCCCTTCGGGTGCTACCGATTCCGCCGCATGCCGTTCGGGCTAGCCTCGGCGGCTGCGGTGTTCCAAAAACTAATGCACCAGTTGTTCCAGGACATTCGGGGAGTTCAATACTTTCAAGATGATATTTTGGTGATGGGTCGCGACAGAGCCGACCATGACAAGAAACTGGACGCAGTATTGAGTATCCTGGAAAGGAAGGGCCTCACGGCAGAGTGGGCTAAGTGCCGCATAGGAATGGAAAAAGTGACGTACTTGGGCCACGAGATAAGTGCACGAGGAGTGACCCCCAAGAGGGAAAACGTGAAGGCAATCTGTGACGCGCCCTCACCAGCCAACAAAGAAGAGGTCAGATCATTCCTGGGCATGGCAGAATATTACGGGAAGTTCATAGAACATTTCGCCTCAAAGACCCATCACATGAGGCTACTAACCAGGGAGAACAGTGAATTCCGGTGGTCAGAGGAAGCCCAGCAAGAATTTGAGGGAATAAAAAGAGAAGTGGCAGGGGCGATTCCTCTGCAGGGGTTTGACCCCCAAGGAAGCACAATACTCACGACGGATGCCAGTGATAAAGGACTGGGAGCAGTCCTCATGCAAGACTGCGGCCAGGGGAGAGTAGAAACAATATGTTTTGCGTCCCGCACCCTTAATGACACTGAAAAAAAGTACAGTGTGATCGAAAAAGAAATGTTAGCAGTGGTGTGGGCCATGTCTCGTTTTCGGCAGTTCCTGTGGGGCACCAGGTTCCGGTTGAGGACCGACCACAAGCCCTTGCTCAAGGTACTCACATCCAGTGGACACGCAGATGCAACGCCGAGGATCTCGAAAATGTCGCTCAAATTGATGGAATTCCGATATGATGTGGAGCACATCCCAGGGAATAAGAACAAGGTGGCGGACTACCTGAGCCGGGCGGCAGCGATGGAAACCAGTACAGAATGCAGTGAGGCGGCGGAAGAGTGGGTCGCACTCACCAAAGACCTAGAAACGTCCATTAGCAAGCAGGAATGGAAATTAGCCTATGATGAGGACCCCGTCCTAGAAGAAGTGAAGGCACATATAGTAAGGGGTTGGCCGGACAAAAGCAAGACAGGTCGAGGCCTCATCCCCTACTTTGAAGTGAGAGAGGAACTATCTATGGATGACCAGGGCGTATTTGTATACAGAGGAGAGAGAGTCATACCTCCGGAAAAAATGATCTCCCGGTTAATGGACATGTTACACGAAGGCCACCTGGGAGCGGGAAAGTTGAAACTAAGAGCCAAGCAGAATTATTGGTGGCCAGGAATGGACATAAGAGCGGAAAGACACGTTAGAGAATGTCCGAGGTGCCAGGGCGCGGACAAAAAACTGAAACCATTACGCCCTGCCCTGGGAAAAATTGATCCTCCACAAAATCCGTGGGAGGAACTGTCCATAGACATACTAGGTCCAGTGTTAAATGCACAAGGAATACAGAAGTATATATGCGTAATGATGGATCGCTATTCCAAATGGCCGGAATTGAAGATCGAAGAAACCATGGACACGGAAATGATAGTGAGCTTCATGGCGGAAACATTTGTGAGAGAGGGCATCCCAAAGTGTGTCCTCAGCGACAACGGACCCCAGTTCCGTTCTGAGAAATGGTCTCAGTTCATGCAGAGAAACGGAATTGTGGCAAAACACACGTCCATATATCATCCAGCGGGAAATGGCTTGGTGGAGCGTTTCAATAGAGTGGTGATGGGCTCGATACAAGCGGCGATTTCAGACAACAAAGACTGGGAAGCAGAGATTTGGCACATGGTGTGGGCGTACCGGATAACGCCCACGAACACTGGCTATAGTCCCTTCCAGATCCTTAGAGGCCGGGAGCCCTTCACTCAGGACAACAGAATATGGAAAGAAAGAGTAATTAAGAGCGAGTGGTCACCGGCAGTGGTGCGAGCCAATCTGGAGAGGGCACAAGCGGTGTATACCAAACACTACGATGCACGGAGGAATGTAAAGGACACAGCTTTAGAAAAAGGAGAATGGGTGAGAGTAAGACTGGCCACATTGCAGAAAAAGGGTGAAAGCAAATACAGCAAGCCCCTACAGGTAGTGGAAGTCAAAGGCAGGGCGGCCTTGCTAAGCGACGGCAATGTGTGGTTGCAGGACCGCATGGCCAGGTGCAACAAAATACTCCGCTGGAGAGGCAATGGAAATGAAAGAGAAGGAGAGAAAAGCAGTGACGACCTCTGTGTGTATGGGGGAGAGGATCTAGACATTGGTGAGAGAAGGCAAGAGGATCAAGAGGCGAGTGGAGAGCAGCAGATTGAAGAGGACAGAAGTCAGAGTGAGACTAGCGCGGCTGCGTTAGGGGGTGGTCAAGGAGAAGCAGCAACAACCGCCACATCCCCGGTAAGACTGACGAGAAGGGGCAGGGCGGTGGTCCCACCAGCGAGGTTCAGAGACTATGTCATGAGTCAGGACTTGTACATATAGTTTGTTGGAAAAAGGGGAGATATGTAGTGAGCGCGCTAACGTGGTACGTCACGTAGCCAGGTGACGTACGGTGACGTAGGGGCGCGAGGTGCGTAGCGCGGCATTAGAGCGCGAGCAGGCTGGGCGAAGGACATGCTATGCGCTCCTTGTATGTTACGACTTGAATAAAGAGAGTGACGCCGATACCCGATTCTGAGAGTTATTGGGGGGAAGAACGAACATCATTACAGAAATTAACAATAGTTTAAATCTCTGAGATATCTCTTCTTGATAGCAGAGAAAATAAGACATCAAAGCAAGCGGCACCTTTTCAATCTGCACCGCCCTATGAAAAACATCGAATATGTTTGTGTGTTTTTGCAGCAAGTCACGAATGTCATTCCTTGATGTCAGTGCTTGAATCCAGTGCACTAAATATGTGTGAAACAAACTTCTGAAATTAGTCACTGACATTTTTTCAGTAACTCGGTTGTGTCAGTTTTCGCTCCGCTTGTGTGGCACATGCTAGTTGCATTCCATTTTTTGACATATGTTACCAGAGTCCTTTCACGTTATTTTATTCGCACAAGAAAAATGAATTTGCGTATGTGCCAACTGCTCACATATTGCTAGGCTGATCTTCAAGCGCCGTTAAAAGAACCAGGCTTGCAAAGAGTGCCCGGCTCTCATCTGGTGTGGCGAAAAAGGAAGTTTTTATGGGCTAGTGGAGTTGTTTATTTAGAGGGCAATGGATACATGTGTATTCTGTAAAGAATGCGGTTGGGCACAGGCAGTGGTCGAAGTGGGGAAAAAAAAGTAGGGGAACTGTGGGTGGAGAATCAGGGGGCAGGAATAACCGAAGATTGAATCAGTGGGCGGAGTCAGGGGCGTGGCAAGAAATAGCAAAACATACCAATTTTTAGTACGTTTAGCATTTCACTGACCAGTTACAGCTTATAACGTTATTTAATTAAAACAATGGATAAACATGTTTGAGGTTTAATTCAGGAAAAAGCAAACAGTCATAGGGAATACAGGTTTATGTAAAGCGTGTGAAATATAAGCAGGAACAACATGTTACCTTAATGCTTTTACTCAATGTTCAGAAATCCATGATTATTTTTTGTCTCAAACATTGAGGTCATGAATACAGGGCTCTTCCTGTACACATGTGTTAAGCAGGGCTCAGAAGAGAAAGGGACTCTTCAGGAGAATCTAGACTCACGGAAACCCACAAAGGCTCCTTCATATTCATGTCGCCAGCTAGCTGCTCAATCATAATATAGCAAAAAGAACAACTGAATGCAGAACAATATCATACATTCACCCCAGTACAGAGATCTGGGCCTAAATCCATTGTTTCTTTGCTCACCATGCCATTCCAGTTTGGACCCAGCCATATGCAAATCAGTCTAGATTCTGCGCTCAATGGGAACAGTCCTGCCCCTTCCCTTCTCCTGCCCCATCACCGCTCCTGCCCCCGTCACCGCTCCTGCCCCCGCACCGCTCCTGCACCCGTCACCACTCCTGCCCCCGTCACTTCTCCTGCCCCCGTCAGTTATCCGGCCCCCGTCAGTTCTCCGGCCCCCGTCTCTTCTCCTGCCCCGTCACTTCTCCTGTCCCTTCACTTCTCCTGTCCTGTCACTTCTCCTGTCCCTGTCACTTCTACTGTCCCCGTCACTTCTCCTGTCCCCTTCACTTCTCCTTCTCCTGTCCCTTGACTTCTCCTGTCCCTTGACTTCTCCTGTCCCTTCACTTCTCCTGCCCCGTCACTTCTCCTGCCCCGTCACTTCTCCTCCTGTCCCGTCACTTCTCCTTCTCCTGTCCCGTCCTGTCACTTCTCCTGTCCCGTCACTTCTCCTGTCCCATCACTTCTCCTGTCCCGTCACTTCTCCTGTCCTGTCACTTCTCCTTCTCCTGTCCCGTCACTTCTCCTGTCCCATCACTTCTCCTGTCCCGTCACTTCTCCTGTTCCTTCTCCTGTCCCGTCACCTCTCCTTCACTTCTCCTTCTCCTGTCCCGTCACTTCTCCTTCTCCTGTCCCTTCACTTCTCCTGTCCCTTCACTTCTCCTGTCCCCGTCACTTCTCCTGCCCCGTCACTTCTCCTGCCCCTGTCACTTCTCCTGTCCCCGTCACCTCTCCCGCCACTTCTCCGTCTCCTGTCCCGTCACTTCTCCTTCTCCTGTCCCTTCACTTTTACTGTCCCTTCACTTCTCCTGTCCCCATCACTTCTTCTCCTTTCCCTTCACTTCACTTCACTTCTCCTTCTCCTTCTCTTCATTTCTCCTTCTCCTGTCCCTTCAGTTCACTTCTCCTTCTCCTGTCCCGTCACTTCTCCTGTCCCCTTCACTTCTTCGAGTGGAGGATGGGCACATTTACTTATTTTGCTTGGTGTGCATCAGAGGTTTACTGCAAAATGGGGGGCATTCTAATTTTCTGACTACTCCCTTGGTTGGATGGAGCAGTGAAGGCCGCTCTTTTAGGGAGTGCAAAGGACACTCTCATCACATGCTGCTTGCCATTATAAGTGTAGTTCAAAGTTCGGGGCATTTTGATTTTCTGGCTTCTCCCCGTTAGCAGAGCCTCACACTTTAAAGGCCACAGGATCGCAGAGGAGGGCTTAAGATCACGTTGTCCTCTAGTTAAAGGGGTCTGGCAGTTTAAAGGAAAACCCCGTTCTGTTGATCAAGACCTGTATTTCGAACAATCCGCAACAATAGGCATCCCACAATGTTCCCTTATTCAATTACGTCTGCTGGGTGTTGAGACTAATGTAATATTTGCCGGATTTCCCCTTTAATACATCACGTACCGAGCAGCAAAACACACTTATAAAAACACAGCTTAGAGCACTAAGCAAAATATATATTCCATAAAACGCATTAGAAGAAGCAAGCACCTTCGGGCACGCCTTTGACAGCCACAAGTGTTTTTACAAGTATACTGTCTATAAAAATAGCTTGATCAAATGTAATGCTTTTCCTCGCCTCCTCAGCGTCCTAGACGTCAGGGTTGTGTTTTCCAAACAGCAGATTACACTGCCCACAGCGCACCTCTCACGCCCCAGCGGGATTGTTTTAAAGTTTTGATTACACATTTGTGGACCCATCTCGTATATTCGTTGCACAAGGAGCCATGACCTGCACCCAGATACCAGAGACACCTCATACAGATCTCACTGGCATATGCTAAAGGCAGGCAGCGGGCGGGCGCATTGTCATTCCAAAGGGGATAATCAGCCTCAATCAGAATGACAATGGGCTCGCCCTCGGTCTGTGTGAGCTCAGGGAGGGGCTGCTGCAGCCTCTGGAGTTCAACAGAGAAGTGCGAGCAGCCCCTGGAAGCTGAAAAAAAAGTTATGGTTTTTAGTAGGACTATTCTCTCCATTCCGGGATGCTTTTTTCAAACAAAGAAGTAGGCGAACGGACTGAAATTATTTTTAGAAGTAGGGGCACGCCGTGCCCTTCCGTCCCCGCCCACTTCTACCGCTGGGCACAGGAGAGATGGACATGGCTAGAATTGTTCTACTGCTCAAGAGAAAGGAGGCATTTCAAACCAGTTAAGAGGGCTATGGAATTGTACTCTCTGCCATTGGGCAAATGAAACATCAACTCTGACTTTCTTGGTCATAGAACTTTACTGGATTCTGCTCGAACTAAGGATTTGTGTTCCCAACCACTCGCGCCATGGAACCCCACTCAAAGGTATCAGAGGAATGGAGCCGCACTTCCAGCTACATGGGCCATGGGGCCACACTGAGAGCTACCCTAATTCTTAGCTTTAGAAAAGCACTCACAACCAGCAGCATGGCTTGGTTTGCCAGTGCCCAGGCCCAGGCAAGTTTCCTTCCACTATTCCCTTACAATAGTGCACCCCTAAGAATGTTGCCGACCCTGTGGCCCCGCCTATGCTACGCCACTACTCCCAACCACCTGCGACCCCCAATGCTATGGGACTGCACCCAGAGATAAAGGAGCTCTGGAACTGCAGTCCCAGTCTCCTAGGTCATGTGGAACGGCACTGGGAGCTACCCTAGCTCCTGGCTATGGAAATACAATCCCAGTCCCCATGCCACAGAACTGCACTCAAAGATAATGGAGCTCTGCAATTGCAGTTCCAGCCACCTTGGTCATCGAACAGCACTGACAGCTACCCTAGCTCCTAGATATGGGAAATAACTCCCAGCCCCACATGCTATGAAATTGCCCCCAGCAATACTGAAGTTCTGTAACAGCACTCCCAGTCCCCATGCCATATAACTCCACTTAGAGATAGTGGAGCTCTGGAACAGCAGTCTGCGCCTGCGGGGTGGAACTGCACGGAGACCTACCCTAGTAGAGGAAATATACTCCGAGCTACGTGGACGATGAAACCTCATTGCCTGCTGTGGAACTACGGAACAGCACTCCCAGCTATGCCAGATATTGTCCCATACGTCCAGCTACCCGGACCATAAAACCATATCCCCATCTGATTCCCACCGTAAGACCGACTATATCACTTTCATAAAGCAAATCTCCTTGCAGTGCACCCACCCGTTCATTCCAAAATGTACTTGGAAATGATTCATTTGTCAGAGCTTTTCTATATAAGTCGCTCCGTTCATTTACTCTCTATAAAATCAATATCACACAACACATTTTCAATCGTTTTATCCTTCTGAGGCGGACTAATGGAGTTGAGTAACAGTGAAAACTAAGATGAAAATCTTTGAAAGCATGTGCTTTATAAAAAAGTTAAGTTATGAGCTTCTAAATGGAAATGGACTGGTGGCAGATGCGTAGCATTTGCTGCATAAGCGATTAATTTGCTCAGGCAAATGTGTACACCTCGTGCTAGCCTCCTGAAACTGGAGTGAACTCTTCTTGAGCACGAGGCACTGAACGCTGTCACTATTACACCACTCGCCACGCATAGATCTACCTTCAATATGTGCTATTTGAATGTACCCTGTACATTTCTCTGATCTAACATGGTGTGGGTGATTTAAAGTTTTGTGGAGGAGAAGCTCTTCTGTGAAAGGCTGCTCCCCCTCACGCGGTGTACAATTTCGGGGTGGGAGCTGAGACCAGGGAACTGTACAGGGTATGGCGTGCGCCAAGCCTCCCAAGTGCTCAATATTCTGGTGTCTAGTTCAGGGGCTAGTAGAAGTTCTTGAAGGAATTATCACTTTGTTTGCCACAATTTTCTATTTGATTGGGGGAAGCATATCACATTCAAGCCTTATGAACTGTATTACTACATCATTTGGAGACTGCAGGGTTCCAAACGTTACACCTGTAAATTTATACATCCAGTTAATTTATGTAAATTTTTTGTATGTTGCCTTAACGTCCTTTCATGGCCGTAGAAAATAATTTGTAAGTCATCCTAACTTGTGTAGGGGGCCAAATAAAGCGCTGCAGTAAAATGGCAAAAAAAAAAAAAAAAAAAAAAAAAAATGAGCTGAATTACTGCTGTTTGTAGAGGACGTTCCGAACAGTGGCGGGTGCTAATGAACTAAAAGGCTAAATATTATTAGCTTATTTTACTTCTACGTTTTAGGCTGAATTGCGATTAATATAAAGTGCATTGATTCCTGGTAACCCTGGCAAGGGCTGTGCAGCACTTAATAAACTTTTTAAAATAGAAAAACAGCATATTGCGTGAATCTGTCCAAGGGGACATTCTCCAACATTTGGCTGGCCATGTGGAAGAACAGTAAATTCTAAATATTGTAATGAATTTAATAAACGTATGGAAATGAAATGAAATGAAAAATTGCATTTGTATAGCGCATAACCGCCCTGGGGCCTCTCAGCGCTTGAAGATAAAATGGTTTTAGCGCAGGCTCGGGGCAGATCAGAGAGATTTAGCAAACAAATGCGTTTTTAGGGCCTTTCTGAACGAGAGGAGGTTGCTGTTACCCCGGATGGCAAAGGGGAGGGCATTCCAGAGTCTGGTCGCCGAATGGGAAAAAGAGCGGCCACCCCAACGGGCTTTGTTAATTTTAGAGGAGGTGGCCAGCTGCAGGGTACCAGACCGAAGGGGGCGTGTTGGAACATAAGGCGTAACCAGAGGGTGCAGAATCGCTGGGCCTACACGGTGGAAGGATTTGTGCATGATGCACAGAGCTTTAAACTGCACTCTGGCAGCCATTGGGAGCCAATGAAGGTCCTTCAGAGCCTTCCTCACCGACTGCCGACGGGACAGATTGAACAATAGGCGGGCCGCACTGTTTTGTGTGACCTGGAGCCTCTGAAGGACCGAAGCCGGTGCTCCCAGGTAGAGAGCGTTCCCGTAATCCAGGCGATAGAGAATGAGGGCCTGGACCATGATCCTCCTCGCCTGGAAAGGGAGCAAAGGGAGCACCCGCCGGAGCATCCTCATTAGTCCGAAGCAAGTGGCAGCAGTCTTAGTAGCCTGGACAGAGAAATCAAGGGCAGTGTCAAGCCAGATCCCGAGGCTCTTTATCTGAGACTTGGGCGCAGGAGGAGCGCCAAGACATGGTGGCCAGACGGGTGCAAGAGCAGATGGGGAGGGATTAATTTAAAGCTCTTGGACACATGCACTTGCAGGAAATATATTTGGAGGCTGACACAATTGCTTATAAGTCAGGAAACTTTATTGAACATACACACCCTCACTGGGTGTACGGTGTTAATCTCAGGAAAAATACCACAGTGCAGTGGACGAATGCCTAATAATTAATTTAAATATGAATCCAAAGTACTAACAAGAATTGGCAATGTCAATCAGTCACGGTTATCTTTACATACAAGACAATGCTTGTTTATAGGTACCCGTATCTTCCACACTTCTGCTACAGTTCTTCTATTGGTCACTAGATGGCACTAAAAACTGCGAACTGATGTTTAACCCCGTGGTCCTTCTGCAATGTACGCTCCATTCGGAGTAGGAACAATTATGAACCCATGGAGGCGAAACCAGCAAGTTCCTGTGAGCGAGTTAAACAAATACAGAGGAAAGCAACAAATAGGGGAAATGCAAGTGAGATTATACGAAAGACATCCAATCTTGAGCAAGGATGGTTCTGTGGAGTATGGTATATGAAGCTGCCTCCTGACAGACAGGTGTCCGTATCGAGACCGCAAAAAATTAGGTAAAACGAGAGCCATAATTACAGCTTTTTGCACATATTTTAGCACCACTCAGGTTCTAAACTGGAGTTTCCTTCCAGTAAGCATTGTTGCATTTCAGGACTTCTTCCCATGCTTTTGCTCACAGTGGCCAGTGTGGGAAGGTTTGTGGATTACTACCAGACAGATGAACAGAAAGAAAGAAGAGCACGAGACCTAGCATGCCAAGAATAAGGAGCTACAAAATAGCACAATTCGTTCATTAAATTTCATGAAAATCCAATAAAAAAAATACGTGTCAGTGCAAAATGTGTATTGTTACGTAAACACGCACCTCCAATAAAAAAGACTCAAGTGACAGTGGTAGGACACTGGTTTGAGCAGACATTTTCTCTCTGCAAGACATTTTTTACATGAGCCAGTTTTCCAAAGCTAACAATTACACAAAATAGTGCAAGTCACAACTCTAAGAAATGTAAACAATTTCACGTAAAAAAATGCAGGAATGTCACTGGCATTTTTAAAATGTTGGCCAGACACAGCCAGGAGGCAAACATTCAAATTTGTATGACCATTGATCCATTTTCCAAAACAGCACCCTTCTACGACACATAGCATGGCATGGCCCTTGAAATTAGAAGTCATCAGGCGCATATTAAAATATAGACATCATTTAGGGGCACCTTATGTCGCATCTGCGACCCCTAGACCAGCTTGTAACTCATGGCAGGTCGCTTGCGACCCCTATATTCAGGACAAAAACAGATTTTACTGGTTTGCTGCTCTATAGTGCTGAATCGTGAATGCTATATTCCATTTGTGTTTAGGTTTTTTTCTACTTTTGCTCACTTTTTCCTGGAAAACGATCGTTTCTGCACAGATCGGTCCTAGGTATTTGCTAACAGAGTTGTGTAAAGTATTAGAGAAAAGGGTGCACTGTGCACTACACGGAACTCGTATTGGAACACCTCTGTCTGGGGAAAGGAACTGTGTTGAGCCTGCCATGCACTCTGTGATGACTGATTGACCGAGGTCACCTCACAAGCCACTGTTCGTAGGTTCAGGCAGCACCGCTGTGTATGTAGCAGAGAGATGCGTGGAAGGCTTGAGAATAAAAAAGGCAAATGTAAAATTAAAAATGTTTCATTTTTCATCTGTTACTGGCTGGCACCAAGACTTTATTGAATTACATTGAATGTACATTTTTCGTTCCATTCCAAATTAAAAAAATGATGGTGCCCTTGAATCTGTGAAATATTGAGCTAACAAAGTTTTTATTGAAACGGAGGGCTTCACTTTGTCAAAGCTAAAGATAACAACGAAATGGGTACATATGTGTAAAAAAAAGCCTCATAATTATTGTACAAGCTGTGGTGCCCGCATGGGCATCTAAAATTGGCATTAAGGCTGGCAAGAGTGGTAATACAATTCTAATGAGGCAGATAATGCCCCCCTGAAATGATATGATGTGCTGGGAGCACCTTCATTTCAACTGAAACTCGGCTCCAGATTTACGAACAAATTGCTCTGGGTTTCCATTACTGATGTAACACAAACCGGCATTGCTGTGGGATTCACTTTCCAATGCACATCATGATTTACAGTGGAAAGTTGCCTAAAGTTTAACAAAATAGCTCTCTCCACTGCATTACATCAAGGGGGCATACCTTGGGTGATACATGGGCATTGCCATGGAACCACCCTCCACATTTCTTCAGCTTTGCATGCGAGGTTCCCTGTACAACACATATGCAAAGTGCGAAAAGTATGAAAGCACAGTTTTTGTACTAGGAGGGTGTCCTTCCAGGACAAAACCCATGCTTGAAAAAATGCCACCAGGGTCAAAAGTTATGATGTACTTCCTGTGATGTCATCGGGGTCAAAAGGCATATGATGTCACTTCCGCTACCCCAGGCATTTTGGTGTCTCAATGTTCTTGATCAGAAGTGAGGGAACCTGTTGGAGAAACATTTTAAAAATGGCAAGGTGAGACCGTTGTTCCAAAAACCTGTGACATTTCATATCCACAACTTCAGTTGAAACCCTTTCTTGACTCCCCTCTGTTCTTTGTGTTTGCTCACTTCTAGAGAAGCAATATGTGAATTTTAAAGGTTGTGATTTGACTTTACCACTACGTTACGTAAGGTGGGATTTCTTGTGTGATGTATTACTGCATTGAATTTGCCAACATTAGTCTGTCCAGCTTGCCTCTAACCCAGCATAGTGTGCAATTAGGCTGCCTAGGGCACCTCTGGCCTTGTCTTTTATTAGCTTATGCCACTGTTTCTCTTCCTCAGTCTATCATTAGACCTTTGAACCACTTTCTGCTCTTCCTGGTCTACTATCAGTTTGTCAAGGCCTTTGTCAGCATGGCCCAGCTGCATTCTGCCTTTAAGCTGGACAAATTCCCCATTGCACCTGTTCCTGCTCTCTTTCATTACAGTACTAATTGTTAAGAGCTTCATGCAAAACCCAGAGGTGGTTGTAGTGTTGGTGAAGGAATCAGGAAGCAGACGAAGTGGAAGGTTAAGGTATTTATTCTAAGTTAGGTTACAGGTATAAGTTAAGGAGGAAGAAGGAAAACAATGAAACCCCACCAGGAGCAGTATGTTCTTGCTCAGCCCAGTTATCAACTGACTCCTAGAGTCCAGTTCCTAGAATTCCATGACATCATATCAATGATAACATTCTACAGGACAACTAGACTGGCATAGGAGAGATGCCAGACATGACACATCTTCCCCTTTATAATGGAATCGAAAATGCAAAGCATAACAGCAACAAAATGAACATAGATTGGTGATGAAGAAGGAATATAGTAAGAAACTAAAAGGAAGGTATAAAGAACGATGAAGAAAGGAAAAGGTAAGAAACTAAAAGGAAGAGTATAGATGGAAGAAGACATAAATGGAAGAATAAAAACAGAACAACAAAAACAAGAAGAGAAAACAATAAAAGAATGTAGAATATAATGGAAAGAATAGAAAAGGTTATAAGTATACACAATATAATGGAAAGAATAGAAAAGGTTATAAGTATACAGAATATAATGAAAAGAATAGATCAAAAGTATTTAGAATAAAATGGAAAGAATAGAAAAGCAAAGAAGTGAAAGGAAACACATCTTCTCCTTCAAGGACAAAAGAGAAGTAGTCAAAACGTTCAAGGTTGTAGTAAAACACACCAATTGGCCAGACTGGTATGAAGACATGAACCGGCGAACAGAAGACAATGGAGAAAAACACAAAAAGGATTATAAGAAAAGTATCTAAAACAGGAGAAAACACAAGAATCTCCCGGAAAGTAAACATAAAGAAAGGTGAAATTTACACCGAACAGGAATACGAACAATTAGAAGGAGAGAAACAAAAAACAATTGCCAGTACAATTCTAGACAGACATTTCTGGAAAGAAACCCTTGCGCAACTTAAGAATAGTTGAAGAAAATTTGAAGTTCAATACCTTGAAGTTGCTTAAATCTTAGAAGTCCTTGGAGTAGTAAGTAGAAATTCACCAGAAACGTCGCCAAAATTGTAGTGTTGGTGAAGGAATCAGGAAGCAGACGAAGTGGAAGGTTAAGGTATTTATTCCAAGTTAGGTTACAGGTATAAGTTAAGGAGGAAGAAGGAAAACAATGAAACCCCACCAGGAGCAGTATGTTCTTGCTCAGCCCAGTTATCAACTGACTCCTAGAGTCCAGTTCCTAGAATTCCATGACATCATATCAATGATAACATTCTACAGGATAACTAGACTGGCATAGGAGAGATGCCAGACATGACAGTGGTGTAGCCCACATTCAGCTCAGCCGAGACTACCATTAACAGGTCACGCCCACCTTCACCCTGAACTACTCCGGTATTGGCACAACTGGCCAACTGAATCGATCCTTTAGCCCACCACTCCCCATCTCATGGAACGCTCTGCTGTTCTGGTAAGTCATGCAGCAGAGTCAACCTATCAGCAAATGGCATTATAAAGGCCGCCGAATGAATGATGTGACAATCGCTCTCAAACCTAAGCAGACATCATCAAACAAAGGCAGATTCTAGAATCTATTTTGCTAGTTATTGTTGGCGGCGCAGGGGAGGGCAGACAGAACTCGTGTTTCTTCCTTTCTATAGAAGGTCTTGTTCAGAGCTTTCTCTGCTGGACGCCTTTCATCCAATGAATTCAAGTAAGGTTGGGGAGTCACAGGCACAAGTTAAAACTATAGCTTGACTGAGCTTCCCATTTGAATTCCAAACCTGTGTTTTCCCTTCGTAAGGCTATTTGTTTTGTAATTAGCATCAGTTGGTTAAGTAATATTTTAGTTATAGATAGAAGACAATCTTATGTGCCACGCTCTTTAATATAGAATGTTAATTGTTTGAGAATTCCTCTTGGAATTGTACTTGTTAACTCCATCCTGGAATGTTCTCTGAAATGCATCCTTGTGATTGCCTTGTATGAATATGTTTGTTTATTCCATGTTCTGAAAGTCAGCTAGATTTCAGTTATACTGCAGATCATCAGAAGGTGGATGCTCAATTAAATACCTCTTCAGCTCTTACTGGATTGTTCTGGATTTATTGTTACAATCAACTTACTACACTAATGTTTCTGTGTTTGGGCTGGGTTCTACATGGAAGGGCATGGCTGCTTCATAAAGCAAGGCTGGTCGATCACATTATTTAACAAAGAAACCCCCACACAACGAGTGGCTGCCACTGTAAATAGTGTTCAAGTGGACCTGTTAACTTTTTCAAAGTTACACCTGCTTACATTCAGGAGTATTTAAAATACAGGATTCAAATTTCATATGGCGGGAGGATATGGGTCAATACATAAGGAGCAACTTGAAATGTAGTTTTCGACTTATCTATGACAGGGGAGTCATGGTGCACGGGATGTAGATGCCTAGATCACTTACTGGCAGTGATGTAAAGAAATACGTGTTGGTGCTCTCATCAGGAGGCTGTTTGCACCAGCCCATTTCTCCTGTTAACATCGCTTAAAACAGAACCAACTACTAAACATGAAAGTGGGGAGAGGATGTGGCATAATGGCCAGAGCTGCCGACTTTGGAGCTGGTGAACCAGGTTCTAGTCTCGGCGTCTGCTCAACATCCTGTGATTCTGGACAAATCACATAATCTACCCGTGCCTAAAATAAATGAATGTGTCCTTAACTGGTGCTCATAAAGAGTGCCGGTAATGAGCACCAGAAACCACCAGCTCAAATTAAGCACTGCTTCCTAAAGCACACAGAACACTTTCCATGAGACAACAAGAGGCAGACACAACATTAGTCTCTGCTGGAGAACTGCCTCCATCCACAATTGCATCTTAAGAACACCTTCAACGTCCTAGTAGTTGGGTAGAAGGATGCAGTGAAACAGTTGTTAATGGGTGGCAGTGATCTAACTGTTTTTCATTTTCTTCTTACCTCTGGCTTTGTTGAGCATCACAACGAAGGTGCATTACACTCCACCAATATACGCTAAGCAACTCATATTCATGGGTGTCCTATTGAATTACTGATATGGTGCCATTATACTGACAGGATCAAAGAGCCCACAGCGGGGAATTAATTCAACATTAGTTTTAAAGCCATTGTAATTTGGGTTGAGCATTTTCAAGAACAAGAATGTCTCTATGCTCTCAAAACCACACTTCAAACCTGTGGCAGAGTTTATGTTGGTTGTCTTACTTGTGTGAAGTGGTGACTAAATGGTGCTTCTGTTTTGTGTTTGGCACGTTGATCATCTGTTGATTTATTCTTTTGTATATATTCTGGCAAGTCTCGCCATCATACTGTTCTTGCTGACACTTCTTTCACTGAATGAAGTGCACCACATTTGTGTGCTTGCAGCATTATGCCAGTTGAATATGTATTGCTCAAATCTGTTGGCAAAAATACCACCTGTGCCGTATGTGCATGTGTACATGATCTAATGGATGTTGGTTAAACTAGCGGCCATCTTCTGTTAATGGATAGGGCAATATTGAGCAACCAAGGCAAGTGAAAATAAGAGTCATTTAAAGCCATACCATAAAAGTAACGATTACAAGTATAGAGGCTAGCTCACAGCGACACAATACAGAACTGCACTGCTCCAATTAGTTATTAGTGTCTAATGGGAGAAAATGGAAATGAAACAAGGAAAAGGGGCATTCAAAGATATGCTAAACTTGAATGCAAACAATAGGACATGTTCATGAAGGTACAATACAATCTCATAATGATCAAATTAAAGTGTGAAAACCATAAGGAAAATAAGAAAATAAAGAACATTTGAGTTATTCAACTGCAAATAGTGCAAGATAAAAATGCAACAGTAAAATCCTCAGAGTGTCAAAATTTTACAGCAAGAGTATTCAGGATAACGAGTTTCTAGATCCAATAGATCATGTCCTATTCAAAAGAACATAAGAATCCTGGCTTCTATTCAAATGAGCGAAGTCCAATCTTCCATATGTTTGAGGCCAGTATGTAGGCTAATGCCAAACAGATTCCACTTCAGTTCCTCTTTCTTGAGTATTGCTGATATGTCAGTTCCTCTAGGTGGGGGCTTGATCACAGTAATAACTTGTCCATTTTCTGTGACGTGGTTGACCAGAGGAACATTGGCAACTTTGCACCACAGTGGGCTTCCGTGTTGACAGATCCAAACGCAGATTTTCTGTGTTATCTGGCCAATATAGATTTGATTGCAAGTGCACGTTATTGCTTAAATATTATTCATTGTGTTTGAGATGTGTTGTAAGACAAATCTGACATTCCCATATACAAATTGTTTAGATTTAAATGTAAATTGACAGACACCGCAGTTGCCACATTTTGAGTGGCTCACCAACAGGGTCATTCCCCAAAGGTCAGTGATTGTAATGCCTGTTTTTTTTGGGTGGGGATACTGGCCATGCCAAGATGATCTTTCATGCTCTTACATTTGAGGAATGCAAAGAGAAGACGTTCAAGGCCAAGTTCCCCTGCATTGAATACTGGCTAGTGTTTAAGAATGCATTTCTTTAGTTGATTAGAAATAGGAGAAATGGTGATAACGCATACTAGATGGTCTCTGTTATTTATGTCCTTGGGGGTTAGCAATACGTCCCTCGGGGCAATACCACACTCTTTTAATTGAGTATTTGACTATTTTGTGTGGCTGTCCTCTGGGTAACAGCGTATTGTACAACATACTGGCCTCTTCAAATGCATCCTGTTTGAAAAAGCAGTTCCTTCTAATCTGAAGGAACTGGGAGTAGGGTAGGGAGTCCCTGTGTGCTCACAGGTGGTGGCTTAGGTAGGGGGGAAGAGTGTTTCTTTTGGTAGGTCTACGATATAGTGAAGTATAGAGCTCACCCTCAGAGGTCTTTATCATGAGATCAAAAAAGGGGATCTCTGATCTGCTTTGTGCCAATGTGAATTTGACTCCCCTGCAGTTTGCATTAAGCCAGTTACGGAATTCAGTAAGAGTATGTGTTGAGCCCTGGCAAACCATAAACATGTTCCAAATGAGACTATTTGTATGAAAGAGATTGATGTTAGAAACAATACTATTGGACTTAAGGTCATCCATAATGAGTATTGCAAAATTGGGGGCAAAAGCGCCCCCCATAGTTCTGCTTTTGACCTGGTGGTAGTAGTGGCCATCAAAGCAAAAATGGTTTCTGGTATATCAAAGGTTCAAGAGCTCTAGAATGAAAGGAGTCAGAACCCAATGTGGGCAGGCCCTCTACTCCAGGATTTGTTAATCACATTATATCATCCAACTGAGGGATATTAGTGTAAAGGGACTCTGTGTCCATAGAGCATAAGATACAGGTGTTGGGAGCAAAGGGAAGATGTTCAACCTGATTGATCATGTCCATGCTATCTCTCAAATAGCATACCATGGTTGGTACAAATTCCTTGATAAAGAAGTCTACATAGCGACCAAGTGGTTCAAGAAGAGACTCACATCCTGATACAATGAGGCTCCTTGGTGAGTCTTGGTTTTGTGCACTTTAGTCAGAGTATAAATGACTGGTGTCCTGGGGAATTTTGTGTTCAAAAACAGAAATTTGTTTTGACTCAGAAACCCTTCTGCCTTTTCTCTTTCAGTGATGTTTCTAATAAGTGTGTGGATGTCATTTGTGGGTGTGTATTGAGTCTCAGGAAGTGGTCAGTGTTAGCTAACTGACTAGCGATTTCAGATTTATATGGATATATGTCCTGAACAGCATCCCCTTCACCCTTGTCTACAGGTTTTATCATTAATAATTGATTAAGTTTAAGGTTGTTGAGGGTATGTTTTTCTTGGTCTCGAAGATTGTGGGGAATGAAGCTGCACTTTTATTCAAAGTTAGAAATCTCATTAAGAACCAATGTCTCTAAAGTGTGTATCTATGGTGACATGTAATTGTGGGTGGGAAGAAGGTAGATTGGGGTGGTAGCTGGTATTGGGAGCAGAGTATATATAAAGATGGTCCATAAAGAAAGAAGCATAATACTTCTGTCTGGAGGTCGAGGAAATTGGGGTGAATGGTGAGAACAAATAAGAGGCCATTACCTAGTAATTAAACCTCTACTGACTAGAGTTGATGTTTTGAGAGGTTAAAAACTGGGACTTTTTGGAGATTGTTCATGGTTGTGGTGGTATCAGTAAGGTAAGTATCAGTCATAGTAATGGTAATGACCCCATTAATAATATTTCTGCTGCATTTGAAGGTTTCCCGGGGTTCTGAACCACCATTGTCCATGCGCTCTCCCTCATCTGGAGGGCCGTCTCTGGCCTCTCATTAAAAAAGTCAGATTGGGAGTGTTAGTGGAGGTTCTGGACTCTTCACCTGGATCTGAATTACCTGAGGATTCACCCGATGTTTTGGGGAAGGTCACAGTAGTGTATTGTCGGTTAAACCTGCCCCAAGGGAATCCAAAATTAGGGTTTGTAATTGCTCTGTTCATATAGAACTTGTTGGTATGTCTTTTCAATCTTATAATTGCGATTGACCCTTTTTACCTTATTTGTCTTCTTATCCTATTCTAGTCTATTGAATTCTGCAACAGTTTTTTCAATGTTTTCCAAGAGGATTTTAGCATATGTAATCACACTTGATTCTGATCTGTTTCTCAAGATTTTTGATTTCCGCTGCAACTCTTTAAGCATGTTCAATGGAGGTATCGATGCTGAGCACCATCCAGTGCCTTGAACATGTGGTCCCAATAAAGCCGAAAACATGTAAACATTTCTTGTCATCAGTAAAGATCCCTTGGATGCTCCTGACTTGGACGCCTAATGGGATGGTGTCTTACCTTAGGTATTCTGTTGGCATATGTATTATCGACTGAAGTCTGGCGTATTTCTGTTTACATTTCTCTACTTGATCAGCTAGGCAAGAGCTTGCTGGTTAGTTGGTGTCGGTTCTATCCGAGAAAGGTGAAGAACCTTCCAGAAATCTTTTGATATAGTCATCTGAACAGAGAGGCATATATTTGGCAAGCGCCTCTGGATGTTAATTGAAGTCTCATTGTTGGTGGGGCAACAAAGGTGGAGAACAAGTGGGGGGGTAAAGAAAAATGAAGAAGGGGAGATAGTTAAGGAAAGGACAAGGGAAGAACCCACGAATACTAGTACATTATGAACAAGCCCTTGCTATCCAGTGATTGCACTTAGTATGTTTCTGCAAAACAAGGGAAACTCATGGGTAGTAACGAACCATGGGTGAATGTATTTATGAAGGAAAAGGGGTCCCTTATGGAAAGACTGCAAGCAATTAAATGTACATAGAAATACAAAGAGGCCTATGTATATTATGCAAATGGAACATTCATAAATATTTATTTGATGCAAATAAAAAACAATGATGTAGGTAAGCGAACACAGGAATGTCACATAAGACATAAAAACTCAAGCATATGAGTGTGACAAAATAAAGCACAATGTTTGTAGTCACAATACGTCGGTACCAATTCTCCTGTGTAAAGGAATGAACAACAATAACAATTAATTCTAGGTATCATAGTCAACAGCGTTTCGATCCTTAGTGAAATATTAGGATCATCATCAAGACATACAAAGTTATACCTGATACAGAGATAGGGTTACAGCATGTGTAACCAAGTACATACTTAAAACCGTGCATTCTGGTCTTATCAGTCTGTGGGCCCAGGATTTCAAACTTTCTTGTTCTCCTCTCTTTGAAACAATTCACATTTTATGGTATGCAAAAATTAGTATTCTGATTCAAACACCTTGGTCCTTAATACTGGCCACAGGCATGAGTTACCTTTTCATTTAGGAATATGATTCCTCAACTGCCTCCACCTTTACTTATGTTTTTTGTGTTGAAATTGTTTATTAACACTTATTAAATATATGACAATAAATCAATGAAATACAGAAATGTGCAATATGATAACATAAATTACATTGTAAGTAATGCATAAAGTTAAATATATATGAATTCATAAGTATGAAGACAGTATCTTAGTTAAATACAAGTAATACAATAATAAGATGTAAGAAGGATAAAGGAATTCAGTTGGGAATAAAATAATAAGCTATTTACTTATGTTTTAATATTCTCTCATGTTCTTCGTTTTGTTAGTGCCAGATTGGTATAGAATATATTAGTCTCCTTAATGTTTGGTGGTATTGTAGTTTCTTTGACTATTCATGTTTGCTTTTTGCTTGTTATTTTTCACCTGCAATTCAACCTACATTTGGCTTGCTTTTGTTTTCTTGAATCATTGGTATTGTGTGACCCTTCGTATGTAAAGTGTTTTGAAGTATGGTTAGTTTTGTTCGCACTATCTAAGACTACCAAATAAATAAATACAAATATATCTAATACATCTATAGACATCAGTGTGTAACCTGAGGAATACCTGCTTTGCCTTTTATCCTTCAAAGTTAATAAATTGTAATACCAACAAACTGAGTCTTTTGAGTTGCAGATGTTTCCATTTGTGCACTCTAAACTCTGAAAATATTGTTTATCTTTACAGCAATTAATGAATTCCCCGACGATTTATTTACAATCAAAGAACGACAAAGCGGAGCAATTTTGTTTCATATTTCTTGTGTAAGTATTTTCTATCACGCAGTTATCCTACTAATAAATAATAACTGTTCACCTCCATTGTCTCCCTTTTTCAGAAGTCTTACAGTTCTTTAGTTCGTTATATTCAGTCGAGAGTGGTTACAAAAGTTTCTCTTTATTGTTATCATCCAGCCCCATCTCATGAGTGTAACTTTCAGCTAGACATGTTTTGCAGCCAACGGCTCTAGGCATTCTTGATAATGTAGGTAAAAATTGGGGGTGTTTAAACAGAATATCGGAAACAGAAATATCATGGGACAAAATATTGTGTCAAGAATTTCGAGAGCAAAAATATTTTGACTTTAAGTTTCTACAGGTAAGCACAGTTTAACTACATATTACTTCACATATACACATATATTTACCATATATATATATATATATATATATATATATATATATATATGCATACATATAAATATTCAATGTATGGAGATGTGGAGTTAAAAAAGTAAACCTATAATTACCTATTTACACTCATGTTCTTGAAATTTTGTCCCTCAATATATTCCACACAATGTTCTGTCCACAGAATATTTTTGTTTCCGATATTCAGTCAGTATTCCAATATTTGGGCAATGAAATAATACTTTTAAACATGTTATAAGGCTGTCGGCTGTAAAACTAGAACTAGCCAAAATATACTCTCATGAAAGGAGGTTAGTTGACAGCAATACACTTGATTGTTGAATTGCAGTCCTGGGGTGATGGATGTGGAGGTGGGTCTCTTTGAATGGAAGGAGGTGGTAACAGACAGTAGAGTGAATAACATAGGTACTTTGTTTTATTGCCAAGAACATGGTGTGATTGAGGTGAGAATCACACTAGTGCTCTTGCTCACAAACTACATATGTAAAACCATCTGAGGGCTTAGTCAAGAGGCTTGCATTTTGTTTCTATTGAGTCTGCAAATATTGCAACGTTTAAAAGGAGGCAAAGCGCGGTCAAATCTACAAGGTTTAGTTCGTAAAACCATCAGCAGTAGAGTCCAAACAGCAACTGCTCCTGCTGGAACACTGGCCCCCCATCAATGGAAGAGTCTAATGTAATAATCCATGACAAATCCTAATGCCCACCTTTCAATCATAATGATACAAAGTCAAAGCTTAAAACACATCCTCTCTTTGTACCAAAAAATATAATACATGCGGGCCTAAATAAAGGAAATGTGGTGTAATGCAGTACCTCTGTATACAGTAATAAACAGATTTTTTTTGGATAAATTGTAATAGTGCTCTATAACAGAAAAATGTAATTCAACTAATGGCATAATTTTGAAATAGAAACAGAGTAGTGAATAGGTGACAGTGAATACAACATGGTTTACTGGATGAGAAACCAACACAACAGTACTTACATTACATACTTTTGCAATCTCAATTGATTAGTCCTTGATCTTTGAGAAAGTTGACGATTATGACAGCCACCACCCATCATTGGCTTTGCACACTCACCATTAATCACCCCAGGTTTCTCACATATGTATACTGCAAGGGAAATTGGAATGACTGACACGCAACACTTATTCTACACTTTACCATTCTCTAGAATCACTACATGGTCCTTGATTCCCTTAACTTGCACAGGAGGAGAAAAGCATGAAACCCCTTTCTGTACATGACCAGGTTTCATGATCCTTACTAAGGGCCTGATTGTGAACTGCCGGACCCGTGGTTGCGGTCAATGGACTGCCAGATTGGCGGTCCACCCACCCTATTACGAATACAGCAGTGGGACCACCACAGGCCCGCAGCAACCGCTGGGGATCATGGGTCTTGTGATGCTGGTGTGGCGGGGAGAGATTTTAATATGCTGAGGGCGCTGCTGCGGGACTGCCAAGCCAACTAAGAGTTTCCTCAATGCCACAGTTTCAATGGCGGTGAGGCCGCCATGAAAACTGTGGCAGTGAGGACACAAAGGAGGTCCTGCCCCAGGGCCACAGCATGCCTGCAGGGGGGCACATGTTGTGCCCCCCTATGTGCAGTCACCCCTTTTCCTGCACGGCATGGAATTTACAGTCTATGTCGTGCAGGTATGGCTTTGGCATTCCTATTGCAGTGCCTTTTTTAATAGGCACCACCATGGGAACGCCAAAGAACTGCCCCCCAGACCAAGAGATTACTCATAACCTGGCAGGTGGCTGTCGAGTTTAGCGGTCCTGGAGCGGGGCACTGGCATGGCAACCCATTCCGGGACCTCCAAACTCATAATCAGGCCCTTAGTCACCTACGTTGATTGGGAGCACTCGCACTGCTTTCCCACTGTACACTACTTTACGTGTACTGCACTCCTCACATTAAAAACTCGTTCCAATTTGTACACTCTCACTTATTTCCTGTCATCCACTCCTTGTTGATCTTGAACCCAGCCACTCTTTCTCAAAGTAGGATAAAGGTGATGCATCAGTACTGAAGTGAGGTCTGGTTCTAATGGCCCATAGGATGTCCTTGACTACTGACTTCCACCGAGCTCATTAACTAATGGCACTTGAAAGTACAAACCATCCTCTCTGCTAACCCGTTGTTACAGGAATGGTAAAGTGTAGGCCCAACGTGCTTGATACCAAAAGATTCCAGGAGTTCAAAAATGTCCTTGCACGCCAGTTGGTTCCCTTGCTATAACCAGCACTTAAGGGTACTCTCTTTTAAAAAACCTTTAAAAATCCTTCATACTACTCGAGTTAACATTCTTCAAATGCTTTAGTTTGGGACATTTGGAAAAATTGTCGACCAAAACGAGGGTGTACTTCGACGTACCTCCTAAAACTCCAAATGGTCCGGCGATATCGAATACTAGTTTACACCAAGGTGAATTACTGCTGACAATGAGAGTGACTGGACTCAGTGTGGTTAATTGTGTTTTGTCACAGAGAACGCATGCACAACGGTCCCTAGTAAAATATTCTGCTGCCTTATCAACTCCAGGCAATCATAAACGCTCTCTTAGTTTATGTGTCATGGATGGTATAGCAACATGTTCCTCATGAACGGAGTTTAGAACTTTGTCACAAAGTCCAATTGGAACTGTCAATAACCCACATGTCCATAGTACGTCATTTACCATGGCCAGTTCTTCTGAAATTCTCTTGTATGGGATGAGGTTATCCTGTAATGTCATAGATCCAGGCCAAGTATGAGCTAACAAATTCATGACGTTTTGCAATTCACAGTTACCTTCTAGTGCTATCTTCCATTCTTCCTCAGAAAAAGTTCCTTTCATCACTGAATCAACAGAGCTAGTTGGACACACCATCTCTAGATCATCGTTGCTTCTTGGTGAGCATCTATTTAATTCTAGGGGAGTGTGAGACAGAAAATTTGCAGCAAATTTTCTTCACCGCCGCAACATACTCAAGGCTGTTATGAAATTCCTGAAGACTGTTCTGCCATTTGAGCAATCAAGGAGTAGCCCTCCCTCTCCAGTAGTATTAAACAAATCTGCTAATGGTTTGTGATCAGTCCTAAGGATAAATTGATATCCCCAAACAAAATTCTTGAAATACTAAGCAGCCCACCATCAGGTAAGGCCTTCAATTTTCTATTGTAGAATATGTGGGGTCACCCACTCACAAAGCTCTTAAAGCAAATGGCACTATTTCCTAGAACTATTGCTCCTTCCTTGCATCAACACAGCTCCTAGGCCTTGATTGTTGGCATTAGTGGTGATGATGGTTATGTCATTAGTGTCAAAAGGTTTAAATTGTTACAGAGCTACAACTTTGTGCTTGATTGACTCAAAAACGTTGTCATATTCACTATCCCACATTTCTAGATATTTGGATTTTCATTTTAAATGGCAAGATCCAGAATACGTCACATTGTAAATCAACATCCACAAATAATGCTTTACATGCTACTAGTTTTCATTAGGAAAGTTTAAAAAACAGCTTTCCGTATGGAGAATTTTTAAGCATTAAGGGAAATTGTTCTACAGAAAAGGAACTAATGAGATGGATGGAAGGTACCACTGAAAGGTTCAAACAAAGGGGTACTCCCACTAGATTGTCAAGAAGAATCTAGGCAGAGCCTGAACACACAAAGGATCAGAATTGGTGATAACCAAGAAAGAACTGAAAACACAACCAGTGAAAGTGAAGTGGGAAGGATAATTAGTTATTTTCAGGAGGCCTCAAAGATCAAGACAACAATAAAAAGGAATTGGCACATCCTGAAATAAAGCAAAAGAAATGGCAACTCAATGGTTGCAAAGAACAAAACATAATCCACAGGTGGGCCAAGAGTGTTCAAGACAAACTGGTGCACAGCCACTACAAAAAACAAGAGAATGGTAGCAGGTTGAAAATAAAAAAAGGGTTTAACAAATGTAATAATTGGAAAATCTGCTGGATTACTGAATAAACAAAGGAATTTGAAAACAAAGATGGCAAGATATAAACAATAAATAAAATAGTACCCTGCAGAAGCAGATTTGTAGGATAACTTCTTACGTATGTACGTTGTTACAACGCATGCTTTTAGCATGCATGCTGTAACAACGCAGTTTTTATAACGCATTCTTTTATACAAAGGGGTGTTGGATAGTGATTATTTTAATTTACTATTCCAACACCAGTCCCCGTTGACACTAGGGACGGTGTTGGATAGTAAATTAAAAGTATTCCCTATCCTTGAGCGCCCCCCAGAGTCATGCGTTGTAATAGAATGCGATTTATAAACTGCGTTGTAATAGCACTGCGTGCTAAAAGTTACGTCGTAAACGACGTTCCCCCGTCTTACATGCCCTTTCCAGCTAGAAAAAGTTGGGAGTGCAATGTGAGAATTGAAAAAGAGATTTATGGAACATACATGGGCCATCAAGAACAAAGATCATAATCACAAGATATTTTGAGTCCACAGATGACAATAACTGGATCAAATTGCAGTTCAAAGGACTTGATGCCGTAGACAAAAATATAAGAGGTGGTAACAGAGAACAAGCACTACAAAAACAGGAATTCTAGTACATTTTGAACTTGGGGACGATGGCCCTAGGGGTTTTAACCAGCATGTAGAACTTTATGTGCCCCTATTATGAATAGGATGATGATTAATGAAACTTGTGTGATAGAATGTCCTGGGGCATTACACATATCTACAATGAGGGTATTAATTTAACACCGATAATACCACTAGAGGGTAATAATGATTGTTTAGAGTAGAGGTTTGATTTTAAATTGTTATAATATTCATACAGTAGGCACAACAGTAACATGGTTTCAGCATGAATTATGGAACACACACAAGTCATCAAGAACAAAGATCATATTTACCCACTTGCAAGACATTTTGAGACCACACATGACAATAACTGGACCAAATTGCTGTTCAGATGAATTGATGCAGTAGACAAAAATGAACAAGGGTGGTAATAAAGAACTAGCGCTATGAAAACTTGAATCCTTGTACATTTGACCTCAGGAGAAAGAATGAGGAACTTTATGTGCATCTATTATGTTTAGGATTATGGGTAATGGGACTAGTGTGATAGTCTTACCTGGTGGCATTACACATATCTACTATGGCAGCATTATATTGGCATTTATAATGGAAGATGACACACAAAAACTGTCCAATCATTGGAGACTATTAATTATTGTATAGAATAGAGGTTTCATTTAAATGTTATGGTAATCGTACATTTGGCACAATAGTGACATGACATATTAGCACATATTTACCAATATCCACAGACAGTACAAGACAAGCCATATTACATGGTTTTTAAAGGTCAATGAGTAACTTAAATAACTCTTTGGAGTAGTATGAGGGATGAACGTTGTAGTAAATCTATGAGTGGGCCTGGAGCTGGCACAATTATGTTTGTGGGTCGCATTCATTTAAAAATATATATATATATATTTTAATTATTCTATTAACATGCTATGGCAAATTCATCATCAAATAATACATTCAGACTTTTATAATATCTTAACAGATCAGAAATAAAAAGTTATAATATAGTTTCAAAATGCAAGTACTGATAAAATGGAAGCAAAACCAAAAAGAAGAGAAAACGGTAGGAAACAAAATGGAAAAAAGATAGAAGCAGAAAAAAAGACCAGAGAAAAGCATTCCCCTGCTTCTCCAATAGGTTGTCTTGTCCGATTTTACTTTATCCATCTTGTAATTGGAGCCCACATTTTTTGCCCCAATCGTCATCTCCTATGTCCTCTTAACCCATGTACTCAAGATTTAATATTGTATATAGCTAATATTCTTGACGGCCAGTTGAAGAAGGTGGGAGAATCAGGGCTTATCCGCTGGAAAGTGATATATAATCACACAATGGCCATGGCAATTAATACTAATCCGATCTCAAACTTGTCCTAGCATTTCCCTACATATTACATTCTATGCCCAAAATGACTAAATTTGATCTCATTGTTACCGGAATACCTGACATTTTATTCACAAAGGATTCGATGTCCTGTAAAAACTTTGCTAAACTAGGGCATGCACAGAACATGTGTATGGTATCAGCAGCCTGTGTCCCACGTCTGCTACATGAACCACCCCATGTGCTCCCCCATTTACCTACCTTTGCAGGAGTATAATATAAATCGAAAATGGACATATAATGTAGGGTTCCCAGACTTCCTGTTATTAAAATCTGCTCAGATAATTCCAGTGAACTCTCTATATTTATTCCTTCCTTCCCAAACTTTCTCTCCTACTTGGCGTTCTGACTGCATATATCATCAGGTTGAGCTTCCAATAAAAAATGTGATACATTTTCCTAATCCGAGATCTACTTCGTATTGTTTCCACCAAACCTATTTTTCCCAGATTTGCATTTAGCCCTTGCATATTTCTACCAAACAGCTCCAGATCTGCAAATACTTAAAAAAATCTCTTCTGCAGAGCCCGAACTTCTCTTGTAAAAAGCATAAATGAGGCTATTTGACCTTCACTGCATACACCCCTCAGAACATTAATTTCGACATTCCCCCATCTAAAAGTGGTTTGGTCTTGGAAGATTGATGGCAGAAAGCTGCAAGCTGAGAATGCAGTATATGCATTTATATTTGAGATCTTCAATCTGTGCCGTATATGTCTCCAAATCGAATAAGCAGCCTGAATTATTTTAAAACAAATCTTTTTATAGTAACTGGGTTCTAATATCCTGACTAAACATTGCCTAGCATCGTCCCCCAGTGCTATTTCATATATGGTTGGTCAGCCTTAGCCCCAACCACGAGTATCCCTATATGTTGCAGAAGTGACGCCCAATAATACAGGGGAGTCTGGGTACACCCCATCACCCCGCAATCGTGTAAGTATCATCCATTTGGCTGCTCTTCTTGATCTGTGATACCCTCATGAAATACTAAAACACACCCTTCTCCCTTTGCTAAGCAAGATGCGGAGAACTCCAGAAGGATAGTCCTGAACAGATAATAACGTTACTTCGTCCATGTAGTGATAAATGTAAGTGATCTAACCTCTCCAGTGTCTTATTGAAAGTATCGATCATTGGCATAATATTTAATTCCGGTATATGGTCTACTGCTGCTGTAATCTTAACCCCCAGATATGATGTTTCAGAAACAATTGGGAGATGAGCCGGGAGTAAAGTATCCGAATGCAGAACCTGGGTCTTATCAATATTTAATTTATACCCTGAGAATGCCCCAAATTGTTCTGCCAGAGGTGATCTTATATCACTAGTAAGAATCACAATGTCATCAGCATATGCCAATGTCTTATACTCCGTGTTGTTAACCTTCACTGATTAAATATTCATGATTGTGTCAAATTTATTGAGGAAAGGATTGATGTATAAAGAAAATAGCAAAGGAGAGCAAGGACACCCCTGCCTAGTGCCTCTGCTTATACCCAATGATTTCAATTCTTGTCCCGATATACAAATCCAAGCTTCAGGTGTATATAAAGTGCCTGTACTGCTTGAATAAATTCAGTACATAGCTCCTTCCATCGCAGGACAGACCACAAGAACCGCCAGGAGACTTTCTCCGCGTCCAACAGGATCATCCCAGCGGTGACTTCGTGGCCCGAGCCCAGTCAAGAAAGGCAATGACACGCCTGACGTGATCCGTCGTATCCCTACCTGGGATAAACCCATGTTGGTGAATGGAGACCAAAGGTGTGATGATCTTTCCTAACCTAGAGGCTATTTTTTTTTTAATAGATCTTACTGTCAGCACTGATGAGAGAAATAGGTCTCTGTGATAATGGGTCAAGTTCAGGGTTGTCTTCTTTTTTTAAATACTACTATGGTAGTCTTCCGTCAAGAATCAGGTGTCTGACCCCTTTGAACAAGTTGAAATAAAGTCACAAGATCTATCTGAAATGCTTGCCGAAATGTCCCAAAAATTCTATAGGTATCCTGTCTGGGCCCACGGCCTTACCTGCAGCTAACAACATTATAGCACTGTCGATCTCTTCCCATGTGATCGGGCTGCGAGGATCTTATTTTGATCACATGTAACCTTCATTGTTTCCTGATCTTTGAAAAACTCCTCTAGAGGTTTCCCGGTCACATCTGCTTCCTCGGTGTATAGTTGCCGGTAGAAGTTCTAAAATACATCCAGAACTCCTGTTGTAGAGTTCTTGATCTGATCAAGATGGTCTTTGATCCTACAGATTCTATTCGACACTCCCCTCTGTTGCAGACGCTTAGCCAGGACCCTCCCTGTATTTTCCCCAAATTCATATATATCAGCCCTATACTGCACACATTTAATAGCGAGCTCCTCCCAAAAGGGGAAACATCCTTTACAACGAAACTTTTACGACGCAAAGCTATTACAACGCAGGTTTTACTACGCATACCTTTACAACGCATTACACTGGGGGGCGCTCTAGGATAGGGAATACGTTTAATTTACTATCCAACACCTTCCCTAGTGTCCACGGGGATTGGAGTTGGAATAGTAAATTAAACTATTCACTATCCAGCACGCCAAAGTGTAATGTGTTGTAAAGGTATGCGTAGTAAAACCTGCGTTGTAACAGCATGCGTTGTAAAAGCATGCGTTATAATGTCATACATCCACCAAAGTGCTGATGTATGCTAGATTTCATAACAGTGATGAGCTGTTGACATTCGTATGTATTTTGAGCACCCCCTATTTTCCTCATGAGCTTAACCTCAGCCAACCTGAGCTATTGAACCCACCCTCTGATCTTTTCCTGTACCATCCTCTGCCGATGAATAGAAATACTAAGGGTCTCACCACATGCAGCTGCTTTAAATGCATCCCACACTATAATTTTAGAAGAGGTGCACCTATTTATATAAAAAAATTCCATAATCCACTTAGTCATATGCTCACAATATGCCTGATTGAATAGCAGCTTCCTTTAAAAAATCCATGTCCTCTGAACTCTTAGAATGCCACTTAATGGGAGTTCCACTACTAACGTATTATGATCTCAAATAATCCTAGGGGGGAGCTCAATACTGACTTTCTCCGCAATTTGATGTGAAATAAAGAAATAATCTAGACAAACTATTTTGTTGTGGGGGGCTGAATAAAAGGTGTACCCTGGATCCCCCAGTCTATGCCTATACCAGACATCAACCAGTCCATGTTCCCTGACTAATCCTCGAAGAGCCTTGAAGGTCCTGACATTTCTTCCGTAATACAGAGGATTGCTAAGAAAATTGAAGTTTCTATCCAAATGAATATTAAAATCTCCACAGAGGATTAACGGATATGGCCATAAGGCCAATTCTATGCTTAAGTAATTCAGGACTTCCGAGTCATCCACATTTGACCCATATATTGAGCAGATTGAGAGCGGAGTTTCATTAATTACAGCTTCCAGAATCACCCATTGACCCAATTTATCCTCCTTAATAAGTTTACATATTCCAACTCCTCGCTTTGCTAAAATAGCAACCCCCCATGTTGTGGTGCCTTTATGAGTACACACGAATAAGTCAAGGCCCAAGTCCTTCAACCAGCCCGTTTACTCCAAGGTATGTGGGTTTCTTGCAGGCATAACATATCTATCTGCATAAATTGCTTGACCTTGGCCAATAGACCTCATTTTTTCTGTCATTGAGGCCACGTATATTTAAGTAGCAGATATGAATTTTACCCCTTCTATCCATCATCTTCATGAGATACAGGCTCTTTACCAGGACTCGCCAAGCAATACAGACTTTGCTTTAAGACAAATGCCATGACAATACATAGAAACACCAATTGTACGCCCCCAACCCCCTAGCCTCCCCTATACCCCACCCACACCTGCCTACCCTCCCCCTTGAACTCTACCTCCCACCCCCTCTCTACCACCCACCTTTTGAGACATAAGGACCGACGGTCCCTGGTGATGAAGAGCTAGCCCACCACCCCTTCTCCTAGGCTAACCTCCCCTCCCCTCCCAATAGAATGACAAAATGTTCAATAAAGCACAAAACAAGAAAAAGAAGAACCATAAAGAAAGAAAGAAAAAGAAAGTGAAACCCCACTCTAACACCTAGATGAGCATAAATTAGGCATCCCAAAATCACTTCATAATGGGCAAAACATTACTAAGGCCTTCAATTTGGATATCCATACTACATTGATTGCATAAATTCTTGTGCTTGGACTTCAGATTAAAAAAAATGCATCTGCCTCTGAAATACCACCTTCAGTTTAGCAGGTTTAAGCAAAAAGGCATGGGCTCCCTTTGACTGAAACAAAGGAATTAGTTGGCGAAGTTGCCATCTTTTCTCAACTGTCGCCTGACAAAAATCAGGTCTCACAAAGAATTCACAGCCCTTTCCCATCCCTTTCCTGTCTGGTCTAGCCAAGTCATATTATGCCTCTCGAGCCAGAAGATTATTGAGACATATAAGAATAGCCCGCTGCCTGTCAACAGCTTGCCCCCTTTTTTAAGTTGAATAAAAGAGAACCGATGGGCCCTTTTCCAGTCCCATTGTCTGAGTTCTGGGAATGCCTCCTCAAAAAGTTCCAAACTGCCGAGTGTCTGTGCCCTCCTTGCGCTCTGGGACACCCATAATCCGCAGATTGTTTCTCCTTGAGCGATTCTCAAGATCGGTCAGTTTCTAAAGTGTATCCTCGTTCAGGGCTTTCATAGAGTCAATCAAGGTTTTTGAGCTGCCAGTCGTCCTCAAGCACGGAAATTCTAGATTAAGCTTCTCCATTTCTCACTGCAAAATCGGGTCGCATGAAAATTAATATGCCAATACAGTAAGGGACCTTAGATTGTCAGAACATATTTTTGCTACATTTTGACCATAGACTTATTCTAATGATAACGACCAATGCATTGTAAATTAATGATTTCATTGATTTAAACATTTATTGATTTGCAATTCTCTATTGTTATAAAAGTGAATTGTGATCATAATCATGTGTTGAAAATCAGTTTGCCAAAATGGACATATTTGAATGTTTCATTGTAAATCAATTCCCTCTATTGATTTTTAGCTCTAGCATCAGTGTGAACAGTGTTTGAAAGTAATGAGAATACTATGATTTCGTTTTAGTTTTGCAGAGTGTGTCATCATGAAATTAATATCTTGTAATTGTTAGTCTGTCACATTAGAACCTGCACTCAGTACTATGTTGTGATAGATTCTTTTTAATCACATTACACTGTTGTTTTTGGTATGATGGAGATTTAGGAACTTCATTTCCAGAACACCATTAACAGGTATACCTTTAAAAAGAAATATTTATTTAAAGGGAGGAAGGACGAGTGCCCCCCCCCCCCCCATCCCATTTTCGGCCTGGGGACCTAATTTGCAAAGGCCTGACTCATTTTTTTAATTGTTATTTAAAAAAAGAAAAACATGGGGGGGGGGGGTTGTGCATAAATTCTTTTGCTTGGACTTCAGATTTAAAAAAATGCATCTGCTCCTGAAATACCACCTTCAGTTTAGCAGGTTTGAGCAAAAAGACATGGGCTCCCTTTGACTGAAACAAAGGAATTAGTTGGCGAAGTTGCCATCTTTTCTCAACTGTCGCCTGACAAAAATCAGATCTCACAAAGAATTCACAGCCCTTTCCCATCCCTTTCCTGTCTGGTCTAGCCAAGTCATATTATGCCTCTCGAGCCAGAAGATTATTGAGACATATAAGAATAGCCCGCGGCCTGTCAACAGCTTGCCCCCTTTTTTAAGTTGAATAAAAGAGAACCGATGGGCCCTTTTCCAGTCCCATTGTCTGAGTTCTTGGAATGCCTCCTCAAAAAGTTCAAGCACAAACTGACGAGCGTCTGTGCCCTCCTTGCGCTCTGGGACACCCATAATCCGCAGATTGTTTCTCCTTGAGCGATTCTCAAGATCGGTCAGTTTCCAAAGTGTATCCTCGTTCAGGGCTTTCATAGAGTCAATCAAGGTTTTTGTGCTGCCAGTCGTCCTCAAGCACGGAAATTCTAGATTAAGCTTCTCCAATTCTCACTGCAAAATCGGGTCGCATGAAAATTAATATGCCAATACAGTAAGGGACCTTAGATTGTCAGAACACTCTTTTGCTAAATTTTGACCATAGACTTATTCTAATGATAACGACCAATGCATTGTAAATTAATGATTTCATTGATTTAAACATTTATTGATTTGCAATTCTCTATTGTTATAAAAGTGAATTGTGATCATAATCATGTGTTGAAAATCAGTTTGCCAAAATGGACATATTTGAATGTTTCATTGTAAATCAATTCCCTCTATTGATTTTTAGCTCCAGCATCAGTATGAACAGTGTTTAAAAGTAATGAGAATACTATGATTTCATTTTAGTTTTGCAGAGTGTGTCATCATGAAATTAATATCTTGTAATTGTTAGTCTGTTCACATTAGAACCTGCACTCAGTACTATGTTGTGATAGATTCTTTTTAATCACATTACACTGTTGTTTTTGATATGATGGAGATTTAGGAACTTCATTTCCAGAACACCATTAACAGGTATACCTTTAAAAAGAAATATTTATTTAATGGGAGGAAGGACGAGTCCCCCCCCCCCTCCAATGCCATTTTCGGTCTGGGGACCTAATTCGCCAAGGCCTGACAAATTTTTTGAATTGTTATTTAAAAAAAGAAGAACATGGGGGGGTTGTGCATCCCACTACCCCGTACGATTTCTGCCCCGGGGATTCCATCTCCAGGGCCTTTGCTGTAGTGTGGGTGGCATGGTCCCACCCGGGATACCCACATTTAAAATGTTGTGGACCATGGGGAAGCCTGATGGCCCCGCGGTCCCTGCCGGGTCCCCAACTCCTGTGGGAGCCATCATTGCTTTGAGACGCAGGGAGCTGCTGTATATGCAGCTCCTTGGATCCCAATGCAATATGACTATTTTCCTGCTCGCTTCACACTGGGCAGGGAACAGACACTTGCTCTGCTTTCAGCAAGCAAGCGCATTTTTGCTCTTTCTTGATGAAAGCAGAGCAGGCAATGCTCCCATGAAGCCATAGCAATGTGCAATGTTTCAGGGGTTGGCACCTCGGTACATTGCGAAACAATCGTCAGCTTTGGCAGGTGTGCTTTCTCCTCATATCTACCATCGAAAATTAGCTGTGATTCTGGATGGAGGGCTTTGCATCCTTCACTTTCACGAGCACAATCCCCGTGCAGTTCCTGTGACCAAGGGCTTATTTCTCCTCGTCTGCTGCTCTGATCAGTCGCTGACCTTTTATACACACAAGAGGCATGTGAACTCGCATAGAAGCCCCGCTCTTTGGCCCCGCCCACACACTAGTGGTGTACACCGTTTTCCCGCCCTGACCCCCTATGATGGACAGCTCACTCAAGGGACCCCAGCGCTGGGCAGGTGTTCTTTCTCTTCATATCTACAGTTGAAAATTAGCTGTGATGCTGGATAGAGGCCTCTGCATCCTTCACTTTCACGAGCGCAATCCCCGTGCAGTTCATGTGTCCAGGAGCTTCTTTCTTCTCATCTGCTGCTCTGATCGGTCTCTGACCTTTTATACACACAAGAGTCATGTGAACTCCTTTAGAAGCCCGCTCTTTGGCCCCGCCCACACACTAGTGGTGTGCACCGTTTTCCCGCCCTGACCCACTATGATGGACAGCTCACTCAAGGGACTCCGGCGCTGGGCAGGTGTATTTTCTCCCCATATCTACCGTCGAAAATTAGCTGTGATGCTGGGTAGAGGCCTCTGCCTCCTTCACTTTCACGAGCACAATCCCCATGCAGTTCCTGTGTCCAGGAGTTTCTTTCTTCTTGTCTGCTGCTCTCATCGGTCTCTGACCTTTTATACACACAAGAGGCATGTGAACTCGCACAGAAGTCCCGCTCTTTGGCCCCGCCCACACACTAGTGGTGTGCACCGTTTTCCCGCCCTGACCCACTATGATAGACAGCTCACTCAAGAGACCCCTGCGCTGGGCAGGTGTGCTCGAAGCAAAATCAACTTGAGACGCTGCACCCTTTGGTGCACCAAATGGTGCAGTTCGTGCTGATTTTTTAGAGTGGAACGAGCTCTTGGCACTAAATCACAGCACAAGTAGCGTAACATGCCTATTTCCATGGGTTCCGCCCAGGCGCAGTCAGAACATCTCTCCTGCATACACTTAGGAGAACGACTGCCTCACTGACTGGAACTGGTGCGTAGGAGGGTGTATCACATCCGATATGTGTATGGCAGCCACTTGGTGAATCACTTACTGCTTTCTTACACAATACAGGCTTATCTTAAAAGAGAAAGGGGTAAGCAGACTTTGAGTCATCAGTAGTCGCTCCTTTACTACAGGTTTGAACTCTTAATGGAATGATTTCAAGTGTTTAATCGTTTACAAAGGATGCATTTCGAAGAACCTTTGGATCAATTAGTTTGTGTCATGTAAGGGGGTGAAGATGCAATGCTTGGATTTCTAACCAGTAATGTTTATTACTTAGATTTTTCCTTCCTCTTCCCAGTTCTTCTGATGAGGTATGCAGCTCGGTCTAGAGCTTTTATAAATATGCAGGAATCGGGACAGAGTGTATATATGGTCCCTTCCAACAGGAGGGTATAGGGATAAAATGTGCAACTCTTTTTCTACTAGCAAATATGAAACTTGGGTGAGGGGTGACATGGAAAATAGTATAATTAGTCGAATACTGGAATGATTATGGGTAATTACGAGTAATTAGGATTTTTATACGTAATTTGAAAAATTACCAAGAGTATCTTTTCACTTTCTTATTTAAGGTTACAAGAAAAGAAACTCGCTGTAATGGCTTTGCAATCTTTGAATATGTAGCTTTAGAAATGATGCAGTATTGACATTAGTGTAGTGCTTTGCTGACCACTGCCACATTGAATTTGATAATAGAGATATCTGAACAGGAGCTATATTTAAAAGAGGAGGAGAGTTCTATGCAAGAGAATAGAGGCAGCTGTGTAGGAGGTGCAATAAAAGGTTATGCATAATGGTAGCCTCCGGTCTTGTATTTAAATCAAATGACTGCCATACAGGCTTCGTCTTTCAACATGGCAGCCAAAAGGTGTTTGTGCCAAGGATTTTATAAGGTCAAATTATAGTCTCTATGGCAAGGTCTTAAAAAGTACTGCAACATGACAATGGCAATTTCGTACAGCTAGAGTACGAGAAATAAAGTGCAAACATTAAATTATTTCACTGCAGTTCTTCTTTAAATGTTTGTTCTCACTATCAGTGTCAATATATTTTTAAATGAAGTTTAACTAGAATGATGACTATTTCTCAATATTTCCCCTTTTCTCTCCTCAGGCTCTCTATATGTTCTATGCCTTGGCAATAGTGTGTGACGACTATTTTGTTCCATCTTTAGAAAAGATTTGTGAGGTACGTGATTATTTGTTTATTGATGCCTGATGCTGTTTTTGTAAATATATTTAAGACTAAAAGCATACAAACATTATGTCTTAGTAGTGAAACCTATCGGCTTTACCAAAGCTCAGACAGTTGCCATAGATGTACATAAATCAATGGTGGCTATCTTTGAATGGGGTTGGAGTGTTGGAATAAACCCTCTCAAAGATGGCTGAAATGGTGTGCAGGAATCAACAGCAGACATTTTTGATTGCATGTGTATTATTTAAACAAATCTGCGGTGCAAGCCATATTTGAATCAGTATCTTCAAATAATACAAACACATTGCTGTGTGCCTACCATGCAAATGAGTATATGCACACTCACAGGTGGCCATTTTGGAAGCCTGCTGCTATTACAGCAGGAAGAAAGCAATTAAAATAATTATAATAAGAAATTGAGAGATGGGCCGGCAATAGGTGCAAAAAGAGGGAAGAAGGGGGGGTAAGCAATCACAAGTTGGTGGTAAAAGCTGAGGAAGTAATACAGAAATCATGGGAGCAAGGTAAAGTGGGCAGCAACATATGGGTGAGAGGGCAAGAAACGCATGCACTCCAATGAAGTGCATATAGGAAAAGAGAAAAGTAGTTCTCTGCATGCCAGGAACTTTAGCAGTAGAAAGATATGACTCAATCAGAACGCTATGACACTGAAATGTTTCTAGGTGGAGTATATACAAGAATAGGAAGAAAGACATCAAATCACGAGGAGAGAACTGAGGTAGATTACAAAGCCATCCAATTATGAGGCTGACTCAAAGCCCGTTGTTTTCATTTTGCAAACAATAGATCTGGCTGGAGACAACTAAAGCTCTCAATACCTTTGAATGGCAGGACACTAACTTTTAAAAAAATATATATATTTTTTTTTATTGAAGCTGGAGGTTGTCAAACATAAATATTCACATATTGCATTATCATATACAAAAAACAGAGATAAAAATCTATTTTAAGAATATACATCAAAAGCACAGTCACTTATTATCAATGCTCCCCACATCCCAGACCCATTTAACATTCCATACACAAAATTTAGCCAGAAGCAACATGTAATACACCACATTTAACCCCCACCCCCTGTAAACATTGACACCATACTCTGATCCAATGACCGGATGATCTAAAATCCCCTTCCACCCACCGCAATATAGCAACATATTCAAACATCACCTCTGCTATTAGTCAAAATTATTTCCCCATACTTTATCAAATCTCTTAAGTCCCCCAATTCTTGCGGCATAGGTGTATTCACTTTTTTTCACCCTTCTCATCTTCTGACCCCACTCCAAGGCTAACGGAATTGAGTCTGAACGCCATTTTTGTAATATCAGTGACCTTGCGACTGCCATTGCTATATATAGAAATCTAGTCACCAAATCTGAAAAAGGAAGATCTGGATCAAAGCCGAATAAAAGTAATCTATTGTTTACTTCCAGCTGTATATTCGATTCTTTATCCAAATAAAGAAACACCTCTACCTAATAAACATTAATTTTTGGGCAACATAGCATAATATGTGACCATTTGGCAGATGGATAATTCAAGCAACGAAAGCATTGAGAGGACTGATGGGGTACATTTTTGCAATTGCGGCAGGGGTTTGATATAACAGCCATTTACTAATAAATAGCATCCTACGCCAATTTGCCCCTCTTAACAAGCTAAAGTTTAGTCTATTGATGGTGGACCAAATATGGGGAGAGATTTCACAGTTCTCATGCTCTGACCATTTCCTTATGGCTTTAATTTCAAGATCTGTCCCCCCTAGAGAGGTTAAATATTTCTTCCAGGCACCTGGCTTCTTATCTGATGCTCTAACTAGAAGATCCTCCACCAGCTGATTTGGGGCCATGAGGGAGGTAACATTTATGTCCGCAAAGTATTTATATAGAGTGCCGTAGGAATTTATCAGAATAAAATCATTAACCAATAATTGACGTATTTCTTCTACGGACACCCAGTTACCATTCCTTACAAAATCTGAGATTTTAACATACCCCGCTGCTGCCCATTTTGATGCCAGGTGTGTGGGTTGTCTAACCCCTGTACTGGGGAGGATTTCTTCTAATAAGGATGCTGAGTTAATCACTGGAATTGAATATTTGTTTTTAAAAACCTGGTGTCGTTTAAGAAACCATTGTAACTCTTATATCGAACCAACTTTGGTGATCTGACCATTAACAGAGGAGAATGAATTTGGCTCTCATTACACATAAAATTCTTAAAAATGTTACAAAAAAAATGTACTTGCGCAGGGGGCTTAAACCTGGATAGATATTGTGCAAAGTATGCATCATAATAACTTTTAAGATTGGGGATTGCATCATAATAACTTTTAAGATTGGGGATTGCATCATAATAACTTTTAAGATTAGGGAATGCATCATAATAACTTTTAAGATTGGGCAGGACACTAACTTATCCAATTGTTAGAAAATTGAGATTTTTTTTGACAGGTAAAATTGGGATAGAAGCAGACACATGTTAGGCGTGAGTCGGACCTATAAACATCTCAGCTTGTGACTGACTCTTACACAGTCCTATAAGACTTTCATGGCCACTGGACTATATGGATGTCTCCTAATTTTCTGTTAGACTAGTCGGCCTTTGATCACATGCGCATTTGTGCTATCTTATCGTACTAAAAATATGTGAAAAGTGCAAAGATTTTCCGAGACACAAGCAAAATTATATTTGCCCGTTCTCCTTGTAAGAATGTAATTTTGAGGCAGTATGTTGGAATATGACACTCTTTTGTGGCATCTTGATGTTGGCATTAACACAGCATTGACCCTTTCCCTATTAAGACTTAATCAACGCAACATACAAATCAAGGTAATGTGCTCAGGTCCTGAGCCTGGTAATCGTGCTGTGAATGGTGTGGAGATGAGTTAACATTGGCAGTAAGATAGATTCTATAGGTGCCATTTATGTAGTTTTAACAACGTAGGTTGTGATACAGACTAGGTAGACAATCTCAACTTTTCCTCAGGAAGGTACAATTGTTTGCGAGAAGAAAGAGGGAACCTAGAATTTTTTTTAGGGTCATATGTTTTACCTGAAATGACGTTAAGTTTTATTTAAAAAATCATCACATTTGTTACCTCATGATTACATTTAATACCCCAAAAATTCAGATTGTGGACAAAAGCGGAGCTGAGCTGTGGCCCTGTACAACCACCACCATGTTTCTCTTTTCTTGCCTGAACAACACGGTCACCACAGAATTTCAGTGCATCATAGACCACTGGGAATTTGGGACTGCAACAAAGAGCACTGCCACTAGGCCTGGGTCCCTGATTGTTTTTTCTTTGAATCTGTTTATTGAAGATGGTAGGATACCCTTATGTTAACCCATGTAGTTAAGATGAAGAGGCAGGATGACAGGTGAATCGTTGGCAATGTTGGTAACAGACTCATTTCATATATGTAGCAATATAGCAATAACATCCCTAAAGTAATTAACATAAGAAACCAAATGACTTGGAGCCCCCCCCCCCTCCTCGATTCCCTCAACCACCAACAGAAATGCTCATGCCCTGCTGTTAAGAATCCACCAATAAGACATACTGGGGACGTGTGAGTGCAGGCCTTCATAGTAAATGAGATAGATGAATAGCAGATAGCAACATTAAGCTCTATGTCCGGAGATACTTACAACGGTTCAGAGTCATGGTCTACCTCCTATGGGTGGTTAGACTGCAGTTCAGATAAGATATTGTCCCAGGGAGTGGTGATGGGATACCTCCTTAGAGCAAGTTTGTCTACTCTATGCAGTGCCATGCTTTCCACCTGCACCCAATTGAGCATCGAGCGTGTCCAGGCTGCAATTCGTAGGGGGCGCAGAGGATTTCCAACTAAGAGTAATAAGGCACTTAGCCACTATGAATCCTAGATCTAGGAAACAGAAAGTGCAGGTCCGTGCATTCAGTGCATGTGGATAAACTCTATGTGATACTGGACCCGTAATTATGTAGATATGTGCAGGACCATAGCATGTGTAGCAAGTCTGCGTCTTTCTTATCACAGCAAGGGCAAGCGGTGTCTGCTATGTGGTAATAACGTTTATATTGGTGGGAGTAAGATCAGCCCTATTTACAATATAAAGTTGAATACGCTTAAACCAGCATTACGTGTCTTGGGCCCTCTAGCAGTGTATCCCATTCCATACTAGTGCATGGGCGTGTTAAGTTTGTCCTCCGGTGTTGTCTTAGAGTTATGATCTGTGGAATAGTGTGGGTGTGGAATGAATCAGAGAAACATTGGACAAGGTGTCTACTGCTCCCCTTTACATGGAGACATTGGATTGTAAAATGGTTGGGCATTTCAGTGGTCATGTCCCTCCACTGGTTTTCTAGTGTAGCGATCAGTCAGTTGTGTAGTAAGAATTGGCCCGGGGGCACGGCATCCTCCTCCTTCAACATCACACACAGAGCCAAGGTACTGTCCTGGTATAGGTAACTCAGCGTGTGCAAGCCAGCACCATGCCATGCTGTCAACTCCATTGCTGATGTGGGTCCTCCACCCTCAGCATACCAAACAGCACTAATCCTGTTGCATAGGGGATCATGTGTTTAGTAAGGACCTGCAATAGCAACTGTAGGCCACTCCCAGCAGCAGGGAGTACAATGGACACATTTGTATGTAGGGGTGAAACAGAAAAGCAGACAATCTCTAATTAGGCCAGGATTTGGCTGTGTCCCACAGGTCTAAGTCTTCCAGCCATTAAGCGATCGATTGGACTTGAGAAGCAAGGCAGTACTCGTCGAAATGCAAAACCTCCCCAATCCGTGGGTGAGAAGAGCTATTCTAAAGCTACATTCACCTGGACTTGCTCCAGATGAATTCTTGTACCTGTCAATCAAATGCAGTTAGCGACAGATTTTAGGCGAAAGCGACCGGTTTGGGACCCACTTTGCATGTCAGTGATATTTATCGCTAATGACATGCAAAGTGGGTGTACCCAACCTGTTAGCGACTGAAAGCAGTTGCTAACACAGTTATAGCCTATCAGCAAGGCAGGCTGTGCGATTAAAAAAGTTGCGCTAAGCGCGATTATAGCCAGAACCTAATGCCTGCTCAGACCATGACTTAACCTGTATATCCAATGGGAGGTGGATATTCAGGTTAAGTCCCCATTAGCATTAATGCCTGAATATCACTGGATTTCCAGCGATATTCATGCATTAAGCCGATGTCGCCGGATATTTTATCGCATTAGAGTTAAACGTTGCTAATAGCATGTTATCTCGGCGATAATATCCGGCAATAGGCAGCGATAAAAAAAAATGCGCTAAGCGCATTTAGCTATAAATATCGCTATTTGTTGCTAATATGCCCCATGGTTGGGACATAAAAAGGGGGGATAGTAAAGGAATAAAGCAGTCGAGGGAAAATCAAAATTTTTAATAACGCCACCGTCACGTGACCCCCAGTGGCAACGTGCACCAAAAGGGCATTTGCACTTGAAAGGATGTTACTGCATAAGTAGCATTGCCATCAAACAAATCAGTTGTAGAATGATAAACCTGCACCCCAAGGCAGCGAAATGTGTCCTGCTGCCAGTCAAGTTGCACCCTGCCAAGCACAACATGTGGATTGGGAACGTCTGAGAGAAAGGGAAATAGACAGGACTTTGTCCAATTTGCCCTCAACCCAGAGAGGGAATGGGTTGCAAAATGGTCAAGAGTTAATGCATTCATGGTAGGAATTGTTGTGTGTATCTCTGAGGTAGAGCAACATATCGTCCGCATATAAGCATATTATATGTGTCCTGTTACCTAAGGGGATGCCCCATGGCACTCCCCTATCTCGCAATGTAAGCACCAGTAGTTCAACTGCAAGGGAAAACTTTAAAGGAGAGCGCTAGCAGTCCTGTCTTGTTCCCCTGTGCCTGGGAATTGGCCCCAAAAGAGAGGTCTACTCTTGATCATGATTAGAGGGTTAGTGCATAACAATTTTACTGACATGATAAAACGATGACCAATGCCTTAGCGAGGCAGCTTATTGAAGAGATAATCCCATTCAAAATCATCAAAAGCCTTTTCAAGGTCTAAGACCAGGCATCCAGGACAAGGCCAGTTTTGCTGGGCGAAGGTCATGAATCTAAAAATTTCTGCACAGGGTCAGGGAAGTATTACAGAAGGGGACATATCCATTTTGATCTGAGTGTACCAAGTCCGGGAACAGGGGTGCCAGGCAGTCTGCAAGTATTTTGGCTCTGACCTTGTAGTCTGTGTTAACTAGGACTAGTGGCCTGTAGGAGCCTCTTGGTTTAGGTGAGAGGCAGAGAGACTACTGATGGAGAGGGCCTCTTCATACATTTTCAGTAGTTGAGGGGCTAGATAAAGTGCATATGCTTGGTAAAGCTCCACCAGTAAACCGTCAGGCCGGAGGACCTTCTGGTGGTCAGCGCCTTGATTGCACCCTTAGTTTCAAGAAGTGTGATGGGACTATCGAGCTCCGTTTGCTGATCTGGGGTAATGCAGGACAGTTTCAGTGTAATGTGAAAGGAATTAAAGTCATCCTGGCTTGCGTCTCTGATTGACTGATATATCTGTGTATAGTGTCGCGTCAGCTCGTCATGCTTGGCGTGTTGTCTATAGAGGACCGATCCTCCAGCAGACCGAAGTGCCATATTGGGCTGTTGTGGCCCGTCCCGGCAGGTGAGCCATGCCAAGAGCCGCCCTGATCTGACAGCTGTGACCTGAGTGTGGGCCAAATGAGCAGCATAGTTAAGACAATGCAGTCTTTCTAATAACGTAACATGTTTGTGTTTGAGTTTGCTAGTTCAACCGGGCCACCGGTATCATTCACCTCCTGGCTTTCCAGGTCCAGGAGCTTGCTCTCTATTTTAAAAATGGCCCTGGCTAGTAGTTGTCTCATAGTCCCCTATGTTTCCAAGCAGTGCCCTTGTGTCGTCTACTTGAAGTCATCCCATTCTATTAATTTGGTAGTAGCCGTGTTGGCATTATTGTCAAAGTATTCTGTGATCACCATACTAAGGGGGTCATTAGGATCGCGGATGGACGCCCCAGAGCAGGAGGGAACCTCCGCATGGGTTGCGGAGTTCCCTCCTGTGCAATTAGGATGTGACCGCAAGGGTTGCGGTCACATCCTCTATTTTTAACATTGCTGCGGGTGGAGCTTCAAGCTGCACCCGCAGCAATGTTAAAAACGCACGCATTGCATTTGTATGTAGAAAGTGGCAGGCACCGTGCGGTGCCTGCCGCTTACTGCATACAAATGCAGGGGGTTACCATAGGTACCCCCCATGTGCTCCCCCCACCCCCCCTTCACCCAGGGGGCCCGCAACGGGCCCCGCAGTGAAGTTACACATGCTTTTCCACGGCGGAAAAGCCGCCGTGGAAAAGCATGTTTCCATGCACATCCTAATCTGGCTGACGGTGTCTGAGAGACACCGTCACCATATTAGTGCTTTTCCGCCGCGGTTGTAAGCCAACCGCGGAGGAAACGCTGCGGACGGAAACCAGGACCCACCAGCCATCCTAATGTGGCGGTGGGTCTTGGTGGGTCCGCAGAGGATTTTCCGCATCCTCCCGGCCGGCGGTGGCTTCCGCCGGCCCGGAGGATGCGGAAAATCCTCCATCCTAATGACCCCCTAAGTGAGGCTCGGTAGAGGGGTCCTCTAGCACTGCAGGTTGTAAGCACCAAGTGGTTATGGGAGGGGATCAATCACCCAACTTCATTGTAAAAATTGAGGACAGAGTGTGTGCAACCCAGATAAGCTACATGTTTTATGGAGCGGAGTAACAATGTCACGCCCACCAATCTATAGCAGGAAAAAAGGAATATACCCTCACATCCAGATGACGGAATTGCCATATGTCTATCAGCTGCCAATGTTGGAGCCAGTCTTGTAACACCTGTGCATTGGAGGTCGCAGGAGTGTGGGGCTGCTGGGGAAGAGTGATCAAAGGTGGTGTTTAAGACACTGTTGATTCCACCCCCCGCTATAAGCCATGGCATCCCACTCCATAGGGATAATATACTCTAGAAAGTATGCAAAAAGTGTGACTGGTCAGAGTTTGGAGCATTTATAGAGCCTATTCGTATGGAGCTGCCATTAAGACTGCCCTTCACTAATGCATATCAACCTCTGGATCTAGTATAGAGTCATCTGCCGCAAAAGGGTTGCCAGGCTTAACCCATAGACATACTCCTCTGGCATAGGATGAATAGTTGGAGGCAAACGGTTAACATTGTTTACCATAAATACTTTTCCCCGCAGGGAATTACAACGCGGTTGTTACAATGTCTGCATTGTAACAACGCATACCATTACTCCGCAAGTCAGAACAACGACTTGCGGAAGGGGGAGAACGTGTTGGATTTAAAATCTTCCCTACTATTGCACATACTAGAGGTGGATTAGTAAATTATACTATTCTAACATCCAGCGCCCCCCCCCCCCCCTTCCGCAAGTCGTTGTTATGACTTGCGGTGTAATGGTATGTGTTGTTACAATGCGGCCCTTGTAACGACCGTGTTATAATTCCCTGCAGGGAAAAATAATGCGGAAAAAAGAGGTATAATCATGGCAAACACCTGTTCATACCAGTGCCTGTGCAGTCTATTGACTTCTGTCTGTATTAAATGAGTCTCCTGCAACAATGCAATATGTGTGAAATTGCGTTTCAGGTAGGAGTAGATTTAGTAGTGGCACAAAGGCATGTGCATGCTCCTCACTTTTCATATAAGTATATTAAAGTGGGTCATGTAGGCAAGGACAAGGCACCCAGCAGTTGGTGGATGTTGCATATTTGTCTATAAGGACATTGCTGTGCAAGGTGAAAATAGTATTGGCCTGTGGTGGGGGTTCGGGCTGTAAGGAGTCGAGTGTCATAACAAAAAAATGTAAAACATTAACATGACAACGTGAACACCAGTGGAGCTGAGGTAAAACATGTGTCCACCCAAACAGCTGAATAACTAAAATTGATAACAGTTACCCAGCTAGGGAACTGGTGGGGAAAAGTAGGGCGACCAATGTGAGGGCATCCTGCACAATTGAGGATAGACTTTCGAGAAACCATGCAAATACCAGAGCATGACACAGCTGTTCATTGAGTCAGAAAGTTTAGTATTTATACATTCTTGAATTGGCTAGGCAGAGGCCAAGCACTAGTGACCCCTTATCCCTGCAATGGAAAGGTAAGTAAATTACAAACACTATGGGGAGGGCATGCTAGAGTGTAATTATATAATGGAAGTTCCAGGTATTAGTGATCTTGCAATCTAATTATCCAATAATGTCTTCAGCTGTTCGTGGCATTACTTCAGGTTGGTACCGAGTCCGGCCCAGAGGGCCACGTACTCGATGAGCCACCATCACTGATAGATTTATCCTAGCCGTCATCCCGCTCCAAGCCTGGTATGCTTTTATGTATCGCAGCAGCAATGTGAAAAGCCAGGCGCCTCTCCCGTATGAATTGTTCTAAGTCAGGTGTGTTCTTCGATTGAGAGGAGTGTAGCAATCGGGGTCGACGGCCATGACATCCCTAATCCGCCCTGCTGCGGGCCGAAGTGCCAGCCCACACAGACCAGCCCATGGTTGATAGCCCCACTGTCTCAAACCAATCCTAGGCATCCTCAGGGGAATTAAAGAAGTGTGCTTTGCCCATTGTTGTCCCTCGCAGGTGTGCTCTGAAGAGGAGTGCATAACAAATGTCTAGTTCACGTAAGCAGTACTTGACTGCTAAGAAGGAGGTTCTTTGTTTCTGCAGCATTACTGTTTCATCTGGGAAGAACATTATCTTTGCATTGTCGACCGTAACCTCTCACATCTTCTGTGTCTTGCATAAAATAGAGCCCCTATCACAGTAGTGCAATAGACAGAACTAAAAGGGCCTGGTGTTGGAACTAGGTGGCTGTCGGAATGCAGGAACACGATGGGCAGGTTCAACCGAAAATAACTGCTAAAAAGCCTCTGGAGGCAGAAGCTTCCTCAACAATTGGTCGATGTAGGCGGCAGCATCCAATCCCTCTGCTCCCTCTGGTGGGCCCACCACCCACACATTCTTTTGCTGCAAACGAAACCTCTGCATCTTCAGCGCAGTGTTCCAGGAATTCCACTTGTTCCACCAGTGTGTGCATTGAAGATTCTAATTCCTGAACCCTTGGCTGAAGCTCCATAATGGTCTGCTCAGCAGTGTGAGCTTTGTCCACCATCTTGCGGTTATCTGCATGCAGCAGCGTCAGGTCTGTCGTCACAGTGTCTATTTTGCTTTTCAGGGATGTACGCGTGGTCTCAAGTGTACTACCAATTCGCTTGAAAGCCACAAAGACAGCGTCCAACTTGTCACTAATTGAGACTCGTGGAGCAGCATTGCCTGAGGAACAAGCATCGTGAATCAGCTGATCAGGGCCACAGAGGGCCTCGAAGATGCGCCCTGTATGATAATGTGAGGGTGGCCCATGACACACCTTTTCAAAGGCCCTTGTTTACGAAGCACTGAACCGCCGCATAGGGCCCACTTGTCAGTACCCAAGGGGGTGAGAGATGTGGCAGCACAAGCAGCCCCAGGGTCCAAAAGTACATCAGCGTTTATAGCTTGTGTAGTTTAGCTAAGGGCCAGAGAAGTCTCATATTGGGCATTTGTCCATGCAGTGTCTGTCACTGGTTTAGCTTCGGGTTGTGGTCACTCACTTGGTACAGCAGCCAGAAAACCAGTGGTCAGGGGTGGGGTTCACTTAGCATTGCCAGTCAGGACAGCTAGGCATGGTAGCCTGAGCAGCCCAGCAGCTGTAAGATTAGGCAGGCAGTTTTAGGTTTCCCAGAAATGATGGTCAGGGGATGGCAGCAGGCATATGGATGGATGCTTGTGGACAATTGCACATCTGTACACCATAGGAAACCACAGTTGTCGCCAGGAAGATTGTGCAGTCTTGCCTCACTCAGTTCCTGAAATGGTGACAAACAGAAAATTGCCCTCATGCACCCTTTCAGAAGAGGCTGGAGGCCCAGTTAGCTGCGCTACCATGAGCTCCAGAGGCTAATCCTCCCATTCAGCAGGTCCGCATGTATTGCTCCTCTAGCCCTGCATCTTCATACAGCAATAGCGTGTCAGCACCCACGAATTGCAAGTATCTTAATGGGTCACCACCGCTCCCCTTCGTGGCTCACAGTCATCCAAATGGCGCGCATTCGATGGCGGCATATTGCAGCTGGAGCACAGCTCCCCCTGGCACCGCCCGCCAAGAGACAGCCCAGCCAGGCGACCCAAAGGCAATGCGTAACTTCTCCTCAATCTGGGATACTGTGTGGGAGGCACTCTGTATAAATTGCAGCTCCTGTCTATTACTCCGTCAGCATTGTCGATGGTTTGGGAGATTGCCTTTCCAGTGGAGCGGTGTTCCTGGTAGGTCACCATCCACTTCCAGCAGTGCCATGTGCACCCCTCAGAACGTACTGGTGAATTCAGGCTTCACATTGTCCCGGGTCAAGCCGTCAGCCACTCCCCAGGATTGCCTGGGTTGCTGACATTAGAGAGTCACACTCAGTCTGCCACAGCCCTCCATGGGTACCCAATAGTGCCAGTCGGCAGCATGAGTGACAGTCCTACCCTCACGCAGCCGGGCGGTAGTCCTACTCTCACGCAGCCGGACCGGCTGAGTGAGGGTAAGACTACGGCCACCCGTTTTCCTGAGGAACCAACACTACACATTAGTGTCTACACCAGCCGGTACTGATGCAGTGCAACCTTGACCCTAATGGGGTTGTGTTTTTAGATCTACAGGTACCACTTTTTAGGGTGCTGTAATGGTGGTCACTTGTTCACTTTACTTCATTTCAGCATAGGAGCAGGCAGTGGCCCCACGGCACTGCCTGCTCTTGAAAAGCGTTTTTTCATACATTGACAAAGGGGGAGGGGTCTCTTGGGGACCCCTTTCCGTTTGTGAATGGGTTACCACCAACTTGAAGTTGGTGGTAAAATGTGAATGTTTTGCGACCGTATTCAGTCTTTGGAAGGGATACCCTGCACATGCCCTTTCCATATACTGAATCGCAAATCCATTTTGGGATTTGGTCATACTTTACCAAATTGCCAAATAGAGTTTGATACATGGGAAAAGACTTTTCTGAGAATTGACCTGTTTACAAACGCAAAATTGCTTGATAGATGTGGCCCATGGTTTCCCAAACTAACCTACAGAAAAGATCCCTGGCAATGAGCGTGGTCAGCCCCCCCTCGGGGGGGGGGGGGGGGGGAGTGGAGGGGGGCCGGCCGAGCACTTTGCCAGGGCTGGTTTTGGTTCCCAGTCCGGCCCTGCGTACATTCACATGAAAGGCAAATGCTGAGGTTTTTTTGTTCCTCCTTTTGACTACTGTATAATTATTTTAGAGTTAAATTACAGTCATGATCAAGGTTAACGTTCATCAGCATGTTTGGCGTTTATGCACTCTACCATCAATTCATCCACTGTTTTCTGCCGTTTAAATGTAGGGATTAGTTGAAACCAAAACAACTGGTGTGAGGTGGGCAAAATTGGCAAAAGGTGAGCAGGTTTGCGGAAGGTAGTGAAAGTTCTTGATTTTGCAAGCATTCCCCTAATATTTTGAAAAACGGTGATATCATGAATATATGCACTATCCCCGTGTGTCTTATGACTCAGCTGGAATATTCTGCAAATATGGCAAATATTGCAGGCAAAGGTCAAACCGAATACCAAGTTTGAAACATTTATCCCCAACCCCAATTCTTAACTTTTGAAATGATAATAAACTATCAAAAAAAGCAGAATGTTGAACTCCATAGGGAGAATGAGTGCATCAAATATTACACATATGAGTTAGTGTGTCTGAGTAAGCATGATAATTAATATACACACAACTTAATCACTAAAATGTCAATAAAAAAAAACAAGAGAAGGTATGGGAGAGTTGTAAGGGAGGAGAAAGAGTAGGTGAAAGAGATATAATAAGAGACTACGGGAAAGGTGGGTGGCAGGGCTGATATTTTCGCATAGGCAAGCTGGGCCCAGGCCCAGGGCGCCTATATTCTGAGGGGCGTATGGAGTTGTGTGCATTAAGGTATACCAATAGCAGCACCCCTGTCATTTTCCTCCAGCCTTGTCCATGTCCCTGCGTGCTCATTTCTGTCTGATTTGCCAGTTTAAAGTGGTTTTCATTCCTTCATTGTCACAGCGGTGGCAATGTTTTTAACACCTCATTAGTCTCCTTCTTTGCCCTCCCATCACAGTCTCACTCACCCCTGCTGTTACATACTAACAAAACCATCATCGGCGTGAGGCAGCAAAGCTATTACATTGGCCATGCGCCTTTGAGAGACCCTCCAGTTGTTTCAACCCACTTTAAAGCCCTAAAGCTGGGGTCCCCTGCTGCCTCATTTAATTCGCTAGCAAGGACGCAACATTTCTCTCTGTCCATGGTGCTATTTTAACAAATGCTGGCTCTGGTGGGAGGGGCATGGGGGGGCATATAGACAGTATTTGGGGGTGCAGGAGTTTCTTTAACCCCTTGGCCGCGGCGGTAATTTCGGCACGGCGCTCGGGGCAGGGGGGGCCGCGCGGCGCCGCCATGCTCGTGTTGGAACCACTCCATCACGAGCCGCGGTGGCGCTGTGCTTGTGACTAAATGGTTCCGTCACGGCCCCGCCAGCTCAATGGAACACTCAGCGCAGGCACGGAATCAGCGCTGCACAGGCGTGGCGGCCGGGCCGTGACGGAACCATTACGTCACCAGCACAGCCCCACCGTGGCTCGTAACGGAATGGTTCCGTCACCAGCACGCAAGGGGTTAAGCCAATGAACTATCTCATCACAATCAATTAATGGCCCTGAAAAATCCAACTCCCTAATAATAAATGTGCAAAGAGAACACGGTCCTGTCTATTCATATGGTGTATGACTATTCCCTGAATATTTCCATTCCATATTTTTTGTGGCCTTTCCACAAAGGCATGTAAGCGTATGCAAAGGAGTAATAAAGCAGTGCTACTTTATGCAGCCTAAAATGTGTTTGAAAATAAGGCCCCGTATGATTTTTCACCCTGTCCATGGTCCTTTGTGCGGAGAAAAGGCAAATTACTCGGCAAACAACATAAATTCAGACCTCCGCCTTTGGTTGCAAGCGTGGACAGGGGATCAATAAACTATGAGCAGGTACATGCAGGGGACACATCTTTCTATTGTACAGAGTCACTTGAATGATTTAGGAGCACTGAGAGAACCATGCATCTCGTCCTCTGACAGGCATGGCATAGGAGTTTATTTCAGAACCCGGGAGATATATCAATAATGTACAGGTTTTTCTTTTTCTTCTTTTTTTTTTTACAAGTGAATTTCTTTTGTTTTATTTATCATTTCCCCACACTTCTCGCCCAATGCCTGCTTTTCGTGCAGCTTTTGTCTGAGAATAGTTAATGTGACTTTCAACAACTCAGGGTTCTTTTCTGCATCTGAAATGCACTGCCTTAAACATGACACTTTTTATGCTCACTCATGAGTGGATTGTGCCAGAAAATCTAAATATTTTACATTTCTTTCCGAAAGCATTTCAATTTAATTCTCACATTTAGAAAAATATGGAGGCGCACGAAAATGTAAGTCTGAAGTACAAGAATGTGTGCCTGAAGTGATGTGCAAAAATGCAACCATGGCACATTTCATACCTTGGAAAACATAAAAGAGGCTTCAATGAGATGCTGCAAAGATTGACCTTAACCCCTTGTGTGCTGTTGACGAGCTCGGCTCGTCATGAGGGACGGTTGAGCTGCCCTCATGACGAGCTGAGCTCGTCACAGCCGTTGGAACGTTCACATGCGGGGATAGTTTCCCCGCTGTGCTGAACGTTCGAAAAACGGGTGTGGTGTGACGAGCTCAGCTCATCATGAGGGCAGCTCCGCTGTGGCTCATGACGAGCTGAGCTCGTCGCCAGCACAGCGGCGCCGCACGCGGCCCCCCTCCCCCCGCAAGCAAAGGGGTTAAAGCGGTAACAAGAATAGGTGGAATGCTGGGGACCCTAACTCTCCCCTCCCACTGGGAATACATAAGCAGTACTTACCCAGCATTCCACCTGTTCTTTTTTTCTGTCTGTCAACAGAATTGGGACGAGGTGCTGGTGGTGCTTCTGCTGGGCTGGAGTGGCGTTTTCTCTTTCCACTCCTCCTCCGGCTGCCTGGCTGTGCGGGCGGGGAGTCTGCTGGTTCGCCTCCAGGGCTGACGGGCTTCATGGGCAGATTGGCTACCGGGCATTTTAGAATGCTGATGAGCTGGGGTCTGATTTCATTGATGGGGACCTGCATGTGCTGGACGAAATTCGTTTTGCTTTGTTTATTTCAAAGCACACACAGGTCTCCATCAACAAAATCAGCCCCCACCACAGTGAAATGAGCCCCCAGCTCGGCAGCATTCCAAAATGCCCAGTAGTCAGTCCGGTCCTGACGGGCTTGCTGGAATGTTCCTGGCTCTTCCTTGCCGGGTAGTTGCTGAGCGCGTCTTCCTGTGGCCTGGCGGAAGATGCACTGCGTTTCCTGATTTTCCGGCCCTCACGTGGTTGCTGGTTGGCCTCCTTGGGCTGGATGGCGGCAGTGGGGGGAGCCTTGTTCCTGTACCCTCGGTGAGTACCACATAGCGGTGTCTCTTTCTTTCCCTTTTTTGGGGTTGTGCTGCTCGCCTGTGGCTGCTTCCTTCCGTGTCCTGGGGTGTTTCCTAGGGGTACGCCTGGGCACCCATGGGGGGCTATCTGGGTGGCCTTGTTCCTGTCTTTCACCCCTCCTCCCCCGGTATGTGCCAGGCTGCGGTCTATTCTGTTCCCAGCCTGTCAGATGGTGGTAGTTGTGGACAATCGGCTCGAGATTCTGCCTTTGGAGTTGGGATGTTGGGAGCAGGTTTGTGTCTCACCGTCAGCTCACTGCTCCATTTTTCTGGCTGTGGTAGTTGATGGGGGGTTTGTGCTCTGTAACCTTGTGGCCTATGTACCCTTGGGTGACTCATGAGCTTTACGGATACACGTTATGGCATGTTTGTCCCCTGCTAGGCAGTAGTGCACATGGGCAAAACGAGTATTGGCAGTTAGCCCCCTGGATGGGACGTTGGTAGCTGGCCTGCCACTTTGTATTCTCTCTTTCAAAAATCTCGGTGACCTGCTGCAGCTTCCTCAGGGATCTGTCTTTGCCCCTGGTCCCAGGTTTGCTTCCTGAAGGGGTTTCTGTGCGTTCCACCCTCCCTAGGTCCATTCATGCGGGCTGTTGTGGTAGGTTGCTGTGTTAATCTGTTGTTGGGCTACTTGTGCTGTTTTCTGGACAACTCTTCAGTTTGCAGGTGGCCGGGTCTGGTGGCTTGATGTGCTGTTGCGTCCACCGTGGGAGCCTGTGTTCATCCTTCTGGTCCCCTCGCTCATGTCCCAGTTGGTCCACTCAACCTTTCCTCCTTCTGGGGTCGCTGTTATGTGGCCTGCGGACTTATCTCCCTGTCAGAATGCCGTTGGGCTGCATATCAATTTGCGTCTGTTCTTCGGTGCCTATGTGCCCTTGTTGCTGTTGGTCCCCTCTTCCACTGGGTGTCTCTTCGTGGTGAGCTGGGTGCTTCGGGCCATTGTGTTGTCTTCCCTTCCTGTCGTGGGTCCTGGTGGTGAGCTTTTTTCTGCCTGGGGTCGGGTGGGGGGTGGTGGGGACTTGTTCCTTTTTTGGATCCCAGCATTTTTTTTACCTGACAGGGGCTGTTTTCAGCTTCGGCTGGTTGGCTTCATGTTCTGGTGCTGGCTGCTGCGTTGCCCTGTTTCACCTCTCCTGTTGTTTTATACCCCCCTCTGTGTGCTGTTGACATCTCTGTGGATCTGAGGGGGTCCTTGTTCTGTATCTGCAGCCCCGCCTCCTCTGGGTGCGTGTCGCATGGCGGTTTGTGCCTGTGCTTCATGGCCAGATGTTATTTCCTGGTGGTGTCGTTCCTGGTTTGGTGTCCTCCTGGGTTGGTCTGGTGCTGGGGCAGTTGGCGCCTTCTGCTTTGGGTCTGTCTATTTGGATTCCTGGCTCATCCTCCTGTGTGTCTGGGTTCCTTGTGCCGCTTTTCCCCTCACTGCCTTTGGCCATGCCTCCCTGTGTGCGCTTGCTCTTGTCTGCTCTCTGTAGTTGAGCGGGGTTGGGCCTGGTTATTGCATGGATGGGTGGCTGCCTCTGGCTACCTGGTGCTGTGGTCTGCCACTTACCTCCTTGGGGGGGTTTGCCCATGGCTTGTTGTGGCCCGATGGCTTGCTGGATGGGTGTCTGCCTGGGTTTCCGGGGGTTGTGGGGTTGTGCCTCTGTGACCTCTTGGTGTCCTGCTCTTGGGGGTTCTGCTGGTTTCGTTGGGCCCTCCCTGCCTCCGGCTGGGTTTCCTGCTAGGCCCAGGTTCGCTCTGGTCTCGACCTTTGTTTTTGGTGATTCAGAGCTGGTTGGTGGTCTGCTTGTGCTGGCCTGGGTGGTCCGGGGGCCCTAGGTTTCTGCTGCCGGCTGTTCTCCTCTCCCCTCTGGCGGGCTTGTGCCTGGTTGTTTCCTGGTTGGGGTTCTTCGGTCCTGTGGCCGTGCCATTCTCTTTTCTGATTTTGCCCTGCTGTGGTCTCTGGTTGGCGTGGTCTCTATCCAGGTGTGGCAGTTCCCTCGGTGGTGGTTTCCTGGTTCTTGCAGGGTTGGGGTGGTCCTGCCCCTTGTGTCCTCGGCCCCCCTTTCTGGTTGCGTTCTCCTCTCCCATCTTTTTTTTGGGACCGCTCTCTTTGTTGGTGTCTGTCATTCTGTGGGACGGGGGCTTGTGTTGCTGCCTCCTCTGGCACTTCCTGGCCTTTGCAGGTGCCCTGCTGGGGCCTTCCCCAGTTTGGGCCTTCCCCGGATGTGGGTTGAGCCTCCGGTTCCTTCTGTTCGGGCATATTCCTTGGCTGTGAACTTGGCTTCCCATCTGCTTAGTGCTCTGTTGCCTTGGTGCTGCTCTGGGGGTTCCTCCCCTGCTCCTGCCCTCCCTTGGTGAATGCTGGGCCGTGGTGTTTGTGGGCCTAGGCCGTCTGCTTGGGTTCCGCCCTGGCTTCTGTTGCCTTTCCGGCTTGGTTTGTTTTGGAGGTTCTTTTCCCTTCCCCCTGGGGTGGGTGTTTCCAGGCTCTGGAGATTGGCCCTTTCCTGCCCCTTCTGGGTCTCTGTGAGTCCGTGTTGTTGGCCCACGGTCTTGGCTGGCCTACCCATTGTTGGTTGGCCGTCGGCCTTGTCTTTTTGGGGTTGTCTCTTTCTGGACTGTTCTTTCAACCGTTTCTAGTCTTGGCTTATCTGCTGTTGGTATTGGGGCTTGCTATGATTTCCCTTGCTGTGGTCTTGAGTTCTCTGGGCTGCTTGGCCAGCTGGCTGTTCCTTTGTGGGGTCTGTTGCTCCTCTTCTCTGGTGGTCAGTGTGTGCCTTCTCCGGGGCTGCAGCTTCCTGCTTTGGTCGCCCCAGGTTTGCAGTTGGGGTGTTCTGCTGGGTCTGAGTTGTTTGGGGCTTCTTTGGTTTTCCCTTGTCTTCTTGGCCTTGGGGGTTGGTCTCGTCGGCTCCTGCTGCTTGGGCTTTTCCTATCCAGCCCTGGTTCTGTTTGGCCTTGCTCTCTGGGCAGTGTTTGGCCCTCCTGTGGTTCTGGTCTCTGTCGAGCCTGCTCCCTTCTGGCTGTTGGGGCTTGTGGGGCGACTTCCAGGGGTTGTGTTCCGGTTTTCCCAGTTTATGTTTGAGGGTGCCTTGGCCTTTCCTCTTGGGCTGGCCCTGGGCTCTGTCTCCGCCTCCCGAGCTTGATGCTTGGTGGTTGGCTTCTGTGGGCTCCGGTGGTTGGTGCTGGCCGCTCTCTCCTGGGGCCTGGTGCTCGTCTGTGGGGTTTTGGGGGCTTGTCCTCCGGGCTCTCTGGGGCTGGGTCATTCTGCTTTGGTGAGGCAGGGTGGTTTGCCCTTGGTTGTTTCCTTGGGTTTGTATCTTTCCATGTTGGTTGGCCCTGTCCTCTTTCCTTTTTAGTTTGGTCCTCTGTGCCTGCCTGGTGGTGTTGGGTTTCTCGGCCTTTTTGTCCATTGGTCCCCTTGGCCGTGTTGTTTTTGGACTTTATCTTCTCTGGTCTGCTTTGTCCGGGGGTGTTGGTTGCTTTGGCGCCTTTCCCTTCTGGGGTTTTTGCCCTTGGGGTCTCTTTGTGCTGGTTGCCCTTTTGGGTTTGCTCCCCTTTGCGTGGCGGTGTGGGTTTTCCCTTTTGTTGGCCTGCTTTCTCTGTTTCTTGTTTACTGTTTGGCTGCCTCCTTGCTGGCACTGTCTCCTTCTGTTTTCCTTTGGTTCCAGTTCCGGTCCTTGATTGTGTCCCTGCTGGCTGGTTCTGGCTTGTTGGCATGGAGGGCTGCTGGGGGTCATCTTCTTTGGGTGGCCTTCTCACTGCCCTTTGTTGTTGTTGGGCTTGCTCTCCCCCTTCCTTGCCCGCTTGGGGCAGAGGGGTGTGCTCCTGGTGTTTGCTAGTTGCCCTCTGTGGGTTGTCCGCCTCTTCTTCTTTCCCATTGTTTTGCTGGGTGCGTCCCTGCTTTGGTGGGGTGCCTTCCTCTGTGGCTTCTCTGCCTGGAGTTTCCATTGGTTCTCTCATTTTGCTTACCTTCGGTTGCTGCCTTTGGTGCAGTTTCCTAGGTGTGCTTGCAGTTTTTTGGAAGGCTGGATTTCTACTTTGAGATTCTCCACTTTGTGATGAATGGGACCAGGAAAGGAGGAACCAGGGGGTATTGCTCTATTATTTATCGGTAATCTTCATTACTCCGAGTCGCGTTGTCCTCGTCCCATTCATACGTTGCTCCCTCCCGGACTGCCAGCCTTCCCGTTGGAGGCTTGGTGGTTCAGGCAGATTGCTGGGTAAGTACTGCTTATGTACTTCCAATGGGAGGGGCAGGGTTAGGATGCCCAGCATTCTTCTGGTCTTTTTTATGTTGGGAGATGGTTATCTCCACTTTGTGGTGAATGGGACGAGGAGAATGGGACCCGGAGTAACGCAGATTGAGTATTAATTGAGAATTATGCACCTTAATGCACTTCACAGACCTACACGGTACAAGATGCAATTTAAAGGCAAGAAAACAGCCTGAGAATGCACTTTTACGTTCCGAAAGTAAAGTCAATACCATAATGTACCCTTGATGTAAGTACTTTGTATTAAATAGTTTTGTGACCTTTCTGTGGCCAAAAAGCTGGCAGTTCAGTTCCCCATTATTCATAGAATGTGGGCCCCCTCGGTTTGATTTCATTCTCAACAGTCATTTACTCCCTTCTGTAGCCTCAGCACACTGCATAGTTAAATAAACAAAGCACACAATTCACTTCAATTATTTCTCATTTATTCCCTCGGTAAACAGTACCACAGAACAAACAAAGCACATTAGCATTATTTTCTGTCTTCTCTCTGGACAATCCAATAGGCCATTTAGAACAGCATTCTTCCAAGTATAGTATTCGTTTTAACATCAAGTTTAAAAACAAATCAAAACCTCTCCTCTCTAACAATACAAGCCTCAACTGCTCATTTCCAGATAAAATACCCCTATTTTGCTAATCTTTACTTTGCAAAGTATACATTTTGAATGTAAACTATATTCTCCTTATTGTTTTTAACAAATATTTTAAACTCATACTTTAAAATCTAAATTGGCACCTCTTTCCGGGGATGTCCGTTGTGCCCACCTGGAATTGCATTATCCAAGAACCCACCCATAATCGTTCTTCTCAGTTGTGTTGTTTATGATTCCAGAAGAACAAGTCACACAATTGGCATTTATTTGATATACAATGCACTATACACCCAGGGGCTGTTGGTGGCTTCAGAAAGTGATGTGCCGTGAGAGTTGTTTGTAACATTATCTCTACATTCACCAGACAGGCAGTGCTAGCGCCCTTTCCAGTTAAACAGCTCCACCCCACTCACATACTCAAACTGAGCCAGGCACTAGATGTGGGCGAACCACTGAAAGCTTGAGCCAGGTTCGAGCATGAAGCCTGGTTCTGGCTCAACTCTAGGGGGCATATTATCAAGGGGGTTTATCTCTGCTTTTTTGGCTTTAAAAGCCAAGAAAGCAGAGATAAAATTATCTCCCTATTACCTAGCTGTCGCTAACACGTTAGCGACAGCTAGTAGGAGATAGCGACCATCTTGGGCCCCGCTTTGCATGTCAGTGAAATTTATCACTAATGACATGCAAAGTGGGCGTGCCAAGATGTTAGCGACTGGAAACAGTCGCTAACATCGCTATCTCCTATTACCAACTTTTGGAGATATTCGCGCTAAGCGCGAATATCTCCAAAAGCTAACACATGCCCTGAGCAGTTCTTGGCCATGTTATCCAATGGTAGGGGGATAACATGGCTAAGAGCATTAGCTCGGTAATGCATGAATATAGCTGACTTTTCACCGATATTCATGCATTTCGGCCGATTTTTATCCCTTAGGAGATAAACCTTGATAATAGCAAGGTTCCTAAGCGATAAAAATCGCCGCAGCACGGCGATAAAAATATTGCCGCTAAGCCAACATAGCGATAATTATCGCTAGTTGTTGGTAATATGCCTCTAGGTTCTCTTGGACCCTCGATCCCAAAACTATTCGAATCTTCCTATGACTTCTGCCTACCACCCACGCCGTAACTTCATAAACCAGGAATTAAGGGCAAAAGCAGTGACATTTGATCTAAAACTGAAAAAATAGATATCTCGGTCTAGTGGCTGGCTTGGACTATGTGAAAAACAAGAAGACTTCAGATCAATCCCAGCTTTGAACAATTGGTGTGACCCATGGCAATTATTTAATTTCACCATTCCTCCTTTTCCCTCATTAGCCCATATGAGAGCACTTTGAAAGATGTGAGTTCAAGCTGCGTGCTATACAAAACCTCCCTTACATTTGATTTAATAGACTATGCTGTTGCTCAGTGTATAATTACTGATGCTACATAGAGGGCGGACCTGATAATTGACAGTCTCTTAATTCGCTAACTGCATCTCCTCAGGGTGGCTAGGAGGAAAAGCATGAATGTTTCAAAGTTCATGTTAATAACTTTCACTTCTAATAAATGCCACTCACAGGGGGGACCTGGCTTGGCAGTTCGATTTGGACTGTTCCCATGAGGCACAGGGTCAAGACTGATTCGCATATGGCCATGTCTAAACTTGTGTGGCATGGAGGGCAAAGGAATGATGGATTTAACCCAGAACTCTTGACTGGGGGTGAATGTTTTGATTTATTCTGCATTCCGTCCATCAACTGTGTGTCATTTACTCACAGCAATATAATCAGATGTACTAAGATGAAATGTTTCCAAACTTTAAAGATATACCGTCTTTTGAATTTTGGGACCCACTTGTGGGACACCCCCGCGCCGCACGGCCACCAGCTGCTGCGTGTGTTCCCCTCTGCCTGCCTTCTGCCTCGCCGCCGGCCTCGCTGACGCCGTGGTCGCTCCCCTCTGGTTTCCCAGTTGTTTTGCCCTAAATTTGTGCTTGTCTGTTTCTGCCGTCTGCTCGCGTATTTTGCTGTTTTTCCTTGTTTTGCCCGTAATTTGTGCTTGTCTGTTTCTGCCGTCTGCTCGCGTATTTTGCTGTTTTTCCTCATTTTGCCCTAAATTTGTGCTTGTCTGTTTCTGCCGTCTGCTCGCGTATTTTGCTGTTTTTATTTGTTTTGCCCTAAATTTGTGCTTGTCTGTTTCTGCCGTCTGCTCGCGTATTTTGCCGTTTTTATTTGTTTTGCCCTAAATTTGTGCCTGTTAATTTCTTTGTATCCCCTGTGCCGTGTCCAGTTTCCTTCCTGATTGGCCGCCTACCTCGCCGCCCTCCGCTCTCGCTTCCCGCCACCGACATTGGCCCCGCCCCTTTTTCTCTTCTGTTCCCTCCCCGCTCCCGCCTCCCAGCTGCTCCGCCCACCCGCGCACTTCGCCTTAAATGGCGACCGTGCGGACGCGCAGCGGTCACGCGCAGCGGGCGCGCCGATTGTGCGCCGAAGGCGCGCCAAAGGTAAGCCCGTCTACGCCCGTCCGCGACCGGATCGCGACCAGCGCCAGGACCCCTGGCCCCCGAAGACCCCGACCGACCCGCCTGACGTACTCCGCCGCCACCCTCACCGCTCTCAACACCGGCCGACTCCCAGAATGCCATCAAGCCTCTCCACGACGTACCCACGGACCCTTCAGCTGCCACGCCTGCAAGTTCACCTGCATCCGGACCTGCCTCGCACCAGCACCCACCAAGCCGAACACCAGCAGTACCCACCTCAAGTGCATCCTGCTCAACACCCGCTCCATCCACAGACATGCCATCGAACTCTGGAACCTCCTCGACACCACAGCTCCAGACGTTGCCTTCCTCACGGAGACCTGGATGAACGCCTCTTCAGCTCCCGACATCGCCATCGCCATCCCAGAGGGCTACAAGATCGTCCGGAGGGACCGAAACGCCAACCAGATGGGAGGAGGCATCGCCATCATCCACAGGAGCACCATCCGTCTCACGACCAGCACCGACAACTCCCTGACCACCGCCGAACACCTGCATTTCCAGATCCACACCAACCCGAACACCACCCTCAGAGGCACCCTGATCTACCGACCCCCTGGACCACGCACACAATTCAGCGAGGACATCGCCGACTTCGTCAGCCCACATGCCCTCCCCTCCGCTGACTACATCCTCCTGGGAGACCTCAACTTCCATCTGGAGAACAACAACGACCGCAACACCAGCACCCTGCTCGACAACCTCACCAACCTGGGACTCAAGCAACTGGTGTCCACCCCCACCCACCTCGCCGGACACACACTCGACGCTGTCTTCTCATCCAGCAAGGACATCAACTTCAGCCACACCACAGAGCTTCAATGGACGGACCACAGCTGCGTCCACTTCACCTTCAAGAAAACAACGACCCACCACCACCAGCAACAGACCGCCCGCAGAAGCTGGAACAAGATCACAGCAGACCAGCTCGCCACCTCCCTGAGCCAGCACCCTCCTGCCAGCTCAGCGAACCCCAGCCAGGCCGCCGACAACCTCACGAAGTGGATCAGCAACTGCGCGGACGAACTCGCCCCACTGAGGACCCCGCCCAGCAGACCCGGCAGCAAGAAAGCCCCATGGTTCACCGACGAACTCAAGAGCTCCAAGAAGAACTGCCGAGCCCTCGAGAAAGTCTGGAGAAGGGAACCGACACCGGACAACAGGACCTCCTTCAAACTTGCCACCCGGAAACACCACCAGCTGATCCGCGCCGCCAAGAAAACAGCATTCAAGGACCGGTTGGACAACAACGCACACAACTGCAAGGAACTCTTCAACATCGTCAAAGAGCTTTCCAACCCCAGCGCAGGAAACAACGACATCACCCCATCGCAAGACCTCTGCAACTCCCTGGCTTCATACTTCCACAACAAGATCGCGGACATACACAACAGCTTCAACAACCAACCAACGCACACCATGACCGAACAACCACCCCCCACCACCACCCTCCACGCCTGGACCCCGATCAGCACCGAAGACACCATCCGCACGATGAACTCCATCCACTCCGGATCACCGACCGACCCCTGCCCTCACCACGTCTTCAACAAAGCCGACGCTGTCATCGCACCCCACCTGCGAGACATCATCAACACATCCCTCGACACCACCATCTTCCCCGAGAGCTGGAAACACGCCGAACTCAGCGCCCTACTCAAGAAACCAACAGCGGACCCCACCGACCTCAAGAACTACCGCCCCATCTCGCTCCTCCCGTTTCCAGCCAAAGTCATCGAGAAGACCGTCAACAAGCAGATGGCCGCTTTCCTCGAGACGAACGGATCCCTCGACCCCTCACAGTCCGGCTTCCGAGCCAACCACAGCACCGAGACCGCCCTCATCGCCGCCACCGACGACATCCGAGCCCTGATGGACAATGGAGAAACAGCGGCCCTCATCCTCCTAGACCTCTCCGCGGCATTCGACACGGTCTGCCACCGCACCCTAGTGCAGCGCCTCAGCAACGTCGGAATCCAGGACAAGGCGCTGGAGTGGATCACCTCCTTCCTCGACGGGAGAACACAGAGAGTCCGCCTACCACCGTACAAGTCAGAGGCCACCGAAGTCATCTGCGGCGTCCCCCAAGGATCATCTCTGAGCCCCACCCTCTTCAACGTCTACATGAGCCCCCTCGCGGCCATCGTACGCAAACACAACCTCAGCATAATCTCCTACGCCGACGACACCCAGCTGATCCTCTCCCTGACCAACGACCCCGCCGCCGCCAGAGCCAACCTGCACGAAGGGATGAAAGAGGTAGCCGAGTGGATGACGACCAGCCGCCTGAAACTGAACTCGGACAAGACGGAGGTCCTCATCCTGGGCCCCTCTCCCTCCGCCTGGGACGACTCCTGGTGGCCTCCCGCCCTGGGCACCGCACCCAAACCGACAGACCATGCACGCAACCTGGGCTTCATCCTGGACTCCTCCCTCTCCATGACCAGGCAAGTCAACAACGTCTCCTCGGCATGCTTCAACATCCTACGCATGCTACGGAAGATCTTCTGGTGGATCCCCACCGAGACCAGGAAGACCGTCACCCAGGCCCTCGTCACCAGCCGACTGGACTACGGCAACGCCCTCTACGCCGGGACCACCGCCAAGCTCCAGAAGAGACTCCAGCGGATCCAGAACGCCTCAGCCAGACTCATCCTCGACATCCCACGAACCAGCCACATCTCCGGACATCTGCGAGACCTTCACTGGCTCCCCGTCAACAAAAGAATCACCTTCCGCCTCCTCACCCACGCACACAAAGCCCTACACGACCAAGGCCCGAGCTACCTCAACAGCCGAGTCAACTTCTACGCTCCCAAACGCCACCTCCGATCAGCCAACCACGCCCTCGCCGCCGTCCCCCGCATCCGAAGAGCGACTACAGGAGGAAGGTCCTTCTCCCACCTGGCCGCCAAGACCTGGAACTCCCTCCCGACCGACCTGCGCCTGACCCAAGACCACCTCTCCTTCAGGAAGAAGCTGAAGACCTGGCTGTTCGAGCAGTAGCGGCTCCCCCCCCCCCAGCGCCTTGAGACCCCACGGGTATGTAGCGCGCTTTATAAGTGTCACTGATTGATTGATTGATTGAAGAGACTTCATCACATTTGTATGTGATGTTTGCTGCAAGATTTACATGCAACACATTTTCCAGGCTCGGTTTGTTGATCAGTACCACCGTGTAAATATGTTGATACCTTTCTTTCTTTTGTTTGATCTTTTTTATTAGCATGACAGAAGTAATTCTTATTTCATTTACTGCAGGGGTGTTCAAAGACTTTGCACAGTACACCATTTGTTAATGTCAGCATGCTCTGCTTGGTAAACCATTCCCCTAATACACAATCTGAGTGGTGTACATAATGCATTTTGACACGGGAAGGTCCCATGTTCAAGAGAAGTTAGCACATTTGCTGTGTCACTACTGCATGTTATATACTTGCATCCTACAGTTGCCTTAAGAGTCGTAAACCCACAATCTTTTGTAAAACAAGAAGAAAAACAGTGTTAGTTTGCCATATAGTCCAAAAGATTAACAACAACGTGATAACCAACAACAGTGTAGGGGAGAAGGTTCGCTGTTGCTCCATGCAGTTTCCGGTCACTGTGTGAAAGAAACATTCAATTATTACCTCATTATCCTAGTTCACCCTGCATCTTATGGCATAGTATGCATCTGCAAAATCAGCTAAGCACTGAAAACTCAATATAAGTGCACTGGGACTTGTTCACTTATTACGCTGCATCGTCATCATTATTATTCCCATCAAAGCACAGTGCTGATTGTAGGGCCGTCAACAGTGGATCCCAGTTTGAGGAGATAGATATTTTCACAGGCCCAGAGTGTCTTCTCTGTGGTGGGATATACCCCCCGCCATAGCCCACTTAAGTATTGAAAAGGACCAGGCTTGGATGACTGGGAATCACTGGATTTCCAGCATCGTGTAATAAGGCACTTGGCTACCATCAGGCCAAGGTCCAGAAATCTAGTGGTAGCTTTATGTTTCTTATCCCTTGAGAACATGCCCAGCAGGCATATCTTCCATGAATTTGTGAGTGGTCTGTCAGTGCACTCGGATAGGTGTCGCGTTACCCCCTCCCAATAGTCACATAGTACGGGGCACAACCATAGAATGTGAAGGAAGCTGACATTGTGGGCAGTGTGCCTCTTTTCTATAATATAGATTGATTCTGTCTGGTGTAAGATATGCTCTGTGCCAAAGGTAATACTGAATCATTCGGAACTTGGCATTCGGATGGATGAATGTGGGGCTAGCTAACATTGTGTCCCACTCTTTTGAAGTGCATGGGCGAGCCAGGTCCGTTTCCCAGTGAGCGTGCAGGGTGCCCTGCCAAGTCTGCTGCCGTCTGAGTTTGAATTGCATCTGCAAACAATTTAGTAAGGTGTTTCCTTTCCCCCTGAACATGCACGTATTGTATTGTGAGATGTATTTGTGGTTCTTGCATTATGTCTCCCCAGTGTCGTTGCAATGTGTGTACCCAGGATGTGTGACTGATGAACAGACCCGGGGGCATACTCTCTTCTTCCACTAAAAGTGTTGAATGTCATAGGCGTGCAGTCACGTGGATGTCCCCATAGTGTGGATACCCATCTCATGCCATTTCGCGAGTTCAAAGTGAAAGGGATGAAGGATCGCCATTATGGTATATGGAGGACCGTTTTCAGCTGTGTCTGATAGGTGTAGTTCTGCAACCCATTTGGCCACCCACTGTATCTGGGACGCTAAATAAAAGTGTTCCAGGTTGGGTATCAGCATTCCTTGATCCGAGGGTAAGTACAGTTTCGTTAGCTCTACTCTACAATGGGATTTGTTCCATATGAGTTCACAAAGTGAACGTTCCAGTTGACAAAAAAAAGATGAGGGGCATATAGAGTAGTAGGTTTGCAAAGTGGTATGACAGTTGTGGAAGCACCACCATCTTAATCATTCTATCCTCCCTGCGACTGAAAGAGCAAGAGTTTTTCAAAATGCTATTTGCGATGTCAAGGAGGTTATCCCCCTGGTGAGGTTGCCATTCATCAAGTCTTGGTTGGTGTTATAAGTCCGAATGCCCAAGTACCAATACATGGTCGGCCGCTATATGACCCTCGGTGAGAACCGGGTCTGGTGTATGGGTGTCAAATGGTATGTTGATACCTTTCTTAAACCAGAGGTCCCAAAGATTAGATCGTATTTAAGGAATAGCAGATAATTCATTATTACTGTGGAAGGTATTCCCTTTAATGGAGGTCTTGATTTTATTTTGACATGTAAGGTAGAGTGCTTATACACTAACATCCCACAGGATGAGGCCATACAAATCCTTCAGTACACTCTGAGAATGAATAATAAGGACAAGCCCACCTTAGTTCAATTTGTGGCTCAGCTATCTGAAGAGGCTTTGACACAAGCCTATTTTGTATTCAAGAAAGATTTTTACTTGAAAACAAAAAAGGCTTGGCTATAAGTGCTTGTTTTGCACCGAATATAGCAAACCCTTATTTGGGCTCCTTTCAAGCACTTAAGGTATACAGCCCGTAGAACTCATATTTGAGTAATAATATCAGGGTTTGGTGTTATACTGATGACGTCTTCATACTTGACAGGGCTCTGTGGATGAATTGAATGCCTTTATATAATGGTTAAATGCCCAGAGTCCACACCTGAAGTTCGCGTACAACTCCAGTAATACTGAGATCAACTATTTGGACCTACCATTAATGCACAATGAGGGTAGTATGTTTGCTGTGCTGTATCACAAGCCAACTGACAGAAATTGGCTTCCATTATACAATAATCATCATGCAAGGTCCCTACGAGATAATTTGCCATTCAAATGTTTCTGCGCATTTGCAGGAGTTGCACTAATAAAGAGACATTGTTGCATGTCAAAAGTGCATCATGATTTTATCCTCTTTACTGTACAGCCTGGAAGTTGTTTCTATATGCCATATATCTTGATCTTGTATTCGAAAGCATCCATTAAAATGGCAGCCATCTAAACACAGCTTGTGATGCATTTGCAAACCATTCCCTTGCAAACTAAGGGAATGAGAAAAACTAGTACCCTGTGTAAAAAACAAATTCAAGTTTATCTAATAGCCAATTGCACCACAATTGATTAACCATAATACATATCCTAATGTTAAGTTAATTTAATAAATCTTCCACTCATAGTATACATCTTACTTACAATCCAGCGGTGACCATCTTTGTTTTTTTTATTACATTATGTTTATAACGAATATTAGTCGTCTTGTAGCCAATAATCCAAAATCAGATTTTACCACAAACATTTCATTATACATGATTACATATATTTTATTGCATCATAATACAGGATCAACTTATATTCAAGGCTGCCAACTATGACGAGGCACCGACCCAAAACAATTGATAGTTATACAAAAGTTCATACAATTTTCACCTACTATAAAAACAACACAACAGCTAGAAAAAGTAAAATCAAAGTGTCCTTGGGTCTTGTGTGACACATTTTGGTTAAATAATGCTAACACTATACATCCAACTCATATGCACTCAAAATGAATCCCATGAGTTATAAAAACGAATGGAATTCATAGTCCCTATTACCTTCAAATTCAAAGCAACTTGAACCAACTTTCAGAGTAATTCCCATACAGTACAAAAAATGAGGGAGTTCGTGTTCCTTATTGAGCCCCAGGTCAACAGATCTCAAGCGACAAATCCATTTTGCCTCACATTGCCCGAGTGTCAGTATCCTATCTCCTCCTCATTGATCACCTGGTATAACATCAATACTGTGAAAGCGTAATGGTTTCCTATCTTTCTTTGCACATTCATGTGAGGCTAATGGGTACAAAGTAATCTTATTTCACCATGCTATCACATGTTCCATAATGGGTATCCTCAACTCCCTCGCTGTACTTCTAGCATAGATTTTGTTTACAACCACAGATGATCACATAGACTGCAAATTTTGTTCGAAAATTCATAAAAGGGTTGATTTTATAATCCTGATTAGTATTATATTTAAAAGTGGCAAACTTATCAACACCCAATTTACATGCAGTACAGGTTGTGCAGGTATAAAAGCCCAATGGTTGATCTGGTGATCAAGTTCTCCTATCTGTAATAGTGATGGCAATAGTGAGGGTAATATAACTGGGACCTACAATTTCTTTAATAGTCCTTCCCCTTCTATGAGTTACGAAAGGCTTCCTTGGGAGTATGATCTCCAAACTGGGAAGGGTGGACAGAAGCTCTCGATATTTATTGAGAGTTTTATATTTGTGTCTATTATTCATAGAATAAGAAGTGATAAATGCCAAACAGCTATCATTTTTCTCTTTTATTTTGTTTTTGATTAGGTTTTTTCTCTGTATTGTTTTAACTTTCTGTTTAGTTTTCTCTAAATTCATAAGGTTGTATCCTCTCTGTTTCATTTTATTGATCATTAAATCAAGATTCCTTATCTTCACTACAGTTCCACCAAATATGGAGCATCTCTCTATATCGAATGGCTTTGATCATACCGGCTGATTGTGCACAAGAGGCCTGTAAATACTATTACATGCCGTCAGCATTCAAAATAAAGTGGTGTGAATTTTGTTGTCTGAGGTTTAAAACCATACATCCAGAAAATATGTATGTGTCTTCTGGAATGCTATTGTAAGAGGTACATTGTATTCATCAGACCTCCAAGGATCTACTAGATATAAATCATTCTTAAGGATGTCAACCTTTTTAGTTCCAGGTTTTAATTGTTTTTTTTGATCTGTGAGAGGTATCATTGGCAAGCTCCTGAATGTAATTATGAATGTAATTTAAAAAACCCATAATAATTGACTCAACCACTCCTAACGCACTCTTATATATCTGCTGCAAAGGTTCGGTCTCATCCATCTCATTGGCATAGTAATTCACTAAATTAAGGGAAAGGCCAATAACCACAGCCATTAACGACAACCTTAGCCTAGTGCCAACAACCCTGTGGATACCTTATTATATCACTAAGGACTCACTACAGACCACTACCCAAATAAATCTCAACCTCTGCAAGACCTGCTGAAGCAAACAGCACATGAAAGTACTGCTTTGGTATATAAACTTTCGGCAAATTGTCTTTAAGATGTGTCTCTTGTAAAAAGAATACTTCAGGGGAAACAGCAGCCTGCCATCTCATCAATGCATCCCATTTACGTCTATTTACCATACCGTTAACGTTACATGATACAATTCTATCTTTATGACCCATTTTCAAATACTATTTATCAAAAAGGATCTTATTGTGAGCCCCTTAACCAAAGAGGAATCTGAACAGGCTGTTACGATTTTGATGTAAACAATTACTGAACCCCACAAGTGTGTATGCAAAGAAGATAACATTTCTAAACCCCTCAACCTTATCACATAGAAACGTATTACAAAGGTGCACATTTTTAGAGGAATGTGAGAACCCGCAGTCCCCCACCCCACCCTGGGCCCCCTCAGGAGCCCCACTAAGAAATGTATAAGGAAAAAAAAACACTCAAAAGAAAACCCACCCCCAAAGAGAGGGGAAGTGCCCACACTACCCCTCTCCGAACGTGTCTAACTAAGCTGGGTGCCATGACACTGCACCCGGTTGCACAAGCAAACCCCCGCCACACCATCACAATTCCTGTAGGTTAAAACAACATCAGGTATAACAATGCAGGCTGCCATCCAATAAATCCTGATATAAAATATTGATCTCTATATATCACAATTTATAACAGTTGTAATTGAACCCAAATATAGCAAAACAGGCAGGCAGTCCTCAAGAAAATCCTAATATCAATTTACTGTAGTAATCACTATATCGCTATATATATCACAGTTTATAACATACAATTAGGAATTATTAGAAATCTGCTGTAGGAGCTCCTCTGACTGAGACATTGCAGGACAAGTGTAATTGCCTTTTTACCAACACCTTATATTTGGATTGCTGCACAATTGTTGCTTGAGCACCCTCAGCTTTAAATAAATAGCGCATGTTAACAAAATCTTTTCGACGTCTAGCTGCAGAGGCAGACACATCAGGAAAAATACGACAGATTATTGCATTTGTTAACACCTGCTCCCCCAACTTTACTAAAATGGTACGTGGAAATGTTTACCTAATGGACCGATGTGCTGGCACCCTATGAGCTCTAGTTAATGTCAAGTCACTGGAGTATTCCGGGACGACATGAGTTCTTAAAAATGAATCAGCCCATTAAAGAACATGTTGGCTCTCACATACCTTCAGAATCCCTACAATGCATATATTGGTACGACATGAATGAGTTTTTAGTTCCTCTTGCTTTTTCTCCAGCAGGTACTGTTGTTTATGAAACTGGTTCACCTTCTGCATCATAGTGACCTGGTCCTCCAGCTCTGAAATCCTGTACCCAGCTTTCTTTAGCCCCTCTGAAATCTGGGAAACAGTATCCTTGACTTGGGAAAGCCTAGCATGTAAAGCCATAATTTCTATAGCTTGTGAGGCCCTGAGTTCTCTGATCTCATCCAAAATAAGATTGAGCATGTTTTTAGTACCCCATTACATAATGACTGTCTTGCAACCCTGCCGGGACCCTCATGCTGTGGTCCTTACACCGATTCAATGAGCACCTTTTCACTTCCTAACAGACTCGGTAACAGAGGGCAAAGACAATGCAAAATCTTCTGAAGAGCAGAAGGAGGCAATTGAGAAGAGTCAGAGGGGGGATGGGGAGCTATAAACTGAAAGCCATCTGATGCAGCATCCCCTACACCTGCACCTGTTTTTTGCAAATACAGGATACTCGTTGACTTTGTCCAGGCTTAATTCAATCTCCAGAAAGGTCTGCGCTAAATTTTCCTCAGCAATTTGCTAAGATATAAAAGATTCAGCTGCCAGATTGTTATCTTCCAATACTTTATCATCAGGTAAGAGAGTAGCACTTGTTCCTTCCATATCCATATGCATATCAAAAAGCTGAGAGTGTTTTGAACACCCCAGTTGTCCTCAAGGTTTTCTCTTTTGATAGCCATCATTAGCTGCTTGTGCAGTGAAGAACTATTCGCGTGAGCTGCCACCTGACCTATGAATTTTTTGAACCTCTGTGTGAAAACTGAAGTAACCCAATTGGCTGCAGCACCAGGTATTTTAGAATGATTTTACATACTTAAAAAGTCCTTAGCTATTAACTGTAGTTTGAGAAAACTGTTAGAGTGACAGTACCCCCAGAAAGGCAATTCCTCCAAGAACCTAACCAGTGACCCATAACCATATAGTAAATTAAAATCCTTTGAACAGTTGAATAGTCCAAAAGCCCTTAACCACTCAGAGAGATAACATGGCAGTTCACTACCATATCTGACCACTCTCAATTGGCTAGGTTCCACATGATGTTTTCAAGGACCTCAATTGTCTGTAATTCAGTGAGACTATTCAGCATTGGCTACACGCTAACTTAAAAAAAAAAAAAAAATTTGTTTGTTTTGTTAGATCGACTTACATAGATGATGCAGCAGGGTTAAACAATAACTCTTCATGATGTCGTCCATTGAAATTGTGCACAAAACCTCACAAACTTTCATAAAATAAAATAGTGCTGTAGTGAGGTGGAACCTGCCCAGCGACCCTCAACTGGGTAGTGGATATGCTCCTTGCCTCCACTACCTGCAGAGCATCACACTTACCCCCAGGGAGAAACCTGGCGTCTTGGACCCCCGTCGCCTTGTAACACACCAGCAGACCTCTTCAAACCCAGTGTGATTGCTGTCAATGAGTAGTAAACATGAACTTATATTAATGTGCTGCCTACATAGAGCTGCTAAGGGTTGAGAACACGTTAACTGTTGACTGGGATGCGCCGAAATATTTGGCAAGAAGAATGTAGTTGCAACATCAACAGCTAACATTGAATGTGAGCCACAATCAAAGTTTTCATATGTTGTACTTACTCTGTGTAGTGTTTCTATGACCTCCATCAACACTGACCAGTGTTCAAGTTTCTCATATTGCCTTTGAGTGCTCATATATGTGTACTATCCAAACACAAGTGACCAACATCTGTTTTACAGAAACTGCATCTGAGTGAGGATGTGGCAGGGGCCACTTTCATGGCGGCCGGAAGTTCTACACCAGAGCTGTTTGCCTCAGTTATAGGTAAGTCAAAAAGTGCTTAACATACTGTAAATTAGGATTCTTGCGCATGGCAGACAATGGTCCACACAGTCCCTTAGCACATCAGTGACCCAAGAATTACAATAATTACAATACTCTGCTTATTTGTTGCTGTATTAAAAGCATTGAAATGCCCAAGAAATGGACAGGGATATGATTGACCAAAATATGGATTTTATTTCAGGTTTGCAGAAAATCTCCTTTGGCAGCATTATAACTAAAGCTGTTATATTATAAGGCCTACCTAGTGCCATTCTTCATTCTAGCAGTTCACGTTTTCAAATAATATCCCACAACATCATGTAGATTTGTGGGAGGCCTGGAGCCGGATTTGAGATCTAGAAATCCCTTTATTTTATGACGTGGCAGAGAACGTAAAAAGTTCACTGCTAAACTATAATATCACTAAAGATGCTTCTTAGAGATTCTCTATATAATAAAAGAAAAATCATGCTGTCCTCCACGGACAAGTTCCCATTTTTACTCCTGGTACACATCCTTACTGACTAATAACTGCTGCCTAATTTTGACAAATCTAAAAAAAATTTAATTTAAGGTCATGTTAATTAGCAGGTATATAGATAATAAATGCATTGTATTGCAGCAGCAATATGTTCCCTTTTTTGCTCAAGAACCGTGTTTAGATTTACAATTACTGTCTGAGAATTTTGAAGCAGAGCAGTCTATGATTTGTTGAGCACTATAGCGAATGAATTTGAAGCCAACAAACTAGAAATATAAGGAGTTTGTGTCCAGGGATAAAAATCTCATGTGTGAAGGGCACTTTAAAAATTTTTTTTAGAGTGTTTCATCATCATCCAACTTTATTTCGGTTCAAAGTACATAACAACAACATCAAGATAAAATCACAGTACAACTCCATAATAGGTTAATATACTAAAAGTACAAATATATGGATATAAAGTGCTGACTAAATTTCCCCAGTTCTCCAAAGCCGATCGCCCAGAGGGGAGGGGGGGCGGAGTGCCATCATTTATAAGAATAAGTGGGACCATCGCAGGGGCGATGTTACTTCCTGGGGTGATTGTGAGGCCCTTGATTTTAGTATTCGCTTCTCAGCTAACTTCACTCTGGGAGGCTCCCTGATTTACAGGCCCCCTGGTCCGGTGGGCCCTTTTTTTGAAGTGTGGGGCGATGGTGTTATTTCTCTAGCCTAGCAAATTCTCCCATTACATGGTGTTAGGAGACTTCAATATTCACTTTGATCAGGTAGATAACAAGGATTCGCTTGACTGTCTGGACACCCTGCACCAGGCTCAACTGTCTCAGTGGGTTAATCTTGCCACCCACCAGGCAGGCCATATACTAGACCCTATTTGCACCAATTTTCCCCTTTGGTTGGAGGATCCACGTCCGGTCTCATGGTCCGACCACTTTTTAACTTATTTTTCTTGGGAAGTTATCAATGGCAAGCCATCAGCACGTTCGTAGGCAAACCAGCCCTAGGCAAAATTAACCCTCTTGTTCTCAGCCAGGCCTTGGAAGCTTCCAGGCCCACCCTCTAGGGGTATCTCGAGGGCCGGCGTGTTGAATTACTAACTGGGTCTCCAGTGCAGTGGATTTGCTTGCCTTGTCACCAAGTCCAAGACTGTCTAGGGATTCTCCATCTAAAACCATGGTTTACTCTTGACCTCAAAGCAATCAAACATGAATCCAAGATCCTCGAGCATGCTTGGCGCCGCAGCGGATATTTCCATGCGGCCAAGCAGAAGCTCTGTATTAAACAAAAAATCTACAGTGGGGCGATTTATTTTATTTATTTATTTATACAACTTGTATAGCGGGCAAATACCCTAAGATGTCTCGGCGCTGCTGGATATAAAGCTCAGGAGGGGTTCTAATTTATTATTGACTAAAAAGCCATGTTTTTAGCAGTTTCCGAAAAGTAATTAAGGATGGACTGATTTTTATATGTAGAGGGATAGAGTTCCAGAGTCTAGATACAGATACTATGAATCGTCAGTCACCCCAGTTCACTTTTTTTGTTCTCGGAACTGAGAGCAGAAGAGCTGCAGATGAATGTAGCGTTTTTTTGGGCAAGTAAGTGCATAAAGCTTTTTTTAAGAATTCTGGGCCAGTGTTATTCATAGCTTTATAAGTAATACAGAGCACCGTAAACTTGATGCGACTCCTGACCGGAAGCCAGTGGAGTTGGCGAACAATGGGGGTGATGGAAGAAAATTTTGGTGTGCCTGTCAGAATTCGGGCGGCCGCATTTTGAATTAACTGCATTTTATTCAGAACTTGTTCTTGGGCATTTAGTAGCAAACCATTGCAGTAATCAATTTTAGAGAGTACTAAAGTACACATTAGGGGTTTGCCTGCTCCAGAAGGAAGAAAAGGTAGTAGTTTCTTAACCATCCTCAGAGTGTAAAAGGATGAGGAGACTACTGCATTAGCATGGTTCAAAAATGATAACTTGTTGTCAAATAGTACCCCCAAATTCCTGACTTTAGTAACAGGCATGGGGGGGCTCCTAGGTCCGATGGCCACCAGACTGAGGACCAAGACGGAGTCAGTTTTCCAAAGACCATGACCTCCGTCTTGTCAGAATTTAATTTCAAACAATTGTGATCCATCCAGGAGCTGATAGCCATCATACCTTCCTGAAAATTAGCCGCAACAGTTCCTCCGTTGTTATGGATGGCGAGTACCAACTGCGTGTCATCTGCATATGATGTCACCCCTATTCCATATGTTTTAATGACCCTCGCCAAGTCCGAAACATAGATGTTAAATAGTGTCGGACTTAGCGAGGATCCCTGGGAGACACCACATGGTAGAGTAAAAACAGGGGAATAGAAACTACCCTGTTTAACAGACTGATTGCGGCCAGACAGAAAAGAAGTCAGAAGAGTTTTTGGCTTTGCCCTGGATGCCAATGTGGGCTACACGGTCGATCAAGATGTTGTGATCGACCGTGTCGAAGGCCGCAGATAAGTCCAATAAAATCAGGACTGCTGCTTCTCCCTGATCCAATATCAATCTGATCTCATCTGCTGCTTTGATCAGTGCTGTCTCCGTCCCGTGCCCTTTCCTGAACCCAAATTGAGTTTCATCAAGAAGATTATTTTGATCAATGTAATCCATCAGTTGGCAATTCATAATCTTCTCAAATATTTTAGAGGGAAAGGGAAGAGATGCAATCGGTTGATAGCTTTTGGGTTCTAAAGGATCTAAGTCTGATTTTTTCAGTAATGGTTTTATGATCGCTGTCTTCCAGATTGACGGGTAAGAGCCTGACAGAAACATAGAATTACAAATATTTGTAAGAGTTGGGGCTATCAGATTAATCACTGGTTTAAGAACCATAGGGGGACACGGGTCCAAAGGAGACCCCGACTTAATACTAATCATAGGTTCCTCTAGCTGCAGTTGAGAAATTTGCTTGAATTCATTAAAAATTGTAAGGGAAGAGGGGTCATTCCTAATAGAACCAATGGGTTCGGTGCTCATTTTAGCCGCAAAGTTTGAAAAAATATCATTTACCTTGGATTGAAAGAAATCCGCTAGGTCCATTACACAGATTTTGAGACGGTTCTGTGGTAATACTTACTGGTGGAATAGATAGTTTTGTAACAACTTGATAACGTTGTTTGGTGGAATTTTTAGCTAATTCTATTTGCTCAAGATAGAACTTTCGTTTTTCTATAATTAGAAGCTTTCTATATTCAGACAAGGCTTTTTTATATATATCTTTATCGTTGTTATCATAGTTTCGGCTCCAGTGCCTTTCAAGATTTCTGCAACGTTGACTCTCTAACCTAAGGGTTTCTGTGAACCAAGGGGCAGAAGGTATGTTACGATCGGGTAGCATTTTATTGAAGGTGCTAGCGAAGTAAAAGCGTTGTTGAGCCAAGCATTATAGTTCTCTGAAGCTACATTGGGGTCTATTGTTCCTTTTGGTTGAGTAAAAGCCAAAGTAGATTGTAAAATTGAACCATCTATGTTCTTCCAGTCTCGGAATTGGACATGTGAACGATTGGTAGTCTGTGAATTTTTATAATTTCTAGTTACAATAGTGAACATTACAGCTGCGTGATCTGTCCATATTAACGGTTTCACTGAGTGCAGAGTGATATTAGAGTTATTAGTAAATATACCATCAAGGGTATGTCCCGCCTGATGGGTGGGAGAAGTGCTCAATAATTTAAGGCCCGCCGAGGCGAAATCCGAGATAAGGGCTGAAGAGTCCCTATCATTATTAGCTTCTAAATGAAAATTAAAATCTCCTAGTATTGTATAATCAGTATTAGCTGCTATGGGTTCTAATAAAGTGTTGATACCTGCCAGGAATGAAGAACGAAGGGTCGGTGGACGATAAAGAAGAGTACCTTTAAAAGATTGCACAGGAGAAAGCATAATGGAGAAGTTTACTTCAGGCCAAAATGCAATTCTATGCAACTCACATTGAATCTGCTCAAAACAACGACAACATTTTTTTTCCTATTGTACAGAGTTTTACGTGCCCTGCCGCTCTATCTAGGGAGTCTCCGTCCACAGACACTTGGTGGGAGAGCCTCTCCAATTTCTTCAGGGATAAAATCCTTTCTATTCAGACGGCCTTCTCCTCCTGCAACAAGGGGATTGGGGAAGTTGTGGTGTCACCACCCGCTGATCCCGACCATTCTCTGCATGCCTTTAAGCTTGTGAACCTTTCTGAGTCCCTTTAAAATTCTTACAGTCCTGAAGTCTGGCTCTCCATCGGACCCCTATCTGGCCAGAATGTTGGCAGAAGTTGCTGAGACCATTAATAATGAGGTGAATGGTATCAGCAATCTGTCTCTTCAGGCTGTCTGCGTTCCAGAGTCCTAGAAGCAGGCCAAGATTTTGCCTCTTTTAAAAAAGCCGTTGCTTTACCCACTTAGAACAGTGATCTACCGTCCCATCTCCCTTCTACCCGGCTTGGCCAAGGTGTGCGAGAAAGTGGTGAACAGACAACTCACGGAGTTTGTTGAGAGAAAGGGCCTGCTGCATCAAGGTAGTCAGGGTTCAGAGTCTCCCACAGTACCGAGTCTGCCCTAGTGGAGGTTTTGGAGGCAATTAGGAAGTGTCTGGATGACGGCGGGAAGGCAGCATTAATTCTGCTTGACCTGTCGGCGGCATTCGACACTGACATCCACTCCCTCCTCCTCTCGCTTCTAACCAAGATCGGGGTGTCGGGTGCTGTTTGGGGCTGGCTCAGATCCTTCTTGGAAGCATGGGCTCAGCAGATATGGCATCCACCATCCTCGTACTCTCCCCAGGCAGTGACCACAGGAGTCCCACAGGGGTCTTCCCTTAGCCCACTCCTTTTTAAGATTTATGTCACACCTTTGGTTTACCTGGCAGGGGAACTTTGGGCTAAGGTCATGGCCTACACAGATGACATTCAGCTTCTTTTCACAGTGGTTTAAGAATGTGGACTCTGTTTCCTCTGCTCAACACTGTCTGTCCTCCCTTTTTCAATGGCTAGCTGCCGCACCAACAACGATAAATCGGAGATTATCCTATATGGTAAGTTTCCCCCAATTTTGGAGAAACTCCTTGGCCCCCTGAGTTCCCTATCTCCACTTCTACAGGGAAGCCTGGGGGTGTGGTTTCCTTCACTACACAGATCAAGAAACTTTCTGGGAACTGCTTTGGCTTTTTGAAATCTTTGAGGAAGTTTCTCCCTCTCCTGTCTAGGGTAGCGAAAGAGACTGTCATTTGAACCCTTATTCTGTCTCGTCTGGACTATGCTAATGCCCTTTATATAGGCATCCCGGGCTATCTATTAAAAAAACTCCATGTGGTCCAAAATGCGGCAGCCATACTCCTTCTTGAAATTCCCGCCAGGACTAGCATGAGACCCCACTTGCGCTCTCTGCACTGGCATCCTGTAGCCGACCGGGTCAAATTTAAATATTATGTCATGGCCCATCATGCTCTTCATGGCCGTGGCCGCATTTACCTGCAAAAACACTTCGCCTTCTACATTCCAGCGCAATATCTGTGTTCCTTGTCCCAGCGCCTCGCCCAGGTCGCCCGCTTTAAATGTCAGAGGCTTGGAGGCAGCTCTCTAGCTCGAAAAGCTGCTGTTGCCTGGAACGCTCTCCCTTTCGCCCTCCAGAACATTCAGGACCCGCTGATCTTCAAGAAGAACCTGAAAACATATCTCTTTACATAAATCCCTGATGGTTGCCCCTCTCTGCTCTGTGCTGGGACACTCTTGAGTACCTGTGCGCAATACTAATTAAATTAACATAAAATAAAAATAGTTACATACAGACAATAGATATTAGTTTCTGTGTGCATCTTGTGACAGTCATATGATTGGCCCTCTGTCTTGTGCACCATATCCAAGATTGAATTCTCAGTCCTTTTTATCCAAAGTTACGGACATGTTGCTTATAATAATAAAACAGTCACGATTATTGGATTAATTGTCATTGCCCTAAAAAACATAATCTTATACCATAAGTGAGTTTTTCATAGCATTTAATGATGAAATTGTGATACAATATGATAATTATACAATTCATAATCAATGTAGCTTAATGTGATCCTAAAAAAACATTAACATTTTAGACCTTTCTTTTTCCGTAAATAGCTAACGGTAAATTAAAATCTACTAATTCCAAATACAAATATTCGTGAGCTGTCAGTTTCCTGTATTGTTAGGGCCTTGAATATTTCCTGGTCATCAACCCCAAGCAAAGCATATTTATCCATTTCCTTCAGAAACTAGCATATTCTGGGCAAAAAAAGGATATGTGCAATATCTTCTTCAGCGTCTAACCCACATAGGGTGCATTTGAGTTTCTTTCCTCCTACTAGTTCAGATACCCACTTAACTATAAAAAAATTAATCTGGAAAATCTCATAACATAAATTCATGTATAGGGTTTTTGCTAATTGGGGTTGAATTTCATCCCAAACAAATTCAAAGCTGGGGATTGATTTAAAGGTTAAAAATTGTATAGTAAGTCTTCCCGCTGTAGAATCTAATGTCACCATATTCACGACAAAGTTCCAGTAAGTGCTCTTTAGCTCCGTTTTAGAAACTACTGTCAGTGAGGTAGGGTCTGTCCAAATCTACTTAGAGCCAGCTTAAAAAAACAGTTTCTCAAATGACTAAACCATGGAAATGTAAATTGTCATCAAGTTCCAATAATTCTCTCATCCCTTGTCTTTATGATTTTAACTCTTCTGTAACCCACATCCTAGTCCAATATAGTAGGGGTCTCAGTATAACTAAATACTCTACTCTTTTGATGCCAATGTTGTAAAACAGGGGAATCAAAGTAGTATTTTGGGGACGAGATGTAAAAGTCTGCATTATTTTATTTTCACATAAAAGTTATTAGTTCAGATTTTCTCCGCCCCCATAGCTCAGATCCAAAGAGGACTGCTGTTTAGGCTCTGTATTTTTAAACCTCCAATGTCAGGGAGATTGCCTTGATTTCAGTGGCTTGTAATTTCTTCACAATTGGCATGCAGTTTTGTATTAAGACTGTTTAGGCTTTGTTTAAATGTGGTTTCCAAGATCATTTTGAATCAATTGTCATACCAAGGTATGTAAAATTATTTACATGCTCTAATGGTGTATGATTTAACACTATTTCGTTTTTTAAAGCTTTTATGTGCCCATGTATATAGTCTTGTTAGGGTTTATTTCTAGTCCTTTTGATCCGCAATACTAGCTAAAACTGTCTAATATTCTTTGTAGTCGCCTTGTAGTCTGGGACAACAGATTTGTGTCATGTGCAAAGGTTAATGCACATATGTGGATCCCGCCCAACTCCGGTGAATCATGGGTACCTTTTTGTCAGTGCTGTACTAAATCATTTACATACAGTATAACCAGGGTAGGGGCGAGGACACAGCCCTGTCTCACTCCCCTCTTGACAGGGATGGCCTCTGTAAGTTCTCCCCCCGGACCCCAAAGTACTTTGGCGAAATTGTCTTGGTGAGGTCTGACTATTTGAGTCAGGATCTTCCGTGACACTCCCTGTTGTGGCAGGGATTCCCAAAAGAGATCCCTTGGTACCAGGTTGAACGCCACATCAGGTCTATGAATGCGGCATATGTGTCCTGCCTTTCATATATTTCCAGGCTATACAAGATAATCTAAAGACCTGGTCAATTGTACTAGTTTTTGTTCTAAAGCTGGCCTGGCATGGTGAAATGATGTCTTTCTCTACCATCCACTCATTTAGTTTGTTCAAAACCTGTTTAGCATAGACTTTTTGAAGAGTATCTATTAGGCACTTCTTTTAACTACCCTCTCCCATCTCTCTCCTCAGTCTCAAGCATGTTGCCACAGTCTCACCTCAAGAGAATGTGATGACCTGGTGAACACAACACATCACCCTCCTTAACAAAACATAAAAGTACTCATACAAAACACATTACACATGTTTAAAAGATTCTACAATTAAACAATACCAAATGTAAAACATAATATCAATAATTAAATACAAATCCATGAAAACAATTCTCCGCTAAATATAAAAAAACACTCTAAAGGGCTCTGTAAAATTACTCCCAACATTCTCTTTCCTCCTTTGGTCTTTCACTTTGACAAAATCACCAACCAAATGCTTTACTTCATTAACACGATGCTTACTATTATAATAACGTTTGTACTGCTCCTGTGATTTGCTTATAATTACTTTAACTTTATTTCAAGATACACATTCTTGCCTCTCCCATTACATCCATGCTTGGTTGTCTTTGGTGACCAGATCTCTGCCCTTGAGAATCTTCAATGGATAATACCCTGTGACTCTTTAGTAACACACTGTGGACCATTGTCATCCAGAAACTGCACAACAGTATTTGAATCCACTCACATTCACATCCAGTTCAGGCCACTTTGAACATAAATCAAACAATTCAAGAATATACTGACCAACTCCTTGTTGATCACAACCTGGCCCAAAAATTTCAATTTGAAGCTGTCCCAAGGACTACCAGGGCGTTCTTGTGGAGACAAAGGCAATCTAAATGTTACCAAGCTTTTATTTGCATGTACGCCCTCAACACGCTCGTGCAAATCTTTCAACCTCTAAGTCTATGCCTTGCTACCTTAATTTACCTTAATTTTCTGCTCATTCTTAATGATACCTAGGTTTCTTTCTTGGATAATCTCTAACACTTTCACTCTTTGGGCCCAATTCACAAGGGTAAAATGAGACAAAAGTCTAACTTTTTGACTTGCGGTATTCACAAAGGGCATTTACTACTTGTAAATGCCCTTTGCTAATATTAAAAAGTAGTAAAGTTCAACTTTGGCATTAACAAATGGCATTTACGAGTAGTAAATGCCCTTTGTAAATATCAAAAGTCGTAAAGTTAGACTTTCATCTCATTTTACCTTTGTGAATTGGGCCCTTAGAGTTTAGGATGAAATTAATCCGATCCCTAACAACAGAACTCCACTTTGTTCCCATGATAATTCCCTGAGATGTTTAATGTTGGCCCTCATAAAGTTCTTGTCAGGCAAACTGTTCAATAAGTATTATTTCACTTGACATACATTTTTATCTGATTCATAACATTTTAACCAATGGTCCATGGTTATGACTTCAGTGATTGGACCTTCCGCTGTTGCCGCATGCATGTCTTGCCATTGATCATTATCATAATATTCTGGATGTACCATGTTACAACGCATACCGTTACAACTACCTACTATTACAACGCGACCATTACAACGCATACCATTACAACGCATACCATTACAACGCATAGCGCTTTGAGGTGCTGGATAGTGGTAAGTATAATTTACTATTCTAACTCCAGTCCCCGTGGACACTAGGGAAGGTGTTGGATAGTAAATTATACTTATTCCCTATCCTAGAGCGCCCCCAGTGCAATGCGTTGTAATGGTATGCGTTGTAAAAGATGCGTTGTAATAGTAGGTAGTTGTAAAAGATGCGTTGTAACAGGTGTATACCTAATATTCTACATGTAAAGGAGCACTGCTCTGGTAATCTGCAACTTTACTCCTTGATGCTGGTAAATATTGTAATTTGTAAGTGTAATCTAACAAATTTAAAGATAATCTGGTTATTCTTGGTGCTGCTTTCTCCTTTCCAGCTGTGGAGAGTATTTTGGTGAGTGGTTTGTGGTTTGTATGGTTTGAGAATTCCGAGCACCAAATATATTGTCGGAATTTTTCAATTCCCTACACACATGCCTTCATTTCCCTCTCCATAATAAAGAATTACTCCTCCGTTGGAGAAAGCGAATGTGAAGCATACAGGATTGTGCATTCTTGTGAGTTTTCTCCAATTTGTGAAAGATCTACGCCCTACTCACAACCACTAGCATCAGTGGTATTAATGGTTTTGACAGAGGAGTCAAACCCTTGTAAAAGAATGGCAGAAAAAATGTCACTCTTGATGCAATCAAAGTAATTTTGATGAATACTGTTTCAATCAAATTTTCTAGAATTCCTCGGTAATGGTCTAATATCAACAGATTTTCCTGCCAAATCTTTAAGAAATATTTAGCAAAATTCAGCTAACCCAAGGAAAGATCTGACATCATCTTTGTAAATAGGAGTAGGAGCTTTCTTAATAGCTTCCACCAATTCTTTCTGGGATAAAATACAATTTTCTAACATTTCATGTCCCAAATATGTGATGGGATTAAGTGCAACACAACACTTCTTAATCTCTGCAATTACCCCTTTGTCACTCAATACCTTCAATACTCTCCTCACTCTACAATCATGTTCTTCTCTATCTTTACACATGGTCTCATCTTGAAAAAACACAACTGCTTCTAGATCTTTGAAGAGTTGATACATCAAGCATTAAAACACAGCTACGGCTGATACCATCCCAAACAGCTTGCATTTATACAGAAAACACATAAAAGGTGTGAAAAAGCTGTCAAATACTTACTCTTAGGGTGATGAGGTACTTGATGGCAAGCAGAAGTGAGATCTAGTGAAGCAAAGCACTTACATCTGTCAGTCACACTTGTTAAATCACATAAATCTATGCAAAGCCTCACTTTGCCATTAGCCTATTACACTACTACCAAAGGAGCCAACCATTTACCAGCTTCGATTCTCTCTATGATCTTTTCTTTTTCCAATTGTTCCTTAACTTCATTTCTGATACAAAATGATATATTTCTCACTTTGACAATGACATGAGTGTTTATATCCTTCAACTAAATCTTATATTAAAAACCTTGCAATTCACCATTATTCAGTGAAAATACTTTTGAAAATGAATTCTGTATTTGTTGCAAAACAAATTCTTCACTGTTTGAAATCAGAACATGTTCGACAGTATTCAGGTTTAATATGATACCAAGATTTCTCTGATCTAACCATCACATAACTGACGGCCCGTTTTCAGCAACATACGATTTCCCTTCAGTTTCTGTGCCCTTAAAGTCAAACTCGTCTATTTGATACCAGGGCATGGGTATTGGTTCACAAATGAAACTCATGTGTGTACATCAGTGGACACTAAATCATCTCCTAGGGTATCCCTGAATTTATCATTCCATGTTCTCCGATTCACAATTGTGGAGGGAGAACCAGATTCAGCTACTATATCAACTTGGACTCCACTCAAAGTGATAGAGCAGACTGGCTTGGTTCTTGAACATGCATTCAATCCCACCACATCATGATTAAGACTCAACACACATTTTTATCTCTTCATTAGTGTCTTGATCTGGAGAAGAATCTGATCAATCGTTAACCATTTTAGCATCAGATTTTTGTTCAAAGGGCTTTGTCACATCTAAAGTTTTAGAAGGCACAACTTTTCACACATTTTCTTTCTGTCCGTGTTTAAAAAAGCTGCTTTAACACACCTCTTTGAAAGTTCAGCCTTTTGTGCAATGGTAATTGCATCTTTCAGGGCTAAATCTCCAGTTGCCCATAGTATTTCCTACACATTGATATCATTAGTGTAAATGACGATTTGATCTCAGATAAGATCGTCATGAATGTTTCCATATTTACATAATCTTCAATATATTCTTATGATTATTGTTTGTTTCCATTGGCAAAATATTTAAATTGTCAATTGAAATCCAAACAGATGTTGTGAAATTAACATCAAGATTTTCAAGAGCATTTGTGAATACAACCTACCTGTTGGAGCTCTATTTTTTTGGCAATTGTTCATACACTCTTGAGCTTCAGGACCATCAGTGTGAAGCAGTATTTTAATGGGAGACAATTCTCCCCCCAAGTCTTCTATTGTTACACCATAATTTGAAAAAATAAGCTTTCCATTGTGGCTATTAAATCACTGGCTCACTTGGTGAAGGTGTTAGAGAGTACTTGATACTTCAATTTGTACTCATATTTCATATATGGAACTTGCCCGTAAGTACACATTAGAAGGTTTTTCAGCGAGAGGATTACAGAGCTCTTATCGAATTGAACACTGATGAATACTCTTGTGATATTTAGCAAGGAAAGATAGCCCATAAAACCATGCCGGTTCCAACACTATGAAGCGTCATGCAATAAATTCTGAGGTGCACCCATCTGATGTGTTGAACCAGCAGAAAGTGCGTGGGATACGGATGTATGACGTTACAACGCATACTTTTACCACGCATACCATTACAACGCGGTATTTACAACGCATACCGTTACAACGCATAGCGCTTAGAGGTGCTGGATAGTGGTAAGTATAATTTTATATTCCAACTCCAGTCCCCGTGGACACTAGGGAAGGTGTTGGATATAAAATTATACTTATTCCCTATCCTAGAGCGCCCCCCAGCGCAATGCGTTGTAATGGTATGCGTGGTAATGCCTGCGTTGTAGTGGTAGTGCGTGGTAAAAACTTCGTTGTAAACGTTGTATACCGTGGGATACTTATTTCAAGGCTCTGGAGAAGGTGTGAGGTACTGCACAAGATCAGTAAGTTAAATATAGGATTGAACATGGGACCGTTACGCACTGACAACAGTCATTTACAGTAAAACAGCCACAAAAGTTTAAAGGTACTCATGGCTGAAACAGTAAAGTTGGCTAATGATTAAGTTGTGTTTGAGTGTAGTTGTCAGCAAAAACTGTTCCGTTGATGGTCATGAGGCACAATGGATTTTGCCATTCAACATTATTCTGTAGCATGAGTTTGCTGAGGTTCATCAATCATCACCATTCGGTAGTAAATTTAACTCCGCGCAGACAAAGTAGAATATAAGGAATTTATTTCCAGAGATAAAAACCTTTACAGTAATAAAACCTCAACGCGCAAAGCAGAGTATACTTCTTTTCACTCTTGTTTCTCCCGATCTCTCTCCAGCACGTCATCACATTCTCATTTCAAGAGAATGTGATGACCTGGCAAACAGGACAAGGACTGGCTTGGACACCTTCCTGTACATAAACAATCATGCATGGCATTTTGCGGTTTTTATGTGTGCTGCACAATGCAGCACACATAAAAACTGCAAATACGAGGAGAAATAAGCATTTCTCTGTTTTGCGCCTTGTTAAGACCAGCTTTTCCATGGTCTTAATTTTGGAGCTGCCCCATTTTTATGCCACTCTTATAAATATAAGGCAGCGTCAAAATCAATGCCCACCGCAACACCCGTTGCTCACCCCTTTCACGCTAATTATAGAATGAAAAGGTGCCTTATTTACAAGCCAGCATTAAACAACGGTCAGTTTCTTAACACTGCCTTGTAAATAGGGTGAAGCCCATATCACAATCACAACGTCATAAAAGTGACTTCTGGTGGTGATAGAGGCTTGTAAATATGCCCCTTAGTCTCGCCAACGAATTGTAAACTTGTGAGTACTTTCTAACACTTGTGATTCTCTCATTTTCCACTTTACCTCCGTAGGTAAGGCAGTAAACAAGTCAGTGACACTTTCAATGTGTGCTTTTGGGATAGGAAAGTGTAATAATTTGAGGATGTGTAGGGAGAGGGTTTTGTGAACATGCACTTTGTAGACAAAAAGGAATTTGTTTACTTTCACAATTATACCACACCTAGACCTTTAGATTCTCAGCTCAACAAACAATTCACAATACTAGGCATTCACCTGTAGTTTAAAAAAACTAAACAAATGCATAATTCTGTTTTTTTAATGGCCGTACGGACCAGACTAAGAGGTTGCAGTAAATTCCAATTCTTTTGCAAATCAGTTTGTGCAGGGATCTGAATTCCATTGAATTGCATTGTACACCTGAAGTATTTGCTCCCCACAGATTTTTGCAAGTCACACTGCCGAAATTCATCTGGGGAAACATGTAAAAAAAAACATAAGATGCAGAGTGTAGTACTATAAATGTTGATCCTGCATTCTATGTCTCATTTCCAAGTACAAAACTCCTGGTAAATTCGCAATAATGATAATCTGTTGTCATGCCTATGATTTTGCAAAATTGTATTGGGGAAATTGTCTACAAGGGCTTTGTGTACTAAGATTCTACAAACTTAGTAGCATGCAAGGAATCTCGTTTGCTGTATTTTGGTCATGTATAATGTATGTTCAAAAGTCTTTATACTGTAGGCACGTTCTCGTGTATGCATTTTACATAACATTTCACTAGCGAGTAGCAATGTTTGAGGGAAAATGTAGTGTATGAGACGTACAAGCACCCCGCATTTTCCTCAGGCAGTGAAGTGGGTGGGCTAGAGGCGCATGTACCTATCTGATTTTTTCCTGACAACTGAAATGACCCGGACTTTCCCTCTCTTTGCAGGTGTCTTCATCACACATGGGGATGTAGGAGTGGGGACCATTGTGGGGTCAGCTGTCTTCAACATTCTGTGCATTATTGGGGTCTGTGGAATATTCGCGGGGCAGGTACGTGTGCTTTCTTCCATTACAAATGTACTGATCATTTATGGATACCCTGCTCTAATGGGGGCACCTTGGGCATAATACACCACACACTTCCATTCCAAACATCTGTGCAGATGAGATGTTGCATGAATCCCATTAGGTCTCAACTTTAGTTATTATATTAATACAGGATTTAAGCAATAGACGTTTTGTCTGAGCATTGTACCTGGTGAGGTTGCGTCTGTTGGAAAGAGATCTCCTACAATAACAAAGGAATTCCATTGCTGAAAAAATTTAATGGCTGGGGGCAAAGATGTTGTGTGAAGGAAGGGGCTAATGATCAATGGATGGTCAGCTTGTAAAGTGGTTGAATATATAAAGCATCCATGAACAATGGGAGTTAGTGATCATTGAAAGTGGTCCAGTGATAATATACATCTTAATGCAAGTCCAACCGGGTTGAAAGATATCTACTTAAGAAAACATTGCACCTTGCTCCTCAAGAAACATTTTACGTTTGAAGACATCATTCGAATATGAATTGACTAAAGACATAATAATAAGATAAAAACCAACCACTTACCTTGACAATATTGTCCATGTCAATAACTTTTAGACAATACTGTTACACGTTGATATTTGAAAGTCAGTACTGTGGCCCCACATCCCTCAACATTGAAATGCTAGTGATAGTGGACAAGATGTTACACACTATTTGACTGCTGGTGGCATCACAGGACTGAGGCTTTTGTCATTGTTAGCCTCACAACTGCCTCCAGCATGATGCTGTAGGGCTTGGAGAAGAGCAATGAGGAAACTGTAGAAGTGAACCTGACTCATGAAGGCCTCTTTACTTTGTGTTCTTCCTAGTTGTTCCTACTGCCCTCTTAAGCCCCAGCACCAGGATTAGTAAATGCAGTGGCAGAAGAATCAAATGGCATGAGAGGAGTATCTTCGCCTACTAATGGCTATGCGAAAAGTCATAGGTGTGATAGTTCAAAGATCACCATGTGCAATTTCATCTTGCCTTTAATTTTTCAAAATGTATGAAGGATCTTTCTTGCCTTCTACACCCAACTTCATTTCATTTTCCACCCTGGACTTAGTCACATGACTGACGAATCAACTTGGAAGGGTGGAAAAATTAAAAGTTGATCTGAACTCACATTTTTATGCCCTAGACACAGGACAAGTAAATCTCACAGGTTGATTTAGGACAGTTACCTTACATGTTCAAGTAGCAGACAGGTCCAGGAAGCAGACAGGTTGCACTGGTTTTCCTTCACATTCACCAATCAGCCCTAACCCTACAACTGTGGGTTGTTCAGAGACAGGAAAATGTGCAGTGGTCGGGTTAAGGTGAACGTGTATCAACACATTTTTCTCAAGTTTCCTTCACATGGAAAACATTATACTTTGTGAGGAAAGGCCTTGCAACCCTTGGTTAATATAGCGCTGTTTGGGGGCACTTTCTTATACTCACTCCACCACTTTCTACGACTTGAAGTACACACCAGTTTAGAAGTTCAATTAGCGTGGGAATAGCCACTACCAATGTTTGTATATGCACACTAAGCCATGGTGAGTGGTCACCACATTGTCAAAGCCAACTTCCAAGTCACTCTCATTGGACACATTTTTTCTTCATCCCCAATCGACGCTCATGAAAGGTCAAAGTCGGGCTTCATGGTGGATTTATCACAGCAATATATGCCATCTCTACCTCTGAATGTCACGAGAGACTACGGGGCCCATTAGGATGGCGGGCGGATCGCCCTCGCCAGCCTGACGGTAGCCACCGCCGGCCTGGCGGGGGCGATCCACCCGCCATCCTTTCTCTAAAGACCCACCACCATATTAGGATGGTGGGGGGGGGTCGGGGAGGGGGGGGGGGTACCGCGGCGGACGGTAAGACCGTCCGCTGCTTTTCCGTCCCGGCCGCAAGGCGACCGGGCGGAAAAGGTAAAATATGGACAGCCATATTATGATGGGCAAATTTGAATGCCCTTCGGTGGCGGCAATGCTGCCATGGCAAGGCATGCAGAGAATCCCTTCGGGGGGCGGTTGCGGGCCCCCAGGGCTCCGGTGGGGTGGGGGGTGCACTATGCCCCCCCCCCCTGCATTTCAAAGAGTAACATGGCAGGCACCGCGCGGTGCCTGTCATGTTGTGCTTTGAAATGCACAACGTGCATTTTTACCATTGCGGCGGGCGGCGATTTCAGCACCGCCCGCCTCAATGGTAAAAATACAGGATGCGCACGCCAGTGTGGCGGGCGCATCCTAATTGCCAATGCGGGACCGCTGCTCCTATGGTGGGCGGTCCCGTTTTGCACGGGGATGGCGGGCGGGCAAAGTCCGCCCGCCATCCTAATGGGGGCCATAGTCTGTGGTCAGGAACTCAGATTAGCAGTGAAAGGTGCAATTTTTCCTAACAACCAACCCCAATATCATCACATGGAAGCAAATAAAGTGCTGTTGCTGTGATCTGTTGATGTCTGCAGGTCATAAGTCTGACTTCCAGCAGGGCCAGCTCAGCCTACCAGTAACTTACAGCATTTGAAAATAGCAAACATTGAGGACATTAGGCGCCCAATAAAAATGAGGTATTGCTAATATAATTTGTTTTTTGTAAAGGGCGCTATCGTGCATAAATGAGAGTCTTCTGGTCCTGTCCAATGTCCCGCATTGGCTTTCCTAATTGAAAACGGGCGGTCTCAACCGAGACGCTCAGAGCCAGACTTTAAATTGCTTCCGGACTGTAAGCAGATTGGGCCATGCCCTAGGGTGAAGAGTTAGCCAGTACCAAAGGGTCTGGGAAAGAGCCATCAAATGTCATATCAAATGATCGCCTGTCACCAATTCTTGCCCGGTTTGTCATTTTGTGCAAACATCTGAACAACCTCTGTCCAACCAGTTTTGCCATAAACTGCCCCTAACAACTGCTATTACATAGTGCTTTATAAAAAAAACACTACACTCTTACCCAGCAGCTAATTTACAATCCAAAGCATCAAAGTTAATTGAAGAGGGCTGTTTACAAGAGCAACACGATGGGGGCATTGAATAATAAACAGATAGGAATGCAACTCCCTAAGAAACCTATTTTGAAATCCCATCTGGTTACATTAACTTGCGCAATGCTCTTTGGATAAAACGGTTTTTTGGGCAAATGGATATATAGGCTGACTAAAGTCACACATATTATTTTTATATGGTAACAGTTTTCTTGAGTGGGACAAACTAAGACTTGCTTTGTCAAGCTAGCTCTTTTAGTACCACGGAGCGAGTACATTGGTAATAGGATAGTCATAACTAGTCAATTAATTCTTGATCACCTGATCCAGTTCCATTTCTCTTGCCTGTTTAAAGTGCCCGTTTTCTCATTTTCAGCCGATCAGAAATATTGATAAATCACCACATTACCACTGTATTGTTATGATTTATTTAGTCTCTTTCTGGTGTGACAATATTCACCAAAAAAATGCAAAAGCCATCAAAACCTGTTGATGCATTTAATGGGCAAATAATACATTGTATGCGCGTGCCTTGTTGCAGCTACTCTGGCTGCACTTGGTGTTGATGCAAACGCTTAAAGTTTGTACGGATTAGTGAATCTTGTTTAGGGACAGTATTTCTTTCCTTTTACTCACACCATGGCCAGACAGAGATGTTACTTCAATAATAGACGAGGGTCCCTGGGAACAAAATTGCTAGGATAGGGGGGGCAGGGAGCAAAATAGAACAAGAACAAGACCTGTCCTAGAAAACACATTTAGTACATAGGTAATATATCCATTAGTTTGTATATAACAGCATTGTCTCAAAACAATTTTTTAGAAAAACATATTTCAGATTTATTATTTGGATTTTCAAAAAAATACATATTTCTTTACTCTTTAAATATATACAGTACACATAAACATAATATAAGCACAACCACCCCATTCAACTTGACACAACGAATCATCCTCACATGCATCCAAACAACCATACACAATACCATAATAATAAAAAAAAACGTATTTACAAAACAGAACACTGAAAAAAGTACCCAAATACAATGGATATAAACAACAGGAAACACAGGAAAAAGCACTTTTTATGTTATTATGTTTATGTGTACTGAATATATTTAAAGAGTAAAGAAATATATATTTTTTTGAAAAACCAAATAATAAATGAGAAATATGTTTTTCTAAAAAATTGTTGTGGGACAATGATGTTATATACAAACTAATGGATATATTACCTAGGTACTAAATGTGTTTTCTAGGAGAGGTCTTGTTCTTGTTCAAGACAGAGATGTTACTCTTAAAAGCTTAGATACTGGATAAGGATCTCTCAGCAGGCCTTTGTGGAGCCCTTTCACAACAGGGAGTTTAAAAGCCAGTAATTTCCTTTGAAGCATGGCCTTGCATCTCAGTTTCACCTCTTTCTAATGTACCAGTTGTGCTTTGTTCGCCTTCTCCCTATAGGGCATGTGTTAGGTTTGGGAGTTTCTGGCACTTCTAATAGTGATGAAAACAGTTTCCTGCATGCTGCTTTGAACATGTAGAAGAAACGCTTCAGACAGCAACAGCAACTAGACCCCTGAAGGGGATTTTAGCTTCCAGTTGGCTACCCATTACTTATCATATAGTCTCTTTGATGTTACGTTTGATTTGTTTATAGTACTTACTAACAGTTTAAGGGTAGTTGGTAATTCAGGCTTTTTCTTGCTGCTAAGAGGTGTCATTTCAGGGTATGTGCCCTCATAGCTTCTTTAATGGAAAGGACTATGAAGGCGAACATGATATCTCGTGTTTAATATCTACTGAACGGCTTCTAGTCTAATTGAGATTGGTCTATCACCTTACGTGTGCCAAAACCTTTTTTGGCTGCTTCTCTTTTTCCCTAGGTGGTATTCCTTTCCAGTTATTGGCCTATTTTCAAGATACCCGCTAAATGGATATTCTTCAACAGCGTAGAGATCAGAATTTGACGTAAAACGCCCGTCACTGTTTTCGTTTTTTAGCCCTTTTCTATACAGAGTTAATTTAGATATAGTATGCATGTCACATTGCTAGCTCACTTCCTTGGCAGTCTTGCTGCTTATTTCTTTCTATACTTTACAACTCCTGTCCACTTCACTTCCACGTGTAGGTAGATATCCTTCAGCATTCTCCACTCGAATTAACTAACTTCATGTCAGTGATCAGTGCATCATGTTCTTTTTTTAATTCTAAACTTTATAAGAACACGCTTAGGAGCTAAGTGATTTTTTCTATGGCCAGGGTCTATTGATCCTTGTTGGGGCTCTCACTTTCCTATTTTCATTGGGTTCAGGTGATTTGCGGCCCTCCAATGAGATTGTGGCTCACTGAGATTCAAGTGCAATGGTGGCTTTACTCATAGACAATTTGTATTTATAATTAGACCCTTACTCCAATGTATGAAAATCAGTTGCTGTCAATAGGTTTTGTATGGCATTAGAGCTGCCCATCTCAAGAACATGAATTATTGATGCAGAAGATAAAATGACTGGTGAAAATTCATTTTGAGTTCCAAAACATGGATACAGTTATATATAATAATTGATGTACATTTTTAAAAGTGCATTACATTTCATTTCCTTGTGTACTCATGGCTTTTATTTAGCAGCACACATCACCCACACCACCTTCCTTCCAGTTCAGAGTACAACACTGTAGAAAAGTGTACAGGAACATTGAAAAGGATCATCACTAGATAGAATTCCACCTGACAGGAGGTGTGAGCCCCTGCCTAGCAGGCTTTCGTTGCCACCCATACTGTTACGTATCTATAGTTGAATACTAGTCTGTGCATTTTGTATTTGAGTGTCTCCTAAAGTTAACGTGATTAGGTCCTACCCGCATCCTACAAATGATGGCAATATGGAGTAGCCGAACACCCAGCAACCAGACTCTGTATTGCTGATGTATGGATTTCTTCTGGTGGATCGCTTGTCAGAAGGCCAAATCTAGCCCTTCCCGGGCTGTACAGGAGAGCCATTTATGCATGGTGTTGTGTTCTGAATGCAATCCTTTACTTGGAGCCCAGCCCATGGATATCTACACATGCCTATACATTTAGGCACCTTATCACAGCCTAATTCTGTAATATTTGCAGTCAAATGGTCAGTTTTTAATGGCCCTTTGTTAATACATAAATGCATAATGCATTAAACCAGCTGTGCTATTACTTGGCCCTTGTCAACCCTATTTTACGATGGGGCTTTTAAGACGTGACAGGGTTATCCTGAGCATGGAAAGTAGTACATTAAGTACATCAATCATGATGGAGATAATTTCCAGATTAGATTTCCCACTTTCTATGACGTGTTTGGGAGCAGTCAAAGGAGATCTTGTTGGGGTATGCCCTCCGAGTACAAGAATTACACCTTTCTCTCCCTTCAGGTACAGAAAGCTATTTTAGAACCTATGCAATGGATGACGTTTAAAGATGCACTGATATTTGCATGATTTCCTGGCCTTACACAGTCAGGTGCAAAACAATTGGAAATGCACCTCAAGAGGCCTAATATTTGTTCTATGGATCCATATTGATAGCTTACAGATTGAGCGCAGAGGTGTATTACAGAGGAATGACTTATGACATCCTTGAAATAGAATATTCCTCTAACCCATTGTGCTCTTGATGGCTTTGATCAGAGAGGCAATAGTTGATCGACTTTAAGTTGTTTCTGGATATACTATTCATTATTTGAGTCTATTGAGCTAATCTGCAAAATCCATTCTATCTTAGTCTTTTTACCAAGTTGATCAAAATCAAAGTGGATTTTATTATGTTTGTTTAGGCAATAAAGTGATTTTTCTCCTTTCTTCTTAGAGGCCTAAAACCTCACTGAACGCAATGTAGGATGTAGTAATTTGGCTCAACAAATTCATGTGTCATACAGACTTCTGGGCACCTTATATTAGACAAGTTTTGCCTTATCCAAGGTAAAAACTTCCAGAAAAAAGGGGGGAGACGGAGGAAAAAGAGAGACCAGAGGGGCACGTTCTTCTTCTAATAAAAGTCAAAACCCAAAAAGAGCCTGTCTGATATGCTTGGACTTAATCTCCACATGTATGGGAGAACTTTACGTTTTCTTAGATATCCCTCACCCACCAGAGTTTTCCTTGGTGGCATGCTTCATCATTGTGTCCATCCCGTTCTGCTGTGGAACAGGGCATGCTCTGACCTATGAACTATGTGGGAGCACTTATACATGTACATAGATGATGAAAAATAGTGAACTAATAGGAGCGGGGGGTTTATATGTGAGAATTAGAAATACCTGCCTATTAGGTCAGATTCTATTTATTTGGACCTCTAGTTGGTATGATTAAAAACAGGGAAAGTGAAAGTCAAGGTAATAATGTCAATGAGTTTTTTAAGAGTCTACATTTTTCAAGCCATACCCATGGCTTTTTTTTATCTGGACCAAGGAACTAAACTCCCTGATACCACTCCTTTTATACCATATAGCTGCACACATTCAGCATGCTAAAGATCTAAAATATATACATACTGCACCAAGTTGGTGGTATGGCGTGATAATCTGTCATTACATAATGGGAGAGTTAGACTGTGGGGATTCACTGGCTGTGTAGAAAACCAGACACATAACTATTATTGGTAATATTGAGCATGTTGTGTCTTTTTCTCAGTAAAAACACCTCTTTGTGACAAATTCATGAGGAAACAGTAAAATCATATCAGAGGTGGGCACTTCTAGTTAAACCAATCAGCCCGTTTGACATACAATATAGAGCATGCCATACATGTAAAAACACACCACATACATGAAAGTTGCCAAAATCTTGCATCACGGATCCTCCAGGGGAAGGGGCGTCTCGAATCACACTCTACAATAGTAAGAGATATATGCGAGCGAGAGACTACTTGGTTTGTCAACATTGGTATACATGTGACTTCCATAGTATTTGTCTTCATCGTGATTGATTTGGCTATGCTGTACTTACTTTATCAAAGCTTCTCCCTTGTACAAAGACCTACAGTAGCCAACCCGGAGACCGAATCTTACCGTCCTATACACCCCGTGTGCATATAAGCATTACCCGGCTAGTGTTTCTCAACGTCCACGCTACTGTTTAGGCTAGACCACTGAACAATGAAAATGGCGGCTCGGAAATGGAACTGCTTCCGCATTCCAAGCAGTGACCAAATGTGGGATCTCGCCACCGCAAAATCTCCACATCATTGTAAAGACTGAACCACTGCCCAGGAATGATGGCTCAGCTCATTTTCAGATTTAGTGTTTCTTAATGTAGTTTAGGACCGTGGGGAGAGTGGACTCTAGAAATATGACTGACCATGATGGAGCACGGTTTGGATATAAGAAGTGGATTGGGCCGGTCATTGCTTTCCTTCGGACTTAGAAAAATACTTGAGAAAATGTAAAGTTCAGTGGGGAAGACTGCAGTAGATGGCAGAGAAGGGAGTGTAGTCATCGGATAGTCTTGGGTTGAAACCGCAGTGAAGATTTCTACTTTTGGACTTAGTCTCTGAAATGGAAGTTGAAAATCTCCTGCGGGACGAGGCAGAGGGCTGTAGCTGAAGACAGTTTGACAAGGCCAAATACCCCTTTGACAAAGGACCCATGAAAAGAAGGTGCTGCTGCAATGAAAAACGCAGCACTCGAAGCTGCAAACTAAATCCGGCCAACAATGCATCTCGGGTTTATAGGCAAGCAGGTTGGTCCCTGTCTCCTCCAGGCTCTCAGAGCAGGTTTTAGCCAGAAAAATCCCCAATTTTGGAGATTGGTTATCTGGGCACCTTTAGCACTTCTTCCAAGGGTCAGGATTGGAAAAGCACCACTTGGAGGGTCAGGACTCTCTCAGGCTGGGTTCAAGTGCGAGTTGAAGATAGACCGCTACCTGTGTCTCTGAAAAGGAGGCCAGCACACTCGCCCATGTGAGTCGCTCTGGAGATCCTGCGACAGTTGAAGATTCAGTCCTTGTCACCAGGTGGAAGGTGGCACAGCATCAGGACACCAGGGCAGCAATCCAGCAGCAGCAGTCCTTCAGAGCAGCAGTCCAGCAGAGTTCTAGCAGCACAACAGTCCCTTTTCCTGGCAGAGTTTCCACAGGTCTAGAAATATAATGAATAGTTGGTGTCTGAAGTCCCCCTTTTTTATCCTGGTGCCCTGGTACTTTAAGGTTAAAGAAAATTCTAGACATTGGCTTTGAGATACCTGGAATTTTCTGACTCCCTTTCCCTGACTCCAAGGTGGCTGTAATGACAATATGAGGTTGTTAGGCCTTTTGTGTGAAGGCTATTGAGTTGCAAGCAGTGCTGTGCGCAGCTCTGCTCCATATCCTGCCAGCCTATCGCTCATTCAGGCACACCTAGTCCCTCTATTGTGTGACTGTCTACGAGGAACTCAGAAAGTCTAACTAACTGTAAGTCACACTCAGTCATGTGATCCAGGCCAGTCTATAGGCTCAAAGTGCTAAGGCCAGAAAAATATCAACTTTCTAAAAGTGACATGTTCAAAATTGTAATGAATTAAAGAGGGTTTTATCATTACAGTTTCATAAACACCAACAATGGTATAGATACCTGCTCCCAATTGGAAATTTCAGCTTTTTAAATATAATAAGGAGTCCCCAATGTTAACCTATGTGAGGGGTAGGCATCACAGTAGTAAATGAATGTAGAAATTGTTTACTACCAGGACATGTACAACTTAAAATACTTGTCCAACCTTTTAATTGCACAAGACACTGCTCTGTGGGCTACCTACGGGTGATTTATAAGTAAAAAAGGGGAGATTAAGGCTTAGCAAGGGAATGTTGATGCCAAGTTGGCATGGCAGTTTAAAACTGCAATCAGATTGCAGTGGCAGACTTTGAACATGTATTGAAGTGCTACTTAGGTGGATGGCACAATAATTGCTGCAGGTTGACTTTTAGCATTACATTTACAAGCACTGTGTATATAGGACACCACTCTACAAGGGACACACAAGTAAATTAACTGTGCCAATTGGGTATAAGCCAATGTAATCATGTTTGAGAGAAGTGATCATAAGCACTTTAGCACTGGTTAGCACTAGCAAAGTGCACAGAGTACTATGGGCAACAAAAATATGTTCAGCAAAACAGAGACGGAGCAGCAAAAGCTTTGGGAGAACTGCACCCTAAGGTTGACAGGTTTAACAGTACACAGATATCCAAGGTAGATACGAAGGATAGGTGCATGTGGATAAATAAAAAAATCCACTGTTGGACACTCAATGCTTATTATAATTGAATATTAAAGTCTAAAACATATATTTATTTATAAAGTTTTATATAGCGCAAACATGATCCCGAAGGATTACAGAGCGCTTTACAATTGGAGGGAAAGGAAGGTAACAATTGTAGTACAGGCATCAAAAGGAATACCAACCCAAACACATATCAAATAGGCATACCAAACAAAAAGGTTACAGTCGAAAGGGGTCAGCAGAGAATAGGATATAATAACTGGTGCATAGCGAACTGGGAGGGGACCAAGTGATTAGTAAAGAAGAATAACAACCAGTGCAGGACTGCTTGTGGCCGCAATTTTTCATAGTCACCCACCGTTAGCCATCCATGTGCTCTAGCAAATAGAGCACATGGATGGCTAACGGTGGGTGACTATGAAAAACTGCGGCCACAAGCAAACTTCAGCATCGGCATGAAAATAAATGTTAAAGAAAAGGGAGAGAACAACCCTTCACAACAGTGTCGCATGTGCAAAACCGGCAAGGAGGATATAGTTCACGTGATTTGCATCTGCCCTAGCGTAAAGGACTTGAGGTACAATCTATTACGTCCTTTCTTCAATCTACATGCCGTTCGGACCTGCAGACAGGCAGTCAAACTGTGCTTCTCTACTAGCGACATTAAGCTGAACTGTCAAGTTGTAAAGTTCTTTGACATAATAGGAAATAGACTTAACCACGCCAGATGAACTTTTTTTATCCCTCGAGGGTAACCATAAAACTGTTAACAATACTGTAATTTTATGCATCCTAATTTTGTTATGTTTAAGTAACAACAATTATTGGACGTTTTACAATTTTGTAAAGATTTTAATTAATCATATACAAATAAAATATTTACTTACTTACCCAGTGCAGGGCTTAGGGTATAAGTCCCATGCCTTAGAGAAGCCGACCCAAAACCTTTTAAGGTAAGAACTTGCTCATAAGGAATCTATTTACTTCCAATTTGAAGACAACCTCGGAGGAGATTCTGCGTATTTCCGGTCAGAAAGAGTTCCAGATCTTTGACGCAGAGCAGTAGAAAGCTCGGCGACATGTTCTCTTTTTGTGAAAGATCTGTGGTTTCAGGAGGAGAGAGTTAGCACTCCTAGAAGGTCTACCCCCTCCGGATAAGTCTAGTTTTTGCGCTAGATAACTGGGGGTTTCAAAATTGAGGGCTTTGTGAGAAAAGCAGCTCTATTCTTGCTTCAAAGGGTAGCTAATTTAGGGATTTTAAGACTGGGGAGTTGTGCGCATTTCTTTTGGTACCCTTAACCAATCTAGCTGCAGCATTCAGTGAGGCCCATAGTGGAGCCAAGGCATATTTGGGGAGGCCACAGAGCGTAGCACTGCCATAGTCTAGCCTCAGCAAAACAAGCGCTTGGACCACTTGCTTGAAGTCAGGTTTGAGATTCCTGAGTATCCTCATCAGGTATTTAGCTCCCTTGCATACATTGCTAATATGATTCTTCATGTTCAGATGCTTGTCCAGGGTGATTCTGGGAGATTTGGCGAGTCAATAATGAGGGGGGAGCAGTTGAAGGCAATGAGGTGGTTAATCCAAAGGTCTAACTTGGGGATGTGGTTCGGAGGAGAAATGTGAAGGAATTCTGTTTTGGAGGTGTTGAGCAGGTGGTGGTTCTCAGTTAACCAGTTTTGAGTATTTTTTAGGGTAGTGTTGCATGATATGAGGTTATCCAGGAGGAGATGTTCAGATAAAGTTGTGTATCATCGTATACATATGGAAGAGAATGTCTGTGCGATTTAGTGTATTAGCTAATGGCTCCAAAACAAGTTGAAGAGTATGGGGGATAATTCGGTCCCTTGGGAGACCCCAATGGATACTGGTGATGGCTGGAAGCGAGAGTGGTTTGCCTTAACTCTTTGGGATCTGTGGTGGAGGAAGGACGAGAACCATTGCAGCACCGAACCAGAAAGGACCATCCTGTGCTCCAAAATTGATAGGAGGTTGTCATGATTAACAGCGTCAAATACAGAGGAAAGGTCAGAAAGGATAAGGAGGCAAGATTCATTTTGGACAAGCATTTTTAAAATGTCATCCATAACGTGAGTGAGAGCCGAAAGGGCGGAAGTTGTTAGGGTCAGTACTATCTGCGGTAGGATTTTTTTAAATAGGTGTTACCTGATCATCTTTTAGGCAATCCAGGATCGTGCCTTGTGACAGAGATGCATTGAAAACATTTGTCCAGATGGGGGTGACCACATCCTTGATTTCTTTGAAGATGGAAGGTGGCAACGGGTCGATAAAATGATTAGAAGGGTTGATACTCTGAAGAATCTTGTTAATGTCTTTCACTGAGGGGAGTGAAGGTGCCCCATGAGGCATTGTTCTTGGTGCTCAGGGTAATCAGTTCAATCTTCTCTAGTAGGGCTGGGGGACCTACTGGATAGCAATAGAGCCTTCCTGGAGTCAAGATTAATATTGATGATTCTTGATTTCTCAGTAAAGAAGGCAGCCAGGTGGGCTGACTCCAGACTCCGGGTGATTTGGTGCTTCCACCGATTGTTGTTTAACCAGCTCAAAAAAGTTTCTTGGTGCGATTAGCGGCTTGACTAAATTGGGATCTGAAGTAGTCGGCCTTTGCGATCTTGATTTGTTTGTTATAGGAGCTCCTTACCGATCTGGTCCGATTGCCCTAAGTTTGTAGCATTCGGAGTTTAAGTTGCTGTTGAACCACAGTTTGGATATTTTTGTTGAGGCATTTTTTTTTTGGGAGTGGAGCAAGGGAATACATGATGCTACAGATAGTAGAGTTGTAGAAGTCAGTGAGTGCATGTACCTCAGACATGTCCACTTGGGAAGAAAGGGCAAATTTACAGTGGGTCGCTAGATCGGCTATATTGATATCACTGAGGTCCCTTTTCCAAATCTTCGATTTCGTTGGTTGAGCCTTCTTCCGAGAGACCTCCATGTTGATATAAAAGAAGACGCTGTGATGTTCAGACCAATCGCATGGGGTAATGGTATCCAGTGTGATGCGTTGAATCAACTCATGATCACTTATGAAGGATTTGAGGTATGTTACAGCTTGGTCAATGGTGTTAGACTAAAGAAAGTTGAAATCACATAGGAAGATTTGGGACATAACGGAATCGACATTGCTCGAGATGATTCCCATTAATTGTTCGATGAAGGGGAGGTTGTCCCCATAAAAAAGTGTGTTGTTTGCACACAGTAAGGTTGTGACGAGAGATGTTGAGATAAAGGTACTCGCATGAGGATGGCATAGAGGACTCCGAATGGGAGACCGATAGTGTGCTCCGATGTATACAAGCTAGGCCACCGCCCAGCTTCTTAGCTCTGTCTAGACAAATTATGTCATGAGTAGGAGGCAAGAAGAGGTCCAGCATAGGAGTGGAAGAGGGATTGAGCCAAGTTCAATTGAGGATGATAATGTCTATCCCATTGTGTTGGATGAGGTTGAATATGTCAGAGGCGTGTTTGCTGGCTGACCTACAGTTGAGTAGTATGCATTTAAGTTGTACCGGTGTATGGAGGGGAGGAGTCTGTATGATGTTCACACTCATAAGGTTGTTATTATTTATGCCTCTAAGGATGTGAGTGGGTTCTCTGTTCGGGTTAGCGTGAATAGCTTGAATTTGCCCTGGAGTATTCTTTTTGGTGTCTAAGATAAGCTAGTAAGAATTGAGTAAGTCATTGATATCGTTAGACGAGAGATAGGCCTTTGCTCTTCTGGGGTGGGAGGGAGCGTTATGTAGGGGTACGGGTTTGGAGATAGAGAGGGGGGAAGGCTGACCAAGGTGAGTTCTATCAGTAAGGGGCTGTGGGCAGGGGGCGCTAGAGGGCGCCGAGCAAGATGGCCGCACGTATGTGAGGCTCTGCCGGGACCGTCCATAATTTGCTGTAAAATCCTGTATATTCTGCTGCTTTTTCCCCCCGACTCGATGACAACACTCACCTGAAGTGCCTGGGACTCGAGTGAGGTGCTCTTCCCTGGCTGAGAGGGTCGTTTGGCCCGAGTTCTCGGACTTGCCGTTGGCTGGCTGCCGGACGACCGGAGGCGCGTGTGCTGGTAGCGTGGTCCGCCCACCGGCTTGGAGTTTGGGATCCGCTCCGCCTGCACGGCCGCTCCGGCTGGTGTCCTGTGGTCTGCGCTGCGGGCGTGGACGGAGCTCGGTGGACGGCGACCTGGTGCCTGGAGCCCGAGCGAATTTAAATCCTGCCCTGCTGGTGGAGGTGAGTGAGGCGCTGGCCTACGCGAGACCGGGGCTGCGGAGGCGGCGCTAGGCCGCGCTAGGCCTCGCCGAGCGACCCTCGCCTGGCTGGGGTACGCAACGGAGTTGAGACACAGCGGCTGATAGTTGGAGGTGTGCTCCTATCCGGTGTACTTGGAAGACCCTTTGCGCTGCACATCTGTGTACTCGAGAGGATTACTGAAGCTCCTGCGGCTCTTGGCCTACCGCTTTGGGTACACTGTTGAGCCCTGAACTGCGACTGCTGGGGTGAGGATAGACTAGGCCCGCAACCACGTGGGTTGCTGCCCCTGGGCCAGGTTGAGAGTTGTGAAGGCGCCATGGGTAGGCCGGAGCGTAATCAGCCCAAGATCAACTTTGAGGCGAAGAAAATGGCGACGTCCTCCTCACAATCACAGCCGGACGCTGAATCTTCGGGGGCGGTTGGTGGCGCCCCGAATTTAGAGACCACGTTGGTGGCGATGCAAAAAACGCTGCAATCCATTGAATGCACCATGGAGGCGGTCAATCACAGGCTCGACCATATGGCGATGCAGTTCGATCGGCAGAACGAGCGAATGGGCGAGGTGGAGCAGAGAGTGTCCGCTACAGAGGAGGGACTGGCCACGGTGACCACTAAGGTGTTCAACATGGAGAGGGTGCCGGCTGTGATCCAGGCGAAGAACGAGGAGTTGGAAGGAAGGTCCAGACGAAACAACATTCGCGTCACGGGCCTTCCGGAGTCCACCAATGTGGGTCGGATGGAAGACTTTATGGAGAGAATGTTGGTGGACATTTTTGGCTCGGATAAGTTATCGAAGGTCTTCATCGTGGAGCGGGTGCACCGTTCCCTGGCAAAGCGGCCTGTGCCTGGAGCCAACCCGCGCCCTGTTATCGCTCGTATTCTTAATTACAGGGACCGAGATGTTATACTTCGGCTAGCCAGGGAAAAGGGCACCATTGAGTACCAAGGAAATAAGCTGGAGTTCTTCCCTGACTTTACTGTGGCGGTGCAAACGGCGCGCAAGGAGTTCGCTCCAGTGAAGCAACTGCTGCGAGACGAGAACATTCCATACGCCATGTTGTACCCGGCGCGCCTTCGAATTGGACCTCCATCGGACAACAAAATCTTTGCTACCCCTAAGGCTGCCATGGACTACGCGAAGAAACAGAAAAAACGTAAAAGGGACTCTAATGGACAGCAGGAAGGGGAAGGAGACCTCATGGAGGATGTAGAATAGGCGATTTTTAACTGGCAGAGCTAACCCTACTGGATGCGATACGACTTGGTACAATGTCCATCTTTGGCTTGCTGTGCTCTTCACCCTGTTTTATTCGGCGAGCCTCTGCTATTGCTGGTTGTCTACGGTACTCCTACTAATATTGCATTGTGACTCATTTCTGGGGCTGAGGAGGATTGGCATGTAAATACTGTGTTTAAATCGACTTTTGGATTGTGCCCCACTGTGACTATGCGTAGGGTGGTGTGTGACTAGTGTGTTATTACTCATATGACCTTTGATATTTGCTTATTGGGCTTATTTTCTACTTGAGGAGATCCTGGCTGGAGAACCGATTGCTCTGTTGCACTTGCTGGGTGGACATGGTTTGCAGGGATCCTTAATGCTCTGAGTGTTGGGGGGGGGGAGCGGGAATTCGTTATCGCTTACGCGGTCCGCTCTCTCGTCAGATTTCTGGCGGGAGCTGTGCGCCACTGCGTCCCCACATATGGGAGATCCCCACACATTTATGAACATACAGTTGGGGTTGTTGGGGGGGGGGCTGGGGTCGGCTTTGGCAGGTTGGGGACGCTGAAGTGGGTGGTGGGGGGTTGGGGGGTATGTTTCGATCCTGGGTATGGTCACAGTATTGCATTGAGTATGATGGGAGGTATGTAGGGGTTGGGCCGGGGTTGGGCAGTGCCTGGGCCTTGTGTTACCTGATGAGGGTGACTCTCCTTACTGGGCTTCGGAGGTTGCTGGGCTCTATGCATTGTGCTCCTTCTAGACAGGGGGGGTGGCCCTGCTGGTTTGGGGATACCTGTCTACTTTGGGTGGATGGCCGGGGGGGGTAAAATTGCATGTGTTACTTGGAATGTGAGGGGGTTGAACCGCCCTCAAAAGACTAGACAAATGTTGGCGTTTCTAAACAGGCATGGTACGCATATCGCTTTCTTACAGGAGACACATCTGTGGGGTAAAGCTGCGGAAACTGTGGGTCGGAGATGGGCGGGGGTTAGACTGGCATCGAACTACTCCTCATATGCACGTGGTGTGATGATATTGATTAAAAAGTCTGTGCCATTCGTTACGATACATGAAGACATTGACAAGGAAGGGCGCTATATTATTGTGCATGGTACTTTATGCGGTTCCCCTGTCACACTCATTAATGTGTATGGGCCTAATGTAGATGACCCTGATTTCTATGTTGCACTTTGGAATAAGGTATACATGTTGCCACAGTCGGCTGTAATTTGCGGTGGGGATTTTAATGTGATCTTGGATGAGGAAATGGACAGGAAACAGGACAAGCCCTGGGTGCGGAAGAAAGCGGCTGCTGAGGTTCATGAGGGTATGCAAGGACTGGGATTGGTTGATGTCTGGCGTTTGCAGCACCCGGAAAGGCGAGAGGGTACTTGTTATACTTCAGCTCACGACACCTGGTCGCGATTGGATTACTGGTTGGTGACTCGGGATGTGAGTGGATGGGTGTTGGAGGTTGACCATTTGCCGCGCACGCTCTCTGACCATGCGCCGGTTCGCTTGCTGCTGCAGGTGCCGTCGTGTTCGCCTGCTCCGTTCACTTGGCGCTTATCTCCGGGAACCTTGCAAGATTTGGTGCTCCGCGAGCGGCTCAGAACTATTATTGTAGAGTTCTTTGAGAAAAATGTCGGCACGGTTGATAGTATGTGCACAGTGTGGGAGGCCTTTAAAGTGACTATTCGTGGGGTGTGTATTGGCCTTCAATCCGGAGTCCTGACATCACTGAGAGACTCCATGTCTAGGTTGGAAAGGGGGTTGCTGGTGTTGGAGCGGCAGTTGGAGGACTGCCCTGGGGAGGCTCTGCTAGCCGGCATTCGATCAAAGGTTTCCGAATACAACGAGCTGGCCGATCAGGAGGTGAAGTTCTTATCCAAGCACACCAGGGCGCGCTATTACGGAGAGGGGGGCAGACCGGGGAAAGGGCTGGCGGATCACATAAGGGAACCATGGGCCAAGCATTGTGCGGTGCAGGAGATTGTGGATGGAGGGGAGGTCGTGACTGACACGCCCGGCATCCTGAGCTGCTTTGCAAGATATTACGAGGGTATGTATGAGTATCGGGAGACAGCGACGGAGGAAGAAATAGCTCAGTACTTTGATGATATAGCTTTGGTTTGGCTTTCGAGAGGTCAGCAAGAATTCCTGATGCACCACATCACCGAGGAGGAGTTTCGGGAGGCGATTGCTGCTCTTCCTAATGGGAAAGCTGCTGGCACGGACGGCTTGCCTGCTGAATTCTATAAGGAGTATATTGATCTTTTGCTTCCACACTTGGCGATGGTGCTGGAGGAGTCTGTGGAACGGGGCCGGTTCCCGACCACGATGAGGGAGGCACTGCTGGTTGCATTGCCGAAGCCAGGGAAGCCTCCAGACCACTGTGAGTCGTATCGTCTCCTCTCGCTAATGAACACTGACGTTAAGATTATAGCTAAGGTGCTTGCAACTCGCCTGCGGCTGCTACTTCCGGTAATGGTGCTGCCTGATCAGTCGGGGTTTATACCGCTTCGGTCTACCACCCACAATCTCAGGGCTCTTTTTGCTGTATTACATTTACTCAAACCGGAACTGGCCGCAGTGGCTGTTATGCTTGATGCCGCGAAGGCATTCGACTCAGTGGCATGGAGGTATATGATAGCTATTTTACATCGCATGGGGGTGCCCTTCTTGTTTACATCGTTGGTGACTCTTCTTTACACTGACCCGGTGGCCCGTGTGCGGGTCAACGGCCATGTCTCGAACTCGTTCCCGGTGCGGTGGGGCACTCGGCAGGGTTGCCCTCTCTCACCTTTATTGTTTGCTATAGTGATGGAGCCCCTGGCCTGTGTTCTGAGACAAAGGTATGCAGACGCGGCTCTGAAGTTCCCCCTTCGTTCGCTGGCTGTGTCCATGTATGCCGATGACATGGTGCTTTATGTGCGCGAGCCTGCACGCCATCTTGAACCTATACTTCGGGAGTTCATCCGGTTTGGCCGGCATTCTGGTTTGACTATCAACTGGGACAAATCTGTTATGCTGCCTCTCACAGACGTCACGGTTCCGTTCCCTCTGGAATTTCCACTGGAGTGGGCTGTGGATCCGGTGCGTTACCTAGGGATCCAGATTCATCGGGATAGTCAGGAGGTCATTAGAGCCAATTATAGTGTGGCTGTTTCCAAACTGGAGGATCAGGTATCTCGGTGGATTAAGCTCCCTCTCACCTTGGCTGATCGCGTGTCTTTAATCAAGATGGTTGTCCTCCCAACATTTTTGTATCTTTTTGTAAACGTACCACTTCGACTGACCTCACATTTCTTTGCGCAGCTGCGCTCTTTGCTGACTACCTTAACCTGGGCTGGCAAGAAGCAGCGAGTGACTTGGGATGTGCTGACTAAGCCCTACGCGCTGGGTTGTTTTGCCGTGCCGGATATGAAGCTATATTACTTGTGCGCACAGGCGCACTTTGCTGCCTATTGGGTGTCTGCGCCCCCGTACACTCCTCACGTGGCACTTGAGGCCAGCGCTACTCTGCCGTACCCGTTGAGAGCTATGGTGGGTAACACTCACTCGGTGTTCGACAAGGGTGAGGTAGATACAGTCCGTTCCACAGCGAATGCCTGGCGTGAACTTGGTAGGAGAGCTGGCAGGTTACCGCTCTATGCTCCTAGCATGCCGCTGTTGTATCATTCGGATATCTCGGTGTCGAGTGAAATTGGTGGTTTGCAGGTCCTTCAGGGTGCTGGTCTCCACACTATGGGGGATCTCTTCCCAGGGGCCAAGTTCCTTCCATTGCAAACTGTGACGGAGCAGTCCACGAATGTGGTCATGGCTACCTTTATTTATGTTAGACTCCGTGCGGCCATACACTCCTTATATCCTACATATCCGGAGGAACCCTTAGCACTGAGCGCTTTGCAATTAATCTAAACCGCGACAGACAGAGTTAAACTGCTCTCCAGACTATACCGTGCTGCTCAAGAAGACGAAGGGGGGGGGGCTCTACTGGCTAGGGCCAGATGGGATAGGAGTCTTCCTGAGCCGTTGACGGATGAGGAGTGGACTGAATGCTGCTCCATGACTGGGGGCTACGTGGCTAATGGCAATTTCCGCCTACTCCACTTTAAATTTCTACATCAGTGGTATTACACGCCAGCACAGCTGGTCAGATATGGTCTTCGGGACACTGCGAAGTGTGTCCGGTGTGGAGAGGATGATGCAGATTTTGTGCATTTGGCGTGGGGGTGTGCTCGGGTGTATGGATTCTGGTTGGCTGTGACTGAGGCGCTGACTAAGATGGCGGCCACGGAGGTTGCGATGGATATACGGCTCTGCTTGCTGGGGCTTGCCTCTGGAGTGCCTTGTGGGGAGCGGAAATTGATCGTACTGGCATTACAGCTTGCTAAGCGGAGGGTGGCTATGGTGTGGGGTGGCAGGCGGGCGCCCGATGTGCAACTGTGGTTAAAGGACCTGGCCTACTGCAGGGATCAGTTAACCTGCTATGCTGAAACTCTGCCCGAAAAGTCACGTCCGCGGGACATTTGGGCTCCATACACTACATATATGCTTGCATTGGAGGAGGACGACAGTTCTGATGGCGAGGGCGGGGATTGAATGCCTGGTGTCGGTGTGCCTGAGGGTTTGCATGACTGAATGGTTGGGCTGAGTTGTTGTCGCCAAAGGGATATCTATTTCGGCTGGTGAGTGTGGCTCCTGGGGGGGGCTGTCCTATCTGTAATTTTCACTGTTCTTGCACGACGACTGATGGCACATGATGACTTTCGTATCTGGGGTTGCACTGCTTGTACAACTGATGGCAGTACCTCGCGTACCTTCTACATTGATTTACCATTCAACATTAATACGATGAACTTTACTGTGACCTGGGACCGGGATTGTTTGGGTTTGGGGGGTGGGGGTTGTTGCTGTTCTGTATAACACTATAAAATAAGACCTACAGGTGATGAGCGGGGAACGCATGTGGAGGATGATATTGAATTGACCTGTGGACATTTTTTTGCCCTCTACGTTCTGGGACTGTCCCTGCCTGATATCCTTTGATATGTGCTTGCAGATACCTACTGTTGATATGATGGCAGCCGGCCCTGTATAGGGTTGTAGGCATTCTGCTGTGTCTGTGAGCACGTTTGCAATAAAGGTCTTAAAAAAAAAAAAAAAAAAAGTAAGGGGCTGTGGGCAAATTCGCAAGGGAGAGGAGAGAACTGATCAGGGGGAGATGTTCAATTGAAAGGATTTTCTCTGTCTTAGGAGACCTCAATCTGCACTTTGAGAATCAGAATATCCCTACGGTGTGCTGTATCCTAGCCGATCTGGAGGCTCTTCAACTCCAACAAATAGTGCGGCATCCCACACATGTAGGCGGCCATACGTTAGATCCGTTTTTTATGAACCTGACAGAGGCCACAGTAACGGCCGTTACCCCGCTCGGCTGGACGGACCATTCTTTAGTGGCCATCCATGTCCCCTTGCCGGGAATTCCTTCTTCTGCTCCTGTAAGGACGGTCTCCACACGGCACTGGAGTAAACTGAGACTCGAGGACCTTCATCAAGCCCTCGCGGCAGTACCGTTGGGACCTTTGGAGGATGCGGGTGCAGGTTACGACCGCTTCTGCTCGTGGGTTACTAAGGCACTTGATTCCCTGATTCCCGTTTCAACTAGGAAAATCAGTTCCAGGGAGTCAAGCCCCTGGTATGACAGTGCTTTACGCGCACTCAAGGGCAGTTGTAGGCGAGCAGAGAGGGAGTGGCGGAAGGTGTACGACAGCGGGAAGAAGGTTGTTTATCTCGCTGCCGTTAAAGCTTACCATCGTGCTATATGTCGGGCCCGGGCAGCTTTCTACGCTGCGGAGTTCGGCAATAGCCTTAACCCATCAAAAACCATCTTTAAAGTGGTAAAGGACCTTGTGGCAAAGCGGGCTTCGGCTATAACAACGAGCTCCACGGCGCACTGTAAGGCTCTCGCCCGGTTCTTTTTAGAAAAAGTTCAGAACATCTACTCAACATTCCCTGATACTAGGCCACCGGCAGGTACTCCATGTAATATTGACGGAGATTTTCTGCTTCATGTGTTGCCCCCGTTGACATCTGAGGGTTTTGACATCTTGGCTCAGCAGGTGAAATCCGGGTCGCCCGCCGATCCGCTTAAGCCAGCCCTTTTTAGAGACCAGCTGTTTGTGGGTCATACCTTGGTACTTTCCCTGATTAACATCTCGCTGGCCTCGGGTACGGTTCCAGCAAGTTGGAAGCGGGCTGTGGTTTCTCCTATTTTAAAGAAACCCTCTTTGGACCCGGAAAAGCCGGAAAATTATCGGCCTATTTCCCTGCTCCCTTGGCCGACCAAAGTCGTGGAGGCCCACGTGAACAAGGTTCTTTCCGACCACCTCACTCGAGCTAACATCTTAGACCCCACCCAGAACGGGTTCCGTGCTGGTCACAGCACGGACACCGCCCTTCTCACCATGGCTGAACATCTTCGCATAGTGATGGATGTAGGACAGACGGCGGCGCTTGTATTATTAGATCTAAGCGCCGCCTTTCATACTGTCTCTCATCCCATCCTGTTGCACCGCCTGGAGGAGATTGGAGTGGGGGGGTCCGCCCTCCAGTGGTTCCGGTCCTTCCTTGATGGTCGCCTCTTCAGCGTTGCGGTACCGCCGTTCCAGTCCAATTTCCATCCTCTGAATCAGGGAGTGCCACAGGGATCCTCGCTGAGTCCCACGTTGTTCAATCTATACGTGAGACCGCTAGCTGAGGTTGTCAGGCAGTGGGGTATGACTATGGTGTCATATGCCGATGACACCCAGCTAGCGGTTACGATCAGCGGGGATGCGGACCAGGATGCCCCCAGGTTTCAGAGTGGACTTAGGGCGGTGGCAAGCTGGATGAAGGCCAACTGCCTCCAGCTCAACGCGAAGAAGTCCGAGATCACGATCGTCGGTAGAAGGGCGGATCTCTGGGGGGACAGGTGGTGGCCTTCGGAGCTTGGGCCGGCCCCTCTTCCGGTGACGGAATTAAAAATCTTGGGAGTGTGGATGGATCCCACTCTCAGTTTTGTGGGGCACAGAAAGAAAACGGCTGTCTGCTGTTTTGGAATCCTCCGGGCTCTGCGACCAGTCCTGAAGTTCTTCGACCCCCGTACCCGGCAGTTGGTAATACAGGCGACTGTTATATTGCGCCTGGATTATGCCAGCTCTCTCCTGGTGGGGGCTAACCTGGCTGAAGTCACTCGCCTCCAACGCGTGCAGAACGCTGCCGCCAGAGCTATCGTTGGTCTTCCTAGATCATGCCCCGTCTCCAGTACTCTGAAAGCGTTGCACTGGCTGCCAGTCAGAGCCAGAATCCAATTCAAAGTACTGTGCTTGGCCTTCAAGATCCTAAAAGGTACGGCTCCTCAAACTCTTACGGGCCTCTTGTCCTGGTACGTCCCCACTCGACCTCTGAGATCCTTGGGCCAAGCTCTCACCATCACCCCTCGATACAAGTTGTGCCGTGTCGGTGGTCGTTCTTTCCGGGTAAAAGCAGCCGAACTGTGGAATTCCCTCCCGGTGGAGATTCGGTTGTTGGAAGATCTTCTTTCCTTCCGTAAGGCGATTAAAACTTTCCTATTTTAAACTTGATTCCTCCTCTTTAGCTGTTGTGTTTCCTGTGGTTGTTGCGTGTTACCTTGACATGCGCCGGGACGCCCCTTGGCTGGGGCAGCTGTGCGCAGTACAAATTCATGTAACATAACATAACATAAAGTTCAATGGTGAGAAGGTGCAACTGGAGCGATATATCGTCCAGGCGTGCTACCAGGTCTGAGTGCTGTGATAGGGGTAGAGGTTGTGTGGAGAGATCTGGTGGAGAGTAGGGGTCTTGTGTGTGCCAGAGAAGTCAAAGGCAGTATTTTGAGGTTCCAGAGGGGAGAGTTGGTCATAGAGGACTTGCGATGTTGCATGATGCATGGACAGAGAGGTTAGAAAAAGTAGGAGGGTGGAAGGGCCATTGCCCTGTGAGTCAGGGACGGTCAAGTAAGGGTTGAATGGATTTAGCTGAACATGCTCCATGGGGGGCAATTGCCAGGACTCTGCCCTAGCAGGTGGCGTAGAAAGAGGGGTGCGTGACGGGGGAACTTTCATTGAGTGTAATGGCGGTAGGGTGAGAGGGAACCTCACCATTCGAGAATCAGCCTGTATTTGACTGGTGAATGCCAAGAAGAGCAAACCAGTAGGCTCGCTCACCTTCTGAGTCAGAGGTCTAGTGTATTGGGTCAGTTGGACAGGGGATTGGGAGGCTCTGAGATCATCTAAGGGCGGGAGAATGATTTAGGGAGAGTGTAGACCTCCCGGCTGTGGAGGGCGGAAGACTGGTTAAGTCCAAAGTGGTGATAGGGTGTGGGTAGGGGGTCATTGGATTTAGCCGAGACCGCCTTTTTGAGTGTAGGGAAGATGCTGGCCATCATGGTTAGATTGGCAATAGAGGCTTGGATAAGGATGATACCATTATTGTAGAGGGTAATAGTGGCATTGGCGTTGAAGGTGAGCTAGGGCGACACCATTAATTTGAGACCATGAGGTGTTTTCCTAGTGCCAGATATTCAAAGCCTGTAATAGAACACATTCTGCCAGCATGCTCGTTTTCTGGTATAGAAGATGAGGTCATTAACTATACTACCCTTGTTTGCACAGAAGTAGACATCAGAGATTAGAGTATCGGGTCTGCCTTTGAGTATGCAATGTTTGTGTTTTTGGCTGCATTTTTGAACAGGTTAGAAATGTAGTTGATAAAGAAGGCATTATAGCCTGAGGGGTCGGGACTTATCTCCATTCTGAAAGTGTGTCCTGGCGAGGAAGGGGCCTCCAAAAAGGAGTGTATGGAGGTGAGGGTAATTGTATTTAACAGATTTAACAGATAGTAGTCCTAGTGGGTTGGAAGAATAGGTTGGGAATGGATAGTTATGGGGCCATTATTGTAGACTTCGGAGTAGGTTAATTGGCGAAGGGAGACTGTGAAAGGAGTCAAGGGGATGGGGGGGTGGAAAAAAATTTTTGGTGCACAAACAAATCAGTATTAAAAACTTGCAGGTGTATTTCTTGCCTTTAGTAGTACTTCCTCTCCTTCTGGCATCTCAGTTCATTGTAGTTCTTGTAATTTCATGTAGTTCAGCTCATCTGCTGTTTCACAGTTACATCCAGTCTTTGGCTTGACGGCCCATGTTATCAAGTGTTTAGGTAGATGCAAGTTTAGCAGCTCTTTGTCTATGGGAAAATCTAGCATTACGATGAGTAGTTGCACCATTTGGATTTGTTATCTCTGGTGAAAGTGAGTAGGGGAGATTATAAGATGCCCTGCTGTAAGTAAATAGGTAGTTTCAAGAAACCTGTTCAGCCAAAGAAAAGGTAAGAGAAACAGTGAGCATTTACAATGGCTGGGTGCAAACAGGTATATTTCCTTCCTTAGGAAAAACATTTCACTCTGAACACACACACACAGCACACAGAATTGCACAACTAGCTTACCCCATTGAGGGTTATTCTTTCCTTCCTGGTATCATATCCCATCATGAATTCAGGAATGGAGTTCCAGAAAGCAAAGCATGATCCTGGATTCTATGAACTACTTGTACAATTGTCAAGCATGAGATCAATGACAACATGTATGTTCTGGAATATTTTCCCATCAGGAATGGTACTTGCAGTCTCAGCGAGGAATACAAAAAAGAGTTGGGTGGCATGTTTCAATTAATGTCAGCCACTGGCATTCTGCTTTCAGTTTCTGGAATTAGAAAGGTCAGAGGAGCATTTTCTTATGTTAGTGTGGCTCACATGCTGAATATTTGTTCCAATGATAATGCCTTTCATTTATATTTAAAAGGTATTCGCCTTTAAAATATTGAGATATGTTATTTAGGATTTATGTGAAGAGTTCAGAATGTATGAAGTCTGCGTATTAACCAGACCTAGAACAGCAAATCCCAACTATGTATGAAGTTATGGACATCAATACATTAGGTGTGTCATTTGCAGTTATTTAAGGACTACCTTGTACCACATTATAACTGTCACAGTTCTCTTTTTCTGTGTATTTATTAACCCCCTGCTGAAGAATAGTTGATCGTTTCATTTTTGGTTTTTAATACTTTAAAGAAAAAAATAGTTAAAACAATATTTTTTAAAAACTTGTTATTTGCTTCTCTCTTCTTAGGTTGTACGGCTTACGTGGTGGTCTTTATTCAGAGATTCCACGTACTACACCTTCTCAATCATCGCTCTTATTATTGTAAGTTATGAATTGCTCTTTAAATCTTCAATGTATTTTCAAAATCTCTGAAGTAGCGCAAACTACTCTAACTAAGCTAAGTTAAGATATTTAACTAGGAAAACGTAATATGCATCCCCTTCCTGTGGCGATGGGCTTTTGTTTTGTATCCTCGTTTTTTCCTGTTCGTATGTAGGCCCACATTCAAGCACAGGGACTCATTTTAATAATGTCACTGCGGCTGGCTTGGATCAGACAATCACATCAGGCGGGCTGTGCTGGGGAAATGTGAGCCAAGCTTTGGTGCCACGCTTTGATCTGAGTAGCCCATCTAGGCCCTCATTAGGAGTTGCACAATACTGGCAGGGAGCAAATTCCACACCAGTAAATACTGGTGCTGTGTGGTAACACTTCGCAAGTACAGTACAATTATAAGTGAAACCCCAAGGAAAGGGGAGTACCTGTCTGGACCCTGTTTTATCGGGCATAAAACTGCACAAAATACCCAGTTCTGCAGGGTTTACTGCCCCTACGTGCCACCTGCTCTGAGCAGGTGGTAAATGAGAGCAGATAGTGCCTTTGCAGGATGGGGTAAAGGAGAAACAGTAAGTGGAAAAAGAGCCCTGGCAGGACTCTTGCTAAAGAAGGAGGTCAGACGGAGCCGGTGGACCAGACCTGACTACTGCTGCAGCTAGAGCCTATAGCGATTTTTAACAAGTCTGCTTTCTCTGGTCAGAAAAATCGAATCCAGTGTTCCCCACCAGGGAAACAGGATGCAAAAACACTGTGTCCTTCTAAATAGGCAGAGTGGAAATGCATACAGGAATTCCACTTCAACTTCCACACAACTCATAATGATGACTCTATTAACGTTGCTCACCTGGTCCGGGCCTTACGTGCTGAAAAGACAAAACCTAAGAACTCACACCCTCGAGGCCCTGCAGTTGTGGGGGGTCTCCGCACTCATGGCGGAGGGCATCCGCCATGAGAATTCTGATTGGGGAGATTCCTCCCCAAGGGCAGAGACTACCCCACGACTGCGGGTTCTCCACCACGATTGTGGAGGCCCTTTGTGAATCAGGTCCTCACTATGTATCAGCAAGTCTGGCCCCAAGAACAGTAACTCATTGTTTAAAGCAACTTCTATCTTTCCCAAGAATGGAAAAATCTACCCTGAATAACAGCCATCACAGGATCACTAGCGGCACACAAGATCGATGGAGACGGAGATTGATTCCCGGATGACCTGCAATCGCGCTTTGCCCCCCGGAACCCTCCAATGTCACAAGGCAGTGCGTTGCAGACGCAGCAACTTGGGCACAGGAAATCGTGGCCATCCCCCGTGGACCTCTGTGGAAGACACATCCAGCAGAGAGAGCCTGCGCCGGTGAGAGCTGTGTCCCCACCAACATCCAAATACCGTGGGTGCGTGGCTACATCCGGAGCTGGATGCTGCGAGACGCGGTCCAGCCGGGCGCCCACCACTAAGCCTACACTGGAGTAGATCCCCGTTCAATCTCGAGGTAGGGGCCACGACGCAAATCAGGTCATCTGATCAGCACCCTAAACCCTCTGGTGCCTCCCGCGCCAAGCCCCACAGATCAGCTGCAGCACGTGGGACTGGGCCCTCTCACAGAGGCATTCCTCCACTACCCTGTAATATTGACCACCTCCACAAGGCCTGTGGGGCTTCCTGCTTTTCTACGTGGGCCACTGGCTCAGTGAGGCCCGCAAGGCCTGACTACACCCAAGCGTCCACTGGGCCCGATTCTGATCAGCAGCTAGCGCAGCACTACGGCCCATGACCTGCATTGACCGCACGCAACCCTTCGTCACTATTAGGCCGGGGAGACCTAACCCCGCTTGGGGAAAAAGTACTAGGCCCAATGCAATCCCTCACCTGCCGCAGCATGGCAACCCACTATGGAACCCCCAATTAATAGGACTGCACGGGAAAGCACCCCCACCGATCAGCGCCGGCAGGCACAAGCACCTCTACACTGCCCTGTCAGGATGCAGCCGATGCCTACTACCCTGCTACCAACACAGGGCTTAAAGCCTCTTCTACCTTGCCTGGCCACAAACTACATTCGCACCATCATACAGCACCCTAGCCTAGGCGCCGAACACAGGTTGGGCAAAACAGACAATGGCGGCGCCACCCTGTCTAGCAGTGTGCTCAGCAGTGGAGCACAAACTACCTGGACCGAAACGCTTACTTCTCCCCTCTCCCTGGAACCTACGGAGCACCACTATCGTCAAGACAGGACAAACAGCAGCCTCACACCAATGACACACAGGGCCTGTACTTGGCGCCTCGGGCACTGAACAGGCACCAGCAGGACAACCTATGCCACAGGCTGACCTCTCGCACCGCCTAGATGAACTTATGGTGATGGACATTAAATCCACTCTAGTCCCTAAAAAAGATACGCTGTGTGCCCAGCTCGGCTTTCTGCTTGAGGACCACAAGAAGCTGAAGTAGAGATTGGAAGATTTGGAGTCAACAATTGCATCTGTGAAGTCTTCCTTGTCCTCATCAGTGGCCCAAATTTAAACACTACAAGAAGAGGTAAGAACCGTGTCGATGACCAGGAGGGCAGATCACACAGGAACAATGTACGCATGGTGGGTGTGCCAGAAGGTGTTGAGGGACAGAGTATGGAACTGTACCTGGAAACCTGTTTTTTGGAAATTATCCTTAAAGGCTAGCACTCCAGGTTCTTCTCTGTGAAGAGTTCCAGGAGGCCCCCCTGGTCCGGACACCACGCCCCCAGACCAGTGGTTGCACGATAAGGACCACATCCTACAAGCACAAGAGCCTGGGGTCTATGGATAATCGAGAACGCAGAGGTGTACATATATCCAGGCTACACGCTGTTGGTACAGCACCGCAGAGCATCCTTCATGGAAGCCAAACATTGCCTTCGTGAATATGAAATATACTGTGCCCTACAATACCCTGCCTCCCTGAGAATACATTATAAAGGCAACATGGTCTTCTGTTACTCTCCAGAGGGTGCCTGGAACTGGATAGAACAAAACAGAGTGGCACCAGCTCCAAAATCCACATCTGGCCCCGCCAGCAATGGAAAAAGGTCAGATATCATGGACGTCGCGGCTTGGGCCACGGGCAGTGTCCCACCAAAGCCCAAGCAGCACAGGAAAGAGAACAAGCTCTCAAGCAAGCTGAGAAGCACGATGCCTCTACCTCTCCACTCTGCTCAAATTCAGAAACAGATTCCACACCAGAGCAGGAGTACATCCTTTCGAACTAAAAGCAGCAAATGATGCTAGGCGATGGCCCCACTGTGACACCGCAAACCTTGGAGGCACTGGGTTAATCAATCACAGACCTGGCACTCATCAGGAACGTGCTACTCGGATTAGCGGAACACTATGCAAGTGGGAAGTAACCGCTGGCATAGGGTGTTCACAGACCCCAATTGGCTTACTTATGAATGCTCTACTATAGTGGTCAAGAAGAGCATGGTGAAAATGTGCGAGATACAACACACCCCACACACGATAAGTGACTTTCATAGACTTATCTCGAGTTCTGTGATTTTGTATTTTCTTTTTTTTCTGTTTAATATGTTTGCATACAATTGCATGTGGCCTTTTGCCCGTTGGCAACTAGGCCAGGGGTTGGGGGTTTGGTTTATAACTTACTATGGGGTGCCAGTCCATATCATATGTCCACGTACTGTGAAAGGATATAGAATTGTTCTTTATACGCTATCTAAACTCACGATGTACAAGGGGAGTCCATGTCTGCATTCTCACTATTATTGGTATAAATGCAGGGTAACAATTATCTACTGTTTACCTGGAAAGTGCATGGCCTGGCCGGCTGTATCAAGAGACACAAAGTTTACCAATACTTACGCAGGCATAAAATATTCATAGCTTTACTACAGGAGACTGATCTAATGCAGCAAACATTAAAATCACAAAAGAAAGCGATGGAGGGGCACAGTAATCGGCACGTCTTATTCTGGCTACGCCAGAGGTGCCTTCATTGGGTGGCTCCAGACACCCCACTACAGATACTACACACGTGCGTCGACCTCCAAGGCCGTTTGACGATCCTAGAAGGCTCTCGAGATGGTTGCCCACTGCCACTGGTCTCACTTTATGTGCCTAATTCAGGCAATCCACATTTTTACCAACATAAACCCCAACACTTCTCAGGGACCCGTCGGTACCTACTTACTGGGGGGGGCGACTACAATGGCATTCCCGATCTAGTCCTGAATCGATCCTGTTCTCCCCTCCCTGGGGCTCAGGCTATTGGGCTCACACACCATATGTAGGCCTGGGCTACCCAGATGCAAGACACTTGCATGGCTGCTGAAAAGCAATCTCACTCATCACTGCAATATACGCCTCGGAAGGAAATTTAGTAAACACACAGGAGCAAATAAATAATTCCTTCTATAAGAATTACACAACACTTTATAAGGCCACAGTCCCAGGCGATCCTCAAATAATGCAACTCTTCTTGGAACAATCGGCTCTTACGCAGGTGACACAGGCCCCATATACAGAGCTGGAGGCCTCGCTCACGGAGTATGAAATCTCTAACACCATTAAACAACTAGCCAGACGTAAAACCCCTGCATGTTCGGCTGGCCCACAGAATTTTATACCACTTACTTAACACAGCTGGTCCCTCGGTTGCTCACAATTTATAAATAATCATTTGATGGGGCATATTGCCTCCTTCCCTCCTCATAGCTGTATTAGTGGTTCTCCCAAAACCCGGTAGAGACCCTCTCGTTATGAGCTTGTACCGTCTGTTATCTTTATTAACCTAGGACTACAAATTCCTAGGTAGGCTGCTAGCCAATAGGCTACTGAAAACTGTTTCACATGGACCAGAACGGGTTTGTCCAAGGCAAAGCATGGGCCTAAATCTCCATCGTTTATTCAAATTGTTAGAATGGGCCCAAAGGTGCTGTGCTGGCATGGTTCAGCAGGGCCCAAGTACGCTGGGTTTAAATACCATATACCAGCCCACGAGCCCGGGTGAAAACGGTCCTCATTGTCTCTCCGTCTATTGACATCGAGTGAGGGGCTGCCCGCCCTCACTAACCCTTTTTTCCCTGGCCATGGAGCCTTTGGCCTGCGCGCATTGTAGCCATGTCCTGGACTGGAGCATACGAGTACATGCACAGTGGCACATAGTTTCCTCTTACGCAGACAATACACTGGTTTATCTCTGTAGCCAAGCTGAGGCCCTCCGGGATCTAATTGAACTATTGGACGCTAAGTATGGGCGGAAAATCCGTTCCGCTCGCGGATTTTGCGGATTTTCGGTAAATTCGCAATCCGCGAGATTCGCGAATTTCCCGCAAAATCCGCAAATCCGCGAGCAGCGGATTTTATGGCTTGCTCGCACTGTTCGCGTGAGTTCGCGGCTTCCCAGTTCAACTTTGCGCCCCGCGAATAAGCGCTAAATTGCAGAAATACGATCTTAGCAAAACTGAAACTACTTACCAGGTTCAAAAGTTCAAGCTCATCATTAGTAGCCATTTCCTGTAGTGCTTCCTGAGGGGCCCCTCCAGAGTTCAGTTGCCTACTTGCAACTATTATGTGACCCTGCTCTGACCCTCAGAATAGTTACACAAAGGTCCTGAATTACAGCTAAGGCAGACAAGCAGGAGCCAGGCTGGAAGTTCAAATCCAGTGACACATTAATCAGCCCCTAATTCATTATTGTCAGTTGGGGCAGGGCAGGTGTTGTAACTAATTTTGCAACAATGAAAGCACTTAGCAAGTGCAAAAGATCACTAATCAGGAAGCACTAAGGAAGCAGGTGCCAGCTAAAAAAATATTCTGTGACACATTAATCAGCCCCAAATTAATTCAGGTCACTTGAGGCAGGGAAGGTGTGCTTTGCTTTGCCACAATAATGTACACTGGACAACCAGAGGGTGCTGTGATGAAACAGAGGGTGGCATGGGTGAGCCAGAGGGTGGCATGTGGTGACAGAGGGTGGCAGTGATGAAGAAGAGTGTCCCAAACAGGCTGGACACGTAGAAACAACAAGTTCGCAAAACTTGCGACCCGACAGGTAAGTTCGCGTTTGCGAAATTGTACAAAAACCCTTGCGACCTGGCAGAAACCCGCGCGAACACACAAAAAAAAAAATTCGCGAGAATTCGCAGATTTTGCGGATTGCGAGTTCGCAAATCCGCAAAATTCGCGAACGCGAGATTCGCAAAATTCGCCCATGCTTACGCCCATGCTCGGCTGTTGGGGTTAAAAATAAACTGGGCTAAGTCCGTTCTTTTCCTAATGTCACCCATACTAGCGGAACGGAGGTAGCAGCAACCTCACGCCCCACTCGTTACAGCCTATGACTCATTCAAATATCTGGGGGTCCAGGTCAATCACTCCTGATCCGACTCAATAGATGGTAATCTTGCCAAGGCGATTGCCAGTGCTAGGGCCGCACTCCCGTTCTGGACCAACCTCCCACTTTCCCCAATGGGCCGGAAAGCCATCTCCAAGATGCTTCTTCTCCCTAGGCTCCTGTACTTCTTTACCGTTCTCCCTTATAGACTACCCCAGAAAATATTCAAGGACCTACGGTCACTGCTCGTGTCCTTGATATGGGGAAACACCAAAGCGAGGGTAGCACTCCCGAAGCTTCACCTTCCCATATCGGAGGGAGGATTAGGAGCACCCAAATACAAGCTATACTACGCAGCTGCGCAACTCTAGTGGTCCATGCACTGGCTTGCAAAAAACAACTTATCTGAACTAGATACCTCGGCAGTGGCATTGACGGAGCCAGCCCTGCTCGAGTGGTTATCAGGCTCTAAAAAGCCGCTTCAGAGGAAAGAGGGATGCATCCTGATGCTGGCAGGCCGTGACGTCTGGACGAAATACATGTTACCCAAACACCGTCCCCCACCATATGCCCAGATCTCCCCATCGAGATGATACCGGGGACATACACTTGTCTAAAACGCCCACAACTGGCTGAGTGGCAGACAGCTGGCCTGTCAACGTGGGGTGACCTGTTCACTGACTCAACCCTATGTGATTTCGACACTCTGATAGAAGACTATGGTGTGTCACCCGGAACGTTCCTCCTCTATGCAACATTAACCCAACAGGCAACACGAACTTGGGGAGAGATAACACTGTACCTACAGCCACCAAAGCCCTGCAGACACTACTGACACACGGGACGGGCAGGAAAGCCATCATGGCCATCTATAACTCCCTAATAGCAGACACAGCCCCCTCATTAACCCCACCTCAAGAATTCTGGACGATGGCACTATCCACTGAAATAACAGACAAACAGTGCAAGCAATGCGTGGGGTACCCCAACATAATCTCAATAAACACCAGATTAAAATTTACCCAATTCAACTACTTACTTCGCACATACTTAACCCTGCATAAGTTGGCGCCTCTGTACCCGACATCTATGCCCCAGATGCCACGACTCGGACGCCAACTTTTTACATATGGTCTGGATAAGCCTCACATTTAGTCATACTGGGGGAAAGTTTGAGATATATTAACTGCAGCAACGGGAACTACAATCCCAGCCCAGGGTGCGCACTACCTGCTTGGCATTACAAAACGTAATGCATGTCGCAAGAATCTTAACAAATTCCTAGACTTAGCAATGGTCTTGGCTAAATGTACTCTTGCTATGGCCTGGAAATCCCTGGCAGGCCCCTCCACTAAGCACTGTTTGATGGCTCTCCGCCAGGCCCTGCTGGCATCCCAGGCCCCACGACCAATGTCTAGGGCACAACCCGTGGACTGGCAACATTACTTAACCACCATGGAATCCAGTCTTAGCGAAACACGCGCTAACTCACAACATATTAGTGGCACCTGCTCTACAATCCGCGGATACACCTTGGACACCCCGCATACTCACTCAGGGGCGCACTTCAGGAATGGACTCGTGCACGAGGCACACAGACTCAGCTGGCTCACACCTTAGGTCAAGAATAATTCTTACGGGGTAACCCAGTATCCCTGAGAACCTGGGCAATACAGTAGTAGTTTCAACAATGGTCAGGCCCAGTCGCACCTAGTCATCAACCGGTCTCTACACCGGGCAACTCTCCCTCTACCCCATCATCATCGAAGTTAACATCGTAGCATAAGCCTCTCAATAGCATTATTAATAAGCTGTACTTCTAGTGGTACCATATGTACAGTAACTATAGGACAGGCACAATAGTTAAGTTGTATTATGTTTTTTATTTTACGATTTGATACAGCTCTGAAAAGCAAAATATGTTGACAAATCCTGAGGTGAATTAATGTTGTTGTTAACTGACTATAGCCTTGTGCATAATCGTTTCCCCCTCACTAAGTGGGCACAAAAATGCAAATTGTAACATACAAAAGCACATACTTTATTGTGACTGATGTACTGCTGTAAGTTGTTTTGAAAAAGTTGAATACATATATATATTTTGTTTTTAAACTTCATAGAGGACTAGTAACAAAGTACTATAGAGTAAGCGGGATGTGCAAATCAAACCCACAACTTGCACTTTCAAAGTTTCATTATGTTACTGATCAGAGTATAGGGAAATCTTCCAAAAATTACACCACAGAGCAAAACGGCAAACGATAACAGAATGTTTTTTGTATTAATTGTGATCCTCAAATGCTGTATGAATTGAAAAAGATTTTCATAACTGTCTGAAATTTCTATTAGAAGAGATATATATTAGATCAAGATAATTGTGTGCACATGACCATTGCTAACAACTCATGTACAGAAAAAAGACTATTTAGGGCAGGCACAAAAAGCTTTGTTACTCGAGGGCATATACTTTTTGACTGCCAGCAGAAACATAACTTTTTCATCATAGCACAATGCCCATTAGTGACACCACAGGCAGCTTCCTATTGTTGCCTTGACATGGACCAAACGTTTGCCCTCTACAGGTCGGACGCTCAGCAACATTGCACTTAAAAGGCTTCTTTGAAATAACAATGAAGGTGGTGTTCCTTGGTGGAAATGTGCATGAACAGACTATTCCTAGGTTATAGAGCCAAACTCTTGGATGGGCTTGAGGTGTAGATTACCGTATTTACAATGGTCATGATAAAGTTACGTTTCCAGCAAGAAAACATAACAGCAATGGTGAATTTTAGCTGTTTTCCACCCGTGAGGCAAAGCATCACTTTGCTAGAAAAAAAGTATTTATGCAGATTAAGTTTTACAGTATATTCTCCGTTAAATGAAAAATTCATGGTGAAAGGTGAGGTCCATTTTTCACCAAGAAATGCAATGCGCACCTTGAAGAAAAATGTTGATGACCAATTCAGACTTTTTAAAGATCCTATATGAATGTTTGAACATTTTGAAAAGTTTGCTTGCTTGTGGAAATGATGTACAATTTTCATAAACAAAACGAACTTTTATGAAAAAACTAAAAACCTTTAATAACTTTTCAAAAAGTTATGCATTATGAGACGCAAATAATCCTCCATTCTTCAAAACCCAAAATATATTTAGGAATTCTCAAAAAATTGACAGTCTGTTAAAAAAGTTGCCATGTGTATTCCATTTTTACAAAGAACCCCACTTTTTGCATTTTGTGAACTTCTTTAACTTTTAATGAGGTGGAGTTGCTTGTGGAAAGTTCTTAACGTTTTATTTCTTTATTTACATTTTTGTGAGTGCTGTTTATGATAGACAACCACTGCATAGTTACAGATCATGCAGCTTAAGAACTATACGTGAGGGTATTATTATGTTAGCTATATCCATTTGGTTTACTAACTACTCTTAGATGTGGGTCATCAAAAGATTTTTGAGAAGTCGTCTCACCCTAAACTTATCAAGGCATGCTTCTTCATTTTAAGACCTCTCACACGGGGTAGGAGCAGTGCCGCCCTAGCGAACACAACTATGGAAAGCTAGTCTATCCATAGGAATTCTTATAACTTCTGATCAGGACAGTACACTGGCTCCTGTTTTCTTCGGGGGAGAAAACGTTGATATAAAATATACCTAGAGTTATATTTAAAATCGTATTTATTCAACAAGCACCTCTGGTATGTCTAAAAACCTTAGAAAGAATAGGTCAATAGGTGAAATACAATGGATCACCTAACCTAGTATTTATGTGGTAACACGTAAATACGAGGTCAGGTGATTCTCGTTGATATAAGTAATAAGTGGCCGATTTGATTTTACACAACCATTTGCTGTACAATCTTAAACAAGTATCTGAAAAAGATAGTGGCTGCAAAATTATCTACTATTATAGCACCAAGTAAAAACTATTGACATCAAAATATTGAACAAACAATAATATATTTCTACACAATTTTCAACTTGAAGCCAAAATGCTTTCAATACTGCAGGGATTGAACCTACAATGAGAAATTACAAAAACCAAAGTGCAAAGAAGAAAGGCGCTTCTGTCCTTTCTACCTCTAAGCATCAAAAATAGACTTATCCTGTGAAAACTGGGGGAGATAAAGTCTCAGGCGCCTTGCTTGCTCAGAGTCCTCTGTATCCTTGAAAATCTAATTAATCAGTACTTTGTGTTGAATTGCCCCGTGCACTGAATGGGAAAGGCTCACTTCGTGCATAGTAAACAAATATATTTTTTGTGATTTCTCTTCTAGTTCATCTATGATGAGGTGATTGTATGGTAAGTTATGTATGTTTTTAGTTACTGCTGTTAACTCTCACTCATATGTTGCTTGACTCAATTCCCCAGAAATCACCATCTGCCAAATGTCCTTGTCTGCTGCTTTCTAAACCTTTATTCAAAAATATCTGTTAGTACAAAGGAGCATTGGCCACACAAAAAACCATGCCTTCCCAACAAAATATTTTACTCACTACTTGCTTTTAAGATAAGTTTCACAAACAGCAAATTCAGCCTTAAATTCACCCAAGCATCGTTGGGTCATTATTAACCCAGTTTGTGCAATGTAAAAAAACTCACTTCTTCCCAAGTTGAAAACAGACTCTGGTTGCAAACAAGTCTACTTGTTTTCACTTCTATTTATTTGTGGTAACTACATTTGGTCATTAATATGTCTTTCTCAAAGTACTTAATGATGCACACACTTCCCTTTCCCTTGACTCAGTGACTAAATCGCCACCCACTGTATGACTATTTGTGCTGATTGTGAAGTTAAACTCTTTTATTCATTAATTTTTCTTTTTTTAGGTGGGAGAGCCTTATACTTATAATCATGTATGCATTCTACATAGTCATCATGAAGTAAGTTGTTTTCATCATATATCTATATACATTCCTCTTATGTTCTGCCTTATATCCACTAAGTGTCCCTGTTAAGCAGTTATATTCTTGTTTGATAATACCCAGAGTGAATTTAGTGTTGGTGGAAGGAGAAAGGACCTCTTTAGTCTTTTTATAAGGGAAGTCGTGGTCTTATATACTATAATTGAACCTTTTCCAAATATTTTATTTCTATAAGACAATCTCATATGTAGACTTATTTCTGGAGGCAAATGATATGCAGTCAATCATTGGCTAATAGAAGATAGAATTTAGATTATGTGACAACCCGTAATGGATAACAGGTAAGTAATGGCCTATGTTGTTTTAAAGATTAACACAAATTAATATATTGTAATAATGAGGTTATACTTTGATAATTATAGTTTAGAGTTTATTAGAAAGAGTCAGAGACTTTCTGTAAAAGCAGTCAAGGAGTGGGGAGAGCAGAGACAGGTTACAGAGAAAAGGCAAAAGAAATGGAGCTAGATGAATGCTGCACTTTCTGATTCAACAGTTAGGTCAAGCTTATACATTTCAAAGATTTCTTAATACCATTATTTTAATTTCTAATACGCAGAAATCTGTCACAGAGGCATAGACTTGCAATAAGTCCTGTCTAAAAGTTTCTACAGTTGCATGGTAGCTCCTTCGTTAAGGCTGAGGAGCGTCACCCCACTGCCTTTAGCAGTGGGAGAAAAGGAAAAATAAAATGACAATGACTTGCGTTATCATTTTATTTGTTTGTGCTGCGGTGTCTCAGTGGGGTTGGGCAGATCTGCTCTGCTCTCAGAGCAGGGGGAGGAGTGGTGGGTACTATTTAAGTGGGTGTGAATGTTTGCCTGGCCCTCTCGGGCCGGCCAGACATTCATGTGCACTTTGCATGTTCTCCATGAAGGCTGCATTACAGCCTGCGTAGAGAAAATGCCAAGGCCCCAATTCCCTGGCTGAGCACAGAACCACAGTGCTCAGACCATTCACAACACTGCATTGCAGTGTTATGATTGGCTATGGGGAGCCGGGTGCTTCCTGCTTCTTGTTTCCACAGAAGAAGCCAGGAAGATGATGGAGGAGATGTGGCGATAGGTACAGGTACGTGATTTAATAAAACAAATTGTAACCCTCCTCTCCCTTCTCCCCCCACTGTGCACCACTGCGGCTTCCCGGGAGCAGCCGCCACTGCTCATTTGGCTACTTGTTTTAGGATTAAATTGATCATTGTCAGGCCAATTTCTATCAGGAATTCGGGGAGTAGTAAATGTTTGCTATTCATTTGGAGGGCTGTCTCTCGGAAACCTAGATCAATTCACTGGCTTCATTCTAGTTTCTAGTTTTAAAGTTTAACAAGGAACCTTTGATTATTTGCCATCTCCCAGACAGCATGCAGTAATGACATAAGATCCAAAATGAAGATAAGGACATTATCTGCAAAAATAACTGATTTGAATTCTTTGTTGCCAAAATTGATTTCTGAAGCATGTGGAAGAAGTGAAATGAGGAATGAATCTGAAACTAGGACAACAAATAAAAAGAAGAGAAAGGAACCCTGTTTAGAGGCCTGACTAGATCAAACGTAAGATGTTGACCTACCCATTGACCCTCACACACGAGTCATCGGCATTTTGTACATTGACATCACCCATTTAACAATAATAGGGTCCATGGTGTACAAGCACAACATATTTTAGAAAAGACTGAAAGGCCTTATAAAAATCCCTTTCTGCATCCAGTGACATTGCTACAGCTGAACTATCTTCATTTAGAAGCAAAGCAAGAAATGTCACTGAAAACATGCTGTCACGTCCCATTCTCACTTTCAAAAATCTAGTTTGGGTACAATGTATTATTCTCAGATTGTCCTTGTTGGACTTGGCCCTTTTTGCAGGGTCATCCCGGAACTTTATGCCTTCCTCCTGTATTTTGTCTGACCTGTTTTTGTTGGTTTTAGGACTCCGGGCACTTTACCACTGCAGATCAGTGCTAAAGTGCATATGCTCTCCCTATTGTAAATTGATGTATGGATTAGTGATTCCATGATTGGCTAGTTTGGTTTACTTATCAGACCCTAGAACAGTGCATTGAGTGTGCCCAGAGCTTGTAAACCAAATGCTACTAGTGGGCTTGCACTGCAGCACTGGTTGTGCCACCCACAGAAGCAGCCTGTAAAAGTGTGTCTTTGGCCTGCCATTGCAGAGCCTGTGTGCAGTCTGGTACTGCCATGTTGACTGGGCAAGTGCACCCACTTGCCAGACCCTAAACCTTTCCTTTTCCTCATATCAGACACCCCTATGGTAGGCCCAAGGGCAGGGTGCATTGAAAGTATAAGGTAGAACAAACCCTGATGTGTGTGGCATGTGCTAGTAGTGAATTACAGCCATTTTCTTTTTTCACTATTGCAAAGCTACCTGTTCCCCATAGGGCAGAATGGGCAGTTTGATTATTAAATCTTATAATCCTAGCTGACTCAGGGAACTAGGTAGAAATTCGAGTTTAGTATGGCTGAACTCATAATGATAAAATACATCTATTAGTGAAGTTGGTTTTAACATTCTGTGTTTGAAAATACCACTTTTAGAAATTAGATATTTTCTTGTCTATCCATCCAAGCCTGCCTCTGCTAGATTGTGTATTCCTTGTCTGGAGTTTGAGTGACAGGGCTGGGGGATTCCAGGAGACAGGATGAGTCAGCCCAGTGGTGAATAGAGAGATCTGCATCTAGATGGGATGGAGGAATTGCACCTGGGACCTGAATAGGGCTGTGCCTTCCCTCCACAATGCTGGCTCCACCTCCTGTGGTGCGTCTGATGTTTCTGCTCTGCACTGTGAAAGGAAAGAAGGAGTCATGTAAACAGAGTGCTCCAGAACTGGTTTGGACTAGACAAAGGCCCCTCTGCCCTCAGAGGACAAATGATTTTGGGGTATAAGTATTGGGACCCTGATCCCAAGAATTTAGATCACTTTTGGACAAACAAGAAGAAACCTTTGCTGAGGAAAGGAACCTGAAGAAACTAAGGCGAGACTGTCCCTAAGCTGAAGTACTGCTTGGGGGATTGGCCAGCAGGGGCTGCCTGACTGCCAAAGAAAGGAGAGAGGAACTTTGTGTGTACTTTCATGAACTTTTGTAAGGATCTCCAAGGGCTTGGAACAGAGCTTGCCTCCATCTGAAGTCTCAGGGACAACAGACTTCACCCACCAGATCCTCAAGAGTTCTCCTGAAGTGCCTGCAGTTGTGTTCGACTTTTTGGGGACTTGCGTGTCGCAAGGAGCTGGAAGCGCGACTCATGATCAAGAAGCGTGTCGCAGAACTGCCGCTTCACAAGATGAAACGCATCGCCGGAGGAGAGGATCAACGTTGCAGTAGACGCTGCCGCATCACTGAGAAGCATGTCGCAGGAGTAGCGGATCGACTTCGCATCAGATGCCGCCACATTTCTGAGAAGTGTGTTGCAGGGCCTGTTGCGGCTTGCATCATTGTGGAAGCAACTCGCATCGCCGGGGGAGAGGATCGATGCCGCAGCATCACCGGGAAGCGCGGCGCATCAATGAGAAAGCGCCTTGTTTATTTCTCTGCACCGGATCTTTGCTGCATTTCCATCGTTGCAACACTTTCGTTGCCCTGCGTGTCGCATCTTAAGGTACATTGACTCAAAGTGTGGCATTTTAAGAACTAAAGAGAACTAAGCGAATTCTACCATTTTAAGTGCAGTATTGTGGATTTTTGTTGTTTGTGGTCTTGTGGTAAATCTATATAAAGAATACTTATTTTTGATATAAAACCTGTGTGGTGTCCATCTGTAGTGTTGTCACTTAATTACTGTTTGTGTTCACAAATGCTTTACACACTGCCTCTGAGATAAGCCTGTCTGCTCGTGCCAAGCTACCAACGGGGTGAGCAGGGGTTATTGTAGGAGTGTACCCCCTTACCCTGACTAGAGGCAAGGGTCCCTATTTGTCACAAGTACCTACCTGTACCAACTAGAGACCCCCAAATCTAACAGTCCTTACATAAATTTTACAGTTCAGAATAAATCGCAAAATTGGTCTGCAGTTAGGTGGGTTTGTTGGGTCCTTGTCCGTTTTGTGCATAACCACAATAGCAGCTTTTTAAGCTCTACTGGTAATGCCACCTGAATTGTCAAAGTTGTGTAGCACCGATTGTTTTCCTGTTCATATAATAGTGCCTTTAATTGGTTGTGGAGGTGTTTTTTAAGAGAAGGATCTGTTGAGCTCGCCTATGTTTTGAGTAGACCCTGGAATTTCAAATCCTTGTTTTTGTTTTGTGGATTTTTTTCAGAACGTGCATTTTGTAAAGACAGTTTAGAACATCCTCTCAAAAAGACGTCACCCTCATTCATATAAAGGTTTTCAAATAATTTGTCAACAGTTTCACCAATATCCTCCTTATTAGCAATAAGATTGTTAACTTATATATTAATAGCAGCTATATTTTTCCTAAATCAGAATCTTGAAGGACCAGTTTATCATCCTTCATGACGACTGAAATCTTTCAAGTTTATCTTTTACTACATCTTGTCAAGATTATTTTGCACAAATAAGATACATTTTAAAGCATTGCATTAAAAATATTCATAATTTAGGCAGCTTTCATATCTGCAAGTTTACCTTTAGCAGAGCTTTTCTTGGCATAATGGTAAATGTATGCAAATAGTTTCTCCTTTTTGCACAATGATATTGTGGAAGAGAAGAATACAAAGGCCATCATTTCAAGAGTGAGAAAACAATACACCTGCCTGTGCTGAGAAATTGTTTCTTAGAACGCAACCGATGATAAAGCATACATGAAAAAATAGCATGAACACTTGCTTTTAGAATTGCAACTTTTAATTCAATTTTTTCTCTGAAGACTATTATTATTTTTAGTCTTTTGTCTTTTTAGTGCATGAGAATACAAACAACATGAATGAAATTATACATTTATATACAAACAAAAAACACACATTGGTATGTACATAGTTCCAACAAACTCACACTCAACACATTCTTGGCCATCCAATCATACAAAAACCACATTCATACTGGTCCCAGTGTCATGAAAACAATTGTGTAAAATAAATGACAATCCTGTTTGTTAATTTTTACACATAACTCAGATTTTTCAAATTTTTTTTGGAAGAAAGCGATATTTCAATACAATTAGTGCATTAGATATAGGACAAATGACAGGGGACCGGGTCAGGTCGACGCGTTTCGAACCCTACAATTCTGGGGGTTCTCTTCAGGACCACAGTCTGACTAGAAAGAAAAGAGGAAAAAATCATCACTAACCAAAACCTTCGAGATCACCATCTCAACCTATGTACAGTTTCCCTCAGCCTACCTCGACAAGTGGGACGAGTCTCCACAGAAAACGAGAAGAAACAGGTGTATTCCCAGTGAAGAGGGAGCGAGAGGTGCTGCAAGAAAGATAGGATATTCTCAATCTCACTGCGCGTTTCCAACATAACTGTGCCTGGGCTGGTTGGTACAATGGGTCTGTGCGCTTACCTTTGAGTAGCGCGCGTATGCTCAAAACAATGCTTCCCAGTCGGGACGTGCACGGTCCGAGGGCTCGGATCCGGCGTCACTGAAGCTGGGGAAAGAAAGGGTAACGCGGGTTACCGTCATACAAAAGCGATCGCGTGGTCTTTTACTGGGTGTAGGCGCTCGCTGGCGCTTTGGTGAGAAGCTTACCGTGATTGATGCTCTGTGTCAGAAGTCCACAGTACTCGCTCCTCACCCTGCAGTCAATGGCGGGTTACCGGAGTCTCCCAGCAGTGTAGCTTATGGGTGTGGCTTAGCCCCAAGGGATGTTGGGAAATGTAGTGCTGTGGTCCTAACAGGAGTGACAAAGTCAAAGGAAGCGACAAAGGCTTCTGGGAGATGAAGTCCATTCATGAAAAATCAAGGATGGGTTTTATAAATTTCGGAAATTTCATTTAGTCCACTAACCGCTGTATCATATTTCATTATTAGCAGTGCTTCCCTTTGGTTCAGTCTTGCTTCCACATCACCGCCTCTTGGGTCGTTTTCAATTTTGGACAGAACTGTCCACTTGAAGTTATTCTTGTCATGTTTTTTCTTCAACCAATGATGAACTAAGGGCGCATTATCCACTTCTCTGCGTAACCTGGATTTATGCTGAGTGATGCGTTGTCTGACCTCTTGGGTAGTTTTCCCAATGTATAACTTGGGGCAGGGACATACAATGGCATAAACTACATTCCTTGTTTTACAGTTTGTGAACACTTCATGTTTCCAGTGAATGTTGTTAAACGAGAACAATGTCTCTTCTATAGTGTCAGGGCAACAGACGCAGGTTCCACATTTATGGTGTCCTTTGATCTGTGGAAAGCCAAATAGACTTCTTAGGGTCGGCGGTTCTTCAGTGGGCAGTGCTGCCCTAACAATATGGTTGGCCACGCTTTTTTCTTTTTTGAAGGCAAACAGAGGCGGGTTTTTGAAGTCCTCATGCAAGTCTTTCACTATATGCCAATTAACATTTATCAACTTCTTGAGTTGATTTGCAGCCGGGCAGAAGGTTGACACACACACCAATCGATTTTGCTCCCCTCTAGTTTTCTTGTGCATCAATGTCTCACGTGGCGTCCACCACGCTCTTTTCAGAGACATTTTTAGTAGTTTCCTCGGATATCCTCTTTGGAGAAGCCTCTCCAAAAGTGAATTTGCATGTGCGAAGTATTCCTCTTTGCATGAACAATTTCTACGGATTCTAAGGAATTGTCCGAATGGCAAATTTTGCCTCAGACTTCGCGGGTGATTGCTTGTGAATAACAGAGCTTTATTTCTATCTGTAGGCTTTCTAAATAAAGTTGTTTCTAGGCTTCCATTGCGAGGGACAACTTGTACGTCCAGAAATGTGATAGATTGGTTGGAGGACGTGCAATTAAACTTTATGTCACTTGTACGTCCGTTCAGCCATTCAACAAACATATTGAGAGATCCAAGGTTCCCAGTCCAAATGAGGAAAACATCATCTATATATCGCATGTAATGCGAAATCTGATGTCTAAAGGGATTGTCGTTATAAATGAATTTTTGCTCGTAGAGACCCATGAACATGACCGCTAATTCCGGGGCGAATGGACAGCCCATAGCCACTCCCTTCACCTGAAGGAAGTATTCGGAATTGAAAGTGAAAAAATTCTTTTTCAGTGCGAAGGATGCCAGCTGAAGGATAAATTCTGAAGGGACTTGACACGGTCTGGCACGTGTGTCCAAGAAAAATGAAAGTGTCTCAAGGGCTTGGTCTTGAGGGATCTGTGTGTACAGCGAAACGACGTCTAGCGTCACTAAAAGCTGGGTGCTTTGTTCGAATGATATAGAACTTATTCTTTGGAGGAAAGCCGTGGTGTCTTGAAGATGTGCTGGGATCTCTTCAATAAAGGGTTTCAGGAAGAAATCAATGTACTTATCGACTGGTTCTAATAAAGATTCGCACCCCGATACTATAGGGCGTCCTGGTGGATTTACTTTGTCCTTATGATGCCAGTTCTTTAGGTCCAATGAACCCTTGATCGAATCCTTTCTGAATCGCTAGAAACAATTCACTTTGAATTTCAACTGTGGGGTTTTTTGTGATGCGTCTGTAACATGAATTGTCATTGAGTTGTCAGTAGACTTCCGTTTTACCGACAACTCAATGACAATTCATGTTACAGATGCATCACAAAAAACCCCACAGTTGAAATTCAAAGTGAATTGTTTCTAGCGATTCAGAAAGGATTCGATCAAGGGTTCATTGGACCTAAAGAACTGGCATTTTTGCAGAATAAGAATCCACGAACTCCAGTTTTCTATCTATTACCAAAGATTCATAAGGACGAAGTAAATCCACCAGGACGCCCTATAGTATCGGGGTGCGAATCTTTATTAGAACCAGTCGCTAAGTACATTGATTTCTTCCTGAAACCCTTTATTGAAGAGATCCCAGCACATCTTCAAGACACCACGGCTTTCCTCCAAAGAATAAGTTCTATATCATTCGAACAAAGCACCCAGCTTTTAGTGACGCTAGACGTCGTTTCGCTGTACACACAGATCCCTCAAGACCAAGCCCTTGAGACACTTTCATTTTTCTTGGACACACGTGCCAGACCGTGTCAAGTCCCTTCAGAATTTATCCTTCAGCTGGCATCCTTCGCACTGAAAAAGAATTTTTTCACTTTTAATTCCGAATACTTCCTTCAGGTGAAGGGAGTGGCTATGGGCTGTCCATTCGCCCCGGAATTAGCGGTCATGTTCATGGGTCTCTACGAGCAAAAATTCATTTATAACGACAATCCCTTTAGACATCAGATTTCGCATTACATGCGATATATAGATGATGTTTTCCTCATTTGGACTGGGAACCTTGGATCTCTCAATATGTTTGTTGAATGGCTGAACGGACGTACAAGTGACATAAAGTTTAATTGCACGTCCTCCAACCAATCTATCACATTTCTGGACGTACAAGTTGTCCCTCACAATGGAAGCCTAGAAACAACTTTATTTAGAAAGCCTACAGATAGAAATAAAGCTCTGTTATTCACAAGCAATCACCCGCGAAGTCTGAGGCAAAATTTGCCATTCGGACAATTCCTTAGAATCCGTAGAAATTGTTCATGCAAAGAGGAATACTTCGCACATGCAAATTCACTTTTGGAGAGGCTTCTCCAAAGAGGATATCCGAGGAAACTACTAAAAATGTCTCTGAAAAGAGCGTGGTGGACGCCACGTGAGACATTGATGCACAAGAAAACTAGAGGGGAGCAAAATCGATTGGTGTGTGTGTCAACCTTCTGCCCGGCTGCAAATCAACTCAAGAAGTTGATAAATGTTAATTGGCATATAGTGAAAGACTTGCATGAGGACTTCAAAAACCCGCCTCTGTTTGCCTTCAAAAAAGAAAAAAGCGTGGCCAACCATATTGTTAGGGCAGCACTGCCCACTGAAGAACCGCCGACCCTAAGAAGTCTATTTGGCTTTCCACAGATCAAAGGACACCATAAATGTGGAACCTGCGTCTGTTGCCCTGACACTATAGAAGAGACATTGTTCTCATTTAACAACATTCACTGGAAACATGAAGTGTTCACAAACTGTAAAACAAGGAATGTAGTTTATGCCATTGTATGTCCCTGCCCCAAGTTATACATTGGGAAAACTACCCAAGAGGTCAGACAACGCATCACTCAGCATAAATCCAGGTTACGCAGAGAAGTGGATAATGCGCCCTTAGTTAATCATTGGTTGAAGAAAAAACATGACAAGAATAACTTCAAGTGGACAGTTCTGTCCACAATTGAAAACGACCCAAGAGGCGGTGATGTGGAAGCAAGACTGAACCAAAGGGAAGCACTGCTAATAATGAAATATGATACAGCGGTTAGTGGACTAAATGAAATTTCCGAAATTTATAAAACCCATCCTTGATTTTTCATGAATGGACTTCATCTCCCAGAAGCCTTTGTCGCTTCCTTTGACTTTGTCACTCCTGTTAGGACCACAGCACTACATTTCCCAACATCCCTTGGGGCTAAGCCACACCCATAAGCTACACTGCTGGGAGACTCCGGTAACCCGCCATTGACTGCAGGGTGAGGAGCGAGTACTGTGGACTTCTGACACAGAGCATCAATCACGGTAAGCTTCTCACCAAAGCGCCAGCGAGCGCCTACACCCAGTAAAAGACCACGCGATCGCTTTTGTATGACGGTAACCCGCGTTACCCTTTCTTTCCCCAGCTTCAGTGACGCCGGATCCGAGCCCTCGGACCGTGCACGTCCCGACTGGGAAGCATTGTTTTGAGCATACGCGTGCTACTCAAAGGTAAGCGCACAGACCCATTGTACCAACCAGCCCAGGCACAGTTATGTTGGAAACGCGCAGTGAGATTGAGAATATCCTATCTTTCTTGCAGCACCTCTCGCTCCCTCTTCACTGGGAATACACCTGTTTCTTCTCGTTTTCTGTGGAGACTCGTCCCACTTGTCGAGGTAGGCTGAGGGAAACTGTACATAGGTTGAGATGGTGATCTCGAAGGTTTTGGTTAGTGATGATTTTGTCCTCTTTTCTTTCTAGTCAGACTGTGGTCCTGAAGAGAACCCCCAGAATTGTAGGGTTCGAAACGCGTCGACCTGACCCGGTCCCCTGTCATTTGTCCTATATCTAATGCACTAATTGTATTGAAATATCGCTTTCTTCCCAAAATTTTTTGAAAAATCTGAGTTATGTGTAAAAATTAACAAACAGGATTGTCATTTATTTTACACAATTGTTTTCATGACACTGGGACCAGTATGAATGTGGTTTTTGTATGATTGGATGGCCAAGAATGTGTTGAGTGTGAGTTTGTTGGAACTATGTACATACCAATGTGTGTTTTCTGTTTGTATATAAATGTATAATTTCATTCATGTTGTTTGTATTCTCATGCACTAAAAAGACAAAAGACTAAAAATAATAATAGTCTTCAGAGAAAAAATTGAATTAAAAGTTGCAATTCTAAGTGCAAGTGTTCATGCTATTTTTTCATGTATGCTTTATCATCGGTTGCGTTCTAAGAAACAATTTCTCAGCACAGGCAGGTGTATTGTTTTCTCAGTTTATTGTTGACTCAGCCTTGCTGAGTTTTGAGTCAAGACTCTTTTTTTGTTATTTAAATCATTTCAAGAGGGCCTTTAATGCTGCATTGGTATTTCGCCACCCAGAGTTACTAATACCTCAGGGATTGGTATTGGTAATTCTAAATGCGGGAATCCCATAGTAATCTGAGTTAGAATTAGGCAGTTAGCGTGCCTTGATAATTGGAAATTAAGGGGGAATTGGTTTTACTGCACCTGGCAGCCAATCATCTTGTTTAACATTTTTTTCACATTGCTATTACATTTAAACTCTTCTTTAACTTGTTTAACTTTCTCTCATCTAGCTATTTTACCTGGTGTTAGCTGTCGAAATGTCCATGATAGTGAGGTTTCATGTGTGTTTTTTATCCCTATTCACACCTACCAGTATATCAGACTATTGTTTAAGATGGGGACATTTGGCTGCATGATACTGCACTTCTGCAGCAATTTGCAGCAGATTTCATTGAAATGTATTAGCTATTTATTAATATTTCATAAATATTTAATTAAGGATTCCAGTTTAAACCAATTTTTGTGGCAGCATTCTTGAAGATTTCAAACTAACACAGCAGCTAAGGGCCCCAATATCGTGCGTGACACCCTCAACAAGCCCTAGATTTTTCCATTCAAGGATTTTTGAGGCAACATTTTCAATCTTGTTAATGAAAATACAAATCCCAGAATGGATTGTGTGGTTGATTAAAAAAAGACTTGCTGAATGTGTCACACTTGAATGAATGAATGAATGAATGAATGAATGAGAAACCTATAGAGCACACTTCCACCAGGAGGCATCTAGGATTAGGAATGAATAAGGGATACTGATTAGAAAAAGAGTGAGGCCTTCCATAGAAAATCGGGGCGACATATTAACATCTCTGATTTATTATCATTTAGCTTTAATAGTTTATCCAAGGTTGGATGTCCAAAAAGCAGGATAAATGAGTATGTTGAATTTCTTCCTGAGGCTGGTCCAATCTCATATGCATAACACATGCAATCCAAGCCAAAGGTTCTAATGATGTAGGTGAGGGGCCTTAGTTATATATAATAAATAGAATGGGGGATAAAGACAACCCCTGTGGAACTCCATGGCCAACTTTTGAGGAGGTGGATTTGAAGGTGAAAAGTGATTGGCTACGTCCAGTAAGTAAGGAAGAAAATCAGGAGAGAACAGAACCACTCACTCAAATGGTGGCCATTCAGTACAAAAGAATGATATGATCAACCATATCAAATGCGGCAGACAAATCTAATCAAATAATTTCCAAGGCATAGCCTGCTTTGAGGTTCATTCCCACTTCATTGAAGACTAATAGCATGACAATGTCTCTACTCGTACCAGGGCAGAAGCCAACCTGAACTTCATCCAATAGTATTTATTTTTCTAGATCATTAGAAAGTTATTGGGCCAGATATTTCTCCCCCAGTTTGGCACCAGATAGAAGTAGGGAAATATGCTTGTATTTACACTCCATGTTATGGTCTCGGGGTAGCTTCTTCTATAAAGGTTTAACAACATTCCTCTTCCAATCACTAAGCACAATCCCGAGAAGAAGGAGGCATTAAGAAGCAAGGTTAAGGAGGAGTTATGGAAGAGTGGGAAGGATATGCATAAACGTAGCTAGGCAGATGTCATTTGGAGAGCCATATTTAATAGTCAGCAGTATTTGATGCATTTTTGACACTTGACACAAGGATGGTGTTCTGTGAATTTGTTATGCGCCCTCCATAAATGGATGAAATACTTCAGATGAGATTTGGCTATTGTTGGACTAGGCCCTTTTTGGCTAAAGTTCTCCTAAACCTTTTGCTTTCCCCCTAGACCTTTTTTTCTGACATAGTGTTGCCAGCTTAGATGCTTTGGGCACTTTGCCACTGCTGATCAATGCCCAAGTGCAAGTGCTCCTTGTGTAAAGTGTAATGGCACCCAGAACTGGTTTGAACAAGGGTCAGTGCCCCCCTGTACACAAAGACTTCAAAGACATTTAGGGGTATAACTATGAGAGCTGAAGCCCCTGAACGTTTGATATGGAGAAACGTATATATTTTTAGTTAACTTTATACTCGTATTTATGAAACTCGTGTGGAGTCCATTTGTGGTGTCATCATTGAATTACTGAGAGCATGGTTGCAAATACTTTTCACACTTGCCTTGAAGATAAGCCTGGCTGCTCGTGCCAAGCTACCAAGGGGGTGAGCGAGGGCTATCTGAGAAGGTGTCCTTCCTTTCCCTGTCGTGGAAGCAAGGGTCCCTATTTGGCCTAAGTTACCTACCTCAGCCAACTGGGGTCCCCCAGGTCTAACAGCTATGTAAACAAAAAGTGAAATTATAGGATACAGAAATTAAAGACTTGTAACAGAACTAGAATGTGTAGGAGGAAATACATTTCAGAGAAAGGTAAATGTAGATAAAATAAGCACTGTAACATAATGTACATATGAATACCTTGAAAGAAAAATAGTTAATTTGGGCTAGATGTACTAAACATTGATCGCAAAATACTGGTTGCAATTTGCAACCAGTATTTTTGTGACCAGTGTGGAATTTTGCAAACCAACCAATGAACTAATGGGTCAGTACACAAAATTCTGAATCAGAGTAGGTCACAATGCGACGTACCTCATGAATGTGCATGAGGTAGGTCCCAAATTGCAATACACTATGATTGGATGTCATAACTGGATGGCGGGCTGGATGGTGGGCTTTTAACATTGCGGCGGGCAGGGCTCAAAGCACCTCCCGCAGCAATGTTAAAAATGAAGGCATGCATTTGCATACACAAAGCGGCCGGCAGCGCGCGGTGCCTGCCGCTTTGTGTATGCAAATGCAGGGTGGTACCACAGTTACCCCCATGTGCACCTCCCCTCTTGCCTTCACCATGGGGGCCCGCAGGGGGCCCCGAAAGTAAAGACCGCATGCCTTTCCGTGACGGCATTGTCGCCACGGAAAGGCATCTGCATGAGGCCAGCCATATGAACCCTTTTCCGCCCCGGCCGCAAGGCGACCGTGGCTGAAAAGTGGCGGACGGTGTTTCCGTCCGCCGCGGTCCCCCCGCCATTGCAATATGGCGGGGGGAAGTAGGTGGTGGCCGGGGTCGGATGTCGGGCGGATCGCCACTGCCATGCCGGTGGTGGCGATCCGCCCGACATCCTAATGGGCTCCATAGTTAGGTGAATAGCATTGTGTACATGGGCCACCAATAACAGAGATAAGATATTGTTTGAACTCATGTGAAATCATAGTCACATGCAATAATTGTTGCCACCTGCGTATCACAACATGAACACCGCCTAAGTCACTATGAAATCCCCCGCAGGCGGTTCCTGTCCTTCAAGTAGGAAGCTAAATCCTGTAGGCCTGGGCAGACTTCTAGGCCTTGCATGGCATGAAGGCCTCCCACTATAGGAATGCACTGACAACATTACTATGATATGATCAGAGGGAAGAGAAAACATAGTTCTTGAATATGTCTGAACAGGATTATTGCTGAGCTCAAACCGCTTCCAAAGGGATCTGCCATTTTTTTCAGGTGAAAGGTGCCCCAATTAGGATCCAGACATTATCTAAATTCTCAATATAAGGAATATGGAATAAATGATATGACCATGTCATACTCTCCAACCTAAAATATTTGGAACTAGAAAATGTAAGCGGGTAGAAACTTGAACCTCTTACCATTTACCTCCCTAAACAGAGAAGGATGACCATTCCAACCCCTTACTTATTTTGTAACATATTTGAAGCTCTCTCTAGGCAAATAGTAGTGCTTTGTGGGAGGCCCATTTAAGCAATGGAACAGAAAATACTCTCTAATCATCTTTCGGGTATCTACTTTGAGACATGTAAAGAAACCAAGATCAGTGGTAGTAGAGCCACATACTTTCCCAGATTGTTCTGCCAGTGTGTGCCATTTATCCATAAACTGATGAAAGGATGGGAGAGAGAAAGAATACATTATGCCCCATGCACATAAAGTTATGAGCCTGTCTTACCCAACTGTCAATTATATTATGCTGCTCAATGCAGAATCAATATGGTGCAGGGGAACCTGCCCATTTGAAAACCAGATATGTCCAAAATTCATATAGTATTTTCCAGAGAACAACTTTCATACCTTTTTCTACCATCCTGTACTATAATCAATGCAATTCCCAAGTGGCAAACTACTCTTGTACAGAGTGACAAACATGAGGATCCATTCAATATCTGGTCTGGATTAGAAAGATTGTTTTGTGGCACACCCTTTGCGGTTTAATGAGAGCTTGCAAGGAAATAGAAACCATAAAATGATATAACCAACATGACCATGTGTCATTCAATCCTGCCTTATCTGAGGGTACACTTCAGGTAGTCTTTGTTGGCCCCTTGCAACAAAGACCGCAAAACAACAAAAAACTTGAAAAAAGACAGACTTAGGTAGAACGTTTGAGTAGGTAAAGGGACTGATTTATTATGTTTGGATGTTGGAGTTCGGCTGTAACTCAATCACTTATTGAGGCACTGGGGAGTTGCCAAACTGAGTGTAATTCCCACAACAGCGTGGTACTTACCACAATGCCTGGTGATGAAAGAAAGCCTCATTGATTGGAACATTGCTCCTAAATCCTGGATCGCTCCTAAAGCCTGAATTGATATTACAAACAAATATGGAACACTAAGGCACAGAAACTGGGGATATTTTACTAGGACTCAAGTACTAGTATGGGAGGATAAATGAGTGAGTTAATTGGCACCAATGGTTATCGATGTCACAGTATTACACACCCTGTGCAAAATGGATTTTTTGAAGGACCAAGTAAATCACCACGAAGACCAGAGGTTAAGAAAACTTTAAATTCTTCAAATATTTCCTGGATACTCCATGTTAATGAGTTTCGAAAAATGCTTTGGAGGTATTCGAAATTCCAATTCCAATATCAGCTATGGGCTGCAGTCGATTTGCAGAATTATTTTGACACTTGAAGGCTCTGGTTTTCCAGAACAGATGGAGAAAGAAAATTTGATGTTTGGTCTGGTATATGCAGAATGAGTTAGCATAGTTGAGTTGGGAGTTGATCGGTTCCCACTGCTGCATGGGACCGTCAATAGGATAAATTGTTAATGATCTCAGCAGTTGGAAGACATTTTGGGGTGTACTCAACATAGATCTAAACATAGACGTTGACGCGCGCTTTGAATTAAATCTTTAGGAGCTAATTTTGATTCTAGCATTCCCATCCATCTGTTATTTTACTGTGTGGATGAGTCTCCTTAAGATGGAGCTAGTTTGGCCAGTTTTGGGACTTAAATCCCAGGGCCATGGTAACTAACACTGCCCCACAAAATTGAAGCCTAACAAGGTTGAAACACTTTTGGCATTGCTTTTTTTCCAGTTGGAGTGGACTTGGCCTCAGAAGTTTGTCTGGACGGATCCTTTTGGAGTAGGCCAAGGCTATTGGGCATATGCGGCCACATGCATCAAAGTTAGCATTTGTGATTTCTTAATTGCGAAAATTAAGGAATCGCAATTTAGAAATCACAAATTGCTATGCATCAAAAAATCGCATTTTTATTTGCGATTTCTAAAAATTCCTTAATTGCGTTTCACAATTTGCGAATCGCAAATAAGGAATGGGAAGGCATTCACAAATTGCGATTGGCATTTTGCGAATCGCAATTTGTGAATGCATTTTCAAGGGTGCAGAGGGGGGTCCAAAGGACCCCCCCCTTGCACCTCATAAATGTAACTTTAAGTGCAAGTTTCACACACACATGTCCCAAGGACATGTGTGTGTGTAACATGAAACTTTCAAAAATACATTTTTGTGCATTTTTGTAAGTTTTCGCAAATTAGCATGAAGGTCAACTAAATTGCATTTAAGAAATCTCAAATTGCGATTTCTTAAATGCAATCGCAATTTTAGAAATTGCAATATGGTTGCGATTCCTAAAATTGCGAAAAGCATGATGCACCCCAAATTTGAGAATTGCATTTGCAAACGGCCGAAAATTGCGATTCGCACCGTTTGTGAATGCAATTCTCGATGATGCATGTGGGCAATTGTTTCAATGACTCCAAAGGCGAATACAGGCAATGAAATGATAGAATGAAAACCCACCCTAAAAAATTGAGTTAAACATTCATTCACATATTTTGATCAATCAACTTGTTGTTGTTATTTGTGATTGCTGGATTAGTATTGAGAAGGGAGCATATTAAGAAGTAAGTCTGTGGATGTAGAAAGGATGTGCTGATTGGGTAGAGGCATTAGTGTTAAGTTAATATTAATTTACCAAGGCTTCTATAGGCATTAGCAGGGATGTATTGGTGCTGTTTAACCTGTGAATGTGCGCTTTTCAGTGTCTGCCAACAGTCATGTTAGCCTAGTAAAAAGAATAGAAAGAGTGTTTGAAATACATGGCAAAGGTATGAGATTAGGGAAAAGGATCAAGTTATTTGGGATGTAGTTGAATAGATGAAAGGATTGCTGGGCTGACTCTCCTGAATGTTAGAGTGTGCAGTGGGAGTACTCGAGTGAGTAGAGTGAGTGTTTCTTTAGAACAATGAGTGTTGAAATGATTGTAGTGGGTTTTGAGATTCGGAGAAGTATATATTCCAGTGAGAGAGCAAGAGTGATTGGGTGAAGAGCGGCAGTGACTGTAGTTATTAAGATAGTGAGTAGGACTAGTACTGGAGAGAGTTGAGTAAGTGTTTGGTGGGATTTAGTTGAGTTCGGAATAAGTGGCGGAGTGAGTTTAGTTCTTGCTTTGGTGAGCGATTGCAGTGAGTGCAGCGCGTGCCAGAGTGTATGCAATTAGAAGGGCAATGAGTGGGGTGAGTGCTGGAGTGAATGTGAATGGAGCAAATTTGGAATGAATGTGGTGAGTTGAGAGAGTAGTGTAGTCAGTGGCTTGTGTGCTGGTGTGAGTGCAGTAAATGCTAGAGATTGGTACATGCTTAAAGCAGATGGGTGAATGCTGTATTCAGTCGGTCGAGCGTCGAAGTGAGTAGCAAAGTTTTGGATTGAGTGGTGGTATAAGAATGTCTCAGATCTCTAGAACATCCGGAGACAGGGGAAGCTGATTCCTGTTAAGTTGCTTCAGTTGGTGACTGAAAGGAAGATAAGGTTGTTATGAAGTGGCAGGGGTTATTGAGGAGTTGTGGATCACAAATGCTGCACCGTTCTTGAAATGTAATGACGGAGGCAGACTTGGTGTTGTCATATAAGAGCTCCCTGGGAAAGTGGGGGGCAGAGATGCCAGCCTCTAGATCCAAGGTAGTGCATACATGTCACCCACTGCCTCCTATTACCTCTCTACTATATGTGCACAGATGAGTTTAATAATTTAATGTGGGTGCAGCAACATCTGGATAAAACTACGGTGTGTCTAGGTACCCAAGATACGTGGTGTATGGGTAAATCCGGAAATACCGGACAGAGGCGTGATTTAATTGTACAAACTGGCTGTGCATGGATCTAAATACAATAAACGATAGCAAGTTTAAACCACTAGCAACTGATGGTGGGCATGAATTACACACAGGAAGAAAATAAACAGTTGCGACCAGTTCAAAAAAACAAAATCATACATTTATTTTGAAAGGTTTAACCTTATATTTAGAGCAAATTAATATTGTAATAGAATTCACAAAAATCCAGAATTGCATCAGAGAAGCTGATACAGTCACTGCTTTCAAGGAATATTCACATTTGTAAACATGTACACATAGTTGAATTTAGATGATGTATAGTTACGTCTCTTCAAATTGCTAGGAAATGTAGGTTTGCACATGATAACTTTCTTTCTTGCTTTAAAGAAAATATTTCCCCGGTGTATGGGGAAAGAAAACCCTTTCCCCACACACATACCAATGTTGGAGGTGACCTCTACATATTCTGAGCTTTGATTCGAATTTACCCCTGCCCTTGAAGAAATCAATTTCTAACCATACACAGGATGGAAATATGCCTGCATATGTTTGTTAACAGCAAGGTATCTTTTAACTGAGAGCCCACTCCCCGCTCCTGGAATACCATACCGGGCCGGTGTAATATCACACCTGACTCAACCCTTTTAGAGGAATCGATTCATGTGTTGTGGTTGCACATAAATAATTTTGAATAATAGAACAAGCTATTTTCACATCTCCGTTCATCATATTTTAATAAATGTATTTAAGAACCAGACCTTCAAATATCAGGAAAAGACAATTTTTATCAACATATTTCCCTTAGAACAAAAATGCTAAAAAATAGTCAAAGTTATTAGTTGTGGATGATTTGTGGGCAGAGGACAGTGGGAGATCATAGTCCTCATCTGCCATTTATTTAGCAGCTAATTATTGCTCATACCTAATTATATGTTTTCCGTAGTTAGATTCTATCACTAAAGTATTTAAGAGATTTGCTCATCCTTTTGCTTTTTATTTCTGGTATGTTTTGTGATAATGCTGGGTTTCCTAGAATGGGATGCGTTCTTCCTGAGAGCTTCTTCTTGTAGTGCTGCTCTTCTGGTCCCCTTCTCATATTCTTCAGAAGTTTGTCTTATGCATGTGGTGCAAAGGATTGGTTTTGTTATTGCTGCATTGCTGTCACTTTAGAGGATCTGTTTTGATTTAGTGGTTTTATTTGATTTAATGCATGCTGGCATAGTGCAAATTGCCTTGTCTGATTTAGTGCAAGTGGATCTTTGAAATATGGTTGCCTTGTTAGAATTTGATTCAAGGCCAGCGCTTGCATTTGTGGTTGGAGGAGCATATGTTTGTAGTGAGTTATGTATGGGGACTGTTGCTTTCATGTTTGAGTTTCTGAGTGATGCTAAAAAGCTATGAGAATGATTAATTGCCTTTTGGAGCTTTGTTCTCATTTTATATATATTTATATTTTATAAGTGGAGTGGTGTGGCTCACTGGTTAGAGGCAGCAGACCCGGGAGCAGAGAACAGTCCGGGACCAGGGTTCAATTCCCGACGACGCGGCAGGGTCGTGGACCAGGGTCAGCGGACTCAATAATTCTCACCTTGGTGCCTACTCTAACCAGGGATCACATTCGGCAACTCTGGGCATTAGCTTGCCTCATCTCCACAACGGCCCCCCACGTACGCCGGGGATGCCTGGTTTCACCTTGGAGATACCCAGTAGGGACCATCTCACAGGGAAAGCCAGGACGGGTTCCCCAGCGGTCTATTGCGCAGAGATACTCCTTCGGGAGTCGGTTCTAGCGCGTTAGAAACCCACAAATAATATACTGGGGTGCTTTTTTTCCAGTTTCGCGATTTAATATATATGAGGATTGCTATCTTCCCTTGCTCCACCAATGCTTTTGCGACTTCTGCGGGTGAGGGTATGATAATGAATGATCTCTTGTGGTCTTTCAGTTCTCTTCCCCAGCTCAGTGCAAGATTGTTCTAGGTTTGTGACCTGAGGCATGAAAAATAATTATTTTTATGTTCCTTCATCGTCCTGGAAAAACTCTTCTAATTCTGTGTCGACGGATGGCTGATCTCCTATAGTGATTTAGTTTTCCTTTTATGTACAAAAAAGGATATTCCACACCTGTTGGAATCGTATCAGAATGATTAGACCCTTAAAGTGATTTTCCTCTCTCTTTTCTTACTGAGCTATTTCTTCAGCATCTGAGGCTAAGATCTCTTTGAGTGTCTGCTGCCTTGTAATGTACAAGTGAAACTTCTTCCATTTCTTTTTGTAATAAAAACTCTCCACTTGTTGAACTGAACTTGAGATTGATGTCATTGACAGCCGAGGGCATAAAACATCAATTTTAAGTTTAGAGAGGACACAGCACAAATATCGTGAAAGTGAGCCACAACGGAGTTCTCTACTTCAGCCGAGAAGCTTAAGAGATGGTTCTTTGGCACCAATATGTTCTAAGGAAACAGTTAGTTCACAAGGTCCTTAGATCTAATTTTTGAGTGTAAGTACGATCCTACTTTTCTCCCTCCATTTTCTTCTGATTCTAGCACAAAGTGTACTTTCTATTGAAGAAAGTGTTAAAATTTAGGAGAGCAGCTTTAATTCTGTTTCCATCATTCAATCTACTTGAAATCCCTAATTTCTTCAGGCAAGCTATTTATAGATACAAGAGCATGAAAACCTTCCTCTGTAGTTTTATACCCAGCAGCCACATTCATTCCAGCATGATCTACAGAACATGTTGATTGTACATTTTTTGGGGGTGTGGATGGGAAATATTTTGTTGATTAGAATGCCTATTACCTTCTACTAACTTAAAACTTCTCTTAATACTTTCATATCAGGCAGTCAGTTTCTAATTGACAAACATTTCATACAGGTACCAGTCCCACTAATTCCACTTTTTCTTTAAACTGAACTATTGGAATCTTGCTAAAATTGAAGTGAAAAAAAGCCATTGCTACAACGTACGTTTTACAAATGCTATTAAAATGGCATAACAAAAATGAATCTATCTGCTGAATCATACCACTACTATTTTGTGGAAGCTTACTGACCTAAAATGGGGCAGATAAGCCACAAATCATGGTTAGTTTTAGATATTATTATTCATTCAAAAAAAATCTGACAATAGAAAGACCGCGAATTCCTTTACGGCTTATGGGATTCAGTTTATTTTTTAGGTGGACTGCAGGTCTTCCCAAGAAGCTGCTCTAAACTCTGTGTAAAACCCGAAAAGTAACTTTAAAACGGTTGGTGTACCAAAAGGATGCAAAAAGAGCAAAATAAGTGGGTTTCCCCTATCCAACTAAAGATGTTGACATACAAAATAAAAAATATCTTTCGCTGTTAAACGATAAAAAGTTGAAATCGTCTACATAATTCTTTGGTGTATCCAAATATAGAAGCAATGTGCTACAAAATAGCATATTTTTTATGACTGGAGTGATTGTTATTACTGTTAGGCAGCAACAAACTGTTTTTCAAATGCAGAACTTCATAGGTCTGCTTCTCCTCGGGGAAATGTAGTTTCATTGCTCATGCCCACGCATAGGAAATGAAACTGCATGGTTTGACAGAGAGTATTGGCTGCATCAATCACTGTATATTCTTTCATGGGAAGCAGGTAATTGTGCTGGACTTTGTGCAAGAAGTGTTTACAACAGGAGACGCTGCACAACTGATTGTAAATCAGGAGTCTCTTTGTAATATGCAACAATTAAGATGGCATGCCAACAATGCGTTATTACTGTCCTTGCCCAGTACTATTTTAAAAATGATTATTTATATATTTTTTGGAGTGTTACAGTAAAATATCATGCACTTTGTGGGCACAATTCTGTGAGGATTTTCAGTGTTCCATTAGTTTAGACTCTCTCCTACAGAGGTTGCCATACACTGCTAAAGGGCATATCTGGAGCCTTCTGCATTGATAAATGAGATTCTCAGGCTTCTGCTTGACCTCTCCCTATTGCAGCAGACGTCCTTTGTGAGTCCAGCCTGGGTCCACTGTAGTCGCGGGCACCCTCGTGGTGGTAGAGGGGCCCGCTGGTTAGGCCCACACAGATTCCCCTGGCCCACAAGAACACATGTGCACTCAGGTTGTATGGTGCCGCAATAAGTCCTTGTGCAGTCTACGCCCATTTATTTTATAGTCGCTGGTCACGCCTGGCCGGAGGATTGCTTGGTGCACAATCGGGTGAGGGCAAGCTGAGTGAGTCTGGGTGGCTCAATACAACTGCCTTATTAAAGTTGTATCAGGAGTTACAAAATCCTCAAGAAAAGGGATTGTTTTAAATCAGCAAAGGGGATTTCAACACAGCTTTGAGGGCATCCTATTCACCAGTGGAATTGAAAGGATACCATGGACTGTGGTGCAAGCCTTCCCTGCTTGAGCAATAAAAGACAGCCATTATTGGGACTCTGTGGCCTCTAAGATGGATGGACAACAGTGCCACTTCACCCACAGCACTATGCATACCTATCCACTGCACTTTACCTCCAGATCTCGAATCTCTACAATGTCTTATACAGCACACATGAGGACATCTCAACATTGTTTATAAACCAGCAAATGTAAAATGTATTTTATTTTTTGCCCAATAGGCAAACCTTCCCTGCAAAACATATCTAGCAGTAAACATCGCTTACAAAAACTACATTTGCCGATTTTTTTCATTAAAACACAAATGGCTAGATGTACTAACATTAGAAATACGGATTTCCTAATTGCAATTCAGAGAGAATTGCACTGAGGAAATCGGTATTCCTCATGTATGGAACAGTTTTAAGTTTCAATAGCGATTCATAGTGGGTCGCAAATAGACGTACCTCATGCATACTAATGAAGTAGGTCATAATTTGAAACCCAGTAGGAATCACAGCCATCAATGGGATGGTGGCCTGCTGAGGTCAGCAGACCACCATGTCTGTGATTGCTTTTTGAGAAAGCAATCTTTTTTTTATGCAGACCGTTTAGCCTTAAGGGAAAACTGGATGCATTTAAAAAAGAAAAAAATAAACTTCGCAGTTTCATTTTTTGGGGGAAGACAGTGGTCCCTGGGATCACTGCCTGCTCTTAACATTTTTTTTAATGTATATTCTCAAAGGGGAAGGAGTCCCCAGGGGACCTCTTTCCCACCCTCAAATGAATCACTGGCGGTAAAGTATGACTGTTTTGTGACTATATTTCGGCTGCAAAAAAGTAATACATACCATATCAATTCGGTATTTGGAAGGGCTGCCCTCAAAATGCCCCTTCCAAATACCGAATCACAAATGCAAAATGCGATTCGGTAACAAGTTACTGAATCACATTTTGCTTTTTGTACATGCAAAATGCTTTTTACATCTGAACCAAAGTTCTGTATTGTGGTCTCACAGTTGTTGTAAAAAACCTTTGCAAACTTTATGAAATGTGCAGTTTTGCTTATACTACTTCACAAAGTACGGGAAACTACATAAACCTCAAGTACAGCTACAGTACCGCCTAGCAGCCTATGGTATATTAAATGCCTAGAAAGGTTTAAATGGTTTTATGAGGCACAGATTGTTTTGTGGGCTCTACTGTTTTAAAAGGCTATAATTCTCAGCATGATTTCTTCGCTCTCATCATAAGAAAAACCTGATCCCCCCCTATTGAGGAAAATTAGTATTTCTCTTTAACAAACTGCCTTGGAATTTTTAAAACAGATATGGAGTGTAGTGTCATGTATCTTAGAAGTAGTTGGACCTCTTTGGTCCCTGGTGTACTCTGTAGAAGAGTGATGTAATTGATTGGGTGTGGTTAAGAAATTCAGTATGTAGTACATGCAGTTATTGGCTACACTCTGAAGAATAAAGACTTGTAATACCAACCTCCATGTGTGGCATGATCATTTGCATGCACCTGGGCTGAGGATGACGGGAAACATCGTTTACAATGCACACATTACAACACGTGTCGTTACAACAAATGTTTTCAAAGCGAAATCCTTTACAACGCATGTCATTACAACGCATAATCCATTACAACGCATTCTCCAAAGTAACACTCCAGCGGAGTTAGAATAGTTATTGGGTTGTAATGGATTATGCAATGTTGTTAGAAATGGGGATTTCTTTTTTTTGTTGTTGCTGTTGTCCTCGTATTGCCAAAAAAAAAGAACTCATAATAAAATACCTCCATCTACTCCTTGCCTTTTGCCAACCCTTCGGATAGGCCTCGGAAAAAGATGGGGCGTTCTTTTCTTAGTTCCACTGAGACCTTCTCCAATCCCGTTCACTGTATTCGGTTCCAGCCCCCTTAGTTACTAGGGGAAATAGGATCCTCAGTGTTCTCTTTTTCGCTTAATCATTGTACCCATTGTCACTTTCTCTCCAACATAACACGTTTGCCCATATCTTCACCTTACTTTTTATATCACATGCCATGTCACTCTCACTTATACATATTACATTTCTTAAAAATTCTGAAAATACTGGGGGATCTTCTGACTTCCAGAGCCGGAAAACCTCTCTCCTAGCTAAAATAATCACAAAGAATATAAAGTTATACATAGGTGAATTCATTTGATAATCATTTGGTAAACTGAAGAAAACCATACCAATGCTTAAATCTATTGGTCTCTACAGAACAGCTTTCAAAAAAGAACAAGAGGGGGAATAAAGTGTTGGGGGGATTTACAAGTAGGTTGTAACCTGATAAGTTGGGAGCATTGTGTAAGCTCACTCACGGATTATTGACAAGATTTAAATATTATCAAATAGCTTCATGGTGGTCAACCCAACTTTGGCAAGACGAAGAAACTTATTCTGAAGTTTTAGACTAAATAATGAGAGGAGGAATCCGGAATAAAGAAGTGGCACACTGGTATGGTGCATTACTTAATCAGGAAGACCAGGTAAAGACTGATGTAATTAGATTATGGGGGAGGACTATAGAGAGAATGCGGGGAATACAAGAGACATATATAAGGTTTGGTATGACTCTTTCTCAATGCTACAGGAATTAGTGAAACCGGCTGCTCTGAAGAGAAATCACCTCTTTACGGCTCATAGAGTATATTGGTCCCCAGAAAAGCTGACTAAGGTAACAGGGACAGTATATTGCTGTCCAAGATGTAAATTTCCAGAGGCGGACGATATCCACATATTTATGTAGTGTGTGGAGAACAGAAATGAGGATTTCTGGTTGGCTAAGGCTTGCGCCAAAGCCAGGCAGAAACCACCACTCTAGTTAGGGCAAGGAAGTTACACGCCAAAGATAACCGCTGATCACCCCCTTCCTAGCTTGGCACGAGCAGTCAGGCTTATCCCGGAGCGATGTGTAAAGCGTTTGCGCGCGTACCCAGCAACAACACCCAAGGTCCACCACAAAGAAAACTCCACACAAGGTTATATATAAAAATAGCCTTTGTATTATACCAAACAGATAATAAACACACAATCTACACTGTGCCAACTGGCACGGGCAGAATTTACAGGGGATTATATACACAGGACAGGGCCACATGGACAACTGTCAGGAATAAGTACTTGGTAAGGTAAGTACACACTACGCAATCCTAAACACCTTAGGCATATATCATGCAGGGAACCATGAACTCACTAGCATAACCTATACTAGGAAAAACAACCTCCTAAGCATATACACATTTTATGTGGATAGGGCTACAGGCATTGCATATTATGCAGAAATCACATTAGGCAAGTATCACATTTGCGCAAAAGACCACAGAACTGACCCCAGGCCAACTTGACCTCTCAAGGGCTCACAGGAGCAATATCGACAATGTCTGGGCTGGCTGCGCAGGCAGCCAAAGAAGAAGGCGCAAGGGTCTAAATGATGCAGCTGCCCACTAAGTGCTGGGCAGCTGGGGGACGGAGCCTGGCACCAGCGTGCTCCTGGCTCTCCTCTGGGCTTCCAAATAACCAACAGTGCCCAAGAACAAAGTGGGAGCCTCGTGGGCTCTATGAATAAAACAACTGTGTCCTCAGGAACCTCGTGGGCTCTAAAGCAACAAGGACTGCTGGACAACGTGAAGCAGCCCGCTGTCATCCGGGGCCGCTCTACCGCAAAAGAAATGCCCCAGACATTGGAGCCTCGTGGGCTCGAGATACAAAATGCCCCCAGGAGCCTCTCGTGGGCTCTGAATACAACTTGCAACAACAATGCCCTCAGGATCGTTGGAGTGGTCCGCTCACTGGTGGGGCCACTCGGTATCTGTCTCATTGGAGCTGCCTGCTATCAAGTGGGGCCACTCAAGGAACACGCCGGAGCAACCCCCGACCCCTTCTTACCGGGCTCTCTGCTCTCGGCGGACTCACTGGTGCAGCGGGCAGGCTCGCCCTCGCTGGGTCCTCGTTGGCGGCTACTGCACGAGAGCTCCCGCTCCTCGTGGCTCTCCCTCCGCACTCCTCCACTGTACTCCGGGGCTCTCACTCGCACTTGGCAACGCCGGGGGAGAGACACCGGCTTCCTTTCTGTGGTGCAGGAGCGCGTGGTAGGCTCCCGCCGCTTCCTGCTTTACGTCGGAGCACTTCCGGGTCACCACAGGCAGAGCGGCGGCCCTCTGTATCTTCACTTTGTGTCGGCGGTAGTTCGGGGTAGGCTCCCAATTTAGAAACACGGTCCCTGGCGGGGTGGGCTCCCGTCATGGCAATCACAAGGGCACAAAGCCCCTGACGGGGTGGGCACCCGCTAGGGGTTTCAACGCTTGCCCAAGGTCAAGTCGCTGGGTGGGCACCTGCACAATAATTAAGCCACTAGTCACCACACACGCGGGGTAGGCACCCATTCGAGACACCAAGAGCGAGGTGGCACCAGCAGACAAGCACCACGTCCCTGGCGGGGTGGGCACCCATCAGGGGCACAAGATGGCACAAAGGCAGGGGGATCCTCACGTCGGGGACTCCCTCTGCGGGACGATCGCACCTCCGTGCTGCAGTTATAAGCAGAAGCACTCCCCCAGAAGGGAAAGCCAAGTGCTCTCAGGAACGTGTGGATAAAGCGCTGCCCATGCGCTTGGCAGGCAAAAAGTCCATGAGTCTGTTAGGAAGCAGGGGGCAAAGGCTGGGCCCAGGGGCCAGCTCACAGGACCCTCCAGGCAGGCAGGCAGTCCCCAGTGGCGGTCCTCCTGGCGCACAGCAGCAGCAGGCCCCCCTCAAGGTAGGATCAGGAAAGAGAACCTTTTACATGGGGTCACAGCCTCTTTTAATACACATAAATCCTTTGTCTAAGGCTGTAGGGTTAAGGGAAAACCAGACGCAGCTGGTTATGGAGCACTCTGTTGTGCTCAGCCCCTCTCCCCATTCACTGGACAGACTAGAGTCATCAGATGCACCACAGTGGGTGGAGCCAGCATTGTGTAGGGAAAGCCCAGCCCTATTCAGGTCCCAGGTGCACTCCTCCCACCCATCTGGATGTAAATCTCCCTATTCACCACCGGGACAGACCCATCCTGACTTCTGGAGCCAGGCTCACCAGCCAGCTCCAGCCAATCACAAGCCAGACAGTCACTTCACATTTACTACACAGACATGCCAACTTCTAGAAGTGGCACTTCCACACTAGACACAGTAACGCCGCACATATCATCACGCAGCATTCAATATCACGAGTTCGCACATACCAAAACTCAACCCTGCACTCCCCACGCATCAGGAACTAACATAGACACTCACATTCCCCATGCATTCCTACGGGAGGGCAGGCCAACTTCACCACACGCTCGTACTTTACACTGGGACACAGGGTTAAAGTGAGCAGAATCCAGAAATAACTAACACAAAGTCACATACCAAAGCGAAAAGTTTAGGGGCGAACCTGCCAGAAGGGCCAAGTCCAACAGTTGTAATGACACGTGTTGTAACGAAATGCGTTGTAATGGATTTTGCGATGTAAAAAATGTGTTTTAATGACACGCGTTGACACGGGTGCATTGTAAAGTATCATATTCGAGGATGACGCAACATTGAGGAACATTTGAGTTTTTTAAACTTGTGCAGATATCTATTTGTTTCATGATATATTTGTAATTGTTATGTAAAGCAGTTTTAGGAGATTGCGCAAAAATGGTATAGTAAAATTATTTTTGATTGTCAAAAGATATAAATAGTTGTATTTTTAATATCATTTATTTTAATGAACATTCTCTTCCTTAATGTCAAGTTTGCAAATACATTATATCTGAAATTATTTTTGAAAGATAATATGTTACAAAAGCATTTATGGATAGTTTCAATGTTTTATGGAAATATTTCTAAAATAAACAGATGTACTGTTATGTTTTTGCTGGTGGTGGTGGAGCTGGACCTCCCCAAATTAGATTTTTGACCTAAATGAAGGCATCCATTCAGATATTTCTGGAAAGGCTTTAATGGAGAAAAACTACAATTCAAAAAATACATTTTGAGTTTCAAAATCTGTTTGAAGGTTATGAGGGGTTTAATATTTTACGCGTAAAACAAGCAAAAGCGGGAATCCAATTAGGATATGTAAATGGGCTTGCTTGGGCAATTTGCTCTCTCCCAACTTCAAAGTATAACCACACAAAGAGTAAAGGAGGAAATTAGAAAGATTACATTTCCTGAATAGAGTGTGGCCTATCAGAAATATTTATTTTTATTCAAACTAATTAGGTTCCCTAGGAGACCAAGCTGAGAATACTGTCTGCAGACTATGTATGGGGCACCTGCATCTCGTTCTCTCATAGGGGTAGGGAATGTCTTCTTAGTGCAATGGCAGTGGACTTACAACCAGGGGATGATTTTCTTAGTCCTGAAGATCGCCTACCCATCCTGAGAACCAATCTTAATCTTAGAAACTTCGCTGTGAAATTTCACAACCCTAAGGCATGCACACAGATCAGATCAGGGATTATATCACATTATTCAGAAAGAGGGACGTTGTTCTCAATTGGCTTAAGAGTTCCTAATAATTGCATGTTAACATGTCCACTTTAGGAACATGTGCTGGGCAACTCTTTGGGAGTTAAAGCCTGGAAAGTAGAGTAGAGGTCGAAACAATACATGATGCCTCAATAAACAACTAGCTGTGGACCGGCCTGTTCCAGGATTGTGGAATGCAGACTCCTGAGCAGTCTCCCAGGAACATTAAAGATGTGGTCTGCTACAGAAAGCCTGCAGTCTGATGCAAAGTTTGCCTTTTCACCCTGATAATGCCCAGATGCCCAATGGGGGATTAATACATAAGTATTGGAGTAGTGTCAAGACTAAGGGGGTCATTACGATGGAGGATTTTCCGCATCCCCGGGCCGGCGGAAGCCACCGCCGGCCCCGAGGATGCGGAACAACCGCAATCATAATGACCCCCTAAGTCTGTGACCACTTTCTTTCATCAGTCACCACTCAGAATCTCTACTGTACTTCTCTACTACTGTTGGGTTATATAAACTATGGGGCATATTACCAAGGGCCTTAGCGCCGCTTTAGCGGGATTTTTCCAGCTAAAGCGGCGATAATTTTATCGCCCTATTACCTAGCTGTCGCTAACACCAGTTAGCGACAGCTAGTAGGAGATAGCAATCATCTTGGGGTCCGCTTTGCATGTCAGCGATATTTATTGCTAATGACATGCAAAGTGGGCTTGCCAAGATGTTAGCGACTGGAAACAGTTGCTAACATCGCTATCTCTTATTACCTACTTTTAGATATATTCGCGCTTAGCGCGAATATTTCCAAAAGCTAACGCCTGCCCAGAGCAGTTCTTAGCCATGTTGTCCAATGGTAGGTGGATAACATGGCTAAGAGCATTAGCTCGGTAATGCATGAATATCGCTGACTTTTCAGCGATATTCATGCATTTCGGCCAATTTTTATCGCTTTTGAGATAAACCTTGATAATAGCAAGGTTTATCTGCGATAAAAATCGGCGGAGCTCAGCGATATTAATATTGCCGCTAAGCCAGCATAGCGATAATTATCGCTAGTTGTTGGTAATATGCCCCTATAATCCTGTTTGACAAATAGGGTTTGTATGAAAGCAGCCTTCATACTTATTTGGTGTATAGTTTGTCCAATATAGTTTTTTTATTACTTGTGTTTGTTCTCACTCCTGAGGGATTCACAGAAAAAGTAGTTTCCACCAGGAAAAAACAATGGTACCTCCATTTTTTTAGCATAATGTAATAAAGCCATTTTTCCTCCAGATTCAACATGAGGCTGCAGAAACTGTTTACAAGGAAGCAAAAGACTATGGCAAATGGGAGTGCAGTCAGCAACGAGATGCAGGATGGTAATGCTTCTTATGACATCATCTGTGATGACCCGTCACTGCCCCTGCTTGGGAAAGGTAAGGCTAAGCAGACAGGACGTAATGGAGCAACCACTGGATAGCTCCAGAGAGTTGTTTGTCAACAGCCCATGAAGCACATTTTAGAATACAGAAATGACAAAGCCTGTTTATTGACTGTGTGATCGATGTGAGGTAGCTAACATTGCATTCAACCTAGAGAGTAAAATCTAGTTGTTTGCAAATTTGATTAGGCACTCAAGATCACATTTTAGCCCCATTATTCTCTGTTATCCACTATTAATTTCACGCCAAATATTAGGTAATATTTATCTTTGTCAGTGGAGGAAAACAATAATTTAAGTTAATGACATAACATCTGTGAATACAGCCTGCATTTTATGGAAATAATGTGAATTATAGGTTTTTAAAGCTTATCTAAATTGAAAACAATCTCCTCTGTCATATACATATGTATAATTTATTAAGTAAGAGTGCATCACAGAAAACCGAAAGAAAAGTACTTTCCCACCACATGAAGAAATAAAATGCTTTATGAAACAAAGAAAAATAACTTTAAAAAACAATGGTTTACAAAATATCTCCACAGTCTAACAAAGTCAAGATAAAAGCAGAGCATTCGAAGACAGCACTCATTGCAACGTTTAACTTTCTATACTTAATTGATGACAAGCCAAAAATATTCAAATTATATTTTACAGTGAATTTACATAGCGATTATCTACCATGGATGACACATTGTGTGCTATGTGAATGGGTAGCAAGTACTCCATGGAGCCCAGATTTAGTTTGCACTATTTGTTGTTAGTTCTATAGTATGCAACATTATGATATACTGATTAGCTGCATGTAATTTCTAGTCTAGTGGAAAATGTACTGCTATTGATGCAGATCCCTTAGTTATCTATCGATTTGCATCCCTAATTGTGTCTCAGTGATTAACAGAAATGGAGGAAATGTGTATTATTCTATTGATTGTCCTAGTGCATAGTGTTATTGAATGGCAAGAGAGATGCTAAAGACTGCAATTATAGGTATTTTGGGCATGCTTATAGAGTCTTGGTCAGTTTGTGAGTCTGGTGGGACAAGATCAGTAGGAGTTAGTTTGGGAGGTCAAGATCATAGGACAGGAGACATGGGCTGACATGAGTTAAATGACACTGGTATGAAATAAGCTTGTTATATATGTCATGTGCATGAAGACAAACATGATTCGCCATGCTAAGGAGTACCAGAAGCCATTCTATTGTATCCCTTACAGTATGTGAGTACTGAAAGTTGTTGGAATTTCATTGGTACTCAATTGGGTTTCCATAGAGATGCCTGATAGAAGAAGGCCTACATATTTGTTAACAGAAGTCTCCTGGTAGTTCATCTTGGTCAATCAATAGGTGATATGTTAACTTTTTTTCTGGGACACTGAATGTTTTAGCTCATGGGGCCTCTTTCTATGGTTGGCAGGTACAAAAATAAGTTTAACGTTTTAGAGCTGGTTGAATGTGGGATCCCACTAACTGAATGTAAGCATTTTTCAGATGTAAACCTAAGACTCAAGTTAGAGAGCATTCTATTTGTTCCTTACTTAATGTAGGTTGTACATATGGTGCGTCTCATTCTTCCATGTTTTGTCATCATAATGTGTGCCTTTGTCTTTTGATGTGTGTTTCACATTTCATTAAATTGGGCTAGAGTCTCATTTTAGAAAATGAGCTTCCCAAAACATTTCACAACTGTTGCAGGTTCAAACTAGAGATAAATAAACTTAGAAAAGCTTGCCATCTGCCAGCTACATCATTTTGTTAAGACAACACCATCGGTTTTAATGTAATGAAGTTGACACCGTTGAATAAAACAGCCCATTAAAGCTCTGGTTAAAAGATATGTTGCATGGAAGTAAAACAAAATGTAAAACCTACATTTTTTTTGCAAATTTCCATTTGCAAAAAAAGGGTAATCTTTTCATTTTACACAGCATTACTCCTGCTTGTGAACCTGATCAAAAAGATTATCAACTGTGCAAAAAAAATCCAGGCAGAATATTTAATTTGCCTTAAACATTTTCACTTCAGTTTCTCTTATGGAAGCACACTGGGCCCAATTCATGTACATATAAAATACTTTAGTCAGAAACAAAAATAGAGAGTCCCCTTCAAAACCATGGGGATAGAGTCACAAAGACAGGTAAACAATAGAAATCCCCTACGCATAAGCTCAATGACCCTCTAAGTGTGTACACTGTGCAAAAACATCCTACCCAAAAAAGTAAACATACAGAAATATATTTATTAAATATAAAAACAATAAAAAAATATAAACACAGTTTAAAAAAAGATGTCACATATCAAAGACAAATACATAAAACTTAATTTAAAATCATCCTCTTTTGCACATCATTAAGTATTGAATCCATATATATTTCGAATACTTTCTAGATTCCGGAGTGGCCAGAGGTACACCTCTCACGATTGTCAATTTGTTTCGGTGGACAAAGTTATATAGACCACCTTCTTGAGGACAGTTAAAAATATATTGCATATAAAAGCAAGGGCAAGCATTGCATGGACCAAATGCCCACACAAACAAGTACCTGCTGTATAGGCAACTAGTGTGCCACACGGAGGTTTTGTCAAAGAGAGGAGCCAACCTCGATGTTTTAGTCATTTTAAAGCTGTTTGGACATTTAATGGGACTGTGGTACTCAATCGACCACCTTTTGAGGTCACAGACGAATAGCATTTCTGAATACATGCCATTTTTAAGGGTAAATGTATGGTCAGTGAGATTTATATATATGGCAAATTTGTTTGGTTTTAAAATATCAAGAAAGGTGAATCATCCCCTGTTATACATGTTAGTATCTGGTGCTGTTAATGTGCAGTGTTCACATATTTGAAGACTATATATATCCAGATATCTAGATATAAAGGCAATCTGAGGAAGATAACAGACTTTAAAGGAATTATTGAAATATTCACTTTAGAAGGCGACTCCATGTATTTTACAATGGTTGAATCTTAACTGAAAAAACATTTTTACATATTCAATATATTTTTAACCGTCCTGAAGAAGGTGGTCTGTATAATTTGTTTCACCAAAACGTGTTGACGATCGTGAGAGGCGTACCTCTGGCCACTCTGGAATCCAGAAAGTATTAGAAATATATATGGATTCAATACTTGAAGATGTGCAATAGAGGATGCTTTTAAATTAATTTTTAAGTATTTTTAAAATTGATGGGTTGTCTTTGATCTGTGATATATGCTTTAAATCATTTGTATTTTTTTTATCTGTTATATTTAATAAATAATATATGTTTGTATATTTGTTTTCTGTGTAGGGCATTTTTACACAGTCCTCACCCATAGGGAGTCTTAGTGCTTGGGCCTAGGGGAATTCTATTGTTTATCAAATAAAATACTACACCTGGGTGTAGCCCTCCACATTTCTGAAGTTCAACATTTCCAAGGCCAGATTTGCACCTACTGCAGAATATACAAGTGAAAAGGTACCAGTGGTAACTTTTCACCTATAAGTGGAGATTTTCACCACTGGGATGGAGAGTTACCTAAGAGACTGTATAAGTTATTTATTGAAGTTTATTATCATTTTTTTAACCGTATTTCAATGTATAATTTTAATATAGCTCAATTAAAATAAACATTAATAAACTAGAAATAATTCAACAGCTTTAGGGATGCAGAAACTAAAGAAATATTTTTTGTGAATTGCAAGTGTCTTACTTTTTTGTCGGTGTATGTTATGTATCATGCCCCTTCCCAAACCCTAACTTCAATATCCCTAAATCCCCCCATTTAGTAGCAGTAACTCCCCGGTCCCTCACCATATTTACTACAAATTGGTATACATATATGTGTAGGGATTTCCACTACCATGCCAGTAATATCTGCACAAAAAATGGGAGAGGTGAAGGTCTTTATAGTCTTTGTTAGATGTAAATGTAGTGTATTTATATAGCGCACTTCTACCCGGAGGCCTCGTAGCGCTGTATTCATACCGCTGTGGAACCCATCCTGGCTTTCCTGTGAAATGTCCACTCCTGGGCACCCCCAAGGTGAAGCCAGGCATCCACAGCGCTGCTGGGGCCGTTGTGGAGATTAAGCAAGCTATTGCCCAGAGTCACAGAGTGGGACCCATGATTAGACTAGGCACCGAGGCGAGAATTATCAGGTCCGGGGAAATCGAGTCCAAGAGCCGCTGAGGCGGGAATTGAACCCTTGTCCCGGGCCAGACCTCTGCATCAGGGTCTGCCGCTCTAACCATTGAGCCACGCTGCTTCTCCTTCTGCCGATGATGCAAAGTTGTTTGCTTGAACTCACCCACATTACTAGCTGAGGAATAACCTATCTTAGGAAGCGCCAGAAACCTCAGTAGCAAAGGTAAACTCGTAAGCTAGCGGTACTCTATTTCAAGAAAAAATCACTCATGGCAGGGCTTTCCCAGGCAATACCCAACATTCTGAACTAATTCCAACACAAGTAAAAATGATCTAAATCTTGTTGTGAGTCAAAAGTGCAAGAACATCTTGTGACTGAATTTCTGGGCATAAGTACACCATAACACATTCACAATCAGTTCCTTGTCAGCTCGTATGTGATTCCTAGATCCTAGTTGATCTTTGGTTGTAACAAAATTCATAATCTGTGCCACCAGTAACACTTCACTTGCTGCTGAACTGATAGTCATGGACTTGCTGGCCTGAGGTCAGCTCAAAATCATGACAGCTGTTTATTTTTGCACTTTCCTGCTGCTCGTGAGAGAGATAGAGGGTGTAACAGCCTGAGTGAGGAGGACACAGAAAGAGTGGTACCCAGTGAGGAGTCAGGGAGGGAGATGGAATAACATGAATGAATACAGCAAGATAGAGTGCAATATATACCATGATAGTAGAGAGGTAGGGGGAGAAACAGAGAAAGAGGACAGGGATAGATAGAAGGGGTGGAAGCGAACAGTTTGGGACTGAAGGAGAGCCTTGCAGATGTGAATTTGTGGAGAGCGAGGTTGAGGGAGCGAATGTGGGAGAGTAATACACAAAGAGAAAGAGAGACAAGCCTCGTGAGATATCCTTGAATAAGAGACTGTTAACTTGCAATATTTAAGCACCACTTTGAAGTTGGTGGTGTCTCTTACAAGTATGGTCCAGTCACATTTAAAGCATAATGAACTTTGGAAATCGGAGGCCCTGCATGGTGGTGGAGGGAACCTCTCTCTATTCGGGGAGTTTAGGAGGAGCCATAAAGGATGCAGAGAATGAGTGATGTCAGCAGAAGTAAGGCTCATATGCAGAGAAGGAATGACAACATGGGGTCAATTGTTACTCAGTGGTGGAAAAAGGCAGAACACCACTTACCATTAGGGGAAACTGACAGGACTGGCATTTTATAGGCAATGTTTTTATGGATGCTAACCATTAGGGGTGAATTTCTGAGGAGAATTTTGGACGCTTGGCCACAGCAAAGGGGGATAGGGAGAGATGAGCATAGAGCGATCACGGTGAAGGGTCTGGAGAGCATCAGGATTTAGGGTTCCAAAAGTGATAGGAACTTTGCACCTTGGGGGTGTGCAACTGGGCGATGTGAGGTTATCAAAGGATGACCTGCCAATATGCGTGGGGAGAAGCAAAATGGACCAGAAGGGATGCGAGCCAAGTGTGAGGATTACCAGGTCAGATAACAAGAGGATCTACCCATTACAGGCGGTAAAGGAATACATCTTGCTAAGGGATGACTATCAAGGGCTATTGTTTTTGCATGAAGGTGGGAAAGGGGTAATGGATGAACAGGTTTTGGGAGGTCTGAGGAAGTGACTTGATCTGGAAGGAAGGCCAGAGTGGCAGTATGGAACTCACTCCTTTTGAACAGTGGCAGTAACAGAGGCATTCCGGATGGGATGAGGAAAGGAGAGGTTGAAAAGATCAGGTAGGTGGTGTTTGGAAAGGATGTGGAGTTATATGAGGCCAGTATTTATTTTACAGTTGTCTTCAGCCACTGTTTGCAACACCACAAGCTATCAGGTACAATTTTCTGTGATGTTTACAGCAAGCGTGTACTAGTTTTTAACATAAAAGGATTTTCCCGTCTTTTTAGTATCATGTGAAGCATTTATATACTACATAAGTGTTTACATGCTGCATTTTTTCACGTGTGTAGGTACCATTACTAGAGGTTTATTTCTCAAATGCTTGATCTTAAGCCACTGCCATAGAACACTCCCAAATGTGTCCTCACTTCTAAATCCTAACTCGAACCTGAGATTAATAATTTAGCCTGGGATTGGCCCCAACATCCCTGTCTCCCAAGAAAACCGTTTAATTCATTTCACTCTTTAATGAATAAACACCTTTCCATCAAATCTGTAAATTTCTGTGATTTTACAGAGCGTTTTATTACTGTGAATGCCGACTTTTTTTAGTATGAGAGGGAAATCTCTACATGCTGCAGGTTTTGAACATTGCCCCCATTGGCTTTTCTGCTTAACATGCACTGTTGTTTTCTAGATGCACTCTTACGATATAAAATTCTACACTAATGATTTTAAATTGCTCTCTTTAAAAAAATGTAACAACACTAATTCTTATTCGTCTGTGCTTTGCTTCAAGTCAAAAGCTCTTTCAAACAACAGACTAACACTCCTGATTTACTCTCAATCCAAAGTTAAAATGTGTTCTGTTAACCTGTTGAAATGCATGGTTCTTCTGTCTCTGCTTTCTTAACACTTTACGTCTCCTGTCTGCTTAGCCTTACTCTTCTTGTTGTTGAGTGTAACCTATGTATGTATTCAATGTCAATATATTTTTGTTGGACAGTGTCTATTGTGGCTGTAAGAGAGGAAACCTTCACTGCTCCTAGCAGCTGGTGATAGTGACAAGGAAGTTTCCAAGAACATTGCCAGCTCTGTGACCCCGCACCGCTCGAATTGTTGCAAGTGTTCTCCCAAAAACATCTCCATAGAGCAAAAGTAATCTGCTTCGTTTGGTTTCCAGACTTCTTTTATGTCTACTCTACAAAGCCCAGTCAGAGTAGGCAGGATTTGCATGCATGTCCCTCTGCTCCATGTCATTGCTAAGTAAGCACACAAATGTGGCAATAGAATGTCTGGATATTTGTCCCCTATGACCAGGCAGTAGAAAAAATAGAAGGTTTGGTGATTGATAAGAGCATGTTTCAAAGTTCAGCCTGTAATAGAAGCCCAAAATGTATCAAAAGAAACCTTGGCAGTCAACAGTCTCCTCTGGAGTGAACCCAGCTAAACTATAATGCCAAATATGGCAACACAATGCAACAGTTAGGAAGTCAATAAGATGTGTAGGGTACTATTTGTGTTAACCACAGTAATTTAATCGGAGGAAAAGAAGCGATACCTTGGCATAAATAACTATTTGGGACCAATTCACACGAAGATCGCACTCTTCATTACTTGGCAAAAGTTCATGACACAAAATAGGGTTTACAAATAGGTTACACATAGACCAAGACAGTGAAGAGTGAATTCTACATCGTGCAGATCTATAGATTTAATTTATCTTTTTTTTCAAACTAAAAGGTTAAATGGTGTGCACCATGTAAACATGTTCCTGGTAACAATATGTATTTTAGCTATATAATAAGGGTAATCATCCCATCTCTTGTCAGTGTCTAGTGGGGAAATACAAATTATACTTTCTTAGATAACAAAATTATGAAGTCTGCCATACAGCTCCCACGTCTGGGCACTGTGAAGAGTCATCTGAAGACTGTCCTGTTAATGTATTTTTCGTTGTAGTGCATATTTTCTCTGCACTTCTGTCTGGTTCTTGTGTGTTGCTGCATCAATGTCTTCTAGCATAGGTATCAGTTATTGGCAAATTGCATGCAAGGAATGCTACTTATTAAAATACTGTCCCCTATATTAACATTGACAATAGGTATTTGGCATCAAGTCAAATGTTTGGGTCATCCCAGTCATAAAAAACAGTAATTGACAGGGGTGAGCTGTGTGACCCAATAGTACAATTGTATATTAACTATCCCCCACCCACCATTGTAGGATGACTGCACACATTTCCTATGGGCAACCCTAGGGTGCTGCCTGCCCACAGAAACATCTTCAGGGAGGATCGCACTATGGAGAAGAAATTTGGTGAGGGCCAGTACAGGAGGTTCTGTAATTTGCATAGTAATTGTGGGATTGCTACCATTTAAACAATGCTTCTTTTCTCACAATATTCTTTGGAAGTCTGTTCCATGTGCGCATGAGTGCTTTGACCTTTGGAGCAGTAGCGCTACATTGAGGCTCCAACATGCTTGCTGATCGTGGGAGATTGGCATGGTCAAGAATTTAAAACGTTTGTAGTGCGTTGGACCACGTATTACTCGGATCATCACTTCACTTTCTCCCACAACCAGTATTATGTTCAATTTGTCCCTATTTACTTTTAGACCACTGGCCACCTTGTATATCTCCAGCTTCAACATTAGACTCGGAATAGATTTAGTACATTTCTGACCACACAACAATGCATCGTCCACATACAGAGAGATGCTAACTCCATATCTGTGCTTCCCACCTCACCCACTACTCTAAGGGTTCCATTATTAGGGCAAACTGGAGGAGGGGTAAAGCAGACTCTCCCTTGAGTCTTCTTTTAAGATTTGGTAAACTAGATTAGATTAGATAGGTAAATCAGAGGAATTCGCTAGATAAAAGAAGATTGATTAGATTAGATGCATTACATTAAATGAAATTCGATCATTTTGTCAGAACATGTGAAATTAGTCAACACTGTTACAAGTAGAGTATATAGATTAGATAGCATACACAGAAATAAAATAGATTAGGCAATACTTAATCAGAGTGTTAAAATAATATTCTTCAGTTAGTTGAGATACATTAGATATGTTTTAAGATAGACACAGAAAGACAGACAGACAGACGGACCGAAAGAAAGCTAGATAGCTAGATAGATAAATAGTTCTACAAATAGATAGATAGAAAGAAAGATAGAAAGATAGACAAGATACACAGATTCATAGCAGAAAGTTATGTTGAGATGTATGCCTAAAACTTGTTCTTATTAAAAGTTTCACACTTTTCCAAATAATTAATTTGCAACTAATAGTGAAGCCAAAGCAGCAATACAATGGCAAGCATCCAGTGGTGATGGTGGACGAGATTATATGTTCCAGTCCTCCAAAATATCGATTTCCTGAAGCTGGCTTACGAATAATGATCACCAACAAGTTTGGACCAAGGACACGATTACGGATGGCAAGCAGGTTCATAATTAACGAGGTGAGTGTTCTCTTCACCTTGTTCAGTGTCTTCTAGGTTGTTGACAGTGTAGAGTCATTGTTCTGAAATAATAAAAAATTCAATATGAAAATTACTACTTTGTGGCTTAGACTTTGTGTTAAAGTCTCACTGAGTATTAAACATTAGCTCTTTTGGGTAATGGTGACAAGTTCAGTAGAGAAGCTGTTTCTCACAATGGTTGGTGGGATAGCTCAACACCAGTTGTAAGAAATATGAAAATTCTAAGCAGAGTTCAAGGTGTGGTTATGTATGTATTTATGTCTAATATTATCATAAAAGGTCATACTTGGTGGCTGACCCAATGCATCTCCATTATTTTACCTCTATTACTTTGACCTAGCTTCACTGACTCCATTACTTAGAAGCCTACCACTATTTTGACATTATTAGTGAGACATATGTTTAAGCTACCATTCCATCTGGATTGAGCTGATGTGGTAAACCTTATTACAAAGAAGTAGTTTGCAATGAAAGTGCAGGAGCATTTATTAATTACTGTTAAAATACATCTAAAGAAATAACCAATATGACAGTTCTTCAATAATATGCATTGATGAATAAATATAAAAAAATTACTGTTCAATTCCGCTAGATAGCTGCATAAAAAGTAGGGGTCACACTAAAGGATTGTTCCAAATATGGGGGTGATTACAATTGCGGACGGACTTGAGTCCGTCCGTCATCGTCACGGGAATTGGGACTGCCTGGCCATATGGCGGTGGTCCTGCACATGCAATTATGATGAGACCGCCACTGTGGCCGTCGCATTGTGCATGTTTACCACTGCAGCGGGTGCTGCTGGCTGTAGCACCCGCCTCAATGGCAAAAACACATGTTGTGCATTTCCCTGCACTACATGGCAGGTACCGTGCTGTGCCTGTCACCTGGTGCAGGGAAATGTAGGGGGCCCCCCAAGTGTACAATTGCATTGCCCCTGCAAAAGGGGGGCCGCAACGGGCCCCCAAAGTCAATCTCCGGCAACTTTTAAATGGCGGAGGAACCGCCATTCAAAAGCTCTCGGAATTCAGCATCCTAATGTGGTGGATGGTGCTTGCAAGGCACCACCACCATTTTAGGTATCCGACAGGCAATCATAACGCTTGCCTTTGTTGAACCTGTGGCAGGCTTCCGGTGGCAGATTCACCGATATCATAATCACCCCTATGTTCTTCCATTTCTCAAATTTAATTAATGTTATTTTTTATTTGTAAATGAACCATTTTCAGTGTATTTTGAACAGTTTAGTTTTCTCTTTAAAAAACGAATTGTAATTCAAAGTGTTGCATTACTTTAATTAAAGAAAATGCTATGGTATGTGATTTTCAAGTGAGTGTAAATAATTGTACTAAGATATTTTAGTAAACCTATTGACTCTTTCAGTGCCCCAGATTGATGTTCACAGATGTGTAGACCTTTTAGCCACGCATAGTAGATAGGTGTAATCCATATATTGAACATATGTCTGTTTTTTCAACTGAGAGTTTTTGCCACCTCGCCGGGAAATCTCTGTGGGCATAATGGGTTCAGGACCAGCACTTGGATTTATCAGCTCTAGGTAAATCTCATGTGCACCTCAGTACTCCAGGGCTTACAGAAGAAGTTTCTGAATAGAAGCAACAATGGCCAGGTGTGTGAGGAAACCACAATGTTTAATATGTTAATAGTGGAAAGACTAAATTTACTCCTGACGAAATGTCTTCATAACAGTCGCCGGAGTAACAAGAGACAAATACAAAATAGGGGTGTTTCACTTCACATCTGATCTTTCTAAACCACCCATGAACCATTTTGGCTCCCTTAAACCAAAATCTCTCAGTGCCTGTAAAGGGAAAGTGTGACAGTCTGCAAAACAGGTAAATCTATAAAGAAGTATTACATTGAGGCTGGTTTTAAAAAACAGCATGGAAAAGAGCTCAGAGTAATGCCTATTACTTTCCAGTAATCTTCATTACTCCTGGTCCCATTGTCCTCGTCCCATTCATTACTTATTGAGATAACCATCTACTCGACAGAAAAAATAACAGAGGAATGATGGGATGCCTAATCCAATCCCCTCCCACTGGGAGTACTTAACCAATACTTACCCAGCATTCTGTCTGAACTACCAAGCCGTCTGGGAAGAGGGGCGTAATGAATGGGATGAGGACAACGGGGCCAGGAGTAATGATGATTACTGGTAAGTAAAAGGGCATTACCTCCCGGTCCTTCCAGTTCTCGTCCCAACGCCAGGAACCTGTCCTTCCAAACCCCCGAAGAACACCCAGGACACCACACCAAAAGCAGCATCCCAAGTGAAGCAAACAGGAGAACCACAAGAAAAAACAGCAGGAGCACACAGCCCACAATTCTCCCAACCAAAAAATGGGCTGCACCACCAAGAACAAACAGGAAACGACCAAGGTGGACAGAAAAGCAGCAAGCCACTGCACCACCACCCAGTGTGCAGCCAACCCACACCGGGAACTCCCCCGAACCAACAACAGAGGAGGAGCCCCTACCAAGGGAGCACCAGAGACAGCCATCAACAGAAGGACAGTGTGGGGACCACAATGGAAGAAGACCGAAAGTGGCCAGAGACACAAGCAAAGCCAGGGAAACACCATCAGGGACACAACCAAAGTCCGGAAGAACCAGGACCCCAGAAAGAGAAGCCACCAGCGGCACCAAGGAGGTAGCCAACCCTAGAAGAAGGAAAAGCAGGGCCGCCATGCCCTGATCACTCCCAGCCCCCCAAACCACTGAGTGGAAGGGAGCCAGCCCTGAAACCACCACGAAGGCAAGGCAAGGCAAGGACAAACAAAACCAAGGCTGGAAAGGAGGCCCACAGCAGACAGAGACCTCAAGCCCAGAGGCCAAACCCCACCAGGTAAATTGCAGCAGAAGCAACCACACCACCAGAACAACTCGCACAAGGAGTACCAGAACCAACGAGCCCCCCACAGGGCACAAAAAACCCGAAAGGGCGCCCACAGGGCTGAAGGTCGCCACACCCAGCACAACCCAGCATCCTCAGAGAAAAGGCTGTAGAACTGACAGAGAGCGTACCAAAGCAAACAGCGAGAGGAGCACCCAATGTCCACACAACCAACCACAGAAGAGAGCTGAGGGAAAGCAGGGGAAGACCCAAAATTCCCTTGCCTCAACCAGGAAACAAACAGTGACAGGGACAAAAATGGGACAAACCCCATCACCAGCTAGGATGTCCACAGCAGACCAGCTCAAAAAGGGAGGGAAGGGTCTGATACTAGGGCCAAGGCACACACCCAGAGGGTAGGACCACACAGACCAAACCAGGAAGGGAGGATGCACCGACCAAACAGCAAGCCCCCACCAACCTGATAGATTTGGCCACCAGAGAGCTCAGAGATCACCACTGCCATTGTAAACCTCAGAGGAGAACCAGGCCCCACAACAAGAACATCCAGCACCAACCACCATCGCTGATGACACAGGACGAATGTCAATGCACCCAGACTGGGAGAAGGAGCCTGGGCAGAGGGACAGGCTGACAGGCCAAGATCGAGGCACTAACAAAGAACATGGGACACTGGGACACTACCACAGGAACCCAGCCTACAAAGGCACCGCTGCCCCCACCCCCACAGCCAGAAGAGGCAGGCCTGATGAGCACCAGAATACCAGCAGCCAGAAGACCAACCAGGGGGACCAGGCAGAACCTAGCGAAGCCCAACACTCCACTCGGAAAGAAGCCAACCACGGATCCCCACCCAAGGTAATACACCCCCAAAGGGTGGCCAACATTTGACCCGGAACCGGACCCAACCAGACCAGAACCCAAAAACCAAAGAAGACCAAGGGTGGAGCGAGGCAATCCCCCAAGACCAGGAGACCAGGGGAACGCAAAGACCAAACAAGCACAGCAGGGAAGACCTTGCCTAAAACAACATACACCAAGGACGACTTCCTCAACCACAACCCTGGGAGTTGACCGAAGGCAGACAAAATAGCTCTGGAGAAAGACAAACCCACTGGCCACTGGAGACGAGCCATGCACAGACCAACACAAAGAGTGCCCAGCCACCGCACACTCCAGAACCAACAGCCGTTACAAGGGCCACAGTACACGAGGCCAACAAGCTTAAACTGGGAAGAAGGAAACCCTTAACCAAGCAACCAGCCAACCAACCGGCCCAGACGGCAAAAGACAACACACAGGAACCATTCCACATGAGTCCCAACACCAGTTGCAGAAGAGCCAAGACAAAGCCCCAAGATGGACCCAGAGCAACCAGAGACAGCCACCGGTCCCGGAGCCCCAGGAAAAACTGATAGGAAAACAAGCACCATGCCAGGACCACAAGGACAGGGGAGACAAGCGGGGGTGCCCAGACCCCAAAAATGCCGACGCAACCCAGAGGCGGCCAAGAAGCCAGCTCACCGAATCACAGCAGATACAAGAGGAGTAACCCCGCCGACCACCAGACAGCTAGACACAAGACAGGAATGATGAATCAGCCCAGGAGAACAATCAACAGCAGACAACACCCAGGATAGAGACCCAAGGCATAGCAGTAGGCAACCCCCAACTCAGCATTAGGGCCACACCAGCCACCCAAAGAAACAAATGATAGAGGCAGAAGGCCCCGGCGCAGTAAAAAGGCTGGAAGGAGACGACCCGACATTAAAAAAAGCCGGTACAGCCGCCACAGAAGGGGAGCAAGGAGGCCACCAACATGACACCCCAACAGGCCCAGAAAGAGCAGCACAGTGGCCAACATTCACAGATCAGAAACACACCCAACCCTAAGGGCAGAGAGAAAAGCCACAGGAACCAGCCACAACCAAGTCCACAGAGGCGCTGCACCGCAAAAAGTGACCAAGAAGGTAGGGCCAAAGCCAAGTAGCCAGCAAGGAGGTGCCTACACCATGGCCCAACGCATGCTCAGGAAGGCAGGTGCAGAGGAAAGGCCAAGGGGAAGAGAGCGAAGGCCAGCCCAGACCCTAGCTATGACCGACACAGAACCACCAGACCTCCCGGGGCACCCACACCCAAAGAAGATGCAAAGAAGAGGAAGGGAAGCCTGAAAGGCCCCCAGTCAGACATCCAAAAGGTGTCCCACAAGGCACCAAGGCCCCAAAGGCCAGTGCCGGACACAGCCCCTGGAGGTAGCCCACCCCCCACAAATCAGGAAGCACCCAAAACCAGGAGACAAGTGCATAGAACTCACAGCCAAGCAAAAAACACAGGCAGAAGCCAAAGCCCACAACCAGAATGGACGTCCCATGGAGACATCACAACCCAGGGAAGACTGAGTCTGGAAGACACAGCCGAACAACCCACTGAGGGAACAGAGGCCAGAAGAGGGGCAGCCAAGACACTGGACCCATGCTGACACAGTAACAGAAGGGCATCAAAAAGCCCAGAAAGAGCCCTAAGCCCCGACACCAACATGAGACAGGAAACCAGCACCCAACAGGCTTACACCCCAGAGCCGTTGTAATGCTGGTCAGGGCAAGAAAAAAATAGCCTCCAGATATAGAAAAACCGTAGAACATGCAGCAAAGGACCACCAAACAAAACCAAGGCATGCGTGGCTGAAATGTTGACCAACGACCCTGAGAATCCAGTGGAGGGACACAAACCTAGGTTGAGGAGGGACCAGAGACACAACACCCCGTCTCCGATCTACAGCGCCTTGCGCAGGGAATCCCAGCAGGAAGGCGGGCAGGAACACCAACTGACCATGGCCTTGTGGTGTAACAAAACTTAAGGGGGCCCCCTTGCATAGTGCATGAAGTATGGCCCCCACACTCCATGCACAGGAAGGAGCTCGCAGGCCAGGAGCCCAACGCCCATCCACTGTCCCGGATGGGGCCCGCTACAATGTGGGGGCTGCGGGGGCCATTGTTTTGTCACTGCCATGCCCATATCACCAAGACCAAGGCGAAAATGTATAAAGACCAAGCCACCACAGTTGGGACACAACCCCTACCGTAGAGGTACCAGCAACACCACAGGCTGAGACATCGCTATTGAAAATAGAGGGCCTGGCAATGAAATCCAGGGACTTCTTGTGTCACCATACACTACAGTTCAGGTGCCAAAGTAGCACACTGCAGAAAAGAAGGAAGGAAAACCACTTTGGGTCACTCGCCCCTGGGCCAGCAGACTGCACTTCCTGCATCAAAACGGCCCCACCAGCCAGCCAATGCACTCACCAAATGCCAGAGCTCCTGGACAGCAGCCAAACCATCTCACTGGCAACCAGGCACAACAAGGGCACCTCCAACTCAGACTGTGCTGCCAACCAGCCTCTGCAGTGCTTCCCCCAACCAGCCCAGCCATCAGGAAGATGCACCATCACCACCAGGAACCATCCAGGAGGGCTGGAGCACCAGAGGGGGAGCCTCCCAGCAAGCTCAGCAGTTCAGGAGGCACACCAGAAAATCCCCATCCAGAACACCCCAGCAGCGGAGACGAAAAGACAAAATACCTGAAGGACCAGGATAGGAACAACGCATGTCTTCATCCAAGCCCGACTACTATCAACGCCCCTACCCGCGGCAGTGGAGAAGCCATTCCCGCCAGGAACTACAGCTCCTGATTTGTCCCATTCAGTCGGAAGACAGAAAAAAGAAGAGGCGGAATGCTGGATAAGTACTGGTTAAGTACTCCCAGTAGGAGGGGTCAGAGTTGGGGTCGCAGCATTCTTTTGTTCTTTTTTTCTGTTGGGGAGATGGTTATCTCCATAAGTAATGAATGGGACAAGCACTGGAGGGACCTGGGGGTAATCCTATCTGCCATATTCATTCAACCCTTACCGCAGCCACCTACAAGACTGTCTTCAGTTTGTTTTTTCTTGAGAAATATAGGATGTTTCTCATTGAATGTTAATTCCCCTTTTAAATTGCCTTGGAGGTTTTGTGAGCGAGAATGCTCCCACTACAATAAAGAATAGGAAGCCTCTAACCTAACTTCTGAGCGTTAGCACGTCTGATAGGGTGTATCTAAGTGAGCAACAGAAAAGTCAATAAAATATAGAAGGCATGTAAACAATTGAAATTGTACAAATAAATCTAGATAAAAATACAAAACTTATTTACAGATCAGGTCTTTGTGACCTCACTGAAATATTCCTCACCTAAAAACAATCAATCAGTCAATATTTGTAGAGTGGGGCTAATCATCCACAAAGGTATCCAGATGCTAGATTGCTGGGCTCAGTTAAAAAGCCAGGTCTTGAGATTTTTCATGTAGTTTGTTAGAGAGGGTGATGATTGGAGCTGGAGGGAGAGTCCCTTCCTGGATTTGGAGGCGAGTTAGGAGAAACAACTGCCTCCACTTTAGCTGCGGCAGATGCGAGGTGTCCGGGCGAGGGAGGCAGAGTGAAGATCTCTGGAGGGCTGTTGTAAGTTCAGGTGGTGGTTGATGTATGATGGCCCTTGGTCGTGGGGGGCTTTGTAGGCGTTTGTCAGCATCTAGAATTGGCAACTTTTTTGGATGGGGAGCCAGTGGAGGTTCCAGAGGTGGGGTTGATGTGGTCTGTTTAGGCAGGTTAAGGATGAGCCTGGTTGCGCAATTCTGTATTGTCTGGAGTCTATTCACAAGTTTGGTGGTGGTTCCTGCTTATAGCGCGTTCCCATAGTACAACCAGCTGGTGATTAGGACATAAGTGATGTTTTTTCTCATGTCAATGGGGAGCCATTTGAAAATTCTCTGGGGCATGCAGAGGGTGGGGAAGCAGGTGGAGGAGGCTGCGTTGATCTGTCGTTTCATGGTGAGTATGCTGTTTAGTGTGATGCCAAGGTTGCTGGCATTGTCTATCAGTATGGGAGTTGGTCTGAGCTCGGCCGGCCACCATTTGTCGTTCCACGGTGAGGAATTGTTCCTAAAGATAAGCACTTTGGTCTTGTCAGTGTTGAGTTTCATTCATTTGGTCTTCATCCAGTCAGCATCATTCGTCATGCAGTTGTGGAAGTTGGTCCACGTGTAGGGGCTGGGGTCTGCTGAGAGCAAGAGGGTGAGCTGGGTGTCGTTGGCAAAGGGATATGGTGTTGAAGTTGTGGGTTTTGATGATGTTAGCCACAGGCAGCATGTCATGTTGAATAGGGTCGGGCTGAAGGATAAACTTTGAGGCACACCGCAGATTGTGGTCTTTAGCTCCGAGGCAAAAGATGGTAGGCGGATTTTCTCTGTTTGTCCAGTGAGGAAGGATGAGATCCATCTGAGAGCTACAGACCTCGATCTTGATGTGGTGAAGTCTCCTGATGAGTGTGTGGTGGGATACAATGTTGAATGCAGTTGAAAGGTCGAGGAAGAACAGGGCCGCCAATTCTCCGCTGTCGTGGAGGGTATGTATGTCTTTGGTGGCGGCAATCAGTGTGGTCTTGGTGCTGTGGTTGGTGCAGAAACTGGATTGCGAGGCATCAGGCAGGTTTTTCTTTCCAGGTGTTAGATGAGCTGATGGTTAATGGCTTTCTCATGTACTTTGGCGGGGAATGGGAGCATTAAGATATAATCAAATTATATATTATCAAACAAACTTAGGATGTTGTGTTCATGATGGAAAATCACAAACCTATCAGATGAATAGCTGTGGAGCTTCCAGGCAGTAGGGTTTTTACTAAAAGGAAAGGGCCCAGAATACAGATAGAGCACATCTCAAAGATGCACATAAGCAACGTTTGCTCATTTATGACCCATTGCTTGTCAGCACATGGATCATCAGAGGTGCTGGCACTAAGAATATGTATTTGTTGTCTTCCCTTATAACAACCCTGTTTCAGACACTTCTGCTGGTCCTTAAATACTGCTAGGGTCCCCTAACAGAGCTTTAGAGATGATCAGTCCCCTCCGCATCCAGGTAGCTCTTACAGACCCTCATGCCATATTCAAAGACTCCTGCTAGGCATTAAAGACCACCAGATGTCCATCAGAAATTCTCAGTATAACTGTAGTCTCTGCTTTCAGGCTCTCAGGCACCTTCATTTAGCATTCTGACAACCTACTTGTTTAACGCTTATACCAGGTCAGCCACTAACCAGCTTGTCTTAATCTACAGTCAACCCCCGCAAGTAAATTATCAGACATTGCCATTTGTCCCTCAACATACCTCCAGACATTGCCAGCGTGCCCTCAGAGGCCCTCTGCCAGCATTCTGATAACGTAATTGATGAATATATACTTCCTAGTTGGTCCTCTTCACACTTTGAAATACACTCAGACGTTCCTAAGACAATACCTGTGTTTATCTCTCCAAATAATCCTGAGATACTACGCAGACTACTGACCTTCCTAAAGACTCCCCCAGCAACCCTTAAAAACACTCAGCTGGACATCCAAGAAACTGCCTACATTTAGATACTTCAAGCTTGGTTGTAAACACATGTAGTCACCTCTCTTTGATCATCATCACTTCATCAAGAAACCTCACCCTGCCCTCAGTTGCCCCCAGGTTTCACATAAACACCCCTGCTCTGGCCTCTAGATTCTTGCAGTAGCCCAAGAAACCTCCAGTAATTCTCAAAGAAAATCTGATTGCCAATAGATAGCCTCAGTCCGCCTTCTGTCACTTCCTGCCCCATTTGAGATCTTCAGTTGTACTGTGGACACCATGCTCAAAGACCCTCAGAATGTCTCTGGCCTTCAAACACCTATTGCTGACTATATGCGATCCTCAACTAACATCAAGACATAATAGGCTGGCCCATACAGGCTCTTTACCTGCTTTTCTCACAACTTTTGTCGGCTGTAAAAAAGTAACAGACAACTCCAAATGTTCCTTGGTCCTCTGTTAATTACATCCAAGAGAGTAATCTCAACCTCAGTGGGCCATGTTTTATAAGACACCTCCAGCTCATCTCTCAAGGCCTTTAGGTGGCCATTTAGAGACTCTGGCATGCCCTTAAATGCCACATGCATCACCTCTAAGACCCTCAGCCAGGGGTTTGACATTTTGGTCCTCCTTGAGACATCCTCAACCCACTCTCAACATCCATGAACCATACTCAAATCCCTGAGCAAGTAATCAGTGATCTACAACGTATCCGTAGAGATCTTAGGGCCTCTAAACATCCTAATTTAGTTACTTTTCCAGCCATTGACCCACCTTCAAAATTCACTAAATGTCCCCATTGAACTGAGCCTGCCTTCAGACATTCACAGTAGTCTTTCACAGTCTCTCAGCCAACAAATAAATACCCTCACTCTTTCTTAAGAATATACTCAGTGAAACCCTGAGTAGTCCATTTTCAGAAACTCCCAAGACGCTCTCAGAAACCCCCAGCAGGATGTTGAACCTTTCAACATGCCCTGATGTATGTATTTATTTTACTTATAAAGTTTCATTTAGCGCAATCAAGATCCCAAAGGATATCAGAGCACTTTGCAAAGGAAGGAAGGAAGGACATAAATCCAGTATCGACAACAAACAAGTAAGAATACATAACAGGAATACTTACATAAATCCAAGACAAATAATTGCAAAATTCCCAGACAGATGAATCAAGGAGATGAGTACAATAAACCGGCAGACTACGAAAGGAGGTATACAATGCGGAAAAGAAGAGCATAGATTCAATATCGACATCAAGTAGGGATACACAACAGGAATACTTGTATGTTTCCCAAACAAGTTAAATAAGGAGAGTAATACGATAAACACAAAAATAACTGGCTACGAAGGGGGACACACAATGCGGTAAAGAAGAGCAGCATCACATGAGGGTACAATGGTAGTAGGAACAATTATTTAGAGCAAGTGATCCGAGCCCAAGTTAAAGGTAAAAATGTGTTCATTAGGAATCATTTGGCTTCCTGCCTGAAAGCAGTCATTGAAGAGATTCTGCGTACTTCTGGTGTAAGAGAGTTCCATATCCTTGGATCAGCGCGGGAGAAGGTTCGGAGACCAGTTATCTTTTTTGCTAAGGATGGGTGGTTTCAGGAGGAGAGTGATAGCACATCTTGAGGCTCTCCCAACGCAAGATGATTCAAGCTTTTGCGCTAGGTACCTGGGAGTTTTTAAATGCAGGGCTTTGTGCACTAGAAATGCAATCTTTAACTGAATTCGAGCTTCATAGGGCAAACATTTAGGAGATTTTGGGATTGGGGATATGTGCTCACTTCGTTCAGTACCTGTGACCTGCCTGTACCGGTGACGAGCCTGTTTGCAGCGTTCGGTGATGCCCTTCGAAGTATTTGGGAAGGCCACAGAGTGTAGAGCTTCCGTAGTCCAGGCTCGGCAGGACCAGTGCTTGTACCACCTGCTTGAAGTCCTTTTGTGGAAGGAATGGCTTGATGTTTCTGAGTGTCCTCATCAAGTGATGAGCTCCCTTACACACAGTGCTAATATGATTTTTCATATTCAGGTGTTTGTCCAGGTGTTTGTCCAGGGTAATTCCAAGACATTTGGCTGAGTCTATGATGAGAGGGATGCAATTGAAGGCAGTGAGGTGATTCAGCCAAGGGTCTACCTTTGGGATGTGGTTCGTGGGTGAGATGAAATGGAATTCAGTTTTGGAGGTGTTGAGCAGGAGATGGTTCCCAATTTTGCGTAGTATTTAGGGTAACGTTGAGTGAGATGATGTTGTCCGGGATGAGATTTTCAAATAAAGTTGTTTGTCATCTGCGTACATATGGAAGAGAATGTTTGTGGAATTTAGAGAATTAGCTAGTGGTTCCAAAAAAAGGTTGAAGAGGATAGGAGATAGGGCGGACCCTTGGGGGACACCCATGAGTACTGCAGAGGGCTGGGAGAGGGAGTGGTTTGCCTTAATTCTTTGTGATCTGTGGTGAAGGGAGGACGAGAACCATTGTAACATCCGACCCAAGAAACCCATCCTTTTCTTCAGAATGGATAGAAGTTTGTCGTGATTTACCGTGTCGAAAGCGGAAGAAAGGTCAAGGAGTATTAGGAGGCAGGAATCATTTTGGCCAAGCATTTTTAAGAGATCATCCATAACGTGCATGAGAGCCGATTCTGTACTGTGCCACTTCCAGAAGCCAGATTGATGCTGGTCTAGGAGTTGGAAATTCTCTATGTGACTACAGAGTTGGGATTGTACTCATTTTTCAAGTAGATTGGCTAATGTGGGGATGTTGGAGATAGGTCGGAAATTATTGAGGTTAGTTTGATCTGTGTTAGTTTGTTTTAGTATAGGAGACACCTGCGCTGCTTTTAGGCAGTCTGGGATCGTGCCTTGTGATAGAAAAGCATTTACAATCCTTGTCCAGGTGGGAAGAGTACATTCTGGATTTCTTTGAAGATGGCCGGTGGCAGCGGGTCACTGAAGTGGTTAGATGTATTGATGTTCTGAAGAATCTTGTTGATGTCTTTTTCACTGAATGGGATGACCCCCACCCAGTCTGCTTTCACATATAACCATCTTGTATTTTAACAGCGTAAGTGTGCTTTCAGAGACCCTGAATGTATAAATATATGTATACAATATTTCTGTGGTGCCTCTCACACCTCCAGTAAGCCTTTAGAAAACAGTAGCATTTTCTCATTTTCTCGGAGACAGCAATCTGTCCCTATCCTTAGATGGTCCCTAAATATTCTTGCACAGCCCTCATAGACGTAGACATGCCATTAGATATCTCCAGCATGCACTCAAGTGATCCATCCCTCATCTCACTCCGAAATGGTACACTAGTTCAAGTTTATTGAATCCAAACATAGGAAATAGAAAATAAAATTGCAGCAATAGGATAAAATACTGTATGAAAAATAAGACAAGTACATTGCAGATATACAATAAAACGGAATCAATAAACACTTATTTGAAACTACAAGATGGGGGGAGAAAGAATTTGTATTATATGCGAGTACAACACTGTATGCAAAAGTAAGGCAATAATAAGAGTAAAACAATGGGAAAAATCAGCAATTGGTAAAAAGATAAAAGAAAGATTATGTAAAAGACAACTGAAGGAAATTCATGGAGGCTTACGAACTTCAGCAGATGAGGTGTTAAGAGTAGTAGTAGTGGTGGTGGAGCTGGAGGGGATGTGCGAGGATAGGTAAGTGGTAAGAAGGATCCACAATAAATCCCTCTTAATGGCAAGGGAAATAGGGGTAACATAATTGGTATCAAGTCTATGATTAAAACAAATAGCAATCCACCAAGCGGAAAATGTGACTTTTGAGGAATCTTTCCAGTTGGAAGTAATAAGGTGGAGGGCTACTGCAAAAAATAGGTCCAGTAAGTGAAAATGAGAGGGGAGTTGGGGTAAATCTAGAGATAATGAACCTAATAGGACATTAGAGGGGAAAAAAAGGGAGTTTTATATTGAAAATAGTATTTATACGGGACCAGACTGAGTGCCAAAAAGTGTTAATGTTGGGACAATAGAAAATCATATGAAGTAAATCAGCAGACTGACAGGGTCAGGACCAGCAGTGAGGTGAAAGATCGGGAGAGAAAGAAGCCAGTTTGGCCAGGGTAAATAACAAGCATTGATAAATGATTTTTTTTTTTTTTTTAAAGTGTAGTAACATTTATTAAAGGTAATTCAACTTTACAAAAACAATATACACGTTATTATAGAATATTACTATGAAATATTTTTTTAATCTAGAATTAGTCATAAGATTTTGCAGCACATTAACTTAAATGTGTATGGTATATTTAAATGTTTACAATATATATGTTTAATTATAATATTCCAAAAGAATGCATTACAAATCCCACTCATACATTTTTAATTTTTGTTACGTATTAATATTTTTTAAAAGTTGTGCATAGAATTATTTCGAAATAATCTCTGTATAGAAAAGATAACAGAGGAGGACACAAAGGCCTAGATGTATCATCGTTCCTATTTGCGATTTCTTAATTGCGATTTTTACCGAATCGCCATTAAGAAATCGCAAAATGGTATGTATGTTTTAAATCGCTATTTTTTTGCGATTCCTTATTATTCCTAATCCGCGAACTCGCAAGTTGCGAATTCGCAAATAAGGAATAATTTCCCATTCATTCCTATGGGCCAGGAGGCCCATAGGAATGATTGCGAAATAATTCTCAAATTGCGAATTCGCAATTTGCTAATCGCAATTCGAGAATTATTGCAAGGGTGCAGGGGTGTCTCATGGACACCCTGCTGCACCCCTGAAACTTACATGTGTGTGCATATGGCGCACATACATGCCCTATGGGCATGTATGTGTGTCACATGCCACCCTCAAAATTGCCAAATTTTGGTTTTTGAAAGGATTTCGCTAATTAACACGAACCTCAAGTTGGTGTCAATTTGCGATTCCTTTTTTTTGATTTCAATAAGATTTTATTGAGAAAGAACGTTCCAAGTAATAAAAACCAAGTACAATAGAGGTGATACATTCTGACATAAGTGAAAAGGAGAAGCATATACATCACTTAAGAAATAAATAAAATAGATGTAAATAAAATTAAGTTGGGAATATGAACCAATACCAACTGTCAGTAATCGAAAGCAAAACGTATCACTCTCTAAATGGAGGAAGGGGACAAGGGAGGAGGTAGAAGAAAAGAAAGAAAAAAGAAAAGAATGAAGCGAACACAGCAGAGAGAGAGAACGGGATGAGAGGACAGGAAAGCTGAAAGAAGAGAAAAAAGAAGGATTCCCACATGAGCGACCCAATGCACTACACAGAACAAGCAACAATTAGACAGACGAATCAACAGGGAATTGAGGTACTAACCCTTTCGAGGAGAGTTCCATATAGTCATCCAAGGCTTTCCAAACCCCTTTAGAGATGGAAGGCGACAGGTGTGCTAGATCTACTGAGGTGTGGGCACTACGTAAGAAGGATACCCACGCCCACCACGTATGGTAAGAGACAGACGAAAAGGATTTCCATTCCATAAGAATGATTTTAACCGCTACAGTTAAGAGAAGATCTAACAGTTGTAATTCTAACGGTTCTAAAGGAAGAGGAGTAGGAGCAGCCAAGGGGCCTAGTAGGACTATAGGAAAGGAAAGCTGGAGTTCAATATTAAAAATAAGGGATAAATGTTGCTGAATAAGGTCCCAAAAAGGTTTAAGCAAGGAACAATGATAAAACATATGTGGAAAATCACCAGTCACCAAGCCGCAACTCCAGCAAAGGTCGTCGTCTTTAAGGTTGAGCGAATGAAGACGCGCAGGCGTCCAATGGAGAAGATTGATCGAGAAAAATTTAGATTGCATTAAGGAAGGAGCTATTTTATTACGGAGAGCCAATTTACCAATGGATTGCCAAGCTTCGGATGAGATATGATCTGTGATGTTGTGGTCAAAATGGCGCGACCATTTTTGTTGTGCCACCGTCTGATCAGGAAGCGAAGTGGAAAACAAAAACTTATAAATTTTGGAAGCAACATGACCAGCTTTGATCCAAATGTGGAAAAGCGAAATGGTGGAGGAAGAGGAATGAAGACGAGTTTTAGAAACAGCAACCTTGATTTTCAGAAAGGTATAGAAGTCAAGATTTGTTAAAGAGTGTTTATGTGCTAAGGTAGAAAATGGTAAAGGGTCACCAGAATCACTATATAAATGTTGAACAAGAGAAATTCCTTTTGCAGCCCAGTAAGACATGAGGGTGGGAGAAATAGTAATCTTGATTTTGGAATTTCTCCAAATAGAAGACCACCTTGTTTTATGCAAAGGAATTGCCATTTTCCTATCTAATTTTTTAATTGCAGTAATCGTATCAATAATGATAGAGCGGGAAAACAGAATATGCAAAGTGGATGTAGTACAAAAAGAGGCAAGTGGCAAAGGTGATGCTAATTCCTGTTCTATGAGTATCCAGGAGGGGACATGACGAGTTGGAGGAGAAAACCAAAAGGCACCTTGAGAAGCCAAGAAAGCAGTCTGGTACTTCTCCCAGTCCGGAAAGTTACATCCACCCATATCACAAGGTCGACGTAAATATTTATATGCTAATCTAGCTCGTTTGCCATTCCATAAACATTTAGAAGTGAGAGCATCAATTTCTCGAAAAAAGGAATCAGATAATTTAAGCGGAAGCATGGAGGAAACAAAATTAATAATCGGCGTGATCATCATTTTAAGGGTTTGTAAACGACCCCACCATGAGATATGTTTTGGAGACCACGTATCTAGAAGACGACGTACTTTGGTAATAGTCTGAGATTCATTATAAGCAACGGTGGCATGCAGAGTAGAACAGAAATAAATTCCCAGATATTTGAGATGTGTAGATTGCCATTTAAAACCAGCCGAGCCCATATGAGCAGGAAAGCAATAGGCATTTAAAGGGAACATCTCCGTCTTATCTTTATTTAGAGTATACCCCGATACCGTTGAAAACAAGGAGATGGTGTCAGAAATAGCAGGGATGGCCAAGGCGATATCATCTGAAAAAATAAGAACATCGTCAGCGTATGCGGCAGTTTTAAGACAGTGAGAACCAAAAGAAAAACCTTTAATATTAGGATGTAAATCAATCAACCGAAGAAGAGGATCAATAGATAATAAAAATAAGAGTGGGGAAAGGGGACAACCTTGTCTTGTGCCCTGGCAAAGATTAAAAAATGAAGACGTAGCACCATTAACTCTAATGTTAGCTTTAGGTTGGGAATATAAAGACATTACCATATTAATGAAAGAATCTCCAAGGTTATGAGCACATAGGACAGCTCGAAGGAATGGCCAAGAAACTTTATCGAAGGCCTTTTCTGCATCAAGGGCCAAGGCCGCGGCCGGGGGTTGGGAACGTTTGGCAGCGCCGATAATATGACAGAAAGTGCGGATATTGTCCCTTGCCAGACGACCCTTAACAAAGCCAGTTTGGGAGGGATGAACAAGGTGGGGAATAAAGGATTCTAAGCGCTTAGCCAGGATTTTAGCAAAAATCTTTGCTTCCATATTTAGGAGCGAAATAGGCCGGAAGTTTTTAGGATCCGAATGGTCCTTTCCTTCTTTCGGAATTACAACTATGGTGGCTTCAGCAGCCGTACCAGAAACAGAACCATCCTGAACAAAAGAATTAAAAACAGAGTGTAACTTAGGGACAAGCAACGGAAGGAAGGTTTTATAAAATAATATTGGGTATCCATCCGGGCCAGGGGCTTTCCCAGAACGGGTGGCCTTGATCGCAGCAACAATTTCCTCGGGAGAAATAGGTTCGTTCAGGATGGAGCGATCTTCCTCAGAAACTGACTGAATCGGAACCGATTTTAAAAAATCTTGACACTTGTCAAAAGAGGATTGGTTAGAGGGGGTATATAGTTTGTTATAAAAATCGCGAAAAACTTCCAGAATTTCCTCCGTTTGAAACTTTTTAGAACCACTGTGATCTGTAATAGAAGAAATTTGTGAGGACTTAAAAGAGAAATCTTGGATTTTTAAGGTAGCAGCCAAAAGTTTCCCAGCCCGATTCTTCAAAAGTAACTTTTTGGACTTTTGTGCTTGGACCCCAATATGAGCCCGTTTTGTAACAATCGTATTATATTTGTATTTTAGAAGCTTTATTTGTTGTAGACTAGTGGGATCTTTGGTGTGTCGAAAGGAAGCTTCTAGAGTTTTGATTTCAGATGATAAGTCAGTAAGTTCTTTCTTAATAGCAGAATTACGTTTGGACATACATTTAATGACTTGACCCCGAAAAGTACATTTAAAGGAGTCCCAGAGAGTTATTGGAGAAGAAACAGAATCCTCGTTTTCACGGAAAAAAGTATCAATATCTGTAGAAAATTCCGCCACTTGAGAGGGGTCATGTAAGACTTCAGTGTTTAATCTCCATGAACGACCACGTGGTTTAGGAGCAAAGGAAGACAGCGTAAAGGTGACAGCGGCATGATCAGAGATGACAATGGGGTGTATAAGCGGAGAAGAAGAAGAGGAGACAAGAGAAGAATGAACTAGGAGATAATCAATACGAGAAAAGGAGGAGTGCGGCGAGGAGAAGAAAGAGAATTCACTACCAGTGGGATTATGAAGACGCCAGATATCTTGAAGATGAGAAATGGAACACATGTTAAGCATTTGTTTGTGTGCTTTTGGAGGACGAAATTGAAATGCAGAATTCCTGTCTAAAAGAGGATCCATTGGTAAATTAAAATCGCCACCAACAATGAGATTGCCAGCATGTGGGGTATTATGCAAAATTTTAGTAATGGATTTCCAAAACGCTGGATCATCAATATTCGGGGCGTAAATATTCATAACATACAAATCATGTTGTCCATCCGACAGTTTAGATAAGAGCCAACGACCTTCAGAATCATGGTCAGAAGAGAGAATTGATAACCCAGAATTCCTGGCATCGGAACATGAAACATCCGATACCCATTCTTTCTTCAAAAACAGCGCTTCTCTGCTAGTGATCTTGGATTCTTGAAAAAGAACTAAATCTGCAGAGAGGGACTTACAGTAATCCAAGATTTTAGACCGTTTCACCGGGTGATTCAAACCCTTAACATTAAGGGATAACACATTTAGACCTGGCATGTAACAAAGGAGGGATCAAAAGAAGTCAACACTGATAACAGAAAAAGAACGAACATGAAAAATATAAGGGACCAACTGTTAATCAAAAGAAATTCTGTGGGAGCATCCATGTGGGAGAACCAGGAGAAAGAAAGAAAAAGAAGAGATGAAAATAGAATAGAAAGGAGATAGAGAGGAGGCAAGAGGGGAGGTCTAAAAAAGACCCATATCATACAAGGGAGAACGTGGAAGAAGCGAGTAAGGAGCCCGTACTAGGAGCATAAGTGGGTAAAAAGGAGTAGCCCAATACTAAAAAACAGCGATTGATAATAAGAAAAGCAAGGACCAATAACACCGGAAAAAACAGAATTATAATGCAAGTACTAAGGTGAAAAAGAAGAGAGTACTTCAACATCGAATGGAGTAGCAATATCTTAGCGAAAGTAATATCTATACTAAGCAACAATATCAGAAAAAATAGTAACAGTGTAATTACGTACGAAAACACTAACCAGCATATATTATTAAGTGAATAGAACACATATTATAAAAAGTTACAACATAGTTAAAGAATAACCTATACCTGCATATGAATGCACTATGAAGTGAATTAACAGAAGTAAGAAAAAGAGATGCGTGAGAGAGTGGAAAAAGAGTATTGTAGATAAAAAGAGGGAGAGAATAGAAGGAAGAGAACAAGTATAGTAAACAGGAGAGCAAATAAAGAAGAGAATTGAGCAACAACCATAATATAAGAGCATCCTCTTGGAAGATATATGTGAGTAAAAATGCTAGTGAAAGAAGTACTAATACGCTAAGAGAAGTCTTAAACAGTAGATACATATAATGCAGGTAAAACGCATATTCAAAATAGTAACATCATAAGTGAAGGACAAATTATGACAGTAAAAGAGAGGAATATGAAACTAAGTCGCTGAAGGAAGAGAATAGAGAGGTAAGGGAACTTGGATGAAAGAAGAGAGGGGAAAAGACTCGGAATAAAAGAGGAGTGACAATGTTGAAGAGATAATCAGGAGGAATTGAAAAAAGGGCGACAGATAGTAAGTAAGAAGAGAAAAAAATGGAAGGATAAGAAAAAAGAGCTGCGTAGGATAAACAACAAGAACATATAGGTTGCGGAAAATAAGGAAGGATGAGAAAGTCGAGAATAGTATGAACGAAAGAACGGAAACGTTAGGACGAACAGTGTCAGGAGAATAAACCGACATGTAAGTTAGCTGGAGTAAGAGAAGAGGTATCTAGCCATGAAAAGTACATCCAGAGATAGAAAAGAAACAGTTCAAGTTCCTGAGGCACCAGGAGTCTGTGAAGTTGCTCTTTGGATTTCCATCTCTATCTCCAACTGGTTGTCCAGGAATGTCGCCAAATCCGCCGGTTCATCGAAGACTCTGGAACGACCCTTATGTGTGATGCGAAACTTGGAAGGACCAGAAAACGAAAAAGGAATGCCCATTTCCGTGAGCCGTTTTCGAAGATTCAGGAAGCCCTTCCTTCTTATGACTGTGTCTCTGGCAAAGTCCTGGGAAATGGAAATGCGATGGCCATCCCAACTGAGTTGCTTAACTTTCCGCATATGAGAGAGAATCATCTCAGTGTGTTGATGTCGCAAAGGCTTAAAAATGACTGCTCTTGGTTGGGTTGCTGCTTTAGGTCGAAACGTTGGAACACGGTGTGATCTTTCTATTTCAAAATCTCTATGGAATGATATTTGAAGTGTATCCGGAATCCAATGAGATAAAAAGTCTATCATAGAGGAAGATGATTTCTCCGAATCTTCCGGTAGACCAAAAATGCGTAGATTAGATCTACGATTACGGTCCTCCTGCTCAGTGAGATCTCTGCGCAATGCCGCCATTGAGCGTTCCAAGTGGTTGAGGGATCTGGATTGTTTCTGCATGCCATCCTCTGCAGAGCTGATTTGTGACTCAGTCGCTGATACACGAAGAGAAAGAGCCTTAAAGTCATTTCTGATAGCAGACACTTCCACTTGTAGCAAGTCTGTGTTAGTTTTTGTTGACTGCGCAATATCATGTACTTCATTAAGGCGCGTTAATATTGTGTCCAATGTGGAAGCAGTGTCTGACTGAGGAGCCTCAGGCGTCGGAGAGAGTGACTTAAGCCTTTTCAACGACGTGCCAACATCCTTAGAGTCTTTATTGGTCGAAGACCGATTCATATTGACAATGTTGAAGTAGTAGACTGTAAAAAATACCACTTGAGGAAGAGTGAAAACACAAAAAGTGCGCAGAGTGACTCACAAATAGTAAAAAATAGGAGAGCAAGCTCAAAGTGCGCTATGATATTCTAGCGGTGACAGTATAAGCAGAGCAGGGGAGCACCGTAATGAGTTGGTAGCAAAAATATCGACACCTCTATGGAAGAAGCGGACTGAGAGAAAAATAGCATGATAACAGCTTAAAGCCCAACCAAGCAGCAAGAGAGTAACATAAAGAAGGCAAAAATTTTACCAGTAGTGGGCGCCGTGGAGGAAATGCATTAGGCGGACCAGCAACACAGCAAAGTTATATCCGCGGCGCCGCCTCTGAAGTAGAATGACAGGAACGTCATGAGCGGGAAGATGGCTGCCGCTCGTGAGGAATGCGAGCGCCTGTGAAGCGTGAGGCAGAAATCATGTAACCGGTGGCCAAAACCTCAGGAAAACAGCGTCAATCAGTTCACCACATGTTCCGCTGATGAGGGTTGCTTTTTCCGTCAAGAAGGGCAGCAAGAGACGGAGAAAATCGCTCGACGGGACAAACTCGCCTCGGAGCTCAAGCGCAACACTCCATGCTGAAGCGGCGCGCAAGCCACGCCCCAGCATTGATAAATGAAATAAAGTGTTTGAGTAGTGTTGGCAGCCCTTGAGGTTTTAGGAATCTTTAACCACAGTTTGTCCCATAAAGAGAGTGGCCAAGTTTTAAGTCGTGGGGAAGGGGTTAACATGGAGTTGTAAATATGAGAGGCCGAAGGAGAGGAGTATAAAAGCGGAGAGAGTGTATTACAGAGGGGAGGTAGCTCGTGGGAGGAGGGAAGAGATTGAAGGTATTGGAGAAGAGCAGGAAGTAAAAGATCATATTGTTTCCTGGTGGAACTTGGAAGACGAAATTGCGATTGAAGATCAGGAAAAGTTAGGGGAATACCATCGTGGAGAAGTTGTGAAATCCATAATAAACCTCTGGATTTCCAGGATTTCCAGAAAAAGGAGCGATTTTTAAGGAAAAGAGATGTATTATGCCAAATGGGCTGTTGAGAAAGAGAAGTAAGGGAGGGGTAAGAAGAGGGTAATAAGGGAGTCAAAAGATGATGGGAAGGAGCAATGATAGGAGACTGTAAAAAGGAGGCTTTAGCAGAAAAACTCAAAATCTCAGAAAAGTCAAAAGGAGAGATGAGAGATTTTTCCAGAGAGAGCCAAATCGGGAGATAAGTAGGAAGATCCGTAGTCAGCCAGCGGGAGGTTTGTTTAAGGATAAAGGAGTAATGATAGGATTTAAAGTCTGGAAACTTAAGACCTCCATAAGACTTATCTTTTTTAAGGAAAGATAAAGCAATCCTTGGAGGTTTATTCTTCCAAAGGAATTTGGAAAGAGTAGAATCTAATCTCTTAAAATAATATCCAGGAATTCGAACAGGGATCATAGAAAGAGAATACAAGATGATAGGGCTAATATCATTTTAATTGAATCTAATCTCCCCCACCAAGAGAGGAAGAGAGGGTGCCATCTAGTTATGGAGTCAGATAATTTCTTAATGATATAGTCAAAATTTGCTTTCAAAGTTTCTGGAATAGAAGAGGAGAACCACAGCCCCAAATATTTTACTTTCTTCGGTTGCCAGGAAAAACCAGTTTGGTCAAAGTAATGACGAAGACACAAATTATTGAGGGGTAAGACTTCACACTTATCGCGATTAAGACGATAACCTGAAACCAAAGAAAAAGCATCAACTTGGTGAAGAAAGGAAGGGATGGAGGACTCAGGATTAAAACAATATAAAAGAATATCATCCGCATAAACTGATAATTTGATCTGATTAGGGCCAGGATTAAAGCCAGTAATGTGGGGGTCTTGACGTATCTTGGTGAGAAAAGGTTCCAGGGCTTCAATAAACAATAAAGGGGATAACGGACAACCCTGGCGAACTCCTCTAGAGAGAGAGAAATAATCAGAGACTTTCCCGTTGGCAAATATAGAAGCTTTAGGGCCGGAGTACAAGAGAGAAATAAGGGAGATCAATTTGGCGGGAAAACCAATCCAGGTGAGAGCGTGAAACATAAAATCCCAGCTGATTCCGTCAAATGCCTTCTCAGCATCTAGGGTTATGGCTGCGAGAGGGGAGTCAAAAGAAGAAGCTTTGCTAAGAACATGAAAGAAAACTCTAGAATTGTCAGAAGATAAGCGTCCTTTGACGAAACCAGATTGTTCTGGTCCAATGAGTTCAGGTAGAATAGGGTCAATACGAAGAGCGAGTAATTTGGCAAATATTTTATAGTCTGTGTTTACTAGGGATATGGGACTATAATTTTTACAGAAAGCGGGGTCTTTATTTTCTTTGTGAATGAGACAGATCATAGCTTCTTGAAAGGTACCATGGGAAGAACCATTAATAGTAAAGTAATTGAAAAGGAAGAGCATGTGTGGAAGGAGAAGTTTTGAAAAATTAGTATAGAATTCGATAGTGAACCCGTCCGGGCCAGGAGCTTTACCATGTTTTAGGACCGAAACTGCGTGAGAGAGTTCTGCTAAGGTTATGTCTCTTTCAAGAGAACGAAAATCAACATGAGAAGAAGAGGGAGGAGCGAGAGATTGAAAATAAGAGGATAACTCAGAAGGAAGAGGAAAAGATTCAGAGATATAGAGTTGTTTGCAAAAGGTGACAAATTTCTGTAGTATCTCAGCATCTTTGAAGTGAGAAGTACCAGTAGAATCAGTTATAGAAGCAATCCGAGATCTATCTTGTCTAGTTTTCAAATAATTAGCCAAAAGTTTTCCCATTTAGTTTTGACCCCCATAATAACGGGCACTGCTCTTTAAAAGATACGAAGATGCAGCTTCAGTGGAGATTTTATTGAAAGCGATCTTGGCTCTAATGAGGTCTTTCAAAGAAGAGTCTGTAGGGGAGAGATAGTAAGAATATTCTAACTTTTTAATCTTAGCAAGAAGAAGGGAGGATTGTTGCTGAAAGCTCTTTTTTTGTGGGAAACATAATTGATGATATAACCTCTAGCGGTGGCTTTGAAAGAGTCCCATATCATGGTTGGGGAAGAATCAGGGGTAGAGTTTGTAGTGAAAAAATCTTCAGCGAAAGAACTGAATTGGCTAGAGAATTTAGGATCTGCAAAAAGGGAATTATTAAAACGCCATCTGCCAGAAGAAGAAGAAAAAGGGATAAGGTCAAAATCGACAGTAACAGGGGCATGATCATAAATTAGGATGGAACCTATGTCTGAAGCAAGTATGTGTTGGGTCAGGGATTTACTAAGGAAGAGGTAATCAATACGGGATTGCGTCTTATGGGGAGGAGAGAAGTAACTGTATTATAGGAGGTCAGGATTACAAAGTCTCCAAATGTCAGTAAGGGATTTACGACAAATAGTAGAGGTGAATTGAGTATGCATTTTGGATGTGACAAATTTAACAGTGGAGTGTCTATCGAGAATGGGGTCAAAAACATGATTGCAATCACCACCAAAAATAACATAATTATCATTAAAAAAAAGTAATTTGTCTGAAATAAAAGGCCAAAAATTATTGTCAACAGAGACTGGAGCATATACATTAAAAATAACAATAGGAACATTATCAATTGATAAAGTTGTAATCACCCAACGACCATCAGAGTCAATTTCTTGATGAGAAACAGAAACCTTAAACTTTTTGTGAACCAAAATAGCAACACCATTTTTCTTTCCCAAGGCTGGGGAGGAAAAAACATGACCAACCCAAAGTCTTTGCAATTTAGAAGCTTCAACATCAGAGAGATGGGTCCCTTGAAACATGGCGATGTCAGATTTTAGTCTGGCCAAGTGGGAAAGTAAATGTTGCCTTTAAATGGGACTATTCAATCCTTTAACATTCCATGAGGTGGCCCTGAATGTAACTCACAGGAAATAACCAGGTGTAAGAAAAAAGCATACAATGCAATAAACAAGCATGAGAGCAAACTCCATAGAAAAAGGAAAAGGATAAAGCTGAAAAAGGAAAGAGAGATAAAGGGGTACGTACAGGAAGAAGTAAAAAGGAACAGAAAGAGTAAGAAAGGAATAGGAGAAAAAGCCAGAAGGTAGAAGAAAAGAAAGAAAGATAGAATGAGAGCAGGAAGTAGAGAAGGGAGCAATAAGAAAAAATTAGAGAGAAGCAACCAGAAGAAAAACATTGCAATGAGAACATGAACCAGAAGCATACCTACAAAAAGAGGGTTCAAGGAAACGGGGGGGGGGGAGGAACAAGACGGGGTGGATGGCACATTGGGGCGAAGCAAAACAGAGGACCAGGAGGCAGCACGGCAGAAGAAGGAGAGAGCTGTGGGGTAAGAACAAAAACAAGAAAAAAGGGTAAATAATCAAGACAAAAGAAACGTGTCATACATACAATACACCAACAGACAAACGAACAGGGCGAATCAACAACTAAAGAAAGGACAAATAATCAGCCAGCATTTGAGGAGGAGGAATCCATGGCGTCAGTATGATGAGAGTTTATGAAGCTCTGAAGACGGAGGGGGTCTTCATAGGTCGTTGTCATGGTGTTGTAGGTGACCTTAAAGAGGCAAAGGTGGAAGGGGAAACAACACTTACAACGCAACTTTTACAACGCACTACCTTTACAACTAAACTTTTACAACGCAACATCCATTACAACGCATACCATTACAACGCAACCATTATAACGCATGTCACTACAACGCATACCACTACAACGGTTGTCATTACAACGCAGTCATTACAACGCATATCATTACAACGCATACCTACACTATCCAACACTTACCCTACTGTTGCACCCCCTGGAGTTAGAATAGTAATTGTTACCCCTACACTATCCAATACTTACCCTACTGTTGCACCCCCTGGAGTTAGAATAGTAATTTTTACCCCAACACTATCCAACACTTACCCTACTGCTGCACCCCCTGGAGTTAGAATAGTAATGTTTACCCCTACACTATCCAATACTTACCATACATGCAATGTAATGGTATGCGTTGTAATTGTATGCATTGTAAATGTAGTATGCGTTGTAGTGGAATGCGTTGTAAAGGTAGTTTCAAATAATTTGTTGTAATGGCATGCGTTGTAATGGAATGCATTGTAATGGATGTTGCGGTGTAAAAAATGTGTTGTAAAGGTATGCGTTGTAAAGGTATGCGTTGTAACGACATACATCCGTGTGGAAGAGGCCATATTGAGCACCCATAGCACGAAGAGTAGGTCTCATGTTTAGGAAAGCCTTCCTTCTGTTAGTGGTAGCCTTGGCGTAGTCCTGAGCGTAAAATAAAGTGGCTCCGGCCCAAGTAATACGTGAAGAAGATTTGGCTGCAGAAAGGACTTTTAAAAGGTCCGTATACTCCAAAAAGTACAGGATCACCCCTCTAGGCTTCTGTGAGGGGGAGGCAGAAGAGGAAGGACGGCCCAATCTGTGTGCTCTTTAAATGTTGAGCCTAGTGTCCTCTGGCAGATGAAGAACTTTGGGGAGAAAAGATTTAAATAAAGTGAGGGGGTCAGACCCCTCCTGTCCTTCTTCAAGTCCGTAAATACGGAGGTTATTGCGCCTATTACGATTTTCAAGTTCCTCCACCTGGCGTTGAAGAACGGAGACCTGAGAGTGAAGAGGAGAGAATTTTGCACAGGCATCTGTAATGGAAGAAACAGATTGTTCTACTGCTGTAACTCTATTGTCGAGTTGAGACCAGGAGTCCGTGAGGACCTGAAGTTTGGCGCTGGTGTCTTCCATAACTGGATGTAGTGCCCTGATTTCCTCTAAGAGCATCTCCATGGAGACGGGCGAGGTTGATTTAGGCGGCGACTGAGGATTTTGTCTGAGGCGCTTGGAGATAGATTTTCCAGAAGTCGCCAGTGCAGAATCAGGAGCCGCCATATTGTCCGTCTGAGAAGAGGATAGAGAGTCCTGCAAACGTGAAAACTCAGTAAAAAGCTTTGAGTTTTTAATAAATATATGCTTAGTTGGTGTTTTATTAGATAAAGAGCTTTGGCGCTGCCCATAAAGAAAAAATGCCAAGATTGCTGAAGAGAAAGGAAGCACAAAATGGCCGCTATAATAAAGTCTCTCAAAATGGGCGCAAAAATACCATTGAATGCAGGAGGAGGTTATATGGTGGCATCCATGGAGGAGTGGGAAGCCAGGAGAGCCATTTTGAAAGAGAAATAAAATGCCACAGACTCTCGCAAATGTGAAGGGGGGTCGCATAACAGCGCGATGTAGGAAAATCAAAATGGCCGCCGCGAGGTAGCGATAATAAACAGGAGACTAACATCATCCATAAAAAAATATAGACGCTACCAAGCAGGACCAGAGCTGCAAGAAAAGGAGGAGCGGAGTTTCCGACGTCCTCACATGTCAGTATGGGCGCTGGAGCAGCACAAAAATTTTGCAGCCCACCGGAGACACCGAGGAGCCTCACTCGGATGCCGCTATTCCGTCGGGTGCAAGCCACGCCCCCTTCTCAGCCTCTTTCTAACACCTCAGAAGTGGCTGATTCCTGACACAAATCATAATATTGTGATTAAGGTTTAAGCCTTCTCAACGCTGTGACTAAGCATGTTTGACCAGTTTCCACAATGTATCTGAATAATGCAAATTTCCCAGGTTCCACATTGATGCATTATTGTACATATTTCACCAGTTTCCACAATAACATGCTATTGCACAAATTTACTAGACCCATAATAACAACCTAATGCAAATATTTGTTAATTTTCCCTAATGTAAGCTTGCCCCCTTAAGTGTTGTTTGAATTTCCTCACAACTGGACAAATTGGAGCATCCAAACAGATCATCCCCCATCCTGATAATGACATTCACTACAGCAGTGCTTAATTTGTAAATGAATAAGCACTGGTGTCCAAAACTTAGCTTAGAAGCCCACGGCCAGTGCTGTTGAATGTCAGGGATGGGGGATACCAAGGCTCTACTTCATGCTTCTTCTATCCACTACCTGACACTCTTTGCCATTCATCACACTCTTACATTTTCTTTTTCCTCCCAGCTGTCTTTCTATGGCACAGTTTTGCTCTTGTTCTCTTCCTCCTTCTTTCCCCTTTTCAATTTTTTCTTACTTGCTCTGGGTCAAAACCTGATCAAGAAAGGTAACTGCCGGTCCACAAACATGAGGGCTTGAGGGCCCCACAAGCAACCACGACCTTAAATCAGGCAATGCACCAAAAGGGCCTGGCCACTACATTCATCAGTCCATTCAGTTTCCAGGGAGGACCCATATAGTAGTATTTCTGTTGCAGTTGAAAGCTATTCTTAATGCAAGTTCTCACTTTTTCTGTAGCAAATAATGGTGTAAGGTTGTGCTAAATTGTCTGGGTTTCAATACTGGCATTGTTCCTCTTTTCTTACTCAAATTGTAAATATTTTCTCGTTTGTGGTCTGCTGATGTTTCTTGTACTTGGCCCTACTGTTTTGTAAACTTTCAAAGATCCGGCAGGAACTGGATACTTCCTTTGTTCTGCTAAATGTATGATAATCTAGAAGGAGGAAAAGAAAGGGCCAGTGCGAAAAAATAGATATGACACTTCTGACTGACTAGATACTCTGCCATCTTTTCTTTGCAGCGACAGAGACTTCTTCATTCTGCCAATGGTATGAGTGCCACCAGCTTAGATGGGAAATTGGAGACCATTGAGAATGGAAATGTGTTTGTGGACAAAGATGACCTCCAAGAAGAGTGCGAGTCAGGCCATCTATCTCCATTTACAATACCAGGTGAGCTATCAAAAGGTGATGCAGATTACAGTGGGCCAACACATCCCAAGACCTGGGCATGAGACCAGGAGCTCAAGACAGAATGAAGGAGTTCAAGGAAATTTCAAACACCAAAATCGTATGGGCGGATTTGAAGGAGGATGGCAATGGCAAATCGACCATGAAACAAGTGGACTACTCACCTACATCTCTGTCTTTATAACCCACCCTATTTAGTGTACCTCAGGTGGCAGACTTGCCAATAAGGGAGGACCCTCCATATCTGCCAATATTTGGAGTGCACCACATCAGACATGATGGCAAAACCAGTCTTCTAGTCGCTAGTAAATAGTCCATCACCATGTCTGACGGAAAGAACGCAGTAAAAGACCACCATAGAAGTGATGGGGAACTTTTATGTAACGGTGAGCATGGCGATGCTAATGCTGGGAACCGCCTTCCCCTGGATTTTAGGGAGATGCGTAAGACCTAACAATATACAGAGGTCTTGGAGGGACATATCCAGTGGTTGTATTGGGCAGAGGGCATGTCACAAAAAGTGATAGGCATTGGTACATTTTCTGTAAAAGTTTTATGCCACCATAATGGCCCATCATGACTGGTGTTGCAATTTTGAGTAAAAAAACTCCAGTTGTCTTGCAAAATACATCATATTGTATGCATTTTCATTTACTAATATGAGAAAGGAGGGAAATCCGATGTAATGCCGGATGGAAAATTTGCCACTCAAACTCTAACCTAGGATATTTAACAACTCCTTCAGTATAGATTGATTTCAGTGTCCTTGAGCCTCTCCCATTCAAGTGTTGTTTGCCAGCGGCCCATCGGCATGGCAGGAACTTTCCTCTCTTCAGATATTTCTACGGTCACGGAGCTGTGTGGTGAGGTTTGTAAAAACGACTAGTGGTCTACTCTCCCAGTGTGGTTTCAACAGACTAGAGGCCATGACTTGGAAGAGCAGCAGATGTACTCATTTAGTTCCATCACTCAGCCAGAAGTGGAATGGAGAACCTACATCATTTGCATCAGGGCAGACCACTCATGCACTTATAGGTATATGGTTGAAGTGACTCATACAGTTACTATCAGTTGAATACTTTTTATGTACCTAAAGCTGAAAAGTTGAGACTGGAATTTCTCATATGTGGAGACTCCAATAAAGCCCTCTTTGTTTCCGAAATGTGCATTTTAAAACCGAAAATAAGACCTTTGCTTGTGATAATTTCTTATTTTCTTGTTTTAACTGCTCTCCTTCCATTTTCAGTATTTTTCTGGATCTTTTCACCTCAAATGCATTTGTTTTTGATTCCTATTTAAAACGACTCTCCCTTTTCATGCATAATGTGGCAGTAGTTAGTTTTGAGGAGGCTTTTTGTAATCTTCTCCTAAAACCATTCACCAGTCCCTCTCCGTCTGCGTTTCTCCTTCGTGCCTGCCAGCAGTTTCCTACCATTGTGCTTCCGTTTACTGTCCCCATGCTTCTCTTTTTCTTGCTACTATATCTCTTTTTCTTTTCCTACCTACATCATCACCCTTTCTCACTATTCCCTGTTCATTTTCTGCTTGTCTCCATCCTACATTTCGCTTCCCTCTCTTCTCCCACTTCTCCTCTGCACTCTAATCTTTGGGAATTTGATCCCTCTCCAACACTCTCGTTTGCCACAGCGTCACCCAGTGGCATTTTAAGAATTTGGGGGCCCAGGACAAGGCATTATTTGGGGGCCCATCCCCATTTTGATACCCGTTTTCTGCTAAATCAAGCCTGCATGATGGCAAATAATGCTTAATATTATGATAAACATTCAGTAAAAAGTCACACAAAACAGTTAAAGTATGTCTTTCCCTGCTTATGAAAATCCTTAAAATGTCACAAGGTAGAGAAATCCAATGCACAAGCAGAGATAGGAAGAGAAGAGGGAGAGATGGTACAATTGGGAAAAAAGATGGAAAAGAGAGAAAGTTCATTTTCACCAGGTACCTCTTGAAAAGTGGGGGCCCTGGGCAATTGTTCACCCTGCCCATGCCTTAAACCGGCCCCTCTCCCAGAATACTTTCATTCTCTACCGTTAACCCGCTGCTGCTGTCGCCGCTACCTTTCGACGAATTTGGCTCCCCCTCCTATGCAAGAATAGAATGCAAAGCTGGAGCTGTTAGCATCTTTTTATTTTTTCAATATTTTTCATACATATTCAGTGTTTTTCTAATGTTTGTAAAACTAAATGTAATCAAATAGTGCCTTTTAATTATATAAATGCGCCAATACAATTGCAATGTATATAATAACCATGGGCAAATGTACCAATACCAATAAGTACCAACAATAGTATAAATCGCTTAAAGAACCATCTCTTTGGCAAGAAGGAATAAACCTCCCTATTAGACCTGATAACCTGGAGGTAGTGTTTCCATAAACTTTTTGCTTTTTCCTCATGGGTTTTACTGTTTCTCTTTTAGTGGCCTTAGGGCTCTGGGCACTTTCCCACTGTAAATGCAGTGTGAAAGTGCGTGCACCCTTCCTACACATGTTAGGAAGTGATTCTTACCTGACGTTTTTGAAACATGTATCAAGCCTGCCATTGCAGGCTTGTGTGTGTGCAGTTGCACTTATGCTCAGGTTGGTCTTTCCAAACCACTGGACAATCCTGAAGGTACCTTTCACCTTTCACTACCACTAGAGCACCTCTAGGGTAAATCTTAAAGGGTGAAGCGAGTGGGAGTGAAAGGCAGTGCAGGTGCAAATGTGTGTTCCCTGTCCAGGTAGTGAAAAATACCTGTGTGTTTTCACTACCTATGAGGTTTGCTCTTCCCATATGTTAACATGGGAGAATGGCTGAACTTGCATTAAGTTGCAATATTGGCTTACAGTGGAGCAACCTCGTCATGTTCTCTATCATTGGATTCCCAATGACAGACCCTCTCCTGTGGTTGAGGTGAATTTGCCATTATTAGCTTAGCGTGCATTTGTCTGCTCTAAAACTCTTTGTGTGCCTTTCAACTTGCCTCCAGTCCTCACTGGAGGCTGGGGGTGCACATTTGTGCATTCCCCAGTAATAGCTATAAAAACTGGCAATGCAACTGGAATGGCAGACCTCTGCCATTTGAGGACCTGCCTGGATAGATTGAAGGGACAGGTTTTGACACTTGGCCTCTGGGAAGCCAGATCTTGGCCCCACTAAAGATTAACATCTGCATGGCAGACAGGACTGAAGATTAGGAGCGACAGCTGTGTTTCAAAGGGAAACCCTCTGAACCACCCCCAACTTCAAACGCAGACTATAGTATAACTAATGGTGCTGTACTTCATCAGGGTAGAGATACATTTGTGGGGACGTGGAACTAGAGATCCTGGAACAGCGTGGTACACACTGCTAGAGAAATCTGTTTTGCACATGGAGGATTATTGCCATTGGAATAGACTGTGCCGCCTTCCTGAATAGTAGCTGGCTGGGCTAACTACCTGCTGCTATGTGGTACCCTGAAGTGTACTCTCTAAGGGCTTGTTGGTTTGCCTCCTGTTCTCTTGTGGAGGTCTCAGGGACATCACAGACCTCCAATAAGGGATCCACACTGCCTACTTGTGACACCTGGAGAGCGGTGCCCTCTTAAGTGCCCTCATCGTCTGCTGGATCCCATCTGGTGGCGCGGCATGAGTGTGGAACTAAGTGTTGTGCCTGGCGACCAGATTGCCTTGCGTGGAGCCCAGAATGTACTGCCTGCGTCTTGGGGCCTCAACACGCATAAGAATCCTGTTGTTCGTGAGTGGTGCATAACTCTTGTGCAACACTCAGACTGCTTTCTCATTGCGTGCAGTGTCCGATTCACAGGTTCCGACCCTCGGAGGTGAAGGCCTACCCGTAGTAGTGCCTCATTCTACCTTGTGCGGTAGTACAGAACTTGTGTCTTTGTGTGTGACCATAATTGTCTGGTGTTACCCATATCAATGCACACTAGACATTTTGCCTCATTTCCAGGGAGGTACAGAATGTGCAACTCTTTGCTGTGTGTGACCGGAATTGTCTGGTGAGACCTGTGTTAATGTGCACCAGATATTGTACCTCATTTCCAGGGAGGTAACACATTTGCAACTCTTCATTGTGTGTGACCAGAATTGTCCAGTGCCACCCAGATCAATGCCCACTAGACGTTGTGCCTCATTTCCAGAGAGGTACTGAGTTTGCGACTCTTCATTGTGCGTAACTGGAACTGTCTGGTGTGACTCGCATCAATGCACACCAGGCATTGTTCCTCATTTCCAGAGAGATGCAAAGGAGCAAATTTGTGTTCCGTTGCGCCTGGATTACCTGGGTGCTATTTTGATTGAGGTGAGTCTGACGGGTTTGCCTCCTTCTTCCGGGAAGCTTCCCTGTTTCATCCCCCATTCATAGATTGTTCCTTTTGTGCCTTCAGGGCAGTGGACCAACTGCCTTCTCCTCAACCGGCCCAATGACTTTGTGTTGCCAGGTAGTATTCCCGGGATCGGGCCTGGGATTGTGAGAGTAACTGACTGGGCTAAGGAATGCTTGCAGGAGTGATCGGAAGCGGATCAAGAGACTGTGTGACCGCTCTGTCCTTTGCAGAACTGGGCTGATGCTAGAAGACACAGTGTGGAACCCTTTGTTTGAAAGACTATTGCCCTCAGCCCGTTTCTACTTCAGATACCATGGGTGAACATAACCCTATTAGTGGCCAAACCCCTATTGGTTGACTGCCGCCTTATTAGCCCTGTAACTTATCCCTACCTTCTTCCCTGAGACCTTGACTAAGTATGACTCTGGCGGCGATCGGCATAAACTCAGGGGGAAGATTTTCTTCATCACCAGCCCTTTGATGTAGGGTAGTTGGGGTTAGCTGAATTGTGGAGGAGGGCTTGGGCCATGGGGTCTCCATGTGGACTATCAACTGACCTGCCGGATATCAGTTGCACCACATTGCTGTGCTGTGCTGTGTGCATGTGTGAGTGAGTGCGCTCGATACGGATCTGCCTGATATCTATGGCACTGCATATCGGTGCTGAGTGAGTGTTTCGGAGTGACTGCCTATTATTAATTACACCACAGAGTGGTGTTGCTTTAGACCAGGGGTTCCCAACCTTTTCTATGCTTGCACCCCTACGGAATGTTTGATTAATGTTTGCACCCCCTACAAAAGTCTTGCTGGATTCCATTATGCATACAGTACATACTTTCCCTCTTTGGCGCCCCCCTTGAAATGCCATCTTGCACCCTCTGTGGGTGCGAGCACCCCATGTTGGAAATACCTGATTTACACTGTGATTCCTTGCCAAGGGAATACTATGTTTGACATTGGTTTTTACCCTTGCGGCCTTAGCTCATGGTCCTTTTTAAAAGTGTTGTAATTAAATGTGCACATTTCTGATATAGTTGTGATCTGAGGTGTACCCTATAACTGTGTGGTGCTGAATTATAATAATTACCAGGGTGGGCCTTGTTCTGACATCATTCCGCACCACATGATGGTGCAGGGGTGTAAAGTATGATCTTCCCCCAGTGAGCATATAATACTGATGTAATTTTAACACATTGGGCCTAGACCTGCTAGTGATATTTCCAAATGTGTTTTATGCCCAGAAATACATGATATCCCTGTTATGTTAATGTGTGTGTACAATACAAACTTTATTTACAAACATCACGTGCGAGGTGTCTTTTGTGATGCTCAGTGTATTTATAGTGTGAGAGTGCTGTTCCAATGCTTTACACATTGCCTCCGTGATAAGCCTGACTGCTCAATGCCAAGATACACAAGGGTGAGCTCAGGTTATACAGTGAGTGTTATCACCTAGCCCTGATGGGAGTGGTTAGCCAACCAGAATGTACCCGTTCCAACATTTGTTAATCAGCGGTGTGGATAGGACTTGCATTTGCACAACATTGCACAGTAAGTATTTGCACACCACGACTTCACGTAGGCAAAGTTTTCCGTTTTTCCTAAGGTGTCGCTAAAAGGGACAGAGAGAGAGCTGTGGAGCGGTGATTTATTTTGTGTTCCTTTTAAATCTCTATATCTACTTCCACTAGTTCGCTAACATGTCTGAAGGCCTACCTGAGGTAGAGTTTTAACTGGCTGATCTGGAAACCTATATGGTGGCACAGTTCAAGGAGGCCTGCCAGGCAAAAGGGGTGGCTTGCAAGGGGAGAGCCAAGAAGGCAGAGCTGCAGCAAGACTTGTTGCCTGGGCAGAGGCACACCCAGAGAGGGAGTTGAATAGTGGAGGAGATCCTGAGTATGAAGGAAAATCAGAGCAGGGCCACATGAGCCCTGACAGACAACCTATAGAGGGAGATGTCCTTCTTCTCTCAGACCTGAGGGGGCACTCTAGAGCTGCCAGCAATATATCCTCAAATAGCCTGTCCTCTGATGAGCTGGAGGACAGAAGAGAAGAAAGGAATTTAAAGTTTAGAGTTTGCCAGGACTGCCAAGCAGCAGGCCATGGCCCTTGCTAATTTGAAAAAGAGCCAGCTCTGGCTGAAAAGAGACTAGACAGGAAGAGAAACAGATGGCCCATTAGCTTAGCCTCAGAGAGTTGGACATTTGAGCTCTACAATTAGGGTCCAAAAATTGTTATGGTGGCAGCACCCCTGAGGTCGAATCCCAAAGGTTACGGTACAGTATTACCAGGTGGGGGATGACATCGACAAGTGTTTGAGCCTATGAGGTGGCTTTGAAGGTGCACAGGGTCCTATAAGACATCTGTGGAGGTAGTTTATGGCGGTACATGCCCCCCATGGGGGGGACACCCTGTTTGTTCTGGGCATGGGGGACCAAACTAACTATCCTGCCATGAAGGCCATGTTGGTCAATAAGTCTGGTCTGACCCTGGAGAAATACTGTCAGAGGTTTTGAGCTAGCCGCAAACTGACCTCACAAAACTGGGTAGACTTCGCTGGTAAGGCGCTGAAGGGTTGGGCAGAAAGTTAATAGTTTTGAAGGAGCACCTCCTCGAGACCTGTTTTTCTGACCTGCGCCTACACCTTGTAGACAGCAAGCTGGTTGATGGGCGAAAGCTTACTGAGGAAGCTGACCTCTAGGCCAGCACCAGAGTGTCCAAAAAATATAACTGGGACTACCAAAAAGGGAGGCTAGAGTCCCCACCCACCAAAAGATAGAGGGGGGTGCCAAAAAGAAGGAGTTTTCTGTCAGTCCGCAAAGACATTCACAGGGAAAAGGGTCTGGCCCGAATTCCCAATCCGGTCCCCAGAAGAAAACTTACCCGGACAAGAGTCCACCACCAAAGACCCCTAAGTGCTACAAGTGTTACAGCTACGGACTCTACAAAGAAAATCCAGAGTATCCGTAGCGAGTGATCCCACTCACTGGATGAAAGGCTCTGAGGGTGGCAAGTGTAGTAATGGGCGAGGACGTGGTCCCATATAATGGGGGAGTTTAGTGGTGTTACACTTGTGCCCCTGGGTGACAGTGAGATGGTTCCCAGGATCCAGGTGCCTGATAACACAGCAAAGTATAGGCAAAGGGGGACAGTATGGCTGGGGTGTAAGGTTCTGAGGAATACAGGGGCCAGCATGACTATGATAAGGAGTCATCTGGTCTCCCCAGAGCAGGTAATTCCCCAAGCAAGCCACCTGGTGGAGGTGGGTGACAACAGAGAGGGTTGTTTCCCAGTAGCCTAGGTGCCATGTTGATGGGGGTGGGGGGTTCAGGCCTGCTGAAGGTCGCCATAAGTCCCACCATGCCAGTGGCTTGTTTGTTGTGTAATGACCTGAAGCACACTATCTGGAAGGGAGTGGAGCTCCAGGCTCATGTGGATATTGGGTTTACCCAACTGAATCTGTGCTACTACATGATCCATGCTACCCGAGAAGGGAATCAGAAGGGGCTGGAGTCTGGAACAATGGCCTAGCCCTCTGCTAAAAAGGGGGGAAGAGGATGAGGGAAACCGCCTCAGAATGTACCTCTGGTGAGATGGCTGGGGAACTGGCCAAGGCTGCCCCAAAGTCCACTGAAGAGCTTATTACTCCTCTTGGTGCCCTGCCTGAGCTTGCTGGTTGGCCAGTGGAAGGAAGCACCACTAGGGAGGAGTTCTGTAGGGCACAGAGAGAGTGCCCCAACCTCAAGGGTCTTATGCAGCATGCTGAGACCCAAGCAGGTAATGAATCTGGGACTCATCACCATTACTGGGGAGACAATCTTCTGTACAGTGTGTCTCAGGCTCCTGGTCAGGGGGCCCGCATAGCCCTTGTGGTGTCTGAGTGTTATCAGGCCTTCCTACTGGAATTGGCCCATGATTTTCCCCTGGCAGGATATTTGGGCCAGGACAAGATCTTTGCCCGGCTTGCTCCTTACTTCTTTTGATCCAGACTCAAGGTGTCCTCTGATGCATTCTGCAGGACCTGTGTGACCTGCCAGGCTAGTAGCAAGGCGGGGCACAAACCTAAAGCTTCCCTTAACCCCTTGCCCATCACTGACACCCCCTTTGAGAGGGTGCTCTTTGACATTGTAGGGCTTCTGGATCCCCAGATAGCTGAAGGGCACGTGTTCATCCTAATTCTGGTGGATCATGCCACTCGGTACCCAGAGACGATCCCTCTGAGGACCACTACTGCACCGGCGGTGGCGACGGCCTCAATGGGGATTTTTACCTGAGTGGGATTCCCCAAGGAGGTGGTGTCTGTCGGGGGTACGAACTTGATGTTTGCTTACATGCAGTCCATGTGGAAGAGTGTGCAGTGACATAAAATCTCCACCCCTTACCACCCCCAAACTATTGGGCTTGTTGAGAGATTCAACAGACCATGAAAGGCAGGATCAGAGGCCTGTAGAAAGTCACAAAAAAGGCCTGAGGATATTTAGAGACCAGCAGGGGGCGACTCCTCTAACACAAAGTCGAAAAACACAAAAAGCCCACTGGGTCTAGTGGTGGGTAGTGAAAGAGCGCAGGAGTGTCCCTTTTGGAAGGCGGTTTTGTGGGACGGTCTCCCTCACTCACCCAAGCTTCATCATAGGGTGACCTCCTTGCACTGTGAGCCTGGACACAGAGCAGACTACAACCCCCTCACTGACAGGAGGAGATCAGGGATGTTTAGATGTGAGATATTGAGGTAAACAAAAACCTGTAGATGAGTAGGGTGTGGTGAAGGTTGTGCAAAAGGCTTACGTGAAGTGTATGTGGATTAAAACTAAATCTGAGGATACAGAAAACTTTATTTAGGCATCCACTGGTTAGGAATAATGACAACAATTGTGACAGGAGTGGAACAGCATAGTGTTGGTCAGCATGTTTCAGCCTCATACCCTCCGTAGAGGTGTAGCGGCTTACTTCAGGACGAATAGTGAAAAAAGTATGACTCCTCTTAAAATGTAGGTACATACAAAACCATACCGGAGGTATACTGAACCAGTGGTTGGAGTGGACCTCCACTCAGTCAAAGTCTCACCAGGAATCGTGTTACCTGTAAGAAATAACTTAATTAAAGAGACATGCAAAAAAAATATATGGTGCTGCAGACTCATACTAGCTTTTATGTTTATGGGATTGGTAATACACGCTTCATATCATTATGCTAGTCATGTGCTGAACCCATCCCATTCATTAATGTCTTGACAACATTGGTTTGTTAATCGAGGTTAAGCTTACCTGATATGTCAGGTAGTTATGGACACCATCATCTCGGAGCGAAACTCGAGGGGGCGTCTATGTCCTGTGAGGGAACACATCAATAGAAAGGCAGTTGTAAGTGGTGCTCATCTTTACCACTACTGTAAACAGTAGACTCTTTATGTATCCCCAAGGTTATCTAATGGTTAGTAATCTGAATAATAGATGTAAGATCAGACCATGGTATTAGTTTATTGACATGATTGCCAGTTGATCATAAACATGATGAAGTTCTGTTATATTTAATATAGGCCTTGTACAGTTATTAAGTTGTAAATCCAAACATACATGAAAAATGCTTAGGCTCTTGCATTTAAAATCAAGCCCAATGTTTTGAAACAAATGCCTACTGGCACAGTACCCTACTCCCTCGGTTTTGAGGGCATGATTAAAAATGGTGTGGTCTTTAAGGACAGGTGAAGAACAACCCTCGTAGAATGGTGTCCCTAAGGAAGTGTACATAAGTAGTTATTGGCCCCAACTTATACTCTAAAAACGTACTATAGCGTAAACGCTTGCTAACAGTGCAGGCAGATTGTGGAGAGCCGCCCTGGTCAGTACAAATGTGCAGAGAACATTTCTCTTGCTCTTCTATATTGCAAAAGATCCCATATAGTACAAAAAGCCTACCTCAACCACATAGTGTGGTGGGCATCAGATTGCGCCGCGGACAGGAACCATCTTACAAGGAAGTGAGATGTTAAATGGTCCTGACCGCCGATAACGTGAACTGCGGCTTCCGGTCACTTACTAGACTATGGGAATGTATGGAAGTGTAGTTACACCTATGCTGCAAGGTTTCTGGGTACTGTAGTTCTGCTTTTTCAGCAGTAAGCTGACGATGTGCCAGGATGCAAATACTGTGTCATCGCCATGGCTACCTTTAAAATAATGGTGATTTTTCACAATGAGGAGGACCCATGAACAAGGGTATCATGCGTGCCTCAGCAGATGTAATTCTATCAACCATAATGGTCAGTTGCCTGCTATACAGGCTTATCTGGGTCCGTGCATGTTAAAGGTACACAAAATGGTTTATTTAGTCCTGTCGTGTGTACAAATATCATATAGTTATGTTGGAAACTCTAGCGGAATGCATTGAAAGATCCCAAACACTGCTAACTCGTCTATAATCAATAAGTGTACATGTATAAAAACCATAACCTAATACATATGAATGCAATGTGTAATGGTATAAATGGGTAATGGCTGCAAATTCCAGGAGCATGGTGAATCTCAGACATGCTGCTCGGGAGGGCCATCAGGTATAGGTCAGTTACTGCCACAGGGTATCATCATTCAGACCCTCTTTATCACTTCTAATTCTAAACATCCAAAGCTGCTCCCTTATACCTAGGTATCAAGCTATGTTCATAATGGTTTTTGGCACTATTGGCCTATCAAGAACGGTCCAGGTCAAATCGTCTACACTATGCTTCTTTTGCACAAAATGTGCAGTCAGTTTGGTAGTTTGTTTCATACACCTAATATTGCTTTTGTGTTCAGTAATGCATGTCTTAACTTTCCTAGTCAACATGCAGACATATCTTAGTTCTCACAGGCATTTGATTAGGTAAATCAGATGATTTTAATTACAATTAGTATGGAGTCTCTGATCCCAGGGTCTTTTCGTACCAATATCAATGTTGGTGGAATGCAAGATTTGGGCACATACACCACAAGTGTCACATGGGAAATGTCCTTTCACAGGTGAAGGCCCCGCAAAGTCGTCTGAATGTTAGAGGCAGAGGCCTGCGGGCGTGTATGTATCAGCTTGTCCTTTAATTTGGCACTTCTTTTAAATACGAACATTGGGTGTGGTAATGTCATGGTGCCTTGATTCAGTATCACCCAGTTCTTGTTAATGAATCTCTGTAGTAGGCCTGACATACTGCTAAAGATATTAACACATACCAATCTATCATCTTGATCTTTAGTAGGCCGTGGTTCCAGTAGAGCCTCTTGATTATTATTTCTGGCTCTCTTGGAGGATTTTCAAATCAGGGTGTAGATACTGACGATCCAACAATTGTGACTGTAAATTAGCTACGTGTTCTTTGTATTTCTTGGTTTCTAAGCAGTTACGTCTTAGTCTCAAAAACTGACCGAATGGCAGGTTATCCCTAAGGGAATTTGGGTGGTAGATAGAGTAGGGCAGAAGTGCATTCCGTGCGATAGGTTTCCTGTAAAGCTTCGTATGTAAGATGCCATCCTCCATGTAGATAGTAAGGTCCAAAAAGGGGAGCCGTTCTTTGTTATATTCGCATGTGAATTTGAGAAAGTTCTTGTGAATATTGAGCCAGTCATGAAACAGACCGATGGTCTCCGCAGTCCCACTCCAATTAACAAAGATTTATATAGCCCTTCCAAAGTACAATATTGTACCAGAAGGGGTTCACTTGCGTGAGAATCACTTCTGTCTCCATTGAGTGCATATACAAATTTGCATGGCTTGGAACAAACGTGCTGCCCATCAAAGTCCCTGAAACGTGCAAGAAGAGCATCTGACCCTGCAGAATGCAGATATAAAGTGACTCCACAGCAAATGAGACCGGGAAATCTGTTTCAGCGTTGAATTCCATTTCCTATAAGACACATAAAAATGTCCTTGGTGTCCTGTAGGTAAGCTGGAATCTCTTTGACAAGAGGTTTCAGAAAATAATCAATACATTGGCGAAGGGGTTCAAGGAGGTACCCAATTCGTCCATGTGGTGGTCTTTATGGCTTGTGGATTTTTGGGAGAACATAAAAATAGGGAATGATTGGTTCCAAATTAACCAGGAATTCAGAACCCTTGGTGGTGATCAAGCCATTATCCTTCACTTCTCTCACTAGAGTGATGATCGTACTTAACAGTCTCTTGGTTGCATCCAGTTGTGGTGGGCAGTTAGCTTTCCGTACATCCAGCTGTTGTAGGCTTTCGTTCCTATAGCATGTGGTATCCATGATGACAATGGCTCCACCTTTGTCTGCTAGTTTGATTGCTATTGTTTTGTCCATACCCAGGTTTCGAAGAGCCTGTTGTTCAGCTCTAGATAGATTCTGAAAAGTGGATAGATTCACTGTGATATTAGAGTTGATGTCCTTTAACACAGCTTTCTCGAAAGTCATCCCTTCAGGAAGCAAGGAGGAGTGAATGTTGATTTTCCGCAAAGATTGGTGCTGGAGATTGGATCTTCTGAAGAGATCGGTTCTTTCTCTGAAAAGAAAAATCTCAAGCACGTCTTTCTGAAGAACTGAAAGAGTTCATTTGAAATAAATCACATTGGTGGGTAGGATCGGAACCAAGCCCCTTATTTAGAAGTTCCTGCTCTGTGGTCGTGAGAATGTGCAGGCTCAAGTTGACAATTAAGTCGTCGTGTTACTAGTTTAAAGCTGGAATGTCATCTTGCTCATACTTGGTGCATATTTATCCAAAGAACACTGGTTATGTTATGTTATGTTAACACGTTCTTCTATAGCGCAACAGCTACTCCAAGAGGAGTGTCCCGGCGCTTTGGCGAAGAGGTCCTTCGGGGGCAACAACATAACAGACAGTAAGAAAAGGCGAGGGCCCTATCTGGTGAAAAGCCAAGTTTTTAAAGCCTTTCTGAAGGACATAAGGCTGGGGATCTGTCTGAGAGAGAGGGGAAGCTCGTTCCAGCCACGAGGAGCCAGGTGGTGAAAAGAGCGGCCGCCCTGTCTAGTGCGTTTGATGGTCGGAACTACCATTTTAGACAAAGAGGCGGACCTTAAAGCTCTATTAGGCTTATAAAAAACAAGACGTTTTCTAATGTAACTAGGGCCAATGTCATGAAGGGCTTTGAAGGTCAGCGTCAGACTTTTGAAAAGGACTCTCTTGGCTATGGGAAGCCAGTGCAGTTCTCTTAACAGGTCAGAGGCACTAGCGCGTCTGGGGAGCCCATAGATGGCGCGGGCAGCTGAATTTTGGACTACTTGAAGTCGCCTCACGAGGTATTTAGGGAGTCCTAGGTAAAGGGCGTTTGCGTAGTCTAATCTAGACCCAATAAGTGATTGAACAATGACCCTTCTATGATTGATTGAAATCAAGGGGAGACATTTTCTAAGCATCCAAAGGATGCCGAAACATTTCCCCGAGAGGCAAGATATTTGGGGCCCTAAAGCTAAGTAATTATCGACGATGATTCCTAAATTTTTAGCTTTGATACTTGCATTTGCAGGTGGAAACAAGTCTTGCGGCCACCAGCTTTTCCAATTTGGTTCAGTAGCGCAGCCAAAGAAAAGCAGCTCCGACTTGTCGGAGTTGCATTTTAAACCGTGCCCTCTGAACCAACCAAAGACTGCCTCTAGGCATCTTCTGATGAGAGTCCCGTCAAACACCTCATTCTTGCCATATGTAAACAAGAGTTGGGTGTCGTCAGCGTAGGACACGATCTGAGCGCCGAAAGACTCCGCCACCTCTGCTAGGGGGGCCAAAAAGATGTTGAAGAGCAGGGGGCTAAGAATAGACCCCTGAGGGACCCCTACCTCCAGAGGTGCCATAACGGCGGAGTGTGGGGGCGCCCAGATCGTTTGTCGATGGTCGGCTAGAAAGGATTTAAGCCAATTCCACACAGTCCCCCGAAGGCCGCACTCCCAGAGTCGTATTAGGAGGGTGTCATGGGGAACGGTGTCGAACGCCGCCGACAAGTCCAACATGACCAACATGGCCTTTCCTCCAGCATCCAACACCTCTCTAATAGCGACTGTGACTTCCAGTAGCGCGGTCTCCGTCCTGTAATTAGCACGAAAACCAGATTGAGTGTTGTGCAACAGATGGTTCCTGTGGCATATTTATTTGACACAATATTTAATATAACAGCTTAAATAAGCACTATTGAATTATAACAGAAAAGGGTTTGGCAAGGAAAGAAGCACACATATATACCAATTTTTTAAGAAGTTACTTTTTGTATTTCAACTTTAAGACACTCAGTCTAATAGTTATAACAGCGACATATATACAAAAAAAGTGCAATGTGTCCCCAGTGGTTTGTGAACAAAAAAACAGAACATAAAACAATGAGTGATCTGTACAGTTTTGTTATTATGGATATTTACAAAGGGAAAATGACCAAGCGCAATAATAAAGCAATTCTTATCAGTGACTATCTACAATCATAGAACACTGTGCTTGAAAAGGTTCATTCCCTATGGCGTCGACGGCGTTTCGACCTGCTTGGTAAAGGTCTCGTCAGGACTAGACAGTGAGGGACATCTTGTGGTGTCTTTTATTAATGCAACCCATGCGTGATAGAGAATTGGAATTGACTTACAGTATACCCAGCCGGGCACACTGTCGGTGGAATACGTGGTAATCTTAAGTGTAAGGCTGACAATCGATAAATGGCAGCAGAAGACAGGAAAATGCCTGCTCGCAGAACTCGGAACGCCCGATCGCGTTTCCCCGGTCTTCCGTCCGATAACAGAGTAGTTCCCTTGGTGCATGCCAGGGTGAAGGTGGGTGGCTCCAATGTACCTGTGGTTGGTTCCTTCTTCTTCCACTCGACCGGCCTCCGCCTTGCTCTAAAAAAAGAGGGATTGTGAAAAGGCGGAGGAGGGGGCTGTAACTGTAGCCTCTGTTAGTGGTATGGGATAGTTCCAGGGTGCCACCATTGTTGTTGGTAGGGTTGGAAGAAGTTGTAACCTATTCTTCCTCCTCATTATATTAGTCTCATTGCAGATCTTCTGTGTATGTTCGTACTTGGTTCTGAATCACTTGACCTCTCGTCTGATGTGGAGTAGCCTGAGCCGTAACCACGTCCTGTGTGGTTATATGAGGAGGATTTGTATTTATTAGATGTATAGGGCTCGACCTTCTCTAATGAGAACTATGCTAGGTCCTTTTGAAACTCTTTGCTAGTCAACCAATAGTGCCAGCAACCACTATGAATGTAGCTTGATACCTTTTTATCCACCTACCTGGTGCATCTCAGAACCCAGAGACAGTCCCTCCAGGTACTACTCTTCAATCACCTCAAGCCATACTTCGAGAGGTCTCAGGTCACCATGCTAATGGTGACGGATAGGGAGGAGGTAGAGGAGAGTGAACCTCTCCCCAATCTCCTGGACTTTAAGGAGATGGGTGGGTCGATGGAAGGAGTAATCTTGTCCCCCACCCTAACTCCCAACTATGCCTGGGCGAAGTTCGTGGGGACTGTGGAGTTCTGGTACGCGGAACTTCATGAAGTGACCAAAACATTCCGCCGTGCTACGCAGAGTTCTGCAAGCGGCGATGTGCATTTGGTCATGACGTTCTCATTGATTTTCAGCACCAACTGCACCATGCACAGCGCAAGATGGTGCTGCTTTTTTTTTGCCGATCGAGTAGATTTTCTACTTGAGCAGCAGTTTCTCAACATGAACGGCTGACTTTTCAACGTGAGTGGTCACGACCATCTGCCACCGCCCATGTTAAGAAATCTGACCTCCCTCATTGAGAAATCTCGCAAACGGAGCGGAGTTTACCGCCCAGGCATACACCTGACCAGCAGATAAACTGTCACCGAGTGGTGGGGCACTTAACTTCTCTGTTCTCTATTATCTCAGGGACTACCTACCTGTGTACCCATGATGTGGACATGATGTGGAAATAGGTGACAACCTACCTGTCAAGAGCAAATCTTACTGGCTGTCAGATAAGTTGAGGTGTAGCATCAGGGTGGAGGTGTCTAAGATGCTAGAATTGGGTGTCATAGAACCTTCTTTCATCCCCTGGTCCAGTCACCTTGTTCTGGTACCAAAAGCCGCTCTGGTGGGCACTACACCTGCATTAAGTCTCTGTGTGGACTATAGGGGGCTGAACTTGTTGGCCCAGATGGATGCACATCCAATTCCAAGGGGTAATGAGTTGATTGGCAGGTTGGCTGCTGCCCCGTATTTAAGCAGTACAAAAGGGGGTGGTGATCACCACCCCCTTTTGTGCCGCCCTGTATTTAAGTACCTTTAACCTCACCTCCGGGTACTGGCAGCTCACCCTCACCGAGGGAGTCAAGGAGTTAACTGCCTTCTCCCCTCTGGAAGGGCATTACCAATACAGGGTCATGCCCTTCAGGCTCACAAATGCCTCTGCCACCTTCCCGAGGCTAATGAAACAGGTCCTGGCCTTCTCAACTGCTTAACTAGACAACATCGCCTCCTTCAGTAACAGTTGGGAGGAACATCTCTTTCACCTCCAGGAATTACTTTGGGCCCTGCAGCAAGAAGGCCTGACTATCAAGGCCAGTAAGTGCCAGACAAGGCATGGTTCAGCTGTGTACTTGGGACACTGGGTGGGCTGGAGTAGGGTGCAGCCCATCCAGGCCAAAGTAGTAGTCATCCTGGCCTGGCAGCTCCCCAAACCCAAAAGGGCATTAGAGCCTTCTTATGCCTCACCGGGTACTCCCAGAGGTTTATCAAGGGATTTGGCACCATTGTTATTCCCTTGATAGAGTAAGCATCCCAGAAATGTAATATAGACAAAGGCCTGCCAAACTACGTTTGCCTCCCTCAAACAGGCCATGTGCACAGCTCCAGAGCTCCCTGTCCCTCACTTCTCTCAGGAATTCATCGTTCAGACAGATGCCTCGGAACACCGTATTGGGCTGTACTGTCTCAGCTGAACAATGAGGGCCCAGACTAGCCTGTAGTCTTCATCTACTGGAGGTTACTCCCCTGGGAACAAAGGTGAAGCACTACTTAAAGGGAAGCTTTCACTGTGGTCTGGGCAATGAAGAAGTTGAGGCTGTATTTGTTTGACACTCACTTCTTTGTTCAAACAGACCATAGACCAATTGCATTACAGGGAATGGACTTTAGGGTGGAGCACCAACCGGAGGTAGCCCACTCTAATGCTGATGGTCTATCTAGGTTTTTCGGCCTTAGAGAGGAGGACTACCTAGAAGCTGGGTAGAACCCCTCCACTTTCAGCTATGGGGACAGATTGTAGGACTGGTACTCTTGAGGTAGTGTTTCCCTAAACCTTTTGCTTTTTCTTACTGGATTTTGCTTATTTTCTTTTAGTGGTTTTAGGGCTCTAGGCACGTTAGCCCTTTTCCACTGTAAATGCAGTGTGAAGTTGTGTGCGCCCTTCATACACATGTTAGGAAATGGCGCTTACCTGATATTTTTAAAACATGTGTCAAGACTGCCATAGCAGGCCTGTTTGTGCACAATTGCACTTACGCTCAGGTTGGCCTTTCTAAACCATTGGCCAATCCTGAGGGTACCTTTCACTACCACTAGATCATCTCTAGGGTGAGTCTTAAGGGGTGAAGCGAGCAGTTGGAGAAAGGCTGGGCAGGTACATGTATGTTCCCCGCCCAGGTAGTGAAGAATTCCCATGTTTGTTTTCACTATTAATGAGACCATGGGTTGAAATGGGGGGAATGGTTAAAATAACATCAAGCTGCAATAGTGGCTTATATTGGAGCAGCCTCATTATGTTTCCTGTCATTGAATTCACAGTGACAAACCCTCTCATGTGTTAAATGTGGATTTGCCAATATTAGCTTAGAAATACCACTTCTAAAAATTGAAAGGTACAATTGATGGACGGAATGCTGAACTATGCAAACATTAATCTCCAGTCACAAGGATCTAGGTTCAATCCATTGTTCTTTTGCTCACCACACCACCCCAGTTTGGACCCAGCCATATGCAAATCAGTCTTGACCCTGTGCCTCAATGGAACAGTCCAGCTCGAACTGCCATGCCAGATCCTTCCTGGACCGCAAGAAAGCATCCTGGGACCGGTTTTGCGTCATCACCCCTTATCAGCCAGGCTAGCTTTAATCCAGTAGCGCAGTGAGCACGGCACCCATGTCTGGGCATACCCTTCCCAATTAGGGCAACCAAAGCAAAAGGAACAATGGATAGACGGAATTCTGTACAGCACAAACATTCACCCCATGTTAATTTCCATAGGACATTTTAAACAAGGCTACAGACCGAATTGCTGAACGGAATTGCAACAAATTTGGCAGAAAGGTAGCTGTTGGTGCAGAAAGCAACCATTTTGGTAAATGGTGTAAATCTGTTAAGTAGTTGCTGAGTTGAAATTTCCAGTTGTATATATAGAGACACAGTGGATCTATGACCCCACCCGATCTTGTGCTGGCATCTGATTGGCTGCCAACACTTCGAAAGCTGCCAACACTTCAAACCAGGAAGTGTTGGCAGCCATCTTGTTACTCGGTTGAAGTAAGTCACAGAAAAAAACATTAAAAAAAGAAACGGGGCAGGGGAGAAACACCCTGACTTCTTATGCCTTTTGGGCGGGTTCCACAGGGACAAAAAAGCAGATCTTGATTTTTTTTGTTTTAAATGTTATGTTACTATAGTTTTGTATAGCGCAAATCACCACTGGTCTCTAAGTGCTTTCAAAGAAAAAGGAACACAACACACAGCCACTGGTAGACCGCCCACGACCACACAGATGGTTTAGGGAATAGATGTTATCTTTTTAAACAAGTGGGTCTTTAACGTCTTTCTGAAAGACAATAGCACTGGCTCCACTTGCAAGGTTGCCGGTAGCTCATTCCAGATTTGCGGAAGGAGGACCGACAAAGCTCTACCACCCTTAGATTTAAGATTAAATCTCAGTGGAGTTAGTTTGCATGCTTTGGCGGAGCGCAAGGCTCTGCCTGGGTATGTACTTTCTCAGACGGTCTTTAATGTATTTGGGGGCTTCTCCATAGATGGGTTTATGGGCTATACAGAGACACTTGAACTGTACTCGATGTTCGATGGGCAGCCAGTGCAGCTTCTGTAGAAGGAACGTGGCTCGCGTTCTCCTCGGTAGGGAGAAGATCAGCCTGGCCGCATCATTCTGAACCACCTGCAATTTCCTAAAGGGCTTCCGTGGAAGACCCAAATAGAGAGCATTACCATAGTCCAGCCGCGAGATGACTGTGGCGGATACAATGGATTGCAGTGTTGGAACAGAAAGAATAGGTACAAGTTTCCGGAGTTGCCTAAGTAGGCCTATACAAGAGCCTACCACCGCGGACACTTGAGGGGCCATGGACAGATCTGCATCAATTTTTAGTCCTAAACTTTTAACTACATGAAGCACGGGCTCCTGCACTTCCTTATTAATTGGTCCTCCAGTGGGCCAGATCCTGGGGGCAGTGTACAAATAAAAGGTATGGCGCACTAGTGCCCCCTCCTGGGGCTTATTATGCCCCGGGGACCCCCACCTCTCCAGGACTTATTTAATTTGAAATGTGGAGGTTGCCTGTTCGGCAACCCCGTGTAGGCAATCCCTGTGCCCTGGGGACTGCCATTTCCCTGGGGCTTAAATGAAATTAGAGCAGGGTCCACGTGGCACCCCCACAGCCACCTCCCTGGGGTTGGGGTCTCTGGGGCAAAAATAGTCCTGGGAGGGAAACTGCATGGCCCCCTTCTCCATTCTAAAAATGTCTTGCCCTGGGGAATGGGGTCCCTGGGGCCGAAATCACCCAGGAAAGTGGGGCTATGCAGCCCACTTACATAAAAATAAAACATTTACAAATATAAAAAAAACCCTGCAACTTGCCAGAGGCCCCACCCCCTTTCTCCACCGCACTGCAAACGTGCCTCCTGTAACCTGCTGGTTGGGGAATGAAGTCTCCTTGCCTCTACAGGGTCCTTGGGTGTGAACAAGTCCTCCTGTTACCTCCAGTAACTCCCACACAGCAGGATTGTTAAGGGGTTGTCAGAGGCCATACCCCCATTCTCCACCACTCTGCAAACACGCCTCCTGGTGCGCTGGTGGTTGGAAGATGAAGCAGTTGCGGTCTGTGCAGGTAACGGGTGGGGTGGTGAGGCCGTGTAAGGGGGGATTTCGAGGAATGATGCAGAGGGAAATTTAAATAAATAACTAGTTTTCCCTTTGCATCTTCCCTCGAAATCCCCCCTTACCCGGACCAACGCTTCACCGCTGTTTCCTGCACCGGCCGTGGCTGAGATGAAGTCCTCTTGGCTCTTGAGAGACTAAGGTTTAAAGCGCACTTCTTCCTCTAACTAAGAGGTGCGTTTTCAGAGTGGTAGAAAAAGGGGGCATTGCCTCCAACAACTTCTTAGGAATCCAGCTGTGTGGGACTTACTGGTGGTAACAGGAGGGGAAGTTGGCCCCCAAGGAACCTCAAGGGGACTTCATCCTCAACTAGTAGTGCGCCAGGAGGTGTGTTTGCATAGTGGTGGAGTAAGAGCATGTGACCACCAACCACCTCCCAGCAAACCCACTGTGTGTAACTTAATGGAGGTATTAGGAGTAGTATTTGGCCCCCAAGGACCCTCGATAGCCAAGGGGACTTCATGTCCCTACTAGCAGTTTGCCAGGAGCCGTGTTTGCAAAGTGGTGGAGATAGGAGGTGTGACCTTCGACAACCTCTCAGCAATCCTGCTGTGTGGCACTTACTGGAGGTAACAGGAGGAGACGTGTCCCCCCCAGGACGTCCTTGGGAGAACTACCCTTCCTGTTACCTTCAGTAAGTCGCACACAGCAGGATTGCTAAGACCTCTTCTGAGTTCACACCCCCTTTCTCCACCACTCTGCAAATACACAACACCACATGCAGTACTGGTTGGGGATAAAGTCCACTTTATTCCTGAGGGACCTTTGGGGCCAAGAAGCCCTCCTGGTACCTCGTGTAAGTCCTACACAGCGGGATTACTGAGAGCTAATCGGGGCCCAACCCCCTTTCTCCACCATTTTGCAAATGCGACTACTACTTAAAAAAACATAGAAATTAACTGACAAAAACAAAGGTTACAGGGATGTTATAGTTAGGAATTAGCATGTTAAAAAACCTTAAACATACACTGAAAAAACCCAAAGTTTATGAGGATGTTATAGTTTGGAAATCGAATAAAAAATAACAAAATGAAATTCACGGACAAACCTAAGGTTACAAAGAAGTTATAGTTAGGCTCATGCTTCACTCGTACCAAACCAGTGAAATTCAGCAGTTACTTTTAGCTAATCTTGCAATAACTTGTGCCCCCACAATGCATTGCTTATAATCTCACATATTTACATCACTCATGAAATAGTCAATGACATCATTGATGACATCACTGATGACATCTCAAATGACATCACTGATGACATCACTCATGACATCATCCAGAAAATGGCTAACGTGTCCACTCAACCCCCACAGAACCTTTCATACATCCATTTCCACACAATCATTAACAAATTCATTCACAGACCCATACCAGTACTTGCACACCCACTCACTAATTCATAGATCTGCGCACACATTCACTCACTTACCTATACAGCCACTTATACACCCACTCACTCACTAATACATCCACTGGCATATCCTCTCATAACCCCATACAGTCACACACACTGAGTCAGTCACCCATAGAGCTACTCACACATCTGCTCACTCACTCATACAGTCAATCACACGGCCACTTACTCACCAATAGAGTTATACATACACCCACGTACTTATTCATGCAGATACTAACATGTACTCACGAACCTATACAGCTACTGTTACAAGCACACACTCACCCATACAGCCACTCTCACATTCAATCACTCACCCAGACAGTCACTTGTATACCCATCATACACCTATACTGCCTTTCACATAACCAGTTACTCACTCATACACGACTGACACTTTCACTCACCCACTCACCCGTGCAGCCATATACACACTCACTCACCCATACAGCCCCTCACACATGCAATCACTAGACCATGCAGCCCCTGACTCACTCGCTCACTCTGCCGTACAGGCAGTCACACACCCACACAGACACTCAGGCATCCATACAGATTCTCAGACCACCAATCACCCACCCATATAGCCACTCACGTACCCACTCACACACCCATACAGCCATTTTGACACCAACTGACCGACTGATACAGACACAACCAGTCACTCACCCATTCGTCACTGACACACCTAACAACTCACTTGTACAGTCAGTCACGCAGCTACTGAATCATTCATACAGGCACTCATACACCCACTGGTTCACCAATACACCTTGGTATATAGATTTAAAACTGATAAACTTTTTTAAAACACTCACAGTCACAGGATGAGGTCATCAGTGATGTCATTAGAGAAGTCATCAGTGATGCCATCAATCATGTCACTGACCATATCCTAAGAGATGTAATATTTGAGGTTATAAGCAGTGCATTGCGGGAGCAAGTTATAGTTGGTGCAGATAACTTTAAATGCTGAATTCCATTGGTTTTGTATGAGTGAAACCTGAGCCTAACTTTAACGTTTCTTGAACCTTTTTTTTTCAGTGATGCATATATAAACACAGATTTTCACATAGAGACAACGTTTTTAAATGTACGTTCTTATCTTCTTATCTCATGTCAACACCTAACTATAACAGCACTTTCACCTTTGTTTGTTCTGTGAATTTCAGTTTTTTTAACATAAGGTTAACCATACCATGAAATTGTCCTGCTTGAATCAGGGAAAGTGAGGGTTAAAGTAACCTACGGCACCACATATTACAGAGGAATAATTCTATAATATATCAGGAGGAGTATGCATGCAGAGGATGTCAGAAAAAAGTCTGAGAAGATTTGGGGCATCTGGGGCTCAGAGGGTATACACTAGGGCAAGCAGGGGGATGGGGGTACATGCCCAGTAGAGCAAAGCCTGAGAGACAAGGATGGGGATGGCGGGGGTGTAGCGGGTGGGAATGCACACTTCCACTGTGCCGGATGTAGGGGAACCATCAGATTTATCTACACATGAAGTACATACACCGGAATAACTAAGGCACACACTCCGGGAGACTGGGAGTGGTGGAGAGGAGGGGATCATTATTGCTCAGAATGGTGCTGTGTAATTCATGTGTCACTGTATTATTGTGTTGACTGTTGTTTCAACAATAAAATATGTCAAAAAAACCTATGATATGTCCACCCCACCACATTATACCAAGAAATGCAAATACTGTGAATAAAATTGGACTCAGATGCCTGCCACCCAACATTCTGCAAGGGACAAATTAGATGGGATATGACACTGTCTTGTCAAATCAAATATATTCAGATGTGGCAGTATGTCTGTTGAGAGCTTGTATAAGGTCCTTGTAGACATTTTCATAAGATGATGGCATTTAAACTCAATTTAACTGGGGGGCAACTGAAACAGTGAACTGGGCAGACACGGCTCGCTGACCCACAGCAAAAAGTTGGTACATCCAGTCTTCTGGTTATGTCTGACTGAGAGAAAGACATTTTCTTCTTCAGTCAAAATCCACTGGCGTATGCACAAAATCTAGAAAGAAAAATGTGTCTCAAACCGAGCTCCAAACACATCCTAAACATCCTTGTCTTTACATTAGTATCTAATGCATCAACTAACACACAGTGTTACTTGCAGTCATCCACTAGTCCTTAAGGGCTTGCACTTACCTGGAATCCTTGAACCTCTTATCTGTGGAATATTTTGATTATCACTACCTATGACTCCCTCGACTTGAATTATGGACACTCAAATATAGCACCACCTTAACTGTATTCCCTTCAACCTCTTCACCAACACCTCTATCAATAATATCAACATGTATCTCACAGATCTTAACCTCACAGGTACCACTCCACCAATATAAATTAAACTTCCTCCAATCATCAATCAACTTTTTAGAAACTCCAATATCATGCTCATAATTAAGGAACCAAAGCACATCGTAGACAATGCTCACCACAGTTAAATACTGTCTTAAATGTCCCTCTCCCAAACACCTGATTTGACCTCATTGCAAACCGGCTGTAGACTACAGTTAAGAAAAACAGACCAATATTTTTGGTGCTCATTCAAACTCGTTTTCAGCAACACTCGCAAGCAAGAGATTACATAGTACCAACCACCAGTCAAACCATTGCATAAATACTTGGAAAGTTAACGTCAGCATCATTATACCATTAAATCTGTGGACCATAATATGTAAGATTTTGCTCCCTGATACACCCCAAGAACTCACCAGCATGCAACCCATTCAATCATGAGAAACTGCCACCACAAAATGCAACCATTGATAATTCTATTGACCTGGCTGTCTCTGCTCCAGACACTTAAAACACATGACCGCAAGCAAAGCTACCAACCCGACATCTACTATCACAAAAGACTCCAGTCAAAGCAATCCTCCTTCAAGAACGTTAATTTTTACATTAAGTCCTACCATATCTGTTTCGTGCACCACTCACAGACAAACCTTATACAATCGTCATGACTTCTTCTTGGAAAACACTAACATAGTCATATGGTTCACAATACACCAAGCGCTACTAGGCTAATCACTAATCCTGCCACCATGCAGTCTAAGCAATGGTCCTGACACCTTACAATACATTCCCCACAACATGCCTCACTGCCCTAGAGGCAAGCACTTATAAAAGTAGCATCCTCCCACATCTTGAAATCCTTCAGTAGGGAAGCTCTCACACCACCACTCAACATGATTAAAGCCTCCCAACTCAACATTTGAAAAATGAAAAATACAAAAAACACAGGTAGGCACCATCCAATTACTAAAACAGACTGGCCATTATCACTTTCTATTGGTATAAATCTGACTTCTAACTGTGCTGCGGAACCAAAATAGCCCCATCCAAGTTATGGGTACTACACATCCCATCACAGACCTTGCTAAACCCAGTCCAGGACAACCCATGCTTCCTGATTTACTCAACCTCTCTGCTGCCTCGTTACTGACCATAAAATCTGCTTCAAAATCCCATGAATGCACGAGACACACCAATTAGCTAGTTCTCATTCTGGCACTACTGTTGCTACTATCAAGAGAGTATCTTCAAGAATCCAGCACCTGCCAGCACTCTGCGCAGTCCCACCCACAAGGTTCCATCCTCTACCCCTTCTTCAAAATGCTCATGGAGCCATCTGGAGTCTTCTTTGCCAACCAATGCACTAATACAAATCTACACAGTAAAAGTACATTTACCACCTTCAGAGCTGTTTCCCCATCATCCATTCATGGGGGATAGGCTTCTTCCTCACTCTGATCAAAACGAAAAAAAACAATTCTAGGACAATTCTAAGACAGAATTTATCCTCATCACAAACAGCATCAAACATCTTTCATGCCATAATGCATGAATAATTGCTAATTAAATACGATCACATAATTTCCACCAGACTGGATGTATGCAAGCTAACCCCTGAAGAATGCCTAATTTTGAAGATCTTTTTCACCATGCACAAAACAGTGACAGAGAGTGCCCCACACTACCTGGTGGAAATTGGATATTTCCAGGTGCAAATTAATACTATGTGCCAGGAATCCAACATACTGAAAATTATGAAATGTAAAATAAATCCGGAGACAACACTTTTTTTTAACATAGTTTTATATAGCGCGAATTTGACCCGGGTATCAGAGCGCTTTACATAGCACCAACTGCATTACATGAGGACACATTCACTTTTGTTAGGCACAGGGAGATTAAGTGATTTGCCCAGAATCACAGGATGTTCAGCGTCATTGTCGAGACAAGAATCCAGTTGCCCAGATTTGAGGTCGACCGGCCTTGCCGTTAGGCCAACTCCTCTCCCCAACTCCTCTCAACACTTCAACAAGTTGAAGAAATAGTGGCAGTGTCGTGCCTGGTAGGAGGATGTCTCGGAAACACCATGAAGTTGAAGCTCTTTCCTGACCTCCCCCACACCGGTTCACTCTACACCAATGATATATATATACTTGGTGAGAAGAGTAGATGCCAGTCCAAGGGACACAGGGAAACAAAACAAGGAAAGATGGGGAAGACACAGGAATCCGAAATCCAGGATGCAAAGAGAACTGGTCAACACTCACTGTCTCTTCTGAACCCCTCCTGTGGATAAAGAGAGAGTGATTAAGAATGTGATGTATTATATCTATGAGTGTGTATGTTATAAAGCAGAGATGTATGGTACCTGGCGATTACTTGCAGTGCTTCTACCTGTAATCAATCTTCCTTCTGTTGACCTCACAGTAAGGTAGGTAGGGTGATACATGAAAATGAATGTTCCTATAAAATAGGGGTCATTGGTTATCAATAAGGGAGAGTCCACATAATGCCTATATGTATAAGAATAGGTGACTAAGCGTACCTAATGTTTCCAGTGCCTTTATGAATATTGACTCCCTGTTCTCCACAAAAGTAACTCCCACATCAAGTAAATAATTCCCTGCAAATATAAAGGATATTATCAGTAATCCTGTACAACATCTAATGCATCTATATATCTTTAGGGTATCGCCCGTACCTGTTTTGTCTTATCAAATGAAGTTATAAATCACTTCAGGAGCTCCAAGTACTAATTTCTGATGCTCCGCTAAACCAAAGAGATAAACCTCACTGAGGTAAAATAAAGCGCTAACAATAAGTCCTGCAAAGAGTGTCTGCAAACAAAGACGCCCCCGTGTAAACTCTACACGGAGTAGAAAACACTAACGAGTGTTAACTCCAGAAACAATAATCAACCCTCGAACTTATCTCATCAGGAGGAGAGCGCTAAGAACCGAAGACTGTCACCGAGCCAAGAGGAGATCCGCCGGAGCCCGAACGCCACCACCGTGACCCGGAAGCGATGCAGGAAACCCGAAGGGAACGCAAAGCGTCATAGGAACGGAAAGGGGAAACTATATAGTGATATCGCGCATGCGCGAGACTCGCGCATGCGCTTTCCTGACACACTCTCTTCCGCCAACCATCTCTTTGCCAACCACGGCTTCCATGGATCGGCAGGCATGACAGTACGCCCCTCCCAAACTGCCCCCAACAGGTTTGGGCTTTCTAGGATGGCGTCTATGAAACAAATGCACCAATCTAGGTGCATGTATCTGACTTGCAGGTTCCCAACTGCGCTCCTCTATGCCATACCCTTTCCAATGTATGAGGTACTGCAGTCTACCTCTACTCCTACGGGAGTCAATAATACTGTCCACCTCGTATTCCTCATCTGAATTCACTATAACAGGTGGCGGACTCACTGGTAACCGAGTACCCGGTGCAACTGGCTTCAGGAGCGAGACATGAAATACAGGGTGTATCTTCATGGACACAGGGAGGTCAAGTTTCATGGCAACTGGGTTGATGACCTTAGAGACAAGGAAAGGGCCAATGTATTTAGGTTGGAATTTGCATGCACCTCTCAATGCAATGTATTTGGAGGACAGCCATACTTTGTCCCCTGACTTATACACTGGTTCAGGTGTCCTATGTGCATCTGCCCCCTTCTTATACTGTATCTTGGCTTTGTCTAAATTGTCTGAAACAGAATTGTGGACAATCTGTAGATGTTGCACCAAAGCAGATACCGAGGGAGTGTTGCAAGTGCTAGAAAGGGGTATAGGTAACACTCGAGGATGAAACCCATGAGAGCCATAGAAAGGAGTGAATAAGGTGGAAAAGTGGTGACTATTATTATATGTCAACTCTGCTAACCAGATGACTTTGTCCCACTCTTTCATAGACTGGAGACATTAACATCTAATTAGTTGTTCTAAACTCTGGTTGACCCGTTCGGTTTGTCCATCCGTTTGAGGGTAGTGACTGGAGGACAACCGTACATCCACTTGTAATAGCTCACATAATTGTCTCCAAAATCGGGAGACAAATTGGGTACCCCTATCCGTGATCAAAACAAAGGGTATGCCAGGCAACCGAACAACGTGCTGTAAAAACACTTGAGCAAGCTTCATTGAAGTAGGTAAACCAGGCAAAGGAATGAAATGGGCAGTCTTCGTAAACAAATCCACTACCACTAATACAGCAGTATTCCCTGTACTGGTACGAGGCAGTTCCACAATAAAATCCATAGATACTGTATGCCATGGACCTGGAGGAGTTGGAATCGGATTTAACAGACCCACGGGTTTGGTGTGTGTTGCTTTACCTTGTGCACATACATGACATGTCTTCACGAATTCCTGTACATCTTGTGAAATACTGGGCCACCAACAATACCGTTTTACCAGTTCTACAGTTCTCTTGCATCCGGGATGTCCTGCTAAACCTTGAGTATGACACAACTGTAATACCTTTTGTCTCAATGGTTCTGTGGGAATATATAAACCTCCTTGTACATATCCTAGCCCCTCTTTCCATTGGGTTTCCTGATCCCCCAAATACTCCAGGGTCTGGGGGTTCTGCTGTGAGTCCTTTACATCCTTCAAGAATCTCTCTTCCATACTGATTGCCCCTATTATTTTCTTGGAATCCAGGATAGAAGGTGGTACTTCCATAGCGGGCAAGGGATCAAAACCTAATCTAGAAAGGGTATCAGCTTTCCCATTCTTTCGTCCTGATCTGAAATGTATCTCAAAATCATACCCACTGAAAAATTGAGTCCACCTTAACTGTCTCATAGAAAGGGCTTTAGTAGTCTTCAGATATTGGAGGTTTCTATGGTCAGTGATGATGGTAACCGTATATCTAGAGCCTAACAAATAAGGTCTCCACTCTTCTAGTACCTTCTTTATTGCGAGCAGCTCCCTTTCTCCTACCGCATAATTGACTTCGGGTGCGGTAAGCTTGTGAGAATAGTAAGCCACCGGATGTAATTCTCCAGTGTCAGGATGAACTTGGGACAAAACACCCCCTACCGCTACTTGGGAAGCATCTACTTCCACCATGAAAGGACTGTTTTGGTCTGGATGTCTCAGGACAGGAGCACTAGTGAAAGCATTCTTTAATCTCTGAAACGCTTCTTCTGCCTCAGCCGTCCAGATGAAGGGAATACCCTTCCTCAACAATCTGGTAATGGGTGTCACGATGTCCAAGAAGTGATTAATGAAGCGTCTGTAGAAGTTGGCAAAACCAATGAACTGTTGCACCTCTTTCACAGAGGTGGGTGCAGTCCATTGCACTACCGCTCGTACCTTATTGGGATCCATTTCCAATCCCTGAGAGGAAATGATATATCCTAGAAAGGATACTCGTGACCTATGGAAAAAACATTTATCCAATTTGCAGAACAGGTAATTGCCTCGTAACCTCTTTAGGACAGACTGGACATGAAGTATGTGTTCCTGCAGTGTACTTGAATATATCAGTAAGTCATCGATGTAGGCAATGACACATTGATCTAGAATGTCTCTCAGTATGTCATTTATGAAATATTGGAAGGCAGAGGGAGCGTTGCATAAGCCAAACGGCATGACTAAATATTCAAAAAGTCCATATTTAGTACAAAAAGCCGTTTTCCATTCGTCCCCCTCCTTAACTCTTACTAGGTGGTAAGCACCTCTTAGGTCCAATTTGGTAAAGAAATTGGCTGTCTTAACTTGATCCAATAAGGAGGAAATGAGAGGGAGCGGGTATCGATTTTTGATAGTAACAGCGTTGAGTGAGCGATAATCGATACAACACCGCAAACCCCCTTCTCGTTTCGGTATAAAGAAAAGGGCTGAAGAAGCGGGGGATCTAGACACCCTAATGAAACCCAAGTCCAACATCTTGTCTAGATATTCCCTCAAGTAAACATTTTCTTTTTCGGTTAACGCATAGACCCTACTAGTAGGAATGCGAGCACCTGCTTGTAAGTCTATTCTACAATCATATACCGTATGTGGGGGTAAACAAGTGGCCTCCTTGGCATCAAAAATAGATGAAAAAGGTAAATAGACTGCAGGCAGGAAAGTGTCTGGCTCATCGATTTGCAACTCTGTATGTGTAGTAACACTACAACCTATATGCATTATCTCCTGATCGTGATACGAAGAAGAAGGTTCTTCTATCTTTTTCTGAAAGTCTTGTGACTCCAATGGTTTGATATGATCACTACACACCTTGGAATCGAATTCTATAATGCCCTTCTGCCAGTCAATCGAGGGATTGTGGGTTCTTAACCAGGGTAGACCTAATACTATAGGAAACTGTGGTGACTGTATAAGATCAAATAACAAGTTCTCTGTGTGAACATCCAGTAAGGTGACTAGGATGGTATCAGTGGTTTGTGTGATAGGTCCTGATTTAAGCGTGCTGCCATCAATGGTACAAACTTCTTCTATGGTGTCCTTTGAGGCTACAGGAATCTTATGTTGTTGAGCCCATTCTTGATCCATAAAATTACCAGAGGCTCCGGAATCAAGCATGACGGGTATTTGTGTCTTAGACTGTTGCCACTGCTATAAAGAAGGTACTAAGAAATGACTCTGACTGTGGGAGGTTGAAGAGACTATAGATCCTGAATGACCCGATGCCTCAGTCTCTTTTGGCTTCGGGTCTGCTAGTTTTCCGACCTTTTATTTTGTTTAGGTTTGATAGGACACTCTCTTAAGAAATGACCTGCCTTACCACAATATAAGCATAGCTTATGATCTCGTCTTCTCTGTCTTTCTGCTTCACTGATTGGCCCCTTAACACTCCCTATTTGCATGGGCTCAACACCTTCCGAGGGAGAGCCTGTAGAAGATTCAGATTCTGTCTTTCTCTCTCTATAAAATGTTTTACTATAATCATATCTATTCTTATCTTTTCTGCGTTCACCCAAACGGTGATCCAACTTGACCACCAGATCTATCAACTCAGGACATGTATCAGGGGGATCTACCACATGTGCCAAGGCATCCTTTAGCTCATCACGGAGCCCTTTATAAAATAAAGCACTACGCTTGTCCTGTGGCCAACTAGCTTCTGCCACTAAACGATTAAAGGTGGCTATATAAGTAGGCAAATCCCTAGTTCCCTGTTTCAACTGAAGCAGTTCTGTATCCGCAGCGTGGGTGAAGGTGTGTTTATCAAATAGTTTACGAAGTTCGCCCTTGAACCTATCATAATCTAAAAGTAATGGATCGTCTCTTTCAATCAATGGTATAGCCCAATTGGAAGCTGAGCCACCCAAGTTTGAAATCATGAATGCCACCTTGGCCTGATCAGTCGGAAAACATGTGGGTTTGCACATAAAATGTAATTGACACTGACTGATAAAGGCAGCACATCTCGTAGGTTCTCCTGAAAATCGTTCCGGGGGAGCAAGAGGCAAAGGGGGAGCAGGGGTAACTACCTGTATAACTGGTGTTTGCGAGCCCGAGGCTGTCCCAGCTCCATCCCTATCCATTCTGTCTAGCCTTGTAGCTAAGGCCTGGGTTTCCAGCTGGAGATTACCCATCATATTAGCTAAATCAGCTAGCGTCACATCCATGGTGTTTAGGCGACAAATATGTTAATAAGGCTTTGCGTTCTGTCGTGCCTGGTAGGAGGATGTCTCGGAAACACCATGAAGTTGAAGCTCTTTCCTGACCTCCCCCACACCGGTTCACTCTACACCAATGATATATATATACTTGGTGAGAAGAGTAGATGCCAGTGCAAGGGACACAGGGAAACAAAACAAGGAAAGATGGGGAAGACACAGGAATCCGAAATCCAGGATGCAAAGAGAACTGGTCAACACTCACTGTCTCTTCTGAACCCCTCCTGTGGATAAAGAGAGAGTGATTAAGAATGTGATGTATTATATCTATGAGTGTGTATGTTATAAAGCAGAGATGTATGGTACCTGGCGATTACTTGCAGTGCTTCTACCTGTAATCAATCTTCCTTCTGTTGACCTCACAGTAAGGTAGGTAGGGTGATACATGAAAATGAATATTCCTATAAAATAGGGGTCATTGGTTATCAATAAGGGAGAGCCCACATAATGCCTATATGTATAAGAATAGGTGACTAAGCGTACCTAATGTTTCCAGTGCCTTTATGAATATTGACTCCCTGTTCTCCACAAAAGTAACTCCCACATCAAGTAAATAATTCCCTGCAAATATAAAGGATATTATCAGTAATCCTGTACAACATCTAATGCATCTATATATCTTTAGGGTATCGCCCGTACCTGTTTTGTCTTATCAAATGAAGTTATAAATCACTTCAGGAGCTCCAAGTACTAATTTCTGATGCTCCGCTAAACCAAAGAGATAAACCTCACTGAGGTAAAATAAAGCGCTAACAATAAGTCCTGCAAAGAGTGTCTGCAAACAAAGACGCCCCCGTGTAAACTCTACACGGAGTAGAAAACACTAACGAGTGTTAACTCCAGAAACAATAATCAACCCTCGAACTTATCTCATCAGGAGGAGAGCGCTAAGAACCGAAGACCGTCACCGAGCCAAGAGGAGATCCGCCGGAGCCCGAACGCCACCACCGTGACCCGTAAGCGATGCAGGAAACCCGAAGGGAACGCAAAGCGTCATAGGAACGGAAAGGGGAAACTATATAGCGATATCTCGCATGCGCGAGACTTGCGCATGCGCTTTCCTGACACTCTCTCTTCCGCCAACCATGTCTTTGCCAACCACGGCTTCCGTGGATCGGCAGGCATGACAGGCAGCTAGGAAATCTCAGTCACAGCACCACCTAATGTATTCACAAGTATAGTGTTAACATCGATGTTGCCCTCCTCAAATAGCTAGCTGCCAAATGGTCATGGATTCAAGGACAGGGTTTCCGGGAAGGGCGGGGGGATTGCTATTATTTTTAAAACCATCTACCAATGTAAATTGGAGTCGCTCCCCCTCCCTGGAAGTGAGGCCGCACTCTTCAAATTAATGATTGGCCCTCAATTAACGCTTTCCGGTCTTTTAATATATCGCCCTCCGGGCAATGCTGGCCCTTGGATATCATCGTTGGCTGACACTATATCTCCCGTGCTACTCAAAACGGCTAATTTCACCATTCTTGGTGATCTAAATATCCATCTTGAAGATGTTGAAGGTACTCTCAGTCAGTCGTTATTGTCTGATCTTGAAGTTTTTAATCTTTTACTTCATAACTCAGGGGCTACTCACTCGGCCGGTCACCTGTTAGATCCAATCATTTCTAATTTGCCTTATGATTGCTCCCAAAGGGCCCGCCCATTAGAATGGTCTGACCATTTTGCGGTACACTTCATGTTACCTTTCTCCTTACCCAACCCTAAGCCCTGTGTTGGTAAGAGCAAGCCTTCCTATCGGTGGGACAAGCTTAATATGGTGGCATTCAATCAACATCTTACTGAACCTATTCAGACTGTGGAAAGCTCTGGACCAGAATCTAATGCTGCAGTTTCCCAGTGGTTAATGGATGCTGTAATTGCATCCTCTCCTCCTCTATCTAATAACCACATATCCCTTCATCCTCCTGCACCTTGGTTCTCTGAAGATCTAAAACTACAACGAGCCAAGTGCAAGGCGTTGGAAAGAAAATTGAGACTTTCCTATTCTACCTCTAGTAAGGTGGCTTATAAAGTTGCATTAAAAAGCTACCATGTTAACTGTAAATTTGCCAAGTCCACCTTTACCGCATCTACGATTACCCAGGCACAGAACTGTCCACGGACTCTTTTTGCTGTGGTGAAGAAGCTAACGGGAGCAGACACAGTACCTTCTGCTCCGGCATTGTATAAATTACAGTGTGATGCCATCGCAGATTTTTTTATCTCTAAGGTGGAGCGTATTCATGAATTCTTGAATACTTCCCCGCCACTTGCTGACTCCCATCCGGTGGCTACTTTTAGCAGTCCTCTCCCTCCCCCTTCAATGTATATTCACGACTGGCTTCTGTTTGATGACACCACTTTCCTCTCGTGCCTGAACAGTATTAGGTCAGGCTCCCCTTGGGACACTGTTCCTATGAAAATTCTAAAACTGTTGGACCTCGAGCCACGGAGAGTCCTAATGAGACTCCTAAATTCATCTCTTACAGAGTCTCTGGTGGCGCAAGAGTGGAAGCATGCCATGGTTGTTCCCCTGCTGAAAAAGACCGGTGCGGACACCTCTAATTTAGCCAATTTCAGGCCCATTTCCCTGCTGCCTGCATGTTCTAAAATCTTGGAACGACATGTGAACACTCAGCTTAATTCATTTGTCGAGAACATGGGATATCTTCATCCGTCCCAATCCGGGTTCCGCGCACACTATTCCACTGAGTCCGCTCTCCTCGGGGTGACGGAGAGGCTTCAGCACGGTATCGACCCCGAGGAGACCTTTGCACTCAACCTTTTGGATTTGAGTGCAGCGTTCGATACCGTGTCTCATTCCATTCTTCTTGATTCTCTCCGCTCCCTTGGTGTTGCTGGATCTGCGCTGGCCTGGATTACCTCCTTTTTAGGTGAGCGCACCTTTCAGGTGTTCTCGACAGAAGCTGAATCTGCTGTCTATCCATCGGCACACGGCGTCCCCAGGGGTCGATTCTCAGCCCTTTGCTGTTTAATATCTATATCAGACCCCTTGCTACCATCGTGGAGGACGCCGGGTTGACAATCTATTCGTATGCCGACGACACGCAGATCGTGTTCTCTCTTTCCAGCAGTGAGGGCCATGAGATCTCGGCCTTGAAATCTGGCCTGTCACGCGTTGCTGCTTGGATGCATGACCATCTGCTCAAGCTCAACGGTGACAAGACCGAGGTTGTTATCCTGGGCAAGAATAAAGACCTGTGGGGCCCTCGACATTGGCCCAGTGATATGGGTCCTCTGCCGAAGCCAGCCCCCGTTGCCCGCAACCTAGGTTTCCTCATAGACGATACACTCTCTATGAGACAGCAGGTAACAAAGGTCGCTGCAATCTGTTTTTCCACCCTAAGATGGTTGCAGAAGATCCTGTGGATGCTGCCTTGCTCTACTCGGAGAACTGTTGTCCAGGCTCTTGTGATTTCCCGTATTGATTACGGGAATGTGCTCTATCTTGGGGCCGACAAGGCTACTATAAACAAGCTTCAAGTGGTGCAAAACTCGGCAGCCCGTTTATTGTGTAACGTACCTCGGAGATCCTCCGCAGTTCAGGCTCTGCGTGACCTTCATTGGCTTAAAGTCCCGAACCGTGTAAAATTTAAAACCTTATGCCTCCTTTTTAAAATCAACAATAGTCCCTGGCAAGAAGATAAGTGCCAATGAATATAGACTCAATTAGTACTATATTGGTGAAAACGTACCCAGCCGGGCAGAGGTTTTCAAAGTTTATGTTTCAGTCAAATAAATCAAACATATAAACACCTTCAACAAATCACGTAGGTGGGGCACAAGCCTGTACCCAACCACGAACATACATAGACAACAACATACACAAAGGGCTTACAAGGCAAAATCAACAATCTCTGTGAAATTCCAATTATAAACAGAGAATTACTTGTGGGTACCATTACATAGTTATACATTGAGAGTTCCAAACGTATATGGTACACAGTGGGTCGACGACGTTTCGGACCCCCTTGTTAAATAATGGGGTCCATCATCAGGACAAAGAAATGGTTGTTTATATGTTTGATTTTTTTGACTGAAACATAAACTTTGAAAACCTCTGCCCGGCTGGGTACGTTTTCACCAATATAGTACTAATTGAGTCTATATTCATTGGCACTTATCTTCTTGCCAGGGACTATTGTTGTGTTTATAGAATAAGCTCCCCGAGGTCCCTCGCTGATACTAATTGGGGTCCCCTTGTTGTTTAAAATAGATCCTTTTTAAAATCAGGCAGGGTTCTGCCCCTAAATACTTGCAGAACCTGGTTCAAGACTATAAGCCTGGTCGGACTTTAAGATCTTCCACTAGTGGCGATTTTTTTGTTGCCAGAATTAATCTGGCCAAAATGGGCGGCCGCTCGTTTTCTTATCTTAGCCCAAAGATGTGGAATGCTCTCCCGCCGGCTTTGAAAGCTGAGACTGATCTCCTTCCTTTTCGTAAAATACTGAAGACCCTTTTGTTCAATTAATTTCCCTGCACAGCCAGTTCTGTTTTGGGCCTTCTGCTTGTTTTCTTTCTTCTATCTATCTCTGGCGCCGGGAAACCCATTGAGGGTAGCTGTGCGCAATACAAGTTTAAATAAATAAATAAATAAATAAATAAATAAATTCAACAACAGAAAACACCAAGAAAAAAATAGAAAAAACTGAAAAACATAGGGTCGACTCCAAAGTTCTTTCAGGAAGTATGTGATGAGTCCATTTGTACTTCAATGTTCTTTCATTTCTTTTTTTCAACTTGAGGACAGAACAAACATACACTACCAACGCGTTTGCCCAAAAATTTGCTTCTTCAGGGCTGCGACCATGTTAAGAATGAGATGCGCAAATAATTTGACTAAAAGAGTTCTATATAGAAAAACATAAGCACACAAATAGAGTATAATACAATACAAGTCCAACTTAATACAAGAGAGAAGAACTTGGCTTAAAAGTCTTAAATACCTAATACCCACAATAAAAACATAAAAAAGTCACACGACATCCAGTGGAGGTTAAACCTCTCAACATGTTAACATTACTAAAGCCATTAGCGGACAGCATTTGTGCTGTAAACCCAAAATTGTAGATGTTTTTTCTAATCAAACAAAGAAGTATTGGACAGAGTATTCCCTAATTGCTGTCCATGTGTGATTTAAAAGTGATAGGCAAAAACGTAAAGACAATGCAAAACCATATAAATAAAGAAAAAGACAAAAAAGAGCAGACGTGAGAGAGCAAAGAAGTGCAAAGATACGAAAGGACGAGCAGTCAGTGTCAAGGTTAAAACTATAATACTCTTCGCGTCGAGAAAGAAATGTACAGCATATGTTCCAAAAGTCCTAGATATGTTGGTGTTCTTTTAACCGAGCATGGTCCTACGTCTAGGAAGATATGTACATTGGAAGACTGGTTTAAAAACCCTTAACAGAAAGATTCTTATTGCGGTAGTACTGTAGTTGTCCTACAGGAATCCCATGTCATTCATTTAACACTAGTAAAGAACAGCAAGCAAAGTCAGTATGACTTTTTTCGTTCATCAATAATATGCTCAAAATATAAGCTAAGTGCATGCACTATAGATAACAATAAGACCAAGTGCATGACCCTGTCATTGTGGATGTCCCATGCGTTTCAAACCCGTAAGGCACCCAGTAGAAAGTAAAAGTGAAAAAGAAGACATCCTTTTGACAGTATACACAATCTGTGACCTCAAGAATCACACAAGAGAAGGCCTTATCATTGAAATAAAAACGAATGGGCGTACAGCGCTTTCCAGTAGACATATATTCCCACCAAAAGTGAAAATTCCAATGCATAGAGTACTAAACAAGAGCGGAAAGGTAGTAAGGCAAGGAAACCATTAGTAGTTTGAAAAGTTAATTGAAGAGATGTAAAGGAGATATGAGTCTATTCTGGCTCTATCAGTATGCTAGAATTTCTCTAGGAGGGATAGGCTAATCAGGTAATTACAGAAACAAGGCCTCTTGTTATGGTCAAGCTATCATGTATGTGACATAGGTTTGCGGCTCATGAGCTAACAGTGTAGCCTGATTACACCAAGGTAAATCCTTGAAGAATGCGTACACATAGTTGGGTCCTAATCAGATATTGAAGGTCAGAGAAACGTGTAATTGGTTCACAAATTGGCAACTTTCGGGGAGAGGAGTTGGCATGACAGCTAGGGCGGGAGACCTCGAATCTGGGGAACTGGGGGGCATATTAGCAAGAACCTCGTTAAAAAAGATCGCCGTTTTAGTGGCAGGAAACTGCCGCTAAAACGGCGATAATGGGCTTGCTAATATGCGTTATAGAATTCCAATAGAAGCCCAGGTTAGATGTCCTGCACATCTAGCCTGGGCTTCTATTGAAATTCTATAATGCAGATTAGCAAGCCCATTATCGCCATTTTAGCTGCAGTTTCCTGCCACTAAAACAGCGATAATTTTAACGAGGTTCTAGATAATATGCCCCCAAGTTTGAGTCTCGGCAATGATGTTGAACATCCTATGATTCTGGGCAAATCACTTAATCTCCCCGTGCCTAACAAAAATTAATGTGTCCTCATGTAACGCAACTGGTGCCATGTAAAGCGCTCTGATACCCGATTCGGGTCAAGTTTGCGCTATTTAAAAACTCTGTTAAAAAAAAACACTAAAGTGCGTATATCTAATATGTTGGTTACCGATACAGTCTCAGAAATAGCTATAAAAGCTGTAACATGAGATGTCGTTAGGGGATAAACACTCATCTTGAAAGGAATAATGCTATCATTGTCAAAGTGTGGAGTAACTTACCTATGTTCAGCAAAGCCGTCCGGCCCGCCGCATCCTTGTCCACGTACATCGAACCATCGCCTTTCCCGGAAGCTATTCTTATAGTGATAGGCCACGCCCACTATGCAACACTAGATCACACCTTTCAACGTGAAATGCTCTTGCGTCTGGAAGCCAACTTTCATATTACGAGAACCCATAAGCATATATATGTAACAGAATATATATGTACCCTCAAAGACAAAGAAAGTGATACAAAATCTATGTTAAGTATACCTCCACTCGGTATATTCTTAAAGTCAGTTTCAGGTTCACGGTACAGTCACAGGAAGACACCTGGTGTGGAGTGATATACCTGAACCGGAGAGCCCCGCCGTGTACAGTCATAAGATCAGTAAGAGTCAGTAGAGAGGTGTGTATCCGCTAATCTTTTAGGATACAAAGTAGTAAAAGAGTGACATGCTGTTGCGTAATCCAAGGGAAAAAACGAAACAGGGTCTAGACTCCTTACCAGCAAGGCTGAGTCAAAATTGAACTGAGCTAACACAACAGGTGCCAGTACTGGGTTTAACTTTTTGAATAATAACCCAAAGAACTGTTATGAATTAAACATGACAGTCTATAATTGCACTTGTTTCAAATTTTATTTCAAAACTTTTTTTAGAAATTTTTCTGTTTTCAAGCAAGACTTTTTAGTGCATACCAAAGGTATATACAAAATATACAACAACATACACATTCTATGCAAATATTTACAACGCGAAAATTATTATATCAATCACACTGGCCACTTTTATTCCTCATGCATACCATTTATATTAAAAAAAAAACATTAGCAAGAGAAACATTTACAGAATAATAACAAACAACAAATACCACTGAGGTAAAGGTCCGTGTCAGAATTATGTACAATTATGTGCTACATAAGCCCTAAATTAAATACCAGCATAAATCATCAAAGTAACTTAATCAGGACTGATCAAAATCTATTTTGTCTTATTTACAATCTTTTATATGACACTGGACCAAAAAGGTCAACGCGTTTCGAACCCCCTTAGTGCAGGGGTTCTCCTCAGGACCAAACACGATTTCTACAAAACAAAAAACGTGTAAACCAAATTAGCCTAGCTGCACTGAAACTTGCGATTACAAGAACTAAGGAACAACCACTGGTCAACTTGCCACCGCCTACCTTAATAATCCTGTGTCTAGGAACAAAATCCGGTGTGAATCTACATATAAACAAACGAATAGACGGGATTACATATATGACAATCAGTTGGTGTACCTTACTACTGAAGCTTAGTCAGGGACCCGCTCACCTTACGTCTTTGTGAGGCTTCGTTAACCTGGACAGAGGAATGAAAATGTTATATCTTGAGTTTCCCTGCTGCTCAGCTGGTATGCATGTCATATGGAATGTTGGATGATTGGAATGTGAGTAGCTTATGAATGGCAGTTGAGTGAGGGCTGAGCAGCAGGACAGCTGCTCCTGATGGGGTTTTCTCTTTCTATCTTATAACTAATTATCTTAATAAAAGTAACATGATCAATCCTACGTGAAGTATCCATCATCTTATTGATTACAACATTTTGGCGACGAGGATGGGATCATCTTATTGATTACAACAGAAAACAGGGGGGGCTTTCACGAAATGAATTTAAGAAAAAAGCTTGTTGCTGAGGGCAGTATAGCTGGAGATCCGCTTACCTAGTGTAGAAATTATACTCGCTGGACCAAGGTGACTATGGTCGAGTTGTGTCCGTACGAAGCGCCGGAGCCTACAAATAAACACACGTCAACGATGTTAACAATGTCACAGCGCTTTTACAAGGTCTTAGCATTTCAGTCGGAGGAATGGCCCGTAGGTCTTCTTACTTGTATCGCCGATTGCTTTACACGTAGTGCGTCATCACTGGGGCCGTATGCGTGCTGCCTACGTCTCTTCGCGGGGGAACCCGATTTATTGGACGGCGCCGCGTATTTTCCGGAAGCCTGATTTACAACCGCGGTCACCGGTGAGGGGCCGAGAGGACGTCTTAAAGCGATATATATATATATTTTTTGTAAAAAAATTCTGGGCAAATCCAAGTGGGTAATAGTAACGGAACCAAATTGCACTGCATTGTGGTAAAGGAAGTCCGCTGGTGGATAGACCTGACTGGTAACAATGAGACCCTTTAACAAAACGGGGTGCAATGTTATGAATACAGTTGCAAGGGGATGCTTACCCCGTAATTCCTCTGTAGATCTCAGATATTTCATTCAGTCCGGATGAGGCAGTATTATATTTCATAATTAAAAATGCTTCTCTCTGGGCTAGCTTGAATTCCATGTCACCACCTCGTGGGCCATTTTCAATTTTGGAAATAATCGTCCATCGTAAATCATTTTCTCCATGTTCATGTGTAGTCCAATGATGGACTAGGGGGCATTGGGTACCTGCTTCCTAATCCTGGACTTGTGTTGAGTAATTCTTTGTCTTGCCTCCTGTGTCGTTTTGCCGATGTATAATTTGGGGCATGGGCACCAGATTCCATATACTACATTTTTTGTGAGACAGTTGGTGAACGTTGTATGTTTCCAGTATATGTTCTCAAAACGGAAGACATTACCTTCTTCTGTTGAGTTACAGCATGCGCAGTTCCCGCATTTTCGATGTCCAGTGACTGGAGGTAGCCCAAACATGCCTCTTAATGTCAATTTGGGTATTTTTGGTAGACTTGCCCTTACGATATGGTTGGCTACACTTTTCTCTTTTTTATAAGCAAAAAGAGGGGGGTCCGAAAAATCACAATGAATATCCTTCACCAAATGCCAATTTTGTAATACAAGTTTACGCAGTTGGTGTGTGTTGGGACCAAAAGTTGTGACACACACAGTCCTTTTCAACTCTTGGCGTGTGTTTTTTTGCAGCAGTGTCTCACGAGGAACCCACCAAGCTCTTTTCATGGAGTGTTTTAAAAGCTTTTTTGGGTAGCCTCTGTCAAGTAAGCGGTCCTTTAGACTGTTAGCATGTTTAAAATACTCCTCCTTGTTGGAGTTTTGAAATAAAATTTGAAACAAGTGCAATTATAGACTGCCATGTTTAATTCATAACAGTTCTTTGGGTTATTATTCAAAAAGTTAAACCCAGTACTGGCACCTGTTGTGTTAGCTCAGTTGCATAATCCAAAGCACAAAGTCAGAAGTCCCCAACATCATAGCAAAGACAATTGGCCAACTTTATGAGGTGTTTCCAAGTCCCCATTTGGGGAGCATACCAGTGGTGCTGCGGATAACTGTTTGGGTGCCTGAAACTGGTGTATATCATAAGTATACAGATGGTCTAGTGTCCAGACTGACCTGGGCATAGGAAGTCAGTCACTAGGTGAGCAAAAAGAATCGAAAAGCTGTTACTAAAAGAACGACCACGTACCCAGTTTATTGTAAACAGCAGTCAAACCATAGCGAGGACAAAGAAAATTGAGATTAGCAGCATAGGTCAGTCAAAAGAATCAAGAGATGTTTCAAGAAAAGCACGAGCTACCAAAACAACTGTATGCTCAGAATGTTAATAACCATTAAAAGTCAAGCACTAACTGGTGAGGGAATTGGAGAAAACAGTGTATAGCAGTCCATAAAGACAGAAAAACACCAACCTCTGTAGCATTGAGAGGAGCAAGAGCTTTAAGGAAGTGATGCAATTCATGTTCTACACGAATTTCCATTTTTACAGTAGACAAGGTGGAAATCTACCTTGCTTTTGGTTGCATAAGATGTTGCTTTCTATCTCCACCCTTATAGGCCAGGAAGGCAACATAAATGCCATGAAATCTAAGGTTTGACCCTTTGGACCCATCTTGTATTCATAAGATACTAGAGAGTATGAAATATCTTGATTAATGCATGCTCTTCAATGTTCTTGAACGCATGTTTTCAATTTGTGTGTTGTACTGCCAATGTAGATTTTTTCACAGACACATATGATGACATATACCACATAACATGAGGGACAATTAATGAAGTGGTAAATAGTATATTTATTTTGTAGATTATATGTAAATTCTTTAGTTTTATTTATCCCCATATGGGATATGTTGCAATCCCTGCACGTATAGAAATCTAAAGGACGTTTTAGCCATGTTTGTGAATCTTTTGTCTTGGATAAAGTGTAGCTGGCACACAGTGTCTCTCTGATTGTCTTACTTCTCTTATAAGTAATCAAAGGTTTCTCTGAGATCAGATTACTGACTCCCGGAATCCCTTTTTTGAAGACATCCTGATTAATTCCTGTTTGTGTGGTTAGGAATGACAACCGCTCCTTTGTGTCAGACTTTTGTTTGCTTTTCAGTGTGTCTCCAAAACTAATACTTCTAGTTTTTGCCACAGCCTGTTGAAGGACGTGAGTCCTAAATCCCCTCCTTTCTAGTCTTGTGGTAGTCTGTCTGGCGTGGTGCTCATAGTTTGTGCACTTCGTAGTGTAAGATGCTGTTTACGGCTGTTTCCTCCCAAAGTGTGATACTCTGTACTCATTGTTGGAAATATAGAGTTCCATATCTAGAAAATGTATGCGTGTCTGGGACATGCTGAGTGTAAACGTTACATTAAAGGCATTGTCATTAGGAAAGCCAAAATATTCTTTCATCTGGTCTTCACTTCCAGTCCAGATGATGATCATGTCATCTATGTAGCGGCCCCAAAAATGTATGCTCTTTGTCCATTCCATTCAGCTGCCGCTATGGACCAGGCATGGGTATGCACCACCCACCCCATAAAGAGGTTCGCATATGATGGCGTAAATTTTGAGCCCATGGCTATCCCCTGTAGGTGTTGGTGCCATCTTTGTCATATAGGAAGTAGTTGTTTCGTAAGAATTAGTTCTACCATTTCTAGTAGTAACTCATTGTGTTCCAGAAAGTTTGATCTTCGTGCTTATAGTTAGACGTTTATGGCCATAGTACCAAAGTCTCTTTTTATACATGTGTAGAGGGACTTCACATCTGGAGTAATGAACCACATGTATTCGTCCCAGGTTAGGTTCTCAAATTTACTCAGAACATCCATAGTGTCCCTCACAAAGGAAGCGAGATTCTATACTAGAAGTTTTATGAAGGAATCAATGAATTGTGATAGATGTTCTGTAAGGGACTCAATCGTAGAAATGATTGGGCGCCCCCGGGGTAATCGTCCCTTTTTGTGTGCTTTTGGCAACAGGTACACACAGGGAAACCTGGGATTCACGAGTCTTAGAAATCGGAATTCTACATCTGATAGCAGATACATTTCTCTCCAGTGTATTATTCTCTCATTGATGTGCAGTGTCACATGAGCACAATGGTTTTGTTTTAATTTTCTGTAGTGCATCTCATTGTCTCGTTGCCTATGAACTTAAGCTTCGTAGTCACTTCTATTCATAAGCTCAACACCCCCCCTTTATCTGCTTCTCTAATCACCAAAGTGTTGTTTTTGCTTAAGTTTATCAGGGCTGAACTCTCTTCAACAGAGAGATTGTCTTTGAGGTAGGACCTACGAGGCATGAGTGCATGAGTGAGTGCTTCTGTCTTCAAGGGAGTTTGATGTGGCTGGATGTTGGTGGTTTGCTGTAGACTGGTAATCCGAAACGTGTGTAAACCTATGTTAATGGAAATATGACAATTTGAAGTAGAAATCTGTGGTGGATCCTTTTCTAGAGTAATATGCAGAGCAAATGTGCACTTGATCTTCTAAAATTGATAGCTCTTTCTGTATTTTGAAGCAGTGATAGAAGTTGTTTTAGATGGCATTAAGTTGCAGTGACTTTTTTCTGTTGCCTAACGTTTCACTGAATATTGTTGGTTTTGAACAACTGTTTCCTACTGTTACCACTTGATTGGCCATAAACGCCTATTCGTTTTTTTACACCTTTTTCTATTATGAATGACCACTTTTTCAAAGTGTGCGTCCAGTCCTGTTTTAGTATTTTTCTTATCCCGTAGACATTGTTTTTTCGCTGATTGTTGTAAAGGGTTTCTAAAGCACTTGCACCAATCTCTGCATGAAAGTCTTGCCCCAAGTCTTATGATAGATTTTATTTTTTATCAATGTATAGTTGCCTAAATCTTTTGTACATTTGAGTTTTGTCCTAGCCTCAGGATCTGTATTCGTTAGCAGGGGAACCCCTTATATTTGCATCATGCTATCTAATAGTCACAATTTTCCATTGTTAGAGTTCCATCCTTAGAGTGTCTCCAATCATATCCCTCCCGTGTAGATAGAAGATAACTCTAATGACTAATATCCTATGTGATTCTTAGATTGTATCCATGTGTATCCCCTCCCTGTGTTTAGAGCTATAGCTACAACGACTAGTCGCCTGTGTGACTGTTGGAATATAGCCAGGTGTATCCCTTCCCCCGTGTGAAGAGATAACCCTATTCATTAGAACAAAAAGAAATGTGTTCTTGAAATGTGTAACGTAACTGATTCTATGTAAAGTGCCCTGATAACATGTAACGGAACTGGTGCTATGTAAAGCGCTTGGATAACCTAATCGGTTCAAGTTCCTGTAATGTGTAACGTAACTGATCCTATGTAAACTGCTGTGATAACATGTAACGGAACTGGTGCTATGTAAAGCGCTCTGATAACCTAATCGGTTCAAGTTCGCGCTATAGAAAACTCTAAAAATAAATAAAATAAATAAATGAGTTATCTTCCAAACGGTGAAAGGCATCAGTCACTTGTTTGTAGAAGACCTCAATACTATTTAAATGAGACCCCTTCTCTAAGTAGATGCCCAGAAACTAGAATGGCATACCTCTGCACAGGAGGCTCGCCCTACCGTGCTTGTGGTTTGTTAAAAGGCTGAAAAATCACCTGTTCAAGGAGGATCTTCTTTGCCATCAATAAGGAGCCTTTCTGCCACGTGTGCCCACCAGGCAGGTTTGCACTATACAGCACTTTGTGTCAGCATCAATTTCATTTGATGAGTGCAAGTTATCCATTTTTAAAATGCTATTACCCACCATTTGTAGGCTTGCCATTATTATTGAATTCCTAGCTTCCATTTTTCCAGCATTGCTTGTTTATACAGCTCCATTTTCCTTGTCAGAGATACTTTTATTTGAATTAATTTGCCTCGTTGTAGCCGTTTCTTTGAACTTTTCATAGGAAAATTACAGAAAGAAATCTCAAAGCTAACAAAAACATGTTTTCCCCATAATTACCAATTCTAAGAACACAGATGGGTGCATTCACACCTCAAGAAACAGTATAGTCAGGGCAGAGAATGTGTGCACATTTATATGACAGTGAGCACTCTATATGCACTATTGAACTTTATATTTTATGTAACTGAAAACTTTTTTTGAAGTGATGTGAAAATAATGGAACTTTATCAAAATCTCGTACTTTTTTAAAAGGGCAATTGCATTGCTCATCGTCCCGTGCAAAAAATCAATCTTTGGCCTGGCTACGACCTTTAATTGTGGCTTGCTCCCAGAACCATAGCCCCATGGTTCACTTTACACAGTCTCCATCTTCGATGTCTGTATTCAGAGCTGTAGACCTTAGCCACCCCTTGTACGCAGTCTACGCAGCCCAGAGGCAGCCGCCTGAGACCTCTGATCATGCCATATACCCTTTTTAAATTGACCCACTGTGAACTGCCTTTGCACTTTGCAGTTGGCCTGGCCCCTGTCCCCTGTGCCCAGCAATCTTTGGATCGGGAAATGGTTTTTGGCAGCACCCTCCCACTCCATGTGACACTAAGATTTCTGCTCAAGGCCTTTGGCCAAATGCATGGGGCACGGAGCAGTCTTCGTCCACTCCTTGTTCCCTTTTCTTGTGGTCTCAGAGCCAACTACATAAGTTCTTCCAAAGCACACAAAGAACACTGGGGCAATTCATTTAATATTTTGTAGGGGGTTGGGTAGAGAACAATTATTGAAACATTTTGACAGCTTTTTTTGAGTGAGTTCAAGAAATGCTTTTAGTCTCAAACTTTGAGTGCTGATTTCTGCTTTTTCTCCAAAGGATCGGAAACCATTTAGGTGCCGCTCACAAACCGAATACACAATAGAAAAAGCTAAAACCTTGGTGCCTTGGGTGATTGCGTTTGTTTTTCAATTCAAAAATGGCCCTCAAACGAGCTGTGAAAACCGGTAATCTTCAGAAACCAACCCACAATATTTTTGTAATGCAACTCAAACTACAGATCAACAACTACTGAACAGGCATAGCACAAACGACAAAAATAGCCTTCTCAAATTAAAGTTCTATCGTCATGTAAAGTTTGTTGCAATTTTGGATCCCAGTCGTTGAGACTTTCGGGACCTAAAATTGAACATGCACTTGTAAAAAAAAACAAATAAATGTTTCCCTCTTTGACCGATCTGCACAAAATATGGAGTGAAAAATCTGAGTTATACTAGCTAAGTGCCTGCGAGATCCACATCAAAAGGTACTATTTTTATTAGCCAATCAAAAAATCCATATTCTGTGAAGGCTTGAGCTCAATGATAATTACTGAGTCTCAATTTGAGAGTCGATAACATGTAGAATGCTGCCCATGGTAAGTTTGTAAACGCTAGACTAAGAGGCACAAGTAAATAAATTAATGTAAAGAATGATAATAAAAAATAACATGTTAATGTAACATGCCCCCAAAAATTGTGGAAGAAATTGTGAATAGAACAGTTGTAAACAACCCTCCCACTGAAATATACAGAAATAATTAAGGGACATATATCAAGAAACGGCGTTGGAACTATCACCGCTTTAGCGGCAGGAAACTGACGCTAAAGCGGCAATAATGGGCTTGATAATATGCCCATGTGAATTTCCATAGAAGCCCATGTTCTGGTGTGAACATGGGCTTCTATTGGTATTCTCGAGGGCGTATTATCAAGCCCATTATCGCCTCTTTAGCGGCAGTTTCCAGCCGCCAAAGCGGCGATAATCTTAACTCCATTCTTGATAATAAGCCCCTAAGTGTTTATCATGATTAGTAACACAAGACACATGCGTCTAACAAATCTTCACCCAGGGGGTTTACTTGGTGCATAGTGGAGGTGAGCGAGCCACTGAAGGCTCAGGTCAGATGCCTGGCTCTGGGTCAGCTCGAGGTAACTTGGAACTTCGAGCCAAAAACAGGCTGAACCTTCATGTGACTCTTGCCACCCACACTCTTCCCTCAATCTCCCGAGATTCCTGCAGCAGAGGAGGTGTTGTCCAGTCTGCTCCTTGTTGGTTTTCTAGATGGGTTGATTGTGAAGCCCCAGCAGAGTGCTGTAAAAGTGCTCAAAAGGGGATGTTATGCCAATGATGCTTGACTGAGGACCATCACAGCACTCTGCAAGGTCTTTGTCATTAGTCCACCTGAACTAATGCCCACCCAACCCAGGGGGTAGTGTCAAACGCAGAAAGCCCACACCATGTTGGCAGTGTGTGAAAGTTCTTCTGGCAGCTGAGCTCAGCATTTCACTGGTGTTATGTTGACTCCATTAGCTCTCCTAGCACTTTGCTGTGACTTCTACTGAAATCAGTCTCTTTTTTCAGTAATGGGAATCTGGTCACATCAACATTGGTATAAGGTATGTGCCTTCCTTTAGCTGAAGCTGACGATTCTGGGCACACACACAGGCGCAAGTTCAGCAGTGCCTCACAAGCTAGAATGAGATCTACAATGGGTGCACCCCCCAACTCTGAGGGTCGCAACCTGTGAAACAGTCGTGCCTAGGTTGCGGGACCTCACCTAGGGATTCTCTCCTGTTCGGGCCACGGTCACGCTTTGGACCCCACCCGGAATTTTTTAGAGAGGTTTCTTGTTTCAAGTGGATTTAACATGTAGTACATGTATTTATTAAAAACATTGTACTAATGTAGCTGCTCAAAGAATTAATGATAATGTATTAACCTATGATGTAAAGTGTGAGAAAAACATGGACGGACCAGGACAGAAAATAGGCCTGGGCACAAAAATAAAAGATGCCCCCATTAGTGAATTCGATAAATAAAAGAGTGGCCCATGTTTGCAAATTGGGAGAGTTGTGAGCTTGTAAAGACACGCTTTATAACTGTTTAGCAAGGTATTGAAGACTGCATGGATTTGAGGTTCTGCAGGCAATTTTTGTTGTATTATCAGGGAAATGAACAGAAAAACCCACCCAGCAGGCCATAAAACAGACCCACAAACAGGCCAAAAAACATCCAACGCACTGACCTGTCAAACCAGCTCATCGTGCACTGCCTGTATTGCCTTAGATGCCAGTCAATCCCTGGAGATATAAATCATTCACATTTTCCTGTTGTTATGCATTGCACTTCATGATTCCAGGAAACTCATGATCTTAGACAATAACTGTTTTCACTGTGCTTCCTTTTCCTTTATCATCAAATTTGAGAGCAGCTTAAAATACATCGGCTCAGGGTGTGTGCTGTACAAACATCCATCTTGTATATGTTATATTAGATTTTAATGTTTCTGCATCTATAACAGCAACCTAGGCCACATATAGGGTACATATAGCATGTGACATCTGTTGGAACCGGCACTGTCTGGTCGGCGGAGGGGCTGTGCCAGTCAGTCTGAGTGCACTGCTCCCATCAAGGGCACGTGATTACACACACTGTAAACCTGTACTCACCATTGGGTAGTTTGGGACTGAGCAATCAGCAGTCCTCCAGAAGCAATGTGTGAATCAAGAACACAGCAGGTAACCATAATAAATACTCCGCACGACACAAATGGGAGACTTTACACTTGCCGTCGCGAAATATCGTTTATATTCAACACTCATGTTAAACAATGTAACATGAATATCATGGAGTTCTGAGCATGAATCCTACATGGCAATATTACTAGCAGTACTAGGCCCAATTCGTGTTGATCAAACCTCGATAATATGCACACATGGGAAAGTCCAATTCTAAAGCCCACACAGTGCCCTTACACAATGCAACATGGTGTCAGCCCCCCCGTCCCACCCTCACAATCCTAATCATGCAAAGCCACACAGCTATAGGGTTCACTCTGGGATACAACTCTATCAGTAATATGTGCACAAACAAAATTATAACACTTTTAGCAGCGCCACATGACGACGCCACAGAGTTAAACCTACTGTTGAGAGGTAAAGTGCTTTTTGCAAAAGAACAACATATAGACTTACACCACTGACCAGCATCATGAAGCATAGGTGATCCACCAATGTCACCAGTGCACACTCACACTCACTTTGCACCGCTAAGTAGTGCGACAGGCACTAGCCGGCCCATATGGGTACCTTCACCCTCTTACACACACTACACCCTAAAACGGTGCCACTGGTACCAAGCAGGTCAATAGATAACATGTAGCAGATCCTATGGCTACAAGTCTCCCACCAACCCCAGATTCACCCCCACTGTTCCTGGCACCCCGGATGGAAGTTCACCATCCCCTCCCTCCAGACATAAAGCTGCTTATGGTTGAGGTCACACCTCGTCTGGGGCCCTGGAAAGCAGGTGGGGATAGACAGCATAAACACGGGGTAGACGTAAACAAAGGGGGTCTTGGTGCCACTCATGAAATTCATCAACAAGTTGCGAAGCATAAACGGGCCACAAGCAACAATTTGTTACAAACAGGGATCCACCAGAGCCTTCCGGCACCAGCCCAGTTATGCACAGCACATAGGATCACTCTGTCTCTTGACCTGCTCATAAACCTTCTCAGAAACATCCCTCAAGCCTAGTCTATTACTCTCACTCCTACCTGGCGCCACAAAGTCTTTGGAAGGGCCAGATAGGAAGAGGGCAGTTGGTCCACCATGATGGGTCCAATGAGTTAACAAGCAGTGAATGGGGAACAACACACAGGGTAGCCTCTCTGCCTGAGTGAGGCACCCTGTCTGGTACACGCCGATTCAAGTGGTGCCATGGCAATATGGGCAGAGGGTCCGAAGCGAGATGAGTCACACCGAACACTTCCGGTTACACAAATTAGAGCAGCAATTCCAGGCATGATTCTGTAGTCCCAAGCTCACAACGCCCTGTCTAGCTTTCAGCAGGCAATGTGGGCACTTGGAGGACACCCCTCTCCAGATGTCACTGGTAGATGGTATGGGCCTCTCATAGGAGATCTTTGATGTCCCTGAGACCACCAAGAGAGCAGGGGACCAGCCAACTGGTCTTTGGGAGCCAATCTCAGTGTGCCACACATCAGGAGATGTCGGCCCAGGCCAGCCACTATTCAGGAAGGCATGTAGTCCTTTCCATGGGCAGTTATCCTCCATGTGCACAAGAGTCCTCTGGCAATGTGCACCACGCAGTCTAGGCCCTATGTCCCTACACATGATTCTCTCTCTCGGTGGGGTGGCACTAAGTAGTTATACCCTATTGGGCCTTTGATGTTGGGGAAAGGTTCAAAGGGTATTCTTTTGAATCACAGACGTGTCCACTAAATTCTCCATCCTGTCTTTCATGAGGCGCGGAATGCAAATCTCTATCTTTTTGGGAGCTGTGATCTTTCCCCAGAGGCCAGGTGTCACAATCTCTGCCCCCGATATATATTCCCCCTGGCACAGAAATAGCAGAGGTAGGCTATCTCAATTGCATGCCCAATGGTTTATGTCTGTCGCTGGGGAATGTCCGGATGTGCTCCCCAGGCCTCCGATGTTGACTGGCGCCAAACACAATGGCACACAAAAGGTTTGATGCCTAGAAATGGCTACATTGCATGTGAGGCATTCCAAGCAAGATATGCCAAGCCCACCGTTACCATTGTAATGGGTTTGACCTAGTGAATCCATTGATAGGAAACATCATAAGGCTGCCCCTCTGCAATGCATTATTGCATCTTAAAATACAGGCAACCCCATCCCCCTGCTCACCTAAGAGAAAGTAGGGGAACCCGCTTGGGTCTTTCGTACTACCTAGGCAGTGAACGACCAATGGGTGCCTGCCCAGCCATTCACCTTCCATCCGAGTGGAGGTGAAAAGCTCCCCTCCGACTGGACTAAGTTTGATGCAGGCCAGCCGTAGTCCGCGAGCAAGGGCACTCTCCCAGACCTGCTGTGGCATGAAGGACATATGTTTAAATGTGACATGTAGGTAAACCACACCAGCAGTGCAAGTGCACACCCAGGCCGCAAAGACAGGCCTGACCTACGTTTATAAACATAATGTCTGCACCACTTCCTAACATGTGTCAAAAAGGTGCAAGTGCTTTCACACTGCAGTACAGTGGGAAAGGGCCCAGGACCTCGAGACTCCACACGAGAACCAAAACGCACACTGGCTTGAAGTGGCAGGCCACTGTTCTGGGTGTCCTAGACACCAGTGGTGTCCATGCGCTGTTAGACAGGACAATAGTGGTCCTGATTCACGCTAAGTACTTCCTTGGTGCCAAAGCGCCCACCAGCCCATCATGACAGACTGGTGGCGTGGGCCTAGAAAAATAAGTGGTGCAAGAGCTCAAGTCAACTGGCACTATCTGGCTGAGCCCAGGCCCAACAAAACCTTAGTGTTAGTGCACCCCCTGCTTGGTGGATGATTCATTTCACTCACTCGGCTAAGCACAGCTTCCTAGGAGAGGTAGGAAGGGTGCGAGAACTTCAACACTGCACTACCAATGGGGAAGGGCGCCGGCCCTGCGGCTGCAAAGGTGCCTCTGCAACCTCAGGAGGTTTCCCATGGAGGGGAACTGACATCCGAGGTAGAGGGACCCCACATAGGAGTTCTCCCCAGTTCAGGCAGCGGTAACGCTCTGGCTCCTACCCGGCTACTCACTTACCACCAGCATAACCTAGAGCCACTCCGGTGGTAGGGGAGGCCCCCTTTGAGTTGGCTTACCAGTGGAGACGCCAACCTGAGTAGCAGACTCCATGTCCCCCTACTCGCCAATGCCGTCCCTGCCCTGGGTATATGGCGTACCTTTTCATACAGCACTCCCTCATGCAACACTTAAACCAAACACGCAAGCACCCCACTCCTAACCTGTGTAGGGAGGGTGCTTGTACCTTCCCACTGCATTATAGTGGGAATATACTCTAGGGTCATAAATAGAAAGTAGGCAAAGACTAGGAGGACTAAAAAAGGTAAAGGATTTGGGGGTGTTCCCTAAGAAGGCCATGTCTAACAAAACCTGCTTCTAGGATCACTAATGGCATCATCAGAAGGGTGTGGCGAGAGACATACATTTTTCTAAGGTCATGTATAGAAACTAATTATTCTAATAAATACCAATAAAGGGAGTTGTACATCTAATGTGCTACAGTAATACACTTCTGCATGTTAAAGAAATACACTTTTTTAAAACTTAGATACATCTTTATCATATTTGTACATGATGTTTGTTTCACAATTTACATGTCAGGTATGCTAATGACTTTGCTTATGTTCTGGCTCTTAGAGCCACGGAAGTCCCTTGGTGAAGCTCTGGCTCGACTCTTTCTATTACATTGATGGCTTGCCAGCCTTTAGTGCATAGATAGGGAAAGGGACTCTTTACTTAAAGACTTTAATAAAAAGCATCAATAGATGTGTGCAATGGGTCTTAACCACAAAGGCTCCACCTCCTCTTCTGTGCCTTGGAAAGTGTGCCCAACTGTGGTATTACATTGAGAACGTGGCAGAAAGATGGTGTTTCTTGTCCCACTTGAAGGGCTCCCGGGTAAAAAAAAATGCAAGCAGAACTCTCTGACGTACTTGACTACACAAAATGTCACAACTGAGAATGCACTGGGCTGTTCCTTCCAGTTCAGCTCTACTCAATAGACCATTTTAGTTAACAATTTTGTTTATTGGCACCTCCAAAATTCCAACAAAGCAGTACTATATAAACAGTCAGTTTCTTAGTATTAAAGTTATTAGAAATGCAGTATTAAATAAGCACTGGGTCAGTTTCTAGGTCTCACCTATGCAGGGCGCATGCGCTGCAAGGCAAAAAGACCTTTAGCAATCGCTTTGGCTTTTCAGCCCAAAACGTGCACGCGTTCCATTGCCTTCAATGGCAACGAGTGCACATGTGGCGATTCACTTGCGGGAGCACGCAGCGCCATATGGTAGCAATTATCGCTCCTGGCGCTGCTCGCTCTCGCAGGTGAAACACTTTCAAGTGAGGCCCGGGCCCCCGGGGGTACGTCATGTGTAGAGTAGCAGAACTCTCTTCTCAGGGTGCAAATAGACACTTGGCACACATCCTGTTGTCCTTTGGAGACGAGAGAGGAGCCTCACACAATATGGAATCCTAGGGCCTTACGCTACCACATGGGGAGATAAACAAGCACTGCAGCTGCATTATTTAAAAAAGGCAATAATAATTATACCTAAATACAGCATATGGAAAAAAGTTGAATAACGGACAATTTATCCGTGCTGTTTAAATTCAGTTAAAGCTGTTATGACTCACCCACATCCATCGGCTCCATCAGTACACTGGCATTGGAACTCCCCATCCTGGCAGTGTCTTCAAGTAAACACTGAAGGCGGACTGCTGCTGAAAAGGGAGCAAAATAACATGAGGGGATTCATGGCATCACTCAGAGCTTCGGTGTACATTGCCTTTTGACACTCAATTCCTTCTGCACCGGTCTGGTCTTTGCTGCAGCCCCTCTCTTATTATTCCCCAAGCAGTGAGAAGATAAGTCCGGACCTTTGATGTGGGCTGCCTTTCAGACCCTGAATTTCTGACTATGCTCATTAGGAGGAGCACGCAGCCAGATACTTTTAGCATTGCTTTTAGGACTGAGGCAAAGCATGTTTACTTGCTGGAAATTGGAGTGCATGGGCCCTATAAGAGAAGCTCCCACTGCCAGTTATACACGAAACCAAGGTCGGTTCACCCCTCAAAACATTACAGCTGAAGCCACATGGAAACAATGTCCCACATATATAAATCAGACCCTGAAGTTGGCAGCCCAGTTCGTTTTCCCCCACACCTTTTTTGACACTTGATCTGGAGCCGTTGAGGTGTTCTTGATTTTCTTTCAATGTTTGTCGAGTTGTTTTTCCTATATTGGGACAATATCTCCTGCAACGTCTTCGGGCTTTAAGTCCTACTGCAAGTGCTGTTGACTCGCGCAGGTTACAGATCTGCACAACACAGTGTTTGTGGTGATGGTCATTCCCGACTCTCCTTGTAGCTCGAGCTATGTACCTGAAAGCAATTTTTGTGACGGAGCAAAACTGGCAGTGAATTATAAGAGAATAATATTGTTCTTATTCCAGAGAGAGGGCTCATTCTAGTTCTTGGTCTAGGAGTCGTTCTCCATTCAGGAAATATTAGAAGTAGAAGAAGCAACACCATAGATCATCTCATGGTAGGGAGAGGTTGGAAGTAAGGAACTAATATTCTCTTCCTATGAAACTTTTCGAGTCCCGGAGCCCTTGCAAACCAGCATTGGCATAGCCAATAGGTCTCGCCTTTGGGACCTTATAAGTGTTTAGCCATGCAACACTTGATTTTGTTGCACCAAGGATATTGTGCTGGATAACTAAACACTTATAAGGTCCCAAAAGCGAGACCTATTGGCTATGCCAATGCTTGTTTAGATTTACAATCACACTGTACCAGCAGGAGCAAACAAACACCTACCAGGGATGGGGTTATGTTATCTCCTTCAGGAGCACTTCAGACCATAAGATAATAATAATACAAGTTTAAATTATGAACAATAGCTGTCCAACATAAATAACTGTGTCCATACTTGTCTAAGGCTTATTACAGAATGCAAGAACAACAATTGCGGCATAGCCAGAGAAGTAGGAAGGGGGGCGAGCAGGGGAGGGCAATCCATTCTACCTTCAGCAGCATCAGGATCCACACCTACCAGGAATCCAACCTACAGTCTACCACTCATCAATGTCAACTGTAGACCCATCTCCAGTATACTCCCATTCATGAACTACTTTCCTCCAAAGATGTCCAATTGGTCTGCGATGAACGACTCTACCTTCCACCCTCTGAAGTATATATATATCAGTGATGGTGATGCTATTTGAGATGTCATCAGTGATGTCATCAGTGATGTCACTGACCATGTCATGAATGATGTAATATGTGACATTATCAGCAGTGGATTGCAGGTGCGCGAAATATAGTTAGTACAACTAACTATATAGGAGCAATTTCAATGTTTTTTTAAATGCTAATTCCTAACTATATAAGGCCTGAAACCTATGGTTTTTTAAGTGAATTTGCAAGGTTTTAAAAATGCTAATTCCTAACTATATAAGGCCTGAAACCTATGTTTTTTTAAGTGAATTTCCAAGGTTTTTTAAATGCTAATTCTTAACTATATAAGGCCTGAAACCTATGATTTTTTAAGTGAATTTGCAAGGTTTTTTAAATGTAATTCCTAACTATATCAGGCATGAAACCTATATTTTTTTTCAATACATTTCAAAGGTTTTGTAAATGCTAATTCTATTAGCGGATAACGTTTATATATGTTATTATCCTTCTGGGACCACCTGAGCAGCCATCTTGTTTCTCAGGAGAAGTGAGGCACAAGAGAGCACAAAACAAGAGTGGGGGGGTCTCTACCCTGCCCCCTTTTTGTGTTTTCCACTCTTGTTTTGGGCTCTCTTGTGCCTCAGTTCTCCTGAAAAACAAGATGGTGGCCAACACTTCCTGGTTTGGACAGTTTGGAATGTTGACAGTCGACTGCCAGCCAATCAGAAACTCGCTCGCGCACGTAAGTGTACGCGCACGTACGCGTACGGTATGCGTACCGTACGCGTACGGTGAGCGCATATAGATATATAATTTGCTCAAATTCAAATTTCTCAACAACTACTGGAGGGATTTTCACCAAATATAGAAAAGGCACTACTGCATACCTGTCCCTACCATTTTGCCAAGTTTGGTGTAATTCCGTTCAGCCGTTCGGGCTGTAGCTGTGTCTAAAGGTCCCATAGAAAATGCCATTTGAAAGTTTTCAAATTCAATTTTCTCAAGAACTACTGGAGGGATGTTCACCAAACATAGCAAAGGCACATCTGCATACCAGGCCTTACCATTTTGCCAAGTTTGGTGTAATTCCATTCAGCCGTTCGGGCTGTAGCCGTGCCTAAAGGTCCCTATGGAAATTAACATGGGGAAAACACGTTTTGGGACACCCCTTTCGGCCCCCGCTTGACGAATCCCCCTGAAACTTTCAGGGAAGGAGCGGAGCTGTCCAAAATTCTGGAAACTTACACACAGATTCCTCAATCAGCGCCAAAGTTATTCCCAATAGAATGTTGAGCGCATATAGATATATAATTTGCTCAAATCAATTTTCTCAACAACTACTGGAGGGATTTTCACCAAATATAGAAAAGGCACTACTGCATACCTGTCCCTACCATTTTGCCAAGTTTGGCGTAATTCCTTTCAGCGGTTCAGGCTGTAGACTTGTCAGAATGGCCCTATGGAAATTAACATGGGGAAAACTCGTTTTGGGACCCCCCTTTTTTCTCGGGCCCCGCTTGACGAATCCCCCCGAAACTTTCAGCGAAGGAGCGGAGCGCAGTGAGGCAAATTTAAGGATATTTACAGTCAGATCCCTCAATCGGTGCCAAAGTTATTCTCAATAGAATGTTCGGAATTTCCTATGGTAACTAGGTCCTAACTATGTATACCTACTTGCGACCACCAGTAGGTAATATATATATGTATATATATATATATATATCCAGAACTCCGTTTCACCACAAGCTCGCGCAGCTCGCACAGCCAGCAAGTAGACTCCGGACACGGACCTCGAGGTACTTCACAGATTTTATTTGGCAGAAAGAGTCACAGACGTTTCGGCTCAGCGGAGCCTTGATCACATGACAGCGATTGGAATGCAAGGTACACCTTTTAAAGTGATAGCGAGTGGTTAACTGAAATCACCTGTGCAAACTTACGAGTAAACATGAAAGACATACTAGGCAATGCACCCAATTCTATTTACAATTCCGTTTTCTGAATAGATGTAAAATACATTTTTAAAACTTATTATGTCATGTTTATAATACAGATTCAATGATCATTGTAACATGGATTATATAAATGGTTCTTTTTGAAAATCACTGAAAAAACAATAATCCGCCTAAAAGAAACCTCATCTATAAATACATGTGCCTCCTACCAATTAACTCGAGATATTGGTAAATTCGAATTTGAGGACCTCAGATTAATAAATGGATCAATATAAAGTGCAATGTGCTAACATTATAAAGTGCAAATCGTGCTTTAAAGTGCATCATTTCAATCAAATGTGCAAATATAGCAATACTTGTGCAAATACGCATTTCTCACTCTTCCTTGGTCCAAATTGGTAATACTTGTAGATAATACATCTATTCCAACCTAATATGTTTGAAGGAGGAGGAGGACTAGTTTATTGACTCTATTTACATTCAACCTTATGTATTATAGTTTCTTATTTGTGTAGCGGATTCCAAAGTCACATCATAGTTCAAACAAATCACATGAATCAGTAACATTAGCAGCTATATGGGTGTCATAATTGCCGTATCTCAGTGTTATGTGCAAAGGAGTAGGTAAAAAGTAACACGGGTCAAAGAGACCCAAAACCCAAGCCCCAAATAATAAATAAAAATAAAATGGTACAAAAACCAAATGTTAAGATATCTTCAAGGTATACATCATCATTCTGATTCTTAACCTGGTTAAAAAGTGCACAGTGAAAAATAATAACATACTCAAATAATGTTCTCAAAGCAGCATATCAATTCCAAATAGGTTCATAATAGTTGGTGTGCGTTCGCAGCCCCCTCGAGACATGTCCCAGCCTTCACCCAGCCGGGTGACCGTCCTGGACACTACCCACGGGGGGGAGAGCGCACAATCCTAACAAGTTTTCTCATTTAGAGCAAGCAAGTGTGGAGGTCCTCTGTCACATTGAGCCCATAAGGCACCTTGGTGTTAAGCAGGAGAATGTATTTTGTTTCCAGTTTCCTGAGTCTGGTCTCCCTATCACCACCCCTTTTGCTATTGATGACCGAATCGATAACCCAATATCTAAGACCATTATTGTTACTTTGGTGGTGGTCTTTGAAATGGCGCGCCACCGGGTATGTGCTGTCCACATTTGTTATAGCTCGCAAATGTTGTAAGATGCGTTTATGGACAGCATTCCTGGTGCTGCCCACATACTGTAATCCGCAAGGGCAGCGTAAAACATAAATGGCGTATTCTGTCTTACATGTTAAGACTTGGGTTATCAAATGCTCTTTTCCTGTAAATCCATCCTTGAAAGTTTTGGTGTTCTCGCCATGAGTGCATGCTTTACAAACCTTACAGTTATAAAAGCCTTTGTTTCTTTGCCACCACTCTGTCTTAGTGAAGGGATCAGGATTAGTCTTAACAATGTGATCCCTCAAAGAGGGGGCCCTGCTAAAGGTTAGAGATATAGATTTTGGCAGATTATTGGCTATCACGTTGTCCTTAAGCACAATGGGCCAATGTTTATTTACTATTCATCTGATTTGGTGGTGTTGCTTTGTGAATCCTGTTATTAATCTAAAGCACTCAGGTTCAATCTTTCCAGGTTTAGGTGTATCTTGCCTGGTATCAGGCTCCCTGTCTGCTTTTCTGATAAGGAGCTCCTCTCTACTTCCAATCATGGATTTCTGCACTTATTATTATTATTATTATTATTATTATTAATACATTTTGTAAAGCGCGTAGTCACCCGTGAGTATCCCAGCGCTAGGAACAGTTAACCTGAGGGTAGTGAGGGGCGGGAAGTGAATTAGGGATTTTGTGGGAATAGGAGGGTTTTCAGCCTCTTTCTGAAACGTAGATTGTTGGGCTCTGTTCTGATCTCGCGGGGTAGAGCGTTCCAGAGACGTGCTGTGTGTACTGAGAAGCGTCTTCCGCCCGTCCGGGCCTTCTTGACTTTGGGGATGGTGATGAAGTGTTCCTGATCGGAACGGAGAGATCTTGAGGATTTGTAGGGTGTGATGAATTTAGCTAGGATCGGAGGTCCTTTGTTTTGCAGCGATTTGTGGGCCAGGCAGAGTGCTTTGAACTGCACTCGTTCCCTGACCGGGAGCCAGTGGAGGAGTCTCAGAGCGGGTTTGGCTGAGGCTCTGGCGGAAGTGTTGGTAACAATGCGGGCAGCCGCATTTTGGATCCTCTGTAGCCGGTTCAGGGTGGCCTCCGGAGCATCCAGGTAGATGGCATTGCTGTAGTCGATCCTGGAGAGTATTAGACCTTGGACCAGTAATTTTTTTGCGGTCGGGGGGAGAAGGGGCAGGATTTTTCGAATTGAATTTAGGAGCCCAAAGCATATCCCGGCTACTTTTTTTGCCTGAGTAGCAAACGATAGGTCCTTTTCGAGCCAGACACCTAAGCTCTTGATCTCGGGCTTTGGGTCTGGGGGCGGGCCTAAACAGGGTGGCCAAATTTTCTGTGACCGAATGTTTGATGACAGGGAAGGTCCCTTCTGACCAAGGAGAAGGATGTCGGTTTTTGAACCGTTAAGTTTGAGGTGAGATCGGTTCATCCATCCTTGTATCTGTGTAAGACAGGTGTAGAGGTCCGCAGGTTGTTGGCTCGGGTGCGATAGGGAGACCACTAATTGTGTATCGTCAGCATAGCTGACGATGCTCACGCCGAATGGGATGACGACCTCCTCCAGTGGGGACATGTAGATATTAAATAATGTGGGGCTCAGGGAGGAGCCCTGAGGTACACCACACTGGAGGGGTTTTTCGGAGGAACGGGTGTTATTCTCCCAGATTTGGAAGAACCGATGGCCCAGAAAGGACGAAAGCCAGGAGAGTGCTTTACCCTCCACGCCAACGCTCCTGAGACGGTGGATCAGGAGTTGGTGGTTAACGGTGTCGAAGGCCGCACTGAGGTCGAGGAGGATCACTGCCACTGATCCTCCCGCGTCGAGCAGTGCTCTGGCCTCTTCCACCGCCACCAGGAGGGCGATGTCGGTGCCCTGCCCTGGGCGGAATCCCGTCTGCGATTTTTTTAATCGATCATTGGTTTCCAGGAATTCAGAGAGTTTTCTGTTTATCAGCTTTTCCGCAATTTTGCTAGTTCGCGGGAGGAGGGAGATTGGCCTATAGTTGGCCAGATCGTCGGGGTCAAGGGAAGGTTTCTTCAATAACGCCTTGACAACTGCCGCTTTCCAATTGGGAGGAACAACTCCCTGTTCCAGCGAAGTGTTGATGAGCTGAGTGAGGGGGGGGACGATTATGGGTGCTACTGTTTTAAGGAAGCGTAGCGGCGCGGGGTCCCTGGGGGAGCCGCTTTTGATGTTATTGAGCGTGCTTTCAACCTCATCGACGGTTACTTGTCCCCACGAGGTAAGACAGGGGACGCTAGGAGAGTTATCGGTCTCTTTATCGGTCTCTTTATCCTCCCACATGTTGGTGGTTGGGATTGAATCAAGGATTTTCTGGATCTTGTCTGTGAAGAAATTAGCTAGTTTATAGCATTTTTCCTCATCAGCCTTAGGGTTTGGTGGAATTCTGGGTCCAGAGTCGGGGACTTTAAGGAGCTCTCTTAGAATGGTGAAGGATTCCTTACTAGAGCAAGCGGATTGTTCTATTCTTTTTTGAAAGAATAGAGTTTTGGTTTTTCGGAGGGAAGTTTTATACGTATGTAGTACGGTTTGGTAGGCGTCCTTTTTGTCCTTAGCCTTATCCTTCCTCCAGGAGCGTTCCATTTTCTTGCATTCCTGTCGAAGGGCTTTGAGCTCTTGAGTGTACCAGGGAGCGGGAGTGACTCGTTTGGAATGTTTAAGAGAGGATGTCATCGGGAGAAGATGATCTAGTGAGGATGTGATCCAGAGATTGAACTGATTGTCAGCAGTGATAGGGTTATCGGAGAGAGTCGGTGTAGAATTAGCTAGGATGGTGGCCCATTCCTCAGGGACAAGTTTGTGCCAGCGGCGATCAGTGATTGGACGGCTGAGGGGGGGCTGTGTGTATAGGGAGGGAAAAAGGGATGAGGAAGTGGTCTGTCCAAGGGAGGGGAAGAGAGGGACTAATGTTAATGTCCGTAATGTTGGTCAGAACAGGGTCCAGAAGATGACCCTTATCGTGAGTGGGTCCCTGATTGGCCAACCAAATATTAAATGACCGCAGGTCATGCAATAAATCGAGTGCTATGGGGTCTGTGGACTCTCCAAAGTGGAGGTTAAGGTCGCCCACTAGGAGAAAGTTGGGAGCGGACGATGCTAGTTGTGCTACCGTCTCCGTGAGGGCGTTAGTGAATTTTCCTGGTGGGCCCGGGGGTCGATAAATCAACAGACCTGTTATGGAGTGAGCAGGGGAAGTTTGAAGACTGAAGTGACAGCTTTCACAGTCGTCGATGCTAGCATTGCTGGTTCTGCAGATGAGGTGTTCTTTATGGACTATTGCCAGTCCCCCTCCTCTCCCTTTGGGTCTATGCAGAGTTTGAATCAGGTAGCCCGGAGGGAGCGTCTTGACGATGTCGGAGTCAGAAGTGCCGAGAGCCAGGTTTCTGTTAGAAACAGTACATCCAGGCCGTGGTCTTGTATTAGCAGATTAGTTTCCAGCGCATGCTTGGGGAGGGAGCGGCAGTTAAGTAGGCCCATCTGAAGCTCGGGCCTGGCCAGGGAATGGGTGCTTGGGTTGCAGCGTGCGCAATTGGTAAATGGTTTGCCTTCTTCATGTATGTAGAGACAATCCGGCTTTTTTTCCAGGTGTAGAGCCCGGAGCGTATCACTAGTGTAGACTAGGCGCTTGAGTGGAAAAACCAGCAGAGTGTCTGGGCCTGGGTCCATCTGGGCCCGGACGGGCCCAGACGGGCTTGCCTTAGGCGCGCCTTCGGCGCGCAGACGGCGCTCCCGCTGCGCTCGTCCGCTGCGCTTGCGTGGGAGACACATTTAAGGTGAAAGAGAGGTGGGCGTGGCCTAGCGGGTGGGCGTGGCCTCGCGTTACCGGCGATGGCGTCCTTGTACAGTTTCCCTTCCTACAGCGCTATGATCCGCTGTTTGTGGGTGCCTGCTCGGTGGAAGAGTGCTTGCTATAGCTGGGGTAGGTGCAGTGACTTTTAAAAGCACAAATTGTGACAGTTTCAAACAATTTTAAAAACGAACAAGTAGCAACAGGAAACACCTCCGGCTTCCGCCTCAGAGGTTAGACAGTTCCAGTAAACGTGCCCTGCGCACTGCTTTGTCAATCAATTTTTTGGAGTAGCCTTTTCAAGGAATCTGTTTCTGCTCTAATTTTGTGCCTGCTCCAGATCCATGGGGTTGCTGCATATACGTCTTAACCGCAACATTTCCCCATATGGGATACTGGAGATAAGATGTATTGGGTGGGCGCTCGCAGCATGTAGAATGCTGTTCCCAGCTGTCTTCTTTCTAAATACCCTAGATTCCAAACGACCCCCCTTGATGTAGAGTTCGGCATCAAGAAAAGTAACTTTTTCTTGACTTAAAGTCGCAGTGAATCTGAGATTGAGGGGATTATCGTTGATGTCCTCCACAAATTTAAGGGCTTCTTCATGACTTCCTCTCCATATGACGAACAAATCGTCTATAAAGCGGAACCATGCCACTAGATTGTTCCTGATAATGTGTTGGTACCCGTAGCCGAGGACCAGCTCCTCCCAAGCTCCCATGTGCAAACATGCGTAGCTTGGAGAGAAGCTGGCCCCCATTGCTACCCCCTGTTTTTGACGGTACAACTGTTGATTAAATAAAAACACATTGTTGGTAAGACAGAAACTTAACATGTCTAACAGCATTTTGGTGTGTTTTTCATTACCTGGTTCCCTTCTGGATAGGTAATGCCGTATTGCCTCTAGTCCATCGTTATGTGAGATACTGGTGTACAAAGCTGTTACATCCAATGCTATCAGCCAATCTCCCTCCTGAATCTGCACTTCCTTGATTTTAACCAGAAAATCCCCTGTATCACGTATATAAGACCCCAATTGCTGGACATACCCTTGCAAAATTTTTGATGGTCAAGAGCTCCCAGTTGTTGATCTTCTCATAGCATGAATGGTCATTTAGTTGACTGTAGGCCTCTTTGTCATAATTGATTTTTGTCATGAGGACAACATTTCCCCCTTTATCACTGTTTCTGATTACCAGATTTTTTTCTTTATTCAGTTTGTCAGTCAATGCCTTGTACTGTTGTAGTTGGGCTGAATATCTGTGCTTTGTGCCTCCCGTCTGAATTTGCAATTTCTTTAAATCAGCTACAACATTTTCATGGAAAATATCAATATTGTCTCTTAACAGGATAGGGTAAAATGTGGAGGATGCTCTGAAATGAGTGGCCGTTGATATTCTGTTGCCACTCTCATCAATCCCCTTGTCAGTTTCGTTGGTGTTAGGGGTTGCCCCATATCCCACTCCTTCCGTCTCCCACAGTTCCCTTATGACCCGAGTCCCTTCTGATGCTTCTGGTTCCACAATTTCAACTGTAGGTTCCATATCAGATATTACTCCATCTTTGTTTTTCATGGCATAAAACTTGCGTAGCTTGAGCTTTCTGACTACTTTATATATATTGCATCGCGTACTGGCATAATCAAAGTCGCATGGAGATGCATAGGATAGGCCAAGTTTAAGAATATTTTCCTCCTTCTCTGTGAGTGTTAACTCAGTTAGGTTTACAACAGTGCGGTTGGTGGTTACCTTTATTCCTGTTGAGGGGCATTGCTTCGCCCTGTTCCACCTCCTCTCTTCTTCTTAGATCCTCTTTTTTGCCACCCGCGACCTCTCGCGGCGCCTGTAGTTTGCCCTGTGTTTTCTTGACTGCCCCTTGCATGGGACCTTAGGGTGTTCCGCCTGTCCTGGCCTAAAAAAACAATCTCCTGGCCTGGTGTGAGCTTTGGTTGGTTCGCCGCTTGTTCCTGTCTGCGGCGATCTGCTTCAGTGTCTGTGTCAGGATCAGAGCTAATTGTAGCATTGGAGGATTCACTCATCCTGTTGGTTTCCGTGGCCGCGGAACTGGTATGGCTAGGGGTTTTTTTCGCTTTTGATTGTTGTTGTTTGGGGCCACCCCTGCGCAAGGTTTCAAATTTACGCGCAAAAGTAAAAATTTGGCCAAGCTCATAATCATTCCTATCTCTTTGGAATTTATATGATTTTCTTGCCACAATTTTTGCCTCCTCCTTTTTGAGACGTTCCTGCATGATTTTAGAAAGTCTAGTTTTTTCATCCTCTTCCCCCAGGCCATCAATTTCCTCTTGTAAATCCGCTATTTCTGTGAGGAGTTTGGCTCTGTCTATGTCTGCGTATTTGATAAGTACCTGCACCTGACGTCGCGATGCCTCCAAATTGATTTCTGCCCACTCTTTCATCAAGTCGGCGTTTGGATTTTCATAGGTGGGGGCTGTTAATATTCTTAAACCCCGCGGAATGCGATTCACCTCAATATAGCGCTGCAGTGACTTTGACTCCCACCACTTGGCTTGCTCTTGAAATGACTTTTTTTCAAGTATTTTGAATAGTTCTTTAATTTTGGTTGTGCTGCTGCCACTAGCTTCAGTGTTCTTTTTCCCTTGTATATTGGTAGGGATAGGGGTGTCGTCGGAAAACATTGATGCAGCTAACGTTTCCCGCTCCCTTACGCTGTCACCCGACATCTTTCTGCAATATTTAAAGTTCTACTGGTGCTGTCTAGCAATCCGTTTTGAATCACCGGCAGTCTAAACTCGCTCCCAGTTTTGTCCTCTCTCCTTTTCCCAGCCGTTGCAGTGTCTTAGAGCTTACTTGATTACGCGCCTGTATTCCTCTGGTCCGCAAACCACCGTCACGGTAGCAACTCGAGCCCGAGTCGCATGCAGCCGTAGGCGCTTGTTAATCCTTCGCTCTGTATTCCGATCAGTTTCCGGAAGCTGGGGGTCAGACGCCGTACTCCTTCCGGAGCTTGTGATTTCCCTGAACGCCGTCCAGAGAAAGAGATTTGAATTGTGGCGTCGACCAATTATCAAGGAGGGTCCCGTGTAAAGCCAGGACGAATCCCACTGGCTATATATCCTGAACTCCGTTTCACCACAAGCTCGCGCAGCTCGCACAGCCAGCAAGTAGACTCCGGACACGGACCTCGAGGTACTTCACAGATTTTATTTGGCAGAAAGAGTCACAGACGTTTCGGCTCAGCGGAGCCTTGATCACATGACAGCGATTGCAATGCAAGGTACACCTTTTAAAGTGATAGCGAGTGGTTAACTGAAATCACCTGTGCAAACTTACGAGTAAACATGAAAGACATACTAGGCAATGCACCCAATTCTATTTACAATTCCGTATATATATATGTATTGCCTACTGGCGGTCGCCAGTAGGTAGTTATAGTTAGGATTGGCTACCATAGGAAATTCCAAACATTCTATTGGGAATAACTTTGGTGTAGATTGAGGGATCTGCCTGTAATTTTCCTTAAATGGTCTCGCTGCGCTCCGCTCCTTAACCTGAAAGTTTCGGGGGGATTCGTGAAGTGGGGGCTGAGAAAAAAGGGAGGTCCGAAAATGTGTTTTCTCCATGTTAATTTCCATAGGACGGTCTGACAAGTCTACAGCCTGAACCGCTGAAAGGAATTACGCCAAACTTGGCAAAATTGTAGGGACTGGTACGCAGATGTGCCTTTGCTATGTTTGGTGAAAATTGCTCCAGTGGTTTTTATGAAAATTAACTTCAAAAACACATATATATCTATAGGCGCTCTCCGAGCGTTCACAGGTGTGCGTACCGGGCCTGCCAATAGCGCGTTTGAGAGGACCCGTCTCGCAAGAGGCCAGCGGAAAATATTGGCATTGTGGCTTCTAATTTTCCAAGATATTGGATGTTCTGCGGGCCAGCCTCAGGGAAAAGGACTTATATTTGGCCGTTGCTACTCAGCAACCTGTGACTGCACGGGGACACTAGATCACGGCATCTTGGTGTCAGGGCCCGATAGGATCCTTTGAACTGGGGCCGAGGCGAAGGGGACTCGAGACAGCCATGAACACTTTTAAATTGGGACATTGAGGCATCATTCAGCCCTCACGCTCCTTTACCCAGGCACATCAGCACGCATTGAAGCGTAACATAGATCCGCAATCGGCATCCACTGAAGAAATGCAGGCTGGGATTTGCAGTCTTCCACATCAGACTGCAGGTGCAAGCAATCAACAGGCGGAGCTTGCTATACTCCCGCCAATGGGAGTGCCGTGACCAAATAAAGGAGGGACTCTGTGTCATCCAGTGCAAGTAGGCATCCGAAGAAGGCAGGAGCCGAAATGCATTATGCCTTGCATTTGTGAAATAAATGGTCGCTGTGAACTCCCCTGGTGTGTCCTCGGGTCTCTTCGTTGGAGTGATCTTCCCTGCATATATATATATATATATATATATATATATATATATATATATATATATATATATATATATATATATATATATATATATATATATATATATATATATATATATATATATATATATATATATATATATATATATATATATATATATATATATATATATATATATATATATATATATATATATATATATATATATATATATATATATATATATATATATATATATATATATATATATATATATATATATATATATATATGTATTGCCTTGGGAATAACTTTGGTGCAGATTGAGGGATCTGCCTGTAATTTTCCTAAAATGGTCTCGCTGCGCTCCGCTCCTTAACCTGAAAGTTTCGGGGGGATTCGTGAAGTGGAGGCTGAGAAAAAAGGGGGGTCCCAAAACGTGTTTTCTCCATGTTAATTTCCATAGGACGGTCTGACAAGTCTACAGCCTGAACCGCTGAAAGGAATTACGCCAAACTTGGCAAAATTGTAGGGACTGGTACGCAGATGTGCCTTTGCTATGTTTGGTGAAAATTGCTCCAGTGGTTTTTATGAAAATTAACTTCAAAAACACATATATATCTATAGGCGCTCTCCGAGCGTTCACAGGTGCGCGTACCGGGGAGTGCACCCGGCGCGCTACCGGAGTGCGCGTGCGGAAAGCTGATTGGCTGTCGGGTGTCTGTCAACCTTCTAAACAGTCCGGAGAGTCCGCCATCTTGTGTCTCTGTAGAATTGTAAGACAAGAGGTGAAAAAAGAAAGGGGGATATAATTAAAAGGGGGCAGAGTAGACAAGCCCTGACCCCCTAGGTTTTCTGAGGGGGGCCTTGAAGGGCTAAAAAACGTTTTGTTTTTTTAAAAAATTTTTGTGGGGTAAGTGCTGGCGGCGCTCCCGGGGACACTCTCCGGTACGCGCACCCTGAGTGCCCCACGGGGAAAAACAGTGTAACATGGGGCCAGGCCCATGTGAAAGGTATTTACAGATACGTCAGTATTTCAGACGTATCTGTAAGCGCAAAAGTGATGCATTGCTAGAGTGTGTCACAAAAATGATGCAACTCCAGCAATGCATCCTTTCACATGGGGCAAGTCCTATGTGAAAGGGCCTGCATCAGTCTTACGCCTGCTGTGAGGCAGGCCCAAGATTTTGACACAACGGCGTCCTAAAAGTGACGCAGTGAAATCTCATAGATTTCACTGCGTCACCTCTTCGACCCTTTCTTGCGTCAATACGCCCCTTTTGCATATATTACACCTGACGTAGGTATAATGTGGCACAGGGGTTTACAAAGTGACGCATCTACCTAGATGCGTCACTTTGTAAATATGACTGAATAAGGTGTATTTTTTACAGCACTGGTGCGTCACAAAAAGTGACGCACCGGTGGCGTAAAAGTGACGTATGGCCTCATAAATGAGGCCTTCAGTCTTCTACTCATGCGTCATATTTAATTTATGACGCATTATGTTGCAAGTACTTACAGATACGTCAGTATTTCAGACGTATCTGTAAGCGCAAAAGTGATGCATTGCTAGAGTGTGTCACAAAAATGATGCAACTCCAGCAATGCATCTTTTCTTACCCTTCCACACCCCCGTTCCTTTTCTACATTTTCTTTGAATATCCACATTCCCCATGTTCACTCTCCTTCTCCTCACTCTCCTTCCCCACACTCACCTTCTTTCAGTCCCCCTACTTCACTTCCTTTCTCCTCTCATACCTTTCTGTGCTTTCTTACTCATTTTCCTCTCCTTTATCAATGCACTCCACTTCACTTACTCTTTTTCATTTTTTTAAGAACATAGCTCTTTGATGCGAATTGGAGGTAGTTCTGAAAAGAACTTTTTTTTTCTTCTTTTTTCTTTTTTTAGAACAAAAACAAAAACAGGGAATGGAAACTGCTCAACAGGAGCAAAAAACAAAACAAATTTAGGGCTGGGAACGGCAGCGATGGTTCTCCAATGCTCGAACCATGAGCAGAACACTTTGTTCCCCATAGCAAAGTAGCTGATCACAGTCTCTGCATTTAAGGATGCCTTTGTTAAAAGCAGGCTGAATATTCGGAACCAGCTCTTGCGATCACCCCCTCACCAATGTTGTTGGTCCTCCGGTTGATGTAGAGGCCCCATCACTGGGTACCTCTCGTGCCAGAGCCCTGACACTTTCCCGGGCAAAATTCTGGGGGTGCCTCCTCTCCACATGGCGAATCATTGTGGAGTTCCCAAATGAATATTTCTTAGTGGGGTCACCCCGTGACAGGACTGTGTGACAAATCCTGCACTCCACTTTTGGAGCATTTACTTTCTTCTGGTCATCAGGAATTGAAAAAAACTTCCAATTAAAGTGTTCTTTTACTTTCGGCTGAGGAACCTCTTCATCAAGGAATTCATTGGAGTCATCTTCACTGCTGGATGGTCTGGCAGCCATGATAATCCAAGATATCCAACAAAGAACCGAGAGCAAAAAGGCAGGTCTTGCAGTCACAAAAGTGAAAGAAGAAGTGAAGGAAATGGGTGGGAATTTCATTCTTTGTAAAAAAAACTGTTAGCAACCAATGAAAAGAGTTATTTTAAGGTCACATGACTTGACGCGCTTACGCTGCGAGCACCGAAGCGCTTCCGGGGGCGCTTACGCGGCGCGAACGTAGGCGCTTCCGGGGGCGCATACACGGCGCGAACATAGGCGCTTCCGGGGGCGCTTACGCGGCGCGCCTAAGTGACGTTTCGATAGTTTCACGGAAATGCAAAATCATTTTCATTTCGTAAATCAAAAATACTGCTTTTATAAGTATGGTACTAAATGTCTTGCGTTATTATTTACTTTTCATACATATTTTTTTACACGAATGCAGAAAAAGCGCTCTGGGTGTGCTCTCCGGAGAGCTTACCAGTGCGCGCACCCAGAGCGCCTACTAAATTCTTCATCCAGACACTTATACATCCACTCATTCCTCAATATGTAAAACATATTTAAACTTTACAGAAACACACAGACACTGGATGTTGTCATCAGTGATGTCATTTGAGATGTCATCAGTGATGTCATCAGTGATGTCACTGACCATGTCATGAATGATGTAATATGAATGATGTAATATTTGACATCATCAGCAGTGGATTGCGGGCGCGCGAGTTATAGTGAGTCCAACTAACTATAACGTGGGAATTTCAGTGGTTTTGTATGAGTAAAATGTCCAGCTAACTATAACTGGTGTTAAACCTATGGTTTTTTCAGTGAATTTCAAAGGTTTTTTAAATGCTAATTCCTAACTATAACGATTGTGAAACCTCTGGTTTTTTCAGTGAATATATATATATATATATATATATATATATATATATATATATATATATATATAGATGACCTAGCCAAACATAACAGGATGGAGCCAAAATTATGCTATTCCAGCCATCAGCCTATTCAGTGAGGAAGCTCTTGTTAGACTCTAAATACATAACACACAACATAGCTGATCTTGCAGTTGGAGTGAGTGGGCGTGGTACCACAGATTAACGAAGCTTTCATCAGAAATAGCAAGGCTCAGAAATACATTTCTTGGTAGTGTCACGTTGAATTAGAGCAAAACAAGCAAAGTGCACTGAAATTCAGCACAGATGGGATGCAGAGTTAAGTACGAGGCTGTAACAAAGTACTACACATTTGAAGGTTTGCAAAATGGCCAAGTACGTTATTGCTTGCTGCAGAGTTAAAATCACCAATTGGAATCAAAAATTAGCTAGCATTCGCGCCAAGAATTTTCAATTCTATTAAGGACACGGAGGCGAGGATTATGCTTCTCTTTCTTATATTTGCCACTCACAGCAGCCAATGAAAAACGTTTTGTATGCAAATAAAACTACATTTCCCATGATGCTTGTACATACATCACATCCTGTATAGCCCCATAAGAGCTGCTGTATCCTGTGTCTCCTCCTCTTTCTTTGCTCGAACATATACAGTCCACACATTAATAAATCTAGTCCATTTCACGGAATATGAGTCTCAATAAACATCCTTCAACATGGAGAACCAACATTAATAAATCCAGTCCTTTTCACGGAATATGAGTCTCAATAAACATCCTTCAACATGGAGAACCATTGTCAACTGGAAAGATCACGTCTTCTAAGCCAGAAGAACACCTGTTCCTTCTTCTTTACTCGAAGCTGAAAGGAATGAGAGGAAAAAACCCGTAACTTCTGCTGATACAGAATATCAAGTACATGCGGGTGGGTAATTATTACCAATACTGTAATAAACCGGGTGGGATAATCCGTGTCCTTAATAGAATTGAAAATTCTTGGCGCGAATGCTAGCTAATTTTTGATTCTATTACAGGACCGGAGGCTTCGGATTATGCTAGTTCAACGCTTATCAACACAATTACAGTCTTAAATCTCCCACCGGTACATACTATACTGCTTAAATAGAGTCTTAGAAACCCCATCAGAAGAATTAAAACTTGCACAACATTGTGAAGTAGCAAACAAGAATGATAAGTATTGTACTTGAGCAAACTGCGTCTCACAATAGGTTCTAACACCCTTTTTTGGCACAAGGCCCTCAACCATCGGCTGCAATAGCCTCGTACTCACATATAACATGTCAATAATCATCAACGATCGTATGAACATATACGTGAAAACCTCAGATATTAAATCTGAGAATCATCGTTGTAGGCCATGAGGCATGTGAAAAAACACCCATAAAGTGCATTATCTCGACTTCATGTGAACAGGCCCTGACCACACGCAGTTCAGACCTTGCTGACAGATTAACTTCCTAGATTACATACTGTACCTGTAAAACGCGGGCTTGCTTCGCCATAGTAACACCCGAAGGTGAAATGGCTCGTAACACAGCCTGACAATATTCAATGTCCAGTCGAAATACTATTATATGTCTAGTAATAAAAGGAATCACGAGAATTAATCCAGTTTGGAATATTTACGCCACCAAAAATAATTCAAAAGAAAAAATTTTACTCAAGTTCAGCAACCTGCACTGAACATAGAATGAGTCGCAGAAAACTGTCAAAAAGGACGCTATAAGGTGAACGTTACCGAAGTCCTCGTACATTATTGGTAAATAATTCCCAAGTAAAGAAATCAGTCATTACACAGCCGCCCAATGGCCTACATATCAACAAAGCGACCCTCTAACGCCGAAACGTCTGTCTGGAATGGAAGGACGTAGAAACACGAAAAGAACGGCCTCAGCGCGTTCAGAAAAATAAATCCAGGAAAGTAATGTAGATACCAGAAAGTAATGCAGATACTAGAAATCTGATCGTAAATAAAGCAAAGTCGGTACCCCTTAGGGAAAACTGTACTTACCACATCGCCATGTGTCAAACCCAGACCCGTGCTTACTAAACGGCAACGATGAATCTGCGGACTGAACCTCCCTGGAGAGCCATAAAGGCATCAGCCGTGATCTACATGAGTGCTACTTCATGAGAAAAGGGAAAATTGTAAGGTAAAGCAGGAAACCGGGCCGGCCTCCGCCGACCCAAGGGGCATTGGGATTTCAAAATAGGAGTCCACCCTGCACTTAAGTTGCGACCAGTTGCCGGAAATACCAGGAAAACCGGGTGGAACAATCCTTCACTGTCATGTAGGCTAAGGAGGTATACCGCAACAACCCAAATATGAAAGGTTCGGCAGAATGGCCGGAGTCCTGGAAGCAGTCCACTAAGAAGATGACCTATATGCCCATATCCGTTGATCGTTCCCGCAGTCGAGATATTGCGCATGCTGAACAGTAAGCCTCCAGAGGCGTGCACGATAAAGAGCCCGACGAACTGAAGGATCGGAAAAACTGTTCGAATGACGGTGCCCAACTTACCACTACCGTGGCACACACACAAAGGGAAACTCGTGCACCGAGACCATCGGAAAGTCATCCTCGCATTGTAGAATGGGTCGTACGACCACTGAGTCGCGTGGGATTGAGATAAACCAGTAACCTAAACTAAGAGCCCCATTGCCTGAAGGTTATGACCGGGCTATTCCAGCACATCAAGCTGATGTCCGGGAGAGGGAGGCCAAGGCCTGATAAGATAGACCAATCATACATATATGTATCTAATTCACTTGAGAGGTAAAACAACACGGTATTCGGAGGGTACTAGGGAGCCGAGGGCTTGGATAACCTATACCTCGCATCAACCCTTAGAACCGCCACCGGAACAACTGCCAACGTAGGGAAGGAGATAACCTGACTCTCCTGAACGCTATAGGCCCGAAGCTGCAGAAAACGATGGAAAAAATAATTAGTAAATAGACCAAAAACAAACTCATGCTTAAAGAATTGTGGTAGCAGAACGAAGTGGGCGTCAATCAAGCCCTGTCACCCTGAGTTAGGTAACGTCATACACGAGGCCCTGTTGATCACACAGGAACTGGAAGAACCTGGATATCAACATAATTAGTTCAGGAGGCTCTTGCGCTCCTATCGATAGTTGTCATCCTCCAATATATAAATATATATATATATATATATGTATTCCAACATCATCCCCAAGGGACATCCGTATACAATATATATGGTAGTGCAAAGCACAGCTCAACGGAGGAGTCAAGGGGGAGCCAACCCTGTGCACACTAAAACAGAGAAATGAATAATGTATCAGCTCCTCAGCAAAGCTGTAGTCATTATACCAGCCCAAAGGGCGTCGGAGTCTTAGTAAAATACAAGGAGCGTGTGCGCACTCCGAGGGCCAGCCTATTGTTAAGCCTGGAGGCTACCAGGAAATCTGCTCAGGTAAAGCAGGAGGCACTGAGACCTCAAACACAGCAAACAGGGGACGCCTGCGACGTGTGTAGGCCAATGTGCTCAAAATTAAGCCCAAAATTGTGCCCAAGAGGGTTACGCACACCGGAGCGTTATGACTCCATAACCGCACTCGGCTACTAGGGAAAGCCTTTGGCGGAGAAAGCGCGAGACCGCGCAATAATTCAAACAACCCATGGAAGTGACAGGAAACTTGTGCAATGTGGAAACAGCATAGTTGGAACCTAATCTAGGAGCAAAAATTCTAGACACAAACCAGTTATCCATTCCATCATGGCGCAAGGCTATCGCCGCATTTCAGCTCCAGAGGGAGTGTTTGGTTCAGTTTGCGGCCGAGGCCAGGCCGTCCATGAGGATCAATGTCACCGGCATAAGCAGAGCGACCTCTCCACTCCCGCAGGAGCGATGTGTAAGTTGTTTCTTTGGGTGAAACCAAAAAGATACCAAGCGCACTCCAGTATAACTAATAAAAACAGACACCAGGAGAGTATGAAACTTAAATGTAGGCAGAACACGAATACATAAATTATAAATATTAATCACCATTTGATAATCGGAAAAAACATTGTCTGGAGAGCCTGGGATCGAACCCTGCACCACAGGAGAAGAGGCAACAGCCGTGCCCCGGGGCCACTTAAAGTGTTTACAGTTCCTCTGAAATAATGGCCTATAAAGTATTTACAGTTCCTCTGAAATAATGGCGCCTATAAAGTGTTAACAGTTCCCCTGAAATAATGGCGCCTAGCCAGTATCGAACCGGGGACCTTTGGGGCGCCAGTTTTCTCACGTAACCGTTAAGCCAAAGCTTAATGAACCAATATTCGTGAAGCTGATGAGGTCTGAAGACCCTGAAATGGGGAGCGAGGCTATCGAGGGCAGCGCGGCATGTGAATATCAGCGGGAGAATAAGTAAGCCTGATAAGGCCCCGCAAAGTTAAACATCTGAAATAACAGCCTCCTGTCTGAAATAAAGGTGCAACTTAACACCGCCGCGCTCTCAGTCCCAGAAGGAGCCAATGAAAGGCGACGCGCCTGCCTGTTGCATAAGCGAGCCATGACGCCGGCGGCATACCGCGGCCAGCAGGGACTGAAGCTGCGCCCGAACGGGCCAACTGAGCACACCACGTGGAGACTCAGCTGCGGGAGAGGGCGCCACACCCGTACGCCGCTCCCCGCGAGAAAAACTCGACTATGCCCGCAGACCATCGGGGGACTTGGAACTTGGCCGGAGAGGCCGCACTGGTAATCCCGCAAAGCTTTCACTCAGTACGCCGCTCCCAGCGGGAGCCGCTCCGTCCCATTAAGCAGAAGACCAATCAATGGCGCCCGCGGGCGCTGACTCCAGAGAAGTACGGCAATCTTAGCCAAGGCAACAAATAAATAAATACTCTTAGTACAAAGGCCTCTTCTTGCCACAAGCATCAAACATAGCGCGATATAAGCGCAAAGCATTAACATAGCATTAAAACACTGGTAATATCAAGAAAGATAATCCAACAGTCAATTAAGACATAAGTCACAGCAAAATGTTCGGAGCACTTAACTGTCTGCGTGAGCAGCAAAGAAAGAGGAGGAGACACAGGATACAGCAGCTCTTATGGGGCTATACAGGATGTGATGTATGTACAAGCATCATGGGAAATGTAGTTTTATTTGCATACAAAACGTTTTTCATTGGCTGCTGTGAGTGGCAAATATAAGAAAGAGAAGCATAATCCGAAGCCTCCGGTCCTGTAATAGAATTCCAGCAAGGCTGACCCAGCCTTCAATTTTATGAGGTATGTGAACTGGGTGCCTTTAAAATGGGTAATAGTAGCATCTGTTATTTAGAAGGCTCAGAAAAGGCAGAAGTTTGATATGCATCCCTGCATAAAAAAACACGCTATTGTAATAAGGTAATATAAAATCGCAGCCTGCCTTAGACTAAATTAAGTGGTAAAAAATTAAGAAACCTAGATATAAGTGCAGGAAAAATCGACAAATATCTAAAAAGTGGCTCTGTGGTGCGGTAAAATATTTCAAGTGTAAAGGGTTGGGGTTCTTAAATGGGTAGGGAGAAATAACACGTAAATAAAATACTGTACACCATGTGAAGGTTACATTTAAAGAAGCTTTGGAAGTGCTTTCCAAATGTAAAATGGAGTCATTATTTTCTCTTTTAGACAGTGTCTCGAAATCACATTTTGTTGCTATAGTTTGCAGTATTCTGTTTGCCCTTTAAAGTGAGCAGGTCTTTTGTTCAATTCCCCTTTCCTTTTGGTAATGTCCACTGGTTACACTGAAGGTAGGTAAGGCCTGATGTTGGCCCAGTGTCTTTCCTCGATTCTCTTCTCTTCTTCCTTGACCTTGTCGCAGACAGAAAGAGGCTAACGTGCCGTACAGTTAGTGCCATCTGACACAATGAAACATGGATATGTGCTTCTGTATTTTCATATGTGCCAATGCCAACTGTACTAGCACCCCCCTAGTTGCAGTGGTTACTAGTTAACTATGCAAGCTTTGTTCCTTTCACGATTGACCAAACGTGTCTTCAGGTAAAACACACATGAGTGTACACACGCACCGCAGTTACTGCATAGTGTTTTGGGACTGCATCAAAAATTCACTTACTTTTGCATTAGTCTCCACAAACATTCGTTGCTGTGCATGTCTTTGTATAAGTGTGCAAAGATGCGTGATCCTGTGCACACACCTTTTCTGCACACACAGGGGGTCTGAGCACGGTGCAATATTCTTCGATGGGTCGCAGACTACACTCCGGGGAGTGCATGGCTGGAAGGGTGGTGTACTTGCTGTGAGCCTATGTGAGAAGCATGTGTCAGTGACCAGAGCGGTGCACTTGCTGTGTCTTGAGTTGTAGCACTTAGCAGTGTGGTGGAAGGAGTAGTGAGAAATAGGAGGGCTCAGATATAATTGGGTGCCTGCTTTAGTTTAGCCTATAGGTCTCGTATTGAATTTATGGTGATCACAGAAGTTTTATTCCGATCAGTATTTGGTTCATCCTCGTTGGTAAGCAACTTTGTGGGTCTGAAAGGTGAGTAGGCAGGTCAGGGAGAGAAAAGAGATCTGCATGAGTGGTCTGTGCTACAGCTATGCCTTACGGAGCGAATACGGAATTCCAGCTTGAATTATGGTGAGGGATGGAAACATGACCTCAAGGTACCAGCCATATGTCACAGGTCTTTTTATGCATGGCCTCTTTGGCACTGAGTGGTTTAGCTTGGGTAGATTGATGGCAGCTTCCTGACAGTTTCAGTCTGTTACTGTAATAGCCATCAAACCGGTTAACGTGCTTCTTTTAGAGCCACCTGGAAGGTACAAGTGTCGCCCAGCTTTCAGGGATTATAGTTGACAGTGGTAGATTGCAACTGTGGTACGTCCAGTGGCATTTGAGTGACTGTTGGCTAGGCTGTGCTAACTACTTCCAGGAACAATAGTGTCTGATTGAAATGATTGTGGGACTTTCTGGACACCTTTTCTGACTATGGGTGTTGTTCATTTTTTATGCTACAGAACCTAATTTTTTTGCATCGTCGTTTCATGATCTCTTGCTGAATGTGAGACGGCATTTCATATGTTCTATCTTGCCTGGGAAGGAGTTCCATAGCTTTGCTATCTGTACTGAGAGTGTAGTTCCACGATGGTCCTTTCCTGGTGGGAAGGAATGAAGAGCTACGGTGCTAATCTTGAGCATGGTGTCATTTTTGGGGCTTTCAATGTAATTTCATCAGTAGATGATGCTTTTCTCCGGGATGCCTCTGTGGATGAGGCAAAGTGCCCTAAAAAAGGCGAGCGTCTGGCTGTTTGCAAGCAGTCTAATGCTTGCAGCACTGGTGTTATGTCTTCCCTTGGTGGCTATGGACTCCACAAGTTAGATGGATTCTACAGAAAACCTACAATAAAATTGAGGTTTCTGTATTGTTAGAACTTAGAACACCTAGAACCCAGAGAATAACACACAGTCAGACAGCGCTCTTCTCGGACATCCAAGACGATGCACAAAAACAAGCTGCCACACGCTTGTCTGCTTCACATGTGATCCTGTAAGTCACCTAGGAATAGCTGTGAAGATGTCCTAGAATACAGTGTGCTGGCTGAGATCCTAGGTATAGAAGTCAGCTCATACAGGGGCTAGTGGGCTGTTTGTCCCTCTGGGTCTCAGCGGCATGCAGGCCAGTGCGCTCCTCTCTTTGGCTAGCAGCTCCTCTTTGGCTCCTATGATTTCACTTTTGATAGCTATACCTTTCTTCTTACTTTGATGATACTCACATCTGAGCTCATGCTGCTGCACTGAAACAACAGATCACCAGCTTCACCGCCTTGCAGATGCACTTGAGACATTGAGGATTGGTGAGACCTTACGGGGCCTGACGAGAACTCAACACGCAGGTTCTCCAAGATGGAAGGAAATGGAAGGAAATTCTAAAGAACAGCCACATGACTTCCCAACCATCGTAGGTGACACTTTTCTAGGCAGCACCAGGTCCAGAAATGTTGGAACTATCATTTGCTCACAGATCACATTGTTCTCAGCGATAAACTGTATCCAGCTATCGCTGCCATTTTCCTAAACTATGACAATATTGTTCTCATTTCCCCCAGTTTTTCCTATACATGTTTTCAGCACGCACATGTGCTCCTGACTATGTAGCTGTTATTTCAATGGCATCCAATATGTCTATGCTCCACAATGCTGTGTGTGCTCTCTTTCTGACTGCAGAAGAGTAAAGCCTGTGAAGTGGTCTTGAATCGCTGTCTCTGCAACCCAAAACTGCATGTATTAATGTGGGTCTTTTATACATGGGTGTGTGTTCTTGGTCTCAAATACCTGGTTGTCTCTGCTATAAGTTTCTCTTACAGACAGGTCTTTGGGAGACAGCATAGTGGAGAGAGTTCTGTACCCGGGGGTTATGGGAAAAGGCAGGCACAGTCTAGTTGACTTGGCTTGCTTGGGCTACATTCAGTACAGAATGTATATATTTATTGAGTTTTATATAGCGCTGGCTAGACCCGGAGGTATCAGAGCGCTTTACATGAGGTAGAAACATTTTTTCAGAACATGGTTACAATGTTACATTAGTTACTGGAGCTTAGTTGCATGAATTACATGAGTGCAAAAGCATAGCATAAACATGAGGAAAAAATAGGCAAGGGGAGAGAAGAATAGGGGAGAGATGGAAGGAATAGGGGAGGTAGAGGAGAATAATGGAGGGAAGAGGAGGAGAGGGTATTGGAGGCACAGCGGGGAGACAAGGAAAAACAGTGTCTGACGTCCGGCTGGGTAGGTGATGGCCGAGGGGTGAACCAGAACCAAACTCCTCTATAGCTGCATGGGTCAGCTCCACCGGTCAATTACCAAAGGTTGCTCGGGCACCGCATTACATACAGAAAGGTTATAGTTTCAGCCCAGGGGGGCATAATCCAGAAAGTTCCAACGAGTGCGCCGGTCACGGTGAACGGTGCTGTGCTCCCAGCGGTAATGGGGTAATAACCCAGGCCTCCGCTGTGTGAGACTCCCTTGTCTCTGAGACTCCAGGGCATACATCCTGGATCCCTCCCCAACAAGTGGTGAAGGAGTGCTTTGGAAAAGGGCCCACTCATGGTGGCCATTGTTAGAAAATTGGTGTGTCAGATGTCCCCAGAGGCGGCTATTTAACCTAATTTCGCTTCAATAGATCGGACTAGCTGGTTCGGCCATTTTGATTCTTACTGAAGACCTCTTTTTTTCTGATCTAGGGGTGTTGGTAGAAATTCCATTATTTGTTTCTGCTTCAGGGGTGAAGACATCTTTCTATTTTGCTTCAATAGATCAGATTATCTGTCTCGGCCATTTTGATTACTAGTAGAAAGCAAAATGAGACGCTGCTAAAGAATACTAAGCACAAATATCAGAAATAGTTGTTATGAGCATTCCAGCGTGCAGTCTCACAGTGGAAGGTGAAAGCTCTCCCAGTGCAACTTGAGTGGACGACATCTTAGGGTCAGGCAGCTTGAAAAACTAGTGCAGCTTGAGCATTAAGAACATGGTAGGCTGCAGTTGAGATGGAGTACCTTGGTGAAGAGAAGAGAAGTCAAAAGGCATTTCAGTAGCGGGCACTCACAAAAGCACTTTGTTACATTGCTGCTTGAGTGGATGCCATCTTAGGGTCAGGCAGCTGAACACTATTGAGTGGCTAAGCATTAAGAACATAAAGCAGGCTGCAGCTGAAATAGAATACCTTAGTGAAGCGAAGAGAAGTCATATGGCATAACAATAGCGGGCAGTCAGGAAAACACTCAGTTACATTGCTGCTTTAAATGTAAATGTAATTGTAGAAATTGTTCTTCAATCCCTCAGAGGGAACACGAGCGGCAGTTGTGCTTCTACCATGACTCGGTAGGATGATGAAGGCACTCACATGTCCAGCGCTCCGTGAGCCCAATGCTCCGATCACATTCGATGCCTGAAACTCAGGGTGGCACGGACCCTCGAGCCGGCAGCGGCTCCTGTGTTCTCAGGAGCAGGAGAGGGCGGGCTCTCCTTCTCCTGCCCAGGAATCAGCGCCCCAACAAGCTGGGTGCGGTAAGCGGCAGAGAGGAGAGTCACCCAGTGGCCTTGGCAACAGCAACAGCCCAGACTCAAAAATAGCGGTCGGTCTCTGAAACCCTGGGTGGCACGGACCCAGAAGCCGGCAGCGGCTCAGTGGTCTCGGTAGCAGGGCTGGTGGGAGGTGGGAAGCTCTCCCTTTTCTGCCCAGGGATCACCGCCACAATAAGCCTGGAGCGAACAAGAAGGAGAGTCACCTTATGACTCGGCAACAGCATCAGCCAGACTCTGGAGGTTCTGACTCTTCTCACAAGTCTGCGGCAATACCCAGGGAGCAACTTCATCGCAGAAAAGCCACTCAAGGAAGCCCTATGCAGGTTCAAAAACGGAGCGTCACGTTGCAGATGATACACCAGATGCTGGGATGTCGAGCAGAAGGGTGGATGGGGGGATATACAGGGATATTAACACAACAGTGATCCCCAGCCCTGGAGCTTCTCAGATGAGCTCCACAACGGCAGACATTTCTTTGACATTTGACACTTGACCATGTAGCCCAAGGGTATATAGTCTGACATGTTGGATCTGCATGGGGGGAGGGTGTTTAAAAGGAAATTAGCAGACAGGTAAATAGGCCTTATTGTCAACGTTTGAAGGTTCTGTATTTTGGGAGGGTAGGGAAGGTAGGTGATAAGATGTATAATGAGATTTTAGTTTTGTAAGGCTTTTGGCCATATACGTTTTATATAATGCGCACCTGTTTCAACAAAGCAGCCTTTTTAAACATAACAAGACTCAGTGGTATGTGAGTGCTTCCTTTTTACCCAAGAGATCTTGTTAGTTTCAGACTCACCAACTGACTCACAGTAGCTGTATAAGAATGTGGTGGCCCTTACATATCGATGAGACAAATCTCTAGGGCTACCTGCCTGGAATCTTGAAGGCAGTGTCCATGTAGTTCCTTTGGAGAAGGAGCCTATAGTCTATCAATGTACTCTCTCCTTACCAAGGGTTCAACAGGGCTGTACCAGTGCTAAGATGTCTTTAGCCCTTAGCACTTTAAGACAATGCTCACACAATCAGCGGAGTTGAGTTGCTCGTCATTGACTGTGGAGAGGCTCACATTCTAAGTTGTTATTGTCACAAAATGTATTAAGCCTTCACCGGCTACAGTTTAGGACTCAGCTGGATACGTTTTTTTGCAATTACTACAGTAACATGTCTTCATATAGGATTAACAGTAGCATGAATACCCCTCCCTTTTGCGGACTCAATGCTTATTATGTTCTGATTCGAGTAGTTACTGACTGCTACTGAATCTGTTGCAATGTATGTGTTTTTTGGCCATTAGACTATGCATGCCCAGCAGAAAATGCACATAGATCTTTACTGGCTAAATATTAGAATTGACTGACACCAATAGACATATCAGGCACCAGTTACCACCAGTTCCATTATGCAACTGGAATCAATTGGAACTTTCTTGTTAGCAGTTTAATGTATGCTATACAATGATCATGCTTACAACTGCATCTAGAAGGCATTGGGGATATCTGTAGTCCCAAATACAATTATTCATGAAACCCTTTTGATATAGTTTGATAGATCACATGCTAAAATCCTCGTTGATGGATTTGGTTCACCATTAAAAGCATGCATGGCTGATGTGTAAGTTCAGCTGAAGGATGCTGTTGGGCATATAAATACATATGTATACACTTATGATTTCTCTTCTCCTCTTTCTTTAGTATCCTGCACGAATAGGTGTAAATGGGCTTTCTCCTGGCCGTTGATATGCATCCTATACTTCAGTATCCCCAACTGCAGCAAACCTCGCTGGGAGAATATGTTCATGCTGACATTCATGATGTCTACACTGTGGATTGCTATCTTTTCTTACGTCATGGTGTGGATGGTAAGTGGCATATATCAAAAAATGGTACTGAAATGTGTGAGCCATTGGTTATGTTTACTCGCTTCTTCAAGCAAGATAACGTGCATGTTGAATGTATGTTTTATTGCTGTAAGCTGAGGGCGGTAATGGCTGTTATTTGCACGCCCTTCAATTACTGGCCTGAGTCAAATACAGGGTTGTATAACTGGGGTAGTTTGCAGCTATTAATTCTCGCATTATAAGCTTTTTTACATTCTGTGTCAATCCCGGCATTCTCTGGAGTAAGACAATTATCTCCTATATTTCAGCTTCTTCTTTAAAAACACTACATTGTTATTTAGAATTACTTTGATGACAGATGGTGTTATTCAGAGTTTTGCGAATGCTGGGCATCCACCAAAAAGTGTGGAAGTCCCATTCAAAATACTAAAAGTGCAATGTTGTCGATTACACAATATGGCAGACTAGACATCTGCCAAATTGTTCTCACAAAACAAAGAGGAGGACATTGCTGTCTGCTTCATTAATTGCCTGTTCTTCACAAGCTGCATTGAGGAGAAGAAGATACCCAAAGTGATTTTGAGCTAAGAACCCCTGAAATGTGTTAAGGCTCATCATTTTATTTTTTGGTGCTTACAGTTAACAACAGTAATTCAGGTAACATTTCACCGACCCCATATCTTTGAACCCATGGGGCACATGCATCAAGGTACTTTGCAATCGTTTGTGCCTTACATGTGCACCATTTTTTGTTAGGGGTGCCTCAGGGGGGCCTTTGGCCCCCAGGCACCCTTGCCTTTGCATTACCCAACTAGCGGTTACCAATTAGGTAATCACAATTTAGGCAATGCAAGACCATTCCATAGGAAAGAACGTAGTTGCAATAGGAAATAGTGATTCCCTAATTGCATTTGCAATTCTTGCAATTAGAGAATCGCTATTTGCAGCCTGTTTTTATGCATTGGATTTTGTGATTATCAAATAGCGATTTCTTAAAAATCGCTATTTGGTAATCGCAAAATGTAACTTTCATGCATGTGCCCCCATATGTATAATAAGAAGGAAATACCTATTCCAACAATGCAAGATCCATTATAACTATATTCAAGTCCATATATAGCTGCAGTCAACAATAAAAATATGAATTATACATATTCTTGTTACACAGGCTACCCCAAGGATGCCCAGTAGAGGATTCTGTTTGGATTAGACTCGCCGGAAGCCTCTCAAAGTGTATCGTCATTGTGCCCCAGCGACACCGGAGGGAAGTCACAGAGTGGAGGTGGGAGCTGCTGTAATGGGAGTTCCACACCTGTCGTGAGTCCGACAGGCTATGATAGGGTGTGGTGATCAGTCCAAGTGGAAGGACTGTCCTGCGGATCCTCGAGTGTAGCCAGCAATTCCTTCCAATCTGATGCTATTGATCTCTTCCTCAGCCCTTTCACCTCTTCACACCATGACACCTTAGCTTCGGCTGTACCCCACTTCGATGTCACCACCCGCCAGCATGCTACCCCCAGGAGTGCAGTAGCCTTCCAGTTCATAGCTATTATTCTGCACACAAGCAACAATGCCAACTCTATGAAGCGGGTTGTGGTCCCCCTATTCTTTCTCTGCCTGGAAAGGCCTTAAACATAGCCAGTCATACAGTCAAATTCATTGCGACCTGTCATGGTGGGCAATGTATTTGTGGCTTCTGTCCAAAGGTTGCAGGCCAACCAGCACCTCCAAAACATGTGGAACAGGTCCTCTCCAGCAATCTGGTAGCGTGGGCAGGCCGATGAAACTTCGGGATAGTTTTTTATGAAGCATGCTGGGGTGAGGTACACCCTATGCAGAATATTGTGTTGGAAATATTGGGAGCAGGCGTTATGGGAGCCCATTCCTTCGAGGTTAATGCATGTCCAATGTCTCCGTCTCAGGCCTGTTAAAGACAGTCTATGGGTCCTGTAGCATGTGAGTGTGCGCTTTGGTCAGCCACGTAATCAGCCAGCTGCCTTTGCCCATCATGTGCATGATGTGTACCACCGGACGCAGGTTAGGTTCCAAGTCCACTATACCCCAGTCTCCCCATCTCTTCCACCAGTCTCCTATAGCCTAGGAAGTTGCCCACCGGGAGGCCGAAGTTGTCCATCTGTTGATCGAAGAGGATGAGGGTCAGATCCAGGAACAGGTCACCCAGTATGCTGACGCCCTCTGCCTCTCATTGTTTCATACCCCCCTAGACAATCTGTTCTCTGAATGTTTGGATGGATGAATAAACATCTGCCTTTCAGCAACAAGATACCCTTTGTGGTGTACCCACTGCTTTACAAATACACATTATGTTGTGTTTATGAGCTCAAGTAGATTCCATGGGCATATTGGGCAATATCTGTCATGAGGTGTAAGGCTCTCGTAAAGCTGCCATGTGCCACCTGCAGCAGGCCGTTTGCAGGCGGTGGTGGCTTTGTCCCATGTAGAAATATTTCCCTCACCAGCTACAGCGCCCTCTCACCAGGGATATGGCCTAGTTCCTCCACCTGTCTCTCAACCTGCTATCGGGTGGGCCACTGCAGCTGTTCTGTTAAATAGTAATGTTCAAAGTTTGGGGTACCAAGACATCCCCGCACCACTGCAGCTATGGTAGCCAAGATCTTGTCAAGCTTTGCATCTGTTGGTTCCAGTGGGATGCTCGCCGTCAACATGTCAGCCTGTGCCAGAACACACAGGCACCACCCCCAGTGTCCAGAGTTCCCAGGTGGTGAGATTCTTTGGTCCCCCATTGCCCCATGCACTGCGTGGACCAATTGGATATGTGCAAGCTTAGTCCTGGGGCTAGGTGGCATCATACATGGACAGTTGAGGCTTTGGGTAGGGTGGTTATCCGCGGAAGAAAGACAGAGTTTTGTACAGTCCAGCCTCTACAGTGAAGGACCCACTATGTTTTCTCTCAGAGGTCACTGCTGTGAGCTCTATGGGACCTGCTGCTCCATCCAGGCAATATTGCACAAGTTCCCCATCACCTGGGGGTGAGTGGGGCACAAGCAGTCCTGCCAAGGGAAATGCGAACCTTGCGAGGATGGGGACAGTTTATGCTAGGAGTTTGTTCAGTTGAATCCCTGGAATTAGTGTGTGGGGGCCTGTCCCCCCACATCTCATTTCAAAGCACCAACTGGCGGGGGAATAGGCCACTGATGCGAGGAGCGGTGGGGAGGGCTGCAGTGGCCTGGTAACACATGCTGCTTCCCCGGGGTTGTGCAGGGTAGAGGGATCACTGCGTCCAATTCCAGTACATCACAGCCCTGCACAGCTGAGTCCAGGGGTCCACAGTCGTGACACTGAGCCATACCTTATTCCACCCCATGCTGCCACCAGTTGGGCTCTCCTGTAGCATGCGCTGCTCCTCGGCAGCCAGGTGGCCACGGTGGCAGACCTGCAGCATTCGTTCTCCCAGGGCCGCAGCCCCCTTCCGCATTCCTCACGTGGGCAGTAAGCCACACCTTCTGTCTCTCGCAATCGTGGCAGGTCCTGCAGCCCACTTGATGTGCCCAGAGCCTCCTGTCATTGTCCCCCATCTGCTAGAGGATGCCTGGTGGGGGCTCAGTGCCGGTGCTCCCCCAGATGGGTCCAGATCAGTTTAAGGCCTGGGCGACTCAAAAGGACGTACTAAAGATGACAACAACATCCTTACCACAGGGCAGGAGTAACACGGCGGCAAAACCTCCACACACAATAAAAAATAAATTTAATATCTCAAAAGGTAGCAGGAGTGTTAACAAGATTGGAAGCCTACCAAAAAAAGCAGCAAGAAATATTGTCAGTAATTGATGTCTGTCGAGCTCAGAGACTCATGACTACCATGAGTGGAGCATCATTATATCTGGAAATATTAACATAAACACTGACACATCCTTAATAACAATACAATATTGATGGATGTTTTTCTGGAAAACCAAGCATTGCTTTAAGGGGGACACACAAACATGAAGGGCTGTCTTTGTCCTTTTTTTAAAGACCATTGTCTTACAATCATCCATCATTTTATCAAAAGAAAACACATTTCAGTTATAGGGGAGAAAATACTCGCTGAATTGTGATAGTACATGTGTGATATACATCATCAGTTGTAAATGCCTACTGGCTTATATTGGGAACACTATTTGTCCACTGAAATTTAGGATCCAACAATAATATATATATATATATATATATATATATATATATATATATATATATATATATATATATATATATATATAGGTATATATGTATATATATATATATATATGTATATATATATATATATATATATATATATATATATATATATATATATATATAGGTATATATATATATATATATACATATATAGGTATATATATATATATATATATATATATATATATATATATATAGGTATATATATATATATAGGTATATATATATATATATATATATATATATATATAGGTATATATATATATATATATATATATATATATATATATATATATATATATATATATATATATATATATATATATATATATATATATATATATATATATATTAACCATGTAAAAGAAGAAGACATGGAGAAGGTTTCGAATTGAAGATTTGGAAAAGAGAAAGCCAATGAACATTAAAGCTGGGCACTGTAAAATGTGGTCTCAATAAACAGGTAGAAATTCTCCTTTGGCTGCTCTAAAAATACCTTCTCTACCAAGAAATATCTACTGCTCATTTTCAACATGTTTACATTCCGTATAGTTTCCCAACTTTCTCTTAGTATCCAAACGTCAATTGTATGTAGATTCAGATGTTCTAATATACTGCTGTTCAAATCCTTTGTATCACAGAATCTGGAAGCCTCCTACCTGCCAAAATTAATAAGATGTTCTATAGAATAGCTGCAATTTAAAATATTGCTCTAAAACCTGTAAAGAGGTGAAGTCTTATTAATTTTGCAGTTAGGAGGCTCAGATCTTTGGCCGTCAGAGTAGCTGCACATGTTTATATGTCCTCACTCTGGCAGTCCACGCCCTGAAAATATCCCATCACCCCCTGCTGCGCCCCACAATACAGTCTCTTCGTCTCCTCAGTCCCCAGGCCCCTTATCACCTGTCAGCCATTTATGGGGGAGAAGTATTAATCAATGGGTTTACTAGCCCGCTGGCCCTCACAGGGGTGAAAACTCTTCCCTGTCCAGGATGTTGCAGCACTTTGGCCTCAAAGCTGTGCTCCAACAGACCACATTATGCCTAATGAACAAAAATTCCATTGAACAACACAATTAAAAAAAAGAAAATTGTCTGGACTCTCTTTCTGGTGAGTGGCACAAATGTAAAATTTGCCTTTTTCGTGACAGGACCCATTGGTATTCAGTCTGCAAGTTTTCGTGGCTTCCCGAAAAGCAACAAATGACATTCTGAATCCTGAATAGGGTGGACAATCTGATGTCTATTGACCGATGGGCAATTATCTCACTAGTCGTCCATCAATGATTTCCTTCAGTGGAGCCAGCAGAGTCTACACTGAAGGAAACATGATGGTTCAAGTCCCATAGCCTTTAATTCTGGATAAGTTATATAAATCTGGCAGTTGTGAAACGCGGACCAGCGGAGACTCAACGACTCGGAGGGGTGCAGCGTACTATGATTGCACTGGCTGCAGGCGCAGCACATGTGGCGCCGGAAGGGGCGTGAGAGGAGCTGAGTGTTGGGTAGGAGGTATTATTTGACCCGTCTAATAAGAACAGATTGAAGGAGAAATTATTGGCCCGCTATTACATTTTGCTTTGTTTTCTGATATTGAGGAACACTAGTGTGATCCATTTCTTTTGGCCCGGGATTTGCATATTTGCTGCGTTTAGAATCACCTTTTACCTGCCAGATTTACTTCCGGATATGGAGAACGTAAAGAAGAGGGTATTCTGAACTTTTAGGGCCGCAAGCTACCTACACGCAGCTTTAGGATTCATGTCTCGACCTGCCTGACTTACTTCCGGAAAGTGGGATCTTGTCTTGTAGACGATATTTCGTAATATTTTGAGCCGGGATGATTTATTAGACTTCGGAATCTGCCCCTTCCACGTAACTTATTGTAGGAGGCTACACAAACTGTTTTCCAGTCATGGCCGGACCGACTTGGATGTCTATGCTTTGAAAAAGTCTTAGTAAAAGACGAAACACATTTTGGCTATCGTGTGCTGGGAACATTTTAAAGAGTCGTTTTACACAGCGTGAATAAAGACTGCTGAACAGCTAGAATAATGTTTTGTCTTGATACCTGATTCTGATTAATGATGCTGTTCACTTTTGAGTATAGGGATATATATTACAGGCCCCATGAATTGTGAGTTTTATGGTTTATGACTTATATGTGACTTAAAGGAGTGCAGCTGAAGTCTCAACTTTTGGTATACTACCAATAAGTCGATTAACATATGTTTATAAACATTGATAAAGAAATATAATTTAGTTGAGATGTGGTCAAGTACTACAATTTCAAAAAAAATCTTTAGGAAAATGAATTGTAATAATATCAAAAGAATACATAATGGTGGATTTAATGATGTTGCAAGATTACAAATGGTTGACATTTCTAGTGTTCAGTTAATCAAACCCTAAACACTGACACCTAAATGCATGCATGCACCCTATTATAAGAATCACATTTATACCATTGAGATTTTATTGTGCTCCCTGAAAAGCAGTTTCTTCAAATTGGAATGGACCACATTCACCTGCACATTGGCGTCTGTGTAATTTAAGAGACAAGAGTTTGAAACATATACTAAATATCTACATAGGATTATAAGGCTTATGAGAAATCTATTTGAGATTTGTTTTTAAGGATATGAGTGCAAGGTACATAAAAAATGTTTGAGTACTGACTCTAATATTAATTGTCTATGAAGAGATGTTTTAAAGCATGGACAAAGTGAGCTCTGGCCCAGGACCCTAGACTTTTATGAGGCCCCCTGATTTATCTGGCTCTGTCCTTCACAAAGTCCTGTCCTGATGACCTTCAATGATTTTTAAACATAGATTGTTTTAAATTCCATTTTCCTGTACCACAGTATGTGGGTTGCAGTTTCAAACATTTTGCTGACAAATGTTGTGTTTCTCTTTCAGCACCATGCAACATCCATAAAAAGTTCCCTTTATGAGAAATGGCAGTGGGTCGCAGAGATTATTAGTAACAATATTTGTGAGCTGCTGCTGTATTACCATATTAAAAACACACATCACTATCCCTGAATATTACTAGATGAAAACACATTTGGAATTTGGACCAGTCTGCCTGTGAAGTTCAGTGACCTGGCCTCAGAGAGCATGAGAAATATGAAATTGTATCATAAATTCAATGTTGTTCTGAACAGGGGCCCCAGAAAAGGCTTGGCCCAGGGCCCCCGAAATCCTTAGGATATGTCCATGTGTATATGCATTGTTACTTTGTATGGACCTAGAAACCTAACATTGCCTGCCTTAGAAGTAGGTCCCTGAACAAAATGTTGAGCCCCAGTTACCAAAACAACAAAAAGAGATGAGTTGGCTGACCCATCATACTCTAGGGTTCTACAAATATGATCACTGAGGGATGTACTGATGGGCTCTGGACAAGACCACATGCCTTATCAATGGGATTGCTGATGAATTTGTAATTCATACACACATTAAGTATGGTACTGAATTTGTTGTATATATAGTTATATGTAAATGCAATCATATATATGTACAAAGCATGGTTAGAGCTCTGAGGGGTGGAGTTGGTGAACATATGAGGGCATTTAAATCAGGAGATATAAAATACCCCATAGCGGTTCGTGCCATAGAGTGTAAGGCACAGCGATAACACAGAAGTTTCCAATTCTTTGGTATTGATCATGTGGCCAGGGACCCCTGAGGTGGAAATAGATAATTGAACTTACGTCAGTGTGAAGCCACAAGGATTATGACATTGTGAGCAGTTGAAAGAGGATTAAATGTGGATCATGAGCTTCAGTATTTTTTGGGGGACTGAAATATTGCTCTCACTGCAATCTGACAGGTGTGTCATTGCCTCTCCATCAATGTAATCCTGGATGTATCTTTAGTCGTGCTGGTTTGACAATTTTAGGGGGGTTTTATTTGTGCCTTGCATATTGTGGTCTGCAGTGTGAGGGTCTATACGGTGGTTGTGAGATCAGATGTTCAGCCGATGAGGTGCTACCCAAGTATCAGCTTTGAGCTAATTTGCTCCTATTAATACTAATGATGATACTCATACACCAACTATATGGCGGATATGAAATCAGATGGCTGGCCAATAAGTCAAATACAGGGTTGTATAACTGGGGTAGTTTGCAGCTATTAATTCTCGCATTATAAGCTTTTTTACATTCTGTGTCAATCCCGGCATTCTCTGGAGTAAGACAATTATCTCCTATATTTCAGCTTCTTCTTTAAAAACACTACATTGTTATTTAGAATTACTTTGATGACAGATGGTGTTATTCAGAGTTTTGCGAATGCTGGGCATCCACCAAAAAGTGTGGAAGTCCCATTCAAAATACTAAAAGTGCAATGTTGTCGATTACACAATATGGCAGACTAGACATCTGCCAAATTGTTCTCACAAAACAAAGAGGAGGACATTGCTGTCTGCTTCATTAATTGCCTGTTCTTCACAAGCTGCATTGAGGAGAAGAAGATACCCAAAGTGATTTTGAGCTAAGAACCCCTGAAATGTGTTAAGGCTCATCATTTTATTTTTTGGTGCTTACAGTTAACAACAGTAATTCAGGTAACATTTCACCGACCCCATATCTTTGAACCCATGGGGCACATGCATCAAGGTACTTTGCAATCGTTTGTGCCTTACATGTGCACCATTTTTTGTTAGGGGTGCCTCAGGGGGGCCTTTGGCCCCCAGGCACCCTTGCCTTTGCATTACCCAACTAGCGGTTACCAATTAGGTAATCACAATTTAGGCAATGCAAGACCATTCCATAGGAAAGAACGTAGTTGCAATAGGAAATAGTGATTCCCTAATTGCATTTGCAATTCTTGCAATTAGAGAATCGCTATTTGCAGCCTGTTTTTATGCATTGGATTTTGTGATTATCAAATAGCGATTTCTTAAAAATCGCTATTTGGTAATCGCAAAATGTAACTTTCATGCATGTGCCCCCATATGTATAATAAGAAGGAAATACCTATTCCAACAATGCAAGATCCATTATAACTATATTCAAGTCCATATATAGCTGCAGTCAACAATAAAAATATGAATTATACATATTCTTGTTACACAGGCTACCCCAAGGATGCCCAGTAGAGGATTCTGTTTGGATTAGACTCGCCGGAAGCCTCTCAAAGTGTATCGTCATTGTGCCCCAGCGACACCGGAGGGAAGTCACAGAGTGGAGGTGGGAGCTGCTGTAATGGGAGTTCCACACCTGTCGTGAGTCCGACAGGCTATGATAGGGTGTGGTGATCAGTCCAAGTGGAAGGACTGTCCTGCGGATCCTCGAGTGTAGCCAGCAATTCCTTCCAATCTGATGCTATTGATCTCTTCCTCAGCCCTTTCACCTCTTCACACCATGACACCTTAGCTTCGGCTGTACCCCACTTCGATGTCACCACCCGCCAGCATGCTACCCCCAGGAGTGCAGTAGCCTTCCAGTTCATAGCTATTATTCTGCACACAAGCAACAATGCCAACTCTATGAAGCGGGTTGTGGTCCCCCTATTCTTTCTCTGCCTGGAAAGGCCTTAAACATAGCCAGTCATACAGTCAAATTCATTGCGACCTGTCATGGTGGGCAATGTATTTGTGGCTTCTGTCCAAAGGTTGCAGGCCAACCAGCACCTCCAAAACATGTGGAACAGGTCCTCTCCAGCAATCTGGTAGCATGGGCAGGCCGATGAAACTTCGGGATAGTTTTTTATGAAGCATGCTGGGGTGAGGTACACCCTATGCAGAATATTGTGTTGGAAATATTGGGAGCAGGCGTTATGGGAGCCCATTCCTTCGAGGTTAATGCATGTCCAATGTCTCCGTCTCAGGCCTGTTAAAGACAGTCTATGGGTCCTGTAGCATGTGAGTGTGCGCTTTGGTCAGCCACGTAATCAGCCAGCTGCCTTTGCCCATCATGTGCATGATGTGTACCACCGGACGCAGGTTAGGTTCCAAGTCCACTATACCCCAGTCTCCCCATCTCTTCCACCAGTCTCCTATAGCCTAGGAAGTTGCCCACCGGGAGGCCGAAGTTGTCCATCTGTTGATCGAAGAGGATGAGGGTCAGATCCAGGAACAGGTCACCCAGTATGCTGACGCCCTCTGCCTCTCATTGTTTCATACCCCCCTAGACAATCTGTTCTCTGAATGTTTGGATGGATGAATAAACATCTGCCTTTCAGCAACAAGATACCCTTTGTGGTGTACCCACTGCTTTACAAATACACATTATGTTGTGTTTATGAGCTCAAGTAGATTCCATGGGCATATTGGGCAATATCTGTCATGAGGTGTAAGGCTCTCGTAAAGCTGCCATGTGCCACCTGCAGCAGGCCGTTTGCAGGCGGTGGTGGCTTTGTCCCATGTAGAAATATTTCCCTCACCAGCTACAGCGCCCTCTCACCAGGGATATGGCCTAGTTCCTCCACCTGTCTCTCAACCTGCTATCGGGTGGGCCACTGCAGCTGTTCTGTTAAATAGTAATGTTCAAAGTTTGGGGTACCAAGACATCCCCGCACCACTGCAGCTATGGTAGCCAAGATCTTGTCAAGCTTTGCATCTGTTGGTTCCAGTGGGATGCTCGCCGTCAACATGTCAGCCTGTGCCTGAACACACAGGCACCACCCCCAGTGTCCAGAGTTCCCAGGTGGTGAGATTCTTTGGTCCCCCATTGCCCCATGCACTGCGTGGACCAATTGGATATGTGCAAGCTTAGTCCTGGGGCTAGGTGGCATCATACATGGACAGTTGAGGCTTTGGGTAGGGTGGTTATCCGCGGAAGAAAGACAGAGTTTTGTACAGTCCAGCCTCTACAGTGAAGGACCCACTATGTTTTCTCTCAGAGGTCACTGCTGTGAGCTCTATGGGACCTGCTGCTCCATCCAGGCAATATTGCACAAGTTCCCCATCACCTGGGGGTGAGTGGGGCACAAGCAGTCCTGCCAAGGGAAATGCGAACCTTGCGAGGATGGGGACAGTTTATGCTAGGAGTTTGTTCAGTTGAATCCCTGGAATTAGTGTGTGGGGGCCTGTCCCCCCACATCTCATTTCAAAGCACCAACTGGCGGGGGAATAGGCCACTGATGCGAGGAGCGGTGGGGAGGGCTGCAGTGGCCTGGTAACACATGCTGCTTCCCCGGGGTTGTGCAGGGTAGAGGGATCACTGCGTCCAATTCCAGTACATCACAGCCCTGCACAGCTGAGTCCAGGGGTCCACAGTCGTGACACTGAGCCATACCTTATTCCACCCCATGCTGCCACCAGTTGGGCTCTCCTGTAGCATGCGCTGCTCCTCGGCAGCCGGGTGGCCACGGTGGCAGACCTGCAGCATTCGTTCTCCCAGGGCCGCAGCCCCCTTCCGCATTCCTCACGTGGGCAGTAAGCCACACCTTCTGTCTCTCGCAATCGTGGCAGGTCCTGCAGCCCACTTGATGTGCCCAGAGCCTCCTGTCATTGTCCCCCATCTGCTAGAGGATGCCTGGTGGGGGCTCAGTGCCGGTGCTCCCCCAGATGGGTCCAGATCAGTTTAAGGCCTGGGCGACTCAAAAGGATGTACTAAAGATGACAACAACATCCTTACCACAGGGCAGGAGTAACACGGCGGCAAAACCTCCACACACAATAAAAAATAAATTTAATATCTCAAAAGGTAGCAGGAGTGTTAACAAGATTGGAAGCCTACCAAACAAAGCAGCAAGAAATATTGTCAGTAATTGATGTCTGTCGAGCTCAGAGACTCATGACTACCATGAGTGGAGCATCATTATATCTGGAAATATTAACATAAACACTGACACATCCTTAATAACAATACAATATTGATGGATGTTTTTCTGGAAAACCAAGCATTGCTTTAAGGGGGACACACAAACATGAAGGGCTGTCTTTGTCCTTTTTTTAAAGACCATTGTCTTACAATCATCCATCATTTTATCAAAAGAAAACACATTTCAGTTATAGGGGAGAAAATACTCGCTGAATTGTGATAGTACATGTGTGATATACATCATCAGTTGTAAATGCCTACTGGCTTATATTGGGAACACTATTTGTCCACTGAAATTTAGGATCCAACAATATATATATATATATATATATATATATATATATATATATATATATATATATATATATATATATATATATATATATATATATATATATATATATATATATATATATGTATATATATATATATATGTATATATATATATATATGTATATATATATATATATATATAGGTATATATATATATATATATATATATATATATATATATATATATATATATATATATATATATATATATAGGTATATATATATATATATATATATATAGGTATATATATATATATATATATATATATATATATATAGGTATATATATAGGTATATATATATATATATATATATATATATATATATATATATATATATATATATATATATATATATATATATATATATATTAACCATGTAAAAGAAGAAGACATGGAGAAGGTTTCGAATTGAAGATTTGGAAAAGAGAAAGCCAATGAACATTAAAGCTGGGCACTGTAAAATGTGGTCTCAATAAACAGGTAGAAATTCTCCTTTGGCTGCTCTAAAAATACCTTCTCTACCAAGAAATATCTACTGCTCATTTTCAACATGTTTACATTCCGTATAGTTTCCCAACTTTCTCTTAGTATCCAAACGTCAATTGTATGTAGATTCAGATGTTCTAATATACTGCTGTTCAAATCCTTTGTATCACAGAATCTGGAAGCCTCCTACCTGCCAAAATTAATAAGATGTTCTATAGAATAGCTGCAATTTAAAATATTGCTCTAAAACCTGTAAAGAGGTGAAGTCTTATTAATTTTGCAGTTAGGAGGCTCAGATCTTTGGCCGTCAGAGTAGCTGCACATGTTTATATGTCCTCACTCTGGCAGTCCACGCCCTGAAAATATCCCATAACCCCCTGCTGCGCCCCACAATACAGTCTCTTCGTCTCCTCAGTCCCCAGGCCCCTTATCACCTGTCAGCCATTTATAGGGGAGAAGTATTAATCAATGGGTTTACTAGCCCGCTGGCCCTCACAGGGGTGAAAACTCTTCCCTGTCCAGGATGTTGCAGCACTTTGGCCTCAAAGCTGTGCTCCAACAGACCACATTATGCCTAATGAACAAAAATTCCATTGAACAACACAATTAAAAAAAAGAAAATTGTCTGGACTCTCTTTCTGGTGAGTGGCACAAATGTAAAATTTGCCTTTTTCGTGACAGGACCCATTGGTATTCAGTCTGCAAGTTTTCGTGGCTTCCCGAAAAGCAACAAATGACATTCTGAATCCTGAATAGGGTGGACAATCTGATGTCTATTGACCGATGGGCAATTATCTCACTAGTCGTCCATCAATGATTTCCTTCAGTGGAGCCAGCAGAGTCTACACTGAAGGAAACATGATGGTTCAAGTCCCATAGCCTTTAATTCTGGATAAGTTATATAAATCTGGCAGTTGTGAAACGCGGACCAGCGGAGACTCAACGACTCGGAGGGGTGCAGCGTACTATGATTGCACTGGCTGCAGGCGCAGCACATGTGGCGCCGGAAGGGGCGTGAGAGGAGCTGAGTGTTGGGTAGGAGGTATTATTTGACCCGTCTAATAAGAACAGATTGAAGGAGAAATTATTGGCCCGCTATTACATTTTGCTTTGTTTTCTGATATTGAGGAACACTAGTGTGATCCATTTCTTTTGGCCCGGGATTTGCATATTTGCTGCGTTTAGAATCACCTTTTACCTGCCAGATTTACTTCCGGATATGGAGAACGTAAAGAAGAGGGTATTCTGAACTTTTAGGGCCGCAAGCTACCTACACGCAGCTTTAGGATTCATGTCTCGACCTGCCTGACTTACTTCCGGAAAGTGGGATCTTGTCTTGTAGACGATATTTCGTAATATTTTGAGCCGGGATGATTTATTAGACTTCGGAATCTGCCCCTTCCACGTAACTTATTGTAGGAGGCTACACAAACTGTTTTCCAGTCATGGCCGGACCGACTTGGATGTCTATGCTTTGAAAAAGTCTTAGTAAAAGACGAAACACATTTTGGCTATCGTGTGCTGGGAACATTTTAAAGAGTCGTTTTACACAGCGTGAATAAAGACTGCTGAACAGCTAGAATAATGTTTTGTCTTGATACCTGATTCTGATTAATGATGTTGTTCACTTTTGAGTATAGGGATATATATTACAGGCCCCATGAATTGTGAGTTTTATGGTTTATGACTTATATGTGACTTAAAGGAGTGCAGCTGAAGTCTCAACTTTTGGTATACTACCAATAAGTCGATTAACATATGTTTATAAACATTGATAAAGAAATATAATTTAGTTGAGATGTGGTCAAGTACTACAATTTCAAAAAAAATCTTTAGGAAAATGAATTGTAATAATATCAAAAGAATACATAATGGTGGATTTAATGATGTTGCAAGATTACAAATGGTTGACATTTCTAGTGTTCAGTTAATCAAACCCTAAACACTGACACCTAAATGCATGCATGCACCCTATTATAAGAATCACATTTATACCATTGAGATTTTATTGTGCTCCCTGAAAAGCAGTTTCTTCAAATTGGAATGGACCACATTCACCTGCACATTGGCGTCTGTGTAATTTAAGAGACAAGAGTTTGAAACATATACTAAATATCTACATAGGATTATAAGGCTTATGAGAAATCTATTTGAGATTTGTTTTTAAGGATATGAGTGCAAGGTACATAAAAAATGTTTGAGTACTGACTCTAATATTAATTGTCTATGAAGAGATGTTTTAAAGCATGGACAAAGTGAGCTCTGGCCCAGGACCCTAGACTTTTATGAGGCCCCCTGATTTATCTGGCTCTGTCCTTCACAAAGTCCTGTCCTGATGACCTTCAATGATTTTTAAACATAGATTGTTTTAAATTCCATTTTCCTGTACCACAGTATGTGGGTTGCAGTTTCAAACATTTTGCTGACAAATGTTGTGTTTCTCTTTCAGCACCATGCAACATCCATAAAAAGTTCCCTTTATGAGAAATGGCAGTGGGTCGCAGAGATTATTAGTAACAATATTTGTGAGCTGCTGCTGTATTACCATATTAAAAACACACATCACTATCCCTGAATATTACTAGATGAAAACACATTTGGAATTTGGACCAGTCTGCCTGTGAAGTTCAGTGACCTGGCCTCAGAGAGCATGAGAAATATGAAATTGTATCATAAATTCAATGTTGTTCTGAACAGGGGCCCCAGAAAAGGCTTGGCCCAGGGCCCCCGAAATCCTTAGGATATGTCCATGTGTATATGCATTGTTACTTTGTATGGACCTAGAAACCTAACATTGCCTGCCTTAGAAGTAGGTCCCTGAACAAAATGTTGAGCCCCAGTTACCAAAACAACAAAAAGAGATGAGTTGGCTGACCCATCATACTCTAGGGTTCTACAAATATGATCACTGAGGGATGTACTGATGGGCTCTGGACAAGACCACATGCCTTATCAATGGGATTGCTGATGAATTTGTAATTCATACACACATTAAGTATGGTACTGAATTTGTTGTATATATAGTTATATGTAAATGCAATCATATATATGTACAAAGCATGGTTAGAGCTCTGAGGGGTGGAGTTGGTGAACATATGAGGGCATTTAAATCAGGAGATATAAAATACCCCATAGCGGTTCGTGCCATAGAGTGTAAGGCACAGCGATAACACAGAAGTTTCCAATTCTTTGGTATTGATCATGTGGCCAGGGACCCCTGAGGTGGAAATAGATAATTGAACTTACGTCAGTGTGAAGCCACAAGGATTATGACATTGTGAGCAGTTGAAAGAGGATTAAATGTGGATCATGAGCTTCAGTATTTTTTGGGGGACTGAAATATTGCTCTCACTGCAATCTGACAGGTGTGTCATTGCCTCTCCATCAATGTAATCCTGGATGTATCTTTAGTCGTGCTGGTTTGACAATTTTAGGGGGGTTTTATTTGTGCCTTGCATATTGTGGTCTGCAGTGTGAGGGTCTATACGGTGGTTGTGAGATCAGATGTTCAGCCGATGAGGTGCTACCCAAGTATCAGCTTTGAGCTAATTTGCTCCTATTAATACTAATGATGATACTCATACACCAACTATATGGCGGATATGAAATCAGATGGCTGGCCAATAAGTCAAATACAGGGTTGTATAACTGGGGTAGTTTGCAGCTATTAATTCTCGCATTATAAGCTTTTTTACATTCTGTGTCAATCCCGGCATTCTCTGGAGTAAGACAATTATCTCCTATATTTCAGCTTCTTCTTTAAAAACACTACATTGTTATTTAGAATTACTTTGATGACAGATGGTGTTATTCAGAGTTTTGCGAATGCTGGGCATCCACCAAAAAGTGTGGAAGTCCCATTCAAAATACTAAAAGTGCAATGTTGTCGATTACACAATATGGCAGACTAGACATCTGCCAAATTGTTCTCACAAAACAAAGAGGAGGATATTGCTGTCTGCTTCATTAATTGCCTGTTCTTCACAAGCTGCATTGAGGAGAAGAAGATACCCAAAGTGATTTTGAGCTAAGAACCCCTGAAATGTGTTAAGGCTCATCATTTTATTTTTTGGTGCTTACAGTTAACAACAGTAATTCAGGTAACATTTCACCGACCCCATATCTTTGAACCCATGGGGCACATGCATCAAGGTACTTTGCAATCGTTTGTGCCTTACATGTGCACCATTTTTTGTTAGGGGTGCCTCAGGGGGACCTTTGGCCCCCAGGCACCCTTGCCTTTGCATTACCCAACTAGCGGTTACCAATTAGGTAATCACAATTTAGGCAATGCAAGACCATTCCATAGGAAAGAACGTAGTTGCAATAGGAAATAGTGATTCCCTAATTGCATTTGCAATTCTTGCAATTAGAGAATCGCTATTTGCAGCCTGTTTTTATGCATTGGATTTTGTGATTATCAAATAGCGATTTCTTAAAAATCGCTATTTGGTAATCGCAAAATGTAACTTTCATGCATGTGCCCCCATATGTATAATAAGAAGGAAATACCTATTCCAACAATGCAAGATCCATTATAACTATATTCAAGTCCATATATAGCTGCAGTCAACAATAAAAATATGAATTATACATATTCTTGTTACACAGGCTACCCCAAGGATGCCCAGTAGAGGATTCTGTTTGGATTAGACTCGCCGGAAGCCTCTCAAAGTGTATCGTCATTGTGCCCCAGCGACACCGGAGGGAAGTCACAGAGTGGAGGTGGGAGCTGCTGTAATGGGAGTTCCACACCTGTCGTGAGTCCGACAGGCTATGATAGGGTGTGGTGATCAGTCCAAGTGGAAGGACTGTCCTGCGGATCCTCGAGTGTAGCCAGCAATTCCTTCCAATCTGATGCTATTGATCTCTTCCTCAGCCCTTTCACCTCTTCACACCATGACACCTTAGCTTCGGCTGTACCCCACTTCGATGTCACCACCCGCCAGCATGCTACCCCCAGGAGTGCAGTAGCCTTCCAGTTCATAGCTATTATTCTGCACACAAGCAACAATGCCAACTCTATGAAGCGGGTTGTGGTCCCCCTATTCTTTCTCTGCCTGGAAAGGCCTTAAACATAGCCAGTCATACAGTCAAATTCATTGCGACCTGTCATGGTGGCCAATGTATTTGTGGCTTCTGTCCAAAGGTTGCAGGCCAACCAGCACCTCCAAAACATGTGGAACAGGTCCTCTCCAGCAATCTGGTAGCGTGGGCAGGCCGATGAAACTTCGGGATAGTTTTTTATGAAGCATGCTGGGGTGAGGTACACCCTATGCAGAATATTGTGTTGGAAATATTGGGAGCAGGCGTTATGGGAGCCCATTCCTTCGAGGTTAATGCATGTCCAATGTCTCCGTCTCAGGCCTGTTAAAGACAGTCTATGGGTCCTGTAGCATGTGAGTGTGCGCTTTGGTCAGCCACGTAATCAGCCAGCTGCCTTTGCCCATCATGTGCATGATGTGTACCACCGGACGCAGGTTAGGTTCCAAGTCCACTATACCCCAGTCTCCCCATCTCTTCCACCAGTCTCCTATAGCCTAGGAAGTTGCCCACCGGGAGGCCGAAGTTGTCCATCTGTTGATCGAAGAGGATGAGGGTCAGATCCAGGAACAGGTCACCCAGTATGCTGACGCCCTCTGCCTCTCATTGTTTCATACCCCCCTAGACAATCTGTTCTCTGAATGTTTGGATGGATGAATAAACATCTGCCTTTCAGCAACAAGATACCCTTTGTGGTGTACCCACTGCTTTACAAATACACATTATGTTGTGTTTATGAGCTCAAGTAGATTCCATGGGCATATTGGGCAATATCTGTCATGAGGTGTAAGGCTCTCGTAAAGCTGCCATGTGCCACCTGCAGCAGGCCGTTTGCAGGCGGTGGTGGCTTTGTCCCATGTAGAAATATTTCCCTCACCAGCTACAGCGCCCTCTCACCAGGGATATGGCCTAGTTCCTCCACCTGTCTCTCAACCTGCTATCGGGTGGGCCACTGCAGCTGTTCTGTTAAATAGTAATGTTCAAAGTTTGGGGTACCAAGACATCCCCGCACCACTGCAGCTATGGTAGCCAAGATCTTGTCAAGCTTTGCATCTGTTGGTTCCAGTGGGATGCTCGCCGTCAACATGTCAGCCTGTGCCTGAACACACAGGCACCACCCCCAGTGTCCAGAGTTCCCAGGTGGTGAGATTCTTTGGTCCCCCATTGCCCCATGCACTGCGTGGACCAATTGGATATGTGCAAGCTTAGTCCTGGGGCTAGGTGGCATCATACATGGACAGTTGAGGCTTTGGGTAGGGTGGTTATCCGCGGAAGAAAGACAGAGTTTTGTACAGTCCAGCCTCTACAGTGAAGGACCCACTATGTTTTCTCTCAGAGGTCACTGCTGTGAGCTCTATGGGACCTGCTGCTCCATCCAGGCAATATTGCACAAGTTCCCCATCACCTGGGGGTGAGTGGGGCACAAGCAGTCCTGCCAAGGGAAATGCGAACCTTGCGAGGATGGGGACAGTTTATGCTAGGAGTTTGTTCAGTTGAATCCCTGGAATTAGTGTGTGGGGGCCTGTCCCCCCACATCTCATTTCAAAGCACCAACTGGCGGGGGAATAGGCCACTGATGCGAGGAGCGGTGGGGAGGGCTGCAGTGGCCTGGTAACACATGCTGCTTCCCCGGGGTTGTGCAGGGTAGAGGGATCACTGCGTCCAATTCCAGTACATCACAGCCCTGCACAGCTGAGTCCAGGGGTCCACAGTCGTGACACTGAGCCATACCTTATTCCACCCCATGCTGCCACCAGTTGGGCTCTCCTGTAGCATGCGCTGCTCCTCGGCAGCCGGGTGGCCACGGTGGCAGACCTGCAGCATTCGTTCTCCCAGGGCCGCAGCCCCCTTCCGCATTCCTCACGTGGGCAGTAAGCCACACCTTCTGTCTCTCGCAATCGTGGCAGGTCCTGCAGCCCACTTGATGTGCCCAGAGCCTCCTGTCATTGTCCCCCATCTGCTAGAGGATGCCTGGTGGGGGCTCAGTGCCGGTGCTCCCCCAGATGGGTCCAGATCAGTTTAAGGCCTGGGCGACTCAAAAGGATGTACTAAAGATGACAACAACATCCTTACCACAGGGCAGGAGTAACACGGCGGCAAAACCTCCACACACAATAAAAAATAAATTTAATATCTCAAAAGGTAGCAGGAGTGTTAACAAGATTGGAAGCCTACCAAACAAAGCAGCAAGAAATATTGTCAGTAATTGATGTCTGTCGAGCTCAGAGACTCATGACTACCATGAGTGGAGCATCATTATATCTGGAAATATTAACATAAACACTGACACATCCTTAATAACAATACAATATTGATGGATGTTTTTCTGGAAAACCAAGCATTGCTTTAAGGGGGACACACAAACATGAAGGGCTGTCTTTGTCCTTTTTTTAAAGACCATTGTCTTACAATCATCCATCATTTTATCAAAAGAAAACACATTTCAGTTATAGGGGAGAAAATACTCGCTGAATTGTGATAGTACATGTGTGATATACATCATCAGTTGTAAATGCCTACTGGCTTATATTGGGAACACTATTTGTCCACTGAAATTTAGGATCCAACAATAATATATATATATATATATATATATATATATATATATATATATATATATATATATATATATATATATATATATATATATATATATATGTATATATATATATATATGTATATATATATATATATATATATATATATAGGTATATATATATATATATATATATATATATAGGTATATATATATATATATATATATATATATATATATATAGGTATATATATAGGTATATATATATATATATATATATATATATATATATATATATATATATATATATATATATATATATATATATATATATTAACCATGTAAAAGAAGAAGACATGGAGAAGGTTTCGAATTGAAGATTTGGAAAAGAGAAAGCCAATGAACATTAAAGCTGGGCACTGTAAAATGTGGTCTCAATAAACAGGTAGAAATTCTCCTTTGGCTGCTCTAAAAATACCTTCTCTACCAAGAAATATCTACTGCTCATTTTCAACATGTTTACATTCCGTATAGTTTCCCAACTTTCTCTTAGTATCCAAACGTCAATTGTATGTAGATTCAGATGTTCTAATATACTGCTGTTCAAATCCTTTGTATCACAGAATCTGGAAGCCTCCTACCTGCCAAAATTAATAAGATGTTCTATAGAATAGCTGCAATTTAAAATATTGCTCTAAAACCTGTAAAGAGGTGAAGTCTTATTAATTTTGCAGTTAGGAGGCTCAGATCTTTGGCCGTCAGAGTAGCTGCACATGTTTATATGTCCTCACTCTGGCAGTCCACGCCCTGAAAATATCCCATAACCCCCTGCTGCGCCCCACAATACAGTCTCTTCGTCTCCTCAGTCCCCAGGCCCCTTATCACCTGTCAGCCATTTATAGGGGAGAAGTATTAATCAATGGGTTTACTAGCCCGCTGGCCCTCACAGGGGTGAAAACTCTTCCCTGTCCAGGATGTTGCAGCACTTTGGCCTCAAAGCTGTGCTCCAACAGACCACATTATGCCTAATGAACAAAAATTCCATTGAACAACACAATTAAAAAAAAGAAAATTGTCTGGACTCTCTTTCTGGTGAGTGGCACAAATGTAAAATTTGCCTTTTTCGTGACAGGACCCATTGGTATTCAGTCTGCAAGTTTTCGTGGCTTCCCGAAAAGCAACAAATGACATTCTGAATCCTGAATAGGGTGGACAATCTGATGTCTATTGACCGATGGGCAATTATCTCACTAGTCGTCCATCAATGATTTCCTTCAGTGGAGCCAGCAGAGTCTACACTGAAGGAAACATGATGGTTCAAGTCCCATAGCCTTTAATTCTGGATAAGTTATATAAATCTGGCAGTTGTGAAACGCGGACCAGCGGAGACTCAACGACTCGGAGGGGTGCAGCGTACTATGATTGCACTGGCTGCAGGCGCAGCACATGTGGCGCCGGAAGGGGCGTGAGAGGAGCTGAGTGTTGGGTAGGAGGTATTATTTGACCCGTCTAATAAGAACAGATTGAAGGAGAAATTATTGGCCCGCTATTACATTTTGCTTTGTTTTCTGATATTGAGGAACACTAGTGTGATCCATTTCTTTTGGCCCGGGATTTGCATATTTGCTGCGTTTAGAATCACCTTTTACCTGCCAGATTTACTTCCGGATATGGAGAACGTAAAGAAGAGGGTATTCTGAACTTTTAGGGCCGCAAGCTACCTACACGCAGCTTTAGGATTCATGTCTCGACCTGCCTGACTTACTTCCGGAAAGTGGGATCTTGTCTTGTAGACGATATTTCGTAATATTTTGAGCCGGGATGATTTATTAGACTTCGGAATCTGCCCCTTCCACGTAACTTATTGTAGGAGGCTACACAAACTGTTTTCCAGTCATGGCCGGACCGACTTGGATGTCTATGCTTTGAAAAATTCTTAGTAAAAGACGAAACACATTTTGGCTATCGTGTGCTGGGAACATTTTAAAGAGTCGTTTTACACAGCGTGAATAAAGACTGCTGAACAGCTAGAATAATGTTTTGTCTTGATACCTGATTCTGATTAATGATGCTGTTCACTTTTGAGTATAGGGATATATATTACAGGCCCCATGAATTGTGAGTTTTATGGTTTATGACTTATATGTGACTTAAAGGAGTGCAGCTGAAGTCTCAACTTTTGGTATACTACCAATAAGTCGATTAACATATGTTTATAAACATTGATAAAGAAATATAATTTAGTTGAGATGTGGTCAAGTACTACAATTTCAAAAAAAATCTTTAGGAAAATGAATTGTAATAATATCAAAAGAATACATAATGGTGGATTTAATGATGTTGCAAGATTACAAATGGTTGACATTTCTAGTGTTCAGTTAATCAAACCCTAAACACTGACACCTAAATGCATGCATGCACCCTATTATAAGAATCACATTTATACCATTGAGATTTTATTGTGCTCCCTGAAAAGCAGTTTCTTCAAATTGGAATGGACCACATTCACCTGCACATTGGCGTCTGTGTAATTTAAGAGACAAGAGTTTGAAACATATACTAAATATCTACATAGGATTATAAGGCTTATGAGAAATCTATTTGAGATTTGTTTTTAAGGATATGAGTGCAAGGTACATAAAAAATGTTTGAGTACTGACTCTAATATTAATTGTCTATGAAGAGATGTTTTAAAGCATGGACAAAGTGAGCTCTGGCCCAGGACCCTAGACTTTTATGAGGCCCCCTGATTTATCTGGCTCTGTCCTTCACAAAGTCCTGTCCTGATGACCTTCAATGATTTTTAAACATAGATTGTTTTAAATTCCATTTTCCTGTACCACAGTATGTGGGTTGCAGTTTCAAACATTTTGCTGACAAATGTTGTGTTTCTCTTTCAGCACCATGCAACATCCATAAAAAGTTCCCTTTATGAGAAATGGCAGTGGGTCGCAGAGATTATTAGTAACAATATTTGTGAGCTGCTGCTGTATTACCATATTAAAAACACACATCACTATCCCTGAATATTACTAGATGAAAACACATTTGGAATTTGGACCAGTCTGCCTGTGAAGTTCAGTGACCTGGCCTCAGAGAGCATGAGAAATATGAAATTGTATCATAAATTCAATGTTGTTCTGAACAGGGGCCCCAGAAAAGGCTTGGCCCAGGGCCCCCGAAATCCTTAGGATATGTCCATGTGTATATGCATTGTTACTTTGTATGGACCTAGAAACCTAACATTGCCTGCCTTAGAAGTAGGTCCCTGAACAAAATGTTGAGCCCCAGTTACCAAAACAACAAAAAGAGATGAGTTGGCTGACCCATCATACTCTAGGGTTCTACAAATATGATCACTGAGGGATGTACTGATGGGCTCTGGACAAGACCACATGCCTTATCAATGGGATTGCTGATGAATTTGTAATTCATACACACATTAAGTATGGTACTGAATTTGTTGTATATATAGTTATATGTAAATGCAATCATATATATGTACAAAGCATGGTTAGAGCTCTGAGGGGTGGAGTTGGTGAACATATGAGGGCATTTAAATCAGGAGATATAAAATACCCCATAGCGGTTCGTGCCATAGAGTGTAAGGCACAGCGATAACACAGAAGTTTCCAATTCTTTGGTATTGATCATGTGGCCAGGGACCCCTGAGGTGGAAATAGATAATTGAACTTACGTCAGTGTGAAGCCACAAGGATTATGACATTGTGAGCAGTTGAAAGAGGATTAAATGTGGATCATGAGCTTCAGTATTTTTTGGGGGACTGAAATATTGCTCTCACTGCAATCTGACAGGTGTGTCATTGCCTCTCCATCAATGTAATCCTGGATGTATCTTTAGTCGTGCTGGTTTTACATGTTTAGGGGGGTTTTATTTGTGCCTTGCATATTGTGGTCTGCAGTGTGAGGGTCTATACGGTGGTTGTGAGATCAGATGTTCAGCCGATGAGGTGCTACCCAAGTATCAGCTTTGAGCTAATTTGCTCCTATTAATACTAATGATGATACTCATACACCAACTATATGGCGGATATGAAATCAGATGGCTGGCCAATAAGATGTTGACCAAGAGTCAGTTTTGAGCTAATCTGCTTCTGTTAATAGTAAGTATGCATTTACGGTTTTACTTTGAATTGGGTAGTGCCAAATTGTATGAATTTTCAATCTGTCCCATTATACCATAGTGCAAGTTTTGTGTGATTAAACTCTTAGAGTGGTACTCAGATACTGTATTCAATGATGTGATGGCCATGGGAATTATATATTTTATAATATGAATGATTTCGCTATATGCCCTTAGGGACTCTGGGTTTACCACACCTGGCTGATGCGTCTCGATCGATGACAGGTGGAATAGGGTGTATTCCGTTTTTGATGGTTATGACTGCTCTTGGGTCTTTCCTGTTTATTGTCCAAAATTAAAGTAATCAATCGGACAATGGTCCTTGTGGGTTATATATGTTCAGCATATACATAAAATGCTACTCCTCTAAAATATTGGGGAGATTTATATGCAAGGTACGATTGTTGGATACATAAATTGGAGGAATAATAAAATGATTGAGATGGTGTTAAGATGGCGTCTGCTACAGTGGAAGGAGTAGTGTCTATTTTCAGTGCTTATGCTGATAAATAGTGAGAAAGATGTCCCCCGCCAAGACCTCCTACATTGCAAGGTGTACTCGCACGTACATGGTGCGACCTAGGGCAGAATTGTTTCAGTGAGTGCTGGTGGACAAGAATTGTTAATTGAGGGGATTTACTGTTAGTGGTACTGACACTTAAAGGATGTATCATATAATATGTTTTGGATACTAGTCTTAGCTAACACTTGACAAACACTGATTTACAAACATTCGGACCAGACTCGTGGCACCTTTTTTTCTCATGAGGTATGAGCCGATTCACATCAAGTAGTGGAAAGGAGGTGATCAGTAAATTTGTTTTTAGTAGTAATTTGTTTATTTTGGATTTCAGACACGTGTAATGAGAATAAGGTATTTTTATATACATTGGTCGGTTTATAAATTGGGATCTATTGTTTGGTGAGCACAGGATTAATTTGGATGGAAGGGCAATTGGCATGTGGCACGAACTCAGACAAGACGGAGGTCCTCATCCTGGGCTCCTCGCCCTCCGCCTGGGACGACTCCTGGTGGCCCCCCGCCCTGGGCACCTCACCCAAACCGACGGACCACGCACGGAACCTGGGTTTCATCCTGGACTCCTCCCTCTCCATGACCAGGCAAGTCAACGCCATCTCCTCATCGTGCTTCAACATCCTACGCATGCTACGGAAGATCTTCTGGTGGATCCCCACCGAGACCAGGAAGACCGTCACCCAGGCCCTCGTCACCAGCCGACTGGACTACGGCAACGCCCTCTACGCCGGTACCACCGCCAAGCTCCAGAAGAGACTCCAGCGGATCCAGAACGCCTCAGCCAGACTCATCCTCGACATCCCACGAACCAGCCACATCTCCGGACACCTGAGAGACCTGCACTGGCTCCCCGTCAACAAAAGAATCACCTTCCGTCTCCTCACCCACGCACACAAAGCCCTACACGATCAAGGCCCGAGCTACCTCAACAACCGAGTCAACTTCTACGCTCCCAAACGCCACCTCCGTTCAGCCAACCACGCCCTCGCCGCCGTCCCCCGCATCCGAAGAGCGACAACAGGAGGAAGGTCCTTCTCCTACCTGGCCGCCAAGACCTGGAACTCCCTCCCGACCGAGCTGCGCTTGACCCAAGACCACCTCTCCTTCAGGAAGAAGCTCAAGACCTGGCTGTTCGAGCAGTAACGGCACCCCCCCCCCCCCCCCAAGCGCCTTGAGACCCTACGGGTAAGTAGTGCGCTTTATAAATGTCTTTGATTGATTGATTGATTGATTGATTTCGCACAACGCAATGCAGCAAGGCTGTGCTGTGTTGCTTGAAAGTGAGCTGGCAGAAATACTCCATATTTACAAATCTCCTTCCACTAGTGCACTGTGTTCTCCAAGTGTCAATGGTGGCACCCTTGCACAAAGCTAGCCTATGAGATATATTCCACTTTCTATATTTAGTTCAGAATGCAGCCTACGTGGAAGAGGAATTAATGAGGAGAAATACAAATATTTCTCCTCGTTACGCCTCTTTGGTAGGTGCACCATTTTGGCACTACCTAAGCTTTTTACGTTTTTGTAAATTTGGGTTTGCATCAAAATACATCAGTGGATGCATGGGAACGATCATGCTCCTTCCATGTAACGCCTACCCGCTGCAAAGTAATGCATGGCAGCGCTATTAACCCTAAAGCAGAATAGTTGTCTCATTTGCACCAGAGACATCTGAGCTAGACCACCACAGCTTGGGAAGATACCTTCCTCATTTATAACTAGACACTCTGGGTAATATGCCTGCCATTGCTTCCTACTGTTGGAACCTAAGTGCTAAGAATCCTGGACTGCTTGGCACTTTGAAGTTAGCGCAACAGAGTTATCAAGAAAAACTTCTGTTAACCCCTTGGAGTGAAGAGCTTGGCTGCTCAAGATCTGTTCCTCACCTGGTTATAAGGAGGTACAGACAGTCGCATTCACTGCCCAAATATTTTCTGGCACTTTGGTCACACAAGGTAACCAGCCAAAGAATTTCCTAGGATGAAATGCCTCCTGTCACTGCTGAACTTAGTTACAGAATCTATTGCTTGAAAAAGACATGTCTTGAATTTCAGTTAACAGTGGCTGGAGTTCATCTCGCCCCATCAGATTTGAATCCTTAACATTCAGAAGATTTTGACCAGGCAAAGATCTATCATCGCATTGTAGAATACCTCAAAATGGCAGCAGAACTTCCATCATCATGGACCTACACACTATGAGCCTGATTCCCAAAGGTAACTTACACTTTTGAGAAATTTACACTTGGAGTACATATAAAACTTTTTGGCTATTGACTAATGTGGAGTGTAAATTTACACAAAAGTAAAACTTATATTTCTCTGCCAAACTGGAGGATCTGGGGGTTATACGCTTTTGAGTAATTTACATTTTTGAGTAAATTTACTACTTTCTGCTTATTCACAAAATCCGATTGGAAATTGCACTTTTGGAATAAATGTACCCTTGCATTTTTTGAATACTCAAAAAGTAGTCAACTCAATCAAAATTGTAAATTATTCAAAAGTGTAAGTTGTCTTAGTGAATCAGGTCCTGATTTCAGTCTAGGCCAAGCAGTTCAGTCTACTTTGCTCTGCACAGAGGTGCACAATTGTTAGTGAATCTATTTGTATCTGGTACTCCATTATATATTGTTGTTTGTGTTTGTATTTCACACCCCAACTTTTAGTGTGGTCTCACATCGATCTTGGTTATCATCTTTGCAGTGGTTGCAGGTTCAAGCATGCCTGCATGTTTGGGAGAGTGTGTGGTTCAAGGATAGCCTAAGTGGGAAGTGTTTGGTCTTGTGAAAGGCTCTTACATTTGCTCATGTCATGAACACTGACACTGTCCATTAATTTGCTTGTGCTGAACGGATTTGAGGCAGGCTGTATGTTTACTTGTATTTACAATTAAAAAGGCTACACCCCTTTCATGTAATAGGGTTGGTATTATCCTGCCACTTCTGCATTCTATGCAGAATGAACTGCTGTGATGCATGTTGTGCATTAAATACAAAGAAGGTAAACGGCGGCCCGCAGTGACTTACGTGTATTTAATTCATCTAGATTTTATATAGTGCTATCACCAAATAGTCATACTCCAGAGCTGTTCAAGAAAATAGGAATAAAGCCAACAGGCTGGTGAAATCCATTCTCCAGATCCCCCCAATCCTCCAAATGCCCTTGAATGCAGCAGCGGGTGGCACAGGTAACCGCTGTGGAGCGGAACGCGGCAGGTGAGGAAGTCGGCAGACGATGGAATAGGTATTATTTCTGTATTTAATTATACCTATTCTGTCGTCTGTCGTCTACCCCCACTCCCATCCCACCCCGCCCACTGCGCTTACCTGTGCTGGCCGCCGCTGCTTGAATACCTACGTTCTAAAGCCACCTTTCCTCAGGAGAGAAGTTTCTGGACATCAATTTGGTCATGAATACGGTTGTTTTATGACTTATTGCAATGCTTCAATGCTGGCCTTGTTTTTTTTTAATCAAATGATGAACTAAGGTGAACTATAACTGCACTTCATAGAATGCATTAGGTTGTTAAATCGAAATCCAGAGCAGGGACTCTGCGTTCTTTGTTTCATGGAATCATCTAGTAACCTTAGCCTTGAAGGAAGCTGAAGAAAAAATAAGAAAAGAGGGCTTCGGGAGCTTTCATTTTCTTGTGAAGTTTCCTCTCCTTTTCTTCCCCTGGACAATCCACAGCAAATCGAGATTGGGTGCAGATATGGTTAGAAGGTATCTAGTGGGTGTGGGAGCTTATCAGAGTGGGGTACAGCTACTTACCATTCACCAACCATATGCATGAACTTACAAAACCCCCACTAATGATCACACCTAACTCCTATTAATTTAAAGTACTAAAAAAAATGTAAATGCACGAAATGTTTTCCTCAAGAGCACAAGATTAAACCCTATAACAGTAACAAATAACCATTGGATTAGCCACTATCCTTGGGTTCCAGAGTAGCGTCCTGCTCACCACAAAGCAATTCAACTCGTCATCAGAGTTGTGATTGATATCTAAATACAATTACAATAGAGTAAAATTAACTTGGTGAGTTATTCAATTTTCTGATGTCATTAGGGATCAGGTGGCGCATGAGCTCACTTCTGAATCCCATGGAGATTAGCACACTGAGTGTGCATGAGTTGGTGGGGTGTGTTAAATCTGCGTTGTAACGGAATGCGTTGTAATACAACGCGTTGTACTGACACCAATCCGTTGGTGGCATGGCTGTGAATAACAGTTCCTGGGCACTTACAAACCCTTTGGCCATGAACCACAGTGCATGTTGAGGTAACCATTGATTTCTCTGTATTTCTTTCGCTGCAGGTAACTGTTATTGGATACACTCTAGGCATTCCTGACGTCATTATGGGTATTACTTTCCTGGCCGCCGGCACCAGTGTACCAGACTGCATGGCCAGCCTGATCGTGGCAAGACAAGGTGAGTGAGTGAAGAGGAGTGTTTTTCATAAACATAATTTTCGGGTCGCCAGTGCTATGCCTGCACTTGCCCCGTGCAACCCCTGGCCCTGCCTTTGCCAACCCAGGCTTCAGAGGTGGCAAAATCAGTGCCAGGAATACACTGGCAGCTTCTCCGTATTGACGTCTGTTGTGCTCCACTCTGCTTTCTGTCAATTTTGTTTATTACACTAACACATTGAGTAAAATTCGCTGGAATATGACCTTCCCTGGCAGCTGAGGTAGGTAAACACATGCTTTTAAATGTATAGTGTGTGCATGCTTGCAGGTGAGAGTATGTTTACGAGAGACAGTGTGTATATAAGTGTGAATGTGTGTGTAAGTTTGTGTGTGAGTGAAAGTGAAGATCAAAGGGCGTGTGATGTCACTTTCGCTACCCCAAACATTTTGTTTTCTGGAGCGCTCTCTGTATATTGAACATAATCTTCATGAGTGAGAGTAACTCCTGTGGTTTGGTATGTCTGAAAAGTGCAAGATGAACTCACTGGACCCTGCTGTCCTTCAATGCAGTACATTTTTCTCAAATTGCTTGAGTGTGCTTCATACCTGCAGAGGCAGGTAAGAGTGGATTTTAAACTTAATGCAGATTCTGTCCTTGCCCTCTCTACTGAGGTTGCCAAAATGTCTGCCAAATGTATGCCGACAGATTTTGAGGGAAATGGTCCTAAGGTTATGGCTCCAATATTTTTGCACATCTGCTCTTTAAGTCGCCACTTGTCAGACTTAGAAAGCTCAAGCATGCTACTGTGCTGTATCCTCTCGCTTAAAAGCTTAACAGTCCAATATGACCTCCTCTTTTTGGCATGGGTAGGCAGACAAACTTGATGGATGAAGTTCTAGAAGTTGGAGGCCTCCAATGTCTTCAATTCATTGGTCCTAAGCTTTCTGGCCCCCAGTTGTATTAGATGGTGCAGAATTGAGCAGAGGGAATGAAGATCGTTCAACCATTCATGCAGGGTAGAAGTAATTTGAGCACAAATGCCCATTTCAGTATAAGAAGAAGAGCTACATTCATAGCAAAGCTGGATGCAGGAGAGGTGTGAGGAGGGGGCTGTGCTTTCAAACAAATCCCAGATTGTTGCTGCTGAGCTCCGAGACCAGTAGTCCAAATTGGGACTCTATGGTGGTAGAGGGAAGACTAACGGTCTGATTTATATATTGACTGACTGCCCGCTGTTGAGTCATGGGAGAGGAGTAAACTGCTCCATCCCCATGAAGAAGGGACCACCTGTGATATTGATCATTTACTGCCAAGCAGGCAATAATTTATAATGGATTGGCAGGAACCACTATCGCGGCAGTTCCTGACAATGCATATCACTGTTTGGTGCAGCCCTTAGTCAGCATGACGCAACCATGCACCAAACTCTTTTCTTATTTGGTTTTCTAAAAGATAATCATGAAACAGGATTTTATTTTGAGAATAAAAAAATTTAATGTTCACCTCGCATAGGCGTAATATCCCATGGTGAGGGGCTTTATTTGGTTTTTACGGTCCCTCACCACCAGGGTTTGCGTGGCGGCAACGGATAGTAAAAAAATGACTGCATGTCCGCCCATCCTGATTGGGTGGGAGGATATGTAGCCATTTCTCTGGAGACGTTTGGCTGTAACGGTGACAGAGAGTCACTGCTACAGCCAAACCAAATGTTCGCTCACTTTTAAAAAGGTTGGCAGTCCTTCATGTTGGTGGTATGTATATACTCTGCCACCGTTGCGACAGAGTATACATACCACCAACATTTAAATAAAGCTCTTAGTTTCTTCTTCTATCAGTGGGCTCATCAAATTCAAGACAAATTCGTCCTGTTTATAATTTTTTTTAAGTTCGTTTTTTACAGAAAAAACAGATACTTCCAAGTTGATTTAAAAGACCTCCTCTCCTGATGGAAGGCTTCAGAAGGGAAGCTCTCCTTCAAATAAAAGGTGTCGGACTGGTATGAGGATGACTGTGGAATGACGATTACTAGGTTAATTTCTTTACTGCTTTGAGGATTCACAAAAATCCACTTTTAATTATCAACATGCTGACTTTAGAATCCCAGCACAAACATTTTCAGAACAGAATTATCAAACAGAGCCATAATCACATTCAGAGTTCAATCACCAGAAACATCAGCAAATCTTTGAAAACCAGCAAAACGCTCTCTTCAGGGAGATGTAACCTTGAATTAACCGTAGGTCTAAATTTCGAGTCCAAGTGAAAAACTGTCCTGCCCTAGATAACTCCTGAGATAAAGGTAAGATATGGCTAGGGCCCCCAGCTCACCCAACTTTGTAGCAGTAGAAGTCTTGGAAATACCAAAGGCTAGTTTAGCCAATACCCAGGATACTCCAGCCACATCTATGGGCTCAAACTGTTTTCTCTGAAGACCTCTAAGGACTACTAAGTGGTCCGGTCCCAAGTTGGTACTGGATTCAAATTGATAGCTTCTTAAGCCTGAACATTTTAAGAAGCCTAAAAGTGCAACAACACAGAGAAGTGAACTCCATACTCCAGAAAGGCTTTTATCACTACCCACTACCCACTAAGCCGTCAAACTGGAGGGAGGGAGATTTTTTAGGAAACCATCCTACAAAATGTCGAGTTATGAAAAGGATCACATGTGGCTGGGTCAAAATGTTTCTCTTAACACCACTTTCTGAAATAATACCAATATTTTCCAGAGGAAAACAAATTAGAAGGCTTCTTCAAAGCTTGAATATCCAAGGAAACTTACATTGAACATGCCAGACTCTTCTGGGTTAAATTCTAAATTTCCACGTAGTTAGGCATAACTGAGATGGATTGGTAGATAGATAGATAGAACTAAGCCAATAACAGATATCAAAGAGGTGGACTGTTCACGTTAAGATGAGCACTCTCACCAATGGCTAACTGAACCGATGAAGGAAACCACTAGCACCCTGGCCAAAATAGTGCCACATTGTCACTTTCTCTACCTTTATCTTCTGTGGCATCCTCGGGAGAAGTGGAATTGGTGGAAAGGCAGTATCCCTCAAGGCCAAGGGACTGACATAGCATTCAGGCTCTGATCAAAGGGTGTCAGATGAAACAACAATTAGGAGGCAATGTTGCAACTCAGACTGTCTGTATGAAAATTCTCTCCTCCATGAAGGAAAATGGCTTTAGGGCGCAAAAGATGTTCCTCCACCCAGCTGCAAAATCTGTGAACCACACTGTCCAGCACCTTGCTGCTTTTTAGCCCGAGCAATTAATGGGGCACTCTGCCACTTTATGGCCTTCCCCAACCAGGATGTTCTTGCCTTCCTACTGAGGCTGAAGAACAATCCTTTCAGATAACTCCTCTCTTTCTCATACGGGGCTACTGTAGCTTACCTGGTCTGACCATACAGCAGTTATGTTTGGGTTAATAATTTCGGCTATAATCAAGACAGCCATGTTCTCCTTTTCAACCAGGAAAAGCTGTCCTTGGCAATAAATCAACCAGCTCCCGAAAATGCTATCACTAATCAGAGGGTCATTCTATCACAACCTTGGTTCTCGGAAAAGCTTAGATGCCTTAAGTAACTCTGTCATAGATAGGAGCACAGATGGAAAAAGAGCTGCAACTGCATTGAAAAAGATATCTACAAACAAATATTCAACGAAGATAAATCCATGATTTACAAAGAAAAATCCTCCAGCTTTTTTCTGAAGGTAGAAACTTCAAAAAATTCTCCCAAATAGCTGTTTACGACAGTAAATAACTTTCTAATATAGTAGTTAGTAATAAAACCAGCACCAATAATTCCATGTGCAACATCTTAGCCTCTTTTTTTCTGGCAAAGGTAGAAGATATCTACAATATCTTTACCACAAATTGTCATCAAGCCATTTCTTTTCAAAATGAGCTATCTTCTGATTTAGAATCAGTGGTCTCATCCCCGGGTCACTGTTTACACCAGCACAGCAATACTTTCTTCTTTTCCATCACTTACAGTTGATCAGGTGTTGGACCTACTTAAATCTATAATATTGGGTTCCCCTTTGGACCCCTGTTCCTCCAAGATAATTCAATTAGCTCCTGAAATAAAAATTTTATTGAAAACTTTAGCATTGGATATTACCCTAAAGCTTAGAAAAAATCCTCCATCTTGCCTTTACTGAAGAAATCCAATCTTAGTCCATTAGATCCTTGTAATATAACGCCTTCCCTTTCCAGCCAAAATTGTAGAAAAGGCTATAAATACTTGAACTAGCCTTGTTTCTTAATTCTAATCATCTCCTTGAAGCGTCTTAATTTCAGTTCAAGAGCAAACACAGCACCGAGTCAGCCATGATTATTGCATCCAAAGAGTTGAGAGTTACCTTAGACAAAGGAGTTAATGCAGTCTTCATCATGCTAGAACATTCGGCTGCATTTGATACAGTCAATCAAAATTTGTTGATTGACCGTCTCCACTCCATTGGTATCAGAGGAGTAGCACTTGCCTGTCTGAAATCCCTTTTGTTAGAAAGGAAACAATTTGTTGCTATGGAGGGTTCCGCTTTACCTCCAGAAAAAGATCCTCCAGTGATCCTGATCAGCTTGTTATTAGATGGCTATATTGAGAGAAAGGAGAGTTTTATACATCATGAATGATGACAATAATTAGAAGAAAAAGATACCCTACGTATAGTCACCCTGCTTTTTTGAGTGTGGCAAAAACAGTTTACAGCACCTCTGCTCAAACAGTAAAGACTGGGATGAGGACGACTATGGCTCAGGCTAATGATAATTACCATTAAGTAATGAATTAGGTAATCCGCACCTCCACTAATGAGTTTAATCCTCAGTATCAAACACACTCACCAACGACCTTAATCCCCAATATCTGAATTAGCTACCAATGTCTTTAATTCTTTCAATCACAGACCTCTTCTAATGAGTTTAATGGCCAGTATCAAATCAATGTACCAATGATTTTAATCCTCGATATTATACACCTGTATCAATGATTTTAATACCCAATAACACATACCTCTACTAATGAATGTAATATCCAATATAAACCAGCAATCAGATTAATCTTCAGCCTCATACACCTCTACCAACTTTTGCAAATTAGTTTAACGCCCAATATCTAACATCTCTACCAATGAGTTTAACCCACATACTCACACACCCCTACCAAAGAGTTTAATCCCTGGTGTTAGACACCTCCACCAATTAGTTTAATTCCTAGTACTAGACACCTCCACAGGTGAGTTTAATCCCAAGTATAGCCAACTCTACTAATACATGTAACCCCCAGCATCCATCTCATACCTGTTGCAGTGAGTTTAATGTCCAGTATCACACACCTCTGCCAACGAGTTTAATCCCTAGTATCAGACACCTCTATCAATTAATGTAATCTCTAGTGTCAGACACCACAAACAATGAGTTTAATTTCCAGTATTAGATACCGCTCCAAATGAGTTTAATATACAGGATCACACCCATTTATTTACCCTGCTCCTTAGTATTCACGAAATGATGCTTTGTTGACACTACAATACCTGAAATGTGACTAGTGTTCATGATGTGCTCCTATTATTCCACATATTCTCCCAGGCTTCGGAGACATGGCCGTGTCTAACTCCATTGGCAGTAACGTATTCGACATCCTTGTGGGCCTTGGAGTTCCTTGGAGCATGCAGACTATGATTATTAATTATGGTTCAGTTGTAAGTATATAGATATATTTCTTCTGTTTAGTAAGGTGTTGTTCAGTTATTTGTAGTGTATTTATAATTAATAGACCTAGGTGGAATTTAAATTACACCGCTATATTGTGCTTAATTCGGAAATTTCACGTAATGCTTGTCATGAAATTCCCAAAATGATGCCACTTTGCATAATTATGTACTGTTTGTTGTTAAAAATTCTAGTGAATGGTACAATTGGTGCACACTTTGTGTTAAATGCACTGGAACAATGGAAGGAAGCAGATGTTATTCATGGTGCTCCTGATTAAATGCATTCTCGCGCCAATAATTGCAGCGAGGATGCATTTTGGGTTAAAATGTAGTGCTAAATGACGGATTTGCATTTTGCATAGTTATGCATAATTTTGTTCTGCTTATGTGAAAGCAAATTACACACCAGTATTAATCAATACTTCAAGATAATAGACGCCATGATTGCCTGTATAGACTGCTCAAGTTTCCCAGATCCACGCACAACAAGTTTTTATTTTGCATTCTTGGACCTGATGACGTGGGTTTAGGCAAATGTAAATCCGCTATTACAAGACCCAACATGCAAAGAGAAACTCTGGACTGGATGAGCTGCTCAGGTGAGAACCTGAGAAACCTGAGAGCTCTGTATGAGCCATGACAGTACAAGGGCCAGGATAGTCAAGTCAAGTCAAGTCAAGAGATTTATATAGCGCGCTACATACCCAGAGGGTCTCAAGGCGCTTGAGGAAGGGTGGGGAATTACTTGTCGAATATCCAAGTTTTAAGTTGCTTTCTGAATGCTAGGTGGTTCTGAGTAAGGCGAAGGTGAGTGGGAAGTGAGTTCCAGGTTTTAGCTGCCAGGTAGGAGAAGGATCTTCCTCCCATGGTGGTTTTGTTGATGCGAGGTACAGTGGCAAGGGCTTGGTTGGAGGATCGTAGCTGGCGGGAGGGGGTGTAGAAGGACAGTCGTGTGTTGAGGCATTCGGGTCCAAGTTCGTAAAGTGCTTTGTGTGCGTGGGTTAGGAGGCGGAAAGTAATCCTCTTATTGACGGGGAGCCAGTGGAGGTTTTTCAGGTGACCAGAGATGTGTTCTTTACGCGGGATGTCTAGTATGAGCCTGGCTGAAGCGTTCTGGATGCGTTGGAGTTTTTTCTGGAGTTTTGCGGTGGTACCGGCGTATAGGGTGTTTCCGTAGTCCAGGCGGCTCGTGACCAGTGCGTGGGTGACCGTTTTTCTAGTTTCGGTGGGGATCCAGCAAAATGTTTTTTTGAGCATGTGAAGAATGTTGAAGCAAGATGAAGAAACGGCGTTGACTTGTCTGTTCATCGAGAGTGAGGAATCCAGGATGACGCCCAGGTTCCGTGCGTGGTCCGTCGGGATGGGTGCTTTTCCAAGGGCCTCTGGCCACCAAGAGTCATCCCAGGCGGAGGGGGAGGTGCCTAGGATGAGGACTTCTGTTTTGTCTGAGTTCAGTTTCAGACGGCTGTGCTTCATCCACTCGGCTACTTCTTTCATTCCTTCATGTAGGTTGGTTTTGGCAGTGTTAGGGTCTCTGGTGAGTGATAGGATCAGTTGAGTGTCATCAGCGTAGGAGATGATGTTGAGGTTGTGTTAGCGTGCGATGACCGCGAGGGGGCTCATGTATACGTTGAAGAGGGTGGGGCTGAGTGAAGATCCTTGTGGTACGCCGCAGATGACTTCAGTGGCCTCTGACTTGAATGGTGGGAGGCGGACTCTCTGGGTTCTTCCGGTGAGGAACGAGGTGATCCATTCCAGTGCTTTTCCTTGGATTCCGAAGTTTCTGAGGCGCTGTAAAAGGGTGCTATGACAGACTGTGTCGAAGGCTGCGGAGAGGTCGAGGAGGATGAGGGCGACTGTGTCTCCATTGTCCAGTAGAGTTCGAATGTCGTCTGTTGCTGCGATGAGGGCGGTTTCAGTGCTGTGTTTGGCTCGGAAGCCGGACTGTGAGGAGTCGAGGGATTTGTTGGTTTCGAGGAAGGCGGCGAGCTGGTTGTTGACAGCTTTCTCGATGACTTTGACCGGGAATGGAAGAAGCGAGATGGGACGGTAGTTTTTGAGTTCGGTGGGGTCAGCTGTGGGTTTTTTCAGAAGGGCGCTGAGTTCTGCGTGTTTCCAGCTTTCCGGGAAGGTGGCAGAGTTGAGGGAGCAGTTGATGACATCTCGGAGGTGTGGTGCTATGATGGAGTCTGCTTTGTTGAAGATGTGGTGAGGGCATGGGTCTGTTGGGGATCCTGAGTGGATGGATTTCATCAGGCGGATGGTGTCCTCAGTGGAGATGGGGTTCCAGTCATTAAGGATGTTCAAGGGGGGTGAAGGTCCTGCAGAAGGTTGGGTGGGTTGGTCTCCGGGTCGGTTGTCGAAGCTGTTGTGGATGTCTGCGATTTTGTTGTGGAAGAATGAAGCTAGGGAGTCGCAGAGGGCTTGAGAGGGGGTGATGTCGTTGGAGTTGGCTGATGGGTTGGTAAATTCTTTGACGATGTTGAATAATTCCTTGCTGTTGTGGGCGTTGTTATCTAGTCGGTCTTTGAATGCGGCTTTCTTGGCAGACCGGATTAGTTGGTGGTGTATGCGGGTGGCGTTTTTGAAGGCGTCCCTGGTGCTGGTGTTTGGGTCTTTTTTCCAGGCCTTCTCGAGGGAGCGACAGAGTTTCTTGGATTTCTTAAGATCATCGTTGAACCAGGATGCGTTTATGCTGCCTAGTTTGATATGACGTTTTTTCAACGGTGCTAGGATGTCGGCTGCAAGATAACTCCATGTCACAATAATACATCTTTTCCAGTTCCAGAATTCTCTTTTACTATCAGTTTAGTGTGCGTGCTTCATTGGTTCCATTGAACCAGAGCTCTCAAATTTCTTAGGTCCATGCGTGAGATCACCAGTTTGTTTCCTTTGCTTTTTAAGTCTCATAGTTAGGTATTCATAATGGCAGGGCAATTAAACTGGATTTCATGAGCTACTCACTCATGGACAAGTCAAGATTAGAAATCCCTGAATGTGCTGACTTGCTAAACATAGACCATGTTCAGGAATAATGTGGTCTGGTGGCCAGAAGTCATCTGGTAGCCTAGTGACATCTATGTACAGGCCTGGATAGTTGATTGACTGATAGGATTATAGACATCTAGCATCACTGCATGGCTCATGCAAGCGCATTAGACCAAACTGACAGGCTATATACAAGTATCTGAAGAAGGGGGGATCTATCTGTAGCTTTACTGCATTTACTAGGCTAAGAACAGGAGCTTACATAACTTGCAGTAGCAGTGCATGAAATTCACAAAGGGCAGGCGGCAGGTGGATTGAGATGTAGTGAAGCTGCATAAAGGCTCAGTAAAAACTTTCGGAATGACCCTATAGAATCACTGCATGTATCAGGCATACCTAAGGTGTATTTGAATGTACCTATAGTTTTGCTGAGTGCAACAAGCTCCCCTCAGATGTATACCAGAACACTAGTAGCGTTGTGTACATGCTCAGTTAAAGTGTATGCCAGTGCATCTGTACTAGTAGCGCTGTGTGCCACACATACAGGCCAGGTATACACCAGTGCACCTGTAGTAGAGTGGCACACATCATGCTTAGTTCAGTGTCATGTTGCTGCACCCAATGATAAAGATAGGTACAAACTTGCTAGAAAGCTCTCAGGATTCAAAATTCCAAGCATGGGTTTGGCCTAGAATTCTACTTTTCATTTTGGCGCTTCTAGTGCTAATTTATAATTGGTAAATTGAAATACAAGTGACAAAATGCAAAGAAAAAAAACTGGTATGGATGAGTTACAAATGCATTTTTGTAGTGTATCAAGGGCCCCCTGGTAAGGATAAAGATCCTGGGTCAGGGAAAAGGTACAGTGTGAAGATATCATCCCAGGCTATCTCAAACAAAGAACCATACATAGCTAGTATGGTTCTTTGTTTGAGATAGCCTGGGATGATATCTTCACACTATGCTATGCTATGCTATGCTATGCTATAGTGATTTATATAGCGCACGGCTGCCTCAGCAAAGGGGCGTCCCGGCGCTGCGGAAGGACAGAGTACAGTGAGGTGGAGACGCTAAGGAGGGAACTATTGTTGAAAGAGGTGTGTTTTGATAGCCTTTCTGAAGACTAGGAGATCCTGAATCCCGCGGATAGCTTCAGGGAGACTATTCCATAGCTTGGCCGCTAGGAAACTGAAAGAGCGGCCGCCCACTCTAGCCAGCCTGGTGCGGGGGACGATCGCAAGATGCTGCCCCTCTGACCGAAGTGATCTCCTAGGGATGTACTCTGACAGAAGTGGGCGAAGCATTGGGGGGGAAGGAGGTTTTAAGAATTTTGAAGGCGAAGCACAATGCTTTGAACTGGACCCTTTTGCCCACCGGGAGCCAGTGCAGTTTCTTCAAGGTTCCCGATATAGAGGAATGGCGCGGGAGACCAACCAGAGCCCTGGCGGCCGCATTCTGAACTCTTTGCAATCTAGTGATTTCAGCTAGGTTAGCTCCCAGTAAAAGGGAGCTCGCATAGTCCAGTCTGGAGAGAATGGTCGCCTGGATGATAAGTTGACGAGTGCGGCAATCAAAGAACTTCAGAATGGGCCTGATGTTACGCAAAACGCCAAAGCATGTGGCGGCAACTTTTTTGGTGTGGTGCGTGAACTTTAAAGCAGAGTCCACCCAAACTCCCAGGTTTTTGACACATTCCTTAGGCGTAGGGGGAGGGCCTAGCACATCCGGCCACCAGTTGTCACCCCAGGACGAGGTGTTTTTGCCCAGGAGGAGAATCTCCGTTTTCCCGGCGTTTAGTTGAAGGAAATTCGCCGTCATCCAGTTGGTGATGTCAGTGAGTGTCTGTTTGAAGTGTTGAGCCTCCAGACCACTGTTGTCATTAAGTGACACCACCAACTGGGTGTCGTCGGCGTAGGAAACCAGAGCAAGTCCATTTCTTCTAGCTACCTCTGCCAGGGGGCGGACATATACATTGAACTGAGTTACAAATGCATACACCTCAGAAGGTGCATGGATTTGGGAAGAACCAGCAACTTATATTTGAATCATCAGAAAGGAAAGTTATTCTACAGTCATCAAAAATGAACTGTTTTATGTGTTTTCCAATAGGTAAAGATAAACAGTAAGGGGCTGGTGTATTCGGTGATACTTTTGCTTGGGTCGGTGGCTCTCACTGTAAGTATATTTCCTTTAGATTGTATAGCCCTTGCATTGCACCAATTGATGATCATAATACATGAAGGTTTGTTTAAGGTGTGTTTTGAAATCTGCTCTCCTGTTGAGTGCATGAATGTGATTAGTCAGCCCTGGCCTGTATACCCTGCTCAATTACTAGCGCACCCTCCCCATTCAAAGGGGATACATCATGGGATGTGCTGTGAGCTATTAAACATATCAGACTCACTTCATCCATATGACCAATTAGAGAGAAGGCCGGGTTCACAAAGACAGTTACGACTCGTAAAGTTACAAGTCCGGAGTCTACACACTCGTAGCAGATTCTCCGCACTCGGCGCGGAATCTCCGCACTGAGCACAGCAGTGAGGCGATTTCTCCCTGAGTGTGGAGACTCCACACTCGTTACTTTACAATTTGTTAGCCCCCTTGTGAATATGGCCCTTAGCAAGCACACTGATGCTTAGAACCACTCAGTCAGTTGATAGCTGCTTCATCCCCTAATACTAAATGATATTTAACTGGTATTCTCCCCAGACTGAGAATACACCTGGTCATTACAGATACTTTTTCCAGTGCTGGACTTCTACGTGTTATCCTAATATGTTCTAAGTGTTGTAGTCTTGTTTTGCTTCCATTGAACTAATTACACTAACACACCTGAAATCAATTATACTTAGGTGAAAAATTCAGGACTGGAGATAATATTGGTAATGACTAGAGTGAAGTGGTCACCCTACTCACTAAGTAGTATCAGTACATACACATCTGGCATTGCAATGCAGTGTTTTCTTTAAGGAAACTTACATCTGGGTAAGCTGTGGGGTCAATACAGCTGTTGACATCAATGTATCTGGAGAAATAAATGCCCATTAGGTTGGGTGGGTGACTGAAGAGACTTGTGCTAAGTACATTCATGCCCACAGGTGTCTTGCACTAGAACTACACAAGAGAAGTTTTAGAGAGGCTACAGCTAAAGAAGTTGTCACAGTTCAGTTAATAATCCTGTAGATGTTAATGTATGACTCTGTACAGCTCTCTGCTGCCTTTCGGGTAAGTTTGTGCTATATAAATACTACAACTAATATCAACGAAAGAGCGCCTACAAACGTGAATTTACTATATGACAGTTTATCACAAGTGGGAACCTACAACACAGTGGATAAATTAGATTACTCTAAATTATATGGTCAAAAAACAAACAAATGGGGACCTTAGTGAAGAAAAATCTATTATTCTCTAAAAGAACCATCACTCACCCTAGTGGTGACATGCTTCATCATGGGGTTCAGTCACAGGTGGGACCGACTATCCCCACCTGTGTGCTTCAACGCCTGCAAGTGCAGCGGAGCAGGTATGTGTGAAAAGGAAAAGGAAATGTGATCAGTGAAGGGAGGTGTATTTAAAAGATCACAGCTGTGCCTCAACAAACTTTATTAAGGGACAGTTGTTCACAATAAAAACAGTGAAGTTACTGGGATTTGTATTAGAATTCCAGTGACTTAGTGTGGATGGTCGACATGTTTCTGCTGGTAGTGCTGTTTCAGCTCAGCTTTCATCAGGACCAAGAAAAACAAAGGAAAAAGAAAAGCGTCCTACGGGGGTCCACGCACGCTAAGGCCTGCCCACACCGTTAGGACTGCAAGAGAGAAGACACATTAACTTTTACTCTCCTTATTAAACTCACGGTTTTACCCGTCCTCAGAGTTCCTGCTAATCGTCAGGATGAATTTGGTGCTTCAAAGAGTCAACAAGCTTCATAGGCTCGCAGTGTCAGGCATATTTTCACTTCCAGCTTCATTTCTGGCCGGAAGACTCTTTTCTTTTTCCTTTGTTTTTCTTGGTCCTGATAAAGTTTGTTGAGGCACAGCTGTGATCTTTTAAATACACCTCCCTTCAATAGATTTTTCTTCACTACGGTCCCCATTTGTTTGTTTTTTGACCATATAATTTAGAGTAATCTAATTTATCCACTGTGTTGTAGGTTCCCACTTGTGATACACTGTCGTATAGTAAATTCACGTTTGTAGGTGCTCTTTCGTTGATATTAGTTATAGAATTTGGGGTAGGAGAGTAGCCATTATTCCCTTCCTCTCTTGTTGTACATACATATAAATACCACATACATACATACATGCTTGCACATATGTAAGCCCAAGTAAGACTGTTAAATCCTACTTTCTGTTTACACCTCTTCTGTTATGGCATACATACTCTCCAACCACCCATGTTCACCAGTTTCAACATAGCAAAACTACGAATTTCTCTGCTCTGCTATCGACTGGCACTAGAGACTCTGATGCAGCATTGTTATGACTGCATTAAAGCATCTGCTTCAAGCATTCTGCATCCATTTGACCTATACCGCATGTTGTCACCTACCAATTTTCTAAGGTAACAGATAAGTGCTGTTTAAATGTACTTGACTCTCAGAAACAATGTGCTGATTTATTGAAAAGTAATGTTTATATATATGGCAACATGCAGTGTAATTCCCACTTAATATATTTTCAGGTATCTGGAGTCCACATAAATAAGTGGAAGCTTGACAAGAAGTTGGGCATCTATGTACTGTCCCTCTACGTCTTCTTCCTTTGCTTCTCCATATTGATTGAATTTAATGTCTTCACTTTTGTCAACTTGCCAATGTGCCAAGATAAAGTTTGAAGCAAGACGACAACTGGGACATAGAATCAATGGAAACTGTCAAACCTGTTTCTGGAAATAAAGAAGTGCTACTTTCCAGTTGTTGTTTCATCTGAAAGGTTGAGTGTCCTTCCTTTTGGATAACTGAGAAAAATTTGTTGGAAGGCTAGACCAGGACATTTATTTGTAACCTCAAGACAAGCGGCTCAAGCCACATATGTTTCCTGCTATAATTGGCTCCACCTATTTTTGGATCTTCTGCAGGGTTTCACTTTGCAATGGCATGTTGTGGTTTTCCCAGGTCTTATGTACCAACCACTATGATGACTCTGATGATGACGTGACACACAGAAGCCCGGCTATGAAATGATAAAATTCTGCATTATCCATGGCCATGTTTTTACCAGAGGAAAGATGTTGGCATGTTCAGAGTGTCAGAACTAGCTCTCGGTACAATTTTTAAGCACAAATACTTGTCTACTACTGAGAAACCAAGCGAGCGCAAACTCCATGTGCCAGTGTGGTGTCCCGCTAAGGATGATATTTTGTATTGCTCTTCAAGTGGGCGAAGTGCAGTTGGCAAGCCCAGCAGCAAAACACAAAAGCCTTCAGAGATATGCTGAATGTTCAATCATGTCTTTTTCATTAAATAAGAATGTGAAGCACATGCATATCTCTGCAAAGAAATGAAAGACAAATCATATACTATTTTAACACTTTTGATGACGGACAGAGAAATCTAAAGACGCATTTTAAACAAATTATCCAGTATATACAGACACACAAACTTGGAAATATCCCTATATGATCAGCGTGGGATTTTGCACGTATATGAAAATTAGTCCTTCTGTGTGGCAAACTACAAATTACCTATTTTTGGCATCACAGCAAGAAATCTGTTTTCTCTTAAAGGGAGGAATAGTAAAGTTGCATTTGGGAGCTCAGGGTGTTCTAGCTTCAATGATGCCACCGATTACTGGGTACAAAAGATATGGCATCTTTGAATCACTACATCACCTATTTCAATATTGTTCTTCTTTATTCATTTCCCAGTGGTTAGCTGTTTCAGATGGGAACCCTATTGACTACTGTGTCTCTGGAGTGATGCTGGGTTACTCGTTGAACGGGTATTTCTATTCGAGGATCCTTTCATCACTGGAGATTGCTGTATGAGACAAAGAAATCTCAGTGGAGTTTGTAGTCTTCATCTTTAAAAAGACATTTATTTAAACTGAAAAACTTACTGACTATTGCCCCTCTGGAGCCACTGATGATCTCTAGTTGAACTGGTAATAGTAATCAAAGAGAATTCACCATTGGACAACATTTGCTTTAGAAATTGGCTCCAACTTATGGAAGATTGCATGTCTGTCACATATGGAGCAACTTGTTCTTTAAATGGGCAGAAGACCCTGGCTTTCTTTCCAAATCTGTAATACATTTTTAAATAGAATGAACTTGTGAGCACTTTATGGAAACTGGTATTGTTTACAATAAAATGGTATATTACTAGCAGGATGAAAGGTATGTTACTAGCTAGATGATCCATGCATCACAACATTCCACAATGAACTCAAAATTGATTTGCTCTTCCTCTTCATTCTCAAGACTCCTTTTTTTACTGTTTCCCATTTTGAACCATGGGCAGGGAGTACTCAAAATACCCTAATCCAGTGCTTTGTAAAACATTCAATTTGATAGAATTCTTAATTTACCTGTTTTATATTTAGAACGGAATTGAAGTAAAGTGAGAATAACATAAGGAAACCAATCTGGATGACCAGCAAGCCCTTGGGGGTTTTCCAGTGAGAATGTCCATTACTATCTTGAACGATGGGAAAGCGACTTTGTATGTGCTCAGTGTTACAAGAACATCAAACTGGTCATGTATCCACAGCTCTAAAATTACTTTAAGAGTCCTCGTCACCTCTAACTGCATTATCAACTGGGATATCTCCTCCTAAAGAGCCACTTTTCCATATAATATTCTGCCCTTTGCCTCTTTTCCTTGTCAAGTTCCTTACTTGAATTAGGAGTTACACACATAAAGATACCCAATTGTGACACAAATAAAATAATGTCTCACCAACAAAATGCATCACTAGGGTTTTAATAATTTAAGCAACAAATCAATATGATATTGGTTCCAATACACTCAGCACAATTTCTATGGCAGCAGTGTCCCCCTGTAAAATTGGCAGTACTAGGTAAAGGTGTGTGGTGAAGCACAAGTTCCCACCCTACATATATTCAAAACAAAGATACTTTGGGCTGCTGCACATTCCCAGTTTTTTTACTCCCTCTGAACAAGCATAAACTATTCAAAATTGACCAAGGAACCAGTTTATAACCTTTCCTAGCCATACACAAATTTAATAACAGACTGTCACACTTTTCAGAACTAGCAATTTTGACATCAAGGTATGTTGAGAGTTTCTCTTCCAGAGATACAGGGTAAAGACATCTTCTGATCCTGATGAAAGAAAAAATGGATCTTGATTTAAGGGATGGTCATATTCTCCAAAGTATTTTCTATAGTATCAATTGAAGATATTGAGTCATGCATTCCAGGCCACTTAGGTCCACTCGCTACTTGACTGATTTAATTACCACTAGAAATTCCACTTGAGAGAAAATTGAACAAGACCTCTATCAATAGTTCAAATGGATGTGAATAGAAGGCTTGAAGAGCCAAAAGCAGAATTTCTAGAAGCATCACATTCCTGAGGCCTGGATTAACAGTAGGGCTCTCGGGAGCTGATCAAAGAATGGCTACACACTCTCTAGTCCTCTCTTTATAAGAGTGTTCACATTTAGGGGCCCATTATGATCGCGGACGGACCATAGAGGAGGAGGGAACCTCCGCATGGCCTGCGGAGTTCCCTCCTGTCCAATTAGGATGTGACTACCACCCTGGCGGTCACATCCTCTATTTTTACCATTGTAGCGGGTGCGGCTTCAAGCTGCACCCACCGCAATGGTATAAATGCATACATTGCACTTGTATGCAGAAAGCGGCATGCACCGTGCGGTGCCTGCCGATTTCTGTGCACCCCTCAACCCCCCTTCACCCAGGGGGCCCACAACGGGCGCCCGCAGTGAAGTTCCACATACTTTTCCACGTCCGAAAACCCGCCGCGGAAAAGCACTTTTTAAAGCCCATCCTAATATGGCTGGCGGTGTCTGAGAGACACCGCCACCATATTAGAGCTTTTCCGCCACGATTGTAAGCCAACCGCGGCGGAAAAGCTGCGGATGGAAACCAGGACCCACCAGCCATCCTAATGTGGCGGTGGGTCTTTGGTGGGTCCGCTGCGGTCTTTCCGCATCCTCCGGGCCGGCGGTGGCTTCCGCCGGCCCGGAGGATGTGGAAAGACCGCAATCGTAATAGGCCCCTAATCTTTTAGGTACAAATGTCAGATGTCTGTGACAAACATTCGGTATAAACTGTCTAATGCAATCTAGCATACACTGTAAAAGCTACAGACCCTTGTGCCATCACTGGAATGATACCTTGTGATGAACATCTTTTGGAAGGGGGCTCAGTCACGTGCAATTTTACATTTCAAAGACTAGCCGTCAGGAAAACTCCATCTGTAGTAGACCTGTCTGACGCTGGAGGAAATACTATCTGCAGCAACAAGGAGAGACTTCCAAGACCCTTCAATTTCTGCCTAATTTATTATTTTAATAAGCTCTTTATTTATATTCACTTTTTATTTGCCTTATGTTTTTGCGTCACCAGTAACTGCTTTCAGCACTGAGGACACTGGGATTCTTTTCCTGTGCTGTTTGCAGCAGTTAGTGGTTCAGCTCTTCGTTTTTTGCTGATTACATTGTCAACAGACTCTGCCATCTGCCACCAGCCCTTCACAGGCATCAGGCTGTTTTAAGTCCATGTTAACATGGGTGCAGACAAGGGGTGCGCAACAGGTGTGCCACTGGTGCAGTATTGGAATGCAAAAAGCCAGCCTGCCTGTGGTCATCTGCTTCCTGGCTTGGCCTAGGACCAAACATGCTACTCAATTGTATCTTATCCCACCTACGGTAAGCAAATACTTCATTATTTCAAAGCGTTTTGCCCCCATGAGACCACTCAAATTAAGCGCTACTACTACCCACTTCCCAAGCACAGAGCCTCACTTCAATTCCCATGCATCTAAACCCAGCCCTCTCTCTTGTGCCCACCTCAATGTTAGCTCCTTGTCCAAACATGCTGTGGAGATCCACAACCTTAAAATAGAACATGATCTTGGTATTTTATTCAATACTGATATCTGGCTTAAAGAACACTCTGGCTCAACCTCGACAGAGCCAGTGGCATAGCTATCCCATGTTCCGCCCATGGTGGTACCTGCACGGGTGGTGCTGGTGACTCCCACAACGACAGCAGAGAAGAGCAGGGGTGTCGAGTGGTGCTAGTGATTCCCGCAACAGCCACAGGTAAGGAGGAGGCGGCTGTCGCCTCCCTCCCCTTGCTACGCCACTGGACAGAAAAAATACCACCTGATTATCATATCCTTGGCTCTGAATGCCCTGTCCTGCCTCAAGAGTGGTATTGAAACATTCAGTAAAACTTCCATCAGTCTTTCCTATGTCTCTCTGGCAATTGTAACTGACGTGGAAAAATCATGCCTTAACATTAATGTAAAGCCTTTTTCCAGCATTAAAACTATTGTTCTCTACCATCCTCCAGACCTATCTGCCTCATTTATCCTTGCTTTTCCTGACACTGTCACCTCCCTTAGCCTTAACACTGACAAACTTATCATGTTGGGTAACTTCAATATATGGAGTGAAGACCTGCATCCACCTCAGCACATGATCTCATCACCTCTTGCTTCGTCCTTAATCTACAACAACTTTTCACAGGCCCTACACAAGTGGCCGGCCACATGCTGAATCTTATATTTGCCCACCACTCTTTTCAAGCCATATGCCATTATTGACCTACATAGGGCCTATTATTTCAGTTTCCTACACTGCCAACTTTTCAAAAGGCACCTCCCTCTGCCCCCCACTGTTCATGCATTTACGTGGCTCACTATCAACTATGATCAGCTGTCTGCTCCTCTCAATACTTCTCTTCATTCATTAAATCTTGTAGCAATCTTCTCAACAGCTTGATTACTATAGCTCATGATACTGCCATGTTCAAGAAAACCTGCAAATTGCGCAAGTGTGCCTTTTCACCCCTTTGGTAAATCCAAAATGTAAATGCCAAGAGACGCTGTAAACAGCTCGATTATTACAGCTGGGCATCTTACACCGCTGCAAAAGAGAACTCTAACATTATACATTAGAAACCCTGGAAATCACTCAGGCTCACCCTCTCACCCCCTTAGTACACCGAAGATGTGTGCCTACTGCCTTTACGTTCTCCCCTATGACCTCACTATATCCTGCATTCCTTTTCCTTCCACACACCCTGTGCCACAGGAGGCCTCCCGACTCACACACTCCCTTTCTCATTCATACCCGGATCCCCGTCATTATCCTAACTCAAATCAAATCACTTTCTTCTGTGCCCCTGCTGGATTTCTGCCCCCACCCCCACCATACTAAGAATCTCACCCTTTCCTTTTGTTTTCCCTAAGCAACCTTGTGCAGCGCATCCATGACTGCTGAAAATATCCTTAGAGAATGGAAAAAGCTCTTATAATTCTTTACCTTAAAGTCATTCATTGATCCCAACCAACTATCAACCCATTTCTCTTTTTCCCTTTGTGGCATAGCGAATGACATCTATCGTTAATCAAAAACTCTCCCAATATCTTGAAGCCAGTAATATCTTTTTGCCATTTCAATCAGGTTTTATATCATTACAGAACCAGGCTTAATCTCTCCTACTGAAGGCTGTCCCCATGCAGCCCTGTCAGCCTTATTTAAACTGGGTTCCTCAGTGGTCTCACATGGCTCCTCTTTTAGCCCTACTTATATGAACATCTACTTAGCTCCCCTCACTGCCCTCATTCTTTCTTTCTAGTTACCCTTTTATGCTCATGCCAACCTACAAAGTGTATGTGCTGCAACGGTAATCTGCATCTCCTTCAAGCTCAGTTCAAAGGCTGCATGAGAGAGGTCCCCAGTTAGATAATGCCAACACTCTAGATCTAAATACAGACAAAACAGAAGTCCTCATCTTCGACAGAAGCTCATTCTGATCCTCAGCCTGGTGGAAGCTGAGTTTTGTTCTGCCCTCTCCCTATTCATTCTGGTCTGCAATTTAGGAGTCATCTTTAACTCCAAGCTTTCTTTTGTCACTCATATTGGCAAACTTACCAGCACCTTTTTCTCCTTAGGAGACCATTTCACAAGCTCTCATCCACTTGAGATTGGAGTACTGCAACACTCTCTACCTTCGGTTTCTTATTCCACCAACACGCTGCAGAGAATTCAGAATGCAGCTGCCTGCCTCATCCCTGGACATGAAAGATATACTAAACGTTTGATTCATTTAAATTCTCATTACAGTTTACCAATTCACAAATATGTACCTTCAAAACACTCTCCCTGTGCATAAATCTATTATCATCTCTTGATGGTTTCTCTATTCAATCGCTGTTCTCCTAAGAACACTAGATTCCGGTTCTGCCGGTTTCCTTCAAATCCGCAGATTCCACGAAACTGTTTCTGGCAACCAGACTTTTTAAGTTCTCACTGCCAAATCTGGCAATACTTTTCCTCCCCATCCATGCACTATCAGTAACCTTTGACTATTTCCCGAACATTCGAAAATCCATCTTTTCTCCAGTTAGTAACTTTTCACTCCTGGCTTTGTTTTCAGATATCACCAGGATTTCCTACTCCTATGTAGTTGCATGCTCTACTAAATGTTAAATCAATCAGTCATCACTAACAGTCTTTTAAAAGGTAACTGAAAGATTTGAATCCAGAACTTAACCATCTGTTTCACATTCACCAACCCAAAGAGCAATACAAGGATGACCTTTCATGGATACCACCACACATACAACAATTGTGCTCAAAGTGGTCAATTATGATATTGAAGCACCCAAATTTGTGGAAACTCAATTGACTGTGTCTCATAATAGAAAATGTAATATTAAGATAGTCCATAACAATCTAACATTTTTATAGGTTTCGAATGCAAATACTATTTTTAACTCTCATGTGATTCTCCTCCACAGGAAATCATACTCAGCACAGATTTCTCAAATGTTATGCTCACAATCACAGGGAACCAGGCGCCTGGAACGGAAGTAGGAGTTATTTAAATAAAATCGAGAAATTAGGAAGCAAGGTGTCTTGCTTGATTACGATCGAAATTCATTCAAACTTTATTCAAGTAAGGAATGAAACGAGTAAGGCTCATAAGGTGTTAAGGTGCAATTAGCCAATAAAGTCAAAAGGCTTACAACAAAGCGAAGATCTTGAAAATGCATGCGGATTCATTGGTAGATCTTGTTTTCATATCTACTGGGACTATCTTATGAAACCTTTGTGGCCATTTTTAAACATATGTCCTCTTTTCCTTGCATTGTACTTGCACAATAATGCAAATGAGTGACAACTTTGGAATGATCTCAACACTTGTGATTTTGCACTGGTTGAATTGATTTCCCTATTTTAAAATACATGGGGGCGGATTTACAGGTCCCTTGCTCCACTTTTGCGTCACTTTTCCCATGTTAAAGGTGATGCAAAAGTGGCTCAAGGGGCTTGTAAATCTGCCCTGTGATGTCTATTACTTTATGCCTTGTGGAAGTTACTGCAACAACTGTTTTAGCTTAACTGCCTGTCCCATTCAACATCAGGTCGCTAGGGCAGCAAAAGGTAGGCATACAAATGTTGTGTTTTGGTTCTTATGTTTGATTGAAAAATAAATGAAAGTTTCTGATAAATTAATTCTAGCTATAAACAAAGATGAATTAGAATTTATATTTAGATTCAAAACTGGGTTTGAATAAGGATAAAAACTTGATGCAACAGTATTGGATTATACAAGTAAATGGGGGAAACCCTTGTGTGGAAATATGATATTTTAGTTTCAAATTTCGAAAACTACAAACGGTTTCTCTTTCATGGAGGAAGAATGAGTTGTAAGTGCATACCATTCATCCTATACGTTTTCCTTTATTTAAGTGACACTTAGAAATTCTCTTGATAAATTGTAGGATTTTACTGTTGTATGAAAAGTTATGTCCAACCTTTACTTTTGATTTTACAAATGTTGCACATGGAATGCTAGGGATCCCCTTTCTTGGAATTCTGCTGAATTGTGGTAGCTGGTTCTCACTGACATAAACAAATCAAGGGTGAGTTCCCAGTACCTAATCGTGTTTTTTGTTTGTCGGAGATTATTAACAGCCCTTTCAATCTCAGTCAAAGCATTTAAAAGTGAGGGCATTGACGAAATGACGGTTTTAAAATGTTTCCATTTTTCACCACTAGCAATATAAATCAAACACTCATGAACATACCTAATGACGCTAACCTTTTGAGTTGTTCACTATTCAGATTGACAAAACAAAAAATGTATTAGAAGTTGGAGTTTTGTTTTTAACTTTGGCTTTTCAAGGCATGGGATTTATATCCGAGAATATTTTATGTAAATGGGAGCGACCTTTGTTGTTTTTAGCCTGTCTAAGTATGACATTTGCTGTTTGATGTGCTTCCATCCGAGGAACAGATTTTGTTTCCATTAATATTTTTACAAAAAGAATGTATTTTTCCATCATGCTCCAGCCTTTATTATATTTTTATTGCACTAATTGTACAAAGGAAAGTTTGTGAACAGGCAATCATGGACAGTATTAAGAAGCCCCTCTTAAAGTGTATCTACGTCGCCTTCACACTGAGTTGTTTAAGGTAATTTAAGGTACTGTTCTTGATTTTTAAATACTTGATTGCTTATAGGCTGTTGGAATAATGATCAATACTCCTCAATGTTTTTGCGCTGGCACTCTTGTCTTCCTTTGGGGCTTGCTTCTATTATATGATGGTTCCTTGCACCCTATATCCTCACCCCCTCGCATGACCTCCCTTTGGTGTATTCTCATTGGGTGCTCAGACTCTGCCCTACAAACCCACTATCCAGTCCGATTTGATCTGCTTGATGCAGTGTCCATGCATGGACCTCCAGCAATGGTGTAAATAAGGTAACAAAACTGAATGATAACACATGACTTCCATTTCTATGACAATATTTAAGAATAAATAAATATTATTCCAAATATTGTGTGTATTAATTTTTGTCAATTCGAATGTGTCAGCTGAATATGTAGGGTTCACTCGCATTGAGGTAAGCCGATACAAATCACACATGGTGAAAATGCAGCTAATTCATTGATTCTGTTGGTGGTTTGCCACTTGACAACAGTCATTTCTATTCAACCAAATGCCATTGCTAATTTTTTCCAGGTTTTTGGGGTTTCATCAGTTTCCTTCTACTTTGAATCCCCTTTCCTTGACCCTCCTGGTCAGCAGGCTGACTCAGTCTGGTAAGTCAGATCAGAAAAGATGCTGAATAATTATCATTAATCATTATAAGTAGCACTCCTCTTCATTGTAAGTCCACAGCCAGATAAGATACCTACCGGTGTAGGTTACAATTTAGAAATAAAGAATTCGGAAATTCACCAATGTATAGATGCTGAAAAAAAAGTAAGGTATACTAAATATACTGATTCAGTTTTCACACAAAATCAAAATCCCATTTTAACTGTTGCTTGAAGGAAGGTACCACAATTCGGAATGCAATTTTTGTTGTTGTTGCAGTTTTATATAGCGCAAACTCGACCCAAAGGTATTGGAGATCTTTACATGAGCACCAGTTATGTTACACAATGACAAACTCATTTTTGGTAGGCACAGGGAGATTAAGTGATTTTCCCAGAATGACAGGATGTTGAGCTGACGCCGAGGATCAAACCTGGTTCCCAAACTCGAAAGTTTGCAGCTGTAGCTGGTATGCCACACACTCAAGTCAAGTCAAGTCAAGTCATAAAATTTGTATAGCGCACTACATACCCAGTGGGTTTCAAGGCGCTTAGGAAGGGGTGGAGGATTACTTGTCAAATATCCATGTTTTAAGTTGCTTTCTGAACGCTAGGTGGTTCTGGGTGAGGCGAAGGTAAGCGGGGAGTGAGTTCCAAGTTTTAGCAGCCAGGTATGAAAAGGATCTGCCTCCCATGGTGGTCTTGTTGATGCGAGGTACAGTGGCGAGGGCTTGGTTGGAAGAACATAGTTGGCGGGAGGGGGTGTAGAAGGACAGTCGTGAGTTGAGGCAATCTGGTCCGATGTCATAGAGTGATTTGTGTGCGTGGGTAAGCAGTCGGAAAGTGATCCTCTTATTGACGGGTAGCCAGTGGAGGTCTTTAAGGTGACTAGAGATGTGTTCGTTGCGTGGGATGTCTAATATGAGCCTGGCTGAGGCGTTTTGGATACGTTGGAGTTTCTTCTGGAGTTTTGCGGTAGTACCCGCGTAGAGGGTGTTTCCGTAGTCCAGTCGGCTCGTGACCAGAGCGTGGGTGACTGTTTTCCTTGTTTCGGAGGGGATCCAGCGAAATGTTTTTCTGAGCATGCGAAGAATGTTGAAGCAGGAAGAGGATACGGCGCTGACTTGTCTGTTCATTGAGAGTGAAGAATCCAGGATGACGCCAAGGTTCCGTGCGTGGTCTGTCGGGATGGGTGCTTTTCCAAGGGCTTCCGGCCACCAGGAGTCGTCCCATGCAGAGGGGGATGTACCTAGGATGAGGACTTCTTTTTTGTCTGAGTTCAGTTTCAGGCGGCTTTGTTTCATCCATTCGGCAACTTCTTTCATTCCTTCGTGTAGGTTAGTTTTGGCGGTGTTGGGATCATTGGTGAGAGAAAGGATCAGTTGAGTGTCGTCCGCGTAAGAGATGATGTTGAGGTTGTGTTGGCATGCGATGGCCGCGAGGGGGCTCATGTATACGTTGAAGAGGGTGGGACTGAGTGAGGATCCTTGTGGTACGCCGCAGATGACTTCAGAGGCCTCGGACTTGAATGGAGGAAGGCGGACTCTCTGGGTTCTTCTGGTGAGGAACGAGGTGATCCATTCAAGTGCTTTTCCTTGGATTCCGATGTTATTGAGGCGTTGTAGAAGGGTGCTGTGGCAGACTGTGTCGAAGGCAGCGGAGAGGTCGAGGAGGATGAGGGCGACTGTGTCTCCATTGTCCAGTAGAGTTCGAATGTCGTCTGTTGCTGCGATGAGGGCGGTCTCAGTGCTGTGTTTTGCTCGGAAGCCAGATTGTGAGGGGTCGAGGGATTTGTTGGCTTCGAGGAAGGCGGCGAGCTGGATGTTGACAGCTTTCTCGATGACTTTGGCCGGGAATGGAAGAAGCGAGATGGGGCGGTAATTTTTGAGTTCGGTGGGGTCCGCTGTTGGTTTTTTCAGAAGGGCGGTGAGTTCAGCGTGTTTCCAGTCTTCCGGGAAGGTGGCGGAGTTGAAGGAGCAGTTGATGACGTCTCGGAGGTGCGGTGCTATGACGGAGTCTGCTTTGTTGAAGATGTGGTGAGGGCATGGGTCTGTGGGGGATCCTGAGTGGATGGAATTCATCAGGCGGATGTTGTCCTCAGTGGAGATTGGGTTCCAGTCGTTGAGGATGTTCAAGGGGGGTGAAGGTACGGCAGAAGGTTGGGTGGGTTGGTTTCCGGGTTTGTTGTCAAAGCTGTTGTGGATGTCTGCAATCTTGTTGTGGAAAAAAGATGCTAGGGAGTCGCAGAGGGTTTGAGAGGGGGTGATGTCGTTGGAGTTGGCCGAGGGATTGGAAAATTCCTTGACGATGTTGAAAAGTTCCTTGCTGTTGTGGGCGTTGTTGTCAAGTCGATCCTTGAATGCTGTTTTCTTGGCTTTTCGGATCAGTTGGTGGTGAGTGCGGGTGGCGCTTTTGAAGGCGTCCTTGGTGCTGGTGGTTGGGTCTTTTTTCCAGGCCTTTTCAAGAGAACGGCAGAGTTTCTTGGACTTCTTGAGATCATCGTTGAACCATGAGGCTTTCTTGTTGCCAGGTTTGCTTTGACGTTTTTTCAGTGGAGCTAAGGTGTCGGCGGTGTTGGATAACCATAGGGTGAGGTTGGCGGCGGCTTCGTTAGCGTTAGAAGAGAGGGCTGGGGAGTTTCGAAGGAGCGATGCGGAGATTTGGTCCGTGGTGATTTTGTTCCAGTTTCTTTGCAGGGTAGGTTGGGGATGGTTGATGGGTTTCGGCTTGTTGTAGGTGAAGTGAACGCAGCTGTGGTCAGTCCAGAGGAGATCCGTAGTGTGGCTGAAGGAGACATGATTGCTGGATGTGAAGATGGGGTCGAGTGTGTGACCTGCGATGTGGGTGGGGGAGGTGACTAGTTGTCTAAGTCCGAGGTTGGCGAGGTTGTCCACGAGGGTGGCGGTGTTGTGGTCGTTTATCTTTTCAAGGTGAAAGTTGAGGTCTCCCAGAAGAATATAGTCTTTGGAGGGGAGCGCGTGAGGAGTGATGAAGTCCGTGATGTCTTCACTGAATTTTGCGCGGGGTCCTGGTGGTCTGTAGAGGAGGGTGCCTCTGAGTGTGGTCTTGGGGTCGATGTGGATCTGGAAGTGGAGGTGTTCGGAGTTGGCGAGGTTGGCGTCGGAGCTGGTTGAGATGCGGATAGATTTCTTATGGACGATAGCGATTCCTCCTCCTGTGTGGCCGGTACGGTCTTTGCGAGTGATCTTGTAGTCTTCAGGGATGGCAATGGTGATGTCTGGTGCGGAGGAAGCATTCATCCATGTTTCCGTAAGGAAGGCGATGTCCGGAGAAATGGTGTCTAGTAGATTCCATAGGTCAATGGCATGCCTGTGGATCGATCGGGTGTTGAGAAGGATGCATTGAAGGTGATTGGGGTCGGGGATCTGTGGTGTGGTCGCAGCGGAGATGTGGACGGTGCCGATGAATTTGCAGGAGTAGCAAGAGAAAGGTCCATGGGTGTGTCCAGGAGCGGCTTGGACGCAGTTGGGGGCGCGACCGGGGTTAAGGGCTAGGAGGGTGGCGGCATCGTAGGTAATGCGAGATGGCTGGGCGGCACGAGGGGCAGGGGGTCTGGCGCTGGGCGCGGTCCAGGCGCGGACGGGCGTAGACGGGCTTACCTTTGGCGCACCTTCGGCGCGGGTTGGGCGCGGTCGCTGCGCGTGAACGCTGCGCGCGGGAAGAACTGTCATATATGGATAGTGTATTCTGCCGAAATCATAAATGGCCAGTATTTAGGGGGACAGAAAAACTAACTACTTTCATCCTTTCCTTCTAGGTCAAATATTACGAAAACACTAAGCTAATAATAAATGTAAAAATGTTTTTACTGGACTACTTTCCTATCTATTTCGATCGGATTTTACACATCCTACCTTCAAATGAGAGGGTGGAATCTATTGCAACTGGATGTACTAAATGGAATTTAGTAACACTAATACACTCATATTTCTGCTATCTGCTGGTTTGGGTAGATGTCTGGCCTAGTGATGGAGTAGTGGTCCGCCAGGGGGCCGACAGTCACCACTGGGCGGTAATCTCCTAATGGTAGTGAAAAAGTGTTGCGAGCATCCTGCAAGAGCACGATTTAAAAATGGAGTCATGTTATTGAGCAAGAGGCCCACTAGTCCTGTGAGACTTCACACTCTCACTGAAGCGAGATGCTTCCGCAAGTCTTGCAACAGCAAGCACTCTGATTGGCTGGTTGTTAGAGTTTTAGAAATGAAACAACAGCCATTACTGTTTTCTAAGAAAAATTGCAGGTATTGTGGAAATGAAGTAAAAAAGCTATATAAGGGGACAGCATAAAGTCATCCTGTACACCAGGATTTTAAGAGGAGGCATATAAGGTATAAATACTGTGCTGAAAATAAATCTTTATATATATATATATATATTTTAAATCATGATTTCACAGGACTCCTGTGGTATCATGATTAGTAAATACAAGTAAATGAGTTGTGAATGCACACTACTAGAAGGAATGGATATTGTGCACCTTATTATTGATGGGAGGTGTGTGAGACATAAGTACTGTGTTAAAGAGAATGTTAACTCTTGTGTGACTTTTGCAGGATTGTGAAAAGTAGGAAGGAGGAGGTGATCTTTAAATACACTCTGGTATACAAGCTGTAGGAAGGAGTGTTAGTGGATATGGTATTTACGCTCATCAGGTTGGGAAGAGTTCTGAAGAGAGAGATAAGTCTCTCCCCACACCCTCCTATGCACACCCATCATACGATAGAGGGGTCTCGGTGGAGAGGCCAGTCTCTCTCCACACTCTAAAACTCACATCCATCATCTGAGTGTTATGTCTGAAAGGAGAGGCCAGTCCCTCCTCATACACTACTAGACACAGTTGTCATCTGAGAAAGAGGTCTGAAAGGAGAGGCCAGTCCCAACACACACACCTATGCACATTCGTCATCTGAGACTAAGGTGTCAGAGCAGAGGCAAGTCCATCCCCACACCTTATTACGCACACCCCACATCTGAGGCAGAGGTCTCAAAGGAGAGGCCAATCACTCCCCCTACACCCTGTTCCGTATATCTTTTATCTGAAAGAGAGGTCTCAAAGTATAGGCCAATCCATCCGCACATCCTACATATGCACAACTCAAAGGAGATGCCCGTCCCTACCCATATACCCTACAACACACATCCGTCATCTGAGGGGTCTGTAATGAGAGGCAGGTCCATCAACACACCCTACTATGAAAACCTGTTCTGAGAGAGAGGTCTTAAAGGAGAGCCCAGTCTATGCACACACCCTACTTTTCACATCCATCATCTGAGAGAGAGATCTCAAATGAGAGGCCAGCCGCTAGCCAGACACCCTACTACACACACCCATCTTCCGAGAGAGAGGCCTGAAAGGAGAGGCCCGTCCCTCTCTATACAGCCTACTACATACATCTGTTATCTGAGAGAGAGGTCTCAAAGGAAAGGCCAGTCCATCCAAACACCCAACTACACCCATCATCTTAGAGAGAGGACTCAAAGGAGAGGCCAGTCACTTCCCATGCCCCCTACTATGCACACCCGTCATCTGAGAGAGAGGTCTTGAAGGAGAGCTCAGGGCATCCACACACCCTACTACTAACACCTGTAATCTGAGAGGTCTCAAAGAAAAGGGCAGTTGATCCACACACCCTACTACGCACACCCGTCATTTGAGAGACAGGTCTGAAAGGAGAGGCCAGTCCCTCCCCACTCACTACTACACACATTTGTCTTCTGAGAGAGAGGTGGCAAAGTAGGGGCCAGTCCATTCGCACGCCCTACTAAGTACACCTGTCATTTGAGAGAGGAAACGCTTCAAAGGAGAGGCTAGTTGTTCCACATACACTCACCAACACAGATCTGTCATGTGAGAGAGGATCGTAATGAGAGGCTTGCCCATTCACACACCCATTACGAAGACCTGTCATCTGCGAGAGAGGTTTCAAAGGAGAGGCCAGTAACTCCCCAGACACCCTACTGTACACAGCGGGCATCTGAGAGAGAGGTCTCGAAGGAGAGGTCAGTCTTGCCACACACCCTACTATACACACCCATCATCTGAGAGAGAGTTCTTGAAGGAGAGGCTAGTACATCCACATACCATACTACAAACACCTGTCATCTGAGAGGTCTCAAAGTAGATATCAGTCCATCCATACACCCTACCTACTATGCACACCCGTCATTTGGAAGAGAGGTCTGAAAGTAGAAGTCAGTCCCTTCCCACTCACTAATATGCACATCCGTCTTCTGAGAGGTCTCAAAGGAGAGAACAGACACTCTCCATACACCCTACGACGTATATCCGTTATCTGAGAGAGAGGTCTCAAGGTAGAGGCTTGTTCACCTACATACCCAACTAGGCAAACCCGTCATTTGATAGAGAGGTCTATACTTTAAAATGAAATGTATAACTACAGTTTTGCAAGCATCCCACGAACGGTTCGCAGGCCTCTCGCTATGATAATCAAACAGCTTAAATAGAGATTTACATGGGGAAAACCTTCTGGATTATAATTCCCTCCTAAATGTAAAAAGAGATAAATATCAATAGAAAAGTGTGCGATTAGACTATTAATAAACTTCCTGGGAAGATCACTCACTGTAGCAGTTTAAACAACTGAGAAGATGGACAATCTCAACGGAAATTTTGTTGCATTACTCGATATTATATTCAGACATCCTTTATTTTAGAAAGATTTTACAAACTGTGAATCCTTTCCTGTTATGTTACCACACAAAGCCATCACCTTTTAAAATGATGTGTGTATACAGGATGTATTCTTCAATTATTGTATACATACACTCAAAATAATACATTTACTTTAAAAAAGCCTTTGAAATTCGCTGAAAACAGAAAGGTTAGAGTAACATTATAGCTAGGTGTGACAAAAAGATCTGTTTTTGGTTTTGGAAAAACAAAGAACCTCAGAAATTAATGAAAAATCCAAAGGTTGAAATGACGTAAAAGCTAGATGAATTTGTCAATGACAACATTAACGTTTTGGAAAAAAAAAAAAAGAAATTCACCAGCAGCACTAACTCTCACATGACATCACTCATGACATGCTCTATGACATAATTTATGACAACACAGATAATATCTCAAATGGCATAATTCATGATATCACTGATGATATCACAAATGACATCATCCAAGCTTCTAGTGCAGTGATCCCAACTGTGGTCCGTGGACCCTCAGGGGTCCGTGAGACATTCCCAGGGGGTCCACAGGACTCGAGTGCCTGTCGTCGTAGTGAAAAATGAAATGCCCATGCGTCCTCACAGCACACAAGAGCTTTGAATGTAGGCTCAGGGGCGACAATGCCACAACAATACAATCAGGAGAGGGGGCATTCAGGGGGGCGGGACCACAGGGGGCACAGAGGCTGGGGAAACGAGTGGATCAGAAGGTAAAAGGGGCACAAAAACAAGGGAAAAAAACAAGTGGCACGGAAGGCAGAAGGGCACAAAAAACGAGTGGAACAGAGTGCAGAAGGGCACAAAAACGAGGGAAAAACGAGTGGCACAGAAGGCAGAAGGGCACAAACAATGAGTGGAACAGAGGGCAGAAGGGCTCAAAAAACGAGGGGAAAATGAGTGGCACAGAGGGCAGAAAGGCACAAAAAACGAGTGGTACCGAGGGCAGAAAGGCACAAAAAACGAGTGGAACAGAGGGCAGAAGGGCCCAAAAAACGAGGGGAAAATGAGTGGAACAGAGGGCAGAAAGGCACAAAAAAGAGTGGAACAGAGGGCAGAAAGGCACAAAAACGAGTGGAACAGAAGGCATAAGGGGCACAAAAACAAGGAAAAACGAGTGGCACAGAAGGCAGAAGGGCACAAAAACATGAGTGGAACAGAGGGCATAAGGGTACAAAAAATGAGTGAAAAACGAGTGGCGCAGAAGGGCACCAAAAACGAGTGGAGCAGAGGGCAGAAGGGCACAAAAAACGAGGGAAAAATGAGTGGCACAGAGGGCAGAAAGGCACAAAGACGAGTGGCACAGAGGACAGAAAGGCACAAAAACGAGTGGAACAGAGGGCAGAAGGGCACAAATGACAAGGGAAAAAACGAGTGGAACAGAGGGCACAAAGGCACAAAAAACGAGTGGAACAGAGAGCAGAAAAGCACAAAAAACGAGTGTAACAGAAGGCAAAAGGGGCACAAAAACAAGGAAAAAACAAGTGGCACAGAAGGCAGAAGGGCACAAAAAAGGAGTGGAACAGAGGGCAGAAAGGCACAAAAACTAGTGGAACAGAGGGCAGAAAGGCACAAAAAACGAGGGAAAAACAAGTGGCACAGAGGGCAGAAGGGCACAAAAATGAGGGAAAATGAGTGGCACAGAGGGCAGAAAGGCACAAAAAACGAGTGGCACAGAGATGCAGAAAGGGGCACAAAAACAAGGAAAGAACAAGTGGCACAGAAGGCTGAAGGGCACAAAAAACGAATGGAACAGAGGGCAGAAGGGCACAAAAAACGAGGGAAAAACGAGTGGCACAGAGGACAGAAAGGCACAAAAACCGAGTGGAACACAGGGCAGAAGGACACAAAAAACGAGTGGAACAGAGGGCAGAAAGGTACAAAAACGAGGGAAAACGAGTGGAATAAAGGGCAGAAAGGCACAAAAAAGAGTGGAACAGAGGGCAGAAAGGCACAGAAAATGAGGGGAAAACGAGTGGAACAGAAGGCAGAAGGGCACAAAAAACCAGTGGAACAAAAGGCAAAAGGGGCACAAAAACCAGGGAAAAACAAGTGGCACAGAGGGCAGACAGGCACAAAAAACGACAGGCACAGAGGCAAAATACAGAATATAGAAATATAGGGGCAGCTAAGAACAGAAGGCAGAATGGGCAGAGAGGCACGGGGGCAGTGAGGGTAACAGAAGGGAAAACCGGGCAGAGACACGGGGCAGCGAGTGGTACAGAAGGAAAGACCGGGCAGAAAGAGCACGGGGACAGCGAGGGGAACAGAGGAAAGAAAAAGGGGCACGGACCACGTACAGACTTCGGGGGAAGTCAGACAACAGCAGTCACGGACACAATAAAAATACAGGCAATACAATAAAAGCAATAAAGCATTTAAAGGCACATGTGTATAGGTTACCGTTACTTGGCAGGCAGGTAAAAATAGATGCAGCCAGGATCAGCAGTGGGATTTTCGTGGTGCTGTCTGATTGCTCAGTTTCCACAAGCCCTTCGGTGAATTATGTGTGCTGTCAAGCTTTCATATTCAGACATATCAAGCTCTTATTCTGTGGAGCCTTTGCAGTTTGTTGTTGGCAAGGGATGGGGCAGTGGGCATCCTAACAGGAGAGGGTCATGTCAGGTGCCACGCAAGGCCTCTCTGAAATATGCCTGAACTGCACTGCTCATCCCTTGGTGGTAAAATGTTGTTCTGCTGTCTGTGACTAAAGATTATGTCTAACAGAGGTTTATGGTAATTGGCATAGCATTGTTCCATGATCTCGCTGAAACAATATGCCTCCTGTGCAGATACCTTCCTGCCATCTCTTGCACTTCCATGATGAACTCCTAATATAGACCTTAAATTTGCTCTGTACATTGGACTCATCGCTTTGTGCACTATCTTGTTAGAATTTTCACAATTTTTGTTTCTTCTTGGGGCATATCTTTATTATAAAATGCTTTATAATTGTATAATATTTTAGACCTTCTTAAACTGTGAATAGGTAAAAATGCTAATAATTCACAATCATTCAACCTGTTGCTGTAAGGAAGGGTCACATCTCCAAGGATCTGGAATGAGAATTTAGAGGTGCTACTATGGCTGAGAGCTGGAGACTTGTACCACTAAATAATACACTGCTGTATGCATCCATGTCCATGCCAATAGACTTAATTCAGGCTGTAAATGTATAGGCATTTATATAGCGCACTACTTACCCGTAGGGTCCCAAGGCGCTTCGACCGCTGCGAAACCCTTCCTGGCTTCCCTGAGAGTTGGTCCCTTAATGGGTATCTCCAGGGTGAGACCAGGCATCCCCGGCGGTCGGATATATGATGTTACAACGCAGACTTTTACTCCGCATACCGTTACAACGCGGTTTTTACAACGCGGATACTGTAACAACGCATGTATTTACAACGCATTTTTTTACAACGCAGGTACCTTTACAACGCAGACCATTACAACGTAAGTATTGGTAAGTATATGTTAAAATTAATAATATAATAGTAACTTAATTTTAAAAATATAATTTAATGTAATTTTAAATAATTTAATTTCCGTTAATTATTTTAAATTTAAATTAATATTACTTTATTTTACCATGTACCCCTGTACCCAAGAAAGTAAAAACTGACTCTAAACCCCAAAAATAAATTAAATTAATTTCATGAAATATAATTTAAATTAATTATTGAAAATTAAAAAAAATATAACTTTATTTTTACCCTGTACCCCTGTACCCCAAAAACTCAAAACTGACCCTCAACCCCAAAAAATAATGCAATGTAATTTAATTTAATTTATTTACTATTAAATAATTTAATTTAAAATTAAATTTAATTTATTTTTACCCTGTACCCCAAAAACTGAAAACTGACCCTGAACCCTAAAAATACCCCTTTACCCAAAAACTGTAAACTGACCCTGAACCCTAAAAATACCACTTTACCCAAAAACTGAAAACTGACCCTGAACCCTAAAAAAAAAACCTTTACCCAAAAACTGAAAACTGACCCTGAACCCTAAAAAAACCCTTTACCCAAAAACTGAAAACTGACCCTGAACCCTAAAAATACCCCTTTACCCAAAAACTGAAAACTGACCCTGAACCCTAAAAATACCCCTTTACCCAAAAACTGAAAACTGACCCTGAACCCTAAAAATACCCCTTTACCCAAAAACTGAAAACTGACCCTGAACCCTAAAAATACCCCTTTACCCAAAAACTGAAAACTGACCCTGAACCCTAAAAAAACCCCTTTACCCAAAAACTGAAAACTGACCCTGAACCCTAAAAATACCCCTTTACCCAAAAACTGAAAACTGACCCTGAACCCTAAAAATACCCCTTTACCCAAAAACTGAAAACTGGCCCTGAACCCTAAAAAAACCCCTTTACCCAAAAACTGAAAACTGACCCTGAACCCTAAAAATACCCCTTTACCCAAAAACTGAAAACTGACCCTGAACACTAAAAATACCCCTTTACCCAAAAACTGAAAACTGACCCTGAACCCTAAAAATACCCCTTTACCCAAAAACTGAAAACTGACCCTGAACCCTAAAAAAACCCCTTTACCCAAAAACTGAAAACTGACCCTGAACCCTAAAAATACCCCTTTACCCAAAAACTGAAAACTGACCCTGAACACTAAAAATACCCCTTTACCCTAAAACCCAACACTGACCCTAACCCCTAAAAATACCCCTTTACCCCAAACATATAACATTTAAAAAATAACTATATACTTACCAATACTTACGTTGTAATGGTATGCGTTGTAAAGGTACCTGCGTTGTAAAAAAATGCGTTGTAAAAACATGAGTTGTAACAGTATCCGCGTTGTAATGGATGCGTTGTAACAGTAGTGCGTTGTAAAAAATGCGTTGTAACAGGTGCACACCCCGGCGGTCTGGTGGGGCCGTTAGTGAAGATGAGGCAAGCTAATGCCCAGAGTTGCCGAGTGTGATCGCTGATCAGAGTGGGCACCGAGGCGAGAGAATTATCGAGTCCGCTGACCCTGGTCCAGAAACCTGCCACGCCGGGAATCGAACCCTGGTCCCGGGCCGTCCTCTGCTCTCGGGTCTGCCACCTCTAACCAGTGAGCCACACTACTTCACTTGAGGCTGTCTCCCTCTTGAAATTGCCTCTGCTTCAAAAGGCGTTTTTAAAGAGAAATTTAAATTGTACAAATTGCTTGGGGGTCCCTGGCTTCCAGTAGTTATTCAGTGGGGGTCCTTAGGAGTCAAAAGTTTGGGAACCACTGTTCTATTGGACACATTGTTCCATTAAAGGTATACCATTAGAGCTATGAGAGTAAGTTCACAATAGCTCTGAGAAATATGAAGTGTCTTTACTGCTATCATACATACAACCACCCTAGGTAAAGCAAGCTTGTGTTATTTTCAACACCAACCCTATACAATACACTTCATGGGTAGCCGAGTTCATGTTGACCACAAAGCACAGATGAAAGGGTAACATATCCTGCATACAGTGTTCAATCTGTATGCAACTGTTCAGGGAAAACCAAGTTCCTCTAGATACTCAAGCACTGTTACATAACTAATGCCATGTCTTTATCTGTATCAAACCCCTGCCAGTAACTGAACCCATATTGTGAAATTAAGTGAATATGAGTAGAAAAGTGGGTACTGTTAACACTGGATGCAGTGTTAACAGTACCCACTGTTCAGTGCTCAGTGCCTGGATTTTATGGGATATTTTATTTAGTTCATAACATTAATGTTGTCATTGACAAATTCACCTAACTATAACGTTACTTTAACCTTTGTTTTTTCAGTAAATTTATATCCAAGTAATGTTATAGTTAGGTTAATATATATATTCACTGAAAAAATACAAAAGGTACAGGGACGTTATAGTTAGGCTGACATTTCACTTGTGCAAAACCAGAGACGTTCGGCTGTTATAGTTAGTTAAGCTAACTATAACTCACGCCCCCACAATGCACTGCTTATGATGCCACATAATACATCACTCATGACATGGTCAGTGACATCACTGATGACATCATTGATGACATCTCTCATTACATCACTGATGACATCATCCAGTGGCTGTGAGTGTGTTTAAAATGTTAAGAGTGTTTAATATATATAGCAAGGTATATTGGTGAATCAGGGAGTGTATGAGTGCCTGTATGGGTGATTCAGTGTGTATAACTGACTGTATACGTGAGTGAATCGGTGTCTCAGAGTATGTATTGGTGAGTGACTAGGTTATGTGAATGTATGTATTAATTTGTCAGATGGTGTCTAAGTGGCTGTATGGGTAGGTGAGTGGGTATGGGTGATTGATTGGTGTTCTGAGTACCTGTCTCGGTGTATGAGTGTTTTTGTAGGTGGGTGGGGGTGTGTGACTGTCTGCATGGGTGAGTGGGTGAGTCAGTGACTGTATTGGTTAGTGAGTATGTCTGTGATAGGCTGTATTGGTGACTGAGTGCGTGTGAATGGCTGTGTCACTGATTGAATAGATGTGTTAGTGGTATATGGGTGTGTAACTGCATATGTGACAGACCGTTGCTCTTGCAACGGTTGGGTGCTTGACCCTCCGGGGTCCATCCTCCGGAAAAACACCTCAGACACTCACCACATCAGGAGCTCTCCCTCCTTCTTGCGGATTTTAAGTCTGAATGTTAGATCGGCTTTGAAACACCATCAAAACATCTACGATCTAATTGAGGATGAAGCCCCTGACATTTTTGCCATCACTGAAACCTGGCTCCAGGACGCTGACGCTGCTATTTTTAACCTAGCATGCCCCCCTGGCTACTCTATGTTCACCTTGAATAGATCTTCTAGAGGTGGGGGTATAGCTCTCATAGTCAGGTCTAGTTTCTCCTGTGTGTGGAGTGGCCTTAACATCGCCGGGTGCCAAAGTGCTTCCTTTAAGATCTCTGTGAGCCCTGAGTTTACGCTCTCTGGGATGGTTGTGTATCGTCCGCCGGGTAGCGATGTGGTGTTCAGAAATTCTTTCCCCGACGTGGTTGGCACTTTGGTCACTGATTGCGCCAACTATTCCATCATGGGTGATCTGAACCTACATTTTGACACCCCTTCCAATCTGACGGTACGCAGCATTTCCTCAGACTTAGAAGCCTTTCAACTATCCCAGCTGGTTTCCCAGTCTACTCACATTGGGGGACATATCCTTGACCCCTTTTTTACCAATCTGCCGGAGACTAAAATTACATCTATTTCTCCGCTAGAGTGGACAGACCACTCCCTGGTGTCCATTTTTTGTCCTATATCTGTCACTCCCCCTACCCCTTCAGCTAGACGGGTTCCCAAGGAGGTTTTGGAACAAACTCAGGCTAGAAGACTTCCATCGTCTTCTGGTAGAGGAGCCGCTGAGTCCATTGAATGGCGTAGAAGAGGGGTATGACCTCTTCTGCTCTTGGCTTACCAGGGCTCTGGACACTCTGATACCCATCGTATCGAGTAAAATCAATACCAGAGAGTCAAGTCCCTGGTATGATGGCGCCTTACGTGCCCTGAAGGGAGCCTGTAGACGGGCGGAGAGGGCATGGCGGAAGACGTACGGGGCTGATTTAAAAGCTGCATACGCCGCGTCCGTCAAGTTCTACCATCGAGCCATCTGTCGAGCTCGAGCGGCATTTTATGCCGCCGAATTTCGAAACAGCACTAACCCGTCGAAGGCCATCTTCAAGGCTGTGAAAGATCTCATGGCGAAGCGGACGACCCCTGTGGCCGTGAGCTCCATCTCCCATTGCGAATCCCTTGCTTCTTACTTTTTGGGAAAAGTCCAAGCCATCTATCGGACATTCCCTAGCATAGGGATAGACCTGGGAAGTTCCAATGGGACACCCCACCAGTTTACCCTGCTCTCTTTTCCCCCTCTCACCTCTGATGGGTTTGACAAGCTTGCGTTGCAAGTTAAATCTGGCTCTCCATCTGATCCAGTAAGACCTGCCCTCTTTAGAGATCAGGCCTTTATGGGACGCCCTGTTGTGTGTTCCCTTGTCAACCTCTCCCTGGAGTCGGGTGTAGTTCCAACTAAGTGGAAGCAGGCGGTGGTATCCCCGATCATCAAAAAACCCTCCCTGGACCCGTCTAAGCCTGAAAGCTACCGTCCCATCTCGCTGCTACCCTGGCCGGCAAAGATAACAGAGGCTCATGTCAATCTGGCCCTGTCAGAACATCTAGCCTGGACCAATGCCCTCGACCCCACACAAAATGGCTTCCGTGCTGGGCACAGCACGGAGACCGCTCTTCTTGTGATGGTGGAACATCTCCGTGCGAGGTTGGATTCTGGTCAAACGGCGGCGCTGATATTATTAGATCTCAGCGCCGCCTTCGACACGGTATCTCACAGCATCCTCCTGCATCGGCTCGAGGAGATTGGCGTCGGTGGTCAGGCGCTGCAATGGTTCCGCTCCTTCCTCGGCAATCGCTCCTTCTGTGTTGCCATCCCTCCCTTCAAGTCCAACTTCCAGCCTCTGGCCATGGGGGTTCTGCAGGGGTCCTCGCTGAGCCCCACATTGTTTAATCTTTACGTGAGACCGCTGGCTGATGTCGCTAGGCAGTGGGGCCTAACTCTGGTCTCATATGCCGACGACACACAGCTGGCGGTTACTCTCAGCGGGGACGCGGGACAAGATGCCCCCAGGTTCCAGGATGGACTGAAGGCGGTGGCTAGCTGGTTGACGGGAAACTGTCTCCAGCTCAATGCCACTAAAACGGAAGTAATGATTGTCGGAAGGGGAGTGGAGTTGTGGGGTGACCACTGGTGGCCACCAGAGCTGGGACCTACTCCGATCCCGGTGTCAGAGTTGAAAAATCTGGGGGTCTGACTGGACGCTGGCCTTTCCTTTGTGGGACATACCAAAAGAACAGCAGCCTGTTGCTTTGGCCTATTGAGAGGCTTAAGACCTGTGCTCAAATTTTTCGATGCCCCAACCAGACAGCTGGTAATCCAGGCTACTATCATCTCTCGCCTGGATTACGCAAGCTCTCATCTGGTCGGGGCTAACCAGGCTGAGCTTACTCGAATGCAACAGGTTCAAAATGCGGCGGCCAGAGCGATTGTTGGCCTGCCCAGATTTTGCCCGGTGACGAGTGTTCTTCGTTCCCTACACTGGCTTCCAGTGAGGAAGCGCATTCTTTTTAAGGTCCTTTGTCTGACCTTTAAGATCTTGAGAGGTATAGGCCCCGAAATTTTGTCCAGCTGTCTCTCCTTCTATGTCCCCGCACGCGCCCTCCGTTCTCAAGGACAGGCCTTTGCTGTAGTCCCTAGATTTAGGCTCAGCCGTATGGGAGGACGCTCCTTCAGCGTAAAAGCTGCACTAACCTGGAATTCTCTTCCGGTTGACATCCGCTTGCTGGAGGACCTTACGACCTTCCGGAAAGCAATAAAAACTTTTCTGTTTTAGCTGTCCCTTTTAGTCTTCTTTTTTCCCTGTTGTGTTATGTTTCTCCTTGTCTATGCGCCAGGACGCTCCTTGGCTGGAGTAGCTGTGCGCACAATAAAAAACAATAACATAACATAACATAACATAACAGTATAGGTGAGTGTTAGAGTATATGAGTGACTGTATGTGTGAGTGAGTGGGTGTGTGTATAACATGTAGGTGAGTAACTTTCTGTGTCATAGAATCTATAGGTGACTGAGTAGGTGAGTGAGTGAGTAGCTCTATGGGTGACTGACAGCAAGTATGCTGGCGGGGTGGACATCTAAGATGGCCGCCAGCATGTCCATGGGGTTAGAGGTCTAGTTTCCTCAGTAATCTATACTCAGGTGAAGCGTGCACCAACATTCCACGGTGCAGTTCTCAGAGAATTTTCCCCTGAGCAGTTGTTACCTGCATGGCATTGTTATAGTTAGTCAGGAGACGCTTCGGGGCGACGAGTTTCACGTCGGCGGGTTTCCTGTTCACTGGAGTTTCAGGTTAGTGTTTCCAGAGTGCACATGTTCCTCAGGCTAAGAAGTAGAGTAAGCGCATGTTCTTGGAATAGCGTTTCTTCACAGTTATGCTATTTTCAATAGGTGTCTCACAGAGAAATTCCTATCCATGTATAGGAGTAGTGTTTCTACAGAGTCTTGTACTTCCTGGTTGGTGTTCAGCTTTAAATCTTAATTCAATAGACAGAGGAGTGTATAGTGTGGCAACTCCAATTCGTATTGAAAGTTTGAAACCCCTATTCCCTGCAGTTAAGAATACCTGAGAGTGTGCTAGATAGAAGCTAAAGGAACTAAAGACAGAGAATTAAGTAGTCTGAGTTTTGGGGTGTGTGGGCATAAGTTTTCATCGCGTAACATAGTTCCCAGATTGTATACATATATATATATATATAGTTATCATATATATATATTTTATCATATGTGATTAGTGAGAGAATTCAAACCAGTATTCTAAGTAAGGAGAACATCGCAATACACACAACAAGAACTCAAGGAAGACACATTAAAGTTGTGCCCCTTCACTACATTTGTATGTAGGTGATTCAATTAATTTAGATTAGAGAACTTCGTGAATTAAGCTGAAGACTTACCTTGTGTTTTCCTCTACAGTAAGAATTTTCCATAGTGGTGCCTTGGAATAACCTCCAAGAAAACGAAAAAATACATAATAAACTTCTCACAAAGCAGTTGTTAATCTGTACAAGAGAAGCTAGGAGAGAAGCAAGCCCCACAAACATTCCTGGTAAGATAAGTTGTCTAATTAATGCATATGAGTACAGTAAAGGTTAAATAGAAGTGTAATACTTTTAAATGCAATTGTTGCAGCCGCTTAAGAAGAAAGAAGAAGATGAGGCAGGAGTAGCAGAAGAAGTTATCAGGCTGTCTCTTCACTGTCCCAATCCACTTTCTCACCTTGGTACTTACCTGTGAAGGATTACTCAACCTACCAGGGGCGTATTAGGAGGGGCATTGGGAGCCAGTGTCATTCTGCTCCTGTGCTGTCTAGAGAATCAGTACTAGCCTTGACACTGTGTGAGTGGCTGTATGGGTGTATGAGTGGATATATCAGTGGCTGTTTTAGTGAGTGAGTTGGATTATGAGTGACTGTATGGGTGACTTAGAGGTTGTGTGTGTAGCCCTATGAATCAGTGAGTGGGTGTGTAGGTATTGGCATGGGTGTGCCATTGGTTTTGAGAAGGGTAGTGTGGAAGCTGGAGGGGGTGTATGAAAAGTTATATTGGGGTGTGAGTGGGTGTCTTGGAGATTATGTGGATGATGTCATTTGAGATGTCAACAATGATGTCACTGACCATGCCATGAGTGATGTAATATGTGTGGTCATAAGCAGTGCATTGCGGGGTTGAGTAAAGGTAAGCTCAGCTAACTATGATTGCTGAACTTCTCTGGTTTTGTATGAGTGAAATGCCAGCCTAAGTATAACATCCCTGTAACCTTTGGTATTTTCAGTGAATTTCTAAAGATTTTTATAACTATAATGTCCCTGTGTTTTTTCTGTAATTATATATTAGATATTGCATCTGCATGGTGCACCACTTACTGTTGTATTTGTCATCTATTAATTTACAAAATTACATTATTCATCATCTTCAAAGATATTTTCAATTTTTTTTTTGTGTCCTCATATTTCGCCCTTGGTGACCCACTAGTAGCGTGTGGAAATGAACTTACTGTCACAGATAGACTGGATGGGGCTCTGAGAGGGGCCGCCCTAAATTGCCCCATAGTAAGTAGTGCCATACTCCAACTAAGCCACTTTGTAACAACCGTCAGGGACCCATGCTGCGTTCATATACCCATTCTTATACCGATTTTAACTTTCTTGGGTATAGTCAAGCGTAGGAGAAGGTGCCAAGCAGCGTAATCATTGGACCTTGGGGGGGAAAAAAAAAAACAAGATCGATCAAAGGCCCATTACCATTTTAATAACCTCCAGAAGTTCCTCTTGCTTAGGTTTCCTGATCTTAATAGGTCCAATTTTGATGTTTGTAGCACAGAGGTGCGCCAAATCAAGCAAGGTAGGAGGTAACGGATCCTTCCATTTCCTACATATTTCCCTCCTAGCCGATTTTTTGCCGGCCCATGAAACTCTGGAGAAACACCAAAAATGACAAGAGCAGGACATAGTGTAACTTGGGATCCCAGGGAGGTGGAGAGTGATAGGCAAACTGAATTCCAGAAAGGTGATAAGAGTGGGCAGTCTAGGAACATGTGTAAATCTGAAGCTTCTACCAAGCCGCATTTGGGGCATGAGACAGGCGAATTATCCGAAAACTTCGACAAACGTTGAGGCAAATAATAGGCTCTATGTAATGTAAACAAATGATTTCGGCGTAGCCAAGATGGTTTCACAATGTTCCACATGATCTTGAAGGATTCAAACCACATGTTCTCCACACTGATATTTGTAATATGTGCGGACCACAACAGATCTGGTAACTGGAACTCACCCTCAATCTCATCCAGTAAGAGATTGTACCAGAGTGAAACCTCTTTCTTGGATAGTGGCTTATCAGTTAAGAGGGACACTAATGTACTATCACCCCCCTAGCTGGAATCTACCTTTAACAGAAATCTGTGAGTGTGCCCAACTTTGTATTTGGAGGTATTTGAACCTGGAGAACCGAGTCCCTATTTTTAAACTCAATATCTCCCACAGAAGTAGGCTACCATCAACAAAGACATCCCCCCATACTACTAATCCTGCCTCTCGTAATGGTGCTGCTAGGCTATCCAAAAGCCAGCTCGGGGAACCAGGTGAATTCCATAATGGAGCCTTACAGGAATAATAGTCAATTCTAATAGTACGCCTAAGTTTAGCCCATGTTCTACATGAATCTCTCAGCACCTTCAATTTAATTTTCTTAAAAAACTTGGGATCCCCAAACTTAAACAAAAATTCGTGGTCGGCACCCTTTTCCCCTCTAAGTAATGCAGCAAACATATGCCCACAATCCAAGTTTATCGGAGATTTTAACAACATCCTGACATGGGACATCTGGAAGGCCCACCCATAGAGCTGTAAGTCGGGCGCCGCCAAACCTCCCTTCTCTTTACGGCACCTGATCTTCTTCCAAGCAATTCTAGGGTTGTGATTATTCCAAATAAAAGAACGTATATCGCTTTGTAGCTTGGCTATCATTGTAGGTTAAAAAAAAGGGGAATGGTGTTAAATAAGAATGTGACTTTTGGTAAAATCAGCATTTTAACTAGATTGGATCTGCCTAGTAAGGATAGTGGAAGTGAAGACCATGATTTCATTAGCCTACGACATTCTTTGGCATTAAGCGAGAAATTTGCTAGAACTATCTCATTTATATCTTTGTATATATTTAGACCCAAATACCGAAGGACAGTACTTAACTGTGCCCCTGCCACGGGCACAGGGTCATTCCAGACCATTATATCCGTCTTGGCAGCATTAGCTTCATAGCCTGATACGGCTCCAAACTGCTCAGCCAACGCGATTACAGCCGGAAATGCCGACCGTAACTCGGATGTAAAAATGAGAACATCATCTGCATACAAGGCTACCTTCCTCTCCCATCCTTCAAACACAAAAGACTTGATGTTACTATTGTCTTGAATCCTTTGAGCAAAAGGCTCTATATAAGGATCAAATAAGAGGGGGAGAGGGGGCAGCCTTGGCGTGTACCCCGAGTGATGTTGAGTGGGTCTGATAATTCTCCGTTGCTGACGGATTCTTATACAAGAGTTTGACAACGCGCATACATTTTTTGCTGATGTTAAATTTTCCCAAGACCTCCAATAGGTAAACCCAGTTAACTCTATCGAAGGCCTTGGTGGCATCCAAGGTCATCACTGCAAGAGGAAGTGATGCCACCTTCGCCATGTCGATGGCACCTATAAGATCATAGGTCAACTCGTACAGCTGACGTCCCCTTACAAAGCCCTTTTAGTCTACATGCAAGATATTTGTTGCCATTGCCCCCAACCTATTTGCCAATACAGATGTAAAGATTTTATAATCTGTGTTTAAGATAGAAATTGGTCTATAAGACACAACTCGTTGCTGATTTTCCTGGTTTTAGAATCAGTGTGATCGAGGCACTATCCCATGATATAGGAGGGGGGATCCCTTCAAGGAGGATCTTATTAAACAGCTCCGTCAGGAAGGGAAGAATGGTAGGAATCAGAGCTTTATAAATTTCAGATGGCAGACCATCTGGACCTGATGCCCTACCTTTTCTGCTACTAGCTACTGCTAGCCTGACCTCCTCCTGCGAAATAGGATCTTCTAATTTATTGCTTTGTTCTGATGACAGAGCCGGAAGAGAGACGCCCGCCAGCCAATCTTCAGCCTGCTTTGACTCAAAAATCTTATCTTCACAGTATATTTCACTGAAGAAATCACAGAGCGCTCTCCTAATGTCTACATCGGTAGAGAATGTTATTCCACCGGCCGTGATTGAGTTAATGTTGTTACAAACTAGATCAGTCTTCATTTTCCAGGCCAGCAATTTACTGGCACCTTCGCCATATTCAAAATGTGCAAGTTTTACTAGCTTCCCATCTCTCTAAAACCCTAGCATTTAAGACTGAGCTTAGCTCTCCTTTTAAGATGGTCGCTTTATTCTGCCACTCATGTACTGTAGATGGACGGGCGTCCGGGTGCCTAGCAATTTCTATTTGAAGGTTAGTCGACTCCACTTCTAAGGAGGCCACTGCTTCTCTATAGGTTTTGTTCTTATATGAAGCTTTGTTATTTATCTGACCCCTTAAAAATGCTTTAAATGCATCCCATATAACACCTGGAGAGGCAGAACCTATATTTTCATCCAGGAAAAATTGGACCTCTACCTTAAGAGCATCAATGATATTAGGTGAGGACAGTAGTGAACGATCAAAGGACCAATTGCTTGATCGACTCTTAGGAAACCCTTCCAAATCTAAGAGAATCGCCGCATGATCTGATAGATGAAATGGTAGATGAGATATCGATTTAACCAGGTGAACTAAGGATTGACTAATCAAAATAAAATCAATTCGAGACAGGTGGTGGAATCTGTAATTTTGAAATGTGACTCCTCTTTGTGATCCATGCATTGTTCTCCAGATGTCATTATATCCTAACTGCTTCATGTTATCTGGCAGGTAAGACCTGGTTTTTGATAGAAATTTAGCTCTATTAGAAGGTGATTTATCCACTAAGGGATCCAGGACTATGTTGAAACCACCTGCTAAGATAACTGGTTCGGGAAATAGGTATAGATGTGGAAAAAGAACCTACAGAGCCAAAGGATCATCCTGATTAGGACCGTAGTATCCCACTATAGTAATAGGAGACCCATGTATTATGACTGAGGCTATTGCCCAACGACCACGAGATCCAGCGGGGGACAGCTAGGTGCCGAGTGGGTGCTGAGCATTGCGGGCGGTGTGCCATTGTCGCTCCCACCCCCCTCCTGAATCTATGGGGCGTGGTTCACTTTATGTACAAACTTCTAGGCTCCTCGCAACAGAGGTAAATCCCTTAGCCTTTTGGTTTGTACTTTGTATGCACCATTTTTACACATAGTGCGATTTTTAACTTTCACAGCCTTTGGCAGGATGGGCCTTAGCGCGCCCATACTTGCTGAGGCAACACTCGCATATTGGTCCTGATGAAAGCCCTGTAAATTTACACACATAAAGGGCAGAAACATGTTGACCTTCCCCTAACAGGGAGACACCAGTATATTTTATTTGGTTAGTTTTCCCTGCACATAGTTAATTTAATTTTAATATGTCTGGTTGACCAGTGAATAAATGATTTTTTGGGACAACCTCAGACATTTTTAATCACACTTAACTTTTTTTCACTCTTCACTCTCACAAAACCTGCTCCGCAGTCTCCTGGCGTCGCAACACACTGGGGAGGTATTCGATCTCTCCCAGTGGACCCGATGATGAAGCATGTCACCACTAGGGTGAGTGAGGGTTTCCTGAAAAAATTATGCATTTTTTCTTGAAAGCTGGTCCAGTCCTCTGACCACTTACATCTGGCCTCATACTTTACGTGCTATATTCACTTCTTAAAACGCCACACTGACGGACACTCTTCCTTTGTTTATTTATTGCCCAACGACCTCCAGAGTCCACCAGTTTGGAGACCAGTCTTGCTTTAATGGATTTTCTAATTAAGATTGCCACTCCTCTAATGTCTGTCGCTTGTGACGTTGTTATACAAATATCTATCCATCTATTCCTCTTAACCAATGCAAGCATTTCAGGCTCAGCCAAATGTGTCTCCTGGAGTACTATGATCTGCGCACTTGAATCTCGGAGATATTGCATAATATTATTTTTCCTCGGGCTAGTCCGCAAACCATTAGTATTCCAGGAGAGAATAACCAATTTACTCATCAAACTGGTATTTCCACATCATTACTACTTTAACACCCCCAGATTTAAAGGAATCGATACGCAATATGCCCCTATAAAGGGAGAATTGAACTGAGACATATCCTTTTGGCAACAATAGTGACAACGTCACGCATAAAACCAATCTACAACAAAAATGAGGACTCTTTTTTAATTTTTTCCCTTGCAACCCCCCCCCCCCCCCCCCCCAGTGCCCGTGTCTAACCCCACTCTTCCCCTGGGAAACCCGTGTTCTATCTATCTGGAGGACCAGAAGATAGCACTCTGTCGTGGACTCCCATCCTAATTATGACCGGGGGATAGAAAAAAAAATAACAAGGAAAGTGAAAAAAGAAAAAGTGTCAAAAAATACGATTGAGGAGAGATACATCTAACCTATATAATCTATACTCCTTGCAGAGACCATGTTGTATAAAGTGGTGTGTGCAGTGCGTTAGTTGCGTTTTATGATAAATGTTGTACATTTCACTACTTTACTTCACACATGGTTACATCCATTTTTTTTCTCCCTCCTTTATGACTTAATTCCTCTCTTCATACATATTGGTTTATTTATTTATTTTATTTATTTATTTGAACTTGTAATGCGCAACAGCTACCCGCAGTAGGTTTACCGGCGCCAGGGATAGACACAAGAAGAAAAAAGGAAAACACAATACGGTACAATGAACCAGCTAATGCGAAAAGACAAGTCTACTGAAAGAGCAGAGTTTTAAGTCTTTTCCGAAAGCGAAATAGATCAGTCTCAAATTTCAGGGCGATAGGTAGTGCGTTCCAGGATTTGGGGCCTAGATGGGAGAAGGACCGACCCCCCATCTTTACAAGTTTAAATCTTGGAACAGCAAAATCACCATTGGCAGAAGATCTCAATGTGCAACTGGGTTTGTAGGTTTGGACAAGACTCTGTAGATATTTAGGGGCAGAGCCCTGTTTAATTTTAAAAAGATAACACAGGGCTTTGAATTTGATACGGCTCGGGACCCTAAGCCAGTGTAGATCACGAAGAGCCTGTGAGGCCGAAGATCTCCTCGGTACATTACAAAGAAGTCGGGCCGACGAGTTTTGCACCACCTGAAGTTTGTTGATGGTTGAAGTGTCAGCACCGAGATAAAGGACATTTCCATAGTCAAGGCGGGAGATTACTAACGCCTGGACAACGGTTCTCTGGGTGGCACGGGGCAGCATCCATAAGATTTTCTGAAGCCATCTCAAGGTGGCAAAGCAAACGAAGGCCACCTTACCGGCCTGCTGCCTCATAGAGAACTTGTCATCTATATGAAATCCGAGGTTGCGAACTACAGAGACCGGCTGGAGGAGGGGCCCCATGTCACTAGGCCAGTGCTGAGGGCCCCATAGATCTTTGTTCTTCCCTAAGATGACGATCTCGGTCTTGTCACCGTTTAACTTGAGGAGATGCCTCTGCATCCACTCAGCGACAAGCGACAATCCAGTCTTCAGGACCGATATACTGTGTCACTCACTGCTGGAAAGGGAGAAAACAATCTGAGTGTTATCGGCGTATGAAAATATTGTCAGCCCAGCGTCCTCCATGATGGAAGCCAGGGGTCTAACATAGATGTTAAATAGTAGGGGGCTGAGTATAGACCCCTGCTGAACGCCATACGCCGATGAACAGGTAACAGATACAGCTTTCAGCGAAAAAACTTGGAAAGTGCGCTCACTTAAAAAGGAAGCAATCCAGGCTAGCGCAGGACCATCTACTCCCAGGGACCGGAGAGAGTTCAAAAGAACGGAATGGGATCCGGTATCGAACGCAGCACTCAAATCCAGAAGGATGAGTGCAGATGTCTCACCGCAGTCGATACCGTGCCGCAACCTCTCCGTCACCCCAAGGAGCGCGGTCTCGGTGGAATGGTGCGCTCGAAAGCCGGATTGGGAAGGATGTAAGAATCCCGAGCTTTCCACAAGATGATTTAACTCAGTGTTAACATGCCTTTCCAACACTTTTGAGAAAACGGGCAACAAGGATATGGGTCTAAAGTTAGCAAGATTGGACACATCCGCTCCGGCCTTCTTTAGAAGAGGGACAACCATCGCATGCTTCCATTCCTGTAACACATGGGACTCAATTAAAGATGCATTAAGAAGTCTCATAAGAACCCGCCGGGGTTCAAGGTCCAGTAACTTTAGGACTTTCGCAGGTACTGGATCACGGGGTGATCCAGATCTAACACTGTTCAAACAGGAAAGGAACGAGGTATCATCGAACAGTTGCCAGTTTGTGACTTTCGCCATTGGAAGTGGTCGTTCAGTCACCGCAGTCTGTCCTAATCGGGGTTCAATTACTGTCAAGGGAATGCTCATAGAATCGTATATGCGTTCAACCTTGGCAATAAAAAACGCAGCAATAGAATTGCATTGGGCTTCCTCCAAAGCTGGAGAGATCGGGACAGTATCCGCTCCTGTTAACTTCTTGACAACAGAAAAAGAGTGCGCGGACAATTCTGTGCTTGCGTCACTGTACTCACAGTGTAAGCAGCTCTCGCAATTTTGCATTGTGAGTGATACCCCTTCAAAGCTTCTTTATAAGCAGCTTTCCAAGAAACAGAGTAAAAATGCCTCCATTTCCTTTCAAGGGCCTAAGATCTTCAAATCATCAGAGAACCAAGGTGCAGGGGGACGATGAGACCTAGAGTGTTTCGGCGTTAAAGGGAGAAGAGTAGTTACAGCACTAGTGAGCCAGTGTGATACTACGGTGCTCAGCTCCAGAACAGGAACATCAATGTCAGGGCGAGTATTCGAAAGGTGCTGGTTTAACTTCGTGATGTCAAGTTTACCCCACCGATGGATTAATTCGCCCTTACCGTAGCCACCCTTCACCAGGCTCTTGGCATGAGATAAGGAAAAGTGGACTGCGAAGTGGTCAGACCACTCAAGCGGGCGGGCACTCTGTGAGCAGTCAAAATTAAGGTTGGAGAGAATAGGATCCAATTGATGTCCAGCAGAATGAGTGGACCCAAAATTACGCAGCGAAAGATTAAGAACTTCAAGATCAGATAAGAAGTGCTTGCTGGAAGTGCATAAAGGATCTTCAAGGTGCAAATTAAGATCACCTAAAATGGTGAAATTTGCCGCCCTGAGAAGTAGCGGAGCTATAGTCTCAGCGAATGAAGACGTCCAGATGTTAGCATTGCCGGGAGGGCGATAAACCAGAAGGCCCGACAGAGTGAGTTGGGGATTATTCGCTAATTTAAAAGAGGCAGCTTTGCATCCGGACAGGGGAAAGCCTTCAAGCTTACAGATGTAGATAGATTTGAAAATTATAGCGATGTCCCCCCTTTTCCGGAGTCTCTGTCCTGCCTCACTATAACGTAGTTGCTAGGAACTGCAATGGCAATGTCCTGACCAGAGCTTTCATGGAGCCAAGTTTCAGTGAGAAATATGGCATCAGGCTGCTCATCAACGATGAAGTCGTAAATATTCTGTTTATGTTTCGGGAGGGACCTGCAATTAATGCTCCAAAACTGGAGTGGAGGGCAGGAAAAAGGAGTTTTCACGTCCCTCCGTCTACCTCGTGTTCGAGTATGAATCATTGCTTTGCATCTGTACATTTTGCCAGTAGAGAAATTACAGCCTGGGCATTTAAAATTATGAGTCGGTAGGATACAGGAAGTGCAATCAGCGTATATGGGAGGCCGTAAGAATTTTAAAACCTCACCGGTATAAGTATGGATCCGGAAGACACGCAGCAGGCTGCCGAGCCTGCTATAGGAGTCGTGGCCCCTGGGCCCGTCCCGGCGCGGACGGGCGCAGACGGGCTGAACTCAGGCGTAATTCCGGCGGAAATCCGGAGTCCCCGCTGCACGTGTCCACTGCGCGTCTGCATGACCTCCTTATATAGAGGTCTAGCGTCCTTATGACGTCTAGACCGTCAAAACGAGATGGCGCCGCCTGGCGTCCTACTGTCACCCAATATGGCCGCCAAAGTGCAAGCAACCGGGACAAGGACCCGCAAAACGCGCTGCTTTTACAGATTATAGTGCAGGCAAGTCGGCATCGGTTTAAAATCAGGGAAGAAGGCTAAAACAAAAATAAATTAGATACAAAACGGGAGATATTTAAAAAAGCATGAGAAAAAGCATGAGAATCTGGCAGGACAACAATAGTGAACGCAGCGCGCTCTAAGCCTTTGTATTTTTCCTTATTTTTCCCTTTCTTCCCCTTTTTCCTTTTTTCCTTTATTTTGGATGTTAAACTTATTAGCTAACTACTCAAAAAAAAAAACTCAAGAAAACTTCATTTAACTAGCCGCTCCTTTTTCTTTACCCATAGTCAGAAGATATTTTCAATTTTTACAATGATGTTGCGATTGCCAAGGACATACCGCGAATACCGCGTTTTTGAGAAAGTGTCAAACACATATATTGACATATTTTTGATAACATTTCATTGAAGCTGTATAGTAAGATATTAATGTAACTTTCCCATTTGTATTCTTTTGTTGAAGAAACTACAATCAAAAATGCATTTTCCTTCTTCACAACAACACCGGAGTTCTCAATGAGGTCAGTAGTCACAAATACAAATGACAAAGTGTATAATATATATATAGGCATATTTAACACAAAGTTTGATGTTAGCTGTTTAGTAACATATTGGTTTACCTTTATTTTAACAACACATTTGTAACAAACAAGTTTCAAAAAATAACTTTTAACATTGGTATCCACGATTTTAACATAACTACTAAACACCCATCAAACTACCCATTTTCACCCAAACTGATTTAAAAAAATGTGCTGATTTTTAACTTTTTTCACTATTTCTACAAATATAAAATGGAATCAAGTTTCAAGTTTCAATACTTTATTTGACAGCATTGTCATAAAAGCATTTTATCCCTATTCTAAACATATATAAATACTATTCTAAATTTAAGATCAACTTAAAATACACATTAAATACAATTAGATACAGAAATGCTGGCGAATTCTTACAGCTTAAAAAGATGTACATATTTTAAAAATCAGAGTCACAGTGCCTAATTCATAAAAAATGAGATTGATCTTAAAAGAAACTAAATATTTTCCGTCATACATGATCAATTGCAGTTAAAGTGCGAGTGCTGATAATCCATGCCCAGCCTAGGTATTTTGCTAGGGCGATTGCAAGAGTGGGGGCACAATTTGATATTAATATTCTTAGTGCTTCTAGATATTTTCTTACACCCAAATTCTTACAAACCGGTTTTAGCCATCTACTTCTTTGGGCAGCATATAGTGGGCAAACAAACAAAAAGTGTGGGATGTCCTCAACGTGTACCTTACAGTAACAACATGTATTAGCATTGACTGAAGACCATTTGGAAGTAAAAGCATTTAGAGGTAAGGAATCAACTCTGAACTGGAAATACAGCTTTCTGTCCAAGGGTTTTGTGATCAAATCCCAGTATTGTTCACATTTTGGGGTTAATTTAGACTCCAAAAACTGGGATGTCAACTTAGAGGGTTGATTGGAAATTAAAACAGAATGATATACCATGTCCCAATACATTTTTTTCAACAACGCCTTGGAAGGAAAGGCGGAGGGGTCAGTGGTAGTCCATAAGTGGTCTAAATGCAGTTTTTGAAGCAAGTTCCTGATTTCTTTAAGCCAGGTTATTTTGTGGAACTGATCAGAGCTAATGATGTCCATAAGAGCAGAGGCATAATGACCCAATTGAGGAGTAGTCTTTATGCGCCTCCAATATAGAAGTGGGCGCAATCGCGCCATGTCCTCGATTTTTTTCCTCCCAAGATCATATAGGAGCGGGATCGATGGAGTGCTCTGCGGGACACCAACCAACCGGCGAAAAAATTTGTTCTCTGCAATGGTCAAGACACTCAGATTGGTGAAGCCCCATAGCTCTGATCCATAAAGACAGGCGCCCAGCACTTTCATACTATAAATCTCCATTATAGGCTGAATAGGTTTTGTTAATGAGGATTTATATTTTTGTGCTATGGCCCCGGCCAACTGATGGAACTTTAAAACCACAGAGTCTATATGAGATTTCCAATTCATACTACCCTGCAAGGAGATGCCAAGGTAAGTGAAAGCGTTCACTTCTTCCAAAAAGGATCCATTAAAATGTATTTTTCCATTGAATTGCTTAGCGGGATTCAAATTCATAAACGTGGTCTTTGTAGTATTTAACTCCAAGCCCCGGATCCGACAGAAATCTCCAAATGCATCAATTGTCTTTTGTAGTCCGCTAGGGGTCCGCGAGACCAGTAAGGTGTCATCAGCAAACATTAATACTGGGACCCGCTCCCCATCTAGCGTAGGGGCATCAGTTGGAGATTTCTTTAAAAAGTCTACTACGCCGTTGATATAAAGGGAGAATAGGGCGGGGGCCAGGACGCATCCCTGTCTTACCCCACGCTCCACGGGGAAAGAGTCTGTGACATCCCCCTGTGCACCCCACCTAATCCTTGCGTGGTTGTTTTCGTGCATGCGCACGAGCAAAGTCAGTAACTCAGGGCAAATTCCAAGGTCGCTCAAAACAATCCAAAGTTTTTGACGGGGTACTAAGTCAAATGCTGACTTTAGATCAACAAAAACTGCATATAATGGGCCATTTGTCAAAGTCACGTTTTTTCAGTAAAGAGTTAAAAAATGGAATACCTGGTCGACGGAACTAGTTAGGGGTCAGAAGCCAGCTTGATACGGGGAGAGGATATCCTTATCATCTATCCAGGCTTGTATTTTATTTTGTATCATTCTACCCATCAGTTTTTGCGCTGAATCAATAAGGCTGATGGGCCTGTAATTACTTGGTAGAGCCTTATCCCCTTTTTTAAAAACTGGAATGATCTCCGCACCCTTCCATGATGCTGGTATCGTGGCTCCTTGTGCGATGGAGTTCGCAAGCCATACAAAATATTGGCACCAGTTGGTCCTGTCAGATAGAAATACATCTGCCGGTATTCCATCAATTCCTGGAGCCCTACCTCTAGTCACCCCGTCCAATGCTACATTTACATCTTTCAGTGTGAATATTTCATGGCTAAAAAATACCTTTTTATGGCACGGGTGGGTTGTCGATATCAATTTATCAGCATATTGTGGTTTAAAAAATTCCACCCATGCTTCCTTTGCCACATGGTTTTTTGGACACTCTGCAATTCCTCCCCTGCCCCATTTTAAGATGGCCCAGAACTCTTTCTGCTGTATAGCTGCACAGGCTTTTTTGAGATCTAGCCATTGGTTTTCATCCCACAACCTTTTTGCCCTAGCTTGAGCTTTTCTATAATCATCCCTGGCCTTCAACACTCCTTCTTTAGTCCTCAACGCTATGCTGAGGTTCTGCCGTGCCTTCCTACAAGAATGATCATACCATCCTCGATTTTTCTGGGGGCAAACACCCTTTCTCTGGTTAGATTTTTTTAAGAAAAACCCCTGTAAATTAACAAAAAACTTAGGATGTGACTCTTCAATTCATTTATTAAAATATGGTTTGTTACAATGGTCCTGCAATCTCCTGACCTCTTTTGCGACCGTCTCCAGTAAGTCCTGCATATCCCCTGGCTTATCCAGCAAATTTGCCCATTTAATATGGTGGAGGTTATTAGTTGAAATGATGTCTAGTGGCATAACACCCCCTTCCTGGTTCGGCGAAATTAGTCCCTGGTCCAGCTCGAGGAGCAAGCACAACGGATTGTGGTCGCTCTCAATTCTTGGTGTCACTTTCCTATCTATTATCTTATACCAATCTCTAACATCTACAAGGATGTAGTCTATCCTACTACTTGCCCTTGTATTGTCAAAGGTGTGAACACCCTGAAGATCTGAGGGGGTGCGGCCATTTAATGCCCTCAACCCCCTGGCCAAGCACAAACTCTTCACTTGTATTGCCACCTCAGTCCATTTCTTTACCACAGGTAAGTCTAGTTGAGGAATTCCCCATTTAGTATCTTCCTCTAGGGACATTTCGTTGTCCTCTTGACCTAGTGGTTCTAATGTGGTGTTCATGTCTCCCCCCACTAGGATGGTAGTATGTGTTGGAAGATTCTCTAGAACATTATCTAATGCTACTTCCACCTCAGCGGCTTTGCCCCCTTGTGTTCCCTTAGCGTATATATTGTAAAGGGCCATGTCTTGACCATCAGCCCATGTTATCACAATTGGGAGTAAATCACAGTTGTTAGCGGGCCTCGCTCTAATAGTACATTGTAGTGATTGGCGTACCCATGTGATTAATCCCCCTGAGGGCCGCCCTTTTGGGTTCTTTTTCACAGGGACAAAAAAATTTAGGAAACCCTGTCGGTGAACAGGGGTCACTGCCCAGGTTTCCTGGAACATAATTATATTGTGGCTGTCAACAAATTCACACCATTCAGGGCACTCTAATTTGTGGAGGATTCCAGCCAGATTCCAAGAAAGAAGTTTAAGGTCCATCTTCGACTGACTGGCCCTCCCATGTAATGGTGTTACATGCAATGGTTGAATAAGAATAGGTGGAGGGCTAGTTGCCCCGCTATATTCAATGATGCGGGGAATGGGAGCTAAGTGCCCCACAGTACAAGAAGAATCCCCACTATAGCAGAGTATCCTACCATTACTAGGGTTGGTTTCAGTAAGCTTCGTAGCAATGCCTGTTCCCCTCACTTGAATCCCTGCTGTATTACCCTTGGCTATACTCGTCCGCCCATTCAGTCAATCACACTCGTTAAGGCCAGAAAGGGCAGAAAATCTATTCTCCATCGGTAAGGCCCAATTACTACTTACACCGAGGGATTTGCCCTTTCTTAACACAGGGTTCCACTTTGTTCTAAGTACTGTGGGATTTAGGTTGTTCCCTTTCTTTGCATAGAAGAAATCTAGCGTTAATGGGACTATTTCTGTGGATCTACGCTGGGGGGATATATATTTGCTAGGATGTTTGGCAGCACCTCGGGGTCAGAAAAGTGTAACACCACACAATCCCCGTTAAATTTTTTGATACCACCCCCGATCCATTCTACTCTTCTAGCTTTCACGACTTCTTGTGCCAGCTGGTCCATACCTCCCGGGGAGAAGGCCATATTCCTTGATAACCAGTGGAGTGATTTATTTATTAGGGAAGATGTGTTCTCTACTTGCCCAGTTTCCATGAGGGGAACATTTGCCAGGACCAGTACCAGGGGAGATGACTCCACAATTAATTCTACAGGACCCTTCTGTATGTTAGGATCTACCAGTCTGTCCCTTTGACTTGCCCCTTCAGGATTGCCGCTGTTAATGCCTAGTCCCGTGGAACCCCCTCCCCCTATATCATTAGTCAGCACAGGGATAAAGGGGATATTTTCCAATAGTTCTTGTCTGGGGGCTGTCTGTGTATTTTTTGATTCGACTCTAAGTGTCTCCTGCTTAGGAATATTTGCTGCTTCTTCTAATGATTTTTGCAGAAGGCCCCCCAGCCTATTCACCTCTTCAGTGAGATGATCTATTTTGCTTAGGAGAGGTTTGGTTATGGTCTTAATTTTGCTATCTAGGGCGTTTAACAATTTCTTAAATTGGTCTTCGTCCAAGAGTAGCTTCCCTCCAGAGTTTCCCCTTGTGTCTTCTCCAATGTTTTTCAATGGGGGAGCATCAGGGCGTTTTTTACTAGAATGGAGCCCCCCCCGTTTTGAGAGACTCTTCTCCCCCCCCTTAGCAGTTCTTGGGGCTGGTACCTGTGCTGGAGGCTCCTCTTCTAACAGTATTATTTCTTCATCAGGTAAACTCTCGGAGGCTGAATCTGTTATAGCTACTAATAGCTGGGTTAGTGGAGTATTCTCAGGTGTCTGAAAAACCTCATTACTAATTTCAAAAGCAGGTGTAACTAGAGGCGTGCTATCAGGTGGCAATACTGGGGAAAGGCTCAACCCCAGTGAGGATCTTCTGTCATTGTTTATTTTTGCAACCACCTGGACCATGTAATTCTCAATGGTATTGACCGCTAAAGTAGATTTTGCCTTCGACATACTAAGGGGCTGTGTAGATAATGGCACGCACGTAATGCCGTACAGTAGCAGTGTACAGGAAGGCCTTCCGGCAATAGCAGCGACAATGTTGGTAAGGAATAACTTACGAAGAGATGATCTGGGCAGAGTTCCGGGCCCTGTCCCTGTCTCTTCCTGCCGATGAGGGCCGTAAAGGGCCCGCCCTTTGCCCGGGCTTAGCCCGGCTTCGCTCCCGCATCGCGGGGATGCGCTGCAATTTCTAGCGCTTCCAGGCGCCGAGATGACGTTGCGGCGATGCGCCGATACTGGGGCGCCGGGGAGCCTGGGTAGTGTAGTCCTCACCAGCCGCTGTATAGGCATGAGCGAATTTTGCGGATCTCGCGTTCGCGAATTTTGCGGATTTGCGGATTCGCAATCCGCAAAATCCGCGAATTCCCGCGAATTTGCGGTTTTTTTTTTTTTTTGTGTTCGCCCGTGTTTCTGCCAGTTCGCGAGGGTTTTGTACACTTTCGCAAATTGCGAACTTACCTGTCGGGTCGCAAGTTTCGCGAACTCTTTGTTTCTACGTGTCCAGCCTGTTTGGGACACTCTTCTTCATCACTGCCACTCTCTGTCACCACTGCCACTCTCTGACTACTCATGCCACCCTCTGGCCCACCCATGCCACCCTCTGTTTCATCACCACACCCTCTGGTTGTCCAGTGTACATTATTTTCGGCAAAGCAAAGCACACCTTCCCTGCCTCAAGTGACCTGAATTAATTTGGGGCTGATTCATGTGTCACAGAATATTTTTTTAGCTGGCACCTGCTTCCTTAGTGCGCCCTGATTAGTGATCTTTTGCACTTGCTAAGTGCTTTCATTGTTGCAAAATTAGTTACAACACCTGCCCTGCCCCAACTGACAATAATGAATTAGGGGCTGATTAATGGATTTTAACTTCCAGCCTGGCTCCTGCTTGTCTCCCTTAGCTGTAATTCAGGACCTTTGTGGCATATGTGTAACTATTCTGAGGTTCAGAGCAGGGTCACATACTAGTTTCAACTGGCAACTGAACTCTGGAGGGGCCCCTCAGGAAGCACTCCAGGAAATGGCTACTAATGATGAGCCTGAACTTTTGAACCTGGTAAGTAGTTACTTTCAGTTTTGCTAAGATCGTATTTCTGCAATTTTGCACTTATTCGCGGGGCGCGAACTCACGCGAACAGTGCGAGCAGTGCGAGCAAAATCCGCTGCTCGCGGATTTGCGGATTTTGCGGGAAATTCGCAAATCTCGCGGATTGCGGATTTCCCGAAAATCCGCAAAATCCGCGAGCGGAACGGATTTTCCGCCCACGCCTACCGCTGTAGAGCGCTGCGGCGGGAGGACCAACAGTGCGGTGTAGTGGCGTCCAAAATGCTCCCGTGGGACCCTCGCTCCTTCTGGGTCAAGGAAAGGTTTTCTGTGGCTCTGCAAGGAAGGCAACCCGTTCTGCCGGGATGCGCCGCAATTTCTAGCGCCTCCGGGCGCCGAGATGACGTTGCGGCGATGCGCTGATGCTGGGGCGCCGGGGAGCCTTTGTAGTGTAGTCCTCACCAGCCGCTGTAGAGCGCTGCGGCAGGAGGACCAACAGTGCGGTGTAGTGGCGTCCAAAATGCTCCCGTGGGACCCTCGCTCCTTCTGGGTCAAGGAAAGGCTTTCTGTGGCTCTGCAAGGAAGGCAAAAAGGAATCAGAAGAACTAGAAGAAGACCTACAACTGGTTGAAGTTGTTGAAAATCAGCAGGACTCAGCTGCACATGAACCGTTTTCTAATGAGGAACCAGCAATGAACAAGCAGAGGATATCTAGTGATTTTTTAACTCTCTTCTATTTTGTAAATCGGAGACAACAACTAAATTGGTGAGGTGCTTACGTGAAAAGACATTATCTCAGGTTACAGCAAAACATATTCTTGTGGTACAGCAAGCCTGCTGTACCACTTTAAAACATACCAGCAGGAGCAACTTAAAATTCCACAGAGAAAAAAAAAGGAGAGGGGTCATCAGTCTCAAGACCTCTAGCTCTTCTCCTGACAACAAATTTCCATCTTAAGTGGAGAGAAAATGCAGTAACATTTTACCAGAACTGAAGTGTTTTGCTACCTTCTACATTAACTATAACACCATCATAATAGCCTGGGAGCAGTCTGTGGATGTAATTTGGCAGAGTGTGAAACACCGTACTTGTTTAATTTTATTCCTTTTTTATTACAGCAGTTCAAGCACCGTGAAAAAATGTAAACAAAGAAAAATGTATTCGGATTTCATTTTGAAAATTAGGCTACCAAAACAATATACAACAGTGAAGTGGAGAAAATACTTCTTAGATGCAACTTAAGGCTGCTGGCATTATAATACCTCTGTTTAGTTTTTATCTGTAGTAACAGAATGTAGTACTGGAATGGTTTATAAATTATTTTTGCGCAGTTAAAAAGAGTCTTTCATTTCTAGTAACTTGCTATAGACAATACCCCTAATAATGTCTCAGAAACTTATAATTCAGATGCATTTCAACACAATACCACATTTTGTTATCCTAAATTGTCCCTAGAACTTCGGGTCTAGAAATAGCAGGCATGTTTGTTAACTTTTTACGTAGTCTAGATTTGAATGATATTTATATGTCATTGCACTTTATCCTTTTTGCCATCTCTAATATATATGGTGTAGAGATTATATTCATGAAATATGTTTGCTATAGTTGTGAAACTTCTTTTTGAAATGGAAATTTGTCCAGCTACAAAGTTTGTAAATTTAGGGGTCGATTAGGATCGCGGACGGAAACGTGTTCCGTCCGCCGAGGAAGGTGGCAAGATACTCCGGACGTGGCCGCGGAAAAACCGCAATAGCGATTAGGATCAAATGTGACCGAAACGCCGACCGCGGCGGACGGAGCACAACAATCTCCGTCCGCGGCGGTCGAAGTACACCTGAGGCCGCGGCATGCGGACGGAACCTACAAAACACCGACCGCCGCGTACGCACATGACCAGGAGAACAACAACCTCCCCCGCGATACCTGCGTACTGTCCGTGTCCGCAATTAGGATAACTCCGCAAGTACCCCGGTAGCCACCGCGATCCACGTCCGCGGCGGTAGCAATGCTAGGAGAAACGGTGCACCACAGCGGAAGTCCAACATCCCTACAGTCAAACCAATGGCATACATACCGACAGAATCCATCACCAAACACAGGAAAATGGACGACCACCCACCTGACACATCTAAACCAAACACAAGACACAATGACCCACCCCCAAGAACTGCATAAACCACACCTGACAACACACCCACCTATCACCTGACTGCCAATCAACATTCACACAGGGCCAACACACAGACTATAAATTAACTCCCACCCACTCCAGAAATCCTCTGCATCACAGCATAGCTGCTAGCAGGAGACAACACTTGGCCAACAGCAAACAATTTAATTCATACACATAACCCACACCCAAACACACCCTGCACACAAACACCCACCACACCATACCCAAACACCACACACCAGCACCTCCGAAATCCACACAAACACACACCCCGAGCACCATGGCACCCAAGAAGAATCCGAAATTCACCGACACCGAGCTCAGGGTAATGGTCGATGAGATAATTTGTGTGGAACCCCACATCTTTGGATCCCTAGTGCAGCAGACGAGCATAGCTCGGAAGAACAGCCTTTGGGACCGGATCGTCACCAGGGTCAATGCCTCCGGGACCGTCCCGAGGACCAAGCATGAAATCCAGAGGCGGTGGCACGACCTTAAGACCCGGGTGAAGTCCATTAGAGCCAGGAACTTCCTCCGGGCCAACCACACAGGCGGTGGAACCCCCCCGGAGCCCCTACCATACACCGAGTGGGAGGAGAAGGTGCTGACCATCCTGCACCCTGAGACCATCGATGGACTTGCTGATGGAGAAGAGGCTGGTAAGTACCAACCAAGCACCACAAACACAACAACACGGTGTGCCTCACACAACTCTGAAGACACATCTCACATACCCCAGCCTTGCATGCAGTCCACATACTCACCAACCTCTAAAGCACTCCTACAGGCCCCCATGTCCATAGAGAGGGTGGTGGTGGGTGGGTGGGGTGTGTGAGGGGTCACTAATCCTACTCCCAACAGGCCCCCATGTCCATAGAGAGGGTGGTGGTGGCTGGGTGGGGTGTGTGAGGGGTCACTAGTCCTACTCCCAACAGGCCCCCATGTCCATAGAGAGGGTGGTGGTGGCTGGGTGGGGTGTGTGAGGGGTCACTAGTCCTACTCCCAACAGGCCCCCATGTGCATAGAGAGGGTGGTGGTGGTGGGTGGGGTGTGTGAGGGGTCACTAGTCCTACTCCCAACAGGCCCCCATGTCCATAGAGAGGGTGGTGGTGGCTGGGTGGGGTGTGTGAGGGGACGGAACTACAACTCCCAACAGGCCCCCATGTCCATAGAGAGGGTGGTGGTGGTGGATGGGGTGTGTGAGGGGTCACTAGTCCTACTCCCAACAGGCCCCCATGTCCATAGAGAGGGTGGTGGTGGCTGGGTGGGGTGTGTGAGGGGACGGAACTACAACTCCCAACAGGCCCCCATGTCCATAGAGAGGGTGGTGGTGGTGGGTGGGGTGTGTGAGGGGTCACTAGTCCTACTCCCAACAGGCCCCCATGTCCATAGAGAGGGTGGTGGTGGCTGGGTGGGGTGTGTGAGGGGACGGAACTACAACTCCCAACAGGCCCCCATGTCCATAGAGAGGGTGGTGGTGGTGGGTGGGGTGTGTGAGGGGTCACTAGTCCTACTCCCAACAGGCCCCCATGTCCATAGAGAGGGTGGTGGTGGCTGGGTGGGGTGTGTGAGGGGACGGAACTACAACTCCCAACAGGCCCCCATGTCCATAGAGAGGGTGGTGGTGGTGGGTGGGGTGTGTGAGGGGTCACTAGTCCTACTCCCAACAGGCCCCCATGTCCATAGAGAGGGTGGTGGTGGTGGGTGGGGTGTGTGAGGGGTCACTAGTCCTACTCCCAACAGGCCCCCATGTCCATAGAGAGGGTGGTGGTGGCTGGGTGGGGTGTGTGAGGGGACGGAACTACAACTCCCAACAGGCCCCCATGTCCATAGAGAGGGTGGTGGTGGTGGGTGGGGTGTGTGCCAATGCCGATTGAATGTCAAACATAAATAAATGTACACGTTTAGGCAACATGACTCATCCTCACATTTTTGTTTTGCAGGGGATCCTAATCTGACTGCTGCAATTGACACCAGGCCTCCAGCATCCCCACACTCTGAACTTTCAGGGGACGATTGTCCAGCCACCTCCGGGGCAGAGGATGGTGCCGGATCAAGCAGCCAGCCAGGGACCTCTGGCACGCAGGTCACACCTGCACCAACAACCACAACGGGCTCTGGCATCACCACAACACCGGCTACTGTGATCTGCACAGCTACCTCCAGCACCACCTCCACCACCACTACTACCACCACTTCTGCCCCTGCCACCCTGCCCAACCCACCGGCCAACGCTGGGGCAGCGCCATCCCAGCCACGCAGGGAGAGAGTGAGGCAAACCACCAATGCAAGGGCAGATCCTGCAGCCAGGAGCACGGCGGAAAGAAGGCCTGATGACACTACACTCAATGCTGTGCAACAGTGTCTTGAAGCACTAGTCCGGGTGGAGGCGGGCTATGCACGTAGCCAGGCACATGCAGACCGGGCCCACCAGGACTTTGTGGACAACACAGCGATGTTGGGGGCCATCGAGAGGCGGCTTGGCCAACTCGTGGACATTTTCAGCACGAGGGCATCTGCCAACACCACCCACCACACCCCCCCTCAAACAACGGCACCGGCCACAACACCGCCACCTGCGCAACCGGCGGCGGATGTGGTACCGGATCAGCCTGCGCCCCCAGCTGACTCCGTCCCGACACAAAGACGGAGGGGCCGTCCGAGGCAGGAAGTGGGCGAGAGCAGTGTCGGAGCTACTGCCACACGCTCCAAGAGGAGCCGACATTGACTCATTGGAGTACCTGAGCCTGCCATCCATCCTGGCAACTATCCGGTCCCACCTGGCACAGGCCTGCTGCACTAGGCACACACCACCCTATGTGGTGTCTGCACGGACATCTCATCTTCCATTACCTTGGACTGTCACTCCCCCACCCCTTCACTCCTTTGTAAATATGCACCTACACCTATGCACAATCTGTAAATAAATACCACTTACTCACTCAATGATGTGTTGCCTCCATGTTTATTCACATGATTGCATCAGAAACAGACGTAACCAGGTTCAGGGATCCAACTGGTACATAATCATGCCGCAAGGGAGTGACCTAGGGAAACATAGAAATCGCAAACAGACGTTAGGAAACACCATCACACTCATCCCAACTCACTGCAGTGCAACTTACAACAAACCACACACATCACTACACGAATGGATGACACTACACACATCATGGAGAAGTGCATGTACTCATAAATGAAGACACACACACACATGCATACATCACATAACAAAACACATAGATGATGCCCAACACAATGACACAAGAGCAGCAAACCTACACAGGGCATACACAAGCAGCACAAGAGGGGCACACTCACAATCAAGGGAAGTAGCGTTCAATGAGCTGGCGCCTCTGGTCCACACCTTCCTCCTCACCACTATCCTCATCAGTCGACATGGGTGGGTCGGGAGGGCGAGGAACTTGCTGTTCATCTGGGTCCAAGATCAGTTCAATGTTATTTCGCACAGCCAGGGTGTGGAGCATGCAGCAGGCAATCACAATCTTGCATACTTTGCCTGGTGCGTAAGGCAGGGCCCCTCCAGTCTTATCCAGGCACCGAAACCTAGACTTAAGCAGGCCAAATGTTCGTTCCACCACTCGACGTGTCCTACCATGGGCATCGTTGTATCGCATTTCTCCTGCTGTGGTGGGATTGCGAATTGGACTTAGAAGCCAAGGCCTGTTTGGGTAAGCCGAGTCGCCTGTGTATGTGGAAATTAGAGAGAGAGAGAAACATCACTACCTGAACATGTGGCCACACCAAGCCACCCAGATATCACTCCTGTCACCACAGCATACTAACCAACAAGCCAGGCTTGTGCCGGACGCAGATTTGCCATCAGTTGGGGGACAATGCTGCTCCGCATGATGTGGGCGTCATGTGCAGAGCCAGGAAATCTTGCACACACATGTGAGATAATGTTGTCGGCCTGGCACACCACCTGCACGTTAAGGGAGTGGAAGTGCTTCCGATTCCGAAACACCTGCTCACGTGCCCGTGGTGGAATGATCGCAATATGCGTGCCATCAATTGAACCCACAACGTGTGGTATGCGACCCAGTGCATAAAAGTCTGCTTTGACCGCTGCCAACTCTGCCGCCTGTGAAAAATGTATGTAGTCATTCTTGTACAGCATCATGGCTGTCAGTACATCCCTAAGTACCGTGCTGAACATGGCCTGTGACATTCCCCCGGCATGTCCTATAGTGTACTGGAATGTGCCTGTTGCAAAAAAATGGAGTGCCGCCATCACCTTTTGGGTGGGTGAAATTGAGCCTGGATACGTTCTCCGCGGCTGCAGGTGAGGAGACAACTGGTTCACAAGCTCCAGCAATCGACGTCGATCAAGCCTGAATTTCCTGATCACCTCCTCGTCCACCATATCCTCCAACACAGTGTATGGGCGATGGACATTTTGAGCCCTCCTGTGTGGGAGTAAATGGAATGGAAGTCAATTCACATACAACGCATGTCTGTGCAACTCACTCACATGTCACCGCACTCTATCCAACATGTAATAGGCAGTGTTCAATTAGCATATGTGTGACATCTCTGATTGTCACAACAACATGGATTGACGTAGCAATGTGCACCCACCAGCTACATGATGTGTTGCAACATGTGCAATGCACTCTGTCTCACCTCAAAATCACTGCCAACAAGACATGTGACATGACCCAAAAGTGACGGTCATTAGTGGCACACCGATGGGCATGGTATGGAAAAACATGGGATAGAGCATGAAGTGTGGAGTCACGCAATCACGCACACAACCCTCATCATGCAGCTGCAGACAATTAAACAAGGTGCATCGTCAGCTGACATGCACTCATTGACGCCGCCATGGCGGTGCACTGCTTCCGCTGTTTACGTCTGGCCATACGCGGCCCGCGTTCAACATTCCCATTGTCTGCACGTGCACAGACGGTCACGCTCACACACCGGGAGGTGCATGTGCTAGACACCGGGACGGATGCATCATTTGCAACAAAGTTGTAACAGTGGTGCCACCATGGCGGGGCACGTATTCGGCGGGGGAGATGGAGGACAAAACATCCATAAGCTGATGTCCATGCACATGGCAGTTCATGACCCCCCTTACAGTGACATTGCATCAGCCAGCCTACACCGGCCGGCCCAGCCCTACCCACTACCGCCGTGCCAGGCCCAGCCCATGACCGCCGTTCCGGCCATGCCAACTACCGCCGCTTCAGGCCCCCTCCACTACCGCCGTGCCAGGCCCAGCCCATGACCGCCGTTCCGGCCATGCCAACTACCGCCGCTTCAGGCCCCCTCCACTACCGCCGTGCCAGGCCCAGCCCATGACCGCCGTTCCGGCCATGCTAACTACCGCCGCTTCAGGCCCCCTCCACTACCGCCGTGCCCTGGCGGCCCTGTCACGGCGGTCATGGGCTGGGCCTGGCACGGCGGTAGTGGAGGGGGCCTGAAGCGGCGGTAGTTGGCATGGCCGGAACGGCGGTCATGGGCTGGGCCTGGCACGGCGGTAGTGGAGGGGGCCTGAAGCGGCGGTAGTTGGCATGGCCGGAACGGCGGTCATGGGCTGGGCCTGGCACGCCGGTCATGGGTAGGGCTGGGCCGGCCGGTGTAGGCTGGCTGATGCAATGTCACTGTAAGGGGGGTCATGAACTGCCATGTGCATGGACATCAGCTTATGGATGTTTTGGCCTCCACCTCCCCCGCCGAATACGTGCCCCGCCATGGTGGCGCCACTGTTACAACTTTGTTGCAAATGATGCATCCGTCCCGGTGTCTAGCACGTGCACTTGCCGGTGTGTGAGCGTGACCGTCTGTGCACGTGCAGCCAATGGGAGGTGTGGACATGGGCCACGGTTGGCCAATAGCAAGTACCGTATGCTGTTCACCGCAACACCAGGGCCAATCATTGGCCCAATTCCAAACACGCTCTCACGACGGACCAATGGCTGGCGCCGTATGCCACTGACATGGCCACAGGGCCCTATATATGTGTGATGTGCAAAAGCATACTTTCTACGATGACCACCGACTGCTGCCTGTGACCATCACCTTCACCTGCTGCTGCGGAGCTGACCACCGACTGCTGCCTGTGACCATCACCTTCACCTGCTGCTGCGGAGCTGACCACCGACTGCTGCCTGTGACCATCACCTTCACCTGCTGCTGCGGAGCTGACCACCGACTGCTGCCTGTGACCATCACCTTCACCTGCTGCTGCGGAGCTGACCACCGACTGCCGCTCTAGTGCCATACTCCGTGACCTTGCCATGTCGAGAGTCAAAGAGGTCCGGTCTCGTCCCTTCACCGCCGCGGAGCTGGATGTCCTCGTGGACGCTGTGCTCCGCAACTACGGACGCCTGTACGGCGCACCCGGACAGGCGGTAAGTGCAGTGGGGGATAAGTTGTAGTGCATGAGGTGTCATATGGCACCTGGGCTCTGGAAACTTGGCGGTGTGATGTGTGACCAACTGAAGAATCGATATGTGCATGGCTGCTGAGAGAAATGTGTTGCTCCTATCTGTGTGACCGGCCAACTGTCCACTGACTTCCACACTTTTGTCTCCCATCATGGTAGGTGAAGCTGCACCTTCGCAAGGACGTGTGGAGGAGCATTGCACGTGAAGTACGAGCAGCAGGGGTGTCCAATATACGACATACACACTGCCACAAACGCTGGGACGACATTTCCAGACTGAGCAAGAATGTAGCGGAAGTGACACTAGGGATGATTCCAAGGCCGGCACGTCTGGCCCGACGCTCAATGACCCCTCTCATGCACCGTATCATAGCTGTGACGCATCCTGACCTGTCCGAGCGGTTGCGTGTGGATGAACAGCAACGTGGCGGTAAGCATACTGTCAGTGTATGTTGCTTGTGAGTGCAATGCATGTATGGTTGCCCACACACATTAGGGTCTTCCGTCGATCGTGAGGCTCTTTCTAATGGCATGTTGGTGACATTGCCACAGTAACATTTCACTTCCAGATGCGGCATGTTGAGACGCCACCTGCTAAGCGGTTCACTTGTCATGCACATGCTGTAGTGCTCCGTCACCCCTTGGCAACACTTGTGTGCTGATGTAGTTCCTCATGCCCAGTGTGCATGCTGTACATGTATTACGGCCAACGCCACTGAATTCCTGTGAGGATGACTGGTTGGGGTGGGCCGTGTGCAGGTTGGGGGATCGATGGACATTGTCATCAGTGGCTTTAGGGATTCCGCAGCAGTACTGTACGTGTGTGTGCCCATTACTTACACCCATTTCCTGTGCATTTCAGCTTTGGCAGAGGGCACTCAGCCACAGACGGCGGAGATGACAGAAGGCAATGCATCCGGATCAGACGTCGCGCACACGCAGACTGACACCGAAGGGGCCAGCGCCGGAGAGGGGGACAGGACCGTCCCGGAGGACTCGCATGTGGAGACAACATCGTCATCATCTTCCGACAGTGTTGGTGAGTCAGCACTGTTGTCACAGACTGGGAGTGGGCAACCAACACATTCGGTCGGGACACAGCACACAGGGCCCACCCTGCCGCCAACTGCACCATGTACTGTTCGTGCACGCAGGAGTAGGGGGAGCAGAGTGGCGTTCGGTGTCGGCACCGCTGCCCCAGCCTCGGTGAGCCAAAATGCACTTTGTGCAGAGGCTGTTGATCTGCTGCGACAGCTGTGTGTGGGCCAGACCAATATGAATAATGCTTTCCAAGACCACGATAGGAAGTTGGGGCAGGTGGTGGCATTCATGGAAGGTATGCATGGTGATCTGGCTGGTGTACACAGGACACTGCAGTCATTGTCTAACAGTGTGTCGTCTGCCATTGTACAGTCGCATGGACTGGGTGGTACTTCTGTTCCACCATCTACAACTCTGGATGTGTCAGGGGGGAGTGAATTTTCTGACCAGGACTCTAATACAGGTTATTGCACTAGAAGCAGCGTCAGCCAGCACGTCAAGGCACGGAGGCCTCAGACCCCATCCCCTAGGTCAGGTAAATCTGTTCACAAGGACAACGTCAGATATACTGGAGTACACACACGTGAAGCAAAAGAGGGGTTGGGTGTAATGGCTACACATGCTGCACAGCCATCCCACACACAAGGTACTACCAGGCCAAGACTCACTCCCGCTTCCATTGACACTACCTTGTACGAGGACAGTGAGAAGACGAATACATCTCTTGAGGGCTCGCATACTCCCAGTGCCAGGGACACTAGGAAGGAAGGAGCCACTTCCAAGGGCAGAGAAACGAGGAAGGAAGTAGGCACTCCCAAGGGCAGGGAAACCAGGAAGGAAGTAGGCACTCCCAAGGGCAGGGAGACTAGGCAGGAAGGAGCCACTCCCAAGGGCAGGGAAAGCAGGAAGGATGTAGGCACTCCCAAGGGCAGGGAAACCAGGAAGGAAGTAGGCACTCCCAAGGGCAGGGAGACTAGGCAGGAAGGATCCACTCCCAAGGGCAGGGAAAGCAGGAAGGATGTAGGCACTCCCAAGGGCAGGGAAACCAGGAAGGAAGGAGCCACTCCCAAGGGCAGGGAAACTAGGAAGGAAGGAGCCACTCCCAAGGGCACGGACAAGGACAGTCACAAGACAAACGCACCTAAGAGGAGCACGGACACTCCCAGGGGCAGGGACACACACAGGCAGAAGGGGTGTCCTGGGGATATGTACACCACAGACGACAAGTCTGCTGCCTGGAAGAGGGCACCATCCAGGGAACAGGGAAAGTCCGCAGACTACAGTACTCCTACGGAAATGGAACATCCAAGGCCCAAGGACTCTCCCATGAACAGTGGCGCTGTCAGGGACAGGCATACATCACCCATTGTTGCACTGAGGCAGCTGTTTTCTGGGAAACGGAATACCGATGTCTCCGCAGTGGAGTCACCCCTTACCTCCACTCCCATCAGGGCCCGTCAGGGACGGATGCAGGTGGACCCTGTAGTGGCATCCCCCATGACACATGTTGCAGAGGCCACAAGGCAGCCACACAGCAAACGACAAGCAGGCTCCAGCACGTCCCCAGAGAGCATTCCCCCCCCCAGCACATGCACCTCCCATGGTGGGTGAAATTGCTTCTCAGTCCGGTCCACTTGTGAGTCCTGTCCTGTCCAGGGTGCAGGCACATGTCCAAAAGAAGCGTAGACACACAGCATTGACACATGCCCAATCCGATGTCGGCCAATTGCAACTATCCCCCGCTCCCAGAGCCACCCTGCCTCCTGGACCATACAGCCCTGTGGCTCATCATTTCAGTGGTCACAGTGGCGCAGGTGCAGTTGACTCGCATGTGTCTGTTAGTGGCAGGGTATCAGTCGAGACATATCCTGTATCAGGTGCTGGCAGTGTATCTGGGTCTATGGGCCATGTGTCAGTCACTCGGTCTGTGTCTGTGTCTCACACTCCTGTATCAGGTGCTGGCAGTGTATCTGGGTCTATGGGCCATGTGTCAGTCACTCGGTCTGTGGCTGTGTCTCACACTCCTGTATCAGGTGCTGGCAGTGTATCTGGGTCTATGGGCCATGTGTCAGTCACTCGGTCTGTGGCTGTGTCTCACACTCCTGTATCAGGTGCTGGCAGTGTATCTGGGTCTATGGGCCATGTGTCAGTCACTCGGTCTGTGGCTGTGTCTCACACTCCTGTATCAGGTGCTGGCAGTGTATCTGGGTCTGTGGCTCACGTGTCAGTCACTACATCTGTGGCTGTGTGTCACACTCCGGTTTCTGGTGCTGGCAGTGTGTCCGATGCGGGAACTTCACGCAATCCACCTGATAGTGTGCTGTAAGTTGCTGTAGTGTGCCCTCTGATGTACTGCCTCTGATGTACCTGCTCTGGTGTCCACAATGCCCTGTTGCTATCCTCATACTGATGTACGCCTCTGATGTACCTGCTCTGGTGTCCACAATGCCCTGTTGCTAGCCTCATACTGATGTACAGCCTCTGATGTACCTGCTCTGGTGTCCACAATGCCCTGTTGCTGCCCTGTTGCTATCCTCATACTGATGTACTGCCTCTGATGTACCTGCTCAGGTGTCCACAATGCCCTGTTGCTATCCTCATACTGATGTACTGCCTCTGATGTACCTGCTCTGGTGTCCACAATGCCCTGTTGCTAGCCTCATACTGATGTACTGCCTCTGATGTACCTGCTCTGGTGTCCACAATGCCCTGTTGCTATCCTCATACTGATGTACTGCCTCTGATGTACCTGCTCTGGTGTCCACAATGCCCTGTTGCTGCCCTGTTGCTATCCTCATACTGATGTACTGCCTCTGATGTACCTGCTCTGGTGTCCACAATGCCCTGTTGCTATCCTCATACTGATGTACTGCCTCTGATGTACCTGCTCTGGTGTCCACAATGCCCTGTTGCTGCCCTGTTGCTATCCTCATCTGATGTACTGCCTCTGATGTACCTGCTCTGGTGTCCACAATGCCCTGTTGCTAGCCTCATACTGATGTACTGCCTCTGATGTACCTGCTCTGGTGTCCACAATGCCCTGTTGCTATCCTCATACTGATGTACTGCCTCTGATGTACCTGCTCTGGTGTCCACAATGCCCTGTTGCTATCCTCATACTGATGTACTGCCTCTGATGTACCTGCTCTGGTGTCCACAATGCCCTGTTGCTGCCCTGTTGCTATCCTCATACTGATGTACTGCCTCTGATGTACCTGCTCTGGTGTCCACAATGCCCTGTTGCTATCCTCATACTGATGTACTGCCTCTGATGTACCTGCTCTGGTGTCCACAATGCCCTGTTGCTAGCCTCATACTGATGTACTGCCTCTGATGTACCTGCTCTGGTGTCCACAATGCCCTGTTGCTATCCTCATACTGATGTACTGCCTCTGATGTACCTGCTCTGGTGTCCACAATGCCCTGTTGCTGCCCTGTTGCTATCCTCATACTGATGTACTGCCTCTGATGTACCTGCTCTGGTGTCCACAATGCCCTGTTGCTATCCTCATACTGATGTACTGCCTCTGATGTACCTGCTCTGGTGTCCACACTGCCCTGTTGCTGCCCTGTTGCTATCCTCATACTTATGTACTGCCTCTGATGTACCTGCTCTGGTGTCCACAATGCCCTGTTGCTAGCCTCATACTGATGTACTGCCTCTGATGTACCTGCTCTGGTGTCCACAATGCCCTGTTGCTATCCTCATACTGATGTACTGCCTCTGATGTACCTGCTCTGGTGTCCACACTGCCCTGTTGCTGCCCTGTTGCTATCCTCATACTGATGTACTGCCTCTGATGTACCTGCTCTGGTGTCCACAATGCCCTGTTGCTAGCCTCATACTGATGTACTGCCTCTGATGTACCTGCTCTGGTGTCCACAATGCCCTGTTGCTATCCTCATACTGATGTACTGCCTCTGATGTACCTGCTCTGGTGTCCACAATGCCCTGTTGCTATCCTCATACTGATGTACTGCCTCTGATGTACCTGCTCTGGTGTCCACAATGCCCTGTTGCTGCCCTGTTGCTATCCTCATACTGATGTACTGCCTCTGATGTACCTGCTCTGGTGTCCACAATGCCCTGTTGCTATCCTCATACTGATGTACTGCCTCTGATGTACCTGCTCTGGTGTCCACAATGCCCTGTTGCTAGCCTCATACTGATGTACTGCCTCTGATGTACCTGCTCTGGTGTCCACACTGCCCTGTTGCTGCCCTGTTGCTATCCTCATACTGATGTACTGCCTCTGATGTACCTGCTCTGGTGTCCACAATGCCCTGTTGCTAGCCTCATACTGATGTACTGCCTCTGATGTACCTGCTCTGGTGTCCACAATGCCCTGTTGCTATCCTCATACTGATGTACTGCCTCTGATGTACCTGCTCTGGTGTCCACAATGCCCTGTTGCTGCCCTGTTGCTATCCTCATACTGATGTACTGCCTCTGATGTACCTGCTCTGGTGTCCACAATGCCCTGTTGCTATCCTCATACTGATGTACTGCTCTGATGTACCTGCTCTTGTGTCCACACTGCCCTGTTGCTATCCTCATACTGATGTACTGCCTCTGATGTACCTGCTCTGGTGTCCACACTGCCCTGTTGCTATCCTCATACTGATGTACTGCCTCTGATGTACCTGCTCTGGTGTCCACACTGCCCTGTTGCTGCCCTGTTGCTATCCTCATACTGATGTACTGCCTCTGATGTACCTGTTCTGGTGTCCACAATGCCCTGTTGCTAGCCTCATACTGATGTACTGCCTCTGATGTACCTGCTCTGGTGTCCACAATGCCCTGTTGCTATCCTCATACTGATGTACTGCCTCTGATGTACCTGCTCTGGTGTCCACAATGCCCTGTTGCTGCCCTGTTGCTATCCTCATACTGATGTACTGCCTCTGATGTACCTGCTCTGGTGTCCACAATGCCCTGTTGCTATCCTCATACTGATGTACTGCTCTGATGTACCTGCTCTGGTGTCCACACTGCCCTGTTGCTGCCCTGTTGCTATCCTCATACTGATGTACTGCCTCTAATGTACCTGCTCTGGTGTCCACAATGCCCAGTTGCTATCCTCATACTGATGTACTGCCTCTGATGTACCTGCTCTGGTTTCCACAATGCCCTGTTGCTATCCTCATACTGATGTAGTGCCTCTGATGTACCTGCTCTGGTGTCCACACTGCCCTGTTGCTGCCCTGTTGCTATCCTCATACTGATGTACTGCCTCTGATGTACCTGCTCTGGTGTCCACACTGCCCTGTTGCTGCCCTGTTGCTATCCTCATACTGATGTACTGCCTCTGATGTACCTGCTCTGGTGTCCACACTGCCCTGTTGCTGTTCAGATACTGCATTGTGCCCTCTCATGTACTGCCTCTGATGGACCTGTGCCTTGCCATGGACTGTTGGTGCCCTTAGCCCCTCTCATGTGCTGCCTCTGATGGACGTTTTCAGTGCAATGGACTGTTGGAGCACTTGGCCCCTCTCATGTACTGCCTCTGATGGACCTGTGCCTTGCCATGGACTGTTGGTGCCCTTAGCCCCTCTCATGTGCTGCCTCTGATGGACGTTTTCAGTGCAATGGACTGTTGGAGCACTTGGCCCCTCTCATGTACTGCCTCTGATGGACCTGTGCCTTGCCATGGACTGTTGGTGCCCTTAGCCCCTCTCATGTGCTGCCTCTGATGGACGTTTTCAGTGCAATGGACTGTTGGAGCACTTGGCCCCTCTCATGTACTGCCTCTGATGTACCTGCTCTGGTGTCCACACTGCCCTGTTGCTGCCCTGTTGCTATCCTCATACTTATGTACTGCCTCTGATGTACCTGCTCTGGTGTCCACACTGCCCTGTTGCTGCCCTGTTGCTGTTCTCATACTGATGTAGTGCCTCTGATGTTCCTGCTCTGGTGTCCACAATGGCCATGCTCCATCCTAGACTGTTATGTTGCTCCGAATCTGCGTAAATTAAATTGAGATTAATGTGTCGTGGTTTGTCAGAGTCATTCTTGCGTGTGTGATGCTGGTGTGGATTAGTATTTTCTTGAGAGCGGTGGGTTCAGGTACATGTCACTCTCCCCTACCTGGGTCACGACCCTTGGAGGCGTTGCCGTACACAGGCATGTGTGCATTTCGGGACATGTCACTCCCCCCTCCCTACGTCACCGCCCTTGCCGGTACTCCTCTCCAGACAGCGAATGGTTTGTAGCCTACCTGCCTCGTCGTCGATGGTGGGCCAAGACGAGGACGTACTGGATCGCGTAGAGTATCGGGTAAGCCTGTAGTGCAGGGTCCATGTCGGCGAGCGGCTCGTGGTGGGTATGGTCGCTGTGGAGCATCCGCCGTGTTCAGGCAGGTTGTTTTTCCGCCGCGCTTTTATGTGTGTTTTCCGCCATCTTGATTTGGAGGACGGTCCTAGTCGTCAGTCCGTACGGCGGAGTCTCTGGAAAGGTTACGTCCGCCGCGTGGTTGGGTGTGGTGGTGCGGCGGACCGTGTTCTACCGCCGCGGACGGATTTTGGCACATATTTCGTATCCTGATTTGGCGGACGGAGTGTCCGCGACGGGCGCACGGAAAATAGGCTTGTTCCGCATACTCTGGGTCTGCGGAGGCACTTCCGTCCGCCATCCTAATGAGCCCCTTAGTTTCCAATTTAGTACCATCCACTCTGCATTGTTGTAACATGACTAGGACATTTTTCCCATATGTTTGTAGTAACAAGTACACTTAAGGTATAATCTGCAGTTTACACAGGTCATATCTTGATAGGCTTTTTTGGTTAAATTTTCAAAGGCCACAGCATTATAATCTGGTTCCGAATTAATTTCAGTGCTAGAGGTGAATTCACGATGCGCACAATTATGGTTCCATTTATAATTTAAACCAATTAATTAATTGATATTCACATCCTCATCCTCTAATAGCCCTTCCATTACCATTAAAAATTCTTGAGCGTCCTGCTTAACATTTTGAGGAAACACTAGTAATCCAGTACACTATTCTAACTTTTAGACCTTTATTATTTAATATTGTTATTTGTTAAGTGCAACAGATCATCCCCAAGGGGATTTCTCTGACCTGTAGCTGCAGATAGAAGTGTACAAAACAATGCCAAGGTTAAAGAATAAATAGTCAGGTTTTCAGATGTTTTCCAAAAGAAGTAAGGTCTGTACAAGCACAGATGTACATGGGAAGCTGATTCCAGTGTTGAGTAGCCAAAAAGGAGAAGGAGCGAACCCCAAATCTGGTTTTAGAAATACGTTTGGGGCACAACAATAGCTGTTCACTGGATCTAAGCTACAAATTGGGATATAAGACTGTAGTTCATTTTTCAAATAGCCTGGTCCCCTTCTGTGCAAGGTTTTAAAGACCAGACATAGAAGTTTGAAAAGAGCCCACTTTTTTATAGGCAACCACTGAAGGAGGCGCAGTAGGGGTTCAGATGGGGATCGCAGAGGAAGGCGCACCGCTTTATTCTGCACCACCTGAAGCCTGGAAAAGAGACCTTCGTTCATACCAACCATTAGGGAATTTCCATGGCCAAGGTGACTCACTATCAGAGCCTGAAACAGGGTCTTCCTAGCATGCACAGGGGTCCACTGATACACCTCCCTAAGCATGCGCATCAGACTGAAACAAGTCCCAGAGATGGTTTTAACATGCTCATTCATAGAGAGATTGTTATCCAATAGGAAACCTAAGTTTGTAATGGATTTCTAGGTGTCGGAGGTGATCCCAGTTCAGGTGGCCACCACTCTAAAGACCAACCTGAGTGAGCTTTCCCAAATAAGAAAATCTATGTCCTATTTGTATTAAATTGTAGAAAGTTAGCAGTCATCCATGCAGCGATCTTTAAATTACAGTCTTTAAATTTAACCTTGGTGAGTGTTGCGTTAGAATACATGGTGATGATCAGTTGCGTGTCATCTGCATAAGAGATGGTTTCAAAGCCACATGAGCTAATGGACTTCACCAGGGGGACACATAGATATTAAAAAGAGTGGGACTCTAGATCGATCCCTGTGGCACCCCTTTGTCCAGAGCCATGGATTTAGAAGTGAAGGCGTCCATCTGCACTGAGTGGGTGGGTTCTGATAGATTGTTTTCCATCCATTTTAGAACTTTAGCGCTGATACCAATCTCCCCCAGTCTTTGGACTAGGATCTGATGAGAGACAGTATCAAATGCCACTGACAGGTCCAGAAGAATTAGTATGGCTGAGGTCCTATTGTCTAAGGCAAGTTTAATGATATCAGTGGCTTTATTAAGGCTGATTCCGAGCTTTAGGAAGCACAGAAGCCAGACTGAGAGGGATCCAACAGACCATTAGAATTTAGATAGAACCCCAATTGGTGATTCACCAATAACTCTAAGATTTTGAGAAAAAAAAGTAGTGATATGGGTCTGTAATTTAGCATATCCATAGGATCGGCCAAAGGTTTTTTGAGAATGGGTCTAATCTGTGCTGTTTTACATTTAAGTGGGAGAGTTAATAACTTTAATGAGAGATTACATAGGTCTGTAATAGGGGTCAATAAGGCAGGCTTCAAAATAGTAATAACATGAGTGGGGGGCAAAGTGCAACAGAGATCCTGTTTTAATAGATTTTAGCAGAAGCTGCACTTGGTCGGGTGTAGCAAAGTTGAAGGATTCCAAAATAAGATGTAGGGAATTAGCCTTATTCTCATGAATATCTAATGACATCATTGTTGCATTATTATGGAAAGAATTATAGATATTATTAATCTTTTGTTCAAACTACTCTGTAAGATTATCACAGTGCATCTGGGATGAGGTGGTTGCCAGGCTGCAGGTGCTCGGATTCATGAGTTCTTTTTGAATTTTGAAGAGCTCTTTTGAGGAATTTTTTGCAGAGTTATTTCTATCCCCTATGTGGGTCCTTCAAGCGGTATAACAGTTTTTTAAAATGTTTTATAGTTAAGTTTATCCTCATCTAATTTAGATTTCCTCCATTTACGGCCCTATTTCCAACATGCATTTTTTTCCTTTCATAAGGATTCAGTATAGCAGGGAGCTGGAGGGTTTTTTCTTATGATCTTACATAATTTCAGCAGAGCAACAGTATCTAAGGCCTGTGTGAAGGAATCCTCAAAGACTTTTAGTGCAAGATCAATGTCATCAAAATCACTCCCAACAGGAGGTAAAGACAGGGAGGAGGATGGAGGAGACCACTCTCCTCCAAATACTTGTGAGTTTCAAAGCATCCTGAGGGACAGCAATGGGTTCCTGGATGTCTAAAAGAAAATTTGAAGAGAAGTGATCAGTCCACACCTGGGCTACAGGTGGATCCACCACTTTCTTATCTCTGATAGTGATAATTTGCCTCTCTTTGGATCCATACGGACTATAGCTTGAAATGGAAGTATACATTGGATAAGAATTCACTCATAAACATTTAAACCTCAGAGTGGTTCTGGATTGGCAGTCAGTACTAACTTGTTATGCACAGCTCTAGCAGGCATTTTGTTATCAACTAATTTATCATAACAGTACTTACATATAACTTGCTGGGTGGACAAGACAAAGCATTCTTCTACAAATAAGTACCCAGCAAACATCTCTCAATTATCATTATTTTCTTTTTTACTTTTTAAATACAAGTCAACAGTCCGTGTTTGAATTTTATAGTGAGCATGTCAACAACATATACAAAAATACACTGGTTTTTCAAACCACACTGTGTTAAATTTTGTAATCTTTTCTTCAAAGCTATCAACTGTAATACCTGTGTCCTTTTCTGCAATTCCTCCTGTTATTAACTCTTCATTTTCCATAAAGTCCTGTCCTGGACAAAAGAAACTAAACTGCACATCAACATAAACCGTTTCTACCTATGCCACAGTACCATACAAAAGGGCTATTTTCATTTCTCCTAAACATAACACAGGATTTATTACATAGTACTACCTCCTAACTAAAGTTTGAATTGTTGAGAGGTGTACAGCTTACATCCTGAAATGATGAAAGGTGCTTTGGCACACTTTCTTTGATAAACAAGGTACTGTCAGTCCCTCCAAATTTGTATGCTTTCTATTCTTGCAAGGATCCAATCCTTGTACGGTACTTACTTAGGGTTTTAAACTTCACCTTTGAAAGATATGTAGAAATCTAAATACATCAATGAATACTTCAAACACTATTGCATTTCCATTTGTATACAGTCTGACTACACCTTCCCTGTACCTCTTCTGCAATAACTTCTTCTACATTGCTAGACACAATCACCTCTTCCGCCATAGGACTGCCATTTTTAAATTCATAACATTTTCCTCTTTCATCAATAGCATCAACTAATGTGTTTTCTTAGAGATAGCTTTCTTTATTAAACATAGGCTCTATAGTAGAAGTATGTATCCATTCTCCACTAAAAACTGTAAACAACTTAGTTCTATTGACTAATATTTTGTTCTGGTGTAGTCTCCTCATGTACAACACTATTTTGTCAGCAGTCCTCATTCTATTTATAATTAAAATGAATAGCTTCCTCTACAAATGAAAAAGGAAAGGCTTATCAACTACTCCCTCAACTTGTCCTTTCTCTTTCAGTACCTCTCTCCTTCTTCTGTACTTCTTCATATTTCTAAATAGATTAAAAACCACTCTACTACGAACCATCCTGGCTCGGATTTCCTTAAACTGTTTCTATCTCCTGGTTAAGATGTGTGTCCATCTTTGTTACAGTGTTTCCTCTTCTTTTACTAAAGATACTGTCCACTCTTATTCTTTCTCATAGTTTGGTTTTTATTATCATTATTTTGTAATCTTTGCATGTGTCCACACATATTTTTAAGAAATTACGTTGTCTCCTAACCAGAAGCTCTTTTTTCTTTCCCCACTTTTTCAGCATTTTACCCCTTTTGTGTCTCAGTTCTGCGGAGATACTTTAGTTGCTTTTTCTTCTGATCTTTTGTAGGCACTCTAACACTCTGTAGTTATGTAGATATTGTTCTATACAAAAAAATTCAATTTTTACTCTAGCCAACACACCAACTGCATTCCTACTGACTTACACATAATACAAAAACTGTTTTTATGCTATTTTGCAGTTTCAAATCGACAGATGAACCTAGATATATAACTACATGCACTTACTTCAATATACCAAAGCAAAACACAAAACCTTTTTTATTAGTTACCTTTTAACAATATAGCACCCTCTCCTACAACACACCTGCACCATATCTCAGTTCTCACTTATACATGGTGAAAGACCTGCTTCTCCCTTCTGTAGTAAATTTTAAAATGAACATCAACCAAAGTGTAGAATTATATACAGTGTCTCAACACTGTAAATCCAAAAAGACAACATAAGATATATGTGTGTACCTCTTTAGTATCTCAGTACCTTTCTACTTAAATGTATCACATTTACATTTTGGGAAATTGTGCATATGAAAATCTGAACATTAATCTCTATCTGAACATGTGTTTGTGGTTGAATACATGAATACTCCCTGAATGATTGCATGAATGCATAGGGAGTGTCTAGGTGATTCCCAGAGGATACAGGTAGTGCCTGGATATTTCCCTGAGTATGTGAGAACTCCATGGTTCATTCCATATCTGCATAGTTACTGCCTGCCGGTTTGCATGAATATATCACTACTATCTGGATGCTTGAATGAGTGCACGAGTAGCGCCTGAATGATTAGATAGGTGCACGGCCTCAATAAATCAATACATGCATAGATAGTGGTTGGATGAACAAATTATTGAAACTCTAGTGCCTGGATGATTACAGAAGTGCATGCACTTGATTGTTTGAGAACAAACGTAGCACCTGGCAGATTGGATGGGTGCATGAGTAGTGTTTCATTCATTGGATGAGTACATGGCTGCTACCCATGTGTTTTTGGTTGAGTGAACAGGTAGTGCCCAGGTATTTAGATAAGTACATATGTAGTGGCTGAATAATTGAATTAGTGCATCAGTAGTGCTTGTCTGATTAGTTGAGTGCATGACTAGTGTCTGAGTGATTCCATAAGTCCATTGTTAAAGCTTGAGTGATTGGATGAAAGCAAGTGTATTACTGGGGGTGATTGTATTAGTGCAACAGTATTGCCACAGTAATTGAATGAGTGCATAGGTACTGCATGAGTGATAGGTTCACTGCAATGCTACTGCTTGCGTAATTGGATGAGTGCATGTGTTGTGCCTTAGTATTTTGATGAGTGCATAGGTTGTAAATGGGTGTTTGGATAAGTGCATGGGTTGTGCTTGTTTGTTTGAATGACTGCATATGTAGAGCCTTGATGATTATATAATTGAATGGTTAGTGGCTGGGAGCTTGGATGACTGAGTGGGTAGTGCTTGAATAGTTCAATTACTACATAATTAGTGCTTGCATGATTGCAAGAGTGCATATGTAGTACCTGGGTAATTGAATAAGTGTGTTGACAGTCTGTGGGTGATTGGATGAATGCCTGAGTAGTGGCTGGATGATTGGATGAGTGCCTGGCTTACTGTGAAAGTACCTCCATTACTGTTAGATACATAACAGTGTGACTATATCTATGACTCATTGTTTAAGTTCTTCTGTCAGTATGAAACTACCTGTTTTAGTGTATCTATCCTTTTCTACTAAGCTATGTGTGATTGAAGCCTTGATATCATACTTGATACATAATTGGATATATGTCTGTCTAGGAGCTTACATTGCTCGTTACTTAGCGTGCGCATGCAACAGTAACTTTCTAAAACTGAAAACAACATTTATTACATTTTCAAAGCATAACACCCTTTCTTAATGGCATACCTACATCATTTCACAAATATTTTGAATGCCTTTAAAACATATATTCAGCATTTCCCAAAGAAACGTTACACACTAAGTGAAGCTAGCACAAGAACTCTCAAGAGACAATCTGCATTATTAATACTCCTCAATTTTAAACAGAGCCACTTTAAAGAAATGCACCACCCACAGCATATAGATGAATTTTTCAACAGCCTTAGAGAATATAGATTACAATGTAAACATATATGTGATTTCATAATAGATATACACCACACCTTCAGGCCATCTTTCCAAACATATGTAGTTCTCTACATCTTTAAGTAAACTCAAGAGTCTCATTGTATATATATAACTATCTGTAACTAGAAAAACCATATCTCACCATCTAAATATATGTACACCAGTCATATAAGGTCGACACCACATTGAGAAACACCTCCTAATACATACCTAACAAGTATTACTATTTTATAACTCCTATACAGGTGCTGCCCATTTTCCTATATGTTATTCATGACTACAGTTCTCCTGTTTAATAATGTGACTAAAAGTACTATAATTCCCAGAATGCAAATAACATAGATCTGCCTGTTCTGCACTTGAGGCTTAGACATTTGAAACATTGTCATTTTTAAAGGCATTGCTCATGGTAACTTTCAACAGTACTTACATCTCAAACACATACTCTCTTCTAGATACAGTTCATCTGATATGTTCTTTTTTGTATCACTTTGATACTCTTTTTTGATCAAACCCCTATACATCTTCCTTTCTAATGTACATTTTTCAAATAATAAAAAATTATATACATATCAGTGAATTAGGTACATAGACTATATTGTTGTTTAAGCTCTTACTGGATAGTTTTGACCCTGTTTTGTGAAAACTAAGCACAAGAACGGTACACCACTCTCATGCAAAGTAACTATAACATGGCAACCTCAACTTTCCACTCTGTGATTATGAGAAAGGTAGCAACTCAAATCATGTCTTTCATTTAGACTACTCTAGCTCCACCTGTGAAGGGTTAGCATCTGCTATCCTTTTCCCTCACTTTCAAAACGAGGTTCCGGTCTCTGTGTTTTCACAATGTCTTCAAGTAATTGCGAACAAAACGGGAGTCTAAACCGATTTTAGCTTCAGGTTTTTTACATCTAAATACTGTGCAACAGTTTATTACATAGCTCTAAATTGGAAATTAAAGTTTATTATTACTTAAATTGTGTCATAACTCCTCAATTAAAAAAATATCTGTCTCTTTAACACCCTTCTCCCCAATACACTCCTAGCTCAGTGTACTTAGCAACCCAGTGGAACCAGTAGGTCACAAGCTCACAGCACATTCTAGAAGTAACATGCTACTTCCAAATGAGATACAGCAAGTGTGGTTTACTCCACAAATTCAAAAGCATATCCATGTCTGTATTACATTTCTTTTTATAAACAACAGCAATAATAGGACTTCTTCCTAATTCATCCAAACGGACTACCTAACTTTATTGACTTATATGCTGACAAGAGCCAATAAACCATATTGTAATAAAAAAAGAAAACACCTCCATTCTAACTGCTTTTCCGTTGGAAATCTATCTCATTCAGCTCCAGCCTACTCCTGACTGCTGTTGCTCCTTCTGTTAAAAATGCTTAGACAGGGTATTGTTAGTCACAGCCATGTTTTGTGGCCTAAAGAGGGAGGCTGAAAAAAGAGGTATTGACTGGGACTTGGGTTTGCCAAATGAGGAAATGACTTGGCTAGAGAGGGTTTAAGTTTAATCAGGTGATGGTTTGGTTAAAACCATTGTGGATTGCCGAGCTCCCCACTTCATGATTGTGCACTGTGGTGGTAATGACCTAGGCACATTGACTGTGGTAGGGCAGGAAACATTAATGAAGGATACCTTTGATGACTTGATGTCACTTTTCCCTCACAATGTCTTGGTGTACTCTAATATAGGTCAAAGACAGAAATGGAAGTGGTCAAATGATTTCTGTCCACAGATTGACAAAGCCAGGAAACATGATAATAAAACTGTTTCTGAATTCTTCAGAGACCATAACATGGGCTCAATCTGTAACAACAATCTTCATTTTGACATGCATTGAATTTATAGAAATGATGGAGTGAACTTTACAGATGAAGGCAACAGGGTACCAAAGCAATTCCCCACTAACAGGGTGGGAAAAGACAAACTAGGTCTGTCTTATTGCTTGAGGATGTTAACCTTTGCCTCTTGTGCAGCACCAAGCCACTTATCAAGTATATATACCAGCTAGTTACACCTTTCTCCTACTACTCTCTGTAACTATATTGATCACTAGAGGGTATACCTATACCTAGAGTGCATTGTGATAAATTACAAACATGACAACATAACTTAATCTTCAACAAAACTAGAACACTTCACTTCTTAGTTCTTTTTCCTGAGATGAAGCGATGGCTGCTACCTCTGTCATTCTTAAAAAAACATATTATAGGGTTTCCCAAGGTGCCTTCTTAATGTTGGTGGTAGTAGTAGTAGGCTAGCACGCTAACAGGGAAGACCAGAAGTCATCACAGTGATGTCCCACTCCCACCTATGTGAACTCCAACTGTCGGATTAATCAGAAGGAGTATCCATCAGAGGCAACTAAATTGAAAGAAAACATAGTTAGTGGGTTATATGATAACTTAACGAAGCCTGACACCAGACTAAAACCATAACACAAAGAAGACTTGATATAAAACTAGCAGTAGTAACTTCTGAAAAATGGGGAGCTATTTAATCAATTTATAAAAACAACTAAAACTAAACTTACAAAATCTGTGATTCAGGAGGAGTGGAGTCAGGCCAGAAGAAGGTTCAGTATGTAATCAACACAAGGCCTGAATGATGATGTTGACAAATACTTTTATATATGACTACTAAGCGTGGGAGGATAAGAGGGGCTGGTTTGGCTATTGCTCATGTAACAGAAGATCCTGCAGTGAGTTGGTCGCTTTCACATCTGCCCCACCAAGTTTGTGATTAATTTGAAAGTCACACCGCTATACATATATAACACAGCCTGGGGTAAGAGGGTTAGGGGTTTGATGAATGGATGGGAAGAGGGAGTTGAGGAAAGTTGTGACAAAGACAAACACTACAAAACAACAATATTCATCAGGGCAATGAGCAGCAAATCAGCAGCAAATTTGTTTTGGAAGGAAACAAAGGAATGACACAGTTCAGTTAAATGCATTACAAACAGTCCTTCGCCCCCAGTGACCCAAGTTACACAGTTCTAAAAATCATGAATGTTAAAAGAATAATGATACTGTTAATAAATGCCAAATTGGGAGGTGCATCTTCATGCTTCCTGGAATGTCCATCTTGGGCGCCGGCTGAACCTGAGCCAATGTTTTCAAATCCACCATACTGTTTAAACACCTGTAAAAAACTTTCATAATAGGCATGAACAGACTCTTTAGGCTCCTGGTTCAATTAATTTTCACCCAATCTGTTTCCTTTAGACTGATTTTCCCCTTAAAAAAGGAAATAACCTGATGATACTTTTTCATCACCTCTTCAGATTGGCCACCTGTTTTTGCATCTCTAGGATATTTGTCTTTTGGCCAATTAACCGTAATCTTGCATTCAGGCAGCAAATCTGCCAGAACCACTATTTCAAACAACCCATCTAAATCCTTCAGCAACACTTTGGATACTTTTACAAACCGATCTACATGTTTATACTATTCAATCGGATTTTCTCGTAATCCTGGGAAATCATTGATAACCCCTTCCCTGCTCATGACGAGCTCAGCTCAATATATCTTGTCTAGTCGAAGGTCGGTGGACATATCCACCACCTGGAACCTCTCTCATAGGACAAACTCTTTCTTCCTTATCCATTTCCTTTACAGGAAACATGAATGTTCCATTCCTGGCTTCCTTCTTCTTTTTCCCCCATTTACTTCTCCATTTTTCTATCGTTACCCATTTCTTCAAAATATTCATCAATTCTTTTATTTCCAATCTTTTTCCAGACTTTCTAAATCTTTGTCAGTTAAAGCCATACAGTACGGTTTCTGTAACGCCTTTAATTTTTCCATATTGATCCCAAATTCATTTGCTACTTCTGTCAGTTTCTCATGAAAGTTCTTTGTTGTTCTCCAAATTAGACTTTTGCACAGAAACAACTCAACCTCTGTATAAGTCCCTAATTGTTCTGGGCTTATCGCCCCAATAATGATTTCCTTCAAGTCTACTTTCAATTGGCTCACATTCACACCTTCAGGCTGGCCAGTTGTCCTTGTTAATTCCTTCACCCAATTATAAGCTCTTCTGAGGTTAAACCTGTCGAACTTCCAGCTATGGGAGTCATATTTTCACCCATATTTCTTGGCTCTAACTGGGTATTTCTTGTTGGGGTTTCAGTCATTACATCTTCAATCAGTAGATCCAGTAAGGTATTATTATTTGATCCACTTTGACTCTCGTTACTCATTATGTCACTACTTCTTGGAACAGTTAAAGTATGAATGTTCTGTAATTTCAAGTATTTTCCAATTAGAGGAATCACAGTACCGATAGTTACAGGTACTGTTACAGCTTCAGCATTTAAGTTTAATTCATTCACTTTATATATTTGTTCTATTCTTGCCTTATTTAACACTATAGCTTAATTCTCTCTTATTTGCTTAGCTAAATCAGTATTTTGGGGAGTTAATGGTGTCATATTTATCATTCGTGGGGCACTCAGAGTCACTTCCCCTGAACTTTCTTCATGGTGGAGGTCTTTTGTCATTATATCTTCCAATAACTCCCTCAGGCATTTAGAGGCTCAATATTGTTAAGGCATTAAATAAATGTCCTGATGATGGTCCCCATGATTAAGTAGGGGGACCGAAACGCCGTCGACCTGTCTAGCACCCTATGCAAAACTTGATTTATATGTGATGTAATGGTGCTTTCTTGATACTTCTGTACAATTGAATTTTAAACAGAAAACGTTACTTTTGCCTGAAAAAGCCCTTCTATGTTCTTAATCTACCTTCTGTATTTGATCTGATAGTGTTTGGGCACAGGCTTGTGCACCACACTGGTGAATTGTTGAAGGTAATCTTTCTGTATGAATCATTTGTTCATTGAGTAAATTTGAAGACCTCTGTCCGGCTGGATATGTCGCTCAAAATATAGATCTGATTCTGTCTATATTTATTTTTGCATTTGATTTAGGAAATGCAACAATGTGAAGGATTAATTGGAAGTGCAATTTATTTAAATAGAATGCCCTGGCTATTTGTAACACTTACAAGGTAACCTTGTAACCCTTATTGTATCACCTTAGTTCTTTCACTTAATTCTCTGTGAGGCCCCCTAATTCCCAGGAAAATAGTTCTTAATTCTTTCTTACTAAATTATAGGGTACTAACAGGAGCCTGGATACTACAATTTTCTTCCACTTCTTTCAATAGGCAATTTATATACCGAAACCAGGGCATTTTTTCATACTGGTCGAGTTCTAGGCAATCTCTTATAATGTGTCTGGTAAATGTAGTGCCTTGTTTAAGTCAGATACTGTGGTGCCATTTAATAATGCTACTAAGATGAATGTGGTCTTCAAGATAGACACAGTCAAGTCCTTTGTGGGTTAAATAAGCTGGGGTTGATTGCAGGACTACTAAAAGTCTATATAAAATTGTTTTCTCCTGGGTCTAAATCTGTTTACTGTTTATTATACCCCAAATTTATGCCCCATATAGAACAGCTGGGAGACATTTGCTTTTGAGCAATTCCACAATTTTTCTGATGGTTTTCTAGCCTGTTTTATTGGCAAATCTGAAGACAGCATCAGACGCGTGTATATGTTTTACATTTGCAGCCTTTGGATGAGGTCCCATTCCCCATCCTGTGAGAAAAGGATGCCCAGATAACTAAAGGTTTTTCCATGTTCTATCATTTGGCCTATTACAAAATGTGGTCTGGGTTACTTCCTCCCCGTACTGCAGACCATGGTGTACATTTTAGTCAGGTTAAGTTTTAAACTTCTACCCTCCATGAAAAATACAAAGTTGTCAATTAAAACCTGGAGGCCATTTGCTGTCCTTGATAACAGCACTACATTGTTTGCATATAATAAGATTGGGGTAACACCTAATCCAATTTTGAGTGAATCTGCATTTACGTTTTGGAGCATGGTGTCAAGCCCATTGATACATAACAAAAATAAAAAAGGGGCCAAGAAACAACTCTGCCTAATGCCTTTTTTCACCTTGAATTTATCTGTGCATTCCCCGTTTTTCACAAAGCACACACAGGTCAATAAGGAGGTGGAGAGCTGTAAAAGATGACATATGATATTGACTAGGGTGCCCATATCAGCAAGAGTCTGCCACAGTTTGGCATGGTTCATAATCTCAAATGCACTACTTCAGTCTGGAAAGCAGAGGTGAATGTTCCCCTGGTCTGCTATTATATATTTACTAATTATCAAATGTAAGTTGATACCCTGCTCCACCGTACCAATTTCTCTCCTAAAACCATATTGGCAATCGGTCAATATTTGATTATCCGAGGCCCAGGTTTCTCATCTGGCCAAAATCACTTTCCCCATTATTTTTACAGGAGTGTTTAATAGGTATATTCGGCGCGAACACCAGGGTTCTCCCCTTGCTCCTTTTTTAAAAATGGCACAATGGTGCTATCACTCAATGTTTTGGGGAAATGGGCGTGTGCTGACACATTGCATACTTGAGTTAGTATGGGTACCCATAATGGTTCAACAGACGTAAAAGTGTCAAGGGGTACTTAGTCTGGCCCTGGAACTTTTCTAAGGGCGCTTTTTTTGGTTGCAAGAGTAACCTTCTCAATATTGATTGGCTTCAAGGGTACAAAGCCTTCCACTTTAAAAGGTGCCTGAGTAGTAGGGCCGATATCAAAACTGTTGAGATTAAAAATCCTTCCAAAGTAGCTCTTCTATGATTTGGGACCAACTGAGACCTCCAGGGTCAACACTGAAATATCTTTAAGAAAAGGAGAGTTAATGGTCTTGCAAAACAAGGTGCAGTCCCCAGTATCTGCTGCCCATACTAAGTTCTCCCAAGCCTGCTCTTGGAATTCCTTTTTACTAATAGTGAGAACGAATTTATAGTTCCGACCTTGAATATGCCCCCTATTTCTTGGATATTTCTGTAGCGCTTTCCTTAACTTTGTACTGGCTCTGGTACAATAATTATCAAACCAGCTGTGGGCCTTACTATTTTTTCGTTGGTCCTTAATTGGGACATACAACTTATCTGCTACCGTGGCTACAATATTCTGAACCGCTGTTAGGAGCCTTTCATAGTTCATTCTCCATTCAATACAAATATAAAAAGCTAATGAATGCTTTTTAACTACGGATTCTAATAGCGTATTTCCATTAATGCCTTCCCGTTTAAAAAGTTCCTGTTTTAAAACAGCTTTGAAGCGCTCAAAACAATTGTCCAAGAGGGAACCAGGGGTGGCTCCTCCGCTAAGATGGAGGAGTGTCAACCCACTGCTCTGTAAGCCGTTAGAAAAGGAAAAATAAAATGATAATAACGAACATTATTATCATTTTCTTTTCTGTTGCTTATCTTGGTACGGTCGGGTGGGCTATAACAGGGGAGGAGAGTTAGGCACTCACTTATGTGTGCAGGACTGTTTGGCCAGCCCTCTCGGGATGACCAAACAGTCCTGTGCACTTTGCATATTCTTCATCCGATCTACACTACATCCTGGGTGAAGAACATGCCCAAGCCCCCAGTCCCTCTCTGAGAACCGAACCATGGTGCTCAGACCAATCACGACACTGCTATTTACCTCCTCCTGTGAGATATCCAGCCCCAGCCATAAACATTCCTCCTGGGAGATCTTTCCTCTCTGGATAAATTCCCCCGTTCATCAGCCTCTAAAGGAGTAGTAGAAAAAGAAGCACTATATAATCCCATATAAAACTCCCTAAATGTCTATCTGATATACCCGGATCTGTAACTACAGTCCCACTCATATTCTTAACCTGTTCAATCTGACCTAACGCGACCTGTTGCCCTAACTGCCAATAATCAACCAACAATTTCACTGAATTCGTAGCAGTCCTGTCTTTTGGCCAAGTACTTCCCTGCTGTCCTTTCAGCATTAATGGACAGACATGCTTTAGTAACCGTGATAGAATTCAAGGAAGAAGAGAGGTCCTCTCCCCATGACACCTTGCATATCTATTCGGTTACCAGGCGGGCAAGTTTCTGATAAAACAATTTAATCTGTGCAGCCCCTTTTATCTGCTTAGTCAGGCTATATTGCAATGTTTCCCCTCTCACTACAGCCTTGGAAGCATCCCACATCATTACAGGAGGAGGGATGCCAATATTATTGCCAAAAAATTCTCTGATCCAGCCCTTCATATATTCAACATCTTCATTGTCTGATAGGAGTGCCCTCTCAAACGTCCAGCCCGTATGCTCCTTTCGTATTCTACTAAGTAGAAGTTCCAGGACGATTGGATTGTGGTAAGACTTAACTCTGGGAAAGAGCTCCGCCCTAGACTTCTGAAGAAGAGATGGGGAGATTAGAAAATAATCAAGCCGAGCGAATTTACCATGAGGGGCCAAGTAGCAAGTATAAAATAGGGGTCAGTGTTTGTTCAATTCAGACAAAAGACATTATGAAAGTTTCAAAAACAGTTTCGAAAATCAAGAATTCAAAAGTTCACCACAATGTCAGTGAATTCTTATTTAATAGGCATAATGGTTTGGAGATTCAAAATATATTTGCATAAATCCACATGTATAAATCAAAAAACCTTATTTCAAAATCATGCATAAATAACTCTTGTAATTCAAAGTCATCTACATCACAATTAGTATTTTAGATTACTATATCGTGCTCTCAATGAGAAGAAGGGGTAAGATGGGAGCGATGAGATAGGTGAGGGACTTGGTAAAGGTGGTCTGACCATAGCACAATCACATTACAATACACGGAAACCTTTACAGTCTAATATGATCCGTAGTTCCCTAAGTCTCTTCCAACATATGATAGGTTAATCAATTTCATTCAATCCTATGCTGCGAGAAAGTGATGTAGTCTACGTTCGACCCCGCTGGATATAAGGGTTAGTCACGCCTCATTTTGGGGTCTTCATCAGGACATTGTAGGGTAGGAGCACCTAAAATAATAAATTGAGTTCAGTGTCTTTGTCGGTGAACAATTGCATTAATTTGTGGTATCCAAATGAATGGTACCTACTTCAAAAAGGGCCTCCTAGTGACCGTCTGTATGGGACCTTCCAGCGTTCCTGGTTGATCTGATTGTGTTTCAAAATTTGAGAGAGACCCCTTAATGGCCAGGGGAATAGGGTACTTATGACAGTAAGAAGAAATATTTCCTTGGCACACTGATTCACGTAATTCAACCACGAATGGTTGTTGGGGCCGCCCAAGCTATAGCCACTAGATCCCTTTACTATCTAGTACACTCACACAACAGTACATTGGCTCATATTTTATTTTCATAAAAATGCATTCTTTACAGTTACAGATTTTGATTAAAAACAACTCATTACATGCCTATAGTAAAACCACATGAACAATTTCATGAAATGCAATTTTAGTACAAATAAAGATAAAAAACGTAATCAATTAATAGTGACACTCATGTAGTTAAAAACTAGAACAATATTACAAAAAGGGGAGAGACATACAAAGACATATAGCATAAATAATACCAAATCCTGGACTTATTTAATTCTTTGTCTACAGGTTGGGTTTGGTCCCTTGATCGTGCAAAAGAGGCATTGACGCGTTTCAATGGATTGTGCTAATATTCTACCATCTTTGTCAAGACTGACTAATGAGTCTCTCCTTTAGTTGGGCACTGGTTGGTTGCCACAGATACAAAACTCCTGCAGATAAACATATATCCATCAGTGTCTAACATAAATTTCATTGTATACATATCTTACATATGATCAATACATTCACAACAATCATAATGTACATACTTTAACTCTTATTGTAAAAGCAAGACTACATGGTCCTTACTTGATCATCTTATATTCCTCTACCTCGTGTGTAAATAGATTTAACATAAAAGCGGAACTCGCCAGATTCTTCCGCAAAATCAGACTTCCAAAACTCAACATCGATGACCACATTTTCTTTCACTGGACTACGACCGCCATCCACCTTCATGCCCAGCATGGCATCAGTATCACACAGGATATTAACCTATGAAAGTGTAGTACTAAGGGACGTGCTGAAGGTCTGTGAAACAAGATCATTGGTGAAATACAACATCTCTAAAGGAGAACGAACAGCTTTGGACTCACTCAGAAACAACAAAACTGTGGTTATAAAACGGGCAGACAAGGGAGGAGCCATAGTGATTATGGATGTCGATGACTACAAGAAAGAGATCTACTCCCAACTGAGAGATGGCATAAGCTATCGACCAATAATGACCAACCCTACAAAGGAGATCAGACTTGAGATTTTGGCTATTACTAAAAAGGGCAAAGAAGCAGGCTTTCTCACGGACAAGGAGTTTGAGTACCTCAATGTGAATCAACCAAGGGTACCAACCATCTATATCTTACCCAAGGTCCATAAAACCCCAGAAAAACCACCCGGTCCACCCATCATTTCAGGATGTGGTTCACTCCTAGAGCTACTGTGTAAATACGTGGGGAACATCCTTTACAACGCAACTTTTACCACGCAGTGCCTTTACAATGCAACTTTTGCAACGCAAACCATTAAAACGCATTGCGCTGGGGGGCGCTCTAGGATAGGGAATAGGTTTAATGTACTATCCAACACATTCCCTACTATCCACGGGGACTGGAGTTGGAATAGTAAATTAAACTATTCACTATCCAGCGCCCCAAAGCACTATGCATTGTAAAGGCATGCATTGTAAAAACCGCGTTGTAAAGGCATGCGTGGTAAAAGCATGCATTGTAACGTCATACATCCAAATACGTGGACATCTTCCTCAAGCCCCTGGCAGAAACAACATCAACCTACCTGTGAGATGCAATGCAAGTTATCAACTTGGTGGATCAAAGACCCTTCGACAAGGACAAACAACTGCTGGTTATGATGGACATCATCTCATTGTACACGAGTATCCCCCAAGCACCAGCACTACAATCCATGAGGAGAGCGCTACAAAGGAGACCAAGGCGCTGTTATTTGGTCTTACTTGTGGCGTGTGGAGTCCAGTCCGGCTTTTGCAAGTTGCCGGAGCTGAGGAGCTGCGGAGGTCGCCGTGAGGCTGCCGCGACCGGGAATCGGGATTTGAACAGTTTGAACAGTTTACAGCAATTTCTTGGTCGCTGCCAGCAGGGGAACCCCCGCAGGCATTAAAGCGGAGCGGAGCAGCGGGGGTAAAGAGACCGGGACCGGGACCGGTGACCGGTGAACCGCGAACCACTTCTCCAAAACCCGCGTGCCCTGCTGCAGCCCGGCCAGAAGGTGAGCAAACGAGGAGATGGCTAAGGGCTAAGGGCGGGGAGGCGAAGCGGCAAAGCTGAGTAAATCAGCAGATCCAATATAAGTGGCAAGAGGCGGGGAAGGCATTTTCTCGTTTGAAGCTTGAACTGCATTGCATTACATTGAACTGCATTAGAACAGCATTGTGAACAGGAGCAGTAAGCTCAAACTGAATATAAGTTGAATCCAAGCTGAAATACCCCAGTTAACAATAAATAAGGGGACTCGAGAATCAATCCACAGCAGTAGCAGCAGGCCAGCAGAACTTGGCATAAGGTCTCCATAGTCTGGGTGCTTTGTGTGCGGCAGTTGGCACGATTGAAGGTGCTGCATAAAAAAATAAAATAAAAAAAGGGCTGTTGATTGACTATAGACTCTAACACGCTAACACGCATAACACTACTATTGAGACTACAGCGACAGCCAAAAGCCAAGACTACTAAAAGACAAGAGCCGTGGCTTCTGCACAGTGACAGCTGGTGGTTCAAACTAATAGGGGACATTTACAGTGGCCTGCAGCGATTGATACGAGCCAGAGGGGCCCTGGGGTTAGTGTCCAGAGCTAGCGTGAGTACTGACTTAGTGTACCGCGGCTTCTGGTCTTAGCCCTGGCCACATTCAATCACAATCACATTCAATTACATCCGAAGGATTTTGAAGTGTTATGCGAGATATACCCGGAGAGCTGCTAAAAGAAGTGTTAACGGAAGCAGCCGAGGCAGTAGGGGGAGGAGACTACGGCAAGCCACAAGCAGCAAGTAACGGGGATCAGCTGGAGTATTGAAAGTCGTGCTTGGAGGCAAATTTGAATTAGCCATAGGTGGGAAAACCAGGGAGGTGTGAAGAGAAGATTGGCACGGCGGTGTCTAGGGGGGTGCCGTCGGTCACTGGAGAGATCAGACCTCTCTCATAAGAAGTAAAACCATTTCGAAACAATTCCAAAAGCTAAACGCATAAACTGTAAGAAGAATGAGGTCTGGGAGAACCAGAAAACAACTGCCACAAAAAGCGGTCAAGCAAGGGGGAAAGAAAGTTAAGGAAACCGAGGACTCTCCGGAAAAAAAAATTCAGGAAAAAATAAGTTTGTTAATTCCCCTACAATATTCTATATTCGAAAAGCCAGCTATCAATAGGAAATTCATGTTATTAAAAGACCCCACGACAGCAATCTTTTCAGAAACAGGCCAATTAGAGGGTCTTCCAAACCCATTAACACCGCAGAGAAATAATTTAAGTCCCGAGATTAACAACATGGAGAGTACAGGAACTCGGAATAACAGTCATATAGTTATTCAAGCTCAAGTTCACACCACGGACCATGCAGAATACTCACATTCAACACCTAAGTCAGCATTACAAGCAATATAATTCACACAAATACCAGAAGAAATGCATGTGGAAATTTCGGATACCCTTAAATCTACAAAGTTTCTACAGAACAATTCATGGCTACATTCAATTTCATTAACAAACAACACCGATCTCCTTCAAGCTCTGGAAGTTGAAAATACACATTCCGCAGAGAATAGAAAGAGCAAAGTATCAATAAAAAAATGGATAGATCCAAAGCATTCGAGAAATAATATATCAAATACAACGGAGCCAATCGAATCCCAGACCCTATCAAACAACACGGATATTATGCATGATCTAGAATTTGAAAAGCAAAATGCTCTAGTGAATAGAAACTCAATAGAATTAACAAAAAAAAGATAGAGCCAACGCTCACAACAATTGAAATATCAAGCACTCTGGACCTGCCAATCCAGAGTCTATCAATTCATAATACAAAAAAAGCAGATCAAGAACATCTTGTTGAGTGCCCCCCTAGCACTGACATAACAACCCCAAGTCAGAGCACCATCAGAACTGCAGATAATATTGCGAGTAAAGGAAAAAACAAAAATAATAAGGGAGTTACACATATATCAGAAGCAGAATACACATCATTACTCAAAGTGCTGGAAACAACAATAACAGTCCTGAACATGCAGTCTGATAAGTTAGATACCCAGATTGACTTAATGAACATTATAGCCTCGTATATTGTAGGAATAAATACGAAACTGGAAACACTAGCTGATCTAACAATGAAGGACCGAGTATCAAAAACGGTATTAAGCAAAGACTGTGTGTGTGGTCCTATTATTGATAAGTTAAGTAACGTTCCAGCGATTCTAACAAGTATTTTAAACGATATAAAAAGGACCAATGATCGGGAGGGATCAATAAACTGCCCAACAAAAACTGCAGAAGCAATTCCACAAAGCGCCTCAAAAGTATCAAATGTGGCAGAAATTCCAATAAGCCGTACTGATATCGAAAGTCATAAGCAAAAAAAGGGCAAAGAGGGTAAGGAACTACAAAATATGAGAAGTGATGGACATATGACCACAGTAAAAAATGCAATAGAGGGTCATAGTGAGCAGCAGCGGCAAGAAGGTCAAAACAAGATAGAGATGATCCGACAAACGAAGAGACAGAGAAAAATAGCAAGAAAATCCAGAAAGAATAATCTCAACGTAATACAGGAAACTTCGATGAGTAGGAAATGGTTCCCCATCTTTGAAACTAAAAAACTCGACGTAGACACAGTGATGCAAGTCGTACAAACAAATCAAATCTCTATAGTGGAGGAGGACTGTCAACAAGAAGATCTTACCCAATGGACATCATTAAGCCATAATATACAAACAGATGAATCATATGATAGAATGCAGATAAATCAATATCAAATTGTATGTGCATCAAAAAGAACCATCGCAAAATGCACAACTACCAGCAGGAATATTCAGCCAAAAACCACGGGTTGCCCACAGATGGGGGCGTATAGATCACCCGCCTGAGATGGAAAAAAAGGAAAACTACACACTAGGGGATCTCTCAGGAAAAGTACAAAGAGTGACAGTAGAAGAACCGCCAGAAAGGCTACCATTGGGTGATAGGAGCAACACAAAGGGAAGAAATGGCAGAGAAGATCCAGATTTGAGAAATTATCCAAACAAACAGGAATTGAAGGACAAGGTCAAAGAGTGACAGTAGAAGAACCTCAAGAAAGACCACCTTTGGGTGGCAGGAGTAATACCTTGGGAAGAAATGGCACAGAAGATCCTGACTTCGGAAATTGTCCAAACGAACAGGAATCGAAGGAAAAACTGAGCATCACAATCAATACACAAACTGGAGTTAGATATGGTAGCATCCACAGGGAAGTAAAACATCATACCGCACCGACTCAAGCTGGTGATCACCAGAATAACCCAGGGCAAAGGAAGGAATATATAGAGAAGGAGCAAAGAAAACCTCTGGCAGGAGACATACCCAATGAAAACTTTATAATTAAAATCATTAAGCACGAAGGTGACAGACATGGAACCACGCAAAGAGAGGTATTCCAACGCTCCGAACCAAGTCTCATACATCTGAGCGATAATCGAGAAAAGAACCTGGAAAAACAGATAATATTGACACCCCATTATATTTCTCAGGGACAACAAGACCTTCGCAATCGAGGGAATTTATTAAAATTAATAGCTGAAATTCCGTCACTGAAGCATTTTTCTACTTCCGACTTGTTGTCAATTGAATTTCTCGAGAAAGAAGAGAATAGTAGTACCAAAAAAACATTATCAACGTGGAAAAACAAAGATATCGTAGCACTAATAATGAATGCAAGAGAAATTTTTGAAAGTTGGGGTCTCACAATGACAAGACCAGTAAAGAGACGATATCCCATACCTCTACTAACAGAGATAAAGAGAAAAAAAAGAGGGAATTACAGATCGTACCTGCATACTCAGTACTCCACAACCCAAGAGGGAAAACCAACCCGGCTAGAGAGGCTACAGTGAGTCCTACTCTTCAACAAGAGGACAATAAATGGAACTGGATGGCTACAACCTTAAATATAAGGAATATGGAATGACCAGCCGCAAAGGTAAAAAGCTCCACCAGGAATAACATAAGATTTTTATCTTGGAACATCGCGGGTGCCAAAAAAGAACTAGAGGAAGACACAGCCCCATCTTATTGGGAGTCTTATGACATCATCACATTGCAAGAAACATGGATGCTGGAGTGTAAGGATGTACCGAACTATACACTCCACCAAGTAAAAGCCACCAGAACACACAAGGTGGAAGGCCGAAGGGCGGCTTAGCAACCTATATTTCAACCGCGCTAAACATTCACACGGAACAATTACAGAGTACTACACATGATGTACAAGTTATAAAAATGGAACAATGCCAAAAAAATAATACAACTGTAATTCTAATAAACCTGTACATTCACCCAAAGCTAAAGAAAAAAAAGGAACAAATTGAAACTTTAATCTCATTAGTGGCCTCGATCAGATTTGATAATCCAGACTGGGAAATAATTATAACTGGTGATTTCAATTCAAATCTAATCCATAAACCAGACAATGATGATAAGTTGTTAGTAAAAAACGATGAATGGTCCATTCCTCCACAAGCATGTGCAATAACAAAGAGACAGGACCTAAAGGGGCAACAGTTGGTTCAGACACTGGAACATCTAGGCCTGCGAGTCCTAAATGGTAGAACAAAAGAAGACAAATTCAATCCACCACACTGGACCTATCAAGGGACTCATGGGCAGTCAATTCTAGACTACACTATGCTAACTCTTCCCCTAATGACGTGCGTGACGAAATATAAGATTAAATACTCCACCCGAAGTGATCATGCATATCAAGTATTGGAACTGGAACTAGGTTATAATAAACATAGTGCAGCGCCTGTGGAGCTGGGTCAGCTAACCACGGCAAACCTTAAAAGAATTCGATAGTCAACAGAAACCCTACCAGAACTATCAACATTGGCAAAAGAAATCGTCAAAGCCACAAATATAACAGGCAAAAACGCAGTAGAATCTTGCGCCCACATGCATCAAAGTACGGTTTTGCGATTCCTTACTTGCAATTTTTAGGGAATCGCAAATAAGGAATCGCAAAATGGGATGCATGATTTAAATCGCATAATATTTGCGATTCGGTAAAATTTTTTACCGGATCGCAAATATTATGCGAATTCTAATTTGCGATTTCGCAATTCCCATTGATTCCTATGGGCCAAAAAGCCCATAGGAATCAATGGGAAGGCATTGACATTTTGCGAATTTCAATTAGTGATTCGCAAAATGTTAATGCATTCCATGGGTGCAGTGGGGGTCCAAAGGCCCTTCCCCCCTGCACCCCTGAAATTTATTTTGAAGTGCATGTTTCACACACACATGTCCTAAGGACATGTGTGTCTGTAACATGACAGTGTTTTAAAATGCAATTTTGAGCATTTTAATACATTTTCGCAACTTACCATGAGGTTCAACCTTGTGGTAATTTGCACCCCCTAATTGCGAATTTGCAATTTTAAAAGTAATCATGCATTGCTTTTAAGGAATCGCAAATTTGCGATTCCTTAAAAACAATCGTATTTTTGGAATTCGCTAAAAATAGCGATTTTGCCAAAAATGTTTGATGCATCCAAAAAACCTTTTTAGGAATTGCAAACGGCCGAATTTACCGATTCGCATCGTTTGCACTTCCTAAATAGGTTGATGCATGTGGCCGTAAGTCTATTTTCACCGAAATGCTATTGTTTAAGGCACCAAAAAATAATTTCGTACAGACTAGGAGTATTAAGCCTAAAACAAATATGTCCAGAACAGCCTACATATTAAGGAAAGAATTAAGAAAGATGGTGAGAAAAAATAATACACAAAACACCCCCAAATATACATGGCAGGATATAAAGATCGCCAAAAAACAGTACAAAATCCAAATTTGGAAGGACCTTAATGCACAACAGGAAAGTCTCCGGACAAAATTACTTTTCAGTGCCAAACAAACAAATAATAGGCTTTTCTGGGTACAAGTTAATGAATTGATAAGATAAAAAAAAGTGATAAATAACGCATCTATATCAGAGAATGCGTGGGCATCCCATTTAACTAAAATATTTGATAACCAAACAACATCTGGGAATCAGCCAATCACCTTGTGTACCAAGGCCTTAAACACAATAAAGAATGTTGCTGGATTACTAGACCATGGAACAACTGCACCCCAGGAAATTCAAAGCCATTCAGTAGAAGACATTACAACCATAATAAAAAAAAGGGTCGCAACGATGGTGCTCCAGGTCCAAATGGCATCCCCCAGGCCATTTTTCAGACGGATCCAGAATACTGGGGGAAATCGCTGCATGGTCTAAACACTGAAATCACCTTAACAAATACCCTCCCGACAAGCTGGAAGGGCTCAATCATTAATCCGATCTACAAGAGTGGTGAACGAGCAGAGCCGGCAAACTACCGGTTAATTGCACTCATGGACGTGGAAGCAAAATACTTTGCCACACTAATCCTGGAGGATCTGGTGGAATCGTCCAATACAAATGGCCTGATTCCTGTTAATCAAACAGGATTTCGTAAAGGTTGTGGCACCACAACAAACATTTTAGCTCTGGTAACTATGGTCGATAAATGCAAACGCCAGCGAAGACCGGTACTTGCATGTTTTATAGACTTCAAATCGGCGTTCGATCGAGTGAAACGTGGACTACTGTGGGCCAAACTACATAAACTGGGGCTTCCGGAAACAATATTACGTCCTAGTTTCGAACCCTACACAAACACGTGGGTCCATGTAAAACTAATGAATGGTACCAAATTATCAAAAAAAATACCAACGGAGATTGGATTAAAACAAGGCTGTGTATTAGCCCCCCATCTATTCAATCTTTTTATGGCCGACCTTTCACCTCGATTAGATCAAGCAAATGCCCACCCACCACGGCTGGGAAGATTACCCATGACGCATCTTTCATATGCAGACGAAATAGTTCTGTTTAGCCTGACCCTTGCAGGCTTTCAAAGGGCACTTAATGAACTTTTGCTGTTTGCTAACACCAATGCACTAGAGATCAATGAGACAAAAACAAAAACAATGTCGTTCATGAACAGCCCACGACTTCAGTATCAATTTAAATTAGGAGAAAAGCGCCTTGAAATAGTAAAAACCTATAAGTACTTAAGGGTATATATTGACAAAAGTCTGAATTTCCAACCACAGATTCAATCTCTGGGAAAAAAAGTAAACAGAAATATTTATGCCTTTTGTGCTATTGCGAAGAAGCTACATGGCCCGTCATTCTCACCTTTAATCTCTGTGATGGCCGCAAAACTCCGACCGTCAATCACATATGGGAGCATAGCGCTAAATGGGAAAGATGTCAAAATCTTAGATTCAATACAGACAAAGGCATACAAAAAAGTTTTCAGGCTACCACAGTCAGCTGCCCCGGCACATGTCCGACTTGAATTTGGCCTAATCAAGCAGGACATTGGGAGAAAACATGCAATAATTAAAACTTGGTATAAACTATGGCAAAATAGATCCAATCTGCTAAATGATGCCCTGTGTCAAGCCCAGGAGGATCCAAATTCAAGTTACGGTAAATACTTAAAAAAGGCAATAGATGATACGAAGATGAAGGAGTTGTGGTCTAAGAACCCGTCATTTCAATTCTTCAGTGGCTTAGCAAATAAGTCATCAAAACTGCAATCATTATTGGCAGACAAAGCCACCTTAGCAAAAAGCTTGCACGGATGGATGGTTCTCCAATCATATACTACACTTCGACCGGCGGAATACCTTGGCGCAACATACTCGCCGCACTTAAAACTCAAATTAATGGCATCTAAATTTGGAGTATTGCCAAGCAGAGTGGAACAACCATTATGGAAATATAGTGGCACCAAATCTTGTGGTTTATGTGGGGAAGCCTGGCAAGACATCATCCATCTAATATGCGTTTGTCCTAATTTAAAAATGCAACGTATGCGATTACTGAAAAAGGCATTTAATGACAGAGGTATTCGAACATGTAGAGGGGGCAATAATTAAAGGACTCGGCACGACTGACCCTCAGCTGGCTTGCAAAATAATGACATTTTTACTGTATTATGAGACAAATTTTAACTTGGCATAATGAGAAAGACGTTGCTGTTGTTTACTAAGATAATGTTTAATTTATAAGTGGGTTCACGCTTAAAAAAAAAAAAAATCATATCATTCTTTTAAATATTTTATATTGACCTTATATTTGTATTATGAAATTGTTATGGTTTTAATTAACTTAAACAATAAAGATATTCATTCATTCACAGCTGGCAGGAGTACCTACTGAATTTATAATTAAACTATTGGAGATTGCGATGACAAAGAACTTTTTCGTATTTCAAAACAACTTCTATATCCAAAGCAAAGGTGTGACGATGGGGGCAGCCTTCGCCCCAGATCTGGCAATCCTGTTTATGGATGATTACGAACAGCAATGTATCCTCTCACCGCACAACCCTTACCAAAATAAGATCTCAGAATGGCGGAGGTATATTGACGACGTCCTAATGATATGGACAGGGGATGAACAAGAACTGTCCTCATTCACACAATGGCTCAATACACAATCAGAAGACATTAAATTCACCATGCACTTTGCCAAAGAATCCATAGACTTTCTTGACGTCAGTATAAAAGTGAATGACGGCCAATTATATACCAGACTGTACAGAAAACTGACCGAACGCAATACCCTCCTGAGATATTCCAGCCACCATACTAGAGGGCTCCGTGACAATTTACCATTCGGACAGTTCCTCCGTATCCAGAGGAACTGTACTCTGAAAGAAGATTTTTTAAATGGAATCGGAGGAACTCATTTTGCGCCTCCTAGAAAGAGGCTACCCAAGGAGACTAGTCAAAAGGGCTTGGAAAATGGCCTGGTATAGCAACAGGGAAGCATTGTTAACACCCAAAGAACGCACAACACCAAATGACAGAATGATATGCGTCACTACGCACTGCACTAACAGCAATAAAATAAGAAAAACCATAAACAAACATTGGGGCCTTATCGTGGACGTGATAGAGATGCCTAAACCTCCAATGCATGCATTTAAGAAAGTTAAGAACATCAGAGATTTTGTAGACCGTTCACTGTTGGACACACCACTTCCCCCTTCAATCCAAGAACTATGGAATCTACCTGCAGTGGTAGGACATTTTAAATGCACAAAATTTAAAGCACATGTTTAGAAACCAAAACATTGACATTAATAACCAAACAATACATCTCAAGTCATTCACGAATTGTAACACAAGCGAGGTAATATACGCCATCATTTGCCCGTGTGGCCTGATGTACGTCGGCCAAACTAAACAAAAGGCTAAGAATCGCATTCTCCAACACCGCAGCCGGATTAGATGTCACACTGTGGGAGCTCGCCTAGTAGAACATTATAGAGCACATAACCAGACCCCGGAAGCTATGAAATGGCTGATCCTTGAGAAAATCACCCTTAGCCCGCATGTAACTAAGCATGGGCGGAAAATCCGTTACGCTCGCGGATTTTGTGGATTTTCGGTAAATTCGCAATCCGCGAACGCTCGCAAATTTACCGAAAATCCGCAAATTCGCATGCAGCGGATTTTTTTTTCTTGGTGATACAATTTTGCGGCGCGCGGCGTTTACTTACCGCCATTCAGCGTTTGCCGAGTTGTTTTTCTCGATATTTTGCGAGTGCTGCGCCGTTTTGGATCTTGCTGCGGGATCCCGCGGGAATCTGGCGAGCGCGATTACGTCATCGCGGCTTGCCAACTTGCACAGCGAGAGTTTGTCAACGCGAGTACGCCGTGATCACGTATCGCGGGACTTCGCAATTGCAAGCTTGTAGATGCGGCGAGCAGCAACAATCTCGCACTCGCAAAAATACAAACTTGCAATTCTGCACAAGAAATCCACCAGCAAGCGGCATAAACCTTCTGGAAATGATGATTTTTATCTGAATAACTCCTCAGGTTGACATTTGCCTGCACTTTTTTTGCGAGGAGTCCATTTTGGGGAGGGGGGGGTGGGAGGAAGGAAGTGCCCCACAGTCTTCAACTTCCTGTTCCTGTCCAGCAGGCTCCTGCCAGTGCTTTGTCCATCTCCTGGTCACTTTTCATTTGGATCTGGAGCTGGAAGGATTACTTTTTGTGGATGCTGCTGGATATTTGGATTTGAGGCCTTTTTGACTTTCTTTGGATCACTTTTGGATTAAAAATTTCACAAGTAAGTTTGTTTGGGGCATTATAGTTGCTGCAACTACAATTTTGGAATTTTCGATTTTTGGGCTGTTTTGGGGCCTTTTGCCCAGGGGTACTCAGTGGTGGGTGCACTGAGTCTTTCTGTGGGGTGTTTTGAATGTAAACATCATGGAGGGGCTGGATGGCTTGGAATTGTGCTGATTTTTCTGTGATTTTCGTTTTTGTTGGCCTGTTGTTGTGGCCTTTTCACCAGGGGTAGTGAGTGTTGCATGGGCCTAGTCTTTCTGTGGGGTGTCATGAATTTAAACATCATGGAGGGCCTGGATGGTTTGGGATTGTGCTGATTTTTCTGTGTTTTTCGATTTTTTGGGGTGTTCATGGGGACAGGCCATGTGGCTGGGGGCCATTTTGAGTGCTGCTACAAGCCCTGGCCATGTGCTGGGAGGGAGAGGGCCATTTTGAATGCAGGCAGTGTTGTTAGGCCTGCAACCATTTTGCCTAGTTTTCAACCTTTATGCCCAGGGGTAGTGAGTGTTGCATGGGCCTAGTCTTTCTGTGGGGTGTCTTGAATTTAAACATCATGGAGGGCCTGGATGGTTTGGGATTGTGCTGATTTTTCTGTGTTTTTAGATTTTTTGGCCTGTTGTTGTGGCCTTTTCACCAGGGGTAGTGACTAGTGAGTGTTGCATGGGCCTAGTCTTTCTGTGGGGTGTCTTGAATTTAAACATCATGGAGGGCATGGGATTGTGCTGATTTTTCTGTGTTTTTTCAATTTTTTTGGGGTGTATAACTGAACTGATGTTCCTCTGTCTTCCATTGCTTTTAGGTGCACAAGACTCAAGAGAACCACCAGTGCCAGTAAGAAGTCCTGCAGCGGTGTGTGTGTGCAGCATAACGTCACGCGATGTCACGTCTGGCCACAGACAACTCTGCAACTCGTGCAACTGCAGTCTGCTGTTCTGACCTGCTCTGAAGAAGATGGCCCCAAAAAAAGGTCCCCGTAGCTCCTCTAGCAAGAAAGTTGCCAGTAAGGAGCAGAAGAAACAAGTTACCAAGGAGGCTGGTGTGCCGGCCGCCACGTTTTTTGGGGGTAAAAAAACAAGTACGCCTGCAGCAGCAGCGGGATCTGCTAGGGACCAAGCTGGGAGCAGCACCCCGCTCCATTGGGCTCAGTGCCGCCACCACCACGCCAACTTAAGTCCAAGCCCTTGAGTGCTGCAGAGGCAGTCAGTGTACTTCTTCAATCACCATCGACCAGTGATGTTGGCTCATCGCAAGAAAGTAGCAGCAATGTCCCTGAATCAACACAGGTTGTTGTAACTCATCTGACAAGTGTTGAACAGCCACAGCCGCAACAACAACCACATGTGCAAGTACAAGCCCAAGTACATGTGGAAGGAGAGGCAGCGCAAGGAGATGCGCAAGCAGAGGTGCATGGAGGGTCACAAGTGCCCACAATAGTTGTTCCTCCCAAAGTAGGGGCACATCAGGAAATCGACAATCAAGCCGAGGTATAATAAATAAATAAATTTGAGGAAGCCACTCCTCCTGATGATCATTCATTGTCTTCTACATCCCTAGCAAGGAAAAGATCAAGGGGGTGTCTACATCTTCTTCAAGCCCACTTCCTTCTGATGAACTGGATGAAAATTGGGAACCACCACGGCCGTCTGAGAGTGAGGCACCATTATCTGACAAAGGTACTTAAGCGTAAAAGGAAGGTCGTCGAAAAACTCATAGTTATGGAGTGTGATGAGGCTCAACAAGAAGTGGCGGATACTGCTGCTGATAAAGCCTCTCACGACGACGAGCCAGTCATCATAAAGGTCACTGCAGCCCCAGCGGGCATGCAGCAAAGAGACATTTTGACCCTAGCCCGAGAATCAGCTGAGCGTGATGATGATGTCGACGAGGAGGCAATGGAAACACAACAATCATTGGAGTTAACTAGTACACCAACACGTACCGCTTCCATATTTCTTCCTCCCCAGAAGGGACCTCCATCCACCTCGACTTCAATTAGTGGTGGTGAAAGTGCACAACGTACTAAAGTTCGGCAATCCACATCCTCCACTTCATCTGGCATTAGCAGCAAGACCACCGCCACCAGTATCGCCGCCTCCTCCGGCCCCCACAGACAATTCAAGTCCCCAGCTTGGGACTGCTTTAGTGTTTGCCCAAAAAGGGAAAACTTCGCCATTTGTAGCATTTGTAAGGTTGCAGTTAGTCGTGGTAAGTTTGGTACCAACTATGGTACCAGAGGCCAGAGAGGTCATCTTAAGAGACAGCACCCTGTCCAATGGTTTGCGAACCTACAGGCGATCAAGGAAGCCCTAATTGCACGTAATGAAAACGTTGATTTTTCATCTGATGATGACGAGGAGGAAGAAGACGTGTCAAACACTTCACTTACACCCAGTACCCCTGTCAGCAGCACACCCCATGTGAGCCACACTAAGAGTGTGGGAGAGAGTGAGACACCAATGCGAAAAAGTTCATCAGCGAGCGTAACTGGGTCGAAGATATCATCATCATCATTATCCCGTAAATGCTTGGTCCAGGGCAACATTAAAAAGATGTTGTTTACAGAAGCGCAATATGGAAGCAACCACCCACTGACGCGTCTGTATAACACTAAGCTGGCTAAAATGCTAGCTCTGGACCTTCTCCTTTTTTCTTTTGTAGAAGGGGTTGGTTTTCTAGAATTAGTGGCAGCGCTCTGCCCTAAATGGAAGGTTCCTAGCCGGTTCTATTTTGCCCGAGTTGCGGTTCCAGCACTACATGAAGATGTTCTGGAGGTGATTGGGGCAGCTTTGCTGAAGAGTGCTGTTCACACTATACATCTGACAACAGACATGTGGACCAGTGGCGCAGGCGCTGATTACATGTGCATCACTGCACACTGGGTCTCTTTTTCACGGGTTAAAGCAAAGCTAAACGCAGGTGTTGACCCGGACCAAGTTTTTAAAGCTGCTCGGAAACATGCAACACTAGCCATGTTTGGTTTGGAGAAATGTCACACAGCAGAAAACATTTTGGATGAGTTTAACATAAAGGTCCTTGACTGGATGTCCCCAAAAAAACGCCAGATTGGTTATGTTTCCACGAATAATGGCGCCAATGTAGTTAAGGCCATGGAGCTGGGTGACTATTTCAGAGTGCCGTGTTTGGCGCACTGTATAAACCTGGTTGTCAAAAAATTCTTGAGTGATAAAGACAGTGCAGGGTACAGGGTAGTGGACACCTGCCGAAAAATGTGCAACCATTTCAGCCATTCTTTTAAGGCCCGGAAGCATCTGAGGAGCCTGCTACATGAATGTCGAATGCCAGTGAAAGCACTCATCCAGGAGGTGGCAACACGTTGGAACTCAACCTTCTACATGCTTGAGCGTCTGTATGAGCAGTATACTGTACTCGATCACTATTTCTTAACACAGGGTACAGCTCAGAAGGAGGACCTGAGGATGGGTGCGGCGCAATGGGACATAGTTAAAAGCCTGACACGCACGCTTCGTCCTTTTGAGGTCTTCACGCGTGCAGTCAGCAAGGAGGACTGTAATTTGGGAAAAGCTATCCCATTGTTGTACATGCTGGAGCACCAACTGAAGGAGGTGTGTTCTGTGTTTCAAAAAGATGAAAAAAACCAAGACCCTTTTGTTTTGGCGGAGAAATTATTAGAGCGCCTACAAGGTGATGAACGTCTTAAAATGATCCACTCAAACCAGCATTACATTTGTGCTACTATTCTGGATCCACGCTACAAAAAGGCGCTGGCAGGCCGAGCATTCTTTCCTTTTGCTGATGAAGATGTTACAAAGTACAAACAGTGGCTAGCCTTCTCAGCCAAGAGGTTTGAAAGAGAACGGCAGAAAATTGAAGGTAAAGGCAGTACATCAGCATCAGCAGGCCATCCCCAGTCAAAACAATCCACTTCTGCACCTGTGGCTGTGGCACAAGTGACCTCTCAGCCGTTAAAGACACCGGCAACCGGATCATCTGCACCAGACACAACAGTAACATTGGAGGCTGAAGGGGATTGGATAGCTCGGCTTGGGTTTGGTTCTCAAAAGGTCACAGCAACAGCTAAGCAAAGTGGAGGAACCTTGGAGGAGGACCTTGAGCCGATGGTGAAGGACTATCTGAATGACTCACAGAGGTCTATGTTAATGCTGACCCATTGGTGTATTGGCATGGGAAAAAAGAATTGTGGCCACAGCTCTCCAACCTGGCTTTAAACTACTTGTGTTGCCCACTCGCAAGCGTGTCTTCTGAACGTGTTTTCAGTGCTGCTGGTGGCATTGTAACTTCCAAACGGAGCCGCCTCTCGCCCAAAAATGTGGAGAGGTTAACAATGATCAAGATGAATCAGCACCTCATACCACCAGATTACAGAGTACGAGAAAGCACGCCGGATGAAGACGAGGTGGACAGCAACGAAGATGAGGGAATTTCTTCTCTGTCAGGTGCCACTGAGCTCACCCTGCCTGAATTCGCAGAGTATGATGACGAAGCCATATTCTTATTCGTGGACCCTGACACCGAGCCCTGAAAATGAGACAATGAATCAATAACTTTCTTTTTCGTCCTTATTCACTTTTATTCCTGTGTGTCTGTCTTTCTTTGTTGTGCACAGTTAATATAATTCAAACTTTAATCACCTAATCACAAAAACAAGCCCATCAGCAGAACTGCCTTCACTTGTTTGCTTATTGATTTGAAGGTGCAGCAGTCTGCATTCCTCAGGTTCACAAGTTCAGAAGAACATGCTCCTCTATCCTCCTCCAGACTCCTATTTCCATCAAAGCAGAGGGCTGGTTTACGCCCAATGAAGAAAGACTCAGCACTTGTGGGGGTGTTCTACTTCTTTGCGGATGAGTTGACGGCTCTCGGGCCATTGCTGGGAAGCTCTAATACCGGATAAAAGTGGTTTGGACCAAATCGGAGGCGGAAATTTGTTTGTATTTTTGCTGACTTGCTTGCCTTTGAGGAGCTCTTTGGGAGGGTTCCAGCTGTTTGTGGGTGGGTTTCGGGGTCTGGGAGCACTGCTGGGACACTCTAATCTTGATTGCATTTGCTTTTCAGGAAATCCGTGATGGAAAACTGGAGTTATGGTCTAGCTGCACAGCGCGTTTGGACCGAACGCTGAGAAATATTGTGAGTATGAGATTTTGCTTTTGGGCTGTTTGGGGGTGTTGTGCTTTTTGGCGGGTGGGTTGGCAGGTCTTGGGGCATTCCTGGGAAGGTCTAATACCGGATAGAAGTGGTTGGGACAAAATCCATGCTGATTTTTTTTTTGGTATTTCTGACATTTTCCTCAATGTAGCATTTTCGGGGGCCTGTTTGGGGGGCTTCCTGGTGTTTGTGGGTGGGTTTTGGGGTCTGGGAGCACTGCTGGCTATGGATACTTTAGTTTGCAAGAGGTTTGAAGCAAATCCATGGTGGCAGAGGGAAGTTAGGGCCTAGCTGCAGAGCGCGCGCGGAGTGATTTGGGAAATTGGCAAAAAAATGACTAAGTCCCCATTTTTGTACTTTTGCTCGTTGGCTGTTTGGGGGTCTTCTACTCGTTTTCTCCTGGGTTGACGGCTCTGGGGCCATTGCTGGGAAGCTCTAATACCGGATAAAAGTGGTTTGGACCAAATCGGAGGCAGAAATTTTTGTGTGTTTTTGCTGACTTGCTTGCCTTTGAGGTGCTCTTTGGGGGGGTTCTGGCTGTTTGTGGGTGTGTTTTGGGGTCTGGGAGCACTGCTGGGACACTCTAATCTTGATTGCATTTGCTTTTCAGGAAATCCGTGGTGGAAAACTGGAGTTATGGCATAGCTGCACAGCGCGTTTGGACCGAAGGCAGAGAAATATTGTAAGTATGAGATTTTGCTTTTGGGCTGTTTGGGGGTGTTGTGCTTTTTGGCGGGTGGGTTGGCGGGTCTTGGGGCATTCCTGGGAAGGTCTGATACCGGATAGAAGTGGTTGGGACAAAATCCACGCTGATTATTTTTTGCTATTTCTGACATTTTGCTCAATGTAGCATTTTCGGGGGCCTGTTTGGGGGGCTTCCTGGTGTTTGTGGGTGGGTTTCGGGGTCTGGGAGCACTGCTGGCTATGGATACTTTAGTTTGCAAGAGGTTTGAAGCAAATCCATGGTGGCAGAGGGGAGTTAGGGCCTAGCTGCAGAGCGCGCGCGGAGTGATTTGGGAAATTGGCAAAAAAATGACTAAGTCCCCATTTTTGTACTTTTGCTCTTTGGCTGTTTGGGGGTCTTCTACTCGTTTTCTCCTGGGTTGACGGCTCTGGGGCCATTGCTGGGAAGCTCTAATACCGGATAAAAGTGGTTTGGACCAAATCGGAGGCGGAAATTTTGTTTGTGTTTTTGCTGACTTGCTTGCCTTTGAGGTGCTCTTTGGGGGGGTTCCGGCTGTTTGTGGGTGAGTTTTGGGGTCTGGGAGCACTGCTGGGACACTCTAATCTTGATTGCATTTGCTTTTAAGGAAATCCATGGTGGAAAACTGGAGTTATGGCCTAGCTGCACAGCGCGTTTGGACCGAAGGCAGAGAAATATTGTAAGTATGAGATTTTGCTTTTGGGCTGTTTGGGGGTGTTGTGCTTTTTGGCGGGTCTTGGGGCATTCCTGGGAAGGTCTAATACCGGATAGAAGTGGTTGGGATAAAATCCACGCTGATTTTTTGTGGGCTATTTCTGACATTTTGCTCAATGTAGCGTTTTCGGGGGCCTGTTTGGGGGGCTTCCTGGTGTTTGTGGGTGGATTTCGGGGTCTGGGAGCACTGCTGGCTATGGATACTTTAGTTTGCAAGAGGTTTGAAGCAAATCCATGGTGGCAGAGGGAAGTTAGGGCCTAGCTGCAGAGCGCGCGCGGAGTGATTTGGGAAATTGGCAAAAAAATGACTAAGTCCCCATTTTTGTACTTTTGCTCTTTGGCTGTTTGGGGGTCTTCTACTCGTTTTCTCCTGGGTTGACGGCTCTGGGGCCATTGCTGGGAAGCTCTGATACCGGATAAAAGTGGTTTGGACCAAATCGGAGGCGGAATTTTTTTGGTGTTTTTGCTGACTTGCTTGCCTTTGAGGTGCTCTTTGGGGGGGTTCTGGCTGTTTGTGGGTGAGTTTTGGGGTCTGGGAGCACTGTTGGGACACTCTAATCTTGATTGCATTTGCTTTTCAGGAAATCCGTGGTGGAAAACTGGAGTTATGGCCTAGCTGCACAGCGCGTTTGGATCGAAGGCCGAGAAATATTGTAAGTATGAGATTTTGCTTTTGGGCTGTTTGGGGGTGTTGTGCTTTTTGGCGGGTGGGTTGGCGGGTCTTGGGGCATTCCTGGGAAGGTCTAATACCGGATAGAAGTGGTTGGGATAAAATCCACGCTGATTTTCTTTTGCTATTTCTGACATTTTGCTCAATGTAGCGTTTTCTGGGGCCTGTTTGGGGGGCTTCCTGGTGTTTGTGGGTGGATTTCGGGGTCTGGGAGCACTGCTGGCTATGGATACTTTAGTTTGCAAGAGGTTTGAAGCAAATCCATGGTGGCAGAGGGGAGTTAGGGCCTAGCTGCAGAGCGCGCGCTGAGTGATTTGGGAAATTGGCAAAAAAGATGACTAAGTCCCCATTTTTGTACTTTTGCTCTTTGGCTGTTTGGGGGTCTTCTACTCGTTTTCTCCTGGGTTGACGGGTCTGGGGCCATTGCTGGGAAGCTCTAATACCGGATAAAAGCTGTTTGGACCAAATCTGAGGTGGAATTTTTTTGTGTGTTTTTGCTGACTTGCTTGCCTTTGAGGTGCTCTTTGGGGGGGTTCCGGCTGTTTGTGTGTGAGTTTTGTGGTCTGGGAGCACTGCTGGGACACTCTAATCTTGATTGCATTTGCTTTTCAGGAAATCCGTGGTGGAAAACTGGAGTTATGGCCTAGCTGCACAGCGCGTTTGGACCGAAGGCCAAGAAATATTGTAAGTATGAGATTTTGCTATTGGGCTGTTTGGGGGTGTTGTGCTTTTTGGCGGGTGGGTTGGCGGGTCTTGGGGCATTCCTGGGAAGGTCTATTACCGGATAGAAGTGGTTGGGACAAAATCCACGCTGATTTGTTTGTTGCTATTTCTGACATTTTGCTCAATGTAGCGTTTTCGGGGGCCTGTTTGGGGGGATTCCTGGTGTTTGTGGGTGGGTTTCGGGGTCTGGGAGCACTGCTGGCTTTGGATACTTTAGTTTGCAAGAGGTTTGAAGCAAATCCATGTTGGCAGATTGGAGTTAGGGCCTAGCTGCAGAGCGCGCGCGGAGTGATTTGGAAAAATGGCAAAAAAATGACTAAGTCCCCATTTTTGTACTTTTGCTCTTTGGCTGTTTGGGGGTCTTCTACTCGTTTTCTCCTGGGTTGACGGCTCTGGGGCCATTGCTGGGAAGCTCTAATACCGGATAAAAGTGGTTTGGACCAAATCGTAGGCGGAATTTTTTTGTGTGTTTTTGCTGACTTGCTTGCCTTTGAGGTGCTCTTTGGGGGGGTTCCGGCTGTTTGTGGGTGAGTTTTGGGGTCTGGGAGCACTGTTGGGACACTCTAATCTTGATTGCATTTGCTTTTTAGGAAATCCGTGGTGGAAAACTGGAGTTATGGCCTAGCTGCACAGCGCGTTTGGATCGAAGGCCGAGAAATATTGTAAGTATGAGATTTTGCTTTTGGGCTGTTTGGGGGTGTTGTGCTTTTTGGCGGGTGGGTTGGCGGGTCTTGGGGCATTCCTGGGAAGGTCTAATACCGGATAGAAGTGGTTGGGACAAAATCCACGCTGATTTTGTTGTTGTTATTTCTGACATTTTGTTTAATGTAGCGTTTTTGGGGGCCTGTTTGGGGGGCTTCCTGGTGTTTGTGGGTGGGTTTCGGGGTCTGGGAGCACTGCTGGCTATGGATACTTTAGTTTGCAAGAGGTTTGAAGCAAATCCATGGTGGCAGTGGAGAGTTAGGGCCTAGCTGCAGAGCCCGCGCGGAGTGATTTGGGAAATTAGCAAAAAAATGACTAGTCCCCATTTTTGTACTTTTGCTCTTTAGCTGTTTGGGGGTCTTCTACTCGTTTTCTCCTGGGTTGACGGCTCTGGGGCCATTGCTGGGAAGCTCTAATACCGGATAAAAGTGGTTTGGACCAAATCGGAGGCGGACATTTTTTTGTGTTTTTGCTGACTTGTTTGCCTTTGAGGTCCTCTTTGGGGGGGTTCTGGCTGTTTGTGGGTGAGTTTTGGGGTCTAGGAGCACTGCTGGGACACTCTAATCTTGATTGCATTTGCTTTTCAGGAAATCCGTGCTGGAAAACGGGAGTTATGACCTAGCTGCACAGCGCGTTTGGAACGAAGGCCGAGAAATATTGTAAGTATGAGATTTTCCTTTTAGGCTGTTTGGGGGTGTTGTGCTTTTTGGCGGGTGGGTTGGCGGGTCTTGGGGCATTCCTGGGAAAGTCTAATACCGGATAGAAGTGGTTGGGACAAGATCCATAAGGAAAAGCCTTTTGGCACTTTTTGTAACTTAGGGTTTGTTAGGGTTAGCCCTAGCAGCAGGATTGCATGTGTTTTGGGGTGTTCTAGATTTTTGCAACTGAGTTCTGGGGTCTTAGAGCACTCGTGATAATGTGTAATTTTGGTTGCAAGTCATTTGAAGAAAATCCATGGTGGGAAAGGGGGGATTTGGCATAGTTAAAGAAAGCCTCTGCCACTATTCTTAACTTAGGGCTCGTTAGGGTTAGCAGTATTTCTTTTGCATGTGTTTGGTTGGGGTGGGTTTTCGAGTCTTGGAGCGATGCTGGCTATGAATACTTTTGCTTGCTTGCAAGTGGTTTGAATACTATCCACGGTGGGTAAGGGGGTATTTGGGCCTACTTTTACTTTCGAAGTACGTTTTGTCACCAGGTTTCTGCCAGGCCTCGTTTTTTGAGATCGGATTGGGGGTCTTCTACATTTTTGCAACTGGCTTTAGTAAGGGTCTGGGTGGAAGCACTGCTGGCAAGGTCTAATTTTGTTCTAAAACACAGTTTACAGTACACCTAGCTTGAGGGGAAAGATCCGCTAAATTAATTTGCCCATACTTATTTATCCTTCAAAAGGTGACTCAGACAGAGTACGCACTTTCAAAAATGTTGTACTGTCTATTAGGAAAATCAAAGTGTGACTTTTTGCACTACACAGCGTACATACCTTATATTTATTTATCAGTGCTGTTTTTCGTTCAATATTTACAGGCCGGGTTTCAGTCTGTGCAATGGGGAAAAAAGGATGGAGTCAGGCTTCACATTAGCGAGCCGCAATTCAGCATCCGCCAGGCAGGCAGTGGACAGGGTGTCTTCTGGTCACCAACATTGATGGACGAAGCGTCAGCTGGAATGGAGGAGTGCCGCTAATAAGAGGAATTGTTTGCTGCATGCAACTTACTTACCAAATTCAACAGGACAACTACAACAATACAGATACAGTATCCATTCTTTTATTCAATGAGTGTGTGTGACTGCATTTCTTGGATCTCTCTCTGCTTCTAAATTGATCCCTACAGCCATTCTATAGGTTTTACTTCGGCTATTTTTTAAACCTAATTTAATGTAGCCCTGTACTGTCGCATTCTGTCATTCACGGTTGTCGAAAGTACTACTTACTTTATTGTAACAATGCATTCAGTAGTGCATGCACTTCCTTTATGTTACGTAAAAGATTTATGGTTAGCTTTGTACCCAAAAATTTCTTAATGTTCAATTATTGTTTGTCCATGCTGTGCTTTTTTTTTCTCTCAACAAAACCTACCCAAAAAGAAACCCCCATTCCCATCCATTTTACAAACCCTAACCCTCTTTCCCCGGGTTGTGTGGTTTTGCTTGATGTGTGACTAAATAACATCAATAATTCCACACACTTGCTGGGGAGGATAAGGTCATAGCAACAGGCTGGGGAAGGAATCTGAGGATATATTCTAGACTTACTCAGCTTCAGTACTATTTCTTGTAGTAGTAGCCAATGTCAAAGAAATCCTACACAAGTACAAGTTATACTATCAATACTTTACCATTTGTTAGGCTACATTGTGGCACTGTTGTAGTCTAGTGTACTGTCACCTGCTATATTCTCTATCGTACCGTTGTAATGCTACAGTAAGTACAAACCAGGTTTCATTTTCTTTTTTTCCATAGCCATGCAACTGCCACTGTGTCACACCACTAGTACCACCGCAATGAGGAGGAAATTTCAGCCGCCCTGGATTGCAACCTTAATCGCCATTTCCCGTGGAGCCAGCCCTGGGCCTAGCCCTACTTTCAAACAGAAATTACAGGTAAGATAAGCGTTTGGTTGGAGTTGGTATAATGGAGTATTAGGAGAGACGAGAGATTGACGGTAGTACTTCTAAAGTCCTAGGACTATTCAGGAAAACAAACTTACTGTTAAACCCCCACCCACCAGACTCAAAAGCAGTAAAAAACAGGTATGGCCAGATAAAGTTTCAAAAAGTATATTTTTATAGCCCTAACAAAATAATCTCCCGCAAGACCCTCCCTAACCCCAACGATTGTCCTTCAAAAGTCCCCAAAAAACCCAACTCCCAATTCCCACCCCCCAAAAGTCTCTAAAAAAGGGGCAAGGGACACTACGGCAGGGTGCTGTTGATTTTAGCAGCAAGGGCATCATGCTCCTTGCGGAGGGTGGCATGTTCGAAGCGGAGGCCCTCCACCAAGTTCTTATAGCTTAGGACCTCCTGCTCCAGGTAGGACAGTCTGAGGGATAAGCGGCGCCGGCGTGCCTTGCAAATCCTGTGGGGGGCAGCTGCTGTCTTTGCTGCTCGGCGGTGGCGTTTGGCTTTGGTAGCCCGGCTCCGTACCGCTGGAGCACTGCGCTGGCTGGCAGCCCGCACGGAGGAGGATGCAGCTGTCCCAGTGGACGTTGTTGTAGTACCAGACTGCGTCTCCTCCTCCTCCAGGGCCACCAGCCGCCGATATTCAGCGACAGTGGCATCCAGCCTCCGTTGCCGGGCCATTCGAGCCAGCTCCCTCCTCCTTGATGGTCTCTTGGATTTGGAAGGAGCAACTATATGAAGAAAGAAAGACATAGTCTGTAACCAATGCTCCTTAAGATTAACACAAAATGATTGAGCAGAAAGTTGTGTCACAGTACAAGTAGCAAATTGAAAGCACAGTACATAACTATTGAGGACAGTATCTATGTAACATCCGACTTCTTCATCCTTGCTCTAACATTAGTGGGAGTTTAAGGAACAAATTCTACGAGCACTATGGACTTCCATTACAGTCAACTATGACAGTACACCAGTCTTCTTCTTCTTCTTCTCTCTTGTTTAGGAAAATTGGTACGTTATCTTATGCAAGCCGGCATAATGCCAGCGCAGTGAACTTGCACCCCAGAAAAACAGACGCACACCATGGTGAGTGAGACAGACTTGCGATACTGTACCGGTCCAGTACATGCAGGTGGTGAAGCTCTTACTTTTCTATTACGGGTGGCACTGAGAATACTCTGTTAAAAGGGCTACTGCTTAATTAAATTTAGCTTTCACACTACAGTACAAATGAGTATTAGAAAATGAAAATGAAGAAGCTAAATAATCTGATTATCTATCACTTCACATGGGATGTATTTGATGACATATGGGATGACTTTAGGTGCTTTGCTTATTATTGAGTGAACAGTGATACACCCACACATGAATGACGTACTACTACTAAACTAAAGTTATTAAGAGAGGTAGGGAGTGTCCACCGTAATAACCGGATATATGCTGTGCTTGCAGTTGCAATACAAACTACTGCTACTATTCATTGTAGTATTTGGACAAAATTACAACTTCTTTTCCTTGCCTTTCCTACACTGGAATGGACGTGCGGGTGCGGTGTTACATGCTCTTCAAAGTAACACTTAGTTCATCCAGTGACCGTCTACTCTCTCTAGATACACATATGCTATATAAGAGTCAGATAGTACCATGAATGATCCAGGCATCCATCCATTCAAAGTATATGCACACATACAGTTTCTGTTTCACCCACCCAGGCTGTTCTCCTTCCACCCATCCTTGCTTCATCATTCACCCAGCCATGCACCATACCATATTCTTTCCTTCCCAGCCACCTCGGGGACCAAGCAAACACATATCATTCTTCTTTGCCAGTCATCATTACATTTCTCGTCCTTCCACACTTACTTACACCCTTCTTTCGCTTTTCGTTCATCCCATTCATCTCAGATCTGATTGGGATTCTTCTCGCCAAAAACTTCACAGCTAAGTTGAAGTACATTTAGAGGAGGCTACTACCTGGTTTATTTATAATACACCCGTGCAGAAAGCACACTCTGCAGTCTTCAATCTCAATAAGTAAGGAATATATAGCTTACCTCTGCCCGCCACCACCGTGTCATCCCCCACAGAATTGTCCGGCACTTCCACCGCCTGCTCCCCAGAGTTGTCCTCGTCCAATGCCACCACCACCTCCGCGCTGGCCCCGCCTCCAGATGTTCCACCTACAAAGTACATTTAATAATGTTAGAATACACCACTCACTAATATATAATATTTGGTCTAGGAGGAAGAAAGAAATGTGAAAAAAACAGTATACAATCTAATAATTTGTGACTGTCTACTCTAAAGTAAAAATGTCCCTTTTTCCAGGGAAGGCTGTTGTCTTGCTGCACTTTTTGGCACAACTGATGAATGCTTGCTTTTTATTTTTAACACGCACCACTTTTTCTCCTAAAAGACAGTAGCTTGACTTCTAAGAACATGAGCAGGATCAAGTTCAAACCAGGTAAGAGCTCGGCTCGACCACAAGAAATGTGTCCAATTAATCGTCAGCACTAAGCACTTTTCCATTTTCAGTTAAACGTTTACTTTTATGACAAACTTGATTTTAATAAATGTGTTTACTTTTATTAAAGCTTTTAAACTTAAATAGACTCTGTGGTTTTTGGTCCTCCAGACTAGAGTGGATGAGCTAAAGGTTTTGCAATTTTTGCAAGTATGAGTCCGTGCCTCTGACATCATTGGGGAATAATCATCGGTGACTTTGGGAGCTAAATGACTCTGCCACACTATCTAGTCAGTAAGGAGAATGGGGGTTCAACTACAAAGTCTGTTATCACTGAGGTATGTGGAAAGTCTAACAGCACCTATTATAATTGATAAGCTAAGCAATGCATTATTTAGTGTCCATAGTTCTGTTTGTGCAGATTTGTCCCTGCAACTATAGTAGAATGGATTGTCCTCCTATCCAAACCAAAAGTAAAGTAGTATCTTATTCTTTCTTGGTGGTCATTCACCTTTTTATTGTTGGCAATTGTCAAAGCATAAACATTTAGAAGACTTGAAAAGACATTATGGACAATCGCAGAGGACTGCACTCAGTGCATAGAGCTATTGCTGACTAGAATGGGAGTCCAATGGAATTGCCAAATGTGCAATCTTAGTTAGCTACACAGACAGACTAATAGGAATAATCTAGTAATACCACACGGAGTCATAGTCGAGGCAGGATAAGAATTTAGATCCAGTCTACAAGAAGATCAAAGACGATTTAGAAAAAATCGAATGAGGAACGCTGGGAAAAAATAAGTACTCTATATTAAAATTAAAACTTACTGGGGCCAGCAAAGGAGCCCTCGCCTGCCTGATCCTGGCCTGCATCCTGAATAGCACCCTCCTCCTCCTCCTCCTTCTGTGTCCTCCTCTTGCCCCTGGGGGAAGCTGATGTACAACATGAAAGAAAGAAAAACAGAAAACATGGATGATATTTGTCAACCAAATCAAACATTTCAAAAGAACTAACAAAATATTTTGGCGAAATAGCAAATAGACAACTATTCCACGGGATATATTATTGACTAATCTCATGTGGTCTATTAGTATTGCTTGATTTGCGGACCGTCGAATTGGAAACTTCTTATGTAACCCACTAAACAAAGTACTAAAAAGGTTTGCCTAGGATTGGCAGGCAGCAGTCCGCAGCACGCGAAGTGACAGCCAAAGTCCATCGTGATTGCAGATCAGCGACAACACTAAAGTTTCCTACTACATTAACCAGTCATTAAAATACTCAAACTATCAATCCACCACCACTATTTCTTCTTATCGCCATGTGTACAAAGGAAGGACTGGAGTTGAGTCTGTGGGGGCTGATTTAGAAGCCCCTTGCGGCTCTTTTGCTCCATTGTTGCGTGACTTTTGTGACGCAGCGGCAGCACAAAAGAGGCGCAATGGTGCGGCGTATATTAACAACGTGACGCATATGGGAGATGCATCACGTTGTAAAGCCCTGCGCCATCAGGGGGCGTTCCGGCGCAAGGGAGGGCGTTCCTACGCAGGAACGCATCCTAAAAGTGGCTGAGGGAAATCTACAAGATTTCAATCACTCACTTTAACGACAATGATGTGTGACTGAAACACTGCGCCTGCTTGAAGCAGACATACGGCTTGACGCAGCATTGGGGAGATAGGGCACCCCAGAGCATTGATGGAGCTGCGCCATCATTGTGACGCAACTCCAGCAATGCGCCGCCCTTACGGCACAGATGCGTAATGCTTTGGTGACGTTTTGGGCCCATGGTGCACCGCATTGTAAATACGGCGCACCATGGGTGATAGTGGCGTGGCGCACAATTATTGCAGAAAAACGAGTTTTGCAAAACTGATAGCACTCGGCAGGTGCAAGAGTTCAAACTCATCATTAGTAACCAATCCCTGTAGTGCTTCCTGACTGGGGCCCCTCCAGAGTTCAGTTGCTAGTTGAAACAATTGTATGACCCTGCTCTGACCCTCACAGCAGGCTCATAGAATAGCTACAAGTAGGCCACAAAGGTCCTGGAAAAAAAATTGCACTGCAACAGAAAGCAAATTACTGATAAGGAAGCAGGTGCCAGACCTGGAATATTAAAACAGTGACACATTAATAAACTAACACCAAATTAATTCATGTCAGTTGAAGCAGGGCAGGTGTGCTTGCTTTCCCCCCATAATCTACAGTGATGATGAACCAGAGGGTGGCATTGATGTAACAGAGGGTGGCATGGGTGAAACAGAGGGTGGCAGTGGTGAAACAGAAGGTGCTGGGAACCTGTGATGATGAACCAGACGTAGAAACAACATAGTCGCGACCGTTGCGAGCCGACAAGTAAGTTCGCAATTGCAAACTAGTACCAAACCCTCGCGAACTGGCAGAAACCCTTGCGAACACAAAAAAATAATAATAATCCGCAAATTCGTGAGAATTCGCGGATTTTGCGGATTGCGAGTTCGCAAATTCACAAAACTCGCGAACCCCAGATTCGCAAAATTCGCCCATGCTTAATTGATACTTAAGAACTGAATTATTTCAAATAAGAACTCTGGATACCTTAGAAATTAATAGCCTTTTGTAGACTAACCTATGTGCCTTGCAATGGATGCTCATTCCCATGCTCTTTGTGGGAACATTCTTCACTGTGACCATTTTGTACTTTTTGAGCAGAAGCTTACCTCATGGATGTCAGTCGATAAAGGTGCAATGATGGTGCAATGATGATATGGCACAGTGGGCGTCATGCCTGGATTGATGAGCTATAATATCAAAATCTACCTGGGAGGGGGGAGAACTTCCATTCAGATTTCCTGGTACTTCTACTGGCTTTGCTACCGCTGTTGCCAGCTGCTATTCCCTTCCATGCTGTCTCATTGAGGGCCCTAACAGTTGGTGACTAACTTGAGGCACCATCACGATGGTGGGCGGACAAAGTCTGCCAGCCACCATAACAGTATGTGGGACCTCCCACCAGGGGTGCGGCGGTCCAGCTGTGCCTATTAGGATGCAATCGCCACCCTGGCAGTCGCATCCTGCATATTGAACATTGTGGCGGACAGTGCTTCAAGCAGCACCCGCCACAATGTTCAATATGCATGGCATGCACAATGTGACAGGCACCGCGCGGTGCCTCCCACCTTGTGTGTGCCAATGTAGGGGGGTACCATAGGTGCCCCAAAGTGCAACCCCCCACCCCCGGGGGGCTCGTAACCGGCGCCCAAAGCAATACCTGCAGGCCTTTCCATGGCGGCTTCACCACCATGGAAAGGCCTTTCTGCTTGCCCATGCTAATATGGGTGCTAATATGGGTGGCGGTGCCTACAAGGCACCGCCACCATATTAGCTTCCTTTTCCACCGGCTCGGCAATCCGACCGGTGGAAAAGCGGTGGACTGTCTTTCCGTCCACCGCTGGGCCCCTCCCCATGCTAATATGGCGGGGAATTGCGATTCTCCTATTAACATGCCTAGAGAATCTAGATTTTATTAAAGACACAGAGGCTCACATTATGCAATGACTTTTAATTGCAGATCCAAGCCAGTCGCATCACAATAAGAAAGGTTCCAAAAAGAACACTGAGATACAGTAAGACATTACACATAGCAACCAATAGCCTCTTTTAAATGCGGCTCCAAGCAGATAAGTAGCTCATATTTTTCTCTCATATCTTAACACTATTGTCATTTAATATTATTTTGGATCTTATTTTCTGGGGAGGTTTAATTTGAGGTTGAGTTAATTCTCACTATTTATGCTGTTGAATTCTCCTTTATCTCCCCTATGTAGTTTTACCTACACTTCCTACCCCCCCTCCAACTCCCCGGATCTGCAATTTACGGAGATCCGACCTTCCCCTTTCACTGTTTAGGCTTTAACCTTACCGCCTTTACCCCCCTTTACGAGTCACTTTCCCCTCATGAGCGCACATCCATATTCCCTAAGATCGGCACGAGAGCTACTTTGCCGAATTGAAAACACGAATTGAAGGCACATAACTCCGATTATTTATGATTTTGCCCCCGCAGTGAACCATGCGCCTGCTCTCTCACACGCGCTACCTCGGGAGGCACAGAGACAATTCCTGCTTCGTGAACGGAAGCGAATTAATAAACACCGTACCTTTCTCGCGTCGAGCTGCCAGACAACCCTCGCTTCGTGACTGAAGCAAACTAACTAAACGTCATACCTTTCTCTACGCCGAGCTTCTCTCTCCGCCCGAATCCCGATGAGGGTAACAAGCATATGTTTATTAGAGGAAAGTTCCCTGGCGAGCCTCACGCTTCGTGAGTGTCTCGCCTACGGACTTTCCTCACACCCCATGACAGTTGAGATTCAGCTGTTCATCGACGCTGGAGCCCCGCTATTTTTTCGCTCGCAGCTAGTGTTAGGCCTGAAAAGATTTAAAAAAAAAAAAATTAGGGAGTTTAAAGACATTTGATTTATATGCCTATATACCCATGTGTAATTTCTCTCTAAAGATTCTCTTTTTTTAGATCAACCCTTTGCTTCACCCCATTTCATAAAATATATATGTATATATTTATATATAAATATATAGAACTATGGGTGAATAGTCTAATATATAAAAAAAAAAGGAGAAAGGCAATATGGAAAATCTTTCTGATTCAGATTCAGAAGGAAACAGTGCTACGATCCCTGACTTTAATAGAGAGGATTTCCTGACTATGATCCAGAAAGAAATGAAATCCTGCCTTAGGGAGACCTTTGCCCAATTTGCCCCCTACAAGAGACCAATACCTCCACAAGAGAATATCTCTGATGTTTTTAATGGTGAGAAAGTTGGTGCTAAACGTACTAAAAAAAGTAACAACACTACTACCGAGACCCATGTGAGCACGGGAGGTCCTAGCACCTCTGATATTGTTGGTGGTCTTGGCACCACAAAATTTTCGGATGGTCCTCGCACCTCAAATAATAGAGATGTCTTTTATGACACACATCATTAGGGTGCCTCTTACGGCCTAAATACCTTGGATGTCCTTAGCGGCTCATTATCACTAACTGCTCAAGACTTCCAGGAGGGCTCGGATAATGATGATGATTTAGATCCAGATGAATACATTCTGGATTTAGATGATGGGGATGTTGTAATTTTTGATGAGGAGGACGAAGCCCCCTCTACATCCAAGGATAGTATTTTAAATCCTTTGGGAGAGGAGATGTTTTCCCCCTTAAATCTAAGCATCCACGTTCCACACAATGGTCCCCTCAGGAGCATGTATCAAAATATATCAAAAAATTGATTCGATTTTCCCTTGAAAGAGGAACAAGGAATATTTTAAAGGCTGAGTGTTCAAGACCATCAATCGATGGGAAGGCATGTTATGCTCCTAATTTGGATCCCGAATTAATCAAATAGCTATTTAGACTTGGTCGTGACCCTAGAAAAGGTCTTGAAAAAGCGTTTAAAGGGTGCCAAGATCGCCTATTAGACGTGCTTGGTCCATTGAGCGTCCAATATGGTGGGGAATCCAACAATGGCATTTGGTGGCAGATCGTCACAGCCGGCCCGGCAGTGTCAATCCACACACAATAATATTGACCCCCCCAAGGTCACTTACGGGCTCTTTAGTTCATTCACTGATTCCGTATATGAAAGCGAGATGCTAGCGAACTTTACTTGGAATCCTTAGCTGAGCTATAGCTTAGCATTGCTTTGCTGAGCTTCTCACCAAGCTTACATTTTCACCATTTTCCCACTTATTGCTATACCTTATGAACTTTAAGAAGCTTAACTCTTTACACTCTGTTAATGTGTAATGTTAACCAACTTATTAGAGACTCTTGGCTAAGCTTACTAAATGCTTCTTAATGTCTTATTTTACTTAGCACTACTTATATAAAACTCGAATTAAAAACTCTTCAATGTCTGAATCTTTTTAAACCTCATGAATGTTCTTCCAACAGAGCCCACTTTGAGTTCATTAGATTACTAATGCACAGCAGAGTCAGTCGGAGTGTTCATTGAACATCAGGTTTTGGTGGTTTATTCTTAAATACAATAGCAGATTTGTTAGTTTGTGTGATTTTAACTTGTTTGAATTTCTTCAGGAGGTTAGGACATCCTGGTGCTATCCTGTACCTTTACAATACAGTCCTGAGAGTCAAATATCTAAATCTAATTACAAATTTGAAAACTGGTTACTAGTTCCTGGTCCTCAGTGGGTCACCAAAGACCCTAAGGTCCTTTATCCCTCAATGCGATGAGCAAGATCCAGCAGAGGACCAAAAATATACGTAACTGAATTACTTATAAACATTTATTAAGAGCTATTAAGAAAATTTCCATTTCTGGTAAACTCTGGATCAAATCCATTGATACCCATGTCAGGCCTATGTCTGGCAGACAAATCTACAAACCAGCAGTATTTTTGTAATACATAATTATCCAGATTTTATGTTTACTACATATAATGCCCTATGAGACGAATACGTCAAAGCTGTAACAGACTTGACAAGTAAGTACGAAACAGCCAAATGGTCAGCTACCTTTATTAACCATAGAAATATTGCTTATTGTAAAAGTTAAAGCTATGCATTGTAAAAATGAGCACAAGCAGATGACCCACCCCGGCCGCCTTCCAAGAAAGGGCATAAAGAGAATTTGTATCTGTGTTCTAGGGACATCAACAGTTCAGAATTCTTGATCAGCTAGTGGGCATTTTGCCTGAAAATGATTGAGGATGACATGCTAAGGTCCTCATTACTCGGTTAATTTTGATATGTCCAGTAATTTCTTTTACCGAACATATAGCCACGAAGAGTCTTAAGATAAATATCGTCAGGTGAAACCTGTGTGTGCTGCCACGAGCCAATCCCGGCACCCTTGCACCATAGTGCAGGGTGTCTGCATTACTTGCAGGAATATTTTTTGTAAAGGAAGGGATACTTTCCTGCTCAAAACCAATCCTTAAAGATATTTTCCTCTTTTTATTTGTGTAGGAGAGTGCAGGAAGTAACAAGGAGCAATAAAGCTTTTTCTCCTCGTTACCCTGCTTCAGGGAGGCATAGATTTTTTACGCATTCAGAGATTTACTAAATCTGGGAATACACCAAAATCCATGGGTGGATGCATGGGAACGTTCATGCTCCACCAATGGAACGGCTCCTTAATGCTATGAGCTGCCTTACATTAATTTTTGGGGGAAATCCTACACAAAGTCATGCAAGATTTGCATGGCTTTGTAAATTGCACATAACACTTTGTGTCATGGCTGTGCCAAAAAAGTGGTGCATCCACGCCACAAGATGTGAATAAATCTGCCCCTCAGTGTTTATTCATGGTTGTGGGGTTTACCGATAACGGCCATACCCCAAATCACTCTCACTTTCACACTCCAGCACCTACATATAGGACTGACATAATTTGTGGTACTAGTAGATTGTGTGCATGTGTGAATCCAATCTACGAGCAGACAGGAGCACTGATCCACAGAGTGTGATTCAAGATCATGGAATTTCTATTCGCAGATCAGGTGCTAACGTATGCAGATTAACCCCTTCGGGCATCGGACGGCCGGGAGCCATCCAACACACCAGTGCTCATGTGTGTCAGACGGCTCCCAGACATCCGGGCACATGACACAGGAAATCCCTCTGGTGTGGGCACCAGAGGGATTTCCATTCTGCCAATACACCCTCAGTAGCTGAAGAAGAGCTTTCTCAGCTCCCGAGGGAGTTCTCAGCCCCCTGAGCACCGAGGCAGACGGGAGAGGTAGCATTGGAAAGGGGAGCAGATACCTGCTTGGGGATCGCCTCAGGAGGGTGATCCCCAGGCAGGGATCCACCCACTAGGCACCAGGGAGGGAGAAGCTCACCCCATTATTTTGGGAATATTTCGTTTTTCTGCCCCCTGGGAGGCTGCTGGGATCAATAGCCCCCAATCTACCCCCAGGAGGGCAGGAAGCACACTAGGCACCAGGGTTTTTTTTAGGGCATATTTAGGGGTGGGGCTGCCTGAGAGGGGCATTCCAATGCCCCCACCCCCAAATTCTACAGTCCTTCTGTCCCCCTGGGAGGCAGATGGGGGCAATAGCCCCCGATCTGCCCCTCCCGGGGAGGGGGCAGAAAGCACACTAGGCACCAGGGATTTTTTATTTTTATGTATATGGGGGGGGGGCTGCCCAAAATAGGCATGGCAAATACCACCACCTACAATATTCCACTGTCTTTCAGCCCCCCTGGAAGTGGATGGGGGCAGTAGCCCCCAATCTGGCCCAAAGCACACTAGGCACCAGGGATTTTTGTAGGGCATATTTAGAGGGGGGGGCACCCAAAATGGGCATGGCAATGCCCCCACCCCCCAAAATTCCACAGTCTTCCTGCCCCCCCCCCCGTGGGAGGCAGCTGGGGCAATAGCCCCCGTTCTGCCCCACGGGGGCAGAGAGCATGCTAGGCACCAGGGATTTTTTTATAATGTATATAGGAGAGGGGGCTGCCATTGCCCCCACCCTCCAACACATTCAACAGCATTTCTGCCCCTCCAGGAGTTAAATGAGGGCAATTGCTCCTAATCTGCCTCCAAGGGGTAGAAAGTCCACTAGGCACCAGGGGTTGTTTTCTTTTTATACGTAAGGGTCGGGCTGCCCAAAATGGCTTGCCAACGCCCTCAACCCCACTAAAAATTACCACAGTCTTCCTGCCTTCACTGGGAGGTAGATGGGGGCAATAGCCCCTGATCTGCACCAGGGATTATGTTGTTTTTTTACACGTAGAGGTGGGTGTTGCCCAGAACGAGCATGGTAATGCCCCCACACCCCAAAAGGTCTTTCTGCAACCCCTGGAAGGAAAATCTGGGCAATAGCTCCTTATCTGCTCCTTTGGGGGGGGGGGGGCGGAAAGCCCACTAGGAACCAGGAATATGTTTATGAGCATGTCGAGGATAAGCCCCATAGGCAGGGGCGACGCCCCTTTTTTAGGCACACATTTTGGCTCTTTCAGTGATATTTTTAATCTCCTCTACCACCTAACAGGAGCCCGAACACCACTAGAAACCAGGGAGAGCTTCTGTGTGTGTGAACTGGTTTTTGGCTGAGGGTCTGCATGTACTGACCTTTGGCTGGCATTTTGCTGGTGGTGTGTGTGGGCTTGCACTTGGCTAATGGTGTGTGTGGACTCACGCTTGATGGCGGTGTGTATAGATTGGTGCTTGCCTGGTGGTGTATGTGGAGTGGCACTTGGCAGGCAGTGTATGTGGATGGGCACTGGGCTGATGGTGTGTATGAATGGTGCTTGGCTGGCAGTGTGCAGGGATGGCGATTGGCAAGTGGAGTGCGGGATGGTGCTTGGCTGGCAGAGTGCGTGGGGGTGCCTGGCTGGTGGTGTGCATGAATAGTGCTTGGCTGACTGTGTGCCTGGATGGTGCTTGGCTGGCGGTGTACGTGGAAGGCGCTTGGCTGGTGGTGTGCATGGATCGTGCTTGGATGGCGGTGTGCGTTGATGGTGCTTGGCTGGTGGTGTGCATGGATGGCGCTTGACTGGTGGTGTGAGTGTACTGACTCCTGGCTGGCAGTGTGGCTTGCACGGATCCCCCAGCGTTTTCTTACCCAGAATACCCTGCAAACCTGCAATTTACTTACAGAGTCACATTTTCCTCTAATATCTGTGTGAGTAAGTTGTAGGATCACTGCACAAGCGTACATTTCGTACCACCCAGCCTTCCCCTTAGTCCCCTGAGAAAAATGATACCTCACTTGTGTGGGTGTCCAGCATCAGCCTAAAAATGTAACAAACTGCCCCTTTGGACCTAACTTGGACCCGCTCAATATCTTCATGTTGTTGGCCCTTTCACAATACGTTTTGGGCCACTGCCTGCCACGGGCATTTAGCCCACCCACACGAGTGAGGTACCATTTTTATTGGGAGACTTTAGGGAATGTGGATCCATGCATATTCCAGTACTTTGCATCACAGAAATGTGAGCAAAATGTGTTTCATTTCCAAACAAAAGTTTGTGGTTTACAAGGAATTACCAATAACTATTCACAGTTGAAAAGCAGAGAAAACAAACTAGTTTTTCCTTGGTCATGCCTATGAAGTCTGGATTATTAGTACTTTACAGAGGTGGAGTTTCAACTTACCAAGTTCGGACCCGGGGACACGAATCCCGTGGCCCGGCCTTTTATTTTTTAATAGGGTAGGTCGGCAGCATGTCCCCAATCCTCCAGCCAGTTTCCGCACTGGGGAACCCTTCCCCTGGTGCCTGGCCATTAATAAATTGGGATGGGGGCATCCCTTCTTGGGCTGATTTCAGCACCTGGAACGCCATACCCCGAAGCACAGCTTTAACATTATTGTTTTATTAGGGGAAGGAGACTCCATCCTCGGGGCCCTGGCCATGCTTCTCTGGATGCACACAGTCTGCACCGTGACTGCAGGGGAGCCTCAAGGCCCCCATGGTCCCTGCTGGCTCTCCGTCTCTTCTGGGAGCCAGTATTGCTTTTACACACAGGGAGCAGCTGGAAATGCAGCTCCCTGTTTGTGAAAGCAATTCATCTATTTCCCTGCTCACTTGGCAGGCAGCAGGGAAACAGATGAATGCTCCGTTTTCAGCAAGCAGATTATTTGCAGTGGCTTATGCCCCGGCCAAAGCAACCATCTATGTCCCATGGGTGGGCAACCCAGGACATAGCAGGAGCCAGCCGTGGGGGGTGGCGGTCCGCAGGACCATCTATGGCTCTATTGCAGTAAACAGTACTGGGGAGGTTGTGGCCCCTGTTGCTGAGGGGGGGCACACAGGCCCCCTTAATTTGAAAGAATTGGGTCCCCCACATTCATTTCATGTTTAGCCCCAGAGAGGTGGCAGGCCCCGGGTCACCGGTGGGCTCAGTGGACCCGCCCGCATACATATTTGAAAGTGCTCTGAGGAGGTTGTTGCCCCCGGGGCTGCGGGGGGGGGGCAAAGTGGCCCCTTCATTTTTTTAAAGATTTGCCCTGGAGAGGTGGCAATCCCAAGGGCGCGGGGGAGCCGTGTTGGCCCCCTGCATACATAATAAGCAATGCCTCATGGCTTTCATAAGCATTTCAGTGGCATGCCCCCGCAAATTAATTTTCCCCATTGACTTACATTGAAAAAGAGGAGACTTTAGACTTTAGGCAGGAGAAAGATAAAATGAAGCCCTTTTGGGCGTAAAAATCTCTGGAGTTGCCTGCCTGAATCAGGTCTGAAGGCGTATATGGTTGTACTGCCACTGACTTTTTCTTTTCTTCTCAATGGTCTGCTATATTGGACCATCCTCTCTTGCCTGTTCTACATGGTTGGTTTGTTGCCTCTTCCCTCCATGGTTCGTTGTGCTGCTACTGTCCCTCCCGCCTGCCAAGCGTGGTCAACATGTTGCCTCTGCACCCTCATTCCTGACCTCAATTATCCAAGTTTGTGCCCCTGACCTCTGCTTCCCAGCAATATTATAATGAACAACTGGATTGTTAACATTCTCTTTATTACAAAAGTTTGGCACGGCTGACGTCATCTTGATGTAATCAAAACTGTAATACCTAAAGAATTTCCTTTAGAAATTATAAAAATGATAGGGTCTTATTCCAATAAAAAGTATAGTTAGTGCTCTAACAAACGAAAATGTTGACACATTTTCTGAGTTCTCAAATAGCAACAAGGCACATTTAAATTATTTACTAACTTTGTGATTTTTTTCATCCAATTGATCACTTGATTATGTTACAGATAGGGAAGAGGATGTGGCAGTACAGCCAGTGAGGCAGACTTTGCAACTTGGGGACCAGGTTTGAGTTTCGGCGTCAGCTCAACATCCTGTGATTCTGGGCAAATTACTTAATCTCCACATGCCTAAAACCAAAATGAATGTGTCCTTGTTTAGTGTAACCAATGCTATGTAAAACACTCCCAATACCTTCAGGTCAAATCTTTGTTATACACAACTGCAAACAATTAGAAAGCAAGTATTGTGCATACTTCTGTCACTGGGCTATACTTGGGATACATTTGGGTGATATTTGAGCTACATGTGGGCTCTTTTTTCTCTGGTGTCTTCATTTGTTATGAAGCTCCCTAATTTCCGCATTAGAAAATGCTTTCAGTTTTCCACTTTGATTCCATCACCATGGCGTCCAGATGTGCCACACATTAGGCATAAATTCAGAATGCTAGCACTCTAGTTGCCAATTAGAGCACTGTAGTAAAGCTGATGATCACCAGGGAGTTAACTGACAGTCTGCTGCTTGTGTTAAAAGTGCATGTTTCAGTCTGCATGTCAGTATATTTTAATGAAATAGAAGAGGAAGAAATTTGGGAACTCACTTAAAATGTATCCTAATTTTTCTTTTTACGGCACTAACCATGATGTCTATGACAAACTGAACCCTATCATTTTGTTCCTTTCTAAATGAAATGATTTTAGTTTTACCATTGTGATTCATCAAGATTGTTTTAGGTGTGCCATACTTTTGTCATAAGTAATACTATTAGCTCTCTAGTTGTTCTTTAGAACACTCTGGGAGATTGCATTAAAGCACATGGGAATCACCTGAAAGGCTGCTCCTGTTGGAAGTACATGTCTTACTGCGAATGTCAGACTTAATTCCCATATGGCTGAAAAAGATAGTGTAAATATGCAGAAAATAAAAATATAAAAATAAGATTTCTCTCACACTCGATTCATGAAATTCCTGAAGAAAGCTTTTTCACAGGGTAAAATAACCGTGGAATACAACACAATTCCTAAATTAAGGATGGTACCATCAACAAATGATCTATATTGTAACTGAAATCTGTTATCATCCTTTTCTACGTCCTCCTTTTTGTAACCCTCAAAACATACAATGCAATTAAATGGGGTGCTATATTGTATATTGGTCCCAATATGGCTGCCAACACTTCCTTGTTGAAGTGTTGGAAGACAATTAGATCCCACCAAGAGATCTGGACTTAGGTTGCGCCCAGATATACAAATTTGGTTTCCCTTTAATATCTCCAAAACTACTGAACAGATTTACATCAAATACACAAAATGCGTACTTTCTGGACCGAGAGCTAGCTTTCTGCCACATTTGGTGTAATTCCGTTCAGCAGTTTGCGCTGTAGTAGAGTCTAAATTCTCTATGCAAATTAACTTGGGAAACACACTTTTTTTACCCCTCCCCCACTTTTTCCTCTGCCCCCTATGGATGGACCACTCCAAAACTTAGCATGCACAACTAAAATCAGGAGGAAACTTTTATTGGAAATTTTCATAAAGATTTGTCAAATAGTGCCAAAGTTATAAGCAAGTCAAAAAGTGCTTTCACGATGGAAACTAGTTCCTAAATATAACCACCTACTGGCAACTCTCAATAGGTTTTATATATATATATATTCGCAGAAAAAAATGAAGGTTTCAGGGACGTTACAGTTGGGCTCAGATTTCACTTGTACAAGCCCAGTGAAATTCAGAAGGTATAGTTTCCTGAGCTAACTATAACTTACGCATCCGCACTATCTATGACCTCATATATTACATCACTCATGACATGGCCAGTGACATCACAGATGACATCACTGATGACATCTCACAGTCACTCACACATCCACTCACCCACCCATACAGCCAATCACATAGCCACTCACCCACCCATGTAGCTGTTCACACACCCGTTCACACATCAGTACAGCTACTCACACAGCCACTCACTCCCCCATACTGCTATTCACACATCTACTTATTCACCCAAACACCTACTCACACACCCACTTATTCGCCCATAGAGCCACTCACACCCATGCACACACCCATACAGACACTCACACACCGTCTCACTCACCAATACAGCCACTCACTTACTCACTCATACAGCTATTCACACACCACCGTATTCACCCATACAGCCACTCACTGCAGAATGCCACATATTATATGTAGATTGGTTCACTGTTTCATACTGTGCACATGACCAATGCCTGGGTTATGCTTTCAGAGCAGGCTCACTTACTGTCTAAAACATTTACTGATTTGCATTCCCTTCCACAAGCTTATGTACATCTATGCTTGATTTAGATATACATATTTACATTCTTATTAACATTGATGGTAGCTCAGCTTTCACCGTAAAATAGGCCTATCCCGGCATTACTGCTAGCCAGGCGCTGCATTGCGATACACTGGGGTAGCAGGCGCCCTCGACAATTCAAGGACTTGATTACAGACATGACTTACTGCAAAGAGACACTGGAGGCACACGCAGAAGAGTTACCTCAGGCCTCCAGACTTAAAGATTTGTGGGCACCCTACGTACAATACCTTAGCTCCACACAAAACACTCACTGGAAATTCTTATCATACTGCTAGAGCGGGGAATAGAGAGATGACTTGAGATCTGATGTGACATCGAGACTATGAAGAGTAGTTTGTGGGGCAGACTGGGTGCAGATTGTTAGCAATACGACTTGCAGGAGACAGGCATTTGCGCTGTTCTAGTGAAACTTCTGGAGTAAAGATGCTAAAATGTGGGTCATACAGATTACTGAATGTAAACAATTTGTACTCAGAAGTTGTCTACTGTGATAGACTACCGTTACTACGTATTCATGTAATCTTCTTATGCTGACCAGAATAAATAAAATATAAAAAAAAATAGGCCTATCCCATTTCACATGAAAACGATTGAGGGGTACGGCAGTCCTTGCAGTGATATCCCTATGTGTGATAATATGCTAATTAGTTCCTCAAATAAGTTATTTTGGGATTGTGCCCTGCTGAATAGCATGCGAATATTTAGATGAGACACAATACATCTATATCTCAATGCTGGTGTAAATTCCTTTATGGAGAACTGCATGAAAAGGTGGTACGACTTATCTATAGGGATTTTTTTATTGTACACACTTTATCCACCATGCTTTTAAAATGGCAGACATCTTATAGTGTGTGGACCACATTTAAAAATATTAGAGAGTCTCCCTCAGACCTCATCTTATCTTCTCATTTTCTTAATTTTCAGGTCCACATGTGAAGTTGTGGTGATGTTTTTATTGACAGAGGGAATGTTGGACGTCCCTATGTCCTGCTTGCCTTGTTTCCTCCATTAGACAGTCATCTAGGTCAAATAAGGCCTCAGTATGTAAGAATTCCATTAGCACTGGTCTGACCATCATCTGATGCGGCCTTTGCTATCCTAAGCATGCTTTCATAATTTGTAATGCTGTGCTGAGTAGAATATAGGATAAAAATGTAACCTTTGCTTAACTTGCCCTCCAGATAATTTTCTCATCATGTGCAAAATTTTCTAACTCTTTTTTTAGTCAGTTGACTATTATATTTTCCGAGACTACAAGGCTGGCTGTTATGTTGCCTCAGATTTGAGTGCATGCTTAGAATGGCGAGGCCTAGAGATTAACTAATGAAGGAAATCTACTGCGAATTCAGCAATTACTGGGTTCAGGACTCCTGATAAGTCTTGGTGTCTTGCTGTCCTTCATCACATGAGCAATATTTTACAGTGACATTTGGCACATACATAGAATCACTTACAAATATTCAGGAATCCGTATGAGACAAGCGAGGGTAAAGATTTAAAGGTTTATCATGAAAATGTGATGAAGACATTGGTATATTCTGACTCTTTTCATCAGATTCGCACCTGTTGATTGACTCCAGAAAAAACTCAATTCATGCCATTTATATAGGGATTGGAATTTAAGGTCCGGCTTGTAATGAGGGCCCATGTCGCTAGATTTGGATCCACAAATAGTCTCATCTCCTCCAGTGGTGGGTGGTGATGTATAGGCAGTGGTGGCTCCTCCGCAAAGGTGGAGGAGTTTCGCCCCACTGCTCTGTGAGCAGTAGTTAAAGAAAACTAAAATGATGATAATTAGTGGTATTATGATTTGTTTTCTTTGCCTGGTGTGGGGCGGGGCAGGCTGGGCTGCCAGAGCAGGACAGGAGAGAAGTGGTTTGCCTAATTCAGAGTGCGCAATGACGATTTGACCGGTACCCAGGGGCCGGCCAAACCGTCATGACTGATAGAGCGCCATGTTATTCTGAAAATTGCAGGGGTGCATTATAGTTACCAGTAGTCAGCACCCGCATATTTAGAGGACCATGTTAATGTGTGACCTTTGAGATGTAGTACTAGGCTGGGATCAGTGCAATAGATAGATGTGTGCTCATATTGTTTGGAGACTAATGTAGTTCTTTAAACAAGAATATGCCTTATGTGATACAGAAATTATTGTTTTATGTCTAAACTGTTGAATTAGGAATAAACATGCAGTATTAGAAGCTGCCTGTGTAAGTTGCTTATTAATGAAAACGTGTTTTGCTCTAACATGAGAAGGAAAATGCCTTAGAAATATAATGAAATGCAATGCTTATGTTGTAGTATTAGAAATGCATTTAAACGTGTAAAGGCCTGAGACATGAAAAAGCCAGCAGTGGCCTAACTATATTTTCTTAGCTTAGCTAAAATGGTATGGGCTGAATTGTATTTTTCCTTGGCAAAAAGGCTCCTGTTTGCAGTTGAATTTCAGATTGTAACTTTGAGCATATGCAAGGTTGTTTTTCATGCATTTCTGTTGCAGGTGCAAGGACACAAAGCTTGTTAGGTAGATTAATCCATTGTTAAGGAGTTAGGTTGGTAGGAGTGAGAACAAAGGGAGTGGGTCGGAATGCAGAGATGCTTCATTTGGCAGAGAAGGTGCCTGGGACCCAAGGACACTGCAACGGTTTTTGGGTGGAATTGAAGGTTTGCTGGAAAAGTCCAGGAGGCAGCACTTGCCTGAAGGGGTGTATTTTGGGCGTGTTTACTGTTTTTGGGACTTTGTATTAGGGACAGCACCCCGAGGGTGGAGCGCAGATGAGCAGGTGGGGTAGAGCAGGGATCTTGGAGCAGTTTTGGGAAAACTGGCAGGAGAGGGGTGTAGGAAGGAGCATCTTAGAACAAGCTCTGTAGTGTAGGCTACTTACCTATGGAAAGTGAGTGCACTTCTTAGGAAGTCTCCACTGCTGGCATCTTTTTCTCTTGCCTGGGAGGGATGCTAAGTAGGGACCTTAGAGTTAGTGTAGGGACAGACAAACCTTTTCTTTTCTTTGGGTAAATGCAGTCGAGACTTCAAGCAGGAACTGTAATTGTATGCCTGATGCTTCTTGAGCTTACGCTGATTTTTAGCTTGAGTCGTCTGAGACTCTTGCAGAGGATCATTTTTGTATTAGTGCCGGTTTATTTCCTGAACCTCTTCCTGAGGTGTTTGTATGTCCAATTATTTTTGGCTTTCTAATAAATCTTTTAAATTTAACTTCATAGTCAGTGGTCCTTTCGAAATTGGATTGATTCGTTCATTTGAAAATTGTCATAAGTATGAAATTAGTGATCTTGCCTTTACACTCCTTAGCAGACAAAAAGATTCAGTCGACCGCTGATTCTAAGGATTGGTAAGATGAAAATCTAGTTAAGAATCCGGTCTTAGTAATTGGTAGCAACCGAGGATGGTTGTCCCTAGAGTAAGGGGAGATCTAGATTAGGATAAGAAATTCCCCAAGGCCCATAGAATTAGATGATTGATGGAGAGTGACGGTGCAGTGAAAGCAGCAGTTCGTGGGAGAGTGAGTATGAACAGGGTTATATGTTGTTAGATTGCGGTGTTTATGTTGTGATGTCTTGTGGAGTTGGAATGTCTGTTGTATTAAAGGAGATCAGGCTGAGCGTGCACCGCCCAGGAAAGTCTTGGGCTCAAGGAGCAGCTTAAGCGGTTACGGTGTAGCAGACACCCAGAGTAGTTGTCGGCCATTGTTAAGGGGATTGTGAGGTACCATCGCTTGCCCCCTGGACCGAGATAGAGGGAACGAATGTGTGAGTGCGTGAGTAACTGACGCTAGTCGTGGGTTGCTGAGTGTTTGTAACCTATCAGTTGAGGTGATTGTCCGGTGGTTTCGTGGACAGACAATTGCCAGTTGAGGTAGACAATTACACGACTGTGGATGTACAGTCAGACTGTGGACGTACAGTCAGCGAAGTGGTTGCTTGGACATACAAGTGATCATTTCAGTGTATGAATGGGAGGTGTGTATGAGTGAGAGCCAAATTATAAAGGAGGGGAACTGCTGCGAGTGGAGGCGAGTGACGTCAGAAGGTGCCGCGCTGTGATAGGGCGGTTGGTGTGAAGCCGCGCTGGTATTGGTGGATTGTCATCAGGAAATAGGAAAGCGCTGCGAAGAGAGAAACGTTGGTCTCATTGTGAAATGTTTTAAAGTTTTGCAAGATCTATTCAAAAGAGAAAGAAATTAGACTCTCGGTGGAGAAGAGGCTCCGCCCGAAGATACTCCTGCTCATTACATGGCTACGAATGTGGGGTCACATACCATACTTTGGCTTGAAAATTCGTGTAAAATGACTGAAGGCAACAAATAATTTACCTTTCCCCATTATGGAACTTTTAGAATGGAAGTGTTATATCAGTTGAAATCGTTTATGGCTTCTTTGCGACCTTTGCCTAGACCAACACAGTTCGAGGCATTACATGTGTGGATTAGGGCGGCACACGAAAGAAACAGGGACAGAAGACAGGAAAGAGTGAAGAGGTCAGTTAGGCCATTCCAGGATGCGAGGTGGGATGCATTGGAAAAGAGATGGAGAGCGCAAACGATCGAGGGGAATAAATTGTACCCACTGGTGGTTAAGACGCGGGGCACGCAGAAAAAGGATGCAGAGGATAATGACAGTGATACTGATGATAGCTTGACAGAAAGGCTGCTATCGGAGAGACCGCCTCCATATAACCTGAAGTCAGAGGGAGGGAAATCAGCCACGGCAGAGGAAGCTAGGGAACCACAAGCTCCACCTACAATCGAAGTAGTGGGGAAACTTTCAATGGGGGAAATGCAGAACGCAGAAAGTGCCAGCTTTCAGAGGTTGCCGGATGCTCTTAAAGTGCTGGTTACCATTGGTCCCATAGTGTCAGTGTACAATCCAGAGCAGGTGAGGAATGGAAACCCATCACAGACAGGAATGGAAGGGAGTGCCAGTTTTGGAGGAAGCGGCGTTGTGAGTGGGTTGGTTCCATTACCAAGGCCTGTAGAGTCCAGTACGCCAATACCGGCTACAACAGATTCATCGAGAGAGCCGATGGATCTGAGAGGACCAAGACCGAAATCTTTGAGAAATTGAGGTCAGATTTGAGAACATGGGAGTCGGTTGAAGGGACTCAGAGTGACAGGCCAAGGGTAGACTGGGACAACAGGAGTGTTGAGAATAAGATGGCTTTCAGAGAGACAAATGAAGTGAACAGGTGTCGAGAACAAGACAGTGACTGCAGAGAGTCGAGTGGTGTATCTAGTCGAGGTACCCTGAAGTCAGCAATAAGGGCAAAGAGGCTGTATGTGATGTGATTTAAAGCAGAAGGGGATGATATAGTTGAAGGAAATTTGCCATTAGAGATGGTAGAACTCTATGAACCAGATGAGTTGCTGTTTGTAGCTAAGGATGTGACTCGCAAAGCAAGGTCCGCACATGAGAAACTAGTTGAATTGGCAAACAGATATGAGGTGGATCTGTCTAAAATGAAAATGTTGCAGGGTAGTCACAGGGTACAGTATAATGATCAAGATTTAGACAAAAAGAGGGTAATTGGACTAAAGACCCACATCAGAGAGTTGATCATAGGGATACGAGCATGGAATAGGCTTAACAAGTGGGAAGAAATATGGTCCAAGAAAAAGAGTGTGAAGAGAAATGTGGCAGAGACACCTCCTCTGGGTGGGGGGGTACAAGGAATTGGATACTACCCTTTAGGAGAGGTGTCTAGTGGAGGGTATGTACACGAGCCTTGGAGTCAAGGAGATTTGGCGGCATTCACAAATTACTTTCCAATGCTAAGGGAAAGCCCAGTTGAATGGTACAAGCAGGTTGAGAGGTTTGTCAAGATCTCAAAGGTGTTATGGGTTGATTTGAATACATTGTTTGACAGGTTGCTGTTGAATGGCCCACTTCTGAGCCGGACTGAGATGCTGTCACTAATGGGCCGTCGCTGATTGTCATGAAGAAGTATGAGCAAGTGATCACGTGATTGAAATCTAAGGTATCACCACAGGATATTGACTGGGTGAAAATAGATCGAACAGTTCAGGAACCAAAGGAAACGGTGCATGAGTATTGCGAAAGGTTGTTGCAAGTCTTTAGCCCCTTTGCTGCGGGGGATATTCCCCCGCTGTGCTCGGGGGGAGGGGCGCACGCACAGCCCTCCCATGCTCATGACGAGCTCAGCTCGTCATGAGCTACGGCGCTCCTGTGCTCATGACGAGCTCAGCTCGTCACAGGTGTATTGGCTCCGGTGTAATGCTCAGCACAGCAGGGGAATTCTCCCCGCACCTGAGCGTTCCACAGGCCATGACGAGCTGAGCTCGTCATGAGCACCGGAGCGCCATGGCTCATGACGAGCTCAGCTCGTCATGAGCACCGAAAAGGTTAAGCAGTACAGTGGGTTGGATGTAATGGACCCTAAAGAGATGGGGCAGTTTGTTTCGAAGTTTGTCCTAGGGTTGAGACCTGAGATTTGTCTCATGATTCAGCAACATTTGATTTGCTGGCAGAACAAGCCATTATATGGGATACTGAGGTATGCTAGATATTGCAGTGATGGGTAGATTAGAAACAAAATAAACTTAAGGACAAACTAATGCTGGTCCAGATGCAAGCTGCTGACAAGGGAGGTCAAGTACAGTCAGGTGGAGGTACGCTGGAAGGAAACAGAATGGTCAGAATAAGGGAAAGGGAAACGCAGAGGATTCTAAGCCAAGAGTAGATTTGGCAACTCTGAAAAAGACCACTGAGTGTCACCTTTGTCACCAGATTGGACACTGGAGACGCGAATGTCCCTTAAATCCTGTGAATCAGTTACGGCAGGAGGAAGAGGTAGTGCAGGTACAGGCGCCTGAAGTGACAACAACAGTAATGAAGCAAGGTTGTTGAAAGGGGGGACTTCGGCTCCGCGAGTACAGGTTCCCCAGCCTCCGAGGATCCCGGCAGGGACTCGGACCTATCAGCAGATGCCTCTTTTTAAGGAGGGCGATGACCTGTTACTTAGACTCGTTGCCATGACAGTGCCTGAGGGGGGAGGAAGACTGCACCCTTGGGGCAGTCTTGGAGGTAGACCAGAGGTGACCATTTGTGGAAGCTGAAATTGATGGTCACCCTACCATTTTTCTGGTTGATACTGGTGCTACCCGTTCTACTGTGAGATCTGCAGTAGTCCCCAACCTACCCCTCTCAGGACAGTTCATCCAAGTTGTAGGTGTTGCAAATAAGAGAATGACAAACCCTTTGACTGAACCGATTCCTGTGAAGATATGAACCTTTTGAGATAGACATCAGTTTGCAGTGTGCGATTCGAGCCCTGTTTGTTTACTAGGGAGGGATCTCCTGTGTAAACTTAATTGTACCATCTACTGCACCCCTAAAGGAGTGGAACTGCAAACCAATAACAATGATGCTGCTTTTAAGGTCACAAATCAGCATTTGTGTATCGAAATGCACCCTGTTGTGACAGTGGAAGGGCTACCACTTGATTTGGAAGATTCAGTCTCACAGGAAGTATGGGACTTCACTGGTGAGGACATGGGCTTTATCAAGGGAGTTGAGCCAGTTAAGATTCAGATCAAACAGAATGTTGAATTCCCAAGAACGCCCCAGTACAATTTGACATCGAAACTGTGGCAAGAATAAAACCTGTGATTGAGTCCATGATTAAGCAGGGAATACTGAAGGAAGTAATGGTCAGTCCATGTAACTCGCCTATTATGGGTTTGCAAAAACCGAGCGGGAAATTCAGAATTGTGCAGGACCTGAGGAAGGTAAACAACATAGTTGTTCCATGTTGTCCAGTGGTACCGAATCCATCTGTGATACTATTTCAGATCCCATGCCAAGCGGAGTGGTTTACTGTGATTGACCTCTGTCAGGCTTTCTTCTCGATTCCATTGCATGAGGAGAGCCAATTTCTTTTTGGTTACAAGCTGGAAAACCGTGTCTTAAGGTGGTGTCGTATCACTCAGGGGCATACAGAGAGTCCATCGATCTTTAATCAGATTTTGAAAAAGAACCTTGGGAGTCTTGTACTCTGTTCTCGTTCAGTATATAGACGATCTCCTTGTTGCGTCAGAGACTGAGGATGCATGCAGGATTGATACCATCACCTTACTGAATCATTTGGCAGAGAATGGACACAAGGTGTCGCCAAATAGGCTACAGTACTGCTTGAATGAGGTGCAGTATTTGGGTCATCGAATAGAAAAAGGCAAGAGGAAGGTGTCACCTGACAGGATTGAGGCGATTATGGGCATGATGGTGCCTTCTACCCAGAGAGAAGTCAGGATGTTCTTAGGGATGGTTGGCTACTGTCGTCAATGGATTGCCAACTTCTCATTAAAGGCGAAGCCTTTGCAGAGACTGATGCACAAGGATGTGAGTGATCCGGTACCATGGGACAATGACAGTATGAAGGCATTCTTGGAGTTTCGAGAGAATCTTTGTCGTGCTCCTGCACTGGGGAAGCCTGACTACAACAAATCTTTTTTACTATTCTGTTGTGAACGAAAAGGTTGTGCGCTATCAGTTTTGGTTCAGGATCATGGAGGTGTCCATAGACCAGTTGCCTACTTTTCAGCTACTTTAGACCCAGTAGCTTCAGCTTTGCCTAGATGTCTCAAATCTGTTGCCGCAACGGGTGTCAGCATTGAAAGGTGTGAAAGTATTGTCATGGGTCGTCAGCTAATTGTTCATGTTCCACATTCTGTTGAATTATTGATGACCAGGACCAAGACACTGCACCTGACCAATAATAGACTCACACGCTAGTAACAGGTTATACTTGCTGCTGAGAATGTGACCCTTAGGAGGTGTTCTGCTTTAAATCCTGCTACATTGATGCCGTTGCCAAACACACTTGATGAAGATTGTGCGGACCATGATTGTCTTGACGTGACTGAGCTTTGCACCAAGCCGAGACCTGACATTGTTGATGAACCATTGCCTGACCCTGATGAAATTTTCTTTGCTGATGTTTAATGTTTAAGAGACAGTGTTGGTCAGTTGAGAGCAGCATTTGCTGTATGTACCATTACGGGAGTAGTTGAAGCTTCATTCCTGGAAGGACTATATTTTGCCCAGGTGGCTGAGATCATTGTTTTAACTCGTGCCTGCTTGGCAGCAGACCAGATTCAAATCACCATTTACACTGACAGCCAGTATGGGTTTGGTGTGGTTCATGACTTCGGACAGTTATGGTCCCAGCGAGGTTACATGACATCATCTGGATCACCTATACGGAATGGGAAGTTTGTGAGGTTGCTTTTAGATGCCTTACAGCACTCCAAAGAGATTGCTGTTGTAAAGTGCATGGCTCATGGGAAGGGGACAGATTTCGTGTCACTTGGAAACCGCCATGCGGACAAAGTCGCACGTTTCTGTGCCAAGCAGGGCTGCTCATTTACTGAGAGTCCCATAGAAGGGAGCCAAGAAAGAACTGAGTTCAACACAATGTTGGCCATGGTAGATACTTGGGAGGAGCTCAAGTGCCTGCAGGAACAGGTTTCAGACCAGGAGAAGAATGTGTGGATCAACTCAGGCAGCGTCAAGGGGGATGTGGCTATTTGGGTCTCAAGTGATGGGAGAGCGGTGTTGCCGGATGAGTTGATGAGCATGATGGCAAGACAGATTTATGGTGCGGTACATCTGGGAAGAGATGCAATGGTGCGAGTGTTCAGACAAACGTGGTACAATCCCTAATTTCGTGCAGGGGCAGAAGCTGTGTGTCGGAGGTGTGTTACGTGTCAACAAATTAATGCTGGAAAGAAGACTGTGGTTACGATGAGTCACAATGGGAGGTCTGGGGGACCTTTCAACAGGATGCAATTGGACTTTATTGAGATGCCTATGTGCAACAGGTTGAGGTACATCTTGGTAGTGGTAGGTGTGTTCTCAGGTGGGTAGAGGCACACCCAACACGTAGATGCGATACACTCAGAGTGGCTAAGCTGTTGTTGGGGGAACTCATTCCTAGGTTTGGGATTCCGACCTCTTTAGAATCGGACAGAGGAACACACTTCCATAGCGAAGTCATGAAGATGCTTTGTACAGCACTGAATGTTGATCAGAGACTCCATTGTGGTTATCGTCCAGAGGCTTCTGGGAAAGTGGAGCCGATCAATGGGACTTTGAAAACCCGAATGGCAAAGGTGCGTTCGTTCACGTCTCTGAAATGGCCTGATGCTTTGCCTTCGGTGTTGATGAATATGCGCAGTACCCCAGACAGGAGAACAGGTCTTTTACCTCATGCAGTGCTGATGGGGAGGGCTATGAGGTTACCAGTGGGTCATCAACAGCCTTGAAAAGCATCACAGACGATCTGAGTAAAAATTACTATTCCCACTCCAGAGAGTACAACAGTAGGGAAAGCATTGGATAGCATACGGGTAAAATGTACTATTCCCACTCCAATGAGTGCAACAGTAGGGAAAGCGTTGGATAGCGTAGGGGTTAAAATTACTATTCCCACTCCAGAGAGTGCAACAGTAAGGACAACATTGGATAGCGTAGGGGTAAAAATTACTATTCCCACTCCAGTGAGTGCAACAGCAGGGAAAGCAATGGATAGCGTAGGGGTAAAAATTACTATTCCCACTCCAGTAAGTGCAAAAGTAGGGGAAGCGTTGGATAGCGTAGGGGTAAAAATTACTATTCCCACTCCAGAGAGTGCAACAGTAGGGAAAGCGCTGGATAGCGTAGGGGTAAAAATTACTATTCCCACTCGAATGAGTGCAACAGGCGGGAAAGCGTTGGATAGCGTAGGGGTACAAATGACTATTCCCACTCCAGAGAGTGCAACAGTAGGGAAAGTAAATACTTCATATATGACTAAAAATAAATTAAATATTAATACCAATTACAAATATGTTAAAATAATTAACAATTTTATATAATATATTAATTATTCAATTACAAATACAAATGAAAATTAATTTTGATAAAAATGTACCTACTAATACAAATTATTTACTAATTAACAATAAATTAATTAACAATTACAACAAAAATAACCAATAATTAAATGTAAAAGTTTAATGATTTAAAATTCAATTACTTCCCACCCTATTCCCCTATAAACGCACAACCCACTACTGAAAAGAAATTAATAAAATTAACATAACTATCAATTAATCAATTAATTACAATTAATTATCAATTATATTTTAAATAATTACCAATTATTAATTAATTAACAATTAATTCAAAATAAATACCAATAAATAAATTGACATATTTAATTAATTATATTTAAATTACTTCCCACCCTATTCCCCTATAAAACCACAACCCGCTACAGAAAATACACTAATATAATTAACATACTTATCAATTAATCAATTAATTAAAATTAATTGCCAATTATGTTTTAAATAATTACCAATTAATAATTATTTAACAATTAATTCAAAATAAATATCAATAAATAAATTGACATATTTAATTAAATATAATTAAATTACTCCCCACCATATTCCCTTATAAACCCACAACCTGCTACAGAATTATATTATGCAAAAATGAAATACCATAAAATTAATTAATTAAAATAAATATACACTTTTCACACATATAGTAACATAAAAAACACTTATTTATATTAACTTACTTACCTCAAATTCGATATTTATGTTGTCTATATTGTGTACATTCTATATTTTTGTTGTCTATATTCTGTCCATTCTATATTTTTGTTGTCGATAATTTGTTCATTCTATATTTTGGATTCGATGTTATAGCTATTCTATTCGATATTTTTGTAGTCTATATTCTGTCCATTCGATATTGTGTCCATTCTATATATTTTTTATTCAATATTAATGTAACTCGATATTTTGAGTGTATACCGGGCAGGACATTGCGATGGCCCTGTTTTTTTTAGTTTTTAGTTTTTGACAAAGATGGCTGGTGCCTGTCTTGGAGAGTTAAAATAAAAAAAATAAAAAGTGTGTGAAAGCTCATCATAGAGAAGGAAGCAGCTTGGTGGCTAACTGAAGCTGCTGAGCCTCCGAGATTTTTTTTAAAAAAGGAATAAATATAGAAATTGAGGGGCAAACCAGTAAGGGAGAAACAGGGGAAACAACAGCACCCCTGGTCAGTGGCTAGCAATGGAGTAGAGAGAGGGGTATGGAGCAATGAAGGGGCATATGGTTAAAATAAAAAAGAGTTGAATAAAAGCTGGGCAGTACTTGGTGTGAGGCTACAGGGAGAGCATGAGGGAATGGGTGTAAGAGCTGAAGGAACACATAGGGAGAAAGCAAATAAACACATGTTCTTCTGGGAGTGTTGAATAAAGAAAACTAAGTTCCCTAATAGCAGTGGAATGAGTAGTAATGCAATCCAAAGTATGGTAAACAAGCAATGCTCCAGAGCAGGGAAGTAAGAAGCGGAAGGAAAGAAAGCCATAAAGTTGATAAGTTCCTCATCCCGAAATTCCATTGCTGAAACAGACATCACTTCCGGGGCCTAGTGTCCGTCACCCGTGGGCCCCGATCCAGAAGTCCTTCTCTGGATATTATATCACAACCCAGATATGGAGCCCTTCTCCAGGAATGACTTAGCCCCTGGGTGGTACAAAAGGGGGTGGTAATGGACGGAGCATCTGAACCAATCAAACACTCACACCAAGTCAAAAGATCTGGGTTTAATCCATCACCGTTCTTTAGCCAACTCTGCCACCCCAGTTCAGACATGGCTACATGCAAATCAGTCTGACGCTGTGCCTCATGGGAACAGTCCAGCCTGAACTGCCAAGCCATTACCACCCCCTTTTGTACCGCTTTTGGCCGCCATAAGTGTGGCAGGGTATGCTCAGGCGTGAGTCCCTTGCTCACTTATTACTGGATTCACTTAAGCCGGGCTGAAGACGGCTGGAATGCCAGAAACTGGTCCTCGGAAGCTTGTTTCCGGTCCAGGGAAGACATGGCTTGGCAGTTCGTGCTGGACTGTTCCCATGAGGCACAGGGTCAGACTGATTTGCATATAGCCATGTCTGAACTGGGGTGGCAGAGTGGGCTAAAGAACGGTGATGGATTAAACCCAGATCTTTTGACTGGGTGTGAGTGTTTGATTGATTCAGATGCTCCGTCCATCACCATCCCCTTTTGTACCGCTTTTAGCCCCTGGGTGACACACGTCCTCTAACTAGTAACTGACTGCGCCCCAAACCTGGCAAAGTAGTCCCGACTCACACCCTAGAACAGTCAAGTCCCCCAATTACGCTGACCTGGAAGTTGCATTCACACGCCCAAATCAGAAATTACATCACCTCAGCCTATGCGGCCAAAATGGTACATGTAGGCCAGCTGAGCATGGTGCACAAAGTGATGTTGTAGGAAGTTCACCCCGCTCTTGGAGTGCAGGTCAGACATAAGAAGCTCCTCTCACAAGCACAGCCAAAACACATTACTCACTACATGAAAAAGATCCTGCCAAGGTCATGAAGAGATACAACTACTTTGTAAAAAAAAGATGCACAGTATTGCTAACTACTACTCCAGGCTGATATTATTTATGGAGAAGGCCTCTGAATGGAATATGTCTAAAAATACATATCAGGATGTCATTGATTTTGATAAGGAACTCTGCAAGAGAAGAGCAAATATCTCCTGCTAAGGGATCCACGAACAGTGATGCCACCAGTAACGAAATACCATCTCAAAACAATATAGCTGAAATGGAAGATGCAGAAGGGTTTATAATGACTCCTAACTCGCAAGTATATGAAGACATAGGGTTTTTGGAGGAGCTGACTCAATACAGTTTTGTGTAAAAGCTGCAACCAACTTCAATGCTCTACAATTGTCTGTGGTGAGTTAATTCTACAGTGCATATGGACAAATCTGGATGTAGAACTACATGCACATCTAGAATAACCCACATGGAAGAATGACTACACCATGAAGTTTAAATCTAAAAAGGCATTTGCATTGCTTATACCATGAAACAAAATGCATTTATGATTGAATATGAATGTCTAGTATAAAAGAATATCTTCCGATTAGACCATAATCTCGTATTTTGTCATAACCGTGTGAAAAGATAATACTAAAACTAGTTGTATGCTTCCCTATTAGTCTCTGTACCGTATTGAGAAAACAGAATTGCTTGTTTCCATGTCTTAGATGTGATTTCTCTGTTATGAGCATGCCATTGTTCATGGATGTCTTAACTCGTACTGATGCATTTCATGTCTAAATTGAAATATTTTTATATTTACCCGAATTAACTTTCAAATGTCTATTATTCTTGTATATCTAAAGCCCAGAAGACATTTTATTCAGTGTTGTGCAGTTGCACATTTTCTTCGATAAGTAGTGAGCGTAGCCTCATTTTAAGGATGAGCACAAAAAAGCGCAAACTATAGATAGTCGCGCAGTCAGTGTTTGTTTATATTTTTCTATCAATTGTTCAAGGACTTTTCACACTCTCTCATGAGAGGATCCTGCCATATACTTATTAGTTAGTTTCAAGTAAGAACCAGTTTTGATGCCATACGCTGTTTTATTTTTTTTAATTTTTTTATTGAGGAGGAAGAAATTCGATAGAAATTCCTCATGCACTTCCCAACCCCTTAAGATTAAGAAAATCAGGAAATATTTTACCTTTCAAGCCGTTACCCAGATAACAGTCACCCTAGTGATGTCTCACATGAATTATGCAAATTTCCTCCACTTAGGACTGCCAAAAGGATTGAATCAGAGGCTGCATACAGTACAATACCACGCATCCAAGTTGGTTTGGCATACGCCAAATCATTGCCATACTAAGCCTATGATGAGAAAGTTGCACAGGCTCCCAGTTGCACAGCGGACCATTTTTAAAACTTGCTGGATTATTTTTAAATCACTTTAGAGAAAAAGTCCAACCCTTGTGTCCTCAAGAGTTCAAAGGTACATTCCAAAATACAATTGCAGATCAGCTCACCTTCATCTGTAGTTGTCCCTAAATTTAAAAAGAAGAGATTGGTTGGGGCCAGGTTTTCTGTGATTGCCCTGCTTCTTTGGAACTCTTTTACTCGCAACATAAGAACTAAACCTGTTTATCCTAGATTTAGAGCACTTTTAAAAACCTGGATTTTTTAAACAAGCTTACAGCTGGGTCTTTCTTTTGTTTGTCTCTATACCTACTCATAGCGATGAAACCTTTTTGGTGTACACACGCTTTACAAATGCTTGTAACATAGCATAACTGGAAAAAATCTAACATTTTGAAACGTTATATACATACAAACACAAATATAAATTCCAAAATCTGACTTTGTTGAGTCCATAAAAGGGTACATCAAACCTTTTCATACATTACATACTTATAAGAAAAAATGTAAAAATTATCCATGGGGTAATATATGCACAATAAGAGACTGCACTCAAATTAGGCAACCAGTAAATTCATTCATGCTGCAGGATTTCAAATAATAAAGCTCAGACATTAATCAGAAAATCAAGCAAAGCAAAGGGAACCCACTATCATAAGTCTCCTACCTTTATAACCAAGCCAGCTAGAAATAATCAAGTCAACAAGGGAAACTGGAGTATGCCAATCCAGGTGGTTAACTGCAACCAGATAACTAATCCCCTTAGTCTAGACCCCTGCCTTCGCAGTGGCAGAGAGTTTCCTCAAAATAATACATTGGCAAACGTCTAGTAAACCATTGAAAAAAATAGGGGGTACCTGATTCAGCCATGCTGCTCCGTTACAAATATGCACCATTGCCATAGCAAAAAATATGGGGTAACATTTACTTCTCTCAATTATATACTGCTGCTGCGAGGGTGTCTGAGCAAGACTTCTGATCTCCTGGTCAGAGACCTGCTCTCCTCCCCAGCAGCTCCGCTGTTGTGCCGCTGCTGCCTCCCCTGTGCAGTGCCCTGTGCAGGTAGGTGTTCGAGGCCCTCCTCCACCCGCATGCACCTGCCTGCGCCTCATCCCCAGTGGTCCAGTGGGAGAGCCGTGCTCTTCAGCTGGTCCACTTTTGTCTATCTTGTGTCTGTGCCTGTTTTCTGTCTTTTCTGTTATTGTGTATTTTCTGTTACTGTGGAAGGACCTCCCAAACCGTCCAGGATGAGGACTCACCATCGCACACAGGAACTCCCTCTGACTCTCCACCGCCAGCATCAGCATCTCTCCTTCCACCACTGAACACCTTCACTTCCAGATCCAGACAAGACCCAGAACAACACTTCGCAGCACCCTCACCTACAGATCCCCTGGGCCTCGTGCTTCATTCACAACTACCATCGCCAAACTCATTGCACCCCATGCCATCACCTCCATGGACTTGATACTTATCCTAGACCTGAATTTCCACCTCAACAACCTCAGCGACCCCAACTCCTCCGCCCTCCTGGACAACCTCACCAACATCGGATTGAAACTGCTTGTCATCAGCCCCACCCACAAGGCACAACACACCCTCGACCCCATCTTCGCAGGGGGAAAAATATCTGCTTCAGCCACACCATACAGCCCCTCTGGAAAGACCACCACTGCGTACACTTAGCCTTTAATACTGTCACTGCTCACAAACCCACTCCACCCCCACCACGAAGGAACTAGAGCAAGGTCAAAGAGGAGCACCTCAACTCAACCCTCATTCATGAACCCCCCACGCTTATTCTGTTGCCAAGGAACTACACCAATGGATCACCACCTGTGCAGACAAGCTTGCACCCCTCCGCAACTCCGACAGACAACGCCCCTCAAAGACCACCTGGTTCACCACCGACCTCCAAGAATCCATATGCATTTGCAGACGGCTCAAAAAACGATGGAGGAACAGCAAAAGCATAGAAGATCAGAACACCTGCAAGAAGGCCATGACAGAATACCACCAACTCATAAGATCCACAACAAGGACCTTCATCTGGAACAAAATCCTCAACAACTCCAGCAACTTGAAGGAGCTCTTCAGCATCATCCAGCAAGTCACTAAGCCCCCCAGTGAAGCCATGGATGTCACACCCTCCCAGGAACTCTGCAACAAACTCTGCTCCTACTTTCACCTAAAGATCAAGGCCCTCTATAACAACTTTAGCGAAGGAACTCCAGAAACCACCCTTTCCACCACCAACAACAGCCAGCCCCCCATCACCACCTGGACACCACTGACCACAGAATATACCACCTCGACCATGAAGAGCACCCACTCAGGAGCCTCCACGGACCCCTGCACACCACATATTTTCCACAGAGCCGCCGTCGCCATAGTTCCCGTGCTAAGTGACACCATCACATCATCTTCGAATCCGGCACTTCCCCGATGACTGGAAAAAACCGCAGAGGTCAAGCCCCCACTCAAGAAGCCCTCTCCAGACGCAACAGACCTGAAAATCTATAGACCAATCTCTCTCCTTCCCTTCACAGCCAAATGAACAGAGAAGATCGTCAACGTCCAGCTGACTAACTTCATCAAAGAAAACGCCATCCTTGACTCCTCCCAATCTGGATTTCGAAGAAACCAACGCACCAAGAACGCCCTCCTTGCCGCCACAGACGACATCCGCATCCTCCTCAACTAAGGCCACGCCATAGCCCTTATCCTTCTAGACCTCTCCGCAGCTTTCAACACTGTCTCTAACTGCACTCTTGCAGCCAGACTCCTCGATGGCATCATACAGGGAACCGCCCTCGACTGGCTCCGCTCCTTCCTCGCCAGAAGAACCCTAAGGATCAGACTTTCCTCTCCGCACCACAGAGATCAACGGTGGAGTTACCCAAGGATTGTCGCTCAGTCCCATGCTCTTCAACATCTACATGGCCCCCCTTGCTGCCATCGTAAGACAGCATGGACTCAACAACACACAGCTTATCCTCTCCCTCATGAAGAACCCCAAAGAAACCAGACTAGGCTTCCAGTAAGGGATGAAAGACATTGCAGTTTGGATGAGCAGCAGCTGTCAGAAGCTCAGCTTAGAGAAGACAGAGGTCCTCATCCTTGGACTCATCCCCTCAGCCTGGGACAACACTTGATGGCCCACCGCCCTCGGCAACCCCCCCACCCCCACGGACCATGCCCGGAACCTCTGCATCATACTCGACTCCATGTCCCACCAGATCAACAAGATCGCCTCCACCTGCTTCCATATTCTCTGCATCCTTTGCAAGACTTTCAAGTGGATCCCCCCTGAATCCAGAAAAACTGTCATCCATGCACTCATAACTGGCAGACTGGACTATGGGAACGCCCTCTATGCTGGAATCAACAAATCCCTGCTACGCAAACTTCAGACCATCCAGAACACCGCAGCAAGACTCGCCCTCTGCATCCTACGAAACGAGCACATCACCCAACACCTGTGAGACCTCCACAGGCTCCCCGTTGAGAGGATCGTAACCTTCAAGCTACTCACCCATGCCTACAAATCTCTCCACAACACCAGACCCAAATACCTCAGCAAAATAGTCTCTTTCCACATACCCAAAAGAAACCTCCTCTCCGCCGACCTCACCCTAGCAGAACCCCGAGCATGTGCAAAACCAGAGCGGACGAAAGAGACTTCTCCCACGTCGCAGCCAAAGCCTGGAATGAGCTCCCAATCAACATCAGACACTCCCCTACTCTGCACACCTTCAGGAAGAGTCTCAAGACATGGCTCTGCGGCTAACTCAGAGTTGCACCCCCCGCCCTCATCACCTTGAGAACCGCACCGGTGAGTAGCGCGCTTCACAATTCCCTGATCGATACTGAGATTGATACTGAGAGTCATTCTACCCCGTATAACATAAACTGTGGTGTAGGACAGATCTGTGTGTTTAAAATCATACTCTGGTATTCACATATTTTTTCCCTAAGTGGTGCTAACTTTATACAAGTAAAGAACATATGCACTAGATTGACTCACTGTTCCCACATCACAGACAATTGGAATCCGGTTATATTCCCCAGCTAAACATCTTCTGAGGGATGTTATATACATTAAACAATGTCTTATAATGTTGCATTTTATAACTCAGTGCTTAACAAATTCACCCACCTACCCCCAGCATCAGTTATGTCTTTAAGATGATATTATCAGGAGCAGCGTCCAGCCTACTGCTCCATTTCTTGCGGCTCCATTTCTTGCATAATAGATTTATATCAACTGTATTGAAACCAATAAGCAGCTTGTATGAAGTTTTAATTTTACCACCACCCTGAATCTTCATACTCTGCACCGTAACTTTCTGCTCTAGGAAAATGTTGCCGTCATCAAGTTTACAAAAAAACCCCTTATTTTCCAGAAATTTAAAAACATCTTTGCTTTGGCAACTCGTATTTCTGCTGCAAGCCAAAGAATGATCAGATTTGGCCACCACAGAAAATATCACCTATTTTGCGCACACCTACTTTCTCCCAAACCAAGCAATACTTATCATAAAATACTAAGGGGAAAAGGGGAAGGAGCCAGAGGGGTGTATAAAGCTATTGTGGGTCATGCTAATTTCCCACCACAGATTTGTCTAGATTTTCAGAGCTGCTTCGAATGTCTTAAACTTAACTTTTGTATGGTAACTAGCATTCAGAATTCTCAAAGAAGATCCTATGGCTTCTTTCCCCAGGAATAATTCATAGATGCTGGCCAACCTTAGTAGCTCGACAAGTGGACCACTCGTGCTAGTAATCAACAACTTCATGTGATGTGACATGGATGCCCAATAGTGATACTTGAAATTGGGTACTGCCCAACCACCTTTATCTAATGGCAAGACCAAATATTTTAAGGGTTCTTCCTTTCCTTTAAATTCCCAAATAAATTGTTACAAATCCCATCCAATCTTGTGAGCCAGTCCAGTCTTATCACCAAAAGAATTGTCCTGAATAAAGAGAGAACTTTTGGAAGTACCAACTTATTAATAACATTAATGTCCGATTATAGTAAGATTACTTATGAGTGCCAGATCTTTCTTAATTTTAAGAAATATAGGACCATAATTTAGTTCAATGATATTATCAAATTTAGGGGGGATATTTATTCCCAAATAAGCTGCACAATCAGACTTCCTCTGCTCGTAAGAGCAAGTGTTGTCATTACACAGGATTTGAGTCTTGCCTCTATTGAAGGAATACCATGATATTTTCCCAAACCTAACTTCTTCCTCTTCCACTATATGAATCGTCCTATCAGGATCAGTGGTAATTATAGCAATTACATTAGTCTGTGCCAATAGTTTGTTGGTAAATCCATTGGTTATCAATGGAGGTATGGTCCTGTTGTCCATAAGTTTTTGTAAAAGGGGATTGATGGAAAGAACAAATACAAGGGGGAACAAGGGCAACCCCTGATGATATTCATTATTTAGGACTCAATGCCCATCAGTTGTAACATTGATGTAGGCTTGTGATACATAATCCACATAGCAGATTTGAAACCAGGCTGCACCCCTAGCTTTAAAGAACCTCCCAGAGATACACCGAAGAAAACTGATCAAAAGCCTTCTTGTCATTGAACCAGATCATTGCCATTGGAGCCCTATAAATCTTCACTGTATCAATTAGCGCTATTACTCATCTGACATGGTCTGTCACACTCTGACTTAGGATAGACACATCTGCTACTGGGAGACCAATTTGGACATAACCATGATCAATCAAAATGCTTACACCTTTGAAAAGATTTTTGCATCACTATTAATAAGTCTATTTGGCCTATAACTTTAAGAATTCAGCTAGGTTCTCCTCTTCGCCACAACGCTCATTCTTGTCATCAATCATGTAATTTCGGATGTTGCAGTCATGTCATTAATGATGTCAAAAAGCATGTCGTCAGTGATGTGAGGTCATTAACTTGGCGAGGATGTGAGTTATAGTTACTTAAGTACAGGAGTTATAGTTACTTGAGATAACTATCACCACTGACTTTTAGTGGTTTTGTTAGTTTAAAATGGTATGTATTAACTGACATTTTAACCTAATTATAATGTCTCTTTAACCCTTGGCTTTTTCTGTGAAATTTCTAATCCATTTTTAATGTAAAGTGAAACATAATTACAATTCCCAACTATAATATCACTTTAACATTTGTTTTTTTAAGTGAATTTCTATTTTTTTTAAATGTAAAGTAATATTTTATTACCATACCTAAAGACAACCACAGAAAGCCTTGTCTCTGGGGTTGAGGTTGGTGGAGTGTTCACCACAGTGTCTGGCGGCTAAACCCACCCAAAATCCTGTGGCTGTTGACTTTGTGTAATTACAATATTGAGGGGGTCATTTTAAGTAAAGGAGGCTTACTGACTGTGTCCACGGGTCATGTGGTCCTATTTGCTTTATGAACAGGTCGGCATATCAACATATATAGAGAATACAAATTATCTTTGTCAAAATCACCAATACTTGTATTAAAATGTATGTTTCAATAATTCATGCAGTACAATAATTAATAAAAGTGATTGCCATTTAAAAATTGTAATAAAGCTTTTTTTTTAATTATCATGTTTTTGAGACTTTTTTTAAACAGTTTTCAAGCTATAAAGTGTAGCTTTAGGACTAATGACAAGGGGACTCGGCTCAACAGTTGAGGAGCAGAAAGCTCCAACTAGAAGTGCTTTGTAAAAATATAAGCTCTCCTGGGGTCGTGGACTTAATGTCAGGAGACTTGGGGCCCCATTAGGATGGCGGGCAGGCTTTGCCCGCCCGCCATCCTATCGGAAATCGGGACCGCCCGCCCTAAGGGTGGGGGTCCCGCACTCATCATTAGGATGTGCCCGCCACAGTGGTGGGCACATCCTGTATTTATAGCATTGTGGCGGGCGGAGCTCTCTGCTCCGCCCGCCACAATACTAAAAAGGCTTAGCAGCATTTACTTAATCAAAGCGTCCGGCACCGCGCGATGCCTGCCGCTTTGATTATGCAAATGCAGGGGGGTACCACAGGTACCCCCCCGTGTGCCACCCCCCTTTGGCATTCACTCCGGGGGCCCACAGGGGGCCCCCAGAGTGAACACCGCCTGCCTTTCCGTGGCGGCATTGCCGCTGCAGAAAGGCATTGCACACTTGCCATTGTAATATGGCTGGCGGTGTCTCATAGACACCGCCACCATATTACTAATTTTCCGCCCCGGCCGCAATGCGACCGGGGCGGAAAAGTGGCGGGCGGTGTTTCTCTCTGTTGCGGTCCCCCCGCCATTGTAATGTGGCGGGGGGGAAAGGGTGGCGGGCGGTCATTTCTGTCTGGCGGATCGCCACCGCCACCATGGCGGTGGCGATCCGCCCGACATCCTAATGGAGCCCTTACTGTTTATTTTTCCTGCAGCTACGCCACAACATAAGAAAATGTTTTGGGGTGCACCAGCCTCTTCCAGGGGCACCACAAGTAAGGAAATATGTTGAGTTCAAAAGCCCTGGGGCATTACGAGGCGCTTCTTTCTAGGTGCAATAAATGATAATAGTACATGTTTTTTTTTAGTATTAGGGAGGGGAGCATGTGTTGCCCTCCCCAAACCATTGCTAACCCCGGGGACCCCATCACCCAGGACAAATGATTCTTTTTTAAAGGGAGGGGTGTATGCCCCCCCTTGAGCTTCAGAAAAACGTGTAGACCTCATGCCCCGGGGCAAACATTCTTTTAAAGGGAAGGTATAGTGCAACCCCCTCCCCAAGCCTTTGCAGGCCACAGGGCACCCATCCACTGTGGCCATATCCAGGGCTGTATTGGTTGTTTTAAAGAAAGTGGGCATGCAGCCTCCCAGATCCTTTAGAGTCCCGAGCACTCCATACCCTGTGACTGTATTCTTTTTTAGGGGACGAGGGTTCCTGGCCTATCCCCCAAGCCTGTAAATGCCCTGGATGTCTCCTCTCCCGGGGCCTAATAGTACAGCTCCCACAGAGTCAGAGCACATGATTGTTGCCCATGCCCATGCTCTGCAGGCAGGGAAACAATATCCTGGGCTTAGGCTCCCTGAGACACAACAGTGGAGCCAGCACCAGTGGATGGAGTCCTCAACGCTATTGATGTCTCAGGGAGGAGGCCACGCACCCACTCCTCTTTTGAAAATAGGACCACCAGGGAATAGGATCCAAGACCCTTTCGAGGCTTAGGAAGGTGGGGATATGGGACCCTACCTTTCTTAAAAATATGCCGGGCCACAGGGCAGGCAGTGCCTTGGACCGCCCTCCCCTTCTTAAACATGTGCCAGGTGAATATGGGGTCATGGGGGCGGTGAGTGAGGCGCACAGCCCTTGCCATTCCTATAAATGTGCCAGAACCCGGTGAATGGGGTCCCGGCAGCCAAAATTAGCTTGAGGAGGGGGGACTATGCAACCTCCGTTTCAATAAACACACCAGGTCTCCTGAGATGGTGTCGCCAAGGACAAAATTGGCTTGGAGAGAGGGGGCCCCATGCACTCCCCCTCTATAAATTTATATTATATAAATATGGTTTGAACCCCGGGCCCTGACCCACACTGGGAGTGATTTAATTTTTTTAAATAGTGCCTGTCTTTTTTTTATCATGATCCCTCAAGGCCTTTTGGGGGCATAATATCTCTACCCAAGTCCAGAGTATTTTAATCGCCACCGCAACATTTGCTTTCATGTTGCAGCCAGCCAATCAGAGCACTCACTCCTGTGATATCCTGCGGGAGTAAAGTGGCTAAAGGGGAAAAAAAGCTCCCTCAATCAATCAGAACACTCTATTTTGAAGTTGCTTGCTCGTGGGACTCGTTAGAATTTTGTGAACCCTACCATCCAGATATACAAATATATTTCAACATAAATTTCGCAAAACTTACTGAACAGATTTAAACCAAATCACAAAAGATACGCTTTCCCAACCAAAATGTAGCTTTCTGCCAAATGTTTCCCGGCTCCCTCTTAATGAATCATCTCAAAACTTTCCAAGAAGGAACTGAGCACAAAGGTGCGCTGGGAAAGTATGATGATTTGTCAAACAGCATCAAAGTTATTTGCAAATCAAAAAAGCCACTTGCATGGAAACACAATCCAACTATAGCTACCCAGTGGCTGGTAATTTAAATGCTACTAGTAAGCATGCTGCACTTATTGTGCCACTCACTTCTTCAATAGCCCCTTAAAACATGTCCCAGGCCTGCCATTGCAGCCTGTTGACAGTGTTATAGAAAATATCAAGGACCCCCTGACAAAATGAGGAACTTCTAGGACAGGGTAAAACACAATGTGGGTATCATCCTAGGCAGTTCAAAATGCTACACGTCTATGAATAAATTGTCATTCAAACTCAGTAGGAAATGCAATGTCAAGCATGTGAAATTTATGTAAAAGTAGAGTCTATTTTATTAAAAGTACAGGTAAAAAAACACAGTGGAATGAACAGTCGAAAATAGACACAAAATGTACAGTACAATATGGAAATCACAATGTTAAAAAAGAGAGACTATCTTTATCTAATCCAGCAAGTTGTAACGTGGCAAGAATGGGATAGGTTCCGACGCGCGTTTCGACGCTATAACAGCGCCTTCTTCTGGGAATCGAGCCACAGATTCCTAGAGATGATGGAGACATAGTCTATATTAAAATATCAGTACAGGCTTGAATAATGCATTTGGGCCCAGATGTAGGTAAATCTGATTTACCGACTCTAGAATACTGAATTTTACCGATTCGGTATTCTAGATTCTGTAAATCAGATGTAGGTAAAAAATCAGTAATTTTTACCGAATCTGTATGATTTGGTAATTACCGAATCGGTATTTACCGATTCGGTAATTGCCATTGATTCCTATGGGTCTAAAGCATGCTTCAAGCAGGCGTAAGGATTTGACGCAGCAGCGTCTTAAAACTGACTCAGTGAAATCTTGTAGATTTCACTGCATCAGTTTTACTGGGCTTTTCTTCGAGGGAACGTCCACCCTGCGACAGAACGCCCACATAAAACCTGACGCAGGTTTCATGTGGCGCAGGACTTTACAACGTGACGCATCTGCCTAGATGCCTCACGTTGTAAATAAGTCGCATCGTGGCGCATTGTTTGCGCCGCCGCTGCGTCAAAAAAGTGACGCAACGGCAGCGTTAAAGTGTCGCAAGGGGCTTGTAAATCTGCCCCAAAGTGTCTATACATATAGGACTCTGTAAATCATAAACAATGTTATAACCTGATAATAATTTAGTAATGAAGGGAACTTGAATAATGTGAGGAACAAGTTTAAGTAGTACTTTCCTCACAGGAAGTTACAAAAAAGAAGAATGGTGTAAAGTATATGGCAACAAATACTGATAAATTGAGGTAACAGACACGGTATAGAATGGAATATGCGAGAGGGATGGACTGATAGTTCCAAACACCTTGTGTGGATAGATGATGAATTGCACTGTGCGGCTAGTTAAGATGACATACACAGCATAGAATAGAGTAGATGAAAAGGATGGACTGATAGTTCCAACCACCTTGTAAGAGTAGATGATGAGTTACACTGTGAGGCTAGCCCAGGAAAAGTAGACGGTAAAACCTGTATATTTACACACCGGCAATTTATAATAGATTCTTGTCTGTATAAAATTCGTGATCGATACTGGAATAATAAAAAAGTAAATAATGATAAGGAGTGTTGCTGTCATCCTAAATATGGGTGACTATGAATGAAAAAAGTGTATAATGTTGCTAACCTTATTTTCTAAACATGTGTAGGATTCTATCTGTTGATCTGGAAAGCTCAACTGCTAAATCAACTTGGAAAACTAACTCCCCTGCCAAGCCTAAAACTCCCTTTTTAGGTCTCGCCTGGAAATCGCATCCGAAGGATGCGTCCAGGTTGGAGACTTATAGCTAGCTGACACGGGGGAATGAAGGACAAGAAACTGTCACAAGCTTTTTCTCGGCTGGATTCAGCTGCGTGCACGCGCTTTTTCCTTCAGTTTCTTTCACAATGTTTCTTTCTTTGTGTGAGCTTGCCTTCACTTTCGTTTCCTGTCTTAGACCAGAGCGTGCTTGTTTCCACTGTTCGCTTTTACTATGGGCATTCTTTGAACACGAAATAAATAGAAATGCGGCATTTAAAAGTGTGCGATGCACAGGTGATTGCAGAGGCATCGAAGGTGACACTACTGTGCTTGATGTTTTAATGAAATAAATAGAATATCATGTTTCTTTCTGCCTTGACTTTCGTTTCCTGTCTTAGAGCAGAGCGTGTTTGTTTTCACTGACCGTTTAACAATGGGCATTCTCACGAACACGAAATAAATAGATCACAGCCACACCTCCTCCCTCCCTCCCCCCCCCGTTGCCGCCGCCGCACCTACACACACACACAGAGAGCAGGCTGTTCACAACACATGCACACGCAGGCAGACACGAGCGCACACATACAGACACACACTACACCTCCCCAGCCCCCCCCCCGCCGCCGCCGCCGCCCACACACGAGAGTACACGCACAGACAATCCCCCCCCGCGCATACACACACGCGCGCACGCACACACTGCATATATACACACTCCCCCCCCTACCTCACCAGAGACACACGCGCGCGCACACATCCCTCTCACACCCCACTCACCAGGTTCTTCTTGCGTGTCCCTCGGCAGCCAGCGGGTCATTCCGGTTAGCAGGTGGGGGCCGCGGGGCTCTCCACAAGCACGGGAGCCCCACTAGCTAACACGGAAATCCTCCGGCGGGAACAGGACCGCCTGCTTCCTGTTTTTGTCCGGCCCTGCCCCCGTCCCAACAAAGGTTGCCTGGCTTCCTGTTAAAGCCGGGCTGTGGTGGTGAGTTTGCTTGTTTTCTCATTGCGGACCTTTAATTTGAGGATGCAACGCAGGCCTGACACTGGCACTCATGAGATCCCTTCTGACTTTGCGGCAGCCTGCTCTCATGCCAGGCGTTTCCCTGTGTTTCTCTGCAGACGCGCATGCATATGAACCTGCCTGTAACAAAGTTAGCGCGGAAAGGTCTAGTGCTCACATGACCGGGGTCCCGCGCCAGGCACCCGGACTGGTGTGCAGCAGCAGGCAGCGCCCGCAGGCAGCAGAGGCTAACTGGGAGGCTGTGATGAAAGGCGCGAGCCTGCCTCTGACACAGGTGTGGTGTCTGTGCACATTAAGGCTGCCTGCACGTAGAGGCCTCTGATTGAATTATGGGATCGGTGCTTGATACCCAAAAGCCGCGGATTCAGCAGCCAGCGAGGGGAGCTGCTGGGGGGCCTCCCTCCCCTCTGCTTATGGCTGCATTATTTTACCTCGTTAATTGTCAACGTTGCCTTTCGCAGGTCTTGGACAGACTCTTTGTTTTGCAGATGTGTGTATACCTCTCACTGTTTCACTCTTGCTGGTAGCGAGTGTGCCTAGCGCAGCACGTCATATATTCAGAGCAGGTCCGATTCTTTATCATTATTTGATAGTGCTCCTGGTCCGGCGCGCAGAAAGAGCAGCTGCAGTGGGCATGATATTGAGAAACCCTTTCTTAAGTAGCACTCACCAGTTTCCGTGTGATTATTCAGAAGTGGGTTTCGCATTTTCCTCGAATTACGTTAAAATGAAACTTGTGCTCCCAAAATTGTTTCTAGGGATGGCATGTCTGTAGCCACACTGCACCCTCACACACACCGCACCCTCACACACCGCACCCTCACACACTGTAACCTTACACACACTGCACCCTCACACACACTGCAACCTCACAGACACTGCACCCTCACACACCGCACCCTCGCACACACTGTTCCCTCATGCACACACTGCACCCTCACACACACACTGCACCTTCACACACCGCAGCCTCACATAACGCACCCTCACACACCGCACCCTCACACACACTGAACCCTCACACATTGCACACTCACACACAATACACCGCACCCACACACACACACGCACACACACACACCGCACACACACACACCGCACCCACACACACCACACCCACACACACACACTCTGCACCCTCACACACTCTGCACCTTCACACACTCTGCACCCTCACACACACTGCACCCTCACACACACTGCACCCTCACACACTTTGCACCCTCACACACAGCTTATTTGTTATTTTCTTCATTCATTGGAAAGTTTGCTCCCTTTAAGATCTGAGCACAGCTGTCTGGTCCTGTTTATGGCTTATAGATCATGTCTGTAGCCACACTGCACCCTCACACACACACTGCACCCTCACACACACTGCACCCTCACACCACACCCTCACACACCGCACCCTCATACACACTGCACCCTCACACACCACACCCTCACACACCGCACCCTCACACACCGCACCCTCACACATCGCACCCTCACACACCGCACCCTCACACACCACCTCCCACACACACCGCACCCTCACACACACCACACCCACACACACCGCACCCACACACATCGCACCCACACACACACACCGCACCCTCACACACCGCACCCATACACACACACTGCACCCTCACACACACTGCACCCTCACACACACTACCCCCGCACAACCCACACCCTCACACCCCACACCCTCACACCCCGCACCCTCACACACCGCCCCCGCACACACACACTGCACCCGCACACACACACTGCACCCGCACACACACACTGCACCTGCACACACACTGCACCCGCACATACACTGCACCCACACACACACTGCACCCTCACACACACACTGCACCCTTACACACTGTACCCTCACACGCTGCACCCTCACACGCTGCACCCTCACACGCCGCACCCTCACACGCCGCACCCTCACACGCCGCACCCTCACACGCCGCACCCTCACACCCTGCACCCTAACACACCGCACACTCACACACCGCACCCTCACACACACTGCACCTGCACACACACTGCACCTGCACACACACTGCACCTGCACACACACTGCACCCGCACACACACTGCACCCTCTGCACCCTCACACACTCTGCACCCTCACACACTCTGCACCCTCACACACTCTGCAATGGAACATACACTCCAAATACCACTCAGTGCCACATAATTATATGCAACATAATTGCACACCTCATACTTACACTCTACTCAATGCAACATAAATACACTTTATCTATCTGTCTATCTATCTATCGCCCTCACTCTATCTATCTGTCTATCTATCGCACTCACTCTATCGCCCTCACTCTATCTATCTATCTATTGCCCTCCCTCTATCTATCGCCCTCCCTCTATCTATCTATCGCCCTCCCTCTATCTATCGCCCTCCCTCTATCTATCTATCGCACTTACTCTATCTATCACACTCAATCTATCTAGCTATCGCATCACTGCAGCATCACTCAGCACCACCACAGCATCACTCAGTTGCACCACAACATCACTATGCGCTACCACAGCATCACTGAACGCCACAGCATCACTCGTCACCACCACAACATCACTCAGCGCCACCACAGCATCAATATGTGCAACCATTCGACAACAACTGGTTCAAAAATGTTCTCTCAATGTTTCAAGCTTAATTACAAATGTCACAAAAAGATGTTAATATTTCACTTCTGTTCTTGGATTTCCGTCACAGTAAAATACAATGAACATAATCTTTAAATATTTACAAAAGCTATTGCCATTATAAATTACAATAACTTTTATTTCAGTATTAATTCTTAAAAAAATTAAAAGCCATTTTTATTTGTAATATCAATACATCTAGGCCACGTAAATACAACACATATTGCATTACAAATGCTATAGGTGTCACATATGCGAAAGTTAAAACTATTGGCATTGTAAATGACAAAGCTATTAATTTAGCTATTTTCAAAACCAACACATAAAAAAAAATTGTCATTTACAGTACCAATAGCTCAAACTTTCCTAATGCGAGACCTATTGCATTGCAAATGCTTGTTATTATATATGTCACTGAAAAAAAACTAAGATTTAAGTAACATTATAGTTAGTTGAAAATGTCAGTGACATCATAGGGCCTGATTCACAAAGTTAAAGTTAAGCCATTAGTCTAACTTAGACCAAAAGTCTAATTTTACTACTTTTCGGTATTCACAAAGGTAAATTAGACTTTTGGTCTGAGTTAAACTTTTGGTCTAACTTTAACTTTGGGAATCAGCCCATAAAGTTTTAAACTGATAAAACTACTGAACTCCCTCTGTAATAGTTATCTCTAGTAACTATGACTCCTGCCCTAAAGTAACTATAGTTCGTGCCCTCGCCTCATGACATGGGTAGCACTAGACCCGGTTAATAAATGCCATTTTACATGCTCAGGTTCTTAAGTTGCCTGCTCTCCCTAAATACAATGACATATTACACACATTTCTTTGCGTGCACATACCGCATAATATTCCTCAGACATGATATTGGTTACACCACAACTTCGTATGCACTCTATCAACTCTGTTCTGTTTGCAGGGTTTGAGGAATTCGGGCACTCCTTGAAGGACAGCGGAGTTCTTGAATTCTACCTTTTGAGCTCGAAGCTTTTCCCATTTGCATGCTCAAGATATATTTTGGCACTTGCGAGTGCCACAATACTCTCAGGCAGATTTTTATGGCGTGAACAAGACTTTGCGGTCCCACGCAACACTAGCGACCTCCCATGAGAATTCATGTTAACTCGCACAGCTTCCAGCCGCGACCGCGCCAATGTAGTGCCAGCAGCTTTTGTGCTCCGAGATGCAAATGAGAGACTTTTCGTGGATCTTCTTCTCCAACTGGCCGTTGAAGTTGTTTTTTCGTGCTAGAGGTCTTTTTATTTAATTTACATTATTTTCCAACAGGAAGAAAGTGCCCCGGAGACTCCAACTTCCTGTTTCTGTGCAGGAGGCTCCTCCCAGTGCTTTCTCCATCTCCTGGTCAATTTTCATTGGGATTTGGAGCTGGGAGGATCACACTCCTTGTCTGCTGCATATATACCATTGGATTTAAGGACTTTTTATTTTAGATTTCACAAGTAAGTTGAAAAACTGGTGTATAAAGGCGTTGTTTCTATGATTGGGGGCATGCACCAGAATCTATTTGTATTTTTTTAATGTAATTTTTCCTCTTTTGTATAAAAAAACCGATGCACTATTCAGTACATTTTCTCCATGTTTTTTAATACATTTGCAATATTCATTTAGGTCTCTGTGTGGGCCTAGTCTGGCAATAGGCCTTTCAACCAGTAGGCCCAGTAGTAGTTATGGGGGCATAATAACAATTGTTTCTGTGGTGTCCTTTGAGCTGAAACATCATTTAGGCCATGGATGGTATTGGATCAAATTACTAAATGTGTTTTTTTGGGATATTTCACGTTTTTTCTTCAAACAGTGTATAGTGGTGTAATTACATTTGATACCTTTGGAGGATGCGTGTTGTTGTGAAATTTCTTGGCCTAGTTAACTTTCATTTTTGCCATTGCTGAATTAATGCTCTTTTATTGTGTTATCATGCCTCCTTTGTATGGCCAGTTTGTGTTTGCCGTAGGAAACCATTTGTCTTTGTTCCCCATACCATCTGGCAAAGGAACATTTTTAGTAGGTGTCCATAGGTGTATATGTGTTCTTTGTTTTCCATGCCTCCTGCTTGTTTGACCATGTGGCTGGGGGCCATCCAGTGTGGTTTTGCCATAGGCTTGCAAGTGTTCTTTGTTCCCCATGCTTTCTTGTTCAGTGTTGTTGTTGTGATCTTGTGGCTGACGGCCATTTTGTGTAGGAAGTCAGTGTACTTTTAAAATAGGCCTGCATGTGTTCTTTGTTGTGGCCATGCCCCTTTGCTGGTTGTTGATGTTGCTGTGACCATGTGGCTGGGAGCCATTTTGTGGAGCCAGCCAATGTGCTTTTGCCTTAGGCCTGCATGTGTTCTTTGTTCGTGTCCAAGCCTCCTTGCTGGTTGTTGTTGTTGTGACCATGTGGCCATTTAGTGTAGGCAGCCAGTGTACTTTTGCCATAGGCCTGCATGTGTTTTTGTTGTGGCCATGACTCCTTGCAGGTTGTTGTTTTTGATGTGACCATTTGGCTGGCAGTCATTTTGTGTAACCAGCCAGTGTGCTTTTGCAATGGGCCTGGATGTGTTTTTTGTTGTGGCCATGCCTCCGTGCTGGTTGTTGTTGTTGCTGTGACCGTGTGGCTGGCGGCCATTTTGTGTAGCCAGCCAGTGTGCTTTTATCAAACCCCTGCATGTTTTCTTCTTTTTTCCCCAAAATTTCTTGCTCAGTGTTGTTGAGCATGTGGCCCTGGCTGGCAGCCATTTTGTGGCATTTTGCAAGGAAGGACGAGATATCAGTTTAATAATATACTTGAGGATAATTTCACTTAATGTTAAAAAATAGATAATGTTTAATGTGATTTATTATATATGTTTTTATTAATTTTTTTATGTAAATTTTTAATTTACATTTATTTTTTTAACAATTACTTTTTTTTATTAAATTGTTTTAAATGTAAATTGTTTGTAATTTTTTTTATTCTAATTTTGTAACCTCTTTATTGTAAATTATTTCTTTCCCTTTTAACTCAGTCGATCCATCACCCATCCATCCATCCATCATAGGCGCACAGCCGTACAACATCATTCAGTTTTTTAAGTCTATAATTATATTTCCTCCAGGTGGATACCCTAGCTGCGGTGCACTTTAGACTCTAGCATTCATTATTTTAAAGATTAGTATTCCATTTACCCATTTAGTTCCCTGAGTGCCACAGGTGTCTCCTTTAGAATATATATGGAACACAAAGGAAAGAGCTCTATCATTCTCCAGATTGTGTGTTATATTCTGATGGTAAATGTTGGTATGGTGGTGTGGTTTGACATTAAACTGGTTACCTAAGTTAACAAAACAACCACACTAATATATCCTTAGTATGTACTAATTCAAACAGTAAACAATGCCAAGTTTGACACTTAGAGACTCATTACGATGTCGGGCGGAAAGCCTCCACATGACACCGACTCAGAATCAGGACCAACCGGCTTATTGTCAGCAGTTCCGACTGCCAGATTACAATGCGACCAAACACTGTTCAGTCGGATTCCCACTGTTTCCTATGGGAGCTTGTGTTGCGCCCGACAACCATACATAACACAAGCTCCTATGGGGAAATAGTGTGGTTGTGGAAAACCGTGCACCCTGTTGCAAGCACCCCATGGTGCCAGCCACACAGTGCCGGGTTTTACAGGGGGGTCTCTTAGGTACCCCCTCGGCCATCAACCGTAGGCCGCGTTGGATAACGGGCCCTGCCAGGGGCCCCAAAGTCCCTTTCCGACAGCCTTTCCAAGTCGGACAGGATGATGCAGAAAGGCTGTTGGAAAGTGACATCATAATTCTGAGGGCGGAAACAGTGTTTATAGGGTTGTACAATGTATTTCCGACCAACAGGAACGACGATGAGTTGGTCGGAATCGATTCAGAATGACTGCGAGGTTTACATTCTGACTGCAAACATTGTAATCCTGTAGCCAGTGTGTCTGCTGATTGTATGTTCAGAGAAGCTGGTGCTGTTGTTAATGTGAGACGGACCAGTCTCTTGCATCAAAACGTGGAGAGACTGACTGTGATCAAAATGAAGTAACATTTTATACCACACAATTACACCATTCCTGAAATATCACAGGTGGAGGAGGATTGTTCAGAAATTGAAAAAAAAATGTCAGGTGATCAACTTCTCGGTGAACCACCTGAGTTGGAGGACAAAGTCTACTTCCAGGACTAAATATTCTGGTGCTCCATAGAACTTTTTAATTATTTCTCATTGAACTTCCAGTTTTGCAAAAAAAAATGTGGTAGTGGAACATTATTTTTTTGTGTCAGATTTATGCTGCCCCGCCATTTTTGTCACATATGTTACAGCAGTGCAGTTGGACCAGTGTGCATAGAAGAAGCATCCACAATTCCTTCATGAAATTAGAGACATTCTTCCCCCCTCGCAAGCCTTTTGCCTATCACTTTTTACATCACTTAGCAGCACTAGGAGGTCTGCCCCAGAAGATCATAGATTTACAAGAGTGCCTGTCAATACCAAAGTCCAATTTGTTGCCTGCATCAAAGATGAATACCTAATACCTAAATTACCCATTCTTGGATTGGAAGAGGTAACTACAACTATTGCAACGGTGAGTGAATGATTGTATGAGTGATGATGATTCATGATGTGGTGGCTGACAGTGAGGGAGGTTGTGTGTTCAACTATAACTTGGAAACTTTCTTGAGATGGCTGATTTGCAATGTTTGGGGCCTGAGTGATGGGCAATTGGCCTTTACAAATGTAATTAGTGAAAATTAATTAACCTGTATGGTCCACTCCGATGATCCTTCTGTTTTGTTCATCATCTAGGCTGGCTGCCACAGACAATTGTTTGATTCACAAGACTGCCAGATTCCAATATGTTGCTTGCATCACAGAGGAGATAGTGCAGCTTCCACTGTGCTTGGATCGAAACAGGTAACTAACCATTGCACAAATGAGTTATCTGATTATCGAGTGATTGTGAGTGATGATTGATGATTCATTGGGCGGCTAACAGGGAGGGAGGTGTGTTGAACTGTAATGAGGGAACTTTCTTGAGATGGTTGATTAGCGAAGTTAGGGGCCTGAGTGATGGCGATCATTTATTTTCCCTGGAAGTGATTGACCCTTTCACACTTAGCCAGATTAAATTGCAGGGTCATCTCCTTTTTTTCTAGTTCCTGAGAGACTAGAACAATCTCTTTAGTTAACAAACACACATCTATGCAAACTTCTGCAATTCTGTTTCTCTACTTGTTCTTCAACACTACAGCAGAGCACTACACATCTCTTTTGCTTGGGGCATGATGACTAGTGAGGGATGAAATTATTCGGAGGCAGGAGGAAAATGGAAGAACTCAGGGCGGGAGCTGCATTGCTACCTCATTAACAGCTAGCAGGATGAAGCTATCAACTTCAGTTCAAATGTAAACCAAGAGTCTGAGGTCTAGTAATCAGCTATGTGGAATAGAGAGAGGTGCGTTTTGTGAAATGTTGCTGTATGTGTGTGTGTGTGTATGTGTTGGACTTGTGGCAAAAGTGAAACTCTGAGTCCCCTTATTGTTGTTTTTGCTCTGAGTCTTCTTGATACACTCCTCATAAAGCTTACCTTTCTTCAGTCATTCTCCTTGACTCTAAAATAGAGTTTGTTTTACAATCCACAGTCATTCTAAATCTAGTCTCCTGCACAAATGAAAGGCAAAAGATGAGCTCAACACTCTTGCTTACCTAACAGACCAGTCCAGACAGGCACCCAAAAGTGATGGACCTTCCCCAGAAGAATGCAGATGCACCACCTAAGTTTACAAAACAGCATTATTTTTCTTTTAACAATAGTATTTGGAGAACTGGGTGGGTGGGTTCACTTAACTCCCAACCTAGAAGACAGACCATTTAGATATCTCATAAGTTGGGTCTCGGGCAGAAGGACTGTCTGAATTAATTTAACTGCACTCTCTAAAATTCATTCCTTCGTTTCCTGCCACAACAGATTGATGACGAATGATGTGCTGCTCATTGCCCAATTAATGTTGTCCTTGTGTAGTGTTTGTCATTGTCAAACCTTTCCGTGACTTCCCTTTCCCATCCATTCATCAAACCCCTAACCCTCTTCCCACAGGCTGTGTGATTTATTGAACTGTAGCTTAATTTAAACCATCAATGGATCACACACTTGGTGGGGTGGATGTGGTGAAAGCAACACTAAGCAATAGCCCACACTGCTCCCATTTACCCACCCGTGCATTAAGTGATACATATTTTAGATATAGAGTAAAGAACATCAGCCGTCAGCAACATTAAGGCCTTGTATTGCATAACCGTAAATGCCTAACCTAAGCTTTTCCACTCCAGACTTGGAGTCCATTTATTATGACTCAAGGATTTCGTAACTAAGTTAATACTAGCTCCCCGTTAGCCAAATTATTTTTGTTATTTTATCACCATCAAGAATACTTGTCATGTCTAAATCTAGGTGGTAAACAGCACTCTGTTCAGGAAGTTTGCTGGGTTTTCTGCACTCCGCTGAGCACGCGGTTTTCCTCGCTTGCACTCCCCTATGTCCAGTTGGCGAGCATGAACGAGACAACTTTACTTTCCGGTGAGATTGCTTAACGCTGGGGTTGGATTTCTCTATGCGGGCGGTCGCAACTGCTTGCATTGAGAAACCTGTTTGCGCGGAGAAAGTTGCTGCTCGAGTAGAAAATCTACTCGAGCGTCAGAAAGAAGCCCAGCCCTCTTGCGCTGAGCATGGTGTCATTCTCATTGATTTTCAGGCGTAGGAAAAGCACCCAGTGCTGAAAATCAACACGAACAGGCATGACCAAGAGCACTCTGCCACTTGCGGAACTACGCATTGCATGTGGAGGTTTTTGGTCACTTCGCAGAGTTCCGCTTAGTAGAACTCTGCGAACTCCACCCAGGCTTTGTCGTGTCATCAATGCGTACCCACTAACTAAGGGGCTCATTACGATGGCGGGCGGACCTGAGTACCCACGCCATCGTTGCGATGTTTGGGACCACCTGCCAAACATGCGGCGGTGCCACCACTGCAATTACGATGCGCCCTCCATATTGGCGGGCGCATCCAGTGCTTTTAACATTGCGGACAGTGCTGCTGGCTGCAGCACCATGCTCAATGTTAAAATGTCATGCTGTGCATTTCCCTGCACTACATGGCAGATACCAGGGCCCAGTGCACAGCTACCTCCCCCCAATACAGAGGGGGCCTGCAACGGGCCCCCAAATCTGTTTCTGACTGTCTTTTCATGGTGGGATGACTGCCGCGAAAAGACAGGCGGAAAAGGATATCCTAACGGCGGTGCCTAAAAGGCACTGCCGCAATGCTGCCCTATATTTTGGTTGCGCAAGGTGGGTGGAAATGGAACGCCTTGCGGAACCGAGGCAGAGGGTCTTTGCGTGCGCCATGCTTCCCTGATGATTCACCCTGCCATTATAATCTGGTGGGGGGGAGAAAATTGCTGTCAGATGGCAGAGGGCCCGCCACCGCACGGCTGGTGGTGGCGGTCCCTCCGCCATCGTAATAAGCCCCTAGGTCTTTTTTAGTTCCATTTAGTTGCCTACGATGGATAATCCTTCTGTTGATAAATCCTACAGTTCGAGCTCACCTGGGTTAAAGTTGAAGCGGGACTTTGTTTGTGAGGTTGTGTGATTCCTTCCCTGTTATTGCTTCATCTATATTCAGGTAAGGCTACTATGGACTAAAGTGAATGAGTTAACCTAGTAAGTAAGTAAGTAACTGCTACTATCGTTTATCGAGGTTGTTGTAGACAATATAGGTCATGGCAGCATGGCATAACTCTATAAGTAAGCGGTACACTTTCCCTTAAAAGCACTAACCATGGGTGTAAAACTCTGCTCTGCTCACAGAGTTTGCAGATTTTTGGCAATGCCGTGTTCCGCGTAGAACGCGAAGTTGCCGCAAAACTCCACACTCCGCAACAAAGCTGACGATGTTTGTGTTTGTGCGCAAAAAAATTAGTTTTTGCACACGCAGTAGTGACTAACCGGGTGATTGCGATTGCCGACGAGATTTCCCATTTGTTCCCGAGCGCCAAAAGATTTGCTAGCCGGCCGCGCGGTCCCGAGAGTTTGCAATCGCGAACATGTCATTCGGGCGCACCATCGGACTTCCTGCAGAAGTTTTGTGAAGAACGTGATCACGAACATGCAGAATCTGCAATCTGGAGAAGGTTCTCTCCCGAGCAGCATCAAAACCTTCTCTAAACGACGATTTAGATTAAAAAAACTCCTCAGATTGATATTTGCCTGTACTTTTTTGTGCAAGGAGTCCTTTTTCCTTTTCTTTTGAAGAGGAAGGAAGTGCCTCCAACATCCTGTTCCTGTCCAGCAGGCACCTCCCAGTGCTTTGTCTATCTCCTGTTCACTTTCCATTTCGATTTGGAGCTGGATGGATCACTCTTTGTGTATGCTGCATCATATATCATTGGATTTGAGGACTTTTGAATTTGAAATTTCACAAGTTAGTTGGGAAATTGGTGTTGTTTGTTTGATTGGGACATTGCACCTACATTTTTTTGTACTTTTCATCGTTTTTTAAATATTTATTGTGGTGGGTGGCCTGTAGTTTCAATATGGGCCTTGCTGTTTCTTTGTAAGTATTTTTTCTTCTTTTATAATGGAAACATGTTTCATAGTTCACTAAATGTTCTCCAACTTTTGAAATCAAGTTGCAATATTTATTTAATTCACTAGCCCAGAAGTCTGCCAATAGGCCTTTCAGCCAGTAGGCCCAGAGCTACTCATGGGTGCATGAAACAACTGTTTCTGTGGTGTCTGTTTAAACACCAATTAGGGCATGGATGACATTGGATTGAAATGCAATTTTTTTTTGGGGTATTTCAAGTTTTTCATGTGTGTTAAATGCTTTTGTTTGATTTGTGTGGTTGTAACTTTTTTTTGTAACCATATTTTATTGGCATTTAATTTGTAATTTCACATACATTACATTATGATGAAAATGCTACCAGCATGTATGAGAAATGAGAATTGGGTCCACGACCATTTGCAGAAGCTTACAATCCAGGGTCTCATGCGCTAAATTTGACGTCCCCCTAGATCATTGCCTAGAGCTGTGTCAGCCGCCCCAGGGGAGCCCACCACCTCAACGTGTTCTTGGCAAGAGGCTATTAGTTCACCTACTAAGGTTTCCCAGGCTTTGGCCTTGTCCATGATACCAATCCCTCGACCGGCTTCCCTAAACAAAAACCTGCTTTCGGCCCCCGCCCATCTCTCTAATTCTCTTCTCCAGTGGCAATCTGCGGTCCTCTCGGACTTCCAATTTCTAGCTATCTCCCTCTTGGCTAGGACATAAGCAAGGTCCTGAAACTTCCCCGTCACCCTTTTCTTAGCTGTGTGTGTAAACCATCCCAGGAGGAAGTGCCCTGGCATCTGTGGCAAGGCTTTATCAATTAGGTTGCCCACTATTTGTCGTATGTCCCCAGAAAATCTGCAGTAAACATGTAGAGTATGTGTGCCTCCCTCACCCAGCATCTTGGGAAGTCTGCTTGTGTGTGGTTGTAACTTGCAAACCTTTTTTAGCCCTGTGGATTTTTGTGTTTGGCATTGTTGCATTAAAGCTGTGTTGTTTAGCATGCCTCCTTTGTCTGGCAATTGTGTGAGTGTGTTTGTAATAGTGGGCCAGCATTTGCCTTGGCTGAGCCTCCCCGTGTGGCGAGGGGCCATGTTGTAAATTATATGTCCATATAGGCCTGCTTGAGTTCATTGTTTACCAGGCCTCCTGCTTGTTGTGTTGTTGTGAGCGACCATGTGGCTGGTGGCCATTTTGTATTGGTAGTTAGTGTGCTTTTGCCATAAGCATGCATGTCTTCTTTCCTTTGTTCCTCTTGGCTTATTGTTTCTTGTTGTGGTAGCCTGGCCATGTGGCTGGTGGCCATTTTGTGAAAGCAGCCAGTGTGCTTTTGCCATGGGACTGCATTGTCTGTCTTTCCTTTCCTGTTGTTGTGGCCTGACCATGTGGCTGGTGGCCATTTTGGAAAGGCAGCTTGTGTGCTTTTGACATAGGCCTGCATTGTCTGTCTGTTAGCAAAGGGCTTGTCCTCTCTCATTGAAGTAATGGTCTCCTTAATTACGCAATATGTGCTTAGATTTGTACCATAACATCGATATATGCACACTGTATCCATCCACATAAATATTACTTTAAATGTTGCCAGGAATACAAGAGTTTGCTTTTGGCAAGGCTTCTTATTTTCTTTTCTTCCTTTTTGCCATGTGTTGTTCCATATCGTTATGCCGCGTGTTCACAATTTACATAAAAACTGAAGCGCTGCACATCTTTCAGGGGCAACGTGCAGCGCATATGAACCACACCCATTGCTGTCTATAAAAGGCAGCCCGAGCACTACCCGGTGCTTGTGCTTGTTCTACCCTCCCGCTTACCTGAGATCCTGATCCTCGTCTCCACTTCCCCTTTGGTTTCCGGCGCTGGCTCTTGTCTGCGGTCCTCGTTCTTCTCTGAACCTGCATCTTCTTGGGAACAGTGCCAGCTCTGATTCCCTTCTTCCTGCTTCCAGAGCAATTTGGTTCCGGTCCCTCTGCAAAGCGGAAAAGACCTGCAACAAAGAGAAAAAGGACAAGGTTAGAATAAGCATTAACCCCCGATTGGCAAGTAAGTGCATCAACATCTTTTACTCTCCAAGGCCTTTTTGACATACGGTCCAAGGATTTTGTCACAGACATTTGTGAAACAGAAACCAAACATTGTTTGAAGTTATTTCTTTGTTGGAACATTGTGATTCGTGGTAATTAAACAGAGACTCATACAGACTACATGCTGTGTTTTGATGTAACAATACAGCACAAGATTTATAAAGACTTCTGGCTTAAGTGAAAGTGAGTTGTAAAAAGCAAACGCCTATCACACAACTGATTTAACTGTTTGTGCATGAACATTTGTAAACTTGACAGTGGTTTATTTTTGTCACTTTAGTAAAGCATCACGCCTTGTAGAGAATCGCATCATTATAGAAAGTCCCACCTGGAAGCAAAAGACCAGGAACAGAGAGGTACTTAGTAGAGTCAAGAAATCTGATAGTTTGTTGAAGGAGTCAGGTAATAGGTTAGAGTTAGGTTAAACTGACCTGTTCTTTGTTTATGTTTTATTAGATACGAGTTCTCACATCCAGCCTGACTGAGCCCCAGTTTACATCTAATCAGCAGACGAGATCGTACACAGGAGCAGTGTTATCTCTCTTTTATTATTTTATCCACTTCCCCCCTTCCTTTGAGCTTCTTATCTTTGCACATTGTATACAACTAGTGTGCTGGAACAAGAGGTTTCAGGGTGGGTACGGACTGTCTTCAGAATCCAACAGAACTGTCAGGATACTCAGGTGAGTCGGAGTGTGACACTGTCTTCCCATTCTTGTTGTGGCCTGGCCATGTGGCGGGCAGCCATGTTGTGGAGGGGCAGCCAGTGCTTTTGCAGTAGGACTGCAAGCCTTCTTTGTGGTGGGCATGCCTTCTTGCAGGTTGTTGTTCTGCATGCAATATTTTCTTCTTTTTTTCCAGCAAAAAATGTAGCACATTTTCCTACATTTTCTAATAAATTTGCAATAATATTGATTTGAATTGATTCAATATGTGGCCTAGCCTGTAAAAGGTTTTCCAACCAATAGGCCCAGAGCTACTCATGAGTACATAAAATAACTGTTTCCATGGTGTTTGTTGAATTTAAACATCACTTAGGGCATGGTTGGCATTGGATTACAATACAAAATGTGTTTTCTTTGGTATTTCACTTTTTTCATGTGTGTTAAATAAATGCCTTTGTTGGATGTGTTTCTGGCATTGTTGCATTAAAGCTGTGTCGGTTAGCATGCCTCCTTTTTCTGGCCAGTGTGCGAGTGTGTTTGTAATAGTGGGCCAGCGTTTGCCTTGGCTGAGCCTCCCCATGTAGTCAGGGGCCATTTTTGTAAAGTCTTTGTCCATATAGACCTGCTTGGATTCATTGTTTTCCAGGCCTCCTGCTTGTTGTTGTTCTGTGACTTGTGAGTGACCATGTGGCTGGGACCATTTTGTGGTGGCAGTTAGTGTGCTTTTGCCATAGGCCTGAATATCTTTCCTTTGTTCCTCTTGGCTTATTGCTTCCAAACATTGTCAGCAGTAGCTCCCTTAATTCTGCATCCCACATCATGTGATGCACAATGCCAAACCATTACATTTGTATTTTTGTTGTTGTTGTTCTTCTTTCCTATCCTTCCTGAGTATGCTGTACAGTACACCAACCATGAAAGCCCTTGTTGTTGTCAAAGTGCGACCGCACACTAAGTTATATATTATATTTGTTTGTCTGTACTAGTAGTAATTGAACCACAACAATGAATGCCACATTTCACTGGTTTTCTTCTTGCTTCTTTGCTTCTAGGTGCACAAAAGAGGAGGACACAACATCACCCATTGTCCTGCCAGACTGAAGTCCTGCTGCGCACAATGTCACATGATGTGTGACCACAGACATCTCTTCAACTTGTGCCACTGCGTGCTGCTGACATCTTCAAGATGGCCCTAAAGAAAGGTACCAGGTTAAGTACTAAGAAAGTTGCCAGTGAGAAGAAGGCACTGCCACTTACCAAGACCTGTATGTCACCCAAGACCTTTTTTGGGAAACCAAAAATTGTGCCTGCAGCAGCGATGTCTAGGGAGCAGACTGGCAGCAGCACCCTAGCATCAGTGGACCCACCCCACCAACCTAGGCCCAAGCCCATGTCAGTCGCAGAGGTAGCTAGTCTAATCACGAGTCCAACGCCGACAAGCAGTGATGTTGAAATTGACTTATCGTAATCGCAAAGTAGTACCCAATCAATGCAGGAAACTCAGGTAAGTGGGCAACAACAGTCGCAACCACCCCCAATAGTAGTTGTTCCTCCTGAAGTAGGGGCAGATCAGGAGACTGAGCTTCCTGCAGAGGAAGAAGAAGAGCAAGTCACTCTTTCAGAAGATCTATTGTCTTTCCGATCCACAGCAAGGAAAAGGAGGGTTAGTCCATCAACTTCTTCTGCAAGCCCCCCTTCTGATGATCTAGATGCCACTTGAAAGCCACCCCAGTCTCAGAGGGAGACACGCCACGAGACAAGGCTAGGGAAAAGGAAGGTTCCAGAAAGCCTTAGCGTTATGGAGGTAGATGTAGAAGAGGAGGAGGATGATGATGACCCAGTCATCATGGACATTAGTCCTGCCCCAGTGGAGACCGAAATTACCCCATCCCAAATTGCTGTGAGGGATGTGGCACGATACCACCAACACAGATGATACCACCAACACTACCTCTAGCTTTCATATTTTGCATGGTGCAGTGAGCTAAAAAACGGTGTTGGATCTAGCCCTGATCTCTTGACTGGGTGAGAGTATTCTGTTTAATTCAGAGACTCTGTCCCTCACCACCCCTTGTTGTAAATATTCATATTTTGCCGGCAGCGAACTACATCCACCACAACCATCTCAGTAGAAGTAGGTACTGCAGAGAGTCAAATGTCACGCCCACCTACCAATTCATCCGACATTGCAAGTGGCACCCGCAGCGCCAGAAAATTGATCTGCCCAGTTTGGGACCTTTTCAGTTAGCAAGAAGGAGGTGAACATTATTATATGCTTCATTTGTGGGCAAGGTGTAAGTTGGGGTAAGCTTGGTACAAACTATGGTACCGGTGGCCAAACAACCCATCTGAGAAAACACCACTTGATAAAGTGGGAGGCGTACATTAGTAGGTAAAAAACTGCAGGTGTTGGTGGAGGAGATGAAGAAGAAGAAGAACCAATCATGGTGGAAGGTGAACAAGAGGGAGACATTTCCTCTGTTACACAAAGCAGCCCTGTCTGCAGCAGTGCAGTGGGACCACCCACATCATCATCAACAACATCACAATGGCATAAGAGTTAGGCTGAGACACAAAGGGGTCCAAGGCAAGATAGTATCACAAAAAAAAAGCCTGCATTGAGCATAACATCTGGCGTCAAGAAGATACCTGCATCAGTGGCACCAGAAAAGAAAAAAAATCCAGGCTACCATTCTCAGCATGTTTACGTCAGAGGGGCAGTATGAACGCAACCACCCATCGGCACGTTTGTACAACACGAAGCTGGCTCAAATGTTAGTGCTGGACCTCCTCCCTTTTTCTTTTGTGGAAGGGGTGGGTTTTCTTGAATTTGTGGCAGCCATTTGTCTGAAAATGAAAGATCCCAGCAGGTCGTATTCCGTCAGAGTTGCTATTCCAGCACTACATCGTAACAAACAAGCTTTGCAGCAGAGTGCTGTTCACACTATCCACCTGACAACAGACATGTGAACCAGTTGCCAAGCCACTGATTACATGTGCATCACTGCACACTGAATCTCTTTTGTAGGGGTTAGAGAAAAGTTATCTGCAGGTTTTGACACTGCTGTGATTTTTAATGCCGCTCGGAAACATGCAACTGTGGCCATGTTCATGGAGAAATCTCATACTGCTGCAAATATTTTGGAAGACTTTGACAGCAAAGTCTTTGAATAACTGCGACCAAGAGGGCTTAACTTTGGTTTTGTTGCCACAGATAATGGCAGTAATACAGTTAAAGCCATGGCCTATGGTGGCTCTTTCGGGGTCCTGTGTTTGGCGCACTGCATTAACATCGATGTTCAAGAATTTCTGAAAAAAGAAGACAGTCAACTTACTGACCACCTGCAGAAGACTCTGCACACATTTCAGCCATTCTTTTAAAGCCCGGAAGCAGCTGAGGATCATTCAATGTGATAATAGAATGCCAGTTAAATCACTCATCCAAGAGGTGCCAACATGTTGGAACTCAATTTATTACATGCTTGAACGTCTGTTTGAGCAGTGCAGACCAATCAATTAATATGTCTTGCAAAGAGGGGATGGTACTGTGAAAGGCATGATCATTAAGATGGACTAATGGGGCCTAGTTGTATGCCTGACAGAGATGCTACTTCCTTTCAAGGTCTTCACACATGAAGTCAGCAAGGAGGACTGTACTATGGGCCAAGCTATCAATCAATCAATCAATCAATCAATCAGAGTACTTGTAAAGCGCCCCACTTACCTGTGAGGGTCCCAAGGCGCTGAGAGGAGGGGGGTGCTGCTACTGCTTAAAGAGTCAGGTCTTGAGGAGCCTTATGAAGGCGAGTAGGTCTTGGGTCTGCCGTATGTGGGTAGGGAGGGTAGGGAGGGTGTTCCAGGTCTTTGCGGCAAGGTAGGAGAAGGATCTGCCGCCGGAGGTCATCCATTGAATGCAGGGGGCAGCGGCGAGGGCGAGGCTGGCGGAGCTGAGCTGGCGGGTGTGGGTGTGGAAGCTGAGTCTGCTGTTCAGGTAGGCTGGTCCTTCATTGTGGACTGCTTTGTGTGCGTGGGTGAGGAGCTTGAAGGTGATCCTCTTGTCAAAGGGGAGCCAGTGTTGGTCTCTCAGGTGGAGGGTGATGTGGTTGCGGCGGGGGACGTTGACGATCAGTCAGGTGGAGGCGTTTTGTATGCGTTGTAGTCGTCGTAGGTGTCTAGCTGGGATTCCTGCATAGAGTATGTTGCCGTAGTCCAGTCTGCTGCTGACGAGGCCCTGTGTCACCATTCTTCTTGTTTCGGTCGGGATTCACTTGTAGATCCTGCGGAGCTTGCGGAGGGTGCTGTAGCAGGAGGAGGAGACTACGTTGACCTGCTTAGATATAGAGAAGGAGGAGTCGAGGATGAAGCCTAGGTTGCGTGCATGGTCAGTGGGTGTTGGTGCTGTTCCCAGTGTGGTCGGCCACCAGGAGTCGTCCCAGGCTGAGGGGGTGGGCTCGAGGATGAGGACCTCTGTCTTGTCCGAGTTCAGCTTCAGACGACTGCTCCTTATCCAGTCGGCAACGGCCTTCATTCCATTGTGGACGTTGGTTTTGTTTGTGTGTGGGTTCTTGGTGAGGGAGAGGATGAGCTGGGTGTCGTCGGCGTAGGAGATGATGTTGAGGTCGTGATGGAGAGCCGTTTGCGTGAGGGGGCCCATGTAGACGTTGAACAGCGTCGGGCTGAGGGATGAGCCCTGGGGGACACCGCAGATGATATTGGTGGTTTCGGATCGGAAGGGTGGGAGGCGGACGCTCTGGGTTCTGCTGGCGAGGAAGGACATGGTCCAGTCGAGAGCCTTCTCTTGATTCCGGCTTCTAGGAGGCGTGTCTTTAGAGTGTGATGGCAGACCGTGTTGAAAGCGGCTGACAGGTCCAGGAGGATGAGGGCTGATGTTTCGCCGTTGTCTAGTTGGCGCCTGATGTCGTTTGTAGTGGCGATGTGGCGGTTGGCTCGGTGCTGTGGTTTCGTCTGAATCCGGACTGGGACGGGTCCAAGATGTTGTTGTCTTCCAGGTGGCGGGCCAGTTGCATGTTGACGATTTTCTCAATGACCTTTGCCGGGAAGGGGAGCAGGGAGATGGACCGGAAGTTCTTGAGGTCCTTGGGGTCCGCTTTGGGCGTCTTGAGGAGGGCGTTGATTTCGGCGAGATGTTGATGACCTTTCATAGTTGGGGTGCGATGGCTGCGTCTGCTTCGTTGAATACGTGGTGAGGGCACGGGTCAGACGGAGATCCCGAGTGGATGGAGTTCATGACCTCGTGTGTCTTGTCATCGTTGACGTTGGACCAGGAGGTCAGGCAGTTGGCGCTTGTGGTGTTCACAGGGGGGCTGGAGTCTGGCGTAGTCGGTGGCGGTCGTGGTGTTGAAGCTGTCGTGGATGTCAGCGATCTTGCGGTGGAAGAAGATGGCCAGTGAGTCGCACAGTTCGTGTGAGGGCAGAATACCGTTGGCATTGGAGCTGGGGTTGGAGAGTTCCTTTACGATGCTGAAGAGCTCTTTGCTGTCGTGTGCATTGTTATCCAAGCGGTCTTTGAAGGAGGATCTCTTGGCTAATCTGATGAGGTGGTGGTGTCTGCGGGTGGCGTCCTTGTGGGCTGTGTGGTTGTCCGGTGTGCGTTCGTGGAGCCATGTCTTCTCCCGTTTCCGGCATGCACTTTCGGAGGTCTGGAGCTCGTCGGTGAACCAGGTGGCTCTCTTGTTGGCGTGGCCGTTGGAGCGTTTCTTGAGCGGGCCGAGGGTGTTGGCGCAGTCGTCGATCCACTGTCTGAGGTTGTGAGCTGCGGCGTCTGGGGTGGTGGGGTTGCACATGCTACAGGAACAGCTGAAGGGGGTGTCTGCAATGTATGCAGGTGTGTAGGAAAAAAAGAAGCATATGAGAGCTTAATCCTTTGCTTATCTGAAAATACAAGGGTGCAAAGAGGCATTTTCTCATCTAACCAATACATTTGTGTCACAATTCTTGATCCACGGTACAAACCATTACTGCACACTTTCATTCCTTTTTCAGATGGAGATGCTGCTAGCTACAAAACCTGGATATCTATGCAAGCCAGTCTGCTAGAAAAAGAACAGACAGGAATTGGAGGCCTGCTCCTCCAGGGCACAAGTACTGCAGGTCAGCCTTCAAGTTCAACTTTAGGAGCCTGAGGGCAGTGTGATTGGCTCACTGGACCCAAAACCACCAACAACACCAAGAACAACATCAACAAGAACAGTAGCATCAGCCCCAAAAAGGGCACAAGAATGGTTTCTACAGGCAGGGCTTAAGTCCAGTGCTGAGGCAAAGGCAAAAGAGGCCAAGCAAAGGGGAGCACCCATGAGCATTGAGCGGATGGTCCAGGCCTATCTGGATGACCCAACAGAGGTCTACTTTGATCAAAACCCATTGCTGTATTGGTATGGGAAAATGTGCCAATGCCAGTGCTCAGCAAACTATCTGGCTTGCCATGTCACAAGTGTCTCTTCTGAGTGTGTTTTTAGTGCTGCTGGTGCCATTCTAACAGTGAGTTGCCACAAAACGTAGAGAGGTTAACCATGATCAAATGAATCAGCATTTTATACCATACCACCATACCTGAAGTAGCACAGCAGGAAGATGATGAAGGCGACTCATGTAATGGAATTAGTGTGTTAGGTGACCTACTTCTGGTTGAACCACTAAAGTTTGAGGACGAGCTCTACTTGACAACTAGGCTTTCGAGTTACTTTCTTTCTTCCTTTGATTCCCTCGAAAAAGCCCTCCAAAAAGATACAGCTAAGAAATATTATTTACTTTATTATTTGTGTGTGTGACTTTCTTTCTGGTTTGAATCATAACTAATCCATCACCACTGTCTTCCTCTTTTATTGTCAGATTGGAGTTGAAACTGTGTGCAGTCAGTGAAGAAGTAAGTCTACCCTCTGAGTCCTGACTCACCCTAAATCCATTTCCCTCAAGCCAGACATTGGATAGAGAATAAAACAACAAATGTGAAATGTGTGCCTGCCTCGAGTCCCTCCAAACCTAACTATATATCTATCCTCCTTTCCAAGCCTAGAGGGACTGCCCCGGAAGAGCAGGTAAATGATGGCATGCATTGCACGCTGACTCTGAGTGACTGGTGTTTGTGTTGTGCATGATGTCTACTAGTATTTAATCTACTCACAAAAAAATGACTCAAGTCAATGTTTCCCTTCTTGTTCAAAAACAAAAGTGTACTTCTGTAGGCTGATCCATTACTTTTTTGTTTCTGGACTCACTTGGGACAGTCAGTAGGATCAGATATAACTCAGGGCATTTCATGAAGTGGCCTAAAAGGTAAACAACAACACCAGACTTACATGTCTGTGTAGTGGTGGAGGCGAATGTGGTGTTGGTGTGACTGACAGTGGTGCATTGAATTTGAAAATGCTATGTTGCTGTATATGTGTGCTCAGTGCTGTCTGGCACAAATTCTAATCTAAGTGGAGGTTGGGTGGGCAGGTCTACTCCTGTTGTTGAAGGTAACTGCTTGAAACAGACATGATTGATTTAGCCATGCTGCCTCTAAATGTTTTCTTGGTGCGCTCCTCCTTAATTTATGCAGTTTAACAGTTTAACTTTAGTTTTCTCCTTGATTTTTCAATATCCACTTTGTTTTTCCATCTACAGGCTTTACCCTGCGCTGTACTGGGAAAAGCAACTCAAGCTTACCTTACCAAACCGCATCCGACAAGCAGGCACCCAAGATTGATAGACAGACAGTCCAAGGAAGGACCAAGAGGAATGCCGAGATGCAGCTCCCAATTTGGCAATAATTATAGTATCATTTCATTTGATACATTTTTTTCTCTTCAATTATTACGACTGTGGGTGTTGTTGTTTGTGTTTGCTTATATTTGACTCCTACAGATATTTTTTAATGTTCTTTGCTAGCTTTCAAAAGAAGCCCGGTACAACAGAACATAAAATGTATGTAACTTGTGTCTCTCTGGGGGGGGACAGGCACGGCAATTGCATAATAATTATTGATATACTGCTGTCCTGTACTACTAGTTTAGAACTACTCATCAAGTCATCATCATGCTTGCATTTCCTTTTCTCCCTTAACAGATGTATAATGGGCAGCTGGCAAGATTGTGTGTTGTCCATGTGTAGTGTTTGTCTTTGTCAAACCTTTTCCTCAAATCCCCCTTCCCAATGATTCATCAAACCCTAACCCTCTTCCCCCGGGCAGTGTGATTTATACTGAGGTGTGACTAAATTAAATTTACACCATTTATTGATCACATCCTTGCTGTGGTGGATGTGGTGAAAGCAACATTACCTCAAGGCAGGGCGAGGATCTTCTTATGCTCTAAGTATATATACTTTAGCCCACACTGGCAATATTAGATTGCCCACCCATGCACAGTATTCAATATTCAATTTTTCTTCCAGAGGAACTTAATCCATCATAATATTAGAATTGGTTGCCAGCATTAAGTCCTCAATCATCCTAGTTCCAGCACTAAAGGTTACGAAGTCACGTGTCCGCTTCATCATAGCTCGAGTTGACTTCAGTTTGTAACTTGTACTAGGCCAGCCCTCCAAGCAGTCCGGTTTATTTTACTTTAGCATTGCTTATCATCATGGTTTCTTGTTTGGCAGTCTTCTTATGTACTGTACTTCTACTACTTGTTCCAGAGTCTCCCTCAGGTGACTGACTCTCTCATTTTTCCAAATGCTACTGTCAGTGTCTACTACTGCTACCACTAACATGGCACCTTTGGAAACCAAACCATCACCATGCAGCCATCGCTTCACCTAAGTGTAATTGAACACCAATCACAGGTAAGAGAAGATGTTTGGGGGAGGCATAATACTATGGAAGATAATTAATTAATTCACACACCCACACCCTTCTGAGTCCATAGGGGATTTAGTTGCAGACTGCATAGACTAGGAGTGGACACCAATAGTACTAGTAGGACAAGTCACAAGTGAGGGTACTGCATCTATCTGTTGGTGTGTTACACTATAGACAGATTATTTCAATCAAAAACTGGCTGCGGTCCTGCTGCAGCAAGGGAGACAGTGTGAAGTAAAAGAGTACCCCCACACAAAACATTTTCATCATATGTAAACTATAAATAATGTATTCCCCTAACAAATAAACTAACTAGAATGAAAACAACACCTGATTCACCTGATTCACCACTCTCCCTAACCTGTCCATGAGTCCAATGTCCATAAATTAAAATGTCCATAAAAAACCCAACTTTTTCACAATGCCCAATTCCCACCCACAAAAAAAGATTAAAAAAGGGGCAACGCAACTGAGTTCTAGCTGCGGGCTCGCCGGATCTTCCTCTCCAGGGTGTTTATCGCTCCTCTAGGCATGCCATCCGGAGGAGTATGCAGCTCTGAAATGTCTTGCAGTTGCATGAACAGGGGTGAGCAGCAGTGTTTAAAGAAGTGCGTCAGGCGGCTGCCAGACCAGGGGGCCGTAGGATGTCGGACCACCGGTGAGTCAGTTGGTTGTGGGTGCGCCGGACCCCAGAGCAGCGAAACACTGCCCATCGCACCCTTGCCCACCGGCGGTCACACTCCTGGATCCCATAGCCTGAAACAGGCCTGCCGCCTGTTACCAAGCTTAAGGGGAGGGGGCGCTGCACAAAAAGGGCAGCCAACTCCACCTCAGAGAATAAGGCCTGGGGCTGAACCCCTTCCGATCGCCGGCTCCTGGTCACACTCTTAAGGGGTCATTTGGATAGCGGGCGGTGTCGATCTGCCCGCTAAAAACCTTCGCCCACTTAGGATTTCCCCCGCAGAGTCGACCGGGCGGAAAAGCTGCTAACATGGTGCCGTGCCTGGGAGACACAGTGTTGTAACTTACCCAATGGTATGTCCCTGCACCCATGTGTCCTTTCCCCCCTCCCATTCAGCTGTACTTGGTACACCCCATGTGTCAACAGGCGCTCGCTCTGGAATGTTGACAGAGCAGCGCCGCTCCCTGATGACAGCTGACGACATCCATGTGTTTATCTTAACAAATAAAGAACCTTTTATCTTACTATGTAGTGCTGTGATTACTACATTCTTTGGCGACGAGGACGAGGAAAGCTGTGCCAGGGACAGCGGATGTCGTCCCCCTGGTGAATTTATTGCTGTCAAGAAAATAATAAGTAGACGTTTCCATGAGGCGAGATTGAAGTGGAAAAGAAAAAAAAAACGGATTGAAGCGTCGGAAAAAAGAAAATAAAGCAGCGCGAGCGTGAGAAGGGAGCTGACCCCAATGATCTTCAAGTAAGAGGTTGAACTTTAATAGCGACCACCTCCCTGTGCATCAGCCCATTATAGATCTCCAAGGGTGGTGGGGAACGATAATCGGGTGTCGGGCCGGGCACCGTGACTTCCTAGCACCCAGTCTAAATAAGGCTATTGGCATCAGCGCGCTTGTGATAAAGTTGTGTGTCATTCCGGGCACAGGGGGGCGCGTAGGCTGAGCGCGAAGGAAAGGACGGCGTCTGAGAGGAATCGTTCACATCTTTACAGGCGGCGAGAGAAAAAAGAAAAGAAAGTAGTCAAGGAGACGCGCTGCGCTCTGCGCAAAGAGGAACATGAAACTTGTGGCGCGAAGGTGAAAGTAAAAGCTTAACTTTCTGTCAGGTCTACGATGTGAGGCGGCGTGTTTGCCTTGAGGTCGTCTCGCATCGAGTATCACACCGCCTGACACAATTCACGCCCCAGAGCTTGATATAGAGAGAGCAACGGACTTACTGTGGGGAGAAGCTCACTAATCTTCACCGCGCTATTCCCCCGAGCTCTTCCGACGTGACTGGAGGAGATTGTGTGAGGGGAAGTCGCCTCAACAGGAAGGTCCCGCCAGTGGGTGGGGGCCAGAGGCCTCATTGGTCTGTAAAGTAGTTTCTTGTGGAAGTAGAAAGGGGACTGTTAAAACTTCTTTCATTACTGCTTTCTCTTATACCTTAGCTGGGTTCATGGAGGGGTGATTATAATTATTTTGGTTACACATGGAATTATTGCAGTGCCTCATGTATTAAAAAAAATTACCTGCACTTTAGCTACCTTTACGTTCTGTCCTGCAGGAAAGGTCCTTTTCAGGTAGCTTAGCTACTGCATGGCAATGGCGGGGGCGGGTATGAGTCAACCTCCCCCCTTTCTAAATGAGTTAGGAGAACCTGTCATTCCATGGAGGAGGTGGGAAGGCATTTTCAAATCGTATCTGTTTGCCATAGGTGGTAGCAATTACACCAATATACGTAAGCAACACATACTTCTCCACAACTTGGGAACTCATGGGAGAAAGATCTATGAAGACATAACAGGGAGGTTAGTGGAGGACGACCAGGAGGAAGTGGAGGAAGGTGTCAATGTATATGAAAGCACACTCAGGGAACTGGGGGCTCATTTTAAGGAGAAAATAAATGTGGTGATGGAAAGGCACACGTTTTTTAAGAGGGTGCAGAAGAGGGAAGAAAAAGTGAGCAATTACATAGCAGTACTGAGAGGGTTGTCAGCCACATGCGAATTTGGGCAACTCACTGACTCATTGATCAGAGATCAACTGGTGAGGTGCACTAATGACACCAAGACTCAAGAGGAGTTACTCACCAAGAATCCTAACCTAGATGAAGCCATTAACATAGCCAAGGGTCTGGAACATACCGCGAGGTGCATTAGGGAAATGAAATCACCAGAGGGGACAAACAAAGAGAGGACCGAAAACAAGTCTAGTACAGAGGGAGAAACCGTCTGTAAAGTAGGGGACAAGAACAAAGAAGTGATTCGTAGTAAGTCAGGCCCTATAGTGTGTTTCAAATGTGGCAGCCCCAATCATTTGGCAAGTAACTGGAAGTGCCCTGCTAGGAATGTGCAGTGTAGGAAGTGCAAGAGGTGGGGACACTTCTCTAAAGTGTGTAAAACTCCAGGCAAAGCTGTGCATGTCATTAAAGAAACCACTCAAGGGGAGGAAGGGGAGAGATCATATGTTTTTCAAGTAAGTGGGGATGAGGAAGATGACGTGAACATGTATCCCAAATGTGATGTTCTTCTAGACGGAGTGAAGTTTAGTATGTATGCTGATTCCTGCTCCCCCTACACCCTGGTGGATAAAAATGTTTTTGAGGAAAAGTTTGCTAACCATCCGGTAAAATTGTTGCAACCTGACATTAGTCCCAAGGGGTACAATGAAGGGAGAATACCACTAGAGGGCATGTTGACGATGAGGATTTCCTTTAAGGATAGACATACGGTGGGAAAGGTGTATGTATCCTCCAGGGTCTCAACCCTGCTGGGCTGGAAGCATCAGAAACAGTTAGGTATCACCCTAGACCCGAATAACAAAGAACAAGTGTTGTTAATTGACCCCATGGGCATAGCAGGAAATCTTACAGAAGAGTTTAAAGAAGTGTTCAGTGACAATTTGGGAGTGTTTAAGAATTATATGCACAAGATCATCCTCAAGGAGGGGGCAGAACCTGTAGTGCACAAGACTAGATCCATACCATTGCGCATGAGAGAACCACTTGAGCAGGAACTTCAGAGACTGATCAGTCAGGGAGTTATCGAAGAAATAGAAAGTTCCGCTTGGTTGGCCCCGATTGTGATCACGGCAAAAGATGGAGGGAACACAATAAGGCTCTGTGTGGACCTGAGAGGCCTCAACGCCAACATCCTGGTGGACAGATATCCCCTTCCCAGGATAGGCGAAATGTTGAGCACGATTAAAGGAGCAAAGTATTTCAGTGTGCTGGATTTATCCTCAGCCTATTATCAAATCAGACTTCACCCGGATTCTCAATTGCTCACTGCATTCACAACCCCGTTTGGAAACTTTAAGTTCTTGCGCATGCCATTTGGTTTGGCGTCAGCGGCTGCGGCCTTACAAAGAGTCATACAACATGTATTAAAGGACTGCCTGAACACCCTTTGCTTCCAAGATGACATACTAATCTACGGGGGCAATGAAGCGGAGCACAATGAGATGGCAAAGGAGGTGTTGAGAAAATTGAGAGAGGTGGGATTCACCACCAAACCTTCAAAATGTAAGCTAGGAGTATGCTCTGTAGACTACCTAGGACACACCCTTTCGGAAGAAGGGATCAAGCCGAAGAGTGATCTAATCAGAGCGGTGAGAGACGCTCCTACTCCAAAGTGTAAAGAGGACATTCTGTCATTTCTGGGTCTTGCTGAATACATGACCAAGTTCATTAAGGATTTTGCGATGGTGGAGGCGTGGCTTGGACGCCGATCGGGATGGCGGCCTGAGCTCGCAGCTCCGCGCGGAATCCCGCTAATTCTCCTGATTTCTGCACCCTGGGCGACCCGTGGTCGACACTCCTGCCCTACAAAGTATAGGGGGACCATTGGGCGTCGGCAGAAAGTTGCTGGGGGACTGTTGGCCCCGAGGAGACCCTGATGAGCGGCGGCTGAGGTGTCGCCGAGAGTGAGAAGAAAATGGCGGCGGAGCAGACGGGCGGCTCCGGACGTCGGAACTGAGCGGCCTTGGTGCTGACTGGTGGAGGGCTCTGCAGCCGAGAGATCGAAGAGGTAGGGACTGGGGCGACAGTCCTGAAGATCGGGGGACAGGGGACCCGGCTCCGTTTGGACTTTTGAGGACACCTGCTGGCCGCTATCCCTCCCTCTTCCCTTCCTCCTCCAGGTTCACGAGGGGGCAGATCGGACAGTGCTCACCCACTGGGCACTTGGAGCTGCGGGCGTCGGCGGTGGCGCCTGATCCTGCTCGATATTGGGAAGTTGGCACCGACGCACGAGTGCCGGGACTGGACGGGTTTCCTGGCCTGTGACGCAGTACCCTAAGATGGCGGCTATGGGAGGGCCGGTGGCCGTGGAGCACGGACACGGGGACCGGGCGGCGCTGTCCCAGGTGGGCGAGACCCCCCCGCCGGAGTTGGACCAAGAGCAGCGACTGAATCGACGCTTGGATGCCATACTGGACGCGATCGCCTCGACCAAGGAGGCGTTGCAACAGGGCATCGCGCAAGTAGCCACGGGGCTGGGGCTATTGCGAGCGGACCATGCGAAGCTGGCGGATAAGGTCAAGGACCATGATCAGCTGCTGTTGGACCTGAAACCGTCGGTGGTGACCGCGGAGCATAAGATCACGGACATCCTGGCCCGGCTGGATTCGCTGGAGCGACGTGCGTAGGATGCTGAAGGCCGCAATAAGAGGAATAACGTGCGGGTCGTAGGCCTGCCGGAACGAATTGAGGGGGAGGATGCGGTGGCCTACATGGAGGACTGGTTTCGGACTGTGGTGGCGCCGGAGGGGCTTACTCCTTTCTTCACCCTGGATCGAGCCCATAGGGTGCCTGCTCGCCCGCCGGGTCTTGGCCGCCCCCCTCGACCGATGGTGGTGCGGCTCCTCCATTACAAGGATCGGGACCTCCTCATCCAGAGGGCTCGGACGTCGGGCCCGTTTGAGGTGGAGAACAGCAGGGTCACAATCTTCCCGGACTACACCCAGGCGGTCCAACGAAATAGAGCATCGTTCCTGGCGGTGAAGAAGGAGCTGCGAGAGGAGGGCATTCAATACTCCTTGCTCTTCCCGGCCAAGCTGCGGGTCATCCTGGATGAGACCACGCACTTCTTTCAGACTCCGGATGAGGCATGGCAGTGGCTGGAGTCGTACAGAGCGGGGACGGATAGGTCGCACAAAAGTAGGCGAGATCGGCCTAAACTGCCTCAGATCAGACAATCGCAACGCATTCGGTCCCGCAATAGGCGCCAGCGGGAGAAACGGGAGGCCCAAATGGCTGCGGAGAAGAGAGATGCACTCGCAGCGACGGCGGCCATTACGGGGTCGCAGCAGGAAAGTGAACTGGCGGAGACAGACTCTGGCGGCGAGGGCAGCAGGACAGGAGAGGACCTTTCGGAAGCGGAAAGCTCGAAGGGGCCGGTGGTGACCCCCCAGACTTCTGATGGGATATTTCACGGTTGAGGCTGTGTTGGGACTTGGACGAGATCTGATGGTAGGGCGGTATCCTGTTGGAGATGGGTGGGTTGCCGGGTAGGGTGCCACGGGGGCAGGACGGGATGGAGCGCGAGGCGTGGGCTCCGCTAGCTGGGGTCGGCGATAACTCACCCCCCTAGGGCCCTTAAGGCCTTCTGTGGTGGAGACCACAGGTTAGGAGAATGTGTGGTTGGTTTGAGGTTTGGATCGGGGCTGACACTGGGTTTGTGGGCTCTGTCCTGGAGAGTGGGGTTTGGGGTGTTTTTCTTTTCAGAGTTTGTTTCGGGGGGGGCAACTGCTTTGGTGGGGATGTGAACTGGCGTTCTTTGACCTGGACTGTTCGCTGCTGGTATGGGGACGTTACCTAATTTAAAATGCCTAACGTGGAATGTCCGGGGGCTACGAACCATGGTCAAGCACCACAAGGATCACGCATATCTGGTGCGCAGGGGGGTCCAGATTGCTATGCTACAAGAGACCCATCTGACAAAAAAGGAATGTGCTGCGTTGCAGAAAAGATGGCGGGCCAGGTGTTCGGCACCACTTATTCAGCCTATGCCAGGGGGGTGTTGATTTGGGTGAGAGCGGGGATACCGTTCCAGGTGCTGAACCAAGTGGTGGACCCTGATGGCAGGTTTGTGGCGGTAGAGGGGCGGTTGTATGGTAGGGATGTGGTTCTCTGTTGTGTGTATGCGCCAAATACTGATCAGGCCCGATTCTTCGATGGCCTTTCTGGGTCCTTGGCCTCTTTCCTAGCGGGCCCGGTGGTACTTGGGGGGGATTTTAACTCGATTACGGATGTGGTCTTGGATAGGTCTCACCCCCCCCTTGTTGATTCCCCGGTACGTAAGTTGGCCATGCATAGGAAGGATTGGCAGGACAGGTGGGGGTTGCTGGATGTGTGGCGGGAACAGCACAGGGACACCAGGGACTATTCCTTTTACTCGGCTCTCCATGCGCTACACGTGAGGATAGATTCAGTGCTCTGTGGCGGATCCCTGGCCCCATTGATCTCACACACGGAATACTTGGCTAGAACCATTTCGGACCATAATCCCCTATTGGTACATATCCAGTGGCAACGGGAGCGCTCGGCGATTCCAACATGGCGACTCCGGCCTGACACGTTGGAGGACTCAGTGTTTAGAGAGGCTGTCCAGCAGGGCATCGATCATTACTTTGGCGAGAACGAGGGTACGGCCACGTGTAGGTCCACTGAATGGGATGCGATGAAAGTGGTGGTGAGAGGGGTATGCCTGGGTCGGTTTTCGAATGCTCGCACGACTGTGTTGAATGCACTTGCGAAAGCGGAGGAGAATCTGAGGGACTTGGAACGGCGCAGGCCGTCCAGGCCGGACTTGCAGGCCCGGTTGTTGGAGGCGAAGGAGGTGGTCGCCGCCGAAACGGAGCGGTTGAGATGTTACGACTACAGGCAATACGCCATCAGAGCGCATGCTGAACGGGATAAGGTGGGCACGCTCTTGGCCAGACTCGCTAACCCTGAACTTAGGGGCTGCCCGGTCCTTAGCATCAACAACGCACTGGGGGAGACGGTATACTCTCAGGCAGCGGTGTTGGAGTGCTTTCGTGTGTATTACGAAGAATTGTACCAGAGCCAGTTGGGAGTGGAGGCCCAGGAAATTACGGAGTACCTAGAGGCGAGGCAGCTTCCGGTCCTTGACGAGGAGGACGCGAAAGAGTTGGGCGGTCCGATTGCGCTTACTGAAATACGGGCGGCCATTAAAAATATGGCTCGGAATAAAACGCCCGGGGTGGACGGGCTACCGATCGAATTCTACCAGCAGTTTGTAGACTGCCTGGCGCCCAGACTGCTGGTGGTGTACACGGAGGCTTATGAGTTAGGGGGTTTGCCTGGATCCATGAGGGAGGCTTTGATTGTGCCGCTCCTAAAGCCCGGCAGGGATGCCACGGATGTGAGGTCCTATTGCCCGTTGTCCATGTTGACGGTGGACTACAAAATCCTGAGCCGGATTCTGGCCGCCAGGCTGGCTCCACACATGACGGGCCTGGTACACAGGGATCAGGCAGGGTTTATCCCCACGAGGAGCACGGCGTTGAATATCCGTCGCCTGGTTGGGATAATGGACGCCATTCTGGACGAGGATGGGACCCAAGCGGTCTTATCAGTGGACATAGAGAAGGCATTCGATAGTTTGGAGTGGGTCTTTCTGGATGGAGTGCTGGAGAGGTTTGGCATAGGCGATGGGTTCTGCCGGTGGACGAAGGTCTTGTACTCCTCAGCGACGGCGCGGGTGCGCTTGGGTGGTTTGGTGTCTGCGGCGTACCCGGTGGGTAGGGGCACGAGACATGGGTGCTCCCTTTCCTCCCTCCTGTTCGCTCTGGCGATGGAACCCTTGGCGGTCCATGCTAGGTCGGGTGACAGATACGCGGGGATACATAGCGGCGGGCGGCTACATCACATCTCGCTATATGCGGATGACCTGCTGCTGTATTTAGACGATACGGAGCGGGCCCTGGAAGGAGCGATGAACCTGTTGTCGGAGTTTGGCCAGTTGTCGGGCCTTAAGGTTAACTGGGCGAAGACCTGTGTGTTCCCGCTGAGAGCAGAGTCGCCCTGCCCCGCTCGTGACTTGGGGGTGGTCTGGGAGCCATCTTGTTTCACTTATCTGGGAGTCCGTATCTACCATGTGGCCACGGACCTATTAGATGGCAATATTGGTCGGTGCGTGCGGGCGCTGAGGGGCAGCATGTCCTTTTGGTCGACCCTCCCGCTGACGGTTCTGGGAAGAATTGCTCTTTTGAAAATGGTGGCGCTCCCCCGACTCCTGTACTACTTCCGGACGCTTCCCATTTGGATTCCTCAGAGGATCTTTAGGGACCTGAGGACGATGATAATTGGTTTCCTGTGGGGACATGGCCGCCGTAGAGTGGCTTTGAGCACGTTGCTACGCCCCAAGACTGAGGGGGGGATGGCTGTTCCTGATTTTGAACTGTATTACTTGGCGGCGCAACTCCAGGTTCTCACGCAACATGTGGCCCGGGTGTTTAGGGGACCGGAGTGTGATCGGGAGTTGGGGATACAGCGCCATGTGCTGTCCTATATCGTTATGCAGCAGAGGCTGGAGCTGCGGGGCCTCACAATGGAGGAACGGACGCTCAGGCTGTGCTGGCAGAGGAGTCTTAGGAGGGCGAGGGCGACTCGGCCTTACGCGCCGGAAATACCGATTGGCATGCTGACGGCCCTTCCACACGGGGGCGATTGGTCCCCTTTGTTGGAATGGGAGGAGGCGGGACTTCAGGTGGTGGGAGATCTATATGTCGATGGGACTTTGGTGCCCTTTGGAGCCCTTCAGGAACAGTTCGGGCTGTCTGATGGGGGCTTTCTCCTGCATGCGGCGGTGGTAGCGGCTATACAGAAGCACTGGAAGGGAGGGCTCATGGAACCGGACACCACAATGGCGTGCCAATACGTGGTGATGGCAGCGGGCACCTTTAAGGCTGTGACCTGCCTCCATAACAGGATGTTGCACGAGGGACTGGAACCGCTCCAGGGGCTCAAAGTTAAATGGGAGGAGAGTGTGGGCAGGCCTATTCCGGACACGGTATGGAGCCATATTTTACGGCGCACATGGAAAGGCACGAGGAATGCGCGTTTCCAACAAGTGCATTTCTTTGTGCTACATAGGGCCTATCCGACCCCGGAAAAAATACGGCGGTACTTCCAGGTGCAGGACGCACGGGCCCGAGATGTTCGTCCCCGGAGGCGGACATGGATCATTTGTTTTGGGGTTGTTCACATTTGGAGGCCTATTGGGCGGAGGTGGGGGATCTCCTAAACGATGTGACCGACAGGGAAGTAGACTTCGACATGGCGGCGTGTCTGTTGCTCTGGTTCCCGCACACCAAACGAGCAAATTTATTGACCTGGGTTTGATACTGGCACAAAGAGAGATCTCATGGCATTGGAAGTCCAGTGAGGAGGTGGAAGAATGAATTGTTGCGGTGGTCTGATTGTGAGAGTGTGCTCAGAATGAAGCAGGCTGTCAAGCTTGGTAATGAGAAGGCCTTGGATGCAGCGCGTGCGTGGGAATTGGTGGTGCAAGCCTTGCGTGACTCGTTAGTGGAAGACGAGGATTGAGTGGATGGAACCTGTGGACACCGCGAGGCATTCTAACTCAGAGGTGTCATTGACACTGTAGCGGGGATCCATACTACACTTATGTACAGGACACACACCATTAGCAGTTGCCGGGGAGGGGACATTGGGGGGTTGTTCGTGGGAGTTCGGGGGGGGCCGGAAGCCAGGGGGTTGGTTGACCGCGATGGTGACTCTGAGCTGAGGAGGGCCAGTGGGGCGTAGGCGATGAGCGGGAGGTGGCAGAGGGGAGCGGATCAGATGTGGTAGGCCCCACAGAGCGCGGGACGGGTCTGGAAGCGGCTAATAGCATTGACTTGCACATGTGGGATGGCTGACGCTGTTATTTGTTGCGGGTGGGGGGGTAAAATGCAGATACGAAAAACGCTCTTTCGACCATGGTCCCTAAGGGACACTCACCGTGATGCCTTCCTGTTATCTGAGGTACTATGCCGCCCGGCCTCCGGGATGCGGGCTGAATGGCTGTGTATGGTATACGTCTTATTGATTGAACGGGGGGACATTACGAGTGGACTGGTTGAGCCATTGTATTCTGTGGTTTCTAATTCTGCAATAAAAACAGATTTAAAAAAAAAAAAGGATTTTGCGATGGTGTCACAGCCATTAAGAGACTTGATCAAAAAAGACAGTGTTTTCAATTGGGGCAAAGAACAAGAGATGGCAATGAAAGGCATTAAGAAGGCCATCATCGAGGCCCCATTCATTGGGAAGTTTGACCCTAATGGAGTGACCATCATCTCAACGGATGCCAGCAACCGAGGTTTAGGGGCCACCCTAGCACAAAGAGAGGGGAGCAAAATCAACGTGGTGGCCTTTGCATCCCGGACTCTCACTGCATCAGAAAAAAACTACTCTACTATAGAGAAAGAAGCACTAGCGGTCTATTGGGCAGTCTGCCACTACAAATTTTTCATCTGGGGAACTCCTTTTGAAGTGCAGACCGATCATAAACCATTGGTCTCATTGTTCACAAAAAAAGATATGGAATGCATGACGCCTCGTATAGCCAAATGGGCAGTGGGATTACAAGCCTACAACTTCAGAGTGTCATGCATTCCAGGACAGCAGAATAGGGTAGCTGATTTCCTGTCAAGAGCGCCGGCGGAGGAAGAGGTGGAAGAGGAGCCGAGAGGTGACCCAATTCTGGAGTTGCGCCTAGCAGCTATAGAAAAGAATACCTGGGAAACTCAGATGGGACAGGATGAAATACTGAAGAAAGTAAGGAGGTATATACTCACGGGATGGCCGAAGAAGTGTAAGGACATGGAGACGGAGATCCAGCCATATTGGAACGTGAGAGAGGATCTATCAGTGGAGGGTGATGTAATAATGAAATCCGGGAAACTAGTCCCTCCAGAAGCATTGAGGAACCAAATAGTGGATCTAGCACACGAAGGTCACTTAGGCAGAAGCCTGAGCAAAGCTAGACTTCGTACGGACTACTGGTTCCCAACGATGGACAGTGAAATGGAGGACAAAGTGCGTGATTGCTACGCGTGCAGCTTGAGTGACAAGTCCAAGACCGTGAGAAGAGCACCCTTGTCACCAGTGGAGGTACCTGAAGCTCCGTGGAACAAGCTAGGCTTAGACATAACTGGGCCGATCCATGGTAGGGGGCCTCAAGACTGGTATCTACTAGTCATGGTGGACTACTATTCCAGTTGGGTGACCTGCAAGGTAGTCCACAACGTGAACACCCGAACGATCATCGAGTTCATGAAAGAGGTGTTCTCAAGAGAAGGAGTGCCTGAGACTCTGGTGACTGATAATGGCGTACAGCTTATCTCAGAAGAAATGAAGGAATTTCTCAAGGACTGTTCTATAGCACACGTCCGCACGCTCCTGTACTGTCCAAAAGCAAACGGCAAGGTGGAAAGAGTAAACCGCATGGTGAAAGAGTGCATACAGCTGGCAAAACAAGCGGGACGGAACATCGAAGAAGCGTTAAGGGACATGCTGTGGGCCTACCATACCACGCCTAAGTCTACCACCGGATGCACACCTTTCGAGCTACTGAGGGGAAGGAAAGCGGGCACCAAACTCACACCCAGTTGGATGGGAAGAAGTCAAATAGTGGAGGCCAACCCCCAGGAGACCAAGAGGAAGATTGAAGCTAATCAACGCAAATACAAAGAGTGGTATGACAAGAAGTGGGGAGCTAAGGAGAGAGGATTCCAGCAAGGACAAAGAGTTTATGTAAAGAAACCGGAGAGACTGAGAATAGGAGGAGACAAGTTCTATGCCCCCAGCACGATCAAGACACTAAACAAGAATTCCGTAGTCATGGAAGATGGTAGGATGTGGAGCCATGACAGGGTAGTGCCAGCAGGAGGGGAAGAATCCAGGTCTCACACGACAAGTTCTGAGGGTGGAGACATCGGAGGGGAGACAAGACTGGACAGGAGAAGTGGCAGGCCAAGGAACGCTCCCCAATGGCATAAACATTTTCAAATGAGATAGCTCCCTGAGGGCAACCCCTGTTAGCTCACCAGGCCAAGCCAGATAGTCCCTAAGCCTGGACAGGGAGGTCCCTACCCTTTCTCTTATCCCCTTGGGGAGAGGGGTTACCCTCTTTATCTGCATCTGTTTTCTACTTCTGTTATCTGTTTCCATAGGGAGGATGATGTGTTGTAACTTACCCAATGGTATGTCCCTGCACCCATGTGTCCTTTCCCCCCTCCCATTCAGCTGTACTTGGTACACCCCATGTGTCAACAGGCGCTCGCTCTGGAATGTTGACAGAGCAGCGCCACTCCCTGATGACAGCTGACGACATCCATGTGTTTATCTTAACAAATAAAGAACCTTTCATCTTACTATGTAGTGCCGTGATTACTACACACAGCCAACCATAATAGCATATATGCGGGGTTGCCATCATGGAAAGGCAGGCGGTTTTTGCCATTGTGGGCCTGTAGAGGGCCCCCAGGGATTCTGGGGGATGTGGGGTACACATGAAGGGTATCTATGGTACCCCCCTGCAGTTCCATGCACAACATGGCAGGCGCCACGCAGTACCTGCCACGTTGTGCATGGAAGTGCACGACATGCCTTCTTGGCATTGCAATGTCAAGAATGCAGGATGCACCCGCCAGTGTGGCGGACGCATCCTAATGTAACCAACGGGACCCCCGCACCAATGGCGGGCGGTCCCATTCCACGAAAGGATGGCGGGCAGAAAAAGCCCGCCCGCCATCCTAATGACCCCCTAAGTCTTAGAATTACTCTTAGCTATGGTTCTAGGGGCGGGCGGAAAAGAAAATTTAGAAGTAAAAAATAAAGTCAAGAGAAGAGGTAGGGAAGTAAAAAAATAAAGTAATAGAAAACAGTACCCAAATGAAGTAAAAGTTGAAACAAAATGCAAAATATACACTTAAGAAGAGAGATGGATAGATAATAAATAAAAAAGATCAGAAAAAAAGTTTTAGAAACAAAGGATTGAAAAGATATTGAGAGGATTCAAAAACAGGCCCCAGAACCATAACAAAAGTAGAACAATAAGATGGCTGCGCCCATTGACGACTGCGTGGTAAAGTTTGCGCAATATTTTTCACCGCTTCGTGGAGTTCCGCATAGCACGGCTACGCGAACTCTGCCCGGGCTTAACAAGCATATAAACTGGCTGCGTAAAAACTGAAAGCGGCAGTGCAAAGTAAAACAAACTACTTCAAGCATACACTTATATAAACTATAAATTCCCCCTCTTTTTTTTTTACAAAGATACCCACCCTCTCCACACACACAACATGTCCACCCCTCTCCCCCAAAAAACTGAACTGACCCAAGTCCCAAATGTCCAATGAAAGTCAAACCCTGTCCCAACTCCCTTCCCACCCTCTCCACAGAACAACAGTAAGTCCCTTCCAACAAAACCAAAAAAAAGGGTTAGAAGAGGGCATTATAAAGCTAGTCAAGGCTCTGCTCCATCGCGGTGAGCCAGCCCTTGATGGTGCCCAGCCACTGCAGGATGCAGTGCCACAATGGCCTGTTGTTAGTGTTGGAGGGGTTGGCAGCAGTTGGGAGGCGGCAGCGCAGGCGATGGTGTGGACCGGAGGCTAGATGCTGAGGGGGACAGGCTGCACTGGGGCCTGGCAGAGAGGTATTTATTTCTTCCTCCTCCTTTTCCAGGACCACCAGCCACTGGTATTCTTACTGGATATGCTCCAGCCTCTGCCACCATAGATGGGCCAATATCTACTGCCTGTTGGGTCATACAGGTGGACCACCAGTAGAAACTATATTAAGAAAAACAAAAATAAAAAGACAAATCATAAATAATGCTCTATGCAAACAATTGTTTTAATTTAGTGAGTGGCACAGTAGCAGTATTTTGCTGGTCCCAGGGACATTGGAATGTGATTATAATTAGGAGAGTCACAAGGCCAATTTTCTTTTACCCATACATGCCTTTCATAAAAAGCACTGACTGTATGGCAGAAAACTATTAAGGCAGAATATCCCTGGATTAAATAAACAGTGATTTTTTTTTTCTTCTACAGGCTTCTTCAAGTAATTATACACATAAACTGTGAGTGGAAAAATAAATTATCCCTCATTAATGAGTACGGCATTCTATACTACGGAGTACAGGTTGTGTGTTGTGCTAAAATAATGAAGCCATGCTCAATGCTAATCAGCGTGTTGGGTATTTTGCTACTGTCTGCAACTGGAACAGCTGTAGTTGACAATTATCCTTTTTTTAATTCCAATGGCCCGCTCTTCTCCAAATGCATTTCTCTTGCAACCCTGAATCCAAAGAGGCAGATGATTAATAATAAGATACTGGATGACACACTTCACATATGAAATGCATATATTCATATTATCCTGTCTAACATAAGTAGACATTGGGGAAAATGGTGGACTGCACTACAGGTTAAAGGAACGGGCTATATAGATTGCATTTCGCACCTTCATTACAGTGTATCCCGTATACCAAACTTGACAGCAAATCATGCACTTTCTCCCACTTTACTCACTAGCCTCACCCACCACCACATACTATTTTCATCAAAATAATTCGCTGGGCATTAGGTAAGGAAAGAAAAATTGACTTACTCTACTGCAGGGTAGGGTAGAGGGATAAGGTGGGTAGGGTTGAGCTTTTGATATAGAATAGTGAGGTCACTACACTGATCATCTATTCGTCATCTTTAGCTTATTCAGTTACTGTACTAGTTAATGGAACTCGAAAGAGAAAATGTGAACAGGTGTAAAATGAATCTGTTATAAGAAATCATGAAATATATTCTGAAATCACTTCACTTGCTTCACATGATAAAATCAAATGCGGCACATGCCAAGAATGGATTTTCCAATTATTTGGTAGGCTGGGATTGAAAAACTTAGGAAAAAATTAAGGAGTGAAATACTAAGAGGTGACTGAGTGGATGAAGGGAAACATACCTTGTGTGTTCGGTTTGCAATTCATTGAAAGCTTTGCACAATCAACACTACTGCAATCATGTGACTCCACAAATTAAACCATACTGCACTTTGGTCGTAGGTGGCAAAATGCTATGGGTGGGGAAGGGGTGATGAATGATGGGTGGGATACATCTGGCTCACTTAACAAATACAGCGAGTCAAGGGAGTAGAAAAATAAATAACAAATGCCCCCCACTTTGAACCATAGCTTTGATAACCCTACATAAACAAAATAAACAAAGTAGGTGAGCAGCATTCCCCTCTTCACGAGAAGAGATGCCTTGCTTAGTCATCAAAACAATCCAAATATTCATTCATCCTTTTCTAATTCACCCATACAAGCCATGATTAAGCTTTGCTTTCTCTCATCCAGTCTTTCACCAAAATTTCCAATCCAATATCCATCCATGCAATATCCACCCTTTCTTCCAGCCATCGTTTCACCCATCCATCACCACCTTGGTATTAGCTAGTGAGTATAATTGTCAATAAGCAAACAGTTATGTGACTTACCAGTGCCTATTCCTGCTGCCGCTTCTCCCCATCCAACTGACTCGCCTCATTCAGCAGCACTGGAGCCTGCATCACTGGTGGTCTTTGTGGCTAGAATAAAACCTTATGCATGTGTTTCATGTCAGATACACCACCCTTTTTTTTCGATCAAAAAAAACAACCACAATACAGTTAGGTAACTACTGAAATACTTTCTAGCAAAATTAGCACTCTGGGCATTTGGTTGGTTCACATAATGTTAGACAAGCCAGGCATGGAATGATGCTCAATGAAAGACATATGCTTTTTGTTGTCATATGCAATGGGAGTGGGAAATCATACTTTTTTTTCCAGCCATACTGCACTGTCATGGAAAACTGCTGGTATACTGTTTACATGAAAATGAATAGCATAGCACACAATATTGGGTGGGGGTGGGGGGGGGGGGGGTTGGTGGTCCATGAGACCATGGCCACTCTCTTGTGTACTCAATTGATAGAGCATGAGCAGGAAATAGAAAACCTTTTCAACAAACATACATGGTGAATATTATTTATAATACTAGCTTACTTGAGCCTGCAATCTTCACGGTAGACATTGATGTACCAAAAAATGTTTTATTCTTAGTATTACTCTTACAACACCACAAGATGTATTTAGGAGAGGGGGAAAGATCAGATAACCAATAAATTAGAAGATAACCTAGCGAACTAGAGACCTGAAAAAGTCAGCTACCAAAAAAGAAAAACATATAATATTAGGAAAAAGAGAGAATGCAGGGATAATAGGAATTAAATAAAAATGTTATCCATTGTGCTTTGCATGAGTGGGTTTATAACCCATCCTCGTCACCATGGAAGGAAGATGGCAGGTAAGCCAGCACTAACATTCCAATATACTCAAATACTCTACCCTAAGCCCACAACAATCATAACAGATCCCAACATTAGGGAAATAATAAATAAATATTAGGACTTACTGAGGTTAGCACAGCACTTGGCAGCTGCGCTTGTGGTGGGCACCTCCTAACTAACTTCTCCCGGACCCTTGACAATGTCCCTCTTCTTGCCCTTGAGTGCTGATGTAAAAAATGATTAAGATAAAAAAAAGATTTGTGATTCAGATAATCTCCACAAAATTATTATGACAGGCAAACGTAGTCACATAATTGTACTTCTCTAAAACACGTCACCTATAGTACTAATTTTGAGTCAATTGACTATCATTGAGTTGCCCATACTAATCCTAAAAATCCTATTCCAAATTTCCTTAACAAAAACGACATTTGGAAGTAATGTATTGCAGTGAATGATCTTTGATTCTATTCTCATTTCTCAATCTCAAGTTCAACCCCTCTTGCTGGACCAACTCAGTCTCCCTTTTTTGCAATGCATAGATGCATACTATACATCGCTGTTAGCTCGGTACTATATGAGCTATATAAACAAAATCACAGAGAAAACGCAGACTCACTGTTATCACTGATTCACTATGGTGACAGGAGGACAGTCTGCAATGGCTTCTTAATTAATCATATAGAAAAACAACAGGAGAGCGAGGAAAAAAGGGTTACTGAGGGTATGTCCTCTTCCCCAAAATAGTATTCAAAACAACTAGGACGGACCTACAGAGAGAGGCAAACATCCTACCAGCGGGATCCTGTGAAGGGCGTTGCAGGTTTGGAATATGGGGATCCATCCTTCACAAATGTGTGACAACAGGAGGATCAAATAGATTGATTCCATCTTGGTTAATATACTAAGCCAAGCAGTGGGTCCGTAAGTACGGCTTGCCCACACACTCACAGCACACTTTAGGGTGTGTGCTGATAATTCACACATGTGGTTACCTCCACATTTCTAACCATCTTGCTAATTTTTCACACGTTTGGTCCTGATGAATGCCTTATGACTGAGGTAAGAGGCTGAAACATGTTGACCAGTTTTTTAGGGATATAGATGAACAATTTATTCTTCAACATATCCCAATTTTATTGTAATCTTGTCCTAAAACCCTTCCTATAAAGTCTCTCACTAGGGCATATCTTGGAGACATTTTGTTTATCTCACCACTCTCTGAGCACCCTCAGAGCACTCACATCACTCCAACAAAAACCTGCTCCGCTGTAATCAGGCAGCTTAGCACAGCTGGGTTACATTTGGCAACTCAGCTGGGACCCCAATGATGAAGCATGCCACCAGCTAGGTTGGTGGGTGAGGGGTATTCTTAAAAATCCATTGGATGTTTGCTTTCTGCTACTAGTCATGTGAGTAAACTTAAGCGGTACCCCTCTCTGCGGGTCCGTCCTAGTTGTTTTGAATTCCTAATTAATCAGCCAGCGCGACTGCCAATGATGAGTATGATTGGGTAGCAGTGCTGAGCACCGGCCTAGTAGAAACTAGAAAGGGGTTCGCATAATAATATTCCAATGTAAACTAAGCATAACTTACCTCTGAGTGTAAACAGCATGCTTTTTGGAAAAAAAATGTTAGCATTGTAGAACTCAAATACAACAGATAATAATTATTACTCACCGAGCCCTGCAATCTCGAGGCCTAGCAGGTCGAGCAGGTCCTGTTCACGGGGCAGGATATCTGCAAGCGGTGCATCAGCTACTGGACGGTGTGCCGAACCTGGCTGATTGTCTGGGTGCTGCACACCTGGGTGGCAGCACCACCTGCAACAAAGTCATCCTCCCTCAGACCTCGTGGGTAAAAAAAAAATGGAAGGGAAAGGAAAGAAGAAGGAAGTAAGGGAAAAAAACAAAACGCAGAAAGTCACAAAAAACATGAAAACAAATTCCCAAAAACGTAAAATACACAAACACAAAGACACACACTAATATAAAAAAGAAAAATGAGGGGTAGATACGTTTTAAAGGGGATGAAAAAAAGATTAAAGAGTAAACAAGATGGCTGCTCCCATGTGGACTTCCTGGTGCCGTTCAGGTGTGATTTGGAACACGAGGGCGCACATGAGAACCGTATGGTGTTGTTCGCACGTGATTTGGAATGCAAGAATGCCCTCTACGTTCCCATCACAGCGTGAACAGGTGTGCTGACAAAGTCCACCCACAAGGAGAACTTCGCGTAGCGCTCCCAAGTTTTTTTGGTACTTCGCAGAGTTCTGTAAAGCGTAAGTCTGGGCACTCCGACCAGCCCTAAAAGAAACCCTTTAGTTTGTGTCTGTATATCTAAGGTATGAAGCAAAACAGACCTGACAATGATATTCACAAACATTCAAAATCTCAAAGGAGAATTCAGTCATACAAATTCAGTATTGAACTTCTTCAAAGTTCATTTATCGAAGCTCACAGTGGTTATACACCCCAAAATGAACCTGTTGGATCATAGACTTCCAAATCTTCATCCTCATCATCATCTTTTGTATCTAGCTTACAAAATATAGGCAGTCAGGAGTTGTATGTTATACTAGCACTCTCTCTCTTGTTGATCTTTTAATACTGGCTGTTTATTTTAACTGTGATCTGAGCCTCGTTCTTGTTGTTCAGGCTCTTTTCAGATTTGTCTTTGGTCTCTTTACTTTCTTGTACATTCTTTTTCTACCTCTCAAGGATCTATGCCACTTGTCTCCTTGATGCCTGTAATCAGTCACCGGCTCACTTGTGACAACAACTGTATTGTCTTCTTCGCTTGTCACCAGATTTTTTCTTACTTTGTAAACTGTCTGATTCTTATCTTCTACAACAACCTGTTTTCCTCTGGGGGTTTTAGAAATTTAAATTTTCAGCTTCACTCTTTGATTCTGCTTGTTGACTATCTATTTGACCTTGTTATTCTTCTTGATTTTGAACTTCTACAATCAATAAATCTATCAGGATTTATAAAGCATAACTAATCACCCAAAAGCCAGGTCTTGAAGGCCATTTGGAATTCCTGAAGTGAGGTGATGGTCCAAAATTGAATGGGAAGGCTGTTCCAGATCTTAACTGTGATGTGAGAGAAGGAGCGTCCTCAACTTCTGCTTACGTAGATTGAGGAAGTATGGACAAGTGATAGGGAGGCAGAGCATAGTCTTCTCAATGGTTGGTGGCAGTTTAGGCAGTGGTTGGTGTAGGTGGATCCTTAGTTGTGTGGAGACTTATGTGCATGGATCAGCAGCTTGAATTGGCATCTCTTCAGTACGGGGAGCCAGTGGAGTTTTCTTAGGTGGGGTATGATGTGGTTTCATCAGGGTCGGCTGAAGATGAGTCTGGCTGTGGCATTCAATATTATCAGAAGGGGGAACATCCTTTACAACGCGGATGTTACCCTGCGCTACCATTACGACGCGTCTCTTACAACGCAAGTCGTAACTACGACTTGCGCTGGAGGGCGCTCAAGGACAAGGAATAGTTAATTTACTATTCCAACACCTTCCCTACAATCCACGGGGACTGGTGTTGGAATAGTAAATTAAACTATTCCTAAGTCCGCACCCTACAGCGCAAGTCGCGGTAACGACTTGCGTTGTAAAACAGGCGTTGTAACGGTACGCGTGGTAATAGCCCGCGTCGTACCGTCATACATCCATCAGAAGACTCTGTAGGAGGTGTGCAGCGATTCCTTTGTAGAGGGAGTTGCTGTAGTCCAGTCTGCTGGTGATGAGGGCCTGTGTCCTTTTACTCTGCTGAATTGCAAGACAAACTGCTGCAACTGACTTTAGGCATCAGGAAGTGCACAACTGTTGGGTCTAATATGGCAGAGATATAAACCATGGGTCTTTTGACACTTCCATCTTTTTTTACCAAGTACTGATAATGCACACCCTTCTCTCCCTTGACAAAATAGGTAAAACTATTCTTCATAATTTGGCATTCCTAGAGCAGGTGTACTACAGAGTTTATCTCTATACTCTGGGAAGGCACCCATGCATTTGTTAAGGAATGACACAGAATCAAAAACATCGCCACAGTAAAGGCTTTGCAATGAGAGAAAAGTTTGTAATCCACTGTCTAGAATAGCCAATCATTCCCAGGAACATTTTCACTTCTCTTTGTGTGTTTATAGAATCCATTTTTCAGGATTGCAGACACATATGACTTTTAGCGCTTTTTTCATATGATAACCCAAATAGATCACTTCTTCCACACATTGCTGCATTTTTGTGGAAGACACTTTGAGACCATTGTTGCCAAGAAGGTTCAAGAGTGTAATTGTAATCATCCTGCAGTCTTCTTTTGTTTTGTATGTGAGCATCAGGTCTTTAATTTACTGGGGTTTGAACTGTAACACCTTCCGGTGTACAATAAATCCTGCAATTCAATTTACAAAAGATTTACAGGACAAGTTGCATACTATGAACTCACTGCCCTTCTCTAGTGGATCAATTTTTATGGGAAAAGTTTCTGAGACCTGATTAGTTATTTGTCTATTGCAAATACCAACAAATTGGATTTGTTTTCCCGAAAGGGGTAGGTTTGGAACCTCCATGAGATAATCTGTGGAGCACATAGCAACTGTACCAATCAGAAATTATAGTGGGTGGCCATTCACCTCATCAACTATATATGGGCCACACTGGTCTACCTCTAGGACTAAACCAAGCAGGCAATACTCCTCCCCAATGAGGCACCATCAATGTGAATTAGGGGCAGATATAAATTCCTGCGGGAAGCCCATTTCTCTGCCAGGGCAATGGAGTAAATACCTCTTTTGCCCTGATGGAGATGCCTCCCACCGAATTTAGAGAACTGCCATGCTTATAGTAATTTTTAAAAAACACAGTTGATGGACAGAATGCAGAACAATGTCTTACATTCACCCCAGTACAAATATCTGGGCCTAAATCCATCGTTTTTTTGCACTCCACACCACCCTAGGTCAGACACTGGCTATATGCAAATCAGCCTTGACCCTGTGCCTCATGGGAACAGTCCAGCCCGAACTACCAAGCCATGTCTTTCCTAGACCGGAATCAAGCATCCAAGGACCGGTTTCTGGCTATCACCTGTGGTTTTTGCATTTGTCACCCCGAGTGGGATGGGTATGCTCAGACGTGAGTCCCATGCACTCCACACCACTGGCTTCAAGCAAGCCGGGCTGAAGACGTCTGGAATGCCAGAAACCGGTCCTCTGAAGCTTGTTTCCGGTCCAGGGAAGGCATGGCTTGGCAGTTCGGGCTGGACTGTTCCCATGAGGCACAGGGTCAGACTGATTTGCATATGGCCATGTCTGAACTGGGGTGGTGTGGAGTGCAAAAAAACGATGGATTTAGGCCCAGATCTCTGTACTGGGGCGAATGTATGACATGGCCATATGCAAATCAGTCTGACCCTGTGCCTCATGGGAACAGTCCAGCCCGAACTGCCAAGCCATGTCTTCCCTGGACCGGAAACAAGCATCCTGGGACCGGTTTCGGATTCATAATCCTCATCAGTCAGGCTATCTTGAATCCAGAGGCAAAGTGAGCAAGGGTCAGACTGATTTGCATATGGACATGTCTGAAATGGGGTGGCTGAGTGAGCTAAAGAATGGTGATGGATTAAACCCAGATCAGTTGACTGAGTGTGAGTGTTTGATTTGCACAAACGCTTCGTCAATCATCCCCTTTTGTTTCATAAAGGGACCATGGCCACGCTCACAGGAGCTCATATTTTAACTTTTAATTTCTGGACTGTAAGACATGCCAACACATATTCCCTATGTTGTGACCATGTTCACTAGCCCACGCCAAACAGGCCAATCAAAGCATATCTGGACACCAACTGTGAAGGTAGCTTTGGATTTTTTGCCATTATTAACCTCTTCATACCCACCTAGGTTATGTTATTAAATGCAAATTTCACTTAAACAGCTTAATGGATTTATGCCAAGTAAGAAAAGGTACACAATCTGAGTAAATAGCTAACTTTTCACCACATTTCGTACAATTCTGTTCATCTGTTTATTTCTGAATCTGAGAACAACCTTTCTTATGATAATTAAAATCTGAAATATCACTTCTGTGCCCCCCATTTTCCTGGCCTGCGCTATATATATATTTATATATTATCAATAACTTTGTTTGACGAATACGGCCCTTCATGGAAAGTTTGGTGCTGGCGGTCGCCAGTAGGTAGTTATAATTAGGACCTTGTTTCCATAGGAAAGGCATTTTTGTTTTGCCAATAACTTTGGCACAGTTTGATTAATATTCACAAATTTTCCAAAACTAATTTACCGCTCATTTTAGCTGTGGTCTTGAAAGTTTCAGAGTGATCTGAAGCATGGGCTGAGGACAAGGGGGGCTTAATAGTGCATTTTCCCCATGTTAATTCCCATACAACCTTTAGACATGGCTACAGCCAGAACTGCTGAGGGAATTACACCAAATTTGGCAGGAAGGTAGATGTCGGTCCAGGGAAGTGCCTTTTTTTGATTTGGTGTAAATCCATTCAGTAGTTTTTGAAATGTTATAAAACATTCAAATATAGATGTATAGGGCTGCGGATCTACCGAGGATCCAACAGTGCCCGTGGTGAAATGTGATTGGCTGCCAACACTTTAACGAGGAAGTGTTGGCAGTCATCTTGGGACTCGGCTGGAAGCCGAGTCACAAAAAAACATTAAAGAAAATCAAAGGGGCCAGGGTAGGAATACAGTGGATCCCTAGACTTGCTCTGGGACCCCTCAGCCCAATAAAATACTTTTTTTGTAGTTTTCGGCTGTAGTTGAGCAGGATGATCGACTCCCGTGGGAATGTTTTTTAAAAACAAACTGATGTCTCCTGTGCTTTATTTGTAATTGAACCCAGGGCGGGCCAGGTTCTGGGGGGAAGAAGACAAAAAAAGGGACAAAATCATCCCGAGAGGGGGGACGTGCTGCGCCCTCACTTTATTTATTTTAAAAAAGGACAGACCCAGGGGATGGGGTCCTCGATCCAAAATTGGCCCGGGAGGGGGGTCACAGTGCCCCTTCATTATTCCAAAAATGCCTGGCGTTGGGGGATGAGCCCCTTCCCTAAAATAGGAAAGAAAAAAAACACCTGTCAACTCGCCAGAGACCCCACTCCCTTTCTCCACCACTCTGCAAACGCGCTTCCTGGTCCGCTGCTGGTTGGGAGATGAATTCCCCTGGACCCAGTGGGTCGTTGGGTGCCAACAAGCCCTCCTGTTATCTCCAGCAAGTTCCACACTGTGGGATTGCTGAGAGGCCTCTGAGACATTCCTCCTTTCTCCACCACTGTGCAAATGTTCCTCCTGGTGCACTACTGGTTGGGAGATGAAGTCTCCTTGGCTGCTGAGGGTCCTTGGAGGCCAACAACCCCTCATGTTACTTCCAGTAAGTTCCACACAGCATGATTGCTGTGACATCTAGCAAGGTCAAGCATCCTTTCTATGCCACTCTGTAAACACGCCTCCTGGTGCACTTGGCTCTAGAGTATACTTGGGGGACAACAAGTCTTCCTGTTACCTTTAGTAAGTCCCACACAGCGGAATTCCTGAAAGGTCTTTGGAGGCCACACCCCCTTCCTCCACCACTCTGCAAACGCACCTCCTAGCACACTACTGGTTGGGTAATGAAGTCCTCTTGGATGTTGAGTTTTCTTGGGGGCTCAGAAGCCCTCCTGTTGCCTCCAAAGAGTGCTACACATTGGGATTCCTGAGAGCTGGTTGGAAGCCGGCCCCCTTTCTCCACCACTCTGCAAATGCAACTACTTCTTAAAAAACATAGGAATTCACTGAAAAAAAGCAAAGTTTACAGGAATGGTATAGTTAGGAATTAGCATTTAAAAAACCTTAGAAATTCACTGTAAAAAACAAAGGTTACAGAGACATTATAGTTAGGAATTAGCATTTAAAAGACCTTAGAAATTCACTGAGAAAAACAAAGGTTACAAGGACTTTACAGGGACATTAAAGTTAGGAAATAGAATGAAAAAACCTTTGAAATTTGCCGGAAAAAAACAAAGGTTACAGGGACGGTATACTTAGGCTCAGGTTTCACTTGTTCAAAACTAGTGAAATTCAGCAGTCATAGTTGACTGATATAACTATAACTCATGCCCCTGCAATGCATTGATTATGACCTCACATATTAGATCACTTATGACATGGTCAGTGACAACACTGATGACATCTCAAATGATATCACTGATGACATAATCTACAGAATCACTAACGCACTCCCTCACACTTCATAGAACCTTTCATACACCCACTCCCACACAACCATTCACAAACCCATTCACAGACACATAGCAGTACTTATGCATCCATTCACTGATTCATAGATCTACACACACATCCACTCACTCACCCATACAGCCACTCATTCACCCACTCGCTCACTAATACAGCCACTGACATATCTACTCATACACCCATCCAGCTACCCACACACTGAGTCAGCCGATCCTCTCCCTGGTCAACAAACCCAGCCTTACCAAACACAAGTTCCAAGAAGGGATAAAAGGGTTGTATGACGTTTCAACGCATGCTTTTACAACGCATGCCATTACGACGCAACTTTTACAACGCAAGTCGTTACAACGACTTGCGTTGGGGGGCGCTGGATAGTGAATAGTTTAATTTACTATTCCAAGTCCAGTCCCCGTGGATAGTAGTAGTAGTAGTAGTAGTAGTAGTAGTAATTAAACTATTCCCTATCCTAGAGCCCTTCCAGCGCAATTCGTTGTAATGACTTGCGTTGTAAAAGTTGCGTCGTAATGGTAGTGCATTGTAAAAGTTGCGTTGTAAAGGATGTTTCCCGGATAAAAGCTGTCACCACATGGATGAAGAAAAGCTGCCTGAAACTTAACTCAGAAAAGACAGAAGTCCTCATCCTTGGCTCCAACCCCTCCACATGGAACAACTCCTGTTGGCCCTCTGCCCTCGGAAATCCCCCTACCCCAACGGACCACGCATGAAACATCTGCATCATACTAGACTCATCGCTCTCAATGAACCACCAGATCTATGCCATATCCTCAACCTGCTTCAACACCCTCCGCATTCTCAGATGGATCCCGACTGAATTCAGAAAGTGTCACACATGCACTTATCAGCAGCAGACTGGACTACTACAATGCTCTATATGCCGGAATCAACAATAAATTCCTTTGCAAACTCCAGACTGTCCAGAACATCACAGTCACATCACCAAACACCTCCGCGATCTCCATTGGCTCCCAGTCGAAAGAAGAAGAACCTTCCATCTCATCACCCATGCATACAAGGCCCTTAACAACACTCGACCCGCCTACCTGCACAGCCGCTTCCACCTCCACATACCCAAAAGACACCTCTGATCAGCCCATCTCTCTCTTGCCACCATCCCACATATCAACAAGACCAGAACTGCAGGAAAGTCCTTCTCCTACCACTCAGCCAAAGCCTGGAACACCTTCTCCCTCTGGCAATCTCCCACATTGCCCCAGTTAAGGAAATCTGGCTCTAAGGATGACCTCAACACTCAACTGAGCCACCCTCCCCTGGCACCTTGAGACCCTAACTGGTGAGTAGTTGTACTTTACCAACCCTGATTGATTGATTGGTTGAGTCAGTCACCCATAGAGCTACTCACACACCTACTCACTCACCCATACAGTCAACCACACAGCCACTTACCTATACAGTTACACACACCCACTCACTTACTCATACAGATACTAACACATACTCACTCACCTATTCATTTGCCAACACACACACACCCAATAAGACGCTCTCGCATTCACTCACTAACCCATGCAGTCACTCATATACCACCATCACTCATGTATACTGCCTTTCACATACCCAGTTACACCCCCATATACCACTGACACATCCACTCACTTACCCACTCAGTCATACACACACTCACTCACCCATACAGTACCTCACACATCTACTCATTAACACATAGAGCCACTCACTCACCCACTGACTCATCAATACAAGCAGTCACACACACTCTCACCCATCCACAAAGACACTCAGGCACCCTTACAGCTACTTAGGCAACCAATCACTCCCCCATGCAGCCACTCACACACCCATACACAACCATACAGCCACTTAGTCACGAACTGACAGACTCCTACAGACATTCACACAACCAGCCACTCACTCATACATTTACTGAGACACCTAATAGCTCACTTATACAGTCAGTCATGTACCCACTGAATCATCCATACAGGCACTCATGCACCCACTGATTCACCAATACACTTTGGTATAAATATTTAACATTCCTAATGGTTCCCTGCGGAAGTCTTTATATAATATGCTTTGCAGTTACTTCCTCCCTTGCTGAACATGTTTGAGAAAGTCTACAAACTTAGTGCTTTGTCCTATGATCTGAAAGGCACAACCATATCTGTGCTCCTCAAAGCTGGCAAACGTCCTCAAAACTGGATCGTAGAGCCCAATTTTGTTGATAAATCTTGAAATTAAAATACTTCCCAAACTTCTGCCGAACAGGCAGGCAAAACGAATGAGGAACTTGATTAACAATGATCAAAATGGCTTCATGCCTGGTCACAGCACACAGCATTGTCTCATGAAGCTTAATAACTCTCTTGTATTCTCTGAGGGCATGCAATAAGGCCGAGCGCTATTCCTTCTTGTCTTTAAAAAGATGTTTGACTCCATTCACTGGCCCTCCATGATGCGCTTGTTCGAATGTATGAATGTATGCCCCCTTTTTCAGAGATAAGTCCAAATCCTTATAAGGATTTCTGGGCATGAGTGAGAGTGAACAGTCATGCCCTCTCCTTTTGTGACTGAACGTACTACTAGACGTTCCCCTGTCACCTCTTCTCTTCGGTCTTACTATTGAACCCAGGAATTTACGTAGACCGGGTCCTGCCAATGTTCAGCACCAGCATTTCTAAAAAGCAGGAGCTGAGACGGGTCCCTATTGGGCTCTTCATTTTACCCTCACCCTCAGGGTGAAATATAATTCTAGCTCTACAGCAGTACCACTCTTTCACGGTCTGTGATGTAACTTCAGAGACTCCATGTAGGTCTTTCAAAGTCTCATCATTTCAGAACTGAAGCATTTCCAATATTACATACAACAAAGCCACAGTTGTTGCTTATTTATCCTATGCGACTAACAACCATTGACAAAGCCAATAGTTCTGGCTTGTTGTAGGTGCCATGTTGCTTGTTATATTATATGTCTGGATGCAATAATAGAAGCAGTAAAATACCAGTGGGACAGCACACTATGCTCAGCCAAGATTTTCGGCATAGGTGTTTTTACTCTACACCCCTTTGAGAGACCCCCCCAGTTTTTTCATCCGCTAAAAGCCCTGATTGAACCCTTGGTGGGATGGGTTTGGAGAGATGAACAATTACTAGGACTCCGTTGGTCAACTAACGGGGAGAACAGGATATCGATTTATGTTTATGACTTCTTTTTTTCTTTGAACCAACGACCTCTATTCCGAGACTGATGAAAACGCTGTGAATATTTGGGGACGCATTGGGACTGAGTGTTAATTAGCCCAGAGATTTTGGGGGATCAATGCCACATTTCCGTTTCTCACACCCTTCAGAGGACCACTGAAATAGCTGAGTGTTAGACCTGACACCCTTGGTGTGGTTTTCCCCCATCTTTTTGCCTCTGCCTCCTGTATTTTTGATGCTGTGCTGGATTTTGTTTTTGCTGGTTTAGATGCTTTGGACACTGCCACTGCTGATCAGTGCCAGAGTGTAAGTGCTCCCTATGTAAATTGTCATATTGATTGGGTATACCTGATTGGCATATTTGTATCACCATGAAGTCCCTAGTAAAGTGCACTGTGTGTGCCAGGGCGGGTGATGACAGATGCTACTAGTGGGCCTGCAGCGCTGATTGCGCCACCTGCATAATGAGCCCTAAAATGGTGTCTCAGGCCTGCCACTGCAGTGCCTGTGTGCAGTCAGTGGACTGCTATGTCCGCCTGGCCAGTGTCCCCACTGGCTGGGCCTAACCCTTCCCTGTCTGTGCACATCAGTCACCCCTAAGGAAGGCTCAAGGTACCCCCCTGGGCAGGGTCCAGTGTATGGGTAAGGTAGAGCATGCACTAGTGCAGGAAACATGCTCTGGTAGTGAGCAGCAGCCATTGTGTGTGCTCACTGCTGCAAGGTTATCTTGCTCCATAGACTAACATGGGGAGGCTGGTCCCAATGGATACCAGCCTATCTTCCCATAGGAACAAGATGGGACATAAGTGATTGATATCCCTGAACTCAGAATTTAATAACACATCTTTTAGGAAAGGTTGTTTTTAAATTCTGTGTTTGAGAACAGTACTTTTATAAAGTGGCTGTTCTCTTGTCTAACCCTACTGTGTGCTTGGGCCTGCTTGTAGATTGACTGCCTGGTTTGAGGGTGACAGGGGCTGGAGAGCCCCCAGGAGATTGTCTGAGTCAGCCCGTGGTTGAAAGAATGCATCTGCATCTAGGGAAGTGGGAGGAGATAGCACCTAGGAGTGAATAGGGCTGTGCCTGCCTGACCACAATGCTGGCTCCACCTCCCGCTGGGCGACTGTCACCTTTGCCCCTCACACTGAAAAGAAGAAGGAAGCCAGGAAGCCCAAGGGCTCTAGCAACACCCAGAACTGGTTTAGACCGGGCTCAGGGCCCACTTGCACAAAGACTTCAAAGACGTTTAGGGGTATAAGAGAAGGACCCCTGACAACAGAAAACTAGATTCTACAATCAAGAGGAACCTCCGCTGGAAGAAGGACCGCTGAAGAACTAAAGGAAGATTGCCTTGCTGTGTGCTCTAAGGGCTGACCTGTTCTGCTGACCAACTGAAACTGAGGAGAAGAGGGACTTTGATGTGTGCTGTGACCCTGCTTGCTTGACCTACAGAGACTTTGCTGTGTGCTGTGTCTTCTAACTGAATCTCCAAGGGCCTGCGAAGAGCTGGCCTCCTGTTCTGGAACCCAGGGTTAAAAGGTTCCTAAGCATTGCTAAACTGCTGAAAAGATCGTGTGGTGTTTTGCCCCAACGCGTGTTTCTGATTGCTGGCCGTGGGAGAAGATCGCTGTGCACATCCGCACATATTCAGGGGTGATAGGAGGCTCGTGGTGCCTCCCTGCATAGAGAATCATCCCCGACGATCTGCTGGTTTGAAACGGTCCAGCCGAGACCTGTGGCACTGAAAATCTCTTGCCGCCAATTCACCGCCACGGCCCGGGGCCAGAAACACCCTCCAAAGTTTGCCGTCCCTGACCGGAGCTGCGGTAGCGAAGAACAAAGCCGCCGTGCTCCCATTGGCCCAGGAGGACGAGCCACCTCAGTGATCACCACGCTAGGATTGGCCTAGTGCCGCCGCGTCATCACTGAGGCTGCGTCCTGATTGGCTGTCTGCGTTCGCGTCAGGAAGGGCCTGCCCCGGGAGCCGCACTGCTATTGGCTGACTCCCGGGTGATTGAGGAGGCTCGCCGTGAAGGCCACGACAGGATTGGTCAACGTCATCGGGACCTCGGAGACAGCCGCCGAGAGCCGTGTTTTGATCACCGGGCCGGGGAAGAGTGACCTGACCTCGCCGAGGGAGCAACGCGAGTGATTCCTGCCCCTGGCCTGTTGTCGGCGCTCAGAGCGCTGAGCTAGCTCCCCGCCGCTCCCTGAAGTGCTGAGAGCGGGCGGAGAGGTGCCGGGACTGGCCGGAGCTTAGTAAGACTCTGCTCCGCTCGTCACGGTGATGCCTGAAGAGTAATCGGTGAGGCGCCCTCGAAGGGCTTGGGCTTGACAAACGAAGGGCTGATCTTTGAGCACATAATTACGCTGGCATTGCTTTTATTGATAATTTAAAGAGCTGAGCATAGATCAGTAGTATTATTTTTAATACTGAATTGAAGAGACTTGAGACTATTTTTCTACATTAAAACTTCCTGATAATAAGTGCAACCATTAAGATTAAGTGCAACATTTTTCCAAAGAAACTATCATTGTGTAACTGCTGATTCTTACTGCATAAACTAGATAAAGTTATTTTTTATATATACTTACCTGTGTGGTCTCAGTTTGTGGTGGATTGGGGGTCATTGTTTGTGTTAAGTGCATTTATTATACACATTGCCTTGGGGATAAGCCTGTCTGCTCGAGCCAAGCTACCTAGGGGGTGAGCAGGGGTTATCTACAGTGTGTATTCCTTCACCCTGACTAGAAGCAAGGGTCCCTACTTGGTCTAAGGTACTTACCTCTGCCAATTAGAGACCCCCAGATCTAACACTGAGTATGCACATCTCTAAACCACACAGTTGGCTCTACGTTTGCTTTATGTTCTTCCAAATTTTCCTTATGATCCCCCGAAGCCCTTGTTCAGTTCCCTTAAGTCTTGGTTCTCAAAGTTCCTGTGGGCGGGTGGAAAGGCACGTATTGCACACAGGCGATGTGTATTGTCTCCCTACAATGGAGATGCTTGTGCGGCTGAAATTCAGCAGCAGTGTTATTGGGCTAGCCAGTACTTCCTATCAGCAAATGTCTGCATGCCGATCATGAAGACCCTAGTGTCACTCTGGAACTACATTGCCTCAAAAAATACGGTGTTGTCAAGCAGCGGCCTTTGACAACAGGGACTTTGCCCGGCTTGGGGACGGTGCTCCAATGTTGGATTCAGTCATCCATGGGATTGGTTCAATGAGAGAAAGTTCTGCCTGCTGAAACGCTGATGTAACATGGTACCTGACCAAAACATGTAGAGGGTCTGGCTAGATTTTGAGCCTGGGGCACAATGGGTTAATCAACACTTGCTTATATATGGTCTAGATCCCATATGAGACCATTTTCACACTTCATAGAAATGCCATGCTATGCATAACTTGCAATATTTTAAGTTTCTTTAATTAAGTGACGCTCTACATGTACACATGAAGAACATTGACATCCTCCCTGAGTTCAGTCACTTGGAGGCACAGATTAATTACTATGTCGACCCTTACAAGATGTACTTAGGACCTTGGTACATTCTATCATATGATTTGGGAATTTCAGGTGATTCAACAATACTGGTGTTAAACACTCGACCCTTTCTCACATTGTGGACAGGCCCATCACATCTGGCCAACAGATGGTGCTCTTGGGCTTGATAGACGAATAGTGTGGCAGACATGCAACTAGACAACTGGAGGCTACGGGTCTTCTTGTCGCCAACGGGCACATCCCCACTACTGGCGCATAGACAGTGCTCCCCCACTGAGTGTCTGGGTCAGCGGCATAGACTGGTGTGCCAAAACAGAAGAGTACATTTATAAATCTTGAGGATGCCTGCAGAAATACCAGAAAATATGGGATGCATGGTAGTCGCTTTCCAAAATACTTAGACAAAGTTGTGAATGTTGTGACCCGGATGGTTCAACATGTGTCATGTGATATAATCCTATGCATCTGCTGTTGGCTGGTTGTTCTGCTTAAAATCAACAAAAAGTTTTTCCTTTTTTTTTAACAAGTTAAAGGTGTGGGGTAAGAGAAAGAGGTGTAGGACTGTATGTGTGTCTGTGAAAAAGGCAGATAAAGTCAATAAGAACAAATAGTGGCAAAGCAAATAGGTCTGGATTTAGGGCCACATGTATGACCCTTACATATTGCAACTCGCAAAATGCAATTTACTACTGTGTCTAATACACGGTTAGTGATTCTAATGGGGTTGGAAATTGCCTACCCTATTAATACTCATACTTTTTAAAGAAAGCAGTATTTTTTCAAATACAGCACGTTTTCCTTAAAGGAAAATGAGATGAATTTAAAAAAGAAAAATGAAACATTTCTGTTTCAGTTTTTAAGAGCAGGCAATAATCCCTGGGACCACTGCTTGCTCTTGAAAAAATATTTTCGCATACATTCACAAAGGAAAAGGGGACCCCATGGGACCCCTTCCCATTTGCAAGTGGCTTACCACCTGCTTGAAGTATGTGGTAAACTGAGAGTGTTTTGCGACTGCAAATGGAGTTGCAAAACAATTGTACATTCCATTGTGACTTGCTATTAGGAAGGGATGCCCCTTCCTAATAGCAAGAGTCACAAACGCCATTTTGCTTGTCACCAACTTGCAAAATAGCGTTTGTACATACCAGGACCCTTTTTTTGCAGTCGCAAACGGGCGGATTTCACGTTTGCGACTGCAAAAATGATTGTACATCTTGCCCTTAATATGCAAAAACAGGTAGCATTAGGATACTATTGAAAGACACAGAGGAGGGAACCAGAAAGAGTGCTCAGAGAGACCTATAGCTGTAAAGCATTCCCTCGTGAGGATCAATGCAAACACTCAAGTGTTGAAGGAAGGATACACTCAAACAGACAATCAGATTTAGTGAGAGATGAATACTCCACTAGGCTGAGGCAAGACATGATTGACAAAGTCTAACAAGACATGCAGCGCGGCCCAACTCAGGAGCTTGATTCAAAATGACAGCTTGATATGAGTATAGGAAAGCGGCGGCGTAATTACATCGGACCCAGCACCATCTACATAGTGGACGGAGGAGACATCCACAGTACAAATAGCACTGCACAACCCACTTGATTTGTCCAGAAGCAGAAAATCCTATCCGGTCTGATTTTTGGGGAAGGAGGTGGGACGTGGTGCATGTAAATGCGTTTGCTGACTGAGCCAATTGGATTGTACCCTGTGGGGGGTACGTCCATCCGCTGCAAGGGATCGCGCTACAATTACTGTCAAGAGGTATCGCTTTGATTACACTGGTCGTGCATAATACCTTTAACACGCAGCACGATCCGTGACCGGAATCCCATATAAAATAGCGACACAGTGAGTTTTGTTGAGCAACTTAGGTGGACAAAACTGCACCTTGTTCTCCCGCAGCTCAGTTCACGCAGGCAGCGAGGGGGGAGAAGTCCTACAGAAAGAAGCCTCACCGGAGCGGGTAGTCTGACTCCAACATGGCGCCCGCTTTGGACACTAAAAACCGAAAACTCCAGCTACAACACAGGGCACCCAATATCCAGCTGCTGAGGTTTTGTACTGACAGCATCCGGGGTTAAGAAGAATTTTGAGCAGGCATGAGTAGGAGTGGGCCGCTGTGAGGACCCATGCTTTGTCGAGGGGGAGGGCCCTTGCCTGACCCTGAAATGGAACTGAACTGATTCGAGGGAGGGCATCTAGAGTTATTTTACTTCCAAAGAGACCCAAGTAAACCCTTTTCTTGCTTTCTTCCAGGCCTAATGCCATCAAGCCTTTTCACTTCACCAACCTCTGTCCTGCCTCAGATACCTGACCTTAATATGGCAGACCTACCTGAATTCGACCACCACCAAATTGGTCTTCACCCACCCCCTTCTCACTCCACAGGGCTGCAGCAAAAAGAGAAGCACCTCCAACCACACCGGACTACATGGACTGAGCTTACACCAGCGAGGCTAGGGATGCTCTACCACCATCCTCCCCCACTCAGATCACCCATCATGACACTGAATATGTGATTCATCTATTTTCTTTAAATGTTTTACTAGTAACTGATGTAACTTCTTAACTGATGTTTATTTGTAACTTTTTTTGGAACCTCTTGTACAGCCCTCTGATACCTTCGGGTCTAGCCAGCGCTATCTCACAACCCTAACACCCACCTACCTTTCAACCAACAGCTCCTCAAGACCTGTCATCATTTTGGTTGTGGCTAATTTATCGTTAATTAAAGAGTAAGAGGGATATACTCTGGGCAGATTTTTCCCTTCGTATTTCTGGCGTATCCCCCCTACCCTGTTACCCCACGCCCTACCCCTCAACCTTTCCTCTGAACACGTCCTCAAAGAGCTCTATATGTTTCTCCCCATAACCGAGGTAACTGTAACTGATGTAATTTTGGAACAAAAAGGAGGTCATGTAAAGCACTTTGATACCTTCGGGTCTAAGCTATTTTTATCCTGAATTTTGAGACCTGAGCAACATGGCTGATGCCCGGTGGAGCTGCTAGACAGCTAATGAGGAGATGGATCCTGGTTTCCCCCCCTCGACCGTCACCTACACAGTCGGACATTGGGCGCAGTTCTTCCTCTTCTCCCTGCCATGGCACCGACCTCCCCTAATTTCCTTCGAATTCTTTCAACCTCGTTCTTTGTTTACTGTACCTTACTACGTTACTACGCTATGGTAACTGTTGTAGCTTGTAACGCAAATTTCGCTCTGATACCTCCGGGTCTAGCCAGCGCTATATGAACTTATCAAATCTAATAAACTCAAAACTGGTGAGGTTCTGTGAAATCCTGACTTGTCCCGTGAGGTCATGGTTCCGTCACGATTTTGGTGATGTTGTACCGTATTTAGTGAGTGCGGCTAATATGGAGTGAATTCGTCATGTTAACTAGCGAGTTCATTACGTATTCAGAGACTTCGTTTCGAATATGGGTTCCATTTTGTTTATGCCTCCATTTTGTGTTGCCATCACGTAGGCCCGTGGGCCCGTGGAGGTAACCGAACGAACGAAGTTGCATGAGCTTCGCTGTTCATACACTTATTAACTAGGCCTTTTCTTGACTCTAAGGTGCATTGTAAGAAACTGACCCATTCATCTGAAACTAACCTCGCTAAGCCAATTTCCTTGGTTGATTGTTGTCTGAGATTCCCAACCAAGGTTCAGGACATCGTTAACTTTTAGGTTCCTTACACATGCTTTATCTTGCTCGTTATCTGTCATTGTTTCCTTTCCTATGCTCTTTCATTACATGCATTGTGCTTTCAATTATGGGTTTGTCCGGCTTGTGGAGATTGGATTTGGGACATTTCTAATAATTAACTTGTGGGTTGGGGCAATGTAAACTGAGGGTTTTTTGCTATGTGATACTTTGTTTGAGAATGTACCTTATTGGTTAGAATTGTGTGCAATGGGTGTGTACTCGTATTGTGAATTTTGGCATAAAAATCAATGTCTTGCCTTACAAGAATTGAACAGTTTCTTGAGTGGTACACTGTGTTGTATTGCTGAGATTACTGTTACTAGCTGCAGCTAATAAATGTGGTCTCTGACGCCACCCAGAAGTATTCCGTGTCTCTGTATACCAAGACAGGGGAATCCGAAGACTTTGGGCGTGCCCCTGGTGCCGCTGGGTTTAGAAACCCGGTTCTTCAACTGGCGCCCATCGTGGGGCGACTTCAGCGGTACCGGTCCAAGCCTGAAGATCGTGAGGAGCTTCGTGAGGAAATACTGGAGGAGGGCCCCCACTTCATCGACCCCTGCATGTCGACTGTGTACCGAAGGTCTTTACTGCAAGGCGTCCCCTACGAAGGACTGCTGCCCTGACTGTCGCCCTGTCTTCGACCCATTTGTGAAGATTTGTAAAGCGAGACGATAGACGGTCTTCTGGTGGCGTGACAGCATTTTGGTTAAGTACAAGTGGGTCGCTCCCACGACTTTGTTTGGTTTCTTGGGTTTCTTTGATTTGGTTGTTGCAACTACCAAAGCTGAGGGGCTCATATAATTGCGAGTATATCGTGTTGATAACCCCTTGAAGTTTGAAGCTAGATTAGTGAGCTATAAGATGCCTGATCTTAGCAAATTTAGGAAATGGTTTTGTTGTAGTTGTAAAAGGGATTCCCGATTGGAGGATTCGTGTCCGATACCTCCGATTGGAACTCCAACTTATGAGCTCTATTCAAAGCATGGCGTGGGTCCAATTACGTATAATGAAGTATGGATCCGCTATACTAGGAAAGATGGTGTCTTACGATGGCCCCAACATGGTAGTTTCGAATCAGAGGTTTTAGATAACCTAGAAGTTGCGCTATTTAGGAAGAAAGCCCGGCCAGCAATGTTTGACTCTTTTTGCCTCTGGCGTAAGGATAGCCAAACAGCGAGAAATTAAGCAAGCGAAGAAAGATAGGAAAGAGAAGAATATATCGATAATGCAAGCTGCTAGGCAGTTTAAAGAAGATGAAGAAGATTGTGCGATTGAGGTGTCAGATAGACAACATTTCATGGTCATTGACAAATGTTATCCGGCTTTGCCACCTCTTCTTTCGAATGCGACAAATGACCTTGAAAAGGATCCTTTGATGTCGCATTTGCTGAGATTACCACCCCCTTATGTGCAGAGTGCTACAGCACCTCCGCGGCCGCCAGTTGTTCAACACCCTGGTGTTGTTCAGCCGTCAGCTGGTCTTCCACAGTTGGTTCTTCCTCCATTGGCGCAGCCTTCTCTAGGGCCGCCAGCTTTGCTACCAGTCCTGCCTCAAACTCCTTTGTCTTCTTCTCCTTTGCGTTTGACTTCCTTTTCTACCGACCGTGTGTCTTTGTCTCCTCAAAACACTTTGTCTCCTGTCCTTATGTCAACTTCTTCTCCTTCTGCTCGGAAACGGATGACTGAGACTGTTGTTAGTCTTTTGTCTCCACTCTTTGGGTCACTGAGTATGACCCCGGTTTCGGAACGAAAGCAGAGTCGTAGTCAGTTTCCTGGTCCCGAAGAGCGGGCAGTGTTGGATCTCTTGGCTCGTAGACGGGTTTTGAATGCTTCTAGGTATGATTTACAAGCGGTTATGGATGTTTTCTTGAAGTGGGATCCGCCTAAGCAAAGGTATGTTTTTGATGTAATGTGTACTTTCCTTCGTGAAGAATGGGAAAATAATGAGTTGGGTCTGATTCCGCAGGAAGTGCTTGATGTTCAGTCTGAATCTGCTAAAGGGACGATAGTGGGTCCCGATGTTGAGGAAGCGGTAGAGACGCTTCTTGCGTTTAGGTGTAGACTTCCTTCTCAGAAGTTGTTTGAACCTGATCCTTCTGTTAGGAGTAAAGTGAAGCAGTATCCTATGAGAGAGGTTCCCCCTGTATGGAGAGAGGAAGTTGTGGCTAATCTTAATCAGGGTATTCAAGGAGTACCGGCTCATTTTCAGCGTGTATGGGTACATGTTCCTTGGAAGAGAGCTGAGGTCTTGGCTGTTAAGCAGACTTTGCCTGACCCCCGTAAGAATCCTGCTGGTTACTACAAGGAGTTGTCCCAAACAGTTGATGCGTGTGTTATGAATTTAGCTGATGTGGATATGTTGTTGGGTAATGTAGTTCCTCAACCTTTGTGGGCGAAGATCCGTCATGAGGATCATGCACAAGATTTAGGAGATATGTGGGTTAACATTGCTGCTGCAGATGGTCGACAGGTAGGAGGTGCCAAATCTGAGCCTTTAGTTGCGGAATTACCTGGTAGGATTATTAATCTAATGAAAACTTTGATGCCTCCTATGCGAGTGAATTGGGACAAGTTAGCAGCATGCAAACAGAAGAAAGATGAGAGTGTGTCTGATTTCTTGACTAGGTTTGAAGAAACATTCATTGATCACAGTGGTCAGGACAAGAGTACAGAAGGTGGCCAACGATTGTTTATGGATAAGTTTGTTTTTAATTTGCTTCCCGAACTTTGTAATAAGTTGAAGGACTCTGAGAGTTCATGGGCTGTTTCTTCTTCGGCCCAGATATTGGCCACTGGACAATACTACGAGAATAGAGATAAAGATGAGAAGGATAAAGCAGAAAAGAAAACTAAAGAATTAAAGACGAAGGTTCTTTTACAGCAGGCGTATCCGCCTCGCTCGAATCAGCGTCAACAACCTTCCCTGTTCCAGCAGCCCCCACAGTTTCAGAGGTTGTTGCAGAAGCCTGAGTCTTTTCCTCCGCGACTTCCGCTAGGTCCTAATTAGTGTGCTTACTGTAGGGAAGAAGGTCACTTCGAGAATAGTTGTCCGATTTTGCTACAACGTACGAATGGTGTGTCCGGTCAGAGAGGCCGTGGTGGTTTTCAACAAGGATCTAGGGGTAGAGGACGTGGTACGTTTTCTCAGAATGAACGTTCCTTTCTCCCTCAGAATTCTATGAATTATTTTGATCAACAGAACGTTCCGTCTGTTCAGTCTACTCAATACTACACGGATGACTATTATGTTGAAGGTGAGAGTGCTGGCTTTAATGATAGCTAGGACAGCCATGGACAAAGAGAGGGAGAAGTGTCAGTTCCAGTAGACCAGAGTGGACCTTTTGTTGAAGTAATTACATCAGGTGTGTCAGAACCTTTTTTTTTGGATACTGGTGCGGCTAAGAGTTCTATCATGCACTATAAAATCCCTGGCGCACTTTTGTCTGGCTTGACGAATGTCTCGGTAGGATTTTCTGGCGCCCCAGTACGTAATCCGGTTTCTAGTCCTTTGTCTCTTTCTATTGGTACTTGTGAATTGGAAGCACCCCTTATTCTAACGACAGATTGTGGTGAGAATCTGTTGGGTTTGGATTTGTTGAAAAGATTGTATGCGACATTACATTGTTCTCCTTCAGGAGTACATCTTACGTTGGGTAAGAGAGTGATCTCTCCGATGTATTTGTCTAAAGATCGGCTTCCACTGGAATTGCGTTCGCTTCCTGATACTTTGTGGGCTCCGGGTCCGAATGATGTTGGCCTTTTGCAGATTCCACCCTATGTTGTTACTCTCAAGTCGAACGCTAAGCTACCTTGCATTCCCAAATATAAGATCTCTAGTGATGGTGAGAGAGCTCTTTTAGCGATTATCTATGATTTGGTTGAGAAAGATGTGATTGAAGAAACGAGAGGTAATGTGTGTAACAGTCCAGTTGCGCCTGTCCTTAAGCGTACTGACTCTTCTCAGCCACCTGTGTATCGGTTTGTGATTGACCTTCGAGAGGTCAACAAAATTGTGTTGCCACAGTTTCCTGTTGTTCCAGACATTACTGCCTTATTGACTATGATCCCTGCTTCGGCTGCTTGGTTTTCTGTTATAGATCTGAAGAATGCTTTCTTTAGTATTCTGATTGCTGAAGAAAGTAGAGATATTTTTGGCTTCTCTTTAGGAGGTCGAAGCTTCCGGTTTAAGCGCGCTCCTCAAGGTTATTGTGAGAGTCCCTCCATCTATAGTCAGGCTTTGAAAACTCAGCTTGATGCTTTTGTTTTGCCTCCTGGTACGACTCTTATCCAGTACGTGGATGATTTGTTGGTCGCTGCTGATGATGAAGAGATTTGTAAAGCAGCTACGCTTTCTTTGTTGCGACATTTGTCTGACCTTCACCATAAAGTGTCACCTTCGAAGTTGCAGTATTGCCGCCAAGAAGTGACCTATTTAGGTCATCTCTTGTCGAAGGAGGGAAGACGATTGACCCCAGAGCATATTCAAGCGATTGCTCAGATGACTGTGCCATCCACACAAAGAGAGGTGTGTGCGTTTTTGGGTATCACCTCGTATTGTAGGCAGTGGATTCCGAATTTTTCCCTATTGGCGAAACCTTTGTTGGCACTTACCCTTAAGGATACACCGAATCCTATTCCTTGGTCTGACGAATGTCAGAAGAGTTTTTCTGAGTTGCGTGATGCATTGTGTTCTGCTCCGGTGTTGGGTACTCCCGACTACAGTAAGCCTTTTACACTCTACGTACACGAGAGAGAGGGTTGTGCGTTGTCAGTGTTGACGCAACAATTTGTAGACAAGCAGCGCCTATGTGCGTATTTTTCGTCTACTTTAGATCCGGTAGCTAAGGCATTGCCGAGTTGTCTGAGAGCTACAGCAGCAGCGGCTGTTTCTATCCGACAGTCGGCTGGTTTGGTATTGGATAATACGTTGATTGTGATGGTCCCACATGCAGTGGATACCTTATTGAATAAAACTAGAACTCAGCATCTTACTAGTGCACGTTTGTCAGGTTATGAGTTGACGCTTTTGGCTAGTCATGTGCACAAAAAGCGGTGCAACACGTTGAATCCAGCTACATTGTTGCCGATTTCTGTAGAGACAGATGCTCAGGAACAGCATGATTGTTTTCTTTGGACAGAGGAGGAAACGAAGGGTAGAATTGATTTGAAAGATACTCCTCTTGAGAAACCAGATGGTACCCTATGGGTAGATGGTTTATGCTTTAAGCTCCCGAATGGCGATACGACTGCAGCGTATGCGGTTACAACTTTGCACACGATTATTGAAACTGCACGTATTCCACAGAATTCCGCTCAATCAGCAGAATTGATTGCACTGATGAGAGCATGTGTACTGTCGAAAGGAAAGAGAGTGAATGTGTATACTGGTAGCCAGTATGTATTTGGTGTTGCCCATAGCTTTGGACGTTTGTGGAGAGAAAGAGGATGTATTACCTCTCATGGTACGAAAATTCAGCATGGGAAATTGGTGAATGAACTTCTTGAGTCACTTACTTTGCCGACACAAGTTGCGATTGTGAAATGCAGTGCACATAGGAAGGTTACGGATGATGTTGGTGGTGGTAATGCGTTTGCGGATGAAGTAGCGAGAGAAACGGCAAAAGATGTGACGAGTCAAATGTATGTTGCAGGCCCTGCTAGATGGGTTATGGCAGGAGGAATGTGTGAAGACACGATAGAAAGAGTGAAATCGATTCAGGCAGAAGCTACTGAGAAAGAATTGAATGTGTGGAGAGAGACTACGGGAATGTTGGATTCGACTGGCTGTTGGGTTGAGTTGTCGGAGCATCAGCGATGGTTGTTGCCTGATGCGTATGTGCTCCCAGTAGTTACAATGGCTCATGGATTGGCTCACATTAGTTCAAAAGGGATATGTAAGTTGTTGGCTCCGGTATGGCAGAATGCTGGAATTCCTAAATGTGCTGAGAATTTGGTTAAAAACTGCATGATTTGTTTGATGCATAATCCTGGCAAGGGAACCCCAACTCCAGCTGGTCATTTTGCTCCTCCAACGTATCCGTTTGAGGTGTTGCAGTTGGATTTTATTCACATGGAAAGATGCAACAACCTAAAGTATGTCCTTGTGGTTGTATGTGCCTTTTCCCGATGGATAGAGGCCTACCCCCTAAAGGATAATACTGCTTTATCTACAGCCAAAGTTTTGCTGAAGGAATATTTCCCTAGGTATGGTTTGCCGAGAATGGTATGGAGTGACAATGGAAGTGAATTTGTGGGCCAGATTATGAAGAAAGTGTGTGCGGGTTTGGGAATCAAACAGAAATTTCATGCTGCGAATCACCCCCAGTCAGCTGGTTTGGTCGAATGCTACAATGGCACTCCTAAGCTTAAATTGGCCAAGATACAAGCGAGCACTGGTCTTACATGGCCCGATGCTTTGCCGTAGGCACTTTTGTCAACACGGACGACAGTACATTCTCGTGTGGGACTTAGCCCATACAAGATTGTTTTTGGTCGCCCGGCGAATGTTTGGAGTGTGCCGAGGCCGAATGAATATAGCAACGTCGAGTATCCTATGTTGGTTGATTACTTACATGATTTGACTGCTAAATTGCCTGTTCTTCACCAACAGGTGCACAATACTTTACCTTCAGCTTCTGTGGATCCAGGTCACTCAATACAACCTGGCAACTGGACCTTAATTCGGAATTTCCAGAGGACAAAGAATCTGGAACCGAGATGGGTAGGACCATTCCAGGTGCTACTTACAACCAGGACTGCTGTTAAAGTGTTTGGCAAAAAAAATTGGGTGCATGCTACCCATTGTAAAAGGATTCCTTTGCCCTTACCATATGACCAATGGGTGAGGGAGGGAATTGCTGATTCAGAAACTGAAAAGGTCCCAAACTTTGTGCCTTTTAGTGATGCATGTTTGACATGGACTCAGTCGGAACGTGCGGATGACAAAGTTCTACAAGAAGCTGTGCCTCCTCAACTGAAGCTTGATACTACCCAAGCAGAGTTGCATTTTAAGGATCAGACGGTGTCTGGTAAAGAACGCTACAATCTGAGATCTAACATGGACAAATAAAATTGAATTTTTGGGGAACTATACTCTTTCAGACAAGAAACTTTTTTGTTCTATTTTTCTTCTTTGAGCTACCATCCGAGCTCAGCTGCAGGGTCACGGTATAAGTTCTTAAGGAGTGACCCGCGTATTGACGCAAGGTCTGCGGTTCTACGGTCGTCTAGGACGCCTGGACGCACACTTAAGTGAAGAAGGAAAATTGCAGTGAGCAGCACGTTAGAGGATGGAGTTTTTTGTAACTGAGAGAGTTGTTGATTAAATGAATTTTAGGATGAGATTCTGTACACTGATGCGTAGCAAATGTTTTATAATATTGTGTTCTTTTATGTTTTTAAGTATCACATTAGCTTTTGTGGGTTGGATTGTTTATGCTACCCCACTGAATTCTGCACCCACGTCCCAACCTATGCTTTCTTTTTCTACTGTTTCTTCGCACCAATTTTACACGTTGCCTGAACATGAACAGATAAGGAGGTCAGAATTTGTTAACAATTCTTTTATACAGCTGTTGCATCAGTATCAGTTGGTAGTGAATACCACTAATTGCTGGGTTTGTGGTCTTATGCCTCATACGACAGATAGAGGTATGCCTTATTTGGTTTTGCCTTTTTCTTTCAATGGGTCTGTATGGGCTTTTCAGACTATGTTTATCTATGCGAATGAGGTATATCCTTTACGTTCCGTGAAAGACAATCCGAGAAATAGTGCCTTGATAAAGGGAATAGTAGATATGATCCGAGATATTGATGCATATAGTGCTATCCCTAAGGATGAGGTGCAGGCTTACGTTGGTTGGAACGTGAATGGATATAGTACTAGTCTGACAGAGAAGGAGAGGCGAAAAAGGTCTCCCCCGATTTGATTGTACCACATCGAGGCCACTTTTGTTTGCAAGGTAGTGGTTGAAATACGAGAGCTCAGCTAGGTAAGAGTGTGTGTGCTCACACCTATGTTTATTCATCCCAGACTTCTCCTCCGTTCGTGCCAGCTAAAGGCACATATTTTGTTTGTCATGAAAGAGCCTACACTTGGTTGCCACCTGATTTTTCTGGAACTTGTTATGCGGCATTTTTGCTTCCCCCTACTTATACTGCTACTCCGGACTATCATAGGACAAGATATGGTAGAGGTGTCTTCAATCAGGAAGACACCGCAGCACAGGAAGTAGGAGACTTTTTCAAGGGTTTCCTACCGTTTTGGGGTCCTATGGCCAATAGCAGGAATATACGACACCTTACGAGAGTGGTTGAGTCCACTATCACTGAGACTGCAGGTGCCCTTAGTAATGTCACCGCTGAGCTTCAAGCGGATCGTCTTATGACGTTACAAAACCGTATGGTTTTAGACATTATACTTGCAGATAGAGGAGGGGTATGCAAATTGATCCAATCTAGTTGCTGTGTTTTCATACCAGATAATGCCCCTACGGTAAACCAGGCCATTTATAGACTGCATAAGGTTTCCGAGTCTATTCATGTGGATGAAGGAGACTGGTCATTGACTGGATGGTTTTGGGAACTACTGTCCAAATGGGGATGGAAAACTCTGATATTCTTTGGTATGGTTTTAGCTATTCTCTTCTCTTGTTGTCTATGCATCCAGTGTGCTCCCGCCGTTTGTAGTCTTTGTGTTACCTTGTGTGTGCGGAGACCTGTCTCAAGAGAAGTAGAGAATAGTAGGATGATGCTCCAGCAAAATCTTGATGATCTGATGAATATTGATATAGACCTAGATTCAGATTAACGTGAGTTTGGGATATTGCCTACGTAATGGCAAAAGGAGGGTCTGAGGTTCTGTGAAATCCTGACTTGTCTCGTGAGGTCATGGTTCCGTCACGATTTTGGTGATGTTGTACCGTATATAGTGAGTGCGGCTAATATGGAGTGAATTCGTCATGTTAACTAGCCAGTTCATTAGGTATTCAGAGACTTCGTTTCGAATATGGGTTCCATTTTGTTTATGCCTCCATTTTGTGTTGCCATCACGTAGGCCCGTGGGCCTGTGGAGGTAACCGAACGAACGAAGTTGCATGAGCTTCGCTGTTCATACACTTATTAACTAGGCCTTTTCTTGATTCTAAGGTGCATTGTAAGAAACTGACCCCTTCATCTGAAACTGACCTCGCTAAGCCAATTTCCTTGGTTGATTGTTGTCTGAGATTGCCAACCAAGGTTCAGGACATCGTTAACTTTCAGGTTCCTTACACATGCTTTATCTTGCTTGTTATCTGTCATTGTTTCCTTCCCTATGCTCTTTCATAACATGTATTGTGCTTTCAATTATGGGTTTGTCCGGCTTGTGGAGATTGGATTTGGGACATTTCTAATAATTAACTTGTGGGTTGGGGCAATGTAAAATGAGGGTTTTTTGCTATGTGATACTTTGTTTGAGAATGTACCTTATTGGTTAGAATTTTGTGCAATGGGTGTGTACTCGTATTGTGAATTTTGGCATAAAAAGGGATGTCTTGCCTTACAAGAATTGAACAGTTTCTTGAGTTGTACACCATGTTGTATTGCTGAGATTACTGTTACTAGCTGCAGATAATAAATTTGGTCTCTGACGCCACCCAGAAGTATTCCGTGTCTCTGTATACCTAGTCAGGTGAATCCGAAGACTTTGGGCGTGCCCCTGGCGCAGCTGGGTTTAGAAACCCGGTTCTTCACTGGTTCCCTTGTTCGCTGAGACCTGAGCAACATGGCTGATATCCGGTGGAGCTGCTAGATAGCTATTGAAGAGATGGGCCCTGGTTTCCCCCTGACTGTCACTTGCCCAGCCGGACATTGGGCACAGTTCCTTCTCGTCTGCCTGCTACTGTCTCATTCCTTTCCTCCCTCCTACGAATTCTTGCAACACTATTTTTGTGTACTGTACCTTTCTATGTTCTTGTATCTGATGTAACTTTTTAAGGTAACGATCCTAAATGTAAAGCCCTCTGATACCTTCTTGGGTCAAGTTTGTGCTATATAAAACTTTACAAAATAAAAAAATAAAAATAATAAACTGGCTGAAAGAAGCTGGTCAAAGACAGCCAGTGGCTGAACTGGGCCTACTCACAGCCCACTCTGTGGATATTCTTAACAGCATGTTTGTTTGACAGCTGCACTGTAAAAAACCCAGACTTAAAATAAGTAACCATTCAAGGAGAGTATACAGGTGGAAAGTGGGAAAAGGTAAAACTGGACCGACAGAAGATGAAGTGTGAGACTGCTGATGGTGGAACTTTGGAAATAAATGTGTGGAGAGAAAGGGCGTAACTGTAACTCGCTATCCTATTGGGAGGGAGATTACTGAGTAAAGCAACGTGAAGGTAAGTATGGGAGTTGTTAGTCATCCATCTGATATGGAATAAAAATCAACGCTAACAAGCAATTGTAGAGCCAATAGGACTGGTTTGTTTTAGGTGTATTTGTTCATTGTTGTGTGATGTAGTTGGATGCACTTACAACAAACACAGAGATGCACCCAGAGTCTAGCCAGGTGGAATGCAGTATCAAGCACAGAAGTCTATTGCAGAGTTTTAGACACACCCCATAATTAGGTAGGCCATACATCTCATAAAGACCTTCTAGATAAGCTTGTTTGGCCACGTCCCTTTAAGGGGCTGCCCACCGTTATCCATCCCACTGAAAGCACTGGTTACAGGGTGGGTTTGTGTAATGATGTCGATGCCACAGTGAGAGTGCCCAGTGGCCAAACTGGTCAGGCACTAGGACCAGCCCGCATGAGGGATGAGGGCGGGCGGAAAGGGAGGAGCTGGGAGCCCAAGGGGCAGCTGGTCAGTTAGCCGTTGGGATTTGAAGAGGAAGGACGCTGCAATAAAGAAGGTCCATTATTATACTCACTGTGTCTGCCTGAGTTCTTTATGGTGAGACACTACAACTGGCGACGAAGGACTAGAACCACAAGCGTGTGGACGGCTACAGCGGCAACCAGGCGGCAAATATCCAGCCCGGAGCTCGCCCCACGTCTGGAGGCTCGAGCGCGCCGTAAAAAGTGCCCACCGGAGCCCACCCGGCGGCAGAAAGAGCGGAGCTCGCCCCCCCGTCTGGAGGCTCGAGCGCGCCGTAAAGAAAGTGCCTACTGGAGCCCACCCGGCGGCAGAAAGAGCGGAACTCGCCCCCACGTCTGGAGGCTCGAGCGCGCCGTAAAGAAAGTGCCCACCGGAGCCCACCCGGCGGCAGAAAAAGCGGAGCTCGCCCCCACGTCTGGAGGCTCGAGCGCGCCGTAAAGAAGGTGCCCACCGGAGCCCACCCGGCGGCAGAAGAAGCAAAGCTCGCCTCGTGTGTGAGGCTCGAGTAAATCGCCCAAAAAGGACCGACCGGGAGCCCACTCCGGCGGCAAAAGCCAAAGAAAACAAATCTCACCTGCAGCAGTGACTCTGGCAGTGGATCGCGGCTGAAAACGGCAAGCGGTGAGGGAAGAGTAAAAGCACCGAGTTTATGAGTGGCGCCGGCCGAAGGAACGAGCAAAAACAACTGAAATCTCGCTGAAAATGAGATTCCCGGTGGCCATTTTGAAGTCAGGCAATATCGACCAATCCCCTGCGAGGGATCATAGGCGGCCATTTTGAAGTCAGGCAAAGAGCCTGAAATAGCAAACAAGCACTGACAAACAACAAACAAGCATTGGCAAGTAACAAACAAGCACTGGCGAGTGCAACAAAATAACAAACAAGGACTGGCGAGTGCAATAAAAGCAATAATAAAGCACTGGCGAGTGCAACAAAGACCGCAAACAAGCACTGGCGAGTGCAACAAAACAACAAACAAGCACTGGCGAGTGCAACAAAAAAAATGCAGAAAACAGAAAGTGAATTAGGACTACAAAGCCGCCAGGAACCACAAGCGTACAATGCCTGACTCAGGCCCCGAGAGCATCATGAGAGCATCTCTCCTGCGCCGCCCCGAACCACTTATCATTGAATCCGTTAGGAGCATGGGCCCGCAATGGCAAGAATGGATAGAGGATTTTGAGGACTTCATGGAAGCATCCAAGGTGTCAGACCTCAAAGAAAATCTGCTTTTTCTTAAGAACCTGATCGGCAGAGAAGGTGGACGACTCATAAAAGACCTACCAGAAGACTCCTACACTAAAATACGTGAAGCCCTGGACAGCAAGTTTCTACACAAAAGGAACGTCGACTTTGAGCGATACACTTTCAACCTGGCCGCCCAAGAAAGAGGTGAACAAATGGGGGCATTTGTAACACGTCTGAAACGACTGGCGAAACACTGTGACTTTGACAAATTCTCAACTGAGGACGCACTGCGACTAAGAGTGATAGAAGGTTGTCTCTCCGAGTCGCTAAGACGCAAACTACTAAAGAGAAGCTAAACCTTGGAAGAGATCATGGAGATGACAAGAGTGAATGAACAGGCAGACGAACACGCAAAGAAGATGGAGACCGGGAAAAGTGAGAGACGGGAACAAGTTTTCAGAATGCAATCGCGACAAGCGCACAGAAGGTCTTCACCACAAACTCGTTCCTCCAGATCAAAGAGACATCACCACTGGTCACACAAAGGAAACAAAGACACGAGTCACAGGAAGGGATGATCCGACAGACAACTTAAATGTTACCGATGCGGATATGACTTCCCACATGCAGATGCCTGCCCGGCACTAGGACAACAATGCCGAAAATGTGGCAGAGACAACCACTTTGAAAGCATGTGTGGGGCAGTACCGAAGAGTGACCACGGGGACAGACACCGACGACGCCCACCCTCAAACAGTCGTCATCATGTCAGAGCAGTCCAGGACAGACGAGACTCATCCTCTGGGTCGTCACAATCTAGCTGCCGCTCCTGCAGGACATACCAATCTCGGCGATCGTCATCAAGGGAATCTCGATCCCCATCGCCCACTCCCCGAGTTCGAAAGGACTACATCTACTGTGTAGCTGACCTGGATCAGCTAAAAGAATACCAACGCTTAGACATCAGGTTAGCTCCCACCACGCCAAATTCGTGCTAGACAGTGGAGCAACGCTAAACTATCTACCAGTGACGGAATACCAACGCATGAAACCACCCCCAAAGCTAGTTGATGCCCACGTACAAGTATATATGTGGATGGCCAAGGAACCACTCACATGCCTTGGGAAGTTTGAGACCGAACTGTCATATGAAGATCGAACAATACCAGCATACATCCATGTCATCGAGGGGCCTGAAGCAGACTGCCTCCTGAGCCTAGCCACTGCTGAGCGACTGAAATTAGTGAGCCTCCTATTCAGAGTCACCGACAAACCAGCACTCATCAAGAAACTCCCCAAACTTTTTCAAGGCCTGGAAAAGATGAAGAACTGCCAAATAAAATTGCACATAGATGAACAAATCACTATCGTGGCGCAACACCACCGAAAAATCCTGTTCCACCTGCAAGAAGCCGTGGAGAAGGAACTACAAGACCTACTGGAAGCCGACATCATCGAGAGAACAGATGGACCAACCCCATGGGTCTCCCCAGTCGTGGTGGTCCCAAAGAAAGGAGAAACTGACCGAGTCTGTCTGTGTGTAGACATGAGGGCGCCCAACACGGCAATAGAGAGAGAAAGACATCCAGGCCCCCACATCAGTGACATGATCACTTCCCTCAATGGAGCCAAGATTTTCTCAAAGCTGGACCTCAACAAAGGATACCACCAGCTAGAACTGCACGAAGGGTCGAGATACATCACAACATTCTCGACACACCTTGGACTATTCAGATATAAAAGACTAAGTTTCGGATTGTCTTCCGCAGCAGAGATATTCCAGGAGGCTATCAGGAGAACAATACACCACATCCCACAGGTCCTAAACTACAGCGACGACATCCTCGTCTATGGAGCAACGACTGAGGAACATAACAAAGCACTAGATCAGGTCTGTCAAGCTCTGATGGACGCAAACCTGACACTCAACAAAGATAAGTGCGAACTTCACAAACCAACACTAACATTTTTCGGACACCTATTCTCTGGAAGTGGCATGAAACCAGACCCAGAAAAGGTAGCAGCACTAAATGATACACCAAGCCCGGAAGACGTAGGTGATGTACGATCGTTCCTAGGAATTGCCAGCTACTGCTCCAGATATATACCTGACTACGCCACGCTAAGCTACCCGCTACGGATGCTCACGAAACAAGGACAGCCCTTTCAGTGGTCCACTCAATGTGAAGGGGCATTTTGAGAGATCAAGAGAACTGTAGAATCAGCAAAGAACCTAGCATACTTCAATCCAAAAAGAAAGACGGAAATAACAGTAGATGCCAGTCCTGTAGGACTAGGAGCCTTCCTTGCGCAATATGATAGAGAAGGAGACCAACGGCACATAGTAGTATATGCCAGCAGAAGTCTGACGGACACAGAAAGGGCATACTCACAGCCAGAAAAAGAAAGCTTGGCTGTCGTCTGGGCGTGTGAACACTTCCACATTTTCATTTTTGGAATAAACTTCACACTGATAACCGACCATCAAGCTCGGATCACAATATTCGGAAACCCGCGAGCAAAAATGCCACCGAGAATAGAGCGATGGGGCCTAAGGCTCCAAGAGTACACCTATACCATAATTCACAAGCCAGGAAAAGATGCAAACCCTGCAGACTACATGTCCCGACACCCCCTCAGATCAGACAAATCAGAACAATCAATCACTGATGAATACATTCACTTTGTGGTGAACCAAGCGAGACCTCCAGCTGTTCCACTAGAAGCCATCTGCGAAGGGACGCAAACGGATACCACCCTGCAAGAGGTGAAACGGCTGATCCAAACTAACAGCTGGAGACATACACCAAGCAATGGACAAAACAACCAATAAATGGCGGCATTTAAACATATCACTGATGAACTGTCGATAGCAGCGAATGGCCTCATCTTACGGGACACCCGAATAGTGATCCCACGACAACTCAGACAAGGGGTCATCAACTTAGCGCATGAGGGACACCGGGGCATAGTGGCCACAAAAAGAGCACTCCGTGAAAGAGTCTGGTTCCCAACACTAGACCTGATGGTGGAGACGACCTTGAAGGACTGTCCGCAATGCCAACTAGTGAGTCGTCCGGATCCCCCTGCACCACTTCAAATGTCTCCACTACCGGAGGGTGTCTGGCAACAAATTGCCATTGACTTCTTTGGGCCAATCAAATCGGGCCAATACGTCCTGGCCACCATGGATGAGTATTCCAGATTCCCCATCGCACAACTGTGTACTTCCACGAGAGCATCGTGTGTCATACCGATCCTTGATGAGGTCTTTGCCGCATGGGGCATTCCCCTAGTGGTGAAGTCAGACAATGGACCCCCCTTCAACAGCCATGACTTTGCTGATTTTGCCCAGCACCTCAACTTCACACACCGCAAGATCACACCACTATGGCCACAAGCCAACGGAATGATCGAACGCTTCATGGCCACGATCAAAAAGACCATCCAGCAAGCAGAACTCACCAGAAAGAGCCTTCAGACAGCACTCGACGAGGTGTTGCGGGCATACCGAAATACGCCTCATTCCACCACAGGCAAATGTCATGCCACTCTCATGCTAGGACGCCCAGTGCGCACCAGGATACCAATAATGAGCATGGCAGCGCACGAACTGGACTCCGACTCTGATCACGAGGAGATTGCGGCCAGAGACACGATGAAGAAGGAAAGAATGAAAGACTACGCTGATGAACGGCGCCATGCCACCACCTCTCAAATCTAAGAAGGAGACTGGGTGCTGGCACGACAAGAGCAGCACAGAAAGACTGATTGCCAATATCATGAGGTTCCACTCAAAGTAATACAACAAAAAGGAACTATGATCACTGCAGAAACCGACGGGAAGAGACTTACCAGGAACGTGACGTATTTCAAGAAGTGCGGACCAAAGGTCAAAGAGCTACTGACTGAACCGAAACTGGAGCCAAGAGACCAAGAGACACTGCCAACTGACAGTCAGTTACTGATGGAGACTGCCGATGAGACCGAGAGTGACAGTGCCAACCTCCAGTCACGCCCCGGCGTGTGATCACGAAATCGTATTGCTTCATTGAAGAATTCTAAAGAAAGAACAATTTACTGTTTGCCGTGGTGTCCATTTTGTTTTTCTTTTTTTCGTTTATTCACAGAGGGGGAGATGTAATGATGTCGATGCCACAGTGAGAGTGCCCAGTGACCAAACTGGTCAGGCACTAGGACCAGCCCGCATGAGGGACGAGGGCGGGCGGAAAGGGAGGAGCTGGGAGCCCAAGGGTCAGTTGGCAGTTAGCCGATGGGATTTGAAGAGAAAGGACGCTGCAATAAAGAAGGTCCATTATTATACTCACTGTGTCTGCCTGAGTTCTCTATGGTGAGACACTACAGTTTGCACACCGAGTTAATCGCTTACAGCACAGTAAGTGACTAACGTAGAGTGACAGGTTGCAGATAAAAGTGAAGTGGGGGGGGGGGCGGTCGATCACTAACTACTTCCACAGACCTTTGCATGGTTTCATGCACAGGCTCATATTTTAAGAATTGAAAGTTTTTAAATTCTAATTATTTAGAAGAATATTTTATGTTGCTCATGTATTTGCTACTTAACAAAAAAATCAGTTGTGATAAGCACTGACAAAGTCAGCAGGTCTAGGTTGTTGTGTGATGCCTTTGGATTTACCGATGCAAAGCATACAGAGGCGACCAAATACTGCCCAGCTGACAGGCTAAGTCAAGCACGGGATTTAGTTCACATGTTTTGGCCAGCGCCCTTAATTTTACAGTACAATGCTTTCCTTCCAAGTTACACTTAGTTGGCCACGCCTTTCTTAAAGACCCCGTGCATATGCGTCATCCCACATAAAGCACCGCACGCCTCGCATTCACTGCCTGCCGCTCCCCCGCTATGGACTGCACTCTCGGTTAATGACACCTGCGCACCCCGGATTTTGATGATACAGACCACTGGGCAGGAGTTGGTTTTGACTGCAGGGGCAAGGAGTCCCCTGGGCTGCAGTGTATAGGACTAAAGAGGTCGGGGACCCCGGAACAGGTGCTTTAGGTGCACCAGCACCCGTGGGGAGCCACAGTGAGCCCCCACTTCATGAATGTCAAGTGAGTGCCTGACTATTAGCAAACCTTCGACCCTCTCACAGGGCGTCCTGCGGCGCGAGGAGAGTTGTTTCATTGGATTCTATCTGCGGTGCCCGGCCGGCTGGCATGGAATGCTGAAAAAAAGGGGGACTTCACTTCAGGTGCATAGAGTCACCCCTCGTCGCCGGAGTCAGGGCGTGTCCACGACTTCCCTCGCTACCTGGTGGATATGGGTCCGCAGAGCGGGCTGTGCCAGCCGTTTGTCCCAGTGATTCGTGGAGAATGCAGAGGAGCAGCATTGGGGTCACACCTGCGGAAAGGAGGGAGGAGAGAGCGCCTCCTGCTGAAGGGCACCTTCCTCTGCACCCTTCTCTTCGGTGTCTGGTGTCTGTCGAGCCTTCTGAACAAAATAGGTAAGGAAGAATGCCACGCACATGTGAGTCTACTAGTTCATCTGTGTGCCCACAAATGCAGTTATTCATCGAATAATCCCAAATGTTTATCTGTGTACTCCTTCGTCACCGATCATTGTATTCCTCGTTCATCCGTCAATAATGGATTCATTTATTCAGTTGAATTCAAGCATTAAGTTACGAATTTTTTCATATTTTCGCTCAACTTTGAATTTACTCCCTAACGCGTCCATCAATTTATGTTATGTCCTGTTCTGTCAAAATATGTGTATAGAAATCCAATTAAACATAAATTTACTGACCCGTTAGTTCTTCCACTTATTCATCTGTCCACAAACAAATACAAGCCCTGGTCTGGCTTTGCATACACACACACTCTCCTAGTCCAATCACTAAGACTACTCAGGTTTTATTTCTCCAGATCACCGCCCAGGAAAACAACCTTTACAACGCAACTTTTACAACGCACTACCATTACAACAAAACTTTTACAACTCAACATCCATTACAACGCATACATTTACAACGCAACCATTACAATGCATGACACTACAACACACACCACTACAACGCGTGCCATTACAACGCAGTCATTACAACGCATACCATTAAAACGCATAGCATTACAACACATAGTACCCTTACACTATCCAACACTTACCCTACTGTTGCACCCCCTGGAGTTAGAATAGTAATTTTAACCCCTACACTATCCAATACTCCCTTACATGCAATGTAATGTCATGCGTTGTAATGGTATGCGTTGTAAGTGTAGTATGCATTGTAGTGGAATGCGTTGTACAGGTAGTTTCAAAGAATTTGTTGTAATGGTATGCGTTGTAATGGATGTTGCGGTGTAAAAAATGCGTTGTAAAGGTAGGCGTTGTAAAAGTATGCGTTGTAACGTCATACATCCCACTGCCCATTATGAGAAACTCATCATTGATTACATTTTTTCCCCTCATCACACTCAAGCTAGACTACAACAGCACACACTATGCTGGAACCAATGCTTAACTTGTCAGAAGACTCCTGACCATACAAAACTCAGTGGCTAGGATCACCTTTAATCTCCCAGCCTGTATTCACATCACCCTGCACCTGAAAGCCCTCCATTTGCTCCAAGTCCCTTAATGAGCATTCTTCAAACGCCTCACGCACATTTACAAAGCCTTAGGCAGTGCTGGCCCCACGTACCTTACCAATTGCATAAACTTCCACAAACCGACCAGGCACCTCCACTCAGCTGGACTACTACTCGCACATGCCCCCTGCATATGTAGAACTAGACTGACAGTCTAGCCTTAACCTACCTCGCTCCTCTAGCCAGGAACAACCCACCCCTGCATATCAGAGCCTCTTCAGCTCTCGAATTCCTCAAGAAACTGGCGACCTGGCTCTTCACCTAAACCTAACACCTGCTCAGCCCATACAGCTCATGCTTCAGCACCAGGATACCCTCCCACATATACAGTATAAAACATATACATATACATAATATTCCATACAATACCATAACATAACATAACAAAACATAACATGTTGTTATTTTGTGACTCAACTATCTAGTTCAGCACCATCCATGTAGAAGGGGTTCCACAAAAAGCTTGTTTTTAGGCTCAGAGATTTGATTCTCCCATTGTATCCTTCTACTGAAAGTTCTGAAGCCTTTCCCAAAGGTTGCACCCATTCGGTTGCACAATTATCTGAAATCACAAAAACCTATCTCGAATCCCTTGATGTCTTCCAATTGTCAACTACTGCGTAGTTGCCTCCTCATTGACCTTTTGATTGTGCTGTTGAAATCCTTCCGGTGCCTAAAGTTCCCTATTGGTGCACCTTTTCCTATCTTGGCATAGCAAGCACAGAAAGAATATTGTGACAGTAATCTATAGAATGGTCTAATTACCGCATCTAAATCTACTGATGGGGCTTTATTATTTTTGATGCCAAAGAGGGCTCTTCAGAACTCAGGCCCTGTATTTTAGGGGTTTAAACCTTGTAACCATCAAAGATCGCTATCCATTGCCACTCATTTCGATATTCTGGAGGCTGTCCAAGGGACTAAAATCTTTACAATATTGGATCAGAGAGGAGCATATCACTTGATTCAGATCCGATTAGGTGATTCATTTAGAATGCATTTTGGGCATTACGAATACTGCATGATGCAATTCGGACTTTGGAAATGTCCCTAAATGCAATCTTTTCTAATCTGATCCTCCAGACCATAATCGTCTATCTGAATGAGTTTTGTTTTTTATAAAGATCCTGCAGAACACACATTTCATGTTCTACAGCTTCTACAGTGTTCGTTGGAGAACAAATGGTTGGCCAAACCAGAAAAATGTTTATTTGCAAAGTATTATTTTGATTATTAGGGCCATGTTCTTTCTTTAAAAGGAATAGTTATTAATTCTTGAAACGTTCAATATATCCTCAATTGGCCCCAACCTTCTTCTGCAAAGAAAAACATAAACTGGCACATGGATCAATGTTGGCTTTTGTGATTCCTTCATTGCGATTATTAAGGAATCGCAAAAGCCTATGTGTGTAGGAATCGCTATAAAAATAGCGATTCCTAAACATTCCTCAATTGCGACTCGCAATTAACCCGTTCAGCGTGGCGCAAATTCCTGCGCTGTGCTGAACGTTCCATTGGGCCTATGGAACCATGACGGAACGGTTCCGTCATGACCACAGGCCAACCGACGCTCATGACGGAACCGTTCCGTCATGAGCATGGAAGGGGTTAAGGAATGGCTTCCCATTCATTCCTATGGACCTACAGGCCCAAAGGAATGAATGGGAAATTGCATGCGCAATTTCAAGGGTGCAAGGGTGTCAAAAGGACACCCTGTTGCATGCCTGAAATTGTGATGTGCACCTCTGTTGTTCACATGTGTGTGTGTGTAACCCGAAACTTTGAAAAATTGCATTTTTCAAAGTTTCCGCTAAATACCATCAGGTTGGATTCATCAGTATTTACCGGACCATAATAGCGAAATCGGTATTTTAAATGCAATCTTGCATTGCATTTAAGGCATGGCAATTTGAGATTCCTTAAATGCAATCGCAAATTGCGATTTTTGCATTTGGGATGATGCATCCCAAATGCAAAAATTGCGGTTGCAAAGGGGCAGAATCTTTAAATTTGCGCCTTTGTGACAGCAATTTCCAATGATGCATGTCCCCCAAAGCTTTTAAGGTTTGGCAAATTGTTATCAGAAATTCATTCAGAACTTCTCTGAGCTTCTTTCTCCATATATCCACCTTCTTAGAAGAACAATACCATTAAATTGAATGACTGTGCCACCCTAGCCTTGGAAAGAGCAAAGAAAGAGTTCATTTGAGCTCTCATTTTACGACAACCTGATGTCTCCAAACCATGTCTGTTGCAGTAGCAGCGTTGTGTTGCTTGAAGAAGTAGGGATTTTATGTTTCTGTAGATGCTGGAAATCTTGTTGTGGAAGAAGTTTGTGAGGTTGTTGCCGAGTTCCTGTGAGGGGGTAATGTTGTTTGTTGCAGCTGAGGGGTTAGAGCATTCTTTGACGAAGTTGACAAGTTCTTTGCTGTTATTGCAGCTTGATTCAATGCATGAGGCTAAGGCATTTTTCTTTATTTATTTCAACTGTCTGTGGTGGAGGCTAATGGCAGTCTTGAGGGCGGGCTTTTCCATTTGTTTCCAGTGTCGTTAAGTGGGTCCGAGGTCTTCAGTGTAGCAGCATACAACATACAACGGTCAGCATTATAGAAAGAGCCCCAGGGGCACAACAGGTGTATGCGCCTGCTTTTTGCACCGGTAGGGCACTTTGCTACTATTGAAGGGCTACAGATGCTTGCAAGCCCCTTCTGTAATATTGATCCCACTGGTGCACATTTAGCACCAGCACCATCTCAATGTGACTTTCCCTCATTTACATGGGGCATGGCCACAGCATTTTGCTCATGACGAGCTCAGCTCATCATGAGCCACGGTGGCCATGTGCTCATGACGAGCTGAGTTTGTCACGGCCACACCCGTTTCTTCAGAACGTTCAGCACAGCGGGGGAATTAGCCCCGCATGCGAGTGTTATGACCGCTATGACAAGCTCAGCTCATCATGAGCACACGGACACCGTGGCTCATGACGAGCTGAGCTCTTCATGAGCATGGGAGGGGTTAAAGGAAAGCTTTGAGAGTTGTTTTTGAATTGTAGCTTGGAATAAGACTAGGTCAGAAGAGATGATCACTGACGAACAATATACCATTTCTACAGCTTTTGAAATGGCTTGTGATATATGAATATCATTTTGGAACGGAAATGTAGCTACGAGGGGGCGCACCACCCCCAAAGAAATCAAATGAATTGAAATAATTTTTTATCCTTGGATAAAGTCAATAATGTCCACCCAGATCCTCCAAAAAGATATTGTGCCCCATACAAGTTGAACATGGCTCAAGGCCAAGTTGAGCATGTGCTGGTGACATCCTTTGCTCAGAACCGATCAAGTAACAGGCAGAAAAATTGAATAGAGCTGTGCCGTATGGACAGTGCCCAGTAGCTGAAGATCAAGTTGAGCAGGCACTGGTGGAACTCTTTGCTCAGAGTCCATCCATAGGCAGCACTATTGAATAAAGTTGTAACCTATGGTAAGTGTCATCTGGGAGTGGCTGTAGTGGTAACTAGGGCTAAACGCCACATCCTGTGCTGAAAATCCACCAGACATGGTCATAAGACATGACTAGTATGTAATGGATGCAACAATAACAGTTGATGGACATATTGCAGAACAATGTCATACATTCACCCCAGTACAGAGATCTGGGCCTAAATCCATCGTTTTTTTGCACTCCACAGTCCACTCCAAATGAAAAGGGAGTGACTCCAAAAACTAAGAGAGGCGGTACCACAGGTAAGTAAAAGAGACGAGTCCCATGCTCTCCACACCACTGGAGTAAAGCTATCCTGGCTGAAGACGGCCGATAGCCAGAAACCGGTTCTAGGATGCTTGATTCCGGTCCAGGAAAGACATGGCTTGGCAGTTCGGGCTGGACTGTTTCCAAGAGGCACAGGGTCAAGACTGATTTACATTTGGCCATGTCTGAACTGGGGTGGTGTGGAGTGCAAAAAAACGATGGATTTAGGCCCAGATCTCTGTACTGGGGTGAATGTATGACATTGTTCTGCATTCTGTCCATCAACTGTTCTTTTTTGCATTTGTAACCCGAGTGGGATGGGTATGCTCAGACGATGGAGTTTCACCAAATCAGCACGGGACACCCTCATACAAGCTGTTTCAGGCTTACTCCAAAGATCCGGGATACCCAACCTCTTGCTCTCTTTTCTTATGTAAGCAAACCATTGAATTTTATCTATCCCAGGAAGTCCCATAAGTTCTTTGACTTCCTCTCTAAAGTACCTCAATTCTGGGGTTACCCATAGTCTACGCCAATATAATTGGGGGCGAAAACCAATTTCCTAGTCTATGGGTCTGATATCTAGGTCCAATCTTAGAGCGATAAGAGGGGTGCTAGCTGGAAGAGACAAGAGAGATCTCAAAAAACAGTTTTCCGCATTGAGGATATATTCAACTGAGCAGTGTCCCCACAATTCTGCCCCATACAGAATGGCTCCCCGGGCTTGTGCTTCATAAATTTCCAAAATGGGGGCAACTAGTTTGGAGGTGGATTACCGGTGCAGTTTTAAAACACCTCCTGCCTGCACTAGCCTGAGTTTGGCCTTGGCTATTTGAGGGCCCCATTCCATAGTATTGTTAAGGGTAATGCCCAAATAATTGAATACGGAAACCCTGTCCAGAATAATGGCATTTAGAGAAGGATTGGAGCGAGTGATATTTGGTGGATTACAGATCATGTACTTTCTTTTTGAAATGTTAATCTCCAACCCCCTTTTCTCACAGAAACTGGCAAAATTATCTAGGGTATGCTGTATTCCCATCGGGGATTTGGACAAAAGGAGGGTGTCATCGGCAAACATAAGTGTCACTACCTGCTCACCACGTATCTTGGGTGCATCAATATCTTTAACCCCTTTGAGATGGGCAATTAGGGCATTAACAAAGAGACAGAAAAGGGTGGGCGCCAAAACGCATCCCTGTCTCACTCCTCTTTTGACCACAAACCTAGGAGTCAGGGCACCCCTTTTAGCACTTCTGACCTGTGCAAAGGTGTTAGAATAGAGTCTCCTAAGAGTATTAAGAAGATAAATTGGAATCCCCATATCCGCCAAAACTTCCCACAGTATGTCCCGGGATACCAGATCGAATGCCGTCTTAAGGTCAACGAAAATTAAGTAGAGGCTGCCACCCTATACTTTAACCGTTTTCCAGTATAGGAGTTGCAATCTTAAAAGTTGGTCAACGGTAGATGTTTTTTTCCCTAAATCTGGCTTGGTAGGGGCTCACTATCTCAGATTCCTCCATCCAGGTCTGGAGGCGATCGAGAATAATCCATGCAAAGAGTTTTTGACTCACGTCCATCAAACTGATCGGGCAGTAGTTTGCATGGATTAGTGGGGAGCCCTTTTTAAATACTGGGACAATTTCCGCCCCAACCAAGTTTCAGGTATGGGGAGCCCTGCAGTATGGCATTAAACAACAGACAGAAGTACGCGGTCCAAATCTCAGGTTGGTCTCTATAAAAGTCCCCGGGGATTTTGTCAATACCAGGGGATTTTCCTGTCGGGAGTCTCCTTATCGCACTCTCTCCACCTCCAACAGTGTGATTTTTATGTCTAAAGCTGGTTTAAAGGTAGTCTGTATGGGAGCAACTTATGAGCTATGATGAGCATCATTGTGGATAATCCGGGGGTTACCAGGCTCACAGAAGAGCCTGCTTTCATCGAAAGCAACGCCCCAAAATGCTCCATCCATCTCTTGGGTGCAATACTCAGATCATCTGCTACATATCCTTAACTGCTGCCAGTTCTCACAATTGCTCAAAACTCCTGCACATTCCTATTACCCAGGGCACTTTTTATACTGTTCCATCTATTGTTTTCCCATTGTTGCTTGGCCTCTGCAATAGCCTGCTTGTATTCCTGTCTCCTCAGTTTTACTAGGCTCCTGGCTAGGGCTTTAATTGACTCACTTAAAAGTGACGTTGCCATTTTACAGTTATCATCAAACCATGACTGAGTCCTCTGGTTTGGCCTATGTCTAATCGCTACCGGATTAAGTAAATCAGCCAATGCTGCCACCAACCCCAGATGTAGTTTGGTGATTTTATTTACCACCTCTTCTTGTCTGAGCTGGATGCAACCACTAATCTCCATAAAAATCTTATTAACAACTGAATACAAGGCATTCATTTTATCTAAAGATTGTTTAACCGCAGGCCATTTAAGCCTTCTTCTATTGTTGGAAAGATTCAATTCACAATTTTGGCTTGATTTACTCCCGTTGGAAATACCAGTTTCAGGTAATCTTAGATTTAGAACCAAAGCGTTATGGTCATTATCATGTCGGGATAAAATCTCAAAATCAGTGACCATAGATCTTGACCTTGTTTCGCCCAGGATATAATCTATCCGAGATGTTTGGCCAATGCGGTTAAATGTGGCCTTTCCTTCATGATCAGACTGAGTACGACCGTTGCCGGTTGTCATAGAATGGGCCAAGGTTATCGAGTTCAATTGGAGGGCCAGTGGTGACCAAGTCTTAATTGGAGTGATTTGTAGCTCGGGTATAGACCATTGCTCATCTTCTTCTATAGTAATAGAATTTCTAATTGCAGGTAAGGGCTCATACTGACAATTGAAATCACCAGCGATGATCAATTGGCTATTACCAGATACAGTAGGGATAAAAGTGTCAAGCAGGGCCAATGGTATAGATTCTTTCTCATTGGTGACAGAATTAGAATAGACATTAATAAGAGTCACCCTGAGATTAGATGGGAACTTAAGTGTGACACATTGAAGATTTATTGCTGGAGTGGCTAATTGTGTCACCATACAGCCCAAATGTGATGCTATCAATATAGATAACCCTCCAGAGAGTCCTCCCCTTTCCCCCATTAATGCCAGATGGTTAAATGAAACAAAGCCCAATCTTACTGTCTCCTCCCTTGCCCACGTCTCCTGAAATAAACATATATCATATTGATCTGTAAAAGATCCCCAATCGGGGCAAGCAATTTTGTTGGTTAGGCCTGCCACATTCCAGGACAGAATTTTAATTTTATTCTCCTGCAGAATTCCCCCCCCCCCCCCCCCCCCCCCCCCAGAGAATCCAAGTGGACAGGGGCTAAGGCAGCATAGGTACACATGAGAGAACCACCAGATTCGTGTAGCCTCTCGCATAGGAAGGTATCCTGTTGTTGTAAGTCCATACCCTCCCCCTTGTGTATTATAGCCTGTCTATGGACTTGGATTTGATCAGACACAAGTTCAGACGCCCACATTCCAGATTTACAAATATTAAAAACTTCCGGGCCTCTCAGTCAGTGTACATCCTCCAAGGGGGCGAACTGATTTGACACCGGAATATTAAATATGGACGGAACGTTTGGGGGAATCATGTAAGAGTTCTTGCGCCAACTGCCACAGTCCCGGGAGAAATAAATATCACCAGCGTTTCGGGAAAAGGGGTAAGAAGAGTCCAAAGGGAGTCCTCTAATAGCGGTTTGTTGGCCCAAAAAGCGGGAGGGATGAATTATCAGTCTGCGGACGGCTTTGGGGTACCTAAAATTAATAATCACACTGTCCCCAGAGATTTTTTTTTTGTGGGACCCACCCAAGCCACCCTACGCACCATCAAGATCTCACCAGCTCTATTATAGGGGAATTGTTTATATGTAGCCAACCAGAACAGCATCTTATTTCTGAGGTCCAGTTGAGACTAATTTTGGCCATTTTTAAGTTTGGGAATTCCAGCCAAAACAAGTAAATATGGTGCTGCCGCTGGAGGTAGATTGATAGTTGGAAGGGACAATTTTTGTATTTCCCTATGTGGGAGGGTCTCTTCTCTATTCCCCTCCATAGATGTGTTACCCATTTCCACATTGCAAGTTGGCTTTGCCCCTGTACACTGTTTTATTTTTGCACCTCCCTCCCTGCTTTGGAATGGATATCTATCAGGGCATGCTCAGCCAATTGAGGAATAGACATATCTACTGTTTCAGAAGTAAAGGGTGCCTTTTTGGAATTTGTCGAAGCCGAGGCCAACGTGATTTCAGGATAGAGTTGAATTTGTTGAGTCTCAGAAGGATTCTCTTGGATCTCAGCCCTTGTTTGATGTCTAGATAGTGATTTGGTATTAACGCTCTGTTGCCTGGTGGCCTGGATTTTACCCACACTAACTACAAGGTTTTGGATATGATCATTAAGTGGGGCAATCTCTTCCTTCACAATATTTCTACATTGGGTGATGAGGTCTGATAGTAACTTTTGAGCCCAAGGTCTATATGGGTGGGATACGAAGGCACATGGTTGTTGCCTAAACAATTCTCTGATCTGGGACCATTTAAAGTACCCTTTGCATTGCCATCCCCAGCCTTTTTTCCCTTAGACCCCCAATTTATGCCCTGCTTTCTCTTCCTGTCTCTCTTTGATGTTTTGACAGTACCCTCTCTAGCAAGTTCTGCTTTAGATGAAAGTGTTAGCACAGAGTCTTGCAAAGAGGGTATTCAAGTACAGATGATTCAGAGAGGTTTACAGCATTAGATGGAGTCAGTGCTACCAGGGGTGAGAAGTCCGGGGTAATAGATAGACTTCTCTCCGTAAGTTCAATTTCCGTGGTAACTACCCCAATCGCCTTTTGTAACATTAAGTCAATTGCTGTAGATAGGGTAACTGTGGAAGTGTCTCGGTTAGTGCGAGGCCCTTTAACAGTACATGCACACTTTCTTTGGGCACAAACAGGAGTATTAGTTGTAGGCATCGTAATAAAATTACCTTACTCCCAGAATAGAAAGCCAAGAGGGGTGGCCCAGCCCACCCACCTCCGGTCAGTGACGGACAAGGACTGGCCCGACCTTGGCCCGGGCTTGGACCGGGCTTTCCCGCGCACGTCCCGCGATGCGGGAGTGCCTCGCTGCCTAAGAGGGCCTCCGGCGCCCTCTGATGGTGTGTTCTCTGCGCGTCCCGCAATGCCTGCTGGATGGTGTAGGCTGCACCCGCCTGGTCGTTTCCCTCACGGCGGTGCGGTGCAGCCCAGCAAAGCGGATAACCCCCAGGGAAAGCAGGTGACGTCTGGGCGAGATGGCAGGGTATGTTTAGAAGCTGTTTTCCTCACGGTGGAAAAAGCCAAGTTCCGGTGCTATACTCACAATAGTTTCTATTGTTTCCATACGACTGTTGCATTTATTTTCTGTCTGTCGAGTTGAAAAAGGGGGAACACAGAGCCTGAATACTAACATTTAACCCCTTGGCTGTGGCGCTAATTCGGCCGCGGCGTTGGGGTGTGAGCGCTGAACCGCTATGCTCGTGACAGAACCACGCTGTCATGAATCACAGGCGAGCTGTGATCATGACGGCGTGGTTCCATCATGACCTTGCCTACTCCCTAATTCACCTGCACAGAATCAGTGCCGCTCGGGTGGAGCGGCCGCAGCATGACGAAACCATGCCGTCATGAGCACATGCCGCCCGTGGCTCATGACGGAGTGGTTCCATCATGCGCAGGGAAGGGGTTAATCTATAAGTCAGTCCTGGAGGCCCATGCCAGATTTATAAGATAGATACATTTATCTAAATTGGGATATGCAAAAAATCCTGCATAAATCCGTCATTCCAGGACGGACTTTTGAGAACCCTGCTATATATGATCTTTCACAGGACGGAACTTTTTACACTTCGGTGATCCATTTGTCATTTGTTGGTAGTGTAGGAGAATGCCAGTATCTTACGATACATATTTTTACTGCTATAAATGCAGTCGATAATCACTGTCTTTGATGGGAGGAGATGTCTAGTAGATCCGATGTGGTCTGTCTGACAGATGGCACAAGGTGTACCTCTACATTGTTGGTTTGGGTGTTCCAGAACAAGGACCAGTATTTTGCTAAATTTGGACATTTTCAGGAAACGCTTTCAGTCTTTCTACAAGCCCAGCAATGGGACCTCTGTGATAGACCAGCTGCTACAAGTATCTGCAAGGACCATTACCAACGTTGTAGTGTTTTATTGTAAAAGGTTAACACTGAGATGACCTTCTCTTATGGTTGTATTATGCAGCTCTAACAGTTGGCCCCAATCCTCACCCACAAACGGATGTATGACGTTACAATGCATGCTTTTACCACGCATGCTGTTACAACGCCAGTTTTACAATGCAAACCTTTACAACGCATAATGCTTTGGGGTGCTGGATAGTGAATAGTTTAATTTACTATTCCAACTCCAGTCCCCGTGGACACTAGGGAAGGTGTTGGATAGTAAATTAAATCTATTCCCTATCCTAGAGCGCCCCCCAGAGCAATGCGTTGTAATGGTTTTCGTTGTAAAACCTGCGTTGTAATAGCACTGCGTTGTAAAAGTTTTGTAGTAAAGTTTGTTTCCCCCCACAAACTCACGATGCATGCATGTTTGCCATTCAGTTAATAAAAGGGCGCTCAGGGCCTTTGAACAGAGGAAGGCCACTAATGCATTGTATATTCCTGCCAGTACCCCTGGGTGAGTGCTTGAGAGTCTTTGGCTTTGTTCTGTAGAAGACTCTTTCAGGTACCATGCCGGGGTGCCAAGCCGACTGCAAAGGCAGTGGCTCAGTTGAATATGCCTCCATCTCCACCTAGCATGCACGCCAAGCTCCAAGGTTTCAGTTCACCCTCCGAAACAAACTGTTCTCTTGTTGCGATTCCCACAGAATACCATCTGACTCATTTCCTAGGCCTCCACCTTCAGCAATCCGTGGGTGCTTTGCCACATCATTACTTTGGTTTATATTATTGGGTTTGGAGAGGGGGAAGGCGGCTTTTAGAAGAAATCAAGGTATCAAGACCAGAACTTTTACAGGGAGTTTTCTGTAAGGGGTTAGTGAGAACCCAGATTTACCTATAGCGTTTTATTTTCTTGAAAGTTATTTGTGACGAGAGCCGAGATATAGTGTTCAATTAATGTATACAAGCATTGGCAACAGCAGCGGCTCCTCTCCAATGGCGGAGGAGAATCACCCCACTGGTCCAGAGCCAGCAACTGAAAAATAAAGCAATATTTTACTATTGTTTTATTTTTCAGCTGTAGGCTCAACCAGCATGTGTAGGGAGGGGCAAGGTTGGGCCATGGGGTGTGGGGGGAAAGGAGTGTTGCGCACTTCTAAGTGCACATATCTGTTTGGCTGGCTGTCCAAGGCCGGCCAAACAGTCATGCAAACTTAGGTTTCTCTACGCCGGCTGTATTGTACAGATAGGTTAGAGAATGGCATATACTCCCTGTGCCTGAGTGGAGCATAAATCCAGCCTGCTTAGGCTAATCACCATGCAGTTCTCATGCAGCGTCTGGATTGAATGGGGTAGTCTGTTGTCCCAGGGACTGCCGGGAGCAGCAGAATGGAGGTGCACCTAAGAGCGAGGCAGGCACAGGAAAAGGTACGTTTTTTAAAATTGTTTTTTAATTCAAACCCCTCCATTCCGCTCCCCGTCCGACGCTCCTGCTGTCCTGCTGCCCCTTCGCTCTATAGTGGCAGTAACAGTTACTAATTGGCAATGCCAGTAGGTCTGGCATTAAAGGAATATTGCATGGTAATGCGAAACATTAAAAGTAGGGCTCCTGGTTTTATGGTATTTATTTTTTTACCGGTTTTATGGTATTTATTTTTTTAACATTTCCGTCATATTTATCCATATTTATTTTTGGGCCATCTGTATTTACCCATATTTATTTTGTGTTTTGCGTATAAATGAAGTTGTAAAACTGTACATTTCCATATTTATTTAACTGATAGACACACACTCATACTTTGCTGTCTGTCATGGTTTAGCTATTTAAGCTGTCAAATATAACATTTCAATGCATCCACTGGTAAATACTAACATTATACCATAAATGTATGTTGACATATGCTGTTATTTAAAAAAATTCAGTCCTGTTTTTTAATTTCCCATGCTGGTCATCTGCTCAACCGCTTGCCTATAATATGTGCAGGAAAGCACGGAGAGTAACTTAAAAGAAGCACCACTTTCTGTATGTATCCATTTAAAAAAATAAATGCAGACAGAAAATAAATTGTTTTCTGTCTGTTTTTATCTGTAAAAATCCCTAAAAATGGAAAACAGCATCGGAATGGATATGTATTTGTGTGGAAATGAAGAAATGCAGAATAATATTAGTCAATCTTAAAAAGTAATTTTCAGTTGCACTTTCAAGCCAGACCTAAACAATCATGTTGGTTAATGACAGCCCTCCTCCCATCTATGCTGCTGCCATAAATAAACAGCATAAATTATCTAGTTATCAGACACTTTAATAGAGTTACAATATCATGTGTGTACCATGAAAGTTCAAGTCCGGCAGCTGATAAAACAAAATGACCGCATCTTTTTATGTGGAAGCACACTACTTCCTCCAAAACAAATCATGTACTCCTGGCTCTTAATATGTGGGGGGAGCCAAAGACACTCTCTAGTGATTCTCACATAGTTGTCTGGCTACAGCTATGCTATAATGCCAGACCATAAAAATGAACTCCTGTGAGGACAACCTAGATATAATTTACATGGAACATAAAGGTTTAACACAGTTAACAGGAAATTTTTTGTGACAAATTCGATGTAATTTACCAGGAGCACGGCAAGCTATTATCTTCCCTGAAACAACAAATATTGGGCCAATAGTTCAAATTGAAATTAAATGATTTACAGACTTCCTCATGAAGGGTTTAATAGGGTTTTCCCTCTGGAATTTTTGGAAACTAAGGGCCCCATTACGATATCGGGTGGATTTCCTCCGCCAGGGTGGCGGTACCCACCGCCACCCAGGTGGAGGCAATCCGCCCGACAACCACTCTCGTGTTCCCCTCCGCCTGATTAGGATGGCGGAGGGGACAGCGGCGGACGGAAAGACCGTCCGCCACTTTACCGCCGCGGTCAGCTTGCGACCGCGGCGGTAATAGATTAATATGGTGGCGGTGTCCAATGGACACCGCCAGCCATATTACATTGGCAAAAAGCAGAGGCCTTTCCGTGGCGGCAATGCCGCCACGGAAAGGCATGCGGCGATTGCTGCGGGGGCCCCCTGCAGGGCCCCCAGGTTGGCGCCACTGTCTGGGGGGCACATGGGGGGTACCTATGGTACCCCCCCACATTTGCATATGCAAATGCAGAACAGCATTTTTTACATTGTGGCGGGCGGTGCAGAGTGCACCGCCCGCCACAATGCAAAAACTACAGGATGTGCCCGCCACTGTGGCGGGCACATCCTAATTCCCCCCACGGGACCCCCGCCCTTATGGTGGGCGGTCCCGTTCTACGATAGGGTGGCGGGCGGACAATGTCCGCCCGTCATCCTAATGGGTCCCTAGGTTGTAGTAAATTGCATATTTTAATATACATAAGGACTTTTTCATTTGAACATTTGTGTCAAATAGTATATTTTAAAACCAACTGTGGCAGTGACATTGATGACACTTAAATGAATTTAGAAACACTTGACAGGGGTTTCAGAAGACATCACTCAAAGTGATGTTAAGAAAATGGCCAATGCCTCTGATCAAAACTGGACTGCTTTCTAGGATGCTTTATGGTTTTGCCCTGGGTAACCTTTAGGTAATGTGACAAATGGCGACTTTGCAGGCACACGCAGGACAATAACATGGTCATAATTGGATAGAACATACTGCATTTGTAGATTGAAGATTCCATGCATCAGTGCATTTTGGGTGAAAATTACAGGTAAATGTGACACTGACAACCATATCTAGAAAAAAGTTATTTTTAAAATAAAAAGGATTTTTATGGTCATTTTAAAGGAGGCCTGATCTTGACAGACACGTAATGGTTGCAAGGAATAAAGTCAGAATATTGAGTTTCAGATGTCGACTTGCACTAATATCGACTTTGAAATATCGAGGAACAGAAATATCGACAGTAAGAATATTGTGGTCCAGAATATCAAGTTTAAGGTAAGAAATATAGTTTTTTAAAATATCGAAGTCATTAATACAGTTTGCAAAAATATTGTTGTATAAAATATTGTTATTTTAGTTAGTGTCATGTTTTTTAGTATGTATTTTAAATGTATGTGCTCTGTTTTTTGTGTAAGTATTGCTTTCGTTTTTTAATATGTGTTCATTTTTTAGCAGTTATTTATTTTCAAATTAATTGTGCATTTTAGTTTCATAGTGGGTTGTGGGTTTATAAGGGAAGAGGGTGGGAAGTAATTTAATTATAATAAATTGAATAATCATTTTTATTATTAAATATGTATTTAATATTTTATATTGTTAATTGTGGCAATTCATTATTATTATGTATGTATTAATTGGTTGTTAATTATTATTAATTAATTAGTAATTATGTTAATTGTGTCATTTATTAGGAGCGGTTTATGGGTTGATAGGGGAGTAGGGTGGGAAGTAATGTAATTGTAATACAATTATTCATATTTTTATATAATATTTAATCACATTTATTTTATAGTGATAATTGTGTGAATTTTTTATTAATTATTTATATTTTTCTTGGTAATTGTTATTAAATAATTATTTGTTAATCAATTATGTTAATTGTGTCATGTTTTACGAAATTGCTGGTGGCATTTATAGGGGAACATGGTGGGATGTAATTTATTTATAATTAATTAATTATTTGTTGATTAATTCTAAATAATTAATTGATATTTAAATATGCCAATTTTGTAATAATTTTGATGTGTGAGTTGTGGGTTTATAGTGGTAAATGTTGAGAAGTAATTTAGAAAACAATTAATTACTGATTTGTTGTTAATTGATAATTTATTAATGAAACATGAGTTATGGAAATTGTGTAAATATTTTTGGGTGTGTGTTTTTGTGTTTATTGGTGTAGAGGGTGCAAAGTAATTTCGTTTCAAATAATAATCATTAATTTGTCATTAATAATCATTTAATAATTGATAAATATTTTTGGAACTTTTTTTGGGGGGGGTAGATTTAGGTTCAATAGCTGTAAGTGTTGGTTTGTACATTCATTTTTACATTTTTAAATGTGTTTAAAAAGTATTAATATTTGTTTATTGATAATTAATTGTGTAAAGTATGGAGGTATATTTTTTCTTTAATTTAGATGTGTGTTGTAAATTGTGTGGTGTTATAGGGTAGGAAAATAAATATTACATTTATGTACATTTTATTTTCTGGATTAAGATTAATTTTTAATAAAAATATTTATTTGTGTGCACATTTTGTTAAATTTACTAAATTAATATATGTTCATTTTAGATTTTTGCTACATTAAAATCTTTTTTATGTTTAACATTTCTTTATATATGTTTTGTTTTTATTAATTATATTTTGTTTTGTGGTTGATATTTTGTTTGTTTTAAAATTTGAATATTGTTATGTGAGATCAGAATACTGATTTATAATCCTATGCTATCCTACACTTTCCTACTGTTGCACTCCTTGGAGTGGGAATAGTCATTTTATCCCCTTTGCTATCCAACACTTTCTCTACTGTTGCACTCATTGGAGTGGTAATAGTCATTTTTACCCCTCCGATATCCAACACTTTCCCTACTATTGCACTTATTGGAGTGGGAATAGTAAATTACTCCCCTCCACTATCCAACACTATCCCTACTGTTGCACCTGCAAGAGTGGGAATAGTAATTTTTACCCCTCCGCTATCCAACACTTTTCCTACTGTTGCACTTGCAGGAGTTGGACTAGTAATCTTTTACCCTATGCTATCCAAAATGTTCTCAACTGTTGCACTCATTGGAGTGTGAATAGTAAATTATTATCCTCCGCTATCCAACACGTTCCCTACTGATGCACTCGCTGGAGTGGGAATAGTAAATTATTCCCCTCCGCTATCCAACACTTTCCCTACTGTTGCACTCGTTGGAGTGGGAATAGTAAATTAATCCACTCCACTATCCAACACTTTCCATACTGTTGCACCCACTGGAGTGGGAATAGTAATTTTGACCCTTCTGCTATCCAACACCTTCACTACTGTTGCACTCGCTGGAGTGGGAATATATATATATATATATATATATATATATATATATATATATATATATATATATATATATATATATATATATATATAAGCAACCCAGCTCCGGTATAGAAGAAGCCGTCTACAGGGCGGTCCGTGGTCAGGGCACCGGAAGCCCTGTAAACTATCACACCAACACTTCCTCACTCGGACACCTCACATGGATTGCAGAAAGTTTAATCATATAAACTGCACAGCAACGCGTTTCGACTTAGCGTGATCAAGACGTTAAGTCGAAACGCGTTGCTGTGCAGGTTATATGATTAAACTTTCTGCAATCCATGTGAGGTGTCCGTGGTAATCTTTCTCGAGTGAGGAAGTGTTGGTGTGATATATATATATATATATATATATATATATATATATATATATATATTTATAATTCTTAATATATTTATAACATTTTAAAATTAATTACAATTATTATTTATTAATTGTTTTTAAGTTACTATATGTGTCACATTTTAGATATGTATGTTTAATTTTTTTTAAATTAAACTTAATGTATTAGTCATAGTTGTTAACATTTACAAATAAATCTAAATAATTTTTTTGAAGTTAAATTAATTAATTACTTTTTTACAACTGCTATTTTCTACATCGATATTTTTGACGATATTTTTCCGGATATTTTTATACTTACCATTATGAAGATAGGAAGTTGATATTATTGACAACAATATTTATGTCCTGATATTTTGGTAACTCGATATTGTGGTGGTCGATATTCTGTCAGTGGACCGGTTGCAACTGATGCATAATAGTGAAGTAATCGGTGACTCTTCTCCTTCGATCCCTAAAACAAGTTCAATTACTCCTAAATGGCCCATAATATCCCATAAAAACATATAAAAGGACCAAGCCTGAAAATTGCTGAAACAGTGTGGATCGTGCTCCTAGGATGATATTGGCTGGACAACAGGAATTTGAAGCAGCAAATCTACTAAAGAACTATTTTTAAATGAAGGAGCAGTTGCAAACTACTACAACTCAACAACTACCAAGACCAGAGTGCAACTTGACCATGCCCATCATGGCGATTTGCATATATTACGCGCTGCAGGTATGGCGCGAAACTGAGCAACTTCTCCTCCATAAAAACCCCAGTGAGCAAGGGCTGACCAAGTCCGAAACATGTTTGGGACTGAATTCATTGCTGTGAAGAACTGCTGGTTTTTTTGCTGCCTCGGAGAAATAAAGATCACTTAAACGCTGCTGTGGGTGTCTCAAGCGTCAGAGCAACTTTCTTTTGAATGTACATATATATATATATATATTTCCAAAAGTCGCAGTTTTTCTCCTGCTTCCCCCACAGAACAACGAAAGGAGCGAGACCACAGCGTAAGTGCAGTTTCTTCAGTGCTTTATTTGTGCCAGAATCTCAGCCTGCAATCCACCATGACGCGTTTCGCCTCAACAATGAGGCTTGATCACATAGCGTGCCATGGACACAAACAAGGGAATTTAAAGTGCAAATGCTTAAGTGGATACAGCTGTGCTGGTAGTATTAGTAAACAGTGAAAAAATACTACACGGATCTAGTGAAGGATAAAGGGCATAGTGCCCTGAGGGTTCTAATAATAAACATATAGATGATGAATTAAGGGATGTATAAAGTCAAAAAAATGCATATGAATAAATTCATATATTTACACTCTTTAAAATTTCCAACTCCACTTCGAGAATTTCATATATATACATTATATTACACATAAGTCTCTTCATCATATGCATGTAAGTAAATACACTATATACACATCAAAGTGTTATGATTAATGTCCTTAGAACCCAAAAATAACACTTCAATTCATTTCAAGAACCGAATGTAGATCACACTGTTATAAAAATAATACCCCTGTGGGCATAATCCAATACAACACAAGCTCATAGATCCAATGTGATCACGCACTAATAAATTACCCTTTTAAGGATGCTGCAGATCAAACAGTGTAATAAAGTGAAAAGTGCTAGTGCTAACATTAAAAACACACTACAGATTATATCAGGCTGCAGAGTCAGGTTTAAAAATCGAAACCCTTTCTAGGGGAACTCGTCAGTAACTCATAATTTGTCCAGAGGTGTTATCTAGGGTTTGTTTACAGTGAATACAATATGTCAGGAACAGGTTAACATTGACTAGAGGCAGGTGTATAGATCCTCGCTAGCATTCAAACCTCCAGGATTCTTACTGTTGAGCTCTAGGATAAATCTGGTTTCCAGTAGACGCAATTTAGCGTCCCTATTTCCCCCTCTTTTCAGAGGTAGAACAGAGTCAACAAGAAAGTACTGCAGGCTACTGGGGTCACTATTATGTACTGATTCGAAGTTCCTAGCCACCGGGTAAGCTTGGTCCTTTCCAGAAATTGCCCTTAGATGTTGTAAAATGCGCTTGTGGGCGGGCAGACGGGTGCTACCCACATATTGGAGTCCACAAGGGCATTGCAAGACATAGACTACATATTCAGTCTTGCATGTGAGTCTCTTATTGATTACAAGAGGCTTTTCTGAAAAGGAACGTGAAACATGTGTTTTGTTTATTCCGTGGCGACAGGCTTTGCACGATTGGCACTTCTTGAAACCTGTAATGTGATCCATCCAGGATTTGGTAGGCTCTAATGTGTTACTGACTAATGCACTGGCCAAGCTGGGGGATCTACGGAAAGTAAGACTGGGTTTATCAGGTACCAGGCTCCCTATGACTGGATCACCTTTGACCAGATTCCAGTTCTTATTGAAAATTTTCCTAATTTGGGAGTGTTGGTTGCTGTAAGTTACAATGGCTCTAGATTGTATTTGCTCATTGTTAACCATCTCTGCATTTGGTCTGACTTTGGGTACTAGGGCTTCCTCCCTCGTAGTTTTTTTAGTGCGCTTAATCGCTCCATCTATTAATGCGCTACTATACCCCCTATTTAGGAACCTGATTTTACTGGCTTGTTGAGCCAGATCACATTCTAAGTCAGAACTACATATTCTCCGTAGTCTTAGCATCTCCCCATAGGGGATGCTGCGGATTAAATGTTGGGGGTCCTGGCTGCTGGCATGAAGTAGTGTATTTCCCGCAGTCAGTTTCCTATGTAGTTTAGTTTGCAGTGTATTATCCCTGATGTAAACCTCTACATCTAAGAAAGTAACTCTCTCTTTATCGATCTGTGATGTAAACTGTAGGTTTAGGTTGTTTGTATTTAGTTCTTTTACAAATTCTGTTGCCTCCTCAGGTGACCCCCTCCAGATCATGAACAGGTCATCTATATACCTGAGGTACAGCATTACCTTATTGCACATAGTCTCTTTGTGTTGGTCCATGAGGACCCGCTCCTCCCACAGCCCCATATGTAAGCAGGCGAAGCTGGGGGAGAAGCAGGCCCCCATAGCCACCCCTCTCATTTGCTGATATATTTGATTATTGAAAATGAAAAAGTTCTGTTCCAAACATAATCTTAACATGCCAATAATCATCTTGTTGTGTTGCACACACTCTATGGGGCGTTTGTTAAGGTAATGCTCCACTGCCTTTATACCATCACAGTATCGAATTGATGTATACAAAGAGGTAACATCCATAGTGATAAGCAACAATTCATCATCCCAAACAATTGAGGCCAATTTGCATAAAAAGTCAGTGGTGTCTCTTACATAAGAGTCCAAATTTTTTACCCATTCCTGTAAAAAGTAATCAATATAGCGGGAAATATTTTCTGTGGAGCTGTCTATGGCCGAAATAATTGGCCTCCCAGGTGGCATTGAAGCATCCTTATGCACCTTGGGTAGGAGATAGAAACTAGGGATAACTGGATGGTCTTTTTTCAAGTATTTAAATTCATCAAATGAAATTAATCCACTGCTTCGCCTTGCCATCAGCTTAGAGTTCTGGTCGTTCCATGCTGTCCTAATTGTGGAAAGATTACTCTTCTTGTAGCAATCCAAATCCCCCAATTGCCGCTCAGCCTCTCTGATGTACTCCTCACGTTTCCAGAGGACAATATTGCCTCCTTTATCGGCTGGCTTTACAATAATTTTATCTTCAGCTTTTAATTTTTTGACCAGGTTATGATAGCATTGGTTTTGTCTGTTAATGACCACCTCTTGTTTGTTAGAAGCAATGTATAACTTTTTCAAGTCTCCTATAATAAGATCATGGTAGACATCTAAGTTGTCGTGAGTAGATATAGGCAGAAAGGTGGATTTAGGTTTAAATGGAGTGGTGCTGATCCCAGTGCCACTGGCTTTATCATTTTCAACACCCAAAGTCATATCCATATTTTCACATTGCAATGCCCATATTTCTTGAAATGCAGCTCCCTCACCTGCAGTCAATAGTGAGGGACTAGCTGGTACTGTAACTTTAGGTTTTTTGTATGGCTGTAGGCGATGGAATTTGCTAAGCTTAAGCTTCCTAACATATCTGAAAACGTCCATCCATGTATCAGCATAGTTAAAGTCCCTAGGAGGGCAGTATGAAAGTCCTAGAGATAAGATGGAGGTTTCCCTTGCGGTTAAAGTTATATCCGTTAAGTTAATTATTGAGGGGGCGCTGACGCCTGTCCCCGTTTCTTGTTCCACCGGCCCCGGTTTGTTTTTCTTTCTCCCCCTGTTCTTGCTGCATTTCCGGCGTTCAGACCGTTTCCAGTTGGACCTTTGTTTCCTTGTGAAGACTTTGGCTGTGAGCTTGATCTCAGGGTGTCCCTTCGGTTTTCGCACAGGCAGCTCACCTCCTGTGCCGGGGTAAGTTTTGTAAACCCCAATTCCTGTCTTGTGGATGGACCTTCCTCTGCCTCACTCTCTGCAGCTGAACTTAGGTCAGTGGAGGATATAGATATGGTTGTTTTTTGTCCAGTTCTGCCAATCCGGGCTTTGATCCCATCAAACCTATGTGCAAAAGTAAAAATATGTCCATTCAAATAGTCTAATCTATCTCTCTCAAATTTGAAAGCTTTGCGCTTTTTAATAATATCTTCCTCTTTCACCAAACGACTCTCCATGTCCTCTCTCATTTTTTTGACACTGTCATCAATTTCAACCTTTGACAGTTCCACTTCCAACTGCTCGATCTCGGTTTGAAGTTTTAACCTGTCGCTTTCCGCATACTTTACAAGAATCCTCATGAGTCTTGCCGAGGACTCTAAGTTTGCTGTAGCCCATTCTTCCAGCATTTGCGGGTCCGGGCTGTCGTAGCTGGGAGCCAGCATGATACGGAGGCCCCTCGGGACCCGCCCCACTTCCAGGTACCTCGTGAGGGATTTATTCTCCCACCACTTAGCCTGCTCTTTTTTTGTTCGTTTTTCAAGTTTGCGGAATAAGTCTTTGACCGTCGGGTTTGTATTCCCCTTATCCGGTTGCTGTATGGGTGTGACCGAGTCTTCCCCTGCCGGGGGTTCGAAAACTGACTCCGCAGCCTGCTCCCTGTGCCTCAACACGGCGGCGGACATTGCGTTGTAATGCTAGTTCAATAAGGCTTAAACTGAAGAAACAAACTGGCGAGGGATGTAATTAGAAAGTCTTACACGTGCCGCCAGGCACACTCTTCACTGCAAATTTCGTACGCTGCCTTACCCGGAATGGGCTGCCGAACACCTCAATTCTTCTTCGGTGTATTTGGCTCCTTCCTTTCCCGGCAAACGTGTGCTGACTCGCAGGGGCAAACACAGCTTCCTCCTACCGGAGTGAGATTACGATTCCGGTTCACGGAATCACTGCTTCCTGCCGTGTCACCGCCCAAAACGAAGAGGGATCCCGCTCGTAACCAGGAAGCTTCCAGTTACCACAATTTCCAAAAGTCGCCGTTTTTCTCCTGCTTCCCCCACAGAACAACGAAAGGAGCAAGACCACAGCGTAAGTGCAGTTTCTTCAGTGCTTTATTCGTGCCAGAATCTCAGCCTGCAATCCACCATGACGCGTTTCGCCTCAACAATGAGGCTTGATCACATAGAGTGCCATGGACACAAACAAGGGAATTTAAAGTGCAAATGCTAAAGTGGATACAGCTGTGCTGGTAGTATTAGTAAACAGTGAAAAAATACTACACGGATCTAGTGAAGGATATATATATATATATATAAAGTCACATGACAAGTTAAAAAAATACAAGTCCCATAATGCAGTATGTTGTATTTTCAAAGTGTTCTCTGGAATCTTAATAGATCCGCATTTGTTCAGTCATTTATACATTTAATAATTGACATCTGCATTACATTGGTGCGCTGTCATTCCCTGCATTCATGTGTTTTTTAAGAGTTGCATAATTGTCAAATTACTCTTTGCCTCCGAAAAACGTTCAGAGCGGGACATCCTCCCCTCTGAATTGCTACCTTCAAACAATCACCTGTTTCGCTGTAGCAGCATCTCCTCAGTAGTTTGGGTGATTGCCAGTCGGTCATGCTCCTCATTAGATGCACCAACACAAGCCTCCGAGTACTGGAGCCCCCGATCCTACAGGGCGGCCTCAAACAATGGGCACGGAGCAGCCCACCAATCATCACCACAACAGAAACACATTGAGGCCCATTTCCAGAGACATGCTGTTTAATGCGAAAGCACATCAACTTACGCGTTTCAGCTTTGCAGCCTTGATCACAGGTGGTTATGTAGGAAAGAGCCAAGCCTTGAGTAGTTTTCTGAAGGTAGGATAGTTATCTGTGGCTCTGATATTTGGGGTAATGAATTCCATAGTTTGGCTGCTTGGACAGAGAAAGATGTACAACCTATGTTTTTGTTCTTGTAGGGTTGGGTTTTGAGGTGAGGTGACAATCTTGAGTGGAGGTTCCTATGTTGAATGTATTTGCTGGTTTTATTACTGATGAAAAGCAGTCTTGTTCCATGCATTGCTTTGTGGGTGATGCGAAACAGCTTGAAGGTGAATCTTCTGGTAATGGGTAACCAATATAGGGCCTTCAAAGCAGAGGAGATGTGGGCTTGTGGCTTTACCTGTAAAAGTAGCCTGGCAGCAGAGTTCTGAATCCATTGTCGTCTTTTCATAGTTGATAAGGATGAAAAGTAGTGGAGGCCATTGGCGTAATCAAGTTTAGACAGTACAAGAGAAACATTACCCTGGATCTTCAGTGGAAATCCCAGGTGGGGGAAGATGTGTTGCAGAGTTTACATGGTAATTAAGCTTGATATTGCTAATTTGTCCACTTAGGCAATCATTGATAACTTGGAGTCCATGGTGGTAATTCCAAGGTTTCTTACTTCCTTGGATACTTTAGGAGTTGGTGTACCAGATCACCAGGCCAGGCACAGAGTGGGTCATAATGTTTCCACTCTCCACATGTGAGTATTTCCGTTTTAGAAGCATTCAATTTGAGATGGCTCCATGCCATCCACTGATCAAGGGCTCTGAGGCAACTGAAGATTTGTGACTTTCCAATGTCTTTGAGGTTTTCCAGTTTAAGGAGTATTTGTGTGTCATCTGCATTATTACGGCATATGAGTTGAATACGATGCAGGCATTGTAACAGACACACAGGGAGACAATTGCAGTTCAGACGGAAAAGTATGGAAGATTGGACTACTGCTTTCCAATGAGTAAGGGAAAGCAGATGGGCTATCTTTTTGAGAAGTTTCAGTAGCAGGAAACAAATAGCAGAGTTCATTTGAGCAATTAAGGTCAGGTTGATGTCAAAAATTATAACAAGACTGTGGAGCAGCAGAGGCTAGGAACCAGGAAATGCCAACATCCACAGTGCACTAAGAGAAAATCCAGAGAGAAGTGGAAACTCCAAAGAAAAATACTTTTATTTTTGTTGCTGTTAAGCTTTAAGGAATTTTGTTTCATCTAACTGGAACAATGACTAGGCAGACTTAAAATCTGCACTGGTTCTTGTCTACATTCTCTTTGATGGTAACAATGGTTTGAGTGTCATCAGCCTAGGACATAATAGAGAAACCAAAGAACCTGATGAAGATCTGAGAGTATGTAAAAATGGATGGGGCAACCTGGTAATCCTGTGGATCTGTGTAATCAATCAAAAGTACAACACAGTGATCCTCTTCAAAGGAGGAATTAACCTAACCTCCCTTGGTCAATGAGAACCATACAACCTGATATTGGTACAATATGCAGATACAAGTTATTGACCACACTTAGTATAATATGGCAAATCCCAAGTTAATAGTTCATACTGTAGATACTCCAACAAAAAATGGTGCAGTGAACAGTGACATGAGTGTATTCAGTGCATGAGTGCTTACTTACAATACATACATTCCAGGGGCTGATATTCAATACAACGTTTTAGAGTACATTGTGTAAAATTATTTAATCACTCAGTCAGTCCACTAGAAATAAGTCAACGTTTCAACCTCACAATTGTTTTTTACAGATTCATCCTCCGAACCAACATGGTTGAAACATGCAAAAAATATAAATGTCAAAGAATTTAATCACGGACTGGAAACTGAATAGGAAAAATATCTTTAAGTCACAAGTATTGAACTTGAAAATAAACATACCAACATAGCCCAATGGCTGTATTTGACCAGAATCATGGGGGGATATATTCATGAAAAAAAGCAGAAATTGGAGGCATGTATGAGCCACAAGATTATGGTAGCAAAAACAAATAATAAAATGTGGGGGGGGGGGGGCACCCACTCAACCTTCATGTTATCAACACCTTCTGAAGAATGGTGGAGAAGTCTCATGCAAAACTGAAGGTAGAAAAGAGTGGCTAGATTAAGAAGAAAGTACTTTAGAAAAGGATTGCAGGTACATTCTGCCATCCAGCGGCTTACTAGCTGTACTTATTTGGAGCTGTGGCTGAATAGAGACAGGAAAATATTTGCAGTCTCATCGTGCATATTTTTACAAATAGCTCCAGAAAGCGTGCGAAATCATGTATGCCATTAGGGAATAGAGAGGTTGGAAATTGTGTAAAAACTTATCATTTGAACAACTTAATGGTGTAAAAAATATTACATATTATGAGAAATGGAAAGTGAAAATATATTACCGTCGTGAAGAAACAGTAGTAGAAGAAAATTCAATGATTACTATAAGCATAAAAGAAATACTATGGCCTTGAGTCATGTACATAAACAATCTCCTAAGGTAATAGATGAGGTAAAGCAAAAATGAAGTGGGCAAAGGATGCAAGACTTAATCCAAACCCAATGAACAGCAGTAGTATGCAAAATCCCCAAATTGCTATGGTAAAATCATAAATGAAAGTTTTGAAGTAGAAATGCATACGATATTTAAAAAGACAAGTTCATACCAAAAATACATATTGAAAGGGGAAACAGCCATTACAACGCAACTAAAACAACACACTACCATTACAACGCAAGATCCATTACAACGCATGCCATTACAACGCAGCTGCTATTACAACGCATGCCATTACAACGTAAGTATGGGTAAGTATTCAATTAAATTTTAACCCCTACACCATCCAACACTTACCCTAATGTTACGCCCCGCTGGAGTTAGAATAGTAATTTTTACCCCTACACTATCCAACACTTACCCTACTATTACACCCCCCCAGGAGTTAGAATAGTAATTTTAACCCCTACACTATCCAACACTTACACTACTATTACATTCCCATTAATTAAAAAAAAAAATACTTACGTTGTAATGGCATGCGTTGTAATAGCAGCTGCGTTGTAATAGCATGCGTTGTAATGGCAAGCGTCGTTATGGATCCTGCGTTGTAAAAGTTTTGTTGTAATGGTATGCGTTGTGAATGTATGCGTTGTAATGTCATACATCCATTGAAAGTTACATATCAAAGTCCTGAAAAATGTTACATCATGTACAGCAAAGAATGATATCAAAGAAAAATCTCACAATGAATGTTCAATTAAAAACCTGACAATCTGTCATTCAAAATAGGAGGTAGCTTGTCTCCCATCCTCTTTGTTATTCAGACCTTTCATGCTAGAGTCCACTTCACCTATCCGTTGGACCTCTTTGCCTGCCAGCATATTCACTGTGTAACCAGGGGCATCGTAAGGATTTTGGGGGCCTTGGGCCAAACATATTTTGGGGCCAACTGTTTGGAACAAATTTGAATTTATGGTTCAGTTTCAGTTCTTTCATGCCCACTTTGGCTAAGTCACTAGGTGCACAGGCACATGTCCAAATTCAAAATGTATTAACATCTACTATGTAGGGATAGTGGTGTGTGTTCTCAATATTGCAACACAGCAGCAGCCCACTAATATTAATGCAAATAATATTTGTGACCCCCCTCCTCTTTCTCATATGTGAGGTCCTGTTTTGTTTTAAAAGAAAGTTTTCTCTGAAGGTTGCATGAAACATAAACAGGTCTTCCATAGACTTCCACACATCACCCACATTGAAAATAAATGGAAGGAAAACGGAATTTATAACAGTTTGTTGAAGAATTATTAAAGGTCATCAGGGCAAGACTCTCTGCAGAATAGAGCTGGCTTTGGGCTAGAGCCCACTTTGCCCATGCCTTAAAACGTCTCTGTTTGTCACCGCCTCTGGATCACAATCATGAGAGGGTGCACATAGAAATTGAGGTGGAAAAGAAAACAGGGATGAACCCTGTAGAACTTCATGGTGGAGGGGGTTTAAAGAACAGAAAGGGGAAAATAATCTACTTGTTTTCTTTCAGAGAAAAAATATTAAAACCCTGGCCAAGGCAGTCCCTTTGATGCTGATCTGGCTGTGATAGGAAAATATAATAAATTGAGAAGTAGTGTCAAAGGTGGCACTTAAGTCAAGTAAGACAAGACCAGCTCTTAAAGCATGGTCCAATGTGTATTTCTGGTCGGTCTCTGGAAACTGTTAGCACTGCAACTTCAGCAGTAGAGAATGGGCGGAACATGGATTGGTCATTTTGAGAACGGTACATGAGATATTAATATTTTCCAAGAATTTTGACTGGAAAAGGATATAGGATTAGAGGTTAAAAAAATGCAGAGAATGGTATAATCAGCCTTTTATTGAAAGGAGGGGAATTAAGGCCATGTTCTAAATGAATGGGATGATGGCAGGGACCCGAAAACGGTTGCGTAATTGAATAATACGAGGAACAAAGATTTCAGAGACTAAAGAGAGATGCATGAGAGAGGCAAATTTAATCTTTTAGATGAGGGACAGAGTTGTCACCTGTCAAAGAAGAGAAACTCAGGAGGTTATTGTGTTGCAGGTAAGACTAAAGAAAAATAGGGGTAGTTGGATCCAACCAATGAAAGGATGAGCAGATTTTACAGACTATCTGGAAAGTATGCAAAAACATTGCAGAGAGTGTGGGAAGGAATAATGGAGCTGGCTGTTACTACATGTGTGGACTATTTCTTAACAAGTTGAAAGAGCTTACAAGTAGTATTACTGACATGGACATTGGGTTTGACTGTCTAACAAGGATTTGATAGCAACACAAAGCACAGGAAGAAGCCAGCTTTTGCAGAAGTGTTTCCCCAAGCACTTTCATTGTATCAAGGTACATATTAAGAGTATAACAATCTGCTACGTTGGATCAAGCTTGTCTAGTTTTAAGAATGGAAATGGTATCCAAATTGCGGCTCACCACTCATGAAAGATGGGGGCATTGTGCATTGGAGACACTCCAAGAAGAAAGGGGAGGAGACTTTAGACCACCTGACCAAAAGGGAAGGAAGGGTATTTGTGATGAAAGAAATTGGTAGTGTGCTATATTAACAAGAAGAACACCAAAGTAGTTAGTCCAGGCAATCAGAGTGAAAGAAGAGCAAACTAGTCATGGGATGAAAACAAGGGGTTGAGCAGAGGCTCAGCTTTGTAAATTGACACACTGATGCAAAACGTATGGCCAAGAAATCACGTAGATTTATGGGGTCAGGTCCGGTCATGACTTCTAGCCAGACACTGGGATCACTGAGGACTGAAAAGTTAATGGATTTCATAATAAACATATATAGACAAAAGGGCCAGCATGTTCCAAAAATAAGACATACGACGAGGAGGATGATAAATAAGAGAAAGGCGTTCTGCTGCCTGTGGTGATTTAAAAAAACATAATTTCCGTAATGAAGGTGGAATCTGAAGGTTATAGATATGGAAAGTGAGATTAAGGCTGGTCCAATAAATGACAGTAGGTCCACCACCCTGACTCTGCCCTTCCCAGAGCACTAGAGAGGTCTTTATGATGAATGTTATACTAGCGTGGAAAAGCTAAGGAAAGATCAGAACCATGGGCCCGATTCACAGAATGAACTTAAGACTCAATCCTAAACTTACTACTATTTTGGCATTCACAGAATGCACTTACTACTTTTGGCATTCACAGAATGAACTTACTACTTTTGGTATTCACAGAAGTTAGGATTTTGTCTTAAGTTTGTCTTAAGACAAACTTAAGACAGACTTAAGACAGACTTAAGTTGGGATTTTATCTTAAGTCTGTCTTAAGTTTGTCTTAAGTCTGTCTTAAGACAAACTTAAGACAAAATCCTAACTTCTGTGAATTCCAAAAGTAGTAAGTTCATTCTGTGAATACTAAAATAGTAGTAAGTTTAGGATTGAGTCTTAAGTTCATTCTGTGAATCGGGCCCCATATGTGTTATACAGTCAGGACTTTGTGATAAAATCAAAGTCTAGAGTAGAACATGTAAGAATAAGAAAAAACTCATGCTTTTGATGCTGAAGTGACAATGCATTAATTTAACAAGCAGTGTAGAGTATGGAGTGACCCTGTAAAAAGATGCCTTATGTATTCTGCGGAAGCAGAAGATGTAGCCAGTGCTCCACAACTAGTACCCACGCAAGGGAAAAGAAAATTCATGTGCGCAGGGAAACAGCAGGGGGGAAAGGGAAGTGGATAGGCAAGAGAGAGTGTGTTTCTGCTCTTCTTAGATCTGGCACCTTCCATTCTTTAAAGGTGGGTTCTGCCAAGTAGTACCTAAATGAAATAATGAATCATTCAATTCACACTTGACTATTCACAAATAATTACTTTCAAATTATACTTTATGTCAATATTACAATACAATGACCAAAAGGCAGGCAAGGCGATAGCCTCTCTCTAGTAATTCTGAACCAAGTAAAGGATACACTGTTGTAGACTTAGTTGTGGCTGAATCTTCATTTTTAGTATTTCAGAATGAAATTCCTTTTATATATGACTGGTGAAAAGAATAATATTCCTCAATTATAGCGGTGCTACTCACAGTAGGAATGTATGATATAGCCAGAAAAATAGTTCCTGTGATTTTTCTCCAAGACAAATAGGTTTAAGGCTTACCCTAGTCTTCTTGGTATCAGGTAACTCCGGAGAGGTGAAGTAGCTGAGACACTACCTGGAAATTTACTGGTGCCTTTCTTGGTAGGAATTAATGTACAAGAGGTGACACTGTCACTATTCAAAATACTTCTGTGGAAAAACGATTTAAAATGCGTCGAGATAAGACGCTACTCTCGAGTTCGAGGGAATAGCTATAAGGCTGACTGAAAAAAGGCACTGCGGAAGTGCAAAGGACAGACTATTTTTTGAAGTGAGTTCTGACTAAACTCTCCGCAAAATCATGAAGCAGAAGAAAGATGTGTCTGACGTCTCTCTGAATTCAGTTGCAGAAACAAAACCCTGTGAATATATTTTATGGGTGAAAAATATAAATGTTTATTAACCGCATCGCTGCGGTGGCTTTTCCCGCTGTGTGCGGCAATTTTCAAAATACCGCGTTACATGACGAGCTCAGCTCGTCATCAGTATACGAGCGCCGTAGCTGATGACGAGCTGAGCTTGTCATCAGCAGCGAAGAGGTTAAGAAGATGGTCTCGAGAGATAAATATGAATAGAAGTCAGTACAGCAGCAACTATGTTGCCAATACCCTAAACAAATCCATATCCAATAAATACAGATACTGTTGAGAGCAGTATTTTCCTGAGTGCGGTATTAGCCACCTGTTCTGATTTCCTTGGGTCAGAATGAGACACAATGGGCCAGATGTAGGTAAGTAACATTTACCGAATCTTAATTACCGAAAATTACCGAATTTTACTGATTCGGTAATTAAGATTCGGTAAATGTGAGGGGTTGGTATGTAGGGAATCCAGATGTTCCCTTTTACCGAATCGGTAAAATTCGGTATTTACCGATTCGGTAATTACCGAATCGGTAAAGCCTATTGATTCCTATGGGCTTCAAAGCCCATAGGAATCAATAGGCGTTACCGTTTCGGTATTTACCGAATCGGTAAATACCGAATTTCACAAGGGTGCAGGGGGTGTCACTTTGACACCCTCTAGCACCCCCAAAAAAGGTTCGGGGGCCATGTGGCAGGCATACCTGCCCTAAGGGCAGGTCTGCCTGTCATCTGGCACAGGTGTGCATGCACACATGTGCATGCACACCAGAATCGGTATTTTACCATCAAATAGTATTTGATGGTAAAATACCGATTCTGTAATGCTTGTGGGACTCAGAAGAGTCCCACCTACATATCAATTTTACCGAATCGGAAAAAATACCGATTCGGTATTTTACAGAATCGGTAAATTTGCCGATCGGTAAATTTACCGATTCTGTAAAATACAGGGCCCTACATCTCAAATTGCATTTACCGGTCGGTAATGGCCGAATTCGGCCGTTACCGACCGGTAAATGCCTACCTACATCTGGCCCAATATGTGGTATTCAAGCTAGAGCACTAGATTATAGCATGTTCTGCCTCTTTCTGACATAGAGCAAAACTCAAAATTGTGTTTCAGGCACAAACTCCAGTTTGTGAAAATAGTAATTTTATTTCTATTGTAAGACACATTGTGTAAATTGTTTCCAGTACATGGTTCTGATTTGGTGTGCAATGATTTTTTTAATGTGCATTTATTTGTTTTTGATGCAGGACATGAAACATCTTTGGGAGGACGCATGCCTGAGTTGGCCACTTGGAGGAACAGGAAACTAATGGCAACAGAAAATGGGAGTCTAGAGTTTCTGAACTGCACACCCGCAGGTATAGTTTGAAAGCTCCAGGCTATAACCCTGAATGACTTGTCAGGCCAAGTCATTACTCATTTTGAGCGCTCCAAATACTGCAAGTCACTATACTACCAAACGCTAAAATCTGGGACATAGAATGTAGCAGCTTTTTGGCAATGGGAACCTCCTGACTGACTTGGTCAGAAATTGCTTTCACAAAGAACCTCCATGACCTTATAGAGAAGGATTAGACTGCAGGTTAAGTGTCCTCATTAAATTCTGGAACTATAGGTGACTTGTAATGTTCTCTTTACGTGAATTGTGGGCTATTTTATTCCATATAATGCATTAGCCTTGAAATGGTTTATATGTTATGTTAGCATGGAAAGTATTTATGTAAAAAGCACTGCTCATCTTAAACTGTGACAGACGCCCGTAGCAGCTCATTTGCTTTCATCTAGCTATGAAAACGTGTCTCATAACGAGCACAGAGTGAAAGGAACATTATGACAACGTGTTCTACATGTACTACCCTGGAACTAACTGTGCAGACTACAGGGCGTCAGTGCCTATCAGAAATGCACATACACCACATTCCGCGTTAGAAGAATAGTGTGGCAAAAGTCACCAGCAGAAAGAAATGTCGGCATAAGGTGTTGATTCTAAAATGGAGATTACATGTGGCCACGGTACACAGGTATGTCATTCTGATGTTGTGTAGTGCCTTGTAGGAGTTCATGAGGCGTTTGAATTGGCTGCATTTCTGAATAGGGAGCAAGTGGAGCTCTCTGTGATGTGGTGAGTTGTGGGTGTGCCTTGGGAAGTTAAGCATGAGTCTTGCTGCAGCATTCTAGATGGCCCTAAGTCAGTGCAGGAGATGGTTGAAGATCCCAGCATTGAGTGTGTTGCCGCAGTCTAGTCTGCTTGTGATGATGGCTTGTATATCGGTTCAAGTGGTGTTTAGGGCTAGCCATTTGAATATCTTGCAAACCCCAAAATCAAAAGGAGAACCAGAACGTAATCAGCACTTCCTGGATGAGTCCGAAGAGGGTGGCCAAAAGCAAAACAGAAATAGAAGTGGCTCGGGAAAGGTTGTAGAGCCTTCGCTGAGTGAAGTGCTAAGCTCCATTAAGATCTTCCACAAAGATGTTAAAAAGGACAGTCAAAGGAACCTTGCAGCTATTCAAAAACTGCAAGGAGCTATTCAAAAAGTGGGCCACACCTGCTCTGAGATCTCAGACAGAATGGTTTCAGTAGAAGCACGCACAGAAAATCTAGAGACTGATGTCGTCAAGCTTCAAATTCAAGAAAAGGAGCAAGAAGGAATCATAAAAGACTTAATGTTGAAGGTCGTGGAACAAGAAAGCAGAGCCAGAAGAAACAACCTGCGTTTTCTTGGAATTCCCGAAGGCCTAGAAGGAGACGACCCAAGGGGCTTCATGGCCAACCTCCTCAAATCAGCCTTCCCGGAACTTCAATCTTGGGAAATGGACAGGAAAATACAAAGTGCCCACCGCTTTTCGTTGACGCTACCTAAACGTTCTGACAAGCTACCTCAATATCCAAAGGCTATGTTGGTTCACTTCGGGAACTTCCTCCTACGAGAAGCTATTTATGATCTTGCTAGGCCTACAAGCAAGAGGGAACACAAAGGCTTCATATTCTTTGTTAGACCGGATTACGCCCATGCCACTGTAGAACGAAGGTGGAGAATGAGACAACTTTTCACACCCTTCGAACAAATCGGAGCGACAGTTTTCCTGCAAAATCCAGCTCGACTAAAAATAGTCTTCAAGGGAACAACGAGAAGCTTCACAAGCGAAATCCAGGCAGAGGCCTACTTAAAAGAAATTTCAGAGACAGGAAAACGAAGTACAGGCAAATAGTAAAAACCTTAAAAAGAAATGGAAGAAATACTAAGACACAGACCCAGCGGCGCAAATCTACAAACAGACTAGAAGTTTCAACTCATAAATACATGGGACACAATCTGGAGGGGGCGGGGGGGGGAATGATAAAGCTTGTTAATCAAAATATGATCTAATATTTGATTATGTGTGAAAGCATAGAGAAACGTCTAATCTCACAAATGATCCCCCTCCCCCATCCTATCGTTATATTTCATGTACAATTGGTTCGGCCACACGGCAAGCTGAGGCGCACTGACCATACGGACGCCCACACCTGGGTACTCAGGGACCCAGGACTCCTCATTGGGTGGTAAGGGGGTGGGGGAGGGGGGTCATGGCGGGGGAGGGGGGAAGGGAGGGGAGGGGGAAGAGACCAAGGGATGATACACACTCACGAGGGTAGATATAGGGTCTGGAACAGGGCTAATAAACTACAAGGATATAAAACAGTTAGGGAAAGAATAAGCGTAAAAAAAACAGTCAAGGCCACAACTCAAAAAATAGAAAAGAAGGGGGATGGCTAGATTAAGAATTGTCTCATTAAATATCTGTGGCCTTAATGTTTTAAAAAAGAGGCAAACGGTAGCTGTAGGACTGCATACAATGGAGGCCAATATAATCTGCTTACAGGAGACACACATAGAGGGGGGACAGCAGCCTTTGTTAAAATCATTAAGGTACCAACTCATAATCACTTTCACACAGGGAGTGGCCATCCTTGTGAAAGGGGGAGGCTTACAATTTATTGGATCAAGCTCAGACAAATTTGGAAGATGGGCCATTACGGAATGCCACTACAATAATGGGCAAAACATATGCACAGTTTACGGGAATGTGGGGGATGACCCAGATATTCTGCTGAGCATCTCCAATGAGTTGGTACATTGGCCTTTACCTTTAATTGTATGTGGCGACCTCAATCTTCACTTACCAGGGGATTGGTCGCCGGGCCCGAGTTTAAATACCAAGGGAGGAAACCTAAAGTCTTTAGGGCATTTAAAGATCTTTGCGAGTTACATGGTCTGATGGATGGATGGCAATTGGGGCATCCCGGGGATCATGGATACACACACTTCTCTCACCCACACTAACCTCATGCCCGGCTGGATTACATACTCATCTCGAATTCATTAAAGGACATATGCACCGTAAGGAAGCTCCTGAGGGTATTATCAGATCACAACCCATTAGAACTAAATATAGCGTGCAGTAGCAGCACTCCCACTTTAAGGTCTTGGACTTTTGAAGGAGCTACTGCCGACTTATGAGAGAGTGGTTACCATCTTTTTTAGCAATAAATCTGGGTAGCGCACCTATTGAGGTAGTATGGGATGCGATGAAGGCCGGCATTAGAGGCAAGACATTTCAATTTTCAGTCAGAACAAAAAGAAAAGGCAAACAGCAGATAGCCACGCTACAACAGAACTTGAATAGAGCAGAGGCAGACCTGATCATAGCTGTACAAACAGGTCAGGTTACGGATATATTAGCGCAAGTAGCCATCGCCCGAAACAGGATCTCAGAGATCTTTACGGAGAAAGCCATTACCAAAGCTACCATTTACAAAGAAAACTCATATGAGCTCAGTAAACAAGTGGGACACCAGCTAGTAGTGCGTACATCAGTCTATTAAAGATACTGATGGTGTGCTGAAAACAGAGGTGTCAGAAATTAGAGCGGCTTTTCAAAAGTATTACCAAGAACTGCATAAAGAGCCAGAAAGGGACCAAGAGGACCCAGAGGAATATTTAGCTCAAGACTTGGGCGCGTGCTTCGAGCAAGATGGTTTGGATTCCCCCCTTAGCTGGGATGAAATGCTGCTATCCTTGAATTCATTGGCAGCCGGCAAAGCAGCAGGGGTGGATGAGATTCCAACAGAGTTTTTTGTAAAATTCTCAGATCAACTCAAAACAATCATGATGGAGCTCTTTAAGTCCATACTCCAGGGTGGGAATCCACCTCCATCTTGGTCCACTGCAAAGATTATGGTCTTCTTGAAGAAAAATAAAAACTCCCTGGAAATGGGCTCCTACCGCCCCATAACTTTGATTAACAGGGACTCGCGTAAATGCGGTTCACTAGCCCACACTAAAGACTGACTATACCTTTTTTGATTGCCTAATGCATCCAGATAAGGTCCTGACAGCCATAATAAAGTAGCACACCCTACCTCGAATATTACGCAGTTCCTTGAGACCATCTTATCGCCACTCCAGATCGCACCACTGCAGTCGGGTCCTGCGAATTCCTTGAATAGGCTCCATACACTGTGCTCGAATGGGCGGTCATCTTTATGTTGTAGTTAAGTGGTAGATATCTTACACGTGTGCACATGTATCACATGTCATCTCTGTTTTGATCTTAACAGCAACATCATTAAAATATCCAGCAACAATTATATTGCTGATGCTGTAGGTGGTAAATTAAAATTACTTAAATCAATGGCATTTTGCGCAAGGTGAAAACACCCTGATAGTGGTGCATCATCCAAAAACTTAGTAATTACTTCTTTTAATCTATTGTATTCTTTCAGACCGGATTTTGGTATCTTAAACTTACTTTTTAAGTGGGCAAAAGAGAGTCATTCACCATTATTATATAACTGATGTGACTAAAAAATTCCTCTTTCAGCCTAGCTTTTCTAAAACATAGTTTTACTAGTAAGTTTAATAAACCAATTTTACCAAATAGATGAAGCATTAATTGCATTATTATATCATGTATTACAATTAGAAATACAGTTTTAATACACTCTACACATATTTTAAAGAATAGGCAATGATAAGGAGAGGTTTTTGTGAAATAGACACAAAATAATTTAGAAAATATAGGGCAATAGAGAATTTTGCCAGCTGAATGCAATTTAGCGATCCATAATTGCGTTATTCCTTTGCTCAAATGCAAGGTTGTCTAATGGTAACAGAATTAAATAGGAAATGTCACACTTCTTCTCTCCTTAGGTAGTTTTAATTCAGAAACAAATAGTCTAGATTTGTTTTATTTTGCCACAAAAATCTAGTAAATAAAGCATCAATTTTCTTTAAAATGATTTTGGTACATTAAGAGATAACTTTGAAAGAGAAGAGTATAAATATTTTTGAGAAGTCATCCATTTAATCTAATCCAACCTGCCCAATCAGGATAAATAAAGTGGAGACTATTTTTTAATGAAATAAACATTTATTTTCCAAAAGATACTTTAAATTATATTTTGAAATATGAATAACTGATCTAGAAAACCATACACATAAGTATTTAGTGTTTTTCTTACACCAAATAAGACCATCATTTTGTTAACAAATCTTCAAAGCTAAATGTATTCACAGGGAGAATTTCTGCTTCAGGTAAGGTTATATCTAGAAATGAGAGGAAACTTGAGCGTCCTCAATAAATGCTTCTAAGGAATTTCCAGAATGATTCATATAAAACAGAACATCATCTGTATAAGTGGAGCATTTAAGTTCAACTGAGCCATGTCAAAATCATTCAATTCTTGAATTTTACCTTATCTTAGATAAAATTGTTCAAAGTATAATGCAATCCTAGCCTTAACAAACTCACCCTGCTCTGATTTGATAAAATAAGGGACAAAATTCTCTAATCTAGCGGCAAATATTTTTGCAATACTTAGCAATCATTATTATTAATGACTTTAGATTAACATTTTTACAAAGAGCAGTGTCCCTATCCAGTTTAGAGATGAAGCAAATCATAGTATGCAAAAAGCTGCACAGAAGATTATGATATTTATTGTAAAAATGTTCATAAAGAAGCAATCATTTTGGAACTAGCTGGTCAGAAAATGGGAATAAAAAACTAAAGAAAATCCATCCAGACGAAGGTCTCTGCCTTTTTTTAGGTAAGTGTATTTTTTTATACTTCATGTATTGTTGAATCATCTTCTAAACAAGAGAGATGTATAAGATCCCTTGATGTATCATAGAAATATTTTTCAGTTTCACGTAGGGAAGAAACAGACTCAGGTGAATATAAGCTAGTATGATAACTAAGGAAAGTTCCCATAATGTCATTAAGACTTTCTTAACACCTCCAAAAGTATAATCAATAATTAAGTAAGTAAAAGATCCCCGTTTTTAACTTTAAGATATTTAGCCCCTAATTTCCCCATCCTATAGTTTATCTATGGGATATTGTGCTTAATCACCAAATAGGTTATCAAATGCTTGATCCGTAGTGAATTATTTACATACCATTTTAGCTTTCATAAGGTGTGCTAAAAAGCTCTAGATTTGGAAGAAAAATGCAACTGTTCTAACTTTTTAATAAGTCTAAATATCTCACTGGTGTGTTTTCTGTTGCCTTCTTTTTGCAGACAAATCTAATAGTAAATTCTCTTGAACCAACTTAAATGTGTCCATGTATTATGATCAGATGAATTAGAAAGTGTATTAAATTATAAAAGAAAAATTGTAAATTGTCTGAATTTGTTATCAAAATGTTAATCTTTTACTAAGAAAAATGTAACTCTCAATCTACTATTAGCTCTTTTTAATTGAGGGGCACAATCTGAATTTGAATGTAGCTAATTTTGGAAAGCAACAAGTTAACAGTAACATTTGTACTAGAAAAATATACATTAATTTAGATTGTGGGGAATGGGCCAGAGAATGAAATGTAAATTCTATTTTGTCCTGATTACAAATTTTCTAAGAGCCCAAGATAGCCCTCTTTGTAATTACCTGCTTAAACATAATTCATGCATCTTAGAGAAAATACATATGTTGTCTGATTTTCTGTTGAAAAAGGTATCTAAAAGTAAATTGCAGTCACCTGTTGCAATATAATGATCATCTTCTTGATGTATTCTTTTATCATTGACAAAAGAACAAAACGCAAATTAAACTATAACAGGACCATATATATTTAACAGTGACAGCGGAATACTGTTAACTATTATTTGAGTGAAGCACAGCTTGCCTTCCGAGTCACTATCTTATGATAGCACAACAAATTAGAGACATTTATAAAATAATATCGCTAACCCATTCTTTTTACCCATGGCTGAAGAATACACCACATTACTCATTCAAGTTCCTTTCAGCTTTTGGAATTCCAGGTAATTTAAGAGTCTCTGTTAACAATGCAATATTTGCATGTAATCTGGAAGGATGAGATAATACTCTTTGATGCTTAACAAGGGTTTGGAGACATTTGACATTCCAATAAATTAAATGTACCATCTTATAACATAAATGAAAGATGACAAACTATCCCTACATTGTTTTAGAAAAATAACAGAATTATAAAACAAAAGACACCACTTAACGTATGTAATTAGAATAGAAATGGGGAAAACAATTGAAAAATATTTAAAACAATAGGAAGTAAAATATCCAAACATAAGGACAAAAAATATAACCCTAAGAAAAAAAGGGAATTACCATAGGTCATGGTGAAGAGCACGTGAAGACAGCTCAGACCTCATCGTAACAGATGAAGGCCTTCATAAATGGAACATAACAGTAGGTTATACCAGACATCAGGAGCGTGTAACAAATGGGAAAGGAAATCAAAACATTTATAGGGGTTACATAATAATCCATAAAGGAAGTGGAATGATTAACATTAAGGATGAACTACCATATTACAGTATAATAATAAGAACACGAAAATAAAACGAAATACATGTTAAACTATTCCCTATTTAGAAACATCCATCTCATCATCTTTTTGAACTAAAAAATATTCTTGAAGTTCACTGCAGTCATAATATGTAAGAGGTTTTTCGGTGTGTAACTTCAAAAAGCCAAGGGTGATCAAGAAATTATCTAGCATTAAGATTTTTTAATGCAGGTCTCAAGTTTAAAAAATATGTATATCTTCCTGCTGTAGCTCTCACAACTTCTTAAGAGAAAAAGATAAAGATATGCTGGCTATTTGAACTCTATTTGTTTTTTTCACTAGCACTTGAATAACTTTTAAAATATCTTCATATTCCAGAAAATAAATGATGATGCATCTGGCTTTAGAGTTACCTACCCTATTCATAGCATCTCTCTCCATTCTATATGCTCTCTCAATGTTGACCGTTAGCAACTCAGAAGTACTTAAAACCTGTGGAAAAAAGGATAAATGTAGATACGTCTTCTCACACTGCAGACTAGAACACCATAAACTCTTAACTTGAAATTTTAATGAAGATGTTTCTATTTCCATTTTGACCAATTTAGGCATGCCATCCTCTAGATTATTTATTCTTTGCACCATTCAGGAAAGACCATTTGTGTTCCAACCTTTGAAGAGCTTTATTAGTCTTCTACTCTATGAATGGGTGAAGTACTCTAATCTCCTCTAATACAATGTCCACTATCAGGAGACTTAACTGGTGAAGAAAGTATTTTTTGTCACTTGTTAGCTGTACTAGAATTAACAGACATATCTTTCTTGCTTTGGCTAGAAGACATACGATGGTTGTCAGGTAGTTTAGCTGCACTGTTATTGAGTTTATTTGTTTCAGGGAAGGAAGAATCCATATTATGGGACAAATAGTCTGTAGAGTGCTTAATATCTGGAGGGGGAGATGTTTTGTTTGAGATTTAAAGATAGCTTCCTGTTCCTTCATATAAATTATATATTTATGATAGATACTTCTAGCCACAGAGTCCTTACCCTAGATATTTCCCATGTATCAGACTGGATCCGGAAACATTTGGTGAGCAAGACTCCTGTGTGCCGGTAGTTGGCATCGTTCAGCTCCATGCGGCGGTGCTGGGGTCATAGAAATTGTGGGTGATGTGCCTATTTAGGTGCCAACTCTGCATGCTGACGTCTGTTCTTTTCCTTCTGCATCAGTCAGGGCAGATCTGAAGAGAGTTATCCCCAGTCACTTTTTGACTGTCCCTTTTTTGATGATTGCTTAGAGACTTTGTGTCCTGGTGTGACAGATGTCCACCAGAAAGGCAAGTTTTAAACCATGTGGCAACTGTCACCAACAGATGTTGGTGACGGACCTGCACTTGGTTTGACTTTGTAGTCTGGAGCAAGATCACAATGCCCAGACATGCGTGGTTTGCAATGCCATGCATCCTAAGGCGCGGAGGGAGACGTCCCTCAAGCTCCTCGCCGCCCAACATCGACCGACTCCGCGATGTTCCAGATCTCAGTCAGGAGGAAGGTCCCAAGATTGTTTGTGAAGTTCTTCCTGGCGATCATTGACCCATTCGAAGTTGTCAGGGAATTTCCACAAAAAGAAGAAATTATTGAGGTCTTTGACTTCACTGCACAAACTTGGAACAAATTGTTGGGCTCTTGAGGCCTAGCTATGCAGTGCACCCTGAATTTCTAGGACCTCCATCCTACTAAAAGAAATGTATGGGCTAGGTACCTCAACCCCTCTAAAACACCCTCAGATTCCACAGGAGCCCCTACTGGTCATCTGCCTGAGCCAGTTGGACCACAGGGATCTAATGGCAGATCTAGAGGAGTGCCAGTCGAGCAACTCAGCTGCAGTGCAGGTGCCACCTATGCCCATCGGTGGTGCCACCCCTATCATTATTCCTGACTCCGATACAGAGCCAGAAGGGCGTTGTCTAATGCCGCTCTGGCTGCAACTTTGGCCAGACTCCCCATATCTAAGCCAATGCATTATTCCTAAGACAAGCTGAATTGGGTGATGATTGGGAGGGGTCTGCGGGCCCTTGTGGATAACAACCATTGGAAGATCCTGAGGACATCTAGTCTGAGGATCTGGTGGATTCTCACCCAGAGAGCTTGGTGGTCCAGGCCTTCACTTATAAAATGAAACTCTGCATATTTCCTACCAATCCACTGGATAGGGAATCCAAAAGGATGGATACCATCGGAAAGAGGATGTTCCCTTCTGCTGGCACTGCTGTTGAACACCATGTGCTTCTTGGGCCAATTCTCCCATACTGTCTGGAACTCAGTTCCGCAAGTGCTCCTAAAGGACTCGGAGGTGGCCCAAGCCATACTCTCTCAAGCAATTGATGATGGGAGGGATGCAGCCAAGTTCACCATAAGATGTGGACTGGACATGACTGACTCGTTGGACAGAGACATTTTGTCATCTGTGGCCCTGAAGCATCATGCCTGGTGGAGAACCACTGGCTTTTCGGGTAATGTACAGGTTTTGCTCATGGACATGCTCTTTATTTGGCTCTCGTTTGTTCGGAAAGAAGGCAGACTCAGTGCAAAATCACTTTAAGAGCTTCAGACTTACGGCTAGGTCCTTGGGCATTTCTATGGCCCCTCGCCAAACCCAGTCTGCCTTCTGTCCCTTTTGTAGGCACAGAGGGGGCTTTCAACCACATCTACCTACCCCGGCCGCAACAGCTTCCAAACCTCTTTAGTTTGCCCCCCTACCTTCTTGGGCATCCAGTGGGCAGCAGGATATGCCATAACCTGCACCACTGGAGGTCAATAATATCTGACAGATGGGTGTTGCAGCTAGTCCAAAGGGGCTCCTCCCTCGCATTTGCTATCACCCTGCTCCCTGTGCCAACCAATTATGACAACCTGACGGAGGACCACCTCTCCTTGCTGTCTGGAAGTGTTTTCTCTCTTGGCCAAGGGAGCTATAAAGAGAGTGCTGCATCAGAAGTAGGTGGTAATTGCTATTCCCACTACTTTCTGGTGCTCAAAAAGGACAAAGGTTTTCATCCTATTCTCGATCTATACTTACTCAACCTCTTCATGAAAACAGGAGAAATTCAAGATGCTCACTTTTGCACAAGTTCTGTCTGCCCTAGACCCCGGAAACTGAATGGTAGGATTGAACTTGCAGGATGCATATTTCCACATCCCATCCTTCCTACATGATGTGCCAGGAGCCCTTTCAGTTTGTCGTGCTTTCCTTTGGCCATACCAGCGCCCCTTGGATTTTCATCAAAGTGATGGTGTTGATGGCTGTCTCCTTCCAACTCTAGACTAAGGTGAACCTGCAGCACTCACTGGGGTTCACAATCAATGTGCTGAAATCACATCTGACTCCCCTTGACACGCCACCTTTCATCAGAACTATTCTGGACACAGTGCAGTTTTGGGCCTATCTTCCTGAGCAGCGAGTCCCCGATGTTCAGGCTAGGATACCAATGTTTCAGCCTCTTTTCTGGAAGTTTGGTGAGATTGACCCTGAGGTTGTTGGGAAGCATGGCCTCATGCCTTCTGCTTGTAACTCATTCCCGTTTGCAATAATATGGGCTCTGCAGTAGGGTCTGAAGTCCCAGTGGATGCAGCATCAGGCGAATATCTCCGACATGGTCCAGATCTCAGAGGGAATTGCAAAAGTCGTGCAGTGGTGGCTGATGAACCGCGATTGAGTTAGTGACAGAACCATCTCCCTTCCCAAACCAGAGCTAACTGTAGGGACAGATGTGTCACACCTGGGCTGTGGTGGGCCTCTGCGAGAGGTGATGATCAGAGGACTCTGATCTCCGGTGGAATATAGGCTCCAGATCAATCTGTTGGCGCTTCGGTTGATACTGTTGACATTGAAAGCCTTTATTTCTACCATCAGGGGAAGGCTGGTACTGGTGTTCAAAGACAACACCATCACCATGTAGTATTATAACAAACAGGGCGGGTGTGGTCATGGACCCTCTCTCAAGTGGCTTTGAATCACTGCACATGGCTCGAACACCAGGGCATATCCCTAGTGGTTCAACACCTGGTGGGCTCTCTGTACACCAAAGTGGACAAACTCAGCCTTTGATGTCTAGCATCTCCATCGGGATGTGCTACAAGGTCTAGTCCAAAAGTGGGGAGATCCTTGGTCTAATCTGTTTGCCTGCGATGAGAAAATGCAATTTCAGACATTTTGAGCGATGTGGGTTCTAAGACAGCTCTCGCTCAGAGACAGTTTTCATCTTAAGTGGAGCTCTGGCCTCCTGTATGTCTTTCTGCCCATACCACTCCTGCCCAGAGTTCTCAAGAAGATCAGGAACAATCAGGTTGCCTCTTCAGGGGATCTTCTGTCGTAGCAGCAGGGCAGAGTCCTGCACCCAAACCTGAAAATGTTTCACCTTCATGAGTGCACATTAAGCGGCGACAGTTGACAGCTTTCTACCTTCCGCCTTAAGTTTGCACTGTTATCTTGGCAGCTAGGCGTCCCTCCACCAAGACAATATATGCCTACCATTGGAGCAAGTTTGTTGCATGGTGTAGAGACAAACATGTTGACTCTTTCTCTGGATCCCTTGCTCAGGTTCTTTTATTTATTATTGCCATAAATCTTTGGCCAATTTAAAAGGTTAACTTTCTGCCATTTTACCATTTCTGCGGTTGCCAGATCAGCCATCATTTTCAAATCCCTTACTGTGCATAGATTCCTGAAAGGTCTCCACCATATGTTCCCACTGGCACCTTTTATTATGCCCTAGTGGACCTCAACCTGGTTCTCATTTTTCTGAAGTGCGCTCCTTTTGCGCCACTTCTGAACTGCCCACTCAGGCTTCTCAACATCAAAACAGCCTTCCTAGTGGCTATAACATCTGCCCAGAGAGCCAGTGAGTTACATGCACTGTCTGCAAATCCTCCATTTCTTACTTTCTAACCAGATAAACTGGTCCTTTGAACTAAAGCATCCTTTCTGACAGAAGGTAGTAACTCCTTTCCATTCAGGCCAGTCCATCACTTTGCCTATATTTTACCCTCTGCCTCACCTCTCTAAAGAAGAGGAGAGACTCCACTGACTGGACCCAAAAAGATCATTGTCGATCGATCTTGAGCATACTAGTGAGTACCAGGTGCCCCCAATGCCCATGCCCCTGCGCAGATGTTTACCATGTTGTTTAGATGACCCCCTCATTGGATCCTACTGATACGTATTATGGCTGTCCTAGCCTGGATGTTGGGGATTACTATCACGCTTACACCCACACAGGTGCTCTGGGGTGTTTTGAATGAGGTTTGGGACAACAGTAGCGATCACTTCCTACTTGAATTGGCAACAGTGGCGGCAAATCAGGATATAGCTCAGGGATAGAGATCTGACGTGCTGCCTTCTATTGCTGAGTGGTATAGACTGGTGTGCGCAGTAGGAGAAGCCTATATACACTGTTAAAGGCTGCCAACATAAGCACTCCCGTATATGGGACAAATGGATGGACTACTACGAACTTGGCAACTGATTTTTTTAAATGTTGTGCCATTTATTACTGGTTAGAAGCGCAGAGCTATGGGGTGGGTGGTGAAGGTACCCTGTTTGGTTGATGTTTGTAATTGTTTCAATAGCTACAGACAACTGACAAACTAATCACATTTTTTATTTTTATAAATCACACATTTTCATCACACTTCTGTGTTTGAAACTTCCACAATCTGCATGGATTCATGAAATACCTTCCACCCAGTGTTCTCACACTTGTCTGGATAAAAAGACTACCCCTCTTGTGTGACTGGGCCTAGTGCTGGTACATTTGTCCCTGATTTGATACTTTTCTGTCACTGAGTAGGCCTGGCCACACAAGTGCAGTAGCATTTTTTTTTCATCTACACTACCTTTTAAATCTGGGCTAAACATGCTAGAGCCGACACTACTAAGTTCCCTAAAAAGCACTTCTAGAAAAACTAAGGGATTTAGGGTTTGATTAGTAGGGTACGAAGTCAAAACAAGGCGCATTTACTGCACATCATTATGTGCAGTGCATTGACTGTAGTATACTTGTAATATGATAGATAGACATCTACCATGTTTTAACAGAGGATGAATGTGGTAAGCGGCCAAAAGCAAGACCAATGTGTGCCTCTTTACTGGAGTTAGTAAAGATACAACAGCTCAAATTTAATTTAGAAAGAACAAGCCTTGGATTACTGTCCTTCTTTCCAAATTAGGGGGAGGAATTTAAAAAGGTCTACAGCTACTCAGTAAATGGGCCATAGAAGGTCTGTATCCATGATCAGCCATTTGGAGGAGAAATTAACTCTTGCAAGGTATCCTCAATTTCAGTGACTTTCCCAGAATGTCACTTTTGTGAGGTATAAATTAAAGGAACTTGGAAAACACAGGCAAGGCTGAGATGAATACTTGAGACAGAAATACTGACTCTCTGTAATCTCGACTTTCTTGCCTCTTTCCTTGCCAATCACAAACTTTGCATCTGTGGCATCGGCGGCTCTTTTGCTGTGTTGCGGGAATGCGGTCTGCAAAGTGCCAATCTGCAGCCTTGCAATGCCTCCCACATAGGCGAAATAGAGAGTACTGCTTCTACATCTGTATGGCTTTCAAATACAGCCACTTGAAAGTCTGCTGATAAACAACATTCACATTAAATGTTGCCAGGTGAATCAGATGAATAGTTAACTTCTTATACCCTGTGCAAGTTTTTACACCGAACATTATTTGTCTGAAGAATCTGGTCATTTCTATTCACCCCACCGTGTATCTGCTGTAATCGAGTATACAGATGATACTAAATATATTGTTTTATTAATATAATAATCTAACGATCATTGTAACAAATGTTACTGTTTGTTGTTTGGATGTTATTGATATGCTTTTATGGGAAAATGTTGAACAAAGATGGATTGACTTGACTTGACTTTTATATAGATGGGCTTTTGGACTTCTGCCAGCTGACCACAAACTGTGACCGGAGAAGTTCTCTCATTTCGAAGTGTAGTGAGCACATATACTTCCCGCCTGTCTAAAAATTTGACAGTGTACAGTTCATTGCTGTGCACTGCTCTTTCTTTTTTGGAGCTTCTTACAAATAAACTCCTGAGGGAATACTTTGTGATGCTTTCTGATTGTACCACAAGTCACAGTGCCAGCTTTGCACAATTCACTAAACAGCTTGGCTCCTGTACTGAAGTTATCTACATAAAGGTTATAATATTTTTAAAAAATAGATCAGGAAAGCTCCCATACAATCTTCTTACTAACTCCTAACATGGAAGGGCAACCTGCAGGATTTTTTGGGAAGTTTTTGTGGAGTTCAAGGTCAAGCTCTATATAATCTCAAAGCAGTATACATATCCATGTACATCGTGATGCCTAGGCAGCAACCGTCCTTTGTACAAGATCAAGGACACATCAACTGCTATATTCTTTACACAAGTATAAATCTCTGCAAACTCTGCCTGGGCTGGGAGCGGTTCTTGCCTGCTCCCTGAATTCACGTACCCTGTCACTCACTCATCACTGCACAGATTGTGCTTGTTAATGGACATCACAACTGTCATGATCATGGTCCTCAGAATCACTGAAAGGCAAGCCTGTTGGAACTCTGACTGAAAAATCTTGCCCAGAATCTGCTTCTTGACCTTCTCGCTGAGATGCTGTCTCTGTAACAGACATTGCTTAGTGTGGTGTTCTCCAAATAACGAAGAGACAGGAACACGATGAGTAGAAGAACGCAGGTAGGTTTTATTGCACCTCATCCACCAACAGCCAGCAACAACTGACCAGTATAGAATCTAACAAGAGTATTCTAACAAAAACATTCTTAAAAGAATATTGAGTACAGTTCTGTCTTCTGGTTCCATGTGTGTGTGCGTGAGCAAAGACCACAACTAATATCACACATCTTCCTCCTTAACAATAATAAATGATATAAAATTAATATATATAAAAATCAATTTTGAGAAAACCTAAATAAAACAAAAGAAAGAATTGCATGGAAAAACAGAAGAAATATATTACACAGTGTTAGACCTGGCACCTTGGCGTGAGTCTCCCTTCCACTTTTTGCTGATGTGCCTAATGTGTTTTGCTGGTGTTAGCTGCTCAGGGCACTGTGCCACTACCAATCAGTGCCACAGTGAAAGTGCTCCCCATGAAAAGTGTATACCTTGAATGGATTCCATGATTGGCTTATTTGGTTTACTGTCAGTCCCCAGTAAAGTGCACCAGGAGTGCCAGGGCTTGTAAATACAAACGCTGCTGGTGGGCTTGCAGCACTGGTTGTGCCACCCACAGAAGCAGCCTGGTAAAATGTGTCTAAGGTCTACCATTGCAGAACCTACGTGCAGTCTGGTACTGTCATGCTGGCTGGGCAAGTGCACCCACTTGCCTGTCCCTAAACCTTCCCTTAACTTAATATTAGTCACCCCTATGGTAGGCCCAAGGGCAGGGTGCATTGTAAGCATAAGGTAGGACAAGCCCTGATGTGTGTGGCATGTCCTATTAGTGAATTACAGCCATTTTCGTTTTTCACTATTGTAAGGCTACCTGTTCTCATAGGCCAGAATGGGCTGCTGGAATTATTACACCCTATAATCCCAGCAGGCTCAGGGAACATGGAATAAAATCAAGTTTAGTATGCCTGAACTCAGAATAATAAAATATTTCTTTTAGTAAAGTTTATTTTAGTATCCTGTGTTTGCAAATGCTACTTTTAGAAATTTAGCATTTGCGTGCCTGACCATTTCAGCCCGCCTCCGCTAGGATGTGTATCTGCTGTCTGATTTCTGTGTGTGACAGGCCTGGGCAATTCCAGGAGAAAGTCTGGGCTGCCAGGTGGTGAATAGAGAGATTACACCAGGATGGGTGGGAGGAGTGCCCCTTGACTCTGAATAGGGCTGTGCTCTGCCACCACAATGCTGGCTCCACGTCCTGCGGAGCTTCTGATGTCTCTGCCCTGCACCCTAAAAGAAACAGCAAGAGTCTCCAAAACAAAGTGATCCAAAACTGGGCTGAACCAGGCTCAGGCCCCCTGGCCTGCAAAGACAAAGGAAACTGTGTATAAAAGTAGGAGCCCTGCTCCTAAACATTAGATCCTGTTTTGACCACGAAGAACCTCTGCCCGACTAGAAGGACCTGGAGAAGCTGGAGGAGGAGTACTGTCTCTGACCTGGGAGACTGGCCTGCAGTAGGTACCTTGCTGAGAAAGGAGAGGAAAAGACCAGAAAGGACTTTGTAGAACTTGTGCTTGAAACGATCTCCAAGGGCTTCATAACGAGCTAGCCCCCTGAACTGAGCCCCGGGACCATTGGGCTCACCCTGCCTTCGCTCATCGTCTGCTGGCTCACTGTGATTTCCCTCGCCGGAGCTGCGACCTGAAAAAGTGCCTCGCCCCCTCCTTGGGCAGTGACAACTGGTGCCTGGCCGCCCCTGCCTGCTGAGAGCCCCGCTCGAGCCGAGCCGCTCTCGTTACCCTTTCCTGGGCCGCCCGCACCTTGCTCACCCCACCAGTATGGAGCGCTCTGTGCGCATCGCACCCCTCCAGCAGGAATTCCTTCCAAGCACTGCCTCGAGCCTCGGACGGTGTGTACCTACGAAACGTACGCTGCCGCCCCGCTCCGCAGTTCTGAGACCCGCCAGGCCACGCCGCACGCTATAGGCCTCTCAATACGGTGCATACTGAGCGCCCTGTGCCGCATTACAACCCCAGTTGGCCCGAAGGTACGCCACAAACCCCCAAGAGTACGGGAAGAGTACGCCTCGCAGGCCTGCCAGACGCCTCGCCCGTTAGCCGCAACTAGTCCCGGACCGGCCGCACCCCTCCCCCAGTCCCGCTTGCCCGCCTCACACCTCGAGGCTGTCCACGAGCCGGATGACTACGGGGAGAACCGCCGGCCCCGTCCCGGGCCCGCCCAAACCTGTGGCCGCCTCTGAACGCCGCGACCATTGCTAAACAAGGTACTGTGCGACTCGTACAGAGTCTATTGTGTGCATCGGACCGCAGGGTCCGCATCGTGATCTAAAGCCATTCTTATTTTGATTTAAAGGCAGAACTTCCCCCAACCCAGCCGCACAACCAGCGCGAAGTGCACAGGAGTCAAAGCTAAGCCTTGTTTTGAAAAGAACTTGTGAATTAGGCATCACTCAAGAACTCTTGCCTACCAAAGCATTTTATCCTTCTTTTAAAACTGTTATACTGGTCTTGTATTAAGCCTGCATCTACCTACATATTTTTACATAAAGCCTACGTATTTTTTATACATAACTACGCCTGGTGTCCATTTGTGGTGGGTCATTGTTTTACTGTGTATGATCATAAATGCTTAACTAGTTAAAGGCCCTGAAGATTAGCCTTGTCTACTCGCGCCACGCTACCTAGAGGGTAAGTAGGGGTTATTCTGAGGAGTGAGTCCCTTACCCTGACTAGAGGAGAGGGTCCCTGCCTGTCGCAAGTGCATACCTGTGCCAACCAGAGACCCCCAAATCTAACATACATAATATTTCATATACACAGGAAGTCTGCGCAATCTTTGACTCCTTTCTCTAACAAAACTTGGAACACTAGAGGAACCAGTGGAGGAAGATAGAGTACCAGACAATTTGGAATAAGAGCTAATGTCTTCACCATGTGTCTCAGATAAGGGCCAACAGAATTGACCACAACTATACGACTCTTATTCCAAACTCTCCCACCACTGGTCTTGACAGCCTTTTTAAACATTTTAACCACAGGTCTAACATAAGTATATTTAGACCAAGGTCGACAACCAACAGGAGCTTTAATCTTTACAAGATCACCTACTTTTACTTCCTGAAATTGAGCACCTGTCTTTTCATCAAAGTATAACTTCCTATTGAGCTGCTTATACAGTTCTCTCTTCTTCCAATATCCTATCTGGTTGTCAACAAAGCCTTTATTTAACTTCATCCATCCAGGACACAATTTAGAATTGGGAATTCTACCTTTAAAGAGTTCAAAGGGGGATCTCCCAGTAGTCGAATGAGGAAATATGCAGTAAGCTGTAATCCTGTCCTGAAGTGCATCTTTCCAACTCAAACCATTAGCCCTGGCAAGTTGTATGCTTTCCTTGAGAATTTTTTTACCCTTTCTATAGCTCCATTAGTTTCTGGGTGATAAATAGCACACCTCTTATGAACAATGCCACAGTTATTTAGAAAGCGTTTAAATTCATTCGAACAGAACTGCGGACCATTGTCAGAGAGAATACTGTTGGGAAAACTCTCCCTCTTAAAAACTTCTTCTAAAAATGTAATAACAAATTCAGTGGAAAATTCTCTAGCAACACCCGCCTCAATCCACCTGGAATAAAGTTTCAAAACAACAATCAAATAAGGATTGTCACATACACCATGCAGAGGACCAACAATGTCATTAGAAATGTCATCCCAAGTAAAAAAAAAAAATTAAAGTAAAATGTTTAAAATTGGTACCACAAACCCTGGCATAATTTACAAATATTTTTTTCCATTTCTGCCATTTCATATTCGTTTCACCAGGACTAGTTAGTAAGAATGGAGGTTGAGATACATTTTTCATAATGCAATAATTTCACTCTACAATCACTATTTAAAAAAAAATTAAAATAAAATGTTTTCAGAATGAACTTATTTTCTCCCTAAATAAAGAAATATAACAGTGACTAGATGAAGTAATTTTTCACATGAAGTAACAAGAAGAAATTCCACAGTCTATTTGAAGTGAAATGATACCTCATTTTGTCACAGGTGTGCCATTCTCCGAAAGCGCTGGCTATCTATGTAGACTCATCAAGAAATAAATTGAACGTTGAGTACCATAAATAAATAATCCTCGTGTTAAATGACATGAACAGGTACACGTTAAGTCAAAAAAGAAACATAGCGCGTATTGCTGTGTTCCAAAGTTATGAGAAATTAAAGTAAATAATCCCTGTGTTTAGATGACTGGAACAGATACGCGTTGAGGAAACCACAAATGTTGTGGGTATAGCCGTGTGCAAATGTTAATACACAGGTAAAAGCCCAACCAGACAAGATGGATGCTTAATATGACGTGTAAGCACCCGATTGGTTGAAACTTAGCCTCAAAATGGATGTTGTGCGTTATCACGCACGGAACGTATCCAATAACAGCAAATATGAAGGCACCACCAGTTACGCCAGAAACTTTCAACTAGCTGGAACGCAAGAAAGTTCTTGCCGTTGCGACCTGGCTTCTCCTTAAACTGGAGTGTTGGAACGCAAATACGTTTCACAAGACACGCCACCCTCTATCCTCCTCACCGCATATCTCGGTGAAAATACTCAGCACGACATTAACGCCGATATGCAAATTCGATGATCAGCCGCTGGAGAAGGGTGAACTTCTCATACCAATCACGGACTGCCGCTGGAGGAGGAAACTCGTTTGTGGAGAGACCAACGCATCTGGTGTTGAGGTGACAACTCGCCCGCTCGCAGTCAAAGAAATGTGGTGTTCTCCAAATAACAAAGAGACAGGAACACGATGAGTAGAAGAATGCAGGTAGGTTTTATTGCACCTCAACCACCAACAGCCAGCAACAACTGACCAGTATAGAATCTAACAAGAGTATTCTAACAAAAGCATTCTTAAAAGAATATTGAGTACATTTCTGTATTCTGGTTCCGTCTGTGTGCATGAGCAAAACAACAACTAATATCACACTTAAGAGTTCTCCTCCATTACTTGAGTTTGGGCTTCATAAGAAGTCATCTAATGAAAATCCATCTTTGTTTTCTAGCTAAAACGTTTTGGCCTAGGTAGAAAACAGATGTGTGGCAGTGAATCTGGTGTGTGTGCTATGAACTGAAAGAATGGAATGCAATGCTATGAGATTGAGAGTGTAAAAAGTCTAATCCCAATAATGCCAGTCAAAAAAGTGAAATAAAAAATTTATGATCAACACTGCAAAAAACGTCTCTAAAAAAGAAAAGAAAAAACAATATGTTTAAGTTGCACCACACCCAATTGGGCAAAGGCACATTATGCCAAATGTGTCCCTGATCAAGGAAAAACGTCTTTATGTGACATGCGCCTTGTGAAAGAGTAGAAAGTGGGTGACTCACAATCAAGTAATGCATGTGCACAATGTGACACTCTATTTCCATCCAATACAACATTGGGCAAGGAGACAGACACTAATCCGTAATGTGCCACTAATACTTTATTTCCACCCACCTTAACATTCAGCATGGGGAAATGAGTGAGCCCACAACAGCCATTGATTAATTATTGTGCCATTCACATTTTACTCACACTTCCACCTAGCGCAGCATATAGAATGGGGTAGCATGAGTCCACGTCAGCTACAGATCTGTTATTTACTCATTCAAAGTTTGCTTCTGCCCCCCATAACGTATGTTAGTGTGTCATCCCACCTTAGCCCCTGATCAGCTATTGTACCATTCACATTTTACTTCCACTCAACACATCATACATCATGGGGCAATGGGCAAGTTCACTTCTGCCACTGATCACTTATTCAGCCATTCACACTGTGCTTCCTTCAATCACAGCATAGGACAGAGTCCCAGGCCACTTACTCCGTGGTTCAGTTATTGTGGCTTTCACATTTTACTTCCACCAGCACAGAATGTTTCATGGGGCATTAAGTGGACCCACGTCAGTCACAGATCATTGATTTACTCATTCGCATTTTGCTCCCACCGCAGTCTCCAATGCAATACCATGGTCATAGCAAAATCTGAATAACTGATCAGTAGCTGAAGTGGCCTCATTTACTTCCCCAAAGTCTATCCTGTGCTGGGTGGAAGTAAAAAGTAAATGGCACAGTAACTAATCAGTGGCTGAAAGGGGCAAACACTGCTGTCTGTGGAGGGGTTGTCTGAAAAGCCCGAGGGAAGGAACAGGAACGAAAAAAAAGGTCCTGTAAGTTTCCCCTCCGAGTGGGGTTGGGTGGGGGGCATGGAGGGTGATCGATTTGTAAGGAAAAATCTCGAAAATTATTTTCAACTTCCTCCCCTCCCCTCAAGGAGTGCCTATGCCCCCATAGTTGTGTTGCCTGGGTAGCGCCAGGAACAATAGTAGCCACTTTTCTCAATGCCTGGGTGAGGTGTGGGGGGTTTGAAATTGCTCCCTTCTCGGACCCGATAGCCCCCTTCCTGCCAGGATAGGGGGTTGAGCTGTGTCAACCTATGCCTGGGTGGGGCGACTATTCCAAAAAACAAGACATCCCTGGTATCTGGTGGGATCCAAACTTGCCAATGTTGGTGGGTCTTTGATTCACAAGCAGGGATAGGTTTGATAGAAGCATGGCATAGCCAAAGACACCTCCCTGAAACAAAGAGGAAGCGGCTGGAGGGAGCTATCTCACTACACATGTGCGGATATACATTCACTTGCTTCTCATGGCACCATCTATTGGAATCTGTGACATGTTGCACACAGAAGGGCAGTGGAGGGGTGGGAGCTGATGCGGAAACGATCCCACGTCATCCCCCATAGGTGTTCACATGAGGCCAAGCCCCCACACCTTCCTAGGAGGGCAGCCTATTCACATCCTCTGCACTATAGGGGTATCGCGAAGGACTTCGACTGGTCTTCCACCGCACTCTAAAGTGTTAAAGAGAAACCTAGGCACACTTAAAATCTCTAAAACAGTGGAGGGAGCCAATGAAATAAGCAGCACTGCTATAAACTGGTGAGTTCAAATAGAAGCCTTATGAGTCAAAAATCACATTTCAAAATGTGATGCTATAGAAAGGTAACATTTCTTTGAAACAAGCTCCAGGTATTGAATACAGAGTAATAAAGCAGTACATTAGTATAGTTCAATGGAGCCTTCCATTAGTGACATTATGTACTCTATTCACCTCAGTGCGCATTTTATACAGATAATATGTTGCCACAGTAAATAAATACATTTCTTCTTTTCTGTGTTTGTGAGGGCACTTATTCATTGTAAAGTGACTGCATGACTCTTAATATCGAAGCGTTTGTAAATTACAGTTCAAAATGTGTGGCATATTTAAAGCTAACATTTATTTAAAGTATTGTCTACTTTTTGAGTTGAGTATAACAAAACAGTCATTTGTTTATGAAAGCATCATAACTGTAACACAAAGTGCTCCATTCACCACAGCTCGCTCTTCAATCAGCCAATATGTTGCCACCATAACTAAAATACCATTTCCTTTCAGTATTTGTAACACAGTTCTCTGCTTGAGAGAAAAGTTATTTCATGCTTCATTAAACTACAATTGCAAGAAAAAGTTCACAGACTCCACATTCTCCCCCGCGTGTCTGCCTAAGTTATGTAATGGCAGGCTGTTGGACTTGGCCCTTCTGGCAGGTTCACCCCTAATCTTTTTGCTTTTAATCTGTGATCTATGTTAATGATTTTTTGGTCTGTGCACACTTTTTCCCTGTGTCGCAGAGTAAAGTGCGTGCATGTAGTTAGGCTGGCCTGCTCGCCCATAGGGATGCATGGGGAATGTCTGTGTCCCTGGTAGTTCCTGATGCGTGGGGAGTGCAGACTCGAATTTGGTATGTGCGAGCTCGTGAGAATGGATGCTTTGCAATGATGTATGTGGCATGAGTGTGTCATGTGTAGAAATGCCACTTCTAGGACTAGGCATATTAATGTAAAATATGCCTGCCGTGTGATTGGCTGGAGCTGGCTGGTGAGCCTGGCTCCAGGAAGGCTGGATGGGTCTGCCCGGTGGTGAGTGTGAGATTAGCATGTTGATGGCTTGGGAGGAGTGCACCTGGTCCCTGATGGGGCTGGACTTTACCCACACATTGCTGGCTCGACCCCCTGTAGTGCAACTGATGACCCTAGCCCTGCCAGTGAATGAAATGGGTGGTTGAGCTATCAAGGGTACTTCAAAACTGGTTTCTCCCCCACCCTACAGACAAAGGAATTTACAGTATAAGAAGGGGCTGTGTCACCATACAATTTGTTCTGCTTTTTGATCCTTGCCAGAGGGGGCTGCTGCTGTTGCTGGGGCCAGGAGGACCGCCACTTGGACTGTCTCCTTGCCTGGAGACCCAGTGAGCTGGCTCTGGGCCCAGCCTTGCCCCCCCTGCCTGCCTCCAGACCCTGCTGGAGCTGTTGCTGTGCCTATAGCGCTGAGAGCGCTGTTTTCTTGTCCTGCAGCGCTGGGGAGCATTGTGATTCCTTGCCCAGCGCTTGAGAGCGCTTTTCTTTGGTCCATAGCGCTGAGGAGCACTTTATTTAAAGAAACAGGTGCCCACCCGGCATTGGGCCTGTTTTTCCGATTTCTGGCCGAGCGAGTGCCCACCTCGCTTTATATCTTATTTGGAAGCCGGTGCCCACCCGTCATTGCCTCGTTCTATTTGATTATTTACGAGCCGGTGCCCACCCGGCATTGCCCCGTGGTTTCACCGCCGCAGCCCAGGAGTGTGCAGAGAGCCGCCGGGCCGCTGCGCTGCCAGCGATGACCCGGAAGCAGAAGGGTCACCCGGAAGTCCCGCCCTCGGCGCCGCAGCGCGAGGAGAGCCCCGCGCTGCCGAGAGGAGAGCCGCCACACAGCGAGACCCGGTGAGTGCAGGGGGGCATTGTGCATGGAGTCCCCCGAGCGGGACTCCACCTACAGAGGCCCGAGGCCGGACCCATTGTTTCTTTGAGCCCAGAGGGGCTCCAGGCATTCCGGGGGTGACCGAGCGGCCCCGAGAGGCAGCGGGCCGCTCCAACGGGCTCCATCTGTTTACAAGTCCCAGAGGGGACACTCCAGGCGGCATCTCAGTGTTTTGAGCCCAGCGAGGCTCCAACAACAGCCATATTTGTTGGCGGGCCTTGTGAGGCTCCGTGGGGCATTATTTGAGTCTGAGTCCCCCGTGAGGGACTCCAACGTTCCGCCCACAATTGCGAGGGAGCCCAGAGAGGCTCCAGGGGCGCATCTGCGTTTTTAAGCCCACGAGGCTCCGAGCTCTCCATTGTTCTGTGAGCCCTGAGAGAGGCTCATCGCCCACAGTTGTTTTACGAGCCTGAGAGGCTCGAGGTGCCCTTCTTTGTTTTAGAGGCCAGCAAGGCTCTTGGGGACACGAGTGTGGTCAGAAGCCCGAGGCTCCCACACAGTACTTGCCCTCACCTGTGTTCTTGAGCCTACGTGGCTCCAACGTTGGCATTATCTTTGATTCACAACTGTCCAGCACTTAGTGGACAGTTGCTACGATTAGGCTTTGTGTTCTTGGCTGCCTGCGCAGCCTCCCTGACATTTTGGACTCAGGGCATCTCAGCCCTTGCAAGGCCAGTTGGCCTGAGGGACAGTTCCAGTGTTGTGCTACATGCACCCTGCGCATTGTGATTTACTGTTTATTTTGATTCCTGCGCAAATGTTCTACCTGCACCTCTGAATGTTTTTTAATGCCTCATGTGCAATGTGTTGATGTTATTACCTTTGCTAAAAGTGACCTGCTTAGGTATTTTATGTTTTATCCCCTTTGCTAAAAGTGACCTGCTTAGAGGATTGTTTATGTTATTACCTTTGCTAAATGTGACCTGCTTAGGTATTTTATGTTTTATCCCCTTTGCTAAAAGTGACCTGCTTAGAGGATTGTTTAGGTTTCCTTCCCTTTGCTAAAAGTGACCTGCTTAGGTGATGCTTTTCCTTCTATAGGTCCTGTTGATAAGGTCCTAGTTCCCTGCGTGATTTTCCTACAGTGTTTAGGGTGGCGTAGGAGGTATTTACTCTTTACCAGTGAATTCTGGTTGTGTGCTGCATTTACTATTTTAGTGCTACAGTCATTATATGTTTATGTGCTAAGTGTTATACCTACAAGTATTATTTCTAACAAGTGTCTATCCCTGACAGTGGTCCATGTGGCCCTGTCCTGTACATAATCCCTTGTAAATTCTGCCCGTGCCTTTTGGCACATTGTAAAGTTTGTGTGTTATCTAATGTGTTTTTGCTATAATATAAAGACTATTGTTTATATAACCTTGTGTGGAGTTTCCTTTGTGGTGGGCCTTGGGTGTTGGTGCTGGGTGCGCGCGCAAACCCTTTACACGTCTCCTCCGAGATTAGCCTTGCTGCTCGCGTCACGTTACCTAGAGTGTGAGCAGGGGTTATCTTGGTGTGTAACTCCCTTGCCCTGACCTTAGACTTGGTGATCCCTGGCTGACTTTGGCATGAGCCTTGGCCAGCCCGGGGTCCCGGGTCTAACATTGGTGGCAAGCGGTGCGGATTGGACTTGCGTTTGCGCTGTACCACAGTGGCGACTGGCCACACTACAAAACTCTACATTTTTAGATAACCACATTTTGGGGATTATTGTTTTTTAGGTGAAGATCAGTATTGCTTCTCCTGAAAGGTGTCGTTTTGTCCAGTATCTTGTTCCCCGCCCTGCTCCCAGAGTTTGGTACCTGTGTCGCTTGTGGTCAGGTTGAGAAAATCAGGGGTGGTAGAAACTGCCTTACCAGTCTGAGGGGAGGGTGTGTGTGAATGAGTGTGTGTTACACTGGACAGAGGAGTGCAAGTTCTCTGAGATAGGAATCTTGCTGATTTTTGTATATTGTATTCTCCTGTTTAGCTCAGACCCCCAGGTTCCCTGTGTCAAACTTTTCTTGAGAACGTCCGGCAAAATGGAGCCTGCTTTTGATCTCTCTGGTCTTTTTAGATACAGTAGGTTAGAGCTGGTCAGATTCTGTGAAAAGGGAGGCATAGAGGTGAGTGAGTTGGATACTCAGTCCCAGCTTAGGGACAGCCTGATCCTGTGGCAAAAGGATCAGTGGGATCGTGAGCACAGTGAGAGAGATAGGGCCCGGGTCGCACGCCATGAGGGTGGTGAGTCTGTGGGGAGCCCTGAAGAATGTGAGTTGGATGATGATGACAGTGAATGGGCATCAACAGATAGTGAGGACCCCATAGATAGGGAGTCCCTTGCTGGGTCCAGTGTCAGTACCAGCGCCCCATCCCTTTTCCTGTCCCCAGAGGAGTGGTTGGATAGGAAGGAAGAGCGGGAGCATCAGCTAGCGATGGAACAGCTCAGGTTGGAGCATGCCAAGCTAGAGGCTGAAAGGGCCTTGTTCAGGGAGAAGGTAGCCCTAGAGAGTAGGTTATCCCCTGAGTGCAGTTATGATTTTCTGGATTCCCCAGGGAGGGGTAAGTCCAGTGGTGGCAGAGATTTAAGTTTCAGTATAGACAGTCCCACTCCCAGTTCCCGGAGTATGGTACCTGTTTCCCTAGAAGAGGAGTGTCGGTTGACATTCAGGAACCTTAGGAAACTGTCTCACCAGTCTTGGGAAGATTTTGAAGATGACTGTTGAGAGGCACTGTCTGATTGGGTACTGGGTCCCACGAAATGTGATTGGGGCAATTTGTTCGAAATATTTGTCAAAGAGCACCTACTCAATTGTTGTTCAGCAGAGTTGCACCAACACCTGTTGGGGTGTGGATTGTTTTCACCATGTGAACTTGCAGAGGAAGCAGATCGCTGGGACAGTGCGAGAGGTTCTTTAGAGTCACTAGTGAGTGATTCCAACAATAGTGGGTCAGGTTTCCCCCAACCCAGCGTGGTGGAGGAGGGTGAGAGTAGCCCTGCTAGGTCCCAGTATAGTGAGGAGGGTGTAGGAGCTTACTGCCTGTCTCAGTGGAGCGGGAGTGAGTGTGAGACCGAGAGTCCCCAGACGCCCGAAGCCCTGCCTCAGAGCCTGGATGGTTTCTTTAGGGAATACCAGGGTGGGGACCTAAGCTTACCTGTTAGTTCACTTGAGGGAGATCTCCTAGTGTGTGGAGGACCTGGAGCATCTGTTAGCGGAGCTTCTATGGTTATAGAGTCTGGCAGTACTGCTCCAGTAAGGAGGGTACAGAAGTCCAGTGAAAAGAGTGATTGGGGGATAGGATGTGAGTCCCCAGAAGTCCTGGAGTGCCAGGCATTAATTCCACCGAAGGTTCTAGGCCGGAGGTTGGAGGTCCAGGTCCAGGGTTTGCCTGACCTGAAGGGTGGGAATACTGTAATCAGTGTCCCGACCAGTTCTTTCTCCAGAGGTACCGCCACAGTTGGGAGGGAGCAGGACTCTGGAAGGGGGTGCAGAGGGTGGGAGAGCCCACCTCTGACCCCAGTACCACCTGAGGGGTTAAACCCTAGGTTGGGAGAATGGTGTTTTGAGGGTACCCCTCGCAGGAGGAGGAGGAACCCTAGGAGAAGAGGTAAGGGGAGGAGAGCCTTCCCTGAGACTCCTGGTCCACCTAAGGTTGTAGACCCTAGGCTGGAGAACCAGTGGCAGTCTAGCCCTGTCTTGCAGACAGGAAGAGTGGAGAATGGCTATTATGTGCCAGGGGTTACTACCCCCCACTTTGTGAGTGGGCAGGAACCAGTGGTACCTGGGTGGCCTAGGGCCTGGTCCTGGCCGAGGGCAGCTGGAGAGTACCAGTGGGGTAGCCCAGTTAGTCCCTACCGTAGTTTTAGAAAGAATCCCCAGGGGTTCACCATGGCGTAAAACAGGAGGGTGTCCCTGCAGTTGTGGGCCCGCGTCCATGTTTTATCGCCCCAAGCAGGGAAGCCCATCACGGTGGTGATTGGTCTGCCCTGCGTTTTGGCTGGAAGGGGGTTGTGTTGGACTTGGCCCTTATGGCAGGTTCACCCCTAATCTTTTTGCTTTTAATCTGTGATCTATGTTAATGATTTTTTGGTCTGTGCGCACTTTTTCCCTGTGTCCCAGAGTAAAGTGCGTGCATGTAGTTAGGCTGGCCTGCTCCCCCATAGGGATGCATGGGGAATGTCTGTGTCCCTGGTAGTTCCTGATGCGTGGGGAGTGCAGACCGAATATGGTATGTGCGAGCTCGTGAGAATGGATGCTTCGCAATGATGTATGTGCCATGTGTAGAAATGCCACTTCTAGGACTTGGCACATTAATGTAAAATATGCCTGCCGTGTGATTGGCTGGAGCTGGCTGGTGAGCCTGGCTCCAGGAAGGCTGAATGGGTCTGCCCGGTGGTGAGTGTGAGATTAGCATGTTGATGGCTTGGGAGGAGTACACCTGGTCCCTGATGGGGCTGGACTTTCCACACACAATGCTGGCTCCACCCCCTGTAGTGCGACTGATGACCCTAGCCCTGCCAGTGAATGAAATGGGTGGTTGAGCTATCAAGGGTACTTCAAAACCAGCTGCGACTGGTTTTTCCCCCACCCTCCACCTACAGACAAAGGAATTTACAGTGTAAGAAGGGGCTGTGTCCCCATACAATTTGTTCTGCTTTTGGATCCTTGCCAGAGGGGGCTGCTGCTGTTGCTGGGGCCAGGAGGACCGCCACTTGGACTGTCTCCCTGCCTGGAGACCCAGTGAGCTGGCTCTGGGCCCAGCCTTGCCCCCCCCTGCCTGCCTCCAGACCCTGCTGGAGCTGTTGCTGTGCCTATAGCGCTGAGAGCGCTGTTTTCTTGTCCTGCAGCGCTGGGGAGCGCTGTGATTCCTTACCCAGCGCTTGAGAGCGCTTTTCTTTGGTCCATAGCGCTGAGGAGCGCTTTATTTACAGAAGCCGGTGCCCACCCGGCATTGGACCCGTTTTTCCGATTTCTGGCCGAGTGAGTGCCCACCTCGCTTTATATCTTATTTGGAAGCCGGTGCCCACCCGGCATTGCCCCGTTCTATTTGATTATTTACGAGCCGGTGCCCACCCGGCATTGCCCCGTGGTTTCACCGCCGCAGCCCAGGAGTGTGTAGAGAGCCGCGGGGCAGCCGCGTTGCCAGTATCGACCCGGAAGCAGAAGGGTCACTCGGAAGTCCCGCCCTCGGCGCCGCAGCGCAAGAAGAGCCCCGCGGTGCCGAGAGGAGAGCCGCCGCCGCCGCACAGCGAGACCCGGTGAGTGCAGGGGGGCATTGTGCATTGAGTCCCCCCGAGCGGGACTCCACCTACAGAGGCCCGAGGCCGGCCCCATTGTTTCTTTGAGCCCCGAGGGGCTCCCGGCATTCCGGGGGTGACCGAGCGGCCCTGAGAGGCAGTGGGCCGCTCCAACGGGCTCCATCTGTTTACAAGTCCCAGAGGGGACACTCTAGGCGGCATCTCAGTGTTTTGAGCCCAGCGAGGCGCCAACGATGGGCATATTTGTTGGCGGGCCTTGCGAGGCTCCGTAGGGCATTATTTGAGTCTGAGTCCCCCGTGAGGGACTCCAACGTTCCGCCCACAATTGCGAGGGAGCCCAGAGAGGCTCCAGGGGCGTTTTTAAGCCCACGAGGCTCCGAGCTCTCCATTGTTCTGTGAGCCCTGAGAGAGGCTCATCGCCCACAGTTGTTTTACGAGCCTGAGAGGCTCGAGGTGCCCTTCTTTGTTTTAGAGCCCAGCAAGGCTCTTGGGGACACGAGTGTGGTCAGAAGCCCCGAGGCTCCCACACAGTACTTGCCCTCACCTGTGTTCTTGAGCCCACGTGGCTCCAATGTTGGCATCATCTTTGATTCACAACTGTCCAGCACTTAGTGGACAGTTGCTACGTTTAGGCTTTGTGTTCTTGGCTGCCTGCGCAGCCTCCCTGACATTTTGGACTCAAGGCATCTCAGCCCTTGCAAGGCCAGTTGGCCTGAGGGACAGTTCTAGTGTTGTGCTACATGCACCCTGCGCATTGTGATTTACTGTTTATTTTGATTCCTGCGCAAATGTTCTACCTGCACCTCTGAATGTGTTTTAATGCCTCATGTGCAATGTGATGATGTTATTACCTTTGCTAAAAGTGACCGGCTTAGGTATTTTATGTTTTATCCCCTTTGCTAAAAGTGACCTGCTTAGGTATTTTATGTTTTATCTGCTTTGCTAAAAGTGACCTGCTTAGAGGATTGTTTAGGTTTCCTTCCCTTTGCTAAAAGTGACCTGCTTAGGTGATGGTTTTCCTTCTATAGGTCCTGCTGATAAGGTCCTAGTTCCCTGCGTGATTTTCCTACAGTGTTTAGGGTGGCGTAGGAGGTATTTACTCTTTACCAGTGATTACTGGTTGTGTGCTGCATTTACTATTTTAGTGCTACAATCATTATATGTTTATGTGCTAAGTGTTATACCTACAAGTATTATTTCTAACAAGTGCCTACCCCTGACAGTGGTCCATGTGGCCCTGTCCTGTACATAATCCCTTGTAAATTCTGCCCGTGCCTGTTGGCACATTGTAAAGTTTGTGTGTTATCTAATGTGTTTTTGCTATAATACAAAGGCTATTTTTTATATAACCTTGTGTGGAGTTTCCTTTGTGGTGGGCCTTGGGTGTTGTTGCTGGGTGCACGCGCAAACGCTTTACACATCGCCTCTGAGATTAGCCTTGCTGCTCGCGTCACGTTACCTAGAGGGTGAGCAGGGGTTATCTTGGTGTGTAACTCCCTTGCCCTGACCTTAGACTTGGTGATCCCTGACTGGCTTTGGCGTGAGCCTTGGCCAGCCCGGGGTCCCGGGTCTAACACAGCCCAACGTGTCACCTCAATGGAGCGCCCCATGTCGCATTCAGCTTGCTTCTGCTAAAGTTCACTTACACTGTAGGCGTTATAAAAAACCACACTTGAAAGTCAACGTGAGATGCACAAGCATGCAGGCACCTGAAGTTTATAATGTAATTTTACTTAACCTGTATAAATAATCAGGGCGCAAGTCCTAAAAAATTAGTGGTGGGACTAACCAAGGGCCTCATTAGGATGGCGGTGAATCCGCATCCTCCGGGCCGGCGGAAGCCACCGCCGGCCCAGAGGATGCGGATTCACCGCCGCGACCACAGAAAACACCCACGCCAGATTAGGATGGTGGTGGGATTACGGTGGGACCAGCGGCGGACGGCAGGTCCGTCCGCCGCTGATCCGCGGGTTTTGGAGGGCTATTTGGTGGCGGTGTCTGCAAGACACCATCAGCCAAATTAGGAAGCATGTGGACCTTTGCTTCTGGGGGGCCCATGCGGGCCCACAGGGTGAAGGGGGAGTGGGGGTGCACATGGGGGGTACCTATGGTACCCCCCTGAATTTTCATGCACAAAGCGGCAGGCACCGCGCGGTGCTGCCGCTTTGTGCATGCAAATGCAATGCATGCCTTTTTAAAATTGCCGCGGGTGCTGCTTGAAGCAGCACCCGCCACAATATTAAGGATACAGAATGTGACCGCCAGGGTGGCGGTCACATCCTAATTGGCATGGAGGGACTGCAGCTACCCTTGCGGACGGTCCCTCCATCTCGGGGGTGGCGGACGGACGCTGGTCCATCCGCCATCCTAATGAGGCCCCTGGTTAGGTGGTATGCAAGTGAAAACATGAGGTGTGCCATCACAGTGCTCAATGTCATGACACATGACGTTGCACGTGATATCATAGGAAGTGACATAACAAGACGTGACATCAGATATTAGGACCTCAGATATGTTTATCAGGTATATCATGAGTACATTTACGTGCATTATGAGATTTAACAAATTCGAATTTGCGTTGGGGTTGTGCCCAAAAAGTGGTGCAATCCTGATGCAAAATGTGGGCCACAACTAATAAATTTGTTTTTTAAACCCAGCCACAAAGATATTGTCAACAAAGAGAAGCATGGCAGTAGATCTGTTCTCCTTAGTTGGTTGCAAAGTTTACATTTTAAAATATTTGATTGGATTAAGGCATCTACTCTACAAGTGCCCAGTAAGTCACAGGAAATAGTAGTAATGGTGAGATAACTCTGGAGGTTAACACATTCGTGGGAGTGATCTTTCTGTGAAATCCCAGATTTGAATCAAAGTATTGTAGAAGGTTAATGTGTCTCCTGCCAAGCACATCATGTAACATGCAGATGACAGATATTTATTTTATGTAGATAGATAAGTAGGTTACTGCTTATAACACAGAGATCCTTTTGTTACCTGCAGTCCTTACATTCTAATCCTTCTAATATACAGTGAGATATGGACATGTGACTCCTACACCTTGTAACCCTGTCTCATGCCACTCATCTTGTACATTGATTTACACACTTACATGGTTTATTGTCAATGTATAATGTGTATGTTTTTAAGGAACTCTGATACCCTGCATTGGGATGTGTAGCGCTATAAAAGAAATAAAACAGTGCTATTGAAATTGTTATTTGTGTTAATACTGGAACAGACCAACACATTTTACATTCTTACAGTACATGCACTTATACACTGGGACTGAATAAAGTTAAAAGCGTGCCTCTCTTAAGTACCTGTGAAGAGATAACGAGCTGTGTGCTTTTGTTCTCCCTTGGTTGCATTTACTTTTAAGTGTGAGGTTCATGGCCAGCTCCAGTCAGCATATTCAAACAAAAGGATGCTTTATGGCCCCTTAATTTCAGCCTTTATCTTCACCCCAGCTGGAGGTGAAAAAATAGCCCATTCACTGCCTGCACATTGCTGCTGGGAATGGAAAGCAGACAACGTACAGGGGCTGCTGAACATGTCGATGTGTCTGAAAATGGCACCGGGACAAGTTAAACGTACTTCTGTGGAGCCCAACTTCTCGGCAGGGTGGACAGCCTCCACCCCCTAAAAATAGGGGGTGGACTCTGTGTACCTGCATGTACTACGCCCAACCGACCTGGATTAAACTTGTAATCTGGCAGGCAGGCACACAACAGCTTTGGTAGTCTTCCAGCTGCTGGTGTGGTGGCGGCACCACAGAAGGACCACCAAACTCGTAATGAGGCCCTTAGTGTTTTCCGCACAAGGCATGTACATGCAAATGTGGTTATCTTACCCCTTGGTCTTGGGAATTCTTGGGAGGCCCCATGGTAATAGGGACTGAAGTGTAGTTCCATCTGTCTGTTTTTTTTATGGTGTCAACCATGGAAGTCTTCTATCTGGATAATACCAAAACCATGCATAATAGACCTGAGTAACTTAATAGTATTTCTCCAAATCAGGCACTTCAAGTCCTCCCTTGTCATAATGGACTGTAAGGCTGCCCCCATCATAGCTGGGAAATGTTACTTCCTTAAAATATTTGTGTCTGCACAGTCCTGAAATTTCGGAAGAATGATTTATTCAATGGGGTCAGGATATTAGAGAATACATATAGGAATTTGGGGAGGTCAACCATGTTAATGAGTGCTATCCAGCCCAAGAATTAGAGGCCTGGTCCATCTAGACTCTAACACAATGGTACAACAAACCCATGGCTGGAATTCATTCTAATCGGAGCTTCCCTTTCTCAATGCAGATGCATACCAAGATATTTAATTGACTCCTCCACCTACCTAATTGGCAATATGAGGTGTGAAGTACAGCCTCACTGAGAGTGGCCATCGAAAAGGAGTCAGAGCCTAAGGGCTGCCAGTTCACGCATACTCTGGCTACTGGCTTGGTGAAAACCAGACATGTCGCTTTCAGAAAGGATTCACTGAAGCCAAATCTGCACAGTGTGTTCATTACAACAGGCCTTTATAAGTAATCATACGCCTTGTCTGCGTTTGCAAAGACTGCTGTTACTTCAAGTTGAGTGTTTAGATGCTCTGGGACTGCACAAACTGTGTGGTACTTGAAGAAGGTGGAACTGTTTAGGACAAACCTGGACTGAATTTGGGAGACAAAGTTTTCCATAAGGAGTGATGGACTGCTGGCTTGATCCTTCACCAGTATTTTGTGATCTAGATCTGGCAGCGATAACAGCCTATATGAGGCACAGGGAGTAAGGTCCTTGCTAGGTTTGAGGAGTATCATGATAAAAGCCTTGTGCATTTTAGTTACTAAAATAGGCAATATTTGGGTTAAAAAGTCTAGAGTCTCCCGCCTGAATTGAGTATGTTGGCATGTGTGAAATAGGTTTTCCCAGGAATTGCCTGCCGTAGTTCTCCAACCAGAGTAATGCCCAGTCATTTAGATAATTTTCAGTTTCCAAGACCGTATTCACCAAGCTGGGAGTGTATAACTGTTTATTTAACAAACTCCTCTAATATCTTTTCCTTGGCTGATATAGCCCTTCCTCCCTCTCCCTCGATCTGGAGAACAACGCTATGGCTCTGACCTCTTCTTAGTAACTGTGTTAACTATTGCAGAGATTTGTTAGCATGAGCTGAAAGCCATTTTGTATTTTGGCAGCCATTTTAGGTAGCCATGTGCTCGTCATGTGCTGTTTCAGGTTTCCTACTGTCAAAATGGGGGAAGGAGGCTAACTCCTCTACAAATTAAGGCTAGGTAAAATGTATGTTTTTCTCTCTTTTTCTCAATTTTTTTTTGCCTGTCTAAGTTGTCTGTGAAATAGCAATGAGACATTTAATTGGCTATTCAGTAATACTGTTTTAAACAGTGTTAGCATTAATAAAATTAATAAGAATATATGTTATGTTACTGCCCATCCTGTTTGATGAAATTATGACAGGACCAGTAGTCTAGATTGTTGTTCCCTTATTCTGATCTTTAAGGGGAACTAGATGTGGGTAGGATATGTTCTACCAGTCTTAGGTGATAACACAATTATTGTATGTTATTCTCATGCTACATAGTTTTGCAAGGGCATTGCTAGCTTTTATTAGCTAGTCTGTGTAAATAAACGGACAGTCCTTATTAGAGCTGATGTTGCATAGTTTGGATCCTGAAAAGTAGATCACAGGGAAGATGCCCATGTGATCCTTAGCAAAATTGATTTGAAGGAAATGTTGTATAGATAAGAAACCCTGTTAAATTAGCAGTTTTAGATTTTCCTGTTGCTCCTATAACATGAGAGCATGGTCCTAAGCATACAATGTAGGTGCGTTTATTAAGAAGAAAGCATTTTAGAAGTGTCTGCAGTCCTATACAAGTAATGTAAAGTTTATGAGTAAAAGTGTAGAACATTTTTTTTATCTTGAGGGTTTTCAGATTAGTACACAGGAATACACCAGTGTAAGGATTTAGGGTATGTCTGTTTTGTTTTTCTCTTTTCCTCTCAATTTAGTAAATGAACAGACTTTCTTGGCTGCTTGGGATTGGGTGATGTATTACTCTTGTCAGTTCACCAAAGAGTTCCTTTTATACTTGCCAATAGGTCCAGGATGCTGTTTTTATTACTCTCTCATAGATAGATGAAAGTGTTCTTGGGTGCCATGCTAATGTATGGGGCATCCCAAGACTAGGAAGTATTCTGAGACTTTCCTCCATTTTGATAGACTGTTTCTGTGCCTTGTCTATAGACCTTTTGTTCTGTCCACCAATACATATTTGCTGCCTTACAACCATTGCCAGAGGGGCCCGGACATCAGATTCAGCCTGGAGAGTCAGCGTCAGCACCAGTCCAGCTTGAAGCCAAGGTGAAGGTAACCAGCACAGGCATTGCTGACAACTAGGACCTCAGTGAAGGCAGAAGCCCTGGAATGAAGTGTGTACCCCTGCCACTGTCTTGGGCGAAAGACAGGGTCACAAACCAGAAAGGAGAAATTGTGAATCAAGTTTGATGCCCAGCTGAGAGTCACAGACAGACGGGAATGGCGAGGAGGCTTTGCTTGAGGTGACCCCTTTTGAAACTAGGGTTGCTTCAGAGAATCCTAGCATTTGGCCTCTGAGTCCTGGTCCTGAGGTGAATGCAAGTTTGCTTCTTTGTTTGTTGGTCAAAAGGTGCCTGAGCACACTGGATGCAATGTTTGGCCCCAAGGAATGAGCAGTGCAACAGCAGAGCAATACAGGAGTTAGGGAAGGACTTGAGTTTAGGGTATAGGTGCTGTGTCTCTGGTGCCTGTTAGATTGAAGTGAAGAAAACTGGTGCACTGCCTGAGACATTGGACAGGCTCGCTAAGAGCATTTGCCCTGGTGGGTGACTGCCCTATCCTGAAAGTAGAGACTTTTTCTCCTTGAAACTGGGCTGTGGTTCTTGAGTTTATTTTATTTATTTATGTTGAAAGTTTTATAGAGCGTGAACAAGATCCTAGTGGATATCAGAGCGCTGTACATACAGTAAATGTTACATATACAGAAAATAAGAGCAGATCAAAACATGTGTACAAGGCATATAGTATAAACCGCATAAATAGGTGTACCATCAAAAATAAAAGTGTCTTGGGGTGGGGGCGCATGTGCGTCTCGTCACAGGGTTTCAGTAGATTATAATCATGTGAACTTGGGCATGAGGATGGCTTTAACTTCCTTTTTAAAAAAGGTAGTGGAAGGGTTGAGTCTGGTTTCTGAGGGTAGGGCGTTCCATATTCTGGGTGCCATCCCAGAGAAGGATCTGTTATAAGTTGTTTTCTTATGGAATTTTTGTGGTTTCAGAAATAGTTTTGCCGCACTTCTTGAGAATCTGGAACCACCTGAGATCGTCAATTTCTGTGCCAGATAGCTGGGTGTGCAGCTCCACCATGGAAACAAGAACCTGCCTGTGAGGCTCAAACGGACACAGGGAGAAGACTCCCCTCTGGCTTGGTTGTAAAGCGGCTTCAATTTCTCTAATGTTTATTAGATGATTCTAGGATTTGCTTAGGACTTGAAAAATTATAATTCTGTTTGTAATAGTGGTCATTACACTTTCCTGATATCTGTATGTTAATTATGACCCAATGCTTTGTTCCCTTTGTATTCCTGCTTATACCTCATATATACCTGCTTAATGAAATGTTCAGAATGGAAAATGCCCACCTAGCAATGAATGAGGATATTGATACATTTACGAAAATTAATGTGCAAATATTTTCTATGTTCCTACTGGATCATAGGAAGGTCTTAAGCTCATGCTAAGAGGACCATCTGTTAAATATTGCAGGGATTTGTTAGGATGAGCTGAAAGCCATTTTGTATTTTGACAGCCATTTTAGGTAGCCATGTGCTCGCCATGTGCTGTTTCCCTCTTCAGAGCCTTGCACATGCTCAGAAGGGCCTAGCTAGTAGAATGCACCTTCTCTTCCTTTAAAACCGTCAGGCTATTTTTGCTGCAGTATGGAGAAGTAGCTCTCCTCCCACTTTGTTGAGCAACCAGATCTTGCATGCCCATATTAGGCATTTTGCATGCTTACATGATCCAGGACTGCCCCTTGGTCTTATGCTGACTATGTTACCCTAAGCATATAAAAGGCCCCAGTTTTCTGTACTCCTTAGACTGCCTCATTCAGTTGCTAAGGCTTCTGTGTGACATAGTCTCCCTCATCTGAGGTGAATAAATGCAATATTTTTATATTTCAGCTTCTGTGCCAATTTCTTCTTTGTTGGTTTAAAAGGACCAAGTATCAGTGAGACCCCTGAGAAGGTTTCTATGTTCTTCAACTGTGCTAAAGTTCTTTCAGGGCATACCCCCTTGCTATATTGGTGTGCTTGCGCATATTTCCATAAAATGGTGGCTGTTCTGTATGCCTGCTTGTTGGTTTTTGGCACTAGAATATTCATTTTTCTAAGGTGCTGAGTTTGTGGTATGAAACAGATCTCACTCTTTAGCTTTCTCATTTTAGGATATTAGTTGTGTGGCCTGCATGAGTAATCATTTAACAATTCTCTTTACTGGGAACCAAGCATCCCATTGTAGCCCTTGACTCTCTCGCGGTAGCAAAGCAGAGCAATGCAAGGCCTACTGAGTGAGGGGGGGGTGGTGTTGGCTAGTAATCACCATTTGCTGGTACACAATAATAACACTCGCTAAATTATTGCCCAGTCAGTGCTTTTTGTTTAGAAATAGGAAAAGTATTTTATTACGCACACACATGCACTACTACATGCTTCCCAGTAATTTACAAATATAGACATTAGGCAGATGGAAAATACCATAGATGACATTGTATATTCACCTTTGACCCCCTAAAGGGTCAAACACGCACATAAGTTAAGTCTATTGGCTTGGTCAAAGGTTCACGGTCAACAAACCATATTTTAAAGAAATCATTTTCTATGTAAATGCAATCATCAAAAATAAACATGTGTAATTACACTTATTAATGGTAATAAGGCATATGCAATTTGTCAACATTATTATATCAAAAAAGCAATGAAAATTAACATAACATGTGTCTTTGTGCTTTTTATATACTTTCAAACCATGTAGATGCAATCATAACAACAGCCCCAATAAGTCATTTCTTTCTGATCACATAAAATGCAACCATAGATGTAGCCCTTAGAGGGCATTGCAATACCTGTATCTTCTTGATACATCTTCAGGGCACTAGAATAACCCCCCTAGAGGGTGCTGCACTCTGAATCGTAGAGCAGAAGCTGATGCCATGGGAGTGCATTAAATATTGTGCAAGAATTCCTACATTGTCAAGGATTCCATGACCCTGAACATGTAAGGTCAGTACTTTTAAAGCTTTCTGCCTCCAAACAAGGTGGTGCGCCTGCCATCCTGGGGCCACCACAAGGAGAGAAAAATAGGCAAATTAGGAAACTGTGCAGGACAGTATGGGGTGCTCTAGTCTGGAGTACTGAATATTTTATGTACTACTCTCCCACTGGGCTGGGAGTGCTGCAAAGAAATGTTGTTTCTTTTTTTAATTTGAGGAGCTTGCTTACACATGGGCACCTTTGTACCTACAAACATTGGGGGCAGCCTAGGGAACCCACCCCTGGCCGCCCCTCCGGCCTCGTGCTTCATCCTTGATTTCTACGATGCTGTAGGAGCTGGCAGCTCTGTTCTCTCCTTCCCGAATTATGCGGGCAGGTTGCTACTTCTCGGTGGCTGCTCCACTCACCCCTGACCTGGAGTACAGGGGTGGCGGTCCCCCCTCATTGGCACGAGGTGTGACTGCACTTCCCTTGTCTGCTGGTCTTTTGGGGGTTGGAGATGAGGTTCGGCCCCCGTTTCAACAGATAAAGCCAGGGGGAGGGGATCCCCTGGCCAAAAGAGAGTCTGAGAGTCGGTCCCACGTATGCTTCCTGCCTGAAAAAAAATAAGGAACTAATCTTGCATCATCCCCCATGCCCAATCATCTCAGGTATAAAAAGCAACCTCCCTACTCATAACCCTGAAGATGACACCCCCCCCCGAGTTTGAGTGTCATTAACACTCTTGAACACTGGCCTGCCATCACCCTGGAATCACTCAATTCCATTCTTAGAACCGTCAAATCAGGCTCCCCTCGTGATCCAATACCTGCCTCTGTTCTTAAGCAAATGGACATTCCCTCTCTGACTATCATCGCTGACACTTTAAACTCCTCATTTCAGCTTTCCGCAGTTCCCTCACTCTGGAAACACGCCATGGTCAGCCCACTCCTAAAAAACCCCACCGCTAACCCTGAACTTTTAGCAAATTATCGGCCCATCTCTCTTCTCCCAATTTTTTCAAAACTACTGGAACGACACGTTCACACTACCCTTAGTCTTTTCACTGAAGAGAACTCTCTCCTTCACTCATCACAGTCCGGCTTCAGAGCGGGTTTCTCTACGGAAACAGCCTTACTAGGAGTTACAGAAAACATCAGAAAACTCCTAGACGACGGCCAGACAGTCACACTCATTTTGTTAGATTTGAGTGCGGCCTTCGATACCATCTCCCACTCCAAACTTCTGGCCACCCTAGAGAGAATCGGTATTCGTGGTGATGCACTTAAATGGATTGCGTCTTTCCTGTCACACAGAACTTTCCAAATCACATCCTCTATAGCTTGCTCAGATTCAGTAAATGCCCCTCATGGAGTACCACAGGGCTCTATCTTGAGCCCTTTGTTCTTCAATTTATACCTCAAACCCCTGGCTGACCTAGCTGATAAATCAGGACTAACTCTGATGACATACGCCGATGACTCCCAAATCATCTTCTCCCTATCAGAGTCAAGCCCACTGGCCCCATCTTGTCTCAAACAAGGTCTCCAAAATATCTTCAGCTGGATGTCAACTAACCAGCTGAAGTTAAATGGAGACAAGACCGAGGTCCTTCTTCTGGGAAAAAACAAAGACCTTTGGAATCCATCTCACTGTCCTTCCGAACTCGGCTCCATCCCTACTCCGGCCACACACGTGAGAAATCTTGGTGTTATCATTGATAACACCCTCTCAATGAAACAACAGGCAAACAAAGTGGTCGGCCTCTGTTTCACTATCATGAAATGGTTGAGAAAGATCCTATGGATGCTGCCCCTTGCCACCCAGAAGACCGTAGTCAATGCACTCATAACATCTCGGCTTGACTACGGCAACATCCTTTACCTGGGCTCCAACCAAGCCGTCACCAAACGCCTGCAACTTGCTCAAAATGCGGCTGCAAGACTGCTCTGTAACATCCCTAAAAAATCTAGTGTGTCTAAACATCTGATTGACCTTCATTGGCTCAGGGTGGAAAACCGCATTAGGTTCAAAGCCCTGAGCTACATGTTCAAGATCAAATCTGGCACCGCACCAAAGTACTTACAATCTCTTGCAACCCCCTAACTTCCAGCTAGAGAACTGCGCTCCCAGACCTCGGCATTATTTTCAACCCCGAGATTCAAACTAGCGAGAATGGGAGGGAGATCATTCTCTGTACTAGGGCCCACTCTTTGGAACAAGCTCCCGCTTCACATTCGCAAGGAAGACAACTATGCCAGGTTTAGAAAGAACCTGAAGACCTGGCTCTTCCAGAAATAAATCCTTTCATTTATCAATCTCCTCCTACTTTTGTCCGATCTGTCATCGGCGCCGGGAAACCCTTCTTGGGTAGCTGTGCGCCATACAAATATAAAAAATAAATAAATAAAATAAATAAATAAATGCCTTGGACCATCCTAGGGCAATTTTAGGAAAGGCAGTGGAGCCCCACACATTCTATTGTTGGAAAGAAAGGGTTCAAAGTTCACCGATCTTGAAAATGCCTTAACTCAATCCTTTGGCCTGATCTGGACGTTCTTGGCCCCATTCTACTCCTGGTTGCGCGCTGTAGCCACCAGGAGCAGTCTCTGTAGACCTCCTCAACTCCGAAGTAGTATATTTACAGGGAGCTGGTTTCCTTGGCTCCCTGCACTAACCTTCCCCCTTTTATTTATCTCTGGCCACGGAAGTCCAGGGCATCCCCCCAACTGGTCCTTAGGGGTGTAATGCGGCCAACCTTACCGATCCTTGGGAAGACCCACTGGTCCTGAGGTCAACTGGGACAGAGTCCTTAGTCCTTTTTGGGCATCAGGGAGTTCCTCCTTCCAGTAGTCCATGGCAACCCTAGGATCCAGCGGCGAAGAGTGCAAAACACTAACCAAGAGAGAGTCTCCCCCTCGTGCAGGACTTTTTAAAGAAGAGGGTGGAAGATTCTAGAAGCTAGGTGCCCCTGGCCAATTCAATTCTAGGGTGCCACGCCACCTCTCCACCCTTGTCCTAACCGAGAGTCCTTTTGGGGCTTCATGGAGTTTCTTCTTCCAGTCATCTCTGGCAGCCCTGGGGTACAGCAACAAAGATCACAAAAACACCAACCAAGAGAGTTTTTAAAAATAAAGATGGAAGGTTCAAGAAGCCAAATACCCATGGCCAATCCTAGGGTGGTACATCACTTCGCCACCCATTCCAATCCTCCTACACAGCACTCGGGGACAGTTCAATATGGTGTCATCCATGAGTAACTATTCACATCTCCTCTGGCGGCCTCAGCTCTGTCCTCCGCTTACAGGTCAATATCTAATCCTGCAGAGTCCTCTCTACACCAAGCTACCTGTGCGCAGTTACTAGGCTGCGCACAACGGTAATCTCACACACACACAACCTGCACATATGTGCACACGTGTTCATGTGTAATCAGCTACGTGTCCCTTGCCCTTGGTGTGTCACAGAAACCTTGTCTTAAAAGGCAGACACTGGCCATAAACATGCACAATCCATTTCCCATGTGAATTCAATGGGTGAGAAACATGCAGTGAGACTCAGCCATAGTAAAAAGTCCAACACTGGTTATCCAAAAAGCAAAATAAATCTAGGTTTAGTGAATAGGTGGAACTCATTTGTACTACTTATATTTTTAAGAATACATGTCTATTTTGCAGTGATCACCCCACTCATGCTCATTTTAAAGCTTCCCACCCCATGGAGTACTGGGCCTCCCATCACACATTACAATGAAAAAACTCTACCTCTGCCTTCTGGACCGCTTCTCTAAAGACTAAGTCAAGCAGGGCATCTGCCTAGAGTCTCCAACATGTACTATTCAGTCTTGATTTAGCTACCGACATAGGGCCCGATTAGGATCGCGGACGGACTTGAGTCTGTCCGCGACCCCTGAGGAGGAGAGAACGTCCGCAGGGGCTGCGGCGTTCCCTCCGAGTAGATTAGGATGTGACTGCCAGGGTGGCGGTCACATCCACTATCTTTAACATTGCGGCGGGTGCAGCTTCAAGCTGCACCTGCCGCAAGGTGAAAAATGCATGCATCTCATTTGCATGCACAAAGCGGCAGTCACCGCACGGTGCCTCCTGCTTTGTGCATGCAAATCCAGGGGGGGTACCATAGGTACCCCCCATATGCACCCCCCACCCCCTCTTCACCCAGGGGGCATGCAACAGGCCCCCGAAGTGACAGTCCGTATGCTTTTCCACAGCGGGAAAGCCGCCGCGGAAAAGCATGTCTTTCCCACCATCCTAATATGGCTGGCGGTGTCTGATAGACACCGCCATCATATTAGAGCTTTTCCGCCGTGGTCGGTAGGCTACCGCGGTGGAAAAGAGGCGGACGGACTTCTCGTCCCTCCAGCCATCCTAATCTGGCGGGGGGGACATTGGAGGCTCCGCTGCGGAGAATCGGCATCCTCCGGGCCGGCGGTGGCTTCCGCCGGCCCGGAGGATGCGGATTCTCCACGATCCCAATGAGGGCCTTAGTGTTATGGATGCCTCTGTAATGGGATCTGTATAGTGCCAGATCTTGCATCAAGTTATCCAATATTAATCAGTCAACAGCAATACCATATAAAATATTGTTTGGCCTTTCAATTTTGGCTTGGTTTCCCTTGAACTTTTGCCTTCTAACCTCGTGCTTTGCTGACTTCATTTTTTCTGGCTTTAGGGCTGTGGCCACTTTCCACTGCTACCCCGGGTTAAGGTGCATGTGCTCTCTCCCTAAAACATGGTAACATTGGCTTATCATCATTTGGCATATTTAATTTACTCATAAGACCCTAGTACAATGCAGTACATGTGCCCAGGGCCAGTAAATTAAAATGCTACTGGAAGCCCAGCAGCACTATTTGTGCCACCCACTTTAGTAACCCATTAAACAGGTCTCAGGCCTGCCATTGCAGATCCTGTGTATGCAGTTTTAAACTGCCATTTCGACCTTGCCAGGTCCAAATCTTCCTTTTTAAATCATTAAAGCCAACCCTAATGTGAACCCGGGCAAGGTGCAGTGTATTTAAGAAGTTGGGCATGCACTTTTAAGTTTTACATGCAATGGTAGTGAAAAACTCTTAAATTTGTTTTTCACTACTGTGAGGCCTATCTCTCTCTAGGTCACAGCTTTCCAAACTGTGTGGCGCGACACATTACTGTGTCGCGCCCCAGCCGTAGGTGTGTCGCGGGATGAGATGAGATGACTTCTGCTGGCAATCAGGCTGCAGGGGCTCTTAGAAGGGCTGAAACAACAACAAAGCCCCATTAACATGCACAAGGTCTTTAAAGACCTGATAAGTGCTCGGGTGCGGCTGTGAGCGGTCCCGGGATGCCACACACGATGGGGGGGGGGGGGGGGGAGGATTGAGTGGGGGCTTATTTTTTTAATGCATTTTTATATAGCGCAATCTTTACCCAGAGGTGTCAGAGAGCTTTACAATAGAGCGAAGTAAATTATATAAGGAACGAGAGTCGCATAGAAATAGGTAAAACTGTACTCGTGGTGAAAGTTATATTTTAACAAGTTACTGGTACATTCAAGATTATAAAATACGAAAAGGAGGCGCGATTCAGGTAATACGAGTACAGAATGGCTGCTTGTTTATCTCACGTAGACATAGGAAGTACAAATGTGTCATGGAGCAGACAGAGCTTCTCTCATTCAAGCAGGAAAGGTGTAGCATAGCACTTTCAACACGCATAACAGTAACTCCTCTGCATCCTATAGCCTGGACTACCTCATGCGATAACATTATCTGCCGCACATAAAATAAGCACACATGAAACTGTCCGGATATAATATACACACCGTACTTCAGATAGCCCCCAGAAGCGAAAGTTCTGCTGCCTTTAAATGCTGAAGAATGCTAAACCGTGCACCAATCTGGAGCTCATCACGCGCTGATTCAAGTGTTTTTGGTGAATGTGTCAGGCGCTGCGTGCTGCTATGGAGCTTCTGCTTGAGAGGGGCCAATTAGGCGTCACTACTGCATGGGGTCCTCAAAGAGCCTTTGGCAACACCACGCCCCCTTCTGGAGTTTATCTTTTAGAAACACCAACATCAAACGCCTAAAATGGGCCCTCCCTATCCCAAATGTCAGCTTGCAGTTGCAGAGGTAGCATGCTGCCCCTGGTATGCAGTTTGGAAGTCATCTGCATGTCAACCAAGGGCGGCTGAAGGCAGACAACTGAGCTGAAAACAGATAACAACCCATATAGAGTTTGTCCGTGGCCTCACTGAATACAGAGGTTTAAGAATGGACTCGCACCACCCGACTGCATCGTGTTTTGGTTCCACGTCTAAGAAGCAGACAGAGTTCATTTTATGACTACAAGCTGGACACTTTAATCATTGTCCGGCTCTGGCCATGGAAAACGGATGAGAACTAAAGGAAGTAGGGCAGTGCTTAATTTGAGCAGGAGCTCTTCTAAGAAAGCAACTAAGTTGATAAATAATGGTAGAAAACATCCTTTACGCTTTAACATGCAGCTTTTTCCAAACCTTTTTTGTTGAGCAAACTAGAGCCAAAGGTACAGGAGCGCTTTACATGAGCACCAGTTGTGTTACAGATGGACACTTGCATTTTTGTGTGTGTGTGGAGTCGTGTGGGTGTGTGTGTGTGGGGTGTGGGGTGTGTGTGTGTGTGGGGTGTGTGTGTGTGTGTGTAGTGTGTGTTGGGGGTGTGTGTGTGTGTGTGGGGTGTGTGTGTGGGGTGTGTGGGGTTGTGTGTGGGTTTGTGTGTGGGGGGTGTGAGGTGTGTGTGGGTTGTGTGTGTGGGGGGGTGAATGGGGGTGTGTGTCTGTGGGGCGGTGTGTGTGGAGTGTGTGTGTGGGGTGTGGGGTGTGTGTGTGGGGTGTGTGTGTGGGGTGTTTGTGTGGGATGTGTGTGTGGGGGGTGTGTGTGGGGTTGTGTGGGGTGGTGTGTCTGTGGGGTGGTGTGTCTGTGGGGTGGTGTGTTTGGGGTTGTGTGTGGGGTGTGGGGTATGTGTGTGTGGAGTGTGGGGCCTGAACCCACCATAGGTGGTTAGGGCTCGCTTGCTCCGCTTCCTCGCGCTACAGTGTCCCTGAATTTTTTTTCACAAAAAGGTGTGTCACCAACATGAAAAGTTTGGAAAGCTGTGCTTGGTTAACATTGGGGTTATCATATGACTCTATAAGTGTAACTGCAATTAGTCTCTGGACTCAGAATTTAAAATCACAACTTATGGTAAAGTTAGATTTTAAGTTGCAAGTCTGAAAATGCGGGTTTTAGAAATTTGCACGTTTTTTACGTTAACCATTCTATGCCTTCTGCCTGTCTCTGAATGCATGCCTGGGGTGGGTGGCAGCTGGGCTTTGTGAATTCCCTCCAGTCAACCATACACACAGGGAGTTTAGGTGTGACTGATGGGCCATACACATCCTGATGGACAATCCTGGGAAGGATGGAAGGGAGGAACTGACAATGAATAGGGTGTGTCTGTCCCCACACACATGGCTACATACCCCCTGTAGTGAATCTAGAGCCAGGGCAGCAAGGGCATGTACTCTGTGCGTTTCAAAGGACTCTCTGAAGTCTCCCCCATTTCAAAGCTAAAAAGTACTGGACCTCTGACACCAGCAACTCAGTACAATTCTGGACCTAAAGATCCTCTGCTAAGGAGAAGGAATGCTATGCTGCTGAAAGCACGGTCACCCTGCTGGACTCTACTGGACTCCTGCTCTGCTGTAACTGCCCAGCTGCCTGCTGCCCTCCTTGCCTAGGAGTAAGAAAGAATGGACTTACATCGTTACACTTCAGAACCAAAGTGACCCCAAGGGCTTCCTGGCTTGACTCCTGCTCTGAAGTCTCAGGGATAGCAAAAGACTTCCAACAACCCTACTACAGCACCTGGACTCTGCCAACTGTGAGTCTTGCCCTTCCAAATGGTGGCAATCTATTCCTGGGCCCTCGGAAGTAATTTTTCGATGCTGTATCCACCAAATTTCTTGCATCACCGTTGTTACGCTGGTCAGAACTGACACATCTCCCCTCAATGCATCCCCCTGCCGGCGAGGGCAAAGACGTTGCATCGCTGGCTGCACTGCTCAACAATGATTGTTGTTTTATGCATTTTTCACTTTCGTACACATTGCCTCTTAAGTTAAGCCTGACTGCTGTGTGCCAAGCTACCAGAGGGTGAGCACAGGTTAATTTAGGGTTTGTATCTGACTTGCCTTGACTTGGATTGCAGTTCCTGCTTCGACAGGGTGCATACCTCTGCCATGTAGAAACAAAATTTCTAAACAATATTACATATCAGATTGATAAAAAGTGGGTTATTGCCATTCAGTGCTTATGTGGTCGGTAGAACTACCTTATTATTTCACAAGGATCCAACTAACATGAGGTACCTACTAAGTGGGTGCAATTTGAAGTCTATCGAACTGTGAATCAATATTCTAACCCCTCTAGGAGTACTGTAAGATGATTAGTACTAGTGTTGACACCTCCAGCCCGCATGCCTTACTGGGTTTCATGGATTCATATTTGTGTCTTCTGATAAGTTGCATCTGCCAGAATCTTTAGCCAGTCAGCCAGTAAGGGTTCTACAAACATAACCGGTCTGCTCATGTCCATTGACTCTGTGATTCCAATAATCCATAAATTATTATGCCACATCTCCAACTCCTAGTTCCTCAGCGCCTTGAGACCCTCCCGGGTGAGTAGCGCGCTATACAAATGCCGTGATTGATTGAAGGATGCAACTAGTTTCTCTATCTTCTGTACCTTCTTTTTAGTCACCTTGACATTATCCTGTATGTTGGATATTCATTGATCTACTCCATCAATACAAACAATTTGGCAGTCAGTCTATTAGACATGCCATCTTTGGCGATAGATTCACTGAAACATTTTGCCTTCAACTGTCCTGTTTTGCTGAATTAATTTTCGTTGGCTTTAGGACTCTGTACACTTTACTACTGCTAACCAGTGCTAAAGTGCTTATACTCGCTCCTTCATATATGGTAAAACTGGCCTACACATATTTGGCACATTGGTACATTTCATTCACTTTTAAGTCCTTGGTAAATGGTATTAGAGGTCCCTAGGGCCTGTAAATGAAATGTCACTAGTGGACCTGCAGCACTTTTTTGTTCCATCCTCTAAAATAGCACAGTAAAACATATCTCAGGCCTGCCTTTAATGCAGTTTTAAACTGCCATTTTGACCTGGCAGTGGAATCCTTGTGCAAGGCATAAGCCTTCACATGTAATGCTTAAGGTAGGCTCTAACAGCTCCTAGAGCAGGGAGCCTGCTATTTAAAAAGTGGGACATGCAGGTTTACGTTTTACATGTCTTGATTGTGAAAACTCCTAAAGTTGTTTTTCACTATTGTAACTAGGACCAATCTCTCCAATTGACTAATACTGCTTTAATTATAGCATTTATTAAGTGCTAACTTTGGATTGGGAAGAGATAGAGATACGCTGTCTGCACTTAAATAAATTGTAATTTAACATCCTCTTTAATGGTAAGTCAGATTTGAACTTTTGATCAATGAGAAAGGATCACTTGTCCTGCATAACATGGGGTATGCATGGATGGTTCGTACTATTCCCAAGTAAAAACCCTCATGCATGTGTTGGAAATTTCGATCTTATAGCGGTATATCTTGGTTCTCCGCTATCCCTAACACGTGTTCGCATAATCACGGGGTTTGATAGTGTATGCGACCTCCATCCAGGAGGTGTTACCCTTGTTAGAACAGTAGTGATCAGAAATCGTGATTGTGAAGTGATAAGGTGAAAATATAAAGGAACTAAAAATTGTTCTCTATGGCAGACAATTAATTTGAATAGTTCTGGTTTTTAGAGGACAATATTAAAATAAGAGTGAGTGAAATTAGAGCGATTATGACTCATTCACATTTGGTGTGTGGTATAGGTCGACATGTTTCAGCCCTCCCAACGCCACTAGGTCTGTGGGGCTTTCATCAGGACCACGGTGCTCAAGTGTATAGAGACTTACTCACGTCTCTATCGATTCAAAGTATTCAATAGAACATCACGTTGTGTAGTTCTATGGCAAGGTCAAATAGTACCTGTGAAGTTAAAAAGAAAGAATCTAGACAAGGGAAAGGGTAAGGGGAATAACGTTTGAAATTCATTGACTGGTTTGAAAATATCAGACATGAATTTGTTGCACATTGGCACTATTAATCAAAAAATGAAAATACTTTTAAGCTGAACACTCTTGCACCCCAGATTGGGTCAACTATCTCATAGTTGGCGTTTTTAAGATACGGACTTTGTACATAAAAGATGGTTATGTCTATTCAGCTAGCTAATTTTCTGTGTGGTTCTGCATACATAAAATTCAACAAGTACTCGTGTATCTCGTGCATGCTTCTTCTTGCATAAATCACATACGTATTACCGAACCTTTTCATATCGGGAACGAAGAAAATGTCTTACGGGTATATTGTACGGCCCCGTGTAAATTGGTAATAAACAGTGGTGAGACCGTTACGTGGTTGTCTATATAGTAACGTGTGTAACAGTATGGAGGAGTACCAATGCGTGTAGAGGATCTACGGATAACACTCATTCTTTTAGCATTTAAAACATACCTTGTCATCCGGTTATAGTGAACCTCAGCGGGATCCAGCCGGGTCAAGGAGGTTCTCTATAAGGACAGGTAGTGATTTAAGGATTTAAACAAAACAAAACAGCGAGATACGTTACGATTTTAAGCGTTCTTCCCGTTACCTCGATCACTCCATTACGCTGCATGTGCTGACTCTGCCGATTCTGGTCCCGGAACCTGGATGTTCTTCCGGGGACTGGTTTTATTTTGTCGGCATTGAGAGTGAAGACAGACTATTCAAAATCCAAAACATTATTAGTAAACTATATCGAGCAGGTAGCGGGAAGAACGCTTAAAATCGTAACGTATCTCGCCTAGTGGCGTTGGGAGGGCTGAAACATGTCGACCTATACCACACACCAAATGTGAATGAGTCATAATCGCTCTAATTTCACTCACTCTTATTTTAATATTGTCCTCTAAAAACCAGAACTATTAAAATTAATTGTCTGCCATAGAGAACAATTTTTAGTTCCTTTATATTTTCACCTTATCACTTCACAATCACGATTTCTGATCACTACTGTTCTAACAAGGGTAACACCTCCTGGATGGAGGTCGCATACACTATCAAACCCCGTGATTATGCGAACACGTGTTAGGGACAGCGGAGAACCAAGATATACCGCTATAAGATCGAAATTTCCAACACGTGCATGAGGGTTTTTACTTCGGAATAGTACGAACCATCCATGCATACCCCATGTTATGTAGGACAAGTGATCCTTTCTCATTGATCAAAAGTGTTAACGAAATAGGAAACTGATCGGATCACATTTTCCTATCCCCCTCCATTGATTTTGAAAGTCAGATTTGAAGTCACAAATCTGAACGTGCCACTTTTGGAAAGTGGGTATTTTGTGGTTCTAACCGCGCTCCTCATGGCAAGACCCTACTGCTTGTGATGACCATCAGTGCGAAGTTCTGCTGAGACCTGCTCTTTGTGCCAAAAACAATAGTCCATTGCTACGGACAACGCAAACCCTGCACTTCCTGCTACTGTAATGAAAGGCTGCAGCAACCACCAATGCAAAGCTACACAATGACTGTCCCAACTCCTGACCGACTCTTTACGCTTCAGCAATAACTATCAGTGGCACTCAACATTCTCCTTGCCACCTCCACTGATGCAAATGGAACTCTTCATGCCAGGCAGAACTTCTGACTTTCCAAAATTCTAGCACGACCAGATGACCAAGAGTGGCACTTCCTGCTTTTAGGTTATTTTCGCTAAAGTAATTATATTAAATATCTCCGGTTCCACTGATTGGATTTGTGTCATTCTGGTATCATTTTATTTATTGAAATGTACTCTTTTGTTCTAAGCTTTTTCTAGTGTTGTGGTTTCTCTTTAATAATGTTTGTGTGCGTATAAATACTTCAAAAATTGCCTCTGAATTAAGCCTGATTACCTAGTGCCAAGGTTAATTTAGTTAGTTTTGTGGTTCACCTTGAAAAGGATTGTGGTTGTTGCTTCCACCCCTCTCAACCACCCATAACTGATAAACAATAACCCAAATTTTTGCACAGTCCTGTATATAAGTTGATCTAAATGAAAGGCCATTGCATCGACCTTGTTCTCTATAGATCTGAGGTTGTTTCTGAGAGCCAAGAGGAAAGCATTAGTATCCCCGAGTATGGTCTGGCTGTCCCATTGTCATCATTGGCACCAGAGTGAAACCAACCATGAAGCATTTTGTGGGCTTTCGCTAGTCAAAGACTAAATTACTTTACTTCTGGTCTCCATGCATCATAATGCCAGAGGCATCAACTGCTCAGGCCGTTTGTCGACCTATTCAGTATGACGTCAAGCTATCGCTTGAAAAGGAAGTCTGTTCGGTCATGGGACAGTATTGTTATCGCTTCCTCCTATACTCAAAGTCACACTTGCACCAGTGTGGCTAGAACCGCTCAGCTCAGTGACAGATGCACATATTGCTCTTTTCCTATCATCAGTAGAAAGGAGCTGCTGGCAGCAACTAAATGCATTGGGCCAAGCTGCGCTAGACCTGTGAAAGAATCTCATGGTGAATTGCCAGTTTAGCATGCACATATAGTAATTCCAACCTATTTACCTCCAGGACCACACCACCTCAGGGCCCCAGGGGTAATATAGACCAAATATGTGTGCATGATGTACAACATAGGGGGCAGTTAGTGACAAAAACACCAGGACAGCTTAATGATTCTATGCTTGCAGGTGAGAGTGTGTTTGTGTGAGAGTGACGTTGTGCATATGTGTGAGCATGTAAGTCTGTATGTGTGAGTGAGCGTGAATAGTATTGCATTTGAGGGAGTGTTAAATAGTGTGAAGGATAGTGAATGACTAACTAAGGGGCCGGTTAGGATTGCGGTGATTCCGCATCCTCCGGGCCGGCGGAAGCCACTGCCGGCCCGGAGGATGCGGAATCAGCGCAGCAGTGCCTCCAAAGACTAGGTTTAGTCAGCCAGCCAGATTAGGATGGCTGGGGGGTCATCGGCGGATGGGAAAACCGTCCGCCGCTTTTCCACCGCAGTCGCCTTCCGACTGTGGCAGAAAAGCTCTAATATGGTGGTGGTGTCTATCAGACACCGCCAGCCATATTAGGATGGGGCAGGAAACATGCTTTTCCACGGTGGCTTTTCCGCAGTGGAAAAGCATGTGGTCTTTTCAGTTTGGAGGCCCGTTGCAGGCCCCCATGGTGTCAGGCGGTGGGGGGTGCACATGGGGGCTACCTATGGTACCCCCTGCATTTACATGAACAAAGCGGCAGGCACCGCGCGGTGCCTGCCGCTTTGTGAATGTAAATCGAATACATGCATTTTTAACCTTGCGGCGGGTGCTGCTTAAAAGCAGCACCTGCCGCAAGGTTAAAGATACGGGATGTGCCCGCCAGGGTGGCGGTCACATCCTAATTTGCATGGAGGGACCGCCGCTGCCCATGTGGACGGTCCCTCTACTTCGGGCGTGCGTCCGTCCCTCATCCTAATGACCCCCATAGTGAGTATGAGTGAGAAGCTAAATTGAGTATGAGAGAAGAGTGCAAATGAGTTAGAAAGTATAAGAGATTGACAGTAAGGGCTCTATTACGAGCCTCCTTTCCCTGCAGTAATGCAGCAGTCAGGAGGCTGCAAAAGGCTTGGTTGGACAGCTGCGGTCCCGCCAAGCATATTACAGCTTTTACCTCCGCCACGGTTTTCATGGCAGAGAGGAAACAAAGGGGCGCCTGGTGCCTCATTCACTGTGGATGCATGCAAGGGGGCACAACGTGTGTCCTCCTATATGCATGTAACCCAGTTCCCCAGACTTTATATTTCATGCCGTGCAGGAACTGTTTTTGGCATTCCCATTGGGGTGCCCATTCTCAGGGCACCGCCATGGGAATGTAAAAAAAAGCCTGCCAGACACGAAAAATACTTGTAATCTGACCGGTGGCCTGACCACGGATTTGGCAGTATGGCCACAGGGCAGACCTGGCGCTGCACCGCCAAACTTGTCATCAGGCCTTTAGAGTAAATGTGAGTGAATGTGAAATGAATGAATGAGTGAGCATAACTGAGAATGAGGGAATGAGTGAGATAGTATGAGTGAATCATTGTAGCAGTGAAAGTGAGTGCGGATGAGTGAGGATGAGACAGAATAAGTGAAAATGAATGAGTGCGAGTAAGCATGTGGTGTTATACTTGTGAGTCTACCTTCAGCCCCTGTACACTGAATGTAATTTTTGACTTACAGAGGCACCCTTAGCAAAATACTTGCACTGGTATACTTGAGGTCATTCTTAGCAGGACATACACCTTTTACAAAATACTGGCACTTATATAATGGGTGAATTTTTCGTCACACTTGGTAAAATACTGACACAGGCATACAAGAGGTAACTGTTGGCGTATAAGTCACCCGTTGAAAAATGCTGGTGCTGGGAAACCTTATGGGATACTTAAAATGTGGCACCCTAGGCAAACGTTGGTAGCGTTTTGGGGGTAATTCCTGTCATAAGGGAGAAAAACCATGTCTTTAGCATCGATGACAGGTTGCTGGCTCAGGTAATTGTTGACGTTCGTGTCAAGCAAGGTATATGGTCACTATTAACCGAAAAATTCTGGTACTGGCATAGTTTATGTTAATTTTGGCATAAGGAGCACTCATAGCACATGGGAAGCATTCATGGAAATATGCTAAGCCTGAAACAGTGGATGTAATGTTTGACATATGTGTCACTAATGGTATATGGACAGAATTAATAACAAAATCTGGCAGTGGCATAGTTTATGTAAATTTTGGCATAAGGAGTACCCGGGGCATATGAGAAGCATTTATGGTAAAATGCTGAAACTGAAACAGTGGATGTAATGTTGACATAGGGGGGCACCATAGCACAGTTTGAAAAGAAATGGGTCAACTCCTGTGGCGCACTAAGTTACATTGGTTTGCACACCACAAAAGAACTTGAATATGTAATGAGTTCCCTTTTAGAGACTATGGGGCTCATTAGGATGGCGGGCAGACTTTGCCCACCCGCCACCCTCGCGGAAAACAGGACCGTCCGCGAACTGAGCGCCGGTCCCGCACTGCATATTAGAATGCGCCCGCCACAGTGGCGGGCACATCATGCATTTTTAACATTGTGGCGGACGGTGCTCTCAGCACCGTCCGCCACAATGCTAAAAATGCATGAATGCATTGGCATACACAAAGCGGCATTGTGTATGTAAATGCAGGAGGCGACCACAGGTACCCCCCATGTGCACCCCCCACCCCCCTTTTACCATGGGGGCCCGCAGGGGGCCCCCGAAGTGAAGACTGCATGCCTTTCCGTGGCAGCAATCTGTTTAAGCCCATTGTAATAAGGCTGGCGGTGTCTGATAGACACCGCCAATATTAAACATTTTCCACCCCAGTCGCAAGGCGACCATGGCGGAAAAGCCGCGGACTGTCTTTCCTTCAGCCGCGGCCCCCCCCATTCTAATATGGCAGGGGGGAAATGGATGGCGGTCGGTCCTGGATGTTGGGCGGATCGCCACCGCCCGCATGGCGTTGGCGATCCGGCTGCCATCCTAATGGGCCGTAGAGGCTCATTAGGATGGCGGGCGGACTTTGCCCGCCCGCCACCCTCGCACTGCATATTAGGATGCGCCTGCCACAGTGGTGGGCGCATCATGCATTTTTAAAATCGTGGCTGGCGGTGCTCTCAGCACCGCCCACCAGAATGCTAAAAATTCATGTATGCATGTGCATACACAAAGCGGCAGGCACCATGCGGTGCCTGCCGCATTGTGTATGCAAATGCAAGGGGGAGCCACAGGTACCCCCCATGTGCACCCCCCTCCCCCCCTTGACCATGAGGGTACGCAGGGGGCCCCTGAAGTGAAGACCGCATGTCTTTCCATGATGGCATTGCCGCCACGGAAAGGCATCTATTTAAGCCCATTGTAATATGGCTGGCGGTGTCTGACAGACACCGCCACCATATTAAACCTTTTTCACCCCGGTCGCAAGGCGACCATGGCGAAAAAGCGGCGTACGGTCTTTCCGTCCGCTGGGGTCCCCCCGCCATGCTAATATGGCGGGGGGAAATGGGTGGCAGTCGGACCTGGATGTCGGGCGGATCGCCTCCGCCCGCATGGTGGTGGCGATCCGCCCGACATCCTAATGGACCCTTATGGCTGTTTCTGCACGTTTCAGTGAAAATTGTGCTTTAAAATGCGCTATACCCCATTTCTTTTTCAGAAAAGTTCTCAAGGAGAACCCCTCTGAATTTCCCCTGAAAGAGGTCTGTCTCAAATGCTTTACTTGTTTGCTACATTTCAGGACAATTAATACACATCAATGATTTCAAAGATCTTGCCAGCACCCCAATATAGGTGGTATCTAAAACAGACATGTTTCTCTGTTGTGGTATTATATTGATCATCCAGTTACTATAGAGCTTCACTAATGTCAATTATTGTGCTGTCCTAAGGGATAAGGTCATGTCACATCTCTTCCTGGGAAGATTGGGGGGACATATGATGTCATTTCTTGAGATGTCATTATCGTCAAAAGGTGCCTGAAGTCCCTTCCAGTTCATTGACATAACAATGAAACGATAAATATTGGGCTACGAAAATATTGTGTCAAACATTTTGATCACAAAAATATTGTTTTCCAATACATATAAAGGTAAGTACAAAAATGTAAAAAGAAAATATCATTTAATACTAACGCCTTAACCGCTGCGGCTTTTTCCTCCGCGTTGCAGGCGTTCTATTAGGTGGGCGGGGCTCCGTCATCCGGTGGCTGATGGCAGCACTAGGGAGGTAGTGGCCAACGGGAGCACGCAAGGGGCTAATATCGAAAATGATATACAAAAATACTGGTTGTTTATATATATATATATATAGATATATATATATATATATATATATATATACACATGTGTGTGTATATATATATATATATATATATATATATATATATATATTGAAGCTCCACTCGCACCAGCCTGTTGCACTCCTTGGCGGGTGCCTGCCAGTCGGGGGTGCACCCGACAACAATATCGGCTCGAAAGTCCCTCCCCGCAATCCTACGGGAAATAGGAAGCAGCACTCTAAAGGTAGGTTTCACAAAGATTTATTCTCACAAAAACGCTCTTTCGGCACTCGGCCTTCCTCAGTTATGAGACGGAGAGTTGTGTCAAACACCATTCATTTAAACCTTCACGTTACGTAAATGCTAGACATATTAGTAGGACTCAAAATAAATCAGCATCCGCCATCTTTGAACGGGTCTGTATCCGTTATAAGAAAGCACTGTGTATACAAATGCAATAAATCTCTATTGGACAGTTTATATGATAAACACCAACGACATAATCTACATTAAATTGATTTGTGTTCATAAAGCCCTGTATGGGCCATGTCTCCACACAATGCAATTAACAGATCCGTTCGCATCGTTTCTTTATATTGCCCTGGATGGGCATAATCCATTCATTGTAGCTGCAACGTGAAGGAAGGTACAACCCCCAATAATGTTAAAATTTATCTAAGTCTGAATTCATTATCATCAATAGTAAAGTGAAATACAAGCATATAAGAATATTGAAGGAAACCAAAAGAAAAAGCAATGATGCAGTTAATCTAATTAATCAATACATAGCAATCTGTAATCACACTAAATGGACAGCTAAGTCCTCATGCATGTTTAAACCCATGGGCGTTTTACTTTGCAGATCTATAATGTAACGCGATTCCAATCGCCTCAACTTTTGGAGTCTATCCCCGCCTCTTACGTTGACCGGGACAGAGTCTAAGCAGAAAAAGGTTAGCAATTCCCTGTTGCGTGCATGCTCTTTGTCAAAATGTCTGGCCACAGGGTAGCTCACATCTGCGTTCTGAATGGCTCTATGGTGCTCTAAGATTCTTAGCTTCACCGGATTCGTCGTGCTGCCAACATACCTTCTGCCACAAGGACATGTCAGACAATACACAACGTAAGGCGTGGTACATGTGAGGAGTTTTTGTATTCTCTTAGGCTCTTTAACACCTGGTATACTGTATTGAGTGGTGCGTTTACTCCCTTTACACGCCTTACAGCGTCCACAGGGAAAAAAACCCTTCATGGGTTCTGTCTTTGGTTTGGGCTTCAGTTCTTCGTGGTGACTATGGACCAAGTAGTCTTTCAGTGCTCTTGCTTTCCTGAAAGTCACTAAAGGATAAGAGGGCAAGTCCTGCTTTATGACATTGTCTGTCATCAAGATATTCCAATGCTTACGCAAAATGCGTTTTATATCATTGGCATTTCTTGAATAGGTAGTTATAAGACGAAATAGTCCATTATCAGCATTCTTATTATGTGCTTTTTCTTCTAGCAACTTTTTCCTTTCCAGAGTCTCAACCTTACTTAAGGCTTGCCTGAGTACCCCTTCCTTGTACCCCCTGGCTTGTAATCTCTGTATGCTATTGCTAGCCGCTCTCCTGAACTCATTATCTTTCGTGTTATTTCTCTTTATCCTCAATAGTTCACCATAAGGTATACTGTTGACTAAGCTCTTAGGATGTCCACTGGTGGCATATAACGTTGAATTACCAGCAGTAACCTTTCGAAAGAGCTTGTTATGGAGACTGCCATCTTCAACAAAAACAGTTAAATCCAAGTAATTTACTTCCTTTTGGCTGATTTCCCCTGAGAACCTCAAATTGTTGTTATTGTTGTTTAGTACCTCTAGATATTCCTCAGCTAATTCCACTGACCCTTCTATAATGATAAAATGGTTGTCGATATAACGGTACCAACAAGTAACGAGATCGTTCCATTTTTTGTTGGCTGGAGACCAGGCCACCCATTCTTCCCAATGCCCCACGAATAAATTCGTGAAGCTTGGGGCCGAACAAGTGCCCATCGCCATAGCTTAGACTCTGTCCCGGTCAATGTAAGAGGCGGGGATAGACTCCAAAAGTTGAGGCGATTGGAATCGCGTTACATTATAGATCTGCAAAGTAAAACGCCCATGGGATTAAACATGCATGAGGACTTAGCTGTCCATTTAGTGTGATTACAGATTGCTATGTATTGATTAATTAGATTAACTGCATCATTGCTTTTTCTTTTGGTTTCCTTCAATATTCTTATATGCTTGTATTTCACTTTACTATTGATGATAATGAATTCAGACTTAGATAAATTTTAACATTATTGGGGGTTGTACCTTCCTTCACGTTGCAGCTACAATGAATGGATTATGCCCATCCAGGGCAATATAAAGAAACGATGCGAACGGATCTGTTAATTGCATTGTGTGGAGAAATGGCCCGTACAGGGCTTTATGGACACAAATCAATTTAATGTAGATTATGTCGTTGGTGTTTATCATATAAACTGTCCAATAGAGATTTATTGCATTTGTATACACAGTGCTTTCTTATAACGGATACAGACCCGTTCAAAGATGGCGGATGCTGATTTATTTTACGTCCTACTATTATGTCTAGCATTTACGTAACGTGAAGGTTTAAATGAATGGTGTTTGACACAACTCTCCGTCTCATAACTGAGGAAGGCCGAGTGCCGAAAGCGCGTTTTTGTGAGAATAAATCTTTGTGAAACCTACCTTTGGAGTGCTGCTTCCTATTTCCCGTAGGATTGCGGGGAGGGACTTTCGAGCCGATATATATATATATATATATATATATATATATATATATATATATATATATATATATATACGTATATATATATATATATATACGTAAATAAATGTAAGACGGCTTCTTGCTCCTTCTATCTCCCCTCGCCCTAGGCAGAGGATCGCTACAGCAGGCGGAGCGCGCCAGACATAATTACGATGCGAAAAAGTTCAATAAAGCGGTCACTCAACGCATTACTGGATTAAACCATCATCTGATGTGTATACAAACTCTGAGTGATCGCTTTTTAAAACTTTTTCGTATGATATATATATATATATATATAAATATATATATATATATATATATATATTTGCAAGAGATGTTGTCATCATATATATATATATATTTTATATATATATATATATATATATATATATATATATATATATATATATATATATGTATATATATATATATATATATATATGTATATATATATATATAGTGAATGACCAAAATATAGAATCCAAAATATAGACAGGACAGAATATCGACTCCACAATATAGATAGACCAGAATATATTGGGGTAGGAAATATCGATTTCCATAATATCGAGATAAAAAATGGTGTTATGTATGGTAGTATACGTGTTAAAATTATGGATTAATTTTCTAATGTATGCTTAATTTTTTTTAAGTAATGAATGTTCTGTAATTTAATTTTTTTGTAATTTAATTCTGTAGCAGGTTGTGGGTTTATAGAGGAATAGGGTGGTAAGTAATTTCATTATAGTAAATTAAATATTAATTGTATGTATATGTACTGATAATTAATTGATTGCTAATTAAATATTAATTGATAATTCATTTTTAATAATTGGGAATTCATTTTTATTAGTTGGTAATTTATGTTTATTAATTGGGAATTCATTTGTATTAATTTAATATTTGATAATTATGTTAATTGTATTATTTAATATTTGGAGTGGGTTGTGGGTTTATAGGGGAATAAGGTGGGAAGTAATTTAATTTGAATAAAGTTAATATTTATTTATATTTATATGTATTGATAAATAATTGCTTGATAATTCATTATTAATTGGTAATTAAATTGTATTAATTAGTAATACATTTTTATTAGTTGGTAATTGATTTGTATTAATTGGAAATTAATTTGTATTAATTTAATAATTGATAATTATGTTAATTGTATTATTTATTATTTGGAGTGGGTTGTGGGTTTATAGGGGAATAGGGTAGGAAGTAATGTAATTGTAATAAAGTAAATATATATTTATTTTTATATGTATTGATAATTAATTAACAATTAATGATTACTTGATTATTAATTTGTATTAATTGGTAATTAATTTCTTTTGATTGGTAATTAATTTTTATTAATTGTTAATTATTTTCTAATTAATTTTTTATTGGTGTTGATAATTAATGTAATCTTATTTTAATATTAAATCATTACTTTCCCTGCTGTTGCACTCTCTGGAGTGGGACTAGTAATTTTTACCCCTATGCTATACAAAGCTTTCCCTACTGTTGCACTCGCTGGAGTGGGAATAGTAATTCTTACCCCTACGCTATACAACGCTTTCTCTACTGTTGCACTCACTGTAGTGGGAATAGTAATTTTTACCCCTACGCAATCCAACGCTTTCCCTACTGTTGCACTCACTGGAGTGGGAATAGTAATTTTTACCCTCCCGCTATCCAACGCTTTCCCTACTGTTGCACTCTCTGGAGTGGGAATAGTAATTTTTACCCCTACGCTATCCAACGCTTTCCCTACTGTTGCACTCACTGGAGTGGGAATAGTAATTTTTACCCTCCCGCTATCCAACACTTTTCCTACTGTTGCACTCTCTGGAGTGGCAATATTAATTTGTACCCTCCCGCTATCCAGCACTTTCCCTACTGTTGCACTCTCTGGAGTGGGAATAGTAATTTTTACCCCTATGCTATCCAACGCTTTCTCTACTGTTGCACTCACTGGAGTGGGAATAGTCATTTTTACCCTCACGCTTTCCAACGCTTTCTCTACTGTTGCACTCACTGGAGTGGGAATAGTCATTTTTACCCTCACACTATCCAATGCTTTCCCTACTGTTGCACTCACTGGAGTGGGAATAGTAATTTTTACTCCTACGTTATCCAACGCTTTCCCTACTGTTGCACTCACCGGAGTGGGAATAGTAGGGAATAGTAATTTTTACCCCTACACTATCCAACGCTTTCCCTACCTCCTTTACAACCAATTACCAGAATGCAGCAAGTGTGCACGCCCACTGGGTGGGACTAGTGAGTGAAATGCACCATAAGTAACACCTGGGAGCTGCCTCTCCCTGTTGCCATCCCTGTGAAAAAAAGGCAAGATGAGCCTGAAAAGCGGCAGGCAATAATGCTAAAACAAGCTGTACTCACTGTATTCCTGTCGTGCTGCCTTGCTGAATAAAGCTTAACACCTTGTGAGAGGGTCTCCAAGTGTCGGGTTTCTTCATATGAAATGTATATATATATATATATATATATATATATATATATATATATTTGGATTGTTTGCACAAACAGACGCTGACGAAGCTAGATTAGCGAAACGCGTCTGTCTGGGGTGAGGGGTCTGCATTAAAAAACTGAAAATCCGGATACCAGTGTGCTTGCTGTTTTTTCGATTATATAGTCGAATTGTGTTGCAATATATATATATATATATATATATATATATATATATATATATATATATATATATATATATATATATATATACATATATATTCCAAAATCCACACTCCAGGTAACGCTACCCTGCACGCAAGCAGTGCTCATCCTAACCATCTAGTGCAGAGCATCCCGTATGGGGAGCTTCTGCGCATAAAGCGAATCTGTAGCAATGAGACCACACTCCAGATAGCGCAGGATGAATGCATTGCCAGGTTCAAAGAACGTGGATACAGCAACCAGTGTTTAAAGAAGGCTTTGCAGAAATGCAATGCTGTGAACAGGGAAGAACTACTAGGCAAGCGTACTGCCCGAGACAAACCGGATGATGCTAATAACACGTTTAGATTCATCCTAGATTACAACAAGGAACATGTAAAAGTCAGGAAAATAATCAAACAAAACTGGCATCTAATAAAACAGGATCCCATTATTGGTGCTTCGGTCCCTAGAAACCCTATGATAACGTATAGAAGGGGGACTTCAATGAAGGACACCCTAGTGGAAAACGATCCAGCTGGCCCTCCACCTAAGGGTACCTGGCTCAAATAAAGAAAGGGATTCTACAAGTGTAGGACATGTAAAGCCTGCCAGCATGGGGTTAATACCACAGAAATTTCCATGCCATTTGGCCCAATAAGACCATCACGAAAGCACTGGATTGTAAAACCGATCATGTGGTGTATGTGCTGGAGTGCCCTTGTGGTCTACGCTATGTTGGCAGTACGACCTTACCAGGACATCAGAGGGTACTCCAGCACCTACGCGCCATTAAGAACCATGATAAAACCTATCCGGTGGCTAGGCATTTTCAAAAATATCATGAAGGTGATCCTAAGGATCTAAAATATTTTCTGGTCGACTCTGTACCAAGAAACAAACGAGGTGGGGACAGAGTTAAGAACCTCAGATTGTTGGAAATGCATTATATTTTGAGCCTCGACAGTAAACAACCCAATGGTTTAAATAGTTCTGAGGAACTCCATGCTAGTTTGTAGATAAACAGACACAATTTTTTCCAATCTGTCTACAACCCTTTCATGCTGAAACTAAAACATACTATACACTGTGAGTAAAGTAATCTGTATATAAATCAGTTACCCTTAGCTGGCCACCTTAAAGAACAACAAAAATAGTCCCCAAACCAAATCATAGGAGGTCACAACTTTCGGACATCATCATCACATTGTAATAGCCATAGACTGAGAACATGTTTTGCTGCCGCCAGTATTCCCTAAAAATTGAATACTCTTCTTTTTAAACCACTTAACACATTGTTATTTGCACATAGGCACTGGTATTTTTGGGATGTATATAAATGTTTTTTGTATTAGATGTGTACATTAAAATGCATTGGGGGTTACTAAGCAAAACTTTTAAAAAACATAATGGTCATGGGTGAAAAAAAATATAAGATAATGGCTACCTTTCCACAAATTGAGTGTATATACATATAAAAAAATTCCTTTAATTTGGATTTTTTAATGTTTTTACCATATTTATGATATGTATTTATAACGTATTTATACCTATTTATTAATGCAATAGTGTAAAATAGATTTTTATATCTCCACTTTTGCACAGGTTATCTGATTGTGGATTTAATACAGGCCGTTGAATCAAATATGAAAAAATCTCCCAAAATTAACAGGACTAATGCATTTATGCCTGGACGACCACGGTCAACTGACCAATTGTGTAATTTATTGAATTTTGTTAACCGATTTTGGATTTACCCTTGTTTGAAAAAAAGCATTTGATTGTAAATTTGGTTAATGAAATTTAGCTTTGTAAACCCATTTTGCATGGTGTTGCCACTTTAAAAGGTGTGGGTTTGAAACCCTTAAAAAAAAGCGAAAAAAATTTCCAAAAAAAAGTGTTGTGAGTATATAAAAGTAATTTTGATAGGTGGATGGCGTCATGTGATCAAGTCCCACGTTTGGGATGAAACGCGTAATGGCTGCCCCATCTTGCTGTACCTTGGTCTGAAATGGAAAAATAAATCGAAGGATTTGCACTTGGTGGCCCGTGCTCTTTCTTTTGTGCCCCCCTGAAAGGGATTACAAAGTTGAAGAGTTTCACCGCATATATATATATATATATATATATATATATATATATATATATATATATATATATATATATATATATATATATATATATATATATATATATATTTGGATTGTTTGCACAAACAGACGCTGACGAAGCTAGATTAGCGAAACGCGTCTGTCTGGGGTGAGGGGTCTGCATTAAAAAACTGAAAGTCCGGATACCAGTGTGCTTGCTGTTTTTTCGATTATATAGTCGAATTGTGTGGCAATATATATATATATATATATATATTCACTGAAAAAACCATAGGTTATAGACCATATATAGTTAGGAATTAGCATTTACAAAACCTTGAAAATTCACTGAAAAAACCATAGGTTATAGACCATATATAGTTAGGGATTCGCATTTACAAAACCTTATTTTACTCACACAAAACCATTGAAATTCCATATATAATTAGTTGTACTAACTATATATCGCGCACCCGCAATCCACTGCTGATGATGTCACATATTACATCATTCATGACATGGTCAGTGACATCACTGATGACATCACTGATGACATCTCAAATGACATCACTGATGACATCTCAAATGACATCACTGATGACATCACTGGTGACATCTCATTTGACATTACTGATCACATCACTGATGATATCATTCATGTGATAATACGATGAACCTCTTCAGACTCTAATATAACCTTAGATACAATCAGTGTAAACAGACACTCACAGACTGTCACTCATCCATGGAGTTACTCACACACCTAGTCAGTCATGCAAAGAATCAATCACACCTCCATTTCCTCAACTATACAGTTATACAAACTTTACTTATTCAAACATATACTAACACATATTTACTCTCTTATACAATCCCTGATACAAGTTCACAATGATCCATACAGCCACTCACACATTCACTGGCTCTTATGCACAGTTATTTATATATGTCAACTCTCACATGTACTGTGTTTTACATATGTACTTACTTTGACATGTAGCACTGAGATATCCATTCACTCACCAATACACTCATGCACACAGTCAACCGCCCATACAGCTGTTTCCACATGCACTTTTGAAACCATACATCTAGTGAATCAACTGCTCACACATCTATGCACAGAGTCATACACCTCCCAGCCACCCACACACACACTCAGTCTCCCATACAAATACTTGGGCAACCAATCAATAACCCATATAGTTACTCATATAGCTACTTATCAACATATGCAACAGTTTACAGAACAACAGACATAATGATGCACAAATTAAGACAGTTTAGTCACTAACCCATGCACTCAGTGAGACACATTTAATCACTCACTCATACAGTCAGTCATGCACCTACTAAATCCTTCATCCAGACACTTATACATCCACTCATTCTTCAATATGTAAGACATATTTTAACTTTACAGAAACATACAGTCACTGGATGTTGTCATCAGTGATATCATCAGTGATGTCATTTGAGATGTCATCAGTGATGTCATCAGTGATGTCACTGACCATGTCATGAATGATGTAATATGTGACATCATCAGCAGTGGATTGCGGGTGCGCGATATATAGTTAGTACAACTAATTATATATGGAATTTCAATGGTTTTGTGTGAGTAAAATAAGGTTTTGTAAATGCGAATTCCTAACTATATATGGTCTATAACCTATGGTTTTTTCAGTGAATTTTCAAGGTTTTGTAAATGCTAATTCCTAACTATATATGGTCTATAACCTATGGTTTTTTCAGTGAATTTTCAAGGTTTTGTAAATGCTAATTCCTAACTATATATGGTCTATAGCCTATGGTTTTTTCAGTGAATATATATATATATACATACATATATAAACATATATCATCTGTATATCTATATAAATACAAACATAAATGCATGCATACATATACTTATATGCATACAGATGCATGTTATTTACATGAAAGTTGAAAAAACACTAATAAAAGCAAAGCTAAAAAGCCACCTCATTACAAACAGAATGGCTTTAACTTAAACGAGGGCGAGATCTATTGCATTTTCAATGCTTGTTTACTTTGGTTCCATCAAGAAGGCATTCAGATGTGTCACACATTTGCCATAAATTCTGAATGTTAGCACTCTAGTTGCACATTAGATCACTGTAGTAAAGCTACTGCTCACCAGGGACGTCTGCTGCTGGTATTCAAAGTGCATGTTTCAGTCTGCATGTCAGAATTTATATGTCCGCGCCGCCCACCTACACTACGTATTTATACGCAGTTTCGGAACCAAGTCTGCACACCAGTGATGCATGTGATGGTTGATGTGTAGATACTCTTAGACACTCGCCGTACCTGCACCTTCACTGTTAGTCTTAAAGCATGCTGTTAGTTCATCATTTCCCATATGGAATTTTAAATCACATTCACTTGATGTCACTCTATGAACTGTTTGATGTTTTATTCCCCCTTGCTGATATTTCTACATTTTCTTTCCCTCTAGGCTACTGTGTAAAACTCTTTAGGCTTTAATGATTGTCCTGACGATGATTCCATGTATTGTTGTTAAGGGATCGAAATGCCGTCAACTTGTTTAGACACCGTATTGAAATGTATAACGATTGTGCTATACTTATAATGGTGTCATTGAATTTCTGTCACTCATCAATTCTCAGAAATCTCTTACTCTTTGCCTAAAAAACTCTCTCCCTTCTGCCTTTTCTATTTCCTTCACTTTACAAATTGGCAAACGTTTGGGCACAGGCTTGTGTCCCACTCTCTTGAATGTAAGTCAATTCCTTGTTGAAACCTTTTTATAAGTAAAAATTAGTGATCCCTGTCACTCACGATGGGATTAATTGGAAGCATGATACATTCACAAATTGTAAGACCAAAAATGTGGTCTATGCCATCGTTTGTCCGTGCAACAAAGTTTACATTGGTAAGACAAGTCAATCTATCAATGTAAGGATCACCCAACATTGTTCACGAATAAAAAAAAAGGTTCTGACAGCACCAATGGTCGAACATTTTGTTAACAACAATCACAGTGAAAATGATTTTAAATAGACGACATTGGCCTGGATCGATCCTAAACGCCAGCCCAATGTGGAAGTGATGCTGCTAAAAAAAGAGGCATACCTGATTTTAAAGTTTGACAGCGTGAACAAAGGTTTAAACTGTTTAAGTGAGATCAACAGAGCTTAGGAACAGGCAACCGCCTACATGTCCCACAATACACCGTAAAGAAATCGGTACACCATCGGACCTGATTGGCCACTCTGGGATCACCTGACATATTTACCAAACTCCCCGGCACTCCTGCGGACACCTAATTCTTCCCGGTTCCGCACGACAGTGATATTCAAGAATCAGCTGCAACGCGCAGTCTAACGGTAAACCCAAGAATCGGCATTTAGCGTTTTTCAATCTCACAAAAACTAAGCCGATAAACTCAACCTCCCTCCCCTGTGCTTGACTCTTACAGAGTGGAGATCCCTGAAATTGTAGTGACAAGAGCTCTTCAAGGTCAGCTGTTTAAAAACATGAGTAAGTCCCTCACGTTTCATTTAATTGGCAACAAACATTTGGGGAACACAAACAATCTCTTAATCAATCAAATAATGATTTTGCAGAGATGTTCGCCCGAATGGAAAATAAATGATCTTGAATGAAACACCGAATAATACAGCCTCGAGAACACGAATAATTAAGGTAAAGCCGCTCTCTTCCACTTTGAATTCATGAGAATTGCATCCCTGGTCCCACTAATCCCTGAAAATCTGCGACTCAGTTTAGGAGTCCAAACTAAATGGGACCCCCAGCCAGCCTGGTTAAAAATAGTAGAAGCTGCAGAATGCAGATCATGCGGCACGGGGAAAGAGACAATGATACAAATCCTCTGCATCTGCCCAACCAAGATTTCTGATTGTAGAAATATGCTGCGTGGGGTATTCAACTAAGCCGTGATTTGAACTTGCAGACAAGCTCCCATTGTAGATCTAAATCCAGCACATACTTGCTTAAACACACGGGTGGATGGTGAAGTTCCTGTCTACATTTGAAGACAGAGTAAAGGACAATGTGGGGCAAAATAATCTATAAACGAGGCTCACTGCACGTTCAAGTTTAAGTACTTCATCCTAATCTGGTATAAATAGTGCAGCTGACCCCAAGGATGATGACCCAGGCTAACATGTGCTGGCTGAGTACTGGTACTTTAGCAAATTTAGCAGTTTCTACCTTGGGCTGTTTGGGAACTGTCCCTATAGCACTTGCAGTTTAGCAAATATTGTATAGTTTACATTTTGAGTTGTTTAGGTATTGGCTCTAGAGGATGATGGTTCGAGTTAAAAGGTGCTGGTTTCATAGACTTAAGGATACAACACAATCAATATATACCAATTTTATCTTGAGACGTTCATTTGTCAATCATTAGCTCTTGTTTGACAGTGAAGCAGTCTGCAAAATCCACTGTTACCATTTCTTTTAAATACGCATACAGTTGCCTTTGGCACCCCCCAGATGAGTTTTCCCTCTCAATTCATACTAGTGGCTGTTTGGTGCATCAATCCTCCTAATATGGAGTGCTTGCATTGCAACGTAAGATGGACTATTTTACATGTCAAAAGCACACCGACCCTGCCCCATTACACAGGATTTGGGTTCTGAGAGTTAGCCAGTTGCTGCTTCAACTCCATAGTCTATCAAATTCAGTAGAATGACCCAGCAAAGAATGGCCTCCCATTTCCACATCCTCACTAATGCGTTGCTCTTTATACTGGGCTAAGAGCATCATCACATTCCTCTTCAGGGTATAAAGTCCCTCTTGACCCAGTTCAAAAGATTTGCGGCATTTAGAAAACAAGACAACCATGTTGCTAGATGTTTTTCAAAAATGTTTGATATAACTGAAGAAAGAGTGACAGACTAGTTATTTTTCCCCAGGTCTCTATCCATGCCAAGCTTTATCAAAGGAGTAGCAACCCTCTTTTTTTCCATATGTTTGCAACCTTGCTAGAAAACAAGAAAGCATTTATAAGAGTACAGATTTGGACGCTAATGACTGGGGCCAGAGAGTGGAGAATGAATAATGGCCAAGGGCTGTTTGAAAACACTTACTGAACCCCTTTTATAGACCCACACTTTTCAATTATGGAGATTACAGTTATGGTGTGAACCAAGGGCATCCCGCCTCAAATTGGGGCAAAGAAGCCTCCAGGTGGGGCTCAGCAATCTGTTGGATGTACGCAGAGTTGTTGAAGAGTTGTTCTTCAAATGTATTAGCTAGGCTATGGGAATATGGGAGACACGGGCTCTCTGAAAGTGAGGGATGTTACCAGGTGGGTAGCTGATGATGCCGACATTCCACACACACAGCCTGGAATGATTCATGGAGCTCCATAATCATTTGAAGATGAAGATGATTATTTGATTGCTCATACCAACTGGTTACAAAGTTCCCATGACCCCTGGGTGTCTCACTCCCTCAATATAATCTCTCAGCAGGCTTTAGCCACCTGGGTCCAGCTGCTTGTCCAACTGTGGGTGTCTTCTCTTTTCCTCACACCCGACAGAAATCTTCTTCATCTTCTGAGGTAGGCTGCAGCAGAAGGGATTGGAGTCCAGATAAAGTATGAGTTACTGGCTAGCGTGCCCAATATTTGCCCTTCTGTCAAGGCACAGGCCATCAAATCAGCTATCTGGAGTCAATTCACCCAAACAGAACCCATGAAACCATGGCAGAGAGGTTGCACCTCCTGCTCTCAGATCATCAGAATCCACCCTCATTTTCCGTCCCCTCAATGTCTTCAAATTTTCTTCTCCCTCGTCAAGTCGTTCTCAAGAAATTATAAAAGAGGACAAGCTTGCCGCCTGTTTGGTCCTGTTATGGCCAGGAACAAGCTCAGTCCATTACTACTCACCAACAAGTAAGCCACCATCAACATGTGTCACACACATTATGGAACTCCTCAAACCCACATTTATATCTATGGCAAACTGCAATGTCTCTGACAGAGCCATTGTAGTTTGCCAAATACTCACCCAAGCTCTTAGGGACACTGGGTTACCCCATTGTGTTATAACTCACATTTATATATAGGCCATGCCACTAGAGAAATCTATTGATACAACAACCAGGAACAACCTCATCCAAACTCATGCTCATCAACATTTATTCCACAGTAATCCACGTCCATGTCTTAGCTGACACATTGCAAACCACACTATGCCATAGCTAACACATTGCAGTGCACATCATAAATGTAACTGTCATCATATTGACATGGTTCATGCCCACTTTAACACACATCATTATTTCCGCTCATCCAATGATCGGCACTACATTACTTGTTAGCTAGGTTTGCACTACACAAATACTTTACTTACAAACAGGAATGCAAAAACGTTGATCAAGGACAAAGTGGCACGACTTCCATAGTCATGTGAGGACCTAGGAGGTTATATGGCTGAGAGACACACCTCTAATCTCATCTCATAGGTCCTATATTTGCAATAATACAGCCTTTGTAATGTGGTTTATCCTTTTACGGACTTGTTTGTCTGTTCCTATGGTATAACCTAACATATAATTTCCCTATTACATGTCCACCAGCAATTATAACAAGGCAAGAAAGAGAGAGGATGGCAAGAAAGAAAGAAATTAACAAATAACGAAACAAACAAACAAACAAATAAACAAACAAGGAAAAAAGAGGAAAATACGAAAGAAAGAAAGAAAGAAAAGAAGGAAATACAGAAAGTAGCAAAGAAAGAGAAAGAGCGAATGAAGGAGGCATAGAAGGAAAAAAAATAATGTAGAAATGACATACAGACAGAGTTACAAAGATAGAGCATCCTCATTAACTTAAATTCGGAGTTCATGTGAGCTGCTGGTAAGGTGTGAAAAAGCATATATATATATTCCAAAATCCACACTCCTGCTCGTTTCGACCGCATTTCCGCGGTCTTGCTTACATGCCGCACTGGACCAATCAGAACAAGTTTATAGAGTGCACAATCTAAAAACACCTCCCATGGAACCATCACAACAAAAGAAATACTTCAACAAGTACATAAAGCTGTTCACATTGATTCTATGCTGATGTCCACAATTAAAACCAATTAATGTCTAACAACATAAAATACTGGTTACAAATGAATTGACATAAATACAAATTTGACTGATATAAAATAGAGAAATCGATATTACAAACTGTACAGGCAAGTACAGATATTAATATTTGGCAAAGTGCAAAATTCACTGGACACTAAAGTGGTTGCTCATGTCAACCACTGTATGTGCAATACTTAATCAATCAAAAAGCATAGAGTAAACTGTTGCAATGTCATAAAGTCAATCACTTTGGAATTGAACCTAGATCCCCCAAAAAGTGCAAAATATGTAAAGTGCAAGTGCAACTAAGTGAAAAATAGCTAAACATGTGCATATATATCAATATATATGACACTAATATTGGCAACTATTCGAATCTATAAAAACTAAAGTGCAAGTGCACAATAAAATAATCGGATAAGTGCAAAGGGGCAATGGATAATAGTGGTTGTCCTTGGCTGAGACAGCATGGTACACCTCAGTCTGAAACATTCAACAACAGTAATCGAATGGAAACTCAGAATAGGTGCTCAGTTTAGGACATACTCAGAGTACAAACCAGGGTTAAGAGCCAAAAAAAGTACTGTATAAGTATGGAAAATCAGTAAAAAATCTATAGAAATCTACAGTACACTGAAGATTAAAAACCAATTTGGTCTAGAATGGCTTCCTGGAACAGTGGAGAGAAGTGCGCTGCCTTGCTAGAATTAAGCTGTGATGTCACTCATTGTTACTTTACAAAATGTTTTGTAGGTCTTCCCCCGTGTTGAGACGGTTAGGCTTGCTTGTATCTAAGAAGACAATGAAATGTGATTCCAACTGGCGTAACTCCTTCTCCCTATTGCCACCTTGCAAGGACTTTGGTACAGAACAAATCACATAATATTTAAGGTCATTCAAGTTGTTATTATGTACATGTTTTAAGTTCCTAGCGACTGGGGAGTTCGGATCCAAATTTACCGCAGCTCGAAGATGCTGTAAAATGCAGTTAAACACCTGGAGTTTGGTACTCCCTACGTACTTGAGTTGGCAGGTACATTCTAAAATGTACACTGCATACTCAGTACGGCAAGTGAGATGACCCTGAATTTTAATACGTCTATCATCAAATGCTGTTGTGCATTCGGTGATGTTTTTTACCAAATTTGCATGCACAGCACCTGTTGCATTTGAAAAAACCTGACCTGGGAGATAACCAATTTTCAGACACCATTACCTTCATGATTTGAGATGGTGTTAGATCTGATAACACTACTTGCCAATGTTTATAGATAATCTTCTGAATTTCTCTCTACTGGCTGCTGTAGGCAGTTATTAATCTGACCGGTTCAGAAATATCAGTCCCCTGGATGGAAATAGATGAACTCCTCTCTATTATGTTCCTTGGCCTTATTCAGTGCATGTATGAGCTCAGCCTGCTTATAACCTCTGCCCAAAAATCTCTGTAGAGCTTCTGCCTGACAAACCCCAAGATCTGCATCTGAGCTACAGATTCTTCTAAGGTGCGGAAAATCCCCCATAGAGGATTCTGCGAATAAGGTGGGGTGGATGAGCACTGCTGGCTTGCAACACTGTGTTTCCTGTGGAGTCTAGTCTGAATAATATTGTCCTCAACATACAGCTCTACATCTAGGAATTGCACACACCGGCTGCTGACATTCGCAGTAAAATTCAAGTTAAGTTTGTTAGTATTGATGTCAAGTACAAACTGATGTGCAGATTCGTTATATCCCCTCCATATGATACACACATCGTCAATAAACCTCCACCAATGGAGGATGTTTGCATCATAGACCTCCCTATGGTCAATCCTGAGGACATGTTCCACCCACCAGCCAACTTGGAGACACGCATAGCTGGGGAAGAAATATGCCCCCATGGCAACTCCCCGAAGTTGCTGAAACAACATCATATTAAAGAGGAAGTAATAATTTCTGAGCAACATTACGATCATGGCTACAATCATCAGATTATGTTCATATAGCTGAATACTCCAACCGCCCAGATAGTGTTTAACTGCATTGATACCGTCCACATGATGTGTACTAGTGCATAATGAACAAATGTCCATCACGATGAATAGGCAGTCATCATACACTTTACAGGTTGCAGTTTGGACAGGCAGTGGCCAGTGTCCTTTATGAACGACGGGAGAGACTCCAGAAATTTGTGTAAATAATGATGCATGTACTTGGACATCGGCTCTAAAATGCTACATTGAGCCGAAATAATCGGTCTCCCGGGTACTGGTGTTACATGTTTATGTACTTTCGGGATAAAGTACTACCCTGGAGTAATTGGATGTTCGTTCTTGAGGAAATTGAATTCATGCTTGGCAATGAACCCTTGCGCTTCCAATGCATCAGCTCTTTGTGCACAGTGTCTTTTAAACATGTCAGTTCAATGGCCAACGCTCTCCTGTAGCAGTTGGTGTCATTTAAGTGGCGCTCAGCCTCCTGTACATATAAATCCCTCGGCCACAGGACAATATTGTCCCCATTATCCTCCTGGTTCACGATCAAGTTCTTATTGGTCCTGAGTTTCTGCACAAGTTTGGAGTACTGTATATATCTAAACCTCCTGCGTGTTTTTTGCGCATGATGTTCCTATTTAGCTGTTTTAAATCGTCAGTGACACAGTCATAGAACACATCTATGGCGTCTTTGGGCATCATGTATATATATATATTTTTTTCAAAACTGCGGTGCTTCTTCTGTCCCAGTCAGCCCATGTAGTTGGAGCGTGCACAGGCGAAACTCCCTGGTCATAGGTTACGCACAACAAAACAAAGTAAAACCCTCTGTCAGAGGATCACTTTGAGCTTACATTTTAATCCAGCAAATAAATAAATAAATATATATATATATATATATATATATATTCTCCATGACTGGTTCCTCTTGCCACTCCGACAGCGCTCGATACGGGTGCGGCGCCCTGCAGCTGAACCACGCTGCTGGTATATTTTCCACAGCTCCCTCACAGGAAACAAATGGGTCGCACTCCACGGGTACTCTTTTTACAGTTTTTTTTATTATTTTTTACATTCCACAGGCAGATGTTCCGATCTACGCGTTTCGGTATTACAAATACCTTGCTCACGATCAACCGTTCTCTGGGCTACCCCTTCAAGATATACTGCAGTACATTGTATTCAATACATCACTTCCTGTTAGGGGTATGTCAGAGCCTCTAAGCTTTATGGGACATGTAGTTTTTTTACCAAAGTGTCAACATTACTTCATATTGCCCAATTTTAATACATTTTACATTTCATTAATTGCAATTAAAGATGTTGTGACATGCTGGTGATATTGGGATCCCTCTAGTGGGATTAGTTAGCAGTGTGGTAGCAGGTTTGACTCTATTCATGCATAAGCTGCTGCATTATCTACTCCTGATATTTTCCCTCTAGTGGGATAACATTATATATATGGGAATCATGTTATTGAACCCAGTATGATTGGTATCACTAATTTGTTCAGGTATAATTTTGTTATCACACAGTGTGATACTTTCCTAATGCCACAGATTCCCCATAATGCTTTATTCTAACTTCATAGTGTTAACGTCCACTTGGGTGATTTAACCATGGTAGTATTGCATTTTCATCATTGCTTTTTTCCTCTGCACATATTATCACCAGTCACCAAAATGTGGATATATATTGGGCATCAAACAATTTGTCAAAGCGAAACTTTCATAAATGTATGTAAAGTTCTTCAGATTGATTCAGCCCGTGGGGCGTTAAGGTTCGTAGGTTTAGGATATGGCGGGATTCCTTTTGTCTTAAGATCCTTTCTCTGTCTCCCCCTCTTTCTTTCTTGGGGACACTTTCCAAACCAAAGAATTTTAATTGGCTCCAGTCACTTTGATGATACAGTTCCATGTGCTTAGCTATTGCGTTAGCCTTGTCTTTGTGGATGGTAGCACGCACGTGTTCAAGTATGCGTTTTTTCAGTTCACATACTGTGCTGCCCACATACCTCATGGGGCACGGGCACTCCACGACATAGACCACATGTGTTGTTTTACACGTGATCAGTTCCTTTATCTCCCAATTCTTTTTGTTAGACATTTGTACCTGTTTGGTTGGTTTGGCAATCTGACACACCTTGCAGGCATAGCACTTCACGAACCCCGTTGTTTTTAGCCAATCATCCTTTTTTGTTTTTTTAAAGTGGCTGTGGATCAAATGATCCTTGAGATTCTTTGCCCTTCTGTAGGTGATCGTTGGATGTGATCCCACCATGTCTTTCACAGTTTCATCCAGTTGAATATATATATATATATATATATATATATATATATATATATTCGACAATCCTCTACATGAAAGCACAGGAAGACGACGCCATGTTCTGCTTTTCAAAGATTTTATTGCACAAGTCGGCTGCTGGGACGCATTTCGCCTGTTCACCAGGCTTGTTCACCACAGTGGAAATAAAGTTTGCCGTATTTAAAGCCCATTAACGCTCTGTCACATGAATGAAACTACAACAGCATTGCTATGGAAAACAGACTCAAGACGTAAATTAAGCATACATTCCTCATAAAATGCATTTTGGTCAACATTTTCAGGATAATTCATCTTTGCCAACCAATTAAATTATTAAATAATATATATCTTGTCGTAAATGTATTTCAATTCGAATAGCATCTTCAATAAAGTGACATAGTGCCATACATTTCATCATCTGAAGGCCTATTTTGAGCAAATCCCCGTATAAACCATTACATTGCATTTTGTTGATTTAATGCCGCTGAATGTTTACGTATCTAGCCCAAGTGGGCATTTCCTTTAAGCAACATACATTTTATGTCTATCATTCTTTGTTGGACTTTAAACATTTAAACTAATGTGACCCTTCAAATAAAAAGAATATGAAATTATGTTAAAAAGAACTGCAAACATCAGAGAGTTTTTTTGCTGCTAAATAATTACAAATGTCTATGAAGATCTTCTTTCATATTAAGACCTCCCGGGTACTTGCTGTTTAATTTAATTATTTACATTGATTCAAGTTTACGCAACTTTTTTTCATAGTTCCCACCTCTTACATTTTGCTTGACCGCATCTACCACAAAGTAAGACAATCCTGCAATATTTCTTTCATGTTTTTTGTCAAAGTGTCTTGCGACAGGATATGCCTTATCTCCATTTTTATGGCACGAAGATGCTGCAAGATTCTCATGTGTACAGGGAGAGTAGTGCTTCCTTCGTACTTCAAGCCACATGGGCATTGGAGCACGTAGACAGCATGGTCAGTTTTGCAGTGGAAATGTCCTTTGATTTTGAATTTTCTACCTGAGAGGTTAGACGTGTAAGTTGAGGTGTTTTTGCCATGGATGCATGCCTTGCACTTCTGGCACTTAACAAAACCCTCTTTTTTAGTGAGCCACAATTTCGCTGGTATTTTAGGAAGATGAGTTTTTAGAGTATTGCTGACCATCATCTGCTTAAAGCACCTGGCTTTCCGAAACGTTAATTGGGGTTTTTTGGTGACAATTTTACCCAAAATAGGATCACTTCGTATTAGGTGCCAATGCTTGTTTAAAATTCCTCTGACCTGATTGTGTTGGGTATTATATGTGGTTATCATTCTGCAAATACTTTTATTCTCATTCTCCTTTCTTTTCATACTATTGCTTTTCCCAAAAAGAATTTCCTCTCTAGGTTTTTTCTTAGCTTTTGTGACTGCTGAGATGACACACTCTGTGGTGTATCCTCTAGCTTTGAAACGTCTACTCAGGTTATCAAGGGTATCATTGCATTTGTTTTTATTACTGCAATTGCGTATGGTTCGTAAACTCTCCCCATACGGGATACTGCGAATCAGGTTCTGTGGATGGAAACTTTTCACGTGCAACAACGTGTTGCCAGCTGTTGGCTTCCGATAGAGTGATGTTTCTAGTTTACCATCTTGGATATAGACCGTTATATACATATACTGTCAGACTCCACGCTGCCGACTCCGTTTGATGCACATAGGACTCCACCTCCCGATCTCACCAACACGCTAGTATTAATAACACAGCGTGTTCGAGCGATAGGGCGAGGGAAAAAACAGGAAACAGAACAAGGAAGGGACGGAAGGGGACTGCAGGGAAGGGACAGCTGGAAGACAAGAAAACAGTCACACAGGTTATTCAGATTCACCTTGAAACCCTATACTCAGTATAGTCTTACTAAATACGAGTGAAGTTTCACCTTTATGTAAAGAAGACTGCTCCTCCTCCTCCCTGTGTAGTTTTTCTAGTCTGAATGTTGATACACTTCTCCCTAGTCCCTGGGGAACACAAACACAGTTAATGACAAGCTCTATTTCTAGAATTATTTCTATATGATACTGTAATCCTAGTAGACCTACCCTGCCTTGTAGTGAAAAGAATTTAAATCATAATCCAATACGTGACCCCACAACACCTCTTCTCAGAAAGGTCTATTCCCAACTATATACAGTTCCAACAAAGATCCAGGAAGGACACGGCGAGATGTAGCCTCCCACTACTGTCTCCCGCTCTTTAGTCACACTCAGTGTATTTTTACTTGTCCCACTCCAAACACGGTAAGGTGTAGGATCTCCCCCTACTACCTTCCGCTTTGGCACTTGCAGCGGTAACCACTAGTGATTATTTTCGTAACGGCAGTACGCTGATTTGAATAATCCGCTGTACTCCGTTCTCACCAAACAAAAGTTCAATGTCCTTCCCTCTCCACAAATAATAAACCAGGCTTCTTGATTCTTTGAGCCGGTATCCAGACAGCTTGAGCGCAATTAATTCTCAGCACACGCGTTAAACCTCACGCGTCATTCGGGGAGAATTACTCACGACTCTGGAGCTGCGTATCTCTTCAGCGCTTCCTCGTTGTCCCGGCTTCTCGCTCTCCCGCCTGGGAATACTAGCAACCTCGGCACTCCGGCGAGGGATATGAGAGTTCAGGCGGCGCTGACCTCGCGCTGCCGTGGGGAAATTGTCATGAAGCGCCGTCCTCGCGCTAACAGGATGTTTAAAGACGACAGTCCATCAGCGCTTAGCTAATCCTAGCTAACGCGCACAAAACGAATCCAGAACCAGAAATCTTCCTTTCAAGGAAGCCAAGCTCGCGCTCCTCACAGTCTCTCCCAACACTGTTGAAAGACAAAATCACGAACACCTTGCAGAGGGGCCGCCCTGCTTATATAAGGCCCCGCCTCCACACTAGAATTCTGGGATATGTAGTTCTTAATTTGGGTGGCGCAGCTTGACTATCCTGACAGAATGCCCCCCTTTCTAGCGCCTTCTAGGGCCAGGCTTATTCGGAAACCTCCTGTGGAACGAACGCACCGCAGCAGGAGCGTGCACATCCGAGCTCAGTTCCCAGGAATCATCCTCCGCACTATATCCCTTCCAGGACACCAGATATTTCAGCCCTCTTCTACACCACTTGGCATCTTTGATACTCCTCACTTCATATTCCAAACCACCATCACATGCCACCGGAGGAGGGGCTACTCTGCGTGAAGTAAGGGCAGGTTTCAACAGTTGCACATGGAACACTGGGTGTATGCGCATTGACCCCGGCAACTTCAACTTATAAGTCACGGGGTTCACCTGTCGCACAATGGTGTACGGGCCAATGTACCTAGGATGGAACACGCTGCGCAACTTAAACCTGATGTTCCTTGTAGACAGCCACACCTTATCCCCCACCACATACTGGCGGCTCTCTATCCTGTGACGGTCTTCCCACTTCTTATACATCGCCTTCGCTTTGGTCAAATGCACCTGTACCCCCTTATGGACCCTTCTCAGCATCCTTATCCTGTCTTTCACCGCTGGCTGATCGCTAAGATCTGCGGGGATGTCCACGGGCAAGGTATTAGCATCAAATCCGTAATTGGCCTTGAAAGGGGACATTCCCGTTGAGCTATGCCAAGCGTTATTATAGGCCAGCTCCGCCATCCAAAGCAGGTCCACCCAAGACTCATGAGCTTCTTTGGAATAACATCTGAGATATTTCTTTAATGTTTGATTCAAACGTTCTGTTTGCCCATCAGTCTGGGGGTGGAAACTGGTAGATAGATGGGACTCTATTTTCAGGGCCTTACACCACATGCGCCAAAAACGTGCAATGAACTGTGGCCCTCTATCGGACACGATCACTCTAGGGATTCCGTGTAACCTGACCACATGACTAGCTAGCAACTGGGCCGTTTGACTGGCATTAGGGAGGGTCTTACAAGGGATAAAGTGACCCATCTTGGTGAGGCTATCTATCACTACCAACACGGCTGATGAGCCCTTATCTATCGGTAACCCTGACACAAAATCCAGACTGATATGCTGCCATGGTTGACGGGGGGTAGGCATGGGCATCAGTTTCCCTACTCTTTTGGTCGTCGTACCCTTGGCTCTAGCACACACCTCACAACGGGCCACCCACTCCGTAACATCCTTGCTCAGGTTTGCCCACCAGAAGTGCCTTTTGACTGTATCGAGAGTTTTCCTTATACCAGGGTGTCCTAACAGTTCCCCTTCATGACACCACCCTATGGCTCTCTGTTGCAATGGGATAGTGGGTAAATACAACTTGCCCTGAAAGAACGGCAACCCGTCTCTCAATTTACAATCCAGTCTGTCATGGGCCCAAGACCCCCATCCCCCCGGATACTGATGTTTCCTCACCTCGTCCAGAAAGGATTCTGCCCTCACCACACACAACACCTTGCCTGAGGGAATAATTGCCTGCTTCTCGTCCACACACACCCCAGGCATTGTCTGTCTAGATAGGGCATCTGCCTTCCTATTCTCGGACCCTGGGCGGAAAGTGACCACGAAATTAAACTCGGCAAAAAATAGCGTCCATCTCATCTGTCTTGCTGTTAGATGTCTAGCTGATGACATAAACTGTAAATTTCTGTGGTCTGTGTACACCGTAATGGTGTGCAGGGCCCCCCATAGATAGTGCCTCCATTCCTGAAAAGCTCTCTTAATAGAAAGCAATTCTTTTTCAGCTATGGTATAATTGAGTTCAGCCGAACTCAATTTCTTTGACAGGAAGGCCACCGGGTGCAACTGACCTGTTTGACTGTCCCTCTGAGATAATACCGCCCCTATTGCTTCATCTGAAGCGTCCGCCTCGACCACAAAAGGATGTTCTAAGTTGGGATGTGACAGCACCGGGGCAGTAATAAAGGAAGTTTTCAGTGTTTGGAATGACTCCCCTGCAGCAGTTGTCCACTCGAAAGGAACTCCTTTCTTCAACAGGTTTGTAATGGGCACGGCCAGCAAGGAAAAATGCAAAATGAAGCGCCGATAATAATTAGCGAAGCCCAGGAAACTCTGGACTTCCTTCACATTTTTTGGTACCGGCCAATCTCTCACTGCTTCCACCTTACGCTCAGACATTTGCAACCCTGAGGGGCTGATCATCACCCCCAGAAACTCCACACTGTACACCCCAAACTCACATTTACTGAGTTTAACGAAGAGACGATGTTCTCTCAGTTTCCTCAGTACCTTACAGACATGTTCTACATGGTCGCCCTCATCCATGGAGTACACCAGGATATCGTCGATGTAAACCACAACGAACATGTCAATAAATTCCTTCAATACATCGTTGATCAGAAATTGAAAAGCCGCGGGGGCATTACACAGCCCAAAGGGCATGACCAGATATTCGTAAAGGCCATACCGCGTCTTGAAAGCCGTTTTCCACTCGTCCCCCTCACGCACCCGGACCAAGTGGTATGCTCCTCGCAGATCCAAGCGAGTATAGATCACTGCCTCCCTCACCTGGTCAATCAGTACCGTAATGAGGGGGAGAGGGTAACGGTTCCGTATGGTATTTTTATTCAAGACGCGGTAGTCCACACATGCCCTCAGATCCCCATTCGCTTTAGCAATAAAGAAAAGTGGAGAAGCCGCAGGGGAACGGGACGGTCTTATGAAACCTATGCTTTCGTAATGATCGATGTATTCCTTTAAATGCACCGTTTCCCGAACAGATAAGGCATAAACCCGGCACGTAGGAATCACTGCCCCATCTATCAGATCTATCCGGCAGTCATAAGGTCTATGCGGCGGCAGTTCCTCCGCTCGCCTTTCACTGAACACGTCCTGGAAATCTTCGTATTGTTTTGGAAGGGTCACCTCCTTCTCAGCGGCTGTAGCCACCATAAACTTCAAAGCCAATGCCTCAACCGGGGACGATACGTAAGGTACCAGGTGCTCTTTACAATACCCCGAAGTAAAATGCACCGTGCGAGATTTCCAGTCAATGGTAGGGTTGTGGAATGTAAACCATGGCATCCCTAGAATTATTTCATATTGAGGAGCCTCAATGATGTTCAGCTCCACTTTTTCCACATGCCTCCCCTCCGACACCTCAATAGACAACTCTACCTCAGCCGTTTTTTCCGTGATCAACCCTGATTTAATTGGTTGACCATCCACAGCTAAGACCTCCTCTGGGTTTCCTCTTGGTACTCTAGGAATCATTAAACGAGACACCAACCCATTGTCAACAAAATTTCCGGTAGCCCCGGAGTCCAGCATGACCATGACTTGATGTGCTTTATTTTCACACTCCAAAGTCATAACCAATACTAGATGGGATTCAGTTTCCCCTATGCCCGAAGAGGACAAAGACGTAAGCTTCCAATCAGGGTTCTCCTCTGTGGTTGACAAAGGCACCGAACTTTCCTCGCCCTCCCTGGCAGTATTTGATACGGCTACTTTCTGATTCTTACTCCAAGTATTCGAAGCTTTTGGTTTGGAAGGGCACTCTCTTACGTAGTGACCCTTCTTCCCACAATACATGCAGAGGCCTTTTACCCTCCTACTCTCTCTTTCTGTTTTGGACAGGGGAGGTCGGATAGCTCCTATCTCCATCGGCTCTATTCCTGCTTCTGCTGACCCCAAAGTTCTAGTAGGGAAACTCGCATTACGGTTATATCCCCTGTCCCATTTTCTTCGATCCCCGCTTCTCTCAGTCAACCTACCATCCAACCTCATGACCAGATTCACCATATCTATACATGTCGTGGGCTGAGGATCTACATGGGCCACTGCGTCTTTCAATTCCTCCCTCAACCCCTGGTAAAACAGAGTCATTCTTTTGCCCTCCGGCCATTCAGTCTCGGCAATCAAACGATTAAACGTAGTTAAGTAAGTTATCAAATCACTCCTTCCCTGCCGCAGGGACAATAACTCCTTATCCGCACTGAAATTGGTGGCCCTCCTGTCAAAAACCTTCTCAAACTCTTCTCTGAAAGCTGTCCAATTGGACAGCATAGCATCATCACGTTTTATTAGAGGTACAGCCCAATTTGCCGCATCTCCCACTAAGTATGATATGGCAAACGCCACTCTGGAATGGTTATTGGGGAACGATGCAGGTTTACAAGAAAAATGGAGCATTATTTGCGTCATAAAGGCCTGCGTTTTGCTGGGATCCCCCCCATATCTCTCAGGGGTGGCTAACGGGATAGGCGGGGGAACCGTAACCTGTATCTGCGCAGGACCCGTAGAAAAAGGGTTCTTGGACAATTGCTCAACCCTGTCCTTAAGCAGAACAGCCTCTGCCTTTGAAGCCGCCAATTCCTGCTGAACAACCACCAAGGCCCTCAACACATCATCCAAGGTGGCCATATGTACTCCAAACAGACCCGGCAGAATGCAATTCGTGGGTTCGTGATTCTGTCAGACTCCACGCTGCCGACTCCGTTTGATGCACATAGGACTCCACCTCCCGATCTCACCAACACGCTAGTATTAATAACACAGCGTGTTCGAGCGATAGGGCGAGGGAAAAAACAGGAAACAGAACAAGGAAGGGACGGAAGGGGACTGCAGGGAAGGGACAGCTGGAAGACAAGAAAACAGTCACACAGGTTATTCAGATTCACCTTGAAACCCTATACTCAGTATAGTCTTACTAAATACGAGTGAAGTTTCACCTTTATGTAAAGAAGACTGCTCCTCCTCCTCCCTGTGTAGTTTTTCTAGTCTGAATGTTGATACACTTCTCCCTAGTCCCTGGGGAACACAAACACAGTTAATGACAAGCTCTATTTCTAGAATTATTTCTATATGATACTGTAATCCTAGTAGACCTACCCTGCCTTGTAGTGAAAAGAATTTAAATCATAATCCAATACGTGACCCCACAACACCTCTTCTCAGAAAGGTCTATTCCCAACTATATACAGTTCCAACAAAGATCCAGGAAGGACACGGCGAGATGTAGCCTCCCACTACTGTCTCCCGCTCTTTAGTCACACTCAGTGTATTTTTACTTGTCCCACTCCAAACACGGTAAGGTGTAGGATCTCCCCCTACTACCTTCCGCTTTGGCACTTGCAGCGGTAACCACTAGTGATTATTTTCGTAACGGCAGTACGCTGATTTGAATAATCCGCTGTACTCCGTTCTCACCAAACAAAAGTTCAATGTCCTTCCCTCTCCACAAATAATAAACCAGGCTTCTTGATTCTTTGAGCCGGTATCCAGACAGCTTGAGCGCAATTAATTCTCAGCACACGCGTTAAACCTCACGCGTCATTCGGGGAGAATTACTCACGACTCTGGAGCTGCGTATCTCTTCAGCGCTTCCTCGTTGTCCCGGCTTCTCGCTCTCCCGCCTGGGAATACTAGCAACCTCGGCACTCCGGCGAGGGATATGAGAGTTCAGGCGGCGCTGACCTCGCGCTGCCGTGGGGAAATTGTCATGAAGCGCCGTCCTCGCGCTAACAGGATGTTTAAAGACGACAGTCCATCAGCGCTTAGCTAATCCTAGCTAACGCGCACAAAACGAATCCAGAACCAGAAATCTTCCTTTCAAGGAAGCCAAGCTCGCGCTCCTCACAGTCTCTCCCAACACTGTTGAAAGACAAAATCACGAACACCTTGCAGAGGGGCCGCCCTGCTTATATAAGGCCCCGCCTCCACACTAGAATTCTGGGATATGTAGTTCTTAATTTGGGTGGCGCAGCTTGACTATCCTGACATATACATATATATATAATAAATCTAAATATTTTAGCATATAACATTAACATAATGTAGATTAGATATGTTTGAATAATATTTAAAAAATATATAAATGACTACTTATTTTATCAAACACACACAAATGTCTATGTATGTGTGTATGATTATATACACGTGAAACTATTTTAAAAAAATATTATTTTTTATTTATATTAAAAATGTACTAATATAGCAAGTATGTAGATATATGTATATATATATGTATATATATATATATATATATATATATATATATATATATATATATATATATATATATATATATATATATATTACATACTCATACAAACAGAATAACAAATTATCTGATAGACTGCAAAGAAAATGTAGAATATTGCCAATTTACTTATACATAAAAAGTAAATAGAAATACATTTTACTAAAAATATCTTCAAAATGACATAAATTTATACATGTAAAAATATACAAAATTAAATGCACAAGCACATACTAATATATATATGAACAAAACTATTAAACTCTAGGAAGAATAAATAAACTACTCCCACACCAATCTATGCAACAGTAGGGAAAGCGTTGACTCCAAACAGGTAAAATGTACTATTTCCACTACAGTCTGTGCAACAGTTGGGAAAGCTCTGGACATTGAAGGCATAAAATGCACTATTCCCACTCTAGTCTGTGCAACACTAGGGAGAGAGTAGTTCACTTCAACCAAATAGCATATTAAATAACCAAAAATATGAAATTTGAAATACAGAGATTATATACTAATTTTAACAAACATTAAACAAATTACATAATTATAAAAAACTTATAATCATTATCAATTTAAACAAATATTATTAATTTACTTAAAATGCCACACTCTATTCTCACAAAGTTAACAGCCAAATATTGAAATGTGATTGAAATAAAAAATAGTATAACCCATTTTCCATATTAAGTAACAAATAAAACAATGTTTAATGAATTAATAAATAATGTACTATCTCAACCCCTTGAGTAAAAACTGAATGTCTGTATTTGAGATATTGTCAATTCAGACAATATTCTTAAAAAGTACTGTATATATATTCCTCTGCAGCCTTGCAAAAAGCCCTGCGGGCGAAAAGCGCGTCGGCTGCTGCTGTTTCTACATCTATGTTTTTGAAATAAAATACACAAGACCTGATTTGGAAGTGTGACTGGAGTACTTTTTGAAGTTTGACTCTCAAGAAACTGGACCAAGGACTTTTTTTGAAACTTTACTATGATGGGAAAAAAATTGTCTCTACAATCCTCTAACATTTGTAACATGCTTTGATTAGATTATAGATATAATGATTGGGTGTGCTCGGGTGTAGTGTACATAATATTAGGTCTGGATCTTTTAGGTCTGAAGATTGTTTGACCCCCCAGTGGGTGGATGTGAAAACACCATTTGTGAGCACCTCTTACCGAGTAGAGTTTAGTATTAAATCTGTTTTATTGACAGAATACAGACCAAAAACAAAAATAAAATTGCCTACAACCCAGCGGGCCGGCTAAAGAAAGTCCAGCTGTGCAAGCAAGTCAATGACAATAACAGGGCGTTTTTTGACGTTAAACACAGCAAGCCGCCTACAACCCAACAGGGCCAGCCTTGTCTTGAGAAAGATGGGAAGCGGTAGACAGTGCTAAGCTAACACTCATGTTAATTTGAGAAGCAAAAGACCATGGGCTGCATGACGACCCTTGGAGGCGGTAGCTGCTGTGCGGTATCCTGAGTGCAATATTAAGTCATTTTGAAAATTAAGTGATTGCATTGTAGATAATCACAAATGACATACATCGACAGTGCCCAACTAGGCATTATATAGGCAAGGGAGCAACAGGGAATAAAACCAGCTGTACCAGTATCTCTTTAAACCAGCATAGGCTGATGCATGCAATCCTACAAACTACTAAAAAATGAAAATGAAAAACATATAGAACAGAAACTTCCCTCCCCACCCCCAAACCAGCCCCCACCTAACCCACCCACCCCCAATGGTCCACGTCCACCACCTACCCTCAACCAACCCCACCCTCTCTGTCGGAGTGCACCTACCCTTTGTCTTTGAGACGCAATAGTCAGAGGTACCTAGGACAAATGATCCGGTGAAATTCTGAGGCTAATAAGGACAGGAAGGGCCGCCACAGCTCTGAGTATTTGATACTCTCCCCCGCTCTTGAAAGCAAGAGTTTTTCCATTCCAAGCACCATCCAAAGGCGATAGAGCCACCCCTGAAATGTGGGAACAAGTGTGGAGCGCCAATGCGCAAGTATGTTCTGCATTGCCGATCCCAATGCAATGGCCTCTACGGGAGTGCAGCGGGTACGTTAGAGGGTTTGGGAGTCCTAGTAGGACATACGATGGAAAACGCGGGATCTCTGTGTCAAAGTGGGTGTCCACTTCATCTAGTATCTGCTTCCAATATCCCTGTAGCTGTGTACATTCCCAGAGTAGGTGCACCAACGTCCCCATCTGTCCGCAGCCACGCCATCACAGTGCTTCTTTAGTGCGATCCATCTTGTGGAGACGCTCTGGGGTGTAGTACCAATAAGTCGCTATCTTTGTGAGGGTGTCCGTAAGCCCCATGTGATACGCTGAGTGCCGTGCTCTATAATAGATCCCTCCCATTCTTTGTGAGTAAGTGTCCTGCCCAGTTCCCTCTCCCAGCGCACCCTGCCAGCACTATAAGTGGGTATGTGTTTGCCCTGGAGCATCTTATAGAGATCAGAGATCAGTTGTTTAGCAGTCTTGCGTGTGATTAACCAGTGTTCATAAAATGTGAGGTGTCTGTCCACCGTGGGGCGTACCTGTTCACTGAGAGCCCAATGTCTCACCTGTAGGTATCTGAGTCACTCTGATTCTGGCAGCCCGAATTCCTGCCAAAACTGGGAAAATGGGATTATGCCCTCCGGCGTTTACATGTGGTAAAGAAACCTGCAACCCACCGGTCTCCACCTCGCGTAAGCAACCGAGTCCCTACCGGGTGCAAAATCTGGGTTGTCCACAATAGGGGTAAGAGGAGACAGAAAAGTTGTGAGTTCATGGCTCACGTTCGTTCGGTCCCAGATCTCCAACAGAACCCTCGTGATATGAGAGTCATACCGAGTAGAGTTTAGACAATTTTGTTATAGACTTAGAATATCAGTAGATGTGCAGATTGAATGAGAAAACCCATTTTTTGTGTTTATATTAATTATTACTTTATTAACTTTCCAGCCTATTTCACTACAAACTAAACAATCACACTGAAAATATAACTTAACAAATATGATAATTTCACAATTTACATAATCATCAATTAACTAATGAGAAATTAATAATTAGTTATCAATAAATTGTTTCTTAATGAACTTCCCACCCTATACCCCTAAAAACCCAACAACCTGTACCTAAAATATATAAATTATACATAATTACAATTAATAAAAATTAATTATTAATTAATTACAATTAATTTACTTCTCATCCTGTGCCACTACAAACCCCACAACCTGCTACAACACAAAAAATTACAATTCAGAATTAAATAAAATTTTAAAACAACCAAAAATGTACAACTATATTTAAAAACATTAAAAACAATTATACAAACAGTTTATAACATATACAATTAAAACATATACTAAAATACATGAAGATCATTAAAAAACAATATTATTTACAGCTATATTTTTTTAAACAATATTAAAAAGAAATAGGTGTTTGACATCATTATTACTTACCTTAGAAAATTGATGTTTGTCAATGATAGTCCTCCATCATGATATTTGTGCATCACAATATTAAAAACTCAACATTTGTGAGACTCGTAATTTTGCTACTCCTAGCATTATTGTGAATTAACATTCATGTTTAAGTTCAGTAGATAGGAGGTGGTATTTTTTTACACAAAACTAGATCTTGATGTGTATCAGTAATCCATGGGTTATAGCATAGGAATGCCTAAGTACCACCTATGGAACCCTTCTGTAAGAAATTGTTCAATCCTTGTTAGGGTGAACAACAAAATGTACTAAATAAACCTATGCGTAACTCTGGTAGCTTGGAACAAAAGCAGTCAGCCTTAACTTAGTGGCAATGTGTAAAGTATTTATGCAGCACACAAACAGTAATAAAGTGAAAAACACAACACAAGAAAAAACCTAATCTAATTTAGAAAAATTGAGACTGCTTGTAACCAGGTTAAGCCAACAATGATGGAGCACCGGTCGGATACAGGGACCAGGTTCATCCCTGTAAAGAGTGTACCTTCTCACAAAGTCCAAGTCCATGCGAGAAGCCTAAGCTGAAGCTTCATGTTAGCAGGGGGCTGCAAGAAGATTGTAGTGGCCACAAAGAGCTGATCGCCAGAGGAGCGTCACAATGGTGGGAGACTCAGGTGGTCGTTGCTGGCACAAGGTGTAGATTGTTGTTGGATCTTCATGATGGTGAGAGATTCAGCCAGTTGTTTTATCTTCGCAAAGAGTTCAAACTGTCTGGATTTTCACTGGGAGTTTAAATTCTGCAGATTGGAGAGTGGAGGGGTACACTATGACCCCAGGCAAGGGTCCAGGACCTGGAAGGGCACCTCTTGGGTTTCAGGATTCACTCCGCTCAGGTCAACAGCTGGATTCAGCCAAGTCCAATTGGTGCTGGTGAGCTAGGCAGTTGTAGGAAGGCCTTTAGAAGCATATTGTGCCCCTGTATATTTAACAGGAGGCCAGGCAACCGACCCTTAAAATCACATCTAAGAAATCTGGATTCAAGGCAAGAAGATCCAGTCTTTCTTCTTCACACAGAAGTTGGTCCTTCTTCTGAATATTCCACAGATCCAATAGTGTTGTGATGGAGGTTCTGAAGGTGCCATTTTTATACTCAGTGCAGGTCTGTATGTGGGGGCAATCCTTGTCCTACTACCTAACTAGGTCTAGCCAGTTCTTCCAATTTCGCTGGGTTTTGCTCCAATCTGTCTAGGGGGACAAAGGCAAGGGCAGGCCTTGTATCAAGTTTTTTTGTGTATTCTCTGGCAGCATTGCTTGAACTGTAATCAGGACAGGGCACACATATCACTCTTGATATGAGGCTGTGTGGTGCAGTAAATGGGGAATGTAGAAAATATTAGGGGAATACATACTTTTCTCCTGTTTAGTTCCTGTCTCAAGGAGGCAGAATTTGTTTACGCCAATCTAAGTCTGATCATTTGTAGATCTGAGTTTGTGTCAAAATCCAATGGTGGTCCATTGGAATGCTTAAGTACTACCCATGGAATGCCCACTTGATGCAAAATAGTTCATAGGTGCGCAAAGTGCTATTTTTACTTCTTTAAGGCAATCTTCCCAGTACAAAAATAGTTTTGGGCCAAGAGCAAACACTTAAACAACGACTGTGCTACTTGGTGACACTTTGCACGACTCTGCAGTGGTACAGATTTTTGATCAAGATGCCCCTAATTGTGATTGCGTTGCTGAAGATGTATCAGCTGTTGTGTTCCAAATTCTGAAAATGTTTTTTTGTCTTTTTCAGCAATTAATGAATTCCCCACAGATATATTCACTAACGAAGAACGGAAAATGGGAGCGGTTCTTCTTCATATTTCTTGTGTAAGTATTTTCCTTGAAGTGGTTATCTTACAGTTTTATTAATACTTGCTTATCTCCACTGACTCCCTTTTTAAAATTCTTCTAGTTCTTTAATTATGCTATTTCAAAGATTTCAAAACACGTCAGAATTCTCCCCCTAATACAGCCGTTTCCTGATCACCTGTTAACCAATCCTGTTTTTTCCGTTTACAGATCTAATCATGATGGCCCTTTAGGCTTTGGTTTGGACAAATTAAAAAAAGTTCCCGAGTGCTGTTGGTTAGAAACCTAGAAGTAACTGAAAGTTATCATGATCATGTGGCTGATCATCTTTTTACGTGAAGTGAGGTGGTGATGGAAAGTAGGGCATATAATACACATAGTGCCATATTATGAGTTTGGCAGTCCTGCTTTCGGCCCACCACCACCGTACCGACAGAAGGACCACCAAGCCCGCAGTGTGCCTGCCCGCTGGATTACAAGTGTAAGCACGGCCGGCTGGCGGTGCTACGGTGGGATGTCGGAGAGCCAAATATGCAGCCTCCTGCCATAAGAGCGCTCGTACCACATTCCTGTATGGTTTGGCATGCATGCCACACCATGCAGGAATAAGGGTGAAAATACAGTAGGGCACAACATGGACCTCCGCATGCACTGCAGACCCAGATACAGTTGCCTCTCTGCCACTCTTTTCATGGTAGTATCACCTCTGTGAAAAGGGCGGTGAAAAGGCAAAACGTAAAATGCTCGGCAGTGCCAGCAGGGCCACGGCTAGCATATTCAGGCTGGTTTCAGACAGCTGACCTAAAGGGATCCTTGATCCCGGCGGAGCCGGTTGTCTCCTGGCAGTCCAACCGCCACACTCAGAATACTGAAGGAGCACCCGCAGTGTGTCGGTAACAGACTCCCACCACGAGTACAATGGTCCTGAGGACCAGCATACTCGTGATAGGGCCTATAGTATTAATGCCATGTGCCTGATTAGGAGTGAGATATGAATTTACAGAAGTGCTTGAGCTCTAATGCATCACACTCCTTTGAGGTCCTTGGTTAGGTGGCTGACATTCTGTTACTGTTAAATCTGCAAGAATTGGCCATGTTTTATTGGTGGTTGGTGGCACATGTTAATATTTGATATATCATAGTGAATGGTGGTCTTTAGTAGGGGGTCTGTGTTCAATGGGCATCTAAAGGTTATCTGTACAGCAAGTGTATTTAGAGTATACATTAAAGATAGAAAATAAATGTCCCTTGGTGGAAGATTTATGCAAATACTAAATATAATCTAATGCAGGATCTCAAAGAACCGAGCACAATTATTTTTACCCCCTATGTTAGATCATGGTAAGTTATGAATACAACTATAACAGATGTAAGTTATATATTAAAATATATTTTTATTTAAAACCAACACATATTGCAATAGTAAAAACACTATAACATTAATTGTACTCACATCAAAGTCAAAATTGCAATATTATTGGACATACATTTCATAAACAGACACCCGAATACTGACAAAAACATTGATACTAAATTCATATGCAATTGAGATTGTGTATCTTATTCAAAAGAAACCTAAAAAAACATACATTTCTATGTTTGTGTACCCATAAACAATCAACAGAGAGACATAAACAGACAATAATTTTTTGTCATCTAGAGACACATCCGGACTGAAAAATACAATAGTTATTAGGACAGAAATCTAAGGCAACCAAAACAGTGCCACCAAACAGTGTCATTAAAGAGAGACTTATATTTGTCTTGATAAAGATGGGATATCAATAGAACCATTGAAACGTGTCGAAGCTTTACTCAACACAATCCGTGAAATTAGCTTATTCTGTAGATAAGAACAATAGATTGTATCCAGGATAAGCTATTGTATTTTTCAGTCCAGATGTGTCTCTAGATGACAAAAATGTATTGTCTGTTTATGTCTCTCGGTTGATTGTTTATGGGTACACCAAAATAGAAATGTATATTTTTGTAGGTGTAAGGCTCGATCAGCACAGCAAAGCAGACCAGTCTTCAAATGTTTTCATTTTCATGACCATAGATATAAAATAAAAAGAGCAAACTTAAATAAAAATCTGACAAAATGTTTTGGTTGAAGGGGTGGAAAAAGAGTTGAGTCCCTCCGACAAACTTCCAAGTACTTAAGGCCCTATTACCAGAGCTTCTTGCCTGAGTGTTTCTAAAAGCTTTGCATCTTGAGCAGGAACACTTCTGAAAAATAGCCCACAAGAACCGCCCTTTACATTCTTAGAGTAAAAGGTGAGTTGTGTCCTCTGTATTTTATTTTACACTATTTGGTTGTTTGGTAAAGAGCTGGAAACCTATATGCAATAAACTCAGAGTGTGTAGGGGTATAATAGGGGTGGACGGAATTTGTGTTGTCGCGCTAGGCAAAGCTCTGCGAAATGGTAAAAAATATCCGCGAGCATGCAGAGTTCTGCGAAAAAGCAGAATTGCTTGTTCCGCCTGTTCGCAATGTTTTTTTCCTGTTCACAAATGCCGTTTGCGTGCTCGGGGGGAAATATCTTGCGAACACACATTTTGAAAGCACGGACAAGCAAAAAAAATTGCGAAGCCGTAGATTGGGGAATTTTTGGCAATTCTGCGTTCTCCGCGGAATGCGAAATTACTCAAATTCCGCAAGCGGAGCGGAATTTACCGCCCAGGAGAGTGAGGGTAGAAGGCAAACAGCCAGCGAGTGAAAGGAAAGTGTCTGATGATACTAGCCATCAACCAAATGTCAAGAAATGTGTTCAGCAGCATCCTTGGAAGCATAGACTATTGAGAGAATAACTGATCTTGGACATCTGACCAATAAGGACAGTTGGTTAGGTAGCAGTGGGCAGATGGGTAGATTAAGACTTTTTGAATGTAAGAAAGTAATTTTAAAGTCTGAGATGTAACAGAAGATATTTCCACATGGAGTAGCCTTGACTGTAAATAGATTTCAGCCATATTTCCTAAGACGCTTACATATTTATTGGTTGATCGTGGGCTTCTGGTAACAAAGTGAGGCCCCAATTGTAAAATAGCACTCCATCTGTGATGAAGTACTTGCAGGTTTAGCTAAGTTACTATTGTGGCGATGCAGTATTAGCAGTAACGCAGAACTTCAGCCTACTAATGGCACATATATTAGATGCTAGAAATAAAAGCTTCAGTCTGATGATTGTCATGCAGGGTTCACCTTCTAACAGGACTGTTATCTTTTTGTATCCTGGTCAGTCTTCCCGATTTATCAGAAAATTGCGATGATAATGTCATGAAGTTGGTGCACAGGAAACATAGTGCAAAATCTTTAAGTGTCATTTCCCATTAATAGTTCCTCATGAACAGGTTTCAGTGCAGTTTTAAAACACATGCTCAACTAAAAGTATGGTCATTTCACAATGTCTTTTTCCTTTTTCTCTTCTTAGGCTCTCTACATGTTCTATGCCTTGGCGATAGTGTGCGATGAATATTTTGTGCCATCGTTAGTAAAGATGTGTGAGGTATGTGATGACACATTTACTGATTTCATGTCCTTTTTTGTAACCCTATTTATGACAAAAACAAAAGATATGAAAAAGATACCTGATATGTTAAGAAACTATTTAGTTACTTACTGGCAATCTCATGACTCCGAATAGCCTTTTCTTGTTCCCATACTTCTTTTATGAGGTCTGTAATCTTCTATCCAGGCACCACGTGACACAGCTAAAGCCAATCAAATAGCAAACTATGCCCTCCATCACCCTTAATGCCTCTCCTAATATACAGGAAATAAAGAGGGAAGAAACTCAACTCAACAATTGTTGCATACTAAGCTATAAGGGAATCCATGGTGTGAAATGGAAACCTAGAGGGTCGGTTGTAATTTTTGGTAAGAGAAAATGTTTGTCAGAGTTTACCAACAGGTAACAATTTTCCAGAGCAACATTCACAACTGAAGAATGACAAAAACTCCAAATTGTTGCATATCCCCTTCCACGCTAATGACGAGCTGGGCTCGTCATGGCGTAGCCTCCTCGCACGCTGATGACGAGCCCAGCTCGTCACGTAACATGTGTTTTAAAAAATCTCAGCGCAGGAGCGGAATTCCGCTAGCGCGCATGAGGATATTCAATTTTTTATGCAAATCTAGGGCTAGGAGTGGCTGCTGATACTCTGGAAACAAACTCCATGGACTCAAGTTTTCCCATATCCAATCTATACCATGAGACAAAAGTGGACGGGGTAGCCCAGGTGGTGCTTTAAATATATCAAGCCTCACAAGCGTCAGCCCAGGAAGAACTTATTCCTCGAATAGACATACCAGCACCTTATCTGGTAAACCTATGTCCTGTGAAAAATAGGCCATGCTCATAGGAGTTCTAATCCAGTTACTCAAAGTCGGGGAGGAAGCCTTCTGTCCATATTAAAATATGCCATAATGAAAATATTTTCACACAATCTACAGTCTTGTGACCTCACCAGATTGACAAATAGATCTACAGTGCCCTCAGCACATCCACTGTATTTAAAGTATCCTTCTCAGGAATTGTAGATGCAAGAAATGAAGAAGGAAAAATATTTCTTGCTCCTCATGGAAAGAAGACATACCTTTAGGATGGAAACCAAGTCCTCCTAATCTAAGGATCAGTCTATCTGATAAAAATCCTCAATATGGCCGGGATGCCTGTCACCCCCTCCCAACACAATCCCCAAGGATGGGAAGACGGACACAGTTCTGAACTTTTGGAAGGCGGGAGGGAGTTACCCTCCCGGCCGTATTTATTAAAATATGAAACAAAATTAAAACATTAAAATAAAAGTTTCATATCATGTACAATTTTCATTTATTACATTTCGATGAAGACATGTTCATTGGCTAACCTTAACAAATCTCTAGTACAAAGGTTTTCCTAGCCGAGTCTAACATCCTGCAAATGCATACTTTCTAAATTAAAATTGTACATCCTAGCATTACGGGCCAACGTCAAGGTCGCAACCGGTGTCAGATCCCTACTACCAAAACTCTCGCCCTCACGGTGTGAGTGGCGGCCGCGCAGAGGACTGTACCCTCTGTGCCAACTCCAATTTCCCTTGTCTTGTGGGGGCCCCCCATTTTAACTCGACGCCATCTTAAAGGTCGTCCGAGGACCCGTGTGAGGTGTCTGTAAGAAGGCAGCGTGGACTCCCCCTCCCACCCCACACTGTCTATCACATCCGCCGTCGCGGATATCCGGGCCCCGGGAAATTCCTAGGAGGTGCATATAGCCGCCTCCTCCCCTGGAAGGGGCCTATGGCCGTCTTCCCCTAGGCGACCCATACTTAGTGGGTGCCGCCTCCCCGTGGGAGGGGCCAATGGCCGCCGCCCCCCGGGCGCTCCCATCCATAGTGGGTGGCGCCCCCCTCTAGGGACCTTGAAATTACTGCTCACCGATCATGACCTTACCGCCCGACCAAAAAATAAATACGATATTTGATTACCTACTAAGGGAGAAAATGTATCCTGTTTATTTGCAATATTTGTCTATACTACCAAAAACAGTACCTTCAGACATTCATCATATCACTAAACTAGACCATTATATACCGCTTAAACAAAGGGAAGAAGATGTTATCAAAGGAAATTACTTTATTGCAGTACTAACATTGCCATAAGGGGCTGGTGGGGGGGTCAAAATTGCTCCTTGTTCCGTCGAGGGCTCACGTGCAACGAGTGTGTGCAGCTTCCAAGCACCGGAACAAGAGGATGCTTCTTCGGATTCCCGCTCTCTTTATTCCTCTTCGGGAGGGCGTGAACCCTCCGCTGGTACGCCTACTGGGCGTGGCCATCGGTGTAGGTGTCTAGGACAACCCCTCTTGGGCGGGAAAAGGCGCGCCCCGGCTACGCCGCTTCGGGCATACCAGCCGTGACACGCCCCCCCCGCCCAAAATGGTTTCCCGGGAGGTTTCGGGCCCCCGACCATACGTTCGGGGGGACCGAGTGGTCGCCCCTTTCCATATGGCCGGGATGCCTGTCACCCCCTCCCAACACAATCCCCAAGGATGGGAAGACGGACGCAGTTCTAAACTTTTGGAAGGCGAGAGGGAGTTACCCTCCCGGCCGTATTTATTAAAATATGAAACAAAATTAAAACATTAAAATAAAAGTTTCATATCATGTACAATTTTCATTTATTACATTTCGATAAAGACATGTTCATTGGCTAACCTTAACAAATCTCTAGTACAAAGGTTTTCCTAGCCGAGTCTAACATCCTGCAAATGCATACTTTCTAAATTAAAATTGTAGATCCTAGCATTACGGGCCAACGGCAAGGTCGCAACCGGTGTCAGATCTCTACTACCAAAACTCTCGCCCTCACGGTGTGAGTGGCGGCCGCGCAGAGGACTGTACCCTCTGTGCCAACTCCAATTTCCCTTGTCTTGTGGGGGCCCCCCATTTTAACTCGATGCCATCTTAAAGGTCGTCCGAGGACCCGTGTGAGGTGTCTGTAAGAAGGCAGCGTGGACTCCCCCTCCCACCCCACACTGTCTATCACATCCGCCGTCGCGGATATCCGGGCCCCGGGAAATTCGTAGGAGGTGCATATAGCCGCCTCCTCCCCTGGAAGGGGCCTATGGCCGTCTTCCCCTAGGTGACCCATACTTAGTGGGTGCCGCCTCCCCGTGGGAGGGGCCAATGGCCGCCTTCCCCTGGCGCTCCCATCCATAGTGGGTGGCGCCCCCCTCTAGGGACCTTGAAATTACTGCTCACCGATCATGACCTTACCGCCACAGGCCGGATAGTTGACCGGCTATCCGGCCCCCCATAAACTCCTCCTAAAGGTCATGCTTTCTTAAACCCCTTAGCCATGCTACGAAGTCTCCTATGAGTAAGACATTCCCCTCCCGGGACAAGTGAACCCCATCATCGAGATACATGTGATCCCCCCGAATACACCCATGGGGAATACTGTGCAACTGCGCCGAGCGAAACAACCTACCAATTTTGTTGTTGACCTTTTTCACTGAATGGTTCAGTGCTGACACCGAGAGGCCCCCCCGCCACACCTTCCTGGGAATCATGTGGGACCATGCTATCGTGCACCCCGGGATCCTTCTCGCCAGCCAGCTAACGGTAGACAAAACTCGATCGAGTAGTACTTGCCTACCGAGTGTCACCATGTCATTGCCCCCCAGGGGTACTATGATTACAGATGGCAGTGACCTCTGCCGCCCTAAGAGTTCCTCGACAAAAGATTCAAACTGGTCAATACAGAGCCCGCCCCTTCCGTGGAAGGTCACTCTGTACCCGTATTCCCCAGCTGCGTGAGTCACGTCACCTGCTTTGAATACGTCCCCGGCCCGCCTCATGTATGAGTGGCCCACGACCCACACCACTCTCTCCTCAGCCGGTGATCTCTGACCGCTGGTCCCCTGGTGCCGGGTCGACTGCAAATTCCGCCCCGCATAACATGCTCGCGAAACTGTAAATCAAACAGAAGACAAGAAGCGTGAGTGCATGTAACTTGACTTCACAACATGTGCAATCGCACATACCTTTTAAAACAATTTAAGGACCATCGTCCCAGTTGTTTCACCTCTTCAACACTCTGACCCCTGGCTGTAGCCTCAGTAGCAGCCCCTATCCTACAGGAGTGGGTCCTAAAATCGCACGGGTCCAAGCCCGCCGCTGGGATTGCCATTGTTAGCACCCTCTGAAACTGAAACCTCGTCAGTGGGGTGGCATCAATGTGTCTCAGCAGGCTCCCCCCCCCATGTATCCGCCCTTTGCGCCAAATATTCCTCAACGCACTTTACCGGGCACATGGGGGACCCTCGCATGCGCTGGACAACAATACTGTCTCCCATAGCTCTCTGGTCAGTCTTGGACTTGGCTATTGTGACTACCATTGAATCACCCCTAATGAGGATGTGATCCCGACACAGACCTCCCTCCATATCTTTCTTATTCTTTGCGACCAGTTCGCCCACCCGCATAGCCCCATGGAACGCTAATGCGAAAGCGGCCCGGAGCAGAACTGCTTCGAAATGGGAGGAACATGTCGTGGGAAGTATCGACATAAGCAGGGACAACCTTTCTAACCCAATCGGGCACCTCTCGTCTACTGTACGACCTTCCAGGCGTTGCCAACCACGAAGGGCTTTCTTTACCAGAAAGGACGATGTCGGGTCCTTGATGCCATGCGCCTGCGCCATGAATGAAATGGCGGCCCGGTGCCTATTGGCCGTTGCTACTGATCGGCCTTCCCTGTGTAATGCTACCAGAAACTTTAGGAAGCAATCCTCCTGACCCCATTTGTCCTCCCCTGCCGGACCCAAAAATGCACAATAGGAACGAAACGCTCCTTCGTATGCCTTCCTCGTCCTGGGGGCTAAGCTTGCTGCCACGAGGTCTTGTAATCCGGGGCACCGAGTAGCCAGAGTGCTTCGGGAAATGGTGCCGCCGCTAGGTCCCCGGAAGGTAGATAACCCCTGAAAGCCTGCATGTGTGAACGAGAGAGTGCATCAGCAGCCTGATTCAGTTCACCCGGCACATGTTTCGCCCTGAATTGCACGTTCAGTCTCATGCAAAGTAGTACAATTTCCTTCAATAATCTCAATATCCACTTGCAGCGCGCTGCCTGATTATTTATACATTCAACAACAGTCATATTGTCGGACCAAAACACCACAGAGCGATCTCTGAGCTCATCCGGCCATGCCATCAGAGCCACAAAAATGGGGAATAACTCGAGGAACCCAATGTTACCTGTGAGACCGCTGGTGTGCCACCACGTCGGCCATTTTTGCGCCGACCATCGATTACCAAAGATGGCGCCAAATCCCACGCTCCCCGCCGAGTCGGTCCACAAACCCAGCTCGTCCGAAGACGCTTGCGGCTTGTTCCACACCACTCGACTGTTGAAATCCGCCAGAAATGCCAACCATATGCGCCTCTGCAGACAGTCTCGTGCGGTGGTGTCCTTCCTTGAGACCAACCATAGCTTGTGCGATAGAGCGGGAAAAGGGGCGGGCCATTGGTATCACTCTTAGGGCAAAGTTAAGCTGACCCACTGCTTGTTGTAACTGATGGAGGGTAACTTTCTCCTTGCTAAGGCACAGTTCCAGGGAAGCCCTGAATTTTGCTACTTTCCCTACTGGCAAACGGAAACATCCCTCAACAGAATCGAGCTCAATTCCCAGAAACTCGAGTGAAGTAGATGGTCCAACCATCTTACCTGGTGCCAATGGCACTCCGAATCCCTTCATGAGGGTGCAAAATTCCTGTAGCGCCTGTGCACATTTTGTGTCGCCGGCTGCCCCCAAGAACAAAAAATCATCCAAGTAATGCATAACATGGCTAAGGCCAGTGGCTTTGGTGAATGCCCATTCCAAAAAACAGCTGAATTTCTCAAAATAAGCACAAGAGATGGAGCAACCCATTGGCATACATCTATCCATGTAGTAACGTCCCTGGAACACAAAGCCTAACAGACGCTGATCCCGTGGGTGTACCGGGAGCAACCGGAACGCCGACTCGATATCTGACTTCGCCATCAGCGCTCCTGGCCCTAGGCGATTCAACATGGTGACGGCATCATCGAAGGATGCGTACCGCACCGAACAAACTCCCGGGTCAATCGCATCGTTCACCGAGAGACCCCTCGGAGCTGATAAGTTATGGATCAGCCTAAATTCCCCTGGGTCCTTCTTGGGAAAAACTCCTAAAGGGGAACAGATGAAATTAGTTACTGGCGGGTGGCTATATGGGCCAGCAACCCGGCCAAGGGCAACCTCTTTTGCAATCTTCCTCTCCACCACCGCTGGATTATGCTGAGCCGACAGTTGGTTTCTACAAAGTGGTTCCCCACGAAAATCCCCCGCCGGGATGTGGAAACCATATAAGAAGCCATTCCTCAACACCCCAGCGGAGACATGATCAGGGTATTCGTTTAGCCAGGGGATCATTGCCATGATATCAACGGGGGTAGGTAGCGGTACACAGTGATCCCCCCTCAGTCCTGTTTGGACCCTCCTCTACCCCCCGTCCCACTATTCCTGGATCTGCACGAACTCTCGGGGTGCGAGGAATTCCCGCAACCTGCACACGCATGTCTGAACTTACATGTCCCTTGTGGCCTGGTGCAATTGCCCCTGTTAAAATTCCAACAGACCTCTCTCTTACCCCCATTCCCACCAGTCCTTGCTTGGTGGTCGCCACCGGGGCCCGCTCGAAAGGGCACCGCGGGCTGTTGGCGGGAAGGCCCGACCCATTTCCGCCTAGCGAGGACGACTTCGTCGCACCCGGCAGGAGCTGCTTCTGCCAAGAAATCGAGTCGAGACAATCCCACGTCAGAGATGAATCGTACTCCTTGGCCTTACGGAACTTCATATCGTAACCCATCCACTCATTGCCCTCATGTGTTTCATAAAAATCAATTATTCGTGCCTGATAGCAGGACAATTCGGGCAAAACCTCGGCCTTACGTTCCCCAATAATTGCAGTAAACATCGCAAAGGCCTTGGCCCAATTTGTGATTGTCTCATCAACCCTGAATCCCGCCATTTTTGCTCGCCATACACTCGGGTGCCACAAATCTTTCTGCATTTTAGCATACTCCATCTCGCGATGGTCAGTCAGCAGAGAAAACATATTTACATACTTATCAGCCCATATCAATTCTTTTGTGGCCAACGGTATATGTTGGACCACCCTCTCCCGTCTTGAGGGCAAAGACCCCTCCCTCGCCATTGGCAATGCCTGCTTACCCGGCTCCATTGTCGTTCCCGCTGTTTTTCCAACGCCAGCTGCCGGTCATTCCAACTGCTGCATTAGTAACTTGGCCTCTTCGGCCGTGTCTTCAGGTGCCGTAGCACCCCCTGTTTTCCTGCCGAGCCATGCGGCCAACTGGGCGGCTAATTCTGGAGGCATGTCCTCCTCGTTGGCGGGCGTAACAACAACCGGAATCGGTTGACCCGCGTCCGGGATTGGTACCGGGGCCTCGACTGGACTGGCCGGGCTTGCCGGGGGCACCTCGGGAACCAGGACCTCCTCCCCTGCCGCCCTATTCCTGACCCGTTTACCCCTACCCGCGGGGACAACTCCCGGCAATGCCGGGCCTATTACCTTCTTTGGTTTACCCGTATTGTTCATCGCAGCCATCTGCTTCTTCATGCTCGCCATATCTCTTATCAGCATGCGAAGCATCTGGTCAGTCCCGGACTTCTTTCCTGCCTTCTTGCCAGGCATAGTTATCGAATATTCGATCCGAGTTGATCAACACGGTCCTGGATCCTTAGCCTCGAAGTCGCTGAAAGAGAAACACAAGAATTACAAGTTCTCAAAATTGCTCCTTGTTCCGTCGAGGACTCACGTGCAACGAGTGGGTGCAGCTTCCAAGCACCGGAACAAGAGGATGCTTCTTCGGATTCCCGCTCTCTTTATTCCTCTTCGGGAGGGCGTGAACCCTCCGCTGGTACGCCTACTGGGCGTGGCCATCGGTGTAGGTGTCTAGGACAACCCCTCTTGGGCGGGAAAAGGCGCGCCCCGGCTATGCCGCTTCGGGCATACCAGCCGTAACACGCCCCCCCGCCCAAAATGGTTTCCCGGGAGGATCCCGGCCCCCGACCATACGTTCGGGGGGACCGAGTGGTTGCCCCTTTCCAATAGCAGGGTTTATTAGACAACAAACCCAACTCACTTCGTCTACGGACTGATGTTATGAATGCCAAAGAGAACACCTTAAAGGACAAATGTTTCCAGCTAACTTCCACCAAAGGCTCAAAAGGATGAGGCTGTGAAGCTTCAAGGACTAGAGGTAGATCCCAAGAAGGACATGGTGATTTCATAAATGGTCTTATCAAAGAAAAATCCTTTGAAACCTTACTAACCAAGGAATCCATGTCCAGAATGTTCCAAGGAGCTCCTGCTGCCCTTATCACTGTCTATTCAACGTTTAAAGTATTGAGTAGTGGCCAGACCTTTATCCAGAGCTGTCTCTAGTGTGGTGCGACTGGTGCAACTGCACCGGGCGCAGACTGTGGGTGGGGGTATCATGTTTGCAAGTATATCATGGTTTGAAACGCACCTGTTGCCACGTTTTGGGCCTCCAGCAATTTTCAGGCAACAAAAATTGTCAAGATAACTCCTGTGATTAATGTTATTTCTAGAGAAAGATTGGAGGTTTGTCTAGTGGAAGTTTTGACTCAAATCAAATCAAATCAAAATAAGCTTTATTCGATTTCAACACTTAAATCATAAAAGCATAATACTTTAAAGAATAAGATCATATGTCACAAATCCATTACATTACAAGTTTTGACTCATGTAAGGTAGCACAGTGAGTAAATATGCCTGCTGCAAAGAACATGCACCATGCAGATCACAGAGTGCCTATCATGTAAATAGGTCAGTGGGTTACTGCTTTTGAGAGATTCTATTGTTACTTGCAGTTTAAAAATTTAAATCCTAATATAGAACAATGAGCTATTAACTGTCATCAAACAGCTGCATGCAATCTACAAGGCATAGTTGGAGCCTTATTATTTTTTCCCCGGTCTTTCACTATCCTAATGTTGGCAAAAGGGTGTGTTTGGATAAAAAATCAATCCTGGTTATTAAAGAGAATCCCCAACCACAGTGTTACGTTTTAAATTCTGAGTATGTGCTTCTCTAGACCAAGCACTATTAAACTATACTGACTCCTAAAATGTGTAGTCCTCTGTCTTATGTGACGGTTCCTGTACACTGATTTACACACCTATGATTGATTGTCTCTGCAGAATGCGTGTGATGTAAAGTGCTCTGACACTGTACACTGGTATGAGTGGCGCTAAAAAACGAATTTAATACATCAGAGAGAGAGTGGTTATGGACACTTGAGGGGCACTGTTAAATTGTGGTGGTGAGGAAATCCAGGGTGGAGTTGGTCATTGGGGGTGCCATCAAATATTGTCACACTGGGCGCCACCAGCGTATATCAAACACATCTTGAAAGAATAGTAATATCCACCTTGACTCTCAGTTAGGACTTTGAAGAGTTGTCTTTAATGATGAACGGATAAGCCAGAGGACAAGTAAGGGTAGATTACGATTATTTTGCTGTTAAGAACAGCCACAGTGAGTGGCAAAGAATTTGTAAAAACCTTCAGAGAGGACGTTAGTCAGAAGGTAAGTACCTGGATTGTCAGTGATGACCCTCTACACAACATCTAATGAGTTTCTGATGTGGGGGATAAATGGGGCAGTTTAGGTAAACATTCTTTAAGTCCAGAGCTTTCATCTATTCCCCTGGAGTTACCAGAGGGAATATGGATTGCAGCGTCTCAGTCTTGAAATGGGTCTTTTTCATGAACAGTTTACATTTTTCAGATTGATTATCAGTCTCTATTTTTCTGAAGATGTAAAATATTTTCCCTTTTTGATTTTCTAGTGCTGGCCAAATTGCATTTTTTACCAACAGTTCAAAATTTAGTGAGTCAGAGACAAAATCTTCACTGGATTTTTCGAGTGCGTGAGATTCACTGGTCTTGCTTATAGATGGATATCCTCAACTTCCAGCATATAGCCACTTCCCAGTATCTAAGGAACGCATGTGATTGAGCATTTTAGTAGAAAAAGAGAGAGATGCCCTCCAAGCGGACACTTGGTATAGTCAGGAACACCACCTGGGCTATGGTGGAGGAGGGGTTTAGAGTTTTTATCCATAAAAGAAAAGGGCTGATTTGGCTAGTTCTTCCAAATCTGAAATTGAAACCCCCTCTAATGCGTTCTCCTTGAGGTACTCCACGGAGGATCTGGCTTGGTTTGAGATATAAACACCTGTCCATGCTTCTGGTTCTTGAAAGCCCTCCATAATATATCTTTCAACTGGTCTCCAAACAATTTTACTTCCAAAAAAGAGCAGCTCATATGGAGGAGCCCCACCTTCTGAGCCCCTTCTGCCTTCCAATCTCTAATGTAAATCTTGCACTAGACCTCAACATTTGACATGATAGAGAATATTAAAGCTTTCAAAATGACACAAAAAACATCTGATAGAAATTGTGCTTGTATCTCCACATTTGCAAATAAATTACAACATTCCACCCTTTTCTGAACGGTTCAAATCAAAGCCTGAACGTCCATAACAAGAGATTGGGAACCAAGTTTTAAATCTGAATACCATTTTTTAGGAGAGTTTCCATCTTATGACTTACAAAGTCCTCTAATGAGACCTCCTCAGCTAAACCAGTTGAATGATTAGTCAGGTTAGGCAGCCTCAGCTCAATCTTAATAGATATGTGAAATTCCATGGTATTGTTCGCCAAATGATATAATTTTGTTAAAAAATTAGGATGATCCACCTTTTCTGGGTTCTTCGATTCTATTTAAAGCATTTCCTTAATCTCCTTATTAATTGCTAAACAAGCATGGGGGCAGAATTGCAGTTGTTTAAACAGACGAGAACTGGTGCTCAACACTTCTTTCTCCATAGGGATCTGAAGATCTCGAAAATACATGAAAAGGGTAGAAAGCTCTATTTAGTGAATACATTTTCTTTCTTTTGTTCTTTTTAGCAAAACATGCATGAAATGTACAAAAGATGTATTCACTTTCATCCTCCCTGCTTCCTTCCCCTCTGAATCTTCTTTTTTTCTTAAACATGAAAAGAAAGTGAGTTAGTTTGAACGCTGATAATCCAAGAAATAAGCTGATTACTCAAACAATGACCTATTCTATCACAGTTGTATCCAGTAAGAGTCAGATCTTAAACTATCAGGCCACAAGGGAATCTTGTCAGAAGAAGGCTCAGGATGATGCATTACCTTACTCACATTTTTCTTAGAGGGGATGCACGTTGAAAGAAGAGGCAGCAGTGATTGGTGAATGGTCCCACCCCTCATGCTTTTAAAGCATTCCAATCAAACTGTGGTTGATGTTGAGATAGGTTATGCAGGAAGTGAGGCAGAGGACTGTGAGCTGAAGCAAAGCCTAACATCTGGCTTGCGCCTTAGTAGCGCACCCAAGTCAATAAACTTGCCTAAGCAAGAAAATTATTCGGAATATTAGTTGTACGGCAAAAGTTCCAAGCACCCTTGCAGGTGGAAACCCGAGACTTTAAAAAATATTGGCTTCAATAAAGTGCTTTGTGCATGAGGAAATTTCCGGCAGCAGCAAAGTAAATAATGTTTTAATAAAAGGTTTCTTGAGGATAAAGCAGTGGTACAGGGGATGAATGGCAACTGTCACCCAAATGTAAAAAAGATACACTTTTCCTATTAAAAGCAGCCATGATTTCTCTATTAAAAAAAAAAGTGACTGTAAGATTCAGGTTTTGAAGAAGGATGAGGCTGACTCAGTATTATAGTTGAAAGGAAGCTTAGGTTTATTCCAGGAAAGAGAGACACATCCAGATCCCATCCAAGTCCAGAGCAGTTCAGAGCAGTAACAGTCTCTGCTTCAAAAACATACATTCTAGTCACTGTGGTTACAGCATTGATTCTATGATGTCACACTGTGCACTCCACAGCTAATCCTGAGAGTGAAGGATGCTACACATCTTCCCCCCATAACAAAAACAAAAGAAAATAAAAAAAACATCTTACCCCAAACTATTCTAAAACATGGAAATAATAACTGAAGGTAACAATCATGTAAATCAAGAAAGAAAACATCTTACCCCAAACTATTCTTAAACATGGAAATAATAACTGAAGGTAACTATCATGTAAATCAAGACACATAGTCCTTCAAATGAGAAGGTTTCCTGACGATTCTGGAGGAGCGTCGAAACACCCTTTGACTTTCATTGTTTGTGTCATACTCAGAATCACCATCTTTTGAGTCAACCTCAGAATCACAAATTTGATGATTGCCTGAGAAAACACAAACTCTATTCAAGTTCCAGATTCTATGATCCAAAGTTCTCACAGCATTTTTGAATACTTTTACCACTTTAATTGGTTTTGAAAATTTAACTTTTTTACCCGGAAGCTTAATCACAACCAAATCACCAACATTTACACATGTAACTTTTGCAGCATGTTTAGAATCAAAATAAAGTTTCCTATTAGAAGAATTCAGTATCTCTTTCTCACGCCAGTCTAAATCTTTATTTACATTACAATCCCTAGAGCAATTAGCAATTTCTTTTTCAAGATCTTTCACCCAGGTTGGTTCTAACAAGGTACAAGGTGATCTTCCTTTAAAGAGAACGAAAGGAGATTTACCAGCGGAGGTGTGAGGAGTGAGCCTTTAGTTCTCTACCTTTTTAAGAACTTGTTCTTTCCAATTAAGGCTGCCCCTTTAGCCCAAGAGATGGTTTCCTTAAGTACCTTATTAAATCTTTCCACCATTCCATTGGTTTCAGGGTGATAAAGAGCACATTTCTTGTGACTTACACCACACTCATATATAGGAAAGACTTCATTTCTTTTGAAACCAATTGGACCCCATTATCAGTAAGGATGGATTGTGGAAAACCTTCTCTTGCAAACAGGGCCTCTAAAAATTTCACAACATTGCTAGTCTCAATGCTCGATGTGAAGTGTATCTCAGGCCATTTGGAAAACAAATCCATTAACACAAAAATGAAAACCTGTTGACCATCAGTATAAATGGGACCCAGAATATCAAACGAGATCTCCTTCCAAGGACCACTTGGGAGGTCCCTGATATCCATAGGTTACACTCTCACAACTTTAGACTTATCACTCAAATTACAAATCACACACTCCCTTATGACCCGCTCAATGTGCAAATCCATACCAGGCCACCAGTATGAAGAGCGAACTCTTTCTTTTGTTTTTGTCATTCCAGAGTGTGATTCATGAGCCAAATCAATGATGTTCTTACGCAGTTCAGAAGGAGGAACTAATCTAGTCCCACAAACCAAAAGATCATTACACACTGCCAACTCATCTTTGACGCCCCAGAACTTGGCACACTCAATAGAGGCCTGTTTCTTAGAATGCCAACCCTTCTGCAAAAGAGACATAACACATGAGAGAATTGGATCCGAAAACAATTTTGAGCGCCACTCAGCCTCATCAATAACTTCCACAAACACTGGGCAAACCTGATAGCTATCTTCATCACTGTCACATTCAAATAACTCATCATGAGAAACATCAACCAACCTTGACAGGGTGTCAGCTACACAATTATCAACAACAGGTATGTATTTTATTATAAAATCATACTCTTGCAACGCAATGACCCACCTGGTTATTCTGCTGGACACTAAATCAATACCCTTCTTAGAGAAAATTTCACACAATGGTTTGTGATCAGTTTTAATTATAAATTTGCTTCCCCACAAGAATTTTTTGAATTTTTTTGACAGACCAAAACACAGCAAGCGCTTCCCGTTCAATAACAGAATAGCGGGTTTCAGGATCTTTGAGACCACGTGAGGCAAACATAATAGTATCCAAACCTCCAACATTCTCCTGTTGCAGAACTGCACCAAGTCACTTGAGACTGGCATCAGTGGTGAGAATAGAAACCTTTTGAGGATCAAAGCTTCTAAGATTAGGAGCTTTCTCAAGCTTCTCTTTAAGAGATTTAAATTCTGATTCACAATCAGCATTCCAAATAAACTCAGAACCCTTTTTTAGCAGACTTCTTAAACTGACACACTGTTCAGCAAAACCTTTTACAAATTTATTGTAGTACTCAATCATTCCAAAGAATTTCATGAGTTCTTCTCTAGAAGAGGGAGAAGGCATCCTAGTTATAGTATCCACCAAATTTGCCTTTGGCACAATTCCATCTTTGGAAATGGTGTGACCCAAATAATGGATTGAGGAGACTCTAAAATGACACTTCATCATTCTTACCAAAAACCAAAATGTCGTCTTGGTAGATACACACTCCTTTGCAACCTTTAAGTACCCTTTCCATGATGCGCTGAAAAACAGAAGCAGCTGAGACAAGCCCAAATGGCATTCTGATGAACCTATACATCCCAAAAGGTGTAGTAAAAGACGTAAAGTTTCTTGAAGATTCTTTTAGCTCGATCTGGTGATAGGCGGAAGCCAAATCTAATGTACTAAACATTTTGGCACCACCCACTTTAGTTAATAGATCTGAGATATTAGGCAGGGGATATCTATCACTAATGACACACTTGTTAAGCTGCCTCAAATCAATGCATAAACGCAATGACCCGTTGGGTTTGCGAGCAGCCACCACAGGTGCAATCCAATCAGTTCCAGTGACCTCTTCAATAATCCCTCCTAACTTCAATTTCTCCAGCTCACTTATCATTTCATCCCTTAAAGCTATGGGAACACATTTAGGCTTGCAAGTATAAGGTTGAGAATCAGCTCTTATGGGAATCTCCAGTTTGAAATCTTTGAGACATCCTAGTTCATCCCTAAATACTTTAGGAAATTGTATTCTAATGCGACGCAATAAATCAACATTAGAATCCGTTTGAACAGAACTAACCAGTTCCTTGAGTATAATAGGATTAGGAGAACCAGGATCAAGCATTATGTTCAGATCACCCTGATGGAACCAACTGATGATACTGTCCCCTTTTTGCGAAACATAGATCTTTCCTACAGTATAACGATCCTTATATTCTATGCGTCCTGTAAAACATCCCAACAAAGGTATGAGTTTACCTCCATACGCTAAAGGACGAATGTCAGCTCTTGACAACTGAACTTTGTTGGTTAGTTTTCCCAAATAGAAATTGCTAGATATAATTGTTATTTTGGCCCCAGAATCAAAAAGGACATCAGTTGACTCACCCTCAATAAACATTTTGTCAACAGGACAATTTCTAAGATCAGCTGTCGAAGTGACTTGACCTGTCCACAAACAAAATCCTCCTCCAAGGACTCATTATCAACAACTTTTACTGAAGCTGAGGGAATTTTACTTTTGCACAGATTAGAATAGTGACCCTTCTTCTTAAACTTTGAACATATAGCAATAAAAGCAGGACATTTTGCGTCATTAGCATAATGACCAACCTTGTCACATCTAAAACATTTAGGTACAAAAGATTTCTTTTTAGTCTTAACAGGATTATCAGAATTTGAGCCTTTTGATAAGTCACTCACAGCATTTTTAACAACTTGAACCGAGGGTTGTTTGTCTTTATTCAAGGTATCAACACATTTTAATGAATGTTCCACCCTCTTAGCTAGTTGAAGAACTTCATCTAAAGATGGTTCATCTTTTAACCACAATTCATCACGAACCTTCTCAATATTGCATCCAACCATGAATTGATCTCTGATTCTTTCTTCAATGGAACTATCAAATTTGCAAGAAAATGCCAGTTTTCTTAACTGAGTGACATACCCCTCAACAGTTTCTCCCTCATTTTGTAATCTTTTTGCAAACTGGTACCTTTCTAATATGGTACTAACTTTGGGCAAATAATGATTGTCCAATTTTTTCATGCAAATTTCAAACTCATTAAGCCCTCTCTCTTCTTCAGAACTAAGTTCTGCCAAATGGTCAAAAACATCTTGACCCTCTGAGCCAAGACAATGGAGTAGAAGGGAGGTTTTGCGTTCAGCACTTAAGCTAACACCACAAACATTAGCGTAACGCTCGAAAACTTTTTTCCACTTCTGCCATTTAATAGGAGGATCACCCGGAGTTGACAGAAAAAATGGAGCTGCAGTTACATTCTGCATCACTAAAATTAAATAATGAATTACCAAAACCTTGACTCTCCTTTAGAACCAGTAAGCACTTTAGTAAGTAAAGTAATGAAAGAACAGTGTGAAGTAATAATATGAATAAAATTAGATCACAACAAGATATACATCACACTACAATGGCAAAAGAAAATAATTAAAAATAAATAAATAAAACCATCCACTAGGTGGTGCTGTGGAAATAAAGTGAGAAGAATAATGGGATGGATGTTTGGGTGTCAGATGCTATGTCCAACAGAAGAAATGCGCATGTTATTGATAGGTAACACACCCTTAAATATAGTTTCACACAAGAAAGTAACACGTTTTTTTTTTAAAACCAAGTTCATGCCTAAAACTACAAAGATGGTCACCACGTTACGTTTTGAGTGTAACTTGACGTCACAACGTTGCGCAGCGCCGTCTAAGGAGAGCATGTTGCAGAGAAGGCGTTCAGACTCAGAATGCCCAGCATCGAAGAATTACTCGAGCACTGACGATGAAGAGGGCACTCGAGTTCTAACGCGAGCCAAGAAGAATGGGCACTCGAACTCCGGTAGGACTTGTTTGTGTTCAAAAGTTTCCACAGACGTTGTGAAATAAGCAATACTTCACGAACAACTGTTAAGGTCGATGAATATCCTGTGAAGTTGGTAGCTTTACACAACGTGAAAGAAAAGCGGCATTAATTAAAGTCTTTTGAGAAAAGCGGCAATAATTAAACTCAAAAGACTCGTTCCCCAAAATGTAACTGTCACATCATACAGCCGCTGGTGCAATCATAGCACGGCAAACAACATAACTAATGTCATAAATAGCAGCCGCTGGTGTGATCAAGACACGAAAATTTAAATTAAAGGCAGTAGGTTTAAGTCATATCAAAATGAGGAAACCGTTTCATGAGATGTCACCAAACTAAATTAGCTTCCAAGGTTGTCTTGTAATACTTATAACACAGCCGCTGGTGCGATCGGTTTATCAGCCGCTGTAGTAACTTGAAGACAGTTGTAATATTTTATAATGCAGCCGCTGGTGCGATCAAAGCACGCCCATTTAGACTAAACAAGTCTGAATTATCAGCCGCTGGTGTAATCACAAACACAGAAAGAAGATGGAAACAGTATCTTGAAGCCAAGTGCTGGATATTTGAGATTGTTGAGATTGTTGAGCCTCTCTTTTCCTCAGCTGCCGACTACGCCAATGTAAGATTCAGGTTTTGAAGAAGGATGAGGCTGACTCAGTATTATAGTTGAAAGGAAGCTTAGGTTTATTCCAGGAAAGAGAGACACATCCAGATCCCATCCAAGTCCAGAGCAGTCCAGAGCAGTAACAGTCTCTGCTTCAAAAACATACATTCTAGTCACTGTGGTTACAACATTGATTCTATGATGTCACACTGTGCACTCCACAGCTAATTCTGAGAGTGAAGGATGCTACATTGACTTTATTTAAAAAGTGATCACAGACATTGTGGTCCGCTGTCCCCATCAGGCCACCAACCCTGTGACGCCATACAATTTTAGTGAATCGCAATTTGCGACCTACCTCATGATGGAGCAAGGTTTCATACGTGAAGAAACTTGATCGGACTCAATTCTCTCGAAATAACATGTCATACATTAAACAACATGGTTTGTAAGTACTAATAATTGCACCACACAGCATTTCAGTATCTATGGGAAGCTTTTCAATGTGCTTACTAACCAGTAATTCGAGTGTCTAAAAATGGCTGCTGAAAAAGCGGGAACTCTTCTGCGCATGCGTCTACTACATCTACGTAGTATGACGTTCTTTGCTTTTGGTGGGAAATCTTTGCAGCTGCGCAGTAGTGTCTAAAATGGCCGCTTTGAAACTCACATGCTAATGCATATGCTTTTGCTTGAACTAAACCTCGCGTGTCTTGCTAATCTGCTAATGCAATAGTTAAAATAAAGTAATGGGATTAGAGTAGAAATAAGTGGTAAACAGTGCATTTATTTATTTTCGTATTCTAATGTGTCTATCTTTGACTTTATTAATAGCTCGTATTTGGGCCTGAAGGGTGTCTGAATTCTCCATCTTGGATTCACTGCATGTGCGCACTTAAGCTCTGAAATCCTTGAAGTCATGGCATTGAATGTCTGCCAAATCCCATCTTAACCTCGATGCGCCTGGGAACCTCACCTCTTGACCCGGAGAGAGGAAGAAAAACAAGTGTATAAATTGTATACATTGCATATGAAATGAAATGAATATTGTTGGGTCGAATAAAAGCTTAGGAAAGTAAATTATGGGCGGGAACATAGATCAATTAAACTAAAGGAAAATGACCTCATACTAGTATGGTGTGATGACCTCTCCCTATCTTACTGACCAATTAAATGAATGGAATACATACATTTGCAACATTGGGGGGGTGGTACATACCCTGGAAAATGGTATAACTAAGGTAGGCTTAGTCAGTTAGATTGTCCGACTTGTCACAGACCTGTCACTGACCCAACGTATGCTGAAGAAGATTGTGGATGCCGCAGAACTCAGAGGGCTGGTCGAGCACTTCGAAAGTAGAATCAGGAGATTGCTGAAGGAGAAGACTGTCCATCTGGAAGGGAACAAGAGTAGCTGCAGAGAGGGGTGTGACGCTGGTGTTGCACTTAGAAGAGGTTACCTGTCCTCTCCTGCACCTGTCCTGACCTGTCGGCTCCTGTTTGTCGGGAGCCCTTTCTTTCCAGCCCTTGGCCAGGGGTTGGTCCTCACACCATTCTAGGTAAATATAAATCTGTGTGGTATGTCTTTGTACCGTTTCCTTTTCTCACCCTTCCCAGGTACCAATGTCTAAAAATGTTGCTAAGTCTCTAAAGATTTTTCCATTGATCATTATTTTCCTACTTACAAAGTTATTAATCGACATGTATTGGTATTTGACTCACAAAATATTGCATAGATAAAGTGTTAAAAACATTCCAGAATCTGTAGTCATTCCATGAGAAAAGTAAATTGTTATTCTATACCTATTATTCTAACTATCTGATTCATTGACCTAAGAAATTAGAATATACAAGTGACAAGGAATTGGTAAGTTATGGTGTACAGGTATAAAGTATAAACTCCTGATCGGCAGAAAATAGATTACCGGTTTAAAGTGTGTATGTTTATGGACCCAGGTGAGTATGATGTTTTAGAAATATACTAAACTGGTAATCTCGCGCCATCACTCATCAGGTATGTTAGATCTCGACTCCCTACATTTCGGAACTTTGTGAACAGACTTATTAGTACGTAGGTCGGGTCTCAAAATTATTTTACATTCACAAAATGTTGGTGCCAATCTACAGCCACTTTATACAAATGGAACTTTCATACATTGAAATAGGTAGGAGGAAACAAACTAATTTTTTTTTTTTCCAATGGTGGTTATTTAGCTGGCCAGTGGGGAAAAGGAGTCCCTTCACTGTCTGGCCAAATTTCATTGTTTACTAGGCCGCTAGCTAAATAGTGGAGATTCTGCACCGTTTATCCACCAGCCGTACAACTAATAAGAAAACGTCACTATTTAACCTACTTTGGGCTAAATAACAGATTATGCATTATATGTCCAGCAACAATGCAAATAGCAAAATGAACTGTACTCTTTACCTGGCCTGTGGCTAAATAGTAGACATCATGTACTGTTTGAATGGCAGAGTAGAAAATAGTAAAGATATTCATTATTCACCTGGCTAAATAGCAAACTGTATGCACTGTTTGCCCAGTAGCTATTAAAATTACGAGGAAACTTCACTTTTTACCCAGCTGCTAGCAAAGTAGCAGACATTATTAACAGTTTGGCAGTGGGCTTACAAATAGCAAATAAAAGTCAATATTTACCTCTCAGTTGCAAGATCCTGAGGAACAGTACCCCCAGAGGCCCACCTTTCAGCAGCTCCAGCTCTGTGTTGTGGTCACCAGAGTAGCAGTGAGGCCAAATAGGGTAATGGGGTGAAGGGATACAGGGAAGGTAGGCCTGGGAGGGAGACCTGTGGGAAAAATATAGCTTCAATGAATAAGGCACAGCAATAGAAAAGATTAATATGGCTAATAAGTCAAAGCCCTCTAGGCATCCAAACATACAAATAATAAGGCTCAAACAAAAACTTGGCAAGGCCAATGAGCCAAAACACATACACACACACTAGATACTCGAATGAATGGTGAGTACTTAGAACAAAAGCGACCTGCAAAGCACAGATCAATGCACATTTAACTAGAACAATTGTAACCTTTCTTGTAGGCCAGGGAGGAGTTCATGTAGCCATGCTGTGCAGAAATCTGCAAAGTGCAAAAATAACTCTGCAGCGATACGCAAAGTGTTTATGGTGTTGGGGCCTACTTTTCCAAATCCCTGCTAATCTCTTTAATCCTACCCTTCTGAAAGTTATTACCCACCATTTTGTATTACCTTACCCTGTGTCTTCGTGCTTTTGTATTTTATGTTTTTTACAATTTATTTTTGTTTTTGTGTCACTTTTGTACCTTTTATTTTTTGCTTTACATTCTTCTTTTTTCCTTCTTTCCTTTTTACTTCTGTTTCTTCTCTCCCACCCCCTGGTCCATTGCAGAGCAGGGGAGTGGCAGCGCCAGGCCTCCCCTACCACCCCCGGGTTGTGAAGGCAGCACCAGGTGCCTACCTTGTAGTCGGTGGCGGCCCAAGTGGTTACAGCCTGCACCATTTTTTCCGAGGTGGAGGTGGATGCTCTTGTTCTTTTATATGCAGCGCCACCTCCCCTCCATCCTGGCAGCAGGCATCAGGCATGGAAGTGGGTACGGCCTTGGGGAGTGTCGGCCACAATAGGAGAGGGTGCGCTGAGCTGTGCAATGCAGTGGGGAGTCCGTTGCACCCTACAGCAGCATATGCATCGGTTGGCCGACATCCTGGATAGGGAGCAAGACCTACTCGACCTGTTAGGTGTCGAAGTCACAGGGCTCGGTGAGTGATAATTATTTATTTGTTCTGCTATGCTAACATTTTTTCCCAAACAGCAAGCATGCTGCGTGCTTACACTCAGATAAGTGAAGTTAATGTTACAAATATGTATTCTTCATCCAAACAGGTGCTCGGCAGCGCTACCTAATCCTACTCGTTGGTGCACACTTGGGTTCATTATTCAAGAAGTCATGCAGAGACTCCTCTGTCCTATCTCTAAGATACTGGTAGTTATTATTAATGTGTTAGTGCATTCTATGTGCTTTTTGTTTTTGCAGCTCGTACAGTCCCAACCTCATGCAATTTCCCAGTGATATGTAGTATGCATACATCTATGCATTGAAAAAAATGCAGACTGAGTTAGCCCGTCAAAGGGGGTTAAGAGACTGAGAGAATGAAATCAGAAGCAAAGATCATTCATTGCAATTTATTACTAGTTCCAAAATGTAGTTCAGGAAATTTAGAATAGGGTTAGGAAATTAGGAATAGGTCCACAATACTAATAGAGAGTAGATCTGATTTAGAAAAGTTAAATATGACTGTGTTTGCCTCTCCCTATCAAAATAATTTTGGGGAGATTAACTATCGCTAATCTCTTTTTTATTTTATTTTGTTTATTTCTTTCATCAACATCCAGGGGCAAGAGGGATACCACCCAGGCGCTGGTGAGTGAGGGAGCTGGCGGTGCCGCAACAAGTACTGCTGGATACAGCTCTGCTGGCCCCAGTTAATCCTCCTGTTGTTAATATTATAAATATTTCCCTAACGTTTACCGCTCCACATTTAGAATGATTTTTTTTCCTTTTTACTGTGCCTGTCTCCAAATCTTTTCCAACTTCTCTTTGATCTATCTGTTTCTAAATTCTTCTAATCCCTGCGTTATCCTATTTGCTTATTTTTCTTTATTTCGAGTCTGTACTGGACTTCAAACTATCTATAGCTTCCTTTTTCTTCTGCCTTGTCAGTAAACTTTCCCTTATCCCTTATATATCTTCTGAGCTTGTGGTACTGCAAGACTCAGAGAACCCATTTTAGGTCAGGTATTTTATTGTGCAGATGAGCTCACATCTTGTTATGAGTGTCCTAGGGAATGGTTAGTGGGTGACCAAAAAACATAAAGAATAAGCATTAAAACAGAGAAACAAGCATGGGCCTCCCGAAGTATACCTCAAGGGACTGTGTGTTCAGAGTTAATCATGTAATGCAGGTTCTCCTATGTGTGCTCTGTGTTTGAGATCTAATTGCTAAAAGTGGGTCAAAGGCACATGTGTGGAGCATCTGAAAGGCACATCTGAGAGCACTACAGGTCCCATGCGCAATTGGACCCAGGTCGGGGCAGATCTAAAAACAGTAACACTCATAACAAGATGAGACCTCTATTTCTATATCTACTCCTTATGTGACCAGTTCCCCCTCAGGTGCAACACTAGGGACCATCTGTGGTATGAAGGGGGTGCGATCTAACTCTTTAGAAATTGACCTTTTTAACATTTTATACATTCATTCATGTTGTTTGTTCACTATTTATGTTATCTCATCGGTTTTGTCCTTAGTCTAGGTGTTCACCCCATCTAAGGGTCTGTTATTATTTTAGGGTATGTTCCTTTTGGTATTGTAGTGTCACTTTCGAATTGTGTTTTATAATTATCTACCTGCTTTTTAGGGCTCGCCTGCTGATGCGCTTGCGCATAGCTGGCAAAGCTCTATTGTGGCTTATCCAGAGTTTAACCACTGGCGATTCCATGCAGTGCATGTGCTTTTTAGGTCATTGCGCAAGCGCACGCCCTAAAAAGCGCGTGCACAATGCCACCAGCCGCCTGCCTGCCTCGCATTAGCACATCAAAGGCAGTCCAGCCTCCCTCCCACAAACATAATTATTCACGGCCGGCCGGCCGCACTTTCAGTTTCTCGCCGCCAGGCCGTGTCTCCTTTTATGCTCTCTGATGCTTGTTTTTTTTTTTTTACTTGTTTTGTGTTTGCTGGTTTTTTTTAAACTTATTTTGTGTTTGCAACACAAGATGCTGGAACGCTGACAAATGATATCATTCAAGACAGATGCCTGCCTCGGGGAGCCATTTCATGTCTTCCTGTTTCTGCTCTCGTTTCAGGAACAATTGTAATTGCCACAGGATCTGTACCTGTGTAGTGTTTTAACCCCTGAACCACAATGGCAAGAGCTGGATTTCACTGAACATATGCTGCGTTCAAACAATTTGCAATACAAATACCCCCGCACACGTGCCTGTGTATGCATTTGTGGACGTATAGAAATACCAGCGTATGCATAAAGAGATCCATGCACAGCAACGAGCACGGTTTAAAATGTAGATAGCAGAGGTCGGTTGCAATTTTAGTTCACTCTGGATGTAAGGATATTGCAAGCAAATGGAGGAAAGCGTAATTGAAGCGAAACGAATGTTAAAGAAAAGACAATTTGCGGGTTTTTAGCTAAAAAGCATACGCCGTTCCCACATTTGACCGCACGTTTTATTTTTACCCTTACATGTTAATTTGCATGCAATGCACGGTTAGTTAGAGCGATACTATTTTAGAAATGCTATGGTTGCAGCGTTTTGTATGTTGTGGCAAGGTAGGGAGCAGAAAATGGAAGACACGTACTGGAGAAAATAGAGTATACTTTATGAAAAATTCAGGAATTAATGTAATGAGAAGATGCTTAATGAGGGTGATGTATTGTCGCTGGTGTTGGAAATGAGTCCAGTGTATTAATGGCCGTGTCTTTTTACATTTGCATTGTAAAGAAGCAGGGGATGTTCAGCCAGTGTGCTCGCATGATTAGATGAATGCTTTCTCACACTTGTGTTAGCTGGGGCTCGGCTTATTCAGGGCAGCAGTAACTGCCTGTTTCACATTCCTCAGAAATGCAATTAGTTTGCATATATTTATGCTAACATTCTAGACTTATTTCACACGTGGGCCTAAAATGTGCACTTTTGTTAAAATACAGAGGAAGCGGTCTTGCACTGTGTATCTATCGTATAATTATTGCCAATTCAAATAACAAAATTAATACTTTTATAATTTGGAAACCTAAACAAAAATTAAAAAATATTTACATTTAACACGCCAAAAGCTCAAACTTTTCTATTGCGAGACCTATTGCATTTCCAGTGCTTGTTTGTCCTGTGCCCATTTCTGTTATGTGCCCATATTGTCATGCGTATATATTTATATTATCTATGTTACACCTCTCTGCAGCCCTGATGAAGTTCCATCATGTTTGAACGAAACGCATTGGCTGAGGCTTTTTTCACATACCTGTTGGAATATCTGAATACAGAAATTTTTTGCACAAAAGGGAAATGACTACTTGTTGTGACTGAAACAGACAACCAAGGTTGTGCCCTGCTCCATTTGTTCTCAAATTCTTGTATATCGTCATGGCATTTTGCATCCTCAAACGGCAGGTGCAGGAGCAGTTTGTGCACACCAAATGTGATTACTTCACCAATTATTTTTAATGGGAACACAGCCGAGAGTTGCGGCCATTGGAGTCCACTGTTGATCTTTGTCCTCCATGTATCATTCATAATATTCATCTGCCTTGTAGTCAGGGTAAAATTGAAAGTGTTTTTGGAGAAGAGCAGGGACATTGGAATAAGATAATTGTCTATTACAGCTGCCCCAGCTGCAGACTGTAGATACTAGAAAAGTACGACTAACGAAGAGTACAACTAGGGTGCCAGCTGAGGCATACCTCCATTCATTTGTTTAGCACAACAAGAGAGAGAATACTACTCCATACTGCATAATACCTATCTCATTAATGGGAGGTGATGTATTTTTATTTTTCTACAGAAAGTGTCTGTTTAGTTACTTTTTACTAGCAATTACTTCAGAAGAAAAACAAATAACAGTTATATAAACTGGTGTGCTGCTGTGTCACCCACTTAGTGCATTTGCCATTTTCCTTTATTTTTATGAGAGGCATGTGCGAGTAATGGCTGTGACTCTAATCCCATCAAATTGAATGGTCCTAGGGGACCATTAATGTACTGCTACTGTGCCACCCACTACATCATTTTAAACAGGTTTTTTCGCACAAAGCATTTTTTACAATTTGTTTTTATTCTTTCTAGCTACTCCTGGTCACCATCATCCATCTTGCCAGGATTAGCAGCCCGGTTGTAGCAGCAAAAGCTGGAGCCGAGTACCAGCAGCTGGTGGCCTTGGAGGAGGTGGATGAGGAGGCATCTGCCCAGGGACTCAGCCAGTCTCCAGAACCAGAACCTCCAGCTTCTTCTCAATCTCAACATTGGTGCTGCAGTCCGCTGACAGCTGCCCACCATCAATCATCATTCACTGCTGCTTCCCGCACAAACCACAAATTACGGCGCAGTGCCCGTTCGAGGCTGGCACAGATGGTAGCCCGGCAGAGACAAATAGAGAGGCACCTCAATGAGCTACTGAGCCTGACCACCATGCTTAGTAATGCCCTCTGCCCCTTTTTAGGCCGAGGTAATATCCGGTCTGCCGAAGGCAGACCGGAAGTCCGAGATTTAATGTTTCTTAGTGTGGCTATTTGTCCGGCCTCTTTTTTTGCCTCTCTCCCATTGGCTGGCTTCCTAAACGGAAGCCAGCCATTGGAGGAGAGAGCCGTCCCTCCGAATAGGCTCCGTCTTTTTCGGATTTGGGGGCGTAAAATTTGCTGTTCTTTAGATAGTGACGTCGTCCGTCACTCAGGACAGCAAAACCACGCCCCCATTCCGAAAAAGACGGAAACTTGCGGCCGCCATTTTTTTTTGTCCCGAAGACGAGCTGCAGGACTCCCTTCATCCTCGCCTGTGCTGCCATGCTCTATTCCGCCTTGTACCAATATCTTATTCACTGTCCCTTCGTTATGTGGTGCCCCTGGCCCTGACTTGTTTGTACTCTGCAGTGATGGCTTGCAAGCTAGAAACCCTAACCTGGAGACGGACGGAGAGACTGCTCTGTTGCGGACGCCATTTTTTTTTGTCCCGAAGACGAGCTGCAGGACTGCCTTCCTCCTCGCCTGTCTGTGCTGCGTTCCAAGAAGAGGAATACTGAGGTAAGGACCTGCAAAGGGACATGTGGCAGGAATTGGCCCTTCACAAGGAATCTCCAGTGCTCCCAGGGCCCTGGGCTTCAGGTGGCAGGGCTAAAAGGCAGAGGAACTGCTCCCGCTTCAAGCGCCTCTGCGGAGTTAAGGGCCAGAGAAGTTCTAAAATGGCGGGCGGGCGGGAAGCCAGCTAGGCAGGATGCCCTCAGGAGACAGCCCTAGCCCCCCGCCACCCCCGCCACCTTGCCTGCAGGGCCCTGGGAGGTATCCAGAGTCCCGGTAGGATCAGGGCAGCAAGATCAGCGCAGCGGCAATGTCCGGCACCTAGAAATCCTTTTTATCCCCCAAACAGTCCCTTTGAAGCATACTGCCACCCAATATAAACATGATATATATGAAAAAATACATAATATACCTAACAAATAAGTGAAATATGGCCCAACAAAGTTACCCGATGTTTCTGGTGGCATTTACAAGATTCTCCCCCGAACATCTCGATAGAATGATTGAACCATAATATTTACTTGTGTGCTTTGTTTACTGGCCCAAAATCACCCTTTTCCCGCTTCACTGCACCCTGGGACATAACGTTTACGAGAATAACTAATGTGCGGGATTTTGTAATCGAGGTTATGGTATGTTTTTTGAGGTTTGTGTAATTTAAAGGCCGCTACACCCACCAACAGAGGTGTGAGCGTTAAGAGCAGGACACGCTATCCACCAGCCGCACATGCCGGGTCTGACTCACAGAGATTAAGATGCAGAAATCTAACAGAGCGTTGCACAGGACAAACCATGCGAAGCCTCCCATGCAGCTGCACCGTGATTACAAAAGCTGCTTCACAGGGGCGAAGAGTGCCGGGAAGAGCTTCTCAAGTGGAGGAGGGTGGGCTGCGCCCCTCTCTCTGGCAGCCCCGGGCACAACCCGATCCATTACTGGTGCAGCGCCTGCCGCAAAAGACTTGGCGCTTTACTGGCATCAGGGGGGTGAAAGGCGAAGTTAATTGTGTCGGGGTTTGTGCCGCTCACCTGTAAACTACGCGCACATCTCCCCAACATAGCTCAACTCTCTTCATCTCCCTCACACGCTGACCGCAGGGCAGAGAAGGCAAAAGAAACGGAAAATAAGATTCCATATAAATGTTGCATTTTCAGAACAAAACCCACTTAGATTTGTTTCGCCAAAATAAAGCATTTTTTGCTCAATGGATTACATGCAAAGCAGGAAAAGTCACTTTTATAAGAAATGCGGCGTCCCTTCATATTATAATTGACGACAGCAGGCACGGAATTGTCTCCTGGCGTGTAAATATATAGTGTTATTATTGATCCGTACACTTACATTCAGTGCATAGTGCTTTGAAAGAACGAACCGTGCCAGGAGTCAAGCTTGTAAACCCCAGACCGCCACTGCAAGAACATTAACCCGCTGAACTATCTGGCTAGGAAATTCGAAAGGTAGGCTGCTTTGTGCAGAGCTATCCAGTGCACATTAAACGACTGTTCAATCTTGCTGTGATTTGAACAGGTGAACCGCATCTCACACACACTCATCTGGAGCAGGTGCATTAACCTGCTGAGCAATCCTCCTGGGATGGGTGCAGGTGACATGTACGAGTCGCTGCACACTGACCTATGCAGCTCTCGGCCGCGCTGAGACTGAAACCTGTTGCAAGTCAGACATATTTCCGCAGCAGACTCTCAACCGAGTGAGCGTTCAGCATGTGGAGGAGTCTGTCCCACACGCAGTCCGAAGACTCACAGACAGCACAAGTCCTCTGGCCTTTGGGGATTAGGCATCAAGTTATTTAAACAACTTCTTTCTTTGGCCGCCTTCGGCCAGGACACCACCAAGGTGAATTCAGAAACAGAAGCTTCCAGAGCCCCTTGCCCGGAGCACGACAGGCGCTGTACAGAATCCACATAACCGAGAGCGCACGTCCATCCGCACAGGCCAGCCAGCCTGGGACTGGTGCTGCGGGCGCACAGAGCACTTACCGGAGTCCAGAAGGTAGGGCGGCACGGTGCTGGCCGCCAGGCTCCACCAGACAGCGTGCAGCAGCCAGAGCTGGCCCCTGGGCCGCCACTCCGTCATGGTCCCTCCAGCGGGGCTCTCATAAGACAATGACAATGCCATTTATTTAACGATTAAGCTATTGGCAATGTAAATGACAATACCTCTGTGTGTGTATGGGTGGCTCTGTATGCTTATGTGGCTGGCTCAGTATGTGTGTTTGGTGGCTCTGTATGTGTGTGGCTGGCTCTGTATGTGTGTATGTCTGTGGCTCTGTATGTGTGTATGTCTGTGGCTCTGTATGTGTATGTCTGTGGCTCTGTATGTGTATGTCTGTGGCTCTGTATATGTGTGTGGGTAGCTCTGTATGTGTGGCTCTGTATGTGTGTGTGCGTGATTAACTTTGTGTGTGTGTGGCTGTGTGGGTGGGTCTGTATGTGTGTGTGGTCGACTCTCTCTATCACTATCTCACTCTCTCTATCCCTACCTCACTCGCTCTCTCACTACCTCACACACTCTCTCTCACTAACTCACTCTCTTTCTCACTACCCCTCCTTCACTACCTCACTCTCACTAACTCACTACCTCACACACTCTCTCTCAATAACTCACTCTCTCTCTCACTACCTCACTCTCACTAGCTCACTCTCTCTCTCTACCTCCCTACTCAACTCTCTCTATCTCACAACATCACTATCTCACTACCTCACTAACTCTCTCAATACCTCATTACATCACTATCTCTCCCTACCTCACTCTCACTACATCACTCTCTATCTCACTACCTCACAACTTCACTATCTCTATCTCAATACCTCACTCTCTATATCACTACATCACTCTATCTATTTCTATCTCACTATCTCACTCTCTCACTTTCACGACCTCACTCTCTCTCCATCACTACCTACCTCACTCACTCTCTCTAACTAACTCTCTCTATCACTCTCACTACCTCACTCCCTCAACATCGCTACTCCACTAAATCTATCTCACTAACTCACAACTCACTCTATCAAAGCCTCAAATACCTCACTCGCTCACTACCTCAATCTCTATCTCACTACCTCACAACTTCTCTCTCTCTCTCTCTCTAACTCAATACCTCACTCTCTCTATATCTCACTACCTCACACTCTCTTTCTAGCTCACTAATTCACTTTCAATATCTCTTTCACTACCTCACTCTCTCTCCAGCTCACTACCTCACAACCTCACTCTCTATTTCTATTTCACTACCTCTAACAACACTATCCCTCACAAACTCACTCTTGGACTACCTCACTCTCTCTGTCTCACACTACCTTACTCTCTATCTACCTCACTCTCTCACTACCTCACTCTCTCTACCTCACTACTCCACTCTATCAATCTCACTACCTCACTATCTGACAACTTCTCTCTCTCAAAACGTAACTACCTCACTCTCTCACTACCCCACTCTATATCTCACTACCTCACAACTTCACTCTCTCTCTATCTCTAACTCACTACCTTACTCACTCTATCTCACTACCTCACTCTCTCTCTTTCTATCTCACTAACTCACTTTCACTCTCTCACTACCTCACTCTCTCTCTATCTCACTACCTAACAACATCACTCTCTGTTTCTATCCCACTACCTCAAAACATCCCTCTCCCTCACTAACTCACTCTTTCACTACCTCACTCTCTCTCACTACCTCACTCAATATCTACCTCACTCTCTCTCTCACTACCTCACTCTATCTCTATTTCACTACCTCACTCTCTCTCTCTCTATGTCACTACCTCACTCTATCTCTATCTCACTACCTCACTCTCTCTCTGCTAATGCAATAGGTATCGCATATGCAAGCAAACAAGCTATTGCCAATACAAATGACAATGCCATTTATTTAGGGAAACAGAAAAAAAAATAATGAGCAATGCCAATAGCTCTACCTATAATATTGCCGAGACCATTGCATTGTAAATGCTTGTTTACCTTTTGTTTTGGTTGGTGGGGCTTGGTTGTTGTTGTGGGTGGAAAGAGTGGAGATGTGGGAGTTGTTATAGTTTAGACTACTATTTTTCTGGACAATGGACATTTTGGTTGGACAATGTCTGGGGATGGGGAGATTTAATTTGTTTGCGGAGTATGGTAGACCAATTGAAGGGGTGGCTTTTTTATTATTTGGGGTTAAATAATAAATATTTATGTTAAGTTATTCATGCCTAATCTAGGCTTTTGGGGTGTTTCACCTTTCACTGCTGCCTTTTAGTGCAACCTGTTTTTAGAATGTGCTCATAGTGTATAACAACAATTAGGTATGTGCTATGACTAAGTGGTATCCTTGTCCTACTACTCTCCTGGTATCTGCTGTCTGCAACTATATTGACCACTGGGGAGGGGGGGGGTGATGTTGCTATTACCTATATTGCCTACAACAACTTAGTTAAACAACAAACCATAATTCTCTTACCAAATAGATGAAGCGAGGGCAGCAGTGTTTCCCAAGTCTTGTAAATCAAATAATGTTGGGCAGTCTGGCTAGGGGAATAAAGAAAGAATAAATAGGCATGGGATGGAGGCAGGCCCATTGTCTCTCCAATGTCCTTAAGGGGAAATGGGGGGAGGCTTTTTCACTGCACTCTGGCCCAGCTCCAATCCGGCAATCAATTGGCCCGATTCACAAATGTAAAATGCGACGAAAGTCTAACTTTATGACTTCCGGTATTCACAAAGGGCATTTACTACTCGTAAATGCCGTTTGTGAATACCAAAAGGCATAAAGTTCAACTGTTGGTATTCACAAAGGGCATTTACGAGTAGTAAATGCCCTTTGTGAATACTGAAAGTCATAAAGTTAGACTTTCCTCTCATTTAACCTTTGAGAATCAGGCCCAATGTGTCTAAATGGTGGGGCTATATTGGTCAGTCATACAAAAAGAACCAAAAATATTATAATGTTCCTCTAGCTATATATATATATTTTTTTTTTTAAGCAGTTCAGCGATGGAAATAGCCAGTTCTATGGTTGGTGTCCCAGGCCTAGGCCTAGTAGTCAGGGTAGTAGTAGAGTTCGTCCTCAAACTCAGGTGGTTCACCCAGAGGTTGGTCAGCTAACACACTACCACCATGAACAGAGTCTGAACAATCACCCTCCTCCTATTGCAGTCAGACTTCAGCTTTGGGATAATTCGGTGGTATAAAGTGCTGATTCATTTTGATCATGGTTAATCTCTCCACATTTAGGGGCAAGATACTGGTCCTTCTCACTGCGACAACTACATCAGCTGCACTGAACACACGCTTAGCAAACACCCTGGCTATCGGGCAAGCCAGATACTTTATTGCCAGCCTGATGAGCACTGCCCATTGGCGCCTCTTTCCATACCAATACACCATTCGATTTGATCAAGATAGTCCTCTGTTGAGTCATCCAGCTAGGTCTGGAAAGTCTTCTTAAAAGTCATTAGTGCTCTACCTTCCGCAACCTCATTTGCCTTCACCTCTGCACTGGACTTAAGCCCTGTCTTTAGAAACGAATCAAATGCAGATTTGGGGGCTGATGCTCATGTTCCAGTTGTTGTCGGTGTTCTTGCTGTTTGTTTTGACTGCTGTGAGCCAACACTGCCCTTGGGCTTTGAAGTTGAAAGCTGTTCTGCAGAACTTGGGCCCTGAAGGAGTGGGCCTCTAACTCCCAGCCGTTCTTTTTCTAGTTCACTGGCTGGCCCAGCAATTCACGTCTTATAGTTTGAAACATCCCCGTCTGAAAAAGGAATGCAAGTGGCTAGTAATTGTTTGTACTGTGGATCAAGAATTGTGGCACACATGTAATGTTTGGATGACACAATGTCCCTTTGTACCCTTGTATTAACAGATGTGGGAAGGAGTAAGCTCTCCACCAACTCATGCGCATCTTTTTTTCATCCAGACCTGTGTACATTTCAGACACCTTCTTTAGCTGTTCCTGTAGCATATGTAACAACGGGATTGCTTGGGCCATGGTACTGTTTTCCTTGCTGACTTACCGTGTGAAAACCTCAAAAGGAAGCATCATCTATGCCAGACATTTGACTAGGCCTCATTGGTCCATCTCAATGATCATGCTTTTCAAATTTGCATTCGCTCTTTGCATGACATACTCATTGATCGGTCTGTACTTCTCAAACAGACGTTGCAACATGTAATAAGTCGGGTCCCAACGATTTTGCACCTCCTGTATGAGTGCTTTAACTGGCATTCTCTTATCATGATGAATGATCCTCAACTGCTTCTGGGCTTTAAAAGAATGGCTGAAATGAGTGGACCCTGAAATATCCACCATCTGCCATGGCCTTAACATTATTACTGCCATTGTGTGTCAACAAATCCACTGTTAAGCCCGCTTGGTCACAGTCATTCAAAGACCTTGCTGTTAAAGTCTTCCAAGATGTTTGCAGCTGTATGGGATTTCTCCATGGCAAACATGGCTACTGTTGCATGCTTCTAGCACCATTAACATTTCTAGCCGTGTCAACACCTGCAGATATCATTTCTCTAACCCCCACAAAAGAGATCCAGTGTGCAGAGATGCACATATGATCAGTGGCTTGGCAGCCGGTCCACATGTCTGTTATCAGGTAGATAGTGTGAGCAGCACTCTGCTGCAAAGCTTGACCAACCAATTCCAGCACGTCGTGATGTAGTGCTGGAATAGTAACTCTGGCAAAATAGGACTGGCTGGAAATATTCAATGTCTGGGTAGATGTCTGCCACCAATTCTAAAAAACCCACCCCTTCCACAAAAGGAAAGGGTACGACATCCAGAGCTAGCATTTTAGCCACCTCTACCCTGTACAAACATGCTGTTGAGTGGTTGCATTCGTACTTCCCCTCCTGCCTAATAGTATTCTGGATTTATTTCTTTTCTGGTGCCACTGATGCAGGTGACCTATTCTTGAGACTGAGAGCAGAAGGTGGTAGGCTCAGCGGGGCAGTCACTATATGCCCTTGCAATGGTGTCTGGACCTGACTCTGGTGCCATTGTGATGTTGCTGATCCTGGCGATACTGCTGCACTGGTGGGCACAAGGCTGATTTGCATAACAAAAATGTCACCCTCTTCTTCACCTTCCACCGTGTCTGATCAGATTCAGATTCCCTCCTTTCACCATCTTCACCAACACCACTTGCAGTTTTTTGGCTACGGTGCTCCTCCCAATGGCATGTGTGGTGTGTTCTCAAATGGCTTATTTGGCCTATGCTACCATAGTTTGCACTAAGCTTACCCCGACTAACACTTGACTGCAAATGGAGCATATGACAATGCTCTCTCCTTCTCGCAAACCATAAAGAAGTCCAAAACTGGGGTGGTACACTTTCTGGCAAAGGTGCTATTGCCAATGACAGTCGAAGTGGTGGTAGGTGGGTGTTTTGAAGCTTTGCCTCTTCAATGTCTACTTCTACTGAGGTGGTTGTGGATGTAGGTAGCTACTGGGGCCTTGCAAATATGGCTGGTGGTGGTGGTGGTGGTATGTGTGCCACATCCCTCAGAGCAGGTTGAGATGGGATAACGTCGATCTCCACTGGGGCTGAGCTAACATCCATGATGACTGGCTCATTGGCTTCATCCGTAGATTCATGACTTTCAGTAACCTTCCTTTTCCCTAGCCTCTCCTGGCATGTCCCAGACTGAGACGGAATCTTAGTGGAGTCTTGATCTTCAGAATGGGAGCTTGGAGAAGAAGATGGTGGAGTAACCCTCCTTTTTCTTGCTGGAAATCTGAAAGGCAATGGATCTTCTGAAAGAGTGGCTTCTTCTACTTCCTCAGCATGAAGCTCAATGTCCTGAACTGCTCCTTCTTTGGGAGTAACTACTGGTTGCGTCTGTTGTTGTCCACTTATCTACGTTTTGTACAATGATTGGGTACTATTTTGCAAAAGAGATAAGTCTGTTTCAACGTAGATTAGAGTAGCTGCCTCTGTGCCAAACATGCGCTTGGGCCGAGGTTGAGGTGGGGCCGTTGATGTGGGAGTGCTGCTCCCAGCATGCTCCCCAGAGGCTGGTGTGGTGGGCACAAGTTTGCCAAAATGGTTCTGGTCGGCATGACAGTGGTGGAAATCAGTGTCTTCTTCTCCTCCCCACTGGCCACTTTCTTGGCATTACTGTTTTTTGGGGCCATCTTGAAGCTGTCAGTTGACAGTGGCCCTTAGCTTCACAAGCTGTAGAGATGTTAGTGTTGTATGGTCATGCGTCACATAGTGCATTGGCCTTCTGTCTGGCAGTACTGTGGGTGATGTTGTCTCTTGTGCACCTAAAAGAAAAGAAGAAATAAGAACATTAGTGAAACACGCACTGTTGCAGTTGAATTAGTATTATCATTTAGTGTGCTTAGTTAAATTATAAATAATGAACAATGCAGTGTATCCATTCATAAAACCGTACTAACATAAACTTTCATGTAAACTCAGGAAGGACAAGAAAGATTAACAACACACAGATGTAACTGTTTCCTGTACATCCATCAATTTGGGAATATTATGCGGGACTCAGGGAGGTGCAGGTGACAAAAGAAAACTGACAATGGAATAATCCTTAGTAAATGAATGCTGCTGTGCACCACTTATAGCACATGGAGCTGTTGTCCAATGTTGGGAAAATGGGAAAAATAAAATTAGGAAAAAATGTAAAAAGTAATACTTTTTTCTACAAGATTGTACAAATATAAGTTTTGAAATTAAAACAATGGAAAAAATTGAAAAAAGGTGAAAAAATTGCAAACATTAACAAGAAGAAATGTAAAAAAATTATAAAACAAATTAAAAATTGTTTGTGAAAAAATGATCAACAAATAAAAATAAAAAATACATCATTTAATTGCTGATGTACTAGGGGAAGGGGACTACTACTTACTGTCATGAGAATTGGATTTGGAAACCACTGGGATTTGGGAGGCAAGGAGTGGTGCAGGTAAAAAATACAAAAAAAGGACATAATTATATATAAAACACTACATTAGTATGAACATTGAGCTACTGGCTTCAGGCCTAACACACAAAATGGCCACCAACAACATGGTCAAACAGAAAGCAAGGAGGCATGGCCACAACAAAGAACAAATGCAGGTCTATGGTAAAAGTACACTGACTGCCACCACAAAATGGCCACCAGCCACATGGTCAAAGAGCAAGTAGGGGGCTTGGAAAACAAAGAAAACATGCTGGCCTATGGGCACTGACTATACAAAGTGCCCCCTGGCCAATTGGCATGGGCAACAAAGACAAATGGTGGCCTATGGCAACCATACTCGCACACTGGCCAGACAATTGAGGCATGGTAACACAGTGCACACAGCATTAATTCAGCGATTCCAAAAACGAAAAGTAACTGGGAAAAATTTGATTTTACACCACACATCCTCCAAAGGCATCAAATATTTTTTTTTTGTAATTTAAACGAATGCCTCCCATGGCCTAAAGGATGTTTCGATTGAACAGACACCACAGAAACTGTTGTTTCTTGAATCCATGATTAATACTGTGCCTACTGGCTGGAAGGCTACATAGTGAATTAATTTAATATTGCTAATTTATTTTTAAAAAATGGAGTACATGTAGTGAACTGTGTAAACTAGGCTCCTAATGAAACTAGAGGCCACCCAGCACAATACATTTTTAAAACGAATACAAAAACAAATAAATCCTGGTGCATGGCCTCTATCAAACAACCAACACCCTTATACAACAGTTTTCTAACTTACTAGTGAAATCTCAAATACAAAATCCTTTACTCCAATGGTATATACGCACAGACAAGGAGAGTGTTCCTTCCAGCTTCAAATCCAAATGAAAAGTAACTGCTGGACAAAGCACTGGGAGGAGCTTGCTCAACAGGAACAGGAAGTTGGAGACTCTGGGGCACTTCCTTCCTGTTAGAAAGAAAAAGTTAAAAAGAAAAGACTCCTTGCACAATAAAGCAATGTGAACGGTCCATTTGAGAAGGCTTTTGACTCCAAATTATAATTTCAAACAGATTTAGATGTTTCTTGAGGAGAGAATACTCCACAGGTTGCAGCCATGGTCGATCGCGCTCACTTGCGATCGTGTGCATCGCAAAACAAGTGACGGAAGTTGCTGCTGCAGTCTAAAGCCTAGCTAACAACAGCAAAATCGCACAGGAGCTCGCGGGCAGCTACAAAGTCTTGTTGGTGCTCACGAGTGCCCGGCAAGTCTCTTGTCACTTCCCCACGCATGGGAAATCACTTTTTGAGTGCATGAACAAAAAAAAACCTCTGCTCCGTTGTAGAGTGCAGAGTTTATCGGTAACTCTGCGTTCTCCGCGGAACGCAGATTTGCCGAATTCCACAAACTCCGCGAGTGGAGTTTTATGCCAAGGCCTACCAATTCCCATGCGATTTATCGATCGGCTGTAACACTCTGAAAATACCACGTTTGTAACATATTTCCCACTCTTGGTGTGATGATGGCAATAAAACCTTATTTTAAAAAAAATAGAATTGCACTCAATTGTGAGCATGTTTTCCACTGATATTATTCTTCCTAGGGCATTAAAATTCCATTGTCAAGTAACTGGAAGGTTGTATTTGATATTGTAATAGCTGGTTATGTGCAATTAACAATGCTTCAGTCGAAGTTACAAGGAGCTCCGAAAGAGCAGGTTTTACCCAACAGATCTCAATATTAGAAAGGATGAGAGTTTGTGTCTACAGGAGGTGCTCTAACCTAATTAAATACCTGCCATTTCTTGCTCTCTGACATTATTCTGTGTCAATGTTTGCACAGTATGAGGCTCATCCGGACTATTTTACTTTGTACGGAGTATGTAAAACAAATTATGTGTTGGACTTCAGGCCCATAAGTTCAAACAGATGGCTTTGGTTACCTGTGTGGGCAAGGCATCAATTAACTGCGAGCAGGTACTACTTAGAAGCACTGAGTGAACCATGCATCTTGTCCTCAGACAGACATGGCATAGGAATGTCTTTCACACACTGCCACATCCTGCTGTAATGTTCAAGTTTTTTTTATATGTTAGTTTACAAGAGCAATGTTTTTATCTTAATTTGTATTTTTCGTACCTCAGAAAAGTAACAACCAGCCGATCTTTGCAAGGGTGCAAGAATATACTTTAAAGAGGACAGTAGTACTGTATGGGCTTCATCTCATTGACGGTCCATTTTCTCAACCTGAATATGTTATTTATTGGGGTATTTAGACAGAATATCAGAAACAAAAAGTTTGTGAGACAAAATATTGTGTCAAGAACATCGAGGACAAGAATATCGTGATGGTAAGTTTCTGTAGGTAAGCAAAGTTTTACTATATGTAATTCCACATGTATGTATCTTGACGATATATAGAATGTCAAGGTATGTAGATGTGGAGTTAAGAATAGTAGATCTATACTTACTTATTACCACTTACCTTCTTGATATTTCGGTCCTCAATATTTTTGACACAATATTTTGTCCGCACACTATTTTTGTTTCCGATATTCTGTCAGTGATCCATCCATACAGTACCATAAATACTACACACTTTGTTTCCCCTGTTAAATTCCAGCAAGATTTGCAAAGGGTGTCTACAGGTTGCAGTTGATACGACCCAATTTGGAATTTCAATCCCTGCTCAAGCAGAGGTTTCCACAGAGGGTAGGTAAACTCCAGCCACCTAGGAATCAGGGCCTCTATTTATTTTGCTTCCAAAACCTTTCACTCCCCTAAACAGTTTAAGCAAATTGTAGCCCATTAAGTACCCCACAAGGAATGTTTAGGCTCACAACGCAATCCCAGTACTATACTGTCTAGTACACGTATGAGCTTTAGACATGTAACATTTCTGTAAGTGAAAAACATCATTAATTTCCCTAAAATTCAATTTGCGCTCTCTCTAATTCAATCCTCAGCAAATAGTCCCTGTTGTCCCTGTTGTACCCTCAGCCCTGCACCTGATTAAATAAATGTAAGACGCATTCAACTAATGTGCTAATGTAATCCATCAGTAAACCACAGCAAGGTTGAACGTTCTTCTCATTCGTCTCCATTGATTCGCTGAACATTCCCGAACAAAGCATGTATAGATGTTTGTTTTTCAAAGGAAAGCAAAATGTCTCTTCACTGGCAGTAAAAACGTTATAATACAGACAATAAACTTCAAAATAGTAGACAATAATAACATTCATATTGCTTTTAACAGATATATTCCTATTGTCAATAAATAAATCAATCAGTGATCTTATAAAGCGTGACTACTCACCCTTGAGGGTCTGAAGGTGCTGAGTGGAATGGGGTTGGGGGGTGGGGGGGGGGGGGGGTTCAGTCAAAGAACTAGGTCATGAGGTCCTTCCTGAATTGCATCAATGGTGAACCCATACTATGAAAAAGTGAGCCATGAAATATAATGTGTATTGTTTGATTGAATGAAGAGTCAGTAAGGTTATTACCTGGTCCAGGGCACGTGAATCACTTTCAGGACCCGTTGTAGAATATTGTCACCAAAGGCAATAAAACTTGTTTGCCAACTTGCCTTCCTCTAGCCATATGGATGTAATGATGTTTGTAGGTGCGCATCTTCCCTTGGCACCATAAGGAGGGCACCTATAAGAACCTGCCCATACTCCTTGACCTTTAGTTTGGTGATTTATAATGGTATATGAACATAGCAACACAGTTGTCTTTATTTTCTATAACTTACGGGCTGTGCCCACTCCCGCTCTCTGATATTGTGGGCATTAGCATAACAAAACTTTTATCTGTGATTTTTGGGAGCAAAACCTACTGCAAACTCTGCATGGGTTCTTAAAAATTGATCAATAAAAAAGTATACATAATTATAACATTGCAAGTGATAAAATATTTCGCCGTAGTAAAGCACTGCAATTTCAAAGAAAGAGTTGCGGTCAATGATTGTATGTTAGAATTTTGTAGCCCGAAATTTTATGGCAAATGTATTGTGTTCTTAATATCAATTACAAAAGTATTGTTCCAATGGGCGTAAACATTTTATTATTAACTCCAATGGGGGGGTGAGCATTGTTTCCAGGACTATCACAAATATTGGCTAGTGTTCATATTTTTCACAGTAACTCAGAGTGCTCAGATGTGTGCACATCCAAGCAGTAACCAACACCTCTTTTACAGAAACTGAACCTAAGTGAAGATGTGGCAGGGGCCACGTTCATGGCGGCTGGGAGTTCCTCACCTGAACTGTTTGCCTCAATTATAGGTAAGTCGCACATTGCTTTATGTACAATAGGTTATTCTTCAACATCATGGCATAGTAGAGTCCATACTTTTCTGTCCGTGTGCACTGGCCCGAGTAATCCAAAGTTTTCTCATTTTTTGCTCTCTTAACAACTTAGAAACACCCAAGAAGTGGACATTGATACGTTTTTCAAAAACCTACTGATTTCATTTCAGGTTAAAAACGAACGGCTTTGGAAAGGATGATAAACATTTCTAATTTTTATAGGGTCTATCTAGTGACTTGGGCCATGCTAGCTGCTCATTTGTCTATGTGATAGCCCCCATATTCACAGTTGAACTGGCTGTGAACTGGAATGGCAGATGACGAATTAGGGCATTATGAAGTATAACACTTCACTAGACAGGCCCTTTAAAGAAAAACCTGTACCTCCGCCCCCAAGAAGTGCCAATTTTAATCCTGACACACTACCTCGTTGATAAATGGTTGCTCCACAAATTATGACAAATCATTTAAAGTTATAATCAAGGCCCTGTTAATTAGCAATTTTATATATGCAAATACACATTCCATTCTGCCAGCAGAAAATTTAGATTCACAACTACTGTTTGGAAATTTTGAAGAAGTACAATCTGAGACTCTTTGAGACGCTTAGGCTTGTTTCGACTCAAGGTGATGGACACCTGCCAGAGTTATCACCCAATCCTGAGCTCACCACACAGACTAAACTGTAGGTTAGACCAACTTTACCCCTGTGTGTATCCAACAGGCTGCATGAGCTGGAATGGAATAGTTGATCATGGGTTTGTAACAAGTGAACTCTACCACAGGCAACTGTAATCACTGCATGCCTGGAAGACAAATGTTGTCCTCACTGGATTGCCTTGTGGCAGGCCCGCTAAGACTGGAGTACCTAAAAGTGAAAGAAATCACCACAGCTGGAGCCTACCTCTGCCGACTGTAGTCAGTGCAGGCTGCATGACAGGTATTTTCTTGGTGGTTTTGCTAAAACAGTGTTACCAAAAAATCACAGGAATCTCCACAGCTAGACCTTGCCTCGGCCAGCTCTCATCAGTGCAGGTGACAGTTATACAATTAGCGGTTCTAATGAAACCCTTCCAGCCTGGCTTATTTTAACAGATAAGAGCAGGTATAGAACACTCTACAGTGTCAGATACCTAACCCCAATCCACCTGAACCAAATCACTCTGCACCAAAGACGACAAGCACATATTGCTCCTGAGATGCTGCGTGTGCATTGCATCCTGGAAGTCCACCCCTGCATCATCTCCCAGCATACTCAAAATTGATCACTCATATGTGGTTACTCATACTGGCATGACTGTAAGACAGTCCATCCCGGGGAGATCTTTGTCCTTCCTTTGACCTCTTCGAGTCCTCCTATGCTCACAAGAATCACAGTGTGGTCAGTACTAATTAGCATTCAGAACACATGAAGTGGTGTGAAAATTGTCAGCATTAGAAACTCAACATGTGGTCTGCAGACCAATTTACAGCAGCCAGCTTACTATAACTTGTCCACACACTATTTCTCACTCATCCTTTAGTCCATTAGTCTAAGCACTGTGACCCGAAACATGGCAATAACAGCACCACTCCAGTCACTCACACACCAGGTAGCCTCATAGCAAAATACACCACCCTGCCAACAAATCCCACCTTCATGGTGTAACTTGCAACTCATTAGATAATGCACTTTGGCAACCTGAATGGTGCTAAATAAATACAATTATGAAACAATACAATACGATATGTACAGACAGGCAAATGTTGCAGCATTCAGCGTGCGAAAAATTCTATATTGTACACTAACTCACCTTACTACTGATAGACCGCTGGCTCACCTGCTCAACATACTCACCTGGGCCCATATATCTTTACATTAAGCAGGTAAACCTACACACTCTATTCAATTGGAGTTTTTTTACCATTTGGATTTTTATACCATTTATCTTACCAATCCAAGTCACCGATACCTAAAGTCCTAAAGGATCAAGGGAGTTAGAGAGAAATAGATAGCAAGAATAACATTTAGCATTTCATAAATAACCACAAACTCGGAAAGGTTTTAAAATCTTTATCTAAGTAAATCTCTGAAAGACTTATAAAACATGAAACTCAAATTAATTTCTTATTATGTTTTAGACTAATGTAGATTTAAAACAAACATTTGCAATAACTTGGTGAGAAATGTGTCTTTAAAACACTTGAAGGTGGGTAAGAGAAAAAGGAAAACAGTACAATGACAAACCCACCCTTAATAGTTTCCTATTCCAGTGTGATGACGAACCCTGGTCAAAGGCTGAGACAATGAAATTAGATCCCAAAGTACAGGTGCCAGCAGAAAAGAACAGGGGCAAGCCAGAGTCAGAACCAGGACAGGATACGGACCAATTTGGATCAGGACAGGACCACCACAGGTTAAGACTCGCACCAGAGGTAAAGTTCAAAATGCCAGAGTTAAAACCCTCTCTGCAGCTAACAGTCGAACCACGATTGGGTCATCGATCTCCTTCCCAATAACCCCGATTGAATTATCGAATCTTCTGACAGAGTGCTCCGCCAGCAACTCTGCTCTCGATCACCTATTGAGGGCGTTGGGTCAGTGACAGGTCAGCTATTCGGACAAGTCGGACAATCTAGCTAGCTAAGCCTACCCTAGTTACACTATTTTTCAGGTCAGTGTACCACCCCCAAATGTTGCAAATGTGTGAATCCCACAATTTTATTGGATAAGAACAAGGAGTAACCATCACACCATATTTTTATAGAGGCAACTTGTCAATCATGTATTCATGACATCCCCTCCCATAACTTTATCAACCCACGTTCTTTTTATTCCTCCCGGTAATGAAATGTGTCAAATGTTTTATTTTAATAAACAATTTTATCAATTTAGCTTCCTCTGTCAAGGCAAGAAGTTCATTCTTCTCCGCCTTCCATGCCCGTCTTGGCCATGATTCAAGGCTACAGTTTTCTGTAACTTGTCGCGCAGTCGCAGTTTCTCTAAAGATGCAGTTCAGCAAAGCATTTAGGCCCATTCAGTTTATCATGTAAAAATAGAGAAGAACAGTTTTAGAGATACGGAATAAATAAATACACTGTATACTACTTCTTTCTACTCTGCTCCCATTATTTTATTTTATACTATTGCGTTAGAGATTATGCGAAACAGACAGCTTAGCAAGGCAGGGGTGCAAGCTTCTTGCACCTTAGGACACATAACGGCCATCTTAGTTCTATTGCGCAGAAGCAGAAGTTTTCCCTCCAAGCATATCACGTGGGCATGACAGACGCATGCGCAGTAGAAAATTCCGCATAGCAGCAGCCATTTTAGTGCAAGCGGATTATTGTTAGTAAAAGCACATTGACAAGCTTCCCCTAGATACCTATTATGTTGTGTAATGCAATATTAATAAGACAAAAACATGTTAATTAGTACATTAATGTTATTACGAGAGGGTTGAGTACAAGCAAGTCACTTTACGTGTAAAACCTTGCTCCATCAATGCCCTCTTTGATGAATATTTATATAATCACTAATTAATGAAACAGATGCCAACTTTACACTTCACCCATTTCAATTTCTTCAAACTTTGTTATTATTCCTCTCATTCTTCATATGAAAGTCTTTCACCTTTTTGTATAAATGTCCATTATATTCTTCTAATTCTATTTCATTGATATTTATTTTATTTTATTTTCTTTTTTATTTACTGCATATGTCTTCTTATGTTTACGACATTTACAACAAATTATTATTCCTAAAATCATTAGGGCTATTCCCACCATTGGCATCAGTATTTTACCTACAAAACCTTTCCCTATATTAGAAAACCAACTACTTATGGAGAAGAGACCATCCGTTAATCTCTTCCATGCACTATCAACCTCCAGTGGTTTAAGTTCTTTTTTTAAAAAATATGTAATATTCCTTACATACTTTTTCAGTTCTACACTTTTGTCAGGTATGTAAGTGCAACAATGTTGCGCCCTTATCATTCTGCAGACTCCGCCCTCTTTTGCTAATAATGTATCAAGAGCAAGTTGATTTTGTAAAACCATAGATCTTACTGCTACTAATTCAGTATTGATCATCAGAAATCCTCCAGCAGTGTCAGTTGATAAACGATCCACTACTGTCGACAACTTGCAAATTCTTTCAGTATTTAAAACCACTCCCACTGAAGGTATCAATGCACTAAATATGTCACCTACAATTCCTTCTATACTAGCTCTTTTACTGCGTATTAGTTCATTAGTATCCTCATTGCTTCCAGTGGTTCTATTTATGTGTATACCTTTGGAATACTATTCCAAAAAGCAACTCCCATACCAATGATCAGGCAATTTGTAATATGCTTTGTTCCCACAAATATAATAAAATCCAGGAAATACCGGTTCAGTTCCATCTTTGAAACCACAACCCCCAATTACTTTATAATTGTGTTCACATTCACTAGAACCAATGAATAGATTGTTATAATAACTTGTTCTCTCCCTGTGGAGACAGAGTTTCCCTTTCTTTTCAAAGTCCAGTAACATAGCAGCATGAGTCTTGCCATTCAAGGTGTATTCTTTATTTTCTGCCCATTCAGGAATTTCTAGTTTCTTTTCTTTAGCTTTTCTTTGGAAATCCTCTCTCCTTTTCTCAACTAAATTCAAAAATATTTTCTCTTCTTCATGTAAAATGCATGTTCAATTATTCTTGTGTGCCTCAGCTATATCTATTGTTAGAAAATATTTTCCCATATAACGAGCTATGTTACCTTTACTATGTACAGGATTTAGGTTACTATGAATAGGAAATTCAGAAAAAATCACATCTAAATTATAATAATAATATTGTAAGGGTCCTTTCTTGTAAAATAAACTAGCTAAAATACTACATGAAATACCATATGTCAGGGGCAAATGGTGATAAGTAACGCCTTCTGCTACAGACAATGGTAGCTTCATACACACATAGCAATCACTTATTTCCATTGCCTCTACATAATGTACTAATAAATTTGCAAATACATTCAAATGTGTTCTATTTCTAACTTTATCGTAATGCAATCCTTCCTCATCTGATGCTTCTACTTCTATTCTTTGCTGCCTAACATTGTCTATATTTCGATGTGTGTCTAATTTTTCAGGTGCTTCTACCTTCTCATGAAAATTTGTATCATTCTTCTCATTTTTACTCATTAGATAAGGAATAGCTATTGTCAATCCTAACCATATCATGAGTATTATTACTACACTACATGTGCATATTCTACAGCATGTTTTTAGGCAATTTCTTTTCGGTTTACCTTTAACAGTTTTATCAGCCATTTTTTGATTAAGGAGACTTAACCCCTCTTTGAGACTCTTTCACAGAATTCTAACCTGCGAATTTCAAGTTGGTTTTACTTCTCGGTCTGCCAGTTCATTAATTAGTTCATCATCTTCTTCATCCCTCAATTCTAGTTTTTCAAGATCTTCAAGAGTGACATAAGTCCATTCAGGGCCTCTGAACTTATTATTCAGTCTTTTCAAACGCGGACTTCTTTTTTTGGTTGTTCTGTGGAACACACAGTTTGACTTGATATTTTGTTTACTTGCTCTGGTTCTTCATTTATTTATTTGAGACGAAATTTTAATTTCTTAACAAAACCAGGCCAATTATCTCCTTTTCTTAATCTTTTAGCTGGCACTATGCTTTATTTTTCTTCAATTATTCCTTTGTTTTCATTCAGTTGTGTCCCTCTCTATCTGACTTGATCCAGGTTTTTCTTCTGTTTCTTCTGCCTGGATACTAATCTGACCTTGTTCAAGTATGTGCTGCAATTGACTCTGATTTGGTGTGTTTTCTTCTTCCTGAACACATTTGTCTACATCTATCTGATCCTGCTCAGGTATCTCGACCTCTTGCTCTTCTTCTTCCTGAGCTCTCGCCCTTTTACCTATCTGTCCCTTCTCAGACTCTGGAACTGTGACAGGTATTTAGAATGTCTGAGTATATTGATCTTTCCTTAACTGTTCCTCCTCAGAATTACTTTTGGCTTTGATATTTGTAATCAGAGTACATTCTTCTATTCCTGACTCAACCTCACTATCACTCTGTCTATCTAAGTAGGTTTGGCTTCTGGTTCTCACAACATCTACAGGAATGTCAATTACTGGAATTCATTCATCCTGAATAGTGCTCGGTCGTTCATCATCAACTACTTCAGAATCACCTTCTCGAGACTCCTCAGCTGCACAACCTTCAGCTTCAATTTCGTCAGGTTCAGCCACTCTTTTTGTATGGCTCGCATGAATCCAATTTGGAACTCCTTTAAATTTTACTGCTGTAGTGGTAACCAGTATCACTTTTGTTGGTTTTCCCAACCTTGGAGCTAGGCAAGATTCTCGTGCATGCTCCTTTATTACAACCCAGTCACCTGGAAACATATCGTGTGCTGGAGTTGTTTGCCTGGTGACTTCATCTTCTCCAACCTGGTGAGTGATAGAACAGAAGAACAGACTTGGTCAGCTAGTTCTTTGCAGTACTCTACTACTAAATCATCAGCTATATTTATCAACTTATGTCCTGGCACCCATGCCTGTCTCATTGCTCTTCCCATGAGTATTTCATGAGGACTCAAGACTGTTTTTCTGTCTGGAATGCTTCTGAGTCCCATCAGAACAAGAGGTAAAGCATCTGGCCACTCTAATTGAGTTGATTCATAAATCTTTCCCAGTCTTAACTTGATTGTGCCATTCAGTTGTTCTACCACTCCAGAAGCCTCTGGTCGGTATGCACAGTGCAGCTCTTGCTCAATTTTAAATGCTTCACAGATTAGACCAATTATTTCATTATTGAAATGTCTCCCTCGGTCTAACTCAATCGTTACTGGAAAACCAAAACGTGGTATGAGCTCTCTAAGTAGTAGTTTTGCTACTGTGATGCTATCATTCCTATGTGTAGGGTAAGCTTCCACCGATTTTGAAAATAGGCAGAAAATGACAAGAACGTACTTCATTCCTCTGCAAGGGGGTAACTGAATGAAATCAATCTGAAGTCAAATAAAAGGACCTTCTGCCTTTCCAATCTTTCCTGACAACACTACAGTTCTATTCCCAGGATTCATTTGTTGTCACACCAAACACCTATGACAAAGACTCTCTGCAACGTTCCTGAACTTTGCATTGAACCAAGTTTGTCTGAATAATCTAATCATAGCATCTCGCCCTAGATGAGAATCACCATGATACATCCTAGCCATAGGAGCTCGCATACAGTTTGGCAACATAGGCCTCCCATCAAGGTAAACAATTACACCATCTCCAGTCCTTCTCTGACATCCTATTTTCACCAATTCTTCCTTTTCTTCCTGGTCTGCATCAGTTTGCAAATCTTTCACTTCTTCCCATGTTTTCACTCTCTCAAGCAACATAAGTTGGCCGCTGTTTCTCTTTGGTTCAATTTTTGTGTTTATGCCATTTTATTTTTGGCACAATATTGAGCTAGTTGGTCAGCATATCGATTACCTGCTGTCACTTTGCCATTGCCAGATTGGTGAGCAGCACACTTGAATACAGCTACAGTTTCTGGTAAATGGATTGCTTTTAGCAAATCTTTCACAAATTTTCCATTTTTGATAGGAGTACCTGATGAAGTCAGAAACTCTCTTTGCATCCAGAGTTGACCAAAACCATGCACAACTCCTTAGCAATATTGACTATCAGTAAACATGGCTACTTTCAGATTTGCAATGCAATTAGTTCTGCTACCTGTGCAGATTTTACTCCTGGTAAATATGATGCTTTAATTGGACCCCATAGAGTGCACACTGCGTAAGCAGTACTCAAACCTCTTTCTTCATGTCGCATACATGAGCCATTTACCAATAGCTCATGTTCTGAATTTATTAAAGGCTCTTCTCTTATGTCTGGGCATGGTTTAGTACAGTATTCTGTAAGATCAATGCAATTATGTTCAATTTCATTCTTGACCTCTGCAAAGTGTGATTCGGAAAGAGATGAGTGTCACTGGGGTAAACTGGGGACTTCACAGTCACAGCGCCAATGCTAAGGTTCGACTGCAAGTAGGGACACTGGGGAAGGCAGATCCTCCGACGCAGACATGGGTGAAGACAGGCCTGTAGATGAACTTAGAAGGTCCCCTCTGAACACCCCAAAGTCTTAAGGTGAGTCAGTCCATATACACTGATGACATTCCTTGTCCTTTGTATACAGTTTGATAAGCAGGAGGGGAAGGAGGAGAGAAATTGGGAGGTTAAATAACTCATGCTTGAGATAGTGACTATGTGGGTGGGAGGGGGTCTGATCTTTCTGAAGTTGGGGGTGGTTAGTTTGGCATCCACAAGAAGGAAAAGTTGAGTGAGGGGGAACATGATTTACAGTTTTAAGTTTCAGGTTTCAGGCACCACACTCACTGTAGGTAGGGAGGGCGGGAGGGATACAGGAGTCCATGGGAGACGCTGGGATCTCACAATATCAGTAGACAAGCTCCCATGACCGACAATCCGTATAGCTTCTGGCTGTACGTCTGAATGTTTATCATGGAATGTGAACGGTCTGAACTGTAACATTAAAAATGAGTTGTTGTGCAGTATATCTGTCGACATTCTCCAAACTTCGTGCTCTTGCAAGACACCCATCTCTTGGGGAACAACTGTAGATGCCTTAATAGGGGTCTGTTCAATCTACAAGCCCATGTTTGGTTTATGGGGGCTCCAGAGGGGTGGCTATTTTTACCAAGAAACACCCTCCCTTTCAGTTAGACAACCAGTTGGTAGATTCTGAGGGGTGCTATGTAGCAATACAGTGCGATGGAACAGGAGGGACATCCTGAGGGTTAATGTGCACGCCCCTTCCAAGCTGCAGTGCTGTGCCCTCGACAAAATGAGGCCCATCCCAATGAAAGAGGGTGCCAATCAGCCTGTGACGAGAGATGAATTTAATGATGTGATGAATAGGGAGCTAGACAAAAGCTTCACCCAAGCCTTTTGGCCGTGGACATCCACGTCCCTGATTTGCTCCGTGCATGCACTGGGCTGGATTGACCCATGAAGAGTCTGGCACCCAACAGATAAACAAAATCTATTTCTTTCCCATGTTCACAAGCCTTCTCATGTTTGGACTACATATTTTTCCCTGCATATGAAATTTAATGAGTGCCGGAGAGGGGTCTCGGACTCACCATTGGAGGCCACAATGGGTAAATGTGATTCAGGCATCCCACGTCTCTGGAGACTAGACATGTGGGTGCTACTAGATCAAGAGATCATTACATCCATTCAGGTTGACTCCCAGGTATATTTTAAGAACGAGGGGTAAGTGAACTCCCCATTTATGCTCTGAGAGGCATACAAGACCTGTACTGAAGGACAAGGCCCTACGTGTAGTGGCCCTATACCGAAAATGTAATAAGGGGTGGTACATGCACAGGAGGCACAACTCAATCTGGAATGGGAGTGGACAAAGACAGGGACTGAGGAGCTGTACTTGCAGATAGTGGCTGTCAGGGAACAATATTGCAGCCTCACCTATACTGTGGCCAAAAATTACTACCTTTCAATGGACAGGGCCATAGAACGGCATTCATGCAATATTATCAGAAATTATATACTGTCAAAGAGAGCTGCGTAGGTCAGGAAATGAAAGCATTTTTTAGGGAAGTGCAGCTACCTGTGCTAGATTAAGTAGATCAAGAAGCGTTAGAGGAAGAATTGTCATTAAAGTAGATAGGAGAAATGCTTAGTACCATGGAGATACCATGCAGATAGGGAAGACACCAGAGCCAACACAATTTGTGGGATTGTTTAAACAATTGGCCCTGCTTCTTAAACACATCTCTGCAATATGTTCCAGGCGGACAGGGATGCTGGGGACCTTCAGTCAGACTTTAACCAGGCCTTTATAGTTGTGATCCCCAAACAAGACAAACCCAGAGAGCTCTGTGCATCCTACTGCCCTATCTCATTGTTAAATACAGAGAGTAAACTATTGGCTAAAACTCTTGCGATAAGGATGGTTAGAGTGATTACCTCCCTCATACATGAGGACCAGATAGGAATCATGCCAGGATGGGCAAAACTTCTTAACCTTAGACGGCTATAGGTGTGGCTGTATACTACCAATCATTGGATGCCAAACAGGCCTTCAAATCCATTGACTGCAAGTATGAGATGTTTTGGGGTAGGCCTCAAGTTCTGTTTTTCAGTGTCCTTGCTGTACAGAGCACTCAGGGTGGCAGTGAGGGTAATAGGGTGCTTATAGACAAGTTTGAGTCAGAAAGAGGAACGAGGCAGGCGGTGCCATCTCTGCCCCTACTGTTTGCATTATGCCTTTGGCTGCTGGCATGCTGGTTCATTGAAGGGCTAACATCACGAGGTACCCAGAGGTGACAACTGACCCTGAAAAGATCGTACTCAATGCCAACGATGCCCTAATATATTTCTCCAACCGGGTGACTGCACTCCCGGTGGTTTTGTCAGTGTTTCAGAATTTTGAAACACACTCCCGCCGTCATACTAACTGCGGCAAGTCCATCCTCTATCAGATAGGGGACTGGGATGACCTAGAAGGATTGCTTGGAACATTTGGGCAATGCAAAGGTGTTTTCAAAATCTGAGCATTGCAGTGATGCCTAACAGAGACAGTTTCCTTGAATGGAATCTAGATTGAGCTCTGGAGAAGTTTCACCACGAAGGAGGTAGGTGGCACAGACTTCCTTTATCAGTCATGGAGAGGGCCTCCATCCTTACATTGAACGTCCTGCCTAACCTACTCTATGTATTGCAGAACAGCCTATCTGAGGTCCCAGAAGCCTTTTTTCCCACATTTGAGGTAATTGCTTTGGAAGAAAGGTTTTTTCAGGATAGCATTACAAACTTTATATAGGTATGGCTACAAAGAGGGTATATCTCTTCCCAACATAGGGACATATGACTGGACAGCACTTTTCTAGGTAATTAACGTTTGGCGGTTCACTAGACTAGAAAGGGCACGGATGGCCCCATATAAATACTTGCACTATATTTACAGGAATGCGGCCAAACTTCACATTGGCAGCATGGGATGCAGTTCAGTGGCTCTAGGCTGGCAGTAATAGAGTACCAATGGCGGCCGGCATGGCTCGCGGATGGTAGGGCTGGCGTGGGGGGTCATGTGGGGGGGATTAAAAAAGAACTATCTTGAGGCCGGGTCCCAAGTCTCTGCTCCTGCTCTCCTGCCTCCAACTCCAAGAACAGGAAGCAGGCAGCCAGGCTCACTCCCCTAATCAGAATGCTGCTATGCTGCATTGTGATTGGTCTGAGCGCCATGACACAGCACTCAGCCTGGGGATGGAGGGGTGGGCATGTTCTCCATGCAAGCTGGAATGCAGCCTGCATGGAGAACTGGGAAAGTGCGCATGACGGGTTTGGCCGGCACAAGAGAGCCGACCAAACTGTCATCGCACAGTTAGGAGTGGGCAAACCACTCCTTCCCAACTCCAAGAGCAGCCCAGCCCACATGCCCACAAAGCAGCCGGACACGAAGCACAAAATGATAATAACTCTCAGTTATTATCATTTTATGTTTCTACTTGTCACTGTTTAAAAGCAGTGGAGTGACGCTCCTCCGCCATAGCGGACGAGCCGCCACTGAAGAGTACAAGGGCTGCTCCCTTATGTAAGAGTGCACCATTAAAAAGTGGTGTGTACATTAATAGGCTTCAAACAATGGAAGCTAGAACAATATAGGGAATAGAATTCCTGGGAGGTGTACCTTAAAGGGTAGGATTAAAATCATTTGAAGCCTTGCAGCAAGAACTTTAAATCACACCACTGAAAAATGTACATACATCCAACTGACGCACACACTTTCAGGAGAAGTGGCGAGCTGGGAGGATATCCCTAGTATTGCTCACTAGAAAACTGCATACTGCAGGGTGAGATTGGAAAAAGGCCGGTCATGGAGGACATTGACTGGAAGGTGGCCCTGATGCACCCAAGGAAAAGTGGCAATAAACTCTAAGCTGCAAATTGTGTAACTGGACATACTATTCAGATGATACTATCATAGGAGAACATTATTTAAAATGAGTGCCACCAGACCCAATTGCACTAGATGCAATATGGTGGAAAGTACATTCCTACATACAATGTGAACAAGGTGAACTGGTACTCAGAGGAAGTGTTATATGAGCTGGAGAATGTCCTTAGAGATTCTGAAGACTCCCAACCGAGTTATATTTGAAATTCTAAACAATGTTGATATCCCAGAAATACAGTTGAGGTTTGCATGCTCGGTTTTATAGTAACAAAAAAGGGAAGTGCCAGAATGTGCTGCCGAACAACAGTGCCAAAGAAAACAACGTGGAGGGAGGGACAGAATGTATGTATAAAGTTGGAAAGAGTGGTAAAGGAAGGCAGAGGATGACCTAAGAAGTTTGACAGAGTCTGGGGTAATGGAAGAACTTATTATGGATTTGATGAAGAACTATGTGCCTCCCCCAATAGGGACGGCTTCGTATAGAACGGGGAGTTGGGGTAGGCCACCATGAGTAAGTGAAGAGTGGCTAAGACCAGCCACTAAGTTAGAGAGGACGGGGCCTAGGGGTGATGGTTGAGGAATAGTATGTAAAGGAAAATTTGCATTTATATGCCTGTACTATGCTTAATGTTTTGTTCTTTAAAAAAACAAAACAAATATGTATTAAAAAACTTTTCAAAATGTAAAAAAACATAAATGGCTTCCAGAGACATTTGTGTAAGTGGATTGATTGTACTGCCAAAAAATGTCATCCTGGGTATTGGTATATTCCAGGTAAGATACACTCCACCTTATTCCACAACCCCTATAATCAAAAGTCAGGCGTATGATTTAGCAAAATGACTCTTTTTCTCGGAGAACGTATGTGCTAAAACTCTGCAAAATGTTGGGTTAAAGGAGCATGTACCTATCTGATGCTGTCAAGGCAACTGGAATGACCCAGACGTTCCCTTTTTTTGCAGGTGTCTTTATCACACATGGAGATGTGGGAGTGGCTACCATTGTGGGCTCAGCTGTCTTCAACGTTCTGTTCGTAGTCGGAATCTGTGGAATATTTACAGTTCAGGTAAAAATACTGATGCTTTCCGAGTCGTCTTAGTGAGTGGACGTGCCTCGCAAGTGTGGAAGTTATTCACATCAAATTATGTAATGTATCTGTTATAGAAAGTGAAAGGATTTCTCTTGAAAGTGCTTGTGCATTTGAAATATAGAGATATGTTTCTTCTTCACACGGTGAATTAACTATCATACATGATGAAATACAACACATGAGATTAAGAATGGGGCATGAAAGAAAGGGAGAGTTGTTTATAGTGTGTCAGGAAGTTCAAAGAGTTAGGCCAATACACTTTGTAGGAATGAGTGTGAAAGGAGCTATGTTGTTGATGAGGAGTTTCTGATTGGTGAAGAGGCAATTTTTAGAGGAATTTATTATGTGTGTGGTAAAATGCATATTTTAATCTGCCTCATAATTGGGTGTGAAGTTGCTACCTAGCGCTGGTATTCCCTTGGGTTTACCATTTAAATTAATTGAATGATCCTGTTGGTTTGGAAAAAGTAAAGCATGGATTTGGATCAATTGCTTTACACGTGTTGGGTGCTATGATTCCATGTATTGGTTGGGCTATGACTGATGTTGGCATGAGAAGATTCTGTACGTTGGCAGATTGCCTTACTTCTAACACTGCAGGAGTACTAACTAAAAATATCAGGAGTCCATGGCTATGTTTCTATGATTAGGCAGAACCACCTGGCGTTAGCCAGACTTGTTGCAAAGGAAGGCAAAGGAGGGCAAAGTCTTCCGGGTTTTGAGAGTTCGAGAGTGCTGTACATTAATTCCAAATAACAATAAGATTTTTAGTGCTTATATAAACAATGTGTTTAACATCTCTTGTGAAGCAAAATCATTTGAGAAGTATGGTTTGTTGGAATTATTTGGTTCCTGGTTTGGTGAGATTGGGAAGGGATTTGGAAAGGTTGGTGAATGGTTTGAAAGTTGGTCGGAGAGTATATTGCGTACTGTGGTATCCCCTGTAAATAAATGGGACTAAATTGTGGGTGTAAGAAGCTGTCTACGGCTTCTAAGAGGAAGTGTGCCCAGAATGAACTGGAAGACATTGAAGCATGAGTTTATGACCGCCTTAAAATATTCAAAGAATTAAGATGCAAGAGACAAAAAGTGATGTATTCAGTATTGTATATAGTTTGGGGTGTAGTGATGAGAGTCATCAGAGGGAGGATTTTTTATAAGGTATTCCACATTTGAATTATATATGTGGATTAATATTAATTATTCCACATTTGAATTCATATATGTGTATTAATATGGAGTTATTGCAATTGTAACAAAATAGTCATGATATGTTTTAATGTGTATCTCTGATTAGACTAATCTAGTCCTCAGATAGGTACAGCCCTGCTTGTAGCTCAAGATTGCATATGTTGCCCAAAACTATTTTTGTTTCGCTCTTCTTGCCTTGACATTGCCAGGGACTTGCTTGCTAGTAAAGTGTGCATGCATAATGCATATCATAGATGTGTGTGTCACAATTCTTTGTCAAGGCCGACAATATTCAACTATATTCTTTAACTATATCTCGCCCTTCAATACAGGTGAGTTGAATTTCTTTTTTTCAGGTGGTTATGCGGATGGTTGTAAATGAATTTGCCTGATATGACTTTCCATACGTTATCATTTTTTGCTCATTTCCTGAGCATGTGTTCTAACAGTGGCCTGTGACACTTGCCAATATCGTGATTGTGTATTACCAAGGTGGATTTAATGCCCTCTATGATCGTTGTCTTGTACCAGTCCGCAGCTCAGCAACTTAGATAATTTTAAATGGGTAGTTTGTGCATCATCCACATGGTCTCATGCCAAACTATTGTGATCAGACACATTTGTGGTAAGCCTTAAATTGTGCCTGTGAGGCCTTTTACCTTGGTTCAGAACAGTAGTTAGTACATAGCAGTATCATTGATTAGATCTGTCATTTAACATGCTAGTTCTGGGGCTAGTAGGTAGTAATGCTTTCTAATCGGAAAAACTATTTACCCGCTAGTTTTTGCATTATGATATCCCATTCTTAAGCCAAATCGATTAGTCAAGGCTTACTACTGAAGGGGCCAAATGTACGACCCATTTTTGCATGCGCAAACTGGTTAGCGACCCATTTGCGCATGCAAAACCTAATAGAGCCATCTACAAACCCTATTTAGTGAATCACAATTTATTTGCGACTCGCTAAATAGAATTCATGACTCGTAATTAGGAAGGGGGGTTCCAAGGGCAACCCCTCCTAATTGCGACTCGCTACCCTATGTAAGAATGTTTTGCAACCGCAATTGCGTTTGCAAAACACTCGCAATTTACAGACCTCTTCAAGGGGGTGGTAATGACTCACAAATGGGAAGGGGTCCCCTTTGCAAAATGCAGGGGAAAATATTTTTTAGGGGCAGGCAGTGGTCTCCGGGACCACTACCTGCCCTTAAAAAAAGAAGCAAAAACATTTCATTATCTTTTTTTTAAATGCATCCTGTTTTCCTTTAAGGAAACCGGGCTGCATTTTTTTGAAGAAGACTGCTTTATTGAGGAGCAGTCTCAGACATAGAGGTCTACTGAGCCCAGCAGGTCACCATAATCGGGAAGGTTAGCCATTCCTAATGGGGTCGCAAATTGCGATTGACTCATGAATATTGATGAGGCATGCAATTTAGGACCACATTTGGAATCGCAAACAGTGTCTCTGACACTGTTGTACATGGCATTTAGCGACTCACAAATTGCGACTCGCAATTGAGCACAATTTGCGAGTTGCTAAATGTCATCCATCTGGCGCAAGGTGTATTCATTTTGTAGTTCAAATACAGAATGACCCAGCGGTGATGTGGGTTATCATTTTAAAAGCAAATGCATCTTTATTTACAAACAGGTAATGAAGGACAGCTAAAACTGTTAACAAGACTATAGTTCAGAAAGCTCTAGCATTTGCTAGGGTCAAGCTAAGCTATTCCACGAACAGTTTTATAGGACTGATGCTGTAAGTCTCTGTAATACAAATGACAAGGACGTTTTTGAGCAATGTTATCTTAAAGAGGTAGGTGTCTGAGTTATCTGCTAACTTATTTAACAACCTTAAGGTCTCAGTTTCTTACTAGGACTTTTGTTTACAGTTCCCAGTCAATAAAACAAGGTTGATGATGAATTATTACAATGTAGCACCGTATCAATTATGCTGTGTCTGCCCTTTGACCGAGCAGAGTCTGAGATTATGGAAAAAGTCACAAATCTCAAAAGTACCTGAATGCTCACCACCCAAATGAGAAGTGGGATTCTCGATGAAAGAACCCGATAATTAGCCTCCAAAGACAAAGTCTAATGTCACTGAGGCTGTAATGGTTGTTGATGAGGGGGGAGGAGATCGCTACTGGTCCCAACTCGTTCCAAAAGACATGTGTTCCATCCAGCGGATTTCTGGAGCTAGGATTGGAATGTAGCCAGAGTTAAGTCTCCAGGTAACAGATGCTCAAGTTTCATGAAGAACAAGTTGTAGTCATTATTTTGCAAATGATGATGGAACTTCCAGTTCCGACACACCCACCAGTTCCCACTAGCTACTAGCGATCGAATACTAAAAACAGATAGCTCTCAACGTATTGTGATTTTTAATGGCTGCCAGCTACATAAGGAAAAAGAAAGGGCAAACATGTTAATGTAAATATATTATTCATATTGTTGCATTGATAGTTTTTTAACATATACTATGAATTAATGGCCCATGACATGTCGGGATAAAGGAAAAACAGTATGAATGCCTTTTATTGCTATTTGGGGAAGGGTTTAAATATTTCGGCATCATTTTAATCAATTGTAGTATTGCCACGGGCTAACTAAGCAAGTATTTGCGATTTACACTTATAATATTTTAGCTGAATTACGATTCTTAGTACTGTGCCAAAATGGGAATCTTAAAATGTCTCTATTTTTGTACCCTAGTCCCTAGTGAAAATTGCTCCTAATGCTCGTACTTAATGGGATTTTATTGCAATGTTGTTTGAAAAGCTTAAATCATTCTTTGAATGGAATAAAGAGGTTTTGATTTTGAACTAGCGATCGAGAACTGGAATTTAGAGATAGAGAGTAGTCATACCTTAAAACAAGTATAGTTCATGAACAGTAAGAGGCCAAAAAAAGTTTCAAAACAATTTCATGTGACCAGCTGCCCCACCCAATGAGACACTAATTTAAGATCATGGTGAAGGGAAAACTCGTCCTTATTTCTTCCATGGTGGAAAGGAAATGATGTGAGTTCCCAAAGTGTAAGGTGGCATGGTCTGGTCAGGAGTGATGTCGGCTCACCAAACATCCAGTATTTGGAAGTCTCTTATAGGTCCTATATATATATACTCTTACAAAGTAGATATAATTAACTCATTTCTGTCTAGCTTGGCTGCAAGGTACTCGCAGATCCTGGGTGTCTCACTCCCTCGAACAAATTCCATGTACAGCTTACTATTCTTCCAATACTAGTCACAGCAGCCGGACATCCTCCTGGGTCATGGGCTTGCTGTCAACCGTGTGAGACAATACCATTTCCATTCTCCTGTTCCAGCTCAGATGTCTCTCTGTGCTGATGCTTCAGGGTTTACCCAGAAATGCAGATCAATGAAGCACACTTGTCACCCTTTTTACAAGTCTTATGCATTTCAAGTGGCACTGACCGCAAGCCAAGGAGCGTGCTGTGTTGAAAGTCCAAAGGTCTGGCCAACCATACTAGTGCACATCTTCATAGGCCTTAGCTTATCCTGAATGGAGGGGTGTAAGAACATACTATTTGGTCACAGGAATGATTCACAAAGCCATTCAGGGTACACTTTCTGATGCCTCCCAGTGCCATAAAAAAGGAGGTCACACACAAGCATATGTTATTGATTTGAGGAGTGATGGGTCAGGCCAATCAAGTAAGAGTAGCTTCTTGCTGGACAGCTGTACAGGCAGAACTGTCACAAGTTAGACCTTTGTTTTCCATAAGTCTCTTTCTTGTTTGGGGCTGATTGTGGATGCCGTAGACCCTGCCGCAGAGGCTACGTGACACAGAAAGAGCAAACACATTAGGAAATATCATGTCCACAAGGCAATGTGGAGCTGAACTAACAGATTGTTTTTTGTTTGTTTATAAAGCACGATGCTGCCCCTGGCTACTGGCTACTGCTGGGCCACAGTGAACCTAGCAATAAACTGACCATTACCAGCATCCATGTGATTCATAACTTGTTGGAGTGTATCAATGCGTAATACCTTGTGGAGCATTAATTATGCCCTTAGAAACCATCCACACTGCGTGCAAACATGAGCGTATATATATCACATGGCTTATGACGCAATCCACTGCATTCATTCAGGGAAACGAATAAGGCCTGGTTTGTTGTCTAACTAGCACATTTAACAAGGAAAGTCACTTTATGTCCTAGGGGTTTCCTGGAAAAACTCTGTGTCCCCTCCTTAATGTCTCAGCTATCATCTAAATTCAATTTCCCATGCCCTGACGAAGGAGCAATAACCACAATCTGTTGTAGGGGTGCCATTCTCTGGGTGTACCTCCTGGCCATCAAATGCTTCTGTTTTGCTGGAAGAATTCAAAACAATCGCGTAGAGCACCCTCAGCAGAAATGCCATCATTTAAAGATGGCCACTGGATACTCGCATACCTCACAATGCATTCCCTAGACTTTTGGTTGTGACGCTCCAGCGGCCAGTTTGGATTTTATTTTGATTTAAGTTTCCAGCATGGCTGATGGTCATTGTAAGACGGTAAAATAAAAATACCCCAAAAAATGAGCGGAGGAGCGCGAAAAAAGTAAGCGAGTGGCCTTATAGAACTTAGTGCCTGCAAGGACCTCAACAAATACAGTGGGATGGCAATGGGCAAGGGCACACCAAGAAGTAAAGCAGAAGTGGAGGAGGGTATAGAAAGGTGTAAGTATCTATTCCAGAGTAAGGTTTCATCCAGAGGAAAATAAATAATAGTGAGGATTTAATGGCAGTTTGTGGGTGGAACTACCTTTGAAGTTGATCAAATTTGTGATGTTCTGATACCAATTCTTGTGTAAGCCAATGCTTAAAGGAACCAAACACAAAAGCCGTTTGCTGAAATCGGCTGTGGGAAAGCCCATTTCTGTAGGTATGTATAAATTGTGCATTTTGTGTGTGGGGGGGTGAGTGTGTGTTTGTTTTACTATCCTTGTGCAGACCTGAGTTTGAGAACACTGGGAAACTTGATTGAACCATGGGGACCTTAACCCAATTCCCCACAAGGCAATGCCTTTTATGTGATTATAAAATGACTTCAAAAACTAATATACGATTTTTTGTAATATTTTGAAAAATGACCTTTTGGCGTTTTGTGTTTCATTTTTCGTGTCTATTTATTTGCTCAGCTTTGTCCCTTTGGACAGGACACAGTACTGCATGTTTACGAACACCAAGGAAATTAAAAACACTCCTCTAAGGAAAGGTAGGAAAGCAGATACTTTTATACAGTTTTTTCAATCCCACATTACCTTTTCTCTTTTTATTTTAACAGACTTTATATCAAATTAAGTGACTAAATTTGAACATTTTATATTGTGTAATGCTCTTATTAAAAGTAGAGCTATAAACAATTTGATGACCTATCTTATATGTCTTTACATGACAGTTTCACTGATTGAGCTTCACCTTACAGAATCATTGGCTACTGCTACAGCTTTTCAGTGAAAGTGCTTAACAGCACAATAGTTAACTCCCTACTTGATAATTTTTAAGTTAAATAGAAGTTTTACTTGAATTCTTTACATTGAGATGTTAGTATGAGGAATTGTAATGCTTTATTTCATAGCAGCTGTTTTAATATTTGCTGTTATGCAATTTGCAGTATTTGTAGATAGTGGTATGTGACTGATTATTGTTGGAGCATGATTCTAGTATAGTGGCATAGGCATTTCTACCTATTTCCCTATTGTGAGACTGATTAAAGAGTGTATATGTCCATTCAGTAAAGATAACTGGAGTTTTTACAGTAATTATGTCACAGCTATGAATGCAGCATACATGCTTTGTGTGTGTGTGTGGGGGTGTGTGTGTGATGTGTGGTTCTCAGATGGACCAAGAAATAGACAGGTCGTTCATTTGGCCAGCGTTTATGTGTGCTGCACAAATTGGTGGTGGTCACTTTTTCTCAAACTGATGATGTCTGTAAGGAATTGGGTTACTGGTTGAGGGGGGTTCAACCCTTCTCAAGCAACAACCACCATCCCTGTCAGGTTGAACCACAACAGTCACTATATTAACCTATGCTTATTACTCCAACAGCTTGGCACAAAAGTATTCAGGCTTAGTTTAGAGGCAATGAGTAAAGTATTTATGCAGTGCCCAAACATTAATAAAGTGTAAACACAACAAAACAAAAATACCAAACCAATTTAGAAAAACAGGATACATTTTTACTAAATAAAATGACACCAAAACAAATTAAGTCCCATCAGTAGAACCAGATTCATGAATTTCCCACTTTTTAAGTGCAAAATAGCACATAAAACATCATAAGCTAACCGCGGCTATCTTGTCGCCCGAGACTGGGAAAAAGTAAAAAGTTAAGGCCAACTGAGAAACAGTGTGGTTCCGCTACACATGGTGGATTGGTCCCTGAATCAGCTTATCTTCAGACTTAGCAGAATGTTTGAAGAAAATACTCTGAGAAAGTAAAGTTCAGCGGAACAAGGCAGCCAGCAGTGTCCGAGGAGGAGGCGTCATCGCTTGGGCGCTGCAGGATGAATTTGCAGTGAAGATTTATACCTTTAGACTTTGTCACTTTTTTAGAGGTTGAAAATTTGACAGCGGGATGAAGCTGCAGAATGTACCCAATGAGGACTCCACAAGGTCAGATATCTTCTGTGAGAGGTTGCACTAAACAAGATGTGCTTTGCGAAGAAGAATATAGCTGGTGCTATCCCAAAGTCAGACCAACTCCCGATGCATTTTGGGGGGATTGGTGAGCAGGTAGGTTCCGGTCTTCTGCTGCTTCTCAGACTACTCTTTGGTGGAAAGATTTTTAAACTTTTAGAGTTAGTTGGGAGCAGCACCTTAACCACTATCACCAAGGTTCCAGGACTGTAGGTAGGCCACTTAGGGGGGGGGGGGGGGTAGGGTTGGACTCACTCCAGCATAAGCCAGGTACCGAGGTTCAAGGGCTCTGGAGCTTGGTATTTCCATTTAGCTCAAACAGGAGGCCAGCCAACTAGCCTTTGGAGTCACTCTGGTAGTCCTTGGTTCAAGCAGCAAGGACGATCTCATCTCAAGCATCAGGGCAGCCCTATGGGAAGCAAGGCAAGCCTCAAGCAGCAGGGCAGTCCTCTGAGGATCAAGGCGAGCCAGTCCTCTGGGGGCCGAAGGCAATCCTTCTGATGTTCTCGGCAAGTCTAGGAGTGTACCGATGAGTAGTTCAAGAGGTCCAATAAATATACCTGGTGAGAGCCATTGAAGAGGAGGAATCTTCTAGGCTAGCCCTACTGCTGGTTCTGGAAATTACCTTAGTTCTCCAGCCAAGGTTCCAAGAAGTCTGGGGTGAAAAAACTAGTGTCATGTTCCTTTGTGTGTGTGTGTTAAAGGCAGCACTTTAAAATGTAAATGGAGAATGGAACAGCTCTGCTCCCCACACCCTGGTTGAATGTCACATCCTGCCAACACCTAGTCCTCCTTTCTCTCATTGTCTGGGAAGAATACACTAAGGCTAACAGCTAAGCTATTCACAGTCATGTGATCCAGGGCACTGGCAGCAGGTACCAAATGGTTAGGACTGGAAAAGGGCAACTTTTTAAAGGTGGCATTTTCAAAATTCTGACTTAAAATTCAGTTTTACCATAATAGAGGATTTTGAACTGCAATTCAAGTCCAACCTTGACATCCCTATATATTCACAATCAAATGTTAGCACTTAATAAAAGTAATAGGCAACCCAATATTATCTAATAGGAGGACTAGGCCTTACAGTAGTGATAAAACAATTTAAGGACTTTTTCACTACCAGGTCATGTAAAACTTAAAAACGCATGTCCTAATTTTTAAATACAATAGACCTTGCCCTATGAGCTGCTTAGGGCCTGCTTTAGGGGTGACTTATATGTACCAAGAACTTATAAGTACCAGAGAGTAAGGGTTGGGCTTGGCAAAAGGTTTATTTTGTCAGGTCTAAATAGCCGTTTAAAACTACACTACAGGCTGCAGTGGCAGGCCTGAGATGTTTTAAGGGGCTACTTTAGTGGGAGGCACATTGAGTGTCGAAGGCCCAATAATAGCATTTAATGTACAGGCTCTGGATACGTGCATCACCACTTTACAAGCACCTTACAAGTAAGTTAAATGTGCAAATTTGGCGTAAGCCAATTTTTCCATGTTTAATGAAAGAGCACAAGGACTTTGCATCTGGTTAACAATGATGAAGTGCATAGATTCCTAAAGCCAACAAAAACATGTTCGGAAAACAGGAGGGGTGAAGGCCAAAAGTTTGGGGGTGAACCGGCGGAGAAGGCAAAGTTCAACAATGTCCATTTCGTACATTTCAGCCTGCACCCACCTTCTTCCTGTCCTCCAGTCAGTGAAAGTAGTTATCTGATGGCTGGTGTATGTTTGCAACCTATTTACTTTGCCCCAAGTCATGTTTCTCAGACACTATCCTTGTCCTGTGTTATGGCCAACTCATGAGACAGCGGGCACAGATGCAGTCCTCAGTCTGCGATCAGTACATATAACACCAATACCAGTGGTAATGAGTCTGAACGTAGACAATGGGCTCAGATGCCTGGAACTGGGCCAGAAAGAACGACAGAATGCTATACTGACAAACTGTAGCAGATCTAGTGATTAGCCCTGCCACTTCAAGTTGGTATTAAAAGAGTATTCCTACTTGATACTGCAGCCAGTACCTCAACATCATTGTCAGGACTCAGACAACTCCTCCACTCCTTGTTAGTAGAAGTGAAAAACAGGTTGTGGAGAGAAACATCTGTTTCCCTGTGCTCCTGAAATGTAGAAAGAGAAGGTGGACCTACCTGCCGAGGAGCTAGATTGCGAAGGCCAGAAGAAGTACCCTGATCCTCGGGAAGACATTGCTAAGTCACAGGTGAGTCAATAATCTATGAGAGGATAGCTTGATGAACTGCACCTGCTCAAGATTCACAATATTGTCTAAGCTCATATGGCTAAGAGGGGGCAAAAACGGTTTATGCGTCAAGGAGCTGCTCCATCACATGTGTATGTGAAGAAGGGTGAATCTGCATCAGGCTGACCATTCCATTGCCAGTAGGGAGCCTATAAAACTCTTTATCACCCTATACAGACCAGGAGGCAGTTCGAATTATCACCCGCAGCTAGAGGTTGAGTTCTTCTGCTATAGGGGTTTGCCCTATTTCCAGAACTGTTGAACCATATTTCTAGTCCTTACAGTCTAAAGACCTCACCAGTCAAAACTGAACACATTTAACAGTAAACTGCCCAGTTGCCTGTTATGACTGATGTCCCCAAAAATTAAAATGGGTGCCCCCAGTCCGAATATTACGACCACCATTGAGGAAACTTAATCTCGACTTTTAAATTAGAGATGTTTGTCTCTATTCGTAAAGGAACCCTTGTCACTTATTCATTGGATGTGCCATGCTGTTTCCACCCGTCCCCATATGAAATTATAATAACCAGTAAGATAATTAAGTTGCTGGACAACAGCCAGCTTGGGAGTAGTACACTGACAACAGTTCATCAGACTATCACTCACTAGGGCACCCTAAGACCTTGTTAAAGCTCATTTGGAGTAGTATTCAACATGTTTGAGTGGTTGGTTGTACATTTTGTGCTATGCATTTTTTGTGTTTCAAAACACAAGGGAAACACTGAAATCCATAGGGAACTGGGTAAAAGTAGCAATTTCAAAAGGAACTATGGTCCCTAAGGTAGGAATATAATTATCAATTCTTCAAAAAAGGTCTGGATCACCACAAGAGAATCACACAGGTGTTACGTACTTAGTGTACCTGCGCTCCGGATTCGGAGGGAAATCACTCTTGCAGTGATCCTGTTGCCTTCCCTCCTGGTTCCTGGTTGGGCACACTGTTCTGAGATCCCTGAATGCAATCTGCTGACAGCAATTTGGCTGTCCGCCTTAGGAGGATCTGCTTTTCCCCCTCGAGGACTTTTGGGACCTGCCATCATACTTTTTCCTCATTTACTGATGAATCTGTTCTCTTCATCCAACTGCACATAATTTATGTGCATTTCACTTTGTCTCTGGTAAACTATATGCCAAGTCCTGATGATGATCCCGCTTTTATTGTGGATCGAAACACTGTTGACTTAAAGTGTGCATACCTGTTAAAACAACATTATTTGAGCACTAGAGGCTGCACACTAGTGTTACCTTTTGTGATACACACACTGCACACTTGTATCACTCCAGTTTGAGCACCAAGCATCTTTTTCTGCACCCCACTGTCACCTATGTACACTAACAACTGTTTTGTTACTTTTTGATTATTAAAAGACTGGATCCAAATCCCTTTTTTTAAATTGATATTTATATTCCTACATTAGGGATCATTGTTCCTTTCGAAAGTGGTACATTTTTGGGGGTAACACCTACCATTCTGTGGGTGAAACCTGTTTTTTCAAAGTGGTGAGTTTATAAACTTGTATTTGCTTTTCTTTCGCTGCCGGTCTATAAGTTTAGCACTCCATAAGTATTATAGATGCAAGATCTTGTGAAGTTACCTTTACACGGATCAACTGGAGTCCTTAGAACACTGGCCATTGATCCATTGTTAAATTTAACCCAGTGCCTAGCACTGAGGGGCTGTAATGAATCTTAAGTTACAATTTCAGCCCACTGAAGGCACTACCTCTTGTTTTTTTCAGTATATCTTACATTTATCAGTTCCTTTCTTTTTTACTTACAAAGTCCTTTTTTAAGTGAAACCCAGACTCTGCATTGATCTGTTATTATTTTTTACTTTGTAATACTGAAGCTGAGTTTCTAATTTAATCTATCCCTTTACACCGAGAAATATGCAATTGTTGTGTAGCTGTAAAACATAAAAGTTCAAATAAAAAGCATTATGTAGGGGGTGTAGGGAAGCAACATGGCTAAGTGGTTGCTTCAATAGAGAGCTGTGGCTCCCTGCACAATTATCCTTCTAAATCTGGGCTTTAGCGGCCCAGTGTATCATACTGATTCTAGCACAGCACTCCACCTTTGCTAGAGGAGGCTATAATTATGGGTGGAACCCTGCTACTCTGTGTAGGTGCTACAGGCCTGAGTCTGGCAACCCATGCGAGGGGTATACCCACACACCCCTGAGAACAGAGATCACACTAGCCGTACGGGCACTTCCTGTATCAGAGCTTTGGTGGTTGGTGTGAAGAAACAGTGGGAAAGCTTTAGAACTGCCACCCGGAAGGATTGGGGCTGGAGTAGCAGCCTCTGAAGTGGCCCTAAGTGAGGTGGAGACCATGTGAGCACTACGTAGCAGTTGAAACGAGCACAGGTCCTGGATTGATGAGGCATGCCGGTGGTGGTGCCCAGTCCTGAAGTAGAGTAGTTCTGAGTAAACCTATTATGCAGTGGGGAGACTGAAAGAGTTTTGCAGCTGGGCTGCTGTACTGCTTGCGATGAGTTGGTGGGAGTGGCAGCCCGAAGGGTAATCAGCGTATGGAGGCCCCACAGTTTCAACTCCCAGTCATAGTCTAGAGAGGCCGAAGGTAGAGCTACATTTTCGAGTGTCCACCTGTGAATGGCGCAGCTCCAGTGGCTGACACATTGGCTCATGGATGGAGAGAACCAGGACAAGGTATAACTGACTAGACCTTGAGCTCCGACTCAATCCTGGAGTGGCTCCACACTCTGTCATGGACAGAGAATGCAATACAAAAAGATCCCAGTACCCTGGACACGGATTAGTGTTAATTTAATGAGGCTTATTTCTGTGCTGGGAGACATTTAATTGGGTCCCTAGTCACTGGCCTACTCAACATTGAGTTAGGTGTTTGTCTTCAACAATGCCTATTCGTCCAAAACAAATGATTGTTTTAACCTTAATAAAAAGGAAGGGAGAGTCCAAATCTGCTTTCAACTCGACATAACCACCTAAGAAAGTAAGTGATCCCACATTTAAAGTGAAACAACAATAGAAAATGTGTGGTGAAGAGGAAGGCACCTCACGGGAGAACACCCTCGGGCCCTTGGTAGATGTTTACCAGTTTCTTGCCCCTTTCTCATCATCGGTCGCCATTCCTCTTCGAAAATAAAGTGTCCAAACGCAAAACCATTCGTGTATTGTGCAAAAAAGACAGGTGCAAGACAAAACCATCCAAGAAAGCACTCCTTGGTATGGAACAGAAAAAGTGATTAAAATCAACAGTCACACGAAAATTAAAATTTTATTATGGTGTGTACTGGTAAACTAAAAAGGCTGGTAGCTTAACATTGCATACCAATACCCACAGCCAACATGTTTCACTGCCTTACACACTTATTGGCAGATTCATCGGGGCTCACCACTTGGTCACTGCACAAGTGTTGGACATCCTCATAATGGAAAATGTTGAGTTGAAAGGACAAGGCCATAGTTAAAACCAAACGTTAAAACTCAATCTTGGAACACACTCACACAATTTGTAATGTATTTGCAACTAATGCATGGATTAGTTACCCTCATTCAGCTATGTCCTCTCCTACCAGCTGAAGTAGGGAAAGATGCTTGATCTGGACGTCGATTGTATCATCAATCTATAAGAAGTATGTATAGTATTACCAAGGGTTAGAAATACATCAATCCCAGCCAAATACATACTATATTTATAGGGAAAAAGCATGGAACACATCGTTGTCGTGCATTGCACTGTGGGCGAAAGTCTAATCTTCTTTCTACAACTTAGCTGTTCGTAATGAGATATATTTTATTTTTTCACTCGCAAAAACGTGTGTTCTGTGCCGCTTGAACCTCATGGTAAAATACAGATTCATGCTCTCGCTAGTAAGACAAAACTGCACGCGTTCATGCTCGCGCAAATGCATACTATATTCGTAGGGAAATGCATGGAAAAAACCGTTGTCATGCATTGCACTGCGAGTGAAAGTCTAATCTTATTTCTACAACTCAGCTGTTCATAAAAAAAAATATTTTATTTTATTTTATCCTCTTGCAAAAACGTGTGTGCTGTGCCGCTTGAAGCTCGTAGTAAAACGTAGATACAAGCGCTCAATGGTAATGCACAGCTACACGCGCTCGATCTTGTACATTCAAGGGGTATTCAAGGGGTATTGCCGCTAGTCAGTCGGTTTCATCCCAAACACTCCGAGCCCCCACCATAAGGTAGAACGGGTCTCCATTTCTCTGGATAGTCGGACTCGTACAAACCACTGAATATAACGGTAACCTACTTCAGTAAATTACCGGACACACACAACACACGGGGTAGATGGTATTAAAGCTCATGTGCATCTCACATCCTGCCCCCCTACTCCTCACCGTACGTATGGACCACGGGGTGGTAAATCATCCCAGGAACACTCCGGTCCGTGTAAGATCGACTTTTAAACTCCATATCGCAAAGCCTACTCCTACTCCTTTCCGATCACGTGACACAGGAAAATACTGTGGGTGCCATCTTGTAGTGGTCTGCTAAACCCCTGTATACTACATATTGTGTTAATAGCCTAACATTCGGCTATAACCCGTTTGTTCAAACAGTACACTCGGGATATGTTGGGACTCATTTCACCTCTTCATTCTAACAGCAAACTAGGTGGGTATAAATGCAACCAGGCTAAGTGTCAATCGTCCTGTCTGTTTGTGTTTGGTCATATCTCCAGCTCTAAACACTGCACCCAAGCCTACTCCTTTCTGATCACATGACAAAGGAAAATACTGTGGGCGCCATCTTATAGTGGTCTGATAAACACCTGCATACTACATATTGTGTTAATAGCCTAAGATTCACAGAACAGTAGGCTATACCTCGTTTATTCAGACAGTACACTAGGGAAATGTTGGGACTCATTTCACCTCTTAATTCTAACAACAAACTAGACGGGTATAAATGCAGCCGAGCTAAGTGTCAATCGTCCTGTCTGTTTATGTTTGGTAATATCTCCAGCTCTGAACACTGCCCTCAAGCGAGTACAGACTAAGCAACCCTCATCCTTTACTATGGAGCCTTGTCAAGCATTGATGCCTATTACCCTCAACATATCCATATTGACGGTTGAGAAGCGTGCAGCAACCCCCCTATCCATTTAATCTGTTGTTATCTGTATAGTTCTATTTGTTTTTTTGTTTATTGTTGTTATCTATATGACTATGTATTTTGGACACCGTATGGCTGGTTCAAGCTGTAATCAATCCATTATTTGGGAAACATTATTGGCACTATAGTGGAGTCCTGCGTAGATACCTCTACTCATAGTTTATCACACCGAGAGGCTAGGACAACCCACATTTTATTAAGGGTTGTACATATAATCTTTGTTGGTGGACACCAAGTACTCAGGTCACAGAGAAAAACACATAGGACCTACAGGGCCCAAAATTAATACACAGGTACTGATCATTTAACCCTGTTCCACTCAATAATTTCATTCAGCCCCCAGGTGTCACTTCCTTCCCTGTAGATCCATCTTGCCTCTTTTGCCAGCAACACTGCTTCAATATTGGTGGGGTTACCCTTGACTCTTTCAAGTACCGTCCACGTGAATGCATGCCTCGCCTGAGAACAGTGCTGCACCAATTTAGTTGTAAGTTTGCCTGCCTTTATTGTACTCAGGTGTTCCTGAATACGAACCTTGATTTTTCGTGAGGTAAGGCCGATATATTGAAGGCCACAACTGCACAGTAATCTGTAAACTACATTAGTAGTGTTGCAGTTGCTAAAGTGGTTTAAAAACCACTCTTTGCCTGATGCCAGGGTAACACTGTTACACTTTTTTGTCAAAGGGCATACTGAGCATGACCCACATGGATAGTGCCCGTTGGGGACTGTTGTGGGTTCATTTCTCAGTACTGCCCGATCTCGGGTATAGACAAGCCTGTCTTTCAGATTGCTAGATCGTTTAAAAGCAAATCTCGGTGGTGGCATAGAAAAGGTCGTGCTTGATAGAATATTCCAGTGTTTTCTTATGGATTGCCTGATTTTTGTTGCCATGGGGTCAAAGGTCATAACCACAGGCAGGCAATACCCTCTTTCCTTACTGCTTTTTTCCAATAGAGCACTCCGTGGTGTATTGAGTGCCCTCTTCCTAGCATTTTTAACCACCTTCCGTGGGTAATTTCGATTTTCCAGTTTCTCAGTTAGAGTAAGTGACTGTTCAAGGAAAACCTCAGTGGCAGAGCAGTTCCTTCTATACCTCAAGAATTGGCCCACCGGGAGGTTATCCCGCAGGGCCCTGGGATGATATGAATTGTATAGAAGTAATGAATTCCTGTCGATCAGCTTTTGATGTACTCGGGTACTGAGATCACCATTAGATCCTGCAGTGATTTCTAAATCCAAGTAGGTGGCATTGGTATGGCTATATGTCCAGGTGAATTTAAGACTTTGATCCTGCTGGTTCAACCAGGAAAGGAACTCAAGCATGGTTCCCTCCGTGCCTGTCCAAATTCAGAGCACGTCGTCAATATATCTCTTCCAGAGGTCAATGTTCCTCTGGAAGGGATTGATGTTAGCCGGATAGACGACGTGCTCCTCGAATTGACCCACATATATACATGCCAAACTGGGGGCCATAGTCGCCCCCATGGAAGTACCAGTGGTTTGCAAATAAAGCTGGTCCTTATAGCAGAAGTAATTTCTGGTCAGAGCCAATTCCACACATTCCATGACCAATGATTGAGGAGTGTCATAGAACCATTCGAGATCCCCCAGGGCGCGCGCTGCTGCCACCAGAGTCGCGTCCTGGGGAATACTCGTATACAAGGATTCGATATCAATTGTGACAAGAAATTGTTTTTCTGGATCAAAAGGGGTAGTTTCCAGAATGTACAAAACATCTGTGGTGTCTTTAACAAAGGATCGCTGGTTAACCACTGATTCACGGAGAAAATAGTCTGCGTACTGGGAAAGAGGTTCGAGGACCGACTGGATCCCAGAAACAATGGGCCTACCAGGCGGTGGACGGGTAGGTTTATGAATCTTTGGCAAGATATAAAAAGCTGGGGTCCTGGGAGACTTATTAACCAAAAATTCAGCTTCTTTGATGGAAATCCATTTGTTTGTTTTGGCTCTGCTCACCATTTCGCGGATGGTCTGTAAAAGATCATGCACCGGGTCCTTGCTGAGAGGTCTGTAGTTGGTACGTACATTCAGCAGACGGTGTACCTCGGCATCATAGTCTTTTGTGTTGAGAATAACCACCGCACCCCCTTTGTCGGCCGGCTTAATAGTGAGTAACACATTCTCCTCCAAACCCTTGACGGCATCCCAATCTTCTTTAGTCATATTGGTATGTTTATATTGTTCCTGGGACTTCTCAAATGTTGCAATGTCCTGGAGGACTTTTTCCTCAAATACAGCTACCTCAGGGCCAACTGACATTATCGGCGGACAAAAGGTGGACGTTTTTTTCAGATTGGTGCCACGAAAAGGGTCGGTGTTTTCTTCCTTATTGGCAAAGAATTTTCCTAACTTAATCTTCCGCACTGTTTCATGGAATTCAACGCGGCACTTGAATGAGTCGTGTCTAGGTGTGGGGACAAACCCCAGGCCATTGTTGAGAACTCTTTCCTCGCTAGGTGTTAAAGTGTGGTCAGACAGATTTACCACAATACTCTCCCTCAGTTCGGTGTGAGTCCCCGACTGCGGGTCACCCTGGGCGAGTTGGTCTGCCATTGGGGTGGTTGGTTTTGGGGGTTGCCTCTCCCTCTGCCTCTTACTGAAGCCCCTCTTCCCCTGTTATGATTTGATCTCTGGCCCTGACCTAAAAAAGAACGTAGCAGGGCACCCAAATCTTCGTTCTGGTGGTCCTGCTGAATGAACCTTACCCTATTGCCCTGCTGGGGTTCCTCGTCTTCCTCGCTTGATGTATTCTCAAACATCCAGTTGTTGGGTGTGCGCCTGCTTTGTTGTCTCCCACCCCTCCCTCTCTGTCGAGGTCCTGCACCCTGTTGTTCTGGAGCTTGTTGATAGTACTCAGCTCTTTCGTAGGGGAAAGCCCACTCATGTGAGTACTTTTCCAAATTGCGAGTCAGTCCCTTGATTTTTTGATTGACCATATAGTTTTTATAATCTGCAAGGTCTTCCTGAATTCTCTGCAACTGCTCCTTAGTGTCCACCAGGGTTGTATCTTTTGATATACTCTCTTCCAAATCAAGGATCTCTTTCAAGAGTTCCTCGCTCAAGCGTTGCGCCGTACTAATTATTAAGATTAACCAATCTCTGGTGCATTTGTTAGCGATAAAGCTCCAATCGAGTCTGAACTTGCTATCGTCAAGGAATATCCGTGGCTCAATTCTGACTAGAAGGCTTGCTGGTGCTACTCCTGCAGTATAGCATTCAGTCATCAATGCACCATGCAAAGCAACCCTCACTTGTTTCTTTTTCAGTGTAGTTAGTTTCTCCCATTCTTCTCTTGCGGTGGAAGTACCCCGCAAAGGTGCACCAGGGAATAGTGATGAACCTGACAAAATTGCTGCTATCTGTTCATCTGTAAATGCAAGGCAATTTTTATCCATTTGAGAAAAACTTTGTGTGGTCAACTGGATAAAAGGTAGTGCTCAGTGTCGACACAGTATATTAGGTTAGGCACAAACCTCACTCGCACTAACCTAGAACTATCAATCTGCCTAGTGTAAAGACAAAAAACTGCATGATCCCAAGGTCGGAAAGGCCTCTTATAAAAAGAAGAAACTCCCAAGATTCTTAAAAACAAGCTCTCACGGCTGAGCCGCCGTACAACATATGCAGAACAATAAGGAGCCAAGAGGGAAGTACGAGTACTGTAGGGATAGCCCTCCACTCAATAAACAACAATACAAAAAGATCCCAGTACTCTGGACACGGTCAGTGTTCATCTAATGAGGCATATTTCTGTGCTGGGAGACATTTAATTGGGTCCCTAGTCACTGGCCTACTCAACATTGAGTTAGGTGTTTGTCTTCAACAATGCCTATTCGTCCAAAATAAATGATTGTTTTAACCTTAAAAAAAAGGAACAGAGAGTCCAAATCTGCTTTCAACTCGACATAACCACCTAAGAAAGTAAGTGATCCCACACTTAAAGTGAAACAACAATAGAAAATGTGTGGTGAAGAGGAAGGCACCTCACGGGAGAACACCCTCGGGCCCTTGGTAGATGTTTACCAGTTTCTTGCCCCTTTCTCATCATCGGTCGCCATTCCTCTTCGAAAATAAAGTGTCCAAAAGCAAAACCCTTTGTGTATTGTGCAAAAAAGACAGGTGCAAGACAAAACCATCCAAGAAAGCACTCCTTGGTATGGAACAGAAAAAGTGATTTAAATCAACAGTCACACCAAAATTAAAATGTTATTATTAGTTATGGTGTGTACTGGTGAAATAAAAAGGCTGGTAGCTTAACATTGCATACCAATACCCACAGCCAACATTTTTCACTGCCTTACACACTTATTGGCAGATTCATCAGGGCTCACCACTTGGTCACTGCACCTGTGTTGGACATCCTCATAATGGAAACTGTCGAGTTGAAAGGACAAGGCCATAGTTAAAACCAAACGTTAAAACCCAACCTTGGAACACACTCACACACTTTGTAATGTATTTGCAACTAATGCATCGTAATGAGATACATTTTATTTTTTCACTCGCAAAAATGTGTGTTCTGTGCCGCTTGAACCTCATGGTAAAATACAGATTCACGCTCTCGCTAGTAAGACAAAACTGCACGCGTTCATGCTCGCGCAAATGCATACTATATTCGTAGGGAAATGCCACCAACAAAGATTATATGTACAACCCTCTTTTTTGTGAGTGAAAAAATAAAATATATCTCATTACGAACAGCTAAGTTGTAGAAAGAAGATTAGACTTTCGCCCACAATGCAATGCACGACAACGATGTGTTCCATGCTTTTTCCCTATAAATATAGTATGTATTTGGCTGGCATTTATGTATTTCTAACCCTTGGTAATACTATACATACTTCTTATAGATTGATGATACAATCGACGTCCAGATCAAGCATCTTTCCCTACTTCAGCTGGTAGGAGAGGACATAGCTGAATGAGGGTAATTAATCCATGCATTAGTTGCAAATACATTACAAAGTGTGTGAGTGTGTTCCAAGGTTGGGTTTTAACGTTTGGTTTTAACTATGGCCTTGTTCTTTCAACTCAACAGTTTCCATTATGAGGATGTCCAACACTGGTGCAGTGACCAAGTGGTGAGCCCCGATGAATCTGCCAATAAGTGTGTAAGGCAGTGAAACATGTTGGCTGTGGGTATTGGTATGCAATGTTAAGCTACCAGCCTTTTTAGTTCACCAGTACACACCATAACTAATAATAAAATTGTAATTTTGGTGTGACTGTTGATTTTAATCACTTTTTCTGTTCCATACCAAGGAGTGCTTTCTTGGATGGTTTTGTGTTGCACCAGTCTGTTTTGCACAATACACAAAGGGTTTTGCGTTTGGACACTTTATTTTCGAAGAGGAATGGCGACCGATGATGAGAAAGGGGCAAGAAACTGGTAAACATCCACCAAGGGCCCCGAGGGTGTTCTCCCGTGAGGTGCCTTCCTCTTCACCACACATTTTCTATTGTTGTTTTGCTTTAAGTGTGGGATCACTTACTTTCTTAGGTGGTTATGTCGAGTTGAAAGCAGATTTGGACTCTCCCTTCCTTTTTTTTTAAGGTTAAAACAATATTTTTTTGGGGACGAATAGGCATTGTTGAAGACAAACACCTAACTCAATGTTGAGTAGGCCAGTGACTAGGGACCCAATTAAATGTCTCCCAGCACAGAAATATGCCTCATTAGATAAACACTAATCCGTGTCCAGGGTACTGGGATCTTTTTGTATTGTTGTTTATTGAGTGGAGGGCTATCCCTACAGTACTCGTACTTCCCTCTTGGCTCCTTATTGTTATGGACAGAGACTGGCCTGAATAGACTGGCCAGTGTCGCCAAGCTGTCCCAGGGGGACAGGCAGAAAGCCCACTAGACATAAGGGATTTTAAAGGTGAATCATTCGGATTGCAATGGGGGCAATACAGTCATTCTGACTGCCCAGGAGTCATATTGGAGGGTTGCCCCTAATCTCGCCCCCGGGCAGATTAGGGGGACAGATTAGGCAGAGGCAAATTTTTTAGAAGGGGTGAAATTGGCCCATCCTGGCAGAGGGTGATGCCATCCCCCCGAAGCCAGCAACATAGTCTTTTTCATCCCTGTGGGAGCCTTGTTGGGGGAATTGTCCCAATCTAAGGCCATGCCAACAGCCCAAAGGGATGAATGTCTTTCTGCTGACAGGGAAATAGATAGGCGATATGCCTCCCATGGGGCAGAAAGCCCACTAAACATCAGGAATTTTCAAATGGCTCCAAAAAAAGGTGGGACAGCCTGCCCTGGAATTGGGCCATACCCCTCCCCAAAGGGACAATAGTATCTCTGCCACATGGGGGCAGATAGGAAATGTGTTCAGAATGAGGGTTTGCCAGTAATCTGCCCCCAGGGAGTAGAAAGCTCACTAGAAACCAGGGATTTTACAGTGGGGCCAAGAAAAGAGGGCTGGAGTGTGCCAATCTAGCATTGTGTCAACCCCCCACCCCAAAAGCGGCAACACAGTCTTTCTGCTTCCACATGGGGGGAGGGATAGTTTTCTTTCAATTTGCCACACGAGGGGCAAAAAGACCACTGGATGCCAGGATATTTTTTAAAGAAGTAATGGGGTGGTGGCCATCACATCCTAACCACAGCACCCCATCCCCCCCGCCCAAAGACCAACTGCTTTCTGCTCTCTCGGGGACTAACGCATTCCCACCCCAAAGGCAAGCAAAAGGAAATTTCTATTATCAATGTCATTTTTCATATGGGCCAGCAGAGCAGAGTTAAATCCTAAATTAGTCTCACTTGCCATACTCAATGGCAGTGACGTAGCAAGGGGGGGCGTCTGCACCAGGTGACACAGGTTTTGGGGGAATGCTTCACCCCTGCACTTACATGCGTTTGCGGGGGCGGCAAACACAGAATATATCGCCAGCACTGCCCCCCTCTCTTCAGCACGGGCGACAAAGGCAGGGACTACCAAGGGGCGGCAGAGTGCCTAGCTACGCCACTGCTAAATGGTTGCTCTATTCAGGTAGGGTCATCAGGCAACAAGGAAAACCTATTAACCCCAGACATTTCTGGAAACTATACACGCAGAGGAGTCGAGCATGGTTTGCCTCTCATGTATCCCACAATATTTTCATACTTGTAATTGCCTTTAAACTAAAAACGTCAGCTAAAGGCACGCATTTTCCTCACATTTCAGAAATGGAGAAAGTACCTGAGCTGTGGAAATCCATAAAATTCCTCCCAGGAAGCTTTTCTTCACATCTCCAGATAAAAATGGTAATCAACATATGTGGCTGGGTCTAGTGCCCGTAACAGGAACAGATCAAACCAAGGACCTTGCGAAGTCCATAAAGTCCTTATGTGGTCCCTGGTTTGGTCTATTTCTGTCATGGGCGTGAGACACAGCCACACAGGTGGGCTACTGTTTTTATCGAAAGATGTGTTGGAATGCTGGGTGGTCAATATTTTATAGATCAGCGTAGACTCCCAAGATTCCCTCACAGAAATGAGAGGAAAACATTGTAGGTCTGAAAGACATTGTGGGCAAAAAAAAAATACGTGTGATCCGTTCAAGGCAGACCACCCTTAACTCCCTGGTTGTCCAGTTTTTAGAAAACTCCTGGCTTGGTGATTTCCTTCGATGGCGACTGAGACAAGGACTAAAGTCCACAGTTAACCACATTACAAAAAAGGACTAGTGTAGAATGGAAAGATTTGATCTGTCTATTGTGCGTTTTAGGGTATTTCCTGTCTCAGGCCCTGAGTTCACCAACATAAGTGGAGTACTGATTTTATTGGGACAAGGGTGGAAACGCCGGTTAGTAAAGAATTTGTGGATCACTGCAGATTCTGGAACTTTCCCACTCAGTTTTTTAGAAATGGCTGGGTTTGATAGGTTTCCTGTGTGACAGCTGAGATAGGTTTCAAATTCTACCTACCCACTTTAAAAAAAAAGATGTTTTCCGATCACATATAAAAGTGAAGTGTGTCACTGTCAAAGGCCCATCCACACAAGTGGAGTGTTTTTTTATGGGAAGGCAAGTTGAACCACACACTAAAATTTGTTATTACCAATTGGGTTTCTCTTCAGTGTTTTGTTCCATGTATGAGACAGAGTACAATAAAGAAGACATTTTGTAAAATGACCTCTGAATCACAAACCATGGGCAACCACACATTCATAGGATTTAAAATAAGCACTGTTCTTAAACTCAGTATCTTATGAACATTTCAGAAATACATAGGTTTCGTTCACAGCCATTTTTCATTCATTATATTTTACCAAATTAATTGGTGTATGGTCAGCACACAATCAAAAATCATTATAAGCTGTAGCTCAGTTGTTGGTTCTGGTTATCACATGTGTTTTGGGAAAACTAGAGACCACATATATCCTTGTAAACACAAGGGTCTAATGGACCTGACAGTAGAGTATGTAAATGCCCGATCTGGTGGTGCAGTGGACTAATGCATTCTCTGTAGGGACCTGTGTTTGACCTCATGGTAACAGGTTCTAATCCTGGTGGGTGCATTTAGGCTTTCATCCATCTGAGGTCGATAAAATGAGTACCATTGAGTTGGGTCACAATATATATCGGTTATTCAGCGCCTTGAGACCCTTGGGTGGTGTGAGCTTTACAAATACACATTATGTTAAATCAGTCATTGTGGCAAAAAATTACAGATTAAAACGTTTGAGCCACTGCTTATTTTTCCAACTTGTTTTCATTATTGTTTTATTTCAACAATTAGTTTCTTTGGAAAAAACCTCGAGTGGTCTATTCAAATGACCCCTAGATAAATTCAGAATTTTCTCTACTTTTCAGAAATATATAGATTTTCAGACCTACTCATGGGTTTCACACCTGTTTCTTTTGCAAACTGCATGTAGGTTGAAACCACAAAAAATAAAAAAAAATGGTCTGCCACCTAAATAAAAACTCTATAAGAAAAAGATAATTGTTTCTTGGTACAACTCACCTTGTTACTGAAAGCTGGGAAGATGGTGATCCTAGCACAACAAACGTTTTGGTTTTGTGGATATTCAATTTAAGGCAGAGTAGTGGCATTGTACACACATTGTGACAGTGTTTATCTGTTGTGCCCTATGCCTCAGTACATATTTCACCTAAAGAGGAGTTCAACGATTATCTTGTGTTAATTCAGACTCCCAATGTGGCAAGTTTATATTGTTGGGCAATTGCTGCCTGTGTGCCCTGTGTTTTAAACAAGTATAGTAATATCACAAATTCCTTCCTCCGATGTGCTGCTGCCACTGACATATCAGAGAAGATATGACAGCAAGGTGCTTCAGCAGCAGAGGTTTCTTTTGAATAGCTCTGGTCAGATTCCCCTCTATAATGCGGATGTCCGCAACATTCACCAGCATCGCCAGAGGCAGCTTTGAGTTTGGATATGGCTGAGCCGGGGACCTATGTGCCTGCCTGATTGTAAGATCTCCTGGGTATTTGGGTAAAAAAACAAAATTTGGAGCGACGTGAATTATTTTCTTATTTGTCAATTGTGCTTTCTAATGAAGACTTTTCCTTCCTTACTAGGTTTACTTGCTGTTGCATAACATTCATCTGTTCCTCAAGCTGCAAGATGCTTGACTCAGCTTCCTAAATTCTTTCGAGGAAGCTACCCACTGCTGCTTCTATTTGAGGCAATTGTTGGTGCAGAGATGCTATTTCACTGCTTGTTATACTTTCAATTCTCTAATTTCGTCCAGGATCAAATTCAGCATGGGCTTAATATCCCTCTGTACAGTAGCCTCCTCTCCTTGCTGCTGCAATAAACATTGCATTTATGGGGTACCATCTGGTTCTAGGTGGGCCTGGGCTTATTTTCCCACATCCAAGATCACTTCCAGAGGCTGATACTGTGCAGCCATCAGAGTTTTGCTGTGGACAGCGGGAGATAGCTGGATATCATCATCTTGCGACTGTGCAGTCAGTTCAGGGTTCTGTACGGGAGGCTGTATATCGAAAGGCGGATCTGATTCAGCGTAGAGGGGAGGCCCCTGAGGCGTGATGGACGGTATTCACAAAAGGCATTAAGGAGTAGTAAAGTTAGGAGTCCTAACTTTACTACTCCTAAACTGAGACAAAATCCTAACTTTACGACTTTCGGTATTCACAAAAGGCATTTATACTCCTTAGAAGTAGTAAGAAGAATAATTGGCTTACAAAAACACAGATATCAGATGGCATGCAGTTGTCTAAAGCTAAACAAGAGCTAAGGGAATTTTTATTCAAGAGGAAGTTCAGAGCTCACGCCGATATCTACAGTAGGTATACGAGGAAAGTCAGATGGTAGGGAAATTTCTGGTGTGGTTAACCAGGGTCAAACAAGAAGCAGTATTAATTACTGAGTTATAGAAATCAGGGACAGGTGGAATGGTCTCTGAAAAAGTCAAGATATCCAGCATTTGTTTGCAGCATTATTATAATAACTAATATGCTACTAAATATGCAGCTTCATATGAGATCATACATAATTATTTTCACTCTAATAAATTACCAAAATTGACAAATACAGAATTAGGGGGGTTGTAAGTCTGTGTTATTGCATTAGAGCTCCGGCCTGAATGCTTTGTGGAAAGGCTTGTGGCAATGACTGCCTTCCCACATAATTCTACAAAACCTTTTCTAAAGAATTAACGCCCTTTCTAGTGGAACTTTTTCATTTGGTAAAAGAAAGTGGGAAGATTCCATCAATTTCTAAGCAATCAACCATTTTCAGCTTTTTTAAGAATGGGAAAAAACGTATGGATATAAACTCTTATCGGCCGATTAGCATACTAAATACTGATTATAAATTGTTTATGAAACTTTGGGCTAATCGCATCACCCCTGTAGCCTAGTAGGTAATTCATACAGATCAGACTAGGTTTGTGGCTGGCAGGCTGATGCCATCTAATACTGGGTTTTTAGTTCATGCGCTGGATTTTTTTTCATGTAAATCATACACCCACATTGATCATGAAGGTAGATGCTGAGAAAGCATTCAACCTGGTTGTTAGATTTGGGTGTCTATAGTTGGCAGAGGTGTGTACCTTTGACCAAATAGGGATCCTTGCGTCTAGTCAGGGTACGAGGGTACACTCCTAAAATAACCCCAACGATCTCCGGTGATGCGACGGCGACACTCTCCACCGGTGATGTGAGGCGCTTCTGGTAATGCGATGGCGACAGCGGCAGCGGTGACACGCTTCTCCGGTGATGCAACGACAACGGCTGCGGTGGCGACGCGCTTCTTTGTCTTGAGTTTCGCTTCCAGCGACACTCAGTCTCTCAGAAGGCCCAGCTGAACAGTAGGCACTTCAATTCCCAGCAAGGGAAGGCAGGGGAGCTGGTTGGTGAAGTCTGTTGTCCCTGATACTTCAGCAGGAGGCAAGCTCTATCTCGACCCCTTGGAGATCCTTAACAAGTTGATTTGAAAGTAGCACAAGGTCCTTTCTCCTTTCTTTGGCAGTCAGGCAACCACTGCAGGCCAGCACTCAGCTTAGGGACAGTCTCCTCCTCCATTTCTCTGGTGCCTCTCCTCAGCAAAGGTTCTTCTTGTTTCCAGAAAGTGATCTACAGTGCTTGGGTCAGGTCCCAATATGTATACTAGCAAATTCTTTGTCCTCTGACGGCAGAGGGTCCTGTGCCCAGTCCAATCCAGTTCTGTGTAGGCCTGGAGCACTTTGTTGACAAGAATCCTTCTTTCCCATGACAGTGTGGGCCAGGGACATCAGAAGCACCACAGGAGGTGGAGCCAGCATTGTGGAAGGCAGGTCCAGCCCTATTCAGGTCCCAAGTGCAACTCCTTCCACACATCTACATGCACATAGCCCTATTCAGCCCTGTCCTGGAATCCCCAAGCCGCTGTCACTCAAACTCCAGACAAGGAATACACAACCTAGCAGAGGTAGGCTTGGACAGTTAGGCAAGAAAATACCTCCTTGCTAATATCTACTTTCTAAAAGTGGTATTTTCAAACACTGAATGTTAAAACCAACTTCACTAAAAAATGTATTTTATCATTCTGAGTTCAGGCATACTAAAACAGAATTTCTACCTAGTTCCCTGAGTCATTTAGGATTATAAGATGTTATATTCAAACTGCCCATTCTGGCCTATGGAACAGGTAGCCTTGCAATAGCGAAAAACGGATAAGGATGTAATTCCCTATTAGGACATGCCACACACATTAGGGCATGCCCTGCCTTTTACCCACAGTGCACCCTGCCTTGGGCCTACCATAGGGGTGACTAATATGAAGAGAAGGGAAGGTTTAGGGACTGGCAAGTGGGTGCACTTGCCCAGTCAACATGGCAGATACCAGACTGCACACAGGCTCTGCGATGGCAGACCTGAGACACACTTTACAGGCTGCTTCTGTGGGTGGCACAACCAATGCTGCAAGCCCACCAGCAGCATTTGATTTACAAGCCCTGGGCACACTCAGTGCACTGTACTAGGGTCTGACAAGTAAACCAAACCAGCCAGTCATGGAGTCACTAATCCATACATCAATTTACAACAGGGAGAGCATATGCACTATAGCATGGATCAGCAGTAGTAAAGTGCCCAGAGTCATAAAACCAACAAAACAGGTCAGACAAAATACAAGAGGAAGGCAAAAATGTCAGGGATGACCCTGCAAAAAGGGCCCAGTCCAACACTGGTTATTTGCTAGTTAATTGGGATGCTCATTCTTAGGGCCTTGGGAGATTTGACTTTCCTTCTTAGTTTATTAGTATGCTTCACAATATATATCAAGGGGCCCTCGCTAAGGAATTTATAAATTCGAGTTAAGCAGGAATGGCAGAAAAAAATTTAGGAACAGGGTTGTCCCTTGTCTCCTATATTATTTACCTCTTTCAACGAACCCCAAACAGTGAGGATTAGGGCTAACCTGGGTGTAGTGCCACCGATAGTTGGAATGGCTAAGATTAAACCTTTTGGTGATGACATAATACTTTACCTTAAACCAGAAAGGGAAAATATTAGAACATTGACATAATTTTAGCAATTCCAATCACATGGTGGATATAAAATGTACCATTACAAAACAGCATTGCTTTTACTTAATACCTCTTCTAATATTCTTCCTTTAGATTTTCAGCTGCAGGCTTCCAATCCCAACCCAATTTGTTATTTGGAGACAAATGTGACTAATTGCTATACTGAACATTATGAATTAAATTATGAATTGATGATGAAAAAGATCAAAGATTTATTGGATAGATGGACACTTTTTCCTCTTACTATAATAGGGCGGGTCACTTTGATAAAAACGTTTATTTTACCCTTGTTGATTTTTCTTTTTACTAATATATCGTTTAAAATTAAAATTACTTACTTTAAGGAACTTGAGGCACTTTTTCAATGTTTTTTATGGAATAAAAAGGTTTTGAGAGTTAAAAGTTCAGTGCCTCAGTTAGATATTAACCAGGGGGGATTGCAGTCTCTCAGATACGTACATATTATGAAGCATCTCTCATAGATCTATTATTTCAGTTATTAGATGCTAAGGGGTCTCTGTATTAGTTTTTTTTTGGCAAAGATGGTGCAGGATGCGGGATCCCAACTTGCCATATTCATAAAGACGGCCAAAATTCCAAAAAAGACGAGGTATAAAACACTACAGGAATATTGTTGGAGACTTCAAGCATTTTGTTTTGTGAATGTTCAGTCTTCAGAATATGAAATTTGAAATTTTGAAATTTAAACTTTATTGTTTAGTTAATTAAAACCATAACAATTTGATGTATATCGCACAACAGGTATACAAATATATAAAATTAACATTAAAAAAAAATGAGTAATAAAAAGGCTTATGATAAAAACGGAAGGTAAAACTCAATAATTTTCCTACTGGTATTTACATCACTATAAGGATCATTGAGGCAGAAAAAACTTAAATCATTAACAATTTAAATCTTCTTGTTGCTTTATGCGTTTATCAAATGCCTGCAGGAACTTCACCAGCTTGCAATGTATTCGCGGAGCGGATGTATCCAGGCTTCCAATAATGGCTGATCTGCATGTTCGTAGTCTCCTCATCCGAAAACTTTCCTTTAAAAAATGTGACCGTTCCTTGGACAGCATCTTACAGAGACAGATTATGTGGATTATATCTTCTTCATGGCTACCACACAATCGACATGTAACAGCAGCATGCTGTTTCCAGGCAGGATCATCAGCTAGTGTCGGAAAGACACCAAATCTCAGAGACATCAGCTTTCTCTTAATAAAAATAGAGTAGGTTGTTTCCATGTATATTGCTGGTGTCAATGCCTTATAGCCATTTATCACAGCCCATGAGTGTGAGCGATGGGAGAACATTTCTTTTTCCAAAACTAATGAATGGAGTTTGGCCACTTTATTTAGGGTCTGTTTTAGTACAGCAAATGACAGATTTTTATCCCATAATGTTTTTGAGCAGGTTGTCTCCAAAGCATGCGTAAGGAATTGATTTGCTTTGGATTTTTTTTGAGATTTGAGCTCTTGCCATAGGTGGGTGTTAAGATTTTTATTACATGCTTTTTGCTTGAACTGATACCACACCTTAATGTATGAGTATAATCTGCCCGGTGTTTCATTTTTTAATCCAAACTCAAGTCGCATTTGCGCAGGTGATGTACTGCTTGGTAATTGTAATAACGTTTTGTAAATTTTAGTTATCAGGCTGTTTAATAAATCCGCGTCCTTTCCATGCATTGCCACACTTGCATAAGTCAGGGTTGGGAGCACTTTGTTTGCCATCACGGTTAGTAAGGGTTTAAGTGATGACCCTTTCAATTTTTTTGTCAAAGTCCTTAATCCAAATAATAGGGCACCAGCTCTTTGAGTCAGATATTTCCTCTGTTCTTTGAAGTTAAGTTTATCGTCTGTAAAAAAAAACAGGTATTTATATGCTGAGACTTTCTCTAACGGTTTTCCTTTTAACCAAATATCAAGATGCGAGCCATGGCGGTTGGTAATCAACATGGTTTTGGTTTTTGAGATGTTTAATGCAAGCTTGTTTGCCGACAGGAAAGCCGAGAGTTCCTTTACTAATCTGGTTAGTCCCACCTTTGTTAGGCTCAGAAGTACTATATCATCTGCGTAAGCCAGATGGGTGAGCTGTAAAACACCTAGTTTCGGTGGATGGGCATTGCAATGGTTCAGTTTCCCGGAAAGATCTGAAATGAAGAGGTTGAATAAATGTGGAGCAAGAACACACCCCTGTTTGAGGCCAATCGTTGTGAGAACTTTTCTCGACAGTCGTGATCCATCACCTATTTTTATTTGCGACCAGGTATCCGTGTAAAAACGCAACAAACCCCTTAGAATGTTCTCCGGTATTGCCCATGTTCTCAGTTTCGCCCACAATAAGTTACGATCTACACTGTCAAAGGCCCCCTGAAGATCAATAAAACACATATTCAGGTCCTGTTTACTACTCATGCACTTCTCCGCAATCATAGTTGTGGATAGGATGTTTGCTGTTGTTCCAATCCCCTTCCTGAACCCCGTTTGATTAATGGGGATCAGGGCTTTTTCGCCTGACCAGGCTACCAAATCATTTAATAGTAAAATATTTTGCCTCGACGTCCTGCAACGCTATCAGACGATAGTTGTTTGCTAATGATCTATCTCCACCTTTATAGATTGGCATGAATATTGATCCTTGCCAGCTTTCAGGTACTTGATTCAAATTTTGCACATCTGAGAACAGTTCCGCCAGGCAAGGTCCCCAAAATTCAGGGGCATATTTGTACGCTGCTTGTGGGATGCCATTCGGACCTGGCACCCCATTGGTTTTTCCTTTTTTGATTATTTTAATTATTTCTTCCGCCGTATATGGATTACTCTGAGGGTCTATACCCGGTATGTTACATTGTATGCTGGTCGACGTTTTACTCCAAAGTTCTTCTACGGGGCACGTTTTATTTGAGAATATGAATATTTGCAGCTTAGGGAATGCAAAGTTCTGGTCAGACAAACACCGAATAGCCAGTTAAGGTACTGGAATACAATTGGCTTTAAAGAACTGGGGCATTTTTTGGTAAGGGGGAATTGTATAACTTGGCAGGACATTCAAGCAAAGTGTGGAGATAGGTGTAAGCTCTTTTTTTAGATGTCAACAGATTGTGCACTAACTGAAAAAAATGGGGTTCTTAGTCTAATCTAATTTCCTCCCTGATAACCGCTGCCCTGTTTAGTCAAAGCTTGTGGAGAAGTGTGGCTCACTGGTTAGAGGAGGCAGACCTAGAAGCAGAGGTCAGCCCGGGACCAGGGTTCAATTCCCGGCTCGGCGTGGTCTTGAGTCCTAAAATGTCCATGGACTCGACAATTCTCGCTCCGGTGCCTACTCGATTCACGGGTTCACACTCTGCGACTCTGGGCAATAGCTTGCTCAATCTCCACAACGGCCCCTCGCGGCTGGATGCCTGGCTTTCACCTTGCGGATACCCTGCCAGGGTTATCTCACAGGGGAATACCAGGACGGGTTCCCTAAGCAAGCGCTTAGAGACCGGTTGGTGATTTGCGCTATATAAATTCCTGTACAAGTAGGGTTGGCAACTGGTACAGACTACTGCGGAGCCAAGGGGAATGCATCTGGTGAAATTTCTTTTTAGAATAGATCACCCTGATAACACAATACACTTTTTCTGAGGTCAAGTGGCAGGTTATCTCGAAATTAGGCAATAAGGCCTTAAGAGCTGCAAACTTTAAAAGAGTGTCTTTTTTATTGCACTGGATGACATATTGCACTCCTAAGGCCCTCCATTGAATGTATCTTGAGTTGTAGGATCGTTGCTTTCGTTGCCCACAGCTGGAAGAAGGCGACAACTGGGTACATAATTTTTTCATGCCCAATGGTTGAGCTGTTCTTGGAAATAATATTTGCAATTATAAGTTTAGGTTTGCAAAGATGGATTGATCCAAAGGTGGGTGTTTCACTTTTTGGCTTTCTTAGGCAGAGCCAGAATTTTCCATTGGATAAAGGGATTGAATTATTTATCGCAATTGCCTCTTTTGTTGCTCAATCTCTGATCCTGTGGAACTGGAAGACAACTAGAGCACCAACCAATTCATAGTGGAAATATAAGATGAGCCCAACTACGAAGTTTGAGAAGGCTTTTGCAAAAAGGGTAGGGGGGTACAAAAAGATTCGATGCTATATGGAAGTTTATGGAGAGAATAGAAAATACAGCCATATAAGATTCGGTTAACAAAATTAAATTGGATAAGGATAGCCCTGTATTACAAATATTTATAATAGCATTTGTATTCCATGTATTTTGTTGAAGGCTTTTATAAACAGGCAAAGAGTAGAATACAGAGTGATCCACCTTATTTAGCGGCTAATAAATTATTGTTTATATGAAAATTAAAATATATATGTATCCTAGACACATCTGCACTTTGAGTACAAAAAAGAAATAATGTATTGTACTTTATTTAAGTATTGTATAATATGGCTATTGGGAATATTAGAATATATGTATTCTGAGGCACGGTTGCACTTTGTCGGGAAAAGAGACTTCCTTTATTATTTTGGGATAATGCATTTGAATGTATATCAGGAGTAAAAATCTAGATTACGGTCCGCATTAATCCAATGTCTTAATTAAGGATGTGTATGGGGGATGGACTTTGGGTACGTTTTACACTTTGTCGAATATTTCAACGGAAGAAAGCGGAATCCAGAAAGATGTACCTTACGCATTTAGCTGCTAAAAGAACTATTGTTTACAGGAATATAAAAATAAGTATATTCTAGGCGCATTTGCACTTTATCCACAAGATATTATTGTATTGCACTTTCCTTAAAATTTGAATAACATGGCTACTAGAATTATTAGAATGTGTATTTTTTATTTTAGGCACGTCGGCACTTAGTTAAAATGTCTTAATATTTTCCGACCAGGATGCATTTATGTGTATGACTGGAGTTAAAATCTAGATTAAGGGTCCATATGAACCTTACGCCTTAATTAATTTTGTACCTTGTAGATGATGCTGTGACTAGTCAATTGGTGTATTTTTGTTACCCTATGAATTTGCTCAATAAAAAAAATTAAAATAAAAAAGAATTAAAGGTAAACATATATGACATCAATTAGCTCAAAACACATTTCACAATCAACTTGTAATGTTTTAAATTGTGCAATGCTTAGTTGGTGAAATATGTTCTTGGACAAAGTTTCACACATCTTTCATATGGTTTCACTACTAGGAGACACGTTTTGGTTGCAATGGCGAAGCTAATAATTTCTTTGGCAAGTTGACTATTTTAATGCCATTGAATAGGTGCATTTTAATGAGGGATTTTATCAATAGAGAAGGTCTTTTGACCCACAGATCTAATTCCATTTATCTTGACTCATAAAGATGCACCTTTACTCATTTTTATCCCATGTAAAATATTAATAAATTGTCCGGAAACAACCTTATCACTGTATTGTTCTGTTTGTAATAGTCTCTTTGGAATTTATGATTCAACTAAATCTAAGAAAGTTAAACAAAATCTTTTGAGGCATACCATGGGTCCAATTAATAAAGGTGACAACCATATGCTGACCTCTATTTTGCCAAGTGTTGCCTGGCATAAGATGATATGATATGACAAAATTATTTGTTGAGCGCACGTTCACCAGCGGTTTCTTGGCGCTTGGGCAGAGAGGCATTGACAGATGGGGCAGGAGGTAACTAGTTATAGGCCTGGGAAAAAAAGCCATGTTTCAAGGGATTTCCTAAACTTAGGATAGGAGGAAATTTGGTGCAATTCCGTGGGGAGGGTATTCAGATATGTGGTGTCAGAGACGAGAATCTTAGACCACCGTGTTTTTTCTATTTAAATAAACAAGGGGTCAATATGTTCAAACTGGAAGAGCGTAGGTCACAAGAGGGGGCGTAGCGCTGTATTCTGTTAGTGATAAAAATAGGTTTGTGGGAGGACAAGGCTCTGTGAATCAGGCAGCCAAGTTTGAAGAGGCTGCACTGGGTCACTGGGAGCCAGTGCAGACCCTTAAGCAGGGGCTTTGTGTGGTGGAATTTCGCTGGCCATAGACAAGCCTAGGAGCTTGATTCTGTACCATTTGTAACTGGTGTGATTGATATGCATGGATCCCGGCGTACAGTGAATTGAATTGGCGTAATTCACACCCGACATTACTAGGGCCAGAGTGACTTGAATAAGAGCCTCAAAGAATAGGAATCAGCTTATTTTCCGAATTCTTCACAAGTGGAAGAAGCAGACAGAAACCACCAAATTAATCTGGGCCTTCATGGTGAGATCACTACTAATTGTAACACGTAGGCTCTTGACCGTGCTGACTGGAGAGGGCAGGCATCCTAAGGAGTGAAGCCAGAAGTTAGAGTTCTACAGATTAGCTGAGGACCCTGTGAGGACCAGCTCTGTCTTGTCGGGGTTAAGCTTTGACTGGTTTAGGTTCATACAGTTGCTGATGAAGTTCATGGTTGATTGAAAGTTCCCCATAGAGGAGGGTGATGAGTCAATGTTAAAAATCATCAGCATAATTAAAAGTAACTACTTCTCTCTTCTGGAGATCTAAAATCAGGGGAAAAATATTCATATTAAAAAGAAGGGGGATGAGAGAAGAACCCTGGGGGACCCCGCAGATCAGTCTTTTTTTCTCCGAAGAAAAGATGGAGAGACGAACCGCTTGATCGCGATCGTTAAGAAAGGAAGTGATCCATCCAAACCGAAGGCCCCGAATGCCGGCACTCTTGACCCGGTCAACCAACAAATTGTGGTCCACGGTGTCGAAAGCCCCCGAAAAATCCAGGAGCACTAGTGCCTGCGTGATGTTCTGGTAAGCCCCCTTTCTGAGTTCATCGTGGATGGCCAGAGCAATAGACTCGGTGGAGTGTTCGAGCCTGAAGCCGGCTTGGTGAGGGTCTAAGTAATGGTAGTGTTCCACAAATGTACTCAGGCAGTTTGCAGCATAAGCATCCAAGATTTTACCCAGGAAGGGTAGCAGCGATATTAGGCGGAAGTTGCTAAGCACACGGGGGACAGCGCCTGCTTTTTTGAGAATAGGTGCAACTTCCGCTGTCTTGAAGAGGTTGGGAAAAATGCCCGTGGCGAGGGAGTTGTTGAGGAGCAATAGGGGAGGTTCAGGAATGTGGAGAAATACCTCCCGGGCAATGTGAGGAGGGCAGCTGTTCCTCCGAGAGCCTGAGCGAACATTTTTAAGGAGGGAAAAGAAGACCTCCTGAGTAATCGGAGGGAAAAGGTCAAAGTGAAGAGGATTTCGATAAGCGTAGCCAGGATCGGGGGTGAGGTGGCCTTGGGGATACTAGTTTTGATATTGATAATTTTGTCAATGAAGTAAGTATTGAGAGAATCACAGAGGGTTTGTGATGGAGAGGATTTAACAGTGACACAGTCAGGTTTCACGAGTTCATCCACGATGGAGAAGATGTCTTTAGCTTTGTTAGTGGATTCCAGAATTTTCAGGGAGAAGTAATCAGATCTATGGCCCTATTTCGAGTTGAGTAGATTCGGCCATCTTCCAAAAAGTGGCTGTATTTAAAGTACATTGATGTTAATCATCAGCTAAATATGGCGAATGGGAAATATGCCACTTTTTTGGCAGATGCCCAGTTCCGCCAAACTCCTATTTGTATTTATAAGGTCATCCTTTAAAACTCTGTTCCTTTAGGAGATTTTATCACAGATTGATCAATAACCAGTCGATTCAAGATTATGAGTGGCATCGTGAAGGATACAGCAAAGCATAGTTGCGGTCCCACCCTACACCAGTGTCGATCAAGCTAGCACCTCTTGGATGCTGATGTGCATGTGCCTCTGCTACAAATGTCTTGCCAGCATTAAGTTTCCATGAAAAAACTGAAGGATGCACAGGTCCAGCAACCCGTAACAGGTGCTCGTTCTGTCATTTCTTTTTACTCAGACCATTTCCAAAGAAATTCATGTTATATTATAACAGAGACCTCAATCCAAAAGGTATGCTTATAATTTATAGGCATACCTTTTGGACTGAGGTCTCGGAACCAGCCGTTATCATAAAAGTCTGCTCAGCTTTTGCAGCCCTTTGAGATTAAGGAGTTTAGAAGCCAGTAGTGTCAACTGAAGGACTGCACAGTTCTGTATGGCCGGGATGCCTGTCACCCCCTCCCAACACAATCCCCAAGGATGGGAAGACGGACGCAGTTCTGAACTTTTGGAAGGCGGGAGGGAGTTACCCTCCCGGCCGTATTTATTAAAATATGAAACAAAATTAAAACATTAAAATAACAGTTTCATATCATGTACAATTTTCATTTATTACATTATGATGAAGACACGTTGATTGGCTAACCTTAACAAATCTCTAGTACAGAGGTTCTCCTAGCCGAGTCTAACATCCTGCCAATGCATACTTTTCTAAATTAAAATTGTACATCCTAGCATTACGGGCCAACGGCAAGGTCACAACCGGTGTCAGATCCCAACTACCAGAACTCCCCCCTCACGGTGTGAGGGGCGGGCGCACAGAAGACTGTACCTCCGTGCCAACTCCAATTTCCCTTGTCTTCGCGGGGGCCCTCTATTTAACTCGACGCCATCTTAATGGTCGTCTGAGGACTCGTGTGAGGTGTCTAGAAGGTAGCGTGGACCCCTCTCCCACCCCACACTGCTTCTCATATCCGCCGTCGCGGATATCCTGGCCCCGGGAAATTCATAGGAGGGGCATCGAGCCACCTCCTCCCCTGGAAGGGGCCTATGACCACCTTCCCTTCGGCGACCCCATACTTAGTGGGTGCCGCCTCCCCGTTTGAGGGGCCAATGGCCGCCCCCCCCCGGGCGCTCCCATCCATAATAGGTGGCGCCCCCCCTCTAGGGATCTTGAAATTACTGCTCACCAATCATGACCTTACCGCCACAGGCCGGATAGTTGACCAGCTATCCGGCCCCCCCACAAACTCCTACTAAAGGTCATGCTTTTACAAACCCCTTAACCAAGCTACGAAGTCTCCTATGAGTAAGACATTCCCCTCCCGGGACAAATGGACCCCATCCTCGAGATACATGTGATCCCCCCGAATACATCCATGCGGAATACAGTGCAACTGCGCCGAGCGAAACAACCTACCAAGTTTGTTATTGACCTTCTTCACTGAATGGTTCAGTGCTGACACAGAGAGGCCCCCCCGCCACACCTTCCTGGGAATCATGTGGGACCATGCTATCGTGCACCCAGGGATCCTCCTCGCCAGCCAGCTAACAGTAGATAGGACTCGCTCGAGTAGTACTCGCCGACCGAGTGTCACTAAGTCATTGCCTCCCAGGTGAACTATGATTACAGACGGCGGTGACCTTGTCCGCCCTAACAGCTCCTCAATAAAACATTGAAACCGGTCAATACAGAGCCCGCCCCTTCCGTGGAAGGTCACCCTGTACCCGTATTCCACAGCTGCGTGAATCACGTCACCTGCTTTGAATACGTTCCCGGCCCGCCTCACGTATGAGTGGCCCACGACCCACACCACTCTTTCCTCAGCCGGTGATCTCTGACCGCTGGTCCCCAGGTGTCGGGTCGACTGCACAGTCCGCCCCGCATCGTATGCTCGCGAAACTGTAAACCAAACAGAAAACAAGAAGCGTGAGTGCATGACATTGGCTTCACAACATGTGCCACCGCACATACCTTTTATAACAGTTCGAGGACCATCGTCCCAGGTGTTTCACCTTCTCAACACTCTGACCCATGGCTGTAGCCTCTGTAGCAGCCCCTATCCTAAAGGAATGGGTCCCGAAATCGCCCGGGTCCAAGCCCGCTGCTGCGATTGCCATCGTTAGCACCCGCTGAAACTGAAACCTTGTCAGTGGGGTGGCGTCAATGTGTCTCAGCAAGCTTACCCCCCATGCATCCGCCCTTCGCGCCAAATATTCCTCAACGCACTTCACCGGGCACATGGGGGACCCTCGCATGCGCTGGACGATAACACTGTCTCCCATAGCACCCTGGTCGGTCTTGGACCTGGCTATTGTGATCACCATTGAATCACCCTTGATCAGAATGTGATCCCGACACAGGCCTCCCTCTACATCTTTCTTATTTCTTGCTACCAGCTCGCTCACCCGCATCGCCCCATGGAACACTAATGCGAAAGCGGCCCGGAACAGCATTGCCTCGAACTGGGAGGAACATGTCGTGGGCAGTATCGACATCAGCAGGGACAACCTCTCTAACCCAATCGGGCGCCTTTCGTCTACTCTACGACCCTCAAGGCGTTGCCAACCACGAAGGGCCTTCTTTACCAAAAAAGACGATGTGGGGTCCTTGATGCCATGCGCCTGCGCCATGAATGAAATGGGGCACAGGGTCAGAGCTGATTTGCATAAACCAATTATCTGACCCAGGGTGGTGTGGAGTGCAAAAAACGATGGATTTAGGCCCAGATCCTTGTACTGGGGTGAATGTAAGACATTGATCTACATTCTGTCCATCAAATTGTTTTTTGTAATTTTTTCCCTGAGTGTACTGGGGTAGCTCAGACGTGGGTCCCAGAGCCTCCACACCACTGGAGTCAAGCTAGCCGGGCTGATGAGAGGTGTTACCTCGAAACCGGTCCGGTCCTCGGGTGCTTGATTCTGGTCTGGGAAAGATATGGCTGTTGTAGTTCGGACTGGACTGTTCCCATGGGGCACAGGGTCAGAGCTGATTTGCATAAAGCCATTATCTGACCCAGGGTGGTGTGGAGTGCAAAAAACGATGGATTTAGGCCCAGATCCTTGTACTGGGGTGAATGTAAGACATTGATCTACATTCTGTCCATCAAATTGTTTTTTGTAATTTTTTCCATGAATGAAATGGCGGCCCGGTGCCTATTGGCCGTTGCCGCTGATCGGCCTGCACTGTGCAGTGCTACAAAAAACTTCAGGACATACTCCTCCTGACCCCAATTGGCCCCCCCTGCCGGACCCAAAAATGCGCAATAGGAACCAAACGCTCCTTCGTATGCCTTCCATGTCCTGGGTGTTAGGCTTGCTGCCACGAGGTCTTGTAATCCGGGGCACCGAGTAACCAGAGTGCTTCGGGAAATGGGGCCGCCGCTAGGTCCGCGGAAGGTAGATAACCCCTGAAAGCCTGCATGTGTGAACGAGAGAGTGCATCAGCCGCCTGGTTCAGTACACCTGGCACATGCTTCGCCCTGAATTGTACGTTCAGTCTCATGCAAAGTAGTACAATTTCCTTCAGTAATCTCAATATCCACTTGCAGCGTGCTGCCTGATTATTTATACATTCAACGACAGTCATATTGTCGGACCAAAACACCACAGAGCGATCCCTGAACTCATCCGGCCATGCCATCAGAGCCACGAAAATGGGGACCAACTCGAGAAACCCAATGTTACCTGTGAGACCGCTGGTGTGCCACCACGTCGGCCATGTTTGCACCGACCATCGATTACCAAAGATGGCGCCAAATCCCACGCTCCCCGCCGAGTCGATCCACAAACCCAGCTCGTCCGAGGACGCTGGTGGTTTGGTCCACATCACCCGACCGTTGAAATCCGCCAGGAATGCCAACCATATGTGCATGTCCTGGCGAACTTCTGCCGACAGTCTCGTGCGATGGTGTCCTTCCTTGAGACCGACCATGGCTTGTGCAATAGAGCGGGAAAAGGGGCGGGCCATTGGTATCACTCGGAGGGCAAAGTTAAGCTGGCCCACCGCTTGTTGTAGCTGATGAAGCGTGACTTTTTCTTTGCTGATGCACAATTCCAAGGAAGCCCTGAACTTCGCTACCTTCCCCACCGGCAAACGGAAACATCCCTCCACAGAATCGAGCTCAATGCCTAGAAACTCGAGTGAAGTCGATGGTCCAACCGTCTTACCTGGTGCCAAGGGGACCCCAAATTGCTCCATGAGAGTGCAAAATTCTCGTAACGCCTGCGCTCACTGAGTGTCGCCGGCTGCCCCCAAGAACAAGAAATCGTCTAGGTAATGCATAACCTGGGTATGGCCCGTGGCCTTGGTAAACGCCCATTGCAGAAAAGAACTGAACATTTCAAAATAAGCACAAGAAATGGAGCAACCCATCGGCATACATCTATCCATGTAGTAGCGTCCTTGAAAAACAAAGCCTAACAGACGCTGATCCCGTGGGTGTACCGGGAGCAACCGGAACGCTGATTCAATATCTGACTACGCCATCAGCGCTCCGGGCCCCAGGCGATTCAACATGGCGACGGCATCATCGAAGGATGCGTACCGCACCGAACAAACCCCCGGGTCAATCGCATCGTTCACCGAAAGACCCCTAGGAGCAGACAAGTTGTGGATCAACCTAAACTCACCCGGGTCCCTCTTGGGGACTACTCCCAACGGAGAACAGATGAAATTAGTGACTGGCGGGTGCCTGTATGGCCCAGCGACTCGGCCAAGGGCCACCTCTTTTGCAATCTTCATTTCCACCACTGCTGGATTATGCTGTGCCGACAGTTGGTTTCTACACAATGATTCCCCCCGAAAATCCCCCGCCGGGATGCGGAAACCGTACGAGAAGCCGTTCCTCAACACCCCAGCGGAGACATGATCAGGGTATTCATTTAGCCAGGGGATCATTGCCATGATATCTACAAGGGTTGGTAGCGGAACTCCTTGGTCCACCTCAGACCTGTTTGGCCCCTCCTCTACCCCCCGTATCACCATTCTTGGCTCTGCACGCACTCTCGGGGTGAGAAGAATTTCCGCAACTTGCACACTCATGTCTGAACTTACATGTCCCTTGTGGCCTAGTGCATTTACCCCTGTTAAAATTCCAACAGACCCCTTTTCTACCCCCGTTCCCACCACTCTTTGGCTGGTGGTCACCAGCGGGGCCCGCTCGAAAGGGCGCCGCCGGCCGGTGGCGGGACGGCCCCAACCCATTCCCGCCAAGCGAGGACGACTTCGTCGCGCCCGGCAGGAGCAGCTTCTGCCAAGAGATGGAGTCGAGACAATCCCACGTCAGAGATGAATCATGCTCCTTGGCTTTGCGAAACTTCATATCATAGCCCATCCATTCATCTCCCTCATAAGATTCATAAAAATCCATTATACGTGCCTGATAACAGGCCAATTCGGTCAAAACCTCGGGCTGACGTTCCCCAATAATTGCCGTAAACATTGCAAAGGCCTTGGTCCAATTTGAGATCGTTTTGTCAACCCTGAATCCCGCCATTTTTGCTCGCCACACACTCGGATGCCACAAATCCTTCTGAGCCTTAACATACTCCATTTCGTGATGGTCGGTCAAGAGAGAAAACATATTCACATATTTATCAGCCCAAATCATCTCTTTTGTGGCCAGCGGTATATGTTGGACCACCTTTTCCCTTCTCGAGGGCAAGGACCCCTCCCTTGCCATTGGCAATGCCTGCTTACCCGGCTTCGTTGCAGGTCCCGCTGCTTTGTCGACGCCGGCTGCTGGTCCCTCCGAGGTCACCTGTGGGGGGACAAGAGGGAGATTCGCCTTCGCGGCATCTCGTGACTGCCGCAACTGCTGCATTAGTTGTTTGGCCTCCTCGGCCGTGTCTCCTGGTGCCGTAGCACCCCCTGTGCCCCTGCCGAGCCATGCGGCTAACTGGGCGGCTAACTCTGGAGGCATATCCCTCTCGCTGGTGGGCGTAACAACAACCGGAATTGGTTGGCCCGCATCCGGGATCGGTACCGGGGCCTCAACTGGGATGACCGGGCTTGCCGGGGGTAACTCGGGATTCGCGCCCTCACCCCCTGCTGCCCTATCCCTGATCTTTTTACCTCTCCCAGCGGGGACAACTCCGGGCAACGCCGGTCCTATGACCTTCTTCGGTCTGCCCGTATTGTTCATTGCTGCCATCTGCTTCTTCATATTCGCCATATCTTTCATCAGCATGCGAAGCATCTGGTCAGTGCCTGGCTTCTTTCCGGCCTTCTTGCCAGGCATTGTTGTCGGATGTTCGACCCTTGTTGCTCAACACGGTCCTGGATCCGAAGGTTCGAAGTCACTGGAAGAGAAACACAAAAATTACAAGTTCTCAAAAATTGCTCTTTGTTCCGTCGAGGGCTCACGTGCAACGAGGGGTGCAGCTTCCTAGCACAGGAACAAGAGGATGCTTCTTCGGATTGCTGCTCCTTTTATTCCTCTTCGGGAGGGCGTGTACCCTCCTCTGGTACGCCTACGGGGCGTGGCCAACAGTGTAGGTGTCTAGGACAACCCCTCTTGGGCGGGAAAAGGCACGCCCCGGCTACGCCGCTTCGGGCATACCAGCCGTGACACGCCCCCCCGCACAAAATGGTTTCCCGGGAGGATCCGGGCCCCCGACCATACGTTCGGGGGGACCGAGTGGTCGCCCCTTTCCATTCACATTGTTCGGATTTACTATTTTGATTTGTTTATGTGGCTAGATATGAAACCAGTTTCCTGCATGCTGGTTTGAATTTGTAGGAAAGGCTGTGCAGACACACTGTTGCCACGGCAGGCACAGTACACACATACAAAATCACTGAAGATAGGTTTAGGTTCCAGGTGACTCCTTGTTACTTTTCATGCATTTTCGTTGGTGTCATATTTGATTTGTATGGAGTGATTAGTCGCAGTTTGAGTTAGTTGACTTATTCATGCTATTGAGATGGTTCACTTGAGAGTATGGTTTTGGAAATGGGTTGCACACCTTAATCACATCAAATTCTTCCTGTTCATCCTGAGCTTCACAAAGCGTGTAAGTGATCGCAAATCCCAATAGGAGTTGTCCCCCTGCGCACCGCGTGTTGGTTACCCAATGGTATAATAAAGTTTGTTGACACCAGGTTAAGTTCGTTAAAGTTTTTACTTCATGGCGGTTTTCTTTTTGTCAAATTATATTTTCCATTTGTACAAAAGAGATGAATTCCAAAATAAATCAATGAATATATCCAAAATGCTTCATCATCATTCCCTATGCATTTCGGGCCATACTATCCCTTCGTCAGGGGAAATCTTCGAAGCTTGCTCAAGATGGGCTTGGTAACTGTTTGCACGGCTGATCGTTCTATCAGCCGTGCAAACAGTTACCAAGCCCATCTTGAGCAAGCTTCGAAGATATATTCATTGATTTATTTTGGAATTCATCTCTTTTAATATTTTGTCAATTTTAACAGATTTGTCCTTATATATTACTAGAGTAGAAATAAAGAAAGAGACACTGAAATGTGTTCTGCACTAAACTCAGAAGTTTGGTGAATAGGGGGTATGACACTAATGGTACACCAATAGGCTGACTGGGTCAAAAGGACTGATGTATGCAGATGAATAAATAATCCACAGTTAATGAATTTGCTGCAAATTAATATCTGTTAATAATGTCCAAAACAAATATTTGGGGGCAATGCGAATAAATCAGCATTAATGACCTTATGGTGTGTTTCTTGACTTTATTAGTTTCTCCCCCATTTGATCTCCCATGCTTCTGTGCACCTTTTAAGTTTTATATTGTGCAGATCATCTGATAAATCATAATTGCATCCAGTCCTTGACTTGATATTCTCAGTTATTAAGTGTTCAATCAGATGCATACTTGGCTCCTACTCGCTATAAGTAAAACTTGTTCAGTCAAAGAACTGTGAATAGTAGCATTGGAAGTTCACCAAGAATAGAACCAAAGATCAGATTTCTTCCCAGGATAAGATTTTTACAGTGAAAACACAGAACTTTGAATTGAGAAATGTGAGAGGTATGCAAACATTTATGCTATAAAATAGTGTCCCTGCGAGGTGGGTCTGGCTGCCCCAGTCAAAGTTTTGGTTGCCTGAGCTCTTTGATACATCTTTTGCTGCAAACCGAAAAGGCCAATATTGGTTTAATCTGATCATGGTATGCGTGAATATGGATTTTGACTGCTTTCTGGAATAAAATTGATTACGTTTTTGCTTTCATATGTCAATCTGGATCACACACTAGATAACTGTGCCAATTGACTACTACTTTGGTGCAGTTTCAAATGTTCTATTCTTCTTGTTTAAAATATAACATTAAAAGACAAGTGATAAATGGTGAATATATAAACCTGCCTATTATTCCAGGCTTACTGTTGTAAATTCCAAATGATATAAATCAGCAAATAAAAGAGGCATTAACTGGATTAATATGTTGTCGGGCACTGAACACCCTGAAGGTATGCAATGGGTATGTATTACAATTATGTATATCAGTGCCCTACATAGGTCATCTAATGTCACGTGCCCTGTTAGAAACAAAAGGGGGTGGTGATGGACGGAGCATCTGAATCAATCAAACACTCACACCCAGTCAAAAGATCTGGGTTTAATTCATCACCGTTCTTTAGCCCACTCTGCCACCCCAGTTCAGACATGGCTATATGCAAATCAGTCTGACCCTGTGCCTCATGGGAACGGTCCAGCCCAAACTGCCAAGCCATGTCTTCCCTGGACCGGAAACAAGCTTCCGGGGACCGGTTTCTGGCATTCCAGCCGTCTTCAGCCCGGCTTGCTTATATCCAGTGGCAGAGTGAGCAAGGGACTCACGTCTGAGCATACCCTGCCACACTTATGGCGGCCAAAAGCGGTACAAAGGGGGGTGGTGATGGACGGAGCATCTGAATCAATCAAACACTCACACCCAGTCAAAATATCTGGGTTTAATCCATCACCGTTCTTTAGCCCACTCTGCCACCCCAGTTCAGACATGGCTATATTCATATCAGTCTGACCCTGTGCCTCACGGGAACAGTCCAGCCCAAACTGCCAAGCCATGTCTTTCCTGGACCGGAAACAAGCTTCCGAGGACCGGTTTCTGGCATTCCAGCCGTCTTCAGCCCGGCTTGCTTGAATCCAGTGGCAAAGTGAGCAAGGGACTCACATCTGAGCATACCCTGCCACTGTGCATTTTATTAAGTCGACTTCTCTCTTACACACGGCGACATTTGACATACCTTTCTGTGCATATTAGTGCAGGACAATATTCTCTGAAACTGCATTTGCACACATTTCTACTTTGTAGGCACACTATAACGGCACCTTGAACATTCAGTACAAGGGATAAAGTTCACTGCGCAAATGTCATTGCTATTATTGTCCGGAAGGCGACAGTGCTATCATGCTAGAATAAATATTTGGGGCCTGAACAAGTCTTCAACACGGCAACATGTGCACTGTTTATTATATAGCAAGGACCACTTCCTTGTTTAGCTCAGAGGAGGACTCTGCTGACACTGCAAGGTTGCAGCATGTCGGAACTGCAGCTCAGCTGATTCCTGTTTACCTCTACGAGGGATGTCCAGTTCTACACCAAGATGGGCACCCTGAGGACACTTACCCATGGGAAATGGAAAGTCAGACTGCTCAGCAGATATTTGGCAAATCATTCACCTTGGACACAACTAGGTTAGGGGAGTGCCAGGTAGGAGCACCTTATACTACCTTACTTATATGCAAGCATATATTTACTGCTATAGCACGATGATGGAACTTTTTTCAATGCTCTCGTAATGCTAATTACGCTGTTCTGTTTCCTTCTATTAATCATTGCAGTGCACATATTTTACTCAAGAATCACAGTGCTTCAATAAATATCAAATATTGAAACTGCAGCTTGTGCACTTCTTTTGTATTTCTTTGGGTATGCATGAGTAAGCAAACGAAAAGGTTCCAGATCTGTAACCGCAATTTCCTTGGGAGTCAGATTTGTCATGTTCTGAGGTTGCACACACATTTGTACCCTGCCAAGTTAGGGGTGCAGATGGTGCACTGTGAGCTAGCAGGACTGACTATAGGTCATCATATCCTGAGGGGTCCTCAAAATCAGTCTCGCACCAGTCCAACGTTTACGTTGTCCAAGAAACACAATTTTACTTGAGAAAGTACGAACCATAGGGCACTACAAAAGGTCAAAATGATCTTGCATCACCTTCTAACACTGATTACTTTATCTTTATGTTTTTAACCAACTGCTGAAAAAAAGCTCGTCATTTTACTTTCATTTTCTGACCTTAAACCAATATAACAAGTATTCTGTTCTTTGTGTCTCTTTGCACAGGTTGTACAACTGACGCAGTATCCTTTACTCAGAAATTGCACGTGCTACACCATTTCAGTCATCGCGCTGATCATTGTAAGTGATGAATTGTACTTTGAATATTCAATGCATTTACCATTACATAAGAAAGTTTAGATTGTAGCACAAAAGGTGGTCAGAGGAAACTTTTGCACATTCACACTCCAAATAGACACAACGTTCTAAGCATTAAAGAGAAATTTGGCTTTTTCAAAAGCTTGCAGCCTTCCTGTGGGCACAACCTTTTCCTTTGTGTCCTGCTCTACTTCCTGTTGCTGGCACTGCCATGTTCAGTCTTCGAAGTCCCATTTTCATGACTTCATTGTTGCTCTGTAGGCCCAGGTTGAGAAAAAATCTGTCACACCAAATAAAATATGAGGAGTCAGTGTCATGCAGGTTCAGAGCTACATTATAGTCAAAAGAAGTCCATCCCTTCACATTTCTTGGAATATGGTCGTCAGGCTTACCTGAACATCGAGACCCAAGAGGCAAACCTAAGAACTCAATATTTCTTAGCAATTCTGCCCGAAGAACAATGCACAGTGTTTAAAGTGTTTTTAATTTCCCCATTGATAGGTTTGATGCAGTCGCGGGGAAGGAAATTCTGCCCTGGGATTGATTATCCAGTGATGGAGGAATTTTGTTTTTAAAAATGTAATTTTGAAATGAAATTGGAAAACGTGCTAAATTACGAGATTTGGCCTGACATCATTCTGGTAATATTACCTGCTATTTAAAATGTGTTTCCCGAAAATGACAATTTATGGGTAAACTATGCTAGGCGGACCAGCCTCAGAACACTATGGAACCAGTGAGACTTGCAGATCGAACCTCCACATCTGCTGATTCACTGCCATTTTCACTATAACACAATACCAGACAATGAGCAAATCCCTAAAGAATTCGAACAAAGTGCAACACAACAAACAACAAACTGAATGGGTTTTTTTGTAGGTCGACAATGTTAAATTCGAGATCCACAAATGTTGTTAACATTGATAAAGAGCTTTAACGACTCTTCTGAAATTCCTGTGAGAAAAAACATATATTTGTCTTTTGTACATTATTACGAACTAGGGGCCATAAATCTCACTGCTCAATGCAGGTGCAACGACTTTTGGCACCCTAGGTTATACATTTTAACACCCTAGCACAGGGGTAACTTTACATGTTTTTAGGGGCAATATGGCAACAAGCCTCATGGTGGTTTTGTAGTCAGCGCCTTAGTCTTACCTTGCACTGGGACAAATATGTGTCTTCTACAGGAAGAGAACATGTACCTATGCCTCTAATTATTTCAACACATTATTGATGTGAAACAAGATAAACAGAACCTTATAAGTTTATCCTGGCAAATACTTATGCCTTTTATTTATTAAATTTAAATAAAGTTTTTTTTGATCGTGAATTTGCAAAAAAAGAGTACATTATCAACTAGACAGTATGCCAAATTATTATGATACAGCGTGAACACAAAAATAAATTATACAGTGTAGGCACAAACATAGATTATACTATACATATATCCACGTGTTAAACAACTAAATGCATTTACAAACAGAAATAGTTACAATGAAAACCATTAATATATACATGATTAATCATTCCTATTCAGTTCATTCAAGGGTGAACAGATCCTTACAAGATTTAACTTTGAACCCCAATAATGTAATGTCTCTAATTGGGTAAGGAATTGAATGCCTTTTTGGCAATGAATGCCGTTGCCGACGCGTTTCGAGTCCTGGTATTTCAATTACAGGGCTCTCTTCAGGGCAGGATTAATCATTTCCATAGGAGACTGTTTGTAACAACAAAAACCTAAGTGGCTTTTTAGTGAAATTCCTCAATTGGTTAAAAGAAGTAATTATACATAAATTTCATCATTGGAGGCAACGTACCTTCGTGTTGCCAAAGTAGCGCTGGCCTACTTAATGTTGTGAAAGCTGTGGGCACCCTTCTGCAACAAAATATGGTGTTTTTGAATCAACTCGTTCATGTGTCATTATTATAAATTCTTATACAATATGGGGCATAATGGCAAGGAACAGGTTCAATATGAGTTACCTTGTCAGGTTAATGCTGAGTGATGTATGTCTTGTTAATCACCAGTACGAAGCGTTCAAAAGAATAGCTTCACAGGGCCTGTAAGTGTCCATTCCGGGAACTACAGTGAAGGTCGCCGCTGTCCTCCGATTTATTTATTTTAGTGCTAGCTCGAGAAAGAGGGGGAAAAAAAGTTTGTATTAAACCCTCTGTGCATTTCAGTGTGACGAGTGCCAGCTGGCCACAAGTTATCTCAGTTTCCTCACCTTTCAGTAAAGAAAAGCTAGATTCCTCATGGCGTCTCTTCCAGTGCGGTTTGTGTGGACCCGCTGTTCGTTTGTTTGTGATTTTGAACGGGTGGGAGACGTAGTGTCATGTGTTTCACGCGTTCTACCAATCAGAACAGGAAGCTCCCTCTATTGTTTATGATGCATTATGGGTAATGTATTTCGTGTTTAAAGTGATAGCCTGTTACCCATAATTTAAAAGGTTTATCATTGTGCACAATTCAAGTTTTGCAAAGTGGAACACACTCAGGGGACGGCCACAGATGGCTGTGGGGACAATTACTTTTTGATTGCGTGCAAAGTATCTGAGGACCCCACACTGTTGGCCCTACTATGATTGTCAATGGCCCTTTAACGTGTATCATACCTTATTTAGTTCACTCATGCAATTGAGACCCCGGTTAATGCTATCAAATTTCATAATTAGGTAAGCCTCTTTGCGTAACAGGGCGTCCTCAATGCATGGTGATTGGTGTTTTGGATCAATCCATGCCAAAACGGTCCACTTAAAATAGTTTTCGCTATGGTTTTCAGTCAGAAAGTGTTCCACCATGGGTGCAGTTAAAACCTTTTTCTTGATCCTTGATCTGTGTTGTGTAATCCTTACATTGACTGCCTGACATGTTCTCCCAATGTATATTTTGTTGCATGGGCACACACAGCATAGACAACATTTTTAGTTTTGCAATTTGTGAACATATCATGTCTCCATTTGATCCCATTATGATCAAATGTATTTCCTTCCAGTATCGTTGCACAGGCAACACATCTGCCACATTTGTGGTGGCCACAAACTGGTTTCAGACTCCATTGTGTGATTAAATCACTCTTGGGCTTGGGAATGTAGCTATCCGCTCTGATAATCTGTTGGCCTATGCTTAGATTTTTGCGCATGGCAAAAATCGTTTTTTGTAGTGGATGTTCTATATTCTCAAGAAGGTGCCAGTTCTTCAAGATGATCTGCCTGAACTTGTTAGTATGTGACCCAAACTCACCCTTTTCTTTGGTCTGCAGAAGGTTTTCTCTAGGGGTAAATCTTGCCCGTTTTTTCGAATGTTTTAACAGTTATTTTGGGTAACCTCTTTTCTCCATTTCTGTACAAAAAGATATTGCATGAGTCTCAAAGTCTGCCACATCCGTACAGTTCCTCCTTATCCTTAACAGTTGTCCATTTGGAAGATTCTCTTTTAGACACTGTGGATGTGAGCTCTCTTTTCTTTACTGAAAGGTGAGGAAACTGAGATAACGTGTGGCCAGCTGGCACTCGTCACACTGAAAGTGCACAGAGGGTTTAATACAAACTTTTTTTCCCCCTCTTTCTCGAGCTAGCGCTAAAATAAATAAATCGGAGGACAGCGGCGACCTTCACTGTAGTTCCCGCAATGGACACTTACAAGCTATTCTTTTGAACGCTTCGTACTGGTGATTAACAAGACATTAACCTGACAAGGTAACTCATATTGAACCTGTTTCTTGCCATTATGCCCCATATTGTATAAGAATTTATAATAATGACACATGAACGAGTTGATTCAAAAACACCATATTTTGGAGGAGGAGCCAAGATGGCGATCGGAATGGAAGCGTAAGCTCCCGGCTCCTCAAGCCTTCGAGCCCCGCACGGAAATCCTGTTCATGATCCTGTGATTGCACTGCAGCGGGGTGATGGTGAATGCGCGCAGACATCGCTCGCGCGATCCCGAAGTCTCTGCCGGCCTTATAGCCGGAGAAATCGAAAAAGTCAATAGGCGGCCTCAACGACCCTGGAGCCGGGACCTCGACCGCGAAACATGGCCGGGTGCTGACTCATCAACAGCGGCCAGCTACCGAGAAAATATTTTTTTTGCAGGAGCTCTGATTATCACACGACGCGGCCGGAGTGCATCCTCGAGGTGGGGGCTCAGTGGAAATACTGTCTAACTGCGGAGCGCTGAAGGTGAGCTGTGTCGGCTCTGTCTTCGATTCCGCCCGGTTTTCGCGGGCTGCTCCCGAATTTGCCGCTAGCGCTGAATCGGAGAGAGGATGGCCATTACCGGAGACCGCTCCTTGGACGTGTGCTTTGAAGGCCCCCGAGATTCGAATTGTAGTCTACCCGAGCCGGACTCGTCCCTGCCCTACCTTCATTCTCCCTACAAGGTGGAAATGCCTGATGGCTGCCTGAACGAGATGAAGTACATTAACCTGCCTATCGAAGTACTGCGTGATGGGGAGTGCGAGTTACCAAGTAGTGCTGTGGTGTGGGAAATACAGCCTACGCTGTCTTGCGGTGACATTCTTGCTGCTCTTGGTGACTTACAGTCCGTTTGGAAGGACGGTTCCCGAGCGTTGGGAAGAAAGCTTGACGATATTGCGCTCACACTGGGGCGATTGCGGTCGGATGGCTCCCAGGTGCGCGAGGATTTGCCCCTAACTGTCTTTGAGGGGGGTACTGTGGTTGCACATGGGTGCGGAGGGGAACGGATGATCCCGGACTGTGTTGGTACCTGTGGACAGATGTCCGTATGCCTCTACTATACTGAAGGATTCCTTTCTCAGCAGAGGACGGTGACCTCGTCCATTGTATCGCCACTAATGGCCCAGACACTGTTTCAGCAACTGTTGGCTCCTGTGACTGCTTCTTCTTTCCTCGCCCTTGTATCCTTGCTAAGGAATACGTGTCATAGGACGGAACTGGGGGTGATGGTCGTAAGTGAAGATGACTCTGTCGGTGGCCGGCGACGTCCATCTTGTATTTGCATGTTGCTCTTCTACCTTGCGTGGACATTTTGCTCTCTTGTGTCGGCTGAGACGGGATTTACTCGGCGGGCATGCCTCGGGGGACTTACAAGAACAGGCCAAGGCTAAGTGGTTCTCTTTAACGGTTGATATCTATTTGGCTGGCGGGGGAGGGGGTTGGCGTGTTCTTATGACACACCTGGTTGCGCAGTATGTGATAATTCTCCCCATTTCTTATCGTATTAATTGATTTCTGTTGTTGACTGTTGCTCTTGGGTTGGAGGATACATTTGTGGAAGGGGAGACCGGGAGCCTATATGGATGGCCCTTCTCCGGTTTTATATAACTTTTTTCTTTCTCTTCTTTCTCTTTTCTGTATCTATATTTCGGGTACTCGTTTTCTGGGCGACAGGCACACTGCTAGGGGGGGGGCTGGGGAGGGGGGTAGGCCGTAGCCTCTGCATGCGTGCAGGGTGGGGGTTTGTTTTGTCCTTTCTTAGTTTCTATGGGCCCTTATTTCTTCTCTCTTCTTTTCTTAGTTCTTCTTATCTTTCTTCTTCCTTATTTTGGGTCAGCATGGAGGCTAGGTGTAGCGCCGCTTGCCGTTTCTGTTTTCTGTGTTACCGCTAACATTATTTAGGTTGTTCCACGTTTATGGGGTGGGTAATGACTGGTACGAAATGTGAATATATGCTCCTTTATCCTGATAAGTGTATTTTTGTGCCGCTCTTCCGATTATGATTCACCGCTTTGTTGACATCCTGCTGTGTGCATTGCCCACTCTGTGCCTTCGGTGGATTGTATGGCGTCTGATCCTTCTTACTTTATATTTTAAAAATGAACCTTATTTAATCCTGCACTCGGTGGTCGCGTTCAACTTAAGTGATATTTGGAATATTTGTTGTTTTTCGTCTTTGGGGACTGCTGAGCTGTCTTATGGTTGCTTTACGTGCTACAAACTGATTTCGAGGCCGGCCAGACTGGTTGTAGGCCCGTAACTGTATGCTACTGTTGCACAATAAAGGTTTTAAAAAAAAAAAACACCATATTTTTTTGCAGAAGGGTGCCCACAGCTTTCACGACATTAAGTAGGCCAGCTCTACTTTGGCAACACAAAGGTATGTTGCCTCCAATGATGAAATTTATGTATAATTACTTCTTTTAACAGACTGAGGAATTTCACTAAAAAAACACTTCGTTTTTTGTTGTTGCAAACAGTCTCCTATGGAAATGATTAATCCTGCCCTGAAGAGAGCCCTGTAATTGAAATACCAGGACTCGAAACGCGTTGGCGACGGCATTCATTCCCAAAAAGGCATTCAATTCCTTACCCAATTAGAGACATTAAATTATTGGGGTTCAAAGTTAAATCTTGTAAGGATCTGTTCACCCTTGAATGAACTGAATAGGAATGATTAATCATGTATATATTAATGGTTTTCATTGTAACAATTTCTGTTTGTAAATGTATTTCGTTGTTTAACGCGTGGATATATGTAGGAGGTATGTGGAGGTACGTTTTTCATTAGTAACACCAAACTTAAGAACAAAACCTAAACACCAGTTTAAATCTTCAAAAGTTGGGCCAGTTTGTCAGTGGGATTTGCTCTGTAATTAAATTGCCATTCTTGAAAACCCCTAAATAACGCTAGAACTTCTCAAAATGTAGGGATGGTGAGTGAGAAAATAATATTATGTTCTCATAATATTTTCACAAAAAAATCTAGCTTTCTCCAACATTTCAAGAGTTGGGGTACCTTTGTAATGGGCGTCATTTTTTAAATGTATTTATTTGTTGAATTGTTTTGAGAGGCACTGATTTAGGGCAGGTACCCACTTCGTAGACACAAATAATACCAAAGTTATAAATAATCTATAAAATGTTGGAATTTTCGTGAATCACACATGGATGACATTTGTAGCTGTTTCAAAAATGACCTCAATCTATTAAAACTTCTATTTAAGTTTTTCAGCTTATCAAAAAGTTTGAAATGCATGTGAAACTTTTGTAAATACCAACTACTTTTTACTTTTTTACAATACCACCTTTCTGAAAAATGCGACAAAATATACTTAAAAGAGCAACCGTAAGAAAGAAACCAGATCAATTGAAAAGGCTAGTTGTTGCGGATAAGGTTATATTACTGAAAAAAAATTCTAGTGGAGAAGAAATAACTGGACATATTGCTCATATGTAACTATTCAGTGTAGACTGTGCAGAGAAGTTTGCTAGAAAATAAAGCATTTCCTTATTAACACCACAACATCTCAAGTCTAAATCTTACTGAGCGTCAACTATATTTGTTCATACCTATTTCACCTTCTTCCACTTTGAAAATATCATTATTTGATTGTGCTTTGGGTCTATCACTGAGGAAATTTGTGGATCATATCTCAAACATGCAACTCAGGAAATACCAATTCTTGCACAATCCTCTACTTTCATTTTGCCTCCACTCGGGCTATCAGTCTCTAATACAAAGTCAAGGTTGCCAATAACAAATGGGTTGAGCTTGGGGATGGCCAGAGGTAGAATTTAAGGTGAGTAGCCTTGCACAGTAGAGCAAGATGTTGACAAGCATAATAATTATTGTCATAATAGTTGGTTGTTAATGATGAATGGAGATGTGATGGGGGAACTACTTGCCACATGAAATCTAGTAATCATGTTGCTTAGAATGGAAGTCAGTCAGGATTTGATTCTAGAGATGCTTGCTGGCAAGAACAGGTTGATGATGTTGGTCAGGAATTCTCTTAAGGACGTTTTTATTGTTGTGAGGTCTATAGGTCTATTATACCTCCCGTATGGTTGTGAGACTTTGTACGGTGACATTGTTTGATGTACCTGTATTATTTTGATTTGTTGACATTTGTTCATAGTTTGTTGTATTTAGCGCCCAAAAAATGTAATATGGCTCTGTTACGATTTATAGCTATTCATGGTTATAATATATTTAAGTGTTCGAAGTTATAGCTATTTGCAAAAAAATAGTTCCAAAGTGCACTGTCACTCTTTCAACTTCAAAGGTGCTTGAAGAATATATACGCATTGTTCACAGGGCTGTTGGTATTTATTTACGAATTCTTTGCAAAACTTAGAGTTGAGCATTCTCAAGAAGTCATGTTTTCAAAAAAACTATTTTAATTCATAAATTCAAACACATAGACATTGATCTGTCATGTTAAAAGCACAATGTTTAATCTTTGCGTATCGCTCCCTGAAAGAAAAAATGGATTGCCCTAACCATAACCATCTTTTAAAAGCGATGGCAGCGAAGATTATGCCTACTTTATCTTACGGCCTAGTCACGTGGTGTGGCAAGGAGGTGGAACTTTTAAATGATTTACAGATCAAAATTTATAAAGCGGTTTTCAACCTGCCAAAATCCGCCTCAGCCTCCCAAGTAAGGCTAGAATTTGGTTTGCAAAACCAGAAGTTCCGGGGCATGAGCGGTTTCGTGAAATTCTGTTGCAAACTTAGATCTGCAGACCCAGATACATTGGACTGGCTAATCTGGGAGGAAATTAAAAAACGGGGGGAATCTGAATCTGTGAACAATTGGGGAAAGTATCTGACATTCCAAACCAAAAAGAGGAGCGTAGAGGTACTGATAGGATCACCCTCCAAACAGGACTTATATAACCAAAGAGATTCTATCAAAAAAAGTGAATAAGGTGATGATTTTTAGGTCTCGCGCCTGCGATTGCAGGCCAAAGGCCTGCAGTCGCAAAGCGAGACTATTGTAATCATTCAGGCTTTCAAGGGCTAAATGGGAGAGGACAAGAGACTGGCACGCGCACGCAGCAGCCTGCCGGAATCGGATCAGGTCACGCGCGTCAACACGCGCTCCGATTCCGGCAGGCTCTTCACAACACATATAAAGCCCCCCCCCCCAGCATACACACACACACGCACGCACACACATACACAGAGAACCCCCGGCGCTTACACACACATCCCCTACCTCATCTCGGCGTCTTCGCGCTCCCTTACCCCCACTCCTCTGGTGCGCGCTCACCACTGGTTTTGATTCCCGCGTCGGCTCCTCTGTGGTGCACGCGCACCACAGGTTTCTATTATGTGTTTATTTAAACAGCCAATCAGGAGGCAGAACTCCTTTAAGACATGCTCCCTCTCTGGTCCGCTATCATTTTAACTGCACGGTGCGTCGTGCACCCCAGCAAAAACGGCAGCATGGGCCAATCACCTTTGTTTTTGCTTATTATTTCCGTAGCTTTTGGTTATGCGCAGCCCACGTCACGTACAGAGACACCCGTGCGAATACTTTAAACGTGACTTGTCTTTCATGTATGCATATCTTGCTCCGGGCACAAAATGCCCCTTCGTTTTCGGGTTTTTAACATTTGCGTTATTATGTGTTTACAAAAGCCCACATGTTGGAAATGTTTTTTTTTGCTTTTCCGAGCAAAGGGCTTTTAGGCTTTGTTTTGCTGTCCATGACAAAGCATTTTTCTTCTGCACTGCAAGCTAACATTTCATATTGATAGCGGCACGCCTTTCCCCAATGCCTTCACGTTTAATAATAGCAGGCAGCATATTGATATAGCCCGTCTACAGTATATATTTTGTGAATTGTTTTTATTATATTTGTAAAACTACAGCACATAAAGCTGCCACGCTTTGTCTTTGTCGCGTGCGCCACAAAAATGTTACTTTTAATGTGTATGTGGTGCACAAAGCTTTATGTTTACGGCAGCCCGTACCAATCTGCATTCTAACATATTGTATTGCAAATGCGTGTTTTAATAGCGCAAACCGGACGATATCAGGCAGCCCTCCGTTAATCTCTCCCCCACCTCCGTAGCACACACGCCGCAGCCTCTCCTCCGGTTGCAGTCATGCTCCTGCATCTGACCAAGACCCGCCTTTGCCACTTTCAGGCTCGTGACCCGGCCATGGGCGAGGTGGAGGAGAAGGGAGTATCTGTGAACTTCCCGGGGCGAGGATCAGAATAGAAAGCGATTAAAACAAAAAGTACATACACGTCGAAGAGATAGTAATTTATATCAGGTATGTTTTATTTATTAAATTAATATGTTGGCGTAGACGCTGGTATGCCATACCCTTTGCCGCTTCCTCTCCTCATGGTTTTCTAAATCAGCGTGACGCCTGCTGTGCCCCAATGTTCACCCTCCATACCCTTCCTGTGGCTTGTCTTTTTTTCCGACACGATGTTCGCTTTATGGTGTTTCCTGCAGGGCGCCTTTGTTTTCTTTGCTCTGCTGGCCAACTGGTTTAACTTCCTTACAGTTGGTGTTACACTTCAAGCAGCATGTCTTGCTGAATACTATCACAAAGCTTTTTGCAGAAACTGCTGTGTCAACAGCGGTCAAAGGCGAGCTGAACAGAGCTCACCTCTGACCGTTTACATAGTAGTTTTTTTGCTTGAAGATTCTCGACCGTGTTCAGCAACACATGCTGCCAGTCACAGCTTATGTTGCTTCAGACGTCAGCAGCACAGTTCCGGGATTTGTGTGTTCTTGTTGGAACTGGTGCTCATGTACAGTGCTCCAATACCTTCAGGTCGAATTTGAACTCTATTAAACAGCACTTACATCTTCATGAGCAGTCTTTTTATTTTAGAGGCAAGCTGAAGAGAGATCACCTCTGACTGTTGATACAGCAGTTTCTGCTTAAAGCTTCACGACAGTGTTCAGCAAAGCACGCTGCCAGTCAAAGCTTGTGCTGCTTCAGACGTGAGCAGCACAGTTCCGGGATTTGTGTGTCCTTGTTTCTGCGCTCCAATACCTTCAGGTCGAATTTGCACTACATAAAACTGCAGGTGAAAAAAAATGCATAAAATTGGCATGCCCACCATTAACATTTCAGGCAGTCACTTCTCGGGTAATTTCTGAAAGTGTTGAAATGTTCTGGTGAAGAAAATAACCGCTTGTTTGTTTAAGCTATAGGTTAGTCCGATTTCCCTTAACACAGTGGTGTCTTAGTTGAGAAACGGCGCATAAATCACATCTTGCATTTAGATTTTAAATAAGTATCTGAGAGTGCAGTTTTGAGACTTATCCAGGGTATGTCCTGTGGTCTGTTGGTGCCAGTGTGGGCTCAGCTGTGCTTTTCCATACAGTCATAAGTGGCGCTCGCCCCTATTTTGAGTCAGTGACCACAGCTATGTTACATCAAGTCCACTATCGTCATAGAAACCCTATGACAATCTGACATCGCTTTTTGAGAACCTTGCACTAAAGGTGTCTTTGATAAACCATCCGATATAAGCCAATACAAATAATACATACTTTAGGCTTTTTAATAAAACAAGCATTGGCAATGCCAATAGGTCGCACATTATTGACCTATTGGCTTTGCCAATATTTTGCTGATGCTGTGTAACATAGGTAAAAAAAATAAGCATTTGCAATGCAAAAGGTCTCGCAACTGCGAGTTTTAGAGCTATTGGTATTGTAAATGGTATTGTAAATGACAATGCCTTTATTTTATGTCGTACAAACGAAAACATAAATAAAAGGCATTGTCATTTACAATGCCAATAGTTTAAACTTGCGTAAATGCGAGACCCTTTGCATTGCAAATGCTTGTTTATTTTAATTTTTAGCTATTAGAAGTGGTACTAGGCTCTCTCTTAGAAGTGGAAAGATGAGAGCACAATGTGCTTGTTAAAATACCCCTCACACACAAAAAAACCGTTAGTGTCATGCTTCATCATAGGGGTCTACCCGCCCCTATAACGGGACGGGGTGTGCTACGACCAGACGGGCTAGGCGGGAGCACTTAAGTTGTGACAGAGGCTATGTGTAGGTGCATGGGTATCAGTGAAAGTGTAGGGACCTAACACAAGTGAGTGTGAAAAAAATGTTTTCACACTCACTTGTGTTAGGTCCCTACACTTTCACTGATGATTGAGGATTGTCCCGTTATAGGGGCGGGAAGACCCCTATGATGAAGCATGACACTAACGGTTTTTTAGTGTGTGAGGGGTATTTTAACAAGCACATTGTGCTCTCATCTTTCCACTTCTAAGAGAGAGCCTAGTACCACTTCTAATAGCTAAAAATTAAAATAAAAAATCATCTCCTTATTCACTTTTTTTGATAGAATCTCTTTGGTTATGAAAGTATCTGACACTCTGCGTGGAAAAGTTAGAACTGGAAGCTGTCTGGAAATCTGGGACCGATAAGGCAAGCCTAAAGAAATTAGTTAACTCAGCAGCAAAATGGAAATCCTTTTTGAAAGACAAAGAGTTATTGTCAAAACGTCGGCATGCTTGGACCATCATGAACTCTTTTACAACCCCAAAAATAAACTCATATTTAACCTCCCACTTCAGTGGTTATCTAAAAAAAGGCTTTTATAGATTATCGGATGGGGATGCATGTTACAAAGGATTTACTACCGGCGTGGAAAGCAACACACCAGACGACCCAATGTCGCCTTTGCGGGTATATAAACGAAACCCTTGTCCACCTTTTCTGTATATGTCCGGCCCTGACAAGCCAGAGACGACTGTTATTGAAATCCATCTTCAATGTGTTAAACATTCGATCTTGCAGACACGCAGTCACAAGCTGGATCGGAGGTACCTCCATAATTCTGGCATGCCGTGTAGTTAAATTCTTGGCAGAAGCAAGAAAACTTTTAGAACTAACAGAACAGGAGGACTCCCAGTTGGCGGGCAAAAAGGGTAATTCCAACCCTCAGATTTCATGAACGCTGCCACAAACAAAACAGAGGCCGAGAGACAATAATTTTAGCATTTTAATAATAAAATTGTACTGTTATATATTATGCGAATTTTGTAACAATTTTAACAAATTATGCAAATAAAAGCTTTTTGACTTTTTTTGATCTGTCATGTTATGAACACATAATCATTACCCCAATGCATTTTGAACCCAAATGGCCCTTCATCAGGAGTAATGTATAGTAAAATACCTCACAAACATATTCTTAAGTAAAAATCAAAAGAAAATAAAAGTCACAACTTACACTTTGATAGTTCAATCGCGGAAATACTTGACCAGTTTGGCTAACCACATGCCAGTGCTGGGAAAAGTAACCATTAATCAGAATATCAGAGAAACATAGCCACAGTGCCAATAGTTCTGCATAAAATATAGGAGCATAAGAAACCCATGCTCAATTTAGTGAAAATAGTGAAAAAGTTATTTCGGCAATACAATGCTATGGAGCTCTATTAGTTAATGAGTAGCATAAATATTTCGAAAGACAGATGCTTAGTAAGTGAAAAAGTAAGTGGATCAAAGCCCTATAAACTACCTCCTAGATTGAGTGACCAAACATCCCACGCTGAGGATTTTTAGAATTTCAAGTGTGGGATGTGATATTGACTGCGTTCAAGAAAGTCCCGTGGGATTTTTTCTTCCTTTTCTTGAAAGTGTAATTTTTCTCATGTTTGAGAGAAAGAGATGTGTATAATGGAATGTTAGTACATTTGAATGTTCATTGCATGACAGATGCTACTAAGTTGGCGTCCATCACAGAGGTCCTGTATGAATGAACTTGGCAAAGGAGGAAGTCTGCATGCATCCTTATTACATCATTGTTCTTGAAATCCTAGCCCTAAATCTAACAGTGACACTTCTTTGCAGTCCTGTAGCAGCAGAATGCGTCATGTCCCAAGCCTTTGCTCCTGGTGTCAGCAACCCCCTTTTGGTCTCCATGCAACACCACGCTCACACATTCAGTCCGTTTCCACACTTCTGACCTCCACTATGTAATGTTTGTCCCACCCTTCCTCAGCTTCCAACTCATGGTGGTTTGTCATTGTGCCAGCACCAAAGTCAAGCCTATAAATTTGTGTTGGCCTTCTGAATCAGAGAATCAGAGGACATGGGAAGAGGCCTAATAGGCAAATGTCTGGTGCTACCTCCATCCGCCTGTCTGTAGCTCTGTTACCTAGTTGCACAAATTCTTCCTAGTATATTGCGATAAACACCTGCATCTAGGACTCCCCTGCTAATGCACTTTGATGTAGCATTAATCATACAAGGTGCAATGTATATCTTATGCAGGATTTTAAACTGTGGTGCTTTAAAACAAGCATTCCTGGAAACTCTGGTTATGCACTACAAAGTGCCCCTAAACTTTCTCCTATGGGTTACCAAGTCAGCTCTTTACATGTCCGCAGCCTGCCTAATGTTCATCTAAACTGTTCTACTACTGCTCAGCACAGCACTGCTTGAGTACATATATCTAATTGGTCCCTATGCATCCGTAGTTGAGTTTCGCTTCCCTTCTGTTACCTTCTAACCTCCACTCTCAGGCACCTGTATAATAAAAAGTGCCCCTCAATAATGCCATGGTGGTGCATCAAGTCTACAGACGTCTCATGGGAATCCCCCCTTAAATGGGTCTTCTATTACCACAATATTTTTTGTTCCCACACTTTTAATCTCCTTGTATCTTCCATTGCCCGTAGGCTAGCCATTGACCAGAGAAGGAGGTTTGCATAGCGATGCAGTTCTTTGCAAACAATATGATCAACAGCATGTGGGACCCCCAGCTCCCGATCTGTTGTCCCCATCCCACCTCTGGGCCTGAGCAGTATGCCTATCATGTCTTCTATTTTGGTTGTTGCAACATCTCTAGCAGGTTCCATCTGTGACTTCTCTGTTACATATGGGCTTGTGCTGCTAAATAATAAAATTTGAACTCCACCCCTCCAAGCCTCCTTTAGTTTTGACCAAGTTTTAAATGTTCACTTGACGAAAGAAAATTGTATAACAACTTTGAAATTCGAAACCCATAGTGAAATAAATAATTATTCACCGTTTGACATGAAATAGTAGTATTTTTTAAATTACGAATTTTCTAAAAGAAACAAAAAGAAAAAGAAAAAAAGAAAGAAACCAAAGAAAAGAAAAGAAATGTCCCTAAAAATATTTTCACAACATAAACGGGAACTCCCTTTTTGTTTGTCCACCTGTGCAGTATTTGGTAAAATGTTACTCGGGCTGTCATTAATTATTTTCAACAAACTAGACTGTAAGAGTTTCTTGACATGTAATACATGTGATTTGGTAGCTAAAAAATATTAGCTTTTTCCAAATTGGTATATTTTTCTAAAACCACAGATAAAATGTGTCTTTCATCATAGACCACACTTTTCCTGTATCCCCAAAGCGACCTTTGCTTAGAGGTTGCACCTCCCTTGACCCTTGTCAGTGCATGTATGCTGTGACGGCCATTTACATTAAGTGTAATACGTTCTCAGGTAGAAAGGAGGAAGTCCCCAAGCTGGGACAGAAAAAAGTAGACAAGACATTCAGGCACAGACAGCTACAGGAGACTTTGTAAAAAGAATAGGCAATAATCCACCAACACAGTGAACAAAAAAAGGGTGGAAAAGCAGCAATATCAAAAAGAACCAGGATTCTCTCTAAGGCCTTACACAGAACAGCAAGGTCTTAGGATTTCACTATATGATGTAGAGCAATTCAGTGTCATTCTGAGCAAGTTGTCACTACAGCATCTATGTTAGTCCTTAGAAAGTAGCAGGTCTCTGAGTGTAGACGGACGCTTAGGGCCTGATTTAGAGTTTAGCAGATGAGTTACTCAGCCAGAAAATTTAAGAGAAATCCAATCCGCTGTATTACAGGTGACAAAGGATATAATGCACTTGTAATACAGCGGCTAAGATATTCATCACGTTTGTTACAGGGTAACCTGCCGGCTCAACTGTATATCAGCCCCTACCACACAAATAAGGATACTTTGCTCACAAAACAGCAGCATGGGCCAGTGTAGCAGGAACAGAACCTCAGGCTATTTCATGAACATAGCAGAAGTGGACACAGTAAACAAAGAAAAGAAAAAAGCATTGGTAGGTGTATTAGGTTTCGCCTATTGGGTTAATAATAAGTTAAGAGGTATGGGAGAAGTGTATGAGTGTAGTTAGTGCTCTCTATGTGTCCTAGTGCAGGTTGAAAGTGTCTCAATGCATGGTGATTGATGTGTGGTCACTCCAGATTGAGAATTGTGTGAATGTACAGGGTGAAAGATGTTACCCTGTACAAGGTAAGAGATATGCAAGTATTGGGTGAAGAGATGTGAATAGTATATGTGCAGGATACACGGTTTGAGTTCAGGGTGAGAGTATGTCAGTGGTGTGTGAGTGCAGAGCAAGCACTGTGTGAGTGGTGGGTGAGCAGATTTTGACTGCCAATGGAATGTCAGGGTAACTGTGCAGAGTAAATGGTGGGTAGGTGTGCAGGGTAAGGGTATGTGGTGTCTGAGAGTAGAAGGTAACAGACAATATTGTGGCCCTACAGACAATAACAGATAACCGTATTTGGAAAACGGCGACCGGGAAACATAGGAGGAGGGATAATACATTCACGACTGTCCGGCATCAGGTAGCAATCACCAGACCCGGAACCTGACACAGCTTCCCCTCCCGGTCTACGGCTTGATACACACACATATCAAGCACTATTAAAAAATACCAACTTCCTAGAAACTGCTCGACAGCATTTTAAAGATGAGACACGCCTGTGAATTAATTTGAATCGCTCACAACCACGGAGGAAGCCACCACGGTAAACATCCTTTACCACAAAGTTTTTACCACGCTGTACCTTTACCACGCGGCCGTTACAACGCAAGTCGTTACCACGACTTGCGCTGGAGGGCGCTAAAGAAATAAAAATAGTAAATTTACTATCCCAACGCCTTCCCTAGGGTCCACGGGGACTAGTGTTAGAATATTAAATTATACTATTCGAAATCCGCGCCCCCAACGCAAGTCGTGGTAACGACTTGCGTTGTAAGGGATGCGTGGTAAAGGGATGTGTTGTGACGGTACACGTTGTACCGTCATACATCCGCCACCACACCTGGGACCCTTTTGACAACACAAGTTTTCCATTCTTTATTTCTCTACCATACCAGCGTTTCTAAAAAATTGAACTAAATCACCAACAATATTAGGCAACCAGTCTGTATATAGACACCTACCGAGACTGACTAGTCTCTGGGTCGTGTCTTAAGCCCTGAGGAGTCGCAGTGATCTGTTCCCACGCGACGAAACACGTGTCGACTGGCTTATGGAACCAATAAACCTACATCTGATTCCCTAATATACAGTTTTGAATTGCAGTTGTCGTGATTAAGCTCTACATTGTGAATATTGTTGTAATTTGACTACGTTATCTCTATACTTGAATTTGTGTATGCGAGGGCATTGTAGTCATATTTTTTCTTGTAGGTTAGAATTCTAACCCACAATTGAACAGTTAAGGGGTCTTATCCGCTCGCCTTTCCGCATCACATCCCTACCACTAGTTTCTCCATACTTTCACGTTCACACTAGGTAGTGCGCCTGCTCTTTCTGATATCTAAAATCCCCACCTGCTGTATTTAATAACAGATAAATATATAGTATCGAAATTACAGGTTGTATACTGTGTTTCTGTCGATTCCAACACTGCTTTCGACAGTGTCGATAGGCCAACACTCTGGAAAAAGTTAGTGAAGCTAGGAATTCCCAACAGCCTGCTTACTATACTTATCTCATTACATACTGCAACATGGTGTAGAGTCCAAATGGGGGGAGTAACGGGATCAACCCGATTATTACGTACTAGGTATGGACTAAAGCAAGGCTGTCTTTTGGCCCCTTACTTTTGTATAAGGGATCTCCCAGAGTGTTTTTTTAAAAATTACCAATTTTACACTAAAAATAGCTTACAGTAATATACATATTTTTATGTAGGCAGACAATGTAGTCACTTTAGATCTTACTCCAATAGGCCTACAAAGAAATTTGAACGTCCTGAACGGCTATGCGAAATAAACTTTCCTCATCCTAAATATTTCTAAAACAAAAGTTGTACCTTTTAGAGGGAGAGAAAAATATTTCCACTTTAATTGAACACTAGACAGAAAATCCTTGGAGGTCATTCAAGAGTATACCTACTTGGGGCAAATTTTTTCCCAAACTTTACAAAATTCCTCCCATTTGCAGCATATTCTTCTTGGGGCTGACACCCTCTGGGAATAGACATTTATACTCCTTGATCGAGGTTTTCCGCACAAAAATACCTCCTATTCTTTCTTACGCCCTAACACATCGCGATTAAGTTTTGACAACCAATAAAAATAAGAGAAGGGAACTTATTACGCAAATTGTTAACAATTAATTGAGCTGTCCATGTCCAAGCATAACGCTTACAATAATATTTAGTTAGCACTTACGCCAGAGCCATTTCTCACTTAATTAGCTGGGCTTATAATCTTATACATGCTGACCCCGGAAATTTAAGGTATATTTTAAAATTGGAGACTTTTCGTAATGAGCCCTTACAGCATACTTTTAACAAGAATTTTAGCACTGTATTAAATCCATCCAAGTGCATGGAAGCACTTTAAAAATCTCGACACCAGCACATCAGAAGCTCTTCTTAAAGAATTTGACCCCAAGATTAAGTTGCGACATGGATGTAGAACCCTGCTCCCAATTAAAATATTTTGCACACTTAGTAGACAGTTTAGAATATAAAACCCTGCAACAATATATACTCTTTTCATTAGAGCATAGGGTCTGGTGCACTATAATCCTATTGCAGATGGGGATTCTTCCATTAAAAAAGCGTATACTTCCAAATGGAATAATCGCAAATGTATAACAGGGATTTGTTATTTATGTAATGCAGGAGTGCAAGATTTATTACATGTATTATTAGTCTGTCCAAATTTGACTTTGGTGGTGGCTCAGCGCCGGGATATCAAGCCCATTTGTTTTAGATACAATATCTTTCCAGCACAAAGTTTAATCAAGTTCTGTAAATGGCCAGCTGATTAATTCATCTGTCATAATTTGCATACATTTTTTGAGTGTTTTTTAACGTTGTTTTAATGCTGAAATATCATATTTGTTTTTTATATAATTTTATTATGTATTTGTTGACCTCACTCGAGGTCTGAATCAAATTAAATAAAATCTAGGTGAAAGGTATGCAAGCGTAGTAAAGACATGTCAGCAGCACAACCAAAAAACATTGCAGTATATCATCTATGTGATTAATATTAAGCATTTTTTTGTTGTTAGTTGTTACAATGCACAGAGACATAGGTTATGTCATCACTGCACTGTCCTCTTGGTACACAGCGAATAGGTAAAAGAAAAACTGTATATACTTGAGCTTTGCTGTACTTATTAAATTAATTGTGCCAATAAAGCATTATTCTACTTTGTTGCACAGAACAAAGGAAACCAAAATGATGCATGACGCCTTTATACGATTGCATTAGCAGAGCGTGCCAAGTTAGAAATGGATTCATCTGCCAAGTTTGAAAATGAGCGCGATGATGTAGAAATTGTTTGAGTGAGGCCAGGACAAGTCACACAAAACGTAACCAATGGGGTAGACGGAAACAAGAGTGGGTTGATGCCGCATCCAAAACACTGTAGCAGCGATTTAAACTTGACTAACATCCCACGTTCACACATGTTGGGGGAGTGGTCACACTCCATTTCTTTCGTAGAGAATAAAAATATGTAATTTTCTCCTTTCCATTCGAGGTAATTGGACAAACCCACACCTAATATGGCTGCAAATAAAATGCACATTTGTGTATCAGCATTTAATTATTGGTCCTTTTCAGGGTTCCCTGTGTCTCAACAGAAAATAAAATACTGCAGAAATGTCAGATCTTGCGGCAAACCAGGCTATGGATGAGTACCACCAAAGCATCCAGGCCCTACTGCCACACGTGCATGTGCTGGCCTACATCTGGTTCAACCTGTATGTCGTAAAATGCAGTACCTGAAATAACATGAGCTGTGCATGTCACGCAAGGATGACAGTGTGGTCTAAGAAGAGCTCCTTACTCAGAGTGCTGAACACAAGGGGTCATGGGCCGTCCGGATGCTGGCCAAGCTAAGCTGTGACTTGAGCCTGCAGAGCCGCCAAGACCTGTCACTGACCATAACTGGTCGTAAGTTGCCCAGCTGCCTCCTCTCTAACCCCGACCAGCGTAGTAAGATGCGCCGCATAGACTGCCAAGGCAATGATTACAAAAAAACAAGGGAGAGGGCGTGAATAAGTAACACAGAAGGAAGGTGAGGGGTTGGGAAAGAACAGACCGTGCACAAGGAGGGGGAGCGTTGAGGAACAGAGACACGTGCACAAACAGTGAAACCAGCACAAAGATATACAAACATGATAAGGACATGATTTACAGCCGTCGGCTGAGCGTATTAGGAAAACCAAAATAGACATTCAGTGGATGAAAACAGTACTTGGGCCTTGGGACACTGACAAGACCAAACACAAGAGGAACAACAGGATATAGCATCTACAGCCAATAGCAACAGAAAAAGTATGTGGTAAGCATAGGAACCCAAGAAAAGCAAGGGGTGGGATGTGAGCCCCTTTTGAGATATATATTAATATTAGATTTCATCGCTGTGCATGTGAAACCTAAAAATCACATACAAGAAAACCAAAGTGACAGTGCGTCTCTCTGGAGTGTGTAGCAACAAGAGCCAAATATTAATTTAGCATGAGCAAAAATAAAATCAATCTACACAGAAAAGCTCAAGATATTGATAAGAATTGAAAAAGTACAGAAGAACAGACATAGCTATACACAAAATAGTTAAAAAACAAGTTAGACTGGCTGCTACATAGGGAACAGAGTCATAGAGCAGAACAACAAGGGATACAAGTCCAGAAGTCTAAAGCAAAGCTAACTGGAAAATAGAGCACTAAGAAACTGTGAACCTCTGTTCCATTGGCACATACACCTACAGTAAAAAGGCACAATAACAAGGTCTAATATTGGCAGCTAGAATAGAACAGTAGAAGTACAGGTAAGAGACAACCTACAGGCACCTAAAGCGGAGTGTCAGAGCTTCCTGAAAACGAAATTTTCATTGCTTACTTTTTGCTGGTGATTGTAGGTGGCGAGCACCAGTACTCATTTTCGGATACTACCATTTAGTTTGCATATTCAAACTTTAACCCAGATCAAGAGATATAAATGTAGAAGAGGGAGAAAGAAGGAGGGAGAGAAAGATGGGAAACAGTGATAAAAGGAGAAAGCAAGTAGACAGAATAGCCTGCAAGACTCCAGAATTATGTTGAGGTGGAAGGAGGCTCTATGTGAAATTAGGACTAGGCAGTCTTTGAATTCAGCAACCCCAGCATTCAACAGTCCCAATGGTGGGCTCCTAAAAAAAATGGGGTCCTTGCTCTTGTTTACTTATTTATTATGTTTATTTGTTACAAATTAAGCATCAAAACTCTAATTCAGAGTTCCTTGCAATTGTTAAATCTATGTTCGACCCCTCTGTAAAAAATCAGTAGAGAAGTATTGAATATTTTCCTATCCACTGCATGTACCAAGAAGTCCTGGAAGCATGTGGTAGACAAAACTCTCCTAAAAATAAAAAAACTTCCTTCAGTCCTGCTGCAGTGGAAAACTACGGACCAATATCTCTTCTTCCGTTCCCACAAAGGGGTAGAGAAACATGTCATTTGAGAACTGTCTGACTATCTAGAACAGCACAATATCCCCCACACTTCACAGTCCAATTTCTAACCTCGTCAAAGCAATGAATAGCCACTATTGACAGTTTCCAAGGAACCAAGAATGCTTTCAGATCAATGTGCTACTGCAGCTATAATCCTGCCCGACCTCAGTTCTGCAATTGACTGTCTCTCATAGCATCTTGCTTGACGGACTGCAGAAGTGTAGTGTCATTGATCAGCTTGGGATTTGTTTGCCTCTTTTTTTAACAGATCAGATCTTTCAGGTTTTTTAACAGGCCTTTCTACTCGGACGTGTTTTTATTGACATGTAGTGTTCCTCGGGATCGTCCCCGAGCCCCACATTGTTCAACATATATGTTCGCACAGTAGCATACATTGTGCAGTCTTTGTGTCACTCTATTCTTTGATGCTGACAACACACATCTGGGTATATCCCTCTCCCATGGTTGAAAAAACAATGCTTGCCAGCTGAAGGACAGCCTCACACCAGTAGCTGAGTGGATGGAAAACAGCTGCTTGAAATTGAATGGGAGTAAAAATGAAGTCATGCTAGTGGGAGACAACATTTAGTCTTGGACACCCAATTGTTGGCCTGTCTAGGACCGTTATCGCAATCAAAACGCCTATTTTTAAACTTAGGGTTCTGTTTTGATGAGACACTGGGGTTTGAAGCGCATGTCATTAAACTGGAAGCCTACTGCTTTGGCCAGCTGAGAACACTCAGGAAGTTTCTTTGGACTCTCTCTACCTTCACCCAGAAAGCTGTAGTCTAGGCCATGATTACATTGCACCTTGACTGTGGCAGTGTCCTGTATCAAGGGGCCCCTCAATTCGCACTGAACAGGCTGAAGATTATCCTGAATGCAGCAGCCTTGACTCCTGCTGCGGAGTCCTCAGCACCAGCCTGTGGTCTACTCCCTTGCACGTCTCCACTAATTAGCCATAGTGAAGCATGTACATTTCAAAGCATTATGTTGTGCCTTTCTGGTGCTCACCAACTCAGGACCCATTTTTTAAGACATCTTGTCCAACTTTACACTTCCCGCAGACCCTTAGATCTTCTCATTCCCATCTTGCTAGAATTCCCAGGATTCATAAATCAAGAAAGGGAGGACTGTCCTGCAGTTATCTTCCCATAAGACATGCAATTCTCTCCCCTACACTATTCACCACTAACCTGATGATACAGTAGTGAGAAAAACTCTGAAGACATTGCTGTTCCAACACTGACAACATTTTGGATTACCGCCATCTTTCTGACTGTCTTAAGTGCCGGTTAATCCTATAGGGTAGCTGCACGCTCTACAGGTCCACTCCAATCAAGATCAATAGACAATGCAGTAGAAGTAGAGCCAGGGAAGGCTTTGGAATGTGAAATGTACAGAGGACACCATTAGGATAAGGGTGATTATCAATGGAAGGAGCAGCACCAGCAGTACTAGATTCAGCCTCCATGGCCACGGGAAACAATAAGCAACACCAGGAACACTGGAGAGAAAGAGCTGCAGCCATGAAAGTAGTATCTAACTCTGGAAACGGCAGCATGGATTTGCAAGCAAAAACGAGTTCAAAATTAATACAGTAAGGTAATAATCTGCACTGTTTAAAAGCAAAGGCCTCTTGAATTCTGTTCTTTGGAAGCATTCCTCGAATCACAAGTCTCTGGGTAAGATCTTTTTATAGGAGTGAGCATGAGCCGCTGCAGGAAGAGGCAAGCACTGAAAAAGCAGAAGGCAGCATTGTTTTGCAATTGGCAACTGTTCAAACCCACAAACGCCAGCTTGTTCCAAAACAACTATCTCTTAACTGCTGCTGCTTTTGAAACTTCCTCCTAATGGACACTGTCAAGTAATTGATGCTGAGAAATCCTGCTGAGTACTGACCTTGATTCCAAGGAAGCACAACTCCTCTCAGTAGTCAAGGTATCACCCTGCACAGAAGGAGGAAATACCAATGAAGGAGAAACACATCCTTGTGCAATCTTGTAATTCTTGATTTAAAATAAAGTTGACACTGAGGCAATCAGAAGTACACCAGATTGCTCCTGGCAACAAAAGTAGAAAAAGACAGGCTATATCAGGATAAGGATGTAGAAGGAAAGTTATCTAACCGTTTCCAGGCAAAAATCTGGGACAAAAGTAGAAGTATGGCACAGAGATCTCAATGAAAAATCAATGAAAGAAAGTGCTGTGATGCATCTTCCTCTCCTAAAGCCTACTGCATGCATTAAGCCAGAAGTGATATCACAGGAAAAGACATTGCAACATCTTGGATTTGGAAACATCTTGAAAATGACTATTTATATGATTTACAGTTGCCCTTTTACGGAGTTCATATTATTTGTTCAACTACGAAGAAGAAGCATAGGTTTGACGTTCAGCACAGTGCACAGCATTTCCAAGGACTGCTCCCCACTTAAAATGATTGATGGAAAACTCTTCTGGTTCACTGCAAGAATGGAAGCAATCTTAAGAATGACTTGGGGGCAAGGATGCTCAGACGTGGTCTGAGTGCGGAGTCTGATAATGAGTTGTTTTTTAATATTATTTCACTTTTTACAAACAAAGTAATATTCGAGGTTACAAAATCCAGCCACAAAACAGTATGTGAAATTTGATACAGCTACTTGTTATATAACACCTGATTACTTTGAAGGTAACACCCCAGAAGCATAAGCCAACTCACATACTGCCTCCTATGGAAGTGACCATGGAATTTAAATATGTAGCTTGGAACAATAGGGAGATTCTTTAAACAAAAAATTACCTTACTCCATGCCCTTACACCTGTCATCCGTATGACCACCCAGGAACGACATTGATGCCCACACCCATCAGCGAGGTACTACCATCAGCTAGTCCTCATAGACTAGATCCATACTCTATGATGGTGTCCTGAATAGGGTCGTCCTTATCTCGCAATATGATCTTTCCACTGCCACAGCACTGGTCATGCCAGATGATATAATGCCATCCTGTTGGCGATTGAGGATCCCCTCTCTCAGGGCGGTCTGACAACTCAAGCCCAGAAAGGTGTGTGTCCCATTTTGAACCCACAGTTGTGCCACCCAGTTGCTTTCATACCAGAACGAGTGCATCTGCCTCTGCAGTTGCCCACCTTTTCAGATCCCATAACCATACCCCTAGTTGAGACATCTGCATCATTTCCAGACCATTTTTATATCACTCTAAAAAAATATATGTACTAGAACGATAAATCAACATACACACTTGTCCTCTTTGTCCAAGGTATCAAGTCCAGTATACACAAATGAGGGTCAATGTGCAATTCCCTCCCAAGAAGGTCAGAATGCACTGTCCCAACTTCAGCCAGGCATGGGCCAGTATCAGATAAGTGGGCCCGATTGGCCGGCATCTGGAACAGGCAGAGGATGCAGTAGCGTGCATATGTGAGATGTGTTACGGAGTGACACAGTACTGATGCAGGTAAGTAAATTGAGTATACTTCATTGTAGGATTCTGTGACCCTTTCTTAACATATTCTTGGACGTCATCTGTTGCTTATTTGACAATCCTAGCTTCAAGTGTTGGCCTCCAGTGATGTGTTGTTATCCACAACAGCAAGGTCCAGCTGTGCCTAGTCATGATGTACCTGCCACAATTGGATATTCATTGTTAACATCAACAACCCCAACTCCCACTCCCAGACTAAGGGCAAAACAGAGATCTCGCAATCATAAGATCCAGTGCAACACCCGGAACTAATCTCGCTGAAGGCTGTCCATGTTTCCCATGGACATGGAGGAGCTTGGGGTGTTATATTTATAGGTTATTTTCTGGCATGCTTACAAACACCCTCTGTATACAGGTGATTTCCCAGTCACCTTACCACCCCCCTCCCCCAATCCCCCCCTCCCCCAAAAAAGCAAATCACACCTGCAGCAACAGCACTGCACACCCAATCAGCATTCCCATTCATACTTGCAGACTATTTTAAACTGTTTTGCCCACTGCTGTCTGCATCAGGGCAGGTCAAAAGGTTCACTCGTAGCCAAAGTCCCACGTGCCACTATTCCTCGAGGCAAACCTCCTACTCTTGCTCAAATACCTGCACCATGGTTTGTGTTACATTCTGAGATAGTACATCTGCTCCACTTGTGCTCTTTCTCTGCTGCCTCTTCCTCTGTGGGCCGCCCCTGGACTTTTTCAACCCTCCTCCTCCATGGGCACCGAGCTCCCATCCTGTTGCTGTCACCCTCATGCCCGCAGGCAGGCTGATTCCCTTCATCTGCAGCCATAACTATGCATCAGGTTGGTGGGCTCTCTCAATCGAGAAAAAGTGAAACACTACACGATTTTGCTTTATAGCACCTCTATGCCTGGCAAACCCTCCATATACAACTCTGCGTTTGAGGCCGCCACAATTTCAGGCACAACAATATTTATGACATTGCTCGAGTGCTCTTCTGAAACTTTGTCTCTGAACTTCCGCGTTTTGATCTCTTCCTGTTGGTCCATTTTTTGGGACTGCACTTTTGTAACTGATGGGAACAGAGCCGTGCACAGTCCCGATTTTTGTTTTTCAACCCTTTCAACTAACTTCCTTTGATCAGCTCTCAGCAAACCAACCTCTATAGTCACAGAGTCAATTTTAGTTTCTAGCGTGTCGTTGGTGTCCATCATAGACTGCAAGATGTTGTCGAACTTCCCAATGTGTTTTCAAACACTAACTCATAGTAGCTCAAGGGGGCCGGATCCCTGGGGAGAGGGGATTAACAGATCCATCCGGATCTTTGCAGTAGTAATCATGAGGATTTAGGTTTAACCATTGTTGCGTATTACCCCCCTATGCTCTGAATCCAGGGTGCCATGGTGTACACTATTCCACCAGCAAAACAGAGTTCTTCTTCCAAGCCCTCTGTCTGTCCATTATTATGGTGGGGTTCAACCTTATATTGGGTCTTATCCCTTTTCCACAGGGGCAGAGGTAAGGCCCAATATGACTACAGTGCAGTTATGTTGCATTGGCGAGAGCTCTGTTGGCACTCAAAGTTCCTCTGGCCAAGACTGGTATATCACAAATGTCTACGATTCAGTTGTCTCTACTTGTTATGTAGCTGGAGGCCCGCATAACCCCACAGGCCCAAACAGTTTGCAACTAGCAGTGTAGTAATACGGGGTTGCAGTCATTCCCAATGTTCTGTTGCATGTATTTGTTCCTTTAATGAGATCCTCTCACAGCTACCCTCTATGATGTGTTGGTTTCAAGTTCAGGTGCCAGTTCAGCTATATGGCATGAAATGGGGGAGATGCAGGGGAGACCAGCAATCCACACCAATCCCCAAGATGTGTGTGCCTCGATGCCAGGACAAGTTGCACTTCACCGCCAGGACAAGTTGCACTTCACCAACATGACTTATGCAGTTGCAGGCACCACCACCAACCGGAATCTATTTCTAGCCTGGAATCTGAGTGGTGTGAGGGGTTGTAGGTCTTTTCCATCTATACACCCAGGATCTGGAGGAACAATATATTTGTATCTATCAGGAACATACCAACGCTGCTCCAATTTAGGAAAATATTTAAGACACACATCTTTAAAGAACTCTACCTCAAAATGTATTAATAGTCCACAAACCAGCTACCTCTCTATTTACTCATTGCCTTTATCCTTTTGACTATAAACATTTATATAATCATTAATTTTGGACATTTCATGCTAGATTTTTAGAAAGGAACCAACTGCACAACATACATCATCCCCATTCTGTTTAACGCACAGTAGAGGGCTACACTTGTTAAAGCTATATCACTTCAGCAAGGGAAAGCAATAACATTTGGAATAAATATTACAAGATTTGCAAAAGAAAACAAAATGGAAAGGTATCTGGTCCAAAGTGTCATTGCAGGAACAAATGTCTACAGTAGAATAGTCAGGGTGACCAAAGTAAAACATAACTGAGAATGTATAGCCCCAGTCCGAAAAGGAGCGAGACGGGCCCTTTCTTAGGTCCCAGTCACCTTCAATAAATAAGGTTCAATGCCTAGGGCTGGCTTAAGAAAATTGTAGTACCTAACAGATGGTGATGCCAGCTCTTCGTCGTTCTTACCCATATGCCTCTAATCAGGGAACAATTGCTTCACATGAGATCTATCACTCTTTAAGATAATGGAAGGCTCAATAAAAAGATTGGACGCCACTAAGGCCGCCATAGTGCTTTAACATATGGGATCCACATCACAGCTTAAAAAAAATGTTAACTAGTTTATTAAAACTAGCGTGGGGATTGGACCATAAAGGGAGCCAATTTAATAAGATCGTTAATAAATGAAAGAACCAGATTTCCATGGCAAATACAGCTAGGACAAGATGAAAGGAGACAACAAAGGCAACACTTTTCTTCCGACAGCACTGAACGTGTATTAGCATAACACCACACACTGGCCCCATACAATGCTACCGGCACACACTGCCTTTTATATATTTCTAATAATAATCCAGAGGCTTGTTACCAAGTGCGTTAGGAAGATTAAGTGGGGCACCCACAGACTCTGTTTTTCAGGCTACCAACAGACAAATTAAAACTCCATAGTTTAAAGAGTTAAAAAATATCTTCAAATATAAGAATTGAGAAGCCATCTTTAAAAAAATGTCTTCTTTAAACATTATCAGAGGCCCCTCTGAAGGTAGAAGATCTGTAATAAAATCTATAGAAATCTTTCCGGCGCCACTGGTAAAGACTACAAATATCTAAAAATGTAGCCAGCAAGAATATAGGACAGGACAAGACAAGCAGGAAGGTTTTACTGTATATCATAATTAAATGCCGCCTGCCAAAATGATTTTTAACCAAATCCGAAATAGATCAATATTAGTTTATTTTTAAAACTGTATTTTGTCCCGCTGATTGCGAGCGGTGGCACACTATTTTTAATGTTATTATTTCAGTACTTTTACTGTGCTTAACCTTGCCCTGAAAATCAACAGGTCACTAACCTGCATTCTCCATTCCAGGGGCAGCGCGTGGCTGGCTGTGGGCTGATCATCCCTGGCGGGCTCACAGCGGACGCGGCCGCCATCTTTGGTTGGGCAGGACCGGCGAACTCCACCCACGCCACTACCCCCATGCTACTCCTCCATTTAAACGGCTCACATGTGTCAGCGCAGCGGACGAGCGCAGCAGGCGCGACGAAGGCGCGCCGGAGTTGCGCCAGAGTTAAGCCCGTCTGCACCCGTCCGCGGCTGGCAGGGGCTAGGGGCACCGCACTCTGCCCGTTTGATTACCTATTCTTCACGTCAACTTGTCTCTTATTGGACCCCTGGCACCATCTCTTCCTCTGTAGCAACCTATGTGTCCGCTCTTGGCCTGTCTACCTCCCCTCCCCGCTCCCCTCCCGCGATTGTGTCACAGATGATACCCTCGCATGTCTCATCACCCCTTACCCTTGACCATTCTTCCACTCCCCATGCTCCGGCTTTTAACATCTCGGCCACACTACTCAATACCAGGTCAGCGGTCAGTCACCAACACGAGCTATTTGACTACATCGACACGCATGCACCCGATCTCTTGTTTTTGACAGAGACCTAGTTCAAGGCGGACTCCCTACCCAATATTGTAGCTACATTGCCCCCCTCATACTCTGCCATCCGAGCAGATCGGCCTGAGGGCAAGAGGTGTGGAGGAGTGGCCTTGATAGCTCGCACTGACCTCCACTTTCAGATCCTCCCCTCCCCCCCAATTCCGGAAGTGGACTACCTGGTAGCACGTTCGACCTCTTATCAAACAACCCTGACCTGTGTCCTCATCTATCGACCCCCCAACCCACCCCTTCCTTTAATTCCAGCTTTCAAGATCTCCTAGCCACTTTGGCGATAAACAACTCTTCAGTCCTAGTCCTAGGAGACCTCAACTTCTGGCCAAACGACCCAGCTGAAAGTCCCCACTCTAAGGACTTTACTGACCTCATGAACAGTCTCAATTTTACATCTTACATCCACTGTCCCACTCATATCCACGGTCACACGCTGGACCAGATCTGGGCTTTAAATGTCCCCACATCATCTTCTATTGTTTCCCCTTGCCTTTGGTCAGACCACTTTCTTATCTCTTTCTCCCTTGCCCTAGCCCCTGATGCTAAGCCTCCACTCCGTAAGAATATCTGGGTCAGGAAATGGGGCAAAGCTGACATGCCTTCCTTCTGCTCGTCCTTGGCTGAGACCAGCCCGGACCTCTCAGGCCTTACTGCCCCAGCTCAGCTGGCAACTATCAACAACTGGTTGATTCAATCAGGCAATGAATTCGCTCCCCTGAGACGGATTACGGTTAAAAGGGCTCACGCAGCTAACAGATGGTTCAACTCAGACCTCAAGGCAAAAAAGCTAGATGCGCGGAGAGCCGAGCGAGCCTGGAGAAGAGCTTATTGCCCTACACTGAAAATCGCATACCTCTCTGTCCTCCAGACCTATAAAAAAGCCATTCTCGAGGCCAAGACAGCTTTTTACTCTAACAGGATACTAGCGGCCGAGTCCCAGTCCAAAGAAATTTTTGCCACGGTACACGAATTAGCCTTATCCAACAGAGCCAGGGCCACGATTCCCCCTTCCCAACATCTATGCAACTCGCTCAATGATTTTTTCCTTGAGAAGGTTGCAAAAATTTAAATTAACATACCCCCTCCCTCACCTATATTTGTCAACCCCTCTCCCCCTCCCACTGCCTCTAAACTTACCATTATTCCTCCTCTGACCACGGACTCCCTTCCCCCCTTGCTCCAACGGGTAAAATCGGGCTCTCCTTTGGACTTTGGCCCTGCTCACGTCCTTAGAGAGATCTACCTAACTTGTCCTGTCCCCCCCTCACACTCCTCAACGACTCGCTCAGCAATGGTGTTGTCCCCAACTTTCACAAAGCAGCGGTCGTTATTCCAATCCTGAAAAAAACTGGTGCTGACCCCTCATCCCCTTCCAATTACCGCCCCATTTCCCTGCTGCCTTATTTGGGAAAGGTTTTGGAAACTCACGTCACCACCACACTGAGCGCTCACGTGGAAGCAAATCACTGTCTCTCTCCCCGCTAGGCGGGCTTCCGACCGCTACACTCCACGGAGAAGGTAGTGATTTCGGTAATGGATGGACTTCGCGAGGGCATTGACACCAATCTCTCACAGGCCCTTATCCTCCTGGACCTGTCCGCCGCCTTTGACACGGTGGACCACTCCATCCTCCTCACCCGTGTCAAGGCGGCGGGCATAGAGGGCTTAGCCCTCTCATGGCTTGAGTCCTTCCTATGTGACAGGGCTCAAGCGGTCCCCCTTGCTGGCTTCACTGCCACCTCCCGTAAGGTGGAGTGTGGCGTCCCCCAGGGCTCATCACTTTCCCCCCTTTTGTTTAATTTATACATCTACCCCCTCATCTTTATGTTGCAGCAGCTGGAGGTCACGGTGTTCAACTACGCCGACGACCTCCAGCTAATCTTCAATCTTTCCCATTCCCCCTCGTCCGCTCAGAATGTTCAAACCGTTACGCTATTCATCCAGGATTGGATGAACTGCAACCACCTCAAGCTCACTCCAGACAAGACTGAGTTAGTCTTGACTGGAGGTGGTTGCAGTCCATGGTCCCCGCTATTTTGGCCCCCTTCACTTGGTGTTCCCCCACTCCCGGTCCCTAAAGTCAAGACCCTTGAGATTCTGCTCAACTCACAACTCTCTGTGCACTCCCAAGTTAGTTCGGTGGTATCCTCCTGCTTCTTTTCTCTAAGGACAATTAGGAAAATCTCTCGCTTTTTCTCCATCCAGGCGTTGAAGGTCATCGTAATGGCTATGGTGCTTTCGCGCCTTGATTATGGAAACATAATCTACAACGGCGTGCCGGCTTACGTCATACATCGCTTGCTGTTAGTGCAGAATCAGGCTGCCCGCCTGATTCACGGATTGCCCAAATACCATCGAGCCACTCCATTGCTAAAGGCACTGCACTGGCTGCCCGTGAGAGAGCGATCCCTATTCAAACTAGGCTGCCTCACTTTCCAGGCCAGGATGGGCACTGCCCCCGAGTTCATCAGTTCAGCCATCAGTCCCTACTTACCGGGAAGAGAACTCCGTTCAACCCACATGGCACTCCTGACCATACCCCGCTTCAAGAAAAAGAAAGCTGGCGGGGGAAATTTGCGACCCTTGCACCAGTGTTCTGGAACTCCCTCCCCTTGGCGCTTCGTACTTCATCCTCCTATTTAGAGTTCCGGAAAAATCTGAAAACTTTTCTCTTTTCTAACGTCTTTGCCACTTAGTATGCCCATTCCTGCTGCTGTCTGCTGGTCGTAATTCTTAAAGCGCCATGAAACCGCTGGGTATAAGTGCGCTCAACAAATGTTTTTAAATTCAAATTAAATTCAAATTACCAGACATAGTGCTATCATGGCAAGTCTTACCTTCCACTTCCTTAGCAGGAGTGTTGATGGCATATTCACTATAGTACAATTAATCAAGTTATTTGAACTTAAGGTTGCTTTAAAATTAGTTCTTCCAACTCCTTGAGATCCACCAGCTTTTATGCCTTCTTAACCTTATCTAGAAAGACTGTACAATTCTAATAACACCTTGAGGTATTACAGTAAGCTCGTAAGCGATCAATGACTCTCGATAATGATGGGACAAGTCATCCACGAATACGTTTGTTGAGCCAGGAATAATAGACATGCTAAAACATTCTGTGCAAAGGGAAAATGGGCATCAAGTTTGATGCCAAATGCTGAATTGAAGATTTCTTAAAGACAGTCTGATGGTCAGTTTGTATATCAAGTGGCTCTGTGTTACCCAGCAAAAAAGACCCCACTTAGTGAATGCCAACTTCAAGGTTTAGAACTCTCTGTCAAGCACTAACAGAACAGACGTCAGATAAAAAACAGGATGTTCTCCCTCAGGGGATCTCCATTGATAGTCATAAGCACTGAACAGTTCCACCCTTTTATGATAGAGAATTGTAAGCCCGATATGGCCAGATGAATTAAATATTATTCATCATCCTCCTACTGGCCTGCGACAAAGCTTCCATGCAACTTAAGTTCTGGTGAATGTATAATTATCTTGCCTCATCTCATCAGGGCATTCCGGCCGAACCTGAAAGCTCAAGTAAATGTTTACAGCCCCGACAAAGGGTAGGGTAAACAGAGAACCATGTGTGCTGGAGAGTGCGGCAGAAATAATCAGTTGCGTAATGTAACTTGAGGAGGCTCCCCTGCAAAGTACATGGAGGAGCCCCTCTCTGGGCTCACTCAGGAGCTCTCAGGCCAGGGCACTGAGCTGAGAGGGCTCCCATGAGCTTGAGGGCCCGCTACGCTGCGGGAGCCTTTGATGCACCACTGTAAATAATCTGCCCTGTGGAATGTGCTGTGGCCCACTGAGGAGCTCTGCAGTGCACTCAAAACACAACCCAACCTGTTACCAGCAGACTCTTAAATTCATGTTCTAATTTAGGCTTGGGTGTGTTTGTTTTATTTCCAAGCTCAGTTAGATGATATTGCATCTCATCTAACTTAGCTTGGGAATAGATGTGTTTAATTGTCTTTTATGAGCACACGTGGTAACTTGTCATATGTGAGATTTTCGTCACTCTTGCATTTTAAGCCAATAACTACAGGTGCTCAATTTTTCATATGAAACACAAAAGTGTCAAAGGGTCACTTTTTCATGCCACGGTTTAGTTGTCAGATAATTTCAGAGCCATGCTTTGATTAAACACACCTGCGCCTTTTGGGAGTTGTAGTTTGGATCGCTTCAACCGCTCAAGTGGTGCTGACATACTTAAAACAATTCTCTGTAAAATGAGAGTGCAGCTCGGTAAAGACGGTGTTCTGCAATCATTGCAGCAATACTTTGGATTCTGGGACCTGTAGATTTCCATTTTAGGGTGGGTCTGGTCTACAAGCCCACAAATGAAAAATCATGTTACCTAGGGAGTCAATCCTGGTATAGTGTTAGACACATGATGAGTTGGGGGGCCTTGGTAGTATATTGTAGCAGAGTATATAATATCACACGCTGTCAGTAGTGGCAAAACGTTATTTGGCGTACAGTCAAAATTCAGTTTCACTTCCGGTCCGACAGTTTTAGTTTGACATAAGTCATGTACATTAAGAAATATTTTTGGGAAGGTTTCTGTTACCAGGGTGATATCTTCAGGTGTTTTTCTAGTGTTATTGCAGCCTTAAATGCTACTCACTTGCTTAGCAAAAAAACATATTGAAAAAAACAACATGATGGGAAGCAATCAAGTTTCTGATGACTTGGAGAATCCTGAAACAAACATCCTTCGGGTAATGCAGGGCAGTCCATTTAAAAGATTTTCGTAGGGTACTTCTTGAAACGTTTCCATTATTCTGAGTGCAGAAAGTATGCTATTGTTCAAGGGGGTGGGGGTGGGCTCTGCGAATTTACAATTTTCCCATTCATTTTTGTAATTTTCTGGTTAGAGGCTTGTTTTCTGTAAATTTCTGATTTGATTCTGTTGGTGATTGCTCTCGCTCGCATCGCTCAATAGAAGTCATTGCAGGGTCATGAAAATGGAGAACAGAGCTAAAATATCTTGATTTGTCATACCTTTGTGGTCTTGGAAAATACATTTTATAGGCCTCCAAGGAACTTAGTGGGCCCTTTGCTTACCATTGCTTCGTTTTTATTGTCACCCGTGCTTGCTTCTTTGTTGATGACTTTCCTTGTCCATCTTGTATTCGTTCCTCTCTTGAAAGATAATGTCTTACCATCCTCTTGATTTGGCTGACTTGTGTCCTTCCATCTCTCACTTTTAGGGAACTACATTTTTCTTTTTGATTAACCACTCCAGATAGTGCATATGTTTTCCAGTTCTCTCCCTTGTGTGTTCTTCTCAAATGCCCACACACCAAGTGGTTTGTCTCTTCTGTACTTCAGCACGCCATCCTCTTATTCTTTCCCTTTTTTGCTTTCCCCCCGCTCCGTGCCGCTGTCAACCTCGTATAATGCTTGCTCTTACTGTCTTGTGTGCTTCTCGACTGTGCTCCATTTTCTTCACACAATTGTGTGCTTCTTCCCACCCCCTGTAATGCTTACTTGCTATGTTGCTTTTTCCGTAGTGTGCTGCTTTTCCCATTTTCCCAACTTGCTTCTTCTTTTACCCCCTCCCACATCGCAGTATATTTTATAAAATTTCCTTTTGGAGTCCGCCATTTTGGATTGGTAAATAAAAAACAAAACAAAACGTACCCACTTCGTTCCTCTGGCAGGTGTATGTCTTGTGACGCATGTACACGCATAGGTCAGTCAACACATGTGCGCACCAGCGGAATGACGCGACCTGCCAGTGGTCGTATGATCACACCTTTTTTTAATATTAGTTTTTTTCTCCCACATTGTTCAGCATCACCAGATGGCACCAGCAAAGCCAATAGATCCCAGAGGCAAGACCTATTGGCTTTGCCAATACTTGTTCTAAATATGCTAGCACTTCTGTCAGATTAGTAATTTAGCCCAAGCCAGAATACTGTCAAGGCTACAGGAAGTGAAAAAGTAGGTTAGTGTAAAGGAGAGGTTTTCCGATATATAGCTGGTTCTCTCTTTATGGGGCCTTTACCTCAAAGCATCAAGGAAACTGATTTCTCCTCTCATTTCGATATTCCAAAAGAAGTGTGAAAACTGTTGACCACAATGGCCAGCAACCAACTCTGAGTTCACCATGTAGGTGCCACAGCACTTAAGACATTGAAACTCAACAATGGCACTTTGATTTCTGTTGGGTGCTGCCTCTTTGAAATTATTTCAGGGTCATTTGCATTGACGCAGTCCACTTTGTATAGACATCAGTAAGAAGATGTTTCCTCTGGACAGCAGTGAAGTGTGACATGCACACTTAATGGCTGCTAAACTGATAACGTTTTCCATTTTCTTTTCTAGTTCATCGCTGATGGGATAATTGAATGGTAAGCTAAATACTATGTTTTGAGTTATTTCTGTACTCTCTTGCTGAAATATTAGTTGATTACATTTTCCAGACAAGCCTATCTCATATGTGTCCATGTCTACTGATGTCCAGGCAGATTTGCAGGATTGCCATTCAATGAAATAAATCTGTTAGTATAAACATGCATGTCAGAGGTTTTAGGGGGGCAGTGGCCCAAACCTTTTGTGGAGCATCTATTTTGTTTCTGATCCAGTGACCTGCTCGCAATTAAGAGGATGTTATCTGGGGAAATCAAAATGACAGTACTTGACGATACTCTTGTGTGCTGCCGCATGAGCTGCATCAAAGAGGATCCAGTCATCCCTTCCGGTTGATTACTTATCATCTTGTAACCCCAGACTTGGGCAACTAAATACCTAGGACCTTGGTCCAAAAGCTGCAGCTGCCCCTTACATCCCACCGCCTGTGCCCCCACATCTTGTGACAGCCTTGAAGGCCAATCCGCTCTGGCTGAAGTCCAAACCATGGCTTCCCTAACAAGGCACTTTACACACTATTTGCTTTTCAGATGAGCTCAGTATATCAGTACAGTTTTCTTAATCAATAATCATTCTCCTGCCACCTCTTGGTGATCACTTCAGGTGTAGTGAAAATAACTAGCATGTCTCGCGGAGCATCACTGAGAAACTAGGCATTTCAAATTTTCTGATATTTCATCAGACCATTTTGCAACAGTCGAAATGATCATATTTACTAATGTTTTAAATTGATTGAGAATCTGATTGTTTCTATGATTGACTCTGGGCCTGAGATTTTAAGCTTCAAAGAGTTGTAAATTCAATCTCATGACCACGTGTAGTAAAAACGATTGTGACAGTGTAGTAGTGTACACACATAACATGTATAGGGCCTCTTCGTGCTGATAAAATGATCATCCGTAGAACTAGATCGCTGAAGCCAGAGTAGAAAACTAGATGCTTCATTCTCTTCTGAACAAAAGGCGACCTTTCATTAATCTAATAGCAGCGGTTTACTTGACAAAGTTGCAGCTTCACCTACTATAGGAGCAACCCCACAATTTACTCCATTATTATGGACAATGTGACAAAAGATCACTTGCTGCTCTCAAAGCTTAGTCACGCTCCACTTTTAGAAGTTTAGAAAAAGAAATACGACCATGAACTGAGGGCTGTGCAGTAAATTTAGCACTTCATGTTACCAGAAGGATATCAAAAGACTGCAAGACTCAAAAAAATGTGTGCAGGCCTGAGTGCATGGGATTTAGCCTGCACTCTTCCTTCTGCAGTGGTTTGATCCAATGCAAAAAAAAGTCACAACAAGTTAGACATTGTTAGCTGGCGGAAACCTGCATTTGTGTCTATTGTAGTAAAGCTGAATCACCCTTAGAAAAACTTGTAGTTTCTTTCCCAAGGGTGTGACGGCAGACATACTGATGCCAGCAAAATTAATACGAGGCATTCATCAGCAGGCCAACCTATCTGTATTATGATTCTCTTTCAGTTTGGTCAATTTTAGGTACATTTGTTTGGGAAAGAGGGGAGCAGCGCAGACGACTGACACCTGGTTTGTGTGAAAAAGGCTGCTTTATGGAAACAGATGCACATCACAAAACAACCTTGGCCTTTGCCTTACCAAACTACAACCTCACTATACAAAGTTAATTACCTGAGTTAAACAAAACCCCCTACCCCTAAAATGTCCCCCTACCACAACTTAATTCAGCAATATCATCCATGCGCCAGAGCTGGTCAATTGCAACGGAGACCTTTAAATGCCCTTCCCTCTTTACTACATCTATTAACCTCTTAACCAAGTAAACTTCCAACAGGACCTTAACACCTTCATCACGGCGCGAATTTTCGCGCTGTGCTGAAGGTTCTAAGAAACGGGCGTGACCGTGATGGAACGGTTCCGTCATAAGCACAGCCCAACCGGCGCTCGTGACTGAACCGTTCCGTCACAAGCATCGAAGGGGTTAAACTTCCTGGCTACTCCAGGTGCGAACTTGCTTACCCGTTCCCTTTAGCCTGAATATCTGTAGACAACAACAATAAACGTTGGTAAACCATAGAAACTTCTCAGGCAACCGCCACACAGAAAAAGGGGGCCCAATAGTGAGCCCTTTTTCTGCCCCACCTCTCCCCCAGGGAAAGAGTTTCAAACTATCGGTTTATGAGTACCTTCACCGACACCAGCTTTACCTGCAACATGTAGAGTTCAATGCCTATGGAGGAGAACCGTACCCTATCTCCTCAAAAATACCACATCCTCATAATGAAGATCCAAATGCTCACCTCTGCCCAGGACGATGTCCTTGTAAAAAAGGGGGAGCACATTTTTTAGACCTGCTTCCTCTTAGCCCAGACTATGGCTTCTGGCTTGACAGTCCCATGCCCAGCCCGTTGTGAAACAAACTCCATCCACAAAACGTGGCAACGAGCCCACATCTCATGAATCTCCCACAGGACCTCCTTTATGGAGTTAACACTGACCAACCCTGCTGAAGCACTGACGCGTTCACACCTAAATGTATATGCAGTATATCAGGGCACTTAACCCCTTTTGGTATTCTAAGTTTTCCCCTCTAATTCCCCTTTTCATACCAGCTGATGGAGTACATAGGAACAATAACAACCCAAAAGTGCCTTGTGACTGCTGGACCTCTAGTGTCTTCCCGCCCCACTTGACATACGAGTGGCCCACAATCCATATCTTCAAACTTGTTGCCTGAGGCCCAGGAACAAAACCTGTAAAACAGAAGCAAAGTGGAAAACCTGTACCATTATTCAACAAATGCCCCTCCTCCCCTCTAACATGGCACTGACCCAGCACTAAACAAGTGTGAATAGCTGCCCCCCCCCCCCCACAAACCCAGTAAACCTAACAATGTGACGTAACCGGAGCCACCAGATCCTGCCTACACTCCTTTGCTCTGCCTTAGATTTGTAGATAAAGACCTGCAGGCCCACAATGTACCAACCAACTACCTTCCAGAGAATGGCCCTACTCCTCCTCCCCCCAAAACGTTCATGGACATGCAAAGCTCAGGAAAAACATCCCAGCCATAAGGACTGAGAACAAAAAAAGCTCATGCTGCGAGAGCAAGCAGGGTTGAGCGCACTCCTGCTTTGCTCGCTGGTCCTGCCAATAAACCAGCAGGTGTTCAAGTGAAAAAGGAATACAGGGGCTGCCTGCGCTGACCGAATGTCTTTAAAAGTAGCAGTTTTTCCGTGTACAAAGTTGAACCACAACAGATACTGAAATGGACTAGGCAGCACATACACAACTCAACCAAAGAATCGAGAGCATACAGAGCAGCACAGATCGCAACAGAATCTGCCAACACAACAATGCCAACTCAGACCGTTCTGCAAGTAAACCCGAGAAGTTAATGTTACAGATCCGCGCACCTACCGCCATCAGAATAACACACATGTCATCAGAAGGAAGCTTTAACGTGTTTAGCCTTTGTGAAATAAAGGCCAAAGCTCTTGGGAGTCTGACTATCACAACAAAAGAGAGGCTAGTGTACTCTTCCTTCCGAAATGAAAACACTTACAAATGCAGCAGTTTTCGACTTGTACTATTTCCCCAAACCCAGCCAAATGCAACAATTGAGGTACCAGGTTTTTAGGGGCCCGGTGGTGCTAGGGGAAAACACCCGAAGACCTCTTGAGTTCTTCCTGTTCTGGACCACAGAAACACAAGTCTTCTAGGTGAAGTCAAAGATGTAATTTATGGGCTGCAACCAAGTAACAAGCGTCCTAGAAGTACAACAGCGATCTGCATATATTCTCAGGAGACTGTTCCTTTTTACAGAACCAGCCTTCTCCTTTCATACAGAAATACTACCTTCAGGCAAGAATTCTTTGGTTTACGGTACGGTCATATACATATTTTCATAACAATGGAAAAGCAAAGTCATGATGGCAAACCTACATTTTCGTATGTCCAGTTTGTGATAGATTACCCAGCCAGGCCCAAAACTTCCATCAGATATCGATGAAACCACAATAAAATCGGGCACCTCCTCATCGTAAAACTAGCCATAAACAAGAAACAGGGACAGGTGTGTGTATGATAAAGCATGGTTTGTATGCAGTGAATGGTTTATGGCAGGTTGTGCCTTGATGCTAATCTCGCTCGGCCAGTGGGTTGCGAGCTGTCCGAACAGGTTTGGCTGGAGGCAGTGAAGGCAGCTCGCCCAGGTCATGGGGAAGTCAGCTAAGGTGGACGTGTCCTTTCAGATTGAATTCGACCTTAATCAATTGACTGTATGAGGGCAAGCCACAAGATGGATGCCGTTCACAAAATGGAGTCCGAGGGTTCGAGACGGTAACCATGATTTAAGGGTGATAGCATCACTCAATCATGACGCAAATGCATAGGGATAATGTCCTAATCATTACCGGTCTGCCGACACCAAATTTGTCATGGTACGATGATACTCGTGACACGAGTGTTGGGCCTCGGTACCATATTATGGCAGGGTCCAGATTTTCAGAACCACAGCCCCTCCTTTTGCCCTTATATAGGCAATGACTCATGCTAATCTGAGTCCAAATCTGTGTTCATGAAGTCGTGAAGATGCTGTTGTAGCATCATCCTGTTGCTCAGTTCATCTCTTGATACAGGCTTCCTTATACATGATGCAGCACAGAGGCCACATATTGCAGGAACGCACTGTACAAATAGGCAGAACAGGAACAGAATGGTTAAGATCATCCCAATGAATATCAGAATTTTCCATCCCCAGGCAGATATCAGCTCCCAGAACCACCCTAGCAGGGACCAGTCCCCTTTGTCCACATGAACGGAATCAGATATCTTGTGCAGTTTGGAGATAGCCTGGTACACTGTCGGAGCATTATCAGGGATGAAAATGCAGCAACTGGATTGGATCACTCTACATACCCCACCCCGGTCTGCAAGTATGACATCTAGGGCAACCCTGTTCTGAAGAGTCATAAGGCGGTCCGACTGGAGTTCCGCAGTCAAGTTACTAAGGACACCAGCCGTTTCGATCACGGCGGACTCAACTACCCTCGTCAATTGGCGAATGTTCCTGCTGTTCACCATAGGCCCCCAAAAAGGCAGAAAACCTTTTGCGAAATCTCCAAGTTCTTGTCCCGCAGTGTCGTATTTACTCACGACACCCCTAACTACCCTTGTCCGGTGGTAATCTGCCTCGGCCGTGTAGGTGGGTGGCAGCAGGAATGAGATAAAGCATGTGCCCGAAAAGTCAGGGGGCAACCATGTGTATGCTCTATCATGGCAGACGAAGTAGGTACCCTTAACTGCCAAGAATGAAGGAGATGTCTGAGATGAGAAGACATAAGTTTCGGTACAGACACTCTTTCCTAGCTGAGCTCTGGGGTTTTTGCCATTTCCCTGCAGACATAGGCGACCTTGGTGGGGTACTATCCAGATTGGGGAGGATTTCTTTGCTGGCTGGCTCTCACTCAAGGACATTCCATACTTAGTTATATTCCATCTACTGTAGGGCGTCACTTCGTCTTTGGGAATTGTTCTAACCATGTCGATGTCTCGACTCATATTTCTAATTCCTGCCACTAGTGCTTTGTTGCTGGAATTCTTTCCTGGGACATATGGTTCGAGGGCAAACAGGAACATCGTTTGAAATGCCCACAGAGAACCGAGATAGCTAAATGGCAGGGCAAAGTACGGGATACCCTTGTCTGTCGTGTGTGGCATGAGTCCACATACCCAACAGTTCGTGGTGTTCACTACAGATTGGTGCTGGTGTAGGAGCTGGATAAACGAGTTGTTTATGAATTCTACTCTTCTGACAGATTTGTGTTCAGGTAGGGGGTGGAAAGAGTGCGGGGAAACAGTAGGAGGAGGTGTTGGCTGAATGTCGTGTATAAATGTAACTCGAAAGATGAACAGAGCATAGCCCACCAAAAACATCATTATGCTACACAACATAAAAATGCATATTATCAAAAATTGTTTTCTTGCCATCACAGTGCGGATTGACTTTTCAAAGTTCGCTGATCTAGCAGGTCTCTCCATCTTAGGAAACTCCATCCTCTATGTTGCTGCCCGCGTTGGGAGGTTGATTCTGCCCCAGAGTGCTTCTGTTCAGTCCAGGGTAACTCCCTCAGACCAACCAGAACTGTCGACCTAACCGTCTCCAGCTGCACTCCGAAGACTGTGGCAACCGCGACCCTAGCAGCAGAACCCGGATGGCGGTTCGAAAAAGAAAAAATGAGCAAGTAACCTAGATGAGAGAGCTGCACAATCAAAAAAGAAAACTCTTTTATTTGTCCTTAAGCATAGATCTTGGCCTCAAGTTATAGCGGTTTCGACCTGGTGCTGTGTTATCTTGAAACAAAAGTTCAGGTTCGGCAGTGTCCAATTGCATTGACGGTGGCACAGATCCTTGCAGAATATAATCGCTCTCTTTCTCTGTAGTAGTTCCCTTCAAACGTGCATCACTGAAGGGTACAAATCGTGGCACCGTTTCGGTTTCAGAGTCAGCAATTCCTTCCTGGACCCATCGGTCATAAGGCAGAGGTAACGGGACCCTTTTGCAGTGGGTCCCGTGGATCCAGTTCTTCTTTCCTTTCACAGGAACGGCTGATCTAGTGGACAGAAGGACGAGGTGTGGCCCGGTCCACCTGGGCTGTTCGTTCTTTGTTCGCTGGAAGTTCTTCACCAATACCCAGGATCCAGGATCGATTTGATGGCCTGGAGCTTCAGAGACCGGAGGCAGACTGTTGTGGATCTGTTGGTGTAAAACACGCAATTTAGTCGTCAATTTATACAAATAGTCAAGCAGTACAGGATGTTCTATCTCGCTTAGCTTTTTGGGTCTTGGTACTCCCCATATGTTGGCCGGTCGGCCAAACACTATTTTGTGGGGACTAAGTCCCATTCTAGAATGGACAGTCATCCTGGTAGATAGGAGTGCCAAGGGCAGGGCATCAGGCCATTTAAGGCCTGTGCTGGCTGGGATCTTAGCTAGTTTCAACTGGAGCGTGCCGTTGTAGCACTCTACTAGTCCTGCTGACTGGGGGTGATTTGCAGCGTGGAATTTTTGGAGTATGCCTAGACTTTCACACACTCTCTTCATCACTCGTCCCACGAATTCACTTCCATTATCACTCCAGACCACTCGAGGCATTCCAAATCTGGGGAAGAAGTCTTTGACCAGGGCTTTGGCTGTGGACAAGGCAGTATTGTCCTTAAGGGGATATGCTTCCACCCACCTGGAAAAGGCGCAAACAACAACGAGTACATATTTCAGGTTGTTGCACCTTTCCATGTGGATGAAATCTAGCTGCAAAACCTCGAACGGGTACGTTGGAGGCGCAAAATGACCAGCTGGAGTTGGAGTTCCCCTACCGGGATTGTACTTCAGACACACCATACAGTTCTTGACCACGTTCTCTGCACATTTTGGGATGCCACTATTCTGCCATACTGGGGCCAACAACTTACAGATCCCTTTCACACTGATGTGAGCCATTCCATGGGCCATTGTCACCACTGCAAGCACATACGCATCGGGTAGAAGCCATCTCTGATGCTCTGATAATTTAACCCAACAACCATTCGCATCCAATCTACCCTTGCTTTCTCTCCATTCATTCACCTCTTTCTCAGTGGCCTCGGATTGCATAGACTTCACACTTTCAATTGTGTCTTCACACATACCCACATCACAAATCCATCTCGCGGGACCTGCAACATACATTCGACTCATCACGTTCCTTGCAGTCTCTTTCGCAACCTCATCTGCAAATGCATTCCCACGACCGACATCATCTTGAATCTTTCTGTGTGCACTGCATTTCACAATCGCAACTTGTAGTGGCAAAGTCAGTGACTCGAGGAGCTCATTCACTAGCTGACCATGCTGTATCTTGTTACCATGTGATGTCAAGAACCCACGTTCACGCCACAATCGTCCAAAACTGTGAGCCACGCCAAAGGCGTATTGGCTATCTGTATATATATTCACTCACTTTCCTTCTGCCAACACACACGCTCTTGTAAGTGCGATCAATTCTGCTGCTTGCACAGAGTGGTGTGGGATACGTGCAGCTTCAACAATCGTGTGCAATGTTGTCACAGCATATGCCGCAGTCGTATCACCATTCGGCAACTTGAAACATGAACCATCAACCCATAAGGCATCATTACATTCAGGAAGAGGGGTATCCTGTAAATCTACTCTCCCTTTGGTTTCTTCTTCTGTCCTAAAACAGCTGTCATGTTTCTCAACCTCCTCTGTTTCTGCTGGAATGGGCAATAATGTCGCTGGGTTGAGGGTATCACACCTCTTGATGTGTACATGACTTGCTAACAGTGTCAGCTCATAGCTGGACAGTCGAGCGCTCGTTAAGTGCTGTGTCCTTGTTCTGTTTAACAAAATGTCTACTGCATGTGGGACCATAACGACTAGTGTGTTATTCATTACTATCCCAGCAGACTGTCGAATACAGACAGCTGCTGCTGCAGTGGCTCTCAAGCAACTTGGCAATGCCTTAGCTACGGGATCTAGAGTTGCTGAAAAGTATGCGCATGGCCGCTGTTTGTCCCCAGAGGACTGTGTCAGGACTGATGATGCACAACCTTCCTTCTCATGGACGTATAATGTAAAAGGCTTGCTGTAGTCGGGGTTACCCAACACAGGAGCCGAACATAGTGCATTGCGTAACTCGCTAAAACTTCTCTGACACTCTTCGGACCACGGAATGGGTTTTGGCGTATCCTTGCAAGTTAATGCCACCAAAGGTTTGGCCAACAAGGAGAAATTGGGTATCCATTGTCTGCAATATGATGTAATGCCCAAGAAAGCACGCACTTCTCTCTGTGTTCTAGGGACACTCAATCTTGCAATTGCCTGTATTCTCTCTGGGGTCAGCTTCCTTCCCTCCTTCGATAAGATGTGACCTAAGTAGGTCACTTCTTGTCGACAAAATTGTAATTTCGAAAGGGAGACTTTGTGCTTCATGTCAAATAGATGACGCAGCAATGACAAAGTGGCTTGCTTGCAAATCCCTTCAGTCTTTGCAGCGATCAGCAAATCGTCGACATACTGAATAAGTGTCGCACCATCGGGTAGAACAATCGTGTCAAGCTGCGATTTCAGAGCTTGGCTGAATATCGATGGACTCTCACAGTAGCCCTGAGGAGCGCGTTTGAAGCGGAAGCTTCGGCCTCCTAAATTGAAGCCAAAAATATCTCTGCTCTCCTCAGCAATCGGGATGCTGAAGAAAGCATTCTTCAAATCGATCACCGAGAACCAAGTGGCTGACGCCGGAATCATAATCAGTAGGGCTGTAATATCGGGAACAACTGGAAACTGTGGAACAACAATCTTGTTCACTTCCCTAAGATCAATCACAAATCTGTACACAGGTGGCTGGGAAGGGTCAGTACGCTTCAAAACTGGCAGAACAGGACTGTTACAGATGTTGCCTGTTGTTTCTTCAATGACACCTTTCTCAACCAGATCATAAATGATTGCCAACAACGCTTTTTCACCTTCACTAGAGATCTTGTATTGGGGAATACGTGGCAACCTAACATTGGCCTTCAATGTTATAACGTATGGTGCTATCTCCAAGAGACCCACATCATTGGATCCAGTAGCCCAAAGTGTATCTGGCAGAGAAGACAACTCTGCTGGAATATTCTCCTTTGACAAATACATCGGAGAAACCACTTTCTTACCTAGAGTAAGTTGTACTCCCGAAGGAGAAGAGTACAGAGTCGCATACAATCTTTTTAACAAGTCTAATCCCAACAAGCTTTCACCACAACCTGTTGTTAGAATAAGGGGTGCTTCGAATTCACAAGGACCGACAGACAGGGGCATAGGGCATGAAATCGGGTTCCTAACCGGGGCGCCAGAAAAACCTACAGAAACATTCATTTCACCAGACAAAGGTGCGCCAGGAAGTTTTGAGTGTATCATAGAACTCTTTGTAGCACCAGTATCCAACAGAAAAGGCTCTGACACACCTGATGTAATCACCTCAACGTATGGTCCATTCTGATCTACTGAAACTGAAACAACTCCCTCTCTTTGTCCATGGCTGTCCTAGCAATCGTTACCCTCATTCTCGTTCTCTGCATAGTAATCATCACTATAGTACTGAGTTGTCCTAGAGGACGCATTATTCTGTTGGTCAAAACTGTTCATGGAATTCTGAGGCGGAAAGGGACGAGCGTCCTGTGAGAAAGTTCCACGGCCCCTACCCCTAGGAGCCTGCGGAGCACCTCTACCTCTTGTACCAGAAACGCCGTTCAGACGTCGTAACAAAGCTGGACAACTATACTTAAAGTGACCTTCCTCCTTGCAATATGCACACTGATTCGGACCATACTGTAAACGCCGCTGAGGAGACTCGTTTCCTCGTGAGTCCCTCGAATACTGCTGTGGTTGCTGATAATCTTGCTGACTAGCAGTGCGAGGCGGATAAGCTTGCTGGAGAAGGACTTTAGTTTTCAAATCTTTAGTCCTTTTGTCTGCCTTCTCTAGCTCGTCTTTGCGTCTATTTTCGTAGTACTGGGCTGTGGCTAAAATCTGCGCTGACGTGGAAACAGCCCAAGCACTCTCAGAATCCCTCAATTTATTACATAGTTCAGGAAGCAGATTATGTACAAATTTGTCTACAAACAATCTTTGGCCACCTTTAGTAGCCATATCCTGACCACTATGATCAACGAAAGTCTCTTCAAACCTCGTGAAAAAATCAGACACATTCTCATCTTTCTTCTGTTTGCACGCAGACAACTTGTCCCAATTCACACGCAATTCAGACATTAAAGTCTTCATATACGTGATAATTCTACCAGGAAGTTCTGCCACCAAAGGCTCAGGTTTAGCACCACCAACTTGTCTAGCATCAGCAGCGGCAATATTAACCCATGTATCACCTAACTCTCGGTCATGGTCTGTATGACGAATTTTTCCCCATAAAGGCTGTGGAACAACATTCCCAAACAACATGTCTACATCGGCTAAATTCATGATACATGAACTGGCAGTCTGGGATAGCTCCTTATAATACCCAGCAGGGTTTTTGCGGGGATCAGGCAATGTCTGTTTCAGAGCTAAGACTTCAGATCTTTTCCAGGGAACATGTACCCATACACGCTGGAAATGTGGGGGAATGGCTGGATTCGCATTCGCCTCGCCTTCCCTCCAAACTGGAGGAACTTCTCTCATGGGGTACTGTCGCGCCTTTTTCTTGTCTGGCATGTCATGTTTAGACAGTGCTCGAGAATGGCTTCCCTTACTCTTACAAGACAATAACATCTCAATTGCTGGTTCGACATCGGCACCCACGATCATGCCTTCTGCGAACTTAAATCGTACACGGAATAATTCATCTATGTCATAACCTGGATCATTTCCCCTCAAATCTTCACGGAGATATATACACATCTGTTCAAATACATATCTCTGTGTAGATGGTTCTCATTGACGGAAAACTTCCATCACTGACTGAACATCATAGTTTACGGTATCCATAACCCATTTACGTGCTAACTCATTCAGCACTTCTCTTTCTTGATAGTCAGGCAGTCGACGCCGCAACTGTCTACGTTCTGTTTTAGGGGTCGTGTTGGGCGACCCAAAGAAAGGTGAAAAAAGACCAGTAACAGTGTTAGCTACTCTCTGTCGAACAGACGGAGAAGCTGTTGGAAGGGCAGATGTGCCAGAAGAGACAGGCTGATGTAGAGTAGAAGTCGAGGCAGTAGCAGGAGAAGTATCAGGATAAGCAGTTGGAGCAGTAGGCGAAATTGTAGAAAAAGCAGGTGGAGTATGTAGCAAAGGCAGCGGCCCTTGAGAGGACTGCGCTGGAGGGGTAGAAACCAGCGGAAGAGGAGCTGGTGCTTGTGAAAGAACTGGAGTTTGTGCGCCAGGGCGCGGTATAACAAAGCGTCGCAGGGGTGCAGTAGCATCTTGTGCATAGGGGGGTGGTGAACTCAGTAAGTGGGACATTAAAGGATCCTTTTCAGGTATCTCTTTTGATCCTTGTCCTTCACGTGGCAACATTGGGTAGCATTTGTCTACTGCTAACTTCTTGCTTCTGAGCATTTGTTCACTCTCTTGCTCTTCCTCATTATCCCTGTATGCAATTGAGGCTTGTACCATGGACATACCTCTTTTATTCTTCTTTGCTAACTTCATTTCCTTCTGTTTGGCTTCTTTACGCCATAGGCTAAAGGAGTCAAACATCGCCGGCCGGGCTTTCTTCTTGAACAGTTTCACCTCTAGATTATCTAAGATCTCTGCGTCAAAACTACCATATTGTGGCCATTTTAAAACACCATCCTTAAGGGTGTATTTGATCCATACTTCATTGTATGTGATGGGGCCTACCCCATGCTTCACATAAAGCTCATATGTTGGAGTTCCAATCGGAGGAACCGGACACGAGTCCTCTGATCGGGAGTCCCTATTACAACCAAGACAAAACAAGTTTCCAAGTCTGCTAAGACCAGGCATCTTCGCTCTCTAGTCTAGCTTCAAACTTCAAAGGATTATCGATTACGATATTTCTCGTGAATACACGAGTACTTCGGCTTTGGCGCTTGCAAGTTCCAAATCAAAGCGTATCTCAAGGATACCAAAACTAAGAATTAAAATAAGGACTGGGAGACGCTCCACTTATACTTAACTGAAGTATTGGTGATCGATGACGTCTATCGTTTCGCTCTACCAAGGATCAATGGGTCCAAAACAGGGCGATAGTCAGGGCAGCAGTCCTTCGTAGCCGTCGGGACGCGGGGAACCTCGCAGCAAAGACCATCGGAACCACGTCGACATGCAGGGGTCGCTGAAGTGGCTGGCCGTCCTCCGGAATTTTCACACGAAGCTCCTCACGAACATCTGGCTTCGACCGACACCGCTTGATACCGCCCCGAGTTGGGCGCCAACTGAGGTACCGGGTTTTTAGGGACCCGGTGGTGCCAGGGGAAAACACCCGAAGACCTCTTGAGTTCTTCCTGTTCTGGACCACAGAAACACGAGTCTTCTAGGTGAAGTCAAAGATGTAATTTATTGGCTGCAACCAAGTAACAAGCGTCCTAGAAGTACAACAGCGATCTGCGTATATTCTCAGGAGACTGTTCGTTTTTACAGAACCAGCCTTCTCCTTTTATACAGAAATACTACCTTCAGGCAAGAATTCTTTGGTTTACGGTACGGTCATATACATATTTTCATAACAATGGAAAAGCAAAGTCATGATGGCAAACCTACATTTTCGTATGTCCAGTTTGTGATAGATTACCCAGCCAGGCCCAAAACTTCCATCAGATATCGATGAAACCACAATAAAATCGGGCACCTCCTCATCGTAAAACTAGCCATAAACAAGAAACAGGGACAGGTGTGTGTATGATAAAGCATGGTTTGTATGCAGTGAATGGTTTATGGCAGGTTGTGCCTTGATGCTAATCTCGCTCGGCCAGTGGGTTGCGAGCTGTCCGAACAGGTTTGGCTGGAGGCAGTGAAGGCAGCTCGCCCAGGTCATGGGGAAGTCAGCTAAGGTGGACGTGTCCTTTCAGATTGAATTCGACCTTAATCAATTGACTATATGAGGGCAAGCCACAAGATGGATGCCGTTCACAAAATGGAGTCCGAGGGTTCGAGACGGAAACCATGATTTAAGGGTGATAGCATCACTCAATCATGACGCAAATGCATAGGGATAATGTCCTAATCATTACCGGTCTGCCGACACCAAATTCGTCATGGTACGATGATACTCGTGACACGAGTGTTGGGCTTGGGTACCATATTATGGCAGGGTCCAGATTTTCAGAACCACACAATTGTCATGGGTTTTGGAGAAATTTAGCTAAGCATGTACTGTCTCATACCCAGAATATATGTTTGCATGGCCCTTATTTGTTCTCGGAGTTTGCCTGAACTTTAATGTATTCAGAATGATTTACGTTAATGTCTTCACCCATCATACCACGGCTGCGTATAACATTCCATAGATTACCAGCACTATGCCATGGTGGGAATATTGCCAGGAATTAAGATTGTACCAGGGCCAGCATGCTGACAGGGACTACCAGCAGTTTCCAGAGATTACCACCATTGTTGCCGGGCCAGTATATTGCAAGTCATTCCCACCATTGTGCTAGGGCCAGCATTTTTATAAAGAATTACCTGCACCTCACCGATTTGTCTAGTATATGTTAAAAAACGTTTTTATGACATAACTTGCATCAACCTGGCAAGTGCATCTTTTCTGTATATAGCTTAAATGTTGCTTAGTTTAAATGACTTATACCTACACTATATAGAATAGGGTACTATAGGACAATGGGATCTAGCAAATAGTTGTTCTTTCTTCCCAAAACACAACGCAGAAACTCTTTTTATTCTTCCCTTTCTTCCAGACATCTACTGCTGTTCTGGCAGGCTAGTTGCCTCTCCATCATGCAGCTCCGAATCAGTGCTCCCATAAGGGGAAGCACCTCATGAAGCCTGGGAGAGCGGGCTTACATTTCTTCCAGACTCCTGCTGCTACTATCGCTTGCCTGTCACTTTTATTCATTATAATTTAAAACAACAAAGCGCCGAGCGCGGGCAGAGCAGTAGCGTTGGCAGAAGAAATGTCCCTGGTCTGTGGCTCCTGCAGCAACCCCCGTCCATGCGTGTCCTGCAGCACCCTCCCTCCCACATCAAACTTTGCCCACGCTGCTTCTATGTTCTTCCCGACCGGGGAAAGATTTGAAGTGCGGAGCAGGATGAAAGCTAAGTGAGGTGAGTTGTGTTTGAGTGCCAGGGAGTGGGTTCGAGGCTGGTTACTATGCCAGGAGGGCGCCAAGCGTTTATGGTGTGCTTCATGGTGGGGGGGCGGTGACAAGTTTTGTGAACTTTAAGATGCGCAAGCTGAGGTAATAAAAAAGTGGACTGAACCGTGGTGTTGTAAATGAATCTCGGACCCTAGTATAAATTTCCTGATTCATGCCCTTATATAGGTATACTTTATCATTTCCTTATATAAGCATAGAAATCATTACCATATTTGGCCTAAACCATACAGCCCAAATACGGCATGGATACTTCCACTAAGCTCCAAGAATTAACAACGTTTTCTTGGAAAAACCCGCCTTCAGCAGCCCGGGACTTCCCCCTGCTTGAATATTAAGTTCTCTTAGAACTCCCGGCATTTTCCAAGAAATGAGCCTTTGAGTGACGTTATAAAGTTCAAACATGCGTCAAACTCGGCACCTTCAAAGTATAAATATGCCTTGATTTGCCTAAACAAACACACGGTGGTTTGAAGCAGATCGACTATCTACTTGCCCGACGCCATGCAGCAGCAAGTGCCAAAGGAAGCCGACCCTCCAGCAGACGCACTGCGAGACTCTGTCATTTCTCTTGCCGAGAAATCCAGCTCCATTGTTTCCTGGCTACCCTTGCGGGTATCTGGAAAATCGAGTCCCAAGAACGAGATACAAGACCTCCTTCATTCTAGAACCAAAGGTAAGGAGCTGATTAGACCTCTTAGAGAATTATTGGAATCATATTCCTGGCAGAGATCTCCTAAAACTTAAGCTACTCCTCTTATACTTCCTCCCTCGTACTAGACATAGGTTAGGTACACCGGGGTAGGCGTATTTAGAAGCACCAGTTCAGTACTTTTAGTCATCCTTTTATCACTGTAGGTATTTTATGTATTTTATACATTTTATGCACTTTATGGCTTAGAAACCATATCATGCTTTTACAGTACTACTTTATAATACTGTTCGTATTATATGCATTGTACTTCATAGTAAGCTTTACTATTGTAGCAGTTCATTTTCAATGTTTGAGAAAGAAGACTGTTCAATAAATACCTTTTATTGAAAACACCCGTCTCTCTATTCCTCTTGCACCTCTGGTGAAACTAAGCATGCACGATTGACTGAGTGAAATATTTATCTATTGTTTCCGCGACTCTAGAGATTTGATTTCTTATTCTTGGGAAACAAAGTTGTCATGTTTTATGCGGTTGTCAGAAACTAATCCCTTCTTGTTTATTCGAGAAAGTTTCTAATGACCTCTGAGCTAGCTGGCACACACAATTAAGTCTAATATAACCGGTAGAGACCTAGTAGACCTCAGTCCTACGTCTAAACTCCAGGATATTTTATTCCAATGCGCAGAGCCTATTGGGAATATAGGAACTAAACTACATGGCGCCCGTTTGGTAAGGTGATAATTTAACGCTACATACTAGAGTAACTCAGTCGTGCTTTTCACACAGACCCCTCTTTCCCGTAAAAACTCCAATAGACGTCTGGAGTGGGTGAAAGGGCATAATATCCGCCAAAACTTAGTAGGACGAGAATCCTATGTATTAGTTTTTGGTTTATTCAACGTTGAAGGATACAGTGTTCCAAAATATTGTGCACCTAATCTTTGTTTTCTTGGAAACTTGTTCTGCAAACTTTCATTAAACAATGCTGGAAAACGGCGAAAACAACGCAACCGGTGGAGCTGCAGCAAATGCGAACCAACCGGGTATAGACGTTACAGGGTTTAATGAGAACGACGTGGATGCTGTAATCATCCCGGTAAATGTAAGAAAAACCATAACTATAAAACTTATAGAAAATGGGGTATCATCAAGAGGTGGTAAAGTTATATTTGTGATAGAGGCACATGAATATCGGCAGACAGAGGTATTCTATTCATGGATTACTTTTCCACAAGCAAACCCAGTAACACAGGAGTTCCACTACTACAAAGTAGAGGAACCTCCAGCGGAATACGTTCCATTCGAGGACGTTGAAATTCCACTAACTTACCAAGAGCATCAGCTCTGGTTTAATGGCGCCCTAAAACATCAAAATCACATTACCAGGCTCGGTCCACTAGGTAGACCAGGAGCAACATGGCCGGTACTAGCCAGCTATACACCACATCCTGACATTGAAGAAATGTCAGATAGAGAACTTTTAGCTCAACTAAAACAATTAATAAAAATACATAGACAATTGGTTCAATATGTCATGAGGACTTTAACAGTCCAACCAGCAATAAAAATTCCGCAACACACCCCGTACCAGGGGAACACAAACAAAATTACACCACAGACTATACAGTCAGTCATTGGCAAGTTACCCGCTAAAAGGGAACAAATTCCGTTTTGGCTAGCACAAAAAATTACTCAAATAGAGGCAGTATTTCCCGATAGTACACCTCATGAAAAACACAGAATTCTGACAATCTGTTTACCAATGGGGATTGCACCGCATGTGGAGGACTGTGACACTTGGGGTACAGTCTTTGCTTCAGTCTACACAAAAACACATGGTGTACCGTCCATGGCTGTAATACCAGACATTCTGAGACAAATTCAGAAGGAATATGGCCCAGAATCAGCCTTAAATCTAGGTATGAAATTACTGAAAGATTTCAAACATGTCTCAGCTATATTATTAGCTAACATTAGAGGGAAAGCAGCATCCGTGGCAATACGCCAGAAGTTAAAAGAAACAGATATAGCAGACCAACCATATGAACTTGCTAGAATTATTGAAAAATCATATGAAGAATTAGGTAGAGATAGTTTAGGTGGAAAACCATTGACGCCCCAACTAACTGAAAGTCCTGAAAAAATATTTATTAAGAATAATCTCACTACTCCAAAGAAGAAGTGGGAGAGTAATAAACAATCTCTTCCTAGAGAAAAATATTCTCAATCCAGAGGAAGATCTCCCCAACAGAGAGACAAGTCTCCCCAAAGGGAGCCCTCTGAAAAGAGATATAATCTTAGGAATAGGGATAATTTGAAAAAACCTGATAGATATCAAGATAATGATACACGTCCCTCTCGATCTTTTCAGACTTCTTCGCAGAAATCGCAAAGAAGAGGACGGTCAGAACACAAGGAAGAACGCGTCAAGTCCAAAGACAAGGAACCTGTTCACCAAAGTAAAACAGCTCAATTTTCCAAAAAGAAGGTAGCAAGCATAAAAGTCAGACATGCCGAGGATCTTGAGGACACAACTCAAGAACGGGGAGTGAGCTCAGACAATGCTAGACAGCATAGCAGAAGTAACCATAGTTCGCAAGATCCTGAAGGATCATCTGGAGACAGTGGACTTGAATGAATGCATTCAGGTTGAAACTGCAGACACCAGGGTTAATGTACCCCATAAGTTATATGAAGAAACACTCCGGATGGAGGGGGACATAACTAGAATAATAAGAGCACTCTTTTGGGAGAAGCTCTCTAAGGGCTATGACATTCTTCTAGCTGAACAAGACTGGCCACCTTAATTTATCAGGGAGTGCCCACATGGCAAAGAGATAATTATGCCAGCCTTCTCTAATCACATTCCAATTCATAAAAAATATACATAAGCCAGAAAATGGGCAGTAGCCCAAGCTCCAGCATTATAGAAAAATAACGCAGGATGGGATGAGGATTCTCCTCACCATAAAATCCAGTAAAAAAACCAGCCCACTGCACAAAGGCAGTACACAGTTAAGCAAGAAGCTAAAAAACAGGTCAGGGAGATTTTAAATCAACTTGAATACCAAGGGGGGATTGAAACATGCACCTCGTCTATGAACAATCCTTTGTTTCCTGTATCCAAACCAGACAATTCATATTGTTTAGTATTGGATTACAGACACTTAAACTCTTGTTGCAAAACCTTTGCAGCACAAAATTCACACAGTACAGCACTGATGAATAACATCGTGCGCAAAAAATATAAAACGACATTAGATATTTTAAATGGATTTTTCTGTCAAAATATTGCACCAGAAAGCAGGCATTTGACCGCTTTCTCAATTTTAGGGACACATCGACAATTTTGTCGTCTCCCCCAAGGATTCAAGAATAGCCCTGGGTTATTTTCAGCAAGAGTAACGGAGTTACTCCAAACGTACGATTAAGAGGCATTATCTTATGTAATTGACATCTATCTTACAGATGACGACTTGGACAAGCACTTGAAAAGAGTGAACACCATAATACTTGGGTTCGCTTCTGAGGGGTATAAATTCAATTTTAAAAAATCAAGAATTGCCCACCTCAATGTCATATTCTTGGGATTTGAGTTGTCAAGTGAAGGCAAAAGCCTAGCAGCAAACTTTCTAGAGAAATGTGCACTGCTCCAACCTCCAAAGACGCTGAAAAACTTACAGTCAATTCTAGGTTTCCTGAATTTTGGAAGAACGTACGTTCTGAATTACGCAGAGAGGGTTAAACCTCTCTACGAATTAATCAAACCTGATTTTAAACCAACACATTGGACTCAAACACACACAGAAATTTTGCGTTCAGTTCAAACAGACATGTTAGCAAAAACTAAACTAGACACACGCGAAAACATGCGCAACCTTGTAATCCGAATCATCCCAGGAAGATGCGGATTCACGTACCTAACCTTTAATGAAGGAGAAACGGTACCAATAGCTTACAAATCACACTTGTACACACAAGCAGAAATGAAGTTCACATCTACAGATAAAATTCTGACAGCGGTTCAAACTGCTGTAGCAAAAGAGAGAGCTCTCGCGCAGGGTAAACGCATAATGATCGTTACACCTGTACCTGCCTTAGAGGCAGTGAGAAGAGCAAGCATTCCTAATTCTAAAGCTTTACATCCGAGATGGATAGAATAAGTTAACTCTCTTGCTGCAACAGACGTTCAATACTTTTTTGACCCTAGTCTAAAGACACAAGAATTTCTCCAATATGAACACGAATGGCCTCTGCCGACCGAAATTCTTCCTCTTTAACATTATGGCTGTATAATATATACAGATGGATCAGCACAGCCCGCAATTGGGGGTAAACAAGCCTATAGTGCTGCGTGCGCGATTGTTAAAGGTCGCTGGCGCGAAGGCAAATTTAGACCTATGGTCACAAAAACTCAATCACTCGGAGACTGTACAGCTCAGCGAGCTGAACTACAGGCTTTCAAGATGGCGCTTGAAAATACAGATCGCGAATACCCCACACTTATAGTGTGCGATTCGTATTACTGCGTCCAATCTTACAATGAGTATCTGCAGAACTGGGTTCAAAACGGATTCAAAGACGCTAAAGGTGGCACAATCAAGCATAAGTTGCTTTGGGAACAAGTAGTTCTTTTACAGAAAGAACTACAAAAGACTCACGTGATACATACACTGAGTCATCAGCGTGATGGCGTTCACGTTGCAGGGAATTCATTGGCTGATGAAGCCGCGAAGTCAGCTGTGCAAGCGTCTTCCATAGCTACAATTAAACGCTCTAAAAGAACGATAGATGGTGAAACGCTATTAGCAGTAAAAGCCTCAATGGATGGCAATCATGCAGCGTTACCTCTAAACTATCCATTCGGAAATACATACATAATTGATGCAAACTCCGTTCCTTTTGCTCGAATCCCTGGAGTGGGGGACAGAGTAATTCCAAACAGGAAGCAGAGAGTTTTCTTGATTCAAGAAGCACACATGGGAGAGGGTCTAAGACATCAAAAGATCATAGATTCCATACTGGAATTAGACAAAGTGTACTGGTGGCCAGGAATGAGCTTGGACAGCTACGAATTTGCAATTAACTGCCAAGACTGCAACAGAGATCGCAGTAATGAACCGCCCCAGACACCTGACTACAGAGTAGCCAGCCAGATACAGACACCTCTGTTAGACAGCATTAGGCTATCTACCCGCAGGCATCCCTACAGACAAATGCGGTCCCACAACTACTAGGACGAGATTTATTTGATTATGGCCCCAGTGCTCGGCTGACGCCAGAACTGTTATAAAGGATCTGCGAGTCTTTATCAGCACATATGCAATAGACACGCTACATTCTGATCAGGGTCCTGCGTTTAGCTCTCGAGCGTACAAGGAGGCCATGGTTAGTTTGGGCATTGCATTGAGGTATTCTAGTCCCTTCCATCCTGAGGGTAATGCGGTAGTGGAAAGAAAAAAACGTGACATAAAGCAATCCATAACAGCAAAGGTATTAAGTTCGGGTGATGGGTGGGTCAAACATCTAATAAGTGTCCAATGTAGTCTTAACAACCTGCCAAGAAATTCTCTGGGGGGAATCACTCCTTATGAGCTACTATTTGGTACAAGAATGATGATCGAGGATCTCGATTGACAGACTTCAGTGGTTGAACAGAAACCCTTTGATATCAAAGATCGTTTGGCTGTCTTACAGGACTTGAATGAAACAAGAAGAAGTCTGATTAACACAACACAAAAGCCAACAGCCACTGAAGATAAACCACCTGTCCCAGCAAGACCTGTCTGGATTCCAAAGATTGGGGATCTAGTCAGGGAAAAGATAGCGGTGAAGAAGGAATTTGGGCCTTCTTACAGAAAAGCGGTACCTGTCTTGTGAATACAAGGAACGAGATCAGTAGTACTACCGCCCCTTGCTGGTAAAAAGGAGAACAGAGTCGTGTCCATCGACCTGGTAAAACCACAACATGTGGCCAGTAATAAGTAGTAGGCCAAGTGGACTCCCAAGATGTAGCAGACAGCCAAATCTTGCTACAATCCAAGAGGTTCAAACTGAAAGACTTATCACCTTTGATAAACCTGCAGTAAGAAAAGAAGGACTATGCAACAAAGCAATGGAACTCGTGCCTCTTAAGACCCAAATATCTGTTCCACCAAAAAACACCAGTCTACAATGATGTTGCACCTGAATACACTAACATGACAAAGGGGAAATCAGTTCCAGCGATTTCAACAAACCCCGATGCCATTCAAACAATTGACAGAACTGCATCTGGATATTTCATCAACTTTGATAACTTTTCTGAGGATCCAAGTGAACCTGAAGATACAACAACAAAGAAAACTCTCAAAGAAAAAACGACAGAACTTTTTCATGAACTTGAAAAAATATATCTGGTTTCACCATGGACTGAATTTTGGATTGGTTTAGGTGCATTTTCCCTCCTGCTCTGGCTAATATTGGTTTTAAGCCTGGGACAATGATAGATGAAAAATACAGTACAATGGACACAGCAAGTCAGAAAATCAACTTGGTCCTAAAACCGAACAAATCATCACATGTTGAAAAAAGAGACCTGTCATCAGTAAACATCACAGCCATCCCTATACCAGGTGGTATAGCATGGGATAGAAGTGATTATGATATCTATGGCCCGGTAGAGATACTGAGGATTCCACATCAGTTAAAGGTTTCCTTGAATGACTTTGTAACATCCAGCACATTCTCTGATGATTGGGACTTTGAGACAATTAATAATATGATGTCAGATTTAGAAATGTCTTCGAAATATACACTTGTGGGACACCCCCGCGCCGCACGGCCACCAGCTGCTGCGTGTGCCCCAGTGCCTGCCTTCTGCCTCAGCGCCGGCCTCGCTGCCGCCTTGAGCGCTCCCCTTGGTTTTCGCCGGTTTTTGACGTACATTTGTGCTTGTTTTCTGTGTGTGCGGATGATCGTTTGTTTTACTGTTTTTCCTCCGTTTTGACCTGCATTGGTGCCTGTATTTTTTTGTGCCGTTTTTCCTCGTGTTTTGCCCTCCATTGTGCATTTGTGCTTGTCTCCTTCCTGATTGCCCGCCTACCTCGCCGCCCTCCGCTCTCCCTCCCCGCTCCCGCTTCCCGCCACCGCCATTAGCCCCGCCCCTTTCTCTTCTGTTCCCTCCCCGCTCCCGCCTCCCAGCTGCTCCGCCCACCCGCGCACTTGGCCTTAAATGGCGACCGTGCGAACGCGCAGCGGTCACGCGCAGCGGGAGCGCCGATTGTGCGCCGAAGGCGCGCCAAAGGTAAGCCCGTCTGCGCCCGTCCGTGACCGGATCGCGACCAGCGCCAGGACCCCTGGCCCCCGAAGACCCCGACCGACCCGCCTGACGTACTCTGCCGCCTCCCTCACCGCACTCAACACCGGCCGACTCCCAGAATGCCATCAAGCCACTCCACGACGTACCCACAGACCTTTCAGCTGCCACGCCTGCAAGTTCTCCTGCATCCGGACCAGCCTCGCACCAGCACCCGCCAAGTCGAACACCAGCAGCACCCACCTCAAGTGCATCCTGCTCAACACCCGCTCCGTCCACAGACACGCCATCGAACTCTGGAACCTTCTAGACACCACAGCCCCTGACGTTGCCTTCCTCACGGAGACCTGGATGAACGCCTCTTCAGCTCCCGACATCGCCATCGCTATCCCAGAGGGCTACAAGATCGTCCGGAGGGACCGAAACGCCAACCAGATGGGAGGAGGCATCGCCATCATCCACAGGAACACCATCCGTCTCACGACCAGCACCGACAACACCCTGACCAGCGCCGAACACCTGCATTTCCAGATCCACACCAACCCGAACACCACCCTCAGAGGCACCCTGATCTACCGACCCCCTGGACCACGCACACAATTCAGCGAGGACATCGCCGACTTCGTCAGCCCGCATGCCCTCCCCTCCGCTGACTACATCCTCCTGGGAGACCTCAACTTCCATCTGGAGAACAACAACGACCGCAACACCAGCACCCTGCTCGACAACCTCGCCAACCTTGGACTCAAGCAACTGGTGTCCACCCCCACCCACCTCGCCGGACACACACTCGACGCAGTCTTCTCTTCCAGCACAGACATCGACTTCAGCCACGCCACAGAGCTTCAATGGACAGACCACAGCTGCGTCCACTTCACCTTCAAGAGAACGACGACCCACCAACACCAGCAACAGGCCGCCCACAGAAGCTGGAACAAGATCACAACAGACCAGCTCGCCACCTCCCTGAGCCAGCACCCTCCTGCCAGCTCAGCGAACCCCAGCCAGGCCGCCGACAACCTCACGAAGTGGATCAGCAACTGCGCGGACGAACTCGCCCCACTGAAGACCCCGCCTAGCAGACCCGGCAGCAAGAAGGCCCCATGGTTCACCGACGAACTCAAGAGCTCCAAGAAGAACTGCCGAGCCCTCGAGAAAGTCTGGAGAAGGGAACCGACACCGGACAACAGGACCTCCTTCAAACTTGCCACCCGGAAACACCACCAGCTGATCCGCGCCGCCAAGAAAACAGCTTTCAAGGACCGGTTGGACAACAACGCACACAACTGCAAGGAACTCTTCAACATCGTGAAAGAGCTTTCCAACCCCAGCGCAGGAAACAACGACATCACCCCATCGCAAGACCTCTGCAACTCCCTCGCCTCATACTTCCACAACAAGATCGCGGACATACATAACAGCTTCAACAACCAACCAACGCACACCATGACCGAACAACCACCCCCCACCACCACCCTCCACGCCTGGACCCCGATCAGCACCGAAGACACCATCCGCACGATGAACTCCATCCACTCCGGATCACCGACCGACCCCTGCCCTCACCACGTCTTCAACAAGGCCGACGCTGTCATCGCACCCCACTTGCGAGACATCATCAACACATCCTTCGACACCACCATCTTCCCTGAGAGCTGGAAACACGCTGAACTCAGCGCTCTACTCAAGAAACCAACAGCGGACCCCACCGACCTCAAGAATTACCGCCCCATCTCGCTCCTCCCGTTTCCAGCCAAAGTCATCGAGAAAACCGTCAACAAGCAGATGGCCGCCTTTCTCGAGACGAACGGATCCCTCGACCCCTCACAGTCCGGTTTCCGAGCCAATCACAGCACCGAGACCGCCCTCATCGCCGCCACCGATGACATCCGAGCCCTGATGGACAATGGAGAAACAGCGGCCCTCATCCTCCTAGACCTCTCCGCGGCATTCGACACGGTCTGCCACCGCACCCTAGTACGGCGCCTCAGCAACATCGGAATCCAGGACAAGGCGCTGGAATGGATCATCTCCTTCCTCGACGGAAGAACACAGAGAGTCCGCCTACCACCGTTCAAGTCAGAGGCCTCCGAAGTCATCTGCGGCGTCCCTCAAGGATCATCTCTGAGCCCCACCCTCTTCAACGTCTACATGAGCCCCCTCGCGGCCATCGTACGCAAACACAACCTCAGCATAATCTCCTACGCCGACGACACCCAGCTGATCCTCTCCCTGACCAACGACCCCGCCGCCGCCAGAGCCAACCTGCACGAAGGGATGAAAGAGGTGGCCGAGTGGATGACGACCAGCCGCCTGAAACTGAACTCGGACAAGACGGAGGTCCTCATCCTGGGCTCCTCGCCCTCCGCCTGGGACGACTCCTGGTGGCCTCCCGCCCTGGGCACCGCACCCAAACCGACAGACCACGCACGCAACCTGGGCTTCATCCTGGACTCCTCCCTCTCCATGACCAGGCAAGTCAACAACGTCTCCTCGGCGTGCTTCAACATCCTACGCATGCTACGGAAGATCTTCTGGTGGATCCCCACCGAGACCAGGAAGACCGTCACCCAGGCCCTCGTCACCAGTCGACTGGACTACGGCAACGCCCTCTACGCCGGTACCACCGCCAAGCTCCAGAAGAGACTCCAGCGGATCCAGAACGCCTCAGCCAGACTCATCCTCGACATCCCACGAACCAGCCACATCTCCGGACATCTGAGAGACCTTCACTGGCTCCCCGTCAACAAAAGAATCACCTTCCGCCTCCTCACCCACGCACACAAAGCCCTACACGACCAAGGCCCGAGCTACCTCAACAGCCGAGTCAACTTCTACGCTCCCAAACGCCACCTCCGATCAGCCAACCACGCCCTCGCCGCCGTCCCCCGCATCCGAAGAGCGACTACAGGAGGAAGGTCCTTCTCCTACCTGGCCGCCAAGACCTGGAACTCCCTCCCTCCCGACCTGCGCCTGACCCAAGACCACCTCTCCTTCAGGAAGAAGCTGAAGACCTGGCTGTTCGAGCAGTAGCGGCACCCCCCCCCCCCCCCCAGCGCCTTGAGACCCTACGGGTATGTAGCGCGCTTTATAAGTGTCATTGATTGATTGATTAGAAGAGTCATCAGACTATGAACAAATGTATTGTTTTAATCATCATGGTCATCACTATTTGCACATTGGGAACATATGGGAACATTGTACAACACCACCAAAAGGCAGCTCTAAAACATTTTATGAAAAGTTTCCTTACTTCTCAGGGTTTACTGTTACAGATCCAGAAACGTTTTATTTCAAAAATGTAAATAAGACAGGATTGAAAACAATGTTGACCAATACCAAACAAATTTATTCTGCAAACTTTTATGCCAAGTTGTCCACATTGGGTGACGACTTCTGGAAAGACAACATCGAGACAAAAACGGGGGCACAAAAGAATGGCAGGTGCAAGGTTTGGAAGTTTTATTCAGAGCCTGCATTATTCCTGAACAAATAATGTTTTTAAATGACACTGTGCAACAAAACTCTTGTCTTGGCATAGCAAAAATAAAAGATTTAAATAAACCGTCTATACCAAAGCCCATACCTGAAAATAACAAAACCACAGAAGGGGAGATAGACGTACAATATGTTTTCAAATTGAACAGAACTAGTCCTAATTGGAAAAAATGGTTAATCTGGCCCACAGATACCAATACCTGTCAAGATAGATTCCTGAACAAAACACAGGGTTTAATTCTTAACAGGCCAGATCCAAGATACTCCCAGAGCCAACATCCAGGGATAGTAACAACATATAGTATAGGGAAACAATGCTTTGAATGGCTGAAAACTTCTACACTTCCAGAAATTAAACAACACTTGACTTTACTTAAAGAAAGCAATGATTTGCGAGATTTCTTATTGGGACCTTGGAAACCATGGCAAAAATGTTTCATATACACCGGTATATATGCTGCGTACAACGAAGCTTGCAAAGTAACACAATTAGAAACTGCAGAAAAAATACGAGAAATTGATCGTATTAACTTGGAGAAAGCTCTCTCTGTAGTGGACAATGGGTTAACTACTCTGTCCTCCATAATATATTCATTGGACAGCGTTGTATCCTCTGTAATTGACATAATTGAACAGGACTTGCTAATGTTACAACATGGCCAGTCTCAATTACTTTCTATAATGCAGCTAGGCTTGACATTGCAAAATCTGCGTTCAGGCTACGTGCCATGGAGGCTTATCAACACAACATCATTGTTTACTGGGTTTAACCTTATAGATAAACAAATCTCTTTGGCACAAAGAAGAGCAAACTATACGGTGCTGAGCATTGAAAAACTGGAAAGATTACCATTGACAGTTTCTGAGAAACCTGTAATAGAATGGATAATTCATGGCACCATCATGATTCCAGTGACGATTTTCCAATTTCAGTATTGTCTACAGCATATACCAGAAGGCCTGTATGAAAGGTTGGGTAAAGAATACATTAAGTCAACATGGACTTTACCATATACACACAAATGTTGGAATAAGGGGAAAGAAGTATTCCGTAGTGGGAAAATTTTTAAAAATTCACTAAGTGGTACACTTGTGTGCCAGGGTATTAATTTACACAGAGCCTGCGATGGTTCTGCGAATACCCTTTCATGCCACCTGCACGGTACTCCCTCCACACTGATAGAGCCCGTTTTCAGGCAGCTATCCAATGGCAGTTACGTTATGTTGAATGACCACAGCTGCTGTGGAATGGTGCCAGGAAAAGTTTATCTGGTTAGTGTGTCGTCCATGGTCACTTGTTGTATGCAAGTATTGTATCCAACTCGCAAGTCAGACAGTAAGACGGCAATATGGCCTTCATTGAATATCTCATCTATACGAATTGATACTTTAAGCAGACTAAAGTCTATTCTTTTGCAAAAATCTGTGCCACTGACATCATCAAAAGAAACGTATGGTCTGCAAGTTGCAAGGACATCTGCAGAGATACATGCATTATTATCAACAAACTGCCCTGTACATTTCGCAGAAATGTTAAGTCAAATCTTAAATATGTCTGATTCCAGTGGCATCGCACATGTATTTAAGACGATTTTTTCGGGACTGTTAGCACCATTTGAAGCAGTCCTCTGCATTTTTCCAAATTTTGTGCACTCTGTGTTCGACGGCCGGCCTCTCATCTTGGGACTCGTAGCAGGAATACTATTTTTATTTCTCCTGCTCCGATATGGCAAGTCCAGTAACCGGCGATATCCAGAACGTCATGGAACAAACGGTCCGAGCCCAGAGGTATCGTGAGAGAATAACACAGATTCTCGGCTTGGATCGTTTAAGAGATCTGAATACGACAATGCTTCTCTCGTTCAGACCAATCTGGCAAGATTGCATCTAACCTGTTCTACGATGCCTGCTTTGCGGAGAGGAATGTGTGTTAGACATTTGTCTTACACTTCCATCAGTCCTGCCATCGGATGTCGATGCCTTGCGAGGTCCTGTAACGGCTCATGCATTGTGTTGTCCCCAACGGCTACAAATCTTGATGACGGCATTCATTGAGATCTCACCAGTAAGTCTAACTGAGGGTGAGGTACGAGAAACACCAGGCACACAGGTATCATCTGATATGACCATTGCTAACGCTGCAACAAACGCTGACGGCAATGCTTCTCATCTATGCACATTTGGTCTGCTAGATCAAGTGGTTCCACTTTCACCTACTGTGGTAGACGATTTATTTGCCAGCCTAGACGACCTGATGTTTTCTCCTGACACAGAGAATAACTTTTGAATCATGCACACAGTGTTCTCTGAACTCTGAAATTCGGCCTTCATTTTTCACAACAAATTTAATTTTTTCTCTCTTTCCAAAACATTGAACTTTTTTGGCACAGACTAATCTGCTTAAAGTAGAACTATTCCTAGAGAACAAGAAATTCAAGTCATTTTTTGAAGACTAACTAAAATAATTATTTGGCCTCGTCCTCATTAATAGTAAGATTGCTATGACATATTATGTTATGAAATGATCTCGACTTTTCTTCTGTATTTAAGAGTAGTTTTCATTAATGTAATCTCATGATTCTTTTCAAATTGCATAAATATATTGTGTACTGTCGAAATGCTAAAAATATTTTTTCTGCATACCCAGTTCAAATGCATTTTATTTATTGGGGTGGGATTGTAAACACTAGCTTTAGATATGTTCAGTGCTTGCTAGGTTAGCTTTATTGAACTTAAAATCGTGGAGTGGGTGTTGTAAATGAATCTCGGACCCTAGTATAAATTTCCCGATTCATGCCCTTATATAGGTATACTTTATAATTTCCTTATATTGGCATAGAAATCATTACCATATTTGGCCTAAACCATACAGCCCAAATACGGCATGGATACTTCCACTAAGCTCCAAGAATTAACAACGTTTTCTTGGAAAAACCCACCTTCAGCAGCCCGGGACTTCCCCCTGCTTGAATATTAAGTTCTCCGGCATTTTCCAAGAAATGAGCCTTTGAGTGACGTTATGAAGTCCAAACATGCGTCAAACTCAGCACCTTCAAAGTATAAATATGCCTTGATTTTTCCTAAACAAACACACAGTGGTTTGGAGCAGATCGACTATATGCTTGCCCGATGCCCTGCAGCAGCAAGTGCCGAAGGAAGCCGACCCTCCAGCAGACGCACTGCGAGACTCTGTCATTTCTCTTGCCGAGAAACCCAGCTCCAGTGTTTCCAGGCTACCCTTGCGGGTATCTGGGAAATCGAGTCCCGAGAACGAGATACAAGACCTCCTTCATTCTAGAACCGAAGGCACGGAGCTGATTAGACCTCTTAGAGAATTATTGGAATCAGATTCCTGGCAGAGAACTCCTAAGACTTAAGCTACTCCTCTTATAGTTCCTCCCTCGTATTAGACATAGGTTAGGTACACCGGGGTAGGCGTATTTAGAAGCACCAGTTGAGTACTTTTAGTCATCCTTTTATCACTGTAGGTATTTTATGTATTTTATACATTTTATGCACTTTATGGCTTAGAAACCATATCATGCTTTTACAGTACTACTTTATAATACTGTTCATATTATATGCATTGTCCTTCATAGTAAGCTTTACTATTGTAGCAGTTCATTTTCAATGCTTTAGAAAGAAGACTGTTCAATAAATACCTTTTATTGAAAACGCCCGTCTCTCTATTCCTCTTGCACCTCTGGTGAAACGAAGCATGTACGATTGACTGAGTGAAATAGTTATCTATTGTTTCCGCGACTCTAGAGATTTGATTTCTTATTCTAGGGTAACAAAGTTGTCATGTTTTATGTGGTTGTCAGAAACTAATCCCATCTTGTTTATTCGAGAAAGTTTCTAGTGACCTCTGAGCTAGCTGGCACTCACAATTAAGTCTAATATAACCGGTAGAGACCTAGTAGACCTCAGTCCTACGTCTAAACTACAGGATATATTATTCCAATGCGCAGAGCCTATTGGGAATATAGGAACTACACTACAGTGGCAAGAGGCTTTTGGTTTTCACCAACTCTACATATCTTTGCGGGTTTATGTGGCACCTACTGTTGACAAAGTGACCATGTGTCAAAAATCTTGTGAACATTTGTCCTCGAACGCGAATACCAACCGACCTTAATTAAAAGGCATTGTGCCTAGTATGTTTATGTGGTTTTTTAAACGTTTTACGCTGTCCCTTTAAAACAGTGAGGTGGCTGAGTAAATTATAAGCACACCACCCGCATATGAACGGACGCACATGTGCTCGGGTAGTGTGCCTCGTCGTGCATGCTCCAGAGGTTGCCATGTGTGCACACAGCTCATTGTGTGCTGCCAGCCATGTGCTCTGTTGTTTCTGCGCTCGACTCTCACAGGAGGAGGCAGTGCTGCTGCAGCCGCCGTCCGAACACACGAGGCGAGAAAACACGCAGATGCCAGAAACCTTTCCTCCCCTCCTCCAGCTCGCTGGGACAAAGGCTTGCGTTTCTCCCCTTAGCTCCAGGCATGAATCCGGAGCTTTTTGTTCTGGTTTGTCAGCCACTGGTGCTTGACAAAGGTGGTTGGAGTCACCCACCCACAAGGTGGTGGAAGGTAGACAAAAAGGCTCTTTTTCAAAATCAGTCCTTGTGTAATTTGAAACCCCTTTGATTCTTTTCCCAAGGCAGCGGCAAATTTCAGTTTTTCTGCGGGAACTTAAGATGTTGACTTCACGCAGGGGAAGAGACAAGAAAAGAAACTGGTTCAGCTGCTTTTTTGGAAGCTCGAGCTGAGAAAAGGCGGAAAGTCCCTGGCACCCCCCTGGCGTTCTCATGCCAATCTCTCACCACCCTGCAAGGGGCAGGAGTAACTCCCGAATAACTGGCCACTCTGATGTGAAAGCACGCCCCTCGCTGGGCAGGTGAGGTGTTCACACACTGGGTGGCCTGTGGTTTTTAATCTGGTAAAGTTGGGGTACACACAGCGTCTAGCGCTGTCTGCTTTCCCTTGTTTTGACGACTTTACCTTGGTGCTGTAATCTTTTAGGCTTAAAGTCTGGCACCAGTCTCTCGATTTCTGGGGAACTTTCGGAGCCCGGAAGCCTCCCCTCCCCCCTCTCCCCATGAAGAGTGCCATGGATGTTATCCCTTCTGCTTCTGTTCTAGAATGTTCCCAGTATCTGTGCTGAGTGCCTGCCCCCACCCCCTACAGTTCCCGGTCTGCACACGTCCCTGTCTGTGCACAAGTGCAGGTCTCTGTACTATCAAGGTATCTCGAGCTCAGCGACTCCTTCCTTCGGTCCTAGCTGTTAGGCAATGAGCTCGTTGCATTCTGGGACTTGTAGTGTCTTTTCGCGTTCTACTGTAAGCCTTCAATTCCAGCATGACCCGTGTGGCTGCGATCTTTGAGGGGTCCTGTAGGTGGCTAAACTACTAGCTAAATCCAAAGAGCCCCCAGCTCTGTACTGCGGGGACTGCAAGGCTCTGTGTGTGTGTGTGGCTCTGTGTGGCTGTGTGTGTGTGTGTGTGTGTGGCTCTGTGTGTGTCTGTGTGGCTCTGTGTGTGTGTGGCTATGTGTGTGTGTGTGTGTGGTTCTGTGTGTGTGTTTGTGGCTCTGTGTGGCTGTGTGTGTGTGGCTCTGTGTGTGTGTGGCTCTCTGTGTGTGTGTGGCTCTGTGTGTGTGTGTGTGTGGCTCTGTGTGTCTGTGTGACTCTGCGTGGCTCTGTGCGGCTGTGTGTGTGTGTGTGGCTCTGTGTGGCTGTGTGTGTGTGTGTGTGTGGCTCTGTGTGTGTGTGTGTCTCTGTGTGTGTGTGTGTGGCTCTCTGTATGTGTGGGTGCAAATGCAATAGGTCTCGCAATTGCAAGAGATTATGCTATTGGCATTGTAAATGACAATGCCATTTATTTATCTGTTTTCAAAACCAATACTTAAATAAAAATGTTGTCATTTACAATGCCAATAGCTCTAACTGTTGCAAAGGCGAGACCGTTGCATTGTAAATGCTTGTTGGTCTTAGAGTGACTGTGCCAGGTTTCGGAGCAGTGATGCAAAAGTCATCTGTCTGCCATGAGAAAACTCTGAGTTGCCTTCGGATAAAAACAAAAATAAGACATGGACTTGTGGCTGATTGAGCATTTTTGCTTTGATAGCGGAATTTGAGAATCTCTTCTAGAAGGACATGGTGAATCTCATGCATAAGGAAGGGCCTTTTGCGATCAAGCGAGGGAGTGACCACTCCCCAAGAAAACAAGCATTGGCAAAGCCTTTAGATCTCGGCAATGACCCAGCAATTGGCCTTGTCAATGTGACTGTCTTTTAGCCACATTGTCTCACCGCACATCTGCTGTACAGCATGGCTGAAAGTTATTGCAAGTCTAGAATCACAGGATGTTGAGCCGACGCTGAGTCTCTTGGCCCCTCATGTTAAGTTTATTGTCCTGCCCCTCCTAACACAAACAAAAGCGCTATGACTAGGCCTGCCCTGGCTGCATCATAGTGCTCTTTTCAGTGTCTTTCAGCCATGGTGAATAGCAGGTGTACTGCTAGACAACATAGATTGACAAGGCCAATAGCTCTGGCATTGGCGAGATCCATTGGCTTTGCCAATGCTTATTCGATGTTGAAGGGGTATTGCTGAACAAATGTGGAAGTGATAAATAGAAACAGTTGAGGAGCTTTGAATCAAAGCAAGGATGTGGCGTAATGGCCAGAGTTGCCTACAAGGGATCTGGGGAACCAGGTTTGAATTTCGGGGTCGGCTGAACAATTTCGGATTCTGGGCAAATCACTTACACTACCCCTTGCCTACAACAACGAATGTGTCATTGTGTAATGTAGTTGGTGAGCACTTCAAGGGCTGCAATACCATTGTCTGGTGTTAGCACCATGGCAAGATTGAGAACGGAACAATCGCACCAATACCATCGGATCGTGCAAAAAAAATTAAAAATAAAAGCAGCAGTGAAGCTGGAGATAGTGGGGGGCTGGGGGAAGCATTATGGCGGGAGGAAGCAACAATGAAGAGGGAAAAAAAATCCTTAAGTGATGCAGGATCAGCGACAAAAATCAATGTCTTATTGTATAATGTAACTGGTGAGCGCTTAAAGCACTCCAATACCATTGGCTCGTGTTTGTGCCATGGCAAGACAGAGGACGGAGCGAGCGCTCCAATACCATTGGATCATGCAAAAAAGAAATAAACCAGTGTAATTCATGTTTTAACAACTTTTTAAGAAATGCATTTGTTTATGTACATATGAATGCATTTTAGTTGTTTATGCGTATATGTACAAGGGAGGCAGCCTGAAAACACAAGTACTTCTATGGAGTGCTTGAAAACAAAGAAAAAATGGTAGGAGATGGCAGCCTGTAAGCCCACAGACAGAACACAACACATCTCTTCGAGAAAGCGCATGCGCTGTCTAACCGCGGGTGTAGTGTGCGTAGCGGGGCTATGCGGAGGTCCACGGACTTGCAAACAAACTCTGTGGAGCTCCTCTATGCTCAGCTACGCCGCCTGTCTCCACCCCCTATTAAGAAATAAGTTAACCTTAATTAAAAAGAAACTTAAAAGTAAAACCACATACCTGTGTACCGCTGCGTCCCCGGGCTGCCCTCCTCCTCTTCCTCGCCGTACCAGTAATGGGCATGCACGGGTGCTCGCGCATGCGCAGTTTTCTCAAGCATTACTGGTACGGCGAGGAAGAGGAGGACAGCCCAGGGACACCCTGGTACACAGGTAAGTGGTTTTAAGTTTCTTTTTAATTAGGGTTAACTTATTTCTTAATTGAGTGGTGTAGGCGGGGGCTGGCAAACTCTGCTCTGCTGCCGAGTGTGCGGAGATTTGCCTTCTCTGCGTGCTCCACGGAGAAGGCATTTCTCCGCACACTCAGCGGGTGGAGCGGAGGTCTCCGCCCGGGGTTAGCGCTGTCTAGACAGCACCTAAAAACAGACATGACATTTTCAGGTGCCACCTCACTGATGCATGGATTTGCACGAGGTTAGCATCATTTTACTTTTGGTGCATTGTACTTGTGTTCCATTATGCATGGGTGAGATCGCTTGAAACTGCTAATACTACCTTCTTTTAATTTACTTCTTATTGCTGCATATAAATGAGTGATCAGCCACATTCATCAGTACCCAGGACTCATTTCAAGCTGATGAAGTACCAAACAACTGCTCATTGTACAAACACTCGGTTGCTAGTCTGTATAAACATCTGAATTCCCATTTAAGTAGCTAAAACCATCATCATCATCCTCATCAAATAACTTTATTTTCAATCACAGAGATCTTACAAAGTGCGTAATACAGTGCAGTCTAAGACAGAATAAAGATAAAAATCCTTATATGAAGTACATAACATAAAACTAATTAAAACAGTGCAGAAATAAAAGTCATTGTTCAAAAGTGAACAAAGATTTGATAAATATAGTTCAAAAAGATACAAAAGACAATTCATGTGATACATTTAAAATGTTTGATCCAAAGTGCATGCCAGAATCTGGCCACACCAAAGACTACCACCCTGCGGGTGTCAGTGGTTAAAATTCTCAAAACCTCGAGGTAATGGCCTGGTCCAATTAGTTTACAAAACGGAACAATCCACTTGCCCCTTGAGCTTCTATAATGGGGACAAAAGAATAACATGTGGACTATGGGTTCAGAACTAGTCGTGCATGCTGGACACTGATCATCAGCGGGAACCTTGCTACACCACTTTTTACAGAACAGTTTAGTTGGTAGATTATTGTAACAAAATTGTATAAATAATTTGTGTGCCAGGGTTGGAACAATTTCATCAATGGTTTCCTCATAAAATGGGACAAATTTAAAACTCATATAATCCTGGGTCAATGCACCCACCAGTTTCCCAGTATATATTTTTAACTCTGCACTTTGGTATGAGGGACAGTCTTTCAGGAATGGATCAGTACTCCTCCATCCCAAGTCTACTAAGTAGGTTTTTCAAATAACTAAACCATGGAATAAAACTTACCTGGGGTCGCTTCAGGAGATTAATCGTCACCAGTCGATAAGGGGCAAGCTCTTTGACAGACCACATATGATGCCAAAACATTAGCAGCTTGTAGTCTAATTTATGTGGCAGTATTTTTTGGCCCAAATCCAAAAACATAGGAGCCGGGGGGGTGCTAATCTGAAGGTTTAAAAGTGATCCTAAAAAGCGGTTTTCTATGAGAGTAAGAGAATTTATGTTCCCAATACCCCACAGTTCAGCTCCTTAAAGACCCCCGCCCCATGCTTTGATATTTTAGATTTCCAATGCTGGGGCCACTTTTCTGGACACTGTGTTTTTATGAATTTTACTTACATGTCTGTTGAATTAGCGACAATTGGACTTTTTCAATATAGGGATCCCAATTTAGGCCAGATGTTAAATGGATACCCAGATAGTCAAAAGCAAATACTTGCTCTAGGAGACTACTTCCTGCATACATGAATCTTTTAGGTGATTTAGTATTCCCTTTAGAGAAGATCATGTATTTTGTTTTGACCTTGTATCATCCGCAAAAAGTAGTGCAGGTAGTCTTCTCTCACCTACTTTCGGTGCATCACATCCATACCTATGCATGTAGTTTACCACCCCATTTACAAAAAGAGAAAATAGCGTGGGCGCTACGACGTATCCCTGTCTCACTCCACATTTAATAGAGAATTGCTCAGTGAGTTGATTGTTTTCCCCCCACCTAATTAAGGCTGTATTTAGAGAATGCAATCAAATTAAAATTTGTAATGGATTTTGGGGTAGGCCCATCCCTACCATCCCTCTCCATAACTTAGCTCGTGGTAGTAGATCAAACGCAGTGCGTAAATCCACAAAGGCAACATATAACTTACCCCCTCTAATAGTGACCTCCCTCCAATAAATACACAGTAAGCGAAAAACCTGGACCAATATGCTAATATTAGCATGAAAGCCTGCTTGGAAATCATCAGGATGTGGTGCTCTGAGATCCAATCCTGGACCCTGGATTACACCTGCTTGCAGAAAATGTTCTCCAATGAATCAATTAGGCTTATAGGTCTATAACTGGCCAGGTTGATTCTATTGCCGTACTTATAGATAGGGATTATTTCCACTATATCTACGGGGGAAATGCTCATGCCTGATAAAATAGCATTTGTTAGCATATTAATATAGGGGGGCCAGACAATTAAGTCTCTATACAGATTGCTTGGAAGTCGGTCAGTGGCTCTGGCCGGAATACTGGAGAGAATCGCCTCCCGAGTTTCTTCCATGGAGAACACCAAGTCCTCATTAGCACTGCACAAAACTTCCCCCCACAAATGAGTTGGGCCCTCAACCTTAGTACTACCTAGCACATAAAGACCCCGAAAGTGGATCACCCACTCTTCTGGCTGGACTGTGAACTCCAATTTAGTCATTCTACCATTAAGCCAGTAGGCCGCTTGTTTCCAGAAAGACTTTGAATCCTTGACTATTAATGCAGTTTGTAGAGAGGACCAGAGGGAACTTTCCCATTTCTTCTTGGCTGACTCTAATGCTTTCCTGTATCTTTTTAGGTCTCGCCTACGCAGCGCGCATGCGGTGCATAGGAAAGAGACCTTTAGCCATCGGCACTACTTTGGGGGCAAAAACGTGCACACGTTGCATTGCTTGCAATGGCAGCGCGTGCACGTCTGGCGATTCCCTTGGGGGAGTGAACTGGAACAATATTGTTGGTGCCATATGGTAGCAATCATCGCGCCTTGCTACACGCTCCCGCAAGGGAATCGTGCAGGCCCCCTCCCCCTGCTGCCGCGGGAAAGCTCGCACTTGTGCTGTTTTTTTTTTGTTTGTCCTTTGCTTGAACCTAGGCGTGCAACATCGCTCAAGCTCGGGTCATGTGTGTTGATATGTTTTACCTTCATCTTTAATTCCTGCTGCCATCATGTGGTTATTAGAGGTATTTCATGACTCTAATTCGAATCACAATCAAAACTAGTTCTGTGCAAAGCAGCCCTGTTAAGATTTCCTTTTCTTTGAACGGTAGTCATTTCTGCACTGTAATGCTGCACAGTCTGCGCTTGTTTTCTTGTTCAGTTTTATGTTCAGTGTTTGTTTTGTCAGTCGCACCAAAGCGGTCTGTAGGCAAACAAGGATTTTTCCAATACTTTCCTCTGACTTTGAGAAGCCGGTGGGGCTGGCCCAGAGTCAATTCCTTTGTGTCTTCACCCCAGTCTGCCACACCATGAGAGCTATCAGTCTGGCTCCCGATTTTCCCATAAATGAGTCTCCCAATAATTGCCATATAGCACCTAGAGCCCTTGCTACAGCGCCACAGCTTCGGGCCTACCTCTAACACTTAAGACCTACCGTCCTCAGGGCTGCTGCTCATTCTCAGCCTGTCTCCCGGCTCCCTTCTCTGTGGCTGGACATCTGCATCACAAATCAAAGGCCTTCGGGGCAGGTGGTAACAACGCCCGATATGTGGGGCTCAGTGTCCTAAAGTTTAAATCCGGGCCAGTCTGGTAAACATTACCCCCAGTGTGGGTGCAGCATTCCACCGGCACTCCCAGGCTACCATGATGTGCCCATAGAAGGGAGGAATGTTTTGACTCAAGGGCTACCCTCAACACAGGGCTTTAAGTAGAATAAAGAAACTGAGGAGTCTCTCAAATGGGCGTGGCCAATGTAATTAAGGGCGTGGCTTAAAAACACAGAAGATACAAATCTGTGCTTAGCATAGTTTGCCGCCCGACTTGTATTTTGCTGTTTTCCTCATTGTATACATATATATGATACAACAAGTAACATCATACCTACAGCAAGTCAGGACTATTGGCTTTGTAAATGGTTGTTAGTTGCATAAGATAAACTAGCAGCATATATGGCTTGTATATCATATTAAACAAGCATTGGCATAGCCTATAGGTCTCGTTTTTGGGACCTTATAACTATTTAGTTATGCATCATAATATTTTTGGTGCAACAACATCGACTGTTGCATGGCTAAACACTTATAAGGTCCCAAAGGCGACACCTATTGGCTATGCCAATGCTTGTTCTACAAGCCACCAGATCAGAGTGGACATTAGATTTTACTACCCATACGAGGTCGGCCTTGGCTGTCCTGCAGTCCTGATTACACCACACTGCCTGAGATTCTTGCTTAGACTGTATCTTATCACACTCAGGTTTCTGCTCCCGACGTGGTTTACCCAACAGATCCCTAATCTAATTAAATAGGGTTTCATGCCAGATAATCAATTTCTCCACTACTTTATCTTTCGGGGTTTAGACATCTCTTCCACCTCCAGTTGTATTTTACTTTTAACTACTTCCAGGGCCTCGGGATGTTCCTCCACCCAGTCCTATCTAATCGTTCTCAAGTTGTTCGTAATGGACGGTTCACCCAGATCCTTTCTATCTTTGATATCTGGTTCGTTATCACCCTGGTTTATTAGAGAAAGAATCAGGGCGTTATGGTGACTATCTGATTGATTGGCCACTGCCATATTAAGAACCAATGGCCAAAGTCTTAGGGCAACCAGGGAATAATCAATCCTGCTAGCATAGCCATGTCTGTTGAAGGTTAGGTTCCCATTTTGATCTGCTTTCGTTCTGCCGTTGGTGGCTTTCAACTCATGCTGCAATGTAAGGGCCAACACAAGCTTTAACCAGATCCAGTGCTTTGACACTTCTCTCTTATCAGTTAGAGTTTTGTTTGGGCTGAAAGGAAATATGTGATCAGGCACAAAAAAAAACCTCCATCCAGTTTCCTTGATCAAGTATCGAGCTAGAGTTGATACCAATTATTGAGAACAGAAACCACCACCCTGCTTCCAGAAATGTTGCTAAACATGCTAGGTTTTCCCAGTGGGCTGACTAGTCTCCATAGATATAGCTAGTTGTCAGAACAAGCTCTTTCTTTGAAGAAGTCTACTTATCAATATATAATTGGGGGACACTGAATAGGAGAAACCAGCAAACAGTGGAGTTTTCCATTGGTGTCTCAAGTTTCGGAGTGACATCTATGTGTTTTTTTTAAAATGTCTGATTCAGATATCTTCTCTCTACTGAACATCTTGTTTTGCATTTATTTTCACCTGCCTGTCTCAGGGATGTGAATTGCTGACCCATGGTTTACTGACCAATGCTTGTGAAACTCATACCATACATTTGATCGAGAAAGAGACGTCAGAAAATTTGTAATCATAATCATTAACTATAATAAACACAGGAAGGTCTTTATTCTCAATTGTTAAGTTCAAAAACGGGGATTCTGTCTAGTGGCCTAGTTGTGGACCTTCCAATTTAGAGACCTGGCTTCAAATCCTGACTCTGGGCTTTCAGACATTGAAATGTGTGATGTGAAAAATACCTGCTGTCCTATACTGTTCCAAATCCTCCTCATTGTTTTTCTGTTATTACCAATGAATTAGTAGTGTTTATATATCTCAGACCTAGCAACAGGGGGGTGGAGCAGTTTTCTTCAAACATATTGACCTATTGTTGATATAGTAGTATTTTGCATGTAACAATATTGGGAGTAGGGCATAATTAAACAGTAAAACTAGTGAAAGTACAGAAAAAGAGAATGGTAGTGTTAAGTGAAGGTTAGTTTAAGGAGGCGACCCTTTATATACTTTCAGAAGACTAGTAAATCCTAGATTACATCTGATGCGGTCAGGATTAGAGTTCCAGAGTCTTGGAGCAAGGCAGGAGAAGACCTATTTGTTGGTTGTTAAAATTTAGGGAACACAAGGATCAGTCTCCCCCTGTTCCTTGTGTTCCATTGTCCACCTGTGATTTTCAATATATTGTTTGTGTTTGTATTGAGTTTGCAGAACTTGATTTATGTTTCCACATCTGCCTGTCTTTTATCCTGCTAGCTCAGAAGCCTATCCCTGAGCAGACTTGCGCACTATGTTATTAGCAAATAATCTGAATTATTATTTACCAGCAATCTTCATTATCCCAGCTCTCACTTTCATTGTAACAGTCCTGCTTTCTCTTACTTTCTCAACTTTACCTCCCTGTATCTTCTGCATGGTATCCACAGGTGGTACAGTGCTTGCTTAGGAGAGGTGTTTATGACTAGAATGGTGAATGCTCTGACAAAGAATTCTGACAGCAGAGTCCGCACCTTAGAATTTTCCCCCGGTGTCAGACAGGATCTAGTAAATCTTGAGTAGTTTTGCATGGCAGTAGGTAGTGTCGGGCAGCTCTATGCCAACGCTGTCCACATCAGAAGTGTTGTGCGCAGTGCCTATATAGGCTCCATACTGGCATAGGCTCCTTTCCATGCCATCCTCAGTCATTTTTTGTCCACTTTTTGTCCACTTTTTCTCAACTTTAATTTGAGCTTTTCTCCCAATGTGCAAGGGACATGACTACAAATCCACAGGGTTTAAACCTTGTGAAGAAAGTCACATACAGATGTCTTTCTCTGACCCACGCTTGTTTTACCTGTGGTGCCTGGAGTCGGACCTTGACCTCAAGACCTGCAGTGACTGCAAGTCCATTAATCTGATGGCGATTCATGAGCGAGCAATGATGCACATGGAGGTGCGGCAGAACAAGGTCCCTCCCTGATCTGGGCTCCAATCCAGATGGAGATCTTGGGGCCATTTTCAGAGTTGATTCAGCGGCTGATTGTTAACCCTCTCAAGAAGAAGTTGAAGAGTTATTCGGCTTCCCTCACCTAGAGCCATGCTTTTAGGCCCAGCTTCTGCCATCTGCAGAGCTGGTGGGTGGGGCTTCTCCACCCTTACCTGAGTTCCCCAGAGCTGAAACAACTCCTGCCCAACTCAAGGAGTTCTACTATTCCAGGCACTCCGTCTTTGGGACACCAGCTCCCTCAGGTATGCATTCAGGGCTGACAAAGCAGAGAGAGTTTGACGCCAGCCAGGTCTGCTGGATCCGCTCCAGAATCCAGACTAATGCTGACTCCGGCTCCTAACGATTCCCAGTCCCAGTGTGACCAACGCCTTCCCTAGTGGCACCAGCGCTGCTTCAAGAGGAACCTATTCTCCTCTTGATGCCACTCAATGTCAACACCACCACCATTCAGACAAAATAAACCCACCCTGGCCTGGATCTTTCAAGCCTGGATAGACCCTCTTTTTTCAGGAAGGAGAGGATGATGAAGAGGATTATGGCCTTCTGGAGGACGACTTCTACCAGGAGGAAAGCTGGTGGAAGGAGCTTGGTGATGCCAGTGGCCTTGACACCTCTCTGGACTCAGGCCTGATTTTCCTTCTGGAACCTGCCATGGAAGAAGGTGCATATTTTGTGATAATGATGTGCACAGCAGCGAAGGTCCTTAATCTGAAGCTACCCTCCATCAAGGTCAAGCCACATGTATTGACACAGGTGCTACAAACAGGGGTAAGCTCTGTGGATTTCATGCTCCCCTTTATTGTGGCCCTCAACCACATTCTCTGGTGGGCCTGAGCCAAACCCTGTATGGTGGCTCCCCTGCACATATTGATTGACCACCGACATTGCTCCACCCCTGGAGGCCTAGACTTCCTCTCTAAGGAAGTCTAGGCCGAGGTCAACCCAAGCGTCTTTCCTACTACCCCACCACATAAGGAATCCAAGAGTACTAATACCTTTGGGAAACTAATCTTCTCTTTCACCAGTTTGGCATTGAGGTAAGTGAACACTGCATATATCTTAGGCAATGGGGTCACAAACCGAAAGCCCTTGTTAATTACTGCACACTGGTCACACATCATTCATTGTCGCTTTGAGTTTTTGGCCTGGATATAGTCACAAAGAAACTGATGAAAATACTACAGGCTGGCCTCTATATAGGCACCAGGCACGTCACTTGCGATGCAGGCGACATTGACGCAGAGCCACCCAACGCCACTTACCTGGGGAATATTGTAAGGTGAAGAATCTGCAGTTAGAGTCTCTACCAGAAAAAGCAAATACAGAAGATAGGTAACAAGTTGTGCAGCTACACTAATATACTTAGTTTAACAACGATTTTCTATTAGGTTCATGTCAGAAACTTGATATTCTGGTATATACTGTGGTAACTGAGCCTGGTAGGTAAAGTCTTTCCCAAACAACATAATTACATTCTGCTGACAATACTGTTTATCTTGGCTCAGTGATTTAATCCCAGCCTATGTTATGACTCTTTATGCTGAGTGTGAAGTTAAGACCTTCTTCACTAGTAACTGTTTTACATTTCTTTTTAAAGGTGGGAGAGTCTTATACTTATCTTTATGTATGCAGTCTACATACTTGTCATGAAGTAAGTTGTTTTCTTCATATATTTGTACAAATTCCTTTTATGTTTTTTCTCAGTTTCTCTGTGAAGCATTATATTCATGTTTTAAAATACTGAAATTAAAATTAGTGCCAGTGGAAGGAGTAAGACTTAGCAGCACTCAACAATGGAAAGGGAGGCATGGTGTAACTTTTTCCTGAGTGAGCTTTGTTTATTTCATATATTTTTAATGGTATTAGATAAAGGATGCTATCAGAAATATTACTTTCTTCCTGTAAGTACATGACATACAGTTGATCACTAGCTAATCACATGAGAGAATTTAGATTACTTGATTAAACCTAATAGATAATAGGCAGGCAAATATCTGTATTAATGGCTGTCAAATACCTTTATATTGTGGCAGTGAGGGTAAAGTTTGGTTGTGATACTTTGAAGTTCCTTAGAAAAAGTCAAAGACATGCTATGAAGGTAATTATGGAGCGGGAGTGAAGATGAAAAAGAAGGGTAGAATAAAGGGAAAAGAAAGAGAGAACATAGCCGGCAGGCCTATAATACCTAGAGCTAGAAGAATGCTGTGCTTGCTCATTCAACAATGAGATAAAGCTGATTGAAACTTTTTAATAACTCGAAGGCACGAAGGTTGGTATAAGTTCAGTCTTTATTAGGTTCCCACAGGCACGTCAGTCATAAAGCCGGGACTGCACAAAATGGCCGGCAAACTGTAATCAACTGTCCAACTGACGTGCATGCCAACGGGCAGCACGAGATCCAAACCTCAGGCTCACACGCGCAAGCAGCGCGAGGCGGGCGAGCCCACTACATACATCTCCTTTCCTTTAATAGAAGAGGTAAAAGAAGGTGAGGGTAAGGAGAAGACAAGGAGGAAAAATAAGGGATGAGTTGATGAAAGGAGTCATGGAGTACTACTGCCGGTATCTAAACAGAATTCTAGTCGCCCTAGTGCTCCTCCTCAACACGGTGGGTGGAAGACCAGAACCTTGCTCACCACTACCTCTAGGAGGATTGGTATGTGAAACATCCTTTACATTTTTCACTTTTACGACCTTTTAACATTCCACCAGTTTTGCCCATTGACCACACACTTTGTCTACAACCTGAACTTTACTGAACTTAGATTCACCTTTCTTTACAAAACTTTGTTTCTTTATTCTGATACAGTCGCCTACCACAAACTCTCTACTTTTGACACGCTTCCTCTCATCAAAGTATTCTTTCTGCTTGGCCTGGACCTTAACAATTTTGTTTCTGACCCTTTCATCAAGTTTTTGGGGCTTAGGTTTGGATTTGAACCATTTAAACATCCATGCGGGTCTAAATTCGGTACATGGTTTTCTGCCTCTCAAAAGTTCAAATGGAGATACTCCCATAGATGAATGAGGAGTAGTTCTATAGAACCATAGCATAGTCCTCACGCTCTGGGGAATGGCCTTATTATGTTCTATGGCCCATCTGACACAGTCACCTATTACTCTATTAAGTCTCTCCACTAAACCATTTGTTTGAGGGTGGTAAAGAGAGCTTTTAAGGTGAGTAATAGCAGATTCTTTTAGAAACTCTTCTACATCAGCAGACACGAACTGTACCTCATTTTCAGACATGATTGATAATGGGAAACCTTCTCTCATGAAGACTTCTTTCATGAAGTCTAGTACCTCATTAGAATCAACTTTGGACACAAACCTAACTTCAGCCCCACTTGGTATAATAGTCCATCATCACGATGGCAAATTTGCAATGGTGGGGTAGACTATGAAAGGGCCCTAAAACATCAATGCCAAGTTTTTCCCATGGAGACCCCGGGAGGGGAATAGGAGTGAGAGGAGAAGTGGCCATACGTAGACATTTGTCACTTGAGGAACAAACAGTGCACTCTTGCACAATACCGTCTATTTCCTTATCCATCTGTGGCCACCAAAAATACTCTCTAACCCTCCTTTTAGTGAGGGTAGCTCCAAGGTGTCCCTCATGGGCCTTTACAAGTAGTGTGGGTCTAATGCTCTCAGGAGAGATATGTTTATCTAACCTGAAGACCAGTCCATCCTCAATAGAAAGCTCTTCGCACACTTTCACAAACGGTTGTATCAACGCGTTCACATTCTTTTCTCTTGGCCAACCTTGGGTGATATAGGGCCAGATGTAGGTAGCCCAATACCGGTCGGTAACGGCAGAAATTACCGAATTTCGGCCGTTACCGACCGGTATTGAGCATTTGTGATGTAGGAGCCCATAAAATACTGATTAGGTAAATACGTATTTACCGAATCGGTATTTACCGAATTTTACCGATTCTGTAAAATTTACCGAATCATTAGCTCCATATCATTTACCGATTCTAAAATACCGAATTGGTAAAATTTGATATTTTAGAATCGGTAAATGATATTTACCTACATCTGGCCCTAAGTTCTTCACCTCTTTTAACACTTCATCTCTTTCCATAGCTGCTCTCCAATTTTCTTGCACAACAGAACATACATTCATCAGTTCAACACTGGCTATGATACAATCTTCCTTTTCATCACAATCACATTCTTCATTACTCTCCAAGCCCTGACTTGAGGTAGCAGGCAAACGTGACAGAGCGTCTGCCCTCATATTTTTTCCCCCAGCAATGTGAACCACATTGAAGTTGAATTGTAAAAGTCTTGATGCAAGACGGGCTATTCGTGGTGTAGCATTGTGATTGTTTGTTTTTTCTAAGATTGCCACCAAAGGCTTATGATCTGTTTGAAGTGTGAACTTGCGTCCCCATAGGTAATTTTTGAATTTTTCTATGCCCCACCAACAGGCAAGGAGTTCTTTTTCTAATACAGAGTAATGCATTTCAGCCTCTCTCAGTACCCTGGACGCAAAACCTAAGGTGTGTTCCTGATGACCGACCTCCTGTGTCAAGACAGCCCCCAAACCATAGCTGCTAGCATCCACTGTTAATGTACATGGCACATCATGCACAAATGGTTTCAAGGCTTTGACAGTGCTAAGTTGATTTTTCAGCCAATCAAACGCTATCTTGCACTCATCATCCCACTTGAATTCACTTTTGTCTTGTAACAGCCTAGAAATGGGGCGTATCCTTGTAGCATAGTCTTGGATAAAGCGAGCATAAAACTCGGTAAGACCCAAGAGAGATTTAATTCCCGCCTTACCCTTTGGTGCTGAAGCATCCACAATTGCCTGAACCAGACTAGGCTTCGGCGTGACTCCTTCGCATGAGATGGTGTGACCCAGATATTCCACTAGTTTTGTCCATTGAACCGAACTGCACTACCACAGACTTTGTCTACAACCTGAACTTTACTGAACTTAGATTCACCTTTCTTTACAAAACCTTGTTTCTTTATTCTGATACAGTCGCCTACCACAAACTCTCTACTTTTGACATGCTTCCTCTCATCAAAGTATTCTTTCTGCTTGGCCTGGACCTTGCTCACCAAAGTATTCTTTCTGCTTGGCCTGGACCTTAACAATTTTGTTTCTGACCCTTTCATCACTATCATTTTAATTTTTAATAATATGAAGTTAAACATGGAGGCTTAGACATGGCAAACGTGTCTAGTGCATTTCAAAGTAGCATTTATTTACCACAATTATATTGCAACTTTTATCAGGTGCGTAATCAACTCACAATTGTCCTTTTGCTTGCTTTTTCCAATTTTGCCTGTTCACTTTCATGCCAATCATATGATCTAAGAGGAGTAAATGTTCGCTGTTCAGTTGTAGCTTACATTTTTAGGCTTTGCTTGTATGCCTTTCGCAATCTATCTAGAATTTCAGACCTCGTATTTTACATAACATACCACACGGGCTTTGAAGTAATGCCATTTGTTCGGTGTAGTACCTGAAAGCTTCTTCAAAATGTACTTTAACTATAATATGGTGGTCAGACTATCATGACAATAAAAATAATGCGAAACAAAATATTGATAGTAAGTATATCGTGCACTGACACAATACTGTGGTAATCAAAAATAGTTGACAAAAATATTTGCCTAAAATATCATGTAAATAACAAAAGGAGATTGCCAGTACTGATAACAAAAAAGTAATATACATAAATTGGAACACAGTACTTGAAACAACATTCAAGACCGGGGGCTAGTCAATAGCTTTTATTATTCTTTATGATTTTGTCAACAAAAAGATCATATTTTTTATCAAATACATATTCAAGGAACAGACATATAAAACATATTCAACAAAGGATCAATTTTGGGAATCATTCATCATATCAAGCATATCACAAACATCCAACATGCAACCATTCATGGGGGGGAGGGGGGTACAGTGGTTAAGAAAGCTACAAAAACATGCAATATTTACAATATAATACCAGACATGAAACAAGAAGAAAGCCAAAGTCTGCGAGGCACTTAAACAGTATTATCACTTAATGTTTAGTCAACACAGTACATTCCTATTTCTAGGTCAAAAGTCCAAGATACTTTGTGAATCAAATAAAAAGAGGTAATGTACACAAACTGGTGATAAGCAACAAGAAATCATGACATTAAGGCTTATCACTCTTGCAGACTATAATATGGCTGGGGCCTACGCGTTTCGAATCCCGTGGGTTTATCGGGATTCTCTTCAGGGCCTTTGGTATTCTCTGGAAAAATAGAAAAGAAGGGGGAAACAGGGTGTAAGAAACTCAAAATAACATGGTTTGTTTAACCAAACGATCAACATCAGGCACGTCACTCAGTTGCCACCCTCCTCTCCACATACTTACCACAAAGCAAAGATGCAAGGGGCATGGGGGCCTCAATTTTCTAACAAGATGGGATGTACCAGAATCTGAAAAGTTAATTTATGGGAGTCAGCAGTTTATAAAAGGTACAGAGTTAACAAGCGGTCAAGGATGGGAAACTGCGATTTTACTTACCTTCTCTGTTGGAACAGGCTTTTCTAAGGGGAGGGACCGGATGGCAGAGATTAATGGTAGAGAACCTATATGAAGGTAAACATGGAATATATCAGAAACGGAATTCTGGTAAAGTTTTGGTGCACTACAGGTTTTTTTTGACTCTCACCTAATTGAAATCGTCCAAGAAATGCAATGTAGCCCGTCGCCGGTGGTAAACACTCGCATGTAACGTCTAGAGAAAATAAAATAGAATTTGAGTGTACACAGGTCGCATAAAACCTATATGGCCGCGTTTAACTAATGGAGAACGGTCTTACCGAGATTACATTAAGTCGGGTAAGATGTAGAAGCTATTTTATTTTCGATGAATTTCAGGAGGCGCCTTATTAATGTTCAACGGTTTGCGTGATCTCAATCTAAAAGCAATCCGAAAAAGAACGTAGTTAGCAGCTAATGAACACAGCAGTTTTTTGCAGGAGAGATTTTTGGAAGCGGCAGCTTACCGCGGTAGCGGACAACACACGTGAATCCGCGCAAGGCGGGTCACGGAAGAGTTTCAATTCAGGACGCCTAGACCTGGAACAGAAAATAAGTGCATGAGGATTTGTAATGGTTAACCATCGCAACGGGATTACTAAACGATTAGAGGAGGCTTACCAGCATGTAACGCACGGACGGCAAAAATTAATTTTAGTTGATTGACTGTAATGAAACAAAGAATACGGGCATCAGTCAAACCATTAAAGAAAAAGAGCCGTAAGTAATACCGGGAGAGATGGGGTACTTACAGATAAGTAATCCGACTGGACCTTAAAACTCGGCGGCGTCTGGGTCAGCACTGCACCCTGGCTCATGCGCAATAGAAGGCACCATCCCGGCTGGACTACAAATTAAGAACATACCTGTAATTTTTACAGAAGACCCGATATTTCAAGAAAGGTTTCTCTATGATAGAAACTAAATGTAGTAGAGACCTTATGGTGTTAACAGTTGAGACAGCGGTCAGAATATCAAAGGAAGAATTAATCGAAATCGCCAAATTAGAGTCTGAAATTAGCGGCAATCCAACCATGGCGTCCTGAATTGAAACTCTTCCGTGACCCGCCTTGCGCGGATTCACGTGTGTTGTCCGCTACCGCGGTAAGCTGCCGCTTCCAAAAATCTCTCCTGCAAAAAACTGCTGTGTTCATTAGCTGCTAACTACGTTCTTTTTCGGATTGCTTTTAGATTGAGATCACGCAAACCGTTGAACATTAATAAGGCGCCTCCTGAAATTCAGCGAAAATAAAATAGCTTCTACATCTTACCCGACTTAATGTAATCTCGGTAAGACCGTTCTCCATTAGTTAAACGCGGCCATATAAGTTTTATGCGACCTGTGTACACTCAAATTCTATTTTATTTTCTCTAGACGTTACATGCGAGTGTTTACCACCGGCGACGGGCTACATTACATTTCTTGGACGATTTCAATTAGGTGAGAGTCAAAAAAAACCTGTAGTGCACCAAAACTTTACCAGAATTCCGTTTCTGATATATTCCATGTTTACCTTCATATAGGTTCTCTACCATTAATCTCTGCCATCCGGTCCCTCCCCTTAGAAAAGCCTGTTCCAACAGAGAAGGTAAGTAAAATCGCAGTTTCCCATCCTTGATCGCTTGTTAACTCTGTACCTTTTATAAACTGCTGACTCCCATAAATTAACTTTTCAGATTCTGGTACATCCCATCTTGTTAGAAAATTGAGGCCCCCATGCCCCTTGCATCTTTGCTTTGTGGTAAGTATGTGGAGAGGAGGGTGGCAACTGAGTGACATGCCTGATGTTGATCGTTTGGTTAAACAAACCATGTTATTTTGAGTTTCTTACACCCTGTTTCCCCCTTCTTTTCTATTTTTCCAGAGAATACCAAAGGCCCTGAAGAGAATCCCCATAAACCCACGGGATTCGAAACGCGTAGGCCCCAGCCATATTATAGTCTGCAAGAGTGATAAGCCTTAATGTCATGATTTCTTGTTGCTTATCACCAGTTTGTGTACATTACCTCTTTTTATTTGATTCACAAAGTATCTTGGACTTTTGACCTAGATATAGGAATGTACTGTGTTGACTAAACATTAAGTGATAATACTGTTTAAGTGCCTCGCAGACTTTGGCTTTCTTCTTGTTTCATGTCTGGTATTATATTGTAAATATTGCATGTTTTTGTAGCTTTCTTAACCACTGTACCCCCCTCCCCCCATGAATGGTTGCATGTTGGATGTTTGTGATATGCTTGATATGATGAATGATTCCCAAAATTGATCCTTTGTTGAATATGTTTTATATGTCTGTTCCTTGAATATGTATTTGATAAAAAATATGATCTTTTTGTTGACAAAATCATAAAGAATAATAAAAGCTATTGACTAGCCCCCGGTCTTGAATGTTGTTTCAAGTACTGTGTTCCAAGTTATGTATATTACTTTTTTGTTATCAGTACTGGCAATCTCCTTTTGTTATTTACGATTACGGCTCAGCCATACTGATTAGAGCCAACCCTTAGTTGCTTTCTGGTAAAATATCATGTAGCACAATATCGTGTTCCTATACTTATAATAGGAAGTACCAAAATAATTTTTTTAAAAATTGTTGACACGAATATCGTCCACAAATATACAAAAAAATGGATTTTTTAAATATAGAGTTTAAATTTGTAAATGTTAAATAGTTTTATATATATGAATACCAATCCCGCTCTCTCACATAGAAGCAGGCGCCGGGACCGTGGTTTATTAAACACCAATCGTTTATTCACAAGGAGACCATGACGTTTTTCGGTAGATTCACAGCCTTGCGCACAATATATATACTCCAACAATCTTTCCAACTCATGAAACAAACAGCACTCTGGGTCGGAGAAGGATCAGCATCTGTTTATTTCATCAGGCCTCACCTGACAGGACGATGAGGCCTGATGAAATAAACAGATGCTGATCCTTCTCTGCCCTAAAGTGCCGTTTCTTTCACAAGTTGGAAAGATTATTTTGACAAGCACTAGCACTTTTGCAAGCACCACCAGCTTTATGGAGCACGCCGACAGGAACTGCTACCTATTGAAATATATATATATATATTTATGTGTGTGTGTGTTTGAGATGCTCCTCTGAGTATTAAAACAGCAAGGACCAGCACTCTCGTTGATTTCAAATCCAATTACGGATGTATTCGTGCACAGAAAATAAACGACAGACTTGTTTCAGCCTCAGCTTTCGTATAATGCATACAAAATAAATTGGTCATTATCCTAATGGCCATTGATGTAACCACAACTGCACACATCTACAGGCCCCTCACACCTACGGCACCCTTGCGGCGAGGAACAAAAGATCTCCGATAAAGAGCCCCTTTTAGGCTGCCAGTCGAGCATTGCAGCGCCGGCCCGACGAGGAGCAGGCTCATATGATGAAGCATGACACCTGGCTTGCTGGGCAGTGTCTGCAAAACGGGAATGAAGCATCCTGTCAAAATAAATATGAAGAAGCAAGCGCTGTACACCATGATTACAACAACACCAACCACTTTGGGTCATCTAAGCATCTAATTTAGGGGCCTGGCACCTCATCGCCACTGAAATACAAGAGAATTCATCCTAATATTTATAGAAAGTGGCTGCCGGCAAGCGTATAAGAGGGTATATTTGCATCCCTAATTGTTGCTTTCAGGCGATGATGCATTAAAAAGATTTGGAACTTTGTGGCAGATTCTCTACATGAGAGGAACATTATGCACATTGGATCTGTATAAGAAAGTAATTTGGGGATGCAGTGCGAGTGACTGTTATTCTAAATTGCACTGAAATTCGCTTGAATCTAGTACACGTTCTTCAATGTGCAAGGTTAAACAGAGGCAAGGACATGCTAAGGAGACCATGATTCATCTTTGAAAGCATGTGTTTCCTTTTAACTCGCAAAGACTGTTGACTTGCACTTGGTGTTCTTGAAAGCATGGTGTTCTGTTCTTTCTTCATCATGTTTAATTGACGGGAGGCTTCTTATGTAAGTAAAGCGAATGTTTTTAGTTCTTTGTATATACATATATATATATACATATATTTATATATATACTAAAAACAATCACTTTACATACTTAGTATTCAATGATTATCAATGAATAAATAATAGTTATTCATCAATTATTAATTAACTTTCCATCCTACACCCCTACAAACCTAGCACCCGCAACTATATATATATATGTGATCAAGGCTGTTGTGACACAGCCGAAACGCGTCATGCTGATGTTGAGGGGAGAATAAAGACACGTTAATGCACAACTTTTGGTGTTGAGAGATCTGTACCTGGAGGAGGAGGGCGGCGTGGTGAGCCAAACTCACAGGACTTTGTTCATATATATATATATATATATATATATATATATATATATATACATTACCTACTGGCGATAGCCAGTAGGTATATATAGTTAGGATTTTTTCTCTATGGAACTTTTGAAATTTCTATGCCTAATAACTTTGGCGTTTGTGGACGGAATTGGCTGAAATTTTCAGAAAAATGGCACATTTTGTTTCTGAGCAGCTCCTGGAAATGTGGGGGGGGGGTTCGTCAAGGGGGGGCCGAGAAAAAAGGGGGGTCCCAAAACGCGTTTTTCCCATGTTAATTTCCATAGGGCGGTTGGCCTCACTTTTAGCCCGAACGGCTGAATGGATTTCCACGAAACTTGGCAAAATTGTAGGGACTGTTAGCCCGATGTGCCTTTGCTAGGTCTCAATATATGTGCTTCAGTGAATTTTGAGAAATTAACGTTTAAAACAAGATATATATCTGTAACAGCGCTCCGGGCAGCGCTCCGGTTCGCGAACTTTTCGCGTATCGGAACTTTGCGAAGCGAAGCTGATTGGCTCTCCGGTGTCTGTCAACATTCTAAACAGTCCGGAGCGGCCGCCATCTTGTCTCTCGGTAGGATCGAGAGACAAGAGGAGGCCAAAACAAAGGGGGAAATGAAGGAAAGGGGGCAAGGTAGACCCCTTCTGACCCCCTAGGATTGATGAGGGGGATATTATAAAGCCACGCGGGGCCAAAAAAAAAAAAAAAAAATCCGATTTTTTCGCCGTAGAGACGCGTGTTGGTACGCGAACCGGGCAGCTAACCGGGAAGCTAACCGGCAGTGTAACGGGAGTCTGAGGAGAAGCTGATTGGCTGTTATCATTGTAAACAGTCTGGAGCGGCCGCCATCTTGTCTCTCTGTGGGATCGAGAGACAAGAGGTGGAAAAAAAAAAGGTGTAAATGAATGAAAGGGGTAAGGCAGACCCCTCCTGAACCCCTAGGATTGATGAGGGGGCTATTAAAGTTCCCTGGGGGGTGAAAAAAAAAAATTGCGATTTTTCGCGGTAAAGGTGCTTCCTGGTACGTTAACCGGGCAGCTAACCGGCAGCGTAACGGGAGTCCGACATATTGTGTTTTTTGAACGTTTGTGATATGTGCACGTGTGGATTTTGTCTAATTAAGGTTAAAAATATATATATATATCTTTAAGCGTGTTCTGGCGCGCTTACGTTTTGGGTTTGGTTTGCGCTGCAGAGACGATACGTCACGGTTATGCGATGCATCATGAGGCGTCTCACGGGCTACGTGATACGTCACTTAATAAAGAATATATTTTACAGCTATAGATATTAGCTTTTAAAAAAACAATGAAATTCACAGAAAAAACCATAGGTTATAGACCATATATAGTTAGGAATTTGCATTTACAAAACCTTGAAAATTCACTGAAAAAACCATAGGTTATAGACCATATATAGTTAGGGATTAGCATTTAAAAAACCTTATTTTATTTGCACAAAACCATTGAAATTCCATATATAGTTAGTTGCACTAACTATATATCGCGGACCCGCAATCCACTGCTAATGATGTCACATATTACATCATTCATGACATGGTCAGTGACATCACTGATGACATCACTGATGACATCTCAAATGACATCACTGATGACATCACTGATGACATCACTGACATCTCATTTGACATTACTGATTACATCACTGATGATATCATTTATGTGATAATACATCTTCAGACTCTAATATAACCTTAGATACACTCAGTGTAAACAGGCACTCACAGACTGTCACACATCCATGGAGTTACTCACACACCTAGTCAGTCATGCAAAGAATCAATCACATCTCCATTTCCTCAACTATACAGTTATACACACCTTACTTATTCAAACATATACTAACACATATTTACTCTCTTATACAATCCTTGATACAAGTTCACAATGATTCATACAGCCACTCTCACATTCACTGGCTCTTATGTTCAGTTATTTATATATGTCAACTCTCACATGGAGTGTGTTTTACATATGTACTTACTTTGACATGTAGAACTGAGATATCCATTCACTCACCAATATACTCATGCACACAGTCAACTGTCCATACAGCTGTTTCTACATGCACTTTTGAACCCATACACCTAGGGAATCAACTGCTCACACATCTATGCACACAGTTATACACCTCCCAGCCACCCACACACATACTCAGTCTCCCATACAAATACTTGGGCAACCATTCAATAACCCATATAGTAACTGATATAGCTACTGATTTAAACATGCAGCAGTTTACAGAAGAACATAAATAATGATTGCCAAATTAAGACACTTTAATCACTAACCCATGCACTCAGTGAGACACATTTAATCATTCTCTCATACAGTCAGTCATGCACCTACTAAATCCTTCATCCAGACACTTATACATCCACTCATTCTTCAATATGTAAGACATATTTTAACTTTACAGAAACATCCAGTCACTGGATGTTGTCATCAGTGATGTCATCAGTGATGTCATTTGAGATGTCATCAGTGATGTCATCAGTGATGTCACTGACCATGTCATGAATGATGTAATATGTGACATCATTAGCAGTGGATTGCGGGTCCGCGATATATAGTTAGTGCAACTAACTATATATGGAATTTCAATGGTTTTGTGCAAATAAAATAAGGTTTTTTAAATGCTAATCCCTAACTATATATGGTCTATAACCTATGGTTTTTTCAGTGAATATATATATATATATAACTAAAAAACGTTTTCCACAGTTACATATTTAAAATAATTTGAATAATTAATTAACAATTGTTAATTCCTTATTAAGTCACCTTCCACCCTATACCCCTACACGCCTAACAGCCCTCTGTAGTAAACTTATACTCCTCGCAATATGGCTGTCTTTGGTTATTAGACCTTTCTCTATGTTCACACCACTTAAGCCTCCCAGTATACCTATGTGCATTGTACTTTGTACTCGAAGATTCCACACTTGTCAGTTGATGGTCTGGTCAGCTGGTGAGGTGTACTGCTCTGCTGTGTCTTAATAAACCAATCCTGTAACTTATCCAGAAGTATCTTGTGATCGATCTACATTTATTTACATCACCCTCAAACAACATACAACAAAAATAAATCAGTATTAAGTAATTTACATAATAAATAACAATCATATAATTGAATAAAGTCAATTAATTAACTCATAATTAATTATTACTTAATTAACATTCCACCCTAGCCCCCTAAAAACCTAACAATCTGCTACAACTCTAAAAATGACTATTAAAAATAAAACAAAAAATGCTAAATCACCTAAAATGACATGCAATATTAAAACAAATGTATGTAAACAATTGCAACCGAATTAATATATAAAATGAAACACAATAAAATAATTTTAAAAAGATTTTAACCACTTTAATACTGAAAACGATATTATATTAAAACATCAATATTATATAAAATAATATTACTTTCCTCAAAAAACGATACTCTTGTTAGAGATATTCGTGCATCACCACATTTATGTAACACTATCCTTTATTTCTGATATTTCTCTCTCCAGGTATTAACAGCGTCACATTTTATTCAAAAACAATCATTTATAATTGTTTTGTGTGTATTTTGTTCAAGAATTTTGTATACATTTTGTATGTTCTATTTTATGAAACACAAAGTAAGGGGAGGACACAAAATGGGTAAGGTGTCTGCTTAAGAGGGAAACGTGTAGTGAACTCTATTCTTTTATTTGATTAGTCCAGTACACATCTACAGATTGCCAGGAGAAGAAAAACAAAACCTTTGTTTATTCGTTCAATTCAATTCAAGGTTCCGTCATGGCCCGCCCGCTGCTCATGCGCGGCGCGAATTCCGCGCCTGCGCTGAGCGTTCTATTGAGCGGGCGGGGCAATGACGGAACCGCTCCGTCATAAGCACAGCGCAACAGACGCTGGTGACGGAGCGGTTCCGTCACCAGCATGCGCCCGCCGCTCTTCCGCCCCGCCCCCTTAGCACTGCGGCGGAATAGCCGCCGCAGTGAAGGGGTTAAAAAGTTGAAAAATAAAACAATAAAAAAACAAGTTTACTATTGTTTTATATTTCAACTTCTAAGTGCCATGTCGTGGGTGCTGGTCTATCGAAGGAAGTCACAAGATGGAGTGATAGGCACTGCTATCAGTGTACATGCAGGTTTTGCCAGACATCACAGGCCAGACAAACCCCCATGCGCACTGAGCTGTCCCCAACCCGAGCTGCGTTGCTGAGTTGGAGACAGCAGGCAGAGGCTTTCAGTCTCCCTGGGAGCGCAAATCGAGAGCACTCAGGCCATTCCTGAAGCTACTCTCATGCATGTGAGCAGTTTACCGATTGGCCACAGGGGAGGCTGGGATCCTTTGCTTCCAGTGGAGCCACGTGAGTAGCAGACCACCTGCGATGTGGCGGGCTGCAGGAAGCAGATAAGTGCTTCTTTTTTCTCTTCTTTCTTTCTCAGCCGGCCCCTGCTCCCACCCCTGCCTCACCACTCTCCCCTAACACCGGCCGCTACTGAACACATCCACTTAAAAACTACTCTACTTTAGTGCCAGGGCCCGTAGTCCAGTCTGTGTTATTTTTTTTCTTATTTGTATTTTTGTTGCTATAGACCTACCTGCCTATCTTTGTTCTAAATATGTTTTCAACGTAACATTTTAAAAAGTAGAGTCCTTAAAATTAGGGATACCTTGATTTGCTGGGGTGAAAGGCTGTCCTGTGTGTGTCAAAGAAACAATAAACATCGCACTCATGGTGAATCTCTATGCTGTTGTCACTGACGATATTTTAAAAAATAATTAATTTAACCCAACTAAATACTAACATAGGAGCATGTATGATATTTCCTGTGGTGTAAGCTGTTGCAAGTTGAGCTATATGCGAGGTTTTCGGTTTGATCCCAACCACTGATTTTTATCATACATGATTTTACAGATTACAGTACTAAAATACTATTTCACCAGAACAAATTATATTCTGATGTACTGTATTGGTTCCTATAAATATTTGCTCTATTTTTTTTTTGTTACGTCTGGGTTAGAAACAGCTTCAGTTGTCTCGTCAGACGTATGTTTTCAGAAGAAAATAGTTAAAAAAATACATAAATGTATACATTCTTTGGGGTATTCGGTCAGTAGTCTTCCCCATTGGTCTGCTCAGCTGTCAATCACATTTTGCTTCCGCCCACCACAGCATACACCATGGGGCATCTTGTCAGCCTACTTTAGCCATTGCTTTTTTCACTGCGAGTGACAGCATTTTTCCTTTGCACATGTGCCTGTTCACCTGCAAAATAGAAAACAGCAGCAGGGATTGTGAGCCTGAGGCCCAGCAGCTTCCGGCATTCTTTTATTACCTAGATACCAAGCAACAGCTCTCTATTCATGTAGTGTGGTAAGGGAGTAGAAACAAGGGGCAGGGAAGGAGGTCAGTTTTGGCAGACCGGTACAGGAAGAACAGTATCTCCAGGGGAGCAGCGGCCACCCTGATTTGACTCCACGCTCAGGGAAACATCCCCCCTGGACGACTCTGCTGCTGAAATCCACGTGTAGGCCGAGATGTATCTACATTTGATATTCAGAATCCTTGTACCAGGAACTAGTACTCCGTGTCTTTTGACTTTTCACAGCTACAGATCATTCTCAGTAGTGTTGTCATAATTAAGCTGCGCAGCAGCCTCTCTTGCTCTAAATGCATCTTGTGTATTATATTGCTCACAAGTGCAGGCATTGCTCATATAATAAAGAAACATGCTTGCGAATGTACCGCCACTGGGTTAAAATAAAATTAAAACATTTGCTAAATCATGCAGTAAAATGTCCTAAATCATGCAAACATTGGTGTTAGGAAATAAACCCAGATCTATTGAGTTTGCCAATGCTTTCTTATTTCATGGAATTGTTTTTCTATGTAGCTTTGGTTGATTCCTATTTTTGGTTGCAAGCCATGACGTTCTAGTCCAGCAGATCTAGTTAGTTGCTTCTGCTATTAGGTGGCTGTATACTGTCATGCAGGGGACTACAAACTAGTGAGTATCTGGAAAATGTTAGCACCATTCTTTTTTTCTTGCACTGATTATAGTGCACAATACTAGGATACTAAGACTCAGCGATGCCCCCCTCCCCCCCCCCCATTAGGGCAGAGGTGCCTTGCCCCCTACTTCCAGTGCAGCAAAAGTGAAAAATAAAATGGTAAAAAAATGAATTATCATTTCATTTTTCACTTATTTCAGTCCGAGCAATGTTTGAGGGCAGAGCCATTGCTGCTGACTGGCAGGAGGGGAGCAGTGGGGCTCACTCCAGTTTAATGTGTCCATCTGACTTTAGCCGGCTGTTTCGCAACGGCCAACCTGACATGTCCATTTTAAACCTCTCCACCTAGCTGTTTTAGACAGCTGGGTGGAGATTAGGCAGAGGTCCATAGTACAGTTGTCTGAAGATCCAGGAGGATTCACGCTGACTGTAATCAAGACAAGGACGAGGAAGCTGGGGTAAGTATATTTGTAATTATATTTTAATCTTTTTGGCCCACTTACAGGCACTGTGAGAAACTCTCATTGCCTATCGCGTTAACTCCAGATCTCTCAGTCACTGCCCGTTATAAACTCTATTAGAACATTGGAATGTTGGGAGCTCCATTGCAGACAATGGAGTGCTCCCTGCTTCTACGGGCCGGTAAAGGCCCGCAGAGCAACATTCCAATGATCTAGAAGGCTTCTCGAAGCTCGAGGGGATTTATATCCCCTCGAGCTTCGAGAACCCTTTGTTTAATTTGTTAGAACATTCTGCCCTCTAGTGGCAGAATGTTCTAATAGCCTTATAGCCCTTTGTAGCAGGGCTATACCGGCTATTAAAGTCCGGCTGTCTCGTTAAAGTCCCTCGCCTTCGGCTCGGGCCTTTAACAATTCAGCGAGCCTTTAACCGCATGCGCGCTAGCGGAATTCCGCTCGCACGCTGGGTTTTTTAAAAACGCACTTTGCGTGACGAGCTGGGCTCGCCATCAGCGTGCGAGGAGGCTACGCCATGACGAGCCCAGCTCGTCATCAGCGTCGAAGGGGGTAATAGCCGGTATAGCCCGCTACGGCGGGCTATAAGGCTATATTAACGAGCCATGATTGAGAGCTTTGGAATTTGGGCCTAAATGCATTGTTCTTTATAACAGTGTCTGCCACTGGTTTGGCTCGATGCTCCTCCAGTTGAGAGTCGCTGCCCACCACTGCTAAGGCTGGTGCCTCTAATGTAGCCACCAGCAAGGGGTTGTGATGGGAGATGCTGTAAATAAGAGGTGTTCTATTACCCAGCTGACCAACGGCCAATCTATCAACATCAAGGTCATAAATCATGTGTTTGGCTTATTGAATTTATAACTCGAGATCTGCAGCTCACACTGTATTTTAACAAGGACTGGTAATGACAACAAGTCTGTCTTTGGTTGCAAAGCTATTGGCCTTGCCAGTGCCTCTTTCTTTTCCTTTGGCGTAAAGCACAGCAGTCATCATGGGATTGCTTTTTGAAATCTAACATTAGCGTACCATTCCAAGGTAGCTGATGTGTGGCTTACCTGGAATCCTAAACTAATTATAAACCATACAAAAGAAAAAAGTATTCATAGAGCCAATAACTCTCTGGTCGAGGCCAGACCTGGTGCCTTTGCCAATGCTTGTTCTAACTTTCCGTGGTAAAATAAAACTTCAGTTGTTGTAGTATAGCTGTTAGACTGAAAAATCGTTCACTTTGTGATTGAAAGCTAAAAGTTGGTACAGCCATATGTCTTTGTAATGGTAATATAAGAGCAAGCCCCCAAGTGGATCTTGCCTATGACGTCATACTGTCCTATCAGAATCCAAGATAGCTGACAAAATTAAAAACATTTTTTTTAAGTCTTCTGAGGAGATTTAGCACAAATATTTATGTGTACACGTCAGTGCATGCCATGCTCATGCCAACGTTTGAGCTAGACTGTAACATCATGAATATGAAGCCAAAATGGCTATCAATAAGGACACCAGGAATAAGTAACACACACTGTAGCGAAAGTAATAATTGGTATAATTTGTATTCTTCCAACACATTCTTTGAACATGTGGATAATGTTTCCATTATAATAAAAAATATCAAGACTATGTTAAACACTGATAACATTTATATAACATGAAACAATGATGATTCGAGCTTGTATACTGTCATGATCTTGATAACAGTTTCCACTGCATAAGTAAAGTTCAGTGCATGGGAAGCCCGTTTTTTTTGCATTTACATTGATTTTGGCACAACTTTTTGCACCCACAGCAAATAACTTCTTTGCATGCCTTGTGGTCCCTCCGGAAAGGTTGTCCAATGTGGTACCATTACTCCATCAATCTCCTTCCAGCCCCAATCATTTAAATTTAGCAGTTCTTGCGTGGTCACTAAAGTCTGACTCCAAATATGGCCCCTTTGGTATGCAGATTGTTTTAACATGTTTAAGAAGAGTTTCTTGTATAGGTGGGATGTTTTCAATAGTTCTTTTCCCACGTATAAACATGAATTGACAAGCACCATTTATTTCATGCAATGGACAAGTGTGGCTATACATTAGTACAATGAACCTCTCAACATAACCAAAGTGATCAGAATCAACAGAACTTGGTTGACCTGACAGAAACGTAAATGAGAGAGTAGCAGAAGATAGTGCCATCCAGGTGTCATAAACTGCTTTCTTCCCTCTTCCATGAAAAGATGATGTTGTAAATTGTAACAGGATGGAACAAGGGCAGTGTTTCACATATATCAACGCCTAAGCTTGCTGCAATACTGTGAGCTGGTATGTAGCTTAAGGTTTTTCCTGCACTAAATGTAATCCACAATTGTTGACATCCAATGTTTTTAAAATTAGCAATCACAAGAATGACTACATCGATATCTACAGAACAAATCATTTTTTTGGAATGACCTTCAGTTGCTGCATGGAAAGAATGAAGCATAACTTGTGTGTCCGATTCCTCATTATTGCAGGGCAATATTATGTCAAAATTCGTAATTGGGGTGGAACTGGCAACTTTATCCTGACAGGTGACAATTACTTGCTTCTGTTTGATGTTAATAAGTTGCACATGCCTACTCAATAAACCAAACAACTCCATCTTGTTTTCTTCTTCTCAAAAGAAACTATGCCAATCTTTGGGTAAAGGAGTGTTAGATTCAAGTCACTTGTGAAGGCCCTCACCTCTTTTTTCTCAAACACTTTGCTTGATGCTGCCAGTAATATATATATCCGTGCAAGATCCACATTTTTTCATATTCCTTGCTTGAGTTTCTATGTAGGGTATAAAAACTGTTAAAGAGTAATCATCAAATGTTTTACAAGGCTTGGGAGGTAGGATATTTATATAGCTGCACCATCTAATAACTTTACATTCACCTCTGGAGCCCAATAGCTGCAACTTCTGTCATTGTCTGAGTTTTCCATTCACAGATATTGATGGCTGAAACGATTCACTCTTGTGCTGGAAACATTATGACAACTTACCTGACACTCAATATATACTCTAGTAAACAGATTGCAAATACTTTCTAATGAGAACAGTTTGTCTTTGGGCTCAGAAGGTTTACGCAGGCTGGTGCTGAGTAATTGAAGTTTGTTCCTTGGTATTGTATCTGTTATGGGAGTTGAACACATTTGCAACACAGCATGAAAATAGGAGTTATATTGTGATCTACTTATTTCATGTGCTATTTTCACTGATGTGATAACTGTAGCAGGCATAACTTTGTTGCTGTTCATATTGAACAGATCATCACCCTCCTCAATAAATGGATTACCAACTTCCCCAATTGTGTTCAGTAGAGATTTGACATTGTTTGCAAAATATTTTTGTACGCTTGGTATTTGTTCATGGTAGCAAAGGTTGGTTTTGTTTTGGCTTTCACAAATATTTGTTCAAATTATTTTACAACTCTGGAAATCTCTGGCCCAGATATCATGCATCTTCTGAGAGCTCGTGGATTTTCCATCAGATCTACAGCACCTCCGTCTGCTTTAATGATAGCATGTTCTTGATCATAATTTCGATCTAGGGCAGTTGATGAGAGTGCAGTCGCTTTTATTGACAACAAACTTTCCTTTACGCAACTCTGAGTAATTGTGTGGGTCGCATTCTACTAGTGCCACCATGTCGTAAATGTGGGCAGACAGCCATAAAAATAATGACTATGATTTGTATCAAACATCCATGGATCCATCTGATCAAGTACCTGTACATACAAATTAAAGTTATCCTCTCTAATTGAATTAACAAATTCAAGTGCAAGTATCAGCAGATCATAACAATTGCCCCAAATTGAAAGTGTGGGTGCTTGTTCGATTTCCATTTAATCCTGTTAGAATACACATACAATTCTTCATGGGACTGTCTAGATTCAAAATAACTTTAATAAGCCTTCTTCTGTATTATGTACAGCTCAGCAACAGTAATTTGATGAGTGTGACCTGCACCGGTTAAGTGGGAAACCTTCAGTATAGCATCATCTTTTCCTACGGTAGTGATGGAAGCTCACACTAACATACTGGTCCATCCACTGTTTAAAAGCCAGTCTCCAAGTACTTAAAACTCACAACATACTTATCTTCACCATATAGATGTGGTACATCCCATTGACTTAGTTTTGCTAGGGCAAAGAGAGGTTGGTCCATTAAAATAATAGGTGTTTGTCCTGGATTGAGATGATGAACAGACTCTTAAATTACTTTTCATGCATTGCAAGACCATGCATTTAGAATGAGCACTTTCTGTGACAACAATGCAGTAGTTGACAGTGGTCTACTGGTAGGTGGTATGATATGCTGCCCAAGATATGCTTTCACCAGAAGAAATATTTCCCCTCTCAACATTGTGCCTCACTCTTTCAAGCCATTTATATTGATAGGTGTTAGCAGCATCAATTGGATCACTTTGGCGATCAACTACTATAGATAGTAAGCTGATTCGGTATTTGTATATAGTACTGGAAGATTTGAAATCTGTTTTGACTTTGAAATATTAGGATTAATCACCATAATACCACAATCAATTCCTTCTAGTTCTCATTCTGGGTGCTCTGGCAGAGTTATTGCTGTTCTATGGAAGGATTCTTTAGCTGTCCTGGAACTTGGGTTGCTATATTTGTTATCAATATTTCCACTGGTGAGTATGTGCAGCTTCAGTTTTGGTGGACACATAGGTTAACTCTTATACCATGCGCAAATGCTACTTCCCAAGTTAGCAGATATTTGCAAAACTCTGTCACATGATAAATACAAATACCTAGTTTATGGAACTTGTCTTAACGTTCTAGATTTCTCATTTGACTCTAAAAAGAAAGAGCAATGTATTTGGACAGAGGAGTTTCTTTGTTGCGGTTATGTCTAGGAACTGAAGAAGTGTCTGTTCTTAAATTCTTTACACTGTTAAACATCAGTAATTTGGAAATAGACAACGCTACATTAGTAGTGGCTATTTCACAGGAAAAGTGATCTCTTATGTTGGATCCATCAAGTATAATTTTTACAAGGACAAGAAGAAATTCCGGAACTGATTGGTTTTTACAATCATACCAAAACATTCCATTGAAGTTTTCAGATTTCTGCATCATTTCCCTTCTAACAACGTTTGCTGTATTAGCAAAATTTACAGTGTCAGAATCTGACTTGTCACAGGCAAATACTAATGCGGATCTCACGTCATCTTCATAAGCTAATAGGACATCTCTTCCTTCATTGTATGACTTCAAACCCTTTGTATTTCTGAGAATTCTCTCTTTTATTCTTGTCAAATCAACATTACTTGCAGTGGAATCGAGCTGTTTTACTATACTTGTATAAAGGTTTACTAAGTCACAGAGTTTAAAAATTGTTTTAACATCTCCCACTCTTGAATCTTTCAGATAAGATACAAGCTAGGCTAGAGCTAATCCTTCTACTGAGGTCTCACTGGGGGATACTTATTTATTCTTTCATACACTGTGTGCTCTGTCATAGAGTCCATCTAAACATTTATTATGATATTCAGCATCCTGCGTGTGTATATCACCAATAGCCAATTTTATAATAAGTGTTGTATCTTGAACTAACCCAGCACACTGACGAACATTAGCTTCCACATCACCTGGTTTCGTTTTATGCATTACAGATGTATCTGATTTGTTGCAAAAGAAATATGCCTTTCTTCCAGGAATTTTGTTGGAACTGCAATTGCTGAACGTGTATTAACTCTTCCATCTTATATATCCGCATCACAATGTTTTCTTTTCGGAATCCGTTGCATCTTTAGATTGTTGCACTTGCTAACGCATGATTTATGCACACTGCATTGTTAGTCCTTAATGTTTGCTCAAAACAAGAACATTCATTAAGCTGTCCTAGTTTGATATTCATAGGTATGCATTCCAATTCTTTAAATTTCTTCAGGTTAAGATCTAAAACACTATATCCAGACCCAGAATGTTTGTGTGAAGCATTTTCTGGGCTACTAAGTGTTTCTGAAATGCATTCCTGACAAAGAACACCGATGGGACATTTTGTTGCAACAACATCTTTGTGCTGGACACCCTGACCACTGGTTGTCGGTGTTGCAATGAGGTATTGTTTCAACATGCTACTCATTTTAAGGAATTGCAGAAGATGCGTTAAAGCTGAAAAAAAGACAGGTATATTTTAATACCCGGTTCTGCGAAGGAGGCACAACAGGTCCCACGCTGGTGCTGGCCAGAAATCCTGGCTTCACCCTGCCACTTCAATAACCTTGGAGCTACCAACAAGCATTGAAAGCGTGATCTTGAGAAGGGAATCCCCCATCTCACAGCTAGATACACTTTAGGGCGTGTAGACACATAGACTACACTACACAACCCCTAATTTTAACCCACACATATTTATTGTCCTGATGAAAGCCAGATTAACATAAGGCACTGGCTGAAACATGTTGACTACTCAAGGACGTAGGAGGTCGTAACCCGCCTCTAACGTCCCACAGCCTTATTTTTAACCGCTGGCAGAGGCCCTTTTAATAAAATATCCTCACCCCAGGGACCACCTGCCAAGCCGTTTTAACTTCACTTATCTTAGCACCTCACACCGCACACACAGTGACATACCTGCTCCGCTGTAATCAGGCGTCGAAGCACACCCGGGACACGCTAGGTGTCACTGGGTGGGCCCGATGATGAAGCATGCCACCAACTAGGTTGGTGGGTGAGGGCTTTCAAAAGACACCCAAGAGGTGCCATTGCCACCCGGCAAAATACTGAGTCGCTACATAACTAATATTAATCTACCATAACCGTGTCAGATTAATCCATTGTAGAGCTAGTCTCCTATTGATACCGATACATATAAACCGGGGATCTGGACTAGCTTTCTGGTCCTCTCTCTCCCTCTTGATTCTCGCCATATTTTAATATATAACACATTTTATTAAATGTTGATACATGTCAATAAGTATGAATATTTACATCGAATTTATAACAGATGTGAATTTTAAAGTTTTCTACGTGATTTTGGCAGCCATTTTGGTTTTACGTTTATGACGTCACAAACTAGATCCAACATGGGCATGCACATGACATGCACCTATGTGTACACATAAACTTTAGTGCCAAATTTTATTCAAATCGGAATATTTAAAAAATAAATGTATACTGGTCGAACATCTTGGATTTCAATTCAATTATATTATGTCATAGGCAAGATCCACTTGGGCTCTTACTCTTATATAACTACTGTTACAAAGACGAATGTCTGTACCAACTTTCAGCTTTCCCTCACAAGGTGAGCGATTCTCGTTAGAAAACAGGCTTAACAGTCTTAACCCCTTCGCCGCGGGGGGAGAGGGGCCGCGCGCGGCGCCGCTGTGCTCATGACGAGCTCAGCTCGTCATGAGGCACAATGGAACTGTGCTCATGAGGAGCTGAGCTCGTCATGACTCCGCCCAACTTAATGGAGGTGGGGAATTATCCCCGTGTGGGCGTTCCATGGCCGTTATGACGAGCTCAGCTCTTCATGAGCACAGCTCCACTATGCCTCATGACGTTTGAGCTCATCATGAGCGCCGAAGGAGTTAACAGTCATACTATAAGGAGATGGGTGCCAAAGCCCCAAACAACTGCATACATAATCATATGAGCATGTTGCTTCAAAAGATACGAACCTTGGTTTCTCTCTCAGTGCAGTGGAAAGCTGGTGCCGTGTTCTGGCAGCAGCATGCCCATGGCATTGCAAGATTCTGTTTAGGTGGTTCTTTTTTTATTATTTAACTGTATGATACTACGGATCACTATGTCTATCTTCACTTGTGATATTTATTTTCAGATAACATTCTCAAAAAACAATTGATAAATATGCTGAAGCTTTTATTTACAATGATGAAAGGCTTTATTGCTTGAGTAGGCAAGACAATAAACATAGCAACACACCTTGCTTTGCAGATAATGTTTCTATCTCTTGAATTATTCCAAAAGTTCATACATAGCAGGTAATGTAAGTATTTACTTCTAACTATACAGTATCAGAGGGGAATCATTAGAAGTGTAAGTGTTAGGATGTGTATCCTTTGACAGGAATCTTTGTAGTTCGAGCCCAGCCAAGGCACTTTTTCCGATTGCAGTGATCAACACATTTCTAAAAAACACATTGATGAAATAGTGAAGCTTTTAATTACTGTGATAAGTGGCTAAACTGCATGCGCAGATGCAACTGTAAGCATTACTACAATCTATCTACGTGCAATTCTCTGTCTCCTGATTTATTCTAACTGTTATAAATGACAAATATTAAGACTTCAATTAACCACAACTATACATTAACAGAGCCCCTTGTCCCACAGTGCCTGTGGCCTAAGTGGTTATGACACATAGCTGTTCTTTGCAAAGTTTGTTTCAAGCACGGCCAAGACAATTTATTTTCATACATGATCTGTGCAGATATTGGAAATAAATTACATTTTAATCCAGATAAAATTCGATTTTAACTGGTGACGCTATGGGTGTTTTTCATCACCTGAAACACTCCTGCTCTTTTATTGAGTTTCTTTCTGAAATACGTGCAGTTATTGCAGTTGTTGGTGTCTATGTTGTGCTCTGCGTGCATCTGATGTAAAAGCTGAGGTGATGCTGCACTTATTTTGACACTTTCCACCACGATGAAAAGTACCTTTAGGGGCAGATTCCTGAGATTTGGCTGGAAGTGAAGAGAGAGCGAATCTATCTTGCAGCCGCACTCTTGTGATACAGTTAGAATCAGAACCTTCATGCTATCCTCAAAGCACCTAATCCCAGCACTAAATTCCAGCTATTCTTACAGGAACCAGCACGCCAAGCACTTTGTCTGATTCCTAGATATACCTGCACAAGTCTCCGACTGCACCACATTCCAGTTAAACAGCTTCTATGGCTATTCCTTTCTGTTTCAAAGCACCCTTCATTCTTTACACCACCTAGTGTTTTCCTGGCCTTGTGCTCAAGCAGTAAACCTCTATCTTGCACTACAGCACCTCCACCACCACCAATGTTCCCACTATAACTACACTCACCAATATTACCACTGCCACTATCACTGACACAATCACCAGCATCACTATTATATGCAAAGGAGTACACCAACAAATACACAACTACCATCACCACTAATACTACTATTATTCCTATTCTCACCATCACTGCCACCAACATCCCACCTAGCAAAATTACTACCACTATCATCACCAATTTCACCATCACTATTTCAACTTATGGCAATATTACCCTCCCTGCTACCTCAACAACCTCTATCTCAGCTACTCTCTCTCCACCATCACCACCACCATCACCGCCACCATCTCCACTACTGCCTCCATTGACTGTACTACCACCACAATCATTAACACCACCTCTGGTATGAGCACTGCTATCACCATCATCACCACTGCTACAACCATCAATACATTTACCCTCATTACGACTTCTGCCACCAACACAATGCTGTCAGTGTTTGTGTGTGTGTGTGTGTGTGTGTGTGGGTGTGTGTGTGTGTGTGTGTGTGTGTGTGCGTGTATATAAAAGAATTGCATGATTAGTGTGGTTTAAATGTGTAAGAGAAAGAGTAATGTGGGCATATACGAATGACACAATAGGTACTATAAGTAAAAAAAGCCAGATCGATTGACTTTAACAATGCTTGTTAAACGTGGAAAGCTATTTTTTCCTTGCAGTATGCATGCTCCTTTTCTGAGAAAATCAAGCTTGGTGGCATATTTATAAATGCATTTCTAGAAATTATACATTTTAATGACTGTTGTTTAGCTATTGCTTACAGATATAGAGCATGTAGTATGCAAAAACGAACTCCAGTTGATTGGGAAAAGATGGCAGCCGGCTAGGAGGCTCGGTCGTGAGCTCCTCACCCGACAGCTAAGGCAGAAAGATCAATGCGGAAAGAGTCAGCGTATAATGGAATGCAAATCCTGCAGTAAAGCAATGTGACATTGCAGACAAACAGGAGCAAGAGACAATCTACCTCTGGGTCCGACACAGAGCCTGAGAACAGGACTTGAGAATCGGGAATCGGGGCTTCAAGCTCCGAGGTGGAGGGGCAGGGTGAGGCGGAGAACACAGGAGGCAGTGTTCTGTCCTTCCTGGTCAAGGAGGGAAGTGACAGCGGCGGCAATAGCAGCGGTAGGCGAGGCGGTGGATGCTGCATTTTCGGCCGCATTTCCAGAGCTGAGCGGCAGCAGTGAAAACTAAAGAAAAGGTGGAGGTGCAAACAATTCAGCGCAACCCCGCTACTCAAGTGTGGTTTGAAGCAGCCAAAGCGCTTCAGAAGAGCAGGAAAATCACTGCAAGATTGGCGATAAAGGGAGTGCTAAATCAAAAGTATTAACTCCCCCTCAAGGGTTGTCGGATACGAAGAGGTCATTTAGACAACAAAGGGAAGGCATAAATTACTCTTTAAGGTGTAGGATTACCCTGTTACAAGAACGAGACCGAGAGCAACAACCAGACCTAGAACACCCTCCAGAAATAGTAAAGTTGTCAGGCAAACTCTCCCCCTATAGTCCCAAAAAGTGCTAAAAAGAAGAAGAAACCGAATGCAACTGGAAAACTGCAATACCCTGCATCTAGAGCAAGCCAGGCCAAACTAAAAACACCCCGCCTGACAAAACAAAAGATAACCCCTCACTAAAGACTTTTTTTAAAGGGCAAGAAAACCAGAAAGAGGGAAAATACCAAGCTAAGACTCATACCGATAAACAGAAAGAAATATACAACGAACAGACACCTGGGAAAATGTCGAAAGAAAGCACTAGTAACAGGTATGCTGCCTTAGACACACCAAACCAGCAAGAGACAGAAACGGATGCCTTGAACCCCGCTAATATAGAAAAACCAGAGGAGTGCATAATGCCTCAAAGGAATAAGGATTGTCTGGACAATATGATGACTACCATGATGGAGGAGATGAGACCTAATTTTGATAAGTCAGAAAGGAACCAGACAAGAATCCAGAAAGTACGTGAGGAGATGGACCAAAAGATAACCAGTCTTATGGAGAAAGTAACTTCAGTCGAGCTGGAAGTAGAGGCTTTAAACAAGAGAATGGAAGAAAATAAAAAGAGAAATAGACCAACTCAAGGCCTCTGGAAAAGTAGACAAAGTGGTCTACGATAGGCTGGAATCAATGGAAATTCAAGCGCGAATAAACAATCTAAGAATTTCAAATGTACCAGAAGGCCTAGAAAGTGAAGACATTAAAGCATTTGTAATCAAACTACTAGGTGACGCAATACTAGGGACAAAGACCGTTGATCTGGCAGAGGATATTCAGAGAGTCCATCGAGAATCATTTGGAAGGAACAAGATCAGGAAGAACGCTAGAAAGATCCTTATAAACTTCAAGAGTTACACCCTGAAGGAAAAAATGTTGAGGGAGGGCCTGAAAGCAGGCTCATTCCCGCAAAAAGACTGGTCTTGTAGAATCAGGTCGGATATATCCAAGACAACACAGGACAGACAATGGCAATTAGGCCAGTACATGCAGCTACTAAAGTCACTAGGAGCAACAGTTCAAATGCGTTTTCCAGCAGCACTATGAATAATGTGGCAAAATAAAATGCATAATATTAGAGACCCATATGAGGTAGAAAACTTTATAGAACAAATTAAACCACAAAGTACGATCAGCGTAGCATATTGTGGAAGGCGCGTTAAAAAAAGAGTGAGGAGCTCATAGAGGGGCAAAAGAAATGCCCCAAGAAGAGTTAGGGTAGGCTTATCCGGGGAGGGATAGGGAGGGGGGCCACTAGAAAAAATAAACTTTAAAAAAAAATTGCACAAGGTGGGGAGCAAGATGGGGAAAAAATAAAAAAAATCATGTCCAAAGGACGCAATAAGAGGTAGGAAGAGTCCAAAAAATCTGCAACAAAACCTGCAATAAGAACACAAGGAAAACACAAACGAGAGAAGGGAAGGTAAAAAAAAAAGTGAGAAGGAATGTCTGTTAAAATAGTGTCATGGAATGTAAATGGCCTCAGATTGAAAAAAAGAAGGGCCAAAATACTAGACTACCTGAAAATAGTGGACTGCGACATAATAATATTGCAAGAAACACATTTGCTAAAAGAAGAATGGGGAAAGTTCCTTAAAAATCTAAATTGGATAGCTAGCTGGGTATGTACAAACCAGAGTTGCACCGTAAAAGGAGTCACGGTCTTAATTAAGAAATCAATAGGAGCTTAGATTGAAGATTCAGAAGTAGATAAAAAGGGTAGATGGGTAGTGGTGAAAAATACGAAACATGTATACAGTGGTTGGATATTATGGCCCCAACCAAGACGACCCAGAACCTCTACAAAAATTGTACTCACAGCTTTTAACTGCACAAGCCCCGATAATAATGGGAGGGGATTTTAATATAATCTTGGACTTAAAAGATAGATTCCCACCCACACATGGTCCGAATCTACCAAAAATGAGGGAGTGGGTGAATCATTGTATTAAAGATCTCTGTATTATTGATATATGGAGGGAGAAAGAACACTTCAATAAATACACATTGCATAATAAAAGGTTGGGGCACGCATCAAGGATAGATTATTTTTTAATAGATAAGGGACTATCAAAAGCAACACAAAAAGTTGAGCATATACCAGCACATCTATCGGACCACTCAGCAGTGATCCTACATCTTAATTGTAGCAATGCAATGCATACACACAGATACACAGTAGATAGGGGAATCTTCCTAGATGGTAGCTGCTTAGAAAAATTGGGAAAAGAAACCAAACAGTTCTTTCAAATTAATAAAGAAGAAACCTTGAGGCAAACTGCATGGGAGGCATACAAAGCCTTTATTAGGGGTAAATTAATCAGCCTTGCGGCCTACAAAAATAAAACCAGAAGAAATAAGATCCAAGAATTAGAGGAAGGATTAGCAACCTTAAAGCTTGAGAGTAATAGAACTGTGAGTCTTGAAGCAAAAACTAGACTCGAGGAGGAGAGAAATAAGAAGATGGAGCTGGTAGACTTCCTTGAATTAATTGAAAAAAACAAAAAAAAAACGAACTCCAGTTAATCTCCCCTACTTCCAATTTTTAATTCACATTCAGGCAACAATAGGATTTGTAAAATATTGCATAGGTTACAGGTGGTTTTTGGGAAGTGGCTTGTTGTAACACTTGCTCCTATTTTCAGAGAGTGAGCAAAGCTTGGGTACCTAACCTCTTCTAGGAGAGTATGAGTGTAGGTTTTTAACTCCAAAAAAAGGTAAACAAAAATGCGTCAGCATAGTATTTTAAAGCGCAGTTTTCACACATATGTGTTAAAAAAACTATAGACTCAAAAGGGCAGTCATGGAATGTTAAAGCACTTTCCTGGTATACCATTTCAGTGAGGCTGGATGTTCCCTAGGAGTTGACGCTCATTTTATTTCAAAATGTGCAGTAGGTACCACCATATGTCAATAATGACTTTCATTGTCCCTGGGCTAGGAATTTGTCATGGATGCCCCCTATCTACTTCGAGCCTCTCAATACCAAGAATAACATACACTATGCCAGTGCCAGAATATTCGATGGATGACTGCCAGTTTGTCAAAGCCAGCATTTTGTCATGGCAGCCTGCCTCAACCCCTTGCCCTATGCACACTACCTCATGATGTGGTAGTACTCCCTATTGCCGAGAATTCTCTACATTATATTAGTGCCAGTGCTTTGCCATGAGTGCCCCTTATGCCAACAATTACATCCAGTGTGCCAACACCAGCATTTTGCCCTGGAAGTTGGATAATCCAACATTCGTACCGTATATGCCAGCACCAGATTTTTACCACAGGTGTCTTGTATGCCAATATTTACCTTTAGTGTGCATATGCAAGCATTTTTGCCCAGGGTGTCTCTTATGCTATGAATTATCTCCAACATGCCATCACAAGCATTTTGTATGGATGTATGTATGCAATGAGTTTTTGTATAGCGCAGCTGCTATCCCAAATGGTGTCCAGGTGGTGTGAGTCAGGACTGCATTCTTTTTATCGTACAATGGTATTCTTACGAATGAGCCAGGTCTTAAGCTTCTTTTTAAGTGCAAGGAGGTGGGTAATGGCTTTTAGTTCTTCTGGAAAGGAATTCCATAGCTTTGCAGAGGGTGGGAGCAAAGGACCAACATCTAGTTTTGCTTTTCCTAAATGTAGGAATCACAAAGAGGTTACAGAACACAAAATGTAATTGTCCCATTGGGAGATATTTGAAAAATGTGTTTCTGATGTACAGGGGGGGGGGTGGAATCAGTCAGTATTTTGTAAAGCCTTGTGGGTCAGTATCATTTAAAAATAACCTGTTTGAGAACTGGTACCGATTCCTACATGTTGACTGCCTGAGGATGGTCAATGAACATTAAGTCAGGCATGCCACTAAATTCTACACCATCTGCAGGAAATATATCATATATTTATGAATACCTAGATGGAGAATATATCTGTAGTCCAGGTTGGAAGATATCGGGACCTGGACTAAAGTATGTCTAGGAGAAGTTGGAACCAAAGGAAGTATTTTCCTGAAGAGTCTTAAGTATCCAGAACCATGACGGCTGCAACTTATCAATATGCTTTGCAAAGGATAGCTCGTTGTCAATGGCAATGCATAAATTCTATGCCGCACTGGTGGGGGAAAGAGGACACACCCAATTCTGCTGGTTCTGTGATGAATTGGTTTCATTGTGGAGCCACAGAATCTCAGTCGTAATGCTGTTAAATTTGAGATAGTTGGAGTTCATTAAGCAGGTGACATTCTCATTCAACCATTGAATTTCTGTCTTATGCAATCTGTCTCATCAGAAACGGGCACCATGACCAAAAAATGTGAATCAGCAAATGTGAATCACCATATGCGATTATATCAAATCCAAATGATTGTACTAGGGCTTCCTGTCTGGAGATGTATATATTGACCAGCGTTGGGCTGAGTGTGAAACCCTGGGGTATTCTGCACTTGAGTTAAAAAGGTGTTGCCTGATAGAATTTACTGTCTGTTAGTGAGGAAAAGATTTACGTCAACTCAGTGCTAGGGCCCTGATTCCACAATCCTCCAGTCTATTCAGGAGCACTGTGTGAGACACAATGTCAAATGTCATGGATAGTACGATCAGGATGACAGAGCCACCTTCATCCAAGATGTACCTATGATAGTTAACTATTGGTAGAAGGGCGGATTTATGTCTATCCCAGTCCGTGGGCAGAAAAAAGGGCTAGCCCTACTGAAAATTAAAGCTTTTATGCTCCGAAACCCCTTTTGTAGTGGCTCATCAAGGCCAAGATTTTAACTTTATTGTCATAGTACATTCTCTTCCCAGTAATGCCAACTTTACCCTTTCCCCTCCTTGGTGTTGCACTAGATTTCTGATTCATGTGATAATCAGAATGAAGGACATAGCTGATTGGGTTTGAGTTTCTCTCCCCTCTGTACAAGGCATTGAGACTGCAAGTATAGTTTTCAGAGCTGCAGTGCTTCCAGTCTTGACCAGTGTTACTGACGCTACAAGCTTTAAAATAATGTATTTACCGCAAACACACATTCCTCTAAAAATTAGCCCATTGGTACTAGCTAAGTGATATTTTGTGAAATGTTGCAATCCATACTTTAGGGGGCACCTAAGTCTATTTTTGGTCCTAACCAAGTGATTGTCTACTGAGTCAGAGATGTATAAGGCATTGGCAAAGTGGGCTCTGGCCCAGGGCCCTAGCTTTTCAGGGCCCTGAGAGAACCAGCTCTGTTCTGCAGAGAGCCTTACCCTGGTGACCTTGAATAATTCATAATAAGATTGTTGCAAATAGCGTTTTCCTTTCATTTATTTATAATGCTGGTAATGTGTGAGACTCTAATCCAAACTTTTTCAGACAAATGTGTTTATGTTTCATGCAACATCCATAACCTCTTCACTGCGGCGCAAATTCTGCCTCAGTGCAGGACATTCCAATCGCAGGCATGATCATGATGGCCGGGAGCCGTCATGAGCATGGAAGAGGATAAAAAAGTGTCTTTTAGATCAAAACAAAACCTCACATATGAGAAATGGGAGGGTGTCAGAGGTTATCTGCAGTAATATTAGTGAGCTGCTGCTGTGTATAATATTGTCACTGTCCCTGAATATTAGATGTAAAAACATTCAGAATCTGTAGGAGTGTGCCTGTGCGCTGTCAGTGACCTGGACAAAGAGGGAGTAAAAGAGCTGAAACTGGATCATAAATTCAAAGCTATTTTGAACAGGGGCCCCCAAAATACCTTTGGCTGAGAGCCCCAAGAACTTTACGATGTCCTTGTACTGAGTTCTCTGGATACCAATGAAGATGAAAAGGTGCTGCGAACATTTTTTATTTGTAGAATAACTGTTATTACTGTCACACAACAAGTGACTCTTTTTGAAAAGTCAGTACCGCATTGGCATTCTTTTGTCTGGATCGGAAATCAATTTTCATGTTTTGACATTTTGTTATTAGCAGCATCAGTCACTGCACACTTTTTATTGCCTGCATCCGTCACTGCATACTTTTACATGGGAAGCACGTAATTTCGCTTGACTGTTCTAAAACTAATATTTACAAGGAAAGTACCTGCAAAGCTGAGTGTAAGTAGGGGTCTGTTTGTATTCTGCAACAATGAAACTCATAAGGCTGAAAATGGCCCTTCACTTGACATTGTTTCTTATTGTTTTATGTATTCCTTGTGCGTACTTTATAGCCAACCTCTCAGCTTGTAACAGTGCAAATATTGATAGCAAAAAAGAAATGTACTGCTGGAATGCTTTATGCACTTCAAATCATAGGCGTTGGAAGTATGGGTGCGGAAAGTGGTGTCTTCAGCATAAACTTGCTGGAGTTTCAATATGGAGACCCTTAAACTGTGTTTTATCTTGTCACATTTGCTATGGGTTCAAAGACAGAGGTCAAATGTCAAGCTATGTCTTCTCTCAAATCGTTGCTTATTCTTTCAACAAGTAGGTTGGTGTTTGCTTTCTTTGCAAAGTTAGGGAATTTTGTCAAATTAACTATTTGATAATCTAGCTGGGGTGAGAACATAAGCTGTGCGATGTCAGCATTTTTTGTAACACAAACATTTAAATTCCTGTAAATGAACTGTAAATATATTTCATGATATATCAGTTGGAAAGCACAAATGAAGCACTTTTTTTTGTAAATCTGTATTGTGATGACATTTTTTTTTAATAGGATGAAAACAGATTAGGAGACTTTAGATGGTGATGTACAAATGATAGATGTTTGGTGTATCCCAATTCCCATACATTATCGTTTGTTCCCTATATAGTTTTAATAGTAAAACCACATGCCAGTAAGTGCTTAATTTGTGACTGTGATTTCCGGTGCTCAGCCCCTGCACTTAATTGTCAACACCGGCAATTATGACAGTCGGTCACACGATGGCTCTGTCTGTCTAATTTAGAGATGAGCACACCAACAGTGGTTTATTAATTCTACATACCTTAAAATGACTTACACCTGCAACCCAAGCCATAGCTTTAGGGGCCTTGAATAGTCTGAATGGGCACACTTGTAAGAGTGTGATGGCTAGTGGTTGTGGTAGTTCTGATTGGCACTGCTGGCAGGACCAAGTTGCAGTGATCTCCTGACGAGGGTCCTGGCACTAAGCATGGGCGAATTTTGCGAATTCGCGATACGCGAATTTGTGCAAATTTGCGGATTTTTTGTTTTTTTGCGTGTTCGCGGGGTTTTTTTGCGTGTTCGCAGGGTTTTTTGTGTGTTCGCGGGGCTTTTTGTGTCTTCGCGAGCCGCTTGCATAGCGAAGTTACCCATGCAGTCGTTTATGGGAGAGGGAGAGAGAGATAGATAGATAGATAGATAGATAGATAGATAGATAGATAGATAGATAGAGAGAGAGAGAAAGAGAGAGGGAGAGAGAGAATGAGAGAAAGAAAGAGAGGCCGGATCTCTGAAGGGCCAGATTCCTGAGTTGCCCCTACAGAACATACAGCTTTTTATTTTTAGCAAAATGCATATGAAAATTGTGCTGTAAAGGTCTCTTTTAGTTTAACCCCTCCTGACAACTCAAAATGGGTGTATTTGCCATCCTCTCCCTTCTTCCTGTTTTTTATATCTGTAAGTGCTTCCTGATGAGGTTTAATTCCTTGGACAGGTGCCTCGTTGCCTACTTGTAACTATTCTCTGACCCTGCTCCATGGGTCAGAGCAGGGTCAGAGAATAGTTGCAAGTAGGCAATGAGGCGCCAGGAAGCAATTAGCAGCAGGTGTCCAAGTTGAAGATAATTTGTTTGTAACCCTTTTGTAAAAGGTTACAAAGAAATTAGGTTCAACTTTTGCACCTGCTGCTGTAACCCTTGCTTGGCTGAAAATTCGTCCCCGCTGATTTGCGGATTTTACCGCGATTTCGCGAGATTCGCAGATCGCGAAATCGCGGAAAATCTGCAAATTCGCCCGCGAAACGGATTTTACGCCCACCCTTACCTGGCACTTATTTCTTTAAATTAAGCACTGGAGTGCGAATCTTGTTATTATTTCAAAGAAAAATATGCTGTCTTTGAATGATAGTGCGCTGCCACGCCATGGTTATGTAATATATTTGCATCAGTGTGCTCCAAAATGGACCACCTGCTACATACTACACCTTTACCACTCTCCAGCTCAATTGGTGTGGCTCATTTGCTATACAAATTCTCTGTGTAATGCCTGGATTTTTCACAATCCCTCTGACATCAGTGATGTTACATTAATGTCAGCCCTCCCACTCCAAAAATTGTTGCAGCACCACTGCTACAAATAGGCAATTTTGGGGCGTTTTGTATTACCTAGGTTTCATCTTAGGTTGAGTCCTAAGTCTGCTGCCTTTCCTTGCTTCTTGGAGATGATGGTCGTGCTTGTGGCTACTTCACAGATCCGAACTACAGTTACAGGAGAAACATTTAACATATAAACATTTACCTGTGGAATAACATGCTAATTGTTCTCGGGAATCAAGGATTTGTGCTGTTGTTGGTTGCACCATCCTCTCTTTTGGAACCGGTATGATTGCTTATGGGTTGCATATGCTTAAAGGATCGCTTCAACAGAAAAAGGAAAGAAGAAGCTCTGTTTTGGAATTATAACATTTAATATGTCACCCATAGACACAAAATCCTCATCACTAGTTGTCTTTTAAAAGAACAATGGTGAAATGAATAATATGGGCCCGATTCACAAAGGTAAATATGCATGTGTAGATTTACTCAGTGTCGATCTACTCCTACACCTAGGTGTAACTTTCCACTTTTTTGCTACTCAACATTTTTGATGGGAGATTTGAACCTAGATGTAGACCAGTGGTCTCAAACCTTTTCGGTAATGAGGGCTACTTCTGATCAATGAAAATCATTGTGAGCGACTGAAGGCTAAACAACTTGCTCACACCCATTTTCATTGACTTTAAGGCAAATGTCCATAGAACCAAATGGTATGCTCCGAAAAAATAATTTGACTCAGGAGACTATGACAGGGCTGCCATGTGTGTCAGTGAGAGCGTGGTCTTTGGGGATGTATGAACATGTGTGCGTACAAAATGTGATATATGTGGCTGGGACAGCCTGTGCAATATGCACATGTGGCACAAGACATACCTTTTGCCATATGTGGCACAGTTACATGTATAACACAAACATACAAATATTTTCTTTTAAATGGAAGAAATATAAAGCGCAGACAAATTGTCAAAATATGGAAAATTTCTCTGCACTTTAAATTTCTCCCACTTAATAACAATGACTGTATTTTTCAGTTATACATATGGCACAGGGTCCACTGGTCACTTGGAGCAGGAGGCCTGCTGTTTGTATATACAGCACTTTGAAATGGTAGAAAAATAAAATGAAGAGGTTTACTTAATCACTATGGTAACATTTCATTTTAGTTTTCTCCCATTTAAAAGCATTCAGGAACATCATTTTGTTTCACACTTCAATAGTGAGTACCTTAGTGCTTCAGTTCTTCACCTCTGTGCCCTAACCTGAGTCTTAAATCAGACTGAGCACTGCTTATTATCAGGCCTTGATATCTGCAGCCTGATGATAATGTAAAATAAAAACAGCCTTTCCTTAACTTTAAAGGGAAAATGTGACTCTGCTGCTATTTAAAAATTAACTCAAGGCTGTGAGTACTCTGACGATATCTGGGAGCTAGTGGTAGCCTGCGATGGACTGGTTGGGGACACCTGTTGAAGTACATGCCTCCACCCCACCCAGTTAAGAGGTGCAGCTTTTGAGGTGGATTTTTTGAGGTAAATCTATTACAAGCTATTTTTCATCTGTTGATACCAATCTCTACTGCCAGGCTGGATATCTCTCTGTGGTAAAGTGTAGGGAAATGTAATAAAGGTCATTATTTTAAAAAAACATACTAATATATAATAGCTTTGTTTATGTAAATGTATTCTATTTTGCCTGCCCTATGCTGCCTCCCAAGGGAGCCCCGTGGACCTTCGAGGAACACCATTATTGTTGATTCTGGCATAAAGGGTGTTTCCATAGTCCAGTCTGCTGGTTATGAGTGTGTGGGTGATGGTCTTTCTGGATTCAGAGTGATCCACTTGAAAGTCTTACGAAGAATGCAGAGGGTGTTGAAGCAGGAGGAGGGGACAGCGTTGATTTGTCAGGTCATGGTAAGGGAGGAGTTGCGTATGATGCCGAGGTTCTGGAGGTGGTCTGTGGGAGTAGGGGGGCTGCCGAGGGAGGAGGGCCACCAGGTGTTGTCCTATGCTGAAGGGGTGGTTCCAAGGACAAGGACTTCTGTCATCTCTGAGTTGAGCTTCAGACAGCTGTTGCTCATCTAGGATGCAACGTCTCTCATTCCTTCCTGGAAGCTGAGTTTGGTGGTGTTGGGTTGTTTTGTGAGGGAGATATTGAGCTGGGTGTCATCAGCGTAGGATACTTTGCTGAGTCCATGCTGTTTGACGATGGCGGCTAGTGGGGTCACGTAGATGTTAAAGAGGGTGGGGCTGAGCGATGATCCTTGGGGCAGTTGATCTCTGTGGGTTTGGAGAAACGGCAGTAATCTGAGTCTTTGGGTCCGGCCGGTGAGAAAGGAGCGGATCCAGTCGAGGGCAGTTCCCTGCATGCCGGAGGCGTTGTGGAGTCTGGTGGTGAGACTGTGATAAAAAACGTTGTAGAAGGCTGCAGAGACATCCAGTAAGATGAGGGTCCATGTGTGGCCTAGGTCGAGGAGAATGTGGATGTTGTCTGTGGCAGCGAGGAGGGCAGTCTCAGTGCAGTGGTTGCTGCGGAATCTGGATTGGGAAGAATCGATGTTGGAGTTGTCTTCAATGAAGTTCGTGAGCTGGCTGTTGACGATCTTCTCTGTAAATTTAGCCACGAAGGGGAGGAGAGAGATGGGACTGTAGTTTTTGAGGTCCGTTGGGTTTGCAGAGGGCTTCTTGAGGATGGGCTTGACTTCTGCACTTTTCCAGTCATCGGGGAATGTGCCGGATTCGAAGGTGGCGTTGACAGTGCGTCATAGCTCGGGTGCTATGGTGGCAGTGGCTCTGTGGAAAATGTGAGGTCGCTATTTGAACCATTTTGGATATTGGCTGCAAAAATAGAGATGGTAGCCTGCAACGAACAGCAGACCCTAATCCATGTATTTGCATACTCAAACAGGAAACTTTTATTTTTTATTTTTAATAAGGCAGCCACTTGACTTCTGCTTGCTTCCCCCAAGGTCACCCAACAGGTTTCACCAAGGATAAGGTGTCCTAAGGAGACACTCTCCTATTTGGGAATCTGTTACCACCTTCTTTGAGGTGTTGGTAACTGATCAGTGGTTTACAATTGCAATTGCAGTGGCAAATTACTGATACGCACCATTGCGACATGCAATTAAAAGTGGATGCCAGTTTCACAACTCCTGCTAACTGTTATTTTGAATGGTGCATGAGACCAGTTTTGAGATTCAGAAATGCTTGTTAGACATGCAGAATAGGTTTAGCCATTACACAAAAGCCATTTTGTGGTCACGAACCCTCTGGCTTTGTGAATCACATGATTTGCGATTGTAAAATGGCTTTGTATATCAGCCCCAAAGACTTATTACTGTAAAGGAGATCCCAAGAAGATGTGTTCCAAACTAGGTTCACTAGCGTCATTTGCTGGGAATCACTCATTTTCATGTTAATATTCTCCAGTATTCAGTGCCAAAATTCCTGACATGTATTTTGCATCTTCACAGGTACCCTGGAAATTCTAGTTTGGAATCATTCTACCTTTCATCATCAATGACCTCAGTGTCATCAACCTCTGCCACAGAATTCTCAGTAAGGTGTAGTAGTGGCTGCGTGACCATGGGCTTGATATTTATACCTACTTTTTTGATAAGCCTGCTTTTGTAATATATTCATTAAGCAGGTAATGCTAGCCTCCACTAGGTCTCACCATATATTGTCTCAGACTCAAAATATATCCAAGCACAATGGTTTGTTTTAGAATGGCATGCATCACCCCATCAATGTGGAGAAGTGTGGCTCAAGTGGTTGGAGTGGCAGACCCTGATGCAGAGGTCTGGCCCGGATCAGGGTTCAATTCCCCGCCTCGGCGGGTCTTGGGCTCAAATTCCGCCGGACCTGACAATTCTCGCCTCGGTGCCTATTCCAAACATGGAGTCCCACTCTGTAACTCTGGGCAATAGCTTGCTTAATCTCCACAATGGCCCCTCGCAGCGGGATGCCTGGCTTTCACCTTAGGGATGCCCAGTAATGGGTTATCTCGCAGTGGAATACCAAGACGGGTTCCCTAAGCAAGCGCTGGGATGCTTTCGGGCAGCCATGCGCTCTACAAATCAAATTTCATTTCAATGAGTCAAGCGCATCGCATGACGTTAGGCACATTGGTGCCATTAAACCATCTGACATCTCTGCACACAAAGGAATTTTGTGAATTGGTTTAGATCTGCCTACCAATTGGAAACCGCATGCTAGCCTGTCTAGAGAACCCATGTTAGGCCCAATATTCTTAAATTCAAGATTGAATATCAAAAATAACCCCTCCTACCTGAAGGAACAAATACAGGAAGGTATGTCCTAACCTTCATGAGACTCCTGAGCAACCTTTCAGGGATATAAATGCCTTTTTCAGCTGCAGCCCTGACCAGAACGTACAGGCAGAGGGCCCACGTCCTCCACCTTTTTCGAGACAAAATGGTGTCTGCAAGTGTCTGTCAGGCCGAACATAGGTCCGCTTAAAAGACACTTTTCATGTTCAGGTCAGGCAGCCAGGAGCTAGAGATGCGCTGAATCTGCAGGATCCTGGCTGCCTTATTCGCACTTTAGTAGGCTGAGGATTTCACAGCCCTGTGGACGTTACCTCCTCAGCCTGGCAAAGGTAACTTGAGGCCCCACCCACAAAGGGGGGGGGGGGGTCACTGATTGCCTCATACTTGGAAGCTTAAGTTTTAAGCCCTGAAGTCCCCAGAGCCAAGTGTCAATCAGTACATCTCATCACGGAGTGGGGTGGGGTCAGCAGTCTCACTGACCCTATCCCAATCTGTACAAGTGAGAGACGGCTGCCTTCCCTCTTTGGCTTCGGTCAGCCAATGAGGAAAGGCAGAAGTCCCATCCCACCAGGGACCTCCGAGGCTTTCCTCCCAGAGAGCTGCAGTGAAGGTAATTTTAGTTTTTTGATGTTTGGTCAATATGTGTATGTAAGAATGTATATATGTTAGTGTATTTGAGTGAGGGAGTGTTGTGATGGTGTGTGTGTCTGTGTGTGTGTGTGTGTGTGTGTGGGTGTGTGTGTGTGTGTGTGTGTGTGCGCATGAGTGAATGCATGGGTATGATAAGTGCGTATGTCTGCTACTGTGTGCCCCTCCGCCTTCCTCCACGCTAAAATCACCGGCCGCCACTGTTCCACGAGAACCCTGTTACCTGCTGAGGTGGCTGTCTGTTCATCCCAAAAGTGCCCGTAGCTGAACTGTAACATAAAAAGCCTACTACCCTAGCTTGTAGGGACTCACGATATCCATCCCTTCTGCTATCCTAAAATGGACTAGGTTTTTAAGAACCAGTCCTGAAGTTTTCATATAAATGAGGGGTTCAATGAATATCAGTGCAATTAAGCAACATGCATCAACTAAGGCAATGGATGTACCCTAATTTATGTGAGGGCTTATTCCCCACCAGTAAATATTCTCAATGTGTTCTTGCTTTAGAATATTCATATTTTATGTTAACACATTTGTAAAAGCTATTTTTATTTATTTTGCTAATTTCTACATTTTGTGCCATTTTGCTTATTTAGGGCCAGATGTCCTTAACACTAGTCACAAACGTTCTGTGACCAGTGTGGTATTTTGCGAACCAACCTATGTTCTAATAGGGCAGTTCGCAAAATCCTAAAGTGTAGTGTGTTGCAATTCAACCTACCTAATAAATATTCATGAGATAGGTTGCAAATTGTGACTCACTATGATTGGAGGCCAAGGCTGGGATGGTGCCCTGCTGCGGTCACCAGACCACGATGTCTATGATTGCTTTTCAATAAAGCTAACTTTTTTTGTTTTTTAATGTATCCCGTTTCCCTTAAAGGAAGTGGGTCTGCTGTTAAAAAGAAAAGAGTCTTTTTGTGGGAGTCGAAGGGAGGGAGGAGAGGCACTGCTACCTCTCATAAAAAAAATTTACATTCACAATGGGGACCCTTATTCTTTAGCAAATTGTTTAACACCTCTTTTGAGATGTTGGTAAAATATCAATGTGATTTTAAACATTGTTAGTTAGCATACTAATTCGATATTTGGAAGGGATGCCTACAGCACACCCCTTCCAAATACTGCATTATTATTTCTAAACACATTTACTTATTCAGAAACACTTTTTTGAACAGCTAAAAACTCTTAGTACATAGAAAAAAGTTTTATTTCCATTTGAAAACCCTCTAATTTACCCTTTGCACACTTGGCCCCTTATATTTTTCAAATCTTGCTCGATTTTGTCATGTTACGTTATTTATTTAATGTTATTATTGTTGTTTGCTTAGGTATGCTAAACATTGACTAAATTTGGGCCATGCTATCAAGGGCAAATGTGAGCCAAGAATGCCCTTCAGTAAAACTGGGAGAGAAAATAGGCCTGGGCACCAAAATTAAAGAGACCCCCATCACAGAATAAGTTAGCTAGAAAGTGGCCCATGCTTGCAAAATAAGGTCGCTTTGAACTTGTAAAGACCCGCTAATATAGTATTTTTCAAGATATGGAAGGTTGCATTGATTTGTGCCTGCTGCAGGCAACGTTAATTTTAATATCAATGAAATCAACAGAAAAATGCAGACCATAAAACAGGCCCACATACAGCCGGAAAACGGCACACACTGTCAGAGCAGCCCATCGGGCACAGCCTTATTGCCCTACAAGCCAGTCCGACCCTGTTAGTGGCCCTCCTAGAGCCGTGGTGTGTTTGAGCAGTGTGGGAGCTCAGCCACAGCTCACCTCTCTCCCACAACCCACCGGAATCTGTACAAAAATCTCTTTGATGATGTGAGATCTTTAAACTGCGTTTCTGATGCTGGTTGTCACCTAAGGTTTGGTCGGAAGCAGCCCACAGACGCACCAGGATGCAAGTTTTCACCTCCATAAAAGTTTGTAACTACACATGTTCTTTGTCACAATGGATTCACATTAAAAAGTGGATTTCACCAGGATTCTTCTTCTGGTAAACAATGGTACCTCCATTTGTGAAGATAACTTACTAAAGCCACTTTTCCCTTTAGATACAACAAGAAGTTGCAGAACCTGTTCACAAGGAGTCAGAAGACTATGGCGAATGAGAGTGCAGTCAGCAACGAGATGGGGGACGCTTCTTATGACATCACACATGAAGACCCATCACTGCCCCTGCTAGGGACAGGTAAGGCAAAGTAGATGGGCCTAGCACTGGACTGTCTCCAGCAAGTTTGTCAACATCTCAGGAAACAAGCACATTTTAACAATCCGGAAATGGCAAAGCCTCTTTGTTGTAATCAGTGAAAGTGTCCAGCATTGTATTCAACCTCGTGCATATTTGTGTAACAATTTGTAAATATTGGTGGACACTCAAAATGAAATTACAGGGCCACGATTCTGTGGTATCTACTATATCTTGCTATAATGCATTATAGAATTAATTTGTCTTTGTCAATGGTGGAAAACCAATAATGTATGATAATGACATTCGATGTATTTTATGGGGTGACATGTTTTATATTTTACAAACGATAATTAAAGCCAAAGCAAAGTCCCCCATGATGTGCATTTTTATTATTTATATAGAGAAAGGGCATCCGAGAATACTTAAAGAAAGTGTCTGACACACCACACTAAGAAATGCATTACTGTATGAAATGACCAAAACCACTTGAAACAATGAAAAATATCTTCATAATCTAAGCAGGACAAGACAAAAACATAGAATGACATCAGCGTTTATTTTAACTTAACATACAGCATAGATGAGGATTTTTTTTTTTATTGTACGGTTAACATGCATAAAAATAGTTCTAACTTTTGGGGGTTGATTAAGTGAGGAATGGCACAAACTGTTCGTGCACATTTTTGAAGATGCAAACATAAGACGTAAGTATATGAGTCGTTACTCTATTGCTGACATCGTAAATTGTAACTAAGGTTCAAAAGTTTAAACTCCCCATATTTTGTCGATATAGTGGATAGTTATCTGTTACTTGTATAAAATCATCAGTTGAGCTAAGGTGTTAGTTTAACCAAAGCTGCCCAGGACCATTTTACAGCTGTTGCAGCCACAAACAAGGAGTGCATGAAGATAAAAAAACAACAGGATACAACTCTCATAAAATGGCTGCATGCCAGAAATTATGCAAAAACCTAATATTTATGGTAAATTTCCCTTGCCAAAAACGTTTTTGTTGGAAAAAGTCACTTCTTATCGCACAACATTTCTTCAGCTTGTGAAGTTGATGAACAAGAAACATTAGTGTTGATGGCGCGCAGAGTTACCTGCTCAATTTACCATACTCACCTGGCCCCATAAACATACACACTTTGAACAGGTAATCCAGCCTTATACCATTCGCCAATCAGGAATTTTAATTTACTTTAGGACTTGTACCTATACACATTCGCTTACCAATCCTTGTCACCTGTATTTAAGTCCTAAGGGATCAAAGGTGTTAGAATAATAGGTAGAAAAATAACATTTACCCTCATAAATAACCACAGACTCAGGAAAAGTTTAAACACTTAATCTATTTAAATTCTTATTTGCACGAGTCCACAAAAGCTTAATGAGAGAGTTTTCAAGCAAGAATATAATAATCAATATGAGGAACTGTAGAAATATTGTAAATGTAAATGTATTTGTAAAGCGCACTGATACCCCGGCAAGCAGTGTGTCCTGGCGCTGTACTCATACCGCTAGGGAACCCGTCCTGGCTTTTCCCCGTGAAATGTCCACTCCTGGGCATCCCCGGGGTGCAACCAGGCATCCCCAGCGCTGTAGGGGGCCGTTGTGGAGGCTAAGCAAGCTATTGCCCAGAGTTGCAGCGTGGGACCCATGATTAGAATAGGCACTGAGGCGAGAATATCCAGTCAGCGGAATTTATGAGCCAGAGACCCGCCGAGGTGGGAATCGAACCTTGGTCCCTGGCCAGAACTCTGCATCAAGGTCTGCCGCTCTAACCATTGAGCCACACTCCTCCACTCCATATTGTGAGATTTCTACCTGGGAAAGGTGAGAAAGGGAAACAATACAATGAAATACCCACACAGATTTATATTTACCTAGAATGGTGTGAAGACCCACCCTGGCCACGGGCTGGGATAAAGGACAGGGCTCCCGATAATTCAGGTGCCAACAGGACAGGACAGGTGCAGATCAGTGCAAGACAGGTGCAGACCAATGCGGATCAGGACAGGACAGATTCAGGTCAGGACAGGTACCCTCAGCCAAGTGCAACGCCAGCGTCACACCCCTCTCTGCGGCTAACAGTCGGACCCTGATTGGGTTATCTATTCTTCTCCCACAGCAATTTATCGATTCTTCTGACAGAGCGCTCCGCCAGCAACTCTGCTCTCGATCTCCTATTGAGTGCGTTGGGTCAGTGACAGGTCAGCTATTCGGACAAGTCGGACAATCTAACTAGCTAAGCCTACGTTAGTTATACTGTTTTCCAGGGCAATGTACCACCCCCTGGTGTTGTAAATTCATGTATTCCCTTGATTTGATTGGTCAAAAGGCGAGGAGAGGTCATCACATCATACCAGTATGAGATCATTTAATTCACTAATAATTATCACGTTCTCGCCCACAATTTACTTTCCCATGTTTTTATTACACCCAGCATTATTGTAGCAAAAGATATACAATTTATAACATTTTATATTATTCTTTGCCTCTGGAGAGTTCATGGGGTGAGGTTCCCAGGGGCATCGCAGGCAAGACTGTCACTGGCATGGTTTCAATGCCACTGCTTGAGAATTCTTGAACTTCCTGCACATGCGCGATAAGGCTTTCAATATGGAGTTACATTCACTCTCCAGGCCCAAACACGAGCTAGCAGCAAAGTTAAAGAGAAACAATTTTAGAACAAAGAATAAATGAATTCGCTGCATACCACTTATCTCTACTCTATTCCCATTACTCTATTTTAACTATATCATCAATAGTTCAGCAGAACATACAAAGTTTAGTTAGAGCAGAAGCAGGTGCATTAGTATGTGAAACATGGAACGGCCATCTTAATTCTAGTGCGCAGCTGCAAGAATTTCCCACCAAGCGAAAGATATGTCACACCACGTGAGTGTGGCAGACGCATGCGCAGTACAGTTCCCGCGTTTTCGGCGGCCATATTAGGTCACTCGAGTTACTGTTAGTAAAAGCACATAGGTAAGCTTCCCCTAGATACTAGAACTGTCGTGTGGTGCAATAATTATTAAGACAAACATGTTGATTAATACATTATATGTTATTCTGAAAGGGTTGAGTCCGAGCAAGTCTCTTTACGTATGAAACCTTGCTCCATCAATCCCCTCTTTGATGATATTTTATATCATCAGTAATTACAGATGCCAACTTTTAACATTTTCACAGTTCTATTTCTTCAAAGATTCTATTAGGTCTTTTCTCGTTATTCATTTGGAAGTTTTTCATTTTCTTATATAAATTCCCATTAAACTCTTCAAGCTCAAGTTCTTCAAAATTGCTTTTGTTTCCTTTCTTGTTTTCTTTAAATGTCTTTTTGTTTCTGCAACACTTGCACCACATTATTATCCCAAGAATCAGTAGGGCTATTCCCATCATTGGCATCAGTATTCTACCTATAATACTTTTTCCTACGTTAGCAAACCAATTACCTATAGAGGAGAGACCATCAGTTAGTCTCTTCCATGCACTATCAACTTCCAATGGTTTCAATTCTTCTTCCAAATGAGTAATATTTTTGAAATACCTTCCAATTTCAATACTTTTGTCAGATATGTAAGTGCAACAATGTTGCGCTTTCAACATTCTACAGACTCCACCTTCTTTTGCCAATAATATATCAAGAGCAAGCCGATTTTGTAAAACCATTGATCTGATCAAAACCATTTCTGTATTGATCAGTAAAAATCCGCCAGCAGTGTCAGTCTATAAACGATGCATCACTGTGGACAATTTACAAATTCTTTGAGTATTCAGAATTACCCCCACTGAAGGTATCAATGTACTAAATATGTCACCTACAATTTCCGCAAAACTAGCTATTTTATATCGTGTAAGTTCATTATTGTCTTCATTGCTTCCAGTGATTCTTTTTACATGGTATATCTTTGGGGATACTATTCCAAAATAGCAACTCCCATACCAATGATCAGGCAATTTAAAATACGCCTTGTTCCCACACATATAATAAATTCCCGGAAATACTTGTTCAGTTCCATCTTTGAAGCCCCAACCCCCAATTATCAGAAAATGTTGTTCACATTCACTGGATCCAATAAATATATTATTATATTCTGTTTTTAACCTTTGAAGACAGATTTTCCCTTTCTTTTCAAAATGCAGAGACATAGCAGCCTGAGTTTTGCCATTTGCCACAAAATCTTCCCTTTCAGCCCATTTTGGGTATTTTAGGTTTTGTTTCTTTGGCCTTTCTATGGAAATCCTGTCTTCTCCACTAAATTCAAAAACACTTTTTCTTGCTCATATAATTTACATGTTTGATTTTTGTTATGTGGTTCAGCTACATCTATTTCTTTCATTGTTAGGAAAAATTCACCAAAGAACTGTGCATGTTTAGCACTAAGGACAGGGTTCATGTGTCTACATATAGGGATCTCAGAAAAATGTACATCTATGTTAGAATAATAATATTGTAATTTTCCAGTTCTATAAAACAAACTAGTTATAATACTAGATGAAATACCATTTGTTAATGATAAGTGGTGATAAGTCACCCCTTCTGCTACTGACGTTGGTAACTTCATACAAACATAACAATCACTAATTTCCATTGTTTTTACATAATGTACTAACAATTTAGCAAATACATTTAGAACTATTTTATTTTGAATTCTACTACAATGTAATTCCATCTCATATGGTTTTTCTAATTCTACTCTACTTTGTTTAATGCCATCTACCTTATCATGTGTGTCTATTTCTTCATGTGAGCTAGTGCCATTTTGTCTATTTTCACTCATTATGTAAGGTATAGCTATCGTCAGTCCTATCCATACTACAAGTACAATCACTATACAACATGTTCATATTCTACAGCATGTTGTTATACAAATTCTTTTTGGGTTTCCACCAACATTATAATCAGCCATTTTGATTAAGGAGACTTAACCCCTCTTTGTAACTTTTACACAGACTTTTAACCTGTGAAATTTCTCTTTCAGGTTGGTCTCACTTCTTCATCAATCTGATCAAAATTAATTTGCGATCACTTTCATCACTTATTTCAAATTTTTAGAAATCTTCAAGGATGACATAGGTCCATTCAGGGCCTTTGAATTTATTATTCAGTCTTTTCAATCGTGGACTTCTCCTTCCTGGTTTCTCTGTGGATGGTCCAGCTTGGCTTGATATTTCATTTACTTGTTCTGGTTATTCATTTATTGGTTTAAGGCAAAATGTCAGTCTTGTAATAAACCCAGGCCACTTATCTCCCTTTCTGAGCCTTTTAGCTGGCACTGTGCTTTGATTTTCTTCAGATGCTCTTTTATTTTCATCCAGTTGTGGCACATCTTGTTCAATGTCGTCTTCTAAATTCCTTTCTATCTGACCTTGTCCAGGGCTTATTTTTGTCAGTTCTGCCTAGATGCGTTCTTCAAGACTAATCTGACCTAGTTCAGGAGTTTGCTGAATTTGACTTTGACTTTGATTTGGTTTGCCTTCTTCTTCCTGAACACGTTTTTCTACACCTATCTGGTCCTGCTCAGGTCTTTTGATTTCTTGATTGTCTTCCGCCTGAGCTTTCGCCTGAATACCTGTCTGTCCCTCCTCAGACTCAGGAGTTCTGGTTGGTATTTCAGATGTCTGAGTATATTGATCTTTCCTTATCTGATTCTCCTCAGAATTACTATTGGCTTTGATTTCTGTAATCTGAGTGCGTTCTTCTATTCCTGACTCATCCTCACTACCACTCTGTCTATCTAAATAGGTTTGACTTCTGGTTCTTATGATTTCTTCAGGCATGTCGACTACTGGAGTCCATTCATCCTGACTGGTGCTCAGTTGTTCCTCATTAGCTACTTCAGGATCGATTTCTTGGGACCCTTTAGCTGTACAACCTTCTGCTTCTACTTCATCAGGTTCTGTCACTCTTTTAGTATGACTAGCATGGATCCAGTTTGGAATTCCCTTGCACTTTACAGCTGTGGTGGTAAGCAATATTACTTGCTGTGGCTTTCCCCACCGCGGAGCTAGGCAAGATCCTCGGGTGTGTTCCTTTATCACTACCCAGTCACCTGGATTCAGATCATGTACTGGAGTTGATTGTCTGGCAACAGCATCTTCTCCAACCTGGTGAGAGATAGAATGTACTTGATCAGCCAGTACTTTGCAGTACTCTAGCACTAAATCATCAGTTATATTTATCAGCTTGTGTCCTGGTACCCACGCTTGAATCATTGCTCTTCCCATGAGTATCTCATGGGGACTCAAGCCTGTGTTCTTGTCTGGAGGGCTTCTGAGTACCATCAGAACAAGAGGAAAAATCATCAGGCCACTCCAATCGGGTAGATTCATAAATCCTTCCCAGTCTTGACTTGATTGTGCCATTCAGTTGTTCTATCACTCCAGACGCCTTTGGGCGGTATGTACAGTGCAGCTTTTGCTCAATTTTGAATTCTTCACAGATCAGACAAATTAATTCATTATTAAAATGAGACCCTTGATCTGATTCAATCGTTACTGGAAAACCAAACCTAGGAGTGAGCTCTCATAACAATAGTTTGGCTACAGTTAGGCTAGGGTAGGCTTCCCTCAATTTTGAAAATAGGCAGACAAAGACAAGGACATATTCAAATCCTAGACAAGGGGGCAGTTGAATGAAATCAAGTTGTGGCCTTTCTAATTTTCCCAGGGCAAACTACAGTTTTTCTACCAGGATTAATTTGATGACAAATTAGGCACCTCTGGCAAAGACTCTCCGCTATGTTCCTGAACCTCGCATTAAACCAAGTTTGCCTGAACAATAGGATCATTACATCTCTACCTATGTGGGTGTCTCCATGGTACATCCTAGCCATAGGAGCAAGCATACAGTTTGGTAACACAGGTCTACCATCCAAGTAAACAATAACACCATCTCCAACCCTCCTTTGACAGCCTATCCTTTCCCACTCTTCCTTTTCTTTTGGTTCTGCTTCATTTTGAAAGTCTCTCACTTCTTCCCACGTTCTCACACCTTCAAGCAACATAAGTTGGCAGCTGTTTCCACATGCATCTATTTTCTTGTGTATAGCCATTCTGTGTTTAGCACAATGTTGGGCTACTTGGTCAGCATAACGATTACCTGCTGTCACTCTGTCGTTTCCAGATTGGTGAGCAGCACATTTGACCACAGCCACTGCTTTTGGTAATTGAATCGCTTCAAGCAATTCTTTCAAATAATGTCCATTTTTAATAGGAGTACATGAAGAAGTCATAAACTCCCTTTGCATCCAAAAGTGGCCAAAGTCATGCACAACCCCTTACCTTACAGGCTATCAGTGTATATGGCCACTTTCCAGTTTATCCCAATTTTGCAAGCTTTTATTAAAGCAATCAATTTGGCTACTTGTGCAGACTTGACCCCAGGTAAATAGGATGCTTTGACTATGCCACCTAATGTGCACACAGCATAAGCACTGCTCAATCCTCCTTCCTTGTGTTGCATGCAAGAGCAATGTACAAATAACTTATACTCTGAATTTAAAAGGGGTTTTTCCTGTATGTCTGGGCGTGGTTTAGTACTGTATTCTGTGAGGTCGACACAATCATGTCCGACTTCTTATTTTACCTCTTCAAAATCTGAATCAGGTAACAGTGTTGCTGGGTTATGGGCAGTATATCTGGCAATTGTCACATTTTCTGCACCTAAAATGACTCGTTCATACTTAGCCGACTAGGAGTCAGATACTGAGTGTGTTTTCTTGTCAATAGAATCACAACTGCATGTGGAACATACACAGTTACAGGATGTCCCATAATGATGGACTCATTTTGGCTACCGCTTTCAGACATCCCAGTAAAGCAGATGCCACAGGATTCAGTGTGTAAGCAAAAACAATTCCCAACAGGTATTATGTGAAGACAGTTTTAGAAATGTATGCAATATGCATTACAAGAAAGGAAGAACCAAGGAGTCAATTGATTTTTAAAGAAGGTGGTATTATTTACCAAGAAGCAAAGGGGGGATATTTCACATGACAATACAGTTAAAGCAGCACTGTACAGAACGGATCATGTGACAACCCAGTGACACTTGGTGCAAGGTGCTATATACAATTGGTGATGGTGAATGTGCAAGTGCTAAAAAGAGCAGCGTAGTCGACGCATGAATCAAAGTATTTACATCAAATAATGGCTCCACAGAACAAATTGTAATCACTCAAAATACAATTATTTATGTAGAAGCACAAAATGTGATATGCGTCGTATACCCAGGTAACTGAGCGAGGGTATAGGAAGTCCGGGTGGTCGCTCATTGGTCGAGGACTGATCGTTAGTCAGGCACAGCAAGTCCCGCCCGCTGATCGGATATAACTCAGCGATCAGTCCTCGACCAATGAGCGACCACCCGGACTTCCTATACCCTCGCTCAGTTACCTGGGTATAACTCACTGTTTCCATTGACAACCCTGTCCTGATGACGATCCCGACTAAAGGGGATCGAAACGCCGTCGACAGCTTGAATTATGCGACTGTAACTGGGGCAGCAGGGAGAGGCAAGAGACGTGTCTTAGTTACAACAGGTAGTGGTTTTATTTTTAACAAGAGCTGATCGGTACTCCTCAGTCTTACACCAGACGTTCTTGGGGAACGACTCCTTTCTGCTCGGCTCTTGGAAAGAACACCTTCTTCCCTTCTTTTCTTTAGTGTCCGTCTTCGTTCTCCCCCGTCAGGCTCCGTCTTGTCCTCCTCACCGTCGGTATTTTAGAAAGAAACAGGAAAAGCACGTTAGAATCACGGCCTTTCAGTTGTATGCCCAATCACCCGGGGTGACGTGAAGTAGGGGTCGACATGTGCACCAAACAAACGGTCGGGACTAATACAGGGTAAGAGGCTCGTGAATAGGTGGGGATGTGATTCAAAGGTGCAAACGCCTTGTGATTAGTGCAGGGGTGAAGACCGCTAGCGCCGCGTTCTCCTCCCCACCCAGCCCGCTATACGGGAACGTACCTCGCGAAGCCACGCCCCTCCGGGGGAGTGGCTGGGCGAATCGCGATGTCGGTGGCCTCCGGGCTCCGCTGCTTCCTCCCGTCTTCCACCGTCAGCTTCCTCTGGTCTCGCGCCGATGACTTCCTCAGCTCTCTCTCCAACGACCTCATCCACGTCCGCTCCGGCGGCTTCCTCTGTTCTCACCGGCGGCTCCTCCTCTCCAGGTACGCTGACACCAGGGATCGCCTCCTGCTCCGCTTCCGACTCCTGCCTGCTGTCTAGAGATGCCGCCTGGCGCTGTGGTCCCTCTCGCAGACGCTGGAACCCTTGGGGCGTCTCCTCTTCCTCCGTCGAATCGTCCTGTAGGTTCTGTCGCTGCAGTCTCCACTCCAACGAATCGTCCTCCCACCACTCTCCGTCTTCTTCTTCTCTGCTCCACGCCGCACCGCTCCTCCTGATGACCGCTCCTCCGGTGTATAGACACACCTGGTCGGGCGCAGCCTCCTCTTTTAAGGCGGAGTCCGGCCACTCCTCCTCAGTTCCGTGTATCCAGTTAAAGGGGCCGCCGTCCAGGTCCTCCTCATCACAGCTATAGCGTTCTTCAACTCTGTGCCACGAGGGTTGCTCCGGTGTGGGCTGTGGAAAGAAGAGGGGGGGGTCACAGGTTACATGAACTCCAGGGGGCCCCTCGGGCACCCCCTTACAGCGACGCATATCACATTTTGTGCTTCTACATAAATAATTGTATTTTGAGTGATTACAATTTGTTCTGTGGAGCCATTATTTGATGTAAATACTTTGATTCATGCGTCGACTACGCTGCTGTTTTTAGCACTTGCACATTCACCATCACAAATTGTATATAGCACCTTGCACCAAGTGTCACTGGGTTGTCACATGATCCGTTCTGTACAGTGCTGCTTTAACTGTATTGTCATGTGAAATATCCCCCCTTTGCTTCTTGGTAAATAATACCACCTTCTTTAAAAATCAATTGACTCCTTGGTTCTTCCTTTCTTGTAATGCATATTGCATACATTTCTAAAACTGTCTTCACATAATACCTGTTGGGAATTGTTTTTGCTTACACGATATCTCCCATCCCAACAAGGTCTATGGGTTTTCTCCTGTTGTTCTTACACAGGATTCAGTGTAGCAGAAATATATGCCCAAGGGCTTCGCATCAGGCCATGAGTCTGGATCGGAACTGAAAGTGCACAATTGTCTCGTGCATCACAGAACAGTGCAAATCCTTTTGAATAGTCAGGCATTCCTAATGCTGGAGCTGAACAGAAACAGTTGGGCAATTTTGGGAAAGCAGTCATGCTCTCTTCATCCCATTCTACTGGGTCCTTTGCTCGTTTCTTTGTCATCTGTATCAATGGCTTTGCTAGGACGGCAAATCCCACAATCCACTGTCTGCAGTAACCTACCACTCTGAGAAACATCCTGATCTCTTTTTGTGTTTGAGGCAGATTCATATTTCTAATTATTTTGATTCTTTCTGATCTTACTCTTCTTTCCCCTCTTTCTATCTGGTGCCCCAGATATTTTACTGAACTGGTACAAAATTGTAGCTTCTCAGGTGACACCTTTTGTCCACCTTCGGCCAAATGATTCAGTAATGGAATTGTGTCAATAACGCAGTCATTTTGAGTCTTAGACGCCACCAACAGGTTGTCTATATACTGCACCAGGGCAGATTGTTCGGGCAGTACCAGAGATTCAAGACATTTTTTCAAAATCTGATTAAAAATCGATGGACTTTCTTTGTCCCCTTGAGGAATACAATTCCAGACATAGACATGCTCGTCAAACTTGAACGACAATAAAAATGTACTGCCTGAATGCAATGGAATGGAGAAAAAGGCATGGCATAAATCAATTACAGTGAACCATCTGGCTCCCCACGGTATCTGATACAGAATCACTGCAGGATTTGGCACACCTGGAAAACATGGGACAAAAATGTTATTTATTTTTCGAAGGACTTGTACGGCCCTATATTTTCTGCTCGGTTTCTTTATGCCAATTATAGGAGAATTCCATGGACTGCTCATTATTTCTTTTAAAATGCCTTGCTCAACCAAGCACTATTTCTGCTGCAACACCTTCTTTTATTTCTGGGCTCATTTTGTACTGTCGAATATTTGGGTAAACTGCACCTTCTTTCACTATCACTTTTATGGGATCGACAATTGCCATTAATCCTACTTCTTTTTCAGTAAAATCCCACACATGAGGATTTACGGTATTTTGCAGCTCTTCTGGTAAATCTTTCATAGTCAACTTTTTGATTTCAGTTTCCTGCTTGGCTAACATTAATTTATAAATTCCATCTTTGTCTGGGGCCTGAATTTCAACACCACTTGGGGTGCAAAAGATTGTGCAGTTCATTTTGCACAGTAGGTCCCTACCTAAGAGATTTACTGGACTGGAATCACAAACAACAAACTTATGCATTTCTTTAAAGTTGCCAATTCTCACTCCCATGGGTTCTGTAACAGGGGTCCTAATTTGTTTATTAGAAACGCTAACTACTTGGATCGCTTCTTCTGAGAGGGGTAGGTTTGGAACATCTGCTGTTCTCACAGTAGAACGGGAAGCACCAGTGTCCAACAAAAAGTTAACATTATTTCCCTCAACTTTTCCTTCAATATATGAACCTGTCTGAACTACCGGCAAGGATGCGCCAAGTATGCATTCCTCTTCCTCCCCTCTCAGGCACCGTCAAAAACTATCTTCTTCGAAAAATGTATCTTGCTAAACAAACTGTGGTGTCTCTGCTTTTTTTCTACCACTTCCCTCCCAAGTTGTGGTATCCAGACTGTATTTTGCTTGACTCCCAGAATCTGACATAGGGGCAAGGGGTAACTGGTTTTGTATTACCTGTTGCTGCTGTTTCCTTGATACCTTTTTCTATTTTGAACATTATTACTTTGTACAGCCTTACACTCGTTCTTCCAATGCCCCAATTTTCCGTACCTGTGACAAGGAAACTTTTCCTTTGCCTCTTCACTGTTCATTCTTCCCTTGGTTTACCTCCACTTCCTTCTCCTTGACTTTGATTATTTTTCAATTGATTCAATTAGAGTTCCTGTTGCTCTGCTAATTTTACTTGTACCCATTTCGTCTATTGTAAATTTTATCCCCACAATACTTTCCATATTTTAGACTTTCATCAACAGACTTTGCCTGCAAGCGTATTTTATGATCTTTAATCATTTGTGAGATTTTTGGCCTTAATCCGGACACAAAACAATAAATAACTTGTGTCATGTCCTTTGTATCAATATTTTCCAACTCACTGTACTGCTTGAATACCTGTAAAAGGCTGTAGTAATATGCATGGACTGATTCATCTTTATTCTAGGTAGTTATGTCTATTCTTGTCCAATCTGTCTCTTTTGGAGGTGCCTTTCCTTTCAAATATGTTAGTAATTGATGGTACTTTTTCATAACATCGTCTGATGGGGCTCCTGTCTTTGGGTCTTTAAGGTACTCATCATTGGGCCAATGTTATTTTACATTCTGTCCACAAGTCTGCAGGAACAACAATGTCGAATAAACCATCTAAATCTTTTAACAACACTTTCGAGACCTTTACAAACCTTTCGACTTGTCTGTTCCATTCAACAGGTTTCCCTCGAAGTTATGGGAAATCATTTGTAAATGACAAAATATCCTGTCAGGACCAAGGAACATGTACATAATCTCCTCCTGTCACTTCTTTCATTGGGCACAACCTTTTCACTTTCACAGGTTCTTTTAGTACATATTCGGAAGTAGTGCGATTTGCCTGAGCTTCCTCTTTTTTCTTTGTCCATCTAGCTTTCCATCTGTCTAAATCACCCCATTTTTGAACAACAACAATAATTCTTTTATTTGTAAATTTCATCCAGACACATTCAAGTTTTCTAAATCTTTGTCAGAAAATTCAGCTCTCTAAGGTTTCTGTAACACTTTAGATTTATCAATATCGATTCCCATGTCAGAGGCCAAACTCCTTAATTTTTCATGAAACGTTTTTGTATTTCGTGTAATGCTTCTACATATAAATAACAACTCTTCATCATTGAATGTGTTCAGTCGTTCCAAACCCACATTCCAAGCAATCATTTCTTCTAATTTAACTCTTAATTTAAAAATGTCTAAAACCTTTGGCTGTGATTTTAGCTTTTCTATATCTCAGGTCCATCTTTCTATTTCTTCTGGGGTTACTACAGTGGGACTTCTCATTCCTGTAGATGTTTCTATCTGTACTTCTCTAGAGTTTCCGGAAGTGTTTTTCCTGATCGAACCCTATTAGGTAAATACATTAGGGAAATCACTGACTCGCACTCACTTGCCTGGTCATCAATTATCAAGGGTTCTTTTCTTGGTTGCACTGCAGGTGTATACAAAACAGGAGTCTTAGGACAGGGTTGTTTGTTTCCATACAAGGGAACACCAGGACCTATGGTTACCAGTATTGTTAGGGCTTCAAGACTAGCAATTAACTAGGTAATTTTCTGGATTAACTCACTTCTCTGTTTATTTATTGCTTCTTCTTCCCTTTCATGTAATACTTTTTTTAATGAGATTTCATGTACAACTTGCTGAATCAGAGGTATTTTTCAAGAACGGGGTACTTGGGTTAACTCTAACTGTTTCCTCATGATAGGGGGGGCGGATTTTTCATTGACAAATCCTCTAGGTAATCATCTTCTGAGTCACCACTAGTCATTACATTTCTCGTCTTTTCTGTGCTTTTGCTTCCTGATGGCTCTTCTAGGGTTAATACAGGATACAATCCTTCCACTAACATGGACTGTCTCCATTTCTTCATTTGTTTATCTCTTGTCTCTCTCCGAAATCTGGGATAGAATTTACTCCAATTCCTGTCACTTCTGGGTCTGTCTCTCTCAAAAGTCTCTGTTTCCATTTCTCTAATGCTTCATACTGGGTTAATCTAGGACTGGGATCTAATTCATTCATGCGAGTTCCTAAATTGTACAAAATTCGATCATTAAAGGTACCATTTTCTGGAAATGCCAAAATGCCATCTTCCTTAGTGTACTCCATCTACTTTTCTAAACACACACAAGTGTGGTAGCCTCTTTCTACCATCATGTAGGATACGGGCGTATTCGGTGGTGGAATAATAATCCCTTTTCTTGTTTTAATATTTTTATCCTTTTTAATTCTTTATTGTCTTGAAAAACAAAATTGTTCTCTTTTCTCCCTACATAATATAAGGCCTTTCTCGAATCTTTTGTTCTCCAGCAAATCCTAAATATTTACTATCAGGACGATTCCCTATAACTGCTGAATCTAAATGCCACATATAATTTGTGCCAATAAAATTGACTTTGTAGTTAACATCAATTGTTTACTTAAATGCTCTTCCAATACTAGCACGTTTCTTATTTTCAAGAACCAATCAACAATTAGAATTCAAATACATTTCAACCAATAGTTGCACAGCTTTTCCTGTGAGACTAGTTCTCACACTCCTGGTCTCACCCTCCTTTACAATTATTACGTCAGCTACACACCTGCTGTCTCAATCAATACCAGTGCGGCTCTTTGTGACGTCAGCGCAGGCCTGGACTGACTCCCTCCTTTGCAAGGTAATACGAAACCTAATTCCTTTCACTTTCAAATGCAATTTTTATTAATTAAGAGCATGAAAACAATCGCCACTGTGCTTAATTGACTAAATTCCCAAGGAAAGATACATTTCTTTTACTGGAAGATGGCGGCCGTGTAGAACGGCTGTGTGCGATGAGGTGGTGGGGATGAGCGTCTAATCCTGGCTGCAACCGCGAATGCCGAATGCCGAAGGGAACCGTAATACGGCACAGAAACACGGCTGAGCGAAAGTACACTTCGGGAACTTGTTTACAAGAGCTCATGAATTAATTGTTGAATAACGGTGGAAGACGGTGGAAGACGGTGGACGACGGCGAGATCAGCGATCGACTAATGTTCCTGCCTCTTACCTGCCGCGGTTCCATTGGACGTCTGCTCCGGGAGTTAACGTTAGCGGTAAGAGCAGTGAGAGGCAAAATCTACGCAGAGGGGAGGTGCTCGGAGCCCCGAAGTTCGCGGAGTCAGCAAAGCAGACAAGCGATCCCTGCATCAGCGAAAAGCGAAGTCTATCTGGAGGGGAATAGCACGGAGGCACGAAATCCGCGAAGCCATCGGGGCAGACTGGAGGTTCCTGCATCAAGAGGAGGCTACCGAAGCCGGGGTGTGAGCAAGATCAAAAGTCAGAGAGGAGGAGTCATGGCGCCGAAATTGAATACTGCATCAAAAGCCGCCGCGAAAAGAAAGCAGCTGCTGAAGCAGCAGCTGAGATGCAGGAAGAAGATATACATCAGACGAAGCAGACGCCCCCGGTAAGGAGACATCAACATGGGGGTAAAGTTAAGCTGGCAACAACCCCTATTATCGATATGCTAGCTAAAATGGGTAAAGAGAAAAACTTTAAAGCTGGTGCTGTGGATGTGGAAAAGGGGCAGGAAAAGGAGGCTGTAGAGGCCATAACAGGAGCGATTGCGGAGGGGGGGAGCGGTCATACCCCCTATTTTGCCAGAAATAAGCGTGGAACCTCTCAATAGCGCAGCAAAGACTAGTGGCTCAGACTCAAAAAAGGAAGCAATAGAGGTTCAGGAAGAGGCTGGTGAAAATACGGAGTCTGAAATTTTGAGCCCAAATGAGACAATGGTTATGAAATCTGCAGCTAATCAAGAGGGTATTGCGGACAATATAGATAATCTGGTGAGCTATCCCGGCCACGAAAAGCCAACTGATAAGGATAAGGATAAGGATAAGGATAAGGAAAAGCCCCCAAGCGAATGCTTTTTTTCTGTCTCAGAGGGTGGCGAGTGGTCAGAGGATGATAGCTCAATACAGGAAGGAAGTAATCTGGATTCAGAAAGTGAGCCTGAGCATGGTCCTCCTGACCCTTATGTATCCACAGCTAGACCGCCTGCAGGGATTAAAATCCAGTAGCTTAGTTGGGATCACTCGTCAGATTCTCCTTTACTTGGGAGCCCTCATGGGGATGCCGCACAGATGTCCCTTTTAGAGGTGATACACAAGGAGATCCTTGCTCATAGAGAAGAGACTCGCCAGGATAGCCGTAAGGCGCAGGCAGCTATTAGAAAGATGCAAGGCGCTGTAAGGAAACTGTCTAAAGTGTGTGTCAACCTAGGCGACCGAATATCAAACTTAGAAGAAAGAGTGGTCTCAACGGAGGCTGAGTCGGCAGCAGCCACTACCAAGGTGGATGACCAAAGCGCCCAGATAACGGACATACAATGGAAGCTGGAGGATTTGGAGAATCAGCAAAGGCACAATAATTTTCAAGTCCTAGGAATACAGGAGGGGGCTGAAGGGTCTGATATGAGAGCTTTTGTTATTAGGCTTTTTGAGCAAGCTTTTGTCGATCTACCAGGTTGGAACTGGGCAGAGGAAATATAGCGAGCACATCGCACTCTGTTTAAACCAAAAAAACATGCAAAGGAAGCGGACAAGCCTAGAGCTATATTGATATTCTTGGGAAATTTTTTATTGAGACAAGCAATATCGGAAAAAGCGAGACCAGACACAAGAAAAACAGTTGGGGAGATATTGTTTTTTGTCAGACCAGACTTCTGCCATATAACAGTTGAGAGACGTTGGAGATTGAGACAGCTGATTTTACCTTTTGAAGCTAAAAAGATGCAGGCTTATTTGGTCAATCCGGCGCAATTACAAATAATTAATGCTGGCAGAACATTGTATTTGACGTCGGAGGTGAAAGCTAAAGAATATCTGGACTCTCAAGGGACCTAAGCATGATGAATAATAATGTGGTCTGATATATCGATAAGTCTTGATAAGACGGCCAATAGGTTAATCTACTATGCCCCCTGTATGGTACTATTGCTATTTGAAGTGTGGTGTGCGGTTATCTTAAGGTATTCGGTTACGAAGTTACTAAGTAATGGCAGTCTATTATCCAGGGCATGGATTTTTTTTTTTGAATGATTATGAGAAACTTTCATCTCCACCACTTCAATCGACTCTCCATCACGTGCACAGACCAGGTCTGAGCGCCTCATTTGAGTGGGTGTGTAGGTGGTGGGTGGTGCTGGGGGTGGGTGGGGGGTGGGTGGGAGATTGGTGGGAAGGGAGGGGGAGGACGGGGAGGGAGCAAAAAGCAAAAAATGAGTTGTTTCGGTATGTAAAGGTTTTTGGCCTCAGTCAGAGAGTAATATTAATGTCAGTTGATAAATCAAGATTTTGTCTTCTATACTATTTGGAAAAGAAAATACTAGATTATGTCACACATTAAAATCTGTTCTATTAATGTCGCTGGGTTAAATGATTGGAGAAAGCGTCAGAGAGTGGGTCACTTCGCGAGATATAACAATTTTGACATTCTATGTGTGCAAAGGGACGCACCTGCCATGGGCGAATAAAAATCTATTAAATATAAGGGGTTACGAGATACTGGCCTGTTCATCACAAACCTCAATGGTTAGGGGGGTGGCTATCCTTGCCAAACAAAATCTGGGAGGGGCAAAGAGAGTGAAGGTAGATAGCTCAGGAAGATGGGCAATAGCAGAATTGACTCTTGGCTATACATTGTGTACTGTGTATGGCTCAAATTTTGATGACCCGGAAGTCTTTGATATCCTAGAGGAAGAACTGGTAGACTGGCCATCGCCGATCATAATGTGTGGGGATATGAATGTCTCGGTCGATTGGAACAGGATAGGTAGCTACGCAGGATCTAAGCCAAAAGTGTTCAGGGCGCTTACTTCACTTATGAGATCGCATGGGCTTGAAGATGTGTGGAATGCGAAATATCCTACTGAACCGGACTTTACCTACTTCTCTTTCCCGCATCGGAAATACTCTAAACTGGACTATTTCCTTCTCTCCTCAGATAAGCTCTGTAAAGTCAAAATAACGAAACTGCCTAAATATATCTCTGACCATAATCCACTGATTCTAACCTGTGTGGTAGATAATGTAAAAAGGCGGCAAACGAATTGGTCATTTGAAAGAAAGCTTCTCGCTGATGATAGATTTGTGAGACATATAAGGCAATGGAAAAAAGAATTCTATGAGATGAATCGGTACAGTGCCTCTCGCAATACAGTCTGGGATACGTTTAAGGCGTCTCTGAGGGGGGAGACAATAAATTGCTCAGCCAGATTGAGGAAGGAAGATAGGCTGAAGGCTGAAACTCTGATTGGGGAGTTGGGCATAGTGGAAACGCAACATATTACAGAGATTGGGCAGGGGGCTGATGGTCAGGCAAGTTTAAATAGAATTATTACCATCAAAGCGGATCTCCAGGGGATAGCGGCACAGAAGGAGTCTAGGGAATACCATTCCTCAAGGGCAAATCAATATGAGACGGGGGAGCAGGCAGGAAGCGTGTTAGCACTCCGGATTAGGCAGGAGAGATCTAATAATCTGATATCCAGTATACAAGAAAATGGGACCGAATATACCGAACCGGAGGAGATTCTGAAAGTTTTCCAGACCTTCTACCAAAAATTATATGATGAAGAAGGTGGGGGGGCCAATACAGAGCCCAACTCTTAACCACTTGGATGCTAATGACAAGGGTAACTTGTCATGCACTGCCCATTCATTTCAATGGAAATCTCATTATAGGGGCCTCAGTCCCTTAGCGTCCAAGTGGTTAAAGATGATGGCGCAAAAGTAGATGAAAGAAGTAGGGAAATATTGGAATGTGATCTGACTCTGACGGAGGTAAAGATAGCGTTACAGGAACTAGCTGCTGGTAAAGCCGTGGGACCTGATGGGATTCCCCTCGAAGTTTATAAGTGTCTAGAGGAGGAAATTGCCCCATTTCTGCTGGATCTATTTAATGGTATAGTATGCTCAGGGTCAATTCCGGAAACTTGGAAGGAGACTAACATTGTCATATTTCACAAAAAGGGCAAACCCAAGAATAATCCAGGATCATATCGTCCGATTTCCCTTATCAACTCAGACACAAAACTATATTCCAAGGTCTGGGCTAAGAGGCTGGGAGGGATCATTGGTCGGTTGGTTTCCCCGTGGCAACATGGGTTTGTACCAGGTCGTGGCACCACAGACCATATAAGACGTGCTATAGCCCTCTTTGATGCCCATGCTGCCAAGGGAGAAGATATGGCCATGATCCTTCTCCATGTTGAGAAAGCATTCGACCGTGTGACCTGGGAATGCTTATGGGGGATCTTGGCTTGAAGAGGATTTGGAAAGAAGAGCTTGAAGGCAATTAAGACAATTGCGAGGGTTATGGTTATGGGTCAAAGTTCGGATAAGATAATAATCAGAAGGGGAACCCGTCAAGGTTGCCCCTGTTCCCCGATATTATTCTCGCTATATATAGATCCTCTAATCCAAAAAATCCTGAAGTCGGATCAGATCATTCCGGTGATACTTAATGGCCACACTACCAAACTCCTGGCATAAGCCGACGATCTGGCAATTATTACAACCGCCCCACAACAAGCAATGGTTGAGATATGCCAATTGGCTAAGGATTTCGGGGCACGGTCAGGGTATCGCCTGAATGAGGAAAAAACACAGATCATTTGTACGAACAATATTATCAAATCGGATCAAAGATATGTGGACTCAGCAGTGTATCTGGGGATACGGGTGAACGCCAATGTTAATAAGATCATCTCGGATAATTATCTCCCATTGATAGAGTCAATTGAAAAGGAGCTTAAGAGGATAGACGTGCTACATCTTTCATTGATCGGTAGGGTAAATGTTCTGAAAATGACTATGTTCCCTAAGCTGCTCTACCTTTTCCATGCCATACCATTGCTTTTGGAAGAGGGGACAATTAGGAAGATCGAAAGAACATTTATCCGATTTATTTGGCAGTATGGGAAAGTTAGAAGGTCGATTGCACGTATGTCTCTACCACTCGAGAGGGGTGGCCTGGCGATGCCCAATATCAGACTATATCACTGGTCATGTTTGCTAGTGCAAATGAATTTATTGTTTCAATATGATTCAGGAACAGCAGAATCCCCGCTCAACGCTCAAGCTCTCCCCACTATCTTTGAGCTTCTAGTAGGAAGGAAGACAGTGGGATTGCTGATGTGTGAGGTTGAAAGATGATACTACAAAAGAGCCAGATATAAGATTTTGATGGGTGCATGGGGAACTTGGAAGTTGTTAATGAAATTTTTAAACATTCAAAAATTCATGCTAATATTGACATATGGAAATCGAACATCTTTGCCCATTTAGGCCAAAATATAAATAGTCGTCTCTGGAGGGAGCTGGGAGTTAAGTGTTTAGGTGATGTTATATTAGGTGACGAGATTCTTGGCTTTAATACACTGCAACAAAAATTTGGGGTCCCATCTAGTCAATAGTTATTATATGCACAACTGGCGCAAACAATCAGATCATTTAGGCCTAGGCTTTCTCCCTCGTTGAGCTATCCAATAGTGGAATATTTGAAAAAAGGAGGTAGTAAAATTAAAATAAGCTACAATAATCTGCTGCAGGAGCTAGATGATGATATGGAAAAGACAGAAACCACCATAGCTCAAAAACTGGGTGACCCAGATGTGGACCTAGATCAAGCCATAGTATTAAATAAAAACATCTTTCGCTCCTCAAATTTAAGGGCTCAGCATTACAAGACACTATTTAATTTGTATTTTACCCCATCAAAATTGTTTGCCTGGGGAGTAAGGGATGATAGATGCCCTAGGTGTAATTCGGGCCCAGCAGATTTACTCCATATGTTTTATAATTGCCCGAATTTAACACCAATTATCAAGGAGATACAGATATTTTTGGAGGGGTTGCTAGAACAAAACATCATTCTATCCCCTACGGTGATCTTAGTGGGCATCGATGGAAAACTGAAGGCAGAAGGTGGGGCGGAAGCCCTAGTTTTTTTATCTGCGGCTATACTACGTCTATTAATTTCAGCTGGATGGAAAGATACCTCAGCACCCACCTTCCAACAATGGTTCTCAAGGTTTTTAGGAATGCATAATATTGAGGGAGTGCTTATATGATTTTAAGGGGAAGAGAAAACGGGAACTGGTAGGAATATATGGGCACCAGTTAGAAAATGGAGGGAATCTAGACACTGAAAATGTAAGATGAATGTGTATAGGATGGTCGGGTTCTCATACATCTTCTGTCTATTATAATGCATGTTTTAATCTAGTTTGTCTCTCCTTTTAGCCAAGCCGCTTTTTTCTACTGTTTTTTCTACTGCCTTTGTATTGCCGATTATGTCTCTATTTATTCTGATTATTTATTCTGATTGTGTAATGATTATGTAATGAATTGATATATGTAATGAATTCTTTCTACCTTAAATACCTGAAACCTCTCAATAAAAATAAAAATAAAAAAATATAAAAAAGGAAGTAAATCCTTTCCGCTTACTCTTCGCTCACTACGAGTAAATCTCTTCCGCTTACTCTTCACGCAAGCATTAGAGAACCTGTTATTCCTTCAGGCTTTTCCTTTGTAAGTGATATAAGGCCAATGTTTCACCAGCGAACCCCATTGCTATCATTTATTCACACATTTATACAGAAATCCCTAATTAGTGCTTCAAGTTCTACCTAACTTTACACACTTTTACATCTAAGCAAGTGACCTCATCGCAGTGTGGCTTCCATTTACCACCTGCTATTCCATGCCCCCGGGGATTCCAGACAAAACACTTAACAATATGAACGGGTTAAGGTAATACATAAAATCAATACAAAGTCAATAATCAATACAAATAACTAACTACCTATCTTAACTAAACCCTAACCACTACTCTGCTACCAAAGAAATACTGATGGTGCGCGGATTTACCTGCTCAATTTACCATACTCACCTGGGCCCATAAACATACACACTTTGAACAGGTAATCCGGCCCTATACCATTCGCCAATCAGGAATTTTAATTTACTTTAGGACTTGTACGTATACACATTGACTTACCAATCCTTGTCACCTGTATTTAAGTCCTAAGGGATCAAAGGTGTTAGAATAATAGGTAGAAAAAATAACATTTACCTTCCTAAATAACCACAGACTCTGGAAAAGTTTAAACACTTAATCTATGTAAATTCTTATTTGCACGAGTCCACAAAAGCTTAATAAGAGAGTTTTCAAGCAAGAATATAATAATCAATATGAGGAATTGTAGAAATATTGCGAGATTTCTTTTAGACATTGATACCTGTGAAGGGTGAGAAAGGGAAACAATACAATGACATACTCACACAGATTTATATTTACCTAGAATGGTGTGAAGACCAACCCTGGCCACGGGCTGGGATAAAGGACAGGACTCCCGATAATTCAGGTGCCAACAACACAGGACAGGTGCAGATCAGTACAAGACAGGTGCAGACCAATGCGGATCGGGACAGGACAGATGCAGGTCAGGACAGGTACCCTCAGCTAAGTGCAACGCCAGTGTCACACCCCTCTCTGCGACTAACAGTCGGACCCTAATTGGGTTATTGATTCTTCTCCCTCAGCAATTTATTGATTCTTCTGACAGAGTGCTCCGCCAGTACCTCTGCTCTCGATCACCTATTGAGTGCGTTGGGTCAGTGACAGGTCAGCTATTCGGACAAGTCGGACAATCTAACTAACTAAGCCTACCTTAGTTATACCAATGTACCACCCCCCAGTTTTGCAAATTCATGTATTCCCTTGATTTGATTGGTCAAAAGGCGAGGAGAGGTCATCACACCATACCAGTATGAGATCATTTCATTCACTAAGAATGATCACGTTCCCGCCCATAATTTACTTTCCCATGATTTTATTCCACCCAGCATTATAGTAGCAAAAGATGTACAATTTATAACACTTTATATTCTTCTCTTCCTCTAGAGATTTCATGGGGTGAGATTCCCAGACGCATCGCAGGCAAGACTGTAACTGGCATGGTTTCAATGCCACTGCTTGAGAACTCTTGAACTTCCTGCACATGCGCGATGAGGGTTTCAATATGGAGTTACATTCACTCTCCAGGCCCAAACACGAGCTAGCAGCAAAGTTAAAGAGAAACAATTTTAGAACAAAGAATAAATGAATGCACTGTATACCACTTATCTCTACTCTATTCCCATTACTTTATTTTAACTATAGCATTAATAGTTAAGCAGAATGAACAAAGTTTAGTTAGAGCAGAAGCAGGTGCACTAGTATGTGAAACATGAAATGGGTATCTTAATTCTAGTGTGCATCTGCAAGAAATTCCCACCAAGCGAAAGATACGTCACACCACGTGAGTGTGGCAGACACATGCGCAGTACAGTTCCTGTGTTTTCGGCGCCCATATTAAGTGACTCAATTTACTGTTGGTAAAAGCACATAGGTAAGCTTCCCCTAGATACTAGAAATGTCATGTGGTGTAATTATTAGTAAGACAAACATGTTGATTAATACATTATATGTTATTCTGAGAGAGAAGAGTCCGAGCAAGTCTCTTTAAGTATAAAATCTTGCTCCATCAGTGTAAAACGTCTCTTCTTTTCCCATAACATTTCTCCTGCTTGCAAGTTTGATAAACAAACTTCATAAATTTGCAGGCAAAATATTACATTTGTACGAATCGCGTTCAAACATCTACCTATTAACAGGTTATATCTGTTGAGTAACCACCTCTTATTTCGCTACGTCGTTTTTCAATAAACCAAAATCAGAGACACCTTGTGGCCTATTCAGAAAAGTAAATTAACATGTGAGTAAATGTGGACATGGATGGATGTCTTTCACCCCCTGAAAGAGGGGTATGAAGTCAAATTAACGAGGCAAACTAACTACTAGTAACTGTTAACATCTAGGTGGCGGTCTCTCATTGGGCAGAGGTCTCCCTATGGTAAAATATAGGGAACAATTAAAAAAAAGTTAATTTACATTTTTAAAAAGTAAATATATTTGTATGTCAAATATTATTGTAAAATAATAATATATATTTTTAAAGTTGAGCAAAATACAAATGTGCAACAGCGCTAATATTTTGAATTATACATTTAAAAATATTAAAATTAAATTACAATTATGTTTTAAAGATTTATTTTTTTTAAAAGCATCTAACGTAGAATATTTATATTTATTATGTAGTAAACATTTCTAAAAGCTACATATGGAATATAATTGGAATGAATCAAATTAAAATAGTTACATTTAATTTTAAAATTAAAAAGGTTGTTATATATTTAAATATAAAATGGATCTATTTTTTAATGTATATATCATTTTTAACATTGAATTAAATGAGTATATCATTTTAAAGGTCTAAATAATTTAATTTATTCAAACACTATTTACCATTGTGTTCCATTTTACTTCTCTGTCTCCATTATTGTCCATGAGAGGATGGTACGTTAACAGTGGTTGGCCAAGTGTGCTTCTGAACATACTCCAGCCTTGAGCTGCACCACACATACTACTGTTTTGAGTCTATTTTAGTGTAGTGACTTTAAAAGTGCATTTTGTGGCTAGGGTTGTGATTATTGTTTTGTGGGGGGATGCATGTCCCTTCTTAAACTCCTCCTTAACCCTTCCAAACCCCTTCTATTTTGTAGTACGCCTTCCCCATTTTCCATCCACTGCATCTTCTCTCTCCTACATTCAATTCTAAACCGTAGGTGTATGTGTGACAGGGGGGAGATCCCGCCACATTCAATCAATCAATCAATTATGACACTTGTATGGCGCGCTACTCACCCGGAAGGGTCTCAAGGCGCTGGGGGGGGAGGGGTATGTTACTGCTCGAAAAGCCAGGTCTTGAGTTGCTTCCTGAAGGAGAGATGGTCCTGGGTTAGCCGGAGGTGGATGGGGAGAGAGTTCCATGTCTTGGCTGCCAGGTAGGAGAAGGATCTTCCGCCGGCGGTGGCTCTGCGGATGCGTGGAACGGCGGTGAGGGCGAGGCTGGTCGACCGTAGCTGGCGGGTGGGCGTGTAGAAGGTCAGGCGGTTGTTGAGGTACTTGGGGCCCAGGTCGTGCGGAGCCTTGTGTGCGTGGGTGAGGAGTCTGAACGTGATCCTCTTGCTGACGGGGAGCCAGTGCAGGTCTCTCAGGTGGCCGGAGATGTGGTTGTGTCAGGGGATGTCCAGGACGAGTCGTGCGGAGACGTTCTGGATGCGTTGGAGTCTTTTCTGAAGTTTGGCTGTGGTTCCGGCGTAGAGGGTGTTTCCGTAGTCCAGTCGGTTGGTGACGAGTGCCTGGGTGACCGTCTTCCTTGTTTCGGTGGGGATCCATCGGAAGATCTTTCGGAGCATGCGCAGGGTGTTGAAGCAGGATGATGAGACAGCGTTGACTTGTCGGGTCATCGCGAGGGAGGAGTCCAGGATGAAGCCCAGGTTACGTGCGTGGTCCGTTTGGAGTGGTGCCCAGGGCAGGGGGCCACCAGGAGTCGTCCCAGGTGGAGGGAGATAATCCTAGGATGAGAACTTCCGTCTTGTCTGAGTTCAGTTTCAGGCGGCTGTTCTTCATCCACTCGGCGACGTTTTTTCATCCCTTGATGTAGGCTGGCTCTGGCGGTGGCTGGGTCTTTGGTGAGGGAGAGGATCAGCTGTGTGTCGTCGGCGTAGGAGAGGATGTTGAGGTTGTGTTTGGGTGCGATGGCTGCGAGGGGGCTGATGTAGACGTTGAAGAGGGTGGGGCTGACTGATGATCCCTGTGGTACGCCGCAGATTTCCGTGGTCTTGGATCTGAACGGGGGGAGGTGGACTCTCTGGGTTCTTCCGGCGAGGAACGAGATGATCCACTCCAGTGCCTTCTCCTGGATTCCGATGTTGCTGAGGCGTTGCACTAGGGTGCGGTGGCAGACAGTGTTGAACGCTGCGGAGAGGTCCAGGAGGATGAGGGCCGCTGTTTCCCCGGTGTCGAGCAGGGATCTGATGTCGTCAGTGGCTGCGATGAGGGCGGTCTTGGTGCTGTGGTTGACGCGGAAGCCGGATTGGGAGTGGTCGAGGGATCCGTTTGTCTCGAGGAAGGCGGCAAGCTGTCTGTTGACAGTTTTCTCGATGACTTTGGCAGGAAAAGGAAGAAGCGAGATGGGGCGGAAGTTCTTGAGGTTGGTGGGGTCCGCTGTTGGTTTCTTCAGGAGTGCGCTGAGCTCGGCGTGCTTCCAGTTTTCCGGGAAGGTGGCGGTGTTGAAGGAGGCGTTGATGATGTCCCGGGGTTGGGGTGCGATGATGGAGTCGGCCTTGTTGAAGACGTGGTGGGGGCAGGGGTTGGTTGGGGATCCGGAGTGGACGGTGTTCATTGTGCGGGTGGTGTCTTCAGTGCTGACCGGGGTCCAGGCGTAGAGGGTGGTGGAGGGGGGCGTAGGTTCGGTGGTTGGGTGCGTGGTTGTTGCACCGAAGCTGTTGTGTATTTTGGCGATCTTGTGGTGGAAGAACGAGGCGAGAGAGTCGCAGAGGTCTTGCGAGGGAGTGATGTTGTTTCCGGCGCTGATGTTGGAGAGCTCTTTGACGATGGTGAAGAGTTCCTTGCTGTTGTGGGCGTTGTTGTCCAGTCGTTCTTTGAATGCTGTCTTCTTGGTGGTGCGGATCATTTGGTGGTGTTTGCGGGTGGCGTGCTTGAGGGCAGTCATGTTGTCTGTTTATTTATTTATTTATTTATTTGCGGGTTTATAACGCGCTTGAATAAACTCCCGAAGGAGTATCTTCGCGCTCCAGAAACAACAGTGGCAAAAAAAAGGGGCAGTTAATCCTGAACAGAGATTAATATATGATTAAATCTAGGCCTAGCTGATTAGGCCTGAAACAAGAAAGTTTTCAGTTTTTTTCTAAAGGCAAAGTGGTCCGAGCACTGTCTCAGCAGAAGAGGAAGTTTGTTCCATAATGTTGGGCCCACCATCTGTGGTCTGGTTGTTGCGCCAGGCTTTCTCGAGGGTGCGGCATTTCTTCTTGGAGTTCTTAAGTTCGTCGGTGAACCAAGAGGCTTTCGTGCTGCTGTGTCTGCTGGGAGGAGTCTTCAGTGGTGCGAGGTCGTCTGCACAGTTGGTGATCCACTGTGTGAGGTTGCTGGCTGCTTTGTCGGGGTCTGTTGTGCTGTCGGGAGGGTTCTGGATGAGGGAGGTGGTGAGCTGGTCGGTGGTGATTTTATTCCAGTTCCTCCGAGGAGCCTGTTGCGGGTGGTGGTGGGTCGTGGTTTTTCCGGCGCTGAAGTGGACGCAGCTGTGGTCAGTCCAATGAAGTCTGGTGGAGTGGCTGAAGGAGATGTACTTGCTGGAGGAGAAGACTGGGTCCACCGTGTGGCTGGCGTAGTGGGTGGGGGTGCTCACCAGTTGCTTGAGACCGAGGTTGTCGAGGTTGTCCAGCAGGGTGGTGGTGTTGCTTTCCTTGTTGTTCTCCAGGTGGAAGTTGAGGTCCCCGAGGAGGATGTAGTCAGCGGAGGGGAGGGCGTGCGGGCTGATGAAGTCTGTGATGTCTTCGCTGAATTGTGTGCGTGGTCCCGGGGGTCTGTAGATGCGGGTGCCTCTGAGTGTGGTCTTGGGGTCGTGTGTATCTGGAAGTGGAGGTGTTCGGCGGCGGTGAAGGTGTAGTCGGAGCTGGTCGTGATGCGGATGGTGTTCTTTTGTACGATGGCAATGCCTCCTCCAGTCTGGTTGACGCAGTCCTTCCGGGTGATCTTGTATCCGTCCAGGATGGCGATGGCGATGTCGGGCGCTGAAGAGGCGTTCATCCAGGTTTCCGCGAGGAAGGCGACGTCTGGTGATGTTGTGTCGAGCAGGTTCCAGAGTTCGAGGGTGTGTCTGTGGACGGAGCGGGTGTTGAGCAGGATGCACTTGAGGGGGTTGCTGCTGGTGCTCGGCTTGGTGGGTGCGGTGCAGGTCCGGAGGCAGGAGTATTTGCAGGCTTGGCAGGTAAAGGGTCTGTGGGTGCGCCTCGGGGTGGCTTGGTAGCAGGCGGGGGTTCCGCCGGCGTTGAGTGCGTTGAGGGTGCCGGCGTCGTAGGTCCGTCATGTGGCCTGGAGTCGGTGGGGGCCAGGTGTCCTGGCGCTGGGCGCGGTCCAGGCGTGGACGGGCGTAGACGGGCTTACCTTTGGCGCGCCTTCGCATGAACGCTGCGCATGCGTGCGGACTCTGCCATAAATGGCGTAGTGGAAGGAGTGGAGTGGGAGGGAGGAGCAGCTGGGAGGCGGGAGTGGGGTGGCGCGGGGAGGGATTGGGGTACAGAAGGCAAAAGGGGGGCCGGGCCGCAGGAGAGCAGAGTCAGGGAGAGGGGAGGGCGAGAAAAGACGGCGAGAACGAAACAAAAACAAGCACTGGTTGCGAGCCGGTAGGGAGACCGGGCATACTCACGGAGAGCCGCGCGGCGGGTGGAGCAACCGTCACCGACCAGGGTCAGGTCAGGTCACAGCTCCCCATCGCGCTGGAACACCTTAAGTATCCGAAGGGAGGGAGGAGCAGCTGGGAGGCGGGAGCGGGATGGCGCGGGGAGGGGATCAGGGTACAGAAGGCAAAGGGGGGGGGGCGGGGCCGCAGGCGAGCAGTGGCAGGGAGCGGGGAGGGTGAGAAAAGACGGCGAGAACGAAACAAAAACAAGCACTGGTAGCGAGCAGGTAGAGGCAGGTAGGGAGACCGGGCACACTCACGGAGAGCCGCGCGGCGGGTGGAGCGACCGTCACTGACAAGGGTCAGGTCAGGTCACAGCTCCCCATCGCGCTGGAACACCTTAAGTATCTAGAGGGAGGGAAGAGCAGCTGGGAGGCGGGAGCGGGGTGGCGTGGGGAGGGGATCGGGGTACAGAAGGCAAAAGGGGGGGCGGGCCGCAGGGGAGCAGCGGCAGGGAGCGGGGAGGGCGAGAAAAGACGGCGAGAACGAAACAAAAACAAGCACTGGTAGCGAGCAGGTAGAGGCAGGTAGGGAGACTGGGCACACTCACGGAGAGCCGCACGGCGGGTGGAGCGACCGGCACCGACCGGGGTCAGGTCCTTAAATGTAGGAGAGGCAGAGACCTCCGCACGTAGATTAGCGAATAGCATTTTCTAGTACATAAGTGGTATTTTCAAGGCACCTCAAAACACTGGTGCGGCACACCTCAAGAATTGCATTCCCTTTCACAAACCTTCCAGACATCACAGCTCCTGCGGACTCCTCTTTGCACATATTCCATGCGTACGGAAAACCAGGTCCAGCCATCGAGCTTTCTCCAACACCGCTTCTAAAGAATGAAACGATCTGCACATAAGAGAATCCTCCTCACTTCCTGAATTCCATAAGAAGCTGAAGAACTGGATTTTTGAGTAGCTCCACAAGGCCATAGATTTTGCTACACTCACACCAGCTCAGGGACAGGATACTCATCCTGGTGATAGTCTAATCTATAAATCTGCATTACATAACATAACTATTGCAGTACTGCTAAACATCCCAAAAAGTGCAGTTTGTAAATACGCCCCATTTTGTGTATTTGTACCTGGTCAATGCCCTTTGACTTCATCATATTGATTGATTGATTGTGTTGAGGGGTAAAATGGGCATTGTCCTACCACATTACTGCCTCTGGTGCATCCCCTTCTGTACATCCCAATGCCATCTGTTCTAATGTCAGTCCACTTCCGTAGTCCTATCATTGTAAGCTTAGGATTTTGAGTTTTTTGAAGGGACCTGTAACCTCTGTCTGAGCAGCAAGGCACATAAAGCCAGGATCAACAAAAACTAGACCAACACATCCATATAATTTACATATAGTCTGCACACATGTATGGCTCATACCATAATATTAGTTGATATGTAAAATAACATAAAATTACACTATAGGTGATTGACTAACTCTTAGAGTGTAATACTGCCAGTGAAAGGCAAGTGATGCCATGAAGCAACATTGCTATATTTAGATATGCTGTAAATATACTTTGTCCCCTTCTGCAGATGTTTTTGATACAGAACCTAGCAAATGAACTAAACCAAGGTCTAGCTGAGGAAGTATCTCAGATGAGAACAGGGCCTATTTCATCAACATTTGCTTTAGCTCAGAGCAGGGCCTAACACCTGTTTCTATGCATTTGCACCGTCTAAAGTGCATAAATAGAAATCTGTTTTCTATCATGTTAATCAATGAACTTCAGAAAGCACAGCTGGGAAATAGAGAGGCCATCCCTGTTCACTGTTTCCACATTCATGTATTAACTCAAAGAAATTCTGAGTTATATGTATGCACTTAAGAGAATGCATAGTAGCATTCGATATTTCTCTGAACCAAGGTATTTTTACATCATTCAGCCCCAAAAACTTCAAGATCAAAAGGAAAGCTCACGCTAATGGTACCCAAGCTCACAAAAATCTGCTCATTCGATTGCCCTCTCGAGCAATATCTCCAAAGTTTGAAACAAATTACCAATATAAATAGGATGGGCATCATCCCTGCTAACCTTCAAGAAAAAACTGAAAGCACACCTACTTACTAAATTACATGGCACATGTACACCATAAGACATTCTCAATAGATTCCTCATCACATCCATGATCATTCATTCCCCCAAAACACACTAGCTAGTGGTGCTTTTTCTCCAACCAGTTGGATGTCAATCCCCTCAGTCATAAAAGTGAAACCTCTGTTCCTACGTCAACCATCTTTTGATCTCTTGGGGTGCAGAGTGTCATTTTATTCTTGATAAATTCTTTCAAAATGCGTCTCTGACTCCATATTTGTTACCAAAAATGTACTAATGTGCTCTGTCTCTTTAAATGGGTTCTTGTAAGCATTATAGCATTATAGAAAAAAAAGTCTAAAATAAATATTGTAAATGTATAGGATCTCAATAGACAGAGCATATAGCTATAACCAAAGCCCCTATTCCAGTCCTTCGTTTTTACACCATGAACTACTCTTTAGAAATATTTGACCTCTTCGCTGAGGGCCTGATTCACAAAGAGCGTCCGCATTCATGTGGGGCCTCCAGCATAAGTGCGGAGACTCTTTGTGAATCAGGTCCGGAGTTTGGAGGTGGAGCCCCATTGATTCTCAAATGCAATCTTGATTTCAACTAGTTAACTTTACATCAGGTTTATAATTAGAATCACTAGCACAAAAGATACAAGGTTAAATTGAACTAAGTCCTACACAAACGTTGTTATACTTCGATCCAGCATATGATAAATCACCTACTCAAATTGGTACAAATCACACTATTCCCCTATGATAATTTTTTCAGTGCTGAAGACAGGTTGAGCAATTCCAACATCAGCTTTTTCAGTTTTCAGCTCCTAAGACCATCTGGAATTTTTGTGAAAATAAAGAATGTTATATTAAAAAGATTCTTTAAAAATATTCTGTTAATTAAGAATCAAAAGCCCAAACTCTTCATTTCTTAGCATTGGGTTAGCCATAAGGAAGAACACATGGTAAAAAATGCCACAGTGTCCACAATATGACATCAGCTCTGTCACTAATCATGAGTGAAGCCCTTCTATGCCTGATCCTTGTCCTAAATTTCTTCCCATTCTGCTTGGTACTGCCTCTGGATCACCTGCTCCTCCCACCAGCCCAAATGCAAATTTGCATTTGCACCCCTTGCGGGCAATTAATAAAGGTGATCGCACGTATCCAGTTGCGTGCCATTTTGAGAAATTCCATAACAAAGACGGTAAGGGTCTCACCTATTATGTAATAGATGCGGTGGCCGCAGACAAACGGGGCGGGAATAGGGAAAAGAAACTTAGAAAGCGAGAGTCCTGCTTTATAATAGAGTTGAACTGCAAAAATACCCAGAAGGGTTGAATGCAGAAGAAGATCTGTACACTCATTAGTAAATGTTGTAACATTTCTGTCTCCTACATGATGAAAAACAGTAAATAGATGAGGTTTCAATTCACGTGGTTTAGATTGGAGAAAAAGGGTTATTTATATGCAGACTGGGATCGAGATAAGTCAGGACTCCGAGTAGCCCAGATTTGTTTACACGATTTTCTTTTATTAATTCGTAGGCTGAAGAGTGGTTAATATGAGCTTATTATTGACACACACAATGTAATGTAAGCGACAATGCCCACTTGGGCTGTACAGAAAAAACCATATATTTAATATTTAATAGCAATTTTCAATTCAAAAAGTCTTTATTTCGATTATTCATCTTAAAAGACAGAAATATAATAAAATACACAGTTCATCTGATTACACCTTAAAACTTATCAATATTAATTTGCCTTATCATAGTAAAAATATAAATACCTATATTTACACTTTAAAAAATTCATTTAAGAATACTCGTGAATAACTATAACTAACTTTAAAGACCCCCTATATTTATTTCCTGGATGGCCCAAGACCAGCTGAGGAACTTAGCAACCCCTATGACTAATATGTCAGTGCAACCAGTTTTCAGTAGCCTATTGGCGACCAAAGCAGAACTGGTTCCCAAATTGGTTTGAGCCTCATGCTTCGAGGGTGCTGGTAGGCAGGACAAACATAAAGGAGGTGGCCAATATCTTCGGTGTGCTCAGGACAAAACAGACATTTATCTCCTATACCTATTGACCATTTGCAAGTAAATTTCCTGAGTGGGAGCGTCCCAACTCGGAACTGGGGATAAAGCTTGCGGCTCTAGGCTTCATTATTAGGTTCCAGTAACTTTCCATACATGGTTCTTCTTTAATCTCATAAAAGTCTCTAGTCAGGGATGAGCCAGTCAAAGCGGAAAACCTCCTGATTTTAATGAGGTTCCAGTATGCTGCACTATATGCTACTTTAGATGGAAATTCAGCAGACTCTGGACTATCCCACAAATGCCTCATCCCCATTTCAATAAGCAGAGATTTAATACTAGTTAACCATGTTATTTTACTGGAACAGTCCAGGCCCCTAACTTCTGTCAGGCCCCTAGCAAATAGATGTAATTCCGGGGTGATCCAGAGCCTTCTCCAGAAGGCCAACATCCTATACCGTGCAATATCCTCTATTGCATGGCAGTCAAGGTCTAGCAGGAGGGGGATACGAGGAGCAGATTTGGGGAGACCCATGATTGATCTTAAAAGTTTGTTCTGGGCTATTGCTAGTTGGTACAAATGACATGCTCCCCATATCTCAGCCCCGTATAGGATTGCGGGGATGACTTTTGTGGAGTACATTTTGACAACAGGAAGTATGGGCTTAGTATGTGACTGCCTATGTTCCTTTATTAGTACTCCAGCTAGCAGCGAATGTTTCAACACCAATAGCTTCAATTGTGGCGACCAGCTCATTTTATCGCCAAAGGTAACCCCAAGGTAGGTGAAGACGTTAGTCTGCTCCAAGAGCTTTCCGCTCACGAAAACTCTTGAAGTTACGGGCCTAGCCCCGTGGAGGACCAAGAACTTGGTCTTTTCTACGTTCACCTCCAGTTCATGATTGCAGCAGAACTCCTCAAAACGAGACAGAGCCAACTGTAGCCCCTGGCTCGTCTTGGATAAAATCAGGGTGTCATCTGCGAACATGAGCAGGGGCACCCTTTCGCCCGCTAGCATAAGTGCATCCGTAGGATAGTTGTCAAAGTACCTCACAATCCCATTTATAAATAGTGAAAATAAAGTAGGGGCCAGCACACACCCTTGGCGAACACCCTTCCCCACTGCAAATTTCTCAGTAACCTCCCCTGGTTTCCCCCAGCGGACCTGAGCATAATTGAGGCTATGGAGCCTTACCACTAGGGAGACCAATTCCTTAGGCATCCCTATACTAACAAAACGTCTCACAGTTTAAATCGTGGAACTAAGTCAAACGCGGAATTAAGGTCCACGAAAGCCGCAAAAATCATACCCTTTCCCAGCAGTACCTCCTTCCAATAAAGCATGACAAACCTAAAAACTTGATCTAGGGTCCCCATGTGGGCCCGAAACCCCGCCTGTAATGGGGTAAAGATGTTCTCTTCAAGCATCCAAGACTGGATCCTGCCCAATATAACTCTTGCCACGATTTTCTGCAGGGCGTCGCTAAGGCTTATGGGCCTGTAATTTGCCGGCACGGAACGGTCACCCTTCTTATAAATCTGAATGATTTCCACACTGCACCAGGTAGCAGGAATTAATGCTCCCCCTGCTAACGCGTTAATTAGATTTGTGATATATGGGGCCCAAAGATCAGAGTCCTGCTTAAATAAGTCTGCTGGGATACAATCAGGCCCAGGAGCCTTAACGCTTGGATTGATCTTCAAAACTGCCTCAACCTCCTTAATACTAAATATCGGGGGTGCATCCACAGTAATGTGCAGGGCAGGAACTTCACTCTCTGTATCCATCTTGAATTGGGATTCGAAAAAGGCAACCCACTGCTGGGGTTCCACATTGTTAATGGGAATAATAGACCTTTGCCCATTTCCACATTTTATCAATCCCAAAACTGAGTCATATTCCTGCCTTTGCAAGCTTGCAGCAGGTCCTGCAAGTGTCCCTCATCCCAGTCTCTCTTTTCCTTTCTTAAGGAAGTTTTGTAAGCAATTCAAGACTGCTTAATGGCGTTGTGGTTCCTCAGTTTGACGGGTACCACTAAAGCCTTATGAGCGAGCCTACATGATTCGTTGTACCAGGAGTTGGTTTTAGAGTTGGGGATCTTCCTAATTGGCTTGGTATTGATAAAATAACTTTTCAGACCAGTAAAGAGCTCATTGTGGATCCTGGGTAATTCGACGTTAAGAGCCTCTTGTGTGCCGCATTCATTTAGATCCTTTATTGACCCTGAAACTAGAGCCCTAATTCCTTGAACGTTCCTTTCATCATGGGCCACCTTGGCCCATCGGACCCTTCTCATATCATTTGCCAAGGTTACTTGGATGGGACATCGTCAGCCTCCATAGTAAGGATGCTACAGAAACTCCAATCATTCCAAGTAAGTACCAGTGGGTTGTGGTCACTTTCCGGTCGGCTTTGGACTTCCATGTCTAGGACTAGGGGCCATGACTCCACATTCACTATAATATAGTCTATTCGACTTTTGGAGCGCCCATTGTCAAAGGTCGCCACACCCAATACATCAGACACTGTCCTTCAGTTAATTGCCCTAAAACCCCATTCCAGGCATAACCCTTTGTGTTGAAGGGAGGCCTCCGTCCATTTTTTGATAGGCAGAAGGTCCAACTGTGGCACACCCCAGAGCTCATCCTCCTCGATACTAAGTCTACCATCTTCCGTATCTAGGGGCTCAAAGCAGGTGTTGAAATCTCCTGCAATTAACAGATTAGCTTTATGTCCTCCTTCTGCTAAAAAGGTCTCTGGGGCAACAACAACCTGTGAGGACCTACCACCCGGTTGGCCCCTTGCATAGACATTACACAGGAGTAGGTCAAGGCCTTTGGTAGATTTGACTCTAATAACCAAATTATCTGGACTATCAAAATAATTCTCCTCAACAGTGAGCCCCTCAAATTGCCTTACCCAACAAGTTAGTACACCCACTGGTCTCCCCCTGTGGCCCCTTTTTGCTGGTTTACTAAAATTTAAATAACCAGCATGAAACACAAGAACAATCGACCATGTTTCCTGGAACGCCCAGATATCTACCCCTTCGATAAAGAGCAACCAATCAGCTGATGCAACCTTTGAATCCAGACCCGCTATATTCCATGAAGAAATAGCCATGGGAGTCTTCTGAGAGAAAGGGTCAAATCGCTGAATGGCGGCTACTTTTACCACTTGAAGGTCATCGGGCTCTAATACCATAGAAATTTGGGGGGTGGGTGGAACTTTACATTCTATTGGAAGAGTACAGCCAGTCGTCGTAATAACCCATACCACATCCTCACTGTCCCCAGTCACTAGACCCCCCTCTACAATCGTCCCCAGTCAGTCAATTTCTTCAAGAGTGGAGAAAGCCTCAAAGCGATTATTAAGCTGGATGGACAAATCTGGCCTAAGATAATCATCCTGTGGAGCTCGAGCATCTCTCAGTCTAGAAGAGTTATGTTGCTTATAGAAAAACCCAAGAGGAAGAATGCCAATGGTAGCCCTATCGAGTAGATCTTGACTAGCCATCTCCAGTATATGACAGACCAGGGCTGGCGACCCGAAGCTCAGGACAACACAGTCACCTGGCATGGTCTTTGGGGCATGTCCGACCCACTCTATACGTCTAACCATTTTGAATTCGTGAAATAGGGCATCCCCTAAACCAGTTTTTTTATTCAAGTAGTGGAGGGTTTTGTTTCTAAGCGTTGACCAGTGCTCATAAGAGCCGTGAGGAAGAGGGTGGACGTTTGCTAGAACTACTGTGTAGGGAGTTGCTTCCGGTTGTAGGTGGAGGTGGGAGTGATTCACTATCAGACCATCATTTCCATTATTGCCATTATTTCCCAACCTCCGGGAACCCTCTTTCTCTGGTGGCCTTCTGTTGGGCAGGGTCTTATCCACACTTATACCGGAAGTAGGAGTGCCCCTACACCTCCCAGCCTGAAGATCACCTCCCACCAGTATCTGCGAGTTCAGCTTAACACCACCCAGGTCCCTATGTATTTGCCCTACTCTAGCAGGAATATCGCTTGTTACGGTCTGCATACTAGGTATTGCCTGGATCGCTTGGGGCGGACGTGCCAGCGCAACTTCAATCTTAGTTAGTCTACTGTCCTCAGAGTCTGATCTTTTTAGAATTGGTTCAAGAAGGGCTGTCAGTTTCTCTTTTAATAAAGTACAGATATCACTTTTGGTCATTGGAGGATTATTATTATCCGAGTGGGCGTTTGTTGAAGATTTAGAAATTGGATTACCAAAGACAAATACCCCACTCGTACCATTGGGGGCTAGAGGGGACTTTAGTGGCTTGGTACCTCGCCCCTTTCTTTTTTTATTTGGGGTTTCTTTGTTTATAGCACCCATAGCCTTCATCCCTCTTGTTGTTACCATAACTGGACTACTGACTGTACCCAGGGGCTGAGGGGTAATCTGTTCTGGGCTAGTGGGAAGTAAACTTGGTGACCTAAAGATGCTTGGAGCAGCAATATCAGGGGCTACCTGGGTGCTGGGTAAATGAGCACATGGTAATGATCCCCTCCTTAAGAGGGTGGGATCAAGGGAGAGTCTACGTTCAGTCGCCTCAATCTCATGGATTAGAACTGATTCCGCTCTAACCAGAAAGGCTTCGAGCATTCCCACCACCCTTTTCCCCCACTCTCCTTTTAGCCATAATACGAAAAATAAAACACTTAATGCAGTCAAGTTATAATGTCCCAGTAACAACCCCCTACAGCCTTGTACAATAGTCCAGAATTGGAGGAGCTTACTGTCCAAAAGCTTGCTTGTCAGAGCGCTGGCCCAGCCTCGTCTTGCCTCGGACGGTCGCAGACGGTCCCGCCCTTGTCCCGGGCTTCTCCCAGTGCCGCCCGTGCGCGTCCCATGTTGCGTGGGGGAATGCGGCGCTTTAAGCGCGATGGCAGCGCCTCCCCCAGTACAGCAGGTGTGGTGAATTAGGCTGTCAGGCAGCGGCCGGGGAAAAGCGATGCACCCTGGGACTACGAGTCCCACCAGGGCGTAGTGGGGATGAGTCCAGGTGTCCTAATGCCCACAACGAAGTACCAGCCAGCAAGGGTCACAGGGAGCAAGTCTCCGATCACCAAAAAGAAGTTAATGGGCCTCGCTCTGCGTGGGGGAAGGCGGCACTTTAAGCGCAATGGCAGGCCTCCCCCAGTAACAGCAGGTGTGGTGAATTAGGCTGTCAGGCAGTGGCCGGGGCAAATCGATGCACCCGGGACTACGAGTCCCACCAGGGCGTAGTGGCCATGAGTCCAGGTGTCCTAATGCCCACAACGAAGTAGCAGCCAGCAAGGGTCACAGGGAACAAGTCTCCGATCACAAAAAAGAAATTAAAGGGCCGCGCGCTGCCTGGGGGAAGGCCGCTCTTTAAGCGCGATGGCAGCGCCTCCCCCAGTAACAGCAGGTGTGGTGAATTAGGCTGTCAGGCAGCGGCCGGGGCAAAGCGATGCATCCTGGGACTACATGTTCCACCAGGGCGTAGTGGCGAAGAGTCCAGGTGTCATAAAGCCCACAACGAAGAAGCAGCCAGCAAGGGTCACAGGGAGCAAGTCTCTGATCACCAAAAAGAAATTAAAGGGCCCCTTAGCAATAGTAAATATAAGATATTAGTTAAAATTTATGAATTTGTAAATATGCAATATTCATGCTCTAGCAATATGACACTTACATTTGTTGAAGGCTTCTAATTGCCAGAGATTGTCAATTGTGTAAAGTTCTGAAAGATTTTATTTAGCATTTATATTCTGCCACAAAATTAATTCTGTGAAGGAACATCAGTAAATTAATTTAGGACGATTATCGTCTTCAATTTACAATAAGTTATGGAGTAACGTAAAGGAACTATGAGTCTGTTTTACTCTTTACTTAGTTGTAGTTCTACACGTGACACATAGTATCTACAAAGAGGAAGTACAAAAATGGCCAATGTTAGGGCATCTGAGCAGACAACGCGACTTGCGTTCTGGAGGTGGCGATTTCAGCCTAAGGGAGAGTGTGAAGGAAATATATATATCCATACTAATATAATAAAGAGAGAGCCCAAACATTTGAGGCGGGTAATCTGAGGAACCACAGCACCAATCACAACACCCAAGACAGCGTTGGAAAGGGCAGTTGCAGCAGAAAGACATAGGCTATGCAGACGCCCACCATATACATTTAAAAGGTAAAAGAACCGTGCCAGCAAAGTAGCCCCTTGTGGGCGTGTCTGCGTTGTGTTGTGGGCGTGTGCTGGGGGCGTGATCAAGACCGGGTTTACCCGGTCGAAACGCATCATGATGCTGTCGATGGAAGAATAAAGCACTGCATTTTCACTTTACCTACTGAGTGGTCTGTTCCTGATTTTGCACTACCTGCACGGCTACAGGATTGTGGATTTTATATACTCACACGGGCAGTGAGTTGATACAAATAATTCTTTAAGATATTCTTGGCATGGCTGCGGAATGGGAAAAGTAGAGAGAAGAGGCAGCACTTGACATCTTTACACACACAGACACTGGCAAAGGGGGCAAAAACAAACCACCAGCCCAAGTGCAAGTAACTGATAAAGATGACACAAAAAAACTTTTGACAGAGCTGGAGAAACTCCGTAAAAAAGAGGTAGCCAAGTGGTGGGAAGTCAAGTCTCTCAGTAGATACCTAGATGTCGGGAGAGTACCCAGGGGGGCTCAGAAATATGGTAGCCCCGACGTATGAAGACCCTGACCCAGAAATGCTTCAAGATTGGGCAGACAACAGTGCCCAGTCATCACAGAACATGTTAAAAATCTTGGTGAAATATGCAGCAAGCGAAAGGACAAAGTTGATAACAAGAATTGAAGAAATACTAAGGAACTTGATGAAAAAGAGAATAAAGAAGAGATCGCAAATGGCATGAAAGAAATCAAAACGAGACTCATAAAACACGAAAACAAAATAAAGGAAAGGAAAGCAATAAAATTTCAACGGGATAGAAATGATTATATCAACGGCAGGATATACACATTTACGCGCAAATTCGACCAAATAAGGCGCCAATCCCCTGCGACAATCAGTGGGGTACAAGGCACTGTGACTGAGCAAAGTGAAACTGAAGTCAGCTCGGAGTATGACACAGACATTGAAAGTATCCACAGTGCAGGGCAACAGGACCGGCACCGACCCCCATACAAGAACTGGCTTTTTTACGATTACAACGCCTAAGAACACTACGGCCACGAATACCCTCCAGACAGGAATGGGACAAGGGCCCGCAAAAGCAAAACCAAAAACAAAGAGTAGGCGTAGAAAAGAAAGACGGTGGGGAAAAACAAGTTCAAAAACAGACAAAAGCCCAATACAGACGCAACAAACGCCGATGATGGAAAACGATAACACAGTGATTAACTTGACTAACATGATTCTATCCCCACATGAACTTGAGATTTTATCCTTGGGCCTGACATACTGCAGTAATTCGAACTTTGACTATGCACAGACCCGCATAGACTTATCCGAAAATTTAAACTCCAAAAATACTTCTTTAACTCAAGAACCCAAGCACTAGAAACCACAACGCAACAAAATCAAAACCAGTTGCTTAGCGTTGCCAACATGGAGGCATTACAGGATATGCTCGACCTTGAACAGCAGAATACAGAGAACCCGGTCACACCGAGTGGAGCCGCTGCAGAGTCGGACATAAACATTTATCAAACTATAAAAACAGGATCCAGACCCAAATCGGTCTTCATGCCGGTAATGCCCAAAGACAGCATAGACCTTTATTCGGAGTGTGTAATTAAAGAACTCAAAGAACTGTCAATCAAAAGTACGAAAGAATTTATGACACAAAACCGTGACCATATGATGAAGTACAACAACCTAATGGTAAAAATCAAAGCAAGATCGGATATCGTGGTTAGATGGTCAGACAAGGGGAGCAACATTGTCTTATGGCCACTTGAAATGTACAATCAAGAAGCACTATCACAACTCCAAGACCAGGAATGCTACACCAGAACAAGCCCTACTCACATCATAGGAACACAAGAAAAATACCATAATGAACTATATAAATGGAAAGGAATGGGTTTATTGAGTAAACAAGAATTCGAGTTCTTGAAAAATGATCACCCTGTTACCCCGCAACTATATTTAATCCCCAAGATCCACAAGAATGATAAAACACCCCCAGGGAGACCGATAATATCAGCAATAGGAAGCTTTTTTGAGAATACCAGTGTGTTTGTAGACCACTTTCTACAGCCCGAGGTAAAAGAACTACCTGCTTACATTAAGGACACTGGGGTTTTTTTGCGGAAAATATACGATGTGGAATGGAAAGAGAACTATGTATTCATTGAATTGGATGTACAGTCACTGTACACGAGTAAACGACACAAAGATGGCCTCCACGCAATAAAACTCTACCTGGGAAAGAGACTAATCAGCTTGTACAAACACACTGGCATGTTACTTGAAATGACTAAGTGGTGTCTTTACTAATAACATTTTCATTTTGGACAGGCTCCACTACAAACAAATGCAAGGTTCAGCCATGGGAACTTGCGTCTCCCCCAGCTATGCTAATCTGCATATGGGCTGGTGGGAGGAGCAAGTTCTGAATGTGACACAATCTGAAATAATGACCAATAATGTAATTTTGTATAAGCGCTTTATTGATGATATTTTTATCCTATGGTAGTGTTGAAAGTGCTGAACAATTTGCCTGTGAGTTAAATGAAAATGTTTTGAATTTAAAGTTCACATGAAACACTAGCACCACCGCCATACAATTCCTAGATGTAGAGTTGTTTGTCGAAAACATGAAAATACAAACAGGCACTTACCACAAACCAACGGCGGGCAACGCCTTGCTACAAGCAAATAGCGTTCACCCTACATCCCTAAAACAATCCATCCCCTACGCTGAATGTCTGCGGATGACCCGTAACTGCAGTACTGCTAAAGGTCTGGCAGTGTCCAAAGAGAATTTATTCTCTAGACTTAAGCAAAGAGGATACACTCAGAGAACTTGCACTAATGCAGACACAAAATGTTGCACAAAAACAAGGAAGGATCTCCTCTTTCCTCCTGTGAGAGTGACAAATACTGAGGGAAATGAGCGTCAACCACCTAGACTAATCACGGGGTTCAATAGGTACCAGGTACCACACCAACCTCAGGAAAATCCTCACGAGACACTGGCCTTTGGTACAAAACGATCCAACCATAGGCAAGGCAGTTGGGAAAACACCTTTGGTAACCTTTAGGAAAGCCAAATCTATGCGTAGCCAATTGGTGTGCAATGCCCCAGTGATCAAAAAACCTAACAATTGGTTGGAGAGCCAGAAAGGATTTAGAAAATGCAGTAAGTGCAAGGCGTGTAACCATGGGATAAACACGACCAGAGTCACTTTACCCTTTAAACAAAAACCTTACTACAGCAGAGCACAATACTCGTGTAAAACAGAGTATGCGGTATACGTGTTACTCTGCATGTGCGGTAAAAGGTACGTGGGGAGCACCATCCACCCAGTACATGTCAGAGTACTCCAACACTTGCGGGCTATAGCCAATGACGACCAGGCTTACCCGGTAGCGAGACACATCAATCAGCTACATTCAGGAAATGCCCAAAACCTGTCCTATTTTGTCATAGACAGTGTACCAAAAAAACACCACGGGAGGTAACCGTAAAGGAGTTACGACGGTTAGAGTCCAGATGTATAATCCTTCTGAACTCCAAGATCCCATTTGGTCTGAATGCAGATGAAGCTTTAAATGTACATCTATAACCCAGCCTGCCAATTCTGTAACCTTAGTACCATTCTTTAACATCTGCAGTTCACCTACTAACTACATAATTAAATCACTTGTACATATGAGCACCACACGATTCTTTTGATCTATTTTAAGACATCAATTCACCACCAGTTTAATTTCTTATATGCACATTAAACACATATTAAACACAGAACCGCACGCACTTACTCCACTTGGAGATGAGGCTTTCCGCATAGCGAGTCCGGCCCAAAAATATACGTATGAGGGAGGACATTTAAACAACATGATGAACACTGTGTGTAAGAAAATGCCCTAAACTGCATTCATTGACTGAGATGTGCAAGATTAACGAATCAACAATCACATCGCGTAATACTAACCTGAATTCACGGTTATTTACTGTCTCCACCAGGGCACCAAACTATAGAGCACGTACAGCTTGTACATCATAGCGAAACTGATATATGTACCCAATTCCATGTTGCAGGTCCCCCCGCACTCAGTGATTGCATGTTCATTGTAACACACCCGGACACGAACACATGTGTGAGCGGATCAACATGGCAATTCACAAAGACAATGCGGTTTACATGTTATATGTTATTTATAATTTTGGTCACTTTACCATTTGTTAACTTTATAATTTATGTAACCGCTTGTGTGATATTAAGCACATGGTGGTCGAATTAATAAGCACTGTAAAGACTCAGCAATGACTAATGAAATTGCTAGCTCTGAACTCTTCTATGTCTGTCAGTATGTGTCACAACAATGTAACCATAGCAACCAAGTTCGAGTTGAAACCTGTCAGACAATTAACCATCCAAGTGATTGTGTATATAAACCTTGTAAAAATGTTTGTGCAGATGTAGTGAACAAGGCGGGAGCAAGCCGCCTAAACACGTCTAAGCAGCAAACCGAGATAATACATTTTGTTTGGATTACAACTCACGGAGTCAGCGCCTCACTTGATTGAACGTGTGGATTGGTTTCAAATATATATATATATATATATATATATATATATATATATATATATATATATATATATACACGCACACAAATCTAGTTGCACCCGCTGCAGTTGAAAAACATCCTATGTGGAATGCCCATTCTTTGTCAGGTGGGGTGTGGGTGATGTGTATATTATTGTCTCATTGGCACCTTAACCACAATCCTGGGCAGGAGAGGCGACCAGGGAATGTTGTTTAGTCACTCTTATAACATAGCTTCACGCCAGGGTCTGCAATCTTTTGGGATCAACTTAATTGGCTTCAACTAGCTGTGGTAAAACGTATAAATTAATGCATAGCCATAACCTGCTGTCGTAATATTTCATTTGTCAGGACCGAAAACAAACGTGCGGGCAAACAATGTTATTTAATTTGGATTCAACAATTTGTTATGAACTGTGTCCATTGAACTACAATCCATGAGCCCATTGCAATTTAAATACTTCTTAACTCGCCTGTCAGTAATTTCATTGCCGTACCTTTGTGTGAGTTAGAATTAGCTACGCTGCTTAAAGCGCCTCCTGCATTTATCTGCATGCAAACTACGCAACATGTTTTTCTCCTCCAAGGATCTGTATTCCAAAACGGTATTCTAGCAGGGGCATAGCGCAGGTCCATCAACTCCTGCTGGCATGGGCCTCACCACCCTTCAATCACCCACCCACAGGACTCTAAATATATGGGCAATATGATCATCAGGGGCCCGATGTAGGTGGCCTTTACCGGTCGGTAACGGCCGATTTCGGCCGTTACCGACCGGTAAATGGGTCAATGAGATGTAGGGGGACCTTGTTTACCGATTCGGTATATTTACCGAATCGGTAAAGTTACCGAATCTGTAAAATACCGAATCGGTATTCATACCGATTCGGTATTTTACATATGTAGGTGGGACTCTTCTGAGTCCCAGAGGCCTTACAGAATCGGTATTTTACCATGAAATAAAACCTCATGGTGAAATACCGATTCCGGTGTGCATGCACATGTGTGCATGCACACCTATGCCATGTGACAGGCAGACCTGCCCTTAGGGCATGTATGCCTGCCACATGGCACCCACGCCTGTTTAGGGGGTGCCAGGGGGTGTCAAAGTGACACCCCCTGCACCCTTGTGAAATTCGGTATTTACCGATTCGGTAAATACCGAATCGGTAAAGCCTATTGATTCCTATGGGCTTTGAAGCCCATAGGAATCAATAGGCTTTAACGATTCGGTATTTACCGAATCGGTAAATACCGAATTTTACCGATTCGGTAAAAGGGAACATCTGGATTCCCTACATACCAACCCCTCACATTTACCGAATCTTGATTACCGAATCGGTAAAATTCGGTAATTTTCGGTAATTAAGATTCGGTAAATGTTACTTACCTACATCTGGCCCCAGGTGCCCCTGTTGCCTTCTACAGCTCGTGGACATCATTCTCTGTCACGCCACAGTGTTCTTAAGGAAGAAACTTAAAAAAACAAGCATTTACAATTCTATCGGTCTTGCATTACTGAAAGTTTGAGCTTTTGGCATTGCAAATAACAATGTTTCTTAGTTATGTTTTTTTGTAAAATAAATTATCCCAGCAGGAGCATAAGCAATAAAAGAAAATCCTTAAATCAAGGAAAGTGTGCAGTAACACAGGCTGTTACTAGGTGTCTCTCTGGAGTTCTAAAGGAACCTTTATCAGCCACATAAGGTACTCCACCCGTAATGCAGCCTACTAAAGGATGTTGTTCTTGCGTTGTTTTCTGTTTAATACGGTATCAGAGGTGCAATGCGTTAATGTCTCTGTTAAACAGCAGCCCCATGCGCATTATTGGAGCCACTCCTATTACCTCCCTGGTTATGATAAAAATAATGTGATTTAAATGTCAAGGCTTTAATGTCTCTGCACAGCACACGTTTAGAAAGCAGAGATTTGCCACCATAATATTGGAGCTGGCTTGAGAGCAGCTCCTGTAGCCTTTAGCCAAGACTCCCTGCACGCCTAATAAACTATGGACACGATGTAGGTCGGTCGGTAACGGCCGAAAATCAGTATTTTCGGCCGTTACCGACCGGTATACCTGAAATGGTATGTAGGGGCACAATTTTACAGAATCAGTAAATTTACCGATTCGGTAAATTTACCGATTCTGTAAAATACCGAATCGGTATTTTTACCGATTCGGTAATTCTCCGATGTAGGTGGGACTCTTCAGAGTCCCAGGAGCCTTAACGAATCGGTATTTTACCATCAAATCCAATTTGATGGTAAAATACCGATTCAGGTGTGCATGCACATGTGTGCATACACACCTATGCCATGTGACAGACAGGCCTGCCCTTAGGGCAGGTATGCCTGCCACATGGCACCCATGCCTGTTTTGGGGGTGCCAGAGGGTGTCAAAGTGACACCCCCTGCACCCTTGTGTGAATCGGTATTTACCAATTCGGTAAATACCGACGCCCATTCATTCCTATGGGCTTTGAAGCCCATAGGAATGAATGGGCATTACCGATTCTGTATTTACAGAATCGGTAAATACCGATTGTTAAAGATTCGGTATTTCAACATCTGGATATACCTACATATCCACACTTTGGATTTACCGATTTTTAATTACCGAATCGGTAAAATTCGGTAATTAAAAATCGGTAAATCTAATTTACCTACATCTGGCCCCTATATCTGGTAAACAGCCACTAAGGGTAGGGCCCGGAGGCACCTGTGTGCCTGTTATACGAGTTACGGTACTTTCAGTGATTTGTCATTTTTTCAGCAAGTACTTCTTGAAATATCCAGGTTTGTTAAAGGTATGAAGTAAACATCACATCCATGAGCAATTTCTCTTCCTTTAGATTTTTTACAGCACCATCTCTAACCATATTTGGTAATGACCACTGGCTGGTAAAACGTTCATAGAATGTCAACTTAAAGTGTTATCCGTTTGGCTCTAAAACGAACTTTGAAGCTCTGTTAAAGAAAAAACAAATTGAAAGGAATTACAGAAAACCTGGCATGAAGGAAAATCTCTATTTAGAAAGGCTGTTTTTTACTTTTTTGTGAAAATACACTCAATGGTTTTAGAGAGATGAGAATTGCAAAAAAGTCTCAGGAAGGAAACAAAGGGTTAATTCTTCTGTATATCTTGCTAGGAGGTTGAGTGAACCCAAGAATTCCCAGTGGCTGGCGGCATTTGAACATTTTTTCCATAGGTCATTAAAGGATACCAATCTCCAAATTCTCTGACCTGGAAAAAAATGCTGTGGCATAAGGGTGCAAGGGGAGCATTCACTAAATGTGAGAAGGATTGTGGGGAGGATATAGAGTGTCGGAGAAGAAACTACTGGCCCTCACGAAAAAGGAACAGCTTTTTCGAAGTCTGCAAATATGAGAAAAACATTTATTATCAAATTCTAAAAAATATATTTTTTGAATTCAGTAACCACTGTGCAGCCAGGCCATGCACCGAGAGACTGCGTTGCATGCCAAAGTTCTTTACAAGGCATGACCCAAGGTCGGGCCACTACCCAAAGAGTTTGACTGAAGGTTATGCACAGCAGCCTTTGTGCATGGAAGCTGGCGCAGCACCAGGCCCTGCATCCAGTGCCAGCTTATCACAAGAGAAGCTCGAGGCGCATGGGCTGGTGCAGGGCCTGGCCAGAAGCCCACTGACTAGGGGCGCTAGAAGCAGGCTTGGAGGAACACGGCAGGTTAGAAAATAATGAGAGCCAAAGACCATATAAAGCGGCTTTGGTGGCACGAGGACTGGTGAAGGTGAACCCGCATACTGAGCTCAGAAGCTTGGGAGGCAAGAATGGGGGGCAAGTGACATGGAGGCTGGTGTCAGCCTGGCTTGCCTACAGACTACAATGCATGCGGCACACAGCTTAGTGAAAGGCATGAGGAAATGGGGGTATTTCAGGCCATGGCTGCTTGCCACGCACTGAATGCAACCTCGTCTGAACATGGGTGAAGGCAGTGTACAGTATTGTTCACTTTGGAGTGTTGGGCACAGAGGAATATCAAAATATCATACAGGTAAGCATTAAATATATATATATTTTAAATCTGAAAGCCTTTACTGTCCTTATTTATTGTGCTTACTGTCAGTATGACTTATGGTTTGTGTTTGTAACTTAATTTTTTCTGTCTGTATTCCATTGGTGCTATAACATTTTTTAGTTTTTTAACGGTAACTTTAACAATTTTTTTACTGTGAATTTTTGTGTTTTAAGTGTTACGTGAGGTGCTTAGCTTTTGCCCAACCTAATGCACGTCTATCAAATATGCTACTTACCAGTATGCATCTGTTCTTGGCATGTAGGGCTGCTGACATTCATATCTGTGCATAGATTGCCGCCTAGTGTTGGGTCCGGATGATCGCACATTGTTGTCCTGGAAGAGTCTTCGAAGTATCACGAGATAGGTGGCTCCTCCAATGGACTACAGTGCGCATGGGCATCGACTCCATCCTCAGATTGTTTTTAGCCATTGTGGCCAAGATGGAGTGAAACTAAGTGAATGATGACCATGCTAGAAGTATGTGTGAATGCTGCAGCCGCTACAGGCGCCGGGGAGGAGGGCGGGAGATATGAATGTCAGCAGCCCTACATGCCAAGAACAGATGCATACTGGTAAGTAGCATATTCGGTTCGAGGCATGTGGGCTGCTGAATTCATATCTGTGCATAGAATACATAGCAGTCCCTCCATTAACGGCAGCCGCCCGTGCCAGCTGCAGCAGTTTGGAAAAGTGTTTTTAGAACAGCCTGCCCTACAGCTGCCTGCTGTTTGGAGTGCACATCAACACAGTAATGTTTTGTAAATGTGTGTGTGGTAGACCATGTGGCTGCTCTACATATGTCTTCCAAAGGAATATTTCCAGGGAAAGCCATGGAGGCCCCCAACTTTCGGGTGGAGTGGGCCCTTGGTGGAATGGTGAGAGTGCGCTTGGCTTTCTGATAGCAGATCTGAATGCATTTAACGATCCACCTGGCTATACCAACCTTGGAAATGGGGTTACCTTTGTGTTGTGGCGCAAAGGCAACAAACAGTTGTTTAGTCTTCCTAAAATCTTTGGTCCTATCAATGTAGTACATTAGGGCTCTTTTGACGTCAAGTGTGTGGAGCATTCTCTCCGCAAGTGACTCTGGATTTTGGAAGAACACCCGTAGTTCTATAGTCTGGTTGATATGGAACTGAGACACTACCTTAGGAAGGAATTTAGGGTTAGTGCGCAGCACCACCCTGTTAGGATGAATTTGAATAAATGGCTCCTGGATAGTTAGTGCTTGGAGTTCACTAACTCGTCGTAGCGACGTAATGGCTATAAGGAAAGCCACTTTCCATGTCAGGAATTGAATCTCGCAGGAATGCAGTGGTTAAAAAGGGGGACCCATCAGCCTGGTGAGGACCACATTGAGGTTCCACTCTGGAGATGGTGGAGTCCGTGGAGGAATGACACGTTTGAGTCCTTCCAGAAAGGCCTTAAAGGCAGGCACCCTGAAAAGTGATAGGTGCTGTCTGTTCTGGAGATAAGCAGCCATTGCGGATAAATGTATGCTTATGGAAGCATAGGCCAGATTACATTTGTACAGATGTAAGAGATAACAAATGATGTTTTGAATAGATGCATCCAGCCGGTTAATGTTGTAGTCTGCACAATAAATGACAAACCGCTTCCACTTCGCCGCATAGCATGCTCTGGTGGTGGGCTTTCTTGCCTCCCGGATGATGTCCATACAGTCAGGAGGTAAGTTGAGGTAGCCAAACTCTAAGACTTCAGGAGCCAGATCGCCAGGTTGAGCTGTTGCGGATCTGGATGCTGAATGTCGCCATGGCTCTGCGTCAAAAGCCTGGGTGTGTGGCGCAGCCTTTGATGCGGTACCACAGACAGTTCCAGAAACATGGTGTACCATGGTTGGCGAGCCCACGTCGGAGCAACCAGGATGAGAGTCATCAAGTGCTGCTTCAGCTTGTGTTCCACCAGCGGTATTAGAGGTGCTGGGGGAAAAGCGTACGCAAATTTGCCTGACCAGTTCATCCATATCACATTGCCTTGCGATTGTGGGTGTGGAAACCTGGCGGCAAAGCTTTGGCATTTTGCGTTATCCTTTGTGGCGAACAGGTCTATCTCTGGATGACCCCACCTTTGGAAGTACGGGTGGAGTACTGATGGATGTATCTCCCACTCGTGCATTTGGTGGCTGTACCTGCTGAGCAGGTCCGCCATCTGATTGTCCTTGCCCGGGAGGTGTTCGGCCATGAAGAAGATGTTTCTCTGAATGGCCCACTTCCACATGCTCTGAGCCAGATGAGACGACTGTGGAGAGTGAGTACCTCCCTGCTTCTGAATGTAGTACATGGCCGTCATGTTGTCCGTCCGGATCAACACGACCTTGTTGCACTGATGTACTTTGAAGGCTTTTAGTGCCATGAAGATCGCCATCAGTTCCAGAACATTGATGTGCATCTTCCTTTGCTGCGGTGTCCATAGTCCCTGCACAGTGTAATGGAGTACATGAGCTCCCCATCCCTGAAGAGAAGCGTCCGTCGTCAGGATGATCTGTGGCACAGGCTCTTGGAACGGTTGTCCCTTGCAAAGGTTTTGTAGATTCCACCAATGCAGAGAGTTGTATGCCCGACCGCTCACCAACACTAGTGCCTTCAACTGTCCGTGAGCCTGAGTCTACTGACGTGCTAAGCACTCCTGAAGCGGACGCATATGTAGTCTCGCGTGCGGGACTATGGAGATGCAGGAGGCCATCATGCCTATCAACTGCATGAACACTCGTGCTGGAAGCGAGTGCTGAGGTCTGAATCTTTGTATCAGTGATTGAATGCTGCTGACCCTCACTGAATTCGGCTGTGCTGTGGCTGCCAGAGTGTTTATTGTCGCACCCAGATACTGCCGTATGTGGGCGGGTTGCAGGTGGGACTTTGGGTAATTCAGTGAGAATCCCAGATCGTGAAGAAGGTGAATGGTGTGGGACATGTGAGCGGCACACTGCTGGGCCGACCGTGCTGGATGAGCCAGTCGTCCAGATAAGGGTAGACGTGAATGTTTTGTCTCCTTAGGTGTGCTGCCACTGTCGCCAGGCACTTTGTAAACACCCTGGGTGCTGTGGTGACCCCAAAAGGCAGAACCTTGAACTGGTAATGTTGGCTGTTGGTGAACCGTAGGTATTTTTTGTGTGACGGGTGTAGCGGAATATGAAAATACGCATCCTTCAGATCTAGTGTTGCAAGAAAATCCCCCTGATTGAGCAACTGTAGGACTTGCTGCAGGGTCAGCATGTGAAAGTGCTCCGATAGGATGTACTGATTGAGGGGTCTGAGGTCCAGTATGGGTCTGAGGGACCAGTCCTTCTTTGGTATTAAGAAGTACAGGGAGTAAACCCCTGTGCCTCTTTCTTGCACAGCTCGAGCTCGATTGCCCCTTTCTGCAGCATGACGAGGACCTCCTGCTGCAATAAGTGCAAGTGCTCGGCGGACATAGGACGGTGTCTTGGGGGTATGTTGGGTGGAGTGGATGTTAACTCCAGACAATAACTGTACTGTATAAGCTGTGTGACCCACCTGTCTGTGGTGATGGACTTCCAGACTGGCAGGAACGGTTGAAGTATCCCCCGACCGGTGTTGCGTGGTCGGGGGGCAGTGACAAGGCGTCACTGTTTGCTAGTGGCGGAGGATCTGGAGTTGTTGTTTCCACGACCTCTGCCCTTGGCGCTGTTTCCACGATATCCACCTCGACTTTGTTTGGTGTATGTGGTCTGCGTATTGCCCTTATAGTACTGTGTGGTTTGGGAGAGCTGGCCTCTGGAAACACCTCTAGTGCTTGAGCGACGAAAAGAACCACCCCTGAACTGCTGGGACTGCAGAGCCCCCATGGACTTTGCAGTTTCAGTGTCCTTTTTGATCTTTTCCAAGGTGGTGTCCACCTCTGGGCCAAATAGATGGTCAGGGTTTACTGTCTGATTAAGAATGGTGGTCTGTATCTCCGGCTTAAACTCTGAGATTCTGAGCCAGGCATGTCGTCTCAACATGACACTAGTGTTGATAACTCTGGTCGTGGTGTCAGCCGCGTCCAGTGCACATTTAATAAAAGCATTGGATATCAGCTTCTCCTCTTGGATGAGAATCTCAGCTGCCTCTTTGTATTTGTCTGGCAGGTGCTGCAACAGGGTCTCCAGTGTGTCATAGTGCGCCCTATCATACCTTGCTAGAAGTGCTTGTGTATTTGAAATGCACCAGATATTGGCCGCTTGAGCTGCCACCCTTTTCCCTGATGCCTCAAACACCTTAGATTCCTTATCTGGAGGAGGAGCATCACCCGTTGTTTGTGAGTTAGCCCTCTTCCGGGCATTAGAAACAACAAGAGAGTCCTAAGGCAACTGTCCCTTGATGTAAGTAGGGTCACTAGGTGCCGGCTTATACTTCTTCTCAATTCTAGGGTTTATCACCCTGGCTCTCGTAGGCTTTTTAAAGATCTCCCCAGCATGCTTCAAGACACCCTTCAACACAGGCAGAGTCTTGACAGTCCTCTCAGAGACGGATAAGGTGTCAAAAAGAAAGTCCACTTCAATGGGGTCAGCATGGAGCTGGACGTCATGATTCTTAGCTTCCCTTTCAATGAGGGTATTAAACGCAGCTGAATCCTCTGTAGGCGACGTTTTCACAGCATACATCTGAGTGTCTGGGGTGGAGTGAGGATCACCTGGGTCAGCACCAGCTGCCCAGGGTTCATTGGTATCATCTGGCTCAGTGTAGACAGGATAGCTGTACTCATCATCATCACCTTCCCCAGTGTCCACATCTGAATAAGTGGGTGAGACATCATGGCCACGTGGAGAAATTGGTTCCACAAGAACAGGAGTCGAAGTGGAATACTTCTTTTTCTTCAGTGGAATTTTATAGGACTCCATTGGCTGTTCCGGGGCAATTTTCCGCTTATGAAGGGAAAGTCTGCCTGTTTCGGCATCGATAAAATGTTCTTGTTGTTCTTCCAACGAAAATTGTCGATGCTTTACGGCCGGGACCACCGTCGTCAAAATCGGCACCAAGGACACCTTCTCGGGCACACTGGTGACCATCCTAGGGGTAAAGCCTTCGGCGCCACTTTTGGCGGCAACGTGAAACGTATGGGCGTCAAAGCTTTCTGAGGTTTATCGACAGGCTTCGAAGGTGGAGGATCTTTTGGTCCGACACTTGAGGCCTTGTCTTTGATGCGCTTCAGGGAGTCCGCCACTTGCTTGGAGAGTCGACGGAATCCTTCGAGGCACCACTAGACGTGGACTCGTGGGTCGGGCCGCTTTTGGCCTTGTCTTGTCGATGCGGAGTCTCAAGAACCTTCGGATCACTGAGCCCTTTGTCGGTGTCGATCGTCTTCGGCGCCGATTTGCTCGGCTCAATTGCCTTGACTTTTGTCTTCGGCGTGCCAGACTTCGTCTCGACGCCCTTGAGCTGTTTCTTCGGATCGACAACGCCCTTTTGCTTCGTTGGTGCCGACAGGTCCGAGGGCTTTGATCCGACCAAAGCAAAACGCACTTTTGGTTTCGAGGGGGGCACCAGTGCTTTCACTTGCGTCGAGACCGGTGCCTTCACTTTCGGTTTCGATTTCGCAGGGTGCGGCTCAATAACAATGTCCGTAGCCGAGCCCGAAGGCGGGGCCATAGAACCCACTGGAAGATCTTGGGTAAGGCCTAGTGGCGATCCCTCGACCTGAGCCGTTTGAAGCGTTTCGGCCCCAATGTCAGTTTGAGTTAGCTCTTCGCTCGAGCTATCTTCCATGGCCGCAAAGGCCCCATCGTCGTCTCCTACCTCGTCGACGACTTCTTCTGCTTCGAGCATTTCAACGTCCGCGTCGTAGTTGTAGTCGACCTCCGACGCGGGATTCGACAGGTTCTCACTAACTTCCCAGTCAGCTCTCTCATCATCCCCGGCATCGAATATGTCCACAGGCGCCGGTGCAGTCTGCTGGGCCTCCTGGCGCGCAGCGCGACGATGCACAAGAGTCTTCTTGGATCGAAATCGTGAACAAGCCATGCAGCTGGCTTCGTCATGATCCGGCGACAGACACTTGTTGCACACCGGGTGGACATCGATGTGTGGATACTTGGAGTTGCACACTGAAGGACTGGGTTCTTTAAGACCCAGCGGTGTCAGGGGACAACACCTGAAACCTTCGTGGGTAACCTGCTCCGGCGTACGAATGACAGAGACACGGGACACTTCCTTCGGCGTCAAAGATTCAAGGTTTATTTACTGCAGGGAAACACAGAAGTCACAGGAAGTACAACGAGTGTAGTTCGGGGAGACTGCTTCAAATTGGTTCTGTGGATCGCTCCTTTTATACAAAATTCTCCCATAGGTTTGCATAGCAGACAAAGGTTTACAACCCAGTTCCCACAATTATCCCCGAGAGGGGTCGTTTTGGTCACTTTGATACACTCGAGGTCCGGAACATAAGTGCGGAAACATTTGGCGGTTCCCAACTGTAAAAACCCATCTTCCCACCATTAGTACATTCCAATCAGCAGTAAACAGATCGAAAAAGGAACAAGGACAGGTGCAACGGAAGATGGAAACAGTGGGAGGATTGGAAAGGGTGTAAAAGGGGAGGTATCAGGAAACACAAGCTACAGGCATCAAAGGGACGTGCCTAATGAGATGCACGGCTGAGACAATAAACCGGCACGGCGAGATGGGCCTCGAGCGGGGCCATCTGCCTTACAGTATCATCCCCCTCGTCATAAAGACACTTACAAAGGACATGTGTCTTCCGCAAATATCTTGGGAGTCCCAGGGTCGCGAAGCGGACAACGTCCGTTCGCTGGCTACTTGAGGGCAAGAGACAAAATGGATGCCGTATCTAAGATGGAACCCGTGGGTACAGATGGAAAAACCCACGTAACAGACGAACGGTTTAAGTTAGCACAGCGAAACTGCGCACACTTACTAAACTCGTCATTTGCGGTTCATAGATACCAGACTCAACCATATTCGTGCGAGTCGAAAACACCACTTACAATTGTCACGGAACCTCAGACGCTCCTTTTGCCCTCATGTAGGCAAGCACTAGTCGGAATCATACTCGATATTCATCAGACCATCTAGATGTTGCTGTAGCATAGCTCTGTCCAACCGAGTTCCATTGGTAACAGGCGGCTGTCTCATACACGTTGTAGCACAGAGGCCACATAAGGCAGGACCACACTGCACACAAAGGCAACACGTGAACAGGAACGCCACAACAACTCCGATAATCATCAGAATCTTCCAACCCCAAGTCGACATCAGGCCCCAAAACCACCCAAGTAGCGTCCAATCCCCTACATCCACGTGTATGGATTCAGAGATCTTATGCAACTTTGAGATGGCTTGATAGACGGTCGGAGCGTTATCAGGAATGAAAATACAGCAGCTCGAATGGATCACCTTACATACCCCACCTCGATCTGCTAAGATCACGTCTAAAACCATACGGTTTTGTAACGTCATAAGTCTATCCGCCTGAAGTTCTGTGGTGATATTACCAAGGGCACTGGCAGTAATATTAGCTGTCGATTCTACCACTCGAGTCAACTGTCTCAGGTTCCTACTATTAACCATAGGTCCCCAAAACGGGAGGAAACCCTTGAAAAAGTCTCCTGCCTCTTGACCGGCAGTATCCTCTTCGCTAATTACGCCTCTCACAACTCTAGTCTTGTGATAATCTGCATCTACAGTAAACGTCGGAGGCAACAAGTGTGCGATAAAACATGAGCCCATGAAGTCAGAGGGCAACCATGCATACGCACGATCATGACAGACAAAGTAGGTACCCTTGGCAGCCAGAAACACAGGGGACGAGATCATCGGCAGCATGTAATTTTCAGTGCAAGCACTCTCTCCAAGTCGGGCTTTCGATCTTCGGCCACGACCCATTAGACAAAAACTACCAATGTGGGGTACGACCCATATCGGGGGCGAGCTTTTAAGCTGTTTATCACTCGTGAGCGCACTATACTCAACCTTACTCAGGACCCTATAGGCTTGTACCTCTTCCACTGGAATGAGCGACGGCTCATAGATATCCCTATCTAAGTCTTCAATCGCTATAGACAAAGGCTTATAGTACGAGCCAGGGCCAAGGTAGGGAGAACGTGGCTCTCGATTGGGGTGAGAATCTAGTGCGCTTCGAAACATTGTTTGAAATGCTCGAGCGGACCCTTGGGAACTATACGGTAACACCAGATATGGAATTCCCTTATCTGTAGTATGTGGCATCAACCCACACACCCAACAATTAGTAGTGTTAACCACTAACTGGTGCTGGTGAAGGAGCTGAATAAAGGAATTGTTGCGGAATTCTGCACGTCTTGAAGGACTGGGTTCTGTAAGACCCAGCGGTGCCAGGGCACAACACCTGAAACCTTCGTGGGTAACCTGCTCCGGCGTACGAATCACAGAGACACGGGACACTTCCTTCGACGTCAAAGATTCAAGGTTTATTTGCTGCAGGGAACACAGAGATCACGACAAGTACACAGCGTGCAACTTGGGGAGACTGCTTCAAATTGGTTCTGTGGATCGCTCCTTTTATACAGTTTTTACCCATAGGATAACATTGAACACAAAAGTTTACAACCCGGTTCCCACCATTATCCCCCAGAGGGGTCGCTTTGGTCACTTTGAAACACATGAGGTCCGGAACATAAGTGCGGAAACATTTGGCGGTTCCCAACTGTAAAAACCATCTTCCCACCATTAGCAAATTCCAATCAGCAGTAAAACAGATCGAAATAGGAACAAAGACAGGTGCAGAGGAAGACGGAGACAGTGGGGAGATCGGAAAGGGTGTAAAAGGGGAGGTATCGGGAAACACGAGATACAGGCATCAAAGGAATGTGCCTAATGAGATGCACGGCTGAGACAATAAGTCCGTGCGGCAAGATGAGCCTCGAGCGGCGCCATCTGCCTTACAGTAACAACCCCCTCGTCATAAAGACACTCACAAAGAACATGTGTCTTCCGAAAATATCTTGGGAGTCCCAGGGTCGCGAAGCGGACAACGTCCGTTCGCTGGCTACTTGAGGGCAAGAGACAAAATGGATGCCGTATCTAAAATGGAACCCGTGGGTACAGATGAAAAACCCACATAACAAACGAACGGTTTAAGTTAGCACAGCGAAACTGCGCACACTTACTAAACTCGTCATTTGCGGTTCATAGGTACCAGACTCGACTATATTCGTACGAGTTAAAAAACACCACTTACAATTGTCACGGAACCTCAGACGCTCCTTTTGCCCTCATGTAGGCAAGCACTAGTCGGAATCATATTCGATATTCATCAGACCATCGAGGTGTTGCTGTAGCATAGCTCTGTCCAACCGAGTCCCCTTGGTAACAGATGGTTGTCTCATACACGTTGTAGCACAGAGGCCACATAAGGCAGGACCACACTGTACACAAAGGCAACACGTGAACAGGAACACTACAACGACTCCGATGATCATCAGAATTTTCCAACCCCAAGTCGACATCAGGCCCCAAAACCATCCAAGTAGCGTCCAATCCCCTACATCCACGTGTATGGATTCGGAGATCTTATGCAACCTCGAAATGGCTTGATAGACAGTAGGAGCATTATCTGGAATGAAAATGCAGCAGCTCGAATGGATCACCTTACATACCCCACCTCGATCTGCTAAAATGACATCTAAAACCATACGGTTTTGTAACGTCATAAGTCTCTCCGCCTGAAGTTCTGTGGTGATATTACCAAGGGCACTGGCAGTAATATTAGCTGTTGATTCTACCACCCGAGTCAACTGTCTCAGGTTCCTACTATTGACCATAGGTCCCCAAAACGGGAGGAAACCCTTGAAAAAGTCTCCTGCCTCTTGACCGGCAGTATCCTCTTCGCTAATTACGCCTCGTACAACTCTAGTCTTATGATAATCGGCATCTACAGTGAACGTCGGAGGCAACAGATTTGCAATGAAACATGAGCCCATGAAGTCTGCGGGCAACCATGTGTATGCACGATCATAGCAGATAAAGTATGTACCCTTGGCAGCCAGAAACACAGGGGACGAGAACATCGGCAGAATGTAATTTTCAGTGCAAGCACTTGCTCCAAGTCGGGCTTGCGATCTTCGGCCACGACCCATAAGACAAAAATTACCAGTGTGGGGTACGACCCATATCGGAGGCGAGCTTTTAAGCTGCTTTTCGCTAGTGAACACACTATATTCACCTCTACTTAGGACCCTATAGGCCTGTACCTCTTCTTCGGGAATAAGCGAAGGATCATAGATCTCACTATCTAAATCCTCTATTGCTATCGACAAAGGTTTTTGATACGAGGTAGGACCAGAGTAGGGGGAACGTGGTTCTCGAATGGGGTGGAAACCCAGTGCGCTTCGAAACATTGTTTGAAATGCTCGAGCTGACCCTTGGGAACTATACGGTAACACCAGATATGGAATTCCCTTATCCGTAGTGTGTGGCATCAACCCACACACCCAACAATTAGTAGTGTTAACCACTAACTGATGCTGATGGAGGAGCTGAATAAAGGAATTGTTGCGGAATTCTACACGTCTAGCCTGCTCGTGTTCCGGTAACATGTGAAAGGAATGGGGAGAAGCAGTAGAGGTAAGATTAGGGTAAGGAGTAGGAGTAGGTGTAGCAGGTAAGAAGTAAGACATCGTGTAATACACCCCACCCGCCAATAATGCAGAAGCAGTCAAAAACAATACAAACAGTTGGAATATAAAACATTTGGTACGACTGAGTTGCTGCAGCTTGAATCTGTGGACTTGAGCTCCCTCCAAATCATTCAGCTTCGAGAATACCATTCCCTACGACCGTCCGCAACGTTTCTTGACGCACTTCGTTCTGTGCAGCAATAGTCAATCCCTAGGAGTTCCCAGGAACCGACGGCCTTTAACCTAGCGTCAAGACCTACTGTCCAGAAGGAAGTACGCGCGCGGCCCTACGGCCTTCAATGCACAATATGTACGTATGCAAAAACAAAGTCTCTCAGCTGTAAAGGCAAAAGTATAAGGAATGAAGCTCAATATATGTACAGAAATAATTACAGTAATACGAAAGTTCAAAACTGATCACGGAAAACAGGGTAATGCAATCGTCGATACAGCAAAGCAAGATCTTTTTATTTGTCCTTAGTGCGAGATCGCAAAAAGTATCGGGTTTTCCCAGGACGTGTCTGCTCGTCAAACAAAGGATCCGTTGAAGAGACAGCGTCCTGCTGATCAGTTGAGTGTTCTGGTCTTGAGTCTTTTGATGCTAATTGTTCAACAGTGTCTTTCTGCTGCGCTGAGGATTCTTCAACAAGCTGTGCGTCGCTAAAAGGCACAAACGCCGGCAATGTTTCTGTTTCAGATGACGCAATGCCTCTCCTTACCCACGGGTCTGCCGGCAAAGGGATGGGGACTCGTTTGGTGTGCGTAGCATGCACCCAATTCTTACGTCCCTCAAGACGAACGGCAGTCCTCGTGGCCAGGAGCACTTGGTAGGGTCCGGTGAACCTCGGGTCCAGGTTATTTTTGCGTGAAAAGTTCCTTGTCACCACCCAGTCTCCGGGCTGGAGCTGGTGGCCTGGACCCTCCGTCTGCGTCGGCAATGCGTCGTAAACCTGTTGGTGAATTAACCTCAGTTTAGCAGTCAAGTCATGTAGATAATCGATCAACATTGGGTACTCAAGATCAGAAAACATTCCTGGCCTAGGAACCCCCCACACATTCGCAGGACGGCCGAACACTATTTCATAGGGACTAAGCCCTACTCGGGAGTGTACAGTCGCCCTAGTTGACAGTAATGCTAAAGGTAAAGCGTCAGGCCACGAAAGACCAGTCGTAGCCTGAATCTTCGCTAACTTTAGTTTAAGGGTGCCGTTGTACCCTTCAACCAATCCAGCTGACTGGGGATGATTGGCGCTATGGAATTTCTGATTAATCCCAAGGCCCTTACACACACTCTTCATCACACTTCCAACAAACTCACTTCCGTTATCTGACCACACGACTCTAGGCATTCCATACCGAGGAAAGTATTCCTTCAGTAGGATTTTCGCAGTAGACAAAGCAGTATTGTCTTTGAGGGGATAGGCCTCGATCCATCGGGAGAATGCGCAAACCACAACTAAAACGTATTTCAGGTTATTGCATCGCTCCATATGGATGAAGTCCAATTGAATCACCTCAAAGGGATACGAAGGGGGAGCAAAACTGCCAGGAGGAGTTGGGGTTCCTTTGCCAGGATTGTACATTATAAACACCATACAATTCTTCACCAGACGTTCAGCACATTTCGTAACGCCGTCATTCTTCCACACAGGAGCCAGCAACTTACAAATACCTTTCGCGCTAATATGTGCTAATCCATGCGCCATTGTCACAACGGCCAGCACATACGCATCAGGCAACATCCATCTTTTCTGATCCGACAAATCAATCCAACAACCATTCGCATCCAACTTTCCCGTACTTTCTTTCCACTTCGTCTTTTCAGTCTCGGTGGCCTCATTCTGAATTGCTTTCACACTCTCGATAGTGTCTTCACACATACTCGATTCTGTAGGCCACCTAACCGAACTCGTCACATACATTCGAGTGCTAAGGTTCCGGGCAGTCTCCTTAGCAGTCTCGTCCGCAAACGCATTACCACAACCAACATCATCCGTCACCTTACGATGCGCACTACACTTAACAATCGCAACTTGCGTAGGCAAAGTCAATGCATCCAAAAGATCGTTCACAAGCTGGCCATGCTGAATCTTCGTACCGTGCGACGTCAAGAAACCTCTCTCTCTCCACAATCGTCCAAAACTGTGAGCAACACCAAACGCGTATTGACTGTCGGTAAACACATTCACACGTTTCCCTTTCGCTAACACACATGCTCTAGTAAGAGCAATCAATTCTGCAGCTTGGGCAGAATTCTGATTCAACCTTGCAGTCTCAACAACAGTATTCAACGTTACAACAGCATAAGCAGTAGTCACATCGCCATTCGGCAACTTAAAACATGACCCATCCACATACAAAGTACCATCCGGATCTTCCAATGGGGTGTTTTTAAGGTCCACTCGACCTTTCGTTTCCTCTTCAGTCCTCAAGTAGCAGTCATGTTCTGCTACTTCATCTGACTCTGTGCTAATTGGTAACAAAGTTGCCGGGTTCAGAACGTTACAACGTTTTATCTGAATGTGGCTTGCCAAGAGCGTCAACTCGTACCCAGACAACCTCGCACTCGTCAAGTGCTGAGTTTTCGTTCGATTCAAAAGAGTATCGACTGCATGCGGAACCATCACCGTAAGCATATTATCCATGACCAATCCTGCTGATTGTCGGATGGAGACCGCGGCTGCCGCTGTTGCTCGTAAACAACTCGGCAATGCTCTAGCTACCGGGTCCAAGGTCGAGGAAAAATATGCACACGGACGTTGCTTACCACCAAAAGGTTGCGTTAAGACACTCAAAGCACAACCTTCCCTCTCGTGAACATATAACGTAAACGGCTTACTGTAGTCAGGAGTACCTAACACAGGAGCCGAACACAATGAATCACGTAGTTCAGAAAAACTTTTCTGACATTCTTCCGTCCATGGTAAAGGAGTTGAAACATCCTTGCACGTAAGAGCCACCAATGGTTTCGCTAGCAATGAAAAATTTGGAATCCATTGCCTGCAGTACGACGTGATACCTAGAAAGGCACGCACATCTCTTTGGGTTTTTGGCACAGCCATTCGCGCAATCGCTGCAATTCTCTCTGGGGTCAATCTCCTTCCCTCCTTTGACAATAAGTGACCTAGATAGGTTACTTCTTGACAACAATATTGGAGTTTAGAAGGTGACACCTTGTGATTTAACTCACAGAGATGTTGCAGCAACGACACCGTAGCAATTTTACAAATGTCCTGAGTATCAGCAGCCACCAATAAGTCGTCGACGTATTGGATCAAGGCCGCACCAACCGGCAACCTAAATGCATCCAGTTGACCCTTCAAGGCTTGACTGTAAATAGATGGACTTTCACAGTAGCCCTGAGGAGCGCGTTTGAACCGGAAGCTGCGTCCACCGAGAGAGAAACCGAAAAGGTCCCTGCTCTCCTCGGCAATCGGGATGCTGAAAAACGCATTTTTCAAGTCAATCACCGAAAACCATGATGCAGAAGCTGGAATCAGAGTCAGTAGCGCCGTGATGTCAGGCACAACAGGAAATTGAGGAACCACAATTTTATTTACCTCCCGTAAATCGATAACAAAGCGATAAACAGGCGGTTTTGAAGGATCAGTACGTTTAAGAATGGGCAGCACAGGGCTGTTGCACACGTTTCCCCGAGTCTCTTCAATAACATCTTTCTCGATCAAATCATAGATGATCGCCAATAGTGCTCGTTCACCATCAAGGGAGATACGATATTGGGGAATACGTGGCAGCCGCACATTAGATTTCAACTGAACAACATAAGGGGATATATCAAGTAGGCCCACGTCATTTGGGCCTGTTGCCCACAAAGACGCAGGAAGAGAACTCAATTCCGGTGGGAGCTTATCGAGGGACAAATACATAGGAGAGACAACCCTTTCTCCTAACGTAAGCTTTACACCCGCAGGGGAACAATACAAAGTTGCGTACAAACGTTTAAGCAAATCCAGGCCCAAAAGATTTTCACCACAACCCGTAGTCAAAATCAACGGAGCTTCTAGCTCACGTGGCCCAATTTTAAGGGGCAAAGGGCGTGAAACTGGATTGCTAACGGGGGCGCCAGAGAATCCAACGGAAACATTTGTTAAGCCAGACAATGGTGCGCCAGGGAGTTTCGAATGCATGATAGAACTTTTCGCTGCACCAGTGTCCAACAGAAAAGGCTCAACGACGCCCGATGTAGCAACTGCGACGTAAGGCCCTCTCTGATCAACCGGAACTGATACCACTCCCTCTCCTTGTCTATGGCTGTCCTAGTAATTACTGTCGTCAGTTCCCTGATCGACGTAATAATCGTCTACATTGTACTGCGCAGATCGTCCTTGCGATGATCCACGTTGATCGAAACAATTATTAGATTTAGATGAGTTATCTGAGCGATCATTCTGGGCACCACGACCTCTACCACGTGATGTTTGCTGCGAACCACCACGACCTCCTCTAGATGAGTTACCATTGTTACGTTCATTCAAAACAGGGCAATTGAATTTAATGTGTTCCTCCTGTCTACAATAAGCACATTGATTGTACCCTAACGAGGATCTTTGGGAGGAGGAGTCATTACGGGTTTGGGATCTGTTCGATTGTGGCTGTGACCTATTCTGTTGCGAAGTATTCTGATTTGAACGCGGAGGATACGCTTGTTGCAACAACACTTTAGTTTTTAGCTCTTTCGTCTTCTTATCAGCAAGGTCGTTCTCTTCTTTCTCTCTATTCTCATAGTATTGAGCCGTAGCCAATATCTGAGCCGAAGTAGAAACGGCCCATGCACTTTCCGAATTTCTCAATTTATTGCTCAAGTCGGGCAATAAATTCGAAACAAATTTATCCACAAACAATCTCTGACCACCCTCAGTGCCCATATCCTGACCACTATGGTCGATGAATGCCTCCTCAAACCTCGTAAAGAAGTCGGAAACACTCTCATCTTTCTTTTGCTTACAAGCTGACAATTTGTCCCAGTTCACCTTCATAGCTGGCATAAGAGTTTTCATTAACGTAATAATCCTTTGAGGAAGGTCAAGAATCAACTGGTCGGGTTTAGTAGCAGCTACTTGTCCGGCATCTGCCGCTACAATGGCAGCCCAAGCACCACCTAATTCAGCCGGGTGATTTTCCTGTCGAATCTTTGCCCATACCGGTTGCGGTACGACATTGCCAAACAACATATCGATATCGGCAAGATTCATTACCGTAGCATCTACAAGCTGTGATAATTCTTTGTAATACCCTGTAGGATTCTTGCGTGGGTCAGGCAAAGATTGCTTCACCTGTAACACTTCCGAGCGTTTCCATGGGAGATGTATCCATACTCTCTGGAAGTGCGCCAATACCGGAGGAGCAGCATTAGGATTAGCTGGTATCCAAACCGGTGGAACTTCACGCATAGGATATTGGCCAGACTCGTCTGGTTGTTTTTCAATATCCTCAACAAACAATGCATGAGGAATGGGAGCGGGACGAAGAGATAGCAATCGTTCAACAGCACGTCGAACGTTAGTATCCACTATCAGCCCATTTGCGAACTGAAGCTGGAGATCAGACAGAGCGGTGAGCACCTCGTCAGGCGCATCAGCCGCTATTTGATCATAAAGGAACTTACACATTTCATTAAACACATATCTCTGGGTTGGTATATTGAATTGACAAAATGTTTCGAGGACAACACGGGGTGGACTTCTCTTAGGATTTATCATCCAACCCATCGCCATGTTATACAGCGCAACGCGTTCTCTGTTTCCAGGAAGCTGACTACGTCTCTGAGGACCATCGGAACCAGCGGACCCATGAACAGGTCCGAGCGAATGAAAGAAACTAGCCGCAAGAGGAGAATTGCGACTACGAGTAGAGGGAGAAGAATAAGACACAGGGCTAACAAGAGAAGGAGTAGAAACAGTAGCAACAGCAGGAGTTAACAAAACAGGAGCAGTAGCAGGAGCAGTAGCGGGAACAGGAGTATGTGGAAGAGGAGGAGCAGTAGGGATAGAAACAGACAAAGAAGCAGGAACGGTCGGAAGAACGGGTGCAGGTTGAGGAACAGGCGGAGGAGGAATAGGCGGAAGAATAGGTACGGCAGGGACCACAGGAGCTGCGGTACCCTGTACGTACGGAGGTGGCGACTTCATAAGATAAGACATTAAGGGATCCTCAACTGGCTCTTCCTTCTTTTCCGACTCCGTTGGTAAAGCGGGGTAACATTTATCTACAGTCATACGCTGTAATCGGTCAAACACTTCCTTATCCTTAACCTCCTTATCTCGCTGAAATTGCTCTGCTTTCTTCACTATGGTAGCAACATTATCTCGCTGATTACGTTTAGTCTGTCTGATTTCTTTCTGTCGGGCTTCTTTACGCCACAACCGAAAGGCATCAAACATGGCCGGCCTTGACTTTCTTTCGAACAATTTAATCTCTAGATTATCTAAGATCGGAGCTTCGAAGCTACCATGAGGTGGCCAACGAAGGTCGCCGTCCTTTTTCGTATATTTAATCCAGTAATCGTTAAAGGTAACTGGGCCTAACCCATGCTTACTATAGAGCTCATACGTGGGAGTTCCAACCGGAGGTATCGGACACGAGTCCTCCAGTCGGGAATCCGTACCACAAGGTTTGAAACAACTAAACAAAGTACTGCGACCAGGCATCTTGCACACTAGCCGAGTTTCACAAACTTCAAGGGTTACGGGATTTACCAAGTCCCAGCAAAGAACAAAACCCTCGGTTTTTTGGCGGCTGCAGTCGTCAAACAACACAACAAAGTACGCTAGCAAAGTGTCACCGACAAAAACACTCACACAGCGCTAACAACAAAAACACTCGCTAAAGTGTCAACAACCAAGAACTATGGGAGCGACCCACAAATACTTAACTCAAAGATCGATGGCGTCACCAGGAAGGCCCGTCAATCGTCTCGCTATACCAAGGTCTACGCCAGGCGCCAAAACAGGTCTACAGTCAGGGCAGCAGTCCGTCGCAGCCGTCCGGAGGCGGGAATCTTCGCGGGAAAAGTCTTCGGGCCACTTATTTCGACAACAGGATCGATGAAGCGGAGTGCACCTTCCCTCGGAGATTTCACACGAAGTTCCTCACGATCGTCGGGCTTGGACCGGTACCACTGATGCAGCCCTACGTTGGGCGCCAACTGAAGGACTGGGTTCTGTAAGACCCAGCGGTGCCAGGGCACAACACCTGAAACCTTCGTGGGTAACCTGCTCCGGCGTACGAATCACAGAGACACGGGACACTTCCTTCGACGTCAAAGATTCAAGGTTTATTTGCTGCAGGGAACACAGAGATCATGACAAGTACACAGCGTGCAACTTGGGGAGACTGCTTCAAATTGGTTCTGTGGATCGCTCCTTTTATACAGTTTTTACCCATAGGATAACATTGAACACAAAAGTTTACAACCCGGTTCCCACCATTATCCCCCAGAGGGGTCGCTTTGGTCACTTTGAAACACATGAGGTCCGGAACATAAGTGCGGAAACATTTGGCGGTTCCCAACTGTAAAAACCATCTTCCCACCATTAGCAAATTCCAATCAGCAGTAAAACAGATCGAAATAGGAACAAAGACAGGTGCAGAGGAAGACGGAGACAGTGGGGAGATCGGAAAGGGTGTAAAAGGGGAGGTATCGGGAAACACGAGATACAGGCATCAAAGGAACGTGCCTAATGAGATGCACGGCTGAGACAATAAGTCCGTGCGGCAAGATGAGCCTCGAGCGGCGCCATCTGCCTTACAGTAACAACCCCCTCGTCATAAAGACACTCACAAAGAACATGTGTCTTCCGAAAATATCTTGGGAGTCCCAGGGTCGCGAAGCGGACAACGTCCGTTCGCTGGCTACTTGAGGGCAAGAGACAAAATGGATGCCGTATCTAAAATGGAACCCGTGGGTACAGATGAAAAACCCACATAACAAACGAACGGTTTAAGTTAGCACAGCGAAACTGCGCACACTTACTAAACTCGTCATTTGCGGTTCATAGGTACCAGACTCGACTATATTCGTACGAGTTAAAAAACACCACTTACAATTGTCACGGAACCTCAGTCTAGCCTGCTCGTGTTCGGGTAAGATGTGAAAAGAATGGGGAGATGCAACGGTGGTAAGTTTAGGGTCAGAAGTAGGAGTAGGTATGGCAGGAGATAAGAAACAAGACATCATGTAATACACCCCACCCGCCAATAATGCAGAAACAGTCAAAAGCAATACGAATATTTGGAACATAAAACATTTGGTACGACTAAGTTGTTGCAACTTGAACCTTTGCGCCTGAGCTTCTTCCAAGTCCATCAGCTTCGAAAATGCCATCCCCTACGACCGTCCGCAACGTTTCTTGATGTACTTCGTTCTGTGTAGCAGTAGTCAATCCCCAGGAGTTCCCAGGAACCGACGGTCTTTAACCTAGCGTCAAGACCTACTAACCAGAAGGAAGTACACGCGCGGCCCTACGGCCTTTATTCACAATTATGTGTATGCAAAGTGTCTCTCAGCTGTGGAAGCAAAAATATGAGGAACGAAACTCAATGTATATATACAAGAATAATTACAATGATACGAGTGTTCAAACTGATCGTGGAAAACGGGATAATGCAGTTGTCAAGGGACAGAACAGAATCTTTATTAGTCTTTAGTGCTGGATCGCAAAAAGTATCGGGTTTTCCCAGGACGTGTCTGCTCGTCAAACAAAGGATCCGTTGAAGAGACAGCGTCCTGTTGATCAGTTGAAAGTTCCGGTCTTGAGTCTTTTGATGGCAAATGTTCAACAATGTCTTTCTGCTGCACTGAGGATTCTCCGACAGGTTGTGCGTCGCTAAAAGGTACAAACGCCGGCAATCCTTCGGTTTCAGTTGATGCAATGCCTCTCCTCACCCACGAGTCTGCCGGCAACGGAATAGGGACTTTTTTTGTATGGGTGGCATGCACCCAGTTTTTCCGACCCTCTAGGCGAACAGCAGTTCTCGTGGCAAGGAGGACCTGGAAGGGTCCAGTGAATCTGGGCTCCAAATTCTTCTTGCGCGAAAAATTGCGCGTCACCACCCAGTCTCCGGGCTGGAGCTGGTGGCCTGGACCCTCCGTCTGCGTCGGCAATGCTTCGTAAACCTGTTGGTGAATTAACCTCAGTTTAGCAGTCAAGTCATGAAGATAATCGATCAACATTGGGTACTCAAGATCAGAAAACATTCCTGGCCTAGGAACCCCCCACACATTCGCAGGACGGCCGAACACTATTTCATAGGGACTAAGCCCTACTCGGGAGTGTACGGTTGCCCTTGTTGACAGTAATGCTAAGGGTAAAGCGTCAGGCCACGAGAGACCAGTCGTAGCCTGAATCTTAGCTATCTTCAGTTTAAGGGTGCCATTGTACCCTTCAACCAAACCAGCTGACTGGGGATGATTGGCGCTGTGGAATTTTTGATTAATTCCAAGGCCCTTACACACACTCTTCATCACACTCCCCACAAACTCACTTCCGTTATCCGACCACACAACTCTAGGCATTCCGTACCGAGGAAAGTATTCCTTCAGTAGGATTTTCGCAGTTGACAAAGCAGTGTTGTCCTTAAGAGGGTAGGCTTCAATCCATCGGGAGAATGCGCAAACCACAACTAAAACGTATTTCAGGTTATTGCATCGCTCCATATGGATGAAGTCTAATTGGATCACCTCAAAGGGACATGAAGGGGGAGCAAAACTACCAGGAGGAGTTGGGGTTCCCTTACCAGGATTGTACAACATACATACCATACAGTTCTTAACCAAGCGTTCAGCACATTTCGTGATACCATCATTCTTCCACACAGGAGACAACAACTTACAGATACCTTTCACGCTAATATGTGCTAACCCATGCGCCATTGTCACAACAGCTAGCACATATGCATCAGGCAACATCCATCTTTTCTGGTCCGACAAATCAATCCAACAACCATTTGCATCCAACTTTCCCGTACTTTCTTTCCACTTCGTCTTTTCAGTCTCGGTGGCCTCACTCTGAATCGCTTTCACACTCTCGATAGTGTCTTCACACATACTCGACTCTGTAGGCCACCTAACCGAACTCATCACATACATTCTAGTGCTAAGATCCCGTGCAGTCTCCTTAGCAATCTCATCCGCAAACGCATTACCACGACCAACATCATCCGTCACCTTACGATGCGCACTACATTTAACAATCGCTACCTGCTTAGGCAACGTGAGTGCATCCAAAAGATCATTCACAAGCTGGCCATGCTGAATCTTCGTACCATGCGATGTCAGAAAACCTCTCTCTCTCCACAATCGTCCAAAGCTATGGGCGACGCCAAAAGCGTATTGGCTGTCGGTAAACACATTCACACGTTTCCCTTTCGCTAACACACACGCTCTGGTGAGAGCGATCAGTTCTGCAGCTTGGGCAGAATTCTGATTTAATCTTGCAGTCTCAACAACAGTATTCAACGTTACAACAGCATACGCAGTAGTCACATCGCCATTCGGCAGTTTAAAACATGAACCCTCCACATACAGCGTTCCATCTGGGTCTTCCAAAGGAGTGTTTTTAAGGTCCACTCGACCTTTTGTTTCCTCTTCTGTCCTCAAATAACAGTCGTGTTCTGTTATTTCATCTGACTCTGAGCTAATTGGTAACAAAGTCGCCGGATTCAGAACATTGCAACGTTTTATCTGTATATGACTTGCCAGCAACGTCAGCTCGTACCCAGACAATCTCGCACTCGTCAAGTCCTGGGTTTTCGTACGATTCAAAAGAGTATCGACTGCATGCGGAACCATCACCGTAAGCATATTATCCATGACCAATCCTGCTGATTGTCGGATGGACACCGCAGCTGCCGCTGTTGCTCTCAAACAACTCGGCAATGCTCTAGCTACCGGGTCCAAGGTCGAGGAAAAATATGCACATGGACGTTGCTTACCACCAAAAGGTTGCGTTAAGACACTCAAAGCACAACCTTCCCTCTCGTGAACATATAATGTAAACGGCTTACTGTAGTCAGGAGTACCTAACACAGGAGCCGAACACAATGAATCACGTAGTTCAGAAAAACTTTTCTGACATTCTTCCGTCCATGGTAAAGGAGTTGAAACATCCTTGCACGTAAGAGCCACCAATGGTTTCGCTAGCAATGAAAAATTTGGAATCCATTGCCTGCAATACGACGTGATACCTAGAAAGGCACGCACATCTCTTTGGGTTGTTGGCACAGCCATTCGCGCAATCGCTGCAATTCTCTCTGGGGTCAACCGCCTTCCCTCCTTTGACAATAAGTGACCTAGATAGGTTACTTCTTGACAACAATATTGGAGTTTAGAAGGTGACACCTTGTGATTTAACTCGCAGAGATGTTGCAGCAGCGACACCGTAGCAATTTTGCAAATGTCCTGAGTATCTGCAGCTACCAATAAGTCGTCGACATATTGGATTAAGGCCGCACCAGCAGGTAATGAAAACGCATCCAGTTGACCCTTCAAGGCTTGACTGTAAATCGATGGACTTTCACAGTAGCCCTGAGGAGCGCGTTTAAACCGGAAGCTGCGTCCACCAAGAGAGAAACCAAAAAGGTCTCTGCTCTCTTCTGCAATGGAAATGCTGAAGAACGCATTCTTCAAATCAATCACCGAAAACCAAGATGCAGAAGCTGGAATCAGAGTCAGTAGCGCCGTGATGTTAGGCACAACTGGGAACTGAGGAATCACAATTTTATTTACCTCCCGTAAATCGATAACAAAACGATAAACAGGTGGTTTCGAAGGATCAGTACGTTTAAGAATGGGCAGTACAGGACTGTTGCACACGTTTCCCCGTGTTTCCTCAATAACGTCTTTCTCGATCAAATCATAAATGATCGCTAACAATGCTCGTTCACCATCAAGAGAGATACGATACTGGGGAATACGTGGCAATCGCACATTAGATTTCAACTGAACGACATAAGGGGAGATGTCAAGCAGGCCCACATCATTGGGACCTGTTGCCCACAAAGATGCAGGAAGAGAACTCAATTCCGGTGGAAGCTTATCGAGAGACAAGTACATAGGAGAGACAACCCTCTCTCCCAATGTAAGCTTTACACCCGCAGGAGAACAATACAAAGTTGCATACAAACGTTTAAGCAAATCCAGGCCCAAAAGATTTTCACCACAACCAGTAGTTAAAATCAACGGAGCTTGAAGCTCACGAGGCCCAATTGTAAGGGGCAAAGGGCGCGAAACTGGATTGCTAACGGGGGCGCCAGAGAATCCAACGGAAACATTTGTTAAGCCAGACAAAGGTGCGCCAGGGAGTTTCGAATGCATAATAGAACTTTTCGCTGCACCAGTGTCCAACAGAAAAGGCTCAACGACGCCCGATGTAGCAACTGCGACGTAAGGCCCTCTCTGATCAACCGAAACTGATACCACTCCCTCTCCTTGTCTATGGCTGTCCTAGTAATTATTGTCGTCAGTTCCCTGATCGACGTAATAATCGTCTACATTGTACTGCGCAGATCGTCCCTGCGACGGTGCACGTTGATCAAAACAATTATCGGAATTTGATGAGTTATCTGAACGGTCATTCTGAGCACCACGACCCCTACCGCGTGATGTCTGCTGTGAACCACCACGACCTCCTCTAGATGAGTTACCACTGTTACGATCGTTTAAAACGGGACAGTTAAATTTTAAATGACCCTCCTGTCTACAATAAGCACATTGATTGTACCCCAACGAAGATCTTTGAGAAGAGGAGCCATTTCGAGATTGTGATCGGTTCGATTGCGACTGCGATCTATTTTGTTGGGGAGCATTCTGATTCGAACGCGGGGGATAGGCCTGCTGTAACAACACTTTAGTTTTGAGTTCTTTCGTCTTTTTATCGACGCGGTCGTTCTCCTCTTTCTCTCTATTCTCATAATATTGTCCTGTGGCCAATATCTGAGCTGAGGTAGAAACGGCCCACGCACTTTCTGAATTCTTCAATTTATTGCTCAAATCGGGCAATAAGTTCGAAACAAATTTGTCCACGAACAACCGCTGAACACCCTCAGTACCCATATCCTGACCACTATGGTCGATGAATGCCTCCTCGAATCTCGTGAAGAAATCAGAGACACTCTCGTCCTTTTTCTGTTTGCAAGCTGACAATATGTCCCAATTTACCCTCATAGCTGGCATAAGAGTTTTCATTAGCGTAATTATTCTTTGAGGGAGAGCAGTAATCAACTGCTCGGGTTTAGCACCACCAGTTTGCAACCCATCCGCCGCTACAATGGCAGCCCAATCACCACCTAATTCGTTTGGATGATTCTCCTTACGAATCTTAGCCCATACCGGTTGCGGCACGATATTGCCGAACAGCATATCGATATCGGCAAGATTCATTATCGTAGCGTCTACGAGCTGCGACAATTCTTTATAGTACCCTGCAGGATTTTTGCGAGGGTCAGGCAAAGATTGCTTCACCTGTAACACTTCAGAGCGCTTCCATGGGAGATGTATCCATACTCTCTGGAAGTGTGCCAATACCGGAGGTTGAGCCTGTGGATTAGCTGGCATCCACACCGGTGGAACTTCCCGCATGGGAAACTGACCAGACGCACCGAACTGACTCTCAACATCCTCAACGAACAGGGCTTGAGGTATAGGAGTGGGACGGAAAGATAGCAACCGCTCAACAGCACGTCGAACGTTGGTATCCACTATCAGTCCAGTCGAGAACTGAAGCTGTAGATCAGACAAAGCGGTCAGCACCTCGTCAGGTGCATCGGCCGATATCTGATCGCGAAGGACCTTACACATTTCTTCGAACACAAATCTTTGTGTAGGTTCATTGAATTGACAGAACGTATCAAGTACAACACGTGGTGGATTTCTAAGGGGATGTGTCATCCAACCCATCGTCATATTATATAGCGAAGCGCGTTCCCTGTTACCGGGAAGCTGACTACGTCTCTGAGGACCATCTGAACCAGCGGACCCAAGAACAGGTCCGAGAGAATGAAAGAAGCTAGCCGCAAGAGGAGAAGTACGACTACGAGTAGAGGGAGAAGTATAGGACACAGGACTAACAAGCGAAGGAGTAGAGACAGAAACAACAGCAGGAGTTAACAGAGCAGGAGCAGTAGCGGCAGCAGGAGTAAGTGGAAGCGGAGGAGCAGTAGGAATAGCAACAGGCAAAGGAGCAGGAACAGTCGGAAGAACGGGTGCAGGTTGAGGAACAGGCGGAGGAAGAATAGGTGGAAGAATAGGTACGGGGGGAACCACAGGAGCTGCGGTACCCTGTACATACGGAGGTGGCGACTTCATAAGATAGGACATTAAAGGATCCTCAACTATTTCTTCCTTCTTTTCCGACTCCGTAGGCAAAGCAGGATAACATTTATCTATAGTCATATGCTGTAGCCTATCAAACACTTCCTTTTCCTTAACCTCCTTGTCATGCTGAAACTGCTCTGCTTTCTTTACAATGGTAGCAACACCATCTCTCTGATTTCGTTTAGTCTGTCTGATTTCTTTCTGTCGGGCTTCTTTACGCCACAACCGAAAGGCATCAAACATGGCCGGCCTTGACTTTTTTTCAAACAATTTAGCCTCTAGGTTATCTAAGATCGGGGTCTCAAAGCTACCATGAGGTGGCCAACTAAGAACACCGTCCTTCTTAGTATAGCGAATCCAATAAGCATTAAAGGTAATCAGGCCTAGCCCATGTTTACTGTACAGTTCATAAGTCGGGGTTCCAACCGGAGGTATCGGACACGAGTCCTCCAGTTGGGAATCCGCACCACAACGTTTGAAACAACTAAACAAAGTACTGCGACCAGGCATCTTGCACACTAGCCGAGTTTCACAAACGTCAAGGGTTACGGGATTTACCAAGTCCCTGCAAAGAGCAAAAACCCTCGGTTTTTGGCGGCTGCAGTCGTCAAACAACACAACAAAGTACCAAGAACTACAAATGCAATGGAACCATGCAACCACTAAGCAACCACAACCAAGAACTCTGGGAGCGACCCACAAATACTTAACTCAAAGATCGATGGCGTCACCAGGAAGGCCCGTCAGTCGTCTCGCTCTACCAAGGTCTACGCCAGGCGCCAAAACAGGTCTACAGTCAGGGCAGCAGTCCGTCGCAGCCGTCAGGAGGCGGGAATCTTCGCGGGAAAAGTCTTCGGGCCACTTGTTTCGACAACAGGATCGATGAAGCGGAGTGCACCTTCCCTCGGAGATTTCACACGAAGTTCCTCACGATCGTCGGGCTTGGACCGGTACCACTGATGCAGCCCCACGTGGGCGCCAACTGAAGGACTGGGTTCTTTAAGACCCAGCGGTGTCAGGGGACAACACCTGAAACCTTCGTGGGTAACCTGCTCCGGCGTACGAATGACAGAGACACGGGACACTTCCTTCGGCGTCAAAGATTCAAGGTTTATTTACTGCAGGGAAACACAGAAGTCACAGGAAGTACAACGAGTGTAGTTCGGGGAGACTGCTTCAAATTGGTTCTGTGGATCGCTCCTTTTATACAAAATTCTCCCATAGGTTTGCATAGCAGACAAAGGTTTACAACCCAGTTCCCACAATTATCCCCGAGAGGGGTCGTTTTGGTCACTTTGATACACTCGAGGTCCGGAACATAAGTGCGGAAACATTTGGCGGTTCCCAACTGTAAAAACCCATCTTCCCACCATTAGTACATTCCAATCAGCAGTAAACAGATCGAAAAAGGAACAAGGACAGGTGCAACGGAAGATGGAACAGTGGGGGGATTGGAAAGGGTGTAAAAGGGGAGGTATCAGGAAACACAAGCTACAGGCATCAAAGGGACGTGCCTAATGAGATGCACGGCTGAGACAATAAACCGGCACGGCGAGATGGGCCTCGAGCGGGGCCATCTGCCTTACAGTATCATCCCCCTCGTCATAAAGACACTTACAAAGGACATGTGTCTTCCGCAAATATCTTGGGAGTCCCAGGGTCGCGAAGCGGACAACGTCCGTTCGCTGGCTACTTGAGGGCAAGAGACAAAATGGATGCCGTATCTAAGATGGAACCCGTGGGTACAGATGGAAAAACCCACGTAACAGACGAACGGTTTAAGTTAGCACAGCGAAACTGCGCACACTTACTAAACTCGTCATTTGCGGTTCATAGATACCAGACTCGACCATATTCGTGCGAGTCGAAAACACCACTTACAATTGTCACGGAACCTCAACACAGGACATCTCTTGAATGGACTCTGGTCCATGATGGTCCGTCGATAAGGTGTGTGGCGTCGACTGGGCCCTTAGCGTCGAAAGCACGCGGCTCTCTGGACTCCGGCTCGGAACTAAGCTGGAAGAATCGGGCACCGAACGCAAAACTAAAGGCCTTTTGTCCTTAAGAAAGTTTATATCGATTCCGACTAGAGTGAACCAATATACATCCGAACCCAATGGCAGAAAAAAACAATCTGAGGATGGAGTTGATGCCCATGCGCACTGTAGTCCAGGGGAGGAGCCACCTATCTTGTGATACTTCGAAGACTCTTCCAGGACAACAAAGTGCGATCATCCGGACCCAACACTAGGCGGCGATCTATGCACAGATATGAATTCAGCAGCCCACATGCCTTGAACCTACTATTTACAGCATTTTCCACTTTACAGCATTTTGCACCTTGTTCTAACTTTTAAATCAATCTGTTTTAAATCCGTTTTAAATAGCAATCTTTATTTTAGTATAACTACGTAGACCTGCAGCGCCCGTAAGTAAGAGCGGGTCCGCTGTGCTCACGGGTCAATGCTTTAGTCCTTTTTACATCCTCCATAAAAGACAGGCTGGAGTGACGCCACAGCGTGTAACGTGAGCTGCTTAGCGTTTGCCCAACCTAATGTAGGTCCGTCTGTCTACTGTTCACAGCATTTTGCACTTTACAGCATTTTGCACCTTGTTCTAATTTTTAAATCAATCTGTTTAAAATCCGTTTTAGTAGCAATCTTTATTTTAGTATAACTACGCAGACCTGCAGTGGCCGTAAGTAAGAGTGGGCCCGCCTTGTTCAGGGGTCAGCGCTCTAGGCCTTTTCACATCCTCCATAAAAGACACTCTGGGGCGGCCGTGCAGCGTGTAACGTGAGCTGCTTAGCATTTGCCCAACCTAATGCTTGTCTTTCTACTGTTTACAGCATTTTGCACTTTACAGCATTTTGCACCTTGTTCTGATTTTTAAATCAATCTGTTTTAAATCCGTTTTTAAAAGCAATCTTTATTTTATTATAACTACGCAGACCCGCGGTGCTCGTTAGTAAGAGCAGGCCCACCGTGCTCAGGCTTCAGAGCTCTAGTCCTTCTCACATTCTCCATAAAAGACACGCTGGCGCGACCGCGCAGCATATATTGTGAACTGCTTAGAATTTGCCCAACGTAATGCACGTCTGTCTACTGTTTACAGCATTTTGCACATTGTTCTAATTTTTAAATCAATCTGTTTTAAATCCGTTTTTAATTGCAATCTTCATTTTAGTATAACTACGCAGACCCGAGGTGCCCGTAAGTAAGAGCGGGCCAGCTGTGCTGAGGGGTCAGCGCTCCAGTCCTTTTCACATCCTCCATAAAAGACATGCAGGTGTGACCACGTGCAGCGGGCGTACCTCTGGCACGCCAAAGGCAAGCCGGTCTGCGCTCGTCAGTGCCGGGAGCACGCACAGCGACAGAACCCCTGCCCGATTGACTTCACGTAGCTCTACAAACAAACATCTGCGGGAGCTCAGGAGGAGTGAGTGCTGCCTTCCTGATGTTTGTTGCAGGATGGGGAATTTTGGGGAGTTCAAGTGTAGCGGTTGTGACTTTAGGCTTAATACTGAACCTAACATTAACAATGCTGCTCCGACTGCCTCATAACGGGGCCTGGTTGGATGGAGGGAGAGCTCAGGGCTCTGCTGATCTCCTCTACTGGCATACAGACCATATCAGCTAGTTTTCGAAACAGTGGCATAGCCTCTAGGGCCAGTCATGAAAACCCCCTTCAGTGTTTATTGCTTAATACCCACTCACTGATTAAACATAAATACCAGTTTGAATGTATGATGGAGCTCTCTAACCTCGACATGGTGTTCTTGACAAAGACCTGGACAAACCAGCCATCTAACTCCGACTGGAACACGACACTTCCGGCAGGTTACTCAGTGACTGGTCTAGACAGGATAAGAAAAAAAGGAGGGGGCACCACCATAATCCATCTCTCCCACCTAAATGTTCAAGTAGAATCCATCACACATCTTCTGGCTGAGGTTATGATATTTAACTATTAAAATAAATAAAATGTTCACCTTTCACGGCCTACTATTATATCTACCACCTGGTGGGCCTAGAGCTGCCTTCACCTTAGCTCTTTCTTGAATCCTGCATAGAATCTCCCACGTTTACTATACTGGGTGCCTTCAATTTTCACTTGGAATCAAATAACAATCCAGACACTGTGAGGCGACTAGACAATCTGGCAGCACAAGGCCTAACTCAAATTGTTTCGGAATCCAGTCACTCGGCCGGTCACACTTTGAACGTTATAGTCACTAACAACCCCGACGTCACACTGGTTAAAATCTCTCCATTACCCTGGACTGCTCACAAAGCAGTACATTTCAAAATCATAATAACGCAGCCCAACAGCAGCAACTCAAACAGACCACTTTTTGTAAAAACCGACCCTGCCATAAAATACAGAAAAATTATCTAGAAGAGTAACTTAACAAGCGCCCTCCTTCACAGGCCATACATAACAATGAGGCAGCGCACCGATTTGAGGATTGGATTAGATCAGCGATCAATCAGGTAGCCTCTAGAATAAGAAGATGATAGGTGACATCACCCTGGTATTGCCCAGACGTTAAAAGTATAAATTCCAAATGTAGAAGAATCAAACGACTGTGGAGAACCGAATATAACAAGGAGCATAAATTGGCATATAACCTAAGCTTGGAACAATATAAAGAGGCTATCAAAAAAGCTAAGACGGACTGTTTTACAACTAGAATTGGGGCTGTGAAAAAATCCTCTAAGGAGCTCTTCAAATCAGTCCAAGCCTTATCTAAGCGTCAGCAGGATAACCAGTTCAGACATGACCAAACTTTATGAAATAAGATGGCTAACTTTTTTCTAACGAAGGTGCAAGTAATCTACGATGACCTCCTCAAGACTGTCCCCGATGCTGCTAAATTTAATAGTCTGACCTTCAAGGAGACGACAACTCAGAGCCAACTAACCAGCTTTCTGACCTTTACACAAGAGAAAGTGGATAACCTCTTTCTAACAACTAAATCAGGATCTCTCAATGATCCCTGCCCCTGTCACTCTACATCTAGTTTCAGAATAGATCATTTCCCATTTTGCTCCCCTCCTAAACAAAATAGCCAAGTCAGGGACTTTCCCCTGTTCTTGGAAAAAGGCATGTATCAGGCCGGCTTTAAAAAAGCGCACCCTAGATCCAGCTGAGGTTAAAAACTATCAACCAATATTGTGCCTTCTAATAGCAGCAACAATTCTTGAAAAATCATTATACAGTGAGTTCATCCATCATCTTGACTCCAGCAATCTTTTATATCCCAGCCAGCATGGCTTCTGAGCACGTCATTCCACGGAGTCGGCCTTGATAATTGCCACGAAGGGGATTTGCAGACAGGTGGTTGGGGGGGGGGGCAAGGCCCTCCTTATCGTACTAGACCTATCAGCAGCATTTTTTTCACTGTGAATCATGTGGTGTTAGTGTGACGGCTGAAGGCAGTTGGGATTGGGGAGACAGCTCTGGCCCTTCTCTCCTCCTTCCGAGCTTTCAGAGAGCAGAGGATTCACTGGGACAATCTACAATCTGATATTTTCAATCTCCCGTGTGGGCTCCCGCAATGGGCAGCCTTATCATCGCCCCTATTTAACATCTATGTCACACCATTGGCCAGGCTCATCAGAGAGCATGGTTTCACTCTGGTCTCATACGGGGTTGACTTTCAGATTGTCATATCCATATTATAAAAATCAGAGGTTAAAGCCATCAGCATCCTTAACTGCCTGACTGAAATAATGAGCTGGATGAATCAAAACTTTCTTAAAATTAACATTGATAAAACATAGGTTATGGAGTTTGGTAAGGGCTTAACCCTGTGGAATCAAACATGGTGGGCAACAGAGGCGGGTGAGTATCCCTGCCCTACAACTGAGGCTAGGAATCTAGGAGTGATCCTCGATAATCAGCTAAACTTTGCAGGCCAGATCAATCACCTAACATCCTCATGTTTCTTTCTACTGAAGATCTTATGCAAGATCCTACCTTTCATCCCACAAGAACTCAGGAAAACTATTATAGTAGCCCTTATCCTTTCCAAAGTAGACTATTGCAATACACATTTTCCTGGGCATTGACAAAGGGCAGATGACTAAAGTAAAATTTTTACAAAAGGCCGCTGCGCGACTACTATTGAATATTCATAAAGGTCACCCCACCTCTGCTAGTATTAGGTCCTTACATTGGCTCCCCACTCAACAATGAGTGAAATTGAAGGGCCTCTGTCTGGTTCACAAGGCACTGTATGGAGGAGGTGCTGTGGATATTCAGAAATTGTTTCTATGGTATTCTTTGACTAGATATCTTAGATCTAACAATGCGGGCCTTGTACAAATTCCCAAAATCTGCACAGCAAGATGGGGAGGCAGGAGTCTGTCCTACTGTGCAGCTGAACTGTAGAACAAGATGCCGGTTGCTATGAGGCTGCAGCCAAACAGGCAGCATTTCAGGATACTGCTCAAAACCTGGTTGTTTCCCTCCAACTAAGTGTAGGATCAAACTGAGCAGCTCCTTCCCACATCTCCCTAGCGCCAAGACGCCATGGCAGTCGAGCGCTTTATAAATCTACTCTACCTTTACCTTTTACTTTATATCTTACCCTCTCTGCTCCCATGAAGAGATACAGGACCTCCTGCCACACAGGCCGGTGAGAGCTGTGTCTGCAATGCTGACCTGGTGCTTTCCGTATCCGAGGTGCTCACGGCTCCATAGCAGAGGTGTCACACACTACGACCGGACGACTGCCAGATTCAGACCCCGGCTTTAGGGTTTTAACTGACAGAAAGTACGTTTATCTCAACTTTACGTCCTTTGTTGTTGTCATACCATCCAGAGAGTTCACAAACTGAATTTGATCGGCATCTGGGATAAATGTGGCTATATTGTTATATACATTAGTGCCTTATTTTATTTACTTACTTGAGTTTAATATAGCGCTTGCTAGACCCGGAGGTATCAGAGTGCTTTACATAAGGACACAGCGAGTTGCAAGTTACAAAAGTTTCACAGAAGTTACATAATGGATAAATAAACAAAACAGGATTAAATTATCAAACACGAAAGTCAGGATAGGAGAGACCAGGGGTAGCAGTTAATCCACAGGAAGGAGACAGCAGCGGGGAAGAAAACAAGACAAATGTCCATGATGCTGCTGGGTAGATGACGGCCATAGCTGTGTGCCAGGGTCAATCTCCCCTATAGCTGTCTGAGCAGCTCCACCGGGAAGCGGCCATGTATGCATTTAGGGCTCCGCCAGAGAGGAGTAAGGCTCAGGAGGGGTCAGAAGGCTAGAAACCAAAGACGGGTGGTAGGTGCTTGCGAGGATGGCAGGGTAGGAGTGGTGTGGTTTTGGCAGCCAACTTAGAGTCAGGCATGTCGAGTCTGTTAGTCTTCATGGCTCAGTGGCTTGTTCTAGTTGCCACCAATTCTAAAGTTAGATGAAAAGCACAGTGCTAAAAATCCTGGAAGAAACATCAGGAACCTGGACTCAGAGAGACAGCTGGAGGGGAGCCAATGTAGCATTATGACCCACGTCATTATGGGACTGCCATTTTAGGGTCAGGCAGGGAGCACTACAACCGTAATCACCGGCCCGGTGAGCGCAATCCCAGCCCACCGGGTCTTGACAGTCAGATTCTCCTGTGGGCGCCGAAAGTCCACCGCGTTAGAGCATGGGAGGAGGCAATCTCAGTTAAAACAAGGAGGATGCCTCCATGTTCGGCACTGGCACCAACCACTGCAAAATGTCCCCCTCTCGTCCCCTTAACCATGTATAAGATACACACATTAATGCTTTCGGGCATAAGACGCTTTTAGCAATGAGAAAATATCTTTACGGTCCTTTTATGTCAGATGTTTGGAAAAAAACATTCTAATAAATATGTTTAATTTCAGTTGGTATTAGACTAACAAGTGTTGTATTCATCTAACTACACAGAGTACAAGTCCTAAACAAGGCAGGCCAATAAAACAACAACAAGGAGCACTTACAAAGCCCCGTGCAGCTGGGACCAGTGAGGTGGGAGGGAAACAAACTGTGTAAAGGCTGCAATGCCCATACAAGAGGTGATGGGCAATCAAAATGTTCTCTAAGTGAAATCGTCAGAAAAAGAGCTAAGCAGAGAAAGGAGGGACATTTACAGAAATACACCAATATCAAGACAGAATTTCTTAATGACACATGAAAAACAATGGCAATTACTGGGTGTGCCAGAGACTATAGAAGAGGATACAACAGGTCTTACAGACAGCGCACACGCTGTCGAGCCTCGACCTAAAAATGGTCAGAGTAAATGCGATGGGCTGAAAAGTGTTTGGTCATCTCAGTGGTAAAGCTTGGCATGTGCATAGTGCAGAAAGAAGGGAGTGGGCTTATTCAAAAGACAGCTACCGGGCACTACTACTCACATCGGGGGTCACCACTGTAAACAGCCTTAACGTAACACTGTGCGCCTTGCAGACAGTAACACTCCCATACGCCTCCAGGCTGCGTTTTGTTTCCAGTAACTTGTTGACATGTTCTTGCCTCCCGTTTGAATCGTACCTCGCAGTGCAAGGCATTCCTGCTGTCTGGCCACCATTTTCTTTATTTATTTATATATCTATCTGTATAGCACAGACATTACCCAAATGTGCTAAAGCACTTAACAGTTTAAATATTTTGTTACATGGAAGTTACAATACTATCAAAAGTCGTTACAAAGGTATCATTACAGAAAAACAAGAGGCAAATATATTAGTTAAATGGCTGAGACAGTGTAGATGTCAGTGCCAAGAACTGAGTGCAATGTCTTAGTTAAAACATTGTTGTAGGAGAAGGGCTTTCAGGTCCAAACTTTGGCTGGCCAGGACCTTATGCCAACAAGTACCTAAGAGGCACTTTTGCCACGCCCACCCCCAAACCTATACTTAAAAATACTTGTTGAGGCTGATACAGATGTCCTGGGGTATTCCCTTAATGGACTTTGGGAGTTCAAAGCCTTGAAAAATGAGCAGAAAATCCACTGTTTACAGTTGTTTTTAGCTTATTTCTCTGCCACTGTGTGATATCAGCCCTTCAGCGCCTGACTGTATGAAAGGAGCCGATATTGTGTGTCACATGGTAGCACTGTATAAGTTGGCAATTCTGCAGGTCCTGTTTGAAAGTCATCAGTGTGGTTGTTGTGCAACGATTTAGAGGTATTGAGGTCAAAATTCTGATTGCACTACTTGAGAAGGATTGTGCCATAAGACATTCCGTTTTAAAGGATTAGTTCTCCAGCAGGATTTTTTGCAGTGTTTCGCGATGGTCTAGAGCCACCTTATAGGTTGAGTTTGTCTTCCAGGTAATTGGGAGTGAATGTGTGCATAGCTTTATGGGTGGTGCAAGCAGTCTTGAAAATAGCTCTGACTCCAATTTGGAACCAGCTTAAAAGTCAGCTTAAGAGTAATGTGGTCATTCCTTTTGGCTCCATAGACTAACTGTGCTGCTGAGTGTAGGATCGACATAGGGTGGTGGGGTGGGCTTTGGAGAGAGCAGTCAAGAGAGAGTTACAATAGTCTATTTTGGAGAGCACTAGTGCATGATCATGGAATGTAACGGCGGATTCCCAGCGAAGACAAATGTCAGAGTGCGCATGTCTGGCATTGGTGCTTACTGTAGAAAGAAGGTTGAGTCTTTTGTCTAGGATGATGCCTACAAATATGGCACCCTCAACAATGGTGGGATAACTGTTAAGGATGCAGTGAGTGTACATTCAGGATTGAAGTAGAAGTCTTGATTTTGAAGGGGTGATGAGAAGAAATCCAGTTGTAGGAGGGTTTAGTTTTAGATGACGTGAGGTCAACCAGTTGTGAACAATTCACAAGGAGTGAGATGTTGTTTGGTGAGGAGACCTTTACATACACTTGTGTATCATCTGCACATTGATGATAGAAGATCCCTGCCTTCTTAAGGAAGAATCCAAGCTGCTCAATGTATAGGCTGAATAGGGTTGGTGCAAGAAGAGACCCCTGGGCGACCCTTCATGCAACTACAGTCAGTGTAGAGAGATAGTCATCAATTTTTATCCTCTGTGCCCTGTCCATGAGGAATGAAGAAAACCATTGAAGGGCCATGCTATCATTGCCCATTCGATTTATTTAGTGTTTCAAGGAGTGTGTGATGGTTGCCTATGTCGAAGGCTGATGATAGGTCAGGAAGAATCCTCTTTTTCAGAGGACTGTGGACAGAGGTGTTGTCTTTCACCCAGTGAACCACCAACACAGGAGGCAGACAGAGAGGTATGGGCCAAATGTTCCCAGCACAGCGCTAATGGTGCTTTATGGCTCATGTTGGCCATATCTGTTCTGGTACCACCTTAGTAGATCCCTGCCTGTCTCTCTCCCATCAACATGAGGATGGCTGCCATTCTGTAAGTTACTAATGCATTTGACAAAAAGAATAAAAAGAACTTGCTAAAACTTCTAATGAAAAGAAAACCTTTAAAAATTATGAAAATTATTATTGCAGTCGCGGCTGGCAAGGCTCGCGAGTGGGGTGGGGGTAGTGAGGGCGGGGAGTCACGCAGGGGGGGGTTTAATAAGAAGCATAATAAAAAAAATATAGCTTACCTTTCTGCCCGCTGGGTGCCGCATTTTCTGTGCTCCTGCTCTCCTGCCTCTTGCAGGAACAGGAAGCAGGCAGCCAGACTCCCTCCCCTAAGCCAATCACAACACTTCAAGCAGCATTGTGATTGGTCAGGAGGCCGCCCAGTCCAAGGCCATGTTCTCCATGCAGGCTGTATTGCAGCGTGCATGAAGAAGGGCAGAGTGTGCATGACTGGTATGGGCAGCCCCGAGCAACACCCACCCGCCGCAACCAAACATAAAATGGTAATAACTTTCCTTAATTACCATTTTATGTTTCTGCTTCTCGCACTGCGAGAAAGTAGAGGAGCGACGCTCCTCTGCCCTAGGGGAGGAGCCACACCTGTATTATTGATTGAACTTGGAAACAGTATTGTGATTACAATTTGTTAGATTTAGAGCTCCTCATCTCTTCATAAACGACAGCAAAAGTCTGTCAAAGAGGAGTAAAGCCCAAACACAGAGCGCAGGGTTAAACCCTGTTGGTGTGAGCTAGAGATGCTAAAGCGTTTTTATTTAAATTGATTTCCACTCCAGCACACTTGTCTCCCTTTCACACTGCCCACACATGAACCCCTAAAACCATTCCAACCAGGACCCTTATCCATCCCTTAACCCTTAAATGTCCCCTGAATGATATAATTATTACATTTAAAAAAATTATACTTACCTACGTAGTAAAGCACCAAAAAAGGAGCAGCATTGTACTTACCTATTTGGAAACGTCCTGCGGGTAACGACTGCATACCCCATAATTCTCTTTTGATAATACAGTTGTAAAAAGTGGCTGGAGCAAACATTGCCTTAACTTCGCATCAATGACATGAAACAGCACCAGTCAAAAATGTTTTGTAATCCGGCCCTGAATACGTGCAGAAACGACACGTACTTACAAAACAGCCAATTCAGACACTGAAGACACAGGCAAGCCCATTCGCCGGGCCTGACTTCAGGATTGGTTATCGTGACCCTTGCAGGGGTCCACAATGAGCGCGACCATTATGAAGAGGAGTGAAAATCAAGCTCTTTGATGGTGGACGATCAGCAAAATTGCTAATGTCTAAGTTTGTGCAGATTGATTTTCCTAGAGTGTAGAAAAAAATCTGCAACAATCAAGTGTAGGTAATGTATGATGTACTTGATTTGAAAAAAATGAGATCGAGATAAAAACATGGTTCCATGGGGCACATTTTACGCATTATACATAAAACACACAAACAAATAATTAAAAACGATTTTCGGATGGCACATTCCATAGCTACAGTAAACACAGGTAAACGAAAACGCCAAACGTGACATTTGGATTTATCAGTTAGGGGGTAACTTTGATTTGAAGGGTGTAACTTGTATTAACCACTGAAGTTGAACTGAAGATAAAAAGATGCAGATTTGGTAAAAATTGACATTTGGGACCAAAAGGCTGAGCATTGTTGATTAATTATTTTAAATCCCTTGGCACAAAACAGGTTTACAAATTAACCAGACATAAATAGTGTGACGAGTGAATTTCACATTACGTAGTCCAAGGCATATATTTTAGATTTTTACTAGGGCCAAATAGAGTGAAACCTAGATAATATGTTGGCATTAAGAATAATTGATTATCTCTACAAAAAGATACATTTTCCTACCCTGGTCTACATCTTCTGAGAAAATAAAAAATACAAAAATACAAAGAAACCAGGCATGAGTATAAAATCTGTCACATTAGTCCACAGTTTGGGCTTTGGGCCTGTAAAAACTGCCTGAAAACTTCATTCAGTTTGTTTTCATGTGTCTCATATTTGTCTTCACTTCAGCCTGGTTCTTTTCGTGCTGTTTCATCAATGATTTCTACTATTGTTTGTTGGTAAATTGCATACAACAAAAGGGTGTTAATTAGATTACTAGATTAAATGATTACTGACAGATACAATTAACTTGGAACATTAATCTTTATTGATATTCCTAATATGTCACTTTCAGCATTTATTTTTTATTAAATAGAAATATAAAGATGCAATATTAATAGATTAGATATGTGTGCTTAGATGTGTTTGAATTAAACTAAGTAACATAGGGGCCTATTACGATAGTGGGAGGACAGTCGTGGCCCGTCCACCAATTCTGAAGGCCGATCAGACCACCACATTACGATGGCAGTCAGATCGGTGGCGGTTGGAAAATCCAACCGCCGCGGTCAAGACAGTCGATAGAATCTTACCGCCAAAATGCATGCTCGCATTAATTAGAATAGTGGCTGTGCTTGTTCTGTACCACCGGGCAGATAATGAGATCCATCCCCACCAGCCTTTCCATGCCAGTTCAACCACCATGAAAAGGCTGGTGGGGATGGACATTGGGGGCCTGTAGCGGGCCCCACCTTCCCCCCTTGCCCATTCCTATGGTGCCCCCCTACATATCCCTGTTCCATGTGACAGGCACTGCATGGTGCCTGTCACATACTACAGGGATATGTAAAACATCCCTTTTTATTATTGCAGTGCCGCAATGTTAAAGGTGGGAGATGCGACGGCCACGGTGGAGGTCTCATCCTAATTCCTATTTTGGGACTGCCGCCTTGCTGGCGGGTGGTCCCAAATAGGAGACGATGGCAGACTGACTGAAGTCCGTCCGCCATTGTAATGAGGGAGATAGATTTTGGAAAGATGACCGTGAGCATTTTTTGGCTCAAGACTTCACAACGGACCGGCAAGCAGTGTGGATATTTGAAATACCAGATAGACATGGTTTCTACAATAGATTGACCACTTCATATGAGAGAAGGGACGGTTTTGTGAACTCTGGCGCCACTCAGGCACCATTCAGGTGTAGCTCAAGGTTGATATACATGACCTTTAGAGGAGTTAATAATCATTGTTCCTTTGCCCTCAGACCGAAAAGATTACAAAGGCTGAAACGCCTCTGCATCGATGACATTCACTTTGGAGGAGTCCTTTGTTGTATCTTGTTATTACATGCTATTATTTTTCTGATCTCTGTCTCTTTAATATGTGCATTCCTGTTGGATCTTTCTCCTCTTCGGTGTTCTCTCTTCTTGCCTGGTATGGCAGTTGCTTGCTAGCCTGGAGAGGGACACCAGCTGATATCTGTAGCTCATAATAAACATCTCATTTTATTATATACTTGTATGGTCGCTGTGACTTCTTCCATACAACATTTTGGCGATGGAAGGCTAGCATTGGAGAAGAAGCTACTGATGGATGTGTTACCAGCTGGTGCAGAGAACCACGCGTGTATCCGGTAACGGAGAGCAAATGACAAGGAGGAGTCTGACTATATTGCTCAACCACTGTACTTCGTGACTAACTTAAATTGTGCCGTGACTGTATTGACTGCACCGGAATCAATCTGGGTGAGGCCAGAGTGAACGGATGAGGAGTCGAGGAAACATGGAGTGAGTACTGTTCGTGTTCATTTAGAACTCATTTTTCGACTTCAGCCACGCCACAGAGCTTCAATGGACGGACCACAGCTGCGTCCACTTCACCTTCAAGAGAACGACGACCCACCAACACCAGCAACAGGCCGCCCGCAGAAGCTGGAACAAGATCACAGCAGACCAGCTCGCCACCTCCCTGAGCCAGCACCCTCCTGCCAGCTCAGCAAACCCCAGCCAGGCCGCCGACAACCTCACGAAGTGGATCAGCAACTGCGCGGACGAACTCGCCCCACTGAGGACCCCGCCTAGCAGACCCGGCAGCAAGAAGGCCCCATGGTTCACCCACGAACTCAAGAGCTCCAAGAAAAACTGCCGAGCCCTCGAGAAAGTCTGGAGAAGGGAACCGACACCGGACAACAGGACCTCCTTCAAACTTGCCACCCGGAAACACCACCAACTGATCCGCGCCGCCAAGAAAACAGCACTCAAGGACCGGTTGGACAACAACGCACACAACTGCAAGGAACTCTTCAACATCGTGAAAGAGCTTTCCAACCCCAGCGCAGGAAACAACGACATCACCCCATCGCAAGACCTCTGCAACTCCCTCGCTTCATACTTCCACAACAAGATCGCGGACATACACAACAGCTTCAACAACCAACCAACGCACACCATGACCGAACAACCACCCCCCACCACCACCCTCCACGCCTGGACCCCGATCAGCACCGAAGACACCATCCGCACGATGAACTCCATCCACTCCGGATCACCGACCGACCCCTGCCCTCACCACGTCTTCAACAAGGCCGACGCTGTCATCGCACCCCACCTGCGAGACATCATCAACACATCCTTCGACACCACCATCTTCCCTGAGAGCTGGAAACACGCCGAACTCAGCGCTCTACTCAAGAAACCAACAGCGGACCCCACCGACCTCAAGAATTACCGCCCCATCTCGCTCCTCCCGTTTCCAGCCAAAGTCATCGAGAAGACCGTCAACAAGCAGATGGCCGCCTTCCTCGAGACGAACGGATCCCTCGACCCCTCACAGTCCGACTTCCGAGCCAATCACAGCACAGAGACCGCCCTCATGGCCGCCACCGATGACATCCAAGCCCTGATGGACAATGGAGAAACAGCGGCCCTCATCCTCCTAGACCTCTCCGCGGCATTCGACACGGTCTGCCACCGCACCCTAGTACGGCGCCTCAGCAACATCGGAATCCAGGACAAGGCGCTGGAATGGATCATCTCCTTCCTCGACGGAAGAACACAGAGAGTCCGCCTACCACCGTACAAGTCAGAGGCCTCCGAAGTCATCTGCGGCGTCCCTCAAGGATCATCTCTGAGCCCCACCCTCTTCAACGTCTACATGAGCCCCCTCGCGGCCATCGTACGCAAACACAACCTCAGCATAATCTCCTACGCCGACGACACCCAGCTGATCCTCTCCCTGACCAACAACCCCGCCGCCGCCAGAGCCAACCTGCACGAAGGGATGAAAGAGGTAGCCGAGTGGATGACGACCAGCCGCCTGAAACTGAACTCGGACAAGACGGAGGTCCTCATCCTGGGCTCCTCTCCCTCCACCTGGGACGACTCCTGGTGGCCTCCCGCCCTGGGCACCGCACCCAAACCGACAGACCATGCACGCAACCTGGGCTTCATCCTGGACTCCTCCCTCTCCATGACCAGGCAAGTCAACAATGTCTCCTCGGCGTGCTTCAACATCCTACGCATGCTACGGAAGATCTTCTGGTGGATCCCCACGAGACCAGGAAGACCGTCACCCAGGCCCTCGTCACCAGCCGACTGGACTACGGCAACGCCCTCTACGCCGGTACCACCGCCAAGCTCCAGAAGAGACTCCAGCGGATCCAGAACGCCTCAGCCAGACTCATCCTCGACATCCCACGAACCAGCCACATCTCCGGACATCTGAGAGACCTTCACTGGCTCCCGGTCAACAAAAGAATCACCTTCCGCCTCCTCACCCACGCACACAAAGCCCTACACGACCAAGGCCCGAGCTACCTCAACAGCCGAGTCAACTTCTACGCTCCCAAACGCCACCTCCGATCAGCCAACCACGCCCTCGCCGCCGTCCCCCGCATCCGAAGAGCGACTACAGGAGGAAGGTCCTTCTCCTACCTGGCCGCCAAGACCTGGAACTCCCTCCCTCCCGACCTGCGCCTGACCCAAGACCACCTCTCCTTCAGGAAGAAGCTGAAGACCTGGCTGTTCAAGCAGTAGCGGCACCCCCCCTCCCCCCCCCCCCCCCCCAGCGCCTTGAGACCCTACGGGTATGTAGCGCGCTTTATAAATGTCACTGATTGATTGATTGATTGATTGATTTTTCTATCCGTGTTTTGAGAAGAACATCGTTTCCTGTGCCATTTTTGGAAAGGACATTGTCAGCAATAGTGAGATTTGGACATTGTCGGCAAAAGAGAGATATTCATTTAGGCTGTAACGCTTACCGGAGAGCACGGCCGGTATTGTGCGACATTCAAAAGGCACCAACGCTTGGCACGAGAGACAGTTCCACGAGAGAACGCTGCATGCAGCCATTGTTGTTGTGCTGACTCGAAGGAACAGCACCCTCTGATTCATCACGTTGCATCCCGACGTTGCGTCCTGACGTATCCTTTACGTGACAGCAGCCATATTTCCGCTTCCTGCAACACGATTGGTTGCTAGGTAACGCGGGACGAGCACGAAAGGGAGACGGATCAAGGGAAAAAAGGATTGGAAACGGCACCGTGAGTAATGATGATTAATTTTTATCTCCGGTGGTTTGCGGGGTTCTGAGTAACTCGCGGAGCAGTGGATTTATTTACTTTTATTCAAAAAATATATATATTGAGTTTTGGTCACGACAAATATTTCGTCAAAGGAACAGTTGAAGCACAGTATAAGCTTACAGTTGAAGCACAGTATAAGCTTACAGTTGAAGCACTGTATAAGCGGAACAGTTGAAGCACAGTATAAGCTTACTGTTGAAGTACAGCATAAGCTTATAGTTTAAGCACAGTATAAGCGTAACTACAGAGATGAAGAGCAATAGTGTAGTCATGCCACCATTGTTCTTACAGCAAAGCGGAGACCCTCCCATTGAATGGGAGGAATGGATTGAGGTATTCGAAAATTATATCGAGGCAATTGATGACAAGGACTTTAGCGCTACGAGGAAGAAGGCGCTATTACTGAGAACTTTGGGGAAAGAAGGACAACATGCCTTTAAATTTTTGTCCCCAGGAACTAATGCAGAGGGAAGGGCCATTACAAATGTGTATCTGGAGGCAAAAGCTCGTTTGAAAAAAAGATACTCTAAAGAAGTGAACATATTTATGGCAAGACACAAGTTCTATACGCAGCCTCAGCGTCAAGGGGAAAGTGTGGACCATTTTGTTACTCGTCTACGGGAGTTGTCGTTGAAATGCAACTTTGGGAACATCAGGGAAGAAATGGTCAGGGACCAGCTTATCGTCCAGTGTGGGAACAAGAAGATGCAAGAGAAGCTGTGGGCAGCGAAGAATCCCTCTTTGCAAAATGCCATTGACATTGCGAAGATTGTTGAAGAATCTGGTGCATGCATGAAGGAGATGGAACGAAAGGATAGTTCGAAAGAGAACGTGTCGTGTGTAGAGGTTGTTGAGGAAGTGGGAGCTGTGGGTGGAAAGAAATCCTATGAGAAGAGTGAGAAGTATGTAGGTAAAAAAATAAATAATGCTTATAGTAATGGTGACTCTTATAAGAGTAGAGACAGAATGTGTTCAAGGTGTGGAAGCACGTACCACACCTCTGATTATAAGAAATGCTTTGCCTTAGACAAAGATTGTTTGAAATGTGGGAAGCGGGGACACTTTTCGAGAATGTGTAAGTCTGTAACTAAAGGGAAGGTTGCGGTCGTACAACAAGAACAAACAGAGGTCACAACGGTTGACAGCGTTGAAGGAGCAAATAAGATTTTGGTTGTGAGTGATGAAGAGTTGGATATGAATCCTAGGAGGAGGGTGAGACCAAAGGCAGTGTTTGAGTTTGATGGAGTGCTAGTTGAGTTGATGGTAGATTCTGGGTCGTTCTGGACCATTATTCCTGTGTGCTTATTTTGTGTGAATTGGCCTAAGGTTGAGCTAGAACCGAAAGACATCAATCCTGGTGGGTTCCAAGGTGAAAGGATTGAGATTTTGGGGTTCATGTCTGCTGTCATTTCCTTCAGAGGAAGATCTGTGAGGGGTAAGGTGTATGTTGCCCAGTCTGGTCCAGCTATATTGGGGTGGGGACACCAGTATGATCTTCATATTGTGTTGAATCCTAGGGCTGATGATCAAGTGATGGTGGTGGATGAAGTGCCTACCCTGTCAATTGTTGATGGGATGCCTGAATTGTTTAAGGAAGAGATTGGTGAGTTGAAAGGCTATGTGCATAAGATCATGTTAAAGCCTGATGCCGTTCCTTTACAACACAAGGTCAGAAAAGTGCCTATCATAGCTAGGGCTGAGGTTAAAAGAATGTTGAGCGAAATGTTGGAACAAGGGGTCATTGAGCAGATAGAAACCTCAAGTTGGATTTTGCCAGTCGTGATCACGACCAAATCTGACGGCAAATACAGATTCTGTATTGATTTACGCACACTTAATCGTAATATCATCATGGATGGGTTCCCTCTTCCCAACATTAATGAGTTGGTGCTGTTGTTGAAAGGTGGTAGATTCTTTTCAAAGTTAGACTTACGGAGTGCCTACCATCAGATCAGACTCCATGAGGAGTCGAAGCATCTGACGGCATTTATCATGTCTGAGGGCATTTACCAATTTACCAGGATGCCGTTCGGGTTGGCGTCGGCAGCTGGAGTGTTCCAGCGGATGATGGGTTCGGTGTTGAGTGGTGTGGAAAATGTTGTTCATTTTCAAGATGATGTGTTGTTGTTTGGCAGAACTAAGGAGGAGCATGATGTTATCTTGAAGGCTGTCTTAAACAAGATGGAGTTGGCTGGGTTGACTTCGAGGAAAGATAAATGCAAGTTTGCGGTGGAAGAAGTGGAGTACCTTGGTTATACCTTGTCAGCGGATGGAGTGTGGCCAAAGCGTGATTTGTTGGAATCCATACGGAAGGCACCAGCACCTGTTGATAGGGATCAGTTAAGGTCGTTTCTCGGTCTCATAGAGTATTACGCAAAATTTGTTAGGAATTTTGCGGACAAAACAGAGAAAATAAGACTACTACTCAGGAAGGGTTGTAGGTTTAGTTGGGGGCAGGAACAGGAGAGTGCGTTCGTTGGTATAAAGAAAGAGATTTGTGAAGCTGGTATCTTGACACCTTTTGATACTAAAATGGAGTCCATCTTGACTGTTGATGCAAGCGGAGTTGGCTTGGGTGCTGTGCTTGCACAGGTTCATTCTTCTGGTTTGAAAACGGTAGCGTTCGCATCCAGGTCCCTCACTGTTTCGGAGAGGAATCACTCCATAATAGAGAGGGAAGCTCTTGCTGCGGCTTGGGGGTGTGCTTATTTCAGGATGTATCGGTGGGGTTCTCTTTTCAGGATACAGACTGACCACAAGCCCTTGGTGAGGATATTGTCGTCGGGTGGAGCAGGGAAAGGCTCGGCGAGGTTAGCAAGGTTGACTGCAAGAGTATCTATACAAAGTGGAATATATTCCAGGATGGAAGAACAATTTGGCAGATGGTTTGTCAAGACTTCCGCTACCCTGGCAGGAGGTTGATCGGACTTGTGTTGAGTCATCTTTGTGTGAGGGTTCGGTAGCACCTGTTGGCGATGTTGTTGAGTTCTGTTCAGGTGCAATAGGGAAGGAGAAGTGGGATGAGTGCATGGCTAGTGACAGTGTGTTGCTTAAGGTGAAGGAGCTGATTGTTAAGGGTACAAGGCGGGAGAGCACTCTTGACTGTGCTGTCAGGCCATTTTGAAGGTGTTAGATGAACTGTCTATTCTGGACCAAGAGCAGAATATACTAATGAAGGGTGACAAGTTTATTCCCCCACAAGATTTGAGGTTCACCCTGTTCAAATTGGCACACGAAGGCCATTTGGGTCAGTCGCTCACCAAAAAAAGATTGAGGGAATGTTTTTGGTGGCCGTCAATGGATCAACATGTTTCTGATTGGGTTGAGAGGTGTTCTGATTGTTTTGAGAGTGAGAAGAGGCTAAAGTTGGGCTGTCAGGTACCTCATGGATCTATTGAAGACCCTCTTGCTCCTTGGTATTCTGTTTGCATGGATTTTGTAGGTCCTTTCAATGGTCTTACTGTGGATTTAAGATTTGCCCTTGTTCTGATAGATGTTTATTCCAGGTGGTTAGTTGTCAAGTTTTGCAAGGAGATAACCACTAGGACGGCAATTCAGTTGTTGACGGAGATTTTTAGGGAGGAAGGGTTTCCTTTGAAGCTTATTACAGACAATGGGACTCAGTTGACCTCTGAGGAAATGAGAAGGTTTCTGTGTGCCTGTGGGATTGTTCATAGTAGGACGTCTTTTTACAACCCACAGGGTAATGGAATGGTTGAGAGGGCTAACCGCATGGTCAAAGGCGCAATCCAGATGGCTATGGCGACTGGTGGCTCAGTGAAAAACATGGTGGAGGAGTTAGTTTGTGCATACCGCAGGACCGAAAATTATTCAAGTGGAATGGTTCCTTTCACGGTAATGAGAGGTCGCCTAGCTGCCACAAAGTTAATTCCTGCATGGATGAAGGAGTGTGTGAGTTTGGGCAATCCAGGTGGTGTGAAGAAAGCTGTCGAATCTCACAGTATCAGGGTCAATGAATTGGTCAAAGTGAAACCCGGGCGGATTTCGGGTGGTTTGACTAAGTTTAGGGGGCCGTACAAGGTAAAATCGGTTCATGAAAGGTATGTTGTTTTGGATAATGGTGAACACTGGAATCTCAGAAGAGTGGCTCTTTATAAGAGACATACTGATGCAGGTGCGAGTGATGCGTTTGCTAGTGGTAAAGTGGTGAGTGATGCTTTTTCTGAGAAGGGTGGTGGCTCCACGAGCAGAACTAGGAGACCTCCTTCTTATTTGCGGGATTACTATTGTGATGACCCTTAGTTTATTTTCATTTCTTTTCTTTTCTTTCTTTTCTTTCAGATGAAGGAATGAGGATATGTTGTGTCTTGTTATTACATGCTATTATTTTTCTGATCTCTGTCTCTTTAATATGTGCATTCCTTTTGGATCTTTCTCCTCTTCGGTGTTCTCTCTTCTTGCCTGGTATGGCAGTTGCTTGCTATCCTGGAGAGGGACACCAGCTGATATCTGTAGCTCATAATAAACATCTCATTTTATTATATACTTGTATGGTCGCTGTGACTTCTTCCATACAACATCCTCACTAATTTTAAATGAGTGAGATATAAAAAGCGTTTTTTGACACAAGAGAGCTATGTAAAGGTGCATTTTTTTGCCTCTGTGCACACATCTTTAGGCTACCTCCGAGAGGACCGCCCAAAATAAATGGATAGACACTAGTTTTATATATATTTCTTTACGTACATTTGTATGTCTTTCTACAAATTGATTGTTATTTTGTTTGTTTGAAGATCGGTCCCATTGTATGTGTGCCTTACATTAATTTAGGCAATATATTTCTGTAGGATTAAAAGAGTAAAGTAAGGGCAAATGAATGTTCCCTACACTAAAATTAAAAGCAACACATTAAATCCTCTGTATCAATGTTCTTCTATACATGATTGTATCTCATACTCAGATATAGGAGGGTGAGTTAGGTATACCCCTTAGGTATATATAGGAAACTTCATGACGGGCAAATTTGATAATAGGGGTGTCATTTCATTTGTATATGCGAGTGTATCATTATAAGCATTGGCATTGATTTGATCAATATCAACAGATGTATGCCTAAAACTTGCCCAACCGAAGGTTTAACTCTTCTATAAGTAATCAACTTGTTTCTTTCCAACAGGTGAGCCAAAACCGATATATAATGGCAAGGATTCTGTGGCAGTAGTGGATGCGATCATTTCTTCCAGTCCTTCAAAAATCCAATTTCCAGACACCGGCTTACAAATTATGATCACCAACAATTTTGGACCAAAAACAAGATTAACAATGGTAAGCTGGTTTATAAGTAATAAGATGAGTTTCCTCTAGAGCGTAAGCATTGTTTGCTAGGAAGTGACTAGAAAAGGTTGGGAGGAGTGCCCTAGTTCTGAAATAATTTCATTAAATCAGTAGATTTGCCATTTTTGCATTTCGAATTCGTGGTAAAATCTCAGAATGAATTAACCACTATCACTTTAGAAAACTCTAACGTGTGTATAAATTAGCCAGCTTAGTAGATAAATTGCTTCTCCTGATGGCAGAGCTCAGACAGCAACCTTGCAGTAAGAAATGCCTGAACAAAGGAGTCAGAGTTCAAGACGAGAGAAGGTGTTTTATATGGTTAATATTCATATGAAAAATAATTGCTTAACGGCTGACTTAATGCATCACAAATACATTGATTCCATTACTTTGACCTACCATCACCATGCCTTTATTTGAGACACCTATAATTACTTTGACTCAGTTTCTGACACATACCTTTACTTAGCCATTGCATGTGGATTCAACATCTAAGGTATGTAACCACAGTTACGAGTTACAAAGCTTAAAAAGAACTCATTCAATCAATCCTATGTCTTGCTAAGCGTGATTATTCACCCGTAAGGGTCTCAAGGTGCTGGGGCAGCTGCTGGGCCGAGAAGGCGCTGTTGTTTATTCAAAGGGGCAGGTCTTGAGGTCTTTCCTGAAGTGAGGCAGTGACGGTGATTTCCTGAGGTGGACTGGTAGTGTGTTCCAGGTCTTTGCTGTGAGGTAGGAGTAGAATCTTCCTCCAGCTGTGGTCTTGCAGACACGTGGGACAGTTGCCAGGGCCAGTTGGGCAGAGCTGTAATCTCTGGTGGGTGTGTGGAATGAGAGGCGGTGATTGAGGTACACAGGTCCCACGTCATGTAGGGCTTGGTAGGTGTGTGTGAGGAGCTTGAAGATGATTCTTGTGTTGACTGGGAGCCAGTGGAGGTCTCTGAGGTGGCTGGTGATGTAGCTGCAACATGGGATGTTGAGGATGAGTGTAGCTGAGGCATTCTGAATGTTCTACAGTTTCTGAGGAGTGTCTGGGTGATGCCAGCATAGAGTGCATTGCCATTGTCAATTCTGCTACTGATGTGTGCGTGGGTGACAGTCTTTCTGGAATCTGTGGGGATCCACTTGAAAATCATTTGGAGCAGGTGCAGTGTGTGGCAGCAGGGTGATAAGACAGCTCTGATCTGGTGGCTCGTGATGAGCGAGGAGTTCAGGAGTTCAGTACCTTGCATGGTCTGTGGGTGGGGGGAGTTCCAAACACTGCGGGTCATTAGGAGTCATCCCAGATGGAGGGGGTGGAGCCCATGATGAGAACTTCGGTCATCTCTGAATAGAGCTTCAGGCAGCTGTTCTTCATCCAGGTGGCAACAGTGTTTATCCCATTCTGAAAGTTGTTCTTGGTGACTGAGGGTTCGTTGGTGAGGGAGAGAATCAGCTGGGTGTCATTGGCATAGGAGACTATGTGAGTCCGTAGTTCCATACAATGGTTGCGAGCGGGCCATGGAGAGGTGAAAATAGTGGGGCTCAGGGAGGAGCTCTGAAGCACTCTGCAGCTGATCTCTGTGGGTTCTGAGAGAAACTGAGGTAGACTGACTCTCTGTGTTTGGCGGGTGAGGAAGGAGCGGATCAATTCAAGGGCTCTGTCACAGAAGCTGATGTTGTGGAGTCTTGCGCATAGGGAATGGTGAGAGACGGTATCGAAGGTGGCAGAGAGGTCCAGGAAGATGAGGGGTGCAATCTTGCCTCGGTTTGAGAAGGGCACAGATGTCATCTGTGGCAATGAGTAGGGCGGTTCTGGTGCTGTGGTTGCTTCAGAAGCCAGGTTGGGAGATGTCCAGGATGTGGTTGGCTTTGTTGAACTCAGAAAGTTGGCCGTTGATGGCCGCCTTTTTGATGACCTCGGATGGGAAGGGAAGAATATAGATGGATATGACGTTCTTGAGTCCCGTCGTTCAGCAGATGGTTTCTTCAGAAAGGAATTGATCTCTGCATGTTTCCAGTCTTCCGGGAAGGTGCTGGAGTAAATGGAGCAGTTGATGGTGCAGCAGAGTTCGGGGGCGATGGTGGTGGCTGCTCTGTTGAAAATGTGATGCAGGCAGGGGTCCGAGGGTTTCCCTGGAGTGGATGCTCTTCATGATCTTGAGGGTGTCATCTACGGTGAAGGGAGTCCAGTTGAGCAAGATCTGCTGTGGTCCGCATCATAGGGTGCAGTGGTTGTGGGTGGGTTGGGTAGGTCATGAGCAACGATGCTGTCGAAGCTGTTTATCTCCTTGATCTTTAGGTGGAACTAGGTGCTGAGGTTGTTGCAGAGGTCTTGGGAAAGGGGATGTCTTCTCGAACATTTAAATACCACTTGGGACCAGCTCACTCCCCAGGACACCACCACCATCAACTGCATTCACTCAGGAACCCTCACAGACTCACGCCCACACCACACGTTTTACTTTCTCAGCTCTAGGAGCAGCAGTGAGTTCACCACTCTCTTCAACTCCTCACTGACCACCCTATCTTTCCTGAAGACTGGAAATATACTCTTTCTTTACACTTACCTATGAATGGTCAGGCTTCACTCTAGACCCTTCAAATCAATTAAGTTCCTGAATCCTTCCTTTACCAACTGCCCTTCCTGAGCCACAAGGGGCCACATACCTCAAACCAAATGCCTTTGTTTCTGCTCCTGGGCAGTTTTTGCACCTCAGTAAGGGGAGGGCACTGACTTGAGGCAGCTACTGGCTTGCTAATGCTAAATGTTAATGTGTCCTGTATAGTTATCAAACATCCAACTTCAGCGTTGTAATGGGCTTTTAATAAATATTAGAAAAAGTGATTGGGTCATTTCTGTATCTTACTTCAAACTAAAGTTACAAAAATCAGTGTTTTATTTGAACTTTAGTTTTTGACATAGATCATCCTTTACACTGAAAACAGCTTTTGAAGGCCAGTCACTGTAGGACCCCGCTAACATAGCATTCCTACATTTTCCACCTATAAATACCAGAATCCCTACAATGTGGGCTGCAAGACCACTTTGGGTGACGTATTTCATATTTAAAAGTAGGGTGTGCCTGCAGGTTTAAGAGCTGTTGAAGTCACACAACACAGATAGGCCTGAAGCCACGTTTTTGCTTGTCAGCCTAGTGGATGGCCCAATATGTCTAGAGTCCACAGCTAACATTTAACTTTCCATGTATTTGTATTTGTCTGCACCATACACTATGGCATTACTGGATAGTTAAATATGCCAGTTGAGGAATAGCCTATTCGGACATGTTTTAGGAATCGGAGTACATGCACTGAGGAGTGGACATCAGTACCCCAATCTGCAGAGCCAAAAGAAAATACAAAACAAGGCAGCAAAAAACAACTTAAATGATAACATATTGACTCCTAGTTGTCATTTAAGCTATGTATAATGTTACATTTTAAGGTTAGTTTTGGGGTTATGATTTGAGTTAGGGTTAATGATAAGAAGGAGGCTAAAGTGATAATGTTGAAGTAATTAGGGTTTTCAAGTTAGGAAGATGACGCCAAAGCTAAAAAGATGGAATTGATTGTTCAAAGTAATGATTTTGCATGTGCAAATGCATATGGAGTTGAAATGATGGTGAACTGAAGTAAAAGTGTTTTGATAATAGTGGTTGTTAGAAATGGGGGTTTTTAGTTGGTACCTTTGTCCAAGTAGGGACCCCTGCTTCTTGCCAGGGTAAAGGGGATACACACTTTAGATAACCCCTGCTCACACGATTAGTAGCTTGGCACGAGCAGACAGGCTTATCCCAAAGGCAATGTGTAAAGTATCTTTATCTAAACTTAACAAGACCAAAAAAACAAAAATCCAACATATAAGTATTAAGAAAAGTGACTTTCAAAAGGTTTTAGTCAATAAAAAACTATTGATGCGTGCTTTCTTGAAAAAACAAAGAGATGCTTTGCTTCCTAAGAGCTTTGTGGATGTGATGCGACAGTTGCTCTGTACACAGCGAAGCGTTGCGTCGGGTCCGGTCTGTAGGGGGATGCGATGTGTCGATTCTGAGATGACTCCAATCCATGGGTGATGCGTCGGGGAAAACTAGCAGCACAGGGACAATGCTTGGAAATCCGGGGATGCATCAGCGAACGATGCGGCGGCGTGGAGCGGTGCTGCATCGATTTCTTCAGCCTCAATCCATCGATTCTTGCAGCAGTGACAGGTGCTACATCGGTTCGCGCAGCGGTGCGGGGAGATTCTTCTCGCACCACGGCGTTGCATCACAAAAACTCTTCTAAGAAAAGGTATGTGTTGATTTTCTTGTTGTTGAATTTCTTTCCAGCTCCCAGGAGCAGAATCAACCTCCAGATGCTCGACACAGTCACAAGCACTCCTGGTAGGTCAGAACTCCCAGCAAGGAAGTTCAGGGGAGCTGGGGTAAAGAGTTGTGTTCCTGAGACTTCAAAACAGGAGGCAAGCTCTACTCAAGCCCTTGGAGACGTTCCTCATGCAGGGTACACAGCACACAGAAAAGTCCTTATCCTTTCCTTGGCAGAAACAGCAACTGCAGGCCAACCCAAGACACAACAAAGGCAATACTTTTCCTCAGTTTCTCCAGCTCTTCTCCTTGGCAAAGGTTCCTTTTGATTCCAGAAGTAGTCTAATACTTATACCCAAAAAATATCTTCTATTCAGGTGCAAGGGAAATCTCCCCCCACCACTTTAAATGTAGACCGGTCCTATGCAGGTGCTAGTGAGATCTCATCTCCCTACTCTGATTGCAGCCCGGGTCTATTCAGCCCAGCCCTGCCTCATTCAGGAAAGGCAGGACACACACACATCAACCCCCCGTGGCTGTCTGAGAGAATGCACCTCCCCAGACCCTGTCACTCCAAAACCAGACAGTCAGTAAACAAATAGGCATGTGCACACTTGTTGGCTAAGCAAGAAATACCTACTTTCCATACTTTCAAAAAGTGGAGGGGCAACTACTGACTCTAGATGAGAGGTGCAGGGAGAGAGGTTTCCCCATGGTAGAAGTCCTGGTAGGTGAGTATGGATACCGCCCAGAAGAGTGTGGGTCGAATGACAGAGACAGTCAGACCCTGTCTTGCCATTCTCAAGAGGGTGGTGTGGGGTACATGTGGGAGGCATTCGATGGTAAGCTATAGGGTAGCTTGGTTACCAGCTGTGTAGGACTGTGTGATTCAATTGTTGTTGAAGAACATATTTTAAATCCCTGTTTTCCAGAGCTATGCCAACTCCTGATGGAGTGTGAGTTCTCTGACCCCAGGGAGCTCACACTGGAGGCAGACCTTTCAGTGGATTCCAGAGGGTCTGAAGAAGCGTTTGAGGTGGTAGGGGAAGGTTGTGTTGGCCCAGATAGGTCCCAGAGTAAAGGGACGGGTATAGGGTCCCATGTCCTGTCTCTGAGGAGAAGGAGTGGGAGTGGGCTGTGTCCCGATGTGCCCAAAACCCAGTCTCAAGTCCTGGTTGGTTCCATGAGGGACCACCAGGTGGCGGGCCTGGTCTGTACAAGGATGCCATCCCCTGAGGGGATCCCAGGGTATCAGGTGAGCTGCGGGAGGCTCCTGTAACTAGCTTTTAACCAGATCTGGTGTCTGGCAGCACCTTTCCAGTTGGGAGAGGGCATGAGTCCAGAGAGGGGCGAGTGCCCAGTGGGAGGACCAGTGGGTCATGGGTTGCCAGCTCTGAGGTAAGAGCTCCCCAGTACTGACCCTGGTGAGGCCACGTCTGGCATGTGGATATTTATGCTCTGTCAGGTGGACAGGAGGCTGGAGACCTGCACCAGGGAGACTTTTGTACAACTCCAGAGGAGAGTGTTTCCTTGGGGGAGAGGGGGTTGGTGTACTCCCCCACAAGTCAGGCACAGGTCCAGCCCAAGGGTACAGACCCTGGTTTGAAGGCCAGGTTCAGGGTGTCCCCCCTGACCTGGAGGAAGGAGCGACTGCTAACAGTGCCCCTACTGTGTTGTCCTCTGGGGGCATCGCTACAGGTGGGAGGTTGCAGGTACCCAGTAGGGTGAGCGGGAAGAGGGCAGCCTCACCCCTGACCTCTGCCCAATCGAAGGGTACAGATCCTAGGCTGTGATCCCAGTTGCAGGACAGAACCCCTGAACTGGTGGGAAAATTGTGTAGGACACCTGACAATTTTCAGGTGGGAGGGTGCAGAGCACCAAGGAGGAGGTGGTGTGTGAAGGCCCACCCCAGTCTCCTGTCCATCCACTGAGTAAAGGCCCAGGACTAGTGGGTCAGTGTCAGGATTCCATCCCTGACCTGAAAGGAGGGAGAGTGGACAAAGGGTGCCAGGTACCTCTGGCTACTGCCCCCCCCCCCACTCTCTGACACCACAGAGGTTAGAGAACCCTGAGAGGTATAAGGCCTGGTTCTCATCACTAACAACTGTCAGTACCCACTGTGGCTGGCTGTCCTGGTGGACAGAGTGGCCCTGTGGACAGCAGTCACACCCCAGGGGTGGACTGGGCCACACCACTGTGTTGGCCATGGGGGTACTGTCCACTTGCTGGGACACTCCTTTAAGCAAGCTAAGCTTAAGTGCTGCACAGATGTCGTCTACAGGTGAGGAGGAGGGTTCCCCATGGATTAGCTTAATGGGCTCTCAGAGTATGGACCGAGGGATCCAAATGGGTTCAGATTGGTGTAGAACTGAAATATGCCCCTGCAGTTGCGGGTCCGGGTGCATGTTCTATCACCCCAAGCAGAAGAGCCCATTAAGGTATTTATTAGTCTACCCTGGCTTTAGGCTGGAATGGGGTTGTGTTGGACTTGGCCCTTTTTGCAGAGTCATCCCAGAACTTCTTGCCTTCCTCTTGTGTTTGTTTTTACCTGCTTTTGTTGGTTTTATGACTCTGGGCACTTTACCACTGCTGATCAGTGCTAAAGTGTTAACGTTTTCCCTGTACATTGTGTTCATAGATTGGTGATTCCATGATTGGCATATTTGATTTACTGGTAAGTCCCTAATACAGTGCACTGCTGGTGCCCAGGGCCTGCACATCGAATGCTGCTAGTGGGCCTGCAAAAACCACAGTTGATGGACAGAATGCAGAACAATGTCATACATTTACCCCAGTACAGAGATCTGGGCCTAAATCCATCGTTTTTTGGCACTCCACACCACCCCAGTTCAGACATGGCCATATGCAAATCAGTCTGACCCTGTGCCTAATGGGAACAGTACAGCCCGAACTGCCAAGCCATGCCTTCCCTGGACCGGAAACAAGCTTCCGAGGACCGGTTTCTGGCATTCCAGCCGTCTTCAGCCCGGCTTGCTTGAATCCAGTGTGTGGGGGGCATGGGACTCACGTCTGAGCATACCCATCCCACTCGGGGGGACAAATGCAATAACCACAGTTGATGGAAAGAATGCAGAACAATGTCATACATTCACCCCAGTACAGAGATCTGGGCCTAAATCCATCGTTTTTTTGCACTGCACACCACCCCAGTTCAGACATGGCCATATGCAAATCATTCTGACCCTGTGCCTAATGGGTACAGTCCAGCCCGAACTGCCAAGCCATGCCTTCCCTGGACCGGAAACAAACTTCCGAGGACCGGTTTCTGGCATTCCAGCTGTCTTCAGCCCGGCTTGCTTGAATCCAGTGGTGTGGAGTGCATGGGACTCACGTCTGAGCATACCCATCCCACTCGGGGTGACAAATGCAAAAACCACAGTTGATGGACAGAATGCAGAACAATGTCATACATTCACCCCAGTACAGAGATCTGGGCCTAAATCCATAGTTTTTTTGCACTCCACACCACCCCAGTTCAGACATGGCCATATGCAAATCAGTCTGACCCTGTGCCTAATGGGAACAGCCCAGCCCGAACTGCCAAGCCATACATTCCCTGGGGGGAAACAAGCTTCTGAGGACCAGTTTCTGGCATTCCAGCTGTCTTCATCCCGGCTTGCTTGAATCCAGTGGTGTGGAGTGCATGGGACTCACGTCTGAGCATACCCATCCCACTCGGGGTGACAAATGCAAAAACCACAGTTGATGGACAGAATGCAGAACAATGTCATACATTCACCCCAGTACAGAGATCTGGGATTAAATCCATCGTTTTTTTGCACTCCACACCACCCCAGTTCAGACAGTCCCTTGCTCACTTTGCCACTGGATTCAAGCAAGCCGGGCTGAAGACGGCTGGAATGCCAGAAACCGGTCCTTGGAAGCTTGTTTCCGGTCCAGGGAAGACGTGGCTTGGCAGTTCGGGCTGGACTGTTCCCATGAGGCACAGGGTCAGACTGATTTGCATATAGCCATGTCTGAACTGGGGTGGCAGAGTGGGCTAAAGAACGGTGATGGATTAAACCCAGATCTTTTGACTGGGTGTGAGTGTTTGATTGATTCAGATGCTCCGTCCATCACCACCCCCTTTTGTACCGCTAGTGGGCCTGCAGCACTGATTGTGCCACCCAAAAGAGCAGCCTGTAAATGTAAGTGTCTGTGTGCAATTTGGAACTGCCATTTCGACTTGCCAAGTACACCCACGTACCAGGCCTTAACCTTCTATTTTCTTACATGTTAGTCACTCCTAAGGTAGGCCCAAGGTACCCCTGTAGGCATGATGCAGTGTATGTGAAAGGTAGGACATGCCCTGGTGTGTGTGGCATGACCTGATAGTGAATGACTGCCAATTTCATTTTTCACTATTGCAAGGCTATCTGTTACCATAGGATACAATGGGGAGTTTGCTAGTAACATCTTAGAAACATAACTACCCCTGGAAACAAGGTAGGAAAATAAAGTTTAGGATGCCTGAATGTAAAAATGCATCTTTCAGTGAGGGTGATTTTTACCTTCTGTGTTTAAATACCACTTTTAGAAAGTAGGAATTTTCTTGCTTAGCCATCCAAATGTGCCTCTGCTGGGATATATATTGACTGTCTAGCTTTAGAGTGACGTGGGCTGGGGTTGCATTCTCTCAGACTGCCACTGGGGGGCGGATGGTTTGATGTGTGTACTGCTTTTCCTGAATGAGTCATGGCTGGGCTGAATAGACGTGGGCTGCATTCAGAGTAAGGGCAGGATTTCTCACTAGCCCCTGAATAGGCCCGGTCTGCATTTAGAGTGAGGGGAGGAGATTTCCCTTGTACCTGAATAGGCTGCCAGCACCGCATCAAGCACCATCTCACCCTGCAATGCGGGGCTTGACCTCACCGACTCCATCAACGAGCTGCTGCTTGCACCAATCCGTGAGGACACCACATGCTGCAACGCTTCCATCTCACATCGTAACAGCCACGATTGCCCCGACCAACTCACAGCAGCGTGTTGGCCTCAGCAAGAAAGGTACTGTTTCCGAATCTGTCGCCGCTTTAGCTGACTGGTATCCACGTGGTTGGCTGGAATTGTTAGACTCTGTCGTGTTCAGTATTGTACTAGCCCCAGAAGGAGCTACCAAGTTGGAGGAACTGTGTTTCAACGTTATTGGGGTCCCACAGGGTTCCTCACTGAGCCCCACGTTGTTTAACATCTACGTGAGGCCGCTGGCTGAGGTTGTGAAGCTCTGTGGTATGACCATGGTGTCGTACGCAGATGACACCCAGCTAGCGGTCACGATCAGCGGGGACTCTGGGGTGGATGCCCCAAGATTCAGAGAAGGACTCAAGGCGGTGGCTGGTTGGATGACGTCCAACTGTCTCCAACTAAACGCCAAAAAAACGGAGGTGATGATCTTTGGGAAGCGGACGGACCTATGGGGAGATACTTGGTGGCCCTCTGAGCTGGGGCCGACCCCCACTCCGGTTGCGGAGATCAAAAACCTTGGTGTTTGGCTGGACCCTTCCCTCAACTTCGTTGGCCACACCAAAAGGACGGCGGCTTGCTGCTTTGGCATCCTGCGCAATCTGCGCCCTGCCCTTAAATACTTCGATGCCGCAACTCGTCAATTGGTGGTGCAAGCAACGGTTTTGGTGCGATTAGACTATGCCAGCTCCCTTTTTATAGGATTAAACCAGGCTGAGTTAACCCGACTTCAAAGAGTGCAGAACGCTGCGGCCAGAGCGATCGTAGGTCTTCCTAGGTTTTGCTCGGCCGGTCCATCTTTGCGAGCCTTGCATTGGTTACCCGTTAGGCAGCGGATCCACTTTAAAGTTTTGTGCCTTTCCTTCAAAATTCTGAAGGGCCTATCACCTCCCTTACTGCACCAACTCTTGCGCCCTTACATCCCGGGCCGCACTCTGCGCTCGCTAGACCAAGAATTAGCGGTAGCCCCTCGGTTCAAACTCAGTCGGGTGGGGGGTCGCTCTTTTAAGGTGCGGGCAGCCGCACTCTGGAACGCTCTCCCTTTGAAACTCCGGACCTTTGGTGACCTGCTCTCCTTCCGCAAGGCCGCTAAAACTCATTTATTTTCTGAGCTTTGTTAAATCCTTCACTCCCCAATTTCCTAATAATTATTTCTGTTCCCCAGTTGTGTTGTGTTCGCCACCTTGTATGTGCGCCGGGACGCTCCTTCGCTGGAGCAGCCGTGCGCAATACAAATAGCACTAACATAACATAACATAACATAACATTCCTGCAATTTAAAGGTTATTTTACACAGAAACTATTTTTTATAGTATTGTATGTTGGATTATCATGTCGTTTTTGGTCTTGCTGGTTTAGACAAAGTTTTGCTTATTTTTCTAAACTGGTGTGGTGTCCATTTGTAGTGTTTTCACTGTGTTACTGTATGTATGCACAAATGCTTTAGACACTACCTCTGAGATAAGACTGTCTGCTCGTGACAAGCTACCAAGGGGGTGAACAGGGGTTATTTTAGAAGTGTATCCCCCTTACCCTGACTAGGAAGAAGGGTTCCTACTTGGACAAAGGTACCTACCTCTGCCAATTAGAGACCCCCATTTCTAACAGTAGCAGTCTTAGGTTGGCTCAAATAAAGCCAACTATAGTGCAACCCGGATAAAAGAGAAATCTTGTTGTTAGGGATCAACCCTAATCCAAGTTGGGATGGTGCCTGGCCCAAAGATGGACGGCCCCCTCTTCAGCCCCCCACCCTGGCAGCTAGAAAACAGGGAGTCACCTTTGATAAGGAACCTATCTTTTAAGACCCTGTTCTACTCAGTTGTAAGAAACTGTATGTGGATTCTCAAGGCTCTCTGGAAATTCCTCCCCCTTCGTCCATGGGAAGCCTGCAAAACAGTAGTTCATGCTACGATCATCTCTCTGATGGACTACACAAACGCCTTTTACCTGGGTTTAACTGCATATTTAATCTGGTGACAAGTGGTCCAAAACGTGCCTCCACTTCAATTTGCGAAAAAGTACCCCCAGTTCATCCTACCGCACCAAACCGCACTGGCTCCCTGTTAATAAAAGAATAATCTTTAAAGCACTCACTTTAGCAAACAAGACCCTGTGTAACACTGGTCCCTGTTATCTGAACAATAGAATCACAGAATACCAGCTTTTGCAGAAATCTACATTCCAGTCAGGTCCACCTCATAGTAATCCCCCATTTTGAAAAAACTAGACGTGGTGGGCCTTATTTTTTAGTATAAATTACCAAAATCTGGAACTGCTTTCCCTTTCAACTCAGAAGCACAGAAACTGAATCCGCCCTCTGCAAGTCTCTAAAATTCTATCTGTTCAGCAAATAATAACTTATCTCACTCACTCCTCTCTATATCTCCTCCTTGGCAGTGCCAGACTCTAAATTCTGAGTAGCTGGTCCACTATATAAATATCCCCATCCATTAATTTATTCATATATATACAACTTAAAAATATTAACACATCAAATTCAAAACATTAAATAAATAACCCAAAAAACAAAACAATACATTTACTAACAATATTATAGAAAATTATGCATACAAATGTATATAAGTATATGTACAAATATTATAAGATTAAACAAATAATAATATTAGATATATTTAAACAATATTAAAATAGAATTGAAGTCTAGGAATAATAGATATACTATTCCCTCTCCAATACTATTCCCTCTCCAGTCTGTGCAACAGTAAGGAAAAAGTTGGACTTCAGATAGGTAAGATTTAATATTGCCACTCAAGTCTGTGTAGTATTAGGGACTTGTTGGATTTAGGAGGTGTAAAATGTACTATTCCTATTCCAATCTGTGCAACAGAAGGGAAAGTGTTGGATTTCAGATAGGCCAAATATACTATTGCCACTCCAGTCTGTGCAACAGTAGAGAAAATGTTGGACGAAGGAGGGGTAACAATTAGGGCCTATTACGATGTCGGGCGGAATAGGACCAACCGACCACCTAATCATGATGCGACTGAACACTGTTCGGTCGCATACTTCAATTCCTCTTTGGGAGCTTGTGTTATAGCCTTAAATCAGCCATAAAACAAGCTCTCATAGAGGAATGAGAGTCTATGTTCATCTCTGCACGTGTGGCAGGCACCTCAGTGTGCCTGTCACATGGTGCAGGGATGAACAGTGCCCCTCATACCCCAACCAGAGGTCGCAGAGGCAAAGGAACCCGGCGAGGAGCCCCCATACTCGCTCTTTGACAGGTTTTCCATGTCGGAAAGCCTGACATGGAAAGCCTGCCGGAGACCTAATATCGTAATCCAGAGGGAGGAAAGGTTGCACTTTGGGATTGCAGGCCGGCCTCCAACTGGTCGATGGGCCCCTTGAGCCTGTGGGAAGCCAGCCGGAATAACCGTCCGGTTTAATTTCCGACTGCCAGCATTGTAATGGGGCAGTCGGAAATTAAACTGAGATATGGCCCGTAAAAGCTCCGACCAATGGTCGGAACCTTTTCTGCCACACTGTAATCGGCCCAACTGTATTCCAACTCCAGTCTGTGCAACAGTAGGGAAAGTGTTGGACTTCAGAGGTGTAACATTTACGATTCCCACTCCAGTCTGTTCAACAGTAGGGAAAGTACTTCAGTTCAAACACATAACATATATGAAACATAACCCTATTAATTTATAACCAACATAAAACTCTTAATAAGAAGTTAGCTAACTAAGCAATATATATATATATATATATATATATATATATATATATATATATATATATATACATATATATATATATATATATCTCAAACACACGAGTTTGTCCCTCACTTGAAAGAGCCCACAAGCAGGTAGGTATAAATTTCGTCTTTAATGGGTAGATGACATCGTCGACAGAGAAAGCAAAGTCCTGATTCAAATTGCTGCAGCCTGACGCGTTTCATGCTCTCCTGAGCATTTCTTCAGAGGCTAGTGAAAACTCTGTGTGGAGCAAAGGTCACTTTTAATGAATTGCACCTGCCCCAGTGGGCGTTGGCTCCTCGGAGCTCGCTGGTACTTGGAGTTCTGTTTTGCGCTGGTGCGCTGCTCCCAGAGTTAAATAAAAGTTTGTTTAGATTAAAACCCCAGTGGGTCCAGAAATTCATTTCCTTCATGTTCACAATGCCATTATTCATCTGCACAACGCCCCATCTGCTTACTTCGCACTGTGTGCCCTCTGGCTCCAGCACACTCCACACGTTCCGTGGCAGGGCTCCTCCCTGACCGGGACCGGCCAGAAAAAACATCAAACACACGAGTTTGTCCCTCACTTGAAAGAGGCCACAAGCAGGTAGGTATAAATTTCGTTTTTAATGGGCAGATGACATTGTCGACAGAGAAAGCAAAGTCCTGATTCAAATTGCTGCAGCCTGAAAATACCACTGACCTATGGTGTCTGGCGCTCAATTTTGTCAAAAATTGTTTAGGGCAAGGGTATTTAGCTTTCCACGGAAAAAGCAGGCTCACTGTGAGGACAAACTCTGAGGAATCATGAGTTTATCTGAAATGGAAACCCATAATTCAGAAAAGGTGGATACTAACATGCACCTATTTAGAAAATAAAGGAAAGGAAATTCTGAAAGGGTCACTGACCTTGGATAAACTAAGTATCATTCATCTTTTGTTTGTTTTGTTAATGACTGGAAAAACTGGAGTCCCGGTGTATTTACTTCCCGTGGGCTCTGTGTGAATAAAGGGCAAATTGTACATGAAATATTCTTAAGTTTAAAGGCTGTCTTTACTGGGGAAATATCGAGTGGTGTTCTCCTTGAGAAGGATTGCAAGTTTCTGGCTTGAATTATGGCGAATGACGTGCACAGAGTGTCCTCGTGCAAAATTAGAAGCTTGTATATTCCACTTTGACCAGCCAAAACGATTATGAATAATGTCTAGGTCATGCTGAGAATTATTACTTATCCCCCTATACATGGCATCACCTTACTCATCCATAACTAGGATCATACAAATCTTCACTAATTTCCGGAAGTACTCAGGTTACACCATTAACTGGTCAAAATCAATATTATTCCATGCCCCGTCCAAAAATTACCAACAGGTTGTGCAGTGACGGTGACTGAGGAATGATTCCATTATTTGGGGATCTATGTCACAAGAGATCCTTCACTCTTTTACTCACAGAATCTCCTCAGCCAATTAAAACAGCTACAAAACTACACAAAACACTGGAGAACATTACCATTGTCCCTTATGGGTCGCGCTGCCCTTTTTAAAATGAAGGCATTGCCAAGGTTTCTGTATGCTCTGCAAAAAACACCATTCCCTATACCAAACACACACTTCTCCCAGATTGAGAATAAAATAAGAGCACAACACAACACCGGCACTTGTGAGGAGGGGGAGTGCAGGGGGACTGCAAGCCCCAGTGTCCCTAGCGCCAGGAGGCGCCGTCGCTGCTTCCCACGCCCGGAGGCGCGTAAATTCATCCCGCGGCTCCGGCAGCACGGGATGCGCACGGGCTTGCCCGAGACGCGCCTGGGCAAAGCCTGGGCCAAGGGCGGGGCTGGAAGAGGCTGGGCTGGGCCTATCATCTTGGTTTCTTGCAGGGGATTTTTGCTGCAATAGGAACTGTGTGCTGCCTTCTCGAAGGAAAAGGTAGGGAGGCATTGGACCTCGATTGGCCCTATAAATTGCAGATTTTAATATTATCCATTGTACTGTTGGGGAAGTCGCACACAGAGTGATGAACATTATTGAGGGCAAAATGAGTAAAAGAAAGAATCCTAAGGAAAAACAAGGGCCTGGACATGCTGGGACCCTGGATGCCTTTTTAACTAGGGCCGAATCTGTCCTGGCTCACGAAATTGAACTAACTGAAAGAAGGCTGTCTTTGGATACTTTGATTATGCATAAACATTACTCTTTAGGGCAAGGGACTCTAGCCGCTGACAAATTGAACTCTGGCCAATTAGTAGACGAACCGAGTTCTGTTACAGCTCCACCAGTGAATCCATCTCCACTTACCAACACCATAAATGAGGACTGCAATATAACCCAGGATCTATTAACCATCAGTCAAGTGGAAAATAGTTACCCAGATACGAATGCCAAAAAAGAAAGGGATGGAGCCCCATAAAACAAAGAACATTAAAACTGATTTGCAAGGAGAAAGATGCTGGGTGCAAGAAAATGAGACACTGGACTTTCATTGCAATAAAGATCTACTAGATCTACCAGCAAACTGAAATCACCCGTCACGCAGATTTGGGGACTGATCATCCCTATGATTCTGACCTAATGAAAAGACTAGAGACAATGATGACTGTTTTATTAAACCCTAATAGAGGAAAAGTTATCTTCTCTTGAGGTCTCTCCTCTTTCAACCCAGCCCCTCCCCAATACCACTTTGCTAACCAACGTAATTAGACCTAATGCCCAACTTAGGGCCTCATTAAGATGGCGGACGGACAAGGTGGATGGACCGTCCGCAGGGGCAGCGGCGGTCCGTCCGGTGCAATTAGGATGTGACCGCCACCCTGGTGGTCACATCCTGGATCTTTAACCTTGCGGCGGGTGCTGCTTCAAGCAGCACCCGCCGCAAGGTTAAAAAATCATGTTTTACCTTTACATGCACAAAGCGGCAGGCACCGCGCGGTGCCTTCCGCTTTGTGCATGTAAATGCAGGGGGGTACCATAGGTACCCCCCTTGTGCACTACCCACCCCCCTTCACCCTGGGGGCCCGCAACGGGCCCCCAAAGTGAAGACTGTATGCCTTTTCGTGGCGACATTGCCACCGCGGAAAGGCATGTCCCAATGCAAATCCTAATATGGCTGGCGGTGTCTGATAGACACCGCCACCATATTAGAGGTTTTTCGCCGCGGTCGGAAGGCGACAGCGGAGGAAAAGAGGCGGACGGTCTTCCCGTCTGCCGATGACCCCCCAGCCATCCTAATCTGGTGGGGGGTCTTTTGAAGCACTGCAGCGGTAAATCCGCATCCTCCGGGCCGGTGGTGGCTTCCGCCGGCCCGGAGGATGCGGATTCACCACAATCCTAATGACCCCCTAGATATGGTCCCTCCTACGATGTCTGATAGGCCACATGTAATCATTGATAGTATGGAAAGTCACGCTCAGCAACAACCTACGGGGCTTTCTACTGCTTCCACTGTTTTCCATGGCCCTGTCTGTGAATCTGCCAAAAAGCTGAGAGCTAACGTATAAAAATCTCATGGTAGGACAAAGACGCAGACACAGGCACAAGATAAGTCTGAGAACATTGGTTGTTCAAGGTTACAGGATGAACAGCAAAAATCCATTAGCTCTATTGCTACTCACCCACATACTACCAGATCTACACCCCCAAATTGTTTGGAGAATAGGCCACAACCATCGTGCTTGAGAAGGGGAGTTTCTCATCATCAAGATGAAATTGGGAAACCCAAGTTAACATTTGATCGCCCTGCAGCTGCTTGTCCGCATGTTATAGTTCTAGTTAATGTTCCAGAACTTAAACCAAATACTTTAGAAAATAAGGAGCAGCTAATAAAGAAATCCCAGCACTGGCTATTTAATCGTCTAGGTGAGAATTTTAATGCCCACCATAATATTATTATGGCTAGGAGGGTATCTTGGGTAGGAGGAGCTCCCACAACTATCAGAGGTGACTGCATCGTAGTAAACTTTGACAGCCATCATATAGTGGGTGAACTATTATCTGTCTTACCAAATAGGTCATCATTTGACTCTGAAATTTTTGTCCTACCTTTGGGTTTCTTTTATAAACCATATTCTACATCACAGCCATTTAATTCCAGATCACAAGCTATTTGGAGGCCTTCTCGTCATTTCTTTAACCAACCCCTTACCTCTTTAGTCCTACCACTTGTCTTAAGAAGTAGATTATCTGCTCTAGAAGGTTTGTCTACTTGCAATTGACTGGACTTTCAGACCATGTCAACTAGTGGGGATAATGATTTAGATCTGTAAAAGGGGTCTCCCTCGCAAACTGTTGCCTCTATTATTCCAGCAGTGACATTACCTAGATGCCAGGTCAGCCTAAATCTGCTCCAGAGTTTGCTACCCGAAAGAGTCTTTTTGGTTCTATAATGGCTCTCTCTGCTGGCATCTAGTGATATGGTGTGCCTTCAAGAGACCTGGTAAATAGGTCCTATATATTTGAATGGGTACCGCTCTTTCCATACTCCTGCTGTACCGTCACCTGCTGGTCGGGCTAAGGGTGGTTTGCTGACATTGCTCTCCAATGCTTTTCCTTTCAAAGTGAAGTCATTTTTGAATAGGTCACCTTATTACCATATCATTTTAATTGAATATTGTATGGATGATTGCTGGCTTCTTAGCAACTTTTATAACAATAGTTTTGGAAGTAACCATGCAGAGGTGCAGGGCCCTCCGTAAAAAGATGTTATTGATTTACAAGATAAATGTACCAAACCCTGCAATATAATTTGACTTGGGGATTTCAATATTCACTCATGTGATAAGTCATATGCGTTACCTTGTGGAATACGGGATGATGATGGGGAGTGTGTTCCCCATTTTTGTCACACGTTATATGGTAATACCTTAAACAGATTACTAACGATAAACAATCTGGTATTTTTACATGTTTTCAATTAGTCAACTGGTCAGAATTTACTTTTCTAAACCATTTTGCCTCTTCTACCATTGATTATGTTTTGGTCTCCAATCATATAATAGGCAATTTTTTCTCATTTTAAGACTGCGTTTTACTCATTTAGTGATCATGCTACAGTAACTTTTTTATTCAAACCGCAAAAAAAATGTTGGTTTGATGATACCTGTGATAAATCACTAAATCGCTAACAAATCAGCATATAGCTTTGAAATCCAAACCTCGCAATCCACTATTGGTTAAACGTTTGCGCCAATCTTATAAAAATGCAAGGACCACTAGACTAAAGTCCTTAAAGGAAGAATGGTGGGAAAACTTGCAGAAGGCTGCCTTATTAAAAAGCTTGCAAGCATTCTGGTCTCTGATTAATGCTCCGTTTCTAAAAGATGAGCAGGCTATGACCACAGATACCAATGTTGACCAGGAGGAATGGGTGATTCACTTTGAAGGCCTTTTCGGAGCGGACAATTTGACAATCCCCCAATCCTCTCCCCTTATCTCAGAGAGTGATGAGACTTTTGTTAGTTTTACACTTGCTGAAACAAAGCTTGCTTTAACCCAATGCAAACAAGCAAAGGCCCCAGAACTGGAAGGAGTCCCTATTGATTTGTTCCTAGATAACCATGACCTATCTCTTTAATAGATTCTACTGCAAAATTAATGGGTCAACTGATTTTAAACAGGATAGAGGACTGGGCACTAGAAAAGAATATCATCATCCCATGTCAGTTTGGCTTTAGAAAAGGGAAAGGCACTGTGGATCAGTGTCTGAACCTGTGCCTAATTATAGCAAAATACACAGCTGCCAAAAAAGGTAATCTCCATTTAGCCTTCATGGATCTGTGTGCCGCCTTTGACTGCGTGGCACAGCCTAGGCTGTGGCAGATCATGCTGGCAATGGGTATTGACCTGAACATCATTAACATAATTTGCGACCTGTATTCAGGTACTTCAGCCTCTGTTCACTATGGGCGGGATGGTGAATGCACCAGGTCTTTTAAAATTGCAAGAGGTGTGAGGCAGGGGTACGTTCTTGCCCCCTTCCTATTAGCACTCACACCAATGGTGTAGAATCTGCCCAGCTGGGTTCTACTCCGAATGTCATTTACATTAACTCAGCACAGGTGCCAATTAAACTGTATGCAGATGACGCAGTGCTTTTAGCTCGCACTAGTAATGCCCTTTGTCGCCTAGTCCTGGAATATACACAGTTTATGAGCAATCTATGTATGAAAGTTAATTATTCAAAGTTTTTTATTTTAGTAGTAGGCACAAAACAACGTAATTACCCACCAATTTCTACCGAAGGGGGGGAAATTGGGGGTTATCGATTCTTTTAACTATCTAGGGGTTATGTTTGATTTCCAATCTATCTGGCAAAAGATGATTGTTAACAGAGGAACTCAGATGGAAAAAGACATTGGGGCCTTAACTAAGTTCATTAAAGAAACTGGCTTAAAACCAATAGACTTAATAACATTTGTGTATCAAGCTAAGACTGTATCTGCTGCCACTAATGGAGCAGCTGTTTGGGGAATGAAAGATTGTACAAAATTGCAGACTAATGAAGATGATTTTTTTAAAAAGATCCTTTCGCTACCAAAGTCATGTGCCAATTATAAGTGCCACATGGAATTTTCTCATACCAACCCGGCGACAACCTTGCTTCACACCTGGTACACGCCATCACATGGCCTGATAAATCAACGGATAAACACACCATAGCGGCATCGTGGGGACTCATGCCCATAATCGGACATTACAAATGCCAAAATTGCAGTGTATGTGACCTCACTATAAACACCAAAGATTTTAAATTCAACAACAGAACATACAAACTGAGAAACCATACTAACTGCAGATCCTCGAACGTTGTCTACGCCATCCGATGTCCCTGCAGTTTGATCTATGTAGGTCAGACCACCCAGATGGTCAAGAACAGAATTATCCAGCACAAGAGTCGCATCAATTGCAAAGTCGTCACCGCACCAATAGTGTCACATTATTTGGAAAAGAACAACCGAGACACAGACATCAGTTGGCAGGTGATAGACCAACCCAAACTACTGACAAGACAAGGGGACATTAAAACCCTCTTAGACAGATGTGAATGTAAATGGATTACCTTATGTAACTCTGTTAGTCAGGGCCTCAACACAATAGATGAATGGAACAGCACCATTTCCATCTAACCCAATTGAGACCCCATTGACTTTGAATACAGTTCCTCCTCAACATGATACAGACTTGATGAATCTCACTATGCCTTCCTAACCATACATGTCTTTTTTCCCCCTTATATACATGCCTCTGGACTATATATCCATTCTTTGGATTGCATTAAGATGTTATACATGCCATTTGCTGTCCGGACTACGATGGTTATGTATACATGCCTATATGCCTTCGGTTACTTTCATATCGATTTGAATCCAGTACAATACCTTGTCACTACATTGCTTCCACCTCTTGTTTACCCACTCTACCGAGATACAGACATGATGCCTCTAACTGTGCCTTGACGCACGCACATGTTTGTCATACTCTCTCTCTATCTCTCTAATGTCTCTTCCTCTTCATTGTAGCAAATATTTTTACATGGCTGATGCACTTTGTATAAACTGCATTCACACGCCTTCTTAATTAATTGGCTGCTTGTCTCCTAAGTTAACTACCATATTGTACTGACACCTTGTACGTGGCTTTTGCTTGCCATACAACTGTTTACTCATACTGCATGTTCCCTCATTGATCCTGATTCGCTTATACTGCAACTATTATACTTATCGGTGGTTCTTAATTTACCTCCGTGAACCTTGACAACCTTTACTACAAAATTATCAGGTCCGCGATTTATCTACCATTGCGCATAATTGCATATCCGATTCATGCTGCCCCCGTTGGTGGCAACTATGAGTGGCCAACCATTCCTCCTCATTGACCGTTGCCATCCAGATATCGATTAGGATCAATAATTAGGATCAATATGTTATGTTATATGCTGTTTTATACCGCGCTCAATTACTACCAGAGTATCCTGGCACAAATAAACCGCTGGGGAACCCATCCTGGCTTTCCCTGTGAGATGGTCCCTACTGGGTATCTCCAAGGTGAAACCAGGCATCCCCGGCGTATGTGGGGGGCCGTTGTGGAGATGAGGCAAGCTAATGCCAAGAGTTGCCGAGTGTGGTCCCTGGTTAGAGTAGGCACCGAGGTGAGAATTATCAAGTCCGCTGACCCTGGTCCATGACCCTGCCGCGTCGGGAATTGAACCCTGGTCCCAGGCCGTCCTCTGCTCCCGGGTCTGCCACCTCTAACCAGTGAGCCACACCACTCCACTAAGCCTACACCTCTTAAACCACTTTTTTTTTTGGGTCCCCTGTTCAAATGCTCGAGTTACCCTCAGTTCTGTTTGATCACCTTGCAATACACATTGATCCCATTGGACAGACACACCCCGGTTGCTCTACCAATCAGGTACTCGCTCCGTCCGCACACGTGACCTGGACACTCCCCTTTCCAGAAGTTTTTTACTTCCCTACTCTACCCTGTTTCCCTGACAACGCCCGAACTCAGCCGTTCCCGCAACTCGCGGCTTCAATCAGCGCGAGGTAAGCCTCCGTCCCCCTGCTTCATACACGGCTCTCTTTCCGCCTTTTTTGCCTTCTCTTAGTGATCCTTTGTTGTACTTTTATAGATTTTCTCCCCCGGAACAATCATTGTCAAAATCAGGTCTCCCGCCGTTTTCCTTCGGAGCTCCGGCCGCTGCCTTGACTACTTCACGTCCTGGACAGTAAGCGCCGATCAGACCTCAACACCCCATCCCCCCCTCCCTCCCATCCCGTACCTTTTCCTCACCGTCCCGGACCTCATGTCCTTCTCCTTTTCCTCCCCCAGACCTGCATGGATTACCCTTACGGTGCACCCGCCCCCTTAAGGATCCCGGACTCCATCCTGCTATTCGCAGGTACGCCCTCACTCCATACCTTCCAGGGTGCCAGCGCCCCCCACCGCCACCCCTTTTCCACACGACCCGGCCTTCTCACACCTCTTCTTCGCCCCCTTGCGTGCCCCCTGATTGGAACCGTGACGACTTCCTCATCTATCACGCATCCACCCGGATCAGTTTTTCACAAACTGATGCATTATTCTAAGCGCTCCCCCACCTGTGCCGACTTCCCCCTCTATCGCGCATCCAGTCCACCCGATTCTATCTTTCTCAAACTGATGCATTATTCAAAGCGCTCCCCCACCCGCTCAGGTCCTTCCCAAAAAGCGCTTTCCCAGCTTGTAGCTTGGCTACCTCCTTTCCGGGCCTATGTACAATCCCAAGTGCTCCCCTGCTCCCAGCTGCCTAATCCTCTACAGTTGCCCGCTATATGCTACCACTCTATTTTGGCAGCCAGATGCCAGGCTTGCAATTAGTCACTTGACGGACCCTCGGGCCAGTTTCACAGTGACCATTAGACCTGTGCACATTAGACCTCTCCTTGGCCAGCCATCCGGCCTCACTTGCCCCCTCCTCTTCCTTGGTGCCAGCGCCTCCCCTCGTTTTGGGTTCCCCCCCTGCCTTATCCTCTTTCTCCTTCCTTGTACAGCACGGTTGCTCTTACAACCCAGTCCTGAAGATGATCCTGATTAAAGAGGATCTAAACGTCGTCCACTGCTCAGCGCAATAAAAGGTGCATCCCCCAGTTTGATCTATCCTAATTGTAGTCAACTCATCTGAAAAGTCAAGCTTAAAGATTGATTTGGAGCCACATTGGTTTTTAATTTTCACTGTATATATCCAAGTACCATTCACCATGCTCTGTTTATGCTGATCACAATTGTCACTTGTGTCGCCACTCTGTATGTCATTCACACATTTTGAGCACCAAGTACAATTTGGGTTTTGTTGCTATTTATCTACCTACAGTGCTGTTACAACTGTAAATTGCCTTACTACTTTTATTTCTTTATTACATGATGCCATGAGCACATTCAAAAAATGTATTGAGTCTCCGTAATTCTGTTCTCATAATGCTTGATGCATATGTAATTATTTGTCTTTCCAATAATACCGGTTGGGATATTGTTTGTTTTTTCTGACATGGAATTCAGGGCGCCCTATATAACCGACAAAATTGCAATGGCCCCAATTCTAATGTGGCACTCAATATGGCGAAATGAGACCCTTGCTCTGACAAGAGACATTATAAAGGACGTTTTGAAATTAGATGGGGTAGGTAACATTGCTTGGCTAGCTTATGTTGAATCTACATTGAAGGCAGCTGGGCTACACACCTTTTTTGGATCCTACTATTTGTTGTTCCATATCTAGAATTGACTTAAAGGCGCAAATATTACCTAATCGACAGATAAGAAGGGAGACTAAAAATATTAATTTTTCGACAGTCAAAATATACTTGGCCTCCCCTAGTATAAATCTAATGGATTCAAACATAATATATTTATCTTTCATCACTAATCAGCAGCACAGGTACATTCTGGTGAGGTTTCGTTTAAATTACATTCCACTTATGTTGGGTTTCCCCGTAATGTCTATGCTGCTTCTGACCTTCCATTCTGTGCCTGTGATAAGCTATCCATACAAATCATTTACACTTCTTGTTATTTTGTACATTTCATTGTGATGAAATAAAACAATTTATCATCCCTATTATGTGTAAATTGAACTTAAAACAGTGTTGTGTAGCCCTCTATTATTTGCAGTTATTACCTGTCTCTTCTATCTGTTTCTCTCTGGCGTCCTTTTTACTATATGCACTAAAAAAAGAGACGTACAATCTACTAAAATTGTATCCTCAAAAATTAAAGGATTTTACTATTGTGTAAATAACTATGAATTTGTATTTTTAAATGTAATTGTTTTCAAAATTTCTTACATTTTAACTTTGCTATAATACTGTGAAATGTTTCTTTTAATTGTAGTATACTTGTTATGCTTGCATTGTGTTAGCGAAATAAAGTTTTTCTGACTGACTGGCTGAAAGAGCACTGCTATAGGAGGTAAAACCCCTGAGGATAGACACCCGTACATTGGTGGGGGTGGCTATATGGTAGTATTGCCCTCTCAGACATCAGACTATATTACTGAACATCTCAACTAGTGGCAATTAATCAATGAATATATGATCCCACATATCAAACGGATTAACTCCTGATGGGTCCTAGAAGTTACAGACAGGCACTATATACGAACACTAAACAACAGGTACCGACTGGGCCAACTTAACAAACAGTCCATCTCTGACACATAGTAACAAAACTGCTGGGATGGGAAAATAAAATAAGTCAGTCTACATACTTATGGACACAGAAGTACTCGGAGAACTGGTCAAACAGCTGGGGTTTGACAAATGGGAAATGATAGGCATATCAAGAGTAGGTGACTTATGGGCAAAAGGAAAGATCAAGTCCTTATATGAGTTACGGGAAGAATTTGATATGGAGGATCCGAGACTTACCGGTATCTACAAATCAGACACGCTCTGATGTCTGCCCTCTCTTCGGGATCAGACCTTCCAGAACAGTTCCATTAGAGGACAGACTACTATGCGATAAATTGACGGTAAAGCTATTTCGAAGACATACCAAAAATTGCTGAACACCATGCCTGCCCCCTTACAAAATTAACAAGAACAATGGCAGGTTAATTTTGGTGAACTAGAAGAAGAAGGCTGGCAAGAAGTGCTCCCTTCACCTAGAAAAGTAGCCATAAACTTCAGGCTTAATCTAATACAACACAGAGTCCTACATAGAGCCTATCACTCCTGTAACACTATGACAAAAATGAAACGAAAATATAACTCTACATGCAGACGACAATGTAAGGCAGAAGGCACATTCTTCCACATTATGTGGGAATGTCCTCTCATCCAAATGTACTGAAGGGCGATAGTGGCACAACTTTATGAAGTGACAGGCAAGAAAATCCAACAAACACCACAACTATGTCTGCTCAATATATGGAGACCAACAGACCTCAATAGTAATGAAAGTATTCTGGTAACTCTAGGCTTTGTTATAGCCAAACAAAACATTGTGCAAAAATGGGGAGTGGATGCCCCACCCACCATTGCAGAATGGAAGAGGGATTTGGACTGGGCCATGGTGGCAGATAGGACAGTGTATTACAAGAGAGGGTGCCCCAAGAAATGGAAAAAAATCTGGAGCAAGTGGAACACACACATGGGACAGATATGCGCCCCAATTGTACTTGAGAATGGGAAACCCCGCAGGCAAAGGTCAAGCAGGAGGGAATAATAAGTTGTAATCTTCCAATGTAAGAAATACTCGTCAGTGGACATTGATGCACTAGAGGATATGATGTGATGTGGGAATGTTAATTACTGTAACAATCAAGTGTGTGTAAGTTTAACAATAGAAAGAGTTTAAACAAAAAAGAAATACATCCCTCAAAATCAGACGGTTGTTTTTGCGAATCATCAGTAAAAGTGATCCCTGGTGCCATTCAGCCTTAGGGGTCTTGTCTGTAGACTTGCGAAAAGCCTTCGATACATTATATTGGGACCACCTGATGTCAGAGCTGCGGCGGATGGCCCTGGGGGCAGGGTAGGAAAATGTGATGTCACTACTTTTTGCGGATGCACAGGCTAGGGTCTGATTAAACATTTGTGTTTCAGACCATTTTGAGGTCTGCCAAGGAACAAAGCAGGGATGCCCGTTGTCTATGCTGTTTGCGCTTGCCCTGGAACCATTCACCTGCATAGTTCAGACAGAGGGTGGGGGAGAGGGCTCTAAGTATATGATGGAGTGCACTGGACATCGCTTTGTGCTGATAATATGCTGATGTTTTTATTAATGGCAGGTACAGATGTGCTGTGGTGTGTGAAACTCCTGATTGACCTGAGTAGAGTGTCAGGCCTTAGTATAATTTGGTCCAAATCACCCACATTTCCCCCACTGCCACACTCCCAGCTTACCCTGATAGAGATAACCTGCGCCAGACCCTGGTACATGGGGGAGCAGGTTTACCATGCAGAGGTCTGGGAGGGAAACTTGGGAGGTGTCCTGTGAGCTCTCTGAGGCAGCATGGATTTGTGGTGCACACTACAGCTACCGATCATGGTGAGGATTGCCCTGTCCAAGCTAATGATGCTACCACAAATGCTCTATCACTTTGCAAACCTTCCCATCTGGATCCCACAGTCTTGGTGTAAGTCAACGAATAATAATAATAATAATCCACATTTGTAAAGCGCGAACAATCACCCGTAAGGGTCTCTAGGCGCTGAGGGCCGTCGGAAAGATTAAGCAAGCTATTGCCCAGAGTCACATGGTGCTGGGCTAATATGCCACCAGCACCGGTGATCGAACCGTGATCCCCAGATTCCGGAGTCAGTCCCCCTGGCCGCAGCGCCACACCTGCACTACACTGCTAAGAGACTGGTAGGGAGGCAGACATAGAGTGTCGCTGATCACCCTACACAGCCCAGCTGAATTTGGAGGCCATGGTGCTCCCGATTTTGAGCTATACTATATATCTGCTCAGCTGCAATGAATAACTCAATGGCTGGACGGGCACAGGTTAGCCGAATTGGGTCAGATGGGGGGCAGGGTGTGGGAGGGCATATTGGTTGCTCTGATGCAGGGTGTTAAGCTGCAAGAGCCCAAACCCATTAAACTGGTGGACATTGCTCTTTGATGTTGGTGAAGGGCACTGTGAAGTATGGTGTAAAATTTAGCATGCACCCCTACTATCCACTTGGTGCAAGGAGGATACTTTACAGTGCGGAGGATGTGGGGTTCAGCAAATTCAGGATTTATGACAGGGGGTGACTGCTGCAATGAGTGTCAACTGTGGGAGCTTTGCTCCTTGACTGAGGAGGACAGACTCCCGGAGTCAAAGTTCTGGACCTATGAGGCATTAGCGCACTCACTGGAAATCCTGTTGGAGTGCAACCGCACCAGCCCCATAACCCATGACCTTCTACAGGTTCTGCTGACTTTTGGTAGTAGATGCAAAGTTATTTAATGGTCACATAGGTCTCTTGAGGCAATGTTTGCCACCTCTCTAACAAAGTGATGAATGTACTGGGAGTGTGTGATAGACCGGGAGCTGAGATACACAGAATGGGAACACATGTAGGCCCATTCACGTAAGGTTTCCAGGAACGCCAGATTTCGCTATACACCATTTAAATTACCTGCACACTACTTATTTTACACCCCACAGGTTGAACACCATTGTCATGACTGCCCATAAAGTATGTCCCCAATGTCACACAACAGACAGACTTCCTACAAATGACGTGAACATTCACCTTTGTGACTAGGTTTTGGCAGACAGTCTTGGCGGACTTGGAGATGGGGATGGCTCCTGTATTCACCATGAAGCCCTGCCTGTTGGGCACGTATCCCAGCCCACATTTCAGGAGGGTGCAGTCCAGGTCCATGGACCTAAGCCTGGTTCTGGCTGCTTGTTGAGCCATAGCAATGCACTGGAGGTATCCTGAGATACCCCCCACTGTCTTCCAAATTGAAGAACGCCACAAACATCCAATAGAAGATCACTAGAGAAAACTCACAAATACATTTGAAAGACCCACTGCATGACCCCATACTTTGGGGCCACAGATTGGAATCATGAATGAAGGCGCTACCTAGACGGAAAGCAGTCGTTAGCAAAGTGGCACTCATACTCCATCGCAACCCACACTCTGACACTGCAGGGCCAGGCATACGTTATTGTATTAGTGTTTCTTGTCTGGTTGCTACCACCAACTACGAACCCTGCTGAAACTATATCAATTGGAAAGATGTTTGTTTAGAAAGAAGGTTCAGCCGATTTATGTCACACTGCATATGCGATTTTGCTGCAAATTGCGCCCTGAGACATTCATGTATGTATTGTTTGACTACCACAAAAGAAACAAAAATATATATAATGTTTTTAATGGATTTGTTGACTTTGCCAGTGCCCCTGAGTGATGTTTACAGCTGTGTACACAGCAGTAAGCTAACACCTATTAGCAAAACTGGTTTGCTCTCTGATACGATGCCATCTAATGAGAGATTTCTGTCATGGCACTGTAAAATCTGTGCGAGCCTACTGGGGTCCTGCTAAGGCTGGACTGGCATTTCCCTGGAGAGATGGTGCCATTGAAATGCTACTTTTTCTGGGCCCAGGAGTTTTGATTGATGTCAGTCTGGTATGACTGAAACTGCCAAATTACCTTTCTGCAGCATTCCTAATCCATGATGTTTTACTACTGTATAGGGCCTGTGCGGCAAAGTGTGACAGTCCATGAAACTCATAAATAAATAAAAAGTGTTACTTAGAGGGTGTGTTTAAAAAAACAGCACAGAGAAGACTGCTTTAAATTAGAGTATAGCTGTCTGTCATATTCATTTAAAAGGTTATTATTATTATTATTATTATTATTATTATTATTATTATTATTATTATTACTACAGTATTATAGCAAAAAGAATATTTTTTACAGTTGGGTTAACCGACTTCCCATGATAACAATAGTCAGATTTGAAAAGACCACAAAAGACATAGGGGCTATTACCAAAGGTAAATGTACACATGGGTAAGTCTACACATGTAAAATTGCTTTTAAACTTTGTAGTAAATGTACTACTTTTGGCTATTCTTCATTTATGAGTGTAAATGCACTACAGAGTGTAGACTTAAGTCTCCGCCTCCTGAATTGAGGTAGTGGAGCCTAATTTTTCTCTCATATAGGCAGATATCTCTGCGGCCAGGGAGGAGATCTCCCTATAGTAAAGTATATAAAAATTATAAATTGTTTATTAAACTTGAAAAAGTTAGGTAAATATGTTTATGTTACATAACATTTTTAATCATTGGAATATGTTTATTTTAAATGTAGAGCCAAATAAAAAAATGTTGTCACATTAGTAACTTAATTTTGAATTAAACATGGACTTAATTTAAATATAGTAAATGTAAATAGTTTTTTACGGTTTATTAATATAAATACCCACTAAAAGTATTATATTTATTGATTATGCATTACAAGTTACTAAAATGTAAATCTAACAAAATCACAAAGAAAGGAGGAAGCACGAAGCACTAGAAGTTCATCCACTCCGCTTCCAAGAATAGAATCAAAATAATCAAGATTGGAACCCAAATACCCAATTACAATTCAGAAGTCGGAGAAAAAAGAATTTAGACACCCTCATCCACTAGTGTGTACCAGTGGCGTATATCACCACCACTGGTATATTCTAGTGGCATGATTAATTATCGGATACCCTGCCAAAACACGTGAAATGTACGAGTAGGTCAAACCTCCACCGGGAGGGAGCACTTCTGGATATACATTTGCTGGGATCTCTGATTATAATTAAAATTACCTCCAACTCCTAAATCTTTTCTTTAATGTACTGTGGGGGTTTGGGTACAGTTTAAAGCGAAGGGGAGTGTACATAGGGACCAACTAATGATCCTTTACATCTCACATACACAACAATTGTAGTCTACGTGTTTCAGCCATTGGAGTAATGTGGCTTTGTCAGGACAATTCAAAAACAAATCCCTTTTCTAGGTACCGGGCCTTGCCCAGGAATCTTATATCTCATATGGCAAGTCCATTCACTTATAGTTCATCACGGGTATTTTTCTGTTGGCCATACTCTAAGGACAAAAACAGAATAATTGAGATAACACATATCTGGCTCATCCATAGGACACTGCTTATCCTGACCCCTTGTACGTACCTCCATTGGTGCCTCATTTTTATCTTTAATGTTATTGCCACAACCAATAGTGAAGCAGATGTTTTGCTATGAGAACTCCCCAAGAACATAGTGCATTATACATAGAAAGTGCATCATGTATAGAAACCACAAATGGCTGGTATAGATGTGATCCATCCCAGGTATTGTTCCCGGGGGGGCTTTGGTTTTTCACTCTAAGTGAATTTCATTTAAAACATTTTTAGTCTATTCTTGTTTCATATATCTGGCTAGAAAGGAAGCAAATGGTGAGTTATGTCTACAGAGGCCATCCAAGTAACATGAGACATCGTACAGCGTGATTCATATTGGTCCGTTTAGTCTCAGGTGCTAATGCTTGTTTATAATCTAAAAGTCCCCTATGGTGAAAAACCAGTGGTGTGTATTGGCAGTCTAAAATCATATATACATCCTCAAGCACAGGTAAGCATGTGTTCTAGTAAGTCATATGTATTCTTCGATATTCTGCCACTACCTCATATCCCTACCATATTTACTACTAAAACATAGGCGTGGGTGGAAATAAGTATCAGAAAAGATAGGCAAGGGGAGGTGTAGCACTTTGTAGTATGTGAGAAATACAATTCCAGGTCGTCGATGGGCTCCTTAACATGTGACAGTCACTGGATAGATGGCATAGGCTTGCCGTGTGTGCAGTGGCAAGTTATATGAATTGCTCCAGACTAAGGGGCAGATGTACGACCTTTTTTTTTGCAGCCGCAAAAAAGGGTAATAACATGAACAAATGCTATTTTGCGAGTCCCTGACACACAAAATTGCATTTGCGACTCTCGCTATTAGGAAGGGGTGTCCCTTGCTAATAACGAGTCAACATTCTATGTATGAGTGTTTTGCGACCGCTTTTGCAGCCGCAAAACACTCGCAGTTTACCACCTACTTCAAATAGGTGGTAAACCCCTCGCAAAAGAGAAGGAGTCCCCAGCGGACCTCTTCCCCTTCGTGAGTATGTTGGATAATATTTTTTAAGAGCAGGCAGTGGTCCCAGAGACCATTGCCTGCCCTCAAACAATGAAACTGAAAAGTTTCATTTCCCTTTAAGGAAAAAGGGCTGCATTAAAAAAAACTGCTTTATTAAAAAGCAATCCCAGACATGACCCAGCAGGCCACCATTCCTGCGAGAGGCTCATTAATGTTAATGAGCCTCGCAATTTGCGACCCCATTGGGAATCGCAAACAGGGTGAAATACACTGTTGCACATCGAAAATTGTGCCTCACAAATTGTGACTCGCAAAAGAGACGCAATTTGAGATGCACAAGGTTCTTACAGAGCTCATTCTTAAAGCTTTAAAAATATCACTATCTGGGAGTATAGATCTGTTCTCCAGGATGAAAGAAATTCCTGTGTTTCTTGACCCTGTGGCATCTAACATCATCAAGAGATGGGCCAATACTACACCACTACCATTGGCAACGTTATTAATACTTCATCAAAGGTAGGGACTGGATTTGATTTCCTTGGACGATCAGCATAGCTATCCTGTTATTTAAGTTCAGCTTTACAACCCTTACCACATTCAGCAACAAGGCTGTCTTAAAAAGCTGTGCCCTAAAACATTACAGTGTCCTCATTGATAGTCCCCGAATGGTCTGGGGATGGGGAAACAGCACAACTGCTGAAGAGTCATTTGACAAAAGTACAGGAAGAGTGCCCGGGGTTTTCAAATGATACACATTCGTTTTAGGACCACCAGATTTCAGGTATTCTCTTATATACAATTAAGATCAAATACAGCACCCCCTTTTCATATAATCATGCATACTAACCGTGAAACATTTGGAAAGCAATGAAAATGTGTAGTTACGTTATGTTGCGCTATGTTATGATATTAGTGTTTTTATGGCATGCTAATCACCTGTGAGGATAGCCAGGCGCTCTGTGGCAGGTCTGTGAGACCAGCCCTGGAGGACTTACTCGAAAGGTTTGGGTTTTCAACTTCTTGAGAAAGTTAAGGAGAGGAGGTTCTAATGTGTTGTGGGAGGTTGATCCATGTTAAAGGGGCCAGCTATGAGAAGGTGCAGCCCCTGCTCTGCTTTTCTGTAAGCATGAGGTGTATGCTAATGTGATACCCGCAGGGTGGAGGTGTCTGGAATGTTGGTGAAACTGAATGCGGCTGTTCGGGTAGGCAGGGCTTGTGTTGTGGAGTTCTTTGTAGGTGTGGGTGAGTAGTTTGAAGTGTGCTTGCTTGTTTCTCAGGAGCTTGTGGACTTCCCTAAGGTATGGTGTGATGTGGGATTGGCCGTGGAGGTGAAGGGGTATACACCTGTTACAACGCATTTGTTACAACGCACTACCGTTACAACGCGACTTTTACAACGCATACCATTATAACGCATTGCGCTGGGGGGCGCTCTAGGATAGGGAATAAGTATAATTTACTATTCAACACCTTCCCTAGGGTCCACGGGGACTGGAGTTAGAATAGTAAATTATACTTACCACTATCCAGCACCTCAAAGCGCTATGCGTTGTTTTGGTATGCGTTGTAATGGTCGCGTTGTAACGGTAGGTAGTTGTAATAGTATGCGGAGTAACATGGTACATCCGGTGAAGGCCTAGCCTGGCTGCTGCTTTTTGGATGGTCTGCAGTCTTATTGTGAGCTGGCTGGTTATCCCTGCATAGAGGGTGTTACCATAGTCTAGTGTGCTGGAGATGAGGGTTTGGGTGATGTTTTCCTGGTGTTCTCTGGTAGTCATTTGAAGATTTATTTCTTGTATCCTTATAGTGTTGAAGCAGGACAAGACCACTGAGTTGACTTGGGTGTTCATATCCAGGTTATTTTCTGTGATGATTCAGAGGGTTCTCTCTTGCAAGCAAGGCAGGGGGTGGGTCCAAGGTCTGTGGACCACCAGGGAGAGTCCCATGGCAAGGCGTTGATAGAGTGAAATTCCTCATTTACAACTTAAACACATTTAACTGTGAAGTGCTGACTTCAATCTGGCAATAACATGTGCACCTTAAATGCAACATTTGTAGCACACAATCACTATTAGCCATTATTAGTAAATACTTCAGCTAACATATTGTAATGAATTGTTAGCTTAAATGCTGCAACCAATGTTTTGCTGAATTATATCCATGTGTGTTCCTTAGAGAGGAGTAGGAGTCCTTGCTGTAGAACTTAGGAAGTAGATTTTAGAGATGCTTGCTGACTTTGAGCCGAGAAGACCCCATCAGCTTCTGCTAAACTCCACTGCTTGAGTCTAAGGTTTCATGCCTAGGCATTTCTATCCTGTCATTAGAAACCATCATTTGGTTTTTGGAAGCTGACACCTTAGTATGCCTGCTTAAAATAAATACCATTTATGCTCAACCCTCATTAATTTAGATTAGGTATTTTCCTTAATGGAACACCGAGCGTATTCTGCATTTTATTTGTAATTCTTACCAATGCATTATTCTATCTTATATTAAAACGTCGACTTTTAAATTATTTGAACCTGTAATAATGATGATTCAAATTTAAATACTTACTGAGATAATGATTTATTTGAATTAATTTGATACAAAAATCCCTTTAAAATTATGCTAAATCTAATTATTGACATTTGTGATGCCTCAACTGGACTTCACTGTTCATGGTAATTGATGTAAATGATAGCTCCTTATCTCCTCTGCTTGTCGACTAACAAAAATCTTTATGAACAATGGTGGGGTTATTTGATGATTATAATAAACATTTGAGATACAAAAATCTACACTCTGGCAGCATCTTTCCTGCAGGTCACCCCTTCGGTGCTGTATGAGTTCAGTTTGAGGCAATTGGATTTCATGCAGTTGGCAGCTACTCTCCTGCATGAGGGAAACATGCTTCTGGTGTTGGGTGTTTTGCCTGAGAGGGACAGTATTAGTTGTGTGTCATCAGTGTAAATGAGGATATCTAGGTTGTGAGTTTGTATGACGTCTGCAAGTGGAGTCATGATCATCGATCTGGCCTGTGGTAAACTTTAGGCTGCTGCCTAATGCTCAGCACCAGGAGGCCCTTTTTGGGTAATGGTGCTCTTTATAAAACGTAGTAATATAAAATAACAATCTTATTTAACCAAAAAAAGCCGGGACATGGATGGAAAATCATCAAGCAATCCTTGGTGTCCTTCTTTAAGAAAGGTGTTGTAAACCCCAGCATTTCAGACTATAACCATTAATCTTGTATCTACCAATCTGCACATCCATTCCAAAATCAGAAGGTCCATCCTCGGTTTAACATGAGGCCTAGCTTTCTAATCCTCTGATGACTGCAATTGTGCACTGATGCAATCCTAGACCTCATGCAAATTGCAACTACCTGTTGGCTTTAGCAGGATCTGATACAGCTGGGTGGGTCAGTGAAACCCAGAGCTCAATAACTCCCACTCTTTGCAATCCACTCGATCATCGTGTATCAACTGCCTAAAGAGGAACCTATGTAGAATCCCTTCTGGTTGCACAGAGCCTATTGATGATGCAGATCTGTCTTCGGTCAGAATGTTGACCCAAGTCAGAGCTGGTTTTTCATCCCCATAGACCCACTCCTTCCAATTCAGAATTACTCTCGATAGAGGGTAAAGAGAAAGGAGACTCCATAACCAAGCCAACAGGAGGTGGGAGAATAACATAACTATTTGAAGTCTAATTTCCAGATTATTTAAAATTGAAAGTGTGACCAGCTGCCTAACTGCTCTCTACCGGATGTGTTTAGGTGATTCCTTAAGGGACCTATGTCCTGCATCAATGATGTCACAAGTGGAGGGACATTGACAGTATAGTGCTGGGAGTTTCCACAAGGTTGGAGATCACTCTGGTCGATCACCTTCGCACCCAGCCAGACAAACCTGATAATTAAAAAAAAATTTGAAAAGCTGCATTTTGAGGCAAAAATTGCCACAGACACCTGATATCTTTTAACACAGAAATAAAATTCCATTGAGATATACATACATGTATTGGCTCATGTTAAACCATTAATACATAAATCTGCATTGTACTGATCATAGATACAACCAGGGCAGCTCCAATAGCAAAACATAATATTCCAATTAATGTTCAATCTGTCTAACGTCTGATGAACAAACAGCTAACAAACATCTACGTGAAGGATTACCCTATTGAAGCACATTTGAACAGTGTCTACAGTGTTGATGAGGAATGCCCATTTTACCAGTGTTCACAGTGACGAGGCAATACACATGTTGCCTCCTTTTCAACAGTGACACAGCACTGTGCATATTTGCCAGCTCCCATACTGCTACCATAATACAATATTTACACCTTATTCCCTCTATTAGCATTCCCCAGCTAAGCTGTGTCAGCACTGCCAACTAAATGGGCTAATGGAAGCATGCATACAAATCGATCTCTATCCTGATATCATTCACATCAGTGACTGGGCCACTGCACCCATGTGTCCTTACATTCAATAGGAAGGCATTCAAGCAAATGAAAGCAATTCTTACAGAGCTGTCTCTCCATTTTCCTGGAAAAGTAGACGTGAATGTAGGTTGGCTTTTTAGGTATGGCATTAGCCAATACCTTTTTTGATTTTACTAAACAAATATGTAGTATATACATACTTAAAGGGGCATTCACCCATTGGTCTGTTGTTGTGTCATTTCAATGTTTCTTCTGCCCACAAAGCATACAGCATGGGGCAATGAGTCAGCCGACTTAAGCCTCTGGTTAACGCCTCTTCGAGTGACTGCATTTTGCTCTTTCCCAAGGAGCACATCCACACACAAGGAGTTCCCTTTAGTCCCAGTGTTGCCTGATGGTATTGTAGGACACATTTAAAGTGAGCACAGAGAATATTCCAGCTATATCAGGGCCTGTCTCCTTCAAATGTTGTTATGTATTCCTGTTGAAGTGGACTGCTGCTATTTCACAGGATTCCATGTTTTATTCCTGGACTCAGTTTCACCAGTGGTTCTTTGAAAACCTTGCCCAGGAAGAAAAACAATCTTTATGGTGTTTCATTTGCAGCACATGTTACAGTTGTATTTAAACATAGGTGGGGTGCAATCTGGGTCTTAGTTTACAATATTTTATACTGTGAAACCTCTTTCCTTCCTTCTCTCCATATTCTTTCTTCCCTTCTTTCTTTCCATTTCTCTTTACTTTTTTCTTTCCTTCCTTTTTCCTCTTTTTTTTCCTTCTTTTTTCCTTGCTGTCATTCATTCTTTCTTACCTTCTTACTTTCTTTTTTGGCTTTCCTTTTTTCTTTTATCGTTTTTGTCTTCTTTCCTCTCCTTAAATCTTTCTTTCCTTCTGTTTTTCACTCATTATTTTTTCCTTATTTCTTCCTTTATGCCTTCTTTCCGTCTTTCTTTTTTGCCTACTTTCTTTCTTCTTCTTTCTTTATTGCCTTCATTCCTTTTTCTTTCTGTCTTGTTTTTTTGCATCTTTATTTCTTGCCATTTTCCCTTATATTCTTTCCATCTTTTTTTGCCTTCTTTCTTTCCTTCTTTTTTACCTTCTTTCTTTCTTTCCTTTCCTTTCGTTCTTTTTCCTTTCTTTCTGTGCTTCTTTCTTTTTTGCCTTCTTTCCTTTGCTATTTCTTTTTGTCTGCTTTCCTTTGTTTTGCCTTCTTTCCTTTTTTCTTTCTTTTTGCCTTATTTCCTTCTTTCTTTCAGTTTTGCCTTCTTTCATTCTTTCATTTATTTTCTTTCTTTCTTTTTTACCTTTTTTATCTATCTTTTGTTCTTTCTCTTTTCTTCTTTTTCCTTGTTTCTTTCTTTATTTCGTCCTATCTTTCGTTCCTTATTTTCTTATATCTTTCCTTTTTGCCTGCTCCCCTCCTTCTCTCCTTTTTACCTTTCTTTGTTCCATTGTTGCCACCTTCCCTTTCTGCCTTCCTTTTTCCCTTCCTTCCTGTTTTGCCTGTTTTCCTTCTGTTTTGTCTGCCTTCCTTTCTTTTTTCCTTTCTTCCTTTTTTCCTTCCTTCCTTTCTCCCCTTCTTTCTTGCCTTCTTTCTCAAAGGTGAGGCTAGCAGCCAATGCCAGACAGATGACTTTTTTGTAGATCTGTGTTAGCCAAGACCTTTTGATTTTGTTGAAAGTATGTATAACATAGTTACTTATAGGGGTTTTCTGCCAGGTTACATCCATTAATCCAGCTATTGATGTACTTCATTAGGAGTTATGGCATGCTGCCCTTTCACAAGGAGCGCATCCACAAACTAGGTAGTTATCTTAAATGCCGGGTGTACCATAGTAGTGTGTTCTTTTCTGAGACCAGAAAAATACTTTTGCCTTTAGCCATTGTTTTATTAGATTTAATGAGGGCTGGACATCTTCCCGAACAATAAAGTTTCACAAAATCCATGACAAAACAAGAATTGTCAAAGGTCTGGCGTCCAAAGCCAGTTCTATTGGCTTTTTCCAATGCTTGTTTTTACATTCGCTGGTCTGCCATTCTTGCATTGCACCTCTTTTCTCTGTGACTAATCTTTTCTTTCTTTTTCACAACTGATTTTATTGGGTTTAGTAAGCCATTGCTTTGAATATTTCCAAGACTCTGAAAAGAAATAGATACCCCCATCGTCTTTGTTTTTGGCACAATGTATCGATCAGCTAATGAGAAGGGGAGGAATGGGTGCATTTAGGGAAGACCGACCTTGTGGACTGACTTTACACTCGCCTCTTTGCAGCCTCTCCATTCTGCCTCCAATGGGATCGTTCCCAGCTCGGATGGGAAACTGGAGACTTTTGAAAATGCAATGGCGGGTGCGGATAAAAGCGACCTCCAGGAAGAACCTGAGTCAAGCCACCTATCTCCCTGTTCAGTCCCAGGTGAGCCACCATCATGTAAAGGGATGGTAAGCAGTGGTACAGATTACTGCCTGCCAACATGCCTCACTACATGAACTGCAGGACAAGAGCCAAAGCCAGTAATAGCACAAGTTCATGTCAACCAAAAACAACATATGGCAATGACTGGGCAGAGGAGCAGATGCATTTATCACAGACTTACGGAGGATTGGGACACTACATCACTATAGTACTCTAGACAACACTACCAATCACATCCATACAGACGACTTGTACACCTAGAGGTGCTGCATGTGTTGTATAACTACTTTTTTATAAGATTGTAGTGAGTTAACGTGTAAATAAGAGTTGTGTCTGTAGTAGTGATTACCTAATTAATCCATGGTATATTCGTATGGGAATTGCATCTATTAGTAGATCAGAAAGGAGTGTAATTGACTATAGCAGAATTTTAGGGTAGACAGTAAATAATGATCTACTTGAAAATAACTTTCAGAGTATTGGTGCCATTGGATGATATCATCAGTGAGGTCATCAGTGATGTCATTTGAGGTCTCATTAATCACATCCTCAATAACATGATTTAGCATGTCATGGGTGAGGTCTTAAGCTGTGCATATCATGAATGTGAGTTATGGTTAGCTTAGCGAACCATAACTGGTAAATTTCAGTGACTTAATTTCAATCATTTTTTAAATCTTTGGTTTTCAGTGAATTTGTTATTGAATCATATTATGCATGAGGCTGTATCTTGCACTTCAACTTCTTTTTACAGCTAACCTCCATTGTGCACTGACCTCTGATGTGTATTGTGGGGGATTTGTCAAAGGCCCTGAGCACAATCTGCTGGCTCTAGCGCCAACCTACTGTGCAGAATAGGGGTTGGCCGAAGAGCCTGGCCAATCAGGCCCTGCAACCTCTGCTCCGAAAGGCCATAGTCCAGGTGCTATGCCTAACATAGCTCAAGAAGCTAACTCCCACAGCACACAGCCTTCTGCAGTGCACAGGGGCGCTTGAGCGCATGTCAGGGCCTGTCTACAACTACCGCATTGTAGTGCAAAAGCCCAAGTGCAGCTTTGATTAACTAAGCACATCTATAGTGCACCTTTGTCTTCTCGTTTTTTGCTGGATTCTAGACTCTGTGCAGTTTAGGATTCACACGTGTGGCACATGATTCAGGAATCCCACTTTGTAGGAAATTACCATGTTTAGTGTTTTTTACCCCTCAATTTCTTGGCTATCAGTTTAGGTGGCATTGAATGCACTTCACCCTTGTTAAACAGGAGCAAAGTGCCTGTGCTCCCCTTTAAATATGGTTACATTGGCTTATTTCTGATTCACATATTAAACTTACCTACACGTTACTAGTGAATGTTGGAGAAAATGCACTCGGGGCCTGAAAGTTAAATCCCAAATGTGGACTGTAGCACCTATTGTGGCATCCACAGAGTGGGCCTGTAAAACATGACTTAAGATATACCAAGTGTAGTCTGACTACAGCAACCTAAAAACTTCTGTTGATCCTGTCAAATTAACTTTTTCCCACAGGCATATCAGTAAATTACCCCTATGTATGCCCTGTTGCCCACAAGGTAGGATGTCTGATATTTAAAATAGACAAAAATCAAGAATCCCTTTTCCTTGTTTTTATGAGGAGAAAATCTCAAAAGATCTTTAGTTATAAGGCTATTATATTGGAATCCAATATATTGGGTAAAGTGTAGAGTCTCAAACAGATTAACAAATTTAAATTCGTACAGTATCTAAATCACAGATTATGGTCAACAGGATACATTGAGGGCAGAGAAACAAAGGAATAGATTGTATCTCTTATTTTATTTGTTTATCTTTTTGAATTATATTGATAAAAACATCATCATATTTAAAAAATAAATTCTCAGCTTTGCCTGCCTTTATGTAGCTGCTTTTGAAGAACAACACATTTTCAATGAAGTAGCCCCATTTTTTGAAAATGTAAAAATGTGGTCCCGCTTTATTGACAATGTATTTTTTATATGGAGAGGGAGTGAAGATGATCTGATAGCCTTCAAACAATAGATTAATCTTGGTGATAATAATTTAAAATTTACATCCTCTTACAGCAATCAAAGTTGTGATTTCTTAGAAATAAAAATAAAAGATGTAGATGGGACTTTACAAGTTGAGTTATTTACTAAACCCACTGACCGCAGCACTATGTTGCACTTTGAAAGTTACCATCCAGCCAGCCCAAAAAAATAATATACCCTTTGGCCAATTCCCAAGAGTAAGACGAAATTGCAGAGACAGACAGGAATTTGAGAAACATGCAAAAGTCCTAACGAAAAAATTCACAGAGAGAGCTTACCCCAAAATAATGGTTAAAAAAGCGTAGAAAAGAGCCAAGTACTATAACAGAGAAAGCTTATTTGAACCAAAACAGCCAGGAAATGTTAAGGATAATCAATTAGTTTGTGTGACCAACTTCTCCAATATCAGTAATAAGGCCAAGAACCTGATTAACAGAAATTGGAATTTACTCAATAATGCGAATTCAGTCTCCTTACCAAGGCCCATATTCGCATGTAGATGCAACAAGACAAAAAGAAATTGCTTGGTGCACACATACCCAGACAAGGGGAATAGGAATAACCTAGGAACTCTAGATGGAAAAATTCCTGTAGGTAATTATCCCTATGGCTCTTGTAAAAACTGCAACATGATAATAAAGGGGCCCACAGCTACATATAATGGGATAAGCCACAATCAGCAGAACCTAGTGAACTGTAGGACACAGAATGTCATTTATATGATAACATGCCCCTGTGACAAGGCATACATTGGGGAGACATCAAGAGAAATCCGGTAACGGTTGAATGAGCACAAATCAGCCATCTGTACAAAGCGCCCCAAAGCACCCTTAGTTGAACATTGGGAAACAGCAAAACACAAGATAGAGGAACTACAGTGGAACATTGTAGAAACAGTTAGATTAAATAACAGAGGTGGCGACTTGAATATAAAGCGCAAGAAAAGGGAACAATGTATATGTCTAAATTTGACACATATAGAAGCGGCCTTTACAGCAGAGAAGAATGGGAAAGAATAATATAATACAATATGAACTGAGAACACTTGGATAGATCCGTAGCAAAATTAACACCATTCAAGTATTGTATACTTTACAAACAGCATAAAACTTCAAGATGGCTGCCATAATTTCATTAGTTTAGTACAATACATACATAGCACCTCTCAAGCAAACTGCAGAGATAAAATTGGAAATAAATAAGAACTTGAGCGTCAAGAAATCATGTATGAATAAAAAAGGTTTATTACAATTTTTTACCATAGTGAACTTCGTCCTTAGGGACAAAACAAACATAAAAAGTACATATCGGGAACATTTCAATATAGCTATTCAATTGATGAAAGATAAAAAATACTGAAGAAGACGGGTACTTCAATTTGGGAATGCAAAAAGTAATACTAAAGTTGAAAGATCAAATCTGCGGCTGGAATAGACACTTTAAGATGGCCGCCATAATATCGGTAGGCAAATTTAACCGACCAAATGCAATTCTTTAGTTTACGAACGATCAGCACAAGCCCAACAAAAACTTAGAGAAGAAATTATAAATAACCCGGGGCAGAAAAACTTAAATTTAAAAACAAACAGGCCGATCTTATAGTTAAAATTGAAATTCCAAGATGGCCACCACGAAACAATAGTAACCAAACACGAGGAAATAAAATAGAGGAAGACCCATAGAGGCGAAAGTTCGGGATTTATGATACCAGCCGATCTATGTCAATTCTTAAGATTTTGAGCTCATAAGGGGCCATTAGATTAGGACGAACCATGCAGAGGCCACACAAATAAAAGTCGAGCCACATGAACACGACATGGCTAAAAGGAATCGTCCGAAAAGTATATGCAAAAATAGTTTAAATGCTGAAAATAAACTGTTTAAGAAAGGGCCCACATTAATATTATGAAAAATGTTCACATGAAAGGGAAACAATATAGTTGAAACCGTAATAGCCATATTTATTATCAACCGGTCAAACGTTTTAAGATGGCCGCCATGAGACCGAAAGAATAAGGCTCGACTCCCTAGAGAAAGCCACGGATGTTCCCAATTAGAAGTCAATTAAACAATTAAGGGGCGTATAAAAGAAGGGCAACAGGAGAGGTAAAACCAGTTGCAGCCAGAGAAGTGAACAGGACGGTCCGTGGAGAACTCCTCAGTGCGAAAATTGACAAGCAAGTCAGGAGGTGGGGAAGGCCACTAGAAATATAAGTAGAGAGAGTTTCTGTATAGACTACTCAACAGATGATTTGTTTATTTTTAGACTGGTGTGAGGAGTCTTGAAAATAGCAATACTCTAATGTGTGATGAGGCACATTAAAAGACAAGACCTTCTACCTTAAAGGTAAGGGAAGGGGCAGGTGCTAACAGAGGGATTGAGAAACAAGTGCTAAATAGTGAGATAGGATAACATTACTTGTTTACTCCCTGCAGTTGAACCAAGGGTGAGACGGCCGTCCTGTACAAAACCTCACATTAATATTGAGGTAAGATGGTATAAATTCGAAAGACAGGTCAAGAGTAAAACCAAGACCCATGGCTAAAAAAAAATGATATTATATTTTTAGGGAAGAATACCAAATTAAATGATGGAAGGAAGTGTTTTCTGACGAACATCTAGCCTTAATTTTAGGTACCAGTTTTTTGCAAATCTATCATCACAACAATGATGGCAAACTAAATATATAGTTGCATTAATATAAGCTATGTAATCCATTTATTTTTGACAGTTGGCGATAGCTTACACCAACCTATCAGGAAGCAAATTTACAATACTTACTTTAAGAATAAATAAACCTAAAATTCATTTTAAGGTAGTAATATTTAACTGATTGGTAAAATCTAATCTATTTGCATGACCAGTAAGACCCAAAAATAAACCAGCGGTTTCTTACGTTTCCAGTTATTTCTCGTGAAAATTCAAAGTTTCGAGCTGGGGAGAATCTACTAATAGCAAGAAGAAAATGTGCAGCAGTCTGTGGGGAAAGTGTATACACCCAAGATTCCGGATTTTAAGGTATTAATAACAGACCTTGATTCAACACCAAATTGATAGGAGGTTGAACAATTGCTTCTTGAAAATTATCTAATTAATCCCCTTCGTGTTTTAGAAAGCTCTGATGAGAAAACTTGAATAACTGCAACAACCTACAAAGCCGATTGAATAAAGCTGAAAGTAATTAACTAATCTAGGTATGTCTTTATACATTTTATAAAAAGGAGAGATAGACCTAAAAAATGCAGCAGATGTATAAAATAAATAGTAACATGTAACAGGGGCAGACGGTTCTTTTCTGCAAGCTTAAAAAAGGAATGTGTAGAACCAAAGAGCCAGTCCAGTAGTGTCTATAACAAATGTGTTATATTCTTTTTGATTTAGATTGTTTTTAAACATGAAAAAAGTGTCCTGAAGAAGGTGACGATTTCTTTCACCGAAACGCCGCGTCGACAACATTTTTTTCTTCTTATGAATTGTTTTATGATGTAATTTTTTTTTAATAAATATGATGATGCTTTTATCAATATAATTCAAAAAGATAAACAAATAAAATAAGAGACTTTTTGCTGCTGCCTGAACCAGGAATTACCTTCACGCCTCGCGGAACCCGCTTCGCGGGTCCCGCATCGTCGGAGCTGCCGGCACCGGACCTGGGATTCAGTGCTGGGGAAATTGATTGGGCTGCAGGGCTGCGAGCGCAGGGAACCGGGACTCGATCTCCCAGGAGTCCCGGCAACCCCGAGGCCGACACACCTGGCCCGCTCTCCCTGACCGCCCCGCCCCACCTTTACTACTTTAAGAACTCTGCCTGTTATTTGGCGCGTGGGACGCTATTGAGACTTTTTGCTGCTGCCTGAACCAGGAATTACCTTCACGCCTCGCAGAACCCGCTTCGCGAGTCCCGCATCGTCGGAGCTGCCTGCACCGGGCCTGGGATTCAGCGCTGGGTGATTGATTGGGCTGCAGGGCTGCGAGCGCAGGGAACCGGGACTCGATCTCCCAGAAGTCCCGGCAACCCCGAGGCCGACACACCTGGCCCGCTCTCCCTGACCGCCCCGCCCCACCCTTACTTCTACGTCCTCACGTATTTAGGTAACAGTGAACCACGCTGCGCGGGAGCGCGCGGGGCTAAGCCTGGGCAAAGGGTGGGCCCTCTGTGGCCCTCAGAGGCCCGAGGAGACTGGACTGGGCCTGAACCCCTGGTTGTTTATCACTACGTTGAGCACATTCCGAGTAAGTCTACTCTGGTCCATCTTAACCGGTGTTCTAAATCACTTATAAATGTCATTGCTAGTGCTAAGCTCAGACACTGTAATGTCAGACAGGACTGGGGGTTTGCTCAACGGAACTCTGGACAATTATTTTACTAAGACTGCCGCTGATGTACCTAAGGAAATTACTCTAGCTGAATGGCGAGCGGAACGCCGTCGTTCCGTAGAAAGCATGAAGAATAGGTCATTGATTGAGTCACCCCTGCCAGTTGCTCCCATTATTGAAGGGAGCCTAAACGGCAATGATAGCATAGTTTTATCGGACAGCGTGCCTCCTGTATTTAGAGATTGCACGCCGACATCCAGTACCTGCCCTAATAAAACTGTGATTGGTTCCTTGCCTACTAATCTGACTAGTACTTCCACTGTAATTGAGGCACTTATTACTCCTTCACCTATACCATGTAAAATTATACAAAATAGGGCTAAGAAAATTCCGCCGAATAGAAATTACGGCCCTCCCCCTAACAAAAAAAGGTGGAAAAGGGGGGAACCACATAAACAAAAGTTGAGTCACTCCGACTTTGGCATTAAGGTAAAGACTATCACTGGGAGTGACTAGGCCCCAATAGTTGCTCCTGAAGAAATCGTCCCAATGCCAGCATCTTCACCCCCCACACATATAGATAGGGAGGTCAGGATTGATATTCCTCTAGCTGACACTGTGCCGCAAGTAGTACATAATAATGCTACACTGGATGGCATTGAGTGTATAATTAGGAGCTATTCCCTAGCAATCTTAGAGAGATTAAATAAGGTGGAAGAAAGACTAGGGAAAATAGAGCGGGAACTGGGAAAAAAGGAAGTCCCTATAAAGGCTGGAGCAACCAACGCTGCGCTAACTATCACACTGCCTACCCAACCTATTACATCTGCCCCAACCCTGAATTGAACATGACTCCAGCTACCCCGAAACCCCCCCATAATAAAAATAATAAGCAACACAATCCTCAGGCTACATTGTTGATAAACAAACCCGACCCGATTCCTGCTACCTCTGTTAGCAGATCACCTAAGGGCCTGGGTAATACATCCCTGGGGATACCAACAAGGGAGGGGGGAAGTATCAGGCATACTCGGGGGACACAAAATAGGGCCCCCCTTCCAGAACTTCCACCTGAAGCAGTGCCCTTCGTGGTAGTTCTTACAGGGGTGCCTGAGCTGGAAGAGAACAGATGGGAGAGATTCGCCCAGCTGAAGAATAAAATCATGCATTGGCTGAGTTTATACAGGCCAATTGCAAGTAATATTAGCGGCGAAATTGTACATGTCCGCCGCCTTCAGTGGTTGGGGGGTAGACCCAAGGATATTGAGGGCGATGTGGTGGTAGTGAATTTTAGAGACCAAAATGCTGTTCATTTTATATTAAATTGGCCCCCAGGGAATGCTAACAACCGCATCATTCCCCGACCATTGACGTATTTTTATCCAAGATCCGTGGTGTTCCCACCACAGCACCAACTCCCTCAACACCCGCAAATACAAGCCTACTCTAATACTTACCCTCCAATCATACAGAATGTCAGGAACCCTCCATATGTGCCTTTTTCTGTACCGGTTCCTGATCCCTACGGGTGGAATTTTGTACCTTCAAGGTTCAATACAACCGCCAATAGGAGAATGGACCTTTTAAAACCATTTACGCCATTGGAGACTACAAATAGGTTCGAGATATTTAATGGGTTGGATGATTGCGATTGAAGTTTTTTGTGTTTAGGGGTTGAAGGAAGTGGAATACATACCTTCAGTATGGAGGGCACTGATAACGGAGCTGATGTGATGGGGATTCCTAGAGACAACACTTTAACTACTGTAACACGCCTAAGTAGCCCGTCGGGAAGAAATGAAGCCGAAGCCCCGAGATTGCTTGATAATATACAGAGGTCCATGGGGTGCAATGACCCCTCGGGTTCTATTACTCTTTATGGGAAAGCTTGCTCACAATATAATCAGGCCCATTTGGAACCCCTTAATGACTCTGAGTCGCAGGAATTCCCGGGTCACTGTCATGATCATGTCACTGGACTTATCTTAGGTTGCCCGGCGAATGGAGATGAGGGATTGGGGGTACACCCGGATTCAAGCATTGCCCAAAACGATAGTTCATCCCCCATGGCACCATGGATGGCACCTACCAACCCCTTGTCTTTAGTTGAACCACTGAATAGGTTCCCGCACCTTCCACCTATGGGAATACATATTGCTGGGGAAACAAGTATTCCAGGAAAAGGATATAAGTTAATGAGTTGGAATATCGCAGGGTGGGGTAATAAGGCGGACCGACTTGGCTGGTCGGATTTTGTTACTAAGTTTGATATTCTTTGTCTCCAGGAGACATGGTGTACTGAAGATATCCTTCTGGATGGCTATGTTGCTTATAACTGTCCGGCCTCGAGTTCCAATATGGGTAGAGCCAGAGGTGGGTAAGCATGGGCGAATTTTGCGGATCTCGCGTTCGCGGATTTTGCGGATTTGCGAACTCGCAATCCGCAAAATCCGCGAATTCTCACGAATTTGCAGATTTTTTTTAAGTTCGCATGGGTTTCTGCAAGTTCGCGAGGGTTTTGTACAATTTCGCAAATTGCGAAATTGTACAAAACGCGTGCGAACTTGCAGCAACCCGTGCAAACACAATAATAAAGAAGCTCCTGGTCACAGGAACAGCACGGGGATTGCGCTCATGAAAGTCAAGGATGCAAAGGCCTCTACCCAGCATCACAGCTGACTTTCCACGGTAGATTTGGGAAGAGGCACACCTGTCCAGCCTCGAAGACGCTCATGATTGTTTTTGGGCTAATGAATGAGTCACTGAATTTGAGCATCAACTAGTTCGAGCGACCATGTGTGTGTTACTATGCAATCGCCCCGAAGGGCGCAGGGGTCCCTTGAGTGAGCTGCCCATCATAGTGGGTGAATGGCGGGAAAACGGTGCAAACCGCGAGTGTGTGCGCGGGGCCAAACGTGCGGGGCTTCCATGCGAGTTCACATGCCTCTTGTGTGCATAAAAGGTCAGAGAAAGATCAGTTCAGCAGATGAAGAGAAAAAGCTCCTGGTCACAGGAACAGCACGGGTATTGCGCTCGTGAAAGTCAAGGATGCAAAAGCCTCTATCCAGCACCACAGCTGATTTTCCACTGTAGATTTGGGAAGAAGGCACACCTGCCTCGACGACGAATGAGTCACAGGAAGGGTCACAGGAAGGGCATGTTGTAAATATTTTAGGATGGCGCCGGCAAGCTGCCAGCGCCATCCTAAAATACTTACTAAATTAGCTTCAACAAGAAGCTCTAATAGATAAAATAAAGCAGGTGCGAGCACCTGCTTTATTTTATCTATTAGAGCTTCCTGTTGAAGCTAACTTAGTAACTATTTTAGGATGGCGCTGGAAGCTTGCCGGCGACATCCTAAAATAGTTACAACAGGCCAGGCTTGAACTTTTGCCCCCGGAAAAATCCGCCGCTCGCGGATTTGAGGATTTTCGGTAAATTCGCGGGAGTTCGCGGATTGCGAATTTACCAAAAATCCGCAAAATCCGCGAGCGGAACGGATTTTCCGCCCATGCTTAGAGGTGGGCTGGTGATTCTATTGTCAGTGAGTATCCCGGTGCGAGTTAAAACTCACATGATAGTTGGTTCACACTCACAGGTATTATGGTTGCAGCACAACGGTGGCCGGAATGTTTTATTAATCAACCATTATAATAATGAGTTTAACCATTCCAGTTCTTTAGTGGTCGATGAACTTGATGCAGCAGTCGACAATTTGTGTGGGCAAACCTGTGTTCCCTTTGATATTTTGTGGGGAGGAGATTTTAATATTCATATGTGTCCTTATACTTTTTTGAGGGTGTGTGGTTTTGGAGGGGAGGATGGGGAGGACCAGGCTCATTTCCTACATACGACCTATGGTGATTCACTTAATACTCTACTGCTTAAATTGGATTTGCTGATATTGTCGCCCAAGAAAGATAACGAGGGCAATTTGGTACCAACCTTTGTGGGAAGGAACTCTGCCACTATCAAAGATTACCTTATAGCCTCTGCAAGTATAAACACCTTGTGTAGCACCCCGGAAGTACTAGACCTGGCTCTTAGTGATCATAATTGCCTTACAATGCATCTGTTTATGTGGGGGGAGAAGGCTGGTGTCTCTCATGGAACAGTGGTGTATCTAATCCGCATAGACCGAATGGTCCTAGGATTAAATGGAGGAGGCATAATGAGGAACAGCTGTTGGTTAAAATCGTGTCTGCATGCCTCCAGGAGGTGGAATGTTGTCTCGAGCCCAATACAGACCTGACAGGTATATTAGTTGGGTTTGACACAATTAACGTGATTACGAAAAAGATCCTGACTAGTAACAAGGCAAAGGGACTAGGGGCTCCTAGAGGGTGGTTTAACAGGGCATGTACAAAATCTTTACAAAATTTAAAAAATGCCCTTGCTCGCAAACCCAGGGACAGGGATGCGGTCAGTTCCCTAAGACGCACTTACAAATTGCACCTGAATCTAAGGAAACAGGAATTAAGGGAGGAAGCTTGGGACAATATGTCCAAGGCCGTGGAACTTCAGGACACCAAGTTATTTTGGAATACTGTTAATAGCCCATTCCTACATAATGAGGTATACCCGGTACTCTCTGCCCAAGTAAGCGAGGAAAATTGGGTATCCCACTTTTCTAGTATATTTAACCCAGGTGGTACACCCCTAGAGAGAGACACAGTTGTTGACTCTGGTCCCCCGACACCGCTTAACATTACAATCGTCGAGGTGGATAATGCCATCCGGTGTAGTAAGGGAGGGAAGGCACCTGGCCCTGATGGGGTCCCTATCGACCTATACAAAGCAGATGTATTGCTATGGAGCCCCCTGCTGACCAAGGTCTTTAACGCTGTTGCTATGGTCTCTGCTCAACAGACCTGGGGAGAGTCGGCTATTATCCCTATTTATAAAAAGGGAGATAGGGGCGAGGCTAAGAACTATCGCCCTATTTCTCTCCTCGACTCCTCCATGAAAATAATGAGCAGGGTGTTACTGATCCGCCTGGAGGAATGGGTTGAAGACAATGGCATCCTTGCGGACTCCCAGTTTGGATTCCGCAAGGGGCTAGGCACTATAGAACAGTGCATCAACCTAGACCTTATTATAGGCAAGTATACGCGTGCCAAACAGGGTTCGCTGTTCCTCTGTTTTGCGGACCTTTCAAGTGCATTCAACTTGGTTGACCATGGTTTACTATGGACAACCTTATTGAATATGGGGGCCCCACCCGAAATTATTCATTTTTTGGCACGTTTGTATAGTAATCTGTCTGCTAAGATCCGTTTTGGGCAAATGGGTGAATGTACCTCCAGTATCCGAGTAGGATCCGGCATTAGACAAGGATGTGTTCTCGCCCCCCTTCTTTTCTCTCTTTTCATTAACGCCATAGAGTCGGAACTGCGTTTAGTTAGTGCCGATGCCCCGTCCGCTGATGGTTTATCAATCCGGGTACTGCTCTACGCGGACGACACGGTCCTCTTATCCAGAACCCCTGTCGGGCTGCAGAGACTCATGGATACATTTTGGGATTTTATCAATGGGAGAAAACTTAAGATTAACAATTCAAAAACTTTTATCTTGGCTTGTGGACAGAAAGTTAAAAACTTAAGATCATTTTCGTTTAAGGATCAAACGATCCAAGTGGTTGACAAATTTTGTTATCTATGCATTACTTTTAATAGCGGGGGTATATGGTCTCATGAGATGACCAACGTCAGGGCAAAAATGGGCAAATGTGCATTCGGTATTTTTAAATTTGCATCTAAGTTGGGCTCAAGGCGCATATACGATATGTTGTACATATATCGCCATAGATGTGTAGCTCTGGCCCTTTATGGTTCAGGGGTATGGGGACACTGTAATCATAACTTGCTCCAAGTGGAAGAAAATAAATTCATTAGGAAACTCCTCTGTTTACCATCCTCAGCCTCTACCAGTTTGATCCACCAGGAGGTTGGTTTGGAGCATCTATCAGATCTTATTGGCCTCAGACCCCTACTGGTATGGAGGTCTATCTGGCTTAAAGAACAAACCAGTTTTACGAGGAAAATCATTATTGACTGTCTCCACTTGGACAAGTGTAACCTGATTCCCTGGCTCAATTATATTTTTTCTTCATTCAAAGATGTTTTTAAGCTGAATGTCCGTGTAAACCCTTCCAGTGCCTCGGACATCCCAAAAAAAGAGCTAAAACACGTGTATATGAGGGCTAAGGCACAAAAGCGGAGTGCTGCCACCAGCCAGTACTCTACACACCGTTTTTACAATACATATAACCTGGCTGAATCTGGTTTTGCAAAATATCTAAAAATGGTGACTATACGCTCACACCAGTATGTTCTTACTCGACTACGAATGGGGACTGTCCACATGCTTGTAGCTTGTCCGCACATCAAGTTACATACTGTAGCCCCATGCCCGTGTGATGGGACCTCAAAGCAGAGCACTGAGCTCTTTCTATTGATTTGCCCTTATTACCTACAATTTCATATTATCTATCTGAAACCACTTTTTAAAAAATATAAGGTACTCTCTATGAAATCAGCCGTGAGCCTTTTATTTGCACTTGATGAACCTGATGTGTGCTTTTTTACTGCTGTATATATTTTAAAATCTGTATCCGTCAGGAAAAGTATGTCTTTTGTAACTTAAAAATGTAATTTGTTAACTGTAAGCTATGTGATGTACTGTATGCACTTTTATGATTATTTTTTAAAAATGATCGAATAAAGTTTTTGAATTGAATTGAATTGAAGAGATACAATCTATTCCTTTGTTTCTCTGCCCTCATTGTATCCTGTTGACCATAATCTGTGATTTAGATACTGTACGAATGTAAATTTGTTAATCTGTTTGAGACTCTACGCTTTACCCAATATATTGGATACCAATATAATAGCCTTATAACTAAAGATCTTTTGAGATTTTCTCCTCATAAAAACAAGGAAAATGGATTCTTGATTTTTGTATAATACAAACCCATTCCCTTTTTCTTAAAAGGGTTCCTCCCAATATTTTTTGATCCTTCATATTTAAAGTAGAACATGAACAAAATTGAAGTTGGCATGTTCCTCCAGTAACTAGCCCCCAAAGCTACTTTAATTGTCAGGGCTGGAATTGGGTCAAAGGCAAGGGGATCTACAGGTTAAATATGTGTTGTGCAACACAGGTAGACATTATTAAGCACCAAGGACCAGATGTACAAAGCATTTTGCTGGTTGCTAACGGCCCATCAGGCTGTTTGTGACGGGTAAAATGCATTTTGCCATGTACAGATGGCAAAATGCTACTTGGTAACTTGTTACCAAATTGCATTTTGCTTTTGCAATTTGGTATTAGGAAGGTGCAAGTTTAGGGCATCCCTTCCTAATACCGAATCCCACTGGTAAGTATGAATGTTTTGCGACTGGGAATGAGGTTGCAAAATATTTGCAGTTACGGTCAATTTCAAGTTGGTGGTAACCCATCCACAAATAGGAAGTGGTCCCCAAGGGTCCCCTTTCCCTCTATGAATGTGGGTGCCTACATGTTTTTAAGAACAGGCAGTGTTCCCACCTACCACTGCCTGCTCTCAAAAAAAGAAAATGTAGCTTTTCATTTATATTTTTTTAATGCATCCCATTTTCCTTTAAGAAAAACGGGCTGCATTACAAAAAATGATATTGCTTTATTTGAAAGCAATCAGAGACATGGTGGTCTGCTGACTCCAGCAGGCCACCATCTCTTTGATTGTAGCCATTCACAATTGTCCCAAATTGCGACCTGCCTCACGAATATTGATGAGGCTAGTCTATTTGCGACCCACTGCAAATCGCTAACAGTGCCAAATACACTGATGTACATCGCAGTTTGCGATTTCCTGATAGCGGATCGCTAAAATTCGCTATTAGGAAATCGCAAACACTCAGTTTCATATAGCTGGTCCCCAAGTACCATTTTCGTGATGCAGCTGGACTCAATTTTAACTTTCTGTAAAGCAGCTTACTAAATGCACACAAACCAGCAGCTCAATCCAAAGAAGAACAAGGATGCCTATAGTCCTGAATTAAATTATTCCATCAAGTATTAGGACCTTCATTGAATAGGATTGGGTTACCATCATACGCCTATAAGCACATGCATTGCTGATGTTTTTCTTCAGCTACAAGACGCTATTGTTCCATGTACGGCTAAACATATGTTTTCTCTGCTCATCTTTCCTTAGATACCTGCTTGAACAAGTGTAAATGGGCTTTCACCTGGCCCATAACATGCATCTTTTATCTCACCATTCCCAACTTCAGCAAACCTCGAAGGGAGAATCTGTTCTTGGTGACATTTCTAGTGTCCATCCTGTGGATTGGAATATTTTCCTACATCTTGGTTTGGATGGTAAGGTGCACCTGTCAGGGGTTTTCATGAAGATGTACGGGTCATTGATCTGGTTTAGTTGCTCCCTCAAGCAAAATGATGTTCCTGTTGCATTTATGTATTTTTCTGCTGAGGCTGATAATTGTTATGAATTGACCGACGTATCACTATTGACCTGAGTCATTAGGAACATTACATTTTTTAATACCCCCAGTCTATGTCTTCTTAAATACTAAGTCAATCCACCTATTACATGGAGTAAATGTTTTACTTTTTCCTAGGCCCAATCCACAAAGATTTTGCTTTTACTCCTGTAGTGCTCCTAGATTCCTCCTGAATTCCTACAGTTACCAAGAGCATTCTTGGCCTAGTACTGAATTTCAGGAGTAGTCTACGATTAGTACACGAGCAAATCACACCTCCTCCTAGCAAAATCTTTGTGAATCATGTGAAAGCCTCTTGCTTTTATATTGAATCAAAAAGGAGAAGGGGGACTAGGAGCTAATTATGGTCCAGTGCCCGTGCTCCAATGTCAAATAGTTCAACCGAAGAGGGGGGTCACTGTTCCGTCCGTGTGGGTGCTACAGGGTCACACTCACATCGAAAAGTGAGTTAGTAGGAGAAATAGGGAGTTAAGAAAGATAGAGCTAGGTCTAGGACCCTCTTCGTGAGGGGGGAAAAGACACTTCTTGTCTCTTGTTGCTCTCACACACCCTGAAGGATGTCATGCTTCATCATCGGGTGGTTGCTCCTCGTCTGGCCGGCGCTGCAATTCCCCAAGGGTCTCCCGAAGGGTCACTTTGGCGGAGATCTTTTTAAGAGAACAGCCGTAAGATGAATGCAGGTAAGTGGAGAGGGTCCTATGTGCACAATGAAGGTGTATGTGAGTAATGACATAAAAATGGCTAAGGGATACCGGGAAAGGAAGTCTTTAATGGTGTAGGTACCCTTGTCATGCTAAAAAACCAAAAAGTTGTGAGTTATGTCTATTGGTAGTAATGTACCCCTGGTAACTAATATGGTCAGGTCGACCTAAACGGTCATAGCGATCCTTTGCGCTTCATCAGGACCAGTGATAACTATTGAAAAGTGCAGTGAAAAAATGCAGGTGAAAACTTGTTTGAGTTTCCACAGGTAGGGGTAAATGGTAAATGTAACTGGAGTCTCTGAAAATCATGCAAGTGAGGTCAACAACACCTGTATCCCTGAACAAATGTCGAAGGACCTACTTGATGGAGGCCACTTTATTTTTGTTCATTTTGACGGTGATGCACCAAATAGGAAGGTTAGAACCATTGAAGCAGGCTGTATAGAACAGCAGGTTTAGAATGGAATTCTGAACTAGTAACAAAGATAAATCTGCATACTATTTTACAAAAGTGTATACTTGTTGCATAGTGCATGGAGTATCCAGCCATGGTGTCAGGCTGGATCAAAAGTCACAATCTGGGTGGTGCAGACTTTCCATTTCAGTTTTTAAAATTTCTACAAGAAAGGAGATCACGGTTGCTCAAGTGGAGTGTGAAGTCTGTAGTCACACTTGTGTCAAGACGTCTACTCTGCCCGGTTATCTATTAGGGAGCCACTGGAGACTGCATATCAATATGCGGTGTGACTACAGACTTCACTCTCCTCCGGAGGAACCATGAAGCAATAGCAGAAACTAATTAATAACTCAATAAAATGATCGCAAGGCAGGTCGTACAAGTATACACACCTTCTACTAATCATGCATTAAAATAAGTGTTTAATATATGACATTAGGAGTGGAACCAGGTACAGTACACAACAGTAGCTATTTCCTTAGGTCCTGAAGAATAGCCAATAGGGGTATGGCTGCTAGAAACATGTCGAACTTTTAGGAGATAAGAAAATTATCCCTTCTCTCCTAAATAATCCCCCCTGCTTTTAACCATACCTACTAGGGGTCAGACTAAAGAACCAAACCTACTAGGCAGATCTTTTTAAAAAAGACTTCACCATCCACCCTCTCACTTCTCCCTCCAAATCCATCTTTTCTTCTGTCATTTTATAGTCACTCAAAGTGCTTCAGTGTAATCTGTAGGTCGCAGCATGCCTCATTCCGCAGCGGAAAGGGATGGGCCTAATGATGAAGCATGCCACCAAGGGGTAACCCTGGTGGGTGAGGTTTTTACGAAAACCGTTGTTTTTCCTAAGGTAGAGTTAGACCCTTTAGAATTACTGGGTGCTTGTTTTGTGTTATTAAATGTGTCAAAGTTAGTAGTGATGTAACTAAAATGGACTTCGACCAATCAAAGCCCCTCGATCCTGCCAGTGATGGCACATCCAGGCACAACCAATCCCTCTATTGTGTGGCTGTCTGGGATGATTAAACATGGTCCAACTGCCAACTACGCCCTGTCATGTGACCCACGAACAGGCTGCAGGTACCAAATGGCTAGGACAGTAAAATGCCAACTTTCTAAAAGTGGCATTTTCAAAATTGTACTTTAAAATCCTACTTTACCATTACAGAGGCTTTTAAATTACAATTTCTCAGGCACCAGACATGAAATGTTACACGACTCAATCAAACATTAACTCCTATTAAATGTAGTAAGGCACCCCTTTGTTCTCCTAATGGAGAGATATGGCTCACAGTCCTGAAAAATGAATTTAGGAGTTTTTCACTGCAAGGAAATGTAAAACTTAAAAGTACAATGCACCCTGGCCTTTGGACTACCTAGGGCCTACCTTAGCGGTAACTTATGTGTCCTAAAAGAAGAGTTTTAGGCTTGGTAAGAGGGTTATTTTGCCAAGTCGAATTGGCAGAATAAAATTTCGCCGAGGCCGCAATCGCAGACCTGAGTAGTGTTTTAAGAAGCTGCTAAGTGGGTAGCACAATAAGTGCTGCAGGGCCACCAGTAGCTTTTAATTTACAGGCACTGGGTATATGGTATGCCACTTTGCCATATTTAATTTACTTACAAGTCCATAGTAATCAGGTGTGAGCCATTTGTACCATGTTTAGGGAGTGAGCACAAGCATTTTAACAATGGTTAGAAGTGGTAAAGTGCACATAGTCCTAATGCCAGCAAAAACAAAATCATAAAAATAGGAGCGTAACGGTAAAACTTTGGGGGCAGACAACCCTAAGGCTGACAGGTCTAACAACCATCATCAGTGCAAGCAACCCTCACTTAATGGGTAAAACAGGGCATTAGGAGTGCAATCTTCTCTCTCTCTGAAACAGGTACAGCATGATAACAGCAGTACAGGCTTGCCTCCCTGGCAGAAAAGCTCTAGCTGTATATCGACTAAGCCAGTATCCTATATATAACAGGTACAGCACAACCAGCCGCAACAGTGCAAACACCCTTACCTATTTGATGTGTATAGTTCAGTATGACTGAGTGGATTAGTAAGTGTACTGATGGCTCAGTGGGTACATCTTTAAATAGTAAGTGAAGGGTGAGTGGATTGAGGAGTGGGTGGTCATATAGTGCATCGAGTTTATGGTAAATTGGTAGAGTCAGAGACTTGATGGCTCATGAATTTATGTTTGGATGAGTGTTGAATTGCGTGGATGGAAAGATGGATGACTAGAGGTCTGTGGATGAATAATATATGATAAAAAAAACTGATGTCTGTCGATTGCTGGTATTTGTGAAAAGGTGAGCGATGATCAGGTTGTATGTTTATGGGTGGACCAACAATTACTTTGTGTTTGAGGTATGTGTGTATATCTGGGGTGTGTGGGTGAATGTATGTGTGGACAGATCATGTGTGCACGTGCAGATGGATCTATGTACCTTGCTGCTGTGCTTGTAGCTGCCTGCTGGGCAACAAAGCACTATGAATCACTGCGATGGGACAGCACCACCGCCTAATACCACTGGGAATCCTGTTACTATAACTTTGGTGCTGGTTTTTGTGCCCTTATGTGTCATACTCCAATGTTAGAATATTGAGAAAGTGACAAAGATGATGTCTTTCAGATGAAGCTGTAATACTGACACTGCTGGCTGTCAGAGGCATTACAGAAACGCTGATACCTTAAAGAATAGAAGCGAGCCATCTGAGAATGAGGTATAAAATGCAGAAGCACTAAAAATAAAGGGATGGCATGCACATTCCAAGAAGTGACCCATCTCAGAATTGGGTATAATACGCGGTCACACTGAAATGAAGTGGTGACATCGACATTTCAAAAAACAAGTCATCCCCGAATGAGGTAAAACATGCTGGACAACTTGTAACAAAAGAGGTGACATGCACATTCCATGAAGTGTGACATGTCAGAATGAGATATAATTTTTGGTAGCACAGTAATGAAGTGATGATATGCACATTCCAAGAAGTAAGCCTTCTCGGAATGAAGTATTATATGAGTAAGCACTGAAATAAAGGGATGAGATGCATATTTCAAGAAGTGTGCCATCTCATACTGAGATATAACATGTGGTAGCACTGAAATGAAGGGGCAGCATGCACAGTTCAAGAGCTGAGTCATCTCTGAATGAAGTATAACATGAGGTAGCACTGGCAACAAAGGGTGTGGCATGCACATTCCAAAAAGTGAGCCATCTCAGGACCAGGTATAATATGAGGTGGCTTTAAAAATAAAGAGGTTGACATGCTCATTCCAAAACGTGAGCCTTCTCAGAAGGAGGTATAACATGCAATGGCACTGAAAATAAAGAAGTTGGCATGCACATGTCAAGAATTGAGCCACCTCAGAATAAGGGATAACTTGAGGTGGTACAGAAAATAAAGATGTTGACATGTACATTCAAAGAAATGAGACATTTATTGGCACTGAAAATGAAAGGGTTTAAATGCAGAATTCACGAAGAGAGCCATCTCAGAATGAGGTATAAATTGCAGTGTCACTGAAATACGGGGGTTGACATGCACATTAAAATTCTAGGTTTGTGTATACACAACTGTGACTCCAACAAGTGTGTTAACCCATTGACTAGTTCATAGAACACTCTTATTTACAATGCTTAGAAATGACTAGGCATGAAGCAATATTAGAACTAATCCTCTATACAATAAGGAACTGTGAGTACCAGTACATGATTACACTGCAATGTTTAGAACATATAATGCGCAGAAATGAAGACCCAACTTTCACTGCTGGAGCTGTGTGCCCAGTGCCTGAGCTCCCCATGCAAGACCTAACAGGGGCATGAAGCTCCAACACTGTGCATGGAAGGGGCCATCGTGCCAATCTAAAGATTTTAAAGTGATGTGATAGTCATCAGGATCTGACTGCCACTGCCGGGCAATGACCCGACTAAGAAAATGTTCACAGGTGTTCCACTACATACACCCCGTGACACTACACCCTGGGTAATTTTGGCAGTGGCTAAGAAGGCTTGGTGTATATAATTGATTTCTGTTTGTTTTGTCATACCCTGGCATAAGCAAGCATTCCTAGTCCAATAGGAACCTATTGAGGCTAATATCCCACTTCCTACTGACACTTGCTATGTCCGAATACAACGCTGGTCCTAAAACAGTGCAGGGAGGGGGCAGCTTCTGCCTGCTCCATGTAACAGCTGAATGGTAAAAAAACATTGTTCTTAGGTAGCTCCTGTTCGCCCCACCTCAACCCACCCCCAAGTCAGTATTATGTCTCTCACAATCGCACTAAAGACTAGTAAGTTTGCTAAACCTCACTTAATGATTCAGGTATGCAGCGTATCTACTTCAAATAGGTCCCACAGTGACTCGATCCCCACTTCAGTCTATTGTGAAACATTATACGTTTTTGCAATATGTGTGAGTCTGGAGAACTCTCACAAAGATATCTTGGGGGAACATATTATATCCCTTCCCACTTCAAAGATCTGTTCCAGCACCACTGTATTACATGCAAGGCTCTGATGTGCATGTGTGTTAGTTTCAGACCACACACCAAGACCTCCCGAACTGTTCCACCACCCAGACTCCACTGCACCTCAGTGTCCTCTGCCTCATTTGCCCCTTAGCCATCTCATGAGTCACAGTAGTTGCAGCACAATATAATAAACTTCGTAGTTAGGAGTTCCTAATCCACAGGCTTGTAGAGATGGTAGAGCCTTCCCCAGATCTGTGAGTCTCCTCTTTTGCCTCGTGATCAAGCTTGAGAGCATTGAGTTCAGGTCCTGTTAGTCTCAGTGGAAAGGCTGCAAAATAATACAACAGACAGGGAAGTATTAACATGTTTGCAATGGTGACCCTCCACATGTGGGATAGAGACAATCTAGTCCAGAAAGGGAATGAGTGTCTCACTGGCACAGAGCTGTGCCTAAGTTACTCGTAAATAGGTGCTCATTTGCCTGGTACATTCAAATCCCTAGATATATAACCATTTCAGGCTCACATTGTAACTGAAGGTCCAACAAAGGTCTTTATCTCAAAGTGATATACTCACAAAGCAAAACTAGATAAGACTTTTTAGAGTTAATGTTCAGGCTTGTTAAAAGCAAAATGACAATCGTGAACATTGCCTGCGCCATCTTGTCTGGTGGAAATTTCTATGTGCATATAAGCTGCAGTCATTTTAATCCATCACAGCCATTTTGTACTCTGTTGGTCACCTTTGTTTCACCCTGCCCTTACTAGCATCCCTCTGACCCTCTGACAAAACCTGATATGTGTGCTGGGGGCTATAAACCCTACTGTCACAACAAACATCTACGCCACTTGCTGCTACAAACTCGTTTTTCCATTCATCTCTGTTTTCAGGCAAACCTTTGGACACTCTACCCCTCACCACACCTAGTTACACAAACAGGTTCCAGACACTAAAAAGACCCTTGCAACATGATTTATTGCACTGAAAACAGCAAGACTTGTTTTTACCAACAATGGGACCTGTTTTTATCAACAGAACGGACTCTTAGATCAGACCAGTCTCACATGTTTTAGACCCTGGAGCAAAGTCCAGCTGCAAGATAGGATTGTCTGTTTAACCTGGGGGATAAGAGAATTACTGTTGGGCTTGTGTGGCAACCTGCCCGGGGCGGGGACTCCAAGCTTGTGTAATCATGTTGATGAAACAAATGCATTGTGTCAAGCCTGTATAAAAAGAAGAGCCAAAGGAGAAACCAGCAGAACACCTCCCTCAGACATCACGGTGTCTGCAGTTGACGTGGTCTCCTCATGAGAAATAAACCTTTTTCTTGTCTTCCAGTTTCAGAGCTTGCCTCATTATTTTGATAGCGAACCCAAAGTGAATTAGAGGTGAACCCTGCACCGGGCAGCATTGGGGGTCTTAGAAGACTCGCTGCTTTTCACAGGCTAGACACATGCAAAGTGGAACAGAGCCTGTATAACTCCCGACATAATATTCACTGGGTCCCTTACAAATAATAAAGCATCAAAAGCTTATAGTAAAATAATTTGCGATCTGTATGGCCCAATTGTGGACCCTAGTATGCCTCTAGGTGTTGCATTGCCAATGAGAAATGGAGAAGGAACAAAGGACAGCCCTGCCTGGCACCTCTGATCTAGGTCACTGCTGGTAACCCACTTGGCCCTTGCAAAGCCTCATCAAGGGTAGTGATGAATTAATTTCAGCATATTTTCTCGGAAGCCTATCTTCTCAATCAATATGGCCTCAAAACAGTACTGAAAGCCTTCTCTACTTCAAGGGAGGTCACCACCGGCAGCAGGAGGTCTGTCCACAGAACCTGGTCCATTACAAAAAAAGGTGACACAGATTCAGATGGGCATTATGAACCAAGCATAAATCCATCCTGATCTGCATGCACCAGGCATCAGCTACTTGCAATAATCTGTTTGCTATGATTTTCCTAGGATCTTATTATCAGTAGTCAACAAGGACTGCAGTCTGTAAGACTTCAGGTTCTGATTTGCTTTGGGTAGGGCTACTATAAGAGACTTCCTAACTTGGAAATAATTAAGTGCCTGTCTTACAGGTCTCAGTATGTAAAACCTTGGAACTAGCTCAGTCTGTTAGGCTGTATGGAGTCCAAAAGGAAGCCCAACCAACCTAGGAGCCTTTCCATTGCATTGCTCTAAAGTATACAACAAAGTAAAGGATGGAATGCTTGAATTAATTAATTACTCAGGCCACATCCCAGTCCATTGTTATTTTGCACATCAGGTCACCTCAGATTGGAGCCATTCCTGACCCTGCTCCAATGGGAACTTTGGGAGCCCGAACTGCCAGGCCAGGTTCTTCCTAAACTGGAACACAAGCAAACCAGGTCCAGTTTTACCCTAGTTAGGGCTCATCAGCCAGGTATAGCATGGTTTCCATGGGTCCCATGCTCACTGCACCACTGGAAGCTGTACCTGAGTAATAAGCCCTTTCTCATCTAGAGCTTCCTTTGGAATAACAAGGCATTATTGATACCCAACTGATGCCGCTTTGCTTTAACCTCTCAAAAGTAACTTTGCTGCCCTTAATAGACCAAGAAGCATGTTGTCTTTCTGCCTGCAATAGCCAGCCGATGTCCATGTAACAAGAAACCTGGAATGCACCATGGCTCTCAGTGGGGTTCCCGGAATGGGCGGACACCCTGAGATGCAGTGCACCCACTCTATTCTATGGAAGGTTGAAGGAGTATTAAAAACAATTGCAATCAGCCGAATTTCCAAACATTGCTTGGCTTTCTTGCCATCCAACTTTTCAGGGAGGCCTGTGATGCAGATATAATTTCACTGAGCCCATGGGGGACCCCTGGCGTATCTATGCCCTGTGTACCTTAGTACCATAGACTAGGGACTTACAAGGCTACGATAGTAGCCAGTGTGGGGGCTACCTAAGTACTCACCATGGTCCAATTTAAGCAGGAAGCACAGATACTGGGGTCCTGTTTAGCAGGATCCCAGTCACAATAGTCAGAAAACAGAATGACATTAGCAAAATTGGGGGTCACCATGCAAGTAGATCCTAATTTCCTACAGATGGGTTGACACCCACTCCAAATGTTAACTAAATTTCTTTCAATAGGTTACCAAGATCTATTGTAGTATACAAGTGAAGGAATTTAGCTCTGTATATAGTATGCCCACTAGGTGGTTATATCGGGCACATAGTTCAGGGGTTCCTCAAAAGTGTACAGGGCTCAATTTAAAGCCCAAAGTGCTCTATTAGTGGTAGTGTGGGCGAGCAGCCTTAAGCCGAACACAGAGGAGTGAAAGACATTTTTTACACAACACTGACAAATTATGGACACGCCACTCAAAAGGGGAATCCGCACCAATTTAAAAAAAATAAGAGTTGTTTGTATTTCATTTTAAGACCAAGATCTTCACAATAAGGTAAATATGATTTTAAATAAAAATAATTTTCACTTTCAAAAGTCGACACTTAGAATATTTTCAAAGCAGTTCAATGTTATCCAATGGGGAAAACACTTACAAATCCATGCTTCAAGCCCAAAGGTCAGCAAGGGTCAGGTGAGTACCAAAACTGCACCACCAGTGGCACAGGGACGGCCAGGTGCAGATGTCAAAGTTGGAGTTCGGCCCAACGCTTTTCAATGGAGACAGGGGGTGCCTGGAGCCACACTCTGCTTTAAGGTAAGTAGAGCAGTTGCAGGGCCCACTCTTTGGGGGTTTACACAAGCACAGGGTGGGCCAAAAGGCCACACCAAACATACACCACCAGTGGCACAGGGACAGCCAGGTCCAGGGTGCAAAATTGATTGATTTTGAAATTGAGTTTCTTCTTTTGACAAACAGGCTGCAGGCGTTGCACTGGAGGTTGAATGAGGGAGACCAACGACAGCAGAGGTACGTATAGGTGCAGGGGGTACCAGGGGCACCATCGGTTCAGCTCACTAAGGTTCAGGGGCTTCGGGTGCAGGGGTGCCTTTTGACGGAGGAGTCCTCTTACTGGTGTCGGTCGTGGTCAGGGCAGCCTCTGGATTCAAGCTGCATGTGTTGTAGTGAAGGTCAGGAGCAGTCAGCCAATACTGAACTTGAGATCAGGATCACTGGGGAGACTTCACTGGCCAGGTGGGCCACTCAGACGTGGTCCTTGAGCGTTGGGTGTAGAGTGGGCAGGAGACACAGATCCGCCTGGTTATGGAGCCTGTGTAGTAGGTTTCTCATGGACAGGGCCGCTGTCCTCAGGAAATTGGAGTCTTTTAGAAGACAGCAATCCTCCCAGGGTTATCAGAGGTCTCTGGCTGCAAGATAGGTTGCAGGTTCGCAGAAGCTGGAGAGAGGCCGGTAAGGCTGGGGCCAAGGCAGTCGCCGTCTTCAGTCTTCTCTGCAGGGATGTCTTCTTTATTCTTAGGTCATCGCAGATCTAGTTTCTAGGTCTGGGAAGCCACCGAAATACTACATTTAGGGGCATTTTAGGGGAGTAGCAGGTAGGGACAATGGGCACCTTACCTGAGGTGACTACACCCTCTTTTATGCCCCCCTCCTGTGGGAGGGGGCATAAACCTAGCCCTGGTTGGAGGGGTCTCTCCATCTTCGAGATGGCAGGCACTAAAATATGTGCTTCTCCTCGCCCCAGGCACTGAAATATGTGCTTCACCTCACCCCAGGCACTGAAATATGTGCTTCACCTCACCCCCTCACCTCATGGGTGAAGAGGTGGGTACATCTCTTATTCTCCTAAATTTCCCTGCTGGTTTTCCCACCGAAAGTGGAGTGTAAACCGGGACTGCTATCTGCTGCTAGCTGCATGGACTGGGGCGTCGCATTACAAAGGCGGCAGGCTTTTGAAGCTTCCCCTTTGAGCAGTGGCCCATCCTGGGGGAAGATGTGTGACACCTCTGCCCAGGATGTGCATAATTTCTGGTCCCAGAGATCAGAGGCTCTCCACCCAGGGGTCCAGGAACGGGTTTGATGGTGGCTGGCTGCCTACAGACGGTCAGAAACCACACAAGGGTTGGTAGGTTTTCAGAAAGCACCTCTAAGGTGCCCACTGGGTGCATGGTACAATAAATCTCACACTGACATCAGTGTGTATTTATTAAGAGGAGTAGTTTGGTACCAAACACTCCTGTGTTCGGTGAAGCCATCATGGTGCTGTGGAACTAGAGTTGTCTATGGCTTTACTGGCACTTACAATATTAAGGAATGGACCCTAATATTGTAGGGGCATATCTCATATCTGCTCATGCAGATCTACCCTCACCTGTGGTATAGTGCACCCTGCCTAAAGGCTGTGAGACCTGCTAGAGGGGTGACTTACCTATACCTTCAGGTAGTGCTGCTTGACATGTCACCCAGGCAGGATGCCATGTCAACTTTGTTGTTTTCTCCCTCACAGGGAAATGCAAGGGCAGTGGCATGGTCCCCGGAGGGGAGGGCCTAGGAGACCCTTTTCAGCTCCCAGGCCCTAGATACCCAAGGTACCATTTACTAGGGACTTACAGGAGGCAAAGTACTGTATTTTCCGACGTGTAAGACGACCTTTTAACCCTTTAAAATGGTCTCGAAAGTCGGGGGTCGTCTTATACGCCAGGAACAAAAATTTTAGGAGTGGAAACAACGACCAAACTGTCTTGAGCCTTTGTATTAATGGGAAGGCATGGTGTAAAATATGTATCTTTTTGTTAGTAGAGGGTGCTATTGCTTCAGTAAACGTGCCATGGTTGTGTTTGCACGTCGAAGCCTTTTCTGATAAGCATTGGTCTTCTGTAATCTTGTTTGGCCGACTAAATAAGCATTGCTGTTGCAGAACGTGCTTAGTTTGGTTTGATGGTTGTGTTTGTATTCTGTTGCAAAGTTTTACACGGCATTATGTACGATGTGCGCTGATGGAATTGTACACGGAAGGGGTTAAGGAGTGTTCTGTATGGTTGTCATGGACTCCCTATTCGAGCTGAAATGCGCAGAGCAAGGAAATGAAGGACACGGTGCAACTTGCGGTAGTGCTGGAAAGGAACCCAGGGCAGACATGTGTGCTATTCACGACTGACACCCTATCACTAGAGTTATGCTGCTCTATAACAAAGGCCACGAGAGGTATGCGGCAGGGGAAGACCAACGTATGTGCAAGCCTGAGCAGAGTTATGCTGCAAGAAATGCCAAGTTATGCAGTATGATGCGTTACAACATGTAGCAGTATAATAATTGTTTGGGCCTTTTAACAACTACTTATGTTTACCGTACATGTTTGATGACATGATGTTGGAAGAGGGGTAGTCTTATACGGCGAGTATAGCATGAAACCTACATTTTATCAAGAAAAGTAGGGGGTCGTCTTACACGCCCAGTCGTCTTATACGCCGGAAAATACGGTACCATTTGCGGATATATTGCAGAGAAGCACTGGCACAGGACCTGGTTGGCTGGGACCCTGTGCACTATAATCGGAACCACTTGAAAAACAGGCAAAAAGTGTGGGATAACCATGTAAAAAGAAGCACTTTCTCACAACAGTACAGACTGTTTAGTGCCTGCTGCATGTAGCTGCATGTAAACTGTAAGGCCCAGTCTTGAAAATTTGCAGGTCTTATTCAGACTTTTAGTCTTTCTATTTTGATAAAAATGTGTGTCACTGAGTTTGGTAGTAATTTGCGGAAGTCAAGAATAAAAAATAATTTTATTTCCATGTTATACTGTAGATAAAGTTGTCATAAATTGTTTGATTGAGTGTGCAGAAGCAGCAGAGGCTTTACATGAAAGCATCCCATACATCAGGTGATCTGCACAGAGCAGTATTTTGTGCCTGAAATTTGTTGAAACAAAATACAATGTTTAAGTGGAGTGGTGAAGAAGAGTTATTTGGATATCATTAGCCAATATACAGTACAGATATTTTTTTACATATACTTTTTGGTAATTTGAGGTACTAAGAGGTTCATTGATTTCCCACAATCTCACCCTGGGGCTGCACTCAGGTCTGCAGGATCCAAGATGAAAATGAGTCAATTTAAACCAAAAGGGCCTGATTCACAAAGATAAAATGAGACGAAAGTCGAGCTTTACGACTTTCGGTATTCTGAATACGGAAAGTCGTAAAGTTTTACTTTTGGTATTCACAAAGGACATTTACTAGTAGTAAAATGAAATAAAATGAAATAAAAAAAAGCATTTATAAAGTGCCTAGCTACCCAGGGGCATCCCAGCGCTAACAGTGGTAAAAACAGTAGATACCGCAACCACATTCAGAGAAGAGCCACGTTTTTAGACGTTTACGAAAGGCCAAATGATTGGATTCCCTGCGTAATCGAAGTGGAAGAGTATTCCACATCCTGGCAGCATTTTAAGAAAACAGGCGGCCACCATTTCTAGCCTTGTTGATCCTGGTAACGACGGCAAGATGAAGGTTGTCCAAACGCAGGCGTCTATTAGCGAGGTAAGGCAGGATGATGGAGCGATTGATGGACGGTCCCTTCCCTGCTAATGTCTTGTGGACAATACACATGGCCTTAAAATTAACTATTTCCTGAATAGGGAGCCAGTGAAGAGATTTCAGGACTGGTTTTGCAGATTGACGGTTCGTAATCCCAAGAAGCATCCACGCTGCACAACTTCGCACCGTCTGGAGTTTTGAGATGGTAGCACACGGAGCTCCTAAATTGAGAACATTCCTGTAGTACAGGTGAGAAAGAATGAGAGCCTGCACCATAAGCCTTCTTGCAAGGAAGGGGAGAAGGTGGAGGACTTTCTGAAACATCCTTAGGATGCTGTAGCAGGAAGCCGCCACATCCCCGCCTGTACCTTGAAGCTCAGATCTCGGCCAAGCCAGATACCTAGACTTTTCATCTGGGTCTTAGAAGCAGGAACGGAGTCCAGACAGGCTGGCCACATTACTTCTGCTTAAAAAAAAGGAGGGATTCCCTAGAAGCAACATCTGTGTCTTATCACCTTTCAATTTTAAATATGAATGATCCAGCCACGTGGCTACTCCTCCAAACAAGGATGAAGGCCAAGAGAGGAATTGTCAGAATGGTTCAGTGCCACGACAAGTTGAGTGTTATCTGCATAGGTCACTATATGAACCCCAAAAGGAAGCACAGTCTCCGCTAGCGGGTTCATATAAACATGGAATAGGGTGGGACTCAAGGGCGATCCCTGCAGAACCCCACAGCGGAGGTGCATCCATTTTGAGGAGGCATTACCTTAAAAAACCTGGAAGGACCTATCTTCCAAGAATGATTGCAGCCATACTATAGCTTCCCCAGTCACCAACCAAATTTCTGAGTGCCTGGACCAAAATTTGGTGGTTACCGGTGTCGAAGGCTGCACTGAGGTCCAAAATGATAACAACAGTGGTCCCTCCGGCGTCCAGAATCTTCTTGGACTCTTCAACTACTGCTAAGAGAGCAGTTTCTGTTCCCTGTAGCGGTCAAAAACCAGTTTGTGAGGAATGGAGAAGATTGTGGGTCTCTAAGAATGTAGAAAGTACTGAATTAACATGCTTTCCCACAATTTTACTGATCCCTGGGAGAAGCGAGATGGGGCGATAGTTTCCCTGGAGATCAGGGTCAAGACTAGGCTTTTTTAACAACGCCTTCACCATAGCACTTTTCCACTGAGGGGGAACTACTCGGGTAGAAATGGAGGCATTGATCAGCTCCTATATAATAGGGGAAACAGTTCCGGGCGCTTGCTTCAGAATATTAGGTGGAGCTGGGTCTCTAGGCGGCCCACACTTCATGAGCACCGAGATGGTTTTGAACGAATCAGGGTCCATCCAGGGAATTACCTCCAAGTAGTGTTCCCTGCTCTGATGGCTAATATCCAATGTTTGATGATTGCTATGGCCATCTGCAAGGGAAATGACGTATAAATGGCTTGAATTTTTTTAATAGAAGAAATCTGCCAGATTATTACAATGTAAGCCGGTAGCATCAGATGTGGCTGAAGATAAGGGGGGCTCTACGCAGTTTTTTCGCAATGCGAAACATTTTGTGAAGGGAATTAGCTGCCAAGGAAATTCTTTCTTCATAATATAAGGCCTGGGCCAGTTTGATTTCTGCTTTATACATTTTAAGGGCCTCCCTATATTCCAATTTCTTGATTGAGGAAAAATCCTTTCTCCAAGTTCTTTCTAGTTTCTTACAGGTTTGTTTTAGCTCACTGAGCTTGGGAGAATACCATGCCATTCTATTGTTCCCAGCTTTAATCTGAGTCCATTTTTTCAGGAGAACCTGGTCTAGTGAACTCTTCATCCATTTATTAAAATTTTCATTAGCAATAATAGGATCTGGGTCATGGACCGGCTAAGCATTTTCTAAGGCCAAGATCCACTGTTCTAGAGGGAGTTTGGACCAAAGATGTGACAGGATTCTAACCGGTCTAGTAGATGGAGTGCCACTAGTGAGGGTCCAAATAAACGGAATAAGAAAGTGATCGGACCAGAGCACTGGAATGGGGTCCCTTCCTGCTAATTCATTCATGTTGGAGAAATAAGGGTCTAGTAGGTGCCTTTCACATGAGTCTGATTAATAACCTTTTGACCCAATGCCCCAGAAGGATGATAAATTAAAATACCTGACAAAGTGAGCATGGGTGTGAATCTTGTCATAAATGAGAGGTTTCACAGTCTGGTAACGGACCTACGGAAATGCGGCAGGTAAGTTGACTTTTATAAATGATGACGATCCCGCCACCTTTACCTGAAACCCGGTCTAGCCTCTGGATAAGGTAACCTGGAGGGAGATCTTGAACAAGATCAGGATCAGATCCCGTATTGAGCCAAGTTTCTATTAAAAACAAGGCTTCTGGACATTCTTCCTCTAACAAAATAGAGATTTCCACCGTATGTTTAGGCAGTGGCCTACAATTTAACAAAAGCATTTGATATGCTTTCTGATGGGGCAAGGTGATTTGGGAAAACAGTGAAAATGTAAAGGAGCATTGGGAGCAACCGGTATCCGTACTGCAAGGATCAATGGAATGTGAACAGTTGTCCTTAGTTGCCACCTTTAGCTGTCATAGCTCATCTGAGTTATAAAAGTAACTATTTGTAGAAAAAGATACAGGGGTTGTGGCCGGATGCGGACGGGCGCAGACGGGCTTGCCTTTGGCGTACCTTAGGCGCACCTTAGGTGCACCCACTGTGTGTGGTCTCGTCATCCACCCCTTTTGTAGCTCCCGAGTGATGGTGCAGCTACTAGAGCTCTGACCAAAATGGCTGCCAGAAAAGTGCAAGTGCAGAAGTAGAGTTTGTTTTAAAAAAGAAGATAGCCCCCTGAGATTCAACACAGCTCCCACCATTAAAATAACAATGAATGAAAATCAATTCAACAAGAGGATCAGTTTAACAGTTTTTAAGCCCTCTGAACATTAGCAGCGCTTGTAATGAACTAAAGTTTACCGCTTCGCAGTCACATCATCCGCCCCTTTTGTAGCTCCCAAGTGAGGGTGCAGCTACTACAGCGCTGACAAAAATGCCTGCCAGAAAAGTACAAGTGCAGAAATAGCATTTGTTTTAAAAAAGAAGATAGCCTCTTGAGTTTAACACAGCTCCCACAATTACAAGAACAATGAATTAAAATTACCTTTGTGAATACCAAAAGTCCTAAAGTTAGACTTTCATCTCAGTTTACCTTTGTGAATTGGGCCCAAAACTTTCAATATAATTGAGGATATGTATTTGAAAATTCCAAACAATATATGCCCCTTTAAGTGAATTATAGGTTTTCTTTAGGTGAATTGTATGCTTTTCTAGTTGAAAACAAGAGTTTCTCATTTAACCCCTTCCCTGCGCCGCAAATTCCACCGTGGAATAGGAGGGGCTAGGCAGTGGGCGTGGCACTCCCATACTTATGACGGCTCCACGCTGTCATGAGTCACTCACGGCATGTGCTCATGAAGACGTGGAGCAGTCATGACCCCACCCACTCACTAATTCGCGCACACAGGCGGGGAATTAGTGCCGCGTGGGCAGAGCGGCAGCGGCAAGACGGCTCCATGCCATCAGGAGCACACCCCGCCCCTGACATATGACGGCATGGAGCCGTCATGAGCATGCAACGGGTTAAATTGCAGTAATAACGTTTTTTCCACATGGCAGATGTTTGAATTACAAAGTACTAGTAGGAGCTGTAAATAACCAGTATTTTTATAACCCAATTTATACTCGATAGTAGTCTCAGAAGGATGGAAGGCTCAGCCTGCCTTGTAATGATTGACACTTGTGGCATTCAAAACTCTGTGGCGAGCATTAACTAAACAGTTCGCAGCCACATGCTCTTAGCCTGTTCAACCTCTGCTTTGTTTTAAAATGAGGAGCCTTCCGCATCGTGGGGCTAATTATTTCAGCTTTCTTTGCTTTTTATAATAATTTTTAAGTGATTTCAGGGCCCCATCATGCAAGGAAGTGATTTAATGAGCGATGCGTGATGCGTCGACTATCTCCACCTCCGGGTGATTAAACGATTGGCAAGAAGCAACCCCAGGTCTATAAACCGTGTGGTGGCTCTGTGCTTATTGTTCCTGCAGCTGAGGCCCAACAAGCAGATCACCCAGATATGGGGCACTGTGCAATCTGCTAACCAAGAGGTCAGCTCAGCCAATATTAATGAAGGGAGGGGCAGTGACAAATTCCCTTGCGAAGGTGATCTGGTCTCCCCTAGGGGTGACTAGGAGTGGAAGGGCAGGGGCATGTGGTTGAGCTGCTTTGGTAATTAGGAGACCATGTTTAAAACATTGGTGCACTATGTGTGCCAGTACATGGGATGGGGTTGGCTGTCTGGTGCAAGCGTGGAAGAGGTGTACAATGTGAAAGTGGTTCTAGGCTGGGGTTGTCGTGGCGATGTCTGTTAGTTTAAATCCTGAAAGCCACTTGGCCACTCATTGCAGCTGAGAAGCCAAATAGAACTGTTCAAAGTTGGGGACCAATAGTCCCCCTTCCGTGGTTGGCATTTGGAGTTTCTGAGGTGTCACTCTACATCTGGTGTTGTCCAAAGAAGGTCCCTTGTGAATTTGTCAAGCATTCAGAAAAAGGATTTAGGGACGTAAAGGGGGAGGTTAGCAAAATAGTGCAGTAAATAGGGCAGCATGACCATCTTAACGAGGGCCACTCGCCCAGTGATGGGAAGTGGAAGAGTTTTCCAAAACGCTGATTGTTCATGTGTTGAGGACACCTTGAGGTTGAGATTACCGTCAAATAGCTCAACGGGACCTCAATAAATGCGGATACCTAAATACCAGAATGTAACAGGTTTCCAGTTGAGATGGGCACTTCCAATGTGGTAAGCAGGGTCTGGGACAGTGGCACTGAAGGAGTAGAGACATGATTTCTCCCATTTAACTTTGAGTCAGGAAATCATCCCCAACTTGTGTAATATGTGCCCTATGTCTGGGGTAATCATGTGGATGTTGGGTAGATATAGGAGTAGGTCGTCAGTAAAGAGTGATACTGAGTGCAATCTGTCTCCCAGTGGTATTCCCCAGGCATGTCCGTATGTGCAAAGGGTGACCGCCAGTGGTTCAATGGCCAGTGCAAAGAGCAGAGGGGATAATGAGCTCTGTCGGGATTGTTATTCGACCAGAAATCAAGGCTCTGGTCTTTTCCTTTGTCAGTGGTTGTGTGCAGACTTGTTTTAAGGCATGGGAGATGTAGGCTCTGGCTAAATAGTCAAGCTGTAATAACTACCTACAACTCTTTTGTTCATAGAATGTTTGCAAGCATACCACATTCTCATACAAGGCTGCCCCTCAGGCCAATTCCATGCCAATATCTGTGCTGTATGTGGATCAAGTCAATCCAAGGGCAACTCGAGAAAAGGAGGGATGTCAAAGGGTACAGATGCTGATTTTAAATAAGCAATTGCCTCTTGTTTGTCTTTTTTCTTCTACTAATGCTCAACTTTTAAGTTATGATCAATGGGTGTGTTTTTGCTGAAAATAGATCCTTAATCCAAAGTTGTTGCTAACAGCGCCCCAAAATAGGTTTGGCCCGGAACCCCCAAAATCCTTAAGATATCTCTAGATTAATACACTTGACGCCCAACCATAACGTAACAAAACTGAAACTAGAAAAATCCACTACAGGGAATCAAATACAGGACTAGGCATCTGAGGGCCGTTCTCCATAACCCTAAAAAATCTTTGCAAGTTTAGTGAGGTTTTCAGAGCCAGGACGAACCCATTTTGAGTGGGATGTATGAGTGTAGGTACCAAAGGGGCCCAACAGTCTCCTAATATTTTGGGAATTATTTTGCAATCTGTGTGGAGCTATGCAAGAAGGCGGTCCGAGCCTAAAACAGAGGGGTCATGATTCGGTTTCGGCAGAGAGGTAAGTAGTGCATTGTAAAGCTAGGGTAGCAGACATGTGATCTGGAGGGCCTCTTATAGAGTGTCTGGAATTTGGTGGGAAGCTGGTATATGCTTTGTAGAATTCAACCAGAAGACCATTCGGACCTGGGGACTTCCCTGTGGCCAGGGCACGTATAGCCTCCTCGATCTCGAATGGGGTTATAAAATTATCTAGTTCAAGTCACTGAACAAGACATATGTTAGGTTAGGGTGTGGAGGTTAGAAAGGAGTCTATGGCATCTATGTCTGTGGGTGTGGGTGTGGCCGACACATGCATCGAAGTATAATATCTCACCATTTCAGCGTGAATTGCCATCTGGGTATATAGGAGGGTAACATTGGATGAGCGACACACCAGTATGGGATGTCTAGGTTGTTCCTGGTGAACAAGCAGTGCTAGAAGCCATTCTGCTATGTCTGCTTCAGGGACAGCGTTGTGATTTCCTGAGGGCAAAAAGACTGCAGGATAACGAGGCATATTCCTGTGTATAAGCTTTCATGAGCTGAAAGTACGTGTGATTGGCTGAGTGCTTCCCAACAGTTATCATTAAAAGGTGTTCAGCCATTTCGACTTATAAGGTTTGCATTGTCCTGCCATTTTTCAATATTTGCAGAACAAGTTGCAGTGGTACATGGTGCACTTTAGGTACAAGGAAGGTACAATGAGGCCCACAGTGGTTCATATATAATTAATCCTGGTTTCACATAGTGATGTGATGTTACCAAAGGGTGACGTTCCTGAGCTGTTCAACTAAATAGGCACAAACACATCAAGTTAGTGACCACCATCCTTCTGTCTCCCCAGACTCACTCTGTCCATGAATGCCCATGTCCAAACAGCATGTTTCCAGGAAAGAGGGGTGCATTCATATGCATTAGTGGCAGCCACAGTAGCAGTTGATGCCCTTGGCCGGCTAGATTCCCTCAGCAGCACTATTGCTATTTGGGATAATCTGGTTCACCTTCTGACTCTATAGCACCAATATTGCAGTGCTCCTGTCCTGATCTTTCCTTTACAAATCATTGTTTTCAGGTATGTTAATTTAGTCAACTTAAATAGTGTGCTCAAGATGGTGGAAGGCCCTCCCTCCATTTTCAGTGTATGTAGCACTCCAACATCTTGCATACACCACTTTTAGTTGCTCCACTAAGCTGCTCTGTGCCAAGGCCAGCATGTGGGTTCCTAGCTCCTGCCTCCTCACAGTCTACCTAAGAGGTACCCAAAGGAGTTGGACATCTCACACTGGAAAGAACTAAACTTCTAATATCAGCCATTGCCTGCAGACTAGACCCTGTCCACCATGCGGAGGTATCCATCCAGAAGTTTAGTACTTCAGTTTTGTCAGAGGTGAGTTGGAGGCAGTTGTCTCTCACGCATTTGGCTACGTTGGTCATGGTGTTGCAGAAGTTGGTTTGGCATTGGATAGGTCCTTAGTGAGTGAGTGAGTCTGCATAGGAGATTATGTTGAGTCCATGGGATCTGACGATGATGGTGAGGGGGGTCATATAGATGTTGAACAGGGTGGGACTGAGGGATGATCCTTATGGTACACCACACATGATGTCTTTGAGGTGGAGGGGAAGGGAGGCAGTCACATGCTTTATGTGGAGTCCTGTAAGGAAGGAGGCGATCCACTTGAGGGCGTCTTGCTGTATGTCTCTGTTCAGCAGTCTGTTGATGAGGGTGTTGTGAGAGACGGTGTGAATACCTTGAAGAGGTTGAGGAGGATCAAGGCCACATTTTCTCCACAGTCTAAGAATGTTCTGATGTTGTCTGTGGCAGCAATCAGTGCGGTCTAAGTGCTGTGGTTGATACAGAATCCTGATTGGGGGGTGTTCAGTGGGTGGTTTTGTTCCAGGAATTCGATGAGCTGCTGGTTGATGGCTTTCTGAAGTACTTTGGCCGGGTATGGGAGAAGGGAGACAGGAAGAATATTTTTTAGATTGCTGGAGTCGACGCAGGCTTTGTTGAGGAGGGATATGATGTCTGCGCATTTCCATCTGTCCAGGAAGGTTGCTGTGGAGATGGAGCTGTTGAAGATGCTGGTGAGTTGTGTGCTGATTAAGTTTGTTGCAAGGTTGTAGATGTGGTGGGGGCAGGGGTCAGTGGGCGCCCCAGAGTGGATTGAAGACATGATGGCTGAGATGGTCACGGAAGCGAGCAGAGAGCAGGTGGTAATGGTTTAGCTGATGTACGCTGGATGGTAGAGGTCGTTGGGGTTGAGGGTGGTGGACAGGAGGTTGAAATTGTTGTAGATATTGGTGAACTTGCTGTGGAAGTAGTCTGAGACAGTGTTGCAAAGTTCTTGGGAGGGGTGGATGGTGTTCTCTATGGTTGTTAGATTGGGAAATTCTTTGACTATTTTGAAGAGTTCCTTTGTTTGGTTGGCCACAGAGTTGATGCAGGTGGTGATGGTTGCTTTCTTGGCTTACTTGATGTGCCAGTGATATTTTGTGAGCTGCTCTGTTGGCGGTGTTCTTGGTGGCGCATCATAATTTCTCCAGTTGGTGGCAGTTGCGCTTAGTGGTCCTGGGTTCTGGGGTATACCAGCTGGCATGTTTGGAGGTTTTGTTGGATTTTTTAGGTTTCAGTGGAGCAGCTCTGTCGGCACAGTTGGTGATCCAGGCGGCGAAGTTCTGGACAGCCTGATTGAGGTCTGTTATGTGCTTGGATTGGGAGGTGGTGAGGACCTGCGACCACTGTTTTGGTGGCCTTGCTCCAGCTGTGGTGTGGTGGGGGATCCGACACCTGGTGATGGTTCGCTGAGTGTCAGTGATGGTGAAGTGTACAATAGTGTGGTCAGTCCAGGTGAGTTCTGTGGTGTGGCTGAACTTGATTCTGTCACTAGAGGTGAAAATGAGGTCAAGTTTGTGACTGGTTTTGTGCGTGGGTTCAATGACCAGTTGGGTGAAGCTGATGTTGCTCAGGTTCTCCAGGAGGGCAATGGAGCTGGCGTCGTTTGGGTCATCAATGTGGAACTTGAGGCTGCTGAGTAGGACATATTGGTGAGAGTCGATTGCTAGGGGGGCAATGAGGTTGGAGATGGTGTCACAGAATGTTGCTCGGGGTCCTGAGGGTCTGTAGGTGACGGTGCCTCTTATGGTGGTCTTACTGTCACTTTGTAGTAGGAAGTTGAGGTGTGGGATCCTCGTTGGTGATGGTGCATTGGATGGATTCCTTGAAGATGATGACGATGACTCTGCCTTGTTTGTTGGTGAGGTCTTGATGTATAATCTTGTAGCCTTCAGGAGAGGCAGTGGTGATGTCAGGGTTTGAGGAGAGGTGATGAAGGCGATGTCCATCCAATGGTGGTGATGGTGTACCAGATTTCTGTGGTGTGTTTGCAGAGAGAGCGGGTATTGAGCAGGATACAGTGGAGTGGTTGTGGGGTGTTCTTGGTCTTGTGGGCAGGAGTGGTGCGGGATCTTTCGTAGGTTGTGTCGGAAGAAAAGTGGAAGTGAAGGATCCTTTGGTGAATAGTGGGGTGGAGGAGACGCAGCTGGTGTTTCAGCGTCTGGGGTCTACATCCAGGAGTTCTTTTGCAGTATAATGTTGGGTAGCAGGAGGGCGATGGGTCCTGGAGCTGGGTGTTGTCCAAACAACAGAGTGTTGGTGGTGCACCTGCTGCGTAGCTGTGCAGTGGCCTCGTTTAGTGGTCCTGGTGGGTGGTCCTAGTGGTGCTAAGGACTGGGAAATGACCTGGGACGAGCAGCACAGGGTCAGGGACAGCAGGCAGCGCAGGGACAGTGCAGAGGGAGCGGCAGCGCAATGACTGGAGGGCAGCAGCTCAGGGACAATGCAGGGGGAGAGGCAGTCCAGGGACAGGGGGAGTGGCAGTGCAGGGACAGCGCAGGAGTAGCAGCAATGCAGTGATGGAGAGGCAGCGCAGTGACAGGGGCAGCAGAGCAGGGGGAGCACAGTTACAGCGCAGAGGGAGTGGCAGTGTTGAAGAAGTGGCAGCGCAGAGGCAGGAACAGCAAGCAGTGCAGGGGGAGCGGCAGCGCTGGGACAGGGACAGCAGCAAGCACAGAGATGGCACAGGAGGAGCTGCAGTGCTGGGGCAGGAACAGAAGTCAGCGGGAGAACAGTTCCGGAGTAGCGGCAGCGCAGGGGCAGGAGGGTAGACACAGTACCTTAAGATGGAGTGTGGCAAAAGAGGGGTGGCCCAGCCTTCTCCGAGCTCTGACGGGCATGATGCAGGAGCCGCAGGTGAGCTATAGAGGTGCAGGAAGGAGCAAAATCATGAAACCAGCCGACCTCACCTCCGGGCCACTGAGAAATGAAGTCCTATAGTCTGGTGGTGAGAGGGAGTGGGTCAAAGGCACACCCTAGCGTGGACTAGCAGGCAGCAGCAGGAGGGAGGTAGGGGCAGCAGGCAGCTATCGCGATGAACAAGCCAGACAGGAGCTATTTAAGTGCCGGTAGGCATAAAAATCAGGAAACCAGCTGCAAAAGTGGCCACTTGAGGGGTGGGAGAGGCAGAGGGCCGCAAGTCAACACTGCAATGTCATCAGGGCTCAAAGGATGCCTGATCTTACTTATCTTAACTGGAATTTTAATGGATTGGTGCTGATTGGGGGCGCTCTCACAAGACTAATAACAGTGAAGCATGTCTACTGGATACCCCTGTGACAATGGGCTCCACAGCACGATTTCGTACCCACCGATCTCTCCTCCTCTATTTTCAGGTAACTGTTATAGGATATACTCTGGGGATTCCGGACGTTATTATGGGCATTACTTTTCTGGCCGCCGGATCAAGTGTACCAGACTGCATAGCCAGCGTGATCGTGGCAAGACAAGGTGAGTGAGGGAGTAGTTGCCTTTTCATGGATAGCAATTATTGTACACCAAATCTGCTCTTCGTAAGTTGAGGAAAATTGGAGTGAGGGATTTGGTGGGCATGAAAGATACTAGATACAGAGCGAAGGGGCCTGATGTAATTCAGAGAAGTGTATGTTACTCCCTGGGCTTGAGTGCATTTCAAATCTGCACAGACTCATAGGAAGGGACGAGCATATTCAGTTCTAGGACTGTATACTGAATGCTGTCAGAGGGAGTTCCAGGTATAGGTTCGTACTTTTGCGTGAAATAGAACAGGAAATGCATACATATCCCAATAAAAAAACTACTGTGCAGCAGGCACTAAAAAGAACTGTGAAAAGAGAGAGTTGGAGAACTTCCATTGGGAATCATTTTGTGATTCAGACCGATTTTAGGTGTGAGGCGCTGGCCGGCTGCGGCTTCATCGTAAAGGTGGAGGAGCGTCGCCCCACTTCTCTCTCAGCAGTGAAAACATGAAAAATATAATGATAATAAATAAGGTTATTATGATTTTATTTTTCTTTGCTGAGCTGAGACAAGGTTGGGGTCCGGCCATCCTGAATGACAGCAGCTGCAGCAGCGAGGAGGAGTTGTGGGCACTGTAAGTGCGCATGTCAGTGTGGCCAGCCATCTTAGGATGACCAAACCGACATGCACACTTAGATCTCTCCACCCAAACTGTGCTGCACAGAGGTTGAAGAACAGACACAGTTTTGACACTCACTCAGGTCCTGGGAGCCTAAGTCCTACAAATTGTTCTTTTGGGGCTGTGCCCTCCTATTCTTCCTCACCACATCGTCATCTTCAACCACCTTCAGGATGGCTGACGGAGGACCTTCTGTCAAACTTAAGGCAGGAAGTCTATCTCCTTTTAGCCAAAGATGAAAAAGAGAGATTCCAGCTTCTGAAGTAGAAACTGGGTGTAACTCCTACTACATCCTTGTGCCAAAGGAAAGCGGAGGTCTTCGCCTGTTTTAGATCTTCACCTTCTCAATACCTATCTGCAGAAGGATAAATTCAAAATATTCATGCTTCCCCAAATCCTGTCTGCCTTGAACCCTGAAGACTGGACAGGGAATGCAGGATGCTTATTTACGCTGCCTGTGGTTCACAGTGGGCAGGATCAATTTTAATTTTCAGTGATCCCTTTTGGCCTCACCAGTGCCCCTTAGAAGTTTACGAAAGAAATGGTGGTGGTCAAAGGACAATCTAGGGAGGTCAGGGTTGCCTATCTTCCCCTATTCCAATGACTGTTGGAAGCAGGCTCCTCCCAGGCAGTCTTCAACCATCTCCAGACAATGGCAAACTTAACATTGTTGAGGTTCACTATCAATGAGCTGAAGTCACACTGACTGCTTGGCAGACCCTCCCCTTTATCTGAGCCATTCTCGATTTAGTAATGTTTTGTGCTTCTGCCCACAATAGAGAGTCCAGGCTGTGAGCTTGATGTTTCAGCCTCAGTCCCGGATCTCAGTGTGGGTGATCTAAGGCTGCTGGCATTATTGACTCCTGCATCCTGCTGGTGCCTCATGCAAGATGGCAGAGGCTGGCAATGCTGTAGGAGCTGGAGTTCCACTCAGCCCAACATCAGGGAAATTTTTTGGATTCGATTCATATTTTGGTGGACACTACAAAAGGTCTGCAGTGGTGTCCACAGGACTGTGTTTGGCTCAGTGGCTGGCACTTCTCTTTACCCCACCCAGACCTGACAGTGTTCATGGTTGCATTGCTAATCAGTTGGGGAGGCCTTCTGAAAGAGATGGAAATCAGAAGACTCTGGTCTCCAGCTGAGAATCACCCTCAACTCCAACAAGATGATGTTGAGTCATTTCTCTTGTTATTGAAGGCCGTTTTGCCTTTCATCATCAAACTAAGGCTGATGCAGGTGCTCACTGACAACATCACCGAAAAGGTGGTTCTATAAGAAGCAGAGTGGGCAACTGAGCCCTGTGTCAGTAGGCCATGCACCTGTAAGTAGCTGGACCACCAATGGATTTTCTGGTGGCGAACCACCTGGTGGGTTGTTTAAACACCAAAGCAGGCACTCAGCTGCAGATGCCTAGCAGACACCAAATGGCATTTGCACTTGCAGGTGCCAAAGGCTGTCTTCCAGCATTGAGGAGGACCTTTGCTCAATCTTTTTACTACAGCTGAGTTTACAAAATAGCACTTGCTTGGCAATGCATTCCATCTGGAGTGGAACTAATGACTCCTGTATGTCTTCCCTCCACAGCCTCTCCGGCCCCAAGTTCTGAAGAAGATCAGGAACGACTGGGCCCAAGTCATCCTAGTGGCACCGGATTGGGCCAGGAGAGTGTGGTACCCAAAACTCCTGGGCATCAGCATTGGTCCTCTACTGCTTTTTTGTAACAGCAGTAGGGCACCGTGTTTCACCCGGGCCTGCACAGTGCTCGTCTCCATGCTTGGACAGTGAGCGTAAAAAGTTGACCTCCCTCAATCAGCACCCCAAGGTCGTTGATGTCATCTTAGCAGCAAGGCATCCCTACACAAAATCAGTGTACGCCACCTGTTGGGACAAATTTGTAGGCTGGTGCGGCACCAGATAATTGAGCCTTTACAGGCATAGTTGCATGAAGTGCCACTGTTTGTTCTGTCTCCTGCCTGGAAAGGAATTTCCTTGGGCACTGACAAGGGCTATTTATTAGTTATTTTGGCCTTCTTGTAGTTGCTGGATCAGTCTTAGTTATTTAAATTAGTTGTGATGAGGTTTTTGAAAGGTTTGCAACATTTGTTTCCACCCAAATCCTTTGTTGTGCCCCTGTGGTAATTGAACCCCAGTCCTCAGATTTTTGCTGGACACCCATTTTGAGCCATTGCACAGTTATCCCATAAGACTTCTGACCTTGAAGACAGTCTTTTACATCAAAATAACAGTAGTCAGAAATTTAAGGGAACATTCGGCACTCTGTAAATCCATAATTTACCACCTTCTTCTATGGTAAGTTGGTTTGAAGGACTCAAGCCTCCTTTCTAAGATTCATGGTTGCTTCTTTTCATGTCAGCTAGGTCATCACCCCATGGCATTCCTCTAAGGATGAAGAGCGACTCCATCAGTGGGCTGCTAAAAGAGCATCGCGTTTCTATATCCATTGTACAAATGAGCATTGAGTGGATGATCAGATCTTTGTATGGTTTTGCAGAGCAAGGAAAAGAAAATTTGTGCAAAAATTGATCATTTCTCAATAAATTGCTCTCAGTATTAAGATCTGCCAAGCATTATGAAAGAGCTCCAGAGGTGTGCAGGCTCAATCCACCAGGGCCAAAACTGCTACCACTGCGTTAACACTCTGTGAGGTAATCAAGTGTATTATATGTTGTGGTTGTGCAACCTCACCATATGATACTTACCAACCCCTTTAGAACCAGTAGGTTTCGTTTGTTAAACCTTAAGCTCAAACCTAGTTAGATGTGGCTCTGAGCAGCAATGCTCATTCAAATGAGCAAGTGTAAAGAATTTAAACAGCACCAAAACAATTGAATAAGAAATCGATGAGACACTCAAGTAATCTGACACCAATATATAAAAATAGACTGTATATTTATGTATTTTTAGACACAACAATGAAAAAGATCCACTGGATGGTTTCAGAGATACAGAATTTACAAGGTACAATAAATCAAAGTATTTAATTCAACCATGAACAAGCACTGGCAAATTCAACAAATTTGACATTTAGAAACGTTTTCACCAAAAAGCTGGACTAGTTGTACTGCAGTCATTTAGAGCGACTTTAAGTGGCCAACTCAAGTAGGGACAAACTTCAGTAGGGAGCCAGTCAGGGGGATCAAAAATGTTGTCAGAGGTAGGAGGAGCTACGACAGCAAACAAGATGGCCGCATAGTCTCCCGGCTCCGCCGACCTCCGTCTTTCGCTTGAAGATCCTGTCATTTATCCTGATATTCCGCCCCATATCCGTGTCTATGAACTAAACTGCAGTCCGATGGAGCAATCCCGAGACTTTTCCGACATTGTGGAGTGGAGTAATGTTGAGGTTTGACTCGAGGCCTAACCCAGTCTGGAAGCCGAGGTCTCGATTTCTGGTCCAGCCGGGTCCTAGTTGAACAACAGCGGACCGGTGAGGGCGGCAGGGTCCGGTCCATGGAACTTTCTACATCTTTTGGATTGCTTTGCTGCTGATCTGCTGCCTGGTCTCGTATCGAAGGTGAAGAGACGGGTGACGCCCGAGGCGGTGTGGCGGGGTCCCTGACCCGGAGGCCTAGCGTTCGCATCGCCGGTGCCTTTGGGTTGGGGACTTGGCACGCTCGAACGCATGTTGACGATCTGTCCCTCACGCTTCATCCCTGCTCCGCCTAATCTTCCCCCGGGGAGAGCGGCTCTCCGAGGAGATCACTATGCCTGATGTTATGCGAGACCCGGCGGAGCGGGCTGAGTGCGGCCCGTCATTGCGGTTAGTGCTGGCAGCCCTCAAGGCACTTCAGGTGACTATGGAGGCCCAGGTCTGGAAACTGATGTCAGCAGCAGATGGAATTAGGAGATCGGGACCGGACCCTGATTCGTCGCTCGGGACTCGGCGGCCTGCTCTACTCCCGATAGACACCCCAGCGATGCATTCAGACCCGGTGCATGGAGCTGTGTCTGCCCCTACAGAAGCGGAACTGATTGAACATGCTGAGATCGGTGTATCGACTATATGGTCGGAATCTTTGGCTTCGCTACCAGTAGAACATTTAACTGCTGTTCCCACTCTGGAAACTTTTGGTCGAGACTGTGAACTGTGTTGGATTGTGTTGCACCCCCTTCCCAGCTGGTTCATCAAGATGGCAGAGGGGACAGTGTCTGGCCTTGAAGTTGGTGAGGGGCATCGTTGGAACCGGCCATGTACTTTGGGGTTTGCCATCCTTTCTCCATGTAGCAGACTATATTTCGGCAACTTCTATGTATATTTTGACAATTTGTGGCTGGGGCTCTACTTACCAGAGGGAGTCAGTAAGTTTGATCGACGGGGTCAAGGCTGAGACTGTTGTTTTGGGTTTACTATTGTGGTTTCATCGGTAACGGGATTTGCTTTATTAGGTTAACAGAGACCGGGCGGGGTTTATAGTTTCCTCCGGTGTAATCTTCTATTGTGTTCTGCTCGATTGCATCAGCTTTGTGGGGGATTCTTTGTTAAGGCGGTGGGGGGGAGACCGGGAATGTGTACGATAAAGCCCTCCTCCATTTCTACTTTTAGTGTAGGGGTTTAGTTCTTCTTTTATATCTCTTTGTTCTTCCTATATTTCGGGTTTCAGTTATTTGGGGCGACAGGCACGCTGCTAGGGGAGTAGGCCGTAGTCATCTGCAGGGGAGCAGGGTGGGGGGTTGGGGGAGGGGATTTTTTGTTTTGCCTTTATTGTTTCTATGGCCTTTTTTCTCTTTCGTATCTTTCCTTTTGCCTTTTCTTTCGTTTCTTCCTTTTTCGGGTCAGCGTAGTGGGTCCACCCTTGTGTCTATTATCGATTTTTTCTTATCTGTGCCTATACTTTCTACAGTATATCAGTATCAATGGGCGGGCGCTTAACTGTTGCGAACTGTGATTGTATGCTTGTTTATCCTGAATTGTATGAATAAGCGCCACTGTTCTAAATGTGATCGATCTAACTTTGGAAGTCCTACTATTTTGCCCGCCCTTTATGCGACTCTGTGATATTGCATGGCACCTGATCCTTTCATTTTTATATTATAAAATGGAGCCTTTAGAATCCTGTCATTTGCTTGGTATGCTTAATAGCCAGTTTCAACCGAATTTGTGGTACCTTCGCTTCCCGGGCTGCCGAGTCGTGTCCTAACTGACTTGCTGTGATGACACTGATTAGCGGCCGGCCCTGGTGGTTGTAGGCCCATATTTGTACCTGGTTGAAATAACAATAAAGGTTTTCCAAAAAAAAAAAAATGCCGTCAGAAACAGTTACCTCAGCAGGTGAAGCAGGCTTCAGTCAATTCCAGGCACTTTTATCCGTTGCAGTGGTTTCCTCTGGAAGTGGTCCTGATGCAAGGGATGCTCAGGGACACTGTGGATATCATATGGTTGACGGGGGTCTTCCTGTGGCTACTCCTCGGTCGATGAAGAGGGAGAGGTGGACCTGGTCCCAGGGTCGATGTTCTTTGAAGTCCTCTTGGTGCTGGTAGAAGTCAAGTTGCTACTGGGCTACAAGTCTCCTGGTATCACGTTCACAGCCAAATCTTTCCGGGGTGGTAACTCACATTCTGTGCAACCAAGCTGCACTCCGATGGCTCTCTAGGGCTAGCCAAACTCAGGTATAACTTTAAGTGTTGGGCCCGGGTGCTTCAATGCTGCAGTTGGTGGCAAGGAGAAGGTTCTGGGATGCCAACTTGCTGCAGCAAACTTTACAGCTGTTGTGGCCCAGTGCAGTAAACAGGAGGTCAGGCAACTGCCCCATGTAGTCTCTTTGCTCTGGCTGGGCTCCAGAGATTACATTTCTCCATGAACAGGAATCAGCAGGCTTAGTCCTTCTTCTTTGCTAGCCACCAGGTTGATCACTTCCTGGGAAGTATGACATCTGGCTAACCCAGGATTCACCATTCTGCCCACTCCCAACATGGCAGAACCCCCCTCTCTGCATCCACAGCCACCTAGCCCAACCCAGAGATGTGGCGGTAGTTTATTGAGCCGCGACAGGCCCTGCAACTCGCTTCTCTGGTGATGCGACAGCAACCTTTGTGGCGGCGACACACTTCTCCGCCGATGCAACATGTTTCTCCGGCGATGCGTCGGCAAACAACTGTGGCGGCGACACAATTCTTCCATCGCGCTTCCAGCTCCCAGCAACATGCAGTCTCTAGAGGTCCTAAAAACAGCAGCAGGAACCTCTCTGCAGGTAGAATTCTTTGCAAGGAAATTCAGGGGAGCAGGTGGTGCCGTCCCTGAGACTTCAGAACAGGAGGCGAGCTCAGCTTTAAGCCCTTGGGATCTTTCTCAAGATGATAAAGAACACACAAAGTTCCTTTTCTCCTTTCCTTGGCGATAAGTAATTACTGCAGGCCAATCCCAAACAGCAAAGAGCACAGAGGCAATCTCCTCCTTCAGCTTTCTTGGTTTCTCTCCTTGGAAAAGGATTGTCTTGATTCCCAGAAGTGATCTAAAGTTCTGGGGTCTGGGCCCCTATATTTATACTACTAAATCCTGTGTTATCTGAAGGCAGAGAGTATCTGTACCTAGACAACACCAGTTCTGTCCTCCCTGGTGCAGCTTCCTGGCAGGAGGTGAAGACAACATTGTTGAAAGCAGACCTGGCCCAGGTAGCTGAAAGGAAATCTCCTCCCCCTACTGTCTATTTAGTGGAGAAGTGTGGCTCAATGGTTAGAGTTGCAGACCCTGATGCAGAGGTCTGGCCCGGGACCAGGGTTCAATACCCCGCCTCGGCGGGTCTTGGGCTCAATTTCCTCAGACCTGATCATTCTCGCCTCGGTGCCTATTCTAATCATGGGTCCCACTCTGCAACTCTGGGCAATAGTTTGCTTAATCTCCACAATGGCCCCACAATGCTCGGATGTCTGGCTCCACCTTGGGGGTGCCCAGGATTGGACATTTCACAGGGAAAAACCAGGAAGGGTTCCTAATCGGTATACGGACAGCGCTGGGACACTTCCGCTGGCGGTAGCTGTGCGCTTTACAAATACCGGCATTTACATTTCAATGTAGGCTCAGGCAAGTGAAAGGAAATCTCTTCCCCCTACTCTCTATTTAACCCAGGTCTATTCTGCCCAGCACTGACCCAGCAGACTGCTGGAGCCACAGCCCTCTCCAGCCCCCTGTCACTCAGAAACCAGTCATGTGATACACAAACCTACAGAGGCATACTGGATGGTTAGGCAAGAAAATACCTGCTTTCTAAAAGTGGTATTTTCAAACACAGAAGGCAAAAATAACCCACACTAAAATATGTATTCTAACATTCTGAGTTCAGGCATACTAAACTTGTTTTTCTACCTTGTTCCCTGGGTGAGTTGGGATTATAAGATGTTATAAACCAACTGCCCATTCTGGCCTATGGGAACAGGTAGCCCTGCAATAGTGAAAAACAAAATTGGCTGTAATTCACTATCATGGCATGCCACACACACCAGGGCATGTCCTACCTTACACATACAAGGCACCCTGCCCACAGGTGTACCTTGGGCCTACCTTAGGAGTGACTAACATGTAGAAAAGGGAAGATTTAGGGACTGGCAAGTGTGTGCACTTGCCAAGTCGACATGGCAGTCCCAGACTGTACACAGGCTCTGCAATGGCAGGCTATCCACATTTTACAAGCTGCTTCTGTGGGTGGCACAACCAGTGCTGCAAGCCCACCAGCAGCATTTGATTTACAGGCCCAGGGCACACATGGTGCACTGTACTAGGGTCTGACAAGTAAATCAAATAATCCAATCACGGAGTTACTAATCCATTACAACAATTTACAATTGGGAGCACTTGCACTTTGGCACTGAATAGCAGTGGCAAAGTGCCCAAAGCATCTAGACCAGCAAAAACATAAGAAAAACACAGAGGGCAACAGCAGAAAAATGGAAGGGAAGCCCACGCCAATGGTGCCAGGTCTAACAGTGGCATTGTGCAACTCTGTGTCGGATCCATCCTGCCCCAGATTGACTTAGGGGCCCCTACCTAGTCACCACCTCAGTTCGCTGACATTAGTTATTTTCATTCCACATCGTCCAACACTCCCTTAAACTCTGTCAGACCTGACTTTATTTTTCAAAATGCTTTAAGTGTAAAAGTAACATGATTCCCCCCTCCCCCTGCCTGCTGCAATATCAAAAGGGTTCAAGCCTTGCAAAGATTGCCACAGGCAAACATCAGTGACAGACCTTCACAAGGTTTGTCTCTGGTGTTTGGGCTCATTACACGACTCTGCATCATGCAACAAATGCGCTTGGATGAATCCAAAGGCCATCCTGAACCACGAAGTCAAGCTCTATGTTGCAGAACAATGCCAAAAGATCTGATCCCGCTCAAAGTTCAGGACACGGACACACTCTTGTTCCCAAAGCCAATCCTGTGACTGCTCTTCTTCCTTATTGAAGTCATGAGGTTAGTCTAAGAAGAAGGATAAGAAGTCAAATCATGGCTCTCCATCATCCCACCATTCCTGCCACAAGGCGTGGTGCAGGGCTTAGAGTAACTCTGAGTTGCGGTCTCCGACCTTGAAACTGATCCAGACTCTGGTCATGATTTCACCTATGTTCCCAGGTGATGTTAATGATGCCATCCTACAGATTTTAGGCACCGTACCAGATTCCTCTGGAGAGCCTTAGACTCTAAGGATCCAAGGGGCCTTCCAGTTGGTTATCTACTGGTAGATCTGACCACAACTGCAACTGTGCCCTTGGACGCTGCTTTGGGGTAAGCCCTGACATCTAAGATGATATCTACTCCTAGGCCCCGCACAGCAAAACAACCAATTTCTGAGCCTCAAATGTCGAGGCTGGCACCGACGACCACTGACTTTAAATGAGGAGCCTATAGTCCTTTCAGGCTCAGAAGTGAATTGGCTGTGACAACCACTGAAGATGCACCCATCTCATCCCCTAGCAATTTTAGATTTAGACACACTGCCACTACATAAAAATTTGCCTGATGTTGATGAATGTTCACAGGTTTATGATGAAAACCTATATTTAGACATCCAAAATGCAAGTGCACTCGATACCTCCCCGCACGCCAGTCTACACTCACCCACTCCTAGGGGTATGACCACAGAAGAGTCGGCCTCCTTAGTGATGGTGATCAGGAGGCAGCAGGGTCCCTTGCACTGCAGCTACCCACCACTGAGGTTAAGACAGATGTCCAGACAGTGGTCCTGCAGTCATAGCAGACCTCACAGGATCAAATGTTACCTTTTAATTAGGCTCTCACTGATACTGTGCTGGGGGGCGAAGCCAGGATCTTGTCCACTAATTAACAGGCAGATAGCAAGAAGACTCAGATCGGTTTTGGGAGATGCTACCTTTCTCCTATAACATCCCACACCAGAAAGTCTGGTAGGCCAGGCCTCACACAGAAGGCACAAACCCAGTGTGTTTCCAACCACACTGTCATACAAGAGAGTCAAAGCGCTTGGAGACATTAGCGAAACGTATGCTCTCCTCTGTGAGTGTTGCCCTATGTTCATTCAATTCTATCTGCCTCTTGGGTCGGTATTCACATGCATTGTGGGACATAGTAGTGGAATTCTTGCCAGCAGTCCTGGAGGACATCAGCAGATAAATTACGATGGCCAAGATGCAGGGACAAATGTAATTCCCTTGAGTCTGAACACTACTGATTTCTTGGGTAGGGCAATGTGGACCAGTTTGGTGCTTCAGCGCCACTGTTGAATTTGCTTCACAGGGTGGTTCTCAAGCGACGTACATATATCCTGAAGGACATGCCATTTGATTTGATGGCATATGTCTCTTCAGAGACAAGGCAGTCTCAGCTTTACAATGCTTCAAAGAGAGCAAGCCCACAGCATGCTCCCTTGGACTGGCAATTTCACCCTTTTTGAGGCTTCGGAAGTGTTTCAGAATAAGCAGACCTCCCAAATCTTTCGAGGTTGAGGTTGAGGACTAGCCACCAGCACCCAGGCCCCCAGGAGCAACAAACTACCCTATCCCCAACCCCTCCCTCCAAAGTCACAGCAAAACCAGTTTAATTTGTCCTTGGTGACACAAACGAAGTGGGATGTTGGATCACCTTTTACTTCCAAGGGCACCAGAGCATTACATCAGAACGATGAGTGCTCCACATCTTACAAAATAGATGCTCCCTCCATCCCTCTGGACATGCGTCCTAACCCACAGCACCTTCCAGGGAACCACTTGTCCATTCTGCGAGGGGGGGTTCAAACCCTACTATGGACAAGGGAGCCACAGAGAAGGTGCCGGCATAAGAAGTCAGAACTGGTTGTTACTCATGTTACTTCTTGGTGCTAAAGAAGGATGGAGGTCCCAGCCGGATCTTTGATTTTTGCCCTCTTAACTTCTTTCTCAGGAATCACACGAGTTCTGTCTGCCTTGGATACAGGAGCCTGGATGTTGGAGCTTGATCTTCAAAACACCTACTTCCACGTACCTGTCCTGCAGTCCCATAGGCGTTACCTGCTGTTTCAGGTAGCCCACAAGCATTTTCAGTTCTAAATGCTCCCTTTCAGCTTTACCAGTGCGTCTCAGGTGTTGGTGATGGACACTTCAGAGATTGGGAATACCAGTCTTTCTATATCTCAACAAATTGTTGCTAAAGGCAGGTTCACCTCAGACAGTTGTGGGCCACCTTCAGACAATGGCCAACCTGTTGTCATCGCTGAAGTTTTCCATCAATGTGGCAGAGTCACACCTAACCCTTTTTATTGGAAGACTTGTGGGAAAAGAGAGTAGTAAAACATTTGGTATTACCAACTGGATTCTCTGCATTTGTGGATTCCAAATGCAAGCCAGTGTGCAAGAAAGAAGACACAAAATGCCCTTTGAATCACGATAGTATGGGTAACCACAAATTCAGAGGTGTACTAGTAACCACTATTATTAGACTCTGAATCTTGTGTGAATTTCAGAAATACAAAGCTTTCCTTCATTACCGTATTTCATTCATTATATTTTACCTTCTGGATTGGTGTATAGTCTGTACACCATGAAAAATCATGGTAAGGAGCAGCTCAGATGTTTGTTTTGAGAATCTCGTGTGTTTGGAGAAACTACAAACCCTTATATATTGCAGTGACCAGAATGGTATGCCGGACGGATTAAGATATTGCTTTTGTAAATGAGCCATTGTGATGAGAAGTTACAGATGACAGCGTTATCACAAATAGCTCTTTTTCATGCTCAATTTAATTACATTTTTATTCCAACAGTTAGTTTCTTTGGAAAGATATTGAGGGACCTAGACAAATGACCCCTTGCTCAATTCAGAATTGGTTACTTTTCAGAAATATATAGCTTTCCATGATGGTTTCACACGTGCTTCAACCACAAATACTAGGAACAATGAACTACCTCTTAGAAAAATGTAAACGTGATATTAAAAGAACAGTTTTTAGATACAAGTTTACAACTCTGTTTGTGAAAACTGGGAAGATGTTGATCCTAGCTCACCAAACTTGAAGTTGAAGTAATTTTTAGAAAAGAAAACATTCACTTTCTTGCACATACCTTTTTTCCATTTCTCGTACAAAAACCAGAGTGTAATAATATTTTGACGATTTTCTTGAATCCATCTGGGGGCATCTACAAATCCTTGGTACCTTCAGAATCCCCAGGATGTTGCAACAAAGGTGCAAATTTGGAAAAGATAACTTTGTGGGAAAAAGTTATGAAGGTTTAAACACAAGCTACACCTATCATCCCAATAAAAGCTTAACACGAGGGGGTGCAGTCAAAAGATTAAAGTTAATTCATTGTTTTCATGCAATGGATGGCCCTGGGAGAGCTGTATCCACTTTCACTGAGTCTAGGTGTTACTATGACAAAACTCAATATCTATGATTACCTGGATTCTCATAAAAAGGTATTTAACCCATGAAGTTGAAGGCGATCAGAATTGCTATTGGAGCTCCCATGTTCTGCCATGCCACGCCTGTTGTGTGCATTCTTCACTTGCTCCCCTCAAAATTGCATTTCCTTTATGCCACTGTGTCTCATGCATCAGTCTTTGGCTCTGCCCTGTGTTTTCTGCAAAGGTGGGTCTTCAAATACACCTCTACCCATTCTCTGAGTTTAGTGATCCAGGGCTAGTTAAAATTAGAGTTTCGTACTGAGAGAATTAGTGTTCACTCCTTTGCTGTACGTTCTCTCATTCTTTGACTTCCTTCCTCTCTTCCTTTGGAAACGCTATTATTTGCTGTCTTTCTGGATCTAATTTAGATCTTGCTTTATGCACACTACCTAGATATCTATTCTCTCTGTATTATGGACATGACTAGTTTCTCAAATGCCAAGAAACCCTCTGGTGTGGTAGTGTGTTTTACACATAGCAGTTACCCTTGCATGATAGGGTAAGAATAAATTAATAATCTTTTGTAATGATTGCAATTTAGGTAACAAGATGCATGTCAGGGACATACAGACAAACCTCATACATCCGAGGGAGACTTGATTTTATGGGCCGTGAGTTATCTGGGCGTTATGAGCCATATGCATAGGCACTATCTTCAGGACATTTTTGATACCTAGCCTACTAATTAGAAATGCTAATAAATGGTGTGGCATTCTTGCTATCTGGAGATTTCAAAAACTGAAAACTTGGCAAATTGTTAAAGATCACTTTGATGGACTGCATTTGCAAGTCATCTAAAGGCTTATGTCCAGCCGTTTATATTCTGTACAAATGGAGGTGTAGACATTGTTGTCACCAGCTTCATTTGGAAACATTCTGTACAAGCGAGTAGCTCACAAGTGACAGAAGGCATTTGTTTAGTGTTTACACCAGACTGGGTCTCTTGACACTGCAATCCACAGTATCAGACACTTCGACTAAGGAGTGTAATCTCCAATATAGACACCACTATTAGTTAATGTATTCTCCAGTATTAGAAACCTCTACCAATGCATCTGATCCTCAGTATCACACACCGCCACCTCAGCTCTGTGTGAGTTTATACCTGAATATCTAACACTTATATGGATGTGTTTAATCCCCAGTGTTTTACAGTCCTATCAGTTCGTTGAATCTACAGTATCATGCATCCCTATCAGTGAGTTCAGCTCTCCACCACAGAGACATTCACAAATTAGATTAATCCCTGGTATCTGACATCTCTACAAATACATTTAATCCTCAGTATAACACACCTCTCCAGTGGGATAAACCCATATAATCAGACACCTTTATGAATTAATTTCATATTGAGTGTCAGATTTCACTTTCAGCGAGTTTAATCTCCAGTATTCTACACATCTGCCCCTGAGTTTAATCTCCAGCATTAGACACAGCTGTCAGTGTGTTTAATCTCCAGTATTCTACACATCTGCCCCTGAGTTTTAATCGCCAGCCTTTGACACATTTGCCCGAGAGTTTAATCTCCAGCATTAGACACAGTTGTTAGTATTTTTAATCTCCAGTATTAGACCCATATGAATATGCGATGTTACATCGCATGCGGTACAACGCATGCGAGTACAACGTGGTCGTTACAACGGCCATGTTGTTACAACGCATACCATTACAACGCAAGTCATTTCTACGACTTGCTGTAGAGGGCGCTCTGGATTTAGGGGTAATATAATTTACTATTCCAACTCCAGCCTGCGCAACAGTAGGGATAGTAAATTATACCATTCCTTACTTTAGAGCAGACCCTACAAGCAAGTCATAGAAAAGACTTGTAATGGTTAGTGTTGTAACAACATGGTCGTTGTAACAACCACGTTGTAATTGCATGTGTTGTACCGCATGCGATGTAAATGCTGCTTGCCAACACATATGCCAGTGAGTTTAATCTCTGGTTTTAGACACATCTACCCATGAGTTTAATGTCCAGTGTTAGACACATCTGCCCGTGAGTTTAATCTCCAGTAGTAAACACATCTGCCAGTGAGTTTAATCTCCAGTATTAGACACAGCTGCCAGTAAATTTAATCTCCAGTATTAGACACATATGCCAACGAGTTTAATTTTCAGTATTAGACACATTTGTCCGTGATTTTAAACTCCTAGTATTAGCCACAGCTGCCCGTGAGTTTAATCTCCAGTAGTAGACACACCTGCCCGTGAGTTTAATCTAGAGTATTATACACCTTAACCAACAAGTTTTTGGGGTTCTTTTTAAACCTGTCCCTTAATGTTTGTGGAAGGCTGCTTTGGTGATACAGCAATAATTGTACTATAGCCAGTGATCATAATGTGGTGCTATTAATTCAAACTGCGCTTCTTTCAGGATCTGGAGACATGGCTGTGTCTAACTCCATTGGCAGTAATGTATTTGACATCCTTGTGTGCCTTGGAGTTCCTTGGTTCTTACAGACTGTCGCTATTCAGAATGGTTCAGTGGTAAGTAGATGGATATATTTTGTTTTGTCCAACTATTTGCTAAGTAGTGATCACTAACACCTCCTCATTACGTGGTTCTTGTGCTTCATTACTCCGCTTACAAGCACAGAGAAGCACCTTCACCTCCACAGGTGGAGGCTAATGTGTGCATTGAGGAAATTACAGACGAGTCCATTGGAGTGTAAAGACCATTTTGAACATACGATGGGTTCAGTGCACAGGGAAATCAGTGTTCTGAAAGCAGCACTCTTTCCTGGTCCTTGCAAGAGTAGCTCATCCAGTCCAGGTTTTTTCTTTGCACAACACCCTCATCTTCAGACGCTAAGGAGGCAGTTTTGTCTATTACAGAATTTGAAATACAGCAGACTATCCCCTAGATGGAATCGAGGAAAACACAGGGTCCCAATTTGGGGATTCCAGTGGCTTGACTGCCTGGAGGATAACTGTCCTGAGAATGTTTCAAACCCAAAGTGTTTATGAATCCTCAATGGGTCTCTGGGCAAGCTGGGGGAAGTCAACCTCCATACCTCGAGTGGGAAATCCCTCCAACACGGCCCCATATCAAAATAAAAAATAGCACATACATATTTTACGAATCTAGGCATGATGATCATAACTGACTCTAGGCTGAACTGGAATCTTCGTGATGTCCCTCTACAGGCTGGGATACAGAGAGATCTTGATAGCTTGGCAAAACTCTCACTTAGACTTAATGTTGAAGAGGGCACCGCGGTCCAAGACACGGTCGCCCTCCCACATATCCTTTACACTATTCAATACTACCCCGATTTGCTTACCCAGACGTGTTGTTCAAATTCTACATTGTTCTCTAACATTTTTTATGGGCAGGCAGGAGGTAACACGTGGGTTGCATTTGCACAATGCATACAGGCAACATTTAAAGGTGTGTAAAGGTCCCCGATCTCCAATTCTAATACGGGCCATCCAAGCTTAATCCACTGAATGACTGGCCTTTCACTGATACTGAAGGCACTGCTGCGTGCAGTAAGTTACTTTTACTGAAACCATTTGAATTATACTCCCTACAATATGACGCCCGGTCCCACCTACACTACCTATGTTTACCAGGGTAACTAAAGAATGCTGGGAAGCAGAAGTAAGACATATCAGATGGCATGGAGGGACCCCCCCCCTCTGACATGGCATGTTCTTCAAACAAGTGGTAACACTAACTGGGTTTTTGTCATGGGGTCTCATAGGTACCCCCAAGGTTGGAGATGGTTGGGCAATTAAGCACATGATATCCTTTGAACAAATGACAGCTGACTCCCACTTCACAAGAGCCAATAGTTTGGGTATCTGTAGCTTCGACTCATCCTAGACACACACAGCGCCAGACCGGGAGCTTGAGTTCCACTCACTATGGGCAGATTGGGCACAAGGGGATGCCACAAGTCTATAGATCACTGATTGTTAATTCATCTGACCCCTTCCAGCATCTCAAAGATAGATTGGGAGAGGATTTGGGAGCTGTGGACAATAAAGACTGTGCTGAGGCAAAAATGGCCCTAGGCCATTTGTCGATTTCAGCTATGCTCGAGCTCATGTAATTTAAAGATCTGCACTGTGGATATTTTCATCCCTCTAGACTGCAGCGGATGGTCTGAGCCACGGCTGCTGCCTGCTGGCACTATAGGAATACAAAGGGCACATTTCTACATGTTATATGGGGTTGCTCAGTTGTTGCCTCATAATGGATTGGAATACATACGTGCCTGGAGAGAGTATTGGGGCAACAATTCACATTGGAACCTAGGGCGGCCCTGATGGGGATCATGGATGGCAGGGATAGAGGCTGTAATGCACAATTGTTGGTGGGATTGGGTGGCCCTGGCAAGGATGGTCATGCTTCCCCAGTGCCTGTCCGCACTTCAAAATATGTTCAGTGACATCCTGAAATCTACTTTTGATGTGTTAAACAGCTTGCTGGTCTCATTTTTGTGGGCTGTTGGATGCAACAGAGTAAAATTAGACATACTCAAATTGTATCTGGACTCCGGGAGACTTGGACTCCCGGATTTCAGACTTTACTATTTTGCGGGGCTGCTACAACATGCCGCGCAGTGGTGCGCTGACGGCAACAACATGGAAAAATCATTTTTGGCCGACTGGGGTAGCAGAGGGAATCTGTTGAGATAATTGATGATGGGCTTGCGGATCCCCAGGGAATGCCCACACATAGTCTGGAAAGTGTTAAGGTTCTGGGAACAAGCCATGATCCGGGTTGTCCATAGGGCACCATACACTACCTCACATCCATTACAATGTCTGTAGGGCTTTCGTCAGACCCAGTTGGTCATGGATATGACCAAATGGTACAAAGGGGGATGCACGGCAGCTGGGGACTTGTATGTAAATGTGACATTTCTGTCCTTTGAGGAGGCAAAGGAGTGGTTTCAAGTCCCGAGGGGCCACTTTCTACAATATGCAAAAATCTCAAGCCCTGCCCGCAAGATATGGACCTCATACCCGGACGAGCCGACAAAGTCCTGCACACTAGCTGGAAAGTGTCAAGGTCCGGGGAACAAGTCATGATCCGGGTTGTGCATAAGGTACCATACACTACCTCACTTCCATTACAATGGCTGTAGGGGTTTCGTCAGATCCAGTTGGTCATGGATATGACCAAATAGTTTGAAGGGGATGCACGACAGCTGGGGACTTGTTTGTGAATGGGACATTTCTGTCCTTTGAGGAGGTGAAAGAGTGGTTCCAAGTTCCGGGGGGCCACTTCCCACAATATGCAAAAATCTCAAGCACTACCTGCGCCACGAAATGTCACAAAAAGTGGTGCTCCGCAATGGGCCTTATCAATGAGGCCCAAGGTTTGGCTTAAGTGACTCATGTCTAATACCACACTGCATGTACTGGGCTAAGTGCAAAAGGAAAGTTAACACAGATGTGTGGTGTGGCATATACAAAACTGAGTGAAGAATCGCTACATGAGACAGGCTCCAATCATATGTATGTCAGTGGCCCTGTAGTTGGACTGTGTGCAATGGGCTCAGTTCAGGTGCACTCCAAAACAAAGGTCGTAGTGATGTCTTCAACATGCTCAGTTCAGGTGTACAAAAGGGGGTGGTGATGGGTGGAGCATCTGAACCAATCAAACACTCACACCCAGTCAACAGATCTGGGTTTAATCCATCACCGTTCTTTAGCCCACTCTGCCACCCCAGTTCAGACATGGCCATATGCAAATTAGTCTGACCCTGTGCCTCATGGGAACAGTCCAGCCCGAACTGCCAAGCCATGCCTTCCCTGGACCAGGCATGGCTTGGCAGTTCGGGCTGGACTGTTCCCATGAGGCACAGGGCCAGACTGATTTGCATATGGCCATGTCTGAACTGGGATGGCAGAGTGGGCTAAAGAACGATGATGGATTAAACCCAGATCTGTTGACTGGGTGTGAGTGTTTGATTGGTTCAGATGCTCCGTCCATCACTACCCCCTTTTGTACAGTTCAAGTGTACGGCAGTTGCCCTCGAGTTACAGTGGGCGCGGGCACCCACTTGCTATAGAGTCTTCCATTTCAAACTGAGCTCTCACATTTCCAGACTCCATGCGGGGGATTGTTCTAGGATTTTACTTTTGTATTCTAGTACTTAGAGTGCTAAATTTATAATGGATAAAGAAAACAAGTGACAGAATGCGAAGAAAAAACTGGCATGGACGAACTTCTCACACATGGAAAAGTGAATGTTGAAGGACTGGGTGTGGGTGGAAATAGCAACTGATATTTGAAGAAATAGAACCAATGGGGGAGCGTGACCAAGCCCCTTTTGCTGCTGCCGCATTTTTGTCGGAGTGGTCGTGCAGGCCTGCACCCCCTTCACCATGCTCTAGTAGGCCCCGCGGGGACAGGGCCCGCGGTGGGCCTCAACCAAAAAAGGCACTCATGGGAGGGTGCAGGTGGAATAGCGGGGGTTGAGCCGCTGCTTCCGCTGCCTGGTGGTGCTCAGTCCCCGCAAGACGGCTGGCTGATCTGGTGCCTCACCATTAGATGAGCGCTCCATTCACCTGGTGCCCTAAGCGAGATCCCTGGGTGGCTTCCACTCCATGGTGCTGCCTGCCTCGACGCCGACTCACCACTTGGACATTGAAAATCCTGAGGAGGGGCCCCACTCCCGCAGCGCGCACCTCATGCTGGACCTGTCATTGAAAGCTCCACCGCTGTCTGCCTCTCCCATGGTGGACTAAGGAGTGTGCTGCTATCTCACACAGTCTAGCGCCCTGTTCCGAGACATTAGCCTGGCCTGCTTTTTATTTTGTCTGGTCCGGCCCTGCCTGCAGAGCACCCTGATTAGCGTGGGCCTGCACCAATGGTAGTGTGAGCCTTCTTCCCCACCACACCTTCATACAGCGGCGGCAAGCGCTGCATCAGCTACAACAGGCACATCCTGTTGGCTGGTAACCCCCCACCTCTATAATTCGGTGGGGCCTGGCCTGCTGATGGGGTGCATTGTCCCACTGGCTCAACCGTTCTGATCGTCGTCCAACGCAATCGGCTCCTCCCTGAGACCACGTCAGCACGAGTTACGTGGCTTGACGTCAATATAGCCTCCATTACCCAACTCTGCAGCGGCATGGGCCGCAAGGACACTAAACAAAGACCCTGCCATTGGGAAAAATCTCTGAACAAAACCGCAACGACGACTCAAACATGGCAGAGAGTAACACAGCGCTGATGGGGCAGACGCTCTCACGGCGCAGACATCTGTTCTACTCCCGGAAACTAAGGTGGGCTTTCATGCACTCAATGGAAGATTTGATGTGCTGGACAAAAGCCTGGAAGACATGGGGGCCAAAATCCAATCACATGATCGGCATCTGGATGTGGCAGAAGCAAGGATTTCAGACATCGAAGATGGAATGGCGCAATCTCTCAAGCAGCTTAAACGAGTGAAGCACATTCTCAAAGACATTGCCATGAAGAACCAGGACCTCGAGGCGCGCAGTTGGCGCAATAATATTTGCATCCTAGGGGTACCGGAGATGACGTCGACAGCCACTTGGATCTTTTCATCGAACATGTACGGAAGGGAGTCCTTCACACCTGGTTTTGTGGTAGAACGCGCTCATCGCTCATTGGGCCCACAGCCGAATCCAGGCCCATCATTGCCCGCATAATGAACTTCTGACATCGGGACACTGCTCTGCGCCTTGCCAGAGAAAAGGGAGACACTGACTGGCAGGGCTCTAAAATGTTGCTATACCCAGATTTTACTCTTATGGTACAAGAGGCCCGCCGCAAGTTCAACAGGGTTAAGGCCTCGCTCAGAAACCTGAGGATGCGATAAGGCATGCTCTATCCTGCGAGACTGAAAGTCGATGTCAACAGCCGTGCAACAACCCCAAATGAAGCAGAGGAGCTTTGCCGCACCCTCAAGCAGAAGAACGTTTGCCCCAGAGGAGATGGAGACAGATATTCGCCCCAGGGTAGCGGCTCCAATGCCAGCATGGAACTGTTCTCCAGCTCGGGCACAGGCTGACAGACTCACCTTATTAGATACTGTTCAATTGCATTCCTAAATTGGGATAACTAAGTCCAGTTCATCTGTATGTTTTCAATGTATGCTTAACTGGCGTGGCTTCCCCCATGGTTTACACCTTTGATTTTTTTCTTGCTAGTTGTATATACCTTGTTGGGGTTTTAGTAACTGCAGCGTTAAGGTGATTGGTGGGTGGAGGGTGGAGGGTGGGGGGGGGGGGGTAATGTAGGATTATTCCACAATCTTTTAAACGATTTTGGTTTAGAGGTTCACATTTGGATACAGGCATGCTTGTTGGCGCAATTTGATTGTTTTCATTGTTGCTTTTACATGACATATGCGAGATACACCTATAATGGCGCAGTTGGGTAATGTAGAAGGTCCTTCGGGCTTATCCCTGATGACCTGGAATGTAAGGGGCCTAAAAGACAACTGTAAAAGAAGGCAGGTACTCCACTATCTCATTAGACACAACATAGATGTGGCTTATATACAGGAAACACACTTACCCCAGGCGGACCCACTCTGCTTTGCAGCCAGTTGGATCAGGATAAAAATAAACATATGCTAAATAGCCAATATGTCCTTTGTCCAGCCGGACAGGAATTTACTTTACTTTACAAATTGCAAACAATAGCAATAAATCTGAAGCAATGTCACGGGGGCACAGCCTGTGACCCAGAAGGAGCAAGACAAAACAACAATTTTTGTTTGTGAATATTATAAGTGCTAGAGCTCCGCAGGCAGACGCCGGGAGACTCGATCTTTTTAAAAAAACTTTTCAATCTGTTTTTATCTGTGTTACTTGAAGGATTATCTGTGTTGCTTCACCTACCTGATCTTACTTTTAAACAGCGTCCTACGCGACGGCTGCAATGACCCCTAGCACGCCTCCCCGGCGATTCACAGGCCACGCCCACTCTTGAAGGCCACGCCCCCCCCTGTGACTTCACTTAAAAGCGCGCGCGCTGTGCGCCGCCTCCAGAAGTGCTAGAGCTCCGCAGGCAGACGCCGGGAGACTCGATCTTTTAAAAAAAACTTTTCAATCTGTTTTTATCTGTGTTACTTGAAGGATTATCTGTGTTGCTTCACCTACCTGATCTTACTTTAAACAGCGTCCTACGCGACGGCTGCAACGACCCCTAGCACGCCTCCCCGGCGATTCACAGGCCACGCCCACTCTTGAAGGCCACGCCCCCCCCCCCCTGTGACTTCACTTAAAAGCGCGCGCGCTGTGCGCCGCCTCCAGAAGTGCTAGAGCTCCGCAGGCAGAGGCCGGGAGACTCGATCTTTTTAAAAAAACTTTTCAATCTGTTTTTATCTGTGTTACTTGAAGGATTATCTGTGTTGCTTCACCTACCTGATCTTACTTTTAAACAGCGTCCTACGCGACGGCTGCAACGACCCCTAGCAGGCCTCCCCGGCGATTCACAGGCCACGCCCACTCTTGAAGGCCACGCCCCCCCCCTGTGACTTCACTTAAAAGCGCGCGCGCTGTGCGCCGCCTCCAGAAGTGCTAGAGCTCCGCAGGCAGACGCCGGGAGACTCGATCTTTTTAAAAAACTTTTCAATCTGTTTTTATCTGTGTTACTTGAAGGATTATCTGTGTTGCTTCACCTACCTGATCTTACTTTTAAACAGCGTCCTACGCGACGGCTGCAACGACCCCTAGCACGCCTCCCCGGCGATTCACAGGCCACGCCCACTCTTGAAGGCCACGCCCCCCCCTGTGACTTCACTTAAAAGCGCGCGCGCTGTGCGCCGCCTCCAGAAGTGCTAGAGCTCCGCAGGCAGACGCCGGGAGACTCGATCTTTTAAAAAAAAACTTTTCAATCTGTTTTTATCTGTGTTACTTGAAGGATTATCTGTGTTGCTTCACCTACCTGATCTTACTTTTAAACAGCGTCCTATGCGACGGCTGCAACGACCCCTAGCACGCCTCCCCGGCGATTCACAGGCCACGCCCACTCTTGAAGGCCATGCCCCCCCCTGTGACTTCACTTAAAAGCGCGCGCGCTGTGCGCCGCCTCCAGAAGTGCTAGAGCTCCGCAGGCAGACGCCGGGAGACTCGATCTTTTTAAAAAAACTTTTCAATCTGTTTTTATCTGTGTTACTTGAAGGATTATCTGTGTTGCTTCACCTACCTGATCTTACTTTTAAACAGCGTCCTACGCGACGGCTGCAACGACCCCTAGCACGCCTCCCCGGCGATTCACAGGCCACGCCCACTCTTGAAGGCCACGCCCCCCCCCTGTGACTTCACTTAAAAGCGCGCGCGCTGTGCGCCGCCTCCAGAAGTGCTAGAGCTCCGCAGGCAGACGCCAGGAGACTCGATCTTTTTAAAAAAACTTTTCAATCTGTTTTTATCTGTGTTACTTGAAGGATTATCTGTGTTGCTTCACCTACCTGATCTTACTTTTAAACAGCCTCCTACGCGACGGCTGCAACGACCCCTAGCACGCCTCCCCGGCGATTCACGGGCCACGCCCACTCTTGAAGGCCACGCCCCCCCCTGCCCATATCATGTGTTGCCACCGGAAGCGCAGCGGACGAGCGCAGCGGGAGCGCCGTTTGCGCGCCGAAGGCGCGCCTAAGGCAAGCCCGTCTGCGCCCGTCCGCGGCAGACTGGGGCACGGGGCCAGATCCCCTGGTCCTCACCTCCCAGATAACCGATACGATAAAGAGGAGCTCCTCAACCTCCGCAACAAATACTCTAAAATATGTGAGCACAGCATTGATCTCAGTATACACAGTCCTACAAATCCCTGTGAACACTGTGGCTTCACCCTCAATAAGCAACCTAAAGCAAGCACTCCCAACGACAACGCCCTACCAGGACACAGTAGGAAAGTCAGTGGCGCACTGCTTAACTGTCGATCTCTCAAAAAACACAAACTAGAAGTATTCGACCTTATAACAGACAACAAATGGGACATACTATGCCTCACTGAAACTTGGCTGGACGAGGACTCAGACCCTGAAGTCAGGGAGGCCCTTCCCCCTGGCTATGCAATTTGCAGGCAGGATAGACCTAAGGGAAGGGGAGGTGGCATTGCCATAATTTATAGAGTGAATATGACATGCACACTCGAACCAGCTAATATAAAAGATAGCGAAACTGGAGCTTTCTCCATAGGTATCGACAACAACACGGTTATCAAAGGCCTATTAATCTATAGACCCCCGGGAGGTAGCAGAAACTTCGCGGAAAGTCTCATCCAGAACGCTACCCCATCGGCCATGAGATACAGGAAGTTCCTTGTATTAGGTGATCTTAATCTCCACTTCGAAGACCTCAACAACCCAGCTGCTCAAGAATTGCGTCAAGAGCTGCAAACCATACAATTAGAAACAGCCTCCTTCCTCCCGACCCATCGACAGGGGCACCAACTTGACCCCATCTTTAGCAATTTGGAGGATCTGAAGCAGGACCCTCCCATTCCTTTGCTGTGGACCGACCACTTCCTAGTCCCCTTTCACCTCCTAGTCAAGACTCACTGCAAACAAGCCCACCATAGTGCTAATAAACAACAAAGGAAATGGGCCCGTTTTTCCATGGACTCTTTTGAACATCACTTCCTACTGAATGGTTCCCCCACAGACTTAGGAATTGATGTTGACAAGGCTTGCACGGCCCTGGACGGACACATCACTAAAGCCCTAAACATCACTGCCCCATGGGCCAATAAGGGCCCGGAGCGACAAACCAAAACTGCACCTTGGTTCAGCACAGCTCTCAGAGAAACCAAGGCAGCCTGCAAGAGGCTGGAACGCGCCTGGAGAAAGAACTATCTACCAGAGGCAAGAGATGTGTACAAAGCTAGCATAAAAAAATACCACTTCCAAATTAGGAAAACCAAAGCGACCTTCTACGCTGACCGTATAGATAGTGCTAACTGCTCATCCAAGGAGCTCTTTAGGATCTATAAAGAGATCACTACACCTCCCCCCTCTTTAGAGCAGGCCGATACATCAGTACAATCTTGTAACGCCATTGCGGAATTTTTTCACAAAAAAGTACGTGACATCTACACCAGTTTCCCTGAAGACGCCAGAACTGGCTCCAACCTTCTACCCCCTCAGGAAGAAGCGACTTGGAAGGCAAAGATCGAAGACTGCCTTACAGTATACCAAGTTCCGACAGAGGACCTATTGATAGCCACTGCTAAAGGAATCAAATCAGGCTCCCCTCACGATCCTGCCCCTGCCAAATTCCTGGCCAGTGCCATGAGTCTTCTGGCACCGTATGTGGGCCATATATTGTCTACCTCTTTTAACACTGGCAAGGTCCCACACGGGTGGAAACAGGCAGTCGTACTGCCTCTTAAGAAAAAACCCCATATCAGTGCGTCCCAGCTTAGCAACCTGCGCCCCATTTCGCTCCTACCCTTCTTCTCGAAACTGGCGGAAAAGCTGGTCAACCAACAACTCTCAGCACACATAGAGTCTAGAGGCCTCCTGCATACCAACCAGTCGGGCTTCCGGGCCCGCCACTCCACAGAATCAGCTCTCCTTTTTTCGACTGAGGCACTGAGGAAGCACATGGACGCCGGGCACGTGGCAGCATTAGTTCTCCTGGACCTCAGCGCAGCCTTCGACACTGTAGCACATCATACGCTGCTACAGTGTCTGAAGAAAGGAGGGGTGACAGGCACGGCCTGGTTATGGCTGGAATCTTTTCTTACTAACCGTAGCTTCTCGGTGGAGCAAGGAGGAGCACGCTCTGACACCTTTGACCTCGGTCAAGGAGTGCCTCAGGGATCTAGCCTCAGTCCAACCCTTTTCAATTTGTATGTCACCCCCGTGGCTACCACTGCGGAGCGCTACGGGGTGGAAGTAGTGACATACGCAGACGACACTCAGCTGGTGGTCGCTCTGACCCAACCGGCTGAACAAGCCGCCGCGAACTTCTCATCATGTCTCCAAGAGCTCGCTGGATGGATGGCGAAGAACTGCCTCCGTCTGAACGGAGACAAGACTGAGGTGCTAATTGTAGGAAAACCCCCCTCAGTCTGGTCGTCTGCCTGGTGGCCACAGACCCTGGGGCCTCTCCCTACCCCCAGTGATCAGGTCAAGAACCTTGGAGTATGGGTGGACTCAAAACTTAACTACGACTACCACACCAGACGGGTAGCTGGTACGTGCTTTTCTATTCTACGGAAACTCCGTAAGACCCTGGACCTGCTCCCAGAATCCTCAAGGAAGACCCTGGTCCACGCTCTTGTCACTTCGAGACTGGACTATGGCAATGCCTTGTATCTAGGCGCCAACGCCACTAGTCGGCGTCGACTGCAGACAATCCAGAATGCTGCCGCCCGCCTGGTCCTCCGGCTGCCCAGACGAGCCGCCTCAAAAAAATCTTTACAAATACTCCATTGGCTTCCGATCAATGAAAGGATCGACTTCAAGGTCCTATGTATTGGTCACAGGATCGTACATGGCAAGGGCCCTGCCTTCCTTCGGAACCTCCTCTGCCCCTACACGCCAACCAGACAACTCCGCTCATTAGGAGCAGGCCTCCTAGCTGTCCCCAGACACAAGAGAGCCAGAATGGGGGGGAGATCCTTTTGTTCTTTGGCGGCACATAAATGGAACTCTCTTCCCCTGAGCCTAAGATTGGAAACATCGGAGCTCATCTTCCGCAGGAAACTTAAAACATTCCTCTTTCCTAAAGAATAGCCCCGCTTTTGTCTTACTGACTGAGCAACTAGTTCTTCTGACAGCGCGGGGACACACTGACAGTGTAACCAGGCGCTATACAAACTCAGAAATAAATATAAGAACATATGGTACAAAGGTGTCGACGTTTCGATGCCAGACCTCAGGCGGGTGCTGCGGGAATCGCCTGATCAAGCGATCCTGCTTCCGGCACTGCTCAACGGGCCGCGATTCCGACAGCATCGTTAACAGAAGCGGGTGAAATGCACACCTGATACCCCTGGTATGAAAGGCAAACATGGTTTATAAAATTGTCCTGAAGATGATGCCATGTATCTGAGGTCTGCCATTGAAACGTCAACACCTTTGTACCATATGTTCTTATAATATTCACAAACGCTCTGTACAATGGTACCTTAAAGCAATCAAGTCTGTGCACTGAATTCTAGTATGCAGACCGTCTTGTTTGCACTTGCTTGAAAATTGTTGTTTTGTCTTGCTCCTTGTGGGTCATAGGCTGTGCCCCCTTGACATTACTTCAGATTTATTGCTATTGTTTGCAATTTGTAAAATAAATCGCTGTACGGCTGGACAAAGGACATATTGGCTATCTAGGGTATGTTTATTTTTACCCTGATCTTTCGAATAATAGGGTCTAGTGTCTTTTGTAATAATCGAACGCTCAAGTTCCCTAGTGTATTACCTTTGGGTTCCCTTGTTTCCTCAAAACAGTTTGCAGCCAGTTGGGGCACACACCGCTATTTCGCTAACTGCAGTAACTATGCTAGGGGTGTGGCCATACTCATTCACAAACCAGTCCCCTTTAGCCTGGACACCGTCGTCAGAGACAAGGAAGGCAGATACGTTCTTGTCACGGGATCACTCAAGGGACATAAAGTGGCATTGGCATGTGTCTATGCTCCGAACACTGATTCACCTGAATTTTACCACGCATTACAAGAGCAGCTGCTAAAACTCGACCCCTGCCGCTTCCTGATCGAGGGGGATTTTTCAGTGGCGTAGCTAGGGGGAGGGGGGGCGGTCTGCACAATTTTAGGGGTGGGGGCATTTACAAGGTGTGCTTGCTCTTCCCACGGGGGCCACGTAGCACTGGCGGCGACCTTTATAATTTATTTGGGGACACGCAAATTCTATAATAAAATAAAATAAAATAAATTATAAAGGCCGCCGCCTGTGCCGTGCGGCCCCCGTGTGAAGAGCAAGTGCACCTTGTAAATGCTGCCCGCAGTGCAGCATGCGCGTCTTACCCCGTTTGTGGTGGTTGTCGGTGGATCGAATCCCGTCCCAGGGCCGTCAATCTTGTGGCGCGCAAAAAGCGCTACCAATGACGGCCCTGGGCATAATATTTGGCCAGCCCTCGCGCAAGTCACGTGCTCCACCACCACGCACGCCTCTCAGGAGCAGCCGCAAGCATGCCTATCACTGGAGGCGGGCCGGACCCGGGCGGCAAACTCAAATTGCCGCAGCCGGGGCCCGCTGTTACTCACGGGCCCCAGACATCAGCCCGAGCAATTGATTTATGCCGATGTGGCGAGCAATCTTCGGTAGTTTTCCCAGTAGACATATCGACCACCATGGGTTAGAGTTTGCCGCTTTATGTCGGTGCTTAACAGAATCGGTTCTTCCACTCCCTGGTGAAGAAAGAATGAAGACCTGAATACCAGGCTCTCAGTACTGGTCCTGTCCCACCCCAGACCGGGCGCGGCTTCCACCAGCCAGCGTGGTAGTTACCAGCGTGGGTGTTTTCCTGCATTCGGCGACACATGAGTATGTGATTCATGATGAAAAATATACAAGACAAACGTAAAAGTTTACTCAGATCGAAGACATCCAATGAATAAACACAAACGCAAAAGCATTGACGGTACCTAGGCAAACTTTAAGCCAAATGTGCAATGTTGTGTTTTTTTTAAGCTTGGGCGAATTTTGCAAATTTGCGATCCACAAATTTGCGGATTTGTGAATTTGCGATCCGCTAAATTCGCGAATGTGCGAATTTGCGGATTTTTTGATTTTTGCGTGTTCTGCGGGGCGCTTTGCGTGTTCGCGGGGCGTTTTGGCATGTTCGCGCGTGTTTGCGGGTTTTTTTTGGGGCGAGACCGTGATGCGCCCTCTGGTTCATCACTGCCACCCTCTCGTTTTTTATGCCCTTCTGCCCTCTGTACCACTCGTTTTTGTGCCTTTCTGCCCTCTGCCCCACTCGTGTTTGTGCCCTTTTGCCCTCTGACCCACTCGTTTTTGTGCTCTTCTGCCCTCTGCCCAACTCGTTTTTGTGGTCTTCTGCCCTCTGCCCCACTCGTTTCTGCCCTCTGTCCCACTCTTTTTTGTGCTCTTCTGCCCTCTGCCCCACTCGTTTTTGTCCCCTTCTGCCCTCTGCCCCACTCGTTTCTGTGCCCTTCTGCCCTCTGCCCCACTCGTTTTTTGTCCCCTTCTGCCCTCTGTCCCACTTTGTGCCCGTCTGCCCTCTGCCCCACTTAGAATGGCGCCGGCAAGCTGCCAGCGCCATTCTAAAATAGCTACAAAGTCAGCTTTAACAGGAAGCACTAATAGATAAAGTAAAGCAGGTGCTCAAGTTGAAGGGCAAATTAAGTTATACAATCATTAATCACCCCAAGTTTGGGGTGATTAATGATTGTGTAACTGAATTTGACCTTCAACTCGAGCACCTGCTTTACTTTATCTATTAGTGCTTCCTGTTGAAGCTGACTTTTGTAACTATTTTAGAACGGCTCTGGCAGCTTACTGGCGCCATTCTAAAATAGTTACAAAAGTCAGCTTCAACTTTATGTTGGCGTGTACTGTGTGTGAGATGGCACGTGATTTATGAAAGCAAACGGAGCGCCATATGGACCACCACAGGCCATGCCCCAGCCACTTGCCTGGATTCATATTCAACTGTTTGCATGAGGATTGTGACAAAGAACGCCGTGATGTTGAGCTGGATGTCTACTGTCTGTTTAATGGAGTCTCTGAAGCGCTACACCTGCTGTGCCTTCACTGCTTTTAAAGCGGGAGTCGGCCGGCAGCAGGGCCTTCTCAGCAACTAAAAGCGAGTCAGGCACATTTACTCATACGAGCTCACATTCTGCGAAAGTGCACAGCAAGCGAGCATAAGCGCAGCAGGGGGTGGAGAGTGGTCTAAGTTTGTCTCCCAAGAGTTCTATTTACAAAATTGGAGGAAAATTGTGCTTTTAATAACACTTTTTCCATCATATTCTTTCTGAGATGCCATACCTTTTAAAGCACAGTAGATAATAGACTTAGCAGATCCAGTGACCTACCGACCAAAAAAACTTCTGCTTTTGAGGAACAACATTGCTGTCTGAAATCACCTTATCCAGGCCAATATTCTGTTTTATTTCACCTAAACACAGGTGCAGCCTTGTCATTTTAAAGGAAATACTAGATAACAGAATACTGTGTGTCAGCGCAAAGGACATTTTTCTGTCACAAAATCTTCAACAAAATAATGGCAAAAATATATACAGTCTGTTATACATTATCAAGAGCTGCTATTGTTAAAACCAATGTTTCAAGGAATGAGCCTTACCAGTTTTGTAAAAAAAAAGTTTCAAAAATATACGAAAGAGAGATTGAATGTTCTTCACAATAATTCCATGATATACATATTTGGATTTGTGTGACTGTGTGAATTGGAGCCATAAACAGACATGACTTCCACGCAATGACACACTTACTGAAATAAAAGAGTAGTTAAAACTCAGACTGATATGTAAGAAGGGGACTCATTACATTAAGTGTATTGAATACTGTAATGAGCAGGATTTTAAAATGGCTGCGCCCAACTGTAGAATTGTTCTGACTCTGCGCAAGTGGTGGGTTGGGACATAGGCCGTTCGGCACATAGGTCAAAGCAATGATAGATGGTCCCAGACTTTAACAGGGTGTGACACTAACACAAACCTCAATTCCTCAGGCCTATAACATAAAATCATTAGTCAGCTGACTCACGGACTCCGGCTGCCGCAGTGAGCATGTGCATGATACTAGGATTGCTGGGCAAGCCACAGGAGAGCCTGTGAGACACACGTAGCAGTAACAGTCAGGCAGGCTAACAAATATGTTTAAAAGTATTTCAAAAAATCACACCAGTATAATTAAACAAGTGGCCCGGAGTGCTGTGCGCAGCCCTCTAAAACTGCGAGTTCAGATAGTTAACACTTACTTGCACTAGTTAATAGACCAATGTAAAACTAGCATTCCAATGATACATGTGAGAAATATCTGTGCCCGAAATTTGACAATGAAGTGAGATTCCAAATTCGAGTCGAGACTTTACCGCACACAATCACAGGACTGTGGATGCAAGGGGCGGCAATCTGAGGGATAGCCCCGGGCGCCACAAGCTCTAGCTACGCCTCTGATTTTAATCTACTCCTTAACTCCACACTAGATAGTACTGCCTCCACCCCAGACACTAAACCACACTCCCAACGCGCTCTCACTGCCCTATGTGACCAGCTTTCCCTAATTGACATCTGGTGGCAGCGCCATCCCACCCTCACTGACTACACACATTACGCTGGACAGCACAACCCCTGGACGAGAATAGATTACTGTATAGTGTCCCTGGCTGTCTCCAATTGTTTTCAGATTCTTGAGACGCTCCTTAGAACCTACTCGGACCATTCGCCGCTTCAGCTTCGTCTGAAAATTCCACGCCCGGAGGGGTATGAACGCCAATGGCGCTTCCCTAGACGATGATTTATTTAAAGAAGAGGTGCGCCAAGTGATTGAAGATTATTTTGCCGTAAAGACTAGGTCGGTTCACTCCTATGCAGTCCTGTGGGAGGGCTTTAAGGCATACATACAGGGAGTATGCATAGCCAAGCATTCCGGGGTGCTGAAAAGCCTAGGCACCACCATTTCCAGTATTGAACAGGAACTCGCTGTCCTATACGACGCCATACTGCACTCCTTGACCCCAGATGCATCTGGCCGGCAGTTGGCCCTACTGATCGAATACCACAACGCGGCGGACCGTGAGATTCTTTACTTGGGTAAATCCCAAACAGCTAGACGGTACGGGGAGGGCGAGAGACCAGGCAGGGTGCTGGCGCAGATGTTGAGGCTTCCCTACAGCAAAGCTTGCATCACTGAGATACACTTCCACTTTGGAACTCCGCGAGGAATTCTTAGAAAACGTCAATGCTTTGTACTCTACTAAGACGGGAAGCGACCTTTCGGCTCAGGGGGTGTATTTGTCGGAAATAGCTTTAGAGTATCTGGAAAAAGATATGCAAGACTTCCTTGCCAAACTGATAACGGAATCCTCGCCGAACTGATAATGGAATCCGAGTTCCATGGAGCAATTGCTACCCTCCGCTGCTCCTCAGCCCCCGGCCTTGACGGCTTCACTGGGGACTTTTATAAAACATATACAGATTTATTGGCCCCGCAACTGATTGAGGTATATGCAGAGGCCCTTGAAAATCATATGCTGCCCCCTACGCTCAGAGAGGCAGCCGTGATCCTTCTTCCCAAACATGGAAAAGAACCAACGTTGTGTGGTTCGTATAGGCCCCTGCCCCTCTCAAACCTGGACTATAAAATATTAGCCAAAATAGTGGCCAATCGCCTTTCCCAGCTGACGGAATTCATCATTTCCCCGGCTCAATCTGGGGTTGTTCCCCACCGATCCACTTCTTTAAATCTTAGAGCTTGTTGTGTTGCTTACTTTATGCTCTGTTCCTTTAACATCACTCATTCTAGTTATGTCATCATTGATGTAGAATGTTATACATGTCATAGCTATGTGCATCCTTTGTATGTGTCAGTTATTCTTGAATGCTGATCTTGCTGGATTACTTGTACCATGCTCTTCGACTGAATAAAGGATCTTCCTTAATTATTGGACTGATCATCTTCATTTCACTGGCGACGGGATTCGAAGAGCAGAACCTACGCGGAATATTCCTTTTACCTGCTTTGAATATTTTTTTTTTTTGGAGGAAAGGACATTTACCTTTCAACAGACAAGGAAGGATTTTGCTGGCATTACTTCTCAACAGACAAGGAAGGATTTTGCTGTTGGTGAATATACCATTTATTACTGACTTGTATGATTTGACCTTCGTGTGCTTGAGCCTGTTATTGAACTTATTAAACTCCTTAAAATATTCTACGTTGAATTTGGCAAGCGCTTCTATATTTTGGATTATTGCCTTTTAAAAAAATTTATAAGGAGAACTTTACAGCGACCGGACTTTGAATAGGAGTGGAATTATTGATTTTATGTGACTTTGATACTGGGGTGGCGAAGGATACGGAACATTTTGCCTTTGCCGTTGTACCAACCACGCGTCACAGCTCGTAATCATTTCTGCTCGCTCAACAGCTCGCACCATTCTTTTTTAAAAGTAATCACCTTGTGTCTGTTCTCCGTGTTGCCGTCAGCTTCTTCCTTCGGATTCCACCTTCGAAGAACAGAATGCTACGCTCTGACGTCTAATGCTCTGTTTTGCATTCTGGGACATTTGCGTGTGACGTCGGACGCTCCGTTGCATTGTGGGACTATTGCGTGTGACGTAACACGTTGGCGGCCATCTTAAGTAAACTGGAAGTCAAGGAAAGTACGAAGTCCTTCGTGAGAGACTTAAAAGGGGGAGTTTTACGATCGGAAAGAAAGTGACATCCTTGTTCATCTGCGCAGTGCCATCAGCGGTGATTCGCACACCTTCCTCACTCTCATCAGCAAGTTACTATCTACGGTGATTCGCACACCTTTTCATTTTATTATTTTCCTTGCATTATTTATTCAGGCAGTTTTTAATAACTTAAATGAGCATTTAACACTGTTTTACAGTTATAAGCATTTCATGTATTTTGGCATTAGTTCCTTTTGCTATTGATATTTAAGTACTGTATCCAGCATTTTTATTTTTGATTGAATTGTCTAGGTTTCACATTTTAGAATGACTCAACCTAATTATAATATTAGTCCTCCTCAGGCATTTTGGGTTTCAGGTAACGAACCACCACTTAAATGGTTGGAGTGGAAACCATATTTCTGCAACTATATAGATGCCTTAGATGAGGATGGAAAAATGTCTCATGCTCAAAAGAAGAGACTTCTCCTTCATTCCTTAGGTCCTGTAGGACTAAAAGTATACGAAACCATGACTAAACCCTCTTTTCCTGGAGACTTAAATGTTTATATGTTAACGCTTTTACATTTAGACACTTATTTTGCTCCTAAAGTGTGTATTGGCGTAACGAGGTATAAGTTTTTCTCCAGGAAACAGACTAAAGAGGAAAACATTGACCATTTTCTTGCTGATTTGAAGAAATTGTCTTTGGATTGCAAATTTGGTGTTCTACAAGAAGAGTTAATTAGAGATCAAATTGTTATGCATTCCTATAATACATCCATACAAGATAGGTTATGGATAAATGGAGATTCTCCTTTAGATGATATTCTTGCCATTGCACGCAAAGCAGAAATGTCTGGCAGATGCGCTAATGTGATAAAGAAGGATAATAGTGCAATGTCTAATGATGTAGTTTGCAAAGTTAATGCTACTGATAAAAAAAGGTATAACTACGGTTCTAGGCAGTCTTTTAGTTCTAACAACAAATTTCCTTCAACTAAACTTAAATGTTACAGATGTAACAGTTTAGACCATTTGGCTGACTTCAAAAGTTGTCCTGGGTTAAAAACCAAATGCGCTAGTTGTGGTTTGAAAGGTCACTTAACGAAAGCATGTAATAGAAAAAAGAGAAGTAAAGTAAATTTCGTAAATGACATTGATGAAGAAGAGAATTTTGAAAATGATGTTGAGGACAATCTTGTGATGAATGTTCATGATAAATTAGTGCTAAGAATAAGAGATGAGGATATGGTTAACAAACCTATTTGTACAATGAGTATTGGTGGTGTAATTGTAAAAATTTATGCCGATTCGGGCTCGCCTTATACCATTGTTAATGAAGACATGTGGAAATCTTCATTTATTCAACATGTGGGGGAGAGATTATTACCATCGGATATCCACCCTGAAGGTTATTTAGGAGACCCTATTTCCATCTTGGGTTTCCGCTGGTTTGTTTTCAGGTTCAAAGACAGGGAGTGTAGAGGGAAACTGTACATCTCGAAGAAAGGACCACCTGTTTTAGGATGGTTCGACCTAAAACAACTCCACATCATCTTAGATCCTAATAGTAAAGAACAAGTCCTAGTAGTTGATGATTGTTCTATTGTTACGGATAGCATTTTAAAGAAATTTCCAAAAGTTTTTAGTAAAACTTTGGGGAATTTAGTTGGTTTTGAACATAAAATCATACTAAAGGATGATGCCTGTCCAAAGGTGCACAAGTGTAGAAATGTGCCTATCTTAGTGAGAGATGAAGTCAGTAAAGAACTGGACAAACTTGTGTCTACTGACATCATAGAACCTATTGAGGCGAGTGAATGGGTTTCGCCAATTGTCGTCGCAAGACGTAGCAACGGAAAAATCAGGTTGTGTGTAGACCTAAGGTATTTAAATAACAACATAGTGGTTGATAAATTCCCACTTCCCAAAATCAATGAGATGGTTTCTAGTGTTGGTAATGCCCAATGGTTTTCTACCATAGACCTGTCATCTGCATACCACCAGATTTCCTTATGCCCTGATTCAATGAAGTTTACGTCCTTCGTGACACCTTTTGGTTGCTTCCGTTATAAACGCATGCCATTTGGCTTAGCCTCAGCGGCTGCTGTTTTTCAACGACTTATGTACCAATTATTTAAGGGAGAAAAAGGTGTCAGATTTTTTCAGGACGATATTCTGGTTTTCGGGGATGATGAAAATGAACATTTATCAAGGCTACATAAAGTTTTGAATATTCTTGAAAGCAAAGGCCTTACTATTGAACATTCAAAATGTAAATTTGCTCAGAAAAGTGTAACTTATCTAGGCCATATCATTGACGCTGAAGGGGTTAAACCAAAACCCTCTTTGGTTTCAGCAATATCTGAAGCCCCTGTTCCTACAAGTAAGGATGACATCAAGTCATTCTTAGGGATGGCTGAGTTTTGCTCTAAATATGTTCCTAATTTTGCGAGTGTCTCATTTAACATTCGCCAACTGTTAAAAAAGGGTGTGAAGTTTGAATGGTCTAAATCTTGTAATGAAGACTTCATGAATATCAAAAACGCTATTGCCCAAACCACTGCTCTACACAGTTTTGATCCATCTTTAGACAATGTAATTACTACTGATGCAAGTAACAAGGGTCTAGGAGCTGTTTTGGTGCAAATAAATGAGAAGGGGAAGGAAAATGTAATAGCCTATGCCTCAAGATCTCTTTCTCCTTGTGAGGAAAAGTATCCTATTATAGAAAGGGAGGCCTTAGCCTGTGCTTGGGCACTGGATCATTTCAAATCTTTCGTATGGGGTAAAATGTGTTTATTACGCAGCGACCACAAGCCATTGGTAAAAATTTTGACTACCGAAGGGGTTATCAATGCTTCTGCTCGCCTGGCTAGAATTTCTATGAGACTACAGAACTTCATTTACAAGATTGTTTATGTGCCGGGCAAAAGCAATGTCCTTGCAGATTTTCTATCAAGGATGCCTGTAATGCTAGAGGAGGTTGATAATAATGAGTGGAATGAATTACAAATAGCATATGTTCATGATGAAGGCCTATCAGCTTTCAGCAAAGAAGAATGGAATAATGAGTATTTGCTTGATGAATGTTTACCAAAGGTAATTTCTTACACTATTGAAGGTTGGCCAGATAAAAAAGATATGTTGGACGATATGCTTAGACCTTTTTGGGAAGTCAGGTCTGAACTCTCTGTTGCTCACGAGACTTTGTTAAGGGGTGAAAAAATAGTTCCTCCTGGTGGTTTGCGTGAAGGGATCATTGAACTTTGCCATGAGGGTCACCCCGGGATTGTGAGATCCAAATCTTTGGTAAAGAATTTATTCTGGTGGCCTGGTTGTGATTCTCAAATAGAAAAGATTGTTAGAGATTGTGTCATTTGTGCTTCTGCAGACAAAACCCTTCGTACCCTTCGCCCTCCTATGTTGGAGTGTTCTCCTCCTGAATCTACTTGGGAATCTGTCGCTGTGGATATTATGGGTCCTATTCAAGATCAAGATGGTTCTAATCGGTATTTGATAGTCATTATTGATTTGTTTTCGAAATGGCCGGTTGTTAAGGTTGTAGAGAGAGCAGATACTGATTCTGTTTTAAGTTTCTTGGATGAAACTTTTGTTACGGAGGGTATTCCTTCTTGCATTCTCACCGATAATGGTGTTCAGTTCTTATCTGTTAAGGCGAAAAGATATTTCAGTAAACTTGGTATTAGACATAGAACCACTTCCCTCTATAATCCTAGTGGCAATGGAGTAGTAGAACGTTTTAACAGGGTTTTGAAAAATACTATTCAACTTTCCATTAGCAATAATTTGGATTGGCCAACTCAAGTTGGGAAAGTTGTTTGGAATTATCGTATTACTGTAAATGATTCAACTGGTGTTTCCCCATTTGTCTTAATGAAAGGTAGGAAACCACGTTCTAAAAGCATCCCTACTTGGTTGTTTTCTGGTGGAATTGAGCCTTACTCTAATGATCTGGTTAAAGCACGTTTGGTACAGGTCCATGACAAAAGTAAAAAGTATCACGATTTGAGACATGGATCTAAAGAGGTCAAGATAAGTATTGGTGATTGGATTCGAATTAAAAAACCTTTTAAGGTACAAAAAGGCGAATCTACTTTTTCTGAACCTTTTCAAGTAATGGAAGTTTTAAAGAATTCTGTTAAACTTAGCAATGGGAAAGTCTGGAATTTAAGTAGAGTTGCCAGATGTAGTCCTAATTGTACTTCTAATCCTGATCTCTCTAACAAATGGAAACCAGAAGATTTGGATATGGATGGTTCTAGTGGGAACAATGATTTGATTGACAATTCTGGAGCAGCGATTTGTTCTAGTTCGAGTGATATTCCTAGTGCAGTTGTTTCTGGTAGTGACAATTTAGATTCTTCTAGTAACATCCCTGAGGATTCTGTTGTCATTCCTATGGAAGATGGTTCTGTTACCTGTGAGGATCCTTCTCTCCGTCATTCTTCAAGGAAGAGGGTGGTTCCTCTGTGGCTTAAAGATTATATCACTAACAATAGTTAGAGGGGAAATCACAAACCATTTGTGTTGGTTTCCTTTTCATTCTGTTGTGTTTTGTTTTAGTCTTATCCACTCATTGTATTTTCCATGTTCTTTTATCTTTTTTATTTTTATTATTAGAAAGGGAGATGTGTTGTGTTGCTTACTTTATGCTCTGTTCCTTTAACATCACTCATTCTAGTTATGTCATCATTGATGTAGAATGTTATACATGTCATAGCTATGTGCATCCTTTGTATGTGTCAGTTATTCTTGAATGCTGATCTTGCTGGATTACTTGTACCATGCTCTTCGACTGAATAAAGGATCTTCCTTAATTATTGGACTGATCATCTTCATTTCAGAGCTCTTTTCTCGGTCCTTCATAAAATCGATCCCATAGTCCCGGCGGCTGCCCTTTTATTAGATAAAGCAAAGGCCTTTGATTCTTTAGAATGGCCCTTCTTCCTCTCTGTTATGTGCCATATGGGCATGCCGATTGGATTCATCGCTACCACTGTCCTGCTGTACAGCAGCCCCACAGCTCGGCTACACATAAACTGTACTTTTTTTTCTCGGCCATTCTCCCTTTCACGCTGCACGCGTAAGGGCTGCCCCCTCTTGCCCTTGTTATTTATACTTTCCATGGATCCTCTGATAAGGCCCTTTCAGGAAAGCCATCTGCAAAGGGGCTTCGAATTTAACACTGGCCCCTCCTAGTTTCCCTGTACGCGAGTGACACCGTCCTTTGCATTAGAGACCCCCGGGTAAACTTGGAGCCCCTCATCAAGGAAATTCTCCGGTTTGGCCTTTTCTCTGGCCTTGGTATAAACTGGCATAAGTCAGTGATTTCCCCACTTACCTCCAGCACTGGGAATGCGAATTTCCTTTTTACAAAAATATTCCTATCCCACTCACCAACGTTTTTTTTTTACATTTGCGCAAACTCCTTTTTCAACTGATATGGGGTGGTAAGCAAGGTCGTGTTCGCTGGCAAATTCTTACCTTACCGTATGAAAGAGGTGGCTATGGAGTACCAGATTTTCAATTGTGTTATTTAGTTGCTCAGTGCTGCTACGCCTATGTGCGGTACCACCCAGATGCGCGGATACCCTATCTGCGGCCAGAGGCGGATTTTATCCTTCCTGAACGGTTGTCGACCATGCTGCCCAAGGGAGTGCCCCGTGATCCCTCTGACGTACAGACAGTTTCCATCACTAGCTGGACCTAGGAGAAACTATGTCAGATCAGCACTGCTCCCTTTCTATACTCCTCTGCTTTGCCTGTCCCAAATGCTCGTTGGTTCCCAATTACCGGCGAGAAATTGATCCCGCGCACCTTAACCAAGTTTGACATTACTACGTTCTGCAACTTATATCCAGAGGGACATATTTTTTCCCCGTGAAAAGATGCCCGTTTTCAGACTGTCACATTCATGGACAGCCTTGTATTGAGCCATATCCGATCTGCGCTGCGAGGCCTGGCGTCCCCCTTGAGCCAGAGTCCTTTCTACCCCTAACACTTATAATAGAAAGCCCTACCGGGGCACATCTCATCTCCAAATTATATAAATCCTGTGCGTCCTTCTGACCCGTACATGACGATGAAATCCGCACAGACTGGGAGACAGACCTTGGGCATCCTATCACGGACGGTCAGTGGGTTAAATGCTGCGCAGTGACACACGACGTCTCATTAAACAGTACGGCAAAGTTACTTTACCCCAGCTAAAGCCCACAGACTGGCCCCTACTAGACCCCACACCTGCCGCAAATGCGCAGCCCCACACACTGATTTTGCTCACCTCACTTGGACTTGCCTCAAGCTCCGTACATACTGGGAGGAAGTGCACAACTCATTAGGTACCATTACGAAGTTGACCCTTACCCCCATTCCGGAAGTAGCACTACTGGGATATACCATGAACTTTCTCAAACATGTCAGACGTTTTGCATCCCTCAGTTTACTGTTAGCTAAACGCGAAATTGCCCTACTGTGGGGCCACAAAACTGCCCCCACCCTTGCAGGCTGGCTATGCAGCCTGGCTTATTGCAAGACAAACATCGAGGTATATGCTGATCTCCTAACAGGGACCTCGCGACCTAAAGACATTTGGGGCCCATACAGGCTGTACATAAATGGTCTTCAGAAAGATGCCAACTCTCAGCCACAAAACGGCATAGTCCCAGAAGGTGTGAGGTGAGATGCCTATCCTATTGCATCCTTAGTTTGGTTTGCTCTACCCAAATCCCTCACACAGTGTATCAGGCTGTTTTCACGACTTGAAATATCTGTGGACATTTAATTGAGACAGACTCTGGGCAATAAACGCTAATTCACGGTATGAGCTGATGGGGGATGGCCTAGAAGACTATTTTTTCATTCCAATGTCGTGTTGCCCAGCGAGGTATTATCGGTTTGAGATATGTCGACTCTACTATTGCATTGTGGCAAACAAGCTCTGTATTTGTTGTTTACATATATATGGTTCTCATGCCAAGACTTCGTCAATGATCATCTATGCCTGTATTCATTTCTCTATTGCCAAAATGATAAATAACGTTTTAAAAAAAAGAAAAGAAATAGAACGAATACTTCTTTTGGCAAATAAGAGAGAGTTCTTTTTACAGCCATAAAAAATCATCTATTTCACATTTTTCAAATAGGTAAGGATAAACAGCATGGGACTGGTGTATTCGGTGATACTTTTGCTTGGGTCGGTGGCTCTCACAGTAAGTACATCTCCTTGTAATTTACAACCTTTTTATTGATCCAATTGATGATTATATTTTTTAACATTTGTACCAGGCGGTTTTTGAGAACTTCCTCTCCTGTTGAGTTACTGAGTGTCCATTTAGCCTGCCCGGCCGTAACCCTGGGATCTCCAAGCTCCAACTGCAAACTTGAATCAACTCTACCAAAGTACTCAGCCAATCCACATGACCAATCAGAGAATCATTGGGGTATTCACAAGGAAGTGGTGGAGAGGGGCGTTATCCTTCTTGGCTTACCGCCTCTCTCCGCCACTTCGGAAAAGCAAGGCTGCACCATGCTCACAAGGACATGGTGCAGTCTTGCTTTTCCCCCCCTGCGATGGCGCTAAGTTTCACAACTTAGCGTCAACGCAGGCACCCTTGCACCAGAGTACAAGGGTGTCTGCAAGCAGGGAGGTTTGTTTATGTACAGGAAGGTGTCCCTTCCTGCACATATACGGTACAAACTGGCATTTTAGGTTTGTTTATGTGTGCTGCTTCATGCAGCACACATGTAAGTTACAAAACGGCATTTTTTAAAAAAGGTTTGTTTATGTACAGGAAGAGACACCTTCCTGTACATAAACAAACCATGGAATTTCGTATTTTCCATGTGTGCTGCACAAGGCAGAACGCTTGGAAAATGCAAAAACGAGGAGAAATAAAGCATTTATCCTCGTATCCCCAACTTAAGACCAGGGTTTTCCTTGTCTTAAGTTTGGCGTTAGCTCCTATTTACGCTGCCCTTGTGAATAGGGGGCAGCGTAAATATCAATTGATGTTGCGGTGGAACACCCACCAAAACACCCACTGCACGCACCTTTCACGCTAAACACAGCTTGAAAGGGGGCCTATTCACAAGCGGGCATTAAGCCACGTTAAGTGAAAGTGACACTGTGTTTCAGTGACGTTGTGGTGGCGATAGGGGATTGTGAATATGCCCCATTGTTCTTTGTCAGAATATCATATACCGAAATATTGTCTGCTATAAATAATTTGTTCCAAATGTCATATGCAAAAATGTAATTCACTACGCCTAGATGCTCTATTGTTTAGTCCAGAAGAGAAATGTTTTTAGAGACAAAATTTAGGTCACAGTGGTTACGTCAAATGTTAATCTGACACCAATATTCTGGTACTGATTCTTCTCTTCTATCCACTACCATTCATTGATATTTAATATATATCCCTCCCCTAAGCAGTGTATATTTTGCTGCCACTGCCAAGGAAAACAGGACATCTACTAAACTTTATAAATTCCAATTGAGCATTGGCAAGCCTCACTAGGCTAGTCTGAGTTCACACAGAGCTAAAATATGAATTGTGGAGTTTGCCTCCAAGGAAACGCACTGAAGCATTACCATAAGTATCTGCGACCCACTTCATCAGCTGACTCAATTATCCTGGTAACTCGCAGAATGTATGGAGCTCTTAGCATCAATGTATATGGAGATAGAAAATACGTGAATAAATGACTGAGTGAGGGCACTTGCAAACAGACGTACCACCAAAGGCATCTTGGCTCTAGTATTGCACAGTCATACGTTGATAGAGGAGACAGCTAAGGAGGGTGGTACAACTCATTTAATAATCATCTATCGTGCTCCTTCATGCATACATAGGTGCAGGAGAGACTAGTAAATCCTGCTTCTGGCTTAGTTACACCTCTTCTGCCACCTTACCCACTGAATTCAACATACTCATCCTGGCAACTGCCCTAGTGTGCTACTTTTTGGCCCTATATGTTCCAATGCCGTGTTGGTTTAATTGGGTCTTACTAGGTGCTTCTAAACCTCAGTGTTCCATTTGTCAAGTCTATATAGTACAACCTACCAGCATTGATAACTGCTATTTAAATGTGTTCAACTGTCAGAAAAACTGTAGCACTCAATTTATTGAAAGGTAAAGTTTGGATATATTGGGACCTGCATATTAACTCTCACCTTATATGTTTGTAGGTATTAGGAGTTCACGTAAATAAGTGGAGGCTTGACAAGAAATTGGGTGCCTACGTACTGTCCCTCTACGTCTTGTTCCTGTGCTTCTCCATTTTGATTGAAATGAACGTCTTCACTTTTCTCAACTTGCCAATGTGTTAAGATGGTGTTGAAGGAAAGCTGCCAACTGGAACATAGCCTTAATGGAAACCATCAAAACAATCTTCAGTAAAGAAGAACTATTATCAGTCCTTGGACTCACTTGAAAAGGTGAGAGCCCTCGCTATTTGCCAGTTGGTCACTGAGACAAATTATTTTGGAAGAAAAGCCCATGAAATTTATTTGGAACTGCGAAACAATGACTTTGAGACTCATCTGCTAACTGCTATGAGCAGCTTCACCTATTTTTGGATCCTGTTCATGGTTTTTCTTCTTGGCACTGTGATACTTTGGTTGTCCCAGGTCTTTTGTGCTCGCAACCTTGATGGACTCTGAGAACGATGTGAAACACACAAGCTTGGTGATGGGAATGCAAGATACTATGTTATGTTATTTGGATTTGTAAAGGGCAACTTATCACCCAAAAGGTATCCTGGTGCTGGAGTAGGTGTGTAGGTCAGCTGCCGGGTGTTATTTGAATTCCAGAAGGGAGGAGGAGGCACTTATGGGTAGTGGGAGCTTGTTCCAAGATTTGGGTGCCAGGTAGGAGAAGACTTGGCCTCCTGTCCTGCTTTTGCATATGTCGGGTGTGTGCGAGAGAGAGTGAGGCAGAGCATAGCAGTCAGGTGGAATGATGGAAGTGGAGGCAGCAGTTGGGGTAAGCTGGATCAATGTTGTACAGTGCCTTGTATACATCTGTGAGGAGTCTAAATTGTCAGCGCTTGTGTATCGGCGGCCAGTGGAGTTCTCTGAGGTGTGGCATGATGTGGGTGCACCATGAAAGATCCAAGATGAGTCTAGCTGCAGCATCCATGGCCTTTAATTTATCAAAGGAGAGACGTTGACATGTTCAGCATTGTCAGAACTAATGCTCAAATATTTGCCTACTACTGATTAACCAAGCGAGCGGACACTCCTTGCCTGGATGCACCTTGTTCTGTTGATAAATAGGAGGCTCTGGCTTCCTTTCCCAGCTATGCCATACCTTTTTAAATAGTATTAAACATAACCACTTTATTTTAAATTATACTGTTTACATTTTAAAAAGGTATACCATCTACTATCAAGATTTTAAGAAATTGGATTAATATTTGGGGTAGCGACTACCCATCTCATAGAATAATCATAACCCTTTTCAGGGTAAACCCTTAAAGTCACTAAATTAACCTGAGCTCAGCCCCTGGGTAGTTTTGGCACAGAGCATATATGCTTATCATAGCGCAATTGTAAAGTATTTTTTGCAGTACCACAACAGTAATGAGGTCGAAATGCAACTCAAGGTGTGACACGATTTAATGGGTGGAAAGGACTCTTGGGCACACCTTAACCGATTGGCTAAACATTTCTGGGGCCAACCCTACCCACTGTAGGCTTTTTTCAAGATGGCGGAAGTCTTTGGCCACATTAAACTTGGACTCTGAGTGCTGGGGATGTGTGGGGGAAGTGAACTATGGTAATCCTAGTGTCCTCCCACATCTAACACTAAAATCCAGTTTGGGACAGTTACTGTAGCCCCAATCAACCCAGACACAGAAGTATGTTAGAACAAAGCAGGGTTTTCCAGCAACCAGACAGTGGATACACAAGAATTGTTTTGCTGTAGTTTTTTAACCCTTTAACGGGTGTCCAAAATGTTATATGTAAAATCGCATCAGACCTGACAAGCAGGTTTTGACATTCAAACAGGATTTTGCATTGTAATGTCAAACTGAGGCTCAGTCTGACTGGAGTTTGCCTGGCTCGAAGAACAAAGGAAGTTCCCTGCCTAGGTGTCAGCTAACATTTGCTAGTGACAGGAGAGGCCTCCTTGAAGTGCTCCCTAAGTGTTTTATGTAAAACTCCAGTAGACCTGTGAAGCAGGATTTTACATTCAAGCAGGATTTTACTCTGTAATGTCAAAATATATGCTCACAGTCCCACCCTGCATATTCTGTAAGATTTGGAGGGGTCATCTCTGCCCATTCAGTTCAGCCTCTTGTTTGCACCTGGGAGGCATTTCATACTCATTCACACTTACTCCACGGCTAATAACTGGCTGCCAAAAGTGAGAGAGCAAATAAAAACAGACCTTCACAGGTTTTAGGCACAGAAAAGTTAACTTTCTAAAAGCGCCTTTGTTATTTATCACAAATCCGACCACTTTTAACTGGATTTTAATTAACTATGAAAATAGTTGTTTCATTTTCTTGTTGTACAATGAATAAATGAACCCAGTATTTACCTATGGCAAAGCTAGCCTTGCTATAATAACCCATTGGCTGATGCCATCGCCATTGGCCGACGGCAGCACTACCTCGCTGGTGCTTCCGTCGGCCAACGGCCGACGCAACCGCGCCCGTTTTTTAAAACGGCCGCACTGCCGCAAAAAAGTGGACGCAGCCAACGGGTTAAAATAGCTTTTGGTTTTTTTTCACTGTAGGAACATTACATTTCTACATGTTCAGTGGCAGCTGGCAAAGGACAGGGTGGCGGGCTGTGTCTCTCTTCCACTTTCCTGCCGATGTCCCAGTACTGGAGCAGGAACTGGAAGCGCACACAGGCTCCCTCCTCTAAGCCAATTACAACACTGCAATGCAGCATTGTGATTGGTCTGAGTGCCGTGGTTCCTCACCAGGCTGTGTAATGCCGCCTGGTGAGGAACATGCAAAGTGTGCAAGACGGCCGGCCAAACAGTCATGCACACTTATAGTGTGCCCACCACTCCTCCCCTTGTAACCCCAGCCCCACCCTAACCCAGCCCTACAGCTACCAAAATTAAAATGATAATAACACAGTTATTATCATTTTATTTTTACTTTTTTCACTGCTTTCAAAGCAGTGGGGTGACGCTCCCTCGCCTTAGCAGAGGAGCCGCCCCTGCACATGTCCTGCTTTTAAATACAATGCACCCGCTTTTTGAGCTATAAGGCCTACATAGGAGTGATATACATATTTTTAAAAAAAAGGTTTTGTCCAGTTAGACAGGTTTATTTGTACAGGTCAGATTTGCAGTTGAAAACTCCAACAGCCAGGATACAATGGTTTGCACTATTACTGTAGTGGATGGCACAATGGGTGCTGTTATCCACTAGTGACGTTTAACTCCCAGGCTTTAGGTTCACTTTGTACCATATACTAGGAATGTATTGGTGGACTGGTGTGGCTCACTGGTTAGAGGCGGCAGACCCGGAAGCAGAGGACGGCCCGGGACCAGGGTTCAATTCCCGACGCGGCAGGGTCGTGAACCAGGGTCAGCGACTCGATAATTCTCACCTCGTGCCTACTCTAACCAGGGATCACACTCGGCAACACTGGGCATTAGCTTGCCTCATCTCCACAACGGCCCCCCACAAACGCCGGGGATGCCTGGTTTCACCTTAGAGATACCCAGGAGGAAACATCTCACAGGGAAAGCCAGGACGGGTTCCCCAGTGGTCTATAGCGCCAGGACGCCTCCGGGTAGCAGTGCGCTTTACAAGACACACCCATTTACATTTAAATATTCTAATTGGAAGCACAGGCACTTTACCTCTAGTTAGCCGGGGTAAAGTGCAAAGAGTTCTGCAGTCAAGGAAAACAGCTAAGGCAAAACTCAGAGGGGACACCAAGCAAAACATGGTCATCTCCTACAAACATGATAAAGGTTTTACAACATTCCTTTGCTCCCTCTTGCCCTAACATAAGAGTCTGCTTTTCATTTTACTAGTACAGCTGTATAACCATATTAACATAACAACAGGTATGTTTCCCCGTGATTTCTCAGATTTTTCTTTCTCACCGGGAACTAACGGTACAGACATCCACATGTTTATCTTAATTGTCAGTATATTTTATGCACAGAATTATGAACCAGTACAGTTCTGGTGAGCTCATGCCACGGAGTCTAAACGCATCGACATCCAAAGACAAAATTCATAATTTAATGAACTTATAGATCATTAATCAACTCGGACTAGCTGAATCAAATGCATATTTAAACCCAGTGGGCATTATAAATAGTTACTCCATATTTATGGAATGGTACTCTGATGAGAGAATGGACTTTTCCCATAGCTGTTCAGTTTAAACAATGCAGATTTTTCTTTTGGTTTTCATAAAATGTAGACACAATGGGGGCCAGTCACAAAAGTAACGTACACTTGTGAGTAATTACATGTGTAACTTTAACAATTTTGAGTAACTTTACTTGTTTTGCCTATTCACAAAACCCAAGCCTAAAGTTACTCAGAAGTGTAGACTTGAATGTCTCCACCCCATGTAAAAGGGGGTGGAGCCAAAATTATGAGCGTAAGTTACCACTGAAAGCAAAACAGTTTTAAGCCACCACCACACATGGCTAAACACGAGTACCCTTATACCCTCCAATAGAAAAAATTGGCAGGTCTTAAATGTAAACACCATAAGAAATAATGGTAATTTATATCATTTAAAATTGTTAAAAATGTAAGTAAATATTATCTGTTAGACAGATATATAAAAATAGTACATATTTATTATTTAAAATTAAATATTTAAATAACCTTTTAATCAAATATATTTACATTACTTTTAACTAATTCTGTACATCCCTTTTAATAATTGTTAATTCATATACAATTTTTTATGTTAGATGGGAATGTATTTTTTATTTAGACTTTAGAAAAACAATTTGAATTTAATATATTTAATTGCATTTAATTTCTAATTGCTATTAAGGTTTTAGCATTGAACATAAACGTATTTTTACTGTTTCCTAGTTTAACACACTTTTTAAATGTTACTTTTTCTGTGGTTGGCCCCAAACTCTATAATTCCCTTCCCCGGGATCTCACTTGTCTTTCTTCTCATTTACTCTTTCGTAAGGCCCTGAAGACGTGGCTCTTCACTTAGTTTGCAGTATAACTTTCTCTGTTTCCATCTCACATAGTCCGCTTTAGCGCCTTGATACCCTTGGGCTAAGTTTGCGCTTTATAAGACCCAATTTCATTCAAATGTTACCTATACTTTACCTTACGGAGATAGCCCTACGGTAAAACATAGAGAACGTTACCTTATACATTACAATATGGAGATCTCTGTCTGTAATGTAATTATGTACCTATTTTAAAGTATAGAGAATATTTCCTTGTACTTTTCCGTACGGAGATCTCAGCCTCCACTGCGGAGTATCCCTACAGTAAAGTATACAGAAAAGTAAAAACGTTTATTAACTTAGCAGATATTGGTAAAAATAGTTTTATTTTAAATTTTAAATTAAATTAATGTTATATATTTTGAACGAATAAAATCAAAGAAAACCTGCTATAGCACAACTAACCTAAATTTAAATAAAAATGTAATTAATTGATTAATTGAAATATATTAAATTACAATAAAGCTATTTTTCTTGTGTTTAAAGCAAATGATAAATTCCCACCTTAAAAAAACATATGTATTAAAAGTGGTGTATTGAACTAATTCAAAATAATTTTATTACATTTTTACAACATTTTATGTTACATTAATTTTCATGCAAACATTTTATGCTATTTTATTCAATAAAATGTGTATTATTTTAAAAATGAACATTAAGTTATATTTATGTATATTTTAACTATTTTGAATAATGCTAATTAATTTAACATTATTTCTTAAATGATTTTACTTTAAGTCCGTATCTCCATTCATTTCACAGGGAGGGTGTTGCAGTGGAGCTAGACTTTCTTCATCTCTCAGATGAAATAATTTACTACAGTTTTGGGTTCCTTTTTGGTTGTAGTAACTTTAGAAGGGCAGCCTGTGAATAGTAAAGAGCTTACTCTTTTGTTGGTGGATACGCATCCCTCTAGAAAACCCTCAAAAACTCTCATTTAACCACTCCTTAGTCCTCCCTCAACCGCTCCCCTTTAGTAGTATGTATTCCACATTCGACAGCCACTCCCTCTTCTCTACCACATTTACTACTAAAATGTATACTAGCATGTGAGGAGACTCTGCAGTCAGGGCGGTGATCTCTGCACAGAAAAAGATAGGAGATGGAAATTCTGCCAGTAGGTTTATGAACAGCAGTTTGTAGAGTGTTTGTAGAATTATTGTAGTACTACAAAAAATACTACACAATGCAGTATGTGAATAGGCCCCAATGTTTTGAATATTAATGATTTCTGTTTTTTTTCTTGCAATATATCAATTGAATGATTAACATATACTGATATTCCTGTCAATTAAAGATAGCCCCTAACGTTAAAATTAATCAGAATTATATCTCAAAGTATCTTTTTATCAATTGAAGTAAACAATTTGTGCAATGTGCTTCTTTCAAGTATATGCTTAAATAATTAACTTAAGTTTATAGCTAAGGCTGGGTACTTCCTTTCAATTGTGGTACTCCCCCCAGCCCATGTGGCTTATAGAGGTCAAGCCCTCTGTATAAAGGTAAGTCCAATCTTGCCCTGGAACGCCACGTCCAGCGATGCCCCGAATGTACATGCTGACTGTGGCAGAGATCGCAGTCACAGTGGTCTTATGGATTTGGTGGGAGAAGCTGCGGCATAACAAGGGAGGTGAAATACAGAGATATGCCAATATGGACAGAGGTACAGTCATTTCCATATATGATTTTTTGTGTAGGTTTTCAATGATAGGTGTCAAGAAATGGTCACACAATGTAACTAATTGAGCCCTGCAGGTGTGAACTATGCTAGAGTCATCCAAAGGCCCGCAACCTGTAGCAGATCTCGTTAGACATTACATGCCTGTCTAATTGGTATTGGGAGTTAATTATAGTGGACTTGTTGAGTACTTCCCACTCATGATTGCATGGGTGGAATACCCAACAGTGGTTAATCCCCGGCTAAACCCAGGAGCCACTGTGCTAACCTAAAAGCTGGAGCTGGTTGAACCCAGCAGTGATTATACCAGACCTGTTGTTAAGTTGGTGTCGGGCCAGGTCTCTTGCGAGTTAACCCTGACGGAGATGTGGGTATAGCTAGGAATTGTGTTTTTTTTAAATAATTCTTATCTGTTTAAGCATTGAGGGCTTTCCTGTGAGTCTTGTGGCACTTACAGACTTAACAGGAGTGATGTCCTCAAGATTCCGCTCTTTAGATGGATGCCAGGGTTGGATGCCATAGGGAACTGGTTTAAGCATAGTGGAATGGGACGAGCCTAAGCCCTCATCACACAATAAAACCCTCAGGGCCTTGCAGATATTCCTGTGCTGGGTAGAGGAGTTGAAAGCCCTATGCTTAAAGTGTGCCTGTACTTCATGTCTTTACAACCACCAAAGAAGAAAGGGTTACATAAAGCAGAGGAAAATACAGTTAACACATTTCATTCAATGATTAGAGAGGCCTTCACAGTGTCATTGTAACAAATAGACAGAGCTTAATTTGTAAAAGAAAGAGCGCCGGTGCCCGAAGCTCTGCTCAGAAGCCAGCGGCCAGTGCAATTAAATGTAGGCACCAGAAAGACCAAGGCTCCATAGCCTTAAAAACACCTGATACCTCTTTAATCCACTATTAGACGCTCTCTGTCCTTTTATCTCACTCTTTCAGTATCCTGCTTTCCCTCTTTGAAACGGGTTTTCAATTTTTCTCTTTCTCCATCTTTGCACTGTGTGTGTTTTCTCATTTCTTCTCTTGAAAAATATACGATCAGGAAAAACAAATGTTGGTCCCCAAAAATGAGGGTCGGTGGCCCCCACTGACTACTACCAGTTCAAATTAAGCAAGATCCCTGGTGTGTGGGTACCAGCTGACTGGGTAGGGCAGGTCTAGTGGTGCAGTCTAGTTTTCTCTAGTGCTCCAAGAACAGGAAACTATGGCAGCCCCTAGCCGGTGCTGAAAAATTTAGGTTTAGTTAGGTAGGTTAAGTTGGTGGGCCAGAGGTTGTCATGTGTTGCAACCCTAATGGCATCACGAAGATCGCTGGGGCGCTGGAGAGCCTGGTCCTGGAAGCAGGTAGGCCCTAAACTAGACAGCAATACATTAACTACAAAATTAACTGCACTCCTGGCTTTAAGGTGAGCCTGCATCTTTACGACTACCAAAGAAGAAAGTGTTACAGGCATCATGCAGAAATGCTCATAAATATAATTAGGATTTGTTTTGTCTTTTCACTAATTACAAACAGTACCTTCAAACACAGTAAAAGTACTTTCAAGTAATGGCATGGATATCCTGTGAAACAATGCATTTTTTGGTCACTAGTAGTAAACAAGCATTGGCAAAGCCATCAGGTCTGGGGTTAGCCACTTTCTGGCAATTCGTGTTTTGTTTTGTCGTGCTATTTGACATTGGTATTTGAAATTCCCAAACATTTGACATTTGACATTCCCAAGCAGTACTGTTTGGGAATATATATAGGCACTCATCAATCTAGAAAAAAATGATTTTCTATGTGTAAAAAAGTTTCTTTGGTCTCCAAAAAAACCAAACATTACCATAGTACTCTGTGGCACTGAAGGGAAGTGATTGAATAGCCAATCAGTCGGTGTCAGGGTCACTCAGCCCCTCAAAAGGAAAGGGTTCCCCAATAGTGTAATCAGCTTGAGGAATCCCACAGAGGCTAGAATAGGCCAATTTAGAAGGAGATATATGAAGAATTAAAAAATCCAAGATGGCCGTCAGGAGGCTCGCTATTGAACTGCATGCTAGTTGTTATTTGGCTCGTGGCAGTCTGGAATGTCCAGGTGAAGTGCTCGCATTAGCACGCACTTCACCTGAGAAAATTCGAGCAGTAGGACATGATTTCCTGAAGTCCGGCGCAAAAGATAGTGAGGGAAAATTTTGTTGCACAGCTACATTTTCGATCGCTTACCTCGTCGCGTCAATTTCCAGGTGGTGCGAGCAGTGGCATACAGAAATGCAAGTCCGTAAACTGGCATATTTTTTGGTGTTTTGGGGGATGCGCACAGAGAGTCAGTGGTATTTCAGGTAACCCAAAACAGCGCTTCGGCAATTAGTTTTGGAGACGTACTCCTGCCCTGGAGAGAATAATGTTATTTAGAACTGAGTCGAGTCAGCAAAAGTCCGTAACAGGAATTTGAGCATTCAAGGAATTGTTTAGTTGTTCCTGTTCCTGACTGCTCACAGAGTATCGAGTTGGGCATGGCTTTCAGTCTGACTATATCCACATTGCATATATATATATATATATATTTGTACATTAGGACAAGGAGTTCAGGGAATATTTTCGGGTGAATAAGTTGAAAAACTAAAACTGAGAATTAACATTCAATTACATCCTATCACAAGAAAATTTTGAGTAATACTTACCAGAGGTCAAGAAGGTTACGGCATCATCTGTACAATAGAAGGTGAAAACATTTCCAAGAGAGAGAGAGAGGTGTTAGAGGAAAGGAACAGTATAACATAATACTAATTGATAATATTATACAGTTACAGGAAGCAAGATAATAATCATAACACGAAGAGAGGCATAGGTCACAAGATATCTGGGTAGGTAAAATAGACAAAAAGTACAGAAATACAGTTAATTAGTAGCCGTTGTTAATTTACATATTCTCTTACAGTTCAGTCTTCGGTGAACCCGATTGCATCAGGAAGGAACATGCAAGAAGAGTGAATCACCAGAGGAAGAACCCGAAGTACATATATTTTGTGACTGTCTCTTCTCTGTCCCATCCCCTTCCCCAAAGGTGGGTTCCACCTTTGACTCACAAGAATAATGGTTTGCTGGGAAATTGTTGAGGGGTATTGGGAACTGTTGTTGTTCTGCTCCCGTGCACAAAGTTGATTGAACAAAGAAAGAAAAAAAGAAAGAAAGGAAGAAAGATAGGAAGAAAGGAAGGAAGAAAGGAAAGAAAGGAAGGAAATACGGCAGGCAAGCAAAAATGTAAGAAAATGAAAGAAAGAAGCAAGGAGAAGGAAAGAAAATAGACAAGAAAGCAAAATACAGAAGGAACGATGGAAAAAGAGAAGGAAAGGGTGAAGTAAAGAAAGAAAGAAAGAGATAAGAAAAGTGAAAGGAAGAAAGATGGTAGGAATGAGAAGGACGAAATAGAGTAGGAAAGAAGGTAAGAAAGAAAGACAAGGAAAAAGAAAGAATGAAAGAAAGAAAGAGATAAGAAAAGTGAAAGAAAAAGAGAGAGTAAAATAGAAGGAATTAAAGATTGCAAGAATGAAAGAAAGAATAATGAAAGGAAGGCAAGAAAGAAAGAGAGAAAAAGTGAATAGAGGAAGGAAGAAAGCAAGAGAGAGAGGCAAAGAGATAAAGAGAAAGAAAGAGAAAGAAAATTAATGAAAGAAGGAAAGAGAAAAAAAGAAAGATGGAAAAAATAGAGGAAAGCAAGAAGAAAAAAGTAAAAAGAAGATAACTTAATACAGAACTGTTTCAAATGAACACAATCTAGTATGATGTGATATAGCAACAGTCACAAAAGCAAAACACTACGAAAGAAATGTACAACAACTAGCAGCCCGGCCCGACGTTGTCCGGGTATGAATTGCTGCCGGCCAGTAGTATATTGTTTTGTAGGATTTCGTTTTGATAGCATTTCTTATCTGTGACAGGCCTGTGAAACGCTCCGATTCACTGTGCACTGCTGATGCACTTAAGAGTGCGCGTTCAGTAGTTTGTGAACTCGAGTTTCCCTACTTTATTTTTCCTTGCAATATTATATAGCGCGAACGCGACAACATGGCATGAGCACAATTGAAATTACAGAAGAACACATTAATTTGTGGTAGTCACTGGGAGACAAAGAGATTTGCCTGGAATCACAGGATGTTGAGCTGATGCTGAGATTCGAACGTAGCTCCCCAGCTCTAAAGTTCGCAATTCTAGAACTTGTGACGGGACGTGTGTCTAAAAGTGTATGTCGGTGCTGGCCATCAATGAGAGAGACCTGTGCATTTTTCAAATGGGTGGTGAAAATATTTGTGTATGTTGCTGGAGACGGTCCGCCGTGCCACCAATGTACTACCGAGGGAGGGTAAACACCCATTATTCCGCAACTTTCTTTCCGCATACCATCACTTCGCATACTTTCATTACGAAAGTACCATGACTCTGTAATGCCATTATAACGCATGGCATTACATTTTATATGCTTTTACCACGCATACATTTACAACGAAATTCGTTGTAAATGCATGAATGGTAAAAGCATGTTTTTTTTAATGTTTGTATAAGGTAAGTATGGGTATAGGGGTATATGTTTTGGGGTACTGAGGTATATGTTTTCGGGTGTTTGGGTATTTTAAGGGTTCAGATATCGTTTTGGGTTATGGGGTTCAGGGGTAGTTTTAGGGTTAGGTATGAGTTTTGGGGTACAGGGATATTTTTAGGGTTCAGGGCTAGGTTTGGGTTTTGGGGTACAGGGGTATTTTAAGGGTTCAGGGCTAGGTTTGGGTTTTGGGGTACAGGGGTATTTTAAAGGTTCAGGTCTAGGTTTGGGGGTACAGGGTTATTTTTAAGGTTCAGGTCTAGGTTTGGGCGTACAGGGTTATTTTTAGGGTCAGGGCTAGGTTTGGGGGTACAGGGTTATTTTTAGGGTTCAGGGCTAGGTTTGGGGTACAGGGGTATTTTTAGGGTTCGGGTACAGGGGTATTTTTAGGGTTCAGGGCTAGGTTTGGGTTTTGGAGTACAGGGGTATTTTGAGGGTTCAGGGCTAGGTTTGGGGGTACAGGGGTATTTTAGGGTTCAGGGCTAGGTTTGGGATTTGGGGTACAATAGTATTTTTAGGGTTCAGGGCTAGGTTTGAGTTTTGGGGTACAGGGGTATTTTTAGATTTCAGGGGTAGGTTTGGGTTTTGAGGTACAGGGGTATTTATAGGGTTCAGGGGTAGGTTTGGGTTTTGAGGTATGGGGTATTTATAGGGTTCAGGGCTAGGTTTGAGTTTTAGGGTACAGGGTATATTTATAGGGTTAAGATGGGTTAGTGTTTAAGGGTGTTGGGGTATTTTAAGGAGTAAGGGTGGGTTATGATTATGGGGTGCAGGGCTATTTAAAGGGAGCAGGGTGGGATTAGCACACGATATGAGACATGGCATGAAGGGCGGAACGTACCACATGCCCCCAGCATTTTTCACACCCCCAGCACACGCCCACAGCACAACCCAGACACGCCCACAAGGGACTACTTTGCTGGCACGGTTCTTTTACCTTTTAAATGTATATGGTGGGCGTCTGTGTAGCCTATGTTCTTCTGCTGCAACTGCCCTTTCCAACGCTGTATTAGGTGTTGTGATTGGTGCTGTGGTTCCTGAGATTACCTGCCTCAAAGGTTTGGGCTCTCTCTTTATTATATCAGTATGGATATTAACAGGAGATAGAATCTGATAAATATGGACCGTGCTTCAAAAGTGTCCTGCTATCACGCCAGGTTCTAAACACAAAGACAACAATAAAGTAATTATAAGTTAAAAACAAAAACACGGGCACTGAAGAGAAAGATCTAGCTTGCATGTGGACGTGCTCCTTGTGAGAGAGCAAAACGTAGTAACTCAAAGTGAAGTTAACCAATGACTTAAGTAGGCTTACCCACTGCCCCATGCTGTATGCTGTAGTGGGCGGAAGCAAAATGTGAATGACACAACAACAGACCAATATATGAAGACAGGTGGCTGAAAGCCCCTTTACGTAAGTATGTTACACATATTTCAGTAAAATCAAAAGATCTTGACTAACGCCAGACCTAAATACACAAAGGAGTATAAATAATGGCACTAACTTCAGTTGTTTTTCGCTATTTAGACGGACAAACTAAAGTATGTTTTTGGCAGCTCGGCCACTTTTAACACTGTTTTTTTTCTCAATATTGGCTTATCAAGGAATGGAACATGTATCTGTGTGAATTCTTCTTTAAATAGTGGCGGCCAACTTGCTTTCAACAGGTTGAAGGATGGCATGTGCTGTTTGGATGTGGTTTATTTCTAACAAACAGATTTCGTTTCCATTGAGGTTTTTACAAATATTCATTTTTCCATCAAGCTGCAGCTGTTCATATTGTTTTATTGTACTAATTGTACAAAGGACAGTTTGGGAATATACAAAGAACAATATAAAGCAGCCTTTCATAGAGTGTACCCATATCATCTTCACACTGAGATATTTAAGTTCATTTCAATTTCAATAATCTTTATTCGATCTAAGCAACAGATCATAAAAGATACAGAATTACATAAACAGTTTTAAAGGCCAGTAATAGAACTATAAGTTAAAAGGTAACAAACTTTAGAGATTTTAGAAAGAGCACCTTTTTTTATTTTCAGTGCATTATATAAACAGGGACCCGTATCAAAGTTCCATATAATAAAGGGTCCCTATCAGTTCAGTTCATACGTCTTTATTTCGAAATATTTCATCATAAAAGACAATCATAAAAATTAGGTCAAACATCATTCCCTAACCATTAAAAACACTCTGACAAGACAAATCATCGAGTAAAAATTATGTTACAACAATATAACATATATACGATTAAAGACGTACTAAAATATGTTTATAAAAACAGATTGGAGGAAATAATCAACTATCTGTAAGGTGCTTAGCTCTGATAATCCACGACCAACCCAAGAACTTTGCAACTGCAATGACCACTAGTTCTGTTGTGTCGGACCTCATTATCCGCAGCGCCTCCAGCCCCACCCGTGTTTTCAAATTTTTACAAATAGGTTTTAACCATTTTTTCCGGGGTGCTGAATAGGCTGGGCAAGCAAAAAATAAATGGCCTAGTGACTCTTTTTGGTCCTCACACCAGGGGCAAAACACATTTGTCTGTCCATGCCATTTACTGGTGAATGATCTCAACGGAAGCGACCGACCCTAAACTGGTGAAAAAGCTTCCTCTTGGTGATGGTATCCCAGTAAGCCTCTAGAGAAGGGTCAAGTTTGTGCTCTAAGAACTTACCAGACAGGGAGGTGTTATCTGTCTGTGCTATGAGTTGTTGTCTTACTGTGGACCAATATAGAGCATTGAATTCCTTTTTCGAGGGGAAGACATTATTATTCGGAGCGATCCAGAGATGGCTTAGGCCCATATTTTCCAGGAGCATTCTTACTTTTTTGAACCAGAGAATATTGCCCGAGCCCACCACCGATCTGACATCCAAGATTTCATTAGCAAAAAGTGCCAGTTCCGGGGTTGTCCACACTCTCCTCCACAAGGCAACAGCTCTGAAACGTGCTACATCATCAATAGGGTGACAGCCCAGGTCAAGTAGCAGTGGCTTCAAGGGACTAGACTGGGGAAGGCCAACAAGATTACGAAGGAATTTATTTTGTACTCTGACTAATGGTGACAGGTCCGAAAAAGCCCTTAAGTCCACGCCGTACAAGATCGCTGAACTTATTTTAGCATTGTAAATTTTTAAAGCAGGACCTATCCTTTTGGTCAGTGAAGTTCCCTGTTACTTAATTAAGCACCCTGTTAGCTGAGCAAACTTCAGAGAGAGTATGTCAAGCTGGGGTTTCCAGCTAAGCCTGTTTTCCAATACAACCCCTAGGTAAGTCATGACTTTAACCTGCTCTAACACACTGCCATTCAAACTAACGTGGCCCAACTGCGATCTATTTCTAGATAAGACCATACATTTAGGGGGTCATTAGGATTGCGGTTTTTCCGCATCCTCGGGGCCGGCGGAAGCCACCGCCGGCCCCGAGGATGCGGAAAAACCGCAGCGGACTGACCAAGGACCCACCGCCACATTAGGATGGCTGGTGGGTCCTGGTTTCCGTCTGCAGCTTTTCCGCCGCGGCTGGCTTACAACCGCGGCGGAAAAGCTCTGATATGGTGACGGTGTCTCTCAGACACCGTCCGCCATATCAGGATGGGATTTTAAAAGTGCTTTTCCGCGGCGGGTTTTCCGCCGTGGAAAAGCATACGGATCTTCACCTAGGGGGCCCGTTGCGGGCCCCCTAGGTGAAGGGGGGGTGGATGGTGCACATGGGGGGTACCTATGGTACCCCCCTGCATTTGCATGCAGAAAGCGGCAGGCACCGCGCGGTGCCTGCCTCTTTCTGCATGCAAATGCAATGCGTGCATTTTTAACATTGCCGCGGGTGCAGCTTGAAGCTGCACCCGCGGCAATGTTAAAAATAGAGGATGTGACCGCCAGAGTGGCGGTCACATCCTAATCGCACAGGAGGGGACTCCGCAGCCCATGCGGACGTCCCCTCCTCCTCAATGATCGCGGACGGACGCAAGACCGTCCGCGATCATAATCAGCCCCATAGTCTTTGTTACATTGACCTGTAGATCATTATCTTGGCATAATACCTCAAACTTGTTTAGGCCGGACTGGAGACCCTTCTGCGTTTTAGATAGAATAAGGGTGTCATCCGCGAAGATAAGTAGTGGGAACGTATTACCGCCTAGACCAGGGGCATCTGTAGGGAATGCTGCGAAGTACTGCACTACCCTGTTAATGAACAACAGAAACAGGGTCGGTGCAAGTACGCACCCTTGACGTACACCCCGGGAAACCACAAATCTCTCTGTAACCTGCCCCTGTTTGCCCCATCTAACCTGCGCTAAGTTTGCTTTGTGTAGTCTGATTACTATTTCAAGGAGTTCTAGGGGCATCCCCAGCGTTCCCAGTGCATCCCATAGCTTAGCTCTTGGAACTAAGTCAAAGGCAGACTTTAGGTCTACAAACGCTGAATAGATAGTTCCACCACCCAGAATAACAACCTTCCAATATATTAAAATAAATCTAAACACCTGATCAATAGTGCTTACACAGGATCTAAAAACAGCTTTTAAGGGGGACAAGACATTCTCTAGGTCCATCCAAATCTGGATCTTAGCGAGCACAATCCTAGCTACAATTTTCTGAATGGCATCTATTAAACTGATGGGGCGATAATTCCCCGGAGCAGAACGATCCCCCTTTTTAAATATAGGCAAGATCTCAGCTCCTAGCCAAGAATCCGGGATTTGTGCACCTTTCGCGATAGCATTGGCAAGAAAGGTAATATAAGGCACCCAATTAATTAAGTCAAATTTAAATAGATTTGCTGGAATGCAGTCCATGCCTGGTGCTTTTCCTCCTTGTACCATCCTCAGTGCGTTCTCTACATCTTTCCCAACAAACATTAAGGAGTGGCTCGGGGTCAGTACTTGTGGGGAAAGAGCAGGGGAGGCGGAGACTGTCACAGGTTCTAGTCCCCTAAACTGAGACTCAAAATATTCGACCCAAACTACGGCACACACATTATTATCCGTGACTTGGGATTCCACTGCGCTTCCCCATTTAACTATCTGCCAGAACTTTGTCTGGTCTCTCGACCTACTGGCCACTAGTAGATCCTGCCAGTGCTGATCATCCCAGTCCTTTTTGGACTGGGATGTTTAATTTTCTTGTTGTACAATAAATAAATGAACCCAGTATTTACCTATGGCAAAGCTAGCCTTGCTATAATAACCCATTGGCTGATGCCATCGCCATTGGCCGACGGCAGCACTACCTCGCTGGTGCTTCCGTCGGCCAACGGCCGACGCAACCGCGCCCGTTTTTTAAAACGGCCGCACTGCCGCAAAAAAGTGGACGCAGCCAACGGGTTAAAATAGCTTTTGGTTTTTTTTCACTGTAGGAACATTACATTTCTACATGTTCAGTGGCAGCTGGCAAAGGACAGGGTGGCGGGCTGTGTCTCTCTTCCACTTTCCTGCCGATGTCCCAGTACTGGAGCAGGAACTGGAAGCGCACACAGGCTCCCTCCTCTAAGCCAATTACAACACTGCAATGCAGCATTGTGATTGGTCTGAGTGCCGTGGTTCCTCACCAGGCTGTGTAATGCCGCCTGGTGAGGAACATGCAAAGTGTGCAAGACGGCCGGCCAAACAGTCATGCACACTTATAGTGTGCCCACCACTCCTCCCCTTGTAACCCCAGCCCCACCCTAACCCAGCCCTACAGCTACCAAAATTAAAATGATAATAACACAGTTATTATCATTTTATTTTTAATTTTTTCACTGCTTTCAAAGCAGTGGGGTGACGCTCCCTCGCCTTAGCAGAGGAGCCGCCCCTGCACATGTCCTGCTTTTAAATACAATGCACCCGCTTTTTGAGCTATAAGGCCTACATAGGAGTGATATACATATTTTTAAAAAAAAGGTTTTGTCCAGTTAGACAGGTTTATTTGTACAGGTCAGATTTGCAGTTGAAAACTCCAACAGCCAGGATACAATGGTTTGCACTATTACTGTAGTGGATGGCACAATGGGTGCTGTTATCCACTAGTGACGTTTAACTCCCAGGCTTTAGGTTCACTTTGTACCATATACTAGGAATGTATTGGTGGACTGGTGTGGCTCACTGGTTAGAGGCGGCAGACCCGGAAGCAGAGGACGGCCCGGGACCAGGGTTCAATTCCCGACGCGGCAGGGTCGTGAACCAGGGTCAGCGACTCGATAATTCTCACCTCGTGCCTACTCTAACCAGGGATCACACTCGGCAACACTGGGCATTAGCTTGCCTCATCTCCACAACGGCCCCCCACAAACGCCGGGGATGCCTGGTTTCACCTTGGAGATACCCAGGAGGAAACATCTCACAGGGAAAGCCAGGACGGGTTCCCCAGTGGTCTATAGCGCCAGGACGCCTCCGGGTAGCAGTGCGCTTTACAAGACACACCCATTTACATTTAAATATTCTAATTGGAAGCACAGGCACTTTACCTCTAGTTAGCCGGGGTAAAGTGCAAAGAGTTCTGCAGTCAAGGAAAACAGCTAAGGCAAAACTCAGAGGGGACACCAAGCAAAACATGGTCATCTCCTACAAACATGATAAAGGTTTTACAACATTCCTTTGCTCCCTCTTGCCCTAACATAAGAGTCTGCTTTTCATTTTACTAGTACAGCTGTATAACCATATTAACATAACAACAGGTATGTTTCCCCGTGATTTCTCAGATTTTTCTTTCTCACCGGGAACTAACGGTACAGACATCCACATGTTTATCTTAATTGTCAGTATATTTTATGCACAGAATTATGAACCAGTACAGTTCTGGTGAGCTCATGCCACGGAGTCTAAACGCATCGACATCCAAAGACAAAATTCATAATTTAATGAACTTATAGATCATTAATCAACTCGGACTAGCTGAATCAAATGCATATTTAAACCCAGTGGGCATTATAAATAGTTACTCCATATTTATGCAATGGTGCTCTGATGAGAGAATGGACTTTTCCCATAGCTGTTCAGTTTAAACAATGCAGATTTTTCTTTTGGTTTTCATAAAATGTAGACATAATGGGGGCCAGTCACAAAAGTAACGTACACTTGTGAGTAATTACATGTGTAACTTTAACAATTTTGAGTAACTTTACTTGTTTTGCCTATTCACAAAACCCAAGCCTAAAGTTACTCAGAAGTGTAGACTTGAATGTCTCCACCCCATGTAAAAGGGGGTGGAGCCAAAATTATGAGCGTAAGTTACCACTGAAAGCAAAACAGTTTTAAGCCACCACCACACATGGCTAAACACGAGTACCCTTATACCCTCCAATAGAAAAAATTGGCAGGTCTTAAATGTAAACACCATAAGAAATAATGGTAATTTATATCATTTAAAATTGTTAAAAATGTAAGTAAATATTATCTGTTAGACAGATATATAAAAATAGTACATATTTATTATTTAAAATTAAATATTTAAATAACCTTTTAATCAAATATAATTACATTACTTTTAACTAATTCTGTACATCCCTTTTAATAATTGTTAATTCATATACAATTTTTTATGTTAGATGGGAATGTATTTTTTATTTAGACTTTAGAAAAACAATTTGAATTTAATATATTTAATTGCATTTAATTTCTAATTGCTATTAAGGTTTTAGCATTGAACATAAACGTATTTTTACTGTTTCCTAGTTTAACACACTTTTTAAATGTTACTTTTTCTGTGGTTGGCCCCAAACTCTATAATTCCCTTCCCCGGGATCTCACTTGTCTTTCTTCTCATTTACTCTTTCGTAAGGCCCTGAAGACGTGGCTCTTCACTTAGTTTGCAGTATAACTTTCTCTGTTTCCATCTCACATAGTCCGCTTTAGCGCCTTGATACCCTTGGGCTAAGTTTGCGCTTTATAAGACCCAATTTCATTCAAATGTTACCTATACTTTACCTTACGGAGATAGCCCTACGGTAAAACATAGAGAACGTTACCTTATACATTACAATATGGAGATCTCTGTCTGTAATGTAATTATGTACCTATTTTAAAGTATAGAGAACTTTTCCTTGTACTTTTCCGTACGGAGATCTCAGCCTCCACTGCGGAGTATCCCTACAGTAAAGTATACAGAAAAGTAAAAACGTTTATTAACTTAGCAGATATTGGTAAAAATAGTTTTATTTTAAATTTTCAATTAAATTAATGTTATATATTTTGAACGAATAAAATCAAAGAAAACCTGCTATAGCACAACTAACCTAAATTTAAATAAAAATGTAATTAATTGATTAATTGAAATATATTAAATTACAATAAAGCTATTTTTCTTGTGTTTAAAGCAAATGATAAATTCCCACCTTAAAAAAACATATGTATTACAAGTGGTGTATTGAACTAATTCAAAATCATTTTATTACATTTTTACAACATTTTATGTTACATTAATTTTCATGCAAACATTTTATGCTATTTTATTCAATAAAATGAGTATTATTTTAAAAATGAACATTAAGTTATATTTATGTATATTTTAACTATTTTGAATAATGCTAATTAATTTAACATTATTTCTTAAATGATTTTACTTTAAGTCCGTATCTCCATTCATTTCACAGGGAGGGTGTTGCAGTGGAGCTAGACTTTCTTCATCTCTCAGCTGAAATAATTTACTACAGTTTTGGGTTCCTTTTTGGTTGTAGTAACTTTAGAAGGGCAGCCTGTGAATAGTAAAGAGCTTACTCTTTTGTTGGTGGATACGCATCCCTCTAGAAAACCCTCAAAAACTCTCATTTAACCACTCCTTAGTCCTCCCTCAACCGCTCCCCTTTAGTAGTATGTATTCCACATTCGACAGCCACTCCATCTTCCCTACCACATTTACTACTAAAATGTATACTAGCATGTGAGGAGACTCTGCAGTCAGGGCGGTGATCTCTGCACAGAAAAAGATAGGAGATGGAAATTCTGCCAGTAGGTTTATGAACAGCAGTTTGTAGAGTGTTTGTAGAATTATTGTAGTACTACAAAAAATACTACACAATGCAGTATGTGAATAGGCCCCAATGTTTTGAATATTAATGATTTCTGTTTTTTTTCTTGCAATATATCAATTGAATGATTAACATATACTGATATTCCTGTCAATTAAAGATAGCCCCTAACTTTAAAATTAATCGGAATTATGTCTCAAAGTATCTTTTTATCAATTGAAGTAAACAATTTGTGCAATGTGCTTCTTTAAGTATATGCTTAAATAATTAACTTAAGTTTATAGCTCAGGCTGGGTACTTCCTTTCAATTGTGGTACTCCCCCCAGCCCATGTGGCTTATAGAGGTCAAGCCCTCTGTATAAAGGTAAGTCCAATCTTGCCCTGGAACGCCACGTCCAGCGATGCCCCGAATGTACATGCTGACTGTGGCAGAGATCGCAGTCACAGTGGTCTTATGGATTTGGTGGGAGAAGCTGCGGCATAACAAGGGAGGTGAAATACAGAGATATGCCAATATGGACAGAGGTACAGTCATTTCCATATATGATTTTTTGTGTAGGTTTTCAATGATAGGTGTCAAGAAATGGTCACACAATGTAGCTAATTGAGCCCTGCAGGTGTGAACTATGCTAGAGTCATCCAAAGGCCCGCAACCTGTAGCAGATCTCGTTAGACATTACATGCCTGTCTAATTGGTATTGGGAGTTAATTATAGTGGACTTGTTGAGTACTTCCCACTCATACGGTCGACATCATGATTGCATGGGTGGAATACCCAACAGTGGTTAATCCCCGGCTAAACCCAGGAGCCACTGTGCTAACCTAAAAGCTGGAGCTGGTTGAACCCAGCAGTGATTATACCAGACCTGTTGTTAAGTTGGTGTCGGGCCAGGTCTCTTGCAAGTTAACCCTGACAGAGATGTGGGTATAGCTAGGAATTGTGTTTTTTTAAAAAATAATTCTTATCTGTTTAAGCATTGAGGGCTTTCCTGTGAGTCTTGTGGCACTTACAGACTTAACAGGAGTGATGTCCTCAAGATTCTGCTCTTTAGATGGATGCCAGGGTTGGATGCCATAGGGAACTGGATTAAGCATAGTGGAATGGGATGAGCCTAAGCCCTCATCACATGATAAAACCCTAAGGGCCTTGCAGATATTCCTGTGTTGGGTAGATGAGTTGAAAGCCCTATGCTTAAAGTGGGCCTGTACTTCATGTCTTTACAACCACCAAAGAAGAAAGGGTTACATAAACCAGAGGAAAATACAGTTAACACATTTCATTCAATGATTAGAGAGGCATTCACAGTGTCATTGTAATCAATAGACAGAGCTTAATTTGTAAAAGAAAGAGCGCCGGTGCCCGAAGCTCTGCTCAGAAGCCAGCGGCCAGTGCAATTAAATGTAGGCACCAGAAAGACCAAGGCTCCATAGCCTTAAAAACACCTGATACCTCTTTAATCCACTATTAGACGCTCTCTGTCCTTTTATCTCACTCTTTCAGTATCCTGCTTTCCCTCTTTGAAACGGGTTTTCAATTTTTCTCTTTCTCCATCTTTGCACTGTGTGTGTTTTCTCATTTCTTCTCTTGAAAAATATACGATCAGGAAAAACAAATGTTGGTCCCCAAAAATGAGGGTCGGTGGCCCCCACTGACTACCACCAGTTCAAATTAAGCAAGATCCCTGGTGTGTGGGTACCAGCTGACTGGGTAGGGCAGGTCTAGTGGTGCAGTCTAGTTTTCTCTAGTGCTCCAAGAACAGGAAACTATGGCAGCCCCTAGCCGGTGCTGAAAAATTTAGGTTTAGTTAGGTAGGTTGGTGGGCCAGAGGGTGTCATGTGTTGCAACCCTAATGGCATCACGAAGATCGCTGGGGCGCTGGAGAGCCTGGTCCTGGAAGCAGGTAGGCCCTAAACTAGACAGCAATACATTAACTACAAAATTAACTGCACTCCTGGCTTTAAGGTGAGCCTGCATCTTCACGACTACCAAAGAAGAAAGTGTTACAGGCATCATGCAGAAATGCTCATAAATATAATTAGGATTTGTTTTGTCTTTTCACTAATTACAAACAGTGCCTTCAAACACAGTAAAAGTACTTTCAAGTAATGGCATGGATATCCTGTGAAACAATGCATTTTTTGGTCACTAGTAGTAAACAAGCATTGGCAAAGCCATCAGGTCTGGGGTTAGCCACTTTCTGGCAATTCGTGTTTTGTTTTGTCGTGCTATTTGACATTGGTATTTGAAATTCCCAAACATTTGACATTTGACATTCCCAAGCAGTACTGTTTGGGAATATATATAGGCACTCATCAATCTAGAAAAAAATACTTTTCTATGTGTAAAAAAGTTTCTTTGGTCTCCAAAAAAACCAAACATTACCATAGTACTCTGTGGCACTGAAGGGAAGTGATTGAATAGCCAATCAGTCGGTGTCAGGGTCACTCAGCCCCTCAAAAGGAAAGGGTTCCCCAATAGTGTAATCAGCTTGAGGAATCCCACAGAAGCTAGAATAGGCCAATTTAGAAGGAGATATATGAAGAATTAAAAAATCCAAGATGGCCGTCAGGAGGCTCGCTATTGAACTGCATGCTAGTTGTTATTTGGCTCGTGGCAGTCTGGAATGTCCAGGTGAAGTGCTCGCATTAGCACGCACTTCACCTGAGAAAATTCGAGCAGTAGGACATGATTTCCTGAAGTCCGGCGCAAAAGATAGTGAGGGAAAATTTTGTTGCACAGCTACATTTTCGATCGCTTACCTCGTCGCGTCAATTTCCAGGTGGTGCGAGCAGTGGCATACAGAAATGCAAGTCCGTAAACTGGCATATTTTTTGGTGTTTTGGGGGATGCGCACAGAGAGTCAGTGGGATTTCAGGTAACCCAAAACAGCGCTTCGGCAATTAGTTTTGGAGACGTACTCCTGCCCTGGAGAGAATAATGTTATTTAGAACTGAGTCGAGTCAGCAAAAGTCCGTAACAGGAATTTGAGCATTCAAGGAATTGTTTAGTTGTTCCTGTTCCTGACTGCTCACAGAGTATCGAGTTGGGCATGGCTTTCAGTCTGACTATATCCACATTGCATATATATATATATATTTGTACATTAGAACAAGGAGTTCAGGGAATATTTTCGGGTGAATAAGTTGAAAAACTAAAACTGAGAATTAACATTCAATTACATCCTATCACAAGAACATTTTGAGTAATACTTACCAGAGGTCAAGAAGGTTACGGCATCATCTGTACAATAGAAGGTGAAAACATTTCCAAGAGAGAGAGAGAGGTGTTAGAGGAAAGGAACAGTATAACATAATACTAATTGATAATATTATACAGTTACAGGAAGCAAGATAATAATCATAACACGAAGAGAGGCATAGGTCACAAGATATCTGGGTAGGTAATATAGACAAAAAGTACAGAAATACAGTTAATTAGTAGCCGTTGTTAATTTACATATTCTCTTACAGTTCAGTCTTCTGTGAACTCGATTGCATCAGGAAGGAACATGCAAGAAGAGTGAATCACCAGAGGAAGAACCCGAAGTACATATATTTTGTGACTGTTTCTTCTCTGTCCCATCCCCTTCCCCAAAGGTGGGTTCCACCTTTGACTCACAAGAATAATGGTTTGCTGGGAAATTGTTGAGGGGTATTGGGAACTGTTGTTGTTCTGCTCCCGTGCACAAAGTTGATTGAACAAAGAAAGAAAAAAAGAAAGAAAGGAAGAAAGATAGGAAGAAAGGAAGGAAGAAAGGAAAGAAAGGAAGGAAATACGGCAGGCAAGCAAAAATGTAAGAAAATGAAAGAAAGAAGCAAGGAGAAGGAAAGAAAATAGACAAGAAAGCAAAATACAGAAGGAACGATGGAAAAAGAGAAGGAAAGGGTGAAGTAAAGAAAGAAAGAAAGAGATAAGAAAAGTGAAAGGAAGAAAGATGGAAGGAATGAGAAGGACGAAATAGAGTAGGAAAGAAGGTAAGAAAGAAAGACAAGGAAAAAGAAAGAATGAAAGAAAGAAAGAGAAAAGAAAAGTGAAAGAAAAAGAGAGAGTAAAATAGAAGGAATTAAAGATTGCAAGAATGAAAGAAAGAATAATGAAAGGAAGGCAAGAAAGAAAGAGAGAAAAAGTGAATAGAGGAAGGAAGAAAGCAAGAGAGAGAGGCAAAGAGATAAAGAGAAAGAAAGAGAAAGAAAATTAATGAAAGAAGGAAAGAGAAAAAAAGAAAGATGGAAAAAATAGAGGAAAGCAAGAAGAAAAAAGTAAAAAGAAGATAACTTAATACAGAACTGTTTCAAATGAACACAATCTAGTATGATGTGATATAGCAACAGTCACAAAAGCAAAACACTACGAAAGAAATGTACAACAACTAGCAGCCCGGCCCGACGTTGTCCGGGTATGAATTGCTGCCGGCCAGTAGTATATTGTTTTGTAGGATTTCGTTTTGATAGCATTTCTTATCTGTGACAGGCCTGTGAAACGCTCCGATTCACTGTGCACTGCTGATGCACTTAAGAGTGCGCGTTCAGTAGTGTGTGAACTCGAGTTTCCCTACTTTATTTTTCCTTGCAATATTATATAGCGCGAACGCGACAACATGGCATGAGCACAATTTAAATTACAGAAGAACACATTCATTTGTGGTAGTCACTGGGAGACAAAGAGATTTGCCTGGAATCACAGGATGTTGAGCTGATGCTGAGATTCGAACGTAGCTCCCCAGCTCTAAAGTTCGCAATTCTAGAACTTGTGACGGGACGTGTGTCTAAAAGTGTATGTCGGTGCTGGCCATCAATGAGAGAGACCTGTGCATTTTTCAAATGGGTGGTGAAAATATTTGTGTATGTTGCTGGAGACGGTCCGCCGTGCCACCAATGTACTACCGAGGGAGGGTAAACACCCATTGTTCCGCAACTTTCTTTCCGCATACCATCACTTCGCATACTTTCATTACGAAAGTACCATGACTCTGTAATGCCATTATAACGCATGGCATTACATTTTATATGCTTTTACCACGCATACATTTGCAACGAAATTCGTTGTAAATGCATGAATGGTAAAAGCATGTTTTTTTTAAATATTTGTATAAGGTAAGTATGGGTATAGGGGTATATGTTTTGGGGTACTGAGGTATATGTTTTCGGGTGTTCGGGTATTTTAAGGGTTCAGATATCGTTTTGGGTTATGGGGTTCAGGGGTAGTTTTAGGGTTAGGTATGAGTTTTGGGGTACAGGGTTATTTTTAGGGTTCAGGGCTAGGTTTGGGTTTTGGGGTACAGGGGTATTTTAAGGGTTCAGGGCTAGGTTTGGGTTTTGGGGTACAGGGGTATTTTAAAGGTTCAGGTCTAGGTTTGGGGGTACAGGGTTATTTTTAAGGTTCAGGTCTAGGTTTGGGCGTACAGGGTTATTTTTAGGGTCAGGGCTAGGTTTGGGTTTTGGAGTACAGGGGTATTTTAAGGGTTCAGGGCTAGGTTTGGGGGTACAGGGGTATTTTAGGGTTCAGGGCTAGGTTTGGGATTTGGGGTACAATAGTATTTTTAGGGTTCAGGGCTAGGTTTGAGTTTTGGGGTACAGGGGTATTTTTAGATTTCAGGGGTAGGTTTGGGTTTTGAGGTACAGGGGTATTTATAGGGTTCAGGGGTAGGTTTGGGTTTTGAGGTACGGGGTATTTATAGGGTTCAGGGCTAGGTTTGAGTTTTAGGGTACAGGGTATATTTATAGGGTTAAGATGGGTTAGTGTTTAAGGGTGTTGGGGTATTTTAAGGAGTAAGGGTGGGTTATGATTATGGGGTGCAGGGCTATTTAAAGGGAGCAGGGTGGGATTAGCACACGATATGAGACATGGCATGAAGGGCGGAACGTACCACATGCCCCCAGCATTTGTCACACCCCCAGCACACGCCCACAGCACAACGCAGACACGCCCACAAGGGACTACTTTGCTGGCACGGTTCTTTTACCTTTTAAATGTATATGGTGGGCGTCTGTGTAGCCTATGTTCTTCTGCTGCAACTGCCCTTTCCAACGCTGTATTAGGTGTTGTGATTGGTGCTGTGGTTCCTGAGATTACCTGCCTCAAAGGTTTGGGCTCTCTCTTTATTATATCAGTATGGATATTAACAGGAGATAGAATCTGATAAATATGGACCGTGCTTCAAAAGTGTCCTGCTATCACGCCAGGTTCTAAACACAAAGACAACAATAAAGTAATTATAAGTTAAAAACAAAAACACGGGCACTGAAGAGAAAGATCTAGCTTGCATGTGGACGTGCTCCTTGTGAGAGAGCAAAACGTAGTAACTCAAAGTGAAGTTAACCAATGACTTAAGTAGGCTTACCCACTGCCCCATGCTGTATGCTGTAGTGGGCGGAAGCAAAATGTGAATGACACAACAACAGACCAATATATGAAGACAGGTGGCTGAAAGCCCCTTTACGTAAGTATGTTACACATATTTCAGTAAAATCAAAAGATCTTGACTAACGCCAGACCTAAATACACAAAGGAGTATAAATAATGGCACTAACTTCAGTTGTTTTTCGCTATTTAGACGGACAAACTAAAGTATGTTTTTGGCAGCTCGGCCACTTTTAACACTGGTTTTTTTTCCCAATATTGGCTTATCAAGGAATGGAACATGTATCTGTGTGAATTCTTCTTTAAATAGTGGCGGCCAACTTGCTTTCAACAGGTTGAAGGATGGCATGTGCTGTTTGGATGTGGTTTATTTCTAACAAACAGATTTCGTTTCCATTGAGGTTTTTACAAATATTCATTTTTCCATCAAGCTGCAGCTGTTCATATTGTTTTATTGTACTAATTGTACAAAGGACAGTTTGGTAATATACAAAGAACAATATAAAGCAGCCTTTCATAGAGTGTACCCATATCATCTTCACACTGAGATATTTAAGTTCATTTCAATTTCAATAATCTTTATTCGATCTAAGCAACAGATCATAAAAGATACAGAATTACATAAACAGTTTTAAAGGCCAGTAATAGAACTATAAGTTAAAAGGTAACAAACTTTAGAGATTTTAGAAAGAGCACCTTTTTTTATTTTCAGTGCATTATATAAACAGGGACCCGTATCAAAGTTCCATTTAATAAAGGGTCCCTATCAGTTCAGTTCATACATCTTTATTTCGAAATATTTCATCATAAAAGACAATCATAAAAATTAGGTCAAACATCATTCCCTAACCATTAAAAACACTCTGACAAGACAAATCATCGAGTAAAAATTATGTTACAACAATATAACATATATACGATTAAAGACGTACTAAAATATGTTTATAAAAACAGATTGGAGGAAATAATCAACTATCTGTAAGGTGCTTAGCTCTGATAATCCACGACCAACCCAAGAACTTTGCAACTGCAATGACCACTAGTTCTGTTGTGTCGGACCTCATTATCCGCAGTGCCTCCAGCCCCACCTGTGTTTTCAAATTTTTACAAATAGGTTTTAACCATTTTTTCCGGGCTGCTGAATAGGCTGGGCAAACAAAAAATAAATGGCCTAGTGACTCTTTTTGGTCCTCACACCAGGGGCAAAACACATTTGTCTGCCCATGCCATTTACTGGTGAATGATCTCAACGGAAGCGACCGACCCTAAACTGGTGAAAAAGCTTCCTCTTGGTGATGGTATCCCAGTAAGCCTCTAGAGAAGGGTCAAGTTTGTGCTCTAAGAACTTACCAGACAGGGAGGTGTTATCTGTCTGTGCTATGAGTTGTTGTCTTACTGTGGACCAATATAGAGCATTGAATTCCTTTTTCGAGGGGAAGACATTATTATTTGGAGCGATCCAGAGATGGCTTAGGCCCATATTTTCCAGGAGCATTCTTACTTTTTTGAACCAGAGAATATTGCCCGAGCCCACCACCGATCTGACATCCAAGATTTCATTAGCAAAAAGTGCCAGTTCCGGGGTTGTCCACACTCTCCTCCACAAGGCAACAGCTCTGAAACGTGCTACATCATCAATAGGGTGACAGCCCAGGTCAAGTAGCAGTGGCTTCAAGGGACTAGACTGGGGAAGGCCAACAAGATTACGAAGGAATTTATTTTGTACTCTGACTAATGGTGACAGGTCCGAAAAAGCCCTTAAGTCCGCGCCGTACAAGATCGCTGAACTTATTTTAGCATTGTAAATTTTTAAAGCAGGACCTATCCTTTTGTCAGTGAAGTTCTCTGTTACTTAATTAAGCACCCTGTTAGCTGAGCAAACTTCAGAGAGAGTATGTCAAGCTGGGGTTTCCAGCTAAGCCTGTTTTCCAATACAACCCCTAGGTAACTCATGACTTTAACCTGCTCTAACACACTGCCATTCAAACTAACGTGGCCCAACTGCGATCTATTTCTAGATAAGACCATACATTTAGGGGGTCATTAGGATTGCGGTTTTTCCGCATCCTCGGGGGCGGCGGAAGCCACCGCCGGCCCCGAGGATGCGGAAAAACCGCAGCGGACTGACCAAGGACCCACCGCCACATTAGGATGGCTGGTGGGTCCTGGTTTCCGTCTGCAGCTTCTCCGCCGCGGCTGGCTTACAACCACGGCGGAAAAGCTCTGATATGGTGACGGTGTCTCTCAGACACCGTCCGCCATATCAGGATGGGATTTTAAAAGTGCTTTTCCGCGGCGGGTTTTCCGCCGTGGAAAAGCATACGGATCTTCACCTAGGGGGCCCGTTGCAAGCCCCCTAGGTGAAGGGGGGGTGGGTGGTGCACATGGGGGGTACCTATGGTACCCCCCTGCATTTGCATGCAGAAAGCGGCAGGCACCGCGCGGTGCCTGCCTCTTTCTGCATGCAAATGCAATGCGTGCATTTTTAACATTGCTGCGGGTGCAGCTTGAAGCTGCACCCGCGGCAATGTTAAAAATAGAGGATGTGACCGCCAGAGTGGCGGTCACATCCTAATCGCACAGGAGGGGACTCCGCAGCCCATGCGGACGTCCCCTCCTCCTCAATGATCGCGGACGGACGCAAGTCCGTCCGCGATCATAATCGGCCCCATAGTCTTTGTTACATTGACCTGTAGATCATTATCTTGGCATAATACCTCAAACTTGTTTAGGCCGGACTGGAGACCCTTCTGCGTTTTAGATAGAATAAGGGTGTCATCCGCGAAGATAAGTAGTGGGAACGTATTACCGCCTAGACCAGGGGCATCTGTAGGGAATGCTGCGAAGTACTGCACTACCCTGTTAATGAACAACAGAAACAGGGTCGGTGCAAGTACGCACCCTTGACGTACACCCCGGGAAACCAGAAATCTCTCTGTAACCTGCCCCTGTTTGCCCCATCTAACCTGCGCTAAGTTTGCTTCGTGTAGTCTGATTACTATTTCAAGGAGTTCTAGGGGCATCCCCAGCGTTCCCAGTGCATCCCATAGCTTAGCTCTTGGAACTAAGTCAAAGGCAGACTTTAGGTCTACAAACGCTGAATAGATAGTTCCACCACCCAGAATAACAACCTTCCAATATATTAAAATAAATCTAAACACCTGATCAATAGTGCTTACACAGGATCTAAAAACAGCTTTTAAGGGGGACAAGACATTCTCTAGGTCCATCCAAATCTGGATCTTAGCGAGCACAATCCTAGCTACAATTTTCTGAATGGCATCTATTAAACTGATGGGGCGATAATTCCCCGGAGCAGAACGATCCCCCTTTTTAAATATAGGCAAGATCTCAGCTCCTAGCCAAGAATCCGGGATTTGTGCACCTTTCGCGATAGCATTGGCAAGAAAGGTAATGTAAGGCACCCAATTAATTAAGTCAAATTTAAATAGATTTGCTGGAATGCAGTCCATGCCTGGTGCTTTTCCTCCTTGTACCATCCTCAGTGCGTTCTCTACATCTTTCCCAACAAACATTAAGGAGTGGCTCGGGGTCAGTACTTGTGGGGAAAGAGCAGGGGAGGCAGGGACTGTCATAGGTTCTAGTCCCCTAAACTGAGACTCAAAATATTCGACCCAATCTACGGCACACACATTATTATCCGTGACTTGGGATTCTACTGCGCTTCCCCATTTAACTATCTGCCAGAACTTTGTCTGGTCTCTCGACCTACTGGCCACTAGTAGATCCTGCCAGTGCTGATCATCTCAGTCCTTTTTGGCCTGTTTTGGGATTTTCCTGTATATAATCCTTGCTGCCCTGATGTCCTTGGTATTCCGTGATTTAATGGCTTTCACCAGAGAGCCATAAGCAGAGCGGCATGATTTATTGTACCAATGATTGCCTGGTTTAAGAGGTGGTGATTTACTGGGTTTGGCACTTTTGGAGAAATGGGATTTCAATACCCCAAAAAGCTGCTCATGGAGAGCACTAGTTTTAGCAATCTGGTCTTCTTGTTCAGCCAGAGCCTGTGAGGCACACAAAGTGGTAGAAACCTCCTGAGAGATCTTGTCTAAAATTAGGGGATCATCAACTACCCTATCTCACCGGTCCCTGTGCCTATCATTGGCAAGAAAGGCTTCTGCTGTTACGATCTCGGTGGCTCTGACAGTCTCCAGACCGCCCGCAGTTTTTAAGCTAAGTAAGAGCGGGTTATGGTCGCTCTCAGGGCGGGCAGATATTATCATGTCCTTGAGAAGGGACCAGTACTCAACCTTGATTAGAATCTAATCGATTCTGCTTGAATTGGTGCCATTATCAAAGGTTACCCGACCGGATTTATCAGACCTGGATCGGCCATTAACAGCTCTCAAACCCCGCTCGAGGCAGAAGCCCAGCCACTGTATGGCCGCTTCTGTCCACTTCTTTATCGGGTTTAGGTAGAGGCAGGGGATATTCCACTGTGCATCTTCCTCTGCTAAAATATCTTCCCCCACAAGAAGTAAGGGTTCAAATGTACAATTGAAATCCCCTGCTACAATCACAAGGCAATCCATCCCGACAGAGTTGAGAATGAGGTCCAGCTCTTTAGTAATTCCCGAGCTCCGCCCCCCAGGCTGGCCTCTAACATATATATTAATAATGATGATCTCCATCTCATTCGGCCGCGACAGTCTTATAACAAGAATGTCTGGGTTAAGCACCATTACTTCAGTGGACCTGTAGCTAAGCGACTTCTTCACCCAGATAGTCAGGCCACCTGACGATCTACCTCTTTTGCCTCTAATAGCAGGTTTAAAAAAGTTTAAATACCCCAGGCGATGGATGGGATCAGGGGCCCAACTTTCTTGGAAAATCAGGATATCATGGTCCTCCACAAAATCTATCCACTCTGCTATTGAGGTTTTACTCCTCAGGCCTGCAATGTTCCACGAGACAATTTTAAACAGGTTGTCTCGAATATCGTGCTGGATCAGACCAGACTCCGATGGATTTACCCCTATTGGTCTCCTTCCTGCAATAGGGGGCCCTCTTGCTGAGGAGCCTGGGCACGACCTCACCGAACCTTGTTCGACCGCCTCACCCCCCCCCCCCTAACCTTCCTAGATACGATCTCTCCATAATGCACTGGGGGCATCCTGGGTGAAGGGCAGAGGCCTAGACCACTACCAACACTATCACCATCCACCACTGCATACCCTCAAGGTGATCCACATCCCTACTCAGTTGGCATGCTGTATCCTCCCTTCCCAATGGCTGGACCACCATAACCCCTCTGTAGTTGTTCTCAAGTCAATCCACCCGCTCTAGACCAATAAGTGGGTCAAATCGATTTGTCAGGGGCATATGATACTCAGCCCTGTCAAACGGTTTTACACCAAAAGATCTAATATTACAAATAAAGGAGGTGGGATTGGTTGGTCCATGGTAAGCATAAGCATAAAAATAATTTAGGCCCAGGGTTTGAACATCTCCCACACTGCCGAACCCAGGATCACAGCAAATGTACTCTACCACCCTTGGATCTCTAAAGTTGATAATTACGCAGTCACCCTCTATATCCTTCTCTCTACGACCCAACCAACTCACCCTTCTAACATTTAATATCTCTGCATTTGAGGAAGGTGGAAGTGGTCTGTTCCGGTTGAGCCAGTGGGTGACTTTGTTTTTCAACTCCCTATGTGATTCAATTTTATCAGCTCTAATCCCCGGAACTCCCGCCAGAATAACCGTGTACGGTACTGACTCTGGGGGAAGATTGATACAAGGCAGCCACTGTATAGTACCCTCGCCTCCCTGTGAAGTTGTCCCACTAGGCGGTCTCTTCCCTACCCGCACAGAGGGTGCAGGCTGGCTACTTGCCACCTTGCCAACTCCTGCACCCTTTTCCCCAGTAGGACCAGGTAAAGCCATCTCTACGGGGAGTGTCTCAGCACGAAGTGGGGGGTTTTGGTTGTTGGCCCTGTCATTGTGGACTTGTTCGGCAGCCTCACTACTACTTCTAAGGCCTGGGGGACAAAATGGGTGGGCTTTGTCGCTTTGACCCTCCGTGACTTTCGCTATCCTTTCCAACGCGCTAGAGTTAACTAGTACTAACTTTTCGAGTTGCTCTAGTTTTGAGTTATCAATTTAATTCTCTCCAAAAGAGGCAGTGTCAGTGATTTAAATAATTTTTCCACTTTATCGAATAGCCTGTCATTTGCCTACTTAGGGTAGGCAGTTGATTTGGATGGGGGATAGCCGTAATCGGACTAGGCGACTGAGCAGTATGTTGTGGTGCTGGGTTTAAGATGGTTTTTTAAATATTTTTGCGGCACCACCCGTCAGAGGACCACCCCCTCTTTTCCTTTTGCATACTGAATGAATTGCCGTGGGTTTTTTGCCGGCTGGTATCACTTGATTTTGGATTTTCGTTGAGGCTCTATTAGGCACAGGGGAATTCGAGTTCCTACTTTGCGACCCACTAGAGACAGAACAGCCTGTGGATATATTTATTGAAGTATCAACCACAGAAGTATCAAGCCCAACCAGCGATAGGCTGGATCTCAGACTCAGGGTGACTGGGGGGGACAGTTGTTCCTGGTTGTTCTGGGGTAGTAGCAGACCCAATGGTACCTAGAGATGAACCCTTCCCTGTTAAGAGATCCAAGGACAAGCGTTTCGACCCTTCCCAGAACGAGATGCAATTAGAAATGATGGGTAGGGGACTCAGGCACTGGAAATAACAATCAATATAGACAGAATGTTTAGATGGATTCGGGCTGGGATGATCTGCAGCGCAACAATAATAGATAAAGCATTAGAGGGAATACTCAACACAAACCCGGACTTAGGGGGGTGGCCCAGCCTGGCCTCAATCGTCCTCGGACGGGCTCAGACGGGCTCGCCCTTGGACATGCTTTGTCCGCGCTTCGCCCGCGCGCGTCCCTTGTATCGCGAGCCTAGGCAGTGCTAAATAGAGGGAGATGGGGCGGGAAGAAGGCCCAGCTGCGGCGGATGATTGCAGCTAAGCCTGCTGGTCCTCGCAGTCCCTCCCGGGTGTCTGCCAAAAGTTTCACAGCAAGTTCAGCCCAAATCAGCAAGCAGTTCACGATATCCTCAGCACAGGGACCGAAGAAGGCAGGTTATATAGGAAAAGTCACTGCACCACAAACGGCTGCGAGCGGCACCTGCGGAGCGGAGGCCGTGAGCCGTGAAATACTGCAGGGAGGTGGGGGCGGGAAGAGGGCCCAGCTGCGGCGGATGATTGCAGCTAAGCCTGCTGGTCCTCGCAGTCCCACCCGGGTGTCTGCCAAAATTTTCACAGCAAGTTCAGCCCAAATCGGCAAGCAGTTCACGATATCCTCAGCACAGGGACCAAAGAAGGCAGGTTATATAGGAAAAGTCACTGCACCACAAATGGCTGCGAGGGTCCCTATCAATAAAAAAGAATGCTCCCCACAGCTAAAAAATATATATATGAATACTTAAAAAAAATCTTAGCTAAAATATGGTTAAAAAACTGTTAATAAACATTGTGTATAAAATTTGGGCAGCAATGAAAGGAAGAAAGACCCACTAAAATCAATATACAGATAGAAAATCAATAACAGCTGTCTTCCCTAAAACTTCATAAATTTTCTCAGGCATAAAATACTTTTTAAGAAACAGCCAACTGCATAGCATGTATCAGGATCTTCTAGCTGCTGTAAAAAATCAAGAACACTCCGCATTAGCTTAACTTATTTTTCCGTAGCAGGCGAAATAAATATCTCCTGGTGAGAGGAAGATAATATTTACAGAAGAATACAAAGTGCAATAGAGTCTGGAGGATTTCTCATCACAAGGGCAAATACAGATGTCAGCGGACCTTAACTCCACAGCGCAGACATGGGCAACACTGGGAATGATGCTGGCTAAGAGAAACATCGCCAAACACTGGGGTGCAGCCACCACACCCACTCTTATGGAGTGGTGCAAAGATATGGACATGGCCATGGTGGCGGAAAAGACTGTATATGTGCGTAAAGGTTTTCCAAAAAAGTGAATAAAACTGTGGGAGGATAGAACACCTACAGAGAGGGAATATGTGCATTGCCAACAGCTACCCGTGAAATGGAACTGAATAAATGTAAAGACTGCTAATAAGAGCACCGAAGCAACATATGAGCAATGTAATAACAACCAAGTCATATGATATGTACTGGAGAAAAACGTATGTGTTCCATATTTGTTGTATAAACGAGCGAAATAACTGTGCCACTTATGATTAAATAAAAAGAATACAGTTGTCAGAAGAGGCGAATTGCTCTTGCGGGAAACATAATAACCATGTGATGGGCCCAAATCTAACCCAGGTCAATAATGTTCATTCCCTATGTGTTCTGTACAAAAACCAGATAGGGAGCAGCCCCTGCAGACATCTGGAGGAGACAGTACTCGCTAACAGTTTGTTTCATTACTTCCATGCCCTTCCTTTGGGCCTGTCTATACTTGAGGAACCAATCCTTGACCCAATCTTTATCCTTCTTGGTTTTTCACATAGATAGGAGCAACCTAAAGCAAGGGATGTCTCTCTTGTATATTTTAGGCATGTAATTTTCAACCCAAAATTACAGGAGAGGCAATCATGAATGATTGCCCGATTTAGTTCAGCCTCCTTATTCAACCATATTGAATACCAGAGTACCAGAATAGCAAGGTTTATAAGCTGTTCCACATAGTCCAAGCCAAATTCTAAATGTGTTGTAAAGTGTGAGATGAATGGAGGGACCACCAACAGATGCCTGCAAAATCAGTTTTCCTCCATGGAATGGTACTTAGATCTCTGCACCATCATACTCCTATGCTATATTTAAGAGTGGGAAGGCACTTTCTCTTGTATATTTCTAATATGAGTGCAGCAAGTTTTTTTTTCCGATAGAGGCAGCAAGTGGGAAAGTGGCTCCCACTGCTCGCAGTAAACGCTCTAACCCGTTCCTGACCCAGGGGGTCCAATTACAGACCCATCAAACACCAGTCCAAGATATGGGAAGTGGCTCACCCGTTTTTATCAAGCTTCCCTCTAGATACAAGGTCCAGGTTGTAGAGTTCTTCAGGCCACAACCCATAATAAATGTTTTTGAAAATGTACTTTCTAAATCCAACTGTTTCATGACTAGCACAAAGCTGAAAATCAACTTTTTGAGGCCATTTGCCTTCTTGGCCAGGAGCACTGTGTCATCCACGTAAAGTAATGCAGTCATAGCTGTATTATTAAGCCACGGCACATCTTCCCCAGCTGACACCAAGCTCCTTTCCAGATCATTGAATTACAAGACGAATAATATGAGGGCAAGGATGCAGCCTTGGAGGACTCAATGGTTAACTTTGAATGGGGACGTGCACTCGCCTTGCTCCACAAACCTAAAGGAAGCCATAAGATCCCAATGGAGGTGTCCTAAAAGGTTAACCTAATCCACCTTAAGGTCCAGAGAGACTAGAATGTCTCATAGAATAAATCTATTGATGCAATCAAAGCCACATGATAAATCCAAGCATGCCAACTGGATAGAGCTGCTCTTCGCAAATTTATGTTTGGCCAAAAGGAGATGTTAAGTTAGGCACTGTTCGGTGATGTCGAGGCCCTTTATGAACCCATATTGAGCTGGAAAGAGGGTATTACTCTCTAATAGCCATAGAAGGAGGCTATCCAAAATAACTCTCTTGATTATTTTAGTTTTGGAATCGAGACGCAAAATCTGGCAGTAGCATTTCGGATTATGGGCATTTCCTTTTTCAAAGATGGGTACAACTATAGATTTGAACCAGGATGGCGGGACCCCAGCCTTTCAAGCAGAATTGATCACATTTGTAAGGAGGGGGGACCAAACCTCAGGATCTTCTTTAAATATATCCATAGGAATCCCAGGGGTCTTCTTGTGAGGACTACTGTAGATGTCTTAGAACACCTCCTCTATAGGAAAAAATATATCCAAGGGTAGAGGGCAATCTACCAGCCCCACCGCTGGATTTAGATAGATCATTAGATAGGTAAATTCCAGAGAAATAGTCTATAAAAGCGTCAGGAGAAATGTGGACACTAACTTTATTGAAGGAGGACCCGGGAGCAAAGCCAACAAGTATAGCCTTTCAGAAGGCCTGGGGATATTTGTTCAAGCAAGCCACTAGAAGAGCTTCCCATTTGTCATCCTTAAGGATCATCCTCTTCTGTTTGAGCACCAGGTGTATACTTTTTTGATTATCAAGGTTGCTGTCTGGTTACGCAATCTGTCAATGGCCATTCTGCAGTCACTCTCAAACCACGATTTACTGTGGGCTGGGCGATTCCCTAAGGGCCTAGTCAGTATGTCTTTTACATGCATAGTTAATTCAGAGAGGCTGCTTAGTACAGCATTGGGGCCTGCTACTTCCGAGGAGCAACATCTCACCAAGTACTCACATCTGCTGACAACCAGCACCATTAATAACTTCATGTCAACAGAGTGCTACATGAACCTAATTCCAGCATCTTTTGTGGTTAATACCTGGTGACTCCCTCCAATAAACCACAGGACCTTAGTGGGGATTGTGAGTTGGAGAGCTAGTGGATTATGGACACGATAAACAGAGGAAAGAAACCCCCCCCCCCCCCCCCCCCCACCCCCCCTCAATCAGAGCGTGCAAATTCCAGGAAGTGAACTCATAATCAATTGTTGCGCCGCTGTCCCTCCCAATATATATATATAGCTAATGATGATGTACTGGGGACCACACTTTCCAGGTCATTGGAGACCAAAAAGGTGTACAGATATCATTCCCCAGCTTCCATATCATCCTTCCCAGCTTAATCTGAGATGGGGTCGAAGGTTAGAGGTGAGAGAAGTGGCATACTGTCTAGTTTGACATTAAAGTCACCAGCCAAAACAAGGTTAAATGCCTTTCCTGTCTGCAGTTCCTTCTCAACTAGTGAACCTATCAAAGTAACAACCCCTGATAGTTCTGGGTTGCAGCTACGAAAAGGGTAAAACACAGGATTTCTCAGCTCTCACCTGGCGGTTGACACAGTATTTTCGAATTCAAAGGAAGTAAAGGGGCATATTATCAAGTAAGGACGATAATTATCACCTGCGCCACATATAGTGCTTTTTTGTATTGCACACTTTCCCTGAGCAATTTCGCATTCGTACCATCGTATTATCAAGACTTTGGGAACATGCGATGCTGTCCGTGAAAGTACGCGATGACTCCCGCCAACATACTGTAGTTAATCATGCGATACCTTGGCAACGGCGTGTCAGCGGTGCGTTAGCGGTGATAATTCAGGTAACATGTGAATTTTCCCCTTTGATTGAGTGCAAACTCGGGTGGCCGCCGTCCAAATCATCACTGCTAAGGCCTGCTGCTCTGCTGAAAGGGTACTAGAATAAAGGGTGGGCATGTAATTCTGAAAGAACCAGATATAGGCTCTATTGTGCATTTACACACTACTCTGAAAAAGCAATAGAGGCACATAGCAGACACAACAGATGCAGGCACTTTTTGTGCAAGGCCACAGTACACTGAAAGCGTACTGGAATAGAAGCAGACTCATACCTCCATATATCATCACGTTTAGTCAGAATTGTATCAGGTGTTAAAATCCTGCGTACATCTGTGCTTAGCACAAATTCTTTTATCGCGGGACAACTTTGGTAATACAGCGAAGTGGTGTTCACTACTTTTACCGTGTAAATTTGGTTAGGAATGCCTACCTTGCATGTCATTAGCGATAAATATCACTGGCATGCAAGGCGATAGACAAACTGGCAGCTAACACCAGAAAGCTGGCACTAACTCATATTAGTGCAGCCTTGCTAATAGGGTGATCAAAATATCGCTGCTTTATCGGCAAAAAGTGCTGCTAAAGCGCTAATAATGCCCTTTATAATATGCCCCAAAGAGTGGTGCACACAAAGGAGGAATGTTTACCCCTCATTCACAAACAGGAACCCTGGGCAGGGTCCTGTACAAAATCATATGAATCCAATCGGCACACACTGATTACTACTTATATATAGTTGCTATCACTATACAGTTGTTATCACAATACTATATTCTTCAATTACTGATGTCCTCCAGATTTCGAATTTCACACGTCTATTTGTTACTAATCTTGGACTCCACAAGTCAAGTCAAGAAAGCTTTATTCAATTGTAAGTAAACAATCATAAAAGCTCAATAGCAGCATTTCATACATGTTAAAAATACATATAATATACACTTAGACAACTTGATAAAACATTATTAAACTTTACATGCTTTCCTGAAATTCATGAAAAAAAGAAGATTAAGATGAAGACAGTTGTTTTCTTAAGTGCAAGACTTGTTTCAAATAAGTGACCATTCTGAAAACAATGTGGACATTATCTAGTTGTTTTGATGCCAAAAGAGCGGATCGACATTGGCGAAGCCCAAACCGTTTTAACACAAGGACAATGCTCATTCTTCTGGCACATCCAAGTAGTACTTGCAGAAGAGGATAACGTGGATCGATGTCTGCTTAGAGCTGTTATCACAAGAGCACGACTGTAAAGTTTGGGACCAGTCATTCGCTTTAGCCAGGGTAACTAATCTGTAGAATGTTCCCAAACGGAAGCGAGTTAAAAGGAACCTGTCGAAATCACTTTGGACCACGGTGAGGAAGGGTTCAATATTAAAAGTTGTTAAAATCAATTGATTATTCAGGACCGTGGGTTTTACAATTTCATTTGAAAGCCTAGCAGAGTCAAGTAGAGCCCGGCCCATTAGTTTTAATTCCTTCCTGGTTAACTCCTTTATGGTACTGGGGTTGGTAAAATACTCAGGGTGATCGACATATTGGAAAAACATTTGCACATAGCTCATCCAAGGGATTCTCGAGGCCCTATTCAATTTCAAAATGTCCAAAATGATATCTCTATTTAATTTTGTCTCATCCTTTGACCAGAGTCTGTGCCATAATAGCACTGGCTTGAGTTTTATTAAATCTGAAACAAAGGAGAGCCCCAACTCCGCATGAGATATGGTCGCGGAGGTACCATTAGGGACTGATATGATATACCTTAAAAAAGAGTTTTCTACTCTTTGAATGGGCAGCAAATCAACCGGTCCACAAACCCCAGTCCCATAGATTGCCGCAGAGACGCACTTAGCTCTATAAATTTTAATAAGTGCCTCCGGTGGTCTTTTCCCGAGCTTAATCGCAAAGGCTCTAAGGGCGGACGTGGTGTGCAGTAGTGCCAATTTTTTAGCTATAAACAACAGAAGAGTGAAAGAAATATAAATATATATAACACCTCAAATGAAAACTCCTATGAGGGAAAAAGTGGAACCTGGTGAAAAAAGCACAAAAGTTAATTGTAAAAAGAACCCTCACTCACCAACCTAGTGGTGACATGCTTCATCATTGGGTTCCCACTGGAAGGACCTAATGTCCTTCCAGTGTGCTTCAACGCCTGTTTACAGCGGAGCTGGTTCTTTTGTGTGTTGATATGGTGAGAAAAACCCAATTGTGCTAAGTGAGTGTGAAAAAGTTAAAAAATGCGTAGTTGTGACTGTCAACAACTTTATTAATAGTCCAACCCGCATTAGTTAAAAACTGGTGATAATTGGACTCAAAATATGGTTTCTTTATTTGGAAACCCTTAGTCCTAAATAGATTTGGTCAACATGTTTCAGCTATCAGAGCCAAAATCGCTCAGCATTCGTCAGGACCATCAGTGTAATCCTCCGGCGGTGTGCACGCACTAAGGCGCACCCAACCGTGAGGATATTAGTGTGAAAAAATGAAATAGATTACTCACGGCTTTAAACGTATAGGCACGCTCAGTAATTTACTGGGGCCAAAAACCTGTAAAAAAAAAAATAGAAATTGATCACTCAGATTGTTCTGTTTAGACCTTTAAAGATTCTTATTACAATATTTCCAAACTTGTTACCTTCACCAAGTAACACCGATATCAGTGAAATTAAGTTCAAGCAGGCATATATCGTACTCTGAATGCCATGATTTGACTATAATTATACATCTCTTATTGGCTTTATATTATTTAGAACCAAGACTAATTGTTGGCAAAATCAGTTGCCGTGTTCCACACGACTCTTATTGTCAAGAGAACTGAATAAGGCTCGGAATAATCATTTGGACCGAACCATGCCTTAATGTAAAAAGATATTTAAATATGCACTTTGTTTAAAAAGCCCATAGAAATGACCTTAACGGAACCTGAATAGACTCCGTTGTGTTAAAACACAGGAAGATACATAAACAACTCCAAAACACTCACAAATGGCGCTTAATTTCCGCACGGCATGGGCAGACACTGTAGGGTTTTTTTTCTTCACGCCGTGCGAACTACAAACAATTAGAGAAAAGCATGATCAATGCCTCCCCATCATATACAATATTGTTATCTACTTCTTTCCCAATCTTAGTGCTTTTTCCAGTAAGAAGCGCTACAATCCTCCACTTACTGTATAGCAGGCGACTCCCCTCTGGCAACCTAGCCTTTCGCTGCCGTGGCCCGAATAAACACCTCGTTCAAACGCGATAGTTTGAAATAGCGTTGTTCACAGGACATGTGACTAACGACACGTGACTCGCTGCTCGGGATGTTTCCTTCATACTGTTTAAAGGGACCCAAACTCCTTTACGCTAAAAAACGAATCACAAAACTTTATTGTCCTGACAATAACACAAGGCAGAGCATAATTAATAAAGATTAAAGAATCTCAAGTCATTTAGGGTAATGTAATGAGAATTCTCATTAGCGTGTGTTCCTTATAATGCTCATGTACTTATATGGCGTGTAAACGGCAGACACTGCATTAATCCTTTTCCTAAAATGCAAAGGATATTTTGTGATAATAATGCAAGCACCGTTTTCGTTAAAGCCCCTTACGAAATTAACAGCGAAGAAAAGGCTGTCAATGCTCCATAATAGTGCTAAAATGACCTTAATCCTTATTATTATAAGTGTTCTCACAACTATAAATTGATAACAATAGTCGTATATGCCCTAACTCGTAGGCAACCTTTTATAATAATAACTGTGCGCTATGTTGGTATTTTAAACACAAAATGGTACTGCTATCTCGCACTTGGGCCCCTGAAGTAAGTGTGCTATAATTCTGTTTGATTGCATCAACCCTGATTGTAGTCACAGATGACTCTCTTTTGACTCGAAGAGTTGTGGTTTTGTAGAGAGGGAGAAATGTTGCATATTACAGAATTGGACGTATATGTGCAGACTTATGCAAGGTAAATAAATGAATCTCTCAGGTAGAGACCTTGATGTTGGTAAGAGTCATCGTCTCAGGACAGATCCCCGCAGAATTTCATTGTTCAGTCCTGAACGGTGACTTGACAGACGATGGATCCATCGTTGTTCTTTTTCAAAAAGGCTCTTTTCAATGCCACCCTCAACATGTTCGATGATAGTCCAATGCATGTCGTTGGGTGTGTGATTCCTCTCGATGAAGTGGTTAGTCAATTTTGTTGCATTCCTCTTACATCGGATACTACTCCGATGTTCACAGATCCTCAGTTTGACGCGTCTAGTCGTCATTCCCACGTAGTTGAGGGCACATGTGCAAGTTATTAAATACACAACATTACTAGTATTACAGGTTGTATGACTGCGTTGTTCCCAACGTTTACCAGGTTCGATATTTAGGAACTTGGTATGAGTAGTCAAATGACAAACACTGCAGTCCCCGCATGGGAAGTGACCAGTCACTGCTGGGAGCCCCCGGCGTTCAGAACTGTTGCTTCCTGTTTTTTCAGTTGTTTTGCTGGACGAGTATGGACTAGTGAGTCTTTAAGACTTGTCACTCTCTTATAGGAAAAAAGAGGTTTCTCCCACTCAAACCAGTTGCTCGTTACGATTTTCCAGTTCTTTTGTATGCAGCGGCTTACCACATTGGACAGAGGATTAAAGGTGGTTACACAAGTTAATAGTACCTCCCGCGTAGTATCTTTTAGATATGTGTCCAACAGTGCATCTCTGTTTCGACGTGATGATCAACAAACAAGATCACCTGATCCAAATTAAAACTTTTTACAAACCAACATCTAAAAATAACTTGTTACATTTTTCTAGTTTTCATCCCCGCCTTCTGAGGGAAAATCTCCCTTTCGGACAATATCTCCGCATTAGGCGGAACTGCTTTGAAATGGTCGACTTTAAGAGTCAAGCAGATGAACTGACCAAAAAGCTAGAAATGCGGGGCTACCCAAAGAAGATTCTCCATAAAAGTCGGAAGAGAGCCACCAACAAAAACAGAGATGCACTGTTGGACACATATCCAAAAGATACTACGCGGGAGGTACCATTAACTTGTGTAACCACCTTTAATCCTCTGTCCAATGTGGTAATCCGCTGCATACAAAAGAACTGGAAAATCGTAACAAGCAACCGGTTTGAGTGGGAGAAACCTCTTTTTTCCTATAAGGAAGCGACAAGTCTTAAAGACTCACTAGTCGATACTCATCCAGCAAAACAACTGAAAAAACAGGAAGCAACAGTTCTGAAAGCCTGGGGGCTCCCAGCAGTGACTGGTCACTTCCCATGCGAGGACTGCAGTATTTGTCATTTGACTACTCATACCAAGTTCCTAAATATTGAACCTGGTAAACATTGGGAACAACGCAGTCATACAAACTGCAATACTAGTAATGTTGTGTATTTAATAACTTGCACATGTGCCCTCAACTACGTGGGAATGACGACTAGACGTGTCAAACTGAGGATCCGTTAACATCAGAGTAGTATCCGATGTAAGAGGAATGCAACAAAATTGACTAACCACTTCATCGAGAGGAATCACACACCCAACGACATGCATTGGACCGTCATCGAACATGTTGAGGGTGGCAATGAAAAGAGCCTTTTCGAAAAAGAACAACGATGGATCCATCGTCTGTCAAGTCACCGTTCAGGACTGAACGATGAAATTCCGTGGGGATCTGTCCTGAGACGATGACTCTTACCAACATCAAGGTCTCTACCTGAGAGATTCATTTATTTACCTTGCATAAGTCTGCACATATACGTCCAATTCTGTAATATGCAACATTTCTCCCTCTCTACAAAACCACAACTCTTCGAGTCAAAAGAGAGTCATCTGTGACTACATTCAGGGTTGATGCAATCAAACAGAATTATAGCACACTTACTTCAGGGGCCCAAGTGCGAGATACCAATACCATTTTGTGTTTAAAATACCAACATAGTGCTCAGTTATTATTATAAAAGATTGCCTACGAGTTAGGGCATATACGACTATTGTTATCAATTTATAGTTGTGAGAACACTTATAATAATACGGATTAAGGTCATTTTAGCACTATTATGGAGCATTGACAGCCTTTTCTTCGCTGTTAATTTCGTAAGGGGCTTTAACCAAAACGGTGCTCGCATTATTATCACAAAATATCCTTTGCGTTTTAGGAAAAGTATTAATGGAGTGTCCGCCGTTTACACGCCATATCAGTACATGAGCATTATAAGGAACACACGCTAATGAGAATTCTCATTACATTACCCTGAATGACTTGAGATTTTTTAATCTTTATTAATTATGCTCTGCCTTGTGTTATTGTCAGGACAATAAAGTTTTGTGATTCGTTTTTTAGCGTAAAGGAGTTTGGGTCCCTTTAAACAGTATGAAGGAAACATCCCGAGCAGCGAGTCATGTGTCGTTAGTCACATGTCCCGCGAACAACGCTATTTCAAACTATCGCGTTTGAACACGGGGTTCATTCGGGCCACGTCAGCGAAAGGCTAGGTTGCCAGAGGGGAGTCGCCTGCTATACAGTAAGTGGAGGATTGTAGCGCTTCTTACTTGAAAAGCACTAAGATTGGGAAAGAAGTAGATAACATTATTATATACGATGGGGAGGCATTGATCATGCTTTTCTCTAATTGTTTGTAGTTCGCACGGCGTGAAGAAAAAAAACCCTACTGTGTCCGCCCATGCCGCGCGGAAATTAAGCACCATTTGTGAGTGTTTTGGAGTTGTTTATGGATCTTCCTGTGTTTTAACACAACGGAGTCTATTCGGGTTCCGTTAAGGCCATTTCTATGGGCTTTTTAAACAAAGTGCACATGCTTGTCAGTTTTTAATATCTTTTTACATTAAGGCATGGTTCGGTCCAAATGATTATTCCGAGCCTTATTCAGTTCTCTTGACAATAGGAGTCGTGTGGAACACGGCAACTGATTTTGCTAACAATTAGTCTTGGTTCTAAATAATATAAAGCCAAAAAGTGATGTATAATTATAGTCAAATCATGGCATTCAGAGTACGATATATGCCTGCTTGAACGTCATATCACTGATATGGGTGTTACTTGGTGAAGGTAACAAGTTTGGAAATATTGCACTAAGAATCTTTAAAGGTCTAAACAGAACAATCTGAGTGATCAATTTCTGTTTTTTCTTTACAGGATTTTGGCCCCAGTAAATTACTGAGCGTGCCTATACGGTTAAAGCTGTGAGTAATCTATTACATTTTTTCACACTAATATCCTCACGGTTGGGTGCGCCTTCGTGCGTGCACACCGCCGGAGGATTACACTGATGGTCCTGACGAATGCTGAGCGATTTTGGCTCTGATAGCTGAAACATGTTGACCAAATCTATTTAGGACTAAGGGTTTCCAAATAAAGAAACCATCTTTTGAGTCCAATTATCGCCAGTTTTTAACTAATGCGGGTTGGACTAATAATAAAGTAGTTGACAGTCACAACTACGAATTTTTTTACTTTTTCACACTCACTTAGCACAATTGGGTTTTTCTCACCATATCAACACACAAAAGAACCAGCTCCGCTGTAAACAGGCGTTGAAGCACACTGGAAGGACATTAGGTCCTTCCAGTGGGAACCCAATGATGAAGCATGTCACCACTAGGTTGGTGAGTGAGGGTTCTTTTTACAATTAACTTTTGTGCTTTTTTCACCAGGTTCCACGTTTTCCCTCATAGGAGTTTTTGTTTGAGGTGTTATATATATTTATATTTCTTGCACTCTTCTGTTGTTTATTATCATTGGTATTATTGGTAAAAGAGTGAATTTTTATACCCTGACTCTCTTGTTGTTTGCATTACCAATTTTTTAGATGCCCCCGCCTGTGACCAGGAGTCATTATGGGCAAAAAGAATACCGAAATATGAAAATGTCTTAGTGACCCCTATCTTTTGTCCAGACACAAACATACTTTTAGGTTTTTTTAGTACTCGAGCCAGAGCGCATAGTGAAGGTCTTGAAGGAATTAATTCTTAGGCTGATCTCATGCATACATTTGGAGAAGCTATCCAACAGCCTCTGCAGTCCTATACTTGTGGGGGACATCAGTACTGCATCGTCTGCGTATAAAAGGGCTGGGATTGGTCATCCTGCCACCTGGGTAAATTCATGGTTATCTTTAATGAGAGCCTCCCCCAGGCCATTTATGTACAGGTTAAAAAGAAACGGAGCAAGGACACAACTTTGTCTAACTCTGCTATTAATTAGAAAGGAAGCTGTGCGTTCACCCTGCAGCCCGCAACGCACACGAGCGTTAGCGTCGCTATAAAAACGTTTAAGAAAGTAAAAAACCTGTGAATCAACACCCATCGTGTCCAAGATTGAACAAAGTTTATCGTGGATCACGCAGTCAAATGCCGCTATGAGGCAGTGCTTAATTTGAGTAGGAGCTTTCAGGTGCTCAGCACCTGCACTTCTTTTACAGGGCCAGGGCTACAATTTCTGACCCTGCATTTGGTGGTCTCAATGTTCCGAGACATACAGTATCCGGGCAGCCAGAACGAACGCCGAGACGCGGGGTCCTTCAAACGCTCATGACCTGTACCCATGTACGTGACGCAAAGGGTTGAGAACTACTTTTCAGATCTCGAATACTTGCGACAAGACGTACCCGTCGGGGTCTGAGATGGTTCAAGGAGCAATCTTCAATACAGTGGAATTCAAGGTGCTCTGCTATCAAGTCCGTAATATTTCCAAGTATACAATCCAGAATAAAATTCCAGGAGCGACTATATCTATCAGGAGTCCATCGTCACGTACGTCCACTGAGTCGGAATAATAATCAGTGGGCATCATAAATGCCGAACACGGGTCTGAGAAGGACGGGTACATCTTGTCCCAAGTATTCGAGATCTGAAAAGTAGTTCTCAACCCTTTGCGTCACATACATGGGTACAGGTCATGAGTGTTTGAGGGACCCCGCGTCTCGGCGTTCGTTCTGGCTGCCCGGATACTGTATGTCTCGGAATATTGAGACCACCACCTGCAGGGTCAGAAATTGTAGCCCTGGCCCTGTGAAAGAAGTGCAGGTGGTGAGCACCTGAAATCTCCTTCTCAAATTAAGCACTGCAAATAACTTAGTTATACTGCACCAATTATTATATGCAAAAAAATAATTTTCATTTGGTGTACATTTTGTTTTTGCATTCGGTGTAGGTAAGAAAGTAAAACACATGTCATCTTCCTCTTCTTTAGGAAAGACAACAGGAAAATGCAGAGTTCAAAATAGCAGGGACTTGTACATGCTGACGACAGGGGTCACAGGCAGCAGCAGTGTTATAGATGAGAGAGAGAGCAGGAGTAAAGAGGAGAAAGAAACAACAGGAGAGGAGAGAGATAAGATGGAGCGAAGTAGAAGAAAAGGAGAGCAAATCAGATGCAAAGAGAAAGCAGCCTGATGTGAAGAAGAGAGCATTAAGAAGAAAGAAGATAGAATGAAAGGATGTCGAGGACAGGACAAAGGATAAAGGAAAAAAAGCGTGATTGTAAAGAGCCAAGATCAAGGGGAGGGAGAGCAGAGCATGGATAGAAGTGAAGAGGAAAAAGGGCAGGGGTGGAATGAATAGAGAGCAAATCAGAAATGCTGGGAATAAGGTAACATACCAGGTGTGACAAAGATGATAGAAAACAATTAGAGAGGTTAGAAGATAGACTCTTATAGCAAAGACCTAGGGGACAGACAACAGACCAAGGTTAGAAGATAGAGACTGAGGCAGTGAGAGTGTTGAAAGTGGGGCTCACCGGAGGAAGAAGTGAGCTGTACACTCCTTGGCAAAATTTTCAGCACCTGAACTTCTTATTTTACAAATTAAGCACTGCTGTGAGGTCCACGAAAGCTAAAAATAAATTCCCCCCTTGGCCCTAGTATATTTTCCGACTAAAAGGGACAGGTTCAGGCCCTGCTCAATGGTACCTACTCTGGCTCGAAAGCCGTATTATAAGTCCGATAGGACAGAGTTTTCCTCCGCCCATTCTTGGAGGCGTTCTAATATTATTCTGCCTACTACTTTTGTTATAGCATCTAATAATGATATGGGCCTATAACATGTCGGGTCCTGTCTGTTCCCCTTTTTAAAAATGAGGACAATAGTTGATTCTACCCAAGTAGGAGGGAATGTCTGCTTCGCAGCTGGTATTTAAAACTTGCGTCAGGATGAGTCCCCAAAGAGTAGTTGTTATATTTATATGTTATGTGGTTCATCACTTTATCATTACTCACATCTTTCACTCATTAGAATGTCATGCCTGTGGCATCAGTGAGCAGTTGGTCCAGCTGTGTCTGGCATGAAGATGTTCAGGTCTTCCTTTGAAGAATAAACCTACTTGGAAATATTACCAGATCTACTTGTTTCATTTATCACAACAATAGTATTACATTTAAACAAATCAATAGGTGTGCCATCAGGCCCAGGTGCCTTGCCGCCCTTACTTACAGACACGGCCCGTTCTACTTCATCCAAGGTGAACATGAGAACATTGGCTTGGGCTGATGAGTTCAAATTGTGGACATCCTGGTTAAGACAGCTTGTCAAAGTGGAGTTACCCATGCTCTGGTAGACCTTGGTGAAGTGGTTAATCCATTGCTCCTCGGTTATAGCTATTTAGAGTGATGGACTATCCTCTCGAGCGACTCCTCCTGGGCCCCACCTTGCCAAACATGTGATTGGGGGACGTAGTCCTACCCCAAACCGAACCGCAAGCAATGTTCAGGCTGGCAGGGAAACTTGCAAACAGCGCTGCGGGATTCCTCTAGTGCTTATGAGAGGTTTAAGTTAATTGATGGTACTTTTCATTACTTTTTTAATACTTGATTGTTGTAATAATGACCAGTACTCCTCAATGTTGCTCTGGCACTCTTATCTTCCCCTTGCGTTTGCTCTGGTGCCTCATGTATTCTTGTACCCTATTTCCTCACTTGCTCTTATGGCCTGCCATCCCTTTACAGTCATTGGATGCTCAGACTCTTCCCTCTACTCCTGAGTCCTGAATGCCCTCCTTGATACAGTCTTGATGCATGACTCTCAAGCAAAGGTTTAAATAACAAGGAAAAAAGAATATTAACATTTGACTTATATTTATATGCTATTATTTAGGACAAAATATATGTTATTCCAAATAAACCATGTGTAGCCGTTGTCCATTTGAACGTTTCCCCTGAAAATATTGTGATCCACTGACATGTAGGTAAACAGAAACAGGGCTTTGGGTCGACACTGCAACCGGACGCTTCATGCACATCAGCAGCAGGTCCTGAGCTGCCCGCACTCTGTAATATCCATATTGCAGAGGCTAAAGTGAACATTGGACTAGCAGCTCATTCACAGAATAAAAACCGCCCTATTTAAGTTTATTCCACATGAACTATATATGGAGAAAGTTTGGTCATGTTTATGCATGTTCCTTTTACCCTCATAAGCTTATGGCGTAGTATTGTATAAAAACACTGCACAGAGATACCTTTGGACTTCTCCCTGGGTAGATTGATATCCTGTTTATATCTACTCTTACAGTCAAACCGGACCTGTGGTACTTATAATATCCAGTTATACCAGTCACAGCTACCTACACCGTGTACATATCTGGTACATTTAGAGTCAAGCAATACTCATTTAGCGAACACACTATTTTTGAGGTGGAACTCCTGAGGAAGGCAGTGAGCTGCCGAAACGCGCGTTGGGAGACAATTTGGAAACCACCCGCAAAATTATGTGTTCAGATGATATTTTATCATCACAATGCATTTAGCCGATCAATAAATTGCACATCAGAAAATCATTTTAGAAGCATGATTGCATGATGAATGACTGAAGTCAAATTTCCCTATAGATTGATTATGATCAGATTTTCTAGACTTATTACTATGTATAACTAATAAATGATTTTGTATTTTTTCTAAACTACAGTGTCATTATCTCTTACTTGGTATGTTTTAACATACTTTGAGCTCTTCATAAAGTTGAAGTTGCCCTAGCTTATTTACAGTAGGTAAACAGACACAGGCCAACAAGGTGGTGGTGCTGTTAGTTCATTTTAAGCTCTTGAATACATACAGCTTCATCTTTTTGTTGGTAGTTGTACTAATTCCAACATGCAATATGCTTAAAGTGGGATTGAGTCAGCCTTTTGCATATGACTGTATAACATTGTTGTCTATCTGACTTGTCTGCACTTGAGTGTATGACTTTCCTCTCTATTCTTGCATTTGCCCTGCCCAAGAGCACTAAAGCCTCATCGCGTCGTATTAGGATGAGCAGTATGTTGCCACTCCTGACTTGAGGAGACTCTTTCGTTCTGTATTCTGCATTCCAAAATTTGTATGGGTTTTTTAGCTCTATGCCCTTTCTTTTTCTTCTGCGCCCTCCCGAATGCTTCCCATTCTGTTCCCTGTCCTGCTCCGTGGTATTTTTGACATATATTATTTATTTATTTGGGCTTTTTTTGTTTTTTTTTTAATAAAAGCAGGAGTAACCACTTCCATTTTTTGTACTGTCCCTCCCTGATGGTCTCCATTTTTAAAATGACTATTATATATATATATATATTTTTTTTTTTACTAGAGACCAGCAGCAGCAAAATGCTGCCATGCTGCTCTCTTATATGGCGCGAACCTATGCCAGAACTGCTGGTCCCGCTTTGAAAGCAGTTCTGCAGTTCATGGTATGCAGTACAAACTGTACAAGTCTCCTGTATAAGGCGACTGTATAATTTCAAATCTGTAAACACCATCAAGAGCGAATGTGTCAAGATGAAGAATGGGCATGTAACCAGCCTGTACTGACCACATAGCTCCTTCAATGCTTAGGGGCCTCAGGCTGACATATATGCGCTTGTGTGGCAACTGACCAGCAAAACAATTTTGGTGTTCCTAGTAAGTCAAGGGGATTTCCAAATCTTGGCAAGCTCTTTAAATTGCAGGAGCAGGAATTAGTTGTTCCTTAGAAGACTGAAACTGCCCAGAAGCAGAGTTTATAGTCTCAAACTTCAACCATAAGTGAAATGTCTCAGAGGCATATACCGCATGAGCAGGTATTATAAAAGTACCTGCCCCCACCCCTGCATTGGGGACATCTTGAAGCTTGAGATGCTGAGTAACTGCTTCCCTATAATTGGCTGCTATTACAGCAATAGGGGCCACCATAGGAATGGATTCAAATGAAACCTAATGAAAGAGTTAGAATACCAGAATGGGAAATAACCTTTTAAAAGTGAAGCTTGCAAGCTTTCGGTAGTAGGTGCTCCCTTATTCCCTGTAGGAGGTAACCATGATTACTGCAGACGTTGCAGTAATTACATAATAATGGCTCATGTGTATATCAAAAAGACACTACTCAGGGTTCCCAAAACATCAAGGCCCAGTGCATTGGGTGCCAATATTGTGTAAACTGAGTCTCTGGCTCAGCTCTACAAAGTTTGCTTCCACACCCACGGGTGACACAAGTGAACTTAGTTCAATGCACCAATGATTGAATTTGAGAGACAGGTGTTTGTAGCCCCGCAGAACCCCACCCAATATAGAGTTAAAGTGGTGTCAATGCTTTTGGGTTACTAACAATCCCTAAACAGGGATCCAGTGACACCTTAGTAATCAGAAATAAACATTTTTCATTCACACACCAGTTGAGCTCAGAAAAACACACATTAACTAATAAGCGCATTTATTTCAACAGGTACAACCTGTTGCTCAACACATTCAAAATTATTTCACTGAATACAATTAAAACAGCACAAATGCATGTTGAGAATGACAAGAGTAAAATGAACATATCTACCATGGTTAAAATGTCATCTAAAAATGCTAATACCCTAACACCTACTTCTACTCCCTATGCCAGGAGAGCATGGAGATTAGAATAACTTCATCTAGATTTTCTTAGGGAGAATGAGTGCTTATACGAAAAAATTGTAATTATCAGAGTCACGGAGGCCGTGTTTCCTTCAAAAAGAAAACACGTGTCACATGTGCATAAGCTCCTCCCGGAGGGTATCAGGTTTCAGTAGGAAGTGTGTCACAACAGCATCTCTGGCAGGCAGGATTTTTTCTGGCAGTATCTTGCTTATGATACTCTGGGGCGAAGGACCTCTCCTAACAAGTAGTCAAGTGACAGTACTTTTATACAATATCTCATCTAAGAAGGAATTTCCAACATCATTTTAGGAATGTTTGATACAGCCAATGAGCATCAAGATGATAATATAAGACTTAAAAATGTGACAATTCAGTCTACAGGATCCACCATGTATTATCAGCAGGAGAAGTAGTATATAGAATTCCAAATATTTTGTCTCATATACTATATTGAAAAGGTATCAGAACAGTGCTCAATTTGAGGGGGTGGTTTCTGGTGCTAAGCACCCGCACTTAATTGTCAATGCCAGCGCTTTTGCCAGTCTGCCACAAGGTGGCTCTGTCTGAGATGACCACACAACAGTCAATAATTAATTCAGTATACATTAAAAATGACTATTACCTGCTGCCCAAGCTATTCTTATAGCTTTGAGGGCCTCGAATAGTCTGAATCGTCACACTTGTAGGACTGTGGCGGTTAGTAGTTGTGGTGTTAATATCATTGGCAGCATGGAGAGAGCAATGGGTGGTGAAAGCTGCAGTGGCCATCTGACCAGAGCCCTGGCACTTGTTTTTTTTTACAAATTAAATCATGTATCAGAATAGCCTAATTTTCATTTATAAGTTAATTGCTAACATGCTTTGCAAACAATGGTCACTTCTCAGGGATTTGAAATCAGTTAACCCTGTATTAACATATCAGGATGTACTTCATAAATAAATTCATGTGATCACGAAGAGTACTGTTTCGTGCGTCTCTTTTGTTTTTTACACATAAGATGAGGGTGCTAAGGTCCATTTATCATGTTAAGTTTTCTGAGTGTGTTTTTGTTGAAGAAAGGGGAATAATAACCCATGGATATCAGTGAAGTAACTCTAATAAAAACAGCCCAAAAAGGAAAACTGAGGGTCAGTATTTGTGTACTTGGGAGAATGGAGCAAGAAAGACTAAGAGCCAGAATACAAGTTTGGCTGTTCTACAGCGGACGGTGCATAGGCTGTCTGCTGTAGTACTGCTAAAACTGAGATGTGACCAACTGCCAGATTAGGAGTTAAATCCTGGTCTGGCGGGCACTCCTGCGGCGGTCTGATGGTGGCAGTCTGCTAGGCTCATAGAGGAGACTATTATGCAGACCGCCACTGCCAAAGTGCGGACTGCATCTTCCAGCATGTTGTGGCATATATGCCACACCTTGCAAGAAGCGAGGGTGCAAATCCATGGGGGCACTAAATGTGCGTCCCCCGAATGCACCCGCAGGCCATCGTCCAGCAGGGGGCCCATTGCCATTCTGCCACCATTTGGTTCACCACCTTGAAAAATGGAGGCGTAATGGCAACTTGGATTATGCTCAGCAGTGCTGGCTGCAGCACTGCCAGCAAATTCCTGCCTGTGAAAGACCGCCGGCCCACCGAGGTCCTTGATCCCAGCAGTTCCTGCTGTCTGATGGTGGTCCAACCTCTGCTGGCGTTCCTGCAGTGTGGTGTCATCGGACTGCCACCATGGGTACGGCTGTCCAATGGACAGCCGTACTCGTAATATAGCTCTAAATGGGTCCTTTATGATGCCTAATAAGATGAAACCTTCAAGTGCTGACTTATCATGCCTTTATCAGTATCAGTTTATTCTTTCCAAATTTGCACATGGAACAATCATGAGCTCGTTTTAGGCTCATAGGAATTCAAGGATAAAAGACAGCCTACTACCACTTTTCTAAGCAAACCTCATGGTTGCTATACATGCCCTGATTGTTCCATGTGAAAATTTGGAAAGAATAACCTAAAAACCTTATAACCAAATGCAAAGACTCAGGTATTCATCAAACAATGGATCAGCTGTTATAGCTTATATGTGGTCTACATTATACTATGCCATTGTTTCCAAATTTACCTGGGCATCACTATCCAATCCCTACAAGCGGAAATACAAAAACATTACAGGAATATGCATAAAACAAACCTTGGAGTACCACTGATTGAACACTACATAAAATTCCATTAACATGATCATAACTTTACAGTCTTTGGAATCGACCACTTTTCACCGTCATTGCCAGGCCGCGAGTGCCAAAATTCCAAGGATGGAAAAGTGTGGTGACACTAACCCTGGGCGAAGAACTACGCTCCGTTTGCGGAGTTTGCGGAGTTTTGGCAACTCCGCGTTCCGCGGAGTTCGCGTAGCTGCCGATAACTCCGCTATCCGGTGCGGAGCGTAGTTGTCGCGCGCTAAATAACATTGTCGCGCGCTAAATAACATTATGGCGTGTGCGGCAATGGCTTACCTTGGTTCTGCGTTCGCTTTTTCCCGGTCGCGTCGGCCACCATGTTTGTAAACCCTTCCGTGCAGCTGTGCGAACGCGATAACGTCATTGGAAGCGCGATAAAGCCATAAGGACGCGCGAGTATGTTTGTTGGTAAGATCGAGTTGCCGAACACGCAGAACCTGCAATCTTGCACAGAATAACTCGCGAGCATGTTAAAAGTTAAACCATAATAATAAATTACCATTTTGGTTAGCAAACAAGTGAAAAACCCCTCAAAGTTGTACCTTTGGATGTATTTTTTGGGGGGAAGGAGTCCTCTTTCTGTTTCTACTGTATTTTTGAATATTAAGGAGGAAAGGCTCTGGAGTTTACAACTTCCTGTTCCTGTCCACCAGGCTCCTCCCAGTGCTTTGTCCATGAGGTGGTCACTTTCATTTGGATTTTGAGCTGGCAGGATCACTTTCTGTGTGTGTGTTGGCTGCATTACTGCTTTTTTTGAATCTTACTGAGGACTTTTGGATTTTGAATTCTCTTTTTCAAGTAAGTTCAGTAATGTATGAGTGAGTATGATGTTGTAGACTTGTGTTTGTTTGATTTAAAAAATTTTAACTACAGTATTCATTCCTTGATTTAAATTATTGATGGGTGCCTACTTTTATGAGGTCCCAACTTGTATTTCTTTTTAAATTTCATCCAGGCTACATAGAGAGGTACCCATGGGTAAAATCATAATTCTGTGTTTAAATTTTTATTCAAGTTTGTAAACAAACATCATGGCTGGCATTGGATTATGGTCATCATTATGCAATAGCAATGTCTGCTGTGGAATTTCTGTTTGTGTAATGAAAAAGTTTTTTTATTTTTTAAAGCCAATAGCTGACCCTAGTACTCCATGTAGTTAGTGTGTAGGCATGTTTGAGTTCATTGTAATAACTTTCTGTGGTTGGCCTGGCCATGTGTTGTTGGCGGCCATTTTATGTTTCCCAGCCACTTTGGTCTTGCCATAGGCCTCCAAACTTGTGGCCTACTCTTCCAGTAGGCCAGAGGTACTAGTCATAGGGTCATGAAAGGTAATCAACTGTTTTTCTGGTGTACCTCTAATTAGGAAATCATGGATGGACTGGTTTGATTTAGAAAATCTTATGTTTATGTGTGGGGTATGTCAGGTTTCGGGTGTCTGTCAATTTCTGCCATTAGGTAACCCTAGGAATACAGCTCGGGTAGTTTTGGTAACGTCGCGCCGTGTGAGAACGCGACCTTACCTTTTTTGTCTTGTTCGCGCGCTCAATGTACTGGCTCGGGAACGCGATAACGACTTTTTACTCGATTCGCGTTGCCGAACACGCCGATTTTGCATTCTCGCGAACAATATGTCCCGAGTTGCATAAAAGTTCCTCGAAAATGTTTAATGTGTCCCCTGTGCTACCAAAAAGTCCTCATTTTTGTGTTATTTACTTATTTGGTTGTAGTTTTGTCTTCCTGGAGCATGGGCCACTCCCAGTTCCTTTCTGTCCTCTATGTAATGATTTCTTGTTTATGGTTGGGGTGACCAATTTGGGGGGTGGTGTCTGGTGTGTCCATTTTGTGAAGCTAAGCATTGTCCCTTTGGCATAGGCATTTATTGTCTGTCCTCTCTTTCTTTTCATGTAGTGGTGAGGGCCATTTTGTGTGTACTTACTTCCTTTGTGATGATTCTGCTATGTTGTTGTTGGTGGGCAGGCCATGTGGTGGCGGCCATTTTGTGTATGCTTCCTTTGTGACTGATTTTGCCATGTGGTGGAGGCCATTTTGGGTGCATCCCCTTTCCATGTTGTTTTTGGGTGTCCCTGTCCTCCTGGCCCTATGGAGGCGGCCATTTTCTGTGTCCTTCCCTGGTTCTCTTCTTTTGCCATAGCCATCCAAGGCTTTTGTTGGTACTACCACTCACAGCCATAGGTGCATTCAAGTTAATCAACTATTTTTGTGGTGTAACTTTAATTACACCGTGTATGGCTTTGGATTGCTTCACATTTTTTTGTAATGGTGGTACTTTTAGTTTTTTGGTTGCTTGTGTGTAGCTATTATGGCACTCCCTGCCATTAGGTAACCCTAGGAATACAGCTCGGGTAGTTTTGGTAACGTCGCGCCGTGTGAGAACGCGACCTTACCTTTTTTGTCTTGTTCGCGCGCTCAATGTACTGGCTCGGGAACGCGATAACGACTTTTTACTCGATTCGCGTTGCCGAACACGCCAATTTTGCATTCTCGCGAACAATATGTCCCGAGTTGCATAAAAGTTCCTCGAAAATGTTTAATGTGTCCCCTGTGCTACCAAAAAGTCCTCATTTTTGTGTTATTTACTTATTTGGTTGTAGTTTTGTCTTCCTGGAGCATGGGCCACTCCCAGTTCCTTTCTGTCCTCTATGTAATGATTTCTTGTTTATGGTTGGGGTGACCAATTTGGGGGGTGGTGTCTGGTGTGTCCATTTTGTGAAGCTAAGCATTGTCCCTTTGGCATAGGCATTTATTGTCTGTCCTCTCTTTCTTTTCATGTAGTGGTGAGGGCCATTTTGTGTGTACTTACTTCCTTTGTGATGATTCTGCTATGTTGTTGTTGGTGGGCAGGCCATGTGGTGGCGGCCATTTTGTGTATGCTTCCTTTGTGACTGATTTTGCCATGTGGTGGAGGCCATTTTGGGTGCATCCCCTTTCCATGTTGTTTTTGGGTGTCCCTGTCCTCCTGGCCCTATGGAGGCGGCCATTTTCTGTGTCCTTCCCTGGTTCTCTTCTTTTGCCATAGCCATCCAAGGCTTTTGTTGGTACTACCACTCACAGCCATAGGTGCATTCAAGTTAATCAACTATTTTTGTGGTGTAACTTTAATTACACCGTGTATGGCTTTGGATTGCTTCACATTTTTTTGTAATGGTGGTACTTTTAGTTTTTTGGTTGCTTGTGTGTAGCTATTATGGCACTCCCTGCCATTAGGTAACCCTAGGAATACAGCTCGGGTAGTTTTGGTAACGTCGCGCCGTGTGAGAACGCGACCTTACCTTTTTTGTCTTGTTCGCGCGCTCAATGTACTGGCTCGGGAACGCGATAACGACTTTTTACTCGATTCGCGTTGCCGAACACGCCGATTTTGCATTCTCGCGAACAATATGTCCCGAGTTGCATAAAAGTTCCTCGAAAATGTTTAATGTGTCCCCTGTGCTACCAAAAAGTCCTCATTTTTGTGTTATTTGGTTGTAGTTTTGTCTTCCTGGACAGGCCATGTGGTGGCGGCCATTTTGTAGGTACTTCCTTTGTGCATTTATCATTGGCCTCCCTGCTTTTGGTCTGATCTGCTAGTAGGACAGAGTCCCAGAGGTGGTAGTTAGTTACTAGTTAGCGGGGCTGCTTTATGTAGCTGTTTCTATTTGGTCTATTTAATTACCATCATTACGGCATGTGTGTATGCCATTGCATTTCCAAGTTGGTTGTCTGGGCAGGGGGGTAGGTAACTTTTTTGTGTGTGTAATAATTTTATGACTTGTATGTGTTTTTGCAGTGAAGTTTTACAAACTCTTAGCCATGGGGTATTTTGATTTTCCTTGCATTAACCTGTCATGACTCATGTGTAGCAGGCATCCTCCTTTTTCTGTCCATATTGGTATATGATAGGCCTGCTTGACTTTATTATTGGTTATTTCTGGACTTCATGTGGCTGGGAGCTGTGGTGCTCGTAGTATTAGTCTTCTTTTTTGTGTTTTATACATTGCCCTGTGTGTCTTTCAATTGTTCATGTGTTGGCTTACTGCTTGTTTGACTGACGTTTTCTGTCTTCTTTGCTTGTAGGTGCACAGAAAAAGACTGAGGAGGTGCTGGCTGTTTTCATCCATCGCCCGTTCAACTGCCAGACGGACGTCCTTCAATTGTACGCCACGTGTGGTGTGTGACTCATCTGACCACACATCTCTGCAATTTGTGCTACTGAGTGCTGCTGTGTGCTGCTGACATCAGAAGAAGATGGGTCCTAAGAGAGCAGGTACCAGGTCCTCCACCACCAAGAAAGTTGCTGAGAAGAAGGTACAGAAGAAGGAAGTGTCACTTAAGGCTGGTATGGACCCCCAAACCTTTTTTGGGCCCCCAAAACGTACGCCTGCAGCAGCGGTGTCCGTGGTGCAAGCTGGAGCCAGCACATCCGCATTAGCGGGGGCAAGCCACCAACCCAGGGCCAAGCACATGAGGGTCGAAGAGGTAGCCGGCCTAGTGTTACAAAGCAGTGATACTGAGCCTGAACTTAACTTATCGCTGTCTCAAAGTAGCACACAATCCACGCAAGATGAAAGTGCTGAACAACCGCCGCCAGCAGTAGATGTTCAACAACCACAACCACTTCCCGCAATAGTTGTTGAAAAACCACAACCACCGCCCGCAATAGTTGTTCAACAACAACAACCAAATCCCACAGTAGTAGTTGTTGAAGAACCACAGCACGCTATAGTACTTCCTCAAGAACAACAACCACCGTCTCCGCACGCAATAGTGGAAGTTGTTCCTCCCGATGTCGGGGCAGTTCAGGAAGTAGAGCCTCATTTCGAGCAAGAAGAAGAGGAAGCCACTTCTGGAGGTGATCTACTGTCTTTAAATTTACGAAAGGAAAGGAGGGTTAGTGGCAGTGCATCGAGTTCTTCGCATAGCATCCCTTCAGATGACCTTGATAAGGATTGGCATCCACAACGAAGAACTGAGCATTCAAAGGAGAGGCATCAAAAGACCAGGCTGGGAAAAAGGAAGGATCCGTCAAGGCTTGAACTTCCGGAGTTCGATGTAGGTGAACAGGATACTGATGGTGATAAAGACGGGTCTGACACTGACAATGTCATCATCACAAGCGTTATTCCTGGTGCAGAGGATGTAGAGACCAGCATTTTCACCCTATCCAGAAGGGCTGCGATTAGTGATGAGCAGATAGCACGTGTAACTCCTACACACTCAGCGCCCAAAGTAACACCAGCTCCCATTTTTGCATCAGCGAAGGCCCGGCAGCGTGCGACATCCAGCGCAAGCGCCACCTCAACAGAAGGAGGTAGTGGCAGTACTAGTACTGAACTGTCACATAGGGAAATTCAACAAAAAGGCTCCAGTTCATCCGGGATTGGAAGTGGGTCCTCCTCTTCCTATGGCAGGAGACAAAAGTTTAGCTCCCCAGTCTGGGATTTTTTTACGGTTCACCCACATCAGGAGAACATTGCTATATGCACCATTTGTCACACCAATGTTAGTCGTGGTAAGATTGGTACAAACTATGGTACTGGAGGCCCAACGACCCATATGAAAAAAACACACACAATTGTATGGGAGAACCACCTTGCAAGCTTACAAAAAGATGTAAGCACTGGTGTTGGTGGGGAGGATACAGTACTACAAGGTCCACTCATGGAAGAAGAGGGAGACGATGACCTTCTATCTGGGAGTGGTACACCAATGAGCCCTGTCGCCAGCACTGGAGTGGTGCAGTCCAAATCCTCAGCATCAGCAACTTCTCAGTGGCACCAGAGTCAGCCGGAGACACCAAGGGCAAGGAGTGAAAAGTCTGCGTTGAAAGGTGGTCCGTCTAGCAGAACAGACAGAATTACCGAGCAGCTTACCATTACTGGCATGTTTAGGCAGGAGGGAAAGTACGAGCGGAACCACCCAACAGCACGTTTGTACAATGCGAAACTTGCAAAAATGTTGGCACTGGACCTTCTCCCATTTTCATTTGTTGAGGCAGTGGGATTTCGGCAATTAGTGGCAACACTCGCCCCAAAATGGGACGTTCCCAGTCGCTACTATTTTGCAAGAGTTGCTATTCCAGCACTACACCACGACGTGCTGGGATTGATTGGGAAAGCCTTACAACAGAGTGTTGTCCATTGTATCCACCTGACAACCGACATGTGGAGCAGTCGCGAAGCCACAGCAGATTACATGTGCATCACCGCACACTGGATCTCTTTTGCAGGTGTGAAAGACAAGTTAACATCAGGCCTTCTTGACGTTGCTGGGATTTTCAATGACACTCGCAAACATGCAACTGTAGCCATGTTTGGTATGGAGAAAAATCATACTGCTGACAACATTTTGTCTGACTTTAACAGCAAGGTCTTTGAATGGCTGAAACCAAGAGGCCTTAAGATTGGTTTTGTTGCCACCGACAATGGCAGTAATGTAGTGAGGGCAATGAAAGATGGACAGTATTTCAGGGTACCCTGTTTGGCACACTGCATTAACTTAGTCGTGCAAGACTTTCTGAAAAATGAACTCCAAGTCAGCACCCTACTGACCATCTGCAGAAGAATATGCACGCATTTTAACCATTCTTTCAAAGCGCGGAAGCTGCTACGCGTCATTCCGCGGGAGCATAATTTGCCAGTCAAAGCACTGATCCAGGAGGTCCCAACACGTTGGAACTCGACTTATTTCATGCTTGAGCGTCTCTTTGAGCAGTACATACCACTGAATGCTTATGTAATGTCAAGAAGATTAGTGGATCCTACTGTTAATCTTAAAAGCCTGACCGTTGAGATGTGGCAGTGGGACATCATTAAATGCTTGACAGAGATGCTACAACCTTTTGAGGTGTTCACACGTGCAGTTAGCAGGGAGGACTGTACTATGGGCCAGCCATCCCATTGTTGTACATGCTCGAGCAACAGCTGAAGGAGGTCTGTGAAACATACGAAGGTGACGAAGAAAAAGTTGATGCATGTACCTTGGCCAAGGCCTTACGCAACCGCTTATCTGTAAATGCAAGGCTTAAAATGATTGTGTCAGATCCAAATTACATAACTGCAACAATCTTGGATCCACGGTACAAATTGTTTGTCAGCAGTAGCGCAGTCATTCCTTTTTCAGATGGGGATGTTGCCAATTACAAAAGTTCCATAGCTGTGGAAGCTAATGATTTCGAAACTGAACGGCTGTTACTTAAAGGCCTGACAGTGCCAGCCCAGGACAGTCAAAGTACTCCAGGCCATCCTCCTGAGGCAACTCAGGCAAGTTCATCACAGCATGAGAGCGGTGCGTCCGCTTCCCAGCAGGCACCAACAGTACCAAAAGCAGCACCTACACGATCTGATTCAGCAGACACAACCAAAAGCATAACTGCTTTTTTTCTACAGAAGGGGGTAGGTAAGTCCGTTGCTGTTGCAAAGGGGAAAGAGGAGCAGCAAAGCCGAGCACCAATGAACACTGAGCGGATGGTTCAGGCCTATCTGGATGACACAACAGAGGTGTTCATGGAGCAAAGCCCATTGGTCTATTGGTATGAAAGAAGGAGACAGTGGCCAGTGCTGAGCAGGCTGGCGATAAAGTATTTGGCTTGTCCTGTAGCCAGTGTCGCCTCTGAGCGGGTTTTCAGTGCTGCTGGTGCCATTGTGACATCGAAAAGGACCAGTCTCTCCCCCAAAAGCGTCGAGAGGCTGACAATGATAAAAATGAATCAACACTTCATACCACCAGACTATACTGTACGTGAATAAGAGCAGGATGAAGAAAGCGAGCCCGAAGAATTCATCACTGCTGGGTTACATGACCTACTGCTGTCCGGACCCGCAGAGTTTGAGGACGAGCACCTCTTCCCTGACCAATAGGCTGTTAAATTGTGACTTTTTCCCTTCTTTTATTTGTGTTATTTATTTTCTTATTAAAAATGACTTTCTGGTGCAAAACTGCTAATCTTAAAATAAAAAGCTCAACCAAATCCATCCCCACCACTCATTCTTTTAATGTACCTACTGGAGTTGCACACCTGTGCATTTATTTTCGCTGTATCTTTTTTAGTTACCTCCTGGAGTTGCACGCCTGTGCATTTATGTTCCATGTTGACTGCACTCCTCAGAGTCTTGCTGCATCTTCTTGACTCCCACTCAAGTCAATACAATTCCATCTTGGCAGCCATACATTTGATGTTGTAGATGGAGTATAGTACAATAACAATAATGTAGCCTCTAACAGTCCCTCCATAATAAGTGAACCGTACATGACTACAGCCATCCTCTATTTCATTTGAAATCTGCAACTCATAATAACTGCCTTGCTGAGTCTTACTGTTAAGGCTACCACCTCTGTCTGCAGGCATTCAGAGACGACTCTTCTGTGTCAAAAGAAACTTGAGCAGGCATCCACAACTGAAGTCAACTTGTTGTGATGACTCGCATTACAAAGGCTCGGCAGCATCTGTGATCAATCTTCTGACAGTGAAAGAGAAGAAGAGCAAAACAGGTATAAAAATAAATGATGCCATGCATTGCATTGGATGTATTTTTTGGCTGACTCTGAGCTAATGTGCATGGAGTTGAAGTATACTAGTAACTTCAGTTCAGACTCACGTGATAGCCAATTCTTCCATGTTATTTACTAATAATAGAAATTATTTACGCACTTGTGTTCCTACTACTACAGATGCAGTCAGGACTTAATTTATCTTTGCTGTCAGGCGGTTGGATCTGAGCTGATTGATGCACGATGTTTCTTGGAGTGGAATACAAGGTAATAAATAAATACAAATAAGAGTCACAGCACAGTAGACCCAGGCTACTACATGTTTGTGCACAGTGCTGTGGTAGAGTACAATAGTGGTATGATTGATGACTGAGAATGACGCATTGATTTTGTTGATTAATTTTGTAAATGCTAGGTTGCTTTTTCAATTTCATTCACCTTTCTGTGGCTCTGAAATTTTTAGGGAAATGCAGTTTGTATAACGGCCAAACCTGTGTCGTCGTGGGCCTGTTGTTGTGTGCTGGCTCCTGTCTTTTTTTGTACTTCTACATTAAAAATGATATGCAACTAGTAGACTTATACAAATTGTATCCAAGCCGCCTCAGTCTGAAAGTCCTCTCATACGACTACTCCTCTTGTATTGTTTTTTTATCTTCACTGTATTACAATTTGTTTAGGTCATTCACATTCTTTTGTATTTGCCTTTTCTTTTTCAGGCTGGACATCTTTCACGGTTCACCCACTGCTTTATAGTATGAGCATCAACTCTCATCCTTACCACAGATCCTCATCATCAAGCAATTGGATTGCGGGAAACCAAGAATCATATTCAGCGTGCCCTTTTCTTACGTCCATTGCTTACAATCATTAGCTAGCTGATCAACATCATAAATCATCGTCTTCATTGTTTTGCTTTTGTTGTCTCCAATCTCCATGCGTACTGTTTTTCTTTCTCAAACCTTTCCCAAAACCCCCGTACCCATCCATTAAACAATCCCTAACCCTCTTCCCCCGGGCTGCGTGGTTACATTGAGGTGTGATGTTTCTTACATTAAATATACACCAACAATTTGATCACGCGCTTGCTGGGGCAGATGTGGTCAAAGCAACAATAGTGAAATGTCAACAAGGCATGGCCAGGATCTTCTGCGGCTTCCCAACTCAAGCTCTGTGTATAACGCCAAATAATTTACCATTAACATCAAACAATGAATGCATCTAATGAATTGGCGTAATTTTTTGGGTTTAAAGTGTAAAGCATTATGATTTAGAAAAGTTTGACGTTGCCGTGAGTACTACAAGTAAAGTTGAACTTCTTATCTTCTCTTGCACTTTGTTTCCAGTCCCCAAAACCATTGTTTTGTTTCAGTTTAGCAGTTGCAATATTGGGTCACCCATGCAATGTACTGTACTTACTTATACTACCCCCACATTGTCTGTCACGCAAATGACTGTCTCTTTCTTTTTGTCGCTACTGGCAGGGTCTGTCTACTACTATCACAGAAGTTCTGATTCTGAACCACAGATTCTTCGCCATTGTCTTGGAAATCAAATGCAGCCCTTGCAGTGCCACACTTCATGATAAATCATCATCATCTCATCAGCAATCACAGGTAAGATAAGTTTGCAGTGAGGTATAACGCAAGACAGACTGGTCGTTCTTCTAATACTACAAATATAACTCGGTGAGGGTTTACTGCATCTATCTGTTTGCATGTTAAAGATGTGGGCAATATATTTAATTATTAAAAAGCACTGTCCGCCGACCTGCATGGCCAAATTAAACCTTGCGAGGTTGCACAACGTACATTATTTGGTGAAACACTCCCCCCTCCAACCCCACAAGAAACGCAAATGAACTTCAAATGTTTTCTTTTTAACATAACTTTGTGTCTCGTTTATTTTAACATAATGTAATATATAACTAAAGATGATACAAAAATAAAATATATATAAATCCTACACCAAGCTGTCCCCCTACCCGCCTCCCCTAACCCCAACCAAATTCCCACGCTCAATGTCATGTAAAAAAAAAGTAAAAACCCAACACCCAATTCCCACCCACCAACAAAAGGATTGAAAAAGGGGCAAACAGGGTCCATCTCATAGCCGGCGGGCTTTTAAGTGTTGATCCACCAGGATCTTTACACGCTCCTCTATCTGTTTTTTAGTCTGACTGCTTTGAGCCTCCAGCCTGGCTACCCGGAGGAGAATTTTTCGCTGGAACTGGCGGCACCTACATTGGCAGCCATGTTGTTGTGGGGGGGTGGACGATGCGGGGAAAATCTGGCGGCGGGCGGCTGCCTGAGCACGCCGACGTACTCCTGCAGGCTTGGGGGCCGGGGCATTGGAAGAGGCAGCAGCTGCTGCCGCCGCCTCCTCCTCCTCCTCCTCGGCCTGAGCCACCAGCCGGCGGTAGGCCTCAACGATGGCCTGCAGTTTCCGCTGACGGGCCCGGACTGCCAGCTCCTTCCTCGTTGGTTTAGAAGGAGTAACTATAAAGAAAGAGACAGAATTGTTGTAATCAAAAATCCCAGCAAATAAAGAACGCAAAATGGATCCAACACATAGTGGGCGGCACAGTACAGTAGCAATAGCAAGCAAGTTGAGTACCTAAAATGTTGTTTTATCTATCTTGAACATTCTACGCCTTATATACTTCATTTGTCTGCCTTTTTGGCACGGCATTATGCCTGCCCTAGTAACATAGCATGAGTGTACTTCAACGGTCACATACGAACACCTGTCTTTTTCATATCTCGTTTTTTTATATCATATACTCTGTGCTTCCGGGAAAAGTGACAGTCTCAAACTAACATTAAATTAACAGTGGCCAGCTAGTACTAGTAAATGTCTACTCTAGAGACTATCATTCTTTATATCGCCAACAAACGTTAGGTGGTTTGTGTTTCGCCAGCAACGACCCGGAATGCATCCAGTCGTCCCCTCCTTCCCTTGCCTTTGTGTTTAACCAAAACACCGCTGCCAACACTAGTATCCACTATCCACTAACCACCAATATTGGATGTGTCTCCCACCCACGCAGGCAGCTGTGTTTTCCACTTTCTATGCTTCCACAACAACCCACGCATCCAACTGCTCTCAAACACCTGCATTGCTGATTCCAAAGTATCCTTCTATATTATATGATTAGAGCTTTTTCCTTGCACCTTTCATCATACTTAAAATCAATCTCATGTTAATCCATCGCGGTCATGTAATGTTGTGGATAAGACTTTTTTAGTCTGCCACCAACCTTTCACAGCTGAGTTGTAGTCACATAGAAGAGGCATGTATAACTAATTTTATCAATTCTGGCCGGTGGTAATGCTTTTGCTAAGCTTGGTAATGAGAAAATATCAGAGTACAGTGAGGAAGTTTTCCCCACCCACCAAGTAATGCGGATCACTATTGAATTTAACTTACCATCGCCCACCGTTGTTGTCTCCTCCCCCGCTGCTGCCGGTGCTGCTGTAGGTGCCTCTGGTGGTCCAACTTAAAAACATTGATGTTACTTACTTAGTTACTTCTAACAAAATAAAGGTTTTGAAGTACCACATTGACTCGGAAGTATATTTTCAGTGTCTGTTGTCTTGTAGACTTACACGAGAGAGTGAGAAAAAGGGGGTTACTTAGGTTATGGATTGTGTAATAAAAGCATTTGGCATCTTCATATTGGGGTTCAGGAAAGGGGTAATTGAATAATTGACCAATGACTGAGCCCATATAGGTTGTCGTTCATTGAATTGTGGGTTCCTCTGAGTTCTGTGACTGAGGTGTAAGACTGTAAGTAAGTAAGGTCCAACCTGCCTATCAACAACAACATCCAATTTTGGGGTGCATACATAGTTATGTATGTCACTGCATAGAAGAATACCCGCAAGAGTAGTAGTGGTATTCATTACTAACGCTTACAAAATAGTAGACCAACATCTGCATGCATACTTGGTTGGTGTCAATTGCCAAAGAAGAGACATTACAGAGGAAAAGCATAAGACAGGAGTGGACCCTGTGCCTTCCGCTATTCGATCACAGATTTTTTGAAAAGATTGATACCTTAACTAAACAGTTAGGTGAAATGTCATTAATCGGTTGGAAAAAAAGCTCAGTTAGAAAGTTAGGGAAATATCATTGTTCCAAAAGAAAACACTGTTGGACTTACTAGGGACAGCAGCAGGATCCTCAGTAGAGGAGCTCTGTGCCTGTGGTTCACAATCACGTTCACCCGCCGACTCGGTCCCAGCCTTCTGCTTGCCCCTGGGTTCTGTGGTTCATGTAAGAAATAATAAAGAAAGAGAAAACATTGAGTGCTGTGAAACATAGACAGCAAGCATTTCAAAAACCACTGCTACAACATTAAAAGAAACAAACATTGGTCTACCAAATGACTACTGCCTTGCATGATTCACTGACTAGTGTACTTGGTGAAAACAAATCAAATGTTCCATAAACATTCTGATTGCAGATTACTAAGTAACACAGAGGCAGTAAGACCTGAACAACACCACAGATTCAAGAATGTAAGTAGCCATTTCTTTTTCATTTTTTGCCAGCAAAATGCATAGATCGCAAGGAGGAGACATGCTTAACTTTGTGCATACTAACTAACACGAAATTGTACGTTCATGGCATCATATTTTGTTTTGCTACTGACTGAATGCTACTGCTGCCCTACCCACTCAATAAACAAACTACATCAGTTCTATGGAGGGCTGAGGCAGGGGCGGCTATAGGCTCATGGTGGTCCTGGACTCCTGGCCAGGGAGCGTAGGTGGGGGGCCCGGAAGAGGAGGTCGGGGCGGAGCACGGAGGCCAGTGAAGAGGGGGAGTCAGGGTGTTTGGAAGTGGAACAGAGCCGGAGGCACCAAATCCCTGCCAGGGGCCGCCACGCAAATATGTATCCATCCTCTGAGGATTATTAAATTAAGGATATATATTGGTGGGGTGGCCCCTGGCGTTTGGTGGCCTGTGCAGTTGCACAGCTTGAACATGCCTAAATCCGGCCCTGGCTGAGGTAAGAAGAACAAAGTAACTTTTGCATTCATTGCCAGAGGAGTATTATTCATGCAGAAGAGAAGGCCGTGAAAAAAAGATACAATATGCATTGCAAACACGTACAATTATCCATCAACGGCTATTTCACTGACGGACAAAGGAAGGACAAGACTCTAATAATAGCATTAACTAACTTCAGTTCTCTACAATAAAGAAAATCTCACACCAATAAACAGCAAAAGCTAGCGCCAAATTGAACACGCAAGAGTCAGTGAAGATGAAGAAGCGCAGCATAGACCAGTGTCATACAATTACAGTAGATATAATAACGGAATACATCGGAAATGTAACTAGGAGCACCAGTCATTGCGTTACTTATTCAGCCAAGATTTACAAAGATACAACAACAATACTTATACTACTATAGAGATATATTATACACACACTTTTTTTTTTGGGTAGCCACTCACCAAGACCCACGACCTCGACGCCAAGCAGGTCCAACAGGTCCTGCTCCCGGTCCAAAATGTCTGCCCAACGGTGGGTCAGCTGGTGGTGGGTACGCCGGATACCGGAGCAGCGGAAGACTGCCCGGCGCACCTTCACCCACCGCCGGAGACGCTCCTCAATATGCTGGTAGCCGGAGCCGGGCCTGCCACCTGCTGCCAACATCAAGGGGAGGTAGCGCTGGATAAAAAAAACCAGGGCAGCCACCTCCTCCTCCCCAAAAAGTTGGCGGGGCCTCACCCCTTGGGGGCGCATTCTGCCGCAAGGCAGCCTAGTTTTTTGGGGCACTGGCGCCTTGCCCTTTGAGCCGCCGCTGCTGCTGGCGCCCTTGACCATGGTTCTGGGTGGAGGGTAGAAGAAAACTAAAAGTTCAAGACAAAAAGGTAGGGGAAAGAAGAAGCAAGGTAAAAGAACAAGAAGGAAGTAAAAAGCAATAGAAAAGTTGTAAAAGTAGAAATAAAATGAAAAATATAAACCTAGGCACAGAGAGAAATAGGTAATAACTAAAGAAAGTTAGAAAAAGTGGGTAAAAAGACAAGGATTAAAGAGATTTTAACAGGATGCAAAAGTAGGCCCAAAACCATAGCCAGAGTGTGTGATCCAAGATGGCTGCGCCCATCGCGACCGCATGGGTAGGTTCGCGCGATATTTAGCGCGATCACGCACTTTTGTAGTGCGAACGAGAAGATGAGTTCCCGAACATGTCTTGCACAACGCGACCACGTTAATTGTGACCCGGAACAGGAAATAAGGGAACGCAAGCAGGCGGGACAAACCTCTGGGGTAATTTAGCGCGCTAGCCATCCCGAGCATGCAGGCAACGCCCCGAACACGCGCACCGCGCTCCCGAAGACGAAAAACGGCGCGCGAACGGGCCCAGCAAGCAACTCCGCATGCTTGCGGAGCTACGCGTAGTTTGCGGAGTGCAACTACGTCTTCGCGTAGCTCCGCGGAGTCCGACTCCGCGAACTACGCCCAGGGTTAGGTGACACCATATTAGCTTTTGTGAGTGACAACGCCTAGCTGGAGAGGTGGCCTGGCCTGGATGAGGCTGGGCCCCTGATTCATGTAATGAATTGCGATGCATCTACACCCAGAAACTACAGACACTGAGGTTGGGGGTCGGTCACCTGGACTGCCCTTGGCCCAAGAGTTGTGCTCAGGGAGTGGTCTCTCACCTGGCCATGATTGCATTGCATTCCTTTGGCCATACTGACCTGCGGGGTGCCCAGTAAGTGTGGTGGCCTTTGCCAGAGCGGTGGAGCAGCAGAGCCATTTACACCATTTCAACTATCCCTGGAGCGGCTGAGGTATGTGTTTAGCTATGAAGTGCCTGACCTACTTGCTGGGACTACGTGGCTGCTTCCCCTGGCATCTGAGCCTGCTGCACTCTCTGCCTTGGACTGCCGGCCCCTTTGCGGTACGCTAGCTCCCCTACCATACTTGGGGACCCTTGCCGATCTGGCCTGTGCTGCCCCTGGCACCCATTGGTGGGCAGTGGTGGCACTTAAACCCAGACTGCCTCTGTGGGAGCTTGAGCTGGTCTCTCCCCTTTTGTTCTGGCCCACTGCAAGTGGCCCGCCTCTTGACCTAGACCTCCCCATCTTAAGTCCTGCTGTCATACTCTCCACTACTGACCGGCACTGCTCCCTCCACTGGACTGTGTTGTGACCAGGTTGGGGGCCACAAAATGCCTTCCCTTTTAACCTTATTTACATCCTACACTGGAAATGTCCCTGACAGAAGTGACCCACATTGACCCTCGTAATACTTGACATGCATCAGGCTTACCGCCTCCAGCTGCCCCGTTCATTGCTTATGACAAACTATTTCTATCATCATGGAATCGGCTGCTTGTGCTGCCACAAGGTCGTAGTACGATTTACAAAAGGGGGTGGTGATGAACAGAGTGTCTGAATTGAGCAGACCACTCTTACCCAGTCCAAAGATCAGGGCTTGATCCATCACCGTTATTTATCTCACTGCCCCATCCCAGCTCAGAATCTGGCTATATGCAAATCAGTCTGTCCCTGGCCCAGTGCATCATGGGAACAGGGCAGACTAAACTACCAAGCCAATTCTTTACCAGAAAGGAGACAAGCTACCGGGGACCGGTTTCTGGCATTTCAGCCTCTTCGGCCCGGCTTGCTTGAATCCTGATGGAGCAGTGAGAAAGGGACTCATGTCTGAGTATACCCTGCCACACCTATAGTGGCCAAAATCGATTTACAAAAGGGGGTGGTGATGAACAGAGTGTCTGAATTGAGCAGACCACTCTTACCCAGTCCAAAGATCAGGGCTTGATCCATCACCGTTATTTATCTCACTGCCCCATCCCAGCTCAGAATCTGGCTATATGCAAATCAGTCTGTCCCTGGCCCAGTGCATCATGGGAACAGGGCAGACTAAACTACCAAGCCAATTCTTTACCAGAAAGGAGACAAGCTACCGGGGACCGGTTTCTGGCATTTCAGCCTCTTCGGCCCGGCTTGCTTGAATCCTGATGGAGCAGTGAGAAAGGGACTCATGTCTGAGTATACCCTGCCACACCTATAGTGGCCAAAATCGATTTACAAAAGGGGGTGGTGATGAACAGAGTGTCTGAATTGAGCAGACCACTCTTACCCAGTCCAAAGATCAGGGCTTGATCCATCACCGTTATTTATCTCACTGCCCCATCCCAGCTCAGAATCTGGCTATATGCAAATCAGTCTGTCCCTGGCCCAGTGCATCATGGGAACAGGGCAGACTAAACTACCAAGCCAATTCTTTACCAGAAAGGAGACAAGCTACCGGGGACCGGTTTCTGGCATTTCAGCCTCTTCGGCCCGGCTTGCTTGAATCCTGATGGAGCAGTGAGAAAGGGACTCATGTCTGAGTATACCCTGCCACACCTATAGTGGCCAAAATCGATTTACAAAAGGGGGTGGTGATGAACAGAGTGTCTGAATTGAGCAGACCACTCTTACCCAGTCCAAAGATCAGGGCTTGATCCATCACCGTTATTTATCTCACTGCCCCATCCCAGCTCAGAATCTGGCTATATGCAAATCAGTCTGTCCCTGGCCCAGTGCATCATGGGAACAGGGCAGACTAAACTACCAAGCCAATTCTTTACCAGAAAGGAGACAAGCTACCGGGGACCGGTTTCTGGCATTTCAGCCTCTTCGGCCCGGCTTGCTTGAATCCTGATGGAGCAGTGAGAAAGGGACTCATGTCTGAGTATACCCTGCCACACCTATAGTGGCCAAAATCGATTTACAAAAGGGGGTGGTGATGAACAGAGTGTCTGAATTGAGCAGACCACTCTTACCCAGTCCAAAGATCAGGGCTTGATCCATCACCGTTATTTATCTCACTGCCCCATCCCAGCTCAGAATCTGGCTATATGCAAATCAGTCTGTCCCTGGCCCAGTGCATCATGGGAACAGGGCAGACTAAACTACCAAGCCAATTCTTTACCAGAAAGGAGACAAGCTACCGGGGACCGGTTACTGGCATTTCAGCCTCTTCGGCCCGGCTTGCTTGAATCCTGATGGAGCAGTGAGAAAGGGACTCATGTCTGAGTATACCCTGCCACACCTATAGTGGCCAAAATCGATTTACAAAAGGGGGTGGTGATGAACAGAGTGTCTGAATTGAGCAGACCACTCTTACCCAGTCCAAAGATCAGGGCTTGATCCATCACCGTTATTTATCTCACTGCCCCATCCCAGCTCAGAATCTGGCTATATGCAAATCAGTCTGTCCCTGGCCCAGTGCATCATGGGAACAGGGCAGACTAAACTACCAAGCCAATTCTTTACCAGAAAGGAGACAAGCTACCGGGGACAAGGTCGTAGTAAGCAGGCCGTAACTTTGCAGCTTGCAGTGTTTTGTGCAGTCCCCATACTGCCAATGTGGGTATAGACAATACTACCCGTTTGACTACCTTCCAGACTCGAATAGAGCAATTCACCACTGGACCTGCGAATGGCCAACCTGGAGGTGCTGGAGGAGGGACAGGTGGCTCATAGTTGGTGACAGACCTCGCCAATATCCTTCTAGCCATTCAAACCACACAAGCAGCAGTAGAAACCAAAATAGGAGAGATGCGCATGGAAGTGGCGCTTCTCCATTAGGACCTCAGAAACGCCATGGCCCAGATCATGGAGGCTGAATCCTGAATCTCTGTGGTGGAGGATGAGATCACATCCCTTAAGGCCCAGGTCACCAGCCTTCTTACACATGCATCAGAGCTGCACCGCTGCGCCAAAGATGCTGAGACCTGGTCCAGGCTCAATATTGTGCATGTGATTGGCATCCCTGAAGGAACTGAGCCTCAACAAGTTGCTGACTTCCTGGAGAAATTGAGTAAATCCTGGATGCCCATGGATCAACTATCCTCCTGGTTCACAATTGAAAGGGCCCAATGAGCTTTGACCCTTAAACCTCCTCTTGGCGCCTCTCCAAGACCAATGATTGCACAAATTCTAAGCTTCAGAGACAGAGATGAAATAGTGAGGGAAGCCCACTCCCAGCCAGATCTTTGCTGTGGGGATGCCAGAGTTCTCTTTTTCCCTGACTACACTTGGGTGGTGCAGCAATGGCACCGCTCATATACTGAGATCAAACAGAAACTTGTGGCTCTAAAGCCCTCCTGGATCTTCTGCAAGGACTGACGGTAGAAGGTGGAGACTTCAATGCTGTTCCCATCTCAGCGACTGATGTCACCGGACCCCTTTCAGTATCCTGGCGCTCTGTTGCCCATCGCCTTTCTGACTGGGGTACTGCCTTGGGACTGTGCAAGGCTTTGATGATTTGGCACCTGAGGCACCACCAATACGCACACACATTGGCTGCACATCACTCCCACTCATGTATTGACCTTATCTTCCTGCTCTCCCTTGATTGTCATGGAATTTCCCATGTTCAGATTCGATTCTTGCTCGTTGCATATCTGACCACACTCCTGTCTTTCTCCACCTCAATTCCCTCAGGGAGGATCAACGACTCATGTGGCGTCTTAATGCCTGGTATCTACAAGACAAAACCTATGTCCAGGCCCTGAGAGAAGAATTGGAAACATATTTCTACATTAATGAAGGGTCGGTCACCACAATTGGAAATCTCTGGGCCGCCAGTAAGGCCACCATGCACGGTTTGCAATGGGGAAAATCCGCGTACAGGAGCCTGCCGGCTCTCTTTCCATAACTCAGTTGGAGTTGTGTGCTCTCCGCTTAGAGAGGCTTCTCGAGTCAGATCCTTGTGGTGATACCCCTCGACAGTTGGCTCTTCTCTCTCTGAAGAAATTCACCTCCAAATACCTAGAAGTTGCCAAGCATCTTTGGCGCACCACCACCACCAGTATCTATGGGTGGAGAGACAAAAATGGGAAGCTTTTGTATTGGCTAACCTCCCGATAACAAGTGAATAGGATTGTGCCGAATATCATTGAACATGGTACTTCTTTCCAACCCCTCCCTGAGATCACACAGGAATTCGCCCACTACCACCATCATCTATACACTGTCCCACCCGTACCTTGATTGTTAATACCCCAGGCCCGTCAGTGGCAGTGTTCACAGGATAAAGCGTGGTGAGCCCCACCGACGAGCCGTGTTTAGGTACTACCCCACGCTCACCCCCAAGAGGAGCCTGTCGGCCCTTTCTACAAATACCCCTACCTTCCAACCTTTTGGTGCCCCTTCTCACACCACATCCTGATGAAGTCCCCACTGTAAGGTGCAATCCACCTACACACAACAGGGGTTGAAACATCGACTGTCTTCTATGTGACCTACCTATTTTCAAAAATGTATTAATTCTGTGTTATAAAATATATGGGATAAGACTGAACGGATGTTCATCAATGTATGGGTCGACTGACTGCAGCACCCATGTGATTTTAACCAATTGAATGTTGTTCTATCACATGCAACTTCTATAACTGTCCACTCACCAACTTCATCCTCACGAAACCTTCTCCCCCCCCCTTTTCCTTCCTTATAGGCACAAATGTAAATATTGATTATGCATTGTACATAAAAATGTATGATTAAGAGGATGTGATTAAACAACATCCATCTTAAAATCAGGGTACGAGTAATATGTATCTAAACTTTGTGAATTTTTTTGTACATACAAATTCTACAAAGACCACTGACCCAGCGCAATCCGTCCGCAAGAACACAACCGAACCGAAGACACTGCAATGCATCCTCCCCAACGTGCAATCCCACCACAAACACACCACCGAAATGTGGGACCTCCTTGACAGCACTACTCCGGACGTAGCATTCTTTACTAAGCATGGGCTGAAAATCCGTTTCGCTCGCGGATTTTGCGGATTTTCGGTAAATTCGCAATCCGCGAGATTCGCGAATCTCCCGCAAAATCCGCAAACCCGCGAGCAGCGTATTTTATGGCTTGCTCGCACTGTTCGCGTGAGTTCGCGGCTTCCCAGTACAACTTCGCGCCCCGCGAATAAGCGCAAAATTGCAGAAATACGATCTTAGCAAAACTGAAACTACTTACCAGGTTCAAAAGTTCAGGCTCATCATTAGTAGCCATTTCCTGTAGTGCTTCCTGAGGGGCCCCTCCAGAGTTCAGTTGCCAGTTGCAACTATTATGTGACCCTGCTCTGAACCTCAGAATAGTTACACATATGCCACAAAGGTCCTGAATTACAGCTAAGGGAGACAAGCAGGAGCCAGGCTGGAAGTTCAAATCCATTAATCAGCCCCTAATTCATTATTGTCAGTTGGGGCAGGGCAGGTGTTGTAACTAATTTTGCAACAATGAAAGCACTTAGCAAGTGCAAAAGATCACTAATCAGGAAGCACAAGGAAGCAGGTGCCAGCTAAAAAAATATTCTGTGACACATTAATCAGCCACAAATTGATTCAGGTCACTTGAGGCAGGGAAGGTGTGCTTGCTTTGCCACAATAATGGACACTGACTGGACAACCAGAGGGTGCTGTGATGAAACAGAGGGTGGCATGGGTGGGCCAGAGGGTGGCATGAGTAGTCAGAGAGTGGCAGTGGTGACAGAGAGTGGCAGTGATGAAGAAGAGTGTCCCAAACAGGCTGGACACTTAGAAACAACAAGTTCGCGAAACTTGCGACCCGACAGTTAAGTTCGCGTTTTGCGAAATTGTACAAAACCCTCGCGAACTGGCAGAAACCCGCGCGAACACAAAAAAAAAAAATCCGCAAATTCGCGAGAATTCGCGGATTTTGCGGATTGCGAGTTCGCAAATCCGCAAAATTCACGAACGCGAGATTCGCAAAATTCGCCCATGCTTATTCTTTACCGAAACCTGGACCAACACCACCCCGGGACCGGACATTGCCATCTCCATTCCCCAAGGATACAAGATCTCTAGGAAGGACCGCCCCACTCGCCCGGGAGAAGGAATCGCCATCGTCCGCAAATCCACCCTCCGCCTGAGCACAATCCCCGGGGAGCCCACAGACCTGATGGAACACCTTCACTTTAAGATACTGGCCAGCCCTACCTCCACCCTCCAAGAAACCCTCTTATACCGACGACCTGGACCTCACAGACTTTTGGGAAACTCCATCACGGACATCATCTCCCCGTATGCCATCGCGTCCACCAACTACACCCTACTGGGAGACCTCAACTTCCACCTCGACAACCAACTGGACCCCAGCACATCATCCCTCCTGGACAACCTCCACAACATTGGACTCCACCAGATTGTGACCGAACCCATGCACTCAGCAGGACACACCCTCGACCCCCTCTTCACAAAAGGAAACTCCATCACCTTCAACCACACCACCGAACTCCCATAGACTGACCATCGATGCGTCCACTTCACCTTCAGAACACCCACCATCCACAGACACCAGCACCTGCTCCCACGAAGAAACTGGACCAGAATAACCATCGACTAGCTAACCTCATCACTCAACAACTCCACCCCAACCATAGCAGAAAACGACAAAACCAACACCACAGCCCGAACCCTGCACAGATTGATCTATGACAGCGCCAACACCATAGCCCCCCTCAAGAAAAACAACAACACCCACGCCAAGAAAGCCAAATGGATCTCCACCGAACTTCGAGAGTCCAGACACACTTGTTGCCGCCTTGAAAAAGCCTGGAGGAACACCAAATCCACGGAAGTCCACAACAACTTCAGAGCCACCACCAACCCCCACCACCAACTCATCAGAAAAACGAGGAAAAAAGCAATTGGGGACAGAATCTCCACTCATGCACACAACAGCAAAGAACTCTTCAACATCATCAAGGAGTTCGCCCAACCCACTAGCAAGTCCACCAACATCCCTCCCTCAGAAGACCTCTGTGACAAACTCAGCACCTTTTTCCACCACAAAATCAAGTGCACCTACAACTACTTCAACGAAGACAACCAACACACTGAACCCTCACCAACCAACTCCAACACCCTAAAGCCAGCGATCGACAACTGGTCAGCCCTCACCACCGAAGACACAATGAAGACAATGAAGTCAATCCATTCCGAGGCCCCCACGGACCCCTACCCCCACCTCATTTTCAACAGAGCTGCCGACATCATTGCACCCATGCTCTGCCAGACCATCAACCACTCCCTGGCAACCGCCTCGTTCCCTGACAACTGGAAACACGCTGAGATCAACCCCCTCCTGAAGAAACCCTCAGCGGACCCTACCGACCTCAAAAACTACAGACCCATCTCCCTGCTCCCGTTCCCAGGAAAAGTCATTTAGAAAGCCATCAACAGCCAACTCGCCACATTCATCGTAGAGCATAACATCCTCGACTCCTCCCAATCCGGATTCAGAAAAAACCACAGTACCAAAACCTCCCTCCTCGCTGCAACAGACGACATCCATACCTTACTGGACAAAGAAGAAACAGCAGCCCTCATACTCCTCAACTTCTCAGCGGCGTTCGACACATTCTCTCATTGCACCCTAATACGCAGACTCCATGATGGAGGGATCCAAGTCAAGGCCCGGCAGAACACAGCGGGTCAGACTTCCCCCTTTCCTCTCGAACCCTACCCCTACCACCTGCGGAGTCCCCCAGGGGTCCTCCCTCAGCCCTACGTTCTTCAATGTCTACATCGCTCCGCTCACCCCCATCGTCAGAACCTACAAACTCAAAATTGTGTCATACGCAGATGACACCCAACTCATCCTCTCCATATCCAACGAACCCAGCACCGCCAGACACAACAATCAAGAAGGCATGAAAGCTGTCGCCAAATGGATGAAAAACAGCTGCCTACAACTAAACACCAACAAAACGGAAGTACTCATCATGGGCCCGAACCCAGATTCCTGGAACGACACCTGGTAGCCCCCACTCTCAGAAGCCTGCCCACCCTCACGGACCACGCACGCAACCTGGGAATCATCCTGGACTCAGAGCTCAAAAAGGACCGCCAGATCAACTCCGCCTTGTCCTCTTACTTCCACATCCGCTGCCTCCTACGTAGGATCTTCAAATGGATCCTCCTCGAACACAGAAAGACCGTCACTCACGCTCTGGTCACCAGCAGGCTCGACTACGGCAATGCACTCTATGCCGGAATGAACTAAAACCTCACCGCTAGCTACAGAACATCCAAAACGCCGCCGCAAGACTCATCCTCAACCTGCCAAGACACTGCAACATCTCCCAGCACCTGGGCACACTCCACTGGCTCCCCATTGAAGCTAGAGTCACCTTCAAGATGCTAACTAGGGGTGGGGGGAATTTGCGTAGTCGCGCTACGTAAAGTTCCGCGAAACGGTAAAAATCTCTGCGAACATGCAGAAATTCAGCGAACTCGCGGAATTGCTTGTTCGCAATGCTTTTTTACTGTACGCGATCACTGTTTGCATGCTAGGGGAGAAACATGTCGCGAACATGCATTTTGAGAATTCAAACAAGCAAAAAATAATTCGAAGCCGTGGAACTAAGCATGGCCAAAATATGCGAATTCGCAATCTGCTAATTTGAAGGTTTGCGAATTCGCGATCCGCAAAATTCGCGATTTCTTTTATTTTTGCATGTTCGCGGGGCGCTTTGCGTGTTCGCGGGGCGATTTGCGTGTTTGCGGGGCGCTTTGCGTGTTCGCTGGTTTTTTTTGTGCGAGACCGCGATGCGCCCTCTGGTTCATCACTGCCACCCTCTCGTTTTTTGTGCCCTTCTGCCCTCTGTACCATTCTATTTAGTGCCTTTCTGCCCTCTGCCCCACCCCACTCGTGTTTGTGCCCTTTTGCCCTCTGCCCCACTCGTTTTTGTGCTCTTCTGCCCTCTGCCCAACTCGTTTTTGTGGTCTTCTGCCCTCTGCCCCACTCGTTTTCGTGCCATTCTGCCCTCTGCCACACTTGTTGTGCCCTTCTGCCCCTTGCCCCACTCGTTTTTGTGCCATTCTGCCCTCTGTCCCACTCGTTGTTGTGTCCTTCTGCCCTCTGCCCCACTCCTTGTGTTTTATTTTAGAATGGCGCCGGCAAGCTGCCAGCGCCATTCTAAAATAGTTACTAAGTTAGCTTCATCAGGAAGCACTAATAGATAAAATAAAGCAGGTGCTCGAGTTGGAGCTCAAATTCAGTTAAACTCGAGCACCTGCTTCATTTTGTCTATTAGTGCTTCCTGTTGAAGCTAAGTTAGTAACTATTTTAGAATGGCGCTGGCAGCTTGCCGGCGCCATTCTAAAATAGTTACAAACACTCAGCTTGAACTTTTGCCCCCCCCGGATCCGTGCAACGGATTTTGCGCTCATGCTTATGTGGAACGCAGAATTTTGGGCAATTCCGCGTTCTCTGCGGAATGCGAAATTATCCAAATTCCGTGAACGGAATGGAATTTACCGCCCAGGCCTAATGCTAACCCACGCTCACAAGGCCCACCACGACACAGGACCAGCATACCTGAACAGCAGACTCAAATCCCACGCACCCCATAGGACCCTACGATCAGCCCAGCTCTCCTACACCGTGGTTCCCCGCACCAGAAGACCAGATTTGGAGGCCGCTCTTTCTCCTTCCACACGGCCAGAGCCTGGAACAACCTTCTGCTCCCCCTCGGACAGTTAACATTGGTCCGCATCTTCACAAGAATCCTCAAAACCTGGCTCTTTGACAGACCCCTACTTGAAGGACTGGAACCTGTGAACCCACCCCCCAGCACCTTGAGGCCCTTATGGGTGAGTAGTCGTGCTTAGTAAACACCTGACTTAATTTGACTTCTTCCTGAGCCTGCATGCTTTCGGTGCTGGTTTTTATTATGTGGTTTGGCTGTGTCCCACAATCTGCGGTGGTGGAAAAGTTGACAGATGTGCTTGGCTGGGAGGTCCCCCTTTTTCCTTTAATGCTTCTGTTGGGTGTTCTTGTGGGCTCCGGGAGCATGAGGGGTGACCGGTCTTTTTTACAGCCTTTATGGTCACCAAACATGATATCGCCGTCTATGGATGTCACCTGCCCCTCCCACCCTTTCCAATAGGCGACGGGTTGTGGATTAGCACATAAAGCAGGAAAACCAGTCTATGAGGCCTGGAGCTGCCTATATAAACACAGCTGAGTATGTGGGAAATGGTTGGGCCAGCAAACCCATGGTACTGACTGAAGAAGGGAGTGTCACTGTTGTTGCCGATTTGTAAGAATGTATTGTATCACCTGCATGCCAATGCCTTGAGAATGCACTAAGAATTCCTCTGACAAACTACGTTTTTTTCATAATGTTCTTAATTTTCTCTGCACAAAATTTAATAAAATCTGTTTATCAAAAAAAGTTACTTCTTGTCCACATCTTCTAACGCATAACACTTCACACAACAGACATGTTCAACATAAATGTACAATGCATCAGCATGTAAACAATATTTTACATATGTGAAGATGTATGTCACTACCTAAAACTACATTTATGACACTTAAATACCGCATAACATTGCTTGTTGCTTTTTATCTTATGTAACATTTCTGATCAGGCAACCGCAGGCTGTAATATTGTTCTGCAGTGGGATGATCTTGGCAAACACATACTGCGGCTCACTGGGCTTGAGCGTGTTGGGTGGTCGCGGCTGCATTTACCTGGAGATGCTGGCTCTGCTCTGGGGTGCTCCATGGTGCTGTCTGTTTTGGGAGTGGTTCAAGGGTCAGTATTCCAGGGGTCAACTTGCCATGCTCCCTGACAACCATGCACTGGTGTCATCATGATGGGGCAGGGATTCCATGTTTTCCCCAATCCATCATGATTGCCGTTCAATTATTTCCTGTTGAATTTTCTGTGTTTATGATGGAGGGATTTGACTTCCTTTTGACATTTGATTTCGTCCACATCCTTTCTTCTTCGATGAAGGCCTTAGAGGGATTGTCCAGTGCATCACAATGCACCCAGATTTCTGGTTTCTGGTTTGTTTTCCTTCTTTGTTCCCAAGTTTGCTGTTGGTGTAGTGGTGAATTTTGGAAGTTTTTTCTGCCTTGTTGCTTTTTCCTCCTGGCTGTTTCCTTAGAGGGCACATTCCAGCTTCACGTTCCCTTCACTGGCTGGCAAGGTGGCTTCCAGAGGCGATCATCCCAGCTCCAGTCCAGACTATCCTCCTTGGGTCCAACAGGTGAGAGATAACGATGTCAATGCCTCCAAGAAAGGATGGATCTAACTCATACTCTACTGGATACCATTCAACAACAATTGGTGGAGTTGGATTCTTTACATATTCAGAACACATTATTGCATCAAGCCTTGTCACCACAGGTCCCCTCTGGTTACTGTCTGTTCCTGCTGGAGCCCTACATTTTGACAGAGCTCCAAATAAGGTGAAAGAATTCTTGGACTCCTTAACAGTTCATTTTACCTTTCAACCCACTCAATTAGCTAAAGACAGAATCAAAGTAGGCTACCTTATTTGCTGCTACTTACTAGAGCAGTCCTGGCTTGGGAAACACCCTTGGTAATTGATACAGACCCTAGATAACATGATTATTCCACCTTTCCAGCAAATTTTTGAGTGGCCTGATGTTGAAAGCTCTGTAGAAGAAGCCCTTTATGCGAAATACAAGGAACTCAGGATGTGTTACCCTATGTGACCTGATTTAAGCACCTGGCATCAGAAACAACTTAGGTAGAGTGAACACATTTAACCATGTTTCTCAGGGAGCTTAAGGAAGAAATCAAAGATCAATTTATGCACATGCCTCATCCCACTACTCTGACTGAAGCAATTGAATCCGCATTTTACATAAAACTTTGACTCAAAGAAAGACAACGAGAAAGGAAAGGGGGTGTATTCAATCATCCACTTCAGCTCCACGCACGCAAACTTCCTACCAGGATACTGAAAATCTGGCATCAACGTCAGCCAAGGATAGCCCACGCAGAAAGGGACCACTAGAGGTCCTACGTCGGAGGAAGAAAGTTGTAGGTGCCTTGAAATGGGGCTCTGTCTGTATTGTGGAGAGAAGGGAAAGTCCTGTGAAGCCCAGACAACTGTTGGGAAACAAGTAAGCCCTTTCCTTGAGAGGAAGGTATGATTGGGCCTGGTAGCACTTCCTCAAACAATGTCTTCTAGGTCATCAGGTTCTACTACTGAACACAGTCATTTATTTCTGTTACCATTTACCATGGTAAAGATGTCTCATAAAATTTGTGTCTTGGCATTGGATTCCTGTGCCACAGGCACGTTCGTGGATAAGGAATGGGAGGTAGCTAATTATTTTTCCATGCAAGCTAAGACCAAGGCAGAATGATTACATACAGTTGACGGTTCACATATCAACTCACGCCCAGTAACACATTCTCCAGAGTCTCTTCAAGTTAGAAGTCTGAACCATTATGAGAGATTGGAATTTTATTTGACTTCTTCACCTCACCAACCAGCTATATTTGTAGTATCTTGGCTGGTACATCATAATCCTTATATGAACTTGGTGACCAACATTATATCTGTCAGCTCTGACTATTGCAACCATCACTGTCTGTCTTCCAGGCAAGGGAAGTCACAGAGTACTTTACCTGTCCCTGCTAAACCTACAACGGTGGTGCCAATCCCGTCCTCCATTCCAGTACATTATCATGACTTTGGAGATATCTTTGAAATATTTGAAGGCTCAAGTATTACCTCGACATCGTCTGTGTGGTTGTGCAATGAATCTTGCACCAGGATCTGAAATACTATGTGGTCTAATGTATCTGCTTTCAGAGACAGAGAAGAAGGTTCTCCATCTGTACTCACTTGAGAATTTAGAAAATGAGCTCATTGTTCCCTCTACATTTCCTGCAGGAGCCCCTCCGTTCTTTGTACCTAGGAAAACTAAAGATTTAAGACTCTACATAGACTATCAAGAATTAAATAAGATCACAAGCAACGATCAGCATCCTCCTCTCTTGATCAAGGTTATACTGGAGTCAGTCAGACGGGCTCCTGTATATTCTAATTTTGATCTCCACCATTTGCTAGGGGCATGACCTGGCGATGAGTGGAAGACTGCATTTCAAACTCCATTTAGGCATTTTGAATATAGAGTAATGCCAATTGGGTTATGTAATACCCCATCCATTTTTCAACAGTTTATGGATTCCAACTTTTCAGACCTCCTAAAGCTCAATGTAATCTTGTTCTTGGATGAAATTTTGATCTTCTCCAGATCTTTTGATGAATATCGTAAACATTTCAGAGACGTTTTGCATAGGTTACGTAGGCATTATTTAACATTCAAGTCTGAGAAATGACTATTTGAACAAGTTGAGGTGGAGAATTTTTGGTTTACACTCTAGTGGAGTTACCATGGATCCAAAGAAAGAGCAAGCGGTGTTGCAGTGGCCCATCCCTTCTTCCATCAAAGAAACTTAAACCTTCTTTGGATTCGCCAATTTTTATATGCAGTTCATTCATAATTTCGCCGAACAATCTTCCCAGATTTCTCAGCTAAAGAAGGAGAATTTGAGTACAGGATTTCCTTGGTATCGGATACTGAAAATGCCTTTCATGCTTTAAAGAAGGCCCTTACTTCAGCTCCAGTCCTGAGACAACCGGATCCAATGAAATCGTTTATAGTGAAAACTGTGGGTGTCATGCTGTTACAAGTTCAAGAGGATGACGGCCATGAACATCCCAGCTGTTATTATTCTCGGTCTTCGTATCACCTTTAGAACAAAACTATTCAGTCATCGAGAGAAAACTATTAGCAAAGGTGGAAGATTGTGAAGAATGGAGACATCTTCTTCAAGGACTGGGATATGCTTTTGAAATCTTGACAAATCATCATAATCTGCAGATTTTGCAGGATTTCCAGTGTCAAAACAGTCGGCAAGCACGTTGGGCATATTTTTTCTCTCAGTTCGATTAGGTGGTGACCTACATTCAAGGTGCTCATAACGGACTACCTGATAGCCTAAATCGTCAAGATTCCCTTATTCAGGATACTCAAGGACAAACCTTTTAGCACCAGAGCAAAAAATATCTTCAGTCACCTCCTTTTGGGCAGAAGTCAAGCAAGCCCGCTCCTCATTGAGTGTGAAAGAATTAAGGAACTTTTGTGATACATGTCATCCAAAAAACAAGATGATCTCTATTTTTTCAAGCCCTGCTTGTTCCTGTAGTGGGGTGGTGGGGACCGATCGTGAAAAGGACTGGTGGTCAGCTGACAATCATGATACCCCCTCTCTTTCACAGCTTCAGGACCCCTGGGAAACGGAGTCCGAAGCGTGCTGGAGCCAACTACCCTCCCACAAGGAGAACTCTACCTTTAAGAATGCCACGGATTCAGGAGAAGACACTCCCTCCTATGATGCACTGCTGAGCCGGGCGAGTCTACTGGAGGAATCATACAGGTCCCCGGATGACGAGACGGCAGGGGGAGTGAACAAAAAGCAGGAAGTGGAGAGATCGGGGTGTCTCGACACCCGGGAGTGGAGAGGAGCGCGACGAGAGACTGTGGAGGACGAAGAAGAACCGAGGGAAGACCTGCCGGAGGAGCGGAGAGAAGGAGCAGCAGTGCCTGCACGCCAACGTTCCCATGCACAGCACAGCCACACGCGTGGGGGAGTGTGGCTCACACAGGTGCGTGACCGGGTATCGGGCTGCTGGGACGGCGTGGCAACGCCGTGTAAATAGTCTGTAGATAAAGTGTTATCCGTCTGTACCTTCCAGCCCCCACCTTTCCTTGAACACCCTTCCCTTCTATCCTCACTATTCTCTCCGTCACATGTTCTTCACTTAGCCATTGTAAATAGAACACATCGCACCGGTGTCCGCACTACCCTGGGATCCCGAGGGGAACCAAAAGAGCAACGTTCCCTACTCTAAAGCCCTCTGTTTCTTCTCCCGAATGTGGCGCTGGGACCCGGCCAAAGAGAGACATCTGGGATCACCAGAGGAGGAAAGAAGGCGAACCAGCCCCCGAAGATTCTGTGCACTCGCAGACACCTTGGACCCTGCAACCTTAGCTCGCGAAAGACAATCACAGAGGAAGAAAAAAACCTTAATTAAAATAAAACCACATTTACCAGCCTCTGTTGTCCGAGTCCCTCCTTCTGAACCGCCACAACTGGTGTCAGAAGTGGGATCCGAGCCATCCATCCGGTCTGCAGAGATGGATCAGTTAATACAACACATTGTCAAGGGCCAAGAGAAGCTTGAATGGGCGGTCGAACGTCAGATGACGTCGGCACAAGCTGACAGGGAAATGTTCAAGGTGGCTATGGCTGCCCAGATGGAGGGACTACAGAGAGCATTGAAGGAACCTGGTATCGCCCCGCTAATAGAAAGAAGAGCACCAGTCCCACATCCCTCAGGCTTATCACTCCAGAAATACAAACCTGGTGAGGATCCAGACGCCTTCCTGACTAACTTTGAGCGGGCAGCCAGAACATGTGGTTGGCCGGAAGATAAGTGGCCATTCTTTCTAGATCCACTGTTATCAGGAGAAGCCCAGGCGGCGTATCAAGTAGCAAACTCTACCGGAATAACGCCATACGCACAAATAAAGAATATAATCCTGGATCACCTGGGTCTGGACTCGGAGGCCTACCGAGTCCGCTTCCGCAAGGAAAAGGGAGTGACGGGTGAAAACCCTAAGACATTGTATTTTAGCCTGAAACATGCGGTTGAGAAATGGAGGACGAAGAAGAACCAAGGAAAGACCTGCCGGAGGAGCGGAGAGAAGGAGCAGCAGTGCCTGGAGGCCAACGTTCCCACGCACCGCCCAGCCACACTAACGGGGGAGTGTGGCTCACACAGGTGTGTGACCGGGTATCGGGCTGGCTGGGACGGCGTCTGTAGATAGAGTGTTAGATGTAGTCTGTAGATAGAGTGTTGTCCGTCTGTACCTTCCAGCCCTCACCTGTCCTTGAACCCCCTTCCCTTCTATCCTCACTATTCTCTCAGTCACATGTTCTTCACTTAGCTCTTGTAAATAGAACACATCGCACCGGTGTCCGCACTACCCTGGGATACAGAGGGGAACCAAAAGAGCAACGTTCCGTACTCTAAAGCCCTCTCTTTCTTCTCCCGCATGTGGCGCTGGGTTCCGACCAAAAAGAGAGATCGGGGATCACCAGAGGAGGAAAGAAGGCGAACCAGCCCCCGAAGATTCCGTGCACTCGCAGACACCTTGGACCCTGCAACCTTAGTTCGCGAAAGACAATCACATAGGAAGAAAAAACCTTCATTAAAATGAAACCACACTTACCAGCCTCTGTTGTCCGAGTCCCTCCTTCTGAACCGCCACAGTTCCCAAAATTGCAAAGAGCAGTCTTGAATCAGTGTCATGACACTGAAAGTGCTGGTCATTATACCAAGAAGAATACTCCCCCAATATTTCTGCTGGCCTGCCATTGCCAAAGATGTTGAACAGTATGTAGCTTCCTGTCCGACATATAACCAAAACATAACAAAATAAGGTCTTACATGCCATGTCCTATGATCTTCTTTGTCCCCTTCCTTTGGCTCCTAAACCCTTGCAATCCAAATCTATAGATTTTACCATAGGACCTACCGAAGTCAAAGCGCTGCACTATGATCATAATAATTGTTGATCTGTTTTCCAAGATGGCCCAATTTTCAACATTTAAGAAGAGCTGACAGCTGTAGAGATGATGCAATGCTTTATATATGATGTATTTCTCTTACATGGCCTACAATCTATCATTATTTTCGAGGGAGGGCCCCAATTAATTTCCCAGTTCTGTAAAGCAGTATGTACAGCCCTCCAGAGCCTTATCTTCAGGTTTCCACCCTCAAATAAATGGACTCACCAGACTCTGAAACAATATCTATGTTGCTTTTGTAATAATGCTTATGATAAATCGGCTTCCCTTTTGCCTTGTGCTAAGTTCGCTTACAACAGCATGCATTGCGCCATAGGGGTGTCACCCTATTATTGTCGACAAGGTCTTCATCCCATGACATGTCCAGAAATCATTCCTACCATTTCCCTAGAACCTGCTACTGCAGAGTTTCTGCAACATCTGGTGTCAGTATGTCAGGCACGCCTAAGGGCGCGTCTTTGATCAGCACTGGGACGCTCTCGGCGGATGCGTCCCTCGGCTGGGCATGGGTGGCCTCGCCCTCATTTACCTGGGGATTCTGAATCTGCTGGGGGGTCATCCATTGTTCTAGGGTTTTACGGTCAGCATTCCAAGGGTCAGCTTCTCATGCTGACTGACAAGCATGCAATGGTGACACCATGATGAGGCGGGGCTTCCTTATGTTTTCCCCAATCCATCATGGCCACCATACGATGTTTTCCTATGAAACTTTCCCAATTTACCATGGAGGGGTTTTATTTCCTTTTGACATTTGATTTCTTCCAGATCTTTTCTTCTTATATATAGGCCTTGGAGGGATTGTCCAGTATTTCACAACTCTCCCGGATTCCTGGTTTCTGTTTTTTTTCCTTCTTTGTTCCCAGCCTGCTGTTATTGTACTGGTGAATTCAGGAAGTTTTTTCGGCTGTGTTGCTTTATCCTATTAGCTCTTTCCATAGAGGGCATAGTTCAGCTTCGTGCTACCTTCACTGAGTGGCAAGGTGGCTTCCAGGAATGATCCTCCCAGCTTCAGATCTCATACCATTGAGACCTGGGCCCAGTCAAAATAAACAACATATATGGGCTGTTTCGCAAATCTCATGTTGATTGCGTGATATAAAGTGATGTCAGGCCTAGATACTTTGAGGTATATGTATTGTATAACCGCTTACAATATAAAATATAACTTCAAACTACTTTCTGTGGGTGAAAGCAATGAATATTGACGTCTATGAACCACAACTAATCACAAGTACATGCATGCTCAACTACGAGCACTAATGGGGTAGTACTTAACACATCATCCTCCCTGTAGAAAGTATTCATCACTATTCATTCTGATGTACATTTTCTACCTTAAGTTTGGAACTCAAATTATATCAATAAATATTTCATGTATTCACCATTATACTTGATTTTTAGTTCAGTATGCTTCACTTTCCCTGCACCCTGTCAATATGACTCCCTGAATACTGTACTTTTGTGCCTGAAATTTAGCTCTCTCCAAGATCTAGTTAAATCCTGCTGAAGTTACTATCTCTCTCCACACCCGTTCAATATGGCTGTCACAATCTCCCTTTTTAGGTCGAGCTGATGTGGCATTCATGCGAAAGCAGCTCGACAACTTATGCTGTCCGTATTTAGGAAAGTGGACAGCAATCAGACGCGCGCTTCCACATTGTCAGATTTCACCTCGGGAGCGCGCGTCTGAGCTGCGCTTGCGCGGAGCAAAGCCCTTGCTCACACACAGTCACAGGCAGCCCCCACCCCTCTGCATGCATGCATGCACACACACACACAGGCGCGCGCATGCACACGCAGGCACACGGCACACATACAGGCACACGGCACACTATCCCCTGCCTCGCATTCTCTCAATCACACACAGTCACGCATGTGCACACACATTCCCTCGTGTACAAACGCGCGCACACCCGCACACACTCCCACCCCTCCCCTCCCCTCCCCCACAGGCATACACACAGGCACGCACAGACTTCACATTAGCCCTGGGCCCCACTCACCGACTGAGCTCTTCCGGCGGGGCTCCTCACGGCGCGTCTCCTCTTCTCAATCGGGGCTCCCTCAGGTCAGAGGAGCCCCGCAACAGGCGCCACACTCCTCCTTCTCCCCGGCCCCCTCTTGGGGACCCGGGCTACCCAGGACCGGCAGGGCGCTCCATGCGCCGGCAGGCCGTCTCACGGACCTCAAGAGGCGGGACTTCCGGTCAGCCACGAGCGGATTGGCCGGCCGGCCAAGAGCTTCCGGGTCGCCGCGGGCAGCGCGGCGGCACTCTCGCGATCAACACAACAACAGGAGATGTGCACGCGACTGGCCACTGGCGTCTCGCGTCTCTTCCGCCTTGTTTGTAAGAGTGATTGGTAAGAACAGCACTTTTTTTATTTTTTAAGCTCAAATCGACCCCACCCGCCCCCATTGTAACTTGCTCCACCTCACTGCGAGTTGGTGCCTTTTTATTCCATTTGTTTCTTCTAAAGGCGGTGTGTGGATATACACGGCTCCAAACGTTGGCCTTAAATGCGTATGATAGCAAATGGGGGGGGGAGTCCCCAAAACACATAATGAACATGCTTAGTCGTTTCTCCCCTCGAAATCCTTGTAGGATATACTAGTAAATAAAGTAAGTGTAAACATTAGTTTAAATTAAAACCGTTTCAGGGTATGCATGGACAATTGCCCCCTTGGAAGATTGACACGGGGTAGCTCCATTATTTGCTCCATTAGTATTTTTCACCACGCTTTCAGACGCCTAGCCTTATTTGCACGAACAGCTTGTCCCAGGTTTCTATTGGTATTTTAATGTAAATGTGGTAGCATTGTAGCAAAATAATCTACGTACTCTCTACCTGGCCTCGTGTTTTTTTTCTGTTCATGTTAAGAATGAGAGAATACACCTGATGGAGCATAAGGTTGGTAATGTGCCTACAGTTCCGCAGTCGTGACTGTCAGTTTTCACTTATAAATGTGTAAACCTCGGAGCCTCCAACTAAGTGGCCACTAACTGTTGCTGTAGCTACTCGACTACATTTGCATGATGTGCATTGTAAAAATCTATTAGGTGAGGCTGTGAACCATGTTCTTGGATAAGGGTCGTTTTCGGCATAGCTTTCTGCCTTTGACATCCCATCTGAAGGATCGGTTTCAGCAGCTAATGGATCTCTGAACATCTTTATGGACAATTGTGGACATGTAACCTCTCTAAGTGCCAACACTTAGCACCAAGTTTGTTAAATAAACATTTTTTGCACATTAACCCCTGATGTGGCAGTTGGATAGCGTTTAGGCCATGAAGAAAAGGATGGTTTTAAAGATGCATCCCTTAAGGTTACTTTCTTGCATTCAAGAAGTCTTTCAGTGCTCCCATCAATAGTAGGCGATTGGGCTCCCTTCAACATTAACGTGTATGGGGTCAACACACAGACTTAGGATGAGCAGCAAAGAAGGCCATTCAAATCAAGCAGTAAAGCGCCAGTTCATCGGACTAATAGCCACTTTGCCACATGTGGCACGCTATGTTTAGCGCTGTTCATTGTGCAACTTGACATGGAAAGGGCACTTGGGGAGGGGGACATGCAACCAATTAAAGGCTTGCGTCCAATGGGGACACTCAGGAGGGAACTCTTGTAGTCCTTCAGACTGAAGGTTTCTAATCTCATAGCATATACTTGAAATGTGGAAGAGGGGGGGTGTTATCACACCGTTTTAGCTCCAAGGAATGCCAAAGATTCACGTAAATACAAAACATGTTGCATTACAAATGCTATAGGTGTCACATTTGCTAAAATTATAACTATTGGCATTGTAAATGACAAAGCTATTAATTTAGCTATTTTCAAAACCAACACATAAATAAAAAAAATTGTCATTTACAAGATCAATAGCTCAAACTTTCCTAATGCGAGACCTATTGCATTGCAAATGCTTGTTATTTTTACGTCCAGTCTCCTTTGGCCTCAGCCCTGGCCACACAGACTGACTGAACTGATGATTTATCAGACTAACTTTAAACCTTTTTTTCTACTAATACAGATGTGTCTACTAGTGGCAGCTGGCAGAGAACAGGGTTTTTGCAAAAAACTAACAATTACAAATAACACTTACCTTTAAAACAGCTGCAATCTCTCCGCCGCGTTGCCGCTCTTCTTCGGTCCGAGCCAGCAGAGGCACCCAGGCTCCCCATGGCCAATCACAATGCTACAATGTAGCGTTGTGATTGATCTGAGCGCCGTGGTTTGGTGCTCTGATGGGAACAGGGAGCCTGTGCATGTTCCACACCAGGCTGTGCATTAAAGCCTGGTGGGGATGATGCGAAGTGTGCATGATTGTTTGACCGGCCCAAGACGGTCGGCAAAGCAGTCATGCACACTTGGAGTGTGCAAACCACTCCTCCCCCTTGAACCCCAGCCCTGCCCCAACCCATAGCAAAGCAAAATAAAATGATAATAACCTTGTTATTATCATTTTATTTTTCTTTGTTTCCTGCTCTGCGAGCAGTGGGGCGACGCTCCTCCACCTTAGCAGAGGAGCCTTCCCTGATGGCTCCTGTATTTTTCCAAACGTGTGCTGTGCTCCTAACTGCAGACCCACTTTGATGTTTATCCAATTTTTGCAACTCTAACGCACGCCGCTTTTCACTTTTCTCTTTCCCTATCCCAGTTTTCCGAATTTTGCCCGATATTGAAAAACGCTTCTAAATATTGGTAAGATTTCGCTATGTACCTGCTGATATGCTTTTTCCATACTCTTTTTGCAGTACCTGAGTTATTAAATTCCATTTTTTTAAGTCAGACTGGTAACAACACTTCTCACAATCCTACAGGGTAACGCTTCCTTAATTTACATAACCCCCGTTTTACAGTCGTGGCCGACATGGCTCGTGAGTGGAGGGTGGTTGTGAGGGGAGGGTGGAGCGGGTGGAGCGTGGGGGGAGACCGAAATATATATTTTTTTTTACTTACCTCGAGGCCGGGTCCCGCATCTGCTCTGCTCCTGCTCTCCTGCCTCCAACAGGAAGCAAGCAGCCAGTCTCCCTCCCCTGAGCCAATCACAATGCTGTAATGTAGTGTTGTGATTGGTCTGAGCGCCGTGACAGGGCGTTCAGCCAGGGGCTGCAGGGGTGGCATGTTCTCCATGCAGGCCGTAATGCAGTCTGCATGGAGAACAGGGAAGTGTGCATGACTGCTTGGGAGGCCCGAGAGAACAAACAAAACAGTCAATGCGTACTTAGGATTGGGAAAACCACTCCTCCACTGCCCAGCTCGGAGAGCAGAGCAGCCCGGCCCATCCGCCCACTGCAAAGCAGCTGGGGCACGAAACATAAAATGACAATGACTCCAAGTTATTGTCATTTTGTGTTTCTCACTGCTTAAAAGCAGTGGGGCGACCATCCTTCGCCATAACGGAGGAGCCGCCCCTGCCATTTTCCAAGGCCCCTCATTTCCTGCAAGGGCTATTCATCTGCAATATCCTATATTCACACATTTCTTCACAAGCATGTGTGCCTGGTTTTGCCTATAATAAAAGATATTGTGCCTGATTAATTCGCATCAAACAAGAGAATGAATACTTTCATTATAAAGAAATCACAAAAACAAAATGGGGTCTAGATTGCGTATGTTCACCTAATACACAGCAGAAGACAGTTTGCCAGTCATTATTTGCAGTGGTTCACGAGTGCCCATACACTTGGCTGGTGTATTTTATGTTGTATTCACCATACTCAATTTGTGTTGTGCAAATTTATACATGAGATCTACTCTCCATTTTAGTATATTTATAATTGGTTTATACTTTACAGCCTAGAAAAAGCCACACAGGTCCTTCCCCTTTAATTGTGGTGGTGGTCCTGGGCAATTAGGTCACCAAGGCCTAATAGGCTCAGGGAGGGGGGTCACACGCCCTCCCTCCCCTTTAAATAAAAAAAACAGCACTGGGAGATGGGGTACCCAAGGCCTAATAAGGGTCGGGGGGCACATGCCCCCCAGCCTCCCCTTTCATTAACAAAAAAGCCCTGGAAATGGTTTCCTTGGACCTGATATGGCTCATGGAGTCGGCCTTGGGGCTCCCTTCCCCTTTATTTAAAAAGAAATGTCCCTAGGCGATGCTGGCTCAAGGCCTAATAAGGCCCGGGTGGGGGCCACCCGCCCCCCTTCCCTGTAATTAAAAAAGACCCTGGGGAGGGGGTCCCCAGGTACACATAAGGCTCAGGGAGGGAGGCCATCCCACCCATTGCCCCTTTAAAAATAAAAGAGACCTGGGGGACGGGGTCTCTAGGGCCAAATAAGGCTTGAAAATGAGGTTGTGGTCCCTTCCCCTTTAAAAACCATACAGGCCTGAGGCCAACCCCCCACCACATATGGCATTTGGGTTGGCTTTACATATGGTAAAACATTTTTACTTTACGTTAAAAAATACCTAAAAATTCACTGAAAAAACTCAAAGGTTAAAGTAATATTATAGTTCGGTACGATAAAAATATTTATTTTTGTTTTTAAAAAGAAACATAGATATTCATTGAAAAGCCAAAGTAACTTTATAGTTAGGTGACTATGTCAGTGACACCATTAATGTTTAGAACAAAAAAAACACAGAAATTCACCAGTTATAGTTAGCAGAGCTATCTATAACTTGCTCCCTCACCATGCACTCCTTATGACCTCACATGTTACATGACTCATAACATGTCCCATGACATGATTTATGACAACACCAAAGACACCTCAAATAACATTTTGTTGGGGTCACCTGATCAATATCAGCCAGGAAGGGAGGCTGCATGCCCCTCCCCCTAATATTATGCCGGAATTATGCTTGGGAGGGGGCTGTGTGGCCCCTCCCCCTTTAAAATGGTGCTAGACCTCGGGGATGGGGGAGGGCACAGGCCCCCTCCCTTTCTAAATACTCTGGGGAGGGAAGCTGTGTGCCCCACTTCCCAATCATATTTACAACAAGGGGTGGTGAGGGACAGAGTCTCTGAATTAAGCAGAAAGCTCTCACCCAGTCAAGAGATCAGGGCTAGATCCAACACCGTTTTTTAGCTCACTGCACCATCCCAGTTTCAGAACCTGGCTGTATGCAAATTAGTCTGTTCCTGTCCCAGTGCATGATGGGAACAGGGCAAACCAAACTACAAAAGCCAATTCTTACACTGGGAAGGAAACAAGCTCCCGGGGACCGGTTTCTGGCATTACAGCCGTCTTCGGCCCGGTTTGCTTGAATCCTGATGGTGCAATGAGCAAGGGTCTCACATCTGAGAATACCCTTCCACGCTTAGGGTGGACAAAAATATTTACAACAAGGGGTGGTGAGGGACAGAGTCTCTGAATTAAGCAGAAAGCTCTCACCCAGTCAAGAGATCAGGGCTAGATCCAACACCGTTTTTTAGCTCACTGCACCATCCCAGTTTCAGAACCTGGCTGTATGCAAATTAGTCTGTTCCTGTCCCAGTGCATGATGGGAACAGGGCAAACCAAACTACAAAAGCCAATTCTTACACTGGGAAGGAAACAAGCTCCCGGGGACCGGTTTCTGGCATTACAGCCGTCTTCGGCCCGGTTTGCTTGAATCCTGATGGTGCAATGAGCAAGGGTCTCACATCTGAGAATACCCTTCCACGCTTAGGGTGGACAAAAATATTTACAACAAGGGGTGGTGAGGGACAATCAAGCACATTGGGCCCTAGGGGATGGGGTCTCCTGGGCCAAAATCAACCCAGGTAGGGGGGTTGCATGTCCCTCTCTTCCTGTAAAATGCACTGGGCCCTGCAGAGGGGGTCCGTGGGGCTGAAATCGGCACCAGCAAGGGGGCGCTTGCTTCCTCCCCATAAAAATAACACCGGGCCCTAGTGGCTGATGTCCTCAGGGCCAAAATCGTCCTGAGAAATGTGGTTCCCAGGGCCTAACAAGGCTTGGGGAGGGGTGTTATTTGAGATGTCATCAGTGAGGTAATCAGTGATGTCACTGACCATGTCATGAGTGATGTAACATGAGAGGTCATGTGCATTGCTGGGGCGTAAGTTATAGCTATACCTCAGGTAACTATATCTGCTGAATTTAGTGGTTTTGTATGAGTGAAATCTGAGCCTAACTTTAACGTCCCTGTAGCCTTTGATTTCTTCAGTGAATTTCGAAGGTTTTTCAAATTCGATTTCCTAAATATAAAATCCCTGTAACCTTTGTGTTTTTTAAGTGAATATATCCATAATCTATACTACTATTATAAAGAGAGAGCTTGCACCTTTTGGCCAGGTAAACTCGGGAACCACGGCGCCAATCTACACACCCGATACATCTATGAAAATGTCAGGGTGTGTAGATGGACATAGGCTATATAAATAAAAATAAAAAAGTAAATTAAAAAAAATTACATTTGTAAACAAAGTAGCCCCCTGAAAGTAGCGCCGGCCGGGACCTAGCGCTGGGCACGACGCGACGTGCGTGATGACGACAAGGAGGAGGGCGGTGCAGTTACGAGCGGCGGTGCAGTGAGTGAGGAGGCGGCACAGGTAAGGAGGCAGCAGGAAATGAAAATGTCTGTTTATTTATTTATGGGGCGCGAGTGAGTCTGAGCGGGAGGGGGGCGCGAGTGAGTCTGAGCGGGAGGGGGGCGCGACTGAGTCCGGGCGGGTGGGGGGTGCGAGTGAGTCTGGGTGGGAGGGTGGTGTGAGTGAGTCTAGGCGGGAGGGGCGCACGACTGAGTCTGGGAGGGAGGGGGCGCGAGACCCTATACCTTTCATCCAAGAAAGTTATTCACACAGTAAGGCCCCATGAAAGAGGTAAGAAACCTCCAGTCAGTCTTTCAGCCCAGACTTCACGACCACCGCTGTTGGACTTAACTCATGTAGTTCTGCCGCCCCTTGTCTTAGCCGGAGGCAGCCACTTCTTTCTGTGAATTTGCTGTTTGCCCTCTGGTCGGATCTCTGGGCTGCTATTAGCTTCGCAATTGTATGTCTGGGCGGGAGGGGGTGCGAGTGAGTCGGTGCGGGAGGGGGTCGGGGCGGGAGCGGGTGTACTGCCCCCAGCCTCTTTCTGCCCCAGGCAACGCTGGGGCGGGCTGCTAGTAATATAATAAAGAGAGAGCCCAAACCTTTAAGGCGGGTAATCTCAGGAACCACAGCACCAATCACAACACCCAATACAGCGTTGGAAAGGGCAGTTGCAGCAGAAGGACATAGGCTATGCAGATGCCCACCATATACATTTAAAAGGTAAAAGAACCGTGCCAGCAAAGTAGTCCCTTGTGGGCGTGTCTTCGTTGGACTGTTGGCGTGTGCTGGGGGCGTGACAAACGCTGGGGGCGTGTGGTACATTCCGCCCTTCATGCCATGTCTCATATTGTGTGCTAATCCCACCCTGCTCCATTTAAATACCCCTGCACCCCATAATCATAACCCACCCTTACTCCTTAAAATACCCCAACACCCTTAAACACTAACCCATCCTAACCCTATAAATACACCCTGCACCCCAAAAGCCAAACCTATCCCTAAACCCTAAAAATACCCCTGTACCCCAAAACCTAAACCTAGCCCTGAACCCTATAAATACCCCTGTACCTCAAACCCCAATACTACCCCTGAGCCCTAACAATACCCCTGTACCCCAAAACCCAAACATAGCCCTGAACCCTAAAAATACCACTGTACCCCAAAACCCAAACCTACCCCCTGAACCCTAAAATACCCCTGTACCCCAAAACTCAAACCTAGCCCTGAACCCTTAAAATACCCCTGTACCCTAAAAATACCCCTGTACCCTAAAAATACCCCTGTAACCCAACCCTACGACTGAACCCTAAAAATAACCCTGTACCCCAAAACCCAAACCTACCCCTGAACCCTAAAATACCCTTGTACCTCAAAACCCAAACCTAGCCCTGAACCCTAAAAATACCCCTGTACCCCAAAACCCAAACCTAGCCCTGAACCCTTAAAGTACCCCTGTACCCCTGTACCCCAAAACCCAAACCTACCCCTGAACCCTAAAAATACCCCTATACCCCAAAACCCAAACCTAGCCCTGAACCCTAAAAATACCCCTGTACCCCAAAACCCATACCTATCCCTAATCCCTAAAACTACCCCTGTACCCCATAACCCAAAACTATATCTGAACCATTAAATTACCCAAACACCCCAAAACATATACCTCAGTACCCCAAAACATATACCCCTATACCCATACTTACCTTATCCAAACATTAAAAAAAACATGCTTTTACCATTCATGCATTTACAACAAATTTCGTTGTAAATGTATGCGTGGTAAAAGCATATAAAATGTAATGCCATGCGTTATAATGGCATTGCGGAGTCATGGTACTTTCGTAATGAAAGCATGTGGAGTGATGGTATGCGGAAAGAAATTTGCAGAATAATGGGTGTTTACCCTCCCCCGGTAAGTACATTGGTGGCACGGCGGCCCACATCTCCAGCAACATACTCATTTTTTCACCACCCATTTAAAAAAATGCACAGGTCTGTCTTATTGATGGCCAGCACCGACATACACTTTTAGACACACCTCCCTCCACAAGTTCTAGAATTGCGAACTTTAGAGCTGGGGAGCTACGTTCGAATCTCGGCATCAGCTCAACATCCTGTGATTCCAGGCAAATCGCTTTGTCTCCCCGTGCCTACCACAAATGAATGTGTTCTTCTGTAATGTAAATTGTGCTCATGCCATGTTGTCAAGTTCGCGCTATATAATATTGCAATAAAAAATAAAGTAGGGAAACTCGAGTTCACACACTACTGAACGCGCACTCTTAAGTGCATCAGCAGTGCACTGTGAATCAGAGCGTTTCACAGGCCTGTCACAGATAATAAATGCTATCTAAACGAAATCCTACAAAACAATATACTACTGGCCGTCAGCAATTCATACCCCGACAACGTCGGGACGGGCTGCTAGTACATATATATTTGTAAAATTATGCATAACTCTACACTTTGTCCAGGCAGGTTCCTGAACCTCAAATCGCTTAATCTCAACATGGAACTTATTCTTTATAACCTTGGAAGAGGACCTCTCTGCTCCCTTTGGTGACAAAGCTATCTTTGCACTCTGCTGACCCTAAACGTTGGGCTTATACTAAAAAACTAGTACTTATGCTTCACTTCTGGCCCCTCATCCATCACTTCCGCTTCCTTATCCCTCATTTGTCATCCCTCCTCCAAACTTTATTAATGCATCATTCATGTTTCGTTAGAAAGTGCAGACAAAGGTAAACAGCCTATAGATGGGTTTGGACAGCAGCAGGTAGGGGCCAGTTGGGGTTTCAGGGGTCTCCTCCTTTAAAAGACCAGCCAGACAGTGGGGAGAGACATATATTTAAAATTGAAATTTAAAAAGAAAAGTCTCAAAATGAAGGTAAAAAGATAAAGTATAATTATATGAAAGGCATAGCAAAATGAAATAATTGCAACCAAGGACAATGAGATGAAAATATAACAAAGGAAGAAAGTAAATATAAAATGTTGACCATCAGAAAAACTAAATGACCTTTCTCTAAACGATAATTGATTAACTTGTTTCCCAGGCGTCATTACTATGTGGTGCCAGTTGTAATACTACCGCCTCTACATCTTCTCGAGGCCACGTCACAGCAGTTTGCAATTACACGTGCGCTGTGCTCTATTTGCACTATTATCCTGACCCAGGACTCTGCCATTTGACCTATTGTGGAATATCACTCGTGCACTCCTTTACAGGGAGTTCAAATTGTAAACTCATATTGGAAATACCCTTTAATTTTTGTGGATTTTGTTCACTATTTGCTGAGTTCCAGCTATTACCTTGATCTACCACACTCTATACTATTACACTCCGGAGGATTTCATTGGATGACATGGACTGCTGCTCTTTACTTTGAGTTCCAGCTGTTACCTTGATTTACCACATTCTATATAATTACACTCCGGATAGTTTCATTGGATGACATGGACTGTTGCTCCTTACTTTGATTCCTGAGTCTTAGTATCATTCTCATATGCATATGACATGAGGTCACATGCGCCGTGATATTCCTACTTCATAGCCTTGAAAAAGTCTGAGTACTGATTGATAGTACTGACGAAACACGTGTCGGCTGTTTTTATCTACTCTAACTTTATAGATCTCCAAATAAAGAAAATGAAAACATGACCATGAACTTTATTTGCTCTTTTGTCTTGTCCTGAAATCGAAAGTACAGGAAACATACAACTTAAATATTGTGGATACTATATGACCTATTGGTCTCTCGTGTACATGTGTTTTAGGATTGTGCTCTCTTTGACCTCTTCTTTTTGTCTGTACATTTGTCAATCTATTGATTGACATTGATCCCTCTTGGTAGTGGGGGATAGTGGTCTATGTAGCACTCCGTCTTCAAAAACTCAAGACTTTACTTCTTTCCAGCATTTTTGTCCATTATACTATCATTTGTGTATGTGCGGTTCTATCCATTTTGGATACACCACTACCGATCTCCTTATACCAACTTGTAAACATTTATTTAAACTATTTTTTTAAACAGACATAGTTGTATGGGATCTTACTTTTTCTACGCACACTTCTGAACTCCTTAGGCTGCATCAGAAAATTATAAAACACAGAAATTGCTCGCTGACAGCACCTCAGTGCTTCACTTAATAGTTAGAGAAACCTCTGAGACTTTGTCTTCCCACTTCCCTTTTAAATTGTTTACGAGGTAAAGCTATTTCATCAGTTAGTTGCCATCAGGAAGCAACAAACGTCCCCGATACCACAGAATGCAATGGCAGATTACGCAACAGTGCTATATTTGGATTTCGGGACAGGCTTTTCTTTGAGGTCCTCTGAAATATTTCACACCATTCAGAGGCAGGGTACTCCTGCATGTTGGGTTTCCTTACTTTAAATGCTCCTCTGCCATGAGGACTCTGGACCGTCATTAGGATATTTACACATTCAATACTTTTAATGTCTTCCATGAACGTGATTGTTGTGAATAAAATTAAAAACACGTCTGAATTTTACTATTCCACCAATTGACGAGCTTGGCCATTCGGCCGACAAATAAATCAAGCAGGGTTCATGATCCAAGGGGAAAGCAGTGTGGCACGTGCACCTTTTGTGTTTCATACTTGTATGTAGCTCCTTTGTACAATGGATTTTGGGTATTGGATTTGATATTCCAGCTCCTGGCCGGAGATTTTCAGTATGATGTGGATATGAACTTGAGCTTTTATGGGCATTCCAGCTAAATATAGTCTAAAAAAAATATCGCATGGCCAAAATATTAAAGCAAAGTCTATATTTTTTTAGCAGTTTTACAATAAAAGTTTAAAATAATCTTTCATTTAATTTTGTTTTTATTTTGGTATTTAATTGCATTGAATATGCTTTTATTTTATGATGTATTGTAGAAAATGTCCCAAAAATCATTGCACTGTACATTTTCTCTAGTCTCTGGGTTTATTGGGTGGGTAATGTTTTTTAATTTATATATTATTGTTAATTTATTTATGTGCCCACTTTGTTATATATTTAAAATTGTACTTATTTGTTTTTTTTATTATGTACTAAATGGTAATTTTGGGTTATTCAGTTCATTGGATGATTGGTATGTGTTTTTTTTATTATATATAAATTAATATTCGTTAATTTGTTATTATGTTTTTCATATCTTAATTTGTACCTCCCTTTAATTGTTTAGTACATTTTTAATAATGTATTAAAATGTATTTTTAGATTCTGGTGTCTATGTATGGATTTGGTATAAAGTTTTTGAAAAATGATTAATATTAGTTGGTTAATTTGGCATTCTTAAAAAAAATGTTATTGTTACTTGGTTAAACGTTTAATATTTTTTTTACTTTGAATAGCACTTCTCTCAGAATGGGAGAGGGACAGTTTTTGAAATATGCTAAGGTATCCCGTATGGCCAGCAAAGTCTGGATAGATTTTCCTGCCTAGCCAGAGGAGTCCCATACAATGTGACTCGTGTTGGATCCTGACTCCAATAGGGGTCTGAAATCCCAGACTTATAAAGCCCTTAAGGGAGAGCACAAGACAGACATGACAAGGGTCTAGGACACATGGACAGACAACCTACCTAAGCCACTTTCAGAGGGTGACCAGAAACAAGCTTGTGCTCAGGTCAGGGAGGTAGCTGTTAATGCATGGTTCAAACTCACCCAGTTTTACTGTTTGCCTTGCAATTACTCACTACTGCAATGGTTACATAGGATTCATGCATCGGGCTCTGACGTATGCCCCAGATGTGGGTTGGATCTGATGGCATTCCTCCATATGACATGGGAGGGCAGTAAACTACAGAGATACTGGGAATGGGAGACCCTGCTAGCTCTGCGAGAGACCACGCATGCACAGGTGGATGCCTCAGTCAAACACTGCCTGTTAGGTGTGCTCCTGACCCCATAACAAGGATTTGTCCTACAAGGACTGGTTTGTAGGGCAATTAGGAAAATAGCCATCCATTGACGCAGCCCCAGCCCTCAACTGTCTGAAAATTGAAAGCTGGATGTGTCTCAATCAGGCTTTAGGCCTAAACATAGTACTGAGACAGCCCTAGTGGCTGTCACGGACAACATCAGGCTAGCACTAGACAGAGGGCAATCCACTCTACTGGTGTTGTTAGATCTCTCTTCAGCCTTCGGCACGGCTAACCACCAGACTATACACAGGAGACTAGAGGAATTTGGGATAAAGGGAGAGACCTTGCGGTGGATGACTAGCTTCCTTTCTGACCATTCCCAGACAGTCAACCTGGACCCTATAGGTCTAAGACCAGGAGGTTGGCCAAAGGAGTACCACAAGGATCTTGTTTAAGTCCTACGCTATTCAATATCTATGTTGCTAACTTGGCCGATCTCATGAGGACATATGGGTTTGTGCCAATATCATATGCGGATGATACCCAGCTTACCTTCTCTTTCAATAAATCGTCCACAACAGCCCAGACCACCTTCTCTTCCGGCATGCTAGCAATATCTCAGTGGATGTGTACCAACGTTCTCCAATTAAATGCTGGAAAGACAAAGATTTTGCTCTTCAGAGAGGCCACATTGTTGTGGTCACCAGAGTGGTGGCCAGGGGAGCTGGGTGTCTCTCCCGCCCCTAAGGCATCAGTAAAAAACCTGGGGGTTCGCATTGAGCAGAATCTGAATATGAAGGAGCAGGTGACCTATACTGCGAGTTCATGCTTTCATGTGCTGAGTCTGTTGAGACGAGTATTTCCCTTCCTCCCTGACCATATAAGGAAAACTCTTATCCAGACTTTAGTGCTGAGTCGCTTGGACTACTGTAATGTTTATTGATCACGGCTAACAAGGCTTCGTTAGATCGCGTACAAGTAGTCAAAACACAGCGGCACGGTTAGTACTAAACGCCCCTTGTAGCAGCAGCTCCATTGGCTTCTGGTGCTTAAACTAATGGAATTCAAGGTTTGCTGCATCATTCATAAGGCAGTGTATGATAATGGTCCAACATATCTTGCTGAGAAACTATGCCAGTACACCCCTCTTAGAGATCTCCGATCTTGCTCCAAATCCCATCTCAAAGTTCCTCGGATTTATAAGTCTAGGGCTGGGGGGAAAGCCTTTTCGTATCTTGCCCCACGAAACTGGACTCGCTCCCGATTGCACTAAGACCACCTTTATTTCAGAAAATCCCTGAAAACATTTTTGTTCTAGACGCCTCACATAGCTCCAGCACTGTCCCGCCTGTCCATTAGTGCAGAGATACCCATTCGGGGGTTATTCAGGCACTATATAAGTAAATAAATAAAAATAAAAAATAACTGGCACAAGCAAATGGGTGGTGGCAGAGGATAGATTATTGCAAGCAGTGGGCACTGATGAGAATGCAGAAAGAGATCTGGAACTGTGGAGGTATATGTTGGAAAGCCTAGCAACAGTGGACACACTGGAGGATGACTCCCCAATGCCACCCTGGATCTGAAGCTAGGGCATCCCATTGTGGATGAGTAGGGGAATGAGTCCCAGGATGATTTAGGGTATGTGCTTGTGGGGTCATCTAGATGGCAGGGCTCAAGGATGTGGGGTGTATACATTTTTCTCTATTCCCTCATCTCCTGCCTTCCACCCCTCCCTCCCCTCTTTCCTCCCTCCTTCCCCAGTCCTGGCACAGGCTGGGTGCCGGGTGTAGGGTGCTGTCACAATGCCCACTGTAGCTGCTTAGTGTTGTAATAGATATATAATTAGTTTGTTGTATATTTTAGTTCAATGCATGTTTTATATGAAGATTGTGTAAGCTCGGTTGTTGCTGAGCTGAGTTTTCAATGGGAAGAGTGCAAAGATTTGATGACTATAGCAGGGGAGGGACGATACTCAACCCCGAAAACCGTAGTATTGATATTGTCTCTTTTATAAAGGGTGACTAAGGAATTGTAATAATAATAATAACAATATCAACGTCGAATGCACTGTAATACCATGTTTTGTACAGCACTATTCTCAAAAACAATATGTTTAAAAAAGATGAACTAATGTTTTACATTTTAACTTTAGGTGGCGGAATTTATTAAGGGATTGGGCGGGTAGACTTTTAGATCAAATATTATTGAAAGGAGATTTATTGCTGAAATTAATAATTGTGGCCACTTACCTGTAAAAATATTTATTTTTATAATTCTTAAAATTATTATTTTATTATTTTTAACAGTCTGTGCGGTTTGAAATGTGTTTGGTGGGCTAAATTTGTTTTTATGCAGAAAGGAATATATTCAATCTTAAAGAAAACATGCATTTGTTGTATACATTATTCTCTGTCAGTTATTTTTTATTTATGTGTTATATGCAGGAGTATGAGGGGCATTGGTATTTTTTTAATGGTTTCTTTTAGTAGTTTCTTTTTTATCACTGTTATTACATTTATGAAAACAGAATTATAAAAATGGTTCGAAATATTAATGATTTTTAGGCTTTTTTTCTTCAATATTTTAATATGTTCTCATATTCTTTGGGTCTAGTGAATGTGATCCCCACCCCACATATATGCACTTTCATCAATATTAATTAGACTGGATCTAGAATAGTAAATCTGACCCCCATCCCCTATTTGTGCACTTTCCCAAGTTTTTCTTGGATTGTAGTTAGTGTAGCCAATTTAACCCCCAGCCTCCTAAAGTACACACTTTCCCTAATATTTGTAAAGCTGGGTTTAGGATGGTAAATCTAATCCCCTCTCCCTCAAAATATGCACTTTAGTATTTTGTATTTCATTCTATGCTTTTTATAAAAGATTTTGAAACTATTTAATGTAAAGGTGTTAAAAGTATACTTTTTTTAAATCTTCACATTTCTTTTATTATTTTATTAGTGGTTTAAGTTATTTTATATATATATATATATATATATATATTACTACGTGGTTTAGTATTTGACAAATAATAGTTTAAAAAATATGTTTTCAATTAAAAAACTAATAAATATATATATATGTGTATTGTGCTTTATTTATTTAATATATATTATAATATATAATTTAATATAATTTCATCTTTACATTCATGTGAACTTTTGTTTTAATTTCAACAATGTTAATTTAGTTTATATACATATACTTACCTATGTAATGTAAATATGTTTGCCCATAATATTAGTCTGTAAATCGTACGTTACAATATTTGTATGAAATATCAATGTTTTTTCTGTGATATTTTTGTATTGAGATATTTTTCTGGTCGAGATTTTGTGTTACACCGATTTTATGAGTGGTTTTGGCTTTCTCTACTATCCTGGACAAACATTTGTGTACCAAATCAGCATCCTGTGGAAGTATGAATATTGTATAGCAACTTTATCATTCTCTCGACAGGCTTTTTTATCCTTACCTCAGCTATAAATAATAAATGTCTCTGCTGTTCAAATAATAATAAGGGCAATGGCTCTGCTCCTAGCTAGAAGACTATTGGCAGGACACGATCAAAAGCACAGAGGCACTTTGTTTTACCTGAACTGCAGCGGTATTTTCTGGACTTCATTCCACTACTCGCCGCACCCGCTCCGCGGGTGCCGCTTCGCCAGGCACTGGGGCATTTGCTGACGGACTGAGAGCAGGGCAACGGGTGAGTGGGGACAGCGGGGCTGCGAGCGTGCAGGGGACTCCAGTACCCAGGAGTCCCTGCAAGACCATCTTCGACCTTCCGGTCCGCTCTCCCTGCTGCCACGCCCCCGCCCCTCTGTGGTCTTAAAAGGCTTCCTTCACCTCTTCTCCTGTGGGACACGATCAAAAGCACAGAGGCACTTTGTTTTACCTGAACTGCAGCGGTATTTTCTGGACTTCATTCCACTACTCGCCGCACCCGCTCCGCGGGTGCCGCTTCGCCTCGCTAGGCACTGGGGCATTTGCTGACGGACTGAGAGCAGGGCAACGGGTGAGTGGGGACAGCGGGGCTGCGAGCGTGCAGGGGACTCCAGTACCCAGGAGTCCCTGCAAGACCATCTTCGACCTTCCGGTCCGCTCTCCCTGCTGCCACGCCCCCCGCCCCTCTGTGGTCTTAAAAGGCTTCCTTCACCTCTTCTCCTGTGGGACACGATCAAAAGCACAGAGGCACTTTGTTTTACCTGAACTGCAGCGGTATTTTCTGGACTTCATTCCACTACTCGCCGCACCCGCTCCGCGGGTGCCGCTTCGCCTCGCTAGGCACTGGGGCATTTGCTGACGGACTGAGAGCAGGGCAACGGGTGAGTGGGGACAGCGGGGCTGCGAGCGTGCAGGGGACTCCAGTACCCAGGAGTCCCTGCAAGACCATCTTCGACCTTCCGGTCCGCTCTCCCTGCTGCCACGCCCCCCGCCCTTCACGCCCTCCTATATATTGTTACACCACTCCCGCAGCGCGGGACGCAGCCCGGGGCAAAGACCGGGCTAAGAGCGGGCCGTTTGAGGCCGTTCGAGTACGGCAGAGTCCGGCCTAGGCCCACTCCCCCTGGACGTCCAGAAGACCACTCAAAATGCCATTAAGATCAGGGAAGGAACGTACTGTTCAAATCAATACATCCAATGGCGTCGTTTCTGGTCCCTTGGACGCTTTTATCACAAGGGCCACTGGTATCTTAGGAAAGGATATTGCCATGGTTGAGAAAAGGCTGTCAATAGACCTGATTAGTGGAAAACGATCCTCACTGGGGGCTTTAGCTACATCTATCTCCCCGGCACCCTCTGTACCCCATGCTGCCTTCAATTGTGTCCATACCATCTCTACGGACGCATTAGTCCATATAGAAAATATTGGGGGTAGCCCGACCACAAGGGACAAAATAACGGAAGAAAGGATTAGTATTAACGATTCCAAAGATACGCAGGAGATTGGGATGGAGGATAATGACTCCGTGATTAGTGAGGAGCAGGATCTTAGCCAGTTATCCGGAACTCCTCTCCTTAATCAATCCAATATCTCTAATCCTGTTGAAAAGGCTAATCCACCTATATCCAACTCTGCCCCCAATACTAAAAAGAGAAAACGGGATTCTAGAATGTCAGGGGAAAGAAATCTGAAACCCAATGAAGCAAATACAGTTCAAGGGGAATGGTGCCAGGGATCCGAGCCTCAACCAAACCTGCTAAAACCCTTGGTGTCTAACAATATGCTATGCCCCTCACTTTCGGCTTTGGGTTCCTCAACTACATGTCCCATGTGCCTCAATAGTGATGAGGTTTTGCTGGCAAAAATGGAGGCCATGTTTAAAACACTACTTTTACCAGTCCTGGAGCGGACTAGGCTCATGACCTCTAAAATTGATAGCATGGAGGGCCTGATTCAATCAAACCATACAATGTTACAAGCATTGTGTGGCTCAAATAATATGGGTATTGTTAATACACTAGCACCAAGTATGGCACCCAGTAAGGTTACCAGTAAGGTTACCAGTAAGAATATGGAAAACGGCAAAAATTTCCCCAATAAAACGACAGGAATGAATAACACCATAGCTAAAGAGGGTCAAAAAACTAATACTTCTTTTACCACCTCTTCTAAATCAGGAGCTAGCTCTCAGACTCAGGTACTAAAGCCCCAAACGAAAACAGAGGCTAAACAAAATATGGTTGGGCGTCAACATATGGGTCGTTTAACACAACCTAATTTAAATCGTCCTTCCCCAAGTACTTCAAGAACTCAAAATACTGCTTCCACCAGTCGCAGGGAGGGGGGGCGTAAAAGGCCAAACATTCCCAGTGTTGATCTTCCACCCGAAGCGGCCTTACACACTATCGTCTTGACAGGCGTAGCACCATTAAAACCAGGATCAAGGGAATCTTATGGTGACCTTCGTAATAAAGTCACCTTTTGGCTGAATAAAAATCGCCCGCTACCCCCCTCCACTCCTACGGAGATATTGTATGTGAGGAGAGTAGATTGGGTGGGGCCTGAGGCAAAAGATTTAGAAGGAGACTGTATCCTTATATCGTTCAAAGACTCATGGGTGGTAGATGCTATTAAACGAGTACCCAGATTTGCAAGGCAGGGGGATGTACAAACATTAGATTTATCCTACTTTTACCCGCGCAGGCATATACCCTTTCAATCCTATCCTTTGTTTCGTAAAGGTCCTGCTGCGAGACATCCCATGGTATTGACCCCGATTGACTGCCAGCGCCCCTTTCTCTTTAATCATTTTGGCCCCCTTTCTGGCTTGGAAGCTATAGATTGACTTAACGATCCCATTAGTGAGTCTTCGACTGGTAGTGTGATAGTCCAAGTGCCCAGTGATTATAACATGATATGCCCAATCCAATTAACCAATCTAGTTGATGGGGAAGGAGGCCGAACATGTCTGCCAAACAGCCCTAGACCACACGTAGCTGCCCAGGGGTCCCTGATCGAAGAGAAAATCATTGCCCCGGTAGACTGTGTTAAGCATCTAGTGGTTAATGATGATATAGGGGCTGCTCATGGATCTGTACGGCCCCTACACTCTCTGCTGCCAGGCAATTTGAACGACCATCTGAAAATTTTGTCCTGGAACATAGCGGGTATTAAGGCACGCCTTGCGTCTGCAGATTGGTCAAATTTTATGGACAATTACGATATTATCCTGTTGCAGGAAACATGGGCAACGGAACCTGTCCATAAGCTGGGCTATATCAACTTTTTCAAACCCGCAACCAAAGGAGGTAAAGGGCGGGCCGCAGGCGGCTTGCTAATCTGGGTGAAACAATCTCTGGGCTTCTACCCAACGGAGTTCCCGGTGGAGAATCAGGATCTGTTATCCATTATATTAAACAAAGGGAACAAGCACGTTATGAACATTATTAACATCTATGCTAGAGGCCTTCCTGGCGGTCGAAGCCCACCCCTGTTGAACCTTGTTGATCACATGATAACGAAAATGGACGGAGGTATCACTACCATCCTTGCTGGCGATTTAAATTGTACTATAGAACCCGTGCTAGATATGGGAGATACATGGACTATGGCAGATGATTCTGTATGGGGCATTCCAGACTTACAAGTGGAGAAGATGGCTAAAGCTACAGAGGCTGCAGTGTCCTGGATGGCCTTTTGTTTACAAAATGGGTTCCGGGCATGTAATGGCCGCTCTGCCTCTGATGTGAAGGGAAATTGCACTTTTGATAATGGCCAGAGGCAAAGCCGCATTGACTATATTTTACTGGACATGGAGCATTGGGCTCTGCTAATTGACATGGCAGTTTTAGAGCGCCCGGAAAGTGATCACAACCCACTGTCCCTATCGTTAAAGACACCGGATTTAAGTAGACAGGAGGAACCATCTGCAACCTATACAGGGGATGTCCAACTTACCAATGATAGGAGGAGACTGAAGTGGTCACAGGTTATGGAAGATGAGTGTTTACTAAATAATATCAATGATGTAGTGGGAAATGCACTTAATGAAATGTTGCAAATAGATATGTCGGGGGTGGACACTGGAGCTGTAAATAGTGTGATGAGGGTTCATATTAAGTGTTTTGGCAGGTTAAAAACAATGTTATCCAAACCATGTGGGAAGGCTGCTACCAAAACTAATCCTTTGCCCCAAAAATGGTACAACAAGGACTGTAGAGAGGCACATACAGCTCTCATCTCTGCCATTAAATCTCGGGACATGGTTAAAGTGAGAGCTGCTAGACTCCATTACAAAAAAACCCTTAGTAAAGCCAAACGGGAGTGGGAGGATGAGTTCTGGTCAGATCTTTTAGAGGCATCATCCTCTAATAACCAGAAAAGGTTTTGGGGTCTGGTTAAATGGGGTAAAAACATTGACTCTTCTACCCCGGGAAATAATGTGCCACTTGAGGATTGGGTATCATTTTACTCGGCCCAATTTAGAGCTGGGGACGATGAGACTACAAATCCCTTAGGCAATCCACTCATGCAGACCCCAGAAAGCGGAAAACTCACCTTTACGGTTGCTGAGGTTGAGCTGGCATTGGCACTTACTCTCCGAGGTAAAGCCCCCTGTATGGACCTAATCCCGGCTGATCTTTTTAAATCTAATCCCACTTTGTGGCTCCCGTATATCACTAGAATAGCTAATACTTTGGCACTTGGAGCTACAGTCCCGAAATCTTGGAAAGGGGCAGAAATAGTTCCAGTCTATAAAAAGGGTGATAAATCCATTCCAGCAAACTACCGCCCTATCAGCTTAATCGATTCGATTCAAAAGATAGTGGCGCGCATGGTTTTGGGAAGGGTCCAGGGTTGGATAGAAATGGAGAATATTCTGTCCCCCATGCAGGTGGGCTTCAGATCGGGAATGAGCACCATAGATCAGGTTTTTAGATTCTGCCTGATCTATTGGAAGGAGGTTTGGTTAGGTGGTGGTAACATCTATGCTGCATTCATCGATCTGAAGTCCGCCTTTGATCTGGTGCCCAGGGACAGGTTATGGGGTGTGCTGGAAACCTTGGGATGCCCTCCCAAATTATTGGACCTTATTATAAAACTCCATGAGGACAACTTTGCGAGGGTGAGGTGGGGGGGTCAGGGACAAGTCACAGAAACATTCCCCGTAACCCGAGGTGTTCGCCAGGGGTGTGTCCTGGCCCCTACCCTGTTCCTCCTTTTTATCGATCAAGTTGTCAAATTCTTCTTGGATACCCCCACTGATGCCCCAATGCTGGCAGGGATGAGGTTTCCGTTACATATCTTCGCAGATGACACTCTAATCCTCTCAAAAACACGCAGCGGACTACAGCGGGCTTTGGACCGCTTTGAGGAGTTCTGTGCCATCAACAACTTGGTAGTCAACGTGGGGAAAAAAAAATGTATGGTCTTCACAAAAAACCACTCAGTCCGGAGTTCAGTGAAGATGAATGGAGTATACCTTGAACAGGTTGATACCATGACCTATCTAGGGGTCACCCTTGATAGCCGCCTAAGATGGAAGGATCAGATCAATATGCAACAACTTAAACTTGCCAGGCTGACTGGTTGTCTCATTAAAGAGCAGAAGGAATCAATCACTAAACGGGTCCTGCCGGCCCTTAAGATCTATGATGTTAAAATCTCTACAGCCATCCTATATGGCGCAGATCTATGGGGTCATATGGACTTGTCTAATCTGTACAAAACTCAATGTAGATTCCTTCGAAACCTAGTGGGCCTTCCACAGTCTACACCCTTTCTCCCCCTCTGTCTGGATCTTGGTTCCCCCCCTATTAATGAAATGGCAAGATTTAGGTTAGTGGCATTGTGGAGACGAATATGGACATCCCCAGACCTATTCCTCTTTGCAAAAGAATTGTTGGAAGTTAGGTCTATCAGGGGTTCAGGGAAAATACCATGGCTCACTGCTGTAAAAACAATTCTGAAAGAAATGGGCTTGGAACATCTCTGGTCATCCCCACAATCAAATTCCTTCCCACCCAAAGATGAATTCAAATCTCTATATTGGGCCACCATCCGCCTAAAAAGAGTGCTGTTGTCCAACAAAAATGACCTCACAGGCAGGTTTTTAACATTCAAAATTGACCTACTGAGAGAGCCATACTGGGATGTCATATCCCGACCGCTGGATAAGAAATTGTACCATCAGTTTAGAGTGGGCGCTTTGCCATTAAACATCTTTCTGAACAAACGGTCCACAGGGATATCACCTTATTGTACTTGCTGCTCAGGTCATATTGAATCAGAAGGCCACTTCCTTTTTGCCTGTCCTAGGTACGGAGCACCTCGGAAAAAATGGCTAAAACCCTTGTTCCAAAACTTACCATTCAAAACAGCGATGGAAGCCATACAGGTGCTCAGGACCAACACCTCAGAGCTCTTTGTGGTAGCTTTGGCAAAGTACTTGGGCTGGGCTTGGCTCCTTAGGCTAACAAATTGTACGCCTTAGCGCCAAGTACAAAGGTTGTTCTGCAATTTGCCATAATCTGTTTAGTTTGAGCATGTAACTGTTAAACCACCCTACGACTATGTCTCATTATCTGCATTCATTGTTTGCAATTTAGAACTGTAATCCTAACCTTTTAATGCAATGTTTTTCTTTACTTTCTTTAATTCTATATAAAATATTCAGGTCTCTTTATTTCATCAATTGAAATCTAAACCCGTTTTTATTCACCTGTTAAGAAATGTTCTTTTGTTTGTTCACTTATGTATTTCTGTGAGTGTCTAAATAACTTCTATATGCATTGATTTTCTTTGGATATTTTAAATGAACCAGTTATATTCTTTTGTATTTTAATATGTCTTTTATGATTGCTAATAATCGAAATAAAGACTTTAAAACCTGAAACCTGGCAGGCAGTGTTCCCCTATCTAAGTCAGTCATGCACCTAAATACAAAATATTGGCAAGAACTTCCTTTCAGGAAAAGGAAGTTACAACCGCTGAAGCGTGCAAACTATTGTGTATTGCAATGGCATTTGTTTAGAATTTCATAACACAGATAAGCATAGAAGTCATCCAGTCCCCTCTATTTTCCCATTTTGAGCATCCAAGGGCCTCAGTATCAGGTAACAGGAGCAATGTCTTCTGCCTTAAGTAACAAAAATAGAAGCTGGGTGCATGACACACCCACTGTTTTCTTCAATTAGTTTAATGTACAGAAAGGGTATAAAAGAACCTAGTACCTTTGGTCAGGCAAGCAGACTGATTGATTGCTGGTCAAATATGGTGATAATCAGGACTCGATTAGAGTCTGACTGGCTCACAGGTAGCAAGAGTCCTCACATGAACTAACAAATATTATGCTATACAAATACATCAAGTGGTGAGCCGACTATTAATAATATAGTTGGAGAAATAGATTAGGAAGTTATGGTGAGCAGTGTTTGGAGTGTATCTAACTTTCACCCGTATGTCATTTATCATTACTAAAATGATTATAATTAAAATAGCAATCATTTTTCCAGTAATTTATACCAGAATAAAACATTATGGAGGGTGTGGCCGGCAACATGGTCAACCTGCAGCAGTAGCGAGTAGCTCCTGGCATGCCGATTTCATCCACAGCCATCACCCAGACCCACAAGGGCTACAACCCTCCACGCAGCCAGTATCCTGCTAAGGCTAGATGCAGGTAAGCGGCGAGGCCTTTGTCAGACAAAGGGGCCTCCATCTATGCCAGGCATTGGCCTCGCTCCTAACTGCGGGTGCATCCAGCATTGCGCCTCACCCACCACCATGGAGTGAGAGGTGCGGCCCGGTTACCCCAGAGCTTGCTATGTTGAAGGGGCCCGAGCAGGCGGCAGTGAACCACATCCAGAGGAGCGCATGCCTGGAACTAACCCAGGCAGCCTCCGGCCTCTGACCCTGAGGGGGCCTGAAGAGTTGGCAGTGCTGACTGATGGAGGCAGAGCGACCCTGCTGGGAGTGACCCCTTGCACTACCCCCCTTCCCCTCCCCCTTAGGACGCAGACAGGGAGGTGCCCCTTCCTACAGACATGGCCCTTGCAAAGCAAACCTGGCCAGGACCTAGGGCTCAGAGTGCACTAGACAAGCTGAGGATGATAGTGGGGAGGCCCATGTGTACAACAGCCCCTACCAACCCCCTCCCACATGAAGGCACTCTCCAGCGAGGCTGCCAGAGGCCAGCACAGCCACTCACTGCAAAACAGGCCTATCTGGAGTCCCAAAGGCTCATGTGATGATGGTGGATGGGGGCACCACAGTTAGTACACCCTAGGAGAGAATGAGCTGAACTGCAAGCACCAGAGACTCTGACCTAGAGGCGCACCTTGGGGTGCCTTGACACAATAGATGTCACTCTGAAGGGGACTTGGGAGGCTGATTGAAGCATGCGTGTCGGAACCCTCTCTCTCAAACCCATTCTCCCCCACCAGCCTGGTGACTGAGCAATGGAGCATGCAAAGGGACAGAACATGTGGGCCCTCCTTGACACGTGGAGAACCAGAAGACCCCACAGGGTCATCACTGAATTACCTGGCCGAAACGCATAGGAGAAATTCACAGTACAAAATGGCCAATGTTTTAGAAATACAATGTATAAAAGCTTAATGTACTATATAGGAACCACTGTTTGTGATATTATATCTATCATTATTTTTGTCGAATAGTGAAAAAGACTGTATCAATTTCACTTGCATGCTATTGAGGAACTTTGTCCTATATTTGTCATTGGATGTATGTTGTGGACGAATGAGAGGGTATGAGTGAGTGTATGGTTGAAACAACAATGAAATGAAATACTACACATGTTTTATAAATGATATATAAACTATTTTTCTAGTACACATGGAACAGCACATTTTTCTAAATAATCCATATATTAAACTTAATGTTAATTGTTCCTATGGTCTTTGCATCAAATGCCCCAAGTATTGTCATGATGGATTTGACAGTTCAAAAATGTAACGTTGCCTAGGATTTTTGTACACTTTGAGATGGCTGAGAGACAAAATTCCGGCAACTGCCCTGTCATCGGTCTATGTGGTGGAAAGGGCGCATCGGTCTCGAGCACCACTCCCTCATCCCGGTGGGGACCTCCACCGTGACCTATAATAGTGAAGATCCTCCACTCTAGAGATAGGAATGCTAGATACTAGGCCAGTGGTTCCCAAACTTTTGACTCCCGAGGACCCCCACTGAATCACTACTGGACCCCCAAGCAATTTATACAATTTCAATTTCAAAAAATTAAAACAGGAATTCGCAAAAAATTCACAAGCAAGTACACACCAAACAAAAAATTGCATTACTAAAGCTTTTATTATTGTATATTGAAAAATATGCAACAATCAAAACATTTTAATGGGAAGGATGGAGTTGCATCTCGGCTACTAACTTTTCAATGTTTGGTTTTATTTCAGAAAGTTGAATCCTTAGGTCAGAATCAACATTTTGCAAGTGATTTCTGCACTTATTTTCCAGGTACATAAGATTTGAGAAAGCCTTCTCACATAAATATGTGGTGGGTAAAGGAAGTAAAACCTAAGTGCCTTGTACGATAATTCAGGGTAATCTGTTTGTACATGCAGCTAAAAATTTGTCAGACTCAGAGACTTTTCCTTGAACTGAAGTTTAAGTGCACTATCTGTAGAGATTTCAATCAAACCGTTTTCTTCAGATGCGGTCAGCCCCATTAAATTGTCAATATCTACAGTAAAAGGATCTTTAATCCAGTTTCATCTGGAAGTGGAAAGTACTGACGAAAACTACACTGCATATCTTGGATATGCTGGCTAAAAATTTCTAAGACTTTGTTTAATAATTCTTCATCAGCGGATTCCAAGAATGTCTTCAAGTTCTGAAAAGAATCAAAATTTCTTTGTGATAAGCGAGGAGTCCATGAGTCAAATTTTGTTATCATTGCCTCAATCTTGTCTTCGACATTAAAATTGTGATACCTACTCCTTGCATACTCAAATTGACTGCATTTAAATGGGTGAAGATGTCTGCCATATATGCCAGCATAGCTAGCCAAGTATAGTCATGTAAGCGCTCATGAAGTGGAAATGAAGATTCCAGTTCAGTGAAGAAAACACTGATTTCATCTCTTAATTCAAAAAGCCGAGACAAAACTCTACCACGAGACAGCCATCGGACATCTGTATGCAGCAAAAGCTGATGATGATCACTATCCATGGACTGACAAAGCTGTTCGAAAAGCCTTGAATTTAGTGACCTAGCTTTGATCAAATTTACAATTTTGACTGACTCATTCAAGACCTTTTTTAATTCCTCTGGTATCTTCTTCGTGGCTAATGATTCTCGATGAATGCAACAATCATGCCATACAACTGAAGGGTTAATTTCCCTTATTCGTGCTACAAGTCCAGTTAGTCTCCCAGACATGGCACGTGCCCCAATCCATGCTGATTCCTGTGCATTTGGACCACTGAATTCCATTTGATGTCAGATAATCATCGAAACTGTTGAAGACCTCTTCAGCAGTGGTATGTATCAAATAGAGGCAGAACAGTAAATCTTCAATAATGTTCCCCTCAAAATCGTATCTAACGTAGCACAGGAGATGAGATTTATTTGCTATGTCTGTACTTTCTTCTACTTGCTGGCTATAATGCAGACTTTTACAAATTATTTTGATCAACTGTTCCTTTATGTTGTCTGAAATGTTGTCAATTTGCTTTTTACAATGTTGTTAGATAATGGCACCACATGTAAATCTTTTGTTGCTTTTTCTCCAACCATTGCTGTCACCATGGCTTTAGCAGCAGGTACTATTATTTCTTTAGCAATTGTATGTGGTTTTCCAGCTTTTGCTATGAGCATGGACACTTCATTTGAAGCTTTCAAAGCATTTTCATTAACAGACCTGTTGCAGTTTTTTTAATTATTTTTTTACTTTTTAGGAGCTCTTGCTCTTTATTCTTGAAGAATTCTATGGATTTAGTTGCATTTTCTTTATGCTGTTTCCAAGTGTCTTCGTAATTTAGAAGGTTTCATGGCCTCATTTGACAATATTTCATAACATAGCACGTATTGTGGTTGCAATTCATGCTAGCCGGGCTGATGAGAGGTGTTACCTCGAAACCGGCCCGGTCCTCGGATGCTTGATTCCGTTCTGGGAAGGACATGGCTTTTGTAGTTCGGACTGGACTGTTCCCATGGGGCACAGGGTCAGAGCTGATTTGCATATCGCCATTGTCTAACCCAGGGTGGTGTGGAGTGCAAAAAAAACATGGATTTGGGCCCAGATCTTTGGACTGGGGTGAATGTGTGACATTGATCCACATTCTGTCCATCACCTGTTTTGTTTGCAAATTCCACCCTAAGTGCGCTGGGGATGCTCAGACGTGGGTCCCAGGCACTCCACACCACTGGAGTCAAGCTAGCCGGGCTGATGAGAGGTGTTACCTCGAAACCGGTCCGGTCCTCGGATGCTTGATTCCGTTCTGGGAAGGACATGGCTTTTGTAGTTCGGACTGGACTGTTCCCATGGGGCACAGGGTCAGAGCTGATTTGCATATCGCCATTGTCTAACCCAGGGTGGTGTGGAGTGCAAAAAAACGATGGATTTGGGCCCAGATCTTTGGACTGGGGTGAATGTGTGACATTGATCCACATTCTGTCCATCACCTGTTTTGTTTGCAAATTCTGCCCTAAGTGCGCTGGGGATGCTCAGACGTGGGTCCCAGGCACTCCACACCACTGGAGTCAAGCTATCCGGGCTGATGAGAGGTGTTACCTCGAAACCGGTCTGGTCCTCGGATGCTTGATTCCGTTCTGGGAAGGACATGGCTTTTGTAATTCGGACTGGACTGTTCCCATGGGGCACAGGGTCAGAGCTGATTTGCATATCGCCATTGTCTAACCCAGGGTGGTTTGGAGTGCAAAAAAACGATGGATTTGGGCCCAGATCTTTGGACTGGGGTGAATGTGTGACATTGATCCACATTCTGTCCATCACCTGTTTTGTTTGCAAATTCCGCCCTAAGTGCGCTGGGGATGCTCAGACGTGGGTCCCAGGCACTCCACACCACTGGAGTCAAGCTAGCCGGGCTGATGTGAGGTGTTACCTCAAAACCGGTCCGGTCCTCGGATGCTTGATTCCGTTCTGGGAAGGACATGGCTTTTGTAGTTCGGACTGGACTGTTCCCATGGGGCACAGGGTCAGAGCTGATTTGCATATCGCCATTGTCTAACCCAGGGTGGTGTGGAGTGCAAAAAAAACGACGGATTTGGGCCCAGATCTTTGGACTGGGATGAATGTGTGACATTGATCCACATTCTGTCCATCACCTGTTTTGTTTGCAAATTCCGCCCTAAGTGCGCTGGGGATGCTCAGACGTGGGTCCCAGGCACTCCACACCACTGGAGTCAAGCTAGCCGGGCTGATGAGAGGTGTTACCTCGAAACCGGTCCGGTCCTCGGATGCTTGATTCCGTTCTGGGAAGGACATGGCTTTTGTAGTTCGGACTGGACTGTTCCCATGGGGCACAGGGTCAGAGCTGATTTGCATATCGCCATTGTCTAACCCAGGGTGGTGTGGAGTGCAAAAAAACGATGGATTTGGGCCCAGATCTTTGGACTGGGGTGAATGTGTGACATTGATCCACATTCTGTCCATCACCTGTTTTGTTTGCATGTTCTGAACCTGAACATGTGAAACCCATTAGTAAATATTCACCATCGTATCTGCAACACTTCCTTTTCTTTTCACTTAAATCACTTTGTTTTTACCATGATGGCGCATCATTGATTTTTTCAACGGCTTTCCGCTTAAGGTTAAGCCAGCGATCCATCTTCATTATGTTTGGGATACAAATGACAAGTCTATTTCACAACAGGTTATGGAATCAATTTCTATCAAAGCTTTTTATTGAGACACCTAGTAGACCTTCACTACTTTACCTACTACAGGTTGCCCTCATCAGATGTTTCCGGACTACATATGCTTTGACGTTTAGAGATGAAGCAGCACCTGTAAGAAGATTTTAACACTGTATCAGCACTTGTTGAATAGACAGAGGACACTAGCAGATCATATGCATGGATATGAGAACCTTATGTACACTCCTTCAAGATAATTCCACTTGCTCAGTTTAATTTTAATGGGAAGAAACCAAGAAGCAACCCATGTGAAAATTCTAACAAGATTGTACACAAATCGATGAGTCCAGTGTATAGAGCAAATTAAGCCCTATATTAGGCGTTCCTAATGGAAGTGCAAGAGATGGCAGTATGGTATCTGCACAGGATGCATATTGTTTCTGCAAGATCATGGAACAATGTTATTCTAATTAACATAAACACCTGTTAGGCATAATCTTTAGTCACAGACAGCAGAACAACATTTTACCACCAATGGGTGAGCAGTGCAGTGAAGGCATATTTTAGAGAGGCCTCACATGGCACCTGACGAGACCCTCTCCTGTTAAGGTGCCCACTGCCTCCATCCCCTGCCAACAACAAACCACAAAGGCTACACAGTGTCTATTAAGTGATCCTGATAAGGGAGCATATTCCACAACCATTAAGGCATATACAAATAGGATTTTTACACAGGGGCAACTCATAGCTCCCTGAAGACCCTAGCGACTGGTTCCTCCAGGTTCAGACCTTTGGACCGTCATACAGTCTTTTTTTTTTAAGAGTTCTATATAGCGCAAACTAGACCCGAGGACATCAGGTATAAGAGCACTTTACATGACCACCAGTTTCATTACAGATGGACACATTCATTTTTCTTAGGCACTGGGAGATAAAGTGATTTTCCCAGAATCACAGGATGTTAAGCGTCCCTGCTGAGACTCAAACCTGGTTCACCAGCTTCAAGTTTGACCTCGCATGACATGACGGCCCTGTTCAAAGTCAGCAGGGGAGTAGGTCTTTGTTTGTGTGCAAACGAATCCCCAAACAGAAATATATTACTTTGTCAACCTGGTGATCAGTGATATGTAATTGATTCTTTTGTTGAAGCAAAACACTTTTTGAATTCCAGCTCAGTCTCCCCCAGGAGGGTCCGTGGTACATTCCTCACCTCCATGAGTCTATCAGATGAATTTTTCCATTACAGTCCTCTTTAAATTTAGAAGCAGGGGCGAGGTGGGGCTGAAAGGACAAGCATTGGCATAGCCAATAGGTCTCACCTTCTGGACCTTATAAGTGTTTAGCCAGAGATATTAACTTAGCCTATGTATTTAAGCTGTGCTGTACAGAAGCCTGCAGCATGCTGGAAGGTTATAATAAAGAAGTGGCAGAAGCAAACTCCACCCAGGCTTAATTGTGGGTTAGGCACAGGGCTCGGCTGGCCAAAGGCTGTGCACATTGGGAAGGGAACACTTTCAGAAGTTGAGTTTACTTGTTAGTATAGTTTGACAGGGGGAATTTGTTATTCTAAAACAAAGAACTCTTTTAAGTAAAAAAATATTTTATTGAATTGAGAAGAAAAGATCTAAAAGTGCAACAACTACAATCCAATGATAACTATAATAAGTTATAGTTATCGTGATAAGGGGCAGCGAATGGGCAGTGGGCAGTCAGGGGGGCGGCCCGCAGGGGGAACAGCGGCGAGGGAAACGAGTGGAACAGAAGGCAAAAGGGGAACATAAACAAGGAAAAAACGAGTGGCACAGGGGGGAGAAGGGCACAAAAAAGAGTGGAACAGAGGGCAGAAGGGCACAAAAAATTAGAGAAAAACTAGTGGAACAGAGGGCAGAAAGGCACCAAAAACGGGGGGAAAACGAGTGGCACAGAGGGCAGAAGGGTACAAAAAGCGAGTGGAACAGAGGGCAGAAAGACACAAAAAACAAGGGAAAAACGAGTGGAACAGAGTGCAGAAGGGCACAAAAAAATGAGTGGAACAGAGGGCAGAAGGGCACAAAAAATGAGGGAAATACAAGTGGCACAGAGGGCAGAAGGGCACAAAAAAAAAGAGTGGAATAGAGGGCAGAAGGGCACAAAAAACGAGGGAAAAACGAGTGGCACAGAGGGCAGAAGGGCACAAAAAAATGAGTTGAACAGAGGGCAGAAGGGCACAAAAAACGAGGGAGAAACGAGTGGAACAGAGGGCAGAAAGGCACAAAAAATTAGTGGAACAGAGGGCAGAAAGGCACAAAAAACGAGTGGCACAGAGGGCAGAAGGGCACAGAAAAACAAGTGGAACAGAGGGCAGAAGGGCACAAAAAATGATGGAAAACCAAGTGGAACAGAGGGCAGCAAGGCACATAAAACGAGTGGAATAGAGAACAGAAAGCCACAAAAATGAGGGCAAAATGAATGAAACAGAGGGCAGTAGGGCATCAAAAAACGAGTGGAACAGAGGGCAGAAAGGCACAAAAACAAGGGAAAAACAAGTGGAACAGAGGGCAGAAAGGCACAAAAAACGAGAGAAACAAGTGGCACAGAGGGCCGAAGGGCACAAAACAACAAGTGGAACAGAGGGCAGAAGGGCACAAAAAACAAGAGAAACACACACAAACACGCACACACACAAATTAAACATTAACATGCAATTCCAGAAGAAGAGCCCTCCTGCCCGTTCGACGTGCTCCAGCCTCCAATGCTCTTCAATCTCGGCAGAAGTGAATAATACAATATAAGGGCAATCACCCTTCAGCTTGCACCTATAGCTGAAGGTTGATTGGCCAGATTTCATTGCAGTTTTGCCGCCCCGGCGCCAGCAACATTCACACCTCTCATGTGCTGTGAGCCTGGGGGCCAGATTGCATTGCAGTCTTGCCGCCCAGGGGCCAAGTACATTCACACCTCTTACGTTAGGCACTCAAGACCCCTGGGGGTCCGCTGACCACAGTTTGGGAAAAGCTGCTCTAGGTAGTTAGACAGCAAGGGACCCTCTTTTTGATAAGCGTGCTATCCGCATATTTCCATACTACATGCATTGATTCCAGCAAAAGACACGCATGTTTGGGCGGGTCTTAAGTACATGCTGCTCTTACCAGCGAAGCTCAAGGTGATACATGAAGGGCGTTCGCATTTTTTCACAAGGCCAGAAGATGTATGGGACTCGCTGGACGTCGAAGGAGAGGGTTGCCAGGGGTCCAGGTTGGGCCCAACTTGGTCACAGAAGAGTTGAAGGAGCGGGACAACAGGAGGAAAAAAAACAGATGTAGTTGGAGGTCGGAGATTGACACTCAGGTGGTAGTACGCCAAGATGGAATGCTGGATGTAGGAAGTCGGAGGCGGGAGTGGAAGGAAGCCAAAGGGCTCGTAGAGACAGTCACTTTCGCTACGTCGGCCAACAGTGGCTCGAATATGGTGGAGGATACGCCGGACCCTGGGGCCATGCAATCCTTGGACTAGCGTGAGACTTTCCACTGGTCAACCTTCCTGGGCGGGGCTGTATGCCCCCTTGGGGGAGTGCTGGACTTCAGTGGTTGATGAGAGGGAGGCCTGGAGGTTCTGATGCGGCTTGACGGGTTCTCTATCAAGAGAACTGTATGTACCCTAATGTGGTGGTGACGCACAAAATAACTGCACTATCAATCAATCAATCAAGGATCTGTTGAGCGCGGCAAATCACCCATAAGGGTTTCAAGGCACTGGAATTGCTGACTGCTTCATGACGATCTGCTCATTCGAAAAGCCAGGACTTGAACCCTTTCCTGAATTTCTGGAGTGATGAGGTGGTCCTGAGGTATGGAGGAAGGCTCTTCCAAGGTTTGGCAACCAGATGTGAGAAGTTGCATCCTCCACTGTTGCCTCTGCTGATCGGGGTGTCAGCAAGGTAGAGGAGAGCGGATCATAAGTGTCTGGTCAGTTGGCGGAAGGCCATGCGTTTGTTGATGTATCCGGGTCCTTCATTGTCCAGGGCTTAGTAAGCATGGTTCAGCATCTTGAGCTGGCATCTCTTGATCAGGAGCCAGTGTATCTTCTTGAGGTGGGGTGTAATGCAGGTCCGTCTGGGGAGGTCAAGGATGAATCTTGCTGCTGACTTTTGTATTGTCTGTAGTCTCTTCAGGAGGCATGCAGTGATTGTAGAGTGGGTTCCTATAGTCCAGCTGCTGGTGATGGGGGCCTGCATGATGGTCATTCTGGTGTTGATGGGGAGCTTCCTGAAGATCTTGTGGAACATGCGTAGGGTGTGGAAGCAGGTGGATGAGACTACGTTTACCTGTTTCTTCATGGATACCTTGATGTGCAGGATGAGGCCACAGCCACAACCCCAATAACCCCTCCGGTGGGAAGCAAAAGCTCCAGTTTCTGAAATTCTAAATCAATTCGAGTATCAAGGAGTGATTGAGATATGTGTGTCACTAATGAATAACCCTCTTTTTACTGTAACCAAACCCGATGGGTTGTACCGCCTAGTTTTGGATTATCGACATTTGAACTTTCATAGTCGTACCTGTGCGGTTCAGAATACCCATAGTTCTGCCCTTGTGGACAGTCTTGTACGAAAACGTTTTAGAACTACACTTGATATTTCCAATGGCTTTTTTAGTCATATTCTGTCCTCCATAAGTAGTCAATGGACAGCATTTACCGCCGGCCGGAAACAAAACCAATTTAAAAGACTGGTCATGGGCTACAAAAACAGCCCTGGCGTTTTTGCCTCACGTGTAGTATCTTTGTTAGACGACATGGACCCGGATGCGTACTCATGCGTTGATGATATTTATCTCACGGACGACGAATTATGGGCGCATCTTTGCTGCGTGGACCACATCATAGTTTTGTTTGCCGACTACGGTTACAAATTTAACTTTGCAAAATCGCACATTGCCCAGTATACAGTGTTGTTCCTGGGTTATGAGCTCAACAATGAAGGTAGAGGCTTGGGGCCTCACTTCCTGGAGAAATGCGCGCGTTTGAGTTCTCCTACAACTCTGAAAAAATTGCAATCTTTGCTGGGATTTTTAAATTGCGGTCTAATTTACATTCCCGAATATGCCCAGCGTATCAAGACTCTGTATACCTTGATACAACCAAACTTTACCAAAGCCTGCTGGCTTCTGATACATTCAGCTATTCTGCGGTCTTTGCAGTCCGATCTTCTTGAATCTAAATAGTTGTTGACACCTGATAACCATACAAACCTGGTGATACGATTTGTGCCAGGCGCAGTGGGTTTCTCTTACTTGACATTTAATGAAGGTGACACAGTACCTATAGCCTACTTACTACTGTGTACAGTCTTTTAATGACAACTTATTTTTTTAGTCTCAGAATGACTATCGTGATTCTAAAGGCAGCGCAATTTAGCATAAAATGCTTTGGGTTAGAGTCGCAGATCTTAAAGAACGACTGCCTCTCACACACATAATTCATACTCTTGGCCACCAGCGCGTAGGAGTACACGCAGTTGGCAATAGTTTCACTGACAAAGCAGCTAAATCAGCAGTAGCCACATATTCTGTAGCAGCAGTTACAAGGTTCATGAGTAAGGTTGATGATGACATCTTGGCACCTATAGCTGCTACAGAGAATGATGATAATTACCCACGGGGTTTTCTTTCTAAAAATTCTTATCATTAAAGTCCTGTAATATTCCTTATGTGAGGATTAATGATGTTGGTGACAGGTTGATTCCCAACCAGGACCAAAGACTTTCTCTGATAACAGCCGCACACGAAGGCATGGCCTCGGCACATGCCGGCGTTTCAGCCACTGTTTCTACCTTACAGCAGCGTTACTGGTGGCGTGGGTTGTATAAACAAACCTGTGATTATGTGATTTCATGTGACATTTGTTAGCAGATTAAACCTTCCACTGCTGCGCGCCCGCCACAATCACAGCCGAAATTTCTGATAAACCATTCAGTTGTGTTTACTTGGATAACTGCGGTCCATTTTCCTCAGATACTGCGTATAAGTTCATCTTAGTTGCAGATTCGTACACACGTTTTCTTTGGCTCTGGCCACAACGGAGAGCTGATGCATGAACTGTCATCAGGGATTTGCGTGTCTTTGTGGGAAATTTTGCATGTGGCACCTTCCATTCAGACCATGGTCCCGCATTCGCCTCTAAGGCATACAAGGATGCCATGCAGTCTTTGGGGGTGCAGGTCACATTTTCGTCTCCATACAGGCCTGAGGGCAACTCAATTGTGGAGCGAATGAACCATGACTTAAAGCAATCCTTGACAGCTAGAGTTGTAGGTACTGGCAGGAAGTGGTTCACCCATTTGTATAGCGTACAATATGCACTAAATAATCTTCGTAGAAGATCTCTGGGTGGGCGGACCCCATACGAAATGCTTTTTGGCATGAAAATGTTTATTCCAGGCCTTGATGGTCTAGATATGGCGGCGATGACCGCATCCTTTGACGTAGATAATCATTCTGCTGTGTTACAGAATCTACAAGAGGCTCATGACAGTCTTTCAAAGGAACATTTACCTTCCGCCACTGAAGCTGCTCTACAGATTCCGGTAGCAGACTGGCTACCCAAAGTCAGAGACGTGGTCCGTGAGAAGGTGGAGAACAAGATAGAGTTTGGCCCCTCTTATCGTGCACCAGTCCAAGTGCTTGGCGTGATAGGTACTCATACAGTCATTTTACCACCACTTCCTGGTCGCAAAGACAACAGATACATCTCAGTGGACAATGTCAAACTACAACGATTGGCCTATTCTTCATAGCATGACACCAGCGGCTTCCTGTCCTGTAATATCCAGGAATGCAGTTTTGTCCACATCAAACAGCATCCGGCCTGACACTGCCATTGAGATGACTTTTGTTACTAATCCATTACAGAATCCTCCGGCTTGCAGTCTACAAGAAGTCTCTGAAAATGCGTATCCCACTGCTGAGTCATTGCCTGGTTTACAAGGTAATACCCTTAACCAGTCACGTTTTTCTTTTGACTCTAACTCCATATCATCGAGTCCCCCTACAAAATTTTCTGTTTTGGTCACCTGGTTTAAACAGAATTATTTGGTTTCACCTTGGAAAGACATCTGGTTGGTGCTAATCGCAATATTTTTGTTCATGTTGATTGGATTTGTGACATTTTTCTTTCTTCTGATTAATGGCCACTACCTTACTGATCGCTCTGCAGTTAAAGTGATTAATGGAACTTTAGCACCACACTCTTCTTCTCACATCATGAATAGAGACCAGACTTTTGTTAACATGTCGGCCTGGCCAGTTGTGGATGGAATAGAATGGGAGGTCTGTGCTGCTGCACAAGATTTCCTACAACAAAGTTTTCTTGAAGAACACGCAAGTTGTCCACTGATGGTGCTAGAAGCTCCCATTGTTGATGAACATGTATGTTCCTTCTCTTTGCTGGATTGGATGGCAACTCTCTTTTCTGACAATAAAAATGACTTCCTCTGGGAGGCTGTTGCAACATATTGGGTATATGCATTGATGTATTGAATTGGCTGACATCCATCATCTACCAGATACCGGATACTTTTAATAAATATATTTTTATTTTGCCGGTTGTCTTCCCCCTTTTTTTTTTATATATACATATATTTTTTTCTTTTTTCTTTTTTTTCACTTATTACATTCCCATAGACTTAAATGCTCTTGATTCTCGTTCATTCTGACTTGAACTCTGTGTTCCATTTACTTCTCTGTCCGTAGGCCCGATCAAGGGGAGGGTGTAGTGAGGATATGGGGTTGCTGCAGACATTGTTAAATTAGCATGAGGCGATTATGTGCTTTGACACCATTTTGCCGCTTTTGCACACAACACTACATGGCTTTTGTTCTCGTAAATATTCTGCTTCCACTTCTTCACAGGGGAACTGTCTGCCTTTCACATATTTAACTGTTGACTGCGCTCTCTGTCTGCACAGTTTGTTCAAGGTCAAATAAAATGTATGTTATTGATTCAAGTTGCTCAGTCCCACGCACATAGACATAACAGGAGAGGCACAACTGCCCAAATGAAATTTGGGTGCTTTTTAATATGGCATTATATGCATGCAGAGGCACTTGAAGAAAATCTTTCCAACTAAGAAGAGCTGTGTTCATCGGGGGATGTGATTCACTGCAGCTGATCTTGAAGGTATGGTGTCCCCCTGATAGCCTAGAGATCTTCTATAATATATTAAACTAGCTCCCAGCACGGGGAGGGTGGTGAAAGGTGCTATCGTCCTATTTCCACTGTCATTATAACATGATTTCCCCTTTTGTGCTTTATGGACTTGTAACAATGCTGATTGTATTATTCATATGTATTTTTCTGCTAATATTGGCAGGTGTACTGCATCGTAGGGCACGTTAGTTAAAATAAACATTTTAAACTATGCCGTGCCTCTGTTTACTCACGTGTGGACTAGTATGCATGTCCGAGCAAAAGAGTTTTCTTGATTCCCCCTATATCTGAGAATTGACTAAGTGGCATGTTCCGGGTTGTCTAATCATTGGTAGCTTTGCTATAGTACAGAGAACAAATGAAACACTGATGCTAGTCGGATTGGGGTTCTAGGCACTGAGGTGGGTTTTTGGTACACCACAATACACCAAGGTCCTGGTTCCCTGCATAGAGTTCTGTGCATGAGCAGAATCCGTGCAACAACAACACACTGAGGGGCATAGTCTCCAGGACCTACTGCCGAGTTATCGGCACTTAAGCGCAGCAAAAGTGGAGAAAGAATTATCGCCCCATTCTTAAGCTGGTGCAAACTGCCGATATCCCCAGTTTTCCAGCGATAGCTTCCGCAAAAAACATCGCCACGGATGAGAGTGACAACTTACGCTAATGATATGCAGAGTAGGCGATTTACACGTGCAAAAAAACACGAAAACACCACTATTCTCAACGACCAGCCAGATCTGCGATGCGACCACAGGCGATAAGGCGTGTTAGCAGCAGGGATTTAACACCTGCCTTTTACTGGTTTAAAACAGGACGACTACCTGCAGTACGAAAGGGAGCCCAGCCCAAAGCCACATCTGAAGACCAACACGTGTCATGCAGACACTGATCATGCACCTCAGAGTCCCAATAGGGCCACAACACCCACTGCCACCACCCCATGCCCCCACCAGACCACACCTTCCCGCTCCGACTACCACCGAGGCAGTTCATAACAGGGCAGCGGACGTTGCAAAAACAGCATGGACCCTCAGCCACACAATGTCAGAATGTTGGGAGAGGTGGGAACCAAGTATGTGTGAAGGAGGCAAGTCACCCATGAATAAGAATGCACATAATTCCAAGTGTGGCAGTGATGTGCTGGTCAGACCTCAGTATGTAGATTACAGACCTGTCCATATGGACATATACTGCGGGTGCTTATAGTGTTGAGGACAGTGGACGCAACCATGTTACCTCAGGCAGTGGGGAAGACCTCGGTCATGTAGATGTGTCGTCCCCCTCTGTAAGAGTAAGCGGAGTGGGCTGGTCCGGCGTACGCCAGTCCAGCGTAGGAGTGTGAATAAATAGGCCTGGGCTCTGGGCGTAGTTCACTTCCAGGAAGGCCAACGCGTCTGCCAGGGCGGCGGCCCTCACCCTGCCACGAGGCCGCTGCCATGACCTCTGGCCTCCTCGACACAGGCCCCCAGAAAATCCAGTGGGACAGCACCGCAGAGTTATGTCTGTGCTGACTACTGCCTCGACCTACACTGCGGACAGCAGGGCTCACAATTCAGATCGAGTCGCGATTGCAGATGACGCAGTCCAGTAGGCAACAGACATTGCTACCAGTGCGGCCCGTCCAGATGATGCATCATCGCAGGCTGCTCACACGATCAGCGTCTTCAGGTGCCACTAACTCTGTGCACCACAAGTCTATTGACTAGAATTCAATAGGCAAAAGACAGTGCTCCCAGTGTGGCCTGGCCGGACGACGCATCATCGCTGGCTCCGCACCCGCTGAGCGCTTCAGGTGCCACTAACTCTGTGCACTACAAGTCAACAACATGTGGCTGTGGGCCCCTGCTGACCGCTGCCTCCGGCCTACACTGCGGTCGGCAGGGCTCACACACATCCAATTCATTCCTGACCTTCATGGACGATGCATCATCACAGGCTGCCCACCTGCTGAGCGCCACAGGTGCCACTAACTCTATGCATCACAACCCATGGACCCTTTTTGATTGAATATTGGGTGACCTCTGTACTTGCTCCGGCTGCCTCCATGGTGCTTCGCAGTTGTATGTGTTTTGTTTGTGTTTTTTGTTGCCGCTTTTATAGTGAATTTTCCCGCCTGACTTGTGGGACTTGCAGGCGTGGCGCTGCTTATCACTGCATTTTTTATCGCAGTTGGGCCCATTGCAACTTTTTTCACGTTCGGGTTTAGATTTTTATATCTGTCCTGGTAATTTTATCACGGGCATTTGACACGTTATCGGGAGACTATCGCATTTTACCGCCGTGTTGTGAATATGATGTTAACACAGCGTTATTTTCCCGCGATAGACAGCGATATGAAAGATTGCGTTAACCAATTTTGGCAATGATTATCGCACCTTCTTAAGAATATCCCCAGGACTGTACTTATCAGTCCAGGAACCGCATCTACTGCTGGAAATACCAGGGTTCCCTGTTCTTTAAATGCACTTCAATAATGCCCCAAAGTTCCTTGCTAGGAATATGTTGCATATAATGATTACTCCCTTTCAGGATAATACCCCCAATGAAAAATGACGTTATTTCTTCAAGGAGAAATGGTGCTATCCGAAGCTAGCGATATTTCCACAGCAACATTGGCATATGACAATGGTGAGGTTTCCCAAGACGAAATGGCACCGCTTGACGCTCACATTGTTACAACGGCAACTGTTCCTCTCGATGTCGTCGTCCAGCAAGAGCACCGCAGCAGCATGGGCCTATATCACTCGAAGTTAAGGCTTGCGCACTGCAACAAACTTCTCCCCACGATTATCTAGTGTTGCCTGTCCTGGAACAACGTCAGCCCGTATGAGCACCTGCACCATTGGCCCAGAAGGCTAGATCATTAAAGCTTGTACACCGCAAGAGATTTTTCCAGTACCTCCAGTAATAAAGACTTGGCAGTAGTATCGAAATTGTGGGCCAGCTACATCCACATCGAATAGAGTAACTAGTCTCCCAGAGTACCAGTGCACCTGCTGTGCAAGTGATGTAGGTAAGAAGAGACCAAAGACGTGGGTTTAGGAGAGACTGGTGTTCAGCATGCCTACCTCCTCTAGGGCAAGTCATTGCCACTTGTTATTCTTTTGTTTACTCAATAAATAATTCTCAACAAGAAGTAAGATTTAGTGTTAGTATTTTATTGAGTACAGACGACTGTTAGGGGCAGTTCCTCCTTCACTCTCCAGGTTCCAAATGTCAAATCCCATGTTTCTGAGCGCATGGATGAGGGAGTGTATATATATGTTGGAAAGATGCGGCGAGAGCGAAGAAACCTGAGGCACTCCACAGGCCATCTGTGCTTCTGTTACCCTAAAGGGGGCAAGCCACACTGACTGGGAGCATTCCTTAGGGAATGATTTAATCCAGTCTAATGCCGAGTGCGTAGCCCCCTGCGTTGACACAGTCCACCAATATATCATGGTCCACTGTGTCAAAGGCCGCTGATAGGTCTAGCAGGACCAATTCCAATGAAGAATCACTGTCACACTCCTGGCGCATATCATGAACTACTGAAAGGATCACTGATTCAATGGAGTGTGCTGGGTGTAAACCGGCTTGGCACTGCATAAAGACATTAGATTCTTCGAGAAAGGAAAAGAGACATTGGGCCACATGAGCCTCCAACAATTTAGCCAGGAAAGACAATAGGGATAACGGTCAATCAGTTTTCAGTACAAAGGGACACTTGCTGACTTTCCTCTGTAGTGGAATGACCACAGCATCTTTAAAGGAGCAAGGTACCCAGCCTTGAGCAAAGAGGCATTTTGGAGGCACACAGCATGAACTAGAAGGGATTTCCAGAAGTGGGGAGTGATCAGCATTTCTTTCTAGGCTTCAGTAGAGAAAGGACTTATCATAGAGGTAACAATGAAGTATGAGTTGATGGGTCCTAGCGATTGCCAGATCATTTTATATCAGATTTCCTGATTAGAATTAACTATATAAGAACGAGCAAGGAATGAAACTGGAAAGTGGGTGAAAGAAGAAATTGTAATGAAAGGAAGACATAAGAGAGGTGCAGTTTCCATGAATTGTCAGCAGTGCTGACAAAGCTTTTGTTTTTCTTATTCACTTGCAGTGAAATTAACTGTGGAATGCCTTAGACCATGATTTTACAAATTATATCTGTCTTGCCTTGAGGCTTTTGAACGGTGCTAAGGGGTCTGAGTGTTTTTAGAAATTCACAATTATTGTATTTGGCCTTGCAAGGTCATCCTGAAACAATTTGTCTTCACCCTTTCGTTTTTTTAACCCATTTTTGTTGACTTTTAGGACTGCACACTTTACCATTGCTAACCACTGCTAAAGTGCTTGTGTTCTCTCCTTTAAACATTGAAGAATTGGCTTACACCCAACTTGCATATTTACTTTATTTTTAAGTCCCCAGTAAAGTGGTTCTACCTGTGCCCAGGACCTGTAAATTATGGGTCTGCTGCACTCATTCTCCAGCCACTTAAGTAGCCCTTTTAAACATGTCTCAAGCCTGACATTGCAGCTTTGTGTGCAGCTGTGAACTGCCATTTCGACCTGGCAAAACGAATAGTTTCTTACCTGTCGGTGTAGTTTTGCAGCTTGAAGATCTTTCTGGATTCACTATGCTGTGCATTATTCCGCGATCTGGTGGTTGGGTCCGGATTCGTAGTCTTTTTTCTCTTTTTTTTTTTTGTAGCCCAGGTGGGCGTCGACGTCCCACCATTTGGTGCACCTTCGTGACGTCGGCACGCTTCCTGCGGAAGCTCCCACCCTTGGGCGCCATCTTCGGATTCTTTTTTCTCTCTGTCTCTGTGGTGAATCCATGGCTATGTGTATTAAACTTTCCTTCAACGTAAAACTTCTTCACGTATATTATCCTGTTAAACGTTCCTATCTTACTCTATGTCCTTCCACCTTCTCCAGCCTCATCTTTCTGGCGGAGGCTGGTGGGTTCGCTAGTGAATCCAGAAAGATCTTCAAGCTGCAAAACTACACTGACAGGTAAGAAACTATTCGTTTTGCAGCGTGAATCTTTCTGGATTCACTATGCTGTGCATAGATTTCGTAGCGGTTTTGTTACTCATGTGGCGGCTGGGTGGAAGATGAGCGTTGGTTGTTAAAGATATGTTGAAGCACTCTTTGGCCCACTTGTGATTCCTTGTTCATCTGCACATCTACGCAATAGTGTTTAGTGAAGGTGTGCACTGAAGCCCATGTTGCCGCCAGGCATATGTCTTGGATGGGCGTGTTTGCCAGAAAAGCGATTGTTGCCCCTTTCTTTCTGGTTGAGTGGGCTCGTGGCCCCTCAGTGAGCTCCTCTCCGGCTTGCTTGTGGCAGAGTTGTATTGTCTTGGCAATCCATCTTGCTATGGTGCTCTTAGTCACTGGTTTACCCAGGAAACTCCTTGCGAAGGACACAAAGAATTGTTTCGTCTTCCTGTGTTCTTTCGTCCTCTCTATATAGTGCATTACTGCCCGCCTTGCGTCCAGAGTGTGGAGCGCCCTCTCCGCGCTTGACGTGGGCTTCTGGAAGAAGCTAGGTATCTTGATACTCTGGTTCATGTGGAATTTAGACACTACCTTGGGCATGAAATGCGGGTCTGTCCTCATCACGACCCTGTCACTGTGTATTTGTATGTACGGTTCTTGCAGCGTCAAAGCTTGTAGATCGCTTACTCTGCGTAGCGATGTTATTGCTACCAGGAAGGCTGTCTTCATTGTTAGCATTTCTAGTGATGCTTTATGGATGGGTTCAAACGGTGGTTTCATGAGTTCTGTCAGTACCACGTTTAAGTTCCATGCTTGCGGTGGCATCCTCTTGGGTGGCGCTATTCTCTTCGCTCCTTCCAAGAACCTTTTAACTACTCTGGAAGTGAAGAAACTTCTCCCTGTTTCTCCCCTTGTGTATGCCACAATCGCTGCCAGGTGAACCCTCAGCGAGGACGAGCTTAGTTTGGCCTTGATCAGGTGCGTGAGGTATCTAAGTACTGTAGACTCTCTTGTCAGTTTTCTCTGCAGGTTCTTCCTATGGCACCAATGCGTGAACCTCTTCCATTTTTCCCCATAGCACTTCCGCGTGCTGGGTCTCCTCGCCTCTCTTAGCACCTGGAGGGTGCTCTCTGGTAGTTTTAGATGCGCGAACTCTAAGTCCTCAGGAGCCACGCTGACAGGCTGAGGCTTTCTGGTTCTGGATGTAGAACTTGTCCCCCTTCCATGGATTGAAGGTCTCTTCTTCTTGGGAACTTGTGTGCTTGGCCCTGCGACATCTCCATAATCTGAGAGTACCATGTCTGCCTCGCCCATTGGGGAGCCACCAGGATGAGAGTCATTTTGCTCGACCTGCACTTGTCCAGGACTCTGGGGATCAGTGGCGTCGGTGGAAAAGCGTAGGCAAATTTCTCTGACCAGTTTATCCATAGGGCATTCCCATGGAACATCGGATCTTGTTCCCTCGATGCAAAGTGCTGGCATTTTGCATTGTGGCGTGTTGCAAACAGGTCTATTGTTGGTGTACCCCACCTCCTGAACAGTTTCTCTGTCTCCTGGCCGTTCAGCTCCCATTCGTGGGACACCGACGCTTGCCTGCTGAGCCAATCCGCCTCCACATTGTCCTTCCCTGGCAGGTGTATGGCAAGTAGGTCTATCCTGAGGGGGATCGCCCATATCCAAATCTCTTGAGCCAAGCTCGACAGGGGGAATGACTGAGTCCCCCCCTGCTTGTTGATGTAAAACATTGTTGTGGTGTTGTCTGTCTGTATCATCACCCTTTTGTTGTAAACGTGTTTCTGGAAGGCCTTGAGGGCCAGCAACACTGTTTTCAGTTCCAGGTAGTTGATGTGCTTGACTGCATCTCCTGGGTTCCACAGACCCCTCACTCTGAGCCTGTTCATGTGTGCACCCCATCCTTTCTGGGATGCGTCTGTGGTGATGGTCACAGTTGGGTCCGGTGGCGTTAGAGGTTTCCCCGTCGTTATATTCTCCTTCGTCCACCATGTCATCTCTTCCTGCACCTTGTGCGTAACAACCACTAGATCTTCCCAACTCCCTTCTGCTTGTGACCATTGCTGTTGCAGCCACTCCTGTAGTGGTCTCATCTTTAGCCGAACATTGGGGACCAGGTGGATGCATGACGCCATCATCCCCAAGATCTTGCTCACCGTCCTCACTGTCAGAACTTGCCCCCTCTGGTAGTGACGTTTCTCCCTCAGCAGGCTGAGTGTTCTCTTCTGGCTGGGTGTTACTCTGCATTCGACCGTGTTGATCAGGGCTCCCAGGAAGATTTTCACTTGCTCTGGGTCCATGGAGCACTTTCTCCAGTGGATGGAAAAGCCCAGGTTCGTGAGCGTTCTTGTGACTTGTTCTGCGTGAGCTCTGCACTTTGTGTAAGAGTTTGCTTTCACGAGCCAGTCGTCCAGGTAGGGGTACACATGTATACCCTCCCTTCGTAGGTGTGCGGCCACCGCCGCGAGGCATTTGGTAAAGACCCTTGGCACTGACTTGAGTCCGAAAGCCAGGGTTGTGAACTGGTAGTGGTCTTCGTTCACCTTGAATCTTAACATGTGTTTGTGTTTCCTGTTCATGGGGATGTGCAGGTATGCGTCTTTCAGGTCTATGGTGGACAAGTAGTCCCCGGCCCTTATTTGTGGGATGACCTCTTGCAGGGAAGTCATCTTGAACTTTTGGGTTTTTAGGTAGGTGTTCAGGAACCGTAGGTCCAGGATGGGTCTTAGGTTTTCGTCCGACTTTGGTACTAGGAAGTAGTTTGAGTACACCCCCTTGTTCCGTTCTCTGTGCGGGACTGGTTCTATGGCCTCTTTGAGGAGCAGTTCTTGAGCTTCCTCCTGGAGCAGCTGCAGTTCTCTGCCCTTGTGACCCCTTCTCTTTGGCCTTCTGTTTGGTGGATATCTTTCCAACTCTATGCAGTATCCGTGTTGTATAATGTTTAGTATCCACTTGTCTGTGGTTATTTTTCTCCACTCGTGTAGAAAATATCTCAACCTTCCCCCTACTGGTGTTGCGTGTTCTCTTGAGCCGTGTCCGTGCGAGCCTCTCCTTAGCTGTAGGTGCTCTCCCCCCGGAGGCTTTGGGTGGGTGAGCGCCTCTTTCTTCGTGGAGTCACTTTTGGGGGGGTTGATCACCACCTCTCCGTCTCTGGCCCCGTCCGTTTCCTCTCCCTCGAAAGGACTGGCCCCTATTCTGGGAGCTCCAATTCTGCCTCTGTTGACCCTGGTGCCATTGGTTGTCACCCTGTTGACCATGGTGGTGCGACTGATGCGAATATGATTGCTGGTTTCCACCTCTACCATTTGGTCTCCTTGTGGGGGTGCCTCTCCGCATCCCCCTGAATTGTAGGGCTCCCATTGATTTGGCTGTCTCATTGTCTTTCTTCAGCTGAGCCAGTTTGTCATCCACCGATGCTCCGAACAGCATCTCCCCATTGAAGGGGGTGTTCAGGATGTTGTTCTGTACTTCTGCCTTGAAGCCTGATATTCTGAGCCAGGCTTGCCTTCTCTCAGTGATACCTATGGCCATCAGTCTGCTTGATGTTTCTGCCCCGTCTAGGGCCGTCTTCAGGCATGCGTTTGCTATGTCCTTTCCCCCCTCCACGAGGTGGGCTGCCCTCTGCCTGTACTCCTCAGGCATGTGCTTCAGCAACTGGCTCATCTCATCCCAGTGCTGATATTGGTGTCTATTCAGGAGTGCGTTTGAGTTCGCCATCCTCCAATGCATAGCCGCATTCCTTTCTATTTTCCTTCCAGTGAGGTCCATCCTCCTGCTTTCCTTATCAGGTGGTGGGCCAGATATGGTTGGCACGTTGGCCCTTCTCCTGGCCGTTGCCGCGATAATAGAGTCAGCTGCCACGGTGCCCTGGATATAAGGGGGGTCCCCGGAGGAGAACTTGTATTTCTTCTCCGTCCTCGGGGTCACTGACCTGCATGTAGCCGGTTCCTTGAAGGCTTCAGTTCCTTGTGCCGTGACACTCTTCTGCATGGGCAGGAAACTGCTTTTCGTCTGTGAGGGGAGCAAAGTTTCCAGCCGGAAGTCTGCCTTTGTCTGTTCCTCCCCCAACTTTACATTGTAGACTGTTGCAGCCTTCTTGAAGACTTCATAGTAAGCCCCGATGTCGTCTGGCGGCGAAGGCCTCGACGGGTACGTCTCCACCGGTTCCTCGGGGTTATCGGCCTCGAGATCCTGCCATTCTTCGTCTAACGACGCCGAGGACTCTGAGTAGTAGCTCTCGCGGAGGTAATCTCCCTCCGAGCGGTAGAAGTCCTCCTCTTCCCCTTCATCCGTGGGGTTTGGAGTTTTCGGTGGCTCTTCGGCCTCGAAATCCTCCTGCAACTCTACCTCTTCGGCTGCCGCTGCGGTGCTCGAGGCGGCAGTAGCGGTCTTCGAGGGAATCGAGTAGTTCTTCATTTTCTCGTCGAAGTCTCTCTTCCTCTGGAGCATACTCTCCATTTCGGCCTCGAGCCTTCTTCTCTTTTTCTCCACTCTGCCGCTTGCTCGGCGTCGAGCTTCTCGGCTGGTCTCTTCGACGGTGCCTTCGACGTCGAGGCCATTTTGAGCGTCTTCTCGCTCGCGGGTCCCTTCTCGAGGGCCTGCTTCGACGACCTTTGCTTTTCGCTGGTCTTCGCCATCTGGGAGTCCTTTTCGAAGGATCCGCTGGGCCTTTCGGAGGATGCAACTTCGGACGTCGAAAATTTCGTCGCCGGTGCTCCTTTCGAGGACTTAGCCTCTGTTTTTTGGGGTTCTCCCTCAGGCTTTATAGGCCCTGTCTGGGTTTTCGGGGTCGTAGACTCTCCTACCTTTTTTGAAGGTCTCACATCGGTCTCTACAACCGTGAAGTCATCTGGTCCCTCGGCGATGTTCTCCTCTTCTTCGGAGGAGGCACCCAGGTCGTAAAGCGTCGGCGTGGTCCCTTTCCCTTGCATCGTCTGGTGGGCCACCCTCTGTCTCTCTCGAACTCTCAAAGTCTTCGGCGTGAAGACTGAACAGGCATTGCAATCCTCGCTGGAGTGGTCGACCGGCAGGCAGATGTTGCAGACCGGATGCTGGTCCTTCTGCGCGTACTTGTGGTGGCAATTACGGCAGAACTTGAATGGAGTGTTGTCCATGTGCTCGGTCAGGGGGCCCCCTGCCCGCGCTTTCTCCTTGGCTGTCGAAAACCTCGAGGTTTTCTTCCTCCTTCTCCGTTCTGGCTCTAGGAGGTCTTCTTCTCCGACCTTCCTCTGTCCTTTTTCTTCAAAAACTTGGTGTATTTCCTTCTTTTCTCCTGAAACTTCTCCGGAGCTTCATGCGACGATCCAGACCCAACGGCGGAAAAAAGAATCTGAAGATGGCGCCCAAGAGGGGGAGCTTCCGCAGGAAGCGTGCCGACGTCACAAAGGTGCACCAAATGGTGGGACGTCGACGCCCACCTGGGCTACAAAAAAAAAAAAAAAAAGAGAAAAAAGACTACGAATCCGGACCCAACCACCAGATCGCGGAATAATGCACAGCATAGTGAATCCAGAAAGATTCACGCTGCAAAATAAACCTTTTGCCAGGCCTAAACCTTCATTTTTAGTACATATAAGTCACCCCCTATATGCTCGAAAGATTCTGCTTTTGGCTGTCTCCTGGGCCGTGACGCTCTCTGCTGGGGTGGGACTCCGTTCTCCAGCATTCCTCTGGTGGCCGGAGGGCCGGAAGAGGCTACCTCCATTAAACCATCAGACAGTCCTGCGGTGCGGGCTGCTCAAGAGATTCTGCTTTTGCCCATCTCCTGGGCCATGACGCTCTCTGCTAGGGTGGGACTCGGTCACCCAGCATTCCTCTGGCGGCCGGAGGGCCAGAAGAGGCCGGCTCCATTAAACCATCGGAGCAGTCCTGCAGCGCAGGACGCCCAGTCGTGCGCCCAGGCCAAGACCGGGCCCGTCTACGCCTGTCATCGCCCGGAGGAGGCTGGGCTGGGCTGGGCCTACTCTCTTTCATGTATGAGACACCACTTGAAGCCATCTGATGTAAATGTCCAACTCATTAAATTTTTCTGCACAGTGTGTGCATCCTGACCCTTTTAGACACCCAACATTTATACTGTTTAGAGATGGGTAAATGCAAGGCTGGGCACTCTGCAAACCAAGGAATTTTCACTATGTAATTGAAAAGACCAGGGATACATAGACAGGAGGCCATTCCCACTGATTCTTCCACGCTAGCAGACATTGACACAATAATAGAAGAAGTTGAGTCACTCCTTGATGGAAGTAATAAAAAGAGGAAGGGTAATTTTCCAAAAGTACCAGATGTTCAAGAAAAACAACTTCAGAGCTTCCCCCACAATTGAGGAGTATATTATGCTGTGAAAGTCAACTACAGCAAATGGAGGCAACTCGAACGCTCCAGACCATGCTTCTTCCAGCCCTAAAACTACTTGTCCCATAGAACAAATGGCTACAACATCATGCTCTTTATATCCGACTGTGACCATCGTTCCCAATGTGCCCTGTTATAATCGGTTTGCCCCTATACGACCAATCGATCAGTGTGTAGAAACATCCATGACGACTGTGTCTCCACAGGGAACACCAATTGCAATGTCCACTATAGGAGCTCATAAAGTCCCCACAGAATCAGCGGACATCGAAATGCTATCTAGCAAACTGATCGATCTCCACAACCAAGTAATGTCTCTAACTGTGCAAGTAGAGGAACTTGCGTAAAAATCTTCCTGTTGCTATTTCCAACTTTAATCCAGGCACTAGGAGAACAACTAAATGCCCACTAACTACCAATTCTCTGTGCAATAGCTCCATTCCAAAGACCACAAAACAGAATTTGCACAAGGGACCATATAGTTCTTGTATTGTTTCTGCTTTAAATCTCAATTCCCTATGTCATCATCGGCAGGCACTTTACTAGATGAAAGGAACCATCTCCATAGAAGACCCTTGCATCAACCAACTTAATTGGGAGTATCCTCTTCTCCTCCACGGTGTCAACGCCCCTCTATTAAACTTTTTCAATTGAAAAATGAGAATCGGAAATCTAACAGGTCGATTTATATGCAATAGGTTCCAAAATTGAAGCCAGGAACCTTTGAGGACACTGAAGCACTATGAATCAAGGTGATCCATTGGTTAAGAGTGGAGAGGAACTGCTTATCTATAATCAGATCAGATATTGTCCATGCAAAAAGGCGTCCAGTTAACACATCACCCTTTGAATACATCCATGTTGTTTTGTGCTCCAACTACCTGGATGTAAATGTAATACATTTAGAACTTCCTACTTGTTTTATCTCTAGTGTAAACAACTAAGTATACAGCTGAAAGCATTTCCTCCTTTATTGGATAACATGGGAGATTTGCCTAGGTCTCAGTCCATTTTGGTTACAAGGGACACTGCCTCACCCCCCACCCTTACTTCCTCAACATCACCCTTGAATGCAATTGATTGAATAAAAATAACTTGCACTTGCCATCATGTATCCATCAAGATGATGGAACCTGTACAATTAATGTAACTATCAAAGTGTCTAATACAGGGGTCTCCAACGAGTAACTTGGCAGCTACTGGTAGCCTTGCCAGCACCCTCAAAGTAGCTCTGAGAGGGGAAGACAAGCCAAGCCAATCTATAGAGTTTATGCATATTAAAAAAGGCAGCACCGCTCATCTCGAAACCCTCAGAGTGAAAGCTAACCAAACCAATGGTAGTACGTTATAATTACTCAAACACAAACTGTATTGCCTTATGGCGTCGGCTCCATGACCATCTGTATCCACTCTAAATCTAAGTCACAAGGAAATTGGCCATCTTACACACCCTGTTCTATCAGTCGCACCACACGTGTAAACAATGCACTATCAAATTAAAATGGTAGCAGTAATCAGTGCTGACTCACCAAAATGTAGGACTGCAGCAGCTAGAGCGAAAATGTGCTAGGTGCGAGCAGGATCAGCCCAACAGCTGAGAATACCAGGGTATGGATCCAGAGGAATGAAAAATTAAGAGCCACATTTATTTATATGTGTATTTGTTTAACATAGTTAATAAATGGTGTTGTTTCCTGGAAGCTACTGCTAGTGTCAAAGACCGTCAAATTTGTATGCTGGCCATATCATAAGGGTTTTAACTTTGCCGTAATAGTATTGGTTCATGGAATAACCTCTGACCCTGCTCGCAGGCAGGTCGCTCCCCACGCTGCTGCACGGCTCTGCCTGCATTGTTTTTGCCTAATCTTGTATTTTTCTCCTGTGCGTAACTTGCTTTGTTACCCAGACTTGTTTTTATTCCTCTGTGCCTGTACTTGCTTTCTTGCCCAGCCTTGTTTTTATTCCTCTGTGCCTGTACTTGTTTTCTTGCCCAGACATGTTTTTATTCCTCTGTGCCTGTACTTGCTTTCTTGCCTAGACTTGTTTTTATTCCTCTGTGTCTGTACTTGCTTTCTTGGCCAGACTTGTTTTTATTCCTCTGTGCCTGTACTTGTTTTCTTGCCCAGACGTGTTTTTATTCCTCTGTACCTGTACTTGTTTTCTTGCCTAAACTTGTTCTTCCTTCCTGTGCCCAGTTCTCCCGCTTCCCCCGCCTGTTTTTCCCGCCGATGCGTCCCTAGGGCCACGGCCCCCTGCAATCCCATTCCTCGCCCGCTTCCGTATCCCCGCTGCTCCTCCCTCCCACATCCCCACATCCCCTCATATAGAGCCGGCGCAGCGGGCGCGCGCAGCGGGAATGCCCTTGGTGTGCCAAAGGCGTACCTAAGGCAAGCTTGTCAGCGCCGGTCCACACCTGGACCACGCCCAATGCCAGAACCCCTGGACCCCGCAAAGGCCACGATGCTTGACACCGCTACGATGGCAGAACCCTTCACGTACTCAACAGCGAACAATCACACACCTGCTTCCTGGCTGCCCCAAAGCACACCACGGAGCTTTCACCTGCTGGAACTGCAGCTTCAAAAGCACCATGCTGCCGACCAGGAAAGAACCCAACCACCTCAGATGCATCCTTCTCAACACCTGCTCCACTCGCAAACACGCTGCTAAACTCTGGGACCTACTCGACTCAACCTCGGAGACCTGGCTGAACCCTGCCTCGGCACCCGACATAGCCATAGCTGTCCCGGAAGGCTTCATGATCACCCGCAGGGACCGCACCAACGAAGCAGGAGGAGGAATCACCATCGTCCACAGGAACACTCTCAGAGTCTCGACCAACACCAACAACACCCTCAGCACCGCCGAACTCCTGCACTTACAGATCCACACCGACCCCAACACCACCCTTAGAGGAACCCTCATCTACAGACCCCCTGGACCTCGACCACAGCTCAGTGACTCCATCGCTGATGTCGTCAGCACACATGCCCTCGCCTCCACGGACTACATCTTACTCGGGGACCTGAACTTACACCTCGAGAATAACAACGACACCAACTCCACCAACCAACTGCACCACCCAGAGCGACAACCTAGCCAAGCTCGGACTCAGACAACTCATCACAACACCCACTTACTCTGCCGGTCACATACTTGACCCTATCTTCTCCACAAGCCCCCACGTCTCCTTCAATCACACCACCGAACTCTACTGGACTGACCATCGCTGCATCCACTTCACCTTCAAGAAACTCACCACGCACTAGCGCACCCAACAGATGCCTCGCTGCTGCTGGAGCAAAGTCACTGAAGACCAGCTAACCCTCACCCTCACCCAGAGACTTCCCGCCGACCCCACTGACCCTGACACCGCCGCCCGCAACCTCAGGCTGTGGATCAACGACTGCACCAACACCATTGCCCCAATGAAGAAACCTTCCAACTGTCACACCAACAAGAAAGCCAGCTGGTTCACCGAAGACCTCCGGGCCTCCAAGCAAACCTGCCGAAAGCTGGAGAAGGTCTGGCTCCGTGAACGAACAACGGACAGCATGGCAGGCCACAAGAATGCCACCCACAGACACCATCACCTCATTAGATCTGCCAAAAAAAAAACCTTCAAAGACAACAACGCGCACAACAGCAAAGAGCTCTTCAACATCGTGAAGGAACTCTCCAACCCCAGCTCCAACACCAATGAAGTCCCACTCTCGCAAGACCGGTGCAACTCGCTGGCCACCTTCTTCCACTGCAAGATTGCATACATCCACAACAGCTTCAATGCCATGACCGCCCGACAACCACTGAGACTTTGCCCCCACGACCACCATACGCACCAACCGCCTGTTCTCCTGGACCAACATCAATGACGACAACACCGTCAAGATCATGAACACCATCCACTCCGGATCTCCGTCAGACCCATGCCCACACCACATCTTCATTGAAGCCAGCACAGCCATCTTACTCCATTTCCAGAAAGTCATCAACACCTCCTACGACACAGCAACCTTCCCGGAGAGCTGGAAGCATACCGAGATCAACGTCTTACTCAAGAAACCTAAGGCGGACCCAGAAGACCTCAAGAACTTCCGGCCCATCTCCCTGCTCCCATTCCCGGCAAAGGTCATCGAGAAGACCGTCAACGAACAACTGACCCGCTACCTCGAGGAGAACAACATCCAGGACCCTTCCCAGTCCGGGTTCTGCAGCAACCACAGCACCAAGACTGCCCTCATCGCCCCCACTGATGACATCAAGTCCTTGCTGGACAATGGATAAACGGCAGCTCAGCTGATCTCACACAAGATGGAGGTCCTCATCCTCGGATCCACCCCTTCGGCCTGGGACGACTCCTGGTGGCTGACCACACTGGGAACCGCCCCAACCCCCATCGTCCACACACGCAACCTCGGGGTCATCCTCAACTCCACCCTCTCCATGACTAAACAGGTCAACGACGTCACCTCCTCCTGCTTCAACACCCTCCACATGCTCGGCAGGATCTAAAAGTGGATCCCCACTGAAATGAGAAGAACGGTCACCCAGGCCTTCGCCAGCAGCAGGTTGTACTACGGAAACGCCCTCTACGCAGGAGCCTCGGCCAAACTCCGGCTCTAACGCATCCAGACACCTCTGCAGCCTGATCCTCGACATCCCTCACCGCAGCCACATCACACCCAACTGAGACCTGCACTGGCTCCCGGTCAACAAGAGGATAACCTTCAAGCTCCTCACCCACGCACACAAGGCACTCGACAACACCGGACCAACATACCTCAACAGACGACTCAGCTTCTACACCTCCACCCGCCAGCTCTGCTCCGCCGACCTCACCCTCGCCACAGTTCCCCGCTTCCGAAGAGCGACCTCCGGCAGCAGATCATTCTCCCACCTCGCCGCCAAGACCTGGAACACCCTGCCCATCCATCTACGCCAACTCAAGACCTGCTGACCTTCAGAAAACTCCTCAAGACCAGGCTTTTCGAGCAGGAGCAGCATTCCCCACCCCAGTGCCTTGAGACCCTCACGGGTGAGTAGTGCGCTTTACAAATGATATGATTGATTGATTGATTGATTGATTGATTGATTGAATAATGGTGCCAGTAGCATACTAATGGTTATCCTTGACTATAATGGTCATTTTTCAGTCTAGTTGTGTCATACAGGCTGCCATCATGGACATATTAGGAACATGACTGGCCTACTTTTTGCCACACCTGACAGAAGGATGACTGCTCCTCACATAATAATGGGCATGACTGTTATATGGCGAACATCCTGGATGTTATGGCATTCAGTCTTGGCACAATGGTGGGCCTGTTATAATGGTTGCCATTTATTAGCACAGGCATCCTTGATGTTATGGTGAGCATCCATGACCTATGTTTATAATACCTCTTATTCAAAGCAGAATCTGTTCATGCGAGGTAGTTTTACATGGTAATATTTGATGAAAATGGCAAGCTGATATTTGATGACTGTTTTTCCGAAAAATGATCTTTTAATGGTAAACATGTTTTTTCATAGAACATTTTTTATTTTCAAAAAAGTAATATGCTGATGAAGACAAAATTGGGAAAACTGCTGGGGTTATGTCTTTTGTGTCGCATAGCATGTAACAATTTGAGTGTTACTACATTAGTCAGATGAAAGCATTTAATACTGAGAAATGTTTTCCTCGCATTTCTTTAGGGAACCTTGTCTGGAATGCTTGGGTGGTCACTACTAATAATTCTGCTTATGGTGGTCATAGTGTAATGTTAACATATGTTGTCTCTATTTCAAAGTGATAACATTTGCTAGTAGCTCAGCAGGACTTTCCCTGAGCAGAAGTAGCTCCCAATACAGAAAAGGTTGGAGACCCCAGGTCTAATATATGTGCATTAAGTAAAACTGGGGCAAATTAAAATAGCAATAGTATTTTTTTTGATGATCTTGTAGGTGGTATAGTATACACAAGTATTTGTGATGACAGGATCAATTTTCATGAAGGGGGGGTCGCGGAGACGCAATTGTATACAACATGGATGATAGTAAACCTGATGTATCTTCAGATGGGCTGTTTCGCCTTTGTGACCACCCAGGGCCCAAGTCTGACAGCAACATTTGTTTGCTACCTGGTCTCAGTCTCACCCTTTTATCTTGAACATAGCTGGGTTAAACTTAAAGATGAGTGATCCTGAATGGCTATCGTATATTGGGAAATAAAATGTGTGTATGTTTCAAGAAACATGGGCTTCTGAGAAAGCTTTCATAGACGGGTCTACCTCTTTTAGTGTAGAAGCCAAACCAGCTGAGCGTTTTTGAAGAGCAATTGGAGGGATTTTAATTCTCGTTAGAAATTGACGTTTTAGTTCATTAACCCCCCCTAAAAATCGACTGTTCTGACCTAATGGGGGTTATAGTAACTTTAGCCACTAGACTCTCTTTGGCCTTATTAAACATTTATGTTAGAACAATAAAATCAATTGAAAAACCTTCTACTATACCTCTTTTAGATGCTACATTGGATACTATAGTTCAGGACTCAAGGCTAATAGTGTCTGGGTATTTTAATACCTCTTAGGAACCCTGCTCACTTATTTACGAGATTGTTGGTGAGGAGGATGAATATTAAAGCATTCCATCATTGTTAGGACCATCAAGAAAACATCTTTCCTCGATTGCTCTTAAATTAGCCTCCCTAACAATCAATGGAGGGCTCAGAGCCTGTGATGGACGTCCATTTCGTATCCTGACAGAGCACCAGCCTTTAGGAGAGGCCCTTGTTGTAGTGTCATTGATTATGTACTAATTGAAGGGAGGCTATGGTCGCTGTTGTGAAAGTTACTGCACATTCCGATAGCGACTATAACTCACTGGAGGTGACGCTACTCGGAGAATCTTTGAAACAAAGGAATCATTTTTCTCTTACAAATGTGCCTGCCCCTTATGTAACCAATAATCATCGATCCGTTAAGTGGCCCATAGTCTTGTCAAACCAAAAACCATATTCACAGACATATAGGTTGTTTGTTGTTTTACTAGGTCATTGTGAGGGAATGAATGCAGCACAGACTCCTATTTTATCTGTGCATAATCAGATGTTTGGAGAGCTACAAAAAGGTCTTTTATAAGGTGGCAGCTACTACAAAACCTAAACTGATCAAGGAGAATGTTGGTTTGATTCACCATGTAAGTTATCCAAGAGCTCCCGAAAGTTGGCTATTTTATAAGGGGAGAGATCTAAAATGAGTACAGCCAGACGTACCTATAAAGCCCAATTGAAGGAGGCTAAAAGGGATCTGCTCGCTGCTAGTAAAACTAAGGATAGCAGAACTTTCTGGAAACTGGTGGCGATAACCAAGCCAGGCAGTGTGGAATCCCATCATTATAATATATCTCCTGATCTTTATACTGCAAAAGATAAGAACAATTGTGGGTTAAGCAGTAGTCAGTCTTCTCCCTCAATGAGATCCACGGTAGAGGGTGAAGCAGATACTACCCCAGTTTCTTTTAGTCTAGATGAAACGGCTTGTGCGATTGACAAGCTAAAAATGGAAAAGGCACCTGGTCCAGATAAAATTTCAGGAGATCTTTATAAAAATGATTCACAAATCTTGTTTCTTTATCTGAACTCGCAATCAAATGCCATTCTGCAGGGGGTGAATTCCCCGAATCATGGAGGGGGCTGAGATTATAGCTATATTTTAAAAAGGAAATGCAAGTAACCCCACTAATTAAAGGCCAATAAGCTTGATTAATAATGCGCAAACAATTTTTGCTAGGTTGGTTCTGAACAAACTGAATGATTGGGCGGATGCTAACAAAATAATGTCACCATTTCAACCTGACTTTAGGCCAAAGGTCAGCATCATAGACCAGATTTTTAGATTTTCGATTTTATACTGAAAAACTGTTTTATTACAGCAACAAAAGCTTTATGTGGCTTTTATAGATCTCAGAGGTGCATTCAATATTATCCCACGCCTTAAATTATGGCATGTTTTACTATATCTGAGAGTTTCCTGTAACTTAGTACAGCTTTTAAGTAAACTGTACAAAAAACATTTTGCTCAGGTTTGTTGGGGTCCAAACGGAGAGCTGATTAAACGCATCCCGATTAAACGTGGGGTGCGCCAAGGTTGTGTTCTTGCACCTTCATTGTTTTCCCTCTACATGAATGATAATGTTGACATTCTGGAAGAATGCAAAAACGACATCCCTACTTTCAACAAGAGGAAGGTCCCCATTTTACTTTTGCTGATGATTCCCTTCTCCTCTCAAAGACGACCATGGGCCTGCAAATTTTAGTTGACAAATGTGTAGTTTTTGGTAAGTCTAGGGGTCTAGAATTAAACATAAACAAGACTAAATGTATGGTGCTGGGCAAGGGTTTGAGGAATAGAGGGTCATCCAAGTTGATAATGATGCACTAGAAAGGGTAGATAACTTTGATTACCTAGGGGTGGGTCTCATGGAGAATGTTAATTGGCTGGGTCAGTTAAACAAGAGCAGCCTTTTAATTGGTCACAGGTCGAGCGCCATTATTAAGATGCACAAGCAAACAGTCTCATATGTAGTGTCACCTGCTCTGGAAATATATTGTGCCAAGGCCCAAGGGGCTGCACTTTATGGTGCTGAACTATGGGGTTATGTGGATGTCTGGCCCCACTGCTGAAAATAATGTTGTGAGGAAATTGGTCTGTCTTCCACCCAGCTTACCTCTTATTCCATTGTACTTTGAGCTGGGGTTAAAAAGAATAGCAGTTGTGACTGCATTAAAATACTAGTTTACTGGGTTTGTCTTTGGAGCATGCCCAAACTAGCTGAATATAAGGACTCACTCGCAGAATTACTAAGGATGACAGGTGCAAGGACGCTTCTCTGGGTATATTTTGTATACATGTGGCTGGGGAAGCTGAGTTTATATAGCTATTGAGCTGACCCAATAGGAATGACTAAAGCTGATATACATGTATTGAATGCTACTTATTGGGCCCATATTAACGAAGAATATATAAATAGTAGCTCTGCAGGTTCCTTAAAAAATGCGTTCCTTGAACACAAACATACATCATTCTTTGAGGATTGTCTAGATCTAATACCTTCCTCCTTAGCCAAAAGCCTGTACGTGCGATTTTGTTTTGGTACATTTTCTGTTAGATCGTTCACCCATAAATAGGGCAAAGAACAGGGAATCATGACTTGCCCTATATGTGGCCAGGGTGATGAGAACGAATCGCACTTATTGTTTTTCTGTTCTGAGTATCTGATTTCTCGATGGAAATGGATTCGTCCCTTATGCCATAATTTTTTTGGGGGGAAACATATTTTATTGTTTTTTTATTTGCCATCATACAGTATAAAACATTTAGCCCATCATCCACATCCGTCAAATATGTCCCCATGTTAACACCCAACTCACCCCGTAAATCCCACCCCCCCTTATACTCGGTGGTGTGGGCATGTTCAGATTTTCATAACTCGTTACAGTATCAGCTGTACAGAAAGCTTTGCACATCATTGTTCATTGTTTGATGATCACATGCACGATTATCATTCATTCATCCCCCTCCACCCATTGAGGGTCCCGCAAAGCCTGGACCAGGGCCTCCCACACTCTTGCCATCTCCAAAGCCTTGTCATTGTCAACCCGTTTAGCCTGCCGGAGCCTAACGACACTCTCACAATTCGCCCACTTGCAGAACTCCATGCGCCAGCGCTTGCTCGATGGTCCCTCCCTTGATTTCCAATGCCAAGTTATTTCTCGTTTAGTTAACAGTAGTCCTAGATCAATGAACTTGCTAGTTATTTTAGTTTTAGCTGTGTGCGGGAACCAGTGCAACAAGCAAGTAGCCATGTCGTAGTCTAGTGGTCTATCTGTGATTGTGTTCAAGAGGTCCCCTACTTCTGCCCAATAACTCCCCATGGTCGGACAATGCCACAGCATATGTTCCAGTTCTACACCCTCTTCCAAACATCTGAGGCATGCCGCATCCTGGACCTGGAACTATTTCCTAATCTTACCCGGAGTCAGGTAAGCACGATGCAGTGAGAAAAATTGTACCTGTTGGAACCATGCATTCCAGCTCCCTTTCCATGCCCTCTTAAGAATGTGGTCCCATGTTGTATCCGGGATCTGGCGGCCTATATTCGCCTCCCGTTTTGCTTTTAGATCCGCTAATGGTCGCAATCCATCATGCAGCATCCTTGATTGGAGACATGTGACCGCTTTAATGGTCCCAGCAGCCATCACGACATATTGGCAGGCCAATGAGGGCACAGGTTCCGTTTGCCCACCTCTCCAATACTTTCGAATCGCCGCTGTTACTGCAGCATGAATCAGGAAGCCACTCTCCGGGAGGCCATACATGTCTCGCAGCGCCTGAGAGGGCATCAGTTCCCCATCCATATATAAATCCATCACCATTTGGACACCGAGTTGTTCCCATTCCGATAGGGGAGTCCAGTCCCTTATGCCGTCATATGGCAATAACCGGATACCAGGTAGCTCTCAGGGTTTTAGAAACTGACACTTCTTTCTAAATTGTATTAGCTGTAAGTAAAGTCCTAGAGGCAACCTGGCACAAGGGGAGAACAATTTTAAAAGCTGATACTTAATGTTCTATGCAATCATTCAGTACTCTTTAAACATTGATTAAGTATTTTACATTTTTTGAGGGGGCGCTAGGTGGCGCACGGGTGGAATGGCTGCAGAGAGGTGAGGCTCCCGCTGGCCGGATGCAAAATCCTTCAATAATCCTTCTCTTCGCCCATAAACTGCACAATTAAACACAGGCGACGGTAGCTGTCATCCTTGTGCTACTGGCGGTTTTGATATCGGAGCTGTGTGAGGGCCCGCAGTGATCTGCTGAGCGAGTATTGAGGCGGGCGCACTGACAACTCGCTGTGCCTGGAGCTGCTGGACAGGGTGCTGTGCCACGGGAGGTCCCGGTCTGCCACGAGGGGACTAGGCCAGAGGTGCAGGAGAGTGGCAGATCTGCGGAGGAGGCAGGTGCTGTGTTGGGCGGCCTTGGCTGCTTGCCGAGCGGTGGTTTCCTGGTGAGTGCCCTACAATTCTTTGCAAGTCTGGTGGACATCCCTGAGGATCTGTGGGGGACAGACTGCCCCTATATCACGGGCGAGATATGGCCGCATTGCCACAGGACGATCTACACAATATTCACTGCTACAGCACGACCCCTCACCTTGATCCTTCCCGATGCTGCTGGGACACTTACCCTGAGAAGAGAGGGATGTGCTGATGTGGATGCCGTGCCCCTTGACGCGGTGCTGGGTGACTGGAGAGTGGAACTGGGCGGTAGCGGAGACGGAACTGTAGGAGCACCACCATTTTCTCCTGTCTGAGATGGGCCTGGCACTCGGGTGCGGTAGTGCTATGGGGGCCTGACTCATTGCGGCATAGTGGAGGCTGAATGCTGATGCCTGGCATACCCTCCTGGGAAGTGAGGGGCAGGAGGTGAGCAGCACTGAACGGACACTGCCCCAGGAGGTGAGGACTACGAGGTCGTCGAGCGTCGGCAGCCCCCTTGGGTCTGAAGAGTTTGGGCAATCAGGAGTATTGGCAGCCACTGGTGGCCTTGGGACCTGATGAACTGCGGGCTACCTATGGACTCTCTTTATTGGGGGCACTGGAACGGGTGGCGGTGCCAGGTGTATCTTATTATTGCCGGCTGCCATTGACAGAGGGGTTGCCTACTACTGGGGGAGCAGACTGGAAAGAGTGAAGCAGGGCCCCGCAGGGATGACTTTGGATACTATTTCTGACAAGTAGGGCTGCTGCTAGTAGTACCCTGCAGTGGATGTGCGTCTGGTACCACGACCTAGACCATGTTGACTTGGGCGCTACAAGACAACGGTGTGAGACTACCCGAGACTGTTCAAACGGCCCAGGTGGGGCGGTTGTGACAAACTCCTGGTCATAGACGTAGTGGGATCTGGTCATTCTGGGATTGGAGTTTGGGCTGGTCGCTGAGATGGGGCGACCGGATGCGCGCCAGCCAAAGCTCACGTTTGAAAATAAAAAGGCTAACAAACAGCAATCTGTGGAGGAGAGTGCTGGGGCGGCGGCCCCTCAGCTGGATTCCACATCTGCGACGAGCGACGATCTCAAGTCGCTTCTCACCGAAGTTAGACAGGGGTTTGCGACCATGGCGGACAAAATCGACACGGTCTCTACCCGGATGGATGCCATAGTGCGCACAATTGAGGGACATGAGAGCCGTATTAAGGAGGCGAACATAGAGTCTCAGACGTTGAGGACACCACTACCCAGCTCAAGAAGGCGACATCGCAGATGGACAGGCTGTTCAAGATAATAGCGGCAAAGAATGAGGACATCGATGCCCGCAGTCGCAGAAATAACATCCGAGTCCTGGTGATTCTGGAGAGTACAGGTACAGGGCTGATGGAGGAGTATATTGAAAAGTTGCTCAAGGCGGTGGTAGGTACTGACATTCTGTCCCCTCAAATTGTGGTGGAAAGGGCTAATAGATCGTTGGGTCCACGGCCGCCCCCGGGCAGCCCCCCCAGGCCTCATTGCTCGCCTATTAAACTACCAGGACAGAGATGCTGCTCTAAAGATTGCACAGGAGAAAAAACAGCTGACGTATGATGGTCTGTCGTTTACAATGTACCCGGATTTCACAACTCATTTACAAAAGGAGCGTTGAAAATTTCTGGGGGTGAAACAAAAGCTCAGGAATGCTCAGATAGACTATGCCTTATTATACCCTGCTCGCCTCCATGTTACACACCAGGGAACAGAAAAATTCTTCAACAATCCTTAGCAAGTTGAGGATTACTTGAAGCAGCTTAAGAAGCAGAAACAGGAGGACTCTCCTGGATCACGATCCCCGGAGGGGGACTGGAGTTCATGGAGCATAGTGCTATAGCATTGTGTGGAGGCGACCCATGCCTCACTGTTCTGCTTTGTTATGATTTGCGATATGTTTGATACTGAAAGCGTAAACTGAGATACTTTGCATACCTGATATGTCTCCATCGAACAGTAGAAACTGTAGAGGGTGTGAGAGACGACATAATTGCCAGTCACCCTCGGGTTGGAGGAGTACCCCACACTTGTTGCTACATTGTTGATGGTTCTCAGCAGTCTCCCCTCACTGTTAGGAGGGGGCGATTTGGGCCCAGTTGGCTTAGCTGAGAAGGGGTTGGGGAAATGGGGGGGACATTTTTATCTCTGGATGTTGGGGGGAGGGGGGTGGGATCCATGGATACTGGCATAATTGGGATGCTTCAGTGGGTGGGGGGAGGTCGGGGACGGGGAGTTTACAGCGTCAATGACAACATAATGTGATTTGCAGTTCTGACAGGGGACGGATACTTGGGAGCAGTGTTGCATTACTTTATATTGCTGGGGTACCAGGGTGATTGCAGGGAACAAGATGACTGGGGAAGGGGATAAATGGGACCTGAGAGTGATATCCTGGAACGTTAGGGGGCTAAATGATTCAAGGAAGTGTAGGCAGGTCTTGGCCTATATAGATCGGCACCAGGTGCAGGTCGCACTGCTGCAAGAGACACATATCCACCCTCACTCTCGTAACATGTTCGCTAACAAATGGGCAAGTGTTAGAGCATTTTCTTCTTACTCATGTTATGCGCGAGGCACAGCCATCCTGGTCAAACAGCATGTCCCCTTTGCACTTGCAGGTACTGTATCGGACCCACAGGGAAGGTATGTCATTGTATGGGGGAGGTTAGGCAGAGATTCTGTAACAATTGCAAATTGCTATGCCCCTAATGTGGATACGCCTGAATTCTTCACGACCCTGTGGGGTAAAATTTTGGATTTAGGGTCGACACACATTATATAGGGGGGAGACTTTAATGTTGCACTGATTCCTGCTCAGGACAGAGCTGGAGCTGTAGTACATTATAACAACAAATCTTGCCGGGTGCTGGCAGGCATAGTGGAAGAGGGTGGTCTGGTGGACAGCTGGCGTCACCTGCATCCGATGCAAAGGGAAGGGACACACTTTACCTCACATACGGGGACTTGGGCACAACTGGATTATTGCATGATTTCCAAGGGGTTAGGTGTCGGTTTATGGGATGCTTGACATTTCGTTAGGACATATTCTGATCACTGCCCTGTAAAAGTTACGATTGAGATACCTGGATATAATTGGCCCAGGCCACTGTGGCGAATGCAACCGACTGCTCTGTTAGACCAAGTCTTTTGGACTGAACTGGGGGAGGAGATAAAGGCTTCTTTATGCAGAATAAAGGCTCCGTGGACAGTGTAGAGGTCATATGGGAAGCCTTTAAAGTTACTATACGGGGGTATTATATCTCTAAAAGTTATGGAGTACTGAGAGACTTACAACGTACACTGAAGACTTTAGAGCAGGATCTTAAGGGACTGGAGGGTTGGATGGTGAGGGGGGACATCGGGGAGGTACAGAAGGAGTTTAGGTCCTAATTGTCTGCCTACGAGGAAGAAGCTGCCAGAGAAGTTCATTTGAGAGGGCGATACTGAATGGCGAGGCGATATGGAGAGGGGGAGCGTCCGGGGAAGGCATTATCTGAAATTACACGCAGTCTGCGCTTTAATAACAGTCTACTGGAGATTGAGACACCAGGAGGGGTGCTCTGTCAGGACACAGTAGGCATTCTGGACACCTTTACCTCTCACTATGATACCCTATATACCACGCAAAGACATGGTGAAGTGAAACTCGATGATTTTCTGGGGGATGTAGCAATCTGTTGGCTCAGCGATGTCCACAGACAGTTTCTTAGTGCCCCACTCGAACTCGATGAGATCAGAGAGGCTATTATGTCCTTGAAGAAAGGAAAGGCACCAGGCCTAGATGGCTTGCCTGACGAGTTGTATAAATGTTATATCGATGGTATGGCACCGGTTTTACGTGAGGTGTTTGAAGAGTCCCTAGAAGTGGGGATCCTTCCTCCTACAATACATGAAGTGGTTATCACATCATTGCTCAAACCTGGTAAGCCTCCCACAGTGTGCGACTCTTATAGACCATTGTCACCGATCAATTGTGACACCAAGATCTTGGCAAAGGTTTTGGCTACGCGACTGACACTTCTCGTGGACAAGATTACACTCCCTGACCAGTCGGGGTTTGTCCCTGTTAGAGCTACCACACACAATTTACGAACCCTTTTCTCTCTAATACAGACTGTGGCACCGGATTTTCAGGTTGCTGCTGTTTTCCTAGATGCCTCTAAGGCATTTGACTCTGTGGAGTGGAGTTACCTATTAACAGTTCTTCAGAGGATGGGATTTCCCAAACTATTTATTTCCAGGGTGCAGTTGTTGTACCACCATCCCTCTGCCAGGGTACTGATCAATGGTCATATATCCAGTGCTCTCTCCATATCGCGGGGTGCCCGACCAGGGTGCCCGTTATCCCCGCTACTTTTCGCTATAGCTATTGACCCCTTAGCGTCTAGACTGCGCCAGCTCCACCAAGAAAGGGCGTTTCAGTGTTTCCAGCATCAGATTCTGATCTCCTTATACGCTGATGACGTCACACTATATGTCCGGGATCCTCAGCACAATACCAACCCCCTATTGAGAGAATTCCTGGTGTTTGGGCAGCTGTCGGGCATTAATACCAGTTGGGGAAAATCGCAATTCTTCCCACTTACGCCTGCCGTAACTCAATTTCCGTTGGACTTTCCTTTAGAATGGTGCGCCTCTGCCCTTAAGTATTTAGGTATCCAGGTCTCTCTGGATAGGGAGGAAACACTTAGATTAAATTATGGCACGGCTGCTAATGTGAAGAGCTGGATATTATTGCCCATCTCCTTGGCTGGGCGAGCGTCCCTCATAAAGATGGTGGTTGTCCCCCAGTTTTTGTACCTATTTTTAAACATTCCTTACTATCCTGGAGCGTTTTTCTTTAAAACTTTACGCACAGAACTGATGGGTTGGTAAACAACCACAACTTAAATGGGTAGTCCTTGCACAACCCTATGATGCGGGTGGTTTTGATATTCCCGACTTTGAAACCTACTATATTAGTGCGCAAGCTCATTACGCATACCACTGGATGGCACCTACACCATATATGTCGCAGGTAGCAGCTGAGGATTGGTTGGCGCGCCCTCTCCCATTGAGCGGTCTTATACATGGGCCCACTTACGCTATAGAGATGCCATTTACGACTGTAACTTTTACGATGGATGCATGGAGGCACCTGAGGCGTCTGCTGGAGTCCCAACTATTATATTCACCACAGCTTCCACTTGCCTACCATCCTAATTTGGTGATTCTCTAAGAAACAGGATTTCTAACTTTATGTAAGCGTCTTCATGTCACCACATGGGGGAATATGTTCCATGAGGGGCAGTTTCGCTCTATGGAACACTTGTTTCAGGGTATGCGGCCCACGCCTTTTGAGGTTTTTTTATACGTGCGATTGAGGCAAGGAATGCGGGCGTTACTTCCTGCATTCCCCCACGAACCGGAAACTTCTGCTCCCCTGCATTTCCTCCTTAGCTCTCCTGATGGGAAGCACTTGGTGTCGGGAATGTATAGTAGCATATTGGCACAACAACGGGGATTGGAGGGATCGCCTTGCAGGCACTGGAGCGAAGATAGGGGACAAGAAATCACTGATGCCCAATGGAAGTATTGCTGTAATGTTACAGAATCTGTGTCGGCTAGCTGTAGATTTAAGGTCATACATTATAGGTTCCTGCAGTGCCTCTACTACACTCCTGCCAAAAAATACAAGTATCAGCTTTCGGATAATGACAGGTGTAACAGATGTAACAGGTAGGGGGCTGGGTTCATGCATCTAGCATGGGAATGTCCGATGGTGTGGGAGTATTGGACACAGGTGCATGAGGATCTTAAACATATGCTGGGTCTCACTCTGGAGAGAGTTCCATTGTTCATGTTGTTGAAATATACTGCCCATATACCTAAGCACAGTAGGAAATTTACAGATATTGCGCTGTTAATGGCCAAACGTAGGGTGGCATGCCGCTGGGGCAGGGGACGGGCACCACAATTTAAGAAGTTGATACATGATATTGTTTATTGTCAGGAACAAACCTCCATATATGCTGAAACTCTACCAATAACGTCTAGGCCATGGGATATATGGGGTCCGCTCCAAATGTATCCTGTGCGTGGTGAGAGGGAGAGTTCTGATTCCTCCTCATTGAATGGAGAGTAAATGTGGGGTGATGGAACTAGTCCCCATGGACACCCTGAGAGTTCCATACTGCTTGTGTATCGGCTATGCTGACGCTGCCTCTGGAAAGTTCATATACTCGTTTGCCTTACTGATGGACTATAATATACTGACATGACAGGTGTCTATGTCAGTCTCCTTGCTTTCACTTATACACGTAGGATTCTAAGGCGGCGCTGTACATAATGACACAATGTGTAACAGGACATATCCTAATTAATGCAGAACAATCTGGGTATGAAATGTAGTGTCTAATGTGCCTGTGCTGAAAATATATCTGACACGTCACTGTCTATTGTAACTTCAGCAATATACGTCATGATGCATAAGTATGTAACCATGTTTTTATCTCTGCAAACGCTATAAATAAAGAATTTTAGAAAAAAAAGTATTTTACATTTACCTTTCTATTTGAATTATGTGATGAGATTTTATATTATTTATAGCACCCTTTTGCAACATGATGTTATTTGCTAATTATAACTGTATTGTTTTTAAAGCACAAGTCATTTTTATAAGTTTAGGTTCTCATCATCGATAGATATTTAATTCAAAAATACATTTAGAACATTACAATTTCAAAGATTTCAAACATACAGTTTCAAAAGATTTCAGAAATGTGGACCAAGGAAGGACAAGTATCCCCCAATGAGGAATAACATTTAAAAGACTAAGGTCGGAGGTTGTGTCCTCTTCATCTTGGTCCAGATGAGTGAAAGCCGACACGTGTTTCGTCACGCCAAGTGACTTTCTCAAGGCTTTTCCCTAATTCAAAAGGGCATCGGATGCGAAGAGAGGTCTTCAATCATATACAGCAGTGACCAAGATTTTCCAGTTACACGTAAAGGATCCACCCAATTTATCGAAAAGGTGCCTGCAAAATGGATCCGATAGACCTCACATCAGAGGATTCTGTATGTCGGCACGTAATTAAATATTAGTGTAATCGGTGATAGAACCAATAGTTTAATGGCTATTCCAATGTGTTGCCGTGGTTACCACATTAGAGAAATGTTTTGTAGGAGTAAAGAAAATTATCCTGTTTGTACTTCTTGGGCAACATAAGACGTGTATAGAAACCAGGCTGGCTATGATATGCCTCGTATCTTCTCCATCCGAGGAACGAACGGCGTGACGAAACACGTGTCGGCTGTCGCTCATCTGGACCAAGATGAAGAGGACACAACCACTGACCTACTTTTATATATATATATATATATATAAAAGTCACCTAAACACTCAGTCAGTAAAAAAATTAGACCCATTATTTTAACTTTTACATGGCCTGGTAGTGAAAAACCCTTACATTTGTTTTTCACATCTGCAAGGTCTGCCTCTCCTATAGAATAATAATGGGGTAGCTTATTATATTTAATAAGTGATAACTTTCAATTGGGGGTAGGTAGGAATGCCGAGTTTGGTGTCTATGGAATTGTAATTTAGAACCCTCTTTAATGGTGAAGTCAGATTCTAAATAAGAGTTCTGAAAATGACTGTTTTAGAAAGTTGGCATTTTCTTATCCTCTCATTTGGTGCCTGCTGCCAGTATCTTGGGTCACATGACTAGGTGTTGCTGGCAGTCGGTCTTTGTGTATTGCTCCCAGACAGTGAGACAAAGGGCTATAGGTATTGGCAGGATGGACCATCTCTAACTTGATGACTGTCGCCTACCACACTTGCACATCACAAACGCTCTGCCTGGGAATTCTGTCTTTTGTAATTCAAGATAATGGTGCCAGGGAGGCAGGAAATTCCAAACACCTCTGGGGGTGTAAACCAACATAAACTTCTCCTACTTCAAAGCTAGCACCAGGTATAAATATTAAACCCATAGACCCAACTCTTTGGTACACCTCTGGACCTGTGGAAGACTCAGATGGCCTGCTCTGCTGCAAGAGGATTTGCTACTCTGCTTCCCTGCTACACTGATGCCATGCCGCCTGAGTGGGAAGGACTGTATCCGCATCTTGAACACAAGACCAGGGACAGAAATGGTTCCAACCACCTTAAACCCTGAACCTGGACTCTGCCTGCTTTGCGTTATGCCCCCAAGTGGTGCCACCCCAGTCCTGGACCCTTTAACGTGGGAACATGTACTCTGCTAGTCCAGCTGTGGTCCTGTAGACAGAATTCAGCGAGAGGGCGGGACAGTGGATGAAAAAGTACAAACAGATTAACCTCTGTGAGGCAAATAAGGCAGGGAAGACTCTAGCGACATACCTCAAACGCAAGCAGAGACAGCATTGCATATCCACCATCACCTACCAACTAAACAAAACACATATAGGCCACAAGGAAATCCTACATACCTTCAGGGAGTTCTACAAGGAGCTATACACAAAAGATGACAACATCGACATGGCTGGCACCTCAGACTATCTAAAAAGACTGAACCTACCAAAGATTCTGAAAGAGGAGGTGAAAACACTATGCCAAGATTTCAAAGAGACAGAGATAGCATTAGTCATAAACTCATTAAAAGACAACAAAACACCGGGCCCAGATGGATACACAGCACCCTTTTACAAAAAGTTCAAGGAACTTCTCCTGCCAGTTCTGACCAAAACTTTCAACTACTGCGCTAAAGAAGGGTCAATAACAGAAACAATGGCACAAGCCAACAAAATTGTGATACCAAATGAGGGTAAAGACCCACAATGGCTCAAAAACTACCACAGCATATCACTAATTAACCTAGACTGCAAGATATACGCAAATGGTCTGGCCAAAGAATTAACAAAATACTACCCCAGCTAATAGTGAGACACACAAGTAGGCTACATGAAGTCACATATGTCGCACGACAACACGAGACTCCTTTGCCAAGTCATAGAACACTCCTCAAACGCACTAGGCCCGGCCGTCGCTATCATACTAGATGCCAAAAAGGCTTTTGACAGAGTTTCCTGGCACTTCCTGGAGAGCTGAATGTAAGAGTACAACTTAGGGGACAAGTATACTAAGAAAGTCATGGCACTATACAAAAAACCAAAAGCGCAAATAGCCATAAACAGGGGCTCATCGGCCCCGTTCGAATTAGAAAGAGGCACGAGACAAGGCTGCCCGCTATCCCCGCTACTATTCCTACTAGCCCTAGAACCTCTGATCACAGGCACACTAGCAAATAGGGACATCGCAGGGATAACAATTAACAACACAACAGCCAAGATCGCCGCCTACGCCGACGACATACTCATACTAACCAGCAAACCAGCCCACTCTATACCGGCTCTCATGAGCACAATCGAAACATACACCAAACATTCGGGCTATAAACTCAACAAAGACAAATCTGAGTGTATGCCACTCAACATACACACAACAAAGGAAGTTATAGGCAGATCAGGCCTGGCATGGCAGCCAAAAGCAGTCAAATATCTGGGGATTCAATTTAAAAGAAACCTAAGAGACACCCTAGATCTGAACGAGATGCTCACGCTAAGGAATATTAAAGAACTACTAGATACATGGTCACCGAAGTTCATCACCTGGTGGGGTAGAATAGACACCATAAAAATGATGGTAACGCCTATAATCAACTACCTGGCGGACATGCTCCCCCTGACACTAACAGAAGACTTCCACAAAAAAATAGACCTAATGATCAACAAATTTATATGTAGAGGTAAAAAAGCTAGAATAGGCCTCCGGAAGCTGAGGTTGGGGAAAAAAATGGGGGGTCTCAATTTAGCGGACCTGAAAACGTTCCAACTTGCATTCATCGCCAGGCAAGGGATGCATTGGATACTCCCTGCAAAAAATACACCCCAACATGGCTAGCCATAGAAAAAGCATTGTTGAACAACACAGAGCCACTCACACTGCTAACATCTAACAAACAATAACCCGATCCTAAGGTTAACAAAACAAGCCCTACTTAAGGTAGACCGCAATCTGGAATTCAGCATCAAAAACTCACAATGGGAGTCACTCTGGTGTAACCCCAAGATCAAATACAGAAGGAAAACACTGGACATGAATACATGGAAGGAGCGGGGAATTCAGTTCCCAGCACAACTAGAAATGGAAGGAAAGCTGTATACCTTTAACAACCTGAAAAATAAACACAAATTCCCAGATATAGAACTCTATATTTTCCTAGCTCTCAAAACAGCTTTAACTAAATCAAAACTACACAGACAAACTCCATCCATCTTCCGACTTATGGTAGACATAAACAAGACAGGGCACCAAGTCTCACACCTATACAAACTACTCTGACCTGCCAAATCCAAACTCAACACCAAAAGGTCGGCCGACTGGGAAGCCCAAACTAAAACAAAACTGACAGAACAGGAACTAGAGACACTGTGGGCGTCCCCATCGAAGTATATGATATCACAGACCAAATTTTGGCTACTCCACCAAGCTCACTGGACACCAGCGCGACTAGCTTCTATAGCCCTAAGTGACAGCCACACCTGCTAGAACTATGGAATTGAGAAGGGAAACATAGAACACCTCATCTTTAGCTGTACAAAAGTCAAACAGTCCTGGACACAGGTCCTAGACTTCACAAACAGAACGTTGGGCTGCAGCCTTGGGCAAACATTCGCCACAATCATCACAGCACATATAACACCAAACGTCTCCACTCAAGAGGATAGGAATCTTCTTGACTTCCTCCTCACGTCAGCGGCAAAGATAGTACTCATGAACTGGAAGAACACCAGCAAGGCCAAATTCAAAGGATGGCTAAACTGGGTGATCTTCCTCAGAGGAGCAGACTACACCACGCTCAGGAACATTCCTGGAAGACACCCTCACAGAGAGATGTGGGTTAAACTAGACTAATTCATAGAGTCCTTCAAACCACCATAGACAAATATAGCTGCACCACAAGTAATGGCGTATTTTTCTGTCAACAAACAACAAGCAACTCCAGGGTTGTATGTTTTTAGGTTCCAACTAGACACCAGACAATGGGGACAGTATCTGTTACATGTTACGTGTTACGTGTTTTCGAGATCATTGGGGCAAAATAAAACCGAACAGTCAAACTCATCAGATCGACCCAACGGCCGGACCTTCCAAGAACATGAATTTTATATGTAGGTTATTAACCCCTTAAGTGCTGCCTCGGTGCGTTGGCCGACGGCAGCACTACCTCCCCAGTGCTGCGCACGACCATTGGACGTCCATTCAGCACTAGTTCCAATGGACAGCGCTGCACTGGGGAGGGATGTTTACGAGCATCTATGAGGTTAAATGTAAATTGTAAATACCAATAAAAAAAGATTTAAATAAAATAAAAACTATATAAAAAAAAATGATTTTAATAGAATTGTCTCCCCAACCACACTAAGGGGTCGATTCCGATTCGGGAAAAACCACTCCGAATAGCCGTACGGAGCGTTTTCCCCATACGAATCGTACCCTGCAACGTCCCCGTACGTACGATGAAGTACGATTCGTATCAGGAGCAGGACTCTGTATGAATCGTCCAAAGACCGTACAACTCTAATTTCCACACGATTCTCCCTCGGAACCCATTGTACGCGACATCCGTACGGTTCGAAGCAGGTTTTCCCGATCCAGCAAGTACGATTTGTGTCGGGTACGCACCGTACGACATTTTTTTTACGAGAGCCCAAAACGTCCAGAGAAGTAGAGTTCGCCTCGAAACAGGTACGGAATGGCCCCCCCTGGGTACGGTGCGTACACTCCATGTCTGCAGTGGTACGGTGCGTACCCCTGCCATCATGGGGTGTACGCACCGTACCCCTTGATCGCAGGGTTTACGCACCGTACCCCATGATCGCAGGGTGTACAGTGCGTGCACCCTGCGATCATGGGGCGGTGTGTACACCCCAGGATCACAGGGGTACGCACCGTACCCCTGCGATCATGGGGTGTACGCACCGTACGGTATGTATGTGATTGTATGGTTATCCGTACGAATCACCCTTACCTGACGTGGACTGTATGAATTGCGTCCTCATACCCCGGTCCGGATCGTACTCGTCGGATCGTACAGTATGTTTACGAATCGTACGGTTCACTGTGAGGCTCCGTGTCGTAAGGTTTCACCCTTTCAACTCGTACAGTTCATGACGATTTGGACGCATTGATGAGATACGGATCGTACTACGCGATTCGGACGGATGTGTACGATTCGTATGGAGAGGGCTCCGGATAAGATTCGGACGGACGCTTTTTTTCCCGAATTGGAATCGGCCCCTAAGCAGGTTCCTCTAAATCACACCTTATGGCACCCATTTCTAATTGAAGAGACACTACTCAAAATGTGTTGATTGGTGTTAGACCTGACATCCATGGTGTGGTCTTCCACCAAAATGTTGCCATCAACCCTCCAATTTGCCGAATTCTTTTTGTTGGCTTTAGAATGCTGCACTTTACCATAATGGTAAGTAAAAAAAAATATATCGAGAATAAAAATATAGTTGTTAAAATTATCAAAGTTAAAAATACAGTTTTTTTTAAATGCTTACAAAATAATGTAAAATAACGTAAATAATACATATAACAAATAAATATTTAGAATTATTATAAAATGTTAACAAGTAATAAATGTAATGTAAAAACAAATTAAACATACATATATAACATGTAATACATATATTTACTTAATAGTAATTAATAAATAATTATTTTAATACATTATCAAATGTTACAAATAGATTACAAATTATAAAAACATATATATATCTATATATATATAGATATATATATGCATACACCTGTAACATAAATATAAATGTAATTATTAAAATATTTATTAGTTTTTAAAACTACATTTTACACTACATTAAGGGGCCGATTCCGATCTGGGTCAGAAAGCACTCCAACCGAGCCGGATCCGGGGTGTTTTCCAACCGATCCGGACTCCTGCAGTCCGACCGTGCGAGTATGATGCAGCCGTATGCTGTTGGACTCGTTTCGGTCGGACTCCCATTGAAGTCAATGGGAGCCGGTCGTACAACCCGTACATGGGCTCCCATTGACTGAATGGGTACAAATGCAGACAAGTGCGCCCCCTACAGTGGGTACGCATTGGTGCCATCCGCACCGTACATGCCTGTGTTGGGGAGATTCATGGGTCTCCCCCTGTATCCGAGCCGTAAGGCTGCCGGTAACAGGGGGTCCGATGCGGAACCCTAAAGTCCAGCTCCCGGAGCTATTGCGAGCCAGAAGCTCCAACTCGATCCAGCTGGCCGATTTGAGCATCGTACTGACTCGGTCGGAATTTGCCTCCATTGCACGCCACAGTTAGCTTACGGCCGAGACGCGCTTGTTCGCATCGTACTTCGACGTCCGGACCCGTGTACGAACCGGACGGAAATTCAGCCTCTGACTCCGACCCGCTAATGCCGAACCCGATTCGGAGCCCTTCCGTCCAAGATCTTAATCGGCCCCAAAGTCGGCCCCAAAGTGTAACAATAGGGAAAGTGTTGGATAGCTGTTATGGCAGGGTTTTTGGCTTTATTTAGCAGTGATAATAGATCATTATTCTTGCTCGCATCTAGTATAGGCCTTCTTAGCCTGTGTTGGCCCTTTTAAGCCCTTTTTCCAGACCTAGAAGAGGATGGCTGCTTAATATGCCTTTATTCTTGACTTTAACCTGTCTATTGCCTATTGGCTTTGACATATTAGACATATTGGTATGGTTCATGTAGGTATTCTGACAGAGCTAAGGAGCATTTCACCCCTTTCAGGCCTAAAGCTAGAGAGACTCCATCTTGATGGAAGCAGAGAGGCTTTCTAGGGCAAAAGCAATGTTTATAGTTATAACTGTTGTCCGCCCTAAGCGGACCGGAGAGAACCGGCCAGAGCTGAATCTAATCAGGAATTGTTCCCGGGCTCAGTCTCTAGACGAAACAAGCAGACTGGTCACTGTGGGAGCGTCTAGCGCAAGGAGCCTGGTGCATGGGATTGGTCAGAAAAAGCAGCTGGCTGGAACTTTCCATGAGGAAACAGCATTCTATATTTGTGAAGTGCAGAGGCGGAGTCAGTCAGTCGAAGAGCAGTCGAGGAGAGAGTGAGTCATGGAGAGGAGAGTCCAGCAGAGAGGAGAGCAGTGGAGTGGAGCTGGCAGAGAGAGAGAGAGGGTTCAATCTGGAGAAGAGCTGAGTTGAATAGTGAGCTGGAACTGAAGGAAGCAGTCAGAAGCAGTTGTTTATCAGGAGGAAGTGTGAATAGCTGGAGTCTGAAGTAATGCCTTTTAGAAGAGATAGAGGAGAGCTCGTGGATTAACCTATGGGAGCAGATGGAATTGGACATTGGCGCAGAGATAGAGCGAATAAGAGAGACAGAATGAACGGTGATCAGAGCGGCAGGAACTATAAAGAGTGAAGACGCAAAGTGGAGAGACAGTTCGTGTGGGGAAGAGGAGTCCAGAGACAGAGCGATCAGCGCAGAGGTGTACCCAAGAGTGCAGGAGAGGAGAGAGAGCATGAGATGAGCCAAGGCACAGACGAGAGAGGAACCCAGATGACAGCTAGAACAAGACTTCACACTAATCAGGTGATATTGTTTTCATCACATTAGCTACACTTAATCTTTTCCCTTTCAGCGGAGTGTTCCTGTTATGTGTAATCTTTTCTCTTTCAAGCGGTGTGTTCTACCTATAGTCTTTGTTAGATGTGCATTAATGTTTATATTACTGTAATAAATAACCTCCCCCAGTTTATAACTAACTGGTGTGTAATCCCTATTCTTGTTCACTAAAGGTAAACGGCGCTTCTAGGTAATTGCCAGGTGCATGAATGGATGAGTAATCCCAATCAGGTGAGTGGTGATCACATAAATAGGGAGTGAGTGAACCTTTGATGCCAAGAGCAGAGAGTACATTATATAATCCGGAACCACATCCAAAGTCATCATTGTAGTTTCATCCCGAGTAGACAGCTGAGATAATATCCCAATATATATATGTATAGGTGTTCATAGGAATGTGGTCGTCGTTGATATGCGGCGTTAATGAGAACGGCGGGAGGGATACTGCCGTGTAAAGCCACCGGATTGTGGTATAAGACTAAATGAGAGCGACAGGGGGGACACTGTCGTGGATGTTTCGCAGGATCGCGAACGATTTGGAAAAGGAGAGCACTGGGGCTGCAGACCCACGTGTGTAGACACGCCAGATTGTGTGTCAGATCTGCCCTAGGGTAGAACGGTCTGGGTCAGGGTGGCCGCGAGACCAACTGATGTGAATAAGTGTAGTGTAGGGTATGGATATCCCTAGTAATCAGTGAGTATTCTTAGTATCCCTATAGATTTAGTGGTGTTCTTAATAATATGAGCTTGTATATTGCGAATTCCCTATCCTCAGGTAGGTACCAGGTGCCTGGATATAGAGGAGTCCTGAGGACGGAAGGTGAGTACGTTTTGGCTGGGTCACAGGGGCCCCTGGGGGCTGATCCCATCTAAACAGAAAATCCAGCCATTACAATAGCGTAGACCTAAAAATTACTATTCCAACTCCAGCAAGTGCAACAGTAGGGAAAGTGTTGGATAGTGTAGCGGTGAAAATTACTATTCCCACTCCAGGGAGTGCAACAGTAGGGAAAGTGTTGGATAGCAGAGAGGAATAATTTACTATTCCCACTCTAATGAATGCAACAGTAGGGAAAGTGTTGGATAGCGAAGGGGAAAAAATTACTATTCCCACTCCAGCGAGTGCAATAGTAGGGAAAATGATGGATAGAATAGGGGTGAAAATTACTATTCCCCCTCCAGTGAGTGCAACAGTAGGGAAAGTGTTGGATAGCAGAGGGGGTAAAATTACTATTCCCACTTCAGCAAGTGCAACAGTAGGGAAAATGTTGGATAGCAGAGGGGTAAAAATTACTATTCCGACTCCAACAAGTGCAATAGTAGGGAAAGTGTTGGATAGCGGAGAGGCATAATTTACTATTCCCACTCCAATGAATGCAACTCTAGAGAAAGTGTTGCATAGCGGAGGGGAATAATTTACTATTCCGACTCCAGCAACTGCAACAGTAGGGAAAGTATTGGCTAGCGGAGATATAAAAAATTACTATTCCCTCTCCAGAGAGTGCAACAGAAGGAAAAATGTTGGATAGCGAAGAGGTAAAAATTATTATTCCCACTCCAACGAGTGCAACAGTAGGGAAAGTGTTGGATGGCGGAGGGGAATAATTTACTATTCCCACTCCAAAGAATGCATCACTAGGGAAAGTGTTGGAGAGCGGAGGGTAATAATTTACTATTCCCACTCAAGCACGTTCAACAGTAGGGAAAGTCTAGGATAGCTGAGAGGATATATGTACTATTCCCAGTCCAGGGAGTGCAACAGTACGGTAAATGTTGGATAGCGAAGGGATAAAAACTACTATTCCCACTCCAGCAAGTGCAACAGAAGGGAAAGTGTTGGAGAGCAAAGGGAAATAATTTACTATTCCCACTCCAGCAAATGCAACAGTAGGAAAAGTGTAGGATAGTGGAGGGGATAAAATTACTATTCCCACTCCAGGGGGTGCAACAGTAGGGAAAATGTTGGATAGCGGAGTGGTAAAAATTACTATTCCCACTCCAGCACGTGAAACAGTAGGGAAAGTGTTGGATAGCGGAGGGATAAAAATTATTATTCCCACTCCAGCAAGTGCAACAGTAAGGAAAGTGTTGGATAGTGGAGGGATAAAAATTACTATTCCCACTCCAGCAAGTGCAACAGTAGGGAACGTGTTGGATAGTGGAGAGGAATACATTACTGTTCCCATTCCAATGAATGCAACAGTAGTGAAAGTATTGGATAGCAGAGGGGATAAAACCAAACATTACAGCTACTGAACCTAAATCCCCAAACAAAATAAGAACAAATTTATTTAAACTAAATTACTTTCCACCCTCCACCCCAATAAACACCAAAACACACACTTAATTTTTTTACACAATTTTCATTACTAATTTTACATTAAAAAATTTATAACAATCAACCTCAAATCGTACATTTAAAAAAAATATATCTTCCCAAAATTTACAACTATAAACCCCACAACTCAGGCATCAAAATGATTCCACAATTAGCATATTTAATTTCAATTAAATAATTAGGATTAATTAACAAAAAATGTATTCATTATAAATAAATTACCTCCCACCATAATCCCCTATAAATGATAACACCATTGTTGAAAAAAATGACACAATTAACATAATTAACTAAATAATTAATAACAATTAACAAGCAAAATGAAAAAAAATCAAACATTAATTCACACAATTAACAATATGTAAAAACATTAACTACATTTTATAATTAAAATATTTAAAAAGTATTAAAATTAAATTACTTCCCACCCTACACCCCTATCAACCCACAACCTGCTCCTAAAAAAATGACACAATTAACATAATTACCAATCAATTAATAATACATAACAACAAATTAATAAATATTTAATACATTAATTACCACAATAAAAAATACAAAATATTAAATACATAAATATAAATTATTAAAGAAAATATTAAATAATTAATTATAATTAAATTATTATCCATCCTATTCCCCTACAATCCCAGAACCCGCTATGGAACTAAAAAGCAAAATTTTATTAAAATTAAATTAAAACTTCTAAAAATTATAAATAAATGTATTATAATTAAACTACTTCCCACACTATTCCCCTATAAACCCACAACCCGCTACGGAACTAAAGCGCAAAATTTGCTTTAACATAAAATTAATAACTTCTAAAGATGTAACACATATATTAAAAAACACATGCAATACTAAGACAAAAAAAATAGAACACATACATCTAAAATACATACTAAAATACATAACACTAACTAAAAAAACGATATTTTTAACAACTATATTTTTGCAAACGATATTAATTACTTCGATATTTTCAAAACAATATGAATAACTTTGATATTGTTAAAAACAATATTACTTACCTTAGACTCAATATTCTTGACAATGATTTTCTGACAGTCGATATTTTTGTATCCCAATATTGTGAACTCGATATTATGCAAGTCGAAATAAAAGATTCGATATTCTGTCGGTTTACCTTAATGTACTTGTAAGTCCTTATTAAATGGTGCTACCACTACTCCAGGCCTCTAAACTTAATGCTATCATTGGTAGCACTAACCATTGTGCCACCCACTGAAGTAGCACTATAAAATATGTACCAGGACGGCTTTAAGTTTCAATTCTGAAAATGTCACTTTTAGAAAGTTTGCATTTTCTTATCTTAACCAACTGTGCCTTCTGCCAGGCCCTGGGACACATGATTGTGAAGGGCTCTTCTGTTGGGGTTTGTGTATTCCTTCCAGACAGTAACACAAAGGGGGCTTATATGCAGGTTTTTAGGGTGTATTAAGCAGATTGGATGTATTTGTATTCCGTGTGCTTGCCCAGTGTGTGAAAGGGGCCCAGATATCTTGGGTCTAGACGTCGGGGCATTGACTCCCAGAAGATAGATAGTTGCTCTTGACAATATTTAATATCATAGATCCATGTGTCAATTGAAGGAGCAGAGTGTTTACCACAGTGTATGGCAACTTTCCATTTTGCCAGTATGAGAATCATGGCAAGTAGGCGTCCCACTGCCGGCGGGCCGTCTTTAACATAGCCCAACAGGCCTACAAAGGGTGTGTGCTCCAAGTTTGCCACAGTATTCTCATGAAACACGCCATAGACCTTGATCCAATAATCTGCTATGAGGGAGCATTGCCATGGTTGATGTAGGAATGTGGCCTGAGGTTGTCGGCATCTCTAGCAATTACCCTCTGATCTGAGACCCAATCGATATATCAGTAGTGGGATATGGTAGACACAGTAGAGAAATTTAAAGTGGATGAGTCTCAGTTGTAGTTTGGGGGGAGGAACTCCAGCTGGCCACAGCAAGTCAATTTTCGTCAGTGATGGGCGGGTCTAATTCTAAACACCAAGGTGCCCATTAGGATGGTGGTCGAAAAATCACCCGACCGCCATGGAAGCGGAAAACAACCGCCCGCCGCAACCGTGGAAAAACCGGCGGTCAAATTAGGTTCAACCGCCAAAAAAGACCGTCCGCGGCAAAAGCGGTCCAAGAAAAACCGCCCGTCGTGGGCGGTGATTGTCAAAATCCGAACGAGGCGGATGGAAACGGAGCAGAAAATCAGCAACCTACCGCAAGCATAGAGGAGACATCGCACGGGAAGTTAGGATATCCCCGATGATCCCGCGGTACGATCCGCTGTATCCGACCGGTGCCGTCGCACACTGGAATGAATGGGAGAGCCAGCGGAAGAGCTGCAGCATATCCACCGCTGCGGACGATCCGTAGAAAACATGGCGAACGATGCAAAAACCCCACAATAAGGCCAAACAGTGCACACAGAAAACTAGCCATGCTCCCCAAATACACAAAACACATCCCAATGAAACAAACACATGCCAAATTCCCAGAACAACACCCACAACACATCTGACAGGAATACCCCATTTGGACACACCCATATAGCTGAGTATAAAACCAGCCCCTATCCTGGCCACAATCCTGAAGAGAAGGGCATTGACCAGATCTGAGAGGAGAGGCAAAAGAACACAACACACCCAACACCACCACCACCATCACACCAGCACCAACAAGCCCACAGCACATAACACACCTCACACACCATCACCACACCCACCACTCACACCCCTGCACCCACAAACACTTTGCACACTACACACCATGTCCACATATGAAATGCCCAAATTCACAGAGAGTAAGCTGACAGTCATGGTAAATGAGATAGTCAGAGTGGAACCACAACTGTTTGCTAGCCTGGTCCAACAGACACCATTAGCCACAAGGACTCAAATGTGGGAAATGATAGTACAAAGGTCAATGCAGTAGGGACCACCCCGCGACCCAAGAAGGAGATCATGAAGCAGTGGCGTGATCTGAAGAGGGTTGTCAAAGAGAGGAGGAGCAAGAACTGGGAGCTGGCTAACCGGACTGGTAGTGGCCCTCCCATTCCACCAAAAACATTTACACCATGGGAGGAGAAGGTGCATCCCGAGAGTCTCACAGGAGTATCCGGGGGAGTGGAGGCTGGTAAGTACAAACAAATAATAACCAACACACTGATATGTACTATATTGCACAACCACAAAGCCACTCCACCCAAGACAAATCCCATCCATCTGCACCACACACCCACAAAAACCTGTCTCACAGATCCAACATTCACTCACTCCCATTTACCCTAAACGTAGCTAGCAATATTACCATCGGAGTATGTGTACAGGCAGCCAGCACTACAACTCCCACCAGGCACCATTGTCCCACATCCCATCAGGATGGATCACACCACCACCCACAAGTACTTGGAGGCCATTTCAGCACACTACACAACCTAACAGGTAGGTAGCCTTCTTCCCTGGGAGGGCTGTTTAGGGCTGGGAGGCCTGCACTACTACTCCCACCATGCCCCCTGGCCCACACCCCAGCAGGATGGAGGACTCCCTCCCACCCAGAAGCATGTGGCATCCATTACATTGTCCACCTTCACCTAACAGGTAGGTAGGCATCTTCACAGGGAGGCCTGTTTGGGGGTGGGAGGCCTGCACTACTACTCCCACCAGGCACCCCTGGGCCACACCCCAGCAGGATGGAGGACTCCCCCACCCACAAGCACTTGGAAGCCTTAACATTACCGTCATCAAACTAACAGCTAGGTATCCATCTTCCCTGGGAGAGCTGTTTGGGGGTGGGAGGCCTGCAACACTAATCCCACCATGCACCCTGTCTCACACCTGAGCAGAATGGAGCACTCCCCCATCCAGAAGCAGTTGGAAGCCATTGCAGTACACCAAACGAACTAATAGGTAGGTAGCCATCTTCCCTGGGAGGGCTGTTTGGGACTGGGAGGCCTGCACTACTACTTCCACCATGCCCCCTGGCTCACACCCCAGCAGGATGGAGGACTCCCCCACCAAGCACTTGGAAGCCATCACATTACCGTCATCAAACTAACAGCTAGGTAGCCATCTTCCCTGGGAGGGCTGCTTGGGGGTGGGAGGCCTGCAACACTACTCCCACCATGCACCCTGCCCCACACCTGAGCAGTATAGAGCACTTCCCCATCCAGAAGCACTTGGAAGCCATTGCAGTACACCAAACGAACTAATAGGTAGGTAGCCATCTTCCCTGGGAGGGCTGTTTGGGGCTGGGAGGCCTGCACTACTACTCCCACCATGCTCCCTTGTTCCCCAGCTGAGCTGGATGGAGCACTCCCTCCCATCCAGAAGCATGTGTCAGCCATCACACTACCCTCATCAAACTTACAGGTAGGTAGCCATCTTCCCTGGGAGGGCAGTTTGGGGCAAGGAGGCCTGCACTAATACTCCGACCATGCCCTCTGTCCAACACCCCAGCAGGATGGAGGACTCCCTCCCACCCAGAAGCATGTGGCAGCCATTGCATTGTTCACCTTCACCTAACAGGTTGGTAGGCATCTTCCCCGTTGAGGCCTGTTTGTGGGTGGGAGGCCTGCACTACTACTCCCACCAGGCACCACTGGCCCACACCCCAGCAGGATGAAAGACTTCCTCCCACCGCGAAACATGTGGCAGCCATTGCAATGTTCACCCTCGCATAACAGGTAGGCAGCCATTTTCCCAAGGAGTGCTGTTTGGGGGTGGGAGGCCTGCAATACTATTCCCAGCATGTACACATGTCCCCCAGTACAGCAAGATGGATTACACCATACCACACAGATGCATGTGTCATATAATGGACCACCTCAACCAAATTACTAGGTAGGTAGACATATTCTCCTGTCTCATGACACCACTGAACAGAATGCAATCCTCCCCCAAGCACACACAGATGTGTGTCACGCCACCAAATGTGAGGACCTAACAGGTAAGTAGTCAGTACCTGCACCCACACATTTATCACTAAAGAAATGGTGGTCCGTGACCAATTTGTCATGAGCTAAATTCAATATATTCAACAGTATGTATTGTGTACACTACTACAATACTGACAATCAATATCTCAACGTATTTTCACATCACTACACTCCAATCATAATTTAGGAATGCAAGCATTGAGAGACCACGCAAGTAGAAGCGCCAACCAAACCATAATTATCTACAAAACATTTATTTGTTTGAGGTAATTTGTTCAATGAATAAAGGTTGCACGCAGAAGAGGAAAAGGGAGGGGAGTGGTAGTGGTGGGTGGTAAGAGTGTAAATCAAAGGAATAGGAAAAAATAACAATTCGATGCTTTTCGAAACACTGGTAGTCAAGCCCAGTAAAAAAGACCTGTCTGATGTATAACATTCATTTACATGTAATCTGTAAATTTACAACGTGCACCCAATGCATTTTCCAGGGGTATGAGGTGGAGAAACGGTACAGGTCTTGTACAGTGGAAGGCGTCGACGTTTCAACTCGGGTGATGCTACGAGGGAATTTTGGGCCTCAGCGGCGAGTCTTCATCAGGACGGGGTATATGGCAACCTACGGGTTGAGAATGCTAATTAGATGAGGCGCTATGTGTGGGGTCGCAACAGTAAGGTCAATATGAGAGACACTAACCTAGTCCTGGTGCCAAGTCTGGCTACTCAGTTATGAAGTTCAATCACAAAACCCAATGGCCCCTTGTAGCCACAGGCATAGAAGTCGATGGTAGTAGTCACTTCGACACCATTCATCATGTTCAACCGTGGAGACTAAGTGTGAATTAATCACAGACCTAAGAAACAGATTAATACAATTGTATCAGCGTCTGCATAGCCACGCGGGGTGTGTGACCAAGACAGTGCCGGAGAATCAAAGTCTTCTCTATGCTTAGTGTGGTACTGGGCGTGCTCATAAGGATTCGGAGGAGAATTAACAAAACCGAGTGCAAGCCTATGCAAGGATACAGTGTGATCTGTCTCGGCCCATTAGCAAGTGTGGGCAGGTGACTTGGCAATAATAAAAACAGGGGTGAGCCTATACATATATACAGTGAATTCCTGAATAAGACAAAACGCATGCACGGACAGAATGCTCGGTATTAGGTGCAACGTGTAGCGCAAGATTAAATACCCAGACCGTGAAGAATGCGCGCCTCAGAAGCCATACTGATGCTCCGAGACCGCCGTGTTTTGCCGGTCGGGAGGCACCGAAAATTTGCATCGAGACCCTGGGGGGAGTGGTGGTGATGACATGAGGCCCTCAAGGGTGGGTAAGCATGCCTCTAGGGCAAGAACCCAAGTTTACCTTAGTGATGGAAAGCGCCGTCTGTACCATGTTGCTCCGTTGACTCTCAGGCAAGGACTGGGAACAGGCCTGGTTCTAGCGGGTGGGCCGGGTGGGCCAGGCCCACCCAAATATAAGCCTGGCCCACCCAAACAGTAGCCTTGGCCCTCAGTAGTGAGGGCTGAAGGCAGGCGCGCAACGCGCAAGTCGTGTGTGTCAGCCCGGGCCGAGACAGCTTTCCCGGGCGCACACACACAGACAGTTTTAGAGGTTATCGCAGCCCTGCACCTGAGTACATCACAGGTCTTTGAAGACCATTAAAATGTTAACAAGGCTTTGGTTACTTTTTTCACCCCTTCATCTCGGCATGGGGAAAGGTGACGAATAACCTTTGGTAACTTTTGCCTACTGTCCTGCTGTGCAGCTCAGGCGAAAATAAATGTGTTTATTCTTAGTCACCTTTCCTAACTAAGTATGGGCGGAAAATCCGTTACGCTCGCGGATTTTGCGGATTTTCGGTAAATTCGCAATCCGCGAGATTTGCGAATTTCCCGCAAAATCCGCAAATTCGCATGCAGCGGATTTTTTTTGCGGCGCGCGGCATTGGTGATACAATTTTTGCGGCGCGCGGTGTTTATCATCGTTTGCCGAGTTGTTTTTCTCGATATTTTGCGAGTGCTGCGCCATTTTGGATCTTGCTGTGTGATCCCGCGGGAATTTGGCGAGCGCGATTACGTCATCGCGGCTTGCCAACTTGCACAGCGAGAGTTTGTCAACGCGAGTACGGCGAGATCACGTCTCAGCAGCAACAATCTCGCACAAGCGAAAATATAAAATTTGCAATTCTGCACAAGAAATCCACCAGCAAGCAGCATAAACCTTCTTGAACTGATGATTTTTATCTGAATAACTCCTTAGGTTGACATTTGCCTGCACTTTTTTAGCGAGGAGCCCATTTTGGGGAGGGGGGGAGGGGGGTGGGAGGAAGGAAGTGCCCCACAGTCTTCAACTTCCTGTTCCTGTCCAGCAGGCTCCTCTCAGTGCTTTGTCCATCTCCTGGTCACTTTTCATTTGGATCTGGAGCTGGAAGGATTACTTTTTGTGGATGCTGCTGGATATTTGGATTTGAGGCCTTTTTGACTTTCTTTGGATCACTGTTGGATTAGAAATTTTACAAGTAAGTTTGTTTGGGGCATTACAGTTGCTGCGACTAAAATTTTGGAATTTTCGATTTTTGGGCTGTTTTGGGGCCTTTTGCCCAGGGGTACTCAGTAGTGGGTGGACTGAGTCTTTCTGTGGGTTGTCTTGAACTTAAACATCATGGAGGGCATGGATGGATTGGGATTGTGCAGATTTTTCAGTGATTTTCGTTTTTTGGGGCTGTACTTGTGGCCTTTTCACCAGGGGTATTTGAGTCTAGCATGGGCCTAGTCTTTCTGTGGGGTGTCTTGAACTTAAACATCATGGAGGGCATGGATGGAATGGGATTGTGCTGATTTTTCAGTGATTTTCGTTTTTTGGGGCTGTACTTGTGGCCTTTTCACCAGGGGTATTTGAGTCTAGCGTGGGCCTAGTCTTTCTGTGGGCTGTCTTGAACTTAAACATCATGGAGGGCATGGATGGAATGGGATTGTGCTGATTTTTCAGTGATTTTCGTTTTTTGGGGCTGTACTTGTGGCCTTTTCACCAGGGGTATTTGAGTCTAGCATGGGCCTAGTCTTTCTGTGGGGTGTCTTGAAATTAAACATGATGGAGGGCATGGATGGAATGGGATTGTGCTGATTTTGCAGTGTTTTTCGATTTTTGGGGGTGTTCATGGGGAGGGACAGGCCATGTGGCTGGGGGCCATTTTGAGTGCTGCTACAGGCCCTCCCCTGGCCATGTGCTGGGAGGCAAGTGGCCATTTTGAATGCAGGCATTGTTGTTAGGCCTGCAACCATTTTGCCTACTTTTCAACCTTTATGCCCCGGGGTAGTGAGTCTTGCATGGGCCTAGTCTTTCTGTGGGTTGTCTTGAATTTAAACATCATGGAGGGCATGGATGGAATGGGATTGTGCTGATTTTTCAGTGATTTTCGTTTTTTGGGGCTGTACTTGTGGCCTTTTCACCAGGGGTATTTGAGTCTAGCATGGGCCTAGTCTTTCTGTGGGGTGTCTTGAACTTAAACATCATGGAGGGCATGGATGGATTGGGATTGTGCTGATTTTTCAGTGATTTTAGTTTTTTGGGGCTGTACTTGTGGCCTTTTCACCAGGGGTATTTGAGTCTAGCATGGGCCTAGTCTTTCTGTGGGGTGTCTTGAACTTAAACATCATGGAGGGCATGGATGGAATGGGATTGTGCTGATTTTTCAGTGATTTTCGTTTTTTGGGGCTGTACTTGTGGCCTTTTCACCAGGGGTATTTGAGTCTAGCGTGGGCCTAGTCTTTCTGTGGGCTGTCTTGAACTTAAACATCATGGAGGGCATGGATGGAATGGGATTGTGCTGATTTTTCAGTGATTTTCGTTTTTTGGGGCTGTACTTGTGGCCTTTTCACCAGGGGTATTTGAGTCTAGCATGGGCCTAGTCTTTCTGTGGGGTGTCTTGAAATTAAACATGATGGAGGGCATGGATGGAATGGGATTGTGCTGATTTTGCAGTGTTTTTCGATTTTTGGGGGTGTTCATGGGGAGGGACAGGCCATGTGGCTGGGGGCCATTTTGAGTGCTGCTACAGGCCCTCCCCTGGCCATGTGCTGGGAGGCAAGTGGCCATTTTGAATGCAGGCATTGTTGTTAGGCCTGCAACCATTTTGCCTACTTTTCAACCTTTATGCCCCGGGGTAGTGAGTCTTGCATGGGCCTAGTCTTTCTGTGGGTTGTCTTGAATTTAAACATCATGGAGGGCATGGATGGAATGGGATTGTGCTGATTTTTCAGTGATTTTCGTTTTTTGGGGCTGTACTTGTGGCCTTTTCACCAGGGGTATTTGAGTCTAGCATGGGCCTAGTCTTTCTGTGGGGTGTCTTGAACTTAAACATCATGGAGGGCATGGATGGAATGGGATTGTGCTGATTTTGCAGTGTTTTTCGATTTTTGGGGGTGTTCATGGGGAGGGACAGGCCATGTGGCTGGGGGCCATTTTGGGTGCTGCTACAGGCCCTCCCCTGGCCATGTGCTGGGAGGCAAGTGGCCATTTTGAATGCAGGCATTGTTGTTAGGCCTGCAACCATTTTGCCTACTTTTCAACCTTTATGCCCAGGGGTAGTGAGTCTTGCATGGGCCTAGTCTTTCTGTGGGTTGTCTTGAATTTAAACATCATGGAGGGCATGGATGGAATGGGATTGTGCTGATTTTTCAGTGATTTTCGTTTTTTGGGGCTGTACTTGTGGCCTTTTCACCAGGGGTATTTGAGTCTAGCATGGGCCTAGTCTTTCTGTGGGCTGTCTTGAACTTAAACATCATGGAGGGCATGGATGGAATGGGATTGTGCTGATTTTTCAGTGATTTTCGTTTTTTGGGGCTGTACTTGTGGCCTTTTCACCAGGGGTATTTGAGTCTAGCATGGGCCTAGTCTTTCTGTGGGATGTCTTGAACTTAAACATCATGGAGGGCATGGATGGAATGGGATTGTGCTGATTTTTCAGTGATTTTCGTTTTTTGGGGCTGTACTTGTGGCCTTTTCACCAGGGGTATTTGAGTCTAGCATGGGCCTAGTCTTTCTGTGGGGTGTCTTGAACTTAAGTATCATGGAGGGCATGGATGGAATGGGATTGTGCTGATTTTGCAGTGTTTTTTGATTTTGGGGGGTGTTCATGGGGAGGGACAGGCCATGTGGCTGGGGGGCATTTTGAGTGCTGCTACAGGCCCTCCCCTGGCCATGTGCTGGGAGGCAAGTGGCCATTTTGAATGCAGGCATTGTTGTTAGGCCTGCAACCATTTTGCCTACTTTTCAACCTTTATGCCCAGGGGTAGTGAGTCTTGCATGGGCCTAGTCTTTCTGTGGGTTGTCTTGAATTTAAACATCATGGAGGGCATGGATGGAATGGGATTGTGCTGATTTTTCAGTGATTTTCATTTTTTGGGGCTGTACTTGTGGCCTTTTCACCAGGGGTATTTGAGTCTAGCATGGGCCTAGTCTTTCTGTGGGCTGTCTTGAACTTAAATATCATGGAGGGCATGGATCGAATGGGATTGTGCTGATTTTTCAGTGATTTTCGTTTTTTGGGGCTGTACTTGTGGCCTTTTCACCAGGGGTATTTGAGTCTAGCATGGGCCTAGTCTTTCTGTGGGGTGTCTTGAACTTAAACATCATGGAGGGCATGGATGGAATGGGATTGTGCTGATTTTGCAGTGTTTTTCGATTTTTGGGGGTGTTCATAGGGAGGGACAGGCCATGTGGCTGGGGGCCATTTTGAGTGCTGCTACAGGCCCTCCCCTGGCCATGTGCTGGGAGGCAAGTGCCCATTTTGAATGCAGGCATTGTTGTTAGGCCTGCAACCATTTTGCCTACTTTTCAACCTTTATGCCCAGGGGTAGTGAGTCTTGCATGGGCCTAGTCTTTCTGTGGGTTGTCTTGAATTTAAACATCATGGAGGGCATGGATGGAATGGGATTGTGCTGATTTTTCAGTGATTTTCGTTTTTTGGGGCTGTACTTGTGGCCTTTTCACCAGGGGTATTTGAGTCTAGCATGGGCCTAGTCTTTCTGTGGGGTGTCTTGAACTTAAACATCATGGAGGGCATGGATGGAATGGGATTGTGCTGATTTTGCAGTGTTTTTCGATTTTTGGGGGTGTTCATGGGGAGGGACAGGCCATGTGGCTGGGGGCCATTTTGGGTGCTGCTACAGGCCCTCCCCTGGCCATGTGCTGGGAGGCAAGTGGCCATTTTGAATGCAGGCATTGTTGTTAGGCCTGCAACCATTTTGCCTACTTTTCAACCTTTATGCCCAGGGGTAGTGAGTCTTGCATGGGCCTAGTCTTTCTGTGGGTTGTCTTGAATTTAAACATCATGGAGGGCATGGATGGAATGGGATTGTGCTGATTTTTCAGTGATTTTCGTTTTTTGGGGCTGTACTTGTGGCCTTTTCACCAGGGGTATTTGAGTCTAGCATGGGCCTAGTCTTTCTGTGGGCTGTCTTGAACTTAAACATCATGGAGGGCATGGATGGAATGGGATTGTGCTGATTTTTCAGTGATTTTCGTTTTTTGGGGCTGTACTTGTGGCCTTTTCACCAGGGGTATTTGAGTCTAGCATGGGCCTAGTCTTTCTGTGGGATGTCTTGAACTTAAACATCATGGAGGGCATGGATGGAATGGGATTGTGCTGATTTTTCAGTGATTTTCGTTTTTTGGGGCTGTACTTGTGGCCTTTTCACCAGGGGTATTTGAGTCTAGCATGGGCCTAGTCTTTCTGTGGGGTGTCTTGAACTTAAGTATCATGGAGGGCATGGATGGAATGGGATTGTGCTGATTTTGCAGTGTTTTTTGATTTTGGGGGGTGTTCATGGGGAGGGACAGGCCATGTGGCTGGGGGGCATCTTGAGTGCTGCTACAGGCCCTCCCCTGGCCATGTGCTGGGAGGCAAGTGGCCATTTTGAATGCAGGCATTGTTGTTAGGCCTGCAACCATTTTGCCTACTTTTCAACCTTTATGCCCAGGGGTAGTGAGTCTTGCATGGGCCTAGTCTTTCTGTGGGTTGTCTTGAATTTAAACATCATGGAGGGCATGGATGGAATGGGATTGTGCTGATTTTTCAGTGATTTTCGTTTTTTGGGGCTGTACTTGTGGCCTTTTCACCAGGGGTATTTGAGTCTAGCATGGGCCTAGTCTTTCTGTGGGCTGTCTTGAACTTAAACATCATGGAGGGCATGGATGGAATGGGATTGTGCTGATTTTTCAGTGATTTTCGTTTTTTGGGGCTGTACTTGTGGCCTTTTCACCAGGGGTATTTGAGTCTAGCATGGGCCTAGTCTTTCTGTGGGGTGTCTTGAACTTAAACATCATGGAGGGCATGGATGGAATGGGATTGTGCTGATTTTGCAGTGTTTTTCGATTTTTGGGGGTGTTCATAGGGAGGGACAGGCCATGTGGCTGGGGCCATTTTGAGTGCTGCTACAGGCCCTCCCCTGGCCATGTGCTGGGAGGCAAGTGGCCATTTTGAATGCAGGCATTGTTGTTAGGCCTGCAACCATTTTGCCTACTTTTCAACCTTTATGCCCAGGGGTAGTGAGTCTTGCATGGGCCTAGTCTTTCTGTGGGTTGTCTTGAATTTAAACATCATGGAGGGCATGGATGGAATGGGATTGTGCTGATTTTTCAGTGATTTTCTCTTTTTGGGGCTGTACTTGTGGCCTTTTCACCAGGGGTATTGAGTCTTGCATGGGCCTAGTCTTTCGGTGGGGTGTCTTGAACTTAAACATCATGGAGGGCATGGATGGAATGGGATTGTGCTGATTTTTCTGGGGGGTTTTCGATTTTTTTGGGGTGTATAACTGAACTGATGTTCCTCTGTCTTCCATTGTTTTTAGGTGCACAAGACTCAAGAGAACCACCAGTGCCAGGAAGTAGTCCTGCAGCGGTGTGTGTGTGCAGCATAACGTCACGCGACGTCACGTCTGGCCTCAGACAACTCTACAATTCGTGCAACTGCGGCCTGCTGTCTGACCTGCTCTGAAGAAGATGGCCCCAAAAAAAGGTGTCCGTAGCTCCTCTAGCAAGAAAGTTGCTAGTAAGGAGCAGAAGAAGCAAGTTACCAAGGAGGCTGGTGTGCCAACCGCCACGTTTTTTGGGAGCAAAAAAAAAGTACGCCTGCAGCAGCAGGATCTGCTGGGGACAAAGCTAGGAGCAGCACCCCCGCTCCATTGGGTTCAGTGCCTCCACCACCACGCCAACTTAAGTCAAAGCCCTTGAGTGCTTCAGAGGCAGTCAGTGTACTTCTCCAATCACCATCGACCAGTGATGTTGGCTCATCGCAAGAAAGTAGCAGCAATGTCCCTGAATCAACACAGATTGTTGTAACTCATCTGACAAGTGTTGAACAACCACAGCCGCAACAACAACATGTGCAAGTACTACAAGCCCAAGTACATGTGGAAGTAGAGGCAGCGCAAGGAGATGCGCAAGTAGAGGTGCATAGAGGGTCACAACAAGTTCCCACAATAGTTTTCCCCCCCGAAGTAGGGGCACATCAGGAAATCGACAATCAAGCCGAGGTATCATTGGAAGCCACTCCTCCTGATGATTATTCATTGTCTTCCACATCCCTAGCAAGGAAAAGATCAAGGGGGGTGTCTACATCTTCTTCAAGCCCACCTCCTTCTGATGATCTGGATGAAACTTGGAAACCACCACGGCCGTCTGAGAGTGAGGCACACCATGATCTGACAAAGATACCTAAGCGTAAAAGGAAGGTCGTCGAAAAACTCATACCTATGGAGTGTGATGAGGCTCAACAAGAAGTGACGCATACTGCTGCTGATGAAGCCCTTCATGACGACGATCCAGTCATCATAAATGTCACTGCAGCCCCAGCGGGCATGCAGCAAAGAGACATTTTGACCCTATCCCGAGAAGCTGCTGAGCGTGATGATGATGTCGACGAGGAGGCAATGGAAATGGAAACACAACAATCATTAGATTTGGAGTTAACTAGTACACCAACACCTACCGCTTCCATATTTCTTCCTCGCAAGAAGGGACCTGCATCCACCTCGACCTCAATTCGTGGTGGTGAAAGTGCAAAACGTACAGAAGTTCGGCAATCCACATCCTCCACTTCATCTGGCATTAGCAGCAGGACCACCACCACCAGTATCGCCGCCTCCTCCGGCCCCCAAAGACATTTCAAGTCTCCAGTTTGGGACTTCTTTAGTGTTTGCCCAAGAATGGAAAACGTAGCCATTTGTAGCATTTGTAAGCTTTGAGTTAGTCGTGGTAAGTTTGGTACCAACTATGGTACCGGAGGCCAGAGAGGTCATCTTAAGAGAGCGCACCCTGTCCAATGGTTTCCGCACCTAGAGGCGGTCAAGGAAGCCCGAATTGCACGTAATGAAAACGTTGATTTTTCATCTGATGATGACGAGGAGGAAGAAGACGATTCAAACACTTCACTTACACCCAGTACCCCTGTCAGCAGCACACCCCATGTGAGGCACACTAAGAGTGTGGGAGAGAGTGAGACATCAATGCGGAAAAGTTCATCAGCGAGCGTAACTGGGTCGAAGATATCATCATCATCCCGTAAATCCTTGGTCCAGGGCAACATTAAAAAGATGTTGTTTACAGAAGCGCAATATGAACGCAACCACCCACTGATGCGTCTGTATAACACTAAGCTGGCTAAAATGCTAACTCTGGACCTTCTCCCTTTTTCTTTTGTAGAAGGGGTTGGTTTTCTAGAATTAGTGGCAGAGCTCTGCCCTAAATGGAAGGTTCCTAGCCGGTTCTATTTTGCCCGAGTTGCGGTTCCAGCACTACATGAAGATGTTCTGAAGGTGATTGGGGCAGCTTTGCAGAAGAGTGCTGTTCACACTATACATATGACAACAGACATGTGGACCAGTGGCGCAGGCGCTGATTACATGTGCATCACTGCACACTGGGTCTCTTTTTCAGGGGCTAAAGCAAAGCTAAACACAGGTGTTGACACAGACATTGTTTTTAAAGCTGCTCGGAAACATGCAACACTAGCCATGTTTGGTTTGGAGAAACGTCACACAGCAGAAAACATTTTGGATGTCTTTAACACAAAGGTCCTTAACTGGCTGTCCCCACTAAAACGCCAGGTTGGTTATGTTTCCACGGACAATCTCGCCAATATAGTTAAGGCCATGAGGGAGGGTAACTATTTCAGAGTGCCGTGTTTGGCGCACTGTATAAACCTGGTTGTCCAAAAATTCTTGGGTAATAAAGGCAGTGCAGCGTACAGAGTATTGGACACCTGCCGAAAAATGTGCAACCATTTCAGCCATTCTTTTAAGGCCCGGAAGCAGCTGAGGAGCCTGCTATATCAACGTAAAATGCCAGTGAAAGCACTCATCCAGGAGGTGGTAACACATTGGAACTCAACCTTCTACATGCTTGAGCGTCTGTATGAGCAGTATACGGTACTCGATCAATATTTCCTTACAGAGGGTACAGAGGACCTGAGGATGGGTGCGGCGCAATGGAACATAGTTCAAAGCCTGACACGCATGCTTCGTCCTTTTGAGTTCTTCACGCGTGCAGTCAGCAAGGAGGACTGTAATTTGGGAAAAGCTATCCCATTGTTGTACATGCTGGAGGACCAACTGAAGGAGGTGTGTTCTGTGTTTGAAAAAGATGTAAAAAACCAAGACTCTTTTCTTCTGGCTGAGAAATTATTAGAGCTACTACAAGGTGATGAACGTCTTAAAAAGATCTACTCAGAAGAGCATTACATTTGTGCTACTATTCTGGATCCACGCTACAAAAAGGCGCTGGCAGGCCAAGCATTCTTTCCTTTTGATGATGAACATGTTCCAAACTACAAACATTGGCTAGCCTTGTCAGCCAAGAGGTTTGAATGAGAACGGCTGAAAATTGAAGGAAATGGCAGTACATCAGCAGGCCATCCCCAGTCAAAACAATCCACTTCTGCACCTGTGGCTGTGGCACAAGTGACCTCTCAGCCGTTAAAGACACCGGCAACCGGATCATCTGCACCAGACACAACAGAAACATTGGAGGCTGAAGAGGATTGGCTAGCTCTGAGTGGGTTTGGTTCTCAAAAGGTCAGAGGCACAGCAAGAGCTAAGCAAAGTGGAGGAACCTTGGATAAGGACCTTGAGTCGAGGGTGAAGGACTATCTGAATGACTCAACAGAGGTCTATGTTAATTCTGACCCATTGGCGTATTGGCATGGGAAAAAAGAATTGTGGCCACAGCTCACCAACCTGGCTTTAAACTACTTGTCTTGCCCACTCGCAAGCGTGTCTTCTGAACGGGTTTTCAGTGCTGCTGGTGGCATTGTAACTCCCAAACGGAGTCGCCTCTCGCCCAAAAATGTGGAGAGGTTAACAATGATCAAGATGAATCAGCACCTCATACCACCAGATTTCAGAGCACGAGAAAGCGCGCCGGATGAAGACGAGGTTGAGGTTCCGTGACAATTGTAAGTGGTGTTTTTGACTCGCACGAATATGGTCGAGTCTGGTATCTACGAACCGCAAATGACGAGTTTAGTAAGTGTGTGCAGTTTCGCTGTGCTAACTTAAATCGTTTGTTTGTTATGTAGGTTTTTCATCTGTACCCACGGGTTCCATCTTAGATACGGCATCCATTTTGTTTCTTGCCCTCAAGTAGCCAGCGAACGAACGTTGTCCGTTTCGCGACCCTGGGATTCCCAAGACATCCGCGGAAGACACATGTTCTTTGAAAGTGTCTTTATGACGAGGGGGATGATACTGTAAGGCAGATGGCCCCGCTCAAGGCTCATCTTGCCGTGCCGGTCTATTGTCTCAGCCGTGCATCTCATTAAGCACGTCCCTTTGATGCCTGTAGCTCGTGTTTCCTGATACCTCCCCTTTTACACCCTTTTCGATCTCCCCACTGTTTCCATCTTCCTCTGCACCTGTTCTTGTTCCTTCTTCGATCTGTTTTACTGCCGATTGGTATGCACTAATGGTGGGAAGATGGGTTTTTACAGTTGGGAACCGCCAAATGTTTCCGCACTTATGCCCCGGACCTCGGATGTATCAAAGTGACCAAAGTGACCCCTCTCGGGGATAATTATGGGAACCGAGTTGTAAACCTTTGTGTACCATGCAACCTTATGGGAGACATTTGTATAAAAGGAGCGATCCACAGTACCAATTTGAAGCAGTCTCCTCGAACCTACATTCGTTGTACTTCCTGTGACTTCTGTGTTCCCTGCAGTAAATAAACCTTGAATCTTTGACGCCGAAGGAAGTGTCCCGTGTCTCTGTCATTCGTACGCCGGAGCAGGTTACCCACGAAGGTTTCAGGTGTTGTCCCCTGGCACCGCTGGGTCTTAAATAACCCAGTCCTTCAGTTGGCGCCCAACGTAGGGCTGCATCAGTGGTACCGGTCCAAGCCCGATGATCGTGAGGAACTTCGTGTGAAATCTCCGAGGGAAGGTGCACTCCGCTTCATCGATCCTGTTGTCGAAACAAGTGGCCCGAAGACTTTTCCTGCGAAGATTCCCGCCTCCTGACGGCTGCGACGGACTGCTGCCCTGACTGTAGACCTGTTTTGGCGCCTGGCGTAGACCTTGGTATAGCGAGACGACTGACGGGCCTTCCCGGTGACGCCATCGATCTTTGAGTTAAGTATTTGTGGGTCGCTCCCAGAGTTCTTGGTTGTGGTTGTTTAGTTGTTGCATGGTTCCATTGCATTTGTGGTTCTTGGTACTTTGTTGTGATATTTGACGACTGCAGCCGCCAAAAACCGAGGGTTGTTGCTCTTTGCAGGGACTTGGTAAATCCCGTAACCCTTGACGTTTGTGAAACTCGGCTAGTGTGCAAGATGCCTGGTCGTAGTACTTTGTTCAGTTGTTTCAGACGTTGTGGTACGGATTCCCGGCTGGAGGACTCGTGTCCGATACCTCCGGTTGGAACTCCCACTTATGAGCTCTACAGCAAACACGGGCTAGGCCCGATTACTTTTAATGATTACTGGATTCGTTATACTAGAAAAGATGGTGCCCTTAGTTGGCCACCTCATGGTAGTTTTGAGACAACGATTTTAGATAATCTTGAGGCTAAATTGTTTGAGAAAAAGTCAAGTCCGGCCATGGTTGATGCCTTTCGGTTGTGGCGTAAAGAAGCCCGACAGAAAGAGATCAGACAGACTAAACGTAATCAGAGAGATGGTGTTGCTACCATTGTGAAGAAAGCAGAGCAGTTTCAGCGTGATAAGGAGGATAAGGAAAAGGAAGTGTTTAATAGGCTACAGCGTATGTCCATAGATAAGTGCTATCCTGTTTTGCCTATGGAGTCGGATAAGAAGGAAGAATCAGTTGAGGATCCTTTAATGTCTTATCTTATGAAGTCACCACCTCCGTACGTACAGGGTACCACAGCTCCTGTGGTCCCCCCTGTACCTGTTCCTCAACCTGTTCCTCAACCTGCACCCGTTCTTCCGACTATTCCCGCTCCTTTGCCTATTGCTATTCCTACTGCTCCTCCGCTTCCACATACTCCTGCTCCCGCTACTGCTCCTGCTTTACTTACTCCTGTTGCTTCTTCTGTTTCTGCCTCTTCTCTTGTTAGTCCCTTGTGCTATACTTCTCCATCTACTCGTAGTCGTACTCCTGCTGTTGCGGCTAGTTTTTTTCATTCTCTCTGACCCGTTTTTGGGTCCGCTGGTTCAGATGGTCCTCAGAGACGTAGTCAGCTTCCCGGTAACAGGGAACGTGTTGCGCTATATAATATGGCGATGGGTTGGATGACGCACCCTCTTAGAAATCCTCCACGTGCTGTACTTGATACGTTCTGCCAATTCAATGTACCGACACAAAGATACGTGTTCGAAGAAATGTGCAAGGTACTGCGTGATCAGATATCAGCCGATGCACCTGATGATGTGTTGACCGCTTTGTCCGATCTACAGCTTCAGTTCTCAAACGGACTGATAGTGGATACTAACGTTCGACGTGCTGTTGAACGGTTGTTATCTTTCCGTCCCACTCCTATACCTCAAGCCTTGTTCGTTGAGGATGTTGAAAGTCAGTTAGATGCGTCCGGTCAGTTTCCGATGCGCGAAGTTCCACCAGTGTGGATGCCCGGTGATAATGCCGCTGTTCCTATTATTCCGCCGCATTTCCAGAGAGTATGGATACATCTCCCATGGAAACGATCGGAAGTGTTGCAGGTGAAGCAATCTTTGCCTGACCCTCGCAAAAATCCTGCAGGGTATTATAAAGAATTGTCGCAGCTTGTAGATGCTACGATAATGAATCTTGCTGATATCGACATGCTGTTCGGCAATGTCGTACCTCAACCGGTATGGGCTAAGATTCGTCAGGAGAATCATCCAAACGAATTAGGTGGTGATTGGGCTGCCATTGTAGCGGCGGATGGGTTGCAAACTGGTGGTGCTAAACCCGAACAGTTGATTGCTGCTCTCCCTCAGAGAATAATTACGCTAATGAAAACTCTTATGCCAGCTATGAGGGTGAACTGGGACAAATTGTCAGCTTGTAAACAGAAAAAGGACGAGAGTGTCTCTGATTTCTTTACGAGATTTGAGGAGGCATTCATCGATCATAGTGGTCAGGATATGGGTACTGAGGGTGGTCAGCGGTTGTTCGTGGACAAATTTGTCTCTAACTTATTGCCTGACTTGAGCAATAAATTAAAAAACTCTGAGAGTGCGTGGGCCGTTTCTACATCTGCTCAAATATTGGCTACGGCACAGTATTATGAGAACAGAGAAAAAGAGGAGAACGATCGCGCTGATAAAAAGACGAAAGAACTTAAAACTAAGGTGTTGTTGCAGCAAGCGTATCCTCCGCGTTCCAATCTGAATGCTTCGCAGCAAAATAGACCGCAGTCGCAATCAAATAGGTCACAACCTCGAAATGACTCCTCTTCCCAAAGATCTTCGTTAGGGTACAATCAGTGTGCCTATTGTAGACAGGAGGGTCATTTAAAATTCAACTGTCCCGTTCTAAACGATCGTAACAGTGGTAACTCATCTAGAGGAGGTCGTGGTGGTACTCAGCAGACATCACGTGGTAGAGGTCGTGGTGCTCAAAATGATCGTTCAGATAATTCATCAAATTCCGATAATTGTTTTGATCAACGTGGATCATCGCAAGGACGATCTGCGCAGTACAATGTGGACGATTATTATGTCGATCAGGGAACTGACGACAGCAATTACTAGGACAGCCATAGACAAGGAGAGGGAGTGGTATCAGTTCCGGTTGATCAGAGAGGGCCTTACGTCGCAGTTGCTACATCGGGCGTCGTTGAGCCTTTTCTGTTGGACACTGGTGCAGCGAAAAGTTCCATAATGCATTCGAAACTCCCTGGCGCACCTTTGTCTGGCTTAACAAATGTTTCCGTTGGATTCTCTGGCGCCCCGGTTAGCAATCCAGTTTCACGCCCTTTGCCCCTTACAATTGGGCCTTGTGAGCTGAAAGCTCCGTTGATTTTAACTACTGGTTGTGGTGAAAATCTTTTGGGCCTGGATTTGCTAAAACGTTTGTATGCGACTTTGTATTGTTCTCCTGCGGGTGTAAAGCTTACTTTAGGAGAGAGGGTTGTCTCTCCTATGTACTTGTCTCTCGATAAGCTTCCACCAGAATTGAGTTCTCTTCCTGCATCTTTGTGGGCAACAGGTCCCAACGACGTGGGCCTGCTTGACATCTCCCCTTATGTTGTTCAGCTGAAATATAATGTACGGTTGCCACGTATTACCCAGTATCGTATCTCTCTTGATGGTGAACGAGCACTGTTAGCGATCATCTATGATTTGATCGAGGAAGACGTTATCGAAGAAACACGGGGAAACGTGTGCAACAGCCCTGTACTGCCCATTCTAAAACGTACTGATCCTTCAAAACCACCTGTTTATCGTTTTGTTATCGATTTACGGGAGGTAAATAAAATTGTGATTCCTCAGTTTCCTGTTGTGCCTGACATCACGGCGCTGCTGACTCTGATTCCAGCTTCTGCTTCTTGGTTCTCTGTGATCGATTTGAAGAATGCGTTTTTCAGCATTCCAATTGCAGAAGAAAGCAGAGACCTTTTCGGTTTCTCTCTTGGTGGACGTAGCTTCCGGTTTAAACGCGCTCCTCAGGGCTACTGTGAGAGTCCATCGATTTACAGTCAAGCCTTGAATGGTCAACTGGATGCGTTTTCGTTGCCGGCTGGTGCGGCCTTAATCCAATATGTCGATGACTTATTGGTGGCTGCAGATACTCAGGACATTTGCAAAATTGCTACGGTATCGTTGCTGCAACATCTCTGTGATTTACATCACAAGGTGTCACCTTCTAAACTCCAGTATTGTTGTCAAGAAGTAACCTACCTAGGTCACTTATTGTCAAAGGAGGGAAGACGGTTGACCCCAGAGAGAATTGCAGCAATTGCGCGAATGACTGTGCCAACAACCCAAAGAGATGTGCGTGCCTTTCTAGGTATCACGTCATATTGCAGGCAATGGATTCCGAATTTTTCATTGCTAGCGAAACCATTGGTGGCTCTTACGTGCAAGGATGTTTCAACTCCTTTACCATGGACGGAAGAATGTCAGAAAAGTTTTTCTGAATTACGTGACTCATTGTGTTCGGCTCCTGTGTTAGGTACCCCTGACTACAGCAAGCAGTTTACACTATATGTTCACGAGAGGGAAGGTTGTGCTTTGAGTGTTTTAACGCAACCTTTTGGTGGTAAGCAACGTCCATGTGCATATTTTTCCTCGACCTTGGACCCGGTAGCTAGAGCATTGCCGAGTTGCTTGAGAGCAACAGCGGCAGCTGCGGTGTCCATCCGACAATCAGCAGGATTGGTCATGGATAATATGCTTACGGTGATGGTTCCGCATGCAGTCGACACTCTTTTGAATCGTACGAAAACTCAGCACTTGACGAGTGCGAGGTTGTCTGGATACGAGTTGACGCTATTGGCAAGTCACATTCAAATAAAACGTTGTAATGTTCTGAACCCGGCAACTTTGTTACCCATTAGCACAGAGTCAGATGAAATAGCAGCCCATGATTGCTATTTGAGGACTGAGGAGGAAACGAAAGGTCGAGTGGACCTTAAAAACACTCCTTTGGAAGATCCAGACGGAACTTTGTATGTGGATGGTTCATGTTTTAAATTGCCGAATGGTGATGTGACTACTGCGTATGCTGTTGTGACTTTGAATACTGTTGTGGAAACTGCGAGATTGAATCAGAACTCTGCTCAGGCTGCAGAGCTGATCGCTCTAACTAGAGCGTGTGTGTTGGCGAAAGGGAAACGTGTGAATGTGTTTACCGACAGCCAATATACGTTTGGCGTCGCTCATAATTTTGGACGGTTGTGGAGAGAGAGAGGTTTTATGACATCGCATGGTACGAAGATTCAGCATGGACAACTAGTGAATGATCTTTTGGATGCACTTACGTTGCCTAAGCAGGTAGCGATTGTTAAATGTAGTGCACATCGTAAGGTGACGGATGATGTTGGTCGTTGTAATGCCTTTGCGGATGAGATTTCTAAGGAGACTGCCCGGAACCTTAGCACTAGAATGTATGTGATGAGTTCGGTTAGGTGGCCTACAGAGACTAGTATGTGTGAGGACACTATTGAAAGTGTGAAAGCAATTCAGAATGAGGCCACCGAGACTGAAAAGACGAAGTGGAAAGAAAGTACGGGAAAGTTGGATGCGAATGGTTGTTGGGTTGATTTGTCGGAACATAAGAGATGGATGTTACCGGATGCGTATGTGCTAGCTGTTGTGACAATGGCACATGGGTTAGCACATATTAGCATGAAAGGTATTTGTAAGTTGCTGTCCCATGTGTGGAAGAATGATGGTATCACGAAATGTGCTGAACGGTTGGTTAAGAATTGTATGGTATGTATGTTGTACAATCCTGGTAAGGGAACCCCAACTCCTCCTGGACACTTTGCTCCCCCTTCATGTCCTTTTGAGGTGATCCAATTAGACTTCATCCATATGGAGAGATGCAACAACCTGAAATACGTTTTAGTTGTGGTTTGCGCGTTCTCCCGATGGATTGAAGCCTACCCTCTTAAAGACAATACTGCTCTGTCGACTGCGAAAATCCTACTGAAGGAATACTTTCCTCGGTACGGAATGCCTCGAATTGTATGGTTGGATAACGGAAGTGAGTTTGTGGGGAATGTAATGAAGAGTGTGTGTAAGGGCCTTGGAATTAATCAAAAATTCCATAGCGCCAATCATCCCCAGTCAGCTGGTTTGGTTGAAGGGTATAATGGCACCCTTAAACTGAAACTAGCGAAGATTCAGGCTACGACTGGTCTTTCGTGGCCTGATGCTTTACCCTTAGCTTTATTGTCAACTAGGGCAACCGTACACTCCCGAGTAGGGCTTAGTCCCTATGAAATAGTGTTCGGTCGTCCTGCGAATGTGTGGGGGGTCCCTAGACCTGCTGTGTTCTCCAGTCTTGAATACCCAATGTTGATTGACTATCTTCATGATCTGACTGCTAAACTGAGGTTAATTCACCAACAGGTTTACGAAGCATTGCCGACGCAGACGGAGGGTCCAGGCCACCAGCTCCAGCCCGGAGACTGGGTGGTAACCAGAAATTTTGCCCGCAAGAAGAACTTGGAACCCCGGTTTACTGGGCCCTACCAGGTCCTCCTTGCCACGAGAACTGCCGTTCGTCTAGAAGGCCGGAAAAATTGGGTGCATGCCACCCATACGAAGAAAGTTCCTATTCCTTTACCGGCAGACTCGTGGGTGAGGAGGGGCATTGCTTCAGCTGAATCCGAAGGATTGCCGGCGTTTGTACCTTTTAGCGACGCACAACCTGTCGGAGAATCCTCAGTGCAGCAGAAAGACACTGTTGAACATTTGTCATCAAAAGACTCGAGACCAGAACATTCGGCTGATCAACAGGACTTTGTTCTCTCATCGGATCCCTTGTTTGATGAACATACACGTCCTGGGAAAACTCGATACTTTTTGCGTTCCAGCACTAAGGACAAATAAAATATTCAGTTCTGTCCCTTGACAATTGCATTATCCCGTTTTCCACGATCAGTCTGAACACCCGTATCATTGTAATTATTTTTGTATATATATTGAGTTTCGTTCCATATGTATTTTTGCTTCCACAGCTGAGAGACATTTTTCGTATACATTGTGAATAAAGGCCGTAGGGCCGCGCGTGTACTTCCTTCTGGTTAGCAGGTCTTGACGCTAGGTTAAAGACCGTCGGTTCCTGGGAACTCCTAGGTATTGACTATTGCTACACAGAACGAAGTGCGTCAAGAAACGTTGCGGACGGTCGTAGGGGATGGCGTTTTCAAAGCTGATGGACTTGGAAGAAGCTCAGGCGCAAAGGTTCAAGCTACAACAACTTGTACCAAATGTTTTATGTTTCAAATGTTCGTATTGCTTTTGACTGTTTCTGCACTATTGGCGGGTGGGGTGTATTATATGATGTCGTACTTCTTACCTTCTGCCATACCTACTCCTACTTCTGACCCTAAACTTACCTCCACTGCATCCCCTCATTCTTTCCATATCCTACCTGAACACGAGCAGGCTAGACGTGCAGAATTTCGAAATAATTCCTTTATTCAGCTCCTTCATCAGCACCAGTTAGTGGTTAATACTACTAATTGTTGGGTGTGTGGATTGATGCCACATACCACGGATAAGGGAATTCCATATTTGGTCTTACCGTATAGTTCCCAGGGTTCAGCTCGAGCATTCCAAACAATGTTTCGAAGCGCACTAGATTCTTACCCCAGTCGAGAGCCACGTTCTCCCTACTTTGGCCTTGGCTCGTATCATAAGCCTTTGTCCATAGCGATAGAAGATTTAGATAGAGATATCTATGAGCCGTCGCTCATCCCAGAGGAGGAGGTACAAGCCTATAGGGTCCTGAGTAAGGTCGAGTATAGTGCGCTCACGAGTGAAAAACAGCTTAAAAGCTTGCCTCCGATATGGGTCGTACCCCACGTTGGTAATTTTTGTCTAATGGGTCGTGGCCGAAGATCGAAAGCCCGACTTGGAGAGAGTGCTTGCACCGAGAATTACATTCTGCCGATGGTCTCATCCCCTGTGTTTCTGGCTGCCAAGGGTACGTACTTTGTCTGCCATGATCGTGCGTATGCATGGTTGCCCTCTGACTTTATGGGCTCATGTTTTATCGCAAATCTGTTGCCTCCGACGTTCACTGTAGACGCAGACTATCACAAAACTAGAGTTGTGAGAGGCGTAATTAGCGAAGAGGACACCGCCGGTCAAGAGGCAGGAGACTTTTTCAAGGGTTTCCTCCCGTTCTGGGGGCCTATGGTTAATAGTAGGAACCTGAGACAGTTGACTCGAGTGGTAGAATCAACAGCTAATATTACCGCCAGTGCCCTTGGTAATATCACCACAGAACTTCAGGCGGATAGACTTATGACGTTACAAAACCGTATGGTTTTAGACGTGATCTTAGCAGATCGAGGTGGGGTATGTAAGGTGATCCATTCGAGCTGCTGTATTTTTATTCCAGATAATGCTCCGACCGTCTATCAAGCCATCTCAAAGTTGCATAAGATCTCTGAATCCATACACGTGGATTTAGGGGATTGGACGCTACTTGGGTGGTTTTGGGGCCTGATGTCGACTTGGGGTTGGAAGATTCTGATGATCATCGGAGTTGTTGTGGCATTCCTGTTCACGTGTTGCCTTTGTGTGCAGTGTGGTCCTGCCTTATGTGGCCTTTGTGTTACAACGTGTATAAGACAGCCACCTGTTACCAAGGGGACCCGGTTGGACAGAGCTATGTTACAGCAACACTTAGATGGTCTGATGAATATTGAGTATGATTCCGACTAGTGCTTGCCTACATGAGGGCAAAAGGAGCGTCTGAGGTTCCGTGACAATTGTAAGTGGTGTTTTTGACTCGCACGAATATGGTCGAGTCTGGTATCTACGAACCGCAAATGACGAGTTTAGTAAGTGTGTGCAGTTTCGCTGTGCTAACTTAAATCGTTTGTTTGTTACGTGGGTTTTTCATCTGTACCCATGGGTTCCATCTTAGATACAGCATCCATTTTGTTTCTTGCCCTCAAGTAGCCAGCGAACGAACCTTGTCCGTTTCGCGACCCTGGGATTCCCAAGACATCCGCGGAAGACACATGTTCTTTGAAAGTGTCTTTATGACAAGGGGGATGATACTGTAAGGCAGATGGCCCCGCTCAAGGCTCATCTTGCCGTGCCGGTCTATTGTCTCAGCCGTGCATCTCATTAAGCACGTCCCTTTGATGCCTGTAGCTCGTGTTTCCTGATACCTCCCCTTTTACACCCTTTTCGATCTCCCCACTGTTTCCATCTTCCTCTGCACCTGTTCTTGTTCCTTCTTCGATCTGTTTTACTGCCGATTGGTATGCACTAATGGTGGGAAGATGGGTTTTTACAGTTGGGAACCGCCAAATGTTTCCGCACTTATGCCCCGGACCTCGGATGTATCAAAGTGATCAAAGTGACCCCTCTCGGGGATAATTATGGGAACCGAGTTGTAAACCTTTGTGTACCATGCAACCTTATGGGAGACATTTGTATAAAAGGAGCGATCCACAGTACCAATTTGAAGCAGTCTCCTCGAACCTACATTCGTTGAACTTCCTGTGACTTCTGTGTTCCCTGCAGTAAATAAACCTTGAATCTTTGACGCCGAAGGAAGTGTCCCGTGTCTCTGTCATTCGTACGCCGGAGCAGGTTACCCACGAAGGTTTCAGGTGTTGTCCCCTGGCACCGCTGGGTCTTAAATAACCCAGTCCTTCAGTGTGGCCAGCAACATAGATGAGGGAATTTCTACTCTGTCAGGTGACACTGAGCTCACCCTGCCTGAATTCGCAGAGTATGATGACGAAGCCTTATTCTCATTCCTGGACCGTGATACCGAGCCCTGAAAATGAGACAACGAATCAATAACTTTCTTTTTCGTCCTTATTCACTTTTATTCCTGTGTGTCTGTCTTTCTTTGTTGTGCACAGTTAATATATTTCAAACTTTAATCAGATAATCACAAAAACAAGCCCATCAGCAGAACTGTCTTCACTGGTTTGCTAATTGATTTGAAGTTGCCGCAGTCTGCATTCCTCAGGTTCACAAGTTCAGAAGAACATGCTCCTCTATCCTCCTCCTTCAGACTCCTATTTCCATCAAACCAGAGGGCTGGTTTACGCCCAATGAAGAAAGACTCAGCACTTGTGGGGGTGTTGTTCTACCTCTTTGCAGGTGAGTTGACGGCTCTGGGACCATTGTTGGGAAGCTCTAATACCGGATAAAAGTGGTTTGGACCAAATCCGAGGCGCAATTTTTTAGTGTTTTTGCTGACTTGCTTGCCTTTGATGTGCTCTTAGGGGGGGGGTCCGTCTGTTTGTGGGTGAGTTTCGGGGTCTGGGAGCACTGCTGGGACACTCTAATCTTGATTGCATTTGCTTTTCAGGAAATCCGTGGTGGCAACCCCGACTTATGGCCTAGCTACGCAGCGCGTTTGGACCGAAAGCCGAGAAATATTGCAAGTATGAGATTTTGCTTTTGGCCTGTTTGGGGGTGTTATGCTTCTTGGCGGGTGGGTTGGCGGGTCTTGGGGCATTCATGGGAAGGTCTAATACCGGGTAGAAGTGGTTGGGACAAAATCCAGGCCGATTTTTTTTTGCTATTTCTGACATTTTGCACAATGTAGCGTTTTTGGGGGCCTGTTTGTGGGGCTTCCTGATGTTTGTGGGTGAGTTTCGTGGTCTGGGAGCACTGCTGGGACACTCTAATCTTGATTGCATTTGCTTTTCAGGAAATCCGTGGTGGCAACCCCGACTTATGGCCTAGCTACGCAGCACGTTTGGACCGAAGGCCGAGAAATATTGCAAGTATGAGATTTTGCTTTTGGCTTGTTTGGGGGTATTATGCTTCTTGGCGGGTGGGTTGGCGGGTCTTGGGGCATTCCTGGGAAGGTCTAATACCGGGTAGAAGTGGTTTGGACCAAATCCCAGGCGGAAATTTTTGTTTGTGTTTTTGAAGACTTGCTTGCCTTTGAGGTACTTTTAGGGGGGGTTCTGTCTGTTTGTGGGTGAGTTTCGTGGTCTGGGAGCACTGCTGGGACACTCTAATCTTGATTGCATTTGCTTTTCAGGAAATCCGTGGTGGCAACCCCGACTTATGGCCTAGCTACGCAGCGCGTTTGGACCGAAGGCCGAGAAATATTGCAAGTATGAGATTTTGCTTTTGGCCTGTTTGGGGGTGTTATGCTTCTTGGCGGGTGGCTCTTGGGGCATTCCTGGGAAGGTCTAATACCGGGTAGAAGTGGTTGGGACAAAATCCAGGCCGATTTTTTTTTGGCTATTTCTGAAATTTTGCTCAATGTAGCGTTTTCGGGGGCCTGTTTGGGGGGCTTCCTGGTGTTTGCGGGTGGGTTTCGGGGTCTGGGCGCACTGCTGGCTATATATACTTTACTTTGCAAGAGGTTTGAAGCAAATCCATGGTGGCAGAGGGGAGTTAGGGCCTAGCTGCAGAGCGCGCGCGGAGTGATTTGGGAAATTTGGGAAAAACTGACAAAGTCCCCATTTTTGTACTTTTGCTCTTTGGCTGTTTGGGGGTCTTCTACTCGTTTTCTCCTGGGTTGACGGCTCTGGGGCCATTGCTGGGAAGCTCTAATACCGGATAAAAGTGGTTTGGACCAAATCCCAGGCGGAAATTTTTTTGTGTTTTTGATGACTTGCTTGCCTTTGAGGTGCTTTTAGGGGGGGTTCCGTCTGTTTGTGAGTGAGTTTCGTGGTCTGGGAGCACTGCTGGGACACTCTAATCTTGATTGCATTTGCTTTTCAGGAAATCCGTGGTGGCAACCCCGACTTATGGCCTAGCTACGCAGCGCGTTTGGACCGAAGGCCGAGAAATATTGCAAGTATGAGATTTTGCTTTTGGCCTGTTTGGGGGTGTTATGCTTCTTGGCGGGTGGGTTGGCGGGTCTTGGGGCATTCCTGGGAAGGTCTAATACCGGGTAGAAGTGGTTGGGACAAAATCCAGGCCGATTTTTTTTTTGCTATTTTTGACATTTTGCTCAATGTAGCGTTTTCGGGGGCCTGTTTGTGGGGCTTCCGTCTGTTTGTGGGTGAGTTTCGGGGTCTGGGAGCACTGCTGGGACACTCTAATCTTGATTGCATTTGCTTTTCAGGAAATCCGTGGTGGCAACCCCGACTTATGGCCTAGCTACGCAGCACGTTTGGACCGAAGGCCGAGAAATATTGCAAGTATGAGATTTTGCTTTTGGCTTGTTTGGGGGTATTATGCTTCTTGGCGGGTGGGTTGGCGGGTCTTGGGGCATTCCTGGGAAGGTCTAATACCGGGTAGAAGTGGTTTGGACCAAATCCCAGGCGGAAATTTTTGTTTGTGTTTTTGAAGACTTGCTTGCCTTTGAGGTACTTTTAGGGGGGGTTCTGTCTGTTTGTGGGTGAGTTTCGTGGTCTGGGAGCACTGCTGGGACACTCTAATCTTGATTGCATTTGCTTTTCAGGAAATCCGTGGTGGCAACCCCGACTTATGGCCTAGCTACGCAGCGCGTTTGGACCGAAGGCCGAGAAATATTGCAAGTATGAGATTTTGCTTTTGGCCTGTTTGGGGGTGTTATGCTTCTTGGCGGGTGGCTCTTGGGGCATTCCTGGGAAGGTCTAATACCGGGTAGAAGTGGTTGGGACAAAATCCAGGCCGATTTTTTTTTGGCTATTTCTGAAATTTTGCTCAATGTAGCGTTTTCGGGGGCCTGTTTGGGGGGCTTCCTGGTGTTTGCGGGTGGGTTTCGGGGTCTGGGCGCACTGCTGGCTATATATACTTTACTTTGCAAGAGGTTTGAAGCAAATCCATGGTGGCAGAGGGGAGTTAGGGCCTAGCTGCAGAGCGCGCGCGGAGTGATTTGGGAAATTTGGGAAAAACTGACAAAGTCCCCATTTTTGTACTTTTGCTCTTTGGCTGTTTGGGGGTCTTCTACTCGTTTTCTCCTGGGTTGACGGCTCTGGGGCCATTGCTGGGAAGCTCTAATACCGGATAAAAGTGGTTTGGACCAAATCCCAGGCGGAAATTTTTTTGTGTTTTTGATGACTTGCTTGCCTTTGAGGTGCTTTTAGGGGGGGTTCCGTCTGTTTGTGAGTGAGTTTCGTGGTCTGGGAGCACTGCTGGGACACTCTAATCTTGATTGCATTTGCTTTTCAGGAAATCCGTGGTGGCAACCCCGACTTATGGCCTAGCTACGCAGCGCGTTTGGACCGAAGGCCGAGAAATATTGCAAGTATGAGATTTTGCTTTTGGCCTGTTTGGGGGTGTTATGCTTCTTGGCGGGTGGGTTGGCGGGTCTTGGGGCATTCCTGGGAAGGTCTAATACCGGGTAGAAGTGGTTGGGACAAAATCCAGGCCGATTTTTTTTGTTGCTATTTTTGACATTTTGCTCAATGTAGCGTTTTCGGGGGCCTGTTTGTGGGGCTTCCGTCTGTTTGTGGGTGAGTTTCGGGGTCTGGGAGCACTGCTGGGACACTCTAATCTTGATTGCATTTGCTTTTCAGGAAATCCGTGGTGGCAACCCCGACTTATGGATTAGCTACGCAGCGCGTTTGGACCGAAGGCCGAGAAATATTGCAAGTATGAGATTTTGCTTTTGGCCTGTTTGGGGGTGTTATGCTTTTTGGCGGGTGGGTTGGCGGGTCTTGGGGCATTCCTGGGAAGGAATAATACCGGGTAGAAGTGGTTGGGACAAAATCCAGGCCGATTTTTTTTGTGCTATTTCTGACATTTTGCTCAATTTAGCGTTTTCGGGGGCCTGTTTGTGGGGCTTCCGTCTGTTTGTGGGTGAGTTTCGGGGTCTGGGAGCACTGCTGGGACACTCTAATCTTGATTGCATTTGCTTTTTAGGAAATCCGTGGTGGCAACCCCGACTTATGGCCTAGCTACGCAGCGCGTTTGGACCGAAGGCCGAGAAATATTGCAAGTATGAGATTTTGCTTTTGGCCTGTTTGGGGGTGTTATGCTTCTTGGCGGGTGGGTTGGCGGGTCTTGGGGCATTCCTGGGAAGGTCTAATACCGGGTAGAAGTGGTTGGGACAAAATCCAGGCCGATTTTTTTTTAGCTATTTCTGACATTTTGCTCAATGTAGCGTTTTTGGGGGCCTGTTTGGGGGGCTTCCTGGTGTTTGTGGGTGGGTTTTGGGGTCTGGGCGCACTGCTGGCTATATATACTTTACTTTGCAAGAGGTTTGAAGCAAATCCATGGTGGCAGAGGGGAGTTAGGGCCTAGCTGCAGAGCGCGCATGGAGTGATTTGGGAAATTTGGGAAAAACTGACCAAGTCCCCATTTTTGTACTTTTGCTCTTTGGCTGTTTGGGGGTCTTCTACTCGTTTTCTCCTGGGTTGACGGCTCTGGGGCCATTGCCGGGAAGCTCTAATACCGGATAAAAGTGGTTTGGACCAAATCCCAGGCGGAATTTTTTTTGTGTTTTTGATGACTTGCTTGCTTTGAGGTGCTTTTAGGGGGGCTTCCGTCTGTTTGTGGGTGAGTTTCGTGGTCTGGGAGCACTGCTGGGACACTCTAATCTTGATTGCATTTGCTTTTCAGGAAATCCGCGGTGGCAACCCCGACTTATGGCCTAGCTACGCAGCGCGTTTGGACCGAAGGCCGAGAAATATTGCAAGTATGAGATTTTGCTTTTGGCCTGTTTGGGGGTGTTATGCTTCTTGGCGGGTGGGTTGGCGGGTCTTGGGGCATTCCTGGGAAGGTCTAATACCGGGTAGAAGTGGTTGGGACAAAATCCAGGCCGATTTTTTTTTGGCTATTTCTGACATTTTGCTCAATGTAGCGTTTTCGGGGGCCTGTTTGGGGGGCTTCCTGGTGTTTGTGGGTGGGTTTTGGGGTCTGGGCGCACTGCTGGCTATATATACTTTACTTTGCAAGAGGTTTGAAGCAAATCCATGGTGGCAGAGGAGAGTTAGGGCCTAGCTGCAGAGCGCGCACGGAGTGATTTGGGAAATTTGGGAAAAACTGACCAAGTCCCCATTTTTGTACTTTTGTTCTTTGGCTGTTTGGGGGTCTTCTACTCGTTTTCTCCTGGGTTGACGGCTCTGGGGCCATTGCTGGGAAGCTCTAATACCGGATAAAAGTGGTTTGGACCAAATCCCAGGCGGAATTTTTTTTGTGTTTTTGATGACTTGCTTGCTTTGAGGTGCTTTTAGGGGGGGTTCCGTCTGTTTGTGGGTGAGTTTCGTGGTCTGGGAGCACTGCTGGGACACTCTAATCTTGATTGCATTTGCTTTTCAGGAAATCCGTGGTGGCAACCCCGACTTATGGCCTAGCTACGCAGCGCGTTTGGACCGAAGGCCGAGAAATATTGCAAGTATGAGATTTTGCTTTTGGCCTGTTTGGGGGTGTTATGCTTCTTGGCGGGTGGGTTGGCGGGTCTTGGGGCATTCCTGGGAAGGTCTAATACCGGGTAGAAGTGGTTGGGACAAAATCCAGGCCGATTTTTTTTTGGCTATTTCTGACATTTTGCTCAATGTAGCGTTTTCGGGGGCCTGTTTGGGGGGCTTCCTGGTGTTTGTGGGTGGGTTTTGGGGTCTGGGCGCACTGCTGGCTATATATACTTTACTTTGCAAGAGGTTTGAAGCAAATCCATGGTGGCAGAGGGGAGTTAGGGCCTAGCTGCAGAGCGCGCGCGGAGTGATTTGGGAAATTTGGGAAAAACTGACAAAGTCCCCATTTTTGTACTTTTGCTCTTTGGCTGTTTGGGGGTCTTCTACTCGTTTTCTCCTGGGTTGACGGCTCTGGGGCCATTGCTGGGAAGCTCTAATACCGGATAAAAGTGGTTTGGACCAAATCCCAGGCGGAAATTTTTTTGTGTTTTTGATGACTTGCTTGCCTTTGAGGTGCTTTTAGGGGGGGTTCCGTCTGTTTGTGAGTGAGTTTCGTGGTCTGGGAGCACTGCTGGGACACTCTAATCTTGATTGCATTTGCTTTTCAGGAAATCCGTGGTGGCAACCCCGACTTATGGCCTAGCTACGCAGCGCGTTTGGACCGAAGGCCGAGAAATATTGCAAGTATGAGATTTTGCTTTTGGCCTGTTTGGGGGTGTTATGCTTCTTGGCGGGTGGGTTGGCGGGTCTTGGGGCATTCCTGGGAAGGTCTAATACCGGGTAGAAGTGGTTGGGACAAAATCCAGGCCGATTTTTTTTTTGCTATTTTTGACATTTTGCTCAATGTAGCGTTTTCGGGGGCCTGTTTGTGGGGCTTCCGTCTGTTTGTGGGTGAGTTTCGGGGTCTGGGAGCACTGCTGGGACACTCTAATCTTGATTGCATTTGCTTTTCAGGAAATCCGTGGTGGCAACCCCGACTTATGGCCTAGCTACGCAGCACGTTTGGACCGAAGGCCGAGAAATATTGCAAGTATGAGATTTTGCTTTTGGCTTGTTTGGGGGTATTATGCTTCTTGGCGGGTGGGTTGGCGGGTCTTGGGGCATTCCTGGGAAGGTCTAATACCGGGTAGAAGTGGTTTGGACCAAATCCCAGGCGGAAATTTTTGTTTGTGTTTTTGAAGACTTGCTTGCCTTTGAGGTACTTTTAGGGGGGGTTCTGTCTGTTTGTGGGTGAGTTTCGTGGTCTGGGAGCACTGCTGGGACACTCTAATCTTGATTGCATTTGCTTTTCAGGAAATCCGTGGTGGCAACCCCGACTTATGGCCTAGCTACGCAGCGCGTTTGGACCGAAGGCCGAGAAATATTGCAAGTATGAGATTTTGCTTTTGGCCTGTTTGGGGGTGTTATGCTTCTTGGCGGGTGGCTCTTGGGGCATTCCTGGGAAGGTCTAATACCGGGTAGAAGTGGTTGGGACAAAATCCAGGCCGATTTTTTTTTGGCTATTTCTGAAATTTTGCTCAATGTAGCGTTTTCGGGGGCCTGTTTGGGGGGCTTCCTGGTGTTTGCGGGTGGGTTTCGGGGTCTGGGCGCACTGCTGGCTATATATACTTTACTTTGCAAGAGGTTTGAAGCAAATCCATGGTGGCAGAGGGGAGTTAGGGCCTAGCTGCAGAGCGCGCGCGGAGTGATTTGGGAAATTTGGGAAAAACTGACAAAGTCCCCATTTTTGTACTTTTGCTCTTTGGCTGTTTGGGGGTCTTCTACTCGTTTTCTCCTGGGTTGACGGCTCTGGGGCCATTGCTGGGAAGCTCTAATACCGGATAAAAGTGGTTTGGACCAAATCCCAGGCGGAAATTTTTTTGTGTTTTTGATGACTTGCTTGCCTTTGAGGTGCTTTTAGGGGGGGTTCCGTCTGTTTGTGAGTGAGTTTCGTGGTCTGGGAGCACTGCTGGGACACTCTAATCTTGATTGCATTTGCTTTTCAGGAAATCCGTGGTGGCAACCCCGACTTATGGCCTAGCTACGCAGCGCGTTTGGACCGAAGGCCGAGAAATATTGCAAGTATGAGATTTTGCTTTTGGCCTGTTTGGGGGTGTTATGCTTCTTGGCGGGTGGGTTGGCGGGTCTTGGGGCATTCCTGGGAAGGTCTAATACCGGGTAGAAGTGGTTGGGACAAAATCCAGGCCGATTTTTTTTGTTGCTATTTTTGACATTTTGCTCAATGTAGCGTTTTCGGGGGCCTGTTTGTGGGGCTTCCGTCTGTTTGTGGGTGAGTTTCGGGGTCTGGGAGCACTGCTGGGACACTCTAATCTTGATTGCATTTGCTTTTCAGGAAATCCGTGGTGGCAACCCCGACTTATGGATTAGCTACGCAGCGCGTTTGGACCGAAGGCCGAGAAATATTGCAAGTATGAGATTTTGCTTTTGGCCTGTTTGGGGGTGTTATGCTTTTTGGCGGGTGGGTTGGCGGGTCTTGGGGCATTCCTGGGAAGGAATAATACCGGGTAGAAGTGGTTGGGACAAAATCCAGGCCGATTTTTTTTGTGCTATTTCTGACATTTTGCTCAATTTAGCGTTTTCGGGGGCCTGTTTGTGGGGCTTCCGTCTGTTTGTGGGTGAGTTTCGGGGTCTGGGAGCACTGCTGGGACACTCTAATCTTGATTGCATTTGCTTTTTAGGAAATCCGTGGTGGCAACCCCGACTTATGGCCTAGCTACGCAGCGCGTTTGGACCGAAGGCCGAGAAATATTGCAAGTATGAGATTTTGCTTTTGGCCTGTTTGGGGGTGTTATGCTTCTTGGCGGGTGGGTTGGCGGGTCTTGGGGCATTCCTGGGAAGGTCTAATACCGGGTAGAAGTGGTTGGGACAAAATCCAGGCCGATTTTTTTTTAGCTATTTCTGACATTTTGCTCAATGTAGCGTTTTTGGGGGCCTGTTTGGGGGGCTTCCTGGTGTTTGTGGGTGGGTTTTGGGGTCTGGGCGCACTGCTGGCTATATATACTTTACTTTGCAAGAGGTTTGAAGCAAATCCATGGTGGCAGAGGGGAGTTAGGGCCTAGCTGCAGAGCGCGCATGGAGTGATTTGGGAAATTTGGGAAAAACTGACCAAGTCCCCATTTTTGTACTTTTGCTCTTTGGCTGTTTGGGGGTCTTCTACTCGTTTTCTCCTGGGTTGACGGCTCTGGGGCCATTGCCGGGAAGCTCTAATACCGGATAAAAGTGGTTTGGACCAAATCCCAGGCGGAATTTTTTTTGTGTTTTTGATGACTTGCTTGCTTTGAGGTGCTTTTAGGGGGGCTTCCGTCTGTTTGTGGGTGAGTTTCGTGGTCTGGGAGCACTGCTGGGACACTCTAATCTTGATTGCATTTGCTTTTCAGGAAATCCGCGGTGGCAACCCCGACTTATGGCCTAGCTACGCAGCGCGTTTGGACCGAAGGCCGAGAAATATTGCAAGTATGAGATTTTGCTTTTGGCCTGTTTGGGGGTGTTATGCTTCTTGGCGGGTGGGTTGGCGGGTCTTGGGGCATTCCTGGGAAGGTCTAATACCGGGTAGAAGTGGTTGGGACAAAATCCAGGCCGATTTTTTTTTGGCTATTTCTGACATTTTGCTCAATGTAGCGTTTTCGGGGGCCTGTTTGGGGGGCTTCCTGGTGTTTGTGGGTGGGTTTTGGGGTCTGGGCGCACTGCTGGCTATATATACTTTACTTTGCAAGAGGTTTGAAGCAAATCCATGGTGGCAGAGGAGAGTTAGGGCCTAGCTGCAGAGCGCGCACGGAGTGATTTGGGAAATTTGGGAAAAACTGACCAAGTCCCCATTTTTGTACTTTTGTTCTTTGGCTGTTTGGGGGTCTTCTACTCGTTTTCTCCTGGGTTGACGGCTCTGGGGCCATTGCTGGGAAGCTCTAATACCGGATAAAAGTGGTTTGGACCAAATCCCAGGCGGAATTTTTTTTGTGTTTTTGATGACTTGCTTGCTTTGAGGTGCTTTTAGGGGGGGTTCCGTCTGTTTGTGGGTGAGTTTCGTGGTCTGGGAGCACTGCTGGGACACTCTAATCTTGATTGCATTTGCTTTTCAGGAAATCCGTGGTGGCAACCCCGACTTATGGCCTAGCTACGCAGCGCGTTTGGACCGAAGGCCGAGAAATATTGCAAGTATGAGATTTTGCTTTTGGCCTGTTTGGGGGTGTTATGCTTCTTGGCGGGTGGGTTGGCGGGTCTTGGGGCATTCCTGGGAAGGTCTAATACCGGGTAGAAGTGGTTGGGACAAAATCCAGGCCGATTTTTTTTGTTGCTATTTTTGACATTTTGCTCAATGTAGCGTTTTCGGGGGCCTGTTTGTGGGGCTTCCGTCTGTTTGTGGGTGAGTTTCGGGGTCTGGGAGCACTGCTGGGACACTCTAATCTTGATTGCATTTGCTTTTCAGGAAATCCGTGGTGGCAACCCCGACTTATGGATTAGCTACGCAGCGCGTTTGGACCGAAGGCCGAGAAATATTGCAAGTATGAGATTTTGCTTTTGGCCTGTTTGGGGGTGTTATGCTTTTTGGCGGGTGGGTTGGCGGGTCTTGGGGCATTCCTGGGAAGGAATAATACCGGGTAGAAGTGGTTGGGACAAAATCCAGGCCGATTTTTTTTGTGCTATTTCTGACATTTTGCTCAATTTAGCGTTTTCGGGGGCCTGTTTGTGGGGCTTCCGTCTGTTTGTGGGTGAGTTTCGGGGTCTGGGAGCACTGCTGGGACACTCTAATCTTGATTGCATTTGCTTTTTAGGAAATCCGTGGTGGCAACCCCGACTTATGGCCTAGCTACGCAGCGCGTTTGGACCGAAGGCCGAGAAATATTGCAAGTATGAGATTTTGCTTTTGGCCTGTTTGGGGGTGTTATGCTTCTTGGCGGGTGGGTTGGCGGGTCTTGGGGCATTCCTGGGAAGGTCTAATACCGGGTAGAAGTGGTTGGGACAAAATCCAGGCCGATTTTTTTTTAGCTATTTCTGACATTTTGCTCAATGTAGCGTTTTTGGGGGCCTGTTTGGGGGGCTTCCTGGTGTTTGTGGGTGGGTTTTGGGGTCTGGGCGCACTGCTGGCTATATATACTTTACTTTGCAAGAGGTTTGAAGCAAATCCATGGTGGCAGAGGGGAGTTAGGGCCTAGCTGCAGAGCGCGCATGGAGTGATTTGGGAAATTTGGGAAAAACTGACCAAGTCCCCATTTTTGTACTTTTGCTCTTTGGCTGTTTGGGGGTCTTCTACTCGTTTTCTCCTGGGTTGACGGCTCTGGGGCCATTGCCGGGAAGCTCTAATACCGGATAAAAGTGGTTTGGACCAAATCCCAGGCGGAATTTTTTTTGTGTTTTTGATGACTTGCTTGCTTTGAGGTGCTTTTAGGGGGGCTTCCGTCTGTTTGTGGGTGAGTTTCGTGGTCTGGGAGCACTGCTGGGACACTCTAATCTTGATTGCATTTGCTTTTCAGGAAATCCGCGGTGGCAACCCCGACTTATGGCCTAGCTACGCAGCGCGTTTGGACCGAAGGCCGAGAAATATTGCAAGTATGAGATTTTGCTTTTGGCCTGTTTGGGGGTGTTATGCTTCTTGGCGGGTGGGTTGGCGGGTCTTGGGGCATTCCTGGGAAGGTCTAATACCGGGTAGAAGTGGTTGGGACAAAATCCAGGCCGATTTTTTTTTGGCTATTTCTGACATTTTGCTCAATGTAGCGTTTTCGGGGGCCTGTTTGGGGGGCTTCCTGGTGTTTGTGGGTGGGTTTTGGGGTCTGGGCGCACTGCTGGCTATATATACTTTACTTTGCAAGAGGTTTGAAGCAAATCCATGGTGGCAGAGGAGAGTTAGGGCCTAGCTGCAGAGCGCGCACGGAGTGATTTGGGAAATTTGGGAAAAACTGACCAAGTCCCCATTTTTGTACTTTTGTTCTTTGGCTGTTTGGGGGTCTTCTACTCGTTTTCTCCTGGGTTGACGGCTCTGGGGCCATTGCTGGGAAGCTCTAATACCGGATAAAAGTGGTTTGGACCAAATCCCAGGCGGAATTTTTTTTGTGTTTTTGATGACTTGCTTGCTTTGAGGTGCTTTTAGGGGGGGTTCCGTCTGTTTGTGGGTGAGTTTCGTGGTCTGGGAGCACTGCTGGGACACTCTAATCTTGATTGCATTTGCTTTTCAGGAAATCCGTGGTGGCAACCCCGACTTATGGCCTAGCTACGCAGCGCGTTTGGACCGAAGGCCGAGAAATATTGCAAGTATGAGATTTTGCTTTTGGCCTGTTTGGGGGTGTTATGCTTCTTGGCGGGTGGGTTGGCGGGTCTTGGGGCATTCCTGGGAAGGTCTAATACCGGGTAGAAGTGGTTGGGACAAAATCCAGGCCGATTTTTTTTTGGCTATTTCTGACATTTTGCTCAATGTAGCGTTTTCGGGGGCCTGTTTGGGGGGCTTCCTGGTGTTTGTGGGTGGGTTTTGGGGTCTGGGCGCACTGCTGGCTATATATACTTTACTTTGCAAGAGGTTTGAAGCAAATCCATGGTGGCAGAGGGGAGTTAGGGCCTAGCTGCAGAGCGCGCACGGAGTGATTTTGGAAATTTGGGAAAAACTGACCAAGTCCCCATTTTTGTACTTTTGCTCTTTGGCTGTTTGGGGGTCTTCTACTCGTTTTCTCCTGGGTTGACGGCTCTGGGGCCATTGCTGGGAAGCTCTAATACCGGATAAAAGTGGTTTGGACCAAATCCCAGGCGGAATTTTTTTTGTGTTTTTGATGACTTGCTTGCTTTGAGGTGCTTTTAGGGGGGCTTCCGTCTGTTTGTGGGTGAGTTTCGTGGTCTGGGAGCACTGCTGGGACACTCTAATCTTGATTGCATTTGCTTTTCAGGAAATCCGTGGTGGCAACCCCGACTTATGGCCTAGCTACGCAGCGCGTTTGGACCGAAGGCCGAGAAATATTGCAAGTATGAGATTTTGCTTCTGGCCTGTTTGGGGGTGTTATGCTTCTTGGCGGGTGGGTTGGCGGGTCTTGGGGCATTCCTGGGAAGGTCTAATACCGGGTAGAAGTGGTTGGGACAAAATCCAGGCCGATTTTTTTTTTGGCTATTTCTGACATTTTGCTCAATGTAGCGTTTTCGGGGGCCTGTTTGGGGGGCTTCCTGGTGTTTGCGGGTGGGTTTCGGGGTCTGGGCGCACTGCTGGCTATATATACTTTACTTTGCAAGAGGTTTGAAGCAAATCCATGGTGGCAGAGGGGAGTTAGGGCCTAGCTGCAGAGCGCGCGCGGAGTGATTTGGGAAATTTGGGAAAAACTGACAAAGTCCCCATTTTTGTACTTTTGCTCTTTGGCTGTTTGGGGGTCTTCTACTCGTTTTCACCTGGGTTGACGGCTCTGGGGCCATTGCTGGGAAGCTCTAATACCGGATAAAAGTGGTTTGGACCAAATCCCAGGCGGAATTTTTTTTTTGTTTTTGATGACTTGCTTGCCTTTGAAGTGCTTTTAGGGGGGGTTCCGTCTGTTTGTGGGTGAGTTTCGTGGTCTGGGAGCACTGCTGGGACACTCTAATCTTGATTGCATTTGCTTTTCAGGAAATCCGTGGTGGCAACCCCGACTTATGGCCTAGCTACGCAGCGCGTTTGGGCCGAAGGCCGAGAAATATTGCAAGTATGAGATTTTGCTTTTGGCCTGTTTGGGGGTGTTATGCTTCTTGGCGGGTGGGTTGGCAGGTCTTGGGGCATTCCTGGGAAGGTCCAATACCGGGTAGAAGTGGTTGGGACAAAATCCAGGCCGATTTTTATTTTGCTATTTCTGACATTTTGCTCAATGTAGCGTTTTCGGGGGCCTGTTTGTGGGGCTTCCGTCTGTTTGTGGGTGAGTTTCGGGGTCTGGGAGCACTGCTGGGACACTCTAATCTTGATTGCATTTGCTTTTCAGAAAATCCGTGGTGGCAACCCCGACTTATGGCCTAGCTACGCAGCGCGTTTGGACCGAAGGCCGAGAAATATTGCAAGTATGAGATTTTGCTTTTGGCCTGTTTGGGGGTGTTATGCTTTTTGGCGGGTGGGTTGGCAGGTCTTGGGGCATTCCTGGGAAGGTCTTATACCGGGTAGAAGTGGTTGGGACAAAATCCAGGCCGATTTTTTTTTTGCTATTTCTGACATTTTGCTCAATGTAGCGTTTTCGGGGGCCTGTTTGTGGGGCTTCCGTCTCTTTGTGGGTGAGTTTTGGGGTCTGGGAGCACTGCTGGGACACTCTAATCTTGATTGTATTTGCTTTTCAGGAAATCCGTGGTGGCAACCCCGACTTATGGCCTAGCTACGCAGCGCGTTTGGACCGAAGGCCGAGAAATATTGCAAGTATGAGATTTTGCTTTTGGCCTGTTTGGGGGTATTATGCTTCTTGGCGGGTGGGTTGGCGGGTCTTGGGGCATTCCTGGGAAGGTCTAATACCGGGTAGAAGTGGTTGGGACAAAATCCCAGGCGGAATTTTTTTTGTGTTTTTGATGACTTGCTTGCCTTTGAGGTGCTTTTAGGGGGGTTCCGTCTGTTTGTGGGTGAGTTTCGTGGTCTGGGAGCACTGCTGGGACACTCTAATCTTGATTGCATTTGCTTTTCAGGAAATCCGTGGTGGCAACCCCGACTTATGGCCTAGCTACGCAGCGCGTTTGGACCGAAGGCCGAGAAATATTGCAAGTATGAGATTTTGCTTTTGGCCTGTTTGGGGGTGTTATGCTTCTTGGCAGGTGGGTTGGCGGGTCTTGGGGCATTCCTGGGAAGGTCTAATACCGGGTAGAAGTGGTTGGGACAAAATCCAGGCCGATTTTTTTTGGCTATTTCTGACATTTTGCTCAATGTAGCGTTTTCGGGGGCCTGTTTGGGGGGCTTCCTGGTGTTTGCAGGTGGGTTTCGGGGTCTGGGCGCACTCCTGGCTATATATACTTTACTTTGCAAGAGGTTTGAAGCAAATCCATGGTGGCAGAGGGGAGTTAGGGCCTAGCTGCAGAGCGCGCGCGGAGTGATTTGGGAAATTTGGGAAAAACTGACCAAGTCCCCATTTTTGTACTTTTGCTCTTTGGCTGTTTGGGGGTCTTCTACTCATTTTCTCCTGGGTTGACGGCTCTGGGGCCATTGCTGGGAAGCTCTAATACCGGATAAAAGTGGTTTGGATCAAATCCCAGGCGGAATTTTTTGTGTGTTTTTGATGACTTGCTTGCCTTTGAGGTGCTTTTAGGGGGGTTCCGTCTGTTTGTGGGTGAGTTTCGTGGTCTGGGAGCACTGCTGGGACACTCTAATCTTGATTGCACTTGCTTTTCAGGAAATCCGCGGTTGCAACCCCGACTTATGGCCTAGCTACGCAGCGCGTTTGGACCGAAGGCCGAGAAATATTGCAAGTATGAGATTTTGCTTTTGGCCTGTTTGGGGGTGTTATGCTTCTTGGCGGGTGGGTTGGCGGGTCTTGGGGCATTCCTGGGAAGGTCTAATACTGGGTAGAAGTGGTTGGGACAAAATCCAGGCCGATTTTTTTTTGGCTATTTCTGACATTTTGCTCAATGTAGCGTTTTCGGGGGCCTGTTTGGGGGGCTTCCTGGTGTTTGCGGGTGGGTTTCGGGGTCTGGGCGCACTGATGGCTATATATACTTTACTTTGCAAGAGGTTTGAAGCAAATCCATGGTGGCAGAGGGGAGTTAGGGCCTAGCTGCAGAGCGCGCGCGGAGTGATTTGGGAAATTTGGGAAAAACTGACAAAGTCCCCATTTTTGTACTTTTGCTCTTTGGCTGTTTGGGGGTCTTCTACTCGTTTTCTCCTGGGTTGACGGCTCTGGGGCCATTGCTGGGAAGCCAAGTCAAGTTTATTTTATTATGATAAAGGAACTCTTTATGAGGTCCACATAAAAGCAAAAATATACATACAAAACAAGAAGCGCATAAGATATCATTTAACAACAATAAAAGAAAACATCTTAATACAGGTCCAAAAAACATTTAAAAAAATTGTACAGTTTAAAACAAATCATTTCATTAGGTGGGTTAATCATGGCCGCCTTAAATGAAGAAGCTGATAAAATGTTGAGTTGGAGGCAAATTGGTCTTAACCATCTACGTCTGAAAGGCATCAGGGCAGGACAAACAAAAATAACATGATCTAAGTCCTGGTCGTACAATTGACAAAGATCACAGAGTGCCGAATGGCCATACCAACTGGCACAGAGAACCTTCAACGGAAGCAGATTTTGTCTTATTAAGTACACTAAGTGTCTAACGCCATGAGAGATGTTCCAGTACATATAAGGTTGAGCTTTCCGCAAAATACAAGACTCAATAACAGGAGTACAACCTTTTTTCAACAGTCGGGAATCTCTATCCTGACTAAACCCCAGTTCCCATGTGGCAGACTTCAAGATGGTTTTTAATTGATAAGAGGATAAAGAAAATAAAATCTCTTTATCCAATTTCAATTGTGCCACGGCAAATCTGAAATTTTTTACAATCAAGGAAAAGTCATTAAAGTTTCCCAGTAATTCATTCTTTATAAGATGCCTTAAGGTGTTAGACTCACTTTTAGATAAACCTACTACCCAACGTATAATACTGGCCAAACCTTGAACCCAGCTACTGCGTATACCAAGTTCCTGTCTCAGAGAAGCAGTCGAATTTGCTGTACCAACAGACATTAAACTACGCAAAATTTTCCCTTCCGCTGAGTTTAAAAAACTCCACTTTTTTAGATCAATTAACTCGATTCCGTATAACAGGGAGGCAGGAACTTTCGCTCTAAATACATCTAAAAGAATAGAAAAATGCCTTCTACCTGTGGCTTTATACAAGGAAACTAGGCTCTTTCCCTGTGAAATAGCCTTCCGAGAGTTATTGTCTATATGTGCTTTGTCACTTAGGTTAGTTGTGACAATTTTGCCAAGGAAGGTGTAGGATTTCACAATTTCCAATTTTTGACCCCCCACAACCCAAGGAAAGTTAGGGAATTTAGGTTTCTTCCTACCAGAGAAACACATCACTTTACTTTTTGCCGTGTATCAATAGGTAATGGTTTTCAGCGTATTCAGAAAGCGCTTGCAACCGATTGTTCAAGCCCTTCGGGGTGAGATCCAAAATCAAGATGTCATCTGCATACATAAGGCATGCAATTGGAACTCCACCCAAAGACGGGGCAATGCCGGCGCAGGCTGAGAGGGCAACGGGTAAATCAACTGTATAGAGGGAAAATAGCAAGGGAGCCAGAAGGCAACCTTGCTTCAACCCATTAGAAGTAGAAATTATTTTAGATAAACCACGTTCACCTCCCAGTAGAACTCTACACCAGGTATCTGAATAGAGGGCGCGAATTAACTTAATAAGAAAGGGGGGCATACCTAAATCAAATAACTTTCTCCACAGCAATATTCTATCCACTTTATCAAATGCGGTGGAGAAGTCAATAAAAGCGCCATATACCTGCCCACCACGGACTTTCACATATTTTTCCGTGATAACTTGTAATGCCGTCAAGTTATCTAGGGTTCCGTGATTTTGTCTGAAACCTGTTTGTTCAATGGGGAGGATTTTAGATTCAGTTACCCATTGGTTCATTAAAATAAGAATACATTTTGCGAAAACCTTACCAATGGCATCAAGTAAAGCGATTTGACGATAATTTTGTGGAAGATCTCTTGCCCCTTTTTTATATAAAGGAACAATGATACTTCCTTTCCAGGAGGGGGGGACTGTTCCACTGGAAAAGCAAAATTTAAACACTGGAAAGAGAATTTTGCTCCAAAGTTCACTCTGTTGTTTTAATACCGAGATTGGGACTTTATCTGGACCCATCGCACCAGAGGAGCGCATATTCTTAATAGCAAATTCAATTTCCTTTTCCGTTGGACAATCAAATACACGTGAGACATTATTAAATTCCACTTTATATACTTGTGAATTATTGTTACTGTACAAATTCTCGATGTATTGAACCCACGTCTGTTCCTCAATGGCAATAGGAGTGGGACTGGCTCTGGTACCACAACCCTTGCCGATTAAAGACCAGAAAGTCTTGGCTTGGCCGTTGTAAGAAGCTTCCCTCAGTTGTATCCAAAGAGCGTCTTCCTTGGTGCGTTTTAAACGGGCCTTAAGCCTAACTCTCCTTCTTTTTAAAATTGACAACTTGTGCTTAGCTTCTTGAGTAAAAAATAAAAATTGCCCCCTTATAACTTTATTTATTTCTATATTTATAGCCCGTAGGGGATGAGGGACTGCAAAAGATTGTTTCACACATAATTTCTTTTTCGCTATGGAAGTTACAGATTCTAAAAAATTAGCAAATCCCAACAGCTCTCTCCCTTCCCAGAGAGGTAAATTCTCGACAGTTAGATACAAAAAGGACACCAAACTTTCGAAGGAACGAGAATTCCAGAAACATTTCCCTGAGTTGGAGTCAAAATTCACCAAATCTGTATCCAAACTCCAGGAATCCACTTTCGGGAGACTGACGGAGACTGTAAGCATCAACGCATTATGGTCACTAAGGATAGACTCAATGACTTTCATATCTTTCAACTGGGAAAAAAAAGCATAATCTACCATAACAAAGTCAATAATAGATTTTCCCTTATTTGATTTATGCGTAAAGGCTGCTGGGGTGTCGGAAGGAAGCCTCCCATTTACTATTAAACAGTCAACTTTATGTAGACCTTCTAGAACAAGTTTGCCTCTTTTGTTAGTTTTAATTTTGGCAGGTAACTGAGCCGATGGTATATTCAGGGACTCTTCCCTTTGAATATTTCTAAACAAATCCAACCCACAATTGGATATATTGCAGTTCAAATCCCCAAACATTAATACATGAGGAGACGGGGAGGTGTCCATCGTTTTAGTTAAAAAAGAGAACAAAGTTTTTAGACCATCATTAAAGCAACAATTTGGGGGAATGTAGATATTTATCACAACCAGCGATCTATTAGGGCAATCCTCAAATACATCTTTTAAGGTTTTTGCTTGGAACAATTTCCCTGGATCGAGATAATGTGAATAATTCCATTGTAATCTATTTGATAACAAGCATGCTATTCCTCCCTTTGCATGGCCTCTTCTGGAGGTGGTTGCGCTGTTTTCCAAAACAAAGTAATCTTTTTCTAAAGCTAATCTACCTTCCACCCATGTTTCTTGCAAACAGATTATATCTGCCTTTTGGGAATGCAAGAAGCATCATTTCTCCTTATAATCTTTAAAACCTGCAGTGTTCCATGAGATGAGCTTCAGCTCTCTGTTAAAAATTTGGATGCGGTTTGGGGCAGAGAGCAGATTTACTCGCTAGAACTCCAGGTAACCAACTCCATTTAGACTGATCATCCTTCACCGTTTGTTTAAGAGGAGGATTTTTGTATGAAACTTGCCGTTCATTCCTAGACACAGATATTTTTAAGTCCTCCGATCTAAAACTAGACCAATCCGACAACAACACACCCGTATTGGAGGGAGATGATAATTTGGAAAGAGTACTTTGAGATCGTTTTTCCCCAAAGTATGGCATAACATCTATCCCTCTGACTTGTAATTCCTCGGCCCACTGTAGAATAAGGTTTGACACAACTTTAGATTGAAATTTCACCCTTGTGGATCTTGTAGATCTCCCTACCAAGGAGTTAAGAAGGAATACTACGTCCAAATCAGACGTTTGAATTAATTTTAAACTTTCAATCTCTTTGAAGCAGATAAGTAGGGCAGATCTATTTAGAATTAAATCGGGTTCAAATAAGGGAGAAAAATCAAGAAACAAAGTATCTACATTTATTTTTTCTTTAGGAGGAATGACTACAATTGAGGAAGGATCCTGGAAGGGTCTTGCTGAAGGATTGAGAGAGGAGAGGGAAGGATTAACAGAGGGAGAAGTAACCTTGGGTACAACTTGGAAGGGCCCTGCTGGAGGATTGCAATATGAAAGGAAAGGGTTGACAGAGGGAAAGGTAACCTTGGGGAGGAAAGGGTTAGTGAAACTTATGGGACCTAAACCTATAGACGGGAGTTCCCCTTTAGGGGAGACAATCATATCTTCTTCATGAGGGGTAGAAGACTGCTCAGCCTGAGGGAGATCTTCTAGTATTGGTTCCGCACTCTTATCAAATAGAAGTTTTCTCTGTCTTTTTTTAGAGAATCTTCGAATGGGTTTTCTCTTCTTTGTTCTGATCTTTTTTTGTTTAGGGGGAATCGATTTTTTTCAATCATTCCAGAATTTGCTTTAGGGATCTCCTCCTCTTTGTTTGACGGCAAGGAAAATATAGGAAAGAGAGAGGGAGTTTCAATTTTATGTATGAGTGGGGACGTTGATTCTACCTCTATTTTATCATTAATGGAAGCTATGCAATTAGCACCAGCCGAGACCGCTTTGGAAAACTTAGGGTCAACTGGAAGCGCTACTGGATTCGTTGCTTTTTGGCCTTCCGTCAAAAGAGGAGATTGAGCTGAATCCAGCACTGCTTGAGTACTGACACTAGACCATTCTTACTTGGGAAGCTCTAATACCAGATAAAAGTGGTTTGGACCAAATCCCAGGCGGAATTTTTTGTGTGTTTTTGATGACTTGCTTGCCTTTGAGGTGCTTTTAGGGGGGGTTCCATCTGTTTGTGGGTGAGTTACGTGGTCTGGGAGCACTGCTGGGACACTCTAATCTTGATTGCATTTGCTTTTCAGGAAATCCGTGGTGGCAACCCCGACTTATGGCCTAGCTACGCAGCGCGTTTGGACCGAAGGCCGAGAAATATTGCAAGTATGAGATTTTGCTTTTGGCCTGTTTGGGGGTGTTATGCTTCTTGGCAGGTGGGTTGGCGGGTCTTGGGGCATTCCTGGGAAGGTCTAATACCGGGTAGAAGTGGTTGGGAAGTGGTTGGGACTAAATCCAGGCCGATATTTCTTTGCTATTTCTGACATTTTGCTCAATGTAGCGTTTTCGGGGGCCTGTTTGTGGGGCTTCCGTCTGTTTGTGGGTGAGTTTCGGGGTCTGGGAGCACTGCTGGGACACTCTAATCTCGATTGCATTTGCTTTTCAGGAAATCCGTGGTGGCAACCCCGACTTATGGCCTAGCTACGCAGCGCGTTTGGACCGAAGGCCGAGAAATATTGCAAGTATGAAATTTTGCTTTTGGCCTGTTTGGGGGTGTTATGCTTCTTGGCGGGTGGGTTGGCGGGTCTTGGGGCATTCCTGGGAAGGTCTAATACCGGGTAGAAGTGGTTGGGACAAAATCCAGGCCGATTTTTTTTTTGCTATTTCTGACATTTTGCTCAATGTAGCGTTTTCAGGGGCCTGTTTGTGGGGCTTCCGTCTGTTTGTGGGTGAGTTTCGGGGTCTGGGAGCACTGCTGGGACACTCTAATCTTGATTGCATTTGCTTTTCAGGAAATCCGTGGTGGCAACCCCGACTTATGGCCTAGCTACGCAGCGCGTTTGGACCGAAGGCCGAGAAATATTGCAAGTATGAGATTTTGCTTTTGGCCTGTTTGGGGGTGTTATGCTTCTTGGCGGGTGGGTTGGCGGGTCTTGGGGCATTCCTGGGAAGGTCTAATACCGGGTAGAAGTGGTTGGGACAAAATCCAGGCCGATTTTTTTTTTGCTATTTCTGACATTTTGCTCAATGTAGCGTTTTCGGGGGCCTGTTTGTGGGTCTTCCGTCTGTTTGTGGGTGAGTTTTGGGGTCTGGGAGCACTGCTGGGACACTCTAATCTTGATTGCATTTGCTTTTCAGGAAATCCGTGGTGGCAACCCCGACTTATGGCCTAGCTACGCAGCGCGTTTGGACCGAAGGCCGAGAAATATTGCAAGTATGAGATTTTGCTTTTGGCCTGTTTCGGGGTATTATGCTTCTTGGCGGGTGGGTTGGCGGGTCTTGGGGCATTCCTGGGAAGGTCTAATACCGGGTAGAAGTGGTTGGGACAAAATCCAGGCCGATTTTTTTTGTTGCTATTTCTGACATTTTGCTCAATGTAGCGTTTTCGGGGGTCTGTTTGTGGGGCTTCCGTCTGTTTGTGGCTGAGTTTCGGGGTCTGGGAGCACTGCTGGGACACTCTAATCTTGATTGCATTTGCTTTTCAGGAAATCCGTGGTGGCAACCCCGACTTATGGCCTAGCTACGCAGCGCGTTTGGACCGAAGGCCGAGAAATATTGCAAGTATGAAATTTTGCTTTTGGCCTGTTTGGGGGTGTTATGCTTCTTGGCGGGTGGGTTGGCGGGTCTTGGGGCATTCCTGGGAAGGTCTAATACCGGGTAGAAGTGGTTGGGACAAAATCCTCGCGGAAAAGCCTTTTGGCACTTTTTGTAACTTAGGGTTCGTTAGGGTTAGCCCTAGCAGCAGGATTGGATGTGTTTCGGGGTGTTCTAGATTTTTGCAACTGAGTTCTGGGGTCTTAGAGCACTCGTGAGAATGTGTAATTTTGGTTGCAAGTCATTTGAAGAAAATCCATGGTGGGAAAGGGGGGATTTGGCATAGTTAAAGAAAGCCTTTGCCACTATTCTTAACTTAGGGTTCATTAGGGTTAGCAGTATTTCTATTGCATGTGTTTGGGTGGGGGGGTTTTCGAGTCTTGGAGCGATGCTGGCTATGGATACTTTTGCTTGGTTGCTTGCAAGTGGTTTGAATGCAATCCACGGTGGGTAAGGGGGTACTTGGGCCTACTTTTACTTTCAAAGTACGTTTTGTCACCAGTTTTCTGCTAGGCCTCGTTTTTTGAGATTTGATTGGGGGTCTTCTACATTTTTGCGACTGGCTTTAGTAAGGGTCTGGGACCGTGGGAGCACTGCTGGGAAGATCTAATTTTGTTCTAAAACACAGTTTTCAGTACACCTAGCTTGAGGGGAAAGATCCGCTACATTAATTTGCCCCTACTTATTTATTCTTCAAAAGGTGACTCAGACAGAGTACGCACTTTCAAAAATATTGTACTGTCTACTAGGAAAATCAAAGTGTGACTTTTTGCACTCCACAGCCTACATACCTTATATTTATTTATCAGTGGTGTTGTAATATTATATCACTTCCTGTTTTTCGTTGAATAATTACAGGCCGGGTTTCAGTCTCTGCAATGGGGAAAAAAGGATGGAGTCAGGCTTCACATTAGCGAGCCACAATTCAGCATCAGGCAGGCAGTGGACAGGGTGTCTTCTGGTCACCAACATTGATGGCGAAGCGTCAGGTGCAATGGAGGAGTGCCGCTAATGAGAGGATTTTTTTTCTGAATGCAATTTACTTACCAAATTCAACAGGACAACTACAACAACATACAGATACAGTATCCTTTGTCTTTTTCTCTGACTGTGACTGCATTTCTTGGATCTCTCTCTGCTTCTAAATTGATCCCTTAACACATCACTTAGTCCACTCCACTATCACATCTGCACCACACATAGTCATTTGTAAGTGCTCCTACGTAATTCGCAAGTCGCAGCACGCCCCAGCCCGTAGAGGACTGGGATGGCCCCAATGATGAAGCATGTCACCAAGGGGCAACCCTGGTGAGTGAGGGGACACCTAAAAAAAAAGCAATTTCTCCTTTTCTATCTACTATACCTTCCAGACCAACCCCATTGAGTGTTGTGAATGGATTTATAGGGACCAGCAAGGCTCTCAGGTATCTGGCTACAGAGACCTTATGTTGAATATAGTTATCAATATTTCCACACAGGCCCTGTACTGTCGCATTCTTTCTTCCACAGTTGTCGAAAGTACTACTTACTTTTCACTGACATGCATGCAGTAGTGCATGCACTTTCAAAGATTGATGGATAGGTTTGTACCCAAAGATTTGTTTATGTTCACAATTGTTTGTCCATGCTGTGCTATTTTTTCTTGTCTCCCAAAACCTTTCCCAAAAACCCCCGTACCCATCCATTTTTCAAATCCTAACCCTCTTCCCCCGGGCTGTGTGGTTTTCATTGATGTGTGACTAAATTACAGCAATAAATCCACACACTTGCTGGGGAGGATAAGGTGATAGCAACAGGCTGGTGAAGAAATCCGAGGATATATTCTTACTCTGATTGACAAAGACCCATGGCTAATGTCAAAGAACTTCAACCGAATTAGTTATACTTTAACATTTGTTAGGCTACAATGTGGCACTGTTCTAGTGTACTTCTGTCACCTGCTATATTCTCTATTGTACCGTTGTATTGCTCAGGAGGACAAACCAGATTTCATTTTCTTTTTTTTCATAGGCATGCAACTGCCACTGTGTCACACCACTAGTACCACCGCTATGAGGAAATTTTATCCGCCCAGGATTGCCAACCTTATTCGCTGTTTCCCGTGGAGCCAGCCCTGGGCCTAGCCCTACTTGCAAACAGAAATTACAGGTAAGATAGGCGTTTGGTTGGAGGTAGTATAATGGAGTATTAGGAGAGACGAGAGATTGGATTGACGCCGGTAGTACTACTAAAGTCCTAGGACTATTCAGGAAAACAAACTTACTGTTAAACCCCCACCCACCAGACTCAAAAGCAGTAAAAAACAGGTATGGTCAGATAAAGTTTCAAAAAGTATATTTTTATAGCCCTAACAAAAGAATCTCCCGCAAGACCCTCCCGAACCCCAACGATTGTCCTTCAAAAGTCCCCAAAAATCCCAACTCCCAATTCCCACCCCCCAAAAGTCTCTAAAAAAGGGGCAAGGGACACTATGGCAGGGTGCTGTTGGAATTAGCAGCCAGGGCATCATGCTCCTTGCGGAGGGTGGCAAGTTCGAAGCGGAGGCCCTCCACCACGTTCTTATAGTTATGGACCTCCTGCTCCAGGTAGGACAGTCTGAGGGATAAGCGGCGCCGGTGTGCCTTGCAAATCCTGTCAGGGGCAGCTGCTTTCTTTGCTGCTGGGCGGTGGCGTTTGGCTTTGGTAGCCCGGCTCCGTACCGCTGGAGCACTGCGCTGGCTGGCAGCCCGCACGGAGGAGGATGCAGCTGTCCCAGTGGACGTTGTTGTTGTACCAGACTGCGTCTCCTCCTCCTCCAGGGCCACCAGCCGCCGATATTCAGCGACAGTGGCATCCAGCCTCCGTTGCCGGGCCATTCGAGCCAGCTCCTTCCTCCTTGATGGTGTCTTGGATTTGGAAGGAGCAACTACATGAAAAAAGAAAGACATAGTCTGTAACCAATGCTCCTTAAGATTAACACAAAATGATTGAGCAGAAAGTTGTCACAGTACAAGTAGCAAATTGAAAGCACAGTACATAACTATTGAGGACAGTATCTATGTAACCTCCGACTTCTTCATCCTTGCTCTAACATTAGTGGGAGTTTCAGGAACAAATTCTACGAGCACTATGGACTTCCATTACAGTTGACTATGACAGTACACCACTCTTATTCTTCTTCTTCTCTCTTGTTTAGGAAAATTGGTACGTTATCTTACGCAAGCCGGCATAATGCCAGCGCAGTGAACTTGCACCCGAGAAAAACAGACGCACACCATGGTGAGTGAGACAGACTTGCGTTACTGTACCGGTCCAGTACATGCAGGTGGTGAAGCTCTTACTTTTCTATTACGGGTGGCACTGAGAATACTCTGTTAAAAGGGCTACTGCTTAATTAATTTAGCTTTCACCCTACAGTGCAAATGAGTATTAGAAAAGGAAAATGAAGAAGCTAAATTATCTGATTATCTATCACTTCACATGGGATGTATTTGATGACATATGGGATGACTTTAGGTGCTTTGCTTATTATTGAGTGAACCGTGATACCCCCACACATGAATGACATACTACTACTAAACTAAAGTTATTAAGAGAGGTAGGGAGTGTCCACCGTAATAACCGGATATATGCTGTGCTTGCAGTTGCAATACAAACTACTGCTACTATTCATGGTAGTATTTGGACAACGTTACAACTTCTTTTCCTTGCCTTTCCTACACTGGAACGGACGTGCGGGTGCGGTGTTACATGCTCTTCAAAGTAACACTTAGTTCATCCAGTGACCGTCTACTCTCTCTAGATACACATATGCTACCTAAGAGTCAGATAGTACCATGAATGATCCAGGCATCCATCCATTCAAAGTATATTGCACACATACAGTTTCTGTCTCACCCACCCAGGCTGTTCTCCTTCCACCCATCCTTGCTTCATCCTTCACCCAGCCATGCACCATACCATTTTCTTACCTTCCCAGCCACCTCGGGGACCAAGCAAACACTTATCATTCTTCTTTGCCAGTCATCATTACATTTCTAGTGCTTCCACACTTACTTACACCCTTCTTTCGCTTTTCGTTCATCCCATCCATCAAGTTCACCTCAGATCTGATTGGGATTCTTCTCGCCAAAAACTTCACAGCTAAGTCGAAGTACATTTAGAGGAGGCTACTACCTGCTTTTTTTATAATACACCCGTGCAGAAAGCACACTCTGCAGTCTTCAATCTCAATGACTAAGGAATGTATAGCTTACCTCTGCCCGCCACCACCGTGTGAACCCTCACAGGCATGTCCTTGTCCGGCACTTGCACCGCCTCCCCAGAGTTGTCCTCCTCGTCCAATGCCACCACCACCTCCGCGCTGGCCCCGTCTCCAGATGTTCCACCTACAAAGTACATTTAATAATGTTAGAATACACCACTCACTACTATATAATATTTGGTCTAGGAGGAAGAAAGAAATGTGAAAAAACAGTATACAATTTAATAATTTATGACTGTGTACTCTAGAGTAAAAATGTCCCTTTTCCAGGGAAGGCTGTTGTCTTGCTGCACTTTTTGGCACAACTGATGAATGTTTGCTTTTTACTTTTTAACACGCACCACTTTTTCTCCTAACAGACAGAACCTTGACTTTTAAGAACACGAGCAGGATCAAGTTCAAACCAGGTGAGAGCTCGGCTCGACCACAAGAAATGTGTCCAATTAATCGTCAGCACTAAGCACTTTTCCATTTTCAGTTACACGTTCACTTTTATGACAAACTTGAATTTAATAAATGTGTTTACTTTTAATAAAGCTTTTAAACATAAATAGACTCTGTGGTTTTTGGTCCTCCAGACTAGAGTGGATGAGCTAAAGGTTTTCGAATTTTTGCAAGCATGAGTCCGTGCCTCTGCCATCGGTGACTTTGGGAGCTAAATGACTCTGCCACACTATCTAGTCAGTAAGGAGATTGGGGGTTCAACTACAAAGTCTGTTATCACTGAGGTATGTGGAAAGTCTAACAGTTACAGCACCTATTATAATTGATAAGCTAAGCGATGCATTATTTAGTGTCCATAGTTCTGTTTGTGCAGATTTGTCCCTGCAACAGTAGTAGAATGGATTGTCCTCCTATCCAAACCAAAAATAAAGTAGTAACTTATTCTTTCTTGGTGGTCATTCAACTTTTTATTGTTGGCAATGGTCAAAGCATAAACATTTAGAATACTTGAAAAGACATTATGGACAATCCCAGAGGACTGCACTCAGTGCATAGAGCTATTGCTGACTAGAATGGGAGTCCAATGGAAATGCCAAATGTGCAATCTTAGTTAGCTACACAGACAGACTAATAAGAATAATCTAGTAATACCACACAGAGTCATAGTTGAGGCAGGATAAGAATTTAGATCCTGTCTACAAGAAGATCAAGGACGATTTAGAAAAAATCGAATGAGGAACGCTAGGAAAAAATAAGTACTCTATATTAAAATTAAAACTTACTGGGGCCAGCAAAGGAGCCCTCGCCTGCCCGGTCCTGGCCTGCATCGTCAACAGCACCCTCCTCCTCCTCCTCCTGTGTCCTCCTCTTGCCCCTGGGGGAAGCTGATGTACAACATGAAAGAAAGAAAAACAGAAAACATGGATGATATTTCTCAACCAAATCAAACATTTCAAAAGAACTAACAAAGTAACAAAATATTTTTGCGAAATAACAAATAGGGAACGACTCCACGGGATATATTATTGACCAATCTCATGTGGTCGACTACGTCATTACTTTAGTATTGCTTGATTTGCGGACCGTCGAATTGGCAACAACCCTATGTAACTCACTAAACAAAGTACTAAAAAGGTTTGCCTAGGATTGGCAGGCAGCAGTCCGCAGCACGCAAAGTGACAGCCAAAGTCCATCGTGATTGAAGATCAGCGACAACACTAAAGTTTCCTACTACATTAACCAGTCATTAAAATACTCAAACTATTAATCCACCACCACTATTTCTTCTTATCGCCATGTGTACAAAGGAAGGACTGGACTTGAGTCTGTAGGGGCTGATTTAGAAGGCCCTTGCGGCTCTTTTGCTCCATTGTTGCGTGACTTTTGTGACGCAGCGACAGCACAAAAGAGGCGCAATGGTGCGGCGTATATTAACAACGTGACGCATATGGGAGATGCATCACGTTGTAAAGCCCTGAGCCAATAGGGGGCGTTCTGGCGCAAGGGATGGCGTTCCTGCGCAGGAACGCATCCTAAAAGTGGCTGAGGGAAATCTACAAGATTTCAATCAGTCACTTTGAGGACAATGATGTGTGACTCAAACCCTGCGCCTGCTTGAAGCACACGTACGGCTTGACGCAGCATTGGGGAGATAGGGCACCCCAGAGCATTGATGGAGCTGCACCATCGTTGCGACGCAACTCCAGCAATGCGCCGCCTTTACGGCACAGATGCGTAACGCTTTGGTGACGTTTTGGGCCCATGGTGCGCCGCATTGTAAATACGGCGCACCATGGGTGATGGTGGCGTGACGCACAATTACTGGCGCATCCCTGCTACTTTGCAGGGATGCGCCGGTAATTAAAAATCTGAACCTTAGTGTGTAGCATTACGCAGTTCTTTCAACTACACTCATACATAATTTCACAGGCCAATGAAATGAACACAAAATCTAAAACAAATAAGCATAGTAGCAACACTACTGAGAAGAAGGAAAGCAGTGTACCTGAAATGCACAGAAGATTTTGAAATATAATTTACCTACAATGTAATGAGCAGCATTATTGCTCTTGGAAAAAAACAAAAATTTGCAATATAATAACACAGCAGGAGAAAACATAGTAGTAAAGACATAGCTACTACTACTCACCAAGCCCGGGGATCTTAAGGCCAAGGAGGTCGAGCAGATCTCGCTCACGGGTCAGGACATCCGTCCAGCGGTGGGGGGCCTGGTTGTAGGTGCGCCAGACCCGAGAGTGGTGGTAAATGGCCTGGCACACCTTCTCCCACCGCTTCCGGCGCTCCCGGGCCCCGTACCCGGCACTGATCTTGCCACCTCCCATGATGGTCCTGGGGAGGCGGTGCTGAACATAAAAAACGAGTTGGGCCACCTCCTCTGGGGTAAAGATCTCCCGTGGCATCACTAGCACCCCCCTCAAACGCCCGCACAGGAGCCGGACACGGGGTGCGGGACCCTTCCCCTTCTCGGGATGCTTCCCGGCTCCCTTCACCATGGTCTGGGCGGAAAGGAATAAAGAAAATAGAATAGGGAAGAGAAGAAAAGAAAAGAGTTTACAAAAGTAGTTTAAAATTAACCAAATGTAGCAGTAAACACAAAAATATAGGGCTAGAAAAATAGAGGGATAGATAATAAGTAAAATAGATCAAAAAAAACTTCAAACAAGCAAAGGATGGCAGAGAGTGACAGAGGATACAAAGACCATGCCCAGAACAATAGCAATGAATGAGAAACAAGATGGCCGTGCCCGTTCACGACCGCGCGGGTAAGTTCGCGCAAGAGATTCCCTGCGAACACGCGCGAAACTGTACTGGCAAGCCGCAGACTTTGCAAGATTACACTTCGCGCCCGGAAACGGAAATACGTCAGGCAAACAAGATGGCTGCGCCCTTGAACAACCGCGAGGGTAACTTCGCGCCTTGCGCTACGAGCGGCTCGCAAAAACGCACAAAACCTTGCCAACTAACACGCCGCAAAAAAACAAATTGCATATTCGCACGAATTTGCGGCTTCCGAATCCGATCTCGCGAGTGTTCGCGCCCCGCGAAATTGCAGAAAAACGAGTTTTTCAAAACTGAAAGCACTCGGCAGGGGCAAGAGTACAAACTCATCATTAGTAACAATTCCCGGTAGTGCTTCCTGACTGGGGCCCCTCCAGAATTCAGTTGCTAGTTGCAACAATTGTATGACCCTGCTCTGACCCTCACAGCAGGCTCAAAGAATAGCTACAAGTAGGCCACAAAGGTCCTGGGGAAAAAAAATGCACTGCAACAGAAAGCAAAATTACAGATAAGGAAGCAGGTGCCAGACTGGAATTTTAAAACAGTGACACATTAATAAACTAACCCCAGGGCTGGTGTGCTTGCTTTTCCCCCCCATAATCTACAGTAATGATGAACCAGAGGGTGGCATTGATGTAACAGAGGGTTACAGTGGTGAAACAGAGGGTGCTGGGAACCTGTGATGATGAACCAGACGTAGAAACAACATAATTCGCGACCGTTGCGCGCCGAAATGTAAGTTCGCAATTGCAAACTGGTACAAAACCCTCGCGAACTGGCAGAAATCCTTGCGAACACAAAAAAAAAAATCTGCAAATTCGCAAGAATTCGCGAATTTTGCGGATTGCGAGTTCGCAAATCCGCAAAATTCGCGAACGCGAGATTCGCAAAATTCGCCATACTTATTCCTAACCCCTGCAGTGGATTATCACATCAGGCTGTGACACAAAGTTTGACTAATGGAGTAGGTAAGAGAATGTGTTGCTACATTTTTTTTCTTTTTGAAATCTGCACAGGCCCAGCAGGACACATACTTCGTGTGTGCTTCATTTAAAGGGTTTTTATCTTGATCATGGCCGGTGCAGGACAACAATAAGACATTACAAAATGCCCAGATAACGCTGGTGATTAATGATCATTCTGGAGAGCAATAAATTGTCTGTTAGTAGTTTTTAAATGCAGATGAACTGTATTGTATCTGGATAGCTCAGTGGGTTACTGCGTTTGTCACAGAGACTCATGTGTTACTTGCAGTTCAGAAGTTACAATCCTAACATAGGACAGTAACCAATGAACTGTCATCAAAGAGCTGCATACAAACATGAATGGTATAGTTAGTACTTCACATTTTTTGTTTTGTGATATAGTTAGAACTTCCCCAGTCTTTCATTATTCTAATGTTGCTAAAATGAGTACAGATATACATTTTTATCAGTAAAGCTGACCCCCATGGAATACTCTTTAAATCCTAAGGTTTTGTTTCCCCAGACCAAACCCTCTTAAAATATCCCACCCACCAGTATGGATGACAGTGATTCATACACCTTGTAATCCTCATTGGTTTATGTGACATTCCCTATAGACTGATTTACATACTTGATTCATTGTCTCTGTATAATGTGTGTGTGGTGTAAAGTACTGACACACACTACACTGATAGGAGTAGCACTATACAACAAATGAAATGCATATGAGAGAGGGGCTACATAAAGATGAGTGGCACAGGTGGAGGGTGGCAGTGAAGGAATCCGAGGAGGAGGTAGTGGGAGGGGCTATGGAGCGATGAGGGAAACTGTTGGAGGGTGGCAGTGAGGGAGTCTGAGGAGGAGGTCATGGGGAGGAGTTGCTACGGAGAGATGAAGGGCACTTGTGGAGGGTGGCAGTGAGGGAATCCGAGGAAGAGGTCATGGGGTGGAGGGGGAGAGATGAGGGGCACTGGTGGAGGGTGGTAGTGAGGGAGTCAGACGATGAGGTCATGAGTGGGAGGGGCTACAGAGGGGCTACAGAGAGATAAGGGGTACTGGTCTCCAAGGACGCGGTCACGAGGGGGAGGGGCTATGGGGCTATGAGGGGCACTTGTGGCGTGAGGCAGTGAGGAAATCTGAGGAGGAGGTCAATAGGGGTGTCATGGAGGGATGAGGGGCATTTCGGAAGGTGGTAGTAAAGGTATTTAAGGAGAAAGAGGTTATTGGTGTGGCGCCAAATAAGACATTCCCATCAGCGATAAAGGCGGGCCTGTAATCGCCTTTCTGTTTTTGTTTATTTAATTAGCAGTCAGGTCATAAGGGCTAATGTAGAACATACTTTAAAGAGTGTGCTAATTACATTTACTGCTATATTCAATGTTTTAAGTTTGAAGGTGATTTTTCTAATGTTTTTACCGGGCAAAATGAAAGTGGAGCACAATGGTGCCTGATATGGGTCTGGGGCCCGAGGTCAGCTGTGACATAATGTGCACTGGAGAGGAGTAGTGGATATTCAAGCCTGTAAGGGAGTGTGTTGCAGAGTCTGGGGTCAGGTTGAGGTAGTAACGAAGAGGGATTCTCCCTGAAGGCTCGCACAGAGGGAGCCCGAGAAGTGTCACTTGCCTGATACTCCCACCTCAGAAATCTCCTCTTCCCATCAAAGGAACATTACATGGAAAAAACACTTTTTGAGAGTGATAATATTTAGAAAGAGATTTGGAAAAGAGTGCGTTTTACTGGGCCTTGCAAAACTAAGAAGAGACAAAGGAGGGCCCTGAAGGAGGCCTGCCCAGAAATATATGCAACAAATCGAGCCCGCAGTGGCCCACCCAAATGCACCCTTGGCCCATCCCAATAAAAATTCCTGGAGCCGGGCCTGACTGGGAAACCCAACACTGTGGTAATTAAGCCGGTGTCAGGAACGTGCGTAACGTACAGGCTGGGAGCGCCGTACCAATTCTAGCAATCGAACACAGAGCCTCGGAGCGAGATGCCTAAGTATTCGAGTGACTCAAGGAAAATTCCCATGAGTCTGGATGCCTGGGTATCTATAGCCTAGTGCCTATATAGGGTCTACATATATCCTATATTCCATATGCAAAATCATAAACTTGACAGTCATATTACAACCTAGTTCTACATAATTGAACTATGGAACAATGCCTTCGGATGTGCTTGAACAATCAGGGAACAATAATATGCAATTTATACAACATACATATTATGAAGGCGATGTAAGTGATGCGTTACAGTTATGTAAATAACAACAGAGGAAAACAAACGGGGCACAACTATGTCGCTAATCTATTAATGGTAAAACAATGCCCTTGGATGTGCCTAAACACTCGGGGAACAATAATATGCAATTATACATCATACATATTATGTAAGCGATGCGTTACAGTTCTGTAAATATCAACAGAGGAATACACACGGGGCACAACTATATAGCTAATATAGTAATGGTAAAACAATCGGGGCACCGTGAAAAGCAACTATACAACATACCTAATATGTAAGTGATACGATCAGTTCTGCAACCATAGACGGAAGAATTAGGGCACAACTCTACAGCTAATATAGTAATGGTAAAGCATACATCCCGTGTAAGCAATGCGTGCATCATTCAGTCTCGAAGGTTTAATATTATATTGAATATAGTATCAGGCAGTATACTATAAAGATCAAGACATATTTACAATGATTGAGACAATGCAACAGTGTTATAATATAAAATCACATATTTACAAATGTATGTACAATAGAGACACATTAGTCAATGTGTATTCCAAAGTTTCACTATATACACCATAATCCTGTATATATTGGGCACTTGTATAGTACTGAGCACTCAAGTCACAGAGTCACTCCATTGTTATGTAAATATCTCATGTTAACTGTCTACGTTTACTCAACTTATTCACTATGGTGATATACTGAATTAAATAATTCTGATAATCCTATAAAATAACTATATCAAGCATCTACGCTTTGTCTCCAATTCCTTCACAGGATACGTTTTATCCATAGGCGTGGTTCATTGGTTTCAACCTTTTTATTTTTGCACTAGCAGCAATATTAAGTAACGTATTTCCTACCCGACAGAACCACTTGTTGTTTAATTGATACTTACCCAGGTTCTGAGGGACACAGGGTTACCCCATTTATGTTAAACCACTTGCCTGTGGTGGCACAAGACCAACATGTGTGCAATCTATGGCACCAACAACATGGGGGATGTGCCCAAGGGGATAGAAGTCTCCCTTCACAGCTGGCAATTCAGCACCCCTGGGGAAATGGATATATCTGTCCTTGTATATCATCATGGCAGACAGAACATCACTCAGCACCATGCTGAACATCAGTTGAGACATCCCACCAGCGCTGGCCACTGTCTCCTGGAACGATTCAGTGGCAAAAAAATTAAGGGCTGCCATCACTTTATAAGTTGGGGTGAAAGCTGTTGGATATGTCCAGCGAGGCTGCAGGTGGGGCTCCAACATATCACAAAGGGTCTTCAGGGTGGCTCTATCTAGACGGAATTTGCGAATGATCGCCACATCCTCCATGTCATCCAGCAGTGTCAAGTGACAAATCAGATTTGGTCTCCTCCTAGTTGAGATGAAAGTGGACACATGTCAATGAAATCCATCATGGGATGGCCACAGCATATCACGTTCTGGATGACACTGAAAAAACAAAGACTGACTTGATAATTCAGTGACACACCAGGTTACATGGGTGGACGTTTGAGCCACACAAAGAGCACACCTCTCTTTTTAAAATACACAAGTGCCTCAAACACCACATAGGTCAATGTGAATGCACATAGTGATATGGCCACATTTCACATGTGCACGCCTGGGAGCGTGGCATCCAGCAATGTGTAACAAATCAACACCACTGTTTCATACTTAGCTGCTGTACCTGTCACACCTCAATGTATCATTCAAACTTGGCACATATCCACAACACAATGACCACAGTTGGTGGTGAACTGATAATTGTGTGTATGAGCAGATAGAAAAGCACAAGTAAATAACTACATTATACAGTGAGACAAGCCTTGCCGAGGTCATCACTGCACCTCAACACATTGATACGTGTACACATTCTAGAGTCCACTACAACACGGTCCTGCCTCATCAACCATATAATTAATTTGTGACATGTTAGGGACTACAGACCAATGTACGTCACACATACACAACCATAGCATGTGTAGGCACCAGTAGAGTCAAAGGAACATTGGCATTGTGTGCACAATGATGTGCCCTTCACCATGTTGCCACTGTGCACTGTTGAAGTGTGCCCGATGGCCATTGCCATTGTATGTCCCCAAAATTACGGTAACTACTGCCCGGTCCCAGCGGTGTGTCACTGGCACCCCCCCTGACACAGGTGCGATAGTCATTGGCATGGAGACATGCCCAAATGGTGGTTGGCATGCTCCGCCACCCAAATCGCGGTGCCTCATGTCATTGTATGCAAAAAGAACAATTGATGTACAGAATGCAGAACAATGTCATACATTCACCCCAGTACAGAGATCTGGGCCTAAATCCATCGTTTTTTTCCTCACCATGCCATTCCAGTTTGGAACCAGCCATATGCAAATCAGTCTTGACCCTGCACCCAATGGGAACAGTCCAGCCCGAACTGACAGACGTGTTGGGATACCCTCAAGGACCCCGTCCTTACCGAGCAGACTGATGGCATCGACCCTTTTTCTCCAGAGCAGACAGTTGGCATCAACACTTTTCTCCCCTCCAGCTCCCGGAGTCAGAGGTGTGTCTACCCGGGGGAGAGCTGACCTGTGACACCTACCACTGGCCCTTTAAGGATACACTGCAGGAAGACAAGAGCCTCGCCCCTTGGAGGTCGGAGTACGGGGCATCATCCTTTGAAAAGCAACCTCTGTCCAATGAAGCTTGGTTCCAGAGCTGGAAGGCGGAAGAAGGAGGAGCGTTCCAGATCCCCGAGAGCGATGAACTTCGAGAAGAGGCGGAAACCGCATCCGGAGGCATGATCGAGAGACCGGAGGAGAAGCCGTGAGGCCAACGACCCTATTCTGCTCCCAGACACGCTCCTGGAGGAACGTGGCTAGAGCAAGTGCGTGCCCGATTCCTGGGGCCCGGGAGGTCGGAGCTACGTTACAGGGAGGCGGGAGGGAACAGGGAACCTAGCCGGTGAGACAGTTATCGGTGCTCTATACGCACTGCGTAATACCTCCTATTCGTAGTGACGGTCCCTATCCCTGCACTCCCAAAGTAACCTGGCCGTGTTGCCTTCCATCACTCCTTTTCCCTGTTACTGCCTCGCCATCGAAGCACTGACTAAGTGCCTCTCTACTCTTTTCTTTCCCCATTTATGCACAGGAGCTTCTACCTGCCTGGTCCAGTAAGACGCCAAGGAGGGAGACGACTATCCCCCTGAAGACGACGTTGCAAGAACTTCTACGGAAATCCTGTACTTTTTGTTATTTAGTAAATCACTTCTGAATCAAACACACCCAGTCTCAAGTCTATACCTACCCAGGGTGACAGACCGGTTTCGGGCTTTCAGCCCTCATCAGCCAGGATAGCTTGACTCCAGTGGCATGGAGAGCACGGGATTCACGTCTGAGCATACCCATCCCATCCGGGGTGACAAATGCAAAAAGAACAATTGATGGACAGAATGCAGAACAATGTAATACATTCACCCCAGTGCAGAGATCTGTTCTTAAATCCATCGTTTTTTTGCTCACCATGCCATTCCAGTTTGGACCCAGCCATATGCAAATCAGTCTTGACCCTGCACCCAATGGGAACAGTCCAGCCTGAACTGCCAGCTATCCTGGTTGATGAGGGCTAAACGCCCAAAACAGGTCCTAGTATGCTTGTTTCCAGTCTAGGGAGGACCTGGCTTAAAATATCCTGGCTGATAACGGCTGATGGTCCGAAACCGGTCCTAGGATGCTTGTTTCCAGTCCAGAGAGGACCTGGCTTGACAGTTTGGGCTGAACTGTTCCCATGGGGCACAGGGTCAAGACTGATTTGCATATGGCTGGGTTCAAACTGGAATGGCATGGTGAGCAAAAAAAAATTGATTTAGGCCCAGATCTCTCTACTGGGGTGAATGTATGACATTGTTCTGCATTCTGTCCATCAACTGTTGTTTTTGCATCATGTCATTGTATGGCACCCAAATCACGTTGCCTCAGGTCATTGTGTGGCACCCAAATCGCGGTAGCTACCGCCTGGACCCGGCGGTGCATCACCGCCATGAAGCATGTCCTAGAGCCAATGGGAACGATGATTGCGGTGGCATGATGCAATTTTGAAAATTGCGGTAGGCGTGCTCTGCCACCGCGGAGGCGGTCATTGAATGCTTTTGAAAGATGCACCATCGTGGTAGCGCACACCAGGTCCCTGCGGTGCATCACCGCCATGGAGCATGCCCTAGAGCCAATGGGAACGATGATTGTGGTGGCATGATGCAATTTTGAAAATCGCGGTAGGCGTGCTCAGCCACAGCGGAGGCAGTCTTTGGATGCTTTTGAAAGATGCACCATAGCGGTTGCGCACACCGGGCCCCTGCGGTGCATCACCGAAATGGAGCATGCCCTAGAGCCAATGTCGTGGTAAGTCATCAAAGCGGAGGTGTAGGACAAGGATGGCACACATGGAGTTGGAATTATGCAGTATATGCCTGAGGGTGTGGGGTTGTGTCATGCACTGACAAACATGCTGTCTCCAGGGGAAATGAGTGTGTGTCCCAATGTCACAGGCTTCCCTGCCTGCAGTTGTAGGTATGAGTGAAGTGTGTTGCATTGTCAGCCATACAGTGACACAGTATGTTGGCCATGATTCTAAATGGGGGGGTGATTCCTTTAGGAGACCAGGGGCTTGAATCAACAATACTGTAATCTCAAAGCACAATTGCCCCAGCCGCCATAAATTACACACTTAGTTCTCTTACAGACGTCCCTTTTATTGACTCTGTGTTATTTTGAAAATGTTTTTCTTTTTTTCTTTTTATATTCTTTTAACACGTACCAACATTCCTTTGTACTTTACATATAATATATTGACAATATTTACAATGTTCTTTATCACACTGTACAATTATATACATAAACTTATTGACGCAGTTGTTTTTAGTTTTTTCCTTTTCTGTTAGGAAAACACAAATATCATATATACAGGGTCCTACTTGATTTTTAAATTTGTCAAGACTTCACATTTTCTTGATCATCTCCACGTTACTCCGTGGTGGTCCTAAAGTATATGGTCAACAACAGTGTAACTTCATTCTCTTGTATCTAGGAGTTTATCTTTGTGTTTTTACCAAATGTTATTGACAATATTTGACATTTGTTTATACATATATGACCAGTTTGTATCGCCGACGCGTTTCGACCTTGTCGTGGTGGGACCTGCACTCTTGATTATGTCAAGGTCTTCCTCAGGGCTGTATTTATGTTGATGTAGGACAATGTTCCAGTCTCTAAAGAATAATAAATTAACCTTTTTTAGTGGGTATTCTTTCAAGAAGTACTAAGCTAGTTATATAGATTGTAAGGCATTACCATTTGTGTCTTTTTATATACATACCCGCCTTGTGGTTGATGGGAGGAGCTGTTGCTATTCTCACCTGTGTGGCGAAAACCTTAATTTAGTTTGTCAACAGGGTTGAAGGGAATTGAAGCATTTTGTGTGCATTAAAACATTGTGTAGTGACCTCACGTTACGTACCCTCAAATCTTCTTGTTGGCTTGATGAGGGGATCATAAATTTCAAATCTTCATTGTCAAAGTGCCCATAAGCTAATTTTCTTGTTATTCGTTTCTAGGGGAAAAAACATCAGGGGCTCCTGAATACCTTTTGGTGTCTTTGTATGTTTATTGTTCATAAATCAATGGTCTTTGCTGTTTCCAATCTTTGCTGGAATCAAGAATTACTGATTCCATTCTTGCCTTACGTCTTGCTATTTTTTAATGATGGAGACTTGTTCTATTGATGTTGCTATACTTGCTGTTGCTTATACAAGAGTTGTTACATTAACTACGAGTCGCTCTTGTAGTCTCTTTCACTCTGGTTTCGCTGTTGGGTGGCGACTTTAGCTATTATTGCTTCACTCGCTGTTTAAATGCATGTGTTAAAGATGCGAGTTTCGCTTGTTTATAAAAACATCTTATCTGGAGAGAGTTTCGCCTAGCTTTAAAAATGCGCATTCATTTTCTCAAAGAAACGCCGTACAGAATATATGTACCTTGTATTCGCCGTTTACTTGCATTCACCTTGCGGGATTCTTCTTCATTTTTTTCTTGCGTCTTGGTGGCCGGTGTTCTTCCGGGATTAGCGTCTTGCATCTGACGTCAGATGCATCGTCTTTGCGTGCCTGTAGTTCGTGGTTCTATCAGTAGACGGGATTTGTAGTTCTTAACTCGTGTTATGTGCGCTGTCATTGCGCTGCATGATTCCGTTGTTCTTTCTAGTTTACGAACGCGTTTATAAATGATTGATGATTGTTCTTGCTGATACCTGACCTTCATTTATCGTTATTGTGCTAATGTTCTGATGGCGATCTCCCGTTATTCTGATTCTTTTGATCTTATTGACTCTTGTTGACTGATAGCGAAATTGTGTTTTATATTTTTTATATTTCATTGATGTCGCTCTTGTATTACATGTAGGAACCTTTTGTTGGTTCTCCCCGTATGATGTTCTGTATGTTGGATTAATATCCTGTTTTCTTTCTTTGTAATGAGAGGCATGGTTTTACGTGTAGTTTGTTAACTCAGACAGCTCGCTGAGGCCATTTTCCATTGTACCTAGATATAAGATGAATTTAGCTTCCAATTTTGTCATTATAGTTTACGAACGCGTTTATAAATGATTGCTGATTGTTCTTGCTGATACCTGACCTTCATTTATCGTTATTGTGCTAATGTTCTGATGGCGAGCTCCCGTTATTCTGACTCTTTTGATCTTATTGACTCTTGTTGACTGATAGCGAAATTGTGTTTTATATTTTTTATATTTCATTGATGTCGCTCTTGTATTACATGTAGGAACCTTTTGTTGGTTCTCCCCGTATGATGTTCTGTATGTTGGATTAATATCCTGTTTTCTTTCTTTGTAGTGAGAGGCATGGTTTTACGTGTAGTTTGTTAACTCAGACAGCTCGTTGAGGCCATTTTCCATTGTACCTAGATATCAGATGAATTTAGCTTCCAATTTTGTCATTATATTCTCCACATTATTTCCCACAACATGTTTTAGAACAGTCCATTTTATATCATTGTCTGAGTGTCCCGTCTCAATCCAGTGCGCAACCATTGGTGCATTAGGTGTTTTGCATTTAATTCGGGACCTGTGTTGTGTTATTCTTTTTTTTAATTTTTTTTATTTGTTGACTTGTTTTGCCTTCTTGCAGGGGCATATCACACAATATATAACGTTTTGTGTGTTGCAGTTTGTGAACTCTTCATGTAGAATGTACTTTTTTTCATATTGGAATTTCGATCCCTCTATATTGCTTGCGCACGAAACACAATTTCCACATTTTTTGTGTCCTTTCACGGGGGGGTAATGACAGCATAGATCTTAATGTTACATCTTGTTTTTTGACTGCTGTGTTAGCCCTCATGAGTTTATCTTTAATGCTGGAATTTCTTTTTAGCGCAAAGATGGGCAACGTTTTGAATTGATCTAAGCTTTTTACTGTAGTCCAATTTTTTCTAAATAATTTTTTGGATTTCATTGGTCATTCCAGAAAAAGTAGTTACACATACCAGCGGTGTATTTTCTTCCTTATTCTTTGGTGTCAATAAACTCACTCTTGGGACAAACTATGCCCTTTTCATGGCTTTTTTTAGGAGCTCCCGAGGGTAGCCTCTTTTCAACAGTTTTTCCAGTAGAATTTTAGCATTGGCAAAATAGTCTTCCTTTTTTGTACAATTCCTGTGGATTCTCATGAATTGACTTAGAGGCAAGTTTTCTTTTAAGTTTCTTTGATGGAAGCTACCAAAGTGCAGAAAAGTATTTCTGTCTGTTTCTTTGGTATATAGATTGGTGTATATCTGGCCATCCTCATGTTTAATTAGAAGGTCCAAGAAATTCATCTCAATTTTGCTTTGATTTGTTGTAAACTGTATGTCACGATTTCTATCGTTTAGCCATCTTGTGAAATTTAGTAGTTGTTCATCGCTTCCGCGCCATAGCATGAAGACATCATCTATATAACGGTACCACATTTTTATGTGGCCGTCATATGGATTGTTATTAAAAATAAATTTTTCTTCGAACATTGCCATAAACATTATGGCCATTTCTGGAGCAAAAGAGCACCCCATCGCAGTGCCCTTCACTTGGATGTACTTGCTTCCGTTGAAAGTAAAAAGTTATTTTTTAAACATATCTCTGCCAGTCGGATGATAAAGTCTGTCGGTACATTGTGGGGGCGTTCTCTTTTTTCTAGGAAGATGTTCATTACCTCTATGCCTGCTTCTTGTTGTATATTTGAATAAAGACTCACAATGTCTAATGTGACTAAGATCTCTTTATCTTCTGCAAATGGGTGATGTTCCAAGATACTTATCGCCTGCATGGTGTCTTTAATGTAGCTTGTGGTTTCTACAACAAGTGGTTTCAAAAATGTGTCAACGTATTTTGCCGGGCGTTCCAAAATCGAATTCACTCCCGATATTATGGGTCTTCCTGGTGGATTCCTCTGGTCTTTATGTATCTTAGGTAAGATATACATTAATGGAGTCCGCGAGCTTTCATTGATCAAAACTGTAGCTTCTTTTTTGGATAACCAACCCTCTTCTTCTCCTTTATTTCTTAATACCTCTAATTTGGATTTGATTTTGTTATTCCAATCTTCATCTATCTTCCTGTAATATTCTTTGTCACTTAGTTGTCGCATCACTTCAGCCTCATACTGTTCCCGTTGGAGTATCACAACTCGCCCGCCTTTGTCGGCCGGTTTTACAATGATTTTGTCATTCTTTTTTAGGTTCTCTAATGCCACTTTCTCTTGTTTTGGCATGTTCCATTTGGTGTAGTTTTTTTTGTTTTCTAAGTTTGCCAGGTCTCGCAATACGTTTTTTTCAAATGTCAACAACTCAATTGGCATATTAGTGGTGTTTGGGAAGAAGGTTGATTGATTCTTCAGACCAGAATAATTTCTTTCAGTATACTCTGCTCGATCCGTAAAGAAGAAGAAATAAGTGTGTTACAAAAAGGGCTCTCATTTATTCCAACAGTTAAACCTGATCTAGGTCTCACAAAACTGGAAATTGTACAAATGTTCAGAAAGATGAGACTTAAAATTTTCTTTACGGATCGAGCAGAGTATACTGAAAGAAATTATTCTGGTCTAAAGAATCAATCAACCTTCTTCCCAAACACCACTAATATGCCAATTGAGTTGTTGACATTTGAAAAAAACGTATTGCGAGACCTGGCAAACTTAGAAAACAAAAAGATCTACACCAAATGGAACATGCCAAAACAAGAGAAAGTGGCATTAGAGAACCTAAAAAAGAATGACGAAATCATTGTAAAACCGGCCGACAAAGGCGGGGGAGTAGTGATACTCCAACGGGAACAGTACGAGGCTGAAGTGATGCGACAACTAAGTGATAAAGAATATTACAGGAAGACAGATGAAGATTGGAATAACAAAATCAAATCCAAATTAGAGGTATTAAGAAATAAAGGAGAAGAAGAGGGTTGGTTATACAAAAAAGAAGCTAAATTTTTGATCAATGAAAACCCGCGGACTCCATTAATGTATATCTTACCTAAGATACATAAAAACCAAAGGAATCCAACAGGAAGACCCATAATATCGGGAGTGAATTCGATTTTGGAACGCCCGGCAAAATACGTTGACACATTTTTGAAACCACTTGTTGTAGAAACCACAAGCTACATTAAAGACACCATGCAGGCGATAAGTATCTTGGAACATCACCCATTTGAAGAAGATAAAGAGATCTTAGTCACATTAGACATTGTGAGTCTTTATTCAAATATACAACAAGAAGCAGGCATAGAGGTAATGAACATCTTTCTAGAAAAAAGAGAACGCCCCCACAATGTACCGACAGACTTTATCATCCGACTGGCAGAGATATGTTTAAAAAATAACTTTTTACTTTCAACGGAAGCAAGTACATCCAAGTGAAGGGCACTGCGATGGGGTGCTCTTTTGCTCCAGAAATGGCCATAATGTTTATGGCAATGTTCGAAGAAAAATTTATTTTTAATAACAATCCATATGACGGCCACATAAAAATGTGGTACCGTTATATAGATGATGTCTTCATGCTATGGCGCGGAAGCGATGAACAACTACTAAATTTCACAAGATGGCTAAACGATAGAAATCGTGACATACAGTTTACAACAAATCAAAGCAAAATTGAGATGAATTTCTTGGACCTTCTAATTAAACATGAGGATGGCCAGATATACACCAATCTATATACCAAAGAAACAGACAGAAATACTTTTCTGCACTTTGGTAGCTTCCATCAAAGAAACTTAAAAGAAAACTTGCCTCTAAGTCAATTCATGAGAACCCACAGGAATTGTACAAAAAAGGAAGACTATTTTGCCAATGCTAAAATTCTACTGGAAAAACTGTTGAAAAGAGGCTACCCTCGGAAGCTCCTAAAAAAAGCAATGAAAAGGGCATGGTTTGTCCCAAGAGTGAGTTTATTGACACCAAAGAATAAGGAAGAAAATACACCGCTGGTATGTGTAACTACTTTTTCTGGAATGACTAATGAAATCCCAAAAATTATTTAGAAAAAATTGGACTACAGTAAAAAGCTTAGATCAATTCAAAACGTTGCCCATCTTTGCGCTAAAAAGAAATTCCAGCATTAAAGATAAACTCATGATGGCTAACACAGCAGTCGAAAAACAAGATGTAGCATTAAGATCTATGCTGTCATTACCCTCTGTGAAAGGACACAAAAAATGTGGAAATTGTGTTTCGTGCGCAAGCACTATAGAGGGGTCGAAATTCCAATATGAAAAAAAGTACATTCTACATGAAGAGTTCACAAACTGCAACACACAAAACGTTATATATTGTGTGATATGCCCCTGCAAGAAGGCATATATCGGCAAAACAAGTTAACAAATAAAAAAATAAAAAATAAATAAAAAAAAGAATAACACAACACAGGTCCCGAATTAAATGCAAAACACCTAATGCACCGATGCTTGCGCACTGGATTGAGACGGGACACTCAGACAATGATATAAAATGGACTGTTCTAAAACATGTTGTGGGAAATAATGTGGAGAATATAATGACAAATTTGGAAGCTAAATTCATCATATATCTAGGTACAATGGAAATTGGCCTCAACGAGCTGTCTGAGTTAACAAACTACACATAAAACCATGCCTCTCATTACAAAGAAAGAAAACAGGATATTAATCCAACATACAGAACATCATACGGGGAGAACCAACAAAAGGTTCCTACATGTAATACAAGAGCGACATCAATGAAATATAAAAAATATAAAACACCATTTCGCTATCAGTCAACAAGAGTCAATAAGATCAAAAGAATCAGAATAACGGGAGATCGCCATCAGAACATTAGCACAATAACGATAAATGAAGGTCAGGTATCAGCAAGGTCAATCAGCAATCATTTATAAACGCGTTCGTAAACTATAAAGAACAACTGAATCATGCAGCGCAACGACAGCGCACATAACACGAGTTAAGAACAACAAATCACGTCTACTGATAGAACCACGAACTACAGGCACGCAAAGACGATGCATCTGACGTCAGATGCGGAACAAAGACGCTAATCCCGGAAGAACACCGGCCACCAAGACGCAAGAAAATAACGAAGAAGAATCCCGCAAGGTGAATGCAAGTAAACAGCGAATACAAGGTACATATATCCCGTACGGCGTTTCTTTGAGAAAATGAATGCGCATTTTTAAAGCTAGGCAAAACTCTCTCCAGATAAGATGTTTTTATAAACAAGCAAAACTCGCATCTTTAGCACATGCATTTAAACAGCGAGTGAAGCAATAATAGCTAAAGTGGCCACCCAACAGCGAAACCAGAGTGAAAGAGACTACAAGAGCGACTCGTAGTTAATGTAACAACTCTTGTATAAGCAACAGCAAGTATAGCAACATCAATAGAACAAGTGTCCATCGTTAAAAAATAGTAAGACGCAAGGCAAGAATTGAATCAGTAATTCTTGATCCCAGCAAAGATTGGAAACAGCAAAGACCATTGATTTATGAACAATAAACATACAAAGACACCAAAAGGTATTCACGAGCCCCTGATGTTCTTTCCCCTAGAATCGAATAACAATAAAATTAGCCTATGGGCACGTTGACAATGAAGATTTGAAATTTATGATCCCCTCATCAAGCCAACAAGAAGATTTGAGGGTACGTAACGTGAGGTCACTACACAATGTTTTAAAGCACACAAAATGCTTCAACTCCCTTCAACCCTGTTGAAAACTAAATTAAGGTTTTCGCCACACAGGTGAGAATAGCAACAGCTCCTCCCGTCAACCACAAGGCGGGTATGTATATAAAAAGACACAAATGGTAATGCCTTACAATCTATATAACTAGCTCTTGAAAGAATACCCACTAAAAAAGGTTAATTTATTATTCTTTAGAGACTGGAACATTGTCCTACAGCAACATAAATACAGCCCTGAGGAAGACCTTGACATAATCAAGAGTGCAGTTCCCACCACGACAAGGTCGAAACGCGTCGGCGATACAAACTGGTCATATATGTATAAACAAATGTCAAATATTGTCAATAACATTTGGTAAAAACACAAAGATAAACTCCTAGATACAAGAGAATGAAGTTACACTGTTGTTGACCATATACTTTAGGACCACCACGGAGTAACGTGGAGATGATCAAGAAAATGTGAAGTCTTGACAAATTTAAAAATCAAGTAGGACCCTGTATATATGATATTTGTGTTTTCCTAACAGAAAAGGAAAAAACTAAAAACAGCTGCGTCAATAAGTTTATGTATATAATTGTACAGTGTGATAAAGAACATTGTAAATATTGTCAATGTATTATATGTAAAGTACAAAGGAATGTTGGTACGTGTTAAAAGAATATAAAAAGAAAAAAAGCAAAAAAAAATCAAAATAACACAGAGTCAATAAAAGGGACGTCTGTAAGAGAACTAAATGTGTAATTTATGGTGGCAGGGGCAATTGTGCTTTGAGATTACAATATGTTGGCCATGCACGTGCCAGGACAGTGATTCCTTGGCTGAATGGCTGTGTGTGCCCCTGTTGTCCATCTCAGTGTGAGCCCAGATGCTCAGCACAGTGCCCGTTCACCAAGACGAGGTCACATCACTTCACTTACTGTGTCCTTACTATTGTTTTTTCACAGTCAAATCTACTAGGCACCATCTCAGCCCTGTAGAATTGCACACAACCAGACTTGTGTTGATCTATATTTTGTTTGTGAGTCCATGTCCCTCAATGACACACACATGACATACTGATATATTCACAGGGCATGGACATTGAGTGCTGCACAGTCTTGCACACAGTGAGTCCACCCGCAGACACAGGTCGATATGTGATGTATGTAGTGGCAAGACATGCAAAGGACTGGAGATGTGTGCAAGCCACATAGGGTGTTCAGTGCTGGCATCCTGCATGCGTGTGAGATGTGCAGGGACTGTGTACGCCCTCACAAATGCATGCAATCACATCAGCTTAGCCAATGCAGATTGCCCATGTGAGATGCACCCCAGGGTGGGATGGAACAGATATTAGATTTGATAATGAGTTTGTGTCTTGCTACTGTACTGATAGATGTTGGCACATGACACTGTGTCACTGATCATTTCCCCCTCTTGTCTCCCATGCCTGCAGCTCAAGGTACACCAGCGTAAGGCCGTGTGGAGGGCCATTGCAGTAAAGGTGCGAGCTCTGGGGGTATCTAACCGACGGCGCGCCCACTGCCACAAGAGGTGGGACGACATCAACCGGCTGGCAAAGTGCGTGGCAGAGATGACCTTGGGGCTGCTCCCTCGCACTGGGCGATTGGCACGGCGCAGCATGACACCACTGATGGGCCGCATATTGGCAGTGACTCAGCCTGAGCTGGATGCACGTCTGAAGGAGCATCAGCAGCAAGGCAGGGGTGAGTATTTGTGGAGGGTGACTTTGGCTGGGAGCGGCTGCATTTGTACAGGGCCTGTGCCAGCGCTGGCCTATGTGATGTTGGTGGAGTGGTGCAGTGCAGTGTCATGTAAGTGGCTGCTGGGATGGGTGCCAGTGTCATGCATTTGCCCAAACTGTTCTTACAAAGGTGATCCTCCCTGCTGTGCATTCCCATTGCCGTCTGTGTTGTGCTCTTCATGGTTATTCAGCATTAGCGTAGTCTGGGGAATCAAATTGGGAGTGAACAGCAGTGTTCCCAATCCAGGTCTGTGAGTGGCAACAAGTGGTGTGCCCACATCATGTCCCTAGGTTTGCGCAGAGGTAGTTGTGTGTCTGGTAGACTTCCGCCACAGGCAGTGTGTTGTGCTGTGTGGCCATAACATGGCTCAGTCATGACAGATAATCAGGGTTACATCCACTTTTGGGGTCTATGTGGTGAGTGGGTGCAATTTGAATGCAGAGTGTGGTGTGCAACATGTAGATTTGGTCTTCTTTTGAACTGCATTGATTGCATTTGTTCTGTTGCTGACACGAACCTGACCCTGCATCTCTCTCTCATGCAGATTCACCAGTGGTCATGGAGGGACAGGCGCCAGACACCAGTGGGGTGAAACTGGCACTACAGCTGCACAGGAGCCCAGTGACACAGATGTCACCAGCGCCTCATAGGAGGACCAGAGTCTGCAGGAGGAATCCCAGCCTGAGACGCAAAGTACCACATCATCTGAAGCCAGCGGGGATGCATCCATGTTTGTGGGCACAGGGAATGCATCATCATCTACCACACAGCGGCCAGTGCCCACCCTCCCATCCACTTCCTCTGGTGCTGCCCGTGTGCGTATGAGTAAGAGGGGACAAGTTTCATTCACACCTTGCACCGCTGCCCCTGCACCTGTCCCCCCGATGTCCTCAGTGCAGAGTCTGTTGAGCTTTTGCGCCAGCTTTGTGTGGGCCAGACAGCTCTCCTCAATGGCTTCATTGACAATGACAAAATATTAGCCCAGATGGTTGCTTACATACTGTCCAGGCCTTGTCCTCCACAGAGACGTCTGCCCTTCAACAGGCACATACTCCCATTCCTGCTCCAGGGCCTTTGTCCACCCCCCAGGTAGTGGCCACGTCTGATGATAGTGACCACGGATCACATACGTCACAGTCATGATACAGCACACGGAGCACACAGCAAAAACAACCCAAGCGGACCCGCCCGCAGGTACCATCCCTACAGAAGAGCAAAGCCAGCCCAGAATGTAAAGACAAAAGCCCATCAGTCAAAAGCAAGGCCCAAAATGCAAAGAAGCGGACCTCAGGCTCACATGCCTCAGAGGCATCTCCAGCTAAGGACTCTCCTGTCCGTAAAGCATCTTGCAAAGAGAGGCATGCAGTTTCTGTGTCCACTGAGGAGTTGGTGCATGGCAAGGGTACACCTAGGGAGGGCTCAGAGGCACATTCCCTCACCACCTCGAATCCCATTCAAAGCCCTGTGCAGCTGGGAAAGGAGGGCACTGTCTGGGGTACATCTAGCAAACAGGGGAAGGAGGGCCAGAGGCGAAGCCAGACATAGGGGCACATTATGATGGCGGACGGACCTGAGTCCGTCCGCCACCATAGAGTAGGAGGGAACATCCGCATGGGCTGCGGAGTTCCCTCCTGTGCAATTAGGACGTGACCGCCACCCTGGCGGTCACATCCTCTATTTTTAACATTGCGGCGGGTGCGGCTTCAAGCTGCACCCGCAGCAATGTTAAAAATGCACGCTTTGCATTTGTATGTAGAGAGTGCAAGGCACCGCGCGGTGCCTGCCGCTTTCTGCATACAAATGCAGGGGGGTACCATAGGTACCACCCATGTGCACCCCCACCCACCCCTTCACCTAGGGGGCCCGCCACGGGCCCCCGCAGTGAAGTTACACATGCTTTTCCACGGCGGAAAAGCTGCCGCGGAAAAGCATGTCTCAGAGCCCATCCTAATCTGGCTGACGGTGTCTGAGAGACACCGTCACCATATTAGTGCTTTTACGTCGCGGTTGTAAGACAACCGGGGCGGAAAAGCTGCGGACGGAAGCCAGGACCCACCAGCCATCCTAATGTCTTTGGTGGGTCCGCACAGGATTTTCCGCATTAGGATGCGGAAAATCCTCCATCCTAATGAGGCCGAAAGTGTTCCGCAGGATCCAGCGCATCCCCAGAGGGTAACAAGACAAAATATCGAATTCAAAATATAGAATTACCAAAATATAGAGGTCAAAATATAGAATGGACAAAATATCGAATGGACAGAATATAGTGGTGAAAAATATTGAATTGAAGGTAAGTAATATAATATCGATTTTTTTAAAATATAGTAAGTCAAAATATCGAAGTATATAATATAGGTATTAAAATATATCGAATTTCTAATAATATCACATTTTTAAAAAGTGTTTTGTATGTTAGTATATAAGTGAAAAGTGTATATTATTTTTGTAATTTATTTTAAGTAATGAATTTTATGTCATTTAATTTTTGCGTAATTTAATTCTGTAGTGGGTTGTGGGTTTATAGGGGAATATGGTGGGAAGTAATTTAATTATATTAAATTAAATATTAATTTTTAGAAATTACTAATTATTTTTAATTTCATTTTGCGTTTTAGTTCTGTAGCGGGTTGTGGGTTAATAGGGGAATAGGGTGGGAAGTAATTCAATTGTAATTAATTAAATATTTGTATTTGTTTATTGGTATTCATTTTGAATTGTTAATTATTTTTAATTGGTAATTAATTTTTATTACTTGATTAATTGATAATTATGTTAATTGTATTAATTTATTTTCTGTAGCGGGTTGTGGGTTTATAGGGGAATAGGGTGGGAAGTAATTTAATTGTAATTAAGTAAATAATTTGTATTTATTTATTGGTATTAATTTTTTATTTATTGTTAATTAATTGGTAATTGGTAATTAATTCTTATTATTGGTCATTAATTTGTATTAATTTATTTATTGATAATTACGATAATTGTATAAATTTATTTTCTGTAGCGGATTGAGGGTTTATAGGGGAATAGGGTGGGAAGTAATTTAATTGTAATTAATTACATCTTAAAAATACTTTTTGTGTATTGATAATTAATTTACTGTTAATTAATTATTAGTTGATATTAATTTTTATTATTCATTAGTTTTTGTTATTGAAAATTATTTAGTTGTTAATCAATTATAAATAGGTAATTAATTTTAATAATTGGTATTAATTTTTATTAGTCAAAAGGAAACTAGCTATGAGTAGGGTTGGTATGATATTTATATTATAAAAATCATGGTGACTCAGTTAAGTTTTGTCGATGGGGGGTGGCACCTGTTGGGTGTCTTTAGAAAGCCCTCACCCACCAACCTAGTTGGTGGCATGCTTCATCTTCGGGCCCACCCAGTTACACCTAGCGTGTCCCGGGTGTGCTACGACGCCTGGTTACAGCGGAGCAGGTATGTCACTGTGTGTGCGGTGAAGGTGGTGAGATAGTGAGTTTAAAACGGCTTGGCGGGGGTCCCAGTCCTCGAGAAACTTTATTAATTGGGCCTCCGTCAGCGGTTAAAAATAAGGCTGTTGGACGTTGGGGGCGAGTTACGACCTCCCACGTCCTTTAGAGTGTCAACATGTTTCAGCCAGTGCCTTATCAATATGCTGGCTTTCTTCAGGACTAAAAATAGGGTGTGAATTAAAATTTTAAAACTAGTGGGTGTGTAGTGTGGACTATGTGTCTACACGCCCTAAAGTGTATCTAACTGTGAGAGGGGGGGGATTCCCTTCTCAAGATCACCTGTACAATTAACATAAAGGACAAAGACAAAACATACAGAGGAAAAAGAGTCACTAGAAGATATAGTCATATATATCATGGCAGCCGGCTTAATAGCGATGAGGTGCAGGCTATAAGCGGCTCAAGTGTAATGGTATTGGTGGTACCATTATGGTGGAAGATCGCACTAGAACTTCGATGGTGAAGTGGTTTAAAAAAACGGAGTATTGCAACAGTGGTGAAAGACAGTGAAAACAATGATGTGTAAGGCTTCTTGCTTACGCTAGTTTTAAGGTGTATCCTCTTCAAGGTTTTTTGAGGTGGCAAGGGGTTGACCCTAGGGGGGAAATAAAGGGTGGACCACTAGAGTTAAGGAACCTGTAGGGAGAAAAGAGGGGTAGCGCTTACCCATGGTCGAGGTGGTAGTAACTGCATACTCACAGGATTTCTGGTCAGCGCCGGCTTTGGACCTGTTGTGTCTCCTTCGCAAAACCAGTAAGGTATGGCCTGTGCTGCCGGTTTATATACTGAGGCTGATTGGTGGAACGAGCGCACCTGGAGAATAGGAGGAATGGTGGAAAGACTCGTATTTGCCGAGTCATTATCGTGCTCAGGTGAGTGCCGGTTCTGCCGCGTTGGGACGCGGTGTAGTGTGCAATGTCTGCACATGCGCGGTGTGGTTGTTGCATCCAGCGCATGCGCGGTGGAGTCGAGCTACTGCGCATGCGTGTACTGGGAGCGCTATCTAGCGGACTTCTATCGGTGTGCGCTGGGGGCATCTGCTTCAATTGCACGTGTACAAATGATGGGGGCTATATTAGTTGGTTCCTTATGATAAAGGCGCCCCTTATATGTGTGGGATTGGGTATTCACTATTCAGGCAAATCCAAAGGGCGAGGCAACAAGTTATGTACTATCCAGATTAATCTAAAGGGCAAGGAGACCCAGCATCTAGGGCCATCAGGCTCAGGGGGTTATTCAATTAATAGGGGGCAGATAGATGAACCCTGGAATCACAAGGGGGTCAAGGGATTCCAGGGGATTACATCTAAGGCCACAAGGCTCAGGGGTTTGTACAGAGGGTATTGTACAGATAACAGTGGGAGAATAGATGGGCCCTGGACTTACAGATTGGTCAAGGAGTTCCAGGGGATTGCATCGTTCAGACCCTGTGTTGCAGTGGAGAGGCGGTATATCCATCTCTGCTCTTTACTGAGTAGTTTCTTGTCATTGTTGATGGGACTTTCAGGGATTTGCTCAATGACTGTCCAGGTAAAGTCATTTGGTGTGTGGTGGTGGGTGATGAAATGGTTAGTCAGTTTACTGATGTTTTTCTTGCATCGCATAGTGCTACGATGCTCAGTGATCCTGGTTCTGACCTTACGTGTGGTCATCCCCACGTATCTGAGGCCACACGTGCATGTGATTAGATAAATCACATTCCGTGAGTTGCAATTGGTGTGGCTCCTTTGGGACCAGATCTTGTTGGGTTCGAGGTTTAAGGTTTTGGTGTGCGATGTAAGATGACACACACTACAGTCGTTGCAGGGGTAGTGTCCTGTGACCCTAGGCAGGCCCCATGCATTGAGTATTGTGTTCTCTGGTGGTTGTGGTGGTGGTTTTGGTCGGGTGCTGACTAGTTGGTCTCGCAGGTTATGGCACCTCTTGTACGCGAACCTAGGGAGTTCCCAGTTCCTGTGTCCCGAATTGATAATTTTCCAATGTTTCTTGATTATTTTTGTAACCTCATTGGAGGCAGTATTGTAAGTGGTGACACATGTAGTTGGTTGTTCCTCATCTTCTTTGACGATGTCTTCAAGGAGTGCTTCTCGGTTTTGGTTCCTGGCCCTCTTCTGTGTTTTTTTAATGATGGCTGTTGGATAACCGCGGTTGCCTAGTTTAGTGGCTAGGTCTGCTGATTGGGATTTGTAGTCATTCACATTTGTGCAGTTTCTTCTGATACGGAGAAACTGGCCATAAGGTAAGTTTTCTCTGAGAGGGCGAGGGTGGAAACTGGTGAAATGAAGTAATGAATTCCTCGCTGTGGGTTTGTAATACGTGGTGGTTACAAGGGTTCCGTCTTTAGCTGTGATTTCCAGGTCTAGGAAGGGGAGTTGGTGGTTGCTGGCTGTGCTTGTGAAATTCAGATATGGGTCTTTACTGTTTAGCCAGTTCAGAAAGTTGTCTAGCTCGTGCTACCCAGTACACGCATGCGCAGTAGCTCGACTCCACCGGGCATGCGCTGGATGCAACAACCACACCGCGCATGTGCAGACATTGCACACTACACCGCGTCCCCACGTGGCAGAACCGGCACTCACCTGAGCACGATAATGACTCGGCAAATACGAGTCTTTCCACCATTCCTCCTATTCTCCAGGTGCGCTCGTTCCACCAATCAGCCTCAGTATATAAACCGGCAGCACAGGCCATACCTTACCGGTTTTGCGAAGGAGGCACAACAGGTCCAAAGCCGGCGCTGACCAGAAATCATGTGAGTATGCAGTTACTACCACCTCGACCACGGGTAAGCGCTACCGCTCTTTTCTCCCTACAGGTTCCTTAACTCTAATGGTCCACCCTTTATTTCCCCCCTAGGGTCAACCCCTTGCCACCTCAACAAACCTTGAAGAGGATACACCTTAAAACTAGCGTAAGCAAGAAGCCTTACACATCATTGTTTTCACTGTCTTTCACCACTGTTGCAATACTCCGTTTTTTTAAACCACTTCACCATCGAAGTTCTAGTGCGATCTTCCACCATAATGGTACCACCAATACCATTACACTTGAGCCGCTTATAGCCTGCACCTCATCGCTATTAAGCCGGCTGCCATGATATATATGACTATATCTTCTAGTGACTCTTTTTCCTCTGTATGTTTTGTCTTTGTCCTTTATGTTAATTGTACAGGTGATCTTGAGAAGGGAATCCCCCCCTCTCACAGTTAGATACACTTTAGGGCGTGTAGACACATAGTCCACACTACACACCCACTAGTTTTTAAATTTTAATTCACACCCTATTTTTAGTCCTGAAGAAAGCCAGCATATTGATAAGGCACTGGCTGAAACATGTTGACACTCTAAAGGACGTGGGAGGTCGTAACTCGCCCCCAACGTCCAACAGCTTTATTTTTAACCGCTGACGGAGGCCCAATTAATAAAGTTTCTCGAGGACTGGGACCCCCGCCAAGCCGTTTTAAACTCACTATCTCACCACCTTCACCGCACACACAGTGACATACCTGCTCCGCTGTAACCAGGCGTCGTAGCACACCCGGGACACGCTAGGTGTCACTGGGTGGGCCCGATGATGAAGCATGCCACCAACTAGGTTGGTGGGTGAGGGTTTCTAAAGACACCCAACAGGTGCCACCCCCCATCGACAAAACTTAACTGAGTCACTATGATTTTTATAATATAAATATCATACCAACCCTACTCATAGCTAGTCTCCTTTTGATTACTTGACATATAAACTGGGGATCTGGACTAGCTATCTGGTCCTCTCTCTCCCTCTTGATACACGCACATTAATTTTTATTATTCATTAGTTTTTGTTATTGAAATTTAATTCGTTGTTAATTAATTATGAATAGGTAATTAATTTTAAATTGGCAATTGATTTTAATTAATATTTTATTGGTATTGATATTTAATTTATTTGTTATTAATATATTAAATCATTACTTTCCCTACTGTTAAATTCACTATAATGGGAATAGTAATTGTTGCCCCTACGCTATCCAACGCTTTCCCTACTGTTGCACTCTCTGGAGTGGGAATAGTAATTTTTACCCCTATGCTATCCAACGCTTTCCCTACTGTTGCACTCTCTGGAGTGGGAATAGTAATTTTTACCCTCCCGCTATCCAACGCTTTCCCTACTGTTGCACTCTCTGGAGTGGGAATAGTAATTTTTACCCTCCAGCTATCCAACGCTTTCCCTACTGTTGCCCTCACTGGAGTGGGAATAGTAATGTTTACCCTCCCGCTATCCAACGCTTTCCCTACTGTTGCACTCTCTGGAGTGGGAATAGTAATTTTTCACCCCTACGCTATCCAACTCTTTCCCTACTGTTGCACTCACTGGAGTGGGAATAGTAATTTTTACCCCTAAGCTATCCAACGTTTTCCCTACTGTTGCACTTACTGGAGAGGTAATAGTAAATGTTACCCTCCCGTTATCCTACGGTAAAAATATTGTATATTTTGTATTAATATTATGTTAATATATATATATATATGTATTAGAAATTAAAATTGTATTTTTTTATAACTTAAATTAATTATTTTACCATTTTAAGTTTTTTTTTGTATTTTTAAGTATGTTTAGTTAATTATATTTATTATTTCATTCATTTTAAATTACTTTTAAGACATTTAAAAAAATTCAATATTTTGACTAACTATATTTTTTGAAACGATATTTTTGATTCGATATTTTTGTACTTACCTGTTTGTAGATAGGAATTCGATATTTTTGCATTCTATATTTTTTCTTCGATAATTTGGTAATTCTATATTTGTGTATTTGATATTATGTCAGTGATCCCCCAGAGGGAGTGCCAGTGTCTGCACCTGATGCAGCTTTGTTGGTGTCTGTGCCTGTTGTGTCCACACCACTTCCCATTAATCCCAGTACAGGGAAGCCATTTTGAATCCCCAAGAAGTGGAAAGGCACCCTTCAAACATCTCCCACCCACACTGTGTCACAGGTCTGCATGTCTCCACCTGTCATGGCTAGGCAGAAATTGATGCATTGAGCACAAATACACATCACTATATGAATGATGGGGCACAAACTACAACTCCCATATTCCTTTGAGGAGTCATGCTATCTGGATGTTATTATTTAAACCCCGCCCTAGTAGAACTCAGGGCTTGTCACCTGAAGAACTTCCTGTTTGATGAAGCGTTGTGGAACAGCAGCGTAGGATCACGCTGCTGAACTCAGCAGATTTAGATTTCCTGGAAGCAGCTGCGCCGGAGACGAAAAGAAACCGCTCCGATTCCCCTGTTCTAAGGAGTAGGTCTCAACCTTGAGGAGTGATTTTCCTTTTGTACAATCCATTACATTGGATGACAGCACTCAAGTGAGAGCGTACTTTCTGGGTATTGTTAATTTTTTATTTTTTAATAAATCTCCCGAGTGAGGTTACTCCTGCACCCTTTAAGCGCTTCTGGATTTGGATCATTTTGATCACGTTTGCTACACCCTGGATACCTGAATCAGGAGGGCGATATTACCCACAGTTTGTTGAGATTCTGAGCAGCCCTAACTGTCGGACCTCTTCCAGCCACAGAGGGTTATCTGTATAAAGATAAGTACCTCCTTTTTTATGACACAGAACTATATTCTATTGTTATTTACTTTATTTTTCTCTATTGTGCCTTTTTCATGGGAGAAGCTCTGCTGTTATATTATGTAAGTACCTACACATAGGGGTTCAAGTGGTACTAGTAATGTAAAGTATATATATATATATGTATACTCATAGGTACCTCCATAAAGGGCAAGGGATAAATTAGCTTCTACCATCGATCCTGCTGTATCCGGCTATGAGGTTAGTGGTTAACCTTCCTCTGTCTGATACCACCTCCACGTGCCCCTACACCACCTGGTCCAAACAGCCCTCCAGCTTGCTAAGCCCCTGATAGCCCTACCTCACCTGGGCCTTTCTCTCCTCAGTCAAGTGCTCCTGCTGTCCCCAACACACAGCCAGCTCCCAGTCCGCCTGACTGCCAAGTGTGAGTGGTAGTCCCCCTCATACACCTGTATCTCACACAGGTGGGCCTGTACTGCCCATTGTTACCCCTGAATGTGTTGCTGCCCATGGAAGGGTATAGGCGCACACACTCCCTGTGCAGCCTCTCATGTACTGACTCTGCACTTTGCCCTGTCCACTGACCTTGTTGCTCTGCTGTGTTGGACTATTCCCTGTGCAGCCTCTCATGTACTGACTCTGCACTTTGCCCTGCCCACTGACCTTGTTGCTCTGCTGTGTTGGACTATTCCCTGTGCAGCCTCTCATGGACTGACTCTGCACTTTGCCCTGCCCACTGGCCTTGTTGCTCTGCTGTGTTGGACTAATCCCTGTGCATCGTCTCATGTACTTGCTCTGAACTTTGCCCTGCCCACTGGCCTTGCTGCTCTGCTGTGTTGGACTATTCCCTGTGCAGCTCTCATGTACTTGCTGTGCACTTTGCCCTGCTCACTGGGCTTCCTGTTTTGTCCTTGCCTGTGCCGATTCTCATGGATTTGCTGTGCACCCTGGACTGTCCACTGGCCTTCCTGTTTTGACCTTGCCTGTGCAGATCCTCATGTATATGCTGTGCCCCCTGGACTGCCACTGGCCTTCCGGTTTTGAGGTTGCCTGTGCAGATTCTTGTGGATATGCTGTGCACCCTGAACTGGCCACTGGCCTTCCTGTTTTGAGCTTGCCTGTGCAGATTCTCATGGCTTTGCTCTGCATTTTGTGCCTTGCTCTTCTCTACTGTTGATGCCTATCTGTGCAACATGTGAATAAAGACAGTTACTCCTGTTGCCTGTTTTGTCAGTGTCCTTACTGAATAAAGTTATTTTGGTGTGTGCATATGTTTGGCTGTGCCCCATGCTCTATGTGGCACTTCAACATTGCCAAGGTCTTTGCTCGACTACTCTTTTTTCACAGGGGTGACAGGGACTTCAGTTCTTTCTGACACTGATACATGTGGCATCTGTGGTGCCAATTTAACCTGTGATGCAGTTCTCATTTTCAAGGTTTTCAATTGTTGGCTACATTGTTAACATGTCAGGTTGGGGGACACTGTCAGCACAGAGCACAGGTTTGCATGCAGGCTGGGCAATGCCATCATGTATGTGTGTTATTCCTTTACGTGTGCCCACCTGTGTATGTTTATGGTCATCCTGTGATGGCGCGCCATCCTGGTCCCATGGCCTACATGAGATGTGTGCTCTTGGGTAGTCAAGAGGTGTGCAGTGTGTTGGTGTGTCCATGCTGTTCTGTCTGACTCGTACTTGTTGTTTTAGTCACTTGTGAGTGTGCAGAGTGTGTGACTGGCTCATCAGTGTTGTGTTTGTTTGATCATCCATGTGTCTTGATTCTGTTTGTGTAGACTGTGCAGACCTGCTGCTCCACACTGCCATGGTGGTTGTATTTCTCATGCATTGCAGGCACATGGTGCCTTTTATCCTCCTGTATGGCATGGTGTGTGTGGTGTAATGCCATCCCCTATGTGTGCTTCTTATGCCTACTGTTTGTGGGCCTGGACTTCCTCTGATTGTGTTTTGTGCATTCCTGCCATGTGCACTAATGACGTGCAGTACACTTCACTTAGATGTCGACTGTCACCTTGGTGTGTGTGTGTGTGTGTGCCTCCTCATCACTTCCTTTGTGACATTGCGCTGTGTGGTGCATTTCTTTAGGCTGGGGCTTTGTTCTTTCCCTAATTGTTAATTTGTGGTGTTCCTTTGCTGTTTGGCAGTCATGGTTGCTCATCTGCTGTTCAGCTGTCTGTGCTGCCCAGTGCTCTGTTCAAGTTGATTCCACCTTTGTGTCCCAGATCTGTGCATCTGCTGTAGTTGTGTTGGATGTATGTGTGTTGGCTGTGGTGTTGCTTCACTTCCTGGGTGTGCTGTTGTGTTTGTGCTGTGCTGCTTTGTGTTGTATGGGTTGATGCTGTGTCACTCATGTCTGTGTACAACTGGTGTGCTTGATGTGCACACACTGCTTGTTGTGCGTACAGTGCTGTGTGTATGTAGCCTTGCCATTGCCTGATGTGCATCCTCTGATGTCCTGCAGTGTTTGTTCACTTGTGCATCTGTAGTTGGTTTGATGTGGCTGTGCTTGTCTGTGATAGTGTATTTCTTGTGTATGTTGTGTGCTTTGTTCCTGGGTGATGAGGTTGTGCACTCCTGTTTGTGTCTGTGCTCCCATTGCATAGCCACAGTTTGGCTGACAGGGTATGTCTGTTTTTGTTGTGGTTCTGTGTGTGTTTCAATTGGGTTGTGTGTTGTTTTTATGCAAACATTTGCTGTGGCATCCCTGTGTGTGCTGTTTGTGGCTACACCCAGGGTGTGTGTTTGTTTGTGTGTGTTTGGACTGGCAAGTATTGGCAGCCTTCCGTGTGTGTGGCACTGGTGTTGTGTGCTGCTGGTGTGAGGGGGGGGGGTATTTGTGTACATCCCTCCTGGTGTATGTCAGTAATGGAGTATGTCAATGGGCCCTATGTGTTATGCTGCTCGTGTACTCCTGTGAGGTGGTTGCATGCACGTGCGGCTATTCCCAGTTTGACTTCCTGGCCTTCCTTTCTTCCTTGTGCCTTTACCTGGTATGCCTTGCTGTCTCCCTGTGTTGTTGCACTGTGGTGCCTGTGGTTTGACTTCACTGACTGTACCAGCCATGTGTGGTTTGATGGTCTGAGGGGGGTGTTCTGTGTTCCTAGTCTTGCATGTGATGTGCACATGCTTGTTGTGTGTCTCCATGGCCTTCCATTTGTGTACATCCCACTTTGGCTTGCTGATCTGTTGTGCTCCATTGCTGTTGGCATTTTGGGTTTCTGTGTGTCAGTGTGTGGTATGTATGTGTGACTATGCAGGCTGTGTGTCCAAATGTATGTTTGTTCCTTGTATGTGTTCATTTGGTCCTTGTACTCATGTTTGTTTCTATGAGTGTGGTGGTGTTGTGGTGTGTGTGTTTCCCTGGCCCTTTGCTATTGTGCTGTGTGTTGTGTGTTCCTGTGCAGCCACTCCTGCTGTGGCTGTCTCCCTTGTTGTTTGTTGTGTGGTGCAGGGTGTGGTTTGACCTGGCTTGTTGTTGTGCAGGGGAGTGCACAGGATGGGCATATAGCATGTGCCTTCATGGGGGTGTGCTAATGTGTGGTGGGTGGAGGTGTGTCCCTGAGGACTTTGTGCCATGCCCATGACTTTGACTGGCCCTGCCTTCTGCATTATGGCATGTATTTTCTTGGGTTCACCACTGCGGTGACATGACCGGGACATTGAGGCAAGATCGCGGTAGATGTGTGTCCAGGATGCAGAAGGGTGACTTTGTGGCAGGTGGCTCATGTGTGGGTGCCCTTATGGATGTGTTATTGTCCCCGGCAGGGTGTCTGATGTGGATTTGGACCCTGTGTCAGCCCGTGTATTGTGTGTTGTATTTGTGTAGTTGCGTACCTGCGGCAGCGTCCGCGTCGGGCCATGAGTTGATAGTGATGTAGCAGGTACAGTACAGAGAACAGGTGTAGAGCTGGGTCCATAATGGTCGTGACCGGGTGGTGTGGACCGGGAGTCAGGTTTCGCGCTCCGCTGTCGAGCTTTCGCTGTCTCTGGTTGGGCGGTGTTTCCGCTGCGGTGCATCTGCTTGTTTGGGGCATCCTAATTTGTGAAGCGGGGCGGACGTTATTCCGCGCGGCGTCGAGTCTCCATTGGCTCCCACGGCTGCGGTGACGGGCACTCTTTGATGGAGTGCGCCTCGCTCTGCGGCGGACGGAAATTGGCCTATGTTTGGCAATACTAATATGGCGGACGTGTGTTCCGCTGCTCGCGGGTGGAAAAATGCGTTTATCCGCACCGCCAGCACCATGGTGGTGCCACCGTCCGACATTCTAATGGATTCCCAACTGTCTTGTGCCTTAGCTATAGTCACTGGGAAGTGCGCTGTGTGGTGTTGTTAGGGTGCATGATAAGTTTCGAGGCGAGGAGTCATTAAGTATGTGCTCTAGTGCAGGAAGAACTGGGAGGAAGCTGGAAATGTGTTATGCAGCTGACGACAGGTGGGCCAAATGTGGTAGCATAAATATACATCAGAAATAGTAGAGGGGGACTCCCCTATTGCCTGCGGGGGCGATGAAGGTGTCTTCGGGATATAATTCCGTAAAACTAGAGATGTCGAGTTGGTGCACTTGCCCTGTAGCTCCATTGTCTAGTAATGGGGAAAGTTGTGGGTTCTGGGACAATGGGCTAGATGGAGCGTAAAGGAGTAAGAGATTTGCTCTTTTACGTAATCCCTCCCGGACCCATTTTAGGGTCTCCCCAGTTCTAATTTCTCTTCCCGGGTTGGAGTAGCACTGTCTTTTTCCACCGCAAAGTGAGACTGGAAAGGGGTCGGGAGGAGCCAATGGTGTAAAAACTGGGCCTGTGTGCAGTAAGCATGTAAAGTGTGATTGGGCGCACCAAAGCCTCCCTGCTTAAGCGGAAGTGTCAGTAATAGCTAGGATATTTTAGCCTGTTTGCCAGCCCGCACACTGACTACTTGATGAATACTTCTTCATGCAGCTCGCAGTGGGACTTACAAAGAGAGACTGGGGGACCCTGCAGACTTAGGGTAAGGATCAGCTTCATTCTCAGTCATCAGCTAATTCTGAGTGCCCCACACCCTCACCCTAGCAACAACTGGGCTTCTACTCCGAGACAACCTCTTCTCCTGCAGGGCCCGACACTTCTGTGCTCTCAGACAGACTCTCAGCTTCTCCAGCAAGCTGCAGTCTCAGGTGGCGTGCCCTTGCTTTTGGGAGACTAGCAAAAATGCAGACACCAGCACTGACTTCACAGCAGCCAAACATCGATCAGTATCTGACCCCCAAGATGGAGTGGTAATTGAATCACAAAAGGATGATTGGCCTTGGGGGAGTCTGATGGTCTCAGGGGAGAAGGAACAGGGTGGTTTCTGCTCCCTCTTAATTCTGCTCTAATGGGAGACATTATTGTCGAAGTCCCTTTAACCTGAATGAGTTGCTTTAAAAAAATCTTTCTCACTTTGGAATGCAAATGTGTGGACGGAGTTCTGCTGTTCCTTGCAGTAATCCATCCCTTCATTTGCAGCCAATTGCCAGCTTCACAAATTAACTGCCTAATTAATATTCACTAAGCAAGAAATGTTGTGACTCCCTGCAAATAGTTTGTAATGCAACCTATTTGGACATAAGTCGCATGGCAAATTAGATACGCTTTTGCAACCACTTGATGTGCAAATTACACATCCTGGTTTACCTATGGCTAGCAGTAGATTAGGCCCCAAAGGGGTCATAACTGTCACTGTTGGTTGAAAGCTGCTTCTGCATAGGCCCTGTGTCTCGCATGTGCCTCTTGCCAATTTCTGTGTCTGTGCGTCGTGCAGGGCACTTACCCGGTCAGGACATGAGGCTCATCTGAGGTGCTCTGGGCTGGTAGCTGCAGTGATGGGGTGCCGGCGATGTGGTCCAGCATGTGTCCTCAGCATTCTGTGGTAGTAAGCGCCATCTTGGAAACCTCTAACACTTCCTAGTCCAATATGGCGGCCTTCAATGATGTTTAACTCTGTATTCCTAAACAATCATGGCAACAGTAACTTCCTGGGTCTCCTGCATCCGACCTCGTACTTCAAGTCTAGTGATTGACATATTTGCATTCTGAGTGGGCTGGACTATGGCAATGCGCTGCTACTGGAGTCCCCAATGTATTTGATTGGGAGACTCAGAGAATCCAGACTGTGGCGGCAAAGCTGGCCCTATCAAGACCACGACGGTCATCTACATCTCTGGCGCTGGCGGAGCTACACTGGCTCCCTGTACTCCAGAGGATACAATTTAAATCACTCTGTATCGTCTTTAAGGCACTGCATGGGATGGGGCCTATACCGCTGCAGACTAAGTTCAGCTGGTATGTCCCCACCCGCAGTCTCCGATCCTCTTCGGCTAACCTGGTAAAAATACCCAGGATTAAAAGACCAAAATCGGGTGGAAGAGCTTTCAGCTTTGCGGCAGTGCGGCTATGGAATGGTCCACCAACTGAACTAAGACAATCGCAGGATCTGTTGAAGTTCAGAAGGAAAATCAAAACCTGGCTATTTCCTAGAGCGTAGCCTCAGCATAGTAACATGCTCCCCCTGGAATTATGGTGACAGTGCCTTTGTATCGCAGCGCCAGGATGCCCGTAGGCTTAGAGTGCGCTTTACAAGTCTGAATAACAAGAACAAACAATAACAATAACTTTGCAATTTATGGTTGAAACATTCTGTCAAAATAAAGTTTGAAGCTTTAAGGCAGCCTAGTCTGAAAAGACTGCTGCCAAACCTAGATTCCAGTTATTCAGTACACTGCTATGAGATATTATTATACTTTACCTATATCTGATTGCAGACTATTGCCAGGTTATACAAATTTCTGTCAGGAATCACCCTCACTTCACACTTGTTGATTCCTCTGCTCTCCAAGTTCCGCTTCAAAGAACTCTCAAATAAAGCCCAGGGTGGTTGGAGCTTGTTTCCTAACAGGAAAACTTTGGTGACCAAGGCCGGCTTTAGGGCAGTTTGACCGGTGGTTGCCTCAGAACACCAGACGGACTGTCATGCAAGCACTTATCACCAGCAAGATGAATTACAGCAACACTCTCTATGCCATAATCTTCAAACCACTCCTACACAGACTCCAGACCATCCAGAATACCACTGCAATACTCTTACTTGACATCCCACCGCACCTCAAAAAGCTTCACTGGCTCCCTGTTCACAAGTGCAGCCAATTCAAACTTCTCACGCACAAAGACAAAGCCCTACACAACACAGGAAGAGAATACCTGAACAGCTGCATACACTTTAACCATCCCACCAGACACCTAAACTCTGCCTAACCCACCAGACATCTAAACTCTGCCTCACTCGCTTGCACCAATTCTACGCATCTGCAAAAATTGAACTGGAAGTTGCTCCTACTCGTACATCGCACCTCCCTCAACACATCAGAGCATCCTCCTCACTTCTTGAGTTCAGCAAGAAGCTGAAGACCCAACTCCTCATAAAGGCACATTGGGAACCACAAGCCTACACACCTGGCCAGGCACCTGGATACCCTCCTGGGTGATTAGTGCACTATATAAATCAATATTTGCATCCTGTTTTACACACCTTCGATAGGGTAAGCGTATGTAAAACTTTTTCATTTTTTGTAAATCTAATACTATGTCTGTGTTTCCTTCTTGTCCCATACTTGCATACATTTGTTACCACTCCTACTCAGTCACAGCTCACATTCGCCTCCCGGCCACCTTGTAGAGACCGTGGCAATACGTGTGACCCTTTGCACTTCCTAGAGGGATCATTCGGAGACTGGACATTTCTACCCCCCCTTCGGGTTACTCTTCCCGGGCTGCTGTGTACCCAGAGCCCCTAACTGGACTTCCTCCATGTGGCATGAATGCCAGGACTTTGCACCCCTACCCCACCAGCTGTTGGACACGGGAAACCTGGTGCACTGGAGCTATTCACGGGTCAGTGCAGTACCCCGGACCCTTCACGGTGGGCAAGTACTTCCCATCGCTATGGTGGCACATTCAGGTAGGGGCGCATTCCTCCTCCATATAAAAAAGAAAGCAGTAGATCAGCTAAAAATGAAATAAATGCGTATTTTCCCTGTCAGTGAGATGTATAATTGTATTTACTTCATTGCATCCTTTAAAAATGCATTGTATTTAACAGCTGTTTTTCTTTGTATGAAATTATTGTTTTTTTTCTAGCGCACAGCTGATTTAAAACTATATAGTTTTGGCCTCACAATACTGGTGGCTGCAAATTTACCCTAAACCGGAATATAAACATATTTCCAATTCTTGTGAACTACAGTTTTATTTCCGATGTTTTGGATTCATCCTAATACCAGAAGTTTTGTTTCTGGAAATCCAGTTTTCCTTGTTTTAAAATTTTACAATCTTACTGTTATGAACCCCAATGTACCCCAATATAGGCCTAGGTAGTTACACAACCTTTTACCTACATCTCTCCTACCACTGTTCTACATAACGGGTTTAGCGCTGACCTTTTACCTAGCTGGGTGCTACATGACTGTTGTGTGGTTCTCTGAAAACCAGCCTCATGTATTGTTGTAAATGAATCTAGGACCCTAGTGTAATTTTTCTCGATTCATGACCTTATATAGGTATACTTTATCATATCCTTATATAGGCATATAAATCAGTACCATATTTGGCCTGAGCCTTGCAGCCCAAATACGGCATGGCTACTTCCACTAAGTTCCGAGAATCAACAACAATTTCTTGGAAAACCACGCCTTCGGGTAAGGCAGCAGGACAAGATCTACTCCCCATGGAACTTTATAAAACCTGCTTGACTTAATTACTTCCTTTATTTAAATTAGTTGTAGATTACATTGGAGAAACCCGGAGAGCTCCCTCTTCTTGGAGAACAGCCAAGATAGTATTTTTTTTTAAAGAAACAAAAGGTAGCGGAAGAATGTGGGTCATACAGACCCATATCTCTGATTAACTTGGATGCTAAGGCCTTTGCTAAAATATTAGCAAACCGACTTGCACCCTTAATGCCTGAAATGGTGAATATGCAACAACATGGTTTTGTTACAGGACGAGACACTACTGCCCACATAAATACGGCTATTACGGCTTTTGATATACCGTCAACTAACTCCACCCCACTCGGTATGGTCATGCTAGATGCTGAAAAAGCATTTGACCGAGTGGGGTGGGAGTATTTATGGGACGTACTGGAAGCATTCGGCATGGGGGGTAAATATCCAGGGTGGATTCAAGCATTATACCATCAACCAATGGCACAGCTTAGCTATGCAGGATAGAATTCTCTCAGTTTTTCAATAGGAAGAGGAACACGGCAGGGGTGCCCCCTTTCTCCCCTGTTATTTGCGCTATCTTTAGAGCCATTTTGAATGCACTTTCAACACAGCATGATTTTATTCCATTTCAACATAGGGGGAACAATCTAAATATTACTGCATATGCGGATGACGTAGCGATATTCACCACTGATGTAGCTAAGGCTATACCTGCAATAACAAAAGAAGCAACACATTTTGGCAATGTATCTGGGTACAAATTAAATATAAATAAAACGCAGGTCATCGCTAATTATAATCCTTCAACGACTGTATTGGGCCTATGTGCTAATGCTGTATATTTGGGGGTTAAAATATCAACAGAGATTACTGAATTAATAGACCTCAACTATGATCCATTACTAAAAGAAGTTGCTAAATCTCTTAAAAAATGGCACAAGATACCGCTCAGCTTGACTGGGCGTATAAATTTAATAAAAATGAAAGTCGCACCCAAATTTCTTTATTTATTAAGATCAATTCCGCTACGTCTCAATAATTCTTTTTTTTTTAAACTTGACGGAATCTGCTCTAGTTATATATGGGGTTACAAAAAAGCTAGGAGAGCAATAAATCTCCTAAAACTTCAGACTGAAAAAGGCGGCTTAATGTTTCCTGATTTCAAATTATATTTTTTTGCTTCCTTTTTTGGTCGGATGCGCAGTTTATTGAGAAATGATAACTTATTATTTTTTCATCAGTTAATGTTAGGGTCTGATTGCAAACAATTTATGGATCGAACTAATGACCCAAATTACTTCAAACGAGTAAAATTTAAGACGGCTGGGCATATTGTACAAATTCGGAAACAGATAATGACTCTTGATAAGATATCTTATTTTAACTCTGAATTAAGGCTATGGGGGAATCCAGGACTTCCGGGAACTTTTTCAGACGGGGCTGGGACAGTATGGTCTAGTTGCGGTATTAATACCCTTGGAGATCTCCATGGTTCTGATGGACTATTAGGGTTTACTTCGCTTAAACTAATATAAAATCTAAGTGATAGGATGTATTTTAAATATGTGAACTCCAAGACTTCTTTGTTCGTAAGATGAATGTCAAAGAAATAAGACACTCGGACATTTTACAATGTTTGTATTCAGATCGGAATTAATCACTGATTAGTGAAAGCTACAGACTTCTGAATCAGGCAAAGGGAGACGATTGTGAAAAATTAGCATTCAAGTGGACGGCCAGGCTCAGATTAAATATAACTTCTAAGCAAATATCCGCTTCTCTTCATCAGATTAATCAAGTCGTACAGTCTTCTAGTATTAGATTGCAGATTTATAGGACTATTTTCCAATTATATTATACTCCTGAGAGAATTTCTAGCTGGGCATCAGATAATTATAAAAATGAACGCACAAACTGTCCTAAATGTAAACTGGAGGCTGCTGATATTGTCCATTTGCTCTACTCATGTCCAGCATTATCAGAGTTCTGGAAAGGCGTAGTAGATGTATTAGAAAGGAAACATATTGTGTCTCCGCCTCTCTCAGCTCACTTGATTCTAATAGATTTTCAAGAATTGAACTGTTCAAACAAAGATCTGAATTCTATTTTATTTGCTTGCACAAGATTAACTATAGCCAGAACATGGATAGCGTCAGATCCTCCACACGTTATGGAATGGTTGGCTTTGGTGAATGAAATACACACCATGGAGATTGCTTTAGCTAGACTAAGAGGGCCTAATTCTTTGAGGAAAAAAGAAAGGGTTTGGGACATTATATTTGGATCAGAATAACTCTCCAAAAGCAGATTTAATGGTTTAATGGTTGAAAACTGTAGTTTTTGATAAGTTTTATGGTTATTTTTCTCCTCTGTAATGCTCGCGTATTCTTTTTTGAAAATAGTTACTGTATAACTATGTCATGATTTGTAAATGTATTAATTTTACGTGCCTCTTGTAATATCAATAAAAATGTTTTTTTTTAAAAAGGAAAACCACGCCTTCAGCAGCAAGGGACTTCCCCCTGCTTGAATATTGAGTTCTCCAAGAAATCCTGGAGTTTTCAAAGAATTTAGCCTTTCAGTGACGTTATCAAGTCCAATCATGCGTCAAACTCGGCACCTTCAAAGTATAAATATGCCTAGGTTTGCCCAGACAAACACACAGTGGTTTTGGAGCAGATCGACTAACTACTTGCCCGACACCCTGCAGCAGCAAGTGCCGAAGGAAGCCGACCCTCCAGCTGATGCACCGAAAGAGAAGCTGTCTTTTCTCCTGCAGAAAAATCCAGCTCCAGTGTTTCTGGCTTACCCTTGCGGGTATCTGGGAAATCGAGTCCTGAGAGAGAGATACAAGACCTCCTTCATTCTAAAACCAAGGTACGGAGCTGATTAGACCTCTTAGAGAATTCTTGGAATAGATTTCTGGCAGAGAACTACTAAACTAAGGCTACTCCTCACTTACTTCTTCCCTCGTCCTAGACTTAAGTTAGGTACACCGGGGTACGCATATTTTAGAAGCACCAGTTGGGTACTTTTAGTCATTATTTATTACTGTATGTATTTTATACATTTTATGCACTTTTATGGCTTAGAAACCATATCATGCTTTTACAGTACTACTTTATAATACTGTTCATATTATATACATTGTACTTTATAACAAGTATTACGATTGTAGCAGTACATTCCTAATGCTTGAGAAAGAAGACTGGTCAATAAATACTTTTATTGAAAACGCCAGTCCCTCTATTTTCTCAGCACGTCTGGTGAAACAAAGCATGCACGATTAACTGAGTAAAATAGCTATCTATTGTTTCCGTGACTCTAGAGATTGATTTTTTATTCTTGGGAAACAAAGTTGTCATATTTATGCGGTTGTCAGAAACGAATCCCTTCTTGTTTATTCGAGAAAGTTTCTAGTGACCTCTGAGCTAGCTGGCACTAACAATTAAGTCTAATATATTCGTTAGAGACCTAGTCGACCTCAGTCCTACGTCTAAACTACAGTATATATTATTCCAATGCGCAGAGCCTATTGGGAATATAGGAACAACACTACATGGCGCCCAACGTTTGGTAAGGCGATAATTTAACGCTAGATACTAGAGTAACTCAGTCGTGCTTTTCACACAGACCCCTTTTTCCCGTAAAATACTCCAATAGACGTCTGGAGTGGGTAAAAGGTTAATATCCGCCAAAACTGAGTAGGGCGAAAATCCTATGTATTAGTTGTTGGTTTTTTCAACGTTGAAGGATACAGTGTTCCAAAATATTGTGCACCTAATCTTTGTTTCCTTGAAACTTGTTCTGCAAACTTTCATTAAACAATGTCGAATAACGGCAACAACAACGCAACCGGTGGAGCTGCAGTAGATGCGAATCAACCGGGTTTAGACGTTACAGGCTTTAATGAAGAAGACGATGATGCTATAATCATCCCGGCAAATATAAGGAAAACCATAACTATAAAACTTATAGAAAATGGGGTATCATCGAGAGATGGTAAAGTTATATTTGTGATAGAGGCACATGAATATCGGCAGACATGGATTACTTTTCCACAAGCGAATCCATTAACAGAGGAGTTCCACTACTACAAAGCAGAGACACCTTCAGCGGAATACGTTCCTTTCGAGGACGTTGAAATTCCACTAACTTACCAGGAGCATGAGCTCTGGTTTAATGGTGCCCTACAACATCAAAATCACATTACTAGGCTCGGTCCACTAGGTAGAACAGGAGCTACATGGCCGGTACTGGCCAGCTACACACCACATCCTGACATTTACAGAATGACAGGTCCAGAACTGTTAGCTCAGCTGAAACAGTTAATTAAAATACACAGACAATTGGTTCAATATGTCATGCTATAAGGATTCCACCGCACACCCCTCACCAGGGGAACACAAACAAAATTACACCACAGACTATACAATCAGTCATTGGTAAATTACCCGCAAAGAGGGAACAAATTCTGTTCTGGTTAGCTAAAAAAAATTACTCAAATTGAGGCAGTATTCCCTGATAGTACACCTCATGAGAAACACAGAATTCTGACAATCTGTTTACCAATGGGGATAGCACCACATGTGGAGGACTGTGACACTTGGGGTACAGTCTTTGCTTCAATCTACACAAAAACACATGGTGTACAGTCCATGGCGGTAATACCAGACATTCTGAGACAGATTCAAAATGAATATGGTCCAGAACCGGCCTTAAATCTAGGTATAAAATTACTGAAAGATTTCAAACAGGTCTCGGCCATACTATTAGCTAATATTAAAGGTGAAGCAGCATCTGTGGCAATCCGCCAAAAGTTAAAAGAAACAGATATAGCAGACCAACCATATGAGCTTGCAAGAATTATTGAAAAATCATATGAAGAACTAGGTAGAGATAGTTTGGGTGGGAAACCAGTAAAACCCGAATTAACAGAAAATCCTGAAAAAGTTTTTATTAAAAATAATCTCACTACTCCTAAAAAGAAGTGGGAAAACATTAAACAGACTCTTCCGAGAGAGAAACGTTCTCAGTCCAGAGGAAGATCTCCCCAAAGGGGAGGTAGGTCTCCCCAACGGGAGCCCTCTGAAAAAAGGTATAACCTTAGGAATAGGGATAATTTGAAAAAACCTGACAGATATCAAGATAATGATACACGTCCCTCTCGATCTTTTCAGACTTCCTCGCAGAAATCGGAAAGAAGAGGACGGTCAGAACACAAGGAAGAAAGCATCATGTTCAAAGACAAAGAACCCGTTCACCAAAGCAAAAAAGCTCAATTTTCCAAAAAGAAGGTAGCAAGAACAAAGATCAGACATGCCGAAGATCTTAAGGACACAACTCAAGAACGGGGAGTGGGCTCAGACGATGCTAGACAGCGCAGCAGAGGTCACCATCATTCGCAGGATCCTGAAAGATCATCTGGAGACAGTGGACTTGAATGCATCCATTCAAGTTGAAACTGCAGACACCAGGGTTAGTGTACCCCACAAGTTATATGAAGTAACACTCCGGATGGAGGGGGACATAACTAGAAAAATAAGAGCACTCTTTTGGGAGAAGATCTCTAAGGGCTATGACATTCTTCTAGCTGAACAAGACTGGCCACCTGAAATGGTCAAGGAGTGCCCACATGGTGAAGAGATAATTATGCCAGCCTTCTCAAATCACATTTAATTCATAAAAAATACACATATGCCAGAATACGGGCAGTGGCCCTGGCTCCAGTATTATATAAAAATCACGTAGGATGGGATGAGGACTCTCCTCACCATAAAATCCAGTTAATAAATCAACCTACTGCACAAAGGCAGTATCCAGTTAGGCAAGAAGCTAAAAAACAAGTCAGGGAGATTTTAAATCAACTTGAATACCAAGGGGTGATTGAAACATGCACCTCGTCAATAAACAATCCTTTGTTTCCTGTCTCCAAACCAGACAATTCATATCGTCTAGTATTGGACTACAGACACCTAAACCCTTAATAAAATATAAAACCACATTAGATATTTCAAATGGGTTTTTCTGTCAAAACATTGCACCTGAAAGCAGGCATTTGACTGCTTTCTCAATTATGGGGACACAGCAGCAAATTTGCCGTTTCCCCAAAGGATTCAAGAATAGTCCAGGGTTATTTTCAGCCAGGGTAACAGAGTTACTAAAAACGTACGATGATGAGGCATTATCCTATGTCGATGACATCTATCTTACAGACGACGACTTGGACGTACACTTGAAAAGAATGAACACCATAATACTTGGGTTCGCATCTAAAGGGTATAAATTCAATTCTAAGAAATCACAAATTGCCCACCTCAATGTCCTAATTTTAGGTTACGAGTTATCAAGTGAAGGCAAAAGCCTGGCAGCTAACTTTCTAGAGAAATGTGCGCTGCTACAACCTCCAAAGACACTGAAAAACTTACAGTCAATTCTAGGTTTCCTGAATTTTGGAAGAACTTATGTTCTGAATTACGCAGAAAGGGTTAAACCTCTCTAAGAATTAATCAAACCTGATTTCAAACCAACTAATTGGACTCAAACTCACACAGAAATTCTGCGTTCAGTCCAAACAGACATGTTAGCAAAAACACAATTACAGACACGCGAAAAAGTGCGCAACCTTGTGATCCGAATCATCCCAGGGAGATGCGGATTCACGTACCTGACCTTTAATGAAGGAGAAACTGTACCAATTGCTTACAAATCACATTTGTACACACAAGCAGAAATGAAATTCACTTCTACTGAGAAAATTCTGACAGCGATTCAAACTGCAGTAGCAAAGGAGAGAGCCCTCGCGCAGGGTAAACGCATAATGATCGTTACACCTGTACCTGCCTTAGAGGCAGTGACAAAAGCGAGCATTCCGAATGCAAAAGCTTTACACCCAAGATGGATACAATGGGTTAACTCTCTTGCTGCAACAGACGTTGAATACGTGTTTGACCCATATTTGAAAACACAAGAATTTCTCCAATACGAACACGAATGTCCTCTGCCAACCGAGATTCTGCCTCTAGAACATTACGGCTGTATAATAAATACAGACGGATCAGCACAACCCGCAATTGGGGGTAAACAAGCCTATAGTTCTGCGTGTAAGATTGTTAAAGGTCGCAGGCACGAAGGCAAATTTAGATCTATGGTCACAAAAACTCAATCACTCGGAGACTGTACAGATGTATGACGTTACAACGCATGCTTTTACCACGCAGGACTTTACAACGCGGTTTTTACATCGCAAACCTTTACAACGCATAGCGCTTTGGGGTGCTGGATAGTGAATAGTTTAATTTACTATTCCAACTCCAGTCCCCGTGGACACTAGGGAAGGTGTTGGATAGTAAATTAAACTTATTCCCTATCCTAGAGTGCCCCCCAGTGCAATGCGTTGTAATGGTTTGCGTTGTAAAAGCTGCGTCGTAAAGGCACTGCGTTGTAAAAGTTGCGTTGTAAAGGATGTTTCCCGACTGTACAGCTCAGCGAGCTGAACTACAGGCTTTCAAGATGGTGCTTGAAAATACCGATCACGAATTCCCCGCACTAATAGTGTGCGATTTGTATTTCTGCTTTGAATCTTACAACGAAAATTTGCAGAACTGGGTTAAAAACGGGTTCAAGAATTCAAAAGGTGGCACAATTAAGTATAAAACGCTTTGGGAACCAGTATTTCTTTTACAGAAAGAACTACAAAAGACTCACGTGATACATACTCTCAGTCATCAGCGTGATGGCGTTCATGTTGCAGGGAAATCATTGGCTGATGAAGCCACGAAGGCAGCTGTGCAAACGGCTTCCGTAGCTACAATCGCTCGCTCAAAAAGAGTAATAGACGGTAAAACGTTATTAGCAGTGAAAGCCTCAATGGAAGGCAATCATGCAGTATCCACTCACGTATAGATACATAATTGATGCAAACTCCGTTCCTTTTGCTCAAATCCCTGGAGTGGGGGACAGAGTAATTACAAACAGGATGCGGAGAGCTTACTTGGTTCAAGAAACACATATGGGAGAGGGTCTGACACATCAAGGGATTTTGAAATCTCTAATAGAATTAGAAGAGATGTACTGGTGGCCAGGAATGAGCGTCCAAGTTTACGAATTTGGAATAACTGTGATAACTGTTACAGATATCATAGCTTTGACAACCACCAGATTCCTGACTACAGTGTAGCCAGCCCAGTACAGATACCTTTGTTGGACAGCATTAGACTATCTACACGCAGACGTCACCATGAACAGATGCGATCCCACAACTACTAGGACAAGATTTATTTGGATATGGCCCCAGCGCTCGGCTGACACCAGAACTGTTATAAAGGATTTGCGAGTCTTTATCGGCACATACGCAATCGGCACGCTACATTCTAACCAGGGTCCTGCACTTAGCTCTCAAGTTTACAAGGAGGCTATGGTCAGCTAGGGTATTGCATTGCAGTATTCTAGTCCCTTCCATCCTGAGGGTAATGCGGTAGTGGAAAGAAAAAACCGTGACATAAAGCAATCCATAACAGCTAAGGTTCAGGTGAGGAGTGGGTCAAACATCTAATAAGTGTCCAAAGTAGTCTTAACAATCTGCCAAGAAATTCTCTGGGGGGAATCACTCCATATGAATTACTGTTTGGTACTAGAATGATAATCGAAGACCTCGATTGTCAAACTTCAGTGGTGGAACAAAAACCCTTTGATGTCAAAGATCGTTTGGCTGTTTTACAGGACTTAAATCAAACAAGAAGAAGTCTGAGTAACACGATACAAAAGCCAACAGCCACTGAAGAAAAACCACCTGTCCCAGCAAGACCTGTCTAGATTCCAAAGATTGTGGATGTAGTCAGGGAAAAGATAGCGGTGAAGAAGGAATTTGGGCCTTCTTACAGAAAAGCAGTACCTGTCTTGGCAATCCAAGGAACAAGATCAGTAGTACTACCACCCCTTGCTGGTAAAAGGGAGAACAGAGTTGTGTCCATCGACCTGGTCAAACCACAACATGTGGCCAATAATAAGTAGTAGGCCAAGTGGACTCCCAAGATGTAGCAGAAGACCAAATCTTGCGACTATCCAAGAGGTTCAGACTGAAAGACTTATCACCTTTGATAAACCTGCAGTAAGAAAAGAAGGACTATGCAACAAAGCCATGGAACTTGTGCCTCTTGAGACCCAAATAACAGTTCGTCAAGAAACACCTGTCTACAATAATGTAGCCTCTGACTATACCAATATGACAAAGGAAGAAGCAACTCCAAAGATTAATAACAATCCTGATGCAATTCCAATAATTGACAGAACTGCCTCTGGCTATTTCATCAACTTTGATACATTTTAGTTTTAAGCTTGGGACAAATGATATATGGAAAATACAGTACAATGGACACAGCAAGTCAGAAAATCAACTTGGTCCTGAAGCCTCACAAATCATCTCATTGTGAAAAAAGAGACCTGTCATCAGTAAACATCACAGCCGCTCCTATACCTGGTGGTATAGCATGGGACAGAACTGATTATGACATCCATGGCCCGGTAGAAATGCTGAAAATTGCACACCAGTTCAAGGTTTCTTTAAGTGACTTTGTATCACCCAGCACATTTTCTGATGATTGGGATTTTGAGACTATTAATAATATGATGTCAGATTAGAAACGTCTGCAAAATTTACTGAACATGACTATTTAGAAGGGTCATCAGATTATGAACAAATGTATTGTTTTAATCATTATGGTCACCACTATTTGCCCAAATCTGCAAGTCCTAGGAATGTTTTTACATATAATCAATGGGAACATTGTCCAATGCCACCAAAAGGTAGTTCAAAAACATTTCATGAAAAGTTTTCGTACTTCTCAGGGTTTAATGTTACAAATCCAGAAACGTTTTATTTCAAAAATGTAAATAAGGCAGGAATGAAAACAATGTTGACCAATACTAAACAAATTTATTCTGCAGATTTTTATGCTCAGCTGTCTACATTAGGTTTCAACTTTTGGAAAGACAATATTGAGACAAAAACTGTCTGGGGCACGAAAGACTGGCAGATACAGGGTTTAGAAGCCTTGTTCAGAGCCTGCGTTATACCAGAACAAATAATGTTTTTAAATGACACTGTTCAACAGACTTCTTGTCTTGGCCTGGCTAAGATAAAAGATTTAAATAAACCGTCTTTACCTAAACCCACTTCTGAGAGTAATGATGCTACAGAAAAGGAGGTAGACGCACCATATATTTGAACACAAAACAGAACTAATCCTGATTGGAAAGAAATGGTTAATCTGACCCACAGACACCAATAACTGTCAAGATAGATTCCTGAACAAAACACATGGGTTAAAGCTGAACAGGCCAGATCCAAGATACTCCCAGAGACAACATCCAGGGATAGTAACAACATACAGTGTAGGAAACTATGCCTTGAGTGCAGTGCTTAATTTGTAAAATATGAAGTGCAGGTGCTCAAATGTTTGTCGGAGGCCACACCCCCTTTTCCCGGCTCCACCCACTCCCTTCACTAGCTCCACCCACTTCCTATTGGCTCCACCCACACCCTCAACTGGCACGCAAGCCATAAACCGTGAAAATGTCACACATGTCCTCTTGCCAGAACGCATGGAAATGTTACACATAAGCACCCATGCCATGAACCAAGGAAATGTCACACATAAGCAAGCACCCAAGCCATAAACTGTGGAAATGTCACACTTAAGCCTTCAGGCCAGAAAGTATGGAAATGTCACACATGAGCGTCCAGGCCAGAAAACATACCATAATCCGTCACACATAAGCATCCAGGACAGGGCTAGGCCAAAAACCGTGTAAAATGTCACACAAACATCCATGATCCAGGCCTTGAAATATCACATATAGGCATCCAGCCGGGGTGTGTTATTAAGTTCCAGCCACAGTAAAACAGTGCTTAATTTGTAAAAACATAAGTGCCAGGGCCCTTTTCGGGAGGCCATTGCAACTTGCACCATGCATTTTCCCTCCCTAGCAGTACTGCTAATAGCAGTACCAACACAACTAGTACACACTCACCTACAAGTGTGACAGTTCAGACTATTTAAAGTCACTTAAAGCTATAAAAATGGTGTGAGCAGTAGATATTATTCATATATAATGTATATTAAATTATTAATCTATTGCTGTGCTTAACTCAAAATTAGACAGACAGAGCCACCAGGTGCCAGACTTTCATAGGTACCGGAATACAGGCGTTGAGAATTAAGTACCGGTACTGAGCACCGAAAACACCAGTTGAAATTAAGCGCTGGGTGCAGCCCTTACTGCACTGCTTAATTTGTGCCAGTTGCTGCAGGTGGTGGTAACAAGCCCCCGTTTTTGAAGACCTGGTCTTATTGTTCAACAGCAGACTAACTGAGTCAGAGCAGGAGAGGGAAAGGTGAAAAAGATTGAATGGAGGAAGAGAAGGGTAGGGAAACAGAGACACAGGGGAAAAGCCGGCTTGAAAAAGAACACACAAGAGAGATTGCAACAATGGCATTCAGAAGTTCTCCCAATGGCCTCAAAAGACAAACTTTGGCCCCCTGCATTTCTTTTTTTCACACATTAAGCCCTAACTGGCAACAAGGCCTCATCCTCACACATTCAGGTTCCAATCACCAGCTGAGCATGGGACCAGAATACAAGAGGATTCAATAGGTCAAGGGCATCGTGCTCAATTTTTTTAAGGTCATTAATGAAACACTTCTCCTGACATATAAACGATATTTACAGTTCTTCTGAAGGGGGAAAGAAATCTGGGCCTCGCAGGTCAGTCTGGCAACGAGGGCTCCTGGCTGAAAGCATTCCTAGTGGGCAATGCTTCAGTGTGTTTCTGGAATTGATCGAAGTTTGGCTGAAGCCTGTAGTTTCGGCCAACTATGGCTAGAACTGGCGATGGCTGCTGCCTTTTACCTTCTGCCTCGACACTGCCTGCCAGAGCCCCACAGTCTATCACCTGTCAGAGCCCTTTGTGCATAGCGGTGAAGGTTTTAGATTGCTATTTGTGACTTTTCTATCATTTCAGAGCAATTCTGAGTAGCATTTCAAAGACTATGGGTGACAGTTTCTCGTTAGTCAAAATAAAGCAATGACGGCCAGGGAAACATATAAACATCAGAAATTGCACCCATTTGCGCAACAAGAAACTCTAGGAATCAGTTATTAGCATTACGTTAAAAGGATCATTATTATTATATGCGGCCTCCTACTTGCATCACTTTTGAATTCAGCTCACTGAGGCTGCTCACTTCCACCTAGCCTTTCAGCCTCTGCTTAGATTTATTTGTACAGTGTATACAAGCCCACAGGCTACCAACACGCACTGTGGAAGCTGGTATTACAATCACAGCTTCCTTTCAAAAACTCTGGAATTTGATAATTAATCACTCGACTCCAGTTCGACTTGGCAGTGGCATCACATAGCGACTACAGCCGCTACCTTAATTTACATGCAGTCACAGTGTGTGTGTGTCATGTCATGTGTCAATTAACTTAAGTTACCGGTTGGGTCGGGCCGGGCGGACTGGGACACGCACACACACACAGACTGACTGCAGTAGTGCACTGCACAGCCTGCAGGCTGCCGCTGCAGCCTTACTTAGGCTAACTAATTGGGCCTGCTGCTGCCGCACACACTTTGCACAGGTCCTGCCTCACCTGGTGGATGGTTCCTGCCATGCGGTTACTGGTGAAAACCTTTGATACATCTGGCCCGAAATCTGCACTGGTATGATTGCAGTCTGTGCTGGGAGAGATGGGTCGCCGTGGTACAGAGTTGTGGCTGCCATTAATGCAGCAGGTGCAGTGACACCGGGACACGGAGTGCGCGAAGGACCAACTGCAACCAAATTGCGGTTGTTGTTTACTGCCAATTCTGACAGGGGCCAGGTGCATGCTCCATATTTGAACTCAAGCCATTGGTACCTTCACGAGGCCACTGCACAGAGACAAACCACTGTGAATGAAGATGAGTGAACACACGACCCATCAAGTTGCCACGATCCACACCACAGGCTTCCCAGACCCCTCTTCGGTACTGATTTGAACAACTTTCTCCTCTCCCTGGTTCCTACACAGCCTCATGGGATGCTCTGAGCCGCGCAGAGTCTGTCTGCACAGAGTGGGCAACTGGGCACGCAGCAGTGTTATTGTTCAGGTAGCTGCCACTTGGCACTGTAGACCCGTTCAAACAGCGAGCTTTTGAATGACACACTGGCATCTGTGCGAGGTGTGATCGTGCCTGGGCCTGGCTGCCTAAAATAAAATAAATAAATAATCCTGTAGTACTGATTCCAGTCCGGCCCGCAACTTCGCAACAAGTAGCCAGTGCAGTCACAGAGTGCTGGCAACAAAACATGATCGTGCACATGGTGATGATCATCAAACTAGGGCATTTGAACAACATTTTTAAGCAGTGACGTGAGTGACCATGATGAACCGATAAAGTAAATCTGTAGGCCTCACCTGCGCTGCTGCGCAGATTACTTAATTGAATTCATGATATGTCGGCCGGGCCGGCCTACGCCGCCTATCCCAGATAACCAATCAACAATCATGATAATTAAAAAAAAAAACGTAAACCTGCGCCTGCGGCCCCCGCAGCCCCCAGGGGCCAGGCCCTGCCCTCAGTGCCCTGCCTCGCCTCACCTGCCAGTGCCAGTGCAGCTCATGATTATAATTTCGGCCGCCTCCCTCCCCCCTGACTGACACCAGCAAATATAAACCTGACTGACACGCACCAATAAATTAATCACCCCTGGGACTGCCGTAACTGTAACGCCCTGGCTGGCCCCTGCCTCGCTCACCCTCACCTGCTGTCTGAGCGCTCCCAGTCCCAACTCCGACCGAGTCCAGCAACTTTGAAAGGCCGGGCCCGGCTGGCAGAATCTCCTAGATACTCGGCGACGGCGAAGCCAGGGCGAGGGGAGAGGACAGGTGCGGGTATGCTGGGGCGGGCAGAGGAAGTGCGCGTCACGTGCATTCAATTGCATGCAATCTGCGCACGCGTCGCTTCCTCTGGCACGCATAGCCCCAACCCACTGCCCAACCCCCGCAGCAAAGCCCTGCCCAGTGCCTGGCCTGGCCCCTGCAACATGACTCAAACAGTGTCCCGCCCACTGGGGCCCTGATCCGCGCCGCAGCCGGGCCGGGAACTCTTGCCTCAGACAGGGAGTAGAGGTCGGAAAGACGTGACGTCACCACCGACAGCAGTAAGTAGTACTGCATGCAGCAAAGCAGCATCATCGACGACCTGATCAGTGACAGTGCGTCAGTAGCACAGCCACACTCACCAGTGACACACACGCACTAGTCACGAGTTAAAAATATCAAATTCCAAGGCAGGAGCATAGGTGCACTTAATGCCGCGTGATAGACCCGGCCCCCATAATTAAGTGCCGGTGCTGAGCACCGGCAAGCTCCGGCTCAAATTAAGCCCTGCTTGAGTGGCTAAAGACATCCACACTTCCGGAAATAAAACAACACTTATCTTTACTTAAAGAAGGCAATGATTTGCGAGATTTCTTAATAGGGCCTCGCAAACCACGGCAAAGGCGTTTCATATACGCCAGTATATACTCTGCGTACAACAAAGCTTGCAAAATAATGCAAATGGAAACTGCAGAAAGAATACGAGAAATTGATCGTATTCATTTAAAGAAAGCTCTCTCTGTAGTGGACAATGGGTTAACAACTCTGTCCTCCAGGATATATTCATTGGACAGAATTGTATTCTCTGCAATTGACATAATGGAACAGGACTTGCTAATGTTACAACATGGCCAGTCTCAATTACGTTTTATAATGCAGTTGGGCTGGACGTTGCAAAATCTTCGTTCAGGCTACGTGCCATGGCGTCTAATCAACACAACTTCATTGTTTGCTGTATTTAACCTTACAGATAAGCAAATCTCTTTGGCACAAAGAGGAGCAGACTATACGGTGCTGAGCATTGAAAAACTGGAAAGATTACCATTGACAGTTTCTGAGAAGCCTGTCATTGAATGGATAATTCCTGGCTCCATCATGATACCAGTGACGATATTCCAATTTCAGTATTGTCTACAGCATATACCAGCAGGCCTGTATGAAAGGTAGGGTAAAGAATACATTAAGTCGACATGGACTTTACCTTACACACACAAATGTTGGAACAAGGGAAAAGAGGTATTCCTTAGTGGTAAAAATTGTAAGAACTCACTAAGTGGTACACTTTTGTGCAAAGGTATTAATTTACATGGAGCCTGCGACGGTTCTGTAAATAACCTCTCTTGCCACCTGCACGGTACACCCTCCACAGTGATAGAACCCATTTTCAGGCAGCTATCCAATGGCAGTTACGTTATGTTGAATGATCACAGCTGCTGTGGCATGTTGCCAGGAAAACTTTATCTCATTAGTGTGTCGTCCATGGTCACTTGTTGTATGCAAGTATTGTATCCAACGCACAAGACAGACAGTGGGACGGCATTATGGCCTTCACTGAATATCTCTTGTAGACGAATTGATACTTTAAGCAGAATAAAAGCCATTCTTTTGCAAAAATCTGTGCCACTGACCTCGTCTAAAGAAACGTTTGATCTGCAAGTTGCGAGGACATCTGCAGAGATACATGCATTACTATCAACAAACTGCCCAGTACATTTTGCAGAAATGTTAAGTCAAATCTTAAACATGTCTGATACCAGTGGCATCGCAAATGTATTTAAGACGATTTTTTCGGGACTGTTAACACCATTTGAAGCAGTCCACTGCATTTTTCGAAACTTCGTACACTCTGTGTTCGGCGGCCTGCCTCTCATCTTGGGACTCGTAGCAGGAATTCTATTTTTATTCCTTCTGCTCCGATATGGCAAGTCCAGTAACCGAGGATACCCAGACTACCATGGAAGGGACCATCCTTGCCATGAGGTATCGTGAGAGAATTACACAGAATCTTGGCTTGGCTCGTTTAAGAGATCTGAACACAACCTGGTTTCTTTCGTTCAGACCAATCTGGCAAGATTGCATCTTACCTGTTCTACGATGCCTGCTTTGCGGAGAGGAATGCGTGTTGGACATTTGTCTTACACTACCATCAGTCCTGCCATCGGATGTCGACGCCTTGCTAGGTCTGGGAACGACTCATGCATCGTGTTGTCCCCAACGGCTACCAATCCTGATGACGGCATTCATTGAGGTCTCACCAGTAAGTCTAACTGAGGGTGAGATACGAGGATCAACAGGCACACTGGTACCATCTGATATGAACACTGCTAATGCAGCACCTGGCGCTGACGGCAATGCTTCTCATCTGTGCACATTTGATCTGCTTGATCAAGTAGTTCCACTTTCACCTACAAAGGTAGACAATTTCTTTGCCAGCCTAGACGATCTGATGTTTCCTCCTGACACCGGAATAACTTTTGATTCATGCACACAGCGTTCCCTGAACTCTGAAATTCGGCCTTCGCTTTTTCAAAACAAAGACTTCTAACTTTGGAACTCTATTTTTTCACAACCAATTGAATTTTTTCTCTCCAAAACTGCTTAAAGTAGAACTATTCTTAGAAAACAAGAAATTATTTTTGAACACTTCCTAGAGAAAATATTTGGCCTCGTCCTCAATACTACAACTCTTGATAGGCTATGTCATGATATGAAATGGTCTCAACCTTTTTTCTGTATTTCAGAGCCATTTTCATAAATGTAATTATATAATTCATTCAGTTTGCATTTTATGTGCGATACTTTATGCGTAGAATGTCATCACTTCCTTAAATGCGTACTGTAGAAATGCTCATTTTCTCGTGTACAACCAGTTCGAACGCATTTTCATGTAATTTTGGGGTGGGTTTGTAAACATTAGCTTTAGATATGTTCAGTGCTTATACGTTTAGCTTTATTGAACTTAAGATCGTGGAGTGGGTATTGTAAATTAATCTAGGGCCCTAGTGTAAATTTTCCAGATTCATGCCCTTATATAGGTACACTTTATCATATCCTTATATAGGCATAGAAATATGTACCATATTTGGCCTGAGCCTTGCAGCCCAAATACGGCATGGCTACTTCCACTAAGTTCCGAGAATCAACAACGATTTCTTGGAAAACCCCGCTTTCAGCAGCTAGGGACTTCCCCCTGCTTGAATATTGAGTTCTCCAAGAAATCCTGGAGTTTTCAAAGAATTTAGCCTTTGAGTGACGTTGTTAAGTCCAATCATGCGTCAAACTCGGCACCTTCAAAGTATAAATATACCTAGGTTTGTCCAGACAAATACACGGTGGTTTTGGAGCAGATCGACTAACTACTTGCCCGACGCCCTGCAGCAGCAAGTGCCGAAGGAAGCCGACCCTCCAGCTGATGCACTGAAAGAAACGCTGTCTTTTCTCCTGCCGAGAAATCCAGCTCCAGTGTTTCTGGCTTACCCTTGCGGGTATCTGGGAAATCGAGTCCTGAGAGAGAGATACAAGACCTCCTTCATTCTAAAACCAAGGTACGGAGCTGATTAGACCTCTTAGAGAATTCTTGGAATAGATTTCTGGCAGAGAACTACTAAACGTAGGCTACTCCTCACTTCTTCCCTCGTCCTAGACTTAGGTTAGGTACACCGGGGTAGGCGTATTTTAGAAGCACCAGTTGAGTACTTTTAGTCATTATTTATTACTGTATGTATTTTATACATTTTATGCACTTTTATGGCTTAGAAACCATATCATGCTTTTACATTACTACTTTATAATACTGTTCGTATTATATACATTGTACTTTATAACACCTTCCGTGCGGTTCAGATTTACCGCTGGTGCTGGGCCCCAATAAAAATGGGTGTGGTCATGACGGAACGATTCGGTCATGAGCACAGCCCAACCGATGCTCATGACAGAACCGTTCCTCATGAGCATCGAAGGGGATAACAAGTATTACGATTGTAGCAGTACATTTCTTATGCTTGAGAAAGAAGACTGTTAAATAAACACTTTTATTGAAAACGCTCGTCTCTCTATTTTCTCAGCACCTCTGGTGAAACGAAGCATGCACGATTGACTGAGTAAAATAGCAATCTATTGTTTCTGCGACTCTAGAGATTGATTTCTTATTCTTGGGAAACAAAGTTGTCATGTTTATGCAGTTGTCAGAAACTAATCCCTTCTTGTTTATTCGAGAAAGTTTCTCGTGACCTCTGAGCTAGCTGGCACTCACAATTAGGTCTAATATATTCGCTAGAGACCTAGTCGACCTCAGTCCTACGTCTAAACTACAGTATATATTATTCCAATGCGCAGAGCCTATTGGGAATATAGGAACAACACTACAGTATAATGCATGAGGAGTCTAAGTATCACAGCAGTATTCCCCTCTTCTCATAATAACTCTGTATAAGGGTCATGTCTATCGACATCCTTGCCCGACATGCCCTCAGTACACTTCTAGGTAGATCCCCTGAGGGTACCTTTCGGGAATATAAGCACTGCATCTTCGCTGGGCAAACTAGAGGGTAAAGACTTCCATGCTGACGCACGATGCTGAGGTCCCTGCATGCAGACACTCCAGCACGCAGTGGTCTGACATCCCTTGTGGGGTGTCCATCTCGAGACCAAGATAGGGACCTTTGCTCTCCCACATCAGGTAATGGGGTTGGATCTATCCTAAGGGGATTCTTAGCTATACACCTAATAGATGCTAGGTACATTTAGGTACATCTAGTTAGGGTTTGCATTGTAGGAATACACATTATTACTGTTATGTATCTATATGCCTGCATATATTCATTATTTTAGCACAATGGTAGAATTCTACATTTTCTTTCCTCTACTGGTGCTCATAACCATATATATCTGTTCATGCCTAATGGTTGTTGCAACACACGTATTTTATACTAGAATGACGCTGGTTCAATAAATGCTTTTTGAAAACGTCCCCACTCTTTATTCTGTGTACCTCACTGAGACAAAGTAAGCATGAGTGACTGAGCAAAAAGCACTGTACTGTTTCCACGATCCCTAAGGGGTCAGGGTTGTCATGTTCGCTAGTTGCCAGAAACTATTTGCTCCTTGGTAAGAGGGGCCCATAGTGGCACTGTAAGCTAGCTGGTCTACAGACTAACATATCCTCTGGGGGTGTCTGGAATCAGTCTGGACACCAATCCCTTAGTTTATTTTGTCGAAACGTGCAGATCCTATATAGATTTGTAGGAACTACACGACATTACAAGCCAGCTGTTATTGCCACCAGACTACACATCCCATTGATTGCAATTTCCGATTACTGACTTTTTTTCTTCAGATGATTTCTTTTGGTCTACTCTGGTCGACTTACTTTGAAACTGTTTATCTTTGCGAGGGGAGTTTTTTCTATACTGTTATCTGCCTTTAAAATTTCCCATATCTGCAAAAATACGAGAACCGCAGCAACTACCTTTCCTAACAAGAAAATGTATATTTGAATATGTTTACATTTCAAATGTCTTCCAGGCTGCACTTCAGAAACGGCCTTTGTGTAGGGATGTCTCCGGCCTGGAGTGCCCTCAGGGAAGGCATAAAGAGGTGTGAGGGCTCTGCATTGAAGTGTGATTAAGGTAGGAAAGGCTTGGCCTCACCTAAAGGTTCAACCTGCAGCTTCACCCCTACTCAACCTTAGCATCTACAGAAAGGGCAGAGCTTCTGGAAGCCTAATCAGGAGCCATTTGCTAACAAAACTGTTCATTGAATTTGTAAAGGGAGCCCTTTCACCACAAGCTCACAATCAGCTGCTCCATTCGTGAAGGTTATTTCGCTGCTCTTGTCACTTCACTAGAACATGTGCCTAATACACAGAAGGCAGAAAGGTGGGTGGTAAGAAAAAGAAATACGAATGTAAGGGGGGCAGAAATAGGAAACAGATGGAGGGAAAAAGTGAAAGAGCAAGTAATTAAAAAGGGAGTCAGTGGGAGGGCAAACATAAAAAAAACCAAGAAAAAGAACTGTGTAAAAAAGAGGAGGAAAAAGTGGGAGAAGAATGAAGAGAAATAACAGAGCAGAAAAACATACAGAGTGGTATGTGATAAAGAATTATTGTGGAATTCAGTGGACAATGCTAAATGGGTGGAAAAGAATATATCACAGTTTAAGGGAAGGAATGAGAGAAATCAGCAAAAGATAGCAACCAAGGGGAAAGGTGAAAGGAGAAGCTGCAGGCAAAGGGAAGGGGCTTGAAACAAAGGGCAAAAAAGATGAAAAAGTGAAAGCAATGAAAATATAAAGAAAGCAGAGGGAAAATACATAAGCCTTGTGTGCTACAGGTAAAATATGAGTAAGATACAAGCAGAGGGTAATGCACCTAATGCAGAGTTATGCTTTTAATCTACCGCCCTCCAGCTCTAAACCTGGTTAAACAGTTCAGTGGTTAATATACTGACTGCAGCCATAAATGTGTAGGCTGCAGGTCACCGGACCCAAAAACATTCACAAAGCCCAATGGGTTAAAGCACGTACTGTTGAGCTGTATGTTTCACACGTCCATCAGAGGCTGTAATCATATATAGATCATTGTATTTAATGCCCCTGCTGCAGAAATGGGCATGTTGTAGGTCTGAGTCCTAGTGACAGGCCTCCCTCCTGGGTACGGCACTTGGAGTGTGACTTATGCAATAGAAGAGTCCTAAGGTTAAAAATAAATGGCTAACAAAATGAAAGAAAATGTGCATCATTGGAACGCTGTAGAAACTAAGAAAATGTGTGCCTTAAGGTGCACCGTGAAAACTAAACAGTAGTGTGCATGATTTCATCATTGTGTGTCGGACAAATCTGTAGATTGCTGCATGCCAGCGTTTGGGGAAATTTGCAGGGCTGTAGCATGTCAGAGTCTGTGGACTATCATAGACATGGAGTACAATGTGCATTGCTGCCAGTGTGCGAGCCAAGCACAGGTGCATGTGTTTGTAAAGTTTAAATCTGTTATCAATATTAGGCCCAAACACCACATTCTGCATTAGAAACTAATGCTAATTGAAAGGTGTCTGCGGTTAAATGTACTTTGAAAGTTCCTCTGTTAGTAAATATAAAAAGAAATTGAGGTGAGGAGCAATTCGTTTTAAATTGTATCAATTATTCAACCGATATTGACATAGCGTAAACGTGATTTATTTACAACAGCCTTTCTCAAACATGGCTCGGATTAGTAACGGTTATGCTCAGAGTTGTAGCTTTACGGTACTTATAAATATAACACTTACTACAACATTTTGGTTAAATAGCATTTTGTTGTGCTAGTCAAAGGTGGTATAACTCAACATCGCCGCTGTATATTTTTGTTGGGTGTGTCTTACTCCATGTTGTTATGTATTGCCAGTTACTGTTTGTTGTGCTGCTTGTCTGTGACTGGTGCAGTTGTTGCAGCCTGCAGCATCTTCCTTGCGGTCGGTGCTATTAGAAGTGTGTCACGCTGGCACTGCAGTTGTTTTATTTTCTGCGTGTTGCAGTCCTGCGGTGTGGTTGCGTGCGTGTGTTTGATCTATGCCCATCTCTAATAGAGGCTAGTGTTTCCAGTGCTTGTGTCCTGCTGCCCCTTTGCTTATACACGAGGCGTACCCATATGCAAAGAAAAAAAAACTTCAATCTCTCTAAAGCACTACTCTGTCCCTTTCTATACCTCTCTCAATATACCCTCCACCTCCACTCTGACTCATTCCAAACCTCATTCTACTACCATCATCCCCAAAATAACCCTTTCAAGACTCTTTCCTCCTCTTTACCTCCTGGCTCACCCCAAATCTCATTCTAAAACCCTTTCTAAATTCTTCCCTCATGTACCCCTCCTTTGACTCACTCCAAACGTATTTTAGTACTAGGATCGCCCTAATCCCATTCTAGACACACTTCCCTCCTTCATCTCTCCTTTTTACTCATCCCAAACCTCATCTTACTATGATCTCCCAAATATCACTTTCTTGACTATTCTCTCTTCTATCCCTCCATTATCTATTTTATTTGTTTTTGCAGATTTATATAGCTCAAACTCGACCCAAAGGTACTGGAGCGCTTTACATGAGCACCAGTTTTCCAACCAACTAACAGACTCATGTGTCAACCACCCAAATTAACATATATTTCCCTATACTAATCCACCACTAATACTTTTGGGTCCAGAGTAGCTTGCTACTCGCTGAAAAACGCTTTGACGCCTCATCAGGGGTAGTAAGCGCTATATAAATTCAATTACAATCAAAACCCTTTGTTAACATCAGATGTAAACACTTTCATTGAGGTGTTTTTTGTCCTTATTTAATCATTGGTGGTAAAAGAAAATGGGATGTAACGTGCACAATGTTTTGCCCATTTTATTCATGTTGCTATTCTTTTTAGGTCTCGTCTGGCATTAGCAGCGGGCATGCGCTGCTCTCGCCATGACGAGGGCCTTTTTGGAATCAATACGGATTGCAAAGCGTGTACACGGGGAGACAGAAGAGACAGAACATGTGCACGCGGGGATTGGATGCTTTACTACCAGCGTGATACACTGGGGACTTTTATTTTCGACGCCAGTAAAGGCTGTCCCCGCGTGCACATTTTCTGTCCGTCGCGCATGCGCGGCTCTCGCCATGACGAGAGCCTTTTTGAATCGATACGGATTCCAAAGCGTGCACATGGGGAGACAGAAGGGGACAGAAGATGTGCCCGCTGGGATTGGTTACTTTACTGGCGGCTTGATACTCTGGAGACTTTTTTTTCAACGCCAGTAAAGGCAGTCCCTGCGTGCACATCTTCCATGCTTGTTCTCATAGCTTTCGTCGACGGAGACTGGGTCAAGAAAAAAACGGCTTTGAAATGGATGCGTGCTGTGGCGCTAGCGTATTTTCTTGACGGGGGAGGGCTGTTGCCCTTGTATAGAATTTTTACACACGAGTAATGAAATGTGTGTCGCATACGACGTATAATCTTCACAAAAATTACGCAGAGCACAAGCAAAAAATTAATTCTAATTTCAACCAGCCCTAAACTCGAGCAACTTTATCCTGTCCCTTCTTTATTGTCATATATAGCATTTAGCACGCTGGGACCAACAGTTGTGCTTCTTTCATTACAAGCACGAGGGTACAATTCACAGCATGTTAAGGGCTGGTGTTAAGGGCGCGCTTGTTCTCATAGCTTTCATCGACGGAAGACTGCGTCAAGAAAAAACGTCTTTGAAACTGATGCGTGCCGTGGCGCTAGCGTATTTTCTTGGCGGGGGACGGCTGTTGCCCTTGTACAGAATTTTTGCAAACGACTAATGAAATGTGTGTGTCGCATACAAAGTATAATCTTTGCAAAAATTACGCATAGCACACAAGCAAAAAACGTATTGCAATTTCAACAAGCCCTAATCTCGTGCAAATTTGTCCTGTCCCTTCTTTATTGTCACATATAGTATTTAGCAAGCCTGGAGCTACAATTGTGCTTCTTTCATTACAAGCACGAGGGTACAATTCACAGCATGTTAAGGGCTGGTGTTAAAAACATAACTCTGGATAAAGGTGCTCGCAAAGGCATGGAGTCAACCTACAAGTGTGATATTGTGTCCGTCTTGCAACTCAGCCTCCCCTTTCAGTTTTAAGGCCAGGGAATTAGATCTTATAGTGGGAAAAAATGGCCCAGTGCTGGAGGCGGCCACTCTCTTTTGATGTTGTACTGCATTAGGCTGTACAGATTGGGGTTTTGATGAATTATGACCAGGGCCACTGAAATGCAATTCTGAGTCTGAGGCGTTCCCACATAATTATCGATTTGCAGTATTTGCCACATAATCCATCATCTGCGGCATAATCTGCAGATTTTAACAAAAAATAATTGTTTCTTGTTGATAAAGATCAAAAGTTACTAAAACACAATATAATGTGTTGACAAGCAATAGAGGCCCTTAGCAAAGGTTGATCAGTCACGTTTCCTTTGCCTATTGATTTATTTGGAGTTTAAACTGGTACTGATGAGGAGAAACTTTTGCCAAGACAGTTTTAACTTGTGTAAAAATGGTAAAATAATGAAGTAATACTATCACAAAATGACTGCAGTACGCCACATAATTTACCTTTTGTTGTTGCATAATTTAGTCAGCACTGCTGCATAATTTGATCATTTTATTACCACATAATTTCAGTGTCAATGACGTACGACAGCAGGTGCCCGTAGTTCCTCTCTTAGAAGTTACATTCACTTCAGTTTTATAAGTGATGCTGAACCCCGAAGAGTTTGTGTACAACATCTCATGTGTCACAAGCCGTTAAAAAAACACATCTATGCGGCTTGCAGGCCTCGCATATCATTGCGTTCAGTCCCAATATTGATAAGGCCCATGTAAAAATCTATTGTGGCATTACAGGGAGGCCCCCTATTGTCACCGCCAGCAGTGAATCGATGAGAGTGCAGCTGAAGGGCATGCCCATCGACTCCTCTTCATTTCATGCCTACAGTGTCAGAGGTGCATGGCAGTGTTATTACAGAAGAGGCCACAATGCATCCTCCATCACCACATGCTACCGCAGCATCAGGACCAGCGCTTGCAGTGCCATCGCGGAACATCTATATATGTTCATTTATCTGTAGTTTACATAGTGCAAATCAGACCTACCAGGACAGCAGAACAGCATAACACTTTCCATTGGAGCTAGAGGTATAGGAGAAAAACATATACAGAGGACAGAAGATCACAAACTAGTGTTAGGAAAATATGCAATAAGAATATCAAGTCAAGTCAGGGGCATTTGTTGCGCGCACATATCACATCCAAGGGCGTCTCATGGCGCTTGCAGACGACACTGACCAGAAAGAACGGCTAGAATCAGCAAAACAGCCAGGTTTTGAGTTTCTTGCGAAACCTGAGATGTTCAGTGGTGGTTCGCAAATCCAACGGCATCTTATTCCAAAGAGAGGGTGCCAGGAAAGAAAAAGCTCGACCCCCGTTTCTGGCCATTTGGATTGGCCGCGGGGTAAGCAGTGATTTGTTACTTGATCTGAGTTGTCTGCTTGGCTCATACCAGCATGCCTAACATGGGGGAATCAGCAGACACCTATGCAAACTAGTGCCTTAATGATAAAGGAAGAATTAAATGAGAGTAGATAACATCATTTGAAGTTGCCACCTATTATAAGGTATTATTACAAAAGACAAGGGAACCCTCTAGGTAAGCAAGGACCTGGGGTATCAGTTAGTAAAGAGACAAAGGTCCTTGACAAGGAAAATAACAACCGCAATAATTATAGGCCACAATATGCACTATAATGAACAGAAAGTCCAGCCGGACTTTAGAATTTATTCAATAATTAAATATGTTAAATCTGGCGAAAAACAATGAAACAGTGGGACACAGTCCTGCATGCACAGTGCTACACATACATTTAGACAATACATACATGTAAGGTATTTCAGGCATATGAGGGAACGGGAGCAAGAGAACAGTATTTACAGTGCATTTGCTTCACATATGTGGGAAACACATGATTTTTGGCACGTAATAGTGAACTAGTGTTTGAACCACATATTATGTCGACGGCGTTTCGATCCAGTTACAAATAATGGATCATTATCAGGACAATCATTGCCTGCCTGAATTTAAAAGCCTGTATAGACAGGAAGGAAGGGAACATATAACAATTCATTAATCAACTGTGTAACTCTTAGGACAGTTCTTAGGTAAACTCATACCATGCTTTAAGGTGCTACTTGGTCATCCATGTGAGAGAGGTGTCAGGCAGCATGTGCCAACCATCCACGGCGCAGTGTGATCAAACCATGACACGGGAGGGTTTGTGTCGTGACCATCATGTATCAAGATTAGTGCCTATAGCATGCCGGGGTGATATATATCACAAGATTTATGGAGGGTGGTGGGTCGTCAATAAGGGATAGGTGCAGGAGATAATTACATGAGCGCCAAGAATCTTGAGATTAAGGCGCGCTATCCACCTGTGGTCTGTGGAAGGCGGGGATGTTCAAGCTGGTGCAGTACGATTAATTGGTCTGGCACCTATGGAATTGGGCCATAAGTTAACAGAGGCTAGATGGTAATGAGGGGCAACAATAGTGCGGGTTCCATGGGGGAATTGGCTTACCTTGCACCCTGGTTGTGTGAATAACCAGCAGGGATTAACCTACAATCCGATTGGTATGTAGGGGGGCTGATCTGGGCGCATTCAACCTGCGGAGAACATACAACCAGAAGGATTTAAGAATTTAATCTGCTGGGATTGCCTGGTTGTGGGGCTTAAAACCGATAAATGGCCAAACCCGTGTGGACGCAGCATGATACCAAGGACCGTGGTCCAATAGGTCGGCAGTGGAAATTTAATAAACCTGGATGAGTTAACTAGGTCCGGGATTAAGGAAAAACTAAATAACCAGGTCATGGTACATTGAGGGAGCCGTGGGCATAAACGCGCCATACCCAAAACTGCTTACCTATAAGGATAGAGAACTTGTGTTCCGAGCAAAGTGAAGGATTGGAGAGGGCTCGTGTTACGAGCAAGGTTGCCTCTGATGGGGCTCCTGGGGAAGGTCTGGATTAGATTGCAGCATCCGGCGAATAACCCTAAGGCCGAAAGGGGAAAAGTTAACCAACCGTGCACTAATTGGCCGTGAGTGCAGTGCAGCTCACTCTGCCAACGGTACTCGCACTGCACTCATGGCCAATTAGTGCACGGTAGGTTAACTTTTCCCCATTCGGCCTTAGGGTTATTCGCCGGATACTGCAATCTAATCCAGACCTTCCCCAGGAGCCCCATCAGAGGCAACCTTGCTCGTAACACGAGCCCTCTCCAATCCTTCACCTTGCTCAGAACACAAGTTCTCTATCCTTATAGGTAAGCAGTTTTGGGTATGGTGCGTTTATGCCCACGGCTCCCTCAATGTACCATGACCTGGTTATATAGTTTTTCCTTAATCCCGGCCCTAGTTACCTCATCCAGGTTTATTAAATTTCCGCTGCCTACCTATTGGGCCACGGTCCTTGGTATCATGCTGCGTCCACACGGGTTTGGCCATTTATCGGTTTTAAGCCCCACAACCAGGCAATCCCAGCAGATTAAATTCTTAAATCCTTCTGGTTGTATGTTCTCCGCAGGTTGAATGCGCCCAGATCAGCCCCCCTACATGCCAATCGGATTGTAGGTTAATCCCTGCTGGTTATACACACAACCAGGGTGCAAGGTAAGCCAATTCCCCCATGGAACCCGCACTATTGTTGCCCCTCATTACCGTCTAGCCTCTGTTAACTTATGGCCCAATTCCATAGGTGCCAGACCAATTAATCGTACTGGACCAGCTTGAACATCCCCGCCTTCCACAGACCACAGGTGGATAGCGCACCTTAATCTCAAGATTCTTCGCGCTCATGTAATTATCTCCTGCACCTATCCCTTATTGACGACCCACCACCCTCCATAAATCTTGTGATATATATCACCCCGGCATGCTATAGGCACTAATCTTGATACATGATGGTCACGACACAAACCCTCAAGTGGCATGGTTTGATCACACTGCGCCGTGGATGGTTGGCACATGCTGCCTGACACCTCTCTCACATGGATGACCAAGTAGCACCTTAAAGCATGGTATGAGTTTACCTAGGAACTGTCCTAAGAGTTACACAGTTGATTAATGAATTGTTATATGTTCCCTTCCTTCCTGTCTATACAGGCTTTTAAATTCAGGCAGGCAATGATTGTCCTGATGATGATCCATTATTTGTAACTGGATCGAAACGCCGTCGACATAATATGTGGTTCAAACACTAGTTCACTATTATGTGCCAAAAATCATGTGTTTCCCACATATGTGAAGCAAATGCACTGTAAATACTGTTCTCTTGCTCCCGTTCCCTCATATGCCTGAAATACCTTATATGTATGTATTGTCTAAATGTATGTGTAGCACTGTGGATGCAGGACTGTGTCCCACTGTTTCATTCTTTTTCGCCAGATGTAACATATTTAATTATTGAATAAATTCTAAAGTCCGGCTGGACTTTCTGTTCATTATAGTGCATATTGTGGCCTATAAGTAATTGCGGTTGTTATTTTCCTTGTCAAGGACCTTTGTCTCTTTACTAACCTATAATAAGGTAAGCAGAAGAGTCTTTCTCTGGTTCTTCTGTACATCATAAACATGGCCGTCATTTGCGCTACACTTGTACCTGGTCATGCTTGGAAGTGATGCTGGATGAAGCACCTCAATCCATTTAGGGACATACTTTGTGGCTGTTGGCATGAAGGCTACATCGTGCGGGGATCTGTCTTTGCAGAGCAAGACCGATAAAGATCCCAGGGAACTGGTGGAGGAGACTGCATTACCCTTGGCACCTTCCACTCATTCCAAAGGTGCTGACATGGAAACCATCCTTCTGGGCCACAGAATGAGTGTACGGCTCCAATAACAATAGCATCATGAGAAGGAGGCATTTAACAACAACAGTGTGTCAATGGTGCACTTTGCAACATAACAGTAACAGATGAGATGTTACGGTTAAAGCAAATCACTGCTCGTTCAGTAAACATATGGGTACCAACTCAAGTGGTATGTATGATGTTATGCCTCAGCAATAGTTTTTGCAATTTCAAAGTCTTAAAGCTGAGGTGCGCAGAATCACCATTTGCGCCTAAAATATGCTTCATCGTCAGAAGCATTATATTTTAATGTGACCCTGCTAATACAGTTTAATAGGCCATTGTATCCAACCACCATAGGTACTGCCTTCCAATGTGTGAGGTTCACTCCCAGTGAGTGACACTTATGGTGCAGCGGAGGGTCTAAGAATAAGTTCTTGGCAGTTTACTTTTGTGATTCCCACACTGTTTGCCTTTCTCCTGTTAACTTTGTTCTAAAGGGCTTTTGTAACTAGACTTTGAACGTGGTCTCTATGCTATTGCAATACTGTGTACGATACTCCTTATTACAACCCCCTGTTTGCCAATTACTCCTTTCCTCAACGCTTGCTTTTATGTGAATGACAACCCTTTGGGAAGAGATGTAAGCATTCTGGGATATGTACATGTGCCTGGGCAGGTCATAAAACAAGCATTGAAAATGCAATAGGTCTCGCCTTGTATTAAGTTAAAGCCATTTGCTTTGCTATACAATACCATTAGCAAAGCAATTGGCTTTAACTTAATCAAAGGCGAGACCTATTGCATTTTCAATGCTTTTTTTTCTCTCGCTGCGATTGGTATTTCGTTAAAAAGGCTATTGAGTAGTTCCCTTTTTATCAGGTTTGCTGGTTGCGAAAGACATATTGTGGGCTTTTGAAGAGCAGACTTGGGCTTGGAGCTCGTATAGCTACAAGTTTTCAGTTTGCTTATGTGTGACATTCCTATGTGTGTAGTGCGTTTGTGTGAGACATTTCAAGTCTTATGAGTGACACTTTATTGTGAGTGAAATAAGACAGCTGCATTCATGTAAAGAGATCATTGTTTGAAATTACGCACTTTTCTCATATGTGACGTTCTAAATAAGTAAATTTACATGAGAATCAGATATGTCTTTATTTAACATGCGTAAGTAAGATGGTTTGCTCAGAATCACAGAATGTTGAGCCGAGGCCGAGATTCGAGTCCCCTTCACTCATAGAGCACTGCTGCCAGCCTGGTGACCCATTTGATCAACAAGATACTTTAAGAAGATCTTCAAACTGCTGCAAAGGACGAGAAATAGAAGGCCACTGGATGTGCGAGAGGCCACAGCACGGAGCCTGAGCCAGCCTCACTAACGTTGAACTCAACTTTGTGCAGACTGCAAACAGTGAGGGCAATGGAGAGTTCAGCTCAGGCACTGTAACACAGCTGACGTGGGGTACTTGGCAAAGCTGGTTTTACTCAGACCTTGCAATTATGAAATTAAATTGCAAGACAAGGTAGTCGGTGGAATCAACGATTGCCCTGTGCTCCTGTACTGTCACATGCTCTGTTCTCAACTGTACGCTACACACACATCTGCTCCAATTCTTCTATTCTTTATGCATCCACTTCGCAATCAAATTAAAACAACTACTGTTGCTCACCAATATATACTTCACCAGTGGAGAAGTGTGGCTCACTGGTTAGAGGAGGCAGACCTAGAAGCAGAGGTCAGCCTGGGACCAGGGTTCAATTCCCGGCTCGGCGGGATCTTGAGTCCTAAAATGTCCATGGACTCGACAATTCTCGTTCCGGTGCCTACTCGATTCATGGGTTCACACTTTGTGACTCTGGGCAATAGCTTGCTTAATCTCCACAACGGCCCCTCGCGGCGGGATGCCTGGCTTTCACCTTGCGGATACCCTGCTGGGGTTATCTCACAGGGGAATACCAGGACAGGTTCCCTAAGCAAACGCTTAGAAACCAGTGGTGATTTGCGCTATATAAATTCCTGTACATTTACATTTACACCAGTATAAAAGTTCACCATCCATTACCAGGAGACTCCCTAGAGATATTTCTGTTCTTTGAGGATTAGGAATCACTGTCCTCCATGACTCTGCAGTGAGTGCGACTGAGATGCTGCATGAAGCCACCAATTAATTTTATTCAGATCATCTAGAAGTGACCAGATGTTACTGGTGCAAGTGTTAGAATATCTGTGAATAGCTGTGAGTGCAATTAGGAGTGCAGAGGTGAATGCTAGTGCCAGAGCAAATGTCAGTGCTGCTTTGAGAGAAAATAATGATGAAGCCCAAGTATGAGTGCATGTGAAGATTAAAGTGCCAGTACAGTGTGCTGTGCTGCAGTTATTTCCAAGCTATTGGCTATATACAGTCCGCACCGTACGTGCTTATGCAGGACATGTAGATGCTATTTTAGCTGTCCTGTTCTTGCAGGTGGCTTACCTCCAGCCGCTTTCACAGTGCTGCTTTTCACGTTTTTTGGGGTGCACGTGAAATACACGTGTTTGCAGATTTGAAACAGTATGCGTTTTTTTACTTTTTATTGTATGCGTTAGCAGTTCCATATAAGAAAAGCAATGCCAGTGTTTTATATAGCCAGCAGGCCTCCACTTATTAGCATATTGTACAACTTACGATAAAATTCAAACTGCCCCTTTTTTTACATGACCTTATATAGACCACCAGAAAATGGTGTTGCTTGTTTCATCTGATAATTACCCTCCAAGGCAGCACCGTGGTTTCGGGCTTAGTTGGCCTCCGTCAGGCACGGCACTTCTTTCACGGCCGCCAGGCCGTGTCTCGCATTTTTTCACTATTCTCTTCCCACCATTTGATGGGTCACCGTTTGCGGACAGCAGCTAAACTCTCGTCTCCAGGGCTCACAGGGTCAGTATTTCTTCCATGCCCTCGGCGCCCCGTAACCTGATTCTGTTTCTGACCACACCGGGTGTCAGAACTACCTTTCCCAGCACGCTTTGGGATTAGACCTTATTTCCCATCACTCTTGGTCTCCTTCCGGTCAGCAACAATTTAACACAGACTGCAGGACGCTTTACTGCATGTACCGGTCCGGACACCTGCCTATGGAGACAACAACTTCATACCTACGTGAGTACTTGGTGCACTGGTGGTTTTCACACCCGCCACCTTATATGGTTTTAATAGTTTTTTCCCTTGGTATGCATTGCTTATCAAAACCCTGCTCCGGCTAGTAGCTCGCGGCTTTTCTTTTCTTTTTAAATGCCCTATCTCCAGTCCTGGCCGTCAGCTCGGCCAAACCTCATACCTAAAACTTGTTGATACCAGCATCTTTTTCCTCCACAGGCCCTGCAGCCCTCATGCTGTATTTTTTTCATCTGATAATTACCCTCCCACACAGCACCACTCAGCACCACCACAGCACCACTCAGCACGACCACAGCATCACTCAGTACCACCACAGCACCACCACAGCATCACTCAGCGCCACCACAGCATCACTCAGCGCCACCACAGCACCACTCAGCGCCACCACAGCACCACTCAGCGCCACCACAGCACCACTCAGCGCCACCACAGCATCACTCAGCGCAACCACAGCATCACTCAGCACAACTACGGCATCACTCAGCACAACCACAGCATCACTCAGCAGAACCACAGCATCACTCAGCGCAACCACAGCATCACTCAGCGCAACCACAGCATCACTCAGCGCAACCACCGCATCACTCGGCGCAACCACAGCATCACTCAGCACCACCACAGCATCACTTGTTCAAATATGTTCTCTCAATGTTTCAAGCTTTATTACAAATGACACAAAAAATGTTAAATAATGCTATAGGTGTCACATTTGCAAATTCTATAAATATTGGCATTTACAATAACAAAAATAATACATTTGCTATTATAAAAACATAAACATAACGTAAAAATGATTAGATTTACAAGACCAATAGCTACAACTTTTCTAATGCGAGACCTATTGCATTTCCAATGCTTGTTTTATTATTTTGCTTGTCCCAAACCCCACCCTCCCTCTTTCTTTTGATCCCATCCCTCATTCTTCTACCCCACCTATAGCGATATGAAGTGGCCAGTGCTGGACGAGATAGCGCTTTTTAAATAGATCCCGTTTCCACCCAGCCTCCCCCCACCCGATTGCCAAAGCCAATAAGCTCGCCTGTAGACTAGACATATTGGCTTTGCCAATGCTTGTGTCAGTTTACGCAGGCAGTTCAACCCATGAAAAAACGGGTCTTACCTGTGCCTAAACAAAAATTGGGAGCGCAAAATGTGTACTAATTTCTTAACAGGGCAAAATGCTAAAAATGCACCATGTGGCTAGTTCATAAGTCACACACTTCTTAAATTCTAGCATGTTTATGTTTTTTGCAGCTCATATTATGTATTGTCATGTTGTGTTATTGTACTTAAAATGTGTTTATTTATTTATCTTGCTCGTTTCACCATTTCCTTTCTTTTTCAGAAAACACTGTATTTCTTATATTATCATTTTTATCCGACCAACGAGAAGGCAACAACTTCTGGCCCTCCTTTCACCGGGCAGAAATCTTGCTTTCATAGTTCGCCTGCTGCTCCCATCTCTCTGCAGACACCCGATGCTTCTAGGAGATGAAGAAAAAAAGTCCCGTAGAAAGTTTGACCGGGGAGAGAGGGGGGCTGGTCTTCAGGCTTCTTCGTGAGCCGTAGTCACTTCTCGCACAGGAAGTCGGCTACAGAAGTGAGAAAAGCCCTGAGCTCTGCACGCTCACACAACACTGCCCCTTGCAAGACGCAAACTGTCCTCTGCCAGGGAGTGTTGCGGCGCGAGCCCCTGTGCCTGAGGGGCCCGGGGCGTCCTGGAGTGGGAAGGAGGGTTCGTGGAAGCTTGTCCGCGAGGCTCGCCATTCACTGGATTGTACCAGTTCCTGGAAGGGAGACCGGATGGGCTGGGGATTCTTCCAGGACTGTTCTTTCCGCTGAAGGAAGGCTGGTCTGATCTTCCCCCGTTGCACCCCGTGGTAGCGCGGCGGCCGGCAGCAATGGACTCGCCCATCGAGGCAGAAGAGGGGAGCTGCAGGTAAGGCTTCGTTTACCGGCCCCTCCTTTTCCCGGGTCTTGGTGGCGGCGCACAGCTGGCGACAGCACGTCGCACCTCTGAACTGCCTGATGTTTGGAAGGTACAGAAACGCCGCGCTGCTGCGGAGTTCAAAGAAAGAACTCACAACCAAGCTGCATCGATCTGTCTTTACTGTAAACAGCTGATCCGCTCTTTGTCTACCTGTGATAGAAGGGGCCTTGCTCAGAGGGTGGGACCACTACAAACTTGTGTAGAAGTAACGCAGGCAAACTTATAAACTCGGGGTGTAACTCCTAATCCAGATGCTCACGCCACCCAGAGGCACAGGCTGTTTTTGTGTTTTTAAAGTCATGAAGTCATCTAATGGCCAGTTACCTGGCGGAGGATAATTACCTCCCCTATGTGTAAACGATGCTTAGTGAGTAGCTGCTCTCTTGGTGCTTCGCGTGTCTTGTCTATATTCGCAGTGTGTGCATTTTACACCAGCCTGGCTAGACAGCGCTTGTTTTGTTCACTGCACACTATATGCAGAAATAGCACATTTTCCATGCCCACTCGTGAATAGCTCATCCAGTCGAGATTTTTTTTTTCTTTGAAACCTGAGACTTGCAGTCATGATTTTGTAACGGGATAAATTGGGACTACAAGTCCCAGAATGCACAGTTAAACCTGGACTGGAAGAGCAAGTCATGCATGGAGCCGGGAAACGTGACTCGCCTGGTGTAGGCACTTTATAAAGGGTGCTAAAGTGCTTTCTGCAGCACCCGGTCATTGTGCGTCTCTGTATACTTTGCTTATCGCGCCTCCTCATGGGAGCAGTTTCTCGGTGCGGTGTTTTCGCTGGTGCTCGCAGGTAGCTTTTTGTCTGAGAGGAGCTGGCTATGTGCATTGTTGTTGTGGCAGATCCGGTACAAGTATTTATCTGCATCCTGTTTGTAGAGGCGGGGCAGGGGAACTGCCGTAGTGCACCTTGTTATACCTGGCCAGGTAGACTTTTTTTTTTTTATTCTTTCTCTGAGTGCCTCACAATAATCATATGCATATCCTATAAAATAAGGGTGCTTGGGAATTGCACAGAAGCAGCACATTATGTACAAAGTGAGAGAGGCGGGTTTTACCATCACTTCAACACGCAAGAACAGAGTTTATCCTTCTTACCGCTTCAATAAACTGTGTTACTATTATTTATCCACATTAAGCATATTTGGAACAATCTAACAAGATGGGTGATCTAACGGATACACTGTAGCTTCTGAAACGGATTCAGTGAATACAGTTTCTCACTCATCGGTGGCGCCAGAGATATTTGAAGGGTGGTTGATGTACGTTTCAAGAAAGCAGTCCCTTATCTTATGAAACTCTTTACCTGTGTAAAGAGTTTCATAATTTAGGCACGTGGGTCTTAAGCAAGCCTGAGAAGTGGAGGATTCTTTCATGGAATGCTGGACCAGGGGGTGTCAATTTTCCTGTTTTTTACCATACCAAGGCCCCTAAATTGGTCACTGATTTGTATATTGAAATAAGTGGTTAAATAACCATCACACCCTTCACATAGATATTGGTGGGGAAAACCTGCTGAATTTTCCCTGGGGGGGGGGGGAAATGCCAATAAATAATTGTGCATGTGAATTTGGTGCAAGGGCATTGCTGTAATTTAAGCCTGGCAAAGCAAGTGAGTGATTTACTATTATTAGGTTTTCAGGCTGTAGGGTTTACAGTTTTAAAAATGTTTTAGTTGGTAGAATAGCCTACCTGCTCATTTTATTTTATCTAATACGAGCCCCAGGGACTTGCATGGTTGTCCACTTTGATCCGGGGAGACAGCTGATTGTGTTCAGTTATCCAGGTCTCAAGTACAACTTTGGGAAAACTTCCACAATTTGAACCAATTTAGTTCCTCTGTAAATGATGCTTGGAAATTGGTTAAGAGCAGTTCCAGCTGATTAAAATAACTGTAACACGTATTAAGTGAGTTAAGTGCTCGCTACTGAGTGCTATGTGTTAAGTGCTGGTGCAGTTTCTCGCATCTTTCTGGTCTTAAAAACCAGTACCAGTGAAATTGGTAATATTAGCATCTTTATTTGGTAGTGCTGCATAATCCAATTTTGGGAGAGATGTATAACTGATATATAACTGTATAATGTTGAATCTGTTTTAAGAGCTCATGTGCCAGTCTTTTTCAATGATGGGCGTTTGCTTTAGTTTTTTGTTGTCATGTGGCTAGGGTGAGAGGACCGCGAGAGCGATTCTCTCCCTGCTCGTACTGAAGCCCTTCATATAAGCATCCATTGTCTGGCATTCGAGAAAGGAGGATACACTTTAGGGTCCAGGCTCTCTTCAGGTGTGAAGGACAAATGTAGCATCAATACTTCAGTGAAGCCCACTGTCCCTTCTAAGTGATCATCTGAGCTTCTTCTGATTACAGTAAGTCTAACCACCTGGCTCGCCTAGAGAAAACTATTTGAGGCCTTTTGTAATTTTTCAAAGATGCTTTTGGAAGAATGTCTTCAAACAAATGAACATGACGGAAAATATTAATTTAAGTAATTTTTAAGCATCCGCTTAGGTTGGTGGTCAAATATTGCCGATTCTTGAAGCTACTGCAGGTATAATTTAGTGACTAAACTACGTTTTTGTGAACATTTTGTTTTTTAGGTGTGTTCCATGACACCTTATTGATTGTTTAGCCATGTGTCCACCTAACCCACTAGACCGTCTCCTACAGCTATGTACTCCAAAAAGACACTTTCTAGACCCATCCCTCTTCTATCCCTCCACTATCCTTTCCAATCCAAATACCAGAATAACATTTTGCGTCGCCCAGGTTAATTTTATATTTATTTCATTTTATACTAATTCCCCACTAATCCTGGTTGGGTTCCAGAGTAGTGTGCTACCCACCAAAAAGCACTTCAACACCTCATCAGGGATTGCAAGTGCTATATAAATGCAAACCCTTCCCTCTTCTATCCCTCAACTATCCTTTTTCAATCAAAATAACATACTCACATGTCGACCGCTGAAATTAAATTTATTTCTCCTTATACTTATTCACCACTAATCCTCTTTTGGTTCCGGAGTAGTGTGCTACTTGTCGAAAAATGCGCTTCGACGTAGCATCTAGAGTAGTAAGAGCTATAAAAATGCAATTGCAATTACATTTTGTTAAGTCACATCTTAGATATTTTTTACTGTAGATAGATCTGATAAGTAGACTAACAGGTTGTCAGAGAAAAAGGCAGACAGGTGCTCAGTGTGGAATTTTGTTTCATACCTACATGCCATGAGTTCAGTTTTTTAGGGCCTGCTCAGTCTTTCATCCTCCCAATGTTGAATTCCAGTGAGCCCCTTCACATTGTGTGAGAGTAACACCTGTTTACATTTATTGAAAGAAATAGAGCTTTGTAATGAGCTATATGAAACCCTTTGCTATTAAAATTAATTAAGTCTCTCAATGAACGGCCTTGCCTCTAAAAAGTCCCAAGAAGGAACGAAACAGGTTGTCTGCAATGAGTTGATTAAAATAATGTTCTTCTAAGCTGCATATAGTTTTTTGACTTTACCAGATAGAAAAAATTAAAGAACCTACCTTATGGGCAAGTAAAACCTACAATTATTAGTGTGCTTCTATTAAATGTTTATATATGTTTACAGATTTCAAAGCAATCTTCAGTAGCATTGAATCTATCTAAGTTTGTCAACCTACACTTTAATGTTGAGTTGGAACAAAAGAAGTAGAAGATTGTGGGGATTTTTTTTTAATGTGTTGGCTGTTTGATGGTTTATTTAGAACAGGATTGTGTTGAAGGTTGCTGAAAATATGCTTATACTGATGGAAATTGACCCAGCACCAGTTTGTGGTTGAAAAAAGACACTGCCTCTTTTCATGAAAATGTGTTCCTTACCACTCACTGTGACTCACAGTAGTGAAGTTCCTCTTTTAAAAAAGTTGGCATGTACTGCTAAAGTTAGCTATAAAGAGTAGAAATCTTGCATTTCAAGATTGAGGCACTCTCAGACTTTGATGCACTGTACAGTCTGCCCACGAAGGCTGTAAAGATGTCAAGGAAATCCATAAAGATTTGAAATTAGTCTATGCTGTGCCCTAAAGGCTGCGGAATGTATTCAGGGAAAAGGCACATTCCTTGGAGGGGCAGGATGCTAACTAGTAGATCTTTGAAAGAAACATAATGCCCTGGCGCGGTATCATGGAGTGCTACCAGTTGACTACCTTGACGCTCTGCCAATTTCCCCGCGGGTGGGATTTAATTCTCTATGCTTTTCTTTTCCTCCTTGTTGTGCTGATAATACAGATGTTTCTTATTTCCAAGTACACTGGTAAAAATTGTAGTGCATTGTAAAATCTGGTAGAGTTATAGCCCCGCCCTATGTGGATATGACTCTATTTGTCACTTGTTTGTTGTGTTCAGTGTGAAATGGATGCTGGAGAATGTTAGTTTCCTTATTATAAATACAGGGGATAAAGAGAGGCCTAAATGGATGGAATGGTGGTCTTACAAAGATGAACATATTTTATATGCGTTGGCTGCTGGACTAATCATGTGTTCCTGGCTGTAGTAGGGGGATTGGGTGTGGAGTTTGGGCACTGGAGTTGAGGATTTGGTCATCTGTGGTACGGTGTAGTTTGCTAAATTGAATAAGTTCAACTTGAAATATTTGGAGGATGAGAGAGCAAAACACGTGGAGCATGGTCCCGAGTGGGTGGTACATTCCTGTTTGTGCAGTCAGTGGTTGGAATGCCAAGCTTCCTGGCAAACACCTCTCCCTACAACTTTCCCTTGATACATTTTGGCAGATCAAACTTAGTGAAATTTAGCTTGGGAGAAGCGTGAAATTCGTTCAGATATATGCGAAACATGTTGCAAAAAAACATAAATGATTACATCTAATTCCTCATTTTCCAGAGGAGATTTCTGAATGAGGCATATACTGCACCCAGTAATAGCTCGCCCATTTCCAGCCCACCTGTACTCGGGACCTAAGGTTGCTACAACCTGCCTCGTGATATGGACCATCAGTCGTTAAGTCATCACAGATGGTATGTCCCAGCAGCCGGTCAGGCTCATGGAACAGCAGAACGGTGGTAGTGAGAGGAGGACCCCTGCATACAGTGTGAATAAATGGCCATGAATTTCGAAAACAAAGACCATCTGCACAATTGTGCACAAGCACGCCTGCAGGAAACTTTAAATAGGTCCTGATTATCTCGCACAATGGCGGTATCGCCATCAATCCTATTTATCACTGCATCGCTTACGGAAGGCTGGCATTCATAGCTCTCCCGCTTGCCCTAGGTACCACGACACAAGGGTTGATTTCTTCCATAGGGTTTGGTCATGTCCAGTGATTCAGGCATATTGGTCTACCATTCTCAGTGCCCTCCCCGCGGTGGTGGGGGTTCTCATCGAGTTGAATCCACTCATTACACGGTTGGGTATCATGGAGGATGTGGACGGCCCAGGAGGGGATCGATTTTTAATTGGTCTTGGCACACTCCTAGCAAAACGCGACACAGTCCGCAACTGGACCTCCCCCGCAGCCCGGCTTTGGAAGCCTGGACACGAGGCATGGACTGGTGAGGCAAATTAGAAGAAGCATCATATGAGCGGAGGGTCTGCTCTCAGAAGTACAATAAAATATGGAGGAAATGGTGTGACTAATATGGTCTGGTTGGTTAACATAATGCGTAGGTGGCACATTGCTTATCCCGAGATTGGTCGGGGTCACGCTGCAATGGGGTCTGTTTTCACACTGGATTATTGTATATCTGGTTGTAAACTGAGTAGAATCATTGTTTGCTATAACTTGTTTTTGAAAACAATAACCTCTTTTTATCAAAAAAAAAATATAGGTCCGGATTAAAATGTATTACCAGAGAGACACTGGTGAACAGTGCAGAGCTAACAGAGCGGTCTATTCTGCTCACTTTGGAGCCTTAACTGTTGTTTGAACCCATGTCATCCGTGTGGCCTTCTTTCAGTCCCATCTTTATATCAGGAGGATCACGTCTGGTGGGATTTATAGTGTCACTTTTGTCTCATTAGTATATTGGCTTCACACGTTACCCTTATTCCATGGAGACATGTTATCACTGTGTGCCCTGTCTGCTTTAAAGGGCTGATTAGTTTCTTCACCTTATTACATAATAACACTCAGATCTATTCCATACTCCTCAAGGCAACGTGGGTGATGTATGTATGGAAGTCACAGTTTCCTACAGAACTCATTTGGTCCTTATTGTTCATTCTCCATATCTGGTAGCTGTGCTTTTAATTCTAATCAGACTGTAAGTTGGTGCAAAAATATATCGGCAATAAAAAATCAAATGGAACCATACACGGTTTACTTACACAAAAGGAATGTGTTTATAATTATTATGAATGTTAAAAAACAGCTGCTTTGAACTTATTAATATGTGCCACTTGATACCCGAAGAAAATAATTTTGCAACAATCATGTTTTCTAAACTTATAAGGAGGCATGCTCCTAGCTCACCAGGGGATTTTAGTGCCTGTTTATATGTCCATACAATCTGCGGACTGCAAGAGTAGTGCAGGTGTGAAGCGCATCGCTGCCAGTTCGAACAATCAGTCCGTAGGCTACAAGGCCTGGAATACTGTTCAGGGACTATCCCTGTGCTTAATCACAGTGTCAGATCAGTTGTAGGACCTGATTACAATTTTGGGGGAAACAACACTTACACGCAACTTTTACAACGCACTACCTTTACAACGAAACTTTTACAACAAAACTTTTACAATGCAACATCCATTACAACGCAGGTCATTACAACGCATGTCACTACAACGCATACCACTACAACGCATGTCATTACAACGCATACCATCACAACGCATACCTACACTATCCAACACTTACCCTACTGTTGCACCCCCTGGAGTTAGAATAGTAATTTTTACCCCTACACTATCCAATACTTACCATACATGCAATGTAATGGTATGCGTTGTAATGGTATGTGTTGTAAATGTAGTATGCGTTGTAGTTCAATGCGTTGTAAAGGTAGTTTCAAAGAATTCGTTGTAATGGCATGCGTTGTAATGGAATGCGTTGTAATGGATGTTGCGGTGTAAAAAAATGTGTTTTAAAGGTATGCGTTGTAACGACATACATTCCAATTTTGGCAGTCCAAGCCTGTGGTACGCCCGCCCGCCGGATTACAACTTTAATCCATGGTGGGCAGGCAGTGCTTCGGCGCTGTCATGGCGACAGCTGTTTAAGGCTCATAGGAGAACCTTGACAGCAGACCGCCGCCATGACAGTGCCTGCAGCACATACCTGAACAGGGTGGCATTCACCATGCCATATCGTGCAGGAATGGGGGTGCAATTTTAGGGGGCACAACAAGTGACCCCTGCATACACCCCCTGACCAGAAGCAGCAAGGGGTCCTGTTAGGCCCCCCCATTACTTTCATGTTCACCACCCTTTTCAGGGCAGGCTCACTGCCTTGAAAAGGGCGATGGAAATTAAAGTTGGAATATACTTGGCGATGCCGCATCTCCACCACCAGCATATTCCTGCCCCCATGGCTGTGGGATGCTGGATCCCGGCGGAGGCGGCGGTCCGGCCTCTGCACTCCCTATACGGCGGGCAAACCTGCAGGGATAGCAGTGGTTGAACCGCATCAGCGAATACAGAGGTCCTCAGACCGCAGTACTCATAATACAGTCCTTAGAATACTTGTTCACTAAATATTAATTGGTCTTTAACGGATCGCTGTTATTGAAAAGCTTGTACTTACTACATGCATCATTGCATTCTTTTTTTGCATCAACTTACCCATCAAGCCATCAGTTCATCCACAATTGTACTCAACCTTGTCCTCACAGGCACTCAAAGTTATTCTTCTATCTGAACATTCGTGCACCCCCTACACACACAAGTACCCGCACCTATTTATCCATCCACTCTGCCAAAGTACATTTTCATCTACCTATAGCCAAGTGTTAATCTCTCTAGCACATATATTCATCGATCCAGCAGTACTTGCATCATCCTGCTGTGGAATGGCACCCATCCTTGTACCCACCTGCCTTTGTATCCACCCAGTGCCATACATATAGACTTTCACATCGCTACAGTTACGCCTGATTCTCACTTGGGACTATCAGACACCAAAGGCCTTTATCCTAGATTGTGCCACCATAGCTCTTAAAGAAAATTTCTTTTCTTACAAAGGGCAACTCTTCTTACAAAGTACAGGGACTTCGATGGGCAACACTTTCGCCCCAAGTGTGGTGGGGCTTTATGTCTCCGACTTTGAAGCCAAACATCTTACCATCAAATGGGCTCTTCTCCTCCTCCATCTATTTGTGGAGGAGATATATCGATGATGTGCTTTTGGTCTGGAAGGGTAGTGATCACCTTCTGAAAGACTTCCTCAAATGGATCAACACTTTGGATCTCAATCTAGAATTTACCCACACCTTGAGTAAGGATGAGGTTGTCTTCCTTGATGTGACCATCTCCATTTCAGGCACATCATTAACCACAAAAAACCATTATAAACCAACAGCAAAAAATAATGTACTGGAATTTTTGAGTTTTCATCCACGTCCCCTAAAAGAGAACCTACCGTACGGCCAGTATCTGAGAATCAGGCGTAACAGTAGCAATGTGAAAGACTTCAAGGAACAATCATCTGGCCTTACCAAGAAACTACAAGCAAGAGGATATCCAACGAGAATTCTGGATAAAGGGTACAAATGGGCACGCAACCAACCGCGTGAGGCCCTCTTGGAAGACAATCCCAGTCTATTACAAGAAGTCCCCCTAACCTGTGACACCACATACATCAGCCTCTCCGATCTAATGAAAAAGTCAATCAATAAAAACTGGAGAATCATCTCCAGTATAAACAAAACATGGGAGAAACCCCTCTTCTCCTTCAAGAAAGGACAGAGCCTAAAGGATTCCCTAGTCCACACGCAACCGAAAGAAATCTCATTACCAGGTGTACGTACTATTACTGACACTTTGGGCATGCCTAAGATTGTGGGCCATTTTCCTTGCTCTGACTGCAGCGTCTGCCATTTGACTACCGTATCCAAACAACTAGCCTTGGAACAAGGAAAAATATGGACCCAAAGAATCCACACAAACTGTAATTCCACTAACGTCATCTACTTGATCACATGCCCCTGTGAATTACGTTACATCGGAATGACCATCCGGAAGATCAAGCAAAGAATTTGCGAACACAGGAGCAATATAAGATGCCGGAAAATAACCACCAAAATGAGCGACCACTTCCTACAGTCAAATCATACCACCAATAACATCAGGTGGACTGTAGTTGAGCAGATCAGCGGGGGTAGAAATATTTCTGAGACTCTTTGAAAAGGAGCAAAGATTGGTGTACCGTCGGGGAACCCATATTGGAGGCCTGAATGACGACATCCGTTGGGGTTTTATTTTTAAATGATGACCTTTGCATTTACCCTCCCTATTTCCTTTTACTGAACCAAGTTGATACCTCATCATACATGTAACTGTCTAACTAAGCAGACAATACCATTGTATAACAACTCTTTTTCCAACAAGAGCACATTACGTTTTTTAAGAGAGGCTTTGTGGGAATTCCCAGATTTAACTTGGGGTGACAATGGCGGAATGTTTTTGCCGATACAACACTCTTTCGGCATTATTTCTTATCTGCTGCGCTTATTGTGTTCTTTGCACTAAAGCTTTCCCAGAATTTGAACCACATACGCATACTAGGGCTGACTGTCATCCTAATAAAGTTGTTTGTACCTTACAAGCTCTCCCTATCATCTGACCCACACACACATACTAGCGTTAATTGTTATTTCAATAAAGTTGTCTCTACTTCACAAGCCTGTCGTCACTAGGATGTTCATGCACAGACTCCGCGCCACTGTCCCACTACGCTAGACCTCTCTTGGTCTAGTTAAACTTTGCACGCACGCACCTTCCCAGCGTGCCTTCTGATAGGTTACAGCGCCGCTCCCACCGCTGTACCATTACGCTTGACCTCACCTGGTCTAGTGCTCTGAGACGCACAGAGACTACGTGCATCTCTATTGGCTGCCCGGGTGGCCTCCAAACCAACCACGCCCACCCCATCACCTTGACCACGCCCACCCCGGAAACAAGGCGCGAAACCAGTCGCCTTCTTATACAGCTTAACCGGAGACTTTCAATATCTTCGGGATCCGGTTTCAGAGGGTAGAAGCAGGTTTCCAGTGGGTGCCTGGCGTCGAGGGCGTAAGTCAAGCGCCTTCACCACCAACCTACCGATCTACTAAACCAAGCTAAGTACTGCCTCCATGAATTATTGCTGAACTGTATCCTTTTAACCTCCAAGGATGTGCCGATTTCGCCACCACCCCCCTCCCGAGATCCATGGTGTACATTCTTCTCACCATTCAAGTGAGATATTTTATTCCTGATTTCTGTGTTCTCTTCAGGTGGGGTCACTGGCCAGTTTGGACCATTGATCCTCTTTTCTACACGCGCCGTTTTGTATGGGCTAGCCAGCATGTGAATACCACTGTATACATTATCACTAGCCAACAATACACCCCCATGCGCTGTCAACTTCCCTCTGGACTTGGTGTGGTGTTAACAATATCGCTATTTCACCAACCATTAGTCCCTTGACAACAACTAGAGCACTAGAACTTGCTTGCCAACAACTAGATCACTGTAGACATACTCGTGAGCATAGAATATTTTCTAATTGTTTGTTTTGCCTCTTACATGTATGTCTCTGTCATTTATTCCACAGGTGCATTACACTAATTTTGAAGTGTCTCAAATCGGGAGTACCATAGGGGGGAATTTTTTCCTTCTAAATGCACTTTTTTTACATAAATTTTCAGTTTCACGTCCCCAGGTGAGGGTGGGCCTTAGCGTGCCCATACCGTCGGAGTTTAGTCTACACATGATCCTGACGAATGCCTAGTAATTTTACACCGTTTCAAGGCAGAAACATGTTGACTGATTTATAAGCTATTGGAAATAACCAAACAATTTATTTGGCCTATTTTCCTACACTTTGCTTTTAATATGTCCAATTGATCAAACATTAAAATTCCTTTTTTTGATACAATTCAGACATTTTTAATCATCACTATCACAATTATCACTCACTTCTCACCAATTCACAAAAACCTGCTCCGCAGTGAATCTGGCGTTGAAGCACACTGGGGAGGCATTGGACCTCTCCCAGTGGGCCCCGATGATGTAGCATGTCACCAACCAGGTTGGTGAGTGAGGGCCTTCTATACAAACCTGAGTTGGGTCTTGTATTTTCCTTTCTCTTGCTCTTGTTGTCACAAAGTAACTAAATTTGGACACTCTTATTTTGTTGAAACTAGTATAACTGGGGACTAAGAGTGGATCCACATTTTACCTACCTCTCCTCTTGTTGAATTGTATCCTAAATCATCTGCCAAAGAGATGGACAAAGACTCCATGAAGAGAATTCTGCTGGAGTGTGGAAGTGAGTCAGAACAAAACAAGCATGGGAATGTAAACCATAATCTAAGAAAGCTGTGCGGACCATTCAGTGTATTACACATATGTCGGTACACTGGTGTCCTACCCATTTATATGAGCAGAAGACAAAATCCAAAACACATCATCAGACTAAATCCGACTCCGGGCTGAAATCGTAACTCGATAACATGCGCATATAGCGCTAGGAGGCCAAATCAGTCTAAAAAGTCCGTAACATGAGGGCAAATATTTTGAGTTCTCACGGAGGCCTTCTTTTGCGTGCAGCAGAGATCTAGAGGTAATAATTATGTTTTGTCTTGTTTTTTCCTTTTTTTTGTTTCAAGCCAAAACAGTCTTCTAACTTTCTCTTCTAATTGGCTGCGCTTGTTGTTTGAAGTGTGCTCTTTCAGTCACTTTATATTCACTAAATGCAATGAGACCCCTGTAGCGCCTCCTGTGCTCCTCTATCCTGGGACTTGTTATTTACAATAACACATCATATCGGCACATCTGCTTCATCTTATGAGTGTATAAGCCCCTTTTGATCTTTTTTTCTTTTTACAGCCTTTTTTTTTAAATTACTTGCAAGCTGTTTAAAAATGCCATGTAAATGATAAATCACTATCTTTTTCATGTCCTTTTGGGCGCCTGTTGTGCCCAACCCCATCAACCTCCGGGCATCCTCCTCCCCTTGCATATTTTGATGTAAATCTGGGGCATAAAGATAACTGAACTGGCTTGCATAAATATATCCGTCACTACACGTACATCATCAGCAACAAGTACAGGGTAGAGTCCACGTGGCCAAATTGGTACGCCCCAGTAAACTGAAATGCCACTAAGTAGCAGATCAGAAGTAGAGAGAGCTGGGTATAGGTTTTAAAAATATATATATGTTACTGCACATTGAATCTACTCCGAGTGCCCCAGAACTGATCGTTTAGTAGTAAAATAGAATACATCAACCTGCACAAACATGCCTGTAGGCATGTTTAAATAGGTCGTGGTTGAAATGTATGTACAGAGAGACACTGGTGGCAAGTAAAAGCTGTCAGTCCCCTCTAGTCAGCTCATTTTGAAGTAATAATCAATCAATCAATCAAAGACATTTGTAGAGCGCACTACTTACCCGGAGGGTCTCAAGGCGCTTGGGGGGAGCGGGGGGGTGCGAGGGGGGGTGCTGCTACTGCTCGAACAGCCAGGTCTTCAGCTTCTTCCTGAAGGAGAGGTGGTCTTGGGTCAGGCGCAGGTCGGTCGGGAGGGAGTTCCAGGTCTTGGCGGCCAGGTAGGAGAAGGACCTTCCTCCTGTTGTCGCTCTTCGGATGCGGGGGACGGCGGCGAGGGCGTGGTTGGTCGATCGGAGGTGGCGTTTGGGAGCGTAGAAGTTGAGGCGGTTGTTGAGGTAGCTCGGGCCTTGGTCTTGTAGGGCTTTGTGTGCGTGGGTGAGGAGACGGAAGGTGATTCTCTTGTTGACGGGGAGCCAGTGCAGGTCTCGCAGATGTCCGGAGATGTGGCTGCGTCGGGGGATGTCGAGGATGAGTCTGGCTGAGGCGTTCTGGATCCGCTGGAGTCTCTTCTGGAGCTTGGCGGTGGTTCCAGCGTAGAGGGCGTTGCCGTAGTCCAAACGGCTGGTGACGAGGGCCTGGGTGACCGTCTTCCTGGTCTCGGTGGGGATCCACCGGAAGATCTTCCGTAGCATGCGCAGGATGTTAAAACAGGACGCGGCGACGGCGTTGACTTGTCTGGTCATGGAGAGGGAGGAGTCCAGGATGAAGCCCAGGTTGCGTACGTGGTCTGTCGGTTTGGGTGCGGTCATTTGTCCCCATGTCACAAGTGTCATCATATTTATCCAAGTGGTTTTTTCGGCCAGTAGGACCAAGCATGCTGGGAATTGTAGTGCCAGTTTTATCATTATAGGCATGGTCTCAAAAACCACCCTCATCACTGCTACGCATCGCCTTGTCGAAAACCAGAGACTACTTGGTCCCCAGCTCCGTCATAGCTTTTTTTGTGAATACTGATGTTTCTTCACCCCGTTTTTTGAAATATGTTAATAATTCTGCCTCCAAAATTACGACTTTCAGGCAGTTCATTGCGCTTACCATATTTTCTGTGACTGGGCTCATGATGGTCCTTCAACTGTGCCTCCCCACATCTCCCAGTTGGTGGCCAGGGGCAGCTGCAGGTTTTCATTTGGCCTCCAAGGTTGTTAGCATCATCTCGGGGATGATGGGCAAAGGGTACTAACGTTGTCCTTTATTTTTCGTTCAACAGCATTTAGAATGCTGGGATCTGTAGGCACTTACTTTTAATCGGAAAACTGAAGCTGCATGCCTCAACCTGCTGTGGGCTGTTGGCTGTAAAACCAAGACAGCATGAGATTCACGCTCCTGCTACATGCCTAGGGGAGGGATGTGCTAATATGTATATGTATCAAGCACTCATGGTGCCCTTCGCCACGCTGACGCTGACCTAAAATTGGGCAGAATCCGTACACCTTATTAGATAATTCAATCAACCAATCAGTAATTTGTTAAGCACGTCTACTCACTCGTTAGGGTCTCAAGGCGCAGAGTGTGGGGGGGGGGGATTGGAGGGATCTTGAGGTCCTTCCTAATTGAGAACGTTAACTTGCTGTAAAGGGGTCTCAGTTCATAAATGTGACCTTCCATTTCAAACCTCAGCACCAAGCATGCTGGGATTTGTGGTTTAAAAAAAATAATAATTCTTTATCAGTAAGGAACTACAACTCCCAAGATGCTATTGGCTGAAAATATAGGACTGACTGAAAGTAACTGTCATAACATGCAGCTGTTTGAGAACTCTGACTGGTGGACCCGAGGCCTCCCTCGCAACTCCTAGACAACACGAGCTGAAAACTGACCTGAGTTACAATATCTTCATGAGCATTGGAGGGAGGATGTGTTGTGGCTTGAGTGGTTTCCTGTCCCCACTGAAGGTCTACACCGCATCTTTAACACAGCACAGTTGTAGGTGTGATCTGAATAAGCTTTAGGTGGTGAAGACACATAAAGGAAGCTTCAAGGTGTCCTCCGCCAGCTATTTGTAGCACGTTCCCCCTTCGCTTTCAGTTACTGGCAAAAGAAATTTTTCAGAATGCAAGATTGCAAGTACCAGAATATTACAGGAAAACTAGCATTAGCAGAGCCAACAAGTCTAAGGTTCATGTGCTAATGCGTGCAGTTTTAGCACGAGAGCGAGACACATGGTGGGAGCCAGCAGAGGTGGACCGAGAGGGCTATCATTGTAAAGTGGTTCCTCGTGCTGTTTAGTGAAAGCACTGAAGTGGAAGGGTAAGGCTACATCCAAACACCCAATAGCATTAGGTGAGAGATTAATATTACCCCACTGAGCTGACCCTATATATAACTAACCGAGTCTAAGGAAAATAGCTGAAAGTGGCTGTTCAAAGAGAGCCAGTAGATGAGAGGTTTACTTAAAGGCCACTCTATGTATATTGTTGGCAAAACATCTGTTGTACAGCTACACTGTCAAAACCTAGTCCTAACGAGGAATGGGCGAGCCACTCTTTTTCACGCAGACTTAAAAACATCTTTATATCTTAAAAATACTGCTGCAGCTTCGTTGATGTCTGCAGCACCAGTGTCTAAAAACAACTAATGTATTACAGGTGCCTATCTCCAATTTATCAATTTATCATGTTTCTTCTTTGTGCATTTATATCTCCTTACATTGAGATTAGAAGGAAATTGGTTACCTGAAGAAGAGCACACTTAAAAAGATCAGCAGCACCAGTAGAGTTTTTAACATTACTCTATACGAATACTTACACCAGGCAAAATTCAGACCATTAGGATAACGATGTAGTAGCTTCTTTGATCAGGATATTAGGAATGAGCTTCTCAGTGCTTGTCCACTATTAGAACATTGGAATGTTGGGAGCTCCATTGAAAACAATGGAGTGCTCCGGGTTTTTAATGGCCAGTAAATGCCCGGAGCCAGTGTTTGACTTTGTTCACAGCTTATGCTGTGAACAAAGGCCTCTTGCAGCCCGAGGGGATTTAAACCCCCTCTGCTCTGAAAGGCTGTAATTTGACTAAAGAACATTCTGCCCTCTAGGGGCGGAATGTTCTAATAGCCTTAGAGCCCTCTATAGAGGGCTCTGCCGGCCATTAAAGGCACGTTCCCTTGTTAAAGGCCCTGACCTTTGGCTCGGGTCTTTAACACCGGAGCAGGCCTTTAATGGCTGGTAGAGCCCGCTACAGCGGGTTCTAAGGCTACAACAGATCACCCACCAGATCCTTGTAGCCGTGGAGCTACTGAAAGAAACTGTGCTCCAATTACCTTGTATTTTACTTTAGCTTTATAAATATAATTGTAGATACACTAACTATCCTCACCAAGTGTAGCATGCAGCGGTCTTGTGCATCTCTACGAGAGATGTAGCTATATTACGAACATTGGAATGTTGAGAGCTCCTATGAAGATAATGGAGTAGCTCTGGACTCATAATGGCTGGTATAAGCAAAAAGTCCCAACATTCCAAAGTTTGTCTTCATGTTCCTCCCCTTTTAATTTAGAATATTCATTCTAGCCGTAGGGGCGTACTATTCTTATAGACCCTCTGCCTCGGGCTATGCCAGTTGTTGAAGGCCCTCTCCCTTGTTTTAGGCCCTCACCTTCGGGTCTAGACTATAACTAAGCTTCAGACCCTTTAACAACAGGAATAGACCTTGGGTGTGAATGTGAGAAGTTGGCCTGGTATATGATGTTCACTATTCTAGTGAGTACCCTGCACCAGTCCAAACAACTCTCATGGTGATGGTTGTAAGTCAACCTTATAGACCAGCTATCCTAGTGATAGCGTGGACAGAACAGTCTTAGGCTAAAAGACTCTTGAGGGCGTGTAAAGCCAGCTGTTTTACCATATGTAACCCCTTGAATATCAAATGAAAGGACACCACACAGGATATATATAAAATATATATGTATTTACTTACTAAGACACTCCTCTGAACTCTTTATGAGATCAGAGGCCAAAGCACATCACAAGGTACTTAGTCAGAATACGTTAAGTTGCACAATTTACAGTTAGGCCCTAGGGGCGAAGCAAACCATATATTAAGAAAGTGGTATAAGTACCACGTCACGAGAAAAGGAAAGGCCTAGGGCCTAGAGAATCACTGGGGCTACACTATCTGAACCTTAGGTTAGGAGTAGGAGGCCCACAGGCGGTGCGTGCAGCGTCTTTAAACACACGCGTGAGTCAATGTAAAGTCAACGGGAACTTAAGAGTTAGAAAAAGAAGGATTTAGGACACTTCCGGTTGAGCTAGGAGGAAACAACTAAAAACCTAGACACTTGGATAGTCAATACCCTTGGGAGCACCGAAGTACTCGCGTTACCTCACCCACGGACGGCGAGTGCATTGGTGTGAAGATGTGTCGGGTTTCGTCATTGGATCCTATGGAGACCTGGAGAAAAGATGCTGCAGGCGACCAGGAGGAAGATGTCCGGGTGGATCCAAGGGTGGATCGAGGATGAAGAGGATCTGAAAGCAGAGGGGACAGCGTCTGGGTCACTAGCCAGTGACCGGGTGGAACCAGGAAGGAACCAGACGACGTCGAGGAGCGATCAGGTGCTGTCTTGAAGCTTGTCTCTTCAGCCACGCGGACCAGGAGGCGTCGAGGATGACCAGTTGCTGGAAGGGAGCTGTCCCATGAAGGTTCTCGCAGATGGAGGGGTCGGCTCCCGGATTGGAGTCAACAAGCCTTGGCAAAGGCAACCCACGCAGGATTCAAAGCAGGCTTCTGGTGCAGACCAGCAAGGTCTGGGGTACCTCACCTTTGTAGGGAGGCAAGGGCCAGTCTGGAGCAACCAGACCAGCGAGGTGATTCAAAAGGATTGTCGTCACAGAGGCTACTAGCCAACGGGCCAGCAACCGGACAACGCGTCGAGCAGAACACAAGCAGAAGGGCCCCACGCAGAACTCAAGGAGTGTGGAGGGCTGATCTTCGGTGCAGGTGGAGCTCGGAATTGGGGTTTCTCAGTCCCCAGTGTACAGCTTCGAGGATGCCCACAGGTAGCAAGTTGCAGGCTTTTCAAGATGTCCGGTCCCACGTGTCTCGTCATTTCCATGGATCTCAGCTATGCTGCAGTTGTGAAGAGCGGGTCAGAAAGGTCTGGAAGTCTGGGTCTTGTCAGGCTCTGTGCTCGGGTTCCGGCGGGAACGTCGACAAAGCAAGCCGTTGATTTGCTGGAGGGTGCCTGGTTGCCGAGGGTGGTCACTCCTTGGCCACAAGGGAGATTCTTCAGTCTTCAGCTTCAGCAGAATGTCGAAGGTCCAGAGTTTCGTGTCAAGTTACGATTCAGGATTAATCCAAAGTCTCAGGACTCAGCTCCTACCTTTATACTACTAAAAGGAGCTGGATTACTTTCTAGGTCCCTCCTATGGGTGGGACCAGGAAGGGGGGTGGTTACACCCCCTCTCCTTTCTCCAGTTTCGCGCCAGAGCTGGGGCTGGAGTGCCCCAGCAACCGGTTTGAACTGGGGTATGCACGGAGCACCTAGTGTGCCCCAGGCAGTGTCTCAATCTATTCAGCCCTCCCTGTCCCAATACACAAAGTCCTGTCTGGGGTGGTGCTCGCACCTCTCCAGGCAGGAAACCTATTGTCTAAACCTCCGTGCGGGGGCGGCCTTAGGTATGTGCAAGCTGTGCACCTGCACAGGGCCACCAAACCCCAGGGGCCACCACACCAATATATATCCTTAATATAATAATCCTCCAAGGATGTATACATATTTGCGTGGCAGCCCCTGGCAGGGATTTGGCGACCTCCGGCTCTGTTCCACTTCCAAACACCCTGACCCCCCCCCCTTTACTGGCCTCCATGCTCCACCCCTCCCGGACCCCCTCTTCTGGGGCCCCCTACCCGCGCTCCCTGCCCAGGGCCGCCATGAGCCTAGAGCCGACCCTGCTCCGTGACTGAAAGGACTACCAGCAGCAGGAGGTCAGACTTGTGTCGGTGGCAGTTGCGCCCATTTTGTGACTCTGGGGCTCCGGTTAACTTTAACCGGGATAGTCAGTAACAACATGTCTTCTCCTTCTAGAAAGGTGGAATGCTACCCCTGTCGCCAGAATTGGCGAGGGGGTAGTATTCCAAAGCGTATGACACCTTACATGACATGTTTGGATAAAGCCAAACCAAAGTTAGCATTTAACCGCAAGGATTATAATTTACTTAAGAGTATATGGTATGGCGATATCATAGAACCGCTATAAGGACATGGTTCCGAAAGCTGCAGACAGGCTCAGCTCATGCTAGAGCACCATCTCACACATAACCAAGCACTCTGCCTCCAGGATTGTTAACGCCTGCCATAGGAGTGACTTATAGGTTACTATGTGTCTATATATATAAGTAGGTATAGGAATAATATACCTAAGCAACAGGTGATTACACAACCTTACCCCAGCTGAGTGATCAGCCAGTTGTGTCAGTTTGGATGGCCAGCCAGGGGTGGCATAATACATGCTGCAGCCCCTGGTAGGCCTTGGATGCACCTATGCCCTGGGTACCTATAGGACACTGTACAGGGGCTCATAAGGTGACCCAAAATCCAATTGGAGTTGTACCTAAAGTACATGGGGTCCATTTTACAGTGAGAGCAGATAGCCTGGGGCCCTGATTAGCAGGACCCAGTCCAACTAAGTCGAAAACCAGCTAAACACTAGGCAATAAATCTGGGATAACCATAGTGTGGTATCCACCTTACTACACAACCACCCCCCCCCCCAAACAAAAGGAGATAAGGACATCCTTGACCAGGTAAGCTTATATTGCCTAAGTGGCCATATAAGGAAGTACCTGCACTAGCATGGTTACCCCCTGTCTCATGGTCCACTAAGCAATCCCTTACCCTAAGGGTATCATAGGGTCTCCACCATAGGGAATCTCTACCTGTGGTGTGTTTTGGCAAAGTAAAAGGCTGGTGTTGAGATGGAGTACTGAAGTGAGGTTCCGTTTAATTTAGGGCTCAGCTTCCTCCAACCATCTTCCACAATGTGTGCCTTTCTTTCCAGGACTGAGTTGCACTGTGCTCTCAGGGTCAACCTCTGGCTGCCTAGAGCTGGAGGATGGGTCCCTTTTGTTGGTTTACTGGAGGGACAGGTCAGGTTTGGGGCCCTTAGGTTCCAGGTTTGACTGTGCCCAACAGAATCCATCTGGGGGGGGGGTTCCTAACTAAATGTAAGGGAGATCTCTCAGGAGTTTTTGAGTTTTTCACCTTGCTAGGGCTGCTAGCCTTGGTGCCCCTAATCTGCTGATGAGGTGGTTCTTGGGGACAGGGGGCCCTTTGGGATCCCTGGCCTCCCTGACCTCTACAGCCCTGGGCTGACTGAGGCAGGGTAGAGAGGGGCAAATTACCTGCTCCAGACTGGGTCCTACCTTGGAAGGATCCCCTGACATCAGAGGCTTTGCCAGGCTAGGCCTGACTACATCTGGGGCAGTTTTTCCACAAGGGGTAGGGTCAGTTCCCTGAGGAGGCTGACTCTCACCTAATGTCTGGTGGGAGGGAGACTTTTCTTCCCCCCCAATCCTCTCTGTCTGAGTGGAGTGATCCATAGTTTCAGGCTTCACAACACTGAAATCTGTTTGAGTTTGGGCTGTGACCATCTCAGCCCTACCAACCTTTTCAGGAAGGAACTCTGTTTGGGTATGGGCTGTGACCATCACAGCCTTGCCAACCTTTTCAGGGAAGTCTGCCGGAGCTTGTGCTGTGACAATCACAGCCCTTCCAACCTCTTTAGGAAGGAATTCTGCTTGGGCTGGGGCTGTGGCTATCACAGCCCCACTAACCTGTTCTGGAAGGCCTACCATTCTGCAATGGGTTTCTTGTTCTACCTCAGCCCAGGCTGAGATCTCTAGATCATTCCCTAGTAGACAATCTACATGCAAGTTTGTAGACACTGCCACTCTCTTGGGGCCAGTGACACCTCCCCAGCTGTGATTAACTACTACCCTGGGATGATCTTTCTGCACTCCCATCAATGTTGATCACCTGATAGGTGAACCCAGGTAAAAGTTGTCCTGATGGGACTAGGCTGTTAGTCACCATAGTGATGCTAGCCCCACTGTCTCTATAGGCTTCAACTTTCTGGCCATTGATGAGGGGCTCCTGTCTGTACTTGCCCAAAGTGTTGGGACAAGCAGTGAAGTTGGCAAACCCCATGCCATTCTCACAGACAAGAGTAGTTGTGGTAGGAGAGATATTCTAGTAACCCTAGATATCGAATCCTTGTACAGTAATATACCAATAGATGAAGCCATTAGAGCAACAGACTGGTTCATAGAAAAACATAATATCGTCTGTCCAAAAAAATTCCTGATAGATTGTCTGTTTATAGTGCTCACTGAGAACGTCTTTGAATTTGGTGATAACATCTACCGCCAATTGAGAGGTGTAAGCATGGGAGCCTCAGTTGCCCCTTCAATAGCGAATATATATATGTCCTACTTTGAGGAGCGTTTCATAGATAATGAAATTGCGCCCTTTTTTGAGTCGATTTCCCATTGGTCCAGATATATTGATGACATCTTTTTTATCTGGACCAATGGGAAAGACGCTCTTCTTGAGTTTCTAGAATGGATCAATCTCATCAACAGCAATCTCAAATTTACCGCACATTATGATGAAACTCAAGTCGAATTTTTGGACCTTCTGATTAAAGTTAGGGACAAAAAGTTAGAGGTAGACTTATTTGTGAAAGAGACCCTACTGCATTTCAGTAGTTTTCACCCCAAATGCCAACGAGAAAGCATTCCTTTCTCCCAATTTCTGAGGGTCCGGAGGAACTGCTCCAACCTGTCAGATTACGATAAACAGGCAGCAATTATGCGAAACAAATTTCGTGATCGAGGATATCCGCACAGGCTGATAAGAGACTCCTATAAATGCGCTCGGTTTTTTGACCGTGACGCGTTACTTGCCCCTAAAGAGAAACCAACCAACGATCGCATCGTGTGTGTACCTACCCATTCAACAATGAATGAGCGTATTAGGCAGATTGTCAATGCAAATTGGCACATTCTGAATTGCAATCCGTCCTCCACCACTACCCTAGCAAAACCTTTGTTCGCGCATAGGAGAAATCGGAATTTGAAGGACAAAATTGTCCATTCTAAATTTAGCCCTGGGTTAGCGAATGGCAACCACACTCGGAGATCAATCCTGACGAATCTACCAGTACGCGGCACGGTCCCGTGCTCTTCCTGCAAATCTTGTAAAAACATCATAGGAGGAGAGACATTCACCCACAATGGTTCCACTTTTAAAGCAACCGACCTTTGGAACTGCAAAACCACCAATGTGGTTTATTTCATCAGCTGCCCATGTGGTCTGGGGTATGTCGGTGAAACATGCAGATCGGTCCAAACACGACTAACGGAGCACCGATCTGCTATTAAGACCCATAAACTGAATGCGCCTTTAGTGAAACATTTTCTGGAACTACAACATACATCTGACGAAATACATTGGCGTGTTCTAGAAAAAATCAAAACTGCAGACAACAAAGGAGGATGCACCATTCGCAAAAAACGTGAGGTTTTTTGGATTTTTGTTCTAGACACGCACAAAAGGGGATTAAATAACGAAATCCCCTGGGAGAATGCCATCTGCCTTGTTTAGAATAAATATTATAGCCGTGCACGTTCCTCTGGTTCCTGTAATCCGGTACTCAAGAACCTTGAATGGGCAAGAGACACATTATGTTCTCCACGTCCGTCCCAGATTTTATTCATCATTTTTTTTCTTCCCCCCAAACCTCCCTTCTGTTGCATGTAAACCCAAGTGAAGTGTAGCTAAATCAGTGAGATGTACTACACTGAGAATCTCCACCCTTCGATGGACAGCTTTCATACCTAAGTTGCTCATCATTAGAACATTGTCTGACATTAGTATAGTTTCTCTTTCCATACTTTATTTAAATGTATGGATATCATTCGGAAATAATATGGCACAATCGATATCATTCGGAAATAATATGGCACAATTGATTATTTTAATGCAATTCATCCGAGCATATATCGAACCCGGCATTACTTTCTTTTTAAGATACCACTCTGAAAGTGTAACTTTCCCTTTAAGCTACTATTGTGACGGCCATTGCGTCAGCAGTAATCAAGTGACTTACGGCCTTTTAAATGTGCCTCTTTGAACCGGCTGGGTTACTCACCACTTCCAACGGCTGCGGGACGCCGGTTTAGATCGTGAACGCGGCTCCCGCGGGTTGATGACACGGCTCAACCTACACCGTCTCTAGGTAAGCGCGCGGCATTTCCGAGCCTGCTTTTCACCGTGCTATGCACGTCTTTGGGCAATTTTGAATAATGGACATTTTTTTATCGGATTCCTCTACAGCGCGGCTGTATTTTCCAACGGCTGTGGGAGCCAACATATATCTTAATTGAAGCTCCGACGGGTCGATGTTACTGTTTTCCCTGGTTGATGACACGGCTTAACCTTCACCGTTTTTAGGTAAGCGCGCCGCACTTCGTAGCTTGATTCTCACCGTGGAAAGTACGTCTTAATGCAATCTTAAATAATGGGCAATATTGTATCGGTTTTCCCAACAGCGCGGCTGGATTTCCCAACGGCTGTGAAGAGCTTACATATATCGCAATTGAAGCTCCCACAGGTTGATACAACTGCTCACCTTTATATTTTTTTAGGGTAAGCAAACATGCATTCATGCTAGTATATCAAAATAGGAAATAACGAACCTTTATTAATAGGCATTGTTTATTTTATTTTATTTTTTCCAGCACCAAAAAATTATATATTTCTCCACGGATGCTTTCCCAACAGTGTGGCTATATTTTCCAACGGCTGTGAGGAGCCTATATATACCTTAATTGAAGCTCCCACGGGTTGATGTAACTGTTCGCCCTTTATCTACTTGGGGTAAGCGAACACACATTTATGCTGGTTTAATGGTGAGCTTTGCAATTAGGGGGAAATGTATAAACCGACGTCCTCCGAGTTAAATGATTAGTTGTTTTCACGTGTAGTGAGAAAACACACGCTCGCTTTTCAATAAGCATTAATGCACTCGGCAACTGACTGTTATCATGTGAGGTGTAAGACTGGGTTTGGTGAATATATTACAACAAACCCGCAATGTTAAACAAAAATATCCACATTAGGAATTTGATTTTTTCGTGAGGGATGTCAGATACCTGATATGAAGCCACAACTATATCATATATTGATAATCAAAGGCCTTTAACGCTTTACTTTCAGCATCTTGATACAAATTGCAGGAAACTAGCAGCCAGCTTGAATACGGCTTTCTCATACTGATAATCTTGTTCATCTGACAAGACTCTTTATGGTAAGTCACTCTAATAGGCGGGAACTTGACTTTTTGACCATTAGTTAACGAGACCTTCTTAACTGTATGGGACTATGATGTTCTACCATAGGTCAAAGGAGAGCTAAAAATAACTTTGTTGAATCATGATGCCTTACCATAGGTTAAATCAGAGCAAAAAATCGAGAGGTTTATTTAGGGTATTAGACCATTATAATGTATGTTTCATATCTCTTTCAGCCTAGACAGTAAGCCAGGTGAAGTGTAGTTCCACCGAGATGATAGGTGTTGATATATCTACAAGGAATAATTAGAGAACACTCATCTCGTGTTTCTCCTAGGTAAGACATTGTTTTCAGCTCATATACTCATGCACTTTTTTATTTTACAGCCATCACGCCATACTATCAGCAAAATTATGAATATTCTGATGGGTATAGTCACTATATTAGATCTTCTTTAAGATTCCAACTTCCCTGAATCTTCATTCCTTGATTCCCATTGTCCAAATACATAGCCACTGCTCAAATGTAAAATCTTTAATGTATGTATTATGTAGCTATATGGTTCAGCTGCATTCTATAGGGAGTTTTTGTTATGTAAGCACAGTTTAAAATGTATAATGAATTGAATGTTGGGAGTTATTTTTGTCCCTTTCATGTTTTTAATTTATTCTGTATATGCTTTACAGATTGATTGTGGCTCCTGATGAAGGCGTTCTGTTGATAACGCCGAAACGCGCGTCGATGTTTTGTATTTTTCGCCACTGTTTTACTACATATAAATTTGTGGATATTTGTTGATTATAAGTTATTTATGTATGACTGTTGACTTTTTAGAATTAATTAGTGCATATGATTTTGCACTGAGTCTTTTTAATATGAATATGTACATTTAGAAATAAACTCAATTTTGTACTTTTTAATTGTTTGTTGTGCTTTACATACTGTTTTCCCTAGTTCTAATATCAATTGTATAATTTTTCTCACACTGTTTATTTCCCTGTATTACGAATTCAGTATTTGAACAGGGGGTCCTTGTTATTCACATAGGGGACCTGGTTAGGCCAGAGTCCACCTGAGTTCCCCAAGTAAACCCAGCCAGATTCTTGGGGGCACTCCCACCACCTGGGGGATTACTACTCGTAGTAACAGGAGGTGTTGGAGTATTACTTGGAGGAATATTTTCCTTATTGCTGGCCTTGGGGCAACTGCTGTCAGTTTTCCAATGGCCTGGCTGTTTACAGGCATGGCAATAAGGTTTCCTAACTGTAGAGGAAGGATTTTGGGACCCACCCCCCTCAGAGGATTTTTGGGGCCCTTTAGTGGATTTGTCCTTAGATTTATCCCCACCTTTCTCTTGAGGCTTGGTAGAATCTTTCTTCTGGTCACCACCCTGATTTTTAGGCCTAATCCTGTTCCAACCCATTTGTCTGCCCTCTTACCAAATTCTGGTGGAGAGGTCAGATCAGAGTCAATCAGGTGTTGATGTAGTAACTGGTTTTGACAATTATTAAGTATTTGCTTTCTTGTGATCAAATTATACAATCCCGTATAGCCCTTAACTTCACTTCCCAATAACCAGCCTTCCAGAGCCTCAGTGGCACAATCAACAAAATCAGTCCAGTCCTGAGTCTGTGTCTTCTGGGTATCTCTGAACAACAACCTATATTGTTCAGTGGTTAGGCCAAACCCATCAATCAGAGCACTCTTCAGGACAGAGTAGTTGTTAGCACCCCCATCACTAACTGTGAGGAGCTTATCTCTACCTTTTTCTGAAAAGGAGAGCCATAGGATTGCTGCCCAGTGACTTTGGGGTACCTGCTGTACTTTGCAGGTCCTCTCCAAAGCAGTTATCCACTTGTGGATGTCATCCCCTTCTTTATAGGGGGGCACAATCTTGCTTAGGTTTCTATTCTCATAGGACCTATCTTTATCCTTAGGGATATTGCTGCCACCAGTGGGTTCTAACCCACTCTCCCTGTGCTCGCTAGCACTAGCAAGCTTCTCTTTGGCCAAGGCAACTTCAAGTTCTTGCCTCTCAATCCTCAGAGCAGCCTCTCTAATTTTGGCCTCATGTTCCCTTCTCTGAGGGGAAGTCATCCCTCTCTGAGCAGGGCCACGAGAGCCATTTGAAGCCTGAGATTGAAGAGATTCCCTGGAGTGGGATCTTCCTCTCCTCTGCCTCTGGTTAAGCCCACTTTGGGGTCTGTATAGGATCTGCCCATTCTGACTCCCATGTATGCTTTGGTTAGCCTGGCTAAGTCTTCTGTCTGGGACCTGGCTGGTTACTTCAAGATCAGAATCTTCCCCTTACACCCCCTCTTCTTCCTCATCTGGCACAATAGTAACAGCATTATCCTCTGAGGAGGGAAGGACCTCATCTGCACTACCTGAATCACCTGTCTTAGGTGGCTGTTGAGCATCATACTCTTCTAAGAGCTCAACCAGGAATCTGAGGGTAGGGGTTGAACCGTGTTTTAGCCTTCTAGAAGTACACAATTGTCTCAGTTCTTGGAAGGCTAAGGCTTCATATCCCGAAGCAGTCCTCAAGGGATCTACTTCTGCAGGCAGAGAACCACTGGGGTTCCCTGTCTGAGACATGGTTTCTAGTGAGGTGTGGTGTTGCACCTACCTACACTATTTGTTTTCCTACAGAACCTTTCTAGGAGTTGTAGTCAGGGTGTGCTAGGCCCAGGCTCTACAACAGCTAAGTTCAGTAGAACTTAAGTATACTAAGACTTGTTTTTATATGTACCTTTAGGTACCTATGTGATCTTTCAAATGATATCTCAAGATTACAAGTGGTAAAACAACAGCAAGCTCTAATCCCAACCGCTGCACACCAATGTGAGAAGTTGGCCTGGTATATGATGTTCACTATTCTAGTGAGCACCTTGCACCAGTCCAAACAACCATTATGGTGATGGTTGTAAGTCAACCTTATAGACCAGCTATCCTAGTGGTAGCGTGGACAGAACAGTCTTAGGCTAAAAGACTCTTGTAAAGCCAGCTGTTATACCATATGTAACCCCTTGAATATCAAATAAAAGGACACCACACAGGATACATATAAAATATATATGTATTTATTTACTAACACATTCCTCTGAACTCTTTATGAGATCAGAGGCCAAAGCACATCACAAGACACTTAGTCAGAATACGTTAAGTTGCACAATTTACAGTTAGGCCCTAGGGGCGAAGCAAACCATATATTAAGAAAGTGGTATAAGTACCACGTCACGAGAAAAGGAAAGGCATAGGGCCTAGAGAATCGCTGGGGCTACACTATCTGAACCTTAGGTTAGGAGTAGGAGGCCCACAGGCGGCGCATGCAGTGTCTTTACACACATGCGTGAGTCAATGCAAAGTCAATGGGAACTTAAGAGTTAGAAAAAGAAGGATTTAGGACACTTTCGGTTGAGCTAGGAGGAAACAACTAAAAACCTAAACACTTGGATAGTCAATACCCTTGGGAGCACCGAAGTACTCACGTTACCTCACCCAAGAACGGCGGGTGCATAGGTGTGAAGATGTGTCGGGTTTCGTCATTGGATCCTATGGAGACCTGGAGAAAAGATGCTGCAGGCGACCAGGAGGAAGATGTCCGGGTGGATCCAAGGGTGGATTGAGGATGAAGAGGACATGAAAGCAGAGGGCACGGAGTCTGGGTCACTAGCCAGTGACCGGGTGGAACCAGGAAGGAACAAGATGACGTCGAAGAGCGATCAGGTGCTGTCTTGAAGCTTGTCTCTTCAGCCACGCGGACCAGGAGGCGTCGAGGACGACCAGTTGCTGGAGGCGAGCTGTCCCACGAAGGTTCTCGCAGATGGAGGGGTCGACTGCCGGATTGGAGTCAACCAGCCTTGGCAAAGGCAACCCACACAGGATTCAAAGAAGGCTTCTGGTGCAGACCAGCAAGGTCTGAGTTACCTCACCTTTGCAGGGAGGCAAGGGCCAGTCTGGAGCAACCAGACCAGCGAGGTGATTCAAAAGGATTGTCACCACAGAGGCTACTAGCCAACGGGCCAGCAACCGGACAACACGTCGAGCAGAACACAAGCAGAAGGGCCCCACGCAGAACTTGTGAAGTGTGGAGGGCTGATATTCGGTGCAGGTGGAGCTCAGGTTCGGGGTTTCTCAGTCCCCAGTGTACAGCTTCGAGGTCCCACGTGTCTCGTCTCCTCCACGGATCTCAGCTATGCTGCAGTCGTGAAGAGAGGTCATAGAGGTCTGGAAGTCTGGGTCTTGTCAGGCTCTGTGCTCTGGTTCCAGCGGGAACGTCGACAAAGCAAGCTGTTTATTTGCTGGAGGGTGCCTGGTTGCACACGGTGGGCACTCCTTGGCCACAAGGGAGATTCTTCAGTCTTCAGCTTCAGCAGAACGTCGAAGGTCCAGAGTTTCGTGTCAAGTTACGATTCAGGATTAATCCAAAGTCTCAGTACTCAGCTCCTACCTTTATACTACTAAAAGGGGCTGGATTACTTTCTAGGTCCCTCCTATGGGTGGGACCAGGAAGAGGGGTGGTTACAACCCCTCTCTTTTGTCCAGTTTCGCGCCAGAGCTGGGGCTGGAGTGCCCCAGCAACCGGTTTGAACTGGGGTATGCACGGAGCACCTAGTGTGCCCCAGGCAGTGTCTCAATCTATTCAGCCCTCCCTGTCCCAATACACAAAGTCCTGTCTGGGATGGTGCTCGCACCTCTACAGGCAGGAAACCTATTGTGCAAACCTCCGTGACTGGAAGGACTCCCAGCAGCAGGAGGTCAGACTTGTGTCGGTGGCAGCAGCAGCCATTTTGTGACGCTGGGGCTCTGGTTAACTTTAACCAGGATAGTCAGTAACAACATGTCTTCTCCCTCTAGAAGGGTGGAATGCTACCCCCGTCGCCAGAATTGGCGAGGGGGTAGTATTCCAAAGCGTATAACACCTTACAGGACATGTTTGGATAAAGCCATACCAAAGTTAGCATTTAACAGTGAGGATTATAATATACTTAAGGGGGAACATCCATTACAACGCGGATGTTACCCTGCAGTGCAGTTACGACAAGTCTTTTACAACGCAAGTCGTAACCACGACTTGTGCTTGAGGGCGCTCTAGGCAAGGAATAGTAGATTTACTATTCCAACACCTTCTCTACTGTACGTAGGCTGGTGTTGGAATAGTAAATTGAACTATTCCTAAGTCCAGCACCCCTACAGCGCTAGTCGTGGTAACGACTTGCGTTGTAAAAGACGCGTTGTAAAGTACCGCGATGTAATACATTGCGTGGTAACAACGTACATCCGTACTTAAGAGTATATGGTATGGCGATTATCATAGAACAGCTATAAGGACATGGATCCGAAAGCTGCAGACAGGCTCACCTCATGCTAGAGCACCATCTCACACATAACCAAGCACTCTGCCTCCAGGATTGTTAAGGCCTGCCATAGGAGTGACATATAGGTTACTATGTGTCTATATAGAAGTAGGTATAAGAATACTATACCTAAGCAAGGGGTGATTACACAACCTTGCCCCAGCTGAGTGATCAGCCAGTTGTGTCGGTTTGGATGGCCAGCCAGGGGTGGCAAAATACATGCTGCAGCCCCTGGTAGGCCTTGGATGTACCTATGCCCTGGGTACCTATAGGACACTGTACAGGGGCTCATAAGGTGACCCAATATCCAATTGGAGATGTACCTAAAGTAGATGGAGTCCATTTTACAGTGAGAGCAGGCAGTCTGGGGCCCTGATTAGCAGGATCCCAGGCCAACTAAGTTGAAAACCAGCTAAACACTAGGCAAAAAATCTGGGGTAACCATAGTCAGGTATCCACCTTCCTACAGTGAAGTATAAAGATATATTGCATAGCAATGGGGAGAGCATGTTTGGAGGCGGTAGCGGTGCTGATTTTTGCCCTCATTACAAGTTGCTCTTGATCTCCAGTGGCCAGGAATCGGGAGTCACCGAGCCCACTGGGGTTAAGAGTGACGTGGTAAGCACATGGGCCAGACTGTTCCCCTCTCATCAGACTCCATGTGCTCAAAGCAGTTGACATTTCCTGCTAAAATGCAGTTGAAAATAAGGACTAACCAGGGAAATAAGATGCCCCAAATTTAGTCTTCATGTTTGTTGCTCTTTTCTTCTTAGTTCATCAGTGTGTAAGACACATTGGAGTTTATTTTTCCATCCCCCAGAGACTAGTTAAAGTAACTGAAAGATCCAGTCACTAGGGACCTCTTAGTGAGGCCATTTGTATCAAGACATGTAGTAATTTTTTTTTGTTGAGTTTTATATAGCGAGAACTTGACCCGACGTTATCAAAGTTCTTTAAATGAGCACCAGTTGCGTTACAGATGGACACATTCATTTTTGTCAGGCACGGGGAGATTAAGTGATTTGCCCAGAATCACAGGATGTTGGGCAGGGGCGGCTCCTCCGCTAAGACGGAGGAGCGTCACCCCACCGCTTTGAGGCAGTGCACACAAAGTAGAAAATGATAACGAAACACGTTATTATCGTTTTCTTTTTCCGTTCGTAGGTTCGGGGAGGGGTGGGGCTTTGCAGAGCAGAGGCCAGGGGTGGTGTGGTTTGCCCACTCGAAGAGCGCATGAATATTTGACCGGCCATCTTGCGCTGGCCAAACACTCATGCTCACTTTGCATGTTCCCCACCAGGCTACATTACACAGCCTGGTGGGGAACATGCACAGGCTTCCTGTCCCGGTCTGAGCGCCGAACAATGGCCCTGTCTGAGCGCCGAACAATGGCGCTCAGACCAATCACAACGCTGCATCGGAACATTGTCATTGGCTTAGGGGGCCTGGGAGTCCCGGTGCTTCCCCTGTGATGAGGAGAGGCTGCAGAGAGTCGCTGGCTGGCAGCATGAGCAGAAGGTACGTTTTTTGGTTTGTTTATTTATTTTCTACTCCCCTCCGGCTTCATTCCCTTCCAGGCACTGCTGATGTTAAGTGTTCCTACCGAGACTCGAACCTGGTTCCCCAGCTCCGAGGTTGATGCTCTCGCCGTTAGGCCACATCCTCTCCATTTGTACACAATGTGTGATTGTGTATAAATTACTTAATCTGTACCACAGACTCCTATCTGACCACAATGGGCGGATACATGTATGCTTAAAGAGCATGATAATATCTGGACATTTATGTTCACATTTACATATGCAACGAATTAAAGTAGGATTACTGTGTAGCTGTACTGAGTGTAACAGTGTAACTTTACTAACTGTACTCGCTATGCAACTATATTGATAATGTAACAATACAGTTATGCACCAGGCAACTATAGTAACTGCGCTATACATCTTTAGTAAAGGCAAGTATAGTAACTTTTTTAGAAACGCATTGTGACTGTACCAACAAGGGTACTATGTAACTTGATTATGAAACTATCTGTCTCGTAGACCTATAACTATTGGAAAAATTCGTTACTGTAGTACCAACCTAACTCTGTAAATAGCTAAGTAATTTTACTGTGTTTCTGCACCAAGGGCCTGACTTAAAGATGGCCGCACAGCTTTTTGATGCCAGCATCGCAAAGGCCCTCCCTGCATACTGTGTTTCCACAACAAAGGCAGAACATTTCTCCAATGGCAGAATCTATACCTAGAGCGAGGGTGGGAAAATATATGAATATACGATTAGCCCTGTGAAGTGCGGTGGAATTGAATGCCTACAAGCGTGATAATGAAAATACCAGCCCAACGTGGGGGTACACCTACTGGACCCACATTACAAGCAGCCAGCTCTGATTTGCTAAGAGTTTCTCCCAGCACTCCAGGGACACTTGCAGGACTGTTCATGACAGACCGACAGCGCATCACATGCTGGTCCTCCATGGAGGTGGGGGCACAGAAGATATAGACTAAGTGCATTGTTTAAATTATTTGACCAGTAGGGCACCAATTTGGGTGACATCCACCACTGGGTGCCGGATACCGCTGTGTTGAAGTGTTGGAGGCTTCGAAATCCGGTCCATCAGCTGCTCCAGCCCTCATAATGAGGCTGGGTAATACAGAGGAAGGCAGACGAGGCACCTAATTTTCATTTTTGGATTTCTTAATCAGCCTTTAACTGTCTGACTGTGCTAACCAAGTATGTGACTGTAACACGCTACAACTGTTGCTGAGGTCAGTGCTTAATTTACGCCAGTGGTTGCTAGTGCTGGGCACAGGCACCCCGTTTTTTAAGGCCCAGGACTTAATTTTCATCATTAGCCATTGATGGCCAGCAAGACAGACCAAGGCAGAAAAGTGAGAAATATAAGAAAACCACGATAAAAGGAGAAGGAATGGACAGAACCTGCAAAAGGGCGATGAGAAGAGAGAGTGATGGAAGAAAGAGGCATGAGGTGGAATTAAGATGGGATTCGGCAACCCTGACTTCAGCAGTGACAGCAGAGGGCTCCTAAGGAAAACTGTGGGCTCCTGCATTTATTTATTTATTCATGTATTTATTTAGAACAATTAAGCACTGCTTTGGACCAGGACATGAGGCATATCAGCATGAGACTTTGGCTTCTACCCCTCTTGGGCCTGTTCTCCTTCCTGGACTGAGCTACCTTGTCATTATCTGCATAGCACCATGTTGTATTATTTCATGAGATGGGTGTTGCCTCATCGCTTGGAGACCTGACATTAACAATCTGGCCCTCACATTTATGCTTGCCAGCGGAGCTCACCCACTGCCAGCCTCATGAGCTCGGGTTTGGTTTTGAAGGGGCAGTGCTCAGGTAATCAGTAAATGATTATGGCTGTAAATGCTTCCATCCCACATTTACAGCATCATTGCCAAGCCTCCTGTTGCAAACCGGAAGAAGCATGGCGAGCTCCGGAAGTGTTGCGTTTCTGCTGCTGCTTTGTTGTCTAATTAAGTTTTAAATAGCTGACCCTTAAATTTGAAAGAAACCTGCATGTGCAATATAAATAAAGAGTGCCTTCTCAGGATTTATTCAGTATATAGCTCATCCTTTCCTCTGAAACTCAATGGAGATGTGTTCTGTTTCCCAATTCAAGCTGATACACAACAGTGACGTTATTCGCATTCATTAAAAAATCCAGGGACCATAACAATGTAGTTGAAACAAGAATTGTTGTATTTGCTCCTTTCCCTATCTTATATGAATGTAAACGAGTTTCAAGTGTAGACATTGCAGTACTCGGCTTAGAGTATGAAAGTGGAAGATCTCTGTGCTAACCAAGGCATCTAAGGTGAAGTAAATATAAGCAGGTGAGCAACATGAGTCGATTTGGTCCTCGGTTCTCTACGGTGGTCTGTTCTAGATTCACTCTCAGTATAAACAAGCATTTGCAATGCAATAGGTCTCGCATTATAAATGTTTGAGCTGTTGGCACTGATTCCAGGGACTGTACCTGCACATTTATCCTGATTCCAGGGACTGAACCTGCACACTTATCACGTACACTGATTCCAGGGACTGAACCTGCACACTTATCCTGATCACTGATCCAAGAGACTGGCCCCATGTGTTTATACTGCACGTTGATGCCAGAGACTGATCTGCACATTAGTAGAAGGCCCCAAACTAGCATGCTTATCCCACACAGTGATTCACGGCATTACCTGCACATCTATCGTGCACACTGATTCCAGGGAGGGAAGCTGCATCCTTATTCTGACCACACACGCTTATACTGCATATTGGTGTCAGTCACTGACGATTCACATTGGTGCAGGGCCCTGAACCAGCACCTTGACGCATGGCATTATCTGCACACTTATCTTGCACAATGTTCACAGGGACTGAGCCTGTACAGTTATCCTGCCCATTGATGACAGAGACTGATCATAGACGCCACCCAGCATGTTGATGCCGGAGGCTGACTATACATGGGTACAGGGCACCAAACGGCGCGCTTACCCTGCACTGTGATCCGTGGCACAACGATCTTGCCCCTGAACCTATGAATAAACATGCACACTTCTCCCGCACAGTTACCCCGGGTGCTGGCCCCTCACACTGACCCCCACACCTTGTGCTGCATACAGGCAAGCCTTACCTGGGCTGTCCCTGGAATCTGAGGCGGTGTCCGGATGGAGGACGCTGGGGTCGGTCTGAGACCTGGTCCTTGGTATGAAGTATCCCGAAATCCCCTCCTCTGCTGCGGTCATGGAGAGCCCCAGGTTGGGCAGCGGGGAGAATGGGAGGGGCAACAAGCAGGGGACTCGGGTACGGGCAAGGAGGGTGTAAGAAGCCCACGTCGCCTTCCTGTGGGGGTCCGTGGTGGAAGAGGGGGCTCTGGAAGGTCACAGTGCAGGGGGCGGCGGGGGGCAGTACTGGGATTTTTAAATGATGGGGTGCATGCCAGGCAGGGTGTGGGTTCGTGGTGTGGGTAGCGTTGAGGGTTTTATAATGTTGCAGAAGTCAGAGGTGAGGAGAGAGTAAATACACGAGGTGGGTACCAGGGGGCTGACCCTTGGATGAGAGGGGGCAGTACAGGGAGATAGTAGTGCTGGTTTAGTCTTTGCCTCCACGGAAGTGGTGCAGGGGGGGCTGGCAGTACTGGCAGCTCAGTGTGGACCATACTACATATAGGTAGCAGAAGCAGAGAAGAACGGTGGTAGGTGAGAGAATTGGGAGTGTTTCAGTGCTGAGGAGCTGGGGATCTGCGGGCCCCGCCCCCATCTCTGACCGACCTGCAGCCGCCCAGGGAGACTCAGGCTGCCGCTTGCGTCTGGGGATGTGCAAAGCTTTCAACAAACCACAAAGCACACAGGTCAGCTGCCCCGGACTGTTTTACTGGCGGTTAACATTTCTTTTTCTAAGGCTTCCTTCACAAGAGCCTTAGTGGTGATGCAATATTTATTGCACCCGATGAGATCTAATACCCTGGGACTTAGAATTTATTGGGTGTTGTAAACACCACGATTTTTACCTAAAGAATAGGGCAGAACATGCAAATATTGGGGCTTTTCTCAACTAATCATACCGGTATTTACTAGACCATTTTACCACCACCAAATTTCTCCAGGTTTGACCCGAGCAGCGGAAGTTTATGCAGAGGAGCGGATTTTATCACCCATAAATTAGAGAGGGCGGCAAACTGTCCACCACTTGCGGTTTCGATCCCTCTGCAGAGATTGTTGAAACGGGCCGTGTTTTCAATTATCGCGCCCGTGTCTGGCCATGATAAATGAAACCACATGGCCTATTGGTGTCTATTACGCATACTAAGCGTGTAATAGGCCGTAATAGGCCATGGGCAGAGCAATGCGCCCGCATTTGGCCAATTGCGTGCAGTCTTTTATAAAAAGACGCCTGCAAAGGCCAATCGGGTAGCACAAAAGGTACTGAAACCCTGTTTTTCAAGAACTAAATGTCTTGTGCTGCGCGAGTTGAGCTGAGCACTGCAGCGCTAGGCGCCAGACCTAAAAATTTGACCGTTTCGACCCTGCAGTTGTAAATGCAGGAGTCTCATCAGGTCTAAAAACCCGCCTGGCAGTCGGTGATTGACTTTAGTGCAAGCGTAGCTGTTATCCCTGTCAGATCCACACCACAGCTACCTGTGACACCCAACAGTCCACTTGTGCAACACCATGACTGCATCAAAAGGTGACCTGAAGATCAAGATGAAGGGGTGCTTGGACGCCAATCTGTGTCTAGCTTCAGAGACCCCGTGGGCCTCTAATTTATGCTGTGTTGTTGACCTCTGCTACTTTTGTCACTTGTTTGGTTTAACACACTGATGCAGAAACTTTTTTTATGGTCTGACTTGACAGCGCAGCTGTCGCCAGACAATTATGTGGGTTACCAAGAGGAGACAAAGGAGGCCTTTGGCAATTTTAAGGGCTGTCTTCGTGATGTTGCTATTTGGATGAACACAAACAAGCTAAAATTAAATGCAGGGATAACGGAGGTGATCTTTTTCGGGAAAGGCCCAGTGCCCTCACCAGATCTGTGGTGGGCCACTGAAATGGGGCCTCCGCCCTCCCCTAGCACTAGTGCCAAAAACCTGGGGGTGAGATGGGATGACAACCTCTCTTTCTCTGCCCATATTCAACAAGTAGTGGCTGGCTGCCTAAATAAGCTAAGAAACCTACGAAAGTTCCTGGATTTATTACCCGAAGATTGGTGCAAACTAGTTGTCCATGCCACGGTAACATCTAGGCTGGACTATGCCAATGGCCTTTACCTCGGCCTACCGAAGCACGCGATCCAGTGATTGCAATTGGTGCAGAGTTCGGCTCCGAGGCTGATTAAACACACACCGTTTAAACATCATGTCCCTCCACACCTACGCGCTCTGCACTGGCTGCCAGTGGCAAGCAGAATTGAGTTGAAGGCCCTGACACTTGCCTACCGGGCTCTGCCGGGCAAGTGCCCACACTATCTCAAACTAAGATTCCTCCGCTATAAACCGACACGTTCCCTGCGCTCAAATGTGCAAAATCTGCTCCTTGTCCCACGCTTCTCAAGGGTTCGGCTTGGGGGAAGAACGTTCTCGGCCAGAACAGCCAAATTGTGGAATACCCTACCACTAGCGCTTCGCAATGCGAGTTCAGAGCTGTGCTTCAAGAAACAGTTAACATTTTAATCATTAACTTTCTTCTTATTTCTACCTCCGTGTTCTTCTCAGTACACAGCCCCCCCTGCTCACTAAGCACCGGGACACCTCCGCGAGAGGTAGCTGTTGCGCTATATAAACTTCAGTATTATTATTATTGTCATCAGGCAGGGGCTTTGGAATTCCCCCATATGTTCAGAGCCAGTTGTACATGTTTTGGTTGGGCAGATGTTGTGTGCGTCCACAAAAAAGTGCCTGCTCTCCAAACAGCTGTGAGCATTTTGTTTATTTAGCCAGCTGCCTGAGTTTGAGCCTTACATGGCATTGCAGTATTATTAACCCCTTAAGTGCGGGGAAAGTTCAGCGGTCGTCGCGTGCACTACCTCGCTAGTGCTGCGCACGTCCGCTGAACGTTCCATTCCCGTTAGCGCAATCGAACGTCCGCACTAGGGCGGAATTTTCGGCGCGCTTAACGGGTTAAAGTGTCTCAGATACTAATAAAAACAACACAAACCAATAACAAACACAAATTATCCAAAAAGAAAGAAAGTTGTCGATGGGCAACAGACAACTCATCAAAATAATTAATAATGCCTATGGTTTACAAGGATTAAGCAAGTTGGTCTGTCTCACAACTGTGTATGGGTCTCATCAGGACTGACCATAATGGGACATCCTGCATGGAGTAAAATTAGTATAATTTGTTTTTGTTATTCGTTTGTGTCGTGTTTCTCGGTAATTGGGGCATAATATATGTATTTGTGTGCACACTAGATCTACCAATGACATCAATTGGAGCTCTAGGCTAACTATGAACTACACGTGTGAAAAACATTAGAAACCTCACTACAATCTTTTCGTGTTCATTGTGATCATTTTTTCGTTAGGAATGCGTGATTTGTTTATGCCAGTATTTAATAGTTTGGTGAGTGTCCTTTGACAAAATAGTTTCATATTAATCATAAATAATCTCAACTGTGCGCAATATATACATTTTAAACTGTTACCTGTGAGAACCACTGTTCTACTAACAATTATATACCCAGGTTCCCATGGGTTAGAGCGATGCTCTGTAGCTATAATTTTCAAATAGATTAGCTGCATTTCTGCTTCTATCTGTTATAAGGATTGTTACATTTCTATGCTGTTCAAGTAACGTTGTATTTGTTATACAGTCATAACCCAAAAGAATCCCCATAACACGACCCCCTCCCCCTGGAAACAGTCTGCTCTCATACCCAGGACATCACCAAAGACATTGGGAAATAAGGCACTCCCACCCTGTTCCTACCACCATCAGACTTGCCTTTTTTGCATCTTTTAGGACAGTGTTGGTTACCCATTGAAGCAGCACTGGAAGTCTTTTTCAAAAACACCATTTCTGTAATGTTCGTAGCCAAGGCCAGTCATTTGTCCTTAGGGGTTAAGCAGTATAACAACATGTTTGACAACTAGAGAAAAAGTCCTGGCTCTTTGCATGCTGGGATTTTGTGCCCTGAATGATATTACTGTTTGCTAGCAAGCCAAGGACAGCTTGAAGGTGTCACGCGGGATATGAGGCATTTGACTGTGCGTTTGTTTGTATAGATTATAGTATTTGTTGGAGGGACTTTAAGGCCCCCCTTGTGATATCTATGGGTCCGTTACCAACAATGCGCCTTGCAAAATCCAGGTATTCACTGTTCTTAAGCCACCGAAGTTGAATACCGAACTGTCTTTTTTTCTTTTTTTCACAGCTGCACCATCTCAGTGGTGGCGCAAAACATTTGAAATGGGCACTGCTTCCTAACAAGCATTGGCAAAGCTAATAGGTCATGCCTAGGCGAGAAGAATTGGCTTTTTCAATGTATTATAGCCATGTTGTTTAGCAGCAAGGCTAACAGGTAGGAATAAAGCACTATGACGCAGCCGCATCATGGTGCTTTTTCCTGCAGTGGGGATAAGGGGCAAGCAGCAGTGGGAGGAGGGGTAAGGGTGAACAGGATAAGCAATGCCAGGGGGAAGAGGTGGGGATAGAAAATGGCACTATCGTGCGGTCGCCTCATAGCAATTCTTTTATGAAGGAAAGGGGTGCAGGAAACAGCAGGCAACATTGGGGCAAAGGGTCAGGGAATGGGGCAATTAACGACCGGGGCTGCGTGGCAGGGGTACGGGGCAAGCAACGACTTTGGAGGCAGCAGGGGTACAGGGCAAGCAAAAAAGTGGAATGGATGGGGTGGGAGTGACAAGGCAAGCAACACCAATGGAATCTGGGAGCGGGTTAGAGGGACAGGGCAAGAAGCAGTGAAATCCGGGAGGGACATGGAAAGCAAAATTGGAATGCCAAAGGGGGTGGGAGGGACTGGAGCAAGCAGCGGCAGGGGGTGGGAGTCACCAGGGCAAGCAACAATGGAATACAAGAGAGGGTGGGAGGGACAGGAACAAAGCAAGCAACAACAGAATGCGGGAGGGACTTGGGCGGCTGCACACTGTAACTAGATTGGGTTTGGGGCAGAAAAGGCTTGCATACGCACGTTCTCTTATTGAGTTCTGCAACTTGCATTAAAAAAGTTCCTCTGAAAGCATGTGAGCTCTGGAAGAACACTGGGTGCCAAAAGGAAGGAGTACTTGGTCCAAGCTCCATGAAAGAAAGGCACAGAGAGAAGTGAGGAAATAAGAGTGACAATGAAGCCAACCATTGGTAAGTAATGGGTGGGCGTCAAGCCCCTTTTAAGCTAGGAAAATGTCTCACAAACATCAGCACATTCGCTGTCTCGGGCAATACCATAAAGGTATCCCATTTAAAAACTGAATTAAAGAACTAAACAACATACTCTAATAAACGTCATAAGATTTCTAAGAGAAATGCGATTTGTAAACCGGAAAACCCAAATTGAAAAACATAAAACCCTAAAACTTAAACAGCTTACCACTAAAGAGGCTCCAATTCAGAACAATTAATATAAACATAGTATACTTTGTTTACAAATGTTCTATTCTTTTTAGGTCTGGCTCAATAGCATTTATTTGTTACATATTTTTACGGATTCTTTAAAATTTATAGAGTAGCTTTTGGCGCTTCCCAGAGGAATATTTTTCCCTGACATTATGTTATTGGTTGTTTAAAGTATCATTACTCTTCCTATTGAGTGCTTGCATTTCAATATATGAGAGACTTTACCTCTCAAAAGTGCAGTATGTTGTCACACCTGAAATTCTTTATCTCGTAGATTAGATGTATTGTATGCAGAAAGCAGTGATTTTTAGGACTCTGCTACAGACCGGGTTAAGCTGTCTGTTGTTAAAGGCTTACTGTGTACAATCCCAGTGCTTACAGTGGGCTTTTGACTGGCCCACTGCTTTCCATTGGTTGGCTTTCTTGTCACTCTCATTTTCTTGTTTCTTACTGGATGGCTTTCCTTCCTCTTGTGTTTGCTCTCCGCTGGGGCATAAGTTCCTTACCATCCGTTTGATTAAGTGACTTGTATGTTGAAATGCTCAAATTCAGGAAACTACTTTCTTTTGATTTCACCACTCCCAGGGAGTGCATGGGTGTTCTTGGTCTCTCCCTAGTGTGCTGCTCCCCCCCTCCCCCTCAATTCCTGTCGCCTGCATTCTCAGTTTTGCTCACCCTCGGTACCTGATTATTTATTTATTTATATATATATATATATATATATATATATATATATATATATATATATATATATATATATATATATATATATATATAATGCATGCTAAAGGCATGCATTGTAAAATCATATGTGTTCTAAAAAATGCTGTGTAAAAAAAGTGTGGTGAAGGCATATGAAGTAATTCCCTGCGTTGTTCCGTCACACAACCACCAGGAAGAAATGGACTGTGTATAGTGAAGATTACTGGATGGAAAGTACATCACCAACAATACATATTTTAGAATGCCCATTTGCTTGTTAATGTCAGTTTGGGTACTAAAATCTATTTCACATTTCACTGAATGGATCCTTCATACATTATCCTCAGGGAACCATGTAACCCTTTGCTTAGCCTTAGAGTGACAATGTATGCACAATCCTTTTGAAAATTAGCATTGGTAAGTCAAAATATCAGGCCTAGGCAAGTTAGTGGGATCTTTTTTTTTTTTTTTAATTTCAAGCACATTCCACCTAATTTTAAAGAAAGGAAACATGCTGCTGCTATAAAAACAAGCATTTGCAATGCAATAGGTCTCACATTTTTGAGAGTTTGAGCCATTTGTTTGGCATAGTAAATGACCATGCCTTTTATGTATGTGTTGTTTTTAAAACAGATAAATAAAATGCATTGTCATTTACAATGCCAATAGCTTAAACTCTCACAAATTAGGCATGGGCGGAAAATCCGTTCCGCTCGCGGATTTTGCGGATTTTCGGGAAATTCGCAATCCGCGAGATTCGCGAATCTCCCGCAAAATCCGCGAGCAGCGGATTTTGCTCACACTGCTCGCACTGTTCGCGTGAGTTCGCGCCCCGCGAATAAGTGCAAAATTGCAGAAATACGATCTTAGCAAAACTGAAAGTAACTACTTACCAGGTTCAAAAGTTCAGGCTCATCATTAGTAGCCATTTCCTGTAGTGCTTCCTGAGGGGCCCCTCCAGAGTTCAGTTGCCAGTTGAAACTATTATGTGACCCTGCTCTGAACCTCAGAATAGTTACACATATGCCACAAAGGTCCTGAATTACAGCTAAGGGAGACAAGCAGGAGCCAGGCTGGAAGTTAAAATCCATTAATCAGCCCCTAATTCATTATTGTCAGTTGGGGCAGGGCAGGTGTTGTAACTAATTTTGCAACAATGAAAGCACTTAGCAAGTGCAAAAGATCACTAATCAGGGCGCACTAAGGAAGCAGGTGCCAGCTAAAAAAATATTCTGTGACACATTAATCAGCCCCAAATTAATTCAGGTCACTTGAGGCAGGGAAGGTGTGCTTTGCTTTGCCGAAAATAATGTACACTGGACAACCAGAGGGTGTGGTGATGAAACAGAGGGTGGCATGGGTGGGCCAGAGGGTGGCATGAGTAGTCAGAGAGTGGCAGTGATGAAGAAGAGTGTCCCAAACAGGCTGGACACGTAGAAACAACAAGTTCGCAAAACTTGCGACCCGACAGGTAAGTTCGCAAATTGCGAAATTGTAAAAACCCTCGCGAACTGGCAGAAACACGGGCGAACACAAAAAAAAATCCGCAAATTCGCGGGAATTCGCGGATTTTGCGGATTGCGAATCCGCAAATCCGCAAAATTCGCGAACGCGAGATCCGCAAAATTCGCTCATGCTTATCACAAATGCTAGACCTATTGCCCTGCAAATGCGTGCAGCAGGCAGGACAATGCTATTTGAGAAAATAGTGCTCGGGGCTGTAATTAAAGCGTACAGAGCAAGAACACACGTAACGGGGTGTTGCCATGGAAGGGTACAAAATGAGACAAGGCAGTACTAAGGAGGGACTACTAAGCCTTTTGACCAATGAACAGCAACAGTTTAGAGTGGGCAATGACGAGCCAATGAAAAATGAGGGCGGAGAATGGGTGGAGCTTCAAATCCCTACCTAAGTACAGCGTGCCTCGCAGAGCAGCGCATGCGCTGCTCAGGCTCGACCTAAAAAGGTACTTGCATTTAGTATTCACAAATCAATGAAGTAAAATCGGTTCTTTTAGACCTGTCCAACCATCAGCTCATAAACATCTGAAAATTTAACTATGGCAATAAACACACTGCACAGTGTTCTATCCTCAAGAGAAATGTTTGGTCTTCTTTCACCTCATACCCTTCAGAATTGTTTAAAACAGCTTTTAAGGGACTGCATCCAAAACATAAAAGCTTTTGACACAAAAGGCACATGCCAAGCATATCTCAGGTCACGCATGCAAATAATGTACTTTGGTGTAAATGTAGCAGTGGCACAACTACCTCCATTGGGAAACCTGGTTTGTCCAAGACCCAAAGGCAAGAATGTATTTCTCCACTGTGGAAACTCAAGTACCTTTAAATTCCTTTTCAGGGATGGTGTTTCCTTGGCCTGGTCAGATAAATGCAGGCTTGGTGATAAAGCATTTGCAGCCAATAGATCACAAACAGCTCACATCTGTTGTTTGTTCTTGAATCTGCACACCAAGTACAATATTTAGTCAAGTGTAACAAAAATGCACCCAAACACTTTCCTTTGGCATTGGTGCATTTTGTACACATTGGGGCTCAACGAAGAATATATGGTGCAGTGTGTGTTTGTATTAGGTCAGCATTTTATGTATTTGGCATGGATTTTACCGCAAATTTGAAAGCTTGTAATAAATGCAGGTGCAAAAAACAGGGTTTAATGTGGAGTTGACTCATAATCTGCAGGGCTCTATTACACAAATACAAATCCCACACAATTGATTTTTGCACTACTAATAGGCCAGTCTGACTTTTTTTGGGCGGGGGAGGGGGACAGTTTAACCCAAAAGCTTCACAACAGCAGGCTCTTTAACCCTTCCCATGCTCGTGACGGAACTGTTCCGTCACGAGCCTCGGGTGGGCTGTGCTGGCAACGGAACGGTTCAGTCATGGCCCGCTCGCCGCGCCTGCAGGGCACGAATTCCGCGCCTGCGTGGCGAGTTTTATTAGGCGGGCGGGGCCATGACGGAACCGTTCCGTCACAAGCACAGCCCACCCGAGGCTCGTGACGGAGCGGTTCCGTCACGAGCACGGGAGCGCCGCGCCTCCCCCCTTAGCACTGCGGCGGAATAGCCGCCGCAGTGAAGGGGTTAAACAAAAACATACTTCCAGCTAAGTTATTGCAGTTTTGCATAGTGCAAACTTGAACCTGTTTTTGACATGATCATCAACCTTCATTGCACAAGGTCAGAATTTTTGGGCACTGGGAGATTAAGTGATTTGCCCAGAATCACAGGATGTTCAGCCGACGCTGGGACTCGAACCTAGTTCCTCAAAGTTGACCGTGATGGCCTTTATTGCACATCTCCTTCCCCCACCTCAGATGCTGTAAGCACAATGAATTAAGGGCCAGAAGTATGACCATTTTTAGCGGTCGCTAACGAAAAATCAGGCCATTTGCGACCACTAAGAAGGGTTGTAGCATGTCCAAACCCTAGTTACGAATAGGTAACCTATTACCGACTCGAAAAATAGGGTTTGCGATTTGCTATTAGGAAGGGGCATGCTAAGGGTGTCCATTCCTAAGAGTGAGTCGCAGGGGGATGGTCAAATGTTTTGTGACGGCAAATGCGGTCTCAAAATAATTGCAGTTTACCACCTACCTCATGTAAGCCAGTCACAAACGGAAAGGGGTCCCCAGGGGAACCCCTTCTCCTTTGTGAATGTATGCAAAAATATTTTTTACGAGCAGGCAGTGGTACCACGGACCTGCCCTTAAAAAAAGAAAATAAAACTTTTCATTTTTTTCTTTTAAACACATCCCATTTCCTTTAAGGAAAATGGGCTGCATTTGAAGAAGAGAAAAAAAGTTGCTTTTTTAAAAAGCTAGTACAGACATGGTGGTCTGCTGTCCCCAGCAGGACATCATCCCTGTGATTGTAGCCCATTCCCAATGGATCACAAATTGTGACCTGCCTCATGAATATTGATGAGGAAGGTCATTTGTGACTCCATTGGGAATCATTAAATATGTCTGAGACACATTAGAACATTCCGTTTTGAGAGTCGCGCCCATCGCCCAAATACCCTATGATGACCCCCTAAGGACCTTTACTACTGTCATGCTGACTGCATGGCAGGAGGGGCACTCTTGGAGAACGCAAGCTTCAATTAGATGGGCAGTGTCCTGTCCTGGACTAGCCACTGTGGATAGTGTGGCCGTTGCCAAGACAGTGCCGATTTTATATTTGCATAGTGCACCCCTAATGTACAAACGACTCTAGGCGGTGTAGCCCATATCGCTTGCGACGTCAGCAAGCACTGGCAAAGCCAGCAGTTCTGGCCTCAGCAGGCCGTACACAATGTATCGTTATTGTAATTAGCACGCAAGCATAGGCAATAATTGACAAAAATGGGCAGGCATTGAAGGATACTTGAAAGAGGGTAGATCGAATGTATATATGAATATTGTCATTTGTTTTATTTATTTTGAAAGATGAGGCTGCGAAAGCTGAAACTAGGCAAGAGAAGACTCAATAAAAGTCAAAATTGAGGATATGTGTGTAGGATGTAGAGAACTGCGATAACGACTGCACGCCAGTGCATTTCTATTCGGTCGTTAATGACAGGGCCTCTCTTGCACAAACTGACAACCACTCCGACTTACATGGCGGGGGCTGGGTCCTAGCGAGGCTAGAATCAGACTTCTATTTGTGTTGTTTGCTGTAGCCAGTCTTTTAGCCATTTCTCTTGAACTCCCCGCACAGGCATGACAGTACAAAGCGCATTATGGAAAAGATTGGTCACCGATTGAAGAAGACTTCTGGGAAACTGAGGGAACCAATCATTGGCTGGAGACACACCCACCTCCCCCTGCGCTTAGCCTTATGATAGGTTCAAGAGCCAAGCCAAGCGAGCCCGGGAGGTACAAAGATACGCCAACATATAGCGGTAAAAACTAAATATAAACAGCGCCCAGCAAGGCAAACTGGCACAGTTGCGACCTGCACTTAGTATAGGATTGCAGGGACATTCTCGAGGAAAGCGGGCGTGCAACATATGTCGCAAGTAACCTAACGTAAATGCTGGTATCTGGAGTACGTTTAAGAAACGCTATTTCAGGGCCACTGTGTCAAACCTGTCTGGCCCTTTGCGTAGTCCCTCCAATTTATTATTTATTTTGTCCCCTTTTCGCCCCTCATGCCTTTGTATTTTTTGTGTCCACTAGGTTTTTATGGGGTTGGCCTGGGGGATAGGTGCTCTTTTGCCCTCCTAGTTTTTCACCTCAGGCCTAGGTGCCTTTCCTGACAGGAACTAATCCAGATCTACAAAATGGTGGCTTCTAACTGCCACAACTGTCACATAGGATAGCATAGGGCATTCCAGAACCTTCTGGTCCCTTCTGGACCTCTGAGGGTCAGCCTATAAAAGGCGGAATGCTGGGCAACCATTTTGTCTTGCTGAGTAGGCTGGCTAGAGTTAAGGCTGTAGCATAAGGCGGGGGTAGGATCATCAGAGGGCTGACTTCCCATGATAGGGTCGCTCCTTACTGGTTCACCACCCTTCTTCCCTTGTAGTTGCTGACCTGAACCTGCCTGAGGGAAACCTGAAGACCCTGGGCACCTGTTCCCATCCGGTCCCAGAGGAGAGAGTGGGTGTGGGAGGTTACACTGCAGTGAAACTCCTTCCACTGCCCATTGAGGAGAAGGGTCTTGGTGCAGCTTAAAAGAGAGGGATTCCTGTGTGCCATTATCGGAAGCCACGAGAACAGAGAGAATAGGAGGACTTATCAGACTTTCAGCCGAGTTTCCTCCCCCCGCTGTGGTCACCTGTGGTGTTAACTCGCCTCCTCAGGGGAAGTGGGATCATCCTGGTTGGGGCCTAGAACCAAGTGCCTGGCGCAGTGTCGCTGAAGGAACTGTCCGTGTGGTAAAGGCTGCCCCCATCTCTCTGTGCCTGGTAACTGAGGCGGTAGGGTCGCTTGAGGAATCTCATCCCCTCTGCGCTGCGCAAGGAACTGTCCGTGTGGTAAAGGCTGCCCCATCTCTCTGTGCCTGGTGACTGAGGCACAAGGTTCGTTTGGGGAAATTTCACTCTCCCGCACTGCGCAGGTCTGGCGGACTGAACGCAAGTCCCGGAGCGTGGGCGGAACCCGAGGAGGAGGTCCCGCGCAGCTGAGTAGACTCCAACCTCGAGTCACTACTCACCCGCGCATGCCCGGTCAATCCGCTTCCCTCACGGAAGGCGGAGTTATCACCGGTGGAGGAAGCGGGCGGGAGGCGAGCATCGGCTCTTGTCCGCTCGTGTGCCCTCTTTCCCTGCATTAGCTCCAACAAGGAGGAGCGGTCTTGAGGGGGAGAAGAGGGACGAGGGGCCGACGGGCCGCGTCAAGTGCTTGGAGAGACTGGTTCCTTCCCCCCCTGACGAACGGAGACACAGGCCCAGTGGGCCCAACACAAAAGAAGTAAGGAGAGAATGAGAGGGGGAAGTTGGAGACCATAGATTCACTTACAGAGGAGCAGAGACTTTCGGTTGGCCACACGAGGATTGGGCTAACACTGGGTAAAGCCCGTCAAGATTCTTGCAAGGATCATCTTAGACCTAATATTGAATGCTGACTGTTTACCATTGGTGAATAAACCCCCCCCCCGCCCCCCCCCCCCCCCCTGAGATAGCTCTAGAGAAGAGCTTACACAGGATAAGTGGAGTGAGAAGGGCTAGCCAATTCTTCTTGGTGTCAAAGGTGGGGAGGGGGTAAATGTGATAACCTCTATCAGAGGAGTCAAGTCTAGTTAAGTTTAGAGGAGTGCAGACACTGCTCCCTGGAAACCAATGTATTGTGTTGTTAAGCTGGAAAGCTGAATAGTGAGATATCTTGGCAACTTTGAAGAAATTAATAATTTCACTGTTTGAATGTATTGTATTGAACTGTGCTATCTGCAGATAAATAATAGACAAGAGAGCAAAGAATATTTTTATAAAACAGCTCGTATTTTTACACAAAGATTGGTGTAGCGTCATTTTTTAGTGGAATTGCTTGATGTTACTGCTGGGTTGTATGCAATCTTTACACATGTGCCTCAATTAGAGATTGTCTTACCCTAGGCCGGGCTACCCTAGGTGACCTGACAACATTAGGTTCCAAAAATTGGTGTCTAGCGGTGGGATGGTGACTGTGGTTGCGACTACTCTGCAGTAACTAAGTGTAATCCACTAACCTACACCTGGAGTTTTCTCCCAGCGGCCCTCCTAATTTTTACTTTTGCTTTTTCCAAATTTATTCCTGGTGGTGGGGTGGAAGTAGCTTCAGGTTGCCCTTGTGACTCTATTCTTTTTGTGTGTTTAACCTTGAATCGCTTTTTGCAAAATGGAATTTGCACTGGAAGAACTAGACACTTATTCTGTGGCCCAGCTAAAAGATTTCTGCCAACAAATGGGGGTGTTTTTTAAGCGTGGTGCTAAGAAGGGGGAACTGCAGACCAGTTTGAGGGCTTGGGTGGAAGCACACAGAGAAGGGAAGGAGGAGGATGAGGGGACAGACCGGGACACGGTCATAGAGGTCGAGGGATTATTCCACCCTGAGGTGGAAAACCTACTCCCAGGACTAATGACCTACTCTAGGAGGGGCAGTAGTGTCTCCGGGGGAAGCTTGACCGAAGCGGAACTCACTGACAGGAGGGAAATGAGGCAACTGAAATGGTAGATTGTGCAGCAAGAAAGGAGAAATTGTGGCATAATGTGGCACATTTTATAATAGTATTACTTCATTATTTTGTCATTTTTAGGTCGAGCAATTTATTGCTCTGGACCTATTACATGTGACCAAACTCTGTTGAACAAGCAGATTTCTCACAATGCATGTTGTGTACTTGAGCGTGAAGGAAGCTTCCCCAGGCGCATGCCTGGCCTCACTCACACCCTATATGCCTGCTCCCCCTGCCCCCCCCCACGCCTTGCACCGGACTTCATTGGAATGCGCTCCTTGCATTCTCCCCTCCCTTTCAGCCCATCCCTTTGAAGTCTGCCCGCATTTCCCTCCTCCCTCTGCTGGGTCTTGTTTTTTTTTTTTCGCAGCTCCAGCAGCCTTCTCCCTCCATCTACTCTACAGCCGTCTCCAGCAGAACAGCCCCTCCTTCCTCGCAATCGCTTTTTTTTTCGCACCTCCAGCTGCCTTCTCCCTCCTTTGTCAGGCTTTTCCTCTGCCATCATGTCTTTAGCAGAGGTAATTGTCATTTTCAATTATATGCCTGCCGAAAAGTAGAAAGCAATTTTTTTAGGGGCACATCTATCAGCTGCTCAGCAGTGGCACCGTCTTCCACGGGTGAGAGCGTCTCATTGGACCCAAATAGCTCTTACTCCCCCAACTGCTGCGGGCGAGCTGACCTATTAGCCCATGTTGCTTGTTAGGTCTGGGGCAAGAACAACATTGGCTTCCCATCGAAGACATTGTGCGTCCAAGACATTACAAACATTTAAAGTGGGCTTTGCGTTATCATCCTACTCATGATTGTATGAGTTATATCCTTCCACTGCTGCCTTAAGGGAATTCTTTCTTTTGTTTACTGTCTTTTCTTTAAACTGTGTATGTTTTTTTTTTCTCACAACACGGCACAATGGTAATGTTGCCTGTGCATCTTCCCAATGGGGCACGACGGTAATGGCGCCAGTGAATCTTTTAAAATGTGTGACTTACGATGGCACCCTTGTTTTTTATTTTTTTTTAATGCAGGTTAAGTTAACAAAATATATTTATTTATTTTTGCAGCACGGGACACTTTAAAAATAACATGTGTGCCCCTTGCTTTTGTGCTGCTATGTGATATGGCTGTCTTCTACCCCCAAATATTTGGGACCAAACTTCAACTGTGAACATTTATTTGTATGTTAGCCAACTTCAAAAGGACACTGAAAGTTCATGAAAGTATTCTCTTTGATTCCCAAAACATACAGCTTAATTTCTCACCTTAGCTTGCTGAAATGTTTACCTTCTTATGCCGTTTAGTTTTCACTGCTTAAGGTGTAGAAAATATGTTCTGTAAGAAGCGTGCAACAAATGACATATCTAATATTTCTACCTTTGGTTGTAATTTCTGTGGACCGCTTTGTAGAAATATGTTACTCTCTATCACACACTCTCTCACACACACATTCTCTCTCACACACACACACTCTCTCTCTCTCACACACACACTCTCTCTCTCTCTCACACACACACTCTCTCTCTCTCTCACACACACACACTCTCTCTCTCTCTCACACACTCTCTCTCTCACACACACACACACTCTCTCTCACACACAGTACAGCCTTCTACCGCCACCACTCTACCACTCTCTCCAACACTCTACCACTCTATGCGCTACCACGCCCACACTCTAGCACCCACACTCTAGCACCACCACTCTACCCACCCACCACTCTACCCTCCACAGCACCACTGAATGCCACAGCACCACTGAATGCCACAGCATCACTCCACGCCACAGCATCCCTCAACGCCAGAGCATCCCTCAACGCCAGAGCATCCCTCAACGCCAGAGCATCCCTCAACGCCAGAGCATCCCTCAACGCCAGAGCATCCCTCAACGCCAGAGCATCCCTCAACGCCAGAGCATCCCTCGACGCCAGAGCATCCCTCGACGCCAGAGCATCCCTCGACGCCAGAGCATCCCTCGACGCCAGAGCATCCCTCGACGCCACAGCATCACTCGACGCCACAGCATCACTCGACGCCACAGCATCACTCGACGCCACAGCATCACTCGACGCCACAGCATCACTCGACGCCACAGCATCACTCGACGCCACAGCATCACTCGACGCCACAGCATCACTCGACGCCACAGCATCACTCGACGCCACAGCATCACTCGACGCCACAGCATCACTCGACGCCACAGCATCACTCGACGCCACAGCATCACTCGACGCCACAGCATCACTCGACGCCACAGCATCACTCGACGCCACAGCATCACTCGACGCCACAGCATCACTCGACGCCACAGCATCACTCGACGCCACAGCATCACTCGACGCCACAGCATCACTCGACGCCACAGCATCACTCGATGCCACAGCATCACTCGATGCCACAGCATCACTCGATGCCACAGCATCACTCGATGCCACAGCATCACTCAACGCCACAGCACCACTAAGCACCACTGAATTCCACACATCACTCAGCATCACTGAAGGCCACAGCATCACTCAGGACTACTGAAGGCCACAGCATCACTCAGCACCACTGACGGCCACAGCATCACTCAGCACCACTGATGGCCACAGCATCACTCAGCACCACTGAACGCCACAGCATCACTCTGTGCAACCATTCAACAACAACTGGTTCTAATATGTTCTCCCAATGTTTCAAGCTTTATTACAAATGTCACAAAAAGATGTTAATATTTCACTTCTGTTCTTGGATTTTCATCACAATAAAATACACTGAACATAATCTTCCCAAAAGTTATTTGCAAAAGTTTAAGCTATTGCCATTATAAATTACAATAACGTTTATTTAAGTATTAATTATTTTAAAAAAATTAAAGCCATTGTTATTTGTAATATTAATACATCTAAGTCATGTAAATACAACACATATTGCATTACAAATGCTATAGGTTTGCGAAAGTTAAAACTATTGGCATTGTAAATGACAAAACTATTAATTTAGCTATTTTCAAAACCAACACATAAATAAAAAATGTGTCATTTACAATACCAATACCTCAAACTTTCATAATGCGAGACCTATTGCATTGCAAATGCTTGTTAAACTTTGAAACACTTTATGAGCGTTGGTTGCACCTTATTTGTACCAATTTAGCACCCAAATATATCCACAAGCAACAGAAAAGTGACCAGTCAAGTATTGCAAAGTGCCTTTCAGCGCGCAGCAACCCTTGATGCTGCATTTTTAGAAACTTTTGAACCGTTTGAGCTAGAATCAACATTTTAATGTTAAAATCTGCAAGTTATGTGGCAGATGATGGATTCTGCAATAAATGTGGGAAATCTACAATTGTGCAAAACTTTCTGCGACCGCACAATCACATAATTCCAGTAGCCCTGGTTATAATACATAGAGTAGATCACATAGCAGGGAGCAGAACTATCAATGGTCCAGCGGGTGCGGTGCCACCGGGGCTCAGAGGCCCGAGGGGCACAGTGAATCTCGATTTGTGCTGTATTTTACTTCCCTATCAGTCGTCAGGAAGCCAATTTTCATTGTTTGAAATAGGGCATACATCTGCATTATTTTACCTTATTTTCTATGTTCTGTTGTGCCCTCGTTCCTTCAAGCTTCTTTTTCCTTCCTTTGCTATTTGTATTTTAATTTATTTCCCTTATGCGGTCTCACTCCATTTGCATCTAACTCACTTTTTCTGTGCCATTTTAATACATTTTATTTCTCTCTCCCACCGTTTGGAGCCATATTTAGGGTTTTTTTGGTTCCCACCATGCAGAGGTGTTATTGTAGTTTATTCTTGCAGCAGTGGCGGCTCCTCCCTAAGGGCGTGGAGGCATTGCCCCCCTGCTTTCTCGCAGTGCGATAAGGCAGAAACATAAAATGGTAAAACTACCATTTTATGCTTGATTTTCGCATTGCGAGAAAGCAGAGGTGCCTGGTTGTGGGAGGGCGGGTGGGCGGTCCCTCTCGAAGGCAGGGGGGGGAGTGGCTTACCTACTGTTGTGGGTACTGGCTGTTTGGTCGGCCCCAGGGGCGAACAAAGCTGTCATGCGCACTCCTTCTTTTTCTCTATGTAGGTTGCTGCATGCAGCCTACATCAGGCGGGCAACTAGAGCCAAATATCTGGGGGGGGGGGGGCTAATTCTTCCAACCATAAACAGAGTGGCTGGAAGAAGGGGTGAAAACACAACAAAAGCCTAATTCACAAGTAAATGGTCTTTTAAAGACCTTGTAAGTACTCGGGTGCGGCTACAACTAGATGCTCACCAGCCCGCAAAACTGTGTCAGCCCAGCTGACACACACGACGGGGGCTGAAGCCCCGCGAGCCCAATAGGTGTTGCGCGCCTGGCCTACATAGAGAAAATGGCCCGGCCGGGGCGCTGCTCTCGCCAACCACAACGCTGCCATGGCAGCGTTGCGATTGGCTTAGGGGACGGGAGGGAGGCTGCCGAGGCAAAGCGCGTCCAGGAGCAGCAGCAGGCAGGAGCTGAAGTAGCGGCGCTGCTGATCCGGAGGTCGAGGAAGGTAAGTTTTTTTTAATATTAATTACTGTCCCCCGTCTTCTCTTTAACAGGCGCTTGCTAAACACGCTGTGCCATTCACTCTGTATATTCCAAGCTCTGTAAACACCGACGCGGGCAACAGGAGAGCGCGAGGAGAGCTTAGGCACAGACTCATCAGCTCAGGGCCCAACACTAGGTCAAGAAAATCGATGCGAGCTGAAAGTTTTTCACCTGCCAGTCTTCGGGCCTTGCTCATCTCTTCTGTGCACTTGCACAAAAAGCGCAAACAAACAATCAGTAAGAAATAAACTATACTTACCGCATTTACCTTTCAAAATCCCTGAACTCCTCTGTCCGCAAAGCCCATGGGTGCAAACCTGTCAATCTTCACGATTTCAGTGAGACACACTGCTTGTACTTCCAGTCCATTGTAAGAGAACTGAACGGGTAAGCTCGGAGACGGTGCTATGAAAGCTCCAGTTTTCATGCTTAACTTTAATGTCTTGGGTTCTTGTGCAGGTTCCTGTAAGCTTGGGCCACCCTGGAATGTTCACACATGTCCAGAGCAGAGGCCTAGCCTCTGTGTCACGATTTTTGATGCAGCTTTGAAAATTAACCTTCCTGCTTTCTCAAATTTGCTTGAAAATGCACAATTTGTCCAATCTTTTTTCTAATTTTGTTCGGGCTCGCTCTCTACTCTCGTTCGCCACTGTGCAGTAGGACTATTTATTTTACGCCTCACCACTTTCAAATTAAGCATGGGCGAATTTTGCGAATCCGCAATTTGCGGATTTGCGAATTCGCAATCTGCAAAATTCGCGAATTTGTGCAAATTTGCGGATTTTTTTATTTTTGCAAGTTCGCGGGTGTTCGCGAGGCGCTTTGCGTTTTCGCAGGGTTTTTTTTTTGCCTGGTTAATCACTGCCACCCTCTCGTTTTTTATGCCCATCTGCCCTCTGTACCACTCGTTTCTGTGCCCTTCTGCCCTCTGCCCCACTCATTTTTTGTCCCCTTCTGCCCTCTGTCCCACTTTTGTACCCTTCTGCCCTCAGCCCCACTTAGAATGGCGCTAGCAAGCTGCCAGCTGCATTCTAAAATAGCTACAAATAGCTTCAACAGGAAGCACTAATAGATAAAGTAAAGCAGGTGCTCGAGTTGAAGGTCAAATTAAGTTACACATTAATCACTCCAAGTTTGGGGTGATTATTGATTGTGTAACTGAATTTGAGCAGCACCTGCTTTACTTTATCTATTAGAGCTTCATGTTGAAACTGACTTTTGTAACTATTTTAGAATGGCTCTGGCAGCTTGCCGGCGCCATTCTAAAAGAGTTACAATAGTCAGCTTGAACTTTTGACCCAATCCGTTCCGCTCTCGGATTTTGCGGGAAATTCGCGAATCTCGCAGAATGCGAATTTACCGAAAATCCGCGAGCGGAACGGGTTTTCCGCCCATGCTTATTTCAAATATCATCAGCCGCCACTGTCTTGCAGAATTTATTAGTTTCTCCTACCTTGTGATGACCTGCGAGCCGAGATAAAAGTTAAGAAAGGTCTAAAAACATTTTAATCTGCTCCCTGCTTAAGCTGGTCTAGCGGGTGGGTAACTACACCTCTGTGAGTAGTGGTATAAAGCAAATTAAATGCATGTGAGAGAATGGCTAAGGGGAGATAAGAGGCATTGTTGGAGGTTGTAAGTGAGGGAATCCATTAGAAAGAGGTCATGTGGGGTATGGAGGACACCAAATAATATTGTTCCACCAGTGCTAGAGCCATCCTATCTCCAGGGATTGCTCCTGTGCTGCGGGTACACTGTTTCCCCCAACCACAAATACTGTATATATCTCACACGGCTGACTGTATTGGGTACAGACAGGTAGTGGGAGAGGCAGGGCAGTGGATATACTTAGGACAGTGTGTGTTGCAGAAAACATGGTGCATGCAGCAGTGAAGGACATGCTAAACAAGGTGCTGACGTCAGAGGAAACAGATCATGGCAACAGCCAAGATAAGATGATAAATGATGATAAATGTCACTTTAAATGATTTGGCCGAGATAACAGGAAGAATCGAACACTGGAAGTTTGTACTTAAATTTCAACGTTAGAAGCCCTGAAGAAGCGAGACACTCATGAAACATGCGTTGGCTTGGCTGTCGAATATATGTCTTGGCTATCAAATATGTGTTTGAATGAAGAATTCTAGAAAAATGTTCAACAGGAAGACGCATTGGAAATAAAGACGTTATATGGACTTTTATAGTGCTACGTGTGTCCTTCTCACAACATTAATCAAAGTGGACCATATGGACTCTTCCCTGTAGGGGTAAGGGGGCTCTGAGAAATAGCACCGGGCTAATTTCCATTTTCCCTGTGTCAAACTGGTACAAGCCGTGGTCGAAGGGCATAAAAACAAGCATTTACAATGCAATGGTCTCGGCAATATTATAGGTAGAGCTATTAGAATTGCTCATTATTTTTTTATCTTTTTTGTATCCCTAAATAAATGGCATTGTCATTTGTATTGGCATTAGCTTTGTTTTTTGCATATGTGATACCTATTGCATTAGCAGAGAGAGAGTGAGGTAGTGAGATAGAGAGAGCGAGTGAGGTATTGAAATAGAGAGAGCGTGAGGTAGTAAAGAGTGAGGTAGTGAGAGGGATGTTGTGAGGTAGTGAGATATAAGCAGAGTGATGTTGTGCTGTAGTGAGATAGAGAAAGAGGTAGTGAAAGAGAGTGAAAGTGAGTTAGTGAGATAGAAAGAGTGAGGTAGTGAGAGAGAGTGATTGAGGTAGTGAGTGAGTTTGTGAGGTAGTGAGATAGAGAGAGGTCGTGAAAGAATGAGGTAGTGAGGGTGAGAGTTGTTGTGCTGTATTGAGATAGAAACAGCGATGTTGTGAAGTAGTGAGCTAGAGTGAGGTAGTGTATGAGAGAGTAAAAGTGAGTTAGTGTATTTGAGAGAGAGAGAGAGTGCGGTAGTGAGATAGAGAGAGTGAAGTTGTGGGGTAGTGAGAGAGTGATGTAGTGAACTTTACAGAGAGTGTGTCATGATATAGTGAGAGAGAGATAGTGAGGTAGTATATAGAGGGAGTGTGAGGTAGTGAGATAGAGAGAGTGAAGCAGTGAGTTAGAGAGAGTGAAGTTGTGAGGTAGTGAGAGAGTTGTGAATTTTTGAGAGAGTGTGTCGTGATATAGTGAGGCAGTGAGAATGAGATAGTGAGATAGTAATAGATAGAGCTAGGTAGTGATGTAGAGAGAGTGAGGTAGTGAGATAGAGAGAGTTACGTTGTGAAGTAGTGTGTTAGAGAGATATAGTTCCTGTGGTAGTGATATTGTGATGCTGTGAGAAAGAGAGTTGAGTAGTGAGGTAGAGATTGAGGTAGAGAGAGAGTGAATGAGAGATAGTGTAGTAGTGTGAGAGATAGTGAGTTAGTGAAAGAGAGAGTGAGGTAGTGATAGAGAGAGTGAGGTAGTAGGGACGGTATAGTGGAGCTGAGGAGAGAGTGAAGGGATGGTGCAGTGAGAGGCTGAGGAGAGTGCATCAGTGAAGGGACGGTACCATAAGAGGCTGAGGAGAAAGTGCAGCAGTGAGTGATGGTGCAGTGGAGGAGTGAGGGCTGCAGCCTGGATGGGGGGCGGGGCTGAGCAGAGAGTGCAGCAATGAAGGGACGATGCAATGGGGGGCTGAGCAGAGTGCAGCAGTGAAGGGACAGTGCAGGGAGAGGCTGAGCAGAGAATGCAGCAGTGAAGGGACGGTGCAGGGAGAAGCTGAGGAGAGTGCAGCAGTAAAAGGACGGTGCAGTGGGGGCTGAGCAGAGAGTGCAGCAGTAAAAGGACGGTGCAGTGGGGGGCTGAGCATAGAGTGCAGCAGTGAAGGGACGGTGCAGTGGGACTGAGGAGAGAGTGTAGCAGTGAAGGGATAATTCAGTGAGAGGCTGAGGAGAGTACAGCAGTGAAGGGACGGTGCAGTGGGGAGGAGGAGTGAGTGCAGCAGTGAAGTGACCGTGCAGTGAGAGGCTGAGGAGAGTGCAGCAGTGAAGGGACTGTGCAAGGAGAGGCTAAGGAGAGAGTGCATCAGTAAAGGGATGGTGCAGCGAGAGGCTGAAGAGAGTGCAGCAGTGAAGGGATGGTGCAGTGAGAGACTGAGGAGAGTGCACAAGTGAAGGGACGGTGCAGGGAGAGGCTGAAGAGAGTGCAGCAGTGAAGGGACAATGCAATGGGAGGCTGAGCAGAGAGTGCATCAGTGAATGGACGGTGCAGGGAGAGGCTGAGCAGAGAGTGCAGCAGTGAAGGGACGGTGCAGGGAGGGGCTGTGGAGAGAGTGCATCAGTGAAGGGACGGTTCAAGGAGAGGCTGAGGAGAGTACAGTAGTGAAGGTATGGGGTAGAGAGAGAGTCTGAGGAGAGTGCAGCAGTGAAGGGACAGTACCGTGAGAGGCTGAGAGAGAGTGCAGCAGTGAGTGATGGTGCAGTGGAGGAGTGAGGGCTGCAGCCTGGATGGGGCGGCTGAGCAGAGAGTGAAGCGATGGCGCAGGGAGAGGCTGAGGAGGAGGAGAGAGTGCTGCAGTGAAGCGATGTTGCAGTGAGAGGCTGAGGAAAGTGCAGCAGTGAAGGGACGATGCAATGGGGGGCTGAACAGAGAGTGCATCAGTGAAGGGACGGTGCAGGAAGAAGCTGAGGAGAGAGTGCTGCAGTGAGAGGTTGAGGAGAGTGCAGCAGGGAAGGGATGGTGCAGTGAGAGGCTGAGGAAAGTGCAGCAGTGAAGGGACGATGCAATGGGGGGCTGAACAGAGTGCATCAGTGAAGGGACGGTGCAGGGAGAGGCTGAGGAGAGTGCATCAGTGAAGGGACAGTGGAGGGAGAGGCTGAGGAGAGAGTGCGTCAGTGAAAGGATGGTGCAGGGAGAGGCTGAGGAGAGAGTGCAGCAGTGAAAGGATGGTGCAGTGAGAGACTGAGGAGAGTGCAACAGGGAAGAGACGGTATAGTAGAGCTGAGGAGAGAGTGAAGGGATGGTGCAGTAAGAGGCTGAGGAGAGTGCATCAGTGAAGCGATGGTACCGTGAGAGGCTGAGGAGAGAGTGCAGCAGTGAGTGATGGTGCAGTGGAGGAGTGAGGGCTGCAGTCTAAATGGTGTGGGGGCTGAGCAGAGAGTACAGCAGTGAAGCGATGGCGCAGGGAGAGGCTGAGGAGAAAGTGCAGCAGTAAAAGGACAGTGCAGTGTAAAAATAAAAATATGCCTTACCTCTAACAAACTAAAATCAACATACATACCTGTCTGAACAACTCCGTGCACAGCGGTGCACATCGCTGAAGGGAATCACCACAGGCCATGTTGAACCTAGAAAAGAGAGAATAAACATAAGATTAGCAAAAAAAAAAAATGGCTTACCTCTGAAAGAAAACAGAGACAGAGAGTGAGGTAGTGAAAGAGAGTGAAAGTGACTTAGAGAGAGAGTGAGGCAGATAGAGTGAGACAGAGAGAGTGAGGTAGTGAAAGAGTGAGTTAGTGATGGAGAGTGATTTTTGGTGGTAGTGAGATAGAAACAATGAGTGATGTTGTCACATAGTGAGATAGAGAGTGACGTAGTGAGTTGGAGAGAGAGAGTGAACTTGTGAGCTAGTGAGATAGAGAGTGAGTCAGCGAGAGAGTGTTGTAGTTATTTTTTGAGTGAGTGACTTGTGTTATAGTTAGGTAGTGAGAGTGATATGGAAATAGATAGAGTGATGTTATGGAGAGAGTTAGTGAGAGAGAGAGTGAGATAGTGTTAGATATAATTTGAGTAGTGACGTAGTTATTTTTGTTTTGTGGGAGTGAAGTAGATATAGAGTGAGGTAGTGAGTGAGGTAGTGAAAGAATGAGGTAGTGAGGGTGAGAGTTGTTGTGCTGTATTGAGATAGAAACAGATGTTGTGAAGTAGTGAGCTAGAGAGAGAGTGAGGTAGTGTATGAGAGAGTGAAAGTGAGTTAGTGTATTTGAGAGAGAGAGTGCGGTAGTGAGATAGAGCGAGAGAGTGAAGTAGTGAGTTAGAGAGTGAAGTTGTGTGGTAGTGAGAGAGTGATGTAGTGAACTTTAGAGAGAGTGTCGTGATATAGTGAGAGAGAGATAGTGAGATAGAAATAGAGTGAGTGTGAGGTAGTGAGATAGAGAGAGAGTGAAGCAGTGAGTTAGAGAGAGAGTGAAGTTGTGAGGTAGTGAGAGAGTGTTGTGAATTTTTGAGAGTGTCATCATATAGTGAGGCAGTGAGATAGTAATAGATAGAGTGAGGTAGCGATGTAGAGAGGGTGAGGTAGTGAGATAGAGAGAGTGAAGTTGTGAAGTAGTGTGTTAGAGAGATAGTTACTGTGGTAGTGATATTGTGATGCTGTGAGAAAGAGAGAGTTGAGTACTGAGGTAGAGATTGAGGTAGAGAGAGAGTGAATGAGAGATAGTGTAGTAGTTTGAGAGATAGTGAGTTAGTGAAAGAGAGAGTGGGGTAGTGAGAGAGAGTTTGAAGGGACGGTATAGTGGAGCTGAGGAGAGAGTGAAGGGACGGTACCGTAAGAGGCTGAGGAGAGAGTGCAGCAGTGAGTGATGGTGCAGTGGAGGAGTGAGGGCTGCAGCTTGGATGGGGGGCGGGCTGAGCAGAGAGTGCAGCAATGAAGGGACAATGCAATGGGGGGCTGAGCAGAGAGTGCGTCAGTGGAGGGATGGTGCAGGGAGAGGCTGAGGAGAGTGCAGCAGTGAAGGGACGATGCAATGGGGGGCTGAGCAGAGAGTGCATCAGTGAAGGGACGGTGCAAGGAGAGGCTGAGGAGAGTGCAGCAGTGAAGGGATGGTGCAAGGAGAGGCTAAGGAGAGAGTGCAGCAATAAAGGGACAGTGCAGGGAGAGGCTGAGGAGAGAGTGCATCAGTGAAGGGCCAGTGGAGGGAGAGGCTCAGGAGAGAGTGCATTAGTGAAGGGATGGTGCAGGGAGAGGCTGAGGAAAGAGTGTAGCAGTGAAAGGATGGTGCAGTGAGAGACTGAGGAGAGTGCAACAGTGAAGAGACAGCATAGTGGAGCTGAGGAGAGAGTGAAGGGATGGTGCAGTGAGAGACTGAGGAGAGTGCACCAGTGTAGGGACGGTGAAGGGAGAGGCTGAGGAGAGTGCAGCAGTGAAGGGACAGTGCAGGGAGAGGCTGAGGAGAGTGCAGCAGTGAAGGGACGATGCAATGGGAGGCTGAGCAGAGAGTGCATCAGTGAATGGACGGTGCAGGGAGAGGCTGAGCAGAGTGCAACAGTGAAGGGACGGTATAGTGGAGCTGAGGAGAGAGTGAAGGGATGGTGCATCAGTGAGAGGCTGAGGAGAGTGCATCAGTGAAGGGACGGTACCGAAAGAGGCTGAGGAGAGAGTGCTGCAGTGAGTGATGGTGCAGTGGAGGAGTGAGGGCTGCAGCCTGGATGGGGGGGCTGAGCAGAGAGTGCAGCAATGAAGGGACGATGTAATGGGGGGCTGAGCAGAGAGTGCATCAGTGAAGGGACGGTACAAGGAGAGGCTGAGGAGAGTGCAGCAGTGAAGGGACGGTGCAAGGAGAGGCTGAGGAGAGTGCAGCAGTGAAGGGACAGTGCAGGGACAGTGGAGGGAGAGGCTGAGGAGAGAGTGCATCAGTGAAGGGACAGTGCAGGGAGAGGCTGAGCAGAGCGTGCAGCAGTGAAGGGACGGTGCAGGGAGAGGCTGAGCAGAGAGTGCAGCATTAAAAGGACGGTGCAGTGGGGGGCTGAGCAGAGAGTGCAGCAGTGAAGGGACTGTACAGTGGGACTGAGGAGAGAGCGTAGCAGTGAAGGGATAATGGAGTGAGAGGCTGAGGAGAGTGCACCAGTAAAGGGACGGTGCAATGGGGGGCTGAGCAGAGAGTGCATGAGTGAAGGGACGGTGCAGGGAGAGGCTGTGGAGAGAGTGCATCAGTGAAGGGACGGTGCAGGGAGAGCCTGAGGAGAGAGTGCAGCAGTGAAGGGATGGTGCAGTGAGAGACTGAAGAGAGTGCAGCAGTGAAGGGATAGTACCGTGAGAGGCTGAGAGAGAGTGCAGCAGTGAGTGATGGTGCAGTGGAGGAGTGAGGGCTGCAGCCTGGATGGGGGGCTCAGCAGGGAGTGCAGCAGTGAAGCGATGGTGCAGGAAGAGGCTGAGGAGAGAGTGCTGCAGTGAAGGGATGGTGCAGTGAGAGGTTGAGGAGAGTGCAGCAGTGAAGGGACAGTGGAGGTAGAGGCTGAGGAGAGAGTGCATCAGTGAAGGGACAGTGAAGGGAGAAGCTGAGGAGAGAGTGCATCAGTGAAAGGATGGTGCAGGGAGAGGCTGAGGAGAGAGTGCATAAGTGAAAGGATGGTGCAGGGAGTGGCTGAGGAGAGAGTGCAGCAGTGAAAGGATGGTGCAGTGAGAGACTGAGTAGAGTAAAACAGTGAAGAGACGATATAGTGGAGCTGAGGAGAGAGTGAAGGGATGGTGCAGTAAGAGGCTGAGGAGAGAGTGCAGCAGTGAGTGTTAGAAATAAACATAAGATTAGCAAAATAAACAAAATGCCTTACCTCTAACAGCAAAACAGCAGCATACATACCTGTCTGAACCACTTTGTGCACAGTGGAGCACACAGCTGCACGGAGACGCCACGGGCCATGTTGTATCTAGAAAAGAGAGAAAAAAACCTAAGATTAGCAAAATCAAAAAGATAGATTACCTCAAACATCAAAAGAGCAGCATATCGGAACCAGTTCGTGCACAACGGTGCACACAGCTGCACGGAGACGGCACAGGCCATATTGGACCTGAAAAACAAAGAAATAAACATAAGATTAGCAAAATAAACAAAATGGCTTACCTCAAACAGCAAAACAGCAGCATACATACCTGTCTGAACCACTTCGTGCACAGCAGTGCACACAGCTGCACGGAGACGCCACGGGCCATATTGGACCTGAAAAACAAAGAAATAAACATAAGATTAGCAAAATAAACAAAATGGCTTACCTCAAACAGCAAAACAGCAGCATACATACCTGTCTGAACCACTTCGTGCACAGCCCCCCTCACACACACAGAGCCCTCCCCCACACACAGAGCCCCCCCCACACACAGAGCCCCCCCACACACACACAGAGCCCCCCACACACACAGAGCCCCCCACACACAGACCCCTGCCAGCCTCATACCCAGACCCCTGTGAGCCTCGTATACAGACCCCTGCCAGCCTCGTATAGACCCCTGACAGCCTCATACCCAGAGCCCTGCCAGCCTCATACCCAGACCCTTGCCAGAAACATACCAAGACCCCTGCCAGCCTCGTATCCAGATCCCTGCCAGCCTCGTATCCAGACCCATGGCAGCAGCATATCCAGAGCACTGCCAGCTTCGTATCCATAGCCCTGCCAGCCTCATACCCAGAGGCCTGCCAGCCTCGTATCCATAGCCCTGCCAGCCTCATACCCAGAGCCTTGCCAGCCTCGTATCAAGAGCCCTGCCAGCATCATGTCCAGACCCCTGCCAGCCTCATGTCCAGACCCCTGTCGGCCTCATATCCAGACCCCTGTCGGCCTCATATCCAGACCCCTGCCAGCCTCATACCCAGACCCCCTGCCATCTCATTATGCGGACTCCTGCCAAGGACGAGATGCAAACTCGGGGAGTCGAAAATATCTGCCGGAGAGGGTAGGCATATGGAGCAGAAAGCTTTCAGGAAAGAATGGTTCCCACGATGCCTGTTGTCAATACTCGGGCATACAAGGCAAGTGACTGGAAGGCTCAGAAAATAAGTGAAGGAGGGACGACAGGGGTAGCACTTACCTTGGTCCTTCCGTTGATTCTGAAGTTGCTGAGCTTTCCGTTACAGTGCCGGATTAGGTCATCCATGCAACTCATCAGGCCTCCGATGGTCTTGCATTCGGGCTCGCGGCCCTCCACCCAGGTGATCTGGTCTGCGATGAGTCGCTCTTCTGGCTCACTGACTGCCCGTTCGTAAAGCGACCCGTGCGCACCTCCCGCGCAATGCCATCGCCCGCCACCGGGCTCAGGAAGTCGTCGAGCATGCAGATGCCATGTTTCTCCATGCATGGCAGCAGGTACTCTCGAGCCAGTCACTGTGAAGGTGGCGGGCCCCGGCTCTGCCCATTCAGTGCCCCGCGTTGCGAGCCCCCACCAACGGCTGCAGTCATGAACCGCCCTGACGTATTTTACATTAAGCTGGATATGGTGTGTCCCTCCTTTATTTAAGGTACGAACTTGGTACCTTAGTCGATGTGTGAACGGTTAAGAGAACACTGCTTACAAAAAGTCACTAACAACTTTAACACTACGCCCCTCTTCACTTTTTGGAACAAATAAAATGTGTGACGCCCAGCGCCTAACGAGAAGGGCATATTCTGGGAGTTTACCATTCCCTCCTAAAAGAGGTGCAGTATGTACCTGCTTCTCACAGACCGGATGCCCTACAACCAACGTCACCACTCTCCTCCCACTGCAAGGAAAGTTCTGCCCACCTTAATTTCGCACAAAATCAAAAAGTAACGAAGAAATGAAAAGTCGAGCTTGCCTTTTGGAGACCAAGTAGTGTGAACTCACCCCAGTCATGCAGCGGGTGCCATGCCCCGGCGGGCAGCAGCCACGGGGGTGTGAGCGGCGCGGGCCGTGGGTCCCTGGGAGGTGTGGACGGGTTAAGCACACATTATGCAGACATTTGTGTCGTTCTTGCAATGTTTACTCACCTTTCCCGGCCTCAGGTTACGTGATGGAAATAGCTTACTGCCGGCACACACAGCATGTACGAGGCGCCTGGAGTCACAACATGTGACTCGGGCTCTGCCTCCTTTACGGCTGCCCGCCCACTGCACCGCCCGCCCTAACCCAGACGATAACGACGAAGGCGGGCACCTTATCTCCCAGCAGCAGGCGCAGAAGTTAGAGAAGGCAAGGGAACCTCGGATGTACTAGTTCCTATTGCTTGTAGGGTGTCCTTTAGCCACGCGTTGTCTGTTTAATGCGTTCACCTAATGTGTCAACAATCCACCTCTCCTCTTGGCTGCTCGGCATCCTGGGAAGGGTGGGAAGGGTGCAAACGCAACAGAGACCCTGCAGTTATCTCATTGTCCCAGTGTAGGATTGGGGTTTCATCCTTGCGTTTGCTTGCAATTCCTGGTTAGAATTGTTCGGATTCTTTTTTCCTAAGTATCAGAATAAGTGCACCCCATAGACAACTATAACGCTCCTTTTCTTTGACCCCCCCACAACTCAATCCAACAACAACTAAGCAAATCTACACAACACCGCTGACAAAGTGATCCTGTCTACATTAAACTTAAGTAGTCTGTAAAGTGTACATAGTGCCTATATATGCACTCCGAATTTCTCACACATCGTCCTAAACCTAATGCACCCATACCTATAGGAGGCCTATAGGGCATGCATAGCAGTCCTATAGGCCTCCCACTAATGTTACCAGCCACAGCTCCCCCATAAACTCCCACAGCAGCAGCCCTGCGGCCTGGAGTGTCTCTGCTTACCCTGTGCCGGCACAGCTCCAGCAGCACGTAGACGAAGTGCTGGTCCTCGAAGGAGCCGCAGAAGCGCAGCACGTGCGGGTGGTCCAGGCTGGGGTGGACGGCGATCTCTGCTCAGCTTCTGCTCCGGGTCCCACAGCCGGCTCTTGGGCACGATCTTGCAGGCCAGCAGCTCCTCCGTCTCCATGTCCGAGACCTCGAAGCACTTGCAGAAGCTGCCCCTGCCCAGGAAGCGGCCGCGCTTGTAGCGCCGTCCGGTGCGGGGGTCTGCCAGGATCTCGGGGATCTCCTTGGGCACCTCCTCGGGCACGGCAGCGGGGGGCTCCTCGGGCACTGCGGCGAGGGCTGCTCCTCCTCGGGCACCGCGGTGGAAGGGGCAGCTGCCCTCCCGGGATGACGGGCATGGCAGGCAGGGTCGGATTGGGATCACACTTCGGCCTGGGCACCGGAGGTGCGCTGCAGCTGTGGGAGGGAGCCAGCACGCAGCTCGCGGAGACACTTTTAAAGAGGAGCCCCGGGCGCACTGGATAGTGCACGGCTCGGGGCACCTCTAGGACGCAAACCCACTCGGAACACCTGCCCAAGCGGGCAGGAAACAGGTGAGCCCAACCCCACGGGGAGGGTAGTGGGAGGGAGCAGGATCGAATCACGAGCTGAAAAGCGGGGAAATCCTGAGCGCACTGCGGTGCTCGGCTCGGGAATACCCCGCAAAAATCGGGAAAGACGCATTCAGGCTCATTTGAGAGAAACTACATTGGAGAGACCCCGGGTGCACCCCCTTTGGAGCTCGGCCCGGGGAGACTCCAAGGAAGGAAATACCAGCATTCCGGAGATTCCTTTTCAAAGAATCTCCAAGCCGGAAAGAATCGCGAGCCCCCAGGCGCACCAGCTGGTGCTCGGCCAGGGGGCACGCAAGCAGACATCCACTGGCGGCGCAAGGACGACCCTCGGGTCCCCCCCCCCCCCCCCCCCCCCCCAGGAGCAGGAAGCATTTAAACAAAAGGAGCCCCCAGGCGCCCTTAGAGGCTCGGCCAGGGGGCACGCAGGCGGACAAACTGCAAACCGAGCCCCCAGGCACCCTCAGAGGCAGAGGCTCGGCCAGAGAGCACGACGTGAGGGAAAAACAAAGGAGATAAATAACGCGAGCCCCCAGGCGCACTGTAAAGTGCTCGGCCAAGGGGCACGCAGGAAAACAGAAGCACACGACCCAAACCGACCTCAGGAGGGCTCTCAGGCTCGAAGCGAGCTTCAAAATGGCCGAAAAAAGCCCCGAGATTTTTTCGGATTTGGGGGCGTGGTTTTGTGGTTCTGAGTGACGGACAACGTCACTGTCTAAAGAACGCAAAAAATCACGCCCCCAAATCCGAAAAGGACGGGGCTACATTGGAGTGACTGATCTCTCCTCCAATGGCTGGCCTCCTTTTAGGAAGCCAGCCAATGGGGAGAGACAGAGCAGGGAGGCGGGTTCTGAAGCCCCACTAGAGGACATTAATTCTCTGACCGGAAGCTGCTTCGCAGCTTCGTCCCGAGACCTAAAAAGTATGGGAACTATGATGCAGAGCACAATGGGGGCCAAGTCAGTGAGCGTGGTGATGTGGTCAACGGCGCGTCTAAAAAAAGAAAATATTCTGTAACTTTTTTTGGTCTTTCACCTTCAGGTAACTACATATAAAATAAAGCACAGTATAAATGAAATGCAAGTTATGTGAAACAGTAGGAAATGTACGATCATTCATTATGAAACCTCTATTAGTTATTGTACTGCACCAGAGAGCCACAGAATTCAATCTTGGTTGGTCCAGTGGAGAATAGTGACTTGTGTACGTTTAGGGCTACAAGATACATGGTCCCAGTCTGTGACAGACAGCCCTGTGAGCATGTAAGTTAATATTTTGGCCTAGCATTACACACAGTATAAGATAGGCTGTCAAAAAATCCGTGAACATGTTTAAAATAAAAAAGTTCATCCAAAATACAGATTTTAGTAATACCCAGAATGCACATAGTACCCTTTGTTTATAACTGTTTTTTAAAAGCACACTTTAAAGCTCAGGTGGCAACTCACTTACAATAACTCCAAAAAGTAATAACTATGTCATCAGAAAGCTTAGAGTTATTCCATCAATTAAAGCCAATACCGTCTTCAAAGCACTGTTTACATTTGCAGATTGACCAGTTGGGCACATTTACATTTATTTTGGGGAAGTGGGCGCCCTGGCAAGAAGGCTTGTTTAGCTGTCTGCATCTCTGTTTCACAGCACAGGAGATTCCCTGCCTGTACACTTCAGCTGAAATATTCCAACTGTTAAAATTAACATTGTCTTTTCACAAAAAGTAGGGGGAACTGTTTTTCTAAAAATGAAAAAGTAAGGGCACGCCCTGCCCCTCAATCCTGACACCCCCCCCCCCTCCTCCCCCCTTATAGCAACGGGTTGCAAACAGCCAAGTAAAGCAGAGACTGAACAAGCTGCAGGCAGCGGGTCATGGTGAAAAGCAGGCTAAACAAACTGCAGGCAGCAGGTCGGGTCACAAATCCTAATGGGCAAAAGAAGTGGCAGAATAGGGAACATGCAGCCAGAGAGAGTTCTAAGAAGAAAGTGCCCTGGCACAAGCTATGGAGCATGCTGGAGGGTATGGTACAGACAACACTGCAATTTAGGCTGGGTAGGGTGCACGTTGCATGAAGAGCGATTGGCGGGGCACACCAAGGAGGCGGGGGTCATGACACAGTCGATAATAGGCTAGTTAGGGAACAGGGTGCCGGGCAGGTGTCTGTGCGGCTTGGTTGGAGGCATACATGACGAAGTACGATGGGGTGTGTACGATGTCTGGAGCACAAGGTGGCAAACTAGAACTAATTATGAGAGGCTGCAACAGCGAGGCACAGTGGTTACAAATTGTAACATTCAAAAATATAGGAATTGTATGGACAGCTGCAGAAAGCGGTGATACTATTCATTGCCAATTCTTGACTTAGGAACTATTAAAAGCTAAGGTGCAAAGCAGCTGAATGACTAAAGTAGGGAAATTAGCTCAGCACTTCATGTAAACAAAACGGTATTGAAAATGTTGCGGCTGGGTGCCCTATATTTTCCATAGTATGCAAATATTCGAAAGACATTACATGAGGGTGCATGGGGAGGGGGGAGGAGGGAGGAGAAATGCGTCTCGGCCGGAGCAGGGGGCGGAGCAGGGAGAGCGGGCTTTGAAATGCACTTCACACGGCCGGCCGGTCGTGAAACTGAAAGCATGGCCGGCCGGCCGTGAAAGCCTTTGATGCCGCAGGGGGTGGAGCGGCACCAGCTGGGAGAGTAGGCAAGGCAGGCGGCTGGGGGCATGTGCACGCGCTTTTAAGCTCAATGCGCATGCGCATTGAGCTTAAAAGTCACGGGCACTGCAAGGAATCGCCACGATTCCTTGCAAGTTGGTTCAAGAGTGGATAAGCCACCATAGTCTCGCTTGCTCGATGCGCATGCGCATCGACAGGCGAGACCTAAAAATGATAAAGATTGGAAGGAAAGCATTGGCAATGCAACGTATTGACCCACCAGACTTGGCCCAGGAATGCACTTCGTTTTATGTGGATATGCACATGTAATTTGGAAAAAAATGCTATCACTCGCAATGCAAGAGAGCCAGTTGTTGAAGTGGTTTGGCCCATTGCCCCTTGGTGAATGTAGCATGCTGTGGTGCCTGGAAGCTAAATAAGAATGACCCTTTAATAGACCAGTGGATGAAGGCGAATGACCTAAAGCCCTCCTGTGTATAGGAGTATGTATTTTTTATTTGTGATTGGTTTTTGTTTCATTTCATGAGGCTGCTGTGTTGGTTTGTTACCGCTATGCAAGACTTAAAATGGCAAGAATAAAAGCAAGCATTGGCAAAGTCAATAGGGTGCGTCTTTGGGATCTATTATCTTTGCCAATGGTCTCCGCAGTATGTTACTTTATATACATTATTTTATATATGTTTTTTCATAAGCCAAGACTTTTAATTAGTTAACATTTGCACACTCATTTTACTTTCCTAACTTTTGGCAAAGCCTAGAGGTATCTACTCTATAAGTCTGAACTGTTGGGGTTTCCAGTGTTTGTAAGATATATGTGAGCTGCATCACATTTAGGTGTCTGGGTGAGTTCTGGCGGTAGGAGGTTGTTCATAATGGAGATAGAGTGAAAGCTCTGGAGCTGAGGCTGAAGGCGTTGTGAGTCATTACAGTGTTCATATTAAATACTCATCCAATCACTGGCCTCTCTCCACTGCGCACATTGTGATGGTCACATATGTACCATTTGTATTTACCAATTCAAATTCTTTACAACAAAAGCACTGTTACTCCTTTATATAAAAACCACTTACAAGCACTCACAAAGCCAATAGGTCTGGCTTGTTTTAGGCATATGGATAAAATACCAGAAAACTCACACAGAGGCACATAAATGATGATCAGGTAGCATGTCGTGTAAGGCACAGTATTGTAGTTTACATGTTATAAACCACACCTTTAATTACTTAAGACAGGACCTTTTAGACTCCGACCCTCCCTCCTTTTTCATTCCACTTAAACAACTGGTTTCCAATATAAGCCTTTGCCTACAGTCCGCAAAAAGCTGTCTCCTGGGTGAGAACAAAAAATGGTGATGTTGCCAAACTGTGGAGTCAAATCCAAAACTCGAGGTGCAGAAAGAAAGAGTGACGGCATTGCCCGTCTGTGGCACTCACTCTTTGGTGTCTCTGGGTGGGTAAGAGCAGAGCTGGTGTGTACTTCAGTGAAAGAAATCTGAGGGCCTGATCTCCACTGTGACCACGAAGGCTGTGTCTGTAGGTCTTGGGGTTCTTGCGGGTGCGGAGCGTGGTGGTCGAATCATGGAGAACACAGGGAATCGATATGAGGGTGGGGTAAGCAACACAGAGGGCGGGGAGCAATCCACAGAGGGACGCAAGTGGGTGGAGGGGCCAAAGCAATACTGAGGGCATGGGAAGCGAAGCAACTCATGGGAACCGAGAGCACATAAGAAGTGGGGAAGGAAAAGTTAATGGTGAGAGAGCAATGTGAGCTGGTGGGGTAGAATCACACACCGGGTTGTTTATCTCTCACTTTCCTGGCCTGATCTGCTTTCCTTTCCCCTTCTTTCTTTCCCACTTACCTTCTTTGCCCCTTAGGATGTTTTGTCTCTGTTCGCCATGCTCTAATAATGCCATACTACTGTGTAACGTTGTTTAATTATTTGTCTGTGTTTTGCCATTCTCTACTAACTCATGTTTTTACTTTGTAACACTGTGTAACTTATTGTACATATTTATTGTAACTTGTTATCCCGTTGATTCTCATGTAAGGCGGTCTGATACCTCCGGGTCTAGCCAGCGCTATATAAAACTCTTCAAATAAATAAATAAACATGGACACCAGGTGCGTTAAGAGAAGCAGACTAGAGAGAGCTGAAAAAACATTTACTCTTGTTCAGTGCTTAAACAAAAAGAAAAAAGTAGCTGTCTGATAAATGAGCAGAGAAAGGACCCAAGTAATGCATACATGCTCCAGGGGAGGGACAAACACAAGAAGAGGAAGGAAATCTGAAACAAGATCAATAGGCTAGCAACTGAGAGTGACAGCAAAGCCAGGCAATGGGCAGACTCTAAGCTCACTGTAAGATAGCAGTAGATCTTGCAAAAGACCGTCGATCCGCTGCCTAGTAGGCGAGACCTAATAAATGTATCTTCTATATGCTAATTCTGCAGACTTGCAACGTGAAACCAGCTGTTAACCCAAATCAACGTTGCTCAGTTGTTTAACGTCTGAAGGAAGAATAGCTAAGAGGCCCTACAAAGATTGAAACCTTTGATCGCAGGCTACCTGTTTCTGACCAGGTGTGGACGGTGATGCTAATTTACCTCTCGCTGTGAAACTCGTGCAGCCCTTACGTCTTCAGCACCTGAACGTAACCATGCAGAAACACACCAAGCTTATAAGAAATATGTATTTATTTTGGGCGTTTAATATGTACGCTTCCGCTAGCTCCCTAGCTAGGGGAAGCGCTTAATGTCGGTTTAATTGCAGTTTTTTTCTTCCTGTCTTTGTTTCTCAGGCTTCCAAGATAATGCTTGAGTAGTACACACCCTCTTAGCTTACCACTGGGTTTCGGAATGTGCTGCGGTGATGTCATTGGAAAAATAGTTGTCTTGGAAGCAGTTTATTTTTATTGGATTTTATGTAAGGCCTTCCTTTGTCGCGCATCAGACCTAGAAGCAGCAGAGTGCTTAATTATTGCAGGAAAGTTTACTTAGTGCAGTGTGATAAGACAAAGTCAATATATTGAAATTGGGTTAGTTCCCAAATCAGATATAGTGAAAATTCAAGGAGGACTGTTTATCAGGATAGGTAGCTATCAGAACAGCTGAGGGCGAGGAAGCCACCGGATAAAAATTATTAGCGGTGGAGGATGAATGCATATAGTGGACACTGTGAGCAATATCTCTTCTAGGCACTTGGGCTTGAGTGTACTTGAAAGTTGAGGGTTACAAAAGTCTAAAGTGAGAGTCCTCCATGACCTTCCACGTGCCATGGAATCCTAACACTAGCTTGTTATGTATCACAATCAGTATCATCTTAAGAATTTGGAGGGCCCTGGCCAAGTAAGACATATTTTGGCTGCCCCGGAACAAATTTAGAATGCTGTTGTCCATTTCCTGCTAACTCAGTCCCGCATAATGGCAAACAATACTGAACTTTATGTTCACATTTCACAGGGTCACACGAAAACAGCTGAAATATCTCTTTCCCACTTTGCCCATGCCTTAAAACGTTTCTGATCACGATCTGCCCACATACATCCAGCGTGCCCCGCATTGTTCATCAAAGCTTCTCAATCACTCCACGCTATCCATTTGTACCAAGTGCCCCTAACTGTATGTCCATCTTCCTTAAGATTTTAGCAGCAGCGGGCCTTGCACCCAAGGTCCCTACATTGTACCAACACAGTGTCCTCACACTGTTTGTCCATGTTGCCCTAGTTTCTTTCACATTCTCTAGATGAGCTAAAATGTCCTTTAACCCTCTGAGTGTGCCCCCATCTCTGCACTTGCCGGACCATGAACCCAAGATTCTTACATTTTGTTTATATGCCTGGTCTTTCTTTTTAACCCTAAAATAAGTGCCTGTGCTATATGGGATCTCCTATGAAATGTTTCACCTGGGCCCTGCAAAAACATCTATCAAACCTTCTTGGAGCTCCAGGTATTGTCTGTAACCTCACACTCCCGGTCTGTCCATGTGCCCCAGTACATGGTTCCTCAGGCCTGAAAATTAACTAGCATCCTGCTGAGCCAGGTGAAAAGCAGGTAGCTGAGTTGTTCAAGGTAACAGTCCGCTTCCATGGTTGCCACCAGCAGGAGACTCTGGTCGGACCCTACTAGCAGAAAATGCTCCTCCGTACAAGAGGACACTAGGTGGGGTTGTGGTAATATCTAGGAGCCATAGGCTGCATGAGTACTCCAAGGCTCATAATGTATGTATGCATTTCTTTTTCTCCATGGGGAAAATATTTTTGATTGTGGCAATGCCCCTACCCATGCACCCCACTACATATAGGGGTGTTGCCTCTTATTTCCCACAATTGATGATCACGCATGTCTGTCTTTGACCAGACTGTCGGCACTACCAATGTGGGAAATAATCTGAACAAGCATTTACAATGCAATAGGTCTCGCAGCATTAAAGTTTGAGTTATTGGCATTGTGTATGACAATGCCGTTGCATAAAATGTTTAGCAAACTTTGAATTGGTGAGCAGTGAGAGTGTGTGCAAGAGTATGCTGTTCTTGAAAGCAGTGTGGTAGAGAGTGCAGCAATTTGGGTGACCTGAGCAATGTGGATGATGCACCTCACGCACGGGGCTGACACATTTATTATTCACACAGCTCTGATGATGCACCTCAGGCACGGGGCTGACGCTGTTATTATTCACACAGCTCTAATGATGCACCTCAGGCACGTGCTCACAGCTGTTATTAATCACACAGCTCTGATGATGCACCTTACGCACGGGGCTGACGCAGTTATTATTCACACAGCTCTGATGATGCACCTCAGGCACGGACTCACAGATGACAATGCTTTGCATTCATTTTTTTTATTTTATTTGCAATTGGTATATAAACATTGTTTGTGAATGGTTAGCTGTTGCTTTTAAGCATGCTGATTTAAACAAGATTACAGATTGATGCAGAGCCACAAAGAGGCGTCGGCTAGAGAACATCAACATTTGGCCCTGGGACACGATCTGCAATGTAGATCCAATTATTATGCACTGTATAATGAGAGTCCTTCCCAGGAAACAAATCGTATCGTTCGCCCACGCAGGGCTACGCTCGGCCATGTCTATGCTACTTTTCCCATCACAAGGTGGACGGGCATTTGCCTTAGACAGCATCACACAGAACAACCGGGAGCCGGGGATCCGGCTGATACCTGGTAAGGCTAGTTGAAATGTGTCTAGGACTGCTATGTACCCGCAGATTACGCTTTGTTGGAAGGGCGATGCCTTGTTATTTGGTCTATGTGGGATGCACTTAAAGGGGCAGTAAAATAGAAGAGGACGCAGGGATAGAACGATTCAGCGTTATATTCTTTGCCCTTGCATTGTTTTGGGATGTGAGTATGACCTGTGTGGGAATCAACCATAGTTTATCGTGTTAATGGAAGGAAGATGTATTCTTGTCCTAGACCAGAGTAGACCTAAGTGTGTGTTACTTACAAGTCTAAAACTAGCTCTGCCCTTCGGCCTGTGTTGTAATCGTACAGTAGGTAGTGAGTAGTTGCGCTTCATTGGTTGGGGCGTCCACTCTTTGCTGCTCCCCTCACAGAGGGCCGGCTGCCTCAATGAAGCTCCCAAGACACGTGTTCAGCTGTTCTTTGTTTTAGCTCCTGTGTGTCAGTGCACCGTGTAAGCGCACAAGCATACCCTGCTCTCTCTGGAACACTCACACTGCTGAGTCACTCGCATTCTGCAGTCACTCTGCAGTCACTCGCTCTCTGCAGTCAGTCTGCAGTCACTCGCACTCTGCAGTCACTTTGCAGTCACTCGCACTCTGCAGTCACTCGCTCTCTGCAGTCACTCGCTCTCTGCAGTCACTCGCACTCTGCAGTCACTCGCACTCTGCAGTCACTCTGCAATCACTCGCACTCTGCAGTCACTCGCACTCTGCAGTCACTCTGCAGTCACTCGCACGCTGCAGTCACTCTGCAGTCACTCGCACTCTGCAGTCACTTTGCAGTCACTCGCACTCTGCAGTCACTCTCACTCTGCAGTCACTCTGCAGTCACTCTCACTCTGCAGTCACTCTGCAGTCACTCACTCTGCAGTCACTCACTCTGCAGTCACTCACTCTGCAGTCACTCACTCTGCAGTCACTCACTCTGCAGTCACTCACTCTGCAGTCATTCACTTTGCAGTCACTCACTTTGCAGTCACTCACTTTGCAGTCACTCACTTTGCAGTCACTCTCACTCTGCAGTCACTCTCCAGTCACTCTCACAATGCACTCACTCACTCTGCAGCCACTCACTCTGCAGCCACTCACTCTGCAGCCACTCACTCTGCAGTCACTCACTCTGCAGTCACTCACTCTGCAGTCACTCACTCTGCAGTCACTCGCTCTCTGCAGTCACTCTCACTCTGCAGTCACTCGCACTCTGCAGTCACTCGCACTCTGCAGTCACTCTGCAGTCACTCGCACTCTGCAGTCACTCTGCAGTCACTCGCACGCTGCAGTCACTTTGCAGTCACTCGCACTCTGCAGTCACTTTGCAGTCACTCGCACTCTGCAGTCACTCTCACTCTGCAGTCACTCTGCAGTCACTCTCACTCTGCAGTCACTCTCACTCTGCAGTCACTCTCACTCTGCAGTCACTCTGCAGTCACTCACTCTGCAGTCACTCACTCTGCAGTCACTCACTCTGCAGTCACTCACTCTGCAGTCACTCACTCTGCAGTCACTCACTTTGCAGTCACTCACTTTGCAGTCACTCACTTTGCAGTCACTCTCACTCTGCAGTCACTCTCCAGTCACTCTCACAATGCACTCACTCACTCTGTAGCCACTCACTCTGCAGTCACTCACTCTGCAGTCACTCACTCTGCAGTCACTCACTCTGCAGTCACTCACTCTGCAGTCACTCACTCTGCAGTCACTCACTCTGCAGTCACTCACTCTGCAGTCACACTCACTCTGCACTCACTCTGACTCTGCACTCACTCTTCACTCACACTGCACTCACACTGCACTCACTCTACGATCACTCTGCACTCACTCTCACTCTGCACTCACTCTGCACTCACTCTTCACTCACACTGCACTCACTCTACAATCACTCTGCACTCACTCTGCCCTCAAACTCACTCTGCACTCACACTGCACTCACTCTATAGTCACACTCACTCTGCACTCGCACTCACTCTGCACTCGCACTCACTCTGCACTCGCACTCACTCTGCACTCACTCTGCACTCACACTGCAGTCACACTCACTCTGCACTCACTCTGCAGTCACACTAACTCTGCACTCACTCTGCAGTCACCTTCATTCTCATCTCACTCTGCACTCACTCTGCACCCACTAAAAAATGTGCTTTGGTGTAATCAATAACTCAAGCAAGTGATGATCCAATACAGAACCCATGACTGCAAAGGAGCCTGGTCAGGCAGTGAGGCAGAAGTGCAGCACTTTAAAACAAGAGCACGCTTGGAGCGAACAAGTGGACTGGATGTACTGTAGTGCACAGGATTCCTGAGAAATAATCCGAAAAGCTGCTGACTTGATTTTTTCTTAAGATTAATAACTCGCTACATGAAACATAATCCCGCAAATGTCAATGTCACATCAAAAAATGTCCACTATTGTGAACACAAGCTTGAAGAATACTATTAAAATGTAAGAAACGAGATTAAAATACAGGGGGGCAGATATACAAAATGGTAATATGTTGCGCAAAAAAAATGTTTCCTTGGAAAACCATGTGGGAACGCTACATGAGTGTATCGAATTTCCAGATATTTTTGGGAGTGGAAAAATCTTATTCCAAATAAGCCTGCTGCTAAACAAATTCAGGAAGCATTAACATTTCCTTAGGAAGGAAAGGGGAAAATGTATGTCGCCAGTAAAAATGCACACCTCTTTTGAATTGATGCCGCCAGTGGGAAATGTACACTTCATTAGAACATCACCCATAGGTAAGCGTACAGTTAGTCGTAATCATAGTACAATATGTTCTTAATTATTTTTAAGAATTCCAACAAACGCATTTAAGTACCAATGCAACAATACAAATAAAAGAACTGTTTCGAACTTATGGTTTTTAAAATATAAAACTACGGCCGATTTACAAGAATATGCAATGCCATAACTGTACTCGTCTAAGAGTTTTCTAACAGCGGAAGCCTCCAAGTAAAACATGTAACCATCAGTCCTTCTAATCAATTATATCTTACTAACTACAAATGTGTGTATTTCCATGGACGCACTCATATCCGTCTCTGGTAAGAGCGGTGCAATGAAAGCTGTGAAGCCCACCCCAGCGCGTGAGGGGTTACCCTGCTTGCCTCTGGTGGGGGAGAAAAACGCTTTAGCTCCATTCTCAGGGAACAAAAGACCGGCAGCCGAGAAGGGGAGAAGATTAGCAGAGGTTTTGCAGATCAAGAAGAAACCAAAGTGGCAACAACAAGTCAATTTTTGACCCTTTCCTCGCCGTGAAGAAGCTGGGTGTAATATCCTATCATTCTGACTGCAGCATTTATGAACATTCTAAAGATGGTATAAATGCATCACATAGGGAATGATAGGATATTACATATCCCCCTTTCTTATATAAAAATTTAAAAGTTAGAAACATCATTTTAGAAGCAGAGAATGAAATCAAGAAAAAAGAGCACAAGAAAGAAAGAATTAACGAAATAGGAAAAGAAACAATCCAGAAGTAGGAATAGGAACAAACCAGAAATAGAAATCCAGAAAAAGGAAAAGAAGCAATCCAGAAATAGGAATAGGAGAATAGAACCAAACATACAGACCATCCTCCCTTCTCACACAACTGCAGAAAAGAAAAGAAAAGAAGAAAATACGAAACACAACTCCAACGCATACCTACTGGCCAGAACAGGAATGAATGGAGAACGAAGAGAAATGGAAATTATGGAACACAGAAAATCAGAGAAAGAAGAATAAAACAGAAAAGAAAATGAGGAACAAATTAGGAGAACCTCATCAAAACACTATTAACCATAAACAAAAACATATCAGTAGTGCAATGGAAATAGTGCGAGAAAAATTAATTAAAATACAATAAAACAGAACATATTTAGCTAAAAAAAATGCATGAAGGCACTAAAATATGACTAGAACATAAGCTAAATATGATAATAAGGCATAATCTCTTTATGAAAAAAAACAAAGTGCACCAAAATAGAAACAGAACTTACTGGCAATGTAAGAATAAATACTAAACTGTGTGGAAAGCCACGTTGTGCACTTAATAAAATGCTAAATAACTAGCAAAAATTAGAAAACTCGTGAAAAGAGATATAAGAAACTTTAAACTTTTCATAAATCCCTTCAAATTGGACCGAAAAGACAGAGTATGGGTGGGAACCCATGTCACACAAAGGGAATTGCACCCTAAAACAACTCCTAAACAGGAAGAGAAATACAAAATAAAGTATGAGTAGGAACCCATTACATTAATGTCAAGGGAAAGTAACCCAAGCAAAACAAAATGCACCTACAAAATTAATGGGGTCCATGTGAGGACAACTAATGTGGTGCTGTTGGAAACTAAAGGATAATAATCCTTAGCAAAACACAGGGAAACAAAATGTTGTAGTAATCTGTGTATAGACTCAAAATATGCACAGTTATAAACTTAAGGGAGTATAACCCTATATAAATTACAGACAAACAAAATCCAGTGGAGTCTGTGTATGGACAACTGATGTGCACAACTCAAAACTAAAGGGACTAAAACCCTACGCAACACAGAAAGAGTCTGTATATCGAAAACTGTCAAGCAGTACTGAATACTAAAAGGGACTGAAACTCTAAACAAATACAGTTACATTTTTAAAACTCTCAGCTGTACTGATATAAAGGTTGGATACCAATTAATTATTTTGATTAAAGTGCAACTAATTTTAAGTCACTGCTACAACCAAACAACTGCCTAGAAGAATAAAAGCCACATTGTGAAAAGCATAGACAACAAAGATTAGGCACATATATAAAGAGGAACCAGTGAATGAGTGTGCGCACCACCCAACACTGAAGATAAATTAGAGTAAGGAGACCAGCTCCCATACACTACTAAATGTGCCCAAACAATACTAAATTATGACTTCTCACTTAAATACCACAACTATAGGTAGCTAATGGTAGTGTATATTATAAAAGACATATGGCAAGAGGCAAAAAGCTGTCTCTAAGAAATGGAAACAGGAACCTGGAAGAAAATGGGCAGCTTAAAATTCGTGCACACCTAAGTTAAGACATGCCTGTAACAAATTCTGCAACATAAATATATAAATAAACAACATTAGCTCCGGTGAGCGATCTCTCACCCGGGTTCTGTGTACACTGTTCTTTGTTGACGCAGATTGGTTTCTATAAGTTGTTGTGAATTTTGGTCAGTTGAGTATAAATTGATTGTTTCCATGAGTGAAGAAATATACACTGGTGTGTATATCACCGAAGGAAAAACAAACGCTTTAAGACTCACTTGTAGTCTGTAAATGTTACGAGTAGCTGTTGTTGCTATGACGACCTAAACAAACACAAGATGGCTGTCATGTTGTTTGTAGCGGCGTGAGAAGCGTGAAGAACGTGTCTCCAAAGGTCGGCGTCACAGGCGTCACTGGACCTGAGAAGAATCTTGCTTCGCTAACTCCGTGGAGCATTCTACGGACGTCATCAATTGCATGGCAGGAGGGCAGGAGGAATGATCGTCTGTAATCAACCGTCAACCAACGGACATTTATGAAGGTGAGTAAACAAGCCCTGAGCAGCGCTGTAATTCGAGACTACCTAGAGTGTAAACTTAGTCACATCAGCACAGCGCTTCTCTAAATGCGTTAGACAGTAGGAAGTCGAACAAATTTAATTTGATGCCGAACGTCATGCAGAAGTCAATTATTTCTCCACTAGGTGGCAGCAAGTATTTATTTGTACACGTTTTTAGAGTCAAAATAATTGCTTCACCGATAATATGCTTTTTTGTTGTGTAGCTGGTAAAGCGGAAGTCTGAGTAAGATTTAAGGCGACCATTAATCTGATTTACGAGTGGCACATCAATCGTGACTGCTTAAATTCAGTTATTAAAGGAAGGAGTATCACAAATAGACAGTCAGTAGCCTTCCCACTTAGCCACTTATTCCTTGCATGTTAGCTCGAGGTTTGTTTAGTAAAATGTTCAATCTTTAAACACTTGACTGTTAATTATATCAATATTCCATTGATGTTGAAAACGCAGCTGGAAGAATTACAGTCAGAGATGAGATTTACTAGACACTTGAATAACTGGCAGATTGATGCAAGCGAGCGGTTGTTTTACACATATCTTTGTATTTTGAAAACGCTGCCAGTTGTTATTAAGAGCAAAAGCATGTTGCTAGAAAGGCTTACAGAGAATAGACTCACCAGACGCTTGAACAACTGGCTGCTGTGGGCGACGGTGTCAGGTCACTGGTGGGGTCACGATGCCAGTTGAGGTGCCTTGAATAAATTTCACAAAATCTTGTTCCAGTAGGTTGCTTGTAGTACTTGAGAGGTGACTGAAGTAGGTTCTTTCAGGATCGTCGCCAAAATAATGTAGTAAATCGGTCCACGCTTGAAGGTAGTTTTCATGTAGTTTTATTGAGCAGATAAGTTAAGTCAGGTACAAGCTCAATAGGAGACTTAAGGGACCTAGGGGAGACCATTGGGAGACCCCACCAGGAGCTCCTATCCAGGTGCTCAGCCCATCCAACTGTCACTCTGCAGTCAGAGTACTAACATTCTGACTGCAGCATTTATGAACATTCTAAAGATGGTATAAATGCATCACATAGGGAATGATAGGATATTACACTGGGCTCTCAGACGACGCCAAACAACTTCATCCTTTTATACAATTGGACAATTTCTATTGTTTTACCCCAAATATAAAACAGAGCAGAACAGATCTATACAAGAGGGGCACACTTATTTATAAATCTACATTTTCAGCTTTAACGCACGATAAAAAAAAGAAAACATACTAGTCGGTGGTGGGGAGTAAGAGGAAAGGGCCATTGGAGCAAGGGTGGCTAGAGGTGGGGTGGCGAAGAGAGGGTGGCACAAACTAGTCAGTGGTGGGCACTAAGGGCAAGGAAAGGACCCGTAGAGCAAGGGTGGCCAGATGTGGGATGGCATTGGACTCTGACATCAAAGCCAGTGCATGTCCTTGGCACGGGAAAAAGAAGAATCACACACAGACGAGGAAGGTGCTGTGGTACAGGCTGGACTCATCATGTTCACCCTCTTACCGTATTCACGCTTATCTTCATCTCATCCTTGGGTAGCCCGGGCCATCCGCTTCTGTCATCGCTATGAAACCACTATATCTCGGCTTCTCCTTCGGGGCTTGGAGGGGGCTTTGACGTGCCGTGGAAAGCCCTGCACCATTGTGCAGGGCTTCGAAGCGAAGACTATTATTATGTATGTCGCACTTTCGTTTACGTTTTCTGTACCTGACTTTTTAGATTTACATCACTTGTATGCTAAGGTTTGGACCACAAGTCTTGTTATGCTTATGCTCCCCTCACTTCCCTACGTTTCTCCTCACAAGCCCTCAGTTTCCCTTTTTTGCCCCTGAAATGTTCCCTCACTTCTCAACCATCACTACCCTTACAAATCATTTATGTGTCCTCTCACTTCGCACACCAGATATCCCTGACATGTTTGATGGAGATTTCTCTCACTCGTTTCTCAATGTTTCCCTCCCATGTATTTGAAAGTGCCCCGAGCCAGGCTGTCAAAGTTCCACGTCATAGCCCCCAAAGTATTGTTCCTGGTGCCTCGGAGGCAACCCCTGATTTCAAGCTAGAGACCTGTGTGTTGTTTGTTGTGCCCCTCGGATGTGAAACGTGGCGATCTGTTTTAAATGTGAGTTGAAATCCAATCTGCTCATTTTGTCTTAAACAATTGCAGACTTACTAAAAGAAACATCTTATTTAGTCATGTAAACACGAACTTCTCCTTGACATGTATTAACTTGTGTTAGCTGACATGTAATTCTGGAACATTCTCGGCATGGCCCGTTGCTGCTGTAACTCGGTAGCAGCCACGTCACGTGAGTGACGTTTCCCATAATTTGCGGGCGCCTTAAGTAATTCAATTCTGGAGGGAGCCTACCCCTCGTGTGTCCCCCCGCATCACCGCCGCAGCCCGGTACAAACCGAACATCGCCGCCGCCCTGCGACCAGGAAGTCAGGCAGGCCGGGCAGGACAACCAGAAACAGGAAGTAGGAGGGCGGGAGCCTACCCCGCCTCCCAAGGAAGAGCCGCGGCTGTTTGGAGCACCGGAGCAGGCAGGAGCCTACCCTGCGCCCCGGTGCCGAAGGAGGGAGGAAGAATCCTGATGCCGGGCCCTGCAGCTGCCGATGAGAGGAGAGCCGCCGCCGCACCAAGGAAGCCGGTGAGTGGGGCTTCGCCTTGTTGCTGAGCTGCGAGGGCGGGGGGCATGTGTGTGTGCGCGCGCTTGCAGCGGCGGGGGGCTGTGTATGTGTGTGAGCGTGCGTGCGTGTGTGTGTGTATGTGTCTTGGAGTCTGTGTGTGTGACTGTGGGGGGGAGAGGGGGTGTGTGTGAGCGAGTGTCTGTCTGTTTGTGTATATGCGCGCGCATGTGCACGGCGCGGGACGGAACGTGCGCATTCGCGCACCCAAATCTGCCTTCAAAAGCTCGTAACACTTTCTTGTCCTCATTCCCCCGAGTCAGATAACTATAAGTCTCCGCCTGGACGCATCCTTCGGATGCGAATTTCAGGCTCGACCTAAAAATGATTGTGAAGACCCACACATTGTAGTGTTTGCCGGCGCTTACTTCATTTTGCACAACCACCCCAATGGACGTCCACAATCCAATCCCTAATCAGGGGCTGGAGCCAACGTTCCTAGATTGGGAGGCTCAATTATATAAACTGTCCTTGTATTTTAAGGCACATGCTTGGTCTCGGTGCTTGGGAGATAGAATGCCGAGTCGTGTTTAAGGTATAGACAAATGGGATATTTGTAAGCACTATAAAGTGGTTTGTTGGATGCACTTAAGCGAATGTACTAGAATTGTAAGCAAAATTGAAATAGACTGATTTCACGGGGGGTTTATTAATAATCCCTGTTAAAATCTTTTAGTTTGGAAATTGAGGTATTTCAAGAGGGTAGTTCTTAACCCTTTCGATGCTGATGACGAGCTCAGCTCGTCATCACCCACGGGTGTCGTGTGCTGATGACGAGCTGAGCTCGTCATGGGAACAGCAAAATGGCAAAATCCAGCACAGGAGGGGGAAAACGCCTAGCAGCCAAGAGGTTAAAGAATCATTTTGGAATCTTTCGGATACATAATTAGTTAGACCAAATGCATCCATGCAGAAAATAATTGTCATAGCACAGTAAATGGTGCACGAACAGTACTTGCAATGACAATATATTTCAATTTAATTATCTGAACAATCCATCATAACGTGTTCTCCTACCAGAACTTCTTACAGCATAACTTGAACAGTGTTCAAAAGTGTTGTAAGCTAAGCAATAGGGGTGCGGGGAACGGGATTTTGATATCCATTTATGATTATGATAAATTTAATAAAGAATCCCATTCATCTGTTTTGGACCGTTGATATCTGTCATTGAGGAAAGGACCACCCCCGCATTGGTTAGACAAACCCCATTAACTGACGCCACTCTGAAGAACCACTTACAACTGATAACGTTTTAAAAGTTTATATGAAGTTAATTTTGAATACGATACAATCCACTCAGGATAAAATCTCAAGGTATACAATACAAAATACAATTAATATCTCAGTCGCTTTAAGCTTCGGTGTAAAGTGGTTCCTTCTGCGTCATCTGCAGTAAGATAAAAACAATAATCAAGTTAAAACTGTCCCTACACTATGCTATGTGACGTCCCTACTTCGCAAGTTCTCTTCCCTAAAAAGGTGTCAGCAGTTTGACTCCCAAAGAAGTTCAAACTCTCTTAGCCTCTAAAGGAAATCTTAAGTTTCAGAAGCAGTACCCTATCTGCCTACCCATCCGCTCTCTAAGGGTCCTCGGCCTACTGCTCCCTTGCGCTCTGATGTCTCAGCGCATCTGCTCAAGGCATCTACCCTTCGCCCTTGCTCTGAGCAATTCGTCTCGCTGTTCCTAATCTCCCAATTGCTCTGCTGATGGTTCTACCCTGATTGCTCTCTCCTCCCCGGGGTGCTGTCCCTAAAATACACAATCACGGTGTAGGTGGAACGCCCCTTGACGCCCACCACGGACTTTCCCCGATGATGTCAACTTCCTGCTTCTTCCATTGGTCCACTCCTCGCGTCGTCCGTTAAGTTGACCCTTCTCCTTTGGATGTCATCTTCATCATTTCATCGTCGACATTTATCGATTCTTTCAGATCATGTAACATATGAATTTTAGACAAGGCCTTAACTCTATGTCTCTTAACTTGACCCTGCTAGGTCCTGTGAATGGTCTTGTCAAAACATAGTCTACATTCAAAGTGTCTCTCCTCACGTTCGAGCAATAAGCTCCGTCCGGCATTGTCACCTTAAATCTAACAAGTGCTAGACTTCTCGGCTCTCACGTCCACATCAAGCTATTTACGACCTTCACAAGACCACTAAATTACATTTCATGTGACTATGCTCCTTCGAGCTCTTGACCAGTTAGGTTACATACACAAATGACCTAAACTCTTCCAGCATTCCTACAGAAACCCTCTACACAGCATAACCTTTGGCATACATTTATATATTCGTATTTTAGCAAAAGCCTTAGTTATACTTAAACATTCTACATCAAATACATGAAATACATAGAATACGACTGCATAGAATATAACTTATGCATTTTCCTTGGTTACATCTTTATGTGAGGTCTTTTATACATTTATCCACGTTTCTCCACGTTTACGTCTTTCCACGTTATATTTCCTCGCCGCTTCTTCCAATGTAAAGTTACACATTTAAGGTTACACACGTACACGAATTCTACTGTGCACGCTCGATATTTCCTATGCATTTCTACACATTTCTATACATTTACCCTTCATGTATACGGGTCTTCTAACTCTAATGCATTTTAACGTATGAATACATTTACATTTCCTATACCATGTTATCACATTCATTGGCCTTTATGCTATATTCGCCAACTTTACATTACGATATGCGTTTCATTCCTACGTTTATAACCTATACGTCTAGATATGGTTAATATATACTTTGTATTCAAATTTCGCTCTCTCAGTTCCCCCCTTTGATGACTTTTAGGAGTCATCACTAAAAGCAATTTGAATACATCCTTTATATAGAACTAGTTACATCAGTCCCTCTTTTTATCGACTCAAGTGTTCTCAAACTTTTATACTGTTGATCTTGTAATACAGCTAGTCTCCTTTCTTGGTCTCTCATCGATCTTTGTAACTTGTTCGCCTTATACCATTTATACAATTTTACTAATCCTAGTAACGTAATTATACAGATTAATACTATTAATACAGGCTTCAAAATATACCAAAATATACCTTTGCCTATATTAGCAAACCAACTTCCAACCTTTCCCATTCCATTTCCTACTTTTTCCCAAACATTTATTTTTGATAAATCTTCAATGTCTTGATGAATTTGTGTAATGTTCTGTATGACTTTCTCAAGTGGTTTTGAATTATCAGGAATATAAGTACAACATTCCTGAACTTTCAAAGCTTTACAAACTCCGCCTTCTTTTGCTAATATTTACATCTAAAGCAAGTCTGTTTTGTAAAACCATTGCTCTAATCGACTGCATTTCACCCTCTACTAACATTAAAGATCTTGCAGTGCTGGCAGACAATCTATCTACGACTGTCGCTAACCTTCTAATCTTAACATCGTTAAGAATCAAACCTAACAATGGAAACATCGCTCCAAATACATCTCCTACTACTTCTGCATCTCCTACTTCCCTTTTCGTTCTCCTCGAAGCCTTTCCTTCGATGATCACCAAATCCTTTGCATGATATATTTTGGGGAAGACAATTGCCAAGTAACACGAACCATACCAATTATCTGGAAGTTTTACATAGGCATTTCTCCCACATACAAAATACACATTCGGAATAGCTTGCATCCCTTTCATAAAATCCTTTGTGTAGTACTCCAGTCTAAAAGAGTGCTCACAACTAACTTCACCTACAAATTCACTCTCATAATACGTTTTGCTTCGGGTTAAACATAACTTTCCTTTCTGCGTTCTATCCAATGCTATTGGACCATTACTACCTTTCTTTTTATGTGCCTTCTCTTCTTCTGTCCAATCTGTTTTCCATTGTCCTGACATTTTTAGAATCTTCTGCCGTCTGCATCGATCATCTACTTGTGCTATAAACCTTTTCTCTACTTCTGATACTTTGCAAGTCAGATTATTTCTACGTGCGTATGATGTATCTAATGTGTCCCAAGGAAGAAAGAATTTAGCCAGTCTATCTTCCTTTTTGTAGTAGTCCCACTTATTCATTTGCTTATAATTCGGAACTTCAGGCAGTACCGAATCATAATTTGAAAAGTAGTACTCAAACCCTTCTCTACCGTAGAATATACTAAGCAGTAAACTACAAGTTATCCCATAAGTTAATGGGAGATGGTGATATCTAATGCCTTCGTCTACAGAAGCCGGCAATTGCATACAAACGTAGCAATCTTTGGCCTCCATGGCATCGATATATTCGTACAATAATTTGGCATATGCATTTGACCTAAAATTTCCCTGTGACTCGTCTATGTGTAATCTACGAGCTTCATCTGCAAGTAACGCCTTTTCCCGTATAACAGTGCTCTCCTCCTTCTTTCCCACAAGAGCAGGTTTCAAAGTCGTTACTATTTTTACATTTGCTATTCTTTTATCGTTTTCATGTCCTGTCATGTAAGATATCGTTACTACTATGATTATGAGAAATATCACTATTGCTATAAGTGTACCTACTATACATCTAGCTTTTCTGTTTGGGTTGCCGTTCTCCATGTTATCAAAACAGCGTACCTCGTTCTCCAGCGAAAGTTCTCTTTCCAGTCTTTGGTTGCTTGTTTGCTTTCACAGTCTTTTAAAGTGCTTTTTATCAACAGGTATCTTTTCACCACAATGTCTTTTTCTCTTCTTAGCAGCAGACAACCCTAGCCCTTCTCCGTCCTCTAAATGTAATCCCTAATTTTATTCTTCTTTCCACTCGGCGCTAGGTTATCTTCTTCTTTATAACATACATACAAAAAGTCTTTTATGCATCAACAATTATTGTCGGACCTGCAGCTTTCACAACAATAATTAACAGTTCAAAACGAATAACTTTTTCTTCTTCTTCTGTCATTTGCTGACCAACTGTTGGAAATTGTAGTCTTTTTAGCACTAGATCTTGAATTTTACTCAAACGTGGGGGTCTGGGAAGTGTGAAGGTCAGTAACCCCTCAGTCTCAAGCCCAGGCGCCAACATCCATATCTCCACTGTCACGACTGGATCGAGAGTGGTTACTTTCACACTCTTCACTCTCCCAGATTTCTGTCCCCAATACATCTGCTAGATAAGTCCACTCTGGGGTGGCGTACCTTCTGCAGGGCACACGTACCCTTCTTGATCTTCGTGGACTCTCAGTTCCTGAATCTGTCGTCTCTTCCTCCTGGTCCGATTCTTCAGCGATCGGGGCAAGAGTTCTTTCCTTTTCCCTTTCCGAACTTGGCCTTTTCCTTCTCTCCGGCCAACTAGCTTCTTTGCTTTCCGTCTTTCTGCTCCTTGTTCCAGGACTTGTCTCTTGGTCACTCTCAGCCTGCTCGATATCTGTGTCGGATTCCCAATTACTGTCTTCTCCTGAGGCAACTTCGGTCCCACTCGTGTCCTGACCTTCGTCGCCCTGTTCCAACACAGTTTCAGCTTCTTCGATCACCTCCACAGCTTGGCTTTCCCCCTCTATGGCTTCTCCGCTTCCCGCTGGATCCTCATCCGAGAGAGGAGCTGTGTCTTCTGGAGGTGTTGGCACTCTTCGGGTGTGTGAGGCATGTATCCAGTTTGGCAGACCTCCACACTTCACTGCGGTATTCGTTACAAGTATGACTTGAAACGGTCCTCGCCAACGCACGTCTAAGCAGTTCTTCCTGACATGTTTCTTCACCAGGACCCAGTCTCCTGGACTCAGGTCATGGCACAAGTCTTGCACTGATGGAACCTCTGCAGCCTGGACCTGGAGGGACACAGAATTTACGGCATCAGATAGTCCCTTGCAGTAGTCCAAGATCAAATCGTCTGTGATGTTCACTAGCGCTGCAGTCGGAACCGATGGCAACCTCATAGCTCTCCCCATTAGCACTTCATGTGGAGAGAGGCCTGTTCTTCTATCTGGTGTGCTACGTATGCTCATAAGAACTACTGGAAGTGCGTCTGGCCAACTCAGGGATGTCGATGAACAAACTTTAGCCAGTCTGGACTTGATAGTACTGTTAATTTGCTCTACGATCCCTGAAGCTTCTGGTCGATAGCTGCAGTGTAACTTCTGATCGATATTTAAAGCTGAACACAGCATCTTCACCACTTCGCTATTGAAATGAGTTCCTCTGTCCGATTCCAAAGAGGATGGCACCCCAAACCTCGGTATCAACTCTCTAAGTAACAATTTTGCTACTGTAAGTGTATCCCACCTACGTGTAGGGTAAGCCTCAACCCATCTAGAGAATATGCAAACAATCACTAGCACGTATCTGAGTCTGTTGCATGGAGGCATTTCTATGAAGTCAATCTGCATCCTATTGAAAGGCCCCCCAGACCTTCCTATGTGACTCAAAGTAACTGGTGTTCTCTTACCCACATTTAGTTGCTGACAGACCGTACATCGCTGACACACTGCTTCTGCCGCTACTCTAAATTTAGGGTTAAACCACGTTTGTCTGAATACTCTCACCATAGCATCTCTTCCTATGTGAGCTGAACCATGCAATTTCCTTGCCATTGGACTAATGAGTTCATTTGGTAATACTGCCCTTCCGTCGGCAGACACCCAGAAATTCATCTCACTTTTCTCGCACCCTGCTGTTTCCCAGCCCTTTTTCTCATCATCTGGTGCATTTTCCTGTACTGCTCTCAATTCATCCCACGTATCTACAGTGTCTAACAACATGGTCAATTCAGTCATTTCCTGGATTCCCCCCACTTTTGCATCAGTGTGAGAATATCCCTGCTCTGCGCAGTAACGCGCTACCTCATCTGCATATTTATTTCCTAGTGATACAAAATCCGTATTTTTTGTGTGTGCTACACATTTGACCACAGCTATGGCCAAAGGTTTTTGCAAAGCCTCTAACAGTAGTTTCACGAATTCTCCATTCCTAATAGGAGAGCCCGAGGAGGTCATGTAACCTCTTTGAGACCACAACTGCCCGTAATCATGAACTACGCCGAAACCATACTGACTATCGGTGTATATAGTGACTCGAAGTCTATCGCCTGCTAAGCAAGCACGAGTCAAGGCAACAATTTCAGCTACCTGTGCGGAGTGTACTCCTTCCAGGCAAGCGGCTTCTATAACTCTGGTAATCGTGCATACTGCATAAGCTGCTCTCAGCTGACCGACATCGTTTCTTACGCATGAACCATCAACGAAGAAAATTTCGTCCGGGTCTGTCAATGGCTCATCTACGATATCAGGTCTCGGTTTGGTACATAGTTCAGTCACATCAAGGCAGTCATGTTCTGTACAATTTTCGTCATCCACTTCATTCGGAAGTGGCATCAAGGTTGCAGGATTCAAGACAGAGCATCTCTTTAGGGTCACATTCTCGGCAGCCAGTATGACCTGCTCGTAGCGTGTGAGCCTGCTATTCGTCAGATGCTGAGTCTTAGTCCTGGTCATTAACAGTTCTACAGAATGTGGTACATACACCTCTAACGGATGACCCATAACTACACTTTCAGATCTTTCAATGCTGACACCCGTTGCAGCTACGGATTTGAGACATCCGGGCAACGCTGCGGCTACTGGATCTAATGTAGCCGAAAAGTACGCCACTGGCCTGCGCGCATCTCCATGGACCTGTGCTAATACCGCTAAAGCGCATCCCTCTCTCTCGCAGCAGTAAAGCAAAAAAGGTTTCTTATAATCCGGCATTCCCAAAGCCGGGGCGCGACATAAGTCCTCCCTCAGCTGCAAAAACGCCATCAAACAATCCTTGTCCCATGGTACCGGATCACTTACTCCTTTGTGCGTCAGTTGTAATAACGGTTTTGCCTTCAGTGAAAAGTTTGCTATCCACTGTCGACAATAACCAACCATGCCTAGAAACATCCTGACTTCTCTTTGTGTCGTAGGCGCGTTCATTTTCATAATCGCCTCTATTCTGTCTGGAGACACCTTCCGCTTTCCCTTTTCAATCCTATGGCCCAAGTATTGCACCTCAGTCTTACAATACTGCAACTTACTTGGAGACACCTTGTGTCCGTTCTCAGCCAAGTGATTTAACAAGGTGATGGTGTCTTCTTTGCAAGCTTCCTCAGTTTCTGACGCAACCAGGAGGTCGTCTATGTACTGGACCAGAACTGAATTCTTGGGCAGTACCAGACTCTCAAGATTTCGTTTCAATAACTGGTTAAAGATCGATGGGCTTTCTGTATACCCCTGAGGGATACGACACCATGTTAAGACGCGATCTTCCAGCTTGAAAGCGAAAAGATACTGGCTCTCTTCGTCTAACGGTATCGAAAAGAAAGCCTGACACAAATCTATCACGGTAAACCATTCAGCTTGGAACGGTATCTGAAATAATATCACCGATGGATTCGGTACCACTGGACAACATGAGACAACAATGTTATTAATCTTTCGAAGATCCTGCACTATTCTGTATTTTCCACTAGGTTTCTGCAAACCCATGATCGGGGAGTTACATGGACTGCCCACGATCTCCTTCAGTATTCCCTGCTTAATCATGGATTCGATCACAGGCTTAATCCCTGCAATCGTCTCTGGTGTTAGCTTATACTGTGGTGTTCTTGGATACTCAGCATGAGGTCTGACCAAGATTTTTACCGGTTCCACTCCCTTGATCAATCCTATTTCTTCCCCAGTAAAATCCCATACCTCAGCTGAGACCTTTTCCCTTAAATCTTGCGGAAGTTCCTCCACTGTTAAGGTAGGATATAGTTCCACACACTCCTTCGAGTTCACAACTTTAAAATCCGCATCCTCATCATTGGTCTGCACTTCTACCCCTTCTGGTGTGCAATGTATCGTGCAATTCAATTTGCACAGCAAATCTCTCCCTAGCAAACACACAGGACTAGAGTCGCAGATCACAAACTGATGTTCGTCACTGTAATTCCCTATTCTCACTGACACTGGTTCGGTCAGAGGATTCGTCATCCTCTTGTTTGCAACTCCTACCACCTGAACCATTTCTCCTGATATTGGCAGACCCGGGACTACTGCAGATCTCAACGTGGATCGAGTGGCCCCTGTATCCACCAAAAAGGTTGTAGGACATCCCGCTATTTCAGCCTCTACGTATGGACCTCTCTGATCTACTTCCAAGGCGGCTCCTAGTGTACAATCTTCCTCCCTATTCGCCCTCTGCCCTGTAAGAGGATCAACGTAGTAACATTCCTCTCCTCCTACAAACAATGGCATCTGTCTGTAGGTTTTCCCTCCGTTTGAGATGCGGGGTGGTTGAGGAAATGGGGCTCGAGGAGTCTGAGTCCCCCCTTTGACAAACTTGCCTTTCGGGACTGTGGCTCCCTTAACCACGTTGTTCTGAACCTCTTCCTCCTCCTGCTCTAATTCCCCTGTCTCAACGTTGTAAGGACACTCGCGTCGCCAGTGTCCCACCTCATTACACTGATGGCATCTCGTCGTCTTTTTCAGTGTCGCGATATCCATTCTCGGTCTCGGTCTTTCTTCCTCGTCTCTGCTCTGATTATTCTGTTTCTTTGCCTGCGTTCCTGTTCCCTGCTGTCGCTGTTTATCCTTTCCAGCAGCTTGCATTTGCACTAGCATTAACTTTTCTTTAAGCTTCTTCGCCTTCGAGTCTATCTCGTCACTACAGTACCTTGCATACCTCAGAATCTCGTCTAAAGGTTTGTTCTGCCAACAGATCAGATGCTGTTGGATCATTAGGCATATTTCTGGTCTTAATCCTAAGACAAACTTTGAAACAAACTGTCCTATGTCCTTGGGATCCATCACATCTAACCCGCTGTATTGCTTGAATGCTTTCAGCAATCTTTCGTAAAACTCATGCACTGTCTCCTTCGGTTCTTGGGTAGTCCGATCTATCTTTACCCAGTCTATGTCTTGTACCGGCACTTTCTCTTTTAGCCATGTTATTACTCTCTCGTACTTTTCCATGACTCTGTCAGATGGACCATTCGTCCGGGTATCTCTTGATGGCTCAGAAGTGGGCCATTCAACACTACGCTTGCACGCCGTCCACAAGTCTCCGGGTACTACGATATCGAACAGTGTGTTCAAATCGATCCATAGTACCTTCGAGATCTTCACGAATCTCTCTACCTGCTTGTACCACTCGACAGGATTATCCCTAAGCTTTGGGAAGGAATTGGTGAATGCCGCCAAATCCCCCCTACTCCAGGGCACATGAACGTAACTTCCATTCGCGATTTCTCGCAAAGGGAAGGCTTCCATTCGCATCAAGCCTGTGTCCTGGGAGCCCTCAAGCACACTCCGTCTAACGGAGCCCTTTCTGGACCATCTTTCCTCCCATCTATCTAGATCTCTCCATATTCTGATACTTACGATCAATTCCCTTATGTGTACTTTCAGCGCGATCGTTCTGCGATCATCCAAATCCTGATCTGTGCAAGTTAGCCTGTGGTTACTCTGTAAAGCCTTAGTTCGTGACAGGTCTACCATGTACCTGTTTGCTAAATTAGATAAGTTCTCATGAACTGACCTCGCTCTTCGAGTAATATCTTTGGATAGAAACAGTACCTCATCTGGTGTATATGAGTTTAATCTCTCTAGTGGCACTGTACCATCAATCAATTCATCCAGATCTGCCTTCAAACTCATCACGTCAAGCCGTTTTGCTTTTATTTCAGCTTTCAGCATTTCAGTTCTGTGTTCTTCTCTCATATCCCTCTCACCTCCACTATGCGCCCTACGCCTGAGCACAGGTGAGTTATGAGGAGTCCTCCCCTCTTCTCTTCGTTCCCACCCCTCTAGATCCCAAGCCTTTCCATCTTTGCGCGGGGTATGGTGGAATAATGCTCCGTCCCCCAACCCTACATTCCGATTTCTAAGCTCGGTTTCTCCAGATGTGAGATAGGATCCACCGTTCGGTTCTAACCCATTATAACTTGCTTGCTGTCTGGTGTCGCTTAATAAAATGAAAGGCCCTCGCCGATCTTCCGTGTTCCCGTGATCTCTTTCGTGATCACCGGATGCATGGCGAGACGATTCGCGACTCCCTGAATTCTCATGACACCTTCCACTGTCCCCGGATGTATGTCGAGACGCTTCGCGACTCTCCATATTTCCGTGACTCCAATGTCTCACATTCTCACCTGGGGCATGGTGTGTGCACCTAAAGGTATTCTGGTACTCCTGTGTCCTACGTTCCCCTTCACTGAAGGTGACGCGAGGCACTTCGCCACACCCTGCACTTCTGTCTTCGCACATTAGCCTATTGCTGTTATCAGTAGGATAAGTATCTCTTCTGCTCTCTTGGCTTCCTCCCTCCCACTCGGGGCTGCTTTCGCCAGCTCCACAATGAGAGAGAATCCTGTTATCCTGCTCTCTCCACTCGGATCCCGTTTCTAAACTTTTATTCCGAGCCTCTTCGGCCGCGTCCCATTCTCTCAGGTATTCCCTTAATTCCTTATGGGTTTTTGGTTTAGGACCCCTCAAATCCATCGGCCCTCTTCGACCTCCCTGTTCTACTCTGGGACCTGTTGCAGAATCTAATGGGGTACTCCGACTTATTGGTGCTCGTATTTGCCTGTGGGAATTCATTGTGGCATTCCTATTCTCCTCTTCTGCTCTTTCATTATCCCACCGTGCCTGTTCCTCCTGCTGGACCCCTTCTGGGTTGTAGATTGACACAATAGGGCCTATGGTGACCGGGACCTGTAAAGCGTCCGGCATTTGGTATGACCTAGCGCATTGCGTCTCCGGCCCCTTCTGGACCACAAATCTTCCCACTACTCTCTGTTCAGGACTAGCTTGGGGTATTTCTACGGTCTTAGTAGCGTCCCACTCTGTTACTGGGATCGACTTATATTCTCCCCACCTAGTTCCGTCTACTTGCGGTAATATGGGACTCGCAAGTTCACCGCTGTATGGAGGTGGTCTGTCTGTCAATAGCCTCTCTATCAGATCCTCCTCCGACTCGCTTTCCTCATCCACCTGTTCTAGAGGTTTCCTTTCTCCCGTAGCCTCTATCATGGTGAACAGTTTGTCCGCTTCTACCTTCTGCACCCTCCATTTCTTAGCTTCTTCGTCCCATTTAGCATCCTGCACTGCCTTTACCGATCTTCTCACTCTTTCTTGTCGCCTCTTTACGCCCCTTTCGTGTGCTGTTCTAAACCACACACCAAGAGCTTCAAACTGTGTTGGCCTCGGTAGAGGTCTCATTGAAAGCATTGTCGCCTTCAGTTGGTTCAACACTTCTAATTTAAACGTTCCAAATCTTGGAAACGCTAGTTCTTTTTGCCCTTCTGTTAGCCTATGCCACTCGGAAATCCACAGTATTGAGTGTAAGCCTACATTTACTGCCATATGATATGCTGGTGTGCCTTCTGGTGGAGCTTCTTCTCCGGCATATAGATTTCTCCTTTTCTTTTTAAAGATTTTTCCTAAACCCTTAAAACACTTCATTTTGATCCCGTATGATATTTCTTACTTGATGACAACCACCAATCCCTGTACGACTCTCGCTAATCAGCCTATCCCAGCACGGTTCTACACTGACGTCACTTGTCTCTTCTTCAGCAGCTTCTCTCGTTTCTCAACTCGTCTCACGATTTCACATGCGTTTTCATTCATACATTGAAAAATGACTACTTCCGTCCAAGCGATCACTTTTCTCTGACTGTACGGCCACAGTCTAACTGTAATTGTCACCTCCACTGGCACAGCGTCTTTCCTCTTACGGTCGGACACTTGCCTCAACTGATAGGTTACTTACATGCAGTAAACGTACGACCAGCGTCCGCTACTCATTCACTCACACATACGCTCCCCCTATCATCGGTCTGTCGGGAAATCAATGGTACCTCATGACCCCCTTTCAATGGTAGACAAATTACTCTAGGTGTTCGATACACCCGAACCACTTAAGTCCTCTGGACATAAGATTTCATCCAGTTGCGCGCGCTCACAACTTTCCCTCAATCACACTACAGGCATTCAACTCCGCTTGACATTACAACACAGGAACAACATAAAACACCGCAATCTTACAACGCATGACCCTTATACTCACTCTCGACCGACTCTGCTGCTTTTCTCTCGACGCACCGTCAGCACCGTCTTCGGCTGCAACTCTTCTTCTGGTCGACGATGACTAGGGACCTTGGGGTAAACTAACCTGGCCTAGGTCGTCTTCCTCAAGAAGATAACCATCCTCTGCTACCAACTGCGGGGAACGGGATTTTGATATCCATTTATGATTATGATAAATTTAATAAAGAATCCCATTCATCTGTTTTGGACCGTTGATATCTGTCATTGAGGAAAGGACCACCCCCGCATTGGTTAGACAAACCCCATTAACTGACGCCACTCTGAAGAACCACTTACAACTGATAACGTTTTAAAAGTTTATATGAAGTTAATTTTGAATACGATACAATCCACTCAGGATAAAATCTCAAGGTATACAATACAAAATACAATTAATATCTCAGTCGCTTTAAGCTTCGGTGTAAAGTGGTTCCTTCTGCGTCATCTGCAGTAAGATAAAAACAATACTCAAGTTAAAACTGTCCCTACACTATGCTATGTGACGTCCCTACTTCGCAAGTTCTCTTCCCTAAAAAGGTGTCAGCAGTTTGACTCCCAAAGAAGTTCAAACTCTCTTAGCCTCTAAAGGAAATCTTAAGTTTCAGAAGCAGTACCCTATCTGCCTACCCATCCGCTCTCTAAGGGTCCTCGGCCTACTGCTCCCTTGCGCTCTGATGTCTCAGCGCATCTGCTCAAGGCATCTACCCTTCGCCCTTGCTCTGAGCAATTCGTCTCGCTGTTCCTAATCTCCCAATTGCTCTGCTGATGGTTCTACCCTGATTGCTCTCTCCTCCCCGGGGTGCTGTCCCTAAAATACACAATCACGGTGTAGGTGGAACGCCCCTTGACGCCCACCACGGACTTTCCCCGATGATGTCAACTTCCTGCTTCTTCCATTGGTCCACTCCTCGCGTCGTCCGTTAAGTTGACCCTTCTCCTTTGGATGTCATCTTCATCATTTCATCGTCGACATTTATCGATTCTTTCAGATCATGTAACATATGAATTTTAGACAAGGCCTTAACTCTATGTCTCTTAACTTGACCCTGCTAGGTCCTGTGAATGGTCTTGTCAAAACATAGTCTACATTCAAAGTGTCTCTCCTCACGTTCGAGCAATAAGCTCCGTCCGGCATTGTCACCTTAAATCTAACAAGTGCTAGACTTCTCGGCTCTCACGTCCACATCAAGCTATTTACGACCTTCACAAGACCACTAAATTACATTTCATGTGACTATGCTCCTTCGAGCTCTTGACCAGTTAGGTTACATACACAAATGACCTAAACTCTTTCAGCATTCCTACAGAAACCCTCTACACAGCATAACCTTTGGCATACATTTATATATTCGTATTTTAGCAAAAGCCTTAGTTATACTTAAACATTCTACATCAAATACATGAAATACATAGAATACGACTGCATAGAATATAACTTATGCATTTTCCTTGGTTACATCTTTATGTGAGGTCTTTTATACATTTATCCACGTTTCTCCACGTTTACGTCTTTCCACGTTATATTTCCTCGCCGCTTCTTCCAATGTAAAGTTACACATTTAAGGTTACACACGTACACGAATTCTACTGTGCACGCTCGATATTTCCTATGCATTTCTACACATTTCTATACATTTACCCTTCATGTATACGGGTCTTCTAACTCTAATGCATTTTAACGTATGAATACATTTACATTTCCTATACCATGTTATCACATTCATTGGCCTTTATGCTATATTCGCCAACTTTACATTACGATATGCGTTTCATTCCTACGTTTATAACCTATACGTCTAGATATGGTTAATATATACTTTGTATTCAAATTTCGCTCTCTCAGTTGTTTATCTTAGACTATTTCTATTTATAAAAGTAGGTGCCCCAATCAGTCCTTCACTGACGGTGTCAATGGCAGCTCAAAAATAAGTTTATTCTGCTTTGTCGCGCTCTATGCTTAGCATTGCTGAGGAAGACACCCGCTATTCACCAATTGTGGAGCTCTAATAATTCTATAAAGTCCATTGTTCTCGTAAGCACATTTAGGTTTGGCAGTGGAAGATGACATGGAACCAAAAATGTGATTCATACTTTTTTTAAGGTCATTTTGTTTGGAAAATGTCAGAACTGTACATAGCGAAGTGTCTGTGTAATCCATTTGTATGTCTTAATAGGCATTCCAAAGCTACAAGTAGCGTCGGATCTGCTTTGATGTCCTCGAATAAACCAAACTCCGTTAAATAAAACTGTTACTGTCTGGTATGGATCTGCGTTAATCACTGAGGACCACCTGCATCAAGCATTTTTCCGGTAGCAAACTGGTCGATTCGCCTGTTTGCGACCGCATAAAACCATTTTGATATGTATCAAACCCAAACTGTGATTCAGTAGCATGTTACTGAATCTCAATTTTGTTTTGCCAACAGATTCTGATTCGGTGTTTGGAAGGGGCGTCCCTTCCAAAATTCAGAATCAAAATGTTTTGTATTAATGTATGGCGACCAAATTTGGGTCGCATTACATAAAAAATTTACTGACTTCTGAAGCGTAGTAGTAATGTATTACCCTTGAGACCCCTTTCCATTTGTAAATGTAAAATAAAGTTTGTTTGTTTAAGAGACGCAGCAGTCCTTTAAGGAAAATGGGTTGCATAAAAAAAGGATTTCTTTATTTAAAAGCAATCACAGACATGATGGTCTGGTGACCTCAGCAGGCCACTATCCCTGTGATGGCGTTGATTCCTAATGGGTAGCAAATTGCGACCTACCTCATTAATATTCATGGGGTAGGTTGGTTTGGGACCCACTAGGAGTCTGAGTTTCATACATTAGGAATAGCCATTTCTTAATTGCGATTCGCGGAAAATCCCAATTAGGTAATCAATGTTCCTATACTTGATACATCTGACCCTGGCTTCCTTGCCACACATTAATTAGCATTTTCAATACATGTCACACATGGCATGTGACCACTTGAGAAGTTGGGTTATGCCTTGTAGTCAGCTATTTTGTGTGTGTGTGTGCTTTTTGAGAAGACCTTGAGATTCACACTAAAACTAAGATTTTCGCCACTAAAGGAAAGCTCTCCTACAACATTGTATTTTGGGAACAACTAAGACGTAATCTTAGAGAAAAAAAATCAGGGGAATTATATTTTACCATTAATTTGAATTGTAGTTGAGGATGTTTTTAAAACAGAAACCGCTACATTTTTAGCTTTAAAAAAACTGGAACACTCCTGCCTAAATTGATAGTGCTACCAGAGAAATGTCAGAGGTAGCACTAGAAAAGACCAGTCAGTCAGTCAGTTTAGTTGATTAATGCATTAATCTGTTAAAAAAAGAATGATTTTTCCAAAATTACACAACTTTGTCTATAAATAAAACAAATTAAAACCTCTTTAAAAATGACACACAAACACGTTCAAAACAAGCATTGGCAAACTATTAGGTTTCAGCTTTGTGACCTATTGGTCGCATGTGAGCGCCTACAAAATTACACTGATGCCTTTTTTTCCATTTTAGTCCCTGATCAGAGTTGGATCGTTAACTAAATGTAAAAAAAACATGCAAAGGTTTGTTTTCTTTCTTTTTAAAACATGCCAGGGGTTGGGTTTCATCAAAAGCAACGTGGGGAACAGGGGGTCAGCAAAAGTAACACAGGGAGGGCTTGAGGGGTTTGGAAAAGCAAAAGAAACACTGGCAGGGCAGTGGTGTATAAACCAACAAGGGGGATGGTGGGAGATACGGTTAAGCAACATAAAGGACTCTGGTATTGGAAAGTAACACCGTGGGTGCAGGGAGGCAACAAGGAGAAACACACTAGGAAGAACAATATGGAGGCAGGTGGGGGAGAAGAATTCAGGCGAAAGAGAGCAACACAGGGAGATAGGTACATGAGGGTGACCGATCCAAAACACATGCACTCTCTTGGATTGCTTGTTAGAAATGGGGATCTCTAGTTGGCAGAGGTAGGTACGTTTGTCCAAGTAGGGACCCTTCCTTCTAGACAGGGTAAGGGGGATTACACTACTAAAATAACCCCTGCTCATCCCTTGGTAGTTTAGCACGAGCCATCAGGCTTATTTCCGAGACAATGTGTAAAGCATTTGCACACAACATTCAGTAATACAGTGAAAACACTACAAAAGGGCACCACACAAGTTTTAGAACAATAGCCAATATTTATCTGTGTAAAACAATACCAAAACAATAAAAATCCAACATACAATAATCCAAATATGAATATTGCAAGAATAAACTTAAAATACAGTTCCTTGAAGTCAATAGCTCTGTCCGGGGCTATCACAGCATCATGATCAAACAAATCCAACAATTCGGCCTACCACGATGTCCCGGGACAGCGACAGTGTCGGGAAGACCCGCAATCAGTACCTTGGAAATGCAGGGCGTCATGGTCCTTGTGATGAGATCCGAAGATGCAGCATCCGCTTCAAATGTTAGTGCAGGAGTCATCTGGTCCTTGAAGTCACACATGTTGCAGATCGAACTCTGTTAGGTTGTAGAGCAGAGCACCGGCATCAGGGCTGCGGTGCGAAGTGCAGCTGTGTGGCGTGCAGTGCCCTCAGGTTGCGGTGCAGCCAGCAGCTCGGTGATGGCGTCCAGCAGCTCGGTGATGGCGTCCAGCAGCGTCAGTAAGACCAGAGATTCGGTGTGAAGTGGGGCAGTGCTTGTCGCTATGCTAGCAGGCCATGGTGCAAGTTGCGGCGTAATCGTTGCTGAAGTGCTGTTGTCGTAAGACACTCTGGAGTCAGTCAAGAAGTCTTTATTCGATTAATTCATCATAAAAGACATAAATACAAAAAGACACAATAGCATGGATAAAATCAGTATTAAATCATTGGCATCGAATGGCTTCTTGCAGAAGAATACAAAAGTTTAAAAAAAAGATACAGATGCTGATTACCACAGTATTATGAGATAAAAACAAGCAGACTCAGCTAATTTAGATTAATACACCTACTTCTAATAATCCAGGCCCAGCCTAAGAACTTGGCTACCCCCACCACAATAATCGGATCCAGATTAGTTTTTAACAGTCTCAGGGCCTCCGCTGACGAACGTGTGCCTAGTTGGCTACAGACTGGTTTGAGCCACTTAGATCTGGGGGCAGAGTATTGGGGGCACACAAACAAAATATGAGACAAACTTTCCCCGGACCCCTGGCATTTTGCACAAAACCCCTGACTAGCTTTTCCCCACTTTGTGGTGAAGTCCCCAATAGGTAGTGCTCCACATCTGAATTGAAAAAAAAGTTTTCGGTCTAGGGGTTTGGTAATGATCTCCCAGTAATTCTCTAACCTGGGCAGATCTTTATGGACCAAAAATAAACCTGTGAGACTACTTGGGCTTGTTTTTGAAAAGGTATTGTGCATCACCCAGGCCCAATAGCACTTCTTGAGCTCGCCTTTAGATGGAAATGAGGCTGTCTCAGGCGACAGCCACAACTCAGGGAGGCCCAAAGATAGAAGTATAGCCTTAAGAACTCTGAACCATCCTATTTTTAGGGCTCCCGGAGAGTTTTTTAACTCCAGACAGGCTTCAGCATAGTAGTGTAGGTCAGGGGTAGTCCACAGTCGCCGCCAGAAGGAGATCGGCCGAAATCGAGCACAGTCGACCACCGAGTGGCACCCCAGATCGTATAGTAGGGGAATTAAAGGTGTCGACTGTGGCAGACCAGTTGCCATCCTTAGGAATTTGTTTTGGGCAAGTTTCAAGGAGTCCAGGTTACTACCTCCCCATAACTCTGCACCATATAACACTGATGACAAAACCTTCCCACCATAGATCTTCATCAGCGGGGACATGGGCTTGGTAAAAGAGCTTTTATGCTCTTTGATCAAAGCTCCACCCAACTGTTGATGTTTCAGGGACAGGAGCTCGATCTGATGAGACCAATTAAGTGTGTCGCTAAATGAAACACCCAAATAGGTAAAGTGGTTGGTCTGCTCTAGGGGTGTATTCCCCATAATTACCCTAGCCTTGACCTGCTTGTGACCCCTCATGACCATAAATTTGGTCTTGGCGATATTCACCTCCAGCTCATGCTCGCTACAGAAACTCTCAAACCTAGACAGTGCAAGCTGTAATCCCTGTCTGGTTCTTGAAATCAAAAGAGTGTCGTCAGCGAACATGAGCAGAGGGATTTTCTTGCCAGCCAAACTTGGCGCATCTGTGGGGCATCCCTCAAAGTACTTGGTGACTCTGTTTATATATAGGGAGAACAGAGTTGGAGCCAAAACGCATCCCTGTCTGACACCTTTCAGCACAGGAAACTTTTTGGTCACCTCACCAGGTTTGCCCCATCGTACATAGGCGTAGGTCTCCGCATGAAGGTTAACAATGACACGAACTAGGGAGGGAGGCATACCCATTTCCAAAAGACTGTTCCAAAGCCCAACCCTTGGTACGAGATCAAACGCAGACCTAAGATCTACGAAGGCCGCATAGAGGTTACCTTTGCCCAAAGTGACCGTCTTCCAGTGTAGTAACATAAACCGGAAGGCCTGATCCAGGATACTAACATGGGGTCTAAACCCGGCTTGGAGAGGGGTAAGAATGTTATATTCCTCAATCCAGGCCTGAACCCTGGTTAGGACAAGACGTGACACTATCTTTTGAACAGCGTCAATAAGGCTGATCGGCCGGTAATTAGAAGGGACCGACCGATCACCCTTCTTGAAGATGGGCAAAATCTCAGCTCCCGCCCAAGAAACAGGCACCTGTGCACCACTGGCCAGCGTGTTAGCCAGGAACAGTAGATAGGGTACCCATAGGTCTTGGTCCTGTTGGAAAATATCCGCAGGAATACAATCCGGGCCAGGGGCTTTGCCCCTGGGGATGGAATTCAGAACGTTTTCAACCTCCTTGGCTGAAAACACAAGCGTGTCAAAGGACAGCGGCCAATCAATGGGAGTTTCCCTTTCACTGAGGCACCTGAACTGATCCTCAAAATAAGACACCCATTTTTCTTGTTCGACAGAAGCAGGGCTAGGTCGATCATCCAGGGACTTACCCCACTTAAGGAGGTGCCAAAAGTGTGTAAGATTCCTAGAGCCGCATGCCTCAACTAGGAGGGCCCAGCGTTCTTCGTCCCAGGCGGCTTTGGCCCGCCTCTTGGCTATGTTGTAGGCCTTCCTGGAAGATTTAATAAGAGCTGTGTTTCCAGATTTTAGGGCTTTAAACAGGTTTGAATGAGATGTACCACACTCATCATTAAACCAATTCGCTGGCTTCCTCGGTTTTCCAATGCCCTTATTGGCAACTATTTTAATAAATAGGGTCTTAAGGGAAGTGAACAAGCTGGCATGAATATCTCTGGAGTCAATGGCACTGGTGGGCCAGGGCTGCAGTGTGGGCGGGGCAGAGAGTTGAGTAACTTACGAGTGATGCCTCCAGTCCACAGTGTAGGCAGTTGCATTGATGTCAGCGAGGAACTACATGGAGCGTCATTGTTGGGGATACTAGGGCTGCAGTGTGAGGCAGTACATAGTGCTGTGCCCGCTGGTCACATTGCAGGTAGCGACTCAGTGGCGGGGTTGGTGAGACCAGGGTTGCAGTGCGAAGCGGGCGTTGTTCTCTGTGTTGCCAACAAGTGACAGAGCCAGCAGCAGCATCGTTGATGGCGTTGGGTTGCTTTTTTTCTGTTGCACCACAAAACACACAGGTCCTACTGCTGGTAGCAGAGGAACTTAGTCTTTGCTGTTCCTGAGACTTCATGAACATGGAGGCAAGCTCTAACTCAAGCCCTTGGAGAAACTCAGGAAATAAGTTGCAGAAAGTCCAGTCCAATCCTTTCACTGCTCAAGACAGAAGCAGCCACTGCAGGCCAACACAGCAAAGCACATGGTAGATGAAGTAAACCCTATGATTAACGAAATCGTAAATCATTCACTTTCCACGGCCAATGTGCCACTGGAATGGAAACTTGCGGCAGTGAAACCCTTACAGAAAAAACCCCTTCCTGACCCTGCGACTCTTTCCAATCTGCGACCTATCTCACTTCTCCCAGCATTATGTAAGATCGCTGAATCATTGGTTAACAAACAGCTGACCATGTTCTTAGAAGTCAACGAGATATGGCATCCCAATCAGGCGGGGTTTAGAGCCCAGCATTCAACAGAATCGGCTCTACTGTACACGACAGACACCATTCGTACTGCCCTAGACCAAGGAAAGAAGGCCGTCCTGATTTTATTAGACCTGTCGGCGGCCTTCGACACGGTCTCTCATGCCATCCTATTAGATCGGCTAAAAACATCGGGCGTGAAGGGGACGGTACTAGAGTGGTTGGAAAACTACCTAAGGGACAGGAGATAACCCTAGGGGAATTTACCTCCACGGAAAAACATCAGACGATGGGAGTACCCCAGGGGTCCAGCCTCAGCCCGACATTATTCAATGTCTACACTGCGCCTCTGATTAAACTAATATCATCTTTTGGCATAGAGGTAGTAGCATATGCCGATGATACGCAGTTAATACTGGTTACGGATAGGGACAACCAGTCATGGGAAGAAACATTCAAGGAATGTTTAACTGCCACCTTTGATTGGATGCGGAAGAATCACCTAAAATGTAATACAGGAAAAACAGAGATCATTCCGCTAGGCCCAAATAATGACTTTATTCCCAGGCAATGGTGGCCAGAAAGGGCAGAAATACCGCCTCATACAACCATAGTTGCTCGGAACCTGGGGGTCACGTTTGATTCCAATCTCGCCTTCAAGCAGCAGGCAATAAAAGTGGCAGGAATGTGCTTCAGCTTAATCAAAAGCCTGAGGAAATTCTTTGATTTACTCCCTTTGGAGGCGAGGAAAACTGTTGCAGTAGCGTTGGTAACGTCGCGCTTAGATTATTGCAACAGTTTGTATGCTGGCACAAATAAAGAAGTAACTTACAGGCTTCAGCTAGTGCAAAACGCTGCTGCCAGATTGGTGCTAAAATGGCCAAAAAGATCGTCAGCCTCAGGGGCATTAAAAGCTCTTCATTGGCTTCCCATTGTAAAAAGGATCCTGTTCAAGGTTTTGATTATAACATTTCGAGCAATGCACAAAACAGGACCATTATATCTACAGAAAAAATTCAAGAGATACTGCCCAACCAGAAACCTACGATCATCAAATTCCAATACTCTGGTGATTCCTAGGTTTCGTTTAAAAACCCGTGGAGGAAAGTCCCTGGCAGTACTGGGTGCAAAGGCTTGGAATACTCTGCCTCTTGCCCTGAGAACTCTGGATAAAGAAACAGAGTTCCGCAAAGAATTAAAAACTTGGATATTTAAACTGCAAGATAGCATGGCCAGAACTCTAGTTTGATGCTTGCCTCTGTTTTTGGTCCAACTCTGAGTCACTTTGTCATCTGGTAATTTGCCGGAGGTAGCGCCTAGATGCTCCATTGGAGCGATTGCTGCGAGATATAAATAAAATTTTACATTACATTACATTACACAGCAAAGTGGTAGTTTGTCCCAACAACTTCTCCAGCTTTTTTTCTTGGCAGGTTCCTTAGTCCAACCGAGTTCAAAAGTTCTGGGGTCAGGGCCCAGTTAAGTTGAATCAATCAGTGCGTGGTCCCTGCACCACAGTGAGGAACAGAAATGGTGTTCGGCCTGCCTTGATGAATTACGAGGCTATGAAGATGAGTGCCATGCAAGCCAATGAATGGGTAAGCAATGGGTGGGCTCGAGCCCTTTCTGGATACAAGAGTGTCTCGCAAGCGAGACGCATTCCCCAGCACATACTCTTGCAGGCTCAACCCTAAAAAATAGAACGATTATGAGGCTAAGAGCAGTGCCATGCAAGCCAACAAATGGGTAAGCAGCGGGCAGGCTCCAAGCCCTTTTTGTACACCAGTGTCTAGCAAGCGAGACGCTAGTGCATGCTCTCGTAGGCTTGACCTTCAAAAACTGAAATAATTTGCACCGGATCAAGGACTTGCACTCTCCCCTCTTTTGGTTCTTTATTCTTGCTACTTCCACGATTACACAAAATGTAAGCCCCTTGAAGCCCCTCTCTTTACAGAATGAGAGGCAAATAGCTGAAATCTCAATAAATACATACAAAAATAAGGAATCCCCCTAGAGCTAGGATCCTGCTGCCTTTTGAAACTGACGAAAAACCTACACCAACAGAGCGCCAACTGAGCATCGGACTATCTGGCATCTATTTCCCAATGCCCTACTACTATCCCAACCCACCCCAGCTCCTCAGGGGTGGCGGGCACAGTGCGTAGCCGTGGTCGCAAGGAACTGTACAAAAGACCTCTACTGCCAAACAAGCAGAGAAGCAGGCAGAATACACAAAGAGCAGCAGCAAATGGAGGAAAATGGACGGACTCTTTCCATCCTCCAATAAAAGCAACCCATATGTGTTAATACTGCATGTGAGCTGAACTCAAAGCTCCATCTCTCTCTCAGCAGTCTGTGGCATGGTTGAATCCACTTCTGCGTCTATGTGCAAACCCTCCAAACACTGAACAGTGTCATGGCGTAAGAGAGGTAGTAGAAAAACAGAAATGTAATCAGGCTATGTAAATCGGAAGAAAATTTTTGTTTTGTAGACTCTGGTAATTGCACACACAAACAAATTGGAATATACAACTAATTTACAGAGGCACTACCTTTACTATCACTGAAATGCTTCTCAACTAAAAAACATTTGTTGACCTACGTATAATTTTCAAACACATAGGGTGCTATGTTAACTAACAGGAAACTTTGTACGTGCTAGAAAATCAGAAATAAACCTCAAAGGGGTAGGTATGGAAACTTTAGACGGGAGTGCCGAGTGGAAATTGAAAGTGAAAGAGCCTGGGCTTCACCAGAGCCCAGTTCAGAGACAATTTTAAAGCAAGATTTGTTATTTTCTGCACCTTCTTTGTCCTCACAGAAACATACCTTAGAATGATTAGGTTTTAGATTTTCTAACTTCCAGCTTCCCTTACCAGTCCGGAAATTATTCACAGACGTTGGGGCCCTCAGAAGCACATACGTTGGGGAAAAACAACCTGCTCTATTGTAATAGCCACTTTGTATTTAATGGCACTGCTTTAGACGTCTATCGGAGACCCCTGGTTCTCTTTCAGACACTTGTAGCAGGCGCTTACGCATTTTGGGCCAGCCTGCATAAACCCACTGCTGATGCTTAGCCTGCTCTGAGTAGTTGAGTGGGCCCCCAAATGACCCTTGGTCAACTGCTGATAGGCATCTAAGGCTTATCTCACTTTTGGTTTCCCACGTTCTTCTGTCAGACACCTGCACCCTGTCCTACAACACCCAATTGATCCTTGGAGACCCATGGATTGTCCTCCGACACCATCAACAGGCTCTCTTCAGAGCAGTAGTGCTTCCAAACCTCAGGCCTGCCTTCACACACCTACTGCCCAACCTGAAAAGCCTTGAACCAGCCCTTCGAGATCCTCGGGACTTAAGACACATACTGCTTCTTAGGTAACCCTATTTTGTCATTAACTACCTCCCTCAGCTGCCGCCTACCTTCACAACCCCCCCCCCCCAGGTGGCCATTAGACCCCTCAGATGTCCCTCAGAGACACCTCAGCCTTCCTTCAAACATTTTCATCAGGCCATGGCACGCTCTCAACCAGCCTCGAGACCACCATACACTCTCTTCAGATACCCCTCTCCAATTCTTAGAAAGGTTCAACCGGCCCTCAGAAATCCAGAACAAGCCCTCAGTCTGCCCTGTAGATACCTTCACTGTTTCCCTACACAAAACAGCCATCCCTCATCCTGCATTCATACCTCGCCACCTGGTATTTAAACAATCTTAGATCTATACCTAGAAGACCTTGGTGTGGTCTCAGATACCACCTTCATGATCTCAGAATCAACGAGGTTTTCTGAGACCCTCAGCCTGCCCCAACCATTATCTGGCCCTTAAACAAGCTGGACAGCCCTCAGAAGTCATTGGGGTGCCCTTGGATAACCAGCATGCCCTCAAGAGTTCCTCAGACCCCAGATGGGTCTAAACTCCCCATGTGGTCCCTAAAGACCCTCACTCTAGTATCAGACCATGCCAGTAAGCCAGTACTCAAATGTCCTAGTCTGTAGTGTCTTGGGGGGGAGGGGGGGGAGGGGGGGGGGGGTGGGGGGGAATCTTAGGAGGTGTGGAAATAAAGACCCACGACCACGAGAACACCCTCCTCTCACTGAGCAACCTACTTACCTCGTTCAGTTTCTCTATGGCCCCCCTTTCTGCGGCGGATTTACACTGAACATGCTATCTCGGATGGCAGGTAATAGAGTGGCATCGTGTATGAGTTTAATTCGCTGCATTAAGTGTGTTTCAGGTCTACAAAAGCTATACAATTTCACTTTCTGAATGCACAGGCACCATACATATTATAACAAAAATGCAAAGCAAGCAAAGGCACATTTTTTAAATAAACAATAATGACCAATCATAACAAATCGAGATTTTAAAAATACCTCCTCAAAATACTTTCGACATTTACAGTATTTAAGCCCTGCTGAAACGCTTTTGTATATGCTTGTTTACAAATACTTCCTGAAACTTTCAAATCTTACTCTGTCTTCTGCCAAACGTGCTCGAAGTACTCGGACATGCTTTACTACCCTGGGACCTTTGGTCGTCAGTCTACACACATTCCGTGCACATGGCCCGATGCTCTTGTTATTGAACAATAGAGTCTTCTTGTTTTAATATTCAAGGGTCCGAGAGATCAGCTTTACCTGTTTCCCTCCCCAATGAAGTATCAGCAGTGCAAGCAGGCCCATCTTACACCAGGTAGAGCACAGAGTTAGCAATGGAAGCATCCTACCTAAGAACAGGAAGTGCAATCACCCCTATCTAATAACCGGTGTAGCACAGCATCAGCAGTATAAGCAACCCTAGGAACAGGTGGAGCACAGCATCAGCAGTGCAAGCATCCCTACCAAATTAGATCACAGCACCAGTGTGCAAGCACTCCCACCTAAGAACAGGTAGAGGACAGCATCAGCAGTGCAAGCACCCCTGTCGAATAACAGGTGGGGCACAGTATCAGCAATACAAGCACCCCAAAGAATTGGTGGAGCACAGCATCACCAATGCAAGCACCCCGATCAAATTAGATCACAGCAGTGATAGTGCAAGCACTCCCACCTAAGAACAGGTAGAGCACAGCATCAGCAGTGCAAGCACACCTAAGGACAGGTACAGCACAGCATCAGAATTTCAAACATACCTAAGAACAGGTAGAGCACAGCATCAGCAGTGCAAGCACACCTAAGGACAGGTACAGCACAGCATCAGAATTTCAAACATACCTAAGAACAGGTAGAGCACAGCATCAGCAGTGCAAGCACACCTAAGGACAGGTACAGCACAGCATCAGAATGTCAAACATACCTAAGAACAGGTAGAGTACAGCATCAGCAGTGCAAACACTCCTACCTATGAACCGGTAGAGCACAGCATCAGAAGTGCAAACACCCCTATCGAATAACAGGTGAGGCACAGCATCAGCAGTGCAAGCACCCCTACCTAATAAAAGGTGGAGCACAGCATCAGCAGTACAAGCACACGTAAGGATAGGTAGAGCACAGCATCAGCAGTGCAAGCATGCTTATCTAATAACAGGTGGAGCATAGCATCGGTAGTAAAAGCACCCCTAAAACCAGGCAGAGCAGAGCATCAGCAGTGCAAGTAAGCCTATCAAATTAGAGCACAGCATCAGCAGTTCGAGCACACCTATCTAAGAATAGTTAGAGCAGGGTATCAACAGTGCAAGCATACCCATCTAAGAACGGGGAGAGCACAGCATCAGCAGTGCAAGCACACCTATTTGAGAACAGGTAGAGCACAGCACCATGGCAAGTGTGGCTATCTAGGAAAAGATCACAGCAACGCAAGCATGCCTGTCTAAGAACAGGTAGAGCACATCATGAGTAGTGCAAGCACACCTGTCTAAGAACAGGTAGAGCTCAGCATCAGGAGTGCAAGCACCCCTATCTAAGAACAAGTGCTAGAGCACAGCATCAGCAGTGCAGGCACCCCTGACTACGAACATGTAGAGCACAGCATCAGCAGTACATGCACCCCTAACCTCGAACAGGTAGAGCACAGCATCAGCAGTGCAAGCATGCCTGATATGATGATATGATATGATAAATAATATTTTTTGTGCACCCGTTTACCAGCAGTTTTTTGGCGCTTAGTGGAAAATGCGTAAGCATGTGTAGTGGGAGAGCCATTAATTGAAATCCAGGGAGAAAAGCCACATCTTGAGGGCTTTCCTGAACAGGGGGTAGGAATGGATTTGGCGTCGTTCAGGGGGTAGAGTGTTCCAGAACTGAGGTGCCAGGAACGCAAACCGAAGTCCACCATATTTTTTCAGTTTAAAAGAACGAGGGGTCAGGAGATTGGAGCTAGCAGAGCGTATCGCACAGGGGGTAACATAGCGCTGAATTCTATTGGCGATGAAAGCCGGCCCGTGGGCTGACAGGGCTCTGTGGCTCAGACAGCCCAATTTGAAGAGACGGCGCTGGGCGACCGGAAGCCAATGAAGGCTCTTAAGCGGGGATTTCACATGGTGTGATTTAGGTTGTCCGTACACAAGTCTGGCTGCTTGATTCTGCACCAGTTGAAGCCGCTGTAACTGATATGCGGGAAATCTGGCATAGAGTGAATTAGCATAATCAATGCGTGACATAACTAAGGCCAGGGTGACTTGAATAAGGGCCACAAAGAAAGAAATCTGCTAATTTTCCGGATCCTGCGTAAATGGAAAAAGCAGGAAGAATCCACCAAATTAATCTGAGTCTTCAGAGTAAGATCGCTGCTTATTGTAAAACTAAGGCTTTTGACCATGCTAACTGGAGAGGGTGGAAGACCCATGGAAGGTGGCCAGAAATTGGAGTTCCAAGGGTGGCTGAGGTCCTAGTGAGGACAAGCTCCATCTTGTCCGGATTTAATTTTAACTGGTTTAGGTTCATCCAGTTTCTGATGAAGGTCATGGTAGACCGAAAGGTCTCCATTGCGGAGGGTGACGAGTCAATAGTAAAAACAAGATGGAGGTCATCAGCGTAGTTGAAAATGACTACTTCTCTCCTCTGTAGATCTAAAATCAGTGGTAGAATATACAGATTAAAGAGGAGCTGGGAGAGAGACCCCACAAGTGAGTCTCTTTTTCTCCTAGGAGAAACCGGAGAGGAGAACAGCTTGATAGCGGTTGTTAAGGAAGGAGGAGATCCATTTTAGTAGGAGGCCCCGGATGCCGGCTCTCTCAACCCGATCAACCAATAAGTTATGGTTGACGGTGTCGAAGGCCGCCGACAGATCCAGGAGCACATATGCCTGCGAGATGTTTTTGTCCGCCCCCTTCCTGAGTTCATCGTGGATCGCCAAAATGATATACTTGGTGGAATGTTCAGGTCTAAATCCTGCTTGATGTGGATCTAGGTAATGTGAGTGTTCCACAAATGTGCTCAAGCAGCTTGCAACATGAGCCTCCAGAATTTTACCCAAAAAGGGTAGTAACGAAATTGGTCGGAAGTTGCTGAGTACAAGGCGATATGCACCTACTTTTTTTAAGATAGGTGTAATTTCTGCGGTCTTAAAGAGATTGGGGACAATGCCCGTGATGAGGGAATTGTTAAGGAGGGATATTGGGGGTTCGGGAAGTTGGAAGAAGATCTTCCGGACAATGTGGGGGGGACAGTTGTCTGACGGGGAACCAGAGCGGACCCTTTTAAGGAGGGAAAAGATGGCCTCCTGAGTGATTGGTGGAAAAAGGTCGAAAAAAAGAGAATTACGGTGCACATGGGCAGGGTCTGGTGGGGAGGTGGTCCTGGGGATACTAGCTTTGATACTGGTGATTTTGTCAATAATATAGGTATTAAAGGAGTCACAGAGGAGTTGAGGGGACAGGTCTGGTGGTGATACAGTCAGGTTTGACAAGTTCGTCCATGATGGAGAAAATGTCTTTGGCTTCATTAGTGGAATTAAGGACTTTCAGTGAGAAGTAGTCTGATTTAGCTTTTAGGATGGCACCTTTGTAGTTTTTAAGGGCCAACATACAGATGAATTTTTTTCCTGGGGCAATAGTCACGTCTTCACTTACGCTCCGTTTGGGGCAAGGGCAGTTTCATTTCCTTGAGGTTGTTAGTAAACCAGCGCTGAGCGTCATGTGGCCTCTTACATTTGATCTTTCTAAGGGGAGCCAGTCTGTCTCTGGCCACAGCCAGCCAGGCATTGATGTTTTCTGCCTGGACATGGGGGGAAGCCAGATGGCCATTGGGCAGGGAGGCAGAAGGCTTAGAAGTGGCTAAAAGTGAGCAGAGCTCTGAGGTGTCAACCCGGCTCCAATTCTTAGCCAGGCCGGCGCCTGGGGGGGGGGACTTTTATGGTAGAGGTAGTCAGGATGGAGAATAAAATAAAATGGTGATCCGACTATGTGCAGGGAGTGACCTGTATGTCTGTGATCTCCAAATTGGATGTTCAGACCTGGTCCAGAATATACCCTTTGATATGAGTGGCTACCTTGATGTGCTGGGCAAAGTTCATCCCAGTCAGTAAGTCAGAAAAATCTACAGAGCAGGGGCTTTCATGTGCATCATGCGGGCAGTAATTAAAATCACCAATAATCAGTGCCCTAGCATGTTTTATGCCTAGTTCGGCGATAGCGTTTCCAAAGGTTTGCGGGAAGTTCGGCATGTGACTGGGGGGTCTGTAGACTAAGGCACAAGCAAAGGAGGAAGAGATTGAATCAAACTTAAAAAGAAGGCAATCCACAGAGGGGATTTGTAAGGTAGATGGAGAAATACATTTATGTGACTGATATTATGGCCACAACCCCTCCCTCTGCCTTGGTCCCTGGTCTAATAGCCTGAAGGGCATAATAGTTATCGGGGATGGCTGCCAGCATATCTGGAGTAGATTCAGTTGTCAGCCACGTTTCTGATAAGAGTAAGATGTCTGGCTTGAAGGTGTCTAGGAGGTAAAAGATCTCTAATTGGTGCTTGACAATTGAACGGGTGTTGAGATACCTCTCTAAGAACAGGTAGAGCACAGCATCTGCAGTACAAGCATGCCTCTAAGAACAGGTAGAGCACAGCATCAGCAGTGCAAGCACCCCATCTAAGAACAGGTAAAGCACAGCATGAGCACAAGCATGCCTCTCTAAGAACAGGTAGAGCAGAGCATCAGCAGTGCGTGCACTCCTGACTACGAACAGGTAGAGCACCCCATCAGCAGTGCTAGCACCCCTATCTACGAACATTTAGAGCACAGCATCAGCAGTGCAAGCACCCCTTGTCTACGAACAGGTAGAGCACAGCATCAGCCGTGCAAGCACCCCTGTCTAGGAACAGGTAGCGGTACAAAAGGGGGGTGGTGATTGACGGAGCATCTGAACCAATCAAACACTCACACCCAGTCAACAGATCTGGGTTTAATCCATCACCGTTCTTTAGCCCACTCTGCCACCCCAGTTCAGACATGGCCATTTGCAAATCAGTCTGACCCTGTGCCTCATGGGAACAGTCCAGCCCGAACTGCCAGGCCATGTCTTCCCTGGACCGGAAACAAGCTTCCGAGGACCGGTTTCTGGCATCCCAGCCGTCTTCAGCCAGGCTTGCTTGAATCCAGTGGCAAAGTGAGCAAGGGACTCATGTCTGAGCATACCCTGCCAACTTACGGCGAACAAAGCGGTACAAAAAGGTAGAGCACAGCATCAGCAGGGCAGGCACACTTATCTAAGAACAAGGAGAGAAAACAATGAGGAGTATAGTAGCCCCCTCTCACTGAACATCCGTAGCATGGGCATTAGTGGTGTTAACTTATCACACACATTTAATATGTACCACATGGGTATCAGCAGAGCGTATTGGCATATCTCACATAGTTGGTACAGCTCTGGCAGTGCAGGCTTCCCTTCCCCAAAATAATAGTAAATTAACTGAACTGGTGGAGCCAGTGGCCAGGGCATCAGCCCCACAAACCTTCTTCCTCATAGTACAGTCACAGGACAGCACCAGCCTCCTGGCACCGGCTGTCCAACTTTCCCTCTCAGGAAATATGTACAGCATGAACATAAACAGTTCCGCTTCCTTCCCTCACGCGATGCATTTAACGTGGGCATCAGTAGTGCCAGGGAGGTGGCTGAGTGGGTCTGTCCAGACAGGGGCAGAAGGTGGGAGTCATCGAAAAAATACCACCCTCCGCATCACCATGCAGAGGGTGGAAGTGTTTTCTATGACTCCCACCACTTAGGCAGCAGTGCAAGCAGGCCTATCTGAGGACAGATAGAGCACAGCATCAGGGGTGCGAGCACAGCATCAGGGGTGCGAGCACAGCATCAGGGGTGCGAGCACGCCTAACTGAGGACAGATAGAGCACAGCATCAGGGGTGCGAGCACAGCATCAGGGGTGCGAGCACGCCTAGCTGAGGACAGATAGAGCACAGCATCAAGAGTGCATGCATCCCGGTCTAATAACAGATAGAGCACAGTGTCATCATTTTAGCACACCTATAAAATTACAGTTTGAGCACAGTGTCCGCAATGCAAGCACCTGTATTCAAGAGCAGGCAAAGCACAGCATCGGTGTTGGACAGGCCACATGAAGGGCTTGCTCCCTCCCCGCATGACAGGGCCCGGACACCGGCTCTCCAGGTGCTACCCACAAAAGCAACATGCAAACCGTCCCCCACGGGACTCCTGCTCCCGGACATCTCTGTATCACGGGCCCGGGCCACCGTCAGCACCATGGCCCGGCCCAGCCGCCATCTTAAACACTGCACCACGAGGCCGCATGGCCTCAGCTCGACCCCAACCCTGGGCCTGGCCAGGCCCCGACATCCCGGCACCACCATCCACCCAGGAGGTGAACGGACCACTTGGCAGGTCAATGGGAGGAGGAAGGGTCGATGGCTCTACCCCGCCAGGTGCCGATCGCCCCCAGCCTCCCCGGGCGCGGGCTCCACCCCCCTGCTGGGTGTCTGGACTCCCTCATCCTGGACCTCCTGACCTCCAAGTGCGAGGTTCCGGACATCAAAGGGGGCCAGACCTATAACTGAGGCAGCCCCAGAGCAGGAAGGCAGTTGTATCCTGGAGTCGAGAGACACCTAGAAGAACTCATCCTTGACGGACTGCTGGCGCTGCCACAGCCCTGCCTTGTGAACTGTCGTCCTGCCGCTGGCGCTGCCGCGGCCCTCTGCAACCTTCATCCTTGCCGGGACCTGCTGGCGCTGCCGCGGCCCGTTGTACTACCATCTTCGTCGGGACCTGCTGGCGCGGCCCGTCCTCCTAGAACGCCGTGCTCGAGGATTGTGAGCTACCCATCATCTCTTGGCAACTGCCAGATTGGTAACAAGACTGTCCCGCTACCCCCTTTTCCCATCCAAGAGACTAGAATCGAGGGGACCCCTGAGTCCAGACCTCCTTGAACCATTCTACCGTATTTCAAGATTGCTTAGAAAGAACGTTAAACCTTATCTTTGTGTGGTGTCCATCTGTGGGGGGGAAGTTACTTGTCTGTACGATCGCCGGAGACGGCTCTCCCCGGAGACCTCTCCCCTTGTCCTCGGCCGACCCTCCAGGTCTCGTCTAACATTGGTGGCCAGCGGCGCGATCCGAACCAACGCGTAATCGTACAGAAAGCAACTCACCCCACGACTAAACCACAATGTCGACCCAAGAGAGCGGATCTACAGAGAAATTCCAAATGGAAAAACTAGAGGAGTACGCCCTAGAATCGTGGGCGGAAGCAAATACCGCCGGTCCCCGGGACCAACACATCGAAGCACCGGAGACGAGCACCACTCCTTCCGAAGAAAGGAGAGCGGGTCTCTCCCGGGAAGAGATCCAAGAGTGAGAAAAAAGCAGACTGCACGAATTAGAGTTGGCACGGCTCAAGTTGGATGGAGAACTAAAACTAGCGGAACAAAAAATGAGCCTAGAACACTTACGGCTCCGGGAAGAGCGGGAAGAAAGCAAAGACAAAGAGAGCTCGAAGAAAAAAGACTGGCATACGAACACGAGCGCAAACTGGCGGAGATAGAACTACGGAAGCAAAACAAAGACCTGGGGGTGCCCGAGCCACCGCGCACCCCAGGAGCTACAGAACCAAAGGTCCACATTCCCAAAGATGTCGTCCGAGAGTATTACCGAAACGACGACATACAACAGTGGTTCAAGGCCTACGAGATCGCCATGACCTCCCACCGGATCGATCGAAGTGACTGGGGAGCCGGTCTATGGGGGAGGTTCGTCAATGAAGGCCGTGATGCCCTGTTACAGCTCCCGGACCATCAAATGACGTCCTATGACCACATGAAGGCCGCCCTCCTCACGCGATATGGGCTGACACCCGAGATGTACCGCCAGAGGTTCCGCGACTGCACCCGAATCCCGGGTACAACTTGGGTGGAATATGTAAACTATTTCAGCCGAGCCTTTGAGGGATGGATCAAGGGGAGACGCGTAACGACCTACGAGCAGCTTTTTAACCTCATCGTGTGGGAGCACCTCTCCAACAACTGCTTCGTCGAGCTCAGGCAGCACCTCCTCGACAGTAAATTGACTGATCCACGGCAGCTCGCCGCCGAGGCTGACCGATGGGAAAGCACCCGAGTGGGCCGGGGTGGGCCGAACGAGCAGAACAGGAACAACCAAGGTCATCACCGTCCCCGAGGAGGAGGAGGAGGCCAGGGCCGGGGGAAAGACGCCGTGCCGGCCGCTCCCACTACCAGCACCCCGCCCCGGCCGGCCGGGGCAACCCCCCGATGCGCCCGGGATTCAGAGCCAATGTCACTTGTCACCGATGCCAGCGAGTCGGTCACTACGCCAATGACCCGAACTGCCCAAAGAACCAGACTCCGGGGTCCCGCCAGGTAGCTGCCGCCACCCTAGGAGAAGAGCAAGTCTCCGAAGAGCATGAAGAATACGAACAGGAGCAACAAGAGTGGGAACCGGCCGCCATGGTCCTGGCGTGCCTAGGGGGAAGAGACATGATCCCGCGGGCTCCCCTACCCGCCAACACCAGAAAATACAGTCAGTGGGTGAACATAAATGGGCGCAAGGCTGAAGCCCTACGTGACACGGGGGCCAGTGTGACGGCCGTCCTCTGTCACCTGGTGACCCCGGAACAAATCCTACCGAACGTTCTCTGCCCCGTCCGTTCAGCCGACAATTCCGAGAGCCTGTGTCGGATGGCCTGCGTCCCATTCGAATGGGGAGGAGTATCTGGCATGCTGAAGGTGACGGTCCGCGATGATTCCCCCGTGGACTGTCTCCTGGGGAACGATCTCGAGAGTTCCCCGTGGGCCGCTGTGGAAAGAAGAGAGCACCTAGGGATGTTGGGCCTCCCGGACTGGGCGTGCGTAACCACCCGGTCCATGGCAGCCCGCGCCATCCCCCAACCCGAAGAACCCGAATGGCCAGCACCTCCTCCTCCGATCGCTCCAGTGGGGGACGCCGACCACGCCGACCCCCCGGGACGAACCCAAGAAGGGCTCGCTCAGCCCCAGGACCTTCCCAACCTGGCTCAGTGGCGTCAAGAAGGGGGACCCACCCAGGAACAATTCTGTCAAGAGCAAAAGACCTGTCCCTCCCTCGAGGGACTACGACAGCAAGCCCTCGCCCAGAGCGCGGGAGATACCGCCGGGGCCCACTGGATCGATTGGGACAATGACCTATTGTACAGCGAACAACGAATCGCGGAGTTGGGGGCCAGTCGAGTGTTGGTGGTGCCCCTCCGCTTTAGAGACTTCCTGTTGAACTTGGCCCACGATGTCCCCCTGGCTGGACACTTGGGTCAAGACAAAACCTACCACCGCCTGGTGACCCACTTTTACTGGCCAAAAATGAGAAATGACGTCCTCAACCACTGCCGGTCCTGCCCCACTTGTCAGGCCAGCGGGAAAAGCGGCCGCAAACTCAAGGCACCCCTGCAACCCTTCCCGGTTGTTACCACCCCGTTCGAAAAGGTGGGAATAGATATTGTGGGGCCCCTGGACCCCCGAACAGCACAAGGGCATAGATTCATCCTGGTACTGGTGGACCACGCCACCCGCTATCCCGAGGCCGTCCCCCTTCGAACTGTAACAGCACCGGTGGTCGGCCGAGCCTTAATGGGGATCTTCTCCCGGGTGGGCTTCCCCCGGGAAGTCGTCAGCGACAGAGGCACAAACTTTATTTCAAAATATATGAAATCCCTCTGGCAGCAGTGCGGTGTCACCTACCGATTCACAACCCCCTATCACCCGCAAGGAAACGGACTGGTTGAGCGGTTCAACCGCACACTCAAAGGAATGATTATGGGGTAGGAAGAGCCCCTCCGCCGCCAGTGGGATGTGCTACTCCCGTGCCTTCTCTTCGCCTACCGAGAAGTCCCCCAGAAGTCCCTCGGCTTCAGCCCCTTCGAACTCTTGTACGGACACCCTGTTCGAGGGCCCCTCAGCCTAATCAAAGAAGGTTGGGAGATGGCCCCCCTGAAAACCCCTCCAGACGTCTACAAGTACCTCCTGACCCTACGCAATCAGACCAGACGATTCAGGGAGATCGCCAAAGCCAATCTTGAGGCCAGTCAGGAGGACATGAAAAAATGGTACGATCAGAACGCCTCCTCCATAGAGTTCGAACCTGGCCAGAAGGTATGGGTGATGTCCCCCACCGGACCTTGTGCCTTGCAGGACAAGTGGACGGGGCCCTTCAAAGTGGTCGAGCGCAAGAGCCCCGTCACCTATCTTATCGACATGGAATCTCACCGGAATCCCCTCCGGGTCCTCCACGCCAACAGACTCAAACCCCACTTTGTGCGCTCGGAGCTCAGCCTACTGATGGCTACAGACAGTGGAGCGGAAGGAGACTCCGAGCCCCTCCCTGACCTACTGAGGACCCGTGAAAAAGATGGCTCAGTAGACGGGGTCTGACTCTCAGATGCCCTAACCCCGGAGCAGCGCCAAGGCTGTCGGGCCCTCCTGCTGCAATTTGAAACCCTATTTTCCCTCACCCCAGGGGTCACCCCCTGGTGCTTGCACGACGTGGACACTGGGGACAGTTCCCCTATCAGACATCGGGCGTACCGCGTACCAGATCGGGTACGTGCCTGCATCCAAGAAGAAGTGTCGAAAATGCTCACACTCGGAGTCATCAAACCCTCGGACAGCCCCTGGGCCAGCCCAGTCGTGCTGGTCCCCAAGGCTGCTGCCCCCGGCACCACCCCCGAGCTCCGATTCTGCGTCGACTATCGGGGTCTGAACGCTGCCACCCGAACCGACGCTCGCCCCATCCCCCGAGCAGATGAACTGGTCGACCGCATGGGGGCTGCCCGCTACCTCAGCATCTTCGACCTGACAGCGGGCTACTGGCAGATCGGCCTCACCCCCAGGGCCCAAGAACGATCCGCTTTCTCCACCCCGGATGGCCACTACCATTTCAAAGTGATGCCATTCGGCATGAAAAATGCTCCAGCAACATTTCAACGCCTTGTGAACCAGGTATTGGCGGTCCTCGAAGAGTTCAGCGCCGCCTACCTGGACGATATCGCGGTGTAAAGCCGCCACTGGTCAGAACACCTCCGCCACCTCCGAGAGGTCCTGCAGGCCCTCCAACAGGCCGGCCTCACAATCAAGGCCAGCAAATGCCAGATTGGCCAGGGGTCCGTGACCTACCTCGGACACCAAGTGGGAAGCGGTCTGGTGGCCCCCCTCCAGCTCAAGATCGCTGCCATCCAGTCCTGGCAGCCACCCGTCACCCAAACCGAGGTCCGAGCCTTCTTGGGGCTCACCGGATACTATCGGCGGTTTGTGAAGGACTATGGCAGCATTGTGGGGCCCCTCACGGCACTTACATCAAGAACCAGCCAAAAAGAGTCGACTGGACTCCCGACTGTCAAGCGGCCTTCGAGAAGCTGAAGGCCGCCATGTGCACCGCCCCTGTACTCCAGGCTCCTGACTACAGCCGGGAGTTCATCGTCCAGACTGATGCCTCTGACCATGGCCTTGGGGCCGTCCTCTCCCAACTGAACCCCGAGGGAGTCAACCAACCAGTGGCCTTCATCAGCAGACGCCTGTTGGCCCGAGAACAGCGCTGGAGCACCATCGAGAGGGAGGCCTTCGCAGTAGTGTGGGCCCTCAAGAAGCTCCGGCCCTACCTCTTCGGTACCCACTTTCGGGTGCAAACAGATCATCGCCCCCTGCAATGGCTAATGCAGATGCGGGGGGAAAATCCCAAGCTATTGCGATGGTCCATCTCCCTGCAGGGGATGGACTTCACTGTGGAGCACCGCCCTGGCCAGGATCACGCCAACGCGGATGGCCTGTCACGCTTTTTCCGCCTCGACGAGGAGAGTCCCCAAGAGGATGGCTGACTCTCCCCGCCTTCAGCTGGGGGGGACGCATGTTGGACAGGCCACATGAAGGGCTCGCTCCCTCCCCGCATGACAGGGCCCGGACACCGGCTCTCCAGGTGCTACCCACAAAAGCAACACGCAAACCGTCCCCCACGGGACTCCTGCTCCCGGACATCTCTGTATCACGGGCCCGGGCCACCGTCAGCACCATGGCCCAGCCCAGCCGCCATCTTAAACACTGCACCACGAGGCCGCATGGCCTCAGCTCGACCCCAACCCTGGGCCTGGCCAGGCCCCGACATCCCGGCACCACCATCCACCCAGGAGGTGAACGGACCACTTGGCAGGTCAATGGGAGGAGGAAGGGTCGATGGCTCTCCCCTGCCAGGTGCCGATCGCCCCCAGCCTCCCCGGGCGCTGGCTCCACCCCCCTGCTGGGTGTCTGGACTCCCTCATCCCGGACCTCCCGACCTCCAAGTGCGAGGGTCCGGACATCAAAGGGGGCCAGACCTATAACTGAGGCAGCCCCAGAGCAGGAAGGCAGTTGTATCCTGGAGTCGAGAGACACCTAGAAGAACTCATCCTTGACAGACTGCTGGCGCTGCCGCAGCCCTGCCTTGTGAACTGTCGTCCTGCCGCTGGCGCTGCCGCGGCCCTCTGCAACCTTCATCCTTGCCGGGACCTGCTGGCGCTGCCGCGGCCTGTTGTACTACCATCTTCGTCGGGACCTGCTGGCGCTGCCGCGGCCCGTCCTCCTAGAACGCCGTGCTCGAGGATTGTGAGCTACCCATCATCTCTTCGCAACTGCCTGATTGGTAACAAGACTGTCCTGCTACCCCCTTTTCCCATCCAAGAGACTAGAATCGAGGGGACCCCTGAGTCCAGACCTCCTTGTACCATTCTACCGTATTTCAAGATTGCTTATAAAGAATGTTAAACCTTATCTTTGTGTGGTGTCCATCTGTGGGGGGGAAGTTACTTGTCTGTACGATCGCTGGAGACGGCTCTCCCCGGAGACCTCTCCCCTTGTCCTCGGCCGACCCTCCAGGTCCCGTCTAACAATCGGCAGTGCAAGCACGCCTGTCTAAGAACAGTTAGATCCCAGCATGAGTAGTGCAAGCAGGCCTATCTAAGAACAGGTAAATCACAGCATGAGCAGTGCAAGCAAAGAAAGAAGGAAGTATCTGGTCAAAAGAAACCACAAACAAGAGGGCTGAGAGAGGACTACAAGCAGCAATAGAACAAGAGTATGGGGTAAGCAGTGGCGGGCAAGTGGGGTAGATTGGTGATAGGATGGGTCAGGATGAGTGAATGGAGGCATAGGCATGTGTATGAACCCGTCTAGATCTGCACTGCTGGTGTCAGTGTGTGGTGGTTGGGATGCAGACAGCCTCACGCCCTGCTACAGCAACTCTCACAGCCATTTGCGTAATGAAGATTATGTTCTCTCCGGTGAATGTCGGGTTCACTGTCCATGCAGTACAATGGAAACAGTTATTTGGCAGTGTATGCGTTATGAAATGTAAAACTCTGTGATGAATCCACCAGAAAGTTGTTTCCAAGGAGCCCATTTCCTGAAAGATAAACTCCTCGAGTTTTCTTGTAGTGGTGCTTTGAGCTTCTACATCCAAACATGCCTATGCTTCTGATTTTCCACACATTATTCAGGGGCTGTTATTTGCCTACATTTACGGCCTTTTCCCAACTCTTTATTGGAGAAAGTGGGCAGTGGCTTAGCTAGGGGCGGAGCGGCAAATGCAGGGACCGCCACAGGCGGCCAGAGGGCTAGCTACACCACTGATAGTGGGGGAAGTAACCTAGCCTAATTGGCATTACCAAATCTTCATATGGAAGTTGACGATCAAACTCCAGTACAACCCTCTTTTAGGTCTACCGTTTGCCATGGTAGGCGAGCCTTCAATAGCTCATTCTAACAAAAGTAAACGTATCCTTACTGTTAACAAGCCATTGTAAGCGAAGAGCACATTAACTCTACTCAACATTGAGGGGGTCTTCTGAATAGGGTTGCAGGTATGGATGATGCAAAAAATGAGCCAGATGTTGCCCATTTCCATGCCATTTCGTGAAGCTCTGGTGTCCCCAAAGTTCTGCCGCTGATGAAGCAGCTGAAAGTATGTATACCTTGTAAACTTCCAAGAATGTTGCACTTTCTCAGCACCAACCATTTTGTTAGACTTTAGCAGCAGGTTTGTCCATTAGGTAAATACATTGCAGCATTTGTGAGCTGGTTAAAGCGTCTACCCTTCTTCGTGTTATCTAAGGCACAAAAATATTAAACGTTTTTTGAACTCTACTAAAATGTACCTCTTTCAATGTGAAACTCGCGTCTACTGAAATTTTACTGCATGGGTCTTTTTTTTCTACAACATCTGCTAAAATGTGTTGAGTTATGGAGGCTACTTGGAAATTTCATGGCAAAGATAATATCATTGTCAAACTTCAAAATTGGCACTAGGTAGCCATATCCATTTTAAGCATCCTGCTTAAATTCTGTAAAGGTGGGACCAAAAATCAGGGGTGGTGTCAGCCCACGCTCTTGACGGCCATATTTAAGCTGAACTTGAATAAAAGTAGTTTGGAGATTAGTTCCAGATCGTTGTGTGACTTGGGTAGACATGCTATTCATTATTCTTATCTCATTGATTTTTAAAATGTTTTTTAGTTTTTATTGTATTATGTCTTTTCATTCTTTTTGCATTTGGCGATCGATACACGCAATGGCTAATGTCCATTTGTTAATGTTAACCTTCTTCGCAATGATTAGTGGGCGATGCAAGGCTTGCTCAGTAGTGTTTATTCGCTTGTGAAATCCTGCCTTAAGATCAGTAAATACTTTATTTTCCTCCAATAATTGATGTAATCATCCCAGTGAAAGTTTCCCATTGCTTTGCAAGTGAATCCATCAATGAAATGGTGTGATAATATGCTGGAATACTATACGGGCCTTTTATATGGCGGAAGAACATATTGGCTGCTGTATATTAGAATATGAACAACAAAAATATTTCCCTATAGAAGCGCTGTATAAATAATGTACATTTTTTGCAGTAGTGTAAATGTAAGTATATACAGATAAGTGTAGTAATACAATTAAGTCTATGCTTATCTTACTACACTTACTGCATAACGTTGTGGTAGTCCATGTTGTTGATACAATAATTTAACATCACACTATTGAAAATGTTATAGTCTGGTAGTTAACCAGGTTGTCTCCAAGCATAAGCCAGTATCTGCGAGCGACACTTTCCACTGTGTTTTTTACAATGTTCGTTATGCCAGGTCTCCAGGGACAGTATTACCAATAATGTCCACTGTACAATCTGTGCTGCACAGTTAAGTGTGTGCGCCGAGTGCAGTCTGGGACAGTGAGCTGTAAATGTGAAATGTGCTATATCCAGTGCAGGCGCTAAACCACACCTGCTCTGAAAGCAGCACAATGCTGAAAGGCAGACCCCCTGTTTGAAGCAGCCGGTCCGCACTTCACTGTGCAAGTGGTAAACTGGTCTGTGTTTGACAAGGGGACAGATATCCCATTGCAGGTTTGTGCAGTGAGTCCAGGTATATTTATTTCAGTTCATAAAAACCATAATGTATGCCAATAAAAGATTACAAATCAACTAGCCGCAGCCGAGAACTTCTTTCTGGCATTAAAAGGTATAATTTTAAACAAATCTCTATTTAAAAATACAGAGGCTAAAAATTATATAAAGATGCAAATACCAACCTGTTGGCGTGTTCATTGAAATCAGCTCCGGTTAGTGGCATTAACAAATTTCCTGGATAAAGTGCGGACATGTTCGTACCAACTCACCTAGACTCGGCAAAGCTAATGATTTGTTAAGTGTTATAGTGCCCCTCCTTTTACTACCTTTTTCCACATTATAGTGCAGACATGTTCGTACGGATTGTCTTCAAGTGCATAACTTTCCTACCTTTTCCTGGTTAAAGTGCGAACATGTCCTTGCAAAGTCTCCTAGAGTCCATAAAGTTATTTGTTTCTTTGAAAGTGACGCAGTACCCCTCCTTTTCCTGCTGTTTCTGTTTCTAAATTGTAGTATAGACATGTTCGTGCAGGGTCTCTTAAAGTGCATGGGGATTTTACATTAAGACTCATCTGGTTAGAGTGCTGTCATGTTAGTGCAAAATTGCCTAAAGTTAACTTTGCCCACCACCTGTTGTGAACAATATTTTTAAATATGGCATTACACCATTCAATTACCAAGATATTTCTAAAGATGCAGACATCAAATTATATGGTTGACAAATTACATGGTGGTGATCGTCAGACCCTATGCTGACAATAACTGATCCCCTTTAGGAAATCATTTTTAGGTCTCGCGACCTATCAATGCGCGCATTGAGCGGAGCGAGAATTCAAGTGCTCGAAATCCTCGTCAAACCAAGGGCTTCTTGTGCTGCGGTTTTCATTAAGTTCACGTGAATCACGTGACCAAACAAGCACGCGCATTCACGGCCGCACAGTACATCAAAGGGCTTCGCCCAGCGTGCGCTCTGCGTCTTCTCCTCCCCTAATTACCAGCTCCCCCCATGTCTCCCTTGTGTGCTTCTCTCGTTGCTGCCTCCTTCGTGTACTTCTTCCTGTGTTGCTGTCTCCCTCCCAACCCCCCCCGCCGCTTGCATTTCCCGTACTTGTCTTTCCTCCCACACCTTTGAAGTGAAGCTTCGCTTCACTTCAAAGGCCCCTGCTGCTTCACACCGTGTCGCATTTCTCCTACCCCCTCCCCTTCTCTGCCGTCTTGTTTGTTTCAGCAGTCAGAACATTGGGTATGTGTCACCTTCATTGACCAGTGTACTTTTTGTTCGTTACTTATTTTTCATCTTTTCACTAACCTTTCACCCCCACCAGGCCTGACTTTCTTTTTATTTCATTACTGCTACCAACCCCCTCACTCACCAACACCAACCACTGTATTAGTTACCAGGGCCCACAAGCACAGTAGCGAAGAGGCAACATTATAAACACTTCCCGGACTATTGAAGCTTTTTATTTTTTGTTTTACAATGATCTGAAACCTACCACCCCAGAGTGCATGGAGTGCGCGCACAAGGAGAGGCACCACCCTGCCACATTTCTGTCTTTCTTCGGCAGCCTCTGCCTCGGGCCTGTGGCTCGAGGCCTGTAGCTCAACAGTTCTTAAAATTGCCTTCTGTTTACCTTTTATGGTTAGAATAACAGCTTAGCAGAGAGGCAACTTCACGGGCAAGCCATTCAGCACCGCAAGCCGCAGCAGCTTTAATCACCCCCAGAGAGGCGAACAACTGGGAGCACCGTGGGAGACAAAACCATTTGGTGTTTAAATGAGGAAGCCATTCGGATTATTTCGCGTTCTATCTGCAAATAGTGTTTGCATGAAGCACTTAGGCAGTTATATCTGGGAGACAAAGGCAGGCGAGCTGGTGTGGAGGAGGCTGATGTGCAGTTTTGGTAAATTGAAATATTCAGATTTTTGGGAGCCCGCTTTCTGATGTTGCCTTAAGTGGGCCCCCTGCCACGGAGTATCATGGGGTTATGCGGCTTCTCCTCTCAGTTCGTCACATTTTGTTCGAGATATACGAGTCACGCTCAGACTTCAACAGTAGACAGAGCCGACTTTTATGGGTTTTCCACTCTTAGTTTATTTGCAATGCGATTTATACTTGGTCGTAGCCCTGCGTCTCACACACCGCTGTGGACTGCACTGAAATCAACATAATTGAGTTTTCATTCACGTAAAACATTAAGATAAGACTGAGCAGTTTTTAAAGAGCATTATTAGCTTGGGCGCGGAGGAAAAAAAAATATTTTTTTAGTGAAGACCTAAAGCGACTCTCAATACGCACCATTACGTAGGTCCCCTCCCCTCCCCTCCCCCTTTAGAGGCTATTTCGGAGACACTGCTGTTTCCAGCAGTCCTCCTTTGAGAGCAGCCAAGTTAGGCACGATGCAGTTCCAGAACACCAGTGCGCTCCCGCGCTTTAGGTAAACACAACTATCTCTACAGCGCACAAGTGCACTGAGAACAGGTTTACACACGATAAACTCTTCCTTCTTGGCGAGAGAACGGCTTCGCTTAAGAGAAAGAAAACAAAAAACACATGCCTCTGCCGGAGTCATGTGTGCGATGAGGTCACGCGGTTCAAACAGCTTCATTCACAATGACATTCAGCGAGCACAGTTAAAAAATGGGTATTTATTTAACAGGGCTTCCTCGGGCAGATCTGTTTAGTCCTCGCTCCATCGCCTTTCACGGATACTATTGAATGTATGGAAGTAAGGTCAGTTATGAAGGGATCCTAGTCAAATGGTTGAATATTTTTAAGCAAACCTTTCCCAGCACAATGCCTTCTTGACACAGTTAAAACAATGCACTCTTGACAGAGTTAAAACTGTCCTATTCTCCTCTGCTCGTCAGTACATCCCTTTGTGTCTTTTTCTACTTTTATCTTATCTTTGTAGTACTTTCACGTTTGCCATTTTGACAGGGTTATGATGAATGTGTGGATAGTTTCCTCTTGACCTGGAGCTCAGCAAGGACTTTGTCACCGATTGCATGAGGGGTATCTTGCTAGTCCAGAGTCTGACAAAGTATTTCCTAAATGGGGAAATGTTAGTTATGCAACCTGCATAGCCACCTTCATTGTAGCATCGAAACTTCAGTCATACTATTTGCTTTGGCCAGAACCTCATTTATTCTGATTAATCTCAGCAGTTAGCACTGAAAAATAATAATACAGGTTATCTATAGAAGCTGGCCCTTACAAGGTTATTTTTGTTCACCCTACGTATTACACGATTTTAGATTCCCGAGATCACAGTGCTTGTGCATTTTCTTGATGTATTCAAGAACTACCGTCATTGTTGTTGGGGGGCTGTGGTGAGTTTGGGGTCACTGCTGTTATCTGCAGGTTGTAATTTTCTGGTTATGGGGGTTATCAAATTAGGTGCCATAAATATTCCTTTGCAGTAAACAGTTTTGACAACTTTGTCCCCAGCGAAAAATACAAGAAAAGGTAAAATATTACTCAAAAGCAACAGTTCTGTAAACTTCATCCTTTGATCTGCGACACATTGTTTACCTGTGGTTTCCAAAAAACGATCGTGAGAGCTGGCTGATTGGTGACTTGAATTGTTTTCCACATATATTCAGATAACATTGGCAACATTATCTTTTCAGCCTCATTATTAAATGGACTCTGGTTTTGTCAGACTGCGTCTGGCGTATTCAATGATCTTATATGAGGCACAGGGATCATGATGTTGCTAGATGGTCCTAGCCCGCTGTATTGGCATCATCTATAATTTCTGTGCCTCGAGATCATGGTATTTTTGGGTAGCACCCAGTGTCTTTTTCGTCTGTATTTTTTTCTGTGTGTTGAGAATGGTGAAAATAGGCCATTTGCTCACATATCCAATTTTGCTCAAATTGCACCAAAACTGTCCTGGCACCTTCAGACCATTTGAACTTTTACTTCTTTGTTTTCACTGACAGATAAAAACATAATCCTGGATACATCTTGCACAATAAATTGCTGTGCCACTAAATAAAGGGTGTGCTGAAATGTTCTGGCATGGAAGTTAAGGCCGCCATTTTACCTGGATCAGGTCTTACACTTTATTCAGAAAAGATATGTCCTAAAACTCAAAGTTGTCTTGAAATTACAAGCACTGGCATTGCCAATAGGTCTCGCAGTAGGAATAGTTGGAGATATTACAATTGCAAATAACAATGCCTTTTATTTTTGTTTTCATTTTAAAAACATTAAGGGCTTTGTCATTTACAAAACCAATAGCTCCAACTTTCCTACTGCGAGACCTATTGGCAACACCAGTGCTTGTTTAAAGGCTGCTGTTATTTAAGGGGTTTCCCCTTTCATACAAATAAGTAAGGCATACCGACGTTCTAATGCCATACAAATTTAGGATTCTTTTCAGTGTTATCTTGTATTCAGTTAGTAAAATAGGCCAGATCGATAAAATGTGTTTCAGGCTTTGTGCAGTGAGTGACTATACCTGTATATAGGGGAATTCATGGGTGCTTGTGGGATCCCTTTTCTCTCCTTCAAAGGAGGGTCTCTTAGGGGGAGAACATTCACTATGCACCACCTCTGTGTGGCACACGGTCTGTGCATCTCCCGATGGCCTCTCTACCTCTGCACTCACTTCAGTAATACCTTTCAAGCACAAAGGCTTCCCTCATTTACATGGAGCCACGCCCCACGGAAATAAGGACACACACCCTTGAGATAGTGCATGTATTTTTAGCTCTTGTGCGATCTGTATTACCAAAAACCCACACAGCAATCTGCAGCCCCTCCTGTAATTCCAAAGGGTCATAGGGTGCAAAGAAGAGGCTCATACTCTCTTTGGGCCCCCAGGACACACACTCTACAAGACAGAAGCCTCCAAAATCCTGTAAAAATGACTATTCCTGTAAAACAATAGGAGTGAGCTATGGAATATACTCGGGTAACAAATTGTTTCGTTAGAATCCTACAAGAATGTAAGAGATTGTAGCAGATCCTACCAGAGTTTATGGGGTCTTGCTACCTCTCCTACAGTCCTTATAATCAGTCTTGGAAAAAGGCTTGTCTCATTTCAAGATATCCGCCTTCTACAGTGTTTTCAAATCCTTACTTCACCCTCCGTTTTCTTTATAATTATGTTACTTGTTCAGAGAAGGACTAGATCCTTAATGCACTGCCAGGTCCTACCAATGCCATAATGTGGGCTGTTTGATATTTCTAATAATCATAACCTAACTCTTCCTCTAAGTGGCTCTCTACTCTTCTTGTTGGAATAATCATGCATCCTTGCAAGAAACAGAATTAATGCAAGATCTAGGAGCCAAGTATCTTTGGCGACATCGATTTGTCCAAGTGCAGCGTCATGGTTTCCTTTTGGCGAGCGTAGACTAGCAGCATATGGTTGGATTTAAAGTTCTCTTGCCCTGAAATCTCCTCGAGGTTTGACAGACTGATCTCATATTACCTAAAGTGCTCTAATTCAGAGGATTACCATTCAACATATTTTTGATGCTGGAAAAATGAAATACCACAACCTCTAAAATTGATAGTGCATCAATATTACCATGGGTTAAATTTCTTATTACTGTGCGGCATAAGGATAACACAGTTTATCTGTTGGTTCTGTGACTATATATAGGAACAAAGCAGATTTAGATCCACTCACATTATTTCATGTATTAATGGTAAGGGGTATTTTCTTCCTTCTGATCACCACTTCCGTGATTGTTTTTAAATAAAGGAATATTTTATTTTATTTTTATGCAGCCAGTTTTCATTCAATCAAAGTTATCTTTTCATTTTTTAAAGAAGAGGCAGTGGTCTATGGGACCAATAACTGGTCTGAAAAAACACTTTTGCTACGGTTCTCAAAGGGGAAGGGATCCCTTGTGGACCCCTTCCAATTTGTGAACAGGTTATCACCGCCCGGACTCGTTCCTGACCGGTTGCTCCCTCCTCGCTCCTCTCCCATTGCTGCTGCCTGCCTGCCCTTGGTGAACATCGCACCCCTAACGGGACACTACGGTATCGCCTGCGCTTAGTAATATTAGCGTAGTGATATTTTAGAAGCTGTTATAAATAACGTAGGCTCCGCATTGTAATTGACCTGCTCTCATAGCGCATGGAATTGTAGCGCCGCCCGCCCTGCTTTGTGCACAGTGCATTGTGTAAGCGACTGTGTATGTTTACTTCTACCAGCAACTGCAAGTATTTCGATTGCACTCTCGGTGCCTCAGGCGATTTGCTGCCCCTGACTCGCCTCCCCTTTGACCTCCATTTTGTTTTGTGTTGTTGTTCCCAGGCACGCCCCTCCTCCCCGCTATCGCCTCCCAGCTGCTGACCCTCCCACGCTCCGCCCCCTCCACTATCCATTAAATGCCAGATGTCCCAACGCGCAGCGTCCACGGGCTGCGGCCGCGCCGAAGGTGCGCCAAAGGTAAGCCCGTCTACGCCCTACCGCGCCCAGCGCCAGACCCCCTGGTTCCCGTAATGCCCAGCCCACTCGCATCACCTACGATGCCACCACCCTCCTAGCCCTTAACCCCGGCCGATCCCCCAACTGCGCCCTAGCCGCTCCTGGACACACCCATGGACCCTTCTCTTGCAACTCCTGCAAGTTCGACGGCACCAAAACAAACTCCACATCCACAACCACCATACAGAGACCTGACACCAACCACCTTAAATGCATCCTGCTCAACACCCGCTCGGTCCACAGACACGCCATCGACCTCTGGAATCTACTAGACACCATCTCACCAGACGTCGCCTTCCTTACAGAAACATGGATGAATGCCTCTTCAGCCCCATACATCACCATTGCCATCCTGGAAGGATACAAGATCATCCGTAAGGACCGCATCAAGCAAACAGGAGGAGGCATCGCTATCGCCCATAACAATTCCATCCGCATCTCAACCAGCTCTGACGCCAACCTTGCCAGCGCCGAACACCTCCACTTCCAGATCCACACCGACCCCAAGACCACAATCGGAGGCACCCTCCTCTACCGGCCTCCAGGACCCCGTGCACAATTCAGGGACGACATCACTGACTTTATCACCCCACACGCCCTCCCCTCCGAGGACTACATTCTATTGGGAGACCTCAATTTTCACCTGGAAAAGAGTAATGACAGCAGCACCACCACCCTTCTGGACAATCTCGCCAACCTCGGACTCAAACAACTTGTCACTACCCCCACCCACACTGCAGGTCACACACTCGACCCTATCTTCACCTCCAGCAAACATGTCTCCTTCAGCCACACCACAGCCCTCCATTGGACGGACCACAGCTGCGTTCACTTTATCTACAAGAAAACCACAACCCACAACCATCCTCAACCTACTATGCGAAGAAACTGGAACAAAATCACCATCGACCAGATCTCCTCATCGCTTCTTCAAAACCCCCCTGCCCTCTCCCAAAACCCTGACCAAGCAGCCATTAACCTCACCCAATGGCTATCTAACAGCGCCGACATCCTAGCACCGTTGAAAAAACGTCAATTCAAACTAGGCTGCAAAAACGCCTTCTGGTTCAACGATGATCTTAAGAAATCGAAGAAACTCTGTCGCTCCCTTGAGAAAGCCTGGAAAAAAGACCCAAACACCAGCACCAGGGACGCCTTCAAAAACGCCACCCGCATACACCACCAACTAATCCGGTCTGCCAAGAAAGCCGCATTCAAAGACCGACTAGATAACAACGCCCACAACAGCAAGGAATTATTCAACATCGTCAAAGAATTTACCAACCCATCAGCCAACTCCAACGACATCACCTCCTCCCAAGCCCTCTGCGACTCCCTAGCTTCCTTCTTCCACAACAAAATCACAGACATCCACAACAGCTTCGACAACCGACCCGGAGACCAACCCACCCAACCTTCTGCAGGACCTTCACCCCCCTTGAACATCCTCAACGACTGGAACCCAATCTCCACTGAGGACACCATCCGCCTGATGAACTCCATCCACTCAGGATCCCCAACTGACCCATGCCCTCACCACATCTTCAACAAAGCAGACTCCATCATAGCACCACACCTCCGAGATGTCATCAACTGCTCCCTCAACTCCGCCACTTTCCCGGAAAGCTGGAAACACGCAGAACTCAGCGCCCTTCTGAAAAAACCCACCGCTGACCCCACCGAACTCAAACTACCGCCCCATCTCGCTTCTTCCATTCCCGGCCAAAGTCATCGAGAAAGCTGTCAACAGCCAGCTCGCCACCTTCCTCGAAGCCAACAAATCCCTCGACCCCTCACAGTCCGGCTTCCGAGCCAAACACAGCACCGAGACCGCACTTATCGCAGCAACAGACGACATTCGAACTCTACTGGACAATGGAGACACAGTCGCCCTCATCCTCCTTGACCTCTCCGCTGCCTTCAACACAGTCTGTCATAGCACCCTTCTACTTTGCCTCAGAAACGTCGGAATCCAAGGAAAAGCACTGGAATGGATCACCTCGTTCCTCACCGGAAGAACCCAGAGAGTCCGCCTCCCACCATTCAAGTCGGAGGCCTCTGATGTCATCTGCGGCGTGCCACAAGGATCGTCACTCAGCCCCACCCTCTTCAACGTATACATGAGCCCCCTTGCCGCCATCGCTCGCCAACGCAATCTCAACATCATCTCCTACGCTGACGACAGTCAACTGATCCTCTCACTCACCAAAGACCCTAACACCGCCAAAACCAACTTACACGAAGGAATGAAAGAAGTAGCCGAATGGATGAAGCACAGCCGTCTGAAACTGAAATCAGACAAAACAGAAGTCCTCATCTTAGGCACCTCCCCCTCCGCCTGGGATGACTCTTGGTGGCCAGAGGCCCTTGGAAAAGCACCCATCCCGACGGACCACGCAGGGAACCTGGGCGTCATCCTGGACTCCTCACTCTCGATGACCAGACAAGTCAACGCCGTTTCATCATCTTGCTACAACATCCTTCGCATGCTCAAAAAAACATTTCGCTGGATCCCCACCGAAACTAGAAAAACGGTCACCCACGCACTGGTCACGAGCCGCCTGGACTACGGAAACACCCTATACGCCGGTACCAACGCAAAACTCCAGAAAAAACTCCAACGCATCCAGAACGCTTCAGCCAGGCTCATACTAGACATCCCGCGTAAAGACCACATCTCTGGTCACCTGAAAAACCTCCACTGGCTCCCCGTAAATAAGAGGATCACTTTCCGCCTCCTAACCCACGCACACAAAGCACTTTACGAACTTGGACCCGAATGCCTCAACACACGACTGTCCTTCTACACCCCCTCCCGTCAGCTGCGATCCTCCAACCAAGCCCTTGCCACTGTACCTCGCATCAACAAAACCACCATGGGAGGTAGATCCTTCTCCTACCTGGCAGCTAAAACCTGGAACTCACTTCCCACTCACCTTCGCCTTACTCAGAACCACCTAGCATTCAGAAAGCAACTTAAAACTTGGATATTCGACAAGTAATCCCCCACCCTACCTCAAGCGCCTTGAGACCCTATGGGTATGTAGCGCGCTATATAAATCTCTTGACTTGACTTGACTTGACCCACTTGAAGTAGGTGGTAAAATGCAAATGTTTTGGGCCCGCATTTTGGTTGCAAAACATGCTTATAAACTTTGGCAATTTGGTATTAGGAAGGGACACGGTAAACACTCTCCTTCCTTTTTGGGTCTCGCGCCTTGCGTTGCAGTGCGAAGCACTACCTGCTCAGCGCAAGACATTAAGTAGGTAAAAATGGGGTTTCAGAAGCTGACCTAGGATGGCACACGCACAAGCGTGTGCTTTTCTTTTTGTGGCACGCTATTGGGCTTTGCATGCGTGTTTTTTACCAAGAGAGCATGCAATAGGCCAAAGGCTGGCGCATTGCTCCGCTCATGGCCTATTGGTGTCTATTACGCGCACTCGCTGTCATGTGGTTTCAATTATCATGCCCAGACACGGGCACGATAATTGAAACCACATGGCTCGCGGTGGCGCGCGTGCGCACGCTACTCGCGGGCTTGTTTTTTTCTTTTTTTTTTATGGATCCTTTTCTCAGGGAAGCAACTAAATTAAAGAAGCTGTGCTTTGTTCGGCGCCACTTTCACACCTCCCAGGATAGCGATGTTTATAAAACAAAGTCTACCTATTTTTATGTGGTTGGCAGACAGTGAAATCGTTAAGCTTTACAGCAGACACCATTCCTAGCATTTACATTGTCACCCATGGAGGTTGCTTTGCTCAGCACCTGGCTTCCTTCCAGAATCGATTTAGAAAAGGGGGCGGTGATGAACAGAGTGTCTGAGTTAAACAGACCACTCTTACCCAGTCCAAAGATCAGGGCTTGATCCATCACCGTTATTTATCTCACTGCCCCATCCCAGCTCAGAACCTGGCTATATGCAAATCAGTCTGTCCCTGGCCCAGTGCATCATGGGAACAGGGCAGACTAAACTACCAAGCCAATTCTTCACCAGAAAGGAGACAAGCTACCGGGGACCGGTTTCTGGCATTTCAGCCTTCTTCGGCCCGGCTTGCTTGAATCCTGATGGAGCAGTGAGAAAGGGACTCATGTCTGAGTATACCCTGCCACACCTATAGTGGCCAAAAACAATTTAGAAAAGGGGGTGGTGATGAACAGAGTGTCTGAGTTAAATAGACCACTCTTACCCAGTCCAAAGATCAGGGCTTGATCCATCACCGTTATTTATCTCACTGCCCCATCCCAGCTCAGAACCTGGCTATATGCAAATCAGTCTGTCCCTGGCCCAGTGCATCATGGGAACAGGGCAGACTAAACTACCAAGCCAATTCTTCACCAGAAAGGAGACAAGCTACCGGGGACCGGTTTCTGGCATTTCAGCCTTCTTCGGCCCGGCTTGCTTGAATCCTGATGGAGCAGTGAGAAAGGGACTCATGTCTGAGTATACCCTGCCACACCTATAGTGGCCAAAAACGATTTAGAAAAGGGGGTGGTGATGAACAGAGTGTCTGAGTTAAACAGACCACTCTTACCCAGTCCAAAGATCAGGGCTTGATCCATCACCGTTATTTATCTCACTGCCCCATCCCAGCTCAGAACCTGGCTATATGCAAATCAGTCTGTCCCTGGTGTTGGATCTAGCCCTGATCTCTTGACTGGGTGAGAGTATTCTGTTTAATTCAGAGACTCTGTCCCTCACCACCCCTTGTTGTGCTAAAAAACGGTGTTGGATCTAGCCCTGATCTCTTGACTGGGTGAGAGTATTCTGTTTAATTCAGAGACTCTGTCCCTCACCACCCCTTGTTGTAAATATTTTTGTCCACCCTAAGCGTGGAAGGGCATACTCAGATGTGAGTCCCTTGCTCATTGCACCATCAGGATTCAAGCAAGCCGGGCCGAAGACGGCTGAAATGCCAGAAACCGGTCCCCGGTAGCTTGTTTCCTTCCCAGTGTAAGAATTGGCTTTTGTAGTTTGGTTTGCCCTGTTCCCATCATGCACTGGGACAGGAACAGACTAATTTGCATACAGCCAGGTTCTGAAACTGGGATGGTGCAGTGAGCTAAAAAACGGTGTTGGATCTAGCCCTGATCTCTTGACTGGGTGAGAGTATTCTGTTTAATTCAGAGACTCTGTCCCTCACCACCACTTGTTGTAAATATTTGTGTCCACCCTAAGCGTGGAAGGGCATACTCAGATGTGAGTCCCTTGCTCATTGCACCATCAGGATTCAAGCAAGCCGGGCCGAAGACGGCTGAAATGCCAGAAACCGGTCCCCGGTAGCTTGTTTCCTTCCCAGTGTAAGAATTGGCTTTTGTAGTTTGGTTTGCCCTGTTCCCATCATGCACTGGGACAGGAACAGACTAATTTGCATACAGCCAGGTTCTGAAACTGGGATGGTGCAGTGAGCTAAAAAACGGTGTTGGATCTAGCCCTGATCTCTTGACTGGGTGAGAGTATTCTGTTTAATTCAGAGACTCTGTCCCTCACCACCCCTTGTTGTAAATATTTTTGTCCACCCTAAGCGTGGAAGGGCATACTCAGATGTGAGTCCCTTGCTCATTGCACCATCAGGATTCAAGCAAGCCGGGCCGAAGACGGCTGAAATGCCAGAAACCGGTCCCCGGTAGCTTGTTTCCTTCCCAGTGTAAGAATTGGCTTTTGTAGTTTGGTTTGCCCTGTTCCCATCATGCACTGGGACAGGAACAGACTAATTTGCATACAGCCAGGTTCTGAAACTGGGATGGTGCAGTGAGCTAAAAAACGGTGTTGGATCTAGCCCTGATCTCTTGACTGGGTGAGAGTATTCTGTTTAATTCAGAGACTCTGTCCCTCACCACCCCTTGTTGTAAATATTTTTGTCCACCCTAAGCGTGGAAGGGCATACTCAGATGTGAGTCCCTTGCTCATTGCACCATCAGGATTCAAGCAAGCCGGGCCGAAGACGGCTGAAATGCCAGAAACCGGTCCCCGGTAGCTTGTTTCCTTCCCAGTGTAAGAATTGGCTTTTGTAGTTTGGTTTGCCATGTTCCCATCATGCACTGGGACAGGAACAGACTAATTTGCATACAGCCAGGTTCTGATACTGGGATGGTGCAGTGAGCTAAAAAACTGTGTTGGATCTAGCCCTGATCTCTTGACTGGGTGAGAGTATTCTGTTTAATTCAGAGACTCTGTCCCTCACCACCCCTTGTTGTAAATATTCCTTCCAGAATCAGCTGTAGCAGATACCCAGACTGTGTCCGATTCTTCAGAAGGCAGATCTACTCTTTAAGTAAAGTCAACAGCAAGGGCGTTTCAAAATCTGCAGGAAGAAAACAGCAACCACAACAGGAACCACATTTCAGTGTTTCCAAGACATGTTCTAAGTGAATGAAAGTAACCTTGAGGACAGCAATGGGACTAGTGCTGATGACAGTTAAAATAGCGCTTATGACACCAACAGGACTAGTCTTCCTGACAAAATGAGAATAGCACTGATGATAACAATGGGTCTAGTGCCCAAGCCAACAATGAGAATAGCACTGATGATAACAATGGGACTAGTGCCCATGACAACAATGAGAATAGCACTGATAATCATGGGACCAGTGCCCATAACATCAATGAGAATAGTGCTGATTATACCAATGTGACTAGTGCTGATACCAACTATGAGAATAACGCTGATGATAGCAATGGAACTAGTACCGATGCCAACAACGAGAATAGCACTGATAACCATGGGACCAGTGCCCATGACAACAATGAGAATAGCGCTGATGATACCAATGGGACTAGTGCTCCTGACAACAATGAGAATAGCACTGAGGTTAACAATGCGGCTAGTGCCCAGGACAACAATGAGAATAGCACTGATGAAAACAATGGGACTAGTGCTGATGCCGACAATGAGAATAGCACTTATGATAACAATGGGACTAGTGCTGAGTGCTACAATGAGTATAGCACTGATGATCACAATGGAACTAGTGCCGATGCCAACAATGAGAATAGCACTGATGAAAACAATGGGACTAGTGCTGATGCCAACAATGAGAATAGCACTTATGATAACAATGGGACTAGTGCTGAATGCTACAATGAGAATAGCACTGATGATAACAATGGAACTAGTGCTGATGCCAAAAATGAGGATAGCACTGATGATAACAATGGGACTGGTGCTGATGCCGACAATGAAAATGGCACTGATGATAACAATGGGACTAGTGCTCCTGACAACAAACAGAATTGCACTGATGATAACAATGGGACTAGTGCCGATGCCAACAATGAGAATAGCACTGATAACCATGGGACTAGTGCCCATAACGACAATGAGAATAGCGCTGATGATAACAATGGGACTAGTTCAGCTGCCAACAATGAGACTAGTGCCCATGACAACAATGAGAATAGCACTGATAACCATGGGACTAGTGCCCATGACAACAATGAGAATATCCCTGATGATAACAATGGAACTAGCGCCAATGCCAACAAAGAGAATAGAACTGGTGATAGCAATGGGACTATTGCTCATGACAGCAATGAGAATAGCACTGATAACCATGGTACTAGTGCCCATGACAACAATGAGAATATCCCTGATGATAACAACGGGACTGTTGGTGATGATAACAATGAAAATAGCTCAGATGATAACAATGGGACTAGTGCTCATGAGAATAGCACTGATGATAACAATGATTATAGCTCTGATGATAACAGTGGGACTAGTGCTAATGAGAACAGTGAGAATAGCGCTGATGACAACAATGAAACTAGTGCTGATGACAACACTAATGACGACAACGAAAACAGCGCAGATGACCGCGAGACTAGTGCCGATGACAACAATAAGAATAGCGCTGATGATAACAGGACTAGTGCAGATGGCCAAACTGCATGAGTAAGAGACTGTTACTCAGGGTCCGCACTGTTCATTCATAGGAGACACTGTCCTAGACTCGCATGCCTCTCATCAGTGTGCACACTGGTCTTTATCCATATTCCTCCAATATATTCTAGCACATTATTTCAGGTTAATATGTTCCTTGTGAGGCCTCCTGACTCCTGCCATTGGGATTTAAGTTCTGCCACTATGTTGATTATAATTCCAGTGCTGGAGCATTGTACTTTTGGTAACACAAAGCCATCTCGTGCTTTACATGTACTTGTTTGTTTCTGTGAGTAACTTTAAAAGAGCCAGTATGCGCTGTAGAAAGGGTTTTTCGGTAACAGCAAGCATTTGCAATGCAATAGATCTAGCACTAGGAAGCTGGCAAGACCTGTCACACCACCACACTGGTTAGAGCTATCAAGAAAAGACAAACAGTACAGTGCTCTCTTCATAGTGCACAAAGCAAAAAACGGACTCCATAACCAGCTCGTACATGAGTTCTCGTCCAAACAAGCAAGTGTTAAGAAAAGAAACACAAGAGCTGTAACTCCAATGCACACAGAGAACTAGCTTAAACATAACCCATATGCAGAACGGCCACTACAATAACATAACTATACGCGTGCAAGAGCTGCCACTATACTCAAATTCAAGAGCTATTAACCCATGGCACATTCAAGAGCTGCCACCACAATTCAGAGGAAAAAAGTGTTTCCACTATTCAAGCCACCTGGTCAAAATCCATCACTGGCAAATACGCTAAAAATAGTTGCCAAACTGCCACCACAAGGAGTGACAGAACTATTAGCACCAAGAAACATAGTCACATGATCTCAACGGAATAGTATATAGCAATACTGCCATACACAGGCAGTGGCTTTCAACAGAGCAAGCACACATAAAGATCTCATGTCATACAAAGCAAATTATTAACTAAATACAACAAAAAAGCAGCTGTTGTCAGCGCAGCACCAGCCATGCGGCAACGTGACGTGTGACAGCTCCACCGCTCCGGGCTTTGTAGCCTGCATTGTTGCACATTGCAATCAGGGACAAGTATTTTTAATGAAAAATAAATGGCCCCTGCGCGCGCTGCTGTTTAAAACAAGCCCAGCAGTGGTGCATGCGTGCACAGTCTGCTCTTTTTGGAAGCACATACTCATGCTTGTGGCGCCCCCCCTGCTAGCTCCGCAAAGGTGAATGCCGCCACGAGCACAAGCATGTACTTCCAAACAGAGCAGAGCGACAGCTAAAGGTCCTCCTATGTAGCGCATGCGTGCTGGGTAGGTGAGACCTAAAAAGGGTTGCTAGTATAAAACACACAGTAACCCAAGGTGCCTCTGCAAAAACAAAAGAAGCATTTCCAATGCATTAGGTCTCGCATTTGCGAGAGTTTAAGCTATTGGCATTGTAAATGACAATTCCTTTTATTTATCTGTTTTGATAATAAACCCATAAATAAAAGGCATTTCCATTTACAATGCCAATAGCTCAAACTCTTGTAAATGCGAGATCTGTTTCATGTCAAAGAAGCGGCCGTCCTTGTCCAGACCTGCTTGAAAAGTTAAAGCGCGCATGGCGCACTGAATGCTGCAGGAAAGCAGGTTGGACTGCAGTAGGAGAAACTCATTAAAGAAAATAGTGCTTACAGACTAAACAAGACGTCTTGTGTAACAACAGACGTAAACGGGCCAGTCCTCATCAGAGGTTACAAATGAAGACAAGCCGGTACTAAGGAGGGACTAACAAGACTATAAACGAATCAGAACCCAGCATTTACGAAGTACAATGACACAAGCCACTGAAAAATATGGGTGGAGAGTGGGCGGGAGTTCAAGTCTATACTCCAATACAGCATGGCTCGCAGAGCAGCATACACGCTGCCCAGGCTCGACCTAAAAAATATATAAATGGTATTCTTGACGAAACTCAAATATATGTACCACAGACACACCCGTGACCATGCTCTGCCTCAATCCTTCCTTGCTGTGATTTGCTAAAAAAAAGAAAAAAACACAGCCAGCCATAATGCAATATTTGCACTCTAGCGCTCCAATAGACAATTACTGTAGGCGGGGAGTCAAAACATCTAACCTTACAAAAAAATGTAACCATATATCTCAAATACGCATTCTCAGAACACCCATTTCTAGGGTTCCCATTTCTAGGATTCAACCTCTTATCTATTGTGGCCTTGATGTATTATTCCATATCGCTGACTTTGACTTTATGCGTGTTTTTGAACATGTACAGTGCTTTGCTACTTTTTAACTAGGTTTGCAATGTAGAAATACTACATACATAAAGCGTGTTTCTTATTTGCGAGTAGATTTTTCATTGGAGATCATCCTTTTTATCAGCAGATTTTTTTTTATATCTAATAACTTGAATTTCATGATTTCCAATTTCAAGGCTGGATTCCACCTCATGCATGTTTCTTTCACCACCCTACACCTTCTGTCCCATCCTATCTTGCAGATTCTTTTTAGTCCTGCTTTCTCCCTTTCTCTAATTATCCTGGCTTGCACTTTCTTCTTCTTTCCCCTTTATTATCCCTGTTTTTTGCACTGAGTCAAAGTCTGATGATGATGAGTAAATCTTAAAGCCCACCACCTTCACTCAGTGGTACAAATAAAGCACTGCTGAGATTACCACTCAACTCGTTAAAACTTCAACTCTAAGCTCAAACCACAAAGGAGGGTATAGTTTGACCCTTAATGTCAGTCTAAATTTATGAACATTCTCTGTTTGTAAGTAAAGCCTATGGTCAGTTTATCAAGAACTTACTGTGGGATTAAAGCCAACCCATTGCTAACTATTGGTTGGCTATATTGTCATTCTCATTTGCTGCTTATTCAATTACTTGCCCATCATGTGCTTGTCCTTTCACTGGAGGGTTGCCTCTTTACTTGTGTTCTTCCAGTGCACACTTTTAGGAACCAATTTTTTCATTTTTGCTTAAGCGCTCCTTGGGAGTGCATGTGTTTTACAGCTATCTGTCTCCTGTGCTTCTCTCAACCCTGTGCTCCATGTTGCTCTCTCAGCCCGTCGTGCTGCATGTTGCTCTCACCCATGTGCTTCTCCCTTCCCTGTGGTGTTCTCCCCTTGTGTTCTTCGACACCCACCCTCCTTGTTCTTCTCTTGAATGCTTTTTTCCCTTACTCCCTCAACCCACACCTCTGTAGTCCAAACTTTGCTTCCAAGTCCAATTTTGTTTGTAATTTTCTTTTTCGAGTGCCAGGAAGAACATTGCTGTCGACCCTTCTGCCGACCCTTCTGCCTTAGAAATATATCCTTTTTTGTGCAATTTATGTTCATATTTGTTTATTTAATAATCAACTCGGATCAGTAAATAAAGATAAATGGTGCCCGTGTGCATATGTCCTAATGCATGCATGCCTATAGACGATCACATGGCTGCATTATTTATCTTTCTTTTTCTTTCTTTTTTTCATGCTGCACAGCGTAGGCAGTACGGCACGTGGTGTACAGCCAATAGCTGAAAGGGGCTGATCAAAAAATCCAGTGGTTGAAAAGGGCAGATCCGAAGCTCACTCTATGCATATTTTATGTTTGACTGTTACACTGTCCAAACGTATAGCCAAAGAGAGGAGTCAAGAGATAATTTAACAAAATGTATTGGGGCAGATTTATGTCGGACTTGCGCCACGTTTACGCCACCGTTGCGTGACGCAACGGCGCGGAAATGTGGCGCATCCCTGCGACCTATTTACAACTTGACGCATCTAGGCAGATGCGTCACGTTGTAAAGCCTAGCGCCACATGGAACCTGCGTCAGGTTTCATGTGGGCGTTCTGTCGCAGGGTGGGCGTTCCCTCGTAGGAAAGCCCCGTAAAACTGACGCAGTGAAATCTACAAGATTTCACTGAGTCAGTTTTACGACGCTGCTGCGTCAAATCCTTACACCTGCTTGAAGCAGGCGTAAGGAGTGACGCACCACGTTATGTATGGGTGGCCTCTGTACATTGCAGGAGTTGCGTCGCACTTGCAACGCTACTCCAGCAATGCGCCGCCCGTACACCACAAGATGCGTCTCGCATCTGCCCTTACTTGCACCATGGTGCCGCAAGGAGGGAATTGCGTGACGCATCAGTTCTGGCGCATCCCTGCTGATTTGCAGAGATGCGCCAGGACTCATAAATCTCCCCCATAGTATCTAAACTCTGCAAGTTTGCATCAAATACCACCAGGCATGCCCTGACCTGAAACCCTCGAGGGTGAAGGAAAAGAGGAAGGCCAAGAAACACGTGGTGCTGAGGCCTCAAGGTTGACTGGAAGGAGATGGGATACACTTTGAGTCAGATTGAAAGAAAAGCCCAGTGCGGAGATGGCTGGAGTGTCCTGGTTGATGCCCTATATCCCAGGAGGAGTGGTAGGCGTAAGTAAGCAAGCAAGTATAGTGTGTGGGGAAAAAGGGAGCTAGTGCCATACATAGCAGATGCACTAGAAAAGAGAGACTCCTGTGAAGAGGGGTAATTTGTTTTTTATTGAAAACCTGAAGTGGATGCATGTTTATACATACTGAAGTATAACAATAAAACACAGCTACTAAATCAGCAAAATCTAATAACATTCTGACTTTCAAAGACTAGTTAACACATTGGTTAAATTACCAGAGGTACAACTGAAAAACAGTACTTTGAGCTTGCAGTAATATTAGGGTAGCACTTGTTTCCCCTGGCTACTAGTAAATGACACCAATGCGTGTACCTTTCTCTGAGCCTTTATAGGTGATGCAACCCATTCCTGTTCCTTTTTTACCTCCTACTCCTCTCACTTCTACATTCACTTTCAGGTTTAAATCCCAAGTTGGGACAGGAATCTCACTATCAAGATAAACTACCCAGATTTCAAATACCTTAGCTGCTCAGTACGCTCAGAGCACCTCAAATGTAACCTTGATTTAAAAATAATAGAATAACTAATTATATGTGTTTGAAAAGGGCATGCCTTCGCCCCTAGTACATGGCTGAAATTCCAGTTTCATGTGGATACGTTACTTTTTTTCAGTCCTAATTACAAATTAAACCATTTACAAATCACTTCAGATGCAATATTACAACCAATTGTAAGATTTCATTTAGAAGGATCTATGTAATTTGTTAGCACTTTCATCTGAGCCAATACACTTTGTTTTGTTAAAATATAAAACTTTGTTGACAAATTGCAGTGGTGTCCTCCATTGCTGTGCCACTTTAGTAAACCACCGAGGAACTAATACTGATACTGTAAATGTATGCTTGCTTTGCCATGGTAAGAAAGGTCATTGTCTGGGTATCTGGCCACAGAGCTTCTGGTTACAGGTTAATAAGCAATCGCCCCCTTTCACTCAGTGCAGAAAAGCCTACTTTGGACAAATCTTGTTGTACCAGTAGGTACAAAAGGTTTGGGGAGGTGGCCTTTGAAAGAGTATGTGCAGACTAACCCATTAAAGGTGAACATAGCTCACTTTCCCAAAGGAAAAGCCACCACTATGTAGCATGGTCCTCTCCATTGATAAAATGTATCAAACAAAGCGCTCTCTCCCTCTCTTGCCTACATGCACTCTCGTATGCCCCAAAATGCCATTCTCGCTTTATTATGTTTGATAGGCAGTGTACTAAATGCTACAGGTAAAGTGCCATTTTTCCTGCAGAGTCAAAGTGCTGCTACCACCTTATTAATCATGGCATAGCCTGGCTTGAGTGGGTAATACTCTGCTATACTTTGTATATGTACCCACCTGTAAACTCTTTTTTTCTGTACATCTTCTTCTCCTCATCATAGATGCTAGACTTGCCTAGAGAGCAATCTCTTTTCCTTATCCACTGCTAAACAGTAGTTCTATCAACCACTTTCCTTCGATTCCCAACACAATCCAGTCTTCATCAAACTATTCAAAAATAGCTTTTCATTTCTAATGTGTAAACTTTGGTGAGTTTCCAACAATGTGTAATGTGTAATAAATAAATGAATAAATGAAATAATAAGTGCCTGTACCCAGCACTTAGCTGAGGAAGCAGTGTGCTAGTGGAGGAGCAGGCTTCAGGTTGAGAACTAGTGCATGTATGACACCATTCACCCGTAAGAATGATGGATTTAACCCAGATCTCTTGACTGGGGGAGAATGCTTTGATTTGTTCTGCATTCTGTCCATCAATTGTGTGACTTTTGCTTTCTTGCCCTAAGTGCGCCGGGTATGCCCAGACGTGGGCCCCTGGCTCACTATGCCACTGGATTCAAGCTATACTGGCTGATGAGGGGTGAAACCCCGAAGCCGGTACTAGGATACTTGCTTCCAGTCCAGGGAGGACCTGGTCTGGCAGTTCGGGCTGGACTGTTCCCATGAGGCACAGAGTCAAGACTGATTTGCATATGACCAGGTCTAAACTGTGGTGGCATGGTGAGCAAAAGAATGATGGATTTAACCTAGATCTCTTAACTGGGGGAGAAGGCTTTGATTTGTTCTGCATTCTGTTCATCAATTGTGTGTCTTTTGCTTTCTCCCCCCTCACCTGAAGCCTCGGACCATCGCTGCCAGCCCATCCGCTGTTCAATCAGCATGGTTGGTGAGCTGCCTACTACACCAGCCAGGAGAAATAGTATTACTTTAATTTCTATTACTTTTCATAGACATAGAAGAAGGGCTGTCAATACTCCGAAATAGTGAAGTACTACTTTTAGCAGAAGGGTTGTAAAGAAGTAATTTTGCATTGTGAAAAGTGCTGTCCTGAGGGTGCAGTTCAAGGCAAAAAATCTAGGAATACCATCACTTTATTCGTTTTCCTTCTATATTTATTTTTTATTTTAGGAGTTTTATATAGCGCTAGCTGGGCCCGAGGGTATCAGAGGGCTTTACAGCAAGTACAGTTAAGTGCAGATATACAATACAGAAATTATGATAGACCCTGCAGGGTCGAGTCTGGTACCGATCAGATACGAGAGCGAATGAGCATGGGGAGGGTCTATATCTATGCGAATTTGAAATTGAAGGAGTACTAACCTGCTGTACCTAGTGCTCCTGGCGTGACCTGGGCAAATAGGTGAAATATGAGTCCCAGTCCCCTGAAATGCAGGTGAAATCCACCGGCAACTCCTGGTCTTTTGCTAGATTCACCCAGAAATCCCTTGAGCAACCAAGATACTAAAACACAATAAAATTCTGCTGTGTAAATGTGTAATTTTATTTACACCACTCTACACTAATCATCTTTTTGCTCTGAGTTTCATACCCATCATATTTTGGAAACCAGTGAGGCAGTTTCATTTTAAGATTTAATTTGAAATTCTTCTACTTGATGTGCTTTGCGTATTTCTGCCTTACCATATCTGAACAGACTTTCATATTCTGATGTGTGCAGCAAAGACACTGGAAGAATCCAACTGCTTGCTGACTTTAGTTCTTGCTTATGGAGTGGGGAGGGGAGGTGTTGGCGTCCATATCAAACGTGAGCACCTTCCCTGTTTACGTGAACTTGGTCTCTTCTGGAAGCTCAGTTAGTTATCCAGAACAATCTAATTTCCTCTCCTGAACAATCGAGGAAAGTGACCTAACTTTCCAACTTTGAAAAGGAGTCCACAGATTCGCAATATTTGTCACTTTTGTTTTAGCAACGCTTCCTGTGGACCGGATTATAATTACAGAGATCTGGCAAACAGTATGTGTATGTGTTTTTTAAAAAAAAATGTATTCAGGGTTTCCATTAATTTACAGGGAGTAGGAAAGTTCATTTTTTGTCACAAGAATAATATGGTGCTTTGTCGCCTTAGTTATCCTGATTACACTTCATTATGCTTAGATAAGTGACATAGGCTAGTGTCCCCTTTCCCTTTACGTCTACATCACTTTGCTTGCTGACATTCTTGAGTCACCACTGATTGAGTACGGCAGGTACCAAAATATTCATTGCTCTCTCTGAAAAACCAGTACTGACGGAAAAGGGTTAGTCTGGCATGACGTGAGCTGGCGTGGCTGCTACGGAGACTCATCCAGTGTTCCCACAAACCAATATTTCATAGTGGTCCACTTGTGTGAAGCCACAACTCTCGTTTTCAGCCATGTCCTGGTTTTTAACCCACCTCCACGTGCTCCGACCCGGGCGCTCGTACTTGAAATGGGAAGATCAAAACTACATTCCTGGAATCCGGAGTGATGTGGCTAGGGTGACCCCCATATTCGCCAGCATGTGTGCAATAATAGCACATGGACTGTGCGATTCTATGTAAATATCCCTTTTGTTGGTCGGAGGCAGTGAAATTTACTTGTCACGCTGGGTGCTACCGGAAGTGGGACCCCTGGTGTCCAGACGGGCCAGGCTCGAGGGTCACCAACAAGAAGAATGAATCTTATCGAGTCAAACACAGGCTTAACTGTGGGCACAGAGGCGCTTAGAAGGCAAGCTGTGTGGGAGGGAAAGACTTTTAACTCACTCTTCAGATCTCTTTACGTTTGACCTAGATTTTGCTGAGACAACATCTATTCAAACTGATGAGATGAAAAGTGAGCGATTAAGAGTAAGTAAGATGCATAAAAGGGTGAATGAGAGAAAAAGGAGAAGACCACAAAGAAAAAAAAAAGAACGAGCGAGAACCTGACAAGAATTAAGAGGGAAAGGAAAGTCTCAACCTAACTTTTGATGCCTGTACTGCAACTGTTACCTTCCTTTCCCTCAAATTGTTAAGCGCTCTGATATCCTTCAGGATCATGTCTGCACTATATAAAACTTTATAAATAAATAAATCAACTTAACTCTTGAACCTGGTGGGAGTACCCAGCCACTAGTGGAGGGCTCTTGACCCCTGGTGGGGGCCCCCTTGGACCAGGTAAGGGCACACAAAGACTTGGGGGTTCTTGACTACTAAGCACCCTTAAAATAGCTGCGCACAAAGATGTGTGTGTGTCATAGTCTGTGAGATGTGGTAAATTAGAATTTCCCTATGATCCCTACAGTGCCCCCCACCCACCCCTAAATAAAAATGTCGCAGTTACTGGGCATTGGGAGATAGATTGGTAGATGTAGGGGGTCCCAGAAGGGATGAGGAACATAGTCTAAAAATTAAACAAAACTATTTTCATGCAGGGCTCGCTGCAGTTGTAGAATTACTAGTCCCCCCCCCCCGTCTCCACAGTTATGTTTTATACTATTAATTACATCTGTACAGTTTGTTCTTTTCGTTAGACATTCTAACTTCCCTCTTTTACAATTTGTGGTGTAGGGAGATGAAACAATTTGCCCACAATCGTACAATTCACATGTAAAAACAAAAGTAAATAAATACACATTTGCAAAGTATGTCTGTATGGCTGAGATTATATCAGTCATTGAGCACATTACACACCCCTCTGCCATCCCCCTTTATAGAACCACAAATCCATGGTTTTTAAATTTTGTTTATTCAAATTTTCATAAACAAAAGACAACATAGCATTGTTACACATTTGTTACAAGGAAAACCATATCTCCATAAGGTGTACAGTGTGGGGAAAGGCAAGTCCTAAGCAGAACAAGGGAGTATCATGCAGCTTCGTCATTGGAGAAGAGAGCTTAGACAGCCCATCTCTCCCTTCCTTCTCACACCGTCATCTCTCTTAGAGTGATGCATGCGCAGTGTGGAATTTTAGTTTGCGAGCTAAACATCATCTGCGCCAGCTTGTCACCCACGTACAACGTGCACGACCGCCATTTTAGGTATCATGGTCTCCCTGTCCACGATCGGCCGCCAGCGCGCTCCTCTGACCCTGCAAGCATCCTCCGCGCACCCTGGCTCCCCCTCCTTCCCCCACATAAGCATAACCCTTCTCCTCCTGCATGACCCTGTCCTTGGGAGTCACACCCGCGCCTGACCAACACCTCCTCCCCTTCTATGAATACCCCTCTGTTGATAAACCATCCCTCCACGCTTGATTGTCCCCGCGGCATGAATACCACTCCTTTGATGACCCCTTCCCCCGAGCCCGGCTGTCCACACAGGTCCGAGGCCATCGCCTAAGCCGGGAGATACCATTTACTGCCCCTTATTGTAGGAAGTCACTCCTCTTCAAAAGACCCACTATTGATCAGGGCCTCCCCACCCCCTGGGATATGATCAGGCGCACACATCCTAAGACTCAGCGGAACACTCAGCTGCGTGATGACCCCCTCCTCTTATCAGCAGGTTGAGGACCTCTATTGTGGAGGTATAGGGGGGTGGGATTGACACGAGGATTACGGGGATGTCTTTTTCCTTACTTCACAATGTCTTGATTATAATAAAGAAAGGTCACATGCCATAAACCAGTGTATAAGAGGCCAGGCCTCAGAGAGGCTGTTAGAGCACCTCGAGACGATACCTTGTTGTCTGATCTGATGTGTTCTGCTCCGTCGGAATAAAACTTCTGTTTCCTGCCTTCTGGTCTCCGGCGCCTGCCTCATTGCTTGGTAATTTGAATGGTACAAAGGCGGTTAGCGCCGGGCAAATCTTGAAAAAGGTCATCGCCTTACCCTTTTTCCACAATTGGCGTCCCAAAGCGTGGGGCCCATCAGCGACACGTGGATCCATTGGGAGAGGTCCCGACGACAGAGTGAACGACTGCAACGATCGGGAGAGCTCGTGTCCGATAGACCCTCGTCTGACAGCCGATCATCCGACCTTCACTAGTTCCAAACAGACCTCTCTCGAGTGATCTACGGTCCTGACTGGGAACCATCAGGAGTGCCACGAACATCACGAAGAATAGAGGACGATCGGGCGCTGGATTCGGAAGACCGGAAACCGTCCATGCGGTCCGGGTAAGGTCGTGTAAACACGACAAATTAAGAAATGATTGTTTGATTTGGATAATACTAGTATTACGCTTTTGTTGAGTCTTCTGGAGATTCACCGTCTGCAAACGGAGAAACAACAGGCTCTCTCTTTGCAAACAGTGAAGGATAGGTAACGCAGACTTTTGTCCCCATTGTAATCCGTCGTGCCTATCTTCCTCCCCCACTGTTTTCCCGAACTACCGTTCGTGGATTGTTGTCTGGAGATTCTCTGTCTGCAAACAGGGAAGAACAAGGTCTCTCTTTGCAGGTAGAGAAAGAGTGGGTAACGCAAACCTTTAACACGTCGTACCCACTTATTCTCCCCACTGATTGTTTGATTGACCGAACACTGATTGTTCGGTATTGGTTCTTTTGAGGTATTCACCGCCGGCAAACAACGGAGAATAGAAATATTCTGTCTAGTCTTTGCCCGCCGTGATAAGATAGGTAGTGCAGACCTTTGTCCCCGTTGTAACCCGTCATGCCTATCTTCTCCCCACTGATTGGTAGCCTGTTCAGCCCGGACCGCCTATTAGAGATGAACCATCCAGCTCCACTGGAGGGCACCCCTAATAAGGACATGTTCACTAAGCATGGACTAGTCGCTATAGCTTATACTAAGCTATGGCATAAATATACGAAGAAGAACCCTGAAAGTCAGTGGCCACTGATAGGTTCCTTTGATGATCATAAAATAAAAACATTAGAAATAGCGCTCCAGAAAAATAAGACTACGCCCACTATGCTCGATAGTATCGGCATGTGGCGCAAAGAAACGGAACAACGAAGAAAAAGAGAAGAAGCAAAAATAGGGAAAGAATTACGAAAGGCAGCCCACCTAGCCGCTAAGCAACTAGAAGAAGAAATAAAAGAAAGAAAAGAAGCTGCACAAAACCAAGAATCAGGGTCGACAGGTCAATGTCCCGTTAGGACCCCCTCTGCGCTTTACCCTGACTTGCCCTCCAAACAGCGGGCGAACGATGAGTTACTGCTAGGTCCCCCAATCATCTACATGCCCCCTCCATATGCCCCCTGCCAACAGCACCTGCAAGCCCGGAGTGCGAGCGAGAGCAACCTTAGCGCTAGTGCACCAGCCCTCGCGGCCTCCGCACCAGCCTCATTAGCAGCACCAATAAATGACCCCGAGGCTAGCAAGCACCCACCAGCCAGACCAAATAGGTTGAGCAAAGATGAGCGGGATGGGATTGACAAAATAGCAAGACACTAGTAGAACGAAGGGAGAGCGAAGAATACACAATGAACATGTATAACTCGCATGCCGACAGCCACAGACGGCATTTCATTTTGCGATTCAGCTACCACACCCTGAACGCATATGAGGATAGGTATCAAAGCAAGGGCCCCGCTAACCTGACAACGCTATATAGGAAGGTTGATGTTGGAGATGGGACTGAATGTGAGGCGACGGAGCTCTTCAGGCAGATGCTTGAGGTCCTCCGCCACCTCACAGAACAAAAACTAGAAGACAAGGTTACAGTCCCTGAAGCAACCTCAGTAGAAGTAGCCAATACTATGATGCCCATCAGAGAAGCGGCCCCTTACTGGATTCCGCCACGTGGTCTGGGAACAAACGATGATATTAATCACGCAGATGCAAAAGGGAGGGTTGTGTACAATTGGGTTTACCAACCATGGGACCGACAAGATATCCTAACTTTTAGACAAACTCTGCCCGATTTAAGAAAGAACCCGACAGCATTCTTTACCGAATTGGCCACAGCCTTGGGTTCGACGATAATGACTTTAGCGGACATTGATTTGTTTTTCGGGTTATGCCTGCCAGCTGATGTGTGGAAGCAAATCCGGAAGGCTGACCACACGGATCTGTTTGGGCATACCTGGAACCAACTCAGTGAACTAGATAGACAGCGGGAGCCTGGAAGGAAACCAGTAAAGGACATATTAGAGCTCCCAGACAAATTAGTTCAGAAATTAAAGACACTGATCCCAGAGAAAAAGGTAGATTGGTCGATAGTCACGGCCTGTCGTCAGAAACCCCAGGAAGATGTATCCGAATACTTCTCCCGATTCGAGACAGTGTTCTCCGACTACAGTGGCCAAGACATGACCACCGCAACCGGACAACACCTGTTTGTACAAAACTATGTGAAGGGCCTATCACAAGAGGTCTCCCAAAAACTGCAGACGAGTGAGAGTAGTTGGGGGGCCTCCAAACCTGCAGCTATCCTCCAGATGGCTCAGTATTACGAGCACCAGAAAAATGAGAATGACAGGGCGTCTGAGAAAAAGAAGAAAGATTTGAAAGAAAGGGTGATGATAGCCCAGATACAAGGTATAGCGGTCGGGCGGGAACCCCAAAGGGGGAACTACCAATCGACCATCCCCAGAAATCCACCTCCTAAAGATCACACCCCAACAACCCACACTGGACGTAGAGACATTAGCAATGACCAATGTGCCTTCTGCAAAGGATTCGGCCATTGGAAATCCCAGTGTCCGGTTCTGCTAGAGATGAACAGGAATAGGGACCCCAAGGATGTAGCGGGTGGACCGAGAAATAGGGGGCAAGGACGAGGGCACACAAACGACACCGACAATGACAGATCAGGGAGATCGAACACATTTGACCGCCCCCGACAGAACCAGTATCAACTATCCGACGGTGAGAATGCCCCTGATTTTGCATAGGACTGCCAGGGGCAAGGGAGGGATCCAGTCGAGCTCTGTGTTGACCAGCAAGGTCCTTACGTCACTGCTAAGGTCCTGGGTACAGAGTCTCCATTTTTGGTAGACACTGGGGCGACACGTAGTGTGTTATCAAAACGACTGATTCCAAGGGCACCCTTGTCTGGCTCACACATTACATCGATAGGTTTCGATGGGACGCCCTCCACTAACCCCCTGTCCGTGCCTATCACCTTTGACCTAGAAAGTAACACCACTGACACAACGTTTCTGCTCTCCTCCAACTCCCCTGACGCCATTATGGGCATTGACTTACTGAAACATTTTCGAGCTACCATTAGGTGTTCCCCAGATGGAATCAGAGTCATCCTGTACGACAACCCAGACATACCCAAATCCTGCCCTGCACGACACATGTGCTCCATAACTGATGCTGACCTGTCCTTGCTCGATACCCTGCCTCCGTACCTATGGGCCAAAAATGACTCTGATGTGGGACGAATGATGATTGACCCCATTCATATAACTGTAAGACAGGACGCTATGCTCCCGAAACTCCCGCAGTATCGGATATCGCCCGAGGGCGAGAAGGCACTGGTAGCAATCATTCAATCTCTGGTAGATGCAGGAGTGGTTGAAGAAGTGGTTAGCAATGTCTGCAACAGCCCAATCCTACCTATTGTTAAGAAGCAAGGTGTAGGAGATGAGAAGGCGTACCGCTTCATCATCGACCTGCGAGAGATTAACAAAGTGGTTGTACCCCAATACCCCGTAGTCTCAGATATCGCCACCATTCTGACCCTCATCCCGTCCACTGCCACCACCTTCACTGTTATCGACCTCAAGAATGCGTTTTTCTCTATCCCCATCCATCCAGACAGCCGTTATCTCTTCTGCTTCACCTTAAAATCCCGCTTGTACCGATTTTGTAGAGCTCCCCAGGGGTACACTGAAAGTCCCAGTATTTACAGCCAGGCCCTCAAAAGACAGCTGGACGCCGTCCAGCTACCGGATGGAGTGGTGTTGATCCAATATATCGATGATATCCTTTTGGCGGCCGACACCACCCCACTTGCGATCACAGCCACTGTTCAACTCCTACAGTTTCTCGCAGAAAATGGCCATAAAGTTTCCAAAAAGAAATTACAGTTCTGCCAGCCGCAAGTGACATACCTAGGCCATCTCCTGTCCAAAGACGGGAGGAAACTCACACCCGACCGAATCCAAACCATCCTAGACACCCCCGTCCCGAAAACACAAAAGCAAGTCCGCTCTTTGGTTGGCCTTACCTCTTTTTGCAGACAGTGGTTACCTAATTTCAGCCTCCTTGTAAAACCCCTACCTGCCTTGTTGACCAAAGATGCCCCCTTCCCGCTCCCTTGGACCCCTGAGTGTCAAGCATCCTTTAAGGAATTACGGGATGCCCTCTGTTCAGCACCCGTCCTAGGAACCCCGGATTACTCCAAACCCTTCTCCCTCTTCACTCACGAAAGGGAGGGGTGTGCATTGCCTGTCCTGACTCAGTCCATTGGTCCTAAGCAGCGCCCTTGTGCCTACTTCTCCGCCACTCTTGATCCTGTAGCCAGAGCTTTACCTGCCTGCCTTCGAGCAGTAGCTGCCGCTGCTGTCTCTATCCGTCAGAGTGAGGGAATCGTACTTTCAAACTCCCTCACCGTGTTAGTACCCCATGCTGTCGACACCCTTCTGAACCAAACCAAGACTCAACATTTGACTAGCGCACGACTGACTGGGTACGAATTGACGCTACTCGCGCCCCACATCACACTAAAGAGATGCACAACTTTGAATCCTGCCACATTGTTGCCCCTGCCTGAAAATGACCCCGACGTTCCTCCCATACACGACTGTGTGACCCTCACTGACGAACAGACGAGGAGTAGAGTTGACCTCCGAGACACTGCTTTCGCAAACCCCGATGGAGAACTATGGGTAGACGGCTCATGCATCAAGCTCCCAGATGGCACCACTTCAGCTGCCTATGCAGTCACGACAGCCCGGACAGTAGTTGAGACAGCCCGCATCACACAACGATCTGCACAGGCAGCGGAGCTGATAGCCCTCACACGAGCATGCATCATAGCCACAGGGACCACCGCGAACGTATATACAGACAGCCAGTATGCCTTCGGGGTGGTTCACCATTTTGGGCTCCTGTGGAGGGAAAGGGGATTCCTGACGTCCCACGGCACCCCCATCCTTCACGGAGATCTGGTCTCTGCTTTGATTGAAGCGGTTCTCCTCCCCAAATGACTAGCGGTGATCAAATGCCAGGCACACAAGAAGGTGGCAGACTTAGTCGGACAAGGGAATGCACTAGCCAACATCACTGCACGATCCACAGCTGAGAATAGGACGGTGACACGCATGTATGTGACCAGGTCACAAGCAGAGAAATGGACTGGCGCAAGGGAAATGATCAGAGACATCCAGTCGGCCAGCACCCCTCACGAACTGACTAAGTGGGCGGGGGTGGGTTTGAAGGATGATGAGGGCTGCTCGCGAACAAGAGATGCAAACAAGTGGTTGCTGCCTGACTCATACCTGATCCCCATACTGACAATGGCTCATTCCCCCGCACACATAGGATCTGCACCCATGATCGAACTCATTTCCAAAGTCTGGCACAACGACAAAATCCCGACTCAGCCAGATGCCTAGTCCAGCAGTGCCTTATCTGTCTGCAACACAACCCCGGGAAAGGAACTGTGGTACCCCGGGGAGGGTTTGGGACCCCCAATCACCCCTTTGAGGTCCTTCAGATGGACTACATCCAACTAGAGAGATGCCAAAGCTTGAAGTATGTACTAGTCATCGTATGTGCCTTCAGCAAATGGGTAGAGGCCTATCCAACCCGTGACAACACTGCCATGACTACTGCCAAAGTACTACTGAAAGAATTCTTCCCTCGCTATGGCCTTTGTCGAATTTTATGGAGCGACAATGGCCCCCACTTCATAGCTGAGGTTATCCAACTAATCCTAAAGGGGTTGGGGGTGAAACCGAGATTTCACGCAGTCTTCCACCCCCAATCTGCCGGCCTGGTGGAACGCCATAATGCCACACTGAAGTTGAAATTGTCAAAAATAGTGGCAACCACCGGACTTAAATGGCCAGACGCTCTCCCTTTGGCCTTGCTATCGATGCGCTCTACTCCCACCAAACACCATTTGACCCCCTACGAGGTTGTATTCGGGCGACCGATGAACCTCTGGACTGCTCCCAAACCAACCTCCATTCATGACGTCCCGGACGTCCTACTGTCTGATTATTTGTGCAAATTAACTAAGACGTTGTCTGTCATTCATCAACAGGTGCAGCAGGCCATCCCCGATGCTTCCAGGGGCCCCGGCCACGACATGCAACAGGGAGATTTTGTTCTAATACGAAACTTCCAACGGACCAAGAGTCTGGAACCCCGGTGGACGGGCCCCTGGCAAGTGCTGATTACAACACGGACGGCGCTTCGAGTGGAGGGGAAGAGGCACTGGCTGCACGCACATCACTGCCGGAAGGTCTCTGCGAACCTGGCCACGACAGAAAACGTCAACACCCAAGAAGAGCTCCTGAACAAAGACCGACCGACATTAAACTGTTATCCCGATACTGAGGCACTCGAACTTGCAAAATTCTCTGATCCCACTGTGCCATCCAGAGAAGGGTATTTCCTGCGTCGAAAGGAGGGAGCTTCGGCTAAGTAGACCACGGACTAAGTTGAATCTCAGAACGGTGACCTAAACACAACCAAGGGTTACCGGGAGAGAAGCTAAACGAAGTCTGTGGTTCTGCCCGCTACCGAGTCCCTTGAAGATGATGGAAACGCCAGATAAGAAGATGATGGAAGCGCCAGATAAGAAAATGATGGAAGCAACAGGAAATACCCACTATAGAAACCCAAAGACTGACAATTTGCACAAATCAAAGACAATCGCCCTCTTTATTGTCTTCCTCTTCTGCCTCCTCCTCATGACCTCCTTCTGGATCCTGGAGGAAAGCACACCGGCTCATGAGGCATTGCTGCCCACTGCACAACCGACCCCCATGAAAGAGCATCACCTAATCTCCCTGTCGCCTCAGCTCCGAGAAAGGCGCAGGGAATTCTGGAACAATTCCTTCGTGCAACTGTTGCACCAACACAACCTGGCTGCAAATGCTACGAACTGCTGGATCTGCGGGTTGCTCCCGCATGCCACTGGACACTCCATCCCCTTCATCCCTTCTCCTTTCTCAGTTCACTGCTCCTGCCTCGCCTGGTTGATCCTCATGCAAGAGAGCCACAAGGACAACGCCACTTCCAGCCAGACAGTGTCGCACTTCTACTCTGGGTTCTGGCTGAACAAAACCAGAAAGACCTCTGCTCCCCTGTGTCCTGCGCTCACAGGCGCCACCTTCCTTAAAGACATTCCAGCCAAAGAACGTGTCGAGGTACAGGTGCTCCACAATCCAGCTAGGTCCACCTTCTCTCATCTGCGAAAACAAACTACCGCCACTCTGACTGTGGCTCTGTCTGTTGTCAATGTCACAGGTCTCGTGTGTCTTGAAGGCCAGGGAACGCAGCTGGTGGGTCACAGTTCCTGCCGAGTCACCAGAACATTGGACTCAGTTGACCCCCCTTCCTTTGTTGCTTCTCCAAATATGTACTTTGTTTGTGGCACAAAAGCTTACACCTGGCTCCCGAAAAGCTGGAAGGGCACCTGCTACATCGCCTTCGTTATCCCTCTCACGTATGTCGCCCCTGCTAACCATCACCGGCAGAGGCGCGCAAATGACATTGAACAAGCCGACTCCACTGGAGCACAATTCCTGGATGCCGCAAAGGGACTTGTTCCCCTGTGGGGCCCAATGGCAAACAGCTGCGCTATCCGACACCTGACCCAGGCAGTAGAAACGACGATCAACATCACGGCTGGCATCCTCGCTAACAACACGGCTGAGCTTCAAGCGGTCCGCCTTGTGGCCCTTCAAAACCGCCTTGTTCTAGATGTGGTCCTAGCCGATCGAGGAGGAGCATGCCGCATCATCGGATCTAGCTGCTGCACCTACGTGCCAGATACCTCGCCTTCAGTCTACAAAGCAATTGAGCACCTCCACAGACTTTCCTCGGAGGTTCACCAAGAACAAGAAGGATGGGCGCTTGGGAGCTGGTTTTGGGACACTTTGAAGAACTGGGGTTGGAGGTTGTTTTCCTTCGTGCTGATACCTGTTGTGATATTATGTGGGTGTTGTTTAGGTATTCAATGTCTGCCCTCCTTGTGCAGCTTCGTTTCTAACTGTATGTGCCCAAAGACTTTGGACTTCCGAACTGAGAACATGAGTCCCCTCTACGAAGTAGAATTACGTGGCCTCATGGGGATAAATCCGAACTGACAAGTTGGCGAGACATGTTAAAAGGGAGGACTGTGGAATTTTAGTTTGCGAGCTAAACATCATCTGCGCCAGCTTGTCACCCACGTACAACGTGCACGACCGCCATTTTAGGTATCATGGTCTCCCTGTCCACGATCGACCGCCAGCGCGCTCCTCTGACCCTGCAAGCATCCTCCGCGCACCCTGGCTCCCCCTCCCTCCCCCGCATAAGCATAACCCTTCTCCTCCTGCATGACCCTGTCCTTGGGAGTCACACCCGTGCCTGACCAACACCTCCTCCCCTTCTATGAATACCCCTCTGTTGATAAACCATCCCTCCACGCTTGATTGTCCCCGCGGCATGAATACCACTCCTTTGATGACCCATTCCCCCGAGCCCGGCTGTCCACACAGGTCCGAGGCCATCGCCTAAGCCGGGAGATACCATTTACTGCCCCTTATTCTATGAAGTCACTCCTCTTCAAAAGACCCACTATTGATCAGGGCCTCCCCACCCCCTGGGATATGATCAGGCGCACACATCCTAAGACTCGGCGGAACACTCAGCTGCGTGATGACCCCCTCCTCTTATCAGCAGGTTGAGGACCTCTATTGTGGAGGTATAGGGGGGTGGGATTGACACGAGGATTACGGGGATGTCTTTTTCCTTACTTCACAATGTCTTGATTATAATAAAGAAAGGTCACATGCCATAAACCAGTGTATAAGAGGCCAGGCCTCAGAGAGGCTGTTAGAGCACCTCGAGACGATACCTTGTTGTCTGATCTGATGTGTTCTGCTCCGTCGGAATAAAACTTCTGTTTCCTGCCTTCTGGTCTCCGGCGCCTGCCTCATTGCTTGGTCATTTGAATGGTACAAAGGCGGTTAGCGCCGGGCAAATCTTGAAAAAGGTCATCGCCTTACCCTTTTTCCACACGCAGGACAAAGGGGGGTCACTGTCCCCATGTAGTCCACTCTCACAGTTAAATAAGTGTGGGCTACCGACAGTCTCCACTCCAACCACACCCTGTAGCTCAACAAGTAACATGTGTTAATCCTGTCCACCTCCACTTGCACCCTCCCCCGTCATATCAGCATCACTCTCCTCATCGCTCCGCTAATGCCCTTCTTCTTCATCCTGTTGCCCAGTATTATCATCCAGTACAGCCAACATATCTGACCACATCTCGAGGCCTCTCTCCACATGTTGATCCATTTGCACCTTCCTCAGTCTGCATTCCTCTGCCACCGCCCCCTCTTGTAGATCTGCCTTCCACTTAAAGAGCACCGGGGGTATGGGGCTAGCCCAGTGTATAGCTATGCGGCGGCGTGCCAGTAACCGGCTAAGCTGGGCAAATTTATACCTCATCTTACTTCCCTTCCAGGGGGGGTAGTAAACCTAGTAGGTGATGAGGGACCAATATCTCTACCACTACTCTAGTCACTCTGCACACTTCCCCCAGCCAGCTGTACCCAGTACGGCCGAAGCTATGCACAACACCAAGCCACATGGCAAAAATCTGTGGGTATTGTTGTGACCTAATGCAGCCCAGTGATCTCGCAAGGCACGCTCTATGCACTGCCAGGCCGGGATCAGATAGGCTTGATAAAGAAAATAAAAATGCAATGAATTAAAGTGGGTATTGCCTGCTTCATCGTGTACCTGCACACGCATTCTATGCCATTCACTGTCCGTCAGTGGAACTTCCACCTCCCCATCCCAAGCCTCACACCTCTTGGCCACGACAGTCATCGGATCTACGTTAAGTACCACATTCAGTCTGGAGATGATGACTTTATAGGAACCCGAGTCCATGATCACCCTAAGGACACATGATCATTAAGGCTCCTCTGGAAAGGTGGGCCAAATCCCTCGCATGGTGTGCAAGATGCTTGCATATTGCAGGAAGTGTCGGTCAACAACCCAGTAGTGGGTCCCCATCTCCACTAAGTCCATGAAGTTCCCATTCATATACAGATCACCCACCCTCTCACATCCCCCCGTGATCCAGCCATCAACATTCATGGCCTCAAGGAAACACATGATGGGGCGTAACCACCATAGTGGTAGGAGCGGGTCATTGGTTGCCTTCTTAATAACTCTACGAACTGCCGTGTCTCACGCCCCAGTCCCATTCGCAACACAGAAGGGGGTGTCCGCTGACAGATCCCTGCCGCACATCAGCACCTGGGGAAGCCGATCAGCAGCTGTAGTCCCTGCCAAAGACGTTTTTCTCCCAGTTCGGCTCCGTATCCTACCACCTCGCTGCATATTGCAAACAGTACAAATGCAGATCAGGAAGCCCCAGTCCGCCCTCATTCAAATCCAACTTTAGCACGTCCAGTCTCACCCGACTCCTTCCCCCCCACCCCAGTTGCACTAGTAGTTTATCAAGCCGTTTAACCAGGCTGGACGGCAGTGAGCCAAAGGAATTCTGCCGCGAGGAAGCAGGACCATTTTGCACAGGCCCACCCTCTCCATGACCGACAATGGCAGCATTGTCCAAAACCGGATGGAACGCTCCAGGCCCTCCAGAATTATACTGGGTAAGAACCACAAATCAAATAACCAGTGTTGGACAGGCCACATGAAGGGCCGCTCTCCCCCGGCTCGACCAGGCCCGAGCCCGGTCACGCAAGTACCACACACCACCATTGCACGTCCTCCGTCCCCTCAGGGACCCCTGCCCCCGAGCATGTCAACCTCGTGGGTCCGATCCACTGCCGGCCCACGCGCCCAGCCTGGGCCGCCATCTTGGACACTTCACCACGAGGCCGCCTGGCCCCCGATCGACCTCAACCCGGGGCCTAGCCCGGCCTCAGACATTCCGGCACCACCCTCCACCCAGGAGGTGAGCGGGCTACTTGGCAAGTCAATGGGAGAAAGAGGTGCCGATGGCTCTCCCCCGCCCAGTGCCGCTCGCCCATCGCCTCCCCGGGCACTGGCTCCACCCCCCTGCTGGGTGTCTGGACTCCCTCATCCCGGACCTCCCGACCTCCAAGTGCGAGGGTCCGGACATCAAAGCACACCAGCCCTATAACTGGGGCAGCTCCAGAGCAGGAAGGCAGTTGTATCTTGGAGTCGAGAGACGTAAAGAGGAACTCATCCTGGACGGACTACTGGCGCTGCCATAGCTCTGTCCTGTGCACCATCGTCCTGCCTGTTGGCGCTGCCACAGCCGTCGTAACCTTCATCCTTCATCGTCGTCGGGATCTGCTGGCGTGGCCGCGGACCGTTGTAACCGTCATCTTTCACCGGGACCTGCAGGCTCCGCCGCGGACCGTCGTCCTTCCTTCATCCATCTCGGGACCTGCTTGGCTCCTCCACGGCCCGATCACCTAGAACGCCGAGCTCGAGGATTGAGAGCTATTTTGTACTCATTGGTAACTAAGACTGTCCCGCTACCCCTTTCCTCAACCAAAGACTAGAATCGAGGGGACCCCTGAGTCCAGACCTCCTTGTATTATACCAACGTAACCTAAGAATTGCATATAAAGTCTCGTTAACCTTCAATCTGGTGTGGTGTCCGTCTGTGGGGGGGAAGTTACTTGTCTGTACAGTCGTTGGAGACGGCTCTCCCTGGAGACCTCTCCCCGTAATCTCGGCCGACCCTCCCGGTCCGTCTAACATTGGTGGCCAGCGGCGCGATCCGAATCACCGCATAACGTACAGAGAGTAGCTCACCCCACAACGAACCACAATGACAACTAAAGAGAGCGGATCAACTGAGAAGTTCCAAATGGAAAAACTAGAGGAGTACAGCCATCGTGAACTAAAGCAGTTCTGCATCGAACTAGGTATCGCTACCACCGGACTAAGCACCAAGGACGATTTTAAGCATGCCCTAGAATCTTGGGCAGAGACCGGGGATGTCGAAGCCCCTGAGCAAAGCACCGCGAAAAAAACCAACACGGCCCCTGAAGGGCAAAGAACCGGTCTCTCGCAAGACGAGATCTAAGAAAGAGAAAAAACCCGACTACACAAGCTAGAAATGGCCCGACTCAAGATGGACGTAGAACTCAAGTTGGCCGAACAAAAAATAAACTTAGAGCACCTACGTCTCCGAGAAGAAAGAGAGGAGAAACAGAGACAAAGGGAGCTCGAGGAAAAGAAACTAGCGTACGAGCACGAACGGAACCTAGCCGAGATCAACCTGCGCAAGCAGAATAAAGAGTTAGGGGTGCCCGAGAGACCACACACCCCAGGGACCACGGAGAAAAAAGTACACATCCCCAAGGATGTTGTCCGAGAATATTTTCGAGAGGACGACATCCAGCAATGGTTTAAGGCCTATGAAATCGCTATGACTGCGCACCGGATCGATAGAAACGATTGGGGAGCCGGCCTATGGGGCAGATTCCTCAATGAGGGCCGCGATACCCTGTTACAGCTCCCAGACCACCAGATGACCTCCTACGACCATATGAAAGCGGCCCTCCTCACCCGCTATGGCCTCACGCCCGAGATGTACCGTCAGAGGTTCCGAGACTGCACACGCATCCCGGGTACAACTTGGGTGGACTATGTAACGTACTTTAGCCGAGCTTTCGAAGGCTGGATCAGAGGGAACAACGTCACGACCTACGAGCAGCTGTTCAATCTGATGGTATGGGAGCATCTGTCCAACAATTGCTTCATTGAACTACGCCAACACCTCCTCGACAGCAAGTTAACCGATCCCCGGCAGCTCGCAGCCGAAGCTGACCGGTGGGAGATCACCAGAGTGGGCCGGAATGGGTCCTACGAGCAGAACAGGAACAACAATGGTCACCACCGACCCAGAGGAGGAGGAGGGGGCCAAGGACGAGGAAGAGACAACACTCCGGCCGCCCCCGCTACCGGCACCACCCCCCCGGCCAACCGGGGCAGCACCCCGGCGCGACCGGGGTACAGAGCCAATGTCACGTGTCACCGATGCCAACGAATCGGCCACTATGCAAACGACCCAAGCTGCCCGCAGTATCAGAGTCCAAAACCCCGCCATGTGGCCGCCGCGGCACTAGGGGAAGAACAGATCTCCGAGGAACAAGAAACGGACGAGCAAGAGTATCAAGAGTGGGAGCCAGCCGCCATGACTCTCGCGTGCTTAGGGGGAAGAGACATGGTCCCGCGGGTCCCCCTACCCGCTAACACCCAGAAGTACAGCCAATGGGTGAGCATCAATGGACAACGGGCCGAAGCCCTTCGGGACACCGGGGCCAGTGTGACAGCCGTCCGCTGTCACCTGGTGACCCCAGAACAATATCTACCGAACATTCTCTGCCCTGTGCGATCAGCCGACAACTCGGAAAGTCTGTGTCGGATGGCCTGCGTCCCCTTTGAGTGGGGAGGGGTCTCCGGCATGTTGAAGGTGACGGTCCGAGACGACGCCCCCGTGGACTGCCTCCTCGGAAATGACCTGGAGAGCTCCCCGTGGGCAGCCGTGGAGCGAAAAGAACACTTGGGGATGTTGGGCGTCCCGGACTGGGCGTGCGTCACCACCCGGTCCATGGCCGCCCGTGCCAACCATCACCCGGAAGAACCAGAATGGCCGGCGCCACCGCCTCCGGTCGCCCCAGCCGAGACCCCCGACCATGACACCCCCCTCGAACCTGCTCAACCTTCCGACCTCGCTAACCTTGACCAGTGGGCTCAAGAGGGGGGACCCACACAAGAACAATTTCGCCAGGAACAGAAGACCTGTCCCTCCCTCGAGGGACTCCGCCAACAAGCGCTCGCCCAAAGCGCAGGGGATACCTCCGGAACTCATTGGGTCTACTGGGACAATGATCTGTTGTACAGCGAGCAACGAATCGCCGAGCTGGGGGCCAACCGAGTACTAGTAGTGCCCCTCCGCTTTAGAGACTTCCTGCTAAACCTGGCCCACGATGTCCCCCTGGCAGGGCACCTGGGACAAGATAAAACTTACAGTCGCCTAGTGACCCACTTCTTCTGGCCCAAAATGAGAAACGATGTGCACCAGCATTGCCGATCTTGCCCCACGTGCCAAGCCAGTGGGAAGAGCGGCCGCAAACTAAAGGCCCCCTTGCAACCTTTTCCAGTAGTCACGACCCCATTTGAGAGGGTCGGAATAGACATTGTGGGACCCCTGGACCCGCGTACAAGACAAGGCCATCGCTTCATTCTGGTGCTAGTGGACCACGCCACCCGCTACCCTGAGGCTGTTCCTCTCCGGACCGTGACAGCCCCAGTGGTCGGCCGGGCCCTGATGGGGATCTTCTCCCGTGTGGGGTTCCCCCGAGAAGTCGTCAGCGACAGAGGCACGAACTTTATCTCTAAATACATGAAATCCCTCTGGCAACAGTGTGGGGTCACCTACCGATTCACGACCCCCTATCACCCCCAAGGGAACGGACTTGTTGAGCGGTTCAACCGCACGCTAAAAGGGATGATCGGGGGATTGGAAGAGCCCCTCCGTCGCCAGTGGGATGTGCTGCTGCCGTGCCTCCTCTTCGCCTACCGGGAGGTCCCACAGAAATCCCTAGGCTTCAGCCCATTCGAACTGCTATATGGGCACCCAGTGCGGGGGCCACTCAGCCTGATCAAAGAAGGCTGGGAGATGCCTCCGGCCAAGAGCCCTCCAGATGTCTTCCGGTACCTCCTCACCCTCCGCAACCAGTCCCGGCGGTTCAGAGACCTAGCAAAAGCCAACCTAGAGGCCAGTCAAGAGGACATGAAAAAATGGTATGACCAGAACGCCTCATCCATTGAATTCGAGCCGGGGCAACAGGTATGGGTAATGTCCCCCACGGAGCCATGCGCTCTCCAAGACAAATGGACGGGACCCTTCAAGGTAATCGAGCGCAAGGGTCCTGCCACCTATCTGATCGATATGGAGTCCTCCCGGAACCCACTCCGAGTCCTCCACACCAACAGACTGAAACCCCACTTTGCACGAACAGAACTCAGCCTGCTGATGGCCACAGACAATGGGGTTGAAGACGACTCCGAGCCTCTCCCTGACCTCTTGCGGACCCAGGAGCAAGACGGCTCCGTGGATGGGGTCCGACTCTCGGAGACCCTCACCAGAGAACAACGCCAAGAGTGCCAAGCCCTCCTGTCACGGTTCGCCAGTCTGTTCTCCCTCACCCCAGGTGTCACTTCCTGGTGTGTGCACGATGTGGACACCGGAGACAGCCCTCCTATCCGCCACCGGGCCTACCGCGTACCTGATCGGGTACGGGCCTGCATCCAGGCGGAAGTGGCTAAGATGCTCACGCTCGGGGTCATCGAACCCTCAGACAGTCCATGGGCCAGCCCGGTCGTACTGGTCCCCAAAGCAGCCGCCCCCGGAACCACACCAGAACTCCGGTTCTGCGTCGACTACCGGGGCCTGAATGAAGTCACCAGAACGGACGCACATCCCATCCCCCGGGCAGATGAACTGGTCGACCGAATGGGAGCTGCCCGCTACCTCAGCATCTTCGACCTGACAGCAGGTTATTGGCAGATCGGCCTCACACCCCGAGCACAAGAACGTTCTGCCTTCTCCACCCCCGATGGCCACTACCATTTTACGGTCATGCCCTTCGGCATGAAAAATGCCCCAGCGACTTTCCAACGGCTCGTCAATCAGGTCCTGGCGGGGCTCGAAGGGTTCAGCGCCGCCTACCTAGACGACATCGCTGTGTACAGCCACCATTGGACCGAGCACCTCCACCACCTCCGAGCAGTGCTGCAAGCCCTTCAGCGAGCTGGCCTCACGATCAAGGCCAGCAAGTGTCAAATTGGACAAGGGTCTGTGACCTACCTCGGACACCAGGTGGGAAGCGGCCTAGTGGCCCCTCTACAGCTGAAAATTGCCGCCATCCAGAACTGGCAGCCCCCTATCACCCAAACCGAGGTACGAGCCTTCCTGGGCCTCACGGGCTACTACCGAAGGTTCGTGAAAGACTATGGTACCATAGTGGGGCCTCTCACCGAACTCACGTCAAAGAATCAGCCCAAGAAGGTGAACTGGACCCCAGAGTGTCAAGCGGCATTCGAACAGTTGAAGGCCGCCATGTGTTCCGCTCCTGTGCTCCAGGCCCCAGACTACAGCCGGGAGTTCGTCGTCCAGACGGACGCCTCCGACCAGGGCATTGGGGCGGTCCTGTCTCAAGTGAACACCGAAGGCCTTGATCAACCGGTGGCCTTCATCAGCCGGAGACTCCTACCACGGGAGCAACGCTGGAGCACCATAGAGAGGGAAGCCTTCGCTGTGGTATGGGCCCTCAAGAAGCTCCGGCCCTACCTTTTTGGCACCCACTTTCGGGTGCAGACCGACCACCGACCCCTGCAGTGGTTGATGCATATGCGGGGGGAAAACCCAAAATTGCTACGCTGGTCCATCTCCTTGCAAGGTATGGACTTCACAGTCGAACACCGGCCTGGGTCAGACCACGCCAACGCGGATGGCCTGTCCCGGTTTTTCCGCCTCGACGAGGAGAGTCCCCAAGAGGATGGGTAACTCTCCCCGCCTTCAGCTGGGGGGGACGCATGTTGGACAGGCCACATGAAGGGCCGCTCTCCCCCGGCTCGACCAGGCCCGAGCCCGGTCACGCAAGTACCACACACCACCATTGCACGTCCTCCGTCCCCTCAGGGACCCCTGCCCCCGAGCATGTCAACCTCGTGGGTCCGATCCACTGCCGGCCCACGCGCCCAGCCTGGGCCGCCATCTTGGACACTTCACCACGAGGCCGCCTGGCCCCCGATCGACCTCAACCCGGGGCCTAGCCCGGCCTCAGACATTCCGGCACCACCCTCCACCCAGGAGGTGAGCGGGCTACTTGGCAAGTCAATGGGAGAAAGAGGTGCCGATGGCTCTCCCCCGCCCAGTGCCGCTCGCCCATCGCCTCCCCGGGCACTGGCTCCACCCCCCTGCTGGGTGTCTGGACTCCCTCATCCCGGACCTCCCGACCTCCAAGTGCGAGGGTCCGGACATCAAAGCACACCAGCCCTATAACTGGGGCAGCTCCAGAGCAGGAAGGCAGTTGTATCTTGGAGTCGAGAGACGTAAAGAGGAACTCATCCTGGACGGACTACTGGCGCTGCCATAGCTCTGTCCTGTGCACCATCGTCCTGCCTGTTGGCGCTGCCACAGCCGTCGTAACCTTCATCCTTCATCGTCGTCGGGATCTGCTGGCGTGGCCGCGGACCGTTGTAACCGTCATCTTTCACCGGGACCTGCAGGCTCCGCCGCGGACCGTCGTCCTTCCTTCATCCATCTCGGGACCTGCTTGGCTCCTCCACGGCCCGATCACCTAGAACGCCGAGCTCGAGGATTGAGAGCTATTTTGTACTCATTGGTAACTAAGACTGTCCCGCTACCCCTTTCCTCAACCAAAGACTAGAATCGAGGGGACCCCTGAGTCCAGACCTCCTTGTATTATACCAACGTAACCTAAGAATTGCATATAAAGTCTCGTTAACCTTCAATCTGGTGTGGTGTCCGTCTGTGGGGGGGAAGTTACTTGTCTGTACAGTCGTTGGAGACGGCTCTCCCTGGAGACCTCTCCCCGTAATCTCGGCCGACCCTCCCGGTCCGTCTAACAACCAGGATGGAATGTAATTTACTATTGCACTGCTCTCCCACATTGCCTTTTTTACCGTCCCACAACACAGAAGAGTTGTCAAACAATGACCTATTGGGTGTCTTTCACATCCACCATAGCCTCCCCTAAGCTCCATTCCTGTGTTGTCAACCACCCCTTCCTATAAACCCCACAGATTCCCAAATTAATCTTCACCCAATTATCCTTATTTCACCACCTCTCCTCATCATAAAACAAATTATCGACCTTTACAAACTTTCTGCAATTGCAAACTCCAAAGCCATTTCACTCGGTCACTGTGAAGTCTGATGAGTCTACAAATAAATACCTTTTGTCACCAGAGACTATAGCTCTCAAACACTTCTCTGTCATCATTTAAACATGGATTGACTCAAAGGACTCCTTGCCGCCTGCCTGCATACTTGTCATACCCAAAAAGACAATGAAAGCATCTTCGTCGCTCTCACATAAACACACAACCTCACTCCAGCACACACTCACTGCTGCCACTTGCTCAGTTACCAATCCACTCACTTACTAATAATGCCAGCTTAAATCCTTCAGAACCCACCAAATGTTGCTTTTAGGACCTGTATGCCTTTCTGGGCCATTGTCACTCCTGTTCTGATCATTATCCTTGAGGACTTGAATCTAAACCCAAAGAACAAAACAAACTGCTATTGTCTCTGAGTCATGCTGAGCACACACTCCACGGTACTCACACCTCTCCCACTCATCATCTTGCTCCACCTTATATTGGATCCTGAACCTCATCACCCGTTCTATGGTATCCTAAATCCATTTTGCCACCCCACTCATCCATATAACTTACCAGACTTAATTCGCTATACACCCGCAAAGCTTTAAAAAAAGATTGTGCAGTTGAGAGTTGATTGACTTCATAAAATTAAACAATTCTATTTAGCCAGTCACTGACCCCTATCAGTAGATTACACTGAAACACTGGGACGTGATTGGTTGAAGGAAGATCCTGTGTGTCCCCATTCCCTGTATGTCTGGGAACTTTGTACCATAAATCAAGTAGCCTTTTTGAAGTTGATATTCTTGTCGCTTCTTTTTACAATTCATTTTGATACTGGAGTGGTTTTCATATTGGAAAACTACTGTATTGTAAGCAATGGATCATGGGTATTGAACATTGTGTATTTATTTGACCATATTCCACTTGAAACCATTATTTTGCATACTGCTTACTAAAGTTGAAAATCATATGTTAAAGCCGAAAGGGCTTTAAGTGTACGTACTTATTATACTGTAGTGATGCCTGCCTATAAGTATGTTGTTGCGTGACATTTTACAGACTGCCATGTATTGCAAGGGATTTGGAGTTTATTCCCACTAACACACCCTGTGGAGTGAAGATTTGCACTGTGAGGGTCCTTGCCAGATCCTCTTGTAGGGGGTTATACATGGGTTTGCCAACTGTAATTTTTTTTTGCATAGTATTGAGCTGTGTGTTTATTTATTAGGTCTTGCCTGACTGTTTATCTGTCTTTCAGCCTATTGTAATCAGAAACATTTATTAAACAAGCATTAGAAATGCAATAGGGCTCGGATTTATTTGAGTTTGAGCTAATGGCATTGTAAATGGCAATGTCTTTTCGCCATGTGTTATGGAGTGTGTGCATGTGGTGTGTAGTGGAATTATGTGGGTTGGATTGGAATTGTAGCAATGGTGGCATGCTGTGCTTTAGATGAATATGTTTAAAAGTAAAGTGTACCATACTGCGATTGCTACAATAGTTAATTGTGGATGCGTTCACAATTGATGCATGCACTGATGGCTGGTGGTGTGTGTGCTTGGTGGAAGAGTGCACTGCCGGCTGGAGGTGTGTGTGCCTGGTGGAAGGGTGCACTGACGGCTGGTGGGTGTGTGCTTGGTAAAAGCATGCACAGATGGCTAGTGGTGTGTGTGTTTGGTGAAAGCGTGCACTGACGGTTGCTGGTGAGTGCGCCTTGTAAAAGAATGCACTGACGGCTGGTGTTGTACGCCTGGTGGTGTTTGTGCTTGGTGAAAGCGTGCATTGATGGCTGGTGGTGTTTGGGCCTGGTGAAAGCGTGCACTGACGGCTGGTGGTGTGTTGTGTGTGTAGTGGTGAGTGTGTGGTGGTGAGTCTGTGGGGGTGAGTCTGTGGGGGTGAGTCTGTGGGGGTGAGTCTGTGGGGGTGAGTCTGTGGGGGTGAGTCTGTGGGGGTGAGTGTGTTGTGGTGATGAGTGTGTGGTGGTGAGAGAGTGGTGTGTGGTGTGTGTGTGGTGTATGTGTGTGGTGTGTGTGTGTGTGTGTGTGTGTGTGTGTGTGTGTGTGTGTGTGTGTGTGTGTGTGTGTGTGTGTGTGTGTGTGTGTGTGGATGTGTGCGTGGTGTATGTGTGTGTGGTGTGTGCATGGTGTGTGTGTGGTCTTATGTGTGTGGTGTTATGTATGTGTGTGGTGGACTTAGTTTGAGTGTTTGTTTCCTGCCCACTCACACACTGCCCCTACACATTCACACAATGCTCACTCTGCACACTCACACTGTTTACCGTGCACACTCACAGACTGCAGTCACTGTCACTCTGCAGTCACTGTTACTCTGTAGTCACACTCACTCTGCAGTCAGTGTTCACTCACTGTCTCTCTGCACTCACTCTGCACTCACTGTCACTCTGCACTCACTCTTCACTCACTGTCTCTGCACTCACTCTGCACTCACTGTCACTCTGCACTCTCACTGTCACTCTCGCACTTACTTTGCACTCACTGTCGCTCTCGCACTCACTCTGCACTCACTGTCGCTCTCGCACACACTCACTCTGCACTCAGTCTGCACTCACCATCGCTCGCACTCACTCTGAACTCACTGTCACTCTGCACTCACTCTGCACTCACTGTCACTCTCTCTGCACTCACTGTCACTCTGCACTCACTGTCACTCTGCACTCGCTCTGCACTCACTGTCACTCTGCACTCACTCTGCACTCACTGTCACTCTGCACTCACTCTGCACTCACTGTCTCTGCACTCACTCTGCACTCCGTCACTCTGCACTCACTGCCACTCTGCACTCACTGCCACTCTGCACTCACTGTCACTCTGCACTCACTCTGCACTCACTGTCACTCTGCACTCACTGTCACTCTGCACTCACTGTCACTCTACACTCAGTCTGCACTCACTGTCACGCTGCACTCAGTCTGCACTCACTGTCACGCTGCACTCAGTCTGCACTCACTGTCACTCTGCACTCAGTCTGCACTCACTGTTACTGTGCACTCAGTCTGCACTCACTGTTACTGTGCACTCAGTCTGCACTCACTGTCACTCTGCACTCAGTCTGCACTCACTGTCACTCTGCACTCAGTCTGCACTCAGTCACTCTGCACTCAGTCTGCACTCACTGTCACTCTGCACTCAGTCTGCACTCACTGTCACTCTGCACTCACTGTCACTCTGCACTCACTGTCACTCTGCACTCACTGTCACTCTGCACTCAGTCTGCACTCACTGTCACGCTGCACTCAGTCTGCACTCACTGTCACTCTGCACTCAGTCTGCACTCACTGTCACTCTGCACTCACTGTCACTCTGCACTCACTGTCACTCTGCACTCACTGTCACTCTGCACTCACTGTCACTCTGCACTCACTGTCACTCTGCACTCACTGTCACTCTGCACTCACTCTGCACTCTGCACTCACTCTGCACTCTGCACTCACTCTGCACTCACTGTCACTCTGCACTCACTGTCACTCTGCACTCACTGTCACTCTGCACTCACTGGCACTCTGCACTCACTGGCACTCTGCACTCACTGTCACTCTGCACTCACTGTCTCTCTGCACTCACTCTGCACTCACTGTCACTCTGCACTCACTCTGCACTCTGCACTCACTCTGCACTCACTGTCACTCTGCACTCTCACTGTCACTCTCGCACTTATTTTGCACTCACTGTCGCTCTCGCACTCACTCTGCACTCACTGTCGCTCTCGCACACACTCACTCTGCACTCAGTCTGCACTCACCATCGCTCGCACTCACTCTGAACTCACTGTCACTCTGCACTCACTCTGCACTCACTGTCACTCTCTCTGCACTCACTGTCACTCTGCACTCACTCTGCACTCACTGTCACTCTGCACTCACTCTGCACTCACTGTCACTCTGCACTCACTCTGCACTCACTGTCTCTGCACTCACTCTGCACTCCGTCACTCTGCACTCACTCTGCACTCACTGCCACTCTGCACTCACTGTCACTCTGCACTCACTGTCACTCTGCACTCACTGTCACTCTGCACTCACTCTGCACTCACTCTGCACTCACTGTCACTCTGCACTCACTGTCACTCTACACTCAGTCTGCACTCAGTCACTCTGCACTCAGTCTGCACTCACTGTCACTCTGCACTCAGTCTGCACTCACTGTCACTCTGCACTCACTGTCACTCTGCACTCACTGTCACTCTGCACTCACTGTCACTCTGCACTCAGTCTGCACTCACTCTGCACTCACTGTCACTCTGCACTCACTGTCACTCTGCACTCACTGTCACTCTGCACTCACTGTCACTCTGCACTCAGTCTGCACTCACTGTCACGCTGCACTCAGTCTGCACTCACTGTCACTCTGCACTCAGTCTGCACTCACTGTCACTCTGCACTCACTGTCACTCTGCACTCACTGTCACTCTGCACTCACTGTCACTCTGCACTCACTGTCACTCTGCACTCACTCTGCACTCTGCACTCACTCTGCACTCACTGTCACTCTGCACTCACTGTCACTCTGCACTCACTGTCACTCTGCACTCACTGGCACTCTGCACTCACTGGCACTCTGCACTCACTGTCACTCTGCACTCACTGTCTCTCTGCACTCACTCTGCACTCACTGTCACTCTGCACTCACTCTGCACTCTGCACTCACTCTGCACTCACTGTCACTCTGCACTCTCACTGTCACTCTCGCACTTATTTTGCACTCACTGTCGCTCTCGCACTCACTCTGCACTCACTGTCGCTCTCGCACACACTCACTCTGCACTCAGTCTGCACTCACCATCGCTCGCACTCACTCTGAACTCACTGTCACTCTGCACTCACTCTGCACTCACTGTCACTCTCTCTGCACTCACTGTCACTCTGCACTCACTCTGCACTCACTGTCACTCTGCACTCACTCTGCACTCACTGTCACTCTGCACTCACTCTGCACTCACTGTCTCTGCACTCACTCTGCACTCCGTCACTCTGCACTCACTCTGCACTCACTGCCACTCTGCACTCACTGTCACTCTGCACTCACTCTGCACTCACTCTGCACTCACTGTCACTCTGCACTCACTGTCACGCTGCACTCAGTCTGCACTCACTGTCACGCTGCACTCAGTCTGCACTCACTGTCACTCTGCACTCAGTCTTCCCTCACTGTTACTGTGCACTCAGTCTTCCCTCACTGTTACTGTGCACTCAGTCTGCACTCACTGTTACTGTGCACTCAGTCTGCACTCACTGTTACTGTGCACTCAGTCTGCACTCACTGTCACTCTGCACTCAGTCTGCACTCACTGTCACTCTGCACTCAGTCTGCACTCACTGTCACTCTGCACTCAGTCTGCACTCACTGTCACTCTGCACTCAGTCTGCACTCACTGTCACTCTGCACTCAGTCTGCACTCACTGTCACTCTGCACTCACTGTCACTCTGCACTCACTGTCACTCTGCACTCACTGTCACTCTGCACTCACTGTCACTCTGCACTCACTGTCACTCTGCACTCACTGTCACTCTGCACTCACTCTGCACTCACTGTCACTCTGCACTCACTGTCACTCTGCACTCACTGTCACTCTGCACTCACTCTGCACTCAGTCACTCTGCACTCACTCTGCACTCACTCTGCACTCACTCTGCACTCACTGTCTCTGCACTCACTCTGCACTCACTCTGCACTCACTGTCTCTGCACTCACTCTGCACTCACTCTGCACTCACTGTCACTCTGCACTCACTGTCACTCTGCACTAACTCTGCACTCACTGTCACTCTGCACTCACGGTCACTCTGCACTCACTGTCACTCTACACCACACAGCACTATCGAGTTCCCCATTGATTATAAGACAGTAGCACTGTGTGAAATGCAGCGGGGTTTACAACCATACAGATGTCCCAAAAGGCTGCCATGAGCCCGTCTTACCTAATCTCAGCTGCCACTGTCCTACAGATGTAATGCACCCGAAAACGAATGGGTGACATGCAGGCTAGCACAGAATCGGGCTACAGCCGCCTCACCCTTTTATTTAGTGCCTTAGATACACAGCTGCTCCTGATGTCGTTCCTTCATTGCTACAGTGCACGAACCCACCTGGATACTTTATCCGGGACCTGCGCCTGTCTCTTAACACACATGCAGTAAAAGAATGACAGGCGAAAAGCCTATTTACAAAGTAAACCGTGTCAGAACTCCTAAGTTCCTATGCTTTGCAAGAGGGCTCCCATGTAAAGCGCTCCGACACCTTTGGGCAAAGTTTGCGCTATACAAAATTGCATCAAGTAAATGAAATTGAACCGGAGATGCCAAAGATGGAGCCCAAAGCTCCGCAACACCTCTCTCTGTCTGCATCTCCGCCCTGTGTGACTTAACAACTCGTACATTTGCAATTTATAACTCTGATTGTAACCACCACCATGAGCGCATCTATTTCAATCATCTCCGATGCCCGTAAGGGGAACCGAACCGGCAACCTTCGCGCCATGCAAAGCCAGCTTTAGACCCACAAGCCAACCACACACAAATAATCATTCTGCCCGCCAGATAGACATAAATTGCAGTGACTCACTCTGTGAACGAGCCTTCCCCCCACTGCTGAATCATTAACCGTGACCGAAAACACCCAGAGTTCCGCACACCTCTCTCTGCCAGTATCTCCTCCTTGTGCGACTCTACAACTTCTACGCCTGCAATCCTGTGCAACAGTCTCTTATGTAAAGCGCTCCGACACCTTTGGGTAAAATCTGCGCAACATAAATTGCATTGAGTAAACGAACATAAACCGGAGATGCCGAAGATGGGAGCCCAGAGCTCCGCAACACCTCTTTTGCAATTCCTAATGCAGTTTGTACCTTTACGTAACATGTCTAATCCTAAAACCTTATGTTTTGTAACAAACTCTTATGTAAAGCGCTCTGGCACCCTCGGCCAAAGTTTGCGTTATATAAAATGTCACTAATTAACGAAAAGGAACCGGAGATGCCAAAGATGGAGTCCATAGCTCCGCAACACCTCTACCAGTCCGTATCTCTTCCTTGTGTGACCCCATATGCAACTTGCCACTCTGTCAGTATCCCCATGCAACGCGCGTAATCCTACGTCCTTATACCTTGCAACAGGCACCCATGTAAAGCACTCTGTCACCCTCGAGTAAAGATCGCGCTATATAACATTGTATTAAATAAACGAAAATTATCCCTTCGCTGACATGACAATGTGCCTGCCCTTTGTGGCCTCGATCAGCGATGTGCAGAACGAGCATTAATCACGTACAGCAGAGCCATGTAGCTGAACTGGATGACGGAGACCGAAAATCCTTCATAGGGCTTGAAGTACTCTCCTACGACTGAATCCAAACACAGAACAAAGGTTGTCAAGGTTTTTACCACCCGTGCAATGTCAGATCCCCGTGTCCAAGCCTTTACAAGTTGTACTCAGCCTTTCATCCCGCCAAGGTTTTACTTTTGCTTCTGTTCTGTGGAAACGATTTCGCCCAAGCCAGTTTTTCCCAGCACAGCACTTACACATGAAAGAAAGCAGATGAACGCGCGCCCACCAAACTCACTGGAGAGTGGTGAACGCGCGCCCACCATCTGCCTTCAATTACCGCGGCACCCTGACAGCTCGTAATTGTCAATTTATTGCACTCCCCTGCGCGTAACCACACGGAATATGCAGGAAGTGGACAAACTCGAATCCAGATGGCCTATTGTGTGAAGGCTAACAAACACAGCACTGCCAGGGCCAATTAGCATGCAGATGCCAGAAAAAAACACTGAAAAATCGCAAGCACTGAGGAATTTTTCCTTCACTATTCTGCGCCCCGTAACAATACAGCTCGGAGCTCCGCCCCACTGCTGACGCAGTGGTGACGTAGGCCGAGCCCTAAAAAATGCATCTATAAATGTGCATGTGGGGAAGGAAGTTTGATCATTCTTTTTAAGCCAGTGGTTTTTACAGTGTCATTCACATTCTGTTTCCACCCTTGACAGCCAATAGAATTGGATATTTGGTCATCCTGCTTCAGCCATTATTTGTGTTGTTCTGAGGGTGACGATAGTTTGCCTGATTGCCATCCACCATCAGTGCCATGGCTTGCACATCAGCCCGTTTAAAGGTTACCTCTGTTTCCTTTCTTTCTCTTTTTCATTTATTTATTTATTTATTTATTTATTTATATTTTTTTTAAGTGCCCGAAAACTCCCCAGGCAGTTCAACTGGCCTGCTCACTTGCTGCTCATATAATCTACAATGCAGCTCACATGCAGCCACTACTTCTAAACCGGGTGGCTATGTAGGCATGCAATGTATGATTGGTTTACCATTACAGTGTGGTACCAATATTTATAAACAGCATGTTGACCATCTTGAATCGGTATAGCAATGATACAGGAGGCACAAGACAATTCCAAGATTACACACCAGTGCTGTTTAATTACTGCACTTATCTTAACCTTGCCTCGTTTATGTGGGGGCATTTTCTTCCTACTTTTATTCTGTTAATTATCTTGCCTATGCTTGTTATTGTGTGTGTTTTTAATGTAGGTAGGTGGGTAGATAAATGCTAGAATGAGTCCGTCAGTGAATGCCAGAGTGAATCAGTATTGGATGAATGGATGCTGGAGGTAAGGTTGAGTGGCAGATTTCGTGTATGGTGAGGTATTGGGTGATTAAATGAGCAGTGATTGAAGTTGCCCTTTCACTTAAAAGCTAGGCCTACTGGCATTGACAATGCCGGTTTTGTATGCAACCCAGCTCTCTCAGAACGCAAAGCCAATGCTTATAAAAAAGTATATAAAGCAAATAGTTGAAAGTGCACAGTTTAAATGTGCTGACTTGCCGTACGTTTCTTGGGAAAGAGACGCGGAGGTATAAACGTGCGTGTGTCTGGGCATTTCTATTTCGACATTAGGACAGCAAATTAAGGGCCAGCCCTGCTGCTGGGAAAGGCAGCCCTACACACGACTTCCTGAGCTGAATACCAGATGCTGACGGCCCTCCTTGTCAGCGTCCGCCCTGGAAGAACTTTACATGCGAAATACATTACGGAGAACGTGGGCTGCCTGGGTGCGTCTGAACTGCCTACTCTGGTTCAAGGTGTACAGAAATCTCGCACAGCACATTCTTTGACTCGGTGGCAAACCCCCCATGGCTTTTGAATTCACGAATTTCCTGGGCATGTGGGCATTTGGTACCAGGACCTGGGTGCAAAAGAAAACTGAAAATAATAATAGTTTCATAAGTTTTATTGCAAATACATTCCAATTCCCCTGTGCAATGCCTGGCGGTCATGATTCGGACAGTCTTGGGGGCGCGGGGGAAGTTGGGGGATAAGGGTAGTGGGAACAACATCTGTGTCTTTATTTTTATGTATTTATTTTATGCATTTTTATATAGCGCGGACTTTACCCGAAGGTGTCAGAGCGCTTCACAATAGGAACAGAACTGATACATGAGGAGAATATTATAAAAGCAAATGTTAAGTTACATGAGGCAAAAATGACAATTGTGAGCAAACGAAAATACAAGAGGTAGCAAACGGTGCATTACAGGAGGAAAAAGTGACGTGTGCAGGTTACAACAGAGTACAAAGTACAAGTAGAGGTATAATATTGCAATAAATGGCAGACACTCAAGCACAAGAACAAACATTACGTAGGCAATGGTGGCACTTGTGCAAGTATCTAAAGCAAACAAAATGTAAGAGGTAGCAAACAGTGTGTTACAAGAGAAAAGTGACGTGTGCATGTAACAAACGAGTGCCAAACCTAGGTAGAAGGATAATACTGCAATAGCTGGCAGAACACACTGGGAAGGCACTTCCATAGTCATGGAGGAAAGGATTCTCTATAATGGAGGTTCTTCCTTCAGATAATAGAGAGGGTGTGAATTACTATTGGAAGTGTCTTTGAAGGAGTAGAACTTTGAGGTCAGTTTTGAAGGCCTGGGAGGAGGTGGTGGTCCGGAGCTGAGGCGGAAGTGAGTTACAGATTCTCACCGCGTTGCCTGAAAAGGATTGGGCCATCGATCTTTCCTTCTTGAAAGTGGGAGGTTCAAGCAGTAAATTTTCCGCATTACGTGATGGTCTAGAGCCTCCAGAGAGTTTCAGTTTATTCGCCAGGTAGCAAGGAGAGGAGGAGTGCAAGGCTTTGTGGGTGATACAGACAGTCTTGTAGATAGCTCTTGCCTTGATGGGAAGCCAGCCGAGAGTGGATAGCATGGGTGTGATGTGGTCACCTCTTTTGGCCCCATAAAAGAAGCGAGCTGCTGAATGAAGAATAGATTTAAGGGGGGGACAGGTGGGATTTGGGGAGGCCAGTGAGAAGAGAATTGCAGTAGTCCAGTCTGGAGAGGACCAGCGATTGGACCAGAGTTTTAAGGTCTTGCTCCGGGAAGAAGCGACTAATTCCCCACAGAAGGCGCAGTTGGTATCGAGCAGACTTTGCAATGGAGTTGATGTGGAAGATTAGATTGAGTTTTTTGTCGAGTATGACACCCAGGGATTTTGCGCTGTCAACAATGATGGGTGTATTGTTCAGTAGATTCAACTGATCCATCCATGTTTGCACCGGGGGAGGAGAGAGTGAGGAGGAGAGGAGGAGGAATTCAGTTTTGGAGGGATTCAAAATCAGTTGATGTGTTGACATCCAGTTTTGAATGGAGTCCAGAGTCGAGCTTAGGACGGAGAGATCGTGAGTGGAGGCAACTTTGAGGTAGATTTGAGTGTCGTCTGCGTAGAGAGGATAGTGGATCCCGGATTTACTTACATCTCCAAGTGGTTCTAAATAGAGATTGAACAGTGTGGGTGCAAGTATAGAGCCTTGAAGAACACCTTGACCTACCGCCGAAGGAGGTGAAAGACTGTTCGCTATTTTGATCATTTGGGATCTATCCGAGAGGAAGGAAGCAAACCATTTAAGCACAGTGCCCTCTATGCCCATTCTCTGTTGAAGAGTGTTGAGGAGAGCGTTGTGATTGACGGTGTCAAAGGCTGCAGAAAGGTCAAGGAGAATTAGATGACAAGACCCTCCCGAATAGAGTATCCGCAGCACGTCATCAATCACTTGCAGTAGGGCGGTTTCAGTGCTGCAGTTTTGAATGAAGCCGGACTGAAAATTGTCAAGAAGATCGTTGTCCTTGATATGACGAGAGAGTTGTTTCGCTACACATATTTCTGTGATCTTCTCCAGAAAGGGTAGGATGGTGATGGGTCGGAAGTTATTGAGGTCATTTGCATCCGTAGTTGGTTTTTTATGCAGAGGGGTGACCTGCCCAGTTTTGAAGGGGACAGGAAGGGAGCCTTGACAGAGGGAGAGGTTGACTAGAGTGGTCCAATAGGGAAGAGAATGGGTATAGAAGTCAATGGCAATGGCACTAGGGATGGGGTCAAGAGAATGGTTGGAGGGCTTTGTTTCGTGGATGCAGTTGAGGAGGGCATCTTCAGAGATGGGGTCAAAGTTCTGCCAAATGACTATTGATTTGCGCTCCTCTGGAGGGATAGGATGAGCGACCTGCTCCACCACTGATTCCACTTTTTCATCGAAGAATACAGCAAAATCCACTGCTTTCTTTGTAGAATCCTCCAACTTGGAGGTTGGGGAAGAGCAGTTAGTATTCTTGATGAGATCAAATAGATTTTTGGGTCTATTTTTGGCGGAATCAAGGAGGGTTCTGAAGTGCGACGCTTTCCCAAGGAAGATGTGCTTGTGGTACTTGGATCTTGCTGAACGAAGCGTGGTCAAATTATCGGTGGAGGGCGCTTGCCTCCATTGTTTCTCCAGGAGTCTTAGGTGCTTCCTTTCTTCATAGAGGGATTTGTTGAACCAAGGTGCTGAGGGAATGGGCCTTTTCTTTTTGCTTTGGAGAGGAGCGACGTTATTTATTTCCACTGCAAGGACTGTGAGGTATTGGGAGGCGAGTTCCCCAACATCTAGGTTCGGGTCTAGTCTTGTAAGTGACAGCAAAGCTGAATCACAGAGGGAAACGGTGTCAATATTTTTAGTGTCATGGAACCAGGAGGTAGCCCTCTTAGGTTGGCCAAGAGTTATAGAGTGTGCGAGGTACAGAGAGAATGGGATGAGGGAGTGGTCGGACCAGTCTACATGAATAGGGGTAGCGATAGAAAGCATGCCTGCTTTAGAAATAACAAGGTCCAGGATTGAGCCCTTGAAGTTTGTTGATTGTGTGCAGTGTTGGATAAGATCGTTTGCAGAGAGGAAGGTGGCCAGCGAATTCACGGACGAGTCTTGCAGTAAGCCCCAGTGGATATTGAAGTCACCCACAAAGGTCTGATTGTCACTTTGCGAGTATTGGTCGCTGATGAAGTCAGTGAGTCCCTCCATAAACACAGGGCCACTGCCAGGCAGGCGGTTAACAGCATGGAATCTGAGGGGTGAGCGGTGGTGTAGTTGAAGCTCAAGAGATAGGCATTCAAAAGTGCGGAAGGAGCGGATAGGAAAAGCATTAAGTTGAAGGGGGTTTCTAAAGATGACTGCAACACCTCACCCAACTTTTTCAGTTCTGTCATTTCTAAAAATCAAATAGTCTGTGGGTAATAGGAGATCAAACATAGAGTGAGAGGTGCCGTTGAACCAGCTCTCTGTGAGGAAGAGCATGTCAATATTGTGAAAGGTGATGGTATCGGAGATTTCAAGTTTGTGTTTTCTTGCAGATCTGCAGTTTTGGAGCAGACAGCGCAGCTCTGTCAAGACTGTTTTGGTGACGAGGGCACCTGGGCTATGAAGAGTGATAGGGATATTGTACTTAGATGGGGGTGTACGGGCGGGTTTAGGTGGATGCTTGGCTCTGGCAGAGGAGATGGTCGGAATAGTGTAGATAGTTGGGTTACGCGGAGATGCAGGTTGAGGACGGATGGCGTTCAAGGGCTTGTGTGGATTAACAATGGTTGCAGACAACTGGTTTTGCTTGGCTATACTGGGGTGGGGGGGTGAGGTGCATCTCGTGGGAAGTTGAGCGTTTTCCAAAGGAGTAGAGGTTTAAGGAAAAGTGGAGATCTTGAAGCTTAAAAGTGAAATGGTAGCTACAAGCTGGGAGATGGAGATAAGAGAGCCTAGCTTAATTTACAGAGAGAGTAGGGCAGAGCAAGGAAGGTGGTGTGGCTCAATGGAAACAGGAGGGGGTGGAATTGGTGGTGAAGACAGGACAGGAGGAGGACAGGCGAAGAGTTGGGGTCTAGAGTTCATAGGTGGGGATAAGTGGAGATTGAGAGCGGGAGTTGGTGTATCAGAGGTGCAGGGCATGTTGTCTTTGATGGCGTTGCACGAGGGAAAGGAATTAGGGACAAATTTAGGGGGAGATGGGTGCGGCTCAAGGCAGTGAGGTAGAAGGAGAGGGGAGGACTGTGCGGAATCATAGGAAAGTAGGAGGTTAGGGCAGGAAGGAGGGGAGGTGGTAGGAGAGGTCCTGTTAGCTTGGAGAGGTGGCTGTGAGGGAACGGGCAACAAACCGAATGAGGGGTGTTGGGAGAAAGGGAAGTTTAATAAAGGAAATGGTTCTGCTGGGCCCGAGGGAGGGAAATGGAAAAGGTTACCAAGGGGGGAGAGGGGGTAGCATAGCAATGCTGGTGGAGGGGGGGGAGAGAGATGCAATGGGTTTGTGGAGAAATCGGGGTAAATAGCGACGGGAGGAGGGGGTAGAGAATAGGGGGAGAGGGAGGAATAAGGGGAGCGTAAGGAAATTTAACTGGAGGAGAAGGTTGGAAGAGCGGTGGACTAAGAAGGGGTGGCAGGTAGGAATAGGTGGGAGGAGATGGGATTGGAGTACCGGGACGGTGCAGATTGGACGAGGAGCAAATTAGCTAGAGGTAAGGCTGAAGTGACAAAGGGCGGGTGTACTGTGGGGGGGAGGAATGTAAGAGGAGGGCACAGGAGAGGGGGAGGGTTGTTGGCCGACTTGTGCTTCTCGGGAGTGCAGCCTATTACAGTGTGGGGTGGTCAGGGGAGGAGAAAGGAAGAAATGGGTGGAGCTAGTTGGAGAGCGATACGAGCTTCCTCAGGGGTCACAGAAGATTAAAAGCTGTGAGGCGGCAGGGGGAGGGGCGACGGAGGGCATCCGGGTGATCAAATGAGGGTTTAAAGGGGTAGATATAAAAACAAGTGGAAGCTGAAAGGTGTCTGCTGACTACGGGCACCAGATGGCACAGGCAGGGAGCAGAGTGTACACTATGTTCTTGGCTGCACAGTGTCTCTGAGGCTGTCAGGCCTGGGGCCAATTCTTTCGACTCAGTTTCACCAGAGGTATAGAGCCGATACATTATAGGTGGGTGGGGGAGCAGGTGTTTAGTGACTGAGTTGGGCAGCGATTTGGGGGACAAGCAGGTGGTGACAGATGGGTGCTGGCTAAGGGAAGGGATGGTGCCAGGTGGGTCGTGACTGAAGTTGGGTCAGGAATGTGGCAGTCAGGGGAGTATTGAAGAGTGAGTCATGTGTGTGTGAGGGAATACTTGGACAGCTGGTTAGTGACTGAGGAGGGGACCTGTAGTTTGTGACTGCAGGCGTGGAAAGAGACCAGTTCATTTTAATTTCCTTGTAGCACTGTAGGCGCATGTTCTAGGAGGAGCCTGGCTCCTGAATTTTGCGCTGCCATATTGGAAGGGCTGTCACCCTATTTTATTAATTTTATGTTTTGTTTTAGCTTTCTTCACTTTTTAAGCAGGGCATTAGTCCTAAGAAAAGAAGAGGGGGGACTAACAAGGTTAGGCAGTATGCAAGTGAAATCATGAAGCGTGCCTTCACAGCTCATGATGTCACGACGCGTGACATTGCACGTGACATCACAAGAAGTGACATCACAAGAAATGACATTAGATATTAAAACTTCAGACATGTGTATCAGGTATATCAGGAGTACATTTAAGCGCATTATGAGATTTAGCAAATGAGATTTGGTGTTGGGTTGTGTCAAAAAAGTGGTGCATTCCTGACGCAAAATCTGGGCCTCAACTAATAACACATTTTTTAAAACCCTGCCACAAAGAAATTGGCAACAAGGAGAAGCATGGCAGTAGATCTGCTACATTTTAAACTATTTGATTAGGTTAAGTCCCGCTGTAAAGGTGCCCAGTAAATCTCAGGGAGTAGTAATAATGGTGAGATAACTCTGGAGTTTAAAGCATTTGTTGGAGAGATCTGTGTTTTGAGAAGTCCCAGATTTGAATCAAAGTAGTAGAAGGTTAATATGTCTCATGCAAACGGTGGGGGGGGGGGCTCCTCCGCTGTGGCGGAGGAATGTCGACCCACTGCTTTTAAGCAGTGGGAAGCAGACACCTAAAATAATAATACATTTTTGTTCTGATCATTTTAGGCTACTTCCTGCTGCTTTCATGGTGGGTGAGAGGGCGGGATGCTCTGCTGTTTCAGCAGGGCTGGGGCGGAGTGGTTTGCCCACTCAAGTTTGCACTTTTCCCCTTCTCTATGCTGGCTGCATTGCAGCCTGCATGGAAAACAGGCCCTGGCCCCCATTCCCTGGTTTAGTGTCAAACCAGGACACTCCAATCCAACCCCAACGTTGCTGCAGCATTGTGATTGGTCAGGGGAGCCCGGGTGCTCACCAGTCAAAACACTGCTCTCTAGTGTTGTGATTGGTTAGTGGGGCCTGCTTCAGAGTTCCTACATGTGCTCGAGGAGAGCAAGGGCAGAGACGCAGAACCCGGCCGGCGGCAAGGTAAGTTTAAATTATTTTTTTTAAAAAATGTAATGTGTCCATGTGCGACACCCCCGTGACTGCTCCCCACACCTGCCCGGCCCCACCCCCTGCGAGCCATGCTGGTCGCGTCCCTGCCTGCAAATCACATCACGTAACATGCAGATGACAGATTTTATTTTATGTAGATAGTAAAGTGGGTTACTGCTTTTAACACCGAGATCCTTTTGTTACTTGTAGTTCATAAATTGTAATCCTTGTAATATAGCACAGTGCGCTATGAAGAACATGTGACTAGTACACCTTGTAACCCTGTCTCAGGTAACCCATCTTGTACATTGATTTATGTGTGTTAACACAATCGCAATGGACCGCACACCGCTAGCCCTTCCTCCGGATCGCCCCTAGGGACTCTGGTACATGGAGTTCTTGAGTGGTTCACCCCAGTGGGTGCAAGTAGGTACTTGTTGAACTGATGATGTGTGTTACGTAAAGAGCTCTGACACCGTGCATTGGGTTGCGTAGCGCCATTAAAAAAAATAGTGCTATTGAAATTGTTATTTGTGTACATACTGGGACAGACCAACACATCTGAAATTCTTACAGTGCATGCATCTATTATATACAGGGACTGAACAAAGGCAAAATCATGCCTCTCAAGCACCTGTGAAGAGATACCAAGCTGTGTGCCTTTTTGTTTCCCCTACCTGGCATTTACTTAAAGTGTGAGGTTTCAGGCCGCCGACAGTGAGGATATTTAAACAAAAGGAGGCCTGATGGCCCCTTAACTTTGGCCCAGCTCGAGGTGAAAAAAAAACTGCCTGCACGTTGCTGCTGGGAATGGAAAGCAGACAACGTACAGGCGCTGCTGTACGTGTCACAGTGTCTCAAAATTACACCGGGACAAGTTCAGCATATTTCTGTAGGGTCCAACCTTTTGCAAGGGGACGGTGTCCACCCTGTGGAAATAGTAGGTGGACGCCGTGTACCTGCATGTACCCCCAACTTGTGCCCTGCTTTTAAGTTGTCTCAACCTTGTTTACCAGTAGTTCTCCCTCGCTGGGGAGTCTGCGAGGGCATTGCAGGAGTTGCTGGACCCTAGTTCGTTTTTTTTTTGACCCACCTTTTAGCTCCAAAGACAGGCTTCAAAGCGTCCGATTTGGGCCATGCCCCCCTCGAATGGAGTAGTATTTAAATTGGTAGCAAGCGCTGGCTATTATGCTAGTTTAAACATCAATCCAACTCATATATACATTTCACAGCAGAGAAGCTTCTCGCCCAAAGGTAAGATGCCAGCATGTGGGCTTTTAGACCCACTCTGTCCAGCACACAAGCCTGAAATGCTTTGCCCTGATTGCTCCAGTCCCATAATTTATTTTAGCACAAAAACAAGTCTTACGGAGAGAGGTCGTTAAGGACTGACTAGGATTCTACGGAAGGGGCTAGTAAAAGACCCTGCACATAAACGTTTAGCAGTCTTGATAAACACAAAATCACTGGTAAAACATGTGGTAAATTTTGCCGAATTTATAGACAACAAGCTAATTGACATAGCTTTTTTGACTGAAACCTGGGCGGACCAGATCTAGTAACCGCTCTACCCCGCACTACGCCATATTTCGGGTTGACAGACCTATTAGGCGAAGTGGTAGATTAGCTGTAATTTACAGGGACTCCTTTGCAGCTATTTTTAAGCCAGCCTCCAGGACGGATTGTGAGCAACAATTTGTTAGAAGACTCCCAGTTTGGCTTTAGAACTTGCCACAGCACAGATACAGCCTTAATAAAAAACCCAGAAAAAATAAGGATGGCCATAAATAAAGGTGGAAAGGCCGCCATGATATTGTTTGACTTATCGACCACTTTTGACATGGTCAGCCTCACCTTGTTGGTTGACCGCCTTCAGCCCATAGGCATAAAAGGACCAGTACTTGCTCTTTTAAAATCCTTTCTATTGGAGCGCACTCTGATAGTAGCGTTGGACCCTTTTGTCTCCAACATTTTTTCTCTTCGCCATAAAGTTCCACAGGGCTCATCTATCAGCCTGACTCTGTTTAACATTTATGTCACTTCACTTGCTCCTTTGATTAAATCATTTGGCTTTGATCTCACATCCTATGCGGATGATATGCAGATTGCAGTATCAGTAACAGCTAATAAGACCCCCCTCCCCCCAGTATTTCGTGATTTGAAAAAAAGAAACCGCAAAATGAGTACTTTTGTAAAAATGCCACCATTTTTACAAAAATGCCCATATATATATATATATATATATATATATATATATATATATATATATATATATAAAACACAAACCTGCATTCACCCTCTCTTTACTGGCTTCGGGCTGCCACTGAGCTAGTAAAGGGAGGGATGGAGCAACAGGCCAGCAGGCAGCAGAGGTGTTAAATTCCTCTGTCGCCTGCCTTTGAAATGTACCTGGCCCCCTCCTAAATATTTAGCCTGCAGGCCGTGCCCCCTGGGGATGACGATTGGAAGGCTCTGCTGTCCCCCACCCTCCACTGCACTACTCTCCCTCAGCTCCCTTTGGTCACCTGTTAACCCCTAACCTCCCCATGTTTCCTATTTTACTTTGTTTGCATACCCTCAACCTTCTCTGCTGCCACCCACTTAACCCCCTTCCGCTCCACCCCTGTTGCCCTGTACACATCGGTTGTCTGATGCCAAAATTAGAAGATTTCATATTGTAATCTGCTCTCTCTTTGGCATAAGACTCCCTCCAATTCCAGGCACTGTGCTGCTGGAGAGTCTGTAATGTTGCAGACTGTGACCTAGCACATTCTCTAGCAGTGACAGAGCACAAGCCTTTAGTCTTTTTATGGCGAGCAAATTCTTTTTAACCACCACAAAAATACTGTTTGACCTACATTGGCCCACAAATGTTGCTTTTTTTGGCCGCAAAATTTGCCATCCAAAGCTGCAAAATCCTGGAGGGTTTGGTTAATGACATGTTCTTAGGAGAAAGATTTCAAAACTGCATGTTAGAAATTAGCAATTGGATGAATGCAAACTATCTAAGACTTAACTCAGCCAAGACTGAGGTCATCTTGTTCTTGTTTTTGTCCCGGTCTTGGTGGCCGGGGCAACTAGGCTCACTCCCTGTCCCTGTTAAGAAAGTCAAAGATTTTGAAGTCATGGGGGACAGAAAGCTCACTTTCAAAGAACAGGTTAACTCCGTGGTTTACAGTCTAAGAACTACTAAGAAAATTCTCCCTTAAATACCCAAAGAAACCAAAAGGACAGTAGTCACTGCCCTAACCTTATCAAAAATTGATTGTTGCAATGGTCTCTACTTAAATATGCAAAATCAACACCTTCATGAATTGCAAACATTGCAAAATAAAGCAACTAGGTTGCTTATGAAAATTCCTAAATTCAAGTCAGCCACACAGGCAGCTAAGCTTCATTTGCTTCCTATCAAACAGCAGACTAAATTTAAGGCCCTCTGCATTGCCTATAGGGACCTAGTGGAGTTGGTCCATCATTATTCGAACTCAGTAAAAAATATATGAGCCACCCAAATATCTAAGCTCAACTTGAGCAAACAATTTGGTCATCCTCCGGGTCTACAGGACCAACTGGGGAGGTAGAAGTTTTGTATGGGATACAGCCAAAATTAGGAATGAATTACCTCTTGTATCCCAACCATGCCTATCCTATAGGCATTCAGAAAGTCACTTAAGACTTGGCTCTTTTCCTAAATTAGATAACTGGACCTAGCCCTCATCCTGCTGTATTTGAGATAGCGCCTTGACACTGTGAGCTTAAGAAATCTATTAACATAACATGGTACAGGGCACAGTGTGGCACTGTGGTGGACAACTGAGCTGTAAGAGGTGTGGATGGGTGTATGTCAGGGCAGTTACGTCATGAGTGAGGTAAGGCGAGAGTGTCGTGGTCAGACGTGTTGGCAGATGAGGCAGGGGGATAATAGGTGTGTATTGAGGCAGACAAGTAATGTTTAAGGTAGGTTCAGCTATGTAGGGAGCACAAGGTAGTGATGAGGTGTGAACAGAGTTGTGGGACAGGCAGTGGTGTCTGGAATGAGGGGAAAGGTGGCTGCTAGGCAAGTAGTGGGGTGGAGGTGTGTGGGACAAGTGGTAAAAAGATCAGGGGGGTCCCTGTCTTGGATTGATGAATCAAGACGAGTTAGAAATGTGGGTGAGTGCATGGTGGCTAGAGTATGGCAGGTGTTTGGAGGCAGGCAGGTTGTGAATGAGGTAGGGGTAAAAATATGGCCTGGGTGCCCAGTGACCAGGGGCAAGGTGGGGGAATTTTACATCAGTACAGGCCCTGCACTGCTTTTCTCCAGAGGGAATGCTCCGTTTTCTTTTCCCCTTTTGCATCCTAGCACCCTCATTGTCCCATCACACTGCTACTCAGTTTCTCACTCCAAATACCCGCTAACCTTCCAAACCCAGCCTCCATCCCTGTCTCTGTTCCAGTCCCTACCATCCTCTCCCTCTCTGCCACACTCTGAAGCCCCACCTTTCACATTCCCGTCATTGTTCCTCTTCATTTCTCCTTGGCCATCTCTGCCAGTCTGATAGTGTCTATCACCCTCAAGCATCTCACGCAAGGCCTAAGGCTCTCCCGCACCTTGTACCCTGTCCAGCTCCATCAGACGTCTATACCATCACATTCCCATCCACACTCCCTGTCCTTGTCATCTCCCGATCCGGTCACATTCCCAGCACCCTCCAATTCCTTTCCACTCCCAGTCCCTGTCATCTTCACCATCCCTGTCGCACTGTTGATCGTTTTCACAGAAACTGTTACACTGGCCCCGGTGTCACGGAGGGCTTCGGCCTGGCGTCCATTGATGCTCACCCATTGGCTGTACTTCCGGGTGTTAGCGGGTAGGGGGACCCGCGGGACCATGTCTTTCCCCCCTAAGCATGCTAGAGCCATGGCGGCTGGCTCCCATTCTTGATGCTCTTGTTCATATTCTTCCTGCTCCTCGGAGATCTGTTCTTCCCCCAGGGCAGCAGCGGCCACTTGGCGGGGTCTTGGGCTCTGGTACTGTGGGCAATTTGGGTCGTTTGCATAGTGGCCGACTCGTTGGCATCGGTGACACGTGACATTGGCTCTGTATCCCGGTCGCGCCGGGGTGCTGCCCCGGTTGGCCGGGGGGGTGGTGCTGGTAGCGGGGGCGACCGGAGCGTTGTCTCTTCCTCGTCCTTGGCCCCCTCCTCCTCCTCGGGGACGGTGCTGACCGTTGTTGTTCCGGTTCTGTTCATAGGATCCATTTCGGCCCACTCTGGTGATTTCCCACCGGTCAGCCTCGGCTGCGAGCTGCCGTGGATCAGTCAATTTGCTGTCGAGGAGGTGCTGCCGGAGCTCAATGAAGCAATTGTTTGATAGATGCTCCCACACCATGAGATTGAATAGTTGTTCGTAAGTTGCGACATTGCTTCCTTTGATCCAGCCCTCGAAGGCTCGGCTAAAATAGTTCACGTAGTCCACCCAAGTTGTACCCGGGATGCGGGTGCAGTCTCGGAACCTCTGACGGTACATCTCGGGTGTGAGCCCATAGCGGGTGAGGAGGGCAGCTTTCATGTGGTCATAGGAGGTCATCTGGTGGTCCGGGAGCTGTAGCAGGGCATCGCAGCCCTCATTGAGGAATCTCCCCCATAGACCGGCTCCCCAGTCGCTTCGATCGATCCGGTGGGCGGTCATAGCGATTTCGTAGGCCTTGAACCATTGCTGGATGTCGTCCTCTCGGAAGTATTCTCGAACGACATCCTTGGGGATGTGTACCTTCTTATCTGTTGTCCCTGGGGTGTGGGGTTGCTCGGGCACCCCTAATTCTTTGTTCTGCTTGCGTAAGTCTATCTCAGCTAATTTGCGCTCGTGTTCATATGCCAGTCTCTTTTCCTCGAGCTCCCTTTGTCTCTGTTTTTCCTCTCTTTCTTCTCGGAGACGCAGGTGCTCTAAGCTCAGTTTTTGTTCGGCCAACTTAAGTTCAACATCCATTTTGAGCCGGGCCATTTCTAGTTCATGTAGTCGTGTTTTTTCTCGTTCCTGGATCTCGTCTTGCGAGAGACCCGTTCTTCGCTCCTCGGGGGCCGTGGTGTTTTTTTCTACTGCTGCAATGTTTTGGTCGGTGGTTCCGACGGCCCCGGTTTCTGCCCAGGACTCTAGGGCATGCTTGAAATCGTCTTTGGTACTTAGACCGGTGGTAGCGATACCTAGTTCGATGCAGAATTGTTTTAATTCACGATGGCTGTACTCGTCCAATTTCTCCATCTGAAATTTCTCGGTGGATCCGCTTTCTTTGGTTGTCATCGTGATTTCGTCGTGGGGTGAGCTACTTTCTGTACGATTATGCGTGGATTCGGATCGCGCCGCTGGCCATCAATGTTAGACGGACCGGGAGGGTCGGCCGAGGATAAGGGGAGAGGTCTCCGGGGAGAGCCGTCTCCAGCGATCGTACAGACAAGTAACTTCCCCCCCACAGACGGACACCACACCAGGATAAGGTTTAACGATACTTTATAAGCAATTCTTTAAGTACGGTAAAATGATACAAGGAGGTCTGGACTCAGGGGTCCCCTCGGTTCTGGTCTCTGGATTGGGAAAAGGGGTAGCGGGACAGTCTTGTTACCAATAGATGAAAATAGCTCTCAATCCTCGAGCTCGGCGTTCTAGATGATCGGGCCGCGGCGGAGCCAGCAGGTCCCGGGATGGACGAAGGAAGCGACGGTCCGCGGCGGAGCCAGCAGGTCCCGATGGAGATGGTAGTTACAAACGGTCCGCGGCCACGCCAGCAGGTCCCGACGACGATGAAGGTTTACGAAGGTTGCGGCAGCGCCAGCAGGCAGGACGATAGTTCGCAAGGCAGAGCTACGGCAGCGCCAATAGCCCGTCAAGGATGAGTTCTTCTCTGCGTCTCTCGATTCCAGGATACAACTGACTTCCTGCTCTGGAGCTGCCCCAGTTATAGGGCTGGTGCCCTTTGATGTCCGGACCCTCGCACTTGGAGGTCGGGGGGTCCGGGATGAGGGAGTCCAGACACCCAGCAGGGGGGTGGAGCCAGCGCCCGGGGAGGTTGTGGGCGAGCGGTACCTGGCGGGGGAGAGCCATCGACACCTCTTTCTCCCATTGACCTGCCAAGTAGTCCGCTCACCTCCTGGGTGGATGGTGGTGCCGGGATGTCTGAGGCCTGGCCAGGCCCAGGGTTGGGGTCGATCGGGGGCCATGCGGCCTCGTGGTGGAGTGTCCAAGATGGCGCCCAGGCTGGGCGCGCGGGCTGGTAGTGGATCGGGCCCACGAGGTCGATATGTTCAGAGGCAAGGGTCCCGGAGGGGACGGAAAACGTGAAGTGGTGGTGTGTGACACTTGAGGGGCCGGGCTCGGGCCTGGTCGGGCAGAGGGGGAGCGGCCCTTCACGTGGCCTGTCCAACATGCGTCCCCCCCAGCTGAAGGCGGGGAGAGTCACCCATCCTCTTGGGGACTCTCCTTGTCGAGGCGGAAAAAGTGGGACAGGCCATCCGCGTTGGCGTGATCTGGCCCAGGCCGGTGTTCAACAGTGAAGTCCATCCCTTGTAGGGAGATGGACCAACGTAGTAGTTTTGGGTTCTCCCCCCGCATCTGCATCAACCACTGCAGGGGTCGATGGTCGGTCTGCACCCGGAAGTGTGTGCCAAATAGGTAGGGCCGGAGCTTTTTGAGGGCCCATACCACAGCGAAGGCCTCCCTCTCGATGGTGCTCCAGCGTTGTTCTCGAGGTAGGAGTCGCCTGCTGATGAAGGCAACTGGCTGATCAAGGCCTTCGGTGTTCAATTGAGACAGGACCGCCCCAATGCCGTGGTCGGAGGCATCCGTCTGGACGACGAATTCCCGGCTGTAGTCGGGGGCCTGGAGCACAGGGGCGGAGCACATGGCGGCCTTCAGTTGTTCGAAGGCTGTTTGACAATCTGGGGTCCAGTTGACCTTCTTGGGTTGATTTTTGGACGTGAGTTCTGTGAGGGGCCCCACTATGGTACCATAGTCTTTCACGAACCGTCTGTAATAGCCCGTGAGTCCCAGAAAGGCGCGTACCTCGGTCTGGGTGATGGGGGGCTGCCAGGACTGGATGGCGGCAATCTTGAGCTGCAGAGGGGCCACCAGGCCGCTTCCCACCTGGTGTCCGAGGTAGGTTACGGACCCCTGACCAATTTGGCATTTGCTGGCCTTGATCGTAAGGCCAGCTCGCTGAAGGGCCTGTAGCACCGCTCGGAGGTGGTGGAGGTGGTCGGACCAATGGTGGCTGTACACAGCGATGTCGTCTAGGTAGGCGGCGCTGAATCCTTCGAGCCCGGCCAAGACCTGATTGACGAGCCGCTGAAATGTTGCTGGAGCATTCTTCATGCCGAAGGGCATGACCTTGAAATGATAATGGCCATCAGGAGTGGAGAATGCAGATCGTTCTTGGGCCCGGGGTGTGAGGCCGATCTGCCAATAGCCCGCCGTCAGGTCGAAAATACTGAGGTAGCGGGCAGCTCCCATGCGGTCGATTAGCTCGTCTGCCCGGGGGATGGGGTGGGCGTCCGTTCTGGTGACCGCATTCAAGCCCCGGTAGTCGACGCAGAACCGGAGTTCCGGTGTGGTGCCGGGAGGGGCTGCTTTGGGGACCAGTACTACTGGGCTGGCCCAGGGGCTGTCTGAGGGCTCAATGACCCCGAGCGTGAGCATTTTGGTTACTTCTTCCTGGATGCAGGCCCGTACCCGATCTGGTACGCGGTAGGCCCGGTGGCGGATAGGGGGGCTGTCCCCCGTGTCCACGTCGTGCACACACCAGGAAGTGACACCTGGGGTGAGGGAAAACAGGCCGGCGAACTGCAACAGAAGGTCTCGACATTCTTGGCGTTGTTCCAGGGTGAGGGCCTCCGAGAGTCGGACCCCATCCACAGAGCCATCTTTCTCCCGAGTCCGTAGGAGGTCAGGGAGGGGTTCGGAGTCTTCTTCGGCTCCATTGTCTGTGGCCATCAGGAGGCTGAGTTCTGAACGTACAAAGTGGGGTTTCAGTCTATTAGCGTGGAGGACTCGGAGGGGGTTCCGTGAAGATTCCATGTCGATGAGATAGGTGACAGGACCCTTGCGCTCGACTACTTTGAAGGGCCCCGTCCACTTGTCTAGCAAGGCGCAGGGTTCGGTGGGGGACATCACCCATACCTGTTGTCCGGGTTCAAATTCGATGGAGGAGGCATTTTGGTCATACCACTTTTTCATGTCCTCTTGACTGGCCTCCAAGTTTGCTTTTGCCAGCTCTCTGAACCGTCGGGTCTGGTTGCGGAGGGTTAGGAGGTATTTGAAGACATCTGGAGGGTTCTTTAGAGGGGGCATTTCCCAGCCTTCCTTGACTAGACTGAGAGGCCCCCGTACGGGATGTCCATACAATAATTCAAATGGGCTGAAGCCGAGGGACTTCTGGGGGACCTCTCGATATGCGAAGAGGAGGCACGGCAGCAGCACATCCCACTGGCGACGGAGGGGCTCTTCCAACCCCCCAATCATCCCTTTGAGCGTGCGGTTGAACCGCTCAACGAGTCCGTTTCCTTGAGGGTGATAGGGGGTCGTGAATCGGTAGGTGACCCCACACTGTTGCCAGAGGGACTTCATATATTTAGAAATAAAGTTCGTGCCTCTGTCGCTGACGACTTCTCGGGGGAAGCCCACACGGGAGAAGATCCCCATCAGGGCCCGGCCGACTACCGGGGCTGTCACAGTTCGCAGGGGAACAGCCTCGGGGTAGCGGGTGGCGTGGTCCACCAGTACCAGGATGAACCGATGTCCTTGTTTTGTACGGGGGTCCAGGGGCCCCACAATGTCTATCCCGACCCTCTCGAACGGGGTGGTGACCACGGGAAATGGTTGCAGGGGGGCTTTTAGTTTGCGGCCGCTCTTTCCACTGGCTTGGCACGTGGGGCAAGATCGGCAATGCTGGAGTACATCATTCCTCATTTTGGGCCAGAAGAAGTGGGTCACTAGGCGGCTGTAGGTTTTATCCTGACCCAGGTGTCCAGCCAGGGGGACATCGTGGGCCAGGTTTAGCAAGAAGTCTCTAAAACGGAGGGGCACCACTAGCACTCGGCTGGCCCCCAGCTCCGCGATCCTTTGCTCACTGTATAGCAGATCATTGTCCCAGTAAATCCAATGTGTTCCGGAGGTATCCCCTGCGCTCTGGGCGAGGGCTTGTTGGCGGAGTCCCTCGAGGGAGGGACAGGTCTTCTGCTCTTGGCGAAATTGCTCCTGTGTGGGCCCCCCCTCTTGATGCCACTGGTCGAGGCCAGCGAGGTCCGGAGGTTGAGCTGGTTCTGGGGGGACGGCACGGTCGGTGTCTTCGACTGGGGCGACCGGGGGAGGAGGCGCCGGCCATTCGGATTCCTCCGGTCGGGGATTGGCACGGGTGGCCATGGACCGGGTGGTGACGCACGCCCAGTCCGGGATGCCTAACATCCCCAGGTGTTCTCTTCGTTCTACGGCTGCCCACGGAGAGCTTTCAAGGTCATTTCCCAGGAGGCAGTCTACGGGGGCATCATCCCGGACCGTCACTTTCAACATGCCGGAGACCCCTCCCCATTCGAAAGGGACGCAGGCCATCCGGCATAGACTCTCCGAGTTATCGGCTGAACGGACAGGGCAGAGAATGTTTGGTAGGAACTGTTCTGGGGTCACCAGGTGACAGCGGACGGCTGTTACACTGGCCCCGGTGTCACGGAGGGCTTCGGCCTGGCGTCCATTGATGCTCACCCATTGGCTGTACTTCCGGGTGTTAGCGGGTAGGGGGACCCGCGGGACCATGTCTTTCCCCCCTAAGCATGCTAGAGCCATGGCGGCTGGCTCCCATTCTTGATGCTCTTGTTCATATTCTTCCTGCTCCTCGGAGATCTGTTCTTCCCCCAGGGCAGCAGCGGCCACTTGGCGGGGTCTTGGGCTCTGGTACTGTGGGCAATTTGGGTCGTTTGCATAGTGGCCGACTCGTTGGCATCGGTGACACGTGACATTGGCTCTGTATCCCGGTCGCGCCGGGGTGCTGCCCCGGTTGGCCGGGGGGGTGGTGCTGGTAGCGGGGGCGACCGGAGCGTTGTCTCTTCCTCGTCCTTGGCCCCCTCCTCCTCCTCGGGGACGGTGCTGACCGTTGTTGTTCCGGTTCTGTTCATAGGATCCATTTCGGCCCACTCTGGTGATTTCCCACCGGTCAGCCTCGGCTGCGAGCTGCCGTGGATCAGTCAATTTGCTGTCGAGGAGGTGCTGCCGGAGCTCAATGAAGCAATTGTTTGATAGATGCTCCCACACCATGAGATTGAATAGTTGTTCGTAAGTTGCGACATTGCTTTCTTTGATCCAGCCCTCGAAGGCTCGGCTAAAATAGTTCACGTAGTCCACCCAAGTTGTACCCGGGATGCGGGTGCAGTCTCGGAACCTCTGACGGTACATCTCGGGTGTGAGCCCATAGCGGGTGAGGAGGGCAGCTTTCATGTGGTCATAGGAGGTCATCTGGTGGTCCGGGAGCTGTAGCAGGGCATCGCGGCCCTCATTGAGGAATCTCCCCCATAGACCGGCTCCCCAGTCGCTTCGATCGATCCGGTGGGCGGTCATAGCGATTTCGTAGGCCTTGAACCATTGCTGGATGTCGTCCTCTCGGAAGTATTCTCGAACGACATCCTTGGGGATGTGTACCTTCTTATCTGTTGTCCCTGGGGTGTGGGGTTGCTCGGGCACCCCTAATTCTTTGTTCTGCTTGCGTAAGTCTATCTCAGCTAATTTGCGCTCGTGTTCATATGCCAGTCTCTTTTCCCCGAGCTCCCTTTGTCTCTGTTTTTCCTCTCTTTCTTCTCGGAGACGCAGGTGCTCTAAGCTCAGTTTTTGTTCGGCCAACTTAAGTTCAACATCCATTTTGAGCCGGGCCATTTCTAGTTCATGTAGTCGTGTTTTTTCTCGTTCCTGGATCTCGTCTTGCGAGAGACCCGTTCTTCGCTCCTCGGGGGCCGTGGTGTTTTTTTCTACTGCTGCGATGTTTTGGTCGGTGGTTCCGACGGCCCCGGTTTCTGCCCAGGACTCTAGGGCATGCTTGAAATCGTCTTTGGTACTTAGACCGGTGGTAGCGATACCTAGTTCGATGCAGAATTGTTTTAATTGACGATGGCTGTACTCGTCCAATTTCTCCATCTGAAATTTCTCGGTGGATCCGCTTTCTTTGGTTGTCATCGTGATTTCGTCGTGGGGTGAGCTACTTTCTGTACGATTATGCGGTGATTCGGATCGCGCCGCTGGCCATCAATGTTAGACGGACCGGGAGGGTCGGCCGAGGATAAGGGGAGAGGTCTCCGGGGAGAGCCGTCTCCAGCGATCGTACAGACAAGTAACTTCCCCCCCACAGACGGACACCACACCAGGATAAGGTTTAACGATACTTTATAAGCAATTCTTTAAGTACGGTAAAATGATACAAGGAGGTCTGGACTCAGGGGTCCCCTCGGTTCTGGTCTCTGGATTGGGAAAAGGGGTAGCGGGACAGTCTTGTTACCAATAGATGAAAATAGCTCTCAATCCTCGAGCTCGGCGTTCTAGATGATCGGGCCGCGGCGGAGCCAGCAGGTCCCGGGATGGACGAAGGAAGCGACGGTCCGCGGCGGAGCCAGCAGGTCCCGATGGAGATGGTAGTTACAAACGGTCCGCGGCCACGCCAGCAGGTCCCGACGACGATGTTGGTTTACGAAGGTTGCGGCAGCGCCAGCAGGCAGGACGATAGTTCGCAAGGCAGAGCTACGGCAGCGCCAATAGCCCGTCAAGGATGAGTTCTTCTCTGCGTCTCTCGACTCCAGGATACAACTGACTTCCTCCTCTGGAGCTGCCCCAGTTATAGGGCTGGTGCCCTTTGATGTCCGGACCCTCGCACTTGGAGGTCGGGGGGTCCGGGATGAGGGAGTCCAGACACCCAGCAGGGGGGTGGAGCCAGCGCCCGGGGAGGTTGTGGGCGAGCGGTACCTGGCGGGGGAGAGCCATCGACACCTCTTTCTCCCATTGACCTGCCAAGTAGTCCGCTCACCTCCTGGGTGGATGGTGGTGCCGGGATGTCTGAGGCCTGGCCAGGCCCAGGGTTGGGGTCGATCGGGGGCCATGCGGCCTCGTGGTGGAGTGTCCAAGATGGCGCCCAGGCTGGGCGCGCGGGCTGGTAGTGGATCGGGCACACGAGGTCGATATGTTCAGAGGCAAGGGTCCCGGAGGGGACGGAAAACGTGAAGTGGTGGTGTGTGACACTTGAGGGGCCGGGCTCGGGCCTGGTCGGGCAGAGGGGGAGCGGCCCTTCACGTGGCCTGTCCAACACACGTCTTGGCCGCCACCTCATTGGCTTGATCCGACGTCCCTCCTGCTAGGTCGCGTAGTGGTTCTTCAGTGCATTGCTAATTGAAAGACTGGTGATGCCCAATTTACAAAGGGCCTAGTTAAGATTGAGAAATTCATACTTGTAGGTCGTCTTATGCTTCGATCCGTTTTCTGAATTTATAGGGATTACCAAATAATCTCTGTAGCAGGAATACTCCGGAATTACCACATGTGGCACTGCTACTAAGTGAAAGTTCTGTGTTTAAATGAAACGCAAGTGTGAAGTGCCATATACATTATTATTTTTTTCCACAAAGGGTACTTTTCCCGTTTAGAAACATCTTCCTCACACTCTCTAAATATGGCCATGTTTCCTGTCCACTCTCATTTTGGACAGGCACTTCAGTCCATGACCGGAGCAAATTTAAATGCATTTCGTACTTGGAGGACTGCCAGAAACAGGTTTGTGACTACGCATAAGCTTACGACTTTGTGGGATTCACCAACTTTTGCAGGTAGCCAACAAAAGAAACTTCCCTAAATCCTGCCCTTACCATCAATTTGTAAATGTAATAATTTCATAATACTGCCGGAATTTTTTGCATTCGCAAGTGAAAAATGTGGCATCAAATTTCTCATCTTCATTATGCGAACCAGGATGTAGAATTTACTACATTCGATGTGCTGTTTTTTTGTCTGAATAAGTTAACTTAGTTGTGAACAATCTTTTGTGACTAAGATCATTATAGAGTCCGTGCACTGGTAGAGTAAATTATGGATCTCAAAGTTTTGCAAGCTGCTAAAAACTAGTTTTGCACAATCTTTGTTGCTTATGTGATATCTTAGGTACTTAAGATGTGTTACATTGCATGGTACAAAGTAAGTATAAGTGACAGAGAATTTAAAATATATATTTCTCATTCAAATGAAAGACAATACAATCGTAATGACAAAAAACTAAACTAAAAACATACAATATAAAGTATAGATCTGAGGTGCATGTTTTCAGCCGGTCATCTAAGTCTCATAAATCGCATACAGACTCAAAACTGAAATTAAAATTAACCATAACAGAAATAAGAAAAAATAATATGTACGATCACCATGTCTGTGAAGTAGCCTATACAGTGTCACATGTGAGGTCCATGTCCATCAATTACAGTCTGGGCAGCGGCGGTTTTTCTTCAAGGGCGGCGGGGCTCCGCCCTCCCTATTGACTCGGCCGGCATAGAGCAAGCCAGGGATTTAAAATGCTAAGTAAGAATGTTACTTACCAGGCATTTTAAATCCCGATCCGCACTGCAGTGCTGATCAAAGCCCCGGCCCGGCCCGTGACATCCTGTTGCCTGCCTGCCTGCCTGCCATCAGTTTAGGACGCACTCGAGCGAGCGTCACTGCAGCAGCAGGCAGGCCAGGCAGGAAATGGTGGCAGCGTGTGGGGTGATTTGTGACACATGCGCTTTTGCGCATGTGTCACAATTTAATGCTACAGCCTTACAGTGTAAACACCGGGCGCATTAGGTGCCAGCCCGGGAATATAAAGAATGGCCCTTTTGGGGCCCGCCCAGAAATGACGAAGGCAGCATCATAAATTTAAAGCAGCCTCGGGCGGGTACAGTGTAAGCCCGAGGCTGCATTGAAGGCTGGGGATTGGGAATGATGACGAGTACACCCTCACCCGACCCTTTCATTAGTCGTCACTGGAGGGGGTGGGGATGTTTTATTTTATGCATTTTAGACACCTTTCCAGGTAGGGCAAAAAAGTCGATGCTAAGGAGTGTAATGAGGAAGAGTAGGACAACGTGTTACAAAGATTACCAATGATTAATCCGTGCGTTAATGGAGGAAGCCGATTTGCTCCTGAGACAGCCTCACAGTAAGAAATTGGTAAAATGGTTAGGGTAAAGGCGGGTGAAGTCTGCGTGTTTTTCGTCATCTTCTGTCTTTTAACTGGTCAAACAGCACATGGCTTTTGGTAGGGTTAAACTTAGTGTTTCGACCAAGGTTAAACAATCTTTCATCTTGCTCATTCGATAAAATGTGTCCCATTTAAGAGGCTAAAAGGGATAATGTTATTTGCGTGCCAATTACTTATTTTTATCGTGCACCAGCTAAATTGTCAATACTTGGTTAACGCTTTTCCTCCTTCGTCTTTTGAAGCTAAAAGTTATGAAATAACATCAAGTACTCTCTTCCCCTTATCTCGTTACCCTTCATTTCTGTCTTTTTTTCTTCCCTCCCTCACTCTTTCTCTCACTTCCCAAGTTCTCATAGATGCTGTTGAGTAGCAAAATTGCTTCCTCTCCTTGTGCTAGTCTCCTCACATCCATTGCAATTTTCCTACATGTAGGTGCCTTTTTAGTCTCATCTTGAACCACTGCACTCCCATACTGTGTCACTGCAACAAAGAAATACTCTTTTTGTACTGGAGTTGGTGGCAGGTCCTTTTCAAGGATATTTGTTGCTAAATGCAAAATAGCATTTTGCTGCTCGAGTGTTACCCATCTACAAAGAAACGGTACGTTTTCTGACAATCTCATAAATTTTGGAACCACTGAAAGGAAGCACTTTAAAGCTTGTGTGCTACCTCGCCATACATGGCAGGGTATCCACAAGGTGAAAGCCAGGCATCCCGCCGCGAGGGGCCGTTGTGGAGATTAAGCAAGCTATTGCCCAGAGTCGCAGAGTGTGAACCCGTGAGTCGAGTAGGCACCGGAGTGAGAATTATCGAGTCCGTGGAATTATTGAGCCCAACCCCCGTCGGGGCGCGGAATTGAACTCTGGTCCAGGGCCGATCTCAGCTTCCGGGTCTGCCGCCTCTAACCCCTGAGCCACACTTCTCCTGAAGCTGCCTGATAACTGGGGTAAGTGTGAAGTATTAGTTATTGTTCTTTTAAATTATTTTTGCAATATTTCCATTATTTAAATATACTACTTTGTAATTATTTTAACATATAGCACACTCTAGTCTAGTATCATGACTCATGAGTGCATTTAAATAAACTTGCAAGGGTTAATGTGTCTCATGCAGTGCACTTCATGCTAAATGCTATGTAATATGCAGATGACAGATTTTTATTTTATGAAACTAGATAAGTGGGTTACTGCTTTGAATACAGAGCTCATTTGGTTATGTACAGTCCATAAATTTTAATCCTTCCCATATAGCACAGTGAGCTATAAACAGCATGCAACTCTTCAACCTTGTAACGGTTACTTACTTTTGTTACACAACCTGTACATTGATTTACACTCTTCATTTATTGTCAATATATGTGTACATGTGATCTAAAGCGCTTTGACACCATACATGTGGATGAGTAGCACTATAAAATGAAATAGAAACAAAATAGTGGTATTTAAATTTAAAATGTTTGCAAATACAAATTTAAAAGCAAGCGTATTATGATGTGATACGCTTTAAGCCTTTCTTTCTGCTCCATTGCTTCAAATCAATTACTATTTAAAGCAAGACTACTCACCCGTAGGGTCTCAAGGCGCTGTGTGTGGGGGGTTGAGGGGAGGGGATCTGCGATTGATTTGACGAGCCAAGTCTTGAGGTCCTTCCTTAATTGCGGACGTGATGGTGATTGCCTGAGGTGCAGAGGCAGGACGTTCCAGAAGTTTAGACAAGGATCTTTCTCCAGCACTGGTTTACAGATGTGTGATGGTGGCCTGCGCCAGTTGGGCAGAGTGGAGATGTCAGGGGAGAGTGTAAAAGCAGAAGTGGTGGTTGAGCTATGTATGTCTGGCGTTGTGGAGGGATTTGTAGGCATGCGTGAGGCGCTTGAGCTAAGGTAATTCTTTTGTTGAAAGATAGCAAGTGAAGGTCTCTCAGGGAATATATGACGTTATATTGCATGGCAACACAAAGAATGCCATTATAATATGGTTGTAACAACACAAGTGCTGTTACAACACATTACCATTGCAAAGCACACTTTTACCATGCATATGCCTTTACCACGCATGCCATTATGTGTATATATATATATATATATATATATATATATATATATATATATATATATATATATATATATATATATATATATATATATATTTATATTAATACCCCCAGGCAACCCCAAAATTACCCTTTGTACCAGTGCCAATAGCCCTATCCCCTTAAAATTCTAAAATTACCCTTACCACCCTAATACCCATACCCCCTAAACCCTAAAATTACCCTTACCACCCCAAAACCAAAACCAACCCTAAACCCTAAACCCTAAAATTACCCTTACAACCCCAAACCCTAAAACTTTAAATTACCCTTGGCACCACAAAATCCAAATTTGTCCGAGTCTTAAAATTACCCTGTGCACCCTAAAATCCAAACCCACCCTGAATCCTAAAATGAACCTTGGCACCCCAAAACATATACCCATCCTGAACCCTAAAATTAACCTTGGTAACCCAAACCTATACCCCTAGACCTCAAAACCCAAACCCACCCTAAACCCTATACTTACCTTATACTTACATGTAAAACACATATGCTTTTACCATGCTTGCCTATACAAAGAAATTCATGTAAACGCATGTGTGGTAAAAGTATATGCATTATAATGCTTTACATTGTAATACTATGCATTGTAATAGCATTGCGATATAATGGTACTTGCGTTGTGTTGGCATGCGTTGTATTGGATATTTCCCTTCTCAGGTGGCCGGTGATGTGGCTGCAGCGTGGGATGTTCAGGATGAGTTTGGCGGAGGTGTTCTTGATGTTCAGCAGTTTCTTATGGAGTTTCTGGGTGGTGCTGGATAGAGTGCTGACAAGCTCATGGGTGACAGTGTTGTTGTACTCACTGGGGGCAAACTGGAAGATTTCATGAAGTAGATGGAGCATGTGGAAATAGGAGGAATAAACAACATTGATTTGGTGGTTTATTGAGAGAGAGAAGTCCAGGAGGTTGCCAAGGTTTCGCACGTAGTCAGTGGGCGTGTGGGGGAGGGGGGGTTCCAAGTGCTGCAGACCCCCTCTTCCTGGGCCACCAAGAGTCAACCAAGGCAGAGGGAGTGGCAACACTTGGGGGTGGATCCCAGGTTGAGGCCTTAAGTCTTGTTTGAGTTAGTTAAGCTTGAGGCAGCTGTCCTTCATCCTGGTGGAGACTGCATTTATCCTGTTGTGGAAGTTGCTCTTGGCAGCTGTGGGTTCTTCTGTGAGGTAGAGAATCAGCTGGATGTTATCGGCGTAGGAGACAATGTTGAGTCTGTGGTTCTTGACGATGGCTGCAAATGGGGCCTGAAGAGCTTGGGGCTCAGGGAGGAGCCTTGAGACCCTTTGCAGCTGATCTCTGTGGGTTTTCAGTTGAATGGTGGAAGTCGTACTCTCTGTGTTCGGCCGGTGAGGAAGGAGCAGATCCATCCAGGGCTTTGTTCCGGATGCTGGCATCGTGGAATCTTGTGCAGAGGGTGTGGTGGGAAACGGTGTTGAAGGCGGCTGAGAGGTCCAGCATGAAGAGGGAAGCTGTTTCCCATTGGTCGAGGCATTTGCTTTTAGGTTTGAGGCTCCAGATATCTCCTTGGTCCTTTAACTTCGGCTTTGTTATGGGCCCAGGTGAAATCTGATAAGCTGCTGCCTCCTCCACTTGCACATTGCAGCTCGGAATGATAGCAGGCAACGTGCAGCAGCAGGCGCTGCTGAATGTGTCAGTTACAAATGTGGTTTTTGTTTGGCTAAGGTATACACCTAAGCCAAGCAGTACCCACCACCACTCAGGTTAATTCAGATGCAAGATTACCTGTGCTCCTCGTCTGGTAGCTTGGCGCAGAGGAGGCTTATAAAAGAGGCAATGTGTAAAGTATTTCTGCAACGCATAGTAAAGTAACAGTGAAAGACAAAGCAAAACACTCCACACTAGTTCTAGAAAAATAGACCATCTTTATGTAATTAAAACCAGGCCTAAAGGACAGCAATTCAATAGTCTATCAAGAGTTATGCCAGTACTAGTAACGTTAATAGCTCATCACAGTGCTCAGGAACCTTTAAGGGAGTTACAGTAATCCTCAAATGAGCCCACCGGCCTCCTCCGCCTCGAAAAGGTTTTCAATTGAATAGGGGTTGAAGTTAGCCTGCACAGGCCTTCGGGACAGTACCTGGGGCTTGGAGTCACTGCTCTCGTTGTCGGCGGTCTCGCACACGGGGTCCACGTGGTAGGAAGAGGAGTTGGGCTCTGGCTTGGCCGCTGGAGCACAGGCAGGTCTGTGGCCCCATACTGCTGTGTTGGTGGGCCTCACACATGGAGCTCGTGTTGGTAAGAGGTACAGAGTCAGGCAGGACTGGTGTTCAGCCGCAGTAGATGCAGTCTTGTGAATCTTCGGCCCAAAGAGCCTGGAGAGAGCGAGCTCACATCGTTGTGTTGCTAGGCAACCAGAATGCGCTCACGCCACTCGGTGCTCCCGGCGCTGACTGAGGGTAAAGGTCTACACCGCTACGGTATCTTCAGAAACAGCAGTGTCGAGTACGACTACTAGCAAAAGGTGACTGAGCGCCAACACAGCAGGCGCTAGACAATGTGAGTGTGTCTGGTGGCTGTAACGACCGGATTCTCGAACCAGATGGGATCAGCTCCTTAGAGCACCTCCAACCCAGTCGGAACGTAATCACCTCCCTCCTTAGAACGTATTTACAATAGGTATGTACATATATATATTTATATCTCGTACCTAAGGATGGGGAAATAGCTATACACACACATAGGTTTTCTACAATATCCCACTCATACCAGCTAGTCTCACGGCAACTTAGGCCCAGACTAATCTACCCTGGGGCAGTTCTGATTATTTACCATTACACACTGATCACCTTCAGTGCTCACTCGACACGCAATCCGGCGTGCCTTACGCACTAGGCTGCAGCCCTAGTGCTCTCTTCCTTCCAATCCAGTCCACAATCCGGAGGCCCTAGACACTGGTATCCACCCCAGTGTTCTCTCACTCGCAGCCCGATCCGCAATCCGGCGGATCTACACACCAGTGTCCCCCCTGGTGCTCTCATTAACGCTGCTTACCAACGACGATCACTCTCCTATTAATACCTTTGGAAGGAATCTCTCATTGGCTACTCGGGGTGATACTACAATAACAGGAATTAGCACAACTTGCCAAATTGAATCATGTACCTTCTGCTCTCAGCATCGAATGGTCCCTCTCTCCCTCATTATTCAGTCACCTCTTACCTGACCGGGATTTACATCCGTTCATGAAAATGATGTCTGACTAGAAGACCAGGTTACCCTGATTGAACAAGAAAACAAGGCACATGTTGGTTCACTAAGAACTGGGGTATTTTATTACAATGATTATAAACACAGCACTATACTATAACATATATCCAGCAAAGAAAAGTGAAAGGTTAGAATGTACACACTATGCAAAGTGGGGCAGAGGTCACCTTATGAGCACGAAGTCGGGGTTCGACAGTCATTTAGGTTCCCTTCTCGTCTGTGCCTTGGCTCGTCTCGGAATCACACCTCAGCAGTCACGAGTACACGTCTGCACCGCTATGCTCGGTCTCCTCCGCTTCTCTCCAAGTCACTGGAACCTTCCTCTTTATTAGCTGCTGTCTCTCTCTGTCTCCGATCGCTCCGCACTACTCCTCTCTCCTCTTCAATCTTTCTCAGAGAGTATCAGCCTCATGATCTTTCTCGGACTTCAAAATGGCGACTGTCTGCCTGGAAATAATTAATGGCATTGATGCTAACGGCTAGCTGCCGCCTACAGACTGACTCATCACAGCCTAACGCTTTCGCTAATATGGAAGCTTGTCCTTTCATGGAAAGTTAAGGCCAGTAACCTGCCGCCCACCAAATTTTTGTACCTCCCCGTACCAAGGACACGTTCCCAGCCGGCCGGCCTGATGTTGTGTCTTCGGAGTGGAGAAAAATACAGTCTTTCGATAAGGGCCAGCCTGAGCCGGTTCTCTCCAAGCGAACAACACTTCGAAACTAAAACATTACACTTGACCTAGAAGCATCTCAAGCTGCCGGGGCAGAAAGCAAGATGGAGTCTCTCCCGTTTGAGGCCTACAAGGCCCGAAATAAGCATAACTCCATAGAAGGTATACTAACACTCTGGCAAAAGGACGGATTATAACTAATACTAATGAATCTATCCCCTAGCTTAAGTTTATAAGCCCTGATCTAAGCAAAAGGGTACGAAAGTGCATTACTGTGCCTTATGAATAGGCCCTGTTTATAGTTCTAATCCCTGCACTAGAAGGATAATGGGCTGGAGTCACCTCCAATCATTCTCCCTCAAAGGAGGGCCGAAAAAGTCGGTCAGAAAAGTGGCCCAATAACATACAAATAGCCCTGATTCTTCCATAACAGGAGGAAAGCTAACAAGTTCTTGGGAACTTGTAGGATATAGAGGCCCAGTTGTCCCTCATTGCAGAGGTAGCAGGGAGCAGGCCAACATAGCTGAGCAGAGTGCATAGGCAGTACAGCAAAGCAAGTGACAAAGGGGCAGTCCTTCCTAGCAGCGTTGTACATCATAGTTGCAGAGTCTCCTCCAGACCCCAAAGTGAACCAATTTGGGGATGTCACAGCGAGGTCCAGTACTAATACCAAAATGTGTCTTTGAAGTGTGGGAGACAACAAAAGACAGCTGTCTTTGATCCTCAAAAGGACCCTGCCCTTTCTTCTCTGGCTCCAGGCACACTACAGGCGGTTATATAGCTATTTGTGTTGGAATAGGCATAGCCCTATTCAGGTGGAGGTGTCAGCCGCTCCCTCCTTCTATGTTTAATAAAGTCTTAGTGCAGGGCTATATTTTGACTTGATAATGTCAAAGCTTTCAAATGTTAAAAAGATACATTTTTTAAAAATTTGAAGAGCGTTCACTTTCACATTTGTAGTCCTGTCAAGTACCACTCATTAGTGGTCATACTAGTGCTGGTGTCCGCATCACCACACTAGAATGTACATTTATTTATTTCCATAATTTCTTTTTGTTTAACTTTTTCTGCTGTGCTGGCTGAAGGGCACAAGGACCTGAGAGTGGCATTCAAACAATTTGCATAGTATTATTTAAAATAATTTTGTTTGTGTTTACAAATATCATATTGGTTTTGAAGGGATATTTCTTAAAATATACATTGATTTATTTTCATATTTTATTTTTATGTAGCCATTTTCTACTATACTGACTGCCACAAGGGCCTGAGGGTGGCATGCAAAGTATTTAAAAATAAAGTAAAACATTCTTACCTAGCCTGCTTCTGCAAATAACGTTTTTGTTCTTTCTTAAATAAATGAAAGATTTTTAATTGATATTTCTTATATTATAAGCAATGCATATTACACTCATTTCCTAACTTATTTGTATTTAGTGGTTTTCTTAAATACTGATAGACCCAAGGGCTTCAGAGAGCTATATGAACTATTTTAAATACAATATTTACTTAATTATTTTGCAAAATTGCCTTGCTCAAAAATCAAAGCTTTTGCTGACTTCCTAAAAATTAAATGTTTGTTTCAAATTGATATTTCTTATACATTTAGCTATTTAATATGTCATAATGATTACTGGGCAATCAACGACGTTGAATAGCTGATGCAGAAAAGGAAATGGCCAGCCGTCATTTTTGGTAGGAACAAAATTACAAGTGTGTTTCTTTGTGGATGTGCAACCTGGCTTAGTACCCTGGCCCTCTTCAGAAGTCAGTCTTGCTTGGCAACACAGAAATTCTCTGAAATAATGTATGAGTTTTCTTTTATGAATGCCTAGAAGAACTGATTTTTCAGTCCATTTATCACAGAAATAGTGCGGAAAATGGCACCAAAAAATGGCAATTTTTAAAAATTTTCTTCGCGGGGGGAGAACCCCCCCACACCCCCCTTATTGCCGTCGGGCTCGCTCGCTTCGCTCGCTCGCTCCCGTTCGTTGATGCCTACTTCAATAGCCCCACCAGGTTCAAATTCCACCAGCCGCCACTGAACTGAGTCTGGGGCTAGCGAGTACTGGCGTGTCTGCTGTGTTCTGTAGTGTAGGAGCAGTCGATTGGGTCAGCACCAGTTCCTGAGCTTCCACATAATTATTAGACAGAAAACCATGTCTCTAGTCTACTGGGAAAGGGTGGGTGCACGGCTACGTGACCAGTGCATAGCCAGCACTCTCTTTGCGACTAGAAGCCCCATGTCAACCAGGCGTCTAAGGTTCTTCTGCAATTTTTTGGAGTAGCCCAAAATTACAAATGCCGGGTAGGTGTTTATCGTTTCTTTCGTGATGGCACTTAATTTAGCGAAGACTTGCTCCCAGAAATTAGCAATAGGGGCGGCAAAGCCAAATGTATAAAGTCCGCCGCACTTGTCCCACATCTCTCACAGTTATTTGTGTGGTGCAGTCCAAACCTATGTAGTCGAACAGGTGAGTGGTATATTCGATTCAGGAATTTGAATTGTATGAGGCGGTGTCTGCAATGAAGGGAAATGCGCTTAGTCGAGTCGCAGCAATATTGCCACATGTCGTCATCTATAATAAGCTCCAGGTCAGTCTGCCATTGTAATCTAGTTCTAGTATAGTGGTTGCGTCGCAATTCCTGACGCTTCTTGTAGATATGGGAGACAAATCTTTTTGGGGAGTCCGTGCCAAGCATGGTTGAGAGGGGTAGTACCTTTGGGGGTTCCAGCAGCTCATCCCCAAGCAGGTGTTGTAGTGCACTTTGAGCTCTAAAATAATGAAATAGAGTTAGGGGGGTGGGCTGAATATCATTCTGCACGAATTTGTTCCAATCTTTCCCCTGTCCATCATGGAAAAAGGATGCAATAGTGTCTATACCTAGTGTATGTAAGGTCTTCACCATTTCAGGTGAGGTGAGAACTGGGAGCCACGAACACCACGCTGTGGGGGTGAGGGAGGAGTATAATACGGAGAGTGCTTGACGATTGCGAAGTTATTGCCAGGCATGCGTAGTAGCATTGATTGAATCTAGAAAGTCGGTGTTATGACGTGCAGCTCGAAACAATGCCGTCCATAAGTGGGCAGGGGCCATTACTATACGTTCTATATGCAGGTGAGGCGGGGGTGTCCTGATGCAGCCAAAAGTAGGCGTGAGAAGTTTGGACGGCCCTATAATAAAACTCTAAGTCTGGGGCGCCCAGACCCTCCATTGAATACGGCAGAATAAGGAGTTCCCAACAGAGCCACTCTCTGTCACCTCTTCAAACAATGTTATTAGGCACGGGGTAAGTAAAGTTTGAAATTCCCTATAGAACCCCACTGTAAGGCCATCCTGCCCCGGAGCTCCTCCGGTGCGCATCGTAGCTAAAATGTCATGAATCTCCCACGTTTCCAGTGGTCACATCAATTATGCTCTGTGCTCATTGAGCAGCCAGGGTAGCTTAATATATTCTAAGTATTCCAGCATATCAGAGTCTGTATCATGGGACCTCGATTCGTACAAGTCTGCATGATAAACCCTAAAACTTTCAGCTATGCTATCTGGCCAACCACCCCCTCACCAGTAACCAAGTGAAGTTCTATTGGCTGGTCAGCGGTCCGGCGCCCCCTCATAAGACCTGCCAAGGCAGCGCCCAGGCGCTCGCCCTCACCATATGTCCTTGCAACTGCGTATTTCCCTAGGAATTTAATCTCCCTATCTGCTTCTGAGTGGTATTCCTCCAAGGTAGTCTTCAGAGCTTTGGACAAATGTGCATCACCTGTCTCCAAGGTTTCTTTCTCTAGTTGTGCTAGAGTCTGCTCTAGCAGTGCCAGTCTGCCCCTCATCGACTTCAGCACTCCTGAATGTTTGGAGATCACAATGCCACGTATGTAGACCTTGAAGGTCTCCCAAACCGTTGCAAATTGTGAAACTGACTCTACACTAGTAGCGAAGAAGGTCTCTATCGCCTCCAACATGTCCACTTTGAATACCTCCTTGAGAAATACATATGGAGGAAACGCCAAGTGAATGGGGGGATGCTTGACAGGAGATGCCAGTGTAAGTAATATAGGGACAGAGGAAGTTATTGTAAAGTATTAGGCAGTTTGTGGAGTAAATTCTTGGCATACAGGTAGGGCAAAACCGATATGTTCGGCTCCTGTTCTGGCACAAACTGCCTATTGCCACAGAGCCCCCCGCCAGACCTGAGTAAGTCTGTTTCATTTAAAGTTTCAGGAGTAACAATAACATCATCAGAAGTCCAGAAAAATCCAGCCCTCTACCACACTGGTTCCTGGCTGGCTCATTCACAAACATTTTTTAACAACTTTTGCTGGATTTGCCTTTTGATAGACAGCAGCCATTACTACTTCCAACATGGCCGCCACCATTGATTTCAACCATGAGACATGTATGCCTTTTGTAAACGCATGAGGTACATCCCCAGACCTGGGCCCTACAAGGAATCTCAATTGCCAGCGTATATTGTTTACTTCTTAAAGCTCGACTGTAGCTCTAGAGGATTTCTGCTCACTCTCTGCTAACTGTTGTTTATTTTCAAGTCTGGCTTGCACTAAAGCTCTTTCTTATAGTATATTTCTACTGTGTTGTTTATTTCAAATGTGATCTAACGGAAGACAATTTATAGTTTCCTTGTAGCTCTGGCCTTAGCCAAGACGTTTTGATTTTACTAAAATTATAACTTATAGGGAGGGGGATTCCGACACCCCTCTTCATCTGTTGGTCTGTTAATGTTATATTGGTTATCTAACCTTTTTTAACTTTCACTCTTCACACACACCTACACTCTCTAGGCCCCTCACTCACACCTCACTAATTGGCAAGTAACAAAAGATGTCCGCCAAAGAGCCCCTCATTGGGAGCCCGTTAGGTATTGCTCCGCCAACCCAACGAGGAGCAGGCCCAATGATGAAGCATGACACCTAGCTGGCTGGGTGTGTGAGGGCCCTGGTTCCGAAAAGGGGAATTCCTCTCAGGACCCACATTATTGGTTGGAGGTGACTGGTATAACTATTCTTTTGGTAGGCATTCTCATATATCTCTCTCTCACTAAAAAGATAGTTTTCTTAATGTATGGTGAAGCTCTCATGTGAATGAAACAGACCGATAGAGATAACACACGTTGAACCCAGCCATGTTGAAACAGGATAAGTGATTCAAAGGTAGTTTTCGAAAGATATGGCGGAACTCTCATGGAAGTATTCGACCAGATCACCTTCTGCACCCAAATGGAAGGTCCTTTCATTTGGGTGCAGAAGGTGATCCGGTCGAATACTTCACCATACATTACAAAAACTATCTTTGAAGTACAATTCATGTTTTTACTTGGCTGAGCTCATTGTGTGTTATCTCTCATCGGTCTGTTCGACCTCTTCATACTCATGTGAAAGTTCGGAGTATTCCTATTAACGTACGTGTCTACAATTCACTTGTGTCGGGATGTCTGCACCCTTGTCTCCCCATTGAGCTACCGATATCCTGAAAAAATAGATACGCTGGGATATGCTGTTGTTTGCCCAGAAACCCTGGAATTGAGCTAAAATTTCATCCCTTTGATAAATTGGAGGATCAGGATGGCCACATATAACTGAACGACTTGCGCCCTGATGAAGGAATCTCCCATATTGGCAATTTTCCGAAACGCGCGTCGGCGCTTTTTTCTGTTTGTCTGCTGAGAATGTGGTTGTAGTTGACGTTATCTTGATGTATGTGCTGTTTTCTTGGATGTGTGTACGCTTCAGGGTATGAGTGACTATTGTATATAAAATGTTTTTATTGGTTCTTGTTGTTCTGGGCTGACGTGATATGAATGATATATGTCAATAGAATCTCTGAAGTAATGAAGTCTTTTTTATAAATATATATGTGCTTGAGAATAAAATGAATTGATATCACCAGCATTTTTGTGGGCAACTGTTTATATTGCAACTTATTGTTCCTTTAAAGAAATGGGAACTTCCCGTTCATGTTGTTACAATTATTGACTTCCCTGGTGAGTTGTTCCCCCATATCCTTTTAATAGGTTCAGGGTCCCCTTTGCGTTCTCCATAAAAGACATTGTCATTCACAATGCCATTAGCTCTAACTCAAATAAATCAGAGACCATTTTGGAGAAAGAATCACTCCTCCACCCCTCTCAATCAGGTTTAGAACAGGCCACTCTACCGAATCAGCCGTTCTATATTCTACCGAACAGATTCGGAAGATGGTGGATGAGGGAGAGACAGCAGCGTTAGTCCTACTGGACTTGAGTGCAGCGTTTGACACCGTGCTGCACTCAACGCTGCTGTCTCGGCTCTCAGACATGGGAGTTAAAGGCTCAGCTCTCACCTGGCTCCAGTCCTACCTCACTGACAGAACGTTTCAACTTCACTGCCCACCCTTTAAGTCATCGCCTCGCGTTGTTAGCCATGGGGTTCCACAGGGCTCTAGTTTGAGCCCAACCTTATTTAACATCTATATGGAACCCCTGGCACACATTGCGGAGGAATTTGGGGTGGGCATTGTCAGTTACGCTGACGACACCCAGCTGGTGTTCAAAATAACGCCAGACAGTAGAGACTTAGCTTTCAACTTCTCTAACTGCATGCTAACGATAGCGACGTGGATGAACACCAACTGCCTCCTTTAAACGGAGATAAAACGGAGGTACTAATAGTGGGGAAAAATACTTCTGTATGGTCCCATGCATGGTGGCCAAGTGAACTAGGAGAACTACCTGTGCCCGCAGAGTAGGTCAAAAACCTCGGAGTCATGCTTGTCGCCGATCTCTCAGGCAAAGCTCAGGTAAATAAAGTAACAAGCAAATGCTACAGCACCCTAAAAGTACTCCGTAAAGTACTAGACCTTCTGCCGACCGAAGCGAGAAAAATCATAGTCCATGCTTTAATATCCCCTCATTTGGACTACGGCAATGTTCTCTTACTTGGCCTAAATCAGAAGGGTCTGCACCAGTTACAGTGCATACAGAACTCTGCAGCACGACTGGTGCTCGGACTCCCTCGGAGATCCTCCACTAAACAGGCGCTTGCCAAACTCCACTGGCTCCCTGTTAAAGAGAGAATTATATTTAAAACTCTCTGCTATGCACATCGCATTGCCCAAAACAGAGGTCCAAGCTATCTGAGAGGTCTCATTATCATCCATCGGCCGCTTAGAGACCTGATATCGGCTGGTATGATGCTATTTAAAACCCTTCGCATAACAAAAGCTAAAATGGGGGGTAAATCCTTTCGCTATTTAGCCACTAAATTCTGGAATGCTCTGCCAATACAGTTGCGGATGGAGCCATCTGAAATGAGGTTCAGAGCTAAACTTAAAACTCACTTATTCCCCAAACATTAACGTTCCTCCTCGGTTCTTGATCTTCCTGATGGGTTTGCATTTGCAGTCAGCGCGGGGACACACAGCTTTGTGCAGCCAGGCGCTCAATAAATGCTTATTATTATTATTATTACCTATTGCATTTCCAATGCTTGTTGTTAAATGGTGTAAATCCGTTCAGTAGTTCCTGAGAAAATCATAAGTAAAATCATAGATATATCTATAGACGAAGTACGGTACACGTATGGTACGCGTACCCTCCCGTGCACAAACTGAATGCTAATTGGCTGTCAATACTCCAAACCAGGAAGTGTTGGCAGCCATCTTGTGCCTCGGTAGAACCGAGGCACAAGAAAGCAGTGACCGCGAAAAACACGCAAAGGGGGCAGGGTAGAAACACCCTGACCCCCTAGGCCTGCTCAGGGAGTTCTTCAAGGATCCCCAAGGCCAATTTTTTTTTTTAAATCGTGGGATAGGTACGCGTATCACGCGTAAATAAAAATAAAAAAAACCCGAAGCCAATTTATTTTTTTTGTTAATTAGCCTCCAGGGGGCCAAATCTCAGGGGCATTTTTGTTTATTTTAATGGGGGGCCCAGAGGGGCCCCCCAGCCCAGGGGACCGCCACCCCCCGGGGCTTCTTTAAAAAGAAAAGTTTTAAAAACCTGTGTGGGGTGGGGGGCTCAAGTCCCCCACATACGCCCCAGGGACGGCCACCTCCCCGGGGCTCTAATATTCACCACCGCCCCACGGGTTTTTAAATGTTGGGAGGGGGGCCGCGCGGCCCCCCTCCTGGAGTCTGTGGTGGCCCTGGGGACCACCACCCCCCAGGGCCAGCTCCTGCAGTGTCCCGGGGTGCTTACCCCCGGGACACTGTAGTTTGCTATGGTAGGGCGAGAGCCTCACGGTTCCCGCGCTACCATAGCAATATGCTTTCCTATTTGGAAGAGAGAGCAGGAAACCTGCTCTCTCATTCAAATAGGAAAGCATATTGCTTTTCGTCAGGGGGAGCAGCATGTAAGCTGGTCTCTCTGGCGAAAAGCAATGCCGGCTCCCAAAGGACGCCGGGACCCGGCTTGGACCGTGGGGGCATTGGGGCTCCCCTCACGGTCCCCGGCGTTGTATTTGAGCCCCGGGGGAACGAAATGCACCCAGGTTAACGCTCTGAAACCGATCCGACAGGAAGCTCCTCATCCAAGCCAGGGCAAGATCTCTCAGCCCTGCCTCTTCCATTCTTCTGAGCAAGACACTATGGGATATGGTGTCGAACGCTGTGGATAGGTCCAACAGCTCCAGAATCATAGAATGGCCCTTATCCAGGGTCATTCTAGTACTGCCTGTAACAGTCAGTAGGGCAGATTCGGTGCTGTGGCTGGGCTTAAAACCAGACTGGGAATGATCTAAACATCCAGCCTATTCGACAAAGTTGGAGAGGTGGTTGTTAACATGTTTCTCCATAAGTTTGCTGGGAAATGGAAGAAGCGAAATGGGTCAAAGATTGGAGAGATCTGTCCATGGTGTTTTAACATTCTTGCGGATAGTTCTGACCTTAACGATTTTCCACTCCTGAGGGGCTTTACCCTCTGAAATAGAGAGATTGATAAGAGATTGTACCTCCGGGGCAAGCTGTTTGGTTAGAGATGGAATAACCTTAGCAGGAATGAGATCAGAAGAGGATCCAGATTTTATCTGATGGATAAGGGTCTCAACCTCAGTCACAGAAATAGCTGGGAATTTAGTGAGGAGTGTAGAGTTAGCCGATTCAATTTTGCCTTTGCTGAAAATTGCCCACTGTCGTGATTTTGCCATAATTAAGGTCGATCTTTTGTGAGAAATATACAGCAATGTCATCACACAGCTGTTGAGAAGGAGTCTCAAGACTTTCACATGCCTTTGGGTTGACAAAAGATTGAAGGATTTTATACAATACCTTTGAAGAATTCCCAGCTTGAGCTAGCTGAGATGCAATATGCAGTTTACGTGTTTTTATGATAGCTAGTTAGGACACAGTAAAAAGGATTTTTATCTATTTCTTTGTGTGTCATACGCCACATTTTTTCCATCTTTCTACAATGTTGTTTTTGAGTTCGTAGATCATCTGTGAACCAGGCTGTTTGTGGACGATTGGGGCGGCTCACACCGAGTTTAACAGGGGCAATATGATTGATAGCTCTTTTAATAGCTGAATTCTATTTAGATAGTGCTCCCTCAATGCCATCTGATTCAGAAAAGTGAGGATTTATAAAGCATTTTGGAACCTCTCTGCAGAGACTTTCTTCCAGCGTCTACACAGATAGGAAGTGGTCACAGTGGGATTCTTTCCCCCTATAAGGTCCTGTATATGTAATTCAATAGCTGTGTGGTCTGGCCAGCTTAGTTGTCTAAGGGGTTTACACTTAATTCTGGGAGAATTTGAAAAAATTATATCTAAAGTATGTCCAGCTACATGTGTTGGCCCGTCATTGATTTGTGTTAGGCCAAGCGAAAAAAGATCAGTGAGAAGCAGCTGGGCATCTCGATTAGTTTTGTTTTCACTATGGACATTAAAATCCCCTAATAATAGGAAATGTTTTCCTGCACTTATGTAAGGAGCCAATAATTTAATCAGTTGTAAGGAAAAGTTGTTAATAGGGCCGGGGGGACGATAGACAAGTGCTCTTTTCCAGCTAGTATGAGAGGGGGCATCTACTCTAAAGACCATTAATTCTATGGAGGGGTTACTGCGTTGTTCAAAGACCGCGATACTGATTTTGTCTTTATGAACAATCTCGATAACGCCCCCTGTTTTTATGAGTCAGTCCAATCTAGTCATCTTATATCCTTTGGGAATTCCCAATGCAATAGCTGGCACCAGGTGAGGTTTCGGTAAGGAAACCAAGCTCTGGTTGAATAGAGGATATAAGGTCCCATACCTCCACAGAGTGTTTAGGCATGGAGCGGACATTGCATAGTATATTTTCCCAACCCTTCTCACTAATAGTTCTGAGCGGATTAGCAGGGCTGTCCGCTAAAGCTATTGACGCTTGAAATTGACAAGTCCGGCATGAAAAAGGACTTTCAACATCTGACCAGGGTCCTGATTGACAGATAAAGGGTGCTTTCAGTTGTAGTTTCAAAAGCTCTTGTCTAGTATAATTCACAGGGGAATAAGAAATGGCATTTCTGGGAGTTTGGGCAGGGTTCCTGGCTTCTGGCGACGTACTGGCGTCGCCAGTATAAAGATACTATTGAGACAGTCATTCACTCACTAACACACCCATACACACACTTATCCACCCATACAGTCCTGCACACATACAAACAGTGAGTCAGTCATTCATGCATCTGTGCGCTAAGTAATACCCCCCACCAAACCATACAGACACTCATTCTGATACTCAAAAAACAAACTAATAACCCATATAGACACTTGTGTAGCTACTCACCAACCCATGCAGCCACTTATACACAAAGTGAGACACTGATACAGATATTTACATATTTAAACATTACTCGATAATACATATATTCACTAAGATATACTTAATAACTCTGTTATACAATCATTTTTACAAAAAAACGTCCATTTAGACACTTATTAACCCATTTATTCTTTCATCGACCTTTAGATATACATATATAAGAAATATTTATTCTTCAGAAAGACACACATTCACTGGATGATGTCATCAGTGATGTCATTTGAGAGGTCATCAGTGATGTCATGAGTGATGTCACTGACCACGTCAGTGATGTAATATGTGACGCCATCAGCAGTGCATTGCGGGCGCGCGAGTTATAGTTAGCTCAACTAACGGGGGAATTTCAATGGTTTTGTATGAGTGAAATGTCCAGCTAACTATAACATGTGTGAAACCTATGGTTTTTTTCAGTGAATATATATATATATATATATATATATATGTATATATATATATATATATATGTATATATATATATATATATATATATATATATATATATATATATATATATATATATATATTGTTAGAACTGGCTATTTCTGGTAGGCTAAGGCTGACGCCAAAGCCAGGCAGAAACCACCATTCTAGTCAGGGCAAGGAAGTCACACGCCAAGATAACCTCTGCTCACCCCCTTGGTAGCATGGCTCAAGGAGTAAGGCTAAACTCGGAGGCAATGTGTAAAGCATTTGCGCCAGCGCACAACAGCAACAACATACTAGGCACACCACAAAAGAGACTCCACACAAGGTTATTATAAAAATAACTTTTGTATTGTAAAAACACACCAGATAAAATCACACATATACATGGTGCCAACTGGCACAGGCAATATTCACAGGGATTATGTACACAAGACAGGGCCACATGGGCGCCTGTCAAAATCAGATATAGTACTTCTAGATAAAATGTAGAATATAAAATCACTTCTAGAATAAATAATAAATGTAACATAAAATAATGATCAAAGATAACAACCAGTAACCACTGGTAACAGGAACCAGGACCTTACTAGGACCACCTGTACTAAGAAAGAAGAACCACCTAAGTATCACACAGCATTTAGGGGTCTAAGAAAGAATACATTACTCATGATGCAATAAACCTACATTCAGAGGAGTAGAAAAGACAACCACCTAAGTATCACTCAGCATTTAGGGGTCTAAGAAAGAATACCTTACTCATGATGCAATAAACCTACATTCAGAGGAGTAATAAAGAGAAAACACATGACGCCCAAGACATTCAGAGGTGTTAAGAATAAAGCACATGATGCAATAAAATACATTCAGGGGTGCAGCGCAGGAAGACACATGATGACCAAACATTCAGAGGTGCAGCGCATGGAAAGAAAGACACAAGATGCAGTAACACATTCAGAGGTGCATAATAAATCAATAGCGCAAAAACTCACATAAGCAATAACTATTAAAAAGCATAGAAATCACATTGCGCCAACACTACATGAGCCACTACCTGTGGCAGTCCCTAGGCCAACTGGCCTTGTGGGGCAAAGGTGCCCTGAGTCCAAAGTCAGGGTGCGCTGCCATGCAGCGCCAGTCACAGAGTACAAAAAGCCTAAACGTGGCAGCTGCCCACAAAGTGCTGGACAGCTGGGATCAAAAAGTTGTGGCAGGGCTCTCAGTAGCCCCCAGAACAAATCTGCGCCACCTGAGCCACACAGGCTCTAAAAACCATGATGCCCCCACGTTGCAGCCTCTCAGGCTCTTAGAAAACAATTGCCCCTGGGGAGCCTTGTGGGCTCTAGCCAACGTTGGGGCGACCCACTGCCATCCGGGGCCGCCCTAAATGCGCCATAGTTCAATATGCCCCTACGAGCCTCAGGGCTCAAAGAAAGACTGCCCCTGTCGTTGGAGTCCTCCCGGGGGACTCGGTATCAAGGGAGGCCCCCCCCCGGCCTCCCAACACCCAGGCACCGGTGCTGGAGGAGAGGGGCGGGCACCGGCAATATGCCCCGATGCCCCCTCTCCCTCAAGTCACTCACCGGCTGTCTGCGGCTGCTGCGGGGGCGGGGAAGCGCTCACTGCCGGTCTCTGCTTCGCCCTTCACCCGGTCCCCCATCTCGGGACCGGGACTCTACGTGGAGCCTTCGTGGCTCCAAGGCATTCCGTCTCCTCTCTCGCCAGCAGCGGGGGCCGCCTCGGGTCCTTCACTGCTGCGGTGCTTCACCCCGGCCCCCTCCTGGGACCCGGGGCTCCTCCATACACCACGGGGCTCCCTCCGCTCATGGGAGCCCCTCAATACCTCTCCCCCTCACTCCTCGGGATCCGGCAGCCAATCGGTGCGCGGCGGCGGGCGGGACTTCCTCCGAAAACCGGAAGTCCCGCCCCGTGTCAGGCAGAACGATGCCTGGCCTCCTGATGGCGGCGCGAAGGGGCCGCGGCGGTGATTAACAAGGGCAAACCGAGGGGTGGACACCCTCGAGACTAGAATAAAATAGATAGGCGAGGTAGGCACTCGCAAAGGGCGCCATAGTCGGGGTGGCACCCGCAAATCAGATAAGAGTGCACACGAAGCACTCGGGCAGTCACAGGGCAGGAGCGCTTTCCCCCACGGGATAACCACAGCGCTCTGCCAGCAATCAGGTTAAGAAAGCGCCCACGAGGCGCTGGGGAGCCCAGAAAGCACCAAAACGCCCCAGAAAGGACCCCCACAGCAAGGAGGGTCCCAGCAGCTGCAGGGCATTACCGGTCAAGGCTTCCAGGGCCAAAACAAAGTCCAGCAAAAAGTCCTCAAAGGTGCAGCCAGGCAGGGGGACAGCCAGGAAGAGTCCCCCAGCAGTCCATCAGATGTCCAGGAGCTGGGCAGGGCCCAGGGATCCCCCTGAGCCCCAGCAGCAGCATGCCCCTGGCAGATTCGAGTTAGAAAACAAGAACATTTTGGAAGGGGATACAACCCCTTCTTATACAGTGCAAAACCTTTGAAGTCCTTTGAAGCAGGCAGTGTGAGAACCAGCTGGACTGGTTTAGAGGGAAGTCCCCTTCAGTATCAGGGACAGAGGTGTCAGTCGCCCAGCGGGAGGTGGAGCCAGCTTTGTAGTTACACAGGAACAGCCCTTCACTATCAGGTGCCATCTCCTCCCACTTCCCTGGCAGCAGATGCTGCCTTTCATCCATGGGCTGACTCAGACAACCTCCTGGGCTCTCCAGCCCCTGTCATCCTCAAACCAGACAGTCAATCCACAAGCAGGCCCATGCACTCTAGGGCCAGGCTCACCAGCCAATCACACGCTAGCAACAACCTACACAAATATGCCAACTTCCAAAAGTAGTACTTCTAGACTAGACACAGTCATGTCGCATACATCATTTTGCAGCATTCACTCTCACGAGTTGATACATACCAAACTCGCCCCTGCACTCCCCACACATCAGGAACTACCATGGGCATACATACTCCCCATTCATTCCTATGGGAGGGCAGGTCACTCACCACACATACAGAGAGCTCATGCACTTTACACTGTACCACAGTGAAAAAGTGCGCAGAGGCCTAAAATCACCAACACCAGGTTCCATAAATAGGCTAGGAAAACGCAAAAAGTCTAGGGGTGAACCTGCCTAATGGGCCGGGTCCAACATATATATATACTTCTCACCACGCACAGCGGCCGCTGTGCGAATGCACCTCCACTCCAGCCCTTCACAAAATTCCAACGAAGAAAGCGCGTGTGCTCAAATTTCTATTTATTCATTTCGGTTCCAGCATGTAAATGGAAGACATGGATCAAAAAACCCAACGCGTTTCGGCGATCAACACTCGCCTTGCTCACGGGGCAAGGCGAGTGTAGTGACTTTGACTATATATATATATATATATATATATATATATATATATATATATATATATATATATATATATATATTTTTTTTTTTTTTTTTTTTATAAACATACATACATACACACACACATATAATCCTTATCTCTCCCTCTCCCCAAATCTCCCACTCTATCTCCACCTCTCTGTTCCTCCCTCTCCCTCCGCCCTCTTTGTCCATTGGCTTGTTATTGTCATTTACAATTTGCCTGAACGATACAGTATGGGGCACTGGTTCAGCCAGCTTCTCCCATTGGCTTATTTAACTATGAGTGATCATATCACCCTTTCACAATGAGCATATGCACACACATTGTCATTCCCTTCAGAAGCAACTATGGCAAGGTGTGCTTTTTAAATGTAAAAAATACTTTTGCCTTTAGCCAATTTAATTTTTTCACATTGGTGAGGGCCCGGCAGTTCTCCCAATGATAAAGGTTTGCAAAAAGCATGACTAAAACAAACACTGACAAAGGTAAAAGGCTTTTGCCAATGCTTGCTTGAATAACTGTCAGCAGAAAAAACCCAAACTGAATTTACTCAATTTTTGCCGATGCACAAAACCTGATTAATATGGTCTGACAAAGTCTTGTCAACTCATACTTTTTTCGTTTACAATTTTTGGGTTGGCTTGAAATACGATTTTAATTACACAAATCGTTATTTCCCCACCCATTCATCGATTTTCTAGTTTAATAATCTTTAAAATGATGTCAGATCGACATTTCCTGTTTGCCTGTGAAATTGATGAAGGCCTCGTGGTTTCACCACTGGGGAAACCACCGCTGAACTTTTATTCGCTTTCAGAAAATGTTCATCTTTTTGAGGATTATTTATAGTAGAATAATGAATGCAAACCTTCATCCACCTCAAACCACCTTCAGCCAATAGGTTATTTCCACTTCTGCATGCAATTTATAATGCAATTTAAAACTGTCTTGCATTAGAGAGTCTACAATGTGCCCCCTTTTTATGTATCCAAAGTCTACTTATTTAGTTTAAGGGTCTGGCTTGATAGCGCAGCTGTCTGCACAACATAATGTTACCAATTCTTTCAAATATGGCGGTAGCTTTTTAGCCAGCCGCCAGGTAAATAGTGAGTATGCTCTGCTATTTACCCGGCTGCTGTATACATTGTAGAGATTATTAACTATTTGGCCACCTGCCTTGCAACCAGCATAGAAACTTGACTATTAACCAGGCCGCTGGAACATAGTAGACCATCTGCACCCTTCGACTGCAGCCATGCAGATAGGAAGCAAGCATTACTATTCACCCGGCTGCTGACTCAATAGCCGAAATGACGCAGCGTTTGGCCGGCAGCCATGCAAATGTCAAAGAAATGTCATTGTTAACCCAGCCAATGGCTAATCAGCAAGCACTATATTATTTGTTCAGTGTAAATGTAAATGTAAATGTATAGGCATTTATATAGCACACTACTTACCCGGTGGGTCCCAAGGCGCTTCGACCGCTGCGAAACCCTTCCTGGCATCCCTGAGAGATGGTCCCTTAATGGGTATCTCCAGGGTGAGACCAGGCATCCCCGGCGGTCTGGTGGGGCCGTTAGTGAAGATGAGGCAAGCTAATGCCCAGAGTTGCCGAGTGTGAACGCTGATCAGAGTGGGCACCGAGGCGAGAGAATTATCGAGTCCGCTGACCCTGGTCCAGAAACCTGCCGCGCCGGGAATCGAACCCTGGTCCCGGGCCGTCCTCTGCTCTCGGGTCTGCCGCCTCTAACCAGTGAGCCACACTACTTCACTCGTGTATGGGCAATTAGCACAGTGCTGTGCTAATTGCCCATACACTTCACTTTGTACATGGTTTCTGGTAAATAGCAGACATGTAATCCAAATTCACCAGCAGCCATGTAAATAGCAAATACAAGTCAAGAATTGACAAGCCGCTGGCTAAAAAGCAGCCATTGTGTACTATTTGGACTGCAGTATTGCAGATAGCAAATTTAATTATTTATTTTATTTCGGAGTTTTATATAGCACTTACAAGACCCAGGGGTATCAGAGCGCTTTACAACATACATGAATAGAAAACATAAGCAACATAGTACAGTGAGTATCATCAAGGATATTGGGGACCAGGAAGATCGAGGTCATTGGCCAGATGCATAGAGATGGTGGTTGAGGAGAAGTTCTTTTAATTGTCTCTTGAAGATCGTGAAGGAATTAGTCCTGATGTGGGTAGGGAGAGAGTTCCAGATTTTTGGGGCATTCCCAGAGAAGGAGCGGGATAGGGCTTTTTGTTTATGTCTTTTTGGGGGGATTAAGAGGCTGCTGATTAAATAGCAGAAATCATGCCGTGTTTGGCCAGCCGCCCCGCAAATAGCAGAGAAACTTCACTATTTACACAGCTGTGGTTTAAACTGCTGAAATAATGAATTATTATGCCTAGTGCAGATTTCATCAGTAACTTACTTCTGGACAGAACTGCAAACAAGGAGTATACACAATTGGCACCGCTCTCCTTTTACAAGTTAGTGCTAAAACTGGTTTAAATTGCACCTGAACAGCACAAACTTATAGCTCTAGAGGTCTCAATAGTCATAAAGGAGTATGTCTGAATATTTCCAATTTAAAATGTGAGGCATTACACAGAATGGTACCCCATAATATAACCAGGGCAAAGCACAGCAACTTTAGAGAGTTATTATAGAACTGTCACATACTCCACAAATAGACCTCTATGCTTACTTGGGGGGTTGACCAATGAAAAAGATGATTAGATCCTGTGCAAGCCTAGGTGATGCGGTTTACTGTTCTACAGTTATGTACTTTATCTCCAAATCCGTGCATTCTGGAATTAGTAGTTTGCATTCAGCTATTTAAACAAATAGGACTAAAACATCTGAAAACAATGATTTCTAAAAGCAAAGGTCAGGGCTGGATAAGTTCTGTTCCAGTGACATTGTGCCATCAGAAACGTAGGTGGAATCTATTCAAATGAGACACAACTGCATAAAGCTTCTTATGCTAATCACTAATGCATCATAGCTGAGACGCTTCATTCTAATCTCATGACAGAAGGAAGAAAAAATGTATATTTTTAAATATTAGAATCTACATACCTAACCTGTTAATGATCTCTGCTATTTAGCCTACAGTTGGATACACAGTTGCGTTTCAGATATGTAGCCGGCTGGTGATTAAATAGCAGAAATTGTGGACTATTTTGCCAGCTGCTGGGAAAATAGCAGAGATTATTAACTATATGGTCTCAGTCGATAAACAGCCACTTTCTTAAAATATACAAAGAGTGGTCTTATGCTCCATCAGGAGGAGTAGTATCCCCTCTGTTCATACTATTAGCTATTTGGTGTATTATTTTGCCATCAATGGAATAATTACGTTGAAATGATGGACTATTATTCATTGAAAAAAACACTAAAACATCACTCTACAAATTCTTTGTCTCATACATGCTATGTATTGATGCAGCATTTGTTTTGAAATTACCACTTCCATCACCCTAACATTTATGTTTGCCTGGTGTACCACAGGAAAGCCAGATCTATTGGTTTTTGCCAGTGCTTGTTTTATTTTCTTGCTTAGTGCCAAGCCCTCAACAGAATGGTGAGAAAGTTCAGTGGACTGACCACCAGTTGCAGTGATCTTTCTGAAACTTGCAAGGCACAGTCTCGAATTCTAGCAGGGTCAAGTTAGTCATTTTTCATTTCTTGGTAGATTTAGTCAGTTTTGGAGAGATTATGGCTGTTTGTGTTTATTATAAATGAACATTATCCCTATCAGTTTGATGCTGTTGCAATCTGCTTGCTCGCTGGTACCATTCTGAAAACGTTCCCGACTCCCTGAATCTAAAGTATTTTCAGTCAAGATCTCAGATCCCAATAGTGACCCCTGTCATCAATCTAGATGCCTTCTAAATCAATCATACCATTTGTTCTTGCATTTTACCCATGTCCTTTACAATATATCATCTATTGTAAAAAAAAACCTTCCCTTGCCTTTTTCAAAATGTTGCCTCTCTCGCTACTCCTCTATGTTGTTTATAAGCAGCTGTCCTATTCGAGACTCCAGCGCGAAGTGTGCTTTCACTCCTGCTCATTCCGCTGAAGGTGATTTACTTTCTGGTGATGACTTTCTTTCTTTCGTTTCTTGGCTTCTGATTCTTTTGGACCTCTTGGCACTTTTAGCACAATTCATTGGTCTGTCCCGTCTTGGGATTTCCAGAACCGCCTTCTTTTGGCTGTTTCTGTATCTTCCAAGACACTCTAACTGGATATCCTGGTTGTGCTATAGCTCGGCCCTCTTCCTCTGTTTCTTTTTCTCAAGGTTCTGTTCCTGGTCCTTTCCTTTTGCATATTTATACCACCGTCTTGTTTCTACTATTTCCTTCTTTGATCAATCCTGGTGCTTCCATTCTGATGATCCCCAAATCACCTTGTGATTGTAAAATCAGTTATGAGATGGTGCAGGCATGGAAGACGTGTTGTAATCTCGCCTATCTTTAGAGAATCGTCTTTTCCAAACTCTTTTTAAGGTCAGTACTGTCAGATATGATCAATTAATGGGGGAAAAAAAGTGACTTGTTAATCAGGGAATTCTTAACTCTTTCGAGGTATTATTGCATGTAGAATACAATTACCAAAAACATACTTCTCTAGGGATGTACAAATACTTTATTTTTTGGACTAATGTTGAGTCTAAAAATAACACTTTGGAGGAAACCCCATTTGTTGGAATTCAATTAGATTTGATTAATAACTTCCAACACTGCGGTTGTACGTCAATTGTTTATGGCAACATTAGATTATAGCCTTGTAGCCCACTGTAGCAGGGTATGCCGGCCATTGAAGGCCCACTCCAGCGTTAGAGGCTCAAGTCGAAGTTGAGGGTCTTTAATGCCAGTACAGCCCTGTCACAAAAGGTTATTCTGCCACCAGAGGGCAAATGTTCTAACATATAAAACAAAGGCCTCATGAACCCATGGGGATTGAAATCCCGTCGAGCTCTTGAGTAAGCATGAGCGAATTTTGCGGATCTCGCGTTCGCGAATTTTGCGGATTTGCGAACTCGCAATCCGCAAAATCCGCGAATTCCCGCGAATTTGCGGATGTTTTTTTTTGTGTTCGCCCGTGTTTCTGCCAGTTCGCGAGGGTTTTTACAATTTCGCAATTTGCGAACTTACCTGTCGGGTCGCAAGTTTTGCGAACTTGTTGTTTCTACGTGTCCAGCCTGTTTGGGACACTCTTCTTCATCACTGCCACTCTCTGTCACCACTGCCACTCTCTGACTACTCATGCCACCCTCTGGCCCACCCATGCCACCCTCTGTTTCATCACCACACCCTCTGGTTGTCCAGTGTACATTATTTTCGGCAAAGCAAAGCACACCTTCCCTGCCTCAAGTGACCTGAATTAATTTGGGGCTGATTAATGTGTCACAGAATATTTTTTTAGCTGGCACCTGCTTCCTTAGTGCGCCCTGATTAGTGATCTTTTGCACTTGCTAAGTGCTTTCATTGTTGCAAAATTAGTTACAACACCTGCCCTGCCCCAATGAATTAGGGGCTGATTAATGGATTTTAACTTCCAGCCTGGCTCCTGCTTGTCTCCCTTAGCTGTAATTCAGGACCTTTGTGGCATATGTGTAACTATTCTGAGGTTCAGAGCAGGGTCACATAATAGTTGCAACTGGCAACTGAACTCTGGAGGGGCCCCTCAGGAAGCACTACAGGAAATGGCTACTAATGATGAGCCTGAACTTTTGAACCTGGTAAGCAGTTTCAGTTTTGCTAAGATCGTATTTCTGCAATTTAGCACTTATTCGCGGGGCGCGAAGTTGTACTGGGAAGCCGCGAACAGTGCGAGCAGTGCGAGCAAAATCCGCTGCTCACGGATTTGCGGATTTTGCGGGAGATTCGCGAATCTCGCGGATTGCGAATTTCCCGAAAATCCGCAAAATCCGCGAGCGAAACGGATTTTCCGCCCATGCTTACTCTTGAGGCCTTTGTTCACAGCAACAGCAGTGAACGACAACATTGGAATGTTGGCGCTCCGGGCTCCTACCAGCCATTAGAAGCCCGGAGCGCTCCATTGTTTTCAATGGAGCTCTCAACATTCCAATGCTCTTGATCCAGCGGAAGTGATGTACGTTTTTTTATAAAAATTCATAATAACCATGATTTTCCAATAAAAAGGATATTTTCTATAACCAAGAATTTGTTCCCATATAAACTCAATCACTTACAATACCAGGTCCTCTGATGAACCTTTGGTAGAACTAATACGGACTTGATAATGAGAGACTGATGCAATTCCCTTTATGAGAACCTATAATGAAGGAAATACCGAACTAGCAAACATTGTCACAATAATGTAATATGTCAATAACTCACCAAAAAAGTCGAACTCTGAGTTCTTTTCAAGTTATTTTATCTAATATTTCAGAATATGAATGATCAGTACACAAGTACAATAATTATCATCAGAAAGCATCTTCATTAGTCCAATGTTACAGGTAAAGTCACTATAAAATAACATAAGAAATAATTAATTGCAATGCAATTCGGATTTCATACAAACCTAGATCATTGAGGACTAATGCACAGCATGCATTACTCAGAAATAGCTAATCCTTCAGCCGAAAAGGTATAGCGTAAGCAACATCACGTGCCGATGAAGTGCAAAGTAATCAGGAAAGTCTCAGTCAGGAATTGCAAGGATAGTAGTAGCACAGAGAATATAGCAGCTAGGCTCTCCTCTCATAGAAACAGTTAATACTACATTCTTTTCTCAGGGTAATAATTATACGCAAAATATTCAGAATCCAACCCCCTTAAAGTAACACTTTTACAAATCACTCCATTTCATTGGACAAACTTATGAGGTGATCAGCATTCTTGTTAGTTCTTCTGAGTTACTTTTAAAAGTTCTTTGTTAAACTAATAGCGTCATCGCTCTTCGGAAGCAAGAGGAAATGATTATATTCTTCTTCATATCCTCGCGCTCACTTCCACATCAGCTTGCAACATATTCAACACAATTATTCATAGAAAGAAATATTCTACGCGGAAGATGAAATCCTAATGATATGGTTTGCACAACTAAACCAATACATCAGCTTTTTAGAAATAATGAAGGACAAAGTACAGTCTTCCAAGGCCTATGTTAGAAAAGAAAATAACTTTAGCAGCGTTGAGGGCTCCTATGAGAAACTGTAAAATCATTGTTTTCTTCTAGAGAAATAAAACCTAATTCAGTTAAGGGATTTCAAGGAATATATAAGAAATCAATATATTTTCTATTTCATTTTTTGGTTTGTGAAGATTCGAGTACACATTTAGCAAGTCTTTCTCATAAAATGTGTGTTTACATAAAAACCCATGGTTTCATTTGCTTTCTGTACAGAAACTATTGCGGCTTTGATTGCCAAAGGTGCTGTATCTCTCATGCACATTTTCCATGTTATTCTTTTTAAGTCCCCATGTTAATAATGTTCACACTATTAGTCATTTGTTGTGTTAATAACACACATAAGCAGATTTGATCAAGCAAGATTATGTCAGAAAAAGCATGCTCCATCACTCTAACATGGTGAGAACATCTTGCAGCAGGTTGAGAAAGAGACACAGGCATAGAAATACCATCTGATGTATTATTTTCGATTAACATTGATTACATTTGGCCATCAGGTGTTCAAAGCTAAAATGTTTAAGCTGCATCATTATAAAGTAATCACTAGGTTTTACTATACCGTTTTGAAACTAAATAAATAGAAGTGACTAAATATTTCTAGATGCCCTAAGTGTGCTATTGGGAATGCAAATGATGTATAGGTTTGCCAATAGCCACAAATAAAAAGATTCTGGGATTATTTTAGTGTGAAATGAATATTGACCAACAGGTTAGAAATAGATTTTACCACTCAGACAATAGTGATTAGATCAGATGAGAACATCCCAGAGGCCTTGAGAGGTGTATGTATAATCGCACTTAGCGCTACAACGTATAATCACACTAAGCGCTACAACTATGCATTGCCAAACAATGGGAATAACAGGATCCCCCAAGAATAAAGCAACAATTGGCTTTGAAGGGGGGGGGGGGGGAGGACGGTGAGTGAGCACTTGAAAGATGTCCGAGTCTCCGAGGAGAGACACGTAGTATTGCTGCTAACAGTTACCTCGATCATGCACGTTACATTTATTTATTTATAAAGTTTTATATAGCGCAAACTTGATCCCAAAGGATATCCGAGCGCTTTACAGTTTGAGGCAAAGGTAACAAATCAGAACATTAGTCTAACATGGGTGGCATTAGGTCTAGCTACGCCACTTGCACGAGTTGTACCAACAACTGTCGGGTTCACTTCAGATAACAGTTTGGCAGCACCAAACCCATCACAGCTCAATTATAATTTGGGTTCACTTGGCAGAAGCATGCACAGCATTTCTAAAATGATCACACGGTGCATGATTGTCCGAGACAGGAATAACAGTAGAGAGCTTCTGACAAGGTTAATAAACTATTACAACAAAAACAAGCTTTTGGTTCTGCCTTCCAAAAAAAAGAAAAGTGGGGGGTGGGTCTTCCCGAGTCTTGACCTAAACTGTATCAAAACTTGATTTTGGAATATATGGCTGGGCTTGCATCTGGTTTTGGGTATGGCTAGGAGATTATTATATATTGACAGTAGATGACTTGCTTGGGTGTATTGATCAATGTTTAAAATATATATTTTGAGGCGAATTTAAAATTTTGCCGATAGACTTCCAAATAAAGATAGAAGGTATCACTGCTTCTTTCGTCCCTACGGAAACCAAACCTGGAACAACTGTGATGTTTAAAGCCACTTCCCATTTACTTGCCTTTTCAGAACAGAAGGACAGTTGACGACTATTGGAAAGATAATTTAAACACAGTTTCATTTGTTCAGCACTTTTTAAACTCATTCAGAGTGAATCCTAACTGAAAGCAGGTGTGTTGTATGTTTTTGCTTTTTTTCAATCAAATCAGTGATGCTTAAAATTGAACTGCCTGTTTTTTCACTTCACAGTTCTGATCTCACATTAGGCATCCAATGTAAAATCATCAATTTTTTTTTCTCAAATGCAGTTGGTAAACATTTTGTATTTAAAGAATATATGAGACAAACCATTAACTGGAGCCAAACGTCCTAAATTGAGCATGGAAAATCCCTTTGATCACCACATAGGAAGTACCTTCTTTGCTTCAATGCTTACCCAGCACCCCTTGTTCCTAGTCATGTCTTCCCAACAGAAAATGTAATTTAGTATTTCCAAGAAGGGCACTAAATCAATTTTCTCCACTATTAGGGCACCGTGTGGGTGATCTATTTCAAGAAAATGCCAGAGTTACTTATGGGCTTGACAGCCTCCACTCAGTTGTGGTAATATCTCTTTATAATGTAATTTGGATAACTCCACTGAACATTCTTTGATATAAAGCGCCCTTTCTGCTTGAGTGTATCACCCACTGCACTGAAGAATGCTTCCACGACTGGCCTGTCAGTCCCTGCACAATACTCTGTACTAGCAGACTCTTCTGCTTTGCTGTTGGCCATTGGACTGACTTGCCTCTAGAAGCCATATTGAGCAGTGTTTGGTAGCCTCGCTGTATTCAATTGATATATTTCTCTATGATTGGCTTTAGTTGCACAAACCCGAAGTTATGTGTCTCTTTGGGTTTTACCCTGTGTTTGTTGCTTCTTGAATCTCTTGTCATTGATGCAGGACTGAGTCTTCAGCTCGACCAAGCCACTAAAAGAAGCCTAGGACTAAAATTTCATGCAAATGTTTGACAGGTTATCTTTTCTTATGTACCCGTCCTAGTGAAATGTGTGAGTGCCTAGTTTACTTACTGTAACGTCAGAGGTGTCCAACATGTGTCTGTGAGGGCAAGGGCAGCACTTCCATAGCAGAAGTCGAGCGGATTCCAATTTTTTTTTACAAATGTGTGTTTTTTAATCTTATTCAGAGCACTAGGGTACTAAAAATCCATGCGCCATTTTTGCATGATTACTAGAGCCGAGCTGGTTTTGTATACTAACCACTACATAAGTTATTCCATTTAAATTCACTGTATGAATTTGAATCTCGTGGGACTATCATAAAAGCCTGGAATTGTGTAGGGTTCCAAGATGACCAACGCTGGATATCATAGTCTTGGGGAATTCAGGTAGAAGTTTCCTTGCAGACGCTGGGCATCTGAGGAAGAAACTATTGCATAATTAATTATTTGGTGTTTCACATTGTACCAACATACTGCTTTAGATCTGTTTAGCAACAGTGTGTGTACTCAATATAAATCATGACGTAAGCAGAGCTCAGGGTCTTCATCACAATTAAGGCTCTTTTTCTACTGATTTCTAAATATACAGACAGAAAGCAATATGCCTGTCTGCCTATAATTAAAAAAAACATAACATATTGAAATGTGGTCTGCTTATGGATAACTGCAGAAAACAAATTGAAAAAATAAGTGCTATAGAATTAGGAGCCCTAATTGCAAAGTACTAATCTGCGCCTCTGGTTACATGCATTCATGGAACACAGCAACAGAAAAAGAAAACCAGGCCCATCACGTCTGTCCATCTCCCACCTATTGGAGGCTTCTGGAGTTCTACATAGTTTCCAGCTTTACCCTGACTTTCGCCCAATTAACGTCGCCCTTTGCACGCCATAAACTTTTGAGATTCTTTCTTTGCTGTCACCGTTTCCTCAGGCACTATATCTTCACTCTGTCTAGCTTGTGGTTCATGTTATGTTATGCTGTGCTTTGTTAAATATTTTTAAAGAATGCTGAGGTATCTAAAGGGTCTCTCTTTGCTAGTAAGAATGAAGCAGCTGACCCTGGACCGCATAATAAGCTCAAGAGGTTTCTGGATAGTAAAGTTTTCAGACTGGAGGTAGCAAATATGGGATCTTTCTAAACTCCAAAGAGACAGTATTCCACATTGTGGGAAAAAAAACGTTTAAGGAACGTCCACATAGATGGGTTTCCTTACATCAGGAAAGTGTCCGCTATTGGGCATTAGCAACATGAAAATCTGGAATGTAAGACCCTCTGACCCATACAGAGGACCTTGAAGAAGTTCAGACATGGATATGTTGGCAGTGTTGACTTCCGAGTTGGGATTGGCTGAACCTGAGGGGCCGTCGCTGGCAATCTAATGGTGTTGTTTTGTGTAGCTTGGGAGGGTCTCTTAAAGTATTAATGTCATCTATTTAAATAACATTACATAGTAATTCCTAGAGCCTATAAAGACCAAGGAGGAACTCAGTAGTCCGAAGCTTACCTGTGCCACTCACACTTGATTGAGCTGATTTCTGACCCGCGTACGTGAGGGCAAGACTAAAAACCAGTAGCAGCGCTATTGCCCTGGAAAACATGATGAAGCAGCCTTGTATTGTGCTATCATGTTTCGGTGTGACAAAAAGGAGTCTTTTTTCACCTGCTCCAGGTCTAGATTTTTTTATGTGCCTTTGAATAGTCACAACTATTTGTGGGAAATCAAGCATACTCACTGCACCTCTCCGAAAGTGCCAGTGTCCCTACCCCCTAATCTCTGGCCTGCCAATAATGCAACATAATGCTTTAGCATATAATCAAGTGCAAGGACGTTATGCAGTAATTGCTTTCTGGATTTCTAGTTTTGCATATTTTTGGGCAAAAATCAAGGGTGCATACTAAAGATATTTGTTAATGTAAGAAGTAAAGAAAAAATCTTGATGCAAGTGGTTTTGTGCTGCTTATTTCTGAACTTTCGCCTGTTAGTTAAGTTTCTGATTTAGTCAGTTGAAGGTGCATGGGATAAATTGTTGTACTCTGGATCACACAATTTAGGTAAGTCAGGAAGCCAGAATTAGAATTTATGTCCCTTGATTCCAGAGTATTCTTGAATGTAGGTATTTCCAGTAGCATATGGAACAAATGTACATTTTATTAGGATTTCACACCCTTGCCCACTCTCATGAAGTAAGATTGCCTCTTTTTCTTGTTACAAAATCTAATATTGTTATGGTGAAAATTTGACTTTAATGGATTGAGAGTCCAAAATGTCGACATTTGTTCTTGAAGAACGTGACACCAAACCCCATTTAATCTCTCAATAATGTACAAAGCGAATAGAGAGGCCACGCAGTCTGTATTACAAACAGCCCTACTGTACGAGAGTGCAGGACTTACCTGATGAGGCAGATCTTCCGAAAATGCTTCCAGTCTTCGCGACAGGCATCACGACACCCTGCAAGCGGAAAGAAAAGGGAATGAACAGAGTTAGATAAGAAGGAAAAGACCCACTCCCAAAGCAGGAAGGGAAAGATTGGTAGGGAGATGGAACACCATGAAATCGAATCATATATTACAGGAAACAAGGAGTTGGATCTTCCAGAATGACGTTGAGGAAAGAAGTAGGAGCAAGACAGAAATACCTGTGGGAGACTGAATTCTGATGAAGTAGAAGGGTCGAGGTCCAACGTCGGTGCATTAGGATAGGGGAGTCTGCTACTGTCACCTGAACAACAAAATGCAAGGGAGAAAGCTTACCGTCAGCACACCATGATGGACCTAGGAGTGGTGGTCACCACTAGTGGAGGCTGAAGAGTAGGCACAGTGCTGAAGGACTGTGGCAAGCTTGAAACCATCGGCCGACCACTCAGATGGCTATCTATCTGCATGGAGGGAAGAAACGTCCTTTAAGGACCCAGAGCTTGTAGTAAAACTATATGGGGGTTTGCCCTCTGAATAATTTCGGTATAATTAAACCTAAACAATTGCAGAAAGCACAAAGCCAAAGCTACCTAGAAACTATTTCCACTTATCCCCAAAGTGGTGTCCGAAGTGGGATTTGGATATATGGATGCTTTTGACCAGAAATGTATGGAAGGACAGCAAAAATTGAAGACCGCCATGGGGAACTTCAATTGCCACTTCACAATAAGAAAGAGAAACCAAGAAAATTGCAGAAAGTACAAAACATAAGCCTCCTAGACCTTATTTCCACCCATCCTTCTACACCTACTTTAAAAAGATAATTTTGTTGTTTTCATAAGCAGTTTACATATTTGCTTCCCTTAATTTAGCAATACTACTTACATCTGAAATCTGTTGTGAATATAATAGTATGGTCCGCTGGAATTATGCAACAGGATAGGACAAATTATGCTTCAAATTTGACAAAATATTGTAGTTAAAAATACAGTTTGCTGCGTAACATTTTGTGATAGTTTTACTTCATTTTTTGCACATGGTAACACTGTCTGAGCAAAGGTTTTATCTCATTATTACTAGTTTAATACCCAGGTACTGCAATAAGCAACAGAAAAGTGACCACTTAACCTTTACAAAGGTGCTTTCAACTGTGCTGAAACATGTGCTGCCACGGTCTTATGAACTTTTGATTTGTTTAATCTAGAAAAAAAAATGTAATCTGTAAATTATGAAGCAAATGATGGATTATGTGGCACATGCACGCAAACCCATGTGGAAAATGCAGCAGCCGCAGAATCACGTGATTCCATTGGCCCCGACAATAGAAGACAAGATAGTTGTCAACTAGCCTCATGTCATTAAAGTTTGCTTTGTGCATGCTCATGCATAAAGGTGAAACTTGTCAAATGAAGCAGATCTTCAAGTGCTGGAATCCACTGTGGTTTTGACTGGTGATTCCTCCATAAGAAATGTCCATGGAACATGTTTTTCTGTAGCATTACGTAAGGAACACTCACATGCCTCTTTCTGACGATTAATAATGGGTTATGCTGTGGCACATTTAAAAATCTACAATTTGCAGTTTAAGTTAATTTTTAAATTGGAATGTTTTTCTCCCTCCGTGATTCATAATTTGACTGGTGGCTCAAAGTTTGCCATTGTCCTGATGATATCTCCATTTTCTGCATAGGTGGCCGAACTGTCAATGTCTACCTAATTTACTAATTGTTAGTGTCTTGATGGATGGCCATTTACTCGTGCAACTGTAGCCATTCTTCATTTTTCTACATTTTTTTTTTAACTAAATTAATTTTCTTATATCGCTACACTGGTGCACTTTGCTCATTTTATCTACATTTCCATTTTAACACTGCTACGCATTAGTTTGTGATTCATGCTGATTTTTTTCTGCAAACCCGAGGTGCATTGTTATGTTTGGCTTGACATCTTAGATACTTGCTAACAATTATTTGGCAAATACAGAGAGTGGGCTTTGGCTCCACCAAGAGGAATATTACTTTGAAATCTCGTTCTATTAGATGTTTGGTGTTTCATTCCACCTTCTAGGAAGTGCTTACATTGGGAGGCGAAAGGGAATATTTTATATCTGAAGTGTAAACTCCATCACATTCTTTATCACATTCGATTATTTTTCTCCTATAGTTTTCCTAGACATTAAACGATCCCTTATCCCTTTTGTTACTTTTCCAGTCAGTAGTAAAGCAAATAAGGCTAGCTTTAATGGGATAAACAACATTTGCTAAAGAAATGCATGTAAAACGCATGTGTGATGGTTCTTTCTACATGGGTTCATGTCCATGTTGATATTTCTTTTACACGAACACAGTCACTTACTTTTTCTTCTCATAGACATATTAATATGCCTAATGATTCCCCACAGAGGAGGGAATGTTGTTTTTTTCTTCTGTTTTTATAACTGATGGTTAAAACCGCCCTGGCTGATACAGTCTCTGGCCAGTTGACGGCTCTAGATCAAGATGTTTTTGTCTCACATCTCCATCATGCTGACCCTGCAAAAACTGAATGAGTTTTGTTTTCCTAATGTCTTCATTTTTCGGGCCTAAACATTTGACTTGCCCCTCGTCTCTTATAGGCTGCTACGGTAATTTATCCGTGATGTAGCATTTCTGCTAAAGAACATCAGGCAAGCACTTGTACAGTCCAGCTGCCCCCAAACCACCCGATTTCGGTTTTGATTGCAAATTCAGGTTTTAAAGCAATTTTGAGATTAAAAGCCAAGCGCTACTGGATTGATATGTCGGCGTCCTTAATGGAACTGGGCAAGTCAGTTCGAAGGCTGAGACAGAGACGAGCCGGTGGTTTGGCGCGAAGAAGCAAAGCACGAGCCGATGTAGTGACTCCTTCAGCGCTCAAACATGCGCCGGAAACATTTAAATAAACACAGAACATACCAGGAGCCCAGCAGTGAACCACAGCCCGCGTGAGCGCATCCAAATACTCTGGGTTGATTGGAGCACGCGGCGCCACTTCTGCTGCAAAAAGACCGAGCTACTTAACCGCCTGGCCCGCACTTGAGCGAATGTATTAATAAAGCAAGAAATATTTTGATCAGAAATTTATGCAGGAGCAAAATGTGCATAGCATGAGTCAGATCAAATGGCTACCTGACCAGAGTGGCTGAGAGAGAAGTTCTAAAAATAACCCATTTTGAGTGACTGCTGACAGAAGCTAGACACAATGTACATTAGGGCCTTATACATTGTATTACAACATTTATATAGCGCCTACTACTCCTATGTGGGGCACTGAAACACGTGGCATATACCCCAACATTTTAGGAGAGGAAAGTGGAAGATTCAGAAAAATAATCTGGAGAATGTATTTCACCCATTGACATTTCAGGCGGGATACAGCCAAAATAAAGCCATTTTTGGCGTAAAGAATTGTCAGTCTTCCGCCTGAATTGGGTCTATTGGCATGTATGTTTTGGCTACATCGGTAGCATGGTGCACTGTGTATGTAGGGTGTTTTGGTTGAAAGTGTGTTCTCTGTATTCTGATCCTGTGTGGGAAGTGTTTCCATGTCATGCTTGGAGACCACAGAAGTGTGGTTATCCTGTTATGGAACACAGCGCTTAGCAGTGCAATGATGACGACGTTTGAGGGATAGGCATTCAGTTTATAGTTTTCTATATGCTGGCAGCTTTGAAGAGCTTTGCCTTTGTATTATTTCTTGCGAAAAATAGTCCACTTAGCTGGTGGCTGTAGTGGGTTTTCCACTCTGAGCAATTTTGTTTAAAGTGTATGGTCCTGAGCAGGCTTAGGTTAAAGGGAAGAGAGGTGGAGAAATTTCACGCGATGGACTTTAATATTATGTCAGATCTGATTGTGGTTGTGAAATTCCAATAAGTGATCTCCGTATTTTGCTAGATGGGATCGACATTCTCAGATTAAATTATAGCCCTCTGTTGGCCATCGGTATGTGGCAGATCTCTTCAGTTATTCTGTGCCTGTTCAGATGGTGATGTGGGATTATTGCTGTGGACTGTTAGGGTACTAGGTTATGGATATAGTCCGTAGCATTTTTGTTCTATGTGATTGTAAGAGTGTCAAGCAGTAAAAGGGTATTATTAATCAGCCTATATGAACTACATTCGAGTGTCTGACTGCTAAGTATAGTGGTATTCGTTTTAGTGTGTCTTGTATATAGTATAGTAAATGCATTCTATAGCTCGTACTACTCCTGACGAGGCATTGTTGTGATTTTATGCAGGGCAGAACGCTGCTCCAGGGGTAGGGCTTTTCCTGTATGTATTGCTGGTTATTAATCGTGTGCTCTATGTTTATTTATTTATTTATTTAATTGCTTATATCGCGCCAGAATCGACCTAAGAGGTATCTCCGCGCTTTGCTCGCAAAAGGTTCTGGAATATGTTGACTCTGTGGAAACCACAGGGAAGGTTATGCTACCTGAAACAACAGAGTTTTTAAGGCCTTCCTAAAACATAGATGGTTGTCGTTGTGTCTTAGGTCAGATGGAAGTTTGTTCCACATGGTTGGGCCTATGAATGATAGGGCACGTCCACCTTGTCTGGCTTTTTTTATAGTGGGGATTTCCAGTAGACATTGGTTGCTGGACCGCAATAGACGTTCAGGTTTGTATGTCTGAAATTTTTGTGCCAAATATCTAGGGCCTTGCCCATAAAGGCATTTGTGCACTAAACAGCAGATTTTAAACGTGACACGTTGTCGTATGGGCAGCCAATGAAGGTGTCTTAGCAGGGGTTTTGACGGGGTCCTTGCGGGAGCATTTAGAATTAGTCTGGCCGCCGTATTTTGGACCACCTGCAAACGATTTAACGCCTCCTCATTGGCTGATATGAGGAGGCCGTTGCAGTAGTCGTGGCGACTTATCACCAGGGCCTGTACAAGGGTCTTCCTGTGATTATCAGGCAGCATAGGGAAAATTCGCCTTAACTGGCCAATTGTTCTAAAACAGGCTCCTGTGACATAGTTAGCATGCTCCTTTAAGCTCAAGTTCTGATCCAGTTTCACCCCCAAGTTCTTAACAGTTGGCTTTGGGCATGGGACGGGGCCAAGATCTAAAGGCCACCAGTCGGGGGACCAGAGCATGCTCGCTTTCCCAAATAGCATTACCTCGGTCTTCCCGACGTTACACTGGAGGCAGTTGGTAGCCATCCAGTTGGAAACTGCTCTCATGCCCTCAGCAAAATTGTTCTTCACATCGGGCGTAAGGGAGTTGAAAGGAAAAAGCAGCTGGGTGTCATCAGCATATGACACTGGTGTGAACCCAAACTTTCTCACAATCTCTGCAAGGGGGGCCACATACACATTAAATAATGTGGGGCTTAGGCATGAGCCCTGTGGCACCCCCTTAGTGAGTACCCTCGAGGTGGAACGATAGGGTCCCATGCTGACAGATTGTGAGCGGCCTGAGAGAAAACTCTCCAACCAGGACAGTGCCAATCCTCCAATACCCACTCTCTGTAATCGGCCGAGAAGAATCTCATGAGACACAGTATCAAAGGCTGCCGACAGGTCTAACAGCACCAGAATCATTGATCCTCCTCTATCCTGTGACATCTTGATGTTATCAGTCACGGAGAGGAGTGCCGATTCTGTGCTGTAGTTGGGCCTGAACCCAGATTGTGATGGGTCCAGGCCCCCTGTCGCCTCTATGAACCTGGAAACATGGATGTTTGCATGCTTCTCGGCCAATTTACTTAAAAAAGGTAAGAGAGAGATGGGGCGGAGGTTGGAGAGTTCTGTCCATGGCAGGGCCGTGTTCTTCCGTATTGGGTTCACAACTGCCTCCTTCCACTGCCGAGGGAGCTGACCTTCTTTAAAGGAGAGGTTTAAAATCTTTTGAATTGTGGGGCAAAGAATATTGTTCAAGGTAACAGTTAGCTTAGCTGGTATCAAATCAAGAGGGGATCCTGTTTTCATATTGTTTATTAGTGTTTGGGTGTCACTATAACTAATCTCAGGGAAGGAAAGTAGAACACCTCTAGATGTATTGGGGTGATTCATACTGGGTTGCTCCAGATCACTAGGGTGTTGGGCAATAATAATTTTTTTATAAATTGCCTCAATTTTGTCCTCAAAAAATTGAGAGGTGTTATTACACAGGATTTGTGAAAATTCGTCTGGACTTTCACATACAGTAGGTTTAGTGAAAGTATCAAGGATTTTGTACAACTCTCTGGGGGAATTGCCAGCTTCCTCTAACTGTGCATTAATACTGTTCTTTCTTGCCTGCTTAATGTTTGTATAATAAGCAGACATAGCTTTTTGATAGTTGATCTTATTTTCACTGGTATGAGTTTTCCTCCAGAGTGTTGTGAATAAAAGAAGATAAAATGTAGAGTTAGCCAGGTAATTAATCCAAGTCATGTGTTTATTAGTTGGTTTCAATATGATAAGTAATAAGTCCCACCAGGAGCTTGATGGATGTTGCTCAGCCTTCACTCACCAACTGACATTCTCCACACACACCAGGCACACACACATTCTATTCACTCTGACATCACGCACACCAACATTCCACGCAGACATCTCACTCATACTGGCTGAGCAACCTAAAAGGAGATAAACCTAGTTACAACATATCTCCTTTTCTTAACAGGGAAAAACAGAAATGCTTGCAACACAAAACAATTAAATAAAACAATTAAAATCTTGAAAGATATAAATGCGATAAAGCGGACAGTTCATATAAGAAAAGAAAAGGAAAGAAGAACAAGTAAAGCAAAGAAACAACGTAAAATGTAAAAGGATAAACTATAGAACATGGCACATATCTCCTTCCCTTGGAGAGGAAAGAAAAGAAAAGGAAAGAAAAGAAAAAGAACACAGCACGTTGCACTAAGGCGCAAATGTATTGGGTAGAAACCCACCACATAGAAGCATAAAAATAGCATCAATAAATGTAACGTAAATATTTAGGGTAAAAACATGACCCAAGAATAAATGTACAGGGTAAACACTTGACCCTAGAATAAGTGCACAACCTTTCGTATAGCAATAAATGTATAGGGTAAACACTTATATAAATAATAACTTGCGCGCTTCTCTTTTTTACCACTTGCGCGCTTACTAATTATGGCATAATAGCATCAATAAATGCCGCATAAATGTATAATACTCCAGCTCAAAAAATCATAAATGTATAGGGTAGAAACACAACCCCATGAAAGCATACCGCATAAATGTATAATACTCCAGCTCATAAAATCATAAATGTATAGGGTAGAAACACAACCCCATGGAAGCATAAACATATTGGTACAAGACCCATTACACTTTAAGAGTAGAAAGTTGAGCACAACAAAACTGCTAGTGTAGTATATCAACAGTGAAAAGGTGTGCGCACCACCTACACTAAAGAATTGAAGAAACGTAAAGAGACCAGCTCCTACGCAAACTACACCACAGAAAAGAATAATGCTAGTGCTACACAAGTGTCTAGGTCGAAAAATGTAGCACAAATCATATAAGCCGAAACACCCACTTACAGGATGAGAAAAGATTATAACAAACACTGTTCAATATGACAAGCATTGAAACACAATAAACTAAAACAAATAAAGTTGTCACCGTAGATCCATTTTCATCGATACTTCTTCGCAATTAGTCCCAAAGGCTTTCTTTTTCCTTCAGTGCACTTTTGATAGGTACTTACTCCGGTGAGCGAACTCTCTCACCCGAGATGTTGAAGGCTTCCTACGCGATCAATAAGTCTTTGAAAAACTTGCTCTCTCAGTCATTTATCAAAGAAGATGTCAAAGTCTCCGCAGCGCAAATCCATCCGTACGGTCATCAGTGAGCTTTCGAAATGAATCCAGATGAAGACGGGGAGCAGGCAGCACTAGAGATAGCACCAGATAGAGACTCGATCACTATAACTTTATTGACAGCCACAAAGCATGTTGACAAACAGCACATTTAGTGCTGAAGGCTGCTTGGCAAAAATAAAGTTTGAGATTACTCCAAAATGGCGGCACGCTTTCTGACGCTGGGCCGGGTGGCTCTCGGCGCGTCAGCGCAGCAGAGCGTCTTCAGCAGCAAAAGAGTTGCAGAACATCTGAGAAATGCTTCGGTCAAGAAGGATCTATGACGGAGGCAAGTAGCAGGTACGTGCATTGCATCTTAAATGGCTCGTGAACAATTCAAACAGCAACTTGTTGAGAGGCTTCGCCGTAACTACCAACGGACAGAAAAGCCAAAGACCTCACACGTATTTGAAAGTCCCGAATTTTACCAACACAAACATGTAGACTGTTCAATCCAAAATACGACGTAAAATACAAGTTTGAAGTCCAAATTAAAATAAAGACTCACCAAGTGAAAAGGCTGAACAGTCTGCGCAAATTGCGCAGTTGGTAGTGTGGGAGTCTTACGCTGACTGAGTTCTTATGCCTCCATAAATTAACTTAACGAGAAAAACAGATGTCATCTCATAAATAGCTTGAGTGAGTGGCAAGTTCATGAAAAAGCAACAGTCAATAATATTGTTGGTAATCAATTCTTTAGACTTTGTGGATCGAGTTGAATTTGGAGATCATCTTAGCGCTTAGCAAGGTACATAAGCACAACTCAAAAATATGTCAGCGCTGTAGGTTTCATTTTTTTTTTTAAAACAAAGCACCACAGTTACAAGAAATGTGAAGCGCCCTGGGTAGGCTGTCCAGGTGGAGGAGGACACTGGTGGGACTGGTGGGAACCATTCCATTCCTTTTCTTGAGTTTCTATGCAGTAGATTAAGAGGGATCTTGAGAGGAGGATGTGGGGTTTTCGTGCATTGTTGGTGGTATTCATATATGAAGATTACGTAATAGGTATCAGGGCGCAGAGAGTATGACTTTTAACGGAGAGGTTGTGATCTTTGAAATAAGTTGTGGGGAATTTGCCAATATACAATTGTAATAATTAAGGCATGCATGTGTGTGATTTAGAGTAGTCTCTGCTCAGAACGGAGGCATGTAGAGGATGCTATGAAAGGAGAGAGCCATTCAAAAGAAAAAGGAGAGTCAAGAGTTGGAAGTTTTAAGATAGTCCGTTTTTATATAGTGTTTTTCGGAATATTGTGAATACTTTTTGAGACTGCATGCATACCTGTATAAAGAAATAACATTATTTGCATGTGTTGCAATATCATTTAAGACTATGAGAACACCACTAATCACAAACCTCACCAGTACGTAAATAGTATTAAAATAAAAATGGTTTAATTTTCCCTTAAAATCCGATGCAAGGAAACACAAAATAGGGATGTTATACTTTAAATGCTTGTGCTAGAGATATGTCTCTCCTTTCCCTTGGGTGACCAGGGTGGGATGAAGGAGAACATAGTCTGTTAGTGGATTTATGTAAAGTAATGCTTCTGAGGGCAGATAGCACTGGGGCTGAGTCTAATCTGGAGCACCCATAGTTTAGGTACAATGAAGTGTAAGATCCTCCTCCTGGCTGTCATTCAACCTTCTTGTAGCAGATATCTGTCACAAGGAGGAAAGGCCCTGCCTATAAAACTTCCTCACCTGAGCAATTGAAACTGTAGCCCCACTCTTCACACTTCCCATCTGCCAAACCAGCAGTACTCAGGAAGAACAAGTAATTAGCAGCCTCTCCCTAACAAAGGCATCACGGAATTTCCATGAGCAGCCTTGTCTCCATTCCTTCCCATCTCAGCATCTGGGCTCCATTCTTAAGCCATAGGAATGGAGGCAAATGCTACATTTACACTTCATCTAGAAAGGGGAACCAGCGGCAGGACATGAGCCCCACTCTATACAAAGCTATAAGCATAAAGAAACCTGGTGTCAGATCTCCTCTTTCCTGCTTGCATGAATCATGCATGTTATTTCAATGTGGAGGTGGTTGGGTCTTGAAGCACAAGTATCACCATTAAGCAGCACCTTCACTCCGATCCTTTAGCTACTACAATAGAGAGTATTTGCAACAGGATTAAATGCCAGTGTGAGGCGATACATAAGACATCTAACCTGTTCTCTGCTACAGTAGTCCTCAGCACACTTGCAGAATATGACCCAGAAGCGCATATACAAACATGTATGAAGAATGGGCAAGGACACCAGAGTTCTAATCTCAACTTCACAGTTTCAACCCTTTTGACCCTGGCCAAATCACTTTTTCTCTCTCTGACTATATAGGCAGGACCTAGGTATCAAGTGCTACCTTTAAATCCTAAAGGAATTTCTGAAAGGAGGTGAAACATAAACCTATTTTCAACTCCACTAATGCCGTATCCTCTCATGCAGGTTCCTCTGGGGCCCTCAGAACGATTTACCCTGAAGTACCTGCCCCAGTCATGCCCACACTGTTTAGGCTGTGTTCATACTTTCGGACAGGAAGGATTTTTTTTGTCCCCGAGTCAGCAGAACATGTCTGACTTTCTTCACATGCAGTCACGCAGAGACAAAGACAGACCGACATGGCAGAGAATGCAAACTGAGAGATAACAGAGATGGGATGCTGATGGAGAGAGGGAGAGAAAGACCTGGAAAAACAGGTTGGTAAAACAATAGACAGGTGGGAATAGCGAGATGGAAAAATAAAGAGGGATCCAGAGCGAAAGAGCAGGAGATGTGGAGAGACCTAGATAGATGGATGGATGGATGGATGGATGGATAGATAGATAATTTTGGTGATATGTTAAAAGACATGGAGGAGAAGCAAGAGGTGGAATAGAGCAGCACAGCAAGAGATAGACAGAGACACAGCCAGACTCACACTATGACACAGTTAAGTAAGACACATTAAAGACGCTGCTGCTTAACTAAACCAGCACCCAGCACTGCTGCTTTTATTGCTGGGGGGCGATGATGCAGCACTGCTGCAAAACCACACCCAGTGAAATAAAACAACGCCCAACAATTCCAAAACCAGCCTCACCCTTCCAGCCTCCTGGGGAACAGGCCAATTCCCACTTTGGCCTATACGGCCCTGCTTGATACTCATTTTCAGAGACTACTTCATCTAGACAACTTTGCCCATAAACTGTGACAAGTTTTTTAAAAACACTTTATATAGTGCCAGTGACCAGAAATACAACTTAAGGCTGTTTGGAACAGTAATTGACCACAACAAACTCATAGCGAATAACATTCTACAAAGTTCCATGATGTCTACCTCTACCAGGCACGTAACGCCCATAGGTCTCTGCCCGGGCTGTTGCAGCTTGAGCTGCTGTGTGCTGTCTGGGCAGTGTCTGGAGTCTTATCTTCGGCACGCCCAAGGTTTTCACAGGTCTTTAAAGACAATTTGCATAAATAAATACCTTTGTATACTGGTTACCGAGGCTTAATTTCTTCTTCTTCTGGTTCCAGTACCCCCTGGGTCCCCACTCTTCCTATTCCTTACATTTTTTTTTTTTTGCAAGACCTTTATTTCAAATATGCTCTCATACACAGCAATGTGCCTACAACCCTACATAGGGCCGGCTGCTATCAAAGCAACAGATAGTAACTGAAAGCACATATCAAATAATATCAGGCGAGTACAATCCAATAGCGCAGAGGGCGACAATAGTCCATAGTTCAAGTCAAGTTCATCCTCCACAGTCGTAACTCGCTCATCACCTGTAGGTCTTATTTTACATTGTTTATATGGAACATCAACAACCCCCATCCCCCCCAGCCCAAACAATCCCGGTCCCTGGTCACAGTAAAATTCCATAGCAGTAATGCTGAATGTTAAAACAGTGTGGAGGGTACACAAGATACCGCCAGCGATCGAGCGAACCTTGCAACCTCAGATCTGAAACCCAGCACGTGCCACCAGTCGTGGGGTGACAATAGTTAAACCTACGGACAGGACAGCCCCCCCTCAGGGTCCATACACATCAAAGGAGAAAGACATCCCAACAGCGATATCAGCACAACACAACCATTCAATCAGGCAAACACTCAGACACACCAACACCAGGCAGTAGATCCCCCGCCCCCATCATCAGAACTGTCGTCACCTGCCAGGGAAAGCATATATGCAGTATATGGAGCCCAGATGTCCCGCGGGCGCGACTTCTCCGGCAGAGTTTCAGCATAGCAAGTCAACTGTTCCCTGTAGTAGGCCAGGTCCTTCAGCCACAGTTGAACATCAGGTGCTCGCCTGCCTCCCCACCCCATAGCCACCCTCCGTTTAGCAAGCTGTAATGCCAGGACAATCAATCTCCGCTCCTTATGCGGCACTCCAGAGGCGAGCCCCAGCAAGCACAGTCGTACATCCAATGCAACCTCCGTGGCCGTCATCTTAGTCAGCGCCTCAGTCACAGCCATCCAGAAGCCATACACCCAGGCACACCCCCACGCCAAATGCACGAAACCCGCATCATCCTCTCCACACCGGACACATTGCACAGATTCTCGAAGACCATATCTAACTAGCTGCGTAGGTGTATAATACCATTGATGTAGAAATTTAAAGTGGAGAAGGCGGAAATTGCCGTTGGCCACATAGCCCCCAGTCATGGAGCAGCATTCAGTCCATTCCTCATCCGTTAATGGCTCAGGCAGACACCTATCCCATCTGGCCCTAGCCAGCACAGCCCCCCCTCCTTAGTCTTCTTGTGCGGCGCGATATAGTCTGGAGAGCAATTTAACTCTGTCTGTCGCGGTGTAGATTAATTGCAAGGCCCCCAGTGCCAAAGGTTCCTCCGGATAAGTAGGATATAAGGAGTGTATGGCCGCACGGAGTCTGACATAGATGAAGGTAGCCATGACCACACTCGTGGACCGCTCCGTCACAGTCTGCAACGAAAGGAACTTGGCGCCTGGGAAGAGATCTCCCATAGTGTGTAGACCAGCACCCTGAAGGACCTGCAGACCACCAATTTCACTCGACAATGATATATCCGAATGGTACAACAGCGGCATGCTTGGAGCATATAGTGGTAACCTGCCTGCTCTTTTACCAAGCTCCCGCCATGCATTAGCCGTGGAACGGACTGTATCCACCTCGCCCTTATCAAATACTGAGTGAGTGTTACCCACCATAGCCCTCAGCGGGTACGGCAGAACAGCACTGGCCTCAAGCGCCACGTGCGGGGTATATGGGGGCGCGGACACCCAATAGGCAGCAAAGTGCGCCTGTGCGCATAAGTAATATAGCCTGATATCCGGCACAGCGAAACCACCCAGAGCATATGGTTTAGTCAGCACATCCCACGTCACTCGTGGTTTTTTACCAGCCCAGATTAAGGTGGTCAGCAAAGAGCGTAGCCTGGCAAAGAAGTGCGACGTCAGCTGAAGGGGTATGTTTACAAAAAGATACAAAAATTTCGGAAGCACAACCATTTTGATTAAAGACACACGATCAGCAAGGGTGAGAGGGAGCTTAATCCAACGAGCCACCTGATACTCTAGCTTGGAGACAGCCACTCCATAATTGGCTCTAATAACCTCTTGACTATTCCGATGAATCTGAATCCCAAGGTAGCGTACCGAGTCCACAGCCCATTCCAGTGGAAACTCCAAGGGAAAACGAATGGTAACATCAGTGAGAGGCAGCATAACAGACTTATCCCAGTTGATGGTCAACCCAGAATGGCGGCCAAACCGTATGAACTCTCGTAGGATAGGTTCAAGATGGCGTGCAGGCTCGCGCACATAAAGAACCATGTCATCGGCATACATGGACACAGCCAACGACCGAAGGGGAAATTTCAGAGCCGCGTCAGCATACCTTTGCCTCAAAACACAGGCCAGGGGCTCCATCACAATGGCGAATAGTAAAGGTGAGAGAGGGCAACCCTGCCGAGTGCCCCTCTGCACCGGGAACGAGTTCGAGACATGGCCGTTGACCCTCACACGTGCTACAGGGTTAGTATAAAGAAGAGTTACCAACGATGTAAAAAAGAAGGGCACCCCCATCCGATGCAGAATGGCTATCATATACCGCCATGCGACTGAGTCGAAAGCCTTCGCGGCGTCAAGCATGACAGCTACCGCTGCCAATTCCGGTTTGAGCAAATGCAATACGGCGAAAAGAGCCCTGAGAATGTGGGTGGTAGACCGGAGCGGTATAAATCCCGACTGATCAGGCAGTACCATTACCGGGAGGAGCAGTCGCAGCCTAGTGGCAAGCACCTTAGCTATAATCTCAACGTCAGTATTCATTAGTGAGAGAGGTCGATATGATTCACATTGGTTGGAAGGCTTCCCGGGCTTCGGCAATGCAACTAGCAGCGCCTCTCTCATCGTGGTCGGGAATTTATTCCTTACATTTGTATTTTATATTTACTGCCATGGTGTGAGAATGCATTTCATGAAAAGGAATATAAAGTAGGGTTGCCAAAAGAAAAATACCAGCCATGTGTGGTTTAAAGAGGCTGCAAAAACCTCCTCTTGACACTAAAATAGGGTTATAAAAAAAAAGTATATATTCATTTGGAATGTGACTTTTTCGTCTTTGTTCCCTTTAATTGTCAGTCATGGATCATTCAGGCACACCTAGAACACAATTAAAAGTGCTGTCTAATTATATTTGCTGTTTCAGGTACGCACAGGTATGTGCTAAAATAGGGCTTTAGGTGACTGCTTATTTTTGTACCATCTTGGACATCAAAATAATGAGCTGGCAACCTTAATCATAAGACTAGAATTTTGTTGCAAGATCGGCACATTATTTATCTCCTCCTCCCTCGATCCATGAATAATGCCATAATAGCAATAGTTTAACTTATATCTGATACCCTACGCCTCCATCTCTAACCTGCTGAGTTAGTTCAAGTGTCTGGGAATGCACCCTTCATTCAGACAACTCACTCCTCATTCTCAACCTTCACGTTCACCCTGCACTCACAGCGATCACAATGCACTCAGGCCAATCACCATGCACTCGCACTTTTCACCCACTCACCCTGCACTCACAGTGATCACTCTGCACTCGCAGTGCATTTGCACTGTTCATCCTTTACCTCACCCTGCACTCACACGAGCACACTACTCACCCTGCACTCATGTGACACTTCACTCACCTGTCCCTTCAGTGCTCAATCTTCAATCTCACTCAAACAAGTCCATCACTAACCATGCATTCATTCGTCCCACTCTGCACTTACATCCACACCCAAATTCATATGGTCACATACCTTACCCTGCAGTCACTCCTCTTACTCTACTTTCACACAAGTGCGTTGCTCACCTTGCACTCACATGGGCACTTCTGCCCCTACACAGCGCAGAGGGTTAATGTGCCTGCTACAAAGAGTGTGTACCATGCAGATCACAGAACTAAGTATGACCAAACTATGAGTAGCGCAAAAAAATGAATTTTTTATCAGAAAGGTGCTATAGAGATATGAGGTGCATTGTTGGTGGGTGATATTGAGGGAAATCATGGAGAAGGGGGAAATGGGGGAGGGGTGCCAAAAAGATATGGGGGAGGGGTGCCAAAAAGACTGTTGCACCGTCTGCGACCAGCCCTGGCAGGGAGTGTTTGCCCCCACCCCCAAAGTTCGGGTCGAGTTGCACCCCCTAACCTCTAAGAATGATCAAATGGCTGCTTTGCCACAATCATGGGCCTAGGAGCCTACTTTAGTTCCCTATCATTAGATTACATTTCTGCATTCCCTGGAATGCTCTCTAAACATTCCCCGGTCTGTCCATACCCAGCAATCTCCACTTCTCGGAATCTTTGAGTTGGCCAACTTCTGCCAGGCGGTCACTATACCAGAGTGGGGTCATCCCTGTTAACCTCCCCTCCCAGGTATTTGGTGGCTGCCTGCCACACTCTTAACTCCTTTCTCGTGTGAGGCAGTGGGTCTTTCAGTTTTGGGCTCCTGTATAGGAGTGAGGGGGAGCATCCGGGTCCCATCGTCCACCCGGTATGCTGATTCTGACCTATCAGTGAAGCCCAAGTTGTGATTACACACCAACTGGGAGGCCCAGTAGTAGGCCCTGACGTCTTGTATGGCCAGTTACCCCCTCACAGACTCCTTTTTGTTGTTTTTTTAGGGCTATGCGCGGCGATCGCCCACTCCATACAAGCGGCCTCACTTGAGTACATTTTCTGAAAAAATAGCTTGCGGATCTCATGTTTTCTGGATTGTGAATAACAACTGTGGGAGTGTCATCATCTAAAATAAGGCCGCACGGCCCATTAGTGGGAGAGGCAAGGAATGCCACATTTGGCATCTATATACAATCTTGCAAACTGTGTCTCTGCATTTTTCAGATAAAGCACACGTGGGTCCCGAGGTATGTGGATCCTCAGGTATTTAAAGGAGAACATTTCTACAGATATTTCACACCTGGAGGTCAGGCCCGGAATTTGCGCCACCATTGGAAACCGCAACAACTTGTCCCAATTAATGCGGTATCCAGACGTTCCTAGTAATTTTGTAGGCATGTGCACCACTCCTTTGCGTGCCTACAAAATGATAAAGGCACTTTTTCTCTTCTTAGTTACTGATCTGGGTTGGATTGGTAACTAAAAAGACAATAAAACACCCAAAAGTTGTTTTTAAAATGGTTAACAAGAGGATCGAAAGCAACACAGACTTGGGTGAAGAAACAGCCAAGTAACATGGGGGAGGTTGGGGTGAATGGTTAAGTAACACATCTCCCCCATCCTCAAAAATCTCAAGTGGCTACCAATAGAAGGGAGATCCACATACAAAATTGCCTGCATCACTCACAAAGCTCTTCACCAAAACACCCCTTCCTACCTTGCAACAAAACTTCAGAAAGCAGGCTGTTCCAGATCCCTGAGAAGCACTAACTCACTTGTCCTGATCCCACCTGGACTTAAATGTCATAAGACCCAATCCTGTGCGTTCCCTGGTAACGCTCCCACAATCTGGAACTCCCTCCCAAAGGATATCCGCTGCAACCCTTCCTACCATCTCTTCAAAAAAAGAACTTAAAATACTGCTTCTCTACAAATACTGGGGTATCTAATGTCACGGACACTTTACATGCCCAAAGTATTGTGATACTTGTAGTACGACACCATCCCTGGTCACTCCTCTCTCTCATACTATGCTCTCTCCTCCCTCCTTCTCTATACTCCTTCCTCACCCTCGCTTCACTTCCATCTATCTCCTCCCATCTTTATCTGTATACATTTTAATTTATATTTCCATGCTTCTCTGCCGCACTAGACTTGTTTGAACTCACTAGCACAATGTAACGCTTTCTTGCTTGTTTTTTACTCCACCTCAGTTTTTGTTTTCACCTTCCTTCTAAAGCGCTCTGATACTCTCGGGTCCAGCAGCGCTATATAGAACCTTTGAAATAAATAAATAAATAAATAAAAACACACCCACTCTAATGTAGCACTCTACACGAAAGAAAAATGTAGTGCTTGAAAAGCAAGGGTGGAAGCAGTGATGCCAGACTGTCAGAGAGATTGTGTAGAGGAACTGCTCCATGGGAGGGACAAACACAAGATTGACAAGCTGGGACACAGCTAAGGAACGTTGAGTGACAAGAAAACCCAACCAATAGTAAGTAATGGGTGTTCTCCAAGCCCCTCTATATTCTTGGTAAGCCACATTATACCTTGCAACAGACCTCGCAAGTGTTGTCAAGTAGGCCTGACCTAAAAACAATGGCCAGAACAAAAGCATTGTACTTTCTGGGTGATAAGAATAACTGCGTTCTTTATAGTAGAGATATTTTCACACTTTTATCTATAGTGCTTTGCTTAGAATACCATTTGTGTGCATATGTTAATACCCAATCCAGCTGCATTGTCATTTTCTTGACCTTGGAAGGATGAAAGGTTGAGCTGACATTGTTGATGTTTGAAACTTTGACCGGCAAGTTGCAGCAGATCTCTGCATTACGTACTTAATCAACTGAACTATATTGCAACAAAGATGGAGTCTATAGAAGTCGTATATGTAAACATTTATGCACACTCAATATTTTTCCGAATCTTGCGTTCTTTGGCTCCTGCATTCTTTGCATTTTGTACAGTATAGCGTCATGCTGGACTCCTGCATTCCCCATACTTTCTTGTGAACGAAGCACAGAGCTCAGCTTATCTTGCTTTTCTCCTTGAATTGTTGTCTGTGGTTTGTGGGAACTATTATATAGCCTAATGTTTTAATCACCCCTTTTCCACAGCCTTCCCAGTGCCAAGCGTTGTGTGCCAGTTCGATAATGTCCCGGTGATACACTTCGTGTGGTGCACATGTAACCTTTCAGAATGGGGTGAAACAAAGGAACATGGTGGGTTTTTAAAGGTCTTCTGAAGGAGAAAAGAGAAGTGCTGGTTCTAAGTTCAACAAGAAAAAAAGGTACGGAATGCATTGACTGCTCCTGGGAAAGACTGGGATTCTTTGTGCTTTTAAGTACACAGAGCTTTGGAAAGATAGCACGGCATATTTAAATGCAATGCTTTCAAGTCTATTATAAAGTTGCTTCTATGGGAAGCCAATGTGGACTTCTTAGGGTGAGGGTGACATGATCAAACATCTTGATTGGGAATGCCAATCTGACTAAGGAGTGTAATACTGCATTGAGTGGGGTAACTGAAGGTTGAGGTGTTCCAGCAATGGTGACGTTGCCAAAGTTAATGCAAACAATAACGATGACCAGCCTATCTTTGGCGGTCACGCCACAGAAGATGCTTAATGTTGCTGAAAGAGTGTAGATAAAATCTGCCGGCTTTTACTTATGCGAGAAACCAGTGAAAGAAGATAAGTACAGTGTAAAGATGTGATTCTTGTGTTTAGGCGCGAAAAACAGGAACTCTGGTTTGGAGGGTTGAGCGTCGCAAGTAGGCTACCACTCAGTCTTGGAGTTTGGTGTGAAAAAATTAAGAGGAGTACGTTGTTTTTTGAACAGCACTTTTCAGTAAAGTTGCGAGCCAGCAGCATTTTGGTGTATAGCGACTCCGCAGGTACTGAGCCTTGCACCCAGTAACTTCAGATACAACTTGAACAGAGCGGGTGCTAGAATGGCATGGCACCTTGGGATTTGCAACAAGGAGCTGTGCCTGAGGTATGACTCCCAGTGATAAATGAATGATAGGTACGTTTGAATGTAAGAGGGAAATGGGTACTTCGAAACATTCAAATGAGGTATCAGTCGGAGTTAAAAGTTATTGTCAGGTGTTAGAACCTTTGTGCTTGATGGCTAATACGCCCAAACTGTTTATTTATCTTAAAAAATAACGGAGTAGAACTTGAGGGACCAGCAAATCCTTAAGAGACTGTGAATGAATGTTGCGCCAGGCTTCTGTAATGCACATCAGATCCATCTTGTGAGTGCTTCCTGACCTTCCAATATTGTAACATGGGCAAAAGCAGATCCTCTAGTCTATTTCTTCACTATCACCTCCACCGGAAGGCGACCACAGAGTCATGGGCTGAGGAGTTCGCTCCACATGGACAGCAGCACTTTCAAATCTTCTGGTCGCCTATTTATTAGGAGGCCACCATGTCTCCCTTGGCCTGCTAAAACCCTCTGTCATGCAGCATCTATGATCTGTGATGTCATTTCCTCCCCTAATCTGGCTGGGGCAGCCAACGTTTCTGATGAAGCTCTGCATCTTCTTGGGTCTTCACCTCGTCGAGGTCGCGTGCTCCAGCCCAGTGGAGTAATAGATCGTATTGAGCACTCCTTCCAGAAGATTTGCAATCACATGATCTGCTCCTGCACCTTCTTGGCTTTGCAGAGAAGCATCCTTTCTGTACAAAGACGGATGACGGGCTCAGCAAGAGAGAGAATGCCTGGAGTTCCAGTCTGGTGGTAGAGTTGATGGACTGATCTGGGAGGGAAGTACTGGTAGATTAGTCTTTGACTGCTTTTTACCCTCCCCCAATACATCTGATGCAGCTTCGCACCAGTACAGTAGTTATTCTTAGAACCAAAGGCAGGTGAAAGGGACAGATCAGCAGACTCCTGGCTCGTCATAGACCATACTGTTCTTAGCAGTTCCTTATGTTAGAGACAGCTGTAGAAGTTAAACAAAATCAGTTTCATTTTTGGTAGAGCTCGTTATCTAGCGCTTTGCAGTCACTGGGTTTTCTGAATTCTAGATTACAGAAGGTTTCTTGTTGGAGCACCTTGAATATGCTCCTTGCTTGTCTGCCATCTTATAGGGCTTGGGTTCCCATTTAACCACCATGCAAGCTCTCCTAGGCTGTTCACATACTGCAAAATTCAGGCTCAGGCTGATCACTTTACTGCCCATCAAACTCTAGTTGAGCCATCCCCAGGCCTCACCTTGGCCATCGAGTAACCTGCAACTGCAAAGTGTGGGCTATTTGATTGCAAAGTTCCCGAGTTGACAGCCGGGAAGCTTCTGAAATATGTCCCTATCATAAGTGGCTTCCAAACACAATAGGCCCTTAAAAGGGGGAAAAGGATGTGCTGTATAATGTATAGATACAGACAGACTTGCGTGCGGGACACACTCAGTGCAGCCAGCGCCAGGCCAGGCTTGTTTGGGGAAACTGTAGAACAGCATCGAACAGATGCAAAGCATTGACGGCGTCTGTGAAACCGAAGCCCTTCCTTTGGCTGCATGCAGCGTTGAGGCCAGACATCTTTCATGTCCATGTGCACAGCACATGCTAACCTTAATCGGAGAGCACACATATTTGCTAAGAAAACAATTCTGTTTCTTGGAAGACGTTTTTTAGCTGGATACTGGTTCGCTCGTTTTAACGAGCAAACGTTTCCTACACGTGAACAGATTGTTATAGTTCATTTTCTTACCCCCCCCCCCCCCTTGTCTTTCTTTGAAGAAAATTGTCGCATGCAGTGTTGATGCAACACTTATGTGTACATGGTTAGGAAAGGAAACGTGTATTTTATTTATTGATGGCTTGGTTTTGGCCTTTCGCCAGGGCTTTCTTGAATGGTACGAGAACGAAGTAGATGAAAACCTTTTCAAATGCTCCGTATCCAGAGCTGGAAGCGGCAATGTTGTTTATGGTGGGACTTCTGGTGGGAAGCAGGGTTCGGGCTTCCTGGGATCACATCATGCAGGTCCCATGGACCACTGCTTATCAGGGCACAAGTCCTAAAAAAGTGGGGGGACTCTGACATCACGAAAGGTGGCCTGCACTCTGTTGCTTGCAGTTTATAGTTGTGGAGCTCCTGTTAAAAATAAGTGGGGGGACGGCGTCAACCCGCGTGGTACCCCGACTCGAGCACTGCTGCTTATACTAAAAAAGTTTTTTTCAACAGTCAGAAAGGGGAAGAGGTCCCGAAGAATGCGCTGTCTATTTACAAAAGGTTAGCACGTTCCTTGAGGTATCGATAGCCTGTCAAATGGTTTTCAACGTCAGTCGCAAACCATTGATACATACCATAAGGAATTGCCAATTGGATGGTGGCACTAAATGCGCCCCCTCCAATTTGCGATTCGGTATGTACCTGGAAACCTATTTTGAGATACGATAATAAATTACCAAATCACAACGTGGGTTTTGTACATACCCAAAAGCTATTTTGCGCTTGCAAAGGCTCCGAGATCTAAAACAGTAATTTGTTTATAAAACATTAAAAACAAACTGAGGTGCCAAGGAATGAAAACATTACAAAGCAAACAACACTAGGCAATGAAGAGGGCTGTCCTAAACGATCAGTTAAGATTGTGCAAACAAACGTGTTTAGCTTGCAGTGAAACTGTTGCAGAGGTTGACACGTGCAAGGGTGTAGGGAAGAAGTGGCACATTCAGAAAGTAAAAATTCCTGATTGCTGCATGAACTGATCTTCTTTGGCTGTTTCCAGGTGATTGTTTTACTAAATGAACTTTGAGTAACATATGACCGATGAAGCATTTGTGAAAAGTAGAATGGTTTTACTTGGGTAAAGACGAGGACTTTTGTAACTGAAGATGTACTGGCATCATAGGTAGACCAGGAGCCAGAGATGTAGTTAAGAGGATTTATTAGTTAAAGTAAGATGGTACAGGGTGCCCCACTGGGAGGAGCATCGTGCTGCTCAGCCCCACTCAATCTAACTGATCATGACTTCAAAGCGTGCACACACACACCCAACATTCTATGACATCACACTCATGCAGGCTGAGCAGCCAGGACTAGGAAGCATAGGATATAACATACTCCACTCTTCAAAATGATCCTGGCTTTTTGACAAATCCAATGATTAAAATTCACCCTGGAAACCGGCCTCCAGAATGATGTGGAGGTCCCTGGACACGTTCCTACACTCTGAGCCCCCATGAAAACGTGGTATGCCGGGGAGACGCATCCTGGCACCCCAAGTGAAGCTACACCCTCTCAAGAATGCAAACCAGGCCCTAATGGTCCCATCCAATGTCAGACCTAATGTATAACCAATGTACATCTCAGGTACCTGTCCTCTCTCTCTTCTTACATCCCTTGCTTTCGTGCTCCTTTCTATTTTCCTTCCCTTCTTGACTGTTCAGACAGGTAGGGAATGCATAGAATTATATAGGCTAAAAGTGAGTGGACAAATCGATGCAAACCCTATGACAGAATTGCTAATGTGTTCTTGTATAAAAAAAATTAAAAAACATGTTGAAATTAAAAAAAAAAAAAAAGAAAATGTAATATTGGGATGTTACCGATCAAAATACCTTTACATTTCCTTGGGGGAGCATAATACAAACTACAGACCTTAATTATAAAAAAAAGGCACAGATAATAGTTTTAACATTTTCATCTAGTGCAGTACTATCAGGGCTTTATATTATAGCAATATGACTTTTGAAAACGAAAAGGTGATCAATGAAAAAAATATATATACATGTGTAGCGCCTGTGAAATTATGCTTTTATTTCAGGAGTAAATTAATTATTTACATCTGCATGTATGGTTGTTTATCACTTCTCATTCCGCTATTTCAGAAGCCATGATTTCTGAGTTTTAATTCCAGAGTAACATAATTTACCTAATAACTTATTTAACATAATTTCATATGCCGTTATTTTTTATTTATTTTTGTATTCATTAATCTTTATATAATATCTCTATAAATATAGATATATATATATATAACCTACTGGCGGTCAACAGTAGGAAGTTATAGATAGGACCATGCTTTAATATGAACAATGTTTTTTTGACTTGCCTATAACTTTGGCGCTGTTTGACGAATCATCACAAAATGTTCTCCAAAAAGTGCCCTGGTGAATCCTGTTCTTCATGGAAGGTTTCAGGGTGATCCGTCAAGTGGGGGCAGAGAAAAGAGGGGGGGTGTAAAAAAAATAGCATTTCCCATGTGCATTCCCATAGAGTCTTTACACACGCCTGCAGCCCAAACCACTGGATGGAATTACACTGAATTTGGCAGAAAGATAGATTTTGGTTCGCAGATCATACTTTCAGGTATTTAGTGTAAATCCGTTCAGAAGTTGTTGAGAAATTGAAGGAAATGTATATTTTTATCTGTGATGGCGAAGTCTTCGCGAATAACGACAAGCTTGTGCAGAGATCTGCAGAGCTCTTATTAGCTGCCAACAATTCAACCAGGAGATGTTGGCAGCCATCTTAGCCGAGTCCCACAAAAACGTGAAAAAAAGAAAAGGGGGCAGGCTAGGCAAACCATGACTCCCAAACCTTGGTCTTGGCTCTTTGAGACCCGGGGACCACCACCTCCCTGGGGCCTTATTTCAAATAATGGAAGGGGGTGCAGACCCGCCTACTGTGCTTCTAGTAGCCCCCGGGACCACCACCTCCCTTGGGCTTTGTTTTCAGTAAGGAAGGGGGTACGCGGACCCCCCTCCTGGGCTTGTAGAAGCTCCAGGGACTACCACCTCCCAATAGTATTTGCAGGGGGTCGCACAGATCCCCGGACCAAGGTTACCAGCACCTCCCTGGGGCCTAAATAATAAATAATACTGGGAGGGGGGCCACACGACCCTCCCTCCTGGCCCATATATGACCCGGGGACCACCACCTCCCCAGGTCCAGCCAGTGCACAGAGAAGGAGGAGGGCCACGGTGCCCAGCTCCTGGAGCCATAAATGGCCCCTGGGACCACTAACGCCAAGGACATAGCTGTTTGCTTTTGCTTGGCAGGAGCTGACGGCTCTCACCAAGCAAAAGCAAATACTCTGGTTACAGCGGGTGGAAGCTGTCAAAGTGCATACACCCGCTGGAAATGAATGTTTCATCTCATTCCCTGCCAACAGACATCCAGGCAGTGAAAGAGATGACATTATTGCTCTTGTACACAGGGATCTGCATTTCCTGCAGCTCCTTGTGTCTAATAGTAATGCCAGCTCCCGCAGGAGGCAGGGAACTGGAGATTCCCTCCACGGTTCCATAGAACACTGGGTGTCCTAGCTGGGACCAGGGCACCCATGGAGTCATGACCAGGCCCAAGGCCGAAATCTGCATGGGAATTGGGCCATGGGGTCCCCACTCCCCCATTTAATTAATGCCAAGCCCCTAGGATGGGATACCTGGGACAGAACTCGTCTTAGGAAGGGGGCTGTTCGCACCCCTCCACCATTGAATTTTGGCTGGGCCCCAGGAGAAGGGGTACCGCCCAGGGCCGAAATCGACCTGGGGAGTGGGAATGTGCGGTCCCCCTCCCCCATAGAAAATTAGGCGGCCGACAGCTTAAGGATTTTGGGGGACCTGGGCCAAATTTATTTTGGGGGCCCCTGTTTGAGACAGCCTGGAATTTATGATCCTGTTTCAGCTCTTTAATGCCCTCTTTGGCCAGTGCACAAGCACTCTAGTCCAAATTCTAAATCTGTTTGCATCTAATATTTGTGACTAGTGTCGTGTTTTTCCAATAATATAATGCAGCAGCCACTCACTAATATTATTGCAAATAGACTTTGTGACCCCCTCTCCCATTTCCAATATGTGCGGTCCTGTTTTGATCTAAAACAAGTTCTTTTATGGATGTTGCATGGTCATATCACCTACATTAAAAATAAATTCAAAGAAAACAGTATTTAAAACCATCTGTATCAGAAATTTTCAAGGTCATCAGGGCACAACTCTCTATAGAACATAGCTGATTCTATCAGGGGGACCCCTGAAAAGCTGGAGCCCACTTTGCTCATGCCTTAAAACTTCTCTGCCCCTCCCTTTAGAGGGAGAAAAATAAAGGAAAAATTAATGGAAGAAAAACTGAAAAGGCAACACAGAAGGCATATAAATGAGCAGAAAAGGCAAAACAGAAGGCAGAAATACAAGCAGAAAAGGCAATACAGAAGGCAGAAATACAAGCAGAAAAGGCAAAACAGAGGGCACAAAAATGAGCAGAAAAGGCAAAACTGAGGGCAGAAAAATTTGCAAAAAAGGCAAAACCCAGGGTAGAATAACAAGCAGGAAAGACAAAACAGAGCAGAGGAGGGCAAAAGGGAGGGCAGAAAAATGAGCAGGAAAGGCAAAACAGAACAAAAGAGGGCAAAACAGAGCACTCAAACCCCCACTCACAGACAAACTCCGAGACTCACGCTCCCACTCACAGACCCTCAGTGTCACGCACCCACTCACACACCCACTCACACACCTGCTTAGACACTTGTGCATCTACTCACAGACCCATTCAGGCTCATACACCCACTCACAGACCCACTTAGAGACTCATGCACTCACTCACATACTCACTGCCAAAGGTTAGAAAAAACCTTAGAAATTCACTGAAAAAAACAGAGGCTACAGGGACGTTGTATTAAGGCTCACATTTCACTCATACAAAACCAGTGAAATTCAGCTGTTAGTTACCTGAGCTAACTAACTTATACCTCCATGATGCACTGCTTATCACATCACATATTATATCACTCATGACATCTCAAATTACATCAACTTTAAGAGGGTTGAGCGGAGAGGACTGTTCCCCTTTAAGAACACTATATACAAAGCAACTCTATGGCCAGTTGAAGGCACTGACTGAAACGTATCTCCACTCGTGTGTGTCTGCACTTAGGAGGATACAAATAAAAAAAGAATTGCTGTAGCTTGCTGGTTTACTGCCGTTTTCGGAACTGCGCTGAAGAGTTGGAATGAGAATCAGTGTGGAGAGAGACACCATTGGAAAATATATTTAAGTACTAGACTTTTATTCATGTTTTTTATCAAGTGTATTACCCAAATTTATTTAAAGGTATCTTGTGTATTTTGCACAGGTAGTGATTACCTTAATCAAATGTACCAACATGCTGTATCTTTGTATAAGGGCAGGAGAAAACCGGTATGAAAAACAGACTACACGTCCATCAGCTCTTGGCACTTTAAATCTGAGGGAAGAAACGGTAGCACGACATGTGATCAAGGTCTCTAGGGGCCGAAACGCGTCACAGTCGTCACTGTGGCACAGCACGACAAAAAATAAAGAAATACTTGCACGAAATAAGGAGTCCATTCCCTTTCTGGTTCCAGGGGCTAGAGAAAAGGAGTGTTGGATATATATAACTCAAAGTATCAGAAGCAGCCAGAGTTTGGACGGGTTATTTAACCCTGACACGATGGAGGAGTGATTTTTTCATTATCTGCAGGTGCCGGCACAATGGATAGTTTAAAAGTATGAGGACAAACATTTTTCACGAAAATATGCATTTAAAAGGTTACTAAGCCCGACATGGAATTATTCCTATTAAAGGCTGCAACAGTATTGCTTTGCTATGAAAAAGACGGTGTTAATTGTGACTCTAAAACGGAGAGACATGGCAATGCTTCAAACATCTGAAAGAATGCATTATGAACTGGGTAGTTCCAGGAATTGGTTAATGCTGACCAGTGGCCCACTTGAACATGTTATCATCAAGATATTCGACATATTGTGAAGAGTAGGGAAATGTTAAAATATGCAACTGATCTTCCATGTTAAAAATCTATTTGCAAACATCACCATGATTAAGACTTTGAATAAGCACGAGCATGTTAGTCCTTCCTCACTGTCATGTTATCCAACAGCATTTAAACTCACGAGCACCTGATCCTCATTTTGCATATGATTAAGACAGTTATTCGGTCGAAACGCGTAATGCTGTGTTGCTGGTACCTGCTGGAATAAACAAAATTTGTTTCACTTCACTCCCGACTGGAGGGCTTGTTTGCTCACACAGGGAATGCAGTGTGGGGTTGCTTGTGGAATATAAATATATATGTATATGTGTATGTGTATATATATATATATATATATACCTCTCGAACATACAGAGAGAGCTCGCACTCCTATGCGTGGGGACAATTCATCCATCTGATTGCACCAGGCTGTATAGGAATCCAAACACCAACATAACAAGTGCCAGAGCAGCCCACTTAATCGTAATCACCAATGTTACAGAAGATGCGCTTCGGCTGATCAACAGCCTTTTTCAATTCAAATCACCAGTTTGAAGATTGTTTCAATGCCCTTACTATACTTCCATTCAATAAACGTAAAGAACATACTTCAGGTTACCACATATGCAACAACAATGAATCAGCCATGTGCCTATAAACGATATCATAGTTTATATTCACCATAAATGGGCTTTCTCTCATGATCCTTTTCTACAAATGTCCAAGTTGCTCTGAGGAAATGACCACTTCAGCCGTTTCACAATAAGAGCATTTTCAAATGCACTGTGCCATTTTGATATTTACCATCTGTCTCCAGCGATATGATCTGCCAATAGTATGTTTGATCCCTAGTCTTTCACCGCTAGGCCGATGCCTTCCATGGTGCCCTGCTCCTGACATCGGGTGCAATCAACGGGGCAGAGAGAGGGTTTCTCGCCAGAGGAAAAATCCCTGCTTGTACGGCAGTAACGAACCTCTCACTCCTGCTCCAGCCCCTCACTCCTCCAGAAATTCTTCTAGTATACCTAATCACCCCTCGTATTTCTAGCACTAAAATCTCATGGGCAAATGTATATCTATCTATATATCACCTGCGTCAACTTAACATCAAGGACTCTGCACTATTATCAATGTATTTGGTGTGTGAGAAACATCAACGAGTTTCAGCTGTACTGCAAACTTGTTTACGATAAAGCACCATTTTGGATTACTCGTTTTTTATACATTTCATTTTTGTGTGTAAATATAAACAACATACATATGGTATCATAAAGATTCATGCTTGAAGCATTGTACTTGGTGAGATTTTAGTGCTAGCAATCCAAGGGGCGAGAAGGGATACTAGAAGAATGTTTAGCTGATGGAATAAAAAGCAAAATCTTCTTCACAAGTTTAAGCTGAAATTTTACACTTGGGTACCAAAGGAGATGTTTGGATCTAATTAGATACCTACATTGTTCACAGAGCTAACTATCGTGGGAAGTGGCCAGGTTTAGAAGGTTATAAGTCACCTGTGCAGGTGAGAGAATCCCCATCAATGAGAAGAATATCCATTTTGTTTCCATTAATTTTCAATACATTTGAGGGTATCCAAATTTAAATAATAAGTAGACAAGAAGTTAACCAGCAGATGTAGCTGAAGTTTGATACAAATTGGTAGTCCTCTTTGTAAGAACGTTGTGAAATCCAAAGGGTCTGATGAGTCTTCCAAGAGGTTGCATGGAAAGCCTGAATAAGATCAAGGAGAGGGTGATTAAGGTCGGGGAGAGGGCGGGTTCCAGAAAGGCACATCAAGGATCCCTCAGTTCGATCGAGGGAAAAAGAGGCACAGCGACTAATTGAGGTCTGTTTTTGAAAAAAGACGAAAACCATTTTAATATAGAGCCTGCCATGGAATGGACAATTGTATAAAATGCAGCAAACGTGTCAAGTAATGGGAAGCCTACAGTTACGCTCTCATTCTATCATGTCTGAAACTCATCTTTGACATGCACGTCCTCCATCTCAGTGTTGTGTCTAGAGCGGAAATCGGTGTCCTTCCGCTACAAGCTCTATTGACTAAAGATGGTTAACTAGCTATTTCAGTGCTACTCCTGTAGATGTTAACTAGCCATTTCGGGGCAACTCCGTGAGCTTTGCCAAGATTGGTGGCTGGCCAATAGGACAGATTGGATTTAAATATGACTGGTGGAGGACAAGTTTCAGAGCATCTAAAACATATTTTGGATGAGGGCAACACTGCGGCTTCGATTCTGCTAAGATCTGAGAGCAGCTTTTGACACAGTGTCCCATTCCATCATGGCGGAAAGACTGAGAATAACTGGAATCTTGGGGCCTGGAGTATTGGCCTGCATCTCTAGGGACTGTTCCTACTTTTGGTTAGATGATGCTCTGTCTGTCCTCAAACTGCTATAATGGCATCCACCTGCTTTGCAGTAATGAAATGGGTGAGGAAAATTATCTGGACTATTCCCCACTCAGCATAGAGAACACTAATTCAGGTCCTTATCCTTTCAAGATTGGATTATGTGAATGTTCTCTATCTGGGTGCTGACAAGGCGGCTATCGGTCTTCTTCAGGTAGTGCAGAATTCTGCTGCTAGGCTTCTTACTCAATTTCTGCACTCTTCCATTCTCCGATAGCTGCACTGGTTACCAATTGGAAAAAGAGTACAACTTAAAGCTCTTTGCTTAATGTTTAAATCTAAAGCAGGACTTGGCCCGAAACATGTACAAGAGCTGGCTTCCCCTTAACTACCATCTCAGAAATAAATTGAGATCTTCCAGTCAGGACCTATACTGTGTGCCCAGAAACTACCGGGTTCGATCCGATGGATGTTCGCTTATCTAGGGTCAAAACTGTGGAACGCTCTGCCTCAGTATATAAAATATTGCACCTCTTTACTTCATTTTTGCAAACTTTTAAAAACATGGCTCTTTTAAGTATGATGTCTTCTGGCTCTCCTTGCTTATGCTTAGCGCCGGGAAACACGACGGGTAGCCTTACGCTCTTCAAATGGCAATTAATAATAATAATAATGTTCAGTAGATTAATAAGTCCTTTTTTTGCAGATGTCTAGACCAATAGTTGATACTCTGATGAAGCCTGTAGGAGGTAACTGTCTAGAGGCATGTAGGATCAGCAAGGGTCATTGGGAGATCCAGATATGAAAGACCGTACAATGAGGCAAACAACACACTCCTCATCAAGGGGAGGCAGAAGATGAAGGGAAGCTGTGCCAGAATGATCGCAGCTTCTCCGGCTATAGTTTTGATGTCTTCTGAGATAATTAAGATTTTAGATGAAAATAAGTTTTCAAGGTTGTCTCATAAAGCTTGGTATGGAGTAATGGTAATTGTGAAGCATTCCTGTTAGTGAAAGGTGTTAGCCTCTGAAAACAGTTCACAAAACAGATCAGGGGATAGTTCCCTGCAATGGCAATAAAATTAGATGTGGCTTTATGAAGGATGATCTTGCAATGTTTGAGGGTAAATATGAATGGACCTAACAAGACCTGTGGAGGTTAAGGTTTTACTGTAAATAAATACGCTGGAGCCCAGTAGTTAAGGTTAGATGCTTTATTCACTCGCAGCGCCGGGGAAACGCTCTTTTTGCTATCGGGCTCGGACGCTAACTAAGATGGCCGCCCTTCCGGTTCCGGTCTCCGCCCTTCGGGGAACACTAGACCGTCACCACATATCTCCCCCCTTTAGGACGCACAACATTAGAGAAAAGATCAACGTCATAGTCTTACTTGATGCTCATCGTAAAGTCTTCAAACTTCTTAGGAACTCTTACAACTCTGCCTGCTCTTGTTCTCACCGCTTCCTTCTCACCTACTCCACCGCTTACTCTCGGTGTAGTGTTGAGTCCCTTTCTCTCACCGCAGCTGTCTTGCTCCTGTTTACTTGTGCTCTGGTCCATTTCCTTCCCATCTTGCGTCAGGGTACTCTCTTCTCCTGTCCTATTGTCTTCTCCTTCCCAGGTGTTGCCATTCACGCTTTCCTCTATTTGCTCCTTTGCTCTTCCTTCACCTCCTCTATCTTTCGCACCTTCCTCCTGGTACATTCCTCCTTTCGTTGCTGTCTCCCATTGTAAGATCTTGTTGCACTTGGCCATCCTGTCTTGTGACCAAACTTTTCCATCGCTCAACAGTGCTGAGTAAGGTTCGATGACTTTGAGGGGCGGCATGAACTTACTTCTTTTTCAGCGTCGCTATTTTCACCCTTACCCAGTCTCCTTTCTCCAATGTCACTCCTTTCGTGTTGCGCCTTTTGTTGTAATGTTCTGTGTACACTTCCTGTGCTCTCTCCAGGTTTCTCTTTACCACTGCTGGTGACCATTTACTTTGTACTACCAAATGTTTCCAAGCCTGGTTGTCCTTGGTGAACGATTCTCTTCCTCTCAACACTTTGAAGGGACTATATCCTGTGCTTCCAGGAGTGATGCGATATGCCCACAGCATTTTGGGTAGTTCCTTCTCCCAATCTTGGCCTGCACTGATCGCTGCTTGTATGGTTCCCATGATCACCATGTTAAACCGTTCAGCCAACCCGTTTCCCGCTGGGTGGTATATGGGGGTGTGTTTAATCTCAATCCCGTTCCGGGCCATGAACGCCTCCCATTTGGCTGACACAAATCGCGGTCCGTTATCACAGGTTATCACTTTGGGTATTACCTCCACTTCCGGCCACTTTGAGTACCTGTCCACCATGACGATGGCGTATTTCGGTACACCTTCCATGTTGAGGATAGGTCCTATGATGTCAATGGACACCATTTCCCATGGGCTGCTGGGCATAGGAAATTTTACCAACGGCAGTCTCATCAATGATTGTGATTTGTCTGCTCTGGCAGATGATTCACACATCCTCACGTACTTCTCCACTTGGGCGTCGATCGCAGGCCACCAGTATGCCTGCTTGGCTAACGCCTTGGTCTTCGTGATTCCTTGATGTCCCTCATGCAGAATGGCCAATAAATGTTCCACCAACTTCTGGGGAGGAATGACTTTGTCCCCCCTCAGCAAGAACGTGGGATTCTCTCCAATCGACCGTTCTTCTCTCACTTCCCAATATTTCCTCATCTGGCTGTCTAGGTGTCTTTTTTCCGGCCATCCATGAGTTACATATCCTTTAATCGCTTCCAATGTTTCGTCTTGGCTGTAGGCTTCCGCCCATTCCTGTTCACTGATGACTTGTTCCATATCCTGCATGGTCGCCACCATGTTTCCTTCCCATCCGGGAGGTTCCTGATCCTCCGCACTTTCCTTTGCTGCCGCCCTGCTTAAAAAGTCCGCAACTCTGTTCCTGGGACCCGGGATGTACTCCACTTCATAGACATAGTCTAGCAGTCTTAGCGTCATCTTCGCTATGCGCGGTGTTGCATGTACATGTCTGGTTGAGGTAAGCACCTTTATCAGAGGTTTGTGGTCCGTGCGTACTAAGAACTTTGCTTCCCACAGGAATTGTCGGAAGTGTTCCATCGCCCACACGACGGCCAACATCTCCTTATCGATTACACTGAACTTTTCCTCATTGGACGCCAAGGATCTCGACGCGAAAGAAACAGTAGCGACTTCTCCATTGTCCAATTTCTGCATCAGCACCGCTCCCAGCACTCTGTCGCTGGCATCTGTTGTCAGTATTGATGCTGCTGATTGATCAAAGCCCTTGAGCGGTATGGCTTCGCTTATTTCCCTTTTTAGCGCCTCAAATTCTTCCTGTTCTTCCTTGTCCCATTTGAACCCATTTCTCTCCTTCAGTAGTTGTCTTAGGTGGTGGGTTTTCGTAGCAAAGTGTGGGATGAACTTGCTGTAGAATTCAGCCATACCAAGGAACGATCTGACATCTTCCTTTTTGGAGGGGGCCGGCGCATCCTTTATTGCCGCCACGTTGGCCTTCTTGGGCTCAATACCTTTTTCACTGATTTCATGTCCCAGGTATGTCACAGATGGTACTCCAAATTTGCACTTTCCCTACTCAGCTGTGAGTCCGTTGTTCTTTAGTATCACCAGTACTGCATGTAGCTTGTCATTGTGCTCAGATTTTGACCTCCCCATTACCAGTATATCGTCCTGGAAGTACTGTACTCCTTCCACTTTCTTGAACATCTTATGCATCAGCTTTTGAAAGACAGCTGCCGCTGCCATTAGTCCGAATGGCATCCTCACGAATTTGTAACACCCAAACGGTGTTATGAAGGATGTGAGGTGGCTGCATGTGGGGTGCAGCGCTACCTGATGGTACGCTGAGGACAAATCCACCGTTGAAAACCACTTTATACCTTTGGTTTTCGTGAGCATCTTGTTTATGCGTGGCAATGGGAATTTGTCAATCAGTATGTTCTTGTTGAGTTCTCTGAGGTCCACGCACAGCCTCACTTTTCCATTGGGCTTTTGCGCCACCACCAAGGGTGATAGCCATTCAGCACTTTCTATGGGCTTTATTACGCCTGCTTTCTCCAATCTTTCTAGTTCTTCTTGAACTGCTTCTCTACATCGGAACGGTATGTTTCTCGCCTTGTGGCTCACCGGCTTGGCTCCTTCTTTCAAGTGTATCATGTGTGTAAATTTTGTCAATTTCCCTATCTCTCCCCTGAACACTTCAGGGTATTCTTTCTTCCATGCCTCTCCTTCATATCGTTGCTCCTTATCCGTCAGCATCACTTTCTCCACTCCTCCGGAATTAAATTGTATGCCCAGGGCTCCTTGGTCTTTCCATCCTAGCACGGAGGGCCCCTTCTCCGACACATACAACTTGCAGTCGGCTTGTCATCCTCTGACTTCAAACAGCAATGGACAATACCCCAACATAGGTATCCTTTGTCCTGTGTAGGTAACAGGCCTCAAATCCATGGGATGCAGCTCCTTCCTTATCATTTCAGAAATTCTTCTTCCCATACCTTCCTTTGCACAATCGTGATAGGCGATCCCAGAGTCTGCCACTATGTCGATTATCACTCCTCCTATGTTCATTTTTAGTACCGGTTTGTTGGACCCCTTGCAGTCCACGTCCAACACTTGGTCCGCTACATAGCGGATTTCCTCCAGATCCTCTTCGCCTCCTTGCGCCTCTTCTTCGTCGGCGCTGACCTGATCGACGTACCTGACTGCTGCCCCTCTGGGCTTCCTCCTGCAGACCTTTTCGTAGTGGCCGAATATACAGCAGTACGTACATTTCGCTCTGAATGCTGGGCACACTTTGTCGTTACCCACATGTGATGTACTGCCACACCTGTAGCAACTCGTTCTCTTCTCCCCACTCGCTTTCTGCTGCGCTCCTGCATTCGGCTGGTTTCTTTTCGAGTATTGGTTTCTGGCTGGACCCCCTTGTTTCGGTTTGTCCCCTTTGCTGTTCACCATCACTCTGCACACTGTCTGTTTGCTCCCCGGGTCCTTCCTTGCTGACTCCGCGCATCGTTTAGACAACTCCGCCTTCTCCACCAAGGCCCATACCTCTTTGAGGGGTGCATCTCCATTTACCCATAATTTTTCTTGCACCGCTGTGTTCGACGTGTGCATAATGAATTGATCTCTTACCAGTTCCTCATGCAGGTCTCCGAACTTGCATGTTAAGGCCAATTTTTGTAGTGCTGCGACATATTCATCAATAGTCTCGCCGCTCTCCTGTTTCCTCTGGAAGAGGTTGCACCTGTCTATGGCCACGCATACGACCGGTCTGTAGTGCCCATCTAGATCTTCTATTGCGTGTTGGAAGACATCTGTGTCTGTGTCCGGACTAGTGACCTTGACTATGTTGTCGTACACCCTTAATCCTTCCGGCCCTAAATTATGCAGGAGTATCTTCTTCCTCCTTGGGCTGGAGAATTCCGCATCGCCTTCTTCATCTAGTGCAGATAAGTAGTTGAGAAAGTACCTCTTCCAGTCCTCCCACGGCATCGTGGGGTCTCCTCTCTTGGGCAGGAATGGCACCATGCTGGTGAGCGAAGTGGAGGGAGTAGCCATCCTGTCGTTGCCCCTTGGTTGAGCAAGGGCTTGCCCATTGTTATTGGGTGGGCTTCCTGGTGCTTGCCCTTCCACTCTCGCTCTTCCCTGGGTCCGGCTACTGTCGTCGCTGTCTGAGTCTCCTCGGGTGTCCAGGTTTGCTTCCCTCCTAGCTTCTTTGGTAGTGTTACTGGCTCTTCCTTAGCCCAGTCCGCCAGTTTGGCGCGTTTTTTTTTTCAGATTTGGTGGCGGTTACACCTGGGTACTCTCGTGACTCTGAGAGTGGGGCGTACCTTGGCGCTGGGTGCCCCTTCTCCTTCGCTGCCCGAGACCTCTCGCCTCTTCTCGCAGCTGGGCCCGACATTCTGGCGCTCTCCGCGGCCTCCTGGTGCCCTTGATGCCTCCCAGCCTTGTTTGCACCAATTAGGTGTGGTGCTGGAGTGGTTCACGCTTGCTCCGATGGCCCTGTGCCCAACGCACCCTCTGCCGCGCTCCGAGTACCTTTGCCACGTGGGCTGGCTTCCAGTGCTCCCTCGTGTGTTCCTTCGTCCTCCGTTTTTTTTTCTTCTATGTGGGTCACACTCTGTGTGGATCCCGCCTCGTCGCCATTGTGGAGGTTAAGGTTTTACTGTAAATAAATACGCTGGAGCCCAGTAATTAAGGTTAGATGCTTTATTCACTCGGAGCGCTGGGGAAACACTCTTTCTGCTATCGGGCTCGGCTGCTAACTAAGATGGCCGCCCTTCCGGTTCCAGTCTCCACCCTTCGGGGAACACTAGACCCTCACCACAAGACCTTTGAATAATTTATTTGCAGGGCTATCTAAGTACTTGTGTCACAGTACAGGAGTCAACTATGTTTGAACCATGTGGAGGTCCTGGTGCATGATGAAGACTTATAATTTGAACATGCTTACGTCCGCCTTCCAATAAGTAATGTTCTTGCATTGAAATAACACTGCCACCATAGTGCTTGCATGGTGTGACTTGTGTCTCTTGTTGTGCCAAAGCCACAAAACACCCAAGTGGTCTTCAGACCATCTACAAAGGGTCAGTTTTGCAGAACGATTTTTGTTTTGATGGTGAATTTCCCATGGATTGCGTAAAAAGGGCAAAGAGGCCTATTTGGTTTGCTGGACTGTTGATTTAGATTTGTAAAGCTGGGCCTGTGGGCCTTCAGGGCTTCGAGAAAGTGGTTTTCATTGAAATTAAATACGAGTTTTGGATTGCACTTCACTTTCTTGTGATGTGCCCACCAGTGTTGTTCCTGCCCAAGTACCCGTAAAAGCATCTAAAGGTATTTGTGTTTTCTTTATACACTCCTTACATGTTTTCAGGTATCTGATTAGCTATTAACATATTGAGTCTTTTCAATTTGGTGGCTTGTGCTTTGCTGTGTGAGTTGTGGTAATATTAGAGACTCCTATTTGGGCAATTAAAAGTACCAGCCAATAAATGTAATATACCCCTGGTTAGTATATCGGGATACCGAAATTGCATCACGAATTTCGTTTATAATTCACATAGAACGCCCTGCCCCCATGAATGGTTAACCTTAAAATAAAAGCATCCAACTAGTTCCCTTTGTTTCTTCGGCATAATAACACCATTATATTAGCAGCGTACCTGCAAACTCTAAAATGTAAAAATCCCTACCTTAGCTGAGCATTACAAAAGACTGCCCCAAGAAAAACATGTAACATTAAAACAGTAACGTAAAAACATAACATATTCCATTGTTTTTTAGTGCAGACTGTTAAATGTTCTGCTTGAAACAGATTCGATGGCACCATAAAAGAAACTAAATTATGTTGTAGAAATAGAAGTGTTGGGGGGTCTTGTGATCTCGCAGCATCTCGGCATCTACCCACCTATTTAGTTAGCTTTATGTCGGTCTAATCCATACATCATGCTGGCTGTATGTCCAATTCATCAATTTGTGCATCTGTCTAACTACTTACCTGTTTGTTTTCTTGCCTTCCTGCTCTTAATTGTGGATTTCTTTCCAGGAATTAATTTCAGGACTTGGTAAGCGCGGCACTCGTTAATGTTTTGCTTGGTCTCTTGGGGGTTGACACCGTTTGTGTGAGCTGTTTACTAAGTGTGGTATTTCTGCCCTAAATAGTACTGGAACAGCACTAGGACAATCTTGAACGAAATGCGTTTCTTTTAGAAACAGCTGCAAAAACAGGGCTCCAGGAAGCACAGATTGCTGATGGCTTTTCCAGGTTCTGGTCTCTGGGGGAGATTTGTACAGCATGGTGTTTTTTGTTGCCAGATGCAATTTATCAAATAACCTGAGATGCCTGATATTTCAGTTGAGAAGAAAGAAGGAGGTGGGGGTCAAGAACGCCACTTAAACAAGCACTAGCAAATCCAGTAGGACATTCCTTTATTGACTGGCAATTTTGTGTGTGAATGGTCGAGTGGGTGAAGTTGAGAATGAGGTCATAGTTGAAAGATTGATTAATCGATGACTGGATTGGTGTGTGTATGATTGAGCCCAAGAGACGCTCATGTGTGAGTGAATGGTTAATGGGTAAGTTGATGAGTAAGTGCACAGGTAAGTGGGTTGTGTTAGAAATGTTGACGTAAACCGGGTGTATGGAGTGCCATCAACAAAGTAAGTTATTTGACACCTCTCTTCCTGATACTGGAAGCATTGATGAAGCCTGTCATGTGTTATGTTATGTTAGGGATTGCTTGTATAGCGCCTATCACCGCCGGTCTCTAAGCGCTTAACCAGAAAGAACATAACACACTAATGACCCTAGAACCTCAGTTGTTTCACCTCCTATGATGTCATGAAGGCCTTTCTGAAAAGATAAGTTTTTAGTTTCTTTCTGAAAGGAAGAAGTTGCGATTCCGCTTTCAAGGTAGGTGGAAGCTCGTTCCACAGTTGTGGAAGGAGCACGGACAGGACCCTGCCTCCTTTGGTCTTTAATTTGAACCTAGGTTGAAACAGGTTGGAGGTTGTTCCTGAGCGCAGTAGCCTCCCCGGAGTGTACCTCTTTAGACGTTGCTTAATGTACTCTGGGGCTTTCCCAAAGAGTGCCTTATGGGCCACACAGAGACATTTGAACTGCACTCGGAATTTCACTGGGAGCCAGTGCAGCTTCTGAAGCAGTGGGGTTACATGCGCGTTTCTAGGCAAAGAATGGATCAGCCTGGCCGCATCGTTTTGTATTACCTGCAGCTTCCTCAACAGCTTCTGTGGTAGGCCTAGGTATAAGGCATTACCATAATCAAGTCTCGAAATGACTGTGGCGGATACGATCGATTGCAGGGTGGAGGCAGATAAGATGGGGACTAGCTTTCGCAATTGCCTCAACACACCTATGCAGGATCCTGCCACAGCAGAAACTTGAGGGGCCATTGAGAGGTCTGCATCGATCCTTAACCCCAAGCTCATAGACCGCTTTAGTTGCATTTAACTGACATTGAAAGTATTTGGATTCTCAGTCTCTAAAATAATTGCCATTATAGTGGCGGGGCAGCACTATGCTAGAGATTAGTACTATTATGCCAAGAGTGGCAGAGCCAGCATTATGCTAGGGGTGAATGCCATTGTGCCCGAATGTCCATATTATGGAAAGGAATAACATCACGCCCTGGCCAGGTTTAGCCAGAAATGGATACCATCATGCCATGAATGCCCTCATATAAAATGATTTTTATAATGCCCGGGGCAGTTTTATGCCAGGGTGGAAACTGTCCTACTCTGGAAACCCACAATACATTCAGAATTACCACCATTATGTCAGGCCCAGGATTATGTCATAAAAAGATGCGAGCCTGCCTTGAGTGGCTACAGTAAACCAAGGATTGTGGGTGTTACACCAGGGCCATCATTGTGCTGGCGAGAGGAGGACGTCATCTTGGCATGGATGTCCCTATTTTGCCAAGAATTATCGCCATAACGCCAGCTCCAGCATATGCATAGCATCATGAGAAATGATGGCACCATCATGTCATGGTTGCCCACATCATGCAAGGGATGCCACTGAATGGTACCAATCTCTCTTTAATACCAAGAATTATCACCACTATGCCAGAGGTGTCCCTATCATGTCAGAGAAGAACGCAGTATGTGCAAAGGAGGGTGGGGGGGTCAGCAAATGTCATGGAGTGTGATAGGGATTACTTCAGTGGCTACTGGGGTACAAAGATACCAGGAACATTCACACTCTCTTTTCCATTCTCTCTCCCTCCCTCCATTATGGCAGTCCCAGCAGACTAAAGCCACTTCAGTGAAGACTCTACTAGCCATAATTACAGGCCAGAGGACATCGGTTATAGAAGTAATACAAGGCGACAGATTTGAAACTGAAATAATGAGCTCTCCAGTGAAAATATTGAAAGGAGGTCACTCCAGCTGCATAGGACAAAAGAAGATAAGATACCCCTTCTTATACGGAATTATTCACTTATTGTACAAATTAAATTGGGCCTGTCCAGTGCACTGGCTGCACCCCATAGATCACGAATTAAAGAGCCAGCCAATTGCTGATGAATGGTGGCTGATCAATATTTGAATGACAATTAGGTTAAACAACAAGGGATACAGCTCCGTTTGCCCTCTGTCTGCTGTATAAGGTTGCAGGTAGTGGTATGCGACAGTAAGCTACCAGCCTTTTTAACTCAGCAGCCCAGACCTCAGTTAATAATAAAGTGGTTTAAGAGGTCTGACTGTTGATTTTACTATCACTCTGTTTTTTCTATGCTAGGAGCCATGCTCTAGGCTCCTGTCTTTTGCACTCTTTCTTTACCCTTTTTTCACTTTATTCACTAACTTTGGAAATAGGAATGGTCACCTATGATGAGAAAGGGGCACAAGATTTGGTAAACATCTAACCATACTGCCCCGAGGGTGTTCGCCCGTGAGGTGCCTTCCTCTCCGCCACATTTTTTCTTTCTGGCACGAATTGTGTATATGTGGTTGTGGGTATAGTCCTATTTTGGGCTGACTATACTGGTCGCGCCGAGTTGAACAATCAGTGAACCTCCCCCTCTCTTTCTTACTAATATTTACAAACAATATGTTTTGTTTAGGACAGTGAGGCATTAGAGAGAATAAATACCTACTTAGAGAGTTGCGAAGAGGTACATCCAGAATTTTACTAAAGAAAATTCTAGTGGATACTGTTCTCATGCCTGCAAGATAACTGCTAACTAGAGTCCTGGGTACAGGGAATTTTTGGATTGCATTTCATCGAGTGGAGGGCTTTCCCTGATAGTACCCTTTGTTTTCCCTCTAAGCTCCTCTTGTTATTATATGCTGTATAATGTGCTCAGCCCTGCAATACCAATTGAGGGGCTCTCCCCTAGGGACCCCCATGACCATTGCCACCTCCAGTATCACAGAGACCATTTTTGTTAATCACTTAGGGGGCAGTGACACACTTTCCCCTGGCAGAGGGACACACTTTAAGATCTCCAGAGTAACAAAGAAGAGTGACTTGTGCACCTGGGGAGAATCTGGTGAAATTGACAGTAGCTGTTTGATATAGGTGACGGATTAGGAGGAAGAAAGACTGTGTGTGAGTGGAGTGGGAAGGTTTGTGGGTTTATAATCGCATAGTATTAGGAGCAGGTCTGACCTGTGATGGTGGGCACAGGGCATGGGTCTTCAAATCTGAATAACTGATTCAGAGATGTCGTTTTTTAGGTTTTGCCTGCAAGTGCTCACGTAGTGAGCATGCGCTAAAAAACCTTTTGAATTCTATGTCGGATCGATGACCCGCCTCTGTCTCTCATTGGCTAGCTCCATAAATGGAGGCTAGCCATTGGGAGACAGAGGCTGTCAATCACGCTTTCCCCTGAAAACGCGATTCGGGGGCGTTTCTCTGACTTTTTTTAAGCCCTGCCCCTTTGTCCTGGGCCGCGCTGTGATTGGCTGCCGGCCCGGGACACCCCTGTGACATCGGCCAATCACAGCACGGCCCGGGACCTGACTTGTTGTTTTTGTTACTAGGCCCATCACGCCCCTAGTTTTTTATTTTATTTTAGCAGACACTATAGAAAGAACTATTATAAAACAAGTGAGGTAGCAAGCCACTGGGAAGCTTCCGAAAACCGAGTACCATAGAATATTTAAAAGTACGCACTTTTTATGTTCCCAATTTTTTTAAAATAACCCCAGGTTCCCAATTTTTTTAAAATACCCCCAATAAACTGGAATATGATCAAAAATAAGAAACAGGGCTAGGGGTAGAATAACTCATTACGTACATTTTGTTACGATTTACATTGCTGAAACGTGATTGGCTGTGGTTGATAACTGCAGGGAATGAGTAATATCGGATGAGTATTCAATATTACATGGCATTCCTGAATTAAAACGTACCTTTTACCAGAATGAGACCTGATGGTTATTTCAAAATCTGAACTTGCTTATTTCAACCAAACCCTGACGCGCGTTTCTCGCTATGATGCGTTTCAGACATTTTAAAGCGCGCGTGGTCAATTAACAGCCGCAATTTGTCAATAATGCTCGCGAGGGCTGATGTGCTCGAGAGCGCGCCGCTGCGGTGAAAGAAAGTGCAAATAATTGTTTTGCGAGCTCGGCGCGTGAGACCGCTGTAATCACGGAGGCTGATTTACAAATGCAGCCTTGAAGCTTTATCAGCTTCCTGCGGAGCCGGAGACTGTTACTTTGACACTCGTTGCCGTGCCCTTGTAATCACCGCTCAAAACTCTGTCCTGCGCCTTCCAATCGGCGCCCCCTTGATTGAGCACCTCACTCTGTGCTAACAAGGTGTCCTCGGGTTCCGAGCAGGGGCCGCAATCGGGGAATTGTTAATGGGGCGGCTCATTAAGAGTTGCTCCACTAGTTTGGGTAATTTAGTAACTGTCGAAACTGCGAGTTGATTTCTGCTTCACAGAGGCCTGACATTGAAATATGGAACAGATAATATATCAGGCGGCGAGGGCCTGTTAATAATCAGTGCAGGCTTTTATGACGTCAGCCCGTTCAATGTGACAGACTCTACCTCAATTAGTAAGAGCAAGCATGTGTGGACGCGAGCAAGGGAGAGTTCACAGGTAATGCCAATACATACGTCATCAAAATAACCCATTTTGTGACCAAACATTGATGCGAATTTCAGGGTTTAAGCGGAAACAGTGTTTCATAAAATGCATGTACACATGCTTAGGCGTGTGAGAGAAGCTGTGTGTTATATGCGTATGTCTGTTCACGTCGATGTCTATGTACGTTTGTGTTTGATATTGTGTATTTGTAATTTTGTGTGATTGTGCGTGGAACATGTGTAATTGAGAGCAGGTGTGGGTCTGTGAATGTGAGAGAGAGAGTGTAAATGTTTGGCGTGTTGGTATGTGCTAGCTATACAGACCGGTCTTTATGCAGTGGAGTGTGAGTGTGTAACTGGACATGCGCAAGTTGGAAACGTTAATATGTGTGTGTATGTGTGTATGTGGACAAAGATAGAGATATACACAGGTATGCACATAGCCAAAGGATAGATGGGTGAGAGTAAGCATGCCCATATGTTTGACAGTGTGAGACTTGATGAGAGTAGAGTGAAAGAGAGTGTGTATGAGCACGAGTGCTTGTGAGTGCAAAAGGGTGTGTAGAGACCTTCACAGAGGCATTCAGTCAGCCAGAGAGAGAGAGAGAGCTACAGGTAGCCGGAAAGGCACACATAGATTGGAAATGGATGGATGTGTGGATGCATAAATGAATGGAAGAATGGACTGACGGTGGGCGGATAGATGGAATGTGGATAGATGGATCTATGTATGTTTGTATGTGTGTGTTTGTGGGTGTGTTTGATGGATGGACGGTTGGCTGGTTGGGAGGATGGACGGCTGAATGGTTGGAAAGACGGATGGATGGACTGATGCATGGACGGAATGATGGCTGAGTGAGGGAATGCATGGACTTTTAGAAGGAGCATATATATTGACAAAATGTACCTGAGGTGACATTATAATGATATAAAACAGTGTATATTATTTGGTGAAGTACATCATGTTCTACAGTGCACTTAGTAGTTCATAATATTGTTAAGTTAGAATATATTTCAACAAGAGGTACATACTGAATACATGCACCGGATTTCACAGTTGAACACAAATTGGTACTGGAGAGCAATAGGCAAATGCTGTATTTATTTGTTAAAATCCATTGCTGTTCATACTGTTCTGTTAGCCGGGTCTGGTGCAGTGATGTAATTGGGTCTGTGGTTTAAATTGTACAAATGTATTGTTTACCACACCATGCAAACACAACGCACTCTCCCCTCTTGCCCTCATGCGGTCTCTTCTTAGCACACACACCAAATCACTCTCCTGCCCAACTACCCACAAGCAACCTCCATCCACGCATGTAGAGGCCATTTCATAGAGACAACATCAACAAAACATACGGGGGAGGACCAGAGTGCTCTGCTGCTCTCCTACTTCCGAGGAGACATGTGGAAGAGATAAGAGCTTTACATTTTCTCGCACAACGACATTCATGAGGTAAGGGGCCAAGTGTGTGTGAGTAGGAGAGACTGTCCGGGGTTCAGGCCGTAGCTCAGTTGAGCCCCCCGGTTATTGCCTCCTTTTCTAATTGTCTGAAAAAAGGTAGCCTCAACATGGGTGGGGTGATCAGCATGCATGGAAGCCATTTGTTTTCTTGCCTGCTGGGACCTTGCATCTTCTCCAGCTCGTCTCAACCAATTTACTTCCTGCCTGGGTGCTGGTGGTCGTGTGTTCGCCAGACTACGAGGACAGAAAGAAACCTAGTACCATGCGGATGCATGTATGGGTGGGTATTACCATGTACTCATCAGTGTGTCTGCGTTTGTGAGCGTGTATGCATGTATGTTGGTCTGTGGTGGGTGGCCTGTGGAACAATGGTGATGGTGGATTGTTGTGATTCTCTGTGACATTATGATGGCCACCACAGGTAGAATGTTGTCCCTAGTATATTATGGACTTTGTTAGCCCTATGGTGGCAATCACTGCCGTTTTGGTGGACAGGCCATATTGTTAGCACCCGTGGCATATTGTTGCTTGCCATGGCATTGTAGTGCCCACTCACATAAATGTTGCCCTACAATATTGTGAGCATTCATGGCATTATTGTGGCCATCGATGGCACAGTGATGGCCCACATAAACGTAGTGGTAGTTATCCCTGGCATTATGGTTGCCTGCATTGGGATTCTGGTGGCCAATCCCAGCATATGGTCGACACCCTTGATGTGTTTTCAGCTTTCTTGACATAATAATGGCTATCTTAATTAAAGTTTTATTCATCCAAGGCATAGTGGTGGCCATGTCTGCTCTACATTTTATAGATACTCGTGACACCTTGACTGCATTTTTAGGTCGAGTGGACCTGATAGCACAAGCTGTCTAGCTGTCTAGTCTAGCATCAGCTTTTAAGTGTTGTGTGAGACACGGCTGCTTGCACAGAGCTGGGTGAGGGATGGGCCTACAGCACAGGGCGAGGAGCTGTGTATGGAGACGTTGGTGTCCTGATGAGCAGGGTAGTAGTGCTGTGTGCAGGGGTAATGCTGCAGGGAGGAATGTGGTGCTGTGTGAAGCAAACTTTTTGTTATCATTTCGGTGGGTTCTGCTGGGTGGAAGAGTAATGCTGAGGTGAGCACATCCCACTGCTGTGAGGAGCAGTAATGCTGTTTTGAGGAGAGTGGATAGTGCTGTGTTTAACAGTTATTGTACAGGGAGCACATTGCACCATTGCTGAGCTGGGAGTGCACCGCTCAGTTCTTCCGTAAGTACGGTGTGTAGTGTCCCATTGAGCCTTCATGCTGTAGTGCCCACGGTACATTCTGATGCACAGCACTGCAAGTGGATACGGCAATGCCTGACGAGAGCATCCCATATTATCAAGCAGTATGCTTTCTGGAGGGAGCCTTATTGGGCAAACTGAAATCAAGATGATCGTCAAATGAAGCTTGATGCAAGTCTGTTACTGCTAAGGAGGTCTGTGATGAGGGCACAGCATGCAGCCTGCCCAAACAAGGTTTTGTAGTTCACTGCACACAGCCAGAACATGCTAGGATTGCCTGGTAAGATCTCTGTCTATTGTAGAAAGAGTTTACTATGAGATCACTGTCTACTGTCAGAACATACTAAAATTGCAGATGTAAGGCCCAAACATGTCACCACAAGATTCTGTAGTTAGTTTACTGTGTGCACCCAGAACTTGCAAGGACTGAATGGTTTGGTGGCTGCATGCCGCAAGAATGTGAAGATCGTGCTGGCATGGTCCAACAATGTGGCCGACTCTCACAAGAAATCAGTGGCAAGGTTACTGGATTCAGATACAGCATGCCAGTATTGAAGAGCGAGGTTGCTGCAAGCAGCTGTGACAGGTGATGCCTGTTGAGGCGAAGTCCATACATACAAGCGGCCCACACTAGGATTGTATTGGTGGGTTAGTGAATGCAGTCAGCCTACACAAGAAGGTGTTTGGGAATTGATGCAGAAGAACATGTGAAGAGTACAGAGGTGAGGTCCATTTACGCAGCTAGAACATGCAAAGCTTGCAGAAGGAGGGCCCTATATGCATCCAGGACCTGTGAAGGTGGCAGAGGTGAGGTCACAGCCACCCTCTGACAGATTCTGATTCGGCATCCTCATGAAGTCAGAGTACCTCAATGTTGCATGATAAGGTAATTATGCTTCCAGAACACACGAAGCTTGATTAGATGAGGGCGTTGCATGTAGTCAAAATCATGGCAGAGCTGTATTGTGACATACTGTTGGTGGATGCAAACTGAATATGGATTGCTTTGCGGCTATTTCTGTGCTTGCAAGTAGCTGCCTGCACATGCAGTGACTTGATGTTGGTGCTTGTTTAAAGAGAGATGACCCCTCTCACTGCTTGGATGAGTTAGAGTGAGGGATGCGACTCGAGGGCTTCTCACACACACCCTTGTCCAATCTCATTCATCTCTCTTCCTTGGTTTTCTGTCTTTATTTTTTGTCCCTTGTTTTTGTAGTGGCTTTCCTAAAACGGGTCCTTTCAGGTTTGTGTGTTGTGTCGCACATTGCCTAGTTAACTTTGCAGAAGTCGTTATCTCTTTATATTAAAGTGTGCTGAGTTTGGAGGACCAGGCGACAGGGGATGTGTGTGGATCTCTGTAGAAAAACTGCTAAGTCGTGCACCATTCTGTGATGAGCCTCTCTACCGTTTTTATTATCCATTCCATGAGGGATCCCAGACATGGTTCCTAGGGTTATTTAAAATAAGGTTTTGATGTTCTTCATGTGATAAGCCTGTTGTAAGACGCAGTCTCAAACATTTAAAACACTGCCAAAAGTTAAGCCTGTTTTGAATTATATGCATTTGTTCTTTACATTTTTGCACTTTTTTCCTTTTGACCCTTTTTTGCTCAGTTTCCAAGTACTTAGAAATTACTTTTTTAAGAGGTTATCTGTAATGACATGGCTGGTACTCCTCGACTACATACTCCTCTTTGCTTCAAAAGCTGCTAGTGGATGTCTAGCTTGTGCCCCACCTGGAGAGTTGCCTGAGTGTGAAGGTGAGGTGGTGGCGCTAAGAAAAGTTTCCTGAAAAGGCTCTATGTACACACGATGTATGTGTCTGCTGGCATTTTGGAGTTAGGAGTGCAGTTGTTCCTTTTAGGTGTGCATATCAGACACGTAGGTTGGAGTTGATGTTTGTCCTGTACCGTGTATCTTTGTGACGGCACACAGCAGAGGTGTGCCAGTGCAGATGATGGGCATCCGCCCTCTAGTTCCCCTTCCCCTGGCTGTGCTTGATTTCCTGCCACCTGGCTGTGCTTGCTTCCCTGCCCCCTCGCTGTGCTTGCTTCCCTGCCCCCTCGCTGTGCTTGCTTCCCTGCCCCCTCGCTGTGCTTGCTTCCCTGCCCCCTCGCTGTGCTTGCTCTCCTGAGTGTGTGTGTGGCTCTGGGTGGGTGTGTGTGGCTCTGGGGGGGGGTGTGCGTGTTGCTCTGGGTGTGTGTGTGTGTGGCTCTGGGTGTGTGTGTGTCTGTGGCTCTCGGTGTTTGTGTGTGTGTGTGGCTCTGTGTGGGTGTGTGTGTGTGTGTGTGTGGCTCTGGGTGTGTGTGTGTGTGGCTCTGGGTGTGTGTGTGTGTGGCTCTGGGTGTGTGTGTGTGTGTGGCTCTGGGTGGGTGTGTGTGTGGCTCTGGGTGTGTGTGGGTGTGTGTGTGGCTCTGGGTGTGTGTGTGTGTGTGTGGCTCTGGGTGTGTGTGTGTGTGTGTGGCTCTGGGTGTGTGTATGTGGCTGGCTCTGGGTGTGTGTGGCTGGCTCTGGGTGTGTGTGTGTGTGTGTGGCTCTGGGTGTGTGCGTGTGGCTCTGGGTGTGTGTGTGTGGTAGTAATTGCTGTCTGCTGAGCTCGTCCGTAGGGTACAATAGGTCTCACATTTGCGAGAGATTAAGCTAATGGCAATGTAAATGACAAAGCCATTTATTTATGGTTTATCAAAACCAACACATAAATACAAATTTTGTCATTTAAAATGCCAATAGCTCTAACTTTTCCAAAGGCGAAACCATTGCATTGTAAATGCTTGTTTTTTGTCTCAGCAGTTGATTCAGTGGCCCACTATCAACATATTTGATGTGTCGTCTTATTACAGTTTTTGAGTCTTTTCTCTGTTTTTCTCCTTTTGTGCACTTGATCAAAACCATATTTCCAATTATTTCTTTCTGTTGTTTTGATCCAAGTGTGGTCTTTTTTCCTTGATTCCAAAGAATGTGTTTCCTGATGTCGACAGGTGCGACCTAAATTCCCCAACACTTGTCTTCTTATTCCATTCAGTTGTCTTTTTATTCCATCCTGGCAGCAAAAACACCGCCCATCCGGAAGAGCGGGAGACAGTATGTCTTCATGACGACATGCGGTCTTCTTGGCACTGTTTTGAACAGCAGGATTGATTGTTCAGTAGACCAACGTTCGTGTTTATTTCTTTGTTGCTTTGCCAAGAGCATTGGCTGCTTGTTTGTGTGTTGCATAAAAATGCCAGAATGCAGCCAAGAATGCTGTACATAAACCACATCAACCCTATGCATGCCAGAGGTAGACTGGCGTAGTATAGGAAGATGTAGAGGTTTTAGCGACAAGCTGCTACTGAAGGGGCTTTTGACCTTGGAGAGGTCATGCTCAGTGTTGGATTGAGGCACAAAATAGGCCAGAGCAGCAAAATAAACATGGATCCCATTAGCGAATCAGATAGCTAAAAAAGTGGCCCACGTTTGCATATCAAGTCAGTTTTCAATTTGTAATGGAGTTTTGCAAGCTATTGGAGACTGCATACATTTGTGCTTGTTGCAGGCAATGTTTGTTTTATTATCAGGTAAATCAACAGTAAAAACCAGCCCACCAGATCCTAAACAGGCCGACTAGCATCCCAAAAACCTGAACACAGGACTAATGTGTCAGTTCAGCCCTTCTGGCGCTACCAGTTCGACCCCAGTTTTGTTACCTGTCTGGCAAGCCTGATGGTTGAAAGGACTCTACCCCTCCACTTCTTGTTACTTTGTGCCATCACCCAGACTGGGGGCTCCCTTTTTTTCTGTGTAGTTTAATTTGCCTTAGTCTCCTAGCCAACGTTTGTTTGAACAGGTGTAACATGAAGGCTGGAAGCTCGTAGTAAGCGTGACGTAGGGAATGTGTGACTGTAGTGGACAACCAGAAAACGGCTTTGTTCTCTATTTTATTTATCAATAGTCCAAGGGGCTTTCCAGTGTTCAGCTGCGTCACATAATCAATGCTTGCATTTCGGGGGTAATTAACAAACTGAAGCAGAGAGTAAGAGTTTAAAATGTATGTGCAAGTCATTTTTACAAACTCCGGAACTACCAGTGTGTTTGAAAGTCAAATAAAGGAACAGCTTTATTGTTGAAAAATTATGTATCTGTGCATAAAACCCAGCAAACTTCCTCCCGCTATATTCCATAATCCCTACACAAAACAAAAACTCTGATTTATGACCATTGTGAAAGAGCACTTTATTAATTGGGATGCATAGAGGTCCACCACAAGAGATAAAGGCGCTATCTTGTTAAGTCATTTTAAAGGTTTCAATAATTTTAACCTGTGCTCAGCCCTTGGTTGTTGTGGCACAGATCAGATAGGGATAACTTAGAAAAAATATGTGAAGCATTTAGAAATACCAGAACAGCTAGTCAAAAACACACTTGCACACCATTATCCCTGCTTCATGCAATGATTGGCCAGATGTGGGATTGCTATTGTGCTGTAACACCCGTTAAGAGGCAGCACAGATCGCATGGGGCGGGCAGTGCGCCTGAGCACCCAGATCTAACTATACAATGGCAGTGTATCAGTAAAGTGTAGAACGTCAGTGGACCCTTCCAGGGGTGGTGATGGTCTCCCATTGCACAGCAGTGTGAAGAAAGCAGGACCAGTGTATTATGCCCAGAGGGCTGATTATGAGTTGCCTATAAGGAAATGGCATGAAGTCTATTCGGTGTCCTCATCGGATTTAAAAGACTCAAGAATAGTGTCCCATTTCATGGCAATGGGGAATTTGCAAAGTCCATGGGTCTCTTTCCTGATCTTTTTTCCGGGTGCGGAATCCTACATCAAGGCAAGATAGCAGGCGGTATCTGAGGTGGGCTCCAGGATGTTGGGTAGGCATTGGATTCAGTCGTGGCTGGCATGATTTGTAGGTGGGGGTGTTGCGCAAGGAGGGGGTCACGCAGGAGGTGGGGGGGGAGGTCCCGCATCTTCTCTGCTCTCCTGCTCTCCAGGAACAGGAAGCAGAAGCAGGAAGCCAAGCTCCATCCCTCCCATAGGCCAATCACAACGCTGCAAGCAGCGTTGTGATCGGTCAGGGCCAAGGGCTTATGGGGAGGCCATTTTCTCCATCCAGGCTGCATTGCAGCCTGGATGGAGAAGGGCAGAGTGCACATGATTGGTTTGGGTGGCCACAAGGGGGCTGACTAAACAGTGTTTGCACACTCGGGAGTGGGCAGGCACACCACTCCTCCCCTGCTCTCAGAGCAGTCCTGCCCACCCGCAGCCAAACTTAAAATGGTAATAACGGAAAGTTATTACAATTTTATGTTTCTGCTTCTTGCACTGCGAGAAAGCAGTGGGGCGACGCTCCTCCGCTCTAGAGGAGGAGCCGGCAACTGATTTGATGAGGTCCCAGTGAAGCCTGTTGGTTTAAGTGGAAAAAGTTCCAAAAAGGAAAATTTTAAATTTTGTACCCTGTGACCTTTTATGAAGCATTACCTTCGCTGCTGCTCACTGCTTGTGAAAAACTCACAATTGATGGACGGAATGCAGAACAAATCAAAACATTCACCCCAGTCAAGAGATCTGGGTTAAATCCATCATTCTTTTGCTCATCATGCCACCCCAGGTTAGACCTGGCAATATGCAAATAAGTCTTGACCCTGTGCCTCATGGGAACAGTCTAGCCTGAACTGCCAAGCCAGGTCCGCCTTGGACCGGAAACAAGCATCCTAGGACCGGTTTCAGGGTTTCACTATTCTATCCATCAATTGTTCTTTTTGCATTGCTCACTGCTTGAGGCCAAGCCCTGCACCCAACTCCTGTAATAACAAGCATCTAACTCACCTGCCCCCACACACAGCATTTGGCACCCGGAGTTGGTCACAGGGTCCTGCCCACAGCACGCCACAGGAAGTCTTGCAGGACCTATAATTTAATAGAAACAAGCTCTTTCTTTTTCGTGGGTGTTTTTTTGTGCTTTAACACGATTTTGGTGACAAATGGCCTAATAAATGTAAATCATTTTTTCTATTTTTTGGAATTTTCTGTAGTGGTCTTCCATCTTGTATTTCACATGCTGGGACTATGCTCTTCCCGACATTCATTTCACTTGCACTCCTCACAATGCAATGTGACAATTGTTCAGGTCCTGATTATCCTCCTGTTGTGCCGGCTTTGGCTTCTGTTCATAGAACATTCAGTCATCTTTGGACATCTGTCGTAGTTTGAGCTTGGAGTTTTCTTCCGTTGCTCTTCTTGTTACTTCAGATACTCCTTTTCATGCTTTAACTTGAAATGTCTTGTCATTGTTGAAGTTTCTGAGGAGGACAGACCTATCTTTGAAGTTTTATGTTCCACAGCTTGCACATTACTTCTAACACAATTTTTTTCTTTCCAGGCAATTGAGGCTTTTGTTTTTTTTCTCACTCCATCGACTCTCCAGTGCATATGGCTTTATCTTCCTTGGGTGCAGATCATGAACCAGGAAACTAATCTCTTGCTGTGTGTCCCATTGTTCATTTCATGACTACAGCACTGACTCAGTATGTGAAATGCACTGATGTCCTGCTCTTCGCAACATTTTGGATGAGTCTCTTGTTGCCTTGAAACAGGCCTTTTTGGATGTGGTAGAAGGATAGATATGAGCTTTCAGCCAGTGAAACCCTCAGAATGCTCTTTAACTTACCAAAAAGTTAGCAGGCTCTGAAAATAGCCTGCAGGAAATTTTCCCCTTGCTGAGTACCGGGTCCATGGATCCTGGTGCATGACTTAGTGCTTTCAAAAAATTAGAATTTATTAGAAGTGCATTCCTTACAACACAATATGACCTATCTTTAAGAAAAAGGACTTGAAGTATTTGTTATATTTTAAAAAAGCTCTCAAATGTATCTAAAATCTGGGAATTTTAAACCAAGCCCACAGAGTTGCAATCTACCCAAATAGGGAGGGTAGTTCTCAAACTCTGTACAGAATTCACAAACAATGGCCTTGGGCCCAACATAGGTCCAAGAGTTGTATGGCCCCCAAACTTGGATTAAAGTCTTGGTTTAGAGAGGGGCCGTGCCCTGGGCCTTGTTATGGCAGTCGAAGCATCCATTTTTCTTTCTGTGGGCATCCAACCAGATCTTTTGGGTTTGCAGACTCAGCTTTGGGTTTGTGACTTTAGAAAAAGCTCTCTTGTCCAATGAGGATTCTTATTTTTTTTTTATTTAGTGATGTGGACTATCCTTGAACCCAGGTTCAAGGATAGCTTGCAAACTAATGTTCCTGACAGCTCTATAATGTAATACTTTGAAGCCCGCATGGCGCATTTTTGCACCACTAACTTCCCACAAACTACTGAACAGTTGTACACCAAACCAAGCAAAGGCACACCTCTAAGTATAGTTCTATTTTATGCAAAAAAATGTTTTAATTAGCATTACAAATAAACTATGTTTATGTGCATGGCACACACTCGGTGATGTGGCACAGATGATCTGACGAGACGACCGAGCTGATGCCACCATGACTCGGGTGGGGTGGGACGGGGTAAAACAGTCTATCGGTGGTATCTGATCTAATGAGTAAATACTGGGGTTCATTGCGGAGAGGAAATGGACGGTCCCCTGGCCCTGTTTCTTTGGAAAAGACAGCCTAACATCACCTGACTGACACCTCTAGTAGCAATTGGGGCGTGACCCCTAACAGAAGTGCCTTTAGATGGGAGGAGTGGTTAGTCCCAACACTCAGTTTGGAGCTAGAGTTCTTTCCTTTGCGTGGCACAATTATCTTTAAACTACAGATTTGTGTCCTCATCAAAATTTCGCAGTAGTAGTTTGCAGCATCAAGCCATGCGTGTCCGTTCACAAACATCTAATACCAACAATTTCCTTTTGTATCCTAAATTGGTTTTAATGGTTCACCAAACTGCCCCAGGCATTTGTGTACTGATTAGCCTTCTTTGCCTGATGGCCTTTAAATTGGCACCTAAAAGAAAACTTTTCACGTTTCAATATAAATGCAATCTTTACCGGGTTTGCTTCCATTTTGCTACGTTAGTGCATGATGGCCTTCAGGCGCTACTGCACTCACTCATTCAGAGGCTGTTTGTTTGAGGTTCTGAAGACAATGTGGCCAGAGGCAATCTAGATGACAGTGTGCGCTACATGATGCATACCCTTCTTCTTGCAGCATTTGTACAGTTTCGTGCTATATAGTTTAGTGGCACCGCTGGTTGAATATGGTGTAAAAAACAAAATAAAAAAAATAGGATATTTAAAGGAGTTAATGAAAACAGGTGCGAGATTCATGATTAGTGGTTAACGAGAAACCATCCGAGGTAAAATTGTACATCATTTTCTCAACAATTGCAGTATTATCCTCCATGGGTGGCACTGATACATGTGGGTCTGATGGAGACTCACCTGGATAGGCGGTGGCGCTTTTCCTAGTCCTGTACAGATATGGCAGGCCTTAGGAACCAATCGTTGTGCCTCCAATCTGGCTGTGGGTGCAGAAAAACCTTTTGTTGTTCTACTCACCGCTTGCTGTGTGTCATACTCCAGAAAATGTATGTAGAGTTCCCATACTTAAAAAGGGCAAAAATGCAAAGAAACAACAAATGGCTTTCTATAAAGCAAGTCAGTAAAACTACACATGGTTCGGCCTATAATCAGTAAGGCTAGGCTCGAATAATCAGTGAAACAACACAAGTGCCAATACTGATGCCTTTTCATATAATCATTCGCTCCTGAGATCTCACACACGTTATCATCAACAGCAATTTATTTCTTTTTTCTGTTTCTTTTTCTTTTGATCTACACTTTTTTCAAGAAAAACATTTAAAAACTCAATTGACCAACATGATTTGGACCAACTTATCAATACACCAGGAGGACATCAACCACATATACAAAAATAGCCTAGGTTCTGTTGTTTCAGGTTATTTTTTAGATTGCCCACAAAACTTTGATTGTATAGATAATACTAATTTCTTAGCGGGCCAACACCAAAAAGTGTCCATACTGGGCTCCGAGAGAAATCACCAGTCCTTCAAAAATAAGTTGTTCGGATCAACAGTAATGTTGTGTGTGAAACGCTAGTTTGAATTTAAAAAAAAACGGTCAACTGTAAATGTTCAGAATAGATGGCCATATAATCCTTGGCCTCTGCAGAGCACACAGAGCAATGATCATGTATTTCACTTTCAATTGTGATTCAAAGCAGATGTGCGTGAAGGGGATACACAGTGGTCAAAATATTGACAAGGCTAAAGTAAAAGAAAATGCGCTGCTTGCTTGCTTGTGAGTGGCTATGTTGTGTATATGGGAGGTGGTGAGGTCAAGGAGATGCAAGGAAGTGCATTCAGGAGAAAGTGAAAAAGAGGGTCCTGAAGAGAGAGAATGAGGTGTGTGATTATGTAGATGAACGAGATTTGGAAATAAAAGGGCGCATGTTGATAACACAGTGAACATGACAGGAGAGATTGAGACACTCTGTAGACAACTTGCCTTTTCATAAGCCTCAGCAATATTTAATTCACAGTTTCACAAATTCAGAATTTACGCATTTTCAATATTAATTATTTAAAAGAAAATCATTGTTGTTTCTCATTTATGTTAAACAGCTAACAAGCATTGACAAAGCCAGTAGTTCTAACTGATTTCAAGTACATGTCAGGTGTTGCATTATATATATGGATGCAATAACAAAAAAAGTACAGCAGGGAAACAAAATACTGCGAATTTAGTGTATGTATAGAGCCAGACTGTCCATTGTCTGTTTTCTTTCCCAGCCCCTCCCTGCCATCCTCCGTTGTCAGTGTGCTTGCCCCAGACCCTTTTCTCCCTCCATTCATTGTCCAACTGTTTGCCCCAGCCACTCCTGCAGCCCTCTGTTGTCCTTTTGCTCTCCAACCCACATCCTTGCCTTCTGTTTTGCCTCCTTCCCACTGTACTTACTCTGAGAAGCAATACAAAAAAGTGCTATGATGTGGCCTGCGCTGGCTCTGTCATATTTCTTGTATTTTTTATTCCTCCCTCACCACACCCTTGTCTCCCACACTCCTTCGCCCTGTTTGCCCCGGGGAACAATAAAGCCAGCGTTGAAAGTGCAATTGATCTCGCTTTAGTTTGAGTTAGAGCTATTGGCATTGTAAAAGGCAATGTCTTTTATCTATGTGTTATGGAGTGTATGTATGTGGTGTGTAGTGGAATTATGTGTGCTGTATTGATTAGTTACTTGTGTGTCATGGAGTGGAATTGTGTAGTGGAATTATGTGGCATGGTGTGCTGTGGAATTATGTGGCTAGTAATTATGTGGTATTGAGTGTACTGGAATTATGTGGAGTGGGATTGTGTGTTATGGGGTGTAATTATGTGGAATGGCATTTTGTGTTGTGGAGTGGTATGTAGTGGAGTTTATGTGGTGTGCTGTTGAATTTTGTGGAATGATGTGGAATTGTGTGGATTGGATGGATGTGGTGTGTTGTGTTATTGTGTTGTTGAGTTATATTATGTGGTTTGTTGGCAAATTATGTGGTTTGGATTGGAAATGCGTGGAGCTGAATTATGTGGCATGAAACTTTGTGGATAGTTTTGTCTTTTTGGTGGCAAAAAAGAACACATAGGTAGGAGCTGAGCTCCAGATTTTTGAGTTTGGGTGTTAAAAAAACCATTAAAGAGATTTAAAGCTAATGGTGTTGTAGATGTAAATGTCTCTTACCTATGTGATATAGATTGGTGTGGGTGTATGTGGTGTGTAGTGGAATTATGTAGGTTGTATTGGAATTGTTAGTTGAGGAATTGTGCCATTCAAATAAGACATCAGTAGGATCTTTCACTTGCAGTAGCAAACGCCCTCTGGGAAAATCCTGCAAGCTTTTTGTTTCTATTGGCCACTATTGCAGTGAGGTTGCTATTGAAAAGTCAGTGTAGACCTGCTGTGGGAGGCACAGCAGTATATTACCATTCTGCTAAGGAGAGTGGTGCCTGAGCCATTAATGTCAGTTCCACTATTCACAAAGCAGCCTCCACTGAATGAATCACAAATAAGATCTGTAAGGCTGCCATTTGGGCATCATTGCTTATTTCCACCTAGCTCTGTACACTGGCTATTGACACGCGGACTGAAGCAATCCTTGAAAAGCCACCCCATGTTATGTTGATCCCTTCTCAACTCAATATGGCAGAGATTTTACACTGCTTTAAGATAGGATTGGATGAGTGGCAATCTATACACACCATATGGTGAAAAGCTACTTAGCCGTGGATGTCGGGCCCAATTTTTTGATATTCGCCTATGACCACTTGACCTTGAAAGATTAATGTGCAGTCCTAAATGGCCACTTGTCCTTGAAGGACTAATGTGCAGTCCTAAACAGACTCTTCACGCTGACAGATAATCTTAAACTATAAAAACAGACCATTCATTTACAATCACTTCAAATAGCCTAAAGATTCAATGAGTCACACTGCATATTCCAGTGGTTTTTGAACATGCAGCTGTGAGCAAGAAACCTGGGTTGGGTCAGAGTTCAGTCCCATCTCCTCTACTTTTTTATACTGACCCTCGCAAAGATATACCGGCCTCTACCAAAGTGACAAAAAAGGTTAAGAAAGGTGCGAGAAGGAAAGTGAATTGCACAATGGGCTTTTGTTATACTACCCTGGCATAGCTGGCAAAAGACCACCATCTGGGCTGCACATGTCTCAAGGCCTGTTAATGTGTTGCCAGTACCATTGTGGAATCGAGCAAACCAGGAGTTATCTTTATCCACATCTTCTGCGTAATCGAAATTCTCCAAGAGATAGAGGATTCCAGGCCCTCCAGAGAACCCTCACAGAGGATTGAGCCAGACCCCTTTCACCACATGTTCATGACATGAACTTGGTACAGAATAAGGAAACATGCACATTACAGTTTAGTGACAGAGACGGGGAAGCAATTCCTCACGCATGCTGCAAAATCTTCGGTGTCCCAACCCATCAGGTGCGCAACGCTCATTGGGCTCAAAGGGCTACAGCCCCCCCCCCCCCCCCACCCCCCCCCCCAGTCCCGGGCACACACACAGCCGCACCCGAGCGCTTCACAGGTCTTTAAAAGACCATTTACTTGTTAATGAGGCTTTATTGTTTTTCACCTCTTCTTAGAACCCCTGCATCTCCACTCTGCTTATTGCTGGAAGAATCAGCCTCCCCATCGCCCCCTCCAAAATTTGGCTCTAGTTGCGCCTCTGCAACACTTGGTGCCCTGACAAAAAGTAGGGTGGGTGGCGATCCTCTAACCAATGAACACAGATAGTACAAAACCATCAGTCAAGTGTGAAGTGTCAGGAGTTAGGTCAGGGACGATTTCTCCATCAGGACGCTGGGGTTGCGCCCCTTGCTAATTCGAATCCCTGTGTAAACATTTACAATCCGTCACCATACAGATTAAACATCTAGTTTTAAAATCCTTATTGTCAGTGATTGGACTCAATCGCTCCAAGACCAGGTGAGGTAGCCAGGCCCTGTATGACAACCCAACCTAAGCATGACACCATGACATGGGGCTGATCTCTTTACAGCCCTTAGTGCATACTTCTTGGAGCTGGAAGGCCATCAGCTCCTTCGTGCTGGATGTAATGCAGTCCCTGGGCGTTTTCATGCACAGCCCAGTTCGAGACTCGGTGCCACGTCAATCTTATGCAAATCCGACTGTGTCTGAGTTATCACAGGATAGACATGGATCGAATGGGCTGTGCCACTGTTGCCTGGCCCTATAACATATCCAGGCCTGCCTTGATTGTGTGGGCCAGCTCCTGTAGTGCTTGGAATGGAAAAAGCAATGGAGCAGACAGTTATCCAAGCATAAGTGCACCTGAATCCGCAAGGCAGCTCGCCCTGCATCACAGAGCCTGCTTTATTTTCAAGTTTACAGAAAGACGCGCTGCCAAGCACGTACAAGGTACAATCTTTTGCTTGAGCCAATTCTAGGAGACCACTAAAGCATACCGTTGGCTTGACAAATGGATTGACAGCTGAAAGGCCAGTTATTTTCTCATTTATCATATCCAGCGAACGCCACACATATTGTGAAAAAAGGCAAGGGCACTTTTTTTCTTGCTCAATATGTCAAAAAGTGGAAAAGAGCAGGCATCTCCCCCATCACTTCAGAAATGTGATGTAATTCAATTACTTTGTCGGATCTCTTTCCTCTCTTGCTCTCGTTCTCACTATAATGTCTCCCCTTGGGTTCCCTGTCGCCCGACTCTCTCCCATGCCTTTCTTAACCCAGTCTCTCTCCTCCCTCTTTGCTCTCTTTTTTCCTTGTGTACAGCTTTTTTCCTTTTAACACTTTCTGCTATGACCATAAAGCGTCGCTTTTTCTCTCCCTCCCAGTCTTCCTGTCCTCAAAGCACTAATGTAACTTTCCATCTTCTTTTTCCCAGCCTTCCACTCGTATGCCTATGGAATTCTGCTCTTAATTTTTTTTGCAAATATAATTTTCTTTTCTGTATATTCTCTCTCCAATTTCTCACTCCCCATACTCTCTTCCCTGCTACCGTTGTCTCTTCCGTGTCATCAAATTCCCATCGTCCATTTTTGGCCACTTTTCCCCCCTCCATTTTTGGCCCTCTTGCCTGTCTCGACAATCTCTATTATCAATAAGTTATATTCTGCTCCCTGTTCTATATATCACTCATGTGTCCTAGGTTCTACCTCTATATCCACTATGTGTCACTATCCAGTGTTCCATTTTGTGTTATCCTTATTCTGTTGTCTGGACTTTCCTCATTGTAGTTCTCCTTCTCTTAAGAATGTCCTCCTCTGTACTTTTTTTCTGTCTTTCTCTGCCCTTTTCCTCTATCACTCTCCGACCTCTCAAATATGTTTGTCCCATTGTACCCTCTGCACTGTGCCCTATCGCTCTGTCAAGGGGCCACACCAATGGGAGGTTAAGACTGGCTTCGCTAAACCAGAAATGTAGTTGTTTCATGTGGAAAATACACTGTTTGCACTTTATAAAAAAAAACAAAGATACAGTTTCTCTAATAGCTTAAGAAGGGGGGAGGGGGTATGCTTGGCATGCTTATTCACCCAGTCGTTTTCTACTTGCAATGTGGAGTATGGATTTGCGCCTCACCACTTTCAGAGTTAACCAGCCTCCACTGAGTTAGGTTAAAAAACTTTTTGATCAGGAAACAACTCTGAACGGTATTTTAAAGCTCCTGAGTCGGTCAACAATGGGCTTTCCACGCAGTAAAAAAGAAACTAAGTTTAGTCAACACTGGTAACGAGACAAGCAAGCCACAAGGGCATATAAACGAGCTTCCTGTGATTGTGCACAAATAATAGTCTCCCTGTACCTAAAAATTGAATGTGTCCGTCTGTAATGCATCTGGTTGCCATGTAAAGCACTCTGATCCCATCAGGTCGAGTTTGCGCTATATATCACTGGCCCAATAAAAAACAAGCATTTGCAATGCAATAGGTCTCGCATTAGGAATGTTTGAGCTATTGGTATTGTAAATGACAATTTTTTTTATATGTGTGTTGGGTTTGAAAACAGCTAAATTAATAGCTTTGTCATTTACAAAGCCAATTGTTTTAATTTTCGCAAATGTGACACCTGTAGCATATGTAATGCAATATGTGTTGTATTTACGTGAATTAGATGTATTGATATTACAAATAACAATGGCTTTGAATTTTTTTTAAATGATTAATACTTAAATAAAAGTTATTGTAATGTATAATAGCAATAGCTTAAACTTTTGTAAATAACTTGTGTGAAGATTATGTTCAGTGTATTTTATTGTGACGAAAATCAAAGAACAGAAATGAAATATTAACATCTTTTTGTGACATTTGTAATAAAGCTTGAAACATTGAGAGAACATATTTTAACCAGTTGTTGTTGAATGGTTGCACAGATTGATGCTGTGGTGGTGCTGAGTGATGTTGTGGTGGCGACGATTGCTGCTGTGGCGTTCAGTGATTCTGTGGCAGAGCATAGTGATGTTGTGGTGCCCCCGAGTGATGCTGTGGTGGTGCCGAGTGATGCTGTGGTGGTGCTGAGTGATGCTGTGGTGGTGCGATAGATAGAGTGAGGGCGATAGAGTGAGGGCGATAGGTAGAGTGAGGGCGATAGGTAGAGTGAGGGCGATAGGTAGAGTGAGGGCGATAGGTAGAGTGAGGGCGATAGGTAGAGTGAGGGCGATAGGTAGAGTGAGGGCGATAGATAGAGTGAGGGCGATAGATAGTGAGGGCGATAGATAGTGAGGGCGATAGATAGTGAGGGCGATAGATAGTGAGGGCGATTGATAGAGTGAGGGCGATAGATAGAGTGAGGACGATAGATAGAGTGAGGACGATAGATAGAGTGAGGGCGATAGATAGAGTGAGGGCGATAGATAGAGTGAGGGCGATAGATAGAGTGAGGGCGATAGATAGTGAGGGCGATAGATAGTGAGGGCGATAGATAGTGAGGGCGATTGATAGAGTGAGGGCGATTGATAGAGTGAGGGCGATAGATAGATTGATAGAGTGAGGGCGATTGATAGAGTGAGGGCGATAGATAGATTGATAGAGTGAGGGCGATTGATAGAGTGAGGGCGATTGATAGAGTGAGGGCGATTGATAGAGTGAGGGCGATTGATAGAGTGAGGGCGATTGATAGAGTGAGGGCGATTGATAGAGTGAGGGCGATTGATAGAGTGAGGGCGATTGATAGAGTGAGGGCGATTGATAGAGTGAGGGCGATTGATAGAGTGAGGGCGATTGATAGAGTGAGGGCGATTGATAGAGTGAGGGCGATTGATAGAGTGAGGGCGATTGATAGAGTGAGGGCGATTGATAGAGTGAGGGCGATTGATAGATTGATAGAGTGAGGGCGATTGATAGATTGATAGAGTGAGGGCGATTGATAGATTGATAGAGTGAGGGCTATTGATAGATTGATAGAGTGAGGGCGATTGATAGATTGATAGAGTGAGGGCGATTGATAGATTGATAGAGTGAGGGCGATTGATAGATTGATAGAGTGAGGGCGATTGATAGATTGATAGAGTGAAGGCGATTGATAGATTGATAGAGTGAAGGCGATTGATAGATTGATAGAGTGAGGGCGATTGATAGATTGATAGAGTGAGAGCGATAGATAGATTGATAGAGTGAGGGCGATTGATAGATTGATAGAGTGAGAGCGATAGATAGATTGATAGAGTGAGGGCGATAGATAGATTGATAGGGTGAGGGCGATTGATAGAGTGAGGGCGATTGATAGAGTGAGGGCGATTGATAGAGTGAGGGCGATTGATAGAGTGAGGGCGATTGATAGAGTGAGGGCGATTGATAGAGTGAGGGCGATTGATAGAGTGAGGGCGATTGATAGAGTGAGGGCGATTGATAGAGTGAGGGCGATTGATAGAGTGAGGGCGATTGATAGAGTGAGGGCGATTGATAGAGTGAGGGCGATTGATAGATTTATAGAGTGAGGGCGTTAGATCGAGTGAGGGGCGATGGAGTGGGGGGCGATGGAGCGATAGAGTGAGAGCGATAGAGAGATTGATAGAGTGAGGGGCGATTGATAGATTGATAGAGTGAGGGCGATTGATAGATTGATAGAGTGAGAGCGATTGATAGAGTAAGGGCGATTGATAGATTGATAGAGTGAGGGCGATTGATAGAGTGAGGGCGATTGATAGATTGATAGAGTGAGGGCGATTGATAGAGTGAGGGCGATTGATAGAGTGAGGGCGATTGATAGAGTGAGGGCGATTGATAGAGTGAGGGCGATTGATAGAGTGAGGGCGATTGATAGAGTGAGGGCGATTGATAGAGTGAAGGCGATTGATAGATTGATAGAGTGAGGGCGATTGATAGATTGATAGAGTGAGAGCGATTGATAGAGTGAGGGCGATTGATAGATTGATAGAGTGAGGGCGATTGATAGAGTGAGGGCGATTGATAGAGTGAGGGCGATTGATAGAGTGAGGGCGATTGATAGAGTGAGGGCGATTGATAGAGTGAGGGCGATTGATAGAGTGAGGGCGATTGATAGAGTGAGGGCGATTGATAGAGTGAGGGCGATTGATAGAGTGAGGGCGATTGATAGAGTGAAGGCGATTGATAGATTGATAGAGTGAGGGCGATTGATAGATTGATAGAGTGAGAGCGATTGATAGAGTGAGGGCGATTGATAGATTGATAGAGTGAGGGCGATTGATAGAGTGAGGGCGATTGATAGAGTGAGGGCGATTGATAGAGTGAGGGCGATTGATAGAGTGAGGGCGATTGATAGAGTGAGGGCGATTGATAGAGTGAGGGCGATTGATAGAGTGAGGGCGATTGATAGAGTGAGGGCGATTGATAGAGTGAGGGCGATTGATAGAGTGAGGGCGATTGATAGAGTGAGGGCGATTGATAGAGTGAGGGCGATTGATAGATTGATAGAGTGAGGGCGATTGATAGATTGATAGAGTGAGGGCGATAGATAGATTGATAGAGTGAGGGCGATTGATAGATTGACAGAGTGGGAGCGATAGATAGATTGATAGAGTGAGGGCGATAGATAGATTGATAGAGTGAGGGCGATTGATAGATTGATAGAGTGAGGGCGATAGATAGAGTGAGAGCGATAGATAGATTGATAGAGTGAGGGCGATAGATAGATTGATAGAGTGAGGGCGATAGATAGATTGATAGAGTGAGGGCGATTGATAGAGTGAGGGCGATTGATAGAGTGAGGGCGATTGATAGAGTGAGGGCGATTGATAGAGTGAGGGCGATTGATAGAGTGAGGGCGATTGATAGAGTGAGGGCGATTGATAGAGTGAGGGCGATTGATAGATTGATAGAGTGAAGGCGATTGATAGAGTGAGGGCGATTGATAGATTGATAGAGTGAGGGCGATTGATAGATTGATAGAGTGAGGGCGATTGATAGATTGATAGAGTGAGGGCGATTGATAGATTGATAGAGTGAGAGCGATTGATAGAGTGAGGGCGATTGATAGATTGATAGAGTGAGGGCGATTGATAGATTGATAGAGTGAGAGAGATTGATAGATTGATAGAGTGAGGGCGATAGATAGATTGATAGAGTGAGGGCAATAGATAGATTGATAGAGTGAGGGCGATAGATAGATTTATAGAGTGAGGGCGATAGATCGAGTGAGGGGCGATGGAGTGGGGGGCGATGGAGCGATAGAGTGAGAGCGATAGAGAGATTGATAGAGTGAGGGCGATAGATAGATTGATAGAGTGAGGGCGATAGATCGAGTGAGGGCGATAGATCGAGTGAGGGGCGATAGATCGAGTGAGGGGCGATAGATCGAGTGAGGGGCGATGGAGTGGAGGGCGATGGAGTGGGGGGCAATGGAGTGGGGGGCGATGGAGTGGGGGGCGATGGAGTGGGGGGCGATGGAGTGGGGGGCGACGGAGTGGGGGGCGATGGAGTGGGGGGTGATAGATAGATTGATAGAGTGAGGGCGATAGATAGATTGATAGAGTGAGGGCGATAGATCGAGTGAGGGGCGATGGAGTGGGGGGCGATGGAGCGATAGAGTGAGAGCGATAGAGAGATTGATAGAGTGAGGGGCGATAGAGAGATTGATAGAGTGAGGGGCGATAGATAGATTGATAGAGTGAGGGGCGATTGATAGATTGATAGAGTGAGGGCAATAGATAGATTGATAGAGTGAGAGAGATTGATAGATTGATAGAGTGAGGGCGATTGATAGATTGATAGAGTGAGGGCGATTGATAGATTGATAGAGTGAGAGCGATAGATAGATTGATAGAGTGAGAGCGATAGATAGTGTAATTATGTGGCGTGTAATTATGTGGCACTGAGTGGTATTGTGTGGAGTGTGTGTTGCATTCAGTAGAGTGTAATTATGTGGCATGTATCAATGTGGCACTGAGTGGTATTTGGAGTGTATGATGCGTTGCGCGCAGTGTAATTATGTAGCATATAATTATGTGGTGTGTAATTATGTGAGGGGAGGGGATGGTAGAGAGGGAGGGGAGAGAGTAGACTGAGGGGATATAGAGGGGAGACAGGGGAGATAGAGGGGAGAGTGGGGATAGAGGGGGAGGGGAAATGATGGTAGAGTGAGAGAGGGGAGTGGAGAGAGAGGGGAGAGTGAGGAGAGAGGAAAGGGGAGAGTGAGGTGAGAGGGGAGAGTGAGGAGAGAGGCAAGAGGTGAGGGTTGAGAGTAAGAGGGAGAGTGAGCGGGAGATTTGATGAGAAGATAGGGGCAGAGAGCTGATTCAGAGTTAGAGATGTAGAGGTAGGTTCGCAGTGATGTGTAAATTAGATGTTAAGAGCGGTAAGTGCAGTGGTGCACTGAGCTTTATAGAAATAGAGGTGTGACGTACAGAGTTTGTTTTAAGGCTAGAGTAATGGTGTAAGTTCTAAAATGTGAACAACTGCATATTTTTCTGTGGGAGATGGGTTTCTCATGTTGAACACGACTTCTGTGCAAGCTGAAAATGTGTCCAACTTGTATAGTTTCAGTCTTGGTTGTGTTCAGCTCATTTCGTGTCTGGTCTCATTTAATGTGTATGCAGTGACTGAATTAAGAATTGTATTATATGTGAATAGAGGGAGATGCGACCAAAGCATCAAAGGGATGCCCGATAAGGAAGGGGGGAATGCAAGGAGCCAAAATGAAACTGTCAAAAAAGGGAATGGGAAATGCGAGAGAGAGGGGAGAGAGAACAGACAGTGAGAGGAGAGGTGAGAGTGATGAGTGAGGAGAGTGATGAGTGTTGAGAGTGATGAGTGAGGAGAGTGATGAGTGAGGATAGAGAGGAGAGAGGGGAGATAGAGAAGAGAGGGAAGAGTGAGGAGACAGGAGAGAAGAGAGAGGGAAGAGTGAGGAGAGGGGCTAGAGAAAAGAGGAAAGGGGGAAGAGTGGTGAGAGAGGAGAGTGGTGAGAGAGGAGAGTGGTGAGAGAGGAGAGTGGTGAGAGAGGGGAGTGGTGAGAGAGGGGAGTGGTGAGAGAGGAGAGTGGTGAGAGAGGAGAGTGGTGAGAGAGGAGAGTGGTGAGAGGGGAGAGTGGTGAGAGAGGAGAGGGGGGAGAGTGGTGAGAGGGGAGAGTGGTGAGAGGGGAGAGTGGTGAGAGGGGAGAGTGGTGAGAGGGGAGAGTGGTGAGAGGGGAGAGTGGTGAGAGGGGAGAGTGGTGAGAGGGGTGAGTGGTGAGAGGGGAGAGTGGTGAGAGGGGAGAGTGGGAAGAGACAGGAGAGGGGCGAGAGGAAAGAGGGGAGAGAGAAGAGTTGTGAGAGGGGAGAGTGGTGAGAGTGGGGTGAGGGGAGTGGTGTGAGGGGAGAGTGGGGGGAGGGGAGAGTGGGGTGAGGGGAGAGTGGGGTGAGGGGAGAGTGGGGTGAGGGGAGAGTGGGGTGAGGGGTGAGGGGAGTGTGGGGTGAGGGGAGTGTGGGGTGAGGGGAGAGTGGGGTGAGGGGAGAGTGGGGTGAGGGGAGAGTGGGGTGAGGGGAGAGTGGGGTGAGGGGAGAGTGGGGTGAGGGGAGAGTGGGGTGATGGGTGAGGGGAGAGTGAGGAGAGATGAGGGAGGGGAGAGTGAGGAGAGATGAGGGAGGGGAGAGTGAGGAGAGGGAAAAGGAGAGGGGACAAAGGGGAGGGTAGAGAGGGAGGGGCGAAGGGAGAAAGGGGAGAGGTGAGAGTGAGGAGAGAGGGGGGAAGGGGAGAGTGAGGGTAGAGTGAGGTGAGAGGGGAGAGTGAGGTGAGAGGGGAGAGTGAGGAGAGAGGGGAGAGTGAGGGGAGAGTGAGGAGAGAGGGGAGAGGAAAGTAAGGGGAGAGGGTAGAGTGAGGAGAGGCGAAAACAGAGGGAAGAGTCAGGGGAGAGTGAGGAAAGAGGAGAGGGGAGAGTGAGGTGAGAAGGGAGAGTGAAGTGAGAGGGGAGAGTGAGGTGAGAGGGGAGAGTGAGGTGAGAGGGGAGAGTAAGAAGAGAGGGAAGATTGAGGAGAGAGTAAAAAGGGGAGTGGATAGGGGAGGGTAGAGATGGAGTGGAGAGGAGAGAAAGGGGAGAGGGTGAGGAGAGAGGGGTAAGTGAGGGGAGAGTGATGAGAGAGGGAAGAGGGGAGGAGAGAGAGGGAAGATGGGAGGAGAGAGAGGGTAGAGTGAGGAGAGCGGGAAAAGAGAGAGGATTGAGGAGAGGGGGGAGAGTGAGGAGAGAGGGGGGAGAGTGAGGAGAGAGGGGGGAGAGTGAGGAGAGAGGAGTGAGGAGAGAGGGGAGAGTGAGGGGAGGTTGAGGGTCGAGGGAGTTGAGGAGAGAGAGAGAGAGAGGGAGAGAGGATAGAGGAGAGAGAGGAAAGTGAGAGAGGGGAGAGAGAGAAATGTGGGAGAGAGTAGAAGGAGAGCTAGGGAGGGGAGAGAGGGAAGGGAGGGAAAGAATGAGGGAGATGCAGAGTGAGAGTGACATTTGAGGAAAAAAATAGGGGCAGAGAGCTTATTGAAATAGGTGTGACGTACACTGTTTGTTTTAAGTCGACTGTAATGGTGTAAGTTCTGAAATGCGAATAACTCCATATATTCCTGTGGGAGATGGGTATCTCATGTTGAACACCACTACTGTGCAAGCTGAAAATGTGTCCAACATGTAGAGTTTCAGGCTTGGTTGTGTTAAGCTCATTGCGGTCTGGTCTAATTTAATGTGTATGCGCTGGCTGAATTCAGAATAAATGAGAACAACTCCATATATTCCTGTGGGAGATGGGTATCTCATGTTTAACACCACTACTGTGCAAGCTGAAAATGTGTCCAACTTGTATAGTTTCTGGCTTGGTTGTGTTACGCTCATTTCGTGTGGAGCCTAAACGAAACTGTCGAAAAGGGAGGTGGGAATGCAAGGAGCAGAGGAGCCAAAAGGAAGTGGGCTAAAAAGGAGGGGGGATGCAAGGAGCCTGATTAAAGCAGACAATAAGGGAGGGGGGAGGGGGGGAGATGCGAACAGAGCATCTAAGGGCTGCCTGAGAAGGGAGGGGGGAATGTGAGGAGCCAAAATGAAACTGTCGAAAAGGGAGTGGGGAATGCAAGGAGCAGAGGAGCCATAAGGGAGTGGGCTAAAAGGAAGGGGGAATGGGAGGAGCCAAATTGAAACTGTCAAAGGGAGGGGGGAATGCAAGGAGCAGAGGAGCCAAAACGTAGGGGGCTAAAAGGAAGGGGGGAATGCGAGGAGCCAAAATGAAGCTGTTGAAAAGAGAAATCAAGAATCTGCAGTCTCCTCCCTGCCCAAAATCAGCTGGGGTGTTGCTTGTAAACAACAAACAAATGATGTGCACGGTCTCACACATATGCACTGTAGTCAATCCGCCTAGAAAAAGCCTTTGGGTGCATTTTTTTAAGCCCCTACATAATCTCACCAACAAGCATTGCTAAAGCAATGCCTTAGGCTCGACCTAAAAAAGCAGTGTTGTGAGAGCAGTAAGAGATGGCAGCAAAGGTGCAAAAAACAAAGCTGTGTTGTGGGTGGAGCGGGGGTGAGCAACAAAGTGCTCTGGACGAAGTGTCAACAAAGGCTACATACACCGGCCCTAGTGCATAAGGGCATGCTGAGACTGCACTCGCGCTTGCTGCAGTTCATCCCCTAACCCTCGGGATGATCAAAAACCTGCATTTACTGGAATGTGCTGTGACATCTAAATGCATTCGCTATTTCAGACTGTATAAACATTGTTGTCCTTAAACATTCTGAGCCTGTTGCTTTAGGGCTTATAGCTGCATTGAATACTATGTTACGGTTTTTAGAAATATTGTGTATTAGTTGTGTGCCAAATAGCAAGCTTTGGTAAATCATTAGTGAGGCATTCCTAGAAAGAGCGACCTCGTCAGGAGGAGGAAAAAGAGGAACAGAAGAGAGCAGCAGTCGGGTGTGGCATAACGGTCAGAGTGGCCGACCTTGAAGCAAGGGAACCAGGTTCGAGTCTCGGCGTCTGCTCTAGCAACCTGTGATTTGCGCAAAATATTTCATCTCCCCATGCCTCAAAAATGAATTTGTTCTTCTGTAATGTAATTGGTGGTCATGAAAAGCGTTCTGATCCCTTTTGGGTCAAGTTCACGCTATATAACACTATAAAGGAATAACATTTAAAAAGCAGTTCTGTGGAAGGGGTGAGGGGGTGGCTGGGCGGGGCTGCACAGGGTGAGTACGTTGTGGCAAATGGGCAAAAAACCAACAAAAGCAGTGGTGAGTGAGGGGTCAGCATGAGGAGATTAAGTAGCGGCAGAAGCTTAATAAACACCGAAACAAACAGCATGGCAAATGAAGCGGCAGCCGCAAGAGTTTTATGAAGCCCTTGCAGGAAGTAAACAGAACACTGAGCAGCGGTCGGATGTGGCCTAGGGGCCAGAGTGATTGACCTTCAAGCAGGGCAACCAGGTTCGAGTCTCTGCTTCAGCTCAAGGATCCTGTGATTGTGTGCAAATCATTTAATCTCTCTGTGCCTTAAAATTGAATGTGTCCCTCTGTAATGCTGGTTATGTAAAGCGCTCTGATCCCTTCGGGTCAAGTTTGAGCTATATAACACTGCAAAAAATTAAAATGAGAAAAAGCAGTGTTGTGGGAGGGGTGGTCAGCACAGGGAGATTAAGTCGCAGTAAAACCATAATTAACACCTAAGCAAACCGTACAGCAAATGAAGCAGCAGCAAGTGTTTCATGAAACCTGTGAATGAAGTAAACAGAACACTTAACAGGAGCAGAGGCAGAAGAACAAACAAAAGAAAATGCTCTCAAAGTTTCGAAATACCCTGAAAAATATGAGCACAAGTAACGGTGACAGTCCTCATGGGAAGATACAAAAGTCCAGAAGAAGGGACTACTAAGCCTATTCTGCAATCAAAAGAAGGCATTTATAAAGGACAGTAAAAGGAGCCAATTAAAAAGATGGGCAGTGCTTAAAGCCCATATTCTAAGAACAGCATGTCTCAAAAGACAGTGCATGTACTGCCTAGGCAAGACCTAGAACAAGTGCTATGTCGCAGCCAGGTCTGTTCATGTCATAGCACTTTTTTAGGGCTCGCACTGCGACGTAATCGCGAAAGCGATTGTCGCAGTGGAGTCCTATTGTAATCATTCTGGCTTTCAAGGACTAACGAGGTTTGGGACAACAGACTGGCACTCGCACGCATGCAGCCTGCCAGAATCGGATCAGGCCGCACGCTCCTATTCCGGCAGGCTCTTCAGTCACCATGGATCACGCACGCACACAGAGACACACATACACCAGTGCACACATATATACACACACACACACACACCACACCTCCCCAGCCCCCCCCGCCCCGCCACACGAGCGCACACACACAGACAATACCCCCCCGCCCACACACACACGCGCGCGCCCAACCCATCTTGCTGCATTTCACACCACACCCTGCTGCAGTTCCACCCACAGCTGCGCCGTCTTACCGGTAGACAACGTGTATTTTCACCGGAATGGCTACAGGACAGTATCACCAACATGAGATCTTACGGACAAAGCTGTACTTCCAGCACCAACGATACAATTGGTTACGTTAACAACTTCGCGCATGCTTCGTCCAGAAATGTAAAAAAAAAACGATCATGCCTGTCCGCCCATACAAGTGCAGACGAATCCATTTACAATAAGCGGAGGGGTAGGAAGGGATACTCTACCCCTCAGCTTGTGTATCTGCACGGTGCTCGCGCTTCCATTTTCCAACTAGTGTGTAAATAAACTTTATTTTGTTTTATCAGCACAGCTTCATTGAATTACTTCCGAGGAGGTAGCGTGTGTGCTTTTAGAATGGTCACGCCCGCTTTCATGTTTCACCATGTTCAAGTTCAAGTTCAGAGATTTGTATAACGCACTACTCACCCAGAGGGTCTCAAGGTGCTTGAGGGAGGGAGGGTGCTTTACTTATCGAATATCCAAGTTTTTAGTGGCTTTCTGAAGGCGAGGTGGTTCTGTGTAAGGCGGAGGTGGGTGGGGAGAGAATTCCAGGTTTTGGCCGCTAAGTAGGAGAAGGATCTTACCCCCCATGGTGGATTTATGGATGCGCGGAATAGCGGCGAGGGCTTGATTGGATGATCGTAGTTGGCGGGAGGGGGTGTAGAAGGACAGTCGCGTGTTGAGGCATTCGGGTCCTTGGTCGTAGAGGGCTTTGCGTGCGTGGGTGAGGAGGCGGAACGTTATTCTCTTGTTGATGGGGAGCCAATGGAGGTCTTTTAGGTGGTCAGAAATGTGAGCTTGCCGAGGGATGCATGTCCAATATGAGTCTGGCTGAGGCGTTTTGGATTCGTTGGAGTTTTTTCTGTAGTTTGGCTGTGGTTCCGGCGTAGAGGGTGTTTCCGTAGTCCAGACGGCTGGTGACCGTCTTTCTTGTTTCGGTGGGGATCCAACGGAAGATTTTTTTGAGCATGCGGAGGATGTTGAAGCAAGATGATGAGACGGCGTTGGCTTGTCTGGTCATCGAGAGGGATGAGTCCAGGATGAAGCCAAGGTTACGTGCGTGATCCGTAGGTCTGGGTGCGGTTCCCAGGGCCGGTGGCCACCAAGAATCGTCCCAGGCAGAGGGGGATGATCCTAAAATGAGGACTTCCGTTTTGTCCGAGTTTAGTTTTAGACGGCTATTCTTCATCCACTCGGCTACGTCTTTCATCCCTTCGTGTAGGTTGGGAGAGACAACGCCGAGACTCGAACTCAGTTCGAAAGTTAGCAGCTCAAATTGTTACTCCACACTCCCTGCCGAGACAATTGGCATTTTTAAATAGTTGTTTTTAATGTCAATGAGCGTTTCCCTGGCTCAGAACCTTTAACTTTAACAGACACTCTCCGTTACTCTCTCGGGCTCACCTGGTACTGCTGTTGGCTCCCTCTCTTCGGGCTGCGCCTGCCTCCTCCTCCCCCCTGCTTATTTAACATTGCAGCCAATTTCAAATAGAAGATTGTGAACTCAGTCCTTTCATTCTAAGTCACGAAAATCCAGTAATTTACAGATAAGGGTGTGTAGAATGTCGCGCAGTGCGTGAGTACTGTATTACTGACTGATGTGGATTCGAACTTGCTGTCTTTGTCTTCTGACTATTTCTTTCACATTGTGCGGGTGCAACGTGTGCAAACCTTTAGGTTTAATTTTACATGTTATGATTTATTAAGTCCAGGGATAACATTATTTTTTTTAAATTCAGAGTTTCTCATTTTCAAACCGGCCCCCAGTGGATCTGGCATTTCGAAAACTAATTGTTGTAATGCAACATATATTTCCAAATAAGTGGCGTGGAAGGCGACATGACTCCTCATCATGAACGGTCTAAAATCTAGTCTGTTAACCGCCAATGTGCGTCAGAACTGAGACTGTGCAAAGCAAGCTTACTTAGCCTTGTTTTATTAGGTCTGCTTCGGTGGGGGGGATAGCGCACTGGGGTCACACCCGCAAAGAGAACCTTGAAGAGAACCGCAATATGCTTTTCTCCGCCGTGGGCTCGGTCTCTCATCTCCTTGACCCCCCTTTCATCCTATGCTCTGTCCCCTCATACTCTTCCTCTGTCCGTGGCGGGCTCGATCTCTCCTCTCCCTGTTTCCTCCCTTCATCGCATACTCTATCTTCTCTCACAAACAATGCTTATATACCAATTGCAAATAAAAAAAAATTAATGCAAAGCATTGTCATTTACAATGCCAGTAACTCAAACTTTAATGCTGCGAGACCTATTGCATTGTAAATGCTTGTTTTATTATTACTTTTAGCCATGTTACAGAACAGACGCACTGCTGTACAGCATGGCTACAAATCATTGACAAGCCAATAGATCTCGTAGGTGAGGCCTATTTGATTTACCAATGCTTGTTTATTTTTATCTAAACACTCTACAAGAGTCCATGTGTTTTCCATGTTGTCTCCCTCATGCACTTCTATCCTTATCTTCACCACACTCTGTGTTCCTCTCTCTCGCCTGCGTGATTTCCCCCATACCCCAGCATTCCTTTCTCACCCTTGAGTTTCTCCCAACCAGCTCCACTTTGCTTTCTTTTGTCTGTTTGCTCCCTCCACCCGTGCCCTCCATGTTTCTACCCTCACTGTGTCCCCTGTTTTGCTTCTGCCTCATTCATATTCCCTATATGTTGGTTTTCCTGTTGCTTCTCCTCACCGCCATAAAACAAATAAAACACTTTCTTTTATCCATCCAGCACAGACGAGTAACAAAAAAAATGTTTTTAAGGCAGTTACATAATTTTGTAGGGACGCCTATGCATGGTCTGCATGCTCCTGCAAAATTATGCCGCCGACTGTAGTTACCAATCCAACACTGATCGGTTATTAAAAAGAAACTAGCATTTGCAATGCTATCGGTCTCGCATTTGGGACCTTATATGTATTTAGCTATGCAGCACATTAGCCTGAGTGCTGAAACATCTACTGTTCTTTAACATGGAGGGAAAGTAAGCACCAAACTGTGTGACACCATTCCATAGCTCTGTTTTTAATATAAAAGCAGGGCCTTCGGTGGTCATATCACTGAAAATAACAGATTTGAAAAAAATATTGGCTACGGGTGCTCGTGGGAGACCATTTCTATGGACTGGAATACAGAGAATGCTAAAGTGATTTTGGTATTTTAGTGACCTCTGCTGGTCGTTTTCTATCAAGAAGGTTAAATAGAGGCAGTTGAACAGAAAAAAGATCTCTAAGCGGAAGAGGACAAGTCCTAGGGATGATCTTCAGAGCCCACAAAGTACATACACAGATAAGTATATACTAAAGTATATACCAAAGTATATACAAGAGGTCTCGAATGCTCGACCTAAAAATAAAGCAGCTGCATCATTTTGTAGGCAAGAGCATGCATGGTGCACTCGCCTACAAAATGATACATCTGGCAGTGTCGTAAGTAGTTTTATAGCGCCGTTACTACTCAAAAATGTAGGATGGCAGAGCACTTCATCACACATGCTATATAGAGACAATCAATCATAGGTGTGTAAATCAGTGCATAGAAATTGTTACCCAAGACAGAGGACTACAAGGTGTAGGAGTCACATGTCACCCATACTGGTAGGCAGGATAGTTTAAGAGTGCTTGGTCCGGAGAAGCACAAACTAATAATTTAAGATGTAACACCATGGTTGGGGGGTTCTCTTTAATAATCAGAATTGATTTCTATCCAAATGAACCCTTTTTGCAACATTAAGATCAGAAAGATTGGGGACAAAATCATAACACTCTAATCTATACCTTGCAGTTGGCATGCAGCTCTTTCATGGCAGTTAATAGCTCACTGTTCTATGTTAGGATTATAACTTATAAACTGCAAGTTACGAAGGATCTCTGAAAAAAGCAGCAGCCCACTGATCTACTTACATTGTATGTACTTTTTGATCTGAATGGTACATGTTCTTTGCAGCAGTGTGCCTGCCCAGCATGGCTCACGACCGCTGGTGAAGCCAGTAGGTTCGCAAGTCACAACCTCTTGACTGTGCCAATGCTTATTCTGTACGGCGCTCCAAGGTTATTCAGGCCTGTTCTGCGTATTGAAAACCATGCACAAAAATAAATGATCTCCCCACCACATACTGCGCCCAGCAGTCACACCTGCGAGCCAGGTGATAAGGACCAGCTCTATGCATGAGCTCGTGGGGTCTGTGGATTCTGAGAGTGTAGGGCCACGCCCTACATTTGTATTTATTTATCAAAAAGCGATAAATAAATACAAACCTTTGTCCTCCTCTATCCTTCTGCTATCATTCCCAATCCAAATAACTGAGTAACCTATCCACCACTTAAAATGTACTTGCATGTTTCACTATACTAATTCAACACTAATCCTCTATGGGTCCCGGAGTAGCGTGCTACCCGCCGAAAAAGCGCTTCGACGCCTAGTCAGGGGTAGTAAGCGCTATATAAATACAATTACATATTAGAAGCTCTGGTGGGGCCACATACAAAAACGTATGCGCAGCCTTTATTAGTAGTCGGACGAAAAAGCAGCTCGTAATTTGGAAAGCGTACTCCAGGGGAAATGAAAACATGGTATGTGGCGCCATCTAGTGGTGCTGCCGCGTTAGCTTTATTAAGAATAATTATATTTATTATTTAACCATGTACAGGGAGCAGGGGCAGGGCCCAAAAGGGACAGAGCTTGGGATAGAGACTCAGCCTGCCTCCCCTTGTGACGGCCATGGGGTCTTGTCAGAGTGCCTGTCCGAACACATCCGGGGCGCTGCTTTAACACTTTCTTTTTTTTTTAACAATACTGTATTGAGTGTCACTGCTACGCCCACTTTTCCTCTCTTCAAATGTAAAACTTTTAAAACATTCATACCAAGAATCTTTGTGCCACTGATTTTTCAGTGGCAACAGACAGTAATGGATTTTTAAAAAGTCCGAATTTTTCCCCCTACGTGCTTTTGTAAAAACCAGCACAAGTTACGATTTCCTTCTTCGCTTCCCAACTCGCAACAAATTCTACATTGTTTTTGTACCAGATTTCACCAACATCTAACTGTCTAGCCGAGGTGTAGCAAGGTAGGGCAGGACGTTTATTTGCTAGTTGAAGTCGGATTTAGTGCCTGTCACAGGGATTGTGTTGAATGAGTGGGCGTCTAACTGGATTTCACTTACCCCAATGTATTTTATCTTGTCTGTTTTGAGACTATATACACCCAAGTTTTATTTATTCTTTTGTATACTTTTATAGTTTGAAGAGAAACTGAATAAAGATAATTGATTAGTTGAGTGGATGAATACAATACTTTGCTAAAATGTATTCAGTATTTCTGAGCGGCGTTGTTAACTATAGCACACACATTAGTAGTCAATGATGCCCTAGTATTTTTGTCGCTTATCCTAATGGCTTATGTTTTATTGTTTGCAGAAGTACCAACCATCTCACTGGGGCAGAGAGCACGGCCCCTGACACTGCTCTCTGCAATGGCCTCTCGCCGCCAGGCATCAGCCTCTTGGACAAGCTCATTAAAACCTGCCCCGTGTGGCTGCAGCTGTGCCTGGACCAGGAGCAGGCGGCCCAGGTGCTGAGGGCGGAGCCTGTCGGGGTGAGTCAATGACTATGGAATTGCTTCATGGCTGACATTGCCTCCTGAGAATTCTTGAGGCACTTTGGGGGTGTAGTTAGTGCTAATGAAAGGGATCAAATAAAAAAACACTGGAGACGAATCCCCCAGATGGGCAAGCGTATTGAGTTGCCCTTCAGTAGCCATTGCATGTCAGCACGGTAAAGGGGAATTAAGTTCCCTATATTTATTCTGTACCGAACTTTGCTGGTAGAGAAGGTGGCCTTGGAAGGGGGGACTCCTGACCACCCAAATATATTGTGACCACTAATCCATTTCACTTGACGCCTGAATATATCGTTCGGCGTTAATAGATTGCAGTCAGTCCAGCCCTGTCCTGTGTTAATGACTCATCACATCAAGGCTTTGCCTCTAAGCATTGAGAACTGTAACACAATTCCCTCAATTCCAAGTATTAAAAGCTAACTTACCTAATTTCCATTTTTTCATCACTGTTTTGCTATGTATATATATATGTTCTGTTACTTAATGCTTTCTTGTCTTATGGTGTCATTTTTAAATAAAGTTTAATTCCACCGTTTTGGCATTTCCAAATATTGTAAATTACAGGGGCTATGATATACATAGTGCCCCGGGGATGTAATCCACACTTGTGGCTGGTTAATGTGCCCATGGGTCACTATGACATTACAGAAGGGGGTAGAGGCTTGGGCAATCATTGTTGTAATATGGGGCACACCGGTGCCAAATGTGCGCCGAGACAATCCCATGGGGTCCTGCTCTCATTTGCAGAGGAACTTGGCCCATACAGATGAGGGAATCTTTTGCCTTTGCACCCATTCCATATTACAGACATGCTGCACAGCCCCAAACCCTTAATATCCCCAAACCACCCCTTAATGTTACCCTTCCCTAAACCCTAAAACACCCTTGCTATTTCTTAATGCTACCTTTAGCTAATCACTAAAACCCGTAATTACCCCACAACCTATCAATCCCTGAACTCCATCAATCTATTACTACCCCTTAATGCTACCTGTCTCTGAAACCTAAACCCCGTTACTAGTCATCCAACCCATTCCCCACTGTACTGTAAATGCTCTTATCTACTTTAGCAGGAGAATGGTCTCTTGCTTCCAGTACACTTAACTTTCCTAAATAAGACCTACCATTTTTTAAAAAAATTTCAGCGACAACTTTTTTTCAATCTATTTAGTCAGTGAACCACATTTTTGACACAAACTTTTTCTCCATTATATTTTTACTGCAAACCGAGCTGGACACGGGGAGTGCAAGGGTCCTCCCACACAACTATGCAGGTTGGTCCAGTACGTTCTCTACCCACTTGCTGGGTGTTAGATCTGGGGGTCTCTAGTTGGCAATGGTATTCACCTTTGTCCAAATAGGGACCCTTACTTCTAAGTCAGGATAAGGGGATTACACTCCTTAATAACCATATTTTTGTCGACATAGTCTTGGAGGGATATAGCCTCCCACCACTTCGATGTTTCCGATTTCTTTAGTTTTTCATACTTTCTGAGTTTGACCATGAGTGTAGTTTCAGTGTTTTGTTTAGTTATTACCGGTGGCCCTTTACCCGGAGCACGAGCCAATAATGTTTGGGCAGCCATCCTGCGCTGCGCTTCTTCGTCCATCCTTGTGTACAGATAGTCTTATTTGAACTGAGAAGGCACACTCTAATTCACGATGTTATGGTACGTTCTTGAGTTTCATGCCTTTTAGTGGGTTTATAATAATAAACAAAACAACTGCCAATACTGCTCTCCTTCTGACCTATTATTTTTCACAGCACAATGGAATCGAACCAACGTGGGTTCCCAGACTAATTGTTCGGTCAGATTGAATCATCATTTAGTTTTATTCACTTTAAATGCATATGTCAATTATTTTATACACTTTGTACAAATCTTTGCATCCCTGCAATCAAAAACATTATATACAATCAATATTAAATACAGTTCAAAAACAATGCAAAGCAAACATTGATCTCTACCAATCCAAACATCCAACGTTCACCCAGTCACTTTCATACCCATAGAAAAAACTGTTCACCATTTACATAAAACAATCATTGCACCATAGACAATATTTATATATAATTTGAAAATTTGAACAAAAGTTACAAATATTTGAGATCATATGGCGTATAAACTAGCGGTCTACGCACTTCGAACTCAGAATGGGTTAGGAGTTCTTACACATACTTACTCTCTTAAACAATCACTTATAGAAACACATACTTATTTAAACAAGAACTCTTTCAATCTCTCACTCTCACATATACTCACTTATATACATCAATACTCACATAAACTAGATTAAAACATATGTAGTTACTGATAAAGACACTAGTGAGACAGTCATTCACTCACTAACACACACATATACACACTCATCCACCCATACAGTCCTGCACATATGCTGTCTTCAAAACACATACAAACAGTGAGTCAGTCATTGATGCATCTATGTGCTAAGTAACACCCCCACCAAACCATACAGACACTCATACTGATACTAAAAAAACATCTAATAACCCATATACACACACATGTAGCTACTCACCAACCCATGCAGCCACTTATACACAAAGTGAAACACTGATACAAACATTTAAATATTTAAACAATACTCGCTAATATATGTATTCACTAAGATACACTTAATAAGCCAGTTAACCAATCATTTAAAAAAAAACATACATTAAGACACTTATTTAAACATGTATTCTTCTATCGACCTTTACATATACATACATAAAACATATTTATTTTTCAGAAAGACACACATTCACTGGATGGTGTCATCAGTGATGTCATGAGTGATGTCACTGACCATGTCATGAGTGATGTAATATGTGACGTCATCAGCAGTGCATTGCAGGTGCGCAAGTTATAGTGAGTCCAAATAACTATAACGTGGGAATTTCAATAGTTTTATGTCAGTAAAATTTCCAGCTAACTATAATTGGTGTCAAACCTATGGTTTTTTCAGTGAATATATATATATATATATATATATATATATATATATACTCACACACTCACAAGGCAAGCACTCATTCTGTGTGTAAGCACAGTAAATTACCCTGGACTCTGTCCCAATCCTACCTGGTTACCGCATCCTTTCTCTCGAATAATAAATGCATTCAGTAAATTAGCATACACATCAAGAGCAGCCTGACTAATGGCGAAAAGGAACCCAATATATTTCCCTACGAAAGTTTGACTCAAACCCTACTGTACTTTGACACAAAAGATTAAAAAAAACATTTTCTGCGGCTGCACTGGTACATGATACTTGCTGGACTTAGGTAAATGTTTATCTTTAGATGTATCGGTAAATAAATATTACACACATACATATACGTGTTTGTAAATATGTGTGTGTGTATGTATATATATATATACATATTACGCTCCAACTTTTCTTCTCTTCGCAGAAAAGACGCAGCACTCAAGGAGGGATGTCAAAACCACGCAAAGGTTTATTCAAACAAACTGCACAAACGCGTTTCGGCGTACTGCCTTCGTCAGTGTGTCACTTACAACAGACAGTCAACATGTTAAATAAACTTTCAATAAATCACGGAAACAGACATAGGACTCATCCCTTGGATCACACCATGAGCGCCATATTTAAGTGTGTTTCTCAAGCCAGATTACATCTGTAAAAGACTCTCTTTACCCAATTTGGGACCACATGCTCATGGTTTAAGGGTTAGATATTATACATTACAAATGTCTCAATTTATCGACAAAAAATAAAGCCGTGGATCGGCTAGTGTCTTATGTCAACATTGTCCCATCATGATTGTGATACGTTTTAAAATATACCGCAAGAGAAAGTATATCTCTTAATTTATCAAAATTCAACATTTCAACAGATCAAATCGCAAGGGCAGTTGCAAAATACATTGATAATATATGTAATCGATTGGGTCAATAAATGCAATCCATTCAATTTTGAAAAGATATAGAATTTCTCAGATCCAATTTCTATGACAGTAACAACATGACTTCAGTGTTGTTATACGCCAACTTGATGACTACCAAAAACATGATAAATGAATGAGTGAATACAAATCAAACCGGAAAAAATACCAAAGGAAAATCTGTGTGTATCAAAGATTGTCTATACATATCAAAGCACATCCTTTCATACATGTTCCTCTCAGGAGTAGTTATAAAAGTTTGTTAGTCTCATAAATACTGAGTTAACCCTGGACCATCACTTCATATTTGTGGAATTCCTACAGAGATGATGTGTATATCTCTAGGACGTATACAGAAGAGTATAAGATCACTTTCCTAGATGAAATGCCATTTCTTCTCCACTGTTGAGCCCATTTGGATGTTTAGTGGAGAGATCTAGTATATACCTAGACTCCAACCTCCGGAGTCTTCTCAGGCGATCACCTCCTCTGACATTGGGTGGGACAATATCCAACCCAAAAAACTGAAGTTTATCTCGATCCCTGCCGTGTACCGCGGCAAAATGCCGGGCCACCAGGTAGGCAGGATTCGCCTTTTCTATGGCCCGCTGGTGTTCTAGTATCCTCAGTTTGAGTTCCTTGATTATGCTGCCGATGTAGCGAGAGCCACAGGGGCAGAGCAAGCAATAAACTACAAATTGTGAACTACAAGTGATGAATTTTTTAATGGGCATTGTTCTCCCTGTGTCTGGTATAAGGTAAGAAAGAACTCTTTTGCTACCGGCACAGGCCTTGCAGCGCCCACAGGGGAAAAACCCTTTCATCTCTTTGAGGGTGTTCACTTTAGGTGTAGGTTTTTCCAGATGACTGGTGAGTAACATGTCTCCTATGGACCTAGCTTTACTAAAGGTCAATAGTGGATATGCCGGCAGATCTTCCTTCAATATACTGTCGGTTTGCAAAATATGCCAGTTCTTTTTCAACATGACTCTAAAATCATTCGCACCTGATGAGTAAGGGGTGATCAACCTGAATTTCCCCTCATTCGTAGCTACATCTTTCTCAAGACCACTCCCTTGATTTTTGGCGGTGAGTAGGGTCCCTCTCTGGATTTTTCCTCACCCTCCTCAATGTGTTCTGTAGTAATTCATCGCCATAGCCCCTTATTGCAAAGCACTTTAGACAATCCGAGGCAGCCTCCTCGAAATCTGAGTCCCTTGAACAATTCCTTCGGAGCCTCAAAAGTTCCCTGTAAGGTATGCTTCTTACAAGTTGGGGTGGATGACTGCTGCTGGCAAAGAGTGTTGAATTGCCAGCAGTCTCTTTTCTATACAATGTAGTATGAAGGCGGTCTCCTTCGACAAACGCCCTCAGGTCCAAGTACTCAGCTGCCACCGGACTAATTGAACCCGAGAAATGCAGGTTAAGGTTGTTGTTGTTAAGTAACCTGATGTATTCCTCTGCTGTGTCTGTCTCACTGTGCCAAACGATAAATAAATTGTCGATGTAACAGTGCCAACATACTGTTTCCCCCCTGTGTTGTCCAACCACACAGCTCTTGGGCACCTGCTCCTACCACCAGCCTACGAACAAGTTTGCATAGCTGGGAGTGAAGCAGGTGCCCATCGCCGTACCTGACCTTTGTATGTACAGCTGGTCTTCGAATAAGAAAATATTGTGTGTTAGACAAAGTTCAAGAAACTCAAGAATCATTACATTGTGCTTCGCAAATCTCATCTGGCGCTGGTCCAGGAAATGGCGGACTGCTTCCAGACCATGTCCGTGCTCTATACAAGTGTATAGGCTGGTAATATCCAGCACCATCAGCAGATATTGTGGCTTCCAAATTAGTTCTTGTATCTTAATCAGGAAGTCCTTGATGTCCTTGATATGAGTCCAGCTTCACTATCAAGGGGAACAGGATGTTATCCACAAAACGGGATATATTCTCCGTTAAACTGCCAATAGACGAGATTATGGGGCGACCTGGTGGACAGTTCGTTTTTTTTTTTTTTTTTTTAATTTTTGGAAACCTTTATTGTGCAACAAAATCTTACAGGTACGGGCCCACAACCATGCAGGCCGGCCACGAAATCAAGTGGTAGCACTCTAGGCAAAATCAAAACAGCTCAGCAGTCCCTGAGACGAGGAACAGCAATTATCCGATGCATCACTTACTGGAGAAAAGGGGGGACCACTGAGTACAGGAGAAGTGAGGTTAATTTTTAAAGTTATAGGTAAGAAGGATCAGACGCAGTCACTTCATCGAGAACACATGGCGGGCAATGATCCCAGCGAATCAGCAACAAACTAGGCAATAATTAGAGGATCATCAGAAGAACTTGAGGATAAGAACAAACAGTACAATACATACTGGTCAGTACCCGCCCCATGATCATGGAACATCTTGACTAACGGTAGTGGAGAGACCAACAGCAGAAACAATAAGCAGCGCTACACCTAACCACCAACCTGACCCAAAGGAAAAAGGAAAGAGTAAGAAGAGTCAAGAGAGAAAGGAGAAGAATAAGGCCCATAGAACCAAGACGAAACAAAAGACCCACCCCCAAACCCCCCACCCAGCACGCATGCAGAGGCTACGGCCTACCCCCCCCCCCCCAGCAGTGTGCCTGTCGCCCAAAAACCGAGTCCCGAAATATAGACTCAGAAAAGAGAAAAAGGAAAGGAAAAAGAAGAAAGGGGAAGGGAGAAAAAGGAACTAAGAACTGACGGGAGAGGAGACATGCAATCAAAACGATCTGCTCCCACCCTCCACCTGTGCACAATTGGAACCTACGAGAAGAGGAAGCCACTGCAAAGTCAAATACAGGAACCTGATGAGGAAGCGATCATACTTGTACAATCAAAAGTACGCCATTTATCCATGCACGAAGTAGTAGTCCGCCGATGCAAGTTATCTCAACCCTGTCCCTGTCTGTCCAGGGCCATAGACACGGAGTGCACATTGAACCAGAAGCGGACGGGCCAGGAGTGAATCGCAAGAACTCCAGGCCACAAAACACAGCACCAGTCATGATGGCCTCGGATCGGACCAGCAAGAAAAAGCAACAGCAACAGCAGGCAACACGAACAACGCCCCGCTGACCAAGAAGGGGCACTCGCTCCGCTAGGACAGACATCGGATCCCGGCTCAGCAGGGCGAGGCGAACAATCGCCGGGAGTCACGGCAAGGCAGGCCCGGACGGACCCCAGCCGGAGTCCCTCCGTCATTTCCACTCCTTGGAAGCGCTCCCGACAAAACAGAGCAACGGGCATCCAGACCTCCAGACAAGCGACGGCCGTAATCTCATCAACCTCGGGGAAGGTCCGTGCAGCACAGTTCAGCGGTTGGTCCGCACCCATGGGGGGCGGCTCAGCGAGCCCGTCAAGAAAATCATCATCCGGTCCAACGGCATTCAACATCATGGCCTCACGCCAGGAACTCAAGGCAGCGAGGACGTCGCCAATCGTAGGATCACCTCTACAGTATTCAGCAAACGTGCCGTGCGACAGGCCAGTGTTCCCGCCGATGACGGGTCTGAGATACAGGGCGCTGGCCACCATCTTGTCAGCACGGCGAGGCCACTGTACACTCCAGCCCCGATCCGGTGGCCAGCGGGGTTCAGCGAGAGCCAGCCGGGGACAGTCAACCGCACCAGTGGTGCAGGGAAGCGGGCCACCAAAATATTGGAGGTAGTCAGCGCCTCTGGCCCATGGGCGCCGCCTGCCGAGTCCGGGCGGAGGATCTCAAAATGGCCGGTTGGGAAACAAAGGGGAGACTCGTCTCCCATACGGTCAACCCCCGTCCATGGGATGCGGCACCCCGCCACCAGGTCCCCGGACCACCAGTCCGGGTCCGGTCAGTCGCCACCGGTCCAACCGCACAGTGGCCCCTTCGGTCGACCCCTCTCCTCCACCAGGGGCCGGCGCAGGGACTTCGTTCCAGTCGGGAGCCGCAGGCAAGTCCAGGCCCACCCGCCTCGCAGGCTCCGAAGCGAACAAGGGCACAGCTCAGGATCCGCCGCACCCAGGAGCATCCGGAGCAGATGGTAAGTATCAGCAATCTGTCATGTTTCCATATTTCCTCGAATACATCTTCTCGGGGCAGGATAGGGCACAGGATTAATAAAACAGGCGAGAAGGTCGACGGAGCCGAGCTACAACGCAGCCATCACGGTCGCGAGCTTGGCTCCTCCCCTCGACAGTTCATGTTTTTATGTAGCTTGGGGAGGTGGTAGAAGGTGGGGATCATAGGATAGTTGTTCCGCAAGAAGAGATGTTCGTCTTTTACAGGCATCTATAAATTGTACCACTTCTGGATAAGTGTCTCATATTCCATTATACTCTGATACAGTTGAGTGGTGCATTTTGCATAAAACTTCTCATCTGAGAATTGCTTCAGTGCTTCTCCTACATATTTGTCCCTACTCATATATATATATATATATATATATATATATATATATATATATATATATATATATATATATATATATATATATATATATATATATTACCTACTGGCGGTCGCCAGTAGGTATATATAGTTAGGATTTTTTCTCTATGGGATTTTTGAAAATTCTATGTCTAATAACTTTGGCGTTTGTGGACGGAATTGGCTGACATTTTCAGGAAAATGGAACATTTTGTTTCTGAGCAGCCCCTGACAATTTGGGGGGGTTTCATCAAGGGGGGGCCGAGAAAAAAGGGGGGTCCCAAAACACGTTTTTCCCATGTTAATTTCCATAGGGCGGTTGGCCTCACTTTTAGCTCGAACGGCTGAATGGATTTGCACGAAACTTGGCAAAATTGTAGGGACTGTTAGCCCGATGTGCCTTTGCTAGGTCTCAATATATGTGCTCCAGTGGATTTTGAGTAATTTAGGTTCAAAAAAAGATATATATCTGGGCGGAGCCTAACCACACATCTGATCTGATTGGCTGTCAGCACTTCATCCAAGAAGTGTTGGCAGCCATCTTGGGACCAATATACATGATAGCACCTCATTAAAAAGCATTGTAGTTAATAGAGGGTTTTAGGACTTTAGTTACATTATAAATCATTTGTTGATGGTACCATACTCGTTTTAGGAATTGTGGTGGGTTCTAAGGTGATTTTACCATGTGAAAAAACCTTCTGCTGTGATATCATGAATATTGTTTGAAAGAAAACTAATATCTCATGATTTTCCCACAGTGGTTTGGAAGGGGATCTATAAGCTAAACTGAAAGCATATTTTCTGTAAATTCACATTATCTTTCTAAGTCATGTGAAAATGAAGTCTGACATTCTCAGTAAAACATGTACATCCAACAAGGACAGAGACTGTCAGTTGATTCCTTTGTGTTCTACTGCAGCCTCCTAGAGTGTTCTAAAGAACAACTAGAGCGCTAACAGTCCTACTTATTACAAAGGTATGGCACACCTGAAGCCATCTTGATTGGAATAAAGTGGTAACTCTTAAAACATTTAATTTAAAAAGAAACAACATGAGGGGTTATATTTTGCCATAGAAAGTATGATTAGTGCTGCAGAATGAAAAATTAGGGCACATTTTGAGTGACTTCTCAAATCCTTTTCTATTTCATTAAAACATTCTGACATGCAGTCTCCCAAAATGGCCACCAGAGACAAAAGAGCCCAAATGTAGCCCAAATATCACCCAGATGTAGCCCAAGTATAGCCCAATGACAGAATGTCCCAGAGTGTTCTAAAGAACAACTAGAGCGCTAACAGTCCTACTTATTACAAAGGTATGGCACACCTGAAGCCATCTTGATTGGAATAAAGTGGTAACTCTTAAAACATTTAATTTAAAAAGAAACAACATGAGGGGGTATATTTTGCCATAGAAAGTATGATTAGTGCTGCAGAATGAAAAATTAGGGCACATTTTGAGTGACTTCTCAAATCCTTTTCTATTTCATTAAAACATTCTGACATGCAGTCTCCCAAAATGGCCACCAGAGACAAAAGAGCCCAAATGTAGCCCAAATATCACCCAGATGTAGCCCAAGTATAGCCCAATGACAGAATGTCCCAGAGTGTTCTAAAGAACAACTAGAGCGCTAACAGTCCTACTTATTACAAAGGTATAGCACACCTGGAGCCATCGTGATGGGAATAAAGTGGTAACTCTTAAAACATTTAATTTAAAAAGGAACAAAATGAGGGGGTATATTATGCAATAGAAGGTATTATTAGTGCTGCAGAAAGAAAAATTAGGGCACATTTTGAGTGACTTTTCAAATCCTCTTCTATTTCATTAAAAAATTCTGACATGCAGTCTCCCAAAATGGCCACCAGAGACAAAAGAGCCCAAATGTAGCCCAAATATCACCCAGATGTAGCCCAAGTATAGCCCAATGACAGAATGTCCCAGAGTGTTCTAAAGAACAACTAGAGCGCTAACAGTCCTACTTATTACAAAGGTATGGCACACCTGAAGCCATCTTGATTGGAATAAAGTGGTAACTCTTAAAACATTTAATTTAAAAAGGAACAAAATGAGGGGGTATATTTTGCCATATGAATTATGATTAGTGCTGCAGAAAGAAAAATTAGGGCACATTTTGAGTGACTTCTCAAACCCTCTTCAATTCTGACATACAGTCTCCCAAGATGGCCACCAGAGACAAAAGAGCCTAAATGTAGCCCAAATATCACCCAGATGTACCCCAAGTATAGCCCAATGACAGAATGTCCCAGAGTGTTCTAAAGAACAACTAGAGCGCTAACAGTCCTACTTATTACAAAGGTATAGCACACCTGGAGCCATCGTGATGGGAATAAAGTGGTAACTCTTAAAACATTTAATTTAAAAAGGAACAAAATGAGGGGGTATATTATGCAATAGAAGGTATTATTAGTGCTGCAGAAAGAAAAATTAGGGCACATTTTGAGTGACTTTTCAAATCCTCTTCTATTTCATTAAAAAATTCTGACATGCAGTCTCCCAAAATGGCCACCAGAGACAAAAGAGCCCAAATGTAGCCCAAATATCACCCAGATGTAGCCCAAGTATAGCCCAATGACAGAATGTCCCAGAGTGTTCTAAAGAACAACTAGAGCGCTAACAGTCCTACTTATTACAAAGGTATGGCACACCTGAAGCCATCTTGATTGGAATAAAGTGGTAACTCTTAAAACATTTAATTTAAAAAGGAACAAAATGAGGGGGTATATTTTGCCATATGAATTATGATTAGTGCTGCAGAAAGAAAAATTAGGGCACATTTTGAGTGACTTCTCAAACCCTCTTCAATTTCATTAAAAAATTCTGACATACAGTCTCCCAAGATGGCCACCAGAGACAAAAGAGCCTAAATGTAGCCCAAATATCACCCAGATGTACCCCAAGTATAGCCCAATGACAGAATGTCCCAGAGTGTTCTAAAGAACAACTAGAGCGCTAACAGTCTTACTTATGACAAAAGTATGGCACACCAGAAGCCATCTTGATTGGAATGAAGTGGTAAGTCTGAAAACACTCAATTTAAAAAGGAACAAAATGAGGGGGTTAATTTTGCCATAGAAAGTATGATTAGTGCTTCAGAAAGAAAAATTAGGGATCATTTTGAGTGACTTCTCAAATCCTCTTCTATTTCATTAAAAAAATTCTGACATGCAGACTGAAACATGTCACTGACCATGTCATGAATGATGTAATATGTGACATCATCAGCAGTGGATTGCGGGTGCGCGATATATAGTTAGTGCAACTAACTATATATGGAATTTCAATGGTTTTGTGTGAGTAAAATAAGGTTTTGTAAATGCGAATTCCTAACTATATATGGTCTATAACCTATGGTTTTTTCAGTGAATATATATATATATATATATATATATATATATATATATATATATATATATATATATATATATATATATATATATGTGTGTGTAAATTATATATATATATATATATATATATATGAAAGAGATTGAGAAATAAAAAAGGTTGCATTGCACCTGCCTGTGCTGTTCTGTTTGTGAGGGAAGCTTGTGCCCTTTCTGCTCATGTTGTATCTGTTCTCTCTGTGTGAGCAAAGCTTGTACTCTGATGTCCATGCTGTACATGTCCTGTGTGTGGGGGAAGTTTGAGAAAACATTTTCATATACAAAAACCAAAACTTGTGTCTCTTTCAATGTTTGTTGTTCAAGGTTGAACAGTTGTATATAGTAAAAACCTTTGATGTAATTGTGCTATTTTATGTACTAGGTTAATTCAGTGCAACTGAAAACTGTAATTATGAGTGATATCCTATCGCTTATGCAAGGCCATTAATTTTTCTCTTATCTAGGTGTTCCTGGTCAGAAAAGATGCTGATCTAAAAGGCCTGGTGCTTTTAGTTCATGTTACAGCCGAAAACAAGGCTTCTGATATTATGGAATGCAACATAAAAGAAGAAAAATCAAGTATGTTTTTACTTACCTTCTCTGCATGAATCCGTGGGACAAAACGTTTCACCATGAACCTGGTGGTGCCCATTTGAACCTAAAATAATATTAGCCAAAGTACGCCATCGAGCTTTACCGGTCTCATAAAATGGCATCATTTATGAAAAGAAAACAGGCAAAAACTATTGACTCATTAAACGGTCACATACAATGCCATTCATCGGCTTAAGAAACGTTTTCAGTGGCATTAAGCCATAAAATGGACCCATGCCTTTATGATGTGCCTCCATTAAATTCCTTTATTTTATTTAATGTCTCCGTAAATCATGTATTCTCAATGTTCTCCAATGTTGCCATGGCTTTCTAATAACAAAATCACATTGTCCCTGGAGGAAACGTTTGAAAAATATTTATAACTTGTAATAATGTCACATTCATGATCATTTAGTCAATAGAACCACAGGGAATATATGCACATATACCAGAATACATCAAAACGGTATATTTTATACATAACACCTTTCGCATGGGTTATGGGTAATCAAAAAACCACATTGATGGAAATTAAACACAGCATATAATCACGTTTACAAAAGGTGTTTTGTATACTACTGCTAATTAATATATGAACCTCGGTAGTATTTTTGTTGCCAGATATTAATTGATGATACTCCAAGTGGAATAAAATATACCGCTTTGATATATTCTGGTATATGTGCATTTATTCCCTGAGGTTATATTGACTAAATGATCATGAATGTGACATTATTACAAGTTATAAATATTTTTCAAATGTTTCCTCTAGGGACAATGTGATTTTGTTATTTGATATACCCAGTCCCGAGGGGATTATTGGGTGGCTCTGTGATATTTGTTATGGCTTTCTAATGCCATGAAATTTCTACATGGACAGCTAATGATTGTATTGTATTGTGACGTCCCTGAGCTGATAATATAGCAATTCTAGAGTCCGATTTCAAAAGCGTTTTTATCATTGGTACCATATAGAATTATACGTAGGTAGCAGTGAATACCAGGGATGCTTTTCACGAAGAGATTCTGAGCAACCTCAAATTGGCGAGAGTAAAGTCAGAGTCATCTGAGTGAAATAATAGAAGTCTGAAGTGAAAACAATTCATTTTATTCACTGCTACCCATCTACACATTTTATGCTATGCCTGATGCACCAAAAATCATCCGACCCTGCTTTCCACATCTATATGGGGTTGAAGGACTAATGGGGCATCATACACAACGTGGCCTAACCTGTCTCTGCCCATGCTGCACCCAGTGTCTTGCCACCCACCATCCCCTGGCTATTATGCCACTTGTCCCCCAAAATAGAATACCTGGCATAGTGTCACCAACCAACACTGCCCTCCGCATTTAGGTCCTCACCCACTATTAATTATAAAAAACATACTGTATTATACATAGGGCGCACTTTAACAAGTGCGCCAAGTGCGAATGGGGACAGTGCTCCCTAATGCGGATGATACAATGCCTTCAGGGCAGCCTCACGCTGGCAAAGGCCGATTTTTTCGCCTCTCCGCCTTTACCCATAATACGACATCATGGGCATGGAAGCAAAATGTTCCCTGAATAGCATGTGGCCGCGCCTACCAGGGCAGGTGGTTGGGCTAGGCTGAGCAGTACTGGCTTTCTTTGCCTCGGTCTTGGAAGGACAACATTGAAGACTAGACTGTTGGCTGCGTTCCAAACATCTGCGTTTCCAGATGTTTTAGCTTTACAGCCACCCCATGCGTAAATGCTGACGGTTTTTTATTTCTTTCCCAACCAAAATGTCTGTAATATAGGTCAGTCTCCCGAGTTCTAGCCTGGAGCCCAGTAGGCAACAGGTTTCCACACTGAAACGAAGACACAGGCGTTCATCCTTTTAGGATTGCTGAAACGAGTACCTCGGAATAGGGTAATATTAATTGCACCTGTTAGTTGATTGCCTGGAAAATCTTGAGTTTGTGGGGTGCGCTATAAAATTAGAATTTTAAATGTTGAAAACAAAATTGTCCTGTCAAATTGCCTCTCAAGCAACTCAGTGAACATGCGTAAATCAGAAAATAAAACAAAAAGTTTTGCGTGCAGCGTCAGCCACGCACCAGTCATCTCGTCCTTTCTGAAGACTGAAGATTACTGCTCATCTTGAAACACTGCCACTAAAATTACCGTACACTGCAAAAATAAATTAATTCAAATATTAAAGCTAGCAACGTTCCGAGCGATCGCCCTAACTTATTGACAAACGAACAATTGGTACTGCCATCTTGTGGCCTTAAATAATATTACAACGCGTAGTTCTTTCTAGTTTATTGAGTATATTTTATGACGAATACATTACAGCAATTACTGAATTTTATGACTGTTAAAGGCATTACAGCTGTTAACTAACATTATTAATTTCTCCTCGATAATACTCCCCAGCCACAGACGTTTGCCTTATTTTGGTAAATGTACAGATTACACGTAGAAAGAATGTGACGAGCAAGAATTTAGGCAAGAGGGCACAGAAAGGACCACAGACAACTTTTATTGTGAAAAAGGCTGCTCTATTGAAGAAGGCGCCCATCACAAACAACTAACCCTGGGCGGAGTTTACGGAGTTGCACTACGTGAAGCTACGCAAAGTGCAAAAAAAACTGTTGCACTGCGCGGAGCTCCGCAAGTGGCGGAGTATGGTAGAAAAATGCTGTTTGCAGTGATTGCACAGTGCCGGATGCTTGTCCGCACTGTGCAATCATTGCGAACAGTGCAAGTTTACCTTTTCTGCCACTCAAGTAGATTTTTACTCGAGCAGCAGCTTTCTCAACGCGAGCGGTCACGAGCATACGCGACCACTCGCAATGAGAAACCTGACCCCCTCCCCCACACACACATTGAGATTTCTCGCAGGGAGGTTTATTTTCCACGCTCGCGCTCCCCAATTTAATTTTGCCGACAGCAAACGACGAGAAATCTTGCCGGGAGTTGGATTTTCCTTCTTGCTCGAGCTCGCCAACTTGACGTTGGTGAACGCAAGCGAGGAAAAAAACTCTGCGAGCTCCGCGTAACACTGAGTGCGGGAAACTCCGCTAACTCCGCGAGCAGAGCGGGGCTCACCGCCCAGGGTTACAAACAACAAATGCCCTAGGCAAATCACCATCCTCACAAGAACACCAATAGCCACCTACTGTTTGGGCTCCCCCACTCCTAATTGTCCCCCCACAATACCCTCTTACTCCACTTCCAGAACTTAACTTTACAAGTGTAAACTTATTCCCACCTTTCCCTTCAAATTGCTCCACCCACCCAAACAGCAATTAAACAATTTCAAACCATGCAAACATCTCAGCAAACCACATCCAGAAATACCTTCACCCTTAAAGGTTTTTCTGCCCTCCCAAACCCCCACCCCCTTGTGGTCCTTGCAAGGCTACACCAGGTAACTCGCCTTCTACTCCAGCTAATCTCTTGACGACAGACGAATGCCCAGTGCCCCTGCCAACGCCTCGCCAAGCTAAAACAAGTACAACTCCATCCCTATTGTTGGAAAATGGACTACATCGCCCCTGAGAAACTGAACCACATCGAACTGCAATTCTGAATGTACAACCCTACCAAACCCTTCATCCCTGCAAAAGCTTCTGAGCTCCCTATTCCCTTTCCTGCTTGCCTTATCAATAGCTGCCGGGCTGTCAGGCCCTCTCTACTCTCTCCTCTGTATCAAGTCCGTTCATAGAACAAAAGTCCCTGCCTAGTACTGCTTGATCTCAGTCATGTCTATCTTCACAGTTTTAATTAACAACACGCCCTTCACTCGCACCGTCATTTTCCCTCAAATGAATAGCAATCGCATCTGGAAAATCATTACTACCCTTCATCCAGTTTAGCTTCTGCAATAATTCTGTCCATAACATGGCACCCTTTCCACTCAATGTCATCCTTATCCCCTTCTCTTGAAAACCCCAACTGAACTCTGTAAGGTTTTCCCCTTGCTTGTTTTTATGTTCACTTGACAAAGGAATGTACCACTATCCACACGTTTATCTCCTCTCTTGTCGTACTGGGCAAGATTACTACAGACATGCAAAAGTCATTAACATTCAGCCCCGTCCATCCTTGCCCCTCACTGAGCATGTTGCTTAAAGCACCCTGATGACCAACTCCCCATGTGCACTAGCCTGTCCCCTGACCACCCTCACCTCTGTGCTTCGGTGGCGGCCCCTTTTCCAAAAGTGTGTGTCAGTCTGCTGCAGGTAAGCCCAGGTAGCAATGCCTTGTGTAGCACTGCCAACAGATGAAACAACCTGTTTCTGTGTCAAAAGTCCCATCCTTGTCTGCTATTTTCTTGCTGGTGCAGCTTGTGACGCCAGTACACTAGGCAAACTTGACAGCCCGGGAGAGCCCCAAGCTGCACCATGTGCCCTTCGCACTTTGATCCGTTTTCAACTTCCTAATGCGGAGCTCTACTCTGTCTCCCTGTGCATCAGACCAAACCACCCCAACACTCTGCCCTCCAACAATTCAGACACCCTAAATCCCCAAAACATGCATATCATCAAGCAGGAAAACAAAACCCTCTCCCCTTCACAATGACAGACTGCTTGCAAATCTTCTAGCACCTTAGCAAGAACTTACCACACCAACGGCTTCTGTTTCTGCCCCATGCTGCATCTTTTCCTCACCCATCCCTCCAATAAGCTGTTGCCCAACTTACACGCAGAAGGGGTACTGTCCCACAGCAACTTACCCATGAAACCAATTCCCACCAGCTTCACTGATACTCTGACCTTGTATCAACCTTTGTCAATCATGTTCATTATAAACAGTACCATGTACTCCCGTTGGAACCAAGCCTCCTACTGCACATTCCTCCTTTCTGCCCCTGACTGCAGAAATTCTTTCCCTGCCTGCTTGTATGACCTCCTCGTCAACTGTGCCAGGGAACCCACTATGAACTGCAGCATTTTCTGTTGCCTATCAACCAGAACTCCTCTGGCAACTGCGTCCTTTTCATACCCACTCCCGAAGCAAGACCATGGAATGTCGTCCACTGCAAGCAAGAGTCCGAAATTTCATTCTCAATCCCTGGAACATTCCTACTTCTGGACATTATCTTACGTTGCAAACACGCCAAAACAAAAATCTTCAACAGCTTCAGCACTAGCGTAGCCCTTGCTGACTGCCTGTTAGCTAGGTGCACCACAGCCATGTGGTCAACGTTGAACAATACACTCTTGTTGGTGAATGTCCACAAATACAAGGCAACAACCAATGGAAAGAATTCCAAAAAGGTTATACTTTTCCACGAAGACCTCCACACCTCTTGCAACTGTTCTGCACACCAATACTCCAGCCAGTACAAGCCAAACCTCAAGGCTCCAGCAGTGTCTGAAAATATCTCAATTTTCAATTCTGCTTCTTACTTCAGCCCTTGCAGGGAAATACTATTTATTGCTCCAAGAACGAATGACACATCCTCAAATTCTATTTCACTCCTGCTTTGAGTCTCAGCCTATGGTGCGGCAAAGACAAACCTGACCATTCTAAACCCAGCCTCCTACAGAAGGGAAAACAAACTATCAATCCAATAGTAAATAATATATTAAACACCTCGCTGGCAACTGGCACAGTCCCGGCACGCTGGAAAAGGGGGGGGGGGGGGGATGGGGGTGCTCCCACTGCTGAAAAAACATTCAGTTGACCCAAAACAGCCAGCAAACTATAGACCCATCTCTCTCCTCCCTGCCTTCTCAAATATGTTGGAGAAAGTAGTTAACTGCCAACTGTCCCAATACCTGGACGAAAACAAACTAATACATCCCACCCAATCAGGCTTCCGGCCTTACTTTAGCACAGAGACTGCCCTTCTGGAAGTAGCGGATCATGTCATAAACACCTGTGACTACGTTTGCAAAGCCATCCTGATCATGTTGGACTTAACCGCGGCTTTTGACATGGTTCCACATTTAAAACTGTTTGAATGCCTTCAGGCAATGGGGATTAGAAACGTTGCCCTGAAATGGTTCACTTCTTTTCTAAGCAATCAAAGCCAAGAACTATGGCTGCCCCCATTTTCATCACAAGCTAGAAATTTGAAGGTGGGTGTCCCCCAGGGATGTGCCCTGAGCCTAACTTTCTTCAATATTTACTTTACTCCTATAGCAACATTAGCAGTCAATGGGCGCAAAGCTAATTTCATATGCGGACGATACGCAGCTTCTCTTCTCCTGTGGTAGGGGAGAGGAGCTAGACGGGGAGCTCATCTCAAATTGTCTCACTAAGGTGTTTCAGTGGCTGGCCCGTCACCAACTGCAATGTAACCTGGATAAGATGGAGATTGGGATCTTCAGAGATGCGCCTCCTAACTTTCTGACAACTTGCTGGCCCAAGGATGCGCAGCAGCCAGGTCCTCTTCAAAATTCTGTAAGGAATCTAGGTATCAAATTTGACAGCACCCTCTCCTTCCAACCTCAGGTACAAGGGTTGATTTGTTCATGTTTCAGCACTCTTGGCAAGCTGAAAAGATTCCCACCTCTCCTGTCTGAGTCAGCCAGCAAAAAGGTTATCCAGGCTCTGATCACCATGAGACTGGATTATGGGAATGCTCTTCACCTTCAGACTCCCTTAGTACCTTCTTCGCAGACTTCAGATGGTGCAGAACTCGGCAGCCAGACTTTTACTCAAACTCCTCCCTAGACTCACATGTCTGCCCATCTGAAGGCCCTTCATTGGTTTCCTGTGAAAAAGAGGGTGCAATTTAAGGCCATGGTGTTAGTGCAGAAGGCCTTGCATGACTCAGGAGCTGGTTACCTCATAGAGAGGATTCATGTTGCGCTCTTCCTCTGCTTACCTGGCAAGCGTCGCTCAGATCCATCAACTTAGAATGGGTGGCAGATGCTTCTCTTATCTGGGGCAGCTCACTTGGAATAAACTTCTGAGAGACCCTCGTTTAACCAGCGAGCTCTCTGTTTTAAAAAACAAACGGAAAACCTGGCTATTTACGCATTCAGACTAGGTTCTAAATTGGTGCCTTAAGCCTTGAGCTCCGGGACACTTTTTGAGTAGCTGTGCACTGTACAAATTGTTGTAACCTAAAATAACAACCATGCCTCCATCTTTACTGCATCAATTTTAATACCAGAAATGCCAAAAACGTGTGTGTGGTCACATTTATCAGGCACCAAAGGCACTCCTACATCTTCCATGAGTCCTTAAAGCTAGTCAACATCTGCTGAAAGTCTGTGGAGGCAGGTTGGCCAACAAAAAAATGTGTCATCAGATTAATGTGTCACTTTTGTGTAGCCCATTACAAATGTCAAATCCCAATTCAGGAAAGAGCTAAACCTTTCAAATAGGGTGCAAGAAATAAAGCATTCCATGGGTAAGATTTTATCCACATACCATTCCGCTCAAACTTCATACCAAGCAACTCGACTTCACCTGAGTGCACTGGCAGCCATAATGTCCACTTGATGTCACTCTTCGCCACCTGTGCTTCTCGCCTCACCTCATTGACCAGGTCTATGGCCACATCTCCCGATGAGTATGTCACCAAGAATACTTTTTGTGAAATGTAGCCCTTCACTGACTGCCCTTCTGACCATGATAAATGCTGAATTAGGCTAAATCAACCCAATTCCTTCTTGGAAACCACACCAATCAGTGATTCCGTCAGTCTGTCCATGGGCCATTCATGAAATGGGTGGAGAAGTGGGGCTCAATGGTTAGAGCGGCAGACCCTGATGCAGAGGTCTGGCCCGGGACCAGGGTTCAATTCCCCGCCTCGGCGGGTCTTGGGCTCAAAATTCCACGGACCTGATCATTCTCGCATCGGTGCCTATTCCAATCATGGAGTCCCACTCTGCAACTCTGGGCAATAGCTTGCTTAATCTCCACAACGGCCCCCACAACGCTAAGGATGCCTGGCCTCCACCTTGGGGGTGCCCAGGAGTGGATGCCTCACAGGGAAATCCAGGATGGGTTCCACAGCGGTATTCGTACAAGCGCCTTGAGACCCTTGCGGGTGAGTAGTGCGCTATACAAGTATCAATTTACCTCGCGCACTTCTTTCTCCAATTTCTTGTGCACTACTTGAGGGTGTGTGGTATCTTGGTATTCTCTATGCTATCCTTCTCTGCCTCTATTGGAATGTTCATGTGATGCACCTATCAGAATGTTGGTGTTCTGCCTGAGAGTTTACAGTTGGCTGGGCTGAGCACCATGTTGGATGCTCCTGGTTGGGCCTCTCTATACAACTTGGAATAAAGCATCTCTAAAATACTACATCACTTGTGGACATTTCATCATTACAGCGTGCTCTTTCACAGATTTCAAATTCTCCACCCATTGTCTGTATTGTAGACGGACCAGGGCGGAGCTGGCATAGTTGCACTTCGCAGAGTTCCACAGAGTTGGGCAAAAACTCCTTGGAGCTCCGCTCCACACCTCCACCAACCCTAATAAAGATTTAAAAAAATAAAATAAATAACATTTAAAAATAATACACTTAACTTTATATGCAGTGTCTCTGGGCTGTCCTCCTCCTCGCCGTGGTCTATGCAAACCTTTACGTCATATGTATGTCGTGGTAGAACTGCTCATGCATGCACAGTCTTACCACAACGTACGTATGACGTAGGGGTTTGCAGAGACCACGGTGAGGAGGAGGACGACAGCCCGGATACACCACGAATAAAGGTAAATGTATTATTTTTAAATGGTATTTATTTTGTTTTTTAAAATGTTTATTATGGGGTCGGTGGAGGAGGGAAGCTAAAGGTGGGGCCAGGGGCTCAGAACTCCACTCACCTGCATAGACAGAGTTTTGCCTGAACTCCGCGTTCTCAGTGGAACACAGAGTAGGCAAAAATTCGACAGCGGAGCGGTGTTCTCTGCCTGCGCTTATCGTAGACCACTGTATCCCAACTCAGTCATAGTTGCAAACTCCCTCCCTTCATAGCAAGTTGCCATCTTATGCCTTCCCTTACCATTTCAACCAGTAGCTGACCTATCCAATTTATTAGGTATATAAGCCTTTTCTCACAGCTCCTTGGGACCCCCTACTCCCCCATCGCAATACCTGCTGCTGCCAGGCCCCCTCTGCATTCCTTGTATTCCACCCATCTGCCCTCCACAGTGTATTAGCTGGTGCCTAGCTGTGCATCTAGAGCACTCATGACGAAACTTGCAGCATTCCATATTACAGAAACACCTGCTGTATGCTTAGCTTGCTCCACCCCCAGGCTTCCTACCCTCGACCCACTGCTCTAAAGGCCTCTGACAGAGCCTATTAATAACTAGTATGCCACTCTATGTAAAGACTGTTGGCACAGAACAGACCTTGCTGGGCCTAATGTATGAAGCCACAAGTAATTATTCCGTTCTGCCCATTCCCTGTCTGCATCCTCAGCTAGGCATGCCCTGACGACCTCTTCATAGTGTACCCACCAAACGTTATATGTGCCTTCCTAATCACGTCCATATATTTAGTATTACATCTTTTTTATTCATCGCACAAATACCGACCCGTGCTTGTGAAGGCACCGGCCACACAATAACAATGCAAAAGTAACGCCATGGCAGGTGCAAGTGCCATACAAGATGTGTTAAACCTCTCCCCGCCGCCGTCAAGGACAGCTTCTCCATCCCCAGGATCGTCCAAAGTCTGTGTAGCCAGCCAAGTTGTATGGGGGGCTGCGGGTCTCTCCAGCGGGCCACAATGTTCTGCACAGCCGCCCCTAGTGCGATAGCAATCAGCCTCCCCCTCATGAATTTCAGGGGGTACATCAGCGCATTTGGTAAGCCAAGGAGTATGTAGGCAGGGAATCTAGGGAGCTGGGTGTCTAAGTGTGTGTCTATTAGATCTAGGATGGTGGACCAGTATTGTTGCAGCCGCTCGCAGCTCCATAGCAGGTGCTCAAGTGTTCCCAGTTCCCCGCACCCCCTCCAACAGCGATCACTTACTTGGGGGTCCCAGCGATGTATTCGCGCTGGGGTATGGTACCAATATGTGGCTACCTTAGTCAGGGTCTCTGTGAGGCCAGTGTGATAGGCTGAGTGCCGGGCCCTGTGGTATATCCCTTTCCATTCTTTGCACGTGAGTTGCCTCCCAAGGTCTTCCTCCCACCTAGCCTTCCCTGAATTGTATGTGTATATGTTGGTGAGGAGCAAGTGTTGGTATAAGTCCGAAAGTAATTTCTTCTCGGATGTGCATGTTAGGAGCCATTTCTCGTACGGCGTGAGGAAACGCTGCGCTCCTGGTCTAATGGACGGGTGCAGGACCCAGTGCCGGACCTGCAAATAAGGCAGGCGATCTGCCTCTTGTACCCCATAATCCTCCTTTACCCTCTGAAAGGAGAGGATGCCTTCAAGGTTAAACGTATGGCCCGCCTCCCTACAGGGTGTAGTCCTCCACGTTTTAAAGAGCTGTGGGTCAAGACCCGGTGTAAAGTCGGGATTCCCGAATATCGGCGTCAATGGGGAGGGAAACGAAGTGAGTTCTCTCCGGACAGCCACCTGGTCCCACACTTTCATCACCGTTCTCGTAATGTACGATGCATAGAGGTTAGGTGGCCTGTGACGCCGCAGTAGAAAGGGAACACCCTGGAGGGGTCGGCCAGCCACTGCCTGGTCCTGAAAGAGCCAATGTTTGCAGGATTCAAGCTGGTACCATTCCACCAGAGTGCGCAACTGTGCCGCGTGGAAGTATAGGGTGAGGTCTGGCAGGCCCACGCCCCCATGAGCCGGGGGGAGAGTTGCGATCTGCTGCTTAAAGCGGGGACGACGCCCGTTCCATACATAACGCGCCAGATCCGTCTGAGTTTTCTGGAGCCATCCCGTCGGTGGGCACAGAGGAAGGGTCTGGAAGACGTAGAGGACCTGCGGTAGGAGTGTCATCTTGACTGCCGCTATACGTCCTAGTCAGGAAAGCGTGAGGCGGTTCCATTTCCTTAGTGTCTCACTGAGGTGCGCACTTAGACTGGAGTAGTTGGCCTCCGCCGTGCCTCGCACTGTCTGCGCCAGTAAGACCCCTAAATACGGAACTGTGGAGTTAGACCACTGCAGGTCAAATTCGGCCTTGGCATCCACCAACACATCGGGGGGTAGGGACACATTCAACGCCACTGATTTTTCCACATTGATTTTAAAACCCGAGGCCTGGGCGAAGGAGTGCAGCTCGACGAGGAGCGCCCGCAAGGATTGCATTGGGTCCATAAGGGAGAGCAGGATGTCGTCCGCATATAAGCTAATCTTGTGCGTGTCTCCCCCAAAGGGGATGCCTCTGATGCGTTGGTGTTGTCTGACCCGTTGCGCCAGTGGCTCCATGTAGAGCGCGAACAGGAAGGGGGAGAGCGGGCAGCCCTGCCTGGTCCCTCTGCCTATCGGAAAGCGTGGCGAGGTATGACCATTGACTCGGACCGTCACGTTAGGCTGTCTGTAGCAGTTAAATATCCGATTGCGGAGAGTCTCCCCAAAGCCGAATCTCTGGAGCGTCTGTTCTAGATAGGGCCAATGCACCCGGTCGAACGCCTTCTCAGCGTCTATGGTGAGAAGCATACAACCCGGTCTTGTGCGAGATCCTGCTTCGATGAGGTGGAGGACGCGTCTGGTGTTATCGCTCGTTTGCCGCTGGGGGATGAAGCCCACCTGGTCGCATTCAACCAGCTGCTGCATATAAGGAGCCAGCCGGCTCGCAATGATACCCGTATACAGCTTAAGGTCTACGTTTAGTAGGGATATCGGCCTGTAGGAGCCGCAGCGAGTGGGGTCCCTGCCTGCTTTGGGTATCACCGAAATTGCCGCCTCCAATAGCTCCGGAGGGATAGCTCCCGCTTGATCGAAGGTGTTGAAGAGATCCCGCAGCAAAGGGGTCACCTGCTGGCAGAACTTCTTATAAAAAGCCGCGGAGTAGCCATCTGGGCCCGGGGATTTCCCCAGCTTATGGCGGGAGATCGCTGAAATGACTTCCTCCAAGCCTATGGGCCTATCGAGGAACTGTGCTTGCACCTCACTCAGAGATGGAAGGGTTGCTCCCTCCAGGTAGTCGCTGCCGAGCTGTAGGTCTAGCCTATCTGCTTCATATAGGTCTGCATAGAAAGTCCCAAACATTGCCGCGATGGCAGCGTCATCTGTGAGCGAGTCACCTTGGTTAGATTGGATGGTATGGATATGTCGCTGCTGTCGTTGTTCTCGCAGTTTGCAAGCCAACAGTTTTCCGCACCGGTCGCCACCGGCGTAGTAGGCATGTTTCAGGCGTATAGCGGCGAACTCCGCCACGTCCTGATCTAGTGCAGCCAACATCTTTCACTCTGTGCATAGCTGGTGCCAAGCCCTGGCAGCCCCAGTGCGTTGGTGTAGTTGCTCTAGTTCCGTTACGCGTTGTGTGAGTTCAGCCCTCTTCTGCGCGCGTTCCCTATTATTAGCCTCGGCTAATGAAATAAACTCGCTGCGGATGACAGCTTTAAGTGTCGCCCATTGGGTTGCTTTAGTAGTGTCGTCGTTAGCGTTGTGTGTGAGGAATTGGCTGATGGCGGCCTTAATCTTCTCCACCGAGGAGGGGTTCTGCAGCAAACCATCTCGCAAGCGCCAGTATCGTTGCGGGCTAAGTGTGTCTGGTACCAGAAAAGATGCCTCTATCGGGGAGTGATCGGACAGCGAGGCCGGGAGCATCTCAACATCTTGTGCGAGCGTCGCTAGTTGGGAGGAACACAAAAGGTAATCTAGTTTCCCTCTGAGGCGGAAGCCGGAGGCTCTTGTGCTCTCTTGCACCTTTTTGCACTGTAAAACGAGTGATTTCGCTAATTGTTTTTAGAACTCTGTAAATATTTTAACTGGAGCGTATTTAACCTCCCTGACATCCCACAGCGAGATCAATTCGCTGGGCACACCCTTTTCCTAAGCGTCGATCCATTGAGGCGCTGGGAACATTGCAAGACAACTTTGGCAGCCATCTTTGATTGGGCAGGCTCGCCGGAGAGCTCGACGCCCCTCCCGCCCTCCCAGGGTATTTAATAGAGCATTATTCGGCTCCGCGAGGTATAACTTGCTGATTCCCTCTGAGGCGGAAGCCGGAGGCTCTTGTGCTCTCTTGCACCTTTTTGCACTGTAAAACGAGTGATTTCGCTAATTGTTTTTAGAACTCTGTAAATATTTTAACTGGAGCGTTTTTAACCTCCCTGACATCCCACAGCGAGATCAATTCGCTGGGCACACCCTTTTCCTAAGCGTCGATCCATTGAGGCGCTGGGAACATTGCAAGACAACTTTGGCAGCCATCTTTGATTGGGCAGGCTCGCCGGAGAGCTCGACGCCCCTCCCGCCCTCCCAGGGTATTTAATAGAGCATTATTCGGCTCCGCGAAGTATAACTTGCTGATTCCCTCTGAGGCGGAAGCCGGAGGCTCTTGTGCTCTCTTGCACCTTTTTGCACTGTAAAACGAGTGATTTCGCTAATTGTTTTTAGAACTCTGTAAATATTTTAACTGGAGCGTTTTTAACCTCCCTGACATCCCACAGCGAGATCAATTCGCTGGGCACACCCTTTTCCTAAGCGTCGATCCATTGAGGCGCTGGGAACATTGCAAGACAACTTTGGCAGCCATCTTTGATTGGGCAGGCTCGCCGGAGAGCTCGACGCCCCTCCCGCCCTCCCAGGGTATTTAATAGAGCATTATTCGGCTCCGCGAGGTATAACTTGCTGATTCCCTCTGAGGCGGAAGCCGGAGGCTCTTGTGCTCTCTTGCACCTTTTTGCACTGTAAAACGAGTGATTTCGCTAATTGTTTTTAGAACTCTGTAAATATTTTAACTGGAGCGTTTTTAACCTCCCTGACATCCCACAGCGAGATCAATTCGCTGGGCACACCCTTTTCCTAAGCGTCGATCCATTGAGGCGCTGGGAACATTGCAAGACAACTTTGGCAGCCATCTTTGATTGGGCAGGCTCGCCGGAGAGCTCAACGCCCCTCCCACCCTCCTCCCGCCCCGCCCGAAGTATGTATAAAAATGACAGTATCACCCGTCCGCGCAGCGGGCGGGCGCAGCGGGCGCGCCGGCGGCGCGCCGGAGGCGCGCCAGAGGCAAGCCCGTCTGCGCCCGTCCGCGCCGGGACCGGGCCGAGGGCTACGACCCCTGGCCCGATTCTGACAGGTGCAAGCTTGGTCTACACTAAGGAGACTCTCCTTAACCTTAGAACTCTAAGGAACCATGATTGTGCCATATTTAACTTATGCAAAATGCAGACAGAAACCCAACTTTGCTGTCCTCACTGTCCTTTTACAACCCTGCCGCAAGGGGTCAAGAATCCCTTAAAACGAATAGCAACGTCTACTAAAGCATCCTTAGCCCTTATTAATGCACGGTCCCTATGCAAACATAGCCAAGAAATTGCAGACTTAATCACAGATTCTAAGCTAGATATACTCTTCATCACGGAGACATGGACAGATGAATCATCTGGCCCGGATATGGTATCCGCCACTCCTATAGGCTATAAAGCACATAGACAAGATAGATCACAACAGAATGAGCGGAGGGATCGCCATTATAGCTAGAGAAAACATGGAGGTATCAGCGACTCAAATACAAGACTCATAGAGCCTATCAATAGTGTCTGCCCCGCCACGAGAAAGCGATGGACCAGTAGCATACCCTTCACCTCCGCCTCCTTCTGCAACACCCGACCTCGGAAGGATTTTACCACCAGAATTGCCACCCCGGCCACTTTCTTGGATGCGGACGAGAAAAGCTGCTCTGGAAAGGAGCGGGACCGAAGCCTATGGTGGTCCTTGGACAGCAGATGTATCTCTTGCAGAAGGCATATGTCAGCTTGTGAGTGTTCTAGGAAGGAGAGGATCGCCCTGCGCTTGTTGGGGCTGTTAAGCCCGCTCACGTTTAGGGAAAGTACAGTCAGCGGACGCGTCATCCTATGCGTGGAACAGGGGCAGGCGCATGTTTAGAGCGGGCTGGAGGCGTAAAAGGGGAAAAAAAACGATGCTTCTCAGCGACTGTGGACAAGGAGGCCCCTCCCCCCCCACCCCCTTCCCCCACCCCGAAAGACTGTCCCACCCGAACCCCAACTGGAAATCCCATCAACTCCCCCCCAACCCTCCCCCCTCCCACCCTTCCCCCTCCCCCCGTCAATACCCCAACTTGAAACCCCAAAGAACAAACCATAGTCTCGGCCCTGTTTGGCAGTTCAGGTCCGCAGAAGTGTCTCAGTGGGAAACGTGGCAGTGGTGGCTCCTTTTCGGCTCCCCAACCCCTTCCCCCCCATTATTAAAGCAAAGTGTGGTGGTCAACCCCCCATTGTGCTATTCATGGAGCTACAGTGGTATCACGCACTACTTCTTGGACAGCCGCCGCTTGTTCCTGGGCGATCGTCGCAGAGTCCGGTCTCGGGCGCGTCCCACGCCTGCGTCTTCGTCTGACCCTCTGCCAGCCATCTTGGCTACGCTGCGTCAGTCTGTCTTGCGACCCATGAGGCGAGGCATCCTCCATGTCCGTAGGGTCTGGCAGGTCAATATTTAGGAGGGTACAGGTTTCGCTGAGGGAGCGAAGTTGATGCAGTTTCCCCTGCCATTTGAAAATGATCCGGAACGGATGGCCCCATGAATACGGCACCTCCTTCTTGCGCAGGAAGGTTGTTACTGCTTTGAATTCGCGCCTCTTTTGCAGCGTGATGGCCAACAGGTCCTGAAACAGAGCGATGGCAAACCCTCTAAATTGTAGAGGCTGTTTCCGCCGGGCATCCTGGAGGATCCGTTCTTTCACGGGAAAATCAGGGAGGTAGGCCAGAATATCCGGCGGTGGGACCGGTCCGCGCCTCGGCAGGCCCACTCTGTGTGCACAGTCTATGCGTATGGTGAAGTTCTCGGATTCCCCCAGTACCTCCCGGAAAAGATCCTGTAAGTGTCCTGTGACGCTATTCCCCTCAGCACCCTGTGGTACATTTCTGACCCGTATATTATTTCTCTGAGAGCGGTTCTCCAGGTCCTCTGCGTGTGCCTGTAAGTCCACCTGCTACTCCTGGAGACGGAGGACTTCCTGTTGTAAGTGCACCAGTTCTTCGCTGCGGGCATGACCAGCATCCTCCACCACGGCCACTCTCTCCCCCAGACCGTCTATGTCTCCCGTTTTTCCCCCGCGATGTCCTGTTTGAGAGCCTGAAAATCATCTCTGAGGGTGTTGAAAAGCGATTCTAAGAAGGTGCGGGTGATGGGCGCTTCTTGCACCTCCTGGTGTTGCACATCGGGGTTCGCCGGAGTAGGGGGGTGTCTGAGCCTTCCCTCCCTTGGATGTAGGCTTGTGGAGCATGTCTGTGATGGTGCGATTAGCTCTACGGCCTGCGTTGGCCATGCTGCTTTCAAGCGTGGGGCCTGTTATAACTCCGGGTTCCTCCCCTGGGCCCCAGATGGTCGTCGTTTCCATCTGCCAGTGAGGTCTTCAAGCCCACCGGCAGCACCACCTTTGTCTCTGGGCAAGCCCGGAGCCCCTTCCTCTCCAGTTCCGGCCCGCAGCGTCTGCTATCACCTGTCTCTGCCTGTCTCAGCCTCCCAGGCCCGGCTTCGACTAGTGCCCCTCTCTCCTCCCGCCGGGGGCCCGATAACCTTGCCCCCCGAGATGTTGAGCCCCACTCCTCACATCTGTTGCGGGTTCCCTTGGGTTCCCCTGGCACTCCTCACCAGCACACTTCCCCAGTAGCGCTGGATCCTCTGCGATAGCGCTGTGGCTCGGTCCCACTCCGCCAAGTCTTGCGTGGGCAACTGGGTGGCACGCAGTCAGTGGGCCTTTGTGCCATGTACCACCATTAACGGAGCCCTCTCTGATGCTCCCGGAGGTGTCTTGGTCTCGCTGTCCCGTCTGGCCAGCTGCTATTGTGGGCCCAGGCGCCAGGCCACTCACTGTCTCGCAGACCTGGGCCCCTCAGCAGTTGTGCCCAGTTCCGGGGCCTCCTGCCTTTAGGCCCGCTTCTCGCTTGCTAGACTCCTGGTTGCCTTCTCACCTGCCCGCGGCGGTCCGGTTGGGCGCCGACGCCTTCCCCTGCCTCTTCGGCCTCACAGCCGGTCGCCCAAGCCCAAAGCCGGGGCCTCGATTTCGGCGTCTCGCCACTCGGCCGCCTCCCTGTACCTCCACCGTATGGTCCTGGCCCACCGGCCCAGATCCCGTGACGGGGAGCCGGTCGCTCACCAACGGGGCTCCCCGCTACCGTGTCTCAGCTCCGGACCAGCCGCCACCGGCTATTAACGCTGCTCCTCCACTCGAGGCGCGTGGATGCACCCCCGGCTGCGGCCTAGTCCCGGCCTTATCGTGGCGTGGGCCCCGGACTCTGTTCTGTCGACCGCCCTGCCCCCCGTGCTGGTGCTCCCTCACCGCCGGGTCTCTCACGCCCCTGCCGGGGGGCCGTCAGGCCGAGCGCTGCTTCCGTGTGCTCCTGCGCGGCCTCGCTGCCGTCCGCCTTGGCCCAAAGCCGGGGCCTCAATTTGAACGGCCCGCCGGCCGGGTGTTGGATGGTCGCCGCCTCTTGCCACCCACGTCGCCTCAGGGTACCGCGCGGTGCAGGCTGATGTCGGAGCCCGCCCGCCTCTCGTGGGGCCCGCGCCTGACGCGCCCGGGCCCACCGCCGGCAGCTCCGCCTCTTCCTGCAGGGCCGCTCTGTCTCCGGAGCCCGCCTCGCCTGCGTCTGTCTCCCGGTCCGAGCCGGGTCACAGGCCACTCAGTCTGTTCCCGCACTTCTGGTCCGGGAGGACGGTCCCGCCGCAGGTGACCACTGGCCCACGTCTCTGGGGAGTAAAATCGCCTGAATTAGGGGGTCACAACCGCTATGTTGAGGCTTTTATGGGTCTGGGGCCGGGGAGCTGAGGGAAACCACGTCCGTTCAGCTCGCCATCTTGGCCACGCCACACGTCCATATATTTAAACAAAGCAGCACATCTATCTGGGACCTTATTGCAGTAAACACTGGCATACATCAAGAATGCTGCAGTCCAATCTTCAAATGCCACTGGTACTTTGAGCCTCTTTGCCAGCTCATATTCCTCCTCCTTCCATCCCTCTTTTGCCCTGACTATCCTATCTAAAAGCTTGAGCACTTCCATGTACACACCCTTCCATATTCATTCTTTTGAGGACGCCATCAGATATGCCCCCACCGGCTTCTTTATTTCAGTATACAGCAACTTCTTAACATTATTCTCTTAGCTGTCCTCCTTAGTCTTCTCCTTATCTTCTCACCCGTCATTGTCTTTTGCCATCTCCTTGTCCCCTGAGTCATCCTTTATCACTCCCTTATGCTCTGCACTCTCCCTTTCCACGTTCCCAGTTGTACCTTTCTCTTTTTTACCCGCCACGTCCTCTGTGCCCACTCCGGTGTCAGTCAGATATGTCCCTTTTTGCAGCCTTAACCACACTCTCACTGATGATTCCCGGTTTCCTGTCTCCACCCCTTTGGACACAGTTCACCCACACTCCTTGACCTGCTTACCTGGCTTCAAGACCAGTGGACGCCCTAAAGCATGCCACCCTGCCAGCCTATGGTCATCCCAAGTCTTTCATTCTCCACTTACGCTGCCTTCTCCATTCCTCTTTCCTGCAAAAACTAAGAGAAGCCTGTTTATGTTCCCCCTCCTCTTCCCCAGCTTTCTGCTGCAAATTTCAGCAGCTCTCTCCAATCCACATGCATTCCGTCCAAGTCCTGTTCAACCAACTCTCTTTCCTCCACCTCCTCTTCATCATAATCCAAGACTAACTCATCCAACATCTCCCCATTTGTTTTCTTGAAACCACTTGTACCTGGCATTTCACTATCGAAGACACACTGATCTAATAGAGGTTGTGCTGAATCCTGCCGTGTAGCCCTGGAAGGCTGCACAGGACCTACCCAGTGCGGATACTGAGAAGGCCCACCAGACCTTGCCCAGGCCAATGCACTGCTGTTCACCGCGGTTTTCCGGTTGCCAGCGCGGGACCTACCCATCACTTCTTTTCGGGGTAAGAGAGCCACGCTACACTCTCCCAAGACCCTCTCAAGTCTAAACCTGAAACTCTAATGATAATATCTGGTGTGCTGAATGTAGCTCTGTCCTGTGTCCTACCCTTCACCGCCTCTGTTATCCACACTCGCTTACCTCTAGCTCCAGATCCTCCCTTCCCTCTAAGTCCCAACTCCCACTTCATGCTGCCCACCCCCCAGACCCTGTTGCTTTCCACCCATGGTACCTCAAATCTTACTGGCCTAATCCACAAATCCCGGCAATCCTTGGCTGAAATCTCCCCTAGATGTTGAGGTTGCTCCCTTTCCCGCTCTCTTGCTAGAGTCAACCAAAGGCTTCTCCCATGTTCTCTTTTAGCTGAATGGCTCTTCCCATCTACCAGTATCTCCTTAATCCCATCCCTCACCTGCTATGCCTCTTCCTCACTCCATTCCAGTCTGGCCCTGGCCATTGCTGTCACCGAACCCTCCTCCGAGGGCCTGCCGGCCAGCTCCTCCACAATCCTTCCCCTATGCCAATTCATGCACCCACAAACCAATCCTGCAAGCTTTCTCCAGATGGTGCACTCCTCCTCTCTCCCTTCTCACTGTTCTCTTGCTGCCGAACAACTTGATCAAAAGAGGTATATATGCACCTTTCCTTGCATGCTCCAAGATCTTGTTCATGAGCTCCGCCGTCTCGTCCTATTTCCCTCTTAAGTCTGTGGGACTGTAACTAGGAATGCTACACACCCACTGCCCCTCATTTCTAATGTTTGCTACGGCCGCCTCCCATGGCAAGCCCGGCGCGCTTCCTCGCACCCTAACACCATTGCACACTACTGCCCCCAGGCGAGCCAACACCAACTGTCCTCGTTGAGGGCTGCTTTCCCACACAGCTGCCCAATCGCACTTGACTCACACCCGCACTCACCTTCTCATAGAAGTTTTGCACATCGTGGTGTGCAGGCAGGCACTGATGTTGGCACTCATTCAGAGCCCTGTGCACCGGTCTTAACTTGCCTCCACTTTTAGGACCTTCCCCTGCGCATGACAACAAATCCTCACAATCCGCCTTCCTCATCAGGTGGATCACCTCGAGCATGTGTGAGTTCTCGATATTCACCAATGTTAAAACATAATCTGCCTGGTTGAACGCCTGACAAAAGCCAAAATTCTGACCTATGCTTAGCTACCATCCACCGTGTCACCTTACCACAAAAAGGTGTCCAGTAGCCCATTCCCCTCTAAATGAATAACTTTGCCCCACCCCTGCCTACCAATATAGCCCAAAAGAAGCTGCAGTCGTCTGGACTGTACCATCACTCAAAACGCCAGGGACACAGCCCCTGGTTTACTGCACCCCAAGGGCCTATTGTGAAACTTTGAAGTGTCAATACTTATGAGAATAGCCAAGACTATCATACTGCCTGTTGACAGTGCTGCCCATACTCTACCAGCCCTATAAGGAATCTTCCTGGGAAGAGACTACCTTTTTGACCCCTCCTGGTTCTTCTCTTTACAGCTCCAGGGAACCCCCTGCTTTTAAATGCCATGGGCTTTTGAGTAATTCTCCCAGTTTCCATAAGGACTGTTTGTCTTTGACCATCAGCTCACAGTACATAAGCTCATGTCCCATAAAGTAAGGTTTTGGCTTGAATAGCACATTGTACTTCTGAATATCAACCCACAGAATATTTTGAAAAAAGGTTATTGTGGATATAATATTGAACGGTAAGTGTATATAGGAAAGTGATTTTCTGTTCCTACCTACACATCTACGTACCTTGAAGATATGTGTACAGCATAGGTACATATATGTGGAGTTAGGTATAGAAAATCTAGACTTAATTACATGTCAATATTTTTTGATATTCGGTCTTTGATATTGTATCCCATCGATATTCTTGGGTTGATCTTCAGGGTGGACACCGGAATAACATTATTCCCTGATAAGCATCTAGTGTAATTACTCCTGAAAACCTCAGAGTGGTAAAATTCCAGGAGATGCACTCAGAATTAAGATCTTATTAAATTAGATCATATGTTTCTAGTGCCTTGAGTCCTTGCTAGAGCTTGATAGCATCAAAGCTGCTGCTTCATACTTCTGTCCATTAAGTCGAGAATCCCTACATATAGGTTTCGGCCATGAACTGCTTTCTAAATTCAATGAACATGAAAGATGCCTCCTAGAAGTAACCCTCCAGGCTAGCAGGGCCACCAGCAATTAGTGACTAGCAGTCGTAATACTTGGCCGTGCATATTGGTGCAGGGAGAAATGTGTGACTGCTCCAGATTACAATATGTATCATCTATTGCCATCTCGCTATGGGTTCTTAAATTAACCCACTTTTACAGGGGTGGAAACATAATGGAGAGCGCCCACTGATTTCAGGTGAACTCCAGACACACATTATCATGGATGATGCAAACATTCCATCCATCCCCTTGTTGTTTTTGCATCTGATGCCCTAAGTGCACCAGGTATGCCTAGACGTAGGTTCTAGGCTCACTATATCTTGCTGAAGGGTCCTAATAAAGTTGCTTGTGTTGCGGTTGAGGCAGGAACTTGCCTGGCAGTTTGTGCTGGACTGTTAACATGAGAAGCAGGGTCAAGACTCCTTTGCATATTGCTGGGTCCAAACTGAGGTGGCATGGTAGACCAAAATCGATGGATTGGGCTGCGACCCGAGCAATTGTCAGTGGCTGAGATTAATTCAAGCATTCCATCAATCACCTTGAGAAGCAGGGTCAAGGAGTCGGTAATCCTGGATTAGTGCAACATATTTCTTTATTTTTTCAAATCGTGGGGAGTAATAGTAGGGATGTAGTCCCATGGAGTGGCTGGCATGTAAAATGTTTCTGTATTTTTAAAAGTATCTTAGTTCAACTATAGAATTGGAGATGCGTCTCGGGACGGGTCCGTGGCGAGCTATGCTGACAGCGAAGTCCCACAAATCTCTTAGCGGGTCCGATGAAGTCAAAGCGCTGTATGTGGTGGGGCTGGGAAATCGGTGGTCCCGCTATAGTCAACATTCAACACTTCAGCCGCTCCACAAGAGTTCATCCTTACTGTTACTTCCCACGATTTGAAAAAATAAAGAAACATGTTGTACAAAGTCATGATTACAGACTTCTTGAATGCATTGGTACTACAAAACAACAGAATATACACTGATTCAGCTCTGTCCTTCAATTCTTCTTGGCAGTTCGAGCTGGGCTGCTCCCATGAGGAGAATGGTGAAGGCTAATTTGTATATGGCTGTGTCAAAACTGAGGTGGCATTGAAACCACCAACCTGTCTCGAACCCACCTGTCTGTCTAGGCATTGAAACCATCAGCCTGTCTCAAAACCACCTGTCTGTCTCAGCATTGAAACCACCAGCCAGTCTGGCATTGAAACTACCAGCATGTCTCAGCATTGAAACCACCAGCATGTCTCAGCATTGAAACCACCAGCATGTCTCAGCATTGAAACCACCAGCCTGCTTCAGCATTGAAACCACCTGCCTGTCTCAAAACCACCTGTCTGTCTCAGCATTGCAACCACCAGCCGGTCGCAGGATAGAAACAACCAGCCGGTCTCAGCATTGAAACCACCAACCTGTCTCAGCATTGAAATCACCAGCCTGTCGCAGCTTTGAAATCACCAGCATGTCTCCGCATTGAAACCACCAGCTTGTCTCAGGATTGAAACCACCAGCCTGCTTCAGCATTGAAACCACCAGCCTGCTTCAGCATTGAAACCACCAGCCTGCTTCAGCTTGAACCAACCAGCCTGCCTCAGCATTGAAACCACCAGCCTGTCTCAGCATTGAAAACACCAGCCTGCTTTAGCATTGAGACCACCAGCCTGCTTCAGCATTGAAACCACCAGCCTGCCTTAGCATTGAAACCACCAGCCTGCCTTAGCATTGAAACCACCAGCCTGCTTCAGCATGAACCTACCAGCCTGCCTCCGCATTAAAACCACCAGCCTGTCTCAGCATTGAAACCACCAGCCTGCCTCAGCATTGAAACCATCAGCCGGTCTCCGCGTTGAATCCACCAGCCTGCTTTAGCATTGAAAACCACCAGCCTGCTTAAGCATTGAAACCACCAGCCTCCCTCAGCATTGAAACCACCAGCCTGCTTCAGCATTGAGACCACCGGCCTGCCTCAGCATTGAAACCACCAGCCTGCTTCAGCATTGAGACCACCGGCCTGCCTCAGCATTGAAACCACCAGCCTGCCTCAGCATTGAAACCACCAGCCTGCTTCAGCATTGAGACCACCGGCCTGCCTCAGCATTGAAACCACCAGCCTGCTTTAGCATTGAAAACCACCAGCCTGCTTCAGCATTGAAACTACCAGCCTGCTTCAGCATTGAAACTACCAGCCTGCCTCAGCATTGAAACCACCAGCCTGCCTCAGCATTGAAACCACCAGCCAGCCTCAGCATTGAAACCACCAGCCTGCTTCAACATTGAGACCACCAGCCTGCCTCAGCATTGAAACCACCAGCCTGCTTTAGCATTGAAAACCACCAGCCTGCTTCAGCATTGAAACCACCAGCCTGCTTCAGCATGAACCTACCAACCTGCCTCCGCATTGAAACCGCCAGCCGGTCTCGGCATTTAAATCACCAGCCGGTCTCTGCATTGAAGTCACCAGCCGGTCTCGGCATTGAAGCCACCAGCCGGTCTCGGCATTGAAACCACCAGCGGTCTCAGCATTGAAATCACCAGCTTGTCTCAGCATTGAAACCACCAGCATGTTTCCGCATTGAAACCACCAGCCGGTCTCGGCATTGAAACCACCAGCATGTGTCATAATTAAAACCGCCAGCTTGTCTCCGGATTGAAACTGCTGGCTTGTCTCGAAACCACCAGCCTGCTTCAGCATTGAAACCACCAGCCTGCTTCAGCTTGAACCTACCAGCCTGCCTCCGCATTGAAACCACCAGCCTGTCTCAGCATTGAAACCACCAGCCTGTCTCAGCATTGAATCCACCAGTCTGCCTCAGCATTGAAACCACCAGCCTGCCTCAGCATTGAAACCCCCAGCCTGCTTCAGCATTGAGACCACCAGCCTGCTTCAGCATTGAAACCACCAGTCTGCTTCAGCATTGAAACCACCAGCCTGCTTCAACATTGAAACCACCAGCCTGCTTCAGCATTGAAACCACCAACCTGCTTCAGCATGAACCTACCAACCTGCCTCAGTATTGAAACCACCAGCATGTCTCGGCATTGAAGCCACCAGCCGGTCTCGGCATTGAAGCCACCAGCCGGTCTCAGCATTGAAGCCACCAGCCGGTCTCGGCATTGAAGCCACCAGCCGGTCTCGGCATTGAAGCCACCAGCCGGTCTCTGCATTGAAGCCACCAGCCGGTCTCGGCATTGAAGCCACCAGCCGGTCTCGGCATTGAAGCCACCAGCCGGTCTCGACATTGAAGCCACCAGCCGGTCTCGGCATTGAAGCCCCCAGCCGGTCTCGGCATTGAAGCCCCCAGCCGGTCTCGGCATTGAAGCCCCCAGCCGGTCTCGGCATTGAAGCCCCCAGCCGGTCTCGGCATTGAAGCCCCCAGCCGGTCTCGGCATTGAAGCCCCCAGCCGGTCTCGGCATTGAAGCCACCAGGCGGTCTCGGCATTGAAGCCACCTGCCGGTCTCCGCATTGAATCCACCAGTCAGTCTCGGTGTTGAAACCACCAGCATGTCTCCGCATTGTATCCACCAGCCAGACTCAGCATTGAATCCACCAGCCGGTCTCAGCATTGAATCCACCAGCCGGTCTCAGCGTTGAAACCACCAGCGTGCCTCAGCATTGAAACCACCAGCATGTCTCAGCATTGAGTCCACAAGCCGGTATCAGCGTTGAAACCACCAGCCGGTATCAGCGTTGAAACCACCAGCCGGTATCAGCATTGAAACCACCAGCCGGCCTCAGCATTGAAACCACCGGCCCGCCTCAGCATTGAAACCACTAGCATGTCTCCGCATTGAAACCACCGGCCTGTATCAGCACTGAAACTACCAGCCTGTCTCCGCATTGAAACCAACAGCTTGTCTCAGTATTGAAACCACCAGCCTGCCTCAGCATTGAAACCACCAGCCTGCCTCAGCATTGAAACCACCAGCCTGCTTCAGCATTGAAACCACCAGCCTGCTTCAGCTTGAACCTACCAGCCTGCCTCAGCATTGAAACCACCAGCATGTCTCAGCAGTGAAACCACCAGCCTGCTTCAGCTTGAACCTACCAGCCTGCCTCAGCATTGAAACCACCAGCCTGTCTCAGCATTGAAACCACCAGCCTGTCTCAGCATTGAATCCACCAGCCTGCCTCGGCATTGAGACCACCAGCCTGCCTCAGCATTGAAACCACCAGCCTGCCTCAGCATTGAAACCACCAGCCTGCTTCAGGATGAACCTACCAACCTGCCTCAGTATTGAAACCACCAGCATGTCTCGGCATTGAAGCCACCAGCTGGTCTCGGCATTGAAGCCACCAGCCGGTCTCGGCATTGAAGCCACCAGCCGGTCTCGGCATTGAAGCCACCAGCCAGTCTCGGCATTGAAGCCACCAGCCTGCTTCAGCATTGAGACCACCAGCCTGCCTCAGCATTGAAACCACCAACCTGCTTCAGCATGAACCTACCAACCTGCCTCAGCATTGAAACCACCAGCCTGCTTCAGCATTGAGACCACCAGCCTGCTTCAGCATTGAGACCACCAGCCTGCCTCAGCATTGAAACCACCAACCTGCTTCAGCATGAACCTACCAACCTGCCTCAGTATTGAAACCACCAGCATGTCTCGGCATTGAAGCCACCAGCCGGTCTCGGCATTGAAGCCACCAGCCGGTCTCGGCATTGAAGCCACCAGCCGGTCTCGGCATTGAAGCCACCAGCCGGTCTCGGCATTGAAGCCACCAGCCGGTCTCGGCATTGAAGCCACCAGCCGGTCTCGGCATTGAAGCCACCAGCCGGTCTCGGCATTGAAGCCACCAGCCGGTCTCGGCATTGAAGCCACCAGCCGGTCTCGGCATTCAGGCCACCAGCCGGTCTCGGCATTGAAGCCACCAGCCGGTCTCGGCATTGAAGCCACCAGCCGGTCTCGGCATTGAAGCCACCAGCCGGTCTCGGCATTGAAGCCACCAGCCGGTCTCGGCATTGAAGCCACCAGCCGGTCTCGGCATTGAAGCCACCAGCCGGTCTCGGCATTGAAGCCACCAGCCGGTCTCGGCATTGAAGCCACCAGCCGGTCTCCGCATTAAATCCACCAGTCGGTCTCAGTGTTAAAACCACCAGCATGTCTCTGCATTGTATCCACCAGCGTGCCTCAGCATTGAAACCACCAGCATGTCTCAGCATTGTCCCACCAGCTTGTCTCAGCAATGAAACCACCAGCTTGTCTCAGCATTTAAACCACTAGCCGGTCTCCGCATTGAAACCAGCAGCATGTATCCGCATTGAATCCAGCAGCATGTCGCCTCATTGAAACCAGCAGCATGTCGCAGCACTGAAACCATCAGCTTGTCTCAGAACTGAAACTACCAGCCTGCCTCAGCATTGAAACCACCAGCCTGCTTCAGCATTGAAACCACCAGCCTGCTTCAGCATTGAAACCACCAGCCTGCTTCAGCATTGAAACCACTAGCCTGCCTCAGTATTGAAACCACCAGCATGTCTCCGCATTGAAACCACCAGCATGTCTCCGCATTGAAACCACCAGCTGGTCTCGGCAATGAAGCCACCAGCCGGTCTCGGCATTGAAGCCACCAGCCGGTCTCCGCATTGAATCCACCAGCCGGTCTCAGTGTTGAAACCACCAGCATGTCTCCACATTGTATCCACCAGCCTGCCTCAGCATTGAAACCACCAGCCTGCTTCAGCATTGAAACCACCAGCCTGCTTCAGCATTGAAACCACCAGCATGTCTCCGCATTGTATCCACCAGCCTGCCTCAGCATTGAAACCACCAGCCTGCTTCAGCATTGAAACCACCAGCCTGCTTCAGCATTGAAACCACCAGCCTGCCTCAGTATTGAAACCACCAGCATGTCTCTGCATTGAAACCACCAGCATGTCTCCGCATTGAAACCACAAGCTGGTCTCGGCATTGAAGCCACCAGCCGGTCTCGGCATTGAAGCCACCAGCCGGTCTCGGCATTGAAGCCACCAGCCGGTCTCGGCATTGAAGCCACCAGCCGGTCTCGGCATTGAAGCCACCAGCCGGTCTCAGCATTGAATTCACCAGTGGGTCTCAGTGTTGAAACCACCAGCATGTCTCCGCATTGTATCCACCAGCCTGCCTCAGCATTGAAACCACCGGCCGGCCTCAGCATTGAAACCACCGGCCCGCCTCAGCATTGAAACCACCAGCATGTCTCCGCATTGAAACCACCAGCCTGTCTCAGCACTGAAACTACCAGCCTGTCTCAGCACTGAAACTACCAGCTTGTCTCAGCATTGAAACCACCAGCTTGTCTCGGCATTGAAACGACCAGCTTGCCTCAGCATTGAATCCAGCAGCTTGTCTCCTCATTGAAATCAGCAGCATGTCTCAGCATTGAAACCTGCAGCATGTCTCAGCATTGAAACCAGCATGTGTCTGCATTGAAGCCAGTCTGTCTCAGCATTGAAACCTGTCAGACTTGTTGCTCTAGATCAATGATGCTCAAAGTATGGCCCTGGGGCAGCTGCTGTTAAGTTGCTGAGCACTTCGATTCAGAAAAAATGTTAAACGGGCAAGCATTTGTTAGCCTGCAAATGTTTGCCCATTTATTTTACAGTTTTTTAGACCTCCTTATACAATCCCTGACCCACCCAGACTCCCTACGGCCACCCTGCTGGCATCAGTGCGGCCCAGGGTCACACCACAGACCGTACTTTGTGGCTCCTGTAGATACACAGACTTGGCACTGCACCCATCGGACTCTGTACTGGGACCAGTCTAGCTGCATTGAACCTGATGTGACTTGGCAGTAAAACCTGCCGGACTCAAGAGTGAACCCAGTCAAACTCTGCAGTGCACCCAACCAGACTTTGAAGCAAAACCATCATATGATAGAAAATATCCTGCATCAGTGCCGCAGTTAATTGACCCAGAAACTTCAGTGAAACCAACTAGACTCTACCCGGAGCCCTGTCAGGCTCTTCTGCAAATAAACTGGCTGGACAGTGAACCAAGTGCATCCTTTTTGCTTTGGAAGTGGTTGGATTCAGACCTAGGATGGGATACAGTCAGACTTGGCAGTGAAATGAACAAGCATTTGCAATGCAATACGTCTCGCCCTTGGGACCTTATATGTATTTAGCTATGCAGCACATTAGCCTGGGTGCTGAAACATCTCCTGTCCTTTAACATGGAGGGAAAGTAAGCACCAAACTGCGTGACACACCAGGTATGGGAACACATGGAGAGAAAATTGTCTTTCAGCTGGAAATGATATAGTCTGAAGCTCTGTTTTTAATACAAAAGCAGGGCCTTCAGTGTTCATGTCACTGAAAATACAAGATTTGAAAAAAAATGTATTGTCTACGGGTGCTCGTGAAAGACTATTTCTATAGACTGGAATCTAGAGAATGCTAAAGTGATTCTGGTATTTTACTGACATCTGCTGGTCGTTTTTTATCAAGACAGTTAACCACATCAGTGCTAATGATGAGCTCAGCTCATCCTGAGGCACAGTGGCGCTGAGCTCATAACCGCCGCAGAACGCCCACGCGGGGATAATTCCCCTGCTGTGCTGGGCGTTCCAATAAACCGGTGTGGTCAGGATGAGCTCAGTTCGTCATGAGCCCAGCGCCACCCTGCAGCAAGACAAGCTGAGCTCGTCCCAAGCACCGCGGCGCCGCCCCCCTCCTCCCCGCACCGCCGCGCGCGCCCCCTCCTCCCCGTGCCGCCGCGCCGCCCCCTCCTCCCCGCGCCGCGGGGGAATTAACCCCGCGGCAAAGGGGTTAAATAGAGTAAGTTGAACAGAAAAAAGTTCCTAAGCAGAAGCAGATAGGTCATAGGGCTGGTCTCGAATGCTCGACCTAATAAAATGCTTCAGTGAAGTCTGTAACACTCTGCAGTAATCCTCCTCCCCTGTCTAAGCGCCTTGAGACCCTCTGGGTAGGTAGTGCGCTATACAAATTCTCTGACTTGACTTGACTTGCAGGGAATCACGTGCGACCAGGCAGTGAAACCAACCGACTCAGCAGTACAACTAATCTGACCCCAACACGAGTCCAATCTGACTCACTAGTGACTCATTTGTGGTCTAAAAGTGAAGTGTTTGTTCGCAGAACAGTGAACATCATGCTTCCTGGGCATTGGTATTAGAACTCGCACACAACGCCTTGAAGCTCCAGCCAGCTCTTGTACGCTACACACATGCAGTTTCCTTTCACCTGAAACTTTGCTCTCTTCTGTTTCTGGGTCACGAGAACCCCCAGGTGGAAGTCCTGACTCTTATAGAATCTCCATGCATAATTCTGCTCATTATCCGCAGGGAGCATATGATGCAGGGCTTCGGAAGATGACAACCTGCGGCAGTGCATGACAGATGAGTTCCCCTCCCAGGCAGAGGCAATTGGATCTGCTGTCAGGCCCCATTCTGAGTGTGGGAGTGATTAACAGAGTTAACCTAGCTCGGATACCGACCTGTCAGAGATAATTGTGTTTCGAAACCTTGAGGAAATTACCTGGGAATTAAGATATGCAAGCAAAAACTAAAACAAGCATTGGAAGAACCAATAGATCTAGCATTAGCTGCCAACGTTTGGTTATGCCAATACACATTTGGTTGTTTATTACAAAACATGATTGCTCGAGATACTGTTTGGCCCTTGTCAATCTAAATAAAAACCATTCTAGAAGTAAAATTATTATTTTGGTTTACAAGTAGGTATATTATGCATATGATTTTAGTAGAATCAAAAAGTTATGACTAACACCAGACATTACAACAACAAAAAAAGCAACTCTAAGTTCTGGACAAAGTTGCTGTTTTGTGTCTTCTATGGCTGCAAAATATTCTATATGCTCATTTTTACTTCCAAAATGAACAAGAAATGCCAATCTTCTGATATGTAGAAATATGATATACAGATTTGAATCTTCTATTTCACTTGTTAGGCAGAAATGATAGGTGCCAGCTATGTACAATGTATAGTTTCTTTGTGCCAACTTGGCTTTGAAAAGTTTCTACTGTACATTTTACTGTCCAATTGCTATGTTTTATTCTGCAGTTTCCAATGCACATTCTTCTCTCCACGCTAATAAGCGATCTGTATATAATATAAACATTTGTTTTATTTAATTTGAATGTTTATTTTCTTTTGTGTATACTTTATGCATAATGTCCATGTTTATGTGCTGCAAATTGTAAATCTGATCATATGACATGATATAGCCTTAGAGCCTGAGGTAGTGGGCTCTAAGTCCTACTCCCGCATTCGGCGTGGGCCTTTAACAAGGGAGTGGGCCTTTAATGGCGAGGGAGCCCTCTAACGGGGGCTCCAAGGCTTTTAGAACATTCTGTTCCTAGAGGGCTGAATGTTCCAATTAACGTTATGCACTTTGAAGTAGATGTCCCAGAGCATGAAAGCCTTTCTATTGAATTCAGTTACATACCTGGCTCACCTGACAAGTCTGGATGTAAAGCTTCTATAGAGAACAGGCATATTGGGAAATCTCCAGTTCTAGTGATAGACCAGTGTGCTGCTGTGGTGCCCTGTTCTCCGCTCCGTCACACACATCCAGCCGCTGTCTTTATGACTGGGCCTAAAGCAGAATGAATTGACAACAATGGAAAGCTCTGGGCAGTTCTTCCATGTTTGCATTACCTTGTCTGTTGCCCGAGTAACGCCACTTCTTATGTTTTCCCTCCAGTGCTGTACCTTGAGGGATCTGCCCTGGTGTTTGAAGACATCTTTAAATTGGTTGGTTTCTACTGTGTGAGCAGGTAAGTGTGACTCGACCCTCTGTGGTTGTCATTTGTTTACATTACTGTACAAAAGACAACATTGCCAATTATCCAACACGCACCTTGTGTAGAGATTGGTGCACTCTGGGTGCCAAGATTCTGCAGTTGAGAGGAGATGAGATCCGAGGGAAGGTGACAGTAGGGGCGGTTGTCGAATAAGTATTCAAACTCCCCTTCACTACTCAGTAGTCTGCAGGCTAGGGAGCTACTACCATAGCAGGTGGGCTGCTACGATCTAACCATGCCCCCAAGGCTCTATTCTAGTCACAGGCGCCTATCGGCCTGGATGGAGTTTTCGGAGTTCTCCTTTGTGGAACTCCGCAAAGTGACCCAAAAACTCAGCCGCACTATGTGGAGTTCTGCGAGCACATGGAGTGCGTTATGTCACTCCTTTTGTTCTGATTTTTAACGCCGGGTGTTTGTCCCGCGCTGGAGAATCAGAGTAAACGGCACCATGTGCAGCGGAAGAGGCCCCTGATTCTTTCTGCTGCTCAAGTAGATGTTCTACTCTAGCAGCAGCTTCCCCAACACAAATGGATGGTTATAGGAAATATGGAATCAGCACCCATCAAAAAAATGTTTTTTAAGACAGTCTCTGATAACTTCAATGTCCATGAGAAGCTAAATCTTGAAATAAGTAGGTCCGGACTGATGCAAAGTTTCTTATTCAAATCTTTATTGTGGTAATCCAAGACTGGAAAAAATCCAAGAACACGTGTGGATTTCCCTTCTTAGCCGACGTGTTTCGTCTCTAAATTGAGACTTCTTCAGGGCTAAGGATAAAACATACATTGATTACACACTTATAAACATACACTCACATATTTTTAAAATCAAACAGATCTAAGCCGGTGTTAACCATCTGAGTCTATCCGAATTGGCTAGCACTAGGACCAGTTATCTTGACAAATCGAAAGGAAGCAAACTCATTACTCACACAAGAAATAGTCTTAGTATAATACAAGAAAGTATCCTTTTAGTTACACTTTGGCCATAATAGGCAGCCTATAGAAGAGTCCAGTTTTAGAACCTCATTAAAATGAATAAATACACAAATGGCCATTATAATAAAAGGCCCCAGACAACATGAATACATGCATACCTCAAAAAACTGTATTTATCAAAATCAGTGCAGCAAAGTAAGGTTCCTTGAGAATAGCGGGTTAATATGAGTTCTGAAGAGACACATAAAATAGATTTCATTTTGTGGTAGTAGACATAATGTAGATTTGACAGTTGCCAAACACTAGAAAATTGCTTTAAAACAAACATGATACTAAGCATTGATATCACCTCACTACATGGAAATGATGATTCCCCTGAGGAGAATAAAAGTCTGAAGTTTCATCATACAATCACAGTTTTAAAGTTGCATTGCACAGCAAAGTGTTCATAAATACGAACTCATGACAATTATTCATAATTTCAGCCTCCCATTGCTAGAAGTCGCCTATTGTTTGATACATCAATCGTTATCTGAAGGAATTTTTTTAAGTTTCCTAGAAATGCTTAATACATTTTAGATAAATGACTTGGCATAATTGTCTTTTTACCTCTTGATCTGGAGGGAATGCACTAAATAGTCTTTAGATGATAATAAGTGTCTGTCTATAACGTGCTTTGTCTTGTATGCTGCAGGTAAACATAAGAAATACATTGCAAAATTGGTTACCTCTTAACTCAGGGCAAATATACTTAAATAATATTAAAAAGTCAAGAAGTACCTGTGTATATCGTACTTTATCTTGTTAATACTGTAAGGGAGACACAAGAAATACATGACAAACTTTTAGTTACTTGTACTGCGCAATTTATCGGTTTTTAAGATAGACCTGTAAAATTTTCTATCAATTTCACAGGTTGCATCGCTCCAAGATGTCCTAAGAAGGCTGTCAAGAAATAGCCTTAATTGGCTAATCATTCTTGCATTGGCCTTATGTATTAAGCAGACTCACAAAAAAAATTCAGCCACGACATCCTGCTTAACCGTCTGTCTAATGTAGGCGTCAAGCACCAGGCTTGGCTATGGTTCGAGTCCTTCCTGAAAGACAGATCCTTTCAGGTTTTCGACGGTGAATCAGTATCTACCAGCAGACCTTTAAGGTGCGGAGTCCCACAAGGCTCCGCTTTAAGCCCGGCGCTATTTAACATTTATATGAGGCCACTGGCTGAGGTTGTTCGTCCGTATGGAGTTAAGATCATCTCCTATGCGGACGACACCCAGCTGGTGGTCTCACTGGCGCATGAGGCCAACATCCCCATGAGCGGGGGACTCTGTAAATGCCTTGAGGAAGTAAAAAGCTGGATGTCTTCCTCATCACTCAAGCTAAATGGGGACAAGACGGAGCTGATGCTTCTAGGTCCCGCGAATCCTAGCTCCTTCAATTCCCTGTGGCCACCCTGTCTGGGCACCCCCCCAACACCCAAGGACAACATCAAGAGTCTTCAAGTCAAGTCAAGTCAAGATATTTGTATAGCGCGCTACATACCCATAGGGTCTCAAGGCGCTTGAGGAAGGGTGGGGAATTACTTGTCGAATATCCAAGTTTTGAGTTGCTTTCTGAATGCAAGGTGGTTCTGAGTAAGGCGAAGTTGAGTGGGAAGTGAGTTCCAGGTTTTAGCTGCCAGGTAGGAGAAGGATCTACCTCCCATGGTGGTTTTGTTGATGCGAGGTACAGTGGCAAGGGCTTGGTTGGAGGATCGTAGCTGACGGGAGGGGGTGTAGAAGGACAGTCGTGTGTTGAAGCATTCGGGTCCAAGTTCGTAAAGTGCTTTGTGTGCGTGGGTTAGGAGGCGGAAGGTAATCCTCTTATTTACGGGGAGCCAGTGGAGGTTTTTCAGGTGACCAGAGATGTGTTCTTTACGCGGGATGTCTAGTATGAGCCTGGCTGAAGCGTTCTGGATGCGTTGGAGTGTTTTCTGGAGTTTTGCGGTGGTACCGGCGTATAGTGTGTTTCCGTAGTCCAGGCGGCTCGTGACCAGTGCGTGGGTGACCGTTTTTCTAGTTTCGGTGGGGATCCAGCGAAATGTTTTTTTGAGCATGCGAAGAATGTTGAAGCAAGATGATGAAACGGCGTTGACTTGTCTGGTCATCGAGAGTGAGGAGTCCAGGATGACGCCCAGGTTTTGTGCGTGGTCCGTCGGGATGGGTGCTTTTCCAAGGGCCTCTGGCCACCAAGAGTCATTCCAGGCGGAGGGGGAGGTGCCTAAGATGAGGACTTCTGTTTTGTCTGAGTTCAGTTTCAGACGGCTGTGCTTCATCCACTCAGCTACTTCTTTCATTCCTTCGTGTAAGTTGGTTTTGGCGGTGTTAGGGTCTTTGGTGAGTGAGAGGATCAGTTGAGTGTCGTCAGCGTAGGAGATGATGTTGAGATTGTGTTGGCGAGCGATGGCCGCAAGGGGGCTCATGTATACGTTGAAGAGGGTGGGGCTGAGAGACGATCCTTGTGGCACGCCGCAAATGACTTCAGAGGCCTCTGACTTGAATGGTGGGAGGCGGGCTCTCTGGGTTCTTCCGGTGAGGAACGAGGTGATCCATTCCAGTGCTTTTCCTTGGATTCCGACGTTTCTGAGGCGCCGTAGAAGGGTGCTATGACAGACTGTGTCGAAGGCAGCGGAGAGGTCGAGGAGGATGAGGGCGACTGTGTCTCCATTGTCCAGTAGAGTTCGAATGTCGTCTGTTGCTGCGATAAGTGCGGTCTCAGTGCTGTGTTTGGCTCGGAATCCGGACTGTGAGGGGTCGAGGGATTTGTTTGTTTCGAGGAAGGTGGCGAGTTGGTTGTTGACAGCTTTCTCGATGACTTTGGCCGGAAATGGAAGAAGCGAGATGGGGCGGTAGTTTTTGAGTTCGGTGGGGTCAGCTGTGGGTTTTTTCAGCAGGGCGCTGAGTTCTGCATGTTTCCAGCTTTCCGGGAAGGTGGCGGAGTTGAGGGAGCAGTTGATGACATCTCTGAGGTGTGGTGCTATGATGGAGTCTGCTTTGTTGAAGATGTGGTGAGGGCATGGGTCAGTTGGGGATCCTGAGTGGATGGAGTTCATCAGGCGGATGGTGTCCTCAGTGGAGATTGAGTTCCAGTCGTTAAGGATGTTCAAGGGGGGTGAAGGTCCTGCAGAAGGTTGGGTGGGTTGGTCTCCGGGTCGGTTGTCGAAGCTGTTGTGGATGTCTGCGATTTTGTTGTGGAAGAAGGAAGCTAGGGAGTCGCAGAGGGCTTGGGAGGGGGTGATGTTGTTGGAGTTGGCTGATGGGTTGGTAAATTCTTTGACGATGTTGAATAATTCCTTGCTGTTGTGGGCGTTGTTATCTAGTCGGTCTTTGAATGCGACTTTTTTGGCAGACCGGATTAGTTGGTGGTGTATGCGGGTGGCGTTTTTGAAGGCGTCCCTGGTGCTGGTGTTTGGGTCTTTTTTCCAGGTCTTCTCGAGGGAGCGACAAAGTTTCTTCGATTTCTTAAGATCATCGTTGAACCAGGAGGCGTTTTTGCTGGCTAGTTTGCTTTGACATTTTTTCAACGGTGCTAGGATGTCGGCGCTGTTGGATAGCCATTGGGTGAGGTTAATGGCTGCTTGGTCGGGGTTTGAGGAGTGGGCGGGGGGGTTTAGAAGAAGTGATGAGGAGATCTGGTCGATGGTGATTTTGTTCCAGTTTCTTCGCAGGGTGGGTTGAGGATGGTTGTGGATTGTGGTCTTATTGTAGGTAAAGTGAAGGCAGCTGTGGTCCGTCCAATGAAGAGCTGTGGTGTGACTGAATGAGACATGTTTGCTGGAGGTGAAGATGGGGTCGAGTGTGTGACCTGCAATGTGGGTGGGGGTAGTGACAAGTTGTTTGAGTCCGAGGTTGGCAAGATTGTCCAGAAGGGTGGTGGCGCTGCTGTCGTTGCTCTTTCCAGGTGAAAATTGAGGTCTCCCAATAGAATGTAGTCCTCGGAAGGGAGGGCGTGTGGGGTGATAAAGTCAGTGATGTCTTCACAGAATTGTGCATGGGGTCCTGGTGGCCGGTAGAGGAGGGTGCCTCTGAGTGTGGTCTTGGGGTCGGTGTGGATCTGGAAGTGGAGGTGTTCGGCGCTGGCAAGGTTGATGTCTGAGTTGGTTGAGATGCGGATGGAGTTCTTATGGACGATAGCGATGCCTCCTCCTGTTTGGTCGGTGCGGTCCTTACGGATGATCTTGTATCCTTCCGGGATGGCAATGGTGATGTCTGGGGCTGAAGAGGCATTCATCCATGTTTCTGTTAGGAAGGCGACGTCCGGTGAGATGGTGTCTAGTAGATTCCAGAGGTCGATGGCGTGTCTGTGGACCGAGCGGGTGTTGAGCAAGATGCATTTTAGGTGGTTGGTGTCAGGTCTCTGATTGGTGTTGGTGGATGAGGAGTTGGTTTTGGTGCCGTCGAACTTGCAGCAGTTGCAAGGGAAGGGTCCATGGGTGTGTCCAGGAGCGGCTTGGGCGCAGGTGGGGAGTCGGCCGGGGTTTAGAGCAAGGAAGGAGGAGGAATCATACGTGATGCGGGTGGGGTGGTAATTAAGAAAACCAGGGGGTCTGGCCCTGGGCGCGGTCCAGGCGCGGACGGGCGTAGATGGGCTTACCTTTGGCGCACCTTCGGCGCAGCCGCAGCGCGTGGCCGCTGCGCGTTGGGACATCTGACATAAATGGAGAGTGGAGGGGGGCGGAGCGTGGGAGGGTCAGCTGGGAGGCGGGATCTAGGAGGAGCCAGGGGCTGCCGAGGGTAAACAGAACCGAAACTGAGACACAGCCGGAGTGGGCAACACGCTAGAAAATACAGTCAAATGCACCCTACACAATCGTCTTTTCCCTCACCAACTAGCAGCAATGTGCAGCAGTAAAACAACACTGAGCAAGCAGGCAGATATGACCAAGCGCCGAATGCAGCAATAAGTAAATAAATAATTAAGTAAATAAACTGCTAAACGATACCAAGCGCTGAGTGCGCTCCAACAGCAGGCAGGCAGGCGCGAAAGCAGTCAAGCCACCAAACTGTCCGCCACCTGTTTTGGCCTTCTTAAAATGCTCAAAAAAATTCTTCATCTTTTACCTATGGAGGCAAAACAAGTGGCCATCCAGGGTCTGATCCAGTCCCGCCTGGACTTCAATAACGTCCTATACCTCGCTGCACCAGACTACACATTGCGGAGACTTCAAACAGTGCAGAACTGTGCAGCTCGGACACTGCTCCAGCTCCCACGCCGACAATCCGTCAGAGCTAGTCTGACCAGTCTACACTGGCTGCCAGTCCGCCAAAGAATCCACTTCAAAGCCTTGTGTATTGCCCACTTGGCTTTCTGGGACAAATGCCCAATCATCACCCGTGACCTAATCTCTCACTACCATCCAAGCAGAAACCTACGGTCAAACCAGACTTTTTTGGCCACCGAACCCAGAATAAAAAGAGCCAGAGCAGGCGGTAGGACCTTCACCCATAACGCTTCCAAGCTATGGAACGCCCTTCCCCTACAGCTGAGAGCCAATCCCAATCTTACCTCATTCCGGAAACAGCTCAAGACTCTCCTTTTCAACTCCCCACAATAATTCTGGTAACTACCCCCGCCTCTGCCTATACATCTGTCGGTCCCTCAGCGCTTGGACGCCCCCGGGCATCAATCGTGCTTAATAAATCCACATACAAATACAAAATACAAATACTTAAGGTTTACTGCAACTCGCCATGTCATGTGTAGGTGTTTTAATGATAACGCCCCCAAAAGTAGTGCAAAACTAACTGGTAATGGCGAAAAGTCAGCCATTTTGCAATGCCTTGTCCTATGATGTCTGCACTGAGTGAAGATACTGTTCAGAAAGGTCTACAGCATAGAATAGAATGGGAGGTATCAAGCAAAACACTGCCAGAGTAAGGTCTGCTAGTTGTAGACTTGAAAGTAAGTTATCTAAAAATAAATTCCATTCGTGTGAATTATAAAAAAATAACTAAAATAAAAAAAACGAATGGATGGTTTCTCAACGCGAGCTGTTATGACCGCCTGCGTAGAGAAATTTCGCTGGGAGGTGGTCGAGCATTGGCTTTTCCTCGCTTGCGCTTTCCATCTTCACGTTGGCGAGCGCGGGAAAAACTAGAGCGCGGAGTGAGGTAAACTCAACGAATGGAGCAAAGTTCACCGTCCAGGCCTAGTGCCCACACTGATGAGCTGAACATTTTCACAAGGTCTTAATTTTGTTTTCAGCCGGTCCTTTACCCATATGACGAAATTCTGTCTTACAGATCGCTTCACCTTAATGGAATGTGCCTATCTTCCAGTGCTCAGTTTGTAAAAGAATAAGTACTGGGCCTAAAGTCTTTTTGAGAAGCTCACTGTCGGCACTGCCGAATGTTGGTGATTTGGAAAAACAAGCGTGTGTAGACTTGAATCCACCTCCTTCATCTACCACCACGCCCTCCCTGTTTTTTTTTCTCACTCTCTTTTTCGTCGCTGCTTTCTCTATCCATCACCATTTCCTCTTCTGTCCCTTACTCCTTTTTTCCTCCTTCCGACCTTTCTCTCTCTTGTTCTAAGTCAAAGTCTCATGAGAAAAAAATTAATATTGGTCCCCAAAAATGAGTGCTGGGGCCAACCACCTGCAACCCCTGTTCAAATTAAGCATTCCTAACTTAATTTGTCTGACATGAGCAGACGCTCTAGGAAACAGCCCAGTTAATAAGCAAAGTAATAATCCATTTCGAAGTGATACCAGAGGTGTTTTCCAGTGCAAAGAAATATTTCACAGCACTGACTGGTCCTCGCAGCAGATATGATACATCCGCTCTTTCTAGTAGGCTCCACTAGGCATGCTTGTTAAAGGCATATAATATTCCTCTCTTCACCCACCTGTGTGTAATACTCGTCTTCACCTCTTGGTGGCCACGTTTCTCCTGATAAAAAGAAATAGGGCTCCTTGATTTGCTTTACCTGTTGGAAGACATAAGGCTAATCTGATAACCTGAGTGGTACCATGTGGTCTGTCCATCTTTTGACTCTGAGACTTAAGGGTACTGGAAGTAGGGGTGCAGCAGGTGCCTCGGCACCCGCGCATGACTGGGAGAGATTTCAGCAGCAGCAGAATTGCCCTTTAAACTAGTTTCTCTCGTTTCCTTCCATGTGTTGAGAGTCAAAGGTCAGGTGTAACTGGACCAGGAAGATACTGCTGCTAATAAACCAATCCGTGCTCTTTTTTTCATGCCCATATTTGTTGAAATTTATTTGACCGCAAAGAAGATGCTTTTTATAACCCGAATTTTAGTGACATTGAAAAGAGTACAAAAAGAAAACGGGTGGCAATGACAAACCATTATTAGCAATCTTTTGGACTTTTTCAAATATTTCAATGTATGTCACCAGCACTAGAAGAACAAATAAGTCACTATGCTTTTTAATACTGGGAACAAACATTTTGAGTAAGTTAAAAATCAAACCTGTTACATTAACTTTAGTTTTTCTAGTGTATAACACTGAGACTTTGCTAACATGTTATTTAGTCACGGCTGGCATGACTCGTGGGTAGGGGAAGGCAGGTACCGCGAGGAGGGGGGTAATTTAATTTTTTTTTTAAGTTACCTTCCCGCCGGCCCGAGTCCCAAGTCGTCTCTGCTCCTCTCCTGCTCTCCTGCCTCGGGCAGGACCAGGAAGCAGGCAGCCAGGCTCCCACCCCTCAGCCAATCAGAATGCTGCAAGCAGCGTTGTGATTAGTCGGGACACCACCCAGCCAGGGGCTAATGGCCCGGCCATGTTCTTCATGTAGGAGAAGGGCAGAATGCGCATGGCTGGTTTGGTCTGGCCCAAAGGGCCGACCAAACCAGTCATGCACACTCAGGATGGGCACACGACTCTTCCCCTGCCCAGCCCTGCTTGCAGAGCAGCCCCGCCAGCCCACAACTAAACCCTTCTGCTTTCTCGCTGTGCAAGAAGTAGGAACATAAAATGATAGTTACTACCATTTATGTTTCTGCTTCTCGCACTGCTAGGAAGTAGTGGGGTGACGCTCCCCCGCCCTAGTGAAGGAGCCACCCCTGATTTATTTGATCTTATTAGTAAATATCCATTTATCAAACATGACGCAATTAGAGACCCGTTCATCATTGTCCTTATTCTATGACATCATGGGCAGTTCTGTTTTGATGTTGACTGACTGATTGCTAATAAAGTGCTCGCTCACCATCGTTCACATCTTGCCACTATGGAACACTACAGCAAGAGGGAAGAGTAATTGAAAAGGACAATAAGAGAGCTTGCGAAGGAGAAGTGCTTTGTCTTTCCTAAACGAATCCTATGAGAAAATATCATTTGATATATAGACAAAGGTTGTACTGGAGTTGAAGGCCCCGAAATAAAAAGGAACGACCTCCGATGCAGGAGAGTTTCACACGATTAAGTGTAAATAATAATAATAATAGTAGTAGTAGTAGTAGTAGTAGTAGTAGTAGTAGTAATACTATTAGTTGTGGAGACAGTGTTTTGTCAGAGTATTTTAAGTAGTGTAATAAGATGGAGGTGACTGTCCGGTTGAGTATTCAATCCAGCGCATAAAAGAGCGGGCTTTTAGCTTGAACGGAAGCTAGTGAAGTAACAAGATTACATTTCTGAGCTTATACACACTGGCAAGTTTTGTATCCTTTGAAGTTAAGCAAAGGATGGCTCCTGGAAGCCATACAAAGAATATTGCAATAATTGAATCGCGATAAAATATGGACCGTAACTTCCTGGTCATGATAGTTTCTAGGTTGGTACGGAAGGACCTTTCCCAGCGATTGAGTAGTTAAATGCATATTGTGTTGCCTTATCAGACTTTAATCCAGTTTACTGGTGTTTTGCTCTTTGACGTATTCTTGGGCATGAGCGGCAGGGGGCATGGCTCCACTAAGCTACTATAACACTGGCACTGACTGGGTCTCGGGCTCCTGTACAGGCTCATCCTGGACCTATGTATGGATGACGATGCCAGTTGTAGGTGTGAAGATTCCACCAAGTGTAAAGAGATTCAACTGTCATAAATGAAACCATGGAGAGTGGGGGGAGGTGGGAGAAGCGGTTCGAAGAAGACTGCAATGGGAGTCGTCCTTTAACATTTGGTGAATATTTAATAAGCAACAACTTTGTAGATGTTCACATTTTCAATATCTTCGCCACACTCCCCTTCCAAACTAATTTATACCTAAATGAACCAGGAGTGAGTAATGTGTGATGGAACTTGGGATGAAGGAATATTCGTTATCCTTCTTTATATTTTATAATTGGGTAACCGATACCTTCAAAACAGACTTGTTTTTACCTACTTGTCTTCCCTTCCCTCTTAATAGTACACAACATCCCCTTATTTCAAGTAGAGGGAGATGAATAGAACTCTTCACAGAGAAAAATGATTTCTACGTGAAGGAACACAATAAAAAAGAAAGAACTGTGCCTTTGAAAAATACCCAAACTTCTCAAATGCAGACTTTGCACAGTGCAAACAATCCGCAGTCGCATGGTTTGGTGAAACTTACGTACACCGATAAAGTTCGTATAACCATATCTATATAGGCAGCATGCTTGATCGCTTTATGATTCAGATGTGGACTTCTAAATAGGAGTATGGGTAGACAGAAGGCTCCTTTTGTCGATATGTTGATGAATCCCAAACGCATTACCCATAATGGGTTTCTATTAGCAATGCAACTGCTGTTTCGCAGTTCTCATCCGATCCTCTCAACCAACCTACATTTGAAAAGCTTGTTCACACAACAAAATAGAACTTCTCAAAAATGCACAAACAATAGTACAATCTCCAGGGGGTAGGTGCCTCATACAACATTACATTCATCTCTTCCTCTCATGGCACAGGGCCTACCACATGTCTATAGACAGAATCTTGCATGCTTAGTCACCACTCCATACTAGAGACAGGCCTTGTGAGGCATTTGCTTCATGAATAGTCTACTAAAGGTTTTCTATGTATGTGATGTGCTATATAGCCGCATGACTCAGTTGGCGCTTGCTCTGGGCCATCATATTCGTCATCTTGGCTGTGGCTTGAGGATTCAGGATGCCAGTCTGGCTGCTGTACAGACACATTTCTGGAGTTCATTCATCTCTCTCACTGGGCACAATATTGAGTTAATGGGCATATACATGTTTTTTTAACTTCAGAGGGCTTCTGAATGTGGTCACTGTTGAACACTGGGAGGCACTGGATGAGTTCACAGGGTCGCTATCAGATCTTCATAAGTTGAGGAGAACGCTGAAGCTCTGACTGTAATGTAAGAAAGGCTCTGATGGCATGTCTCCAGTACTTGCTTTTGTGATGCATTAGCAGTAAAACGCTATTTTGATACATATTTAGCCCTGCACCAATCTTTTCAATGAAAACAGGTTTATTAAAATTCGAGATCCCCACATACAACAAGTTGCATTTTACAAGACGGGGGGAGAAAATAGAGAAGACCACATTCCTCTTTTTCAGAATTTTAAAATGCTGGTTAGAACTTCACTATAAATTGCCAGACACAATCCTAACTCATACTACCCTTGAATTTAGAAAAACATGATCAGTTGCTCCCGTATAGTCCATGTTTACAAAAATGCCTTTCGGAGCCCAAAAGGCGATCTCACTGATGGAATTATGTTCATATGCTATAATAACTTGTTTGATAAATGTCTAGTGTTTGTAAAGCGTGAACAATTACTCAAAGGTGTCAAGGCGCTGAGTTTCCTCGGGAAGATTAAGCAAGCTATTGCCCAGAGTCACATGGTGCTGAGCTGAGCTGGCTCCAGCGCCGGGGATTGAACCCTGAGCCCCCGGGTTCCAGAGTCAGTCGCCCAGGCTGCTGCCTACACCTCTTCCACATTTGGTAAAGGTACTTTTCAAAAACCTACTTGATTTTAGAGTACTGGTGCCCCTGATCAGCAGCCTTACTTTGAAACTTGTTCCACCTCCACTGCTGAGCCTATGCATGCATTGAAGCGAAAGTAGGAAGCATATAGGTTTTATGCAGGTACTAGTGTATGAATGGTGAAAAGTGTATGAATACCTATATGTGAAGCATTTTAGTATTGTGTACCGAAGGCAGAGTGTTGCTTTGAATGTGTAGCTCGGCTTAGAGTGGGGTTAAGAAAAGGAGACTGCACGTGTGCTAGTGCCTTCCATCCTAGGGGTGTTTTGCCCTAGTATATGGTGGATATCATCATGACTTCTGTGATGCCCTTCCCCTCTTAGTGGTGTTTAGTTTTTTTTGGTCCTCATCTAACCTTTTAAGCCTCTGCGGGTCTTATGAAGCCGTTTTTACGAACTGAGGACCTCTCGGCTTACCGCACACGCTCGGGCCGCCTGACCCACCCCTTTTGTACGGCACTTCGTGTAATCATAGGACCAGCTAGATCAATCGTAGGCTGCGCCCCCAAATCATAAGAGGATGCCAGATGTTTAAAGACTCATCCTCTACGCCTTCATATTCTAGCCGGGCCAAAGCAAACGAGGCTTTAAGCCAGTCCTCTCTTTTTGGTGGGAGGGGGTCTTTCCATTTCTTACAAATCTCTCTCCGCGCCAACAAAATCATATATAATAAAAGACCTCTGTGCAGCTGTGAGGCTGTCTGGCAGAAGAAACCATCATCTCCGAATAAGACTAAGGGGAGATTAACATCAATCCTAGTTTTAAAAATATCCCGAAGTGAGTCACCCACCTCTTTCCAGAAGGATTCCAATTCTGAACACTCAAAAAAGTCATGGAGGTCATTGTCAGATTGTATGATGTAGTCTAGTGGTTAGGGTGGAGTTAAGAGGGAGGAGCAGGAACGGGAGGAGCCAGTGACAGGAACCACGACAGTTAGAGCAGGGACATGAAGCAGGTTGGAAGCAGACAATAAAGCTCCTTGATTTATAAGTAATGGTGTCTGTGGTCATTAGTAGCTGGATGCTACAACTGGCGACGAGGGTGGGATGAGCAAACCCCCACAAGCCACAGCACCTTGTGAAGCCACCTTGTCCCTGCAGCGTCGAGAAACGAGCTCCGCTGCTGAATGTGAAGGCGGCGCCAAGAAGAAGAAATCGCCGCTGTATAGAGCTGCCTCGGAGAGAAGCTGGCAACAAGTGACCCTGTCCCTCCAGAGGCCCCAAGGGAGGAAAGAGGGAGCTGCAGCAACGAGCGTTGGAGCGCTCGAAAAGTCGGAATAGTTTGCGCCGAAACGCGATATCGCTGGATGCATGCACCCCAGCACATACAGAAAGAGCAGAGGTCGGGAGCCCACCCCGACTCTGCCTAGCACCCCAGAAGCAGAGGACCAGTGCCTGAGTGAAGGATAGCGCCCCGAGAAGGTCTGGCAGCGAGCGCAGTCGAGCGCGGTGGACCTGGAGCCTCGGTGGCTCCCGACGCCGGAAATCTCACGCCCGATGCGTGAGTCTTGGCTTGCTGTCGCCGCGTGGACTCGGCCCCTAGTGCAACGAAGCGGGAGCCCACCCCGACCTCACCTGTGGATAAGTGTGGGGACCTGGAGAAGTGCTGATGTCCCTGGGACTGACGGCCGGTGAGTCCTGATTGAGTCAGCCCGGATCTAAATGAGCAAAGTGAAAGTCTCGTGCAAGCTGGGATTTCAGGGGCGGCGGCCATATTGGAGTCAGGCAAGCCAATGGGACATCCCTGTGAAAATCGGGAGCGGCCATCTTTAAGTCAGGCAAGCAGTGTTTGGAAATAAGCATTGACAAAGGACAAACAAATAAGCATTGGCGAAGGCAAGAGACAAACAAACAAGCACTGGCGAAGACCAAACAAGCATTGGCGAAGGCAAGGGATAAACAATCAAGCATTGGTAAATGCAGGAGAAGCAGTGGTAGGGGCAACCTCCAGCTTGATGAAACAAACATTGGAAACTGGAAACAAGCACTAGCCAATGCAAGAGATATAAAAGAAAACAAGCACCAATACCAGTGACCAGAAGGGGAATGAACAAAAGCGACTGTTAGCAACGAGCACTGGCAAAGACAATAAGAAAATACGAGCATGAGCCAATGCAAAGGTGAACTAACAAACAAGCAGTAGCCAACTAAAGGTGAATAGAACGGGTAAACAAGCGCAAGCGAACACAAGGGTCAAGGGCCAACACAGACAAGCACATGCAAATGCAAGCAGGCGAAAGAAGCAGATGCATAAGCCTAAGCGAATGCCCGAGATCAACAAAGATAACGTCGATTACGACCAGAGGAGGACCGAACTGCAGAAGACAGTTCCAAACCAGCGAAGAACGCATCAAACGTGATCAATGAATGCGGATGAGCAACGTGACGTGAAAGGAGCCAAGGGTCAACAAACCTAGCGGACACTGGCAAGTACAAGAAACGCGCTGAAAACAAGCTCAAGTCTGCACGGACAGAACACAGTAGTCACCCTGGAGTGGCGAACCTTCCCAACATCGAAGGAGACGACTAGACACAGAATCTCAGGCGAAGAAGGTCAGCACATAAGACTGGAGGCAGAGTGAACAATCCTGCGACGGTAGTAAACAAAACCTTTCCTCCATCATGGCGGGGGTAAGTGCAACCCATCGGTCAAATCTCTGCATTGAAGTACCACCCCCAGTGCAACAGACTGACAGTCAGAGTTTAGGTCTCAAATGGAACCGGTGGCTGGAATCACTGGACGATTTTCTTGAGGCAATTGGTGAACGAAGAGACAGAAAATGTCTGATGCTACTCCTTCAACTGGTCGGTCATGAGGGCCGACGATTAATCAGAACATTTCCCAAAAGGGACACAGAGAGCTATGAAAGACTCCAAGTGAAGTTACGTGCCCATTTCCATGCACAGGTGGAAGTGGATCATGCTCGCATCGCTTTCAATACAGCACGGCAGGAACCAGGAGAACCATTGCCGAAATTCATCACCCGGTTGCTAAGTCTGGTACACTGCTGCTATTTCAATACATTTACAAATAAAGAAGCAGTTCGGCTCCGGATAATCGAAGGCTGTTCAAGCGCAGACACAAAGCGCAAGATTCTTCAGGAACAGTGGTCGCTAAAGAGAATCATCAGAGGGGCCGAGGTTGGAGTGCGGATAAAAGCAAAAGACTTGTCGAAAGACGTGCACTCGAATGCAAGACACATGGATGCCTGGAGAGAGACATCCCTCATGTCTGGGGGCAAGGCCCAGGACACAAACAAAACTGAAAAGAAGGCGGGTGAATCAGAGCCAAGACGAAACAAGAGACACAGCGTCATGGAACACCCCAAGTCACCATCACAACAGACGAGGATGAATCAGGATTGCGAGAGCGACACTGATATTACCTCACGGAGTTATTCAACCTCAAGGAGTCAGTCAACAGATGACGATACTGACGCCACCTCACGGAGTTACTCAACCTCAAGGAGTCAGTCAACCGATGATGAAAATGGTTATGAAGCAGATGAAGTGTCAAGCGGGTCAGATCACACGCATGGACAAGATGGCAGATTGCTCAACAAGAGGGCAAGCAAGACAAACTACAGAAGACAGGACCAGTCCCGTCAACGCCGGAATTCGGCACACGAACATCCCGGGGCATCCTCCCGCTATGCACCAAAGTCTATAGATGAGTCCGAGGAAGCATCAATCAGCGAGACATATCACCCCAATGGCACGGACGCCAGCACGCCTAACGGACGAGAAGGAGAAACCAACCACATGAGGAGTGGTAAGTCACTCAGACACCGAAAAGGGAGGGGCACTTGCACTCAAGACAGTTGTGTCAATGAGAAAACGGAGAAGGGACAAGCGATGCCCCGTGAAAAGGGTAAAGATCAAACGCTCCGAAATAAAAATAAAGAAGTAAATGTGTGGTTAGCAAACAATCTCTCAATCGCAACAACACAAAAGACACATAAAGAGACGTACCCAAAGGAATGCTCCGTAGATAGCTCCGACTCCAGGAGCATGTCATCCCAGACTACCGACTCAATAAATTTATCAGTCACGATACCCTCAAAGGAACGTTCTCAAAAGGAATCGGCGAACGACTCCTCCGAGTCGGAAAATATATCTGTCCGATCATTCAGGTCAACAAAATCATGGTCCCGACCACGTCCATGGCATCAATCACCCAAACGCACAACAGAACAAAAGGACAACATGTCACATCAGTCATCGCCATTTCAAGACATGAGTAATATGCCGTCACCCCTGATGGGGTCAGCGAGGCTGACTAAAAGAACTGACGGAAGGAAAACAAAGAGATGGGACAGTATCTACCAAGTGGAAAGGGATTATCCTGTCGCCCCGGGAGGAGGACCAAAAGTGGTGACAGAGATAGACTGTCACCGAATGAGAGAGAAACAGGTACATGACCGGATGGTCAGGGGTTTCGCCAGTCTCAACCACGAGTGGGAGAGGAAGAGACGAATAGAGGCAGCAAACGAGTCCAAGAATCAAGACAGGACACCCATTTCAGATAGTACATTAACGTCTGGCATGCCTGACGGTGCACAGAAGAACAGTGTTGCTCCCAACCTGACAAGACAAAGAAAAATAACCTTACAGGTGGGAGCTCGGAAGAAGACCGGAACATTGTCCACTCCCAAAGGAGATCAACCGTCAACAGAACAAGAGTCACCAAGAAAAGCAGACTGCCACTGCCGAGCTGAGCCAGTAGCAGTCACACAACATGAAAGAACCATGATAACTGCGGAACTGGATAATAAGCCGCACACACACAATGGGTTGCATTCTCAAAAGTGCACTCCCGTAGTCAAGGATGTCTTGGTTAAGACGCCGGAAAGATTGATCAACGTCAGGACCACCACGGATTCGACACTACTGATGCTTGAAGAACAAGCTGTCCGCCAACCCGTGTGGTGGATTGAAGAATTGCGAACACTGTGGAAATTAAGTTCATTTTGTTAAGAAGGGGGGAGATGTCGGATTGTATGATGTAGTCTAGTGGTTGGGGTGGAGTTAAGAGGGAGGAGCAGGAACGGGAGGAGCCAGTGACAGGAACCACGACAGTTAGAGCAGGGACATGAAGCAGGTTGGAAGCAGACAATAAAGCTCCTTGATTTATACGTAATGGTGTCTGTGGTCATTAGTAGCTGGATGCTACAGTCATCAGCTAGAAGTGTGTGGCATCTTGAACATTTAGGAGGAGGTACTGGAGCTAGCTTTGCAATCCTTGCAGGGGTATAGAGTCTATTTATGACAAAAAAATGATTCCTTTTCAGGCATGCAGGTTTTATATACTGATATAATGTCTTTAATGATGGCTCGAAAAGGGACTCTATTGAGGATTCTAATGGGGATCGATTCCACACCGCCTCTAATGTAGGAATCTCTAGATCTTCAGCTTCTAGTAGATGGTGATACCATATCGAGATTTTCTTCTTGCTTGGGAAAACAGATTGCCACAACCTCTCAATCACCCCATTTCCTCTTACTTCCTCCCTCTCCGCCTCATACCAAGACACTAGCTGTAAGTATTTAAATCTAGATAGTCCTGTGCCTATCTTAGCTCTCAGATATTCCCAGGGGTGTACTCCCTCGGAGTCTGCCAGCTCGATCCAGGTGTTGATACCTGCCCTCTTTATAGGCAACGCCAGACTGTCTCTCAGGCACTCAGGAGTTCCGGGCAATTACCAGACGGGTGCGAGGTCCGAGTAATAGCCTATCTCCCAACTGAGTCTCGCCCGGTGCCACAACTCCAGAGCTGCCCTCAAAACTTTCAGGAGTACCCGCTTAAAGAATCTAGGAGACCCAAACTTGTACAGATATGCCTCGCCTCCTCCTCCTTCTCATCGGGTTTCACAAGTAGCATCCAGATGCTCTTATACTAAAATGCTACCGCATACAGGCAGAAGTCGGGAAGGGCCATCCCACCTTTAATGAGTCTACGTCTAAGTTTTTTCCAGGCCAGACGGACCCCCTTGTCTCCCCACACAAAGCTCCCAATCTTGCTCTGTACTTTACTGATGCTCTTTTTCGAGAAGGTTAGAGGTATAGTGGTAAATAGATAAGAAAGCTTAGGAAGAAGGACCATCTTTACCAGATTGATTTTCCTATAAATGGTTAAAGGGAGATTTCTCCATCTACTAAAAAGACGATCTATTTCTTTGGTCACTCTGTTTAGATTTATCTGGGGAATTCTTTCCAGATCTTTCACAATATAAATCCCCAGATATCTAAACTCTGTATTAACTGTTCCCCTCCACTGCTCCAAGTTCCAACACATTACCTCTGTTTTTGATCTATTAACTGCATAACCGGAAATTAACCCAAATTCAACCAATAACTCCTCAACCCGAGAGATCGCCACCTCCGGGTCGCTCCTATATAATATTAGGTCCTCTGCATAAAGGCCGAATTTAGAGCTATGATGTTCAGACCTATAGGGGCTGATTGATTCATTTAACCTCATAGCTTGCCCCAGGGGTTCTATATAAATATTAAATAAAAGAGGGGAGATAGGACACCCCTGCCTGGTTCCTCGCTGGATATTAATACTCTATGTCAATCAATCAATCAATCATAACACTTGTATAGCGCACTACTCACCCGGAAGGGTCTCAAGGCACTTGGGGGAAGGGGTCAGCTACTGCTCGAACAGCCAGGTCTTGAATTGTCTCCTGAAGGCGAGGTGGTCCTGGGTCAGCCGAAGGTGGATGGGGAGGGAGTTCCATGTCTTGGCCGCCAGGGAGGAGAAGGATCTGCCTCCGGCGGTGGCTCTTCGGATGCGTGGTACGGTGGCGATGGTGAGGCTGGTAGACCGTAGCTGGCGGGTGGGCGTGTAGAAGGTCAGGCGGTCGTTGAGGTACTTGGGGCCCAGGTCGTGGAGAGACCTGGGCCGTTTAAGAGAATCCGCGCAGAAGCTCTCTGATAGCAATTTCGTAAGGTCTGGATAAAAATGGGACCAAATCCCATTACCTCCAAAACCACCGAAAGGTACACCCAGCAGGCTCTGTTGAACGCGTTGGCCGCGTCTAAAGTTACTACGGCCAAGGGGTCAGATCTCTGAATGGCTAGATCTATATTGCCTATTAACAGGTGTCTGCTCCTGGATGTACCTTCCAGCCACGAAACCCTTCTGATCTGTTAGTATCAGCTTGGGAACCAGTTTAGCCTATCTCCCTGCCAATATGCCCATAAATATCTTATAATCGGCATTTAGCAGGGAGATTGGACGATATGAATCTGGATTTAAAGGATCCTTACACGGCTTTAAAATCAGAACGATTGTTGCCTCCTTCCATGAATTGGGTACTCTACCAGCAAGACAATAGACTGAGTTAAAAATACTGCCCAATACGGGAGACCGTTCTACTGCAAGATGCTTATATACTTCACTTGGAAGTGAATCCGAGACAGCAGCTTTTTTATTCCTAGATTTTTTAATCTGCTCTGTGATTTCCTCCACAGTAAAAGGAACATCTAGGCTGTTCCTACCCTCCACTGACAAGGAGGGCAGCAGCTTATTGCTCAGTCATGAGCGAATGGAACGCGGGAATGGGGCCAAACCCTCTTTATAGAGGTCTAAGAACAGCGAAAGAAAGCACGTTTGCTTAGTGGTGTTTAGTGGCTATGTTAGCTGGTTCTGCGACCCTTCCTCATTAGTTTGAGAATAGCAATGTTTTCACTGACTTTCTGATTTGTTGGTGGCCTTGGAGGTTTCTGCTGTTTGTTTGGAGAGTTTCAAAATGTTGTTGCTATGGAGAAGGAACTAACACCAATGTGTTGTTTCTTGTATGAACCGGTGATCAGCTTAGGTGTAAATCTATGAAACATAACCCTATAACACAGTATTATAAAAGTGCAAACTAATCACCCCTAAGGGTCTCAAGGCGCTGGAGGCCATCTTGAAGATTAAGAGTGAAGATTAACAGAGCTATTGCTCAGCGTCACATGGGGTTGGGCTGAGCTGCCGCCGTTGCTGGGGATCGAACCGTGAGCCCCGTGCTCCGGAGTCAGCTGCCCTGGCTGCTGCGCCACACCTTTCCCTGGAATCTGGAATGAAGGTTCTCCTCTGTGAATATATTTGCAGCTTTAGCAATAATTATTTGGATGACTGTTTAAATTGAGTGAAGTTGCTTGGAGGACAAATGAGATGTGGTCCTATAAATTAAGGGGGGGGGATAGTAGTTGTCTTGTTGCGTGAATTCAGATTCTTTGCAGTTTTAGAATCAGTAAGTGTGGGCCTTCACCTACAGTCCATCTGTATGGTTAAAACTGAGGGTGGGCAGGAATCTCTGCTCCACCAGCGGAGTTTGTGGAGTTTTGGTGCTCTGCTTGTAGGGCGGAGTTTGGCCAAAAAAAACTCTGCGTCTCGCCAGTGGACTGAAGTTCACCTGCATGCGCTGCTCACCCCTAATGGACGCTGAAAGAGGCGCGTGGCAACAGCTGCTGCGAGCACGGAGCAAAGCCAGGCCTCCTTTGCTCCCAACAGAGCAGCCAGCGGCTCATCTTGGGACTTCCATCAGTCTGCGCTCTGCTCCTAGATGACGCAATGAGGGCAGCAAGGCTTTGAAGGCAGCCCGTGCCAGCTGCGGATCTTAGTCTCCCCCCTCTTTCACTGCCCTCCTAGGCGTGAGTGCCCCCCATCTCTCGTGGCTTTCCAGTGGACTAGTTCTCAGTTTCCTGCTTGCCTCCCACCTGCAGCTCCCATGGTGCAGGGCACCAGCGAAGACCACAATTGGAGGCCGGGCTCTGCGAGCCACCTGTAACTTGGGAGCATGAGAGGACTGAAGGGTCAGAGGCTGGGGGCCTGAGCGCCGCCGGCGAGACAGCCGCTTCCTATTTGTGGGAGTCATCATCACCTCCCAGAAGTACCCGAGAGGAGCCGAGCGCGGGCGGTGCACAGGTAAGTGACCAGTAGTGAGAGTGCTATAGTCTGGTACGGTGGTAAAAGAAGCAAGGTATGGTGTTGAACTGTGAGGTTTCCTGCATGGGCGCCAAAGCCCCCTCCCGCTGGAGAGGGGTGCACGTACCTTTGCACTTTTTGCCCCAAGTTCTGCTTCAGGGGCACTCCTTACACTGGGGCACAGTCCCCATGACTTTAGCACCAGAAAAAGTTGCATCTTGTCTGGCAGAGCGCAGCCTGCCCTACACTCTCCTGCATGGGCATGCAATACCATGCCCTGGGCACGGTGCCCAGACATATTGCCTGGCTTCCACCTGCAACAGCTGAGCACACAACAGTTGGAAAGGATGTGGAATGTGTCAACAGCTGCTCATCACACATGCAGACTGTCACTCGGAGGAGGCCCTAGCATCTTCCTCTCACAAGGACTTGATGCTATTGCACTGTTTGCCGAGTATTAGTAATCCTTCGGTGTCCAGTGCTCACTGTTGCCATTGCTGTCCCTGTTCCCATCAGCCTTGTTTCCAAAAAGTAAAAGTGCGTCCAGTCAGCAGTGGCGGTAAGGCCAGTCACTCAGTAAAATTGTGTCCTGTCACTGTCGGTATCAGTGTACCAACTGGTGTCAAAATCCCCAATCACTTCCTCTGCAAGTTCATGTAGTTCCTCTCTGTGCCAGCGTGCTAACAGTTGCCAATGCCCAGCCACTTTATATGCCAGTTCTCCAAGTCACTGTCTCAGCGTGCCCTGCCACAGCAAGAGCATTTACCAGTCGCTTCTTGTACCAGTTACTGTCAGTAACACTATCATGTTCCAATGTTTCAATACACCGTCACCTCATGTGCCACTTTTTGCAGTCCCTATCAATACCAGTGTCTGTGCCATTCCTCTGTCACTAATACACGCATCACTATCAGTGCAAGTGTGCCAACCCCATACTCGCTTCCTCTGGCTGTCCTCCCGTTCACTATCGGAACCAGTGTGCCCTCTCTTGATCCGAGCCAATACTCACAGAGTCCGCTAGCGTTGGCATCTCTGCAGTACCACAATTCCCAGTCAGCATTCTGGTTAGACTAGTGCTCCCTGGCCTTCACTGACAGTGACATTGACACCATTTGGCAGTGTCCAAGCCAACAGCAACTAGTGGGTAAAGACATTAATGGATGTCATTATTTGATTTGTGTATTCTCCCAAATCAGCACATGCGTACTATAGACATTGTATGAACAATCATATCTAGGGGAAGGAAAGGGCAGTAAGACACCAACATATAAGGTTACCCTAGACTTCCACGTGCAATGTGTGCATTATGCACGAGTCCCACTGAGATCCACTGAGATCCACCCACATTAGTTAACCCTTTCGCTGCTGATGACGAGCTCAGCTCGTCATCACCCACGGGTGTCGTGTGCTGATGACGAGCTGAGCTCGTCATGAATAATGGCATCAATGATTTTCCAGCACAGGGCAAAAATCCCCGCAGCAGCCATGTGGTTAAAAGTAGGAAATTAAGCAGATCTGTAGATGTGGTTTCTGATTTGTCTAAGTTGTACATTTTCGTGCAGTAGCACTGGTTATGTATGTTATTGTTTCGCGCTCGGTTGCATAGCTGGCTGCTCCTTGAGGTAGTTGGCCGCAAGCATTAATTTTTCTGGCACCTTCTCAACGGAGCGCGAGTTTGACAGGCTAAAAAGGGTGGTGTAGGTACCACATGTGATTTTCTGTCAATTGGCTGTCAGGAGCAGTAGAGTTGATTACTAGTCTCACCTGCCCATCTCACTCACTTGAACGTGTTCTTGGCCTGTCCGTGCTATCGGTCACCGGGGGCACGTGGAGGGGCAGCCCCTAAACTGGAGATCACACTCTCTAATCGGAGAGCGAGTGTGACTCTAGAGATTAATTACCCTACTTGGAGAGAGGTGAACCTCATGCTTCTGATTCATTACACCATTGGCATCTAGTATGTAACAGGCAACAGTTGCAATTCATGAACTGCCTGGAGTCAACTTTGACAAAGTATCAACTTACTGCAGAGTGTTGACCCGCATGTTAAAGGAGTGCCCATATTAGAGGTGACCATTGGCCGAGCAATACTCTACCTCCTCGCAGAACTCTGCAGAATTGGGCAGAGTTTTGCGGTAAATCAGCGGATTCTGCAGAGTAAAACTCAGTGCGCTCCGCCCAGCCCTAGTGAAAATGAGACATGACAAGGAAGGTGGTATCCTGGAGCTTCCATGGCAACCATAGATATAAGAGTTGTCAGAAAGTGTGCATGGTGTTGATAGAAGGTGCTGTTAATGACTTGGTTCACAACATTTCACTGGTGCTCAAGGGATCGGGTGGAATCCATGACCATGCCAAGGTTTCTCACTTACAATTGTTTTGCTGCTAATGCACTGAGTTATTGGGCTCTGATGCTTTTAATTTGGCAGTTGTCCATTTTCCACAATTAAGGAATTCTGTTTGGAAGAGTCAAGTTTAAGATGATTCCTCAGCAGCCATTGGTCAAGAGCTCAGCCAAGATTATGAAATGTTTGGGTCCCTAAGTCTTCTAGCATTAAGAAGATCGGAATGTTATTTGCAGCATGTTCTGTTGAAGGGCTTGAGAAGACCTGAGCTCTGCTAGGGAGCTTAGACTGGCAAGCTATCAAGATGATCAAGCCTGGCGATAGAACCGACTTGGAACTGAATGGAGATCATGTGCACTGAGGCAGCAAAATGACACAATTGGAATAGTTGAACCTATTGGGACATTAGAAATTTGTTTTGCTATGTTGGTGTATAGAGCTTTCTTATTGATATTGAAGTCGTTTTCAGAATCCTTATTTTTTTGTTAAACCATTGGGTCTTAGATTGGTGGTTTCGTTGCAGAGATGTCTTGACCAGCATGAGTTTGTTGAGCCACTTGCTGAGCTGATTTAATTTGGGTACTTAGTTAAGGTGAGATTGCCATGAGATGAGCGTAAAATACATTGGTTGAGTTTGTCCCCTCTCGTTTGGTGGGCCTGACAGTCACTGTTACTGCAGTGGTTGTTTTCGTGAGGAGAATAACAATAAAAAAATAAAAAAGATGAGGTACCTTCCTTGCAAGGAACCCTAATGGAACAATATGATTGTGCCCAGCAGCCAATGCAGCAGAGTGACAGGCAGAATGTAGACGAGACGACTCCTAGACGAGAAGGAATGGGGTTGTACGTTGCACACCAAGAACTAAAAGAAAAGGATTATTTTTGTCTCTAGGGTCTGTGAATTAGGAAAGTTTGCTGACTAAAGAATTTGTGGTGGCCCAGGAGTGTCAGGTCAACATGACTCTTTCGGCTTGTACCCTGCACAGTTAGGGATTTTCTCAGATTAATTGTCGTATACTTGATAGATCATTGAAGGGATTATATATTTGGACACAGTGCCATGTCAAGGACCAGTTGTCTGAATCCCAAGTGTATTGACTGGGATGACTTGTACACCCACATATATAGGGGATCGAAATGGATCATGTCATCATGATGGTAGTTCTTCTACCATCATTTTACAGTTCTGAAAAGAGGAATTGATACCTTCTCTACTTTCCTCTCCTGTCTTGTGTGTTGTAACTTTTCGTATCTAGGAATTTCAAATTATGAGTTAGTACTTATTTTCATTAGAAAGATTGGAGCATGACTAGTAAGAGGGACCAATGCCAAACTTGCACCTCATGTCCTCAAAGAACGGACATTGTTTGTAGCTGTGCAGAGAATAATGCCGAAATACCTGCATGTTGCCCACAAAGCCTTCAATGGAAGTGGTCCAGGATTTTGAAGAGAGTTCTTCAAACACAAAAGCCATGTATGTTCCTTGTTTATGGCCCACATAAGTCAGATGTTCTTAACAGGAGATGGTGTGTGCCTTCCTTAACCACTGAAGCTTGAGCCTGGCGTAATAGCTATTCACTTCCTATCTAGCTTATTGGCTTTCTCATTAACAGCCTAGTCAATCATTTTTTACTATGCAAAAAGCTACTTGTGATTGTGCTCTGTGAAAAAATAATGATTGCAGCATAATTGTAGACTGCACTGGGCTCGGAACCATTCAAGGAGAATGCAGGACCTCGGGCAGCGCTGGTCTGCTGTATTGGGGAGATAGATCGGCAGTCCAGGCGAGTGATAATGACTGGTCAATAACTCTGGGACGTGCCAGGCTTTTAGGCCTCAGACTCTAGGGCCATTGTTAAGGCAACATACCTCTGGGTGAAGCACTACGCCACAGGTCCTGCTCGCCAAGATCCTGGCTAGAGCTAAGAGAAACAATGCTCCATTCATAGAGCTTCCCAAGTAATGAATGCTGCTGTAATCCTTTCTCAATTCAGAATTTCTTTTTTTTTTTAAATCCTCATAATTGTCTTTTTTGTTCTTCATTGATGGCTGCAACTCTGAAATTAGTCACACGGGCTCTAGGGGCTAACCTTCTGAAGTGGTAGTATGTCTACCAGTTCTAGTTATATCCGGGCTCCATGGTTTTGCCTCTGCATGCCCTTTCTGTTTACTACTCCTGCACAAGCACCTATGCATGCTGCATGTGAGCTTTTAGGTGTCTCTCTCCATCTTGTGCAGAACAACAAATACTGCTCCTTCTCGTGACTCACCCCAGCTACAACCCACAGCGGTGCCGTACTCCACATGTAATCAGAAACATGACTGATGGATGCGATGTGCGGTAAAAAGATGCTGAAGGGTCGCTCCAATAAGTAGCTCATGAGCTACCAGTAGCTCTCCAGCTACCTTTGAGTTGCTCTCCCGTGTGAAGCCCAGCCTATTAAAATAGAAGCTTTTGATAAGTTGAATTATTACATGTATACCAAAATTAAAAAGAATGTATTCAAGATGAAAATGCATGTCTTTTCAGAACTTGTAAACTGATGTCTGGAGAAAAATGGTTGAATTTTAAAAATATATTTAAAGTTATTATTTGAGTTGGAGAGATTTCTCACTCATATTTTTACTTGATGCCAGGGGGGTTGCATCTATGGTTTTTATGTATTACCTGTGTAATATTTTGCTTCATTTTGTCAAAGCCTTGTTATACTTTACTGCACAAACCCTGCCTAGTGCACTGTTGTAATCACTGATGACAACCTTGGATGGCATGGTCACTCATACATCACTAATATTAGTAGCCCAGGATCATTTTCATTGAACAGAAGTAGCTCTTATTACAGAAAAGGTTGGAGTCCCCAAACATTTACCCGCAATATGCGATCTGGTCACTCCTAAATGGTAAGACATCCACTGAGTCAGCGGAATACGTGCTAGCTGTCCACTAATATGTCAATCATTCAAGATGTTTCTAGGAGTCGCCCAAATGTTCTAGAGTATTGCTTTCCAATCTTTTTAGACCCATGATCCACTTTTTAGAAAGACAAACTTTCACAACTCACCTAAATTGAATGGATATGAGGCGTGATATTTTTTAAAGGTAACTAAAGGACGGTGTAGTAGTGCACTATCGTTTACAGTCAGCCCATTTTCCATTGAAATGGCCGCTAACTTTGAACAGACATAGGTTTTCACACAAATGATAATGCGTGGAAATCCGGTTTCAGTGAATATTTATGAATTGTGCATTACCATGTAAATTGTCTTGATTTGTTTTGATCCTATTAAAATCTTTGTTTCCATCACACTTCAGAATGACAAAAAACATGTATTTCATTTTTTCTTTCCTAATTGGTGAACGTGCACAGTTTATTTGCAGATATTTACATTTTGTTGTGCGTTGCTAAAAATGACATTCTACAGACTTTTTCCTTCACCGTGTGCCCTAGGAAGATTGTCACATAATTCACTTCACTTTTCTTCCTCTGACTCCAAAGTGAGATGAGTTTTTAAACACTGATCCCCATGTTAAAAAATATATATAATTTATTGCTTGGACTTTCACGATTCAGTAAAAAATCGGCTTGCGACAGAGTTTGTGAAACACTGGTCCAGAGCCATGAAACGCCCCACTGATGATGCCAAAGCAGTAATTAAAGGACCTTCACGGACATGGAAAGGGCCATTTTGCGTCAGTTTGTTTCTGTTTTTCACAGCCTTTGAAGGGGTTGTTCTACACAACCTTGAGAATGTTTGCTTTAATGCATTGAAATGTAGTTCTGCGGCATGTCGAAATTCCTAGTAAAACATAGGTGAAGCCACTCTGAAATACTTTTTAAGCAGTTTCAGAAACTGAGATGGGGTAGTCTCCCTTGCTCTTTCCAAGTTTGGATTCTTTCCCTGGGCTTGCGGGTGTTTTTTGTTCAATTGTATGCAAAAGTGGTTACCACCAAATGAAGGCTTCACTGTAAGACAAGCCACATTTTTCTTGTTATGCTCTGAATTGTATTGATTTATATCATAAATATTGTAGTATTGCTTTCTTGCCTTTCTACAATTGTTCCATAGGAATGCACTATTTTTACTTTTATTGCTTTCTTACTTTTCCCTGTGTTTTTTATGTATTGCTATTTTGTGTGTATATTTTGTTCGTTATTTATTGAACTCGTTCTGTCCTCGCGTCGGTCAACGGCCGTCGCAAGCACTACCTGGCTAGTGCTGCGCACGTCCGTTGGCCGACACGGCCTCACCCACTCATGAAAAGTCCTGCACTGCAGTGGAATTTGCGCAGCATTTAACGGGTTAAAAGGTATTAAGCTTGTGCATAGCACATTTTTACCATTTGTGGTAGCAGTTTCAAAACATGGGGATCCATTCTGTTTCTCAGATTTCAGCCAGATTCCTTAAACCATTGATCTGTTGTGTCATTCATGTTATTCATGTTTTTCTTCTACATTCTACAGCAGGTTGGAAGCCCACTTTAGCCATTGGTTAAAACCATTATGACTTACAGCATTCTACTCTATTACAACAAGCACATCCACAAGCAACACATTTCCCTTTAGTACCAGAGACTTCTATGGCAAAATGTGATTTCTATGACCAAAAAAATATTTCTGCCAATTGGCCAATGATCTATTGACAAAGACTCAGCAGCGCCAAAAAGTTTTACAAAAACCATGACTAAACAAGCGTTGACGATATCAAAAGCCTTGAGGCCAAAGTCCGATATATTGGCTTTACTAATGCTTTGGTTTTTAATTCATTGGCAACCTTAGTAAATGGAAACATCAACACAGACCGGATCCTTTTTTTGCATGGAGAAATGCTAAACTCACCATAAATCATTGAATCTTAATTTAAGGACATTTAGAAGAGTCTGTTACACACACATGTACATGTATGTCAGTACTGAGTTTTTGTGCTCCTGCTCAGCGAATCTACACCTTTTTCTCAGTAATGATCAATAAAAACTTTTCAGGGGCAAGAATACAGAGAAAGTGGGAATTTTCCTAAAGGGTCATTGTATTGGAATGGTGGGAAGCTGGGACAGGATCAGACACGGGTCAGGCAGAGGGACTAACTCAGGCCTATAATGCTAGGGCTCCGAAAGCACCTCTGAGACTCTCCCACACTGATGCCTGTGAGTCGCTGTGCCCGGAAGTAAAAAAAAAAACCTGCATTTCATCCTCCGTAGACCTACTTCCTCTTTCAGCTACCCGGTCTGCCGTTAGCAATAATTTAAAGATTTGTACAGTTTTACTATTTTTAAAATATTTGCCTGCTGATGAGACAGCACAAAAGTGCAAAAGAATACGTGCTCCCTGCAAGCTGTTGATTAACCAGGTATTCATACTAAACCCATTAATGTTGCAACAGACCGCCCACTGTCATAAGTTTTGTAAACTTCCTTTCACAACCCAGCCCAAAATGACTTGCAGTGTGGCGGCCGTGCTGTCCTAGTAACTCTCTCTCTCTTCCCGTTTGCCCAGGGACGTGCTGCCCTTAACTTTGAGACTGCCACATGCGATACTGGATGCCAAGACCCACTCAGTGCTCGAGACCATCTCCAATCTGGGAACAGGTAAGTGCTTAAGTTACTACTTGTACACTGGCTACTTTGGAGGAGTGCTATCTTGTAATAAACCTATAGGGGGCGGACTCAACATTAACTCAATCCAGTGATTGCCAGGAGGACTGGGCTTCATTAAATGGCTTATGCGCTACTCAGTGGCGCAACATTCGTCACCAAGCTCCAGGGGGCCCCTCCAGCACTGTGCATGGGGCGGCGGGCCCCTGGCCTGATAACTCCTGATTGTATGGGGGGAAGGGCGCTCCATGTACTTTGCAGAGGGTGGGGGCTCAAGTTTCCTTACACCAGTCCCCTGCTGAGTGAGATCTGCTTTACTGGAGATGGCACAGTGGCGTAGCAAGGTCAGGTGGTACCCGGTGCGGCAAATTTCTTGTCACCCCCGGCTTGACAAAAAGGCAAAAAACACATATTTTTGCCATTTTGTCCCCCCCCTGCGCCCCCCCTGACCCCCTCCCCCTCAGTGATGACACCCGGGACGGTCGGCTCCCACTGCACCCCCTTCCAACGCCACTGGGTGGCCGTCCTCGTAGGGCAGAGCGTGCGGCACCTGTCCAAGGCAGAGCGCATCCAGCGGGGTTGCTGGTTGGTGATCCACCTAATCAAACCAAAATCTACATTACAGGTTGCTCTGAAGGGGTTTGCTATCACATTGCTATTCCTTTCTCATTGTCTCTTTAGACAGGTCTAACTGCTATTCCTCAAATGTATCAGGTAAATAACGTTTTTTCTTCCCTGGCCGTTTCCCTTTTCACGTTTTTTGATGCTATCCTATTAGCAGTGAGAGCTTGCACCTGCATTTGAAAGGCTATCTCTTTCATCTCACTTTGACCTGTCGTTGCCTACACAAATAAAGGGAAAAAGTCAGGAACTACATTTTATTTTGCATTTAACATGTCAGCCAAGAGGCGCTTTGACATAATATATCATCAGCCATTCCTGGCTTTTTGGCCAACGGCATGTTGCACTCTCTGGCTTGTAAGTCCATGGATGAAAAGTGTTATTGGCAAAAATGCTGGAATTGGCTGAAGGTGTTCTGTATGACATGAAGCTACTTGTCAGCCAAAGGTATCTGGTCGTTTTCAGAAACTGATTGTTTCACATGTAAAACCTAACCTAAACTCTGCTCACACATTTTGTGAGGTTTGCTCTTCCTTTCACAAGTTTTAGGAAGCTTTATTCCCAAGGTTTGAGAGTAAAAATACCTAAATGGTAGAATTGATAACAGCTTAATATCTGTAGCGCACTGTCGTCCTCCAAAACATGTTGTCTTCTAAATGATGTAGGTTCGGAATTTCTGTACTGTTACTCAGGATCTTTATTTAGCTTTACATTTTGCCTAAAAAAAGGCGCATTTTGTTCTGGTTCTGCTTTGTGCTGCCCCGAATCTTGCATAAAGAGTTGATCAAATTGCTGTTTTCTGTGGTAATTTGTGCCCGTGATTTTGGGCTTTTACACTTCCTTATTTTGCCATTTAAACAGTGAATTTTGGATCATTACATGGGTTTCCTGTATTGTGCATGTATTGTCAGCCTATGTAATCGTCCTGCTGTATGGAATATGATGCTTAAGAAGTTTTTCATGATTAAGAGAACATTTCAATAAAACAAAAAATGATTATAACTCTCCCTCCACCCCGGCACCCTCTCCCTTATGGTCTATAAACTGTAGATGGATACTGGCTTGAAATAATGACTCACATCAGCTGTCTTCAGTAACATTGATAATAAAAAAAATATATATATAATACTTTTTGAATGCCTTTTAGTTTTTATTCTGCTAGCCTTTTTGACAGACAATTCAAACATCTGGTAGCACTCAAGCACGAGTAGCCATCTTCTTCTATATATAGTACTTTATTTTGTAAATGTATTTATAATCCTACCAGCTATCACATGTTTTTCATGACTAATTAAAATTTAAAAAAATAATACTGCATGTTGACACTACATTGAACCTGAGTAACATATTTAGAAAGCCAAGCAGCATGTGTGCTCACAAGAGTATCATTGTCACTCACTCTTTTAGAGAGTCACTGAATCTTTTGGACAGCCGGGTGGAGGCACTGCCCTGACCTTAAAAGTCTATAGGTAGTGGCCTTTAGGGTAAGCCCATGTTTATCTATAGGCCAGCTGACCTCTATTTAATCGTGTATGTCCTGAAGTTAAGCAAGATGGTGATTGTCGTCTGAACAGAGTCTATCCCGGCCTTCTCCAATTAATCACATTCTACTACTGGACGCCTCATCAGGGATAGTAAGCACTATATAAATGCAATTACAATACAATATTATCTTACCTGCCAAAATGAGCAGTACTAATAAGAGACTAAAATACATGCTAGAAGTAGGGTACCCCGAGAGCGGTTCGATTTTACAAGCAGAACGACAGGCATGCTTTTCATGTTGTACTCGTGTGAAACAACTTGGTGCTCGTTGCTGACGACATATAAACAGACAACTAAAATACAGAAACAAGCATTTGCAATGCAATAGGTGTGGCATGTACGTGAGTTTGAGCTATTGACATTGTAAATGACAACGCCTTTTATTTATGTTTTGGTTTTTAAAATATAAATTAAAGGCATTGTCATTTACAATGCTATTAGCCTAAACTCTCTCGCAAATGCGAGACCTATTGCTTTCCAAATGCTTGTTTGTAAAAGGACCCTATGGCACGCTTTCATTTTACTGACGGTCACCCCCATTCTTTAAATGACCCGTGTCTAAAGAAAGGTGCGCGGCCGCCATTAAAGTAAAAGCGCAGTATGGGGCACTTTAAAACAAAACAAAAAACATTTGTTTAGGTTGACAAACAAATGTTTTTTTGTTGTTGTAAAAGCACCCCATGCTGCCCTTTGACTTCAATGTCAGCCACGGCCCTTTCTTTAAAGAAATGTGCAGCCGCCATTAAAGTAAAAGTACGGAATGGGGTGCTTTTAAAAATAAAAAGCATTTATTAAGCAGCATAGCATGTGCAGAAGTGCTCACAGATTGTGGCTAAAACAGATGGTGTAACAACACAAGTAAAACGTCCAGTCGTCATGTGAGGCTACAAATGGAGACAAGGCGTTACTAAGGCGGGACTAAAAAGCCTATTAATGAATCAGAAGCAACCATTTAGAAAGGACAGTAGGAGGAACCATTTGAAAAGATGGGCGGAGAATGGGCGAAGCTTCAAGTCCATACCTGAATACAGCATGCCTCGCAGATCAGAGCATGCGCTGCCCACGCTAGACTTAAAAAGTAAATAATATATGCACTCAGTAGTTTTGCACTCTGTTAGTCTGAGACTGACTGGAACTGTTTTGCAAGGCCAGTAGGGTTGTAGCACCCTCATTCGCAGGTTACTGGCCTCTCGCTAGCCCCATCAATCTTTTTAACATGGCGTAATTAAAAAAAAGAAGAAATCCGCTGCACTATGATGACAAATCCAGTGCAGCTGAATGGTCAATAAATTAGTAATATCTGAGCAGAATGGGATAAATCCACACAGTGGCAAACCATCAATGAAAGATCCCACATAGGGCATGCCAGAAGCTTCTGGCAGGTATGTGCTTCTATGTGCAAGAGTAGATAGGAGCACAGCATGGCTTGCTGTCAGCTGCTGCTGAAATGCAAGTGCAGGTAGAAGCCATGCACAAGTTGTTGCCTGCTGAGATACCTGTGCAAGGTAGGCTTGTGGAGTGGTGATCTCAGGCAGGCTGCAGTAGAACATGAAGGTGGGGGACTTGTGAGTTGAGACCTCTTGAGTTACAAGCTAGATATCAGTTTCCTCCAGTTCCATGTTAACTCATAAAATGTCCACAGCCGATTTAGCTCAACTGCAATGATGGGAAAAGCTAGGAGCATCTCTCAAATGGGTGTAGATGGGGAGAATGCGTGTATGTATGTATGTTTTGGTATTTCTAAGGCGCTAGCCTGTCTAGGTAGTAATGGAGCTCTGTACATTGAGCAAGCACCACGGAGGATACATAGGGATGGAGGGAGAAGGTAGAGCTAATGGAAGGAGTGAGAAGTCAACATAAGTGAGATAGCCTTCCTTTCAGAGGGGATTTTTCAGTTTGTTCCTGAATTTTCAGAGGGCTCCGGTTGTTCTGATTTCAGAGGAAGTGTTTTCCAGATCCTCGGGGTGTAGACTGATTAGGCTTGTTTTTGTGTTTTCTCATTCCTGCATTGTTTAGTCTCTAATCTGGTAACGCTGCAGCTCCTCATCCGGTGTTGACCTCTGGATATTGTTAGTTTGTTAGCTAGGCAGATAAGAGTCTTGGTCTAGGGCACATTGTAAGTGATTCAGCTTATCCTAACGAGGATCCCTGCTAGCAGGGGGAGACAACATATATCCTTTAGTGCAAGAGTTATGTGGTCAGATTACTTCAACCCTTTTACGAGCTACTGTGTTAAGGATGCTTTTCTGGGAAATCAAGGTGACCTTTAGGATGCCAATATGCCAACCATTGCTTTCATCTAGGTAGGAGAGTGATAGAACTTGAACTGTCATTCTGAAGTCTTCTCCGGGGATAAAAGGTTTCACTTTTTCAAAAAAGAGGTCGAACAAGGCTGTTTTGGTCTTTTTGGCAATGTGTTTTTAATTGAGCGGTTCTGGTCACTGTAGAATCCAAAGCGTTTGGGCCCATTTTGTTAGTTTGGGTGTGTAGTCTGTTAGGTTTAAGTTGGAGAGCCGTGACTGAATCAAATAATGTCTTATGTTGTTGGCAAACAGGCTAAATTTGGTCTTTTAGTCGTTGGTTCACAACTAGGTTTGAATTTGCTCAAGGCAAGCTTTGAGCCTCTATGTTTTTGGTTGAGAAGATTGTGAGAAGGCTTTGAGTCTGACATCCTATTGGTATATCTTGATGTTGCTGTCTACTAGAATGGCCCCAAGGGTTCCATATAAAGCTTGAAAATGATGGGTGACAGAGGATCGAGCCATAGTGGATTCTGTAAGTGGGTGGAAAAGTCCAGATCTAGTAGTTCATATCCAAATTATTTGCTGTTGATTAGGGATTAGGGAGGTGCGGAACTTGTGTAATTTGACTCTGCGGAATTCCTCGAGTTTACAAAAAAACTCAGCGAGATTCTGCAGAGTTCTGCCAATGGGGAAAAATAGGCACGTCATGCTAGTCGTGCTGTGATTTAGTGCCGGCAGCATGTTCTATGCTCAAAAATCAGTGCGAACTGCATCACACCAGCGAGGGCATAGCTATTCGAGTTGATTTTGCTGTCAGCTTGAGTAGATTTCGCCAGGCAGCAGCCTTCTGACCGCAAACGGTTGTGACCGCCTGCGTTGGGGAAATCTCTGAAGTGACAGTGGCTGACAGCCAAACCAATGGCAGGGACACACGCTTACATGCGATGACAGCCTGCGGTATATGCATTATGGCCGCCTGTCACCGCTCTCAAATTACCAACATCACATGTAGATCTGTCACTTTACAAGCCCCACTCTATTGATCATACAGGACTTGTGAAAACTGGGTCAGAAACAGAGGCATCAGCAACCACAGTGGAGTCACTAGAGTGTGGAACTACCAGAGAAAGTGGAAATATGTGATAACCGTGCATTACCAGTGTATGCAAGGAGAACAGAGGCTGGATTGGGAGAGGTGGCCTTGTTTTTTTCAGACAGTGGGGGTGGTGTATTCATATATATGTATGTTTGTATAAATAGCATATGTATCCATTTGCGCACTATCATGTATGTGTTGTGTTAGTGGGTGGTGTAGGGTCCCTCCTTGGAAGACATTATCTTATGCTAAAAACCGTTCCTGGTGTCTGGTAACATCAAATATGTAAAGTGCTCCCAATATCGGGGGTTCATCACTGGCACAGTTAGGACTATTTCTGACATATTGTTGGTACTGGCATGACAATGTCAAACCTTGACGTATGTTATGCATTGTTTGATTCATCTTGGTATAATGGCAGCTACCCTTGCCATCCTGTAAATATCGGTGGCTTGTTTGTGGTCCATCTTTCACATCATTTTGGTTGTTCTTGGAATAAAATGTCCATGACTGACATGATGTGGTGAATTTTAGAATTTTGGTGGACAGGCTCTGCACAACTGTGACCCTGGCATAATGCTGGGCATCCTTCACATAATGTAGGCATCTTCAACATTGCGGTAAGCCTCCCTGGCATGTGAAGGTATTACCAGGGAAGGTGGAGTAGAATCCGTCAATGTGATGCAATTGTAATCAGGAGATGGCATGTGACGGTATTACCAGGGAAGGTGGAGTAGAATCTGTCAATACAATGCATCTGTAATCAGGAGATGGCATGTAACGGTATTACCAGGGAAGGTGGAGTTGAATCCGTCAATGCGATGCATTTGTAATCAGGAGATGGCATGTGACGGTATTACCAGGAAGGTGGAGTAGAATCCGTCAATGCGATGCATTTGTAATCAGGAGATGGTGGAGTAGAATCCGTCAATGTGATGCATTTGTAATCAGGAGATGGCATGTGATGGTATTACCAGGGAAGGTGGAGTAGAATCCGTCAATGTGATGCATTTGTAATCAGGAGATGGCATGTGACGGTATTACCAGGGAAGGTGGAGTAGAATCTGTCAATACAATGCATCTGTAATCAGGAGATGGCATGTGACGGTATTACCAGGAAGGTGGAGTAGAATCCGTCAATGTGATGCATTTGTAATCAGGAGATGGTGGAGTAGAATCCGTCAATGTGATGCAATTGTAATCAGGAGATGGCATGTGACGGTATTACCAGGGATGGTGGAGTAGAATCCGTCAATGCGATGCATTTGTAATCAGGAGATGGCATGTGAAAGTATTACCAGGGAAGGTGGAGTAGAATCCGTCAATGTGATGCAATTGTAATCAGGAGATGGCATGTAACGGTATTACCAGGGATGGTGGAGTAGAATCCGTCAATGCGATGCATTTGTAATCAGGAGATGGCATGTGAAAGTATTACCAGGGAAGGTGGAGTAGAATCCGTCAATGCGATGCATTTGTAATCAGGAGATGGCATGTGAAAGTATTACCAGGGAAGGTGGAGTAGAATCCGTCAATGTGATGCATTTGTAATCGGGAAATCCAAAGCTGACATTTGGGATCTATCCATGAAAAATATTTTTGAGGCACAAATTGAGGTTTTATCACAAAAAGTCAAGGTTTTTTTTAGTGTGTTTACTCAATATGGTAAATGCATATTTCATAGAAAAAAAATATTTTGAGAAACTGATATGCTGGTGTTTAAAAAGCAAAATAATAACAATTCTAGCATAAATGTAAAGTTGCTTTTTGGATGATAGTTCAAACCGAGCTGAGTAGGTTTATAGCTGGTAGTATTTCCGTTGTACCTTTGGGCACTTTCTGCTGTGGCTGGTATTTCCTAAGTCATGCTGAGCCATTAAAAAGCATGTAGAAAGGAACACCATTGAAATGATCTATGAAATGCTTCCTCATAATGGGGAAAGCGAAATAGTTTCTCAGTATTAACATTGTATGAATTTGTTTTCCGGTGAAATGACATAGAACCCTCCGCCAGTCCATTGCGCAAGGAGCTGGCCAACCAGAGACACAGCCCACAATAAAGAAATAGTCTGGCTCACAGCAGACCTGACTCAAGATCACAACTCCCATCCTCTCCCCAAGCTGTGCATCTCAGATCGCGTCTTACGTGAGAGCATTACTCACAACTGTAAAAGGAGGCTACAGATTGCCTCATTTTCCTTTAACCAGTTCTTAAGAAAACAGTAACCCTTTGCATGCTCTGGCACCTGTATTCCATCCACCATCATGAGCTGGATCTCAAACCCCTAACCTTATCTTTGAAATGGCAATTGCAAAAGATAGAAAGGTAATGAATTGATGTAATGTCCTTACAAATGTATCCCAAATAGCAGAAGGTTCACCTTGGGGATACATAACAAAACTATGTTGTGGATTAGAAGCTAAATTAGTCTGCCAATAGTTCAGCTCATTGATTTGTTTTGAGTACCAAAAAGTCTGTTTTTAAAAATTGCTTCCGACCAATTATATTGGCATTGTTTGTGGCAAAGGAAGGTTGCCTCAGACATTGTGTAAGAAAGAGGATGGTTGACTCTGCCCCCCATTGAAATTGTTCTGTATTTTAATCTGTACTTCTATACCCTCTTCAGATTCCATATCTATTCAGCATGTAATTTGACCGCAACTGTGATTCACCACAATTTGTGGACAATATTTATAAGCACTTTCTGCTTTCTCTTCCCAGGCCTCTTCCCTACTTTCATCTAAGAGCAATGCCCAGGTTATGCACCTTCTTTCTGTCAATGAATTGTATTTGTTTCCTGTACACTGAGTGTAGGCGGACACTCCATCTGATTCTTACAATGATTAAAAGATACATAAAGATCCCAAATGTAAAGTTTTTATCACATACTTCTGGCTTTTTATGTCCCTAATTAGCTCTCTAATTCCCAGCTATCCAAAATGGGTGACACTGCCATGACCCGTATTGATTCAGCTAATGCCATAACTCAATTGTTTTAAAAATGTAAACATTGCCCATGTACTTTGATACAATGGGGCACATGCATCGAACGGTGCGATTCCAAAAAATCAGCCGTTTGCGCTCGCAAAATGACCTTTTGCATTGCATGAAAGTGTTGGGGACGCACAATTTAGGTAATCGCAATTTTTTGCGATTTCTTAAATTGCAATTGCATTAAAGGAATCGCAATTTGCGATTCCTTAAATGCAATGCATGAAGCACTAAGAAATAGCAATTTCACCATTTTGGGGGCGCAAATTACCTAGCAGTTAAACTGGTCAGTAATGTGCTAGAACTTTGAAAAATGCACTAAACTGCATTTTTCAAAGTTTCATGTTACACACACACATGCCCTTGGGGCATGTGTGTGCGCAACATGGGTTCACATCACAATTTCAGGGGCGCAACAGGGTGTCACCCTTGCACCCTTGAAATTGCATGTGCAATTTACGAGTACCTATTGGTACTCGCAAATTGCGCATGCAATTTCCCTTTCATTCCTATGGGATGTAGGCCCATAGGAATGAATGGGAAGCCATTTCTTAATTGCGACTCACAATTTGCGAGTCGCAATTAAGGAATGTTTAGGAATCGCTATTTTTATAGCGATTCATACGGATGCATAGGCTTTTGCAAGTCCTTAATTGCGATTCCTTAATTTTCACAATTAAGGACTCCCAAAATCCTACCTTGATGCATGTGCCCCTATGTCTTTAGTTTTAATAGTGAATACCCCATGTATTTAAGTGATTGAATACCCCATGTATTTAAGTGATTGAATACCCCATGTATTTAAGTGATTGAATACCCCATGTATTTAGGTTAGTTTGTCTAATACATTTGAAACCCTTCATGAAGTCAGATAAAATACCCATGCATACTTTTTGGCACATTAAGGGCCAATACTTTCAAAGATACCGGCATGTTTTGAAATCTCTTGTTCTCTAGACAGGCCCCCAAGCCTCTACTTGTGTTTGTCTCGTTTTGACTGTGATCTGACCCAGTTTCTAATCTTTGTTTCCTCAGCTGACCTAATTGGGTGATCTTGAGAAGTGCATTTACTTTTCTGTTCATTATTTCCTGCACATACATGCATTAAAAGTGTCTAGACACTGGCAGATTGCCACTATAAAACACTATTTTAAGTAACCCTTTCTTCAGTTGCATCGACACGTCACCTTACTCATTAAAAGGTGCCATAATGAGCATCACAGGGAGAAGTGTACTCCAATAATACATATAACTACCCTGAAAAGGAAAAATGCAATAGGCGCTCACAAAAAACACACTAATTTCGCTAGACCGATGCATAATTCAATGGTGAAGAGGCACCCCTTGCTCTGTGAAAAGAATCTGCGAAACCAGCTCCCATTATCTGTATAAATCTCCTTCTCTCCTCTCACCTGCTCTATTTACCTCTTCTTCTGCCTCCCATCTCTTGCTTTCTCTCTCACTCACACTCTGTTTCTTTCCTTCCTTTATGACGTTCGCAAGAAAAGAGTTTCATCCTTCCTCGATTTGGTCCTTTGGCTGCAGAGGTAAAAAGGAATGATTAGTCAGGTTGATTTTGAGAAAGGTGCACGGATGGTATGAACTTAGAATTTGAGATCATCGAGGTGAAGAAAAACAAAAATACAGGGATACTTGGAGCTTTTTCTGAGCCACAGACTCACGAATGTATACTGAGCAATTAATCTGCACATTTGGGGGACATGATGAACAAATGGATTGGGTCTCTCACACTTGGGAACATACGTTTGGGTAAAAAGGGTGCCACGATGTAATTCATTAATCTGGGATACTACAGTTGAAAAAAGCCATGTTCAGTTTATGTTCAGTCCATGTTCATGTTCAGAAGAAACATTATCATGCCAATAGAACAAGACTGCACTGTTTCCTAAATGTGTTTGTTTACATATCCTTAGATTCAGGTCCCAGGTCATCTGTTCAAATGTTCTTAAGATCATACAAATTGCAAATATTTAAAGAGGGGTGCTGATGAGTAATTCGACTTTATTTTATTTGAAACAAACCCACATGGGTTCTAAGAAACTGCTAAAATGGGGACTTTTATATTCTTTTGAAATGTACTAATTTGAACTGGCTCCAAATATGCTGTGGCACGTGGCTCTCTATAGGTTGAGGCAGCTGCTCAAGCAGTGTGGAGCTAAACTGTGTATAGTGGGAAGGGGCTTCATGATGAGCTTTTGGGAGTAGCTCCATATAGCTTGAATGGCTCCATATGTGTTGTAGAGCATGGCTGTGCAGACTTTAAACAGTGAAGCCTGGTTCCAAATAATTTGATTATCGTTTGAACGGGCTTAGTACTGCTGTGCGTAGGATAATGTAGTTATTCTCTGTGGCAAACGTTGAGGCTATGCCTATGGCCGCAGAGTGGCGGGAAATTTCTCTTGCACGTCACCAGTAATGGCACTTTAAGTAGTTGAAATCTGTTATTACATACAATTTGGTAGCCCAAAGAGGTAAATAAAGACCCCTGTGGTAGCACCAGAGGCATTCCTTTATTATTCTTTAATCTCATTTGATGTGTCGCAGCAGACGTGTGCTCATGACGGCTGGGAGCCATCCAACCGTTGCAGCTCCGCCCACGCATGGTTAATTCCCTGCAAATTAATTGGTGGGCGGAGTTCGGACGGCTCCCCGCTGTCATGAGAACACACCCACCGTGATTTATGACGGAAGGGTACCTGAGCGCGACTCCCAGCCCCGGCCCCCCCCCCTCCCCTCGCACCGCGGCGGAATTTGCCGCTGGGCGGGCCATCACCCCACCCTGCCATTCTCCTCTGACACCCGCCACTACTGGACAAATGACTCATGAGAGGTGAATCTTCAAGATTGTCATAAAAGGTGCCCTTCCATATTAAATACAGTTTTGTTCTACGAATTCCCTTTGGGTCTCTTCGAGGGCGCTGTTATGCACCAGAGAAAAGAGCCTTGACCTGATAACATGTTTTTATTGCTGGTATAATGTGGAATGTGCCAATAGCGCACTCTAATCAAGACCAAAAAGTGCTTCTCAATGAGGCTTCAATGCTTGAACCATGCGTTCCAAAATTTCACCTCCACGACATATAGCAAACAAGCAGGGGTGGCTCTAGGCTCATGGCGGCCCTGGGCAGGGAGCGTAGGTAGGGGGCCCCGGAAGAGGGGGCCCGGGCGGGGCAGAGCGCGGAGGCCAGAGAAGAGGGGGGAGGGGGTCAGGGTGTTTGGAAGTGGAACAGAGCTGGAGGCTGCCACATCCCTGCAATGGACACCACGCAAATATGTTTCCATCCTCAGAGGATTATTATATTAAGGATATATATTGGCATGGAGGCCCCTGCGGTTTGGTGGACCTGTGCAGGTGCACAGCTTGCACATGCCTAATGCCGCCCCTGAAACAAGAGTACCACTGAATTGGACTTCAAAATAGATGACACCAATGCCTGAAAGGTGAATAGACTTTATTTGTACTGAGCAATGCTCATTGATCTTACAGCACGCATATCTACTTTCCCACACTCGAGGTGTATGTGCTCAACAGACGGTCGAATATTTTATACAAGCTGACGTCATCAATGCCTGTGTTCATAGTTCTGTCCGTGCTGCCATACGCAATAGCGTGTTCCTCTGCTGCTGTCTGAGAGAGGTTGGTGTGCTTTATGATTCAGCAACCACAACTTTACAAGACATCCACACCCAGCAGCGGCCCGTGCAGGTAAGAGGGGTGGGGAGGCGGGGCCGGGGTGAGGAGTTTGGGGGGGGGATTTCAACAGACAACCACAAGAGAAAATTCCCTCGTCGTCAGTCAAAATCCCCCCCAGCCGGCCCACTGCTCTACTGCTCTTACCTGCACAGGCTCCTAACCTTTGCTGACATCCCTTAGCACAGTTAGTTAGTGAAGGAGCTCAGTCTTTGACAGATTGTTGCAAACTCTTATTTTTTCACAAGATGGAGGTCGTAGAGTGATTGTAATGTTTTAAATAGTGTGCTACAAAAATATCATAGCAAAAATATTTTAAAAAAAGAATATCATGGAGGTAAGTTAGTAGAGGTAAGTATAGTTTTGCTGTTTTTAACTCCACCAATATGTACTTTGGAGATACCTGTGCTTACCTATAGATACTGATCTCCACAATATCCTAGTTGTCCATTTTCAGCACAGAATTTTTACGGTCGCTGTTCTGACATACAGCTGATGCTGTTGTGTGTTTTGATGTCTGATGGACGATTTTCTACTTGTCTGATTAATATCACTCTTGCTGCACAAACTGTAGAGAAGGGGAAGGATGTTGTTGGTTAGTCCCACCTTGAAAAGGGACTGCGCGACAGAAGGTGCTCTGTTGAAGGTATATCTCTGACCCTCACTGCTGAGTGCCACCTTTTAAATAGTATTTCTGTTGTCAGTGCTTTTGTGGGCAGCTTCAGTCTCATTTTAGAACCTCTTTTTTCGAGAGAGCATCAGTGAATTCTAACTGTTAGCCTTTGGCGCATTTTTTTTATTTTTTATTATTTATATCTTGTGCTCTTTACAGAAGGAGGAAGCTTCTTATACCCGTTTCCTGGGCTGTAAACTGTAACTGCCAAGAATGAAATAGACTTTTCATGACAGGCATAAACGGAGTTTGTTTTTCCCATCGTCCAGATACTGATGTATGATGAGGCAGAGGATGTTTCCGGGGCAGCTGAGACGTATTTCCTGTATGTCACATTTCATTAGTTGCACAAGAACCTCATGAGAATAATTCCACGGAGCTCCATGAGGATATGACATGTACTGAAGAAATATACAAATTCCTTTTAAGGTGTGAACTTCAATTTGTTTTCACCACTAAGCACCATATGTAAATCAATATTCACGATATAGTTGCTGTGAGCCAATTCAATTGAAGGTTCCTACCTTCAAGAACAGTGCAAGGGTTTTCAGCTCTATATGCAAAGTTGCATTTTACATGTTAGAGCTATATCCAGACTGTGAAGAAAAAGTTACTTTTTGGCCTTTGGTTACCACCACCACCAGGGGTGTGAATGGATGAAACAAAGCCGTCTGAAACTGAACTCAGACAAAACAGAAGTCCTCATCCTAGGTACATCCCCCTCTGCATGGGACGACTCTTGGTGGCCGGAAGCCCTTGGAAAAGCACCCATCCCGACAGACCACGCACGGAACCTAGGCGTCATCCTGGATTCTTCACTATCAATGAACAGACAAGTCAGCGCTGTCTCCTCATCCTGCTTCAACGTTCTTCGCATGCTCAAAAAAACATTTCGCTGGATCCCCACCGAAACCAGAAAAACAGTCACCCATGCTCTGGTCACGAGCCGACTGGACTACGGAAACACCCTCTACGCAGGTACTACCGTCAAACTCCAGAAGAAACTCCAACGAATCCAAAACGCCTCAGCCAGGATCATATTAGACATCCCGTGCAACGAACATATCTCTGGTCACCTCAAAGACCTCCACTGGCTACCCGTCAATAAGAGAATCACTTTCCGACTGCTAACCCACGCACACAAATCACTCTACGACATCGGACCAGAATGCCTCAACTCACGACTGTCCTTCTACACCCCCCCCCCGCCAACTACGTTCTTCCAGCCAAGCCCTCGCCACTGTACCTCGCATCAATAAGACCACCATGGGAGGCAGATCCTTCTCATACCTGGCTGCCAAAACATGGAACTCACTCCCCGCTGACCTTCGCCTTACCCAGAACCACCTAGCATTCAGAAAGCAACTTAAAACGTGGATATTCGACAAGTAATCCTCCTCCCCTTCCTAAGCGCCTTGAGACCCTCTGGGTATGTAGTGCGCTATATAAATTATCTGACTTGACTATCTGACTTGACTTGACATCCCTCACAGTCCCTCTCTGCCATGCTCAGTTGCCTTCAACATCACTTATTAGGATGCTTCATCTCAAAAAAATGGATCCTTTATGTGAACTATGAGATACTGAGCTCCTAAAATGCAACTTTGAGTGTCAGAGTTTGGCACAGTGGTAGTGCTGCCATAAATTAAAAGGTTTCTCACAACTCCAAGCTCTTGGTTCCTTTGTCCCATTTAGTATTGGGGGAGGACGGGCCGGATGGGGAGGAAATCGTTTGAAGCCCTCGACCTGGCGGTCTTTAAACCGCTGTACCACTGAGTGAATGTGATCCCACCTTAATAAAAGCAGGGCCTCCCTACTTCTAATTTTCAGTCTCTAAGTTTAGCATGCATAAAAATGGCCGACACTACAAGAAAACACATACTATGCCCCCGACTCACAAGAAGAAAAGTCTGTTCTCGTTAAGGCCATTGTTTTTTGTTTTTCAGAAGCTAACTTATGCTTTGAGAGTTTGCTTAAGCTGTGACAGCTGTGCATTGGCCTCAGTGGCAGGTAGGTGGAAAGATCCCCACGAGGCACGCATTGATTAGTAGATGTGGTGGGTGGTACTCCACCAGGTGAGGGAAGGACATTAATTCCGCTGACCTTGTGGGTCACCAGACATTTAAAAGGGAAAAATACTCGTGTGATTGAGGTACTACATTCCCACAATTCTATTATTCTTATTCGAAATGTAATATGATGGGTAATTTACTGTTTCTTCATATACTCCTTTAAGTATTAAAAAAAATCATAAAAACAGATGAACTATTTTGAACACTGTTACAGTGAGTAAAATAATGAACGACCTTTGAGTAAAAGTAATAGTCCGTTTGGAAAATGTTAGCCTTTACATGTTTGCTCCCCACTTTGTCCCTTCCTAAAACATTGAACAAATAGCACATAAAAATTGCCCCCTCCGTTGGCGGCTTCGGATACAACATCTATGGCTACAACAGTAACCGTTATCACAGAAGCTACAGAAGTTACGGAAAAATTCCAGATTAGTAACAATGTTTCAGGTCCGATTATGCTGCCGACACACACATCCTCTAAGATTGTGTCCACCACAGAATCTATGGATGCACTGGTTATGGTTAGAAATGATATCGAGGGTAACATAAACATAAACACAAATATAAATGATGTGGCATCTGATGCTGAGAGGTCGGGTGATTTGGACTTGGGCTCTTTGGAATTGCCACTTGCTACTGGTTCGGGACTGGTCACTGTTCTTCCTGTAGACGAAACCGGACCACCTACCCTAGAGGTGTGTGATGGGTCTGCTTTATGCCACATTATTGTAGGGGGTGAAGAGGAGAGCGCTGAATTGGGCTCCTTTGAAGACTACGAAGCGGTGGTGGAGGAAGAGACGGTTGATCCCTCTGATAATACAGCGAAACTTTTGGTGGACAGGAGGCGCAAGGCTAAAAACAAGCCTAAAGTTAAAAAAGGGGTGAAAGTAGGTATTGCTCCCAACCGGCTGATTATAAGCAACACCTCGACCTCCAGGAAAATTTTTATTGACAAAAGCCATCTCAGGAAATGGATCGAGGCAAAGGGACTTGTGAAAAGTATGACCTTAAGGCTGTCAGGTACTAGCCCCTCGGATGTCGATCCCACTATAGGTTGCCCTGCTCTCTCGGAGAGTTCTTTTGATATCTCCAAGGCTGACACTGGTACACCAATTGTTCCACCCGACCAAGAGGCTGAGTCTGCGCTTGAGCCCTCTACTTTAAATGCTTCTATCGCCCCAACTCCAATAACATCTGTGACCTCTGTGACCTCTGTTAAAGCAGCAATTATGACTCAGGAACATGAATAGGAGATGAACATCTCTCCCCTCGATATCATACTGCAAACTTTAACCAGCCAACGTCTAGATGCACAAGAACACTATCTTCAGCTTCAGGGAGATAACAATAAACTACAGACTTCCTTACATGAATTGACCTCTAAACTTGGAGGGGTCTCGCAGGATATTGAAGACTTACAACAGCGGGTGGTGAGTGTAGAGGAGGTGGCAACCCATATCAATACTGTAGTGAGTCAACATGACACTCAGATGACATCTCTGGAACTAAAAGTTGAGGATTTGGAAAATCGACAGAGAAGATCGAACTTGAGACTTTTTGGAATACCGGAGGGGTCCGAAGGGTCCGACCCGAGGGCTTTTCTTGTTAGTTTACTACAAAAAGCCTTCCCAGATTTAGCAGACTGGACTGGGATTCCGAAATTCAGCGGGCACACCGTCTTCCTCTAGTCCAAAGGAACAAAGAGATCAAATTTCCTTGTCCTTTCCTTATCTGTTTTGGTAACTTTTTATTAAGACAGGCTGTCTGGCAAAAAGCACGTCCTAATTCCCCTGTAGCTACAGTGAACTTCTCCCTTTTTGTTCGCTCGGATCTTAGTAAAGCCACCATGGATAGACGGTGGGAACTGCGCAAATTGATTGACCCATTTAAATCCATTGGGGGGCAGGTATCTCTTCAGGAACCCGCCCGCCTTAAGGTTACCAAAGGTGGTCACACCTATTTTTTTACTGATATTAAAGATGCAGAGTCGATGTTATCTAATTTAGCTTGAGTTTGGCGTCAGCGATATCAATTGAGGGGGTAGAATTACTAGGCTGATATAGCAGATAGGGAGATCAAGACTTAATTCTTGGGGGGGTCAGGATCCCTTTTTCTTTTTTTTTTTTCTTCCCTTTTTTTCTTCCCTTTTTTCTTTAACTTCAAATATTAGTCTTTGGTTGCATCCAGAATATTCCGTCAGAGGGGGGTAGGGCTTGCACAAGGCACACCACTTCAGGCGCTGCCTCTACAGCGGCAGCTGAGGCTGAAGGGTAGCCTCTCCCCTTGGCGGGTGGGAGATAGGGGGGTGGAGGGAGGGGGTTCTCAGGTCTCCGCAGGGTGGTGGGGTTTGGGGGATAAAAATATAAAAAAATGTATTTTCAATCTGATGGGGAGACATGCGATAAAGGGGATTAAAAGTATGAGAATATATTTATTTCTTTGTTGCTCAGACATAGAAGTATTCCACTTGGTTAATCAAGTCTTTTTTGTCTCTTTTCTTGAATGCATAAATTAAGATGCTTAGCTTGGAATGTTGCGGGGTCAAATAGTAAGAGCAAGAGACACTTAGTGTCGGAAGAGTTGAGATTGCATAACCCGCACTTTGTTTTATTATCTGAAACGCATATTGCTCATAAGGACAAAAAACTACTATGTCAAATTGGATATGATACTATAATCTGTTCTGCTTTTGGGGCTTCTATTAGAGGGGTTTCCATCCTTGAGGACAAACGACTTAGGGCAGAAACTCTGAAAACTGCTTACGATAAGGAGGGCAGATGGGCTATTGCTCAGCTAAGTATTGAAAATCATAAATATGTTTTATGTGTGGTTTATGATTCAAGTAGGGAGGAACCTAGGGTTTTTGACCACTTGAACGTAGAACTTCTGAATTGGGAGGGGGAGCTCATTATAATGGGTGATTTCAACTGCATTATGGATTATCAACAAGATACCACTAGGGCCGGAAGTTTTCAGCGGATGCGTAAAACCAGGGTTTCTATTCTGGATATCTGCCGTATTCATAACATCAAAGATGCTTGGCGCTACATACATCCAAACACTCCTGGGTACACATATTACTCTGCGCCTCACAAATCATGCTCCCGTTTGGATATGGCTCTAGTTAACGATAATTTATTGAATACCAGCTCTATGGAGGTGTGTCCTCGAATCTCTTTGGACCATAACCCTATAATGCTGATATTTTCCACTCCATATACTCGTCCTTGTCCCAGACCATTCTCTTTCCCTAGATATTTAGTATCACACTCTGTTTTTATAGCTCAGATTAAAATACATCTTACTAATTTTATTGAATTTAATCAGAATTCTACTACATGCACCATGGTCTGGGACGCTTGTAAAGAAAGTATTCAGGGTTTTACGCAGGGATACATGCTCAGACAAAACTTGGAGTGCCGTAAATTGAATGAATCTCTAACCTCTAGTATTGCCACACAAGAAATACTGCTCGCTGCAGCTCTACGGCTAAATCTACCTGCAGTAGCTGAAATAAATCTGAAATTAGGTCAATTAAAAGCGGACACTAAAGCAAAACTCTTCCAAAAACACAGTGCCAATTTACATAAATTTAGAATAGCCCAATATGAGGGAGGGGACAAAATCGGCAAAATCCTGGCCTACAAGGTTGCGGAGGACAGAGCTAGCACTCTGATTGCTAATATCCGATGATCTGATAACATGCTACATGATCAGCTTAATGACATACTAGAACAATTTGTGGACTTTTATAGTTCTTTGTATAACCCGGAGCCTTCTCCATGTGTAGTCTCAATACGGGACTATCTGGATGAGAATGCAATAAACATCTGTAATATCTCAGAAATGGATCAACTTTCGGAAAATATTACTGGGCTAGAGCTTAGCCAGGCTATTGCTTCTTTACCTGCCGGGAAGGCCGCAGGGGAAGATACTATCCCTGTGGAGATTTATAAAATCTGCCTAGAGGAACTGTCACCTCTACTGCTACAAGTTATACAGTCCATTGGGGTAACTGGAAAAGCTCCCAACTCGTGGGACAGGGCCAAAATATTTTTTTTTCTTAAAAAGGGCAAATCAAAGGAGTATCGGGGATCATATAGACCCATCTCTCTTATAAATACTGATGCAAAAATATTTGCGAAAATTCTAGCAACTAGGTTGGCTCCCCTTATGCCTAAAATAGTCAACCCGCAACAACATGGGTTTGTGATTGGGAGGGACACCACCACTCACGTTAATATGGCCATTACGGCGTTCGATGTGGCTGAGACTAAATCCACCCCACTCGGTATGATCTTGCTAGATGCCGAGAAGGCTGTTGACCGAGTGGGGTGAGACTATCTCTGGTATGCAATTACAAAGATGGGGTTTATGGGGCAAATTGTAAAGGGTATACGGGCGCCGTATGATAACCCTACAGCTTGTATCAACTATGGTGGGTTGACCTCCTCAGATTTTTCCATCTCACGGGGCACCCGTCAAGGCTGCCCCTTATCACCTCTATTATTTGCCCTTTCTCTGGAGCCATTTCTACACGCTCTTCAGGCACAACCGCGAATTGCACCTTTTAGGTCCGGCTCACAGGTATTGAAAATTACGGCATACGCCGATTATATTGCTATTTATTCTCCCGATGTTATAGAGGCACTACAAGGGATTAGCACAGAGGCTTGTAAGTTTGGAAAAGTTTCCGGATATAAGCTTAATATAAACAAAACACAAAGTGTAGCTAATTATGTACCAGTGGCAGTGGTTACAGAGATTTGTAAAGTCGCCACTTATCTAGGCGTTAAAATCACTTCTAAAATACGAGAAATCAACCATATTAACTACAATGAGCTAATTAAATCTACTACTTTGCTACTAAAAAATGGCACAGACTCCCCTTGAACCTAATTGGCAGAATCAACCTAATTAAAATGAAGGTTTTACCTAAATTTCTTTATCTTTTTCGTTCAATCCCATTAGCACTGAATAATTCTTTTTTTTAAGCAATTAGATGGAATCTTCAGCAGCTTTATCTGGGGATTCAGAAAAGCTCGAAGATCGTTGGCACTTTTTATAAACAGTCTGGATAAGGGTGGCCTCAACTTTCCCGACGTTAAGCTATATTTCTGGGCCTCGTTTGTTAGGCGTCTTCGGTCTCTACTCAACCGTGAAGACCCATTTTTTTTCCATTTATTTAAGCTAAAATCTGATTAAAATATATTTTTGTTCCGAGTCAATGACCCCAACTATTTTAAGAGGGTGAAATTTAAGACTGCCAGGGATGTAATCAGGATTTGGTCCAATATATTAGCATTCTGTAGGACTACTTTTTACCACCCGAAACTACAGCTATGGGGTAATCCGGGTCTTCCTGGGATTTTCAATGACGGTATGGCCCTTAGATGGTCTGCTCAGGGTATCAATGTCTTGGGGGACTTATACGGCGCACTAGGGGTCTTAGATTTTCATACACTGAAAATATTGTACGACTTGCCGGAAACAATGAGATTTAAATATCTACAGCTACATAATTTTTTGATACAGAAAAACAAAATCTATGAAATCTTAGATTGTGATATTTGGAATTGTCTATATGCATCCAAAAACAAGTCGACTATAAGTGAAGCTTACAGGTGTCTTAGTTCTTTTAAAACTGATGACTGTTTAAAACTAGCTGAGAAATGGAGTAGTAAAATGGGTTTAAATATAACATCTAAGCAGATAGCTAGTTCTTTCTCTAACATTAATAATTCCGTGCGATCATCAAGTTTAAGGCTGCAACAGTTTAGAACTACCTGCATGTTGTATTATACACCGGAAAGGATTTCTAAGTGGTCTCCTAACAATACTTATAGTGACCGTACTAAATGTCCTAAGTGTCAAGCTGTTGCAGTAGATTTGGAACACATGTTGTTTTCTTGCCCAGCCTTAGGGGAATTCTGGGCGGAACTACATAAAGTTTTGGAAATTAAGGAGATTCATCTACCTTGTATTACTGCTTTAACAGTACTACTTAATATACATCCTGTTTCTCTATCCCAGCCTGCACTGGTTACGATCCTTTTTTCCTGTGCAAAATTAATATTAGCTAGAGCCTGGATTTCTCCCAAACCCCCTAACATTTCGGATTTTGCGGTCATTAGTAAATGAAATTCACTCTATGGAAGCTAGCCTTGGCAAAACTCAGAGGGGTCCGGTCACTAAGAAAATTTGGAAATATCTGGGGTAACTTTATCTATAAATCTAAACTGGAAATTCAACATTATTAGGAAGTCTTGTCCCTGTAGCGGGCCATTATTCGGCCGCAGCATTCCTGCTGTTCCGCTTCTAGTATGAATAATATGAACTATGTTTTTTTCCTGAGCTATCAAGCTAAACTCTTTTTATGTGTACTAAGTGGAATTTGAAATATGTTTTGGGAACCATTTATATTTATTTTGTAAACTTTGGCTTTCTTTATTGTATATGTACTGGTATGTTTTCCTCATCAGTTTGTCAATAAAAACTTTTTTTAAAAAAAAGAAAATTGCCCCCACCAGAGTCCTACTCTGGTGGCGGCACACCATGTGCCCCCTGTCTGCACCCCTGTGCACAGAGGCACCATAGGGCCCCCTTTGTTTCCTTACCCCCACCCTTTTCTTGGTGGGCTCACCGCCATAAAATGGAGGGCAGTGAGGAAACTCATAATATGCTTGGTGGTGCAGCAGCTGCACCACCAAGCATATTGTGGTCTCAGACCACTTCAAGACCGTCGGGGATTGTGGATTCCTGGCAGTAGCAGTGGTCCTTTGGCAGTCAGACCACCAAAGTCATAATACAGAGGTTGGACCGCCGGTTCAGGGGTTGCTGCACAGCCACAGTGGGTTTGGCGGTCTATTGTAACCACCATACATACCACTAATCGGGCCCTTTGTATTGCAGAAGAGTCCAGGTTTCTCATATGAGGCCAGGCACAGTGCACGCTTTCAACACATACAAGCTAGTTGCAATGTAAGCAGCAAATGTCAAAGCTTCCCTCTCATTTCAAGAGATGGGCCAGACCAGGCTTGTCAGAAGTGTGTGTGTGGCTGGAGTGAACAAACTGAAGAGGTGCCCTTCCTAGTTTATACAAAATGCCCCGTGGGAAAGTGGCAGCAGGGAAAACCTAGCATCTATCTGCATTTACAATGTTGGCTTCCTCGTCATGAACAAAGAGGGCAGCTTTACTCCCATAAATAAATATATGCCACGTGAAAGCCGGACCCTTCCGATGGGTCTGCAACAGATGGAACAGGACTACTTTATTTTTAATTGCTGTCAGTGCTGGAACATAGGGGGATCCCACTGAATCGCAATTCTGGCGACTATTTCTGGGCCAGGTTTGGGATCTGGCCAACCCAGGCAAACATGCAGAATTTGGTCTGCAGTGATTTTCCGACACCGGGACATCCTTCTGCAGTGCCAGCATGTTGTCTGCATTCCTTTCCAGCAGCAATGCTCAGACAGCAGGGCGCCATCTTACATTAACAGCCAGCTGGTCACAAAAACAAAGGTCTGGTTTAAATGGTCATCAGCCCTCCTTTTGTTCAAGTATCACCCTGGCTGAGAGACATGTGGGGCCTAACACCTAGATGCCAATGCAATGGTAGAAAACAAAATCTGATAACTTCACAATGATTTCAGAGAAACTATGACTTAGAGGTAGGGTTTTAACTTTTTAACTTCCTGTGTTAGAGATGTGCTTGCACTGCAAGAATGCAAGATGTATTTGTTTGTTGGAGTAAATACACAAATATTGAATTAAATGGCACCTACTGTTTTTTTAACTGTAATTCTTTTATAGCACTACTCCTCCCTGTATTGGCTATCAGAGTCACACAATTGACATCACACAAAGAGGCACAATAAATCATACAAGTGTGTAATGTACAGGAAATGTTACGTAAGACAATGGGGGGCTATAAGGTGTAGGAATCCCATATCATCCATGCTTCTAGACATTATATTAAGAGTGAAAGGTCATGAGAAATACAAAGTCCGAATATAAAACGTTATGCAAAGATTGTGGTTTTGTATTGTCAAGGCTTTATTACTTCCCAAAGGAACCCTTCTTTGCAATCCTATAATGCCATCTTAATTTTTTTGGAGTCAACACACTGAACTTTGGAATTCAATCAATCAATCAATGCATTTATAGAGCACGCTACTCACCCTTGAGGGTCTCAAGGCGCTGAGGGGGGGGGAGAGGGGTGGCGGTGCTGCTACTGCTCGAATAGCCAGGTCTTGAGGTGTTTCCTGAGGGGGAGGTGGTCCTGGGTCAGTCGAGGGTGTGCAGGGAGGGAGTTCCATGTTTTGGCTGCCAGGTAGAAGAAGGATCTTCCTCCGGTGGTGATTCTGAGAATCCATGGGACGGTGGCGAGGGCGAGGCTGGCGGAGCGGAGCTGGTGGGTGGGAGTGTAGAACGAGAGGCGGTTGTTGAGATATTCGGGGCGCATGTCGTGGAGCGCTTTGTGTGCGTGGATGAGGAGCCTGAACGTGATCCTCTTGCTGATGGGGAGCCAGTGCAGGTTTCTCAGGTGGGCGGATATGTGGCTGTGGCGAGGGAAGCCGAGGATGAGTCGTGCGGAGGCGTTCTGTATGCGTTGTAGTCGTTTCTGGAGTTTGGCGGTGGTTCCTGCGTATAGGGCGTTTCCGTAGTCCAGTCGGCTGGTGACGAGGGCCTGGGTGACGGTCTTTCTGGTTTCGGTGGGGATCCACCTGAAGATTTTTCGGAGCATGCACAGGGTGTTAAAGCAAGAGGACGAGACGGCGTCAACTTGCTTGGTCATCGAGAGAGAGGAGTCCAGGATGAATCCCAGGTTGCGAGCGTGGTCCGAGGGTGTCGGCGTGGAGCCCAGCACTGTGGGCCACCAGGAGTCGTCCCAGGCGGGTGGGGATTGTCAGAGGATGAGGAGTTCCGTCTTGTCTGAGTTCAGCTTCAGGCGGCTGGGCTTCATCCATTCTGCGACGTCTTTCATTCCTTCCTGGAGGTTGTTTTTGGCGGGTGCTGGGTCTTTGGTGAGAGAGAGTATCAGCTGGGTGTTGTCAGCGTAGGAGAAGATGATGTTGTGTTTGCGTGCGATGGCGGCGAGGGGAGTAATGTAGATATTGAGGAGGGTTGGCTGAGCGAGGAGCCTTGGGGTACGCCGCAGTTGATCTCGGTGGCCGCTGAGCGGAAGGGGGGGATGCGGACTGTCTGGGTTCTGCCGGAGAGGAACGAGGTGATCCAGTCCAAGGCCTTTACTTGGATCCCAGTGTTGAAGAGGCGGGTTATTAGGGTGTGGTGGCATACGGTATCAAAGGCTGCCGAGAGGTCCAGGAGGATGAGAGCGGTTGTTTCTCCGTTGTCCATCATGGTCCTGATGTCGTCGGTGGCTGCGATGAGGGCGGTCTCGGTGCTGTGGTTGGCTCGAAATCCGGACTGGGGCGGGTCGAGCGAGTTGTTTGCCTCGAGGAAAGCAGTCAGCTGTTTATTGACGGTCTTCTCGATGACTTTCGCCGGGAAGGGAAGAAGAAAAATGGGGCGGAGGTTTTTGAGGTCTTTGGAGTCTGCCGTCGGTTTCTTCAGAAGGGCGTTGATTTCTGCGTGCTTCCAGCTCTCAGGGAAGGTGGCTGACGTGAAGGAGTTGTTAATGATGTTCTGGAGGTGGGGTGCGATGATGATGTCGGCTTTGTTGAAGATATGATGGGGGCATGGGTCCGAGGGAGAGCCGGAGTGGATAGTGTTCATGACGTGGGTGGTGTCTTCAGTGCTGATGGTGGTCCAGGTGCTGAGGGTGGTGGTGGGGGTCGTTGGTTCGGTGACTGGAGGCGGAGTCTGGGGTCCGGAGCTGTCGTGTATATCTGTGATCTTGCGGTGGAAGAAGGTGGCGAGGGAGTTGCAGAGGTCTGTGATGGTGTGATGGCGCTGTCGCTGTTGCTGGCGCTGGGGTTGGAGAGCTCTTTGATGATGCTGAAGAGTTCCTTGCTGTTGTGGGTGTTGTTGTCTAGCCGCTCTTTGAACGATGCCCTTTTGTTGGTGCGGATCAGCTGGTGGTGTTCGCCAGTGGCGTTCTTGAGGGCTGTCAGGTTTTCTGTTGTCCGTTCGTGGCGCCAGGTTTTTTCGAGGGTTCGGCAGGATCCGTTGAGGGCGTCTGTGAACCATGATGTTTTCCTGTTGCCGGTCTTGCTTGGGGGGGTTCTTCAGTGGGGCGAAGTAGTCCGCGCAGTAGGTGATCCACTGTGCAAGGTTATGGGCTGCTTCGTTGGTGTCCGCGGTGTTGGCTGGCGGGTTCTGGTTTAGTGATGAGAGGAGCTGGTCTGTGGTGATTTTGCTCCAGCATCTGCGGGGGATTTGTCGTGTGCAGTAGTGCGATGTATTCTTTTTGAAGGTGAAGTGGATGCATCTGTATTCGGTCCAGTGTAGTATGGTGGAGCGGCTGAAGGAGACGTGGTTGCTGGCGGAGAAGATGGGGTTGAGCGTGTGTCCGGCGAGGTGGGTGGGGGTGTTCACCAGTTGTTTGAGTCAGAGGTTGGCGAGGTTGGCGAGCACGGTGGAGGTGCTGTTGTCGTTTTTCTCCAGGTGGAAGTTCAGGTCCCTTAGGAGGATCTATTCTGGTGAGGCTAGGGCGTGTGGGCTGATGAAGTCGGCGATGGTTTCGCTGAATTGTGTGCGCTGGCCCGGGGGTCTGTAGATGAGCGTTCTTCTAAGGGTTGTCTTGGGGTCGGTGTGAATCTGGAAGTGTAGGTGTTCGGCGGCGAAGAGTGTGTCTTCGATGTTTGTCGTGATGTTGATGGTGTTCCTGTACATTATGGCGATTCCTCCTCCGGTTTGGTTGACACGGTCCTTCCGGGTGATTTTGTAGCCGTTCGGGATGGCTGTGGCGATGTCGGAGGCATAGGAAGCGTTCATCCTGTTCCGTAAGGAAGGCGACGTCCGGTGCTGTTGTGTCGAGGAGGTCCCAGAGTTCGACGGCGTGTTTGTGGGCAGAGCGGGTGTTGAGGAGGATGCACTTGAGGTTTTTGTTGCTGTTGCTGCTGTGTTTGGTGGGTGGGGGGCAGGTTAGAAGGCAGATGAATTTCCAGGCTTTGCAGGCAAAGGGTCAGTGGGTTCATTTCGGGGTGACTCGGTAGCAGGCGGGTGGTCGTCCGGTGTTGAGTGCGTTTCGGGTGGCGGAGTCGTATCTCAGTCGGGTACTCTGGGTGCGGCGCGGGTCAGGGCAATTAATTATATCAACCACTTAAAATCTTTTCCTTAAGTCTTGGAAGGTTTTGTGGCGCTTATTAAGTATACAGATGTTGGGGTGCATTATGGTAAAATCGGCGTCCCCATTGGAGAGAGGTGTCTCTCCCAGGAGTTCTGCCACATTGTGCTTTTTGATGTTGTCCTTCTCACAGGGAACAGAATGCAGAAGTGCAGAGATGTAGACCCTCAATTTAAGTGGCTCAGTAATTGGGTGATATATATCGCACCTGATAAAATCGGATTCTACTCAGTTACGATTTTTTGGGGAATAACGCACATTTTGATGCTTACTGCACCAAATTCTGCATGCTCTTGTAAACACTGTGTCACTGGAACCAAATTGTACCTGGATGATGAGCCCATAACTAAGGGGAAACTGGTCCTGGGTTGCTTGTGTTCTGGTTCAGGACCTGGCTTGGCATTGCAAGCTGGTCTGTTCCCATTGGAGCAAGGTCAAAATTGATTTGCATATAGCTGGGTCAAAACTGAGGTGGCCTGGTGTGCAAAATAACAATGGATTGGAATGCGCCCTGTGTAATCACCAGTGGCAAGATTATCTCATGCATTCCATCCATCAGTTTTTGTATACACTGGTAAATATTGGCCATTTTTACCCCTAATACATTGGGCATTTTGACGTGCGGATATATATCTCAAAACTCATAATTGCAGTACGTGGCGCGATGTTCACTACCGCACACTAGTTCAATTAAACAGGTTGTTCATGTTTAGATAAAAAATATATAAATACACAAAAAACCTGGGTGTCTGATAGGAAACAAATGTGTTTCAGGAACCATACATTGTATTGAGTCAACAAAATGTATGACTAAATAACCAAATGGACTCTAAATAAAGTTTGACAATCCAACGCATGCAAACACCAGCCAAAGTAGGTGAAATCCAAGATCCAGAGATGGATTACCATCAAAATCTTGTTGGTGATCTGATTTTTCTCATCTGGTCATCCACAGGGCTGGGCTGGTGTGTCTCCAGATCAGCGAGACTACTCCCAGGACCGCCTGGTAGGACTGGGGTTAAACCCACAACTGCCTGTTTGACCATGCGTGGGATCACCAAATGGAACAAAGAGCAGTGCAAAAAGTGAAGGTGTAAAAAAGTGAAGTTAAAAAGGAATTGAAAACCCACAGTAAGGGAACTTTAATGACCGTGAGTTTCTTTCTATTTAAAAACCAGAACAGCACAAAACCGCAGTGTAAACAAATGACTGCTTAGGGGCCAACATGTTTCTGCCATACAGGGGAAATCCTCCCTTGGCTTTCATCAGGGCCTCTGTTCTTATGAATTTTTGCTACTGAATTTCACACATGAAAAGAAAAAACAGTGACAACTTTAAAGTATATATTCTCTTATTCCTCCTTGTCAGCTAGTGTATACATCACCCATCTTGACAGGGGAAGTTACCTCACCTCACCTGGACCAAACTCAGAGTAAGGGAGGCCACGCCCTCTCCGTCGTTGCCCCGAGTAAAATCTGAGGTTGGGGGAGGCCCTTAAACATGAAGTGGGATTTGCCAGTGCAGCAGTGGTGCACACTATTAAAGGAAAGTTACACCTGTATTTGGAAGGAAAGTTACACGTACACGTATAACCTATAGTGGCTTCAGCATCATGTGTAGTGACTGCCAGGCTCAAGAGGTGCTCCTTCTTAATTGATTTGTTAAGTATTATTATGCAAGTTATGTTGTATAGCAGACATATCGGTTGTTATGAAACATTTATAAAGTATATTAAAAAACAAACTTAAACAAAAAAAAAGAGTTGCTCCTTCCTAGACACAGGCTGAGTTTGATGCATGTTTAAAAAAAAGAAAAAAAGAAAATTCTGTCTTAGGCATTTTGCGCTTTTAACATCACTTCCTCTTAGAGAATGTGATTTGTTAGTCTATTAATAACTTTGTGATGCTAGTTCTGCGTTATTATATCAAGGCGCTACAACCTATATAGAGAGTGGGTGGGAGGGGAGGTGGTGTATCTCACAACATTGCACATGTTTTTGTACTCAATTGAACACGTACCTAATGCAACACTTCTGATCTGTGAGGAATCGTGCACGTGATGATGAAGCCATGCCTACCTGTTGTTTTTGAACTTATTTGAAAATATATATTGTATTGCATGAAAGGCATTTAAAGCGACAATTACACAAGAAGTCTGTGTATGATATATTCACATAGTCGTGTGGGTGGTGGGCTTAGCTTTCGCTGGTGTGTTGTATGCAGTGGCACCCGGCTTTATGGTTCTTGGGGACCACTGCACAGCTTCCATGGCTGTCTTACCAGCCAATCAGTGGAAACTCTTTACTTTGCGTGCCTTAAGGCCTACAGCCCCACTCAACCCTTCTGTGCATTTTACCATGCATTCGTTACCTACCAGGCCTTCAGAAACACCCATCGCACCTAGCCAAGAAAGTAACCAACTAAGGGGGACAGTGTCACACCAGGTGCCAGGTTTGACTAGGAGGCAGCTCTTCAGCATCTACACGTCTAGTATTGTGAATAGTAAGCCCACTGACGTCAGAAGTTCTCCATCTCTCCTGCAATTCAGAAAGAAGCTGAAGATCTGTCTTATGAAGGAACGTTAACCTCCCCCACACACACACACAAAGTAATACTTAGTGATAAATATTACTCTAATATAATCTATTGACTTCCTCTTCGGCTTCGCTGGTAGGTCAGTGTGCTGGTCAACGGTCCCTTGCTAGGTTCATGCCATATAAGTAATGCGACATTAGTATATTACACCTCTACATGATCGGAAACGCCACCCACAGTAGTCTCGCCCATCAGTTTTGATTCTGACTGGTAACTCAAGGCTCTTGTCTGTGTTCAGAGCTCTGTTGTTCTCGAGATAGGTTTGTGCTATACCAGTAATCACACATACCTTGAAACATGCTGCCTTGCTGCGCTGTAGCGATGTGACTTTGGACTAGCTTGGCACATAAGTAAGGTCGAAGGCACCACATAGTTCATGTATCACATTTGAAGAAACAGGACTATGTTGAATCGAACGAAAAGTGCCAGCGTTGTGAGTTTACCGGCATCAGTGTGCTGCCATGGTGGTGCGACATGTCTCTGCTTCTCTGACAGGGGCTGAACACTCATTAAATGGAAAATTCTGTGATCATGGATGCTTTATAATGATTTACACTCTTCTGGGGTCTTTGATTACGAGATGTTTAGTCCCACAATGCCCATATGTCCCAAACTGTAGACCAGTTCATCCTTTGATTATATGCTTCTAATGTTGCCTCATTCATCTCTTTTGTACAGATTTCTGGAACTCTAGCCTGAATCTCAAAGGGCCGGGGGTTCTCTTGCATCAAAAATCAACTGACGTTGGAAACATCCAGCTCCTTGGAGCGAAGTCGAGCCAGCAGTTTTCACGTGGCATGAACCAGGGCTCATGTGAAATTGAGTTGTCAGTCGGAAATGACAGGCTGTGGTTTGTTAAGCCTATTTTTATAGAAGAGTGTGGCAATTCTCTTCCTCATGACAACCCACCTCTGCAGAGCCCCAGTACAAATGTGCAACTGAGCGTGACCCGGCCAAGTTATCGCAGGCCTCCCCCGCCACCTCCCCTCCCCAGTGCAGTAAAAGCAACTGAAAAGGGTTCCCAGGGCCAGGAAATCGGGTCTGAGGAAGTGCACCCTAGTTTGGGGAAGACTTATAAGGCAACAGAAGTGAATAAAGTAGATGAGACAAAAGAGGTTGGTGGGACGGAGCAGCGTTCACATGACCACAGCCCCAAGAAGCGTGTCTACCCTGCCATTCCTCCAAGGAGGCGTTCAACAGGAAGACAATCTGTTGATGTCTTAATAGATCTTGCCAAGATGGAGACATGTAGACCACAAGACAAGGAAGGAGATCAGGCTCTGGGGCTACAGAGTAACCATGAACTCATAAGCACTGTACTTGAAGAGCTCGTAGCACCGGAGGTGACGGCAAGTGAGTGTGAGCAAGATGGGACCAAAAGCAAAGAGATTCTTAACAGTCCTATAAACTGCAAAGCTATTGAAGAAAAGAAAAAACACATCCCAGCATCTAAACCTCAGCCCCCACCAAGAAAGAAGCGCCTGTCTCATCAGCTTACACGCACGTCCTTGAAGCCAACAATGGAGGGTGTCATTGAACCTAATCTATGTAACTTATCACTGGTTGATGCTCAAACAGAATCCAATACGGTTTCCTCAGCTGCCAATGGTGATCCAAAAAGTGATGGCAGGTCTTCACCTGACAGTAAAAAGTCTAACACTTCCCTTAACAGCCCAGCCAATCTCAGTCCTCACTCTGAGCATGACTCCCTCTCTACCAGCAGCACAGAGGATGACTTGGAACGGACAAGTAGCCGCTCAGTAAAGAAGACTCACTCGGTCATGTTGAACAGAGCTAAGAACCGGCTGTCGCTGGCGACCCTCTCAAACGTATTCTCTGCGTTCTTGTCTGCCGATCGGAAACTGCAGAAGAGGATCACAGAACTGGCACAGGACAAGGACACTTACTTTGGGCATCTGGTGCAGGATTACAAAGCCTACAGTCTTGAGATGATGGCCAAGCACAGCTCTAGCACGGAGATGCTGCAGGAGATCCGCATGATGATGACCCAACTCAAGTCTTACTTGTTACAAAGCACCGAGCTGAAAACCATCATCGACCCATCTGTCTACAAAGAAGAAAAACTAGGTAAGGTCTTTGACTAAACGTTTTGGAAAGGTTTAGGAGGCTGTCAAGAGTGTTTCCAATTTTATTAGCCAATTTTACTGGTTACCGTCTTGTATTCTTTATGCTTATCCTTATGCCGCTCCACTGTTTAACACATAAAAGGCTTCAGCAGGGATGGAGGTTCCTTGCTATCTACTGCAACTTTCACAATGCATCCATGGTAGAACTATTAATTACCAGGTTAGAGGATATCTAACTCTATCTGCTGGTTCAGTCGCTCAGTGCATGCACTAGTGCAGCCTTGGTTTTAGCATCTAATCAAGTCATGTAGTCCTGTCTCTTTGGAAGAAGTCCAGCTCATTTACCTCCAACTTCTTCAAACTTTCTTTTTTGCCACTGAAAAAGGAGGCAAAGTCTCTCATTCTACGCAGAATGAGAACCCCGGAGGTGAAATTTCATTACTACACCTTTTTTTCCATTGGTGGTGTTAGCTCCAAATTCAGAGTTCTGCAGGTCAGAATGGGAGATAAGATCATCTTTTGATTTTAAACTGCATGCTTTACTGCATTCCAATTGGGCTTCCCTGCACACATTTCATCAGGTATTGTCTGGTGAATGTTGCATGGGGAAAAAGTGCAGGTCAATACACAATGACCACACACTGGAATGTCAAATCTAGCACAAAAGTCGTTTGTGCCTCATTTGACATTTAGCGGCACAGTCAGTATGCGGGGCATGGCTTTCATTGTAAGAAGTTCTTGATCTCCTCCAGTCCCGAGCAGATTGCGACTGGTCAGAGGACAAAATTGTGTAAGGTACCAACCATACACAATTTGTTCTAAATCATAATTCGAAGTCAGATTTTTATGCTTACTTTAAAGTTTATTCTGCAGCGTCAGGTTATCACTATTGGATGCAGAACTTATGATCTTTTGTTTATGTCAAAGTGCTATTCTCCTGTTTCTGAGGGGATAATTAGAATGCCTGTGCTATTTGTCAAAATGTTATGCTTTCTTTTCCTGAGCCCCAGTTGCAGTACTTTCTGCTTCATCTAGGTGGAATGGCTGCTGTTGTGGACACATTGGCGAGAGTAGGAGCAGTCGTGCTTTGATTGAAATTGCAAAAGACGTGATTACATGGTGGATGGTCAGTGGCACATGCAGAAATACTTTAGGCCCATTTCACAAAGACATTCTCGGCCATAACCAATCCTTTATGGTAAAAAATGTCTTCATTTACACCTGTCAGGAATTCACGAAAGGAATACTATGTAAACCTGCACAATTCCACTCAATAGGTGAGATGTAGGTGGAATAAGGCATAGTTTACCTTGTAAATGTGTGAATGGCCTCAGATTTGCACATTTGTGGTCGTTCCCACACTGAGATCCGACCTGTTCCACAATGGTGGTGTTGAATATTTACTCCATAAAGTGAAGGGCTGAAGTAACTCTCCTTCCAGGGTGGTACAGGAAACAGATCACCTACAAACTTTGAGGAGATGTAGGAGTGGGGGTTTCTTGAAAGGGGAAAAGTTTACCCGAATGAAAAAAAATGTGGAAATGGAGGCTGTTTTTTCATACTACAGAATTGTACGCTAAGTAAAATCATAAACTGGGGAAATGGGAACCCTGGGAGTATTTCAGATGACATTCCTAGTGTTACCTACTATGGGGAAAAATCCCAACTCCAAGAAGTAGAAAGTCTACACTTATTTGTAGGAGTACTTTTATTTGTTAATATTTAATCTTTTTTGTGACTTGCCCCCTTTAGGTTGTCCGCTCATTTACATGTGGACACTTATCCTCCAAATTACCATCTCCACTTTTATTGTTAATTCATATGTAGAATTAGCCATCCCTGGGATGTCAGTTTGAAGGGTATGGGGAAAAATGGTTCCGCAACTGTTCCTGGTGTAATCATCGGGAGGCAGTTTTGATGTTTCCATGAATGTGTCCTTCCATGTGCTCACTAGTAAGCATTCCCTCAAATTAGTTACTTTGATTCTTTGAATTGTGTGTTGGCCTTTGTAAGTTGTCTCTTTCTAACTGTTATGAAAATAGCCAGCCACTCACTAAAATACCCCCTACTCTCTAAAATACCCCCTACTCTCATTGAAAGCTCCCCAGCACAACTTTTACCGAGTGGCAGTCAATTTGATGGCATCAACAAACGAGGCCAGTCCAAGGTGGCATTGGTACCACTTCCTGTTCCTTTACCTAGCAGCAGGACATTGCCCGTTTAAAGACCACGTCGCATTGGGCGGAGTAGGGCACTACCTTTTCACAAATGTGCTTTGGTTACTCTCCAAGGCTAGTAAGAGCTTTCTGAAAGCAAATGCAATAGACAGGAAATCACTAGTGCTGTGCACGTCAGTTCTGTCCAATCGGATCCAACTTGTGATTACATTGTTTCCGGTCTCATGCTATCAAAAGTGTAAAGCTCTGCAAACGGGAAGCTGCCCTTAGCTAACTGTGGTTAGTTGAAGTGTCAGCTTAGGTTCTGTTTTAAAGTGATTCAGCTAATATTAGCTGAACAGCATCACAACCAGCTCCCCTGCCTATCTGGCTGACAAGCTCACCACCTCCGTTGGCTCTGGCACACCTGCAGCCAGGGCACCAACAGATTGGATACAAAGAAATGTAAAAAAAATAAAACAAAGAGGAATAGGCACCTGCATAGACGAGCAGCTCCAGAAGTGCTCTCTGGAACTGCTTCCTGTATCAAAAGTATAGAACCTTGGAAGAAATGTTATCCTGCTCAGGAAGAATTTAAGGACGTGTTCTCCTGCACCGGAAGTACAATACAAGAACCTTTACATGACCTGCTTTCTGCACTGAGATCAAGGGAGCTCAAAATGAACAGAATGCTGTACAGAAAGAGCAGCACCTCTGAAGGAACTGCTTCCAACACTGAATGCAGGAGAGAGTCACGGGGTCTGCAGGAGTACATTACCAAAAACCACCCACCCCAATGCTGCTTCTAGGTAGCAGCCGCTGCCTCAAAAAGCAAGCCTCGTCTTCAGTGGCAGTACGGTAGCCTGAACGAAACGTCCTCATGCATCAGAATTACAGTAGATTGGTAGTAAATACATCCTGCGCTGGTGGTGCAGCAGCATATGCGGTGGGCGTACAGGCTAAAAGGGAATGCTTCAAGCCCTCATTGTACAGTAGACCAGTGGCTATTAATCTTTTGACTTCTAGGGACCCCCACTGCACTGAATCATTACTGGACCCCAACCTACGACATTTCTACTTCAAAATAATACAGAAAGTACTGAAACAATTGTACATCAAACAGATACACAAATGATTAAACATGGTTTTTTTTAATTCAAATACGAAAAGATGTACAAAATCAACATTTTTATTTTAAAAGGAAAGTTGCAGCTTTTAACAATGTGGTTTTATTTCTAAAAAAAACAAACGATACGCTAGACTCCAGCTTATCACGTTGTATTTTTTGCTACGTAATGCATGCCCTTTTTTGGGTGGAGAATTCTTTTTTTGTATACTTACGCTGCTCCCAAGAATCAAGCTAAATATCCCAACTTCATTTTAGCGCCCTGTTTCAAAGTGTACACATTTACAAAGCATTTTAAACTTTAAAATTTAACATTTTTATTTTTTTATCTATATGTATTTTATTAATCTACCAATACATTTACCCTACTCCACTCTACTCTGCACCACTCCTAACTATGTCACTTCACTCTATGCAGTCCACACTGCGGCACTGCAATCTACTCCGCGCCACTCCACTCTATGTCACTTCACTCTATGCCTCTCTACTCTAAACCACTCTATGCTAATGCACTCTACTCCATACTGCTCTACAATGCACTACTGCACTCTTCACCACTGCCCTCTACAGCACTCTATGCCTCTCTAATCTGCAACTGCGCAGTTAATGCCACTGCGCTCTATTCCAATGCACTCTACTCTACCACTCCACTCTTTGGCAGTGATCTCTATGCTAATCGGCTCTATGCCAATTCAAACTGTGCCACTCTAATCTACTCTGCACTCTATGCCACTTTACTCTACCATACACCACTCCACTGTACTCTAAAATGATCTACTCTACCCCACTGCTCTTGGTGCCATTGTACTCTGTGCCAATCCACTATGCGCCACTTTAGGACACTGCCCTCTACACTATTGTAATCTGCATTACTGCACTCATAGCAAATTCATGCTACTCTACACCACTGTTCTCTACGCCACTGCTCTCAATGACACCCAACTTTGCACCACTGCACTCCAATGCACTCTACACCAGTGTACTTTCCAACAGTCTACTGTGCAACACTACACTCTTTGCAACTGCACTCTATGCCACTGCACTCTACTCTTCCCTACTCTACCGTGTGCAACTGTACGCTAATGCACTCCACACCACTACACTCTGCACACTACTCATCACTGCTCCACGCTGCTTTACTCTGCAACACTGCACTCTTCGCTTCTGAGCCCTACGTCACTCTTCCCTGCAACACAGCACTCTATCTATGCCGCTGTCCTCTACTCTGCACCACTCTACCCAACTCCACTCTAGTGCACTCTGTCAATGCACTGTACGCCACTACACTCTACATCTCTACACTCTATGCCATTGCATTCTATGCCAATCCACTCTAAGCCAGTATAATCTACTTTGCATCACTGCACTGTATGACCCTACTCTCTACAATACTGCACTGTACTCTGAAACAATACACTGTACAACACCGCACTCTTTGCCACTCTATTCCACTCTGATCCATTCTACTCCACCCAACTGCAAACTACCCTGGACAAAGCCACTCTTTTGTACACCGCTGCACTCAATGCCACTACACTCAATACCACTACACTCAACACCAATGCACCCTACAACACTTTACTCAAAACTAATGCATTCAACTGCGCTCAATGCGAATCTACGCTGCAACACTGAACTCTTTGCCGTTGAACTCTATGCCACTCTTCTTTGCAGCACTGCTCTCTGCCACTGCATTGTACTCTGCACCACTCTGCTCTATTACTCTTATGTGCTCTACGCCAATGTACTCTACGCCAATCTTATCTACGTTGCCCCATCACACTGTACTCTACACCACTGCACTCCACTCTGAAACAATCTACTCAATGCCATTGCACTCTACGGCACTCTATTCCAGTATGCCATTCCACTGTACAGCACTTTAATCTACCCTGCGCCACTGTACTCCAGGCTACTCTATTTTACGCCACTGACCTCTACACCACTGCACTCAATGCCAGTGCATTCTACACCTCTACACCACTTTACTCAAAGCCAGTACACACTACGCCACTGTACATGAAACTCATGTTTCCCTATACTAATTCGCCACTTTTACTTTTTGGGTTCCGGAGTAGCTTCCTACTAGCCGACAAGCCCTTTGAAGCCTCGTCAGGGGTAGTGAATGCTATAAAAATGCAATTACAATTACTCTGAACCACTGCACTGCATGTCACTTTACTCTACTGTAAGCCACTGCACTGTATGCCACTCTACTCTACACCATTTTTCTCTGTCACTTTACTCTGCACTACTCTACGCCACTGCATTCTACAACAATGCACTTTATGCTACTCGACTCTACACTACTGCTTGCGAAAGCATCATACTCTGCAACACTGCAATCACCACCACTGAACTATACTTCATTCTACTCTGCAGCACTCTACTCTGCTCCACTGCACTCTATTCCACCTCACTCTACTCTGCACAACTCTACAACACTATTTTGTACTATACGCCAATGCACTTTGCATCACTACACTCTTCGACACTCTAATCTTTTAGGCACCACTGCACACTGACACTGCACTCTACCCTACACCACTCCACTCTATGCCACTGCACTCTACACTGAAACAAGCTACTCTGTGCCACTGCACTTTACGCCATTCTATTCCACTCTGAGCCATTCCACTCGAAGATACTCTACACCACTGAGATCGACCCTGCGCTGCTCCATGCCACTCTTTTTTTACGCCTCTGCACTCGTAGCTAGTAGGCTCAACCCCAATGCACTCTGCACCCCTTTACTAAAAACCAATACACACTACGCCAGAGCACTGTCCGCAAATCTACTCTGCACCACTACACTGTACATCACTATATATTCTTCTCTGCAACACTCAACTGTACCAAATGCACTCATTGCCACTCCAGTCTACATCACATTACTGTGCACCACTCTGACACTGCACTCTAGAACACTCTTCTCTGCAACACTGAACTCTATGCTATTGAACTCTACACCACTCTACTCTACACCACTGCACTGTACTCTGCACCACTCTACACTTTGCCACTTTGCTGCACTCTATGCCAATGCACTCTACATCGCTACACTCTTCGCCACTCTAATCTACTGTCCATCACAGCACTTTGAAACTTCACTCTGCCGTAAACCACTCCACTCTACACTGCACCACTCCATGACATTTCACTCTACTCTGAAACTATGTACTCTATGCCACTCCACTCGCCACTGTATTCTACACCATTCTACTCTGCACCACTCTACTCTAAGCATCTTGTTAGAAATGGGGTGTCCAGCTGGCAGCGATTCACACCCTGTCCAAGTAAAGACCAAGACTGTAGTTAGTGTACACACTAAGTTTACCTGTGCTCACCCTCTGGTAGCCTCTGGTAGCTTGGCTCAGAGCAGTCAGGTTAAACGAAAGGGGCACTGTGTAAAGTATTTGTGCACACATACACAGTAACACAGTGAAAACACCACAAAACTACTCAACACCAGTTTAGAAAATAGCCAATATTTGTCTGAGAAAACAAGACCAAAATGACAAAAATCCAACATACACAAGCAAGATATGGATTTTTATTTTTATTAAACAAAGTTATACTGCTTAGAAACACAATAGTTCTGGCTAGGTTTATCTCGACATGTTTGATGGAGTCTAATCCACACGTTCAGGCTGACTGCAATGGAGCATGGCCCGCTACAGAGTCGCACTGACCACGGTTACAGTACCATGGGGACATCGAGAATCAAAGATGATGTGAGGCGCCGGAGAAATGAGGCATCGCAGAGGCAGTTGCTGCTTCAGGTCCTCAATGCCATGCAGGTCGTTGGCACTCTGATACGGTGGTTGCACAACGGAGGTGAGGCGTCACTGAAGCAAGTGAGATGTTCCTGGAGGCGGTGCAGAGTCGTTGAGCCGCTGACGCCCGAGGACCAAGTGAGGTGCAGGGGAGGTGATGCGGCATTTGTGTCAGTGTTGGTTCCGATGGCGGTGCGGTGTCAATGAAGCAGTAAAGGTCAAGCTGCAAGGCATTGATTTTGTGGAGTCGAGGTAACACCATGGGGCCACAGGTGCTGCGGCGGAGTTGGGCGTCATGGAGTTTGGTGGCGCAGGGCTCTGGACTCACTTGGTGGAGGTTCTTTGAAGGTACTGCAGCTTCATCGGTGCTTGCATTGCAAGTCGTGGTCGTTGCATTAAGCGGGGACCATGGCTTCGGTGCAGACAGCTACATGTTGTCACGGCGTCGGTTCCGAAGTCATATTCAAAGATGATGTGCTGGTTTCTTCTTTTTAGCACAGAAATCCCACTTTCCAAAGGGCCCAGGTAACTAGGTTTAGCACCACATGGCAAAGTAGGGCTCTCAGTAGAGGAGCCGAGGTGCTGCAGGTGAAGTCTTTGATGGCCCTGAGACTTCCAACAGAAGGCAAGCCCTTGGAGAAACGTAGACCGCAGGATGCAGAGAGCAAAGTTCAGTACTCTCACTTCCAGGATAAGAGCTGCAGGCCAGGACAGCAAGTGGCAGTCCCTTCTAGCAGTACAACAGCTCTTCTTCCTGGCATAATGTCCTCAGTCCAGAAGTATTCTGAGAGTGTGGTGTCAGAGGTCCAGTACTTCTACCCATTTTAGCCTATGAAGTAGGGAGACTTCGAAGAAAGGACTTTGTAGGGCACAAGACAATGCCCTCCTTGGCCTGGCTCCAGACACACTATGGGGGTGGGGTGTGTTCAGGTTGAGGATAAAGATAGACTCGATGGTCCCTTGAACAGCCCTGCCCCGGTTTCACATGAAAGCGACCGCACACAAACAAACAAATCCAAACTTTTTACATTTCCTTTTTTTTAAAACTGGATATCGCTGTGTTTCACAAAAGGTCAACCATACAACAAAACCTTCTTAACCCACAAAACAGGGTTCACCATTGACTTCACATTAATTCACTACTCAAATTTTACAATCAATAGAAAGTACGATATCAGAATAAGAAGTGAAATTGATCTTAATACCCAGCAGATCTCCGTGGTGTTCACACATTCCACGCACAAGTTTTTCTCTATCCGGGTGAGAAATTGACTGATCAACAACTTAAAAGTAAAGTGGAGTTCTGAACTACTGACTTTGAATCTTAAACTAATGAAATTCAGAACCACTTCATCAGTAGACAGAGGATGGATAGTCTCCTGGAGAGCGATAACAAAGACTGCTTTTGATAACCTAGTATCTTCAAACCCCTACGAACAGGCCTAAACTGTGAGTAGTACCACCATATTCAACGCTCTGTTGAAATTCTTCTTTTGAAGAGGCTCCACAGGAGATCCTCAAGACACATTCGAATCTACCCTAAACACATCAAATGCTCCTATTCCATCAATCATCTTAAATATCTCCACAGAACTTCTGTCAAAACCCTAAAAACTCACATCCTGAACAAGAGAAGGGCCACATTACACAAAGTAATAGTTACTAAGAGCATAACACAATTCTCACTACTAGTTGGAATAGGATCCTTCTCCCATAGACCTACAACTGATTACTATATTGCTTTTGACAAATGGGAAAATCACTCAAAAAATAAGTTTGAGTCAAATTTCACCACCTCTAATTGTCTGTCCTTTCACTCAAACCAGCATGTCTATTATTGATCATGAAATATTAGCATTAATAAAGCAATCTTTATCTCCCAGAGATCCCGTTCCCAATGGGATTATTGTGGGTGTAATGAAGCACAATATGCAACTATAGAGCCAGATGTTAAAGCGGTTTTTTGAACGTTGCTGACCACTGGACAAGTCCCGGGTTCAAGGCCAGGGTCAATCATTCAACCACTTCACGAAAAAAGGATCTACGAGTAAACCTGCCAATTTTCGCTGAGGAAGACAAACTTTTATCATTATTTCAAGCAGGTTTTCAACCTAGCTGCACTACAATAGACAACATCATGGTACTGATTCTTTTACTCTGACACACTGTGGAAGATCTCTGTATGTAAGCTTTGTAGATTACTTAGCGGCCTTTGACAAAGTAAATGGAAACAGACTATGGTCAAAACATGCAGCATAAGGCATCGATCCCGCCTTGTTGCATCTGATCATGACCCCAACACAAGGATGCAAGTTAAAGTTTCAGGCAATGCAGTCTCTCCGCAGGTCAAAATTGACCATGGTCTTAAACAAGGCTAAGTCTCAAATATAGGTGAGAAGATTTAGAATCCCAACTTTCTTGCTCCAAAATCTCAAAATTATCCGGCTAGTCACACAGCTTGTGCCACGACCTTGAAATATGTTCACAAACTCAGTCAGGCCTCAAGTATCAACTGACTGCCCTTAATTAATTCATCTGTTAAAGGGACTTGCAGTCAAAATCTCAAAACCAAAAATCCTTGATTTTGGGAAACAGACGAGGAAATACAAATGTATGCCAGGGAAACACAGCGGTAGAAATTGCCGGAATAAATTTATATCTGGACTTTGCATTACACCCTAAGTTGTCCACGTCTCAGAAAGCTAAAATTAAAATCCCTCACAACATCTAAAGCCCTGAAAAGATTCTCTAACCAATATGGCGGCCAAGCACTCAACCCCACTAGCAAGTTGTTAAACACCAAATTAATTCCAGTTTTGCCTTAAAGGGATTTAGCTTCAAGTCAACGCACACTTTATCCAGAATGTCAAAACACTATTTAATTTTTTGGGGGCAACACCTCACTCCATTATTCGATTTGAGTTAAATCTTGATTCCAAGACCTCTCTCTTTATTTATCAAAAAAAATGAATTATTTTTGTGAATGAGCTTAATCAAGCAGTGAGCCTATGAGGGACCTGATTTTCAAAGAGATATATCAGCAGTATCCTCCAGTGGTCCATTTTCAGAGAAAGCCATCGTAGTTTCAATAAGAATTTACCATTTATTGATATCTTACTGAAAATTCCAAACCTGAATCTTGAACTAACCATCTGGACAAGTATACAAGAGTCATTCTTCTTAAGACATTTAATCAGTATGTCAAGATACAAATCTGTGGAATGTCTTATGGATTTATAATTTTCACTCAGGTAGCCCTTTAATGAATCATACCTGGTAGCTGCATTCAAGCTCAAATGTTTAAGGTTTTGTCTTCCCTACATACCATGAAAGCAGTTTGAGGGTTCATGGAATATTTCTCATTCAAGTTCTTCCTGCAGACTTTGTAAAAAGTCTGTTGAATCTCTGGACCACATCTTGTGCCAGTGTCCATGTTTGCATGAGTTACGACAAAAATATTTTCATATATTTTTAGATCATTAACGCTTCGTACCATGAAAGAAGTCACTAGGGCGTGCTTCCTTTTACAGGAGAACTCGCACATTGGGAAACTAACAACAATTTTAGACTGAACTTATGCAGTCTCAAATCAGTAGGTGAGTCCGCTAAACAAGCACTGTAGCTCCTACAGACTTTTGGACGCATCTTTGCCTTTTTATCTTATTATCTATTCACCTGCTGATGCACTAGTTTTATTGCACATAAGTGATACAATGAAATATTGAACATGAACAATATCCGCATATGTGGCTGTTTGTTTTGATCTTACCACACATAACAGTAGATAGTCACATGCAGGACAATGTCTATATATGTGTTTTGTGTGTATTTTGTCATGACTTTTAGAAAGTTCACATAACTAAATATGTACCTACCTAGTGCTTAGAAGCCTCTGTTTCACAGCAATTAAATAATAGATGTTACTACTGCACAACTCGGTAGACTCATACAATCAACCGCAGAAGGATATCCTGTGCTTGTGGCTTGTGTTCGTATACTTCTTATATTTCTCTAGCTGTTCCAGATAGGTGACAACATTTAAGATTTGTCCCATTATTTTCTTTCAGAAATGTGGTGTACTACCAGCGATGTAACTTTACTCTGATTTTGTACTATGTCTAAGTACATATGACGTCATGGGTTACACTTGCTGCTCTTCCATTAAATGGGCCTATCCCGTTAGTTATGCCCCAATCTCCTCTGACCCTGTCTTCCAGCCTCACCACCCCCTGTCCTTTATATCTGTGTTCGGTTGCTTTGTTGTGGCTATTCCTGTGTTTGTCGGATATGATATATGTCCTGTATTGATGTCCGTGTATCTATATGTTACTGGCAAATTTAACTACTTCATGTGGCGTTTTTTGATCCATTGTAATTCATTTTTCCGTTACTTTTCCCCATACTGTAGAACTTTGTTGGCTGCAATAGTATATGTTCTGTGTTCCATTTTTAAAATGTTTACTAAAAAAAATGTAAATGATGCCCTCAAATAGGACCAACCCTGCAGCCTACAAATTACTGACACTAGCATCTTTGCAGTTAGTGCATTAGCCCAGTGAGCTGTTCTGCAACTAAACAGACATTGAAAACAGCATACTACAAGCTGATCTCGCAGGAGAAAGGTAGATCATAGGGCTAAGAAGTTACTCTAATCGCCTACAGTATATATAGTATATATCTACGTTCTTTGCAATATTAATATGCAAAATATCATTCCACAATCTCCAAGGTGGTTAGATCAGGAAAGATAATTTGAGTTTACTTGCCACAGTCCAAGGGAGCGGGGGGCAGTCGGGTAAATTACCTAAAAAAGTAAATGCATAAATACCTACAAAGGATGATATGTGCCATCCTTTCTAGAACTTGGTGTCCTGTTCTCTCATAATTTGAAAACTAGCATTACAGTGTTTGCCTCCGTTCTTGAAAATAGAATCATTTTTGCACAGCAGTAAAACTAAAAAGACCAATCAAACATGATGGTAGAGTTACAACCAAGTATGACTATGATATAATGTGAAACCTAATCTTTAGAGGAAAGGGGAGGTTGGTGTTAGCTACAGAAATCCAGTGTGCTGGGATAGTGCTTGGAATCTGAGCAGTATAAAAAAAAAACTTACTTCTTATAATGTCTGCATGATATATTGATCAGAGGGAAATGCAAAAGGCTCGGTAGACTCTGGGAATCTTGGCAGAAAGCCCGTTTGTGTGTCAAATGGTTCTATGCTCTGCAACATGCAGTTCGTGAAGCAGGTTAATCATTCTTTGCCGTCCAGGGCTGTGCGCTTTCCTGCTTCATTTATTGTCTCTCGAAGAGTCCATTGTCCCTACACTTCACTTCATTTCTTAGTTCTTGTTCAACAAATCAGTGGACCAATTCATTGACTTACATGTGAAAGGTGCAGAAACCGTGAATTAATTGAAACATTTCTGAAACCGAGCAAGAATTGTACGCACGGAAAACATTGGAAATCTTGTTTGCTTGTATGTCCTGATCAGACAGGAAATGGGAGATTTATGACACTCACAGTCTTAATCTGACATCAAATTCATTATATCAAAGGTTGAACCTGAAAAGTGACCCTTTGTAGAAACCCAAGGTGTTCCAACTGCCTTGGGGCCAGCTCTGGTGCAAGAATTGTCAGAGCCCTAGCCAAGCATCAAGGCCATTTCTGTTTGTTGCAATGTGTTCCCAAGAGGCCCTGTTGTGGGTCTTATGATGGCGCTGTATGGCAGCTGCCTGAAGTTGCCTCTATGAAGTGCCTGTCATTCCTACAACAACCACATAATGGCATTTTGTGTTCTTGTGTATCAACAAACATGGTCGTTGGCACTGACTACTCTTTTTGCTTCCTGGCTCTAGAGATCATCGCTGAGGCAGCACTTTGCAAATGTGTCCTGAAACCCTTGAAAGAAGCAATTGAGTCACATCTCTGTGCCATCCACACCAACAACAGCGCATTGCGGCTGCTGACAGAGAATCAGATGGTCATACAGGGCACGACCACCACTGAGCTTGGAGTGACCACCAGCGTACCCGAAGTGGTTGTAATGGACAAGATCCTCAGCAGATTTGCTGCCATGCACAAGGCATACTCGCCTGAGAAGAAAATCACCATCCTGCTAAAGTCTTGCAAACTAATCTATGATTCCATGTCTGTGGGGCATACAGGTATTGCTAATTTCTACTAAATCAACTGAATTCAGAAATTGCACGTCTTATGTTTGCATGAATAATCATGGTGATGCTTTATAACAATTGTTGAAGTCTGTAAAGTTATTGAAGATGCTCAGTAATCTAAGAAGCCAAATGAACACACCAGATGATGAGGATGACCATTTTGTTTTACTCTACCACAGAAAAACTCCACTTGTAAAAATGTGTAACTGTCTTGCTCTATATTGTAAAAATCAGATTGTTTTACACTGAACCACTTTACATTCCATTGAGTGTTGGATGATTCAAAGTACTGCAGTGCAGTATTCTTAAGTGCTGGAATCGGAATTGTTGTGGGAAACCTTGGCATAATTAAGATTTGATATAATTATAATATGACACGTATAACACATTTATCAAAATACAAGACAAGTTTAATATTTAATTATTACTGCTCAATCCAAATTGCTACACTTTTTATCACCATAATAAAAATGAGTGACTAGGCACTGTCCATATTTAAAACTTTATCCATGAGGTTTGTATATATATGCGACAGTCGATGCATCACTCACCTTCACTATTTCATTGGATCAGAGACGAAATTCAAAGTCATTGTAACGTCATTGAGGCTCATATTTAGACCAGGAATATCCTACATTTGTCAACTAGTACTTGAACAATGGTAGAATGTGTACATGATTCAACTTAAAATAAAATTTACAATATGAACATTTGTTTTATATGGCTATCCTAAAAAATAGGCCATGGCTTTGGTTCTCGAGGATCAACTATGAAAAATATAGAGCATCCCTAAATTAAGCCAAGGTGACTTTTTTGTTTTCAAATTTTAGAATTGGCTATTTGTAGGCGAGACTGGTCCACCTCAATAACCCTAATACTTAACTCATCCACATTGCACCTCAACCCATTAAACCCCAGTAGCAGCGCTATCTTAACTCTTCTGATTAGAGAGTTGGTATTTGGAGCTTGCAATGATTTTTCCAGTTAAGGGATTGTCATTGTTGATGGTCACCATAAATTAATCCCAGCCTTGCCACTAATAAAGGCTTTTCATGAGGTGTACGAAGGTGTTCTTTAATTATGCTCTGTTGTCCTACTAAGCTGAATATTTCCTGTAGTGTATTTCCCATTGATAATTTGCTCTCTTACTGTCCAGATCGAACTACGATCAACCTTCATCTTACCTTTTTCATGAAAGGGCGGTATATGATGAGACCATATGTAGGGACATGTGTGTCTTTGAACCATTTGAATATTCGATGACACAGCACGAGCAATTTTCATCATTCATAGTTTTGGCATGTCACATACTTTATATGTTTTGGAATATGTGAGAAATTGTTACATTCTCAATTTGGCTCTTTTAATAATGACAATTCTTTGTGCAACAGGATCAAAAAAATGATATAAATGACTGTAGATGTTGCACTGCATAATATGATCCCAGTGAACCTTTATTAGTCTCCATTGCAGATCAGGTTACAATCAAGAGCATTTCAGGAGAGTTCACACACTAGCTGATGTGACATACCAATATGCGATTTCTTTTCATTTTTATCAAATTCTACTATAGTTTCCCAGGATCCTAAGGTTGGTTGCTGTCTGTCCTTTTCCCCATGAGTCACAGGCTATCACCATGTATGTAAGCTGGAAGCGTGGTGGAGACCATCAGATGTCAACACATTTGTCTAATGCAGGAGTGTCATGTGGAAATCAGAAATGCCACCACCCCTCTCCACATATTGGCACGTGGTCCATCAATTCTATCACAGGACTAGATATCTTCTAGACTGCTCAACCAACACATTGAGGGCAAGTTGAACTTGCAATTATGTTGGAATGCAACACCCATCGGAGTCGTCCCTATGAGGGATACTCTGAGGAAAAAAATAGAGAATGTCTATCATATCTTAAATGTAACCTTCTTCAGTGTAATCAAGGAACTAACGTGAACCACTAAAATAGAAAGAGCAATAGGGATGTTGTTCTGCACCACCATGTATCTTAAAGTTCATTTGCAGGACTTATGCTGCTTAATAATAAAGTTTACAGTCTTGGACAGGCCAGCTTATCCCGTTAAGAGGTAGCCTTAAGTACCTATAGCCCAGCTGGACTTATTGTATTTCCATACAAAACTGAAATTGCGGATTTCTGACATACGTCTGGGATATTCAGTGGGATTGTTGAAAACACGTAGAGTACTTTTGTAATACAGTAATTGTGTTTGTATAGTAGCAACATACTAGAGATGCTGGCAATCACTACCACCATTGCATTAATGAAATGCATTGCTTCTAATGGAGGTCATAATTAAATCAAACAACTACCTTAACCTGAGATTATATTTCCACCGCAAGAAAATGGCTTCTGCTTGCTATGTTAAACCCGGAACATTATCCCCAGTTCTGGAGTCTTCACTACTTGCATTTTAAATGCATTCAGCTGGTCATGGATGTATCCTAAAGTGCAAGGCACTTTCGTATATGAGGATCCAAAGTATAGATTGCAACACCATTTGAATATGCTGACAAATTTACTGATTCCCAACCAAATATGAAAGAAGGGATATGAGAGTTACAAGGTATCTTAGCATAAAAGGGGACCAGTCATAGGGTGACTAGCAAAGAGATGGGGCCTTTCTGAGCACCTCATTCTATTCTTGTATTTAGGTTATTATTGTTTAACCATAAGTAAGTTGTGAGCTGAGAAGATACACGGAGAGACTGAACCACTTAAATATAATCAGGCATTTCCAACATGAGTTAGAAGGACCCTGAGATACAGCCACACCAACATCTCTGAAGCCTTCTCTGCATCCACAAGAATCATAGAATGCTCTTCCGCTTTAAGTTCAATTAGGCAATTCTGTATGAGGAGTTATACCCCAGGATTTAGTACCCTTAACACCTTGAGCTAGACTTACCACAAAAATCAAGAGAGATCGATTGATTCTCCAACGAGTAATATGTGAGTTACTGGTAGCTCTCAACCTCCCTGTAAGCGGCTCTCCTGTCTGCAGGCCAGCCTACTGAATTAACAGCTTTTGTTTGGTTGAATGAATATATGTATAACAAATTGAAAGGACTGTATTCAAGATGGAAATGTATTCATTTTCAGAACACATAAGCTGTTGTTTGGAGACAAATTGTTGAATTTCCAAAATATATATAAAAATTATACTTAACTGCTAAATCAAGTGGTGTTGGGGAGGCCTATTACTAATAATATTAACTTGGTGACAGGGGCATTGCTGCTATTGCTTTTAAATATTACCCATGCAGAGGAATTCCACATCAATACAGCCTTTTTTACATTACCACTGGCAACTTGCCTGATTCACTGGGGTGATTATTATCCGTAATCTTGCATTATGGTGGCCACTAATATATTCTTTATTGATGTAGTTACTAAACCATCTCTAATAATATTAGTAGAAGTTATTATGGTGGCCACTAATATATTCTTTATTGATGTAGTTACTAAACCATCTCTAATAATATTAGTAGAAGTTATGATTTTCATTGCATGTAAGTAGCTCTTAATACAGGAAAGGGTGGAGACCCCTGTATAAAGTGTGTCTCAAGTAAATTCTGCTTTTTATTGGACAAACTACTTTAATAATATAAATCTAAGATAGAGGAATGTAACTTTTGGCTATAAAATTAATGTGCATAGTAGTGGTACAAGCATGGTTGAGGAATATTTATAGAACTCTATGCCTAGGCCGTGTTCCCCAGCGCCTTTGCAAGAAGTTAAATACTGTTCTGCTTATGAAGTTCCAGCCGCCTCAATCACGCAATGCAAAAATCATTTAGATCGCAACAGACTCTACTTCACTCTTTTGAGTGTTCAGTTCTTAATAGCAGTTTTCAAACATGTATATCCAGTGTTTCTCCGTCCAGTTGCTGAAGTAACAGCACTACTTTATGATTTTCCACTAATATTACCTTATTCTCTTTCTGTCAGAGTAGTCACTAGAATAATTTGAGGTGTCACATATGTGGCAAGGAAAATGCTAATTATGACACATAACTAGAGTGTCACTGAAATCCAGTTCATAATACTGTTTCTGGTATGTTGGGTTTATTGGAACCTCGTGTGGTATTTTCAGTCCTTTGTATTTGTGTGGTTTTGATTGGCTAACTTTCTAACGGACACCATAGGACAGGAGATTCCGTTGACCTTCTCTTAACAAATAGAATGTTAATTCGGTGTTCAATTTGGAGAAGGTGTGCCTCAACTTGCCGGGATTCACACAGATATTTCAAACAATGAGGTTCCCACTGATGCATCACTTCTTGGAGGAGTTGCTATTTTGGTACCTATAAGAGGTGTAGGCATGAGCTAAAAACTTTTTTCCAAAATCAAATTCTTAAAAATGCACTCATTTACACAAATGAAGAGGCTTTCAGTCAGCCCTCTTTATCCATTGGTCTGGTGTAGTATCATACACATTTTGCATCCAGCCAACACAATATACATTATTAGCAAATAGGGCAGGCCTCTTCAGCCATTCAGCTTTCACTGTGTGTGGCAGCCTAAAAAGTAGTACCCTTCAATGACAGGGACTGGAGGGCCAGTTTGTCTTTTATTTCCGTAACATTTTTTTTAATCTTGTGTTTATTTTTCAAGGGCCCGGCAGCTTAGCTACATGGCTAGTAGTCTCTTGTTGCTTCTTGCAGTGTACCACATCCCACACAAGCACTGCAAGTGGTGGCTACCTTGGAAATGGCCTTTCCAACCTCTTCCAAGGAGGCTTTCTGAACATGCAGACTCAAGGATGACCATTTATTTATGGTTTTTGTAAAACGTTATTTCAAAATCTATTCAAAGATGTCTGCCAATGCCAATGCACACCCATGCCTGCTCCTGCATACACATGGCAGCTATTTGGATTGATTTTTGTAATAAAGTTTTTCAAAGATAATTTCAAAATGGCCATCCATGCAAATTTGTGGGCGCACATGAGAAGTCCTCTTTAATGCTTTTTGTAAAAACATATTACAGAAGCACTGCTTGGCTTGTGAATGTATGTGCATTTACAGGCAGATGTCTTTAAATATTTATGAACAAAGTTTTACAAAAACCCTTCAAAGATGGTTCACTGTACATCTGCACACAGAGGTGGCCATCATGGAATTGTAAAGTATACAAAAAGAAACAAGCATATCAAAGCTAATAAGCCTTCAGTCGGTGCTTTATGCATACTATATTTTTTTGTACATGTATAATGTTTGTTGATTAACGTGTTTTATTAGTTAGTGTAAGAAAGTGCCCCTTTTTGCATGGTTACTCTCTAACTTTTTGCCAGATACCGGATGCCAACTTGACTGAGTGGGTGCTGGGATCCTGCTAACCAGGCCCCAGCTCCAGTGTTCCTTTCCCAAACTGTACCGTATTACCCACAATTAGCACATCCCTAGCCACAGGTTAGCCCCTTGTAAAAGGTACTATGGGTACCAAGGGAACTGTGACCAGGGAAGGCCTGGGTGGCCATCTTGAAATTATCTTTGAAAAACGTTATTACAAAAATCAACCCAAATAGCTGCTATGTGTATGCAGGAGCAGTCATGGGTATGCATTGGCATTGGTAGACATCTTTGAATAGATTTTGAAATAAAGTTTTACAAAAACCATTTAAAAAAATGGTCATCCTTGAGTCTGCATGTTTTGAAAACCTCCTTGGAAGGGGTTGGAAAGGCCATTTCCAAGGTGGCCACCACTTGGAGTGTATATTAGTAGTGGCTTTTGTAACAAATGTAATTACAAAGTAGCACAGCACTGGTGCAAAATTGCCCAGAATCACTGTAATATTCAAAAAATCGTCGTAATTTATGTAATCTAGCCAGGTTTCCTTACTTAACAAAAGCCTTTTAAAGTCTGAACCTCTTTCTGTGCAAGATTAAATTCAGTATCAGGCTCCAAAAACAGTCCTCATCCTTTCCCAAGGAAAAAAAAACATCTCACCATGCCGGGTACACTGCACTGCAGTTATGGACAATGAGAAGAAGTTCTGTGAGGACTATAGAGGACTTAATGCTGCCACTAAGACAAATGCTTACCCCATACCTAGCTGATGAATTGATAGATAGGGGCAGCCACATTTCTCAGCACCTTTTGACTTAACTGCAGGGCACTGGCAGATTTAAATGGCCCCATGAGCCAAAGAAAAAACTAAATTCTCCACATGTGATGGGCATTATCAGTTCACTGTAATGATCTTTGGACTAAAGAATGCCCCTGCCACCTTCCAAAGGTTGGTGAACCAAGTCCTTGCTGGGTTGGAGAACTTTAGTGCAGCATATCTGCCAACATAAAGGAGAAATTTGGACCTAGAGTTTGGGGGTACTAGTAAGAGAGTTCGAACAGTAAGTTGGAGCACGTGTTGGTCTCAGATGGCTGCATAATTTCAAGGTACCAATGTGAACATGTCCAGTTCCAGTGCACCTTAAATGATCGGACTCCTGCACTTGCAGCTGATTTAGGGAGGCAAAGGGAAGCTTCGCCGACACCACACATGTGGCGTGGTCGCAAAATGTGAGGCTTACTCCATAGTGGGCTTTGCACAAGTGAATAAGTAAGTGGAAAAGTAGTGGTCAGGAACGAGAACAGATACGTTTGGATGTTGAAATAGCTGTGTTCTATGTATACCTCAGATGTTGACTTTACCATTTCCCATCACTTCTTCAAATGAACTTCTAATTCCTTTAGGGCGTCACCAGTTTACTTCCATTTAATAATAACCATGGCATGTATGAGCAGTAGGAGACTCACAGCTTTGCGACAGTTGTGAGTATTTTTGAAAATTAAATATAAATTCGTTCCTCAGACCATCTTGTCCAAAGACAGTGTCTCCCTCCTGTATGTTGGTTACTGAGAGACATGTCAAGCACCATGTCCTAGACTCCAAAATATAATTAATCATGTATCTATTTGAAATTTTTGAAGTGCTGAAAAGGCTCTGGATTTTATCGGAAAATTTCACAGATAATTCACATATAGATATGCATATAACCTATCCTTTACAGTATAGGTTAAGTAGAACTGAGCTGCCAATTTAGAAGATAATATAGTAGTAGGAATAACTTTATTTCGATACAGTACGTATCATAAAAAGCAGTACAACATCAATTAAAAACAGTACAGAATATACAATATAGTACTTTAAGATTCGAAGAATAAAAGCGATAAAAACAAGTGTGCAGATAATAATATCCTTTTCCATATATACACCAGCTTGAAATTCGGTTTTATCAAGGGACACTTTACTGGAGCAGCAACATCCTTGAGGTTCTTAAGCGCCAAGCCCAACCTAAAAATTTCGCCATGCAACATGCAAAAAACGGACGTGCATCTGAGCGCAATATACGTAGGGCTTCAACATGTGACCTTGTTCCCAAAGTCTTACACAAGGGCTTTAGCCATTTCGATCTTGGCGCTGCATAAATTTTACACTCAAACAAAAAGTGGGCGACAGACTCAACCTTTGTGCCACAGAACGGGCAGTAAGGAAGCGTTTGGAGCGGAGGGTTCCAAGAGGAAGTAAACAGTCCTAAAGGGAGCACACCCACCCTAAATTTAAAATACAGCGATCTGTCTCCAGACTTATGAATTTGGTCCAGATAGGGTTCCCTATAAGGTAACTCCTTAACTAGCAAGAACTGGACGACAGATTTACAGTGTTTGGGGTTGGACATTCGCTTATTATCTACCCAGAGCCAATACACCTTCTTAAGTAGCTGCTTGGGAGGTGCAGTTTTGTTGACCCAGGCATCTCCCAAACCCAGCTCATAGAGCAGGAGTTTGACTTCCCTCAACCAGGGTACCTTATTACAACCTGGAAGCAACAGAAGATCTCTTAAGGCATCAGCATAGCTACAGAGTTCAGGGACATTCCATATCCGAGACCAGAGTAGCAAGGGACGCAATTTTGCTTGCTCACAGATTGGACGTGTGCCTGTATCTAACAAGAGAGGGATTGTAGGGGTACTGTGGGGTAGCCTCATCAGGTCTTTATGAAAGTTGTTTTCGAGGTGGGCCAGGGTATCAACTCTCTGCAAACCCCACAGTTCAGCCCCTTACAGGGCTGCGCTCACAACCCTTGCTCTATAGATATCAATCAGTGCCCCAATTGGTTTTAGAGATGAGGCTCGCTGTTCTTTAAGCAAGGCTCCAGTAGCCCTTTTGTGAGTCAGGAATACCTTCTGGTGGTGTGCTTTCCAGGTCATGGTATCGCTGAGACATATTCCTAAGTAGTCGAATTCTTTGACTCTTTCCAGAGGGATAGAGTCTAAGACAGGAGGAGTAACGGATTTCTTGGGGGGGTTGAGGACAAGGAATTTTGTCTTGCCTATGTTTATTGCAAGTCCCTTGGAGTCGCAGAAGGATTTGAAGGAAGTGAGCAGTTTCTGGATGCCCGCTGGTGATTTGGATATCAGAAGGGGGTCGTCCGCAAACAGGAGCGTGGGAACTTTTATGCCCGCCAGGGTAGGTGCATCTGCAGGATGTTGTAGCAGGTGCTCCACCACTCCGTTGACATAAAGAGAGAACAGAGTGGGGGCGAGCACGCATCCCTGGCGGACGCCCCTGTCTACTGGGATTCGAGATGTTTTTTCTCCCTGGACACCCCATCTGATCTGGGCGAAATTATCCTCATGGAATTTTCTGAGCAGGGACAGCAGGTAGGGGGGTAAGCCTAGACCATCGAGGACATTCCAAAGTAGTGCCCGTGGGACCAGGTCGAAGGCAGTACGCAAGTCAATAAAGACTAAATACAAACTGCCCCCTCCCAGCACCACTACTTTCCAGTATAGCATTAGGAGACGGAATGTCTGCTCGATGGTGCCTGTCCCTGATCTAAATCCTGCCTGGAAGTCAGACAGAATCTTTTCCTCGTCGATCCACTGCAAAATCCTGCCCAGTACCACCTTTCCTGCCACCTTTTGGGTTGAATCCAGCAAACTGATGGGGCGATAATTGGCTGGATCATCCCTGCTGCCTTTCTTAAAGATTGGCACTACTTCAGCGCCTCTCCAAGAGTCAGGAAAGGAGCCTCCCAGTAGAACCTCGTTTAAGAGTGTGGCAATTAATCTGCCCCATACTGCTGGGTGGGACTTCAGCAGGTCACCAGGAATCCCGTCGGGACCTGGAGCCTTGTTGGAAACAATACCTCCAATTGCCCTTTCGACTTCCTGAGTGGTAAAAGGGTCGTCGATGACTAGAGGAATAGTTGTTGGGCAGATCATGGAGCCTTGAGAAGGAGTTTCCCCCGGTGTAGCAGAGTATAATTTGGAGAAATGGGCAAACCAGACATCGCCGGGAATGTTGCAGGTTAACTGCTGATCAATGGGCTTGTTTCTTGCTCTCAAGAGATCCCAGAACCCCTTTGAGTCCTTCCTATTACTTGCCTCAGTTAGCTCCCGCCAAAAGTGATTTTCATGAATCTCCTTCGCCTCAGTCACCGCTTTTTTATAAGATTTCCTTGCGGAACTGATAGTCGTTGGGTCCCTATTTTTTACTGCAGAGATGAGCTCCCTCTTCGCAGCTCTACATTTGGCAGAGTACCATTTATCTTTAGCCTTAGGGACACTATTAGCAGCAGTCCTGACCTTAGGTTGAGGGATAACAAACAGCTCGCTCGGCACTGCTATGGTCTCTGTAAATAAAGGTAACACGTTTAGGCTGGATAAGCATAGGACATCAAGCTGGGACTCCACCACAGACAGAATGGCCCCAGCTTGCATCAGTCTACCCTCGTCTGCTTTGACTTTAGCCCACTTCAAGCGCCTGCTACAGTTTGTCGGTGCAACATTATAGGATGATTTCCAGATATGAAGGGGCTTATCCTGTTTCTTTGTCTGCCACGGGGAAGTAATGGTTAGAGAGAGGGGGTTGTGGTCGCTGTCAGTAGACACAATAACCTCCATGTCTTTATGGAGAGGCCAAAGATTGTAATTCAGCATGATGAAATCAATTCTGGAGGTGTGGCCCGTCCTGTTGTAAGTATGGGCACCTCCAGGATCCGATTTGGAACGACCATTCGTCGAGCGCAAATTGTGCTCCATGCAAGGTGCATTTATGTCTATCGCACTTTGCGTCCATTTTGGGATTGGATCGAGAGTCAATATCGGAATTCCTCTTTTTGTGTCCTCATCGAAAGATTCCAAAATGTCCTCCTTTGCCAATGGTTCGAAACAGCAGTTGAAATCGCCTGCAAGGAGAACATAGGAGTCAATTTTGCAAACAGCCAGGTCGTTACTTAGGCCTGTCGATGGTAAATTTGATGACCCATTCCTGGCGCCTCTCAGGTAAAGGTTAAAAACCTCTAACGTCCTCCCCCCTTCGCAGTGGATTGAGATTCTCTGTAGGTCAGAAGATTTAGTGGGCCTAGAATTTACTTTTAGGCCCAAAGCAATGCTGACCCATATTAAAAGGCCTCCCGACGGACGGCCCTTGGATCCACTTTGCTGAAGAGCTGGAACAAAGTAGGTTGCAAAGCCTACCCTATGTTTTGGTTCCTGAGTCCATGTTTCTTGCAGGATACAGATGTTATAAGGCTCAAGAAACGCATTCCATTCTGGATTATCAAGGTTGCGGACAAGCCCTGCCACATTCCAGCTTACAATCTTTAACAGTGGTGCCTCTATAGGAGAATGAACAGCGGAGTGGGCAGGTTCGAATGTGGAAAACACAGCCTCTGAAGGAAGACTATCTAGGGGCTCGTTTTGAAGGATGTTAGAGGTCATAGTATCCTCCAACGCATAGGTTAGCGCTGGCATTGCTTTGGTTGGAGGCATAGGTGAAGTATGTGAGGGAGCCAACTGGACCTCCCTACCACCTGGGCAAAAAACACCTGGAGTCAGATCGGCTGGAACTACCTTGCTCGTAGTTATCGGCCCACCCTCCCGGGATGGGCTGCTTGGTGTTCTGGCCAGGTCAGAAGGGAGGTCGATAACTAGGGAATCCCTACCACCACAAGGAAAATCAGGGGGCCCTTCAGCTTCCAGTGGTTGTTCATTCCTCAGTGTATGGAAACCCAGGACCCTGGGGAGTCAGTCTACTTCCTCAAGGCCTCCAAATCTGTTTGAAGTAGGGAAACCATTCCAGTTTGAGTAGGGATCCACACGATTGTTAGGGCGGCTTCTCCTAGCTTGGTGGTTAACAAATGACCAGTTGTTTAATTGGTTATATGTAGGGCGTGGAGGATAGAAAAAGGACAATGGCCTGGGGATGACAGAAGATCCTTCACTACAGGGCCACGAGCATATATGCTGCGCTGTGTGAGGATCGTCAAATGTTACAACTATACAATCCCCACCCATGGAGTTCTACGCACCATCAAGACTCTACTTCTATGGCCATTGGGAATTGGTCTATTGACATTAAGCCAATGCATTATTTTATTTTTCAAGGACCAATGATTCTCATATTGGTCGTTACCAATCTGGGGAACACCCGTCAGGACAACCACAAAATCATTAGCCTCCGGTGGGAGGTCAATGTAACCCCCTCTAAAGTTGCTCTTGACTGGGGGATCCTGGGTAGGCTGGTAGCCCTTGTTACCGGAATGAATTTTGGGGGTGACTCCAGGTTTGGGATTTGCAGGGTGGTGTGAAGGGGCGCGTTTAGGGGCCTTGGGGTTTGTAACAGTTGAAATTTGATCCACAGGCACTGTCCTTGGTTTGGGGACCGGGCGAGTGGTAGGGATTATAGGGAGAGGTTGAGGGGCTTGTGGTGTTGGTACTAAAGGTACTATGTTAGTGCCAGGAACATCCTTATTCTCAAGACTTCTCAGGCCGAGAGTGGCAAGAGCAATAATGCTCTTTTCCATTTCGAGTAAATTATTTTCGATCCGTGAGAGTCTGAGGTCTAGAGGGGAGAGGAGTTTTTTTTAAAGTTTCCCACACTAGATCAATGAATTCTCTATCGTTATTGGCCAACCCATCCACCCGCGGGCCCTCAACTTCAGAAATCAAGTTGGCCTGCTCAGTGGCTGGCTTGGTGATTAACCCAACCCCCCCCCCCTCCATTACGGGCTGTACCACAGGGACCTGTACACCTTGAGTGGTGCTGGCTACGTCATCTAGTCTTACCAAATCATGTGAGACCGCAATCTTCGCCTTCTTCCGCGAGTAAGCGGAACGAGAACGATGTTTCCGTTTAGGTAAGATAGCGCCAGGGGCATTAAATGTCACCGGAGATGGAAATTTAGCGCTAGCATTCTGAATGCAAGAAGTGGCGGGTACACTCACTTCGTTTGGGTTGGGTAATTGGGCGGGGGGTGGAGTGGGAGTCGGAGGGAGCGGGGTCGGATGGACCTCGACCTGTGTGACTACACATCTGGGAATGGTAGTTCGCTCTGGGGTGATAGCTACAGCTATGGAGCCTAGGGAAGATTTTTTGGAAGTAGTAATAATTTCCGACAGTCTTCTAGCAGCGCCCAACTCTAGGGATACCCAGGCTTGAAGTTTCGATATTTCCTGATCTATAGCGAAGTTGCTGCGGGTAATGAAGTCATCCATGGGGCCACTAATCGGATGGCCACTTTTGGAGGCTTTGCTCCTAGTCATCCTGGAACTCATACCTTAAGGGAAAGGAGAAAACTAGTAACGCTAGGAGTGGGAGGGAGAAGGGGTCGCAGTGGTTTGTAGTCCTGGGTTGGAGCTTAAGATACTATGCGGGGCGAAAGAGGATGGGCCAGTCCAGTCCGCTCAGTCCTCGAACGGCCTCAAACGGCCCGCTCTTTGCCCGGTCTTCGCCCCGGTGACCGCCCCGCGCGCGTCCCGCGATGCGCGTGAGCGGGTTCTCCTAAGTATGACAATGGGGCGTGGCACTGGGAGGGGGCGCGGCGCGGCGGGAAGAGGAACCAGCTGGCGATGACAGATGGGATGCTGGTCCTCGCAGTCCCGCTCGCCTGCGCCTCTCACCTCCGCTGCGGCCGGACTTTGCAAGTAACGTTCCCCCAAGTGGGCGTTGGCTCCCAGCCACTCCTGTGGCGAGCAAAGCAGCAAACAAACTCCTCAACTCGAGCGGCACCCGCGAAGCGGGGGCCGCGAGGAGTAAAGAACACTTCCAGGCAGGGGGGCGTGGCACTGGGAGGGGGCGCGGCGCGGCGGGAAGAGGAACCAGCTGGCGATGACAGATGGGATGCTGGTCCTCGCAGTCCCGCTCGCCTGCGCCTCTCACCTCCGCTGCGGCCGGACTTTGCAAGTAACGTTCCCCCAAGTGGGCGTTGGCTCCCAGCCACTCCTGTGGCGAGCAAAGCAGCAGAACAAACTCCTCAACTCGAGCGGCACCCGCGAAGCGGGGGCCATGAGGAGTAAAGAACACTTCCAGGCAGGGGGGAGTGGCACTGGGAGGGGGCGCGGCGCGGCGGGAAGAGGAACCAGCTGGCGATGACAGATGGGATGCTGGTCCTCGCAGTCCCGCTCGCCTGCGCCTCTCACCTCCGCTGCGGCCGGACTTTGCAAGTAACGTTCCCCCAAGTGGGCGTTGGCTCCCAGCCGCTCCTGTGGCGAGCAAAGCAGCAGAACAAACTCCTCAACTCGAGCGGCTCCCGCGAAGCGGGGGCCGCGAGGAGTAAAGAACACTTCCAGGCAGGGGGGCGTGGCACTGGGAGGGGGCGCGGCGGGGAGAGGAACCAGCTGGCGATGACAGATGGGATGCTGGTCCTCGCAGTCCCGCTCGCCTGCGCCTCGCACCTCCGCTGCGGCCGGACTTTGCAAGTAACGTTCCCCCAAGTGGGCGTTGGCTCCCAGCCACTCCTGTGGCGAGCAAAGCAGCATAACAAACTCCTCAACTCGAGCGGCTCCCGCGAAGCGGGGGCCGCGAGGAGTAAAGAACACTTCCAGGCAGGGGGGCGTGGCACTGGGAGGGGGCGCGGCGCGGCGGGAAGAGGAACCAGCTGGCGATGACAGATGGGATGCTGGTCCTCGCAGTCCCGCTCGCCTGCGCCTCTCACCTCCGCTGCGGCCGGACTTTGCAAGTAACGTTCCCCCAAGTGGGCGTTGGCTCCCAGCCACTCCTGTGGCGAGCAAAGCAGCAGAACAAACTCCTCAACTCGAGCGGCACCCGCGAAGCGGGGGCCGCGAGGAGTAAAGAACACTTCCAGGCAGGGGGGCGAGGCACTGGGAGGGGGCGCGGCGCGGCGGGAAGAGGAACCAGCTGGCGATGACAGATGGGATGCTGGTCCTCGCAGTCCCGCTCGCCTGCGCCTCTCACCTCCGCTGCGGCCGGACTTTGCAAGTAACGTTCCCCCAAGTGGGCATTGGCTCCCAGCCACTCCTGTGGCGAGCAAAGCAGCAGAACAAACTCCTCAACTCGAGCGGCTCCCGCGAAGCGGGGGCCGCGAGGAGTAAAGAACACTTCCAGGCAGGGGGGCGTGGCACTGGGAGGGGGCGCGGTGCGGCGGAAAGAGGAACCAGCTGGCGATGACAGATGGGATGCTGGTCCTCGCAGTCCCGCTCGCCTGCGCCTCTCACCTCCGCTGCGGCCGGACTTTGCAAGTAACGTTCCCGCAAGTGGGCGTTGGCTCCCAGCCACTCCTGTGGCGAGCAAAGCAGCAGAACAAACTCCTCAACTCGAGCGGCACCCGCGAAGCGGGGGCCATGAGGAGTAAAGAACACTTCCAGGCAGGGGGGAGTGGCACTGGGAGGGGGCGCGGCGCGGCGGGAAGAGGAACCAGCTGGCGATGACAGATGGGATGCTGGTCCTCGCAGTCCCGCTCGCCTGCGCCTCTCACCTCCGCTGCGGCCGGACTTTGCAAGTAACGTTCCCCCAAGTGGGCGTTGGCTCCCAGCCGCTCCTGTGGCGAGCAAAGCAGCAGAACAAACTCCTCAACTCGAGCGGCTCCCGCGAAGCGGGGGCCGCGAGGAGTAAAGAACACTTCCAGGCAGGGGGGCGTGGCACTGGGAGGGGGCGCGGCGGGGAGAGGAACCAGCTGGCGATGACAGATGGGATGCTGGTCCTCGCAGTCCCGCTCGCCTGCGCCTCGCACCTCCGCTGCGGCCGGACTTTGCAAGTAACGTTCCCCCAAGTGGGCGTTGGCTCCCAGCCACTCCTGTGGCGAGCAAAGCAGCATAACAAACTCCTCAACTCGAGCGGCTCCCGCGAAGCGGGGGCCGCGAGGAGTAAAGAACACTTCCAGGCAGGGGGGCGTGGCACTGGGAGGGGGCGCGGCGCGGCGGGAAGAGGAACCAGCTGGCGATGACAGATGGGATGCTGGTCCTCGCAGTCCCGCTCGCCTGCGCCTCTCACCTCCGCTGCGGCCGGACTTTGCAAGTAACGTTCCCCCAAGTGGGCGTTGGCTCCCAGCCACTCCTGTGGCGAGCAAAGCAGCAGAACAAACTCCTCAACTCGAGCGGCACCCGCGAAGCGGGGGCCGCGAGGAGTAAAGAACACTTCCAGGCAGGGGGGCGAGGCACTGGGAGGGGGCGCGGCGCGGCGGGAAGAGGAACCAGCTGGCGATGACAGATGGGATGCTGGTCCTCGCAGTCCCGCTCGCCTGCGCCTCTCACCTCCGCTGCGGCCGGACTTTGCAAGTAACGTTCCCCCAAGTGGGCATTGGCTCCCAGCCACTCCTGTGGCGAGCAAAGCAGCAGAACAAACTCCTCAACTCGAGCGGCTCCCGCGAAGCGGGGGCCGCGAGGAGTAAAGAACACTTCCAGGCAGGGGGGCGTGGCACTGGGAGGGGGCGCGGTGCGGCGGAAAGAGGAACCAGCTGGCGATGACAGATGGGATGCTGGTCCTCGCAGTCCCGCTCGCCTGCGCCTCTCACCTCCGCTGCGGCCGGACTTTGCAAGTAACGTTCCCGCAAGTGGGCGTTGGCTCCCAGCCACTCCTGTGGCGAGCAAAGCAGCAGAACAAACTCCTCAACTCGAGCGGCTCCCGCAAAGCGGGGGCCGCGAGGAGTAAAGAACACTTCCAGGCAGGGGGGCGTGGCACTGGGAGGGGGCGCGGCGCGACGGGAAGAGGAACCAGCTGGCGATGACAGATGGGATGCTGGTCCTCGCAGTCCCGCTCGCCTGCGCCTCTCACCTCCGCTGCGGCCGGACTTTGCAAGTAACGTTCCCCCAAGTGGGCGTTGGCTCCCAGCCACTCCTGTGGCGAGCAAAGCAGCAGAACAAACTCCTCAACTCGAGCGGCCCCCGCAAAGCGGGGGCCGCGAGGAGTAAAGAACACTTCCAGGCAGGGGGGCGTGGCACTGGGAGGGGGCGCGGCGCGGCGGGAAGAGGAACCAGCTGGCGATGACAGATGGGATGCTGGTCCTCGCAGTCCCGCTCGCCTGCGCCTCTCACCTCCGCTGCGGCTGGACTTTGCAAGTAACGTTCCCCCAAGTGGGCGTTGGCTCCCAGCCACTCCTGTGGCGAGCAAAGCAGCAGAACAAACTCCTCAACTCGAGCAGCTCCCGCGAAGCGGGGGCCGCGAGGAGTAAAGAACACTTCCAGGCAGGGGGGCGTGGCACTGGGAGGGGGCGCGGCGCGGCGGGAAGAGGAACCAGCTGGCGATGACAGATGGGATGCTGGTCCTCGCAGTCCCGCTCACCTGCGCCTCTCACCTCCGCTGCGGCCGGACTTTGCAAGTAACGTTCCCCCAAGTGGGCGTTGGCTCCCAGCCACTCCTGTGGCGAGCAAAGCAGCAAACAAACTCCTCAACTCGAGCGGCACCCGCGAAGCGGGGGCCGCGAGGAGTAAAGAACACTTCCAGGCAGGGGGGCGTGGCACTGGGAGGGGGCGCGGCGCGGCGGGAAGAGGAACCAGCTGGCGATGACAGATGGGATGCTGGTCCTCGCAGTCCCGCTCGCCTGCGCCTCTCACCTCCGCTGCGGCCGGACTTTGCAAGTAACGTTCCCCCAAGTGGGCGTTGGCTCCCAGCCACTCCTGTGGCGAGCAAAGCAGCAGAACAAACTCCTCAACTCGAGCGGCACCCGCGAAGCGGGGGCCATGAGGAGTAAAGAACACTTCCAGGCAGGGGGGAGTGGCACTGGGAGGGGGCGCGGCGCGGCGGGAAGAGGAACCAGCTGGCGATGACAGATGGGATGCTGGTCCTCGCAGTCCCGCTCGCCTGCGCCTCTCACCTCCGCTGCGGCCGGACTTTGCAAGTAACGTTCCCCCAAGTGGGCGTTGGCTCCCAGCCGCTCCTGTGGCGAGCAAAGCAGCAGAACAAACTCCTCAACTCGAGCGGCTCCCGCGAAGCGGGGGCCGCGAGGAGTAAAGAACACTTCCAGGCAGGGGGGCGTGGCACTGGGAGGGGGCGCGGCGGGGAGAGGAACCAGCTGGCGATGACAGATGGGATGCTGGTCCTCGCAGTCCCGCTCGCCTGCGCCTCGCACCTCCACTGCGGCCGGACTTTGCAAGTAACGTTCCCCCAAGTGGGCGTTGGCTCCCAGCCACTCCTGTGGCGAGCAAAGCAGCATAACAAACTCCTCAACTCGAGCGGCTCCCGCGAAGCGGGGGCCGCGAGGAGTAAAGAACACTTCCAGGCAGGGGGGCGTGGCACTGGGAGGGGGCGCGGCGCGGCGGGAAGAGGAACCAGCTGGCGATGACAGATGGGATGCTGGTCCTCGCAGTCCCGCTCGCCTGCGCCTCTCACCTCCGCTGCGGCCGGACTTTGCAAGTAACGTTCCCCCAAGTGGGCGTTGGCTCCCAGCCACTCCTGTGGCGAGCAAAGCAGCAGAACAAACTCCTCAACTCGAGCGGCACCCGCGAAGCGGGGGCCGCGAGGAGTAAAGAACACTTCCAGGCAGGGGGGCGAGGCACTGGGAGGGGGCGCGGCGCGGCGGGAAGAGGAACCAGCTGGCGATGACAGATGGGATGCTGGTCCTCGCAGTCCCGCTCGCCTGCGCCTCTCACCTCCGCTGCGGCCGGACTTTGCAAGTAACGTTCCCCCAAGTGGGCATTGGCTCCCAGCCACTCCTGTGGCGAGCAAAGCAGCAGAACAAACTCCTCAACTCGAGCGGCTCCCGCGAAGCGGGGGCCGCGAGGAGTAAAGAACACTTCCAGGCAGGGGGGCGTGGCACTGGGAGGGGGCGCGGTGCGGCGGAAAGAGGAACCAGCTGGCGATGACAGATGGGATGCTGGTCCTCGCAGTCCCGCTCGCCTGCGCCTCTCACCTCCGCTGCGGCCGGACTTTGCAAGTAACGTTCCCGCAAGTGGGCGTTGGCTCCCAGCCACTCCTGTGGCGAGCAAAGCAGCAGAACAAACTCCTCAACTCGAGCGGCTCCCGCAAAGCGGGGGCCGCGAGGAGTAAAGAACACTTCCAGGCAGGGGGGCGTGGCACTGGGAGGGGGCGCGGCGCGACGGGAAGAGGAACCAGCTGGCGATGACAGATGGGATGCTGGTCCTCGCAGTCCCGCTCGCCTGCGCCTCTCACCTCCGCTGCGGCCGGACTTTGCAAGTAACGTTCCCCCAAGTGGGCGTTGGCTCCCAGCCACTCCTGTGGCGAGCAAAGCAGCAGAACAAACTCCTCAACTCGAGCGGCCCCCGCAAAGCGGGGGCCGCGAGGAGTAAAGAACACTTCCAGGCAGGGGGGCGTGGCACTGGGAGGGGGCGCGGCGCGGCGGGAAGAGGAACCAGCTGGCGATGACAGATGGGATGCTGGTCCTCGCAGTCCCGCTCGCCTGCGCCTCTCACCTCCGCTGCGGCTGGACTTTGCAAGTAACGTTCCCCCAAGTGGGCGTTGGCTCCCAGCCACTCCTGTGGCGAGCAAAGCAGCAGAACAAACTCCTCAACTCGAGCGGCTCCCGCGAAGCGGGGGCCGCGAGGAGTAAAGAACACTTCCAGGCAGGGGGGCGTGGCACTGGGAGGGGGCGCGGCGCGGCGGGAAGAGGAACCAGCTGGCGATGACAGATGGGATGCTGGTCCTCGCAGTCCCGCTCACCTGCGCCTCTCACCTCCGCTGCGGCCGGACTTTGCAAGTAACGTTCCCCCAAGTGGGCGTTGGCTCCCAGCCACTCCTGTGGCGAGCAAAGCAGCAGAACAAACTCCTCAACTCGAGCGGCTCCCGCGAAGCGGGGGCCGCGAGGAGTAAAGAACACTTCCAGGCAGGGGGGCGTGGCACTGGGAGGGGGCGCGGCGCGGCGGGAAGAGGAACCAGCTGGCGATGACAGATGGGATGCTGGTCCTCGCAGTCCCGCTCGCCTGCGCCTCTCACCTCCGCTGCGGCCGGACTTTGCAAGTAACGTTCCCCCAAGTGGGCGTTGGCTCCCAGCCACTCCTGTGGCGAGCAAAGCAGCAGAACAAACTCCTCAACTCGAGCGGCTCCCGCGAAGCGGGGGCCGCGAGGAGTAAAGAACACTTCCAGGCAGGGGGGGGCGTGGCACTGGGAGGGGGCGCGGCGCGGCGGGAAGAGGAACCAGCTGGCGATGACAGATGGGATGCTGGTCCTCGCAGTCCTGCTCGCCTGCGCCTCTCACCTCCGCTGCGGCCGGACTTTGCAAGTAACGTTCCCCCAAGTGGGCGTTGGCTCCCAGCCACTCCTGTGGCGAGCAAAGCAGCAGAACAAACTCCTCAACTCGAGCGGCCCCGCGAAGCGGGGGCCGCGAGGAGTAAAGAACACTTCCAGGCAGGGGGGCGTGGCACTGGGAGGGGGCGCGGCGCGGCGGGAAGAGGAACCAGCTGGCGATGACAGATGGGATGCTGGTCCTCGCAGTCCCGCTCGCCTGCGCCTCTCACCTCCGCTGCGGCCGGACTTTGCAAGTAACGTTCCCCCAAGTGGGCGTTGGCTCCCAGCCACTCCTGTGGCGAGCAAAGCAGCAGAACAAACTCCTCAACTCAAGCGGCACCCGCGAAGCGGGGGCCGCGAGGAGTAAAGAACACTTCCAGGCAGGGGGGCGTGGCACTGGGAGGGGGCGCGGCGCGGCGGGAAGAGGAACCAGCTGGCGATGACAGATGGGATGCTGGTCCTCGCAGTCCCGCTCGCCTGCGCCTCTCACCTCCGCTGCGGCCGGACTTTGCAAGCAACGTTCCCCCAAGTGGGCGTTGGCTCCCAGCCACTCCTGTGGCGAGCAAAGCAGCAGAACAAACTCCTCAACTCAAGCGGCACCCGCGAAGCGGGGGCCGCGAGGAGTAAAGAACACTTCCAGGCAGGGGGGCGTGGCACTGGGAGGGGGTGCGGCGCGGCGGGAAGAGGAACCAGCTGGCGATGACAGATGGGATGCTGGTCCTCACAGTCCCGCTCGCCTGCGCCTCTCACCTCCGCTGCGGCCGGACTTTGCAAGTAACGTTCCCCCAAGTGAGCGTTGGCTCCCAGCCACTCCTGTGGCGAGTAAAGCAGCAGAACAAACTCCTCAACTCGAGCGGCTCCCGCGAAGCGGGGGCCGCGAGGAGTAAAGAACACTTCCAGGCAGGGGGGCGTGGCACTGGGAGGGGGCGCGGCGCGGCGGGAAGAGGAACCAGCTGGCGATGACAGATGGGATGCTCGTCCTCGCATTCCCGCTCGCCTGCGCCTCTCACCTCCGCTGCGGCCGGACTTTGCAAGTAACGTTCCCCCAAGTGGGCGTTGGCTCCCAGCCACTCCTGTGGCGAGCAAAGCAGCAGAACAAACTCTTCAACTCGAGCGGCTCCCGCGAAGCGGGGGCCGCGAGGAGTAAAGAACACTTCCAGGCAGGGGGGCGTGGCACTGGGAGGGGGCGCGGCGCGGCGGGAAGAGGAACCAGCTGGCGATGACAGATGGGATGCTGGTCCTCGCAGTCCCGCTCGCCTGCGCCTCTCACCTCCGCTGCGGCCGGACTTTGCAAGTAACGTTCCCCCAAGTGGGCGTTGGCTCCCAGCCACTCCTGTGGCGAGCAAAGCAGCAGAACAAACTCCTCAACTCGAGGGGCCCCCGCGAAGCGGGGGCCGCGAGGAGTAAAGAACACTTCCAGGCAGGGGGGCGTGGCACTGGGAGGGGGCGCGGCGGGAAGAGGAACCAGCTAGCGATGACAGATGGGATGCTGGTCCTCGCAGTCCCGCTCGCCTGCGCCTCTCACCTCCGCTGCGGCCGGACTTTGCAAGTAACGTTCCCCCAAGTGGGCGTTGGCTCCCAGCCACTCCTGTGGCGAGCAAAGCAGCAGAACAAACTCCTCAACTCCAGCGGCACCCGCGAAGCGGGGGCCGTGAGGAGTAAAGAACACTTCCAGGCAGGGGGGCGTGGCACTGGGAGGGGGCGCGGCGCGGCGGGAAGAGGAACCAGCTGGCGATGACAGATGGGATGCTGGTCCTCGCAGTCCCGCTCGCCTGTGCCTCTCACCTCCGCTGCGGCCGGACTTTGCAAGTAACGTTCCCCCAAGTGGGCGTTGGCTCCCAGCCACTCCTGTGGCGAGCAAAGCAGCAGAACAAACTCCTCAACTCGAGCGGCTCCCGCGAAGCGGGGGCCGCGAGGAGTAAAGAACACTTCCAGGCAGGGGGGCGTGGCACTGGGAGGGGGCGCGGCGCGGCGGGAAGAGGAACCAGCTGGCGATGACAGATGGGATGCTGGTCCTCGCAGTCCCGCTCGCCTGCGCCTCTCACCTCTGCTGCGGCCGGACTTTGCAAGTAACGTTCCCCCAAGTGGGCGTTGGCTCCCAGCCACTCCTGTGGCGAGCAAAGCAGCAGAACAAACTCCTCAACTCGAGCGGCACCCGCGAAGCGGGGGCCGCGAGGAGTAAAGAACACTTCCAGGCAGGGGGGCGTGGCACTGGGAGGGGGCGCGGCGCGGCGGGAAGAGGAACCAGCTGGCGATGACAGATGGGATGCTGGTCCTCGCAGTCCCGCTCGCCTGCGCCTCTCACCTCCGCTGCGGCCGGACTTTGCAAGTAACGTTCCCGCAAGTGGGCGTTGGCTCCCAGCCACTCCTGTGGCGAGCAAAGCAGCAGAACAAACTCCTCAACTCGAGCGGCTCCCGCAAAGCGGGGGCCGCGAGGAGTAAAGAACACTTCCAGGCAGGGGGGCGTGGCACTGGGAGGGGGCGCGGCGCGACGGGAAGAGGAACCAGCTGGCGATGACAGATGGGATGCTGGTCCTCGCAGTCCCGCTCGCCTGCGCCTCTCACCTCCGCTGCGGCCGGACTTTGCAAGTAACGTTCCCCCAAGTGGGCGTTGGCTCCCAGCCACTCCTGTGGCGAGCAAAGCAGCAGAACAAACTCCTCAACTCGAGCGGGTCCCGCGAAGCGGGGGCCGCGAGGAGTAAAGAACACTTCCAGGCAGGGGGGCGTGGCACTGGGAGGGGGCGCGGCGCGGCGGGAAGAGGAACCAGCTGGCGATGACAGATGGGATGCTGGTCCTCGCAGTCCCGCTCACCTGCGCCTCTCACCTCCGCTGCGGCCGGACTTTGCAAGTAACGTTCCCCCAAGTGGGCGTTGGCTCCCAGCCACTCCTGTGGCGAGCAAAGCAGCAGAACAAACTCCTCAACTCGAGCGGCTCCCGCGAAGCGGGGGCCGCGAGGAGTAAAGAACACTTCCAGGCAGGGGGGCGTGGCACTGGGAGGGGGCGCGGCGCGGCGGGAAGAGGAACCAGCTGGCGATGACAGATGGGATGCTGGTCCTCGCAGTCCCGCTCGCCTGCGCCTCTCACCTCCGCTGCGGCCGGACTTTGCAAGTAACGTTCCCCCAAGTGGGCGTTGGCTCCCAGCCACTCCTGTGGCGAGCAAAGCAGCAGAACAAACTCCTCAACTCGAGCGGCTCCCGCGAAGCGGGGGCCGCGAGGAGTAAAGAACACTTCCAGGCAGGGGGGGCGTGGCACTGGGAGGGGGCGCGGCGCGGCGGGAAGAGGAACCAGCTGGCGATGACAGATGGGATGCTGGTCCTCGCAGTCCTGCTCGCCTGCGCCTCTCACCTCCGCTGCGGCCGGACTTTGCAAGTAACGTTCCCCCAAGTGGGCGTTGGCTCCCAGCCACTCCTGTGGCGAGCAAAGCAGCAGAACAAACTCCTCAACTCGAGCGGCTCCCGCGAAGCGGGGGCCGCGAGGAGTAAAGAACACTTCCAGGCAGGGGGGCGTGGCACTGGGAGGGGGCGCGGCGCGGCGGGAAGAGGAACCAGCTGGCGATGACAGATGGGATGCTGGTCCTCGCAGTCCCGCTCGCCTGCGCCTCTCACCTCCGCTGCGGCCGGACTTTGCAAGTAACATTCCCCCAAGTGGGCGTTGGCTCCCAGCCACTCCTGTGGCGAGCAAAGCAGCAGAACAAACTCCTCAACTCAAGCGGCACCCGCGAAGCGGGGGCCGCGAGGAGTAAAGAACACTTCCAGGCAGGGGGGCGTGGCACTGGGAGGGGGCGCGGCGCGGCGGGAAGAGGAACCAGCTGGCGATGACAAATGGGATGCTGGTCCTCGCAGTCCCGCTCGCCTGCGCCTCTCATCTCCGCTGCGGCCGGACTTTGCAAGCAACGTTCCCCCAAGTGGGCGTTGGCTCCCAGCCACTCCTGTGGCGAGCAAAGCAGCAGAACAAACTCCTCAACTCAAGCGGCTCCCGCGAAGCGGGGGCCGCGAGGAGTAAAGAACACTTCCAGGCAGGGGGGCGTGGCACTGGGAGGGGGTGCGGCGCGGCGGGAAGAGGAACCAGCTGGCGATGACAGATGGGATGCTGGTCCTCACAGTCCCGCTCGCCTGCGCCTCTCACCTCCGCTGCGGCCGAACTTTGCAAGTAACGTTCCCCCAAGTGGGCGTTGGCTCCCAGCCACTCCTGTGGCGAGCAAAGCAGCAGAACAAACTCCTCAACTCGAGCGGCTCCCGCGAAGCGGGGGCCGCGAGGAGTAAAGAACACTTCCAGGCAGGGGGGCGTGGCACTGGGAGGGGGCGCGGCGCGGCGGGAAGAGGAACCAGCTGGCGATGACAGACGGGATGCTGGTCCTCGCAGTCCCGCTCGCCTGCGCCTCTCACCTCCGCTGCGGCCGGACTTTGCAAGTAACGTTCCCCCAAGTGGGCGTTGGCTCCCAGCCACTCCTGTGGCGAGCAAAGCAGCAGAACAAACTCCTCAACTCGAGCGGCCCCCGCGAAGCGGGGGCCGCGAGGAGTAAAGAACACTTCCAGGCAGGGGGGCGTGGCACTGGGAGGGGGCGCGGCGGGAAGAGGAACCAGCTGGCGATGACAGATGGGATGCTGGTCCTCGCAGTCCCGCTCGCCTGCGCCTCTCACCTCCGCTGCGGCCGGACTTTGCAAGTAACGTTCCCCCAAGTGGGCGTTGGCTCCCAGCCACTCCTGTGGCGAGCAAAGCAGCAGAACAAACTCCTCAACTCGAGCGGCTCCCGCGAAGCGGGGGCCGCGAGGAGTAAAGAACACTTCCAGGCAGGGGGGCGTGGCACTGGAAGGGGGCGCGGCGCGGCGGGAAGAGGAACCAGCTGGCGATGACAGATGGGATGCTGGTCCTCGCAGTCCCGCTCGCCTGCGCCTCTCACCTCCGCTGCGGCCGGACTTTGCAAGTAACGTTCCCCCAAGTGGGCGTTGGCTCCCAGCCACTCCTGTGGCGAGCAAAGCAGCAGAACAAACTCCTCAACTCGAGCGGCACCCGCGAAGCGGGGGCCGCGAGGAGTAAAGAACACTTCCAGGCAGGGGGGCGTGGCACTGGGAGGGGGCGCGGCGCGGCGGGAAGAGGAACCAGCTGGCGATGACAGATGGGATGCTGGTCCTCGCAGTCCCGCTCGCCTGCGCCTCTCACCTCTGCTGCGGCCGGACTTTGCAAGTAACGTTCCCCCAAGTGGGCGTTGGCTCCCAGCCACTCCTGTGGCGAGCAAAGCAGCAGAACAAACTCCTTACTCGAGCGGCTCCCGCGAAGCGGGGGCCGCGAGGAGTAAAGAACACTTCCAGGCAGGGGGGCGTGGCACTGGGAGGGGGAGTGGCGCGGCGGGAAGAGGAACCAGCTGGCGATGACAGATGGGATGCTGGTCCTCGCAGTCCCGCTCGCCTGGGCCTCTCACCTCCGCTGCGGCCGGACTTTGTAAGTAACGTTCCCCCAAGTGGGCGTTGGCTCCCAGCCACTCCTGTGGTGAGCAAAGCAGCAGAACAAACTCCTCAACTCGAGCGGCTCCCGCGAAGCGGGGGCCGCGAGGAGTAAAGAACACTTCCAGGCAGGGGGGCGTGGCGGGAAGAGGAACCAGCTGGCGATGACAGATGGGATGCTGGTCCTCGCAGTCCCGCTCGCCTGCGCCTCTCACCTCCGCTGCGGCCGGACTTTGCAAATAACGTTCCCCCAAGTGGGCGTTGGCTCCCAGCCACTCCTGTGGCGAGCAAAGCAGCAGAACAAACTCCTCAACTCGAGCGGCTCCCGCGAAGCGGGGGCCGCGAGGAGTAAAGAACACTTCCAGGCAGGGGGGCGTGGCACTGGGAGGGGGCGTGGCGCGGCGGGAAGAGGAACCAGCTGGCGATGACAGATGGGATGCTGGTCCTCGCAGTCCCGCTCGCCTGCGCCTCTCACCTCCGCTGCGGCCGGACTTTGCAAGTAACGTTCCCCCAAGTGGGCGTTGGCTCCCAGCCACTCCTGTGGCGAGCAAAGCAGCAGAACAAACTCCTCAACTCGAGCGGCTCCCGCGAAGCGGGGGCCGCGAGGAGTAAAGAACACTTCCAGGCAGGGGGGGCGTGGCACTGGGAGGGGGCGCGGCGCGGCGGGAAGAGGAACCAGCTGGCGATGACAGATGGGATGCTGGTCCTCGCAGTCCCGCTCGCCTGCGCCTCTCACCTCCGCTGCGGCCGGACTTTGCAAGTAACGTTCCCCCAAGTGGGCGTTGGCTCCCAGCCACTCCTGTGGCGAGCAAAGCAGCAGAACAAACTCCTCAACTCGAGCGGCGCCCGCGAAGCGGGGGCCGCGAGGAGTAAAGAACAATTCCAGGCAGGGGGGCGTGGCACTGGGAGGGGGCGCGGCGCGGCGGGAAGAGGAACCAGCTGGCGATGACAGATGGGATGCTGGTCCTCGCAGTCCCGCTCGCCTGCGCCTCTCACCTCCGCTGCGGCCGGACTTTGCAAGTAACGTTCCCCCAAGTGGGCGTTGGCTCCCAGCCACTCCTGTGGCGAGCAAAGCAGCAGAACAAACTCCTCAACTCGAGCGGCCCCCGCGAAGCGGGGGCCGCGAGGAGTAAAGAACACTTCCAGGCAGGGGGGCGTGGCACTGGGAGGGGGCGCGGCGCGGCGGGAAGAGGAACCAGCTGGCGATGACAGATGGGATGCTGGTCCTCGCAGTCCCGCTCGCCTGCGCCTTTCACCTCCGCTGCGGCCGGACTTTGCAAGTAACGTCCCCCCAAGTGGGCGTTGGCTCCCAGCCACTCCTGTGGCGAGCAAAGCAGCAGAACAAACTCCTCAACTCGAGCGGCTCCCGCGAAGCGGGGGCCGCGAGGAGTAAAGAACACTTCCAGGCAGGGGGGCGTGGCACTGGGAGGGGGCGCGGCGCGGCGGGAAGAGGAACCAGCTGGCGATGACAGATGGGATGCTGGTCCTCGCAGTCCCGCTCGCCTGCGCCTCTCACCTCCGCTGCGGCCGGACTTTGCAAGTAACGTTCCCCCAAGTGGGCGTTGGCTCCCAGCCACTCCTGTGGCGAGCAAAGCAGCAGAACAAACTCCTCAACTCGAGCGGCTCCCGCGAAGCGGGGGCCGCGAGGAGTAAAGAACACTTCCAGGCAGGGGGGCGTGGCACTGGGAGGGGGCGCGGCGCGGCGGGAAGAGGAACCAGCTGGCGATGACAGATGGGCTGCTGGTCCTCGCAGTCCCGCTCGCCTGCGCCTCTCACCTCCGCTGCGGCCGGACTTTGCAAGTAACGTTCCCCCAAGTGGGCGTTGGCTCCCAGCCACTCCTGTGGCGAGCAAAGCAGCAGAACAAACTCCTCAACTCGAGCGGCACCCGCGAAGCGGGGGCCGCGAGGAGTAAAGAACACTTCCAGGCAGGGGGGCGTGGCACTGGGAGGGGGCGCGGCGCGGCGGGAAGAGGAACCAGCTGGCGATGACAGATGGGATGCTGGTCCTCGCAGTCCCGCTCGCCTGCGCCTCTCACCTCCGCTGCGGCCGGACTTTGCAAGTAACGTTCCCCCAAGTGGGCGTTGGCTCCCAGCCACTCCTGTGGCGAGCAAAGCAGCAGAACAAACTCCTCAACTCGAGCGGCCCCCGCGAAGCGGGGGCCGCGAGGAGTAAAGAACACTTCCAGGCAGGGGGGCGTGGCACTGGGAGGGGGCGCGGCGCGGCGGGAAGAGGAACCAGCTGGCGATGACAGATGGGATGCTGGTCCTCGCAGTCCCGCTCGCCTGCGCCTCTCACCTCCGCTGCGGCCGGACTTTGCAAGTAACGTTCCCCCAAGTGGGCGTTGGCTCCCAGCCACTCCTGTGGCGAGCAAAGCAGCAGAACAAACTCCTCAACTCGAGCGGCACCCACGAAGCGGGGGCCGCGAGGAGTAAAGAACACTTCCAGGCAGGGGGGCGTGGCACTGGGAGGGGGCGCGGCGCGGCGGGAAGAGGAACCAGCTGGCGATGACAGATGGGATGCTGGTCCTCGCAGTCCCGCTCGCCTGCGCCTCTCACCTCTGCTGCGGCCGGACTTTGCAAGTAACGTTCCCCCAAGTGGGCGTTGGCTCCCAGCCACTCCTGTGGCGAGCAAAGCAGCAGAACAAACTCCTTACTCGAGCGGCTCCCGCGAAGCGGGGGCCGCGAGGAGTAAAGAACACTTCCAGGCAGGGGGGCGTGGCACTGGGAGGGGGAGCGGCGCGGCGGGAAGAGGAACCAGCTGGCGATGACAGATGGGATGCTGGTCCTCGCAGTCCCGCTCGCCTGGGCCTCTCACCTCCGCTGCGGCCGGACTTTGTAAGTAACGTTCCCCCAAGTGGGCGTTGGCTCCCAGCCACTCCTGTGGTGAGCAAAGCAGCAGAACAAACTCCTCAACTCGAGCGGCTCCCGCGAAGCGGGGGCCGCGAGGAGTAAAGAACACTTCCAGGCAGGGGGGCGTGGCGGGAAGAGGAACCAGCTGGCGATGACAGATGGGATGCTGGTCCTCGCAGTCCCGCTCGCCTGCGCCTCTCACCTCCGCTGCGGCCGGACTTTGCAAATAACGTTCCCCCAAGTGGGCGTTGGCTCCCAGCCACTCCTGTGGCGAGCAAAGCAGCAGAACAAACTCCTCAACTCGAGCGGCTCCCGCGAAGCGGGGGCCGCGAGGAGTAAAGAACACTTCCAGGCAGGGGGGCGTGGCACTGGGAGGGGGCGTGGCGCGGCGGGAAGAGGAACCAGCTGGCGATGACAGATGGGATGCTGGTCCTCGCAGTCCCGCTCGCCTGCGCCTCTCACCTCCGCTGCGGCCGGACTTTGCAAGTAACGTTCCCCCAAGTGGGCGTTGGCTCCCAGCCACTCCTGTGGCGAGCAAAGCAGCAGAACAAACTCCTCAACTCGAGCGGCTCCCGCGAAGCGGGGGCCGCGAGGAGTAAAGAACACTTCCAGGCAGGGGGGGAGTGGCACTGGGAGGGGGCGCGGCGCGGCGGGAAGAGGAACCAGCTGGCGATGACAGATGGGATGCTGGTCCTCGCAGTCCCGCTCGCCTGCGCCTCTCACCTCCGCTGCGGCCGGACTTTGCAAGTAACGTTCCCCCAAGTGGGCGTTGGCTCCCAGCCACTCCTGTGGCGAGCAAAGCAGCAGAACAAACTCCTCAACTCGAGCGGCGCCCGCGAAGCGGGGGCCGCGAGGAGTAAAGAATAATTCCAGGCAGGGGGGCGTGGCACTGGGAGGGGGCGCGGTGCGGCGGGAAGAGGAACCAGCTGGCGATGACAGATGGGATGCTGGTCCTCGCAGTCCCGCTCGCCTGCGCCTCTCACCTCCGCTGCGGCCGGACTTTGCAAGTAACGTTCCCCCAAGTGGGCGTTGGCTCCCAGCCACTCCTGTGGCGAGCAAAGCAGCAGAACAAACTCCTCAACTCGAGCGGCCCCCGCGAAGCGGGGGCCGCGAGGAGTAAAGAACACTTCCAGGCAGGGGGGCGTGGCACTGGGAGGGGGCGCGGCGCGGCGGGAAGAGGAACCAGCTGGCGATGACAGATGGGATGCTGGTCCTCGCAGTCCCGCTCGCCTGCGCCTTTCACCTCTGCTGCGGCCGGACTTTGCAAGTAACGTCCCCCCAAGTGGGCGTTGGCTCCCAGCCACTCCTGTGGCGAGCAAAGCAGCAGAACAAACTCCTCAACTCGAGCGGCTCCCGCGAAGCGGGGGCCGCGAGGAGTAAAGAACACTTCCAGGCAGGGGGGCGTGGCACTGGGAGGGGGCGCGGCGCGGCGGGAAGAGGAACCAGCTGGCGATGACAGATGGGATGCTGGTCCTCGCAGTCCCGCTCGCCTGCGCCTCTCACCTCCGCTGCGGCCGGACTTTGCAAGTAACGTTCCCCCAAGTGGGCGTTGGCTCCCAGCCACTCCTGTGGCGAGCAAAGCAGCAGAACAAACTCCTCAACTCGAGCGGCTCCCGCGAAGCGGGGGCCGCGAGGAGTAAAGAACACTTCCAGGCAGGGGGGCGTGGCACTGGGAGGGGGCGCGGCGCGGCGGGAAGAGGAACCAGCTGGCGATGACAGATGGGATGCTGGTCCTCGCAGTCCCGCTCGCCTGCGCCTCTCACCTCCGCTGCGGCCGGACTTTGCAAGTAACGTTCCCCCAAGTGGGCGTTGGCTCCCAGCCACTCCTGTGGCGAGCAAAGCAGCAGAACAAACTCCTCAACTCGAGCGGCACCCGCGAAGCGGGGGCCGCGAGGAGTAAAGAACACTTCCAGGCAGGGGGGCGTGGCACTGGGAGGGGGCGCGGCGCGGCGGGAAGAGGAACCAGCTGGCGATGACAGATGGGATGCTGGTCCTCGCAGTCCCGCTCGCCTGCGCCTCTCACCTCCGCTGCGGCCGGACTTTGCAAGTAACGTTCCCCCAAGTGGGCGTTGGCTCCCAGCCACTCCTGTGGCGAGCAAAGCAGCAGAACAAACTCCTCAACTCGAGCGGCCCCCGCGAAGCGGGGGCCGCGAGGAGTAAAGAACACTTCCAGGCAGGGGGGCGTGGCACTGGGAGGGGGCGCGGCGCGGCGGAAAGAGGAACCAGCTGGCGATGACAGATGGGATGCTGGTCCTCGCAGTCCCGCTCGCCTGCGCCTCTCACCTCCGCTGCGGCCGGACTTTGCAAGTAACGTTCCCCCAAGTGGGCGTTGGCTCCCAGCCACTCCTGTGGCGAGCAAAGCAGCAGAACAAACTCCTCAACTCGAGCGGCTCCCGCGAAGCGGGGGCCGCGAGGAGTAAAGAACACTTCCAGGCAGGGGGGCGTGGCACTGGGAGGGGGCGCGGCGCGGCGGGAAGAGGAACCAGCTGGCGATGACAGATGGGATGCTGGTCCTCGCAGTCCCGCTCGCCTGCGCCTCTCACCTCCGCTGCGGCCGGACTTTGCAAGTAACGTTCCCCCAAGTGGGCGTTGGCTCCCAGCCACTCCTGTGGCGAGCAAAGCAGCAGAACAAACTCCTCAACTCGAGCGGCACACTTTGACAAATGTAAATCATTTTAGGTATTTGAAGAGTGGGTTGCAGCGACTGACTTTTTGTCAGGCTAAGGATTCCCTTCTCGCGTTCTTTCACTGAGTGGGTGACTTGAGAAACGGAGGGGGTTTCGCCTGCTTCTTTGCTCTAGGATAGTAGGGACTACATACAGAGGGAGTATTTTTGAAAGAGGAAGGTTATTAGCAAAAAACATTGTAGTAGGCCATATAAGTGGGTGGTTTTGTGTAAACATCTGGAGCATGTAGACCCAATATACAGTTGCCTTAGGTGCACTATTTAGCATCCGGGGAAAAAAGCAAAAAAATAAATACATATGCTTTCTACTTTTTTGGTGACCACTGCCTTTCTACATTGACTATAATCAGCCATACGCTGAGATCCGTAGGGGGTGTCTCATCTTTTGTGGGTGCTTGGCACATCAAGTGGTATAGTTGTTATGAATGATGCTTCTGAAATTAACACAAGTTCTAAAAACGTTTACTCTACATTTGTTTTACTTATTTGTAAGAATTTACACAATTGACCCCGTTACATAGTCAATGCCTGCTATGTTACTATGTACATTGCTCTCATGCTAGGTTCGCACTATGTGAAAAGCAATGCATACATTAATAGACTTGGGAGAGATTAAGTGACTGTGTGAAAGATTGTGCCTTATTTAGCTGACTCTGTCTTTGTTTTCAGGCAAGTCCTATGGCGCAGATGACTTCCTGCCCGTGCTCATGTACGTGCTCGCTCGCAGCAATGTAACCGAACTGCTCCTTGATGTGGAGTATATGATGGAGCTCATGGACCCTGCTTTGCAGCTGGGGGAAGGTAGGATCCATTGACCTGTCCTGTAATCTTGGCACTAACTGCACCGGTCTTCTACAGTCTGGCCTGGAGTCAAATACTTCTTCATGAGCCAACCTTATAACCTGTTATTAATATTGTCCTCAATGCACTCAATCTCTTATGTTCTAGAAGTTGGACACGGTTTAGCATTTCTGTGAAGTTAACTCTGCTCATTTGTATAGTAGCAAGACCTTTTGAATGAAAGTATAGGACTATGGAATAGGTGCGGCCTTCTCTTATCCACTCCTTGGTTAGGTAGACCATTGGGCCTGAGAGTATCATATAATAGTTGTAAAGCACAGAGATGTGGCAAAAACAAACGATGGGCTTCAGACAAAAATGCAATACAAGTAAGTTATATAATTTTAGATGGTACATTGTATTTTCAGGCACAGCATATAGTAAGATTTTTGAATAACATGTTCATTTTGGACCTTGTGTTCTAACACCCTCTTGTTCTCTCATATCTAATGCTTATGGTGCAGCACTCCCCATGAAGCAGAGCCCAAAACTATTTTTTTTGCTTGATTAATACGAATTCAGGCCTTAGCTAGTTTAGTCGACACCCAACCCTCTAGCTGTGCTAGCCATTCTTCGATAAGTTTGTCCTGCCTCTCACAGATATCTATTTCTCACACACTAATTTTTTTCAAATGTATTTTTATTGGCATTTAATTATAATGATACATACAAACATGCATTTAAGAGCAATAATCAATACATGAGACACATATTTGATTGCATCATATTACATTTCCGACGCTTCTTCGATTCAACTGATAGTATGAAATGGATAAGGACATATCTAGGCATCCGAGTAAACCAAGATCATATAATAGCGATATATTCTCAAATGTACACAGATCGCTGTGAATCTCACATTTTGCATAAGGCTGAATTCATCTTGACAATTCTGTGGATCATAAACTTTTAGTGCTCTATACATGTATTGCCAAATGGCAGTTGTACTGTTGGTCCCATTAGTGCCATAATTAATAGAAACTGAATGAAAAAAATAACTAGGCATAGGAAAAAGAAAACAATAGCAAAACTGACCTAAGGGTCTGTGCACTAAAGAAACATAGAGGGGCCGACTTTAATTTGTAGGATTCTACGGGTCCCAGAACATATGTATCCTTATGTTGGGGGTAGGGAAGGCGAGGGAAGGCTCATTAAAGGCAATTCTTCAAATTCAAACAGGTTTCTATTAATCATCCAGACCACTTCAAGGGGAGTCCCCAGTACCCTCTCCTTGTGGAGGGACATCCTCCGGTTCCCCTCCATTACAATCTTTCCTTCTATCCCAAACCCTAAGCATCTCAGCTCAAAGGCCCACCAGAGGACGACGGCTTATCCCCCATACATCCTCTCTAATCCGTGTTTGCTCCTCTGATTTGGCGCATATGTCTACATCCCTTTCCCTATTCGGCGTCGCTTAGCCCGTCCTGGCCCGTCATCACATTGCTATGTGTCTTCTTGCCAAAACCAATGCCAGGTCAACAAATCTAGTGCCAAACCTGCGCCATTTGGGTCTGGGGAACAATGCTAAGAGGCAAACCTTCAGTGTGCACAGGGGCGAGCTGTCTTGTACCCTGTTAAGCGTGTTAGCTACTGTATTCTAGGTCATATGTACATAATTAAATTGGACATATTTAAATCTAGTATTCCTAGAAATACGCTTTGGGCTCACCACAATCCTACCCCATGCAGAGTCCGAAAGATCTCTGCCCAGTAATGCTCTCACTTCTCCCGAATTCTTACCAATGGTTTTGTGATCATCACTAGATGTGCTCTATAAAGCCACTTCACTAGGTGGTGTGCAGAGCCCAAGATCACCAGTGCCTGAAGGATGGTGTGGGTTTCTGGCCTTGTCTGCTCTCAGACCACAAATCTGCAAACATCTGTTCCAAAGCATGATAATTCAAGAACAGGCAAGGGGGCAACTCACGCTGTGCCAGCAAATCATCTGGTGGGATAAGTTCTCCCAGCTGGAAGCAATGATTCACCGTGATTAAGCCCGCCGTCATCCAGCTTGATAGATGTAGGCTCATGAATGGAAAAGGAGGATCCCCATGTGCTAACCCTACGAACTGCAAGTCTGTAGCATATAGGGGGGTCCCAGCAGTCCTCCTCCGACACCTCTGCCAGCATTGTAGTGCCACTCTCAGTAACACCCCTGATTGGGCAGTGACCACTTCTGGATAAAGGCGTTTCGCTAGTAGAGGCTCCAGATTGCCAACCAACCCAATGGAACCCAGCATCTCTAGGTCCCTGTAATTCAAACACTGGGTCAACCACTGAAGCTGGGCAGCCAAATAGTACAAATCATGATCGGGGGCAACCAAGCCACCATTTTCTGGAGCTTTCGGGAGTATTGTTAGAGATACGCTTATTGCACCTTCCATCCCATATCAATTCTTGGAGTCGGGTATCCAAGTGGTTAAACCAAGAGTGTGTTTTATGACGGGAAGAATTACAAAAAAGTATAAGAGTCTGGGGAGCATAATCATCTTGGTTAAGGAGATGTAGGCCATAACTTGGAATTATAAGGAGTGCCACAATTGTTCGCTGGCCTTAAGAGACCGAACTGCCGGTCCCAAATTGCCTTCCTTGAGATCATCCAAAGCATGAAACACTTGGATTCCCAAGTATAGAAAGGACCAAAGTGACCAGTTGAGCTCCAATGGTACATCAGGCAGGTGTGTCGCCCCCCGTTGTCATGTAAAATACAATAAAGTATTATCAAAATTCAAAAAAGCATATTTGTTTAACATGAGGAAACTGAACTTTGACATTAATATGTCCTAATATAGCACTGCACTGAGAAGCACCTATTAAAAGTGGTAGTTTTTAAACCTAAACCATTTGTGAACTAACACATGAGACCGTTGTCAGGTAAACCTTGTACGTGACCCACATTATTATAGAGCAACATTATAGCCTATTAAATCAAGCACAGTAGGTTTTTGTACAACTGGTATTCTTCACTCACATATTTGAAACTGCTTTATTTGTGATCATAAAGAAAAAGGACTTTTGGTTAAAGGAATTGTTCACCCGAGTTCACACATTTTATTTGCTGTAAAGCTGCACTTTATCCTAGTTTTCTGGTTTCACTTTGTACAAATTAGCCAGTAAATGTTTATCTTGCCTTATGTTAAGGCTTTCTTTTTTCCTTTTTGTGGATTTCCTATGTAGCGCAAACTCAACCCTGACAGTATTGGAGTGCTTTACACAGCACCAGTTACATTACACAAAGTCACCAGTCAATGTTTATAGGGACACCCCATAAATTTAGGGATGTCCCCTTCGTTAAAGGAGCTAGAAGAAGAGGACCTACTTTGAAAATCAGGGTGCTAGCCCCGGAAAGGGTAGTTATCCAGTTGATTAGATCCTAAGATACTGAACCCCTCTGGTGGTGAGGTTTTGTACCTCCCTTACCGGATCATTTACTGCTATTTTACTTACTTGCTAATCTTGGTCCTCAAATGGACCTTTTTATTCCTCACTGAGGGGAGGGAGAGTCAACATTTATTGTCCAATCAGTTATTTAACAGTGCAATCAATTTTGGCTACACAACGAGGACCAGGAATTGGTAGCCAAAAGTCAAGCATGGTTATTACAAGTTGGCGATCAGGTTTAAGTAACAGCAAACAAGAACCAAACAAACGAGCAGCTCTGTAGTCGTAATACAGAACAGCAACATTAACCACATGAATGCTAACGGTAATCCTCCAGGATGCTGACTTTTCTTGATTCCCATTGTTCATGACGAGCTCAGCTCGTCATGAGTGTATGGAGGTGTACATCATGACGAGCTGAGCTCGTCATGAGCGTCCAAGGGGTTAAAATCTGATAATCGGAATGCATTCTAGCTTGTTTTTTTTAGACATTTAGCAATGTAATCCTCTTTGATATCAACTAAGGCACATAACTGCTCATAGTACAGATCTAAAAAAAACAATGGGTATTAGACAAAAGAGTACAAAGAGTATTAGCAATAGTATTGCAGAAACTCGGTCAGGGGTCTTCAAGGTGTCAAAGTATCAATCTAAACCGCACTCAGGGAAATTTAACGGGACAAAGGGGAATGTCTCTGAAAGTCCATTTAAGGGACCATGGGATTTGTTTTTTTTTTGGAGAAATAGGGAAAGAGGTTCTGGTCTTAGTCCAAAGGAAGGCTCTACAAAGAACCGGCAGAGAAAGTTCAGCAGAGGAGTTCGGCATGGAGTCTGGAACAATGTCCAATGTCATCTGCCCCAGAAGGTTCTGGGGTCTGTTGATTCTGCCATAGCCTCGACCAGGGCAACGATAAGTTATAATTAGGCTTTCTTGTTTTCAGTTTCTATTTTTGGTGAATTCTGGTGTTTTTTTTCAGTGTTTTCAATATCTTAAAAAACTGTTATCAGTGGTTACACCTTTTCGTGCCACTAAAAACAACAGAAAAAGTGTTTTTCCGGTGTTTATGGAACGTTTTGCTTTTATTATTGCTTACTTTCGGCACTGAAAGAACATGGTATATAGACAGTGTACTTATAGTGTAGATGAGGTCTAAATAGATTTTTGAAAATTAATCTTATTGTAGTACACCATACAATACTTCTTCAGTGAGTCTTTGGGTCATGTGCGCTCGCTCTTTCCTTCCCGTGTAAACTTCTGTGAAAAGGCCCTCTCAGCATTCATAGCCCCTTGGGCTGAGAACCATCAGCTAAGGGACACAGTTGGGATGACTCTTTCTTTGATGCCACATAAAGCACAAAATTATAAATATTTGCATTTTAGTGCCTGTGCATAAGAAAACAGTGCACCAGAATGGACTAAAAAGTCAAAAGTATTCCTCGTTAACTCTGAAGATTGTAAAGATGCTTTCAGCATACCATCTAACAAGTGGCAAGGATATCCTACAGGGAATCACTTCAGCTCGGGTATCAATTTTGACAGGTCATCACACAACTTTTTTATATACATAGCTGAATCACTGAAAATACAAACAATATCACTCCAATCTTTGTTGAACTTGGAAAGAACCTTTTTTGCAGAGCATTACAAGTGAGACTGTGTTCATGCTTTCCAAAAGTCTGGTGTCATGTTTTCACCACTATCCCAGATGCTTGGTGATATATATACTTGTCACTATACCTTGCATTGAATGTTTAAAGCCTGAGGTGTTGGCAATTCACCTACTATCAATACTGACCCACTAGAAACTATGGCCTGATGTATTAAGGGTTTTTACCGTGGGTAAATGTGATGACGCATATTAGGAAAGATTTTTATTAAACCAGCCATTTTACCTATCAGTGAAAGAATCGAATGCAGCCCAAATATCAAATATGAGTTTGATATTTCCTGATTCTCTGTAGTTTATAAAATAATTAAACTAGACCTAAAACATGAAACTAAACCCTGCATCTTTAGACCAAAGGCCTCAATACTGAAAAAATAAAAGGAAGAAGAAACAATATTTTAGTGGCATCCCTAAAGAACAAAACTCAAGCAGAGTCAGTCTTTCTTACTGCTAGCTTGTATAACAAAGTTACATTGTATTGACCCCTTCAGGAAGAAAAAAATTACTCTCACTCTCTTTTTCCTTTCTTTGAATGGCATTTAGTTTGTTGTTGTCCAGGTGTTTTTTCAGTGTTTATATGTTTTCACCGGTGAGGGCTATTTTCCTTTCAGTGGGGTTTTATTGGTTATTATAGGTTTAAACCTAAACCCCATAGCCTAGTTATAATTGCCGTTGGCAACACCCTTTTGATTGCATCACCAATAGTAATCCATTGTACTTGTTGCAGAAGTCTTTGTACACTTTCATCATCATCAAGAAATGTTCCCAAACCCGTCGTGAGAACATCAATTCAGCCTCACACTCATGACGGAGCACAACAGTCCATTGGTAGTTCACAGAATTCTTGTGTGCTCGCCGGTTGGCAGTCAGTCCCAAGCAATGCAACTAATGTTATTACAAGATAGTACAATTTCTAACACTAGCGAGTGTGAGAATTCCTGCAAAGAAAACGAGTCAGCAGAAACACAAGAGTACAGTCGGTTTTCATGGGACAAAGATTTAGGCCTTTTGAGTGAAACCCCGCTAAATTAAGACATTAAATCTATGATGCACAAATTAATGTAGGTGTGTATTTTCAAGCATATATGAGCATAAGGTTCTTCCGCAAGGGGTGGCTCCTCCATAATAGCGAAGGAGCGTTGCCCCACTGGTCAGAGTCAGTCACAGAAAAATAAAATGATAATGAACAATATCCTTTTAGATTTCTGTGACTGGCTCTGACCTGCAGGCTACACAGCAGTTTCTGAGTGGAAGAACAGGCCGTTCACACCAATCTTGGTGCTACTTTCAGAGCAGGAGAGCAGCGTCCGGGTTGGCTGAGCAACCTCTGCCTTCCCAGAGACTGCTTGGAGAGCTCCAATGCAGCTGTCCGCTTCGGAAGCAGCGGCGAAAGGTGAGCTTTTTAAAATTATTTTCCTTTCCTTGTCCTCCCCCAAGACGCCCTCCATCACCCACCACCCGTCCTCCGCCCCCTCCCCCCTTTTCCCCGCCTTTTGTTGTGGCAGACACCACTGTTCTTTAGTACTTTTAGCTCATTCAGCATTGATTAATTAATACACATTAGAATGGTGGGCGCTCCATTGAAGACAATGGAGTGCTCTGGGCCTTGTAGAAGCCCAGAGCATCAACATTCCAATATTTGCTTCACAGCTGTTGCTGTGAACAAAGGTCTCATGGAGTACAAGAGATTTTCTAACCCCCTTGGGCTCGGTCGTGCCTCTGTTTTACAAATCCGAATATTCTGCCCTTTATGGGTGGAATGTTCTAATAGCCTTAGAGCCCTCCGTAGCGGACTCTACCGGCCATTAAAGTCCTGCTCCCTTGTTAAAGGCCTTCGGCTCTGGCTTTAACACTGGAGCGGGCCATTAACCCCTTGTGTGCTTTGGACAGCCCCCGGCCGTCTGACATCACAGTAGCCATGTGCTGATGACTGGTGGGGGACGTCCGAATCACGCCCACTAATTAAAACCCCCATACAGCGCGAAAATTCACGCCGTGTGGAAGGGGTTAAGGGCCGGTAGAGCCCGCTACAGTGAGCTCTAAGGCTATATTAGGTAATGTTGGTGCACAAGGCTAGGTATAACTACATATTACATTTCTAAAAGTCTATATGTGTAACTTTAATGCATACATTAATGACACACTGTTGTTCAATCTATTTCAACATCAGGATCATTTAAAGCTCTGATCAACATTTCCAGGAGTTACGCAGACTTAATTGCAAATGTTTAAATTAGGCGTAAAACTTAAGATATAATGGAAAGAGAATGGTTTGAGGTACACTACAAATTGCAAATGTTTCATGTTTAAAGGCAAGACATCTAATTATAAATTCTTTTGCTGTAACAAAGCATATACATTAAATTATTGCATGGCAGATACTTTGTTAATCCACATTAGAAAATTGTTTCTCTAACACGTTTCATTAAGATCATCTTTAATGCAGGCAGTTCTAAGTTAAACGTCAAATGAAATTCTTTGACATCAGTAAACATTTCTATGTGAGAACTTATGATTTCTATAGTAAAAATGTTCTGCATCCACAGTGTCATGTGTCACTTGTGCAAGTATCATAGAGGAACGTGTAATTTATGTGCCAAGTACACATTGTGTATTAGGTATCATTCATATTTAGGTTTTAGTAACGTGTAAAGAGCGAGCAACTTTACGCTGCTCGCTGCACCAGTAGTTTACGTTCAATAAACCTCTCGGAGCTGATATGAGAGACAATAAAACAATTTATAGCACTTAGCATGGACATAGAAACTCTATTGGAGTAAAAAGATTAAATGCGGAAACTAGCAAGTTGCCTTATTGTACTTGCCGGCTGAATTTTGTTTCATGATTCTCTGTGTTACATTCAATACAGAAAAGGACGTTTAACGTGCGTACGTCGCCACCTAGTGCCTCTGCCAGGTACAGCTGATCTAATTGTTAGCGAATTATGTATGGTCAATCATTTAAAAATAGGTGATCAACAGAGGTTCTTCTTTCGCTCAGTTGTTAATAGAAGGCAGGCAAGTAGCTGTGGACATGTCAGAATGTGCCTCACGTATGACGAACTCAACTATTCCCAAGTCTTATGGAGCAGCAGTGCCCTCCCAGGACGTATTTTGAGGTTTTTATTGATGAATTGACACCACAGCATTTGGTAACACCAGCTTAAAAATATACATATAAAATAAAATGAACCTATTCCCTTCAGGATTCCAACACATGACCTGATTTTCTCGAGTTTCTTTGTTGCTTTTGCTGCAGCCGCCGTTGTTCTTTCACCTTTCACCATCTCCTGATTTTCAGGTTCTTATTACTTGACCACCACCTACGGGGCCCTGGAGCACATCAAGCACTACGACAAGGTTACGGTGACCCGGCAGCTGAGCGTGGAGGTGCAGAACTCCATCCACCGCTGGGAGAAACGCCGAACTCTCAGCAAGGCGCGCGTGTCGCGGACGTCTGTGCAGGTGGGTGACGCCAGCAGCATACAGCGGCCATCTTGGCACTATATTTATACTATAAGAACTTCCAAAGCAGGTAGCCACATACGTAAGCAATATGTGTGGAAAAAAAGAAATTAGTAAATGGCCATCAACACATAACCTATGTTTCTCATTGGTACTGGGATAGTACAGGACTGAGTGCACCCCCGGGCTTGCTGGAGTGAGTGACATGTGAGTATTTCCCATCAGCCAAATTACAAATCTCAGTATGCACAATATGTACTACTGAGAATGCATACTGGTAGGGGTGCTTCTGGAAGCACATCAGCTTTTAGTGCGCTTATGGTTGACATTTATTATTTAGGCCACTTGGTGAGAAGTTAAGCAAGAAAACTAATGCGAGGCATTCATATCCAGACTTTATTTATTCTTTGAATTGAGGTCGTTGAGTTCCACATGTATACTGTAAATTGTAAATCAATAACACATAATAATTAATAACAAATAGGACCGAATTCCCTGCTCGTACCTATCATGGGATAACCAAACATTTTTGAAGGTGTCCTAAATCCAGTCCCACTCTGTGGGTCTTTGTAATGAAGGTACTTTCATTTTTTGGAACAGTAGGTCACGTTTGTTTCGTGGGATTTACAGCACATATAATGAAGGTTGTGTCTGGTTAATTTTTTTAAGTGATCAGTGTATTCTGAGTCAGCTGCCTCGGATTTGAATCACTTCCTGGATGTAGCTGATACAGTAAACATCCACCCTGTTTCATATATACATTTCGTCTGTGACTTAAAAGGGGATTTTATTTAATGCTGATACAGACGTATCCGTGACAACTCATGCAGCGTAACTCTCTGCCTGGCAGCTCTGCTGCATTGACTCTAACCCTGTGACATCAATGCTTGCAAATTTGCCCAAGTCATTCCTAAATTGCCCCGCTGGTTACCAGTGGTCCTTTGTCTTGGCACTACCCAGATTTCTAATACAAAGGAGCTTTAAACACGTGTGATGGTCGGTTTGTTTGGCCAGTAGGTGCTAGCCTCTTCCAGTTTTCTTGCTGTAACATAGTTGCAAACACAACAGGTGATGGACCGAATGTGGATCAATGTCACACACTCACCCCAGTCCAAAGATCTGGGCCCAAATCCATCGTTTGTTTGCACTCCACACCACCCTGGGTTAGACAATGGCGATATGCAAATCAGTTCTGACCCTGTGCCCCATGGGAACAGTCCAGTCCGAACTACAAAGCCATGTCCTTCCCAGAACGGAATCAAGCATCCGAGGACCGGACCGGTTTCGAGGTAACACCTCTCATCAGCCCGGCTAGCTTGACTCCAGTGGTGTGGAGTCAAGTCCTAGTTTTAAGCGTATTGTTTTCTTACTAGCTATTATAGATCCTTTTCTGGTCTTTAAGAAAAGTATTGACTGGTAATATTATCAAAGCTGTCGTTGTGTTGCAGTGGGACTGTACAACAGTTTAGCAAAACATGTCTGCAACCTTTTCCATTTTTTTTTAACATTGCAAACAATTTTTAGCTACTTTGCTTGGATAAGTAATCATTTTAGGTAGGGGCTTCTTTAAAAGTAGTTTGATGTGCCTGTTCTCTCTTGTGTAGGCGAGTTATTTTCAGGTTTTGGCAAGTAAACCAGTGAGACAAATATACTGCGGGATGCAGTGGGAAACAGCCGTGTTCCAAGATCAGGGATTTTCTCAGCAAATTGCAACCAGTGTGGGTCTGGTATGTGGAATTCCTTTTGACCAATGCCCCGGGCCTATTATTAGGGGCAAGGAGAAGTATTAATTCTTATTTTGTCCAAAAGACTAATAGTGCCACAATATGGTTACAGGAAAGTGATTGCCTGCTCCTGAAGAACCGGGGTGTAACCCAGCGGCATCAGGGGCACGCCTAAGATCTTCGAGTTCACCTGTCTTGGTATACAGAGACACGGAATACTTATGGATGGCATCAGATACCAAGTTTATTAGCTGCAGCTAGTAACGGTGATCCTAGAAATACATCACGGTGTAAATTCTCAGGAGACTGCTCATTTTACTAAGGCGAGACGTCTCCTTTTATACCAAATATTCACATTATAAATGTACACCCACTGCACAAAATTCTAGCCAATAAGGTACATTTTCAAACAAAGTATCACATAACAAAAACTCAATTTACAGTATCCCAACCCAAAAGTTAATTATTAGGAATGCCCCAAATTTAATCTCCACAAGCCGGACAAACCTATAATTGAAAGCATAACCCATGTAATGAAGAAACATAAAAAAGAAACAGTAACAGATGCTGAACAAGATAAGGCATGTGCAAGGAAACTAAAAGTTAACGGTGTCCTGAACATTGATTGGCAATCTCAGACAAAGATCGATCAGGGAAATTGGCTTTGCGAGGTCAGTTTCAGGTGAAGAGGTCAGTTTCTTACAATTCATTTCAGAGTCAAAAAGAAACCTAGTTAATGTATACATGAACTAAGAAGGCCAGGCCCCTTTGTTCGCCAGGCTACCTTTACAGGCCTACGTGAGGGCAACACAAAATGGTGGCACAGAACAAAATGGAGTCAGACTCGAGAATTACAAAACCTCACTCCTAAATATGGTTCATCAACACAAAGGCTTTACTGCTAGGAGAGGCGCTATAAGAAACACAGTGCGTTGTAAGCTCATCTTGAATTGATGATAATGGTTCCATTAAATATGTGTGCACATGTTTGTAAAAAGTAACAACTGTGGCTATTTATAATGCTCCCAGATTGCCATTTAAAGTATATGCAAATACATGCAGAATAGAAGCAAGGTTGCTGATTTTTAAGTCAAGTCAATCTTTATAGGGTACAGCCAAAGTAGGGCATAACAATTACAGCACGGTAAAAACGCAACCTTTACATTTAAAATACACAGTTAGCTTTAAGAATGCAAAAACTAAAAATACAAATAATCATGAAAAATGTACGATTTGGCGAGTTACAAATGTGTTAATAGTGTCAAAAGGTCCTCTCTTATGGCTTCAGGAGGAAAGCGAACAAGCTAGATCCAACCCGTTTCAATGCCCCAAATAATACTGAAATAGACAACAAAGGATACTGAGAATACTATTGTTTTTGTGGGCAAAGAAGTGGCAATGCGTTGGAACTGCCCTTGCAGCATGGGTCTGGGAGAAAGTTTAAGTTCAAGCCAAGGCAGTTGTATGCTTTGACCATTATGGAAGCTTAAGGACGCAGTGGTTTTAGTCAGATCAGTTCATCAAGATAAGTGATGGCCTCTTGTGCATCTGTACTTTCAGATTCAATTACTGTTTAAAAAATATAGGCAATATTTCCCGGAATTAGGCTCTTGACTTCCAAGCAGCGCAGATATAGGATGATACCACCAGAGAAAGTTTCTTGTTGTCTGTTCTCATGCAAAACGCTATAGCTTCATTGCACAATCTAATATTATGTTTGAGAAAAAAAAAAGCTGCCGTAGACAACATTTCTGGATGCTTAACATATGCTGGCACAGCAACAGAAATATGGATTACTGTTTCTGGAGCTCCCAAAGCGCATTGGCACAACAGGCTTTGGTGACCATCTTTGAACAACTGAAGCGGGTGGCAGAGTACGCAATCGAAAATTCAAGTGAAGGGTTCTTTTTTCCACTTGTATGATTTCATCCAAGAATGGTTCAAAGCCTTGATCTTGTTTGAACTCCATAAAACCTTTAAGCAGGGAACCTGAGCTGCTTGTTTTTAATTGATTTACTTAAAACCAGTAGGTTATTATTACCAAATCAAACTGGCCTTGATTATAATGTTGTGTATGAAGTCAAGGATCTTTCAATCCGATGTTATGACGAACATTTGATATGTGTGCGAACCAGGGTAGAAAACAATAGTTTCGGGTATTCATAATATCTAGTAATATATGCTTATACGAGTCAAACTCCTCTCTTGACCAAATTCGGATCCAATATTTTACAGGTGCTAGGGCAATGCAAACCTCGTTTATTTAAAAAAAAAAAAAAAAATCTTCAATCCCCAATTCTGCTTGCAGTGCATCCATCGGTGTACCACGGCCAAGATACCAAAAGTTGTTCTTGGTGGTTTGAATTGATGGGATTATTCTATGCCTCCACATCTCAGAACCATATATGCTGGTAGTCCTAGCTTTAATTTTATATGCCAGGGTAGGTGAGCTTATCAAGTGGTTTTTACACGGTTTTGCAAATCTCAATACCGCACCTGCTTGGTGGGCCAGAACAGTGTACATGGGGGGGCCACAGCAATTTACTACCCAGATGAATGCCCAGGTAATCATAGGTGGTCACACGGTCTAATGGCTTACTGTAGAGCAGAAAGGTCGCTTTAAGTTTCGTTTTTTGGTTACGAATCATATACTTGACAGGTAGTCTATCAGAGCAGGGGCTGCCCCAAGAAGGTGTGGGGGGCCTGGCATGATGTAGGGGGTTTTAGTGGTTTCTGATGCAAGGTTATGTGATGAGGTGGATGGAGCCGGACAGAGCACTCCTGTTGAGTTGATGAAACTAATTGTCTCAGAATGATACCGGGCTGTAAAAGTACCTTCTTTGATGCATACTCAACCATTGCCGTGGGATGTACGTATCTCATTGCCATATATGACGTACGCTAATCTGTATTTGTCTCCTATACACGATGTATGATGAGCAATGTTCGAATAAAAAGAGTGAAAAAAAAACATAAATCATAGACCTGTGTTTTCCAACATTGGTGGTGAGGTTTCTAGTAGCACAAAATGACTTGAAACCAGCCAAACGTTGATGCCTCAAGAATTCGGTTTGGGCAGTAATACCATGTTGTCCACAAAGAGCAGTATTGGTTGTTTATTTTTGGTACGTCCAAGTCAATGTTTGTTAGTGTTTTTACAATGTATCTTATATAGCAGTTAAAAAAAGTCATGGCTAACACACAACCTTGCTTGATGCCCTGTTGTATTGAGATCTCAGCAGTGTATTCACACATTGGGGGAGAGCATGTGGCCTTACAGCTAGAGCCGTCGACCTTGAAGCTGGGGAACCGGGTTCAAGTCTCGGCAACGACGCTCAACATCCTATGATTATGGGCAAATCACTTAATCTCCCCAGACCCAACAAAAATGGATGTGTTCATCTGTAACAAAACTGGTGCTCATGTAAAGCGCTCTGAGGATACCCAATATCATCGGGTTTAGTTGGCGCTATATAAAACTCTTTAAAAAAAAAAAAAAAAAAGCATGCCATTATATTTCACCCTGGTTGTGGTACCAGAGTGCACTGCAGCTAAGAGCTCTAATAGCTTATCAGGGACTCCCTGCTGCTTTAAAATTTGCCATAGCGTAGGGCGATCAATGCTGTCAACAGGCGTTTGGAGATCAATGAAAACCATTATAAAGATGACTTTTGAAGGGAGATGTATTTTGAGCAGATAAAATGTAATCTCATTACTTGGTCACTAGACTCTGGCCTGTCCTAAAACCCACTTGGAGTGGAGATAATAGATCTTTTTCATCCAACCACTGGTCTAGGCGAGATAGTAACAGTTTCCCGAAGATTTTTTCCACTCCGTTGAGTAGTGAAATTGGTCGGTAATTCTCTTGGTCCCTTTTAGTATAATGGAACAATTATTGATTTTCTCCAAGAAAGTGGAATCTCCCAGTAGTACCATATGTTGTTAAACAACCTAGTTAATAAAGTTGACCATAGATTGAGATGATTCTTGAAGACATCTGTTTGGATTTTATCCGGCCCAGCTGCTTTGCATGGTTTTTGATCTTGAATCGCTTGGACAACTTCTTTTTCTGTAAATTCATCAAATAGCCCCAAATTTAAATGAAATAAACAAGCATGTAATTGAGTAAATAAAGAAGTGCAGGAGTTTGATATATTGGTCATGGTTCTTTAGTGGTCCATGTTTTGGTGCACTAATTTCCATTTTTCACTCCTGTTTTCCTCAAATTTGCATTCCCCAGTTAATTGAATTCAGTGGGTTTAAGGAAATATTGTCTTTAAGAACTCCTGATTCTCTATAGCTGAGCCACTGCTTATTAATGATGATTTTACTCCTACATTCAGATAGAGAGTTGCAAAGTGATTGATCCAGGTGTGTGGGCTTATATTCACCTCTAAATTCTTGGGGTGAAACCTCACAGCCTCATCTTATGATTCCCTAAAATGTCCTACCATTTTTCTAGAGTTATTGCATCATGTAACGCTTGCCAAAATTTCTGTGATTGGTTTTTCTTTTTGTATTTTATTAGCCGTTTGTACTGCTTTCAAGTTTCATGAAAGTGCTGCTTACTGTTATTGGATAGCCGTCGAATTTTGAACTCTAATGACAGTACCCCGATTAATTTTAAGCACTCTGTATCATACCAGTTCAAGCAATCTGTGAATTGTTTACCTGGTGAAACATGATGTTCGAGGCATATGAGCAGCAGATTCTGCACTTTGCATTAGATCGCCACCTGGTGTTGGGCTTGGATGATTGCTTGTTGTTGTCGTCTTGGAAGAAGTCTTTTGTAGTCACAAGATATGGGACTCCTCCCTTGGACGATAGTGCGCATAGTCATCGGCTCCATCCTTAGATTGTTTTTTCCGCCACTGAGTTCGGATGAAATGTTTCCGTTCCGGTTCAAAATCTACTTTTCAAGTTTTTCAACGCCTAAAAAACGTATTCATACTTCACCTAACTACTTTCGAGATTAACAAGAATCATATCGACTCCGTCAGCTCGATTCCGGCCGTCGACGCGGGCCGTTGGCCCTATCCACGTCGTGAGGCCTACACCTCATGGAAAGGACGCCATTCAAAAGATGCCCCGAGTGTGGAGCAAAGTTTCCACACAGTGAACAACACAAGGTCTGTAACCTGTGCTTATCGCCAGAACACAACAAATCCAGCTGTACAGCCTGTGCGTCCTTTCGATCCAAGAAAACCATTCCAGATCGGAGGGCCCGTCGACACGACATGCAAAGATCAACTCCGGAACTGGTGGATATCTTTGACGAAGAGGTCTCGCTCGTTCCCGAAGAAGATTCCGATGATCTCCAAATCGACGTATCAGAGGCAGATGACTCTGATGACTCCATACCATCGGATCAGCGCGTGAGTACTAATGCCTCTGCCCCATACACAGCACCCAAATTGAAGGCAAAGGTCAACATTCCGCCTCCGGGGCCCAATCGCGACCGAAAGAACACTTCAAAAGCCTCGCCATCGAGCCCGGCTCTGAAGAAAATACTCAAGCATTCCTGTAGCTCCTTACCGAGTAAGCCGTACGTGCCAATCCCACCAGCTTCCTCGGCACCGAAACCGAAAGAAGTCTCGGCTCCGAAACCGTCGTCTTCTAAAGACAAAACTATGAAGCCAGCGTCCGACGCCTTAAAGCCGACAACACCAGCTTTCACTCCAAAGTCATCATCTTCGGCACCGAAAACTACAAGGCACGATTCCGATGCGCTCAAGCCCTCAAAACAGCCTGCAACTCCTAAAACAACACCTTCAGTGCCGAGATCTACGCCAAAGTACACACTAACGACTCCTAAGGCTAAATAGAAGCAGCAACCACGCCCGGAACCGAGAAAATCGGCGCCCGCAAAGGTTCCGCAAAGAGAAGAACTTCTCCAACCCAATCCTCTACAAAAGAAGATCTACATTGACCCAGAAACAGGTCATGTATCCACCACACCACACAGGAAGAGGAAGTCAGACACAGCACCTACACCTGTAGTGCCTATCAAGAAGGACTCTGCTACATCTCCTATGCACCTGTCAGGGGGTCCCTACCTGCCACGACTCTGCTACTGATGTTTGTCCCTCTTCGTTTCCACCTCTGCACACACAGGATGTCCGCACGCCTTCCACGGCCGCCTGGGCTTACCCGGAGGCGGGGCCTTCATCAGTGACGTCATCCCCGGATGTCCAATCATCGCTTTCGAAGGCACTGATAACGCGAGATTTCGAACAGAGGGGCGTGAACGCCGGAGCAGAGCAGGAAGCATCGGACGTCTTCGCCGCTGGACGGAAGGAATCCGGAACCGGATTGCTGAGGGATACCGAAGCAAGAGACGAGGAGAGACCGCCAGCACTACAGCCAGGAGGCCAACGGAACCACGCTCCGCCCAGCCACACTTCACCTGGAGAAGTGTGGTACCGCAAGGTACAGGCTCGTATACTGGGGCTCTTTCAGTCAGAGGGAGGGAACGGGTAGAGGGCGGCTGGGTGGACAAGGGACGGGAGCGCTTAGAATGCCGCCCCCATTAAGGAAACACAACAACCGGTGATGGTCCCTGGTGATCCCCTTCACGTCCTTTTCCCGCCCCTCACCCGTATCAGATAAATAGTGCAGTCCAGTAATCTGGCGTATTCTTTCTTTCTTTCTTTACATTTCCGCACAACGCCCCTTGCGAGTGAGAAGACCTTCCGCCTGACGTCCAACTGGGGAGTCCTGGTGGAACAGAAGAAAGACCTATACGTCGGCCTACAGTCTTTTGATTCCGTTGTAAATTCAATAAACCCCCAGTACCATTGCACCCTACTTTGTGACTTTGCCTCTTTGCTCACTACCCTAGCAACAGCAACCCTCACAGCACCCTTCTTCTCCTATACTTCCTTCTCTTTCATCTCCTGTTCCTCTTAACAATTCACCTCAAATTTCTCCTCAACACTCTCCTCTTCGTTCTTCACATTCACCTCAAAATGATGATGAGTATAGCCCAGGGGGAGGGGTCGACCCAGATGAGCCTTTCCCATACCCTACTGATGATCCAGACTGGGGTACCCAAACCCACAAGATGTGCCAGATATTCCTGACCCACAGTCGTATCCATCAAAACCTTCTCCACCAGAATATAATATAATTTTTGGGCACTCTCTGAACAGGGCTGCCATTTACCATGGGGTCACTATGAATTCTGATGAGGCAGAGGAAGATTTTTTGTTAGATACATTTGAACAATCTCAAAGGTCTGTTCAAATTCTTCCTATGATTAAAGGTGTCATTGAACATGCTCCAGTGGTATTTAAAGATCCTGTACGTGCTAGGATTCTAAACCCTATAATTGAGAAAAAATACAGGCCTGCACCTGGGGATCCAGCCTACATTAAAGGACAATAACCCTTAGATTCACTAGTTGTCTCAAATGCTAGAAAGAGGGCAAACTCACAGATGTCAGGTGAAGCACCTCCACCTGAAAAGATATCTAAGGTGATAGATGCTTCACAAGCTACCAATACATGGCGTATAGCTAACACACAAGCCCTCCTTGCAAGATATGACAGGGCTCATTATGACTAGTTAGAGAAACTACTAGAACATCTACCTGACCAATATAAGGTGCAGGCAAACGACCTTATACAAGAAGGCAAGTTCATTTTAAATGCCTCATTCAAGTGTGCACTTGATGTAGCAGACACTGCATCTAGAGCTGTAAACACTAGTGTCCTACTTAGAAGACATGCGTGGCTATGCATTTCAGGATTTAAGCAGGAAGTGCAAACTACCATCTTAAATCAGCCATTTAACCAACATCAATTGTTTGAACCAGAGATAGATACAGCACTTGAAAAAATGAAAAAGGATACAGATACAGCCAAATCTATGGGAGCTTTGCAGTCCACACAAGTTAGAGGCTCCTTTCGTCGCTCCTTCTATAGAGGTGGCTCCAAGCAAACTGGAGCAGACAATACAACATCTAATACACAAACATCCATTAGCAAAGGATATTTTAGAGGAGGATATAGAGGCAACAACAACAAGGGAAGAGGTTGGGGTAACAACAGTAATCGAACCTCTTCCACCACAAAACAGTGACTTGCCTCTGCTCCCCCAACAGCATTCCACGCCTGTGGGGGGCAGATTAACACAGTTCCTACCTGCCTTGAATTCCATCACAACAGACAGGTGGGTAAGACAAATTATCCAGTATGGCTACTGCCTCGAACTTACATCTACCCCTCCACACATACCACACAGGCAGCGTCCAATGTCTGTAGAACACCTTACTCTGCTCAAATAAGATGTCCTGTCACTTCTTCAAGAGGACACAATAGAAATAGTTCCTTTACAACAACAGGAACAGGGGTTTACTCACTGTATTTTCTAATACCCAAAAAGGACGGGACACTAAGACCAATTCTCGACCTAAGGCCCCTCAATCATTATATACAATCAGATCATTTTGATATGATCACTTTACAACAAGTGCTCCCATCGCTGCAACAGGGCGATTTCCTTACAACACTAGATCTAAAGGACGCCTACTTCCACATTCCTATACCTCCTGCTCACAGGAAGTATCTAAGGTTTGTACTGGAAGGACAACATTATCAATTCAAAGTCCTTCCATTCGGGGTTACAACTGCACCAAGAGTATTCACAAAGTGCCTAGAAGTAGTAGCAGCACATCTCAGAAGACAACAAATACATGTCTTCCCTTATCTAGACGATTGGCTCATAAAAACCAAGGCATTCAGTCAGTGTGTCAAACGCACACATCAGACAATTCAAACATTGCACGACTTAGGGTTCACAATCAACTACACCAAGTCGCACCTGCAGCCCTCTCGTGTACATCAGTATTTGGGGGCTACAATAAACACATCTACAGCTCTAGCGTATCCCAGTCCAGCAAGGATACATAGCATTCAAGCCTTAGTCACAAACTTGCAACATCGACACTCTCTACAAGCCAGAGTGTTCATGAGACTAATAGGCATGATGGCATCTTGCATCTTCATTGTACCACATGTTGTCTGCAGATGCATCCATTACAGGAATGTCTAGCACAACAGTGGAATCTGGCTCAAGGGAAACTAACAGACCTGGTGTTGGTAGACAACCGCACACATCGCTCTCTGCAGTGGTGGAACATCAACAACTTGACAAAGGGGCGGCCGTTCCTCTAACCTATTCCACAAATAATACTCACAGCAGACTCATCTCTCACAGGATGGGGGTGCCCATCTCCTACATCATACAACTCAAGGGCAATGGACCATTCAACAAAGATCGTTCCATATCAATCATCTAGAGCTGCAAGCAATATTCTTAGCACTCAAAACATTCCAAGTACAAGTAGAAAACAAAGCTGTCTTAATCCGGACGGACAACATGACAGCTATGTACTATATACAAAAACAGGGGGGACACACTACAGCTGTCCCAGCTTGCACAGAACATTTGGAGATGGGCCATTCCACAAAACATATATCTGCTTGCAGAGCACCTTCCAGGAGTTCACAATCAGATAGCAGATCTGTTGAGTCGGCAGACACAACAAATTCATGAATGGGACCTACATCCACAAGTTCTTCAACCATTCTTTCACAGGTGGGGTCATCCAGACATAGATCTGTTCGCCACACATGACAAAGCAAAATGCCCAACCTTCGCCGCCAGGTTTCCACACCTGTTGTACAAGGGCAATGCGATATGGATGAACTGGTCAGGCAGATTTGCGTACACTTTTCCGCCACTACCTCTAATACCACTAATAGTGTACAAGCTACGACAACAGTCGCTCAAACTGATTTTAGTAGCTCCCACATGGGCACGCCAACCGTGGTACACAACTCTGCTAGAACTATCCCTAGTTCCACACCAAAATCTACGTCTAACACCATCCCTGCTAACACAGAACCATGGAGACATCAGACATCCAGACCCAAATCAACTGAATCTGGCGATCTGGCTCCTGAAGTCTTAGAGTTTGGTTATCTTAACGTACCACCAGACTGTATGAACATCATTAAAGAGGCCAGGATACCTACTACTAGAGCTTGCTATGCTGCTAAATGGAAGTGATTTGCCATTTATTGCAACAATAACCAGATTGAGCCTCTGGGTGCTTCTATCCAAAATATAATTTGCTACCTTCTACATTTACAAAGATGTAACTTGGCATATTCATCCATACGCCTACATCTTGCAGCAATTGCAGCATATTTACAAAACACACAACATCTGTCTCTTTTTAGAGTGCCTGCTATTAAAGCGTTTATGGAAGGATTAAAAAGAATCATTCCCCCCAGGTTACCACCCTTTCCAGTGTGGAACCTAAACGTTGTTCTTACAAGGCTCATGGGACCACCTTTTGAACCTCTTCACAAATGTGAACTGCAATTCCTTACATGGAAAACTGCTTTCCTTATTGCTATTACCTCTCTTAGGAGAGTAAGTGAGATACAGGCTTTCACTATAAAAGAACCATTCTTACAACTAACTGTAACGAGGTGGTTCTAAGAACTAATCCTAAATTCCTTCCAAAAGTCATTACTCTGTTTCATTTAAACCAATCTGTAGAGTTACCTGTGTTTTTCCAAACCCTGACTATGTAGAAGAAAGAGCTCTACACACACTAGACGTTAAAAGAGCTCTTCTCTACTATATAGATAGGACTAAATCTTTTCGTAAAACAAAACAATTGTTTGTATCTTTCTCTCCACCACATAAAGGCAACCCCATCTCTAAAGCTGGAATTGCAAGGTGGATTGTAAAATGTATACAAATATGCTATCAAAAAGCAAAACATACTTTTAACGGTTCCTCCTAGAGCGCACTCCACACGCAAACTAGGAGCCTCTATGACTTACTTGGGGAACATCCCCCTAGAAGACCTATGCAAGGCAGCAACATGGTCTACAACACACATCTTCGAACAAAACACTACTGTGTTGATGTGCAAGCCAAGCAGCAAGCTGCTGTCGGCCAAGCTGTTCTAAATACTCTCTTTCAAACTACTGCAACAGATACAGGTGACCACTGCTAGGGGAGACACTGCTGCACAATCGATGCAAAGTGTAGAATCTGCAGCTCACATACCTCAAACGGAAAATGCTATTTACCAGTATGCATCTGTTCTTGGCATGTAGAGCTGCAGAGTACTACACGCCCTCCCGTCTCCCTGGGACCTGCATCTGTTCCAGTTTATCTTAATTAGATACACATGCTTGGACATCCTTTCTTTACTTCTACTAACGCCATCATTTCCCATCATGGCGAAAAACAATCTAAGGATTGAGCCGATGACCATGCGCACTATCGTCCAAGGGAGGAGTCCCCTATCTCGTGACTACAAAAGACTTCTTCTAAGACAACAACAACATGCAATTATCCGAGCCCAACACCAGGTGGCGATCTAATGCAAAGTGTAGTACTCTGCAGCTCTACATGCCAAGAACAGATGCATACTAGTAAGTAGCATTTTATTTTTTATTTTTCTCACTGCAGCCGTCTGTGTCAGTAGTTCTGCGAATGTTTTCAAATGTGATTCCTTCACTTTTGAGTCTGCGTTGATAGCCAAAGCATGCAGAGCCAACCATTTAGAACTGGAAGTATTTAGCTTTTGATTGCATATCTAAATGATACAAGCAATGTTCTTTCTCTATGGTCTCAAAACTAAAGCTTGATAATTTATAAAGTGTTGATGATCAGAAAAGCTTAAGTGAGGGTGCATTATATCCAAAAGTAGAGGGTCGCTTTCAGTTCTTTCATGCACTTTCATATTGACTACCAGGTGCCATGCTTCATTGTTGATTGCCATGTAGTCAGTGACACTTTGCCTGTTTCCAGATCTGAATGTAAATTTCGGAGGATCATCAGACCAAGTTCGACCTTTCAGTGGACATAATCCCCCCTCAACTAGTGTTTCAAAGATAGATTTGCCTTTCCTTGTATGAACGAAGTGCTGTTTGGAAACTGGGGGGATATTCCATGTGCTATCTTCGTCCGGGAGCGTGGGAACCAACCATAGAGGCATTTTGGATTAACATTTCCACATACTAGCATGCAATCCTTTTTGATCATCCAGAGCCCTTCGTTCATACTTTTTGTTGGAATCTTTCTTTCCTCCTCCAACCAAGGAGCCATGAGTTGTTCTTTGAATAACCGTGCATCTGATTTAACTATGGCCCACCCTCCTGAGGGAAAATATCAATTCAGAATCTTTAGTGACCCCCTCCTGGTTCCTTAGCTTCACGGTTTGTATGTTTTCATTGGTTATTGTATGTATCACTTCTACATTAGTGCCCGACGAGGTTCCTACCTAGGTACTCAAACCTCCAATGAGTCTGCCTTTGTGTTGGTTTTTAGCGGGTTTGTGGTAAGTTAAATGTCCATCAAGATTGATAGTGTTGATAGCCCATGTTTCTTGTAACCAGCAAATGTCCTTTTTCATAAAGGACAACCAGCCCTTGTCATTCATATTTCACCTTAGGCCTGCTATATTCCAACTCAATATTTGTAGACGTGTTGCTGTTCCATTTGGCAAAATAGAAATTCAGATTTTTTCCTAGAGGCAATTACCTAATTGGTCTGATAATGTGGGTCTTTTTAGTGGTAAAAAAAATTTCAGGTTTGATTTGTAAAAACTGTTTACCGTTTGACAAACTTATTGTGTAGCTAATGAACTGTTTTCTTAGTCGAATGTATGCTTCTTTTGAGCTTTTGTTGTTCAACTGATGTATTTAAGTTTAATTACTGTGAGAAAATATGTGGGTAGGATCCAGTTTTTGATCACTCCATATGGAAACCCCATGCTTTCAGCGCATACACATGAGCGAGGATTTAGTTTTTTACTTTTATGCTGGGCCATACTGTGTATGTGGATTCCTTTCCCGTCATTCTTAATTGATTAAACAAAACCTAAAACTTTAAGCTCAATTAATGTTATGCCTTGTAAGCCTGGCAAGTATTTGAATTGCAAGATATTAACTCAATTGAGGATATCATGATTCCCACATGATACATACATACTCCGGGGTGAATATGATCAACAAATGCTCTTTTGTGGCATTTGTACTGCCTTGAGTAGAATTGGGCAATGGATTTGTTTATGTATTACCCTGTCTGGTATCTTTGTTTAATTTTCCCCAGTTGCCCATTGCTAGAAGTTGATCCTTGCCATGTGCAATGTTTATTGTCTTTGCCTTGGGGATATACAGGATCTTCGGTGGCCAAGCCGATAACTGATATTTTGATTCACAAGAGGCAGTTTGATTAGTTTCTGTTACTTTGAGTGATTGCTTTGCGCTGTGACATGGAAGCAACTGTGCCCTGAGGCTACCCTTCTGCTCTCAAATCAAAAGACACATTTCTTGCCCTTTCATAGGCCAGTAATGAATCCTGCTCCTTTAAGCATTTCTCCACTGAGCCAGAGGGGATGGGACTCGACGCTTTGTCCTGGAGGACGAACCACTTTAGCGGAAACTCGAAAGATGTGTTTCCGATGGGAGAGGAAGATCGAGGAGACACATTCCTCAAGGAATCCTCTGAAGATGCTGGACCAATGCAAAGCAATGGGAAGCTAGCTGCATTTCCGGGACAAGGAGTCAAAGCCGCCCAACTCACACAACAGGAGGGAACCAGCCGCTCCAACACTGGAGAAGACGCCGTCCAGCCAGAAGATGGAGTGACCCACCAGCATGCTACCGGTCCCAGCCACGCTCCCGTACGAGGGTGGCTAACGCAGGTGCGTGCGAGGATCCGGGTTTGGGGTCGGAGGAAAGGGATCACACGGGAGCACCAATAACCGACAAAATGGGTTGGACATGGGGAATCCCGTTGACCGCAAGCCCTGGGCGTAGGTATTCTCAGTGCTCCGGGATTGTTCTATCGCACACAAACTTTCTTTACTGTTACCAACCCAATGTACTTCTAAAATGGGAGGCCATTTTCTCGAGCACCAGCCATGTTTCATTGAGCACTATTCCCTACCTTGACGCACTCCTGGTTTTGTGTGTGACACGGTGTGAAAAGAAGGTGGAGGTACAAATAAATAGTACAGACAAAGGGAGATAGGTAACTTACCTGCCTTGTTTCTTCTTTACTCCGAGGATATCGCCGGAGGACTCCTGACCTAGGACCTGCAACGAGAGAATGAGAAAGGACAATCAACCTCAGAATGTCTGATGCACCATCTGTTTAAACAATACTTTATTTTTTTTAAAAGATATCACTATAACCAAGTCCTGCCTCACTCTGGATATCTACATCAAGTGTCCCTTTAGTAGGCTGATATCCGACAGGTACTTTTACTGATTTTGAGAGATTAGTCTCTTCATATAATTGTGTTATAACTTGGGGAGGTTGTATTGTGGATGGAGGGATGGAAAATGTCCTCTGTCTTTTTACCACTACTGCTTTCTATTGTGTATTAAACATTGTTACTTTTAGTTTTTTTCCATTTCCTTTGTGGCTCTTAGTAGAAACAGCTATTGCCTCCACTTCAGGATTATGGGGGTTTCCTAGGTCTTCAATTAAGTTCCCCGTCCTGAACTGATGATTTGATTAGGTCAAAACCTGTTGCGTGGGTGCTGCTTCCTTGGAAGCTGTTATTGGACAGGCAGGTGCTGTTTCTTGGCCAATGATTGTATTACTTGCCAGATCTTGCCTACAGTCTTCTATAATGTCGTCTATAATCGCTGGAACTACTAACAATGTTTTCAAGAAGGGAATACAATTTTGATTGTCTAATGCCCCTTGATTACAATTTGTTGTTGGCTGTTTACCACTTCTTCAACCGTGGCCATACTGTGATCAATGTCACTAAAGAAGTTGGGAATTGCTTGGTAAATTCTAAATGAGCATGTAGTTTTGAGGATGATGATGTTATCGCTTTAGCAACTGTGTACAAGGTTTTAAACTTCACCTTTATGATCATCAGTATTGGTTGATCCAGTGACAGAACTTTTGTCTTTTGATCTACAAGTGGGGCACCCATGTTATAACCTTCATACATAAGTTGTCCATTAGTAAATAAGTCAAGGTCATCGAATATTAACTTCTCCAGATGTTACCTGTTCCCCTTGTTTCCTTAGCTGTCGTGCATCAGAGCCTCCACATTTGATAAAAGAGAGGAATCCAACTACAGTCGAAGGGATCGATTTCAGCTTTTTGAGATCAAACAGAATAAGTTATGTGTGGGAGAGTTTGTGGTGGGTTCTGATTATATACTTCTACAAAAATTTACTGTAACCGCTATATCACAGTACAAGTCTGCTCCTAGTGGTAAGACAGGTGACGCTAAGGACTCTGTAGTGGCATCAAATTTCACCCCAGATCTGGTTATTTTTTCGTTTAAGGCCAGTTTATATTGCAATATATTTTGTGGCAATGTTTTTGATATAGTTTGTTCTCCTGTTTCTCCTACTAGAACTTAATGAGGCGCCTTTGCGACTTGAGATGATGTAGCTTGCTAACCTTGGTAATTTCAGTGTCCTAGATAACCAGAGCGAACCCCTCACTTGGATGAACTTGTAGTCCTGGAGTAATGGAGCTGCGAAGTTCACGTAACTGTTACTATAATAATTTGTTATAGCGTCAGAAGGTAGTTGTAAGAGTGGTGCCGATTTTGGTGCTGCTGGTCTATAGGGACTTTTTTTTTATACAAAGAGTATTTTATGCGTGTTGGTTCCTACAGCACTATTGGAGTGCACTTTATCCCGGCCTAGGGATGATCAGCTTTGGCACTATTGTTCTTAGCCGTGTCCAGTGGCGGGGTCATGCCCAGCTCTTTTTTCCCATAGTTGAGGCTACATCCAGTTGTGCTCCTAGGATCTCACGAGGTGTGTTTCCTGTGGCAACAGTGATCCGTACAACAAAATGCTCCGTATTATCCTCCATGTGGCTATTTATCAGGCATAAGTGGTCAGCTTTTGCTTTTTTTGCCTTGAGCTTAGCTCTTGTTTTGCACATTATGTCCACATAAGGAAGCCAACGGAGGGCAGCATAGGTAAACATTACTAGCTTAGTAAAGAATATGGTGACATTTTCAGCAGAAATCATATACCCTTGTACTTGAGGCTTCAACAGTGGCACTCGTGAATTTGCTGGCTGAGAGGATGTTCCTGGCAGCTTCTTGCAGGACCTGTCTGCTCCCTCTCCAGGTGAAATTCTGCCACAATCTCAGTTAATCGGCTGGCAAGCAGGCCACTCAAAGAGCTCACAGGCCTTCCACAACCTCTTTAAGGCCTGCAAAGCCCATCAAGTTCCTCAGGAGCAAAGAAGCAACGCTTCTGGAGACCACTGTCGCAGGCTGTCAACCGACAGCAGGAACCGGTGTGGCCAAGGAGCACGCCAGCACATAAACACTGCAAGCCACACCCAGCCCTAGCTGGGCCGCATGTGCGAATGTTGAGGCCCGCCTGGCTCTACGGGCTCAAACCACAGCTCCCATTCAGCTACAGCAGCACCCGCAACTCTCCGAATCCAAGAATCAGCAGCAACTGCCCCTCTTTGGAGCAACCGCCTTCGCTAAATGTGGTTTACGCTCCTCTACCGGTTACTGTATGATCCCAACTTCTTTGAGCAGGTAAAGTTAGACGAGAGGGTCGGGAGGCTAGGAGTGCTGCTCTCCTTCTTGCACCCCCGTGCGCCCTATTCTCCCTAATCACCCAAAAGTTGCTCCAGGCAAACTTCCCGTGGATGGGTTTCTTCTACGGAGTGCAGAACATTATTTTATTTTGTAGGCAGAAGAATAACTCCAAAAGTATTTTCAATGTGAAAATATGGCCAAAAGTTGCAAAACTTTTGTTAAACTATTGTGCAATTTGTGCACTTGAAATAAGAGATGTAATACAAAAATACTTACAACTTGAGAAACCGAAGTTTATAGACAGTTTTTAAAGTATAGTATATTTTGAAAAGGACAACTTTTAAGTACCACTTCTCTAAACATCATTTAAGTGTACCTTTTTCACACATTACAATATTAAAAAGCATTGACAAAGGCAATAGGTCTGGTGTTGGCTGCCAGCCTTTTGGCAATTTTGGTTTTGCCATGGTTTTTGCAAAACATTATTGTTAAGGAAGCTGCCAGGCCCTCCTTACATCTAAAAACAAGTAAATAAATAAATGAAAGCGGCGAAATGCAATATTGTTTTTCTGGTCTCAAAAAGTACACATTACCATCATACACCCAGAACCTAAGGAAACTACATTGTGTGTGGAAGTGCCGCTTGCGAAAGAGCAGCATTCCACAACTCCTAGTGAAGTCAGTCAAGGGCTCAAGTGGGCTACATTGCCACTTGATGCTGGATTGAGTGGAAGAAAAATGTGAATCGCACAGTCGCAGAAAAATGGATGAAGTCTGGCTGAAATCTCCTAGCAATTATGTTATACATACTTTTAGTAATATCAAAGGTCTTGGCTAACACAGACCTAAATAAGTCATTGGTCCGGTATTGGCAGCTAGCCTCGCCTTTGAGAAAGAAGGAAGAAAGGCAGATATAACAAGAAGGAAGAAAGGCAGATATAAAAGGAAGGAAGAAGGGCAAAAAATGGGCGAAGGCAAAGAGGAAGGGAGGGAGGCAAAAAGAGAAGGAAATAAGTCATGAAAGAAGGAAGGAAAGAAATAAAGAAAAGGTTAAAGAGAAGGAAAGAGGGCAAAAAAGAAGGAAAGGGCAAAGAAAGAAGGAAGAAAAGGCAAAAAGAAAGAAAGAAGGAAAGAATGAAAAAGAAAAACAAAGCAAGAAGGGGAAAGAGAGAAGGAAAAAGAAAAAAGAAAAAATGTCGAGAAAGAAAGAAGGAAAATGAATAAACAAGGAAAGAATGAAAGAAAGATGGCAAAACCAAGTAAGAAGGACAGAAATAAGTAAAAAGAGAAAGGACAAAGGAAAGAAGCCAAAAAGGAAAACTAAGGCAAAAAAGAAAGCAAAAAAGACAAAAAAAGATGGAAAGAAAAGGAAAAAAGACAGTAAGAAGAAAAGCATTAAAAATAGAAAGGAAAGAAAAGGATAAATTTAAACAAGGCAAGAAATAAAGGTGCACCAAAGGAAAGGAAAAGGAATGAAAGCAAAAAAAAGAAAGAAGGCAAGAAAGAAGGAAGGGAAAAAAGGAAAGTATGTAAACAGAAAGAAAAAAGAACGTAAGTCTTCAAACGAGAAAGAAAGAAAAAAGGAAGAAAGAAGCAAAGGAAATTTAATGGAAATAAGCCAAAAGAGAAAGAAGGAACGAAAGAAAGAAAAGGACAGAAAACAGAAAGAAGGCAAAGTAGAAAAAAGGAAACAAAGAAAACAAAAAGAAGAAAAAATAAGGCAAGAAAGAAGGAAACAAAAAGAAAAAAGAAAGAAGGAACTAAAGAAACAAAAAGAATAGGAAATAAAGGAAAGAAAGAGTGTTCACAGTATAACACATCAGCTACTAAAACCCAAATTACATCCCATCTATGTTTAAATAAAAATGTTACAAGCATGCTGCAAATTAAAAAACATAAACATTTTATTTGTCCTGGATAAAGTTTATGAAAGAACCATTGGTAAAATTGATCCCATGAACATATATGACATGCTATGAAATAGCAGCAGTCCTCTTCAAAAGGAATTTACTACAGCAATGGAAGGAGACCGAAACTGCTAAAACTAGAATGTGCCTTGTGCTCACTTCAATTGTGCCTTCCTATTGCATCAGTCAACAGTGGGACTAAAGGGAATTCCTTGTGTGTGTGGATGTGCACCTTGTGAAAGAGTAAAATGCAGTCACTCAAGCTGACGTTTACCAGAGGCTTAAGTAGGCTGAGCCACCGGCCCATGCTATATGCTGTAGTAGGCGGACATAGTGTGAATGACATGACAACAGACCAATGGGTGAAGAGAGGTGACTGAAAGCCCTTGAAGTAAGTATATTATACGGATTATTTTAGTAAAATCAAAAGTTCTTGGCTAACTTCATACCTAATTTGGGGAAATTATTGGACGAGTAAAATGTGGTCCATATTTTAGAATAAAATCATGAAAAGCACCCACAGGTCTATGATCACTCATTGGGGCATGTTTATAAATTTAAGGATGTTACAGTAGTAGGCCTGGAAACCAGGAAACGTTTCTGAATTCCATGTCTGCATGAGTAAATACAAATGTGTATATTTGCTTGTACAAAAATCTGTCGAGCAAGTGAAAATGTACTTGTTAAAACCTTTTAATTTCTTTTTTCATCCAGGGGAAAATATTGCCCCCTTTGAAAATTTCACAGTACATTTACAACCTTCCTCGGGTAGAAAGTGGGTCTGCCAAATTGACAATCTACCTGTTCATTTGAGAGGTAGGCAAACTATCAACTTAGAATGGTGTCCATTGTGAAACTGGTCTAAATACCTCACCCTATCTGCTCGAATTTAGGGCGCATATTCTGACATATTGTTTTCACTTTTGGGACTGCCAGGAAAAGCTTTGCGTTCATGAGCAGAAATAAGATTAAAAACATCACCACTACCTCTTAGGAAAAAATATCCTAGGATGTTAATGTCATTCATTTTTCTTTTTAGAAATTTATGCTTCATGACCGAATGAAACATCAGCCGCTCGACAAGTTTTCAGTAGCTTGAGAGCATCTGTCATGATTCTGGCTCCTCTGAAGACTTATAGATCTCTGCGAAGCTGGTAGAGATCTCTAAATAGGTGGGGCGGTAATCTCTCAGAGCAGCAGAGGGTATACCCCCCCTCCACCTCAAACACGAGGAGATGATGGACGGAGCGCTGAAACTTTTCAGACACTCACCCCCAGTCACAGATCTGGGTTGAATCCATCATCATTCTTTAGCTCACTTCGCCACCTCAGTTCAGACACAGCTATATGCAAATCAGTCTTGACCCTGTGCCTTATGGGAACAGTCCAGTCCGAACTGCCAAGCCAGGTCTTCCCTGAACCATAAACAAGCATCCCCGGACCAGTTTCTGGGTAACACCCTTCATCAGCCAGGCTAGCTTGAATCCAGTTATAGAAACAGAGGTTCATAGCTTATTTAGAATCATCACAATGAAGTATAGAACACAATAGGCCGCTATACGTGGAAAATTCCTTGCCCAGCCGGACAAGGATTTTATTTCCAAAACAATATCAATTATGGTTACAGTATATTTACACACAAATAGAATGGCACAAGCCTGTGCTGTACTAAGAAGAGAGGAGAAATAGAACAAAGTGAAAAGGGTGTTTTCAGGCAAGAAAGAGGAGCAAAGCAGGGCACTGTAAGTAAATTAAAGAGATAATGACAGTGTCGCCTGGAATGGATCATACACAATTACATTTACAATCTGCTGTATGTATGCCCACTCATTGGTGTCGACGGACGTTTCGATCCCTATTGCTCAATTACATTACTGGGATCATCATCAGGACTTAAAATTAGATTTGCCTGAATGTAACAAAGCCTGTTGGTAAAAACAAGAGAAAATAAAAGACTTTTTTAACCCCTTCCATGCTCATGACGAGCTCAGCTCGTCATGAGGCACAGTTGAGCTGTGCAGCTCGTCATGAACAATGGGAAATGAGAGGATCCAGCACAGGGGAAAAATAACCACAGCAGCGATGTGGTTAAGGGTTAAACGAATTTCGGAGGGTGGTCATCACATGTCGCGCATCTTTGTAACAAAATCCGGAATCGCAGTGTGTGCATTGTGCGAAGTGACAGTGCTCGTTTTAAAACCAATTTACAGTTTTTTGTATAAGCAACAGAACTCAGATTCAAAGTGACATTGGTGCCATTGCAGTGACATTAGTGCAATTGACGCTAAGGTTTGTGCGAGAACAAGTGAGTGACTCGGACCGTGCAGCAAGCATGGATAAAAGCTGCCCATAGCTCAGTGGATTGGTGATTGAGCTGAGCGCTGTGCACTTCACTGGAGGTTTGTTTCAAAGGGATTGCCTCTACTGGGGAGTTAAACTGGACATACCTCTAATTGAGAGGTTTGGAGTTCTCAAAGGGGAGCAACCAGTGCGGAGGTTCTCGGAGAATTCCAGCATGCGCACCAATAGCGCTGGATCTATTTTGATTTGTTTTGTTGCGGCATTAAGCCGGGCTGTGGGAGCAATGGGACCAATTAAATCAAAATAAATTGAAAACAGCGGAGGTGGGAGTGGGAAAGAATTTTCCGGGGTGCATACCTATTATATGCTATGGTTAGCATTTCTGTCGCAATCCATTGGGAGTATGGAGGAGGTATCCTGTTTCTTTCTTTCCGATACGCCTGGTGCGGCGGGCTGGAAAAAATGGGGTTTACTGTATTAAAGGAATTAGTGGCTCCAATTGGTGGGGCAGATAAATAACCCTTAATCCGTGATCGTTTACCTTGTTTAATTCTAGGAGAATGTCTAGATGTTCGAGAGGGGCTGAATGACCTTTCACTCTTTACACGGTCGATGCCGGGATAGGACGCTAAAAACAAAGTTAAGTTTCATTGAGCGACTTGTATCGGAGCCAAGGTTGAGAAGAGGAATACGTTTTGTCATGAGCCCGGTTCGGAGCTACTCACCAAGTCAGATGGAGGCTTGCGTGTGGACAGGATACTCGGTCTCAGTGCCGGTTCCCTGTGGGGAGTGTGGGATAGTCATTAATAGGCTGGCTTTCCGGTCACGTGCTGGTGACTCGGAGCGCCATCTTGAAGCAGTACACTAGTGGGTTTTGCGGGCGACATCTTAGAGTGTTGAATGAATGTCCGGTTTCCGCAAAGTAACAGGAATGGATATAGGTTGGAAGTGCAAAGTGACAATATTATCAGTGTTGGTGAGCACATGCTTACATGGACAAATTGTGACTGATATCAAATTCAGTGGAAGCTAAAAACATTATTACTCCAGGGATTCATTTCATTTAGTACATAATGCAATAGTTTGTTCACAGAAGTGTGGTCCAGTCTTCACTTCGATTCAACCCCGTCTGGATGGTGTTGAATTGTATGATTGACTTTAGTTCCTCATGGTTCAAGAGTTGCTGTAGATTTCCACCTCTCGGGGGTAGTTTGACAGATTTCAAGATTGTCCATTTTAAATCATTTGCAGTGTGTTTCATGGCTGAAAAATGATCCACCAAGGGGGCATTGGGAGTCCCACATCTAATACGGCTCCGATGTTGGTTTATACGTGTCTTGACTTTTTGTGTTGTTTGCCCCACGTACATTTTGGGGCACGGGCATAACACCGCATAAATCACATTATGACTATTGCAATTAGTTAAATCTTTCATATCAATTGTGACATTATTGTGACAGAAAGTGCGCCTCTCAAGTGTCAAATCACACACAATGCATTGTCCACATTTTACATGCCCTATTAATGGTGGTAGGCCCCAGTTGGATTCAATTGTGTTGTTTAAAGGTGGAGCGGGTAGGGCTGCCCGGACAAGGTGGTCTTTTATGTTCTTACTCTTTCTGAATGCAAATAATGGTTTGTCAAGATTTAGTGGGCCCGCATTTATGATTGGCCAATGATGCAGGATTGTTTTGCGGATTTTGTTTGAGATTGGAGAAAAGGTGGTGACGCATGCAATTCTCTCTGTCCTCTCTCTGGTCTTTGGTTCTAATAGGACCTCCCTGGGGCAATACCATGCTCTTTTTGAGGCGTTTCTAACCAATCTGTTTGGGTATCCACGGGCTTTGAGTTTCGCGGACAAGATATTAGCCTCCCTAAAATAATCTGGTTTTGATGAGCAGTTTCGCCTGATGCGAAGGAATTGGGAGTACGGGAGTGAATCTTTCAGAGCTCTGGGATGATTACTGTCGTATCTCAACAATGTGTTGCGTTCAGTGGGTTTCCTAAAGAGCCGGGTCAATAATATGCCTTCCTCATGATAGATTGTTAAATCCAAAAAGGCTATCTCTGTTTTATGGCGGGAAAGAGTGAACTGCAGGTCGTCACAATTATTGTTAAGCCAATGTGAAAAGGAATCCAAAGTTTTCTCATCAGAATTCCAAATCAAGAAAATATCATCTATGTAACGCCGCCAGACAGCAATGCCCGATCGGAATGGATTTGCATCCGAAAGGATCGTGCCCGTCTCTAGCACATCCATAAACAATATCGCTAGGTGGGGGGCAAAAATAGCCCCCATCGAGGTACCCTTTATCTGTTGGTAGAATACCCCATCGAAGACAAAAAAGTTTTTTGTGAGACACAATTCTAGTAGTTGTAATATGAACAATGTCGGTACTCTGTGAGGTCTGGGTCTAGAGTCTAAGATTTTTTGAATGACCTGTAGAGCCGCTCCCTGTGGTATGTTGGTGTAGAGCGACTCTACATCCAAGGTACACAGTGTCTGGGAGCCGGGGTCATATGGGTGATGTTCGACCAGATTTATCATTTCCATGCTGTCACGAATATAACAGCATGTAGAGGGCACAAAATCTTTGATGAAAAAATCAACATAAGAGCCAAGTGATGAAGGCTTTCTCAGCAAGAAGGAATATAATTTCCTCAATGTCAAATGCCTGCGCCTCCCAGTAATTTATACCCTCCCAAAAATTCATAAAAACATTGAAAAACCCCCTGGGAGACCCATAGTATCAGCATGTGGGTCAATTTTGGAGCCACTTGGCTCTTATGTTGATTTTTTCATCAAAGATTTTGTACTAGAATTGGCTTAACAATAATTGTGACGACCTGCAGTTCACTCTTTCCCGCCATAAAACAGAGATAGCCTTTTTGGATTTAACAATCTATCATGAGGAAGGCATATTATTGACCCGGCTCTTTAGGAAACCCACTGAACGCAACACATTTTTGAGATACGACAGTAATCATCCCAGAGCTCTGAAAGATTCACTCCCGTATTCCCAATTCCTTCGCATCAGGCGAAACTGCTCATCAAAACCAGATTATTTTAGGGAGGCTAATATCTTGTCCGCGAAACTCAAAGCCCGTGGATACCCAAACAGATTGGTTAGAAACGCTCAAAAAGAGCATGGTATTGCCCCAGGGAGGTCCTATTAGAACCAAAGACCAGAGAGAGGACAGAGAGAATTGCATGCGTCACCACCGTCTCTCCAATCTCAAACAAAATCCGCAAAACAATCCTGCATCATTGGCCAATCATAAATGCGGGCCCACTAAATCTTGACAAACCATTATTTGCATTCAGAAAGAGTAAGAACATAAAAGACCACCTTGTCTGGGCAGCCCTACCCGCTCCACCTTTAAACAACACAATTGAATCCAACTGGGGCCTACCACCAGTAATAGGGCATGTAAAATGTGGACAATGCATTGTGTGTGATTTGACACTTGAGGGGCGCACTTTCTGTCACAATAATGTCACAATTGATATGAAAGATTTAACTAATTGCAATAGTCATAATGTGATTTATGCGGTGTTATGCCCGTGCCCCAAAATGTACGTGGGGCAATCAACACAAAAAGTCAAGACACGTATAAACCAACATCGGAGCCGTATTAGATGTGGGACTCCCAATGCCCCCTTGGTGGATCATTTTTCAGCCATGAAACACACTGCAAATGATTTAAAATGGACAATCTTGAAATCTGTCAAACTACCCCCGAGAGGTGGAAATCTACAGCAACTCTTGAACCGTGAGGAACTAAAGTCAATCATACAATTCAACACCATCCAGATGGGGCTGAATAGAAGTGAAGACTGGACCACACTTCTGTGAACGAACTATTGCATTATGTACTAAATGAAATGAATCCCTGGAGTAATAATGTTTTTAGCTTCCCCTGAATTTGATATCAGTCACAATTTGTCCATGTAAGCATGTGCTCACCAACACTGATAATATTGTCACTTTGCACTTCCAACCTATATCCATTCCTGTTACTTTGCGGAAACCGGACATCCATTCAACACTCTAAGATGGCGCCCGCAAAACCCACTAGTGTACTGCTTCAAGATGGCGCTCCGAGTCACCAGCACGTGACCGGAAAGCCAGCCTATTAATGACTATCCCACACTCCCCACAGGGAACCGGCACTGAGATTGAGTATCCTGTCCACACGCAAGCCTCCATCTGACTTGGTGAGTAGCTCCGAACTGGGCTCATGACAAAACTTATTCCTCTTCTCAACCTTGGCTCCGATACAAGACGCTCAATGAAACTTAACTTTGTTTTTAGCGTCCTATCCCGGCATCGACCGTGTAACGAGTGAAAGGTCATCCCCCCCTCCAGTGGCAAAGTGAGCAGGGGACCTACATCTGGGCATACCCTGCCAACTTAGTGCGAGCAAAGCAAAAACAAGCAGACGATGGACGGAGCACTGAAACTTTTCAGATACTCAACCCCAGTCACAGATCTGGGTTGAATACATCACCATTCTTTAGCTCACTTTGCCACCTCAGTTCAGACCCAGCTACGTGAGGAGTACATTTCCAACCTTTCCTAGGGTAGAGAGTGGGTCTGCCAAACTGACAGTCTACCTGTTCTTTTGAGAGGTGGGCAAACTATCAACTTAGAATGGTGTCCATTGTGAAACTGGTCTAAATACCTCAACCCATCTGCTCAATTTAGGGTGCATATTCTGACATATTTTTTTTCACTTTTGGAACTGGCAGGAAAAGCTTTGCGTTCATGAGCAGTAATAAGATAAACAAGCATTTGCAATGCAATAGATCTCGTATTAGGAAAGTTTGAGCTATTGGTATTGTAAATGACACATTTTTTATTTATGTTTTGGTTTTGAAAATAGCGAAATTAATAGCTTTGTCATTTACAATACCAATAGTTATAACTTTCGCAAATGTGACACCTATAGCATTTGTAATGCAATATGTGATGTATTTACGTGACTTAGATGTATTGATATTACAAATAACAATGGCTTTTAATTTTTTTAATAATTAATTCTTAAATAAAAGTTATTGTAATTTATAATGGCAATAGCTTAAACTTTTGCAAATAACTTTTGTGAAGATTATGTTCAGTTTGTTTTATTGTGACGAAAATCCAATAACAGAAGTGAAATATTAACCTCTTTTTGTGACATTTGTAATAAAGCTTGAAACATTGAGAGAACATATTTGAACCAGTTCTTGTTGAATGGTTGCCCAGATTGATGCTGTGGTGGCGCTGAGTGATGTTGTGGTGGCGTTCAGTGATGCTGTGGCGTTCAGTGATGCTGTGGCATTCAGTGATGCTGTGGTAGCGCATAGTGATGTTGTGGTGCCCAATATCAATATATAGATAGTGAGGGCGATAGATAGCGTGAGGGCGATAGATAGAGAGATAGAGTGAGGGCGACCAATAGAGTGAGGGCGACCAATAGAGTGAGGGCGACCAATAGAGTGAGGGCGACCGATAGAGTGAGGGCGACCGATAGAGTGAGGGCGACCGATAGAGTGAGGGCGACCGATAGAGTGAGGGCGACCGATAGAGTGAGGGCGACCGATAGAGTGAGGGCGACCGATAGAGTGAGGGCGACCGATAGAGGGAGGGCGACCGATAGAGGGAGGGCGACCGATAGAGGGAGGGCGACCGATAGAGGGAGGGCGACCGATAGAGGGAGGGTGACCGATAGAGGGAGGGTGACCGATAGAGGGAGGGCGACCGATAGAGGGAGGGCGACCGATAACGAGAGGGCGACAGATAGATAGCGTGAGGGCGACAGATAGATAGCGTGAGGGCGACAGATAGATAGAGTGAGGGCGACAGATAGATAGCGTGAGGGCGACAGATAGATAGCGTGAGGGCGACAGATAGATAGCGTGAGGGAGACAGATAGATAGCGTGAGGGAGATAGATAGCGTGAGGGAGATAGATAGCGTGAGGGAGATAGATAGCGTGAGGGCGACAGATAGATAGCGTGAGGGAGACAGATAGATAGCGTGAGGGAGATAGATAGCGTGAGGGAGATAGATAGATAGCGTGAGGGAGATAGATAGATAGATAGAGTGAGGGAGATAGATAGATAGAGTGAGGGAGATAGATAGAGTGAGGGAGATAGATAGAGTGAGGGAGATAGATTGATAGATAGAGTGAGGGAGATAGATTGATAGATAGAGTGAGGGCGATAGATTGATAGATAGAGTGAGGGCGATAGATTGATAGATAGAGTGAGGGCGATAGATTGATAGACAGAGTGAGGGCGATAGATTGATAGAGTGAGGGCGATAGATTGATAGATAGAGTGAGGGCGATAGATTGATAGATAGAGTGAGGGCGATAGATTGATAGATAGAGTGAGGGCGATAGATTGATAGATAGAGTGAGGGCGATAGATTGATAGAGTGAGGGCGATAGATTGATAGAGTGAGGGCGATAGATTGATAGAGTGAGGGCGATAGATTGATAGAGTGAGGGCGATAGATTGATAGAGTGAGGGCGATAGATTGATAGAGTGAGGGCGATAGATTGATAGATAGAGTGAGGGCGATAGATTGATAGAGTGAGGGCGATAGATTGATAGAGTGAGGGCGATAGATTGATAGAGTGAGGGCGATAGATTGATAGAGTGAGGGCGATAGATTGATAGAGTGAGGGCGATAGATTGATAGAGTGAGGGCGATAGATTGATAGAGTGAGGGCGATAGATTGATAGAGTGAGGGCGATAGATAGCGTGAGGCAGATAGATAGCGTGAGGGAGATAGATAGATAGCGTGAGGGAGATAGATAGATAGCGTGAGGGAGATAGATAGATAGCGTGAGGGAGATAGATAGATAGCGTGAGGGAGATAGATAGCGTGAGGGAGATAGATAGCGTGAGGGAGATAGATAGCGTGAGGGAGATAGATAGCGTGAGGGAGATAGATAGCGTGAGGGAGATAGATAGCGTGAGGGAGATAGATAGCGTGAGGGAGATAGATTGATAGAGTGAGGGAGATAGATAGATAGCGTGAGGGAGATAGATAGATAGCGTGAGGGAGATAGATAGATAGCGTGAGGGAGATAGATAGATAGCGTGAGGGAGATAGATAGATAGCGTGAGGGAGATAGATAGCGTGAGGGAGATAGATAGCGTGAGGGAGATAGATTGATAGCGTGAGGGAGATAGATTGATAGAGTGAGGGAGATAGATAGATAGCGTGAGGGAGATCGATTGATAGCGTGAAGGAGATAGATTGATAGCGTGAAGGAGATAGATAGATAGCGTGAGGGAGATAGATAGATAGCGTGAGGGAGATAGATAGATAGCGTGAGGGAGATAGATAGATAGCGTGAGGGAGATAGATAGATAGCGTGAGGGAGATAGATAGATAGCGTGAGGGAGATAGATTGATAGCGTGAAGGAGATAGATTGATAGCGTGAGGGAGATAGATAGATAGCGTGAGGGAGATAGTGAGGGCGATAGCAAGATAGTGAGGGCGATAGATTGATAGAGTGAGGGCGATAGATTGATAGAGTGAGGGCGATAGATTGATAGAGTGAGGGCGATAGAGTGAGGGCGATAGAGTGAGGGCGATAGAGTGAGGGCGATAGAGTGAGGGCGATAGAGTGAGGGCGATAGATTGATAGAGTGAGGGTGATAGATTGATAGATGGAGTGAGGGCAATAGATTGATAGATGGTTGTGTGTGTGGTTGTGGTTGTGTGTGTGATGCTTTGTTTTGCTATGCTATGTTTTGATATGCTATGTTTTGTTAAGCTATGCTATGTTTTGTTGTGTTTTGCTATGTTTTGTTATGCTATGTGTTGTTTTGTTATGTTTTGCTATGTGTTGTTATGCTATGTAATATTTTGTTTTGCTATCCTATGCTTTATTTTGTTATGCTATGTTTTGTTTTGCTATCCTATGCTTTTTGTTATGCTATGCTATGTTTTGGTATGCCATGTTATGCTATGCTTTGTTATGCTATACTATGTTTTGTTGTGTTTTGCTATGCTATGCTTTGTTTTGATATGTTTTGTTATGCTATGTTTTGTTATGCTATGTTTTTTTATGCTATGTTTTGTTATGCTATGTTTTGTTATGCTATGTTTTGTTATGCTATGTTTTTATGCTATGTTTTGTTATGCTATGCTTTGTTATGCTATGTTTTGGTATGTTATGCTATGTTTTGTTATGTTATGCTATGCTATGTTTTGTTATGCTATGCTATGTTTTGTTGTGTTTTGCTATGTTTTGTTATGCTATGCTTTGTATTACGTTATGCTATATTTGTTATGTTATGCTATGTTTTGTCCTGCTATGTTTTGTTGTGTTTTGTTATACTATGTTTTGTTTTGCTATGCTTTGTTTTGTTATGCTATGCCTGGTTTTGTTATGCTATGCTATGTTTTGTTGTGTTTTGTTATGCTATGCTATGCTTTGATGTGTTTTGCTATGCTATGTTTTTTATGCTATGTTTTGTTTTGCTATGCTTTGTTTCGCTATGCTTTGTTTCGCTATGCTTTGCTTTGTTTTGTTATGTTATGCTATGTTTTGTTGTGTTTTGTTATGCTATGCTATGCTTTGATGGGTTTTGCTATGCTATGTTTTTTATGCTATGTTTTGTTTTGCTATCCTATGCTTTTGTTTTGTTATGCTATGCTATGTTTTGCTATCCTATGGTTGGTTTTGTTATGCTATGCTGTGGTATGCTATGCTATGTTATGCTATGCTATGTTTTGTTCTGCTATGCTATGTTTTGCTGTGTTTTGCTATGCGATGCTATGTTTTGTTATGCTATGCTATGTTTTGTTCTGCTATGCTATGTTTTGCTGTGTTTTGCTATGCGATGCTATGTTTTGTTATGCTATGCTATGTTTTGTTGTTTTTCATTATGCTATGCTTTGTTTAGCTATGCTATGTTTTGCTATGCTATGTTTTGTTATGCTATGCTAAGCTTTGTTGTGTTTTGTTATGCTATGTTTGGTTATGCTGTGCAATGCTTTGTTATGCTGTTCTGTTGGGTTTTGTTATGCTATGCATTGTGTTTCTTATGCTATGCTATGTTTTGTTATGCTGTGGTTTGCTATGCTATGTTTTGCTATCCTATTCTAGGTTTTGTTATGCTATGCTATGTTTTGTTATGCTATGTTTTGTTGTGTTGTGTTATGCTATGCTGTGTTTTGTTATGCTATGTTTTCTTTTGCTATGCTATGTTTTCTTTTGCTATGCTATGTTTTGTTGTGCTTTGTTATGCTATGGATTATGTTATGCTATATTTTGTTTTGGTATGCTTTATTATGCTATTCGTTGTGTGGGGGGGTTGTGTGTGTGGGGGGGGGGGTTGTGTGTGTGGGGGGTTGTGTGTGGGGGGGGTTGTGTGTGTGGGGGGGTTGTGTGAGGGATTGTGTGTGGGGGAGTTGTGTGTGTGTAGGGGGGTTGTGTGTGTGTGGAGGGGTTGTGTGTGTGTGGCGGGGGTTGTGTGTGTGTGTGGGGGGGTTGTGTGTGTGGGGCGGGGTTGTGTGTGTGGGGGGGGTTGTGTGTGTGTGTGTGTGGGGGGGGGTTGTGTGTGGGGTTGTAAGCTTTTAAATACTTCTCTTTGCCCCTCTCGACTGAGGCACAGGAAGCAAGGAGGAATGCACTCTTTAATTGCTCATCTAGAGTCAGTCAATATTTATTGTGTAATCAACACGCGACTCCAACAGGGAGGGGAGCACAATTATAATCAGGGCCATTACATTTTCTGGACAGTAGGCAGTTCATTGTAGGAAGTGAACTGTAGTGAAAACGTGATGTCTGTGACTGTTTATTCCAGGAATTTTGAAGCGGGACCGCAAAATGTGGTGGTGAAGTGTTGGTGGTACCACATGGATAGTACAGCAAGTGGAGGAGGGTGAAGGACTGGGTGGGTGTGAGGGCTAAAGAAGTAGCAAAGCGTTTGAAACAGTTAGCAGAGGAGGACTATTTTGAGTCATGTGGTGTACCTGTGTTCAGCAGGGAGGCCGCAACGTGTGTACGTGTGTGTGTGTGTGTGTGTGCGCATGTGTGTGTGTGTGTGTGTGTGTGTGCGCGCGTGTACGTTTTTATGTACTTATATGGGATGAGTCCAAGAATGGTAGAGGTCCAAGGGAACCGGAGTAATACAGGACAAGGTTCTCAATGTAAGCTACAAGCCTGTGGGCAGAACGTACACTGATTAGCATGAGTAAGAGTGGAGAGAGGATGATAGTAAGGGAAAGGGAATTATCACTACAGTTGAGGGGATTTCAAACGTCTGCTGGGTACGAGCACAGCGTTCACTCAAGTTAAGGTAAATTTTGACCAGGTGCATAAAGTAAGCGTTTGCTCAATCTAAAGGGTGGAAATTAGGCTCACTTAAAAAAGCACATTTATCACCAATGTTTGAAAGGAGAGACCTAAAAAGCGAGGTGTAGCGAGCAAGTACGTTTGTTTAGGGAAATAAATTAAATTGGTTTGGCAGGACAGAGGAGAGTCAGACATAAAACAAGCTCTCGGCATTGCTGTGGCGGGGGCGGGCAGGAGCGCATTCCTTTGATGTCTGATGCCGAGACACAGACAAATGGTGGTGTGCGATGTGCACGCGGAGGCGGGGGAGCGGCAGCCTTTGAGATCTGATGTCGAGGCACAGACAAATGGTGGTTTGTGATGTGGCTGGCATTGTGTGTGCACGCGCATAGATCACATGAACTGTATGCGATCCGCAGCCGTTTTAGTAGACTGTTCTTTTCCGCTTACTATAATCTCGCCGGAGCAATGCGCGAGTGCATTGGCTCAGGCGAGACCTAAAAATCACCACTACCTCCTAGGAGAAAATTCCTACGATGTTAATGTAATTTGTTCTTTTAAAAAAATATATATATGCTTCATGAGCAAATGAAACATCAGCCGCTAGACAAATTGTCAGTTGCTTGAGAGCATCTGTCATGATACTGGCTCCTCTGAAGACACATGGATCTCTACGAAGCTGGCAGAGATCTCTAAATATGTTGGGCGGTAGTCTCTCAAAGCAGCAAGAAGGTATGACCCCCCTCCACCTCGGCAGATGTTGGCTGCCCGCCATACCTCTAAATAACAATTTTGAGTCAAAATGTTAACCTGCTGTTTCAGTAAAGCAGATTCAGGATTCCTAGACATCTAAAGGATGCACACGGACACTTTGTGATCATCCTCTGGCACGACAATGGCTTGAGGGTTGGTGGTATCATTGGATACCTCAGAGAGTGAGATACACAGACCAGAGCATGCACAGATTAGTGGTTGGTATGAAGCCATCACTGTTTGGAGATATATAAGCAAATTCCGGGATCTACATCGTAATGCTTAGTTCAAGATCATCTGCTAACACTGACCCTGAGACACAAGATTCAATACCTGTGAGCAAACACAGATGCAAAGTACAAAATTGCATATCCATATCTGGCAAAGAGAAATACGATTTACAAGGTGATTGAAACTCATCAGTCTGTGATAGTGAGGGCGTGGGTGTAATGCAAATGGCAACCTTCGATCAATCGCCAAAATAACATACGCAAAAGCAGCTCCAAACATGCCTGCTGATTCAGTGACCACGAATCCATCACATTTGGTGTAACTTCATGGTTTCAAAGTCTTCTAGTAAGTGAATCAATAATACAGAAGTGGACACATCACTGCACAAGAATTCAAGGTTAGCACACACAGTTTTTGGTGGAAATGGAGTATGGGATTCTTGGGCAGAGGCAAGTAAATTAATTCGGACATAGGATAGTGAATTCTTTAATGGTGCAACCATACTTAGGTTGTTGCAATAGGTTGGCGAATTATTGCACAAAGAGAGCTATACCTAAAATGGAGAATATATCTGCTGGGGGAACCATACTTTTAAAAAAAAAAAGAAAAAAATTTTGTAAAGCGCGAACACTCACCCGTAAGGGTCTCTAGGCGCTGAGGGCCGTCGGGAAGATTAAGCAAGCTATTGCCCAGAGTCACATGGTGCTGGACTATCTGCCACCGGCGCCGGGGATCGAAACGTGATCCCCAGATTCCAGCGTCAGTCGCCCTGGCCGCGGCGCCACACCTCTCCCTAAATGTTCGGACTGAAAGCACTAGATATCAATCACCCTTATATGTTTTTTAATTTACCAGCAATATTGTAAAATCACATTTGTCAATTGCGCTATGTTCTCGTGCGCTCAAGCATACAATATGATGACAATCAATACAGTGTTGTCACCTCAACATGACCTTGATTTTTGGTGATAGCACGAGAAACATTTTTTCAAGATTAGGCCTGATCTAAAGTTATCAAATCTATAATGCATGTTACTACATTTGTCTGCATCCAATCAAAAGGGGTTTTGAATCGAATATTAATTTGTCTCTTTTTCATTCGATTTTTATGAGATTGATTATTTGGAAGATTTTTAATAATGATTAGATTTGTAATAGTCCTTTACATTATTACTCAAAAAATTAATCTCTAACTATTAAGAATGTAGAATGATGCTAACCCTACTCTGTGTGTCTGCATGTTAGTGAGAATGTTTTATTTAGTTATGTTTGTATAAGATTAATTGGCAGTTAAACCGAAAAAAGTTTAACAATCAAGGCAGCGATATGTATTCCTTCATTCAGCACGAACACTACTTACTTCGTTTGGCAATTAAAGAAAAAAATAAACTTTTGCCACTGGCTTGGTTCCTGAGCAATGGTACTGGCTACTAGGGGCCGCATGTGTCAGTGTAATGAGGCTTGCCACAGTAATGCACAGTGGCGGCTTCTTCATAGGGGACAAAAGGGCGGCGAAACCCCCAACCATCACGTCTCACTAGGATATTACAGCTTTTACATGAAAGAAATGATCTCACCGATCATTTGCTTACATGTAAAAGCTGTAATATCACCCTGCACCAGAAGAGGGCTCCTGGGGCTGTATTAGGCATGTGTCAGCTATTACAGCCCGTCCTTTCACAGAAGCAATACATGTCTGACATGCTGCACTAGTTTCAGGCAATGCAGTATTTCAGATAATGGTGAATTGGGGGCCTGTCGGTCATGCGCACTTATTCCCCATCATAAGCCACGGTAATGGAAAAGGACTGCCTCCTGTCCTATTTGAGCTTCTGATTGGGCATAAGGTTACGAGCCTTGCTCTGGCACCCTGTTTGTTAAATCTGGGCGCTTGGGAATCAGGATTCGTGATGTGTGTGTTGAGCACTACCTCAGGTAAGTTTCACATTGTATGCTTGACTGAAAGCATGTCTATATTATGTGTGCCTGCACCAGTGTGTGTGTGTGTATGCGTGAGATTAAACACAATTGTATCCATATAGAACATTAAACAGGCATTTGCAATGCAATGGGTCTCACATTTACAGGAGTTTGAGCTATTGGCATTGTAAATGGCAATGCCTTTTATTTGTGTTTTGAAAACCTGCAAGCAGTGCACAAACATGCACTTTGTACTCATAGTCCTTGCATACGAAAAGCAAGACTGGCAGTAAAAGAAGCACAGTTACTGCCAGCCTTGCTTCTCGTAAGCAATGACTGCAAGTACAACGTGCGTGTGTATGCATTGCTTGCAGGTTTTTAAAAGCTATAAATAAAAAGCATTGTCATGTACAATGCCAATAGCCCAAACTCTCACAAATGCGACAACTATTGCATTGCAAATAGTTGTTTCTTTTCCACTGCACATAGTAGACAGGTCCTCCCCTACTTAGAGCAGAAGATTCTATTCACTGTCAGGAAGATCTCGAGGTCTACGTTATTGTGCAGGCGCTGATTCAATGTGGTGTCTGAGACACCATTCTTATAATGGCAAAAACAAAACTACATGCCCCAGAAGGCTGTTGGTGAGAACTGGCAGGTGTCCTATTAAACAGGACCACTTGTAGGGGCACAGGTACCATTGATGCAGCAGGTGCAGTGACACCAGGTCTAATAGAGGCCTGAACAACCCACTGAACCTGGAGTAATGTGTATCTCGAAAAGAGGTGGGGGTGCAGATCCTTCCTTAAACTCACCCTAGGTCCATGATACCAGCTACGTCATTGGCAGCTAAGTTAGCAAGGTTTGGCACCTGCACCCACGCCACTGGTACGACTCACTCCGGGCCCTACTGAGCTGTGGATTTCTTGGTTAATAATTTATTTTTATTTTTATTTTAGGAGTTTTGTATAGCGCTAGCTGGACCCGAGGGTATCAGAGCGCTTCACAACAAGAAACTTATGTACAAATGGATAGTACAGAGAATATAGGGGAACATAGCGAAACGGACATATAGGTAGTAAAAGGTACCTGAGCATGCAGACAACGAACATATTATACGTTCCTTTACAGAGACCTAGAGCAATTGTCACCATACCACTGTCATATTGCACAGGAAGAAAAAAGCTGAGTTTCAACGGAGGTGACTTAGTAGTGTAACCTGGTTGTCCACAGTCTTTGGGTCGAGAGTCTAAAGGGTTTCCTGTCACAACAATATGAGTCTCTGGGAAGTTTTCTAGATCCGAATCAGTGACATTGGTCACCTAGTTAAAATTTAGAGGGGGTCCCGGTTAAAGTTCTTCCTTAGCTCCTATCTGCTCGCTTGAGAACGATCCAGAAAGATTTCAAGCAGGTTTTTGAATTTTGGAAACGAGGGGATCGTTCTGATGTGTGGGGTGATGGAGTTCCAGATTTTGGGTACGTTTCCAGCCAACAATTTGGTCGCCATTTTTTGTTTGCGAGTTTTTAGCGGGATGAATAGAAGAGTATTGGAGCTTCTGAGGTTCCTGGACTGGCCGGCTCTTTTGAGTTTGGCGGCTAGGTATACTAGTTTGCCTGTGTGGAGGGCTTTGTGCTTGAGGCAGGCAGTTCTAAAGCTGGCTCGTAACTCAATTGGGAGCCATTTAAGTTCTCTGAATGCAAGGGAGATGTGTTCGAATTTTTTAGTTCCGGTGACCATTGTGGCTGCTGCATTGAAGGTTGTTTTCAGGGGAGCGAGGTGGGATTTTGCAGTGCCAGTCAGGGCTGCGATCCCCCAGTCGATTCTGGAGAGCACCAGTGCTTGGGTGGCTTGTTGAAGGTCCTTGGGCGGAAGGAAGGGTTTTATTTTGTACAGTAGTCTCAAATTGAGAAAGGCGCATTTAGCGGATCTTGTAATGTGATTTTTCATGTCCAGTTTCGGGTCTAGGGTGATACCTAGTGATTTTACCGAGTCCGCCAGTGAGATGTTGCCATTGAGGGCATCGATAGCTTTGAGACATTCTGCAATTTAGGGGTTTTCATCTTTGTTGGAGATGAGGAGTATTTCCATTACCTCTTGATTGAGTTTCAGATGGTTACTTGAGAGCCACTGTTGCACCTCTCTGAGCGTGGCGTTGAGTCTCTGGAGGTTCTCAATAGAGGTGGTTTCTAGATATAACTGCGTGTTGTCAGCATATAGGTGGAAAGGGATGTTGTATTTCCTGAGTAGAGAGGTGAGGGGTTCGATGTAACTTTTGAAAAGCTGAGGGGAGAGCACTGACCCTTGTGGAACATCCCTAGTAACGGAGTGGAGGTCGGATTCGACATTTTTATTCTTTGTGAGGGGTTGTGGAGGAAGGAGGGGAACCAGAGGAGGACCTTCTCTTCAATACCTGTCCTTTCTTTGATTGATAGTTTTGAAGCTTTAAGGCTGCAATAAGTGTTAAAATAATGCATATTATTGCCACGGTGGTCACTTTTCCAAAGGCCTGTCCACAGCTCCCATTCATCCTCCGAGAAAGAAAGGCCTTCAAAAATTCCACAATGTTAGCGTCTAAATAAGGCACGAAAGGTACGAAAATGTAGCAAACCAGTAAGATAAAGATTTGGAAAATAGAGTTGCATTTTAATAATCTTTATCCATTGGCTACTTCGAGTGTCCACAAAGTATTCATTGTTGCATCATGGCTGTTTGTTTAGACGGTGCTTGTATCTAATGATGAGATGTTGACGCTTTTTACAGGGCAAGGACAGGTGTTTCCACTTTGCTCGTGTCATTTTTCCCCACACGTGGAAAGATTATATTAACATTATCAAGTCTAATTCGAAGCTGTGGCCAAAAGAGTGGGAGTATTTTGTTACAGCGTAAAACAAGCTGTTGCCATTGCGCAAAAGCAGCCGCTTGTTTGCATTTGCATGATGCTTTCACTTTAACGATAGCTGCCGCCCCACACAGCACTTGCCGGGTGGGGCGGCAGCTATTGTTAAAGTGAAAGCGCGATGCACAAATAAACCCATGGCCACCATTGCCAAAGCTGACTGAAAAGACATAGTGCTTACCGACATGAAGGAGACCGTGTCATGCTGCAAGTAAAAGATCCAGTCCTGATGGGCGGTCACAGCCAACAATGAATTGTTTATCCTGCGCACATCATCTATAATGGAGCTGAAATGCGAGAAAGCTGACCCACTCTTAAGAAACGGAACAGGATTTGCTTTTTCGCTGTCAGCTTTTTTTCTATATTTTTGTTATACTATTCAGATGATTGCATTATCTTGTTGTGCATTCTCTACGTGCTCTCCATGTTCTGCCAACATAAAATATGCACCCCATGCAGACCCACAAGCCCTTGTAAATGTCCAAAGATCAGACTCCATTCAACCCAGGCCTGGTTCTAGCGGGTGGGCCGGGTGGGCCAGGCTCTCCCAAACCTGACCCCTGGCCCTCCCAGTCACGGTGGAAAAATGCACCTGTTTAATTCCTCTAACTTGCTCTGTGCCGTCGGCTGAACGTTGTGGTGTTTTATCAGATCCTGTTTCTTGGTACTGGAAATGTGTGATTGGTCTCTGCCTTGGAGGCGACCCAATCACGCATCTCATTTTGGAGAGGTGGGCGTTATCCCCACCCACTATTGAAGGCACATTAGGGGCATGGTGAGGGGAATAAATCCCGTCCTCTCTCGGAAACGGATGATTTGGATTTCCAGCTGCTCTGTTTTTTTCTGCATAGAGCACCCTGACTGCTTTTTGGGGGCGACATCCTGCTGCACGTGCTTCCCTGTGGTCCTGCCCATTTCTCTCCAAGTCCTTGAGGACAGGAATTAAGCATGGGATAGCCTTGCATCTTTCCTGAGCCCTACAGCTACTATTTTATGAAATCATGCCTGGTGCGTGGGTCGGGCTGACCCCTTTCCCACAGAAAAATACTGACCATTTGTTCATGTTTTTGAGATGCTGCAGATTTCCATAAATAAAACTTAATGTAAACTAATTTGTTTTCATTTTATACATTCCCTTTGTGATTTACTGTAATTATCAATCAGGTCATATGCGGAACTGTGAACACATTTTAAATTGCATTCTTCTTATGTTTAATATTTTAAGTATGATAAGGGAAAAAATAACAACTATAGGCGATGTTATTAATTTTTGTACTAGCCCAGGCATTACAATTCCACTGAGGCTTGCATAAAATAGGCTATGTTGCAACCCTATGTGTGGAATGTAACATCCCCAAATGTTTGAATCTTAAGCTACAGGATATAAACGGTGAGGCGCTGATCTATTTGAGAGAGATTGGATACTTTGGGTGGAAGCGAGGGATGTTGGGGTGAGGATAGGACAGTAGGATCGGACTGGCCTTTAGTGCAGTCAAGTAGTACCCGATGGGCTAGTCTGACAGATCAATGTGTGGGATAGTTTTTTTGCAGTTTGTGGACCTATTTTATGGTCTAGATATTGCCACAAATATTGCCTGCAATAAACACAAATCCATTCAATCTCCCATACTTTGCAAAATACCCATACATTGTGTCTTTACAAGTTAAAAACTGCCCTGATTTACAAATGTGGGCAATATATTATAACTATCTGGTTCGCTAAGGGGGCCACCTTCATTTTAGTGCCAGGGTCGATTTTTTTTTGTATATATAACAAAAGGAGAGAGTCAGGGAAATTACACCACCTATGTGAGGTGGGAACTCCTGGTCCCCGGGGTTAATTGTAACAACAATGGAGGAGTACCCCCTAGGAAAAAAAGAGAAAATTCTCTGTTTCTAGAACTTAAAGCTCAGGTCAGCACAGTATGCCCCAACATGTTACCGGACAGTGCATGTCCTACTAGAATACCCCACATTCACCAACCTAGTTGGTGACATGCTTCATCATCGGGGTCCCACCCCATAGGCCGAGTGCCCACAGGGTGTGCTGCGACACCTGATTACAGTGGAGCGGGTTTCTTTTTCTTTTATATGTGCATAAAACTTACAGTGACAAGTGTGTTAAAAAGGGCCAAAACTACTCACTTCAAGACTTTATTCTTGAGTGCTTGGACCCCTATAAAAACAGTGTGGTACCCGTCCCTAATTAGGTAGGCTTTGGTGTCTCAAAACGTGTAATGCGTTAAAAATAGGGTAGTGTGCTATGTGAGTATTACAAGAAAAATTAATAATAAGGTCTACATGTTTCAACCATTGAAAAGATTCTTAGGTTTTCGTCAGGACCGTGGTGATTGAATTGGGTGGTCCGCACACGCTAAGGTGCGCCCTGCCCTTGTTCAATTGGAAGACCGCAAAATTGCGATCTAGTGTAAAAGGGTGTGTCTTTTCTTCATTCAGGAGAAAAACCTGTAAGAAAAAAGGGGGAACAGGGTTGGGATCACGTACCAGGGTGGACAAAACAAGGATGTACACTTAACATATAATGTGCTGTTCGTAGTCACCTGTGAAAGGTCACTTATATGGAATACCCATGCTCATATATCGTACTAGTGGTAGGGTCCATCTAATCCGATCAAAATGTGCTCTAGTGCTAATTACCGGAACGTGCTTAGGTAAATAGAACCCCAGCGCCGTGGTGAGGTGTCGGTCTGGCAGGGCGACTGGGTTTGTTGCAAGAGGAAACAAGTGTGAGGGAGAGTGATCGCTATCGTGCTGCGTTGTGGAGCGCTATGGTATAGTAATCATAGATATCCCGGGTGGGCGGCTAAACATTAAAACCGCAAGTAGGTTAGCGTGTAGTACTTACGTCGCCCTCGTTGTTAAGAAATAGCGCCAAAATGTAATGCTTACACTTGAGGCGTTAACTACCGCTTCATGGGCATCTGAACATCCAAGACGGCAAGTGTCCGTCACCTAGATATGTTCAGAGACAAAGGCAGATAGTGAGCAGAGTTCTGCCCATATGAGACAGTGAAGAAATGGAAATAATGCGGGAGTACAGTGCGGTGAATGCCACCACCGTACGAAGGTCAGCGTTATTACACTTACTTGCGGCTTCTGTTCGTTTCGCGGTAAACCTACTTGGTTACTGCTCGAGATGCCCCGTGGAGTCGGGTATACCTGACATTCCTCATCGCCATTCTCATTCTGTCAATTTACCCCTATACCCGATTTGTTTTCATTCAGAGGAGGGGGCCCTTGCACACACATGCATGGTTTTTTCTAAAAAAAAAAATTCCTCCCAAACATCTGAACATTGGAGCGTGGTTGTCATGGTTACCATACCGCTCCGTGTCACGCTCCAGTCACCACGTGATCGGGAGAGAAAGTTGTTTCCTCCCCTTGAGCGCACCCCGATTGGTTCATCGAGGGTTACGAGTCGCGCCACGCCCAACCAGGAAATACCGATCGGTTTACTTTACCGGCACTCGAAGACAGCCGGTCACTCCACGGGGCATCTCGAGCAGTAACCAAGTAGGTTTACCGCGAGACGAACAGAAGCCGCAAGTAAGTGTAATAACGCTGACCTTCGTACGGTGGCGGCATTCACCGCACTGTACTCCCGCATTATTTCCATTTCTTCACTGTCTCATATGGGCAGAACTCTGATCACTATCTGACTTTGTCTCTGAACATATCTAGGTGACGGACACTTGCCGTCTTGGATGTTCAGATGCCCATGAAGCGGTAGTTACCGCCTCAAGTGTAAGCATTACATTTTGACGCTATTTCTTAACCACAAGGGCGACGTTAGTACTACACGCTAACCTACGTGCGGTTTGAATGTTTAGCCGCCCACCTGGGATATCTATGATTACTATACCATAGCGCTCCACAACGCAGCACGATAGCGATCACTCTCCCTCACACTTGTTTCCTCTTGCAACAAACCCAGTCGCCCTGCCAGACCGACACCTCACCACGGCGCTGGGGTTCTATTTACCTAAGCTCGTTATGGTAATTAGCACTGGAGCACATTTTGATCGGATTAGATGGACCCTACCACTAGTACGATATATGAGCTGGGGAATTCCATATAAGTGACCTTTCACCGGTGACTACGAACAGCACATTATATGTTACGTGTACATCCTTGTTTTGTCCACCCTGGTACGTGATCCCAACCCTGTTCCCCCTTTTTTCTTACAGGTTTTTCTCCTGAATGAGGAAAAGACACACCCTTTTACACTAGATCGCTATTTTGCGGTCTTCCAATTGAACGAGGGCAGGGCGCACCTTAGCGTGTGCGGACCACCCAGTTCAATCACCACAGTCCTGACAAAAACCTAAGAATCTTTTCAATGGTTGAAACATGTAGACCTTATTATTAATTTTTCTTGTAATACTCACATAGCACACTACGCTATTTTTAACGCATTACACGTTTTGAGACACCAAAGCCTACCTAATTAGGCCCGGGTGCCACACTGTTTTTATAGGGGTCCAAGCACTCAAGAATAAAGTCTTGAAGAGAGTAGTTTTGGCCCTTTTTAACACACTTGTCACTGTAATTTATATGCACATATAAAATAAAAATAAACCCGCTCCACTGTAATCAGGTGTCGCAGCACACCCTGTTGGCCCTCGGCCTATGGGGTGGGACCCCGATGAAGAAGCATGTCACCAACTAGGTTGGTGAGTGAAGGGTCTTATAGTAGGACATGCACTGTCTGGTAACAGGTTGGGGCATACTGTGCTGACCTGAACTTTAAGCTCTAGAAACAAAGAATTTTCTCTTTTTTTCCTAGGGGGTACTCCTCCATTGTTTCGATTTTTTTTTTGTCCCAGTGCAACCCCGTAGGACAGGTACCCTGGTAAGCAGATGACAATAGATACCAGGGTGCAGTAGGTGCAGTTCTCCAGAGGCAAGAGCGGGCCACAGATCCCTGGTTATGGCAGTATTTCACAGTTCAAACAAGGCTCATTTTGTTTCTTGCACCAGGGCCAATGACACACTGGCTACGCCACTGACAGACATTAGGGATGAAGACTCTTGGAAGTGAGGCTTTTACTTTTTTTTTCAAAGTCTATAATTATAGCCAAACATTGTAATTTCTTCCTCAACTATTGGAGACCTTGTGATGTGAAAACACCTTTCTCAGGACTGCAGTGGGGTCAGTAGACCGGTGTGATGGGATCACCTGGACCCTGATGGAGCCAGATCATTCACAGTGGTGTAACATAAAATGATGGGGTCAATCTGCAAAATCCCATGAGGGGCCCCTTAGTCTCCTGTATCTCACAGATATTCATTCACCGTGGGATAAATGGGGCCCTCTGAAGGGTTGAGGGCCCCCATAGAGGGTTGGGGGTTCCCCACCCCACAGGTGCTGCAGATTGCTGGTTACACCCCTAAGCATGCTATTCTAAGCTATGGCCAGCATAGAAATATGCAGAATTAAAGTGCTCTGGAGCACAGCTCTCAAATTTAAATTGCAAAAGGCAAATTGGAGTTTATAAATGAAAAGTTTGACACACCGTCCTAAGTAGAACAGTATCCGTGGTCACCATTTGTACGTAATTCTATACTGGCGGAGGTTGCTTGAATCTGGAAGAAGGAGAATAGATTCTGCTTAGTGTTTGATCCCCTGTGGTAAGTGGCAACCAACACTTGTGAAAGAGACAAGCACCCTAAAGTTCATATAGAGAGACCTGTGAGACAGGTGCATGTCTAGTGCTTGTGGTGATGACTTGCCTTTTGCTCAACTCCACAGCTAGCCTCACTGCAACGTTTTGTGTAGTTGTACTGAAGGAGAGATTAACCCAGAGTGAGTTACCATGAATCGGATGGCTGTGTGCTACGCTGCTCGCAACCAGATTTCAGTCCCCCTGGGATGAAAGGTGGCATCTTATTGAGGTGTCTCATCTGGAAATTATGATTGAATGACCTCCTGAATCTCATGAGATAGGAGCTTTTTGGAGGTAGACACAGTTATTCTGAGTTCACCCACTTCATTTGATCGTGAGGATTTTCTTCTTCCCATTTTCATTTTTTGAGCCTCTACTTTTCTACCAGTTCATGTAGATTTTTGTTAAATTTAACCTTTCTTGCTTACCTTTCTTACTCCTTTTACTCACTTGTCTGAGATGGAAGAAATGCAGTTTTAACACTTCCACATAATAGAGCCCCTGCCTGTGCTCCTGTGCAAAGGACAGGAGGCTTGCAGCCTGGAGAGTTGGTGATTTCAATCCCTATTCCAGCAGCTCTGTTTAGGCCTCATTTCAATTAAGAAACGCAAATTCGGAGGTAGCAGTAGCATTCACCTGTGTGTAGGTTGACAACTTCCCTCCATGCAACCATGGACATTGTTTCCAGTCCTACACTTTAAACTCACAAATCATTGGTATTCCAGCTTTTTGTCTAAATTAATTTGATAGAAGCAAACTGAAGCTACAATGCACAAAATGCTTACATCTCTTTACCGCTAACCACCCCTAAACCCTATTTTCACCTTTACATCCCTTTACCACTACCCACTCCTAAACCATAAAATTAACCTTTGCTCAATTTACCACTATACTACCCTCTACATGCTCATTATACACACACAGTCTAATGTTTACATCATAGTATCTATAAGTAGATATGATGTAATCTAGGGCTTGACGGTTACCTCCAGAAGCGACATAAATTGGGCCCACCATGCCCCACCTCAGTGCACCATTGGCCCATCCAGATAAAAATTCCTGGAGCCCGGCCTGATTCAACCATATAAATCACTGCCCTGCCAAGAGGCCCTTCTCCTACTTCCAACTCAGCCTCACTTTTAGAGAGAATATCTGATGTGAGTGATAAACTGCAAGTACTCTGTGCACGTTAATAATCCTGCATTCTACAGGTTATCCTACTTTGGGTGCCTTTTTTAAGGTTGTGTACTGCCAGAGGTTACGTTTTCTTGCTTCGCTTGCTTGTTTCAACATGAGTCAGGCAGTACCGCCTCACCATTTACAGAGTTCACCAGCCGCCACTGGTAACGCAGAAAGTATTTAGAAAAAAATGCATTAAATATAAAGATAAATACAAAGAACAACTAATATGCTGAATATGTTTCACATGACATATGCTACAGAAAGTTTTGCATGGATGAAGCTGATTACATTGTGACTTGGCATCAGAAACCGTCAATATCAAAACTTCGAAGCATTATAATCGTAGCATGGCTCTTCGGGAAAGGCACTCTTCAAACAAATATGTAGGATCTTTAAGTGGCAGGTTTCAGCAGATAAACGAGTGCCGCTGGAAATTTCCAGTTGGAACCTAATTTAGATTGCCATACTTTGTATCATGCCGCCATCTACTGGTATTGGAGGGAAAAGTCATCTTGTTAACCTCAAAGCGTGTTCGTGGCTAATTATAGGCAATACATAAGTCATTGTGATACTGGTGTGGTGACTGTTTTTTCAAGAGAGCCATATGTCGCCCAAATATTAATTGTACAGTATTGAAAGAAACAATGTGCTTGTTTTTTTTATAAACACTGGAAGAGACTGTCAGGGAGCGAAGGCAGGGCCAAGTGATTCCAGAGGTAACACTTAACAAGAAGACAAGCAATGAAATTCCAGGCTACTCAAAATGTAACTGAGGCGACTAAATAACACGGGACAGGAGATAGGCAAGAACAAGGTAATATCAATGTAAGGGGTGGACTAATATATAAACAAAAGGTCTCTTGCCAGCTTCGGCAAAGCCCTCGGGACTGACGCCAGGAGATTGCTCTTAATAAAAAGTCATGCAGCTCAGGCATAGTGAGGCCTGCTTTAAAGAGACTGTTGTACTCAATGCAAGGTGGATCAAGATCGACAACCACACTGAGACAGGTAAGACTCCAATGGCCCTTACCTGATCGGAATGGAGACGAATACAGAGGTAACACTTACACGGATATGGACTGCAACAGAGAGTGGACCGGACTTGGAGTGGAGCAGAAAATCAGAGTGGAAAGAGTAACCAGAATACAGGACAAACAGGACACCACTCAGACCAGGAAAAAACAAGACAAGGAGTTATGAAAAGGGCATCAGAAATCAAGAACAGAATACAGGAATCATGGGCAAGCTGTATTTGACAATCACTAGAACAAGTAGTGCCAGTTGACACAGGGGAACTAGAACTAGGATTCAGAGCAAGAATTCAGGGATGGAACCAACAGCCAATGGAACAAGTAATGCCCTGCTGGTACATGGAAATTGCAACGAAGATTGGAGGATGTACCCAACAGGCACTGGAACAAGTTATGCCCTATTTATACATGGGATAAGCACAGGAATTCAGAACAAGGACTGGTCAGAGATTCAGATCAAGGAAATAAATGGAATAGCAGGCAGCTCAGCGAGTACGTGGTCAGGAAGCCCAGCAGGAAAAACACAGAAATCAGGATGTCCAGCTATAAAGGAAAGAGTGACTGGGAAACAAGGGAAACACATAAGCACAATTCTGCATGGGGCAGCCACGGGAAAGCAGGACACTGCAAGAATCAGTAGCAGGAACCAGGAATTCCTGCCAAGGTTTCAAGGATTCAGCAGTGCAGGCAAATGGAGAAGAAAGCAGGAGCTCCAAGCAACAGCAGTAGATGCACAAGTTCTGGAAGCAGAAGCCAGGATTACAACCATGCAGGGTGATTGTAATACAGCACAGGTCTGAACTGGCTGCAGCACAGTGCAGGTAAGAGCAGTCAAAGTCCTTCCTCCAGATCCCTGCATGAAGGAGTGCACCGTGTTTTCAGGAAGCAACCAGTATGCAGAACAAAAATACAAGAGGAAAGATGGATCCGATCTAGTTTCGTAATTTGACCAGCATTTGTGCAAGGGAGCACATGGGCATGCTGGCATAGGTAAGACAGAGTTCAAAGTATAATATGATTCGCCAACAGTACCATAATGCATTAATGGTTGATAAGTAAACCCTGTCATGGAATCTGGAGTGGATCTGATTCCCAAGAGAGTTTGAATACTGAAGTTCTGCGCAGGTTCCAAACTAGTATTCATGATAGTGGCAGGCTCACAAAAAGTCCTCAAGTAGTACCACCTGATAACAGAATCAAAGGATACTGACAGAGTCGTGTAAACTAAATCACAAGAACTCCTTTAACCCATTTTCACCTTAAGACACATTTTCTCACATATTCATATACTATAGGCTCATCATGTCACACCTTGACTAGGCAAACAGACTCTACCAGTAGGTCTCACTCTCATTACCACACAATTACAAATAATGTAGAATAATACAGGAAGACAACTACTACATCTCATTAGCAATGAAGGAAGACAGGGTTATTTTCAGGGTCAGACTGGCCTATAGGGCAATCAGGCAGTGCCCGGTTGGCTGGTCGGACAAGACAGACATTTACATTTACATTTATTTACATTTATAGTGTGATTGACTGTTTGGGGGCCTGTTTTGTGGTTTGCTTTGCCATTTGTGGACTGTTGATTTACCTGCTGTTAAAACAGGTGTTGCTTGTAACACGCTCAAATCCATGCAGGCTCCATCCTAGACCTTGCAAAACACTTATACAACGTATCTTTACGAGTTTAAAACTCCTCCAATTTGCAAACATGGGCCACATTTTTAGCTTCCCAAATCGGTGTTGGGAACCACTTTTATTTTGGTATCTGGGCCTAATTTCTGTCCCATTCCGACACTGATTATTATCACCGGGTATTTCAGTGCCCTTGGTGAAGTACATTTCTAGATGTTCAACCTCCGCAAGGACCATAGCTAGGCATTTAAGAAACTGTATTCACCCATAGGGTCATCAACAGTTAAGGCTGATCTTTCATCCAAGTAAAACTCAAAAGATGCTCACAAAATATAACACTGCTACAGGCTCTCTTCCTGAGGTCTCAGCAACAGCACTCCATTCGTGATTTTGCGACATCACACCCACCTCCCCGGGACTTTAATTTTAAAAATAATGCGGGGGGGGGGAGGTTGTGCTTTAAAATATAAAATTGTGAAGAGGTTCCCCACGCAGACCTCCCCCAGGCCCTGGGGACCACCACCTCTCCAGGACAAATTTAATAATAGTGCAGGCCTACATTAACCCCCATGCCCTGGTTAGCACCACCTCCCCACTGCCAAAATAACATGTTAAAGTGGGAGAGGGCTGTGCAGCTTCGCTCCCGGACAATATACGGCCCAGGGACCATCCCCTCCCTGGGGCTGGCTTGCAAACAACAAAGTAGGGGGGCTGGTCAGCCCCATTACTGCATTGAATTAAGGTTGGCCCCCTCCCCATGTTAAATAAAGTATTTGGCCCTGAGGAGGTGGTGGTCCCTGGTGGCTCCGCACAGGCCCCTGCATCATTGACCCACTCAGGCACTCATGCACCCACTCAGAAACGCACCCTCTCAGAGCTACTCACAGATCCACAGAGAGACTCACAGACCTACTCAGACACTCACAGACCTACTCAGACACTCACAGACCTACTCAGACACTCACAGACTTACTCAGACACTCATGTACCCACTCAGACACTCATTCACACACTCAGAGACTCGCACATCCACTCAGAAACCCAGTCAGACAAATATACACTCACTCAAAGACTGGCTCACACACGTAAGCACTCACAGACCCACTCAGACACTCTCACACCCGCTCAAACACTCATGCACCCACTCACAGACCTTCTCAGACACTCCTGCGCCTACTCAGACACCCAAGCACGCACACACTCAGACACTCACACACCCAGTGAGACAGTTATGCAGACAATCCCAGGCCCTCTCAGACACACCCATTGAGACACGCAATCACCCACCTGCTAAGACACTAATGCACTCACTCTCAAAGGTTGCAGGTGACACTTAGGAAATAAAATTAAAAACCCTTAGAAATCCACTTAAAAAACCAAAGGTTACAGGGATGTTATAGTTAGGAAATATAATTTTTTTAAATGTAGGAATTCACTAAAAAAACAAAGGTTACTGGGACATTATAGTTATGCTCCGATTTCACTCGTACAAAACCAGTGACATTCAGCAGTTTTAGTTACCTGAACTAACTAGAACGTACGACCCTGCAGTGCACAGCTTATGACCTTACATATTTACTCCTGACGTGGTCAGTGACATCACTGATGATGTCTCAAATGACATCACCAATGACATCATCCACAGGACACCTACACACACCCCCATAGAACCTCTCCCACACAACCCCTCACATACCCATACCAGTACTTACACAACCGATCACTCATCCATAGAGCCACTCACACATCCACTCACTCATACTGCCACTCACAAACATACTCAATCACCCATACAGAAACTCACACAGCCACTCACTCACCCATACAGATACTCACACACCCATCACTCACACATACAGTCACTCACACTGCCACTCACTCACAAAAACAGTTAGTCACACATCCAGTCATAGACATACAGACACCTACACACCCACTCAAACCTTTACAGCCACTCACACACCCACTCAATCACCTATACAGAAATTCTCAAAGCCACTCGCTCATCCATACAGGTACTAACACACCCACACACTCACCAACACAACCACTCACACTGCCACTCACTCACCAAAACAGCTATTCACAAACCCACTCACTTACCCATACAGGCACTGATACAGCCTCACACTTCGCCATACAATCACTTAAACATCCACAGAACAACTTAACCATTCACACATCCATACAGTCACTGACACTCACTCATCCTTTCAACCTCTCATACATACATTCAGTCTCCAGTACAGCCACTCACACTCTCTTACCTATACACACACTAAAAGAGGTACTCATCCATACAACTACTCACACAACCTTACACCCACTCACACACCTATGCAGCCGCTCACACAGGCACTCTCACCCATATAGCTACTCGGATAACCACTAACACATTCATACAGTAACTCACACACCCACTCTAATACTCATACAGCCACTCACACACTAATATATATAGTCACAGAAACACTCAGATTAGATATGTTAGAAATAGTATGACTAATTACTAGTACATAAAGATTAGTAATTTAACCTATGCTGTAGTTTAGCATATATCTTTGTCTCAGAAATCTTTTTGCAGCACTTAGTCATGGTATGATGCCTTCAGTGATGTCATTTGGGATGTTATCAGTGATGTCTCTTACAATGTCATGAGTGATGTAATATGTGAGGTCATAAGCAGTGCATTGCATGGGTGTAGGTTATAGTTAGGTTGGGTAACTCTAACTCAGGGGTACTCATAGTACGGCCCGCGGGCCAGTGGCGGCCCAGCAAGCCTTCCCTGGCGGCCCGCGGACCTTTCAGACATCGTACCAGAGTTTTATTTTTATTTTTAAAAGCTGCCTGCAACCAGAGCTCGACTCCGAGACTCTGCTGCCTGTGGGGGCCGTGCGATTTCCGCCGTAGTCAGAGTGGGGCTGCAGGGGCGCTGAGAGGTGAAAATAGCCTCATTAACATGCTAATGGTCTTTTAAAGACCTGTGAAATGCTTGTGTGCGGCTGTTTGCGCGCCCCTGGAAGCTGTCACAGCCTGGGAGGGGGAGGGGGAAGGAGGGCACACAGGCAGGGTGAGTGGCGCAGGAGTGGCAGCCCATTACATTCCAACCCAATTCCAAATATTTATCGCAGAGCTCAGTTCAGAATAGCGCTTTCAGTGAATAGCTGCAGCGCTGCCTGCCACCGCTCCAGGCCTGGAAGGGGATTTAAAGAGCCAATCTATTCTCTTGATCATTAAGAGTCCAAGCACACAGATTTCTTGCTGAATATGAGAAAATACAAATGTTTGAGGCATGATTTCACAGGTAATCTTGTCCACTCGGCAGATGAGTTTTGGAGCCGAGAAAAACAATCAGGGCACTCTCCTCAACAGGCGCATCCTGACCGCAAAATGCTGCACGATATCTCCCAAAAGTGCTGGGCAGCGTGCCATGATACCACGATGGCTTCAGGTGTTCCCACCGCATCTCCTGGTAACACCAGAGAGAGGTTCATAAAGATTGGAAAATATGTCCCTGATTGCTGGTTCTTCATTCTGCTCTAGCTCTGAACCACTAAAGACATCATTTATGACCGGTGAGTAGCTGATGGTATAGTATTGGATTTTCAGAACGGGGAATTTTCAGGGGGTGCTCCTCCATTGGAGTGTAGGAGCGTCACCCCACTTAAATGCCCGCCAAGATCCCCCTGATAAAAAATAAAATGGAAATTCATTACCATTTTATTTTTCATTGTCCCGTGCTGAACAAAGCGTTAGGACAGCACAGGACCTGCTGAGTGACAGCAGGGAGGAGTGGTGGGCAGAAAGCTGCCTATGCACTGTTCAAAGTGCACATGTCTTTTAGACTGGCCATCATGCTACAGCCAGCCAGACATGCGCACTTTAAACCTCTCAACCCAACTGCATTAAGGTAGCTGGGCTGAGAGTAAGTACACGCCTCTAGGCAGCTGTGGAGCGCCGAGTGAGTCACTCCCAATCAGGGCGCTGCTAACATGCTGCATGCATAAATTATTTTATTTGCCCACCTCCCCTGCCCGGTAGATGCCAGCAGCCACTGGGAACTATAGCTCAAATGTACAGAGGCGATTTTGTACCCGCTTCCGATTACATATAAGTAGTAGATCTCAAAACATGTGAGGAAGGGGAGTGAGGGAAGGGGAGGAAGGGGAGGGGAGGGAGTGAGGGAAGGGGAGGGAGGGAGGGAAGTGAGGGAGGGAAGGGAGTGAGGGAAGGGAGTGAGTGAGGGAAGGGAGTGAGGGAAGGGAGTGAGGGAAGGGAGTGAGGGAAGGGAGTGAGGGAAGGGAGTGAGGGAAGGGAGTGAGGGTGTGATGGAAGGGGAGGGAGTGAGGGAAGGGGAGGGTGTGAGGGAAGGGGAGAGAGTGAGGGAAGGAGAGGGTGTGAGGGAAGGGGAGGGAGTGAGGGAAGGAGAGGGTGTGAGGGAAGGGGAGGGAGAGAGGGAAGGGAATGAGGGAAGGGAGTGAGGGAAGGGGAGGGAGTGAGGGAAGGAGTGACGGAAGGGGAGGGAGGGAGGGAAGTGAGGGAGGGGAGAGAGTGAGGGAAGGAGTGAGGGAAGGGGAGGGAGTGAGGGAAGGAGTGAGGGAAGGGGAGGGAATGAGGGAAGGAGTGAGGGAAGGGGAGGGAGGGAGTGAAGTGGGGGAGGGAAGTGAGGGAGGGAAGTGAGGGAGGGAAGGGAGTGAGGGAAGGGAGTGAGTGAAGGGGAGGGAGGGAGGGAAGTGAGAGAGGGGATTGAGGGAAGGGAGTGAGGGGAGTGAGGAAAGGCAGTAAGGAAAGGCAGTGAGGGAAGGGGAGTGAGGGAAGGGAGTGAGGGGAGGGAAGGGAGTGAGGGAAGAGAGGGAGTGAGGGAAGGGGAGGGAGTGAACGAAGGGAGTGAGGGAAGGGAGAGAGGGGAGTGAGGGAAGGGAGTGAGGGGAGTGAGGGAAGGAGTGAGGGAAGGGGAGGGAATGAGGGAAGGAGTGAGGGAAGGGGAGGGAATGAGGGAAGTGGGGAGGGAAGTGAGGGAGGGAAGTGGGGGAGGGAAGGGAGGGAAGGGAGTGAGGGAAGGGAGTGAGGGAAGGGAGTGAGGGAAGGGAGTGAGGGAAGGGAGTGAGGGAAGGGAGTGAGGGAAGGGGAGGGAGTGAGGGAAGGGGAGGGAGTGAGGGAAGGGGAGGGAGTGAGGGAAGGGGAGGGAGTGAGGGAAGGGGAGGGAGTGAGGGAAGGGGAGGGAGGGAGTGAGGGAAGGGGAGGGTGTGAGGGAAGGGGAGGGAGTGAGGGAAGGGAGTGAGTGAAGGGAGTGAGGGAAGGGAGTGAGGGAAGGGGAGGGAGTGAGCGAAGGGAGTGAGGGAAGGGAGAGAGGGGATTGGGGGAAGGGAGTGAGGGGAGTGAGGGAAGGGGAGTGAGGGAAGGGGAGTGAGGGAAGGGGAGTGAGGGAAGGGGAGTGAGGGAAGGGGAGTGAGGGAAGGGGAGTGAGGCGAGGGGGTGAGGAAGGGAAGGGAGGGAAGGGGAGGCAGGGAAGAGGAGGGAGGGAAGAGGAGGGAGGGAAGAGGAGGGAGGGAAGAGGAGGGAGGGAAGGGAGTGAGGGAAGGGAGTGAGGGGAGTGAGGGGAGAGAGGGGAGTGAGGGAAGGGAGTGAGGGAAGGGGAGTGAGGGAAGGGGAGTGAGGGAAGGGAGTGAGGGAAGGGAGTGAGGGAAGGGAGTGAGGGAAGGGAGTGAGGGAAGGGAGTGAGGGAAGGGAGTGAGGGGAGTGGAGTGATGGAGGGAAGGGAGTGAGGGAAGGGGAGTGAGGGGAGTGAGGCAAGGGGAGTGAGGGGAGTGAGGGAAGGGAGTGAGGGGAGTGAGGGAAGGGAGTGAGGGGAGTGAGGGAAGGGGAGTGAGGGAAGGGAGTGAGGGAAGGGAGTGAGGGAAGGGGAGTGAGGGAAGGGAGTGAGGGAAGGGAGTGAGGGAAGGGAGTGAGGGAAGGGGAGTGAGGGAAGGGGAGTGAGGGAAGGGGAGTGAGGGAAGGGGAGTGAGGGAAGGGGAGTGAGGGAAGGGGAGTGAGGGAAGGGGAGTGAGGGAAGGGGAGTGAGGGAAGGGGAGTGAGGGAAGGGAAGGGAGTGAGGGAAGGTGAGTGAGAGAAGGGGAGTGAGAGAAGGGGAGTGAGGGAGGGGGAGTGAGGGAAGGGGAGGCAAAGGAGGGAAATAGGTGAGGGAAGGGAAGTGAGGGGAGGGAGTGAGGGGAGGGAGTGAGGGGAGGGAAGGGGGTGAGGAAGGGGAGTGAGGCGAGGGAGTGAGGAAGGGGTGTGAGGAAGGGAAGGGAGGGAAGGGGAGGCAGGGAAGAGGAGGGAGGGAAGGGAGTGAGGGAAGGGAGTGAGGGAAGGGAGTGAGGGAAGGGAGTGAGGGAAGGGAGTGAGGGGAGGTAATGAGGGTAGGGGAGTGAGGGAAGGGAAGGGAGTGAGGGAAGGGTAGTGAGGGAGGAAAGGGGAGGGAGGGAAGGGGAAGAAGGGAGTGAGGGATGGGGAGTGAGGGAGGGAAGGGGAGTGAGGGAGGGAAGGGGAGTGAGGGTGAGGAAAGGGGAGTGAGGGAGGGAGAGGGAATAGGGGGAAGGGGAGTGAGGGTGAGGGAGGGAAGGGAGAGGAAGGGAGAGGGTGGGAGGGAGAGGGAGGGAGAGGGAAGGAGATAGGGAGAGGGAGTGATACAGTCAGAGTGAGTGAGACAGAGGGAGACCGGGGAGGGAGAGAGGGAAATAGAGGAATGGAGGGAGGGAGGGAGGCAGAGAGAGAGAGAGATAGAGGGATGGAGAGGGAGAGAGAGAGAGAGAGAGAGAGAGAGAGAGAGAGAGAGATGTGTATGCCGGGTCTTGTAGCTCAGTGGAGGAAGGCGTCTGCTGCAGGGACCTGTGTTCAACCTCATGGTCACAGTTTTTTTTTTTGTTGCTCTAGCCCCGCCCCACCCCCACTGACCCCGCCCCCACCGGTGCGGCCCTCGGACACAAACCACACTGTAAATTTGGCCCCCGAGAGAAAGTTTGTGAGTACCCATGCTCTAACTGCTTTGAATTTCACTGGTTTTGAATGAGTAGAATCTGAGTGTAACTATAATGCCCCTTTAACCTTTTTTTTCAGTGAAAATATATATCCTCCTTGCTCTGCAAAATTATTTTATTTGAATTCTGCTGCAACATAAAAATCATCAAAGTGTTTCAGTGTCCAAGCCTTGTAACTCTTTTCAAGGGAGATTAGATTGGGGATTTTTAAGATCCATTGCTCCAGTTTTAATTTGTTCTACTTTTTCTGCTGTGTAGCACAAAGCCTTTTCAACAAAATGAGGTATTTGAAAGCCACATCATGCTTGTCCCCAATCTTAAGGTTAGATATAGAATTGAAGATAATGGTCTTAAACTGATTTCTGACCTTGTTAGCCAGAAACAGAAACGTTCTTTTCCAAATTTATTTTCAGACTTTACAGACCATTTTCCATGAAAGCAACATCTGGCAGTAGGTACCACATTTTTTTAAATACATTATGCAGGCTTTATAATTTTTGTTTCGGTAGGTTATTTTAATTGGTAGAAACAGTTGTTAAATTCTCTTTTCGATAGGTTTCTGCTACCTTTTTATTGTGTCCGTAGTTGCTAATGTGAAGACAGGTCAGACCATGTTTAGTTATTAATTTCCCAAAATAAAGTGCTGTGACATTTTTGTGAAGTAGTGAGATTTTAAAGTGGAACTTGTTCAAGGTAGGGTTCCCACAAATGTTTGTTTGCTATTGGCTTAAAAGGTGCATTTTTCCTAATGAGTGAAAGTCTGAAATTTTTCATCACAATTGCCTTTGCTTAGCTCTTTATGATTTTTTTCAAATTTAGATCAGATGTTTTTACTCAGTGAGAGTTCTACACAAGCAAAAACAAACGAGCAATAGGTGTATTGTACTGGGTATTTGCTAATTCTAATCAATACTGATAGTCTAAAATCAGCTATTCTTCGGTGAAACGATTTGAGTAAGTGGCACACTCAATGAGAACAACAACAGTTTTAATAACATTTATTAACGCGCAAGAAAGATGATTTGATCAAATGAGCATATAAATTGATCTTGACAAATGAAAATATGCGTATGCAGAGGTTAAGCAAAATGGCAGAAAAGGAAAAGAACAGGTGGTCTTATTTCTCACATGCCTTTGTCTGTCTGACTGCTGTCTATTATGGATGGGAGACCCTCATCAACTGAGGTTGTTGGTGCAGCTTTACAATAAATGTCTGGGTGGTGGCACAGCTAGGGTTCTCACTAATGTCAAATCTCAGCTGGGTGCGCCATATGCTGGTTTAAATAGGTAAAACATTGAAAATCCTCCCTGTCGGTCCTTTTCATTCTCTGCTATGTTTTCTGTAAGTGCCCTTGCAGGTGTTTTCCACCATTGCACAAGTGCCACATCTCATAGCTTCTCTCAAGCTTGTGGGTCTGGTAGCTGCCATCCTTAGCTAATGTGGACTCTCTTTAAACAGCCATATTTTGGCTTTATATTCTAAAAGAACATCACCATTAACTTCATGTGCAGCCAAGGTAACTGCCAAGATGTTTTCACTCCTAATTCAGCTGTAAAATACCTTATCTCTAGTTCAACTGAAAGGTCTTGGTACCCAGCGCTGCTTCGTCCTACTGTTCGCAGACCCGGATGTCAAACTCCTGATCCACTGTTCACTAATAAAGTTGTAAACTCAAAATTCCATTAATAGGCGTTCTTGTAAAATAACTATCCTTTACTAATCCGTGGTGCCTTCCCTACTACTCCTAGGTGCTATGCCTGTTTCTAGGCGCTATACAAATCTGTCACAAATAATTACAAATAATGTAGACGTGCAAGACACAGTCCCTGATGGCTACAGACAAAGGGACCGCCATGTGTGTAGGCCCACCATCTGTCTGAAGTGGATCATTGTATACATCCATCGTATATCATTTCATATACTGTCCATCGTCTACTCTGTATACACTGTTGCCTTCATATATCATAATGCTATGCTATATAAAATCATTATGCTATTTCTATATTCTTTGTGCTCACTTCCTGCCAATACTCTTTGTGCTCACTTCCCGCCAATATTGGCTGATTATATCTACGTTGTTAGTTTAAATTGCACTTCTCTCGTGCACACCGTCATTTATAGCGTTTCTTTTTGTGTTTAGACAAATGTATCTGTCTCTTATCGTGTATGTAATCCATGTACTCTGGTGTCCTTATGTAATGTAACTGGTTCTCTTGTAAAGCGCTCTGGCACCTTCGGAGAAAGTATGCGCAATATAAAAATGCGCAAATAAATAATTAAGGGGGATTTTCATTTCAAAGAGGCAAAAGATGTTTGCTCGCTTGGTGCAAACTAAAACTCTGAAAGTTGTGCAGGATGTTAGGCACACAGCAATGAAATATAACACTTGCTCTCTTTTGTTTTCCAGGACTTTATCACCATCTCATTGCAGGAGCCTGACACCCAGACGAGAACACTGGCCATTAAGCCGGACACACTTGCGGAACTCTTGGCCCATCAGTGCGCCCTGAAATTTGAGGTTGCAGACCAGGAAGCGTACGGCCTATTTGTTCTAGTGGACGAGAAATATTTGAAGCTTGCATCCGATGCTCTTCCTCACAAGATAAAGTCTTACATACTGAAGTGCGAGACCAAGAAAGATTTTCATTTTGTCTATAAAGAAGTAGGCAATGACGAAGTCCCAGTTATTAAAGAGACAAATTTCCTGGAGTGAAGTTTACACCAGTACGTCATCTCCCATGACTTAATGTTGAGAAGGATTGGCTCTAATGTGAAGATGGATGTTCTCGAATGTCATCTAAGTCACTTATTTGGCTCCTTGTGTATCCCCATCAAGAAGAGGATTTTATGTCCATGGGATAGCACAGATGATAATCTATAACTGACTGAGCTAAATCTCATTCTGGCTAAATTCTAGAAAGCCCTGTTTTGGCAGGCCAACCTTCATTTTACAGACGTTGATAACTCAGCAATGTATGCTGCTGGTAAATATTTTGTTGGGTAAGAAATGGATCATCTATCGAACATATGATCTTGATTGCATTTCTTGTCAAGGTGAGCTCCTCAGATCTTTGCCATGCCGGATAGGAGATCTGCATGGTCTTGTGTGGAGTTTCCCTGGCCTCTTTCGTCAGCCACATAATAAGTACTTTGGAGAATTGTAAAATACAAGCAATGCCATAGCTCCCACAACTAGATGAAGCTGGTCTTCCTCATGACTCCTCCTTGCAAAAAAGGAATTTTAGATGGATTTGAGTAGGGTTAAGAGCATGTCTAAAGCCAACTTTCAGCTATCCCTCTACTAAGAGTTTCCAATTGAATTTGGGCGATTCGAATTATTCTGTGCTTGAGATGAAACGGGACACATAGTATTGATCAAAGACTGGCAGCAGAACATAAAATTGGTTTATATGTGTATGCTTTTTAATTAATAACATTTAAGTTGATTATATTTTATAATGAATTCAGAGCTTGCAAGTGGTGCTCAGTTTAAAAGAACTTTTAATCAGTTTCTATTAAGGGTTTTTTTTCTCCTGTGGTCTTTCAAAATTAGACTTCTGTGGAAAGTTGATGCTTCGATTCTGTTACAGAACTGGAAATATGCAGCATCCGAGGTGCAAAATTGAAGCGGGAGGTGGGAGCAGGCTATATAATAGTTAAGTAGTCTGACCTCAAAATTATGAAAGGCATAGCACTAGCATAAAGAAGGCACAGTTTACAAAAAATATCAAAATCTTATGATTGTGCTATCTAATGTGGGGGTTTTACAAAAACACATCTGTTTTTAACTGGAATTTCCTTTTAAGTAAATGAGAAAACTCATAAAATTTCATTCAGAGAGCTTTTGCGCTTGTATGTTAAACATATGGGTGCAAAGATATCTGTGGGTGTTTGTATGAAGATTCTTAGGCCCTAACATGGGATCTCAGGCGATTTACAGAACAGATGGAACTTGGTACTGAGGAAAATCTGCTAGTTCAGTTGACTTTTTTGCAGACCTACAAAGACCTTTAGGGATTGGGAAGGCAGTGTGATAAGGGGGAGATACAGACTATCAATCTCAGTATGCAGTTCCTTGAGGAAGAGTAGAGATAGAGGCCTGGTCGATATTGCAACATTTCCCTGGGTGTCTCCCGCTTTGGGAATTAGGGCCCTCACTCACCCAACTGGGTGTCATGCTTCATCATAGGGCATGATCCTCGTCTGGCCGGCACTGCAATGCCTGACGGGCACCCTATAAGGTGCTCTTTTTCAAAGATACATGCACAACACTCATGAAATACACAATTTAATGAGCTTGTGAGCGTTTACCAACTGTGTGCATGGTATTCCCCACCCTGTGAGCTCTTGTAAAACTATTCCAGTAGAAGTAACTTTCTACTATGGGGGGGGGGGTAGCATCAGATAATTGGAGGGAATGATGTTGTGGAGAAAAAAGTAAAAAAATGAAATGTTATGCATAGCTGTCTAAACCTATTGTACTTGCTTATTAGAAGTGTCTGTTCACCAGACAATCCCCACTAATAAGTGCAAAAGAACAGATTATACACACGATTTGTATAATTTGGGTCTGCTTTTCTATGTAGTCCTGACGATTGTTGTAAAGTTTAAATCACTTTAAAATGTGTGAAAATCATAAACTTTTTAGTTTATGGTTTTTAGTTAAGTTTTGAGATTCAGGCTGCAACTATGTACATTTTAGTCCCTTGATAAAACAGTCACAGGTAATTTTGCTTCAGATAGAAAAACTTGCCTATTTTTGTGAAAAAAAACAGTGTTCAGAAGAACTTGATGGTATTGCTCCGATTCTAAAACCAAGGCCTTGTATATTGAGGAGCATAATGACAAAGAGTGTCTGTAAAAAGGCAAAGCTTTCTTCTTAGAGCTCAAAGTCCAGACATAGAGAAACTTGTGGACTGTATAGGTTTGATGCCAATGTCTCAGACGGATAATGGTAGTAGCCAAATTGCTGCATCTTCATTTCAATGCAGTATTATTGAGTATTTAAAAGTAGACATGTTGTGCCTGTACTCCACCTGACTGTGAGTGCTACAATACTGCCACATGTGTCTTAGTGCTATTCAGTTGATGTTTCTGGATGAGGCTGCCTCTTATATTGTGATTCAACTACAACCGTTGTATAATTTGAGTGGATTTTGCTAATTTTGCACATGAAATAACTGAATAATTTGAAACTGTTCAGTGACATTTTAAAGCCTCAACCCTGAACATTTAAGGCCAAGTGGAAAAGGAAGTTTGAAGAACCCAGGCTTTATAAGGTGAAAGTGCTCAGTTAAGTTACTTAAGAATTTTTGTAGTGCCAACCATATCCAACAAGGCCCTCAGAGCACTTATGTGCAAAAATGAAATAACCTGAGGTGAAAGGACAATGTGAACAAAGAAGGATACACTTGAACATAATCCAGCTAAGCAAGAAGTGTTGGCCCCCCTTGTCCTCTTTGAGGATGCAGTCATTCCACAGTTTTGCTCCAGAAATGCAAAGCGATCTTTATCCTTCAGATGTTTTTCACATCATAAAGATTTGATTGTTGGTCAAAAACAGGGTTATAGATGAGCAGCGTTGTGCACAATTCCTCAGATATACTAGCCACAGAACCATAAAAGCACTGTTCCCAGAAGAATGTTTTCAAAAGTATTCAAATCTTTGATGGATTGAAATTATTTGAAGGCCTGGATAGTTTGGGTAAACAAAAGAAAAGCGCTTCAGGTAGATATTCAGTTCCCTTGGCAAGATATTGGTGCATGAAAGATTAAACTACTCACTTTTCCACTGGCCCAGTACTAGTACAAAATGTAGCATTCCAGTAAAATTGTGCCTGCAACCACTTTAATTCAGTTAGATGAATACAATATTTGTTGTTGGCTGAAATGGGTGTACATTGTGTGACAGTGGATACCATTGCTGCTGCTGGATAGTTGCATTTTCCTGCTTGGAAAGAGATGTTCAGGGTTTTCTTTTCTGATTGTTGCCTGTTCAACCAGGAGACATTTGTCTTAATCATGTCTTACCCCCTTGAGAACAGTGTTTGACCGTTGACCCTCAACAAATCCTCCTGTCTTTAAGATTCTCATAGTCCTGCTCTTTCAGAATTTGGAATGCTTTAAATCAGATACTGTTACTATCCTTTATTTAAATTCTGGGTGTTTACATTTGTGCTGTTGGACTGATGCACAGAACGACTGAGTCATGCAAACATTTATCTAGAATGACCAGTACTGTGGTTAGAATTTTTCAAGGAGTGGTTTGCCACAGGTTTGACTTGTTTAAGAAATAACAAATGAACCCAAATCAAAAATAAAACTTGGATTGAAAGTCAAAAATCTGTTCCAGCATTATTATTCATGCAGTTGGACAAGTCTGACTTTTGAGGGACTCTTGAAGAATCTCAGGAGTACTTACGAAATAGACCAATAAACAAAAAGCCCATATACTGAATTTCCAATGGATGGAAAACTCTGCGTGCGTAAATGACGCGGTAATGTGGATTAGCACATGTAAATTATTTTCTCTACTGGGAAAACATCCTGCTCATGGATAAACCCTGCCACTACTTTTAACATTAAATATGGGTGGTGTATGCTCACTTCTATCCTGGAATATTATTTATTGCTTACCTTTGCTACCCACATTTGTCTGAATCTCCAGGGTGGTAACTATCTGGCAGACTGTATCAAGGTAAGATGTACAAGTTTGTGGGTGGTCACCTACGTTAGGTGGGAGCCCACCCTTAATGCCCACTTTTCCACTCCGCCCCAAATTCGTGTAGGGAGCAACCACGCCATAAAAGCAGATATTCCGCATTTCACAGTTCCACAGTCTTACCTCATGCAGTGCATTTCTTTGGTCCTAAATGCCTGTGTGCACAGAAGAGACTGAATCTGAAATTTGCATTTCCGTATTCATTTCTCGTAGTTGAACGGCCCTCTTCCCTGTGACTCTTCAACAATGAAGTATATGTCCCCAAGATGCATTCACTTTATTTATAGCTGGATATACGAGGGCATATGTTTTAATAAATGTCATATAAAACTTTACCTGTAAACCTTTGACTGTTTTTAAATGCATGTAATATATGTTGTTGGTATATGTCTATGTATATGTATATACACACAAGTTGACAAAGAGCATTTCATTGAAGGATGTATTTCCTGCTACTTTCTGAATGCTGCCATATATATGTTGACTTGTTTTATACTTTCATTAATAAAAGTGGTCATTCCTCGTATATTTGCGTTGAACTTTCATTTTAAAGAGTCCTGTGGCAAACTGTATCCAGTGCAGTAATATAACTGTTAATGTAGCTCAAAGGGTCAATGCAACAGCAGCAGAAACGTGCTACTTTTCGGTCACATCCTAGTTGTGGCAACGCATCATTTCACCTCTATGAAGCTGATAAAGGAGTACCATTTAGCTGAATATTATTAACTAGTTATCGTGGTGCTTGAATTGCCTGTTCACTGCTTGTGACCTTCCACGCAGATGTTAGGTAGCATTGTCCCTGGTCTAGATAATATGGCTTGCTCCTTGTCGTCCCCACAACATAGATATATTGGGTTAAAGATCAATAAATAGATTAAAAAAATATACTTCAACTTTAGCTTTTTACAAGCTGTTTTAACTGTCACTTCACTAACACCCTACACTGCACTCTCAGTAAAATACCAGCTCCGCTGTAATCAGGCGTCGAAGCACACCCGGAACACATTAGGTGTTACTGGGTGGGCCCGATGATGAAGCATGCCACCAACTAGGTTGGTGGGTGAGGGTTCATGAACACACCAACAAGGTGTCCACTGACAAAACAAGTCAGAGTCCTAAAATAAAAGTCATATTGAGCTAGTCTTCTTTGATGATACATATAACGCTAGCTAGTCCTCTCTCTCTCTCTTGATATGTCTCATGAATTAGTTGCGTATAACAAGAGGGAGAGAGAGGACTAGGTAGCTAGTCCGAGTCCCCTAGGGTTTATATGTGATTAAACAAAAAGGACTAGCTTAATTTGACCAAAGTGTTACAGTACTCAAATTAGTTCTGTCACAGGCACCTTGTTGGTGTATTCATGAAGCCCTCACCCACCAACCTAGTTGGTGGCATGCTTCATTATCGGGCCCCCCCAGTGACACCTAGTATGTCCCGGGTGTGCTACGACGCCTGATTACAGCGGAGCTGGTATATTGCTGAGAGTGCAGTGAGGTTGGGTGAGTTGTGATTTAAAACGGCTTGGTGGTGGTCCCAGTACCCGAGGGTAAATTAAATTTTAATAACTGGGCCGTCACCAGCGGTTAAAAGTAAGGCTACAGGACGCGTAAGGGTGGCGAGTTACTGCCCCCTGCGTCCTTCAGATGGTCGACATGTTTCAGCCAGTGCCTTAGAGTATTCTGGCTTTCCTCAGGACCGTTTTTTAAAAAGGTGTGGTGAAGTAAAACAGACTTAGTGTTGTGGTACAGACTATGTGATACACACACTAAGGCGTTTTTCTATATGTGAGCGGGGGATTCCCTTCTCATGCATACGCTTTGGGTTATTAGCCAAGGCTTCCTGGAGGGAAGCGGTAAGGGGATGACCAGTCTTTCTGGTCAGTGCCTGCCTTGTAGCTGTTGTCCCGCCGTCGTCGTCCTCCGGCAATGCCACCGCCCACATTTCTCAAGAAAGGTGGAAAAGTTTGATACTTAAAATAGACCCTAAGCTCAGTTGTCTGCCACCAAGAAGGAGGTTCCTCTTGCCAGAGGCCTTTTATTTGCAGACTATTTTATTAAGGAACTTGGTAATCGTGTCCCGCTTTGCCAAAATGGATAAGGCCCAACTTTTCCTGAAGAAAATGTTCTCTTCTCTGGTTTTTGCCAGGGCCTGCAAAGGTCGGAGTTGCTTTGCTGGCTGTTATCCCTAAAGGGGGCAAACCCTCAACAAAGGTACTTTCGATCAGCAATCCCAGGTCGACATCCAAGCTGGCTACAAACCCCAGTGCTATTCCAGATGTTCCAGAGGTTACCAGTCCAAGGGTTATAGGAACAAAGGAGAACAATTCTCAGGCAAGACTTTCCAATTCTGGCCTGCCTACCATAGGAGGCAGATTAGCTCTTTGTTTAAATGCATTGTTTCCTCTCACCACAGATCCTGGATAATACAAACTGTTGAAGGATATCAGTTACAACTCTTTCAACCCCCCTACAGTTGCGAATACCTAATCCTCTTCTTCTTTCTCTCAAGCAATCCCTCTTAATTCAGGACGAAATCCAATCTCTTTTGTCCAAACAAGCTATAGAACTAACAGTGTTCGATCCTACAGGTTTTCTCAGCACCATCTTCTTGATGCAGAAAAAAAACACAAAGTGTCGCCTTGTGTTAAACCTAAAGGTTTTCAGCACATACTGTATCATCATTTCAAGATGGAAACTATTCTCCACCACGGGCATGTTTTGCTCCAAGATGATTGGTTAGTAGACTGGATCTTCAAGATGCTTACCTCCCAATTCCTGCATATCCCTCTCACAGAAAATCTCTTCAATGCCAATGGGGAATTTCCTTCTTATAAGCTCTTGCTTTCAAATTTCTTCAGCCCCATGGCGTTTCACCAAGATTCTCAAACCTTTTGTAGCCTTTCTCGGAGAACAAGGAATCAGACTGATCGTATACCCCAATGACTTTCTGATTATGGCCCAGGACAAGAAGGTTATTCTTTCTCATTTACATCTTTGCTAAAATGTAGTCGGGAGACCCCACTCATAAAAGATCAAGCGCCTATAAAGGAATGGTGGCTCGCTGACACAACAACTCTCCCCTCTCTCCACATACCCCAGAAGGAGTGGAACACAGACACGGAGCCGCTTTGGGGAAATCAAAGAGAAGACGACGAGGACGGCTCCTTTAAGGGGGCGTGTCCCGAGCTGGGAGCCTCGCCCTGGGATGACGTTGCTATACGCGGGTTGGAGAAAAAGGAGGAAGCCCAGGTCTCAGCGTGTGACGACACCGAGGAGGAAGAACGTGTGGAGTGCCAGGACCGAGAGCCAAGAGGAGGAGAACGCAATACCGAGTGGAGACAGAAGAAGAGGACACGCCTGGAGGCCTACGACCCCGCGAGTCGCCCAGCCCCCCTCCAGGAGGAGAGTGGCTCTCCCAGGTACGACAAAGGGTGTCGAGCTGGGTAGGGAGGTGGGGCGGTTATGCCAAGAGATAGTGTTGGTTTTCGTTTTGCATTGGTTTGACCGCATTCTCTCTGTGGTTCTTCGGTTATACTTCCCCTTCCCCCCCCCCCTTTTACACCTCCCTCACTCTAGAGCACTCTTGTTAACTCCAACGTTATTTGCACTGTGTGTATACACTAAAACCAGCAGTGACCCCTAACTTCCTAGGCCCCCTGGCATATGAATGAAGGACAGCTGCCTGATGGTACCCCCTCTGTCTTTCTCTCCCACATACCATACTGAGGAGACGTCCAGGCCAACCGGCCAGAAGCTCCCGCCCCAGCATCGGACGATCCTCCCTCCTGGAAGAAGTCCGCAGAGTGTACCCGAGCACAGAGACCACGAAGGATCCCACTACTTTTACCCAAAAAAGACTGTGCTCCAAGAAAAAGAAGTCCTTTATAAAAATAAAACCTTACCTACCTCGCTCCAGTCTCCGGTCCCTTTATCCAACCCCGCCACACAAGACCTGCTTCTTCCACTAGGTTTTCTGATCCGTGTTCAGAAGTCAGCTCTGGTACCTTCTGTCAGATGATTTTTAGGTTTCCTGATAGATAGCTTTCGGTCTATCCTGCAACTTACTCTTCACAAGGTTGATCTCACAAAGAAAGAGATTGTCATTCCTTAACTCTTACTCATTTCTCTCTCAGATCTTTAGCCCATCTTGTGGGGCTCGTGGCTTCTTAGATTCAAGCTATTTTTCTGGACCCATTTCACTATCAGGCCCTGTAAAGATTAAAAATCTGACATCTCCACAGGGGTCTCACTTATTAAGACCCGGTGTCTTTAGATCCAGAGTCCAAAGAAGAACTGTTGGTGGCCTGGAACGGGAGGACAATTTTCCCTGCCACCCCAGATCTTGTCTTCGAATACGATGCAAGTCGGGCATGTTGGAGCGCAAGATGTGGTCAATACCCAACTGGAGGTACATGGTTTCGTCAGGAGTCGTTCTTGCATATTAACAGTTTAGAGATGCTTGCAGATTCCTTTGCCATTCCTCCTTTACGAAAGACAAAGCAAAGTGCACCATTCTGTTATGAATGGACAACCTAACAGCGATCAAATACATAAATTATCTCGGACACAAGGTCCAAGGTTCTGGCAGATCTTGCTAAACTCCTTTGGGAATATTGTCTTTAATGAAATCTCTCAGTCAGAGCGGTGTATCTCCCAAAAATCTTGAATGTCATAGTGGATTGGTACTCCATGCATCTTCAGGATTCAAGCGATTGGCAACTGCAGCCTTTTGTATTCAGTCGTCTTTCTGCCATCTTTGGCAGCATGTCAATTGACCATTTCGCCTCTCAACTGAACCTTCCTTCCTTTTTCAGTTGGAGACCAGATCCTCAAGCCCTGGCCATGGATGTGTTTCTTCAATCTTGGTCACAGACTCTTCTCTAGGCCCCTCACCCCCCACTTTCTATTGATTGCGTGAGTTCAGGCTGAGGCTCTCCGACAGTTTCCTTCTCTAGTCCTAATTACCCCCTTTTGGCAGGCTCAGCTTTGTTATTCAACTCTGTTGGAGCTGATCTCGGACTTCCCAGTTTGGCTTCCTCATTTGCCCGATTTGCTGCTCAACACTCAGTCTCGGACACAACCTGATTCAAGAGGGCTCTCTATTTCTGATCACATGTAGTATTTCAGGTCTTCCTGGGGAACCCCAGGAATTTCAGAGGCGGCTATCCAGGTCATTCAACAATCCTGGGTCCCTGGCACTTCTGAAATCTACAAGTCAGCCTGGTTGGCCTGATGTAGCTGGTGTTTGGAAAGGGATTCAGATCCTGTTTCAGCAGATGTAACACTAGTTGTCAATTTCTTAGCCTTGCTAGCCTCTTAACCTATCTTTAGATTAACACTTATAGATCAGCGAATGGGCAAAAAGAGGAAGCCAAGCCTCCGGACAGGTTATATACGTGCCGAAGAGCAGCATGAAGGGGGGGGGGCATTTGGTGGGAGCTGGAAGGCATAGGGAGGAAGAGCTCCCCACAATAGAGCAACAGGTAAGTGAGTGGAGAGGAAGGTAGCTGAAAAAGAGGAGCAGGTCAGTGGAGGGTACTGGCAGTGGATACCGGTAGAAGGGAGGGGGCAGTCGGGTAGTAGGGATACTAGCCCTGGCTTGCTGGACCTTACTTTTGCATTTCAGGAGTATGCTGGCATGCGGACTCGAGAGTGTCATATCCTCTGCCCCCTGTTGTCTGATTCCATTGATGTCCACAGCACATGCTGATTCCATTGCTCCTGCCTGATTTTCTTGACCGATATTTCCAGCTCCAAAGCACTGCACGAGTGGACTTCTTCCCATGCACTTAGAGCACTCGTGCCAGAATCTACAATATTCCCTTGTGCAGACCCCTTTGTTAAAATCCCATCATGACCCCTGCACTCCTCCCTTGTTCCTTGGTCCACTCCACACCCCCCGCAGGTGGGGCAGGTTTGAAACGGCTGGTACATCTCAAGTGATGAGTTTCAAGGACACCCAAGAGAAAATGAGATACCAAATTAGTAACATGATGAATAGAATCTGTGCTCGCTCTCCTACTGCATTCCCTCTTCTATCGCTATTGGCCCAAATTTCAGATGAGATTCAGGAAGACCGAGAGGTGGCTCTTGATATTCCGAGGTTTTCCATCCTGGCTGATGGAGTCATAGGTGCAGCAGTTGAAGGTGGAGGTTGACGAAGTACAAGCGGATAGTGAGGACACAGCAATTGGCACCATGGTTAGTGACTGCATGACAGTCACTAGGGTGAAATTTGACACCGCTGAACCCCATTTACTACTTCCAACACAGTCCAGATCAATACTTCACTTTTTCAATGTACATCCTCCAACCAGACTGGTGGGTAGACGGACTGTTACCTATGATAGTCTTTGACTAACTGCTGAATGAAGAACAGAACGTGTACTCAGTCCCAGTAGGCAGACACCATCCCTCGCATTGATAACAGAGATTACTCCAGTATCAACACAGACTCCCTCTGGCCCCTAAGACATTGATCGTACCCTGCAGATATAGCGGTAGGGCACAGTACATGTCCCCTGTACCTGGTCTGACCTCTTGAATATCACAGGACAGTTTTCTAATATTAACAAAAATCCTCAAATGTTTACAGAAGAACTGCAAATGGATTTCGAATTGTTTTGTCTTATTATGGCGGGAGAAGTCAGCGAGGGTGTCACTAAGACCTACTGGCCCCAACAGACCTGCGGGGACCAATGCAAAACCTTTGTACATCTAGGGTCTAATACCCATCCACCCAACCACCACAAGATAGAATCAATAATGCTGATACACAACTTTTACATTTCAGTTTTTGGGCCGGTTTTGAAAGTTACAACCATATATGGAATTAATCTGCATTTTTTTTAAATAACTATTGCTCTCCTAGATATTCATGGTCTATAAAAGAAAATTGTTCTATTAAAGTAAATTATAATTATTTCCCCTACAGTGACTCTAGAGTTACATTAATACTGTGAAATGACCCGATTAGGAAGCAACAGTTGCATAAATCTGCTCCACCGAAAGGTCAGAAGAAAAGACCCTTTCTAAATCTCCCATTCTGCACAGATCTCACAGTTGCTGACACGTACGTACATACACATCACACCAATGAGCACAGGTCTTCGTGTCTGGTTCCCTGTGGTCTTTATACCACTAATCCCAGTGACTGCCAAAACTTTATCATATCAATTACTTCAAATCATATCACTTTTATTAAGATCAGAAGACGTGTGTCATACGTGTTCCGTGGTTTTTCAAATTCTTGAGGATTCCCGGTTTGCATGGAATACAGCGAGGGTGACCAACTCCCGCCAGGCCACCGTGAACTCTGTTTTAAGGTCTAGACTTCCATGTGTTAAAATAGGTAATGTATTTCGGGTTTTGTTGTTATGATTTGCTTCTTTTAAACTAATTAATAAACTGGGAAAACGATGCTTTGTAGATGAAAAGTTCCCGGCTCTGGACACTGACAATGATGACCTCGAGGGAAGGGGTCACCCTAAATAAATCTGCATTGTATGTTCACAGACAAAAAAAGCGGTGTGAAAAAGATAGTGTTTTCTGTTTAAAGAGAGAAGGAAATATTTCCTTTCAGTTTGTTTTATCAGTTTAACCACATCGCTGCTTGAGATATTCCTTTGCTGTGCTGGACAGCAATAAAAACGGGTGTGGTCTTGACAAGCTCAGCTCGTCATAAGCACACGAGCACTGACTGCATGACGAGCTGAGCTCGTCATGAGCATGGAAGGGGTTAAGTCAAAATCCGCAAACACAATTTGTATAGATCAGAGCTGGCCTTGTGGAGTGCTTCAACAGACCAACAATTGCATCAAAAATATAAGGTAGAGGACTAACTTGACCGAAAGATTATGTCCTATCAATAGCAGATAGTGTGCCATTGGTGCACTAAACAAGTGCTAATTAACATTCAGCACTTTACAACATTTTACAGATTTACATAAAAAGTTTAAATACTTTCAAGAAGTTAGTTGAGATGGGCTAGTAAAAATGCGTCTTTATAGTCTTTCTGAAGGTGATGAGATCAGGTGAAAGAACAATAATTGTGGGATGGTTATTCCTCATTACGAGGGCTAAGCAAAATGCTAGCTTCTGACTTTTTTTGTTTATATCAGGAATTCAACCGTGGCTTTGTATTTACCGCACATCCCCTTGAGCCCCCTGCGGTCATAAGTTTGTTTGGAATCTATTGAGGTTGGCCTAAGTGAATACCTTTGAAAACGAAACAGTCTTCAAATGTGATTCCGCATTCAAAGTCCATTTTTGGTGAAGGAGCGCTGCCTCACATCGTTTGCTGCATTAATTCATCGATTCCTAGTTGAGATGTTTGCCCAGCTGAGAAAAATGTTTCATCTTTGGATTCCTGGAACAGGCTGCCTTCAAGATAGGCCTTCCCAAAATGTCCGTGACATTGTCCTGATGACGACACTGCATGAGTAATTCTTTGGAGTGTTGACGTGGCTCCCTGTTTGGACTGCAGCATTGTCTCCCATTGGGAGGGAGGGGGCAAGCCAAACCAAGACCAAATTTGTGTGTGTAAAAGGCGCTTTATTGAAATAGGTGCATATCACAATTTATAACACTGGGAACCACCTTACAAAACTGAAACCTCACCATACATCCGATAACTGACCCCCTGGTCGTCCCACCCCTGCGATCCCCTCTGCAGTTCTCCACCCAGCCGTTAACATAACAACAACCGTACACAGTATTGCATATAAAATTCATACCCTCCAATGAAACTCAAATCTCCTACCTGCCTTTCTGCAGCTGTAACTAACCAACGTATACCCTAAAACGTAGCCTACCTGCCTACCCTTTCCCTACCCCTGCTCACAAACTTCCAACACTTAACCAAAAACTTCTGCCAACCCTGGACAACTTTTAAAAACCCTGCCACCCAGGAAAAAGAGGGAGAGGAGCCGCTATGCTTGTTCCCCCCTCTTTTTTTCTGCCCCCCTGCCTCCTAGCAACATTTGCTTCAGTGTTTCTAAACATTCAAAAACTTGGCTAAAACCTCCCTGATTTCTAAAAGATACAGGTCCATGCCCAAGTGTGAAAGGTGCACGCCATCCCCCCTAAAAAACTCAGCTGTGTCAAAACGTATCTCTCTATGGGCAATACTGCCAACCTCCAGCTCCCTGCAAAAATGCACCATTTCTGTGTTTAACTTCCTCCTGGCTTTATCTACAGGTCCCGGATTCACTGCACCTCACCACACCCTGCAGGGAGCGAACTGTGTCCAAATGACCAAGCACCCAAACCACAGTTCCTTGATAAGTGCCAAATCCTTCTTCATGTTCCTCATTAAGACTATCCCTTTTTCCTTACCCAAATCAATTTTGCCTTAATGAAGGACCAAGATATCCAGACACCTCCCTGCCCTCAACAAGCCATTCAAGCATTGAATACGATCCTTCCAAAGCATGTCCCCTCCAAAACACACTGAAATGTTTTTATTAAACCCAAATTTTCTCCAAAATAACTTTGTCGAGCTTGGATCTGGGCCCACTTCACGAAACAATACCGCAAAATCCAAATGTCTTCTCCCTGGAGAGGGGGCCAGCTACAGAACCTGTAACGAGAAAAACGGTATGAAATTAAGCAATTGCACCAACCGCGGTAGCCGCCACCTTCTCAGTGCGCAAATATCGCTTATAACAATCAGATGGCCACCTCCTGAGCTGCATAATGTCCCCCATCCCCACCCCTAGTTATTAGCTTCTGAAGTCGTACCAATCCTGAAAGAATGAGTCCCAAAATTAGCCCAATCAATTCCTAAGTCTCTCAATGCTCTCTGCAACACTGACAAAAGTTGGAACGCCGTCACCCTGTTCCCCTTTTCATGTACAAAAACTAGCCTCACAGACGACTTGGAGACCTCCCTCATTTCGCTTCCCACCTGCAGGGACAAGTGGTCCTAGGAGAAAAAGCCTGCAGTGACACCCACTTTCCCAAACCCCTCTGATCCATTTTTGACTAATACAGCCATATGCAAATCCTGTCCCTCCTCAGAACCACATCTTCCCAGCGAATCCCCCCATTCCCTTGTCCCCTAGCAATTCCGATACCCGGAAAGCCCCGAAAAACATCGACACCATCACCGTGGAAAATACATGCCTCAAATTCATTTGTGTACATCTGCGGCAATACCTGTAAAATTCTACCCAACAGATGCCACAACACCAGTTTCCTAACACACTGGGACTGACCCCATGCTCTGGCCCAACCTTCCAGCATCCACGTGCCTAGCAACCCCGCGGATGGAGCATAACCCCATAACAGCTTACCCACAAAAGCTATACCCGCCAGCTTCCCTGTGATTGTAACTCAGGATAAGCCTCTGTTGATCATATCTAATATGAATTGTACATCATCTTCTCTCCTTTGCTCTATTGTGGAACGCCCTGTGCTCCCGAGAGCAAAAACTTCTCCCACGCTAAACTGTACGCAACCCTTATAGATGTGGCCAGTGATCCTACCACCAGTTGTAACATCCTGTGTTGCCTACGTACCACAACTGCTGGGGAATAGGCGTCTGGGTCCTGTCGGCGTCCTTGGCTAGCCCAGGGAATCTCCCCCATTATGAACGAGACAAAGCATCCGCTATGTGATTGTCCACTCCTGGCACGTGCAATGCTCTGAATACTATATTGTGGCACAAACAGCCCAATACAAACACTCAACAGCGTCAAAACCTGCTCATCCCTGGCTGATTAACGGTTCACGATCTCCACCACTGCCATGTTATCAATTCTAAAAGTCACTTACCTGTGTGCCAGCTGTTCCCCCACAATTTCATCGCTACTACCAGGGGAAAGAATTCCAAAAACGCAATACTCCTACCCCCTCCCGCCCATTCTGCTGACCATTCTTCAGCGCACCATTTCCCTTGCCAAAAAATGCCAAAACCTTTACTGCCTGCTGCATCTGAAAAGATTGGAATGTCCCAGTCTAGATCCTCTTCCCTTGCCAATTGCTCGGTAGCAGGTGAGGTTCCGTCCGGTGTTGAGTGCGATGATGGTGGCGGCATCGTAAGTCCGTCGTGTGGGCTGGCGTTGTCTGGGGCCAGGGATCCTGGCGCTGGGCGCGGTCCAGGCGCGGACGGCGCAGACAGGCTTGCCTTTGGCGCGCCTTCGGCGCACAATCGGCGCACCCGCTGCGCGTGTCCGCTGCGTGTTCGCCGTGTGGCCTCCATATGAGGGGCTGAGGGAGGGAGGAGCTGCTGGGAGGCGGGAGCGGGGTGGCGAATGGGAACGGTGGCGGGGTGGGCCGCAGGGAGCAGCGGCGGGAAGCCGAGGGCGAGGCGGGAAGTGGGAGGGCACCGTAGGCAAGGGGGAACGAAGGAGAATAAAACAGGTAACAGAAGGCACAAGTGGGGGGCGATGAGATTACAGGCACAAGTCGGAACAGGAAATACGGAAAGGAAACAGCGGTCAGAGGTGGGGAGCGGGGAGGACACAGAAGGCGAGTGGGGAACAGTGAAATCACAGGCGCAAGTTAGAACGAGAAATACAGAGAGGAAAACAGCGGTCAGAGGAGGGGAGCGGGGAGGGTACAGAAGGCGAAATCACAGGCACAAGTATAAACAGGAAATACAGGTGGAAGCAACAGCGCAGCACACAGCACTGGGAGGACCACGTGGTGGCTAGGGGGGGCGACCTACCTGGTGACAGGGTCAAGAAGTCCGCGGAAGCGTACCCAAGCACAGAGGTCACAACATATCCCGCTACTTTTACCCAAGAAAGACTGTCCTCCAAGAAAATAAGTCCTTTATAAAAATAAAACCTTACCTACCACGCTACAGTCTCCGGTCCCTTTCTCCCACCCCGCCACACAAAACCTGCTTCTTCCACTAGGTTTTCTGATCAGTCTTCAGAAGTCAGCTCTGGTTCCATTTTGTCAGATGGAATTTTTTAGGTTTCCTGATATAGTTTTCAGTCCATAATGCAACTTACTCTTCACAAGGTTGATCTCACAAAGAAAGAGATTGTCATTCCTTAATTCTTACTCATTTTTCTCTCAGATCTTTAGCCCATCTTTTGGGAATTGTGGCTTCTTAGATTCAAGCTATTTTTCTGGGCCCACATCACTATCAGGCCCTGTAAAGATTAAAAATCTGACATCTCCACAGGGGTCTCACTTATTAAGACCCGGTGTCTTTAGATCCAGAGTCCAAAGAAGAACTCTTGGTGGCCTGGAACGGGAGAACAATTTTCTCTGCCGCCCCAGATCTTGTCTTCGAATCCGATGCAAGTCGGACATGTGGGAGCGCAAGATGTGGTCAATATTCAACTGGAGGTACATGGTTTCGTCCGGAGTCGTTCTTGCATATTAACAGTTTAGAGATACTTGCAGATTCCTTTGCCATTCCTCCTTTACAAAAGACAAAGTAAAATAAAATGCACCATTCTGTTATGAATGGACAACCTAACAGCGGTCAAATACATAAATTATCTCGGACACAAGGTCCAAGGTTCTAGGCAGATCTTGCTAAACTCCTTTGGGAATATTGTCTTCAATTAAATCTCTCAGTTAGAGCGGTGTATCTCCCGGAAATCTTGAATGTCATGGTGGATTGGTACCCCATGCATCTTCAGGATTCAAGCGATTGGCAACTGCAGCCTTTGGTATTCAGCCGTCTTTCTGCTATCTTTAGCAACATGTCAATTGACCATTTCACCTCTCAACTGAACCTTCCTTCCTTTTTTCAGTTGGAGACTAGATCCTCAAGCCCTGGCCATGGATGTGTTTCTTCAATCTTGGTTACAAACTCTTCTCTAGGCCCCTCACCCCCCACCCCCCCTCACCCCCCACTTTCTATTCATTGTGTGAGTTCAGGCGGAGGCTCGCAGACAGTTTGCTTCTCTAGTCCTAATTACCCCCTTTTGGCAGGCTCAGCCTTGTTATTCAACTCTGTTGGAGCTGATCTTGGACTTCCCAGTTTTGCTTCCTCATTTGCCCGATTTGCTGCTCAACACTCAAAGTCTCGGACGCAACCTGATTCAAGAGGGCTCTCTAATTTCTGATCACATGTAGTATTTCAGGTCTTCCTGGGGAACCCCAGGAATTTCAGAGGAGGCTATCCAGGTCATTCAAAAATCCTGGGTCCCTGGCACTTCTAAAATCTACAAGTCAGCCTGGTTGGCCTGATGTAGCTGGTGTTTGGAAAGGGATTCAGATCCTGTTTCAGCAGATGTAACACTAGTTGTCAAATTCTTAGCCTTGCTAGCCTCTTAAGGAAAAACCTATCTTTAGATTAACACTTAACCCTTTCGATGCTGATGATGAGCTCAGCTCGTCATCACCCACGGGTGTCGTGTGCTGATGACGAGCTGAGCTCGTCATGAATAGTGTACTATATCAATGTCCAGCACAGGAGGGGGAAAACGCCTAGCAGCCAAGGTGTTAAAGATCATGGACAAGAAGAGGAAGCCAAACCTCCGGACAAGTTATATACGTGCCGAAGAGCAGCATGAAGGGTGGAGGGAGGCGGGGGGGTTTGGTGGGAGCTGGAAGGCATAGGGAGGAAGAAATCCCCACAATAGAGCAAAAGGTAAGCGAGTGGAGAGGAAGGTAGCTGAAAAAGAGGAGCAGGTCAGTGGAGGGTGCTGGCAGTGGATACCGGTAGAAGGGAGGGGGCAGTCGGGTAGTAGGGATACTAGCCCTGGCTTGCTGGACCTTACTTTTGATTTCAGGCGTATGTGGGCATGCAGACTCGAGAGTGTCATATCCTCTGCCCCCTGTTGTCTGATTCCATTGATTTCCACTGCACATGCTGATTCCATTGCTCCTGCCTGGTTTTCTTGACCGATATTTCCAGCTCCAAAGCACTGCACGAGTGGACTTCTTCCCATGCACTTAGAGCACTCGTGCCAGAATCTACAATATTCCCTTGTGCAGACCCCTTTGTTAAAATCCCATCATGACCCCTGCACTCCTCCCTTGTTCCTTGGTCCACTCCACACCCCCCGCAGGTGGGGCAGGTTTGAAACGGCTGGTGCATCTCAAGTGATGGGTTTCAAGGACACCCAAGAGAAAATGAGATACCAAATTAGTAACATGAGGAATAGAATCTGTACTTGCTCTCCTACTGCATCCCCTCTGTTGGCCCAAATTTCAGATGAGATTCAGGAAGACCTAGAGGTGGCTCTTGATATTCCAAGGTTTTCCATCCTGGCTGATGGAGTCAAAGGGGCAGCAGTTGAAGGTGGAGGCTGACGAAGTACAAGCGGATAGTGAGGACACAGCAATCGGCACCATGGTTAGTGACTGCATGACAGTCACTAGGGTGAAATTTGACACTGCTGAACCCCATTGACCACTTCCAACACGGTCCAGATCAATACCTCACTTTTTCAATTTACATCCTCCAACCAGACTGATGGGTAGACGGACTGTTAGCTATGATAGTCATTGACTAACTGCTGAATGAAGAACAGAACGTTTACTCAGTCCCAGTAGGCAGACACCATCCCTAGCATTGATAACCGAGATTACTCGAGTATCAACACAGACTCCCTCTGGCCCCTAAGACATTGATCGTACCCTGCTGATTTAGTGGTAGGGCACAGTACATGTCCCCTGTACCTGGTCTGACCTCTTGAATATCACAAGACAGTTTTCTAATATTAACAAAAATCCTCAAAAGTTTACAGAAGAACTGCAAATGGATTACAAATTGTTTTGCCTTATTATGGCAGGAGAAGTCAGAGAGGGTGTCACTAAGACCTACTGGCCCCAACAGACCTGCGGGGACCAATGCAAAACCTTTGTACATCTGGGGTCTAATACCCATCCACCCAACCACCACAAGATAGAATGAATCACTAATGCTGATACACAACTTTTACGTTCAGTTTTTGGGCCGGTTTGAAAGTTACAACCATAGATGGAATTAATCTGCATTTTTTTTAAATAACTATTGCTCTCCTAGTTATTCATGATCTGTAAAAGAAAATAGTTCTAGTAAATTATAATTATTTCCCGTACAGTGACTCTAGAGCTATATTATATACGAAATGACCAGATTAGGAAGCAACAGTTGCATAAATCTGCTCCACCGAAAGGTCAGAAGAAAAGACCCTTTCTAAATCTCTCATTCTGCACAGATCTCACAGTAGCTGACACGTACGTACATACACATCACACCAATGAGCACAGGTCTTCCTGTCTGGTTCCCTGTGGTCTTCATACCACTAATCCCAGTGACTGCCAAAACTTTATCATATCAATTAATTCAAATCATATCACTTTTATTAAGATCAGAAGACGTGTGTCATACATGTGCCGTGGTTTTTCAAATTCTTGAGGATTCCCGGTTTGCATGGAATACAGCGAGGGTGACCAACTCCCGCCAGGCCACCGTGAACTCTGTTTTAAGGTCTAGACTTCCATGTATTAAAATAGGTAATGTATTCTGTTTTTTTTTGTTATGATTTGCTTCTTTTAAACTAATTAATAAACTGGGAAAACGATGATTTGTAGATGAAAAGTTCCAGACTCTGGACACTGACAATGATGACCTCGAGGGAAGGGGTCACCCTAAATAAACCTGCATTGTATGTTCACAGACACAAAAAAGCGGTGTGAAAAAGATAGTGTTTTCTGTTTAAAGAGAAAAGGAAATATTTCCTTCCAGTTTGTTTTATCAGTTTAAGTCAAAATCCGCAAACACAATTTGTATAGATCACAGCCGGCCTTGTGGAGTGCTTCAACAGACCAACAATTGCATCAAAATATAAGTTAGAGGACTAGCTTGACCGAAAGATGATGTCCTATCAATAGCAGATAGTATGCCATTTGTGAGCTAAACAAGTGCTAATTAACATTTAGCTCTTAACAACATTTTACAGATTTATATAAAAAGTTTAAATACTTTCAAGAAGTTAGTTGAGATGGGTTAGTAAAAATGCGTCTTTATGGTCTTTCTGAAGGTGATGAGATCAGGTGAAAGAACAATAATTGTGGGAAGGTTATTCCTCATTACGAGGGCTAAGCAAAAGGCTAGCTTCAGACTTTTTTTGTTTATATCCGGAATCCAACCGTGGCTCTGTATTTACCGCACATCCCCTTGAGCCCCCTGCGGTCATAAGTTTGTTTGGAATCTATTGAGGTTGGCCTAAGTGAATACCTTTGAAAACGAAACAATCTTCAAGTGTGATTCCGCATTCAAAGTCCATTTTTGGTGAAAGAGCGCTGCCTCACATCGTTTGCTGCATTAATTCATCGATTCCTAGTTGAGATGTTTGCCCAGCTGAGAAAAGTGTTTCATCTTTGGATTCCTCGAACAGGCTGCCTTCAAGGGTGGCTGCCTGCCCCAAAATGTCTGTGACATTGTCCTGATGACGACACTGCATGAGTAACTCTTTGGAGTGTTGATGTAGCTCCCTCTTTGGACTGCAGCATTGTCTCCCATTGGGAGGGAGGGGGCAAGCCAAACCAAGACCAAATTTGTGTGTGTAAAAGGCCGCTTTATTGAAATAGGTGCATATCACAATTTATAACACTGGCAACCGCCTTACAAAACTGAAACCTCACCATACATCCGATAACTGACAGCCTGGTCCCCCCACCCCTGCGATCTCTGCAGTTCTCCACCCCGCCGTTAACATAACAACAATCTTACACAGTATTGCATATAAAATTCATACCCTCCAATGAAACCCAAATCTCCTACCTGCCTTTCTGCAACTGTAACTAACCAACTTATACCCTAAAACTTAGCCTACCTGCCTGCCCTTTCCCTACCCACAAACTTCCAACACGTAACCAAATACTTCTGCCAACCCTGGACAACTTTTAAAAACCCTGCCACCCAGGATAAAGAGGGAGAGGAGCCGCTATGCTTGTTCCCCCCTCTTTTTTCTGCCCCCCTGCCTCCTAGCAACAATTGCTTCAGTGTTTCTGAACATTCAAAGACTTGGCTAAAACCTCCCTGATTTCTAAAAGATACAGGTCCACGGCCAAACATGAAAGGTGCTCGCCACCCCCCCCCCCCCTAAAAACCTCAGCTGTGTCAAAACCTATCTCTCTATGGGCAATCCTGCCAACCTCCAGCTCCCTGCAAAAATGCACCATTTCTGTGTTTAACTTCCTCCTGGCTTTATCTACAGGTCCCGGATTCACTGCACCTCGCCACACCCTGTAGTGAACGAACTGTATCCAAATGACCAAGCACCCAAACCACAGTTCCTTGATAAGTGCCAAATCCTTCTTCATGTTCCTCATTAAGACTATCCCTTTTTCCTTACCCAAATCAATTTTGCCTTAATGAAGGACCAAGATATCCAGACACCTCCCTGCCCTCAACAAGCCATTCAAGCATTGAATAAGATCCTTCCAAAGCATGTCCCCTCCAAAACACAATGAAATGTTTTTTGTTAAACCCAAATTTTCTCCAAAATAACTTTGTCGAGCTTGGATCTGGGCCCACTTCATGCAAGAATACTGCACAATCCAAATGGTCTTCTCTCTGGAGAGGGGTCCGGCTACAGAACCTGTAACGAGAAAAACGGTATGAACTTAAGCAATTGCACCAACCGCGTTAGCTGCCCTCTTCGCAGTGCGCAAATATCGCTTATAACAGATGACCACCTCCTGAGCTGCATAATGTCCCCCATCCCCACCCCTTGTTATTGGCTTCTGAAGTCGTACCAATCCTGAAAGAATGAGCCCAAAAATCAGCCCCATCAATTCCTAGGTGTCTCAATGCTTTCTGCAACCCTGACAACAGTTGGAACCCCGTCACCCTGTTCCCCTTTTCATGTACAAAAACTAGCCTCACAGACGACTTGGAGACCTCCCTTCATTTCGCCTCCCACCTGCAGGGGCAGGTGGTCCTAGGAGAAAAAGCCTGCAGTGACACCCACTTTCCCAAACCCCTCTGATCCGTTTTTGACCAACACAGCCATATGCAAATCCTGTCCCTCCTCAGAACCACATCTTTCCAGCGAATCCCCCCACTCTCTTGTCCCCTAGCGATTCCGATACCCGGAAAGCCCAGAAAAACAGCGACACCATCACTGTGGAAAATACATGCCTCAAATTCATTTGTGCACACCTGCGGCAATACCTGTAAAATTCTACCCAACAGATGCCAGAACACAGGTTTCCTAACCCGCTGGGACTGACCCCATGCTCTGGCCCAACCTTCCAGCATCCACGTGCCTAGCTATCCCGCGGGTGGAGCATAACCCCATAACAGCTTACCCACAGAAGCTATACCTGCCAGCTTCCCTGTGATCGTAACTCAAGATAAGCCTCTGTTGATCATATCTAATATGAACTGTACGACATCTTCTCTCCTTTGCTCTATAGGGAATGCCGCTGTGCTCCAGAGAGCAAAAACTCCTCCCACGCTAAACTGTACGCAACCCTCGTAGATGTAGCCAGTGATCCTACCACCAGCTGTAGCGTCCTGTGCTGCCTACGTACCACAACTGCTGAGAAATAGGCGTCTGAGTCCTGTCTGCGTCCTAGGCTAGCCCATGGCATATAATAATAATAATCTTTATTTGGATATAAAACAATATCCTTAATAGAAGCACCGACAGCAATATACATTGTAAAAGCAAAACCGACATCAATAATCAACTTTAAATGGATACAGAGCTCTCACATTGCAATGTTCACCTCCCTGTTGAACAGTCCGGGTTGCGTTAAAAATAACTTTAAAAAGTATGGAGGTTGTTATACAGTGATTTACAGTATTAATCTTATAGGCCAACCCACCATTAATAAATAGTTATAAATGTTAAAAAGAGATCAGATAAAAATAGCAACAGCAGATCAATAGCAGCAAATCGTAATTGTGCAGTAATGGATGAAGAACTTTTTTTTTATCAAGTTACAAATAATACGATTAGATTTAGGCTGTTCCCAACACGGGGGGGAGCATGCAGAAAGTTGCGATATGCAAGGCGTATAAACAATGTAAGGCCGATATTTAAAGCTGTATTTTCTGGGCATAAGGCCGCAATGATTGCCTGTGTGCAGGACCGGATTCCCAACCTATTCCACTCCACTTTCAGTTTGCGTCTGCACTGTGCCATGAGTGCTGGGCAAAGACAAACCGCATGCTCCAGGGTTTCAGCCGTCCTGCCGCACCCTCTGCACCATATTTCATCTGTCGTGCGACGCCAGCCTGGCAGATCTTTTAAAAATTGCCAGTCACCAAGTCTGATGGCCATAAAACTAAGTTTTAGGTACGAGGAGTAGGTGCAGGACAAATAGGTTGCGGGAGCTAATCGCCAGTACGAATTCATAATGGCCCATGCGTGTCTACGTTTGGCAAGATGGCTTTTCTCCATAATAACACTTTTCTCAATGAGGGATTTAAATACTGTCATACTGGGGTTGATATCCCATAGGTCGCCTGCGGAGAGTTCTTGAATGGACTCCTGAAAAGGCGACCATACGTGCCCCCTGGGTTTTTCTCGAAGATACCTTGCCAGACTAGTGACTCCAGTGAGCCTATGTCTGCCTGTCTGAGTTTATGGCAGAGATTTAGGAATGTGCCGATGCTGTAGACTTCATAGTTTAATAGGCCAAGTACTAGCCTAATCTGTGCAGCAGAGGCATTTTTGGGCAAATGAAGGACTTTTTTATAAATTTTAGTCACGTGTTGGTTTAAATTTGTGTTTAGTTTACCCCTGAAGATCTCATTACCATATGACAGTGTTGGACCAATCTTTGCTCTCATGACCTCTAGTAGAGGGATTAGACTTGGGCCAGACAGTTTTTTTAGAGCTTGGTGAGGGTCACCTGTAAGGTCACAGCTTTAGCAGATATCTCCTTACGTTGTTTCGCTAAGTTGCCCCTTGAGTCAAGATTGACCCCTCGGTATTTATATACACTACCTACTGCAATGGTCATGTTGTTGTACGACCATTCTCCCCTACTTTTCTTTTTATTCCAAAGGTAACCACTTGGGTTTTCTTTAGGTTAACCTCTAACTGGTTTGCAGCGGTGTAATTGTGTAGTTTTACCAGGAGCCTTTGTAAGCCGCCGCGTGTTAGACTGAAAAGCACTAGGTCATCCGCGTAAAGCATGTTACTTATAGGAACACCACCCATCTTTGGAGGGTGACTATTAGTTTCATCTAAAGTTGTCGTCAGGTCAGCAATAAACAAATTAAAAAGAAGTGGGGCCAGCACACAGCCCTGTTTGACACCCCTAGTAGTCATGATTTTCCGAGAGAGATGTGTGCCGGACCCCAACTTCACCTGAACCCATGTACCTGAATGTAACTGAATGATTGCCTCCAGAAGTTTTCGAGGGATTCCCCATCTCCTTAACTTTTCCCATAAAGCTGCCCTGGGAACCCTATCAAAAGCGGCTTTAAAGTCAATGAAGCAGCAAAATACAGCCCTAGATGTTAAACAAACTTTATCAACAATGATGGCTAATGTCAATAGGTTAGTCATGGTCCCGGATTTGGCAGTGAAGCCTATTTGGTTCATTGGTATCAAATTGTTCTCATCTGCCCATGCTCTCAGCTCACTCAGGAGAATGCTTGCATAATGTTTAGCCTCAATGTCCAAGAGAGCTATCAGTCTGTAGTTGTTTGGTGATGAATGGAGACCTGATTTATAGATTGGATGGATTATTGCTCCTCGCCAAGAGTCTGGTATTATTGAGGTTCTAAGGGAGTAATTAAAAAAGGTTGGTTAGGTGACCCGACCAGAGGGGTATATCGGATTTGAATAAGTTTGAAGGTAGTCCATTAGGGCCCGGGGCTCCGTCCGCTCTTGATTTCAACAGAACTTTAGTGACCCTTCCTTGAGTTGTCTGAAGATCGTCGGTGCTGAAATCCAAGCTACCAATAGACCTACTCCCACTCTTGCTTGGACTTGTCGGCGCCAACCTGGGCGAACATGCATCAATTGGCACTATTCCTTCTGGGGATTTAAAGTGATCCACCAAAAAAGCAAACCAGCTAGCTTCTTGGATGTTTGCTGACCCTGAGCTTAACTTACCGGAGTTTTGCCGGTTGATTAAGGCCCAGAATTTCCTTGCATTATGATTTTTGCTCTCCCATAATAGTTTGCACCAGAATTCGTCTTGTTGAAATTGCTTTTCTTTTTGTACTGCCTGCCTAAATGATTTTCGAGCGAGTTTATATGTCCTAAGGAGCTCGTTATCTCCTGGGGATTTCATCAGGGACCGCAAGGCACTGTTTCTGAGTGTCTTCAATGCCCTTGTCTCTCGTGAAATTACACCCTGGTGGGTAACAGAGTCTGTCTGAGCTAGCCCATGGAATCTCCCCCATTGTGAACGAGACAAAGCATCCGCTATGTGATTGTCCATTCCTGGCACGTGCAATGCTTTGAAAACTATATTGTGGCACAAACAGCCCAATACAAACACTCGCAACAGCTTCAAAACCTGCTCATCCCTGGCTGATTGACGGTTCACGATCTCCACCACTGCCAGGTTATCAATTCTAAAAGTCACTTTCCTGTGTGCCAGCTGTTCCCCCCCCACAATGTCATCGCTACTACCAGAGGAAAGAATTCCAAAAACGCAATACTCCTACCGCCCATTCTGCTGACCATTGTTCAGCGCACCATTTCCCTTGCCAAAAAATGCAAAAACCTTTACTGCCTGCTGCATCTGAAAAGATTGGAATGTCCCAGTCTAGATCCTCTTCCCTTGCCAATTGAAAGCCATTAAAATCTTGCAAAAACACTCCACATTCTTAAGTCCTCCCTCACACCCGCTGAAAGTCTCACATAGTGGTGCGGTGGTCTCTGTTCTGTAAGCGCCCTACCTATCCTTCTACAAAAAGTCCTCCCTACTCTCACGACTCTGCAGGCAAAATGAAGGTGCCCTAACAGTACCTGTATCTTTTTGACTGTGAACTTGTCACAAGCTAGTATTGCTCTAAGCCGCTCCAACATCCCTACGTTTTTCTCTTCTGGTAAACGTGTCTGCATTGTCCTGGAATCGATTTCTATACCCAAAAAGGAAAGAGCTGTGCTAGGCCCCATTGTCTTCTCAGGTGCCAAAGGTACCCCTTACTCCCTGATCCGCTCTTTAACCTTTTCGGTGCTCATAACGAGCTGAGCTCGTCATGAGCCACGGCGCTCCGGTGCTCATGACGAGCTCAGCTCGTCATGGCCCGTGGAACGCTCAGGTGCGGGGAGAATTCCCCTGCTGTGCTGAGCGTTCCACGGGAGCCAATGCACCTGTGACTAGCTGAGCTCTTCAGGAGCGCCGTAGCTCATGATGAGCTCAGCTCGTCATGAGCATGCGGGCGCTGTGAGTGTCCCCCTCCCCCCAGCACAGCGGGGGAATAATAACCCCCGCAGCGAAGGGGCTAAAGTTTTCCAGATCCGCCTGGCACTCCATGGAGCCTGAGGCGCCCACAAAAAAGAAATCGTCCAGATAATACGTCACCAGTTGGTGACCCGTACACTTGGTAAACAACCACTGTAGAAATGTGCTAAAGCACTCAAATAATGTGCAAGACATAGAACAGCCCATCGGTAATGCTTTGTTCACGTACCATCTTCCATTGAAATGGATACCCAGAAGATCCCAGTCATCTGGATGGACTGGAAGCAAACGGAAAGCTGATTTTATGTTGCATTTTGCCATTTCCGCTGTTTCGCCCGCCATCACAACTAGTGACATGGCCACGTCAACTGACGAATATGAAACAGTAGCCTCTTTCGCATCAATAAAATCATTCACTCAGCTCCCTTCTGGCCATGACAAATGTTGGCTAAGGTGAAACTGTCCATGTTCTTTCTTCAGAACCACCCCAATCGGGTAAATGATTACATTTTCCAAAGGCCAATCCATGAAGGGGCCCGCCATCCTTCTTTTGCGCACTTTTTTGTCGAATTTTTCCTGAACTATGTTAGGATGTTCCTTTGCAGATTGCAAATTCTCCACCCATATTCTGCATCGCGGTCCCCTATACCCTAATCTAAATCCCTATTAGAAACCCTCCCTCAGCACCTCTGCAGCCTTCTGGTTGACATAACCCTGTAAGGCCGCCTCCACCTTGCCCCCTTTAACCAGTATAAGAGCCCTGTGGCCAACTCCCTTTGCCCCCGCATTCCTGCGGAATGCTGTGCCTGTTGTCCCCCTGTGTTCACTCCCCTTGCTGCCACTGCTGCCACCCTGTTGGTGTCCTGGGCCCCCACCCAACAATTGACCAACACACGTCTACCCCCGCATTTTGAACACTCGAGTTTGAATTTACAGAATTCCTGAGTGCAGAATCCCTTGTTAAAGTCCCAGCAGGATGCTTCCAAACCTGTCTGTCCTCTACTTGTTCCTCCCACTCCTCACCAGGGGGGGCTTTACCTGAAAGGGCTGGTAGACTAACTGGAGACAACTGGCCGTGAAAATGGATTTCCCCGCCCTAGCTGCTCCCAGCGTGTGTTGCCACAAGTCTGTGTCTAACTCCCCCAACTTTGCTTCAGGATCCCAGGCCATACGAGCCCTAAACTCCTCTTCGTACTGTGCCCATGCGTATCCCCCTGGATCACATCCATATATTTAAACAGGGCCACACAGCGTTCTGGGTACTTCTTGCAGTAAACACTTGCGTAAATAAAGAATGCCACTGTCCAGTTTTCTATTGTGAGGGGCACCCGTGGCCTCTTGGCCAGCTCATATTCCTCCTCTTTTGAACCCTCTTTTGTGCACACCTCCCTGTGTAATAGTTTGAGCATTTCAACATATTCGCCTTTCCGAATGCGCTCTTTTGTTGTCACCATCAAATGCACGCCCAGCGACTTGGTCACTCCCATGTACGACAATCTTTTAATTTTTAATTCCTTGCTCTCAACTTTCTCTTTGGTCTCTGGAACGGTCTCCTCCCCTTTATCCGACTTACCCAGATTTGTACTATCTTCCTTTTTTGGATTAGATGACTTGCCATTATCCTTAGTACCCACAACTATATCCTATACATATTTGCCCTTCCTCAGTGTACCCGCCTCCCCTTCCCTATCTCCCCCAGCCCCTACCAAGATCATTTTAGGCCTTCCCCAAATTCCTTGTGCTTTACCTTGCTCTAAAAAGGGGTGCCCATGATGCTGAAGTCCGCCTTGCCATGTGGGTCATGTTCCGCGCCGCCTTGTTGGTCCCTTCCTCTGGCTCCAACGCCTGACGTTTAACCTGCAACATACTACTAGATACATGAATTTGCCCCCGTGTCCCCATCCTCTACATCACTCAGTTCACCCTCTTTTAAACCATCTTCATCATAGTCCAATTCATCCCGCCACTCGCTACCCTCCGTTTGGTGGCCCCCAACTGGCCCCTAATTCCCTCTTTTAGGAGGAGCTGACTTCACCCGCCGGTACTGCCTGGCACCCTTCGACCTCATGTTCCTGTGTCCTTGTTGTTCTGTAGACCGTGGAAATCCGTCAGGTGTTGGGGCCATCGAGACCGCTCGGGCCTACTTCTGCCAGCCGCGACTGGATTCCCCTCCGGCGTGAGGCTCCGCCCTCCCTTCTCCTCAGTGCCTCTGAGCCACTCCCAGCTCTGCCAAGTCTGAACCCTGCCATTGCTCCCTCACCTGAAATAAAAAAGATTGGTCTGGTGTGCTGGGCCTACATGACCCCTCCCCTACCCCTCTTCCTACTGACCCCCAATGTACTCTCAGCCCAGCTGCTTCCCACCTTAAACACATCTCCTGCTTCCTGATCGCTAAAACCCTCTTCCTCCCCTTCGCTTCATTCCAGGCCTGCCTAGACGGTTGCGTGAGAACCAACTGGCCCCTCCCCCAACCACACGGGACTGTCATCCCTCTCCCCTCTGCCTTCCTTCCAACCCCCTTGGCCCCCCCTTCCCGGGCCCACCCTCGCACCTCCAACCCGACAGACCCACCTTGCACCATACAGGCATCTATTTGCTCCCTCCTACTAAACCCTCCCACCTCCTCATTCCAGGAGGTGAAAATATCTGGGCCCTCCCAAGCCTGAATCCCCCTGCTGGCTCCAAAAGTCTCTGTACTTCCTCATCATCCCCCTCCAAAACTGATGCCCCTCCCTCCCCACCCAACCCTGCATCACTGCCCTCATCCATTGAAGATGCCCCCCTCCTCCAAAGGGCTGCTCTGCCCTTGTTGGCTCCAACTGGGGTCCAGCCCATCCTCAAATCCCACTGGGGACAGCCCCAACTTTATATGCCCCCCACTGCCACCCCACCTGCCAGCTGGTCCAGTAAGGAGCACCCCACTTCTGTTACACGAGGGCCTGACAGCCCAACTAACCGGTCCCCATGTGCCTCCATAATCCTCTGGCCGGTCCCTCCCTTCCCCTCCCTCCCTGCACCCTCTCTCGGCTATTTGCGATGCATCTGGGTTAATTAATGCCCTTCCCCTGAGCAGGCCAGACATCAGAGCGGCCCACAGCAGGCGGAGCACGTGTCCCACTCCTCCGGCGGGCACTGTTCCCCTGCGCCCTCACCGGAACCCCAGCGTGCGTGCGAGGCTCCAGCTCGGCCACCAGGGACAAGGCCTCAGTCCCTGTTGGGCGCAAGACTTCCGCTTGCCTGATGCTGACCAGCCGCTCTTCTGGTATACGAGCACCCCCTCCCACTCACCTCACTGGAGTGAGCCCACTTCAGGGACGTGCAGGCCGCACAGAAGGGGGCCGGGGGGGCGCCGTGGGGGGCGCACAACTCCTGCGGCCTCCAGTAAAAGCAGGTCGAGGTGCCGCACAGCTTCAAGAACATGGTAATCCTCCATCGCCTTAACTTCCTGACTGTACTATTCTCCACACGACAATCCTAATGTACCCTAGACTAGCCTCCTACCACTGCTATCCCCACACCTTAATGGCTTGAATCCCAAAAACTACACTGCCCTACTGCCAACCACCAGTTCACCAAACCTAAAATGGTTGCTGGGAATGGCGTTGTGTATGGAGTACTTTGTCCGTGTGGGCTCTTGTACATCTGTAAAACCAACCAGGAAATATGACCAAGAATTTCCCAACATAAATCTAGAATTACAAACAAAGTGGAAACAGCACCACTAGTGAACCACTGGACAAAATTAAAACATCAAATTGGTGACCTTAGATGGACAGTTATCTCGAAAGTAGAAAGGGGCCTAAGTGGAGGTGACCTTGATTTAAAATTATCCAAAAGGGAGTTAGCTTTCAATTCTTTATTGTAGTATTCAACAGTAGACAAAACGATCCAATGTTACAGCAGATTTTTCTTCTTTTAGCCTCTTTTTTAGCCAACACGTTTCGTCTCATAAATGAGACTTCTTCAGGGCTTATAAAACTGTCTTAATGAAATTAATACAAACAGGAAGGTCCCTTAGTTCAAGCACAATTTAGATGATCTGTCAATTCAGATTTGTATCCTGAAGAGACGGAAAAAGGCATGGTAGCCTAAGAAACTCGATCAGCAAACGTAATGCAGCAGTCCGTGGTGACAGTCCAATCTGACTTAAACTATGGTGTTTACGCTAAATTTAGCGCCTGCACGAAGCCTCCAGTTTATTACGTGCTTTCCATCGTCAATCTATCTTTGGGGACAACATCCCCCACAATGCTTGCGCTAAGGTTGGCGCATGCGTGCCGCTTTCAGTTCTGAGCACAACGGGGACTACATTACCCGTGACCGCTAACGCTAGTGTATGCATTGCATCACAAACGAAGATTGACTCTCGCCTCCGGACGCTTTCCCGTTACCGGTAAGTGCCCCTTGCAGGAACGAAACCCTGACATGTCCTAAACTTAGATTCACGCTTAGAACGGGCAACTGTAACTTCCACCAATCTTGCCCTTTGTCCCCGGTTTAGGGTAAAGCTCACGGCTAACTTGGATGACGCCCGTTTAATCCACATACTGCAGACTTCGGCAACTCCTCTGTGACTGGATTAATTCCGGTAAGAGAATGCCGCTTTCTTCTTTACCATTAGTGTTGATACACACCGCAAGGCTTCGTACTTATATCATCCACGCTTGGTTTTTTAGGTCCCAGGACAAGACCAACCTTTTCATCACTGAAATTGACAACAATTATACCAATCTCTGATTTGTCGTTCTTTTAGGTAAGACATCTGCTTTGTCATGTCCCTGCCCATAACCTACCACCCACATACTGAAAATGTTTTCCTTCCTTCTCTCTCTGTTCCTTCTTCACCTTTTCAGGTGAATTTCTCCACTCATTGAACTTAACCATCTTTGGCTGAAGGACTATTTGGTAAGCTGATTGGGTACCTTGGTGTTGAAGTACTCTGTTAGATTCTTGACTTTTTGACACTTGAAACTAGACACATGTTTCTCCTTTTTCCCACAGAGCTTACTGGCCCTGATGAGAATCCTGCCAACAGGATTCGAAACACGTAGGCCTTTATGGTCTGCTGTTTAGGTCTTGGTGTTAAATGAAATTAGTGCATCTTGACTTTTTTTGTACACTCCAACTTTAATGATTGAAATTTGAACTGTATTACCAAAAAAATTGTATCGAAGTGTATTGTTGTGAATTACATGAAAAGCTACTTGTCACACAGCAGACTCAGTACTCACCCCACTGGTTTACATTACTTTCCCTAGTGGGTGTTGAGTATATTGTTTGATTGCTTGAATGTGAGAGGTATGACTGTGAGATGTTTGAAAATTATGAATGATGGTTTGTATGAGGTTTTTTATCCCACTCTAGTGTCCTTCTTTTGATTGTTTCTTTATACATTGTGTTGTCTTTTGAACCCCATGATTAATTTAAAAGTGTGTTCATACAAAACTTTTCTTTACATCTGGAATTCATTTTGTTGGAATTAAGTATCAGTATTGGCATTTCCTTTTTAGGTTTCGCTGGGGAACGGAGCGTAAACTCCGCCTCCAGAGAAATCTCTAGTCTTCAGTATGTGGCTCTGGAACCTGCCCTCTGTTTCATTGGCTAGCTCCATAAATGGAGGCTAGCCATTGGAACAGAGAGGCGTCCGTCATGGCCGGACCAGATTCGGGGGCGTTCCCGAGAATTTTTGGCTTTTGGCTACGTCATGCTATGTCAGCCAAAAGCCGGGAACGCCCCCGAATCTGGTCCGGCCGGGCCGTGCTTGCTGCTGTCCTGCCTTCCTCCGTGTCCCTCCTCCCGCCGTCCCCCCTCCCCCCTCCTCGCTGTCCTGTGCACGTTTCCCGCCGGCCGTCCGTGTCCCCTTCCCCTCCCACAGAAGCAAAACAACCCTTGTGTCCCATTGTCTTTGCAGCATAATTTTTAAAAATACATGTATAAATCCTCCCGCTGTCCGTGCGCTGTTCCCGCCCCCCTCCCGCTGTAAACGCGCCCCCCGAATCTGAAAAAATTCAGGAGTTGCCGGCCGCCATTTTTTTTGGGTCCCACGACGGAAGATTAGTCACCCGGCTCACGGCAGACAATGGAGTTGCTCGGCCTGCCCTGCTCCCTCCACCCTCTCCTCACACTGGCTCTCCTAACCCGGGCTGCTGCAGGCACAGTCACCCGGCTCACGGCAGACAATGGAGTTGCTCGGCCTGCCCTGTAAGCCCCGCCGCGACCCGAGCCGCCCTGCCAGCGAGGCTCGCATCGCCCTTGCCCAGCTGCAGCCCCCCCCCCTCCCCCCCCCATGAGCCCCGCAGCGTGTGAGTACAGCTGCGGTACGAGCCGCGCTTCCCGCCCCCCTCCCGCCGTTCGTGTCCTCTCCCGCCCCCCTCCCGCCGTTCGTGTCCTCTCCCGCCCCCCTCGTCCTCTCCCGCCCCCCTCGTCCTCTCCCGCCCCCCTCCCGCCGTCCGTGTCCTCTCCCGCCCCCCCCCTGTCCTCGTAGGTGCTTGTTTCATTCGAGCCACTCTGCCCCCTCCCTGGCTCTTCTACGGCCTTTTGTTCCCCTGGTCGAATTGTAAGCATTCTCCCCTCCTCCGTGGATGGATGTTTACTACTGTCTTCTAAATGCAGAAAAGCCCATCAACGCCTCATCGAACATTGAGGTATGGGGGGAGGGAGGATTAGGACTCCTGGGGTTAGAGGAGAGTGAGAGAGAAGCACTTCTTTCACACTTCTGATTAAGTAAAAGCAATGAAAATAGGTCACGGAGGGGTGGACGTGATCTCTTTACACTCCTTTACCTTTCCGTGCACAGAGTGTGGACATTTTGCAATGCCTAGTAATTCAGTGGGCCCATAGCTACGCCCAGGAGCTACAGGCCTTAAACTGCCACCCACCAGAAAATAGTAGTTAGTCTTCTTTTTCTGGGTATTTTTCATTCACATACATGGTTGTTTAGTGAGACATTCTCCAATTTGTTTGCCTCTTGGCGCTTTGAGGTTTAGTGGCAGATTGATGTCTTTGAGATTTTTCGCACGAGGCTTTTCCAAACGGAGTACCATTTCACCATTGCTCTCCAAGTAATTGGAGGCCATGAGCATCTGCACATTTGTACTCTCCCTGTTGTAAATTAACTGCAGCGCAACGCAGCATTAAAGGGCTATCGCAGAAGCACGTTGAAACAATGTAGAACTTATCAACAGTTACTTTGTTATTAACAACATCTCTGCCAATCACTAGTGAGCAGAAGATTGATGTTAATGTCTGCGACATTTAGTAACACTGGGAAAATGTAACTATTTACTCCTTTTAAAAACCGAGCCCGTATGGACACTTTTTTTTTCTAAAGAACAAAACAGAGGTGTGGCAATTATTGTGGGGAAACACAAAATATAAGTGCTTTTCGTGCCTGTAAATTCCTCTTTTAATGTCGTTCTGTTCTTGCACCGGGTAAGTGGAACTTCCACATTCACTTATTTAGCAAATCTACCCTTCCTTTTAGACTTCCGTGCCGCAGATATGCGGGATTTAGATTTTAAATGAAAAAAACATGTAGGGGAGCCACATTTATTAGGGCGTTATGGGTGGAGGTGGGGTTAACCTTCACATAGAGCAGCTATATCGCACCCAAACAATTCAAAAGTGTCTGTAAAATATAAAAAAAAAGTTCCGGCATTTACTAGCCTGCATGCTGCAATTCATTTTGGACGCCAAGAGGTTATTTTAAATTTAAATTAACATCATATCTCTGTTCATTGGCTCTGCCTCGGGCATTAATCTTCAACTTCCTATTACAAAGTGCAATAAATAAGGACATTACAGCTGTCAAAACCTGTCCCTGCGTTGAATTATTGGGGCACACAAAAAGTGCAGAAATATGTCCTCTCTTCACAGTAAAAAGTCCAACGTATGGGCTGCCTGACAAAATGTCAGGATCCATTTCACTCTCAGCATTGTGCCGGCTCATAAACCACTTGACCCTTCGAGTGTGGGGTTTATAGCGGAGTCCACGGAGGGAGCTACGCTATGTCACTACAAACCATACCTTACCCTTTTTTTTGGATACATGGGAAGGTGTAACATGAATGATTGATTAAAAAGGGTCACATGAATGAAACCTTTCATGGGGCATCAGCATGCCATTAGGTGACCTTGATCAGTTAAGACATATAGATGGTACATAGGAAGAACCAATAAGGGATAGCTGGCTGTATGTCAATAGATCGACAGCCTCCGCTGTTGCTAGAGAGTAAAAATAGGTCTTCACTAAGTGCATGGGGAGGTCTCCAGCAGACAGATGTCTACTTTGCATGGCACATTCAAAATCGTTGCACTGTTTATTGGGGTTGGGCACTCAGTCTGCTTCCTGGGGATTGAGGGAAGACAGATGAGTGTGAAATTCGAGAAGAGGTTCTTGTATGGAAAAAACATGGTGACATGGCATGATTAATATGTCCACAATAAGTTCTGGTGAGCCAGGGGAATGCCCTTGGTGGAAGAGTGAAGGGTGTTTGGAAAATATCTCGTGAAAGGAATTTAGGAACTGGCTTTATGAAAGGGATTTATGAACTTTTTAATATGTTCAAAGTTTTGTCTAGTTCCCCCTTTCAATATTTGTTTTTGTTGAAACATAATAAAAAGACAGCAAAAATATAGGTAAGGTTTATATATTGCATGTGCTCTAGAGTATGGGATTGCAATGTGGTCTAGAAGGGACAGCCACATGTCACTTTTCATGATTATCATGTAAGATATATTAATCTTCAATGAACCTCAAAGGTTATCCTGACCATCTGGCATAAATAAGCCCCCATGCCCCCAAAATATTGTTAGACACCCTTGCCCCAGAACATCAAAAGGGAAACGCTCAGATGAGTTGCACTGCCTCAAACCCGAGATTGCACAAAATCTGTGCTTTGAGAAATGATGGGTCATCTAACTAACTAAATGATGGATTGTCTTCTTTATCCCAATTGGACCTTGACTCTCTGCCTAATACCCTCTTCTGGCTCAAAATAACCCTTTCTTTTTTAGTGAGTTGAAGTAATTGAGAAGAAGGAGCATGCAGAATGTTATGTTATTTGTGCAAGTCACAGAAGTAACACAAATATAGTACTACTAGCAGCCCGCCCCAGCATTGCCTGGGGGTAATGAGGCTTTAGGGCCAACCACCCGCCTTGGCCCCCGCCCGCCCGACTCCCTAACGCTCCTACATTGCCCCAAGTGGAGTGTGTTATCTTTCAGCCTCGTCGTCCTTCACCCACCAGCAGAGCGGCTCAGACCATGTCCCTATGTGAAATACCTGACAACCAGGATGTGACAGTTCATGAACGCAGAGACTGATGCTGCCTGGTTTTGTTCCATCGTTCCTGTTTGCACACAAGTGAAGTGTGCCAATTACTTTCTCATATCTGTGTGTACAACTCCCTCCCCGCTTGCACACTTGTGATGTATTCCAGTTACTGTCACCTACATTTGAAATGTGCGAGGTTCCGCCTGTGTGCCCTGCTGTTCATCTGTGCTGCGAATGTTTTGTCTGGCCGTTTTACTGCCTTGCGTCACACATTTCAGAAAAGCAGTACCATCAACTGAGTCAGTGAATTATGATTTGGAACATTGCTACCGGCATGATTGGATACTTACTGCCACCTACTGGAGGAAGGTTAAACTTTGATTTCGCCTCCACCTTCGTTACTAATGATTTCTCACATGGCATCCAAAGCAGGAGGATACCACAAGGGGGGGGGGGTGACGAAGAACTTACCTTTCATTCTTCCTGCGAGACTGTCTGCATCACGCGCTGCCTGAGCTCCAGCTTGCTCCGGAGTCCTACTGTGTTGTAGGCAGCCTCGCTCCTCCTGTATTCTCCAGCGCGGCTCTTCCTGTTGCTTCCACGCCGCTCCTCCCCGCGCTCCCGATGTCATGACGCAGATGTCGCGACCGGCGCTAGTTGCAAGGGACTACTTTTATTTATTTAAACATTTTTAAAACAATGTATATTTTTTATTTTTAAATAGCCTATGTCCTTCTGCTTGCCCTGCGGTTATCAATTATGTCTTTGTTGTTCGGATTGGTGGTGTACTTTTCGAGTTTACCTTGCCAAAAGGTGCAAGTTCTCTCTTTTTATAATAGTAGTATGGATATAGATATTCGTTGAAGTGGCGATTTTGCAGTGAACGTCCAAAAAAGACAATTATACGATCCAAAGGCCCCCAGTATCCTGTCTCCATGCTCATATTTAGGCTTATGATTGATGTGGTTATTCATGTTGTCCACCACACACATAACCACCCATAGGTGCCATTAAGCCTATTTAATGAAGTCTTGAAGATGATCAGCTAAATGGGAGATTATTAGGGTTACTGAATTTCTATTAAGGTAGGCAGATTGTGTTATTTCAAAAGGTTTTCCAAAGTATTGGGACATACTGAAATTCTTTGTTTTCTCTTCCTTTGCATTGAAACTTTGGGCAATTGAATCAGGATCTGTATGATGATCACAGAAATCGACTTTGCGTGTAGGGAACAACTTACTGGATCAGTTACTTTCAGGCCATGGATAAAGGTAAAGCAGAATCATGTTTTCTTTTCAGAAATATGGGTTCTCACAAATGCATTTTGGGTGCCCTAAATAGCACTGTGTGGATGTACAAAGCATCAAGGAAGAATTGTTCAAGTTGATGTTTCGGAATACCACTAAAATAGTGTATTTTATTTTTGTTTTAGTTTGGTCCACAGAGAGGCATAATTCATAAGTGCGTTTTCATTTTTGATTTAATTGTTGTTCACATTGTACAGAATTCGAGTGAATGTAAATCATATTTGACCTTTTGGTGGTCTTCTTATCCTGTTTCTTATTTCAAATATGTCTGGTTAACAATAGTCCTAGTGTGTAAATAAGTATTACTAGCAGGACATATGGAGACTTCCCATGCTTTAGTCATTTTTAGGTTTCGCCTGGCGTTTACTGCGCAAGCAGTATCGCGCAGGCGAAAACTTTTGTAAACAAGTATGGAGCTTTCTCCCGCCTCTGTCTTCCATTGGCTAGCTCCATAAATGGAGGCTAGCCATTGGAAGACAGATCTGCCCGTCATTGCCGGAGCTCCTGGGTGTGTGTGTGTGTGACTGTTCCAGGGTGTGTGTGTGTGTGTATGTGACTGCTCCAGAGTGTGTGTGTGTGTATGTGACTGCTCCAGTGTGTGTGTGACTGCTCCAGTGTGTGTGTGTGTGTGACTACTCCAGTGGGTGTGTGTATGTGACTGCTCTGGTTGTGTGTCTGTGTGGGGCTCTGGGTGTGTGTGTGTGGCTCTGGGTGTGGCTGGCACTGGGTGTGTGTGGCTGGCTCTGGGTGTGTGGGGCTGGCTATGGGTGTGTGTGTGTGGCTCTGGGTGTGTGTGTGTGTGTGTGTGTGTGTGGTAGTAATTGCTGTCTGCTGAGCTCGTCCGTAGGGTACAATAGTTCTCACATTTGCAAGATATTAAGCTATTGGCAATGTAAATGACAATGCCATGTATTTATCTGTTTTCAAAACCAACACATAAGTACACATTTTGTCATTTACAATGCCAATAGCTCTAACTTCTCCAAAGGCGAAACCGTTGCATTGTAAATGCTTGTTTAGGTTTTGACTGGCGAAAACGATGCGAAAGCATCGTTTCGCTAGGCGAAAACCTATTGACTATAGTATGTGGGGACTAGAACGTCCTCAGTCTCCCATTGGCTAGCTCCATAAATGGAGGCTAGCCATTGGGAGACGGGTCTGCCCATCAATCCCGGACCAGATTCGGGGGCGTTCCCGAGAATTTTTGGCTTTTGGCTACGTCAGCCGAAAGCCTGTTTTCGGGACCGCCCCCGAATCTGGGCCAGCATAGACGGCACCCGTGGTCTCCTTCAGTACTGTTTCTTTTCTAACACATCCTTGTTAGGGAGAGGGGGGTGGGGGGGGGGGATGTTGGGAGGAGGTTGTCCTGGTTTCCCTGCGTTGTTGAGCACATTTGGTATCTTGCTTGGAGGCCGCGTTTGTCAGGACCTTCAGTGCAGCTGCCTCGAAAACAACTCCATTTCCATACAGGGACAGGAACAAAACACGACAGAGGGCATAACTGTCCAAAAGAATCAAAATAAAGCGGCAGACCTCTCTATTTTTAAAGCTCGAACTGTCGGGGGCGGGGGATGACAACGAGGAGATTCTATGCAGAGAATCAGTAGAGGTGCTGCGCTGCTGCCTTTTCCTCCGCCATCACTTTCTCGTACGTGGTTTTACAAATAAAGGTGGAGTAGAAAGTTTGGCTTAGTTAAGGTAGACACTGCAGTACTGCACTCAGCGCGTGTTTCTTCTCCGAAGGTAGATATCAGGAACATTCCTTCGCACCCTGCACAAGAGGCCTGCTGCTCTCCCCTGGGCGAGTAAGTTGTTTTTTTCTCAGTCAACTAACCGCTTAAAGAGCCGCTGGCTGCGCTCTGCCATTGGCCGCCTGCCACCTCTGATCTCTGCCGAGATTTCACGGTGTTTACTCTCCTGCCGAGTATGCAGGTGGTGAGGCTGCACCCCCTGCTGGCCAGTATAGTGCTCAGTACCTTTGAATGTCAGTGATGTACATGTACTCTGCTGCTTCCGAAGGGGCCCAAAGTCGTTATCATGTCTAAAACGCACAATGACGTACATTTTAATCCCCCCGTGTACCCAGTACCTGTAATAACAAATGATATTAAAGTTTTACAAATTATGACCCAACTCAGGGCTATTCCTTTTATCGACCGTGCAAAGATGAAAGGCCTACTCCCACTCTTGCTTGGACTTGTCGGCGCCAACCTGGGCGAAGATGCATCAATTGGCACTATTCCTTCTGGGGATTTAAAGTGATCCACCAAAAAAGCAAACCAGCTAGCTTCTTGGATGTTTGCTGACCCTGAGCTTAACTTACCGGAGTTTTGCCGGTTGATTAAGGCCCAGAATTTCCTTGCATTATGATTTTTGCTCTCCCATATTAGTTTGCACCAGAATTCGTCTTGTTGAAATTGCTTTTCTTTTTGTACTGCCTGCCTAAATGATTTTCGAGCGAGTTTATATGTCCTAAGGAGCTCGTTATCTCCTGGGGATTTCATCAGGGACCGCAAGGCACTGTTTCTGAGTGTCTTCAATGCCCTTGTCTCTCGTGAAATTACACCCTGGTGGGTAACAGAGTCTGTCTGAGCTAGCCCATGGAATCTCCCCCATTGTGAACGAGACAAAGCATCCGCTATGTGATTGTCCATTCCTGGCACGTGCAATGCTTTGAAAACTATATTGTGGCACAAACAGCCCAATACAAACACTCGCAACAGCTTCAAAACCTGCTCATCCCTGGCTGATTGACGGTTCACGATCTCCACCACTGCCAGGTTATCAATTCTAAAAGTCACTTTCCTGTGTGCCAGCTGTTCCCCCCCCACAATGTCATCGCTACTACCAGAGGAAAGAATTCCAAAAACGCAATACTCCTACCGCCCATTCTGCTGACCATTGTTCAGCGCACCATTTCCCTTGCCAAAAAATGCAAAAACCTTTACTGCCTGCTGCATCTGAAAAGATTGGAATGTCCCAGTCTAGATCCTCTTCCCTTGCCAATTGAAAGCCATTAAAATCTTGCAAAAACACTCCACATTCTTAAGTCCTCCCTCACACCCGCTGAAAGTCTCACATAGTGGTGCGGTGGTCTCTGTTCTGTAAGCGCCCTACCTATCCTTCTACAAAAAGTCCTCCCTACTCTCACGACTCTGCAGGCAAAATGAAGGTGCCCTAACAGTACCTGTATCTTTTTGACTGTGAACTTGTCACAAGCTAGTATTGCTCTAAGCCGCTCCAACATCCCTACGTTTTTCTCTTCTGGTAAACGTGTCTGCATTGTCCTGGAATCGATTTCTATACCCAAAAAGGAAAGAGCTGTGCTAGGCCCCATTGTCTTCTCAGGTGCCAAAGGTACCCCTTACTCCCTGATCCGCTCTTTAACCTTTTCGGTGCTCATAACGAGCTGAGCTCGTCATGAGCCACGGCGCTCCGGTGCTCATGACGAGCTCAGCTCGTCATGGCCCGTGGAACGCTCAGGTGCGGGGAGAATTCCCCTGCTGTGCTGAGCGTTCCACGGGAGCCAATGCACCTGTGACTAGCTGAGCTCTTCAGGAGCGCCGTAGCTCATGATGAGCTCAGCTCGTCATGAGCATGCGGGCGCTGTGAGTGTCCCCCTCCCCCCAGCACAGCGGGGGAATAATAACCCCCGCAGCGAAGGGGCTAAAGTTTTCCAGATCCGCCTGGCACTCCATGGAGCCTGAGGCGCCCACAAAAAAGAAATCGTCCAGATAATACGTCACCAGTTGGTGACCCGTACACTTGGTAAACAACCACTGTAGAAATGTGCTAAAGCACTCAAATAATGTGCAAGACATAGAACAGCCCATCGGTAATGCTTTGTTCACGTACCATCTTCCATTGAAATGGATACCCAGAAGATCCCAGTCATCTGGATGGACTGGAAGCAAACGGAAAGCTGATTTTATGTTGCATTTTGCCATTTCCGCTGTTTCGCCCGCCATCACAACTAGTGACATGGCCACGTCAACTGACGAATATGAAACAGTAGCCTCTTTCGCATCAATAAAATCATTCACTCAGCTCCCTTCTGGCCATGACAAATGTTGGCTAAGGTGAAACTGTCCATGTTCTTTCTTCAGAACCACCCCAATCGGGTAAATGATTACATTTTCCAAAGGCCAATCCATGAAGGGGCCCGCCATCCTTCTTTTGCGCACTTTTTTGTCGAATTTTTCCTGAACTATGTTAGGATGTTCCTTTGCAGATTGCAAATTCTCCACCCATATTCTGCATCGCGGTCCCCTATACCCTAATCTAAATCCCTATTAGAAACCCTCCCTCAGCACCTCTGCAGCCTTCTGGTTGACATAACCCTGTAAGGCCGCCTCCACCTTGCCCCCTTTAACCAGTATAAGAGCCCTGTGGCCAACTCCCTTTGCCCCCGCATTCCTGCGGAATGCTGTGCCTGTTGTCCCCCTGTGTTCACTCCCCTTGCTGCCACTGCTGCCACCCTGTTGGTGTCCTGGGCCCCCACCCAACAATTGACCAACACACGTCTACCCCCGCATTTTGAACACTCGAGTTTGAATTTACAGAATTCCTGAGTGCAGAATCCCTTGTTAAAGTCCCAGCAGGATGCTTCCAAACCTGTCTGTCCTCTACTTGTTCCTCCCACTCCTCACCAGGGGGGGCTTTACCTGAAAGGGCTGGTAGACTAACTGGAGACAACTGGCCGTGAAAATGGATTTCCCCGTCCTAGCTGCTCCCAGCGTGTGTTGCCACAAGTCTGTGTCTAACTCCCCCAACTTTGCTTCAGGATCCCAGGCCATACGAGCCCTAAACTCCTCTTCGTACTGTGCCCATGCGTATCCCCCTGGATCACATCCATATATTTAAACAGGGCCACACAGCGTTCTGGGTACTTCTTGCAGGAAACACTTGCGTAAATAAAGAATGCCACTGTCCAGTTTTCTATTGTGAGGGGCACCCGTGGCCTCTTGGCCAGCTCATATTCCTCCTCTTTTGAACCCTCTTTTGTGCACACCTCCCTGTGTAATAGTTTGAGCATTTCAACATATTCGCCTTTCCGAATGCGCTCTTTTGTTGTCACCATCAAATGCACGCCCAGCGACTTGGTCACTCCCATGTACGACAATCTTTTAATTTTTAATTCCTTGCTCTCAACTTTCTCTTTGGTCTCTGGAACGGTCTCCTCCCCTTTATCCGACTTACCCAGATTTGTACTATCTTCCTTTTTTGGATTAGATGACTTGCCATTATCCTTAGTACCCACAACTATATCCTATACATATTTGCCCTTCCTCAGTGTACCCGCCTCCCCTTCCCTATCTCCCCCAGCCCCTACCAAGATCATTTTAGGCCTTCCCCAAATTCCTTGTGCTTTACCTTGCTCTAAAAAGGGGTGCCCATGATGCTGAAGTCCGCCTTGCCATGTGGGTCATGTTTCGCGCCGCCTTGTTGGTCCCTTCCTCTGGCTCCAACGCCTGACGTTTAACCTGCAACATACTACTAGATACATGAATTTGCCCCCGTGTCCCCATCCTCTACATCACTCAGTTCACCCTCTTCTAAACCATCTTCATCATAGTCCAATTCATCCCGCCACTCGCTACCCTCCGTTTGGTGGCCCCCAACTGGCCCCTAATTCCCTCTTTTAGGAGGAGCTGACTTCACCCGCCGGTACTGCCTGGCACCCTTCGACCTCATGTTCCTGTGTCCTTGTTGTTCTGTAGACCGTGGAAATCCGTCAGGTGTTGGGGCCATCGAGACCGCTCGGGCCTACTTCTGCCAGCCGCGACTGGATTCCCCTCCGGCGTGAGGCTCCGCCCTCCCTTCTCCTCAGTGCCTCTGAGCCACTCCCAGCTCTGCCAAGTCTGAACCCTGCCATTGCTCCCTCACCTGAAATAAAAAAGATTGGTCTGGTGTGCTGGGCCTACATGACCCCTCCCCTACCCCTCTTCCTACTACCCCCAATGTACTCTCAGCCCAGCTGCTTCCCACCTTAAACACATCTCCTGCTTCCTGATCGCTAAAACCCTCTTCCTCCCCTTCGCTTCATTCCAGGCCTGCCTAGACGGTTGCGTGAGAACCAACTGGCCCCTCCCCCAACCACACGGGACTGTCATCCCTCTCCCCTCTGCCTTCCTTCCAACCCCCTTGGCCCCCCCTTCCCGGGCCCACCCTCGCACCTCCAACCCGACAGACCCACCTTGCACCATACAGGCATCTATTTGCTCCCTCCTACTAAACCCTCCCACCTCCTCATTCCAGGAGGTGAAAATATCTGGGCCCTCCCAAGCCTGAATCCCCCTGCTGGCTCCAAAAGTCTCTGTACTTCCTCATCATCCCCCTCCAAAACTGATGCCCCTCCCTCCCCACCCAACCCTGCATCACTGCCCTCATCCATTGAAGATGCCCCCCTCCTCCAAAGGGCTGCTCTGCCCTTGTTGGCTCCAACTGGGGTCCAGCCCATCCTCAAATCCCACTGGGGACAGCCCCAACTTTATATGCCCCCCACTGCCACCCCACCTGCCAGCTGGTCCAGTAAGGAGCACCCCACTTCTGTTACACGAGGGCCTGACAGCCCAACTAACCGGTCCCCATGTGCCTCCATAATCCTCTGGCCGGTCCCTCCCTTCCCCTCCCTCCCTGCACCCTCTCTCGGCTATTTGCGATGCATCTGGGTTAATTAATGCCCTTCCCCTGAGCAGGCCAGACATCAGAGCGGCCCACAGCAGGCGGAGCACGTGTCCCACTCCTCCGGCGGGCACTGTTCCCCTGCGCCCTCACCGGAACCCCAGCGTGCGTGCGAGGCTCCAGCTCGGCCACCAGGGACAAGGCCTCAGTCCCTGTTGGGCGCAAGACTTCCGCTTGCCTGATGCTGACCAGCCGCTCTTCTGGTATACGAGCACCCCCTCCCACTCACCTCACTGGAGTGAGCCCACTTCAGGGACGTGCAGGCCGCACAGAAGGGGCCCGGGGGGGCGCCGTGGGGGGCGCACAACTCCTGCGGCCTCCAGTAAAAGCAGGTCGAGGTGCCGCACAGCTTCAAGAACATGGTAATCCTCCATCGCCTTAACTTCCTGACTGTACTATTCTCCACACGACAATCCTAATGTACCCTAGACTAGCCTCCTACCACTGCTATCCCCACACCTTAATGGCTTGAATCCCAAAAACTACACTGCCCTACTGCCAACCACCAGGTCACCAAACCTAAAATGGTTGCTGGGAATGGCGTTGTGTATGGAGTACTTTGTCCGTGTGGGCTCTTGTACATCTGTAAAACCAACCAGGAAATATGACCAAGAATTTCCCAACATAAATCTAGAATTACAAACAAAGTGGAAACAGCACCACTAGTGAACCACTGGACAAAATTAAAACATCAAATTGGTGACCTTAGATGGACAGTTATCTCGAAAGTAGAAAGGGACCTAAGTGGAGGTGACCTTGATTTAAAATTATCCAAAAGGGAGTTAGCTTTCAATTCTTTATTGTAGTATTCAACAGTAGACAAAACGATCCAATGTTACAGCAGATTTTTCTTCTTTTAGCCTCTTTTTTAGCCAACACGTTTCGTCTCATAAATGAGACTTCTTCAGGGCTTATAAAACTGTCTTAATGAAATTAATACAAACAGGAAGGTCCCTTAGTTCAAGCACAATTTAGATGATCTGTCAATTCAGATTTGTATCCTGAAGAGACGGAAAAAGGCATGGTAGCCTAAGAAACTCGATCAGCAAACGTAATGCAGCAGTCCGTGGTGACAGTCCAATCTGACTTAAACTATGGTGTTTACGCTAAATTTAGCGCCTGCACGAAGCCTCCAGTTTATTACGTGCTTTCCATCGTCAATCTATCTTTGGGGACAACATCCCCCACAATGCTTGCGCTAAGGTTGGCGCATGCGTGCCGCTTTCAGTTCTGAGCACAACGGGGACTACATTACCCGTGACCGCTAACGCTAGTGTATGCATTGCATCACAAACGAAGATTGACTCTCGCCTCCGGACGCTTTCCCGTTACCGGTAAGTGCCCCTTGCAGGAACGAAACCCTGACATGTCCTAAACTTAGATTCACGCTTAGAACGGGCAACTGTAACTTCCACCAATCTTGCCCTTTGTCCCCGGTTTAGGGTAAAGCTCACGGCTAACTTGGATGACGCCCGTTTAATCCACATACTGCAGACTTCGGCAACTCCTCTGTGACTGGATTAATTCCGGTAAGAGAATGCCGCTTTCTTCTTTACCATTAGTGTTGATACACACCGCAAGGCTTCGTACTTATATCATCCACGCTTGGTTTTTTAGGTCCCAGGACAAGACCAACCTTTTCATCACTGAAATTGACAACAATTATACCAATCTCTGATTTGTCGTTCTTTTAGGTAAGACATCTGCTTTGTCATGTCCCTGCCCATAACCTACCACCCACATACTGAAAATGTTTTCCTTCCTTCTCTCTCTGTTCCTTCTTCACCTTTTCAGGTGAATTTCTCCACTCATTGAACTTAACCATCTTTGGCTGAAGGACTATTTGGTAAGCTGATTGGGTACCTTGGTGTTGAAGTACTCTGTTAGATTCTTGACTTTTTGACACTTGAAACTAGACACATGTTTCTCCTTTTTCCCACAGAGCTTACTGGCCCTGATGAGAATCCTGCCAACAGGATTCGAAACACGTAGGCCTTTATGGTCTGCTGTTTAGGTCTTGGTGTTAAATGAAATTAGTGCATCTTGACTTTTTTTGTACACTCCAACTTTAATGATTGAAATTTGAACTGTATTACCAAAAAAATTGTATCGAAGTGTATTGTTGTGAATTACATGAAAAGCTACTTGTCACACAGCAGACTCAGTACTCACCCCACTGGTTTACATTACTTTCCCTAGTGGGTGTTGAGTATATTGTTTGATTGCTTGAATGTGAGAGGTATGACTGTGAGATGTTTGAAAATTATGAATGATGGTTTGTATGAGGTTTTTTATCCCACTCTAGTGTCCTTCTTTTGATTGTTTCTTTATACATTGTGTTGTCTTTTGAACCCCATGATTAATTTAAAAGTGTGTTCATACAAAACTTTTCTTTACATCTGGAATTCATTTTGTTGGAATTAAGTATCAGTATTGGCATTTCCTTTTTAGGTTTTGCTGGGGAACGGAGCGTAAACTCCGCCTCCAGAGAAATCTCTAGTCTTCAGTATGTGGCTCTGGAACCTGCCCTCTGTTTCATTGGCTAGTTCCATAAATGGAGGCTAGCCATTGGAACAGAGAGGCGTCCGTCATGGCCGGACCAGATTCGGGGGCGTTCCCGAGAATTTTTGGCTTTTGGCTACGTCATGCTATGTCAGCCAAAAGCCGGGAACGCCCCCGAATCTGGTCCGGCCGGGCCGTGCTTGCTGCTGTCCTGCCTTCCTCCGTGTCCCTCCTCCCGCCGTCCCCCCTCCCCCCTCCTCGCTGTCCTGTGCACGTTTCCCGCCGGCCGTCCGTGTCCCCTTCCCCTCCCACAGAAGCAAAACAACCCTTGTGTCCCATTGTCTTTGCAGCATAATTTTTAAAAATACATGTATAAATCCTCCCGCTGTCCGTGCGCTGTTCCCGCCCCCCTCCCGCTGTAAACACGCCCCCCAAATCTGAAAAAATTCAGGAGTTGCCGGCCGCCATTTTTTTTGGGTCCCACGACGGAAGATTAGTCACCCGGCTCACGGCAGACAATGGAGTTGCTCGGCCTGCCCTGCTCCCTCCACCCTCTCCTCACACTGGCTCTCCTAACCCGGGCTGCTGCAGGCACAGTCACCCGTCTCACGGCAGACAATGGAGTTGCTCGGCCTGCCCTGTAAGCCCCGCCGCGACCCGAGCCGCCCTGCCAGCGAGGCTCGCATCGCCCTTGCCCAGCTGCAGCCCCCCCCCCCCCTCCCCCCCCATGAGCCCCGCAGCGTGTGAGTACAGCTGCGGTACGAGCCGCGCTTCCCGCCCCCCTCCCGCCGTTCGTGTCCTCTCCCGCCCCCCTCCCGCCGTTCGTGTCCTCTCCCGCCCCCCTCGTCCTCTCCCGCCCCCCTCGTCCTCTCCCGCCCCCCTCCCGCCATCCGTGTCCTCTCCCGCCCCCCCCCTGTCCTCGTAGGTGCTTGTTTCATTCGAGCCACTCTGCCCCCTCCCTGGCTCTTCTACGGCCTTTTGTTCCCCTGGTCGAATTGTAAGCATTCTCCCCTCCTCCGTGGATGGATGTTTACTACTGTCTTCTAAATGCAGAAAAGCCCATCAACGCCTCATCGAACATTGAGGTATGGGGGGGAGGGAGGATTAGGACTCCTGGGGTTAGAGGAGAGTGAGAGAGAAGCACTTCTTTCACACTTCTGATTAAGTAAAAGCAATGAAAATAGGTCACGGAGGGGTGGACGTGATCTCTTTACACTCCTTTACCTTTCCGTGCACAGAGTGTGGACATTTTGCAATGCCTAGTAATTCAGTGGGCCCATAGCTACGCCCAGGAGCTACAGGCCTTAAACTGCCACCCACCAGAAAATAGTAGTTAAAGTCTTCTTTTTCTGGGTATTTTTTATTCACGGTACATGGTTGTTTAGTGAGACATTCTCCAATTTGTTTGCCTCTTGGCGCTTTGAGGTTTAGTGGCAGATTGATGTCTTTGAGATTTTTCGCACGAGGCTTTTCCAAACGGAGTACCATTTCACCATTGCTCTCCAAGTAATTGGAGGCCATGAGCATCTGCACATTTGTACTCTCCCTGTTGTAAATTAACTGCAGCGCAACGCAGCATTAAAGGGCTATCGCAGAAGCACGTTGAAACAATGTAGAACTTATCAACAGTTACTTTGTTATTAACAACATCTCTGCCAATCACTAGTGAGCAGAAGATTGATGTTAATGTCTGCGACATTTAGTAACACTGGGAAAATGTAACTATTTACTCCTTTTAAAAACCGAGCCCGTATGGACACTTTTTTTTTCTAAAGAACAAAACAGAGGTGTGGCAATTATTGTGGGGAAACACAAAATATAAGTGCTTTTCGTGCCTGTAAATTCCTCTTTTAATGTCGTTCTGTTCTTGCACCGGGTAAGTGGAACTTCCACATTCACTTATTTAGCAAATCTACCCTTCCTTTTAGACTTCCGTGCCGCAGATATGCGGGATTTAGATTTTAAATGAAAAAAACATGTAGGGGAGCCACATTTATTAGGGCGTTATGGGTGGAGGTGGGGTTAACCTTCACATAGAGCAGCTATATCGCACCCAAACAATTCAAAAGTGTCTGTAAAATATAAAAAAAAAGTTCCGGCATTTACTAGCCTGCATGCTGCAATTCATTTTGGACGCCAAGAGGTTATTTTAAATTTAAATTAACATCATATCTCTGTTCATTGGCTCTGCCTCGGGCATTAATCTTCAACTTCCTATTACAAAGTGCAATAAATAAGGACATTACAGCTGTCAAAACCTGTCCCTGCGTTGAATTATTGGGGCACACAAAAAGTGCAGAAATATGTCCTCTCTTCACAGTAAAAAGTCCAACGTATGGGCTGCCTGACAAAATGTCAGGATCCATTTCACTCTCAGCATTGTGCCGGCTCATAAACCACTTGACCCTTCGAGTGTGGGGTTTATAGCGGAGTCCACGGAGGGAGCTACGCTATGTCACTACAAACCATACCTTACCCTTTTTTTTGGATACATGGGAAGGTGTAACATGAATGATTGATTAAAAAGGGTCACATGAATGAAACCTTTCATGGGGCATCAGCATGCCATTAGGTGACCTTGATCAGTTAAGACATATAGATGGTACATAGGAAGAACCAATAAGGGATAGCTGGCTGTATGTCAATAGATCGACAGCCTCCGCTGTTGCTAGAGAGTAAAAATAGGTCTTCACTAAGTGCATGGGGAGGTCTCCAGCAGACAGATGTCTACTTTGCATGGCACATTCAAAATCGTTGCACTGTTTATTGGGGTTGGGCACTCAGTCTGCTTCCTGGGGATTGAGGGAAGACAGATGAGTGTGAAATTCGAGAAGAGGTTCTTGTATGGAAAAAACATGGTGACATGGCATGATTAATATGTCCACAATAAGTTCTGGTGAGCCAGGGGAATGCCCTTGGTGGAAGAGTGAAGGGTGTTTGGAAAATATCTCGTGAAAGGAATTTAGGAACTGGCTTTATGAAAGGGATTTATGAACTTTTTAATATGTTCAAAGTTTTGTCTAGTTCCCCCTTTCAATATTTGTTTTTGTTGAAACATAATAAAAAGACAGCAAAAATATAGGTAAGGTTTATATATTGCATGTGCTCTAGAGTATGGGATTGCAATGTGGTCTAGAAGGGACAGCCACATGTCACTTTTCATGATTATCATGTAAGATATATTAATCTTCAATGAACCTCAAAGGTTATCCTGACCATCTGGCATAAATAAGCCCCCATGCCCCCAAAATATTGTTAGACACCCTTGCCCCAGAACATCAAAAGGGAAACGCTCAGATGAGTTGCACTGCCTCAAACCCGAGATTGCACAAAATCTGTGCTTTGAGAAATGATGGGTCATCTAACTAACTAAATGATGGATTGTCTTCTTTATCCCAATTGGACCTTGACTCTCTGCCTAATACCCTCTTCTGGCTCAAAATAACCCTTTCTTTTTTAGTGAGTTGAAGTAATTGAGAAGAAGGAGCATGCAGAATGTTATGTTATTTGTGCAAGTCACAGAAGTAACACAAATATAGTACTACTAGCAGCCCGCCCCAGCATTGCCTGGGGGTAATGAGGCTTTAGGGCCAACCACCCGCCTTGGCCCCCGCCCGCCCGACCCCCTAACGCTCCTACATTGCCCCAAGTGGAGTGTGTTATCTTTCAGCCTCGTCGTCCTTCACCCACCAGCAGAGCGGCTCAGACCATGTCCCTATGTGAAATACCTGACAACCAGGATGTGACAGTTCATGAACGCAGAGACTGATGCTGCCTGGTTTTGTTCCATCGTTCCTGTTTGCACACAAGTGAAGTGTGCCAATTACTTTCTCATATCTGTGTGTACAACTCCCTCCCCGCTTGCACACTTGTGATGTATTCCAGTTACTGTCACCTACATTTGAAATGTGCGAGGTTCCGCCTGTGTGCCCTGCTGTTCATCTGTGCTGCGAATGTTTTGTCTGGCCGTTTTACTGCCTTGCGTCACACATTTCAGAAAAGCAGTACCATCAACTGAGTCAGTGAATTATGATTTGGAACATTGCTACCGGCATGATTGGATACTTACTGCCACCTACTGGAGGAAGGTTAAACTTTGATTTCGCCTCCACCTTCGTTACTAATGATTTCTCACATGGCATCCAAAGCAGGAGGATACCACAAGGGGGGGGGGGGGGGGGGGGGGGTGACGAAGAACTTACCTTTCATTCTTCCTGCGAGACTGTCTGCATCACGCGCTGCCTGAGCTCCAGCTTGCTCCGGAGTCCTACTGTGTTGTAGGCAGCCTCGCTCCTCCTGTATTCTCCAGCGCGGCTCTTCCTGTTGCTTCCACGCCGCTCCTCCCCGCGCTCCCGATGTCATGACGCAGATGTCGCGACCGGCGCTAGTTGCAAGGGACTACTTTTATTTATTTAAACATTTTTAAAACAATGTATATTTTTTATTTTTAAATAGCCTATGTCCTTCTGCTTGCCCTGCGGTTATCAATTATGTCTTTGTTGTTCGGATTGGTGGTGTACTTTTCGAGTTTACCTTGCCAAAAGGTGCAAGTTCTCTCTTTTTATAATAGTAGTATGGATATAGATATTCGTTGAAGTGGCGATTTTGCAGTGAACGTCCAAAAAAGACAATTATACGATCCAAAGGCCCCCAGTATCCTGTCTCCATGCTCATATTTAGGCTTATGATTGATGTGGTTATTCATGTTGTCCACCACACACATAACCACCCATAGGTGCCATTAAGCCTATTTAATGAAGTCTTGAAGATGATCAGCTAAATGGGAGATTATTAGGGTTACTGAATTTCTATTAAGGTAGGCAGATTGTGTTATTTCAAAAGGTTTTCCAAAGTATTGGGACATACTGAAATTCTTTGTTTTCTCTTCCTTTGCATTGAAACTTTGGGCAATTGAATCAGGATCTGTATGATGATCACAGAAATCGACTTTGCGTGTAGGGAACAACTTACTGGATCAGTTACTTTCAGGCCATGGATAAAGGTAAAGCAGAATCATGTTTTCTTTTCAGAAATATGGGTTCTCACAAATGCATTTTGGGTGCCCTAAATAGCACTGTGTGGATGTACAAAGCATCAAGGAAGAATTGTTCAAGTTGATGTTTCGGAATACCACTAAAATAGTGTATTTTATTTTTGTTTTAGTTTGGTCCACAGAGAGGCATAATTCATAAGTGCGTTTTCATTTTTGATTTAATTGTTGTTCACATTGTACAGAATTCGAGTGAATGTAAATCATATTTGACCTTTTGGTGGTCTTCTTATCCTGTTTCTTATTTCAAATATGTCTGGTTAACAATAGTCCTAGTGTGTAAATAAGTATTACTAGCAGGACATATGGAGACTTCCCATGCTTTAGTCATTTTTAGGTTTCGCCTGGCGTTTACTGCGCAAGCAGTATCGCGCAGGCGAAAACTTTTGTAAACAAGTATGGAGCTTTCTCCCGCCTCTGTCTTCCATTGGCTAGCTCCATAAATGGAGGCTAGCCATTGGAAGACAGATCTGCCCGTCATTGCCGGAGCTCCTGGGTGTGTGTGTGTGTGACTGTTCCAGGGTGTGTGTGTGTGTGTATGTGACTGCTCCAGAGTGTGTGTGTGTGTATGTGACTGCTCCAGTGTGTGTGTGACTGCTCCAGTGTGTGTGTGTGTGTGACTACTCCAGTGGGTGTGTGTATGTGACTGCTCTGGTTGTGTGTCTGTGTGGGGCTCTGGGTGTGTGTGTGTGGCTCTGGGTGTGGCTGGCACTGGGTGTGTGTGGCTGGCTCTGGGTGTGTGGGGCTGGCTATGGGTGTGTGTGTGTGGCTCTGGGTGTGTGTGTGTGTGTGTGTGTGTGTGTGGTAGTAATTGCTGTCTGCTGAGCTCGTCCGTAGGGTACAATAGTTCTCACATTTGCAAGATATTAAGCTATTGGCAATGTAAATGACAATGCCATGTATTTATCTGTTTTCAAAACCAACACATAAGTACACATTTTGTCATTTACAATGCCAATAGCTCTAACTTCTCCAAAGGCGAAACCGTTGCATTGTAAATGCTTGTTTAGGTTTTGACTGGCGAAAACGATGCGAAAGCATCGTTTCGCTAGGCGAAAACCTATTGACTATAGTATGTGGGGACTAGAACGTCCTCAGTCTCCCATTGGCTAGCTCCATAAATGGAGGCTAGCCATTGGGAGACGGGTCTGCCCATCAATCCCGGACCAGATTCGGGGGCGTTCCCGAGAATTTTTGGCTTTTGGCTACGTCAGCCGAAAGCCTGTTTTCGGGACCGCCCCCGAATCTGGGCCAGCATAGACGGCACCCGTGGTCTCCTTCAGTACTGTTTCTTTTCTAACACATCCTTGTTAGGGAGAGGGGGGTGGGGGGGGGGATGTTGGGAGGAGGTTGTCCTGGTTTCCCTGCGTTGTTGAGCACATTTGGTATCTTGCTTGGAGGCCGCGTTTGTCAGGACCTTCAGTGCAGCTGCCTCGAAAACAACTCCATTTCCATACAGGGACAGGAACAAAACACGACAGAGGGCATAACTGTCCAAAAGAATCAAAATAAAGCGGCAGACCTCTCTATTTTTAAAGCTCGAACTGTCGGGGGCGGGGGATGACAACGAGGAGATTCTATGCAGAGAATCAGTAGAGGTGCTGCGCTGCTGCCTTTTCCTCCGCCATCACTTTCTCGTACGTGGTTTTACAAATAAAGGTGGAGTAGAAAGTTTGGCTTAGTTAAGGTAGACACTGCAGTACTGCACTCAGCGCGTGTTTCTTCTCCGAAGGTAGATATCAGGAACATTCCTTCGCACCCTGCACAAGAGGCCTGCTGCTCTCCCCTGGGCGAGTAAGTTGTTTTTTTCTCAGTCAACTAACCGCTTAAAGAGCCGCTGGCTGCGCTCTGCCATTGGTCGCCTGCCACCTCTGATCTCTGCCGAGATTTCACGGTGTTTACTCTCCTGCCGAGTATGCAGGTGGTGAGGCTGCACCCCCTGCTGGCCAGTATAGTGCTCAGTACCTTTGAATGTCAGTGATGTACATGTACTCTGCTGCTTCCGAAGGGGCCCGAAGTCGTTATCATGTCTAAAACGCACAATGACGTACATTTTAATCCCCCCGTGTACCCAGTACCTGTAATAACAAATGATATTAAAGTTTTACAAATTATGACCCAACTCAGGGCTATTCCTTTTATCGACCGTGCAAAGATGAAAGGCGGAGTCAGCCCGGTTAAGTGTCAACACATAATGCTCACGTATTCTGATAGAGGTAAGACAGCGTGCCCAATTGATGGCATTGCATCTGAATTTGCAGATTTTTAAAAATTATATTTACTTTAGCGAAAAAGTCGGGGGGGGGCCCTGCGCGCTGACTCCGACTTTAATCCTCCTGGGGTCGATGCAAATGAGTTAGTGGCATTTGAGGAGGATGATACTGACGCACCTGATGTTTTAAATGTAGTCAGGCCGTTTCCGGTCGAACTTGCTAACATTGTATATTGCAAGTTCAGAATTCTTCACCTGAGGAAATAAAAGCGTAAGTACATATGCATGTGTGTGTAAGAAGAATCTCTAATACACCGAGAAATGCATAACTATCTCCAAACCTAATGTACAGGTACTGGATATATAGTTAGTTTTGGGTTCCAAAATAAGCGAACTGTGATCCCGGCTACCTCTCTTGACCAAACTGTGTGACACTTGGCAAACCGTGGTGGCAGTTACTTGCAATTGTAATAAAATGACTCTGCGAATCTCTTTGAGTAAGACAATTCCTTGTAAGAGCAACAGAGCTCAGTGGTTCGCATTTAATTTATCTGGGTTTAAGTAGGACGGGAGTATAACACACAGAAGGCGAGAAATAAGAGAATGTAAGTTGTGTTTTTTTAATGAATTCTGCAAAGGATCTCAATACGTCAAGTGTGTTTCATATCAGCAAGCTGACTCGCTGTAACATTTGCGCGCATTTGGATAAACTCGTGCTAATAACTCGGCCTGAAGCAAATATAGCGCCCTCATTATTAATGGAGGATGTGACGTAAGGGCCAGAGTTGCCGACTTTGGTGTTGGGGAAACCAGGTTCGAGTGTGACATACGCCCAATTTCATCCTGTGATTCTGGGCAAATCACTTAATCTGCCCGAGCCTAACAAAATGAATGTGTCCTTGGGTAAGCAACTGGTACTTGTGTAAAGCGCTCTGATACATTCGGGTCGATTTCACGCTAAGGCACCCCCCCCCCCCCCCAGAAAAACAATATGCATATACACCGCTTGCTTACACGGCCTGGCTTCTTCTAAGCGCTGTGGTAGCAGCAGATGCGGCTATGAACACAAATCATTTTGGACAGTAGAGTGGAAAAGGTTGAGCCCGAGGCCTGTACTAGAAGCGTAAAGTACTGCGACATGTGCACAAACCCTCTGAAGGAAGGTCCTTACTCCATGTCCGTATGGAAGGGAGGGGCAGGTAAAAAAAAATCTGTTCAAATCGTGTTCCGTCCTCGCTGGGAGAGAACGGCGCACCCTCAATACGGTTTTAACAATGGACAGAAAACTAGAACACAGCTTGCACAATAATTATTTCGTTAGAATGATTTATTATTAAAAGTCTCGGCTGTCCAGCCAAACACGTAAAGAACAGCACGAGCAGAGCTGGTGTTGGGTCAGCGCGGCCCATGCGCCAGTCCGGCGCAGCGTGGCCCAACAGCTGGGAGAGGGGCGCCTGCGCCGTGGTGTCAGGGCGCAAGCGCCCCCGCGTGGCTTCAGGTGGTGTCAGGGCGCGAGCGCCCGCACGTGGCTTCAGGTGGTGTCAGGGTCGCAAGCACGTGCCTGCAGGTGGTGCTTTCAGCACTGTTGGGCAACCTTTTACTGTACACTGCTATAATTTTGTTGCCGTTCGTATTACTTGTTAGATGTCTCAGTGGGAGAGGCCAAGGAGTGTATGATCATGACATCTCCAATCCATGCTTTATGTTTCTGAGTAAGTATGATGTACCCTGGTAGTTAGTGGAGGAAGATAAGGGAAGTGTTGCCAATTCTATTTTGGGTTGAAATAATTATAACACCAGTGCGTTTAGGTCTAATAGCGATGGTTTTAATGCACATAATCATTACTTTCAGTAAGGGCATACTACCATTTCGCACTGGTCTCTTTATTTCCGTACTGCAGTGCCCATTATTAGCAATGTTCAAAAAGGCTACTGTACATTTATTGTGAAAGTGCAAGTACGAGAGAACGGTCACTGCTGCGAGGTCAAAAACTGAATGGGCATAGTCTGTCGTATTTAATATAAAAGGTGGGTTCAAACAATAACTTTCAGTGTCAAAGGATTGCACTACTGTGCAGGACATCACATTGTGTTGCTTTTAAGGAAGCCCGCTGCATGTCTTTTCCCATGCCTGATACATACGAGTCTGACACTACTTAACCACCAGCTTAGAAGTAATGTCTAATCAGGGAATCTCGAGTTTACTGTATGGTACAGGCCTTTGTTTCTCCGGGAAGTATGTGCTATATTTGTACAGTTCCATCCTACAGACCTTCCAATCAATGTTTTTTCTGCAAGAGCCCCTTATCTGGAAGGTCGTAGGCAGCGTCCTCTGTATTCCCACCCTCAGGCCATGCATCTGTGTTCTTCGGTTCATGGTTCAAGGTGTAGCGCTAACATGACCATCACAGATCTGTAATGGGGCTTTCAGCCTGCTAGGAAGGTCTGTCTAATAAAACTGGTAAAAACTGTCTGACTACGGGTGTTGCCCTACACCTCAAACCAGAAGTCCACTTAAAGTCATGGCACAAAGCACGCAGATGTCTAGAAGTGCTGGGACCTCTGTAAATGAGTTACAAACGCGAGAATCTGAAATTGTGTCCTTCCTAGCCATTTCTTTAGCACAAGAGGCTGACCTTGGTTGTTCTGGGTGTGTGTGGCTCTGGGTGTGTGTGGCTCTGGGTGTGTGTGGCTCTGGGTGTGTGTGGCTCTGGGTGTGTGGATCTGGGTGTGTGTGGCTCTGGGTGTGTGGATCTGGGTGTGTGGGTGTTTGTGGCTCTGGGTGTGTGGGTGTGTGTGTGGCTCTGGGTGTGTGGGTGTGTGTGTGTGGATCTGGGTGTGTGTGTGGCTTTGGGTGTATGTGTGGCTCGGGGTGGGTGTGTGGGGGGGCTCTGTGTGGCTGTGTGTGTGGGGGGCTCTGTGTGGGTGTGTGTGTGGGGGGCTCTGTGTGTGTGTGGGGGGGGCTCTGTGTGTGTGGGGGCTCTCTGTGGGTGTTTGTGTGTGTGTCATTTGCGAGAGAATAAGCTATTGGCATTGTAAATGACAATGCCATTTATTTATGTTTAAAAAAAACATAAATAAAAATGTCAAGAGCAATGCCAATAGCTCTAACTTTAACAAAGGCAAAACCATTGCATTGTAAATGCTTGTGTTATATAGTATTTAGCTCAGCCTTACTGATTAGAGCCGGCCCTAGTTGTTATTAGCAGGGAATGGCGCGAGGCTCCTTTTATCTAATTGGGCTATATCGCAAAACAGCCCAAATGCACGCAACATGGCCGCTAATCGGCCTGCCCCACCCCTCCCAATCTGCCCGGGGGACAGACCTTGCTGGCTTCGGCTGCCCCCCAAACCCCCCCTTGGAAATCTCCGAGACCAGATAGACGGCTATTGTAATAGGCCTTATGCTATGTTACGTTTTCTTTACCCAGTGAGCTCTTTTCCTCACTATGCTCTTGCTTTTTCTCAACCTGCTTGCACATTTGCTCACTAGAGGGCCTTGTCACGTCACACACGTTTGATTATGTAGCACCTTGTATTAATTCACTCTATGGATTTTCACAATATACTTACTACTTTTATTTTCATTAGGCAAGTTAAGTTTCGGTAAAGTGTAATGTTTGCCGTTTTATATTACTGTACTTGAACACACCGGAAATAGGCGCTCTCTGTTTAATTCTATGGATTTAAGGTGCTGCCAATGAAGCGAGGGTGTCGTATAATCTGGTTGCTCTTGTCCTGACTCGAGTGAAGCAGGAGGGAATGTTGTTAACTGGAGCCACAGAGGATATTGAGCATCTTGCTAGAGACCATGGATAAAGGGTGTATGAAGGAATGGAGAGCAGTTCTTTTGTGTACAAAGGGCTTTACTTTGTACAGTCAGTGATGCCTACAGAGAAAGACTTGCGTGATTTTGGTGACGTGAGTTTGATGAAAGACTCGGGTACCTGGTGTGAAGTCTAGTGACTTACCTTTCATCTCTAGCAAAGAGTTTCATCTTCGCTTGTTTTCTTTTTTGAGAGGAGGAAACCATCCATTTTTCCAATAGCACCTTTAAGGGATTTCAGGAATTACATTTTACTAGAGGAAGTGACTTCCCTGTATATCTGGATGTCTTTTGCATATTCATGAACAGACACGTAGGAGCAGATTTACTAAGATTTTGCGTTGGGGTTGCGCCACTTTTGGGGCGGAGCCCTGATGCAAAATCATTTTTGCCACTTACTAAGCCATGCAAAGCTGCTTTGTGTGGTCTTGTAAATAAAAGGCAACGTAAGGCACCGCTATGTTATGTTACTTTAATTTGTTATTGTGCACAAATCAGCCCTGCAGGGGTATCTCGGCGCTGAGGACCAATATAGCAGCAGGCAGAGTAGTGAAATTAAAACAGATCAGGCTTTAATAGTTTTCTAAAATGAGTGTAGTCAGTGCATGTGCGTGTCTGGAAAGGCAGCTCATTCCAATAGGTGGATCCAGGTATGAAAAAGATCTGTCACCAGACCTTGACCTTTTGATTGCGGGGAATAGTATGTAGTCCTTAGATTGCAGTTTCTGCATTGGGCGATGGCGTTAAAGCCTCTGTTGTCAATAGCCAGGCCCTCTCCCCATTAAAGCCTTAAAAGTCAAATAATAGATTTTGAATACAATTCTCTTTCTGATCGGCAACCAGTGAAGCGATCTCAAAAGTGTAGTCGCAGCGGCTCTTGAGGGAAGATTACAAATGAGCTGCAATTTAGACACCAATGTCTCATTTGCGTAAGCCAATAGAACATTGCCAAAGTCGAACCTGCTACCAATCAGAGCCTGCACCAGGGTTTTTCTTGCTGCTAGCGGAAGAAAAGGAAGTGCTATGTGCTGCCGTGCATTGCTTGCGTGTGAAGGCGGATCATAAGTGCAGCATGCGCGGCCCCATGCATCCACCCATGGATTTTGGCATATTCCCAGATGTGCAAAACTTGCAAACCTGGGAATGCGTCAGAATTTGATGCCTTTCCCCATGAGGTGTCAGGAGGAGAAATACATTTGTCTTTGTTAATCCCTCTTTTCACTTGTGCTGTATTTTGCATCACACATGGAAAGAGGAAAACGCTGTTAAGGATTGCTTTTGTGCAGGAAGGTGTTGTTCTTCACAAAAATAATCCTGCCTGTAACATATTCACGCTTGCACTATGGTGCCTGCATTTGCGTTAGAGGCAACACACAGTACACCAGCGCAAGCAGGCTGCAGAAATGTGCCATGCTGTACTTGATATGGCACATTTCTGCTGGCTCCCTTTCACACAATGCCGCAACCTTGCTTGCTGTGCAGCATTAAAATGTGTAAATCTGCTCCCTAGTGTCTCATTATCACAGATCTGAATGGGTCTCTGTACAAGATGAATAAACTTGACGGCATGAAATAACTCTTGTGTACTACACACGGCAGAGGCAGAACATGGCCCCTGAATGTCTTGAGTTTCAAAAACTGTAACCTCTCCATGAGGCAGAGGAGGAATCTGCAAAACACTAAACCATTGATACCCCTCCATATTTACAAGATGGAATGAAGTGCCTTGATGGCTAGCGGGTGGAATGCAAAAACAACAGTTGATGGACAAAATGTAGAACAATGTTATACATTCACCCCAGTACAGAGATCTGGACCTAAATCCATTGTTTTCTTGCACTCCACACCACCCCAGTTCAGACAAGGCCATATGCAAATCAGCCTTGACTCTGTGCCTCATGGGAACAGTCCAGCCCGAACTGCCAAGCCATGTCTTCCCTGGACCGGAATCAAGCATCCTAGGACTGGTTTCTGGCTATCAGCCGTCATCAGCCAGGTTAGCTTGACTCCAGTGGTGTGGAGAGCATGGGACTCACGTCTGAGCATACCCATCCCACTCGGGTTGACAAATGCAAAAACAACAGTTGATGGACAGAATGCAGAACAATGTCAAACATTCACCCCAGTACAGAGATCTGGGCCTAAATCCATTGTTTTTTTGCACTCCACACCACCCCAGTTCAGACATGGCCATATGCAAATCAGCCTTGACCATGTGCCTCGTGGGAACAGTCCAGCCCGAACTGCCAAGCCATGTCTTCCCTGGACCAGAATCAAGCATCCAAGGACATGTTTCTGGCTATCAGCCGTCATCAGCCAGGATAGCTTGACTCCAGTGGTGTGTAGAGCACGGAACGCACGTCTGAGCATACCCATCCCACTCGGGTGACAAATGCAAAAACAACAGTTGATGGACAGAATGCAGAACAATGTCATACATTCACCCCAGTACAGAGATGCAACAGAAGCCTGGAAGGACCAATATGCAAGCATCTCTGTTATCCAAGAACTGCAGAACACAGCATCTGTGTGGGTCAAGTCTCTTTGTGATGTACTGATCTGAACCCAGACGCAAGTGGGGGAGCCATCTGTGTGTCAATTGATCCTTTCAATGAGTTTGCTCAAAAAGAACTATGTGGAGACTCCTCTATCATCAGAGCTGTCTAGAGGTTCTAGGTTTTATATAGTGTGTGAACTGTTAGTCGAATTCTTCTCCACGCCAGTCATTTACCTTCCTGTACAGCAGTGTGGATTAGATACCGCAGTAGGTGCAGGCAGTGAATAAATGGAAAACAGAAAAGCAGGGCACGAGTGGGGCACCCACCACCCACTTAAATGAAACGGATCTTCTGTACATTAGAAAAAAAAAGACAGGCTACAAAAAGATAAACATCCGGGTCATGGCCTGCCCCCTGAGAAAAATTTTATGATGCAGTGCTGCTCTTCCATTCCCCAAAGAAAAAAAGTAAAGCGGCACAAACAAGAGCTGCAGAGAGTGGAGAAGCTGGGGATCAGGAGGAGGTGTGGGAAGAAAGCTGCAGGGAGTTCACCAAAGTAGAAACTCAGACCTAAAGCATGTCAGTCAAATTCCCAAAATAAAAAGTCCTAGAATAATTTTATAGCGGTGATTTGACACAGCCCCTACTCATGAAAAGGGTAATCTACTTGACCCGATTTTTAGCAACTGCACCGAGCTGGTGGTGGGCCAACCCACTCGCCTTCCCTGGTCGGATCATTTTTTAGTCCCGCTTACCTGGCTCACCGGCAAAATCCCCTTGACCACCCCCCAAGTCATAATGAAGAGAAATTGGGCAAAACTACCTATGGAGTCTTGGATAACCAACTTAGATTCCACCCGCCCACCCCCTGCACAGACCCAACTTAGCAAACAAGAATTATGAGGGCTGGATCAGGGACTCACTGGATACGATTCTCCCTTTTCGGAGATCTATATCAAAGAGGCTGCACAAATCAGAACCCTGGTTCTCAGACACCTTAAGAGAACAAAACGCCTCTGTAGGAAACGAGAGAGAGCGTGGCGACTAGATTTCCTACCTGAAAAAAAGTCCCACTATAGAGAGGCAATCAAGGCCTACAGAGATGGGGTTAGGGCGGCCCAGGCCACTTACTTCGCAGACAAAATCATGGAAGCCAAATCCAAGCCCAAGGAAATTTTCCATATGGTAAAAAAATGCACTAAAGTGAACACAGCTCCTCCCTTGGCAAAAACACAAGAACAATGCAATGAGCTAGCGGATTTTTTTCATAATAAAGTTACCCAGATCTACTCTTCCTTCCCGATAGCAGCCACTAACCCAGGAGCATCCGACCAAACATCTTCGAGACACCCCACTCCCCCAGACCAGCCAAATTTGGAACATTTCCCCCCATTAGACCTTGACACCCTTCATCAATTGGCACGCCAAGTCAAATCTGGCTCTCCCCGTGACCCAGCACCACCGGAGATCTTGCTCCAGGTAAGCCAAGCCACCCTGCCCATGATTCTGGATCTATTAAACTCCTCCATCTCCTCCTGTACAGTGCCCACGGTATGGAAGAGAGCCATGGTACGGGCACTGTTAAAAAAAAACAATCTTGACCCAGAAGATCACTCCAGCTACCGCCCTATCTCACTACTCCCCTGGGTAAGTAAGCTCCTGGAGAAGTATATAAACACCCAGTTAGTCCAATTTCTTGAAAACAACTTGCTATTGGACTCAACCCAGACAGGTTTCAGACCTAAGCATAGTACTGAAACCGCCTTGTTAGCGGTTACCGAAGAAGCACGCAGGATACTAGATCAAGGAGGATCAGTGGCAGTGATCCTCCTTGATCTAAGTGCAGCCTTTGATACGGTCAGCTATGCCACCTTGCTGAACCGTCTACGTAACATCGGAGTAACCGGCGATGCACTGAGGTGGCTTGACTCCTTCCTGACCAACAGATCTTTTCAGATCTTTGACGGGGAAATAGTGTCAGCCAGAAAATCACTGAGCTGTGGGGTGCCGCAGTGCTCTTCCTTAAGCCCTGCGCTGTTCAACATATATATGAAACCACTGGCTGGGGTCGTCGAACCATACGGTATTAAAATCTTATCGTATGCCGACGATACCCAGCTAGTGGTTTCTCTGGCTCAAGAGGGTAACAGGCAAACTTCGGAAGGTCTGATGAAATGTCTAGAGGATGTCAAGGAGTGGATGACATTCTCCTCTCTAAAACCTAATGGAGATAAAACTGAGCTCATGCTCCTGGGCCCAGTATCACCAGTGCCGTTCATCTCCCTATGGCCTTCCTGTCTGGGCACCCCTCCTACCCCTAAGGAAAGTGTAAAAAGCCTAGGAGTATGGCTCGACAAAAGTCTCTCTTTCTCCACTCAGGCCACTAAGCTATCTGCCACATGTTTCGGCTTACTCAGAACATTGAGGAAAGTTCTACCTCTTCTGCCAATGGAAGCCAAATGGGTGGCAGTACAAGGCCTGATTCAGTCCCGGCTAGACTCGAACAACGCCCTATACGTGGGAGCCCCTGAGATGACCTTACGAAAGCTGCAGGTGGTACAGAACTGTGCAGCCCGTACCTTGCTACAGATCCCACGCACTCAGTCAGCCAGATCCGGATTAAAAAGCTTGCATTGGCTGCCAGTGAGACAGAGAGTGGTATTCAAGGCATTATGCATTGCCCACCGTGCCTTCTGGAAGACAGGCCCAGCAATCAATGACAACTTAGTCACCCACTACCACCCAAGTAGAAATCTTCGCTCTATGGAGGCCTTCTTGGCTGTGGTACCCAAAGTGAGGAGAGCTAGGACCGGAGGAAGGATGTTCTCTCTAAACGCCTCGAAGTTGTGGAACTCACTTCCTTTACAACTCCGGTCCAACTCGAACCTGCTCTCCTTCCGAAAACAACTGAAGACCCTTCTGTTTGCAAGGTCTACCGAGTTCTAACCTCTCTGCACTGCCCAGCTCCGTCTACATGCTCAGCGCTTGGACGCCCATTGGGCAGCAATCGCGCTATACAAATCAATATTCAATTCAATTCAATTCAATTGACGTGAGTTTGGGTGGATAGAAAAATAAATTGTGCCAAATGTGGGTTGAAGATCTACAGCCTAGCAAGATTGAAGGGCATAGGGCATTTATTTAGCAAAGATGCTGGGTCTATGCCTTCTGTACATAAGGATATCTGATTGCCTGGTACTCAGGATTTGAAAGACATTTTTGGAGTCTAGGGGTTGAAAGGTAGATGAGATGAGCATGTGAAAATAGAGGGCTGATGAGAATCTGGATTTATGCCCTTGTATACTTTTGGATAGAAGTTTTTACAGAAAATGAAAGGAGTTCGAAGGAAGGGTAAGTGAGGGAGCATTGACCAACTCTATCTTATTCAGTGTGTCTGTGCTTTAATAGCAAAAACACGTTTGAATTTTCCTTTTATCTCTCTAGTACATTGTAATTTGCAACATTTTTCTCTGGTATGCTTCGAGTTTTTTCTTCCATCACTGAATGTTAGATGGGTATTGTCAGAAGTTGGCCTGGTATATGGTGTCCACTAATTAAAGTGGGCACCTTGCACAAGTCCAAACGACCCTTACGATGTATGAGGTCAAAGATATCCTTTAGAAAGCTATCCTAGTGGTAGCTGTGGAGAACAGCCTTCAAGCTTAATCTTGACGGAATGTAAAGCAGTTTGTTTTACCAGAATATCACCTTTAGTATTAATTAAATAAAAGGAAAAACACACAGTATTTATAAAAATAAGTAATTTTTTATATAACACTCTCTAGCATCCTCTACATGAGGATGCAACACAAAGCACACAAACAGTTGTAAGTAGCACAATACACAGTGGGCTCCAGTAGGAGACCAAACCATATACTAAAATAGTGGTATAAGAACCACAACTTGAGTCGAGACAGTGTCTAGACCACGTAGAATCACTGGGACCCCAAGGCACCACCCAAGGTGAGTAAACAGGGACCCCAAGGAGGACGGGTGCAGTGTGCTGACACAACCACTGGCTCCATACAATTCTATGGGGAGGTCGCAGTTACAATTTTAGAGTTTAAGGACTCTTCTCGGTGGACTTCGAGGAAACCCTTTGGAACTTGGGAGGTTGGAGAGCCACTCCACCCATGGATACTGGAGTACCTGAGTTACCTATCCCAGGGGAGCCGGGTCTGAAGTAGTGTTGGAAACAGCCGTCTTTTTCGATGGAGAACTTCAAAGAAGAGCTGCTGCTGGGAAGGACAAAGTGTCAGTTGGAATCCAAGGGTGGATTTGTGATGGAAGGAACCTGAAAGCAGAGGGGACAGAGTCTGGGTCTCTTCAGGGTGACCAGGAACTAAGTAGACTAATGCCCACCGATGCCGCACCCATGCAGGAAGGTCAAGCAGGTTACGGTCTGGACCAGCAAGGTCCAGGGTACTCATCAAGCAAAGGGGAGTCAGGGCACATCTGGAATACCCAGGGAAGCCCAACAGAATTCAAGATGACCCTCAGGAGGACCCACAGGCCGAATGACCAGGAGTCACGAAGGGACCTCGAGCAAGATCACAAAATATCAGCCCACGGAGTACTCAGTGCGAGGAGGCTGGAGTTCTTTGGTGGAAATACTGCTCAGGGTCAGGACTACATGAAGTCCAATGCACAAGCTTGGGAATCTCCAACAAGCATATGCACTTGCAAAAGTACACAGTGAACATAGGTTTGGGTTATGTGGTCCCCGCGAGGGATACTGGCCTCAAACTCTGTTAGAGGGCAGCTCGACCTCAAGGAACTTCGGAACACTTCTCCTGTGTTGCTGGAGCCTTTGGAGCCCGCAGGAGCGCTGGATCAGCAGACCTGTCAGTAGCATTACGGTGCCTGCAAATGCACGGGAGTGACTCTATCACCCCAAAGGAGATTCTTCAGATGTCCTTGATACTCCACAGGTCCTGCACAGAGCCTGTATGGTGCACACGCACAGACGATGCTTTGGACGGAGAGGGAGACGAAGACATTCCCACTCGAAGTCCAGCGTGTCCAGACGGTGGAAGTTCATTGGTTTCTTGTTCAGAATCTTGTCCACGTCAAATCTAAGGTCCTACAGCCAGGCAAGCCCTTCCACTCTTTCTGCCCACGGAATGTTATTATGGCTGGTTTTGCCTTTTGTTTACTGGGAACTTTATAGCATTCATTCCCCCTTGTTAATGCTGGAGGGACCAGGTTCATCCCTTGCCATCTCGGTTCTCACCATGGCTACGAACACCAGCAGTCTGACTAAAGGATTGCTATCTAAAGTTGGAGCCAGTGCCTCTAAGATCACCTATCCACCGAACCTCACTAAGAATGCATCAAAAACATTCAAACATAACTTAATAAAAAGAAAACTGGAAACTCTTATATCAGACACATACTTCAGTATGTACAATGGTAACACCATGTCTGACCTAATCTTCTTCACGATTGAGAGCACAATGGAGGAAAACTCATATATCATTTTTCCAGTGCACACAGATAAGCAAAACACCCCATCGATTTAGTCTTGCTATCACTCCCTCCACGATCCACCAAATAGATCTAACCATTACTATCTATAATAATGGGATCGATCTCATCCAAGCTGCTAGTCGAAACCTAGAGCAATTCGACAAACTCTTTCTGAAGATCAAAAGCGTGGTAACTAACTATTCAACTCCAGGGCGACTAGATACAACACTAACCACTTCAAGTTCACTCCAAATCAATGCTCCCACTCCCCCCTCAGATTCACACCCCTCCTCTCTCACCACCCTTCCCTTGCCCCTGCAGGTTGCAGAAGGGTTCGAATCACAGTCGAATCATATTTCGTGACCATTAACCCTATCACCACTTCCAACCTCCTTATCGATACTTCCTGGCACACCTCTAACATTCAGTGACCAACCCCCACCTCATGATTCTCCCATTATCGCCACTAACCCCTATAACACTCATCAACACCCTTCACCCTCAGCAGCTCTCCACGCTCATTTAAAATTCCTGGTCCATGCTTCCCGGAACATTGCTCATATTCAGGGACACACCCTCTCCCAGGGTATCCCCCATTACCGCTGCGGACCCCTCTAACACATTTAGTCACCCCCCCTCCTCTGGATCTCCACACTCAATTTCCTCCCCTTTCCCAACACCCAGACCTGTTGGCACGCTTGGACGATATCTCCCTACAGCTGCACCTTCTCTCCCTCGAATTCCACGGTTTGAAAACCCTTTCACTTGAATATCTCCCCTTGTTAAGCCCCCTCTTCGCTTGTCTGAACCAGCCCAAAACCAACGCCACTGACACACCTCCCCGCGACCATCCCCTGTCACCTTCCACCTCCAAATCTGTTCCTCTACCTAACGCAGCCTATCATCCAAGAATCACGTCCTGTCTCACGCCCAATGAAATCGACAGTCTTCTCAAGTCTTATTCGTCCAACATGGACCTCAACACGAGTCCAAATGGAATAATCCAAACCATTCATTCTAACGCTAACAGAGAACCCTAACTCAGCCTCAGAGTCATAAATAACGATAACCTCAATCGAGTGAATATCTCGCTGACCCCTCCCCCCATATTACAGCTCCACTCAAATGCAAACTACTCAATTGTAGGTCTGCTAGTAAACACGCCTTCAAGATCTTCGACCTCATTCAACAGAATGAGATAGACATCATTATCCTCACAGAAACTTGGCTCAACCCTGCGTCCACTCCAATTCTTGACCTCTTGGTGCCACCCACTCATGACATAATTCGTCTTGACAGAGCTAAGAAGCAGGGTGGTGGCCTAGCTTGTATACATCGGAGTAGGCTTGCGGTCTCCCTTTCAGAGTCATCCTCGCCGGTTACATGCAAATACCTTTGTTCAACATTTCTACAAATAATCATCTGGTTTGCAAACTACACTCATTCTATCACCCCCCAGGCAACAATCTCCCCTTCATTGAACAATTAATGGAAATAATCTCTGGCAATGTGGACTCAGCCCAGTCCCACATCTACCTGGGGGACTTTAACCTTCACTGGTATAACTCTAATGATCAAGCAGTCTCATGCCTAAATTCCTTCTTACGCGACCATGAATTGATCCAACATTGGCTGAGTTAACTCGTTTGCAGCGGGTTCAAAATGCCGCGGCTAGAGCCATTGTTGGCCTACCCAGATTTTGCCCGGTGGCGAATGTCCTCCGCTCCCTGCATTGGCTCCCTGTTAGGAAGCGTATTCTTTTTAAGGTCCTTTGTTTGACCTTCAAAATCCTAAGAGGTATAGGCCCTGAAATTCTGTCCAACTGTATCTCTTTTTATGTCCCCACCCGCAACCTTCGATCCCAAGGCCAGGCCCTAGCTGTTGTCCCCAGATTCAGACTCAGCCGGATGGGGGGTCGTTCTTTCAGCGTGAAAGCTGCACTAATTTGGAACACCCTCCCAGTTGAAATCCGTCTGCTTGAGGACCTGTTGTCTTTTCGGAGAGCTATTAAAACATTCTTGTTTTAGCTATCCCTTTTAGGTTTTATCTTTTCCTGTTGTGTTATGTTTCTCCTTGTCTTTGCGCCGGGACGCTCCTTGGCTGGAGTCGCTGTGCGCACAATAAATTAATATAACATAACATATAACATAACATTGTGACCAGCCTACTCACATTAAAGGGGAAACTTTAGACCTCATTATCTCCAAAGGTCAATCCATCTCATTGGATTCTATCATACCATGTGACTGGTCGGATCATCACATCATTTCCTTCCATATCAACTCGGAGGTTTAGCAGAGTAAGGCACAAAACACCAAACCAAAGATTTGGAAAAGGGACCTCAGAGATATCAATATAGCTGACCTAGCAGCCCACTGTAATCAGGCCCTTTCCCCCCTTCATCGGACATATCTGAAGTCCTTGCTCTCACAGACTTCTACAACTCTTCTGTTTCCAACATCATTGATTCTATGGCCCCACTCCAAGAAAAAAATGCACCTGCAAAAATTTCCAAACCTTGGTTCAATGGCAACCTAAACTCGAAACAGCGCAATCTAAGGGCCATAGAACGGTCCTGGAGAACCACTCCATCCGCTGACCATGTAAAAAACCTTAGAGCAGCAAGAAGTGCATATAACAAACAAATCAAGACAGCCAAGGCGGAGTACTTCAGATCCCAACTTAACCAAGCGGCGAATCGACCCAAGAAACTATTTGAACTGGTTAAACAATTGGTGGCAGCCCCTAATCGGTCAGCTTCGTACATCAGATCTCCCTCATGTGTTGCTCAGGCTGCCTTTGTTACTGAGAAAACTAGGCTTATTAACATTGATCTGGAAGCCAGGAAGGCGCTATTGCTACCCAATTAACCTGCAACCCCACTGGACGTATTAGACAAGACAACACCAATTAGCTGGGGTATCAAGAACAACGCTTCCTGGGACACCTTTACCCCCTCAATGAAAATGATATAAAAAAGGTACTTCGGAATATCAACCTTTCCAATCACTTCAGTGACCCGTTACCACCTAACATCTTCAAAGTAGTTAAGGATGAAATCGCCCCCTTCTGGACAAAGATCGTCAATGCGTCTTTGTCACAAGGCATGATCCCAGAATGCCTAAAAGAGGCTCACGTAACACCTATATTAAAAAAAAAAACACAGATGATAGTACAGATCTTAACAACTTCCTATCTCCAGCATACCTACTCTTGCCAAACTCTTGGAAAAATGTGTGCAGTCATAACTATGTGCGCACATCGAAAATTTCCACCTCCTGGACCAACATCAATCTGGCTTTCGTAGTGGGCACAGCACTGAATCGGCCCTCACTCATGTGATAGATGACATCTTAACAATGCTTGATCGAAATGAATCCTGCCTCCTTATCCTACTCGACCTTTCCTCCACATTTGACACTGTTAATCATGAGAGTTAAAGCGAACCACTCACTCTCCCAGCCATCCCCAGTCAGCATGGGGGTTCCTCAAGCATCCTTCTTATCTCCCTTCACTTCAATCTGTTCCTGGAACCATTAGCTAATGTTCTAAAATCCTTGGACATTCGATTCCATATGTATGTAGACGATACCCAACTCTATCTGAAAATCTCCTCTCCGGATGACATCACTTCACTCAACTCTACCCTTCTGACTACCCAACATTTGTTAACTAAAAACCACCTACTGCTGAACACCTCCAAAACAGAATTCCTCCTAATTTCTCCTCCGAAACATACTCCTAAAATCGACCTATGGATGAACCAACTTACCGCCTTCAACTGCTCCCCCGCGCATTATCGAATCAGCTAAATCCCTAGGAATTACCCTGGACAAGAATCTGAATATGAAGTCTCACATTAGCAATGTGTGCAAGGGAGCTAATCACCTTCTGAGAACACTCAGGAATCTCAAACCTTTCCTACCGCAAGCAGATTTCAAGCAAGTGGTCCAAGCGCTTGTCATACCGAGACATGACTATGGCAGTGCTACGCTATGTGGCCTCCCTAAATACTCTTTGGCCGCCTAAAGGCTTCACTGAACGCAGCGGCCAGATTGATCACGGGCACCAAGCAAAATGCACACATCTCTCCGGTTTTAAAATCGCTAAATTGGCTACCCTACGAAGCTAGAATTCAACTGAAGATTGCCTGCCTTTCACACAAAGCCCTCCACTTCAAACCCCCCCCCTACCTTGCACAAAAACTAGAACTATCTGGAGGAGTTAGATTGTCAATGAGTGCCAATTCCCTCCTCTTGAAACCACAGATCTTCCACAAAAAGAGAACTTGCCAACAATCCGTCTCCGGCTCTGCTCCTAAAATCTGGAACTTTCTTCCACCTGAAATTCGGAGGATCTCTTCCAAGGCTGCTTTCAAATTGGAAGCAAAAAGATTCCCCATGAAGAAGTTCTTACCTTAACAGGAGGGGCAATTTTTTGGCTCCAAGTGCATCGGACATGCTTTAATATCGGTCATTATTCCAGTATATGATTATTATTCTGGTTTTGATTATTATTCCTGTACATGGTTATTGTTTCTACTCCCCATAAGTCATTGTTACATCGTTTTGCCCATCCTTCGCTCACCCAGGTGTATAAATTATCTATTAGATGTTCACAACTTGATTCAAAGGGACACCTTCCTGCATATAAACAATCAATGGCGTTTTGCTCTATGTGTGCTGCACAATGCAGCACTCATAGAAACAGCAAAAAAGAGGTGAAATAAAGCATTTCTCCATGTTAAGATCAGGTTTTTCCTGGTCTTAATTAAGGGCTTTGCCTCCTATTTACGACACCTGTGTAAATAGGGAGCAGCATGAAAATCAATGGGTGTTGTGGTTGAATGCCCACCGCAACACCCATTGCCCTACCCTTTCACACTAAGTACAGCGTGAAAGGGTGCCTTATTTACGAGGCAGCATTAATCCATATTAAGGGGTTTAACGCTGCCTTGTAAATAAGGCGAAGCTCGTATCGCCACCACGTCACTAAAAGTGGCATTCTGGTGGCAATAGCGGCTTGTAAATATGCCCCAATGTTTCTTTGGCTCGAGGGAACCTCATTCAGGAGGAACAGAATCCTGCTCAGTGCAGGGGCTACCACAGCTGTGGGACATGTGCCCGGGAGCTGTCTCTACCTGCAAGGGTGGGGCTGTCTCAGCCAGGATGAAGCTGAACGTCAGGTGGACCTGTTTCGGATACGATCGACCTGTGGGGCTGCCAGGATTAGAATGAAAGCAAAAACTTCCAGTCAAATGACAAATACGTAAGAGTGTCACTGAGAGGCTCTGGCACCACTCAGGTCAGCGGGGTCTGTTACCAGAATAACTGGGACAGCTTAGTTATACAGAGCAACAACTTCCCTTCAGTTTAGACTGGGCAAATATCCCATTGCATTATTAATAGACACACGGATGGAGGGTGTGTAAGTGTGTGGTGGTTTCTTGTGAGGACTGATGTCATGCGCATGCTGAGAGCTCAGCTCAGTCAGAGACCCCACCCCTCACAGCCCCATCAACTTGGATAGGTAGGCTGCTCTCTGGCAGAGACTGATCTGATTGGCAAGAAGTTGAATTCTGTTATTTCCAGCCCTGTTGAGCCCCTCAAGATAGGCCTGTTTGATGAGTTTAAAGCGCAGAACTGCATGCGTTGGGCTCGACTCAGAAGACAATTGTACTCCGCTTGGCCTATGGCAATAGTCTGGAGGTAGGCCTTAAACGCCCACAGGAATGAGACTTAAAATCGATGGGAACTGCTAAAAACCAGGGGGCATATTATCAAGGTGGTGATAAGAGATTATCGCCAACGGCCGCTAAGCGGCGATAATTCTATCGCCCAATTAGCAAGCTGTCGCTTACAGCAGTTAGCAACAGCTTTTAGGCGATAGCGAGCAGTTTGGGGCCCGCTTTGCATGTCAGCGATATTTATCGCTAATGACATGCAAAGTGGGCGTACCCAACTTGTTAGCGACTGTTCGCTAACGCCTATTATCAACACAGGCGTAGCAATAGAAATATTTGCGCTAAGCGCGAATATCTCCAAAAGCTAATGCTTGCTCAGACCAGTTCTTAGCCATAATATCCAATCGGAGGAGGATATTATGGCTAAGACCCTATTGGCGTTAATGCGTGAATATCGCTGTATTCTCAGCGATATTCACGCATTTCGCCGCTATCCCCGGATATTTTATCGCTTTAGAGATAAACGTTGCTAGTAGCACGTTATCTCTGCGATAATATCCGGCGATGCTTGGCGATAAAAAAAACTCCCTAAGCCCATTTAGCGATAAATATCGCTAGTTGTTGGTAATATGCCCCCAGTAGCCTACTGCCTAAATCAGTATGGGTGGCAATTATGTTTTCCTAAATACCATCTGTAACCAAGGGGAGCAAAGAAATTAGTAAGGAATGCCACTGTCACTATGCCCTTGCAGTTTCGAACCCTCAACCAAAGGAACACTCTTTACCAAAAGTAAACTTTCAATTCACTATGTATTAAAATGTAAAACCTATGATTTTGTACTTCTGTACAAATCCAGTTACTTAATTGCTAGTGGGGTTGGCCCACAGGGCAAGTGAGGGCTTCTCTTGTGAAATGATAGGAAAGGGGATGACGGAATCTGAGTTTTAGGAGTGAAACATGGCAAAGTAAAGGATTGGTAAAAATAGGGCTCAAGTCCCCACACAGGTGACTGGTTAAGTCTTCTATTTGTGAGAAAGAGTGAGAGAGACGCAACAGGGTTGAAGGGACTATGCCTAGGTTAACACTCATCATAAAACCTCTATGAAGTAAAAAAAAAAAAGTTATTGCTAATGCAATTTAAGTGTTTTAGTGGAGGAGTGGTTCAGCTCCATTTCAGTAATGGGAAGCACACTGAATTAAGACAGAGAATGTTCTTACATCACACACTGCCGTTTTTAATTCATCTTATCTAACTCCAGATAAGGAGAATAAGAAACCGCAGACACAGTTATAGCCTTCCTGTGTTTTTCGATAAGACTTATCGCCATCACGACATTGAGTAGTAACAGCTTCTTCAGTGCTCTACTCGGTTCATTATGCCCTTATTTCGCTACACACTATATAATAAGCACACACTCCATGCAGCGCCTCTGTAGCGTCTAAGTTTAAAGATTCATGCCCAGATTTACAAAATTTTGCATCTGGTTCGTGTTTTTCATCACAAACCCGACACTGTTGTAGTGGAATTTTCAATGAAATGCAAATTGCTCTTTGCGTTGGATTAGAACACAGAGCTGCTCCTACACATTACTGTATTTCAAGCGGGCTTTACATGGCCATTCCCTTGACACCACGCATGGGTATTGATGCAAATCCCTATCTACAAAGAACTGTAGACCAGGATTTGCACCAAAATCCTGTGCCTTCTTGAGATAGGTGTAACAAGGAGACAAGTTTTCACTTCTCCTCATTTTTCCCAATTTGCATCTGTTCAGCATTGTACACAAAACCTGGTCTGGCTTTCTTAGTAGATTGAACTGTATGTCAAAACCCAGTTTGTGTTGATCCACCCCGGTAACGTCCCTTTGATGCAAAGCAAAGTGGTGAAAAGCAGTTTTTCCACTGTGAGATGTTCACCTCTTGGATAGTAGATACCCGCCTACACCTTTTGTCATGCTGGCTTAAAGCCTTAATAAATCATGCACCTTTGTAAATGTTACATAACTGCATGTGCCTATTACTGCCTCTTTTGATTTGAACAAAACAGTGACATGAGGTGACCAGCGAGCTCTACTGGTGAGTCAGGGGTACACTTCTCCTGAGCACAAGTGTCGTGCTCTAAACATTTATGGAGCAGTAGTGTGCTTGCACAGTACATGTATGACTGCATGTATAATCAACGCTACGGTGTACACTGTATGATGTTGGATGTCGCAAGTACTGCTCTTCTTGCTGGTGCTGTATGACGTGCGCGCAGAACCGGGTCTACCAGTCTCCGCTGTCTTATAAGTCTGGCCAGGGCGGAGAAGCTACTGCAGTGCAGACCAAACACATACCTCACATTCCTCCTGAGGCTTTCTAGCAGCATTAGCTAATGTTGTTTCTTAGGCCAGTCAGTAGAGGGCCTTGTAGCACCTGTTTTGAGCAGCTCCCTTGGGAAATAGGACTGATATAAAACTCATCAACTATTAACAAACCCAAAATGCCCCCTCGTGCTCTGATGATGCATGACCAACTTGTGATTCCTTATTTCTGGCCTTCTGCCCGGCACGTAGTGGTGGGTCCTAGATGATGCGTCAGAGGTTTTGCAAGACTCCCATAGTCTGAAGACTTTGACCTACATTATGAAGAGTTGCACAACTTTTCTTGAACAGATGCTGCATCTGGTAACTCCCCAAAAGGCCAGGACTTGCGAAATGTGGATGAGTAATTATCAAGAACCAAAAAAAGAAAGTATCACGTGGAGGCTATCTGATGATGACACAGCAGTGGGCGTGTACTTTCACATCCTAACACTCCATTCCCTGTCCCACGGATCCCATCCCCTACTCCAGGATAAGAAACTTAAACACTGTAGACCTTAGGTTCCTAACCTTTCGACTCCTCTGTGCCCCCACTGAATAACTACTGGACGTTGGAAACCCCAACCTAGGCAATTTCTACAATTCGAACTTCAAAACAATACACAAAACTACAACAAGAAATACCCTTTGAAGAAACACACAAATTATGACATTTGAATTCACTAACAAAAATAAACACACAAATTATGACATTTGAATTCACAAACAAAAATAAACACACAAATTATGACATTTGAATTCACAAACAAAAATAAACACACAAATTATTACATTTGAATTCACATACAAAAATAAGAAATAAATCTTAGGGGCCTATTTACAAAGAATGTCACACAGAGCAGTGCAGCAAGTCACCATGCTGCGCGACACAGAAAGGGCAGGAATGCACCATATTTAAGGCAATGCGGCCCATTCCTGCCTTTTCCCTGACGCTGGAGCCCTTTTGACAGCCTAGCACCGAGGCAGGCACCCTTGCACTATGGTGCAAGGGTGCCTGCGCTGCTGCAGGATTAGGTTTGTGCAGGAAGGGAAACCTTCCTGCACGAAAACAATACTGAGAGGAATATTACTCTAAGTGTGCTGCAGAATACAGCACACACAGAAAGAGACATCAACAAGGAGAATTAAAGGTATTTCTCCTAGTAACACTTCACACCTGAGAAAGCGTATCTTTTAGGTGCATTCCCAAGACTACCCTTTCTGGCAAATGTGGGAATGCATCAAAAACCATAAGAGTTGCGTGGGAACAGCAATACAACGCCCATGGAACGCCTTCCCAGGGCAGAGTAAGGCAGCGCAGCCATTTGTGCTGAGTTGCCTTAATCCAGATTGATGGAGCCACTCCGGGCCATGCAAAGTGGCTTTGCGTGGCTTCATAAATCACATGTTAGGTTTGCGTTGCTCTTGCACCACGTTGCCTGGTGCACGAGCGATGGAAACTGGCTTTTAAATAGGCCCCTAAATTTTATTGTGAAGGTTGAAGCGTTAAAAAAATTGGTTTTATTTCTAAAAGTCAAAGCAATATGCTAGATTCCATTCACATAACTGTCTTTTTGCTCCTAATGAGGGCTCTCTTTCTGGTGACACACACCAGCACTTCAACTGAGGCCACCAATCATACATACTACAGTTTGTTGTACTTTTTGCTCCCACAAATCAAACTAAGGACATCAACTTAATTTTTAGCCCCCTGTTTCAAAGTCCTTCACATAAACAGAATGTTTTCGATTTTACATTTTGCTTTATGTACATATAGATTATGAACCCGCTAACATTATCTAATTTTCAAAACCGTCTCAGACCCCAAGAACCTCTGCTCCAAAAAGCTCAAAAAATATTCTTTAATTTAATGTCGGTCTGTAATCAAAAATAGGTAAAGCAGAATCGTTTATATCAGTATGTAGGTCGTGAGGTATAGCAAATTTATGAAAACTCTTCAGGAAAGACTGCCAGGTTCAAGTTGACTGAACAAGTCTCCATATTCCTTTCTCTATGGACCTGATTAGGAGTTTGGCGCAACAGCGCCAGCTCAACGCCGGCTCTGCTGCGCCAAACATGCGCAAGGACCGCTGACCGTATCACGAGCTGAACTCGTGTTACACGAGCTCAACTCGTGATATGGTCGGCGGTCGATTGCCTGTCCCATGGGGGTGTACAGTAAACAGGCACCGCCAAGGGATTGGCAAAAAAGAAATTAAAATACATCCTTTCTCTATGGAATATAGCAAGTGAGGACACATATTACTCTAGTAGAGGGATTGTTGTTATTATTTTTATAGGACAGTCCTTAGTGCACTTTACTTACCAACACCCATAGGAAGAATATTTGTCTTTAAAAAATAAATTAAGAAATGCCAATAGAAACTGGAATGAAAGAAAACAAAAAAGTTCAATAAACTGAACAAATAGAAAGAAAAATTAGACAACTGCCTCGTGAGAGTGGATGGGAGGGCTAAATAAGTGTTTCAACGATGGAGTTTTCATTTTTCCTAAACTGTTAGTTCATCATGAAGGCCTTTGCAAATGGAGTTCCATGGCTTATAAAATGCCCTGCTGAAGGACTGTGACAGAGCGTGGTGGTAAATTAATTTCTAGGATTGAATCTAATTTTAGGTTGTCCCCGTTTCTAAAATGTTACTTTTCTCCTGACATGAGGGTGCTAATGAGAATATGGTGTAAGAAGTCCATTTAATGCAACATTTGCAAAGTGAATTCGAGAGATGACTAATGATTGCACCTGAGCTACAAACCTGTATGTCTTAGAAATGTTTTTTTTTTTTTTTTTTTGTGGAGGGCAGTGTGGATCTTGCGTCAAGCTACTTGTTTTTCAGCATTTTTATGGCAAAGACCTCCCCAATAGCTTTTTGAAAAACAAGACTTGCCCAACAAAGAGTTGTTCTACATGCTGCTCCAAGCCTACTGACCTTTTTTTGCGTCGGTGACTTCCCCCTTTAAGCTCCATGATAGTACAACCCAAGCACTGAGACACAGTTGATGAATAATTCCACTAGCCTCATAACAGAGCATCCCAGAATTTCGAGACACAAGTGATGAACAATACTACTAGCCTCATGACACAAAATCCCAGAACCTTAAGATACTGCAGATAATTAATCCCACCAGCCCCATTATAGTACATACATAGCCTTGAGAGATAGACGATTAATAACCTTACTAGCCCTGTCAAAGTACCTCCAGAGACTTGAGACACAAACAATGAATAATCCCATTAGAACTGTCATAGTACGGGGGGCGTGGCTTGCGCCCGGCGTGGATGGCTGCTCGTCCGTAGCTCTCCGGAGATAGCGGGAGCGGAGGCGGACTAACGATGCCCTCTCGCCCTGCAGACTGAGCTCACTTTGGAGAATTACTCGTCGGAACCTGTGAGGCGCACTTTCCTGGCCTTTGCGGCTGAAGGTACTTAGCCGTTTCTGAGTTATTCACTTTAATGCGGCTCTGACTTTCTTTCCGCCGCCATTTTGTGATTCTCGGAACGGCGCTTTTCGCGCCGCTCTTCACATCGACGCCACTCCTTTCTTCTCATCTCAGCTGACTTCATTCCTGCATACCCTCAATTTTTTCTTGCTGCGCTGTTGTATGCCCCTTTGAGGCTATTTTCGACACAGGATGCTCGAATTCTGATGCTGTTCTTCAGTGTTCTCAACCCCTGGCCGCCATTTTGAGATGCTGCTTTTCAATCTCCTCAGCATTTTTTCTTTCTATTTGCACGCATAGACTGCTTCATTCTGTGTAATGCCTGCAAGTAGCTTTTCATGGTTGCTGTATTGGAGAAGAACTGTTCTACTGATTTGAGGTGAAGTTTTTTCTCGCTGCATTTATAGCTTCTCTCACGACTATATGCTCTTCATGTTTCTATTCAGAAGCCTTCATTTTGCTGCCAGGATTGCTTTTTTCTACACCTTTATGTTTTCTAAGCTTCTATCTTCACGTCGGCTGCACCTATATCACCTGAATGTGACTTTTTAAGCTGGCCTATACTTCCTGACAGGATTTGGAGTTAATGCTTTTGCCCTGTGTCTTTTGGCGCTGATATTTTTACTTTTATTGACTTGCAGATGATCGCCTGCTTTTCGATCTCCTCCTTGCAAAGAGCCTGATTTCATTGATGCTCTGGCATCTTTTTCTTTGTTCCATTCTAATCTGCTGACACCTTCTCCACAGCATTGCTTCTTATTATTCCCCTATATTGGGCCTTACTTACGGGTAAACTGTGCAAGGAGGATTCTCATGCTAAAACCACTGCCCGTAAGTTCCTCATTCATACAAGCTCACGGTATCAGTGTTTAGCCATGGAAGAATCAAATACCTCCTCCTCTCAATCTGCTTCTCCTAAGAAGACCTCTTCACCGGCAAGTAACTACACTACTCTTAGTGGTAAAGCTTCCTCCAAGAGATTAAAAAAAGATCCACCTTCTCCTCCTACATCAACCTCTTCAGTCACCATGGATTTACTCCTTGAGGAAATCAGGGCTTTACGCCCCTTTGTTGAAGAAACTACTGCCACTCTCCAGGAAACCACTTCTACTCTTCAAGAACTTTCTAACAAATGGTTGACTGTGGAAGGTCGTGTCACAACGTTGGAACAAAATGTGGACTCCTTAAATGCCACTGCCTCCAACGTGGACTCCATCTGCTCTCAGGTATCCAGCCTACACAAACAAATTGAAAATTTGGAAAATAGAAATCGTCGCAACAACCTTTGTATTTATGGCCTGGTGGAAAATTCAGAGGGATCAGATCCAATTTCTTTCTTTAAGTCGTTCTTGCCTAAACTTTTGAAACTTCCAGAAAGTCCTCCACTGAACATCCAAAGAGCGCATCGACTGGGTTCTTTGCCACATCATACATCTGCTCCTTCAATGAGTAAGCCCAGGGGAATGATTCTTTACTTTCTTGAATACACAGACTATTGAAAGTCCTAGCAGCCGCTAGGGCATTGAAGAAAATTACTTGGTCTGGAAATACTTTATTTTTTGTTCAAGACTACGCTAAATCAACCGCAGATCGTCGTAAAGAGTTTTTGGCATTGAGACCCCAGTTACGCTTCATCGGTCCCAGATATGGCCTCTACCATCCATGCCTCTTCAGAGTTACTGTCAACAATAAGACTACTTCATATGAAGATCCACTGAAACTCAAGAGCTTTCTTTACTCCTTCAATGCTGACTCCATGGATACTGCATCTTCATCTGCTGCTCCATAATATGTCTTAGTATTTGTTACATTTTTGCCATCTACATATGTGGCCTTTGCTTTTTTCTAGGACGTGCATACTCACTTCTTCCTTGTCTCTGTATTGTTCTTGTAGTTTAATTTTCTTGGTTCTATCCTCCTCTCCTGTTTTCTAGTCCTCCATCTCCTCTCCCTTAGATCTTCCTTTTTTCCATGCTTTCCAATTATACTTTTTCTAGTTACTTGTTTCTCTTTTATATGATTAACATGTTTCTTCTTTTCACAGGTTGACTACCCATTACTCCTCCCTCTCCTGTGTTCATTTGTGGCTCGTTGGTGCTGCTTCCCTCCTCGCTTCTCCTCCGTGAGTCCGTATAAGCGTCATTCCTTCGTATGGCCTCCCACCCTCCCTCCCTCTGTTTGACCTACAGTTTATGTAAGTTCTTACTTCTTTCTTTGTCTCTTCTCTTTATGCTCTCTCCTGTTCTCTTCAATGTTCCTCCCTCTATTCTTTTCTCTTTTCTTGTTCTTCCTACCTTTTTCTCCTTATTCTCTCTTTTTGCTTTACTTCTTCCTCTACCTTCTTGCTTTACTACTTCAGTATCTTTTACCGGATCTGTTGTTTGTTTCTATGGACGTTCTGTTATATTGTATGCTTTATGTATTATTGTACTATTTTTATCTTGTTACATTCAGAGTTACCTCATGGAATGTTAAAGGATTAAATAATCCTATTAAAAGACAGCGAGTGTTATCTCACCTGTCTAACTTAAAGACAGATATTGCTATGTTACAAGAGACTCATCTTTCTGATTTTGAAACTTCTAAATTAACGAGACTTTGGGTTGGTAATGTTTTCTTTTCCCCAGCTCTAGGAAAAAAGAATGGGGTGGTTATCCTAGTTCATAAAAAATTCACAGTTTCTGTTATTCATCAATAATCAGACTCTGATGGTCGTTGGGTACTTATTAAATTATTAATTGACAATGTACCTTTGGTTATTTTTAATGTTTATGCCCCAGTAACTGTTGATAACACTTTTTGGCCATTTATTTCTGATAAGTTGGTTTCCCTTGATGATGATTATATCATTTTTGGTGGTGACTGTAATCAAATCCTTGATCCCATTTTGAATAGGAAATCTCCTGTTAAATTTGTTAATTCTAAAATGCATAACCAATTTACTTCAGCCACCCGTCGTAAACCCTTAGTTGATATATGGAGACTTTGCCATCCTGATCTCCAAGAATTTTCCCCTTCCCACAAGACACAATCCCGCATTGATTATCTTTTTCTCAGTAAATCCTTAACACAGTGTACACTAGCTTCAGAAATAGGCTCTATTCTTATCTCTGACCATGCCTCAGTTTTTATTGACTTTGAACTAGTCCCTTTCTCTCCCCCCTCTGGCAGATGGCGTTTTAATAATTCCCTTCTTGCAGACCCTAAATTCTCTGGTCAATTCAGTTCTTTTATTGCTGACTTTTTTGCTGTCAATTCCACCCCGGACTCCTCTCCAACCATGATTTGGGACTCTTTTAAAGCAACCGCTAGAGGTTTTATCATTAATTACGTCTCCCAGAAGAAAAAGAAATTCGAGAAACAGTCCTCCCAACTTTTGACTCAAATTAAACAATTAGAACATGCCTACTTTCATTCCTACTTGGATGCCTCTTTAAAAGAACTCATTACTGCTAAGGTTGCCTTCAATAAATTATCTACTGATGCTGCTGCTTCTTATCTTTTAAAAAGCAGTGCTCGTTATTATGGAGGCCAAAATAAAATGGGTAAGCTTTTAGCTAATTATTTGAAAATTCGCCGCGATAGAACTCTGATTTCCTCCATAATTGATTCCTCTGGTACCTCTCACTTTAAGGATGATGACATTTTGCAGGAGTTTGCCTCTTTCTACAAACATCTCTACACCCCTGATTCCTCTCCACTTCCCTCTGAATTATCCTCTTACTTTCATTCCATCCCTCCTCCGCCTTCTTCCCATTTTGCCTCACTTGAAGCAGATATATCCCTCCAAGAAATATCCCATGCAGTATCCGTTTTAAAACGTGGTAAAGCCCCCGGCCCTGATGGCTCCTCCATTGAATTCTATGATCATTTTTTGAAACTTCTTCTTCCACACATGCTCGTTTTATTTAATTCATTTATTGCAAATGGCTCTTCCCAAGGTACCTTTCAAGATGCTATGATCTGCCTTATCCCCAAAGATAACAAAGATCCTTCTTTTTGTAAAAATTACCGCCCCATTTCCCTTGTTAATACGGATTATAAGATTTTTTCCAAATTACTCGCCCTGCGTATTGATCCCATTTTACCCGAACTTATAGGTCCTGAGCAATCAGGTTTTGTGAAGGGACGTTTGTCCTCTGATAACTCCAGAGATTTTTCTTTAATGTTCTTAGTAGGGCTTCTTCCCTATCCTACCCACTTGCGGCCATCACATTAGATGCCGAAAAAGCCTTTGACAAGATCAGTTGGAACTTTATGTTTCGTGCCCTCACTTGGATTGGCTTTTCACCTAAATTGATCTCCCTCATCTCCCTTTTGTACTCCGGCCCTAGAGCTTCTATTTTTGCTAATGGGAAACTTTCTGATTATTTCTCCCTCTCCAGGGGTGTCCGGCAAGGTTGTCCCTTATCTCCCTTTTTGTTTATTGTAGCATTGGAACCTTTTCTTACCAAACTCCGACTAGATGCCCAAATCACTGGTTTTAACCCTGGTCCCCATCAAGTTAAATTGTCGGTTTATGCAGATGACATTCTTTTCTATTGCTCTAACCCTGAGTCCACTCTTCCTGCTTTTTTATTCCAAGTTGATGCCTTCTCACAGGTTTTGGGATACCGTCTTAATCGTGACAAATGTGAGGTTTTACCCCTTAATGTTTTATGTCAACGTCATTACTTTGATCATACTGGTTTCTCTTGGCAGTCGACTAAAGTAAAATATTTAGGATTATGGTTTTCCCTTCCATATCAGACACTTTGAGGGCTAATTTTGATTACATCACAAAGAAATTGAGTGACTCTATTACTAGATGGCATCCCCTTTTTCTTTCATGGTGGGGTCGTTTGGACTCCATCAAAATAATGCTAGCTCCTATCGTCTTATATTCCCTATCCATGATTCCCGTTCGCATACCCTGTTACTATTTTAAACGGCTAAATTCACTCTTGGTGAAATTTCTTTGGAAGGATAAGCCTCCCCGAATCGCCTTATCCTCTCTTAAAAAAGATAAACAATTTGGAGGTCTTACATTTCCAGACTTTAAGGCATATCATCATTCATCCTTAAACAGGCTTCTTGCTGGCTATCCACGGATACTCCCACTTACTCTCCTGTTTGGCTTACTTTGGAGGAATCTCTCATTTCACCGTTTACTTTTTTGGAGATTCTTGCCTTTTCAGCCAACGTTTCTCTCTTGAAGTCCCCTGTCATTGCTCATTCCCGTCATCTCTTAACTCCCCTTTTACCCTCTTCTTATCCCTCTCTTACTTCTTTGTCTCATCAGTTCATCTGGCATAATAAGTTACTTCGCATCAAAAATCGCTCCTTTTATTGGAAATCTTGGCAATCCAAGGGTCTATCTTGGATCTCCCAACTTCTATCCCATAACGTTCCTCTTTCTTTTACAGATCTTCAAACTCAATTTTCTCTCGCTGCTTCCTTTAGGAAACAATACGACCTATTACTTCATGCTCTTCTTCAGTATCTTCAATCTTTTCCTTCTTCCTCTGAAATACCCTCCTCTTACTCTGCTATTCGCCCACTTTTGGACTTTTCCCCGCCCGCTTCTCACTTTTACAAATGTCTTATGACTTCGCCTCACCGACTCAAATCAAAGACTGAATTGGCCTGGGAACGGGATTTATCAATATCCTGGCCTATCTCTCTATGGGATAAGCTGTGGTTTAAAATACACAAAACATCCAGAGCTGCTAATACCACTCAAACCCTTTACTTTTTATATCATCGTCTACTTTTCACTCCACAGAAGTTAGCCACTTTTTCCCAGGATCTTTCGCCTAAATGTTGGTCTTGTTCCTGTACACATGCAGATTTACTTCACATGCTGTTCCATTGTCCCAACATTGCTTCCTTTTGGAAACTGGTCTGGTCTCGTTTACATAGGATTTTTGGTTTTACACTCCCTTTCTCACTTCCCAATGTCCTTTTAGGTTCCTTATCCCCTGATTTACCACTCTCTCCTTCTCACTATAAGTTGCTTGACTTGTTTTTGGCCGTTGCATTTCATCTCATTACCTCCAATTGGAAAGATTCCACTAAAGTTAGTTATTCAGCCTGGTGGAATACTATTTGTTTTCATCATAGACTTGATACCAACTTTGTTACCCTAGTTTCATTGGCTGTTAAACGGGACATATTATGGATTCCTCTCACTACCTACCTTTCCAAAACCTCTCCCTCTACTCAAACTAATACTGTTCATTACCAACATCCATCTGATGTTCGCAAACCACCATGATTTTGCCTATTTCTCTTTTTATTTCGATTTACTAGTTTTATGCTTATTTATGGCTTGCTGTCTCTCACACATTCTTTATTTACATTCATTATCTGCATACAATGTTATGTTTCATCTCCCTCTTATTTTTGTTTCTTTTTCCCTCCCTTGTTTTCTCTTTCTCATGATTTAGCTATAGGTGTTTATTGATTCCGTTTTATTATACCTTCTTAAATTTCATTTGTATACCTCTTATGCCTCTCATTGATTGAATGTATTACATTTTGTATTTTATGCTATGTTTTTGGTTTCAATAAACTTGAACTTAAAAAAAAGAACTGTCATAGTACATCCCAGAACCTTGAGACAGAGTTGATGAATAATCCAACTAGCCCCATGAAAATATACAAGAGCCTTGAGATACAGTAGATCAATAGCCCTACTAGCCCCATCAAAGTACGTAAAGAGCCAATGAATAATCCCACTAGCCCCGTGACAGTACATCCAGAACCTTGTGACAGCTGGTGATTAATCCCAATAGCCCATTTAGGTACATTCAGAGCCTTGAGATGCAGCAGACGAATAGTCCCACTAGCCCCGTGATAGTACATCTAGAGTCTTGAGATTCAGCTCACGAAGAGTCCCACTGGCCCCGTGATAGTACATTCAGAGCCTTGAGAGGCAGCGGATGAATAGTCCCACTAGCCCAGTGATAGTACATTCAGAGTCTTGAGATGCAGCTGATTAGTCCCACAAGCCCCGTGATAGTACATCCAGAGCCTTGAGAAGCAGCGGATTATTAGTCCCACTAGCCCCGTGATAGTACATTCAGAGCCTTGAGATGCAGCTGATGAATAGTCCCAGCATCCCCATGATAGTACATTCAGAGTCTTGAGATGCAGCGGATGAATAATCCCACTAGCCCTGTGATAGTACATTCAGAGCCTTGAGGCAGCGGATGAATAGTCCTACTAGCCCCGTGATAGTACATTCAGAGCCTTGAGAAGCAGCGGATGAATAGTTCCCTTAGCCCTGTGATAGTACATTCAGAGCCTTGAGATGGGGCGGATGAATAGTCCTACTAGCCCCTTGATAGTACATTCAGAGCCTTGAGAAGCAGCGGATGAATTGTTCCACTAGCCCTGTGATAGTCCATTCAGAGCCTTGAGAGGCAGCGGATGAACAGTACCACTAGCCCCGTGATAGTACATTCAGAGCCTTGAGAGGCAGCGGATGAACAGTCCCACTAGCCCCGTGATAGTACATTCAGAGCCTTGAGAGGCAGCGGATGAATAGTCCCACTAGCCCTGTGATAGTACATTCAGAGCCTTGAGATGCAGCAGACGAATAGTCCCACTAGCCCCGTGATAGTACATCTAGAGTCTTGAGATTCAGCTGACGAAGAGTCCCACTGGCCCCGTGATAGTACATTCAGAGCCTTGAGATGCAGCTGATGAATAGTCCCACTAGCCCCGTGATAGTACATTCAGAGCCTTGAGAAGCAGCGGATGAATAGTTCCACTAGCCCTGTGATAGTACATTCAGAGCCTTGAGAGGCAGCGGATGAACAGTACCACTAGCCCCGTGATAGTACATTCAGAGCCTTGAGAGGCAGCGGATGAATAGTCCCACTAGCCCCGTGATAGTACATTCAGAGCCTTGAGAGGCAACGGATGAATAGTCCCACTAGCCCTGTGATAGTACATTTAGAGCCTTGAGATGCAGCAGACGAATAGTCCCACTAGCCCCGTGATAGTACATCTGGAGTCTTGAGATTCAGCTGACGAAGAGTCCCACTGGCCCCGTGATAGTACATTCAGAGCCTTGAGATGCAGCTGATGAATAGTCCCACTAGCCCTGTGATAGTACATTCAGAGCCGTGAGAAGCAGCTGATGAATAGTCCCACTAGCCCTGTGATAGTACATCCAGAGCCTTGAGATGCAGCGGATGAATAGTCCCACTAGCCCCGTGATAGTACATTCAGAGCCTTGAGATGCAGCGGATGAATAGTCCTACTAGCCCCGTGATAGTACATTCAGAGCCTTGAGATGCAGCGGATGAATAGTCCCACTAGCCCCGTGATAGTACATTCAGAGCCTTGAGAGGCAGCGGACGAACAGTCCCACTAGCCCCGTGATAGTACATCCAGAGCCTTGAGATGCAGCGGATGAATAGTCCCACTAGCCCCGTGATAGTACATCCAGAGCCTTGAGATGCAGCGGATGAATAGTCCCACTCGCCCTGTGATAGTACATCCAGAGCCTTGAGATGCAGCGGATGAATAGTCCCACTCGCCCTGTGATAGTACATCCAGAGCCTTGAGATGCAGCGGATGAATAGTCCCACTAGCCCCGTGATAGTACATCCAGAGCCTTGAGATGCAGCGGATGAATAGTCCCACTAGCCCCGTGATAGTATATTCAAGAGTCTTGAGATGCAGCTGAGGAATAGATAGTCTCACTAGCCCTGTGATAGTACATTCAGAGCCTTGAGAAGCAGCGGATGAATAGTCCCACTAGCCTCGTGATAGTACATTCAAGAGTCTTGAGATGCAGCTGGTGATTAATCCCAATAGCCCATTTAGGTACATTCAGAGCCTTGAGAAGCAGCGGATGAATAGTCCCACTAGCCCCGTGATAGTACATTCAGAGCCTTGAGAAGCAGCTGATGAATAGTCCCACTAGCCCCGTGATAGTACATCCAGAGCCTTGAGATGCAGCGGATGGACAGTCCCACTAGCCCTGTGATAGTACATTCACGGCCTTGAGAAGCAGCGGATGAATAGTCCCACTAGCCTCGTGATAGTACATTCAAGAGTCTTGAGATGCAGCTGGTGATTAATCCCAATAGCCCATTTAGGTACATTCAGAGCCTTGAGAAGCAGCGGATGAATAGTCCCACTAGCCCTGTGATAGTACATCCAGAGCCTTGAGATGCAGCGGATGAATAGTCCCACTAGCCCCGTGATAGTACATTCAAGAGTCTTGAGATGCAGCTGATGAATAGTCCCACTAGCCTCGTGATAGTATATTCAAGAGTCTTGAGATGCAGCTGAGGAATAGATAGTCCCACTAGCCCCGTGATAGTACATTCAGAGCCTTGAGAAGCAGCGGATGAATAGTCCCACTAGCCTCGCGATAGTACATTCAAGAGTCTTGAGATGCAGCTGGTGATTAATCCCAATAGCCCATTTAGGTACATTCAGAGCCTTGAGAAGCAGCGGATGAATAGTCCCACTAGCCCCGTGATAGTACATTCAAGAGTCTTGAGATGCAGCGGATGAATAGTCCCACTAGCCCCGTGATAGGACATCCAGAGCCTTGAGATGCAGCGGATGAATAGTCCCACTAGCCCTGTGATAGTACATTCAGAGCCTTGAGAAGCAGCTGATGAATAGTCCCACTAGCCCCGTGATAGTACATCCAGAGCCTTGAGATGCAGCGGATGAACAGTCCCACTAGCCCTGTGATAGTACATTCACGGCCTTGAGAAGCAGCAGATGAATAGTCCCAATAGCCTCGTGATAGTACATTCAAGAGTCTTGAGATGCAGCTGGTGATTAATCCCAATAGCCCATTTAGGTACATTCAGAGCCTTGAGAAGCAGCGGATGAATAGTCCCACTAGCCCTGTGATAGTACATCTAGAGTCTTGAGATTCAGCTGACGAAGAGTCCCACTAGCCCCGTGATAGTACATTCAGAGCCGAGAGAAGCAGCTGATGAATAGTCCCACTAGCCCCGTGATAGTACATTCCGAGCCGTGAGAAGCAGCTGATGAAAAGTCCCACTAGCCCCGTGATAGTACATTCAAGAGTCTTGAGATGCAGCTGATGAATAGATAGTCTCACTAGCCCCGTAATAGTACATCCAGAGCCTTGAGATGCAGCGGATGAATAGTCCCACTAGCCCCGTGATAGTACATTCAAGAGTCTTGAGATGCAGCGGATGAATAGTCCCACTAGCCCCGTGATAGTACATTCAAGAGTCTTGAGATGCAGCGGATGAATAGTCCCACTAGCCCCGTGATAGTACATCCAGAGCCTTGAGATGCAGCGGATGAATAGTACCACTAGCCCCGTGATAGTACATCCAGAGCCTTGAGATGCAGCGGATGAATAGTCCCACTAGCCCCGTGATAGTACATCCAGAGCCTTGAGATGCACCGGATGAATAGTTTCCACTAGCCCCGTGATAGTACATCCAGAGCCTTGAGATGCAGCGGATGAATAGTCCCACTAGCCCTGTGATAGTACATCCAGAGCCTTGAGATGCAGCGGATGAATAGTCCCACTAGCCCCGTGATAGTACATCCAGAGCCTTGAGATGCAGCGGATGAATAGTCCCACTAGCCCCGTGATAGTACATCCAGAGCCTTGAGATGCAGCGGATGAATAGTCCCACTAGCCCCGTGATAGTACATTCAAGAGTCTTGAGATGCAGCTGATGAATAGATAGTCTCACTAGCCCTGTGATAGTACATTCAGAGCCTTGAGAAGCAGTGGATGAATAGTCCCACTAGCCTCGTGATAGTACATTCAAGAGTCTTGAGATGCAGCTGATGAATAGTCCCACTAGCCCCGTGATAGTACATCCAGAGCCTTGAGATGCAGCGGATGAACAGTCCCACTAGCCCTGTGATAGTACATTCACGGCCTTGAGAAGCAGAGGATGAATAGTCCCACTAGCCTCGTGATAGTACATTCAAGAGTCTTGAGATGCAGCTGGTGATTAATCCCAATAGCCCATTTAGGTACATTCAGTCTTGAGATGCAGCTGATGAATAGTCCCACTAGCCCCGTGATAGTACATTCACGGCCTTGAGAAGCAGCGGATGAATAGTCCCACTAGCCCCGTGATAGTACATCCAGAGCCTTGAGAAGCAGCTGACTAATAGTCCCACTAGCCCCGTGATAGTACATTCAAGAGTCTTGAGATGCAGCTGATGAATAGTCCCACTAGCCCTGTGATAGTACATCCAGAGCCTTGCGATGCAGCTGGTGAATAGTCCCACTAGCCCTGTGATAGTACATCCAGAAGAACCGTGGGTCTATAACGGAGCTTCAAGTACTCCGAGCGGCTGCAAAACTCCTACATAAGTGAGTTAGGCGCTAATAGAGCTATATAAGTCTCTATATCAGAATGTGTGCCAGGACAAACCTGTCGAAGGACCCACTGAGATTGTTGGTAAGACCCTTACAGAGATATGTTGGATTCCCATCAAATAGGTATGTAGATCAAGTGTTCTCATTTGGTCATCCAAAAATGGGGTGGTATGTCTCTTGATCAATGAGACCCATCCATCGCCCTTACTCAATTGGGTCGCACCATCAATCGCTAAGGTACCCATGAACAAATGATAAAGATGGGATCGAGTGCAGTGCAAAAATCAAAAGATGTGTGAGTTAAAAACAAGGGGTAAAAGTATCAATAGGCAAAAAACTCTAATGTAATTTGTCCTTTCCCTCGAACAAACAAGAACAATGCAGAGGAAGCAGTCTAAACATATAACTGCATTTACAAGGCCAACATGTTTCAGCCGGTAGGGACAAGATCCCATGGCTTTATTCAGGGCCAGAGTTCTAAGCATTAGCTACTGCATACATAAAGTGAACGTAACGACAATCTGTAAAGGATATACATAAATAGTCCAAAATCGTGTTCCTCTGTACCAAACGGTGTCTCTTACATCTGAATAGTACAGGTAGTGTACCTCACCTCTCCTGGATTCCAGCTCAGGACAAAGGAGGCCCCGCTCTGTCCGGCGTTGTCTCATTGCAGGACCCGAGCTTTGTGGGAGGCCTCAGATGTAAGAGACACTGTTTGGTACAGAGGAACACGATTTTGGACGATTTATGTATATCCTTTACAGATTGTCGTTACGTTCACTTTATGTATGCAGTAGCTAATGATTAGAACTCTGGCCCTGAAGAAAGCCATGGGATCTTGTCCCTACCGGCTGAAACATGTTGGCCTTGTAAATGCAGTTATATGTTTAGACTGCTTCCTCTGCATTGTTCTTGTTTGTTCGAGGGAAAGGACAAATTACATTAGAGTTTTTCGCCTATTGATCCTTTTACCCCTTGTTTTTCACTCACACATCTTTTGATTTTTGCACTGCACTCGATCCCATCTTTATCATTTGTTCATGGGTACCTTAGCGATTGATGGTGCGACCCAATTGAGTAAGGGCGATGGATGGGTCTCATTGATCAAGAGACATACCACCCCATTTTTTGGATGACCAAATGAGAACACTTGATCTACATACCTATTTGATGGGAATCCAACATATCTCTGAACGGGTCTTACCAACAATCTTAGTAGGTCCTTCAAAAGGTTTGTCCTGGCACACATTCTGATATAGAGACTTATATAGCTCTATTAGCGCCTAACTCACTTATGTAGGAGTTTTGCAGCCGCTCGGAGTACTTGAAGCTCCGTTATAGACCCCCGGTTCTTTTGTTGTTAGGATTACAGTTAGGGGGATACGAACTGGGCAGGTCTATAAATTTCCCTCAGACCCTTCTTCAATTGTTTGTGTTTTACATAGTACATTCGGAGCCTTGAGAAGCAGCGGATGAATAGTCCCACTAGCTCCATGAAAGTGCAACCAGAGCCTGGAGATGCAGCTGATGAATAAACCTAACGAATTAGTGCGTAGGCCAGAGAGCCTCCTAGTGGCAAGGAAGCCAGGCTGCACACACACAATGCACCATAACAGGCAACATTAGCAGAACTCCTTGCCTTAGATTACACAGGGCTTGACATTCGCACTTAGCACAGAGTGCCACTGTGTTACTTTATATAGAGTTACTTTAAAAAGACATTAAATTCACTCTTTAAATAAAACTGAATATAGACACAGATTTCAGAAACCGCTTTTATTTGAGAGCATTTTACCTTTCAAGCTTCGGTCATTTATTAGCATAAATCTCACAACATCACAACAGACATTCTTGTGTCAGTGCAACAACTTGGTGCTCGCAGGCTGCATTGGATTTAAAGCTTTCGGTTGAAGCTGGAGCCTCAGGATTCAGAGCCATGTTTTTACATCTGCAGAATCATTCGCTAAATTAATAATGCCTGTAAAAGGGGCTCAGTCCTCTTTTTTCAAGGCTAAGGCCACCACTGCTTTAAAAAGAATAAAACCCTGGTCCCCCTGGGTTAAAAAATCAAAGTGAAATTAACTAGCAAGAATATATTTGCTAATAGGTTAAAAAAAGGACCAGAAAGCATCATTCTGTAAACATCTGGATGCCCGATTGCTGTTTTGACTTAAAAAATAAAATAAAAATTACAGCAGCATGTTCGTTTGATAAATGCCTAATGGAAATCACATTATTACGAGTCGTAGCAAAGCTGAAATCAGTAGTGCAAAAGAACACATTTCAGTCCTGTACAAAACACAGCTAAGTGCAGAGGTTGTGGTCAGTTGATTAATGCAGGCAGCCCAAGTTTGGAACATTCATCGCTGGTAGCTATTGTTGAGTTTGCATATTTTATCCTACCTGGTATTCACTTATCATTTGCGATATATATATATATATAGCTAGATTTCAGGGGTGTGTGAAGCAAGTTGAGCCACTGCAGAGATTTCTAATGTATATATTTTCATTCCAGGCGAGATCAGTGTCATGAAGTTTAAGAACCAACTTCCTGGGGTTCTGGGAGACTTGGGCAGCCGGTAACAGTCTTCATTTAGGATTACTGGCACGCAGGGTAGGGAGTAGTACCCTCTTACGGGGCGCAGGACTTTTGTTCCATAGATTACGGAAACCAGGGCTGCATGTTTGTGTTCAGTTCCGGCCCAGGCACTCCATGTTCATGGCCTGCTGAATTCTGCAAGAGAGAAGACACAACATCTGTCAATCGAGTTATCCGTGTTCTCCCTGTTTTTTAATTTTGTATATTCACCCCCCTCCACAAAAAAAACCTTTAGATTCTATATGGCTTCCCTCCCACACCCGCCCAACAGCAACCACCACAAAGCATCTGGCATTGCTTGTGACTAATCTCACCAAACCTCAAGGAGGAACATGAAACTAGACAGCTGACTCAAAGACACCAAACATCAGCAAGTTAACTTCTGCTTACTACCCCGCTCTTGTGGTAGCTAGGGAAAATATTTTCTGAAGAGATGAAGGCCATAGTTGTTTCCAAAGTGCATTGCATGTGCACACCACCTAGAGTAGCATAGGATAACTGTCACAGTTTGGTCACCGGTGGGCTACTTAAAGTCAGAGACGTGCTATGTGCCTGTAAACACAGATCAGCAAGGACAAAGTGGACCGCGTGGCCACACAATCCAAAGCTGGGGTTTCTATTTTGAAACTTCGACCTAACTTTAAACATGGCGTACACTTTTTCAGGGTCAGAGGAACACCAGCAAAGAGGCAACAACTTTAGTTATACCAAAACCTGAGAAAGATCTCCAATACGTCTCAAATGAAGACCCACATCGCTTCTGAATCAAAACACCGACACACATACAAATAAACTGTCCAAACTTTGGGAAAGAATACTAACAACAACTATTCACCCTGGCCAAGTGGGTTTTGTAAGAGGGAGATTGCAAAGTTATAACACGTTCCTCGAGTGACATGCGTATCTGTGGTCATGGATCTTAAAAGGTCTTTGAAATAGTATCTAAGAATTTTGTCTGAAAATTAGTGGAATGTTTCGTATTTGGCAATTCATTTGTGCAATGTTCATTGCCTCCCAATGCTCACACAGAAAATGTTTATAAATAGGTCAACTATTCTACCATTTTAATTAGCACAAAGTACTAGCCAAGAAGGCTCCCTCTCACCATTTCTTTGTTCAAGGACTTTGCACCGCTCATTAAGAAGATCAGTCATGCTCCTCCATACAAGATAGAAAAGTGGAAATGTGTAGAAGATGCTTCAGCAAATTATATCATTTTCTTGCTATCTCCCAAGATTCCTCCATAACAATAAATAGCACGCCCCGCTTTTCAGAACCCTTCACCCCCACCTAGAATCAGCCTCTCTATGGAGTAGCTTCCGGCCTTCAGCCCTGTACAGTGCTCCACTGCCTTTTAGCCTGGTGTGCACTATACATCTACCACATATATGCAAACCTATCCAATTAGTTCTATAAAAAATATATGACATTGGAAATAATGCTTATGACATATGTTTCAAAGCATAGTACTTTATACAGACGAGAACTGTCCGATTCAAAAAATAAGAGGATGTGTCTGCTACGAATGAAACCTCGTGGGAAAGCTAGTAATTGCTGCGGTGCTCAACTACAAGCTAAGCATGCTGCGAATAATAGTTTATGAAATCTTGTTTATGCTTGTGATAATTTTTATAGCATATTCTATATCATCAAAATGTAGCTGATTTTTGCCTACTTGCACAAATATTGTAATGATTTTAATTAATTATGCAATAAAGGAATATTGACTGATTAACTAGTTTCTGAAATCTATTCCATGTTTTCGTAACATGATCAACAAATAGAATGAGACTGGCAAAAAGCTACAATGGCCTTCCAGAAATGAACAGCCCCAAATCAAATGATGGAACGAATGTTGAAGTATTTCCATAATTCCATATAGTGTTTAGAGCACATAACACAAAAGATTAATTGAAAGAGCGTCACATTAAGTCGATCCGTACTTATGGAACCCCTGTAGATCAGCGGAACCTGAAAACAGCGCCTTTAATTCGACAAGACAATTAGATTCAAATAGATCTAATGCTGCAATGTATGTTGAAAGTCTTTACACAAATAAACAAAGAAAGAAATATATTATAGTAAACCACAAAACACTAATACAAACATAATTGCAAAAACCTACACACACAATTACTTAATGATGCTACGAAGGGCAGTGGAACCCACTACATGAACTGCATCTGAGGATACCCTGGCAACTGGCAAGCTCCATACAGACCCACTCATAGAAAATGTGATCAATGTAAAATTCCTTTAATCACTGATTACCTAAGAGCAGTCCACAAATAATACAAGGCCCACACACGCAACAAAAAACTTCAAGCTGTAATACACTAGTATGCTGAGAAGTTTAACTGTTCGAAGATTTGAAGAAATGCATTGCCAGATAATACTGGGTTAAAGTACATTTGGCCACTGACGCCATGCCTCTCCCAACTAACTTAAGTCCATATATTACGCAGAACATTTTCCTAATCGCTGTCAAACGCGCATCGCTCATCTGTTCAACAGAGCTAAATGCGGGTACTCTGAGGATGCTGATGCAGAGGTTGCCTTGCTGAAAACGTATCCTTTGGCAGCGCAGTCCTGCGCAATACTGAGAGGAGTGTATCTGGTACACTCCAGTTTGTCATAAAGGTATCCTCTTGTTGTAGGTAAAGGTGTAAAACACCTACTGTATTCCAAACAGTGGACTCTTGTTTGCTTTGTGCCTCTTTGTGACAAAACACAGGCAAAACTGATCCTGCAAAACACCGTCACAGCATCACCCCAAGAAATCCCGCTCAAACAACATTTGACTGAAGGCAACCGAGCTAGTGTTACCTACACTGTCAGCAGAAAAATATGCTTTCAGTTACACCACTAACATGGACCTCTCTGCCTGCATATGCTTCTGTTCACCTGTTCCTCGCTCCTCTCTGGATACGGTGCAGTATATCTTACAATAATAATATAGAACTATTTGACATGCCTCGCGGTTTTTCGAAGAGCAAAGCATAGCTTGAACAAAAACAACTATGTCTAGACATATTATGAGAAATACTTTCAAAATAACCAGTCTGCTTGTACAACATGTTCTACTTAGTCTGTGCCTAGAGTTATTAGTTCGACCCTTAGTAACACTGTGTTTAGAACTGTTTTTATCTTCCTTTTACTTTAAGTAAAGTTTGACTTTATTATTCATTTACGTTTAAATTATGTAAATACCCTCTTTTAACACAGTGTAGGCAGAGGCAGGTGTTAAGTCAGTGGGTTTGCTGGGAAGCCTAAGAAGGGGTATTTGTGTAACAAGTGGACTGGGCTTGGTGCTCTGTGGGGGGGGGGGGCTAGGATGAAAGCTCTAGCATAGAATAGCACAGCAGGCCAGGGACCCTAGGCATTGAGAAGTCTGGTGGTCGGTGGAACCATTTCTATGCTAAAGGGAGGAGAGGACAGGAAAGGTAATGCAAGAGTGAATAGAGAACACATGTTCCCGGGGGCAGGGCATAGTCGTGGGGCGTCCAGGTGCATGGGACATAGTAGGCTGCGGTATCCAGTGGCACTGATTAACAGAACAAATAGGGCACATATTAGCTAAATGCCCTTTGTACTGGTTACCCGATTTGCTGACAAGCTGTGGGATACGAGTACTAGAGAGACAGTGGGTAGAGTTTGCCAAGGTTCACTGGTTGCAATTCATTCAAATTCACTGTGTGCACATCATCAGTCATGCAACAGTTGCACTTCATCTAACCTCACTGAGCAGAGACTGCTGACACTTGATGAAGCCATTTTATCCAAGGTCAATAAAAAGTCAAGTCATCAGTATAGTTCACTAACCATACCGTGGAAGTGCAACATCAACAAAACAGTGCCACCTCAAAGAATATAGTGGAAAGACGCTGAGTGTAAGGAGCAGTAGCAGAGTTCTACAGGACAAGATGTGGGGCAGATCTCTGATGCAGTTGTCTGGAGAACCAATGGGACAGGCCATTGTCAGTGGGTAAAGTAGCTCAACCGAGATCAGCCAGCCATCATATGTCGCTGTACACACGTTTCCCCTTGCATTCTGCAGCAAGTTGTCCATCATTCAGCAGTTGCTGTTTAACATGTATTTTGTCTTGCCACTGCTTCACCCAGATGTCCATCATGTTTTACCTGTCCCTTGCAGATGTGTGTCCAGACCATCCGAGATAAAACTAGCTATTCACAAACCCCTCAAGGGAACATTTGCAACCAACCACCTCTCCTTTATCCTTCGTCTGGGCAATACAACTCTTGCTTCCACGGCAGTCACCTTTGCTGACAAATGCAGAACTGCCATGTTTAATGGCCATGCTGATTTGAAAGCTTTGGACAAACATGGTTTTGTGCACTCAGTCATTCCAATAGTTAAGGATAAGAGGTTAAAAAGCTACACAGGAACTATACAAAATGAGGTGATGTGGCTGGACCACCAGGGAAAATTGTGCTACCAGTCGAAAAAAGGGATATTTGACATATGTGGACAGCATAGTGCAGTATGAATATTTACAAAAAGTTCATGAGGCAAACCCTGAAAAATGACAGCCTTCTGCGCTAATATATACTTTACCGATGCGTAAAACGACAATGCATCAAGTACTTACTTTCCAATGGGGTAGCGTCCTTCACAAAGGTTGACAAGAGCATAGAGGTGTCTCAGAGCATATTCATACTGTAAAAGGAAGGAAATATTTTTATTAAACCATATATTTTTAGCACTTCTATAGCATACTTTCACCTCGCCACTCCAAAGTTCTCAAACTGCAACAGGCCATTAAAGTAGTGAGAAGACTGGGAAAGGTACATACAATTTCTAAAAGACTGTTCATCTCAATTCAAAGAGTACAGTTAGCCATAAAACACTGCTGAGTACATATAAGAGTTTTCAAAGTGCGCAGCCATAAAGGTAAAACAACATTTTTAGAAAAATGGTTTTCCATAAGGATTTCAATACACCTAACAATCGGCTACAAATGTGATGTCTGGATATTGAAGAATAACTAGGAAGTGAAGAAAGTTCATGGTCTGGAAAGGGAGTTGCTTCAAGTGTGGTTGTACAAAGGGATCACTGTTCTTCATGAGGTGCGAGAGAATTGAATCCCAGAGGCAGGATGGACGGTGGGACAAACAAGTGCCTGGTCTTGGGGAAGCAGATATAACTACTTGGTGACTGTGAGCTGTTAACTCACACTAAAGATGATGGATCTGCAGGGTGATACAGGAGTGATGTGCGGCTAATGTATGTTGAGGTTTAACAGTGACAGAGTAAGACCCTCAGAATAGAGAATGTCCCAAGTGGCGCTCAAGTGTTGACACTTGAGATTGTAGAAAAAAAGTAGAAGGAACTCACGGTCGGAGTGTGCCAGTTAAAGCAGCGGGTTTTGAAGTACTCAAGAGCGGCCCGGTAACACTTGCGTTCATTGATGACCAGTCTCTCCGTCAGAATTTGTTGGGCGCGATCATCTGATCCGGTTACAGCGTACACAATCTTCTTCATGGTCTCTGCAATTAATTGTTTTGCCTAAAACATTGGAACAAAGTTTAGAAACAAATGTAGATTTCCAATTGAAACATACAAGCACACCCAGTTTTGGTAAAACAAAATAATAAAAATAAAAAAACAGACCTTGAGGACCGCTTGGGTTCACACTAGTTGGTAAAGTGAAAAAACCGGGACCAAAAAACCCAGCACTCCTGCTTCTGCAGTCTCTAACTTAACCGCACTGCTGCCCAGAAATAATAGTACCTGTTACACACCGGCCAATCTGGGGGTCCACCTCGTGCTAAGCACAGGAAAGATCTTCGAAATACTATCAACAACTTGTAACCTGAGATCTTCAACGGCAGAGATCCTAGTCAGATAACCAGCTACAGTAGCTAGGCCCACCTGGCCTGCTGCTTTCCACTCCAGATTTCAACATTTCCTCTCTCACTCAAATACAGCCAGCCTGCTCCCAACATTCTAAAGGTAACATCACAAACATTGTTTGGACAAATGATGTCATGTGCACAGAAGAAAACTCTCTCACACAGACATAAACACCACCACGTGCCAAAGAATAAACACAACAGCAGCTCCTGCCTCAAGGCAAACTCCAGGCAATGCACAAGGTGAGAATTATAAAATGTTCACAGCACAGCTCACTGGAAATAATCCAAAATACAGAAACGCTGTATGAACATAGTAACATTGGTTACTGAGTCGTCAGCAACTGTGCTTTTTCTAGTAAAGGATTAATTCCTAGAAGAGTTCAGTTTAGATTGTGTGGGTGTGTTTGGTGGGGGTGGGGGGGATATGACCAAGCACACTGATACAGCAGCCACCACACAAAGTGATTTAAGTGAGTGTTCGATACAGAAACAAAACTGGTTCGAGATGATTTGGATTGCGAATTGTTACCGCAAGGTGCGCTTTCATCTCGGTCAGGATGGCCATTGCCTTGTTAATGTCATTCGTGGCCATAAACTTTCTCTTCATGATGGCAAGGGGGACATCGGGGCTGGGAATGAGGTCGAGCTGCTTCACTGGCGGAAGTGACATAGGCAGAGCAGATTTACTTCCGAATCCCTGGAACTGCATCACTTTCATTTGGGAGATTGTCTGCAAAAAAACATATGGAAAGGATAATTCAACATATATGCTCTACACGGTTTATCCATCTTGGCTTGTACATTTTTTTATTTCAGTTTTATATTGCTGCTGCACATCTCCAATTATATTTGTAATATTCAAACCTTGCAACCGGTCAACTTATATTTCCAGCAAGTCTGTATTTGTAGAACGTATAACTGTTTGATCTGAAATAAACTGAGGGACAATAGTTGGAGAGTGTGGACGGTGTAGAATCAAGGACTGACGCAAGGTAGTCTGGGATGAGACGAGATGTGAGCGGGGAAGGATGAATATGCATATCTAGTTATAATCACATGATGATATGTGGGTGCTGGTAGAGAGCTACGGTCTCCTAATAAGATGGAACAAAGCCTTCTACTCCAGCAAACTTGATGTAGAGACAGCGAAGAAAGTGTGTTTTACTAAGTTTGAGTTCGTAAATGTGGGGAAGTAGTTCAGATTTTGTCCTGTATAGGGGGAAAGGTGGAAATGAATAGAGGAGGGCAGGAGATACCCACGATACCACACTAACATTGCAGTGGACGAAGAGGGTGGAAATCAGAAAATGATTAAAAGGCTTACCCCCTCATCACCTGGAATGTCCTGGGTGTGAGCACGCTGCATACAAGGCACAAATCTCACGCTTTTTTAAAACTTGGGGGTTGCAGGGGGGCTAGGCTTAACGGCACGTAATCCAATTTAGCATAGTAGGAGGGCAACGCCTGCAACCTAGATCGAGAGGGCAAATATACGCAATGAGTTACTCATAACACGCTGAGGGAGCACCACTTTGGAAGAGCCGTGGGGAATGGACATGACATTGATCTAAAGGAGTGAAGATATGTGTTCACGGTCAGTGGGGTAGATGGTGTACTTGTAGCACCGTAGTCCTCGTATTCCCATGTCATTTATTCCCCTAAAGTAAAAATAAAACAGCTCTCTTCAATACATTATTTTGAGAACTGGGGAGGTGGACTTACTGTCCATTCCTATTGAGCAGTGAATTCAGTAGTGTGATGGATTTAAATTGGCACCAATCACAACCTCCACTACCCCAAGCACAAACAAATGAAATCACGAAAGCGTGAGGCAATGCATACATACATTGGACAACAGTGGATATATGGAAGAACTGATATCCCCTGATATGGAATACTCATTCTATTCCCTGGTACATGATCTTCTGGTAAAGTTAGATCACGTAGTATGTTCCAGGCCACAGTGTGGCATACAGAATATTTGTGGAGGACCTTTTCTTGTCATAACCCCCTCTCACTAGTATCAAGCGGGGAAGAAGGGCGGCGCGGATTCCAACATGGAGAATACAGAGAACAATGTTGGAGGGCACAGCCTTCTGTGCCACTACTGAGGAATCCATGGATTATTATTTCAAGGATTGCGAAGGGACTGCCTCATTGTTGCTGACAGAATGAGACATTTTCAAGGCTGTAGTTAGTGGAACATTAGATTCAGAAAACTACAGGAGCTAAAAGAAAGTTGGATCAGGAGTTGAAAAGATTGGAAGGTAACCTGGGATAGAGAAAAATATTGCACCTTAATAGAAAGGCAAAAGTGTGTGGTTTATCAGCATAGATGATGAAAATTGGAGAGGGTTAAGGCTGGTAGATTGCTGGCATCGGTGATCCGACCAGAAGAAAGGGATCCATTGTTGACAGTATTAGAAGAAGAAGAAGAAAAAAGGGGGTTACCAAGCACACAGCGAGAAATAAACAGGGAAGTTTATGAATACTGCACTAGGTTATACAGCAAGAGGAATAGACGACCCCAGAAGAAATTGAAAAGTACCCCTGAGAGGTAAGCTTCCTGCATGTAGACCAAGAAACATAGGAGGGAATGGAGTTACCAATAATGGCTGTGGAAATTTAAAGCACTATCTCGGAATTATCAGCGGGGAAGATGCCAGTGACAGATAAGCTTCCACAAGAGTTTTACAAAACATTTGTGGATCACCTAGCGCTTAGGCTTATCACACTGTATGCAGCAGTGCTTGAGGAGGGCCGCTTTGCCCATTCCCCACCTCCACCGCCCCCAACAATGGGGAACATATTCTGACTAGTCCAGATTGATTTTCCGCAGATGTGGATTTCCAGGCAGAACCCGGAACAGTAAAATTACAAGATGGCTTGTTCAATGCCTTGATTGCATCGTGGACCGCATAGCCTGAGGATTACCACTGACTGCAGACCTGATGTGCCCAACAAGGCACCTTACTTGTACATCCTGATACAACTTACAGCAAATTAGAAAACCATTTCTGATGCTGCAAAAGTCCCCATATTGATGTTATACGCCTTGAAAAAGCCCCAGGTTTGTATGCCAGAAGGGGGCAAAACATGTGTTGGCTGTTCTGGCTATTTTTACTGAGCACATGTGATTCTGACAATTAAGAATCACGTGTTTGAATCAATAAACTGATTATGAGTCATCACTGAATGGAATTTTCAGAACAATCGTAACTTTATTGCACTTGCCCTAGTTTAATCGACATACTCTAGGAAATAGCATCATACCGACCACTATTCATACGGAACACATTATAAAATCCTTGGGAAAATGTTGCCTTTCATGCACGTTACTTGATTCTGACCAAAATAGGTTAATCCCTGGGCACAATACATATTGAACATAAGAAGGCTGTTTCAAGTTATGGAGGAACAAAAGGGGGTGGTGATGGACGGAGCATCTGAATCAATCAAACACTCACGCACACTTTTTGACTGGGTGTGAGTGTTTGATTGGTTCAGATGCTCCGTCCATTACCACCCCCTTTTGTACCGCTTTTGGCCGCCATGAGTGTGGCAGGGTATGCTCAGACGTGAGTCCCTTGCTCACTTTGCCACTGGATTCAAGCAAGCCAGGCTGAAGACGGCTGGAATGCCAGAAACCGGTCCTCGGAAGCTTGTTTCCGGTTCAGGGAAGGCATGGCTTGGCAGTTCGGGCTGCACTGTTCCCATGAGGCACAGGGTCAGACTGATTTGCATATAGCCATGTCTGAACTGGGGTGGCAGAGTGGGATAAAGAATGGTGATGGATTAAACCCAGATCTTTTGACTGGGTGTGAGTGTTTGATTCGTTCAGATGCTCCGTCCATTACCACCCCCTTTTGTACAGCTCAAATTATGGAGGAAGCCTTACTGATTGACCAAATTCAATAGTGCTGGCTACAGGTCTGGAAAAAAAATCTCTGATTCCCAAAGCTGCCTATATCTGTTTCGGTACTCAAGAAATTCCAATTGGGATCACATATGGTAAAGTGGATATCGTCACTGTACACTAATCCTAAAGTGGGCGTTTGTAGACGAGAAGTAAAATTAGCCCACTATAGTGTTAGCAGGAGGACACATGAATGCCCAGTGACACTACAGCTCTTTGCCCTTCCAGTGAAATGTTTTGGCGCTAAAATAAGGGTTGAGGTGCAGCAATCAGAGATGTGACCACAGCATTCATGTAATATCACTAAATGCCCATGATATGCTACAACAGATAAAAGATAAGGATTAGAGATGAATTGGACGAAATCATATTTCAGCTGTCTGCCCAGGACAAAGGTAGGATGCGGAACGAAACAGGAAGCAAACACCTTTGTGTACTTATGAGTGAGACTATATCACACACAAACAGACTTGTTTGAGGGCAATATAGTGGGTTTTATCACAGCTCTGAGATTGCAGGCTTCGTGTTGGAAGACTTTGCTGCTCTCAGTGGTATGGAGGTATGCCCACGCAAAAAGAGTAATGTTCCCTCAACTCCTGTACTAGTTCACCCGTCTCCCAATAATGATTCCAGTGAAGATCTTTAAGGATTAAACATTTTACTAAGAGACTTGATTTTAAACATTATTATTATTATTATTCTGAGTTTTGTATAGCGCCTGGTTACCAATAGGCATCCCAGCGCTTCCAGAACATAACACTACTAAAAAAATGAAGGGATTAAACGGAAAAGAAGAAAGTTTTAAAAGTTTACGGAAACGAAGCAGACTAGCTTCCGATCGAAGTTGTAGGGGCAATGAGTTCCACAGGGAGGCCACATTTATTGAGAACCTTCTGCCACCTGTTCTAGCCTTTTTCACCCTGCCAACCTGGAGGAGATGTTGATGGTCAGAGCGAAGGGAACGAGAGGCCTTGTAAGGCTGGACCATCTCCTCAAGAATAGGAGGGCCTACCCCGTGTAGAACTTTGTGGGCAATACAAAGGGACTTGAATTTCACCCTGTCCCTCACAGGGAGCCAGTGCAATGTCCTCAACGCCGGGCGGGCAGATTGACGCCTGGGGAGACCCGTCAAAAGCCTGGCAGCCGCGTTCTGCACTTGCTGCAGTTTATTCAGGGTGGATTCGGGCGCGCCCAGGAATAGCGCATTGTAGGCATTAGGTGGCATTTGGGAAGTTGCCACTGCTTGTAGATCAAGGCAGAACTTGTGCTCCAGACTTTGAACTTTACAGCTTATCAGCCCAAACACAGTGGCTGGACCAGTAGGTAGATGGAATCAATATATACCCAAGCCCAAGATGAGTTAGAAGAAGACAAGGGATACAATCACTATATATGCTGTGACTTCCCTCTTCCAGACTGACACGAGAAGCCTTACAATGCTATCACAGGGTATTACATAGGAGGTGGATGAGCATGACATATGCAACAGCCTTTCCTTTCATGGGGATTTCCATAAGGGCTGGGAATCAATTGAAAAACAGCAACTGTCCGAGACAGTGGGGATCGCTAAATTAGCAGACATCTCACACACATACTAACACTAATTTTATATATATATATATATATATATATATATATATATATATATATATATATATATATATATATATATATATATTATATATATATTTTCAAACAAGTGCCCTGAAGCATTAGGCGCGCACACGACATCACTCTGCCTTCGGCAATAAGAATGCAGCCTGCTTTCTGTTCCACTCTTCAATTTCAGCTGCCAACGCGTTTCAAGGTTTTGCAACCTCGTCTTCATGGGCTTTAAACAAACGCCATTTGACACTCGCATTCATTGCATTTCCGGTTTTATTCACAAGCATCCCACAGTGGGCGTAAGCTTAGTATAATTGCTCTATTAGTGCCTGATGGGACCTGTAGTTCCAATGCAAGAATATTGTACCTTTTGTAAGTTCAAATGCTCCGTTTGTATCATTTAATGTTCATTCCTCCTGTAGTAGGCTGTGTCCCAGAAAGCAGACTTAATCTGCATATCGAGCGATGTGCTATTCCAGATTTTCATAGTTCAAACCTGTAGCCTTGATCTGCTGGTGACTGGCTTCCATCCCAGCTGGTCAATGGTGCAGCTCCTCACGACCAGGCTGCCGTGCTGTAAAGTTTTCAAACAAGTGCCCTGAAGCATTAGGCGCGCACACGACATCACTCTGCCTTCGGCAATAAGAATGCAGCCTGCTTTCTGTTCCACTCTTCAATTTCAGCTGCCAACGCGTTTCAAGGTTTTGCAACCTCTTCTTCATGGGCTTTAAACAAACGCCATTTGACACTCGCATTTGGATCGGCACAGGAGGCAAAAACTTTGAATACAGAACGCACTGAAGGTTACAGCGCACTACATGACCCAGCATGCAGCAAGTGAAAACATCAGCTGAAATGCGACGCCCAACAGAGGGTTAAAAAATGGAAGCACCAACACATCAAGGGTCGCGTAGGTGAGCTGTGATTACCTGAACCTGCGGCGCCTCTTCTCCGCTCTGACGAAGCTCACAGTGGTGAGCGAAATGCATTAGAGCCTAAACAGAAGATGCCGTTTTAAAAGGACAATAAATATTTTTGTAAAACCGGAAAGAGTCCGCGACTCATTCCCTCTCTCGTGTAGAGAGGTTTGTTTGAATATAAATGTGGCAAGGTCCAGCCCAAGAGTCACGCAACGCCCGCCAAGTGCGCCAGAAACACCCGAAACCGGAACACCTTGTTTTGGAACGTGGAGACACGAAGGGTGCGGGTTGCCGCCACAGACTGGACTGTGGTTAGGGTCCCTGCTGATGTTTAAAAGGACATTTGTTAGGGTTTCCGGATCGGCACAGGAGGCAAAAACTTTGAATACAGAACGCACTGAAGGTTACAGCGCACTACATGACCCAGCATGCAGCAAGTGAAAACATCAGCTGAAATGCGACGCCCAACAGAGGGTTAAAAAATGGAAGCACCGACACATCACTAGATGCCTTCGGGTGATACGCGCGCTATATAAGTCTACATACATTTACATTTACATCAAGGGTCGTGTAGGTGAGCTGTGATTACCTGAACCTGCGGCGCCTCTTCTCCGCTCTGACGAAGCTCACAGTGGTGAGCGAAATGCATTAGAGCCTAAACAGAAGATGCCGTTTTAAAAGGTCAATAAATATTTTTGTAAAACCGGAAAGAGTCTGCGACTCATTCCCTCTCTCGTGTAGAGAGGTTTATATATAGCTAATCATGTAGCTGCAGAAGGTACTACTATGGGGTGGCAGGAGCAGCCTTGACGTTGTGAATTGGTTGAAAATACAAGTGGGAATTACATGTAGAAAGAGAACTTCATGAAAAGGAATGAGAGAAAAATATTACATGGAGCAAACATAGCCCCTCAAATGACTGTCAAGATGTACAAGTAACGCTCACAGGTTGCCCACACTGCAGGAGTCGCAGGTAAAAGCATGCTACGGGCGTGCACTTTGTTGGCAAGATATCATGGAGGTACTCACACAGATAAGAAGACGTGAAGATTAAAATACAACTGATTCATAGGTTCTGGGCATGGGACCACACCCTAAAAACGTGGAGGTGGACACAAAATATTTGGATATGGCACTTTTAATTACAAAAGGAAACATTACAATTTATTGGAAGGAACGGATGGGTCCACCCATAACCATGTGGTACGAGCAGTGTTGCTATGGACTGTGTGCAAAAGTCAAACCCTTCACAGGGCCATAGGAAATAACCTATAGCTAATGCATGTGACAGTTATATTGATTCACACACAGTATCAAGAATGAACACAAGAATGCCCCCAACAAGAACACTTCTTGAGCCCAGGAGCGGAGGAAAGAAGAGTGATATTAAAATAACAAAAATTAGAACAAGTAAGAACACACACCTAAACCTAGAACGACCTAGAACGAGTGGACTTTGATGCAGCCACAAGTGCTCAGGCCCTTTAGAATTCAAACATGCCCAAGGGCATCAGTGAGAAAAACAAAGAACACGTTGCGGTGCACACTCTGGAGCAAATACCTGCACCGTGGTTGGGAAATGTTTTAATTAGAGATAGCTTATTTATCTTGGCATACACAGAAAATTGAAGAAGAGTACATGGAAATGGAAATTATTAAAAGTGTATATATTTAACTACATTTACGAACTGAGAAAATAGCAAACATGTTTTTTAAAGAACTCTGTACTTATGTAACAGTTTGTAAATGTCTCAGAGCACCTTAGGGTCCTTGTTCTAGTATTCCTCTCTCTTAAATCTCAAGTGCTAAAAAGAATTCAATTTTAATTTAAAACAATCTTTCCAATTGTGCTTTGATAAAACAAGACAAGGTTGACTCTACTCAAGATTAGAAATTACTGAGGAGGTATGTGATGGGCGATGTCTTTCCACGCGGGTGGGTATGTATATAGCATAGTCTATGCTGCCACTCATTTGAAAGAGGCTTATGAAGCAGGGCATGTTCCAGCGGCAGCCTCCCCTGTGTCCTAACACTGCCCAAAACCTCACTGCTTCCGGCAGACCCAAGACAACATGTTTAAGTCACATACATTCCTGGCAGACTCCTTTCTGGCTATAATCCCACAACAAACCCGCCCACCCCCCCAACCCTCTTTGTCATCAATCAAACGCAGCCGCCTTGCTTGCTAGAAAATGACCAGTGCCTTGTTATAAACTGAGAATTACCTCCTTGCTGATAATAACAAGCATTGCAAATGTAATAGGTCTCGCATTTGGTGTTGGAGTTATAGGCTTTACAAATGTCAATTTATTTAGACCTATTTTACAAAAACAAGGAAACCTAATTTATGGGTCTGGGACCTTGGGTGCAAAGTATTTTACAGGAACAGCAGTCCCTAACATGGAAACAATTTGCTGTGAAAATTCATATGGAGATACAATGATGCCTATATTTATCTGTCCAACTGGACATAATGGTTTAATGTGAGAAATTAAAAGAAAGCAAAGAAAAGCGTCGCTCGCCAAAGTAAATTTTTTCAATATAGTAAGCTTTTCATAAGCAGCACACCGCCTATGCCGTGCTGCTTACTAAAAGCATATAATATTAAAAAAATATAGTTTGGTGAGCCGCACCCAAGAAAAGAAAGGCAAGGCCGCCATTGTTAACGATGAAGGCGTGCCTCCCTGCTGTGTGCAGGGTGTAAGCCAAAGTGGGAGAGCTTATCGTGCCTCTGCAGCTAGGAGGTCATGAATAAAATGGTGCTCACAGACTGTCCTCACTACTGACAGAGGGGAGTAAGAGGAGCCAATTGAAAAGATGGGCGGAAGGGTGGGTGGAGCTTCAAGTCCATACCTGAATACAGCATGTCTCGAAGAGACAGCGCAAGCTCTGGCTAGGCTAGGCGAGACCAACTGTGGTCTCCTCGCCAACAACAAAAATTGAGAAATGGAAATGCTTCCTGCCACTAGAAATACGCCTGCGTAGCCTTCCATTCATTTGGCCTGTCTGCGCCATTCAAGAAGATAAACTACCATCAGTAAATGTGCCTTTTCACCCCAATAATAGCAATCCAGCCACTAGAAGAACAACACACTGATCTTTGGCACTGTAGGATCTCCTCAGTGAAGTGCAGCTTTGGCCACTATGACACAATGAGCTCCGGATACACCTCTTCAATTACCCTCTCGCTTTTGGATCTCACTCAGACAGAAAAACGAGATGGATGAAAATTCTTGCATCAATCCTAACCACTGGCAATTCCACTGGGCACCATTGTATTCACTTAGGTTTTGTTTGTCAGGTTCGAAATCAAGAGCAGCTTCCTCGCTGCTTGGGAAGCAGTAGTTTCCTTGGGCACTCACTTTATTGCCATATTGCATCACGTGGCTGGTGTTTGTGTGCTTCTTCACAAGCTGGAATTGCTTATGCAAGGATTCTTTCTTCAAGTCCTCCTGAAAAACAAACAGACCAGGTTACTGGCATATAATAAATTGAAAACTGGGGCAGCTGTGCTCTTCTTGCCCACTAGACGTCGAAGAAATGAGTTGGAGAATAACGAAAACATCAGAGTCGCATAATATGAGTTCATTTTCACATTACTATTAAACAGAATAACCAGCACATGTTATAAGCTGGGAAAGGGCAATCACATAGGGCCTGGCCGTAAAGGACAGTCGTGAATATTTAGTCTTCTATGTAGTCTACTTTGCACACTACTTTTGTTGCTCGAGATCCTGGCCACTTTGTTGTGCACACTCAACACACCTAAAGCGATCACAGTTCTCACTTTGCCAGCCACCCCCTGAGTCAAAACGTCATTGCCGGTTCCTACCTGTCCAACATCACTGTTGTTCCCTATAAACTTTTTTTTTTTTAAATTTCAGTACTTCCCCAACGTAAGAATATTATTACATTTCTCAGTATGAAAAATCATTATCTGATTGCTATGCTGTACTCTAGGTTGTCGTTCGGACTACACAACATTCTTAAACATGGTAAACTAAACTAAAAAAAGGTAATCAGAACACAAAAATAATCCATGATATAATCAAACTAAAACATCAAGATTTTAATCGGTTTCCTGAAATGGAGGGTAGTGTTAACTTCCCACAGGGATGCGTTCACGGATTTAATTATTTTAAAGGAACAGATTATCTCCCCTCCTGGGCTGGTCCCGTTTATTCACGACAACAAAAGGAGGAGCCTTGTGGGTTTATAAACTCCGTTTATTTTTCAAATCGTTTCAGGGCGGTCGACAGATTTATGGCAAATTGTCAATATTTTTAAAGTGAGTCTGCCCACTACTAAACCGTGAAGTTTGCATGAGTTGGGTGCACTGCTGTTGTGCCGTGGTTGGATGATTCCTCTCATACCAATGCGCTTTATGGTGTCTGCATCATCATGGCAGTAGCAGTTATAAAACGTTGAACCAATTATGGGTCAATAAGGTCCAGGCAAACACGGCTGGACCCTTTATAGACATCTGGGACAGTAATGAGATGTTGACATTCTTGCATTGACTTGTTAATCTATTGCCATACTGGACTCAAAAATTATTCAAATGTGAACTTTTACAGTTGCCTAAGACTATATCCAGATAGCTGAAATGGAAACAGTTTTGACCCATCCAACCTTGAATGCTGGCAAATACTGCATGATTGGTCGGTAGGATCTGTTGTGGGCAACTGGAGAGACTGACCATGACCTGAGGAGCAACTGCAACCTCGCTGAAGCATACTTCAGCGGCCATATGTTAGATGTGAGAACGATTTGATTTAATATTATAAAATACACCATAACTGTTCCCGCATGCACTGCAGTACCAGTGCATGTTTGAGAAACGAACCCTAAACTATAACTCAACAATTGTGGTTAATGTTACCCTGCTCATTGATGCATACAGATTTACACTAGGTAGTTTAGAGAAATGGCCCTAACCACATTTTGCAGCTCCTTTATGAACAACTAAGGGGCACTCATTATAAGGCTTTACATCCCTTTCTTCTCCAGTGCTTGGCTGCACTATGTCCCAGGCATTTCCAAAAGTGCTCCCTTACTTTACATTTCTGATGGCAATGACCTTCAGCAGAGTTAGGGTGGTGCCCCTTGTCCTCTGCAACTTTTCTGTCTTTTCCAGATTTTTTGCAGGCATGACGGGGGCAGTCTGTTTCCGTCCCAGTGGCACCTTCACAGTGTCTCCACTGTACTGATTAAAAGAGACAGTGCTCTCCATGAGCCGCATCTATCTCAGGATCAAAGAGCCTTAGCCAGCTTCCGGGCCACTGGCTCCAGATACAGACTTCGTTAGCCGCTTCCCATTCTATATTGCTCTACGGCAACAACTGGTCAGTCTTCTGGCCTACTGGAGAGCTTTGCTCCAGGAGGAGGGCAGGGCTATTCTTCATCTGAACAGGAGGAGTGTTATACGGTACATTCCACAAGCACGGTAAAGGCTTTAATTCCTTGTGGAAAGTGGTATTAAAAAGCAGAGGAGACTAGTGGGATGGTCCTACGCAAAGGAAGAAGGAACAAGTTGAGGGGTGAGCCAGATAAAACTGCACTTTGAACAAAAGCCACGGATTCAGCTTGTGATTTTCAGAGACCTAACTGGAAACTCCAGGGACAGAAGCGACACATAAAGAGCCATCTGCATCTTGGCAGTCATTTTGGTATTCAATCCTGCCTTTCCTTAGTCTGTAGCTTACCTCCAGCTCATGAGCGGGGCCTTCGGAATTTAGTTATATCAATCAACATAAGAGTGTCAATAATTACAGGAACCAGATGCTAAGATAAAAATTCTGAGAAATTATAGAATTGCTAGCATCAGAGGAGACTGTTAGTATAGTGGGAAAAATAGAGTGTACGTGCTCAGAGAGAACTAAAAGGACCCTCAGCCCCCAGCTGAAAGCTGGTAGCCAGTTGTCTTCATTGGGTCCCAGATAGTTGCAAAGAAACTGAGAAAAAGGTGACTTAAAAAGAGTGTGGACTACTCCTCAAAACTATTTTAATGAGAGGGTAGCTCTAACTCTGTTAAAACCAGTGCAAAAAATAAGGACTGCTAAGTGGTTGTGTAAATTTGAACCAATAAGTCCTATTGATGGTGCAACAAGAATATTAATACTAAGAAATGGTCAACATGTTTCTGCTAACGAGCATACAATCAGCTCAGCATTCGTCAGGACCAGAAAAAAGCACATTCCTACTCCCTCGTGGACACCCCCTAAAGTGTCCAAACCTGTGGAGTAAAAAAAGAACTAATACGACCTGATTTGTCGAAGTTCTTTATGGAGATTTCTTCCCAATGTCTCTCCTCATTATGGGAGACTTGAAAAATACGATATCGTGGTGTAGTAATCACCAGGGGCTTGGCGGCAGGAGGAAATCTTCACGCCCAGACTTATATCTTTCTGAACGGCTCCCCACTAGAGAACCTACAGCAGCCACATCCGCCACCTGAGTCTACGAGTCTTCGGAATTTAGACCACAAGTGTTCAACTGTACCATAGCAAAAGTGTCATCTCCTAACTCCTTCCCACCAGTGCCTTCAGGAATCCACTATTAATGGATTTCCAGCTTTACAGCCCTACATCTAAAATAATAACGGGGGAGCAATCGTAGCAGAGTTAGGTTTCTTGCTTCATGGAAGGTAACCTCTTACAATGGCAGTCCTCCTCGCCACACCGTGCAAGAAACAGAATACAGAAAGAAAAAGAGAGAAGACAGACACACTGTGACCTTTTATTAAAACAATGGATTGCCAAATATTTTTACAGGAGGACACCATTGCAGCAGAATCGACAGGAAAGAGCAATAAAATCCTAATGTTGCAATAAGGGATGTTCACAAAATGTGGGACTTTTGCATAATTATTGACTAAGTATACCAAACCGAGTTCTATAATGTTTTCTCTAAATTTAGGTGGAGTTTTTTTCGGTTTAAGGAAAACACGCTATGGGATTGTTAAGAATACCTTTTCAGCAATGTGCATGCCCCAGCTATTGGACAGCAAAACCATTCAAAAACACTAAAGGCTAATTACGAAGTAATATTGGCACCCCCAAAATGCAGATGTTAGATAGTGATTTAAGAAGGGTGGCGGGACAAGTGACACCATCCTCACCACCCTACCCCACACCCACCCAAATATGTAAGTGGAAATCGATGAAGCTGTGTACATAGGGGTGTACACCGTTTGGCATATTAAACTCACCTCATCGGAATCTTCCATCCAGCTGACGCTGTACAGGTCTCCCAGGTATGTATCTCTCTTTTCATCATAATAACAGGCATATGACGATTCCTGTGCGTTTGCAGCCGTTGTTGCGTAAACTAGAAGAGAAATCAAAGGGATTGGTCACTTTATCCATTATAATACTCAGAGTGGGGAGAGGGGTCATAGTTTGATTAGCTCTTGGCTATTATTAACTGCATAATGGCTGTAGAACGTAAAGGGGCAGGTCTCATCCCCAGTAAGTGCTGCAAACTTCTGTTTGTAATGCAGTGCATTTTAGTGGCCCTGCGTTTCCTACGTATAGACGAACCTGTTCTTTTAAAAAGATACAGATGTGATTGGATATTTAGTTTGTTTAATTATTACTGTGTCGCACTCCGGGCCTCAGGAATTATGCAGCAATGAAGGGACTAGCTATGTGGCACGGTTAATAAGATTATGTGGCAAGACAAGGCAAATTAAGCCGTATAACGTGGTACAATCTTACAGTATTCTTTTCTCATTTCAACACATATTAATGCGGTCTAGGCAAAGCTGCACCATATTAATACCAGTTTAACACCTGAAAACAGCAAACAGGAAGGTCATCATTTAAAGTTTACTAGAGTCTGCCATTGACTGGATTCACTGTTCTGAATTTTGATTTCTGTACATTTTGATTCCTTTGAGCAACAAACAATTGTGGGTGAAATTGTAAGCGTATCAATAACTATATGGAAAGTGCTGGAGCATCGTAAAACTCAAGTGGCCCTGGTCATACTGTATGTGGGTTGCAAGCTCACTACCACCTATTGGTCTAAGACTTGATTGCCTGACCAAGCTACGCTCAGAAATGCAAGTGTACACTGAGTAACTTTCCGTGCCAAGCGAATTGCAATGGTACCCAAGGCTCTGATGCATCCCTGATATACAACAGCAACCACCACTGATTCAGTCTGGTAAAAACTGCCTGGTTCAAGAAGCAGACCGGATTTCAGTTTACCTCAGTGCAATTATGAGAAAGGGAGAGAGAGTGAGTGAGAGAGAGAGAGAGAGATGCAAGTGTACTTTAAACGCCAGAGTGGGTGCAATGAGGCGGCCCAGTGCAGCCACCAGTGGGGTATAACGTAGGTGTAGGACGGCAGTGAGGGTAAGTGTTAAAGCCAGTGTAAGTTTCATTGAGGATGTCTGCATTAGAGGGCAGGGCATGTGCAGTGAGCCAATAGGTGTGCCAGTGTGGTATTAGAACTTGTATTATTGTCAGAGTTTATTAAAATTGGTGGTTGTCTCACTGGTTGTCAGTGGGAGAGGGTTGGTCAGGTGTGGATGTTCGCTGAGCATTCAGCATGTACAGGTGGGCATCTCTATGTATGCACAATGGGATAGGAGTCAGACAGTTATTGGTTGCTGGGTGGTTTTGGTTGAGTGGTGGTGGTGGTGGGCGTCAGGAAGTGCAGAGGCGATAGGAGTTTGTCGGCATTTGTCAGTGTACATAATGGTATCCCAATCATCTGGGCATCTGTAGGGCCTGCTGGTAGTAACTAGGTGTTGGAAAAAGACAGAGGGGAAGTGTCCAACAATTTAGGAAATGAAGTGATTGTGTGCCACAACAACCAGAATATTTTGAGGGTGCATGTGAGATGATGGACAGGTGGAAACCTCCCTGGTAAGAGAGTTTCTCATCACTAATTCATGTTCACATCCACAAAAGTGAACTTTGCTGCCGTGACCCCTTCTGACACACACAGCCAAAACACAGATTAGAAGTAAATGAGATGTTGTGCGCCATCAAGTACTTAAGGGTGCTGGGAAAGGAATAAGGAGTGCTGTTGAAATTCTGGAATATTTCTGCTGAGAGGACTCGGACTAGTGTCAATGGCCAAGTTATCAAAATTCTCACTGAGAAGATTAGTTGGGTTCTAATTCCTCTGTAGAGGAACCAAATCCCCGTCAACAAGGGGTCAAAATAAACAAAGACAATATCTTACAGCCCTTAGAAAAAAACAAGTGAAAAAGGCAAAGCAGAGAGGCAAAGGTCCCTGAAAAAGGATGCTGAAGTAACTACAGAAGTTAGGTTTGAGGAAAGAGCGAGGGTCAGGGAAAAAAGACAAGGGGCAGGGTAACAAAATAGGAGGAGGAACCTGACAAGGGGCGGGGTACTGAAAAAAAAGGAGAAGAGGGGGAATGTTTGGAGAGTGAAGGAGGCAGAGAAGGATGATGGTTTACAGAAATGGGGATTGTGGGGACTAGTAAAGGAAAGGGCTAAGGAAGAGGAAAGATAACCAAGGTAAAGGGAGAATATGCTGCGAGTGAGAATAGGAGACTAGCCCAGGTAGACATTAAACAAGTACTTTTTGAGTCCTTTCAATAATTAGAATATCTCATATCAGCACGTAATCATTTCCAGATGAAGGGGCTGCTTCAAAAGGGACTGTCTGGTTGCTTTGTCGGATCCGAACTTTTGTTTCCAATTTAAACTTCTCAATACTCCACAACTTTTGGTTTCTCTGGGGTAATGGAATATGTGATACACAAGAGCTTACATTTTATTCTGGCTTCTAAAGTAGGTGTCTCCAACCAGTCGATCGTGATCTACCAGTAGCTCGTTCACACTTTCATAGTAGCTCACAACCTTCAGTTCATTTTTAAACAGGGGTCAAATTTTTCATTAGAAGTTAAGGGTAGTCTGTGTTTATTTTACATTATTATCATCAGGCTGAAGAATGCAGTGCTTGATAATGAGCAGTGCTGGAGTAAGATTTATGACCCAGGGCACAGAGGTGAAGAACTGAAGCACTGAAATATTTAACTCTTAAATAAGTATAAGTCAACACAATATTGGAGTGTGAGAGCAAAATTATGTTTCTGAATGCTTTTAAATGGTAGATAATGAAAAATTACCTTAATGATTAAGCTAACTCTTCTTTTAAATTTTCTCCCATTTCAAAGTGTTGAATTTACAAACAGCAGGTCTCCTGCTCCCAGTAGCCAGTAAAACCTTTCCCATATTTATAAATGAAAAATACAGTCCTTTTTTTTAAAATGGGAGAAATTGAAAGTGAAGAAAAATATTTCCATGAAACATTAAGGGCCTGATAGGATATAATGGAATTTATATTTTGGCGGACGGGATATCCATCACCGTTGTGGCAAAGTAACCAGTCTGCCGAGATCTAAATCAGGCAATAAGTCTTAATGTTTTTCTCCACTTTCAATTAAATCAATTACGTCTTAATGTTTTATGACGCATGAGTCTTCACTTTAAATTCTTCCCATTTAAACAAATGGCAATTTTTTTTGTCATAAATATGGCACCTTTTCTACAGGCTACTATAAGCGAGAGTCCTGGTGTTTGTAAATGTAACACTTGGCAATGGGATAACATTTAAATGAAGAGTTTTTTTATGGAATCCATTCAGTTTAATGGTCTCCCATTTCAAAGTGTCCCCTTTATCCACAGAAGGCACCTTGTCCTCAGTGGCTGGTAGACACTGTTCCATATTTATAACTGAAAAAAACAGCCATTATTTTAAGTGGGGACGCCTAATCTGCAACTAGCAGCAACCCTTTGGACGGATAAAATCCAAAACCTTCAATACCTCTGCATACTTCTCGCAGAACCTGCTGCGCGGGTCCCGCTTCGTGTGGGGTGAATCCAGGATCTTCGAGGACCAGGACGGTGTCCCTGTGAAGGCGAGTGACAGGCGGGGCTGCGAGCGAGAGCAGGCGCTGGACCGGGACTACAGTTCCCAGGAGCGCTTGCCAGCCCCAATTCTGAACACCTGGGCCGCTCTCCCTGTCTGCTCCTCCCCTTCCCCTACAGATATAAATTGACACATCCAACACCGCTGCGCGGTAGCGCGCGGGAGCACCGGGAGAAGCCCGAGACAAGGGCGGGACCGTCTGTGGCCGTCAGGGGCCGAAGGAGGCCGGGCAGGGCCAGTCCCCTGATATTTTCCCTATTGGATCGCATTGCAGTAAGTCATATCTAAGTGCTTTACTTTGTTGGCGCTCACTAGAGCAATGTCTGCCTCTACAAGTAGTACTATTCCGACAACTCCTTCTGTCGAGACTGGACCACTGGCAATTGGTCCACTGGACAAATTCTTTTTTAACCGCCCACCCCTATCCATTGACAAAGAGATAACTCTTGCAGAGAGGCGCGCTGAGCGCAGATTGTCTATAGAACTGCTTAAAAACTCTACGGATAAGCACCCTGCCCAAGTATATCCTGCTTTGGTAACACCGTTATCTTCAGTAAATCTCCCAGTTGTAAAAGAGCGATATGATGTACCTTCAAATGTAACAAATAAGGACAATGTTTCTGAACTTATTTCATCTGTTGTGAGTCATATTGATCCTATGATGCTTCCTGATTCAGGTGCCCAGTCTATTTTGGCCCATCCCAAGCATGGATCTAAAAGGAAAAGGACTACCATACCAAGGAAATGTAAACTTGTTAAACCCGCACATAAACACAAAAAGTTACATAAAAGTATGTGTACTAAAGTGGTTGCCTCTGAACCAAGTTGTAGCATAGGAAGTACACAGGATGGTGAAGTTGTTTTATTAAGCAGCCCAGTACCTGAAAGGAATTTTTCTCCAGAGATAGATCCCCCAATTGATGACAAGCTATTACCATTCGTAAACTTGATCCCTGAGTTAGAAAAGTTGTTTAGATTACTCCTTTCCCCGATCGAGGACCGAATTGGTAAGCTCTCTGATCGATTAGATCATTTTGAGCAGGTAACGTTAGGCAATTTCCATTCAACAAAAACTTTGATCAAAACCCAGGTAAGGGCAGATGTAAGTAGTAAGCCCCAGAGCAGTACTCACTGTGCTACTCAGGAAAAGGGAAGAAGGCAACAAACTAACCCTCCACTGCCGCCAAGCCGGGTAGTGTGATTGCAAAAAGACCTCCCAAGCCTGTTGAACTAGTCCATCCAGGCCCTGCTGCAAATCCCACTAATACTGTAAACCCAGCTCAGACTGAGGCGCAGCAGACAACTACAATATCGAATCCTCCCTCTACTGGTGGGTCAGGGGGTAACGTGTGCCCTCCAGTGGGCAATGTTACAGTCCCTACCCAACCAACTAATACCCAGCTAGCATCAAACAAACCTGCACCCCGCCCTGTTCCTGCAGCTACTAATCCAATCACAACACACTTGACAAAGCCACCACATAGGAAACCCCCCGTGAACCTTACCCCAGATTCCTTCCCCTACGTAGCAGTCCTCATAAATGTTCCATCATTACCTGTAGGCCAGAGAGAAACCTTCCAGATGCTTAAAAACAAGATCATGCACTGGTTAAGGGTGAATCGTCCTCTACCTGGTGACGTCGATGGGTTAATCTTGGGGGTAAGGAGAATAGATTGGATAGGCTACACAACCAAAAATCTGGGGGGGGATTGCATTGTGGTTAACTTCCAAGATCCAAGGGTGGCAGGATGGATAACTAGACAGGGATGGGGTATAAACAAGGGAGAAATTGGAATTGTCGACCTCACCTTTTTTTTATCCTCGCCCAACCAGTGTACTGACTAGTCTGCTCAACGAACACACAAATCCCCCCAACCTATCATGGCTGATGATTCCCACTCCGGCACCACCTCCACTGTGCCAAAATTACACCACCTGTACGAATTTTAACCCTCTGGCTGGATGGCAAGACCAAGGGTGGGGATGTTGACAAACCCCTCAACATTTGCGCAGTAGTGGAGGAGGAAGTAGCAGTGACTTACAAGGGAGTTGCGAAGAACTTGATGTCAAATCTGGTACAATCCCAAATGTTAGGAACACGGGAAATGGGAGTTTGATTGTGGTGGAAGGAGGTGGGATAGCAAATATCAACGCTGGTGTAGGGGAACTATCCACTCGTACAGTAAATGAGGATGATGTTATCGATGGTGGGTTTGTGAGGGTTACTAACAACATTGAAAATCCAATGACTTCTCAAACATGTCCCAATAATAACAATCCTAGTGGGGGCGAGCTTAGCCTTGGAATGTTTTTATCTTGGAATATTGCTGGGCTGGGAAGCAAGCTAGATTCTCAAACGTGGGTAGAATTCATTAATGGTTTTGATGTGTGTTGCTTCCAAGAAACTTGGGCTTGTGACCCCGTTTTCCTCTGTGGCTATTTAAACTTTTCTATACCAGCCTACAAAGGAGGCAGGGGTCAGCCAATGGGAGGACTCACTGTATGGATAAAGCAGGACCTAGACATTTCCATCAATATGTTGGATTTGGGTACTAGTGATTTACAACTGCTAAGAATTTCATCAAAAAAGGGGGTTTCAATTGATCTGTATAACGTCTATGCAAGAGGCAGCAATTCAGCTAACTCTCCCACTCTAGAGGTGCTGTCTGCCTCCCTAGAAACTAAGTCCCAAGATAATAGGGTGCTAGTAGCCGGGGATCTTAACAGGACCTTCAAACCCCTTGACAGTACAAACGATCCCTTAGGGAAGGACGAGGACACTCTTTGGGGAGTACCATCTTTATGTTTAAATCCTGTCAAGCGGTGGACAAAGGACATTCTGTTATTAAACGCTATCTGTATGGAGCACGGTCTAAGAGCCCTCAATGGAAGAACACCAGGGGACAAGGAGGGCAGTTGCACTTTCGACAATGGCCATAGCAGGAGTAGAATTGATTATGTTATATGTAGTCTCCAGCTGTGGCAGGGAGTTACCGACATGGTCATTAAGCCCAGAATAGAAAGTGACCATAATCCCCTTTGTGTGATCCATAGCTGGTGGAATGTTGGATTCCAAAATATGCATTTAAGAAACGACCAGTTCCCAGTATTGGCAAATAATGCACGTAGGTTAAAATGGCCAAGGGTATTGGCTAATGATGAAGTAATGACCTATATTAACCATGAGGTGGATAAGGCAATTTCTTCTATGGAAGCTGCAGATACCATAACTCCCGGGGCTAGGGATATTACAGATATCCATGATAAGCTATTTTCCCTTCTTAAACCATGTTTCATACAGTCGAAGACCAATAAAGGGAAAAAAACTACGGACGTTGGTAGGTGGTTTAATTGCCAGTGCAGATCTGCCCGATTGAAATTGGGCCAAGCCATAAGAGATAGGGATAGTGCTGAAATTAGAGCAGCTAGGAAATTGTATGAAATAGCCATTTACCAGGCCAAGAGGAAATGGGATGAAGACCACTGGGCAGAGTTAAAGGAGGCCTCTAGTAGCAAGGATTCTAGGCTTTTTTGGAAAATTATTAAGTGGGGCAGGGGAGGTATCCCCGCAAGGCCTGACAACAATGTAGCCGAAGAAGCCTGGGTTGAGTACTTCAGACCACAATACGCTGAAGTAGAGCATCCCGGGATGGGGGAGGCCATACTGCCAGTCTTTGCTAATGACAGTTTGTTCTCCCTCAAAGAAGTAGAGAATGCAATTGGTTCTGTACAATGTGGGAGAGCACCGGGGTTAGACGGGATACCCTCGGATGTCTTCAAGCATGACATTAAGAGATGGGCGAGGTACATTTTCTGCTAGGAAATGCTCTAGCCAAGGGGGGGGGGGGGGGGGGGGGGGGGGGTGGTACCCGAGGTAAGGCAAGGAGCAATCATCATCCCCATCTACAAGAAGGGAGATCGTTCTCTCCCCGCCAACTACAGGCCCATAAGTCTGATAGCAACCATACAAAAAGTAATGGGTAAAATGGTTGCAAATCAGCTTATGGACTGGGTGGATGATAACAACGCTCTTTCTCCCTACCAGGCAGGATTCAGGCGGGCAACCAGCACAGTTGACCAGGTCTTCCGTTTTACTATACTACGGTGGAGGACGGTTCTGCTTGCCAGGGGCTGCCTGTACGTCGCATTTGTCGACCTGCGGGCAGGTTTTGATTTGGTCCCCAGGTTTAAGTTATGGCTGGTCCTGCAAAAACTAGGTATCCCGGTTGAATTGCTCACCTTAATCATGCGTCTGCACGAATCCAATTTTGCAAGAGTCCAGTGGGGTGGAAATGGTGAATCAACATTGAATTTCCCAGTGGAAAGGGGGGTCCGCCAAGGCTGCGCCATGGCACCCTTACTCTTTTCATTATTCATCAATGGGATTGTCGAGCGAATGTTAGAAGCGAGTATAGATGCACCATCGTTAGCGGGTGCCAGGATCCCGATCCTGATGTTCGCTGACGACACCCTGATTATGTCAAAGACTCCTGCAGGGTTACAACGTGCATTAAACATATTTGATGTTTTTTGCAAAGAGCACGGCTTAGAAGTAAATGTGAGCAAGACAAAATTAATGGTCTTCTCCCCACGCCGTAAAACTCATCCCAAGGTAACCCTGAATAACACTAAGCTAGAGATTGTCAAGGAGTTTACGTACCTAGGGGTCCAGATACCAGAGGGCTCGGGTTGGTCCCATCACCTGGAAAAAACAGCCTTAAAACATCAACAATTATCAGGTGCATTGCGGGGAGAACACAGAAAATCTAAGACCAAACCGATCAAACCTGTTCTCATAGTCTACGATGCAAAGGTCCTAGGTGCGACCTTATACGGTGCAGAGTTGTGGGCTTGGGACAACCTTTCGACCCTACAGATATCTGAAAACAGGTTCCTTAGAGGGATCACAGGCCTTCCGCAGAGCACCCCCCTAATACCATTGTTTCTGGAGCCGGGTAGACGGACAATTAGCGATAGAGCGCGTTTGCGCCCTGTTCTCTACTGGAGACGTCTTTGGACAACTCCTGAGATTAGGCAATATGCTGACGGTTTCCTCTCAATTATTAAGGAAGACAATTTCCACAAGATAAAGTGGCTAAAAAATTTAAGGGCCATGTTAGTTAACCTGGGGCTTTCTAATCTTTGGACCAACCCGCAGGGCGAAGTCTTTTCAACCAAGGAAGCCCTCAAATCCCAATATTGGGATTGGGTGGATAACAATCTTCTGAGAGGCGCTAGGTCTGATTCTATGGCGGGTCGCTTCTTGGAGGCTAAAATCTACCCTATCCTAGAAAACTACTGGGATGATATTACGGTCCCACTGGACAGGAAGTTAGTTTTTCAGCTAAGATCTGAATCCATCCCGCTAAAAAAACTAACTGCAGGTTGGCAGAGGTCGACCAACATGTTATGTCCAGTGTGTGAAGCAGCTGTTGAAAGCCTGGGCCACTTTCTATTTGTTTGCAAAGCCTATTCATCACCTAGGAGGGCATGGCTTACCCCTGTATGCAAAAACCTTGGGACCCGACACAGTGCAGTGGCATTGAGAATTTTATGTACATCTACCCAGGAGTCGATAGTTCTTGGGGTAGCCAAATACCTGGGGTGGGCCTGGGCAATCAGGCGGCGATCTATGGGTGCGCTTAGTTAATCTGATTTTTTTAAATGTCTTACAAATTCCAATTTAACTTGTTATACATGCGTATTTTATATGTTGGTATTGAATAAGCTTGCACAAAATGTCTTATATGAATTTGTATATGTACAATGATCTGTTTTTTTATTTGTTATGGTTGTTTTTATGCTTTTATGAGAAATTATCTCGAATAAAGCTTGGTTTTTTTACGTTACGTTTAAGTGGGAGAAATTTAAAGTGCAGAAAAATATCCCATAATATGTACATTTTTGCAGAACGTTTTCTAGACTTTAAAATTCTTGCATTTAAAAAAACGGTTATATATTTGCATTATACATATGTAACGGTGCCACATTTGACAAAAGGGATTCCAGTGCAACAAGTACATACATATTTAGCCCATTCATGCGAACACAAGTTCTACATCCCCCCAAAGAGCACACTGTCTCTGACACACGGGGCAGTAGTGTCATAGTGCCCCTAGTCAAATTTTGTTCAAACCATAGTATATGGCTCTATGGACATTAGGTTTAAAGTCAATGGCGCTGGGTGTGAGGGTACCTGGTAACAATCTGCGAGTTGCTTAGCCTTCAGTAGCTCACAATAATTTTCACTGATCAGAAGTAGCTCTCACTACAAGATTATTCTATTATCATTTTGCTATTGTATATTATTTGTACATCCATTTTAAGGGAATCAAGGCACAACTGTAGGGTATGCAAAAACTCACTGATATGAATGGCAAGCTGTACATTGGCAATAATGTGAAGCTAGTGTCACTAGATTATAACATTATTCAGAGCTTTTTTTAGGCAATTAATGTGTGAAAACATTTGGGCCCACAGCTGCTGCCCTTGCATTGAGTTTCAAGAGAAATCCCTTCTAGACAGCATGCAGAGGAGGAGAGCTGAATCATGTAGGGATAATCACAAGTAATATTTCTTATATACTTATTTTTATAAACAATTTTTACCTACATTAATATTCACGTTGTTAGACTATTTAGCAGTGGAGCGGTTAATCCAATCCATGCCAAGCAGTGCAGACAATCAGTGCCATGAAATTGGCTCCAGATTCCCCATCCACTTACCATTAATATTATCAGCCAAGTGGTTCATCATGGACCCGGATTCACAGGCTTCAATGTAGAACACCATCTGCAGCATAGGAACAGACAAACTGTAATAGGAGTACTAAGAGGTAGCAACTTTTTTATTGAAATTTCATGTTCATACTTTAAATGAGTAACTTGAAACAAATAAACTATACAGAAAAAGTATCTTCTGTACATCCATCTTTCACATATTATAGCAAAGCATGCCTTCACTTATTGCTAAACCCTGGTAGGGATGATACCATAGCATTATGCAAAAGTCTGGCTTGGGCGCTTGTGCTCTCCATGTTAGTCATCCATCCATCCCACATCAAATCATGCTTCCGCAGGCATTCCTGTGGTTAATGCACAGCCTTCTCTAGGGTACAGCTTATGTCCACACTCACCCTCCATGCAGCAAGAGAGGGAGGAGTGGGTTTTCACCAGGCATAACCTGTTACAGGCCCTGCCCTATCAGTGTTTTTTTTCTGCATGGGTGAAACCTTCGTCATCTAGTGTGTTCAGTATGGCCCTTTTCAAAGTGGGGTTGAACGCTCAGCCTAGTGCCTCCACCAGAGCATCTTGTATTCCATCCTAGTAGGGCCTAATGATCCTTCAGTTCCATGTAGTGTGCAGGAGGTCTCCGTCGCCTTTCACCTGAGGTTGGTTGAGCTGTGACTTGTTTGTATTTGCCACAAGTGATATGGTGACCAGTAAATGCTATGTAAGTATTTAAACTGTACCACCCTATACATAGCTGAAATCACTGCCCTCTGGTAGGGAGGGGCATCATCTCTGCTGCCCATTCATTGTCTTTGAGGGGGAGTGCGCCCGCCTTCTACTTGACCCTCAATGCGGGAAAGGAATCTGATGTATGGATAATTAGCGTTTTATAGATCATGAAGACCTGCCCTTTGGTGGTCAATTGGGTCGTAGTTATTTTGACCTCTAAAGGGATAAATTCAACCAGGTTGGAGATGCTATGCTGCTAGGCCCTGACAGCATGTCTGAGTTGCAGTTCTCTGAAAAATTGGGAGAACTTGAAACCAAATTCCTGCTGTAACTCCTCAAATGATCTCATGCCAGAGGGACCACCAATGTGACAAAGAGACGAGGTCCTAAGGGAATCTCAGCCCTTAAAGCCCTCTATGGCAGAGATTTGGGGCAGCCCGGTGCAACCCCAAAATGGAGTTTTACCTGCAAGCCTTTTCATCGGATTGGTCTATGCAATAGCGTCCATAGCCTTAGAACAGTCTCCATTGCTGGTGGAGTCTCAGAAGGTATTTTACCATCATACAGGTAGTGCAGGAGGACGGGGTATTTCCCATGAACCTTATCTCCAACCTGTAAGTAGGATCATCTGCGTGGCCACATATCCAATCATTAATGACTAGGCGGTAAGAAGCCCCCTAGTGCAGAGGCCACATTGATCATCGTGACGCCTCCATCATATGTTGACTTACAACACTTGGAGTACACCACTCAATGTGGTTCCCCACCCTAGATAAACGTAGTAAGTGTAGTGGTGAAGGCTGAAATGACTGAGCCCGGTATCTAAAGGGGGTAATTTTGTATAATGTAGAGGATCGTAGGTAGGCAAATAATTGTAATCGGTGCCACTCTACGAGGCATCGACATGGGGAGTGTTTCTAGTGCTGCGTGTCTCCAAGGGTGGTCGCCAATTGAGGTACAAGATTGAGCACACTGGCACTTCGTCACCGTATCAGTGATATTCATCTCCAGGTAATAGAAGCTGGAGGTAATGAGTTAGGCCCACCTGCTACGGCCATGCAGACATACTGTTGAATCTCCCCATGGGGGAAGAGGCGTGTTTTAGTCCAGTTAATCCTAAGGCCAGAGTAGATCCCAAGCATGTCTAGGGTCTCCATTATCACTGGTCCAGATGGCCCACATAAAAAAGGAGTTAGTTAGCGTACAGGGACACCTTCTTGGGTGTCTGACCATAAAAAGGCCCAGATGGGTGGATTTATTCTAAATAAGTATGCTAAAGGCTACACAGTAAGAGAAAAATAATAGGGGCAATAGGCGCCATCCCCATCTGGTGCCCTTTTCTGAGTCGAAGGGCAGAGAAAGTGCACCCCCAACTTTAACTCGGGCTCCAGGTGAGGTGTAGAGGAGTTTGACATATGCAAGGTATACAGGAACAAATCCAAAATGTTGTATTATGGTGTACAAATAGCTCCAGGAAAATCTGGTACATGCTTTTTCGAAGTCTATTTGAAGAATGGATAGGGGTTTCAGTAATCGTTTTTCTATTGTGCTGGCATTTTATAACCTATGATATCGAGCGGTTTGGCATGAAGCCACTATGGTCTTTATGTATTAGATAGGAGATCACTCAGGAGCGGTCTTACTCCTATCCACCTCCAGGTTCATCGGGCGACTTAAAGAAGAATTTCGAGTTGTGGAGAACCTTAGGTTTTCCAGGAAAAAAGGAGTTTGTATTGTACTACTGTTACTTCCTGCTTAACAAAGTCAACATTGTTCCTCTGCTTCTGTACTTCGTACTTATAGTTGAGGAATATTATTTTGATGTGGGAGTCATATTTAACTTCCCTACTGGTGCAAAATTCCTGTACGATCAGGTTGCGGTGTTTCAAGTGGAGTAATTTGGGAGGATAGGACAGGATAGACGAGGGGCCAGGGCCTAGTGCACGAGATCAATGACAAAGCAGTTCTGTTTGGATATAATAATCTATAGCCACGTTTTCACAAAACGTCGAGGATCAGTGCTTTCCGCCCTTTCTGGGAATAACAGGAAGTGTAGATTTTTCTGATGGAAACACCCCATGGCATCCTCCAAATGCAAGATCAAGTCCCTGGATTCCTCCAAGATGTGTGCCACAGTAGATCAAAGTTCCGTAACAGCATCCTCTAGTTCAGAGATGCAGCCTTCTGCCTATGTCACCCATTTTACTGCGTTGTAGAGGTCCTGGCACAGTAGGGCCACATCCACTCTGACCTCCTCTATTTTAGCTTCTAGAAATTTTGGGGGAGTTTTGATTGCATGTAGGATGAGAGAGGTTAAGACAATGTCAGGTGACGACCACGCCATGTTACACTAAAGGTTAGGTGTTTCACTAGTGCTACGGTCCGGAGCAAACAGCTGTGCATATTTATCAATGTTCAGTTACTTAGGTGGCACCTTCTCTTTGTCTTTGGGGTGACAGATTTGTGTAAATTGGCCAGTGGTTAGTCACTGCCATTTCAGGAAGCCCCCAGGCAGGCTCAAAGCTACCCAAGAGCTCACAAGAAACCTGGGTCAGAGGATTGCCACTGGGCCCAAGCGGGCCAGCGTTCATCCCATACATATATGAGGATGACAGGGAAGGTGTCATTGTAGTCAGTGGTCCCCTGGGTCTGTATTATGTATACAGGCCACAAGGAATGAGGGCTAGCAACCCCTGTACAATCTGCCTCAGGAGAAGCTCACACCATGGCAGTGAAGGCGAGTTGCAGACGCCAGCAGCTGCAGCACTCAAACCATAGGCAACGAAGGTCCGCTCGATCCTTGGGTCACGCTAACCAACTCTGCCGACGGGCAGCGATCCAAAGCTGATCACAGCTCTCACTGATCCTCAGGCCCTCCTCTGCAGCGCACCACACCTGTACACCACTAATGCGTGCTAGTCTGTGTAAGTGTCTCTTACTACGGTCATTTGGCCACAAGCATCACCAGCTGCCGCCAGCTCCGTAGCTGATAGCAGCCTAAATCAGCTGCCCCTCATACGACAGGGACAGTCCCAGCCACTTGCGGCAGCGTCCGATGGCCAAGCAGTCTCTTCACCTGGACACTGCCAGAGTCCAGTGGCGGGCTTGGTAGCCCCGGTAGTGGGTCTTGCAGCCCCCGCAGTCAACCCAGTGGCTCACCTACGACAGTCGCGAGTGTCGCTTGCCTCCCGCCTCTCTCCCACAGTTTGGCAGGGTCTCCACAATGGGAACCTCCCACTTGGCGATTGGAGGGCCAGGCTTACCGAGGTCCGATTGGTAGGCCGTGGAAGCTGCAAGGTGTCTTTGTTGGGGAGATATTGGGCAGTGGGGCTTCTCACTGCCCCCAGCAGTGAGTACAGGGCAGGAAATCCCCAGATATTGCTTTGTGGCCAACAGTGCAGTCACCCCACCACAGAATTATACAGGATCTTGAGCACGGTGGAAGAAGCATTAGAGGAAAGCGTCTGCCATATGTGACTGTCTAGCCATGCCCCCAAGAGATGGCAACTTTAACTCCAGCTAACTAGGCCTATCAGATGACCACACCCTAACCTTCAAAAGAGGCAGAGAATTATGCCTCAGCTCAGAGGGGCTATATTTCAATTTATGAGGAACAGAATAAACAAGTCACTGGATCCCACTTTCAGGATGCCAGTGTTCTCAACCTTATGTAGTACAAACCTTTCATACAGACCCCTCTGAACACTGTCTTTAGAGCATTCAAAGGCAGTAGCCTCTCGTAATAGGGTGACAAATTCCCACTGAGAACATTTATCTACTAAAAGACGCTCCAGTAACCCTATTGAAGGTTATTATTCCTTCGCGCTTCACTGATTGCAAATTTGAGAATCTACCAGACACATCACATAAAATGGAAAACCAGATTGCCCTCAGCAAAAATATTCCCATGCATACAATTATACAGATAAGTAGTTATAGGCAGCAGTCTGGTTGGGCCTTGAAGCAATTTCATTTCTGGTGTACGTACAAAAGGACCCAGATAAATGCATACACAAAAGTCTATATTGAGCTATAAGTGAAACAACATAAACAAATTAAATTTACAGTAATAGCATTGCAACCAGTAAGGTCCAAGTAGATTAATATGTTTTTGAACAACATAGGGTAAATACTCTCCAAAAGGTTGGGGTTACTTTGTACTGCCTGTTGAAGACACTTATGGCTGAAGGTCTCCCCTTCTTTGTAAGAGGATGACCTAGAAAGTGGCACAGGAACACGTAAAACATGACAACTCTTGTCCAAAGGACTCCATGGTATTTAGTGAAAGAAAATTCACATCCCAATCATCAGCATTATCCATCTTTGTGAGAGGGATAAAACAGCTCAGGAAAAGTGTGGAAACAAGCATATAAAAAGGCTGAGTTCACTTGGGCACAACCGACCCTGGAAGCACTAGTTTTTGGTAAACATTCTAAGTTCCATAAAGGCCAGTACATCTTTGCATAAAGAGTTTCTTAATATTTACAAATGTATTAACACATTTTCCTTTTAAAGCTGGATGAGGCTCTGTGTTTTACCACATGGAACATTGTATAAGAGTTCTCACTATAGATAGGGAGCCAACTAACAAGCAAGCCTTAAATCACCAACAGAGCATGTGCTCAAATCTACTTTGAGGGCTGTCATAATCATGAGGCTTGATTTGTCTTAAACCTCGTGCAGCAGTGAAAACATCGATTGACGAAAAAAGTGTCCATTTGTTTTTTGGAAGTTCTTTTTATCGAGTGTTTTCAAATAGACATGTAACAAACACAAACCCACTTTAAGCTCTCCATACTTAAGGTCACACAAACAGACAGTAACCAGTGAATCAAGACCACCCCCTCCTCATCATTCCCACCCCACCCCACCCCAATGAGCATAGCACAGCCTTACTTCGCAATAAGCTATAGAGGAAAATTCCCCTAATTTTACCTCAAACAGTAGACCACACCCAACGCCCCCTAGTCAACCACTTTGAATCCTGGTTCAATCTCGAAGCCCGCAATGTCCTTGGGCAGGACAGGACTGTACAGTACTTTGCAATGGTCCATCAGAGGCCTCTAAATGTTACAGCAGGTCCTGCAATTCATGGATTATCATTTGCATTGCCATGAGCGACCAAAGTCTTCTGGACCACTGCGTATTGTCTGGGGTGCATAGTTTTTTTCTAACTGACTGCCAATTTTTGTTTTGCGGCTGCAGCATGAGAAAATATGTCTGTCAAGGTGTGCCACGTAAGGCCCTTCCATTGTGAAGGTCACATGCCATATATTGTCACCAGTGAGTCTTCACGACTAGGGAAACCTACGGCTTTCCTGATGTGGCTGAGAATTTTTTTCCAATACGTTTAGATTTTTTGGCTTTACCACCCGATCTGCCTCATTGTCCCCACCATGCCAAACCCCCCCCCCCCCCCCCCCCCCCCCTGCTCCCAGCGTCAGTAATCACAGGTCCGAAACATGTTTTTGAATCTGCTCTTTGTTTTATACCAACTGAACATCAATTTTTACCTTACTCGTTTGTCGTCTTTAGAATGTCAGACATGAGGATTCTCATTCCTCTTGAGAAATCTCCTTACCCACTGATCTGTTCCACTGTGTTTTATATGCCCATTTATAGTCACATGCGGTTACTACTAATTTATCATAAATTGCGAAAACTTGGCATTTAGTAGATGTATATTGAGAGAAGATTTGTTTGAAGTCTGTGAGGCCTCTGATTCCGGTCTCCTTATTATGAGGGTTAATTGCCCAATGTTGCAATTGAAAGAATCTATATCATTCATCTATCCTCACCCCAAATTATCGTTTACTTTCTTGGAGCCACTTGATCCTTCCTTTTTGGAAAAAGTTGTGCAACATTATACATGTGCCTGTCCTCCATGTAACAAATTGCTTATCATCTAGGGCCAAACTAAAGTTTGCAGTAGTGAGAAGGGAACAGCATAAAAGACACCTCTCCAATGCATTGCATAATCTGGGTCACCATGAATATGGAACTACGAGGGTCTGTCAGTGTTATTAGGATATCATCTGCGAATAAGTATATCTTGTGTAATAGAACACCAAAGACAATGCCTCTGACTTCCTGTGTGTCTAATTCTCAGATGGACAAAGAAGAGCTAAAGACGTGAGAACTGTGGACTATCTGCGGACTTTGGCGCCACACCCTGTCTGCCTGCTCCTGTCCCGACAATTGCAAAGTCTTGACTTGTCCTGAAGCTTTGCATCCTCCCAGAGTCTTGGAAGGCTGCCAGCACTTCGCCAACCACTCAGCATCTCCCTTGAAGTGGAGGAGCCACTTCCCTGCAGACACCGACCTCAAGGTCCAGTTCACCGATCTGCTGACCACCGGGTCCACCGATGCAGCAATCGCCCATGAAGGCGTCACTGTGCTCCTGGAGGTCAGATCTATCTTCCCACCAGTTTGGATATGCCAGGACCCCCCAAAAGCTGCCCTGCGCCAATACCTGGGGAACCTGATCCCTTGCAGCAATCAAGGCTTGTTCAGTGTCCAGTACAGAGAACAACACCGCCAAGACAGACTTACCGACGTGGGACATCAGCATCAGAGAGGTCATCATCAACAGTAGTCCTGTTGTCCTGTTTTGTCCCAATCTGCAGGTGAACCTAAAAAGTTGGAGCCTACAATGGAAGTGACCCGCCGGCCAAAACACTTCTGCGCCCGAGCCCCACAGCCCAAGTGCAAGCCTACCGATAGGGCACCCATGCCCCAGAGACCCTCAAGAACTGAGCCACCCTTTGGATTCCGATTGACTTGCCCCCAAGTTCCCACTCGCATCATTTTTCTTGTTACAGGTTTCTCCATAGAATTCAGCTGTAGCGTTTGATGCTACCCTTGTGACTGCCTCCTTTGCACCCAGACATACCAGGGCAGGTACACCAATCGATGTTCTAAGGACCTTGGCCCCTACTTACCTTAAGTCCAGAAGAACAACCCTGTAAATCGATTACAAGTAGCCCTATGCAGTGTATGTTTCTCCCATAAGATAACATTATCGCGTTCAGGGTTCATGCCTCAAATCTGACAACTGTATTTTCTATGTTTCTGAAAATTGCCAACTCGAAAAGTACTTACCTAATCTCGTTAATCTAGGTGTCTAAATTAATTTAAAATCTAGTTTTTTTTTCTAAATTGGTGTTGTATTTCCTTATTGAGTGTGTGTCTCATTTATTGACTCGGTGTGTGCAACAAATGCCTAACACTCCCCTCTGGCAAGCCAAAGACTGCTCGACCACACAACCACAAATAGAGCATCTTGGGATTTTTAAAGAAAGCCCCTGTACACTAGTCAGGGGTACCTTGACTCTCTGCACAGTGCACCTTATTCTAGTACACTTAATAAAGAGCCACCTTCCTACAATCTTCAAGAACTTCACATTTTTGTTTTAAATCTTCCAGCTCTTCTGACACAGTTCATAAGGTTGTTGTGCTCCCTCCACATTAGACCACAATGTCTCAAAGGCCCAGATATTGCTGCTTACTGTCTCCTATACCTTGTATGTCTTTAGAAAACCCCGTCACTGGGCCTGCATCCTGTAGTTAGTGGGTTCAGTGTTGAAGTTAGATTATCTTGCATTTCTGCCAAGCATATGAGCAAATCCTCTTTGTATAGGGGTGCTATTGAACACCTTTTTTGGCTTGCCAGTTTAAGGTCTTGCTCATTACCCAGTGTATTGTTAACTTTATCTGAGATGTGCTGCTCTTTGTATACCAGCATGCTCTTTGACCACACTATTTCAAACTCTGTTCAGATTTCTTCGTATGTCCCAGCTACCCACAGCACCCAAGAACCACTTGGTGGAAGTCGGGATGCAGATGCTCATCAACTTCAGGTTCTGCCACGTCTTATTCCCACTCCATTTGCATCTGTGGTGCATTTACATTTAGCTCCTTCAACGTTGACAGGCTCTAGAAATGGAGGAGGTCTAAAGCTTTGCCTCCTGTGGGTGACTCACACCGCACACTATTTTGCAGCTAGCAAGAGTTCGCAGGGGAGAGCATTACAGGAAAGCAGCATACAGTCTCCGCGCTATTGGCCTCCCAGGTTCTCAACCTTGTGAGCACATGTGTATTCAGACTCAAGAGGATTTGCGTTACGGTTAAGTCTTCACCGTCTGTAGGCATCATTAAAGCAAGATGTATTTGCATTCATTCTCCTTAGGACCAGAGTCAATTGTGTTCAAAAAGGGGTTGTTGGTACACTTGAATGACTTCTGGCGTCCCATCAGCCACACTACACATATTTACTTGGGCACTGCGCATTTCTTTAAAGGTAATGTTTTCCATGAGGGCACGCTGCCTCCTATATTTGTATATACACATTTTTGGGGTCTCAAATATGAAAGTATGGTGAGCTGCTTTAGCCACTGCGGGCCCACCTCCTGAGCTTCCCGTGGGTGATTACACTTTCACCTGGAACATGGCCCCACATCGGGAGCTTCACATTTGGAATTACACTTTGAGATGTCAGGCGGGGCCCGCTGGGCAGCCTCACCGCTTAACCAAGGCCTCCGTTTACCCGGGCGCTCTGACCCACGCACCACCCAAAATGGCTGCACTGCATGCTAGAACATCTTCTCAAACTGGATTTTCTGCCTCCTCGACAGGTCCAGTGGTCCCCGTGGTCTTGAGCACCTGCTGCTTTAGGGACCAATCTCAAATCATCTCCTTTTTTTTAGGTTTAGTATGTTGGTTAGAGCAGGAACTCTCTTCAAGAGCAGATGCATTGCGTTAGAGCTGGCTATGCCCCCTCAGAGTCTTTTAAAAAAAAAAAAACATATTTTCTACCAAAAACCTTGGAGGGCTTGCCCTATCACGTAAATCTTAAAAAGTAAGTAGTGTTGCCAAAAAACTGTCATTTTTTTTACCTTTTTGTATTTTTTCTGTTGGTACATATAATAAATGGTGGTGTTCAGATCTTCCTCCAGGAGCTAAAAAATAAACAAAAAGAGAAGAAATTAGCTCAAAAAAACTGACAGCTAATGACGTCACTGCAGACTGCACAACAGAAAAAGAAACGTCAATGACACATGTAAACTAAACATTTACTAGATTTGCCTGCTGCCTCTGGCCCATTTATCAGGCTTGTTTCCCAAAGCTGTAAAAAGAAAAGAGAATGTTTGGCTGCAGCCAAACCCTGAATGTTTCAAAGTAACAAGCTTGAGTTGACTTTTAACAACAAACAACAAAGTGATGGAAGGAATGCTTGACAACCTTAGCCATTGGTGATTGCTTAGCCGGCATTCCAGTGTATTATTTTTTACGCGCTATGCTACTCTAAAGAGAGACAATCCTTATGCAAATCACCAGTTTGGGGTTGCCTTTGCTCTCCCCTGTGGAGGGGCCCTGGCCTGGCAGCTCAGGCTGGATTGCTCATGTTGTAGCAGGACTAAGCCTGATTTGCATATGCAGCGCCAACGATTGCCAATGGCCACGATTAATCCAAACATTCCTTCTATCATTTTGTTGACTGTTGCAGTAGGTACCCTAAGTGGGACAGGTATGCCCAGACGTGGGTCCTGTGCTCAAAGATTTGAGCTATATACCTCACTGAAGAGGTCTCACTAGGCCATAACCTACCTGGGATTGTTTGTGTTCCCACATGGCAGGGACCTCACCTGGCAGTTAGGGACAGCGTGTTCCTTTGCAATAATGGCCAAGACTGATTTGCATATGGCTGGTCTCTGTATGGTATAGTAATCTCCAGTGGCTGAGATTAATTTCAAGAATTCCATTTATCACCTTTTTTGTTTGATGTAGTTGCCATTTATTGCAGTTCCGGTTCCCTGTGACAGATTTAGAACTTAGAATCAAATAGATCTTGGGACACAGATTCATGAATACTGGAATAATCTTTTTTTTAAATTTTATTTTACATTTCTGTACTCTGTAGCTAAAGGCTCTCAGTGTGCATTTAGAGTAAATTCCCATTTCCTCCATTCACTCACTATTACAAATTGTGCTGGAAAACCTGAACATATGGGTTTCTCCACTGACCTACTGTGCCTATGAAAAGCAGGCAGATATGAGCAAGAGAAATCATAACTGAGGTGAAAACGCGCCATTTGGTTCACAAAAATAATACAATGGTAAAAACCTGAGATGCTGCAGTAAAGCCTCAACCATTAATTATGTACTCCATGGTAATAGTAACCCTAGGTGTGGTATTACAGCATTAGGTTTCCTGCACAGCGTTTAACGAATACCGAAGTGTGCTGGAAGGAAGATATTTGTTTATTTGCCAGGGCATTGGGACAAATATGTGGATAAGCAACTGAAAGTAATCCACAATGTTTTTATAATTCATAAAGTAATCTGATTATTACTGATTACTTTTCAAGACAGCAATCCTCCAATGAACTCTTCTGCTTAGGGAAGTAACTGAATTACAAGCTAAAATGAGCAAATTATGAGTATAGAGGTGCGGTTGCCTACAAGAGGACCCAGTGGGGTCATCCCCTAAAGAGTGACCTCAGCCATCCACAGAAGTAGTGTTTCCAGCCAGCCCCGGTCTAGTATGTGGCAAAAATCCCTGAATGGCACAGCCCCTTTCTTTCTCATCCTGAAGAGGAAACAAGTCTCAAAACATGTAGGCTGATAAGGAGTGGGGAAGTGTTTTAGAACCTTTAAAGTGAGGGGGTAAAGCCTGTCTCACTGTGTATGCTATATACAAAACATACAATCTCTCGTATACAACCCAGTATCAACATTTTATGAATGGCCTAATGTGCTCCAGATATATCTCAACAAGCATTGGAATATTCTTCTGGATATCGTTTTTAAAGAAACTCCTTTATTAACGAAAATATTACACTTTGCATACAATAACTACATATCATTCTATTTTTTTCAATCATTTCTGCAAGCTTGTGAATACAGTAACCACACAGAAATACAAATACTAATAGAATTCTGGAAATACAGATAGAGGCAGCAAATAGTAAGCCATGTGTGAGAGGGGTGTAGGCAAGTTGGGACCTTTAGAAAAATGTTGTGACAAATTGGGGACGAGGTATCATGAACACCAAGGAACTTTTCACCAAATGTTCCTTCCAAGTGGAGAACCTATCTAGAGGTCTTTAAAAGTCTCTTGTCTCCAGATCCATGCTTGCACATTGCCTCTCACTTTACCAATCATGAAAGCTGTGCCCCATCAGATACTCACATCATCACTGGGAAAGGCCAGGATGCCCGGAGCTCCATGATCAGTGAAGTAGATAAAGACGTGATCGTCGGGACCACTGCAAGAATAGAGATGAAGTAAGTTTTACACTAAGCAGAAGTGACAGAGAGCTTCACAAAAAATAACTTAATTATTTCAAAACATTTTGTAACCACCCATCTCTGATCTTAGTGGGCGTACAAATGTGAGTTTGCGAGCTTTCAAGCCAAATTATGTTTTTCAAGATTCTTTCATTGCAAGCTACATTGCCTCTGGTAGGCATGGGATTTTGGCCAACACTAAGTGTACTGGTGACACTATCAGGAGTTTTGTGAAAGAGCAAGGCAGAATGAAAACACGGTATGCTCCCCCATGTGTGCAGAACCATGTGAATCAATCCTACAATGGAGTCAATGGACCTTCAAGACTTGATGTGAAACAATATACTTCACAGCACATACATCACAAGTGCCTCTTTACTGTCCATTGCATGACTCACAGTGCCATGGATGTTATCACAAGTCTCAAACTGAACATAATAAATGCACAAACTGTCATATTCTACTTGCTACACTAAGAGTCTTAATAGTATAACAGCCAGGGAAAACATGCACTGTACAAGGTAATTGTTTGATAGGATATATGCAGTAATTACATTCGTGCTGGGGATACAATACACCGTACACCAATATGAGGGTGCATTTAGTATGAAATTATGGCAAAGAAAATATGGACCCTAAATGTTGTGGCATGATTATCTATTTCAGAAGTTACGAATACAAATAACATAGAAGTCAAGCTTTGTTTTATTTGCTAAAGGGAAATAGCATTTCTTGGCCTCTAAACTTGATCATTACTGAAATATGTCCATTAACCTTTGGACACTTGTTGAAGGATGGGTGAAACTGCGAAACATTTTCTGGAAGTCATGGGTATATTTTTTGTGAAAACTGAGCAAAAATGTGCCTAATACTCTAAACAGACTTGCTAGGTACCTCGTTTGAAAATTGTACTCATGGGCATACCTCGTGTGAAAAAGTAATGTGAGATTCCAGCAGGAGACTTGTCTCTGAAGATAATCAGGCACATGCATCAAAGCTTTTTGCAATCGCAAACGGTGCCATTCGCAAAAATCAGCTGTTTGCGATCGCAAAGTTATCTTTCGCGATGCATCAAGGGTCACGGCCATCACAATTTGAGAATTCACAATTCATTGGGAGTTCTCAAATTGCGATTGCATTTAAGGAATCACATTTTAGGATTCGCAAAATCCTAGCTTGATGCATGTGCCTGCAGGTGTCTAGCTGTGGCCACACCAGTTTCACTGTTCCTGCAAGAGACGTTCTACGAAAAGCAATCTCCACTAGGCGAAAATCATGCTAACTTAGCATAACTACAAAAAAAAATTGCGAAATATGCAAACCCCTGTAAACAGGAACAACACAATTATGTTTGTTTAATAAAGATGTTGTGTGCGCCTAGTAATTAGCTGTATACAGAGTATGAAATTTAAATAGACCTATGTATGGGGTCACAATGGGATATCGATCTAGGCAGCATAGAGTCAGGGTCTCAGTGAAAGATGGGGGGCCAGTCTTCTGCAAGTATCGGCAATGAGCAAATGCAAGCATTTACACATGCGATATTCCATTCCTCTGTCACAGACTCATGAATGGTGTAGTTTGTTCTTGTACATGAGATTTATTCATGACATTTCTCCTCGTACTGTAGAAATAAGTTCCCAAACCTGCTCTTACTCTTAGGTTTATAAGCATTTTCGGGTGGAGCTACCAATACACAGATGGTGCGCACTGGTATAAATCAGCCTTGTGCAGGTAATTACTCGCCCTGAATGCAGTCACTAATATACTTCTATCAAAGGAAGAAATAAAGATTGAAATGGGGAGGGGGAACCCACACATTTGTTAGGGGTGTACTGCAAGTAGCTTGTCCACTGAAAAAAAGATTTCCCTAGGAGAAGCAAAACATAAAACTTAGTAGCAATGCAAGTTACCATTGCATTCCTACATTCAGAAATGTCCACATGTCAAATTTAACGTGTGTAAACCGATACACAGGAAATAGTCCTGTGAATCTGTGGCGGCTTCTCAGGAGTTCATCGAGAAATCCTAAGCCTGAAATTTACTCACACATTAGCATAGGCCAACAGTTTCATACTCAAGCACCTACAATGTTTACTCAGGATCACTTAATCTCAGTTTTTGTACAACACAAGCTCCAAAAGTAGAAGACTGTACCAACATTCTACTGATGTTCCTTGCAGGTGCACACAAAACCCTTGTGCTTATGGGGTCAGCATGGCTGCATATGTATATGATCGCCGATGATAGTGAGCCAAGCAAACAAACATAAAAGCGTACTCATGCAAAGACAAGGGCGGAAGGGATACATTACCTCTTCAAAACTTTACCAGATCCTTTGCCCTTCACTGCTTCAGCATCACCTTTAAGAACAGCCAAGAAATTTTGTGGGGTAACTTCCTGGAGAACCAAAAATAAATAAAAGGGCATGTTCCAATATTTAGTGGGAAACAATTGTCACAAGGCCGTTCCTGAGAAACAGACTCTGTCTAGGCATGACAAGTAACGTGTGTATGGGGAGCTGCGGGAGGGGAGGTGAAAGGGGTCATACACAATATACATACTTATACATGAATAAATATAGGGGCTTTTGGTCATCCTTCTTCATCCGTGGATTTGTTCCACTATCATTCTCGGATTTCATTTTACGTTTTTTTTCATTAATTTTCATTTTTTTAAATATAACTTCCTTTTGAAAACATAAATACACCACCTTTAGACAGTAGGCTGTCTATGTTTTATTACTGTAGGAAAGTTCCTCTTTTTGACATGGTACCCCGCCCCCGCCCCATTTCTTGCCTGCTATTTGATGCAATTTTGCCTGAAGTGCACTGGGTTTCTGCGAACCAGGTCCGCAGTGACAGTGCTCTTTCCCTAAAATGATGTAACTGTTCAATGGTAGCTCAACTGGAAAGACCTTTAGTACCTCTCTAAGTCCCTAGTAAAATGTACCCCTGTTACCCAGGGCATGGGAACTAGAGAGGGTCCTTTAAGGCTGCAACATGTATTGTGCAACACTAAGGTACCCACCACCAAACTCATGCAGACTGTCATAGTAAACTCTGTGAAATGGTGCAAACAAGTGTGAAAACACAACATGGAACACACCCTGTGTACAATGCCTACAGACATTGCATGCAAAACATGCAAGTCGCCCCTACAACAGACCTTGCAGCCCTACGTCAGGATGCATTATAATACATGTGAGGACGCATCTGCATCAGCAGATATGCCCCTGTGTTGTCTAGTTCAATTACTAGATAGTAAGAGTGAACAGAGAAGCCCTCTTAAGCATAGTACCGCAGCTACATGATGGCTTTACTGAAACCTATGGTGTTTGTTATAATACAACTTGTCTAAATATATCCATACGGATGCCAGTAGTGGCTTTATCAAAAGGTGCACCCAGGTGAAAACTTACCAGCCTCTTAGTGTGCTGGCTGACTGGTATCGTCCAGCCTGCCACCACAGACATGATTCTGAACCCCTACAGGTGAAAGTCCACGCTCTCCAAGGCCAGAAACAATGCCTGCTCACAGAGGAAGGTGTTTACACCTCCTCCAGCAGGATGGCTAGTGAATCTGCTTAACAAGGCCAGGGACTTCAAAGCCCCAGCTGCCTTTGTTATATGACCCCAGCTTCCCCTAATACTGATGATACCACCCCCTGCCCGGAGGCCCATTTGGCACCAGGACAGGTGGGTTATTAGCTATGCATGTAGGTGTGTTGCACCACCAGGCTAGTCACACCCCTAAGGTGCCTGAAGAAGTGTTCCACCATTTTGATTTTAGCGGAATTAGGAACTCTGGGACAGGGTTATGCCCACTCCCAACAGAAAGTGGTCATATAGAGATTGTAGTGACCCAAAGGGTAAGTGGCACATTTGCTTCTACCTGTCACTCCCCTTAACGCCCCTACATTGAGTATTTATGTGACCCCCTGATGCCATGAATTCAGATTTACCTGACTACAGAAGAAGAAGGACAGAGAAGTGCCGAAGAAGCGAGAACTGCAGACTACCTGTGGACTTTTTGCACCAAATCCTGCCTGCTTGCTCCTGTCCTGACAATAGCTTAGAACCAGACTTATCCTGCAACTGTGCAATCCCCAAAAGTCTCAGAGGGCTGCCAGCAAGTCACCAACCAGCTAGCATCTCACTTGAAGTGGAAGAGCCACTTCCCTGCAACCTGCAGGCACCAACCGCAACTTTCGGTTCACTGCCCTGCTGCCCGCTGGGTCTGCCAACACATCAGCCACCCAGGAGGAGGTCACTGTGCCTCAGAGGGTTAGAACCGTCTACCCATCCCCTTAATGTGGAGATGCCAGAATCCCTAGGAGCCGCCCTGCACCAATACCCAGGGTACCGGACCCCCTGCAGCAACCAAAGCTTGTTTGAAGTCTAATCCCGACTTTAACCCTGTAAAGACCGACCAGCAGACGAGGGGCGTCAGCATCGCAGAAGCCAGCACAGAGGTGGCCCAGCTGTCCTGTTTGGTCCCCCTCTTATGGTCTGACTGAGAGCCGCGAGTGCTTTTGACACACAGGTACAGTCGACCAAAAGCCCTCTTAACCCAAGCTCCCCAGCCTGGGTGCGCGAACAGCGACTGAGCACCCCATGCTCCCACGAACCTCACAAACTGAGCCCCCCCGTTGGGAGCTCCCGGACTTGTCCCCACCTCTGCAGCCTGTTTCTAAGTGGCCCCCATCTTTGTTATCGGTGTAGCGCACAAGGCTACCAACCCGTCCAGCACCTCTGCAACCAGACACTCCAGGGCAGGTAAATCAATGGGTGTTAGGGCCTGTATTCTCTTTTAACGATGTAAGGAGAAGAGACGTCACAGCATGACAGATCGGCTTATAATGAAAGAAATCCTGAGCTTAACTGCTGCAGTAGTGGAGAAGCCGCTTGTCCCCTTGTGGGTCCAGGAAAAAATAGTAAGACAGACTTTTGGCCGGGGAGCTGTCAGTAATGGTCTTTTTGCAGGCTTTTAGCAGTAACTGTGGCCTTCAATGGGAGTATTCCGATTTGCTTGCCAACTCCCAATATTCCATCCTAAGCGCGCATACGTTTTAACCAACACTAGCCCACATGAGAGTGCAAGGATCCTCTCTGGTTCTGATATTCAAATGAGAATTCCCTTTAAGAGTACCATGCTTATGTAGTTTTACCATCTCACAGTCCTGCATTTCTCCTACTCCTTTTTCTTCTTAGTCTTTGTAACCAGCATTGGTTTGAATCTTTCAACTTGGGGAGCTGAAATATATGTGATATTGCTCAAATAGAACAGCAGGGTAATAGCTGCACTCTGACAAACTTAGTGGACTAACAGCATTTTGATGTCTCTAAGAGCCAATTGCTGTGTTATGCGGGTTACAAAGATGATACAGACACCACCTAGATATTGTGTTCAAAATGTACATGCATTTTTTGTTTAAACTGTGCTTGATTTTTGGTCTGTAGGCATTCTGTGCAGGGCCAGGACTCGAAGTGCATTAGGAATGGCAACATATAGAAATGTTGTGCTTATTTTCTTATTCAAGATTCCTTGCCTCTGTTGAATTGAGAGGAATACAATTGAAAAAATCCGAAATATAATAGGCTTGAATTAAATAAAACCTGATATAACAATGCACTAATTTAAAACTATATAGTCAAAAAAGAAATCTCAATAGACAGAAATTCTTCAATTCAAATTCTGTGATGAGACAAAAACAAAGGTTTTAAAAAAAATCTTTTAATCCCTAAATCAAGTGTTAAGCAATGTACAAACACTTTTTTTAAATGTTTTTGTTTAAATGCAAGTCGATTTTGATGCTACGACGCTATTACAGCTCTTCACTGGAAAGTTCTAACTGGCATAACGCCAGCGTGAAAAATGTGACAGGAGATACGAGCTATAATTGAAGGGAAGAGTGCGGGATGTGGAGGAAAAGTGACAAATAAGAAATGAGGGTCGGTGCAGAAGAAACTGGCATGGGGGTGATAGGGTCATCACCCCTATCAATATGAATCTCACTTGCTTGTGAACTTTAGAGAAAGGGGAGATAGTGATGTGGTTAAAGGGGTGCAAAATGGTTCCCCCATGCATAGCAACACAATTTTTGGTGGGCAGAAGGGAACCTTCATTAAGAAGCAGCCTACAATAGCGTGAGTTCACAAATGGGGGTTCTCTCCTTAAAGACAACAGTTTAAACAATTCAAACTGAAATATTTTATAAAATAGCCATTTAAATATAACAATATAATTTCATGCTTCAGCCTTTTTCATTCATACTTATCATTTTCCGACACAGAAAATTGCATATCCTGGAAGGGATTTTGTTTTTAATGGATACATTAGCAACATGAGGGGTGCAAAGCAAATTACTTCATTTCTATTATTCCCACCACAAAGAGACAGCACATCAACAAAAATATACATATGTGTTAGGCGAAAACCACTAACCGGAATTGTGCTGCAACACTGCTTGTAAGCCCCAGAAGGGGTCCCCATCATCAGTGTGAGTCATGATATTCCACAAAAACCTACCTCGTTAGTGTAGTCTTTTGGAACTCCAGCATACACATCTGTACCATTGGGCCTGTTGATTATTATGCCCTTGGTGGGATTCCTGAAAAAGTTAAAACAAAATGTTCATTAGTACAATGTAATATCTCCAAGCCTGTAAGTTCTGAGTGTAAAGAAATAGATCTGCAGACAAATATCCATGAAAAAAAATCTGATTTATGACACTTGTCAGTTAGACCAGATCTCCTACCATTGGCCCATTCATCCAAAATGTCTCAGCTGGAGTAGAGGGCCTGACTCCTCCTTAACTGTGCCTCATCAACAGTAATGGATATACTAGAGTGTCAATGTGGCATCCAATTGCCCCTAACGGGGCCAAACTAAGCAAAACCAGCAAACTAAGGACCAATATCTAAAGGCTCACTCCTAGGTTAAATGTTTTGACAGAGCAGCTTTACTCACCTTTTCAAGTCTACTGAGGACATTAACTTGATGCCAGACCAACAATGTGTATTCAAAGCAGGTAGAGGCACAGAGTTAGCCCCCGTACCCTAGTGGCATGGCCTAAAATTGACAGTGGATAGAAAGTAAGTGAGAGTGACTGCCCAATTGCTTCTGGAGTTATCAGCAGCATTTCATACTGGCCACCAGCACACAATACTAACAAAGTTTCCATCATCTCGGAATACTTGAAAATGATCTAAAACAGATTACTGCACTATAAAGAAAGACAAAGCTTGGTGCATATACTAGCCATTCACTTCTGGCCCAACATTAATGATGATGAATAGGATTTGTAGAGCGCACAGATGCTCAGAAGAGTGTACTGGCGCTAGACATTTAACGTAACGCAACTGGGTCAAAGAGACATGTTTTCAGTCTCTTCTTAAAGATATGTTTAGAACCTGCAAGACAGAGGTCTAGTAAATGTATATTCCACGCAGAAGGACCCAGAAAGGAAAAGGAACGACCAGCTGTCCTTGAGCGATAGATCATTGGAACCGGCGCCACAGCCATATTAGATGACTGGAGTTTCCTAGCAGGACGGTAAAAGTGAATTCCGGTGACCAGATATCTTGGGCCTATCTGATGTAAGACTCTATAAGTAAGAACTAGAGTCTTACCCATAATGCGTTTTCTCACATGGAGCCAATGCAAAGCGCAGAGAAGAGGGGAAACCTGGACTCTGATAATTCTCAACTACCTGGAGCCTTTGAATTACTAAGTCCAGCAGACTAAAGTACAGGACATTGGCATAATCCATTCAGGTTTGTGATAAGGGCCTGAATTATGGTTTTCTTTGCTGTTGCAGACAAAAGAAATAAAAACATTTTTAGCATGCAGAGGAGACCGAAACAAGTCCCTACCACAGACCTAACTTGAGGCAAGAAGGAGAGCTGATTTTCAAACCTGAACCATAAGTTCCTAACCTCATCTGTTTGAGGGAGTGGAGGGGTGGCTCACACAGGCCAGCAAGACACCCAGTCAGGGTACTTGTTCAAGCCAAAGAAGAGTATTTCGGTCTTATCAGCATGCAACAGCTGGTTATGGTGCATCCATGAGAACACTACTGTCAGGCATAGCTCGATTAAATCCAGGGTGAGATCTTCGCCTTTAGTAAAGGAGAATAGCAGCTGAGTGTCATCTGTGTATGAGATTATCTTGGCTCCAAAGGATTCAGCCTAATAGGCAAAGGGGTGGGGGAGGGTTTTAAGATAGATATTAAACAAAATGGGTTGAAGGCCAGAACCTTGTCGGACCCCTAATGTTATGGCCTTGGTTCCTGATGAAAAGGATGAGGTCCAGACCTCTTGACTGCTGTTCCCTAGAAGTGATTCCATCCCACTCAGAGCAGAGCCTTTCACTCCAATCATCTGAAGACGATGAAGAACGATTGAGGAACCTTATCAAAGGCCGCTGAAATATCCAACAAAATCAGGGCAGCCTTGCCTCCTATATCCAGTGTACATTTAATACGCTCAGATATATCAAGGAGAGCACTTTCAGTACTCCGGTTAGGCCTGAAGGCCGATTGACTGGATCGTAGGAGATCATAAGACTTCAGACAGCAAGAGTGCTGTTGGTTCACCAATTTCTGCAATAGCTTTGACATTGCCAGGAGCAGAGAAACAGACCAATAATTGGCCAACACTCTAAGGCCTCAGAAGGTTTCCTCAGTAGGGGAAGAATTGTTGCCTGTTTCTAAGCAGAGGGGGCCATGGCTAAGGAGTCATTAAGCAGTTTGTTTACCGATGGGTTAATCATTAAGGCATCCCTCATGGGTTCACCGAATCTTGTCTTATTTCATTTCTAACTAACCCCCTTAGTAGACCGATCTTACCTGCTACAACTATGCAGATGATGCACAAATCAGTCTAAAAATGGGTAGCCTAGCCAAGAGGCCTCGCTGCCTTAAATACATGGCTAATGAGTAGCCACCTAAAGCTCAACACAGCAAAGACAGAGAACATGACCTGTGGAGAATGGCACAAACACTAGCCTTCCGTCATGTGGCCCGAGGAAATTGATGCCCCTCCAACTACATCAAGAGAGGTGAGAAACCTATGGGTGACCATGGATTCAGACCAGTTCCTGATACCACATGTTAAGATGGTTACAGAGTGCCCTCAAAACAATGAAAACACAGCAATTCATCCTCCCAATACTTGCATACCAACAAAAGCTACAATCTATACTCACACTCGTAATCTCCAAGCTCGACCAAATCAACAGTTTAAGCCTTGTTGCCACCGGTTCATCATACACAAAATAATTCTAATCCAAAAAAGCTGTCACAAGATTCCTTCTCTGCCTCTGCAACAGAGGATGCATGATGCCAGTCCTGCAAATACTTTACTGGCTAGACAAGCAATGTTCAAGGCACTTTACATTGTCCATAAATCATCCCAATTAAAAGGACCACTATACATACAAATTAAATTAAAACAATTCAAACAAAATAGAACACTATGCTCCAGACTTACACCATGGATCATCACTACAAGAATTCCATAGGAGGGACTACTTTCTCAAAACAAGTCGACAAGCTCTGGCACTCACTACCAGCCAAGATTCTAAGCACGCAAGTGCACTTCGAGTTCAGAAGAGAGGTGAAAACATGGCTGTTCCAAGATAACTATACCATTCCATGCACTGGAGAGAACTAGAAACTATAATTCCTACATCAAGGACAATCCACAGATTTCCAACAGCTCGACTAGCATACTTTCCTTACGTTCACACCCACTCTAACGACGTTATATGTCTAGGTAAGCTATGAAGGGCTGCTCTGTGTCTAGCCTGGATATTATACAGTAATGTAAATTTATACATATCCCTCTAGCCCTTACTACTACTATAACACTCAGCGGTCAGGCAGACCACTGTAGTTCAAACAGACTGACTAACTATTCCTTTGTACTGCTTGGTTTCTTTGCAATCATATAAAGGACAACTGCTACAGATCATGTATATCATGACTATATATGGTTCTAACAGCAACAAATCACCCATTATCACTGAACGAGCATAGAATAACTGAGATGTACCACACTCTCCCAGCCACATGAGGACTCTAATTTAGTCTACAACTGCAGGTTCCAATTAACCACATACTACAACCACGTCTTGACTTCTCACAATGACATCATATTGGAGATGACTGTAAAGAAGTTTATTTCAGCAAAAGATCTGAACATATCACCTCCAATGTATGCCTGCTCAGCACCATAAACAAAAATCTCAGACTAGACAACCCTGGGCGGCCATTATCTTAGTGGACTGTGATCATGAGTAATATCATAGAAGACTGTGATCATAAGAAATACCATAAAGGGATATGCAGAGCTGACCAAAGCTGCCGGCTTATGAAAAACAGACTGTGCATCTGTCTCGCAGACTTCTTCACCTATAGCACTACTAAGCACTGTGCACAGTAACATGTTAAATGCACCTCTGAAGTCCTTATGCATGACAGGGAAACACTTCCCACATGGGATCAAAACAAAAACAACACCATTCAAACTACAGACAGTACACAGTACATTGTGCTACCCATGGCAGCAAGTGCTTAAGTGTCCCACAAAGGAGTAGTAAGCTCTATGTAAATGTTACAATAAAATACTATGCAATCAAGTTTGTCAGGTACACACATCCTTAAGAGTTAGACAGCACATGACACAATGCAGTTCTGACACAGAGAAGGAAAGGGTTGAGTGGAGGAAGGTACCGCCTGGCATTATGCTACTTACTCGTCATTGTTGGCTATGTCGTCATACATCATCACGATGATCTGCTCATCAGGGACACCATTTCTACGCACAATCTGATAGGCGTGGCATGCATCCGCCTGCAGAATACAAGAGTTCATTTGATTAGTACTTTTTTTTTAAAAATCCAGTGCTTGCCTTTTGCCTCACCGATGAGGTGCACAGGACAAGCACCTATTTAAAATAAAAAGGCATACTAGTAATGCCTTATTTCTTTACATAGTGCTTTAGGATACTGCCTTGTAGCTTTGTACCACTGTGAGTAGAAGATGTTACGATAGTATCACCAAGGGCTTTATTTTAACAACCCTTTTTAGAAGACACAACAGAACACATAATAAATCAACTCTTAACCGTTAGATCTTCTCTTTATTGATAAAATATGACACTAGATGTCTACCTTGACTTCTGTCATAGTGAAATCCCGTAACCATGAGGAAAGGGTGATTACATTCCAAAAGTACTACAAGATCATGCGAACGATAGGAATGATCTTTATAAAGGTGAAAAAGTAACTTGGGAATGAGCGGCCAATGGGCACAGACTATAAGCCAGTGTGAAGAGGAGTCGATAACACAATGAGTGTCGAGGGAACAGTACAAGGAATTTGGACAGAACTAGGTGACCCTGGGCTGTGGCTAGCTCTGGATCAAGCAAGGGCTGTAAAGAGAACTGAACAGCTCAGCGGATGTGGACAGAGCTAGATATCAGGCAGGCTTTTACACAACTTGGATATCAGCAGAAAAGATAGGATGAGAACAAAGTCAGGAACTGGCCAGCAATCTCAATGGAGAGTGGCCAGGTAGTTGTTTACTGAGTCATCGAAATTATTTCTCATCTGCAGTAATATCTCTGCCTCTGCAACAGCTTCCCATATGCATCAGTACAGCCCAACTCTGCTCCTATAAGATCTGACGGCAACACCTCTTCAAGAGAGCAGTATCCTACAACGCAACAACAGTCCACTTCTACACTCAAATCCTAGTGACCCCTGCAATCATTTGCAAACGGTATCTTTGCCTTTGACCCTGTACAGCCTTCTGTTGCCGTTCAGCTTGATTCGCTATTTAGAAATGCAGCATACATAATACATAAGGGCTATGAACTCCGGTTTCTCCTACTTCATATTCCCTGCGCTCCAGGTTGTGTTAGCTGTGGTCTGTCCTTCTCTCAATAGCATATTGATGTTTATTTACTTGGCAGCAATAATATTGTGATCATAAACATTTTACAAAACAATGGTGCCGCAATGGCATCAAAGATAGTTTGGTTAACATAGTTTACCAAAATAACTGTTTAGGTTTAGTTTAATTGTGCCATTGTATGGATACGGTCGGTGAAGAATACCGTCTTTGTAGTGCAATCCACCATCTATAGCTCAAGGAACATAAAGGCACGTAATGCACATTTGTACATCACAGAGGGTTAGTTGAATACGGTCTTTCCTTTGTCAACATGGCCCATTCTATGCATAGTGCCACAGGGCGCAACAGGCGTCTGCACCCACTTTATGCGTCCGTGGCATTTCTGTGTTATAGATGGGGTCGTAGACGCTCGATAGGCCCCTTCTGTAATACTGATAGCGCTGGTGCACAGATACTGCAAGTGCTCTCTAGAGAGAGAATGCCCTCATTTGAATGGGCGTGTGGCCCCACAAAATAATGGACTCAATTTGCCTCCGTACCTGCGCCATATTACGAATGCAGGCACTGGGACAAACATGCCCTTACGAGGAGCACTGACAGTGCACCACAAAAAGGTGGCACAATGTTAGGGCGCCTCCTGGGGGCAACCCGGTGGAGGGGCAAAGAGGGTCCTATCCATCACTTACTGCACCCTCTTGCACGGGGATCTCGGTCTCGTCTTTACAGTGCAGGCCTGCCGCCTGTACAGGGAGTGGCTTGTTTAGTAGCCGTGCTACATTTTAATGTATGCGCTGGGCAGCCTTTGAATAGAAGCATTTGCAGTATATGGCCCACATCTTAGCAGAGACAGCTAACCTGATAGCAGTATGCTGAGGTGGGAGCATTCCTCGATAGGTTTTGTAGAGTTTGGGTAGCAACGTTTTGTACTTTGTCTAGTGGTGCTTGCACGAAATGAGATAGGACTACAATATGTTATCACATTAGTCCAGTCTACTATATACTAAACAGTCAAAGAAAATGTTGGTGGTCTTTGATGTTAAGTCTGAGCAGAGTCTGTGTATGTTCAGTATTTGAAAGTGTGCCTCACTGGCGGTTTATGATGTAGGCTTCTATTTTCATGGATTGACTAAGGAGAAACTAAAGGTTTCTGAATGAAATTGTGAACTTCAGGGAGTCAGGGGGAAGAGGATAGACTGGGCAAAGAGGATGGATGCTGTGGATAGAGGGGAAGAATAGGACTCCAAGGGAGCTCAGCATGAGTGACATTAGTGCTATCCAGTAGGGTGGCCATGCATCCCGGAATTGCCAGGACAGTCCCTGTTTTTCACCAGCTGTCCGGCAGATTTCGCGAAATGTAGCTCATGTCCCGGTTTTTGGAGAGGGTCGACTAAAAACTGGGGAGGTGTTTTTTATGTTTTACAAAGCAGGGATAGTTAGCAGTTGTTCCAAGAAAGCAATTTAATTCACAGGCAAGCTACTGGGTTTAAAAATTGCATCTTATGTATGTTCTTACTGGCTGTTTTGTAATTCTCTGCTAAGGAGAGCTGCCGTTCTGTGCGCTTGGTTGACGTAAAGTTATAGTCCTTCTATTTTTGTGAAATGTCCCGGTCTTTTGCTTTAAAATTCTGGTCACCCTACCATCCAGTGTCAAGTTGCACTAAAGCAGTCCAGGGTGTGTGACTGGAGGTGAGGTGTAAAGTTTGGAACGGAGGACATTTGGCTACCATCTACACAGAGGCGATGTGGAAAGCAGAATGAAATGATGTCACAGGGAGAGGTAATACAGGGTAAGAAAAGAGGGGAAAGGACCAAGCTTTGGGACTTGCCCCTCCGGTTTGAGAGAGGTGTGATATGGCATGGTATGAGTGTGTGTATAGCAATTACTACCCAATAAGAGGCATTGAAGCATGCACCTGACAACCTGGTTCTTAGATCAACCATGCATCAAGTTATATTGTCAAGCTGTTTCGTGCAATTGTAAGACGTCTCAGGCAGATATGTTATGCAGTTCCTTACACATGGACATTAATACATTGTAATTGGGTTATAATGGATTTTTCACACCATTGGGGTGCGGAGGGGTCATTATGAATACAAAGACTACATAGTGATGCTGTTCGTTGATTTGTTGATATCTTTAAGTTCCAAGTAACTACGAATGGCCAAGGGGTGACTGGACAGTGACACCTAGTGAGTCTACATAGGAGGGTGGAGAAATTCCGACAGTTTTTTAAGGAACTGTCAGAATGTGTCTCTCTCCAACATGGCTCTTGTTCTTACTTTACTTAAGAGTACATTAGTGAAAATGACTTAATTCAACTCCTTTGTGGTTGCTATGGACTATCTTCATTTTAAAAGTAACTCATTGCTTCTCGAAGCCTCTAGTGTTTAGCAGCGGATTCTTGTTATCCTGTTTCTGCTTTGTTTAGCTCACAAACGGATTGCATTTTGCTAGTTTTGCAGAGAATAATTTCTTTCTTAGCCAAAGCTTTTGGTGTCACCGTTGTTGTTTATATGTGGCTTGAGCTGCGCGGGACTTAAGAAAACCTTTATGTCAAATAGTTAAAGCAGTGGTAGAAGGTACCAAAATGTTTTGATAACGAAAGCACAGTCATTACTTCAAGTCATCAGAAAAAATTAAGCATCCAAGGTTGGCTGCAAGCATCACAATTTAATAACACCTGCACATTGAAACACTCTTCACGAAATGCACCAAAGAAATGTAATGTTTGTCCAGCACGTGCCACATGACACGCCGCTTTCTAAAGGGCTCTTATACAGAACTTAATCAGACCTTAAATAAACTGCACTCATTGCCTCTATCTGGGGGTGGTTAAATGTTTCTCACAGTGTAAAACCTGTTTCATTACTATACTGTTTTATTGTTAAACCTGCTAACATTGTAATGTGTTCATTTTTCTTGTACTTTGCACTACTGTACCCTGCTGTCAACTGTTACGTCACCCTTAGCTCAGGGTCTCATTCGCACTATACGAGTACTAACATAATTATATGAACATAAATTCCACCCAAGGAGAAAAACACCGCAGCCATCCCTAGATTCTCTAGCACAACACAAACCTGCTTAACTCGCTGCACAGGTCCAACAACACAGAATTACTGACAATTAATCCAAGAAACATCCCTCTGTGGAGGAGGAGGACTATCTGACTGTTAACAGTGGCAAATGCTCAGTCCTCTTAGTGGATCAGTAAATGGCCTGGCATTGGAAAAAACCTGACCTCAGTATTTAGTGAGCCATAAAAAAGAATGATCATTTCTAAAAAGGCACTTTGCCCCTTGTTCGCCAGTCACTGACATAAGCAGATCGTGCTCAGTGATCCTTCATTTGCAGCTGTGTTTTGGCAGCTCTTACAAGAAAATCCCGCCTATCTAAATCAGTGACTTATAAACAGGAGACAGTTTCAGAAAAAAAAAGCTGAAAAATCTGAAAAAGTCGGTCTATGGGTAAACATTGATATGTCTTGTGTTGCACTTGTTGTTGCTTACTCTCTTCCCATTCAAAATGTGTGCATTTTTAACTCATTTGCCTGTACTGCTTTTCTCAGGCAACAGGATTTTTTCAGATCCAGCTCTCTTCAGCTTGCCCACTCTCCCCTAGCTGCTGCAAGATCATCAGTGTTCTTACCTAGATCTCAGGACGGCCAGTACGCACTCCGTGTTTAATGAGTAAACCTTTTCAGAGGCTTGAAAAAGACATTTTAATTAGACATTTTAATTTTTGTAAGGGAATGGGTTTGAGTTGAGAGAACAGGAAGCAGTGGCGCTCTAAGCGGTGTGATCTCTTTAGTTATAATGTTCATGCGGTGGGCAGGCGGTGCAATTCAGGACAGGGGAACACAAACCCAAGTGGAAAAACACCCCTGTATAGGTTTAGGGAGGCCTAGTCCAAAATAAAAGAAAAGCGGATCCAAAACTTCCCGAGGGTACTTGGAATAAAAAAAACGGGGGGAGCACAGCAGGTCCGTGCGTCCGAGGACACGATCCTCGGACGCACGGACCTGCTGCGCTCCAACTGTTTTTGTTCCAAGTACCCTCGGGAAGTTTTGGACGCACCCATCCGCTTCTTCCACTCCCCTTTTGAGGAACGGGGTTTTCTTGTATTATATTTCTGTTTCAATACGTGGCCATTTCCATCCCGGAGCTCGCCACGGCGACCCTGAGTATCCCTTCAACTTAGCAGCCCTGATGAGTCTCACCTCCCTCACGGTGTGACGAAACACGTGTCAGCTGGGTATTATCTTCTGTACTGACCAACAATTGAATCATAAAAGACTTCTTCACGTACACAAACATTTGGAAGGTTTTTTTTTAACGGACCTAAGACACAGTGGCAGACAGGGTCGGATTGGGATCACAATTCGGCCCAGGCACTGACGAAAAAAGTGGCCCACATTCAAGAGGCGTGGCCCATATTTAAGGGGCGTGACCCACATTCAAGGGGTGTGCCCTTTCATGAAACACCATTTGCACAGACAAGGAATGAAAGTGGGAGGATACTGTTCTTGCACACGACACAGGGCCAAGGTGACAATGGCCTACATGCTGAGCAACTAAAAAAAATAGCAAGGCCCCTTTTTGTCACAAAATTATTCCAGCCCTCCAGCACAGGAGCACCCGAAAAGCAGCAAAGCCCCTGCTATTACTAACCTACTCAGCCCTCCCCAGACCTTCAGCTCAGGAGCACATGAACAGAGGTAGGGCCCCTGCAATTAGTACATTAATCAACCCTCCAGGCCTTGGGGAAATGTCCTGGCAGGGGAGCACAAAACACAGCTTTCTGGGTCATCTCAGGTAGCCAGGTAGCCAGGGGGGAGGCTGAGGTGAAGCTGGTGCATGGGAAGTGCCTTCCCAGTGTGTTCTGGCAGTTTGAGTATTTACCATTTACTGTAGTATTATCCTTGTACCTGTGTATGGTACCCTTTTGTAACTTGCACAAGTCACTTTTCTCTTGTAACACACTGTTTGCTACCTCTCACTTTTGTTTGCTTTAGATACTTGCACAAGTGCCACCATTGCCTACGAAACGTTTGTTCTTGTGCTGGAGTGTCTGCCATTAATTGCAGTATTATACCTCTACTTGTACTTTGTACGCTTTTGTAACCTGCACACATATCTCTTTTTCCTCCTGTAATGTATCGTTTGCTCCTCTTGTATTTTGGTTGCTCACTATTGTCACTTTTGATTCATGTAACTTAACGTTTGCTTTTGTAATTTGTCCACTTATAATTTTCTCCTCATGTATTATTGCTGTTCCTAGTGTGAAGCGCTCTGACACCTTCCGGTAAAGTCCGAGCTATATAAAATCGCATAAATAAATAAATAAGTAAAACAAAAAATTCCAAACATCACCAGGCCCCCACAGCAAGACCCATTCTTCCTCGCCCACTATGCCCTGAATGTGAAGGGCTGTGGGCGAGGTGTTAAGACTAACACCGTTTCTGGGCTGCATGGGCGCCAGGGGGCCGAGGTGCAAATGGCTCAAAGGCCTGAGAAACACCTGGCCCCCAGGGAGGCTGATTCTTACAAACAATCACCCCTCCCCAGCCCAGCCTCAGCTTGATTGCTTGGCAGGGCAGGGGTGAAGGAGAGCCCACAGCTGACAATCGCTGTCTGGCCGCACAGCGAGGCTGCTTTCATTTTCTCAGTCTCTGTGGGCCGTTTTTTTTTCTCCCCTTTCCTAGTCCACTCTCTGTGGACTGGGACAGGGGAGGAAAAAAAAACGGCCCACAGAGGGCACTGAGGCACCGGCCCTTCGGCCCATTCCCGAATGCCCGCCTTGCCAATCCGCCCCTGGTGGCAGAGATGAAGAACTCGGAGCTTCAGAAGTGACTGTAGCCTGGGATGTATGAGAACTAGTCTCTAGGTGTTGCCAGTTTTACACTACATGTTGACTTCCTGAAGCTACTGGACTGACGTCATACCCATCTGCTACTTGGTGGACTAGCTGTAAGGATCTGTCAGCTCCCTTCAACCGCACAGCAAATTTGCATTTATACTATAACTCCAGCACCTGTACCTGCAACAAGTTGTTTCTCAACCAATATTATATACTGGACAGCCAATAGGTCTTGCTGTTGTAACCAAGAACCTACTCCCACAGGGCTGTAGCTATTGCTATATTTCAGCCGGTCACTGCTACAATAGAGACAAAGACATCACACTTAATCTGCCATCTCCTAGCTGCAAGAGGGGAGAATTCCACTGACCTGTTCTTACTCTGAGCCATGACAAATCGTACTCTTTAGTTTTCTCAAATAGTATTTTGAAATCAATTCACTCTGCATGATTGAATTTGTTGGTGGACTGAGTTAAGACACCTTTCCTTGACTCCGTTCTCTTGTTACATGAGGTTTCCCCTCTGATTTCATCCATCTGGCCTCTTGACACACCCATGCAGATGAAGGGGTTGACAGTAGTGAGGAGGGTTCATTGCTGTGCTTAATGTAAAAATACATTTAATGGAGCACGCCGGTTGGCCACTTATGTCCTCCTTGTGTTCTTTAGGTAAATGTTTCTTCATAGTAACTGAGGGGGTAGCACACAATCACTGGTGCAGACATCATGGACATGAAAGATTACTAGCTTGGCAGGTGGAAGCCAATAATATGCACTTGGTGTCAGGGTAACAGAATAAAGGTGTTTAAAAATGACAGTTAGTGGTAGAAAAGAGGGTTGTGTGTCGTTACAACGCTGGGATTACCCCGCAATGCCATTACAACGCAGGGATTACAACGAAAGTCGTTACAACACCTTTCGCTGGAGGGCCCTGGATAGTGGAATAGTTTAATTTTCTATTCCAACTCCAGCCCACGTTGACAGTAGGGTAGGTGTTGGATAGAAAATTAAACTATTCCCTATCCAACAGCGCCCTCCAGCGAAAGTCGTTGTAACGACCTTCGTTGTAATCCCTGCGTTGTAATGGCATTGCGGTGTAATCCCCGTGTTGTCATGGCTGTTCTCCAGAAAAGAGCTCAAATTCCCAACCCATGTCAGGTCATCCAGTAACTTCAACCCCCTAACTAGTCACATTAAAGAAGGGAAAATGAAAATAGTACAGGCAATGTAAGGCTACTCTAACTTAGTAACTCTCAAAACAAGAAAATATATTTTCAATTTGCCAAACACCCCTTCGTGCTCCCTCCGGGTACTCTATTAGCGTCAAACACTAACCTGCTACTATGTGTCACCTTGTAATACTGCCTACTTCTTTCAATTGCTCTCAAGTGGCTAATGTGTATGGCCACGTTAATCACTTGGTGCCAATGCAACAAATGTGTTTGTCTGTTTCCTTCCTAGAGGAACTGTTGAAGTGGATTTAATGCACGAAAAAGACAAATGCTATGGAAAAAATTAAGTGATTTCAGCCAATCTGAAAATTTAAAACTTGCTTAACAATTTGGATAACAGCTTTCACTCAGACAGTATTCACCAACATTTTACCGTGTAGCGGCATCTCAGATCATGCAGAGCTCTGTCGCCACTGCCATGACTCTCCTCCACACTTCCATGTAAGATCACATTGGGGCAAGGGAGGAGACAAGATGGTCCAGCATGTATTAATTGTCATACAGTTCCCACCGCTGTACAGGAATTCGCTATTGCAATAATATTCACTTGGAGTATAGGGTGGCTTGTGATTGTGTGATTCTGATGTATAATTTGGAAAAATTATAGTTATGCTTTTCCAGGTTCTTTTACAATTAGCGGCAACATCTGCATTTCCAGCCACAGAGTCAACTGTAAGCAGAAAATTTAAAGTGCCATCTTTAAATGCAATGCCTCAGAAAGTGGCACTGAAGCAGACATATTACAGTAGATATTTAATGAAAGGACAATATTGAAAATCCTCATGGTTGTAAGGAGACCACGAATAAACCTAGTGTACTACACCGGAGCCTGTAATTCCTGTATAAAGGTACATCTCTAATTTCCTAAGTGCAGTCACGTTGTGACGTCTCCTTTAATATAAGGGACAAAGTACCCCTTGCCGCACTTTATAAGAAAATTGCAAGTCAACGAGGAGTTCCATAACCATATAGCGGAACGATGCCGAAGGCTGAGTTCCTTTAAAAAGTTATGAAACTCCATTGTGACTTGCAATATCCGTATCATATACGCAAAGGGGTACTTTGTCCCATGTAATACATGGTCCTTCCACCATGCCCACAATCCACTTAGAACCTTAGTGCGTAGTTCTTTCATACGAAAGAGTGAGCATGTTTGCAAACATGAAAAATAAAAACAAAACCTCTAATGCAAAATTAAACTATCAAAAACCGGTTTGATATCTGTGAAAATAGATGTTGGAAACAGTTCAATACAATCAGTTAAACAAAAAAAAACCTGCAGTAGCTCGGAATGTGTAGAAACATGCAGAAAGATTCTAGCTCTTCTCTATCTAAGGAATGCAAAAAATAAACATATTCTCTCCGCTTGTAATTGTAAGCTATTAAAATTTAGCAAAGAAAGAAAAGCAACGTTTGTTTTTGTTGTCTTAAACAGCAGTTTCAATTATGCACAGTGGCCTGGCTTTCACCACGGTTGCTGGCTCTGGCAGCAGTCACTCTAATGTCAGAACTCAACAGTAATAACTTATAACAGTCTGAAGTCTTTTCTTTGAAATCGCAACTTAGTGTGTCACTTGTTGCCAATCATAAAGAAATTAGAGATATGTATTTATAGAGAGATTGCAGAATCCCATTTATTACAAGAAATTAATGTAGCTGCGAAACTGTGATAAATGATTATGGTTAATTGTGACATAAAAATGCTGGCTGCCAGAGCATGCATCCAAAGAGAAAGGAAGGTCACAAACCATAATTAAAGCTGTAGTTTAAACAACAGAAACGAGAGCTCACTTTTTAGGTCTCGCCTGTCGATGCGCATGCGCATCGAGCAAGCGAGAGTATTGGGACTTATCCACTCTTTATCCACACTGCAAGGAATCGTGGCGATTCCTTGCAGTACCCGTGACTTTTAAGCTCAATGCGCATGCGCATTGAGCTTAAAAGCGCGTGCACGTCCGTCTTTGTTTACCCGCTCCGCCCCCTCCCCTTCCCGCCGTCTCGCATTTCCCCTGCCGCATCAAAGGCTTTCACGGCCGGCCGGCCATGCTTTCAGTTTCACGACCGGCCGGCCGTGTGAATTACATTCCAAAGCCCGCTCTCCCTGCTCCGCCCCCTGCTCCGGCCGAGACGCATTTCTCCTCCCTCCTCCCCCCTCCTGGGTCAGGTTACCCTGCTTTCTCTTTCGTTTTTTTTTTCGTTATGCTTTCTGGCAACAACACACAGTCGAGTAACGCAGGCAGAGAGAGGGACATCCGGGGCTCTGCTCACCACGGAGGTACGTTCAGCATGTTTAACTCGTGTTGTGATGCAGCCTTGAATTTGGCTGAGGACTTGTAGACAGTCTCCTTGCTCATGGTTTGGCTCTTAAACTGTGAATATCGGGTCTGTCCTCCGGAACAGAATGTTTTCCGGAACCTGTAATATCTTCTTTTCATTGGATCTGACATACGAGCAAGTGTTTGCACAGCTTGAGCAGAAATTGTGGTAGGAAATTAAATCTCCGTAATGCCAAGTCATTTGTAACGTGTCGTGTGCCTCCGACGGCCCCTTCCAAGCACTAACAGTGGATCTAAAAGCATCCTGTGTCTGCTGCATTAGCGCAGTTCACAACATTGGACTCCATGCTTGTCTTTTCTTTGACTCACACTTGTTTTTTTGTTGTCTTGGCCAGTGCATGTCTTAACTCTTTCCACCCAATGCGTTGCCTTTCCTGCGATACGATGCTTCCCCCTCACCCCACCCTTTATCCTTTGTCTCATTAACTTCAAATCATCGTTCGTACCGGCAACCTGAAACCAGTCCCCTTCTGAAGAATCCCCTGCCACCATCTCTCTCTCTCTCTTTCTCTCTCTCTCCCAAAAAAACCATCCCCCTCTAGAATGCTGAATTTGCTTTCAGAACCTGCCACTGACATTTTATTGTAGGACACGTTTCCCTTCTCGGCACTATATCGTGGATAAGATGACAGATACAGTTTAAAGCTTGGGCAAGTTGGGCAACTGCCCCGTCCCCCCACCATGCAAGCTCATCCGCCCTACCCGCCCTGGGAAAAGTGAACTTACTCTCAATGTCGCCTCTATTTCTGCATCTAAACCTCTCTGCTTTCCTCTGCGTACCTCTAACCCAGGCTCCTTTTACATTTCTTAAGGATATCTTGGCGCCTCACTCAAGGCATATTTCAGCTGTTTTTTCAGCGACCACAGTTTCGGAAACTTTATTTGGAACCATACAGGCTTGAATTCGCACAAAAAGGATAATAAAAGTACAAGTTGCACCGCGCAGGGATCTCAAAAGTATGTCTTGCCCAGGGTCCAAAATTCCTTAAGATGCCACCAGGGAGTTTACAAGACTGACCATTCCAACTCCAAGCTAGAGGCATTTTGTGCAAGGAGCTGCGGCTGGCTGGAGACTGCGGGCTTTGCAAAGAGTTAACAGTGTGTATGTTTGCTGAGGTGGGCGTTCAACTCTCTGGTGTCCACAGATGTGACTCCGGGTCCGTGGGAGTAACTATGTGGTGCTTCCAGCGCAGATGTGTCAGGGTAGAAGCACCTCAGCGCTCTTTCTCGTCCCCAAACCCACCTCTCTTTCTTCCACGCCCCCTCACCCTCCTTTGCTCTTTTCTTTCTTCCTCCCTTTGTGCCTTTTCTCTTTCTCTCTTCTATCTTCACTCATTGTTTGTCATCTCACTCCTTTCACCCAATGCACTCCTTTAGATACTCACCTTCTCACTTCCTCTGTCTTCGCGTCTATAACTCTTTCCCCTCTCCTGTCCAACCGCTCTCCATCCCTCCCCCACTAATACAACAGGTTAAAAGTTCGATTGTTTATGATAAGAAAATAACTCGACTTCCTTGCACACATAAACAGTCACTATAGACTAAGTTCACACTCTCTTAGTTCACAGTCTCTTAATTTGAAATTGAGAGCCTTTGCAGCGCTTTGAAACCTGCTAACTATAAAAGTCGGCACTAGATACAGAAATAAACATGGCGAGGACGGGCAGCATCCCAAGCTGTGGGCGAGCCTGCACCTCGCTTACCTGAGGCTTGCAGCAACCAGGAAGGGGAACTGGCGGCGACGAGGCTGCTCTGACTTCTTAAGAAGTGGGTGGGTCACGTGACCGCACTGAGGCAACACTTTTTGGCTAAAGGGAAGCCGTGGTTGCTTCACTTTGGGGTGTCCTTAGGGTACAGCCCCCCAATGTTGCAACCGAGAGTTATACGCTTTAGTGAGTGTTCATTGGTTTATGAGGGCTTGAAGATGAGGCTGCCGATAGCTCTTGAAATGTGGCCAAAATATTAGAAATGCATGACTAATGCTCTTCTCCAAGGATGCTTTTAGGCGCTACAATCTGCTTAGGGTGCGTTGTCATGTAGAGGCCAGGCAGAGGAGGTACTAGGTAAATGAGGTAGATTTCTCAATCACTTTATGATTTGCGACCATCAGACACCCATTCTATTGGCCTAAAATGCTTTTGGGGTGACCATGGAGTATTTATCGAACATATGTGCTTCCTGGACACCCTCAACCCATCACCCTCACTCACCCTCAACCCCTCACCCTCACTCACCCTCAACCCCTCACCCTCACTCACCCTCACCCACCCTCAACCCCTCACCCTCACTCACCCTCAACCCCTCACCATCACTCACCCTCAACCCCTGACCCTCACTCACACTCACCCTCACTCACCCTCACCCTCACTCACCCTCACCCACCCTCAACACCTCATCCTCACTCACCCTCACCCTCACTCACCCTCAACCCCTCACCCTCACTCACCCTCACCCACCCTCACCCTCACTCACCCTCAATCCCTCACCCACCCTCACCCTCAACCCCTCACTCACCCTCAACCCCTCACCCTCACTCACCCTCAACCCCTCACCCTCACTCACCCTCAACCCCTCACCCTCACCAACCCTCACTCACCCTCAACCCCTCACCCTCACCCTCACCCACCCTCACACCCTCAACCCCTCACTCACTCACCCTCACTCACCCTCAACCCCTCACCCACCCTCACTCACAACCCCTCACCCACCCTCACTCACCCTCAACCCCTCACTCACCCTCAACCCCTCACTCACCCTCACCCTCACTCACCCTCACCCTCACTCACCCTCACTCAGCGCAACCACAGCATCTTCACTAAATATATTTAATAAACGTTAAGCTATTGGCAATATAAAATAAAATCCATTTTATTTACGTATTAATTATTAATTGTTTTTTTAAGCCATTGATTTTTTTTATATCAATACATATAAGTCACATATAAGTCCCGTTAATACAAAACATGTTGCTTTACAAATGCTAGAGGTGTCACATTTACAAAAATTATAACTATTGGCTTTGTAAAGAAGAAAGCTATTAATTTAGCTATTTTGAAAAAACAACACAAAAAAACTAAAAAATAAATAACACCTATAGCTCAAACTTTACTACTGCGAGACCTATTGCATTTCCAATGCTTGTTATTCTTCTGATCTGTTTTTCTGAAATAAACAATAAGTAAACATGGGACATTTATGGCAAGATGTTACTTTCTGCAAGCTATATGGCACTATAGAAAAGATCGATCTCTGCATATTTCTATATATTCTGAGCTACAGCATTTTATTATTTTTAACTGGGCTAACATTATATTGAACACAGAAAAGGTTGAAGGGAGGATTGCTTGCATTAAGACTAAACATTGGCAATCTTATGTGGGAGCATCCCAACCCACCATTCTTTTTGCCCATCATGCCACCTTAGCTCGGCCAAGGATATGTCCTGACATAGGTCCTGTGCTCACTGTTCCACTGGAACTACGCTACATCAGACTGAAAGATCCCAAATTACCATGCAATCGGTCTTGGCATATTCATGTTCCATTACAGGGAGGACCTGGCCTCGCAGTTCGGGCTGAACTTTTCCTATTGGAGCAGAGTCAAGACTGATTTTTACATAGCTGGGTCCAAACTGAGGTTGCATGGTGGGCAAAAGAATGATGGGTTGGAATGCTACCCTGAGTGATTGCCAGTGTTTTGACTTAAGGGAAGCCCTTCCCTCATCACCTTTTGCGTGTTTAACCTTGAACTGATTCCGATTTCTTTTGTCAACAAATTACTAATTCCCTCATCACCTTTTGCATGTTTAACCTTGAACTGATTCCGATTTCTTTTGTCAACAAATTACTAACTGTTTTTTTATCTCTTTCTTTTTGCAATACCGATTCCACTTTTATTTTTCATATATCTGCACCCATACTATCTCTTTGAAATGAAAGAGTAAGACAACAAGAATTTAAGAGGTTTGCGGGAAGGGAGAAGATGCGATATTCATAATAAGGAATAAAATACCCTCTGCCATACATTGATAAGATGTGGCATGTTATCTAGGAGTTCCATTATCTTCCTCATAAAGGAACTCAGCCTTTGGTCTCTCTGTATTTAAAGGTCTCTATAACTCCTCTGTTGCTTTCAATAGCCTAATAATGTACCGTAGGTGGTACTTTATACCCTACATAACAATGGGAGGCCGCAATCCCAGTATAAAAGCACACAACTAATTTCCTTATTACAGGCATCTTGAGAGGTCTCTAGTCACTTGTAATAACAAAATTATGTAGCTGCTCAACTGCAAGATGTGATGTCATAATACCTGTTGCCAAAGCCAGCAGCAAAGGTAAAGGGAATCAGCACCGTAACAGCCACAATTTAGACAAAGCAAGGAAAACTTGCTTTTGATTAATTGGAAAGGTTTTCATAAAAGAGACAGCAATGAACAGAAAGGAGATATTTATGAAACAAAATTTATGTTTGCATACAATCCATATTTAAGTTTGTTACAGGAAAAATAGAATATCTGCGCATTTATCTACACATTGTGAGCAATGCCATTTTTTAAAACTGACTTGCATTTAAAGGATCCAATTTTTTCCAACAAATTACTGCTCTTGGGTGTGTTTAATTTCGCACTATATTCCGCTTTTTTCCCTCATGCTTGCTATCTCTCTGATATGAAGCAACAATACACCAAGGATTTGGGTGGTTGGGTTGTAGGGTGCAGGGAGATTGTGCGACCATGCGTTTTAACAAATAAAATCCACTCTGCCATACATTTTAAGATTATTGCAAGTCACTCCGGAGTTCCATGGCCTCATAAAGGAACTCTGCCTTTGTCTTCCTTCCTGTGTATGAGCTCTGTGGTGACCAGCAATATTCTTATCCAGTACAGCAGAGGGTACCTATGCATATAGACATACCTGGTGCCTGTAGTTGTACCAGCCATTGGATCCGGCCACGATCACCACCCAGTGTTTGCCACCATCCTCGATATCTTCCAGTGGTACAGCACCAATGCCAAGACCCAGGCACAGCAACACGAGGGCCACCGGCAGACGCATCTTCATCGCTGGGCTCCGGCTTCAACTGTGGCTGGAAGGAATGAGATAAGGAGACGGCTGTGATGACTCAACAAATTCTGGTGTATGTAGGGAAAAGCACACGGTTAAGCACCAGGCCACAAGATGAAGGGGAGGGTACAATTCAAAGGCTGTGACATGCAGTTAAATGTCAACGTGGGGTTCTGTCCTTTCCCACTCTCCAGACCACTCATGGCACAGGGATAGCAGGCGGGGGTTTTAGGCACCAGGTTACGGAGCACATTTGCAGCGAACAATCACAATAGGAGACAATGTATTGGGTAATATCTGATATAGTAAAATAATTAGCATGGTTTACAGTGGAGATTGTTGCTGGGATCACAGTCCAGGTGTTAATACCAAACCCACGGAATACTCGTTTGGCTGCTATGGAAGGATGAGTGGATGCGCCAAAGTCCACAGTGATTACTCAATTGGGAGAGAGAGAGAGCAATTGCCTGTGTGTGAGATGCATGGGGAGTGGTATTGATAACCCTTTTCAAAGTATCATGGCACACTTTCCCAAAAACAAGGACATTTAAAAAAAATATATTGTGTGGAAAAGGGGCGCGAAACATTACTACATTAAATATGGAGAAATCCTGCGTACTTTAAGGCTATTCCAAGTCACCTGCTGCAGTAGGGTACAGTGACGTTACAAGTGACGTAATTTTCTTATTAAAAGTGAAATTGCATCCCCCATGCATAATACATTGAATTGACCCCGGAGTTAAGGAAAGCAGAGGCAAGGGGTTTGAAATGCGTTTTTTGAGAGTATGCAGATGGCAGGTTTGTCCATGGGTTGTGACGGTTTGTTGAGCTACATAAAGTCTGTATGGGGGAAAACCTAGCGCTCGCTTCTTTTCCGGGTTATGGATAGAGCGAAAAAGTATGGGGCAGTTTGGGGAGATTATAAGAGAAGAAGGGGAATCGCGCAAAAGAGAGGGGGAAAAGGAACGAGGAAAGGAGAGAGGAAGATAGAAAACGTTTAGGAGGAAAGAGAAAGTGTCATGGGGGGGGGGTTTAGAGAGAGCGATAACAATCGAAGGTGGTGAGTGAGAGGGGTAAAATAGAGGGAATTTGAAAAGAATGCTGACAAGTAATAAAAATAAAATGCCCCGTGGCCACAAACAGACCTGAAGTGTACAAGGGATACGGACGGTCTGACAATCCTGGATTAAACACCGTTTATATGGAGCTCAACCCCGTGCACGGCGTGAGTCACGCATCACAAGGCAGGGGCAGCTACAAGCGGGGAGGAGCCTTCGAGGTTTCCACTCTTCCGCACGAAATTCCCAAGCTATGTGCCTGTTCAGCCCCAGTTCCCCATGGGCGTTTACTACAAGGCACGCGCTTGCAGGGAGGAAGTGTCTTTAAGACGTTCATATAACAAGCGCTAAAAAGAACAGCATTATTGGACTGTGTGTGCCCTCTGTCCAACTTCCAATCATTCAGGAAATGTAAAAAAAAGGGAGAGTTGAAGGAGTTTTTGTATAAAACGAAACAAACGTCCCGAGAACTGAACAACATTCTACGAAACATCAAATGCGCATATCGACAAAGGGAGGTAGTTCAGAAGCCCTCAGTTCTAGTTCAATATTTATACGAGGAGCAGGTACAATATTAGCATTACCTGCGCAGGGCTGTGGTCCCAGACCATGCCTGGCTGTGTAACAAGCACCAGGCTTTAAAGGTGACCCTTTTGTGTATGGGTAGACAATGCAGAGGGGTCATGGCGCCGGATATGCGCGGGAAACCAAGTCGTAATCTCGCAACGAGATTTTGTATGAGCTGAAGGAGCTGAGTCAAATATTTGCATTGTAAATCCAAATATGCAGCATTGTTATGACCCAGCCTGGCTGGTACTAGTGCTTGGGTGATGGGTTTCCAGCTAGAGCTGTAGGGAAATGAGAGATCGCCCGCTGAGAAGGGCCCGGAGCAAGGGCTGCTGAGCCCCCAAAAACCAAAACCGGTCTTCTCCTCATTCAACTGCAGATGGTCTTCCCCATTCAATTGGCAGTTGCCACTAGGCAACGAGAGACCAGTTCGCAGCTGCCATTGCCAACTGCAATGTACCCATTAGGAACACTTGCCACTTTCAGGGGAAAGCGAGTGGCATCCAGAGAGTCGATGCCAGCCGTATGGGTCGATGCATGCTCCCTCCAGCTCTTGCTTCCTGCCTTACATTCCTTCATTTCAACAAGGTGGATTAAGGAGTCAGATATTTGAGAGCAAACACTACTGAGAGTGCTTGTCACAGGTTATAATAGATAGCCATAGGAAAAAACAGCTTGCATAACTAACGCACAAGTTGTATTATCTAAGCAGTGATTAATTTGTGCCAACAGTTACTGGTGCTCAGGGCTCAAGTCCTATCAAAAGAAGTGAGGGGACTGACAGCATGCAAATTACCCCATGACGTCACGTACTGAACGTGTCCCGGTGTCTGACACCGGAGCACGTTCAGATTATTTCTGTGAGGCCCAGCTTCTTGGCAGGGGGGACGGCGTCCACCCTGTGGAAAGAGTGGGGGGACGCCGTCCACCCGTGTGGACCCCCGACTCGAGCCCTGTTGATGCTAAACAATGGCACTCATTTTCGGGAGCTGGGACTTATTTTTTCATCGGACTATGACCCAGAACAAGATAAAGACAGAAAAGGGAGAAAGAGAGATATAAGAGTGAGAAGGAAAAGTAGTAATGAATAAGAACCCGCAAGAGATAGATAAAGAGACATGAAGTGAAGAGGGTGAAAGAGGCATGAGGTAGAATAAAGATTAGGCAGCATTCGTTTTCAGCAGCCCCGGCATCCAAGAGCATCGAAGGATGTAAGCTCTGTACTTATTTATTTATCTTTTTTAAATAAATTAAGCAACGCATACAAGAGCAGAAGTTGTCTTTATAAGCCGCCTTCCTTCTGAGGACTGCCCAGCAATAATATGAAGGGGAATGTCGGCACACATTGTACAATTGGATTAAGACCCAACTACTCAAGTTATGAAGTCAACTCTTGAAAAAATGCGGATCTCATGAGAACTGGGTATACCTTTCACAGTAATGTCATTGGTGGCCAAACACTGATTAAACATGTAATCAGACCATTATTTCCCTTGAATCACAATATTGGAGAATTAACAGTTATTCTTAGTTTTGTTTGATTTCTACTCAACGGTTAAACGATTCATTCTTCCACAGAGATAACGAGCTGCTAAACACTGATCTAAAATATTTAGATTCTCATCTAGTTTTGATATTATGCTTCATTTATTTACATTTTGTGCTTTAATATTATGATTTGAGGGGCCCTCGTGGCTCTGTCCTCTTTCAGGTGCCACTCAACTCTGAGAGTTCCCTCTTGGGTAGACGATTGACACAGCAAGGCATGGCAGCCATGCAATAACATGATGACACCTACCAATGACATCAGTCACCTGACCTTTGCCACACGTGTGGTTATAACAGAATCCATCCTAGTAAGCAGTAAATAAACTTAACAAAAATGTAAGCTATGTTCATTAAAGAATTGTGTTGCTTGCGTCCCAGTAGTTGAAATCCTTTAGAGAAATCTTGACTCAGTACACCCTTTGGTCCACAAAAAGTCTCTCAAAAAACATCAAAAATGACACAAGAACACTCATCTTCTCAGGCTCGACTACCGCGGTTCAATCTATTTGGGATTACTCAGCCAACTAAAATGTGTATGAATTGCGGGCGGCGGAAGTGGCCGTCTGTAGGTAAACAGGCGGAGAGACGTTTGGAGACATAATTCCGAACGTGAAGATTTTCCTCCTGCCGCCATGCCCATGGGGCATTTTACCTAAGAACTCTAAATTACTACAGTTGCTCCTACAATAAGGAGTGAATTTCAAACTGAGGAAGACTGTCCTCATAGAGCACCAACACTTACAGGTCGTATTGTTTCATACAACCACCACTGGTTCCGAGCGCTTTAGCGTGCTCTGATCAGTGAGTGGTATCAATCCTCCGGTCCTGACGAATGCTGAGCAGAGTAGCGCTCGAAAAGCAGAAACATGTTGACCTTGTTTTAGTTTTTCCTTTTTTCACCTTGTTGAGGGACTGATTGGTTCCAATTTGCACAACCTTTCATTAGTCCAGGAAAATTATCACATTTTCCATAACACTGTTTTTAATAGAGTTAGAGCTACCCTCCTATTAAAATAATGTCGAGGAGTAGCCCACACTCTTTTTAACTCACTGTCACTTCTCTTAGCTAAACAAAGAGAGCCCAATGAAGACAACTGGCTACCAGTGTTCCACTGGGGCCTGAGGGTTCTTTTTAGCTAAGCTTTGAGCACGTGCACCCTATTTTTTCCTACTGTTAATAATTCCCTCTCTTAAAAGTTCAGTAGAGCCTGTTTAATTCATTACTTGCCTACTGTGTTGTATGTTTGCATTAACACTCTCTTGTTGTTGGTAATATGAATAGTAGACTCCACAGATGGAAAGATACCCACAGATTTTTTTTAAAAAAATTAAAAAAGGAGACGACATCTCGCAAATATTTTGCTCGATGACGAGCCACTTAGTGCCACAATAAAGAAGTCTACACACAATAAAATAGGCCCATCACAATGAACATCCTGCTTTCGACTGCTTCAAAGTTACAGTATGAGGAAAATCAGCAGTTTTAAAATCAGTTGCAGACCTCGCCTCCACTCACCCTCTCTCAAATACTGCCTGAACTACTGCAGTATTTGATGCTTTTAAGTAAAGGCCTTGGAACGCTCGAGGTACCCGCGCCTACTGAGAACAGGCTGGAACTGAGTAAATAAAACACGAAAGCTTATACGTTTATCGATACATTGACCTTTCATTTCTCTTCAGCACGGCTCACAAAAGCTCCCACCAGGCCTTCTAATCTTCTTATAGACCGGACATCTAACACTATCCTACCCAAAAGCCTATTATAAATATCTAACTAACCCTTTGAGCTTCAGGACATCTGCAATGCCACAACAGACCATAGACCTTGCCCAGCCTCAAAGTGAAATGCACAACATTATTGATAATTGACCGCATGTAATATAAAAACGGAATAAATGTTTGAAAACAGTTATACTGTTGGTCTTGTTCATTTTAAAAGGCCCGATTGTAAAGCAATTACTCATTAATGTAACTCTGAATACACTGTGTTCTATGAAATGTAAACACATTTTTAAGTAAATGAAATCTGTAGCAATATTTGTTAAATTTGTTGACTTTAGGTTCTCCGTTTCTAACATGGACACAGTCAGTGCTCTTTCTCTTTCTATTTCATATATTTAGCAACAGAAAGCAGGCACTGGCAAAGCCAAGGGGTCTGATGTTGGCCGCCAACGTTTTGGCTTTGACAATGCTTGTTTTGTCAAAAAAATGATTCCTGGAGTTTTATATGGTGCGCACTTGACCCGAAGGTATCAGAGCGCTTTACATAGTACCTGTTACTTACAAACGTACATACTAAATTTTGTTAGGAGTGGGGAGATTGAGTGATTTGCCCAGAATCACAGGATGTTGAGCTTCCCTGCCGAGATTAAAAACGGTTCCCCAGCTTCGAGATCGACCGCTCTAGCCATTAGGCCACATCCTCTCCCCTGTTGGGTAAGCTGCCAGACTTTATATAGTAAAAAAAAAAAGAAAATAGCTAAACGCAAAAAAATTGGGGGGTCTCAAAAAGCATGTTGTCATAGTCTCTCGGGCACTTAAGGGAGTTATTTAGTGTGTGGATCTGTTCCTTGTAAATGAACAAAATACCGTCACTAACAGATTAATGGATGAAGATGGATGTATGAAAGCCCTTAAGTATAGTATACATATTATTTTAGTAAAAGCGAAAGGAGTTGGCGAACGCCGGACCTTTCAATACACAGAACAAGAACAATTCTGTGAACTGTGACCTGGTGGCCAATTTAAAAACAGATCTGTTCTTCAAGAAAGTAATGAATGAGATCGGATGGATGCACAGCTGTTTGAGGAATAAACACTCTGTTTGAGACAATGTTAGTTATGATTTTATGGTGCTCCGAAAGGTGACGTCGAGGGCCCGACGGCGTCCGTCCATAAGGATTGAAAAGTGAAGCTAGAGGTTCTCTAGTTTCATCCCTTTACAGACACACATGTTATTGTCTTTCCTAGTAGCAAAAGACTTCCACTTAATAAGTTTTGTTTAAATGTCTTTATGATTCATAGTAGTTTTGGCTCAAGTTTTCAAAATAGTTCATATGTCATCAGACTCTTTATAGACAGTATTCACTTCAGGCAATGTCTTTATAACGCTTTTATACACAGTTTGATAAAATCGTATTCTTATGTTTATGTATATACCTGTTGACACGGATAGATGCCACATTAATGGTTGTTTATACTATTATTCACAGTGTCGTTTTCCCTGATGAAGGGCATGATGAAAATGCCCGAAATGCATTGGAAAACGTTATAACACGTTACCATTTTTTAATTATTGTGGGTTACACCCATACAACTCTTAATTTATATCTCAATTACCTTGCCTGTAGGTCCCAGTAGGACACCGATCTATCCCAACCCATTGAAAGATTATGCTTGACTAGACCAATGTAAGTCTTCACCTGTGACCGCTCACTGACCAAAATGGTTGCCCCTAACCTTAAAACAACCACTGAAAATTAAATTTTGAACAGCATGTTCCTTAATCTATGCTACAAGTACCATATAACAACGCATTTTAGCAATCCCTTGGCCAATATAGTGGCATCTACCATTGAAAATTAAAAATTGAAACTTGTTAGCAAATGACTACCGCCACAATTTTTGCATTGCTCGTTTTTTAACTATTTTATATTGCCTTCAGATTTTCTCTGGAAAGCTACAGCAAATTCAGTTACCCTGTCGAAATAAGTCTTCCTTGCCGGATAACGCACTGGCAAGGTACTGAAAAATTCAGTCATTCATCTGATTATTAAAATTGTGCATGTTTGTACAAATAGCTTTACCCCCTTCTGGTTAATTATGCGCAGCACACTATAGGTGAGGTAACTATGCGCCCCCTATGTACTCTGATAAAATATGCATAAGAAGTACAAAAAGATGTGCATGATAATTCATTAATCCCCGGGAGCACATCATTTCTGAAAGTTTAAATATACCTGTAGGTAAACCATTTTTAACTCAAACCCATAATCTTGCAGTTTCAGGAGGCTCAACAGTCCTGATGATGATCTAAAGTTATATAGATCGAAACGCCGTCGACCCACCCAAGGAAATTCACTCGTTTCATTGTATATATTTGTTGTGTTTTTAACCTTGTTGTTGTTGTGTGACAGTTCGTTCACTTTGATCACTTATGTCACGTCCTGCACCGTATTATTCACTTGAGCACCTGAAATACAGTATAAAGATTTGTGTATATATAAAAAAGAAAGAGTAAATAAAAGTTCCTACCTGTACCTACATCTTTCGCTCCCTAGCGTTTATTAAATACTCGCTACTTTCACTTTTTTCCTTTAGGACCTTATTAGGCCTACCTTGAACCATTGTTTCTTAAAAAGTACATTTCTACCCCAGGTTCGCATTATGGGGTCCCCTTGTTTCTAAATAACACTCGATTGCTTTATAGGCATGGTGGAATGGCCACTGGGGTTAACATGGTATGGTGATATTCTTAAAGAAATTGATGAACCGACATGTTGATGACAACTCTTCCATTTCCTGTAATGGTTGTGCACCAATGGCACCGCGAGAGAGCTGTTAGCTTGAGCCAACCTTCAGCCCAAGCTTACCACACATCTGGAGCGGGATAATTGCCAGACGATGACTCATTCACTGCCAGAATGAGTGGTCTATGAGCGTTTCCTCCTGTTTAAAACCCAGCCACCACAAAGTCAGAGCCTACCACTGGGGACATCAACTGCTACTCAACACAGCCAGCTAAGCCCCAAGCTAGTGTTTAACTTCCCTTGCCCACTTGTCCGAAGACCTGGTCTTGGAAACCGAAATGTAGTTACATGCACCTCAAAGTGTGGAGCTGTCTTACTTTCTCTGAACTTCTGATTCAAACTGTAAAATGGTATAGGGACGAGGGACATAAGACCCAGTGACTATCTTGAAAAGATATAAGAACTTATTTAGAGTTTGGCGGGTTGTTCTCCATTCCACCAGGGTGAGCAGCGGGATTTACTTAGCTACCCTCACAGACTACAGCCTGGTTAGTGGTTGCCACCTTCCTAGTGAGGATCTCTGTGCCTTCAGAAGAACCTCTGCCATGATGGCTCAGGTCCTCCTTGGACATGAAGAAAGCATCCTAGGACAGGTTTCAGGGTATTACCCCTCATAAGCCTGGGTAGTTTGACTCGAGTGGCATGGATAGCATGGGACCTACGTCTGGGTATACAAATGCAAAAAGACAAACTGATGGACAGAATGCTGAATAATGTCATACATTCACCCCAGTACAGAGATCTGGGCCTAATCCATCGTTTTTTTGCTCCCCATGCCAAACCAGGATGCTTGTTTCCGGTCCATGGAGGACCCGGCTTGGCAGTTCGGGCTGGACTGTTCCCATGAGGAACAGGGTCAAGACTGATTTGCATATGGCTTGGTCTTAAATGGGGTGGCATGGTGAGAAAAAGAACAATGGATTTAACCCAGATCTATTGACTGGGGGTGAATATTTGATTTGCTCTGCATTCCATCCATCACCTGTGCGTCTTTTGCTTTCTCGCCCTAAGTGCGCAGGGTATGCCCAGACATGGGTCCTGGGCTCTCTGTGTCACTAGATTCAAACTAGCCTGGTTGATGAGGAGTGATGCCCTGAAACTGGTCCCAGGATGCGTGTTTCTGGTCCAGGGAGGACTTGGCAGTTCGAGCTGGACTGTTCCCATGAAGAACAGGGTCAAGACTGATTTCCATATGGCTGGGTCTAAACTGGGGTGGCATAGTGAGCAAAAGAACAATGGATTTAACCCAGATCTCTTGACTCGGGGTGAATGTTTCATTTGCTCTGCATTCCGTCCATCATCTGTGTGTCTTTCACTTTCCCAAAGTGACATTTCAACCACTGCAATGTTAAATCCACTCGCACCACAGGAGAGGATTTGCCATAACAAACTCATCGATACCAATCACTATACTGCGACTATTCTGCCCGATAGCCTTTCCTTACATCCCCCCATGCTAATCCAATGAGAGAAGCAGGCATCGTCATACCGAACACACCACCAGGTGCCTTTCACGAACCTTGCAGGTAACGCATACGCGCACTTGCCTGGCCTCTTCCCAACACCGCACCCTGTCACCAGGGAGAACTCCAATACAGCAAGAGACATGCAGAACCTTGGAAAGTAGCTTTTTAAATGTGAATGCCGGGTAACTCTAACCCGTTGTAGTGGTCTTGTAATTGTGCTTGTTTGGCATACATATACACGTCATATACAGAATGTATTTCACGTCAGGTAAAGAATGTATTTCTTTGATTGTTAGGAGCCTTCTGCAGTTTGGGGTTCGATGGGCTTTGTCAGTTGCTTGTCGGACTCCGGGCTGATGAGGCGCTCCTCCTGTAGTTGTAACCTACGAAATAAACTTACTCCTAATTCTACATTGGAGTCTCTGGATTATTAAGACCATTTGGTTTTTTACATATTGGCAACAATCAGGATTTGTTTCAACCACCCGTGCACACAAGCCCCACCAGGGCAAACCTGTGGCACAATCAAGCTACTTCTGTGGATGGCACAACCAGTGCTGCAGTCTCATGGAGGAGCATTTGAGAAACATTCCCCTGGTATCTGTCTTACCCCTTGACAAGGGACTTACAGCTAACCCAAATCAGCCAATCGGGTATACACCAATCACCAGTATGTATATGATGAGTACAGTGCTTTTTCACTGAATGGCAGAGTCAACCTTGCTCAAAGTCCTAGGTCTAGAATCCAGATCAGCCACAAACTTTGAAGAAGAAAAGCAAAAAGTCCAGGGAAGGCATGTTAGAGATGGCCATTTCCAACAAACAGTTTCCTAGTCAAAGGAAGCCCGATCACCGTCATGAAGCATTGACCTATTTGTAAATCTCACTGTTTCCCTACTGGTCAGTAACCTTTTTCATGCTATCCAGTTATTTTACATAAAAATGAATACTGCACATGCAAATCGACTTGACCCTTTTCGTTTTTTATGGACACAGACGTATTACTATGCAGCCTACTACTTGCGGATCAAGAGAGATTGGTTTAATTGATGGGTGGGTGTGCATGTAGGTGCATATCTCATTGAACACTACAGCAGAATGATAGCAGTGACCACATCATAATGCCTTCTTTCTTTTTTTTTGTTTTTTGCCATGGCAGAAAGCATCGGCAAAGCCAATAGGTCAACAAGACGAGACATAATGGCTTTGCCAATGCTTGTTTTTACGCATTATCATTTTTGGAGTCAAGTTTGGAGGCTGGACATATTTCTCATGGGGCAGACAACGAGGCTCTATTGTATCATTAGTTCCCCACTGTTTCACTCTGCTTTAAGTAAACAACAATTTTAGATTGCAAAATGTTCAAGTGATTTCCCAAGAGGGAAGTGGAACTAGAAATGCTGACAGCGGAGGTAAACCCCAGATGCAAATACAGCCACACGTAGGAGTAACTCCTGCATTCAGCTTTGCAGTCAACTAGTGAGCAGGGGTCTTCTTCAATCCCCTCACTGCACTCACGCACCTCCTGATCCATTGCCATCAAATTTGCTCCCTTCTCCCCCACATAAGCCTGCAACAACTGAGCACGACATCAAATCCCCCTCTTCCGCCTTTTTAATGTAGTTGATATCTTTGCACTTAATTCTTTCATTTCAATGAAGGCGTCACATTGAGTAATTGTTTTTTTTCTGGAGAGAACTCGCTCAGTCATTTCTTATGAATGCTGTAAACGTTTGGGATGGCGTATCTAAAATGGTTAACACCGAAAAACAAGCACTGGCAAAGCCAGTAGGTTTCGTCTTGAGCTATTGACTTTGCCAATGTTTTCTGCCATGGCAAAAAGCCACCGCACCGCTGGGGCAGCGGAGTTCTTATTTACACACCGTCATGACGGTGTCAACAAATTGTGCATCATTTCCATTTCAGATGCTTAAAAATAAATAAAACACAACACGTATTCTTTATGGACAATGCAGACAGCTATAATTCTGTATATAAAGAACCAAAGCAATTTGCATTAAGGTCACACCAATTTCCCGAAACACAATGGATAAAACACATTTAACACACAGATCCACAATCACCTCAAGTGCTCTTTGTCCCACTTCACCTCATCAACTCCTACATTCCGGTCTGGCAGACCAGATGAGTATGTGATGATCCCACAATTCCATCCATTATGCCTTTCTGCTCGCCAGCTGCAGTACAAGCATTTTTGGGGTGTGCTCTTTCCATCGACAAAGCTCCTCCCTCATTCCCTTTGGCATGACACCTCCTTTTCTTTCTCGGTGCTTTGGGGCAGCCCGAGGGAACGCAAAGGGGTTTGATCTAATAAGGCCTAGTATAGGGGGAGGGATCAGTATCAAAGCACAAGAATTCTCAAAGACCCCCACATGGCCATTAATCCACATTAATTCAAGGAAAACGACATACATAATCTCGTGTGTTTGAGTATTTATCTCATTTCACATATATTATTTTTCATATTTGTCATTTTTTTGATAATCATATCCATCTGTTACAATCAAAACACTACTATAGACATCAAAAATCATCACAACACGGGGGCGTGGCCAAGTGACGAAACAAGATGGCCGCAGGTTAGAGTTGCTCTGCTCCAAACCTCTCCTTTCCGCACCTATCCACCCCTTTAATCCGTGCCCTGAGGTAGTACTCGGCTGGCAGAAGACCTGCGGATACGACTCAGCCCGAAATCGAGCCACCAGTACCGGGGGACCCAAAGTTGCTGCAGTGACGAACGCCGGCCTACAAGGCATTTGAAGCCGGGGCCTTGCGTGAGAGAGAGGCCCACAGCGGTGCAGAGACTGGCGGATCACACTCCACTGTGATCTGATGATCGGGACGTCGGCTTCCTGACGCCGAAGAAGGACAGGAAAGAAACGCACAGGGTCATGCTCCCAACGAGCGTGGATAATTCCACAGCCTTCATCGGCGCAAAGCCGTGGCAGAGACCTGCTGTGACAACGCCGGAAAAACAGAACGGGACACCGAGGAGTACGTGTCGGACGGCGGGCCGCCTAGGGGCGGCCTGAGCCCTGAAGAGACCATCAGCCGGAATAAGCTCTGCGGGTGAGGTCGAGCCCAAATCCGAACTGTCAGGACCGAGGGACTGGAGGTCCCAACTGTGGTGATCTGGGGCCTACCAGAGCGTGGGGACTCGAGTGTAGATGTGACCCGTGGCACTGCAGAGAATAGCAGGAGACTCTCGAAGGCTTATCCAAAGACTGAACTGAAGATTCCCTGAGAGCAGAAAGGGAAATCCGAAATCAGCACGGACGGACGTGCTCCCCATGAGGGTTGTGAGGTCCGTTGCCTAAATCGACATTACTACAAGACTGAGACCCGCTGAGGCAGTGTTCATAAAGCAGAGTTTGGCATCAAGGTGAGCGCTGGGCAGTGGGGCCTACAACGTTATCGACAGTTGATCGTGGAACAAGAGACCCCGGAAAGTTGGTGTTCCCTGAGGAAAGTGAAGCACTGGGGACTGTAGTTGAGGAGTGAGACCAGAGAATCATCCTTCCCCTAAGATGCTAGGCCCGAGCAGCTAACTACAGTCACCATGAGTGGCCACCATTATAGGTCCGATCTCCAGTAGTCATTCCCGGGGAGCCCAGGGCCCGCAGTGACCGTACGGAAAGACCTGTTGACGAGAGAGTGGTAGTGGAATACTCTGCAGGTGGCGACAGTATAGCTCCTGGAGTGCGTCGGAGGGTGGACCCAAGTCACGGGACCTATCGAAGCGGTTCACCTTGTCCCGGCGAGGTCGCAGTTGGAATTCAAATGCAGTAGTGCTGGTAATATAGTTGTGAGATAGCTGTGACGCCACTATCTGCCACTATGTCGAACACTAGAGGCCTCAAGTCCACCCAGAACAATAAATTGGACAGATACACGTGCGCAAAGGCGGCCCTGACCAACCAGCAACAACCCAGGGACAAACAGACGGGAGGAACGGAAGGAAATGTCCCAGAACCTACCTTGAAAGATGTCATTGATGCTGTTGGTGCGATCCGTACTTCACTAGAACAGAGAATGGACACAATCTCCTCTGAAGAAATGCTAATCAGAGCGGACCTTGCTACAAATAGGGAAAAGGTCACACAACTTAAAATCACGACCACAAACCTTGCAGAAGACACTAATCAATTACAAAACCAAGGGGTCAATTAGGATGGCGAACGGACAAAGTCCGTCCGCCATCCTGTCGGAGGACGGGACCGTCCGCCACAGGGGCGGAGGTCCCGTGCCTCGAATTAGGATGCAGCCGCTACAGTGGCGGGTGCATCCCGCATGTTTAACATTGCTGCGGGCGGTGCTGAAAGCCACGCCGGCTGCAATGCTAAAAATGCATGTTGTGCGTTTCAAAGCACAACATGAGAGGCACCGCCCGGTGCCTGCCATGTTGTATTTTGAAACGCGTAACCCCCATGTGCACGCCCCACCCCCCTTCACCCTGGGGGCCCGCAACGGGCCCTCAAAGCAAAGAACGTATGCCTTTTCGTGGTGGCATTGCCGCCACGGAAAGGCATTGCCCACAGCACATCCTAATATGGCTGGCGGTGTCTGATGGACACGCCACCATATTAGACCTTTTCCGCCACGGTCGCAAGCCGCATTTGTAATATGGCGGGGGAAATAGGTGGCGGATGGGCACAGATGGCGGACGGATCGCCACCGCCTGCATGGCGGTGGCGATCCGTCCGCCATCCTAATCGGCCCCCAAGTTAGGAAACTGCATGCGTTCCGTAAGTTCGCCGAAGGAAAACTGGATGACTATGAAGGAAGAACTAGGCATAACAATGTACGCATCCTAGGAGTGCCTGAAAAAGGGGAGGGACAAGCTGCAGATCTCTTCGTGGAGAACCTAATCACTACTCAACTCCAGCTGAAAGGCCTGTCCAACATTCATTGTGGAAAGAGCCCAAAGGGTGCCGTGAGGCCAGCCGAAGCCGGTGATCCCCCCCCGTCCCATACTGGCCAGACTCTTGAACTATCGGTATAGAGATGGTATCCTACAAACAGCCAGAGCAGCACCTTCGCTCCAATGGGAGAATTTAGTAATCACCTTCTTTCCGAACTTCACCCAGGCGGTTCAGAGAAAGCGCAGATCGTTCCTAGCGGTCAAGAAGAGACTGAGGGACAAAGGCCTAAAGTATGCAATGTTGTTCCCGGCTCAGCTTCGGGTGGAGGCCGAGAGAAAAACTAGATTCTTTGATGTTCCGGAGGAGGCTGCTGAGTGGCTGGATGGCTGGAAAAAATCAACGGAACACAATTCTCAAGGCCACTAGGAAGTATGAGGGTGCCCGAAGATGCTTTAACTGAACTTAAAGACCATGCAACCTCAAGTCCAGCATTGATTGCTACGTACCTGGTATTCTGAGTTAATAAAGCATGGTCGGCAAATACAGACTTGAGGGCTTAGTCTAAAGACTTCATAATAATGCGTAGCCGGCCATGCCCAGGTTAAATTCTTAACAGGGGAGGGGAGGGGTGGGGTGGGTGGAGAGGTGTATTCCCCCCAATTTTCGTCTCTTAGTTTAATTTTGGGGCGACAGGCACTCTGAATTACAAAAGTCATGGGCAGTTCTAGGCCCAGAGTGCAGGGGAGCAGGGGAGGAAGGGGGAGTTGGGAGGGGTTAATGTGTTGTTGTTTATTTTTATTAAATCAACAAGGTATCAGGGCTCTGTTGCTCAGAAAGATGGGCACCAAGTAAATCCTTATGACTACGCAACGGGATAAGAGTTTTAAACTGATGAGTTGGAACGTGAATGACCTGGGGGACAAAGTAAAGTGGTCTGTAGTACTGCAGCATATCAGGCGCCATGCCCCTGATGTGGTGTTGCTTTCCAATGACGGTGAGGTCCACTTGGGTGGATACATGGGGGAGATACATAGGCATCACAGGACAATGGGAAGGAAACACATCGACCCTTATGTGGGTATATGTACCACCGGTCTTTCAGGGACTAGGCGCCATGCCCCAGATGTGGTGTTGCTTCAAGAAACACACATGGTGGGTAACACGTGTAGAGCCCTTAACCGGAGGGGATACAAGCTAGCTGCACATTCAGGCTTCACCATGGGGTCAAGGGGTACAGGAATATTGTTGAGGAACTCCTTTCCAATGACGGTGAGGTCCACTAAGGTGGATACATGGGAGAGATACATAGGCATCAACGAACCATGGGAAGGAAACACATTGACCCTTATGTCGTTATATGTACCACCGGGCCTTCAGGGACTCGCATTCAAAGACTTGGGTTTCATTCTACTGGTGGTACCAGATGGCCTCCTGGTAGTGGGAGGGGACTTAAACTCTGTGGTCTCCAGGCCCTTGGACAGACGCCCTCCGCTAGAACTCCGCCCCTCTAATAGCTGGCTCCTGGACTTTGTGGAGGCTCTGGGATTGCGGGAAGCTTGGCGATCGTATCACCCTGATACCATCCAACACATATATCACTCGGGTGGTCACAATAGCAAGTCGCACATCGATTATTTGCTGGTCCCACCAAACCAACTGGCACACATTCAAGAAGTTAAACACATGGCGAGAGGGATATCAGACCACTCGCCATGTGTTTATTTGGACACCACTGAGTGTGGGTACAGAATACTGGCTGTATAACCCCATTATATATACAAGGGGTAAGACAATCATTGGAGTGAGTTACTTTGGACTTATTGGCAACAACTCCTTTTTGTTCAGCACATAAGGTATCTTTGAATCATTTCCATGTTTTGTGTAATATTGTATTGTGACCATTGTTGATGTAGTTTGTCTATAGTAGTATTTGATTGTACCAGATGGATATAATTATTATCATAAAAATGACAAATATTTAAAAGAGTATTTGTGAAATTAGATAAATACTCAAACACACGAGATTGATGTGTACGTAGTGTTCCTTGAATTAATGTGGATTAATGGCCGTGATGGGGGTCTTTGAGAATTCTTGTGTTTTGAGGCAGCCCGAGGGCTTCATTACGCGCTTCATAAGAAGCCAATATCACATTTCAGCAAAGAAACAAACGTTGGGCTTTGAAGATATCATCAAATTGCTCTTAAAGGATACGTAACCCAGATGTTCTAATAACATGCTGAAGATGGATTTAGAAATATGAGATATACACATGAAAATCAGTAGAAGTATAATAGGGACAGACGGATAAATGTTATTGAAACATGACCACCAAAGGTATGTTCTTGTAAACCGCCATAAAACACTTTTTATACTACAATGCCAGGCAGTGTACAAATGTCCTTCTGTACCACCATTTTGGGTTGCTCCATAAGTTAAACAAATGTAGATAATGTAGCTCTCCCTGGAGCAAAGCCAGTTTTCAAAAAAATTATCAAAAAAATGAACAAACCATCACCATCTGCACTAGAGTTCTAAACTACTGATATGCTCTATAAAGATGGCACACAAATACAAAAATAATAGAACTCAATGTTATTTACATTCTATTTCGAAAGAGTTACGCCAGTTTGGCGGCAAACAAGCACTCTGCCGAACAACGCTTACCCTTCTCAACCTTTGTGCCTTTTAACAATCTCTTTATTTCCCATTACACAAATGTTATAATTAAATAGATGCAATTGTTTGCTTATTCATGGTCAAAAAGTGGTTTCATAAAGTGAACACTGTCTGCTTTTCAATAAGAAATGTAATACAATACATGATTCATTCACACGATTGTCCATTTTCGCTCTCAAATACTTGATAAAAAAAAGTAAGTAATCCTTAAAATGAAGCACAAACACATTTAGGGACCTGCCCTTCTGCTCCCGGAACACACTGCATGCTTCCACCTAACCCACGTGAGCAAGAAAGACAAAGAGAGAGTCGAGTCAGGTCATGGTGGAATAATTCTGAACTTCCTCATGTGCATATGACTCACTGCCTCGTGACATTACAAACCCGGTGCACCAAACAAGGTGAAGGGCCATTTACAATCACTCTTTATCTCCTGTTTACCCGAGCCTTAGAAGCCCATTACATTTAGGGTTGTGTGAAATCCGAGACAGGGATAAGGTTCAATGTGTGAGAAGAAAGTCACCACCATTTCAGGAGTTTCTAATGCATGGACTTGTGTTTGTATTTACTGAAGCATGTAGATATGAGCTGCTCTCTGGCTGGATAGCAATTAACCTGGTCCAGGCTTGTTATTTAACTGTGTTGGTGGCTCAGCGCGGCTGGTCCTACTTTTATTCTGCTCTTTAGAGAATCTCTGGCCATTTAGAACACACGTTTTTAACGGGATCTTTCAATAAGGCAGAAGTGAGATATGTTAAGTCATACTTCTGACCACACCTGTGAGGTGGAGGTAACTCCACTATATACGGTATGTGGAATAGTGTGCAAGTACGGATTGTTCAAGGACACTGCAGTCGTAAGTAATAATGTCCCCGTGGGGTCATCTACTACATTATGCGCTCAGGCTGCAGAGAGCTATGGATTTCCATGCAAGATGCGCTGCATCTGTCCTGTAGCCTGAGGGTCTGAACTACCATGCACTTTGGCAGCGAGTCTGAACAGAGATCGCGGCCGCACAATTGGTGAAAATCAATTTATTAGGAAAAAGCTGAACTCCCTGGAAGCAACCATAATGGCCAACCACCTGGATTTGTAGGGAAAAAAAGTTATAAATATGACTGAAATTTGAAATCTAAAGTCAGATCCATCACCCCGATTCAAGATTTTCATGCTTGCCTGCTGGGAGTAGCTTCGGGATAAGACAACACTCACTTAAACTCAATGGCAACAAAACCGAGCTATGCAATTTAGGAGAAGCCTCCTTGATTTGGTCTCCCATGGTGTCCCCAAACCTGTCAGTGCTCCATCCTCTAGCAAGTCAGCTACATACTTAAGTGTTCTCTGTGACGTGCCCCTTTCATTTTTGAAACCATACAACACCCTTAGAGGTATGTGTTTTTCAATCTGCTCTCACCTGATGCCAGGTCAATAAAGGGAGTGCTTGGCCCAATTTGCACAGCCATAGAAAAATGGACTACAGAACATCAGAGGCAAACTGCACGACTCGCCAGGGTTGTGGCCCGATATCCCCAACATTTGAACAGGGTCTGACACAAGGTGAAGATAGTCTGCCAGGGCCAAACCACGTGGCAGCCAATCCTACTGGAAGAACATGCATCCACCGAAGGGACGGCATCTTCAAATATCACCAATCTCACAACTCAAGCATCCGGAGAACAACGGGACAAAGTGGCACAACGGAAATTATACAGTTGGCCCTTTAGTGAGCCCTATAACCAATCAGTCATTTGTGAACTATAAATTAGATTATGACAACAGTTTCTACTGGGTCTGACAAATCTAAAATTTGCCAAAACGCAGGTATGGACCAGACAGCAGTTACTCGTGGAAAGCACCTTAGTTACACATAGCTTGTACATGCTCAGGTCAGGGCTGTAATGACTTTGTCTAATACACAAGCGCCTGTCCAAGACTGTACTTAGTTACGTTAAATACACAATTGCCTGTTACCATCCTTCAAGAGTTCTCCTGTCTTCAAAATCAAACTTTTGTGTCCCTGCATTGGACTACCATGGTTAACCGACTCTTTGCTCCAGTTGTGCCTAAGCTAAAAATATATATATATTTTCTATAATCTTCATATTTTGTCCCCGTTCTTAGCTTGCAGGCTACCTAGCACTATAGCGCCTAGACCGAGCACTATAGTAAACTACAAATGTATATTCAATCATTCACTTACTCAGTGTGCCCTCTCAAAAATGTGCATTAGGAGAACTTTCCGACTTATGACTGTTAAATCACACGGTGTGCCTCAGAGAGTATGGTGGTTTAGGGGTCTTTGGAGAATTCCCAGCCTCGTCTCACTCATCAAGGTGTTTTTGGAGGGTGGCTTTTCATGCCCCAGCAGGCAAGTTTGTCAGCGAAGAATAAGGAGTAACAGATTGCCAAAGGCGTCCAGTTATATTGAGGAACACACCTAAAACTGTTTTATAGCAGGATGCAGAAAAAGAGGTTGTGCTGCTCGACCCCTTCAAACTTCCCCCCCCCCCCCCCCCCCCCCATGTTTCGTGGTGTGGCGAGAGTTGATGATGTCATTCACAAGGTAAAGGAAGAGTAAACAGTTCTGTCAGTTTAAATATGTAACAACTCATGTCGGACAATAATTTGTCTGCATAGCAATTTATACAATTCTCCTACTGTTGCAAATAACACTCGATGCTTTTACTTATTTAGTGGTACTTAATTTACTGACTTCAAAATTATGGAAGATTGAGTTGGCCTTGATAAGATTCAAACTCATGACCGGGCGATCAAAGGAAAAGCCAGCAGCAAACAATTGTCCAACTGAGCCATCTTTCCAGAGAATATATGCATTGTTGATAGGACGCAGGACACTTAACTTCTAGAAGCTGGTGGGATATTGCACAGCCTTTGGGGGTCAAGGTGGGGTCATCTGATACCACCAGCATAACAAGTACGGATGGTGCCCTAGGTGTGAACATTGTGAGCATTGTGTAAATAAAGGGAAGCATTAAGCTACAGGTGCAATAGAAACCTGTCACTTCACCCCAGTTTTTCCATGAGTAGCTCATTGCAGGAAATGAAAGAAGGAGGGAAAATTCTCAGCAAAGTCAGTAGAGCTGCCAAGGACTAAACCTTCTTCCAAACATCTTGGTGGCCATCAGGCCCAGTAAGAGCGTTTGCATGAATTACCACTCATTCTCCCTTTCATCCATAACTGGAATTAGCCATGTCTTAAACTAATCCAAACCTGTAGTATGGGTATTACATGCATGCACTTAATCTCTCCAAGTTATTATGCAGGAGTGTTGCAGTAACTGTGCAATGGGCGCAAGAGGCAGCATGGCACCGAGGACGGTGATTTTCCCATCATAATACTGCTGTGCAAAAGATTGAAGCTCCAGTAGCGGGTGATCACACATACCTGGGGGACATGCCCGCTGGTCACCATTTCTAATGCAACAGATGGTGTTACAGTAAAATATAACTGCGCTGCCTGCACTCACACTTGCATGCATAACACGTTGGGTATCTGACAGCAAGGAGAGCGCTCAAGGGTCTTTATCCAGGTTGCATTTGTCTATCATGGCTCCTTACATACCAAACCCTGGTGCATATGTTTCTCGTTTTGAGTCTTTTTCTGCTGTGTGACAGTGAAGTGATCTACTGATGCTTATGGTCATGAAAAGGAGCACCAGATTGGGACATCCTGTCTACCAAGTGAACGATGTGTGTGTCATGAAGACAACTCATAGGTTCAAGCAAAAGGCAGTGGATTATTGAAATCACATAACCAGATCTTCCTGGTGGCCCCCCCTCGGTGGGGAGGGTATCTATTTCAAGCACACAAACTTGAAGATTCTCTCAGTTTTTGGCCATAGTTCCTTAATTTTGCCACTTTTGGCCTCAGAAGTTGCAGGGGCTGGTGACGTTTCCGCAAAGAGGATGTTGGCACTCTGATGGGGGCCTGTGTCCCGCTGCCCCCTCCCTTGGCCGAACTTTGGGTGGGCGGCTTGCCGGCACCCCCCAGTGGCTACTCTGCAAGTTCTTCCGCTGGCCCGATCTTCAGCGCCCTGCTGAGCTCAAGGCGCTATTAGGCTGTCAGAATTTCGGGAGGTCAGACAGAGGACAATACCTGCTGCAACCCCTAACACAACAGTTATCTGTGCGGGCCAAGTGAGCTGGTGACGTGGGTCGGGTGTTGTGGGTCAGAGAGACGTGGTTGGGGGAAGAGACTAGGGCTGTGTTGTGGGAGGCAATGTAGTGTTTATTTGCGTCCTCGTGGGCCACAGTCAATGCTTCTGATGGCGGGGAGTGATGGTGGGCAAAGTGTCGCTGGAGTACTTATGAGCCCTGTGTCCGAAAGCAAGAATGTTGGGATGGACAGCTTTTCTTCATGTGTGTGTGGGGGGGGCATAGCTGCTCAAGATGGATCAGTATGTCTCTGTATGGGGGAGGGGATGTGGGACATCGCTTTTTAGAATGGATCGCTGTTTCTCTGTGGGAGAGGGCGGGGAACAGTTTCTCAGGGGAGGAAGAGTGATGGGGCTTCTGAGGGTGGACGGTAGTTCTTGGGAGCCGAGCTTGGACGGACAGTGCTGGGACGGAGGTGTTTGACATTATCGAATCAAAAGAGGCGCATAGACAGTGCTACCGAAAACAACACTGGGAGAATAAGGGTCAGTGCAGCCCTGGGTGGACGTTGTTACTCAGAGGTGGGCACTATGGGTCAGATCTTCTTGGGGTGGACACCTGTTTTTGACAAGAGAGTGTGGTACTGTGCTTCTCGGGGTGGACGTTGTTGCTCTGGAGGAGAGTTTGGGTCAATGCTGGTTTTTAACTGTATACACAGCACAAGTATTCTCGTCAAAACTGCACCTTGCCTTTTCCTTTCATCCGACACCATGGGTTCCATTGCTGAGGCTTTGAGCAGCTCGTCCCCACTAATTGCAATAATTACCGCTCACAAGCTCTTCATAAGTTAAGTCTTTTATTACATGAACAGTCCCGGCTGAACACGGAGAGCAGCAAAAAAGCAACTCTCTCCAGTGCCGTACACACATAACATGTCCACATTATAACATGCCATTTGGCAAGTACAATGTGGTACAGTTAAATAAAAAGCACAAGGGACAAAGGTAAATAATAACACATTATAATTTACATCACAACACCACGCAGCGTGTGCACCCCACACCCATGTTTTTTTGCTGTGCTAAAGTGCACAGCAGTTTTGACAAAGGCAAAGCCAAAACCTCTGGCTTACCACTAATAAGGTCCCAAAGGCGAGACCTATTGGCTATGCCAATGCTTGTTTTCTTTTGTGTGAAGCACTCCATTAGAAGGCACGTGTTGTCGAGCAGTCTACCTTGTGTAAGTCTCTCTTTCTACACTCCTGACTGCTTCTCTTCAGGATGTTCCTGAATATTTCTCCATAGAATTGGTCGAGTCTGGAGCACTTTAAATAGTTTCAAGACTTTGCTGAGAACCCGTCTAGAAATGCAGGCAGAGTACGTGATATTATTGCTTACTTAGCTTAGGTCTTATTATTCATTGAATCACACATAGATGTTGCAGTAAAACCTCAAGAGTTTCCATTCGGAGTTCAGAATCAATGAACTTAAAATTCAGCTTAATCAGAAACTCGAGTTCACTCCGTGGTTTGCTGTTTATCATTAACAATGACAATGACAATCAGCACTTATCTGCTTCAAGCTGGCTAAAGTTTAAAATTAGCTTACCTGAACAAACTAAAAAATTAACTCTTTCTTTTATATTGGTTTTTTAAGCTATGCAAGAAACAACCACATGAATAAATATGCAGTTGTGTGCTACCTGGCTTATGCAGATTAGGTATATTATCTACGAGAAATCCCTAAATAATGAATGAGGAAAGCCCATGCAAATCATTAACAATCTTTGGCAATGCCAATAAGTCTGGCTTTACAGGGATGTTCTATGGTAACGTGGAGCATTACAAGTGGGTGGTATAGGAAGGGAAATGTATTTATGTAGAAGCAAAGCACTGCAGAATAATATTGGTGTAGGTTAAAAGGTCAGGTGACAGTGGCACTGGCAAGCCAGACCTTAAAATCAATGTGAGTAAATGGGGGTCCTCCTCCCATCTATGCTGCTGCCAGGGAAAAACACCATCAATTATCTAATACACTTTTAATGGTTTTGCAATGTCATGTGCCTGCCCCTGAAAATTCAAGCACAGGCAGCTGGATAAATAAATAAAATTAGCACAGCTGTGTGGAGGGCAAGCACGTTTTTGTGGAAACATAATTCCAGTCTAGTCAAAAACATGTACTCCTAGGTCCCATCATGTGGGCGGAGCTAAAGCCCCTCTTTACTGGCGATTCTAACATAATTGTCTGGCGAGAGCTGCGCTGTCAAGCCAGACCATAAAAAGCTTTTCTGCTGTGCTGCACATGCTTCCATGAATGCCAGTACCCCCAACCAGCAACATGCCTCCATTTAGTTATTTTCCAGTTAGCCTTTTACAAACAGGACACACGATTTAAGTTACATTGATGAATCATCTATGTTGCAAAATAAATGAATTTTATGGGAAACACGAATAGACTAACAGGCCTACAAAGTGGATGAGAAGTACAGAACGTCCTAATGTGGGAGGCCGGCAAACAAAATCATTTTTATGCTGAATCGCTTATGCTTATCGCACTATAGTATAGAATTGATCTTAAACGCATGTTTTTATGAGCATTTTAACTTTCTTATTGTGTACTGTATCGCATTGGTTTTAATTAACTGTGCAATAAACTAAACTACTACTACAGTTAGCCTTCTCCAATTTCTTCTAGAGAAAACTCCATGGATGGACACCAACTACTTTCTAAATTAATGAGCAAAAACAAAACATTCTTTGATTTATAAAACCAGTGAACAGATGCCCAATTTGCAAATCCTTTCCCTCAGCAGGTTGTTTTAGCTGTGAAAAATTACCATATTGCAGAATCAGAAAAGGTAGAATTTTATGTGAGTAAAGAGTTATTGTGATTGCAGAAATTTCAATGGTATAATGGAATTTCCACATCCTTAATGTTAAGGCCAATTTGTGGTTGTGCCCAGTTTTTACATTCTCCTACCCTTGCAAACACACACAGTTAGCTATACCAGAGACATAAGTAGCTCTGGGTTGGCCAAACATTGTGTTAGTTTGGGGAATAAAATAAGCTCTAACTGAAAAATTCCCTTCCCCGCCTCATCAGGATTACTGAGCTGCAGAGAATGAGGCCCTATGAGTTTCACTGCGGGAATGGCAAGAAATGCCAGCATATTTAATGGGTGTTTTTGGGAGTTGGCTTCTCCAGAGGGAAAAAAAAACATTTTCCTCATGGAGAAACAGTAATAAAAAAAAATGCCTGCAAAAGTATATGTTTCGAATGCAAATATTCCTAGTAATAAAGTCTAAATGCTAAATTATAAGCATTGAATCACTCTAGGAATTATGAGCGTAGTAAATTACGCCAGTTACTCCTGAAATCATTTGTTAATCCTATAAAAATGAGAACTTTGAGTAAAAAATATCGGTCATCTTATAAGAAAAAACGTTATCTTTTAAAGTGAGGCCATCGTGGGCTTTTTTGTGCACGGTGGGCGAGGTTTTTTTTCTGTTATTTTGTTATAGTGTTTGTTTCTTCTTGTGGCTCTTAGATTTGGGCTTCTTCCTACTGCAAGACAGCGGCAGAATATTTGAAATAGAGGCAATTATAACTGTAGTAGAAACTACCACCTTGCAAGATGCATAGGTGACTCATTTTGGAACTAAAACTTATAAAGTGTTAAATATGATACACTTTTAATACACGGATTGGTCTGAATGTGCAAAATAGGTGAAAACTGACCCTGATTTGGGCTCCAATCCAAATGAATTGAACTTGCCTTTGCCTTTTTCTAAAAATGTACACTTCCGTGCTACATAATAGAGAAAGTCTGTAATTTGCACACTAAAGACAACAGTCATACCGTATATTACACATTAACAAATCAGGATCCCCATTTGAACCTTTAAATGTCACTGGGACCAAAGACATGTCCCATATCTCACCTTCACTGCCCTCTCCAACTTCAAAATGCAATTCTCGTTTCAACTGAATATATAAATCATTTGAAGCAAATAATGTTTACAACAGATCACTATGATGTCTGTGTGACGCGTCCCTTCCAGCAACCGATGACTCCTGCAGGCAAATAGTAAACTCCCACTCTGCCGCCTACAACACAACAGCATCGCTGGACACCCGAAGGCATCCTGTAAGCAGGGTCACTGGGACACCCCCAGGGGGGCATCCTAACAAACTTCACCTGCAGTGGCACGCATTAAGAGAAAGGGGGGGCTGCCTGGTCCGCCATGTTATTAGAGTCCACCTTAGACCTTTCCCTGTAATACATTATACAACACATATGCTAAACAGGTTTTCGGCACACAGATTCACCCAACCCAGCGTGATCTTCTACGACCCTCCGTTCCAAGTGTTGCTCATCATGCCACCACCAACTTAAGGCCTATCCTCCAGTCAAAACAAAACAGTAATGTAAACAGGACAACCCGCCTCTGCAAACAGCTTTATCATGGTGGTGCGCCTCCTTCTGGCCTATCCTGCTCGGACCCAGTGTCAACATTCCTGTCTGCAACCACAACAACAACATCCGTGGTCTTAGAGCACCCTACCAAATAGGGACAACCGGACAGGCGCAGCACCCTTGTTAGTAATATTTATTTGATGTGTTTGGGTGTGTAAACAGCCCCCCTGAAGTTGCGACACTGTTCGTCACACTGACAGGTCAAACAAACTCACCGTACCCGAAAGATATTTCAGCAGCTATAGCGACAGCCGCAAGTTCAATAAGCATGTCTGTCGCCTGGCTGAGGGGCAGGTCGGGGGCTAGACCACTGCACGGGGGGGGGGGGGGGGGGTATGACTGTCATGGCTTCTCCTCTCCCAGAGCCATGAAGTGGCGAGAGGGGGGGGGGGTGACCATTCCACCAACCATGGCAAAAAAAGCCCCTCTTGATCCTGTATGCTACCCCTGCCAGGGATGGTTTCACCTGCTTTACCCCACTGACCCGCCCGCGGGTGGCCCCCCCTAGCCCCGGGTTGGATGTGCTGCTCTTTGTTGTGCCCCGTGCCCGGCTGCCCTGTGTTATCTGCTCACCTGCGGTCGGCTGTGGCCTGCCGGCTGATCTCCACAGGATATCCGGACACTGATTGTAGGGCTGCGGCTGGAGCTGTCTGTACAGAGAGGAGTATGTGTGGTAATAAGAATACTGGCTGCTTCCTCCTATGGCACCAAAACACCGCCAGGGGCAGGGCCTGTGGAAAGAAGACAGCCCAGTGGAACGAAAACCCCGCCCCGGGGGCAGGCCGATTAGACACAGGACACCCCCAGAACCCAGGACAACCCCAGCAGTGCGCAAACCCCTCCCACAGGCAGGACTCAGACTGCATCAAGCCGCTCGAGGGGCGTGGCTTAAAGACAGGACAGCCCATCCGAATTATGCACTTTTTAAAATTAATATCTTTGTTTTTGCGATTGTCCCCAGGAGCTACAGACGTCATAAATTATAGCCAATCGTGTCCCCGGTGAATATCGAAGGTGAGGTTGCTTAAAAGACAATAGGTAGGTCGGAAAATCAACCATTTTAAGCAGTATTATCCTTCTACCTGTGTTTATAATAAAAATAATCCACATTTGCAAAGCACGAACAATCAACCGTAAGGGTCCCTGGCCGCTGGAGGCCGTCAGGAAGATTAAGCAAGCTGTTGCCCCAGAGTGTACTGGGTTAACCTGTCGCCGGAGCCGGGGATCGAACATGATCCCCCCCGATCCATTGTCAGTCGCCCTGGCCGCAGCGCCACACCTGTCCATGTTTGGAATTCTTTTGTAACATATACAGGTCACTTTTCTCTTGTAACACACTGTTTGCTACCTCATATACTTTTTGTTTGCTTTAGATACTTGCACAAGTGCCACCATTGATTGTCTGCCATTTATTGCAGTATTATACCACTACTTGCACTTTGTACGTTTTTGTAACCTACAAACGTCACTTTTTACTCCTGTAATGTACCGTTTGCTACCTCTTGTATTTTGTTAGCTCACAATTGTCACTTTTGCCTCATGTAATTTAACGTTTGCTTTTGTAATTTGTTCACTTGTAATCTTATCCTATCCCTGTAATATAGTGGCCTTTGTAGTAAGGTAGCTGGAGACCACAGATGTACCACAACCGGTTTATTGCAGGAAAGCAGCAGAGAACAACCTCAACACAAGCTGGCCAGGCACAAACTGTCACCACCTAGAACACTAGGAGGAGGCAGAGCCATCTACATTCTGGAATGAATGACACAGGTAAGAATCATGGTACAGCATGGAAATAGAGGAAAGATAGATATACAACACATCTCCTCCCGTAGAATAAAAGAAGAGAAACATGTCATGAAAGGAAACTTAACACAAAAGGTAAACATGTCATGGAAAGGAAACTTAACGCAAAACTAAAGAAGATTAGCGAAAACAGCGATATAAGTTGCGAAAATCAATTGAGCAATAAAAATTGAGCAATAAAAACACAACAATTGATCAATAAAAACTAGGCATTGAAAGGGACACACGTCACCCCTCTAAAAGACCTAATCGCAACAGAAATCATTCAAGTAAGCAGGGGGTCTATGGCACCTCTGAGGTCTGGTGGCAGGCAAGGGAGGACTGGGATCAGAAACAGGGTTGGGATCAGATACAACGGGATCAGGAGCATCCCCTCCACCATCGCCCCTCACCAAGGCATTTACAGGAGCAGGCACAACATGAGCTGGATCCTGAGAGGGAATAAACATGAACCCTGACGATGAGAGGTCCTGGGCAGAAACAGAGGGAGGAAAGGAGGACGGAGAGGAAACAGAAACAGGACATGCACCAGCTTTCTGATAGAGGGCGACCCTCCTTAAATTCCATTTTTCCCCATTAGAGAGGACAACATAGTGAGGATAGACCATCTTTACAAGAAAGGGACCACGGAATTTAGACAAACCACCCGAAACACGACCAGACTTTACCTTGACAAGGTCACCTTTTGCGAGTTTACTAGAAACAACTTTAGCAGAAGACTTATCGCCTATAACGAGTTTACGTAAAACGCCCTTAGTAGGCAGACTCACAGAACTCTTACTTGAAGCACACTTAGCAGGCAGACCCACAGGACTCTTACAAGAAGGCTTTGGAGCCACTCTCGACACCTCACCCAAGACCGACTGACAAACCATGTCCTTGAGCCAAGAGGGAATCAGTTTGGTGCTGGGAACCCTACCCCTCATCATCTCAAAAGGGGATTTGAGGTGAGAGCCATGAAGAGTGGTACAATACGCATAGACCATTTCACTAACAAGGGAAGAGACAGAAGAACTACTGGAGAGGGCCATTTGAACAGTACCTTTTACCAATCTATTAAGGCGTTCACAAAGACCATTCCCCTGGGGATTGTAGAGGGAAGTCCTACGGTGAGAAATACCACAATCAGCCAAAAAGGCTTGCATGTCATGCGAAACCAACTGTGTGCCATTCTCAGTTATAAGAACACTAGGAAAACCCTCCCTAAAAAAAACAGATTTAAGATGTTTTATGGTAGTGTCCGTAGTGATATCCTTGAGAAACTCCACAGACAACCACTTGAAATGGCAATCCACGATGACGACAGCAAATCTCTGCAAAAGAGGTAGCTCGGCCATGGGACCTATGAAATCTAAACAGATAGTGTGCCACGGGATTTCAGGGAACTGCAACACACCCATCTGGGACCCCACAGAAACCTTAAGTCTCTTCTCACCTACCTTGCAAGTATAACAGTCCTCAACCCAAGAGGATACCATGGAGTTCATACCGGGCCACCAGAAGTTCAACTTGAGACGCTGTTGCGTCAGGGTTTGGCCAAGGTGACCCTCATGGGCTAAAGAAATGAGTTTGGGTCTCAAATCAACAGGAGGCACAAATTTATCGCCACGCATTATAACATTGTCATTACATACAGACAAATCATCAATGGCCTTAAGGAAAGGGCGAACAGAAACATGGACACAACTCTCCCTGCGAGGACCCAGTTTTATCAACTGGATGACTTCCTGTAAGACATTGTCCCTGGACATAGCATCCACCCACTCAGACCGAGAGAAAGAGCTCTCAGTTAGTAGAAGAACATCATCAATCCATGCAACATTCTCATCAAAACCCTCTAGACTGAAACCAGCATCAGCACCAGACGGAACAGCCAACCTAGACAGACAATCAGCCTGGAAATTCCTCCACCCAGAGATGTGGGAAATGTCAAAATGATATTCCTGGAGTTTGGAAGCCAACCTTGCCAACCTTGGAGAACCAAAGGCCCTCCCCCCCCCAGGAGAAAGAATGCGGATAAGGGGTTTGTGGTCAGTCTTAAGGTTGAATCGAATGCCCCATAAGTAAGGTCGAAAATGGTGAGCACCCCACGCAGCAGCCAAAGCCTCCTTCTAGATAACAGAATAATTCTGTTCACATTTGGAAAGAGTGCGTGAGGCAAAGGCAACCGGCCTGTCGCCGTCCTTGTGGGACTGTAACAAAACCGCACCAAGACCATGAGCACTGGCATCTACCAACAGAGTGGAAGTCTTGGCAGTATCAAAGGGTACCAGCACCTTAGCACTGCAGATAGCTTCCTTGATCCCATTGAAACACATTTCCAGTTCAGGGCCCCAGGTGAATTTGCAACCCTTCTTCAACAAAGCCCTCAGAGGCAAGGTCTTCTCTGAGAACCTCTCCACAAACTTGGAGTAGTATTCGATTAAGCCCATGAATGACCGCAACTGGTCCTTGTCAGACGGGCAAGGGGCTAGGCGTATTGCATCAAGAAGATTCTTCTTTGGTTTGACTCCGTTGACTGAGATTTCATGTCCCAAGTACTCAATGTTCTCCACAAGAAAAGAACACTTCTCCTTACGTAAGGTAAGGCCAGTGTCCCAGATTCTGTGTAAAACATTTCTAAGAACAAGGTTGTGATCTGCCACGGAGTCTCCAAAGACCAAGATGTCATCTTGAAAGAACACTACGTTTTTGAGCCCCTTGAAGATTTCGCTGACCAACCTTTGGAAGACACTCGCTGCCGATATCAACCCAAAGGGAAGACGAGTAAATTGGAAAATCCCCTCCGGGGTGATAAAGGCCGTAAGATGCTTCGAGGATTCGTGGAGCTTGACCTGATGATAGGCACTCTTCAGGTCGAGTTTAGAGAAATATCTAGCCCCCTGAAGAGTGGACACCATCTCAGCAATGTTGGGTAAGGGGAAGGTGTCCGCAACGACACACTTGTTTAGGGACCTGAGGTCCACACAGAATCTCAATTTTCCGTCTGATTTTTTAGAAATCACGACGGGCGAAACCCATGCCGATGCTTCTGTTGGCTCTATTACCCCGGATTGAAGCATCTCCTCAATTAGGAGTTTCACCTCATTGCGGATAGAAATGGGAATCCTCCTTACGCGATGTTGCACAGGCAAACTATCCTTCTTCAACTTTATGAGATGGGCATACCCACGAAGCTCACCCAACTCCTCCCTGAACACAGACCCAAATTCAGAAAGGATAAACTCAATTGAGTCGTCATCTACCACCATTATTTGATTCTTTGCCCTAGGATTAATAACTATGTAGAGGTCATATTGATGTACCCATCCCAGAATGGGAGGACCATCAATTGAAACATAAACCTTCCCAAATATAGACCTCTTCTCAAAGACAATCTCAGACTCGAAGAAACCAAGGATTTCAATTTTCTGGCCATTAAAACCCTTAGGGGAAATATCACTGTCATGAAAATTCACCCCCTCCCAAAAGGCATCAAAAGTAGACTTAGGTATGATGGTATGGCGAGAACCAGTGTCAACCATCAACAACACCTCATGGGAGTCAATCTTGAAAATGGCTTTGGGTCTGTTTTGTCTTGGATCATCGCAGATGACATCCACATCATCAATGACCAGGAGTCTATCGGGCTCAACTCCAGGATCATTGACGTAGTCATCAACAATAGCTACTCTTTGTCTGGCGTTGGCCTTGCACATTTTGGAGAAATGTCCAACTTTGCCGCACTTCAAACACTCCTTGTTTGCGGCAAAGCAAAACCTCGCGTCAGAAGAGTGGCTACTACTGCCACACCTATTGCAGACTCTGCTCGTGGAGGGTTTTTTGGCAGGAGGTCTGGGTCTGTTTTTCACTACAGCAACATTGTCTCCACAGCAGTGTTCACACTCCGCGACACTACCTTTGTCAGAAACAACAGAGACTTCTTGATGAGGAGAAGACTTATGTGAATCTAGGACCTTCATGCATTTGCTTGACTCCTCAATAACTTTGGCCAGGTCAATAGCATCTTTCAAGGTCGGGTTCTTAGCAGCCATAGCCTCTCTTGGATTTTCTTACTTGAGCACTGGACAATTAATTGGTTTCTTATGAGCTCGTCGTTCATAGCACCGAACTTGCACTTTATAGATAACTCTCTAAGTCTGGCCACAAAGTCATCTATTGTCTCTGAATCTTTTTGGCGTTGTGTATAGAATTTATAGCGGTTCATAACCAAAATTCTCCTCCTTAGCGAATCTGATCTCCAGACGTTCAACCGCTTCTTTAAATTCATCAATGTCTTGTCCATTAGCTCCAAGTGTGATCAGTAAGAATCTAAAAACCCTCTGCCCTTCCTTGCCAAGAGTACTCAAAAGGATAACCTTTTTCCTTTTGGCTGAAAATTCCTGGCCATCTAGCGCTTCCAGGTAATTGTCAAACATTATGTACCAGTCCTCCCAAGGTATGTCAGGAACCCCAGGCTCGGGTAAGAACTGAGGAGGTAAAGTAACTACAAACTGTTGTGCCATTTTTCAAAATATAATAGAGTCAAAATAAAGAAAATCGAAAATTTTGCGCAACTAGTTAAATTTTTAATTATAGCAGTAACGTACCTCTCTTGCTTGAGGATCTGGCAAATGTCCGAAAAAACGATGTTTGAGCGCTGTGTCAGAAATGAGCAGGAGTTTAGGGTTTTAACGAGAAAAATTCGCGTTAAAGTGACTTAAGATGGCCGCCACCGAAACTCGATCGAAATCGAGGCTTGAAAAGCAAACATTGGAAGCTAAAATGGCCGCCGCTAGGAGACAGACGAAAACGAGGCTTGGAACACAACCTAACGAGGCTTGGAACACACATGGTTGAGCGTAGTCAGAGCGAGCCGAAGAAGCGTCTCCTAGGCAACAGCAGACAACAACGACAGGACGATGACGTCGGAGCTACAACAAAGCCGTTGCTTAAGGCTATGGTTGCGCTCGTGCTTCGCTCGCGCAAGAGCCCAAAAGTACTCACAATTTCACCACATGGGCGTCTTCAGCCAGAATTGAAGCGGACCAAGTGGAAATTGACAGAGTCCACACGCCGCAGGTTCGTTTTCTGTCGAGGGTGCTCCGCTGCAAGCTGCTTACTGGTACGATGTCTTGAAAGAATCAGGCATCAAGTGGAGGTCTTCAAAGGTACTGGCCAGCATATAAAACGTCGCCAAAATTGTAGTAAGGTAGCTGGAGACCACAGATGTACCACAACCGGTTTATTGCAGGAAAGCAGCAGAGAACAACCTCAACACAAGCTGGCCAGGCACAAACTGTCACCACCTAGAACACTAGGAGGAGGCAGAGCCATCTACATTCTGGAATGAATGACACAGGTAAGAATCATGGTACAGCATGGAAATAGAGGAAAGATAGATATACAACAGCCTTCTTACTGTAATCCAATTTACCTATATTAACAGTATTATACTGCTTTATCTCTTGCTTCATTCCTCCTTGATTTTGTAATATGGTTGTATTTAGGGCTCGCCTGCTGTGCGCATGCGCATAGCTGGCGAAGCTCTATAGGGGCTTAAACAGACTTTACCCAACTTGGCGATTTGGTGCTGTGCCCGTGGCGTTTAGGTCAATGCGCTTGCGCATTGACATAAAATGCGCGTGCACATCACCAAATCGCCGTCTGTTCCCTCAGCCGCACTCCTCCCACACCTTTGAAGTGAAGCTTAGCTTCACTTCAAAGGCCTCTGCTGCATAACACCCTCTCCCCGCTCCGCCCCCTCCCCTGCCCGCCATGTCGCATTTCTCCTCCCCACTCCCCACAGCAATTCCCTCCGTCTGGTTTTATTTTGTGATTATGAGTCACGATGACAGGCGCCCTGCCCGGCGGTGCGAGGTGTGATGCATCTGCCTATCACCACCCGAGCATCTTATCTGAATACATTCAATCGTGTTCTTGAGCTGTGAGTGTAAAGTAAAGCGCCTCGAGGGAGGCTCTGGTCGCTAGTCCTGCTTGAAGGGGGATGGGCGAACAGCTCGTGCTCTTTATGTTGCCCAGCAAGAGCCTGAAATGCTTCCTGTGTGCTTTGAGGAAGGTTTGGTGATTTGCTGCATTTATATAGCGCCTTCTACCAGATGGTCTGAACGTATGTAATCCTCGGTTGGAGAGTGGTGTGCCTCCCAGGTGATATCATTTTCTTAATTCTACATGGAGATGCATGTAAAAAAGGCGACTACCAGCCACGTTTACCCACGTCAATTACATACTATTGTCTGTCGATAGATCGACGCGTTGTCTGTCGTTGCAGTGAAATACATTTGGTTCCATAATACACATTTTTTGAAACAGCGGAACTTAAAACGCACTACCTTCACACATTTATGACTACAGTGTCAAAGTCCATTTTTTTACAACGGTACAGCAGAATTGACATGGGAAAAATAGTTTTCTGTCTCAGATTGCACATTGCAAGGACTGTTACACAGGGAAACGTGTCTCTAAAAGTCCCATGGCCTCTGTAATGTGATTGTGCCGTTATGCACATTTAACACATTGCACCCTGGTCTTGGTTTAATCGTTTTTAAAAAAAATAAAACATATATTAATGAAAAATTCAATGGGATGAACCATACATGCAGGTAGAGCAGACTAGAACATGCTATTTATCACCATTCGCAGCAACATGTTGACCTATATGATGAGAGGTATAGCGCTTCTAGGCACACATCCACCATGACATTCACCGCCACATCCACCACCGCATCCACCGCCACATCCACCACCGCATCCACCACCACATCCACCGCATCCACCACCACATCCACCATCACCACCACATCCACCATCACATCCACCACCACCACATCCACCATCACATCCACCATCACCTCCACATCCACCGCCACATCCACCACCACATCCACCACATCCACCACCACCACATCCACCACCACCGCATCCACCACCACACCCACCACCACTACATCCACCACCACATCCACTACAACCACCACCCCATCCACCACTACCACCACCACCGCATCCACCACCACCACAGCATCCACCATCACCACATCCACTGCATCCACCACCACCACATCCACCACCACCACCACATCCACCACCACCTCCACCATGACATCCACCGCCACATCCACCACCACATCCACCACCGCCACATCCACCACCACATCCACCACCACTACCACATCCACCACCACCACATCCACCACCACATCCACCACCACTTCCACCACCACCGCATCCACCACCACCACATCCACCACCACCTCATCCACCACCACCACATCCACCACCACCTCATCCACCACCACCACATCCACCACCACCACATCCACCACCACCACCACATCCACCACCAGATCCACCACCACATCCACCACCGCATCCACCACCGCATCCACCACTGCATCCACCACCGCATCCACATCCACCACCACATCCACCACCTCATCCACCACCTCATCCACCACCGCATCCACCACCACCACATCCACCATACCCACCACCATCACTTCCACCACCACATCCACTATCACTTCCACCACCACATCCACCACCACAACCACCACATCCACCACCTCCACATCCACCACATCACCACCACATCCACCCCCTCATCCACCACCATCACCACCACATCCACCATCAACACCACTACCACATCCACCACCACCATATTCCCCAGATCCACCACTACCACATCTATATGTGTGTGTGTGGCTCTGTGTGTGTGTAGGTGCACCCACCACCATCACATCCACCACCACATCCACCATCACCTCCACATCCACCATGACATCCACCCCATCCACCACCACCAACACCACCGCATCCACCACCACCACATCCACCGCATCCACCACCACCGCATCCACCACCACCACCACATCCACCATCACATCCACCACCACATCCACCATCACATCCACCATCACCTCCACATCCACCATGACATCCACCGCCACATCCACCACCACCACATCCACGACCACCGCATCCACCACCACCGCATCCACCACCACTACATCCACCACCACATCCACTACAACCACCACCCCATCCACCACTACCACCACCACCGCATCCACCACCACCATGGCATCCACCATCACCACATCCACCGCATCCATCACCACATCCACCATCACCACCACATCCACCATCACCACCACATCCACCATCACCACCACATCCACCATGACCTTCACATCCACCACCACATCCACCACCACATCCACCACCACCACATCCACCACCACATCCACCACGACCACCACATCCACCACTTCCAAAACCACCGCATCCACCACCACCACCACATCCACCACTTCCACCATCACCTCCACCACCTCATCCACCACCACCACATCCACCACCACCACCACATCAACCACCGCATCCACCACCACCACATCCACCACCACATCCACCACCACAACCACCACCTCATCCATCACCGCATCCACCACCACCACATCCACCACACCCACCACCATCACTTCCACCACCACCACCACATCCACCACCACTTTCACCACATCCACAACCACCACATCCACAACCACCACATCCACCACCTCCACCACCACCACCACATCCACCACCACATCCACCACCACATCCACCCCCTCATCCACCACCATCACCACCACCACCACATCCACCACCACCATATCCCCCAGATCCACCACTACCACATCTATATGTGTGTGTGTGTGTGTGTGTGTGTGTGTGTGTGTGTGTGTGTGGCTCTGTGTGTGTGTAGGTGCAAATGCAATGTTCTTGGATTTTCGTCACAATAAAATACACTGAACATAATCTTCACAAAAGTTATTTACAAACGTTTAAGCTATTGCCATTATAAATTACAATAACTTTTATTTAATTATTAATTATTTACAAAATTAAAAGCCATTGTTATTTGTAATATCAAGACATCTAAGTCACGTAAATACAACACACATTGCATTACAAATGCTATAGGTGTCACATTTGCAAAAGTTAACACTATTGACATTGTAACTGACAAAGCTATTAATTTTGCTGCTTTCAAAACCAACACATAAATGAAAAAGTGTCATTTACAATACCAATAGCTCAAATGTTCCTAATGCGAGACCTATTGCATTGCCAATGCTTGTTTACTTTGTTATTATGTTTTTTACTACTTGTGGCCTTATTCTATCATGATCATGTAAAGCGCTCTGATACCTTCTGGGTCTAGCCAGCGCTATATAAAACTTTTAAAATAAAATAAATAAATAAATAAATATCAGTACTGTTCCTATTGTGAAGCGCTCTGACACCTTCGGGTAAAGTCCGCGCTACATATAAATGCATAAAATAAAATAAACTTCAAAATTGAGAGCAGCGTGTGTGTGTTTTTTTTGTCTGTGTGTGCGTGTAAAAAATCTGAAGTGAAATCTGACATGAAAGTTCGGCTCTTTATGGTCTTCTGGTTCAGTCTGGACCTCGGCCCAGAGCCAGGGAGTATGCCCTTGATGTCTATTTCTCACATTAAGCCTCTTTCAAAGTGCTGCCCTGTGATCAGTCAGATCAGTGGACGAGGCACAGGGAGAGTGTTATTTGCCCAGGTTCCTACAGTTTGTTAAATTAGTAGACCTGGGACTGCAGTGCAATGCTACTTGGTACAAAGGTTATATATTTACCACTGTACCACATTTAGGTGACTATTACATGTGACTGGGCACCTCCTTTTTTTCAGGAAATATTCAGTACATTTCTAAAAATCTTGGTGACCAGGGGTTTTTACATTGAATCAAAATACTCCCAATTTCGCAAAAAACGAGCAGCAGGAGCAATAAACCAATCCACTTGAATTATGTAGCAGGGGAGGGTCATTTTGCGGCAGTGATGAGTAAATTATGCAACAAGAAAAGGCATATTATGCTGCATATTTCAGCACATTTCATGCTAGTATTACTTCAATATATTGTTATTTTTAGGCCGATAATTTGAGACCTCTTGTATATACTGTAGTATATACTTATTATCTTCTTATATGTGTTTGTACTTTGTGGGCTATGGAGATCAGCCCTAGGACTTGTCTGCTTCCACTTAGGGGCTTTCTATTTACTGTCCAACTACCTCTATTTAACTGTCTTTATAGAAAACGACCAGCAGAGGTCAGTAAAATACCAAAATTGCTTTCTGCTGAGGGACTTTCTTCTTTATCTTTTTCTGGCACCTGCCTCTATTTAACTTTCCTGATAGAAAACGACCAGCAGAGGTCAGTAAAATACCAAAATCAATAAAGCATTCTCTAGATTTCAGTCCATAGAACTTGTCTTCCACGAGCACCCGTAGACAATATTATTTTTTTCAAATCTTGTCTTTTCAGTGATATGACCACCGAAGGCCCTGATGTTATATTAAAAACAGAGCTTTAGACTAATCCATTTCCTGCTGGAAGGCAATATTTCTCTCCACGTGTTCCCATACCTGGCGTGTCATGCAGTTTGGTCCTTACTTTCCCTCCATGTTAAAGAACAGTAGATGTTTCAGCACCCAGGCTAATGTGCAGCATAGCTAAATACATATAAAGTCCCAAATGCGAGACTGATTGCATTGCAAATGCTTGTTGCACTTATTAACACTGCCTGGGAATTGGTTGCACTTAATTAGTACAAGTTTAACATCCAAATGTAGCAATAGGCAACAGAAAGGTAACTAGTCTAGCTTTGCAAAGGATCCTCAACTGCGCAGTAACACGTGTCAATGCGTTATTAGGTACTTTTGAACTGTTTGAGCTTGAAACAAAAATTATTTTGTTGAAACCTGCAGATTATGCAGCAGATGATGTATTATGTGGCAAATGCGGCAAATCTATAATCATGCAAAAAATGCAGCTGCCGCACAGTCTCACATATTCAGTGGCCCTGGCAAAAGATTCAGAAAAGTGAATGCCCAAGAGCACACATTTTGGCCAAATGGGAGGCCAGGATTAATAAGCGCTTCTCCTGGTTCCATATCGCTTACTAATCCACTAGACCACTACCGGGCTGTCAGTGATTCTGATGGCAAGGCCAAGGGGCTGCCCCTCCAAGGGAATCGCCACTCTGTTATATAACCTACTGAAAACTAGCCACCCCACTTGGCTCTTTCAGTGTTGGCTGGGGACCATGGCTGTGAGGCAAAGGGAAGAGGACTCTCTTTCCATGGGTCTTGCAGCACCAGACCATGGATGTGAAGCCCAGGGCAGTAGGGCCTCATCCCATAGCCTTGCAGCACTACATAATAACTGTGAAGACAAAGGATGGGGCAACACTCCCATGGGCCTCAACACTGTGGATCATGGTGGGGTAGTCCATGGGAGGCATCACCCTTCTACTGGCTTTGCAGTGCTACACTATTGTTGTGAGGCCAATGGTAGAGGACTCCCCTATCTTGGGTCCCCTCTCCTGGGCCTCGCAACACTAGACCATGGTTACGAGGCCTAGAGGATGGAGGCCCTACCCTATGCCTCGTAACTATGGTGTAGCATTGGCAAGCCACTGGGAGGACCTGTCTCTCTTGGACCTGCAGTCATGCTTATGTGCTGCGAGGTCCATGGGTTAGTGGGCTCCCTCTTCTAATCCTCTGAGTGCTACACCATGTCTGAGAAGCCCAGGAGGTAGAGATGGCACCTTCGTGGGGGCCCCTCTCTTGGGCCCCATTTAAACGGTCTCATAGTTCCTTACCATGGCTATGTTCATAGGTTGATGTCAAGGTCCATGTCCTGCGGCAGCACCCACCACAAGCAAAGGGTGGTGGGGCATGTGGAGGGGACGTGTTGCTTCGCGTGGTCGGGGGGATTAAACTTCCCTGAAGCCGACGGGCGCCTCGCCTCCTGCGACGCGACGCGTCGTGCTTCCTCTTCTCTTCCCGACAGCCTCTGTGACAGACTCCCATTTATTCCCCGCACTGCTCTTCAAGAGAGCAGCGCAGGGATTGGCTTGAGCGGGCTGAAAAGATGCTCATGTCAGGGAGTCTGTGGGGGTTCTCCAGCCCGGCTGCTCAATGCAGCCGGGCTGGAGAAATCTAAGTGCACATGTGCGTTTTGGTCGGCCTGAGACGGCTGGCCAAAACACATATGCCCACATAGCACTCCTCTTCCTCCTCCCATGCCTCAGCCCCACCCCTGCCTTACAGCGTTGGCTTGAAGCCGGCAATGAAAAATAAAACAATGCTACAACATCTTTTTATTTTTCATTTGCTGGCTTTGAGCCAAGCAGTGGGGCGACGCTCCTCCCCCATTGCGGAAGGAGCCGCTGCTGATGTCTTGTTATGTAATTTCCTGTGCTTTCACATTGCATGATGATTGGAGGGGCGTAACAATACCTTTCTACCCAGGCATAGCCATCAGTGTAGTGGCACTGGGCCCAGAGGTATTAAGTGCCCAATGTTCCCAAATTATTGCTTTATTTTACTGTGCAGCTAGTGGACAAGAGTGAGGGGGTGCTTTTACTTTGCACCAGCACCCATGGCATTATTGCTGTGCTACTTGCATCTCTTCCATGGGCTTTGCAGCCATGTTCCAGAGCTGTGAGGTGTGGGAGAGGCCCCTCACTCCTCTGGACATTGCAGCTAGACGTGGTTGGACACTCAGGGGAGGAGGCGCCAGTTCATAAGCTTAGCAGAGCATGAGTGTGGCTGTAAGATTTCTTGAGGGCCTCTCTCGGGGATGTAGCTATCAGTAGTACAGCAAAGGCACCAGGGCCAATGGATGTTAGCAACCCAGTGCACCCTGATTATAGCTGCGTTTTACTGTCTGGCATCATTTTCTGGCATCAGAGCCCATGGCAACATTACTGTGCCACTGATTCCTTTTCTCACGCACCACACAGCCATGGTCCATCCAGTGCGGCGGAGGCCAGAAAAGGTCCTTCCTCCCCTAGGCCTACCAGCCATGGTCCAATACTGAGAGGCCCAAGGGGTAAGAGGATCTCTCTGAAGGGCATAGATATCAATAGTGCAACAAGTGCAATGGGACAAATTATGGCTGTATTTTACTGTCCAGAAAGAAAGTATACACAAAGTGATGGATGGAATGCTTGAATTAATCACAGCAATTGGTAATCACTCAGGCTGCATCCTACTGCATCGTTATTTTGCACACCATGCAATCTCAGTTTGGACCCAGCCATAAGCAAATCAGTCTTGACGCTGCTCCAATGGGAACAGTCCAGACCAAATTACCAGGCCAGTTCCTTTCTGACGCAGAACACAAGCAACCCAGGACAAGTGTAGCCTTAGTAAGGGATCATCAGCCAGGTAGAGCTTGGTTCTAGTGACACAGAGTGCATAGGACCCATGTTTGGGCATACACGTTCCACTTAGGGAGTATCACTAAAGTATGCAAAAAAACGGATTACTGGAATGCTTGAATTAATCTCAGCTATTGCTGAGGCTGATAGCCCGCCCCCCTCCCCCCCCCCCAATAACACATTGAGGTTTACCAGGGGAGCCTCGCACCAATTTGAAGACCTCTCTTTACACCATTTGTCTTTATATTTTGTGCATTTCCAATTTGATAATTTTTACTTAGCTGATGAGCACGGATATTTTGTTCTATATTGTTAAATCCATAGCCGCCCTATTTCGATTTTTTGCTTTTGTGCTCTGTTTTAGAAATCAAAATACTATCCATGACGGTAAAATACCGACCAGACCCAACCCTAGAATCCTGGCCTCTCACCCATGGGCCTTTGCAGCCTTAGTCCAGCACTGTGAGGTCCATGGAAATGAAAGGTAGCTCTCCCGCCTAGGGAGAGGATACCCCTGCGCACAACTTGGGAGGGACCAAAAGGTCTAGTTCAATAAACAAATATTCAGTGATTTGTATTCACAGCGGAAATGTCCAGCTTTCCGGGTTTATTTACGCATCTTAAAGGTGCATCACTGTTTGCAATAAGTATCAGCAGTTGTAATCCAAACAGAGTTCATGAATTAAGGAGTGTTCATTATCACACAACCCAATGCATTTCGGGCGAAGCCCATCGTCAGGGGATTACTCTGTGTACTTGTGAAACCCCTCTGATTTCAGGAATTCTGGAGTTCGTGCTGTTGCAGGGCTCAAATTCCTTTTCTCTCAGTTATAATCTGCAATCCAGCCGGAGGGTGTTCACTTTCTCTGCATTCCCCGGAGTGCTCACACTCCGGGGAATGCAGAGAAAGTGAACACCCTCCGAGAAAAAGGAATTTGAGCCCTGCAACAGCACGAACTCCAGAATTCCTGAAATCAGAGGGGTTTCACAAGTACACAGAGTAATCCCCTGACGATGGGCTTCGCCCGAAATGCATTGGGTTGTGTGATAATGAACACTCCTTAATTCATGAACTCTGTTTGGATTACAACTGCTGATACTTATTGCAAACAGTGATGCACCTTTAAGATGCGTAAATAAACCCGGAAAGCTGGACATTTCCGCTGTGAATACAAATCACTGAATATTTGTTTATTGAACTAGACCTTTTGGTCCCTCCCAAGTTGTGCGCAGGGGTATCCTCTCCCTAGGCGGGAGAGCTACCTTTCAGTTGTTCACTCCACACTGCCTGGCCAGACAGTGTTTCCCCTAGCAGCACACCATAATTCATCACATTTCCATCACTTGGTTCACCTCAGCTGTGCGAGCTCCCCAACATTTGTCCATGGAAATGAACCTGTTAGTGGGTATGGATCTCAGCATTACTTATTTGCATTTAAACCTGTGCTTTCCAGGTTTTGCTCAAAATTAGGCGAAATCAAATGAGAGGAGATGTATCTCAAATCTGTTAATGTCATCTGCATCCTGCTAATTTACAAAATGAAATGCAATCTGGAACCATGCACGTGCATACTAATTATTAGTATCAAAACATCTAAAGGCTTCAGAGGATGTTGCTAGGGTTGTTGTAGCCATGGCTCATGGCACATGACATTAAACCCTTGTAGCCTTCATATGATTGTATTCCGGTAGTGTCTGGTGTCTTTCAGTGACTAGGGTGTTGCCTTTTATAGGCATCAAGCTATTTTCAACTGTTTTATTTACTTTCATAACTTTTTTGCACATATCTTATCTTGCACTGGGTATCTGGGGAACCTTCTTGGGATTTTGATCCACACTGGCCTCCTTAAGGGCAATCTACATGCTGTAGCACACCTCAATAGGGCATGAAGAAATATGGCCACATCATAGCACCATGATGGAACTCCACAGGTCCCCCTTGTTTGACGCACCATCTTCAAGCTTAGCTGCATTATCTGCAAAGCTATCATAATGCGTTAACTGACCACAAACTCCTTGACTTTATGCTTGTCATTGATCCAGTACAGTGCTCCGCAGCTTTCGGCTAGGTTTGACTGACACTGACGACTGACACCCCTGCCTTCTTGGATGACAAGCTCACCATCTCCAACGGCGCACACACACCCGCAATAACAACACCTTCAGACGGAAGAAGATGTGCTAAAAAGAGAAAAAAACAAGAAAGAGGACTTTCCCATCTGTACCCCAAGGATCTGAAATGTTAGTCCCATATCCTTCTGGACAGCCCGATGTCAGCTCCAATGTAGGAAACAGCGAGTACTTACCTTAAAAAAAAATGAAATCATGATGCAGTCACGATCCCCAAATTATCTCCTCCTCCTATTACATGTTGACTGTGTCTTTGACCTTGTACAGAGATTAGCAGCCTTTCACTTGGTTTGCACTTCCTAAAAACCACATATACAGATTTAATGCGCTAATCCGGAAACAAATTGTTGCTTGAACTTATTAGTTTTGGAAAGACCTAGGCCAAACCTTTCCATCTAGTATGACTAATATAATGTATTTCCAGTTAATTGAAATTTAAAATATACGTGCTTATTTTATTACTGTTACTGTTTTTATTTGACTGATATCTGCACCAAGAAAGTTGCTTTTTCCAAAGTCTCTCAACAATAGTCAATTGATGGCACTTCCTATTATGTAATTTTCTGTGATGCCATGTTGTATGCAAATTAGTGGGGGCTCACACATTCCCTTTTTGCCCGGGGCCCCAAAAGTCCTGGGACCAGCCCTGCTCATACCTCCATAACCTGGATGGCTTTCCTGTGTCTCTTACTGTTCTATGATCATATTACTATCTCCAAGTTTTCATTGTAAGACTGGAAACAGTAATAAGAATCACTCACAATAAGAGTAGTCACACCAGGGTCAGAGTACTCCAATGCAAGCATCAGCACGAAGCTCTGCCAATTGTACGATGCAGTCCCCTAGAGTCTGCGTGTGCACGACTCTGGACTTGAATTCATCATTCACCATGGCACCTACCACAATAGCGCAAGCGGAAATGTATGCATGTTTAGACCCATGCGCAACCTGCGCTGAACCATCAGTGTATATGATGCAATGGAAGTCCTCCAAAGGCCGCATAGCCAACGGGGCAGGATGAACAAATTCATACTGCAAAAACTCCTGCGACTGTAAGGAGGCATCAAAAATAAACGTGACATCCGGAGACGTCAATGATGCTGTCCATTGTATCCACCGAGGGTGCAAGGCTTTAGAATTTGGCACACTGGCTTTCGTTACTGCCTCTAATGCAGGAAACGGGGTTACAACCAACATGTGTTTTCCCTGCGACAGCGCACGTTCCTTGAGAATCGCAATTTGCACTGCTGTCAAAACTTTTTCCACGGAGGAAAACCGCATTTCAGCCGAAGTGTACAAGTGTGACTTGTGAGCAATAGGCACTGTGTCCCCTTCGTTAAAAATAAGGTACGTGAAACCCACCGCCCCAGGGATGATTCTTATCACCAGGTTGGTGTGGTTATCACAAGTCAGTAAGAACTTATATTCTAGAAGATCAGCTTGCAAAGATTGCAAAACAGCTGAATGTTCTGGCAGCCAGCAAGATTTGGTAAAAGTAGGTTGTATCAAAGCATACAAAGGCTTGATACGCTGGGCATATTCAGGAGTATAAGTACGCCCGAAATTCAAAAATCCCAGCAAGGGCTAATTTTTTCAGAGTTGTAGGAGCGCGCAGTTGTGCGCATTTCTCTAAGAAGTGAGGAGCCAATCCTCTACCTTCAATATTGAGCTCGTAGCCCAGGAACAACACTGTGTACTCTGCAATGTGAGACTTTGCAAAGTTGAATTTGTAACCAAAGTCCGCAAAGTTACAAATTATACGGTCAACTCGACATAGATGCGCCCAAAGCTCGTCGTCTGTGAGATAAATGTCATCCACATACGAACACGCATCAGTGTCTATCTTCTCCAAAAGAGAGACTCTACGGGCAGCAAACACGCCCGGACTATTCTCATAGCCCATAGGTAAACTAGTATACTGGCGTTGTTTGCCGCCACAGGTAAAACTGGTCCACTGGGAACTCAGTCCGTACAAATTGTGGGCAAAAAAAACCTTGGATATGTCAAGCGTGGTTTAAAACCGTTTATGCACAAGACTATCCACTAGAGCAGAGCCGTGAGTATTCTATACTGCACAGGTACAGCAATGCAAGTTCAAATGCCGGTAATCTAATACCAAACGGTACGAGCCGTCAGGCTTGGTTACAGTAAAAAGAGGGTTATTCATCAGTGACACACAAGTTTCAATCACACCTTGATATTCCAATTGTTCAAGGATTTCCGCGACGGAAGCCTTTGTTTCACGTCCGATGTGATATTGAGGTTGAGGCTGTGGCATAGACCATAAAGGAATCTCGTGGTGTGGGGAAAATTTATCACAACCACACTGTGTACGGTACAGAGCAGGCTCAAGAGCCTTAGCCCACTCTTCTGCAAAATTCAGCGCATGCTCTTTCGAAACTGTGTGCGCGAAACTAGGGAGGATTACCTCCTCCCCTCTCGGAGCTGCGAGCACAAAAGGTGGGGACCAGTGAGCCTCCGCTAACAAAATGTCCTAAGTAGTCGTAAGATTTTCCCAAAATACCCCTTTGATGGTACGTTGTATATCACCTTCAATTAAAAGAACTATGTTAAAATGTCTATCAGGGGGAGCTACTCCAGTATCAGCTGTCTCCACAACAACATATTGGTCAGTCGCTGTCACCTTCAGAAGCGGACGCAGGGCCTCTTGCACTATGGTAATCTCCGCCGCGCTGTCCAGCAAGGTCAGAGACCATGTCTGATTCCGAAGCTGCGTTCTCACTATCTGTGGCATATCTCGCTGTTAAAGCGGCAACTTTCTTTTTCTGAAACTGGGGTCTCTTCGGTGTAAAATCGTCCTGCTTGCCTTTATTGTCTTTCGGGCGGGGCTGGTCGCGTCCCTGCTGGCCACCCCGACCTCTGCCGCCTCCTCCACCACCGGTCGATGAGGCCGACGATTCCTGAAAAAAGCGAGGAGAGCGTTGATCAGAAACCTGAAAACGATCAGATGATTTTATCGCTGCGCGATCGCGCAAGTCATAAATACGTTCTGTAGGTGCAGGCAATGGAGATGCAGGACGAGACTCCTGCTTCTGCTGTTTTCGGCCAATTTTGTTTTTTGGTCTTGGGCTGTTCGTCATACTCTGACTTCGGCCCTTGGGGTTGCTTTTTCTCCTTAGTGGAAAATGGCTTGACACCCACGCTATTGCGGCCCACGGTCTTATAAGCTGCCACAATAATCCTCAGTCGGGCTTTGTCGGCATCGGGAACCCCCTGAAATGCACTGGACACCTGAAAATTCACCGCATCTCCCTTGACATTCGCAAGTATGAGATCGGAAACTACGTCAAAGGAGCCACATAGGCGCATACCCAATTCAACCGCTGCCTCAGGTCCGTGCTCATCTTGGACACGTTTAATGACCGTTGGAAGGACAGTCATAGATAGAGTGCCTAAGCAACTCGCATATACTGCCGCAAAGATCTTCCCCCACGACGCACAGTCACCAATTTCTGGGGTCAAGTCTTTTGGCATGCTAATTGTCAGAAACCTGTGTTTTTTACCAGGAGTCGTGTTAGGAAATACTGCTTCCAGCTGGTCACATTTCTCGGCAAGCCAGAAAGGAAACTCATCCTTATCCTGGGGGCCCTTGACCATCACAGCCTTGCCCATCACAGGACTAAGCTTCATTCCGCCCTGTCCGGCAGGAAGCGCCGCACCACCTGGGGCCCTGCCCAGGAGATTGTGGGTAATGTATTGCACTAACGACCTAATCACGCTAATCGCGACTACATGTAGTCGTCTTAATTCAGCAACGGAACACGCCCCGTGCTGAGGATGAGGTGTAAATCCAGCCAAAACAGGCCAAGTCGCGCCTGGAAAGGACAAGGGACCTAACCTTGGAGCTGTTAAAGAGTGAGGTAGGACGCCATTAAACTAAACTCAGTGCTGCCAAGCATCAATTGGAACTTCCTGTGTCCTATATGGAGCATAGTCCTGCGGCCCCAGCAGTGGGAGTGTACGTGTCAAACACATTGGTATTTGTGTTCACAGCTGGGAAGGTCACCCATGAGTAAAACATTTCGTACGAGTAAGCCACCTCTGCACTCACCACCATAATCACGGCCATGCCATCCACGGGGACATGATAATTCTGCAAATGATTGCGCACCGCAATGCGACTATGTTGCTGAATGTCCACCAGGGCCATAGCAACACAGAAATGTAAAGGTACAACAAAAACTTTATAGCACAACTGGGTGGTAATTCAAGGAAACCGTTTAGATAGAATCTAGCTTGAATAGACCTATTTAAATATAGGTAGGTTTGTCCAACACCATTGTTTTCCGGAAACAACAGTGAAGGGTGTTAAGGACCGATATAAGCACTACTCAAGTGTCATGTAATAAGACCACCAACGATCGGGCGCCATGTAGCTGGGATTTCTGCTCATATACAGAACTGTGCATAGAGACTTGGAACCTCAGTGAATTAGGGTGTGCCAAAACTCACCTCAGCATCCAAAATCCCCTACCAGACTAGCTACCAGTGTCTCATTGGTTCTTACTGACCCCCAATGATTAGACAACCCAGAACATGGACTTAGAACACCTCAGGCAACGTGGAACACATGAACACTCTTTCGTTATACTAACATATCAATCCAGAACGAGGAGTCAATGAGGACACGTGCGAGTTTGAAATGTTTATTACTAATGCAGTGTTCTCAAACGCAGTATCTTAGCTATTACAAGCAAACATATTAAAAGGAACAAGGTTAACAGCATGGTTACTATTCCATAAAATACAAAGGGTGAAAGCATGTTAAACTGCTAAAGGAAACAGGTCTAAATAGAACCTCAGTTTACCCTCCCTAGCTAGTATATTATATTATATCTACAGAAGGTCTATTTGGGTTTTAGAAGGGCGGGCCCATACCTTTGGGTTCAGCAGAAATGGATCACATCATCTCTTGCACCAACTCTCTGCATACGGATATTCATCAAGTGTGTTCATCCTGCTTCACGCAGTGCCTTATTAAACGCGCCTAAACCCAGAGTTGGCCACAGCTGCATCCATATTATGTCTACTCTGTGCGCTGATCAATCCAAACAATAAGCGCTGCATTGAAATAACCTTGAAGGCCTCGGCACTCACTGTACAGACATAGCATACCAAGCAAGGCTGATATTATAAGCAAACATGTTATTCTCGTTTAAAGCAAAATGCGAAAAGCTTTATTAACAAAATGTGTTGTGTGCAGAGGCAGCAGAAAAGGAAAAATGGTGTCTAAATTTCTAACAAGCTCATGCTAACTTAACACAGTGCAAAGGTGAAACCAATACACAAGACAGAGGGACTAGAGTTCCTTCCAGGAAGATTCCAGAGGGTGGTGATAGCTGATTGGCTCTTCTCTAGACTTTGGTCCTTTTTACAAAAGGACATGGATCTGTTGCTAATATAAGGCCTTTAGCCTATTACTCTATATGTCTAATGGGACATTACTTTATTTATGTACCGGAGACTCCCATCCCGACGACGGGGAATGATTCAGGCATGTGAATCTATGAAAGATACCAATACTGGATAACTGCAGTTATGGGTAAGTACCGCATTTCTTTTGTTAGATTTTAATCCCTTAGAATTCAGTGCCCATTATTTTAGAATAGGAGCAGCTTCAGAAGCCATCAGGAGGGGTTTTTCTTTACAGCAGCTGCTAAGATTAGACCATTGGACATCAAATTGCTGTTTAAAATATATTAGAGATTTGAATGACTTTTAGACATCATTTTGTCCTTGCTAACATTTCTTTCTTTCTAGGTTCCCAAATCTCTTCACCGGTATCCATCGCAAGCTTCTGGATCGTCGGACACTCATTCGTGAGATGGGCGGCCAAGCAAGCTGAGAGAAGCACCTATGGTTTAAATGTGGGTTTTAGTTTTGAGGACACTAACAATTTCTGGTTTGGTAAGAGTAGCATGCGTTGGGGTTGTCGTGTTTATATCTAGGACCCTAATTCAATATTCCCGATTCATGCCCTTATGAGGTTATAATCAATAATATCCTGATAAAGGCATAAGAATCAGATCCATAGTCAGTAATAGCCATGCAGTCCAAAGCACAGCACGGATACTCCCATCGACTCCTAGAAAGTAAAACGCGTTCTTTAAACAGACCAAGCCTTCAGCAGCCCGGGAAATCCCCCCCTGCTTTTGTTTTGATTTGAACAAGAACTCCTGGAGTCCAGAAAGAACTGTTAGTTCTTAGTGACGTCTTATGTCCAACCTTACGTCAAACCCGGCACCTTTCAGGTATAAATATACTAACAGTTGCCTTAAGCAAACACACAGTGGTTTGGAGCAGAGTGGCCATATACTTTCCAGAGAGCCCAGCTGATGCGAGAGCCCACGGAAGCCGCCCCTCCCGTTTGACGCACTGAGAGAGACGCTGTCTTTTTCTCCAGCCGAGAAAATCCAGCTCCGGTGTTTCCAGCCTACTCTTGCGGGTGGCTGGGATATCGAGTCCTGAGGAAAGAGATACCATACCTCCCACATTCTATTACCAAGTTACGGACCTGACTAAACCCTTAAGAGAATTCTTGATGCTGATTCTTGGCAAAACAATCTTAACCAACTTAACTTAAACTGCTACTTACTCATCCCTTCCCAAGTATTAGGCTTAGGTCAGGTACACCGGGGTAGGCTTAGTTAGAAGCACCAGTTGAGTACGTTAGTCAATGTATTTATGTATGTATATATTTTATCCATTTTAAAGTATCATATGGCTAAGAAACCATATCAATGCTTTTACAGTATTGTTTCTTAATACTACTTTTACTGTACGCACTTTACTTTATGATGAGTATTGCAATTGTGGCAATTCACTTCTCTTGCATGAGAAAGAAGACTGCTCAATAAATAACACCTTTTTATTGAAAACGCCTGTCTTTCTATTTCTCTGCACTCTGGTGAAACTAAGTATGCACGGTTGACTGAGTGAAATAGCTGCCTATTGTTTTCACACGACTCTAGAGATACACTCTTATTCTGAGTGGAGCAAAGTTGTCATGTTTATGCGGTTGTCAGAAACTGAATCCCTTCTTGTCTGAATCAGGGAAGTTCACCCCTCCCTATTCATTTAAGAAAGTTTCTAGTGACCTCTGAGCTAGCTGGTACAAACCTAAATTAAGTTTAACATAGTCAGTAGAGACCTAGATGACCTCAGTCCTACGTCTACACTGCTGTTTATGTTATTCCAATGCGCAGAGCCTATTGGGAAAATAGGAACTACACTACATGGCGCCCAACGTTTGGTAAGGCGATAATCTAACGCAAGACACTAGAGTAACTCAGTCGTGCTTTTTCACACAGAACCCTTTCCCCGTAAAAACTCCAATAGACGTCTGGAATGGGTGAAAGGTTAATATCCGCCAGAACTTAGTAGGAAGAGATTCCTATGTATTAGTTTTTGGTTTGATCAACGTTGAAGGATTCAGTGTTCCAACATATTGTGCACCTAATCTTTGTTTCCTTGAAACTCGATCTGCAAACAAAAAACTTTCAGTCAGTAAAATGGCAGAAAGTGACGAAGAAAAAGAAAGAGAAGCCTTAGCAGCTCGACTCGTAGAGGAAGACACAGCCCTCCAAGAAAATGACCCGAGTGTTATAATCATTCCGGTCAATATAAGAAGAACTATAACTCTTAAACTCATAGAAAATGGACTGACACCACGAGGTGGTACAGTCATATTCATGGTAGGGGCACATGAATATCGGCAGACAGAGGTATTCTATTCATTGATAAATTTTCCAGCAGCACACGCTGTGACAAAAGACTTCCACTATTACAAAATAGAGGAACCTCCGAGAGAATACACTGCTTTCGAGGAGATCGAAATCCCACTAAATTACCAAGAGCACCTGCTCTGGTTTAATGGCGCCCTAAAACATAATAATCACATCACCAGGCTCGGCCCACTAGGTAGACCAGAAGCAACGGGGCCGGTCCTATGCAGCTACGCAACACACCCAAACATCGAAACGATGTCAAGCGAAGAACTCCTAGTTAAACTAAAAGAATTAACAAAGGCATATAGAGAATTAGTTCAATTGGCAAGGGACGATATAAAGTACCTCCAGAAATTGAAGGAAACAGATATAGCAGACCAACCATTTGAACTCACCAGAATCATAGAAAAATCCTATGAAAAGCTAGGAAGAGATAGTTTGGGTGGGAAACCAGTAAAACCCCAACTAACTGAAAATCCTGAAAAAACATTTATTAAAAAATAATTTTAAAACTCCAAAAAAGAGTTGGGATGGTAATAGACAATCCACTCCCAGGGAAAAACATTTCCAGTCCAGAGGAAGGTCTCCTCAGCGGAGAGAGAGATCTCTAGGCCGAGAAGACAAGTCTCCCCAAAGGGAGCCCTCTGAAAAAAGATATAACCTTAGAGGTAGGGATAAAATAAGAAAACCTGACAGATATCAAGATGTTGATACACGCCCCTCTCGACCCTTCTCACTCAATCTTTCTCGATCTTCCTCACAGAAATCGGAAAGAAGAGGACGGTCAGAACACAGAGAAGAGCACGGCAAGTCCAAAGACAAGGAACCTGCTCATCAAAGTAAAAAATTACAATTTCCCACAAAGAAGGTAGCAAGTATTAAAATTAAACATGCCGAGAATTCTGAGGACACAACTGAAAAACGGAGAGTGGGCACAGACAATGCTAGACAGCGCAGCAGAAGTGACAATAGCTCGCAAGATCCTGATGAATCTTATGGAGACAGTGGACACGAATGAATACATTCAGGTGGAAACTGCAGACACACGAGTTAGTGTGCCCCATAAACTATATGAAATAACAGTACCTATAGAGGGAGATAGAACTAGGAAAATAAAAGGTCTGTTTTGGGAAAAACTTTCTAAAGGCTATGAAATCCTGTTAGCTGAGAAAGACTGGCCACCCGAGTTTGTCAGGGAGTGCCCTCATGGCGAAGAAATTATTATGCTTGCCTTCTCAAATCATATTCCGATTCATAAAAAATACACATTGGCAAGAAAATGGTCAGTGGCTCAAGCTCCTGCATTATACAAAAATCATGTAGGATAGGATGAGGATTCGCCTCACCACAAAATCCAGTTAAAAAATCAGCCCACTGCACAAAGGCAGTACCCAGTTAAACAAGAAGCTAAAAAGCAAGTCAGGGGGATCTTAGATCAACTTGAATATCAAGGGGTGATTGAAACATGTACCTCTCAAATGAACAATCCTTTGTTTCCTGTCTCCTAGCCAGACGATTCATATCGTCTAGTTTTGGACTACAGACACCTTAACTCCTGTTGTAATACATTTGCAGTACAAAACTCACATAGTGCAGCACTAATGAATAACATTTTGCGCAAAAAATATAAAACGACATTAGATATCTCTAATGGATTCTTTTGTCAAAACATTGCACCTGAAAGCAGGTATTTGACCGCTTTCTCAATAATGGGATCGCAAAAACAATTTTGCCGACTTGCACAGGGATTCAAGAATAGCCCAGGATTATTCTCAGCTAGGGTAATAGAGTTACTACAAATATATGATGATGAGGCATTTTCCTATGTCGATGACATCTATCTCACAGATGATGATCTGGAGACTCACTTAAAAAGAGTGAACACCATAATACTTGGGTTCGCATCAGAGGGTTACAAATTCAACTTTAAAAAGTCACGAATTGCCCATCTAACTGTCCTGTTTTTAGGATATGAATTATCAAGTGGAGGCAAAAGCCTGGCAGACAATTTCTTAGAGAAATGTGCTGTACTCCAAGCACCAAAAACGCGGAAGAATTTACAATCAATACTAGGTTTCCTGAATTTCGGAAGAACATACATTCTAAATTATGCAGAGAGGGTTAAACCTCTCTATGAATTAATAAGACCTAATTTCAAACAAATCAATTGGACTCAGAAACACAGAGATTTTGAGATCATTGCAAACAGACATGTTAACTAAAACAAAATTACAAACTTGCGAAAACATACGCAATCTTGTAATCCGAGTCATCCCAGGAAGATGCGGATTTACATACCAGACCTCTAATGAGGGAGAAACGGTACCTATAGCTTAAAAAATCACATTTGTACACTCAAGCTGAAATGAAATTCAGCTCTACAGAAAAATTCTGACAGCGGTTAAAACTGCTGTAGCAAAAGAAAGAGCCCTAGCCCAAGGCAGAAGAATAGCTGTTTTCTCAGCAGAATCAGCCTTTGAGACATTAACAAGTCCACGTAATCTGATTACAGTGGCCTTAGATCCAAAATGGATAGAATGGGAAAATTATTTTGCTACAGAAGACGTGAAATACTATTTTGACCCAAAACTGAAAAAACAAGATGATCTAGAATATGAACGAGAATATCCTCTGCCAGCTGAAATTCTGCCTCTGGAACAATACACCTGTGTAATCTATATGGACAGATTCGCACAACACTACGATGTAGAGAAAAAATCATACAATGCAGCGTGCGCGATTGTTAAAGGTCGCTGGCGCTCTGGTAAATTCAAACCAATGATTACCAAAACTGAATCACTCAGAAACTGTTCAGCTCAGCGAGCTGACATTAGATCTTTAAAGATGGCAATTGAAAATGCCGATCGCGAATTCCCCACACTAATATTGTGTGATTCGTATTTCTGCGTCAAATCTTACAACAGTGACATGCAGACATGGAGTAAAAACAGTTACAAAGATGACACAGGTGCCACAATAAAGCATAAAACGCTTTGGGAACAAGTAGTTCTTTTAAAGAAAGAACTACGAAAGACTCACGTGATACACGCACTGAGCCATCGACATGATGGCGTTCACGTTGCAGGGAATTCATTGGCTAACACAGCCACAGTGGAAGCGGTTCAACCGGCTTCCGTAGCCACTGAAAAGCGTTCAGAAAAACAAATAGATGGGGAAACCATGCTGGCGGTAAAAGCCTCATTAAAAGGCGATTATGCAGCATTACCTCTCAACTATCCACTCAGTAATACATACATAATTGATGCAAACTCCGTTCCGTTTGCTCGAATCCCTGGTGTGGGGGATAGAGTAATTCCAAACACGAACCGGAGAATCTTCTTGCTACAAGAAGCACATATGGGATTGGGTCTGAGGCACCAAGAGATCCTGAAATCTCTGATAGAACTACAATCAGAGTACTGGTGGATTGAGCGTAGATATCTACAAATTTGCAAAAACTTGTGAGGACTGCAACAGAGATCGCAGTTGTGAACCGGACCAGCCAATAGCCCAGATACCACTATTAGATAGCATCAGGCTATCTATAGCGCAGAAATCCAGCAGGAAAAATGTGTCTCATAATTAATAAAGTCTTAATTCACTTAAAAATGTAGACCCCAGCACTCGGCTGACGCCAGAACTGTTATAAAAGATTTGCGAGTCTTTATCGGCACATACGCAATTGGCATGCTACATTCTGATCAGGGTCCTGCGTTTAGCTCTCGAGCTTACAAAGAGGCCATGAACAGCATGGGCATTGCATTGCGGTACTCTTCTCCCTTCCATCCTGAGGGAAATGCAGTTGTGTAAAGAAAAAAACGGGAAAAAAGCAATCTATAACGGCGAGGGTATTAGGTTCAGGTGATGGGTGGGTCAAACATTTAACAAGTGTCCAACATTGTCTTAATAATCTGCCAAGAAATTCTCTAAAAGGTCTCACTCCATCTGAACTATTGTTCGGAACTAGAATGCTCATTCAGGATCTTGATAGTCATACTTCAGTGGTAGAAGAAAAATCCTTTGATATCAAAGATCGTTTGGCTGTTTTACAGGATTTAAAGGAAACAAGAAAAAACCTGAGTAACATAAAGTTGAAACAACATCCGACAGCCACTGAAGAAAAACCACCTGTCCCAGCAAGACCTGTCTGGATTCCAAAGATTAGGGATCTGGTCAGAGAGAAGATCGCGGTAAAGAAGGAATTTGGGCCTTCTTACAGAAAAGGAGTACCTGTCTTAGCTATCAGCGGAACAAGATCAGTTGTACTACCGCCCGTTGCTGGTAAAAAGGAGAACAGAGTTGTATCCATCGACCTGGTAAAACCACAATCATGTGACCAATAATAAGTAGTAGGCCAGGTGGACTCCCAAGAAATAGCAGAATACCGACATTTGCTATAATCCAAGAGGCTCGTACTGAGAGACTAATCGCATTTGATAAATCTGCAGTGAGTAACAAAGGGCTATGCAATAATGCCATGGAACTAGTGCCTCTTGAAACCCAAATTGCAACAGTTCGTCAAGAAACACCAGTCTACAATGATGTAGCCCCTGACTATGCTAATGAAACAAAGAAAAATGCAAAAGCAAATGAAAATCCGGAAAAAATTCCAACAATTGACAGAACTGCATCTGGCTAATTCATCAATTTCGACGACTTCTCTGAAGATCCAAGCGAGCATGAAGAAACGCCTCTAACAAAAACTTTCAAAGACAAAGTAATGGAACTTTCTCACCAACTAAAAGAAACATATCTGATTTCACCATGGATTGAATTTTGGATTGTGTTAGGTGTACTTGCTCTCCTGCTTTGGCTCATCGTGGTTCTATGTTTGGGAAAATTCATTGATGGAAAATATAGTACAATGGACACAACAATTCAGAACATCAACTTGGTCCTAAAGCCTCACACATCCTCCCACATCGAGAAAAGAGAACTGACATCAGTAAACATCTCAGCCAATCCAATACCCCGTGGGGTAGCATGGGACAGAACTGATTACGACATTTTTGGCCCGGTTGAGCTCTTGAAATATCCACCCCAGTTCAAGGTTTCATTAAGTGACTTTGGGCCATATGTAGGTAAATTGTGAATACCCAATCCTTAATACCGAATTTTACCGAATCGGTATTAAAAATTCGATAAACGTGATGTAGATAAAAAATCGTTAAACTTTACCGATTCGTTACAATTCGGTATTAAATACCGAATCTGAACTAATCGGTAAAAAAAAAAAAATACCGAAAGCCTAATACCGATTCGGTGTTACAGAATCCATTACCGAATTCGTAAATACCGAATCAGTAATTCAAAAATTCGTAATTTGGTGAATCAGCCAATCCTGATACACCCAATTACCTCCCAAACAGGAAGTGGCCACACCCAGCTAGGTGCACAGGACCAGGAGCTCACTGTGAGGCAGGCAGGCAGGCAGGAGAGCTGAGGAGCCAGCAGCAACACAGCCACACAGCCACAAGCAAGACAGAAAAACAACACAACAAGCATTGAAATGGCAAACCAGGACAGGGAGAAGGAGGGAGGTGACAGAAAACGAAAACTCAAGTTCAGTGACAAGGAGCTTGAGGTCCTGATCCAGGATGTCAGCCAAGAGCACCACAAGCTTTTTGGAGCCCAGTCCCACCAAGTGCCAGAGTCACAGAAGAGGCAAATCTGGAGTGGCATTCGGGACAAGATCAATGCCATAGGTGTGACCCTGCGCACCATAGAGGACATCAGAAAGAGGTGGTACGACCTCAGGAAGACAGCAAAACTGAGGATGGCAGAGAGACAGAGGCTGGCTGGCAAAACAGATGGAGGTAAAAACCGAGCCCCAGCACCAACACCACTGGAACAGATGGTGGAGTCCACCATCCAGCCGGAGAGTGTGAGTGGCGTGGGAGATGCAGATAGCTCCGCCAGAGCAGCAAGAAAACAAGGTAAGAAGCATGCCCAGCATGCTGCGCTACCACCTCCCCAACCCCAATCCCCATAGTGGTAAAAGGGCTCCCACTCCACACCATGTCTTACTGGTTACCTGCAATGCATTATGGGTGATGTAGTCAGTGTGAACTCATGTTCAGGACAGTCAGGCCTGCATACACAATAGCATGGTAAATTAATTGGATAGGTCAGGACAACCACTGTGCACTGTAGGCATGTAGTTTAATGTAATGCCATTGCAGACAGAGCATTGAGTATATTTACATTCGTATCATTACAGGCGAGCCATCTCGCAGTGCAGCAGAGGGCAGCAGAGGCAGGTCAGCCAGGCCAGAGTGGAGGCAACATGATGATGACAGCATGCCTGCAGGGCCACCAGCTCTGCGCCATCACAGCCAGCCAATCCTCCACCACAGCCATCACCACAGCGCCAGGGAGGGCCACAATCCCCTCTCACTCAGTCACCAGGAGTCAGAGGAGGAGGGCAGATTGGGCGAACAAAGTCCCATAGGAGATAGATCCAACAGGGAGAGGGGTGGTTCTGCATCCGAGGGCGCCCACATCTCATCAAGACGCCGCAGGGCAAGGCCGGACAGTCCAGAAGCATCCGAGCAGGGTGACAGTGTGTTTGCTGGACTGGAAGGCAACATGCTGAAGGTCCAGCGCCTGCAATAGAGGGAGATTAAGTCAATGCACAGGGAGATGGCAAACATAAACAGGCATATGCACAAGATGGAGAAGGGCATCAGTGCCATGGGGGAGAACTTGTGTGCGGGGATGGAGAGAGTAGCTACCTCGGTGGACAACCTCTGCAGCCAGCTTGAGCAGGACCGTGTTGGCAGGCGCCGGGAGAGACAGAGACTCCAGGCCTATACCAAGTCGGTGAACCGGCTGACCACTACAACATCACTGATGTGTCGCAGGTCCATCGCCATGCAGGAGGAGATGGCGCATTGCAGCAGGGATGTGGCCAGGGGGATGGTGTCCATGACCTCAGTGCTAGAGCTCATGCAGAATGCCAAGGCGTCCAATATGGAAGGGGGGGACAGTGAGGAGGCTACCAGCCGTGGTAGCATTACACCCTCACCCACCGAGTGCAGGAGGCGTAGTGGACGAAACGTGCCAGCACAGTAACAGTCCAACACACCAGACAGTGTCGATGGGGAACGTGGACGTGCAGCACGTGGACGCAGGAAGTAAAGGACTATGGCTGTGCACATGCATATGATGGGTGATGTAACCCATGTACAATTGGACAATGCTCGCAATACTGGAGGTGTACCCAATAAACACCTCTACATGTAACTGTTAATGGCTCAGTGTCGTTACTCACTCAGAAATAGTTTGACGTAATCTCTGCCCGTCTCTGTCTCCCATCATGTTCAATTGCAACACCAGCTGCGCAGAGCTCTGGCTGAGGGTTGTCCTCGTCCTCGTCCTCTGACTCAGTTAGTTCCACTGCTGTTCCTTTTTTAGTGGCCAGATTGTGTAGCATTGCACACGTAGCAATTATCTTGCAACATTTGACAGACGTGCACCTCCTGTTTTGTGGAGGCAACGGAATCTGCTTTTGAGCAATCCAAATGTGCGCTCCACCACATTGCGTGTGCTCCTATGTGCCACATTGTATCTCCTCTCCCTTTGGGTGGTTGGGTTGAGATATGGTGTGAGTAGATACGGCCGGAGGGCATATGCGCTGTCACCTATGAACAGAAGTAAGTGGCATTGATTTGTGTGACCAACAGCTTGAGCCAGGGTGTACATCAGGGTGTGTCACATTTACTTACCTAGTATGTATCCGTCGCCAAATTCACCAGCAAGCAGATGTGTATGTATGCCACTGTTCCTGAAGATGTACGCGCTGTGGCTACTCCCGGGGAATTTGGCCACGATGTCAGTTATAATGTATTTGGCATTGCAGATCACCTGCACATTGATTGAGTGGGTGGATTTGCGGTTTCTGTAAATGTATTCACTTGCTGCAGGTGGGCAGATGGGAATATGGGTCCCATCGATGCAGCCAATTACGTGGGGGAAATGGGCAAGTTGGTAGAACTCCAGCTTGGTTCTCTGCAGCTCCGCCTGTGTACTGGGGAAGGAAATGTAATGTTCCATTCTGTCCATCATGGCGTCCAGGAAGGTGTGGAAGAAACGGGATAGACAGCTCTGTGACACTCCACCCACTGCAGCTATCACACCCTGGAAACTTCCTGATGCAAAGAGGTGCAGGCAGCAGAGTACCTGGACATGGGTGGGGATTGCGTGGGCCCTTGGTGTCTGATGCTCCAGATAGGGTCTTAGGTCCCGTATTAGGTCCAGGATGGTGTCTGGGTGCAATCTGTATCTTTCATGCATTTCAGGTTCTGTCAATTGGAACAATGTGATGAGTAATCTGTACACCTGCTCTTCACGTCTCCAGATCCTCATTCCTGCTGCTCTCAAGCGTAGCCGCCTTGCTATGAGGTAGAGGCCTGCCATTGTGTCCACTCAGATGCATTTTGGGCCTGTTTTTATGCACTGCACCTGATTACCACATGCTCTTGAAACGTGGTAAATACCGAATCGTTATTACCGATTATGGTCATATTCGGTAATAACGAGGTTTGCTACATTGCATTTTTGGGGGTTTTACTGATTCGTTTATTCCGATTCGGTATTCATTGTTTCGGTAATTAAAAATCGGTAAATAATGAATCGGTAATTTTTTACTGATTCGTTATTATCGAATCGATTCGGTATTAAGTACATCTCACATGGCTAAATAAATGTCGGTAACACCGAAAAAGGCCCTTTTTCGGTGTTACCGACCGGTATTTGGCCACCTACATATGACCCTTTGTGACACCAAGTACATTCTCAGATGATTGGGACTTTGGAAACATTAATAATATGATGTCAGATTTAGTAATGTCAGCAAAATTTACAGAACATGATTACTTACAGGGTTCATCGAATTATGAAGAGTTATACTACTATAATCATTGTGGTGATCACTATTTGCATAAAACTGCTCAGCCTAGAAATGTGTTATCTTATAACCAATGGGAACACTGTCCAACTCCACCAAAAGGCAGTTCGAAAACATTTTATGACAAATTCCAGTACTTCTCAGGGTTTAATAACAGTGATCCAGAAACGTTTTATTTTAAAATGTTAACTAGGACAGGAATGAAAACAATGTTGACAAATACTAAATTGATTTATTCTGAAAAATGTTATGACAAAATGTCTACATTTGGTTTCCAATTTTGGAAAAACACCATTGAAACAAAAACAATCTGGGGTTCCAAAGATTGGCAAGTACAAGGCAGAGAAGCATTATTTAGGGCCTGCATGATCCCAGAACAAATGATATTCTTCGAATGATACAATTCAACAAACTACTTGTTTTGGCCTAGCTAAGATAAAAGACTTAAATACACCGTCTGTTCCGAAACGCATAACTGATAGTGACAGCACTACAGATGTGGAGATAGACGTATCCCATATTTTACCCCAAAACAGAACACATCCTGATTGGAAAAAGTGGTTGATCTGGCCAACAGACACGAATAACTGTCAAGATAGATTCCTGAACAAAACACAGGGGTTCAAAATTACCAGACCAGACCCAAGATACTCCCAGAGACAACATCCAGGGATAGTTACAACATACAGTGTAGGGAAACTATGCCTTGAGTGGCTAGAGAAATCCACACTGGCTGAAATTAAGCAACACTTGACTTTACTTAAAGACGGTGCTGACTTGCGTGATTTCATATTGGGACCACGCAAACAGCGTCAAAAACGTTTCATAGCGGCCGGTATATACGCTGCATACAACGAAGCTTGGAAAGTAATGCAAATTGAAACAGCAGAAAAAATAAGAGAAATTGATCGTATAAATTTAGAAAAATCCCTTTCTGTAGTGGACAATGGGTTAACGACTCTGTCCTCCAGAATCTATTCACTGGACAGCATTGTATCATCTGCTTTTGATATAATAGAGCAGGACTTACTAATGTTACAACATGGTCAGTCCCAATTACGTTCTATTGTACAGCTTGGTTGGACGTTGCAAAATCTGCGTTCAGGCTTCGTACCATGGCGTTTAATCAACACAACGTCATTATTCGGTTACTTTAACCTTACTGATAAACAAATCAGTTTGGAAAAAAAAAGAGCAGACTATACGATTCTGAGCATTAAAAAACTTGAGAGATTACCATTGACAATGTCAGAGAGACCTGTCATTGAATGGATAATACATGGAACGATTACAATTCCGATAACAACTTTCCAGTTTAAATACTGCCAAGAGTATATACCTGTAGGCCAGTATGAATGGTTGGGTAAAGAATACATCAAATCAACCTGGGATTTACCTTATACAGACAGATGTTATAGTAAAGGGAACAAGGAGGTATTCCTTAGTGGTAAAAAATCACTAAGCGGCACACTCCTGTGTCAGGGTATTGATTTGCATGGAGCCTGCGAAGGGTCTTCGAATAACTTTTCATGTCACCTGCATGGCACACCTGCAAAACGGATAGAGCCATTTTTAGACCACTTTCTAACGGCAGTTACGTTTTAATAAGTGACCACAGCTGTTGTGGCATGCTGCCAGGAAAAGCCTATCTGACAACTGTAACTTCCAGGGCCGTTTGCTGTATGAAAGTATTGTATCCACACAGCAATCCAGATATGGGGGCTGCGTTATGGCCTCGGTTGAATATCTCTTCTATTCGAATTGATACTTTAAGCAGAATTAAGTCTATTCTTTTACAGACAACTGTGCCTTTAACGTCATCCAAAGAAATGTATGATCTGCAAGTGGCAAGGACATCGGCAGAGATACATTCCCTTTTATCGACAAATTGCCCGTGCATTTCGTAGAAATACTAAGCCAAATCTTAAACATGTCTGATACCAGTGGCATCGCACATGTATGTAAGACAATGTTTTCGGGACTGTTAGCACCCTTTGAAACAGTTCTGGGCATCTTCCCGAATTTTGCCATTCTGTTTTTGGCGGCCTACCCTTAATCTTGGGACTCGTGGCAGGAATTTTATTTTTGCTCCTTCTGCACCGATATGGCAAGCCAATCCACAGACAAGACTCCAGCAACGATGGAAGAAACAATCCTAGCAATACGATACCGAGACCGTATCACTAAGGTCCTCGGATTGGCCCGGCTAAGATATCTGAATACAACCTGGTTTCTTTCATTCAGACCAATCTGGCAGAATTGCGTCTTACCTGTGCTTCGATGTCTGCTATGCGGAGAAGAATGCGTGTTGGACGTCTGTCTTAACTACCATCAGCAGTGCCAAAGGATATCGATACTGTGCTAGGTCCTGTAACGACTCATGCATCGTGTTGTCCCAGCGGCTACCCATCCTGATGACGGCATTCGTTGAGACTTCACCACTACGAATAGGTGGTGGTGAGGTACGAGAGGAAAGCAGCTCCAAACAGGTACAACCTTCTGTGAGCATTGCTGATCCAAAGATCGATGATAGCAATCACGCAGAGAACTGCACAGTTGCAGTATTTTCGAACTTGGTCGAACTTTCACCTGATGTGGTAGACCAGTTTTTTGCGAGTCTGTCTGAAATAATGTTCTCCCCTGAGCAACGAGAATAAAAAATTTTTTAAACAAGCACACAGCGTTCCCTGAACTCTGAATTCAGCCTTCAGTTTTGATAAACAAAGCTACTGAAAATATTTGGAACAATTTTTTTCCCCTGAAAGCGAAATTATTTTTGTCCATTTTCCAAAATATTTACTTTTTTTGGCACATGGTACTCTGCTTAAAGTAGAACTATTCTTAAAGAACAGAGCTTCTATTTTTAGGATACTAGAGACAATATTTTACCTCAGCCTCTTGCACAAATACAGCATTTTTTATAAATATGTGATGGAATGGTCTCGACCTTCTTTTCTGTATTCAGAGCCATTTCATGTGTAATTTCGCGATTCATTCGGCTGATATATATATATATGCATTTATCTGAATGATGACACTGCTTGAAAAGCGTACAGTACCAACACTCATTTTCGTGTATTTACCAGATATCATTTCAAATGCGAAATATGTATTTTGGGGTGGGTTGGAAAACACACATGCATCGTTGAATGTTTACTATTGCTTAGATTTTTAGTAATGATGGGCATCAATCCGTGGAGTGGGTGTTGTGTTTACATCTAGGACCCTAATTCGATATTCCCGATTCATGCCCTTATGAGGTTATAATCAATAATATCATGATAAAGGCATAAGAATCAGATCCATATTCAGTAATAGCCCATGCAGTCCAAAGCACAGCACGGCTACTCCCATCGACTCCTAGAAAGCACAACGCGTTCTTTAAACAAACCAAGCCTTCAGCAGCACGGGAAATCCCCCCTGCTTTTGTTTTGATTTGAACAAAAACTCCTGGAGTCCAGAAAGAACTGTTAGTTCTTAGTGACGTCTTATGTCCAACCTTACGCCAAACCCGGCACCTTTCAGGTATAAATATACTAACAGTTGCCTTAAGCAAACACACGGTGGTTTGAAGCAGAGCGGCCATCTACTTGCCCGAGAGCCCAGCTGATGCGAGACCCCACGGAAGCCGCCCCTCCCGTTTGACGCACTGAGAGAGACGCTGTCTTTTTCTCCAGCCGAGAAAATCCAGCTCCGGTGTTTCCAGCCTACTCTTGTGGGTGGCTGGGATATTGAGTCATGAGGAAAGAGATACCAGACCTCCCACATTCTATTACCAAGGTACGGAGCTGACTAAACCCTTAAGAGAATTCTTGATGCTGATTCTTGGCAAAACAATCTTAACCAACTTAACTTAAACTGCTACTTACTCATCCCTTCCCAAGTATTAGGCTTAGGTCAGGTACACCGGGGTAGGCTTAGTTAGAAGCACCAGTTGAGTACGTTAGTCAATGTATTTATGTATGTATATATTTTATCCATTTTAAAGTATCATATGGCTAAGAAACCATATCAATGCTTTTACAGTATTATTTCATAATACTACTTTTACTGTACGCACTTTACTTTATGATAAGTATTGCAATTGTGGCAATTCACTTCTCTTGCATGAGAAAGAAGACAGCTCAATAAATAACACCTTTTTATTGAAAACGCCCGTCTCTCTATTTCTCTGCACTCTGGTGAAACTAAGTATGCACGGTTGACTGAGTGAAATAGCTGCCTATTGTTTTCACACGACTCTAGAGATACACTCTTATTCTGAGGGAGCAAAGTTGTCATGTTTATGCGGTTGTCAGAAACTGAATCCCTTCTTGTCTGAATCAGGGAAGTTCACCCCTCCCTATTCATTTAAGAAAGTTTCTAGTGACCTCTGAGCTAGCTGGCGCAAACCTAAATTAAGTTTAACATAGTCAGTAGAGACCTAGATGACCTCAGTCCTACATCTACACTGCTGTTTATGTTATTCCAATGCGCAGAGCCTATTGGGAAAATAGGAACTACACTACAGGGTCAGCTGTTGCCCAGTGTATATGAATTAGCTTCTTCTAAGCTATCACCTAAGGTTTTACTGTTCATTTGGGTGAGAATGATCTAGTACAGCTGTCGTGTCTGGGTCTTCTGTTGGATGTTAAAGCTGACTTGGCAAAAATTGTGACATCCTGGCCTTGTACAAAAATCATATTTACTGCCCGTGTTCCAAGGCCGGGTTGAGAGGTTCAGATAAGTTTTCTGCCATCGACAGCGCCAGGTGCAAGTTCAATAGAGAGTTTCATCAGTTCTGCATCATTAACGATATGAGCTGGCTATCGCATGATGACATTGGTAAAGATGATTTTCAATTTTTCAGACCAGATGGGGTTCATTTGTCTTTCATTGCAAATGAGCTATACATTGTGAATATTAAGGACAAATTATCTTACATTTTGGGCCTGCATCCATGGGGTTAAAGGATTGCATAACCAGCTTTCCTTTCTGGGGGATTTGGTTTGAGCTTTCTGGTATTTGTTGAGAAGTTTTTTCTCATTAAAATTTGGTTTCCTTCACAAGCTGAGTTACGGATTTTATTTAAGCTTGCTCTATTGCATAGCATTTTATATTCCATTTTTAAAGCATAGAATTGGGGGGGGGGGACAGGAAAAAGGCCTTTACAGGGTTTATTCGTAGTAGCAGATTTGGAAGGGATTCAGGCAGGCAGGAAGGGATGAGGTAGGCAGAATAGCTTAGGACAGAGGAATGAGACAGGAGGAAGGAAGGGGGACAAACTAAGGGGGTGGGGCCGAGGTTCAAGGTGGGTAAAAATTTGTGATCAATATGGGGGAAAAATTCATGGGGGATCAACATGGGGGAAATTTCATGGGGGACCGATCGGGGGGAAAATTCATGGGGGATCGATGTGGGGAAAATTCATGGGGGATCGCTATGGGGCAAATTCATTTGGGATATTTCATGGGGGATTAAGGAGGGGTGGCAGGGTGTGGTCACATGCAAGTTCATTGATGACATTATGGTATTGAGTTTGTAGTTGCTGAAATAAAAGCGACCTTTTAACCCCCATTGGTCTGTGTTGTGATTCATTGCCCGATGGTGGGCTTGGGGGTGACATTTAAAGAATGTCCACCCCCGGGCGTATTCGTGCATTAGTATTGCCCAGACTGAGCGCATGCAGGCGAGGCGCCTGCTTTAGAACGTGGTGGTTTCAAATGCTGTGTTCTAATTAGTGCCAGTTGGGGGTCCTGAGGCGAGGTAGGGGGCAGCGCTCTCATTTTGGTGCCCCACCCACCCTCCCTTTAGTTAATTTTTAAAGTTGCACTTTTTTCCTTTTTTGGGTTGGGTTACAGGGTTGGCAATTTATTTTTCCTTTTTTTCCTAGCGGCAAATTGGGACGGGATTCAGGCAGGCAGGAAGGGTTGGGGCAGTCAAAATAGCTTAGGACAGAGAGGAACACAGAGGACAGAGCAATGAGGCATGAGGTAGGAAGGGGGACAAACTAAGGGGTTGGGGTCGAGGTTCAAGGTGGGGGGAAATTGGGTATCAATATGGGGGAAAAATTAATGGGGGATCAACATGGGGGAAATTTCATGGGGGACCGATATGGGGGAAAATTAATGGGGTATTGATATGGGGGAAAATAATTGGGGTATTGATATGAGGATATTTCATGGGGGATCAAGGAGGGGTGGCAGGGGTGGGGTTACATGCAAGTTCATTGATGACATTATGGTATTGAGTTTGTTGTTGCTGAAATAATAGCAACCTTTTAACCCCCATCGGTCTGTGTTGTGATTCATTGCCCGAATGCATTAAGCATCAGTGTCACACAAATAAACCGACTTACCTCAGGCACAGATTCACTTCATGGTAAAGCAGTAGGGAGTGCACGCTGCGATGTCGCCTTCATGGTTCAGGTGCCCAGGAGTCAGAAGGTGGTCAACGGGAGGGGAGCGAGGAATTTACAACTTGAACGGCAAGAAGAGATGGAGTGGCTAAAGGCAACACGACATGGACACTGAGTGAGTGCAAAGTGGAACGTGGTAAATGAAAAGCCAGACACGGGGCAGGCTTGGAGCTAGGAGCAGGGAAACATGGACAATAGGAGAGGAGCAGGGAATTTACAACTTGAACAGCATGAGGAGAATATGTAGAGGCTAAAGGCAACATGACACAGGCATCGGGTGAATAAAAAGTGACGTGGGCGGGATTGGAGCTAGGAGCAGGGAAACATGGGCAATGGTAGTGGAGCTGGGTCGATTGGCTAGTTAAAGTCATGCTTCGCAAAGACTGAATCTGCTTGTAAGCATGGTCAGTTTTGAGTACGGGGGGGGTTCAGGTTACTCTGAGTACTTCCAGGTTGAGAGCATGTCAAGGATTTACAACTCGAACAGCACGAGGAGGAGAGGGAGGGGCTAAAGGCAATACGACACGGACACTGAGTGAGTGCAAAGTGGGATGTGTTGAATGAAAAGTGGGATGCGTGGCAAGCTTGGAGCTATGATTAGGGAACATGAGCAGGAAATTAACATAAGAAGCTGAGGCAAAAGTAGTGTGCAACGGTAATATATATTGCCCATTGTGAACTAATGCATGTAACAGGGGCAGTCTCAAAGGTTTGACCTAATGAGCAAAAGGAGGGACAAATGTAAGCCATTCACCTATAAAAAGAAAGGATTTTTCAAAAGCACATGAAGGAACCAATCAAAAGTGAAGGGCATGCTGAATACCCATACAGAAGATACAAAATGTCTCGAGAGACAGCACATGCGTTGCTTAGTCGAGACTTGAAAAAGTGATGGATGAATGCTTGAGTTAATTCCAGCCATTGGTGATCGCTCATGCTGCATTGCAATCCACTGTTTTTCCGGATCATGAGTTGCACCTTGTTTAGACAATCATCAAAGTATATGGCAAATCCCTCCAACACACTAAAACAACTGATAACCATTTCATCTATATTCCTTTAGCAACAGTACCCTAAGCTCCATTCTACCAGTAAATAGAATGTATTTGTTTTTTTTTATAACTGGTCAAATATGTTACCTATGTCCTGAACAAGGGTGCTGTTAATTAATATAAATTTGATATGGGGCTAGGCCTAGTAAGGCGACAGGGTACCTGTAACACATCAACAAAATTGACCCTTTTCTGGTAAAAAGTTTAGAAAGAGACCTTGGGAACAAGAACACATGGATTAGTTGTGGCTTTTGTTAAATTATACACAGTTATGATATATTTATAAAACACAAGGCATGATATGCTGTATTTCATACTATAGAAATGTGATTGCCATTCTCTTATTAGCTTGTAGTTACAAAATAACAAAGTACTACTCACAGTAGAAATGAGTTCAAGGAAGAGAAGTTCAAACTCTTTCACCATGGCAAGTTATGTAATGTGCAAGAGCATACTTGTGAAATGTAATTGTTTGTACATTTGTAACATGGATTACTCTGAGTTCAAGTTTTAATGGGGGATTGTTTAAGGACCCAGATGGGAAAATACATTGAGAGGATGTACATGGTGGGGCCACTGGGGATGCAGGATACCATTTAGGAGCACTGTGATCAGAGCATCTCTCAGAAACAGGCACAGGTGAATGATGGCCAATTTAATTTTAGGTGTGCTTATTTTTCGGTCCAAGTGTTTCCTTAGAGTTGTTGATGGTATCCTTCTGAGTATATCAGTTGATGCATTGCATTTCAAGCTGTGGGGACAACTTTTGTGGGTCTTCATCACAATGAAGGTCCAAGATGTTGGGGTGGGATAAAAACAGTCAATGAAAAATTGTTGACTAAAAAGGATGGACGTATCTGTAGAGCTATGTGCTGAACTAGGGATCTTACACACAAAGAAAGCCCTCATTTGGATGTGAAGCTGTGGTAAATAGTAGAAAAAAATGTTGTAAGTGGTGGCAGTCAGTAGTGAAAAAAAAATGGGCTGTGTTGCTGGCTTATATTCTTACTTGAAGGTGGATTAGCTGTCTAAAGAGATGAAAGACCAACAAACACTACAAGTATGGATGTTGGAAAGAGCTGCAGTTGACAGTGTCAGCAAAGTGTTTGACTTGCCTTGTTAATTGCTGAGAGTACTGTCTGTGGGTGGCGTCTGTGTCGATGGGCTAGTTAAATCCATGCTTCAAAAAGAGTGGATCAGCTTGTATTCATGGGCAGTCACCAAGGACCCTCTCACCGCCAAATCCCACCTCCACCAGGGAATGAAAACCTTCGCCGACTCGATGAAGGAAAGCCGACTTAAGCTGAATTCAGACAAGACGGAGACCCTCATCCTCGGGCCCAACCCCTCAGCATGGGACGACTCCTGGTGGCCAGCATAACTGGGGACCCCCCCCCCCCCCGGCCCCTACCGACCATGCAAGCAACCTGGGAGTCATCCTCGACTCGAAACTCACCATGACCAAATAAGTCAACGCAGTCTCCTCCACATGCTTCAACACCCTCTGCATGCTCCGCAAGATCTACAGATAACGAGGAAAACAGTCACCCAGGCCCTAGTTAGTAGCAGACTCGACTACGGAACCACCCTCTACGCCGGAGCCTCATCCAAGCTCATCAACAGACTACAAAGAATCCAGAACGCCTCTGCACCCCTGATCCTCGACGTCTCGCCCTGCAACCACATCACCCCCCCACCTGAGGAACCTACACGGGTTCCCCGTCGACAGAAGGATCTCCTTCAAACTCCTGATCCACGCACACAAGGCACTCCACAAAACTGGCCCAGCCTTCCTCAACAGCTGGCTCTCCTTCTACCACGCCCCGACAGCGGTCCCGCGCATCCGTAGAACCACCTCCGGAGGCAGATCCTTCTCCCACCGTGCCGCCAAGACATGGAACACCCTCCCCCTCTACCTACGACAAACCGAAGACCTACTGACCTTCAGGAGACAACTCAAGAACTGGCTTTTCGACTAGTAGCAGCATCCCCCCCCCCCCCCCCAGTGCCTTGAAACCCTTGCGGTAAGTAGTGCGCTTTACAAATTAACTGATTGATTGATTGGGTTCAGGGTTTTTTGGGTTGCTCTGATTACTTTCAGGTAGAGAGACTGTCAGGATTTAAAAGGTGTTGACAGCGGCATGTGCCAGACATGATTTGGCTTGGGCATTTAGAGATTAGTATGTGACATCTTTACTGCTGTTCAGGAGCAGGGAAGTTGCAGTCCTTTGCAGAGATGAGAAGACTATGTGCTTCTGCTTCTGTCTGGAAAGGAAGACCTTTAGTACTTTATTTAACAAGCAAAACAAGTTCTGTTGTATGAATTTTATTAGTTGTAATGTTGTTCATTTACTCATCTTTTGTGTTGATAGTTGGATGAAAAATAATAATGTAGGTAATATCAGGGCCAGAAGTCCTCAATAGAGATAATAGGGGTCATTGTTTTTGTTCAGAATACCTATGATGTTTAATTCTGAACACTAAGCACAGTTGTGCCATTGATATCTCATTAGTGCTGTAAGGAGGCAAGATTGTTCATGGACTCATCTATTTTGCTGGTTCCGTTGAATACAAATGGGTACTTTGTGTTTACATTGGTGGGTTCAAAATGATGAACTGGGTGCCATGTGGACTCTACGTCCTCAGTAGAAGTTGTTGAGTTCATTGGTTTCGTGCAGTCCATTGAATTTAATTTTGAAAGTCATAATCACAAAGGCTTTTGTTCTCAGGGACATACTTTTATTCCCTCCTCCCCCTGATTTAAAAAAAAAGACTATATAATGTCTTGTTCTGAATTGTAGAAGTTGACGAAGTGCTCTACCAGTGGTACAGTTGGGGTTTGCATTTTAGATGGTTCTTGTTTTAATATTTTGGTCTGTCTTTATGATGTAAACAATGTTACATGGGGACATTACTGCTTACATACTGTGCTAGGAATTGGAATTAGTACCTTCTCAGTTCCTCCTAATAATCTCATTGTAGGTAAATTTGCTTCCTTCTTCGGTTTGGCCTCAGACATTGCAGGACTCAAATTTGTGCTGTCTTGTGAAGGGAGGTTTAATAGACTTTAGTAGTTTCTTATCCGTGACAACCTTTGCTTAAACTAGATGGTTTTTTTCCTGTCCTGTTCTTTTAGGAAGGTGAAGACTGTTTTTGATAGTTGTAGTTCCATGGTATCTTAGATGTGGCAATTTTGGGAAATGTTTTTTTTTTTAAACATGGATATGGGTTGGCTGAAAGTCATGACACAGAGAAGTTGTTTTAGAGTTTGATACTTTTTAGGTCTCGCCTGCATGAATGCGTTGCTCTCGCCATGCGAGGGCTTCTTGGAATCAATACGGATTCCAAAGATTTCAGAGGCGGACTTGAAGCCCCGCCCATCTTTTCCATTCGCCGACGTCATCCTCGATGCTGAATGCTGGCTCACAATTGAAAAGGAGGCTTCTTAGTCCCCCCTTGTTACCTCCATGTCCACTTTTGCCTCTGCCTACCAGGATAGGATCGCTCACTTGGGGCATTGCACACTCTCCATCATTAGCTGCTATGCACTATATTTTTACCACAACGCTGTTTAAAGTGCGCCTTGGTGTGCTCCTGTTGCCACTTCCCTCTAGCCAACCTCGTTATTCAGTGCGCTTTTAGTTTGACAATGGCGGCTGGTGCCGCACACAGCACTCGCTAGACGCTGCCCCCGCTCCTTGCTGTTCATGTCGGCTGGCATCCAAGAAGTAGTCACATCGCTGCAGTTCATTTCGGCTCGAAATAGAATCAAATTGTTCAGGTGAGCCGTGACCTTCCTGCCCACGCCCGGGTGTATTTCCAAATTGCACCCCTCCTCAAAGGGATTGCCCGCTGCTCATCGAAGACGATGTTGCCTTCCGATACACGTAGCGCTAATGCCTCTCTGGGAGTTTTTGTTACATGCTTGTGCTCGGGGATGGTGTTTTCCATTTGCATGTGCACACTATATATTGTACGTCCGATTCAGGCATTCGGCGGCATCCGCTGGGATCCATTTGAGGGGGGAGGGGTGAAAAACATTGTTCCAACCAGTCACAAATAAGGTTGCCCTCCCCGGACAAATTTGGTGCTGTTTACGTGCTTATTAATATTGGTGCACATAACATTCAGCAATTCTCTATAGTGCCAGGAGGCATTAAGGCCACCAGTTGCCACTTTTCCACTGTTTCTGTTTACACTAACACTACCGATAATGCACGTCGTTTTCCCCGCGGTGTGGACCACTGTATGTGTTGTGTTCACAGAAGGAATTTCATGCTGATTTTATTTTTAAGAGACCTCTGCAAAAAAGTTGTGTGTTTTTACTGTGGTGATGGGGCCCTAGGCCCACATGGTGTAGTAAAGAACTGACGCAGACACCAGTTAGCTAGTACAACTATGGCCACGAGCACGTGCGCTCGGCCCCTTTTATTGGCAGCGTCACCTGACCCAGTGACGTCTGTGGTGGGTGGGTGATCAGTGTAATACAGGGCTGCAACAACTAGACTGTGTCTTTGCAGGACACTACATCCCTCCCAAAGTTCAGGGAAAAGAAAACAAAATGTCCAACCTGCAAGAAAATAGAATAATACCAAATTACAGCCCTAACAGGTTTTCTTCAGACGATCGGCTGGGAGAACGTTGAAAACAGTTCCTGGATTACAAAGTCAGTCAGATGAGCTCCACCTCAGCGGTGTACTTCAGATCATCCTTGTCTTGCTGCGCTTATGTATATTGTTCAACACTTGGGGTACCTGGAGCAGAATGATATTGACCCTTGAGGGGTCTCGCAGGTGTTCCTAGTCCAGTGGATGACAACGCTTGTTGGTTGATGGAGATGACTGCGGCACGAGAGGTCTTTCTTTGGATTTGCTGATCTTGATGCTTTCACACCTCCTGCCGGCCAAGTAACTTCCGACTTGCCTGTCTAGCCGGACAGCTCTCTCACTGGAGCCTTGAAGATTGGCCTCTCCTGCTTGGACTCTTCTCTCACTAGAGACGCTGGGAGGACCCTCTTGCCGGACACAATGGGACCCGGTGGACCGTGCGGGGCTTCGCATGAGCCACGCAAAGGCGTCGCTGAGGAACTGCCAACGGACTCACCGCCAAGTCTTTCATGATGTCCTCGGGGGTGTTGATGTCATACGCCAGGATGTTCTTGCCGTTAGGACATGGGTTCAGTGTCTTCACCAGACCGTTTCTCGGTGCCAGGTGTTCACCTGGGGCCTTCGTGCTTCCTGTTGCCTGCCGTGGAGCTGCCGCTGCTGCACCTCTCCCATCCGGATTCCTCTCTCACAGGACATGCGGCCGAAGCCCTTGTCCCCTGGACTGCCACTAGATTGCGTGGGCTGTGCGGGTCGCTGCGGAACTTCGGACATGGCCACAGTCGAGTCTTGTGTAGTCCACAAGGGTGGATTGTCTAGTGCTCGGGTATGCTCTGCTTCGGCAAGCTTCAGGTTCACGGGGCACCCATGCGGTTCTTCGGTGGTTGGTCTCCTCAGGTGCGAGTTGTCGGGATTACTGGGATCCACACGGATGTTGCGATGTTCCTTGGACAGCACCGATGTTCCTGTGTGCTGACTGTTGCAATGCTCCTTGGACAGCACCAATGTTCCTGTGTGCTGACTGTTGTTCTCTCTCTTCTTCTGTGGAGTGATGTTGTGTTACTCCATTCTTCCTCTTCGTTCTCTTCCTCGACGCGGTCAAGTCTTCTTTCTTACTTGCTCGTGCTAACCAGGCTTTTCCATGTAGCGGGCCCTCTACATGTCGTCCCCTTGGTCTTGTCCATGTGGTAGGACACTGTCTTCCCCTTACTTGTTGACTAGACCTGTCGTCGTATCTTCCTGGTACTTGATCACTTTTGTTGTCTCCATTCAGGATACCCTTCTTTGGTCAATTCCATCATGACCCTCCTCTCTCGTCGGGTTCCTTTGTCTCTACTGTTCCTTCCTTTTCTTTCTGGCGTCGCGCCCTTCCTTTCCATGTTCCTTCTTGCGACCTGGTCTGGTCCTCTTGCTGTCGTTGGCCTTCCCGACCAGTCTTCCCCAAGCGGCGTGCACTCCACCTGTTTCATTCTGGTCTGGGCATAGCTCTCCGGCATGGTGTTCTTCTCTTCTCTGACTGGACCGTTTGTCGCGATCTTCTCTGTTGTTGCTTTTCTCTCCTTGGCGACCAGACTGGGTGGTCGACTTCCATCTTGGGCATGAGTTGTCATGCTGTGCTATTTGCTTGGTGGTCGCTGTTCACCGTCACAGTGATTTGGCGGTGGCGCGCTTTGTCTGCGCGGAGGAGGGTTGCGTCACCGCTCCTGGTGCATCTCTGGTGCATGCCGCCATGCGTGCTGACGATGGCGTTCTGGTTGCTGCGAGATGTCGCTGTCTTTCTTGGGGACCTTTGTGCGCTGTCCCGTGGCGTTGGCGTGTCGCTGTGCAGCGTCACTCTGGCGCTCCTGATTCCTGGCGCTTCTGGCACGTTCTGGCGCAATGCTGCGCGGTCCTGTCGTGCGGGTGTGGAGTTCTTGCACTCCTGTCGCGTTCTTGCGCTTTGTGGTACGGTTCCTGCGTTGCTGGCGCGTTCCTGCGCTGTCTCCTGATGTATTCCTAGCGCTTCTGGTGCTTCCCGGCGCTGTCTTTCTGGGGGACCTTTGTGCGCTGTCCCGTGGCGTTGGCGTGTCGCCATGTGGCGCATTTCTGCGCACTTACTGTTCAGGGTTCTTGGACGCCTGTTGCGAGTCGTTGGGTACTTGCTGCTTTGGCTGTCGTCAGGCACTTGCTGCTTTGGCTGTCGTCAGGTACTTGCTGCTTTGGACCGTTTGCGGGAGTAGTTGATGCTGCGGTGAACACCTGTGGCCACAAAGCGTCGCTGCTCTCTCCGTCGTCTGATCTCGGCAGTCGTTTCCCTGGACGTTCTTCCAGTGCTTGGATGCTTAGTGAGGCGTTCGTGCCTCTTCCCATGTCGCGCTGGACGTGGCAGCCGCCGACTCCTTGCTGGTGTGTGTGGGTGTCACCTGCGCTGTTGCGCACTTACTTGCTGCTTGTAAGTAGATTCTCCCTGGGGGCGCTATTCAGTCTGTTGCCCCTTGCTGCTGTTGACCCATCGTGGGTTTGTGCAATGCTTGTTTTATTTCTCCTAGTGGCAGGTGCGCTTTTCCTTTTGGCCACTGGGTGGCAATAATGCTGGATCCCTCCTTAGCCTGCCTTGCTCACTGCTTTCCTCCCAGGCTGTGCACTCTCTTGTCTCTGCTACTCCCGGGGTTTACTGTGGGCTGGAGCTGCTGCTGACTGCAGGGATCAAGGCACCACCTCTCCTCACGGTGAGTGCAAATGCACATGTTCTTTGCATGTTTGCGCAGGGAGGGGGGTGGGAAGCGTTCGGTGTCCTGCCGGGTTTACCGGTATCTGCACTTGTCTGTCTCTGTGTGGTGGGGCATACAGGCGCTTCACTCCTCAGCCGGGGAGCCTAGGAGGTGGGTGCACACTTTCTTTTGCCGGTGTCCGCCCTGCTTACTCCTCGCTTCTCCCTCCCTCCCCCTCGCAGCAGGCCAAGTGTTCACGGGCTACGGGGGGAGGGTGTGTGCGGCACTACGCGGGTGGGCTCCGCTTATTCGGGTCACTCTCCCCGGGACAGGGGACGCTTGAGGCAATCCGCGGGTGGGCTCCGCCGGCTCTGCTTATTTGCTCTTCAGCGCTTCTCCACCCTCCCCGCTCGCTGCAGCTTTCAGCAGTCCTCGGGCGGGGGAGGGGGGTGTTGGTGCTTCTCTGGCCTGCAGACGGGCAGGGCCAGGCTGGGGAGCCTCTCGCCCGGCAGGTCGCTGATGGTGTGCGGGCTGGTGATGCTGTTCCCTCGTCGCAAGGGGGGTCAGGAGGTGGTTAGCTACGCCACCCCCTTCCCCTCCAGGCTCTTCAGCGACGCTGGAGTCGGGTGTCACTCTGCTTCATTAGATTGCAGCGGGTAGGCTCCGCGTGCGATTTTATTTTCCCGCCGGCAGCACTTCTCATTCTGCTGGCGCCCCAGTCGACCCTCTCCGCCTCCATTCACACTCGCGGCCGGGCAGGGGACGCCTCGGGCAGGCCGCAGGTGGGCTCCGCTGGTCCTGCTTAATCACCGGGCATTAAGAGTTAGTGTCTATAGCGGGTGGGCTCCGCTTGGGTGCACAGTCTTCTGGGGGTCACTACCCGCTCCCGGGCTCACCTTCGGCCGGCGGGCCTGATGCTCTGTCGCGGTCGTGGCGGGTGGGCTCCGCCCGGCCGGTACAACTCTCCGGTGGGGCTCTCTGCCTCGCGGCCGTCGCAGGTGGGCACTGGGCGGTCCGCTCGGCACCAGTGGGTCACTGTGTTGCGGCCGATGCGGGTAGGCTCCGCACGGCTCTCTCTTCGCCCCAGGCAGGGGCTCAGTCGCGGCCGACGTGGGTGGGCTCCGGTCGGTCCGCTCCACTCTCTCCTCACGCCGGGAGACACACGCTGGGCATGGAGGTGCGGGGTGGACTCCCGGTCACCTCTACTACGTGGATGCCTAGGCCCGGGGCACGGCACATGCCCCTCGGGCCTCTCGGCGGCCGGCGCTGTTTCCCTGGAGGGGTGCCCTGCACATGGGCAGTTTCCTTCTTCTTTACGGGGTTTTGCAGTTGTGGTACGCGTGGCATTGCGTTACTGCCTCGTCGCCAATGTGGTGATGGGGCCCTAGGCCCACATGGTGTAGTAAAGAACTGACGCAGACACCAGTTAGCTAGTACAACTATGGCCACGAGCACGTGCGCTCGGCCCCTTTTATTGGCAGCGTCACCTGACCCAGTGACGTCTGTGGTGGGTGGGTGATCAGTGTAATACAGGGCTGCAACAACTAGACTGTGTCTTTGCAGGACACTACATTTACCACCAGATGGCACTGCTCCACTGTTGGAAGGCACTGCTCCATAATAAATAATTCCCAATTCCTCCAAAGGTTATCCTTTCTATCTTCTTTTTACTATAGTTCTTCGTACTCTTCTACCTATCTCAGTTTGCCTCTCGTTCTTCTCCTCTTCTCACTTTCTGCCTCATTTATTCCATACCTCTTCCCATCGCTTTTGCTCCCTCCTCTCACCCTTTCCTACCACCATCTCTACTTCCTGGTACCAACATCTCCACCGCTCTGCAGGCTTTTTGTCCGTGGCACCCTCCCACCTCCATTGCAAGTGCTATGTCTTATGGCCAGGGACTACCTAAACCCCCCTTCCTTGAACAAACATTATTAACGTGACATGAGAGGGATTTCTTTGGAAAAGGGGGTCGAACAACCCCCGGCCTTATTTATTAAACATAAAATTAAAACAAAATTGAAATCAACAATATTTACATGATTACGCAGAAAACTTTCCATGATATTCATTACAATTGATAAATACAGAATCAGATGGCTAACCTTAACATAAATTCTAGTACAAGGTATTTCCTATCTGAATCTAACATATTAACCATAATCATACAGTAATTACTTTCCTGCGTATCCTATTTGGGCCTACGGCAAGGTCACTAACTGGTGTCTGATCCTTATCAATTAACCACTCTCTTCAGTCGGAGTGCCCCTTGCGCAGAGGGCCCGTTTACCGTGAGGGTACTTCATCCCCCGGTTACCCCCGTACGCTCTGTTAACTCCATTAAAGGCGGCCCTTGCATCTCTGCACCATTTACTGGCGTCATTGTGCACGTGTGGGATGGCCAACCAGCCTAAAGAAAGCGTAACTCCCCCTCCCCTGCATTCATCTAGCCAACAGGCTGCAACTACCCCTGGAGTTCTAGGAGAGACCACTTGTCCCTTCCCTTGGGCGACCCCATTCAAGTATGGCGCCGCCCTCTAAGGACCTTAAAGTTACTGCTCACCAATCATGACCTTACCGCCACAGGCCAGCGTAGTTGACCGACTATCTGCCCCCACCCTACCCTTCCACACTGAAAGATCATGTCCTATCTTTAAAACTCACTAGCCAAGCCATTATATTTTCTAACAGGATGTCATTCCCTACCTTAGTCAGGTGGACCCCGTCTTTTAAGAAACACGGCTCCCCCCTGATACACCCATGTGTGATCGTCTGTAGCTGAGAAGACCTGAACAATTTCTCTATTTTATTGTTGATCCTCCTTACTGAGTGATTCGACGCTTTTACAGAATCCCCCCTCCCCCTCCATTTAAATCTGGGTACCATCTGAGACCATACTATGGTGCAGCCCTGGCATGTCTTAGCTAACCACCCCACTTCTGAGATTATTTCTTCCATCAAGCCTCTTCTACCCAGATTTAGCAGATCGTTCCCACCCAAGTGTAGGATAACTATGTTGGGTGGAGCCCCATGTTTACCCAAAAGATCTGTGACGAAACCCCTGAACTGACTAAGGCAGAGGCCCCTTTTCCATGGAATGATACCCTGAAACTAACCTGCTCAACTCTGTGTCTGTAATTTACTGAAAGAAAAACTGCATTTAAACATCTTACATATGAGTGGCCAATGACCCAAACAACATGTGGTCCTGCTTCCGGTGGATGTGCCCGTCCTTGTATTGTATCTTGCTGCTGGTGCGCCGACGCCAGTTTCCCCCCTGCGTGACAGGTTTGAGAAACTGAAAATAAGCAGAGATGGAACATGCATCAGTACAAGTGAGAAATGCCACCCTCACAGCATGTGTAGCCGCACATAGCGCTTATAACAATTGTAGGACCACCTCCCAATCCTTTTCACACTGCTGCTGTGCAAACCTCTAACTGTTGCTTCTGTGGCAGCCCCTATTCTGAATGAGTGTGTACCAAAGCACCTAGGATCCAAACCTGCCCTGTTTATTGCCATATCCATGACCCTTTTAAACTGGAACCTGGTGAGCGGGGTCCCATCTGCATGCATTAATAGCGCTCCCCCCATTGCACTATTCCTCTGTCTTAGGAATGCTTCTAGCTGAGTCACCGGGCAGCAAGGATTATCATGTGCACGGTGGAGTACTATCCCTTCACCACGGGATTCTTGATCTTTTTTAGATTTTCTAACAGTTATTAGTAAAGTGTTGCCCTGTGCTTTTGCATGTTCAAGCTGCAGCCCTCCTTGTACATCCTGTTTATTCTGCGCCGCCAACTCCCTATCCTAAAGGCTCCATAAAAGGCAAAGGATAAGGCGGCTCTGAATAGCAACGCCTCCCCTGTTGAGCTGCAAATGCCATCAAGAGCTGCTAGTAGAGATGTCAGTATTTCTATCCCAATTGGGCGTCTTGTGTCTGGTGTTGACCCCTAGAGGCGTCTTCACCCCTTCAGTGCCTTTCTAACAATGAAACTATTGGTAGGATCCCTGTTGCCCTTGATTTGTGCGAAGAAAGAGATTGCAGCTACATGTCGTCTGGATGCCGCCGCAGAGCGTTCTTCCTTATTCAAAGTATCTAAATCCCACAGGAATGCCCCTGTCTCATGCCAGCTTTTTACCCAATCCTGTCCCAAAAAAGCTCTGTAAGCCCAAAACGCCCCTTCATAAGCTTTCCTGGACTTAGGAGCTAGGCTAGCTGCCACGAGATTCTGTAGCTGGGGGCACCAATCTGCCAAAGTACTTCCAGGAAGAGTGTTGGTGTTGCCTCTGCAGAGGGTAGGTGTTCCCTGAAAAGCTGCATCTTCAAGCAAGAGAGTGCGTCAGCAGCATTATTTAAGACCCCCGGACATGGTTAGCCTTAAACTGTATGTTCAATTTCATACATAACACCACTATCTCCTTCAACAGGTGGAGGATCGTCTTACACCGTGCAGCCTGTTGGTTGATGCATTCTACCACAGTCATGTTGTCCGACCAAAAAATTACATATTGATTACGCAGATGTTCCAGGCAAACGGTGAGTGCCACCCAGATGGGAAAGAGTTCCAAGAAACCAATGTTGGCTGTCACCCCGTTCTCTACCCACCATGCTGGCCAATGTTATGCCACCCACTCGTTACCGAGTATAGCACCAAAACCCACACTACCTGCAGCGTCCGTCCATAAACCTAACTCCGCAGAAGTAGTGGGAGGACCGGGCCACACTACCCTGTCGTTGAAACCCTCCAGAAATGCCATCCAAATACACATGTCCTGGCGAACCTCAGACAACAGTCTTGTGTGATGGTGTTTTTCTTGGAGACCTGTCATGGCCTTTGCGATGGAGCGGGAGAATGGTCATGCCATAGGTATGACTCTTAGTGCAAAATTCAACGGACCCACTGTCTGTTGTAGCTGATGTAAGGTTACTTTAGCTTTTGCCTGTCTAGGAGCGCCTCGCCCCCCGCTTACTGGCCATAGCACATGCGCATGCGCTCTAGAAATGGAAATAACATGAGCCCCAATTGCAGAATCACTTATTTTTTTTTCAGTTTAATAAAGTTTTATTTTGTTTAAGAAAGAGTACAGCATAATATAACAGTATACAAAAAATCAGAACCAATGTGAAAAGACAAGGAGAAGGAGATGAAGAGAAGAAGAGGTTCAGATAATGTGAGAAAAGGAAGAGAGGGGAAGAAGAAAGTAGGAGGAGAAAAGAAAAGAAAAAGAAAGGGAGAGAGAGAGAGAAAAGAAGGAGAGGTTAGGAAGGGGGGGGATGATAAGAAGTTAGAAAAAGGAAGCCAGGTAAGATCGGATTTGATTTTTAAGTTGACAGAGGAAGAAGAAGCAATTGCAATTCTATGCTCATCACATATGAAATTCCACCATGTATGAACAGACAGTTTAGTATTATCCTTCCAACAGGACAAAATTACTTTAAAAGCAGTTGCAATGAAAAGATCAAATAGTTTAGCATTATATGAATGTAAGTCTAAAATATCAGATTGGGAGCCTAAAAAAACGTGTAGCGATGAGAATGGGACAGAAAAATGAAAAATACGCATGCAAAAATCCCAAACTGAGTTCCAAAAAGCAAGAACAGAGGGGCAATCAAACAGTAGGTGTTTGAGCGTGCCGGGGTGAGAGGAACAGGACCAACAGAGGGGGGGGGGACGAGGGGGAGAATTTTGTTATGCTAACAGGGGTAAAAAGAGCTCTATGGTATATAAAAAAAAGTGACTGAGTAAGTCGAGCTGAAATCGATGTCTTAAACAATTTGCACCATAAGTGATCCCAAGCATCGACAGATAATGAGATAGAAAGATCAGTTTCCCAAGCAGATTCAGTAATAGTTTTAGGTCTAAGCACAAAATTATCTAACAAAAGTTTATAAACTAGAGCAGCTTTGGGGATTTGTTGAGAAAACAAAGGGTATAGAGGAGTGGAAGGAGTAAGGGAAGGAAGGGAATCAAAAGTAGTAAGGGTAGATAAATGAGATAAAATGGCAAAAGGGATAATGTCATATTCTTTGCGAAAATGAACAGGCAGATCAAACATGGTTTGCATTACAGGAAATGAAATAATGGATGAATCAGAAAAAAAATTGGTATACAAATACAATATCCTTTTCTTTCCAATACTTGAAATAAAAAGATTTACCCTTATACTTAAGATATTTGTTGTACCACACACTTGATGAGAGAAAACATTGCAAGGGGGATACATCTTTCGAGAATACAGTGTGCAACAGAGTATGTGAGTATTTCAGTACAGGGTGATTAGTCAGAAATGAACAATTTGACATAAAAAGAGATTGTTGGAAAGTAAAATCTTTTAATAAGGACCGTTCAATATCAATCCATTTAGGCAGAGGGGTATCATTGAATTAAAAGCCAAAGAGAAAGATTGCTTTATTAAAAAGGCAGAGTAGTATGATTTAAAATCAGGAAAGCGAACTCCACCTTCAGATTTAGGGCGTATAAGCTTATGTAAAGCAATACGGGGTCTTTTATTATTCCACAAAAATTTGGAGCAGATGGAGTTCAGCCGGTTAAAATATAAATTAGGGATCTTCATGGGAAGCATGGAAACAGTGTACAAAATATGTGGGGAAATCATCATTTTAGTGGTATCTAATCGACCTCACCAGGAGAGGAAAAGGGGGGACCAGGATTGAAGGAGGGATTGAATTTTGTGAGTAAGAGAGGCAAAGGTCAATTTAAGGGTTTCACGTAACGAGGAGGAAAACCAAATGCCCAAGTATTTGATCTTGGAAGGACACCAGGCAAAATCAGTTGATGCAAACATATATTGGTAACAAGTTGAATTTAAGGGTAAAACCTCCGTTTTGCAGAGATTTAATTTATAACGAGAAACAGAGGAGTATAAGCGGACTTCTTCCAAAAATGGAAGGAGGGAAGAGACAGGATTGGCCATGTAAACCAGGATGTCATCCGCATAGGCCGAAATTTTCGTCTCAATCGACGACAATTGGAACCCATTAATTTGGGGGTTTGAGCGGATTCTAATCAGGAAGAGTTCAAGGCAAAGTATAAATAATAAAGGGGAAAGAGGGCATCCTTGTCTCGTTCCTCTTGATAGGGGGAACATTTTTGAGAATTGATTATTGACAAAAACGCTGGCACGTGGAGCTGAGTACAGGAGTTTAACTAAAGAGATAAAAGAGGGGCCAAAACCAAACCATTGTAATGATTTAAACATAAAATTCCAATTAATGCGATCAAAAGCTTTCTCAGCATCAAAGGAGAGGGCGGCTAGGGGGGTCTTAAAGTGTTTACTGTGTGAAATAACATTGGCAAAAACACGGGCATTGTCAGCAGCAAGTCTACCTTTCACAAAACCGACTTGATCCGTGCTGATTAAAAGAGGGAAAAGACATTCGAGCCGGGCAGCTAGAATTTTGGCAAAGATCTTACAATCGTAATTAATCAGGGAAATGGGGCGAAAGTTTTTACATAGAGAATGGTCTTTGTCAGGCTTGGGGATTATGATTATCAGGGCGTCCAAAAAGGAGCCAGAAGCCTTAGCGTTCGCAATAAAGGAGTTAAAAAGTTGTAAAAGGTGGGGGATAAAAATAGAATGCAAGGCGGAGTAAAATTCAATAGGGAGACCATCTGGGCCAGGAGCTTTCGATTTTTTTAGAGAAGTAATTGCCTTGAGGATTTCCTGAGGTGTAATATCAGTTTCTAATTGGTGGAACTCGGTAGGGAGAGATGGGGGAGGGGGGAGATCTTTGAAAAAACGGGAGAGGTCATCATCATCAGGGTGAGTGTCATCAGTATAGAGGAGTTTATAGTAGTTATGAAAGACTTCTGCAATATCCTCGTCTGAAGTAACTAGTGTGTTGGATGCGTCATTGAGAATGGGTCCAATTGATTTTCGTTCAGACTTAATTTTGAGGTAATTTGCCAACATTTTGCCAGCTTTATTCTGACCCCCGTGAAATTTAGATTTAATCTTCAAAAGGGTGTTACAGGCTTCAACTGTGGCAATTTGATTGAGGTCAGATTTGGCTTTGATAAGTTGGAGGAGAGCGTCGGGATTTTTGGAAGAAAAGTAAGAGTGTTCCAGTGTCTTGATATTGGTGAGTTGGGCATTATATTTAGAGCAATTGAGTTTCTTCTTTTTAGATACATAGGAAATTGCGAAGCCGCGTAGGGCAGCTTTAAAGGCATCCCAATTGTTCGAAATCGATGTGTCATGAGGTAAGTTGAGGGAAAAGTATTCAGAGATAAAATCCTTGACTTCAGACATTAAAACAGAATCTGAGAGGAGGAAAGTGTTAAATTTCCATCGGCTAAAAGATGAGGAGGTTTGGGTAAGGTCAAAAGTGGCATAAACAGGGGCATGGTCCGAAAGAAAAATAGAACCAATTTCGGACTTCTGAATCGCAGGGAGAAGGGACTTGCTGACTAGAATATAGTCGATTCTGGACCGGGTGTGGTGAACATTCGAGTAGAAGGTATTTTCCAGCGAGTCCGGATTGCATGTTTTCCAAACATCGAAAAGGTGACGTGAGGCAATGGCTGACTGAAAGGATTTGTGCGTCTTATCAGGCTGGAATTTGCAGGAAGATAACCTGTCTGAAAAGGGATCTAACCATTGGTTAAGGTCACCAGCTATGACAATGTTAGGGCAGTCAATGGAGGAGATGAGGATTTTGATGTCAGACCAAAATTTGGGGTCAGGGCGGACAGGACCATAAATATTCAGGAGTACCATAGTTTTGTTTTGTATGATAACCTTAGACATAACCCAGCGACCCACATCATCAGCTTGAGAAGAGAGAATTTGAACATTCAAACCTTTACGAAACAATATAGCAACACCACCTTTTTTATCAACAGCAGGAGAAAATACAACTTGACCCACCCAGGCCCTCTTAAGTTTCAACGATTCAACATCTGTACAATGAGTCTCTTGAAGAAAAACAATCTGAGAATTCAACTTGGATAAATGGGACAGTACCTTTTGACGTTTAACAGGGTTGCTGAGACCACGAACATTCCAAGTTACAAAATTACACATGACGGAAGGCAGGAGAAGGGGGTAATATCTGGGTCCAATACACTGCAGGGAAACAACTACGAGGAAAAACAATGAACACAAATACATTACAAATGAGAATCGAGTACAAAATACAAATAAAGGCAAGGAAAATCAGGTAAACAGAGAGAAACAGTGAACGGGTGAACATACCGAGCATAAAGAGAAGAAAAGGGGAGCAAGGAAAAATACGATGAGCAACAATAAGCAAGGATGAGGGGTAAACAAGAAAGAGAAGGAAAAACAGAGGAATAGGGGGAGAACACGCATGGCCTGTGAAATGAAAGACAAGAGAAGAAAGATAGAGAAGAAGAGAAGAAACAAACAGATCAGGGCAAAGAAGCCAGATCTGAGAGAAAAGAGAGTACCAAGACATTAGGAGCATGGAGACGTCGGCAAAGGCGCCAATCCCACAGAGCGAGGGAAGCGTGTGAAAAGTAGAAATAGGAGATAAAAATAAAAGAAAAGTCGTAGGAAAGAATTACATAGGAGAGACCAGGACAAGGCCACAACAGTCGTCAAGACATAAGTTAAGTAAATGCAGGGAATAAAGAAAAATCATTTTCAGTCATTAGTGTCCATAGTGGAAGCAGAGACACTTTGGAGATACGCTCAAAGCTTCAGAGGATCATCAAATGTACGGGAACGACAGTTGTGAGTTATTTTGCAGAGACATGGATGCAGAATTCCATATTGAGTGTTCAAGTCCCTCATATGAGGGCGAAGATTCAGGAACTCCTTGCGACGTGCATTCGTAGCGTTTGATAAGTCTTGGGCAATATAGATGGTATGGCCCGACCAAATGAGGCGACGTTTTAGTCTTTCAGCTTTAAGAACAGTCATCAATTCAGTGAACTCAAGAAATAGCAGGATAATGCCCCTAGGTTTGGTCGGGTTGGATGTGAGACGACCCAGACGGTGAGCACGCTGGATGTTTAGAGGATTAGATTCTGGTTGGAGTTCCAAAAGATCATAAAGGAATTTGCGGATGAAGGACACCATGTCAGCCCCCTCAAGGGACTCCGGAATGCCATAAATACGTAGGTTATTCCTCCTGTTACGATTTTCAAGGTCCTCTGTGTGTAGTTTCAACTGCTGAATTTCCTTTTCGAGAATGGGAATTTTAGTAGACACATCCTGGATGTCACTGATGCGTTGCTCTAGGTCCAAAACCTTGCCCTCCATGACAACCCATCTATCTTCTATCTGTTTGAGCTTCTCGTTGGTTGCAGACATAAATGGTTGTAAACCACGAACCTCTTCTAAGATGGAATCCAACACAGGGTTCGAGGAGGAACGAATTGGAGACGGAGGGTCATTCTTGGGGCGTTTCGTTTTGGTACCAGTGACGGAGGATTTCGTGTGGCCCACGTCCAGAGACATTGTGCCAACAGAGGGGCCCACTAGGAGGGACGCAGGGATGGAAGCCACACCACAAGAACCAAAAGACTGAGACCCTATATGCAGAACTCGGAGAAGCAGTAGAAGGAAGAGGTTACATATGAGGTAAAGAGGAGTAATGGAGAAGCAATACCTCAAGCTCACAGGGCAGGCGTCGAAATTGAGTGGAAATCAGTACAATACGCAGGCAAAGAACCATCCAGTAATAGGGCAGTAGAGAAACAGCAAAGCGTCCATAATATATGAGACCCAGGGTGTCAATTGATAATCCACAGAGGGTTGTAGGCAGGTGGGAGAAAGATGTTGAGCATTGCGCAGGAAGAGCCCCACAAAATGGCCGCCGTTATAAAGTAATGACGCAGTCACAAGCACGGAAGGGATTTGTGGCGCAAAAAGTCATGAAGGTAGAGCAGAGTAATATGCTGTGTTTACCCTACAACATACCTTGTAAATATGAGCCCATACGGTGAAGCAGGAGGAGTACTGGTTGCTGAGGAGGCAGAGACGTGAGAAAAACGGAACGCGAGCTCGGCGGCACAAAATGGCGGCCGCTCGCGTCCCGTGACTGTTGAGGAAGATAAGTCGGCAAAAATTTACAAAAGCGGCAGTTGAAATAACGGCTGCATCTCGCAACACACAGAGACCATATTCCGCCGTGCGGGGATGCGTGTAGCTGGTCTCCGGAGCCGGGAATAGTAGCAGGAAAACTTCAAAGAGTCCCGCGTCGCCTCGGAGCTCAAGGAGGCGCGCCATCACTCGCCGGCGCGTAAGCCACGCCCCCTTGCAGAATCACTTATAACTGGAAACAATTACACCGCAAACACAATGTTATCTATACCTCAATGTTGTCTCTCACTGAGAGCCTCCCCCCAATATTTGTTCTGGTCTGGACAACCTGTCCAGGTCCTTACCTGCGCACTGTTGGAGGTACACAGACTGGCCGTAAACACCAAGCAACTGGAGCCGCGCCACACCAGCTAACCTGGGTGTTGGGCGAGTAGTCTCAAGCCTGTGCGGCCCACAGAAGCAGTGAAATGCAGGCCTGTCTGTAACCTCTGTGAGCGATGTGCTTGTGCTCCTTGATGCGCCCCAGTGGAGTCTTTGTGAACTTGGGTTCTGTAAATGTGACAAGGATAATGTTATACCACTGTGAAGCAAAGCAAAATACTGTACGTACACACTACCCTATCAACAAAACTTGACCCTTGTCCAGCTGTGCCACTGTCCGCCGCTATGCCAACGGCCCTGATGTGCCCTTCAAACAGTCGATGCAATTGTCCTCCAGCACAATATGTAGTTCTGGCAAAATTTAAGATATGCGCACTGGCGCCACCGCAATTGCTGCCCTCCACAAAGGAGAAGAAATGCTTACTCTTGCCTGGGCCGCAAAATCACAGGAAAAATAGGCCAGCGTGCTTGTACCACCACAATTCCTGTCTTCACATAAGGGGAATATTGTACGCTCTGACTGGGGGACAATGCTGTTATCCTTGAGCAAACCACTATCTTAAAAGGAACTTATTTAAAAAACAGCGTATACTGTATCCCTTTGGCGGCCAATTCAAATAACTGCCCCGTTTATGGTTCTGTAATGTAGCAAAACAAGCCCCGAGTACTGCGCTGTCTGCTTATTAAATCGGCCCTCGTACAAGAAAACTCCTGCTGGCCCCCAGAGCGGGATCTGAAACCTTGCCTTGCACAATGAAGAGGCCGATTAGAATACTGCAGCAGACACACAGTTTCGTGGCACTCAAACACTATGGAGAGCGGGACCCAGCTCCATAGCAACGTAGCACAATGCGGGCCTGCCCACCCCCGAGTACCTCAGAGAAACGCCGTGTGCGCTTCTTAATACCAAACAACTCCTTGTCTCTGCCGGCCTGACAACGTTCTGATGACGTGTCCCGGTAGCGCTCGGGCTGCTTGACTTCGCCCGTGCTGCAAATCACCACACAGCCTTTCCGCCGCCCGAGTGCCGCCCACGCTGCAAACCTGTAAAAAAGGAGAGAAAAACAACCAGAGGAGGCCCACATGATCTCTCCCGCGCCGCTGTACCGCTTTGGAGTCCTCCGAAGTCCGACACGACTGGAAAAGGAAACAAAAGGAAGAAGAATTACAGCCTTTCTAGAGGCTGGAGGGGCAAGCCGAGGAGAGCGGAGTCAAAGAGCCAGAGTCCCGCGCTCCCCGGCCTTTTAACCCCTCACTAGCCAGGCCAGTTCTAACCGGCCTGGCCTTTGTTCTCTGGTGACCCGGAAGTGATTCTATCACTTCCGGGTCACTGGGAGACCCTGGGTCCAATCAGTAAACAGGGCGCGCCTTTCTCCTAGTGTCCGCCCCTTTCCTCTTTTCAGGATGCTGTGTCCATCCCTACTCCTCCCGCTCTCCTCCCTCCCCTCCCCTCACCTATTCTTACATCCCCTCTCCCCTTGTTTTAACCCCTCACCTTTCACGGTTTATAATTCTCTTTCTCGCCCCCTCATTTTCTTCACTCCTTTTCCTGGCTCTTCTTTTTTTCTTCATCTTTCCCAGCCCTTGCTCCACCTCTTCTCTCGTTTTCTTTCCTCCCTCCAGCTTCCCTCTATACTGTGTCTCTCTTCTTACTCGCTTCCTCGTGTTTTCTACCCTTCTCTTTTCTTGTCTTCCCACACCTCCTTTGCTACCACTCTGCGTCTTAGGAGCTTTCGTGACTTCTCCTTAGTCTACTGGTGGGACAAGCAGTCGCTGGGGTTCCAGCTGTGGGGTTTTCTGTTGAACGTTGGGCTCAGGGTAACGGGGCACGAGAGACATCTCTTTGTGGGGTCTGGTTGGGGAAGATTTTTTAAAGGGGTGAGAGGAGGAGGGGTGATAAACATGCAAATCTGACATCTCGCTGAGCAGAAGAAAAATAAGAGTTTGAAATGAGGACTGACCCCGGGGTAACCTTGTGGATGCTTAGATAAATAAGACAACATATCAGCAGGGGTGGTCAATACCCAATGGGGGGATATCAATTTGAAAAAGATGCAAGGCTGTAGAAGAACAAGGAAACCTGAAGCGGGGTGAGAGATAAGATTAGAACTGGAACCAAAAGGAAAACAAGCATTGAAAATGCAATAGGTCTCGCCTTTAAGTTAAAGCCATTTGCTTTGCTAATGGTATTGTATAGCAAAGCAAATGGCTTTAACCCCTTCCAGGCTCATGACGAGCTGGGCTCGTCATGGTGTAGCCTCCTCGCACGCTGATGACGAGCCCAGCTCGTCATGAATAAGGGGCTTTTAGAAATTTCAGCATAGAAGGAGAATTCAACTAGCGCGGATGTGGTTAACTTAATGGAAGGCAAGACCTATTGCATTTTTAATGCTTGTTTGGTGATGATAGTGTTTTTCTTGCAGTATACCAGGCTCTTTTTTGCTTTTTGCCATAAGGTTCTTTGGGTACTCTCGTATGAGGAGCTTCTTGTTCAAGTTGTATGCTTTTTTATGTTTGCTTCCGGACGGTCGCTCCACCACGCTCCTCCTGTGCTTCCCTGGTATCGTTTTCTGAGCGCTGATCACTAAACTGCCGCTGCCTAATATTCTAGCGCCTCACTTGCATAGCGCTTTTATTAATTACCTGCCTCTCGCAGCGCGACCTCGCTCAGGCTATTGGCTTGACTATTGGCTTGTGTTATCATCAGTAATTGTGTTTATAGTGTTTATTTCACCAGCGCTTGTGCTCGAATTGCGCTTACTGCTAACTCGCTGCATTTTTGTTGTTAGTGATACCCCTGCCTGCCTTCCCTCGGACCCTCCATTTTGTTGTTGTTGTTCTCCCCTGACCCGCCCCTCAGCCACACTACCGCCTCCCTGCTGCCCCTCCCACGCTCCGCCCCCTCCACTGTCCATTAATGTCAGATGGTCCCACGCGCAGCGTCCACGCGCTACGTACACGCCGAAGGTGCGCCAAAGGTAAGCCCGTCTACGCCCATCCGCGCCTGGACCGCGCCCAGCGCCAGACCCCCTGCCCCTCGCGCTACCCAGCCCTCCCGCATTACCTACGATGCCGCCACCCTCCTAGCCCTTAACCCCGGTCGCGCCCCCTACTGCGTCCAAGCCGCTCCTGGACACACCCATGTACCATTCTCCTGCTACTCCTGCAAATTCATCGGCACCGACATCATCCCCGCTACGACCACACCACAGATTCCCGACCCCAACCACCTACAATGCATCCTGCTCAACACCCGATCGGTCCACAGACACGCCATTGACCTCTGGAATCTACTAGACACCATCTCTCCAGACGTCGCCTTCCTAACTCAAACATGGATGAACGCTTCCTCCGCCCCAGACATCGCCATTGCCATCCCTGAAGATTATAAGATCACACGCAAGGACTGCACCGGCCACACAGGAGGAGGAATCGCTATCGTCCATAAAAAATCAATCCGCATCTCAACCAGCTCTGACGCCAACCTCGCCAACTCCGAACACCTTCACTTCCAGATCCACATCGACCCCAAGACCACACTCAGAGGCACCCTCCTCTACAGACCACCAGGACCCCGCGCAACATTCAGTGAAGACATCACGGACTTCATCACTCCACACGCACTCCCCTCCAAAGACTACATCCTTCTGGGAGACCTCAACTTTCACCTTGAAAAGAACAACGACCGCAACACCACCACCCTCTTGGACAACCTCGCCAACCTTGGACTTAAACAACTGGTCACTTCCCCCACCCACATCGCAGGTCACACAATCGACCCCATCTTCACCTCCAGCAACCATATCTCCTTCAGTTCAGCCACACTACGGATCTCCTCTGGACTGACCACAGCTGCGTTCACTTCACCTACAACAAGCCAAAACCCATCAACCACCCCCAACCAACTCTGCAAAGAAACTGGAACAAAATCACCATCGACCAGATCTCCTCATCGCTCCTTCTAAACACCCCAGCCCACTCTTCTAACCCAGACCAAGCCACCGCCAACTTCACCCTATGGTTATCCAACACCGCCGACACCTTAGCACCACTGAAAAAACGTCAAAGCAAACCTGGCAACAAGAAGGCCTCATGGTTCAACGATGATCTTAAGAAGTCCAAGAAACTCTGCCGCTCCCTGGAAAAGGCCTGGAAAAAAGACCCAACCACTAGCACCAAGGACGCCTTCAAAAACGCCGCCCGCACACACCACTAACTAATCCGAAAGGCCAAGAAAACAGCATTCAAGGATCGACTTGACAACAACGCCCACAACAGCAAGGAACTTTTCAACATCGTCAAGGAATTTACCAATCCCTCGGCCAACTCCAACGACATCACCCCCTCTCAAGCCCTCTGCGACTCCCTAGCCTCATTCTTCCACAACAAAATTGCAGACATCCACAACAGCTTCGACAACCAACCCGGAGACCAACCCTCCCAACCATATGCTAAACTTTCGCCCCCCTTGAACACCCTTAACGACTGGAACCCAATCTCCACTGAGGACACCATCCGCCTGATGAACTCCATCCACTCAGGATCCCCCACAGACCCATGTCCTCACCACATCTTCAACAAAGCAGACTCCGTCATAGCACCACACCTCCGAGACGTCATCAACTGCTCCTTCAACTCCGCCACCTTCCCGGAAAGCTGGAAGCACGCTGAACTCACCGCCCTTCTGAAAAAACCCACAGCGGACCCCACCGAACTCAAAAATTACCGCCCCATTTCGCTCCTTCCATTCCCGGCCAAAGCAATCGAGAAAGCTGTCAACAACCAGCTCGCCGCCTTCCTCGAAGCCAACAAATCCCTCGACTCCTCACAATCTGGCTTCCGAGCAAAACACAGCACTGAGACCGCCCTCATCGCAGCAACAGACGACATTCGAACTCTACTGGACAATGGAGACACAGTCGCCCTCATCCTCCTCGACCTCTCTGCAGCCTTCGACACAGTCTGCCACAGCACCCTTTTACAACGCCTCAGAAACATCGGAATCCAAGGAAAAGCACTTGAATGGATCACCTCGTTCCTCACCGGAAGAACTCAGAGAGTCCGCCTTCCACCATTCAAGTCCGAGGCCACTGAAGTCATCTGCGGCGTACCCCAAGGGTCCTCACTCAGTCCCACCCTCTTCAACGTATACATGAGCCCCCTCGCGGCCATCGCCCGCCAACACAACCTCAACATCATCTCTTACGCGGATGACACTCAACTGATCCTTTCTCTCACCAATGACCCCAGCACCGCCAAAACTAACCTACACGAAGGAATGAAAGAAGTTGCCGAATGGATGAAACACAGCCGTCTGAAACTGAACTCAGATAAAACAGAAGTCCTCATCTTAGGTACATCCCCCTCTCCATGGGACGTCTCTTGGTGGCCGGAAGACCTTGGAAAAGCACCCATCCCGACAGACCACGCACGGAACCTAGGCGTTATCCTGGATTCTTCACTCTCAATGACCAGACAAGTCAGCGCTGTATCCTCATCCTGCTTCAACATTCTTCGCATGCTCAAAAAAACATTTAGCTGGATCCCCACCGAAACCAGAAAAACAGTCACCCATGCTCTGGTCACGAGCCGACTGGACTACGGAAACACCCTCTACGCAGGTACTACAGCTAAACTCCAGAAGAAACTCCAACGAATCCAAAACGCATCAGCCAGGATCATATTAGACATCCCACGCAACGAACACATCTCTGGTCACCTGAAAGACCTCCACTGGCTACCCGTCAATAAGAGGATCACTTTCCGACTGCTAACCCACGCACACAAATCACTCTACGACATCGGACCAGAATGCCTCAACTCACACCTGTCCTTCTACACCCCCCCGCCAACTACGTTCTTCCAGCCAAGCCCTCGCCACTGTACCTCGCATCAACAAGACCACCATGGGAGGAAGATCCTTCTCATACCTGGCTGCTAAAACATGGAACTCACTCCCCACTTACCTTCGCCTTACCCAGAACCACCTAGCATTCAGAAAACAACTTAAAACGTGGATATTTGACAAGTAATCCTCCTCCCCTCCCTAAGCGCCTTGAGACCCTCTGGGTATGTAGTGCGCTATATAAATTCTTTGACTTGACTTGACTCTTTTAATAGGGTTTCATCAAATTCTAAGAGATTGATTGAATAGTAAATTTTCTCTTTGTCTTATCGGGTAGTTGCGTCGGAGGTATAGTGCTTTTTTGTTGTGTGTAGGTTTCTTTTTTTTTTTATAAATTAGTTTTTATTAGATTTACATTTAAATACCTATTAATCCGCAGGATTACATTACACGATCAATTCAGTGTGCTCATTTCAAATTTGACATGTGTTTTGTATAAGAGTAGTGCAGGAAGAGGTGTGGCGCCACGGCTAGGGCGATTGACTCTGGAATCTGGGGATCACGGGATGTTCGATCCCTGGCACCGGCGGCAGATTAGCCCAGCACCATGTGACTCTGGGCAATAACTTGCTTAATCTTCCCGACAGTCCCCAGCACCTAGAGACCGCTACGGGTGATTGTGCGCTTTACAAATGTGGACATCATTCCAAGTTCGTATAGAAGAATTATATCCTTAAACTTTAACAAAATAATGAATGTGTGCATGTATTAAATAAAAGGAAACTTTTCCTCATCCTTTCAAGAGTAGAGCATAATTTGAATTGAACTATTGTCTTTTTAATGGATAATAGTTTTTAATGACAATAAACTAAACACCAATTAATGAAGGTAGCTTTTCTGTCTCATACAAATTGCTATACAAGGCCAGCAGACTCCTTCCAAGCACACCCAACATAAAGCCAAAGAGTCAAACACAGTCTTAACTAATAGAGGCAATTTGCAGGCATACTTACTTGTGTGCTATTTCTATAGTGAATCACACAGCCCATTGATCTAGATGAAAGGTATCTTTTCAGGGTCTCAGATTTTTCTGTATTAGTGAGGACATCTGTGCGCCTCTTATATTGGCCTTTTGAGGAGCATGCATTTGTTCATGCCGATAATCCCCCTCGAACCAGATAATCTCAAAACTAAGCTATATCACTCCATAAAATGTCAAGAAGAGTAAGGTTTAGGTCGAATAAGATCGACCAACCCAGTGCTTTGTCAGCACATCAAGGAACCTGTTCCAGTAAGCCTGGACTATGGTGGTGTGGAGAAAGGAGACCTTTCAGGTAAGGCAACGAAGGCATTACAGGGAGGAATGCTGCCCTATCTTATAAAGTTGTGCTTGCATGCACTAAATCGTGGGTAAATGCAGTGAAGAGTAAAATCCTTCATTTGAAAATGAGCAGAGGCATGATTGAAAAAAATACACCCTTCAACCCTGAGATGTCTATGATGTCTCACTCAGCAAATGTTCAAACAGTGGCCACTTAGGCCAGCTGAGTACCAACCTGCTGTGGTACTTCTCTCGCGTCAATCACAATGTCAGGACACTGGTTGGAGAATAAAGATGAGTTTATTGTTGCAACTCCCCAGCACAGCTCACAGATTAGTGACAGCCTCTCAACTGTCCACAGGTTCAACATAATCTTGCCCGATGGCATCATTAAATTCCAAGCCTCATGGTAACATTACATTCCATGTCTCACATTACTGCATAACTTATAGAGGAGTCTCTCTAATTAATTTGCCATCTCATAGAATCATGCACCGTGAGTCTTTCACATTGCTGACCAGTTTGGTGCTTGGGAGTTAAGACTAAATGGGAAGCACCAGGCCATATAAATAGTGCAAAGGTGAGTTATCACCCAGGATCCACCTCTCTATCTGATGGATCCCCGTACAACCCGGATTACAGTCATCAATCACCAGGAGATGAGAAATGTGATAGAAGAAGATTGTAAATGTATATATATAAGGGTTCCCCTGATGATGGGTGAAGTTCCTAAGCCAGGGACTAAAAAACAACTGCACCAAAATTACTTAGGCAACTATGTATATATGCATGTATGTATGTATATATGGGAATATATAGCCATAATAGAGAAGAAAAGATTTATATAGTTCTGTTTGACATAAAATTGTATCGAAATAGGATCAAGAATATTGGAATATTTATCCTGTGGGAATGTATTGTCACTGGATGTATTTTAGAAGAATATGCCTAATTGCAAGATTTAAAATAGTAAACATTTATATATTAAGATTATACCGCAAGTTTGCACATAAGAAGAAATATCCATTTCGAAAAATAGGATGAATGATGATGGATGGATGAATGAATAATAGGGATGTTATGATATATAGTTATGACTAAATTATGTTTGAATTAACTGAACTACAGATCATAACTGAGGTGAATTATATTTTTATGAATTTTCTATTTTTGATACAATACATTTTTAAAATCTAGGGCCAAATGTACAACCGATCTTTGCGGTCGCAAAAGCGTATTCAAAGCTGTTGCAACCAAGAAATTGGTGGTGGTATGTACCAATGCTATTTTGCGAGTCACAGACTCGCAAAATAGCGTTTGCGACTTGTTATTAGAAAGGGGCATGCCATGGTCGTCCTTTCCTAATAGCGAGTCCAAATGGTATGTACAATTGTTTTGTGACTGCATTTGCGGTCGCAAAACACTTGCAGTTTACCACTTACTTCAAGTAGGTGGTAAATCATTTGCAAATGGGAAGGGGTACCCAGGGGGCCCCTTCCCCTTTGTGAATAGGTGCAAAAATATTTTTTAAGAGCAGGGCCCTTAAAAAATTAAACTGAAAAGTTTAATTTTTCTTTTTTAATGCATCCCGTTTTCCTTTAAGGAAAACGGGCAGGCATTTAGAACAAAAACCCTGCTTTATTGAAAAAGCAGTCACAGACATGGTGGTCTGCTGACCGCAGCAGGCCACCATCCCTGTGAGTGATAGCCATTCCCAATGGGGTCACAAATTGCGCTTGCCTCATGAATATTCATGAGGCATGCAATTTGTGACCGTATTGGGAATCGCAAACAGTGTCTGAGACACTGTTGTACATTGCATTTTGCAAGTCGCAAATTAGGAGTCGCAAAATGCAAGCGTCGTACATCTGGCCCCTAATCTTGGTTTCGCTAATCTTTCATTGATGCCCCCGCTATAAAGATAATGCTATAATACATAGTTGCCAAGGTCATTTTAATGCAATTATAGAAGAATATTGTGCCAGGATTCTAAACACTCCTTCCTAAGGGGAGTTATACTGTATAGCCACAGAGACACTTGAGGACCAGTAGGCCAAATCTCCATGCAGTGAAAGGGGCTGACATTGTCTACCTACTTTTCATTGCCAAGTCAGCCATATAAATGACCAGATTAGTGAACCTTATTTCTTCCAGTTTGAGGTTGTGAACTCAGAGCACCTTGTTTGTGGAGCCCTGGAACCAGGAGAGGAGTGATTTGGTCCAATTCACTTGTAGACACGCACCGCTTTAAAATAGTTCTAAAGCTCTATTTCTTGAGGACTGGATGTTCTGGGATCTTAAAGAACTTCGCCCCCTCTGAAAATCCTGTATTTTGTCATCTGAGTTAAACAGTGGAGCAAGCAACTCAATTGCCATGTCAAAGAATAAGGATGAGAGGGGTCAACATTGCCTAGTAACCGACCTAAAGAGGAAACAAAAGGACAGGATACCATTGACGTGCATTTTGCCAGGTCGTCACACACAGAGAAGGCTATCATAAAAAAATAACCTACAGCCAAAATCCATTTTACCATGTGTATACCAATGAGCTAGACCCATTCCACTGAGTCACATGCCTTTTCAAAGTCCATTAATAATAACAACCTGAGGGATACCTTCAGAGATAAGGGAAGTACAATGTGAAGACACTTTATGTTATGTTGAATGAATCAGCTGAGCCCATAGTCACTCAGTTGTGCAGGAATTAGAGACTGAAGGCTAAGTAGCCAATTGGCAAGAACTTCAGGGGATCTTAGGAAGAGTGGTCACATTTAATGCATGTTTCTCTGCCAACTTGGAATTTTGTCATGAGCCAAGGTTGTTTAGGACCCTGTGTGAAAAGGTTTCTATAAGTGTTATTCTTGCAGCCCCTGGTATACACTTGAGGGAAAATGAACAAGAGTGCATGAAAGGAGGTGCTCCATTCATACAGTTCTTTGGATGCGCCTTGTAGAGATAATGTGGGTGAAGGATTGTGATTCTGTACCAGTGCTTTGTAGCTTGTTTTTGTATTTGTAGTTCTAGCTTACCTTTGACCTCCTCCAGAGGTATGTTGGTTGGTGTTGCTAACCTACACAGGAGCAGCCATAGCTAATTTCAAGTGTAGAATAGACATTGTGGTACTAGAACATACTTTGCCTATGCATCCAGGAATACATTTAAACAAACATCACAACTCATAGTCTACTTGTTCCTCCACTTGATTATCCTGGCCTAGGAACACAACTTATGCAAGCTAATACACAAAGCTGAATGGTATTGTAGAAGATTTGTATGCGTTTATGTTTTTGTACATCATTACTAACGTGCAGAAAGCATTTTCACACTCAATTTCATATGTATATACTGATATAGTATGGTTGCTTTGAAACAAATTTCTATGACATGTGAAAATCTGTTTTTCTGATATATATTAACTAGGCATCAGTTTAGACAAAAATGCCATCTTATCCAAGATGGAAGTCATTCCGGTCATTCATGTTTTTTCCCTCCCTGCCAATGTCTCTACTTGTTATTTCTGCAGCACGCAGTCAAGCTGACATGTATTGGTTTAGATCCACTGTTATTGGTATTCTTTTCTTGACTAATTTTCAGCCACAACCTGAAAAGTTTCCAGGGCCTTTCCGTTGGTTGACTGTAGCTTATTCATTTATATGACACGTTATTGTTCATGTATCTAATTTTGTTCTAGCATCTCCGAATAACATTAGCATAAAGGGTGCTGAACGGTTATTCATGTAGTGGGTTATTGCTGAGAAGGTAAGGCAATATGACATTTAATTTTCATGTGCTCCGATTTGCTGCGAAAATGCTACAATTGCTCACAACACAATGAGTCTGCAGATCTTGCAAATTTCATAGGTGAAAATAATGTATAACAGCTTTTGATTTTGAGGGTGTGCCAAAAGACTTTCCTGTTCTACTAGACATGTTGTCTGTTACTCTCCCGATTTTCCTGCCCACTGGGGACTTAAAATAATTTCAGAGTTTTGCATTCTCTATATAATTTTCATTCGAGCCTTCAATGCATTAACTCTGTACTATATCATTTTCAAATTCTGTAATAAAGTCCTCTAACTTTTCCATTTATCTAGACCTCAGTTAACGGATGGGCACATTTAATAAAACAATTATGTTACCGATTTCTGATGCATTGGGAGGTGCCTTTGTGGAAATGTGCCTTTTTTTTAAGGGCACACTGGTGCAGGGTTCACCCTTCTCTGTCCACGGGTCCTTAGACTAACAAAATAGAGATTGACACTGAAGCTGAAATTCAAAATAACAGTTTTTTTTACTCATGAGTGAGCCCACATCCATACAACACCCTCAAGTGTTCCAGGAGGTAGTGGCTTGATTACACAGACCATGGTGCTTATATACAGAGTTTTCTGCACTGGTAAGCATGTAGTTACAAATAGAAGGTACAAGCATAGACAGGAATAGTTACCGCCAAACATGGACGGATAGGAAATCACTTAGTCAGCAAAGTGGGAGGGGGAGCAGGAGTGCTTATGGCAGCACTAAGAGATTGACAGTTGAGTCTGAGACCAGGTGTTCTGGCAGCCACAAACTCTTTAGCATGCATATTGCTTTTAGCTGAGTCAGGAAGTTAACTAAAATAGACAGCACAGGCAGGGAAAAAGACGAGATAGCAGAGGATGGGAGAATTACATAGCTGACAAAATTGATTCCACAAACAAGATGGTTTCAGCCTATGCTAACAGAGATTATCTGCGATTTTCACAGATGGCCCTTTTAGCATATGCTGAAGACACCTTCCTATACTTTTGAGGGAGTACGAAAAACATTGTGCACATCTATCTGCATTAATTCAGTAATTTCTTGGTCCATTGCCAAGCGAGCATTTACATTCTTAGCATGTCTCTTCAAATCTTGAAAATAAATCAGAAACTAACTCATCCATTTTCTGTTTACAGGACGCTAACGTGGTCCAATCTATTTTCTTAGGTGGGTATCAGAGTCTTCAACTTAGTTACAATAGCTTTGGGAGGATCTAATATCACTGGTTTCGTTTTCTAAGCAGGCTTTCAAACCACATCTATTTCCTCTAAATGCACCCAAATATCACCATAAGCTGCAATATTGTCGACCTTCCGAATTGTTCTCCACATATCAGGGGGCAAAATAAGTCCACAAAAACATATCAATATCTGGCAGGGTCATAGTGCAGGATCTAATAGCTCCTTCCACTTCTTCATAAAAAGCAACCAGGTTTTTCCGCGGATCGGGCAAATCAGCTTTAAAAGCCATAACATCTGCTCTACTCCAAAAGGTATAGACCCAATTATAAATAAAATATCCCTTTGCATCATCCAAGGTTTCATCCTCATCTGTTCCCGCTCCCTTTGGGGGAACATACAGAGGTGGTGCTTCATGCATTGGTTTCATAAAGTTTCACTACTACTAGGTTTGTTTGCATCTACTGAAGCATTTACTACCATTGTCTGAGATGGAGCTATTTCTACAATGTTAGCTTTTCTAGCTAACTCTCTTTTCGTAAATGCAATTTTTCATCTCATAATTTGACCACTCGCCTAATCATATCAGATAAGTTTGAAAAAAGGAAAGTCCCATCAACTAACTGTTTATAATCAATACTTATATCATCTGGCTCAGTTTCATTAGAAATATGCCGCCAACCATATATTACCTCATAAGGGAATTTTTCTAAAAAATATAACTGTTTGGCATTTTCCTCAAGTCTGAACTGTAACTGTGACTGGGGCCTCTAATCTCCTTGTTTTTTGTTATTTTTTTATTAAACATGAATCTAATAGTGAAGAAGATATTATTCACTATTAGTGTAAAACAGTGAATAATATATTATTCACAATTAGTGTAATCAAAAATTAAATAATGTTAGCTGGTATATGACCCTCCCTGGCAGCTGAGGTAAGTAAAAAAATGCTTTCAAATGTATGTTGTGTGCATTTGTGAATGCCCTTGGCATTGCTATCTATTAGATCGATACCACATACACAATCTGGCCTCACACAGTAAGAGGTGGTTTTTGGAAGGCCGATGAATATTTGGGGAATCCCTAAGCCATGCCCTATACATGATGTTCCCTATGTATTGATGAGTGACTATTTGTCCCAGTTAACTGACAGTGTGTCTTCTATTTATCAGCAGGTACGGGAAGTTCTTCCAGACAGGTCGCAGGGTGAAGGCCGCGATCTGCGGCCTGGCGATTCCATGCCGCATTCCTTTGTGAGCCCAGCTGCATTGACAGATCACCCTGACATTTTTGGTCACGAGAGAGGGCGAGCTGCATCACCTGAAGGACCTAGTCTTCTCGGACCACACAATCCCTGGCACATCGCAATATCAGCTGCGACCCCGGAAGAAAGACACTTTGTTGCTAACAAAGACTGTTTGAGCCACTGTCCTGGGTGGTTAAAGACTGACTACAAAGGGGGGTAGCCTATTAGTGACTGCTCGTCTCAACGTTAGTGAAGAAACCAACGCCTGCCCAGGACCTTAGTGCATCATCTGTTTTGTTGTTTGCCAATGAAAATGAGCTTGCCTAAGAAGAAGGAGATCGCTGCGACAATGTGCAACGGCTTTACAATCTGCATCCTTGGTCTGACTTTGACTGCTGCCATCATCGCTGCTGTAATGTGGGTAGTGGAGGAAGTAATGCCTGGCTCCTTATCTAAAATTACTGTTACATCACTTGCTGCAAAAGAGCACCATCATTTTGATGTGCCGCAACATGAACTGGGATACTGGCAAAATCTGATGTTGCATCAGACACACCAGCTAAGCAACGCTACAAATGTTACTAACTGCTGGGTATGTGGAATGATGCCAGTACATCAGAAAAAGGGAGGAACGCCTATTATTCCCTTAATGTTTTCACATAATGGCTCCTGCAATGCCTGGTTTGCATTGTTGTGGGCCTCTGAAGTTGCTGATATTACTTATGCTGATGTAGTAAGACTAAACTTTCAGTTAAATAAAGTGTGTTACCCTGATTAGGAAGGAGATCCACAAGCTAAAGGACCTGTATGGGAAATGGAGGAGCATCGTCAAGGAAATTCCTCTGTGCGCTATGTTTTCCTGTTATTGCTGTTACTAGAGCTCGAGCGGATCTCTGTGTGAGCAGTATTGGCATTATTCCTGTGGGAAAAAGTGACTGTACTGTAATGTTGAACATTACTGGAATAAACAATAGTAGTTTTTGGTCGTCACACAACACCTATTTCATTTGTGGAAGTAAAGGTTAATATCATTTACCTATTGGTTGGTCTGGAAGCTGTTACATATCCTTTTTAGGTCTCGCACCTGCGATGCAGGGCGAAGCCCTGCTGTCGTAGAGAGACCTATAATCAGCGGTTCTGCTTACAAGGACTAAAAGAGGAGACAAGAGACTGACACGCGCAGCCTGGCGGAATTGGATCAGGTCGCGCTCGCGTTCACCATCTCCTGTCTCCCTTTTAGCTCCTTGTAAGCAGACACTCACATGCACACACATGAGCGCACATACACGCACGCACACATAGAGACATACACGCCCCCCCGCCGCCGCGCACACACACACATACACACAGGAGCGCACAGAGACACACACAGGAGCGCACAGAGACACACACCCCTCCTCCCCCCTACAACTAAGCTCCACTCCGCACACACAGACACGCACACACACACATTCCCACTTGCTCCCACAATCCCCCCCCACTCACCGGGCTCTTTCCGCGTGTCCCTCTCTCTCCGCAGCAGGTCAGTCTCGGCAGCAGGCTCCATGTCTTCTCCGGCGATCCTCCTCAGCTTGCGTGCACGCTCATGGCGACGGCGTCTCATGCGCTCTCACCGCGCTTTCAGTTTCGCGCCCGGAGTTGTTGGTTTTTTTTTTTTTTGCTAGCTCTCTGGCCAGTGTTGCTGAGGGGAAACATTTTTTGTAAGGTCGCCTACTCTTGCAGAAAGTAAGAACTTGGTGTTAAAAGCCCGGATCTCACCTAGCAATAGCAGGATTCCTGTGCTAAATCCATGTTTTGCGTCCCAGGCCCTTTCTTTCACACTCGTGGCACATGCCCTTCACATTCTGTCTACCCGCGTGGGTAAGTGCACACCTGTTTTACTAACGTGATTGAAATTACAATAAGCGGTTCTAAATTTAAGAAATGTTTTCTTCTAATAATCCGTTTGTTTTATGTTAGATAGTTGTAAACCTATCAGCTTTCAGTATTAAAAACCCCTGTTCTCGAGTGGGGGTTGGGTTTAAAATCAAGCCAGTTCCTGAAATGTTGTAGAAATAGCAGTTTGCAGCGTCCGCCAACCACAGTCGCAGGAAATCTGAGCTGAAGAGTCCAATGAGCTACTAGCTTGAGAAGCCTGGCAGTGGACTTGGTGAACAAGTGTAATGACACCACTTTGAAATGTTAAATTGCAGAAACTGAAGCGCTGCGCTGCTCGTGCAGTATTTGAGCCTTGTAAAGCAAGTGCACGGTTAGGGTTAGGAAAAGGCCACAGGTTTAACACATAACATTTCAGAGCGGAGGTGGGGTAGGAGAAAAAAATCACAACGGCATGTGATAGTAGAAGTCCAAGTTCATCCCTCAGTGGAAACAAAGCTAAATGTGTTTGCTACCCTCCGCTGCCCCTACTTTATCTCGGTAATGGTGCGGTCTTGTGTGAAGATCGCATGCATGGACGGTATACACCTGTTACAACGCATTTGTTACAACGCACTACTGTTACAACGCGACTTTTACAACGCATACCATTACAACGCATTGCGCTGGGGGGCGCTCTAGGATAGGGAATAAGTATAATTTACTATCCAACACCTTCCCTAGGGTCCACGGGGACTGGAGTTAGAATAGTAAATTATACTTACCACTATCCAGCACCCCAAAGCGCTATGCGTTGAAATGGTATGCGTTGTAATGGTCGCGTTATAACGGTAGGTAGTTGTAATGGTATGCGTTGTAACATGGTACATCCGCATGGACGCGCATCCGCAGCAGCGAGATCTAGTGTTCGACCAGAATGGAAAGTGTTGTGCATTCGGACAAAGAAGTACTCTTAGGGTGTTGTGGCGAACTTGATGCTTCGTCGATGAAATCCAGTGTCTATGAAAGATGTTTTACAGTTAATGCACGTGTAATTTGCACAGGTGCTTTTGAGTGATCACTGAGTGCACATTTGTGTGGGCAAAAGGAGGGTGAGTGGCGGCAGTGCCTGAATGTGGGAGTAGATATGGTACTTGAGGGCCAGGGGTGTACCGGGATTGTGTTGCAGTCCACGTGTTGCTCCATCTATTCGACAGTGCAAGGATTGTACCATTATCATGTACTTCCATTGCTGGTGATTTGTTAGTGGGTGAGAACGCTGATAGGAGGCGCCACCGATCATGTACATTTTGAGTTGCGTAGGTATACTGAGGAGTAACGCTTTGCAGGTTAAATCAACAAGTTTTGATTCCCCTTTGGAATACAAGGCGATTGCCAATGATGCTGATCCGTATGATGCAGATCCGTGCCGTGGCAGTTTTATACCTTCTTGGAGCAAAGGCTGCGCCTCGCATGGAAGAGGTATGTGTAAAGACAGTTGAGATGGAGGCTACAAAGGATGGTAGCAGGATGGACTAAGCTTATGTGCATAACCTAACTGCACTCAAAGATTGTGTAAAATCCTTGTGTTTGTATACTCCTCTTCTAAAGTAAAATAATCCCTTGGCTACACTTTGCAACCTCATGTACTGTCATTCATGTATTCAAACAGACCAATGGTAAAAACGCCTAATCTATTTCCAAAGTCTAGTCTTCTAAAGATATTGGGGGACGGGGGGGACTAAGGGACACAATTCAAAATACGGTGCACGGAAAAGGAGAGTGGAACATGTCCGCCTCTTTCATTTCTGTTTTGAAACATTGAACACTTTCTTGAATGTCACTCAAATTGTCTCTGGTAATCTACACTGCAAGGGATCAAGTGTACACTCATTAGTCGTATTCCTGTCAGCAGTTCAGTCACACTGCTCTGCATTTTCAAAACAACTGTATACACTTTGGGTCTCTGTGTCTCTAAAACACAAATATGTTCCTAAGACTTGGGTTTGGAGCTGCATCCAACCAGTACGGCTCGCAAGCAATCTCATTGGTTTGCAAACATCTCAAGGCTTGGAAATAAAATATACCTACCATGGAAAATAATAATATAAAACATGTTTTAGTACAGCGATTATGGGCAACATCAGCAGGAAAATTGTCAAAGCCATCTTTGCTTTTGTGACATTAGTTTTGTACCTTTCTACTCTTAAACCCACAGTTTCCATATCTTGTTTAAATCAGCATGCTTATAACAAGCAAGACTAGCACTCTATATTACTGCCAACTTTGCTTAGCATAAGCAACAGCTAACCATTCACAAACAATGTTTATATACCAATTGCAAATTTAAAAAAAAATTATGCAAAGCATTGTCATTTACAACGGCAGTAACTCAAACTTTAATGCCGCGAGACCTATTGCATTGTAAATGCTTGTTGCTTTCAACTGTGTTTTTTGCACCTGCATTCTACCATAAAGACTATAAACTGTATAATGACATTTCTAAGACTCAATTCAAGAGGACAATAAGCAATGATGAGGTGGATCAAACTGATACTTCACTGCAGCAGTACATTGACTTTAATTGGGACTATTCTTCTTTGTTGGTGCGGCCTTAAACAGCAGGAAGATCAGGCGCTTGACACGTGTTTTAGAGGCTGTAACCAATCAGACAGCCATGGCACTTGGAAACATCACAGAAGACCCACATATTCCGGATCTGTTTAACATCACTATTGCTTGTCAGGTGCTGTAAAAGCAACATATATTGCATTTTAACTGTACCACCTTTCCCACACCCCAATCCCATACTGAAACTCAACAATTCAGTGGCTACACCTTTAACCAAATGAAGAATTGCAAGCACAGTGCTTTCTAGCCCTTTGTACACCATATATAAACTTCCCAAATTAAAGGAAGGTAGCCAACATAGAGTGTATCCTTACAATGTCCACAAATGTGTGTTTTGATATCACTGTGTGACCTCCACCCATGCCTTCCATCTGTGGCTTTTACTCTTTACCTTCAAAATGTATGCAGTTAAAGTACACCTAAGGGTTGCCTCTAAATTCTCTACACCCAAGTTTGACCCCATTGCATAATGGCAGGAATCGCATTGTCTTACAGCCAGTTGCTTCCGTCCAGTGTACTGCCGTATAAGTCCAGTACTCACACATAAGAAAGGGAGGGCATTCCCTGCTATTTAAATAGAACTATACTTGTACAGGTGACTGATCCTTCATTGAATCCATCTGTGACACCACGTCCCTAAGCTCTTGCAATGCATGTTTCCATGGCCTCGCATTTGGGACCCCTCTTCTGGATGGAACTGTTTAGCAATTCTCCTGTAGCCTGATGGTCTGTAAATATGTGGATTTTACCGGCCCAAATGAACATCAACTGAGCAGGGTAAATCGGGGGAGCTAGGTGGCGTACTAGCGAGATGGCCACACTGGAGTGAGGCTCCCGCAGCGCAGTGAAACTATCCTGTAATTATCCTTCTTATTTACCCTAAAAACCATCAGAAACGCAACCGGCTGGACGAGTACCCTCACATGCAGGCTTGGTGAAAAGATGGTGAAGATCGAACACGAGCTGGCCGAGTTAAGGCGTGTTGACTACTGACCGGCTGCAGGCGTGGAAGCCCCGAGGTGAGAAGGCGAGGGCTCGCGAGCTACTACAGGTCGCGGCTGCACCAACAGCGTATAGGCCTGCCGGCGGGAACATCATAGGAGGAGCGGATGCAGAGCTTCCTCAGCCCTGTACTGAGGGGAGTATAGCAGTGGGCGCAGACCGGGGCGAAGCAGGAGGCCCGGGAGGAGCACAGACGCTGAAAGAAACGCCGCACAGCAGAGAGTGGTGAGCCGTGAATGAAGACGTCCAGCTGCGGGGAGGTGAGAGCAGAGGAGGTGCTGTCCCCGTGCGCGGAAACATCAGATGGTACGGGGCACTGTGGGGACAATGAAACAGCACCGCGGCTGCCTTAGAGGGCCTGGAGGGTCACTGCGGCTGAGATCGAGGAAGCGCCCCCCCCCCTCCCCTCCCCGTGTGATCCACAAAAGGCTGCAAAGTCAGTGGGGCGTGACAAGAACTTTAATCTGGCAGAGGCTGTAGGACAAAGGGGAACTGGTGAGGGGAGTTATACACCCCCCCACTTCACCTTATCAGCATTGGAAGGGCACCACAAACTCCTAATTAATGCCATTCATTATTCCTGGAACCCTCGTGAGCGCCATCTTGGGGAAGTCAGAAGAGGGAAAGGAGCAGTGCAGATTCCAGAAATCACCGGGAATGAGAATAGGGAGTAGATTCCACTGCCAGAATTTTCAAATGAGAGACGCACCCTGTTGATGTGCAAAGATCCTTCAGAGACAGGTGCCCACTCCTCCTGCCCACAGAGACTAGCGCATGTAGCACAAGACCCCCAGGGTGGATCGGCGAGTTGGGGTTACCAGTACTCAGGACAAGACTGTGTAGAGGAGGAGGTTTATTAGAATTACTACACACCGGGGCACACGCGGCAGCCCCACAAGAGCATCGCTTCAGAGTGCCGACTAGCGGAACACGGGCTGTGGTGCCTATTTTTTGCTGAGACCAGGAGACAGCACGATCTGCTCAAAGAACAGAGCTGCCCAAGTACCACTATGGGGAAGCCGGACACGAGACAATCAAAACTGAACTTTGACGCTGCAAAAAAGTCTAGCCGCAACTTGCAGTCCGATCAAGAACGGGATGAGGGCGAAGAGGCTCGGAGTGGCACCACGAGCACACCAGCAGACGTTCAAAGCATTCTAATGGAGGTTAGGCAAGGTTTTGCACCTGTCGTGGACAAAGTTGATCGTATGTCTTCGCGTATGGACGCCATAGCGCACAAGATAGAAGGACACGAAGAGCGAATTAAGGAAACAGAAAGACGAATTTCGGACTCTGAGGATGTGGTGGCCGGACACACTACGCAACTGGCACGAATGGATCAGTTATTATGGGTGATAGCGGCTAAGAATGAAGATTTAGAAGCGCGCAGTAGGCGCAATAACATTCGCATGATAGGAATTTAGGAATCCACCAACACGGGGAGGATGGAGGATTACATCGAGAAACAGCTGCTAACGGCGATAGGGTCTGAGTCTTTCTCGAGTCAATTTATTGTAGAACGGGCTCATAGATCACTGGGGCTGCGCCAGCCTCCGGGCACCACTCCTCGGCCCATAATAGCGAGACTCTTGAATTATAGGGATCGGGACGGGGTCCTGCGAGCAGCACGAAGTACAAAGACACTGTTGTATAAAGGGAACACATTCTCATATATCCGGACTTTAAACCCATGGTGCAAGAAGAGCAGCGAAAATTTATGGATGTTAAAAATAAACTGAGGAAGGCTCAAATAGATTACGCATTATTGTACCCGGCGCGACTCACAATCACACATCAAGGCAAACAGAGATTTTTCACAAAGCCATAACAAGTGGAGGACTTCCTCAAGCAAGTAAAACGTACAAACAGATCGGATGGAGCTGACGCTGCGTCACAACTATCTAGATCCACGGGGGCGGAAGACGACTCGCAGTGAGATTTGATCTAATTGCTCGGACACGTTTATAAGGTTGTTGATTTCTTTGGGAATGTAATTGCACAGATGTAAGGCTCGCAATGCAGCATAGTAAGAGAGTCGACATAGTAGGGTGAATAGGAAACTACTCCAGCGCACTGGGCACCCCAGACTCCCATTGGGCCTGTATACCCTGTTTGCAGTGGGGGGCTCTCTGGGAGGAGGGTTATTAGTGAGGCCACCTTATAATGGCCCTCAAAGGGTATACCCCACATTACACTGCCCACGCAGCATCATGGGCACGGCACGACGATTGGCTGGTGTCACAGGAACTAGCTTCTGCGGTGCTGCAGACGCACCATTTAGCCAGAACGTACTTGGATCATGCCCCGGTTCTGCTCACACTTTCTTCCCGGGATTTTGCTATGCCGCGAAAAAGTTGGCGGCTCAATGCATCTATCCTACTAATGGAGGCATTGATCCTTCCTGACCAGTTGGAATTTGTGCCAGGGAGAGCCACCTCCCATAATCTGAGGACACTGTTTACTATCCTAAATAATGTCTCACAGGAACTACCAATAGCAGTTGTATTTTTAGACACCAGTAAGGCTTTTGATTCTATTGAATGGGACTACATATTTGGTGTTATGCTCAGGACGAGCTGCCCCCCCTCTTTCTTTTGTGGATCCAGTTACTGTATCATCTGCCAGGACCTAAGGTACTGATACATGGGCAGACTTCGCCACAATTTAAGATCACTAGGGGAACCCGGAAAGGGTTGTCCACTTTCCCCGTTGCTCTTTGCAATCGCAGTGGAGCCGCTGGCGGCAAAGCTGCGACAGTGCCATAATGACAAGGCCCTGAAGTGTAATTTGCGTCACATATTGATATCCTTATATGCTGATGATATCACACTATACATTCGAGACCCTCAGCAGAATCTAAACCCAGTACTGCGGGAATTTATAGTATTCGGGAAACTATCGGGAATCTAAATCAATTGGGGGAAATCACACATTTTCCCACTAACGACGGCCACGGTTCGCTTCCCCCTTGACTATCCGTTAGAGTGGTGTGACGAAGAGCTGAAGTATTTAGGAATACGAGTCGCTAAGGACAGAGAGGAACTAATGAGACCGAATTATGGTACGGCCATGACCCGAATAACGGACAATATTTCAAAATGGAATGCTCTACCACTCTCAATGGCGGGCAGGGCGTCATTGATCAAAATGATAATACTTCTCCAACTGCTATACCTTTTTTTAAATATCCCATTTTATCCCGTAGCTTTCTTCTTCAAGACATGGCGATCGGAGCTGACGAGACTTGTATGGGGTGGCAGGCAACCGCGATTGCAGTGGAGTGTGCTGACCAGGCCCTACTCGCAGGGAGGGTTTGGGGTACCAAACTTTGAATTGTACTACATAAGCGTGCAAGCACACTATCCCTGGTTTTGGATGACACAGCCATGATACATGCCTTGGCCGACGCGCAGCGGACGCTCGCAGCGTGTGCGCCTGTGGCGCTCCAAAGGCAAGGCCGTCCGCGCCAGACAGCCGCCAGGAGCCAGTAACTCTGCCAGTTCTCATGACGCCCATGCCCCTGTCTCAAAAGCTAGGATAACCTATTCCAACCTAGACCTCCTACTAATTAGGGATCGGTCTCCTATTTTCAACTCGGCCAGTGGATCTCATGCAGATCCTCACAACTTCCCTCTCATTCTGGAAGGCCCCCTCTCATGCATACACTGCGGCTTCCAAAGCCTTTCCACAACATCTAGTAAGCCCTACACTAACCATACGGACAACAACCCCTTGATTAAAACCAGCTGGGACTGCTTCCTAGCCAATGTCCGCTCACTTCCCAAACACGCCACAAATATCTGGGATATTTTAGCCACCTCTCGCCCTGACATAGGATTTCTGACAGAAACATGGCTAAACCCCTCTTCCACTCCAGCCATTGCCTTGGCACTTCCCGAGGGCTACCGCATCATAAAACTGGACAGACCCCACAAAACTGGTGGAGGGACGGCTGTCATCTATAAGGACCCCATAAAAGCCAACATAATAGGCCAACATCTATGTGACAAAATAGAAATTCTTATATTCAGGTTGGACCTCCATAAACAACTGAGCTGGAAGGGCGCTCTTGTTTACCGCCCCCCTGGACCTCTTGCAAGCTCAATCACTACCCTGATGGACCTGATTGCTCCCCACGTAATCTCATCCAATAAATTCCTTCTCCTTAGTGACTTTAATGTCCATAGTGAGGACTCACAGGACCCAGAAGCGTCCATTTCCCTCAAGGAAATGGCAACACTCTGCCTCACTAAAAAGAATGATGCTCCCTCACACACTGCCGGTCATACCCTGGACCAGGTACTATCCAACTCCTCTGAAACAATCTACAAATCCACCAACCCCCTTACCTGGTCAGACCACTCGATAGTCTCATTTGACCTGAGGGGTCATCAGGAGCATGAACATAAAAACTCTCCAATAACCCATAGCCACAGACAATGGCACAAACTCACACCCTCCTGTTTTAATGAGATTTTCTCCCACCCCCATTACTCTTCCACAGATACCATTGAGGGACGACTAAGGACTTTCCAAGACTCTATCAGACACACTATAGACACTCTGATTCCTATGAAAAAATGAGTGGTACCCCTCACCCGGCTACAGACTCTCTGGTATTCGTCAGATCTTAGAGTAGAGAAGAGCAGGTGTAAAATCCTTGAACAACTCTGGCGCTGTTCTAAAAACTTGCTGGACAAAGATAAGTTCAAATCTGCCCATGATAATTATCACAAAAATCTTAGGAAAGCTCGGAAAAACTATATAGCCACCCAAATCGAGCAAGCGAACAACACATCAAAAACCTTGTTCCAGGGAGGAGCCAAGCTCGACAACGAGATGGCCGCACGTTAGCTCGGCTCCGCCGTCCTACCTGCCTAAATTCGAATATCCTGTCGCTTATCCTGCCCAAAACGGACAACAACTTATATGCAGAGCTTTACAGTCACTTACCATCCATCCTGGTGGGTCCGGTGTTCGGTGGATCCACAGCGGCGTCCTCCCGGAAATTGCGGCCTCCCCGGGGTTGAGACCGGGGCCTCGCCCTTAGCGAGTTGCCGGCGAGAAGGTGTCGTCGGTGGCCTCGGGTGGAGGTTTGGGGCCGTCCGAAATGCCGATGTGCGAAGAGCCCGGAGGCAAACGAACCATCCTGGGACAACCGTCCGGTGCTCCAGAGGTGGTGTGCGGCGAGTTGTGGGTTGGGGACGCCGGGTTTGGTGGCTCCCCCCTTTGTTGCCGTCCGGCCGTACCGGGCTCCTTTGCTCGGTGGCGAAGAGGGATTTTGGCGGAGTGGTGTCGCCGGCGGGTCCCCCTCTTTTGTGGTCACCATTTCAGTGCTTTGGGTGCTGTTTGTGCGCTTGAGGGGGGCCCGCCGGGGTTTTGCTGTTGAGCTCACCCCTGGAGATGAGTCCGGAGAGACGGCGCAATTGTCGCAAAATGGCGGCTGTTGCAATGTCCTGTGCGGGGTCCCGGGATGCCGATTTCTTGCCCTTGTGCCCCGCTTGGGCCTATACTGGTGAGCTCGAACCCACGATTGGCGACGTCCTGCAAGCTTTGACGACCTGGAGGTCGACCATGGTCCGGGACTCCTGTGCGCAGGGGGATGTGATGGCCGCCATTGCTCCCGGGGCCGCTCTTGAGGATACGGATGGGCCCGGTGAGGTCGTTGATTGTTCCCCGATTTCTGGTTGGGGTAGCGATGATCCGATACCAGAACGGGTGGAACCGCTGGTGTTCATTGACACTGGTATACATGGATGCTGTGAACAGTTTCTGCATTGCCCTCGGGAGAGGGGGTTCTATTGGCTGCTTCCGTTGAAGGTCCAGCAACTTCTCCACGGCCTTTCTTCATCGCCATGTCCTATGCCCACTGGATCTATGCACATTGCGACGTTGGCGAAGAAAGGACTAGGATGAACCCGTTTCTTACTTCGGAGGACTACTAATCGGTGAATGGAGTTGTGGACTGCCCTACATTGTGATGCTTTGTTGATTCTTTAGTATTTACGTATACCTGAACACTTGCTAGTTTCGTTTTGGGCCACGCTCATGGCGTGTGTGAGCGGGGGGCGGGGGCCGTACCATTGGCTAAAAGGTTCCTCTCCCCAGGCTTTTCCTTTTTTTCTCTTCTTTTTCCGTTTCTCTATATTATCTTTCCTATATTTCGGGTTCATAATTAGGGCGACAGGCACGCTGCTGGGGGGGGTAGGCCATAGCCTTCTGCAGGGGTGCAGGGTGGGATGGGTGGGTTAGGGTCTATTAGGTAGTTCTTTGTTTCTATGGCTCTTTTGTGTCCTTTTCTTGGATCTCCACGACTGTGCGTAACCCCGCGGGGTGAGTTACTGTGAGGGGAGGGATAGGTATTTTGGGTAGTATGGTGCCCGTGGTACTGTTTCTCCTGAATTGCTCGATCCGCCCCCAAGCACGTTCGCTAGTTGTACTGTTGCTCGCTATTACCACTGGGGGGCGGGTACAGTAATGTGGAGTCCCCCTACTTCCCTTTCTCTTTAGTATTCTTGTTTTCTACTTCTTGGGTTGGGATGTATAATGATAGCAACTTATCAGTTTCCCTGATGGTTTTTATTACTGCGGAATCGCTGTTCAGTCTGTTTCTGGGTACATGTGGTCGGGCGTGGATACTACCACTGAGGGACTATAAGCGACCTTATGTTTTGCATGCTATGGACCTTTCTGATTATTGTTTTTTGACTGTACTGCAATGAACCAGTTGGATTATTGCCCGCCACGTATACCATATTGCTACCTATACAACCGATCCTTTCGTCTTTAATATATAAAATTAACCTCCTTTTATCCTATGTCGAGTGGTTCCAGTTAGTTAATAACATTGACTTACAGTGATAAGTAATATCATCTAACCACTCCGTGCCTTTAATTGATGATGGTGCTTTCCAGTTTTGTTCCGTGGCCGGCCCCCGGGTTGTAGGCCCGTATTTGTATGCATCCATTTCCTCAAATAAAGGTTTTCAAAAATAAAAAAAAATAAAAAAAACCTTGTTCCACATTCTCAATACACTGATCAACCCCAAAGCATGCAACCCTGATGAAGAACTTTCCCAATCTTTATGTAACAATATCGCCGACCATCTTACATATGAAATAGAGGAAATTTACAACAAAATATCCTCCTCTAACACCAACCCCAGACCATTTCCAATGCAAGGAACCCCCCAACCCCATAGACTGTGCACACTGAAAGACTTCCCTCTCCTCACCACACAAGATACAGAGAATCTACTAAAATCTGCAAAGTCTGGCTCCCCTACAGACCTTATACCCTCCAAAAGTGCAAAAACTGGGGGAGCACCTTTGTCCCGTCCTCAATCACTCCATTAGCCAAGGCACACTTCCTAAAGAGTGGAAAGCTGCACAGATGATGCCATTAAAAAAAAAACACTAAACTACCATCGAATGTTATTACTAATTACCGACCCATCTCACTGCTCCCCCTGTACAGCAAACTATTGGAAAAGCACATCAACAAGCACCTCTCAGCCTATGTGGAGTCCTCTAACTGCCTCAACATTTCTCAATCAGAGTTCCGCCCTCGGCACAGCACCGAACTGGCCTCGGTTAACGTTGCAGATGACATTCGTATGCCAGCGGACGCAGTTCGTGCAGTAATTCTCATACTTGTCGACCTGTCCGCTGCATTCGACACTATTTCCCATCAGATCCTGCTAGACAGACTACAGTCAAAACGCGTCCAGGACGCTGCCCTTGAATGGTTGAAGGACTTCCTTAAAGACAGAACACAAACAGTAAATCTCGGACTCTTCAAGTCCAACACCACAATGGTAACCAAAGGGGTACCTCAGGAATCCTGTCTCAGCCCTACCCTATTCAATGTGTACATTGCCCCCCTAGCATCACTCCTCAGGAGCATCGGGTTTAACTCGATCTCCGACGCAGATGATACACAACTTCTTCTGTTTTTTGATAAAAATACCCCCAACATTCAAGATATATTTGCTAATGGAATGAAAGCAATTTCCTCCTGGATGAGCTGCAATTTTTTGCAGGTTAACACAGGCAAAACAGAAATCATGCTTTTCAAAGATGCCACTACTTGCTGGGCCCCCAGCTGGTGGCCTGAAGAACTTGGGGCAGCTCCATCTCCCAAGCCAGTGGTTAAAAACCTAGGAGTTCTCCTTAATAGCAACCTGAACATGGATGAACACATTGGCGCTGCCAAACGAGCATGCTTTCACGCCCTCAGCTTGTTGCGTAAAGTCTTCCATTACCTCCCCCCATCTACACGAAAGACTCTCATCCATGCACTAGTACTCAGCCGCCTGGATTTCAGCAATGCCTTGCTAATCTCCACCAAGGAATCTGCCCTTCAGAGTCTGCAGGTTGTGCAAAACACAGTGGCCCGTCTGGTCACGAGCTCACTGTACCGAACCCCTTCTCTCCCACTCCTACGTAAACTCCACTGGCTTCCCATTCGCAAAAGAATACACTTTAAAATCTGTTGTATGGGGGAGGGGCAGATGGAACACAGGTGTGGAAGAGGGGAGGAGATAGTTTTCTTGAACTAGAAAGAGGAGGTCAGAAGGCAGGGTCGAGTAACCCGAAGCTGTTGTCAATCTCCGTGTGAGATGATGGGATCGAAGCAAGCATGAGTGAGTTGAAAGGTATGGAGTTGAAAGTTTGGGGAGGGTACTTAGAAAGGGATTATGGGGGAGAGGAGATATGTCATGCAGGAGGGTAACGCAGAAGAATAGCTATGAAAGCACTAAAAGACAATGAGTGGGGTAAAAATGGATGTTTTTATTGCGGGAAGACGTTGATTGTGATATGTGGCATAAGGGCGGGGGTGCGCTTTTAAACTGAAAGAGGGGGATTGAAAAAGAGTCTGAACCATGTTTTTGTATATTGTAGATACATTAACCCCTGATGAAGGACCGAATGGAGGGTCCGAAATGCATTGGGTAAACTAAAGTTATGCTTAAGGATTTACGATCACCTTCGGGGTGCAGGATAAAGTTTGGATAAACACTTCTATATCATTTAGAATATGGTGAAAACGTAAAGAGTCTTTCCTGTGACTTGCGCAAAAGGAATGAAACTATGTTACAGTTTGGATTGCAAATGATGGAAAACTGAAATAAGGACAAAAAATAAAAAATTGGAAGAAAAATAAGTAATGGTGTTGGCATTTGTGGAATGCTATGAACATAGTTGTGCACCCGGCGCGGGGCGGAATGTCGCTCCGATTCAGTGCAACATTGATTAACCGCGTGGTTTTGGGCCGTCCACGCTTTCCGGGGAGCACGCAATCAATAAAAAATGTGAAATAAGATACATATAAAGAAAAGTATGAAAAAGGTGTGCACCGTGCCACTCTCACAGTGCCTTGACACCACTGCAAGTGATGCTACAATGCGGGGCAGCTAGACACCTAGTATCTTTAATATACCGAACAGTGCATACACAAAGGGCAGTCTCGAACGCTGGGACCCGCGTGAAGTGGGAGGAGGAGCTGGGCTTTGACCTGACAGATGAACAGTGGGAATTCTGTTGTACGCAAACTGAGCAAGTATCAGTCAGTAGTAGGCTACGTATAATTCACTTTAAGTTCCTACACAGATTGTATTATACGCTTGCCAGAATGCACAGATTTGGGTTGAGGAACTCGGATAGATACGATAGGTGCAGAGCCGAAGGAGCAGACTTTCTCCATCTGGCGTGGGAGTGTCCAGGGGTGAAAGAGTATTGGGAACAGGTCTTTCGAGCGTTAGCGGAGATGATAAACATGCATGTTACCCCCACCCCATTGATGGCACTATTAGGTTATGTCAAACAGGTGCGCGCGGAACACCGTAAATTTGTGGCTATGGCAATACTTATGGCTAAGAGAAGAATGGCATGCCGCTGGGGTAGAGGGCGAGCGCCTAAAGTTTAAGACCTGGATTGACGATTTAGTGACTTGCCAAGAAAAGCTCCTAACATACGCAGAACTACTACCCATGACCTCTAAGCCCAGGGACATATGGGCCCCGCTGACATGCTACCTGATTACACACCCACGTGACTCCACATAAACTGTCTTGGTCATACCAATACAACAGTGAGACGGAAGACAGCGGAAATGAGGGATGGGGATACACATGGCAGCCAGAAAAGGAGGGATTAAGTTTGATATACAGGATGTGAGATAGCGGAAATTGTAATAATCTAGCTGCTCAAGAGGATGTGAAACAAACTAACTGATGGGATAACAACGGCATGGCATAGTGATTATCTGTGTAACTTAGTTGAAAGGCACTACTGAGAACCCAGGGGGCAAACATTGTTCAATGCATACAGTGATTGTATAGAACTGTCATGAAAGGAACCTAAATTTTGTACAGAGACACGTAAAAATTTACCACTGTACCAAATACATAGACCACAAACTGTGATGAAAATTGTATGATTGTTCTATGACTATATTTACAATAAAAAGAAGTAAAAAGAAAAAAAAATTGAGCAGGGTAAATCATGGAATACTGGATATCCAGTTCCTGTAGTTTCTTCTTTACCTGTATGAATTTTCAGCGGGCTTCCTGTCTCACCAAAGTAAAATCAGGCTATATGGAGATTTTAGCTCCAGCGTTGCTTAGGTCTCACTTCTCTCTTGCTAGCTGAAATATTTTCTGTCCGTCTCCGTAGCATAATAATTTAGCAGTGGTTGGATGTGGAAGTGCACCTGGTCTGTGCCCCGGGACAAAGAAACGGTGTACTCTTTAAAACAAATACATGTGGGCCAAATTTCATTCCGACTGCGAAACAGTAGGTAAAGATGCCCCAAACAGAGTTAAACTTTCCATGCCAAGCCAAGAAGATTGCCAAGGTACAAGACAAGGGTGCAGAAGGGGAATGTCACACCTATATCAACAAAACGATTGTTGATGCACAAGAGTTTGATGTGAAACTGCTGCTTTCAGATATGAAGGGAACCCTTGCCACTATTGACAGGAAAAGTGTTACCCTGACTCACCTGTGTGATGCAAAGAAAGACTGTCTTGATAGTTTAACTATTTGAAATGACATTGTGGCGGGCTGCATAGCTGATGCAGAAGATGACGCTCTTAAACCGACCGACGTAGAAAGAGATGGCAAGTGATCTAGAATGCATTAGATTGCACAATAAAGATTTTGAAGCTTGGTCAAGTAGATGTAACTTACGTATTGTAGGCATTCCTGAAACAAAGGCGGAGGGAAAATGGAGTACTTTATTCCAGAAATGCCGGCTGATGTATTTGTGCACAAAATGTGGCCTGCATCTATATGTTTTGAAGAGTACACCGTTTCTTTGTCCCAGGGAACAGACCAGGTGCACTTCCACATCCTGTCACTGCTAAATTATTATGCTAATATTTCAGCTAGCAAGAGAGAAGCTAGATCTAAGCAATGCTGGAGCTAAAATCTCCATATATCCTGATTTTACTTTGGCAGGACAGGAAGCCCGCTGAAAATTCATACCGGTAAAGAACAAACTAGAGGAACTGGATATCCAGTATTCCATGATTTACCCTGCTCAGTGAGGTTTACTTGGGCTAGTAAATCCACATAGTTGCAGACCATCAGTCTGCAGGAGAATTGCTAAACAAATCCACCCAGAAGAGGGGTCCCAAGTGCGAGGCCAAGGAAACATGCATTGCAAGATCTTAGTGACGTGGTGTCACAGATGGATTCAATGATGGATCAGTCACCTGTACAAGTATAGTTCTATTTAACTAGCAGGGCGTGCCCTTCCTTTCTTATGTGTGAGTAATGGACTTATACGGGCAGTACACTGGACGGTAGCAACTGGCGGTAAGACAATGAGATTCCTGCCATGATGCACTGTGGTCAAACTTGGGTGTAGAGAATTAGAGGCAACCCTTAGGTGTACTGGCAGATACACTGATGGTAAATTATCAGCATACATTTCGAAGGTAAGAGTAAAAGCCACAGGGGGAAGGCATGGGTGGAAGTCACACAGTGACATCAAAACACACATTTGTGGACATTGTAAGGATACACTCTATGTTGGCTACCTTTCTTTAATTTGGGAAGTGTATATATCGTGTACAAAGGGCTAGAAAACACTGTGCCCGCAATTCTTCATTTGGTTAAAGGTGCAGCCACTGAATTGTTGAGGTTCAGTGTGGGATCGGGTGTGGGAAAGGTTGTACTGTTAAAATGCAATAAATGTTGCTTGTACAGCACCTGGCAAGTAATAGTGATGTTAAACAGATCAGGCACAAGACACAGAATATGTTGTTCAAGGAGATACATGCTAGACGAATATAGAGACAGCTAACGTTATGCTGGAACTGAAGCGCATATGTGGAATGTACATGGATTGAATAATCTTAAGAAAGCCAGCCAAGTGATGGTGCATGCTAACAAACACTGGATAGACATACTGACACACTGTATCTTCAGACGACACAACTTTCTAGAGACCGATAATACAATAATGCTAAAAGCTGTAGCTCTTGAACAGCCTTCGCATTATATTCCACCAATGCGTGAGGAGTGGTGATATTTATTCAAAAAGGAGGAAGGTACACTTGCATACAGGAGTTGTCTGATCCAGATGGTAGATATTTAATAATAGTGGGAAGGATCCTAATCCAACACGTTACTCTGATTAACACTAATGGTCCAATTGATGATGCTCATGAGTTGTTCCAAAACGTGAGTGCACAATATGCACGGTTGGAGCCGACCATTGTGATTTGGAGGGAGGGGATCATAATGTGGCATTGCAACCTACACTGGATAGTACATGTCATAGGGAAAATACATCTAATTGCTACGGTAACACTACAAACAATTCTACTACTGTATGAAAGAGTAGAAATTTGAAGAACATAACACCAGCAAGACAGGGAGTATACAAGCTATACAATTGCACACTACTAGAATAGACTATTTGAGAAGTACCAAAGGTGTGGTAAACTGAACATGTGATAAAACACATATGTTATGCACATACTTTGACCACTCTCCAGGGCAGTTGATAATATACATACAGATCAGGAGCACTAACATAGATTATGGCACGTTTTTTTAATAGCTCTGTTCAGTTTTTGCTACAAAACACCAGTTTCAACAACAAAGCTACTGGGGGTAGTACATATGAATCCTGCGGTGTTACAATGGTCCAATACTATATCAACATATTTTTATTGTGTGGCCCACATGGTCAATAGTGTGTCTACTATATTTACGGTCTTCGAGTGAATTAGATTATGGCACTTTCAACCTACAATGCTGATGGATAACATTTTCACAGAAGAGATCAGGCAGGCCATCACAACCTATTTTGATATCAACATTGGCTTTTGAGGATAGAGCAGCACTGATGAAACTTATTGCAGAATATCTCTATTAATAATATCTAACTAACATAGAAAAGAGTTTTGAAGGATCGGAGTAAGCAGATCCTCAAAAGTCAAGTGCAAAATGGAAATAAAAGTCTGGAAAAATACAAAATTAGAATCAAAAATAGCCATTAGGTCAAATTACATTTTAAGTAAGCAAGCACATCCACTTAAAGACATATAAGGTTCCAGAATGTTGCCTTAGCTAGTGAGATCAAACTGGTCAGACAGCTGTGAGAGGAAATTAATGGACAGATGTGAAGGCGCTGATGGGGGTGAGGTTACTTTGCAAGGCAAAAATATTGCTGGAGCGGTGGGGATAGTTTTCAATTAAAATCTCGGTTTACCATCATCAGGGCTAATCCCAACTTCCTCTGGGGCAATGGATCTTTCCCAGTGTTTTAGGGAAGGTCAGGATCTGGACATCACATAAATTATAATCACAATCACTAATCTATTTTCAGTCAATAATGAGAGTTTGTTATGAGTGAAAGAGTTTTATTAATCCAATCTTTTAGTAATTCATATTTATTAAAGTCACAGTTAAATCGTATAAATCTCAATCATCAAATATAAACAGAAATCAATAATCAATATTAATCAATTCAATTAGTCATAACAAAAATGCATTAAGCGTGTCCTGTAAAGGGAAGAATTCTTGTTCTAGGAATGGGAAGAAAATTTGTCCATCAGAGCCCATGAACAGTTCCAGTTTGGGAGAAAGTGAGAGAGAACAAGCTAAAGCTTGTGCATCAAAATCATCTCAATAATTGATCAAGCAGAGCTTCTCATAAAAAGAGGATGAAAAATATTAGTAGAGTCTCAGAACAGCATGGAATGGGGATAGATGTGGATGAAGGGAAAAGACGCCCCTGCCTAGTCTAGGCACATGCACTATTATAGATATCACAGTCTGAAGCTTTTGCAACACGTTGCTTCTTCCATCTCCAGTCAGCCAATCAGCTTTCGATGCTCTCATGGGGACAGATCACTCCTTGTCTTCTCACAGGAATACAATAGCCCTCAGAGAGCAATGTCAAGTGACCCATTTATTATCAAAAACAATGCTAACTCTCTTAAACTTTCACATCATTCATCCCTTTTAAAAATGCTGCATCTTCGTATGTGAACTTCTTCATTACCTCACTAAGGGCCAGATGTAGGTCGCCCAATGCCGGTCGGTAACGGCTGAAATTACTGAATTTCGGCCGTTACCGACCGGTATTTGGCATTTGGAATGTAGGTTGCATCATTGTAGGATTCGGTATTTTACCGAATCGGTAACTTAAGGAATTGGTAAATTACCGAATTATTAACATACCGATTCAGTAAATTACCGAATCCTTAATGTAGGAAGCACTCAAGTGAGTGCTTTTCATATTTAAGGATCCGTTATTTGCCACCAACTACAAGTTGGTGGTAAATAACGAAAACCGTTAAAAAAGCAACTTTGTGCTTTTTTAACAGTGCCATGTGGCAGGGCGTGGCTTGAACGCCACACAAGATGGCGGCTTAGCAGCGGAGCTCCGCTTCTGAATACCAAAACTGGCATTTCTCGATCGTTTTCACCGGAGATACCCTGCTTCTGAGCCCAGCACCATTTGGGGGAGCATGAGGTGAGCAAGACGCTCTGCTCTTTACCCATTTAAATCGCGGCTATGTTGTGAATTTTGCCGCACAACGGGCCATTTTTATCATGGCCGCCATTTTGTTTTTTATTTATCTCCGCAATTTGCGCTTGTGCCGATTTTTGTAGCGCAATCTCTTCTTTTCTGCTGTTTTATCTACTACCACGCCAGCAACCTTCTTTGTCTATCATGAGAGAATCCCTATTTGGTGAATTCTAGTCAGCGCTATGATGCTTCCCTTGCTTCAAGTTTTCTAATGGCCGCCATTTTGTCGCGTGAGGAGATGATCTCTTCCTTCATTTGATTGACTATTTGACTCAATTTTAGATTTCGGCCACTTTTCTGCTTCTAAAATTATCTTTGGACTTCCTAAGTGTTTATTTGGTCGCTTCTTTTCGAGACTTATTGAGAGGTTTGTAGCTTTATTATTGGTTTACCTTTCCTATATGGGGAAATTGCGTAACTTTAAGCTGTCTACCTCTGTCAAACCAAGTACTTCCTCAGATTTCGACTCTACACTTCCAGATATGGAGGACCATGCTTCTCAAAAATCTGACTTGACTCCTGGGGCGATTCCGAAAACAATTTCTTCGAGTAAGCTTTCTCAGTTTGCATCGACAAAGCGTCTCAAGAAAGATCCCCCTCCCCAGGTACCTCCTCACACTCTGCCTCAATGGATATTATCCTGGAAGAAATTTGTGCGCTGAAACCCTTCATGGCTGAAACCACAAAGACTTTGCAGTTTCTTCATGATAAGTGGTCCTCTTTGGAGTCTCGTGTTCTTCTGGTGGAGCAGTCAACAGATTCTCTTCAGTCTTCATGCTCTCGGATCTCCGTCCTAGAAAAAGATGTATTACTTCTGCGGAGACAGACAGAGGATTTTGAAATCCAAAATCGCAGAAATAATCTCAGAATTTATGGACTTCCTGAGCATATTGAGGGATCCAATCCTACTGCATTTTTTCAAACTTTTCTGCCTAAAATGTTGGATCTTTCTCCTTCCTCTACCTTCAAAATTCAGCGAGCGCACAGACTGGGTCCAAAAATCTCTGCCAAACCTTGCGGCGTCATCATGCTGTTCCTGCAATACACCGACCTTCTCCAGGTGTTATCGGCCGCCAAGTCTAAAAAGCAGATTGTCTGGGAAGGTCATCGTCTATACCTCTCTCAAGATGTGGCTAAGGCAACAGCAGACCGTCGGAAGCAGTTTTTGGATATGCGACCGCAGTTGCGAGCTCTGAATGCCAGATTTGGTTTACTTCACCCGTGCCTCTTTAAGGTGACCTACAAAGACAAAACCACAACGTTTGAAGATCCTCTCGCTCTAAGAATTTCTTCGTCAACAGGGAGCTGAAGTCATGGACACTGCAAGAGCTGTTTAAACACCTTATTTGAACTTTTGTTCACTCTTTCCTCTCTTGTTGTCTCCATCATGTCGTCTTTTTATATTCCTTTTACTCTCTGATATTCCTCTGTATTATTTTTATTCTGATTTGTTTCTCTAATAATCCTTTATTTTTTATCTTTTTCTTTACAGATATGTTCTTCCCCCGTATTATGTGTTCTCCATACATTTTGTTACCTGCTGTTTTTTTTGGTTGCTCGGTGACGTCTGTTTCATTGTTGATGTCGTCGTCTTCTGGCGTCGTCACCCCCGTTCTACGTTCTGTATCTGTTGGTATGTTTCTTGACCATCTTCTTTTGTTCTGCTCTGTCCTCTTTCTTCTGCCTTTCTATTTCTCTCTTTCCTCTTTCCCTTTACTCCTTTTTATCTCTTCTATGGATTTTATCTCATTCTTTGAATTTCATCCTCTTCTTTGAATATGTATCTTTCTAATTCTCGTTCCTATTTCTTTTAGTTTTCTCTTCTTTCTGCTTACACTAATTTTTCTTATCATTACTTTCTTAGTTTAAATTCCGGGTTGTTATTTGCAAGGTTAAGGGTTTAAATAATCCTATTAAAAGGCAACGAGTTTTGACGCATCTTGTTAGGCTCAAAACAGATGTAGCCCTTCTTCAAGAATCTCACCTTTTGGAAGCTGAGGCCTTAAAGTTAAAACGATGTTGGGTAGGTCATGTTTTTCACTCCCCTGCTATGGGTAAGAAAAATGGGGCTGTTATATTATGCCACAAAAAGTTAAATGTTTCTATTGTATCTCAGGAATGTGATGTTGAAGGACGTTGGGTTCTTGTTAAATTGCTTATAGACAAAATTCCTGTAGTTATTTTTAATGTTTATGCTCCTACTGGTGTTGACAAATCGTTTTGGCCTGCTATCTCAGATAAATTGGTTGCGCTTGATGAGAAATATGTTATTTTTGGTGGTGACTGCAACCAAATTTTCGATCTCATCCTGGACAGAAATTCTAAAGTCAAATTTATTCCTTCCAAAATGCATTCTCAATTTACTGCCTCCATTCATAATAATAGAACAGAACAATTGCCAATGCTGAGACTGACTACTCATTAATATTTTGAATAATTTCATGAACGAAAACATGAAATTCTGCTTTAAAGATTGCACCTTAGTCATAAACAAACTCTTCAATCTTCATTTATTTTTTCAAAAGACAACGTAATTTGTTGTGCATTTCAATACATAACGAACATAGACATAACAATATGAAAAAATGAGGGCACACTAAAAAATATTCATCACCATATATTACATACACTTGGCCAATTTCACATTCATATCACAAAAGCAAAAGCTCCCTGCGGAACATCGCTGACATCCGAATGGCAGGGATTTTCGCAAATGGTATGGTGTTAGAATATTTCCCACTGCAGCGAGGAGTGAGACAGGGTTGCCCTTTATCCCCTTTATTATTTGTTTTAGCTTTAGAACCCTTTCTGACAAAAATTAGACTCGATGATAACATTTCTGATTTTCATTTTGATTCTCAACAAGTTAAGTTATCAGTTTATGCTGACGACATTTTATTGTATTGTTCTGACCCACAGTCTTCTCTTCCTTTTTTTTAAAATCAAGTCTCCTCCTTTTCTAAAGTCTCCGGTTACTGTCTTAACATTGATAAATGTGAAATTTTGCCCTCGAACCCTCTTGGCCAAAGACATATCTTTGAATGTTCTGGTTTTTCTTGGCAACCATCAAAGATTAAATACCTGGGAGTTTGGTTTGCTCCATGTTTAGCAGATACTCTTAAACTTAATTTCGATTATATTTCTAAAAACTAAACACTGCCATTGCCCGTTGGAACCCAATTTTTCTTTCCTGGTGGGGGCGCCTAGACTCTATTAAAATGATGTTGGCTCCCCTTGTGCTATACACCATCTCCATGATCCCTATTCGTATCCCTGTTTATTATTTCAAAACAATAGATTCTATTTTACTCAAATTTTTGTGGAAGGGTAAGATATCCCGATTTGCTACTTCTCTTTTGAAGAAAGATAAATCAACTGGAGGGATTAAATTTCCTGATTTCAAGACCTACCACAAAGCTTTTTCACTGAAACAAGCTATCCGCTGGCTTTCATCTGATCTTCCCTTTTACCCTCCCCTCTGGCTTAAATTAGAATCTTCTTTCCTCTCTCCATTTGGTTTTCGTTAGATACTCTCCTTTACCTCTAATGTGGCTTTCCATCGTACTACCATCATTTCTCATTCATGTAATCTTCTTTTTCCATATTTGCCCTCTTCCTACCCTTCTATTTCTTCCATTCACTTGCAACCTATAAACACCTCAAAATTCGTAATCGTTCCTTATTTTGGAAATCTTGGCATTCCCGTGGCCTAAAGTGGATTTCTCAACTTGTTTCTTGTAATCAACCTCTCTCTTTCCATGATCTTCAAACGCAATTCTCCTTACCTTCTTCTTCTCGTACACAATATAACTCACTTCATCCTATTCTTACTCAATATATCCATTCACTTCCTACCGCCAACAATATCCCTACCCCGATTCTTCCTATTTCTAATGCGCAGGGTCACTCCCCTTCAGCCTCTTTTCTTTATAAAGCCATTCATTTCACAATAGATAGAGTTAAGTCCAAAGTTGAGTTGGCTTGGGAGAATGATCTTTCTCAGAATTGGTCGATCTCTTTATGGGATAAAATTTGGTCAAAGCTTCATAGTACCTCTAGAGCTGCTAACACCACTCAAACCTTATTTTTTATTTATAATCGTATTTTATTTACTCCACTTTTCTTTTCAAACAATCGAGTGCTCTGAGCTCGCTACGACTTAACCCTGAGACCAAGTCAGGCTCCCTCTTCGAGGTAGAAGGTAACCAGAGCACCACTTGAAACGCCAACGGAAGTTTTCTTCAGGGCTTCCTAGCTGATTTTAGCGCACTGCACTTTACCTCACAATTTTAATGTTTTAAAACTTTTTTGTACTTACTGTTCTCCTGTGCCCTGGCGTGTTGCCCGGTCTACCGCTGAAGGTTCAGATTGAGTGGAGGGAACCAGCGCCACAGCCGGAAGTGTCCCCCTACCACTTCCGGTTGCCACGAAGGTTAGCTGTCTAGCTGCTCACCTTCGCCCTGCATAAAAGCCTATGCCCTCCCTCTCGCGCAGCGGACGCCCGCCAAAGGCAAACCCGTCTGCGCCCGTCCTCGCCGAGACCCGGCCCAGGGCCTCTCCCCCTGGCCCAACTTCACTACCACAGAACCATTTAAACTTAACCTACTCTGCTTCCCAACTCAGAGCGCTGAATACCTCCTCACGCTCACTTCATCCTCCTCCTCAAGCTCTCATCTTTGAACCACACGCAGGACCTTTTTATTGTCCTCAATGCACCATCGAACCCCCAGCCCATGGCACTCCCTCCCGCCGCCTAACTCCCAACCCCCCCAAACCCTTTCTTGCGACCCTCATCAACGCCCGCTCTCTTCCAAAGCATAATCTCGATATCTTCGAGTTAATCACTGGTCACAATCTAGAACTTCTTTTTATAACAGAAACTTGGGGTGATAACGCCTCTGGGCCTGATTTCAGGTCTGCTTTACCGGAAGGCTTCTGTGTCATCAGACTTGACAGAGCCACCAGAAAGGGAGGTGGCATTGCCATCATTCATAGAGACCGCCACCTCACAAAAATCCAACCGTTCAACTCACTGGGTTGTGAGGCACTTACTTACTCCATCGCTCTTTCCAATAACCAGTCCTTCAATGGGACCCTTTTATACTGCCCGCCAGGCCCTCGATCAACGTTCCTCTCAGACTTAAACAATCTCATCGAGCCCTCAGCTGGTGCCCCCAACTACACTATATTAGGGGACTTCAATTTTCACCTAGAATCTACAACAGACAATGATACCACCCTGCTTACCTCCGACCTACTAGCAGCAGGACTCAGACAACTAGTGTCAGCACCTACGCACCAAGCTGGACACACTCTAGATGGTATTTTCACAAATAATACTAACATCACTTTCCTCACCACTGTCTCTCTTCTGTGGACAGATCACGATGCAGTTCTTTTTAGCATCAATCCGCGAGGGCTCCCCCTCCACTGTCCACCCCCATCCAAACAACCACCAGCGACTGGAAAAACGTGGACATCCCCCTCCTCACAACTACCCTTTCCAACCCCCTCAGGGAACTTGATTCGGACCTCGATACAGCTTCAAACAACTACCTTAGTCATCTACAGGCAGCCTTCAGCTCCTTGGCTCCCCTTAAGGTAGCCTACCGGAACCGTAGTTCTCCCTCAGCCCCCTGGTTCATAGAACCCCTTAGGTTACAAAGACAACATTGCAGAAACCAAGAGCGACATTGGCGCAGGCACTACAATCCAAGTGATAAACTAAATTACAAGAACGCTCTGGCCATCTACAAATGCCTCATCTTCTCAGAAAAAAGTAACTATTATGTAACACAAATCAACTCAGCTAACAACTCTTCCAAACAGCTTTCCCAAGTGGTCAACACTCTTTCTTACCCCTCTGCGCCACCTGCTAATACCTCACAAACCCTCTGCAATTCCCTTGCCAACTTCTTCTCTGACAAAGTTGCCACCATTTTCTCATCATTCGCCTCGCAAACTCATCCTTCTCAGCTCAACCTCAACCACTTTCAAACCACTAACTCCCCCACCTTTTCCGAGTTCCATCAGGTTTCCCCCGAACAGATCTCTCAGCTGATCTCCTCCACTAGATCAGGCTCCCCTTTGGACCCATGACCTCCATCTATTCTCAAACTCATCTCCGACGTCATAACACCTTCCATCACCAACATTTGCAACAACATGTTCCTCACAGGCTCTTACCCCTCCGTCTGGAAACATGCAATTATCAATACCCTATTGAAAAAGCCCACCCTAGACCCCACTTCCCCTTCCAGTTATAGACCTATTGCCTGTCTTCCATTTCCCTCCAAAATGTTCAAAAAATTAATGAACAGACAACTATCTGATTTCATTAATACAAATAATCTTCTGGATGACATGCAATTCGGATTTAGACAGGATCATGGAACCGAAACCGCCCTCTTAAAATCGGCCGACGAGATCAGGATGACCCTAGACAAAGGAGGTTCGGCAGTCCTTATACTCCTCGATCTCTCCGCGGCATTTGACCCGGTCGATCATGCTACCCTGATCGACCGTGTCTCAGCCCTTGGCATCAATCACAAAGCTAGAGATCTCCTGGCCTCTTTCCTTGCCAATAGGACTCAATCGGTAAAACTAGGCTCCCACTTCTTACCGGTTTTCTCCCTTCCTTGTGGAGTGCCACAGGGGTCCTCGCTGAGTCCGACCTTGTTTAACATCTATGTTTCGGACTTGGCGAGGGTGATCAAATCACACAGCATAAGCCTTACGTCCTACGCCGACGATACCCAGTTGGTTCTATTAGTTCACAAGGATGGAGAAAAAGTTGCTGCCAGATTCCAGGAGGGAATGCTAGCCATTAGCTCCTGGATGATCAGCAACTGTTTAAAATTAAATTCCGACAAAATGGAGGTATTGACCTTCGGCAAACTCTCCCCTGGTTGGTCCCCCTGCTGGTGGCCCAGCGACATAGGCCCCCCCCCACAACCTGTCACCAAGGTCAGAAACCTTGGGGTCATCTTTGATGATAAACTTCTTTTCAATCACCACGTTAATTCAATGGTATCCACCTCATTCTTTACTCTTAGAAGAATTAAGAAGCTACTACCATTCCTACCACCTTCGGCTGGCAAAACTCTCATCACTGCTCTCATCTTTTCAAGGACCGACTACTGTAACGCCCTCCTCATCAATGCACAAGAAAAGGTCCTCAACAAACTTCAACTGGTGCAGAATGCCTCAGCGAGAATTCTGCTCGGTATCCCCAAACATAGTTCCATTTCCTCTGCCATTCGCCAGCTTCTCTGGCTGCCCATAAGAAGTAGGACCAAGTTCAAAGCCTTGTGTATTGCCTGCAAAGCCATTAACAACTATGGCCCTCAGTTCCTAAAAAATGCTTTCTGCCTCTATGCACCCACCAGGTCACTCCGTTCTGCCACATCACACCTCCTCCCTATCCAACGAACTAAGAAAGCTTTGGGGAGATAGGTGCTTCGTGGTTTCCACAGCCAGGCTCTGGAACTCCGTCCCATCACTACTAAAACTAGCCCAACCCTCCTCAGTTGCAGAAAGCAACTTAAAACCTGGTTGTTCACTCACTAGCCCTGTGCCCTATTGTCTGATTTCAGAATCCTCAAGCACCGAGACACCCCTGGGTATTTGTGCGCTATACAAATTGCAAAAACATAAACATAAACATAAATACTGGTCTTATCGTCCTTCTCCTCAGACACTCCTCGTACCTGTTGGTCCTGTCCTTGCCCTTCTGCTGACTTAAAGCATATGCTGTTTGACTGTCCGTCAATTTCCCAATTCTGGAAACTAGTTTGGTCCCAATTCCAGAAGATTTTCAAATTCCAGACTCCTTTTTCCATTGACAATATTTTTCTAGGTTCTCTCTCCCCTATCTTTGACATTTCCCCACAACAATATAAACTGATTGACCTTTTAATAGCTATTGCCTTCCATCATATTACCTCCAATTGGAAGCAAGCAACAGCAGTTTCTTTCCGTGCATGGTGTAATGCGGTCTGTTTTAACCACCGGCTTGATACCAACTTTGTCTCCCCCATTACTCTAGCAATCAAACGAGATCTTTTATGGCTCCCCCTTACCAATTATCTGCCCTTGGTTACCTCCCTACCGCCTGTTTCCCAAGTCTGCACTGATGAAGTTCAAAAACCACCATGACTCCTTCTATTGTTTTTTAAATGATTTTGGTACTGGTTATATGGTTTACTCTCTTTCACTTAACTATTTGACATTACCTTGTATTTTTCTCTAGATACTTAATGTTATTATTATTCACTATGCATATTTTTATTAAGTGCTATTCTTGTGTTAATTTTTGATTGTTTCTTCATTTTCTGTCTTTGACTCTTTCTACTTCAATAAACTCAAACTTAAAAAAGAAAACAGTGCCATGTGGCAGACATGCATGCCCTTAGGGTATGTATGTGTGCCACATGTGCACCCATGCACTATTCAGGGGTGCAACAGGGTGTCAATGTGACACCCAGTCACCCTTGTAAGTCTACCCCCTATTACTGATTCAGTATTTACCAAATCGGTAATTCTCATTCATTCCTATGGGCCTCCAGCCCCATAGGAATGAATGGGGAATACCCAATCGGTAAATACCGAATCAGTATTTACCGAATTTTACCAATTCAGTAACATTTACCGAATCATTAGCTACATACCATTTACCGATTCTAAAATACAGAATTGGTCAAATTCGGTAATTTAGAATCGGTAAATAATATTTACCCACATCTGGCCCTAAATGACAAATCAGTAATTATTTATTAACAGTGTTCTTTTGTAAGTAGAAACATTTTGCACAATTAGATGAAAACATTTATGCAACTATTATCCATTATGAAAAACATGCCCATGAAAAGGTCAAGAAATAAACATTTTATGCACATTAAACATTTTCTTCTAGTCATGTCAGATTGTCAGGCAATGTTGCTTCAGCTTTTTGAGCCCTAGTACAATTAAATATGATTGGCTACTACAATTTTTGCATTTAAACATATTTTATTTTTCATTACAGCCAACACATTCATTCTGTACATTATTATAAACTGTATTATTTTCTTGATAATATTTGTGCTTCCCAGGACGTATCTCAACCTGTTACAAACAGGCCTCTCGATAAAGTGCATCTGAATTCTGTGGAAGGGACAACCTGATCTTCCCTGTGCTCTTTTACCTGCATTCGTCTGTTGGCATGTCACATAGCAATGGTACAACTCTTCCTCAAGCATCCTAAATCTAGGATTAAACCAATAATGTCTGAATAATCTCACCATTTCCTGGATGTGTTGGGCCATGCACTGGTCTTCCATTTGCTGACATCCTAATATCATTTGCATTTTTTTCCATATCGTGCTCTGATCCAACCCTGCTGTTCTGCTCCTGAAACAGCTTCTTGCAATCCCACGTGTCAGCTACTGACAACGACATCAAGAAAACAGTATCCTCTTCAGATTTATTTGTGTAAGCCCCGTTAAATGTGCAGGCCACAAGTGCACAATACTGTGCAACTTCGTCCATAAATGTGTTTCCAACTGTGACATATCCATTGTATCTGTGAGCTGCACATTTAACTACTGAGATTTCTGTAGGCATTTGCAAGCCTCGAGCAGTTTCCTTACATGTTCCCAGTTTCTAATGGGTGTGCCAGATGAGTTCATGAAACCTCTTTGTGACCATAACTGTCCAAGATCATGGACCATACCAAAGGCATATTGATTATCTAGAAATATAGTCACTCTCAAGTGGGCCCGCCGACAAAAAAGGTTATTATCGTAGTGTACTGTGTATGTGCATGTCATGGTATGACTGGTTAAATAAATAGGCAGCCACCCTGTCCCAAAAGGGTATTAATAGGGACATACTAATTCGGACAAAAGTCACTGTATTGGGGTATGTGGCAGAGACTAGTTGATCACACTTAAGGGCCCAGGAGTAATAGTAACTCCAACTAGCCTGTTTTCTCGGGTTTTTATGCTTACCAGATGGGTCCGTGATTGAATACTGATTTGGTCCCCGTCTAGGCAACTTTAAAGATTACCTCATATAGGGTAGGATGTACGTAGGGAAGGCTTTGCAATTGCCAAATGGGGCATTTTTGTGATTCACTATCTGGTAATCGCAAACACCCATGTACAAATGTGGGTTTCACACATATTGTGAGTCCCAATGGGTCTCATATAGACCTACCTCATTAATATTCATGAGGTAAGTCTCGGTATGCAACCCATTGAGAATCGCAAAAATCACAAGGATGGTGGCCTGCTGGGGTCAGCAGACCGCTATGCCTTTGATTGCTTTTCAGTAAATCAATGTTTTTTTTAAAAATGCAGCTCGGTTTCCTTAAAGAAAAACAGGATACATTTCAAAATGAAAAATGAAAACTTTTCTTTTAATTTTTTAACAGCAGGCAGTGGTCTCTGGGACCACTGCTTGCTTCACTGGCTGCTCTTAAAAATGTTTTACAAACATTCATAAAGGAGAAGGGGTCCCTTGGGGACCCCATCCCATTTCCACCTCACTTTAGGCTCACTTTAGGCCTATATCTCTTCTACACTATCCTATAAATGTCCTGGAACCGGCTTTTAGTAGGTCCTTGTCAAGTTATCTAGAAGATAACTGCCTTCTAGACAGGGATCAGTTTGGATTCTGCCCTGGTCATGGGACAGAAGCTGCATTGGCAACCATGCTGGACACCCTGCGAATGTGAGCCGACAAAGGCAACTCATCATTACTAGTGTTACTGGCCATGTCGGCCGCATTCAACACGGTTAGCCATGCAGTTCTGCTAAGTAGACTGGAGAAATTGGGTGTGAGAGGCAAAGCTCTGAAATGGCTACAATCATACCTGTTCGGTAGACAACAGGTAGTGACCATGACTCCGTATGCCTCCCCCAAGTCCACGGTTCACCATGGAATGCCACAGGGCTCGTCGATCAGCCCTATCCTTTTTAATATATACCTGCAGCCCTTGATCCCCATCATAAAATCTTATGGGATCGATTTGATCAACTACGCCGACGACACCCAACTGGTGTTTTCCCTTGAAGGGAAATGTGCAGTGTCTTTGGACACATTCCAGGAATGCATGTGTCGGGTCTCTGGTTGGCTTAGTGCAAACTCCCTCCAATTTAATGAGGGGAAAATGGAAGTAGTTTACTGCTCGACGGCTAAACTGAATCAACAACTACCGTGCGAGCTTAGGTGCTCCCCGGGGGCCGATCTCTGCGTTCCAGTTAAGACCGTGCGCAATCTGGGAGTTCTGTTTGATGAAAACCTGCAAATGGTATCACAAACAAACAAAACAATTAGTGTCTGCTTTGGCTTGCTAAAAGCACTTAGACTGATTTTTCCTCTCCTACCCGATGAGACCAGACCTCTGGTAGTAAGGAGTATAATCCTGTCCTGACTGGATTACTGTAACTCCCTATATCTAGGTGCCCCTTTATACATCTCGCAGGGACTGCAGAGAGTCCAGTCGTTAGCGGCCAAGCTGGCACTCAATAGACCACGCAGCTTCTCTACTACGATGGCTTTGAGAGACCTTCACTGGTTGCCAGTAAGGGACAGAGTCACATTCAAATCTCTGTGCATCGTCTATAGAGCGCTGCACAGCATGGGCCCCCTGCCTATGCAGGAAAGATTCACATGGTATAAGCCCACCAGGTCTCTTCGCTCTTCTAGTCTAAGCCTGGCAACACTCACCAAATTCAAGAGATCTAGGATGGGAGGCAGGGCTTTCTGTACAGTAGCGTACCAGCTGTGGAATGAGCTGCCTCAGAACATCAGACAAGCCGACTCTCTGATAGGTTTTAGAAAGAGTCTAAAGACCTGGATCTTTGCTAAAGTCTGAGACCTTAGCGCCCACTACCCAGCCTTCTACATGCCGTTTCCATCTGATTATGTTTTTTTTCAAAAAGCGCCAGGATACCCGTAGGGTGGCAGTTGCGCTATATAAGAGCAACATACAATACAATACAATTTGCAAATAGATTACCACCTACTTGAAGTGGGTGGTAAAATGTGAATGTTTTGTGACTGCATTTCGGTCACAAAACATTCACACATACCACTGCGAATCGGTGTTGGGAAGGGACGCCCTAAACACGCCTCTTCCTAATACCGAATTGCAAACCTTATTTGTGAATTGATAGTAGGTTACTGAATCACAAATAGGGCTTGGTACATTTAAAAAAGCCTTTTTTCATTCGCAAACGGACCGCTTCTGCAAATTCGGGCCGTTTGCGACTGGAAAATAACTTTATACATCTGGCCCATAGGTCACGCACCCTTTTTCCTTAAAAAGTGCTCTCATGTAAGGAAAGAGGTTATCGTGTGTTTCCTAAATAGCCATTGTTGTTTTCCCTATGTTAGCCTAATTATGCATATTGTAGGCTGTTTTTGCTTTGCACACGTTACCAAATATCACACACGGAACAGCCTAGGCAAGGGCAAACAACATTGCTCTCTGTTATTCTTTGTAGTCAGACACAAGTACCTACACATAATAGAGAAATGCAACTGCTGTTTTTGTTCACACATATTTTGTCATAATCACTTGGTTTTTGTAGTGAGGGTGGGTTTAGACAAATCTGTCAGATAATATGACAGGACATTTTATTGTATATGGTCTGCTAATCAAGTTAATGACATTACGGACCTATATCTGTTTTCTAGTTGTGTCGCAATTATTGCATATTAGCACACAATATTTTAAATAAATATTGTAAACTTCCTTTGGCCTTTTTTCTATTTATTATGGACATGTACGAGTGAGAGAATGTAAGGGGGTTACCTACTACAGCGATCCCTGAGAGGGTCGTGGTTCTTATGTTCTGGGGTGCCAAATCACTTGTCTCTCTGGAAAGGTGGGAGGGCAAGTGAGACACTATAAGCTAGCCGTATTCGGTCCCATAGATACTGATGTGTTATGGTGACTCAGTCCCTACATGCTAATGTTCTATGGTCCCAAGCATAGTTCTGTTCCTGAGTAGAATCCCGGCAACAAGGTCGCAGCATGTCCCTATCCTCAGAGGTACTCAATGATGAAAAATGTTACTGGATAACATTCATTGAGTGAGAGTTCCTTTAGGAAAAATGTCTTTCCTCTATATTCAGTGGGCCCACCCTAGATAACTCGAGATTGACTCTCTTTTCTTTTGAATGACCATACCACATGCTCTGGTACTGAAGATGAACTCTAGTTAGTGCTGTCATGCACTATCATGCACTATCATTCTTGCATGTTGCACTACAGTGTTATGTCACAACATATAATTTACATAGGTCTCATATGCTGATCATGTTTTTTTGCACCTAAAACCGACAATTGAGCCATTTATGATTACTTGTGGACCATTTTGTAGCCCTAAAAAAGTAGCTTCTCAGGCGAACTACGTGTGTTTCGTTTTGGTGCTTTACTTTGAACTAAATTAAAATTAAAAAAACATAGGAATGAGAAGGCCGGCAAAATGGAAAGACCGCGTGTATTTGAATGTGCATAATGGGGGAGGGTGTAAAAAATGGCACTTGGTTATAGCTTGTAAAATGTTTCAACTTTTGAAATGTACTGCGACCAAGTGGCAACACGGGGTCTTACAAGGCTGCATTTGCACTACAGAAATCTCTTTATCAGGATTTTAAAAACATTTTGTTACACTCAATTGTGAACACAATATCATGTCACTGTTGCCAAATTTGTTTTTGCCCACTTTTCTGTGGCTCATTGAGCACTAATGTAACTATTTAGGTAATATTGCTTTGGCCAGCTTCGACAACAATAGACAAAAACTGATAGATGGAATCTTTCGACACCTAGGAGACATAAGCAAATGGTGGAATGATATGGCTGTTACTAAACACCTTAAACATTATGACATCCCACAAGGCCTCCAGGTTCTCATTTTTTTTACCATTAGACAACACCATCATGAAAGATTGGAAGAATAATGTAAGCAAGCATCTTTGAATATGATGAATATCTGAACATATATGCACATAGAACAGCGTAGTAAAGTGGATCTGAACATTGAAGGATGAAATATACCCACAATCTCTGTAAGAAATATATTTGAAAGAATGTCATTATTTAAAAAAAATATCCGGAAATAAATAGTCCCAAAAAAATCCTCCAAATGAGATGAGAAATTGCAGAGAATGGTGTAGAGTATTTTGTATCTACAAAACAAGGTAGGGGTAATAAAACACATGACAGTCCTGTGGTTTCAACAAGTAGCAGCACAGGCAATGAAGAGAGTAACAGGAGTATAACAGAAAAGCTGAAGAGGTTCAAACTAGTGATCCCAGGTACACAAAATAAAATTTGGAAGTGAAGAAAAAAAAAGACACTAAGAGTAATAAGACAGGAGGAGCCAGAGAAAAGAATGGTGCCCAGACAAAGTTGAAAAACCGTGAGAAATTTGACAGATGGAAATAATGCATCTTTATTTGGTCCCCAGAGAGGATCTGACTTTAAAACCACAAATAAAGGAAAATATATATATATATATATATTGGTTATCAGTCGGTTTTACTGGCCAGTGTGTGGGCAGGAAGTGACGTATACATCTCTATTGACAGCACATTGATGAAGCTGCACCCTTTACAGGAAGACATCCACTTGACTGTACAAAAGTAGAAATGGCACTTCTGAAAATAACCTAGCATATAAACCGCAGCCATTTAGGATTTTACATATTTCTCCATAGTATAAACACTGTTTACAACACCCACTTTTCTTCTCAGATCAACTTAATTTCTCAATGTAGGTTCAGTGACAGTGAGGGGTTTGATACAGATAACTGCTGTCTGTACTAGGGCATTAATGTTGAAACAGTTGTTGAGTATCTTAAGTAATTTTGCTTTTTCAGAACAGTTGTATACATATTGAACACCGTGTGCAATGAGGGTATACCATGTATCTGTTGTTGATTGTTAATGTGAACTAACATACCTGTGAAATGTATTACATAGAGTCAATGTTGCTCATAATGCATGCTTGCTACACCTAAGGGAGTTGTATCTGTGATGGTATTACTGATGCTTCATATTATTATGAGTTTTGACCTTACTTTCAGGCCTCTAATGCCATACTAGTTCATAGAGTAATGTGTACAAAAGTAGCTTGGATGCTCTTATCAGTGATGTCATAAACAATGTCATTTGAGATGCTATCAGTGTTCTCATAAATCATAGAATATGTCATCAGTGATGTAACATGTTATATTATTAAATGTTATGTTATGGATATTTGTAGAGCTACCCGGAGGCATCCCAGCGCTAGCACAAGGATAGGACGAGTCACAACAGCTTAGTAGGTGGGGTTTTGGAAAAAACAGGTTTACGGAAGGGAAGAAGATTGGGTTCTGAAAGTAGGTGTAAGGGAAGAGTGTTCCAGAGCTTGGCAGAAGTGAAGTAGAAAGACCGGCGGGCACTTATCATCCTATTGATTTTGGAAACCTAAGCTAGGTAGAGACTGGATGAGCGGAGGCATCTGTTAGGGTGGTAAGGGGATATGATGGATTGGAGAATGTGGGGGCCTTTCTTCCAGAAGGATTTGTGAGCAATACATAAAGACTTGAACTTTATTCTATCCGTAACCGGGAGCCAGTGCAAGGTTTTCAGAGCAGGTCTTGCAGAGTGGCTGTTGGGAATTTTAAGCAGCATATGTGCTGCACATTTCTGGATGACTTGCAGTTTGTTTGTGGTCACCTTAGTAGCTCCTAGATACAAAGCATTTCCATAGTCGAGGCGAGAGAGGATTAAGGCCTGGATCATGAGTCTCCTTGCTAAGATGGGGAGGAGCGGAAGAACTTTGAAGAGCATCCGCAGGATGCTGTAACAAGATGCAGCTAGTTTTGTTGCTTGATGATCAAATTTGATCTGGTTTTTGGGTGTGGGTGGGAGCCAAGACAGCTCAGCCAGGCTGGGCTGATGTCTAAAATGGGTGAGTTGCCCAGCAGCATGAGCTCCGTTTTTATCTTCATTCAGCTTGAGGAAGGAGGATTCCATCCATTTCGCGACTCCTTCCAGGCAGGGGCCTAGACTGGACGAGGTTGATCCTGGATGATTTAAGGGCACCACTAATTGGGTGTCATCTGCTTAGGTAACAATTTCTATCCCAAAAGGGAGAACAATCTGTGCCAGGGGGCTCATATAGACATTGAACAGCGTCGGGCTCAGAGATGAGGCCTGAGGGACGCCGTAGCGAAGTGGGATCCAGTTTGAGTAGTTATTTCCTTCAAAAACTTGAAATCTTCTGTCCTCGAGGAAGGACTGTACCAAGGTGATGACACTGCCTGATAGTCTGACATTCCTCAGTCTGTGGATCAGGATGTGATATGTTTACAGTGTCAAAAGCGACACTGAAGTCCAGGAGGATTATAGCTGTAGATCCACCTTTGTCAATGTTCTTTTTGGCATTTTCAACCACTGCAAGTAACGCGGTTTCAGTCCCGTTTTGAGGGCGGAATCCAGTTTGTGAGGGATGAAGTATGGTATGAGAATAGAAAAAAGCAGAAATAACTGAATTAACATGGTTTTCTAGCATTTGCTGATCCCGGGGAGGAGGGAAATAGGGCGATAATTACCAAGTGTATCGGGGTTGAGGCTGGGTTTCTTTAATAGTGCCCTCACTATGGGGTGTTTCCACAGTGGGGGTACTAGTCCGGGGAGGTATGACGTTACAACGCATACTTTTACCACGCATACCATTACAACGCGGTATTTACAACAAATACCGTTACAACGCATAGCGCTTAGAGGTGCTGGATAGTGGTAAGTATAATTTTATATCCCAACTCCAGTCCCCGTGGACACTAGGGAAGGTGTTGGATATAAAATTATACTTATACCCTATCCTAGAGCGCCCCCCAGCGCAATGCGTTGTAATGGAATGCGTGGTAATGCCTGCGTTGTAATGGTAGTGCGTTGTAAAAACTTCATTGTAACAGTTGTATACCACTAGTCCGGATGGGAGATGGAGGAGTTTATCATCTTCAGAAGCACCAGCGGGACTGTATCCCCATCCTTACTTAAGGTTTGGCGGGGTGCTGGGTCATTAGAGGAGCCCGATTTTACTCAGGCACATATGTTCACTAGAGTGTCCATATCCAACAAGGGAATTTCCTTGAGGGAGTGCTCACCGGACATGGGGTGCTCCACGATCCGAGGATTAATAGTGGGAACGGAGGAATAATAGATATTCTTGATTTTATTAGAGAAGAACTCTGCAAGTTCGTCACACCGCGCGTTTGATCCGTCAGGGGAGGCATCCCTTAGTGCTAGTTTTAGAAGATGCTTAGCGATCTTAAAGATTTTGCGTGGGAAAATTGTGTCTTCGTTCCTGTGATGTCAAAATGGTGGGGGCGCATGTTATAGTTAGCTCTGCTAACTATTACTGGTGAATCTCTTTGGTTTGTTTTTTAGGAATCACTGACAGAATATCGGAAACAGAAATATTGTGTTGACATAATATCATGTCAAAAATATCGAGTACCAAAATACTGAGAAGGTAAGTGCAAATAGGTAAGTACCGATTTATTATTCTTAACTCCACATCTATGTACCTTGAAGATGTATATATCGCCAAGGTACATATTTGTGGAGTTATATGCAGTTAAACTTTGCTGAATTATAGATACCTACCATCATGATATTTGTGTCCTTCATATACTTGGCATTATATTTTGGTCCACGATATTTCCATTTCCGATATTCTGTCGAAATACCTTTTTCTAGTTCAAAACATTAATGTTGTCACTGACATACTCAGCTAACTCTATTGTTACCTTAACCTTTGTTTGTTTCAGTGAATTTCTAAGGTCTTTTTTTACATATAAAAAAAAAACATCTTTTTATCACACCTAACTATAACATTACTTTAACCTTTGTTTTTTTCAGTGAGTTTCTACTTTTTTTAACGTAAAGTAATATTTTATTACCATACCTAAAGCCAACCCCTGCCGTGCATGGCAGGTAGCCAACCGCACACTGTGAAAGCCCTTTGCTCATGCACAGCACGACGTTGGCATGTGACCAACCCACTCGGAGCCAGCACAGTTGCTTACTAGTAAGATGGAAGGGGAGGGGTCAAATGGTTGGTGCTTGTAGGTGATTTGGCCCTTTGCATACTCAGCAGCAATTAAAAGAACTGTGAACTCTGCTCTCAGACCAGGAGACAAAAAAGAACCCACTTGGACAGTTACTACAAAAGAGATTGCGCTCCAGTAAATCAACAATGCATTCTCCTTCATCAAGGATTTCAGATAGTTTTTCAACATGCAGTGGTAAAGAGAACACACTGTCCATCAGCCTGGAAAATGGAAGAAACACCATTGCATACTTCTAAAGTGTAAAGGGCAAGGCCAAACATGCAGAGCCTGTTGGTGATTTGGCGCCTTTACATACTCAGCAGCAATTAGAAGGGAGAACTGTGGACTCTGCTCTCTGACCAGGACACAACAGGAAAGAACCCACTACTCTTGGACAGTCACTACAAAAGAACAATGCGTTATTAAAAGGGAAAAAGGGGGCTGCTTCATTAGGCCCTTCGGACCCCATCCCCCAGGGCAATATTTTTTTGAAAAGGGAAGGGAGCCTATTTTTGCCCAAGGAACCCTTTCCCACAGGCCTGAGTTTAATATAGGTGGGTACATTGGTGCCCACTCAGGGCACCCACCAAACACAATGTTGGGAGCCCCAGGGGGAGCCCCAGAGCCCCCGCGGTCCTAGCCGGCTCCCTGCATGCTGCGAGAGCGAACATTGCTCCCACCCAGAGAGAGCAGTTATTTCTGCTGCTCCTTCTGGCATGGAGCAATATCTTGATCTGGTCCCTGCCTACATCAGTGCTGGCAGGGAAACAGATCTCAAGTCTGCTCCCACCTGTTGGGAACATTTATAAAACTTGTGCTGGCTGGGAGCAAGTTTTTTGTTTGTGTCATTTGGCAGGAATGTTTTTAATGCTCCCACCAGGCCGGAGCAAACACAAGTTTTCCTGCCTGTGTTGGCAGGGAAAAGATTGTGACCCGGGCATGGCTCCCCGAGACACCGCAAGTGAGCCGGCCCTGTGGAATGTGGTCCCCAGAACAAATAAAGGCTCAGAGAGGGGTGCAGCGCAGCCCCCACTCCCTTCTTTATAAACTGATGGCCCTGGGGATGGGGTTTTCAGGGCCTTTTAAAGGCTCGGGGGGGGGCACAGGGCCACCCGCCTCTTAAAAAATACTGTGGGTCCCTTGGGATGGGGCCCTAGGGGCCGAATACAGCTCGGGGAGGGGGGCATGTGCACCCTCCCCTTAATTAAACAATGCAGCCCTGGTCCGCCATATATTTTCCAATCCCGAGGGAGTACAGAGAGATCACAAGAAAAGTTGCTGATTGATTTTTTATTTTGGCCCCAAGGGGTACCACTGGGTCCCTCAATGAGACCAAGGGGTGCAGGATATCCCTACACTGCCCCCTTATGTTATTTTTTGTTGTCAACTTCAGGACAGGGGACTAAGTCCCTGAGTCCTGTAATGGCTGCTAGCATTTGTCTGATGTTGCTGGCAGCCAATCAGAGCTTTCTAGTCCTGCCAAGTATCACGTATTGGGCATTAGACTAACGCATTTCAGTGTGGTGATCTGCATCACTGCACTGAAATGGAAAGTCACGCATTATAGCGCCTCCTCAGCTGTGAAAGCGGGAGCGCTGCTAATACACTATAAGCTGGTGTGCGGGCGCGTGGGAACGGTGCACACAGCTGAGTGGTCCGACAGGCTTGGGGTATGGCTCAGCTGCTGCAGATGTAACATGCACCCAGCAGCACAGCACACCACAGCATTTCTTACAATGAGTGAATGGTGACTTAATTAAAGGAAGGTCCTCCTGCCACCCAAGGCGCAGGCAGCACAGTTCCTGAGAAAGGTTTGGGCTTGCACCGCAGCGGGAAATGTAATAATAAATGCTGCCACCTGACCAGAGTGGACCCCACTCTGGCCGCTGAGTGGATCTGGATGCTGGACTGATTCCTCAGGTGAAGCCTGCCCAGAGCACACCAGCAGCCTGTAGCTTCAATGAAGCCTGGCAGCGGCGTTACCGTGGTTGGGGCCGCCCGTGAGAGTCTAAGTTGCAGGCAACGGCCATCAGCAAGCATGTTATCACTGCAAAGATGCAAGTGCCTGCCTATGTGTGTTATTAACTCTAATGCTTATGCTGCTTTAGGACAGAAATAGTAATAAGGCCGCCTTGCAGGGTGCTTCACGCGCGCTGCAGCCGCTGCAATGAGGACCCTACACAAGTGCTGTTTTCTATCGCTTGGTCCCGACTGACTCGCAGGGGCCACGCCTCTTTATTTTATAAGTACGCCTGGCATCAGACGCCAGCGCCACGGCGTAATCTCCGGGCGTGGGATAGCTATACCACTACCCTGCCGAAGAACATTACAGTCCTTCTAACCTTTATTAAACATAAACAAAACATCAACATATCGGTCTTTTATCAGAAATAGAAATCGTCGGAGGCCAAACGGCCATGGAGGTGATCACCAAAGTGGAAAAGATCATTGCTAACCACAGGATCTTTGAGGTGGTATTTTTGCATTTGTCACCCCGAGTGGGATGGGTATGCTCAGACGTGAGTCCCGTGCTCTCCACACCACTGGAGTCAAGATATCCTGGCTGAAGACGGCTGATAGCCAGAAACCGGCCCTAGGATGCTTGATTCCGGTCCAGGAAAGACATGGCCTGGCAGTTCGGGCTGGACGGTTCCCATGAGGCACAGGGTCAAGGCTGATTTGCATATGGCCATGTCTGAACTGGGGTGGTGTGGAGTGCAAAAAAACGATGGATTTAGGCCCAGATCTCTGTACTGGGTTGAATGTATGACATTGTTCTGCATTCTGTTCATCAACTGTTATTTTTGCATGTGTCACCCCGAGTGGGATGGGTATGCTCAGACGTGAGTCCCATGCTCTCCACACCACTGGAGTCAAGCTATCCTGGCTGAAGACAGCTGATAGCCAGAAACCGGTCCTAGGATGCTTGATTCCTGTCCAGGAAAGACATGGCTTGGCAGTTCGGGTTGGACTGTTCCCATGAGGCACAGGGTCAAGGCTGCTTTGCATATGACCATGTCTGAACTGGGGTGGTGTGGAGTGTAAAAAAACGATGAATTTAGGCAAAGATCTCTGTACTGGGGTGAATGTATGACATTGTTCTGCATTCTGTCCATCAACTATTATTTTTGCACAAGGGTATAGCACCCGTCTGATAGGTGTCCAAAGTCCATGCAGACACATTCCCATGGTCGTTGGGGGTTGTCTTCAATGATGACGGGGTGAGGTCTATCAGGTTGGCCTGACACCTGGCATCATTGGCACGTTCTGACTGTCTGCTCTACCATGGTGTCCATCCCTGGAAACCACACTTTTGTTCTCAGCCGACCCTTCGTTTTCACCACGCCCTAGTGTCCTCGATGTGCAAGATCTACCATCTGTTGGGTAAGGCTTGAAGGGATTACTAGCCGTGGACCTCTCAGCAGGCACCCCTTAGAGTCAATGGAGCGTTCTTCTTTGATTCTCATGATCGACTCAAGCGTGGTCTTTGCTTGTGGTGTTCGCCGGGCCATCGTGGCTTGGATGAGGCGCCAGTCATTTGTATGGACTGCGGTGATGGCCAGCTGAAGACACTCGTCATTCTGGGTGGCTTCCACTATTGTTTTGAGACTCATCGGAAGTGGTCGGGATTGTTCTGCCACGAACCAAACATATTCCTCAGTGTCCTTAGCGGCTTCTTCTTCTACTTTGGTCGCAGCTCTTGGTGTCTCGAGAGATAGTCTGCCGGGGTGGATGATCCTGGTTTGTACTCGACCCTGTAGTCATAGCCTTGCAGCTGGAGGATTCATTTCTCTATCCTCTGGGGGAGGGGGGGTTTGACGCTGATCCTTGAAAAAGGGGTAGGAGGGGCTTGTGGTCGGTGGTGACCGTGAATGGGTGTCCATACACGTAAATGTGGAAGTGCCAACATGTCAATGGATGGCGATTGCCTGCCTCTCAATCTACGGCATAGGCAATTAGAGCCCAGTCTTCATTACGTTGTTGTTGTGTGGGCACTGGCCCTAGTCCGTAGGGGCTAGCATCGACGGCAATGTTGGTAGGCCGGGTCGGGTCAAAGTAAGATAGCGTGGTATCTGCGGAGAGTGCTGCTTTGGTGTCCTTGAAGGCTTGTTCCTGGTCGGGGCCCCACTGCCACGCGGTAGAGGATTTTGTCAGTTCCCTGAGGTGTTTTGTGATGTTGGTCAAATCTGGGATGAAAGGTCCACAGAAGTTTACCATTCTGAGGAAACTTCGTACTTCCGATGTATTGGAGGGTGCTGGGGCTTCCTGGATATCTCGCACCTTGTCTCCTTTGTCCAAGAACGTGTAGCCAGAGAAGCTGATTTTCTTCTTTAAGAACTGACATTTGTCCTTATGCAATGTGAGGCCAGACTCTCGGATCTGTAAGAGGAAGCTGCAGAGCTTTCTGTGGTGATCATCCAGGGATGTGGCATATACCAGCAGGTCGGCACTCACATTCAGGACTCCAGGGAGTCTGCTGAGGAACTCCCGAATGGTGTTTTGAAACACCTTAGCGGCACTTGAGATCCCAAAGTTCAGACGCCTGTACTGTCTGTGTCCCACGTGTGTCGAGAATGTGGTGATGCATCGGGAATCTGGATGGAGGGGCAGCTGGTGATATCCAGAGCACAGATCCATCTTCGAGAACCACAATACGCCGTTCAGCTCCCCCAGGATGTCATGATGGTGGGAGTGTGTCACCAGGTCACGGGATCTCCTATGTTATCCCCCGTGACGGTGAAGAGGAGCCTCTCCGGAAGAGCCCAACCAGAGAAGAGGAGCCCAGACGCGTATCCCCAAGTTTGGGACCTTTACTTTAAGGACTATTAGTTGTTGGACAGTCATTCTGTATGCACGAATAAAAAGCGACTTATCCGGCTCCTTCCCTCCTTGTTAACTCAAAGGTTACAGGGTGATGTGACGTTCCTTTTTTATAGCTACTTTCGGGAGGCGCATGTCAACACAGATGCAAACCTGCCCTGGCTGTTTTGGTTTTTCTCGCCACTACGATCGGGGACACTCAGAGAGTGTCCCCGCTGACTTTCTCTATGATCCCCTGCCGTTCTAGCACCTCCAGTTCCTCTTCAACCTTCTGCCATAGGTGGAATGCTATGTGTCTGTGCCTCAGTGCCACCATTTGAACAGACTGGTCGATGTGGAGTGAGATTTCTTTCCCTTTGAGGCACCCGATTCCTTTGATAATGCCTGCGAGTTCTTCTTCCTGGAAAGCGAGAGCATAGGAGATAAGCCTCAGTTCTTCTGCCGTCAGGCCGCTTACTAGCATTCCACCCCCTTCATCTGTGACATACACCGTGGTGGGGAACCTCCGATCCTGGTGCTGAATTCCGGTCTTGAAACATCCCCATAGTGGGATGTGCGTCTTCTGCTGGTATGTGAATACACAAAATCTTGCTTCGCGCAACGGTGGGCGAGGATTCAATTGGTTGTATACGTTGGAGGCCATCAGTTCGATTGAGGCTCCTGTGTCTATGGTGGCCAGCACATCTTGGTGGTGAATCTAGATCTGCCACTTTGGGAGCCTGTGTCATTTCTTGAGCGGTTGATTCACTGCGAATACGTAATGGACGGGGTAGTCATCTGTGTCGTCATCCATGTCTTCGCTGCTTTGCGCTTCTTCGACGGTCTGGGCCGTCTCTTTTAAGCATGGGCGGAAAATCCGTTCCGCTCGCGGATTTTGCGGATTTTCAGTAAATTCGCAATCCGCGAGATTCGCGAATTTCCCGCAAAATCCGCGAACAGAAATCCGCGAACGGGGATTGGGTCAAAAGTTCAAGCTGACTTTTGTAACTCTTTTAGAATGGCGCCAGCAAGCTGCCAGAGCCATTCTAAAATAGTTACAAAAGTCAGCTTCAACAGGAAGCTCTAATAGATAAAGTAAAGCAGGTGCTGCTCAAATTCAGTTACACAATCATTAATCACCCTAAAAACTTGGGGTGATTAATGATTGTGTAACTTAATTTGACCTTCAACTGGAGCACCTGCTTTACTTTATCTATTAGTGCTTCCTGTTGAAGCTATTTCTAGCTATTTTAGAATGGTGCTGGCAGCTTGCCGGCGCCATTCTAAGTGGGGCTGAGGGCAGAAGGGCACAACAGTGGGACAGAGGGCAGAAGGGGACAAAAAATGAGTGGGGCAGAGGGCAGAAGGGCACAGAAACAAGTGGTACAGAGGCCAGATGGGCATAAAAAACAAGAGGGTGGCAGTGATTAAGCAGGCAAAAAAAAAAACCCGCGAAATTGCAAAGCGCCTCGCGAACACCCGCGAACACGCAAAGTGCCTCGCGAACACCCGCGAACACGCAAAAATAAAAAAAATCAGCGAATTCACGAATTTTGCGGATTGCCAATTCGCAAATCCGCAAATTCGCGAATTGCCAATTCGCTAAATTCGCCCATGCTTAGTCTCTTTGTGGGGCTTCGATGACCTGCACACTGTCGCAAAATGGTTCATCTGCCACGGGCCGAGCATTTCTTCCCTCTCGCCGGGCAGGTCTGCATGCGGTGGGGTGTACCTCCACAATAGCCGCATTTTTTCTTCCTGACTGTTGGACGCTTGTCTGGGTGTTGGCGTGGCGTGGCTTTCACAACGTTCACTTGCTCTGTCTTGATAGGACTGTGGAGGCCAGCCTCCATGTGAGAAGCTCTGACCTTTGCTAGTTCTTTGGATCGTCCCATGGTGAGTATAACAACCAGGATTTTCCGGATTCTTGGAGGATGTTCTCCTTGAGTTTCGAGGAGTAACAGCTTGTATTACCTGGGCCCTGATTTCCTCTTGCTCATCCTGGAAGCCGCACGTGCTGGCCAGCTCTTTCAAACGCATGTGGAACACGTCTAACGACTCCTCCATTTCCTGCTTGGTCTAAAGAAAGATAAATCTCTCGTAGTCTCTGTTTGCCATAGGCTTGAAGTGTGCATTCAGAGCATTCAGCAGTGTCGCATACGTCTTTGGGGTGGCCTCCACTAGCGTTTTGTAGATGTGATGTATGTCTTTGCCTCCTAGGTGGAGAAGCAGTGCCCTCCGCCTTTCACTGGCTATTCCTACCCCTTCAAGATAGATTTGGAGACAGTCAGTCCAGTACCTCTATCTAGGGGTGATGGAGGAGGGGGCACTGACTACCACAAAGGGTTCGATGGCTGGTATCGACGCCATTTTGACCCAGCTGTGGGAGAACCTCGCGGCACACGCACTGCATCTCTACATGACAGGAATGGCAGCCGCCTGGCAGAGGATAGCTGGGATGCTGATGGGCCTTACCACGGTTTACCTTAGTGACTCTACCTGCTCCCGACTTCGACATCCACCAGGGGGCGCTTGGGTTTGAGGCATGCGTGATCCCAGGCTGGGTGCTGAGTGTTAACTGATGACCCAATCACTGGTACTCAATCGGTTTGCAGTTCCTTAGTAGTGGCAGCAGGCTGGCACTTTATGTGAGTGTAGGGCCTTCCTTAGTGGCACCAGGCCGACTTTGCATGTGGCTGCAGGGCTTTCACTCTTTTCGCAGGCTACCCACTGTGGAGGAGCACTGGATCTCTGGGCATTGAGGCGGCGTGAGTACGTTTCCGCAGTCATTGTCAGTGTTATAGGGCCAACTTGGGGGGTGCTTCACGCAAGCTGCGGCCACTGCAATGAGGATGCTACGTGAGTGCTGTGTTCTATCGCGAGGTCCCGACTGACTCGCGGGCGCCACGCCTCTTTATTTTATAACTACGTCTGGCGTCAGACACCAGCGCCACAGCGTACTCTCCAGGCATGGGTAAGCTATACTGCTACGCCGCCGGAGAACATTAAAAGAAATAAAGAGCAATGCAGGATAGCGACAAAGCGACCTTCAGAAACTGCTGTAGCACCACTCTCCCTGAAAGGGTTTTGTTTCTGTACAAATATACATTTTTATCATCGGAATAGGATGCATCAAATAAAGTTGATGTGGGGGAGGGAAGCTCGGAACAAACATCCGCACACATTAGTAAACAGTTAGCAGCAAACTCTAGCGCTCTTGCATTTAGCAGGTTGTTCAAATAAAATCTACAGAGAAAGCATTTGTGAGCCCTCCAGAATCCCTTATGCTGCAGCTACACCCTACCGGCCCGCCATATCCGCCCTTCCTCCCTCTCACGCACATGCCTGCTCTGGACTTTTCTTTTACAAATCAGTGCTGTTGCTGTGTTACTTCAGTTGTTTCAATTATAACAAGGGAACCCAATAGATACCTAGGGACCATGGGCAGACAATCTATTCTAGAGAACAAAGGTCCTTGGGATAAGCGTGATGAACCATACAATGGAAAATATAGACTTGAATCAGTACTATATCAGGTGGTTTCAGTGCCCAGCCGGGGCTGAACATTTTTTATTCAACATATACAAGAATGGGGAAGACCACGGAGAGGGTTCAATACATCATTTGATAGGGTACAAACCTGTACCTATCCGAGAATAACTCACAAACAATTAAAAAGTGGAAATGGAAAAAATAGAGGAGAGAAGAAAAAGACAAACAATATCAGGCAAAAAAGGAGTGGGAGCCAACTGTCCCTTGCATTTGAATCAATCGTGAAGCAAGTTTGGACAAACAATTACTGCAATAGAATAAACACAATGGAAATACTGCAGAATTGCTAAAAATGTCGACAACGTTTCGATCCCTAGCCCTTAATGAACTGGGATCATCATCAGGACTTGATTTTAAGTTGCCTGTTTAGCTATTGAAGTGCCTGTTACAATCTGTTCCGCAGCATATAATCAAGGGATGTGGTATGGGCGCGGTCCGAGTTGGAGGTGATTATCTCAGGCTTCGGGTTGCTCAAAGAGAGTAAGGACCTCAAAAGTAAGACTGTAGGGCACTCTGCGTTGGTATGGGGGAGATAGTTGCTCCAGTTGTCAGCGTTGGCTGAAGTTACAACGCACGATATAATAGCCGCGTCAATGTTGCTCCAGGATCGAGCAGTGAACGGGGAGTCGGCGGGCTCAATGGCCGGTGCAACAGACTGAGCCGAGAATCCGGAAGTCGGGATGTTACTTCAGTTGGACCAACTAATCCGGACCCTGGTCCGCACTACAGCTCCCAGAATACATCACGTAGTTAATGAAAGTGAGCCGAGCAGCTCTGGTTACATGGAGTCACCTGGCAGGAAATATTCAAATGTTTCTTGTTAGGACCTAAATAGAGTGCTTCGGTTTATTCAGCCTGAGCGTATTTTGCGGTGCACTAGCCACCCGAGTATGTGTGTCAATTCGCAAAATCCTTTTTGGCAGCATGTGATCAGGCAACTTGCTGCGGTCAGTGGCTGCCAGTCATACAGTGTGTCACATTACAACACATACAGTTAGCCTCTGTCCTGAGGTGACACAAGTCAGACCTCCGTTATGTTGTCCCGATGCAGGAAGAGTGTAAGTCATGCTCTCCTACTGTTGCACTGACTTGGTATGCAATAAAAATATGCTTTAGCTAGCGCAGTTATGTTAGTCATGTGAGTGTAATTTCTAATATTTGTATGTTTCCCTCATTTTGCTCATGTGAAAGTGTCACTCATTGTCATTGAAATGTCACTTATAATTAATTTTTAACCTTAATTTCTCAAAAACTACTAAACTAATTTACATCAAATCACCAAAAACACAATCTGTGGACCAAGATCTAGCTTACAGCCAAATCTGGAATAATTTCATTCAGCAGTTTTTGCAGTAGCAATTCTTAAAGACTTCTGTGGAAAATACATGGGGATTTTTCATTTTGAGACCTCCTTTTTTCTTGGCTCCTCCCACTTGACGGGTCACATGAAAAATGTCCATGCACAAACTAGACACAAAAGTGCACTTTTTAGGAAGGTTTTGTGGAGATTTATTAAACCGAGCCAAAGTTATTAGCAACACAAAAAATGCATTTCATATGAAAACGCTGACCTAACTATCACCACCGTGTGTTTCCATTGTAAATGCATTTTTTGTGTTGTTAATAACTTTGGAGCTACCAGATGGCCGCTCATTGAGAGGGCTCCGCCGGCCAAGATCACTATCTGGTAGAATCAGGTCAACACAACTTGAAAGCACACAGACATGGCTCGCCCTACTCTCCTACTCACGGGGGCTGATGGTGGACCAGGTGGAGGTTTCGCTGTGCAAGCAGCACCAGCGATAGAGGCAGTGACAAAATTGGCCTTGGCGCCATGTGGCTTGGCCTGTGTGGAGAGCTGAGGCTTTGGGCTGCAGTGAACGTGGAGGCCGCGCTGGACAGAGAGTAAGCAGCGATTACCTGACTTCTGAGCGGGGTGGACCGGAAGCATGCATGTGTGGCGCTACCGCCCCCAGCTCTGCTTGGAAGGCATCCAGATTCGGCGGAGGAAGATCGTAGGTGATGGGTAGGGGGTGCGCTTTAGTAGGATACCCACCGCCTGGAGCCTCAGAAAGTGTGACAGCTGCGTCCCCCAATTGGCATGGCACTCCCCGTTGCCCAATGGTGATCTGAGGAGGTGGGCACAACGATACCAGCGGCAGGAAGGAGAGGCCTCCCCGCATATGTACATTTTACAGGCCCACTTGGAGTGGAGGCTGAAGCAGTGTGGCTGCAGTGGATACTCAGTGAAAGAGCGCTACCCCTCGGGCCTGCTGGGCCTGTCCGAGGGAAGGAGGGCACATTGGAGAGTGAAGTGAGGGACGCTGAGGCATCCGGAACTGCGGCAGCTCGGTGACTCGCAAGGGCTAGAGGGGGGCGGAGGTGCTCGATGGTCTGCGTTCACTGCAAGAGCCTCCTTCTTGCTGAGAAGGCTATCAGAGGTGCCTAGGCCATAGCATTGTGTCTGTGCCAGTGCAGATGGGCGCGTGGGGCCCCAACAATGCTGCTGGATGACGGCCTCCCCACAGTGAATATAATGGCAAACCTGTGAGGCTCTGAGTGCAGCCTGTGACCTGGACCGGGCCCTCAACCCCATTGCAAGTGGGACTACCGGCTTGGGTAGTATTAGGTGGCACGCTGAGAGAGATAGGGGACATCGCCTCATGGACTGAATCAGTAGGGGTGAGATTGCTGACTGCGCTGTGCATTGGCGAGGTTGGCGCTGGTTGTAGCCGCTGGGGAGGGGCCCCATCTTAAGAGGCCTCATCATGGGGAAAAGTGACGGCATGCAAACAAAGTTCCAATTTGACAGCAGGCACAGCATCTGGCACGCAATCTGAAGCATCCCCTGAGCGCAATGATGGACAGACGCAGCCTGATGTGGACATAAAGAATATCCTAGTTGAGGTTCGATCCAGTCAACATGTCAAGCAGAGGGTGGACAAGCACAACAACTGCCTTGACCAACTTGAGCAATGAGTATCTGACACAGAGGATGTCCAGGCAAAGGCAAGGAAGAAATTTCTAAAAATCGACTTGTTATTGGAGGTAATCAAAGCCAAGAATGAGGGCCTTGAGGCGTGCTCCAGACAAAATAACCTCAGAATTACAGGCCTTCCGAAATCTACACAGTGCTATGATTGGCCTGAGAGCGAGACAAAATACAGTCCCAGGGCAATGCCTTTTCCTTTTATACTGATTTCACTATTACCATACAGGTGGCTAGTCAGGAGTTCACTCCAGCTAAAAAGATATTGCAGAAGGCTACGGCACCCTATGCAGTGATCTACCCAGGGAGCATGAAAGTAACATGGGAGGGCCAGCAACAATTTTTTAATGACGCCAAAGCTGCGTTAAAATTTGCTAGGCAAGTTGTAGCATTTGGTGGCCCCCTAGCTATACCCCAGTGAAAGGGCCCAACCCTACACTGAGTGATAATAATGATTGAGGTTACATAAAGTGTTGTGAGGAAAGATCTTGATTGCAAGTTGTGGGATACCCTACTGTATGTTGTGTTGCATTGCAATAAAGTCATAATACTGTTCTTTCTTTGAATTGCTGCCTCCTTAGTCACTGGAAAACATGTAAATACATGATGGATGAGCGGTGAACACATAGGCTGTGAACTTGCTCTTAAAAATCTGCCTAAGAGTTGATCTCAGCAAACCTACCATGTTGGTGGGGGTGTATGCCTGGATTTGCTCTGCCCCTCGGGATGAGTCCCTTAGTGGTTGATTTGCATTGTGGGGTATTGGGAGGGAAGGGAAGGGAGGGGTAGGTGCATAACCAGGTTGGGTGGTTGATGTAGGTTGGGGTGGTAGGGTGTTGTTGTTGGTCTCAGCATTGGATGATGTAGATACTGTACTGTAATGGCACGCCTCCTTTGAGGGGAGAATCATCAATTAATTGCAGCATTACAAAGTTATACGGGCAGATGCCCTGCATTAAGTTTCTTACATGGAACATTCACGGTCTTAATGATCACTGTAAGACTCACCGAGTTTTTGCTTATATCCAGCGGTATGAAATAGACATATGCCTGTTGCAAGAATTAAACTTCACTGAGGGCACTGCGTCTAGTCTCAAGTCCAATTGGATAGGTGAGAAATACACCTCTCTATACTCTAACTGCAGCTGGGGTGGCGGCGATAGTCCTCAGGAAGGGGTTGGAATGGCGCATGCGCAAGGTTAAGAATGGCGTGCAGGGCAGGTACATGCTTGTAGCGGAAGACCTCATGGGACATCCCATTAGAATATTAGGAGTATATGGCCCGAAGATAGACGAGCCCCAAATTTGTTTTAGAAGTATGGAAGCAGGCTGAGCCATTAGGGTGGGGAGAAACCTTATGGGGGGACTTCAATTAACTGAGGTGGCGAAGTGAGCTAAAGAACGATGATGGATTCAACCCGGATCTGTGACTGAGGGTGAGTGTCTGAAAAGTTTCAGCACTCCGTCTTTGGGGATTTCAATGTAATCTTTTTTTTTAAACATATTTTTATTAACATTTATGGTTTTTCCACATTTACACTACACATTATTTGTAACAACAACATTTCAATGTAGTGTTCATTTGTCACACTAGACAGGTTATTACACATTACAACGACAATCCTGGGTAGGACATATCCACAGTTATTTTATATTTGAGACTAGTATCAGCTAATCCTTGCTCGCGCAATAGCCCGCTGCCCCAGTAAATAACTATCATAATCCCTGTCTAACGCTGCTTCCACGCCCATTCTCGGTGGGCACCTCCTTTTTCATACCCAGATCGGGCACTGTCCTCAGCGATCATACACTCAACCTATTGGAATTAAGCACACACTCCAGTAATATGAGAATTAAACCAAAGAAACAAAAGAGGAAGGGAACAAAGAGAACATGGCATGCCAAGGGGAGACAAATGGTGCACCTGTTTCCGGGAGTGCAGTCATATGACTTAACAGTTACGCAATATATGCTGTACCTTGCTTGTATCATCTGAAGGGGACGGGGAGAGGCAAAGGGTGAGGAGAAAAAGAGGAGGCGATGAGCCCCCACTCCACAGGGCTTGATCCCTCTTCCACTGCTCATGGTTTCCCAGGACCAGCGTCACCTGGCCCTACTTCCAGGGGGGGAGGCTGTATATTGTCAAGTCCTCCACCGCCAGGCCCACCCTTGCAGACAAGTGCGAATCATTTGCTGCCCCTCACCTCCTCTACACTGGCCTTACTGGTTTGCTCCGGGTTTTCCCAGTTCACCAGCACTTCTTTCCATAAATCAGCTATTGGTCTACTCCTGATGCCTCTCGCCTCTTCCCAACTCAACGCTCTGGCCTCCGCTCTCACCCAAATGATAACCTCACTGTTCCAACTAGCTACCTGTGGTTCCGTAGCGGATTTCCATATCAGAGCGATCCGTCTCTTAGCTAAGCCCAAAGCCAGGTCTCTAAATCGATTCCCCACTTTCCGCTTAGGAGGACGTGGGAAAAGCCCCAAAAAACAGACCTCCACAGATAGCGCCTTGTCCCTCCCCCCCAATGCAGCTTAAATCCTGGCCAAAATTCTCTCCCAGTACAATCGTACTACGCCGCAACTTCATGTCATGTGTATGAAACCGGCATCCACATAGGCACACCTCGGGCATTTCCGCATCTCACCCCAGTATGTAACATTTAATCTATGAGGTGTCATATACACCATATGTATATGGTTGAATTGTGTGTATTTGAGTCTGGTGTTCCTTGAAATGTTCTTGTGAGATCTCAGTACCTTACCCCATTCACTATCTATAAATTCCCTATCTATCGCTCTTTCCCACTTACTCCAGAGATCTGTCCTGGGGCCAGTGCCTGCGACAACCAGTGCTTCATGGTGCCATTTCACTTGGTGCCCCGCCGTACCCAATGTACTCAGTGCATGTAATACCAGGTGATTCGCAGGCTCATCCCCCTCCCCCATAACTGTCCAAAGGTGTGAACCAAAGCTTCATACTGCAAGAACCGGTCGGGAGAGAGGCCAGAGGCATCCATTAAGTCTGTAAAGGGGACTAGTGAGCTACCTTGATAGCAATCAACCACCGAATCTATACCCGCCTCTGTCCACACCAGCAGCTGCCCTGCGGTAAACACCGTCAGTGGGTCCCCATGAGGGAGCCCAACCAGTGATAGCTTGGGGGAGTACCACGGGGTCCCCCACACCTGTGCACGCAGTGTTTCCAGGTATGTAAGGCCGTAAACTGCAACACCGACTTGTATGGAACACTGAGCGCCGGTCTCAACAATTTGTCCAGCAAGAAAGCCGGGTAACCGTCGGGTTCCATTAGCCAGGTCCCCTCCACAGCCACATCCTCCGTCCACTGTGCTAGCCATTGCAACTGGGCAGCCAGCATGTACAGCTCGAAATCTGGCAACCCCAGGCCTCCCTGTTCCATCAGGTGCTGTAAAATCTGTAGGGAAACCCAGCGTCTATCATCCCCCCAGATCAGGTCCCTAACCAGGGAATTCAGAGGACTGAACCATCTCCTGGGCATAAGGGTTGGCAAATTAACAAAGAAGTACAGCAATCTCAGCAGCATAACCATTTTTAGTAAAGAAACTCTCGCCATGATAGGCAGCTGCAAAGTGCACCAGAAATGCATGAATGTCCTGAGAGACCGCAATGCCCTGTCCAGGTTCCCACTCCTCAGATCTTCCAGGGAATGAAAGACCTGTATCCCAAGATAATTAAATGAGTGGAGGGCCCAATTAATGTCAGCTGGTAAGCACACTGGCCGAGACGTCGGACCCACTAAAGTGAACAAGTAGGTCTTTTTCTTGTTAACCTTCAAACCCGACAATGCCTCAAAGGCTCCAGGAGTGTAAGCGCCGTTACAGTACCAGGCGCTGCTGCTTGCAGGTACACCCCCTAGCAAACACAGGGGGTACCCAATTAACCACTAGGCATCTGGGTAAATATACATTTAGCAAAATACAAGTGATGCCAATGGTGTTCAATTTGAACGTAGTTATTTAAGGACAAGGATACCATCAATTATCCCTCTCCACTGTACACATTTACAATGACTCAATCCAATGTCCTACTTTTATGTTCATCTTATGGTTAATTTTCTAAAGAAACACAAAACACATAAGTGATATCGTTTTATCCTTTTAGTAATCTTTTCAAAAAAAATGTTTTTTTAAAGATCTTCAGTATTGTAATCATACACATCAAAAAATCACACAATATCTTTTTTCTTATGTCAAGCAATTTTCAACAAGACATACAGGCAGAAAAAACAAATAACAAAATAAAGTTTAGACAATCGTTGACCCTTAATCCATGGGTTATGTCTGAAGCCCAATAGCTTACAACTAAGGAAAATTGGAAATGTCTCTTGTAACCTTAATTCCTTTTTCGAACACCACAATTGTATTTGGGAGTCGGTGAAGCACAACTCAATGTTTTTATGGCTTCTCAAGTCACTCCAACTCCTCGGGCATATATCCCATATTACTTCCAAGTAAAACAAAGTGTGTCGAGATCAATAATAAACTGTCGACGCGTTTCGGCCTGTCAAACAGTTTCAGGCCTCATCAGGACAATGGGCAAACAAAACAAGCAGTACTTTACCACATTCAAATCTGGTAAATATTCCCAGTCTATTATCAAAGCTAGTCTTCGCTATGGTATATCACACCAAGCATCTCATTTGGCAATTCTTCATATTTGCGAAACAACCTGGCATTCAAATGCGTGATTAAATCCAAAGTTCCGGTCTGGAAGAAGATAAGGTCATTACAACCGCCCAGCACCGTCAAGCGTCTCCAAGTCACGCCAACTCTTCTCTATAGACTCGTTCCTCACAGTCACCGAGGAGCTACCATACCGCTACGGCGCTGCTGCTTGCAGGTACACCAACAGATCATCAGCATACAATGAGATCGTATGGATCCGCCCGTCCAGTTTAATAACCAGGCATTCCCCACCATGCTGAATCAACTCTGCAAGGGGTTCGATCGCCAGTGCAAACAACAGGGCTGAAAGGGGGCACACCTGCTAAGTCCCCCGCTCTATATAATATTGGGAGGATACTGATTTCCCAACCTTGACCCATGCAGTTTGTGAGGCATACAACAGTTGAACCCTCCCCAAGGCCCAGACGCAGCATAGTCTCAAAAAGATTCTCCCAGCGGATCACTGACATAATATAGAATGACAAAATATAGACTTACCAAAATATAGTCACCAAAAAATAGAATGCGAAAATATCGAATTCCTATCTACAAACAGGTGAGTACAAAAATATCTAATCCAAAATATAGTCTGTAAAAAATATAGTCAGTCAAAATATCGATTTTTTTTAAATGTCTTAAAAGTAATTTAAAATTAATGAAATAATAAATATAATTAACTAAAACATACTTAAAAATACTCAAATAACCTTAAAATTAAGATATAATTAATTTAAGTTATTAATAAAAAATGTACAATATTTTACCGTAGGATAGCAGGAGGGTAACATTTAATATTACCACTCCAGTGAGTGCAACAGTAGGGAAAGCGTTGGATAGCGTAGGGGTAAAAAATTCTATTCCCACTCCAGTGAGTGCAACAGTAGGGAAAGCGTTGGATAGCGTAAGGGTAAAAATTACTATTCCCACTCCAGAGAGTGCAACAGTAGGGAAAGCTTTGGATAGCGGGAGGGTAAAAAATACTATTCCCACTCCAGTGAGTGCAACAGTAGGGAAAGCGTTGGATAGCGTAGGGGTAAAAAATACTATTCCCACTCCAGAGAGTGCAACAGTAGGGAAGGCGTTGGATGGCATAGGGGTAAAAATTACTATTCCCATTCCAGAGAGTGCAACAGTAGGGAAAGCGTTAGATAGCATAAGGGTAAAAATTACTATTCCCACTCCAGAGTGCAACAGTAGGGAAAGCGTTGCATAGCGGGAGGGTAAAAATTACTATTCCAACTCCAGAGCGTGCAACAGTAGGGAAAGCGTTGGATAGCGTAGGGGTAAGAATTACTATTCCCACTCCAGAGAGTGCAACAGTAGGGAAAGCGTTGGATATTGGAAGGGTATAAATTACTATTTCCACTCCAGAGAGTACAACAGTAGGGAAAGCATTGGATAGCGTAGGGGTAAAAATTACTATTCCCACTCCAGAGAGTGCAACAGTAGGGAAAGCGTTGGATAGCCTAGGGGTAAAAAATACTATTCCCACTCCAGAGAGTGCAACAGTAGGGAAAGCGTTGGATAGCGGGAGTGTGAAAATTACTATTCCCACTCCAGATAGTGCAACAGTAGGGAAAGCTTTGAATAGCGTAGGGGTAAAAATTACTATTCCCACTCCAGAGAGTGCAACAGTAGGGAAAGCGTTGGATAGCATAGGGGTAAAAAATACTATTCCCACTCCAGAGAGTGCAACAGTAGGGAAAGCGTTGGATAGCGGGAGGGTGAAAATTACTATTCCCACTCCAGTGAGTTTAACAGTAGGGAAAGTAATTATTTAATATATTATTAAAAATAAATTAAATATCAATACCAATAAAACATTAATTGAAATTAATAACCAATTTAATATTATGTAATAATTAATTAGAAATAGACCTACATATTAGTTAATAAAAATTAATAACCTATTCATAATTATTCAACAACGAATTAATTTTAAATAACAAAAACTAATTAATAATAAAAATTAATACCAATTAAAAATTAACAGTAAATTAATTATCAATACACAAAAAGAATTTTTAATATGTAATTATTTACAATTACATTACTTCCCACCCTATTCCCCTATAAACCCACATCCCACTACAGAAAATACATTAATACAATTATCATAATTATCGAATATTTAATTAATACAAAATAATTACCAATTAATAAAAATTAATTGCCAATTAATAGAAATGAATTACCAATTAAAAATTAATTAACAATACATTTAAAATCAATACGAATAAATGGAAAAAAATATTTACTTTATTACAATTAAATTACTTCCCACCCTATTCCCCTATAAACCCACAACCCGCTACAGAAAAAAAAATATAGAATATTAACATAATTAACAATTAATCAATTAATACAAATTAATTGGCAATTAATAAAAATTACTTACCAATTACAAAATAACAATAAATTCAAAATGAATACCAATAAATAAATAAAAATATTTAATTAATTACAATTAAATTACTTCCCACCCTATTCCCCTATAAACCCACAACCCGCTACAGAATTAAATTACGCAAAAATTAAATAACAAAATTCATTACTTAAAATACATTAAACATACATTACAAAAATTAATATACACTTTTCACACATATACTAACATACAAAACACTTTAAAAAAAAGTTATATTATTAAAAAATCGATATATTTAATGCCTATATTGTATATTTCGATATTTTGACTTCTATATTTTGAAAATCGATATTACTTACCTTAAATTCGATATTTTTAACCACTATATTGTGTCCATTCGATATTTTGTCCATTCTATATTTTTACTTCGATATTATGTCCTTTCTATATTTTGGAATAGATATTATGACTGTTTACCTCTCCCAGCCAACCGTGTCAAAGGCCTTTTCCAGGTCACTTGACAGCGCAGCCGCCAAAGGCAGGGATCTCGTCTCCTCATGGAACAAAACATAATACACCCTGCGCAGATTGTAGGAGGTATTACGGGAGGGGATAAAGCCGTTCTGATCCGTATGAATAATGGTGTGCATATACGGGAGCAACCGGACCGCCAGTATTTAACTAAGGATCTTGAACTCGAGATTGAGCATCAAGAGTGGTCTATAATACTTCAATGTAATCCTTGACCCCACGAGGGACATAGATAGTGCTTCCGGATGCTCTCACCCACGGGCGGCTGTGCAACTAGGCCTACTCATGAGTGATTTTGACCTACACAACATTTGGAGAGCCAGCAACACAACACATAGGGAAGGTATACGCTTAAACACTGCACACTTGACCTGGTTCCGTTTAGATAACTGGCTAGTGTCATGGAGTATTGTGCCATGGTTGGCACGGTCCTCGCACCTCCTGTGTACTCTCTTAGATCATGTTCTGATGCTCCTGGAACTACAGGTGCCGGGCACCCCGTCACAGGCTTTCATGTGGCGATTGCCGTCAGTGGCATTGAGGGACCAGGTATTTTGGGAAGAAATTTGGCAGGCTATTGTGACGTACTTTGACAATAATGATACGGATGACATCATGCAAGACACCCTATGTGAAGCCTTTAAGGTGGTCGTCTGCAGGGAATGCTTAGTAAAACATATGGGGATGCTCTGCGTTCTTCAGGAGGACCATGCGCGGCTGGAGCAGGACATCCACAACCTGAAGGTTAGTTTCTTTACTAGGTGAGATCTGAGCATTCTGTATGCTATACGGGAGACGCTAACAGAGTTTGAGGAGGCACCTCAGTGGGAGGTACCCTACAGGGGACAAGAGGCAAGAGCATCCCGCTTTGGGGAGGGTGAACGACCGGACAAGTCCTAAGCCCTATTACTGCGTAAACCATGGGCTAGCGACTACATCGCTGAACTACAGGACAAAGACACGCACATGCACACTAGTACCAAGAATGTTCAGGCCGGAGGGCCCTCCGCTAGACCTCCCAGATCATTTTGATGCAATTCAGCTCTTGTGGTTGGAGGAAGGTCTCAGGTGCAATCTGTATGAGCCATTCACAGTATAGGAAATCACTGGGGTAATTCACTCTCTACCGGCAGACAAGGTACCGGGTATTGATGGACTGCCGGTGGCATTCTATAAGGAATATGCCCCGGTACTCGGGCCCCGCTTGCTGGATGTCTTTGCAGAGGCTATGGATACCGGGGAGCTTCCAACCTCCTTGAGAGAGGCTCTCATTGTCACAATTATCAAGCCAGGAAGGACCCTTCCCACTGCGACTCTGATAGGCTTCTCACATTGATAAACACAGACACCAAAATAATTGCCAAGCTGCTTGCTTCCCGCTTACTCCTGCTGCTTCCATTGCTTGTGCGGCTGGAGCAGGCAGGGTTTATTCGCAGGAGATCCACTTTGCACAACCTAAACACCTTTTTCGCTATTCTCCATTCTATAGATCCCTCGCTGCATGAGGCGGTGTTTTTTTAGACAACACTAAGGCGTTTGATTCCCATGAGTGATCATATCTGTTTTTCCTCTTTAGGCGCCTGGGCTGAGTTAATCTTACATCAAGGCGGTGGGATTGTTGTATTCACGTCCCATGGCATGGTTGCGCATTAATGGAAGCGTGTCAGAGTCCTTCGTTATCACTCGGGCACCAGAGTGGGCTGCCCATTATAGCCAATCCTTTTTGCGATAGTCATGGAACCCCTACTGGCTCACCTACGGCAACATCACACACAGAGGGGATTGACCTTTTTTACCCGTCGGGTGCTGGTGTCACTGTACGCAGGATGATGTCAGGGAGTCGCATGCCAATTTAGACCCGCTCTTAATAGAATTTACTAGATTTGGGGGATATCAGGGATTATTATCAGCTGGGTGAAGTCTATTGTCTTTCCCTTGAGTAACTGCACCACTGAGACGGGCTCAGAGTTCCCTGTGACGTGGGCCGGGGGCGTGGTTAAATATCTAGGTATCTGGCTTAGCAGGAACACAGATGAACTGTGGAAAAATAACTATGGTAAACTGTTTGACTGGCTCGATGAGAGGTTAGCTGGTTGGTTGTGGCTCCTACTACCGAAGTTCTTGTATCTGTTTCTAAACCTGCAGCTCCCTTTAGCTCTTGGCTTCCATGAGATGCTCCACTCGCGCCTCATTACGTTTGTATGGGCGGGTTCCCAGCCGCTTATTGCCTGGGAGACGCTGACGCTCCCCTTTGAACAGGGCAGGCTTGGAGGCCCGGACCCTGATCTTTATTATTATTGCGCCCAGGCCCAATTTGCGCACCACTAGCTATTTCCGACCCCGTTGATGGCACATATGCCCCCAAGCCTAGGTGGCGCCCTGCCTATTGTAGATGGCTATATTTCAGACCCTGGTGTAGTCCGCAGGAGCATGTGGACATGGTGGCATGTACGGTGTAGGCGTGGGATGCGTTGCGTCGGAGAGCTGGATTCAATTACCTCTATGCCCACTCGTCACCCCCTACCGCCTATTACCTCTGATCCTTGGACTTGTATCAGACTGCGCAAACTCACAGAGGCAGCCGCCAACGGGGGCATAGGAAGCCGGCGCCATAACTAACGCTGTTCCCCCGTACACAGAACCGTTTTTCTTTGGCGCCAAAAGCGCCCCCAGAGCGGGAAGGCACCCGCCCCCCTCACGGCAGTCGATAGAGTGGTGCCAACCCCCCGGCCAATGGGGGCCCGCGCCATATGAATGGCCCAATGAGGAGACAACCCCCGGCTAGGGCGAAGGGCGCCAAAGGGGGATATAAGCAGGGCTCCCCCAGGTATGCTCCTATCTTCAGGAGTGGGGGAGCACCACAGCGCCGGGCAGAGACTTTTGACCCACCCACCCACACCTAAGGAGCAGCTATGTCGCAGGGCTGAAGAACAAGCAGAGCATTGACGGAGAACGACGGGGAGAATGGTTGGTACAGAGGCACACCGGAGGGCGGTGTGCCCGGACAGGACCACTTACCTTGGGATGCCTCCCGGCTGGGCAAGGGGGACCGAAGGACGGCGGGTAGGACCACTCACCTTACGATGCCTCATGGCTGGGTTAGTCGGCCTACCAAGAGGTGTAGCAAACGGAGACGGTGGTCACAGCCCAGCCCCCACCAGTTGGCAGGGCACAACAGGAGTCCGACAGGTAGCGAGTTGGGCCTAACTCCGGGAAAGCGGCTACATCCCCACCCTCAAGCGGAACGAAAAGAAAATCCAACTGAATGAACAAAACAGATAACTTGCAGCGACAAGTAATCTTGCAAAATGGTGTGTAATAATATACTGAGTATCTTTATTAAATTTGGATAGTAAAATGTATTCAAAGATGATAGCCAATAGGCTGAATGATATGATGCCGGGCCTGGTTTCACTGAGACAACCCGGTTTTATACAACATAGGGAAACCACGGACCACATAAGGCGGATTATCTCAAGGCTGGACTGGGCACATGGGAAGAACTCTCCGGTAGGCGTGGCCCTGTTGGACGCTGAAAAAGCGTTCGACAGGGTCTCGTGGAGCTTTTTGTGGCTGCTCCTGGCGCGGAAAGGGTTCCCTGAGGCCTTAATCAGAGCAATTAAAGTGCTATATGAAGAACCAGCTGCATCCATCAGGATTGCGGGGAAATTATCAGGGAAGGTGTCGATAGAAAGAGGGACGAGGCAGGGCTGTCCCAGCTCCCCCCTCCTTTTAGCTTTATATATTGATCCTTTTATTTTGACATTAGAGAAAAATCAGCATATTAAACCTGTTCAGATTCAAAATAGCGAGTTCAAAATCTGTGCGTATGCAGATGATATCGCGGTGGTTTCATCTGAAATTGTTAGTTCATTACCTAATATTATAGAGGCTGCAGAGGCATTCGGCCGACTTTCCGGCTATAAACTAAACGAGGCAAAGACTCAATTTATACATTCCAAAGCCGGCCGACCAGGAAATATCAAATTTGAACAAGAGGCCATTATTTGGGTATAAAACTTATGGCTAATGTCGAAAATATTATCTCCGCCAATCTGGACCCAATAATAGCTGCGTCCAATAAAACATTAGAGAGATTAGCTAACCTAAAACTCTCACTTGCTGGGCGTAGTAACGCACTGAAAATGCTTATCTTCCCTAAATTTTTGTACATTTTTCGGGCTATTCCTTTTTTAATATCTTCCCATTATTTCACCCGAATAGATAGAATGTGTGCAAGATTCTTATGGGGATATCATCGAGTTGGAGATCTTTTAAAAAATGCACTTTACCAAGAGATAGAGGAGGCTGGGGCATTCCCAATTTTTAGTTTTACCACTGGATAGCGATATTACAGCATATGGGGGTACTGGTCTTATCAGATGATCCTACGGAAGACTTTTCTGCTCCATCTATTTATGAGATGCTTTTGGGCGAGGAGGTTAAACAATGTTTAAATAGAATTGTGGAACCAAGCTACTATAAGAAGACTAAATTTAAAATCCATACAGCCTATCTGGTTTGGAAGATAATTAAGAAAAAATTTGGAATTACCCGCAATTTAACATTATATACACCACTTTAGAAGTGCTCTCTCTTTCCTGAAATTTTCAATGATCAGGTGATGTTAAGATGGAACGATCGGGGAGTGCGGGAATTGGGAGATTTGTTTCAAGGGAATAGTTTTGCCTCCTTCGATTACCTTATGAGGAAGAATAAGCTGCAACGTGTTGACTTTTTTAAATACCTCCAGCTTCGGAGTTTTTGTGAGCAGAAGCTGTTAGGAAATATGGTTTTTTTAAAGAAAAGATTGAGTTTATTGAAGTAATTAAAGGTAGGCTTAAAATAGGCCCTTTGTATCAATTGCTTCTTGCAACGGACGAAGATGATCTTCGGGCAAACAAAGAGAAATGGCAAGAGAAGTTAGGTGTAGATAGAGTCAAGCTGGAAAGAAGCTTGGTTTTTAGCAACCACTGCATTATTAAATGGATCTCTTCAAAGCCAACATTATATGTCGGAGTTTGATCTATACTATACACCAGCTAAATTAGCAAAATGGAAGTCAGGGCGGGGAAATTATTGCAATCGATGTAATCTACATGCTGCCGATACTGCCCATGTATTTTTCTTATGCCCAAAGCTCTCTAAGTTTATTGGGGATATTGAGTTTTATATTACGCAAAGCTTGGGCATCTGTGTTAAACTAACTACACAATTAGTTATATTTGGTGTGGAAGAAAATATGCTGTATAAATGGTCACCTGCAGAAGAAGCCTTCATATGTTTCTGTATGCCTGTATATAGATTTTGCATTACATCGCAGTGGATTGACCCGGAACCACCAAATTTCATAAAATGGCAAGCTAAATTATTGTCAATATACTACCTCAAATCCTCCTTGTACAAACTTAACGGCACAAGGCGGAAAATGTATGGGTATAAATTATGGCTACCAATTGCGAAATGGATGGGGCTTTAAGGATTATGTAGGGTATATATCTGTCTTTATTGTTGCCCCCGCTGGTTTCTCTCTTCAGCTTCTCTTTCTTTTTGTTATCTCATTTTATTATATTATTTTCTTATGGTTATGAAGTACTTGATCCAACTGCCCTGTGTTATTTAAAATCATTGTTATGACCCATGTAATGATAATGTATTTATGCGTGTATCTCTCTCCTGTCTGTCTGCTGTGGGAAAAAACTTAATAAAAATATATTTTTTTAAAGAACAAAAATATCGAAACAAAAATATCGAAATAAAAAATATAGATGTAAAAAATATCAATTGAAAAATATAAATGAAATAATATAAATTAAAAATATAAAATATTAATATATTTAAAAATATGAATTACATTTAATATACATTTTAACTAAATATAAAAATTAAACTTAATTAAAAAAATATAAGCACACATACATAATAATGGATGCATATACATATATTTACTTTAAAATAATGTATTAACTATTATCTTTATTTAATTTTAAAACATTTAAATTATATACAAATAAAAATTAATACATATATCAATAATTTTAAATAAAAAAAACATTCTAATGTGCTTATAAGTTGTACTGAGCTTATGTATAGGAGTAGCAATGGGTCAAATGACTCCGGAATGTACGGCTAAATGTACTTTTGCACCAGTAAAACAAATAAAAATAAAAAAAAACATTCTATAATTAATTAAAACATTTAACTTTTACAACAAAACTAAAACGTACATTTCGCAACACAATAAATACAACAGTAGGGAAAAAGTTGGATAACGAAACAATTACATTTACTATTCCAACTGCAATAAGAACAGCAGTAAGGAAAGTGATGGATTGTGGAGAGGTAAAAATGACTATTCCCACTCCAAAGAGTGCACCAGTAGGCAAAGTATTGGATAGCGGAGGGGTAAAGATTACTATTCCCACTCCACTTAGTGTAACAGTAGGAAAAGTGTTGGATAGCGGAGGGGTAAAAGTTACTATTCCCACTCAAGTGAGTGCAACAGTAGCGAAGTTGCTGGATAGCGGAGAGGTAAAAATTCCTATTCCCACTCCACTTAGTGCAACAGTAGGGAAAGTGCTGGATAGCGGAAGGTTAACAATTACTATTACCACTCCAGTGAGTGCAACATTAGGGAAAGTGCTATATAGCAGAGGGGTAGAGATTACTATTCCCACTACAGTGAGTGCAACAGTTGGGAAAGTGTTGGATAGCGGAAGAGTAAAAATTTATATTCCAACTCCAGTGAGTGCAACAGTAGGGAAAGTATTGGATAGAGGAGGGGTAAAAATTACTATTCCCACTCCAGTGAGAGCAACAGTAGAGGGAAAGTATTGGATAGCAGAAAAACTAAAATTACTAATAACATTTAAATAATTTAAAAAAATTAAATAATCTTACAAATAAATAAACGATATTTTAAAAATATACAATTAAATATATTAAACATAAGAACACACCACATTATAATGTTAATTACATATAACAAAAACCTACCATGACGATATAAAAAATAATAAATACATTTATAAAAACATATTTATTTAAAAGGAACAAATATTCACAAACAAACAAAATATTTAAAACATAAATGTATTTATTTTATTTCCTACCCTATAACACCACACCAATTAAAAAAGACATCATTTTTTTTAAATGTATTTCCATAATAATATTGAATTTAAAATATATTATTAATAAAAAAGATAATAAACATTCATTGAGTACACATACTTTAACACTATATTATCCACATCACACCCCTAAAATTAATTACGCCACTTGCCCTGGACAAGCAGATTTCCTCTGTAGAAGAGTCCCTAAAGGCAGGTACTCGCGCTCGACCTCTGATCTAGATCAACTCGACAATCAGGATTCACAGAGGTACGGCACAAAGTCTAAACCTGCCTCAAATGGCTGTATTTAGCATATTTCCGAGGAGATTTTACTAAGTGATTCTGACTCCTTATTACAACTTCCCCAGAAGAAACAAAAGAATCCTGCCTCCATCGAGAAAATAGATGCTGATAAAGCTACGGGCGACAGTGGCAAAAATTCATCAGAAGCCATCGCACCAATAACAACGAAACAGGGCCATCAAGGAAAAAAAGGGCAGGGTCAAGAAAAGGTTCTTGTAAGGGCAAGGAAGAGGCCAGTAGAAGATCCGACGCGCATAGTAAAAATCTTAAAAACCTAACACTTCTGGTCGAAAGACTAGATCTCTATCTGAGAGTTAAGTTGGACCAAATGGGTGCTAGATTAACATCTATTGAAGATTTTATTTCTAGTAATATGAAACAAGCCCCCAGGTTTAAATTAATCTCTGGTGAGCCAGGTACTGTGAATAAGGGTAATAACATGCAATTCAGGCAATTAAGTACCCCGGACAAATGTTCTGGCAAATGCACGAAAAAAGGGCCTCTCAGAAATACAATTATGGGAATCACTGAGAAATAAATCACTTCATTGGCTAGGAAGGAGGACTGGTTTAACAGAACAATTGTTCAGTGAGTTTAAGATGGTGAGAAGGGTCCAGTGGGTAGGTAATCGGGGAAAAATGCTGCCGGGTGACTGCATTGTTCTCACATTTAAAACACCACTACTCATCAAGAAAATTCTCTGGAGGTAAGGAAACAATTCATTAGTAGCTGGCGGGATCAATGTACTACCGCTTGGTTTTTTCTATCCTCCTCAAAACAGATATCTGAGTGATTACAAGATTAGAAACGTTGAACCAATTCTAGGTCAAAACCTATAACATTCCAACTTTTAATAGATATAACATGTTATCTGGCCTGGAAGAAACTGCTTGATTGGCTAATCTAAATCTTAATCATCCTGGGACACAGGAAACTTTGAATCAGATGGATCATTACCAAACAGAAAGCTTGCTAAATTCTAACAGATCCCCCTGTACAATTATTGCTAGTAGTGAATTTAACTCTCATATTTTACATCATTGGCGTGCACTAGATAATACAGGTCCAGTTTGAGTTAGGAGCGATTTGACCAACCAGGAAGGAATAGGAATTACGACGAATCCCGATCCTCATGGAGGGACCATTAATCAAGGCATCGCACGGTTTGGAATTGCCAGTGAATCTGGACTTAACATAGTTTATTGGAACGTAGTAGGTCTGCGCTCCAAAGTGGTCAATGACGTGTGGCTCAGATTCGGGGGAAACTTCAACGTGCTATGCCTTCAAGAGACTTTGGGCTACTTCAGTTATACACATTGAGGGATATAAAACTTATTTCTCGCCCGTATCTCCCTCTATTTCGAGGAGAGCCAAAGTGGGCCTGATAACATTTATCTCTAATCTCTTAGAGATTAAGAAAATTGTCTCAAACTGGAACCTAATTTTTTAATAATAACTCTCGCCATGAATAAAAGTGAAATCTATGTGTTGGTTAACTTTTACAATAACTTGCATAAGGTTCAGTTAATAGCAACTCTAAGGACATATGTTTCTCGTTACAGGAAGTAAAAAATAAGAAATCCAAAAATGTCCTAATGATATTGGGGGGTGCGATTTTAACTTAACAACTTGCAGGCATAATAATAACCCAAATTGTGGCTTGCAAGATGAGAATAAAAACACTTTAACTCATTTTCCCCATACAACAATTGGGAATTGTCTGAATGAAATATTATTCATTCTGGAACTTGGGCTGGCTAATGAATTAGTGGTTCCTCCAGTTCCGCTCACTCATACTTTTTATGGCAGAGGAGCTTCCACTATTATCGACTTTGTATTTGTTTCAAGTAAAGCTGCGTCCCGCATTCTGAATTTTAAAACCCACGACAATGCAACCAGCGACCATTTCCCAAATAGTATCATGGTATCCTTTCCATATAAATCAGATAGGCGGAACTCAGTGAGAACTTACGGGCAAAAAAATCTGATTTTGGATAGGTTAAATCATACTCGCTCAAGTGGGATAAAGTTGATTCACTTGAGATCACTACAGAGATAGTGAAAAATTCCCTAATGTCTATAGAGAAATGTTTAGATATTAACTCCTCTCACGAAGAAATCTTAAGTAGCTTTGCGTCCATAACAAGACCAGTAAAAGAAGCCCTGTGCATCAAACGGAAAGACAGAAAGGGTAAAACTAAAGGATGGTTCAACAAAACTTGCACGAAAGCATATTCCAACCTAAAAGCAGATCTCCACAAAACAGAAAGGGACAAACAGGAAATTGCCCTCCTCAGAAAGGCGTACAATCAGTCCATAAAAGCCAGAAAGCCAAATTGAAAAATGAATTATGGGATCAATTACACAAAAGCTGCATGACGAAGGATAGGGTTGCTTTCTGGAAAACCATCAAAACCCGAAAATAGAAATAGCTATTGATGAAGCATTGTGGGCACAACATTTCTCGCAGATATTTGGTTCGTCTTGCAAGGAACATATTGTCCCAAATGATAAGGAAAGGACAAGCTCCCACCCCACGGCAATAATTTTCCCTCTATCGCTCAAAATTACTTATTTAGAAGTGGAGCGTGCACTAATGGCCAGCAAAGGGGGAAAGACGCCCGGCCCAAAGGGGTTCCAGTCGACCTTTTTAAATACAACTTGGAACTGTGGACCCCAATTCTGACCAGGGTCCTTGAAGCCTCCTGTCAGTGTGGCTTGTAGAATCGTGGTCAGACTCAATCCTGGTCCCGATATTTAAGAAGGGGGATCGTCAGTGCCCATCTTGCTATCGTCCCATATCTTTGTTAGATTCTTTAGGTAAAGTTGCGGGACGTATTATACTCGATCGTCTTCAGCAAGAGGCAGATGACAATAAGAAACTGTCAGACCTCCAATACAGGTTTAGAGAGGGCCTGGGCACCACGGAGCAAGCACTTAATTTGACCCTCTTAATGGGTAAATATGTAGACGCAAAGGATGGGAATTTTTATATGGCTTAAGTAGATTTATCTGCAGCTTTTGACTGCGTAAGCCATTCCAAACTATGGATTATCCTAACAGAGATGGGGATAGAGCCTTGCTTGGTAAATTTTCTACGGGAACTGTATTCAAACGCCACAGCTAGGGTGAGGTACGGTTTAGGAGGGGAACTCACAGCCTCATTCAGAGTGGAGAGGGGGGTGAGGCATGGCTGTGTCCTGGCACCCTTTCTTTTTACACTCTATACAAATGGCCTGGAACATGCAATGTTAAAAGGGTGCCAGGACCTACCCCTTATGGAAAAACATCCCATACCCACCCTACTCTACGCCGATGATGCTGTGATTATAGCCTAAACCCCTTTAGAACTTCAACGGGCTCTTAACAGGTACCACAGCTACATGGTAAACCTAGATTTAAATATCAATATTAAAAAACCTTCGTAATGTCCTCAGAACCTACACATAAGAAAAACAGGGATTTTTTATAGAAAATATTACATTGGAGAACACAAATACGTACACTTATCTGGGAATTTTAATTGACGATAAGTGTTCATGGAGGCAGGCAAAAGAGGCTAGAAAATTGCTTTTCATGAGGACAACAACAGCACTAGTCAATTTTGCACAAAGGTTAGGAAATAGGTCACCGGCAGAAATTATCCAAATTTTTGAAGCATAATGTATAAGAATTGCGATTTATGGAGCAGGGGAGTGGGGTTATGGAAAGGTGGATGCCCTTCAAAAAGTAGAGAGTAGTTTTTTTAGATTTCTCCTCGCAGTGCCGCAAGGTATCTCGACCTATAGCTGCCACCTGGAATTGGGTTTGTCGTATGCCACCGATATAGTCAAGCTTCAACCGATCCTTCTGTGGCATCGTCTTTGGTCGTCCACTAAAACAGTTTTCAATCAAGGGCTCCTAAATGATTTTCTTTCCCTTGAAAATGTGCAAATGATTGGCTGGCTCGCATACATCAAAAAATTTCTGTATGGTTTGGGTTCGGCAAAGTACTACCATAGCCTCACAATGGTATCAGAAATATTGAGAAAAGGGCTTAAGAAATTATGCTTGACACATTTGGAACAATTGAGACTGGCTAATGAGGCAATAAAAAGCTCAGTTAAACATATGTTACCAATCCATACCACTTTGGCTATACAGCCTTATTTATTTTTTTAATTTGAGTGGTTATGAAAGATTTCTGTTGACACATTTTAGGATGAATATATTTTACTGCCTGGTGACTTTTCCGAAAACAAACGACTGGTCAAAAGAGCTATCAGTTTGCCCTTGTGACGATGTATCGAATCAATCATCAATTCATGTAGTCCTATTTTGCAAATTTTATAAAGAACCTAGAAAGCACTGGGTAATCCCGTTATTAAAAATGTGGGGTCTTCCACGTTGTCGCCCAGCTTACCTAGTTTTGCAATTTTTTGGAGGAAGAGTGTATTGCAAAATATATTGCTCCATTTTTGAAGTTCTGTGTTAGGCACAGGTCTAATCTAGACTAGGATTTGACTAGTATAGATTGTGTACGAATATATCCCTTTTTTTATTGCACTCTAACGTCGTTTTAAATTTTATTTTAACATTTAGTCTGTACCTGAGCACTTTATCTTGTTGGTATGCTTGTCATTGATCAAACTTCTGTAATTTTTAAAAAAAGGATGATTTTAACCATTGTTTTTTGTAGTTTTTTACAATGAACTTTTTATGGTTTTTCTAAATCTGAAAACCGAATAGAGGATTATTGACTTGACTTGATATTCAAGACCACGAGGATTTTACTGTCAATATTCCTGACCCACGATATTTGTGTAATTTGATATTTTTACCTGAATATTCTTTCTCTGCATCAACCCGGATCCTGCCAGCTAATGAGCAGCTTGTGGAGGTCCAGATTCTCATCCCTGGGCAAACTGCAGGCAGCAAACAGCTTCCACCTCTTCTTTTGTCCTCAGCAACACTGGACGGGTTTGAAACTGTGGGCTAGCTGGTGGACGAACACAAAGAATGGACAAAGCCCTGGAGCCTAACTAAGAGGGCAGTGGGCTTAGGGTGAGGGATGGCCTTCATGACGGTTGCCTTATTTCGTGACCTGGAGTTGGTCAAAGGAACTAAGGGAAATCCAGAAGGTCAAAATCAGGGTCATAATAATTTAGGGTGACCACTTTTTGAAAATCAACAAGCATAAACAAAGGCAATTGGTCTAGCCGATAAGAGAACTGTTGGCTTTGCCAATGTCTTTTTGCCATGTTGTACAGTGCAACATGGCTAAAAGTTAGAAAAATGTGCTATGCCGTGGCCATCACTGGCCTCCCCATAGCTCTTCTTTTTCGGCAGGAGGAGCAAGGCAAGCAACACAGTGCTACCCAAAAAAATACCCCGAAAAAAGCCATAGCATTTCCCAAAGACACCCAAAGCTAATTATTATAGTACTTTGCAAAAAGGCAATATAGACATTTTGAAATGTTACCTGTTGTCCAATAAATTGAGAATTGAGAGAGTCAAAATTACAATAAATTGGGTTCACAGGTTTGTCTAAGAGCACCATAAATTGGCAGTGGGATTTGATACCACACAACTTTAAATCTGTGACTTGATTTGTCAAAAACTTAAAATAAACATTGTGGGGGAATTGATTTAAAAAGTCAAAAAAGGATAGTGCTGTTTGACCAAAAAGCACAATTTATTTAAAACATGCAAAAATAATAGTAAGCAATGTGCGGACTCCAAGCCCTCGTTAAGTTTATGTTAACAAAAAACAAGTGACAGTGCATACAGTGTCTTAGGCGAGATGTAAAACCAGGACCTCAGACACACATGGACATAAGGCTACAATTTCGCATCAACTAAAAGCCATAATGAACAAAAAGGGCATTCAGTGAACTAAAGTATTTGCCTGGGATCACACAATTTGGTCAAGCAGGGAAGCTGTGTTTGAGCCCAGATTTCTAGTGTAACTGTGCGATTAGCTGCTAGTTGGGTATCGCTCTCTGATATCAAAGGTTAATGCTGGGTCCATAATTCTTTGGGGATGAAATTAGAGCACGGGTGACAGGCAGATTCTATATTTTATTTTGGATAGTGTGATATAGCACATATCTTGTCAAAGGACATAAGACTACTTCACAACAGACGGACTGCAAACATGCTTTTTTGCGGCACAGTGAGATTTGCCAGGTTTGACCACCTCAAGTGAAAGCTTGGCTTGTTCTGGCTTTAAGGTTCCAAAAGGTCCTAGAGCTGAACCAGAGCCAGGAATCTGGCTCGAGCCTGACTCGAGCTTTTAGTGGTTTGCTCACAGGGCCGGACTGGGAACCACAACCGGCCCTGGCAAAGTGCTCGGTTGGCCCCCCCTCCTCCAGGGGGTTGGGGGTTCCACCGAGCGCTTTGCTGGGCCGTTTTTTTGGCCGATTTTGGTCAGGGACGATATTGCAGCTATGCTGCAAAAACAGCCCTGTAACAAAAGCGGCCCCCAGGGGCCCAAAATCGGCCCCCACCCATACGGCGCACCGGGGGATTGCCCGGTGCCCGCTATGGCCAGTCCGGCCCTGCTTGCTAAACCTCTACAGTTTGGTTGCATTCTAAGACTTGTAGTTTTGCATCTATACAAGTAAAAACAGAACTGAAAGTTCCTGAAAGCAAATTATAAAAACAGGACTTAATAAGTATAAATATGTGCCTACAAAACAGAAGGGAAGGTGGTGGAGAGAGGCACAAAGATCCATAAATAAATAGCCTTTTCTATAATATGAAACTAAAAATAAAAGCATGCATGTCTTTTTTAAAAACTTCATAGAACATCGAAGTTTTGCCAAATAGTATTTCAATCCAAATTATAATAGTGTACACTTGTTTTCATTAAATATCCCTCCTTCTTTTCACAACTTTGTTTTGAAGCTAAGCGTACATCTCATGAGGGAGGTCAGCAGTGGGTCTTCTACAGGGCTTCAAGTGAAAAGAAAAAAGTGCGGGGTCTCTAAAAGGTTGTGGCCAATGTAACTAAGGGCGTTGCTTAAACATGTCAACAATCTGCCAGATTTACCAAAGTGTTGTGTTGCCCTTGCATCATGCAAGGTAATGTAACACAGGGCAACGCACCACTAAAGTCAGATTTACTAAGCCACGCAATACCACCTTGCATCCCTGCGGCATTCGGCAAATCTGGAATAATGCAAGGCAGCGCAAGTCACTGCCTTGCATTACCCTGTTCCAAGGAGTCCCCACGCAGCCACCCATGGATTTTGGTACATTTCCAGATTTACCATGAGTGGGAGACCTGGGAATGCGTCAAAATGCTGCACCTTCCCAGAGGAGTAGAAATATCATTATTTCCCCCCTTTTTAGCCTCTTTCTACATGTGCTGCATGCTACAGAACACATAGAAAGAGGAGAACTCCTCAACTGATTGTTTTTGTGTAGGAAGGTGTCCTGTCCTGCACAAAAACATTCCTGCCTGCAAAGCAGGCACCCTGCACCATGACACAAGGGGGCCTGTATTGGCGTTAGGCATCCGAAAATGGGCCAGTGCAAGGAGAGGGCAGAATGCACAGAATAATGTTCAATATGGTGCAATCCTCCCCTCTCCCTTTCACGCAGCGCAACAAGGTGTCTTGCTTTGTTTTGTTGCGTAAAATATTGACAAATCAGCCCCTAAATTTCAGTGATTTCCCTAGTTTTCCACTCAGCCAGTATTTAGCTTCCTCACTGTGCTTTCTGTTATCACATCTAGATATATAACACGCAACCGCTGACATACACCTAAAACCAGCCAAGACTATTGGCATTGTCAATGGTTGTTAGCTCTTTAAGATAACTGAGTAATGACAATGCTTTGGTTTTATGCAATTAATATTGAAAATGTTTCAGTTCTGAAATTGTGAGAATGTGAATGAAACATAACTGAGGCCTGTGAAAAGGGAGTAGGTGTCTACATGTGTCTCAATCACTCCTGTTAGGTTCACTTAGTGTTAGATGTGTACACCCTTTTATCCTCCATCTGCATATCATATCGTTTTCTACACCCTCTTTTCCTTCTCTTTAATACACTTCCTCACATCTCTTTCACTCCAACACCCCCCAAACACACAAGGCGCTCACTTACATGTAAGCTCCGCAAATTATTTTATATGTAAGCTCCGCATTTTCTTTTTCTTTTGCCTTTTCTATATTTTGACAGTTGAGAATGTCCTTCACACACATTTGTACAGAATCACAATTGCAACTGAAATATGTGACTATTTCTCTGTTCGTTCTGCGCAGATGCCAAGGAATGGAGGCTGTAGTGACGTCAACGAGGTATTGCGAGCATACCGAAATACGCCTCACTCCACCACAGGTAAATGTCCTGCCACTCTCATGCTGGGATGTCCAGTGCGCACCAGAATACCAATGATGAATATGGCAACGAACGAACAGTATCCCGACTCTGACCATGAAGAGATCGCGGCCAGAGACAAAACACAAAAAAAAAAGATGAAGGACTATGCCGATGAGCGGCGTCATGCTACTCCCCCTCAAATCCAAGAGGGAGACTGGGTGCTGGCATGACAAGAGCAGCACTGGAAGACTTACTGCAGGTACTATGAGGTCCCGCTGAAGGTAATCCAACAAAAAAGAACTATGATTACTGCAGAGACCGACGGAAGAAGACTTACCAGGAACGTGACATACTTCAAAAAGTGCGGACCCAATGTCAAAGAACTACTGACCAAAGCTGGAGCAGAGAGAACCAGAGACGCCGCGAAGTCACAGTCAGGCATTGATGGAGATTGCCAAGGAGAACGAGCGTGACGGTCCCGACCTCCAGTCACGCCCCAGACGCGTGATCACAAAACCGTCTCGCCTTATTGAAGAACTTTAAAGAAAGACAGTTTGATGTGGTGTTTATATATTTTGTTTCTTTTATTCACAGAGGGGGAGATGTAGTGACGTCAATGTAATAGTGCCCAGTGACCAAACTGGTCAGGCACTAGGACCGGCCCGAGCAAAGGGACGAGGGCGGGCGGAAGGGGAAAGGGAGGAGCTGGGTGACCAAAGGGAAAGCAAGTAGCCGTTAGCTTTGGAAGAGGAAGGTCCAGAAATAAAGAAGCTCGTGAATCATTACTCTGTGTCTGCGTGAATTACTGAGCCAGACACTACAACTGGCGACGAAGGCGACTGGACCACAAGCGTGTAGACGGCTACAGCAGCAACCAGCGGTAACTAACCGGTCCGGAGCTCGCCCCACGCCCGGAGGCTCGAGCACGCTGCACAAAAGCACCCACCGGGAGTCCACCCCGGCGGCGGAAAGAGCAGAGCTCGCCCCACGTCCGGAGGCTCGAACGCGCCGTGCAAAGTGCCCACCGGGAGCCCACCCCGGCGGCGGAAGAAGCAAAGCTCGCCCCACGTGTGGAGGCTCGAGCGGATCGCCCAAAGTACCAACCGGGAGCCCACTCCGGCGGCAAAAGACAAAGAAAGCAAACCTCACCTGCAGCAGTGACTCTGGCAGTGGATCGCGGCTGCAACCGACAAGCGGTGAGTGGGGAGTGGAAGCGCCGAGTAATTAAGTGGCTCCGGCAGAAGGAATGAGCAAAACGACTGAAATCTCGCCGAAAACGAGATTCCCGCAGAAAAGGTAGCAGCGCTAAACGACACACCAAGCCCGGAGGACGTAGGCGATGTACGATCATTCCTAGGCATGGCCAGCTATTGCTCCAGATACATACCTGACTACGTCACTCTAAGCTACCCGCTAAGGATGCTCACTAAACAAGGGCAGCCCTTCCAGTGGTCCACTCAATGTGAAGGGGCATTTTGAGAGATCAAGAGGACTGTAGAGTCAGCAAAGAACCTGGCTTACTTCGATCCAAAAAAGAAGACGGAGATAACGGTGGATGCCAGTCCTGAAGGATTAGGAGCCATCCTCGCGCAATATGATAGCGAAGAAGACCGAAGACACATAGTAGCATACACCAGCAGAAGTCTAACAGACACGGAGAGAGCATATTCACAGCCAGAAAAAGAAAGCCTGGTTGTGGTCTGGGCGTGTGAACACTTCCACATTTTCATCTTTGGAAAACATTTTACACTAGTAACTGACCACCAAGCTTTGACCACCATCTTTGGTAACCCGCGAGCAAAAATGCCACCGAGAATAGAGCGATGGGGCCTACGGCTCCAAGAATACACCTACACCATAATTCACAAGCCAGGAAAAGATGCAAACCCCGCAGACTACATGTCCTGGCACCCCACCAGATCCAGCAAATCAGAACAATCAATCGCGGACGAGTACATTCATTTCGTAGTAGATCAAGCGAGGCCTCCGGCTGTTCCACTGGAAGCCATTTGTGAAGCGACGTACACTGATGCCACCCTGAAAGAAGTGAAGTGCCTGATCCAAACCAACAGCTGGAGACACACGCAAAGCAGTGAACAAAACGACCCAGAGATGGCGGCATTCAAACACGTCCGCGAGGAACTATCGATAGCAGCAAATGGTCTCATTCTACGAGACATCAGAATAGTGATCCCACGACGACTGAGACAAGGAGTCATCAACCTGGCGCATGAAGGACACCGGGGCATAGTAGACACAAAAAGAGCACTCCGTGAAAGAGTCTGGTTCCCCACACTAGACTTGATGGTGGAGACAACCCTGAAAGACTGCCCGCAATGTCAACTGGTGAGCTGTCCCGATCCTCCCGCACCGCTACAAATGTCTCCATTACCGGAGGGTGTCTGGCAACACATTGCCATTGACTTCTTTGGGCCAATCAAATCGGGCCAATACTTCCTGGTCATTATGGACGAATATTCCAGATTCCCCATCACACAACTGTGCACATCCACGAGAGCATCGAGTGCCATACTGATCCTAGAGGAAGTCTTTGCCACATGGGGCATTCCCCTAGTGGTGAAGTCAGATAATGGGCCTCCATTCAACAGCCATGACTTTGCTGATTTCGCTCAGCACCTCAACTTCACACACCGCAAGATCACACCATTATGGCCACAGGCCAACGGAATGATAGAACGTTTCATGGCCACGATCAAGAAGGCCATTCAGCAAGCAGAACTCACCGGAAAGAACCTTCAAGCAGCACTCAACGAGGTATTGCGAGCATACCGAAATACGCCTCACTCCACCACAGGTAAATGTCCTGCCACTCTCATGCTGGGACGTCCAGTGCGCACCAGAATACCAATGATGAATATGGCAACAAACGAACAGTATCCCGACTCTGACCATGAGGAGATCGCGGCCAGAGACAAAAGACAAAAAAAAAAGATGAAGGACTATGCCGATGAGCGGCGTCATGCTACTCCCCCTCAAATCCAAGAGGGAGACTGGGTGCTGGCACGGCAAGAGCAGCACCGGAAGACTGACTGCAGGTACCATGAGGTCCCGCTGAAGGTAATCCAACAAAAAGGAACTATGATTACTGCAGAGACCGACGGAAGAAGACTTACCAGGAACGTGACATACTTCAAAAAGTGCGGACCCAATGTCAAAGAACTACTGACCGAACCGAAGCTGCAGCAGAGAGAACCAGAGACGCCGCAAAGTCACAGTCAGGCATTGATGGAGATTGCCGAGGAGAACGAGCGTGACGGTCCCGACCTCCAGTCACGCCCCAGACACGTGATCACAAAACCGTCTCACCTTATTGAAGAACTTTAAAGAAAGACAGTTTGATGTGGTGTTTATATATTTTGTTTCTTTTATTCACAGAGGGGGGAGATGTAGTGACGTCAATGTAATAGTGCCCAGTGACCAAACAGGTCAGGCACGAGGACCGGCCCGTGCAAAGGGACGAGGGCGGGCGGAAGGGGGAAAGGGAGGAGCTGGGTTACCAAAGGGAAAGTAAGTAGCCGTTAGCTTTGGAAGAGGAAGGACCAGAAATAAAAAAGCTTGTGAATCATTACACTGTGTCTGCGTGAATTAATGAGCCAGACACTACAGATGCCAAGGAACACTTTTTTGATCCACTGGCATGTATCATGAGAAACTGAGCTGATTTCAATCTAAACTCCAGAGAGCTCAGTCGTAGCACCTTATAAATACACGGAGACAAATCAGTTGAACATATGGATTATACAAATGTAAAATGCTAAACGAAAAAACGCAGAAGCATAACATCTTTAAAATAGCTAACACATTTAGGGAATGCAATATTAAGTAAAACTTTAAATATAAACAAAAACAATATCGCTGACATGGATTACCTAAATGTCTTTTACATTTATTGTTCAAAAATCGATAAGTATTTTTTCCCATTAAGGTTAAGTACATGAATCCAGGGGCTGATAGAGACCCATTTAAATGTCCGTTATGATTTCAGATAATTACTTAAAGGGCAATGCAAGTGTTTTTCTTCTGACGGGTGCCAGGAAACTAGGAGCTGGCTAAACACAATATGATGAACAAGGGAACGAGGTAGCATGAACCCTCTCTCCAGTCAAGCCAAGTTTCCTTATTTAACACTAGCAGCCCGCCCCAGCGTTGCCTGGGGCAGAAGAGGGCTGGGGGCAGTATTTCAGGCTTGCGTGCACTCCCGCCCCGGCCCCCACCCGCCACGACATTGTCTGTGTCCCGGACAATGTCGTGGAGGGCGGGAGTGCACACAAGCCTGAAATGCTGCCCCCAGACCCTGAGCCTTACCGCAGTTGTTCCGGCCTAACCTCCCGCACCGGCTCTCTCCCGTCCGGTGTCCCAGAGCCTTACCTGAGCCGCCGCTCCTCCCCGAGCTCCTCACTTCACCGCCGCTCCTCCTCGTCATCACGTACGTTGCGGCCAGCGTTACGTCGTGGCCGTCAGCGTCGCGGCCGGCGGTACTTTCAGGGCACTACTTTTTTTTAAGTTATATTTTTAAATTTACGTTTTTTTTATTTTCTATAGCCTATGACCATCTGCACACCCTGAGGATTACAACAATGTATTGGGTGTGTGGATTGGCGCTGTGGTTCCCGAGTTTACCTTGCCAAAAGGTTTGTGTTCTCTCTTTATAATAGTAGTATAGATAGATGAGGCCTTAACATGTGTATGGGTTCTTGAACATTTCAGAGTGCTTATAGGAAGGAAAAATTGACAAGGATTCTCACCACTGGGAGAATGGTAAATGTTTCATTGAGAATGGCAGAATGTCTATCCATTGCGAGATGTTTTCTATAAAGTTGAAAGACACATGTAATGACTCATTTCCTATCAAGAATGCCTACATCTCTTATGGAAAACAAAATGATGTCTGTTTCATGTAGCGTATGTGCATCACAGTGTGTTACAAGTTATTCACAATGATGAGTGGATAGGTGAGTGTGAGAAGGATAAGAGTTAGTAGAACATAAGATGTTATGTGCTTTAAGGATGCCTGAATAAAGGAAGCATGCAAAGGGTAAGAAAACCCATTCTTGGGATTAAACATTACTTATCTGATTCACATTGTAAGTCGTTTAGAGGATATAAAGTTATACATTCCAAAACTTTATGAGATAAGATTATTCTCAATGATGCAAGGGACATATTGGAATTCTCCTTCAAAAAGGCAGAGAGAGTAGAATTTACGTATTTTTCGGCAATTTTTGCAATTCCTGGCAAAAGCGAAATAGGACGGTAGTTTGCAAACACTTCTGGGTCCAGATTCGGTTTTTTTTTCAGAAGAGCTTTGACCATAGCTCATTTCCATAGCGGGGGAACGAGCCTGGAACAGAGTGAGATATTGATCAGCTCCAGTATTGTTGGAGAGATCATATCACAGGCCTGATTTAAAATAGTGTGGGGGGGGGGGACATCTCTAAGGGAGTCAGATTTCAGTTGGTTGAGATAGTTTTTTAGGAAATTCAAGTCCATGGGAGGAATTTCCGCTAGGGAGCAATCTTGGGTTGGAGGCTGGTTAAAAAGCATTTTAATGTGCTGAGGACAAGGGGAATGAAGAATAAATATCTTGGATTGAAACAAAAAAAAGAATACTGCCAAGTTGTTGCAGTGCACTAAGGTGTCATTCGGAAGAGAAGAGGGAAGGGGAGGATTAAGAAGAGAATTCTCAATTGGAACAATTTCCCGAGGCTATGGATGTGTGACTTTTCACCAAAGTAGCTGTTGATGCGTCAAAAGTTTCCAAGCCAGACAGCCGCAAATTCGGAAAACAAAGAGATGCGATACTCCTGTGACCTGAGGAAGGCGATGCAACAGTTTTGCAGTCCACAGAGGACGAGTTGCGTCGGTGCCGGTCCATATGGGGAGTAATGCGTCAATTCTTCATGCCGGTTCCGGTTCGAAGGTGATACGTCGGGATATCGTGCCGCACAAGTACGATGCGTGGATCTCTGGGGTGCGGTGGTGATCGATGCGGTGGTGATCGATGCGGCAGCATTGAGCAGTGCTGCGTCGGTTCTCTTCAGCCACGATCCCTCGATGCGTCGATTCTTGCAGTGGCGACAGGCATTGCGAGGATTCTCACAGCGGCATTGTGTTGTGTGGAAATTCTTCTTGCGGCGTGGAAATGAGCCAAAAAAACAGCTGGAAGAAGAGCGATGTGTTGATTTTAGCAGTTTTTCATGTTTCTTCTTTCTTCCAGCTCCCAAACAGCAGCAACAACCTCCAGAGGCCCAAAAGTGGCACAGGCACCTCTAGACGGGTCAGAACTCACAACAGCAGAGTTCAAGGGTGCTGGGAGTGAAGGCTTTGTGTCCCTGAGACTTCAGGACAGGAGGCCAGCACACACAGGCCCTTGGAGATCTTCTTCAAGCAGGGGACACAGCACGCAGCAAAGTCCTACTCCTTTCCTTGGCAGAAACAGCAACTGCAGGCCAACCCTAGACACACAGCAAGGGCGGTACTTCTCCTCAGTTTCTCCAGCTCTTCTCCTTGGCAAAGGGTCCTCTTGAATTCCAGGAATGATCTAAAGTTCTAGGGTTTGGGCCCCAATATTTATCAGCAGCGGCAAAGTGCCCAAAGCATCTAAGCCAGCAAAATCAAAATCCAGCACAGCATCAAAAACACTGGAGGTAGAGGCAAAAAGTCAGGGAAAACCACTCCAAGGATGCCAGGTCTAACAACTACCATCAGAAAGGGTGCCATATTTCTCTACGCCCACACCCAGAGAGCTATCTTAACAAAGACCGGCTTTGTTGGTAGTGCTAAAAAAGGACAGAGGAGGTGTCATGTGCATTTGTGTTGGTATGTGCCAGGCCAAAAAAGCAATTGAGAGAGAAAGACATCCAGGTCCACATATAGAGGACACGATTACACAGCTGAATGGTGCAAAGTCTTCTACCATCTTTATTTGAACACAGGATACCATCAGCTCAAGCAAGAAAAGAACTGTAGGTACATTACTATTTTTTCAACTCATGTTGCTTTGTTCAGATACAAAAGACTTAGCTTTGGTGTGTCGCCGGTTGCAGAGATCTTTTAGGATGTAATTCGCTGATTAATTTAACCTGTCACAAATGCTTGTAACTACAGTGATGATATACTAGTGTTTGGGGCCACACAAAAGGAGCATGAGAAAGCTCTTACACAAGTATGCAATCTATTCGCTGATGCAGGTCTCACTTTTAATGCAGAAAAGTGTGAATTGCACAAAAAACATTCAAATTCTGTGGACATATTTTCTCTGAAGGGGTAATAACTCTGAAAAAGTACACGCATTGTCATCCAGTTTAACCGCCGGTGGAGAGCTCCGCTCTGCCCGCAGCGTATGCAGAGATTTGCCTATTCCGCGTTGAACGCGGAGTAGGCAAATCTCCACACACCCCGTGGTGGAGTGGAGTTGATCTGCCTCCGCCTCCTCCCCCCCAGTAAGAATTAAATAGCAAGCATTGGCATACTAAATTATAAGTATTTAGTTATGCAGCACAATTGCCTTGGTGCAACCACATCAACTGTTGCATGGCTAAACCCTTATAAGGTCCCAAAGGCAAGACCTATTGGTTATGCCAATGCTTGTTCAATATTATCCACAAGCCATAGTTGCTGCTTATTTATATTATGCAACTAACAACCATTGACAAAGCCAGTAATCTTGACTTATTGTACGTATGATGTTACTTGTTGTATTATATATCTGGTTGCAATGACAGAAACAGCAAAAAAACAGTCGGGCGACACACTGTGCTAAGCACAGATTTTTAACGTAGGTGTTTTTAAGCCACGCCCTTCATTACATTGGTCCGGCCCCTTTGAGAGATCGCCGAGTTTTTTCATCACACTTCAAGCCCTGGCTTTTAGCAATCTGAAAACAAATGTACAACCACAGGGAGAGAGAGAGAGAGAGAGAGAGAGAGAGAGAGAGAGAGAGAGAGAGAGAGGGCAGGGGAGGTTGTGCTTGAGCTCTCCCTGTGGGTGGGGGAGGAGTCAGGAAAAAGACAGACGTGTGTTTTATTCTGGTGCAAGGTAGAGAGAACACAGCCTCTTTATATGAGTCCAGCTCAAAGCACACATTGTTCTGAGGCATTAAATGATGAAGCAGAGAAGGCAGGGGAGTGGGGGGGGAGTACGGAGGGGGGAGAGGGGAATGGAGGAGGAAGAGAGATACAGAGAGAAAAAACTAGAAGTGTGGGGGGTCTGGAGGACGAAGGGAACATCTAAGACTGGAGGGGGTGAGGGAGGAGGTAGAGAGCTGGGGAGAGGGTAGAACAGTGGTAGGAGGGGGAAGGAAAAAACACAGAGGAGTGGGGAGACAAAGAGCAGGTGGAAAGATGTAGGAATAACAGAGTTGAGGAGTAGCACGTGCGTCCATGTGATGGACGGGCGGGGTGGACACCTAAGTTAGAGGGGGCGCCACATGAGGAAAGAGTTGTGGAGAGTGAGGGAGAGAGTCAGTTACAGTTAGATGGGAGTGTAAGAGAGATCTGCGAAGTGTGAGGGAGCTAAAAATGGAGAGGTGGGAGAGAAGGGTGAGGGGTGTATGAGGGGGTCCGGCCAAATGAGTGGGGGTGCAAGAGAGAAAAAGGAGTGACAAGGAGCCCGAGAGTGGCAGGGTGTGAGCGAGAAGACGGAAAAGTGAGATGGAGGGATCGAGGCTGCAAGAAAGTTGGACCGGGTGGAGTCACAACATGAGATAGAGGGAGGGGAAGGGAGGAGTGGTGAAAGAGAGGTATACGAGCGTGAGACAGAGAGAGTGAAGGCAGAGCTGCGAATATCAGGGGGGAGTGATGGAGGGTCGAGCTTGGCCAGAGGTGGAGGAGGTGAGTGCCCCGGACTTGAGGGCGTGTGTAAAACTGCAGCAGCTCTCAGGAGAGAGCGAGGCTACGGCATAGAGGCCCTGCCGATACTGCACCGATGGAGCCAGAGGCGTTAGTGGAATGGAGGCATTGGTTAGGATGGAGCCCCGGTGGGGGCATGGGGACCCTTGGTGCTTGGAGAAGGGGACACAGTGACAGGGCCAGGCGGGGTGGACCAGGCCCGTGGAGATGTCAATGGGTATGCCGAGGAACACAAGGCCATGCGAGGTGAGCGCGGGGCTGGCCCCGTGCCACGGAAGTAAACAATCCTTGTGTAAACCAGCCCCACCTGGCAGAGGCAACAGGATCTGCACCAAAGAGCACACATGGCGTCCACACACACAGGCAGGCGCACACACCTTACTGCTCGTGTACACCCTCAAGTGCCCACACGGACACTTGAACAGGGTGGCGGATCACTCTCACACAAATATGCACCCTCACAAAGCCCCCCCGTCCCAGGAGAAGGATAGTATTTGGAAAATTACAACTCCTACTATAGAAGCGTCAACCTGGGGGCACTACAGGGTTCCCCTTGGGCACAAAGGAGCTATACTTCCGTCTTCTGCAGCCAATCAATTTCCCATAGAAAGGCCTGGACACATTAGTTGGCCGTCGTAAGGTCCCAGATGACGAGGCGGGAGAGACGGGTGAGGGGTGCACGAGGGGTCTGCTGAGTGAGTGGGGGTGAAAGAGAGATAGAGGAGTGAAGAGGAGCCCGAGAGTGGCAGGGTGTGAGCGAGAAGACGGAAAAGTGAGACAGAGGGATCGAGGCTGCAAGAAAGATGGACTGGGCTGAGTCACAACATGAGATAGAGGGAGGGGAAGGGAGGAGTGATGAAAGAAAAGTAAACAAGAGTGAGAGAGAGAGTGAAGGCAGAGCTGCAAATGTCAGGGGGGAGTGAAGGGGGGTGATGGAGAGTTGAGCTTGGCCAGAGGTGGAGGAAGTGAGTGCCCCGGACTCGAGGGCATGTGTAAAACTGCAGCAGCACTCAGGAGTGAGCGAGGCTACGGCATAGAAGCTCTGCCGATAATGGACCGATGGAGCGATGGGCGTTAGTGGAATGGAGGCGTGGGTTAGGATGGATCCCCTCGGGGAGGGGGTGGGGACCTGTGAAGGGGCGGACCTTACCTCCCGGGTACAACGCTCCCGTAGGACCGCCCATACGGGCGATAACACTAACCCACAGCCAAAACCGGCTACACCTCTTTCTGTTTCCCTGCAGGCGCCAACAGCAACCCCGGAGTACAGCGGACCGGAAGCGGCCTGGACCGACCCCGGAAGTACAACGGCCACTAATGGACCGGAAGTGACCCCATCTGATCCCGGAAGTCTTTTCTCAGGAACCAGAGCGGATGGTAGAAAAGCCGGCGACACAGAGGAGGAGAGGTTCCCAGCGGTGGACTCGTGGCAGGAGTCGGCGAGACGCGACGGACCGGCAGCGACGACTGTAGCAGAGAGGACGAAGAGAGAGAGAGAAGAAGAGGAAGACGTTTGGTGCGAGGATTGGTGGCATCCTCAGGAGGTGGCTGGAAAGCGGCCGTAACTCGGATGAGAGTTACGGCGGGGCACGTGAGTAAACTGTTACCATTCTCCGTGTTTCCCCCTCCCTGTGTAATTAGTATAAATAGTGTAAATCTTGTACAGAAATTCACGAGCACCCCACTGTATAATATAAGCACCCCTGCACTGTATAGTACATTCCACCCAACCCCCCCCTCACTATTGACACTCTGTACCTCCACCCCGTCTCTTTCATTCCCCTCTTTCCCGACCTTCCCGACCTCCCTCACCGTCTGTTTCCACCCTTACACTCCTGGTGTCGGTGTCAACCTGTTGAGTTCCGTGGCCATTGGAACTAACTGCCCTGTGTCTCTTTCCTTTATCTCCGAGGGACACCCCAACTCCCGTCGCCAGGAAGGAGAACCCCAGCCGTGCAGTAGAAGACCTACCTGGACTCTCCTCACCGGAAACCCTCAAGCGGAAGCCCAGCCCAAACACCGAGGATCGTACCTAATCACCGAGGCCACGGACCTACCTTCTCTGTACATAAATAAAACCCTTGCTAATCATAGCACACTATATCCGGCCTCCACGCCTGTTATTCCGGCCCGCACACCCCCACACCCCACAAGTGGTGTCAGAAGTGGGATCGCCAGGAAGCATGGAGGCCGCCGTCAAACAGCTGGCAGAAGGCCAGGAACTTCTCGGCAAGCTGATGGAACGGTTCCTTAAGACCGCAGAAGACGACAGGGGGCAGTTGCATGACGTTCTGAAGGGGCAGGGCACGGCCCAGGACCAAGCACTCGAAAAACTAACGACCGTCATGGGGCAGCAAAAACCCATGACATCGCTACCCTCGGTAGTCTTGCAGAAGTATGTGGCTGGCGAAGACCCCGATTTTTTCTTCACTAACTTTGAACGCCTCGCTCAAGCTGCGGCGTGGCCCGCTGATCGTTGGGGTCATTACCTCGGTCCTCTTCTGACTGGGGAATTGCAAGCAGCCTATCAGCAAGCAAACGTACAAGGTCAGACCCCTTATGCGGATATCAAGAAGTGCATCTTGGAACGTCTGGGGATAGACGATGAAACATACCGGGTTAGGCTCCGCCAGGCCAAGGAGGGGCCACAAGAAAATCCCCGGGCTTTATCCTACCGCATACAGGACTTGGCCGACCGGTGGTTAAAACCTGAGACCTCCAGCAAGGCAGAAATAATGTCTAAGATATACCTGGAGCAATACCTGGCTTCGCTACATCCCGCCACACAGAAGTGGGTCCGCCAACATGCCCGATTGACTCTCGACAGTGCCGTCGAAATAGCCAGCGCTTACAATCGAGCCCAGGAATCCCAACGAGCGAAGGAAGAACACCCAGCCCACATAGCTCGTGGCAGTCATCCCCGCCCATCGAGACCTCCTCTAGTAGTACGAAAACAAGAACCAGCCCCCTTGATGCCTTATCCGGTCCTGCCAAGACCACCTCAACCAGGACCTCAATGTTATCATTGCGGTGGGTTCGGACACATAGCCCGCATATGCCCCCAGAAAGAGGAACCCATGGAGATTGGATTGACCAGGAACTATGTGTGTCTTACAACAGAAACAACCCCTCCGCCCTTCCGTTGCCCCGTAAGGATAGATGGACACAGCCTGATGGCACTTGCAGATACCGGATGTCGCCATAGCGTTCTGCGTCCCCAAGAACTACCTCACGCAGTGGGACCCGTGACCGGGTCGGTGGCCATCAAATGTGTCCACGGAGACACGAAATGCTACCCAACAGCACAAGTACGTGTACAACACCCTACCGATAAAGGAAGCCTGCTGACAGTCGGTTTGGTTCCCAATCTTCCTGAACAGGCAATTCTTGGGAGGGATTACAGCGGTCTTCCCCATCTCCTTCAAGACACCACAGACTCCCTAAAAAAATGGTGGGCGGAGGCTCCGTTCTCCCGTGAAACCCCTGCTTCGGTGGAGAGTCCCAAACCATTGAAGACCAAGGCCCAAAGAAAAAAAGAAAAGAGGGGGTTCACCCTGGCCTGTCCCGCCCAGGTGGACGACCATCCGTGGGAAACAGATCGGGAGTTCCGTGCTGCTCATCAAGAGGATCCAGTATTACAGGATGCCTGGGGTCGTGCGCTTCCCGATGAAGACCCTTTACACGTAGGTCCTTACTTCTTCATACGAAACGGACTCCTGTATCGGAAAGGAGGAGCCCAGGCTAATACTCAATTGGTTATCCCAGGGCTGTTTCGCGATAAGGTTTTGTTTCTGGCCCACAGCCATCTGTTGGGAGGACATTTCAGTGATGAAAAGACTGGAGAGGCGATTTTGGAGAAGTTCTACTGGCCAGGCGTGTATGCTCAAATTAAACGCTATTGTCGGGAATGCCCGGTGTGCCAAAGAACCAGCCGGTACCGACCACCGAGAGCTCCCCTACAGCCCCTCCCTCTGATCGATGTCCCCTTCACTAGAGTAGGGATGGACATTATAGGCCCCATGCTGCCCTCCAAGAGCGGCTGTAGGTATGCCTTAGTGGTAGTGGACTACGCCACACGATTCCCTGAAGCTGTACCTCTCCGTCAACCAACCACCCAGAACATCTCCAAAGCGCTCATTTCCATCTTTTCCAGGGTGGGGTTTCCACGTGAGATCTTGACCGACCAAGGTACACCCTTTGTCTCCTCCCTTATGCGCCAAGTCTGTTCCAGTCTGGGGATTAAACAAATACGGACTTCCGCCTATCACCCTCAGACGGACGGCTTGGTGGAACGCTATAATGCCACGCTAAAGACCACCTTGAAAAAACTTTTGGGCCTCGAGAGCAAAAGGTGGGAGGAGTTACTTCCTTTGGCCCTTTTTGCCATCAGGTGCAAGGTCCAAAGCAGCACGGGTTATTCACCCTACGAACTGCTGTATGGTCGGGCCCCCCGGACTCTTTTGGACATGGCCCGTGAGGCCTGGGAAGCCGACCCCGATCGGACCCGTCCTCTCCCCGAATACGTCAACAATTTAAAAACACATTTAGGAGAGATCAGAGAAATCGTGAGACATAACCTGCTGGCCGCCCAAACGTCTCAAAAGCAACAATACAATAAGGGAACCAAACCCCGGTCTTTTGTACCCGGGGACTTAGTACTGTTGCTTCTACCCTCCTCGGACCATAAGTTACTAGGACAGTGGCAGGGTCCATTCACTGTAACAAGACAGGTGACTCCGGTCACCTACGAAGTCCAGACAGACGCCACGAGAGGGTCCGTCCAGATATATCATATCAACCTCCTAAAGAAGTGGGAGGGTCCTCGACCCGTCTTGTCTGGTGTTAGCCCCCTCCCCTTTGAGAGCTGTTTTGATGTCGAACTATCTGAGAGCAAGAAACAGGACCTGTGCCGGACCTTGTCTTCAGTACAAAAGGTGTTTTCTTCCCTGCCGGGACACACTTCAGTAGTGGAATATGCCATCCACACGGAACCCGGGAAAATAGTCAGACAGCGACCATACCGTGTCCCAGAAGCCCGAAGAGCTGTCATAAAAGAGGAAACCAATCAAATGTTAAAAATGGGCATCATTGAACCTTCCTGCAGTAACTGGAACTCGCCCATCGTCTTAGTACCAAAACCCGATGGCTCCACCAGGTTTTTTATTGATTTCAGGGAGGGGAACAAAATCTCAGCCTTCGACTCATACCCTCTTCCTCGCGTAGACGAGATGGTCGAACGCATCGGCAGGGCTAAATATATAAGTACCCTTGACCTCTGCAAGGGATACTGGCAGATCCCCTTGAGAGCAGAGGACAAACACAAGACCGCCTTTTCCACTCCAGAGGGCCTGTTCCAATTTAAAGTTATGCCCTTCGGTCTTCATGGAGCCCCAGCGACCTTCCAAAGGGCCATGAATCAGGTCCTACAACCCCACTCCCAATACTCGGGTGCTTACCTCGATGACATCGTCATCTATAGTGACACCTGGGAGCAGCATCTGATTCATGTACGGTCAATCGTCACCTCCCTAGGTGCCTCCGGCTTCACCATTAACCCCTCTAAGACAACACTAGCCGCCCAGAGCGTAAAGTATTTAGGGTACCTGCTGGGGGAGGGACATATCCGTCCACAAGACAGTAAGGTCAGGACCATCCAAGCCATTCCTTTTCCACAAACCCGTAAAGATCTCCGTGCTTTCCTGGGTATGTTGGGATATTATAGGAGGTTTATACCCAACTTCTCCCATACCGCAGCCCCCCTGACAGATCTACTAAAGAAAACAACAAAAACAGAAGAGATCCTTAAACAGCCAACCCCCTTGTTGCTACAGGCCTTTCATCTGCTCAAAAAGTCCTTAACCTCGGAGCCAGTATTGATGAGTCCAGACTATACCCAGCCCTTTATATTGCAGACCGATGCGTCAGACCTGGGGTTGGGGGCGGTCCTGTCCCAAAAAGATGCAGATGGAGCTGAAAGACCTGTCCTTTATCTAAGTAGGAAGCTGTTCCCCCGAGAAACCAATTACTCAGTGGTTGAGAAAGAGGCACTCGCCATTAAATGGGCAATAGAAAGTCTCAGGTATTACCTGGAGGGGCGGGAGTTCATTCTGTACACGGATCACGCGCCTCTGGAATGGATGGCACGTAATCGTGGTAACAATGATCGAGTACTCAGGTGGTTCCTCTCACTCCAACCCTTTCGCTTTCGAACTCTACATCGCAAAGGGCTAGAACAGGGTAACGCAGACTACCTCTCCCGGTATCCCCCTTCCGCCTCCTGTACCAGAAACAATCCTAGGGAAAGGGGATGTGAAGGGGCGGACCTTACCTCCCGGGTACAACGCTCCCGTAGGACCGCCCATACGGGCGATAACACTAACCCACAGCCAAAACCGGCTACACCTCTTTCTGTTTCCCTGCAGGCGCCAACAGCAACCCCGGAGTACAGCGGACCGGAAGCGGCCTGGACCGACCCCGGAAGTACAACGGCCACTAATGGACCGGAAGTGACCCCATCTGATCCCGGAAGTCTTTTCTCAGGAACCAGAGCGGATGGTAGAAAAGCCGGCGACACAGAGGAGGAGAGGTTCCCAGCGGTGGACTCGTGGCAGGAGTCGGCGAGACGCGACGGACCGGCAGCTACGACTGTAGCAGAGAGGACGAAGAGAGAGAGAGAAGAAGAGGAAGACGTTTGGTGCGAGGATTGGTGGCATCCTCAGGAGGTGGCTGGAAAGCGGCCGTAACTCGGATGAGAGTTACGGCGGGGCACGTGAGTAAACTGTTACCATTCTCCGTGTTTCCCCCTCCCTGTGTAATTAGTATAAATAGTGTAAATCTTGTACAGAAATTCACGAGCACCCCACTGTATATTATAAGCACCCCTGCACTGTATAGTACATTCCACCCAACCCCCCCCCTCACTATTGACACTCTGTACCTCCACCCCGTCTCTTTCATTCCCCTCTTTCCCGACCTTCCCGACCTCCCTCACCGTCTGTTTCCACCCTTACACTCCTGGTGTCGGTGTCAACCTGTTGAGTTCCGTGGCCATTGGAACTAACTGCCCTGTGTCTCTTTCCTTTATCTCCGAGGGACACCCCAACTCCCATCGCCAGGAAGGAGAACCCCAGCCGTGCAGTAGAAGACCTACCTGGACTCTCCTCACCGGAAACCCTCAAGCGGAAGCCCAGCCCAAACACCGAGGATCGTACCTAATCACCGAGGCCACGGACCTACCTTCTCTGTACATAAATAAAACCCTTGCTAATCATAGCACACTATATCCGGCCTCCACGCCTGTTATTCCGGCCCGCACACCCCCACACCCCACAGGACCCTTGGAGCTTGCAGAAGGGGACACAGTGACAGGCCCCCGCAGGGTGTACCCGGCATGTGGAGGTGTCAGTGGGTGAGAGCAGGAGAAAGCCGAGGGGCTGTGTGCCGAGGAACACAAGGTCATGCGAGGTGAGCGCGGGGCTGGCCCCGCACCACAGGAGTAAACAGTCCTGGTGTAAATCAGCCCCGTCTGGCAGAGGCAACAGGATCTGCGCCAGAGAGCACACATGGCGTCCACACACAGGCAGGCGCACACACCTTACCGCTCATACACACCCTCACGTGTCCGCACGGACACTTGCACAGGGCGACGGATCCCTCTCACACACAAATGCACCCTCACACAGCCCCCCGTCCCAGGAGAAGGATAGTATTTGGGAAATTACAACTTCCACTACGGAAGCTTCAACCTGGGGGCGCTACAGGGTTCCCTTGGACACGAAGGAGCTATACTTCCGTCGTCCGCAGCCAACCAATTTCCCACAAAATGGCCTGGACACATTAGCTGGCCGTCATAAGGTCCCAGTCGTGAAAAGCAGCGCTGAACCCTATAAAATGGCAGGAGCTGCTCGCCTCCTTACTCTGAGCTTCCGCCACTGATCTCAAAACAAGGGCGCTGCGCACTAAAAGTAAAAAAAAAAACAAGCATTCGGCAAAAGTGAAAGTGCTTCCCTTGCGGGAGCGAGCAGCGCCAAGAGCGATAATTGATAACACATGGTGCCAAAGCTCGCTCCCGCAAGGGAATCACCAAACGTGCACGCGTTGCCATTGGAAGCAATGAGACACGTACACGTTTTTGGCCGCAAAGCTGTGCCGATTACTAAAGATCTTTTTCCTATGCAGCGCAAGCGCGCTGCGTAGGCGAGACCTAAAAATACATTAAAGGGAAAATAATAAAGACTTACCTTGACTGCGGCGTCCCCGGGCTGCTGTCCTCTTCCTCGAAGTTTCACATGATCTGCGCATGCGCATTCCTTTCGAGAAATGCGTAACCCCCCATTCCAGAACAGGTGAAAGCCCTGCCACATTGCTGTTTGGGAGAGCCATGGGACCAAGCTACCACAATGGACCACAAGTCGAGTAATAGACACTGATGAGATTTGTGTCACGGACACTTTTTGCAAAAGCAAGATTAAGGCCTATGCAGTAAGCGCAGATGAACTCATGATACGTTTTTCGTAAAAAGAGACCTGGTCTTAGTCAAACAAAAATGGAGGGCGTGAGACTGACACTCCCTTTAATACCGAACCATTGAGGGTCGTGACAAGTAAAGGACATACAGTGACCAGTCAAAATTCTGGAAAGTCCATTAAGAACGACTCGTCACATTTCAAGCATCTGCCTCAATGTTCTTCGGCACCAGACATCAGGAGTGAGACAAGTCCACCTGAGTGCCCAGGTCAAGCATCTGAGTCTACATTTACAATGCCATATGACAGTGCAACTCCTTCACCTTGAATGACTCATTCTGGAAGATTGGTGCAAGCACCGTGATGACTCATTAAGGAACTCTACTGTATATATGTTGTCCGGACATTTTTTTTAACAAAGGGGACGATGCAGGTTCACTTGATCAAGTGCAGTAGTACCCTTGTGGTCCTCCTTGGACTCCTTACAAAGTTAGGTAATCAGTTGGGAGGTATCTGGGTGTGGTAAATTAGGTTTATGAGGTAGTGAGTTCAGTTAACGGTTGCATGCCAGAGAATACAGAGGTGTTTCAGACCTCTGTGTGTGGCATGGTCATTTGCATGCTCCAGAATTTGGTAGGATGCAACAAGTACCTTGGTCGCTCAATAAACTGTTTGCTTGAGATTATGGAAAGCGACATTCTTTACTACATGAGGTCTCTATTGCTAGACTGTGCTCATCAGCACTGGAAGCGAGGTTTCTGGCCCCACGTGGTGGCAGCCTGCTGTGTTGCTTGCTGCGGGATGGGCACTGGTCAGTTTAGCGGAGGAAAAAGAAAATCTCATATTCTTAATGAAAATATTGAGGGTCAAATAGTCAGCGAGAAAGATTGATATAACAATTCTATAAATTGTATTTGTTGGGTATTGCACTGGTACACCAGCCTGGCCTTCACTTGTAGTAAACTGCACAGCTTTATTCAGGAGAATACTGATAGCCACTGCACAAGCGTACGTTACGACCATGAGGTCACACCCCAGGTCCGTTTATTTTATATCCCCCATCCCTACATCATGGCTGTGACCATCGCGAATAGACAGTGAGGGTTACCTTATAAAACACCCCTCTTTAGTTTAGCGTGGTGAGCTTAACCCACTAGCATGAATATAACATTCCTCCTTTACCAACAAAAAAAAACAAAAGGCAGAAAGAAAAAAAGAAAAGAAATAGAGAGCGAGAGAAAGAGATAAAGAGAGGGCAGCAGCCATCAATGCAACAAAAAATCCTTCAAATGAAATGACCTCGTCGAATGGGGTCGAAGATGATATCTCTCTGTCCTTTGGTGAATGGCACCTTCTCTTGGCTCATTTGGCACAACAGGCAGTGCTGAGGCTTCTTGAGCAGATGGATGGCCCAGGTGAGCACAACTCCTCCCAGCCTCAGGGAGAGAGGGCATCGACCCTGTGGACTTGAGTGGGGCAGCAGGACTAACTGGCAATAGCTCTTCCTTAGACGACACTTCGACTTCAACTGGGGCACCCGGATCCATCATGGGCCTGTTCACAGGACTTTGATACATCTTGAAAAACTAGACATTCCCGGTGATGGACTCTCCAGCTCATTGCACTGCGATCATGGTTCCTTTCAATGTTTGCACCTTCCATGGATCGAGCTCAAAAGGTAGCGTGAACTATAGCTGTAAGGTCACTCACTTTGATGGAATTCTGTTTGGCTCTGCAAGTTTGGGACATGTTTTAATTTCTTAATCGGCGCTATTGCCAACATGTCCGCAACCTGTTCTTGCCTTGCTGACACAACTTTTAGATGCGGAATTACATCATAGACGGTGCAATTCATGAATAGAGAACTTGGACTGACATGAGTTGTAGAGTGAGGACTCAAACAATACTCCCTCAGAAAAGCATAGAGGGCTCACATTCTGTCCATAGGTTAAAGCGTTTATAATTACCTTATTTAGAGTGTAAATGAAGCGCTCCGCTTCTCCATTAGTTTGTGGCCAGTGAGGTGTAACCTTCCTGTGGGGAACACCCTGGGATTGTAAGTATTCAGTGAATTTTTGACTCGAGAACAGAGGGCCATTGTCAGTGCGCAGTTCCTTGAGTAATCCATGAGAGCCAATCCTTTTTTTCAAACAAGGAATCGACTGACTGGTAGTGGTGGATTCCATGACCTCAACCTCAGGATATTTTGAAAAGCCATTGATTACCACTAGCATGTGTAGCCCATCTGAAGGCTCCCAAAATCTGCATGGGCCCTTTGCCAGGGGATTGGCGGGATGGTTTCATTGATGATAGGTGCTGGCGGATCTGCAGGACCTGCAGCTTGGCAAAGAGAGCCCTGGCGAACAGCCTGCTCTACTAGGGTATCCAGATTGGGAAAACACACCTTGCACCTCAGTCGAGACTTCGTCTTATTGCCCTCTTGATGGGCCAGATGGGCAAGATCAACCACTAGCTGTTGTAATGTCACATGAACCACTAGACATGACCCTCTCAAGAGACAGCCTTCCGGGGACACCACCAGCTCCTCGCGAACATTGTGTAGGGAGGCTAACGTCAGCCTTGCATCGTCAGTATGATATGTAGTTTTGTCAAGCAATGTACACCCTCGTCTGGACCGCACAGCAGAAATGCTCAACTGGATGCACTCTTCAGTGTTAGTGGATCAAGGGAGATAAGGAGTGGTCTTGAGCGCTCAACAATGAAACAAACGTTTTCCTCCACCTCTTTCGCGTCAAGCTCTTCACTTTTGGTAGCAGGACGGGCATGTCTGGACGGGTAATCCGCAGATTTCTGAGTCCCCGAGCAAAAAACAACTGTGAAATGATATTCCTACAACTGCAGAATCCATTTTTCTATTCGGGATGAGGCTTGGATGATGACCCCATGAACAACGGGATGAGGGGTTTGTGATCAGTGTGTACAACAAAAGGTTGGCCATAAAGATACAGATGAAAATGATTAATTCCCCAATGTACGGAAATGGCCTCTTTTTCAATGTGGGAATACTGCTGCTCCATCTCAGTCAGCATGCGGCTGGCGTATGCAAGCGGAGTCCATTCCCCCTTACTCTGTTTTAGAGACAACACCACTCCGAGGCCAGTGGAGCTGGCACAACTGACAGTTCACATTCTTTGGTAGGATCGAAGTAAACCAAGGTGGTGTTGGCCGATAGTGCCAGGTTCGAGGCCTGGAAAGCCTTCTCCTGATCAGGCCCCCAGTTCCAGACTGTGCTGTCCCTGAGCGGAGCGGTAAGGTCAGTGAGATTATGAATGAACCGGCCAAAATACATGACTATGCCAGGGAAACTTCTTACTCCAGTCACATTGGTGGGTGCTGAGCAGCCTGAATGTCCTTAGCTTTGACAGGATCAGGTGACATACCATTTTGGGAAAAGTGATATCCAATAAACGCAATCTCCTTCTGGAGAAAAACATACTTTTCCCAATGAGGCTCTGAAAAATGGCCCTCAAATGATCGAGATGTTCCTCTAGCATGGGGGCGTGGAATAAAATGTTATCACTGACATTGAGGACTCCCTCTAGGTCGGCAAGCACACTCCTGATGGTATCCTGAAAGCCCTCAGCAGCGCCAGAGACTCCAAAACTGAGACGCTTATATCTCCTCAGGCCCACGTGGGTAGAGAAAGTGGTTGATGCCTCGATATTTAGGGTCCAACATTAGCTGGTGAGAACCAGCTCATGAATCCATTTTCGAAAATCACTTTGAGCCACTTACTTCTGCCACGATACAATTCACAGTGGGCATCAGATGCCGCTCCCATTTGATAGAGAGGGTAAGTCAGCACATGCCCACGCATATTCAAACCACTCCGGGTTGTTTAGACTTGCGTAGCACAACAATTGGAGACACTCAGGGAGTCGGCCCATCAACCTTCTTGATGATATCCGCCTTATTCCGCCTGATTAATTCCTCTTCCGCTCTTAGCCCGAGGTGGAAAGCCACTCGTTGTTGCTTCAAAGCTACCGGCTGGATCGAGTAATCGATATGTGAGTGTATCAGGGGGTCCTTCAAACACCATATGCCCTCAAACAGCGATGCGAACTGAGTTAACAAGTCATCCACGTTTTCTTGGTGTATGCTGAGGGTGAATGCGACGATTTGAAGGCACTCTGCTGTTCGTCAGCTCAGCAACATCCCGGTGCCTCCATTGAGGACATAGACCATGGCCCGTGTTGAGCGAGATTTATGGGTACTCCCGCTAAAGGAAGTGGAGTGTTGGATCAGTAGATAAACATTCTTGTAGTGATGGGTCTCAGGGTAGGTGGCGCTGGCAGTGTGAGCATCATGGACTGGGCCATGACGTTGATGGAGGCTCCAGTGTCAATCAACGCCTGCACTTGATGACCCCCCAGGAATATATTGCACTTTGGGATGTGTTTTCGTGGGTATGCCTCGGCTGCATGGCATGTATCACCTGGACAGCGCCCTCAACGTCATCATCGTCCCTGTCCCCTTCGCCTGCTGGACTGTCTAAGGCAAGTAAGGCATTGACCTGTTTGGGCCTTTGACCTTTTGAGGGCGCTGAGGAACTACATACTTTCGAAAAGTGATTTGGTTTGTTGCATGCTGAGCACCACTTTTCTTGTGCAGGGCAAGGTCCCTGGTGGGGGTAAAGTCCTCCACATCTATAGCATATCTTAGGTGCAGACGTTGGCTTATTTTGTGTTTTCCTCTTGTGCTGGGTTTTAACAACAACTGCATTGACTGGTTCCATCATGATCGGGTGCTGTAGTGCTGCCTTCATTTGTGCGGCTCACACCTTCAACAGTTCTTTTGACCTATCCATGTTCAGTATGTCCACCCTGGGCATTCCTGAAACTTTGAGAATGCTCTCTTGCAACTTCATTGAGGAACAACCCTGAATGAACTGAGCCCAGATTTTCACATTTGCATCCAGTAGTGTGCAGGTGCTAGCTAAGTCTCTCAGGCGAGTGTAGAAAGTGTCAACAGATTGATCCGGTATTTGCTTGGCCTGACACAAAAAAAACGTTAGTTGTTAGGGTTTGCTAATGGTACGAAATGGGCTCATAGTGCTCGTTACAGCGTGCCATCCGTGAACGATGGTCCAGCTTCCGTTACTGATATTACCAACGTGTATAGCTGGCCCTCCTAAGTGTAAGAGCATGGGATGTCATCTGTCATTATCTAGGTCAATAGCCGCAAAGTAGGTCTCCAAATGCTCTATTCAGTCTTTCTACTTTTCTGCCTGCGCCGAGGGAGGGCCATCAACCAGAAATGGATCCACTGGTGTAGGGCTGTGAGGAAAAGTGTTCTTCTGATCGGCATAATTTGTAACGGGACTCCATTGCTTTTTCATTGCCATCTCGTGTCAAACACTTCCACAAGACCTACCTGGTCGTTTTGCTGATGCCTGAGGAAAATTCTAACTGACACAACAAAAACCATCTTGCAGCCTGCATTTCTGCCCAGGAACTGTCACACGCCCAACCCCCCTGTTCTCTGCAGTTCACCAGAACACCACAAGACACTCACCCTGAGTAAATGATTTATTCTCCATCTCCTGCTCCCAGCCTGGTAAGCATCCTTGACACCGTGATCAGGTTATCTGGACAATGGTCTGACTGCAGGAACTTCATCAGGGTGATTAAACAATGACTAGAAAGACCAGGCTTTGATCAAGGCAATTGAACAATGACCTGAAAAGACTAAGCCTTGATCAAAGCAGAGTGAACAATGATTTGTGTACCAAGCCTTGACCAGGTCACCAACTACAAACGTTGTCTGGATCTGGTTATCAACTGCAAGCACTGCCCTGATTAAACAATGAACTAACAGCCAACAGACTGGGATGAAAAAGAATAAAATTCTTGTAAGCTACAGAGTGAAGTAGCAGCCTCCGCTGTCTTGTCTCTGACTAGCTTGGGACTCAGTTCCATAGCCCGGGCTATTGAAATAAATCTGGGTTCCTCCTGCAGACGAAGGCTCCTGTGTCTCCTTTTACTAAGTATGGAAGGTATGGAAGACTAGGGCGGTTCCCCCGCCGCCGAGACCCAGTAAGTGGGTTTAACCAGTTCTTCAAATGGCGCCTGAACAGGGACTCCACGAGCACAAAGGTCAGGCCCAGTGGATGTGAGGAGGTGCACGGAGAGACTCCGACGGAGGAGCCCTACCCGAGGGATTCTGGTATTCCGGTAGACCGAACGACTCGCCCGCTGTCCCTCCCCACCCGGTCTGGGCCACATGACGACGTCCTCGCTGGAGTCCCCTAGCAAATAATTTTTGGAACAGGACACAGCACTACGTCTGCAGAAGAGAACTACCCCTGTAAGCTAAAGGTGGACTGATCATCCACAAGTCTGTATGATTCTGTTATTGACTTTTTCAAAAGCCAAGTTGTTATTGACTTTTGCCAAAGCCAAGTAAGCGAGGTGAAGTTTATAAACCCGCTGGTGTCTGTTCTGTATGATTCTGCTGTTATTGACTTTTGCAAAAGCCAAGTAAGCGAGGTGAGTTTTAGAAACCCGCTGGTGTCTGTTATCTGTTTTTAAGCATGCCAGTCAGTAGTAAGTTCAAGAAATTATGTTGTTGTATGTGTACGCAGGACTCCCAGCTGGAGGCGACCTGTCCACTTCCTCCAGAAGGGACCCCTGGCCATACGATGTATGTTAAACATGGCCCTTCTGCCATAATGTTTTCCTCATTTTGGGTAAAGTATACCAAACAAAGTAACGCGTAATTACGGCGGCCACTTTATGGCTCCTTTAATTCCCAAGTTCTCGCCAAATTAGCGGAACAATTAATGAAAGGAAAAATGCGCCCGTCTATGTTTGAATCTGTCCGATTTTGGAGGAAAGAGATAGAGCAGAGAGCTAGAAAGCAGAAGGCCCAAGAAAGGAAACAGGAACGTATGTCAATGGCCGACCACGCTAGAGAAAATTTACAAAATCAAATGACAAAATCGGTAGAAATAGCCGATAGGGAGCATGAGGCTCGGGCACAAAAATGTTATCCAGCTTGTGAGGAGAAAGGAAAGGGCCACATGGAAGGGGGAGAAGAAGGTGATTCCTTGCTTGATACCATGCTAGAAAGCCCTCCTGCATATGTAAATGTAAATGTAAATGTGTTGTACTTGTAAAGCGCACAGCTGCCCCAGCGACGGGGCGTCGCGGCGCTGCACTCATACCGCTGTGGAACCCTTCCTGGCTTTTCCCTGTGAAATGTCCACTCCTGGGCACCCCAAGGTGAAGCCAAGCATCCAAGCGCTGCTGGGGCCGTTGTGGAGATTAAGCAAGCTATTGCCCAGAGTCACAGAGTGGGACGCATGATTAGACTATGCACCGAGGCGAGAATGATCAGGTCCGGGAGATTGAGTCCAAGAGCCGCCGAGGCGGGAATTGAACCCTGGTCCGGGCCAGATCTCTGCATCAGGGTCTGCCGCTCTAACATTGAGCCACACTTGCCTCAATGTACCCTGCCCTGACGCCTCCCACCCCGCATGTCCCCCCGCCACCGCCCACACCTGCCCCCACTGCCCTTCCTACTGTTCTCCCTGTCACACCGACCCTCCCGACTTTTCCTATGACACCGACCACGCCCGCTAACCCTGTCCTCGCTGCGGGAATGACAAGTCTCCATCCGCCCAACCCCTGCGGCTTTACCCCTACCCGCACTTTTCCTACTTCCTCTTGGTCTACAGTTAAGCAAGATTTATATAAATTGTTGAATTCCCCCCGACTGGCCTCCTTGCGCTTTGCAGTCAGCTTTTCGTCCCTTCGAGAAAATGACCTACAGAGGCAACAGTGTGAATGTTGGATAAATAATGGGAATATTTATACCTTTAAAGAAATATGGTCCACCTTTTCTCAGTGGACGATTATGGAACAGACCACCTGGGCTGAATACATGTGTACTTTGGTCATGCACAAATTTGAGAATGCGCTTATGCAGATACCCACCAGATTAATGGACCTTAGGTCGCAAATAAAAAGAGGCAATGTTCAGGGAGAGGGGATATTTGGCGCTATGTCTGTTTTAATGGCATACCGTGAAATGACCGCTTTTTCCAACACCCTTCTAGAAACAGCTATGCCAATGAGAGAGGCGGCCCCTGTCTTTGTTAATGCACTTACCGATGCCCAAAATAATGGCTGAGGGGCTGTTGAAGCACACTGACGCAGGCTTTGGGTTCATGTTCCTTGGAAAAGGTCAGAAGTAATGCAGTTAAAAGGACAATTACCAGATCCCCGGAAGAATCCGGCTGCCTTTTACAGAGAATTAGGTCAGATTATATCTGCAGGTACTCTCGTCCTTGAGGATATAGATTTACTTTTTGGTACTGAAATTTGGGACAAGATTCGACATACTGACCATGAAGTGGCATTAGGAGGTAAATGGGCTGACCTAGAGGCTATGGAAGAAGCAAGGGTAGGAGGAACTAAACCAGAAGCTGCCATGCTGACTTTGCCTGTTAAAATAATGACGTTTATGAAAACACTTTCGCCGGAAACTGTCATTAACTGGGATAAAATAAATGCCCGTAGGGAGCGAAAAGATGGTAATGTGGCTGACTTCTTTACCCGTTTTGAGACAGAATACAAGGGACATAGTGGTTTGGATCCCCAGACCCCAGGTTCTGGCCCAGTGTTTGTTGATAAGTTTGCGGCAACCTGCTCCCTGAGATCTCCGCCAGGCTTAAGAAAGTTGAAAGTACGTGGTCTGCCCAAACTATGACTGGTATCTTGGCTATGGCACAATATCATGAGAATAGGGAGAATGAAGAGAGAGACAGGGAAAGTAAGAAGGTTAGGAATCTTAAGACTAGGGCACTTCTGCAGCAGGCTTACCCTCCCCAAGGTCCCAATGCCCGCGGGAATTTTTGACCTCAACTCCAACCCCTTCCGAGGGCTCGCCAGTCTACCCCCTCCAGCCCTCAATGTACGGGAGCCCTCCAAACAGATCAGTGTGCTTATTGTAAGGGGTACGGCCATTGGATAGATGAGTGTCCCGTGTTAGCTGAAAACATAAGAACAGGGAAGACTCCGCCTCGCGCTCCTAGGGAAGCGAGGCCGACTAGGGACCATAGCCCGCCCCATCCACAGGATAAAGAACGTAGGCCCACGGATAAAGCTCTGGTCCGGCCGCGCCCGGCCAATAGGTTTGATGGGTACGAAGCAACACGCACTTATTACAATGATGATTATGACGAAGTTGATGAGACAGGATCCTACCAAGCATAGGACAGCCAGTAAAGGGGTACTACCAGAGTGCAAATTCCAGTGGATCAAAGGGGCCCGTATGTTCAAATGTCAGTTGTGGGGAACAATAAGAATTTTCTTTTGGATACTGGGGCCACCAGGTCTTCTATTGCACGTCTGTCAGTCCCGGAGGCACCCCTTTCTGGCAATATGAATGTCTCCGTGAGTTTTGCAGGAACACCTGTAACCAGCCCTGTCTCTGAACCCCTTCCTCTCGATATTGGCCCGCACATGTTGACGCTCCCTTGGTCCTTACTACAGGTTGCAGTGAAAACTTGTTAGGCATGGATTTACTGAAAGCTCTGTATGCGACCATATCAGGTAGTCCCCAAGGTGTATCCCTAACAATTTCTCCCACCACAGCTTCCTATATGTACCTGTCCGGTCCTCTTCCACCAGAGTTGCAGTCTTTACCTTCCTCCCTCTGGGCATCATCAGACACTGGTGTAGGGTGTCTCAACATACCCCCTCATGTGGTACGCATCCAGCCAGGTGCACTTCTCCCCCACCTCCGGAAGTATCGACTACCTGCGGAAGGAGAAATGGCTCTTTTGACAATAATATCTGAATTGATGGACAAGGGCGTAGTGGAGGAGGCACGTGGCAATATCTGTAACAGTCCCATTTTTCCTGTTCTTAAAAAGACCAATGGAGATGCTCTCTCCCCTAAAATATACCGATTTGTGATTGACCTGAGAGCCCTTAACAAAATAACAATCTCCCAATACCCTGTTGTCCCCGACATTACAGCCCTCTTAACAATGGTCCCTTCTGACGCCACACACTTTTCTGTCATAGACCGGAAGAATGCTTTTTTCAGCTTTCCTATACATCCTGACAGCAGACAATTCTTTGGTTTCTCCCTTGGTGGGCGGAGCTTTAGATTCTGCCACGCCCCTCAAGGTTTCACCGAGAGCCCCAGTATCTATAGTCAAGCCCTAAAAAGTCAACTAGATTCCTTGGAAATCCCTGATAATTCCACACAATTACAATGTGTAGATGACCTCCTCATTGCTGCAAATTCTGCTCCAACATGTAAAGAAGCTACTCTCTGTCTGTTACGCCAACTTGCCCTCCATAACCACAAAGTCTCTTTGAAAAAGCTTCAGTTTTGTCAAGAGAAGGTGACCTACTTAGGTCATCTCCTCTCGAAGGAGTGAAGGCAGCTCACTGCTGATCGTGTAGCCATTATCAATGCTATGACGGCCCCACGAACACAAAAGCAGGTGCGAGCCTTCATAGGCCAAACCTCATACTGTAGACAGTGGATTTACAATTTTTCGGCCATGGTCAAACCTCTTCTTGCCCTCACCACTAAATCAGACAGTTCCTTTCCATGGACTACAGAGCATGCGCAGGCCTTCCAAGATTTGAAGAGGGCCCTGTGTACTGCTCCAGTCCTCGGTACTCCTCACTATAGCAAATATTTTTTTCTTTTTGTACATGAGACAGATGGCTGTGCATGGGCTGTCCTGACCCAGATGTTTGGAGGTCACCAACGGCCATGTGCCTATTTTTCAGCCACCTTAGATCCTGTTGCAAGGGCTCTTTCAGGATGCCTACAGGCGACAGCTGCGGCCGTCCTCATGGTCCCTCAGAGTGCGGGAATCGTCATGAACTCCCCCCTGACTCTGATGGCCCCCACATTCTGTAGATACCCTCCTTAATAACACCAAGACACAGTACCTCACTAGCGCATGACTTACAGGATATGAACTGACGCTCTTTGCCAGCCACATTAACATCAAAAGATGCACTGCACTAAACCCCGCCACATTACTCCCACTGGATACTCAGGATGCCCGCTTAGACCCACATGACTGTATATTGAGGACAGAGTAGGAGACGAAGGGACGGGTTGACTTACAGGATACCCTGATTGCAGAACCAGAAGGTACACTGTATGTGGACGGATCATGTATCAGAGGGCCAGATGCCTACGCTCTCACGACATTAGGGAGAGTAGTAGAAACAGCTCTGATTCCGCGGTGCTCTGCTCAAGTAGCAGAATTAGTGGCCCTCACTAGAGCTTGTGAGTTAAGCAAAGGGATGATGGTAAATATTTATACTGACAGACAATATTCCTTCGGGTGGCCCATAACTTCAGGAGGTTGTGAAAAGAAAGGAATTTCCTTACTTCCCATGGGACCAAAATTCAACATGGCTCCCTAATTCACCGACTGTTAAACTCCCTGACACTCCCTAGAAAGGCGGCCATCACAAAATGTAAGGCCCATAAGAAAGTGACAGATGATGTAGGGAAAGGCAATGCCCTGGCTGACCAGACGGCCGGACAAACAGCTCTTAGTAAAAGGGAAGGAATGTATGTAGGAGGTCCCGCTAGGTGGGTGGCAGACGAGGGCATGGTTGAAAACACAGTACAGAGTGTGATTGATCTTCCGTCCCACACTACTAATATGTCTCTACAGCATTGGGTATAAAAACTGATTGTCTGTACAGTCTAACTAATACCTTTTCGTACTCTTTACAGAAACAGTCCTGATGTATGTCCCATTGAGCGATGCCAGACTGCATTCTACATCTACGGAAGCAGAGGGTGACAGCATACTGAAAGGATGGGTGGAACCCTCCTTTAACTCTGCTCAACACCAAGAACAATTGTTTTGGGCCACCGAGGGAAGGCTTGCCCTTGACTTCGCCAAGTACCTACAGGCTGTAAGGCTGTGATCTTCCCCGGCTGAGAGTAGTGCTGGTGTGTCAGACTGAGGTAAGCCATAAGGGCCCTTGGCACCTGCGCCCAGTGAAGCAACCACCAATCACAGACAGCCACTAGAGGTCCCTGGCTTAGCACAATGGCCGCAGTCCAAGACACCCGAATCCAGAAACAAGATGTCAGCCTTCGACATAGTAAATGCTTCATGGTCACCGTGGTGACGCTGTTTGTCTCCCTCATCCTGTCTACCCTTGGTTGGCTGTTACTAATCTACCATCCTGTTACCTTACCATCTCCTACCCCGACTCCTGCAGAACACCAGTATTACACGTTACCAGCCCAAGAATTACCCCGCCGTGCAGAATTCTTCAACAACACCTTCATCCAAATGTTGCATCATCACCAGCTGATCATGAACACTTCCAACTGCTGGGTGTGTGGACAGATGTCGCATTCCATGATACACCCTGTCCCATTCTTTCCCTACCCCTTTTCCATATCTGGGTCTTGTCTTGCATGGTGGATGTTGATGCAGGCGGCCTACACTGTCAATGGTACTACCAATTCTGCCCTTGGAACATTTCGGGATGACTTCTGGCAGAACAGATCCGGCCATGCCAATGCTCCTTTTTGCCCGACCAGCTCATCCACAACGCTACTACCACAAGATGAACTCGGTGAGATGGTAGTATATAAGCTCAACTAATTTTCCAGATTCCTCACAAGAAGGATACTGCCTGATGAACGAGACACTGTGAATGTCATAAATGTGCAAGGCCGTCTCTGCATTCATGGCCTAAGGACTATGAAAGTTGGTACCAGTATGTGTGATACAAAAACTTTAAACTCTACATCTCCTCCGGAGCTGGTGTCATCCCCCAACCAGTGTCTGCCAGTGCTCTGTACAATGTGTGTCCAGACCATCAAGCCTCCACCCTCTAACATTCACAACACCAATATGATGAGGATGCTCAAACAAGAAACTGAGGGCCTTATGAACTTTGACATTTCTTACAGTATTTGCCACTCAATGGCAAAAGGAGGGTCTGAGGAAAAGTGTTCTTCTGATCGGCATCATTTGTACCGGGACTCCATTGCTTTTTCATTGCCATCTCGAATCAAACACTTCCACACGACCCACCTGGTCGTCTTTGCTGATGCCTGAGGAAAATTCTATCTGACACGACAAAAACCCTCTTGCAGCCTGCATTTCTGCCCAGGAACTGTCACACGCCCAACCCCCCTGTTCTCTGCAGTTCATCAGAAAGCCACAAGACACTCACCCTGAGTAAATGATTTATTCTCCATCTCCTGCTCCCAGCCTGGTAAACATAATTGACACCGTGATCAGGTTATCTGGACAATGGTCTGACTGCTGGACCTTCCTCAGGGTGATTAAATAATGAGTTGAAAGACCGGGCTTTGATCAAGGCAATTGAACAATGACCAGAAAAGACTAAGCCTTGATCAAAGCCGAGTGAACAATGTTTTGTGTACCAAGCCTTGACCAGGTCACTATCTAGAAACGTCGTCTGTATCTGGTTATCAACTGCAAACACTGAGTTTGAAAGAGAATGGGTTTGAGTTGAAAGAACAGGAAGCAGTGGCGCTCTAAGCTATGTGATCACTGAGCAGAACTGTTTGTGCGGTGAACACGTGGTGCAAAGCAGGACAGGGGAACACAAACCCAATAGGCAAAACAACCCCTGCACTGGTGTAGGAAGGCCTAAACCAAACAGAAGAAAAACAGATCCTGTGCACACGCTAATGAAGTAGGTGGTCCTGACGTCAGGACTCAAAATACGAGCAAAAGGAAATATACGTAAATGTCCAAATAAAGGTCAAGCACAAAGGTTCATGTAGGTGAAGAAGGTTTATAAGTCAATTGTTGGTCAGTACAGAAAATAATAGCCAGCCGACACGTGTTTCGTCACACCGTGAAGGAGATGTGACTCAACAGGGCTGGGAAGGACACAAAGCGAGACAATAAAAAGAAATCAAAATTAAAAAGGGGTAAACGAAACGTATTATCAACAATTGAGTGGGTGAATTCTTAAGAAAGTGAAAGAATTACTAAGTGAATGTGGAGACCCTATGGTGCGTAAAGAACGTGAGTACCTAATGAAGGGTGGACTGTATTCGTAATACAAATTGGTGACAAAACGGTGTACAGTAAATAGTAAATACTGACTATAAGTTATGAGGAGTGGAAAATGATCTGGAACATCAATAATATATCAAAGGTGCTAAGTAGCAGGCGATATCCAGGTTGTGGGTACAAAAGGAATGGTAAGGTATGAGGGTAATCTCCGAGGCAAAAGAAAAACATTTTGGTATCATTATGTGCTAAGTAGAACTCAGGATACACTAGAGCGATGTAACCAAATGGACAATATCTCAAATTAAGCACAATAATTCTTGAAGTAGGTCAGAGACACATCAAAGCGAGGTGCAAGGTAAATGACACTGGTTAAGCAAACGAGAAATGTACGTACATAATGTGTAAAGTACAATGTAAAGCTTTGTATCAGCAGAGGATGCGGGGTATTTAAACTATTCTTTGTAGCAGTTCTAAAGTATCAACGGTCGACAACAAAAGACATGGCACATAATGATTTGGTTACGGTAGTGGCAGTCACAAAACATAAGTACACTCTGTGTAGCGCACTATATTATTACCGGATTCTAGTGATGTCCGAAGCGGCAAGTGTCAGAAGATAGTGAAAGAGAAAAGGGCCTAACAATAGGCGAAAGAGATGCGAGATAAGGCAAGACAAAAGGCAAAAACGTAATTACAGGATGTGAAAAGGGAACGAGCATTACCTGATAAGGCTAGAAAGTATTCAAGATCTGAAATATATGAATGGGAGGACGAAGTGAATACACTAGGCCTGGTGAGTGACAAGAGATGCTGTAGGGCGATCGGAAAAATTAGTAAGGAAGTTGTGGCTTACCATGGTGGCGGTTTTCTGATAAGATGCCAGCCAGGTGTGTTAAAAGAAGGAAAAAGTCATTAAGTACCCTGCTTCTCGAAGTGGGATCGAAAGTAAAAGACGGGTGCGTCCAGAACTTCCAGACAGGGACCTAAAAGGAAAAGGGGGGATTGCGATGAGTAAAAGCAATTGCTGCCACGGGTGGTGTGTGAGCAACGAGAGGACAAGGACCGGACTTATCTAGGACAAAGGGATAGCGCACCAAATCCGTGTGTCCGGGAAGCGTACGAGGTCCGGGTAGTGGAGCCAACGCTGGTGTAAAGGCACGGGAAGATATGCTAGATGCCAACGTGTTGCGTGGCGTGGTGGGCGGGGCCTGAGACCCGCACAGGAAACTAGACCGCAAACCCTGGGCTAACTAGCAGGAAGTGTGGGGAAAAAAACGGAGTGATGCCGGAAAGTAACTGTAACACCCTCACGAAGTACGTTCTAAATCGTGAGGCGATGGGTATGGAGCAACGGGTGTACATAGAAACCTGGCAGGCCAAAGGCAGGCCGTAAGGTGATGTATGTACAAGAAGGCGAAGGGGTCAGATAGTGAGCCAGGAAAACACGGAGTGGTATGGAGTCCTGTGTAGGGTAGGTCGTAATGTTGCGTTCAGAACTAAATAAAATCTATAAAATTAAAAGGAAAAGATGCGAGGCTAAGGGACATATATAAAAAAGGACATATACAAAAGGAGGATGGTAGGTACCACGAAGGTGCGCAGATAGTAGGTAATGGAGATGTGAATGGAGATGAGAAGACAGAAAAGGCAAGGGTATAAGGAAAGAAGAGGGAATGAGAAAGGTGAAAGTGTTGAGGTCAAAAGCAGTAAGGCATGAGACATTTATTACACAAAGATCAATTTTAAGAGTAAATCTCTTCAAAAGCGATGCGTCAAAAGTGGAGAACCATTACTAACAGTTCTGCGATAAAATTAGACATTCAAGGGTTATTACAAAGCCAAAATACAGAAAGGTTACTGTGGTGGTGTTCATGAGCCAAGGAAGTATTGTAGCTCATGGTCCATGTTGAGCCCGTACTTGACTGCCTGGAGGCGCATAATCCAGGTGGCTTCTAGTCTCCTGAGTTTCAGTTCGCGGTTACCACCTCTGGCACATGGTTCCATGACGTCTATACCATAGTAGCTTAGACTTTTGTTCGGTCCTTGTGTGGTACAATTGTTGATGTGTGCGGCCATGGGGTAGCTGGCATCTCCGTTGTGCATCGCCCTCACATGTTCCATGATGCGTTCTTTCAAAGCTCTGATGGTGCTCCCTACATAATATTTTTTGCAGGTGCATTCGATGATGTAAACTACATATCGGGTATTGCAATTGGTGTTTCTGGTGATTAGAAATTTACGGTTTCTCCAATCAGTGAACTCTTTAGTTTCATTGCGTGCCCATTTGCATGCTCCACAGCAGCCACATTTGTGGAAGCCAATGGTGTAAGTGTTAAGCCAGGAGGGAGTAACAGTTGTTGTAGGAACCATGGGGCTCAGTCTGTTTCTCAATGTCCTGCCCTTTCTGAACGTAAATTGTGGTTTAGTTGAGATATGATCTTTAAGTACGGTGTCGTTGATTAATTTGTTCCAGTGTTTGTTACAGCTTTGTCTCATGATTATACTAGTATCATTGTAGTCCGTGATGACCCTCGCTGATTGTTTGTTAGGAGGAGCCTCCATTTTGGTGGCGAACGTATTCTCTCTTTTGACGGTTTTAATTCTTGTTGCTGCTTTCTCTATTGTGGCCTGCTTATAGCCACGTTTAGCAAATCTTCTTTTCATGTCTTCCAGGCAGTTGTTGAATTCAGTGTTCTCAGTGTTGTCTGGATTTGATGTATGGGATGCGAGCTATCCGCATGCAGTGGTGCATTGCACGAAGTTTCCTTGCGAAAAAAGTCTGCTTTTTAAGGTGTTGCTTTATCAACTGCAGACACTGCCCTGATTAAACAATGAACTAAAAGCCAACAGACTGGGATGAAACAGTATAAAAGGCTTGTAAGCTACAGAGTGAAGTAGCAGCCTCCTCTGTCTTGTCTCTGACTAGCTTGGGACTCTGTTCCAAAGCCCGGACTATTGAAATAAATCTGGGTTCCTCCTGCAGACGAAGGCTTCGGTGTCTCCTTTTACTAAGTATGGAACGTATGGAATACTAGGGCGGTTCCCCCGCCGCCGAGACCCAGTAAGTGGGTTTAACCGGTTCTTCAGCTGTCATGGTGGTTGTTTTGGGTAGCAAAATGTGGTGTTCTGCAGACGAATTGTCCCGTCCACTACTCACTTGTGTATCAAAAGAGAATGTCCAGGTAGAGCCACTACCCCTGACAAAAATGCAGCAATGTAGGCAGAAAGCATCGACAACAGGCCTCTCATCTACAGCCAAATGTAGTTGGGTATGTGTGAAAGCACAACAGAGGGTTATAGTCCACCAACCTGGGGCTGCTGGGATTCACACTTGCCATGTTATAGAGGACAGGACTTCACAGTGAGCCGCTTGGAAGCCACAATGATGAATGGGACACCGTGTGCAGGACGAGGAGCCAAGGCCATGCCCCCTCAGCATACCAGGGTGGGCAGGAGAGACGCAGAGCTTCAAATGCCTTGCACGGCGAGCAAGGACACAACCCACAAGTAACAACGCGCCGGAAGCTAAGCTTCGATCTGGAGTACATCGCCCAGAGCTCACCAGGATGGGCAAGGTGACTCACTGGAGGGTGTGCCCTTAACGTGCCGTCCAGGCAGATATGCAGGAACCGGCAGCAGAAGCGTTGGCCACTCAACGCAGTGTTGTACGTCAAAACTGCGTGTCACTGAGGAAAACAACGCCGGGCCTGCGAGGGTCATCACTGCAGGGTGCTCGAGGCAGGCGGAGCCCAGCAGATGAAGAAAAAAGACGAGGTAGGTAACGGGTCCAGACTCCTTCGATGCCAGTTGTTGGGTATTGCACTGGTACAGCGGCCTGGCTTTTACTTGCAGTAAACGGCACAGCTTTATTCAGGAAAATAATGATACACTCTGCACTCCTGTTTGGACTCCTAACCTGGAGATGGTGGACATAGGCTACTAACTGAATCAGGTTAAAGGACGACATGGTCCATGCAGGATACTAACATCTGGTCACTGAAATTTCTCATTATCAACTAAAGATTACAATCACAACATTTAAGGTACCTTGTTGTGTGATATCAAACGATACATCTAAAAAAATCAAGCCCTGAAGACGTCTCGTGAAAGGAGACGAAACGCGTTGGCTACGCTGATGTGAATATTTTTTAGAACTCATCACTAAAGAGAATCTTTTGAACTGACAACATGTTTAAAGTGATGAAGTGATCTGAATATACACAAGAAAGTTTGATGGACATTCTGAGAAACTGAATGAGATCCAAAATCAGTGTTGAATTGAATTGATTATTGTCGGGGAAAAAACCATATGTGTAGGTATGGGTGCTGATCATTTCTCAGTATATAAGTGTGTGGATTGTATCCACCTATGGGGCGCCAGGAGGCTGCTTTCCCCTGATATAAGCACCACTTTCTAAGATTTAACTCTACCTATTGCTGGGTGCGGCACTGAGTCTAAGCCTCCTTTCTGTATATCTCACACTCTGCACAAGCGTACGTTACGATCATGAGTTCATGCCCCAGGCCTGTTTATTTTATATACCCCGTCCCTACGATCGGGAATAGATAGTAAGGGTTATCCTACAAAACACCCCTCCAGGGGTTAGCATTTATTTAATGTATTTGTGTAAGGCATTATTATATAGCGCATACAAAGGTGTCAGACCGTTTCACAATAGAACCAAGTTACATGAGATTTACATACTTACATGTTACAGATACAAACAGGATAGTTGAAGAAGTAAAATTAATCACACACAAAAACAAGCATTTACAATGCAACGGTTTCGCCTTTGTAAAAGTTTGAGCTTATGGCATTGTAAATGACAAATTTTGTATTTATATGTTGGTTTTGAAAGCAGATAAATAAATGGCATTGTCATTTACAATGCCAATAGCTTAATCTCTCACAAATGCGAGACCTATTGCATTTACACACACACAGAGCACAAACACACACACAGAGCCACACACAGACAGAGCTACACACAGACAGAGCCACACACACAGACAGAGCAACACACACAGACAGAGCAACACACACAGACAGAGCAACACACACAGACAGACATTTTATGTGCCCAGACACCAACTGGTGGATAATATATTGTAAACAGAAGCTTTGTCGTTTCTCACAGTTTTTTCACGACACACATTGGCTTTAACCCACAACGTACTATGTAACAAGCCTTTATAACCCACATCGGGTGGGTTCAAGACTGTATCTTTTTACACATAGACTACTACTTGCACTCCAAACTTTATTGGTTTGTAAATGGCCCACAACATAATTTTCAACATGCACAACCACACCTGTCTCCAGTTATTCACCTATTTCCATTCTATACACCCACACATGTACACACAGTAACTCAATGTTGAATGTGGTGTAGTGGCTTACCTGTCAACTTTCGACCCAGGCGAAATAGGGGCAAATAATGGAACTTGACCAAAACCTTGTTGATAGGTGATGTAGGTGAATTAACTCATCTCTCTTTGCTTCAGCCCAAAACCAAAAGTGCTTAGAATTAGGTTAATTGCATGTATGATGCACTACATAAATAAATGCGTATCAGGACATAAATAACTTCAATGGTGATCTCTCACCGAGTTCTATGCCCACAATATCTAGACTGATTGGCGGGGCAAGACAGAATCTGTATCCTTCATCGTTTGCTTTTACACAATGAATGTCACTTTAAGGAAGCAGTAGCGCCGCCATACACTCTGCACCGAACCCGAGAATGGCAGGTAGTCTTGCACAGGCGGGAAGCAGAACTTGCGCGAGCCTCTTTTGTGAGCTGACTGGCTAGTCCGATCGGAATCTATACTTAATAACCCAAAACAACAAATGCTGTCTCATAAGCACTTGCAGCCATACCTAAACAGCCAATATCTATTACAGGTCAGAGGACGACTGGGAGAAACATTTACTGCTGACAAATCTCCCACTGCTGTACTTGCTTAATTTGAGTAAGTGGTAGCAGGTGCGCCTACCGACGTTCATTTTAGGGGAGCGGCACACGAACGGGAAAAACGGAGGAAGAAAAAGACAGAACAAGTTATCACCATTAAATTCACCTATTTTCAACTATTCATTGTACGTGTGTGTTTCTGTGTGTGTGTATATATGCATATATATATATATATATACACACATATATACATATATGTGTGTGTATATATATATATATATCACACTTACAATATTAGTCTAATAATTTCATCAGGCACTGAATACAAAATAAATGCTCCGCTGAAAATATGCTATTGATGTATTTGTTGATTGCGAGAGGAGGAACCCATACGTCACACCAGCCAAAGCCTTGAGTGGGTCATATGATCCTCTCCCACAACAATTGAAATCAAATGTATTTATATTGGTTGCGCGGTAATAAATTGTGTGACTTCGTTTAATGATACACTTAATGCAGAAACATGTTTTATTGGGGCATATATATTGGCATTGGCGCTACGTAAATACAAATGTATTTTACACACTCATACACCTGTGTGTGCGTGTACCTCACCTTGCGTATCTCCTTCCTGTAACCCACTCCTCTCATACCCCTCCCCTCATCTTACAACCCCCTCGGATATGTGTCCCTCCTCTCGTATCCCACTCCCTCCCCCGTGCTCTACTTTTGCTGCATTACCGCGCGCGTTGTTCCCTCGCTCCCACACGGCCCCCTTGCTGCTCTGAATACCAAGTGCCTCTCGGTGGATGTGCTCGCCATAGGCTGGCGGAAGCCGAGGGTAGTTGGGATCCTCCTGCCAGCCCCGTCGTCGCTGTGAGCCTGACTCACTCCGTGGCGAGGTTGCAGCTGGCCCTCATCCGCAGCAGAGGATCCTGTCAGGGTGCGCGAGGCTCCCAGTCATGCGCGCGGCTCAGGGGTCCGGTCAGCGGTGACCAGGGCGGGAGCGCGTGGCCCCTGGGAGCGCTGGCTTGGGAAGTTGGTGGGCACCTGGCTCACTGCCCTGGCAGCGTCACCTCCTCTACCTGCCAGCTGTAGATAGGGAAGCCACCCCCCGGGAGAGGACAGGGGCACCAGCAGAGCCCTCTGCCAGCGAGAGAAGATGATCGGGGTGAACAGCATCAACAGCAGCGGGGCCGGGCGCCTGCGCTCCCGCTCCATGTGCTCGGTGCGCTACGGCCGGAATTACCGAGGCATGGAGACCTTCTGCTACGGGTGGCCCCAGCGCTCCAGGACCCTCAAACCCGTCCTCTACACCGACCTGGTGGTGAGCCGCCTGCAGAACCGGAGGAAGAAGAAAACGGTAATTGGTGGCAGGGAGCCTTGCCGAGGTGCCGCGGGCACCTGCGGGTGAATGGTGGAGCCGACACCGGGCGGTGGGATTGGAGCGGAGTCATCATGTGATCAGTGTTTAATGAAGAGGATCGTAAAACTTAATGCAGAGTAGCGTACCTACGGAGGAGTGTGTAAATACGCTCCAGCGTATATGTTACAGACGTGTATTTCAAAAAGACCGCAGTGCTTAATTTGTAATAGAATGAGTGCAGGTGATAAAAGTTCTGCTCAAATACCTGCTGTGAGTGGTAAACGTCAGCGCACAGAATTCAATACATATCCTGCGTTAGTCTTTTTCCAGGAGACACCCCCGCCCCTATATCTTGTGCAAGTTCCTGCTTTCTCCCTTCTGCGACGGCTTTCCAAACTTGCTTCTTTCCCCTCTCGTCCTCGCGGTTAATGACTGATGAAAAACTGGGATTCGGGGGCGTGCTCTCCCCTTCCCATTGGCTGGAAGGTAAAATTCCAGCCAATGGGAAGAGGAGAGGGCGTGACTTAAAAAAAGACACGGAAACGCCCCCGAATCGCGTCAAGGCGGGCCCTGAACTCAGTGATGCTCCTCTCCTCCAATGGCTGGCCAGCATTTACGAGGCCAGCCAATGGAAGAAGGGGAGTGTTCAAGTCCCCCATAGTGTAAACAAAAGTTTTCGATCTGGGCGGGGCACTGCGTGCCCTCGCCAGGTCGAAACCTAAAAATCACAAGGATTAGGGGCTCAAAATAGTGAGCTCAACCCACTAACGTGAACATAACAGTATAATTAATGTTTTTTTTTCTTTTTTCAAACTAATAAAGGATGAAACACAACTAGTTGAGATCACGAGGTTCATGGGTATGGTATGGCTCTGTGGAAGCATTGACAACAATTTAATAAAATATAAAAACAACGTAAAGGCTTGTTGCACAACATTCACAATCTCAGGATTTGGATCTGTTTACATACCATGCGGGGAGGAGCAGAAGTCACAACGTCACTGTAGAAAACACACACATTGAGCGGCCATTTTAGAGTGGTTGGGATGTATAGATATAAAACAGTTGTACCGAAAGTAAAACTGTACAGAACTATCATAGACCAATAAATATGCACTAAATGAGGACTACGTTTTTATTATAAACAAGAAATGCAATATCAATAAAAGTGTATCGTAACAGTAGCATATAACAGAAAGATATAGGCATCTTATAAAGACATACGCGTTAATATTTTTTGGAGCCATGACTGCGTCTTTTCCCTTTCTTGGGCACTGATGTTGTGGATACTGTTTCAGGGTGCGACTTTGCTTTCCCCTCAGAAGTGCCCATGGTTTAGTCCGTTGTTTGTACCGCTGGAAGTTTCCGATCGTCCCTTTTCTGTTTTGATAGTGACAGCAGTTCCGTGTCCACGTCCCTGCTACTGTTGATGGAAGAGGGACGGTTTGGCAGCTACGGGGTCTGAAGGTACCCCGGAGTGAGAGCATAGGGCAGGCACAACGATTCTCAACCCAGACGAAATCCCCAACGCCTGCCACAGTCTTCTTTTGGTGAGGAGATTTAAGGGCTAGAGTGGACCACTTGGAGGGGTATTATGCTGAACTGCGGTTGCAGTGAGAGGGTGTCTTGAATGGGTGAACTGCAGTGCCACAAGGGAGGGATTACACGACGAGGGCCCGATAAAGGGTTCTGGAGGATAATGGAAGGAGCCACTGGGACGCTGTGACAGATCCCTGGGTGAGGAGGAGTACGGTAGGGGGCTAATTACCAAGAGATCTGCAGGTATCTTAGTGGTGTTGAGAATCCTTCACACGGTCGTGATGGGGTATTGGTATGCAACTAAATAATGGGGCACAGTGGAAACTGAACGACCATAGGATGACACTGGCATGGCCATGGATTGGCGTAGGATGAGTGACACTGGGATAACCCAAGAATCATGGTAGCCTTGAGCAATGGACCTTATTTATAATTTTGTTTTATATGATAAGTTTTATATAGCGCTAGCTAGATCTGGGGGCATCAGAGTGCTTTACATACATAGGTGCATAACATAGCATGGCAGAGGGATGCATACAGTATAAGCCAAACATTATAAGTAGTCGTACATTGCATAGCAGGATATAGCGGTGCATGAGGATATAAGGAACACATTATAATTTGGCATGCAGTGAAGGATAGAGGGGGACCTCACGAGGTTGAAAACAATCCAATCTCCACTTATCCATGACGGACAAATAAGCAGTGAGTCAACTAGGTTGACGCTGATCAGTCCAAAATAGTTCTTCTAGGTGACAGTTGGTATATTCGTTGCTGTACTTTTGAGTCTGAGCTGCAGGTTGAAATACAGGTCGTACAAGCCACGCAAGATAGCTATTTATTGTCCTAATATTCACAGTGGTCGAAGTGCACTAAGAATGAACAGGGTATATAGTGGAGGGTCAATGTGATCTCAGACATACCCGTTCTGCCCGGCATGGTGTCTGTTTTGTGAGGCCTCTTGCTTTTTGAGTAGGCGCAGGGGACAGCACCTTCCGTAGCAGGTGGTGAATGGGTCACATATCTATGCACTGAATTTTGATTGGTGCAATGTGTTTATCAGCTTATTTTAATCTGGTGGATTTATTACATACCATGTTTATATTAAATGTATAGTTTAAGTATATTGTAAAGTGATTTGTATAACATGTAACAATGCTTTATAGCATTGAATTTACTCTTGTAGTAGGTACACATTTGGGGTCTTCCTAGATTTTAAAATATAGCTTCAATTGCACACAGCGGGGTGATGGTGGTATTGTCAAATTGTAATTGTGAATACTGGGATGTGCTTAAATGTCACACTGCTTCACAGTCACTGGCAAAGGGATCTCAGCAAGCGTCTCTTGTATTTTAAAGTTTTTTTAGAAAGACTGTTAAAAGCCACATTCCTTTAGAGCTGAATTTAAGATTGTTTCTTTCCACAGGTTACATCCACAACTTGCATGCTATCACCCAAAAATCACCACCTGCTATATTCCTTAAACTCCTGCATGGAAAATTCTTCTTTAATTACATTTTTGCTTTTTCCTCTCCATTATTTATTTTAGCGTACAGCACCTGGTATTCCCAGGCGGTCTCTCATCCAGGTACTAATCAGGCCTGACCCTGCTAAATTTCTGAGCTCAGACGAGATCAGGTGCTTTCAGGGTGGTATGGCCGTATTTATTTTGAATGCATCTATGCTTCCCTTCTACATGCCTCTTCTGTATATAAATTACTGTAAATCTCATGCATTTCATCTTAAGGTTTAAAAATAAAAATCATAACAGTATTAATTTCAGCAAGCATTTGCTTCTTACATAGGCCCCTCTAACAATCACATCTAAGTCACTAATGTACCACAGAGACACTGGAGTAAATGCATGGAATAGGTGTCTTTACCATGCAAGACTAGCCCCAATAAGCAATAGACTGACCACTAACTTTGGGCTCCTGTGTAGTGTGCTACTTGTAAAGTGCTAAAAAGCCTTGTCAGGAGTAGTAAGCGCTATCTAAATACAATTTCAAAAACAGTATAGTAACTGTAATTCTGGGTGAGAGGGGGCAGGGAGTATGGGTCCTGGGTCAAAGGTAAAGCTAAAAAGAGGAATATTCTGTAACTATTTTATTGGTCTTTCATTTTCAGGTACCTGCATATAAAATAACACACAAACCTTAAATGAATAATAAACTCAATTTAAACAATTTAGATGGAAGTGCACTATTTTACATTATGAAACCTCTATTAAAAAATGATGTAGGCACTGGCGATGGTTGTCTGTGTGTAACCAGAGAGCCACATAATTGAATCCTGGTTGGTTCAGAGGGTAATAGGGAATTGTGTATTTTAGTGCTGCGAGGACCCTGCCTGTGACAGAAAGCACTGTGAATACAGATGTCATTATTTAACCCCTTCCATGCTGATGACGAACCCCAGCCGTCATGCACTACGGTGCTCGTGTGCTGATGACGGCTGGGGTTCGTCACGGCCCGCCCCTGTTCGTGCTGTTTACAGCACACCAGGGGAATCGCGGCCGCATGGAAGGGGTTAAACTTGCATTGCACACAGTATAAGATAGGCTGGCACAAAAATGCTTGAAAAGAACTAGGTTTAAGAATGAAAAAAGTGCTTTCAAAATATAGATTGTAGTAACAGGCAATCAGACTGTATGCTGTGCAACCATTTTTAGGTCTCGTCTAAGCCATTGCGTTAGCAATGCTTGGCGAGATATTAAGTTGGGGCTTTAATAAATGCTCCCAAAGGCTTTTTCCAGGTGGATTGCCTACAGTGCATGTGTGCGGGCGCGTGCACATTTCACACCATTTGTCAGCCTGTGAGCCTCTCTCCGCACTCATGCTGGTTTACACTTCAAAGGAATCCGCTTCCCCGCACCCTCGGCGCAAATCCAGAGCTTGTTCTTTACAGACAACACCCCAGTTGTTTTTGACCCGAGGCAACGCAGAGAGTTGAACCCAGTCCCAGGGTCAGCAGCTCTACCGTAGGCATGCATTTGTTGTGTTAACCCACTAGCCCCTGACCTTTTTACCGCCATGTTTTTTTTTTTTTAACCCACCACGGCCTTTTCCGTGCTCTGTTTTACTCAGCCCCCTGCTTCACCCATGTCCTGCACCCTCACTCGTGTACCTGAAGGCACTGGAGTGATTTACCTGAGCACCATGTACATTATACTGACACTTAGATACACTGCGCCCTCACACACTGCGCCCTCACACACTGAGCACTCGCACTACTTTAGGCCACACACACTGCACACTCACACACACTACTTTAGGCCACACACACTGGGCCCTCACACTACTTTAGGCCACACACACTGCGCCCTCACACTACTTTAGCCCACACACACTGCGCACTCACACACTGTGCCCTCACACTACTTTATTACATGTAATGGGGTAACCCTGTAACCCTCAGAACCTGGGTGGGTAATAGACAAAATAATAATGGTTCTGTCGGACAAAAATACACACTGCTTTAGTATTTCAATGTTTCCTTTTGCAGGTCTCGTTCCTAACCAGGATATCAAGACAGGTGTACTAATACATTCACAAACGAACACACTGACCACAAAGAAAAATGAAAGCAAATTTTTTCTCAAATACTTTCACATGTGAAGACAAATTACTTCAATCACTGTCCCAAACGAATATTTAAAACATATATGGCACAAAAACTTTGTGCTAAAGCATAATACACACTAAAAACAACAAGTAAAATGTGTTACTTCATATACTTTTTGGAATCAACAACTATATATATACAATAATCCTGTAGGTACATCAATTCAATCTTGGATCCTACAGGGTTTTGAATAGTTTGTTCACGCCAAAAACGGGGATTGCGTCGAAGTTTCGACCCTAGGGGGGCGATGCGGTGTTTTCACGCATCAGGGGCGAGTCTTCATCAGGACTGTATATATATGTGGGACAGCCTGTTAAGATAATGGACATGTGTCAGATATTGGTCAGTGTTTTAACATTAAAGCAATTATGAGCATGAGAACATTGCTCACCTCTTGCAGACCTAGCTCCGCATGGAGTCCTGGTCTCTTTCTGAATCCTATTGTCGGTCCGTCTTAGTCAGGCCGGCTCGATGTTCAATGAACCTATAATTAAGCAGTAGGGGTTACTCACTTCCTAATTATGCTGTCCTTTGATCTATTAATTCCATGGTCAAAGGTTTCCCATACATACCTCTGTAATGATTTAGTCTATACAGATGGTTGAAAGGTTGTTCCTTCGTATCTGTAATAAAGGAGTGATGTATACCATTACCTTCTACAACTGTTTGTCATTCAAACAGAACAGATATTATTGTCCTGACTCCAATGCACATGCAGATGCTATAAGTTTCAAGCGTGAGACTATTGGTGCACCAGGGATTTGCTAATACCCATCCTCTAGCATTAAGATGCCTTGTATATTTAGTAATGGGGTTACGATTAACGGCGGTTATTATTCTGGCCTGCGCGTCCAACCCACCCTCGTTGTGTTGCGCTCCTATTGCTTCCTAAATGCTAATTATACTAGTGCCCTTCTAAGTATATGAAGTAACACATTTTACTTGTTGTTTTTAGTGTGTATTATGCTTTAGCACAAAGTTTTTGTGCCATATATGTTTTAAATATTCGTTTGGGACAGTGATTGAAGTAATTTGTCTTCACGTGAAAGTATTTGAGTAAAAATTTGCTTTCATTTTTCTTTGTGGTCAGTGTGTTCGTTTGTGAATGTATTAGTACACCTGTCTTGATATCCTGGTTAGGAACGAGACCTGCAAAAGGAAACATTGAAATACTAAAGCAGTGTGTATTTTTCTCACACTACTTTAGGCCACACACACTGCGCACTCACACACTGTGCCCTCACATAACTTTAGGCCACACACACTGCGCACTCACACACTGCGCACTCACACTACTGTAGGCCATACACAGTGAGCCCACACACTACTTTAGGCCACACACAAAGCGCCCTCACACTACTTTAGGCCACACACAAAGCGCCCTCACACTACTTTAGGCCACACACACTGCGCCCTCACACTACTTTAGCCCACACACACTGCGCACTCACACACTGTGCCCTCACACTACTTTAGGCCACACACACTGCACATTCACACACTGTGCCCTCACTCAACTTTAAGCCACACACACTGCGCACTCGCACACTGCGCACTCACACTACTTTAGGCCACACACACTGCGCCCTCACACTACTTTAGCCCACACACACTGCGCACTCACACACTGTGCCCTCACACTACTTTAGGCCACACACACTGCACATTCACACACTGTGCCCTCACTCAACTTTAAGCCACACACACTGCGCACTCACACACTGCGCACTCACACTACTTTAGGCCAAACACAGTGAGCCCACACACTACTTTAGGCCACACACAAAGCACTCTCACACTACTTTAGGCCACACACACAGCGCCCTCACACTACTTTAGGCCACACACACTGCGCCCTCACACTACTTTAGGCAACACACACTGCGCCCTCACACTACTTTAGGCCACAAACACTGCGCCCTCACACTACTTTAGGCCACACACACTGCGCCCTCACACTACTTTAGGCCACACACACTGCGCCCACACACTCTGCACCCTCACACTCTCTGCACCCTCACACTCTCTGCACCCTCACACTCTCTGCACCCTCACACTCTCTGCACCCTCACACTCTCTGCACCCTCACACACTCTGCACCCTCACACACTCTGCACCCTCACACACTCTGCACCCTCACACACTCTGCACCCTCACACACTCTGCACCCTCAAACACTCTGCACCCTCACACACACTGCACCCTCACACACTCAGTGCCACATAATTATATGCTACATAATTATATGCTACATAATTAACACTGCGCGCAACGCAACATACGCTCCAAATGCCACTCAGTACCACATAAATACACGCCACATAATTAGACTGCACTCAATGCAACATACACTCCAAATACCACTCAGTGCCACATAGTTACACACCACATAATTACACTGCACTCAATGCAACATACACGCCAAATACCACTCAGGGCCACATGGTTACACGCCACATAATTACACTGCACTCAATGCAACATACACTCCAAATACCACTCGATGCCACATAATTACACGCCACATAATTACACTCTACTGAATGCAACACACACTCCACACAATACCACTCAGTGCCACATAATTATATGCTAAATAATTACACTGCACTCAATGCAACATGCACTCCAAACAATACCACTCAGTGCCACATAATTACACGCCACATAATTACACTCTACTGAATACAACATACACTCCGGACAATACCACTCAGTGCCACATAATTATATGCTACATAATTACACTACGATCAACGCAGCATACACTCCAAATACCACTCAGTGCCACATAATTATACGCCACATAATTACACTGCACTCAATGCAACATACACTCCAAATACCACTCAGTGCCACATAATTACACGCCACATAATTACACTGCGCTCAATGCAACATACACTCCAAATACCACTCAGTGCCACATAATTACACGCCACATAATTACACTGCGCTCAATGCAACATACACTCCAAATATCACTCAGTGCCACATAATTACATGCTACATATTTACACTGCGCTCAACGCAACATACACTCCAAACAACACCACTCAGTGCCACATAGTTACACATCACATAATTACCCTCTACAGAATATAACATACACTCCAGACAATACCACTCAGTGCCACATAATTATATTCTACATAATTACACTGCGCTCAAAGCAACATATACTCCAAACACCACTTGGTGTCACATAATTACACGCCACATATTTACACTGCACTCAATGCAACATTATGTAGTGTAGTTCCTATATTCCCAATAGGCTATGCGCATTGGAATAATATATCCTATAGATTTGACGTAGGACTTCGGTCGACTAGGTCTCTATCGAATATATTAGACTTAATTGTGAGTGCCAGCTAGCTCAGAGGTCACTAGAAACTTTCTCGATTTAAAGAAGGGATTAGTTTCTGACAACCGCATAAACATGACAACTTTGTTTCCCCAAGATAAAACGTATCTTCAGAGTCGTGGAAACAATAGATAGATATTTTACTCAGTCAACCGTGCATGCTTCGTTTCAACAGAGGTGCAGAGAAATAGAGAGACAGGCGTTTTCAATAAAAGGTTTTATTGAACAGTCTTCTTTCTCATGTATGTAAAGTGAACTGCTACAATCGTAATACTGGTTGCAAAGTATAATGCGTACAGTAAAAAGAGTATTATAAAATAATGTTGTAAAAGCATTGTATGGTTTCTAGACCATAGATAAATACATACATAAATAACAAAAGCTAAAAGTACTCAACTGGTGCTTCTAAAATACGCCTACCCCGATGTACCTAACCTAAGTCTAGTACGAGGGAAGAAATAAGTGAGGTGTAGCATAGGTTTTGTTTTCTTTGCCAAGAATCTAACCAAGATTTCTCTTAGGGTCTAATCAACTCCGTACCTTGGTTTTAGAATGAAGGAGGTCTGGTATGTCTGTCTCGGGACTCGATTTCCCAACACCCCGGGAGGGGAGCATGGAAACACTGGAGCTGGATTCTCAGCGAGAGAAAGGCAGCCTCTCTGTCAGTGCGTCAGCTGGAGGGTCGGCTTCCTTCGGCATTTGCTGTAGCGAGCTGCGTCAGGCAAGTAGATAGTCGAGCTGCTCCGAACCACCGTGTGTTTGCTAGGGCAAGTGTAGGCATGTTTATACCTTGAAGGTGCCTTGTTTAACGTAAAGTCGGACATAATAACATCACCAAAGAACCCCAAGGGAATGATAGTTCTTTGAAAACGCCCTTTCTAGGACAAATCAATATTCAAGTAAGGGGATGTCCCTGACTGCTGATGCAGAGTTTTCCAAGAAATCGTTGTGGCTTTTTGGAACTATTGGAAGTAGCCATGCCTGTATTTGGACTGGATGGGTTATGTCTAAATATGGTTATGATTTCTATGCCTATATAAGGGCAATGTAAATTATAGCTATATATGGGCATGAATCAGTAAATTAAGCTTGAATCTAATATGCTTCACAACACCCACTCCACTTTATTATGTTCGATATTACTAAATTCTAAGTATTTTCAAACATATCTAAGGCAAGATGTGTATAAAATCCCTCCCAAATTACATAGAATGTATTTGAAATGGTTGTACACGAAAGAAGAGCATTGTGCGGTACGCATTTCAAAAGCAATATTCTTATCAGAATGAGTCATGAAATAACAATGATGAAATGGCTCTTAAATGCAGAAGAAAAGTCGAGACCCTTCCATGACAGAATATACTGTTTAGGTTGTAGACAAGGTCAAATATTGCCATTTGGAAGTGTTTCAAAGAATTCTTGTCCTCTAAGAATAGTTCTACTTTAGGCAGATTACTTTGTGCCCAAAAAAGTTCCATTTTGGAAAAAGTCAAAATCGCAGAAAAATTGAGTTCTTAAAGTTGGAAGTTTTTGTTTTGAAAAGTGAAGGTTGAATACAGAGTCCCATAGAACGCTGTGTGCTAACTTCAAAAGGCATTCTCGTTGTTAGGAGAAAACATTAAATCTTCTAAGCTGACAATGAAATCATCTACCACAGTAGGTGAGAGTTGGACCACTTCATTAGGTAAACCGATTGCACAAAAATGTGAAGCATCGCCGTCCGCGTTAGCCGCATTAGCAATGTTCGTCATAGATGGAGATGGTACCTGTGTGCCTGTCGATCTACGTATCTCACCGTCAGCAGATTGCATCTGTGAGATCTCAATGAATGCCATCATCAGGATTGGCACCCGCTGGGGACAACACGATGCACGGGCCATTACCGAACCAAGCAGTGTATCAATATCCGTTGGAAGTGCTGATGGAAGTGTTAGACAAACGTCCAACACGCATTCTTCTCCACATAGCCGGCATCCTAGAACAGGTAAGATGCAATCTTGCCAGATTGGTCGGAATGATAGGAACCACGTGGAATTCAGGTCTCTTAGACGAGCCAGGCCCAGAATCTGTACCATGCGCTCACGACACTTCATTGCTAGGAGAGTGTTCTTGATGGTAATCTGGGTGTTGTTGCTGACCGGACTTGCCATATCGGAGCAGGAGGAACAAGAATAGGATTCCTGCTAAGAGTCCCAAAATGAGAGGCAGGCCGCCGAACACAGAGTGCACGAAGTTTGGAAAAATGCTAAGGACTACTTCAAAAGGTGCTAACAGTCCCAAAAAAACTGTCTTAAATACATGTACAATACCACTGGTATCAGACATGTTTAAGATATGACCCAACATTTCTACGAAATGTATTGGACAGTTTGTGGATAAAAGGGCATGTATCTCTGCAGAGGACCTTGCAACTTGTAGTTCATATGTCTCTTTGGACGAGGTCAGGGGCACAGTTTTTTGTAAAAGAATGGCTTTCATTCTGCCTAAAGTATCACTCACTCTATCTATTGCACTGACTCTATCTATCACATCACCACAGCATCACTCAGCAGCACCACAGCATCACTCAGGGGCACAACAACATCACTATGCTCTACCACAGCATCACTGAACGCCACAGCATCACTCGTCGCCAGCACAACATCACTCAGCGCCACCACAGCATCAATCTGTGCAACCATTCAACAACAACTGGTTCAAATATGTTCTCTCAATGTTTCGAGCTTTATTACGAATGTCACAAAAAGATGTTAATATTTCACTTCTGTTCTTGGATTTTCGTCACAATAAAATACACTGTACATAATCTTCACAAAAGTTATTTACAAAAGTTTAAGCTATTGCCATTATAAATTACAATAACTTTTATTTAAGTATTAATTATTTAAAAACATTAAAAGCCATTGGTATTTGTAATATCAATACATCTAAGTCATGTAAATACAACACATATTGCATTACAAATGCTATAGGTGTCACATTTGCGAAAGTTATAACTAGACAAAACTATTAATTTCGCCATTTTCAAAACCAACACATAAATAAAAAATGTCATTCACAATACAAATAGCTCAGACTTTCCTAATGCGAGACCTATTGCATTGCAAATGCATGTTTATGAGTAGCCATTAAAAGCAGGCACTCCAGAACTCAACTGGTAACACACTTACTTTACCTCTCAAATTGACAGAAGACTTATTGCTTGTTTAGTTCTCTGTGCCTCCCTTGCCTCCGCAGCACAGGACACCCCCTTTCCTGTCAGCTGAGACATCTTAATATTCCAGGGCAGCTGGCTTTTACCAAAAACTAGGGGAACTGTTTTGTTAAATTGAACGAGTATGGGCACATCATTTCCATCAGATCCCACCCTCCTCGACCTCTAAGTATTCGATGAACATTAGTTTTACTCTAGGATTTAATTATATTTCTTTTACCAAAATAATGAATTCTTGTATAATTGTCTTGCTGCAGTAATGCACATTTTTCTTGGTGGTTTTGATTGTTTTCTAGGGGATTGTGTGAAAATAAAGCCATCTTCTGTAGACACTTACCAGCTTTTAAAGGCAGGAAGCAATAGGTTAAAAATCAATTAAGGTGCTTGAAATGTTACTGAAAATGAAAGAACATACTCCTAAGTGTTTTGAGGTAAAGGAAAAGCAGAGAAAAGAATTGTTAAGCATGTAAAGCGCTTTAATGTAACATGTCATACTAATGTTTAAGTCCTTTCCAAGAACTCCTGATTTTGAGAGCTATGTCCTCTCTGGCACAAACAGTTACGAGTAATTGCTGAGGAATGATATCCGTTTGTTGTCAGGTGGAGGAGTAACTCTGGTCCCCTAGCCCAAAATAGCTTCTTGACTACAACTATGGATCCATGAGCTTGTTTTCACTGGAGATTTTAAAATCAAAGTGTGCAGCTCTACTGTTAAGTGCTTTTTAATTTCCATAGCTTGGCATTATAATCAGGTTAAACATTTTTTATACAAATATGATGTAAATTGTATTTCTCTCTTTTTATAATCACCATTACGTATATTTATTTTTCGCTTTAGGGGTTCTTTGGAGACCATCAAAATGTCCTGGTTTGCTGATCTTGCTGGGAAAGCAGAGACGCTACTTAATAAGGTGGATCAAGGTGCAGCAGTAGCTCTAAGCAAAAGCAAAGAAGATTCCCAATCAGAGATGTACTATACTGCCACAGACACTGAATCACCTAATAATTATTCTGAAATACAGCACTCCAGCACAGCATCACAACACCAGACGTATGCCAAAGCAAGCTACATTTCTTCCGTTGCAGACAATATAAAGCAGCAGAAGTCCACCATGCTGGCTGGTACAGCAAACTTGAAACCTGCATCTCGGATATCGATAGACACCCCTCACAGTCCTGCAGGCAATGTCTCTACGCCCAGGCCTTCCACCCAGTTTGTGAGACGAAAAAAGTCTGAACCTGATGATAAAGACCTGTTTGACTTTCTTAATAGTTCGGAAAAGGCATCAAATGGGAAGACTGACACCAAAAAGGAGATAAGCAAGGAATCAATCCTTGAAAGCCATTCTCGGTCATCAAGCATCAGTTCGGTATCAACTGGCACACTAAGTATCAAAACTACAGATGATAACACTACCAAGAGCCAAGATAATGGTATAGCGCATTTCTTTACATTAACCTTGAAAGAACGTTGTAAGTAACGCCTGCTCTTGTTGATAATAATGTATTATAAAAAGTTGGTTGATGTAAGAGATTTTCACACATAATCTGTTTATCATTTCTATTCTCGTTGTGTTGTCTGGTTAAGTTGCTGTTTTCAGTGATCTACTTGTCACATCTATCTGCAGTTGGCACTTGTTGTGTGCATGTGATATATTGCTGTTTATAATGCTCCGTAACTACACACTCATCGGGAGGATGTTGTGCACTAAGCCGACCCCAGTAGCATATAAAACTTTTTGATTTGTCCTGAGTTACATCAAAGGTTCAGAGACGGAATATCAATCAATCAATCAATCAATGACATTTATAGAGCGCACTACATACCCGTAGGGTCTCAAGGCGCTGGGGGTGGGGGGGGGGGGGGGCGCTACCGCTCGAACAGCCAGGTCTTCAGCTTCTTCCTGAAGGAGAGGTGGTCTTGGGTCAGGCGCAGGTCGGTCGGGAGGGAGTTCCAGGTCTTGGCGGCCAGGTAGGAGAAGGACCTTCCTCCTGTAGTCGCTCTTCGGATGCGGGAGACGGCGGCGAGGGCGTGGTTGGCTGATCGGAGGTGGCGTTTGGGAGCGTAGAAGTTGATTCGGCTGTTGAGGTAGCTCGGGCCTTGGTCGTGTAGGGCTTTGTGTGCGTGGGTGAGGAGGCGGAAGGGGATTCTTTTGTTGACGGGGAGCCAGTGAAGGTCTCTCAGATGTCCGGAGATGTGGCTGGTTCGTGGGATGTCGAGGATGAGTCTGGCTGATGCGTTCTGGATCCGCTGGAGTCTCTTCTGGAGCTTGGCGGTGGTACCGGCGTAGAGGGCGTTGCCGTAGTCCAGTCGGCTAGTGACAAGGGCCTGGGTGACGGTCTTCCTGGTCTCGGTGGGGATCCACCAGAAGATCTTCCGTAGCATGCGTAGGATGTTGAAGCACGCCGAGGAGACGTTGTTGACTTGCCTGGTCATGGAGAGGGAGGAGTCCAGGATGAAGCCCAGGTTGCGTGCATGGTCTGTCGGTTTGGGTGCGGTGCCCAGGGCGGGAGGCCACCAGGAGTCGTCCCAGGCGGAGGGTGAAGAGCCCAGGATGAGGACCTCCGTCTTGTCCGAGTTCAGTTTCAGGCGGCTGGTCGTCATCCACTCGGCTACCTCTTTCATCCCTTCGTGCAGGTTAGCTCTGGCGGCGGCGGGGTCGTTGGTCAGGGAGAGGATCAGCTGGGTGTCATCGGCGTAGGAGATTATGTTGAGGTTGTGTTGGCGTGCGATGGCCGCGAGGGGGCTCATGTAGACGTTGAAGAGGGTGGGGCTCAGTGAGGATCCTTGAGGGACGCCGCAGATGACTTCGGTGGCCTCTGACTTGTACGGTGGTAGGCGGACTCTCTGTGTTCTTCCGTCGAGGAAGGAGATGATCCATTCCAGCGCCTTGTCCAGGATTCCGACGTTGCTGAGGCGCTGTACTAGGGTGCGGTGGCAGACAGTGTCGAATGCCGCGGAGAGGTCTAGGAGGATGAGGGCCGCTGTTTCTCCGTTGTCCATCAGGGCTCGGATGTCATCGGTGGCGGTGATGAGGGCGGTCTCGGTGCTGTGATTGGCTCAGAAGAATATGAGGTCTTCTGGCTAGGTTCCCATCTTGACCATCTATTCTATTGTCAAGGATCTTACTTCCTTTTCCTCAACAGCGCCTTCTGCAGGCTCTGCAAAGGATTGTTTAGAAAATAGCAGTATCATGAGCTTTAAGGGTGTGGAATTTTATAACATTTCAGCTTGTCCAAGTTACGAGATGCTTCAGAGATCTTCTTGTCCAGTATGAAAAAAGAAACCTGTACTATTTAGTGCCTTCCATATAGTTGCCAAATAATTGCAGTGTTCTCATTATGTAATACATCTGATAATAGGTTCTCCGATTGTGCTAGGGCTCATAATATGTCACTGCATGGCTTTACATAGAACACATTCCTGATTACTCCAAACTCACAACATACCTGGGCTGTATTTGTGTTAACCATTTGAATATCTAGACTATGTGTATGCAGAGACTCTATTTTTGAATCGGATCTGTTTAGGCCAGCTTTCTGATCATGATAGTACTCTAAATACACTAGCTCTTATTGTATTGTAGTATTGAGTTGATTTCACAAAATGTTACTTTATATAAAACTAGATTACACTTGTTGTCCAGTGCCTATGTTGCTAATTGAGAATTAACGAGACTGTTCTCGGCGTGACGGTCTTTACTTGACCACATTGTTGTGTATTGTAATTGTGGATATTAGTGACTGCACATTTACATTATACAATTCCATGAACTCAGCAGATCAGAGTCAAAAGTGTTATTCGTGCGATTCGCACAGATGTTATGGTGTGTTCTTTTGAAACACTTAAGTTGGTGCACTTCATTTATAGATTTAAACAAAGCACAAGAAAATGTACTCATAGAGGCTGAAAGTAGCTGTAGGGTGATACTTTCAGGAAGGACATTTCCTGTGAATTTCTGCACAACTTTAAAATATAGGTTTAAGAGCATTCATCATCTCCTTCAAAAAGGGGGATGAGTAGAAGAAACATTTTTAACAAGTGAATGTGCACTTACTCGGCAGATATTCACATGAGAAAATATAATGATGGTTTATTTGCTCATGCAGAAATGGAATTCATATATGTTTTCTAGGAGTAGACTCGGAAACCAGGACGGATGCAATTGTCCAGGCCTACTTCTGAAAACTCTTGTCCATTCCTGAAAGTCGTAAATCTGCACCCATGCAACGTCATAGACCTGCAGGTGCATTTTCATGACTTGAAATATCGGGCCCTAATTTATTTTTACATGTTGTCCATAGTGATTTTACGCTGATTCTCCACTATTATGTTTTTTTAAAACATTGGTGTCTTTCAATTAATTAATGCTTACGGAAATGGCATATAGAGTTGTCCTTAAAAAGAGCACTGTACTTTAGAAAAACTGTTTGTAACCCACATCCATTTTCTTCAAGTTGAAATATATTTTTGGCAACATTTTATTTTAAATGTAAACAATCAACAATCTTGTTACCTTTCATATTCATGTATTTGCATTCTATCAGGAAACAGTAATGGAGCTTTATTAACCGCCACAAATGGTTATATTTTATAACCTGTGTAAAGTTTTTATGTTGGAACCGCTGACAGTAAAGCAAGCTGAAGAGTGCTGCTCTTGCCCTAACAGTAAAGATTTTGTGTTAATGAATCGTATATACAAGTGTGAACATCTTATACATTGGGATACACATCTTGCCTTGGCAGCAAACTGACGGGTTGTGCTGAAGGGGGTGCAACTACTTATCCAAGAGACAAAATATACATGAGACTTGTTGACCCCAAACAATATGTCTTGGGCGTCAGATTTGAGGAAATCCTCACATCTGCTTTTACGGTTGCTTTTTGTTGCATGATAAGGGAAGAGCAATATAAGGGAAGAGCAATATTTGTGATAGATTTTAGTTTTACAATCTAACCTTTCACTGCACAATCGCTGTACTGCTTACGTGTAGGCCCTATCTTTAGCACCTAACAGAGGGAGACGGTGTCTCTTGCTGCTTTAGTCTCCACAAGAGCCACAGTATATAGCAGCCTCGTTTTCTGTAGGAACAAAGACCACAGTGTGATTAGATGTTCTTCACGGTTTTTGTTAAGTGCCCTTTTTAGCATACTTTTTTCCTCTGGCCCAACACCAGAATATTTCTCAACAAGACTTTTGACTACTGCCTCCTTTTTGAATTTTTTGTTGTTGAATTTAGTACCTATCAAACAGTTTGTACACTTGTCATATTCATTCCAAAGGTATATCATGGCCCCACAGTCAATGGGCAACACTGTACAAGTCTCAGTGAAGTTTGAGGTTTATAACAACAACAGTACGAGCAGTCACCTGCATATCCTATAAAACCTCAGTAGCCAAGGAGAATAGACTGATTGGCTGGATAATCAAAAAATCAATTACAGAGACCAGGCCAGTGTACTTGGAGGAAGACTCTATCTTCTGTCACCATAAGGTGGGGCTCGTTGGACATGGTGAGAGTCTAGTGTATCAGATTGAGTCCTTTATTGCTCAACAGTTTAAGGATCCTATTTTACAAAGTTCTGTATTGCACCACCCCATAAATTCCCTGTATGATGTTGGTGCATTCCTCATACCTCCTCCAATATCATGGCTTTCTCCTCCGCTCTTTCTCATTATTCCATATCCCTTCTTCACCTAGTGTATCTGGCACCACCTCCTGCCTATCAAGTCACAGATATCAGTCGTTTGAATAACACAAGCGTCAGGAGTCTGTTGTCCACCTGTTTAGATTTAGACCTTCGAGAATCTCCATGCAAACATGTTTCAGCACTACAAGAGATCACCCTATCCAAAATCTTATCTAGGAGGCAAGTGAGCGGTCCCCTTTAAACCACAATCTGGTGGAGCTCTAGACCATATGGAAGAAATCAAAAGATAGTAATGCACATTGTGGTAGGGCTTATGTATCTCACCTGTTTTCTTAGGAGATGGATATGTATGTTGGAGTTAGTTGACCTGTGTAAACGTAAGCTCGGTTCCTGGAGACTCTTTGAGTGCATGCTAATATTTCCTCTCATTCCTTATCATTAATATGTGGCCCAATATTCAGTTCCTGGTGTAACCTGACTTTATAGAGGTTATTTTGTGCCATCCTAATGAATGCCCTATAAAACCAGGTTACCAGTTTATGACTGCTCCCATTGTCAGGAGGAGCCGAAGCAGGTTATGCTCCGGGGTCTCTGTTGTGCTTGTGCTCTACTGGCATTTAAAGTTCGGCATCATGAAACATAATTCAAAAACTGCCCTTAGTCCTAGCCATACTCCTCTCCAGGGGAATCATTTATCCAGCCGAATAGTAGTCCTGATCTGTAAATTTGCCAGCCTCAGTCTACTGTGACAGTTGACGTGCAGTGAAAAAGGTGACAGTTGACGTGCAGTGAAAAAGGGAGATGAGTTCCCATATGAGAGCCTGACCAGAGGCAAGTGGCAGTCATACAAGTGGCATTTAGAAGTTCTTTTGACAAAACATTTCCAGCATTTCAGAGCTGTAGAAAAAAGCATTGTATGTTGTTTTGTTCTAGACTTCTTATTCAGCAGTGAAGCTATCAGAACTCCCTGATTAGGCTCCCTCCCAGTTGTCCAATCTCAACTCCACTCTCCCCGTCAAACCATCTTGCTATCCATTGTAGGTATGCTGCCAAATAATATCCTTCATAATCTGGTGCACTCAAACTGCCTTCTAAAATGGGTTTCTTAAACGTTTTCCGCAAGACTCTCTGAAGACCACTATTCAAGATAATTTCCCTAATAAGTGAATCAATTTGCTTAAACCGTCTGACTGGCAACCACACAGACAGATTTGTGAAAAAATAGAGTAACCTGGGCAAATGATCATTTTAGAAAGAGCTAATCTTGCCTTAACACTGAAGAGCGGGCCAAAATGCCACATTACCTTCAGCATGGTACCCAGGTTTCTATCCCGGTTTCTATCCCTGAGGTCAGTTGCACAGTGATACATGATTTCACCCATGTATTTAAAGTGTGAGGGGCCATTTAATCTTAAGATTGCCTTCAGTCAGCTCATTAAAATCTGGCACAATCGGGAAAGTGCAAGTCTTGGGTCTATTGTTTTAAAGCCCGGAGGTGATATCAAACTTCATCAAGCGTTGAAATTGCGGGGTTGGCTCCATCACCCATCTCGTAAATATAATAATAGGTCATCTGCATATAGAGATATGGCGTGTATGACATCTGACACCGGAATGTTTCTGGCATGCCCTTCAGCTCTGGCAGCCTCAGCAAAGTTCTATATCACAACAGCAAAAAGGAGCATGGACAGACGGCACCCTTGTCTTGTTCTCTTAAATATAATGTATTGTTTAGATATGTAACCACCAGTCTTTACTCTGGTCACAGGATTAAAGTATAACAACTACCCAGTGAGCCCAACTGCAGTAAGATAGCCCCACTTCAGGGTGTCAAACGCTTTCTAGAGATTAATGGAAACCACCTTTGCTCTTGAGTGTATGCCGAACTCAATCTCATTCAATACCCTACAGAGCCGACTGAGGTATATGTTTTATGCAGGCATCAACCCGTTTTGATGTTCTTAAATCATAGCGGCTATGTTAGAGTATAAACGGTTAGCCAAAATGTTGCAAAGTATTTTAAAATCTAAATCATTTAAAGAGTCCTATATGAGGCTATTTCCACTTTATTCTAATCTTACTTTGGCACAGGTACTACTGAGGCCTCCCTAGTTGATGCTGGAAACTCTCCTCTCTCTAGTGCTGCAGTGTACATTTTGGCCACATGTGATACTTAAAGGGCAGTATAAGTGCAGTAAGATTCTGCAGCTTGCCTAACAGTGCCCGTTGTATTGCCCCAAGCAAACTCCTGGAAGGCCGACTCTTTTTTTTGTGCTCTGTAATGGGACCCCGCCCCTAAGCTCTATTCTAATTCCAACAAAGAGAGGTCTCCATGTTATCCACCGATGCCTCCCTAGGTTGGTCATAGAGTGTATTGTGGTAGTTCAGAAAGATCTTGGTAATATCTTGCTTTGAGTATACCACCTGTCCATTCATAGTCTGGGTTTGTGTGATCAGGGATCCTACCTTTTTTTATTCATGGAGTGTCTCCGCCCAGCCACCTTAAATGGTATCCACTCTAGGAGGACGTTAGTGGAAATACCTTGATTATTGGTGAAATATTCTGTAATCCATTCCCCTAAAAGAAGTCGGAAAGAAGTATCTGTTAGTGAATTTTGCTGAAGCTTCAATGTGAGGAGCGGTTCTAATGGCCTCCTTAACTGTATTACCAACAGAAGAGGAGTATGGTCTGATGTAGGTCTACCTAAATACTCAGAATTTGTCATAAATTGACACCAATCTCCAGTACACCACAGCTTCCCAAGTCGCACATGGATATCATACAGGATAGGGAAGAATGAGAAATCCCTTTCCTGGCTGTGCTGCAGCCTCCAGAAAGCAACCAGGCCCTAATCATTGATCCAATCAGTAAGTCCCTGGGCTACCTTAGCTGGTTGATTGCTGTGTAATGGTGGACTGGGCCAGTCCAAGTGTACACCTCTACAACAATTATAATCACAACACAATACCATTGAACGACCGGACAGCTGGCCCGGCTGCACTGACATGGAGGCAAAATATGATAGTTGATCTTGGTGAGATGTGTATACACTGCCGAGTAGAATATCATGACCATCTAACTTGCCCAACACCAATACAAAGCAAGCCTTTTTCTGAGTGTGCAAGGCCGTGAACGGAACACCAGGTCTAATCAAAATGAGGGCCCATTTGTCATAGGAAGAATACTCTGTGCCATACACTAGTCCCCTCCATCTCTGCTGCAAGCCGATGGATTCAAGACTAGTGAGGTGTTTTTTTTTTATTAATAAAAGAAATATGTACCCCTCACCTCCTCAGGTATGTGTTGACCTTTGTAGCACTTAGCCACTGATCCCTACCCTGTCATGTTCCTGATAGGGAAAAGAAACCTATTCTTAATCAATGTCATGCTATATTGGATTGTACAGGGTTAAACGTCTCAGTTGGGAGCTTTTCTAGAGAGTCCTGGTCTGCCTCCCCATCAGGCCTTGAAAAATCATAAAAATATTACTAGACCTGTAGGTCTAGTAACTTGAATAATCAACTCGACCTAGCTGTAATGTATTTGACTCATAAAGTGGTCTTATTATGTCATCCTATGTAAATATTTTATTTTCAGAACCACCTTTTTAGGTTTCGCTGGGGGGCGGAGCCGTTAGGCTCCTCCTCCAGAGAAATCTGTAGTTTCTAGTATGGGTGACTTGAACACGCCTCTCTGCTTCATTGGCTAGCTCCATAAATGGAGGCTAGCCATTGGAACAGAGAGGCGTCCGTCAATGCCGGACCAGACACGGGGGCGTTCCCGAGATTCTTTGGCTTTTGCCGACGTCACGCGACGCCGGGAACGCCCCCGAGTCTGGTCCGGCCGGGCCGTGCTTGCTGCTGTCCTGCCTTGTGTCCCTCCTCCCGCCGTCCCCACGTTTCCCGCCTCCCTCCCGCCGTCCGTTCCTCTCGTGTCCTTTCCCGCCCCCCTCCCGCCCCCTGTGTCCTCTCCCGCCCCCTCCCGCCGTCCGTTCCTCTCCCGCCCCCCCCCTGTCCTCGTAGGTGCTTGTTACTTTTCTATTGGTTTCATTGTGCGGCCGATCTCCGCCAGAGGAAGTCCAGGTCCAGGTGAGTGCTGGCCGTTCCCGCCCCCCCTCCCGCTGTCCGTGTGCCTCCCCGCCCCCCCCTCCTGCTGTCCGTGTGCTTTCCCGCCCCCCCTCCCACTGTCTGTGTAGCGCTGTATTGTTGCTGCCTCTGTGTGCCGTAAGAAAGAGCAGCGAACGAGTTTACGTGATAGAGCGGGAGGATTGCTTAGCGCTGCATTGTAGTCCACCAGGCGCTGTAAAAGACAGGAGAGGAGACTGGTCGACCTTACTCTCTCCGTCTGGCAAGAATACGTGCCTTCCTCTTTCCCATCCCTTTTCTGGGTGCCTCTTCTAAACCGGTGTGCAGAGCACTGCTGGCCCCGCTCCCGGCTCCGAGCGCTAGAAACACTATCAATACACAGGCCGTAAAAATGTATGTGGGAACAGGACGTGGATCTTCTCAGACACAAAGGTGCTTCTATTAAGCAGCATTTAAAATACATATTTAACACTCCGTGGTTTAGCAGCGCTCTCTGCGTGTACAGACACTAGAGACCCGGAACAGACCCGCCTGGGAAAAATAGCAGCATTTAAAATACATATTTAACACTCCGTGGTTTAGCAGCGCTCTCTGCGTGTACAGACACTAGAGACCCGGAACAGACCCGCCTGGGAAAAATACACGAAGCAAATGGTTCTATAAAATAATCATGCGTTCCCCCCATATGAGCTGCGATTCTGAACACTTTCATCGATTTTATTGGGTTTGGAGGAGGGGCCAAATGGTCTATATGGCTCAGAGTCCATATAGACCACTCGCATCCACTTCCAATAGACCCGTGATGAGCAGGCGCCTCGCAGCCAACCTCGGAGGCTGCCTCGAGTGCAGGCGCTCGGGGTTCCTCCCGGGAGTTGGCGGGGTGGTGCTGTCGGCCCCTGGCCCTCTGCCTCTATCTAGGCAGCTACTAGATGCTTCTCACATGCCCAAGTGCACAGTGTCCATACGAGGATGCGCTGGCCTGCCTCCCTGAGGGTGCGGGACGCAGGGTGGCAGACGCGGGTGTCTGTCAGTGTCAGCATTTGAACCGTCAGTGACTTTTTTCTGACGTGGTATCGGTGATCAATTTTCAAAACACACTCGCACCCTCCCCTGTGGTTTGGTGGGATTTGAGGCGTGACATACGAATGCTGTGCTCATGCCAACTTCATCGTCTGTAACAAAACGGGGCGGGGTAATGCCCATCCCCCACTTAGTTCACCATTTTTGCTCTGAGCCTCGATGCGTGATGCTACCTCTGGTAGCTGCCACTGCCCATGTTTTCTATATTCCGTATTATTTTAGTATTTCAGAATGTTTACAGTGCTTCGAAGCCATCCGAAAGATGTGACTAAAAGCATGTTGGCGCTAAACCCCACCTAAATAAAACACGAGCACCCTGCTATGGTGCCCCAGATTTCACCTGGTGGCGCTTGATGGCAGAGCAGCTTAGGTACACTTCCGCCAAGGATGCCTGAAGGGGTCTCCAAGGGACATCAGATATCTTGTTTATTCTGACACAGCTACCACTTGCAAGGCGTCCAGGACCCGCGTGACCTAAGCTCCCCTGCCTGTCCCAATTAAGCAACAATTCCAATGCCAAAGGCAACTGTGCCGTTTGCATACAGCGCCCCACCCTTGCGTTCCTGCCTCTTTCTAGGCGCTCCCATATATTTAAATGAATCTACTGAGGCATGCACCAATTAAGTGCCCAGGATGACACAATTAGGCCAAGTGGGAAAGCTGCGACCGCTTTCCCTTGGGTGCTTCATCGCTTGATCTCAGCTCCTAGAAACCTAACACCAATCTTCAAAATGTTTGTGTGCCATTTTCAGACACTTTTCTCCTTTCTGGTGCCACTGCTCAGGGTCAGCTCTTCCTGAAAGAAGGCTAACAACAGCGACTGGGTCAGGGCAATGTGAAAACCAGTGGTGGTGGGGGCGGGCAAAGACAGTCATTGTAGTAAATGCACGTTTGAGATGTTGCTGCCATTACATTCTGTATTAGGCCCTACATTATAATAAGACACTAAATGAAAGATAACTTTAGGCATTATGAGGTTGCATTATATGTTCCTGTTTTTCTATTTATATTTTTTGTACATGCATTTATTTCCTTAACATGCATGCATACATCAGAGGAACGGACGTACACACTTGAATAATCTAAATGTTACCTTTATGTTACAGAGGGGAGTGCTTCCTAAAAGCTTCCATTGTAGTGACGCCCTACAAAATATATTGTTATTTTCTATAAAACAGAATTAGATGTTCTGGGTGGACCAAATAAACCGCTATACGTCCTTATCTATACCTTATGCATTGTATTGTAAACAAGCGGTGTATTAGATGAACTGATTCCTGTATTACTATCTGGAAAAGTCATCTAGCAACAACACTACATGGAGGCTGGAAGGCATTTCACCATCACACTGTTTATCACTGGCGGGTAAGCACAACTCGGCCGCTGAGCCGCTTTCCAAGGCCGACCTTGTCCTTAACCGTGTCAGTGATTGACTTATTCTTCAGTGTGATTCTGCAAATGCCAGAAGTTGTAAGGCCCCTATTTCATACGCATGACGTCATCCCTGCAAATAGCGGTATTTCAACCCCCAAAAGAACGTTTTATTGTTAATTACTCATAACAATTATTTTCCATTTTTGGGGGGGGTCCTACAATGCCATCTCATAGTCCTATGACAATAAAGAACAAGGCCGCGATTGACCTTGTCTCTAATATCCCATATGCAATTATAGGTCCATAATGCCTGAAATGTTCGCTTCACCCCCTCTTATTTCGTTGTCACTAACTGCGTCTCTTTTTCGGAGTCTGGCTCGCACTTTCGCGCTCTCTCTCCCACTCACTTTATATCTGTATCCACCGTATATATTTCTGACTACCATTCTCCCCAAAACAATGCATTTCCATTTCACAGTACTTTTCTTTCCATCTTTTTCTTCCTCACACACACACATATTTTTCCTCTCGCGCTCTTCCTCTCTCTCTCTCTCTCTCTCTCTCTCTCTCTCTCTCTCTCTCTCTCTCTCTCTCTCTCTCTCTCTCTCTCTCTCTCTCTCTCTCTCTCTCTCTCTCATTCTCTGATTCCCTCTCTTACACACGGACATCATTTCTCTCTCTCTCTCTCTCTCTCTCTATCTATCTCTCTCTCTCTCTCTCTCTCTCTGATTCCCTCTCTTACACACGGACTTCATTTCTCTCTCTCTCTCTCACTCACACTTTCTGTTTGTTTGAACATCTCACCATACTCGCTCTGACTCGGACTCGGTCACTTTGAAGGTCTCCACTGTCTTCTTCTCAGTTCTCTCTCCCCTCCCCTGTTCTCACTCTATGGTTTTCACTCTCTCTCTTTGTCATGGTCTCCGTACATATGTACTCACATAAACACACGCAGACATTCACATACAAACACCTGTATACATGCATGTATAGTCAACCCTATCAGAGAGTCCTGGGCTCATTTTTAGGTTTCGCCTGGGGCCGGAGCACCTAGCTCCGCCCAGGAGAAATCTAATGTCCCTACAGTGTGGAGCTTAGTCCCGCCCTCTGTTCCATTGGCTAGCTCCATAAATGGAGGCTAGCCATTGGAACAGAGATCTGTCCGTCATGGCCGGACCAGACTCGTGGGCGTTCCTGCATTTTTTTCCCTCTCCACCCTTTTTGCATCGTCATCAAGGCCGTGGGCGGGGTTTATTTTTTTTTTTAGTCAGTTTCGTTTGGTCATTGTGCGGCCGATCTCCGCCAGAGGAAGTCCCGCTGTCCGTGTGCCTCCCCGCCCCCCCTCCCGCTGTCCGTGTGCCTCCCCGCCCCCCCCTCCCGCTGTCCGTGTGCTTTCCCGCCCCCCTCCCCCTCCCGCTGTCCGTGTGCTTTCCCGCCCCCCCTCCCGCTGTCCGTGTCTGCATCGACCCCGAGAAGGAGCAGAGAAGCGGCTGGCAAGTGGGATCCCGAGCGGAGGACCGGAGCAGCCAACATGACTGGAAGGTGGGAATCCTCAACCCCCAGCCCTAATATAACTTACGACTTATCCCCTACTTCTCTAGCAAACACATAGCCCACCACATGATCATCTCCTCGTGCACCGTAAGCATCGACTGAGGATTTTTATTGGAAACCGTGCTTGCCCGCCACACCCCGCAGATCATCACCCGGCATCGCTAGGACAATGACTAACTATTTTAAAAGAACTAGCCCCATCCTCTGCCTCGTACCCCCAGGCAAAACCTGCCCACCAGATCCTGTAGAAACAGTGTCCATGCAAACACCAGCAGACATACATTCCCGTAAATTGCCTTAAAACACAATCCTGCGGCCAGATCTTTTAAACAAACACCTCACCAACTTATGATCTAAGAACACCTTGCAAGAAATAAATAGTCCCAGACCAACCGGCATGACTATGAGAAACAATATCTTAAATAGCCCTGGCAGAAACAGTACATTGATCAGCCCCTACCAATGACTCCCATCCTCCCAACACTAAGGCCCACGACTACTAAAGGCAAAAACCTCAGCTGCCAGACCACCTCCATCTCTTCGGAAACAATCCCCCCGAATAACAGACACTATCATACTTCTAGAGCTATACTTACGGCCACTTGTGCCAGTAACAGCGCTCAGATCCAACCTTTACCGTAAACAAATTCCAATCACTATCAACATCATGATAGGGACCTTCTGGATACAGTTCGAATGATATCTGAATGACCGCATTATAAATGAGTGATGAAGTGGATTATGACAACTCCAGTGAGTCTTGACGTTGTAGCCAAACACCCTTTGCACTCTAAGACTTGCACTAATGCATTATCATTTGTATTTCGCAATTACTAGCCCTGCCTATATGGGCAGTATGCTACATCTTCTAAGGTGTGGGGCTGGAAGGGTGTTGTCTTAGTTTTGATTCTATGTTTGTAGTGTTTTTATGTAGCATACGATGACCACCAACATGTGGCTATCATGTTATGGGATGCAGCACTTGCTAGTGTGAATGGGGGAAGCAGTGTAGGTAGGCATGCAGTTTATCGTTTCCAGTAAGCTGCCAGCTTTGGTCAGTGCTGCAAGTTTCATTAGGGTACTTCCTATAGTGGTTACTGCATATAGTTGTTGTGAGATGTCAAGTAGCAGCCCTCACAGTATTTTGTTATTTGGGACATGCTGCAGTAGACTAAATTAGTCGTCCGGTGGCATATCTCATTAGTTTTTCCTGTTAAGTTGATGATTGGTTGTTTATTTGTATGTTGCTGTGGACCTGCACATTATTGGGTGCCAAACATGACCTGTAGCAGTACTGTCTTCCGAAAGCGTGAGAGGATCGAGCAGTACTAGTGAATTACTATGAAGCCTGTTTGAGCTGCGTGCCTGCTGGGTGAGAGCCAGAAGAGTTGTTTGTGAATTTATATTCCTGTATAATACCCCAGTTAGACACAAGTCAGCCCTTCATAACTTATCTGGACATAGAACGTTGTTTGCTTGGTAAGGCTGTTCTATATGTATGAACTGTAGATTGTACTTAAAGGAGCGATTACTGTTCCAGGTTCTAGCTCAGAGTCATTGTATAGTGTAGTTATGTTGCAAGCAGCTGTTTCCCCTCCCTCCAAAATGTTAAGGCTCCGAATCTTGGCTGATAGTGAGCTCTAGAGCTTGGCGTTATGAACATTGCTTATCTATCTAGTTGTGAATAACCAGTGGAGAGCTTCCAGGACTGATGTCATATATTCTCAAGGGTGGAGGGGGAGACGTAGTCTTGCAACACCATTTTGAATTAGTTACATTTACATATGATGTAGCTGGGGAGCCGAGGATGGGCTGTTTTCATAGTTGAGCTTGGAGATTGCGAGTGTGAGGATAGATTGTAGTTTAATTACTTTGGGACAGATGCACAACCTTTTTTTTGCGGTCGCAAATGGGAAATTGGCCCGTTTGCGACCGCAAAATAGGAAAATAGGCCTGTGCAATGTACAAACCCTGTTTTGCGAATCTGCAACATTACAGACTCGCAAAATAGGGTTTGCCACTCGCTATTATGAAGGGATATACAAGGCTGAGAGAGCTGTGTGGTCTGAGAGAGCTGTTGGCAATGTAAATAACAATGCCATTTATTTATAAGTCAAAAACAAAAAAAGAAATGTCATGAGCAATGCCAATAGCTCTAACTTTTCCAAAGGCGAAACCATTGCATTGTAAATGCTTGTTGTTATTAACACATAGTGTGAGTTCAGCATTTCTTCTGTTAAAAAAAAAACATATTCAGTTTGATTTGATAGGCTAATCGTTTGCTTCACATATAGGGTACGCATGACCCCAACATGCCTCTTAGTTCACTAATAGCATTGCCATTAGGGCAGAAGCAGGAATGTTTTTCAGTCCATCTTTAAAAACTCACTTTTAATAAATATATTACTTATGCGTGAGAAGGTGGTGCACTGTCATTTACAGACAGCACATTTTCCATTCAAATGGCCAAAAACGTTCTGACTAATATGCAGTTTCACTTATAAAACTACATAGTGTATAAACGATAATCTGTGGAACCGGGGTTTCAGCAAACATATTTATCATTTGCACCTCACCAAGTAAAGTGTTCTGAATTGTTTTCATCCTATTAAAAAGTTTTGTTCATCACACAGTAATACAAAACAAGAACTTTCATAACTACTGAAATTTATTTCGAAATGTTTGTACAGTTAACTTTATAGCTATTTAAATGTGTGCTAGAATAAAATGAAATTCTACAGCCTTTCATTTCACAATTTTTGTACGGCACGTTTGCCGGACAGTTCACATTACCAAATCCTTGAACTTTGCAGTCAGAGAAAGAAAAGCAATTGTAGATGTAAACTGACTTTTGACCTCTGTCTGAACACAGGAAAAATGTGACAATATAAAAACAAGATTTAAAGGCATCTTTAATGCTCCTTCACTTTGTGAGTGAACTGAACACCTGTTGTTTGTCTGCTCACCAGAAGAAGGGAGTGGGCCCTAAATATAGCCCGCCCTGATAAAGTCTGACTCGCTAGCGAGTAGGCAAGAATATTTGTCTAGGTCTGCCCTTGATATATTTCTAAGTCAATTTCCAACCCCCCAGCAGCCTTATACAAATAAGCCACACATGAAAGCTCTTGAAATTGTGTAAACACAAAAACACAAACCAACTCCCATTGCTCAGAGTGAAGCAACAATGGCCCTTTGCCCACACCGAATAAATGCAACTGGTATAATTAGCCCAAAGCTTGCGATCGGAGATCCAGGCCAAACCGAGGGAATGCATAAGAAAGTATATACTCTCTGTTCCCTGGCCCTAAATTTGAATGATTTCAGAGATATAACAAGGCACTTATTTTATTATAGGCTTGTTAAAGTCCCATGCCCTCTTTGGGTGACATCTGCAGTTTTCTTACCGCATATATAAATTGCACATTTAACTAAAAAGCATTTCCAATAGGGTTGCAAGCCTTTCAGGGAGTCTAATTCACAGATCGTCAGCCATACGAGAAGTGATTTGTGATAGTCGACCTTGAACCCCCAGGGACACCTCTGATTCCGAATCAGAGCCATGTCAGCTAGATGTCCTGATGCTTTGCACTTCTGAAGTCTTACGGTGTCTGATTGTTGATGCAATCAGCAATGTCTGTTTTATCTTTCTCAGAATGTGATCTGGTCGATTGTTTGACATTGCCAAAAAATGCAGGCTCTTCCTCCATTTCTTCTTCTTCTGTAGAGATTTAGCCTGTGAGTTCTGGTTTCTCCTTGGTTTGTACAGTGGCGTAGCAAGGTCAGGTGGTGCCTGGTGTGGAAAATTTCTTGTCACCCCCGGCTTGACAAAATGGCAAAAATATGTGTTTAAAACACGTATTTTTACCATTGTGTCCCTCCCCTCAGTGATGACACCTGGGGTGGTCAGCACCCACCGCACCCCTCTTCTTACTCCACCGGGTTTGTATGATTCCTACCAATCCCAAGCCTTGGTAAAGGGCAGAGAATTAAGTTAAGTATAGATTTATTTAATGACTTTTAGCAGTTCACCCTGGCTTTCAGCCCTTACAACTAATAGCCGAATTTGTTACAATTATTCTTTTGATAAGTGAACGTTAGACATGTAGAAATTTGATTAAATTGGTTCTGTTGAAAAATCCTTCATGAAAAGGAATGAATCATTAATTGTGATCTATTATGTGGTTATAAAATAATAAAGTGATTCCTCGCCGAGAAGTAAACACAATGAATGGTGAGGACTTTTAAATTTTATGAGTAGTCCTGTGGAAAATGTGAGAGTTTAGGGATGGATAATCATCTGAGGTGGGCGGATGACAATGAGAAAGGTGAAATACAAACTTAATTGTGGAGCCTGATGTTTTCCTTTTCCGCCGTCCATGCTTTTCCACTTCAGAAACCTTTAATCTGGCATGATTCACATCCATTAACATAACCATTCATACAAGAGCCTTCTTTCATACTGCTGATTTGGCAACATGCATACAGTAATGTAGATTGCTCAAAGCTTTAGAAATAGAGAACAACAGAAATATTTGAAACCGGTCAACAAACGGCTTATCCTTTTAAAGTACCCTTGAGAACCTGAGCATCAGCACATTACAACAGGGCCATTGCCCACACAGAGCTTTGTAGGAGACTCCCTCACATCCTGGGTACGCTCAGCAGGTTGAGGATGTGGACCATGCTGTGCAGAGCTGCCTCAACAGTTACTTGCTTGGCTCTTTTGGACTTGCTAAACTTAGCTCCAGTTCCCTTGCCATATGCTCTCAGAGCCTCTCCTTCAGTAATCACCGTTGCTAAATACGGTCCATTCTCTTACCTTTGTTCATGCATGGTACACAACAGCATCCTTCATATGTAGAGAAGGCGGAGAATGGTGAAAGCTGGAGACATGGTTGCTATCTGGTACCAGCACAAGTGCTAGGTCCCTTCTGCCTCTGTTAAAGGTCCTCCTAGCTAAGTGCAGCCAGTGGATTAAAAGGGTGTTTTGTAGCATTCTGGCAGCCCCTGCTGTGCCCTACACAAGGCCCATCCGACCCTCCAGCAGATCCCTATATATGGTGAAATTTCAGACGAGAGAATTCTAGTTTCATTTTGATTATTTGAATTTCTTACTTTATTCACTATAGTTATTGTTTCCCCATTGTATATTGTTTGTATCACGAATCGGTGTATTCTGCTTTCTTTGATCTATTGTCACTATTTTTCCTTTATTCTTTGAACCCAGCTTAATCTCTTTAACCTATACTTAAGTTCCTACCTTGTTCTTTGTAATCATGTATTTATTTCTCTGTTCTCCGTTTGTATTTTACTATGTTTTTAAAAACGAGCTTCATAAAGGAGAGGCTGGCTTAGAAATTTGACTCGCAGCAGTTCTATTATGTTTGTAATACATTTGAGACTTTTGTTGGATTCTGTACATATATTGCAAGCGCTGAATGAAATTTGCACCTATCAGATTTTCTTGAGTACACAAGTATGTTAAATTTATACGAAAATTCCACTAGTGTACATTTCACTAAATTGGGCATTTTATTCATCCTTCTCTCTACAAGGAATTTCCCTTTCTATGTCCTCCTTCCCATTGTGAGCAGGGCCATAGTCGTGCATTTAACAGCAGTAACCTTGATTGCATTTCCAGGTTAAGAAACTAATTGCAAACGTTATGTCACACTTACGAGCCTATATTTTTCCCCACACTTTTTTAGGTAGACCCACCCACCCAGGAATGCCCACAATCCTACCACTATCAGTGGATGTGTGCTTTTGCCAATGCACCTCATACAGATGAACACCTAACTATCCTAGTTCTGTGATTAAGAACTGAAAACATTTGTGTGTGACTTTTGGTGTTTATGATTTCAGTAGATCATTAATTTTTTTCTGTAAGTAACATAGGTCTGTTTCATCTATCGAATGCAATAGTGCTTACATCTGTATGCAAAGTGCTCCGCATAATGATTTATACCACTCTAGTTATCGACGAGTCGGGTAGTCTTTCAATTAGAGCAGAAGTACATACATACTTTCATTCCTTAACGTTGATACATAATTTTTCTAGCTGAGTAAAACTAATGGTGTCAGTACCGTTTCAAACTGTTGCTAACCCACAATGCTTCTTTACACAGAAACGTTTGACAGTACGGAAGCAATGCAGCTAGATGTGACACAGGAAGATGCTCCTGCAAGTTCTGCGTCAAGCTATGCCCACCCAACCAATGATGATGGCAAAACCCATGAACTGTCTAATCTTCGACTGGAGAACCAACTCCTGAGAAATGAGGTTCAGTCACTTAATCAGGAAATGGCAACTTTGCTTCAGAGGTCTAAGGAAACGCAAGAAGGTACAAGCATCATGTAGGAAGCAAAATATGTTTTTGTATACGTGCTTTCTCCATAACAAAAGTATAATTTGTTTTTTTTAATTTCTTTTGCGTTGAAATGTTTTTTTTGTAGAACTGAACAAATCGCGAGCAAGAATGGAGAAATGGAACACTGACTATTCAAAGAGTGACAGGGTTGTACGGGAACTCAGAGCTCAGGTTGATGATATGACCGAGGCTGTGTCTGCCAAGGACGCACAACTGGCAGTGCTGAAAGTACGATTGCAGGAGGCTGACCAGTTGTTAAATAGCCGTACAGAAGCGTTAGAGGCGCTGCACAACGAACAGTCACGGTATATAAAGTTCATCTGAAACTGAAAATGTCACTTTTGCATCATGTATACACAGCATACGCAGCAAAACTGTCACATTATTTTACATGTACTTTAATGAAAGCTGAGCGAGTTTACCTAGATAGTAACTGGAACCATTATAATTGGGATTTTGTGTACTGAAGACAATGCATACAATGTTGTTGGTGCTTTCAAACATTGTTAATACACTGTAGCATTTCTTTGTTTGTCTTTTATTTTGGAATTGGAGAACCCTTAGTTTAATAATGTTTGGTCGCGTGTGGTTAAAAGAGGATTTATTCACCATTTACTTTTAAAGTGGTTTGTTTGAGTTAGTGTGGAAGTAAAATGAGCTTGATCTTGAAGGTTTCCTATGGTGTTCTGTGTGGAGGTGCTGAAGAACTTTTTAGTTTTCCTCTTCATTGGATAGGTTGATTGTCCATTGCTTGGCCAGAGCAATTTGTTTACTATATGGGCACTGCTGTACTGCTTGGTGTCCTATGAAGCCATGTGCATGTGTAGGCATGCTAAGTTTATCCTAGTTTTAGTGGCATTTTACCAGGGTATGTCTTAATGATGTGCATGACAATGCTTTTGACGCGAGAGCACTTTGTCAGCTGTATGGCTTTGGTCCAATATTGTGCAAGAGATGGTCAGAGGAGTCTGCCTGTCGTGTGCTGTGTGAATATAACCGTTTATTAGCGAGATTGGAACAATGGTGTTCAGTGTTACTGTTCAAAAGAGTTGTTCAGTGTCTGAAAAAAGCCCACATATGGGATATCTGAAGTGTGGTTGTGTATGATAAGTACTGTCCAAGTTTCTGATTGAAAGTATGTGTAATGAGTCTTGGGTTTGGGTGGTGGTTGCTTGCTAAAATAGCTTTTTTATTATCTGAGCAGAAATATATGCCTGTATATATATGATATTAGGCTAGCCTCCTGAAGGGTGAGTACGTATGTCCTGTGGGGGAGTAGTAGGATAAGGATGGCAGGCGAATAGAGTGCAAGATTTCTATTTTAAAATCCTCACAACCTGTCTATAAGTGGCAGAACAATAAATATGAATAAAACCTGATTTAGAGATGCCATTACATTGTCTAATAACTAAAGTTGACCAAAGGTTGCACATGCTACAGACTGAAATCAAGTGATTGAACCCTGCTATTGGAGGGGAATGCACAAAGAAAGGCAGTACCACCACTAATTTGTAGGTAAAACCATATCACCAGAGTGTCCACCAGCTAATCCCCCTCCCCACATAATTACACATTCTAGGCAACCCAAAATAAGGACTGTTTCTTTTATCAGTATGGGCGATCCAGTCATCCCTCCGCCATGCTCAGCCTCCTTATGCACCCATCCAAACATAAAACCTTTGATGGAAGTAGTGAGGGATGACTAGTGGTGAGAGAACCCATCCATTACGTGCTCAAAGATGAGGAGTTGGCAAAGACACTGTCTGCTCAGAAATGCCAATCTAACTGGACTGCCTAGTATTCTACACCCCCACACCATATAGTCCATAGAGAGTCATTCTAGTTTGTCATTTGGAGTATCCACCTCACCAGACCTCAATCAGCATATGAACTGTAACACATCAACAGGAGGGCCTAGTATTGAAGAGCAGAAGAAGGCAGAAGCTAGGCAAGAACATGAGCTGTGATTGACCAGAACTGAAGGGAAGAGGAATATTTATCATCTTATTTCCGTCAGTCCCCCTCGAGATCCAGTCTTGACATTTTCCCAACAGTAGCACTTGACTCTCCTGAAGTCCCCATTTACTATCCTCGATCAATGTGCCTGCTCCCTCCCAACCCAGCCTCCTCTCATCAGCTGTGTGGGGTTGCTGTCGCCCCTGCTGGCAGTGAACATACCAGGCAATGTTACATTTTTAAAGGAAAAATGGGAATTCAGTTTTAGTGAAAACTTTTCACTTACATATCACAGAATCAAACATCTGTGCTGTACTATACAGTGCATGGAAAAGACAAGGTTTGGGGAAATGCATCAGGGGAAGTAAACAGTAAAGTCCATGGATGGGCGCTTTGAGGCTACTGCCCTTTATTTGGGGGTCTCTGTGCTGTTACTTTAATCTTAATAGCATTGTCCCAGTGTGTAGTCTCCTTTTCAGTGATATTACCCACGGTTATCATTTTTTGTAGAAAGGAACAAAAGTGGAAAAACCAATGGTAGAATGAAGGTAAATGTTTTAGATAATGACAACCTGGCAAATGCCCCTTAAATGCAGAAAGGCATTATGTGCGGTACAAGAACTGAAATGTGTGACACAAAATTACCTTGGTGATTAACTTGGTGATAATAAAAAAGGTAGTGTAGGAATAGCAGAACTAGCAGCTGAATCACATCTAACATGTCAAGAGTGTGAAAAAGGAGAAACTTCAGAAAAAAAGGTTGCAAGACAATATTCTGGGTAGAAACAACCCCAATGGAAGGGTCAATTTGGCCTAATAACCCAAAATGTTTGGAACGTTTTTGAGACTTAAATCGGTGTAGCAAGACTCGACATGTAAGCATTGAGGCTAGCACATGAAGAAGATATGAATAAAAGTTACAAAGGAATTGGGGGAAAATATTGAAGTATTACATCCATAAAAGGTAAGGGGAAGCAAGGACAGCTGAAAGTCCAATGTAAACTCGTAGTAGCTTTAAAAAATAACAAACAGTATAAGGTTGTAACTTTTTATAAAACAGAAATCGATAGAGGAAAACTCCATATGTTTTCAAAAGGAAGAAACACACTGGGAAAACGAGAAAAGGATAACAGTTGGGTGCACATAAAGACAGTTTAGACGAGCTTCTCATTTGAGCTGAACATGTGCAGATTAAACATAACTAATATTTACTCACGTATTTAATCGTTTCATGTTGTCATCCTAACGTCTTTTGACCACTTCAGAGGATCATGCATACAATTGTGCACTCTGTTCAAGGCTTTAGTTGAGTGACTTAGTACTACATGTGAGGTTAGTGTGGGCCGGTTTGATATTGCTCTTGTAACAAGGGATTAGTGGTAGGTTCAATCATAACTCAACTGATATTAGAATTGGCAGCTTTTGTTAGAAAAGTATTACTGTAAAGTAGCAGAGTTCCCATCAGTCTTGCACAGCATGACCCGAGTCTGCCTGGAGCTTTATTTTCGGTTCCTAGATTGTCTCTACATCATATTGCTTTTAGTAGTTTCCTGAAGATTAGATAGTGTGGCTGTCCATGGAGAGAGGGATCCAGAGCTTTGGCCTCTTTAATCCAAAGGAAATAACCGTGTCTTCTAATTGTATGCTTAAAGGTCTTATGAGGATTAGCGGAGCAAATGTTCCTCATTGGAAATAGAGTTAGGCGAGCCAGCAAATTAACAGGGCGAGCCGAGCCAATGGTCTGGAGGGCTGTAATTGCTGGGCACTGAAGATGTTTGGAACATAAACTGCAACAAATACCATCCAAAAGTATGATAAAGAAGATCCTTCAGAATTAAAAAAATATGTATTTCTTTAACATGCCGAAAAATGCCATGTTTTCAAATTTCACATAGTGGCATTCAGCTGCTAACTAGATGCATATCTATTTCCCTCTCGTCTTTTAAATCAAATTGCTAATGTCCTTTCTTAAATTCTTGGAGCATTAGGTTAGAGCATGGGTCGCAAGCCGAAGCCACATGAAATTTTGGCTTGTTTTGGGCTCTATGGCCTTAGAGGACCTTGAGCTGAGCCAGAGCCAAACATATGGCTTGGGCCTGGCTTGAGCAGTCAGTGGTTCGCCGACATCTAGTAGCTGTAACACAGTGTGTTCCCCAGTTCTACAACTCCTTTGGGCCTGTGTTCCATAATGCCTTGTTCGTGGTGTAAAGCAGTTAAATGTGATTTCCATCTGAAACCAGTGAAGTGCATTAAAAAAACCTTGATGTGATAACAATACGTCCATTTAAGTGCTAGTCTGTCGTCTCTGTTTGTATACATTTTTGCCTGTCCGTAAACCTGTTGAAGACTTTGTATACCTCATTGCACTAATCCTGCCAGGCCATGACTAGTGATGTATTTTTCTCCCATCTGTTTAAAAAAGTAGTAGCACATTGTGACTTGGTCTTAGCTGGAAGTTTATTCCCTTTAAAACTGTTTATTCTATATATGAACACAAGGTTTTGTCAAAAGATGTTCAGAGGTTCTTTGCATTTTGAGATGGAGCATGTGCTGATCTTCGTGCTGGAGTCCCTGCGAATGGGTCCATAGTGTTTTATTTTTTTACCTCTCAACTGTAGAATTTTTGTTTTGGTGCTATTGAGCCATTACAGGCTTTCCCTCATCCAATAGTAGATGTGATTTAAACATTTTGCAATGCTGGTAAGTGTCTTGGCCTTGTTTCCTAAGTAGAGATGGATATGTGTGTGTTGCCTATATATGTATACAGTTGTTCAACAACCTGAGGTCCTATATGGACCTCAGGGTAGGAGTTTTGATTTTCTGTTTAGAGTCTTGAATCTTGATTTTCAGTGGCTGACACATCTTAATGTTGAAAGAAAATGTTGACAGCAATGGCCTCAGTCCTGCAAGCAGGTGGTGCGGTGAGGCAAGGCTGCAGTGCATACTCTTGTATTTTGCTCTTGGCTATAAAGAGCTTGCATCATTATGTATACATTTTATCAGCCACTTAGTTATTTGAACAAGTCAGTTCGTCTTTATTCAAAACACATTGCTAGGAAACCACATTATTTCGCTGGTTCACCTTGGTACTACCAAGGAATCCCTCCAATACATAATCTTACAATTTATTAGGTAGACAAACATTGCCTTAACTTCTACCGGCATTATGCCCATCACTTCCTCCGGCACTATGCTCCACACCAGATGCAGACTCTTCAGAGAGAGAACGAGAGTCCGAGAGAAAGAGACAAGAGAGAATATAATTGCAGCTTCTCCCTCAATTGAAACAGTGTTTTCGGATCTGAATATACTTTTGACTCTTTGGCTGCATTTGCTTAAATCCGACTTGCTGATCCGTGAGGGGGAAGCAAAAAAAAGATGTATTTTCCCCATTATATCTCCCATATGAAATGTGCTCACTGCTACGGCCAAAACCACTGAATGAATTTACACCATACTTGATTTGAAAGTAGTACTTTGCTCAGAAAGGATTATTTCGTTGTTTTAGTTTGACACTATTATGCAGTTTAAAAAATGTATATAAGTGCTTTATATAGGTGTCGGCTAAGCAGGAACGGCTTAACAGTTTTCTATATCTTTGCCTTTTAAAATCACAAATCAGTGATTAGCGACTCATGATAGCCATCAATTTATTCTTAGATTCGGATTGAATAAACTGTACACACAGATATATATATATATATATATATATATATATATATATATATATATATATATATATATATATATATATATACGCAAAAACAACCTAACTTTGTGGAAAAGACCACAAAATATTGAATTTGATTTCTCCTTCACCACTGTAACATTGATTATCTACAGTCTAGACTTCTATAGGGAGCATTTTATTTAGGAAGCACAAGCCAGGTACTTCACTTTATTTTTCTGCTTGGATAATAGGCACAAAGGAGCACTTATGGAGCACACACTGCTACATATTAGTAATGGCTCTTGTTTTCCTGTTTTGTAGAATATTGCAGGACCAAACGGAAGGAAGCAGCATGCACAGTCAGGCATTGCAAACTATGCAGGAGAGACTTCGAGAAGCAGAGAGCACTATAAGGCGGGAGCAGGAGAGCTACAAACAGATGCAGGTGAGACATAGTGGAGTGTAACACAAATTGGTAAAATACAGGCCAAACTTCATGTTTGCAGTGCAAATGATTAAATGTAGGATTACACAGTACCACATGGTTTGATGCTTGAAATTAAGATGCTACTGAGATGGAGATGTGGTGCTGGAAATGACAGGCAGAGGTGTGCAGGGTATCCTAGAAAAGCATCTCTGGAAATCATTTGTTTGTGACACTTTTCTGAAGTACATGATATAACCATGGGCTTGTGATCTGGAAGCATTTTAATAGTCTCTTTGTTGCCTTGTCATCAGAATGAGTTTTCAACACGACTGAACAAGCTGGAAGTGGAGCGTCAGACCTTGGTCGAAGCCTTAACTGCTGCTGAGAAAAAAAATGCTGAGGAGAAAAGGAGAGTGGAGGAGATGAATCAGCAAGTCAAGGTCATGAAAGCCAATGTGGAGTCATCCAAACTGGAGATGATGGATTACAAACAAAAGGCAACTCGTATTCTTCAAGTGAGTACCTGCTCATGGTTGCCTATCACATCTGCTGAGCCTGCACTGGTGCTTGTCATGTCAACAGAGTTCCGCAACCGCTGTTGAAGTGTATTGAGTCTGTTGAAATGCTCGTGAATTTGACTCTGTTTTCCTGTCTGGTGTCAATTTCTCCATTTGCAGACTTGATTACATATAGTTTGTCTTTTTCCATGAAGAGCAAAGTAAATAGAATATGTTTCTTTATTTGCACCTTGTACACGTATTTTCTTTTTTTTTCTCACTTTTTATAGTCAAAGGAGAAGCTGATTAACAGCCTCAAGGAAGGCTCTGGGATTGAGGGTCTGGACAGTCACACAGCCAGTGCGATGGAGCTGGAAGAACTGAAGCACGAGCGGGACACACAGAGGGAGGAAATTCAGAAACTGATGGGGCAGATACAACAGCTCAGAGCAGAGCTGCAGGTAAAGAACTTAGTCCAATCTTTCACTTAACCACCTGGCCAAACAAGTGCCCTGAGAAAGACTCACACCTCAATCTACTAATTGTTTTACAAATATATTGTTGCTACCAAAAGAAGGACATTTTAGATCTGGCTAGAGACAGCTTTAACTCTGTGCCAGAAGTAATACCAGAGCAATAAAAGGCAAGCAAAAAAATAGATAAAAAGGGGGAACAGTGTGTGTTTCTCAGCCTGTTTATGCCAATTTAAATGATGACTGACCAGCACTTGTTTTAGTCCGGCTATGAAGTACCTCCATTACATTGCATTGACTAATTATTAACCACTTCGATGCGGATGACGAGCTCAGCTCGTCATCAGGCTTACCTGCCGTGTGCTGATGACGAGCTGAGCTCGCCATGTAACGCGGTATTTCGAAAAATGCCGCACACAGCGGGAAAAGCCGCCGCATCGGTGCGGTTAATGACGTACATGCCCTCCATTGTTGCCAATGATCACCCATTAACTAGAGTGAAATATGTCAGCTTCAAATCCCATTTGAGTATTAGGATAATCCTTTCATCTAAGAAGTATGCCACATCAAGATGAGGACTTGGGTTGCCTTCTTAGATGAGGGGATCCATCTACAATGTATGTGCTGACAGCTCGATTGATTAAATGAACGGCAGCCATGGCTGCAGCATTTGGGCACCCTTCCACACACCTGCTACCCACGGTCCTTTGTTTGACTCCTGGTGGGCATTTTCTTGGGCTGCAGGTGTAATGGACATTGCAACGCTCTGCTTAGTTTCTTTTTCAGGAGTGCCCTCATTTCATTCCCACCTCCGCTCCCTACATAGACAATCATGGAAATCTGGGACCTCATCTGCAGCACCACCCCTGACGTCGCCTTCCTATTTAAAACCTGGACGAATGCTGCCTCAGGTCCTGACATCCCCGAAGGCTACAAGTTCACCCGGAAGGACCGCCCCAAGCGCCCCGGGGAGGCATCGCTTACATTGCCAATCTTCATCTGATCACCTACACCGTCGGGCCCACAAACCTAATGGAGTACCTCCACTTCAAGATACAGACCAACCCGTCCACCACCCTCTGAGGCAACCTCATTTATAGACGCCCTTTCCCCAGACCCTGCGCAACTTTCTCCGACTCCATCGCAGATGTCTCCCCACGAGCCATCGCCACCACCGACTACACCTTTCTGGGAGACCTCAACTTCCACCTCTACAACCGCCAAGACCCCAACTCCACCTCCCTCCTGGACAATCCCTAAAATATCGGACTCAAACAGATCGTACCATTCCAGCGCACTCAGCAGGACACACCCTTGATCCCATCTTCACAGCAGGAAACATCACGTTCAGCCCCCCCTCCGAACTCCCATGGAGGGCCCACCACTGTGTCCACTTCACCTTCAAAACTAACATCTCCTGCACACACCCACACCAGCTCCAGCACAGGAATTGGAACAAGATCTCGGACGACCAGCTCACTGCCTCCCTCAGCAGCTCTGCTCTCACAACCACAGACGACGAACCAACCACAGCCGCCCGTACCTTTCACAACTGAATCACCAGCTGCGCCGACACCATCACCCTCTTAAGAAAACGTCCAACCCACAAACCAAGAAGCCAGCTGGTTCGCCACCGAACTCCGAGAATCCAGACAAACCTGCAGATGCCCCGAAAAGCTATGAACGAACTCCAAAACTCCAGCAGACCTCGACAATTTCAGAGCAGCCTCCACTGCTCACCACAAACACATCAGACACACTACGAAGAAAGCTCTGCAGGACAGAATCTCCACCCACGCACACAACAAAAAGGAACTCTTCGGCATCATCAAAGAGTCCGCCCAACTCAACAGTGAGACTACCGGCATCCCACACTCCCAGGACCTCTGCGACATACTCACCGCTTTCTTTGTCACAAAATTAAGACCATTTATGACAACTTCGACGACCGCAACCCTCATGAGGAACCCACACCCACAGCTCCCCACACCACGCAGCCGACACTGGACAGCTGGACCTCCCTCAGCATCCAAGACACCCTAAAGACAACCTACTCCGTCCCCCACGAACCCCTGCCCTCCCCACATCTACCACAGAGCCGCAGACATCTTCACCCGAGCTCCAACTAATCATCAACCGCTCCTTCGAGACCTTCTCCTTCCCCGATGACTGGAAACTCGCCGAGATCAACCCTCTCCTGGGAAAACCCGCTGCAGACCCCCCCCCTAACCTCAAAAACTTCAGACTGATCTCCTTACTCCCTTATCTGGCGAAAGTCATGGAAAAAGCAGTCAACAGTCAATTTGCCTCCTTCATAAAAGAAAAAATGCTCGAGCCCCTCCCAATCAGGCTTCAGGAAGAATCGCAGCACAAGACCGCTCCTCTCGCCGCAACAGACAACATCCGCTCCCTCCTCGACAGATGAGAGACTGTGCCCTTTATCCTGTTGGACCTCTCTGCCGCCTTCGATACAGTCTCACACGGCACCCTTGCCAGCAAACTCCACGACGCAGGAATCCGGAACAAGGCCCTCGACTGGATCCGCTCATGCCTCTCCAGCAGAACGCAGAGGGTCAGACTCCCTCCTTTCCTCTCGGAACCCACAACGACCATCTGCGGAGTCCCCCAAGGATCCTCCATCAGCCCCAACCTCTTCAACTTCTACTTGGTCCCACTCGCATCCATCGTCAGATCACACGGAATAAACACTGTATTGTGCGCAGACGACACCAAACTCAACTTTTCCCTATCCAACAGACCCAACATCTCCAGACACAACTTCCGAGAAGGAATTGAAGAAGTCGCCAGGTGGATGAAGAACAGCTGCCTACATCGCAACACGGACAAAATAGAAGTGCTCATCATGGGCCCACACCCCCGATGCCAGGAACAACACCTGGTGGCCCCCACCCACGGAAACTCTCCTTCTCCCACCGACCACGCACGCAACGTCTGAATAATCCTGGACTCCGAACTCAAAATGGACTGCCAAATCAACGCTGTCACCTCTTCCTGCTACCACACCCCCGCCGACGCCAGAAAACCTTCAACTGGATTCCCCTCGAACACAGGTAAACCGTCACCCAGGCCCTCATCAGCAGCAGACTAGACTATGGCAACACACTCTACGCTGGGATCAACAAGAACCTCACCCGCAAACTCCAGTATGTCCAGAATGCCTCCGCCAGACTAGTCCTCAATCTACCGTGCCACTGCCATACCAGCCAATGTCTATGGTCACTCTTGCTACTCATCGAGAAGAGAATCACAGTCAAGCTTCTCACCCTCGCCGACAAGGCCCTCCACAACACCGGACCACCTACATGAACCACTGCCTCTCGTTCCAAGCCACCCAAAGATCCCTCCACTCAGCCCAGCTCTCTCTTGCGACGGTACCACGCATCAAGAAGTCCAGAACAGGAGGACGCTCCTTCTCCCTTCTCGGGGCCAAGGCATGGAACACCCTCCCTCTCCGCCTCCAACAGACATCCACACTCTCTAAGTTCTTGAAGGACCTCAAGACTTGGCTCTTTGGAGAATCACCGTGATCACCCAGGAGCTGCGCCCCTCCCTCAATTTGCGATTATTAAATGCAATCGCAAAATAAGGAACTGCGAATTTTGCGATTCCTTATTTTGCGAGGCAGTTTTTCTTTCATACATACCACTGAGCCAAATTACGATCACAAACGCCGAAATTCGCAGAAATTCGGCGTTTGCGATCGCAATTTGGAATGATACATATGTCCCTAGATCTGAAGTTCGCAATTAAATGGGGCTCTCTTCAAAACTTACTTGGCAAAATGTTGCCCTATTTTTGTTGTTTGTAGGACTATTTATGGCTTGTCACTTGCGACTCCCACTCCCTCCATTAGTACTTCGGATAGGCAATTGGAGTCCACCAACCCCCTTAACAAGCGCTTTTCCCAGTTGTCGCCTCATCCAGCCACCGGGTGTCGTGTTGGAGGTGCACTGCATAGTAATACAGAGCAAGTCTTTGTACCTCTAGTTCCCCATTCTTCGTGCTGTTTGGTCAGCTTTGGCAAGGCCACGCTGCTGCGTCTACCCACTCACTCACAAGAGTGAAATGAGGATGGAAGTGCTTGAAAACTTTAATGGGCTGAGGGCAGAGCGAGTTTTGTAGAGTATACAGGCATCTCATCAACATCACCATTTTGGCAATGGCCAGTCTACCCATCAATGAGTGCGGTGATGTGTTACAAAAAGTCTCCTACTTCTTTCATGCATCCAGCACCGTGTCCATGTTAAGGCATTGTTGCTGTGTCCTGGTATGCGTCACTTGGATCCATAGGTATTTGAAGTACGTCAACTACCACCACAGGCCCATGCTCCGGAGACGGGCCATGGTCGTTCCGACAAGGGGTGCCAGGGGGAATAGCAGATATTTATTTTGGTTAAGCCAATGGCCAGAGAGGTCTCTGAATTCACCCAGTACTTGCAGCAATATTGGCAGTGCAACACATGGGTAGGCAAGATAGAAGAGCTCATCATCCGTGTAGAGCGATATTATGTGGTGGGTGTCTCCCAGATGAATCCCCCAGTCCTACAGCACCCAACATGGCCAGGGTTTCCATCTCAAGTGCAAGTAGGAGCGGTGAAAGGGGGCAGCCCTGCCGCGTTCTTCGTTCCAAGGTACATGGTTATGATCGATGCATCCTACCTGTACCCTAGCACTACGTTTGGTGTAGAGCAGTTGGACCCATAGCGTATGTGAGGGCCAAAGCCCATGACTCTTAGCACTTCATGTAAGTAGCCCCAGTCTACTGTATCAAATTCTTTTTCTAGGTTGATAGAGACCAGCGCCAACTCTTTTTCACAAAGTTCCACTTCATGGAGAACATGTGCTAAGCATCTGAGGTTCAATCAGGTGTTCCGGCCAAGGATGAACCCACACTTGTCTTCATGCACCAGCTGGGTCATATGAGGTGCCAGTCAGTTAGCTGGTAATTTGCAAAGGACATTTACATCCGCATTGATCATTGTGAGCGGCCTGTAAGCAGCGAGTCAGTCTTGTCGCCACCCGGCTTGAGGGACATGCTCATGTCTCCCTCCCTCATGGCCGGTGGTAGAATCCCTCTATCATGTGCCTCCTCGAGGACTTCCAGGATAATCGTTTCTGAGAACGTCTAATAAAACTCAGGTCGGAAGCCATCATCATGTGCTTTTGCCCGCAGGGACATATGCAATGCGGATCTAAGTTCTTCTATGACTATCGGAGCGTTTAGTGGCTCGGCTACCATCGGTTTGGGACAGGGGGTGTCTATACTCTCCAAGAATTGTGTATATCGATTCGGGTTTATGTGTAGGTCCACAGTGTACACGAGCTGTAGGTGCTGCCGAAAGGTGCCGACTATCCCTGCCCTGGTGGTGACCCTGGTACCGCCATTTGCTACCAGGTGTGGTGCGATTGGGTCCGCCAGCATCCTCCAGGATCTTGTAGTTTGTGTAGGGTTGCTCCACTTTATGGTGCAACTGACGGGGGAATGATCTGATAAAAAGCATGGTAAATGTGTGACCTCAATATCTTCCATGCATATGAATCCTGCCATAGAATTCTGTCCAGTCTGCTGTATGTATTATGTGTAGTGGAGTGACGCTGTATAGGATGGCTCATCTGCCGAATGTCTTCTATACCTATGTTTTGCATTGTCCTGCGGAGTGCTGCAGTCTTTAGCGGTTCGGTGCCTGCTTTTGGGGGTGTTCTATTCAGATTGGGGTCTAATATGCAGTTGAAGTTGCCTAGCTGTATCAGGGGCGAATCAACATCTTATGCCATCAAGTCCTGAATGTTTTTTTTAAAAGGTAGGGTCATCATTGTTTGGGACTTAGGTGTTTAATATATTAGTAATAATAATAATGATAATAATAGCATTTATACAACGCAACAGCTACCTCAAGCAGAGGTGTCCCGGCACTTTGTGGTCAGTGCAGGTGAGGAAAGGTCCAACAGAGGTGCTAACCTTCAGGAAAAGCCAGGTCTTCAAGGTCTTCCTGAACTCACGTTCCAACTTGATCAAGCGCATATGGGAAGGCAGGGAGTTCCACAGTTTGTCCGTCCCCACTGTGAAGGATCTGTCTCCCATTCAGGACTTAGCATAGCGAGGTACACAAAGCAGGTACTGGGAGTTTGATATCAGAGTGCGTTTTTATTGATATAGGCAAAGCCTACGCCTGAGATATTCCGGGCCATTGTCGTGCAAAGCACGAAAGGCCAGAGTAAGGGTCTTGAACTCAATCCTTTTAGCTACAGGGAGCCAGTGAAGTTGTCTGATGTGGGGATAGATGTGGTGATGGAACAGGACTCGACGTATCAATCTTGCTGCCGCATTCTGTACCATCTGTAATCTATTGATCAGATAAGAAGGCAGCCCCAGGTATCAACTGTTTGCGTAGTCCAGCCAAGATGTCACAGTAGCGTGTACTATGACCCTTCAACTTCCCCCTGTCAATAGGAGCAAATATTTCCTTAAACTTCTCCGCTTCCCAAAGCATAAGGATGATATGACGGACTTGGGCTGAGAAACAAAGGTCAGTTTCCGATTTGACGCCCAGGTTTCTCGCCATGTTTGCCGAGAAAGGTACCTATCCAATTTCTACTGGTCACCAAAGTCCAGAGGGGGGGTGGGAGCGAATGCCTGGCTGAAGACCAAGACCTCCGTCTTGTCTGCATTTAGGCCCAGGTGTAGGTAAATCTGATTTACCGACTCTAGAATACTGAATTTTACCGATTCGGTATTCTAGATTCGGTAAATCAGATGTAGGTAAAAATTCGGTAATTTTTACAGAATCTGTATGATTCGGTAATTACCGAATCGGTATTTACCGAATCGGTAATTGCCATTGATTCCTATGGGCTTACAGGCCCATAGGAATCCATGTCAATTACCGAATCGGGAAATACCGATTCGGTAAAATTACCGATTTTGCAAGGGTGACACCCTGTTGCACCCCTGATTTTGCCTTGTGTGCCATGTGACACACATACATGCCCTTACGGCATGTCTGTGTGCCATATGGCACAGGTGTACATGCACAGATGTGCATGTACACTAGAATTCGTTATTTACCATTACCGATTACCGACCGGTAATTGGCAACCTACATCGGGCCCCAGGTTTTAAATGAAAATTATTCGTCCAGCTCGAAATGTCCTTTAGACACCCCTTAAAACTAGCAAACTAATCAGCAGAGGCATCCTTAAAAAAGAACAACACCTGGGTATCGTCCACATAGGAGATTGCCTGCACCTCCCAAGATACAAGGAGAGTGAAAAGTGCACCCGATAGGTGTTGAAGAGCAATGGACTCAAGGCAGAGCCCCGAGGTACTCTGCACCTCAGTGGCTTAGGTTCTGATTGATGGGGTTGGAGAAAGACCCTTTGAGAGTGGTCTTTAAGGTAAGACTGGAACCAAGAAAGTACTACCCCCCTGCAAGCCCAGCTGTTTGAATCTGTCCAGTAGGATTGGGTGTGCAACCATGGTGAATACTGCGGACAGATCTAGATGGACCAGCATCGCTGATGCCCCTGCGCCTACAGTCATTCTTACAGATTCTGCCACCTCCACTGCTGCAGTCTCAGTGCTATATCCCGACCGGATTCTCAGGGGGGTAAGCAATGATGCATTGAATGATCTGAGCATCCGGCTTGGCTGGTACCACTGTAGTTTTTTGGACCAGTATTTTGGCCCCCTTCCATACATGTGCTTATGTATCAGACGTAGGATCTTGAAAAGAATTTGTTTCTTTACTGGAAGCCAGTGTAGTGATCTTAAGCAAGGAACAAAAGAAGTTCTAGGTGGAAGGTCGAGAACCAGCCTGGCTGCTGTGTTCTGCACAATTTGGAGCCTTTTCAACAGGTTTTCATTGATTTAGAACAGTAGGGCATTTCCGTAGTCCATTCGGTTAATTATTAACCCCTGGACTAGTGGTTTCCTGGCCCCAATAGGAATCCATTTGAAAACCTTCTGGAGGCTACGCATCACTCCAAATTAAGTGCCAGTGATGTGATTGACCTGACTTTTCATAGACAGTTGATTGTCCATGTAGACAGCTAGATTTCGTACTGTTGATTTGGGGGTTGGACAGGGGCTGAGACTGGAAGGCCACCAGCCATGAGACCAATTCTCCTGGGCCTTACCAAACAGCATGATCTCATACTTTCCTCCATTCAATTGGAGGCAGTTGGAAGTCATCCATCTGTCAATTTGAGACATGCATTGTTTGGAACGCTGCTTTGTTTCTGCAGGGTCTGGGCCAATGGTGACCAGAATCTGCGTGTCATCTACGTTATATATGACATCAAAACAGTAGAATCTGATCACCTTGGCCAGTGGTGTCATATACAGATTAAAGAGGGTCTGGCTCAAAATAGAGCCCTGTGGCACCCCCCATTTTTGCCCATTTGGACTGCGGTTACTCGGTCAGCCAAGTAGCTCTTGAGCCACTTTAAGGCGATCCCCCTGAAACCAATCTCCCATAGCTGGTGTTATAAAATGCTATGGGAGATGGTGTCAAAGGCGGCAGACAGGTCGAGCAGGACGAGAAAGGCTGACTGGTGTTTGTCTAGAGCCAGCCTAACGTTATCCATGACTTCGACCAAAGCTGTGTCTGTACTGTGTGCTGCCCTGAAGCCAGACTGTGAAGGATCAAGTAGTCCATGGCTCTCGAGGTGGGCAAATAACTGTTGGTTTATAAGGGATTCCAACATTTTGCCAAAATAGGGAAGTAGGGATATGGGACAATAGTTAAGAAGTAATTTTGGATCGGCTTTGTTTTTTTTTAATATAGGTCTGACCCTAGCAGCCTTCCACATAATAGGAAAAACAGCCTCCGAAAGAGACTTGTTAAATTGGCTTGTTAGATTTTCTAACCGGTGCAATAGTGGGGAAAAATTTCGGAGGTACTGGTTCTGTTGGCGAGCCTGATTTTATCTTTAACATAACAGTGGTGACCGATTTTATGTCACACTTTACAAATTCATTCAAGATATGATGGGGTCAGAAGACAAGCTGAGCACATCGTCAGAATAGGTGTTATGCTGTGATGGAAAAGAATGATGAATGGCAGAGATTTTGTCTTCAAAGAATTTAGAGAGCCAGTCCGTCCAGTCCTGAGAATTAGGGACCGATGGCTGGTTGGAAGGGGTAGTAAATTCTTTGAAGATTTGATATAGTTCATTACAAGAATTTTCAGCCTGATTTATACTATTTAGAAAAATTGTTCTTTTGCCAATTTAATGTCATTCATATTGATGGATGTTTTTATAGATTTAATGGTGGTCACTCTTTTTGCTTTTTCGCCATTTTTCGCTCCGCCGTGTGACAGGAACTTGGTGGTCTTTAACTGATCAGTGAACCAGGGAGCGGTTCTGGGCGGATTTTAATCTATGTGAGGGGGGCTACTTTGTCCAAGGCAGTCATGATTGCTTTGTCAAGGTCATGTGCAGTTTGATTTACGCTGACTTCTTGGCCTGGGAGGTCTAGGCGAAAATGTTTAGAAAAGAGAGATAGATAAACTTTCCACCAGGATCTTCGAACTATTAGCTCATTCTTGTGGTCGATTTTGATCATATTATTAGGGATGACAAATTTTATCAAGTGGTGGTCTGACAATAGTAGTGGGGCAGGTGATTCTAATGTGATACCTAAGAAGTGAAAAGAAGATCAAGTGTATGATCGGCATTATGAGTGGGGCCTGTGACCAGTTGGCAGAGCCCAAGCGTATTCATATTTGAGATCAGTTGGTCGGTGTCAAGAGTTTCACAAAATCTCTGCATGATAGTTAAAATCTCTGATTAGGAGAAAATTGTCCGAGGCCAGTACATGGGGATTAATAGTCTCTAACAATTTATCTGGGAAGTCCTCTTTGGGTCCAGGAGGTCTATAGACTAAGGCCCCTCTCCAGGTGCCATTGGATAGGCCGTCTATCTAGAAAATACATAATTCTATGTGGCGTGAGCTCATGGTTTCTAAGATTGTGATGTTTAGATTCTCGGTGGAGGCTCCTAATAGGCCTCCTCCTCTTTTCTCTTTCCTGTCCATTCTGGTTATCTTATACTGGGATGGAAAGGCGGTAAACACATCAGGGGATGCATCTTCATGCAACCTAGTCTCGTTAATGAAACAGATGTCAGGAGCTACAAGGTCCAAAAGACTCCAGATCTCTAACAAATGTTTTGGGATGGAGCGAGCATTCAGATAGATGGCGCTGACTTGGTTACAGGTGGAAGGTTGGTCAGGACTTTGGGCATTTAAGGATTGGTTTGGATTAATGGGTCTTATTAGACATGTGATGTCTAGATTTCTATGTATTTCAGCAATTTGTCTTTTAGTCGGTTCTGAATGTGGTTTATTTAGACTTTTTAATTCAATACTGGAATATTTTAATAGTACCATGATACCTTGAGATTTGTGGCGTTTCTTTAAGTTGGGTGGTGACTGGATCTAGGAGGAAAAAACGGGCAGGGGTCCTGGCGTCTGGCGGCGGTCAGGCGCGGACGGGCGCAGACGGGCTTGTATTTGGCGTGCGTGCGTTCGTGACCTGCCCTGCTTTAAGTAGGGAAAGGTGGCAGGCGAGGGCTGGACTGCTGACTGCAGCTTCCGGGCGGTGTACCGGAAGTTGAAATAGTTGCCAAGGCAACCCACCGTTCAAGCGGCACAAGCTGTGACGAATCGGGGTCGGAGGCAGTTTCCAAGGTCTCAAGTGAGCAGGAGATGAAGGTGAGTATAACGCAGTTTTAAAAAGGTGAACAACAGTTGTTGCAGCAATAGTCTTAAAAACAGTATTTTCCTTCACTGACAGTTTGGTGTTGCATTTAAATCACGCTAACAGAGCGAAATGGGGAGAAATTCCAGAAGGGTGCCCTTTAAGATTCCCTGTGATTGTGACTCTAATGTCCCACCGCTGCCGTAAATGAGGCATATACCTTCAGCATTTTTTCCTCAAAGAAGTCAGATAAATTCATGCACAGTGAGGCGGATATTTCCCTCCAAAACACATATTTACAAAAGAAGGTCCTAGGTTGTATTGTAACAATAATTTTGATGGTTTTTCATTTTCTGCACGTAATTTTGTAGAACTTTGCAGTAGCGTAATCACCACTTGGCCCTGACGAAAGCCAGGTTAGTGACAACTACAAGGCTGAAACATGTCGACCGATTTCCTATTACTGTAGATAGTTATTCTTTCAAACTATCAGCTTGTGTTTTTAACCTTGACACAAAGATAGCGTCTATTAAAGTTCTTTTTGTGTCTTAGTAGTCAAATTAACTTTTTCACTCTTAATTTCTTTTGCACTGCAAATCACCAGCACCACAGATTGAGATTTCACTTTGGTCGGATCGATCACCGGTTATGAATTAAGTGCAGTTTTGTTCCCCCTGGATAGGTGTGGGATGCACCAGTTCATACAATGAATGATCATTCCCAGATGACGATGTTCCGCCATTGTGGTGGGCTGATGGGATTCATTTCAATGCAGTGAGGTTGCGTTTGTATTGTTCCGAGCATCGCGATTTCCTGTCCAATCTCCCGTGTCTCTATGTTTGTAGACCGGTAGTCCCCTCTTTGTTGTTTCGGATATTTCCCTCCATCACAGAAGGATTGATAAAGTATCTGACTATCCTGAAAATGAAACTTTATCATACTTCTCCGTGCTCTCAATGCACTTCACAAAATATTACCTTCTCGACTCCCTCATCGTTTTACGGAGCTTTTTCATGGCTTCCTTATAAGCAAGATTGGCCGCTGGACTATAATCTTTCTTCTAGAGGCGCTCCAACCTTTCACACCTACTCTTTTCTACTCTGAGGTCAGCTGAGAACTAGGGGGCAGAAGGGGGCTCTCTTGGAGTCCTAACCGATTTCATAGGTGCCACTGTGACAAGGGCAGTAGAGATCCACATGTTAAGCGCGGATCAATCGTCATTGGGATTGCTAGTTAACTGTGGCCCACTAACTAATAGCGCTGAGCCTAGGTTATCAGCTGTTATCTTTTTCCAGTTCCTCTTTTAACATAGTGCGAATACCCCCACTTGGTTGTATTTTCTCCAGAATGAATAAGGGGACCAGGAAGTGGTCATTCCAGACCAATCACTGGGGGCCTTTGCTACCATGGATAGAATGTTAAAAAACAATTTGATCCGGAATATGACCTGCTCTGTGCATAGGAGCATTCACGTGGTGTGTAAGGTTGGCTCCATTAAGTGACATTGTTAGCCGTTAGGCCTGGAGGCAACTGGGATCATCTATGTGAAGGATAAAATCTCCTAAGGCCGTAAAGTTGGCGTATTGCAATTATCTCTGAGCAATAAGATTGCATAGTTCTGGGGCAAAGCTGTGTGGACAATCAGGTGGTCTATATAACAATAACCCAGCGAAAGAGTGAGTTGGAGAGATCTTTATACAGAATTTTAAGCCCTCCATATTGCCCATATTTATCAATTCCGTTGTGGAGATCTCCCACAATTTCTTCAGATGTCATCTGCATGTTTGGGGAGTGATCTACAATTAATCAGACAGGCTCTTACCTTGTCTTCTGACCACCTCTGAGAGCAGGGGCTCGAGCAGTTGCCCCGGGTATTCCCTTCCGGTGCCCTCAAAGTAAAATTGCATGCCTTGCAGTGGTATGGGAGGCCAGTACTCAGCAGGTTAGCACCCCGGTTTCCTAAACACTGGTTCCTCCTTAAAGCCAGGAGGGAATCACGAGGCCAGGTAATTAACTTTATGCTACACGTGTGCAGCGTGGCTGGTGTTGGCAGCGATCCAGATGCTAATGGGCGCGGACGAGCTTGCCTTTGGCATGCCAGCGGGGCCTCCGCTGTGTGTCAGTGGTGCGGTGTCCATTAAATAGGCACCAGGGAAGCCAGACACTAAAATTAGTCCACTCACCCTTCAAAATGGCACCTACGAGTGTCCTAGCCGAGCGGAGGAAAGATGGCGCTCGGTTCGGTGTGGAAAAAGCGAGTAAGACTAAAAGTATTCAAGAACAATTAAGGTTTTTAAAATTAATATCAGAATCCAAATAACCTAAAATCAGCGTTTTTCACCCTGCAACATGCAGAAGTGACCTTCACCCTTGTACTCCCTCCCCCATAATGAGCCCACACATATACAGCACTGTTACATAAATCACCTGCAACCGCTGCCCGTCAGCATTACGGTGTCCATTACATAGGCACCAGGGGAGCCAGACAACTAAAACTAGGCTGCTCACCCTTCAAAATGCTGCCTATGAGTGTCTCAGCCGAGCAGAGGAAAGATGGCGCTATGCTCGCAGGCCTCGAAAATCCTCTCGACCCTGCTGGTGAGTCAATTTAAACTGGAAGGAACGGGTGTTCTGTTCTTTCAGAAATTTAATGCGCAATGGCGAGGCCTTTAAATCTTGTTTTTGTCTTGACACGTTTGCTGTCTGTTCAAGTACAGAGGTCAAATGTCTGTTTCTCATTTTACTAATTGTTGCTTATCTGTTCCTGGAAAATGTTTTTTACTTTTCTTTCGCTTATTATAGTTAGTGCTTTTTGTCAAGTGAGTTATCTGACAATTGTGAAACAAAAGGCTGTAAATTTTCAGTTTTTTTCTAACACAATATTTAAACAGCTTGTAAATGAATAGCTGTCGGAGCGCCACTTCCTCTGAGTCTGTACGTTGCTCTATGGGCCCACCTCTCGGTACCTCTAATTCAGGATGCTATTACAGCACTGAAAGTTAGAGTGACCAAGTGGGGCGAAGGGTTTGAGGAAGAGTACAGCTGGGAGGGAGACCTGTAAAACAGACAAACAATAACAATCAGTATAAATAATTCTCAGGTACCAGACTCTGCTACGCGGAGTCTTATTGCTAATGAGTCTCTACTTTATCACGAGCCCGTGATACAAGTTATACAGAAAATACACTTCAAAGGAATGTGTTACAATCACACCTTCCTAACAGTAAAGTTCAAAAATATACAGAGCATATACTCATAATTATGACACAGTACACAAATGAGCCCGTGTGCAAGCTTGCCCAAGCGCTTGACACATCAACATATCAAAAGTACCAAAGGGCTAATCCGAAAGTTCCACATACACTATGCCAAATGAACCCAGAGCACTAGTCCCTATGTTCACCAACTCAATATGCAAAAATGAGCCAGAGCTCTAAATCGTAATGCTGGACCTAATGCTCGACAACCCAATGTTTTAATGAATTCCAAAACGTGCAAACAACAGTGTGAGTGTAATCATACAATAGTCTAAATAAACTCCAGAGTGCACAGTTGTATTCTTGCCAAAATGTAGTGTGCAAAATGAACTCCAAAGCGCACAATAGTGTGCTGCCAAAACACTGAATGCAGCAAATGAGCTCCAAAGCACACCGAATCCCAACAAAGACATTAAGTTACTCTGTTGCCTTCAAACTACAGAGGCTTACCTGCAGACTCAAAGTAAATTGGAATGAACTCACGAGACCGAAGAAGAGAGAGAGGCTGCTTCCACACAGTATCCAGAAGTGAGCCACGCCCAATGGGTGTGGCTCCTTTGATAGGCAGACCACACCCATAGGCAACCACACCCACAGTGACTGCTGTGTGGGGATTCTGGGATATGTAGTCCCCTATAGTTACATCCAGCAGGGAAAAAGAAGAATATATAAAGGAAAATGAACAATGAAAGAGAAATATAAAGAAAACATATTGCAATGTTTAATGTACATTTGCACGACACCGGATTACCAATTTAGCAACAGGAAAATGTAGTTTCCCACATCGTACCACAGTGGGGGTGGGCCCTAGAACTCCCGCCACAGAGGCGACGCTAACAGTAGCACAGTTATTTCAAAATATATCGGGAATTATGAAATAACTTTTTTTTGTAATTCAGAAGTGTGATGCAAACAAAGATTTACATAAGAGCACAACAAATCACAACACCTTGCTTGGTGATGTGCAAATGACAAATATTTGCAAAAACTATTTCCAGACATTGTACACTATCCCATAGATTCATCAAACATCCATTTTGCGATTCCTTATTAGCGAAAAATAAGGATTCGCTAATAAGGAATAGCAAAATGCAATGCATGAAGAACTTGCTTAAAAAATTGCGATTTCTTAAAATTCCTTAATTGCGACTCGAAGAAAATTGCGAGTCGCAATTAAGGAATACCTCCCCATTCATTCCTATGGGCCTACAGGCCCATAGGAATGAAAGGGAAGACAATCTCAATTTGCGATTCTCAATTAGAGAATCGCAACTTGAGATTGCAATTTCAAGGGTGTCAAAAGGACACCCTGTTGCACTCCTGAAATCTGCATATGGGTACATCTTGCACACACACATGCCCTAAGAGCATGTTTGTGTGTAAAATGGAATTTTAAAAAATGCACTTTAGTGCATTTTTCAAAGTTTTTGCAAATTACCATGAAGTTCAACTTCATGGTAATGTGCTCCCCCTATTAGCAAAATCGCTAATGTTTTTACTTTAATGCATTGCATTTAAGGAATCTCAATTTGAGATTCCTTCAATGCAATAGCAATTTAAGTAATCTCAATTTTGCGATTTCTTTAATTGCAATTTTTGCTTTTGGGATGATGCATCCCAAATGCAAAAATACTGGTCGCAAAGGGGCAGATTCGGAAAATCTGCCCCTTTGCGAGCGGTGTTTAGCTTGATGCATCTATGATTATATTGTTTTAAAACCACATATCAGTGGGAAATTCTGTGGGCATTTCTTTGTAAAATCTGCTGATTACAAATGACAGTGTGCTGCTACCTAATGCTTTAGTTATGTGTTTATTAAAAGTGACAGTTTTTAAACATGAGTTCAGAAACATTTCTGCTCTTGCACTGATGACAATGCTGTTAATGAACTGAGGCAAGTCATGGTTCATGTGTATCCTATATGAGGCTAGATTTGTATTCTATATTAAGCAAAGGTTTAGTCTATTAAACCAAAACAAGAGTTTTCTGTAAAGCAGACATGCTGAACTCACCTGTTTGAAGATGCTCTCATATGTGATAAAGAAGAAAATAGTGTCTCAGGAAATTAAAATACTTGCCCAGGATCACGTAATTTGAAACCAGTTTATGGGTCAAGAGCATTATAATTAGGTCGAGTAGATCTTTTAAGTCACTAGACTTGCAGGCCTAGTAACATTTTTAGGATTTTTCAAGGCCTGGCTCATTTTGCAAAAAGCAAGTGCGTATGACTAAAAGTATTTAGAAACAAATAGAGTTTTTAAAATTATTATCAGAAGTTATTTTAAATCAGTGTTTGTTTCACCCTGCAACACGTAGAAGTGTAGCACCGAAGGAGTGTGCAGTTCCTGTAGGGTGGGGAAAGAAGAGAAAGAGACCAGGTTGGTCAACACCCTTCCTCAGTAGTGGAGTATGGGTGTCTCCCAATTTGGGAAGTGGGGCCCTTTCACACCCATTTGGGTGTCATGCTTCAGCATAGGGCTTGCTCCTTGTCAGGCTGGTGCTGCAATGCCCGACTGGCCCCCTATGAGGGGCTTTTTGTTGGAGATCTTTTTCCCAAGCCGTATAGGTGAGGTGCGTATGAGTGGCCAAGTGGTGTAGATGTGAGGTGATGTGAGGAGAAATAAAATGAGGCGAGGTGGTGCTCCAAAATGAATTTTAATCTGCAGGCCCACTCGTCTCAATTAAAACCAGAATAGGGATACCGCCGATTATAATGGTTGGAGGTGTCTATATGTGTGTAGTCATGGTCAACATGTTTTTGCCCTATGTGTATAAATCACTCTGCAAGTCTTCAGGACCTATATTGATGCACTATCTCCACAAGTGTTTGGTTATGGAAAATGAACCACTCTTGATGACCTTTCAATGAGGTACCATAATAATACAAATCATGGGACCAACCTAATGAGATTCAAAACGGAGAGAGAAAAACAACGGTACATGAATAAGGTATGCACATACAGTAATAATGCCTCCAGAATTAAATTAAAAACATGCCACAAACTCATGCACAAGTGTTTAGTGCAACTCAAAAGGTGCATGGCCAGACAAACATAATAAGCGGACTTGTGGCACACATGACATATACAAAACTTACTGGTGTTATTGGTGGTAACCAACCACCGTAGGAAATGGCGCAATGGAACTCGCCCAATTCGGGTTCAAGTCGCGTCTCATCAATAATCAAAAACACTAAGTTGTTGTAGGTGGCTTTGTGAAGGGAAAAAAACCTGGATGGTGTGTTACTCGATCTAAGGTTTCAAAACCATTAAAGGTCATTTAAGTTTTTGACAATGCCATTAAAACATTGGATCATAGGGTGTGGAATCTCGGCAGAGTTGCTGTGTGTAGAGGGACGAGACTTGGGAATCATCATAGTGTTAATGTTTGTAGAAAAGGTGATTGTAACAAGTGTAATGTTGCTTTCCTGAGGAAATCTAAGAGGGAAACCTGTGCTCCTTTGTATTTGGATGATTACCTTTTGTAAACCTATATCTGTTTCATTTTGAAGCTAATCAACTATTGCTATTTTACAAACAAGTGTATGTCTTTTTAGTTAAACTTTACATTTTGTTTTATTTTTATATTGTTTGTATTAGCGAGGGAGATGTGCTATAATGTGCTTCTGCTTTGGTTGTTCTCCACATTTCATGTGTGGATTCTAGAAATGTTTGTCAGCCTGTTACTAGGGACTTGAAGATCAGCTGGGCTGTTCTACCCCAAATCTTCAAATAAACCTACTACTTAAAACTACAAGGCCTATTCTCACCTTTAAAAGTCCAGGGCTGACCCACCACTTAAGGAGATGTTCTGCATTGGTATCTATTCAAATGGTAAGAAATCTGCTATTAGAAGTCTTTATCCGAGAAACATGTTACTTACCTTTAGTAATCCCAAAAATGTCCCTCACCCTTCCGGCCCTCTGAGAAAATGCCCAGTGCCAGCTACGGCCAGTCCGGCCCAGTCCCTGAATAATGCAATAAAAGCAATAGTTTAACTTGTATCTGAACCCATACACCAGCCCTCAATAACATACTGAGTTGGTTTAAGGGTCTGGGAATGCACCCTGCATTCAGACAACTCAGCCCTCATTCTCACCCTCCCCTTTCACATTCACCCTTCACTCACAGCGATCACAATGCACTCACACCGATCACCATGCACGCACACTATTCATCTTGCACTCACAATGACCACACAGCACTTATGCCACTCCACATGAACTCACACCATTCTCTCTCCACTTACCCTGCGGTCACATGAGCACACCCCTCTCTCTGTACTCAGTGATCACTGCCCTCACAGTGCACTTGCGCTGTTCACCCTGTAACTCACCCTGCAGTCACACAAGCACATTACTCACCCTACACTCATGGGACACTTCACTCACCTGTCCCCTTCACTGCTCACTCCGCAATCTCACTCAAACAAGCACATCACTAATAATACATTAATTCGGCCCACAATGCCCTTACATCTGCACCCAAATTCATATGGTCATCCTACTCTCACACTGTCCCATCGCTCACCGTGCACTCACATGGGCACTCCTGTCACCCACACAGCGCAGAGGGTTAATGTGCCTGCTACAAAGAACGTGTACCATGCTGATCACAAAACTGAGCATGAGTAAATTACGAGTAGCCTGATAAAAAAATTAAATATTTGTTGGAAAGGTGCCATGGAGAGATGAGGTGCATTGTTGGTGAATGGTAGCGAGGGAATTCATGAAGAAGGAGGAAATGTGGGAAAGGCATCAAAAAAGACTGTTGCACCGTGCACAACCAGTGCTAGTGCCAGCCCTGGCTGGGATTCTTAAAGCCCCCCGCCCCAAAGTTCGGGTCTAGTTGCGCCCCTGCCGACAGGTATGCCTCCTTATTTATTCCCCAGGAGCAAAATGAGGTTGAGGCATCAGATCTTGGTCTTTTTGTTACTAATGCATTGAATAGATTAAAACGTGTTGTCCTAATGGCTATTTGTTCTTTTGATTCAAATGGTCACGAGTTATCAAAAATCATTCAAAGGTTGCGAGTAGCAATGATTGGGCTGGTGTTTGGATCAGATACTAGTTGCAGTTGATCAGTATTAGATTATCATGTTTGACTGATGTATATTGCCTTTTGTTTGTCTCTTTGCAGGATGTAGAATCTCAGCAGGTTACAGAAGCAGAATCTGCAAGAGAACAGCTGCAGGACCTCCAAGAGCAGTTAGCAGAGCACAGAAGATCCAAACAGGAGCTAGAGGCTGAAATGGAACGGCAGAAGCAGGTAGGGTCTGGCACAAGCAAGTGCGACTTGTGTGCATGTTATTGTGGAATTCTAACCTCTAGTGGCAAAATAGGAATTTATTAGAACTAATCGTAGGCTTGAGTTCATGTATGACATTCATGCTCAGTCAAATATTGGATGTAGAAGGCGGCAATGTTTCAGCTCATTGGTTCTTTCCAGTGGGTTTGATCCGCTTGCATCGTACACATCTTACACAGTATAAAACATGCAATGGAGATCCTTGCTCTAGTAGCATCATTAAAAATGCATTTATGCGTTTGCTCCAAATATTGCCACTTTTGATTGGTCATTTCAGATGGGACATAGTCTGAAATCCCTAAAAGGGGCACAGTGGTTAAAGCAATGTCAGATGCCAAATTGCCACAGTAATTGTCCGATCTTGAAAACTTTTTTTTCTTCACAATATTCTAGAGAACATAGCAATAAACATTATTCATGCAACTCTGAAACTGGGCATTTACTCTGCTCCCAGGCAGCAGATTCCCAAGGCCCTTTAAACTGAAATACACATTTCAGTGTTTATAAAGTTACATGCCAGTTAATCAATGACATGTATTCCTTTAGAGCTTTTTGCTGGATTTGAATACATCAGATAGCAAATATCATTTAAATTGAATTGGAATAAAATGCTAGGGCCTAATTCACCGCAGTTTTTCTGTGCATTGTTTTTGACTTTCCAGACGAAATCACACTTTGTTATGGAAGACATCTTTGTAATTAAGGCCCTCGGTTCCTAAAGGACGCATACCTAGATTTCCCTTGACAGGAGTTGATTGCTACCAATGACAACAATATGCAGAGGCCCCTAGGGCCTAAGATTCTCAAACTATTTAGCCTGTATGTCCCCTTATGCAAACTGATGACCAGGTTCTTTGTTCACTTTCTCTTATTATCTATATTGACCCTTCTGCATTAATGAAGACTCAGCTGCTCTAATAGATGTTTCGTGCATCCAGCTTTTGAATGATGTCCTAGAACTTTCAAATTGATCTGCTTAATAGCAAGATACCTTGAGGTCTTGTTACGTAGCTATCTTAGGTCAAGGCTCTAAGAAAGACAGAAATCTGTCAGAGGAGCTAGTGCGTCGTGTTTCACCCTTGGCAGGGAAGCACCCGTGAACAGCACAACATTTCCCTGTCTTAGGACATCATATTATAGTACAGTGTGTGTGGATTACTAATTCCCTCTGAGGCAACCAAAATGACTCTTGACAGAGCAGAGGACCACACTGATTATCAGGATCGTTAACCGGCCGCTTTTCTGTGGGTTCATCTTGCATTTGGGTAGATTGTCCCGTTTTCAACAGTGAAGTGGTGTGGAATGTTAAATCTCTCTCAATTTGCTGCTGCCAGGACAGCGGTGTCTCTAGAAGTGATTTTTAGGGGGCGTACATGGGACTAGGCATGGGCGGAAAATCCGTTCCGCTCGCGGATTTTGCGGATTTTCGGGAAATCCGCAATCCGCGAGATTTGCGAATCTCCCGCAAAATCCGCAAATCCGCGAGCAGCGGATTTTGCTCGCACTGCTCGCACTGTTCGCGTGAGTTCGCGTGAGTTCGCGCCCCGCGAATAAGTGCAAAATTGCAGAAATACGATTTTAGCAAAACTGAAAGTAACTACTTACCAGGTTCAAAAGTTCAGGCTCATCATTAGTAGCCATTTCCTGTAGTGCTTCCTGAGGGGCCCCTCCAGAGTTCAGTTGCCAGTTGAAACTATTATGTGACCCTGCTCTGAACCTCAGAATAGTTACACATATGCCACAAAGGTCCTGAATTACAGCTAAGGGAGACAAGCAGGAGCCAGGCTGGAAGTTAAAATCCATTAATCAGCCCCTAATTCATTATTGTCAGTTGGGGCAGGGCAGGTGTTGTAACTAATTTTGCAACAATGAAAGCACTTAGCAAGTGCAAAAGATCACTAATCAGGGCGCACTAAGGAAGCAGGTGCCAGCTAAAAAAATATTCTGTGACACATTAATCAGCCCCAAATTAATTCAGGTCACTTGAGGCAGGGAAGGTGTGCTTTGCTTTGCCGAAAATAATGTACACTGGACAACCAGAGGGTGTGGTGATGAAACAGAGGGTGGCATGGGTGGGCCAGAGGGTGGCATGAGTAGTCAGAGAGTGGCAGTGGTGACAGAGAGTGGCAGTGATGAAGAAGAGTGTCCCAAACAGGCTGGACACGTAGAAACAACAAGTTCGCGAAACTTGCGACCCGACAGGTAAGTTCGCAATTTGCGAAAGTGTACAAAACCCTCGCGAACTGGCAGAAACACGGGCGAACACAAAAAAAAAAAAATTTGCGGGAATTCGCGGATTTTGCGGATTGCGAATCCGCAAATCCGCAAAATTCGCGAACGCGAGATCCGCAAAATTCGCTCATGCTTACATGGGACCACAGATAAAACTGATGTCGCCAAATGCAAAGGGCAATCATGAAACTTACACGCACATGTGCAACAAAAACCAAAAAAACTCCTATAAGTATATATATATATATATATATATATATCAATTCAAACAGGAACCCAATTCGAGACGAGGCCACACGAAACTCATCCGCTTACATTTGATTTTATTAACAGCTTTCCAGCAGGCTCACAATCCGTAGTGCATTTCCAAGAAGTAAAACGCCGGACGTGTTTCAGGAGTGAGATTCCCTTCTTCAGCGGCGTGTTTCTCAATAACAGGAAAGTGCTTGTAGTTCGCGCATTGCTTTTCATTAGTTCCTGCCCCGATGGGCGTGGCCATTACTGTGGCTTTTTGGGATCTGTAGTGCGTTACTTGTCTTACCCTAGTGGGTGCGCTTTCTCTGCTCGTAATTTTCACCAAAATAAATGTCCATGTGGAAAGAAGTGCACCAAGGCGGGTGCCTGCCCTGCTTTGTAGCTGTCAATTTCGGCATCACTGGAGCCTTCCTGTAGAGCGCCAGATCATTCGTCCCATCACTGAAACATTGGTGATGTCAGCTTGGACCTGGAAATAGAACAAGGAACGTAACCCCGCCTAATGATGTAATGGTCCTAACAATAGGATCACAGTATATATGGGGTGATTAACCTAGGAGTTTAGCAGTGCACATGACAAAATTTAGTCAATCCAATTATACTCAACAAAAGATATTTAGAAAATATATATATTTTTATTTTTTTATATATTCTTCGAATTGATGTAAAAAAGATCGTACAAAAATAGATAACATTTTAAATCCACAAGGTATCAAACAACATACATTAGTGCAAAAAGAGGATAAAAATAAGAGAGCTTCGTTTTACTTTGGAGCCTACCCAGTAACAAAACATACTTCAATCATACTCTCATGTTCACAGATTTCCAAAATAACCTACCTAATATTCTCTCATTCAACTTTCATTCTTCCATGCATTCATTCATTCCTATCGTCCTGGCGTATGTAACACAAAGATGGTGAATTTGTTACATAAATCAGAATGTTATTCCAGATAGATGACATTAACACCGCTTATGATGATTATAAAACAGTATGCCGTATTTCTGGAAACACAAGCCGACGCGCGTTTCGGTGACAGGCCAGAAGGGCCACACCTTCGTCAGGGCTGGGGGTTGTTGACTGGGAGGGGAATGAACAAAGATCTGGAAATAAAAAACAATGTCTTAATTTTTTCATTCTATAAAAATACAGTCATAACGTGTTGACACATGTACTTTTTCACTCTTTGATACAATTTAATACAGAAAAATACATTGATTATTGGTATTAGTATGACAACTGTATAGTTGACTTTTTGTGGCTGTGCACCGCCCAACTACCTAGTGACACTCCCTGAAACAGACTCCCGGTTAGGTGAGATCTGTAAGAGGTATAGAGATAACCTTAACTAAGCGACCCATCGAGTACATTTCATCACAACTTTCGTCTATCACAATACAACATACATTCTTTCTAGAGAACATTTAACCAAATAAAGGAAAGATTCTTGCAATTGCTAGTGACGCTCAGGGACCAAAAAGGTCTACCTATAGGGTGAGTTCATTTACTCTAAAAGGTAATGGAGGAATAGTAGGCATCATCTTTTTCTGTTTTCTCCCCCTTACGGCCTGCCTACATCCTTAAAAACCCACTGGGGAACCCCCTTCTTTCCTTAGTCAGCTTGGACCTGCACAGCAGTGGGCTTCGTCTCACGACCGGGCCGGCTGCCATAAATCAATTCAAACAGGAACCCAATTCGAGAAGAGGCTACACGAAACTCATCTGCTTACATTTGATTTTATTAACAGCTTGCCAGCAGGATCACAATCCGTAGTGCATTTCCAAGAAATAAAACGCCGGACGCGTTTCAGGAGTGAGATTCCCTTCTTCAGCGGTGTGTTTCTCAATAACAGGAAAGTGCTTGTAGTTTGCGCATTGCTTTTGATTAGTTCCTGCCCCGATGGGCGTGGCCATTGCTGTGGCTTTTTGGGATCTGTAGTGCGTTACTTGTCTTACCCCAGTGGGTGCGCTTTCTCTGCTCGTAATTTTCACCAAAATTAATGTCCATGTGGAAAGAAGTGCACCAAGGCGGGTGCCTGCCCTGCTTTGTAGCTGTCAATTTCGGCATCACTGGAGCCCTCCTGTAGAGTGCCAGATCATTTGTCCCATCACTGAAACCTTTGTGGTGTCAGCTTGGACCTGCACAGCAGTGGGCTTCGTCTCACGACCGGGCCGGCCGCCATAAATCAATTCAAACAGGAACTCAATTCGAGACGAGGCCACACGAAACTCATCTGCTTACATTTGATTTTATTAACAGCTTGCCAGCAGGCTCACAATCCGTAGTGCATTTCCAAGAAGTAAAACGCCGGACGTGTTTCAGGAGTGACATTCCCTTCTTCAGCAGCGTGTTTCTCAATATCAGGAAAGTGCTTGTAGTTTGCGACAAGACTGTGAAACGCTCCGATTCACAGTGCACTGCTGATGCACTTAAGAGTGCACGTTCAGTAGTGTGTGAACTCGAGTTTCCCTACTTTATTTTTCCTTGCAATATTATATAGCGCAAAATGACAACATGGCATGAGCACAATTTACATTACAGACGAACACATTCATTTGTGGTAGGCACGGGGAGACAAATCGATTTGCCTGGAATCACATGATGTTGAGCTGATGCCGAGATTCGAACGTAGCTCCCCAGCTCTAAAGTTCGCAATTCTAGAACTTGTGACGGGAGGTGTGTCTAAAAGTGTATGTCGGTGCTGGCCATCAATGAGAGAGACCTGTGCATTTTTCAAATGGGTGGTGAAAAAATATGAGTATGTTGCTGGAGATGTGGGCCGCCGTAACACCAATGTACTTACCGGGGGAGGGTAAACACCCATTATTCCGCAACTCTCTTTCCGCATACCATCACTCCGCATACTTTCATTACAAAAGTACCATGACCCCGCAATGCCATTATAACGCATGGCAATACATTTTATATGCTTTTACCACGCATGCATTTACAACGAAATTCATTGTAAATGCATGAATGGTAAAAGCATGTTTTTTAAAAATGTTTGGATAAGGTAAGTATGGATATAGGGGTATATGTTTTGGGGTGCTGAGGTATATGTTTTGGAGTGTTTGGGTATTTTAAGGGTTCAGATATAGTTTGGGTTATGGGGTACAGGGGTAGTTTAGGGTTTAGGGATGGGTATTGGTTTTGGGGTACAGGGGTATTTTTAGGGTTCAGGGCTAGGTTTGGGTTTTGGGGTATAGGGGTATTTTTAGGGTTCAGGGGGTAGGTTTGAGTTTTGGGGTACAGGGTTATTTTAAGGGTTCAGGGCTAGGTTTGGGTTTTGGGGTACAGTGGTATTTTTAGGGTTCAGGGCTAGGTTTGGGTTTTGGGGTACAGGGGTATTTTTAGGGTTCAGGGGTAGGTTTGGGTTTTGGGATACAGGGGTATTTTAAGGGTTCAGGGCTAGGTTTGGGTTTTGGGGTACAGTGTTTTTTTTAGGGTTCGGGGCTAGGTTTGGGGGTACAGTGGTATTTTTAGGGTTCAGGGCTAGGTTTTGGGGTACAGGGGTATTTTTAGGGTTCAGGGGTAGGTTTGGGTTTTGAGGTACAGGGGTATTTATAGGGTTAAGGGCTAGGTTTGGGGGTACAGTGGTATTTTTAGGTTAGGTTTGGGTTTTGGGGTACAGGGTATATTTATAGGGTTAAGATGGGTGAGTGTTTAAGGGTGTTGGGGTATTTTAAGGAGTAAGGGTGGATTATGATTATGGGGTGCAGGGGTGTTTCATGGGAGCAGGGTTGGATTAGCACACGATATGAGACATGGCATGAAGGGCGGAACGTTCCAAACGCCCCCAGCGTTTGTCACGCCCCCCAGCACACGCCCACAGCACTACTCAGACACGTCCAGAAGGGACTACTTTGTTGGCACGGTTCTTTTACCTTTTAAATGTATATGGTGGGCGTCTGCATAGCCTATGTCCTTCTGCTGCAACTGCCCTTTCCAACGCTGTATTGGGTGTTGTGATTGTTGCTGTGGTTCTTCAGATTACCCGCCTCAAAGGTTTAGGCTCTCTTTATTATATTAGTAGGGATATTGATGCCCACCATATACATTTAAAAGGTAAAAGAACCGTGCCAGCAAAGTAGTCCCTTGTGGGTGTGTCTGCGTTGTGCTGTGGGCGTGTGCTGGGGGCGTGACAAACGCTGGGGGGGTGTGGTACGTTCCGCCCTTCATTCCAGGACTCATATCGTGTGCTGTGGGCTTGTGCGGGGCGTGGGATTATGGAAAAAAAAATTGAGCGTTGTGCCCAATATTTCATTGTTTTTTCTTCCCAGGTTCTGTACATTCCAGCTTCGGGTGTGCTTGCCCCGCGCTCCCAGTGACGTGCATCAGCTTTACTGTATAGAGGTCATGCATGGCGCTATTCCCAAGGGCCGGAAGGAGTGCAAACAGGGGCCATTGTGAATCTTGCCTTAACTTCCTGTGACGCCTGAAGCGCACCCTGGAGATTTTCCACTTCTGTTGCGCACAGGCCTCGCGCCACGCACATCCGGACACAAGGCCCGCCTCCACGGAAATAGAAAGAAAGGGACTATCCCTCCCTAGGAATATGTGATGATATTCCGCAAACCGACATCCCTCATACCATCACTCCACAATTTTCATAACGCGGGACTATTACTCCGCAAAGACATAATTTCTAAAACTTTTACAACGCATATGACTTTATAACGCATGCCATTATAACGCAAATGCATGTGTGGTAAAGTCATATACATTGTAAAAGTACATTATTAAAACATCATATATATATATATATATATATATATATATATATCATGAGTGATGTCATGAGTGATGTCACTGACCATGTCATGAGTGATGTAATATGTGACGTCATCAGCAGTGCATTACACACGCAAGTTATAGTGAGTCCAACTAACTATAATGTGGAATTTCAATGGTTTTATGTCAGTAAAATTTGTGGCTAACTATAACTGGTGTGAAACCTATGGTTTTTTCTGTGAATTTAATAGGTTTTTTATATGCTAATTCCTAACTATAACTGGTGTGAAACCTATGGTTTTTTCAGTGAATTTCATAGGTTTTTTAAATGCTAATTCCTAACTATATATAAGGCCCCAAGCCTATGTTTTTTTCTTTGAAGTTCAAAATTTGGTTAATAGCAAATGTCTATAGCTATGAAATGTAATATTTTTGAAAATGAATTAATCTTATATTTTATTCGTATTTTAAACAATTTTTTTTATTTTTTTTATTTTTGACCCTGGAGTGCTCCCGGGGCGCGCCCCGGAGAGCGTAGTCGTTTGAAGCGCCCCGGTGCGCGAACCGGGAAGCGTCCCGTTAGCGCCAATGTCGCGAACGAAAACATGATCGTGACGTATCGCGTAGCCGCGTCCGCGTGATACGCACGGCGTAAGCGCACCCGGAAGCACTCAAGCGAATACGATCGCGCAACGTAAACTTCCGACGCGCTTACGCGACGCGACCCGGGGCGCTCCCGTGGGCGGGTCGCGTAAGCGCGTTGGTCATGTGACCTGAAAATAACACTTTTAATTGGTGCAGAACAGTTTTACTTTCATAATGATGAAATCCCTGGTCTTGTGACCTGAAAATAACACTTCTCATTGGTTCAGGCCTTTTATTTTTCCAAATGATGAAAGACCCCACCTTTTTTCCTTATTCTGACTTTGTTTTTTGACTGAGGAAGACCTGTTTCAGTAATAGAGAGAGAACTATTTTGTACTTTCTAATGGCTACTGTAACTGCAACAGCTGGAGCATCTGCACCACCACCACCACCACAACCACAACCACGAAGAGGACCACCACAACAGTACATTGGTGGTCAAGAAGAGGAGGAGGAGGAAGAGGAAGAGGAGGATGGGAGAAGATGGCTGCCTGAACAAAATACCCCATACAAGCCCAAGTCACACATTGTATGGGAGTTTTTTTCGCTCCCAGAGGGCAAGACAAAAGTGAATTGCCTAATCTGTAACGAACAACTCTCAAGGGGCAACCCAAACAAAAAGTATTCTTTTGGTAACAATACCATGATTCGACATATGATCCGTAAGCACCCTAACAACTATTCTCGTGCAGAGCTCAGGGAACTGGCCAGTAACCTCCCCCAGTCTTCAAGGACCACCTCCCAAAGAAACGAACCCACTTCATTGGGACCAGAAACATCAGAGATGATGCCTTGTATTCAGCAACGATTTGCTGATTTTAAAATCACTTGTACTGAATGTGGCAAGCTTATCGCCTATGGTGAAAAGAGCATAAAGCTCATCGTCCTTGCTGGTGACAATCACAAGTGCCCCAAAAAGAAGTAATTTTTTCCGTTTTTTGTTTTTTGCTCCAGTTGAGCCAGTTTCAATTCCCTTTTTTTTGTTTCTCCCCCTAAAAAAAATACAAAAAAAATATAAAACTGTTTTGAAAAGCCAAAAAAGTACAACCTGTTCAAAAAACATTAAAAAAAATATAAAAGAACAAAAAGAAGAAAAAAAACAGTTCTTTTTAGAACTACCTCCAATTTATAAAAAAAAGGCTTCATTTTTAAAAAAACTCTGTCATTCTTTTTTCCTCATGGTACGCTCCCCGGTCCGCTCCCCGGTGCGCGTACCGGCGCTCCCCCCGCGCAAAACGAAAAAAATATATATATTTTTGCCCCGCGGGGCCCTTTTATAGCCCCCACATCAAACCTAGGGGGTCAGGGGGGGTCTACCCTGCCCCCTTATGGTCATTTCCCCCTTTGTTTTGGCCACCTCTTGTGTCTCGATCCAACCGAGACACAAGATGGCGGCCGCTCCGGACTGTTTCGAATGTTTACAGACAGCCAATCAGCTTTCCGTGCGCCAGTCGCGTACCGGGGCGCTGCCATAGATATATATATTTTTGGAACCTAAATTACTCAAAATCCACTGGAGCACATATCTTGAGACATAGCAAAGGCACATCGGGCTACCAGTCCCTACAATTTTGCCAAGTTTGGTGGAAATCCATTCAGCCGTTCGGGCTAAAAGTGAAGTCGACCGCCCTATGGAAATTAACATGGGGAAAACACGTTTTGGGGCCCCCCTTTTATCTCGGCCCCCGCTTGACGAATCCCCCCCAAACTTTCAGGGAAGGAGCGGGCCATTTTCTTGGAGAAATTCGCGAAGATTCGTCCACCGGCGCCAAAGTTATTCCCAATAGAATGTTGCGGATTTCCTACGGAAAGTAGATCCTAACTATAACTACCTACTGGCGACCGCCAGTAGGTTATATATATATATATATATATATATTGATTCAGTTTATCCAAAAAGGAAGGTTTTTCCTCATGCACTCCCGTGTGACACGATCAAAGAACCACACCGGGTTTAAAGTTGATTCGCTTTCTTTATTTTCAGCATCCAGCAAAACCTAACGCGTTTCGGTCTCTACAGAGACCTTGCTCACAGGTTAGTTTGTTGTGGGAACAGTTTAGTTTGTGTTAAATAACCAAAAGTAAAAAGGGGTAAACACTGTGAAGTTACATCACTTCCTGTTGGTACCATGGTGTTTCTGGGACATGTAGTTTTAGTGAATTAACAAAAAGATTAACAAATAATGGCATGTTTTCCTATGTTTGAACACAAAATGACACAAACTTTTATCATCCCTGTCATTATTAATCACAATGCGTTTTAGGCATTTTACTTCATAACCTAAATAACCACAGTCATATTGAAACCCTCTAGTGGGGAGATGCTATGTACGTTCATTTCATTGTTTTATATGTATACCACCGAAGGGACGATTGTTAAATTAAAAATTCAATCATACATATTCAAGCGTGATCAAGCCCTCCAGTGGGCAAAAGCTATTGTGCATTTTGGCTCATGCATTAACGCTTTATAGGGCATTTAAACTACACTTTTTCATATGTCCAGGATAGAAAACAAATTAATTGTAAATTCAGTGAGTTAAAAAAGAGAAAGAGTTAGCATCAGTTCCTGTCTGATAAATGTATCAAAACTGCTTTACAGGTGGCAATGCAGTTCTTCATCCTGATTGTGCCCGAACGGGCTCAAGGTCCGAAAGTTCATGATGTGTTTGGACTCCTTTTGCCTCAACACCAGTTCACGATCTCCACCTCTTCGATTTGGTCCAACACTTTCGATTCCATAGAATGATAGGGATTTCCAGTCACCCTTATGTTCTTTTTCCATGTGTCTGGCCATGGCATTACTGCGATCACAATTGACAGTTGCGCGGACATGCTCCAGAATTCGGAGTTTCAGCTCCTTTTTAGTGCTTCCAATGTATTTTTGGGAGCATGGGCACTCCAGGGCGTATATCACAAACTGAGTTTTACAATTAATTAATTGTTCAATTTTCCATGTTTTTTTGTTGGCCATTTTTATTTCTTTAGTTGTCTTTGCGATGCAGCATACTTTGCATCCCGAGCATTTGTAAAATCCTTTCGGTCTGTGCCAGGCTTCTGGTTTTTTTTGCTCTTGGAAATGGCTGTGAATCAGTTTGTCCTTTAAATTCTTTGCCCTTCGATAGGTTACATTGGGGTGATCACCAACAATTTGAGATACTGTTGGGTCCATAATCCGGAGGAACTCTCCATACGGGATGTTTTGTAATAGGCTGGGTTGGTGAAAACTTTGCGCATGTAACACCGCATTTGTCGCTGTACTTTTGCGGTGTAATGTGGTATGTAATACATTGTCTTTGACAAAGATCTCCGTGTCTAGAAACACGACCCTGGAATCACTGATAGTAAAATGTAAACCAAAGTTGGAGTTATTCAGAATTTTGAAATACGTTTCGAATTCCTCATTTGTTCCTTCCCATATGAGCAGCAAATCGTCAATATATCTCAACCATGCTATGGTTTTTTGGACTGCTTGGTCATTTTCCGATCTCCATGCCCATGTCTTTTCCCATTGTCCCATTGTCAAACAGGCATACGAAGGGCTAAAGGAAAAGCCCATCGCGGTGCCTTTTGCCTGTCGGAAGATTTCATTTCCAAATAAGAAGATGTTTTGCTCCAGGCACATAGAAATCATCTCTAACAACATATTGTTGTGATCGGCGAGTTGTATACTTCTATCCTTAAGGAAGGCTTTACATGCTTCCATACCAATTTTATTTTCAATGTTGGAATAGAGCGATATTACGTCCATTGTTATTAATTTGTACGTGGGTTGCCATGGAGTGTCCTGTAGTCTTCTGAGCATGTCGCCCGTATCCTTTATGTACGATGTTAGGCCCTTTACGTAGGGTAAAAGGAATACGTCGATGTAGTTGGCAATGGGTTCCAATAATGCCCCTTTGGCAGAAATTATGGGTCTGCCCGGTGGTCTAGTGGCATGTTTGTGAATCTTCGGCAAGAAGTAAATTGTTGCCGATCACAACAATATGTTGTTAGAGATGATTTCTATGTGCCTGGAGCAAAACATCTTCTTATTTGGAAATGAAATCTTCCGACAGGCAAAAGGCACCGCGATGGGCTTTTCCTTTAGCCCTTCGTATGCCTGTTTGACAATGGGACAATGGGAAAAGACATGGGCATGGAGATCGGAAAATGACCAAGCAGTCCAAAAAACCATAGCATGGTTGAGATATATTGACGATTTGCTGCTCATATGGGAAGGAACAAATGAGGAATTCGAAACGTATTTCAAAATTCTGAATAACTCCAACTTTGGTTTACATTTTACTTATACAATCAGTGATTCCAGGGTCGTGTTTCTAGACACGGAGATCTTTGTCAAAGACAATGTATTACATACCACATTACACCGCAAAAGTACAGCGACAAATGCGGTGTTACATGCGCAAAGTTTTCACCAACCCAGTCTATTACAAAACATCCCGTATGGAGAGTTCCTCCGGATTAAAAGAATTTGTTCAAATGAAAATGATTGGAAAAAACATCAGGACTCAGCAAAAACCAGATTCTTAAAAAGAAAATATAATCCAACTTGGATACAAATTGCCTCCAGTCGTTCTACTATGATTAATAGAACTGATTTATTGAAGGACAAACAAAAACCAACAGAGGCTGAACCAGAAAAAATACGCTTCATCACCACTCATTCAATGGCCAACCAAGCAATTACAAGGATTCTGAATAAAAATTGGCATATCCTGCACATGGACCCAACAGTATCTCAAATTGTTGGTGATCACCCCAATGTAACCTATCGAAGGGCAAAGAATTTAAAGGACAAACTGATTCACAGCCATTTCCAAGAGCAAAAAAAACCAGAAGCCTGGCACAGACCGAAAGGATTTTACAAATGCTCGGGATGCAAAGTATGCTGCATCGCAAAGACAACTAAAGAAATAAAAATGGCCAACAAAAAAACATGGAAAATTGAACAATTAATTAATTGTAAAACTCAGTTTGTGATATACGCCCTGGAGTGCCCATGCTCCCAAAAATACATTGGAAGCACTAAAAAGGAGCTGAAACTCCGAATTCTGGAGCATGTCCGCGCAACTGTCAATTGTGATCGCAGTAATGCCATGGCCAGACACATGGAAAAAGAACATAAGGGTGACTGGAAATCCCTATCATTCTATGGAATCGAAAGTGTTGGACCAAATCGAAGAGGTGGAGATCGTGAACTGGTGTTGCGGCAAAAGGAGTCCAAACACATCATGAACTTTCGGACCTTGAGCCCGTTCGGGCACAATCAGGATGAAGAACTGCATTGCCACCTGTAAAGCAGTTTTGATACATTTATCAGACAGGAACTGATGCTAACTCTTTCTCTTTTTTAACTCACTGAATTTACAATTAATTTGTTTTCTATCCTGGACATATGAAAAAGTGTAGTTTAAATGCCCTATAAAGCGTTAATGCATGAGCCAAAATGCACAATAGCTTTTGCCCACTGGAGGGCTTGATCACGCTTGAATATGTATGATTGAATTTTTAATTTAACAATCGTCCCTTCGGTGGTATACATATAAAACAATGAAATGAACGTACATAGCATCTCCCCACTAGAGGGTTTCAATATGACTGTGGTTATTTAGGTTATGAAGTAAAATGCCTAAAACGCATTGTGATTAATAATGACAGGGATGATAAAAGTTTGTGTCATTTTGTGTTCAAACATAGGAAAACATGCCATTATTTGTTAATCTTTTTGTTAATTCACTAAAACTACATGTCCCAGAAACACCATGGTACCAACAGGAAGTGATGTAACTTCACAGTGTTTACCCCTTTTTACTTTTGGTTATTTAACACAAACTAAACTGTTCCCACAACAAACTAACCTGTGAGCAAGGTCTCTGTAGAGACCGAAACGCGTTAGGTTTTGCTGGATGCTGAAAATAAAGAAAGCGAATCAACTTTAAACCCGGTGTGGTTCTTTGATCGTGTCACACGGGAGTGCATGAGGAAAAACATTCCTTTTTGGATAAACTGAATCAATGTGATCGCAGCGGGTCCTGCTGCGCCTCGCGTGCACCGCCCTAGAGCGCCCGAGAGCCTCCGCATCTGGGCCAGACGGAATCGATATATATATATATATATATATATATATATATATATACACACACACATTTTTGAATTTAATTAAAACATGTATTCTTTTAAATTGCATTATTTTGATTATTTGTATTTATTATTTAATTTTATTACCCTTTACACCCTAAAACAGAATCCCACCCTGCTCCCTTTAAATACCCATGCACCCCATAGTCATAACCCACCCTTACTCCTTAAAATACCCCAACACCCATAAACACTAACCCATCTTAACCCTACAAATATACCCTGTACCCCAAAATCCAAGCCTATCCCTAAACGCTAAAAGTACCCCAAAACCCAAACCTAGCCCTGAACCCTATAAATACACCTGTACCTCAAAACCCAAACCTAGCCCTGAACCCTAAAATACACCTGTACCCCAAAACCCAAACCTAGCCCTGAACCCTAAAAAATATCCCTATACCCCAAAACCCAAACCTAGCCCTGAACCCTAAAAATAACCCTGTACCTCAAAACCCAAACCTACCCTGAACCCTAAAATACCCCTGTAACTCAAAACCCAAACCTAGCCCTGAACCCTAAAAATACCCCTGTACCCCAAAACCCAAACCTAGCCCTGAACCCTAAAAAATATCCCTATACCCCAAAACCCAAACCTAGCCCTGAACCCTAAAAATACCCCTGTACCCCAAAACCCATACCTATCCCTAAACTCTAAAACTACCCCTGTACCCCAGTACCCAAAACTATATCTGAACCCTTAAAATACCCAAACACCCCAAAACATATACCCCTATACCCATACTTACCTTATCCAAACATTAAAAAAAAACATGCTTTTACCATTCATGCATTTACAACGAATTTCGTAAATGTATGCGTGGTAAAAGCATATAAAATGTAATGCCATGCGTTATAATGGCATTGCGGAGACATAGTACTTTTGTAATGAAAGTATGCGGAGTGATGGTTTGCGGAAAGAAAGTTGCGGAATAATGGGTGATTACCCTCCCCCGGTAAGTACATTGGTGGCACGGCTCACATCTCCAGCAACATACTCATATTTTTTCACCACCCATTTGAAAAATGCACAGGTCTCTCTCATTGATGGCCAGCACTGACATACACTTTTAGACACACCTCCCGCCACAAGTTCTAGAATTGCGAACTTTAGAGCTGTGGAGCTATGTTCGAATCTCAGCATCAGCTCAACATCCTGTGATTCCAGGCAAATCGCTTTGTCTCCCCGCGCCTACCACAAATGAATGTGTTCTTCTGTAATGTAAATTGTGCTCATGCCATGTTGCGAGTTCGCGCTATATAATATTGCAAGGAAAAATAAAGTAGGGAAACTCGAGTTCACACACTACTGAAAACGCACTCTTAAGTGCATCAGCAGTGCACTGTGAATCGGAGCGTTTCACAGGCCTGTCACAGATAAGAAATGCAACAACTTATATCTTTTCCCTCTAGCACATATGTCTTTCCAGTTGTCCTCTGACATTAAAATTGTATTTGGAGCCTGAGGTCAGTCTAGTCACGATTATTATTTGGGAGTGCTAACCAAAAGGCTCACAGAAGATATTTGTCTTCAAGGCTGTCTCGAATTTCAGAAAATGAAATTGGTCTTCGATGCTGAGCACTAAAGGAAGTGAATTCTAAAGTAAGCACCAACCGCAGATGTTGAGATAATTTGCCAATGGTGTTTAGGTTTCTTTCCTATTATAGCTCCACAAAGTTGGCCAATTGCACCCTTTTCTCACTTGCCTCGCAGGGTAGTAAGGGTAAGTAGTCAAAGGCTTCACACGGATGTAGTGTGGAGGTTAAGACCTTATAACACAGTTGTCAATGAGACACAATAGAGTATTATCCAGTAGTATTTACCTTTAGTTAAAATCAAAGTACTTTCACCTTAAAGCAAAACAAAATACTACACATAATCCAATGATGGTTCAGTTATAGGGTGTGACCTCAACTATGTGTTCTAGTGAAATACTTGTACCTTCTCCGGTGCCTGCTCCTACCTCTCTCTACAAAACTTCAAATGTCTGTGGTTACTTAGCAAAGATATGGATATAAGCATTGATTAGACACAGGTGCAGATCGTTATCAATGATCCTAATGGATAGTTTGTAAGTCAGTTCAGTAGTCTCTCTGCCAAAACCTAGTATTGTAGTAGTAGGATTCACATTTGAGTTAATCTGGCTCAATTCATGCAAGATCAGCCTCACTTTATCTACTTTATAGCATTGTGGATCAGTAGCGCTGGCTGGTGTTTTTTAGGTGGTTGCAGCATGTGGTTTCCGCATCAGGGAAGGGAGACTGTGGATGGTGACATCACAGCTTGCTGGAACACTGGTGTTTAACAACGTGTCGGACTTCATCTTCTGGGTATGCAGTCTCTAGGCCAATGCAAGCAGGCACTCACCTTGAGTATTTGCGACTTCCAGGTCGATGTGTGTGGGGGGATATGTCTTTGGTACTTGTGCCTGTGCTCCATTGCAGGCAGGCACTCGTCTTCATGAGTTCTAGCCTCCAGGCCAATGCAGCAACCCCTCCCGCAGCAGCCTTGCAGTGGTTTGCAACAGAAACACCGGACTTCACTATCCTGGTGGATAATTTATTCTCAGAGCTCACTTTAGAAAATTCATTATGTGACATGGGGACTCCTCACACTCCTGTCTCACACCGGCTGCTTTCCCTTATGTTAGTCTGCTTCTTCTGGCTAGAGTTCCACACTCCTGGACAACTCTGAGTTTCTCATCCTGCAAGGCTCCGTACTCTCATTCCCCTCTGAGCGAGCAGGAAAGCTTATAGGCTGTAGGCAGCCCCTTAGCTTCTCCAGCAAGTTGTAGACTTCAGGTGATGTTCCCTCACCAATGGTAGACTGACTGTCATGCAGACTCGGGCTCCTTTCCTTCTTAAAGTAGAAATTGGATACGGAACAAAGTGGAGTGGTTTGGATCCCACTTATATACTCAATTTCCTGACAGGTGATATTGATACTCTAACTAAGGTTTCAGCATCGAGTTGGAATGGCTCTCTTTCAGGTGTCACTTCTGGCTCTTCTTCAGACCCAGCCTTTGAGTGAGGTGATTGCTCTCACAAAGGGTAGCAATGATGTTGGCTCCAGGCAGGAATATCCTAAAAATGGCAGCGTGAAGGCTCTGTACCTGGCTGTCATCAGTCTTCCTGAAGCAGCAGTAAGGAACAGACAAAAGAGCAGGTCTGGCCTAGAAACTTCTTTACCTTGAACAACAGAAGCTACATTCTCACCCCACACTCCCACCATCTGTCAAATGGCAGTGCACAGGAAGAATTAATCAACAGCCTTTGATTGGAAAAGCCATCATTAAATTTGTAATGGTACTCCATGCAACCTCACTTCAGTGTCTGGGTCTCCACCCTCCAGCTGCAGGAAATCAATCAATATACTTCCACCGCCTGGGGAAGCTATATCAACTCTTTATCTTAAGCCACTCTAAAGTAGTAGTCATTCAGAATGGATCCCACTGGTCTCCGTATTCCTAATCTCACCACACACTAAGTCCTATTTCCACCCATGTGTTACAGATCCACCTCAAGCACTCGCACATCTTTGGAACAAAACATCAGCACAAGCATATGAGGTTAACACTCACTGGAACTTTACACAAGAGGGGTCAGTTGACTACACTCTGCTGATATAGAGAAAAATACTCTGTATGCTGCCACTGCCGCTTTATGTGACTAGCCCCGGCATGAACAGTAGTCCTATCCCTGCTATGAGGTTATACCCCTGCAGGTCATTGAACAGGTTCTGGACCATGCTTTCCCATTGATGATGTTGAATTAATTGATTCTGTGACCAAATCGTAAGCAATATTCCTTGTACCACATAAGCCACTCTCCCGGGAATGTCTCAAAAATCTAGAAAGCACTTGCAACTCACAATAAGCTTGCAACCTCTTTATTTTTATTTAAAAGATATCTCCAAAATCGCTTTCTCGATAAATCCACCTATCGTGCGTAGTTTATAGTTTATTACTTTTTAAAATTTCCTTTCTCCAATCTGGTAAGTCATTCCACTTTGCCGTTCTTTTTTTTGTTTTGTTTTTTGTATTGACAATTTTTATAGAATTTTGCAATAAAAAAACATCAAGAGAATAAGGGTAAGGATGCATTAATACATTGTCAATAAATAAATGAGGGATTCTATCATTATAAAAAGTGACAATAAATACGTGACATTTGTTGATGAATAAAAGCATATACATATGGAATATATAGACATATTATGAATAAATAATTAAATAAACAAATAGATACATAGCAGAGATGAAGAGGAGAGAAGTAAGGGAAGGGAAAGTGGAAGAATGCAAGGAAGGTAAGAATTAATAAATATGTAAATGGTAGAAGTAAGATACTGATACAGCAGATATTATTACTTGGTTAAATATAAATAGATCAAATGTAAATATGAGTCAATAGCTTAACATGAGATCATCATATTAATCAAAGAGAAATGTGTTATCATAGGAAAATATTCACATTGCAAAAAGTTTAAGACAAACTAGATTTGGGAGAAAATAGTAAAATAGTATAAATGAAAAGAAAAGGAGAAAAAAATAAAATATGTAGAATAATGTGGAGGGGTAGAGCCAGAGTACGGAGAGGTGGAGGAGAAAAAGAGGAGGAGAGGGAAGGTAATAATGAAAAGAATACGGGAAAAGGGGAAGAGACAGAACAAGTAATTATAGGAAAGATATCATTAACAAAGATGTAGAACAATGAGTTAGTCTCCTTATGTGGGTGCAGTGAGAGGAACGGAACAATTCGTAGTATCATCAGCTTACGTTTTTTTTTAAAAGGTGACCAGGTCTGGAGAAATATGTCAGTTTGATCCTGAAGGTTATAGATAGTGCATTCATGTGAAGCTGTTTGTATCATGGCTACCAACCATTCTTCCTGTGAGGGTGGAGAGGGTAATTTCCAATGACGTAAAATACATATTTTAGCTGTAGCCAATGCAGTGTGGAAAAGAGGGTGTTATGGTTTAGAGAGCTTTGGGAAATGACGGAAATCCTGTAAAAGAATATTGGCAGATGTGATTGGTAGATGTAAGTGCATTGTGGCGTGCAACTTTTTACCAACATAGTTCCAAAAAGGTTGTATACTTGGTCAGTCACAGATATTGTGAGTTATGTCACAGCAGAATTGGAGCATCTCCAACAATTAGTATGTGAGAGTAGGCCGGCTTTATGCAATTTGACGGGCAATCAATGCCAATCATGGAGTATTTTAAATAAGAAAAATGTAAGCTTTGCTTCACTGGTTCCTTTATGCAGATTCTCCAATAGCTGTTCTCATTCGTTAGCTGTATAAGAGTTTGATAAACAGGATTGCCATTTAAGGTGACGATTATGGGAGAGGGATTGTGAAAAGAGGGGAAACATGAAGGTTTTATAATGACCAGAAGTCACTCCATTATGTTTCCCCCATGTATTTAAATAGGATAATATTGGTGAGAGTTGAAACGACCAATGAGGCGATCCCAAATGTTTCTTCAAACACTGTTGGAATTGAAGGTATTTAAAAGAATGTTGTGCAGGAAGATTAAATTCCTCTCTTAGTTGTGAGAATGATTTGAAATCGCCATTATGAAGAAGTTTATCTACAGAGTGAATGCCTGCTGTTTGCCACAAAGGTCAAGAAAGAGCTCGACCATCAATACGTATAACTGAAATATTCCAAAAGGGAGCCTTGTTGTGGATGCGCAGGTTTGAATCCAGTAAACAATGTCCCCTTTCCCAGGATTTATGCATAGCTGATAAAATCGGGGTTTTGGGGTCAGAACGACTAGTGCCGCTTCCATATAAACGAGAAAGACCTGAATCTGTGAATAAAAGATGGCGTTCTATATGAACCCATTGTGGAGCATCTTTTATCCCTGGTAACAAATAAGATATTTGAGAGACATGTAATGCGAGGCATAATGTTCAATTGATGGGAGGCACATTCCTCCATATAGCTGGTGAGCTTTCAATTTTGTCAGGGCAAGATGAGGCTTAGCTAAACCCTATATAAAGGTTTTAATCTTGAAGTCGATTGATCAAAGCGTGGATAAAGGGATCTGAAAGGGAAAGATGCCCAAGATGTAGATGAAACGCGGAAGAGTGACCATTTTAATAGCTTGTACTCTACCCTAAAGAGAGAGCCCTAAAGCCTTCTATTTGTCAAAATCACGCTGCATTTGAGAAATCAGAGGAGTTAAAGTGTCTATAACCATGTCTTCCAAACCTTTATTGACTAGTACTCCTAGGTATTTAAGGCGTGAATGTTGCCAGTGAAAAGGGAAACCGTATATAGTTGCTTTTGTAGTTCCATCAGAGATGGGTAATGCCTCACTCTTGTCCCAATTAATTTCATAACCTGAAAAGGAAGAGAAGTCATTGATGATTTGAATCATCGGGGGGAAGGTTTGTAAGGGTGGGTAGGATATCATGTGCATGTAAGCTATTCCAGACTCTTGATTCATGCTATTGTGTATTAAACTTTAAATGAATGATGCATCTCTTATAAACTAAAACATTACACAATTTTTCTTTCAAGTCCTGGACAGTTTTTAATGCTGTCCTTTTAGCTTTAAATGTTTAATGTTTGATTTATCTTCAGCTGTTGCCTTTTCAACATTCAAAGTAACCAAAAAACAAACTGTCTGGGCAGCTTAAAAGAGAAGATCTGTGTGCAGAATATTTCTAAAAACATAATTTATTTTTTCCGAATAATATTATAGGAGTTTCAGTACATGGAGGAAGAACTCTACAGAACAAAGAGTACCTTGCAGAGCAGAATGAAAGATCGCGAGGATGAGATTCAGAAACTCAGAAATCAGGTATAAAATCATTTTGCCTTTTATTTTCTGTTGAATGTATTAATTAAGAGGAATGGATATTTCCAGCACCACCTACATCTAGATGCTTTTGCTACTTTTAAAAGGTCTCACTAAAAAGATGCCCTGGGGCCTGGGCTCTCCTTTCTATTGGATTAAACCCTTGCGTTTTGGACTAAATTATTATAATATTTGAATGTTTCTCCACCCTCGAGTCCATTGAGTCAGTAATATATTTTGTAGTCCAGTTTAGGCTTCTTTTGTTTATAGCCTTTTAACATGGTAGAGCACACATGTTTAAGATTATTACCGCATCAGATCTTTTTGTAGTGATGTGGTGTCTACTGTCTGTACTTCCTAGAGCCTGTAGGCTTAGTGCCACATTTAATTATCCTCTACATCCCCTATTTGGGGCCCTTCTTGTAATCTTTACTTTCAGTTCTGCTGTGCGTTATATGTTCCTTTGTAGCTGTAAGAAAACATTGGGAACTGAAATATATATAATATACTTACACATAGGGCCTTTCAGACACCCACCCATCTTTGTCAATTGGTCTGTTGTCATTCACATTTTGCTTCTGCCCACTACAGCATATACCATGGGGTAGTGGATAGCCTACAGAAGCCGCTAGTTAACGTCACTATGAGTATCTGCATTTTGCTCTCTCACAAGGATAACATCCATACACAAGCTAGCTACCTTAAGGGCCACTGTTTTTGTTTTTACTCTATAATTACTTAAGTGGTGCCTTTGTGCTTCGAGCCTGATGTGATAGCAGGTCGCATCTGATGCACATTCCATCTTTATCAGATCCCATGTCCTGCCAATGCTGTTGTAAATTCCTTTTAGAGTGTTTTGCTTTTCTGACTGCTGCTATTTCACAGCATACTGGATGAGATTGTGTCCATTTGAAACTGTTCTGTATTAAGTTATCCTCTTCATTCTTTTTTCTTTCCTTCTCTTACTTTCATAATTTCTTGCCTTCCTTCATTATTTTCTGTTTCCTTCTCTCTTTACCTTTCTTTCTTTAATTATTCTGTTTTCTTTTTCTGTCTTTCTTACCTTCTTTAATCCTTGCCGTCTTTTTTTCTTTTCTTCATTCTTTTTCCTTTCCTTTTTTCTTCTTCCTTCCTCTTTCCTTCGCATGTTCTTTCCCTCTTTTTCTTGTTCTTTTTCATTCTTTCTTGTTCTTTTTCATTCTCTTTTCCTTCTTTCTACCCTACTTTCCTTCTTACTTTCTATTTTTCCTTTGTTCATTCTCACTATTTCCTCTCACTTTCCTTCTCTTCTTTCTTTCCATCCCGCTTCCCTTCTTTCTTTCCTTCCCTCCTCTATCCTTATTTCGTTCCTTCTCTTGTTCTTTCTTTTTTATTTTTCCTTCTGTCTTTCACTCTTTTCTTCTTTCACTCTTTCCATTCTCTCCCTTGTTCCCTCTTTTTCTTTCTCTTACTCTTTTTCTCTCTCTCTTTTTCTCTTGTTATCCTTTTCTTTAATTCCGTCTCATAGTCAAGAGGCTTGCAACCAATGCCAGACTATTTGACTTTAGGTTTGTGTTTGCCAAGACCTTTTGATTTTTACTAAAATTAGTTGTATAACAGTTACTTTTAGGGATTTCAGCCAGACTTTATCCGTCTATGGTTGGTTTCATTCACATTTTAACTCCACCCACTCCAGCATACTTTAAAGTGCAATGTTTCTGTTCAATGCTGCCAAAGGCTGACTTTACTTTGATTTATGACATGCCACCATTTCATGAGGAACACATCCACACACAAAGTAGATCCCTTCAGTGCCCGGGAACACTATGGTAATGTGTGTTTTGTTTAGACAAAAAAAACTTTTTGGTTTGTAGTAAATGATTTTTTAATGGACGAGGGCCGAGCATATTCCCTAACAATAAAGCAACGCAAAAACCATAATATAAAATCTGAATTGGCAGAAGGCTGGCAGCCAACGCCAGATCAGTTGGTTTTGCCAATGTTTGTTGACTGTGAAAGTGAATTTGAGCATTGTAGTGGTGTGCATGTAGTGAAACATTGAGAAACCACATGTAACAGTTTTTCACCCTATCTATTGATTATCAGTCTGAGAGCTATATCCCAATCAATAGCTTGACAAAAAAAACAGCTGTGTACAACAAGGAGAAAAATTAAGTTTTCATTAGGTTCAAAATATCTTTATCTTTCATGTTGTGGGTAATTCCATAGTACATGGAATAGCAAAGTGTATATCCTATTCTGTTCATTTTTCTAGCTCACAAATAAAGCTTTGAGTAGTAGCAGTCAGACAGAGCTGGAGAACCGATTACATCAGCTGACTGAAACACTGATACAGAAGCAAACAATGCTTGAGAGTCTCAGTACAGAGAAAAACTCACTAGTCTACCAGCTTGAACGACTTGAGCAACAGCTGAAGAGCATCCAAGGCAGTAGTGCCAATGGGCCTTCAATCAACATGTCTGGCATAGACAATGGTGAAGGTACGTTCATTTAAAAAAATATCTTTATTGACATTTTTACACCTGCATGATATACCTTTAGTTACATATGTAATTTCTCGGTTAAGGATGTAAACAAACCAAAAAAAATTAAAGAAAAAACAATATTTTGCTGAGAATTAATTTACACTATTTATCACCAATTACTGATATCTGTAGTCATGATCAATAAGTGGACATTCTGCATAGTGCGGCTAAGGCTTGCCCACAGCTACAAACCAAGACATCTTTTGGGGTCATATATATTCTGACATCCAGATACTTAAAGGTATCTGGAGCTAAACTAATACCCCTTCCTTTCACCCAGGTGATATCCTCATCTACTACATCACCCCACAAATAGAAGCCTGAGATCCTAACAAACCTGTTAACCAACCATAGCACATCCAACTCTATGTCGGGATTTGAGAGGAGCAGCAATACACTTCTGCAAACAGTGCTATTTTATGTGCCTCCTCATATATTCTGTATCCTTTGCAATCTTGCCATCTTCACACTAAGGGCTTCATCACACGTGCAAAAATTAGGGGCAATCGTGGATCTCGGGAGGGGGTGGTGGCGTAATTGGCACACCGCAGATGGGATTCGGTTATCGAGGGTAGAGGCATGTTTCCAGTGGGCGCCTGGCGTCGAAGGCGGTGCGCCAATTACGCCACCACCCCCTTCCCGAGATCAATGGTGTACTTTCTCCTCACCATTCAAGTGCATTATACACCAACTCTGAGGTCTCCCAAATGGGGAGTACTGTAGGAGGCTGGTCCTCCGTCCACATGCACTATTTTACACTGTTTTTACTTTCACGTCCCTAGGTCAGGGTGGACCTTAGCGTGTCCATACCGCCAGGGTTTAGTCCACTTTTGTCCTGATGAATGCCTGGTAAATTCACACCGTTTCAAGGCAGAAACATGTTGACTGACTATTAAGATAGTGGAAATAACCAAACAATTTATTTGGCCGTATTTCCCACACTTCATTTTTAATATGTCCAAGTGATCAAACATTAAATCTTTTTTTGATACACTGCAGACATTTTTAAATATCACTATCACTTTAACTCAATCACTTCACGTCTATTCACAAAAAAACCTGCTCTGCAGTATTCCTGGCATTGAAGCACACTGGGGAGGCACTCGGCCTCTCGAGTGGGGCCCGATGATGAAGCATTTTACCAAACAGGTTGGTGAGTGAGGGCTTTCATACACACCTGAGTGGGGTTGTGTATCCATTCTATAGCTTTGCTCCTTTTGTTATATTTGATTTTATTTCTGGACACTCTTTGTTGAAATAAGTATAACCGGGGACTAAGAGTGTTTCCGCATTCTCCCTAAGTCCCTTTTTGTTGATTTGTCAGTATCTAGTTGACCAAAGCGAGGTATACTATGTAGAGAGCCCAGGCAATGCCAATTGGTGTACAGAGGCACAAATGATATCCCAATGCTGTTTTGTGGTAGTCTGGGCGAGCAGATGGGCATTTCAGAGGGTAGTGCTAAGCATTTGTTGTACTCACAGTTGCAGTGAATGAGACACACACACTCAAGAATAAATCCAAGAACAAATTAGAAAAATAAGTTGTATATGTTTTTATATATTTTGATACCAAGAACTTCTTTATCAAGTAAGTACTTTTTTAGTTATTATTTTTTAGAGGTAAGTAAATTGTTCAATTACTCAGCAATGCTTGTCTAGGGGAGAAAAGACATATGTTTGAATACAGTTATTTGCGATCAGTTTTTGGGGGTCTTCATCGGGACTTAGGGTCATAGGGGGCCAAGGTCCTAAGTACCACCAGCAGTTACTCGTTACCTGCCCAAGGGTGGCCGGGTGCAGAGGTGCTGGTCAGGTTCGTAGCTGTGCACGCTACGCCGGTGGAGATAAGGGGGGAGGGGCACCTAGAAACAATCTGCAGATGAGGACTTGGGGACAAGTCTGATAGCTTCCAATTGGGGCTTGGGTCACAAGGGTCCTGAGGACTAGGGGGCACAGCCAGTTGGTGTGCTCGGGTACCGAGTGGATAGGTCGGCTATGCTTGTGCATCCTAGGGCCTTGCGGTTGTTTGTGTTTGCCAGTGGAGGGTGCAAAATCAGGACATCTGGGCCATTGGGGAAGTGGATCTCTGCTGTGCTGAGGTCCCTCGACGGCTGCTCGGTCTCAGTGCAGGTAGAGTCCGGATTAGATTCTCACAGTGCTATTTGCTGCAAGATACCTCGGTATTGGTCCTGGGTGGCTCCAGTTGGACCTGATGTCCTCAATTCAGGGGTTTCACAGGTAGTGACAGGTAGTAGCATATGGGCTACCTACATTTAGGGTGTCTACTCCTTCTATAAGACTATTTCTTGTGGAAAGTGGGCATAACCCTGACCCAAAGAGCTTAATTCAGCCAAAATTAAGATAGGATTCTAAAAGCAAAAAAACACTACCTGTCCCAGGGATGTTCTCTTTAGACAATTTGATCACAAAGAGGAGTCAGTTTATTTTACTGGCTAATTTTAGCTCTAAAGTTTGTCCATAGGAATGAGATCAGGTCCATTTAGTGAGCCTATGGATGATGAACATTAGGAAGATTATAACTTTCCCTTAAAGTTTTCTGTTTCTGATGAATGACCTTTGTTAAAACAGCCAGAGAATTTAGAATCCCTATGCAGGAAGCTAGTTCTAAGGATTGTTAGGTCTTGGCTGTTCAAGCCGACATGTAGATAATGTGTCTGGACTTGCCTTTCATGCTTAGGAAGCCGCTGGTATTAGTGAGCTATCTAAATGTAAAATAGAAATTGTTTTGTTTGTGACACTTGTTGCTCTGGGGATTATCCTCTATTATGGTGATACCTTTGTGCCCAGATATATGCATTCGAGACTGCAACATTGACTAGACTCGGCTGTGTGCAGGTCACATGACTTCCTGACACGTCTCCTCAGCAAACTAGTTTCTCAAGTTTAAAATGTAAATGTAAATGTATTTGAGCGTATATAGCGCACAGCTACCCGCAGTGGGTTTCCCGGCGCTTGCTTAGGGAACCCGTCCTGGTATTCCCCTGTGAGATAACCCCGGCAGGGTATCCACAAGGTGAAAGCCAGGCATCCCGACGCGAGGGGCCGTTGTGGAGATTAAGCAAGCTATTGCCCAGAGTCGCAGAGTGTGAACCCGTGAGTCGAGAAGGCACCGTAGCGAGAATTATCGAGTCCGTGGAATTTTTAGCCCAAGACCCGCCGAGGCGGGGAATTGAACCCTGGTCCAGGGCCGATCTCAGCTTCCCGGTCTGCCGCCTCTAACCCCTGAGCCACACTTCTCCAGGCTGAAATATAGTATCCGGCTCCACTATGCATAGCAAGATCGTGTGACTCCCGAAATGCATTCTATCAGCCAAACACAGACCACTAGAGACCTCCCACATAATTCTATCTTCTCAGCTTCCCCCATCACCCTAGGTGTGTCATGCTCACCATGTGTCACAAAGACACCGCTAAATGCCATACACTATCTCTCACATCACACACAGACCCAACATACCATTTGCCTCTACACATGCCTCCCTTGCAGCACACTTGTGCAGTCACCTATGCTCCTGACATATCTGGCCTGATCCCAGAGAATGACTTAAATGCACTCTTCATTACAGAAACCTGCCTCACAGCCACCTCATATACATCCTCAACATCCTCATCCTTACAGACTACAGCTTCCAACACGAATACCACACATACAAAACATGAGGGTAACTTGAAGTCATTCAAAAACTCTCTGACACCGCACCTTCAATGACATAGCAAAACCGAAGTGAATTGACATCCTCTCATGAAACCTCCTTCTTTCAGCATATCAGTCTCCAAATTGATCTAGAGATCTCTGTACTCAACAAAATCTTTATAGATGAAATCTTAGATTAGATCACCTCCAACTTGCAGCAGTGCATCCAGCCTATGTTACTTGGAGACTTCAACATACGCAGTAACTGTAAAGTGCTTTTGTGAACTTTCCGAGGCCAGGTTTCGTGTGAGTTATGGAGAACATGCCTTTCTAGTTTTGCCCTAAATGCAACAGCAAGTTCCCTTGGTCTGATCAACATAGACCCTTTAACATCTTTCTATCCAGAAATGCACAAGGAATTGAACTATTTGGCCTGCCAGGCATTTAAAATAGGAAAATCTGAGGGCAGAACAATAAGCATCCTGTCACAGGGAGGTGTGACCATCTCCCAGACAGGATGTGCCAAGAAATCGCATCTCTTTCCCCAATAAATAAACCCCTTTTTGGAAGCCATTCTGAAGAGTGGTGGGCAAAGCCCAACCCAAAAAGAAGAAATCTTTATTTTTTGCCAGACATTGTCTTATGACAGTTTGAATGATCATGAAATTGTTGAGGATAACTGCATCTTGAATTTCAGTAGTTTCAAATGCTCACTTTCGAATGTGTCCACAGCAGGAATGTTGGGCCATGCAGTGGTTACAAGTGATGGGTCGTGAGAGGATCTGATGTTGGTAGAACCCAAGTTCAGCACAAATTAAAACCATTGAAAAACAACAATTTGTTACTGGGCAGGAAACTTCTTGACATCAGTCACACATGACTGAAGTCACCTCTGTGGTGGGCTGGGAGCGTATTTAGACAACCTGACAAATCAGGACACTTGGACTCAACAGCTGCTACCATTGCATACAAGTCTTTTTGAGTGTATGAAAGTTCAACCAGTGCTAAGCCTTTTACACAGCAATTTTTAATGCTCAACTCGACAGACTACATGACCACCATGTGCTACACCCAGAAAGCAGGGGAAATGTGTGCAAAACTCTGCCTCACCTGACAGCCTTAGAACAAACATCATGGCATTGGGCCCTTCCTCATCAAGACTTCCTTCTAGTGAAACATCTCCCAGGACTGGGCGAAGACTTGGAATACCCGCTAAGAAGGATTCAGAAACAAACACGCCAAGGGGAGATGAATCCCCAAGTGCTACATTAGGACTTTCAGAGCTAGGGATGCCCACAATTGATCTTTTTGCCAATACAAAAACCCCCAAATGACCAAGATTCTCCTCCGGGTACCCATGGCCAGAGTCCAGGGGCACTGCACTATGAGTGAATTCAGGGACATTTGCCAGCACTTTTTCTCCACTACCACTGATTTCATGTGTAGTGAGAAAAAATTAGACCAACATCCATGCGGCTCATTTTAATGTCTCTACTTTGTTCAGACACCATGGAACTCCATGCTGTTGGACATGTCAATTTATCTACACAAAAAACCTCACTATATCCCAATCTTCTAATCGAAGGGGGGGTGCTATGACAACCAGATCTTGAATCTTGACCTGAACCGAAGTCTTAGAGTTCAGCTATCTTTAACTTCATCAGGAATGTATACTTATTCGAAAGGGGGATCATAGGCTCAATACAAGAGAGCGCTAAACTGCCAAATATAAAATGTCTGTACTCTTCTGTATCATTAGGTACAAACAACCACTTCAGGCTTTTGAACAAGACATATTTTATTTTTTGCATTTGCAGACATCAGGCCTAGCATGCACCTCTATTAGGCTCCATTTGGCAGCTGTAGCAGCCTATATACAGAGTAGACAACTCCAATCTCAATTAAAGATTCCAGTTTCAAAGTAGTACGTGGCAGGCAATCCATCAAGAACGATACCGGTCCCTTCATCTGAATATTTTGTTCAATGGCATGTGTGGCTGTAGATACACATGCTCTGCATACTTCTGCCATCTAGTGTTTGGTCCGGATGTGTGCAAGTTGTTTTTCTTCAAAGAAGTCTTTCGAGTCACAGACAAATTGACTCCTCCTGTTGGGGATAGTGTGCATGGGCATTGACTTCATTGTTGGACTGTTTTCTTTTCGCCTTCGGGTTCGGACGTGTTTTGTGGCATTCTGGTTCCTTTTGGTTCGCTATCCATTTCCATCCTCATCAGTATTGTTTCTGTCATGTTTTCCATCTTTGCTTCTGGAAAATCAGAGAACTTTTGCCCGTCGATTCGACGTGCTTCTATCGTGACCCTCGTGCTTTGCCTGTTTGGGCACACTCTGTTTTAGGTAGCTTCGACCTACATCAAAAAAATGTGAGAATAAGAACAATGATTTACGGAAAGAAACAGGTGACGTAAATGACACAATCAATTCATAGGTGGTTAAGACATATGTGGTGCATAACATAGTGTTGGAAGTGTTGTCAACGGGTGGCCAATAAAGATATGCAAACATTTAGTGGTAAATTTATTACAGAATGCTAAAAGCAGACAGACTAAGTCATGCATGTTGTGCATTATACAAACTCTAAATACTATACCCAAAGAACTGGCGCTGATTCTTGTGTGGCTGTTATTTGTTTAAACTTCTAGATGTAAGCCAAACAGCGTTCCATCTACGTTAATGCACTTAATTAAAAACATTGATCGGACCCTACGACTAAACGAAAGTTGGGAGAGTTCTTTAGTAAAAAAGGCAATAGGGACCGGAAAGCCCACAATCCACCAATCTGTGGTACACTGCCACATGCAGGTATAAAAGACGGGACCTTTCTGTGGCCCTTGGGGCAAAAGATCAGTTCAAAATCAGCCTAGCTAGAAAGATCTATTCTAGGACAATAGACCAAGCAAAGCACGTGTGGGAAGAATCACACTGGCAGGAGCTCAAATCCGCTGCACAGCTGAAGGAGTCTACCACTTTTTGGGAGCTTATTAATATGAGCACGAGGCGGGGAGCAGATCCGCTTCCCAACCATATTACAGGTCGCCAATGGTTTGACCATTTCCAGGGCTTGTATTCTGGAAGTTCAGAGAGTGCATCCTCTGACCAAGGGACCCAGCTATCTTCCATAGTGACCCCGAATGATGGGGAACTATTTGGGCTCAATGAGGTGTCATCGGCCATTGCAAGCATAGCGCCAGGTAAGGCGGCGGGTCCTGATGGCATCCCTGGCGATCTACTACTCCATGATCAACGGAGGTGGGGCATTTTTATCCTCCGGGTAATGAACCTCATTGCAGGCGGCCATCCTGTCCCGGATTCTTGGAAGGGCGCTGAGGTAGTGACCATCTTCAAGAAGGGGGAGAGGGAAAACCCTGCCAACTACAGGCCGATTAGTTTAATCAATGTAGTACAGAAAGTGGTAGGCAGGGTCCTCCTCACGAGGCTAAGGTTGTGGATGGAGGAGGAGAATGTCCTCTCACATTTTCAAACGTGATTTAGGCAGCGGGTTGGCACGATGGATCAGGTCTTCAGATTTTACACGATCTATTGGAAATCTGTAATCATAGAGAAGGGCAGCCTATATTTGGCATTTATTGACTTAAGAACCGCCTTCGACCTGGTCCCTCGTGCCAAGCTTTGGCAGGTACTGTCTGACCTAAGCATTCCCCGTCTGATTCTGGACTTTATCAAACGCATACATGAGGGGAATTATACCAGAACTAGCAGCCCGCCCCGATGTTGTCTGGGGCAGAAGGGGCTGGGGGCCGCACCGCTGCAGGAGACGTGCAGCAGAGCAGCCATCAGCGGGAGCAGCAGACCGTACATACCAGCTCCCGCGCCGCCGCTCCTCCCCGCATGTCGGGTGTGTGTCCCTTGCTCCTTCCTGCGCTCCCACCAGCATCGCCGCTCCTCCCCGCGCTGGGCACTCCAATGTTGTGTATCGGTCCCACGCCACCGCTCCTCCCTGTATGTCGTGTTTTGTTCCCTTGCTCCTTCCTGTGGTCCTGTCCGGACAGCGAACGTCGCGTTGACGTGACGTCACGCCCACACGCCATTGCGTATCTCGCAAGCGTTGTGACGCCGCCGAACGCCGCGCGCAATCACTGTATCCATACGCCCATACGGACTACTTTTCATCTAACGTTCCCCCCCCCCCCCCCCCTAATGTATATGGTGTGGTTTTCTATAGCCTATGTCCATCTCCTGGACTTCTCCTTTCCAACGCTGTATTGGGTGTTGTGATTGGTGGTGTACTTTTCGAGTTTACCTGGCTCAAAGGACCCAGTTCTCTCTTTATAATAGTAGTATAGATCAGGTGGGGATGCCAGGGTGACCTGACAGAAAGGGTAACGGTAGAGAGAGGGGTACGCTAGGGTTGTGTTTTGGCCCCGACTTTGTTCTCCCTCTTTGTCAATAGGGTGGTAGACCATTTGAGGGAGGACCCAGCTGACGCCCCAACCCTGGCAGGGGAGAAATCCCCCACGTTGCTCTTTGCGGATGATACCCTCCTGATTTCAAAAAGTCTAATGGGACTCCAAAAAATACTGGATCAGTTTAGCCAATTTTGTGATTCCAGGGGCCTATGTATTAATACATCTAAAACCAAGCTCATGGCACTGGCTCCATCTAAACGATTCAGGAACACCATCAAGTTGAATAACTCCCCATTAGAATTAGTCGATGCTTTCGACTATCTGGGTGTACAGGTTAACAACTCGATGAGGTGGAGTTCCCACCTGTCAAAAATGCTGCTTAACCACAAACGGGTCTCAGGGGCAATTGCAAGACACCAGCGACTTTCACATAGCAGGCCAGTAGCCCCTGCCATCAAGGTGTATGAGCGAAAAGCCCTTTGAAGCAAAATAGCCCAGGCAATATACAAATACTGGCAAAGTTCAAGAAACAACAAGAAAAATATATAATAAACAATAAAGCACTGAATTAGCGTTCAAGGAATAAATTTAATAAATTTGATTAAAATGTCATGAAGATATTCATTGGCATAGAAACAACTAAAATACATTAAAAATCTTTACAATCAATATTCACTGTATATACATCGTTTTTGTGAGTAAAAAATTCCCAATAATATGAAGGGGTGATGGGTTCCGTCTACGCGTTTCGACATGTTGGGAGTGTCTTCCCAGGACGCTACCATCTTGTAGCATATGTTGCCTTCATTTGAGTTATGAAAAAAAAGGAAAATATAGAATAGGTCCAATCCTGATCTCTGCGTGAGGCTTCTTTTTCTGAATACAGCTGTGCTGTTACTCTCTCTGCCGAAGAAACGTATCAGCGTGTGTTGTCGCTCGTCGGTTAAAAAAGATGAATGTTCAATGGCTGAAATCTATTGAAGTTCCATGTCGGGGGTAAACAACGTAACACACTTCGAATATCTTAGGCCCGAGGGGAAGATATTTTATGGCTTGATAAGACTTTCAGACGCATTCAAATGCTGATATTGCATGTGTAGCTGCTTGGACTGATTCTGGGTTGTTAATGATGTTAAAAACGCGGGTATTGTCAGGTATCGTTTTCTGAGCCCGCGTGCATAAACCACAAAGATGTGACAGCTGCTTCTCGTAGAGAGGATCGGGGAAAAGCCCTGCCTTCGTCCCTTTACGGGACGGAACTTTAGGGATTCGAGAACACCGTGGACCCAGTGAGATCAGAAAACAAGTTATTTAGGGATCTGGTCTCACTTCCTCCATCGACCCCATTAGTTCCGCTCCGCCATGATTTTGGGAAACACCCAATTAATGAAATAGCTAGGCTGCACCCCATTTTATTTTGGGTGCGCCTGCGAAGGACCCCCCAATTGTCAATCTTTGCTTGTGCCCTGAGCAAATTAGTATGTCTAGACACGGCTCACAAGATCACCTGGATAGTCAAATTGAAGCAGTTGGTGGGGGACATTGGACTGGCGGAGGCATGGGAAAGCCAGACTCCGGCGCCAAAACAGGCAGTAAAGAAAGCCTATTGGGAGTGGGTCATAACAGAAGCCACTACAAAATCTAAGCGGGGCACTTTGACGGAGCAATTCCTAGATCACAAGCCCATTCTAAACTGGAGCCCTTTCTGGATTTTCATTGAATCCCCGAGAGATAGGTCACTGTGCCTGAAGTTGAGGCATGGAACACTCCCACTCAATGACTTTACGGTAGGGTGGAATACTTGTGATGCGAAAGGTAGTAAGTGCCCCGCCTGTGCTTCTCCCACAGAATCTATTCCACACTTTCTTTTTGCCTGTCCGGTGTACAAACTCCCGAGAAGAAAATGGCTCAAACCCGTATGTACCAACCTGGGAGCAAGGAACTATAGGGAGGTGCTGCGCATTTTAAAATCCGATACATCCTCCCCTAGTACAATCTGTGGGACAGCTAAATTTCTGGGCTGCGCCTAGTTAACCAGAAGTAAGCTATTGAAGGCTAATGCCGTTAAAAACCAGGATCAATAGTAAGGTCTCCCCTTGGTATGTGGATTCTATGTTATATGAATTGTTTTTTTATCTGGATAGATTTTATGCTATTTTTACATTTTGTATAACTTGTTTTTATCATTACGATTTTGTTTTATCGAGTGTTTCTATGACATTGAGACACCGTTCCTTTTTATCACTGGATTGTCTTACTTGATGGACATGGTCTGTTTATACTTTTATGATATTTTTATATCAAATAAAGTCATACAACTAAACGAAAGTGCCTGTTCAGAATCAAGGTTTGAGTAGAATGGTCAAAAGTTGGTAACATTTCAAAATATACTATGTTATGTTATGTTATGTTATTCTTGGTTTTGTATAGCGCACGGCTACTCGAAGAGTGTCCTGGCGCTTTGGTTTGCACACCTATTTCATAACATAACAAAATAAAAGGCAGAAACAGAAAAAAAGATCCAGAAAAAAACCCCAAGGGGACAACTAAGAAGTAAAGAGCCAAGTTTTAAGACCTTTTCTGAATGCCAGTAAGTTTGATGTACTGCGCAATGTCACTGGAAGCGTATTCCATAGCTGGGGGGCCAGCAGTCTAAAAGAACGGCCTCCAATGCGTGCCCTTTTTACACGAGGAACCGTGGCGAGAAACAGAGATCCGGACCTCAAGGGCCTAGCCGGGTGGTAAAAGGCAAGCCTTTTTTGAAGGTATTTTGCCCCCGAGGCATGAAGAGCTTTATGCGCCAAAGTCAAGGCCTTGAAAATTATCCGCTTCCGGACGGGCAGCCAGTGCAGTGACTGCAGGAGGCCCGAGGCTCTGGCACGGCGAGATAGTCCAAAGATTGCCCGTGCTGCCGAGTTCTGGACCACCTGCAGCCGTTGAAGCAGATATTCTGGCAGGCCGAGATAAAGAATGTTCGAATAATCAATTCTCGAGCCAATTATAGCCTGCACTGTTATCTTCCTATGCTCCTCCGATAGTAAGGGGAGAAACTTGCGCAACATCCGGAGCAGGCCGAAACAAGTGCCAGTGAGACCGATTATCTGAGAGCGCAGTGTTAGGCCATTATCGATCTTAATCCCTAGGTTTTTAGCCACCTGGGACGAAGCTGCTGGTGGAAACATGTTCTCTGGCCACCACACCTTCCAATCCGGATCTGAACTGCACCCAAAGAAGAGGACCTCGGATTTATCCGAGTTGCACTTGAGGCTGTTATGTTGGAACCAATTAAAAACAGCCCCAAGGCAACCCTGGATACTCTCTCCGTCGAAATCCTCACTACTCTCACAGGTAAAGAGGAGCTGGGTGTCATCGGCGTAGGAAACGATCTGAGCCCCGAAAGACTCCGCCAGAGCCGCCAGAGGGGTCATAAAGATGTTGAATAGAGTCGGGCTCAGCACTGAGCCCTGGGGGTCTCTGACACCCAATGGCGACATCTCGGCGGAGCAGGCAGAGGCCCAGACCGTTTGTCGACGGCCCGCCAAGAACGAACGAAACCAGCTGAGCACCGTCCCCCTTAGACTGATCTCAGAAAGTCTTGCGAGGAGACCCTCGTGGGGGACGGTGTCAAAGGCCGCCGACAGATCTAACATCACCAACATCACCTTGCCACCTGAATCCAGCACCTCCTTAACCGCCTCCGAAACTTCCAGAAGTGCTGTTTCGGTGCTAAGATTGGTGCGGAATCCGGATTGAGTGGGGTGCAGTAGATCATGAGACTCCAGATAATCGGCAAGCACCTTATGCACATGTTTTTCAAGAATCTTGGCGAAAGCGGGTAAAAGCGAAATAGGCCTGTAGTTCGCCAACACCTCCGTGTCCAGTCCGGGCTTTTTAAGCAAGGGGATGATCATCGCCTGCTTCCATATCTGGGGAACCACACCCTGCTCGAGAGAACAATTCAGCAGGGGGTTCACATATGGGTTAATGACTTCTGCCATTTTTGCCATAAATTTGGCGGGGCAGGCATCACGAGGTGAACCCGATTTCAGACAGGCCATCAAATCCAACGATGAAGCAGTAGAAAGAGGGGGAAAGACTGCCAGAACCGGGCCTGCACTGGACAAGACGGCCGGTGCATCCTCCGCTTGGCAGGGCGCCACTGGCTCCTGCAAGGGGAAGGAGTCCTGGATCAGCCTGATCTTAGAGGTAAAAAAGTTAGCAATCGCTCTGACCCAAGACTCTGGGGGGGGAGTCTGACTCGACGAAGCACGTGAAGCCGTAAACTCCCGCACAATGGCGAATAGCTCCTTACAAGAGTTTGAGGCAGCTTCAATTTTCCTCGCGAAATAACCTTTCTTCTCGGAGAGGATGTCTCGATGATAAGCTTTTACTAAAGACCTGTAGGCAAGTTTGGCCACCGGGTCATATTTCGCGCGCCATACTCTTTCAGCCACCTTGCATTGCCGACGTAAAGCCACCAGCGCTTCCGTGAACCAAGGGGCAGATGCCCGTTTATCTAAATTGCGGGGGGGGCCTCACAGGAGCAAGATCATCAAGCCTCTCCAGGAGCCATGCTTGCAGCCGCTCTACATCCCCGTCTAAGTCCCCTGTCAGGATGCAGGGATGAGCCGCACATGCCTGTGCCAACAGTTCCGGAGTGACCCGATGGAGTGCCCTAAATCCCTGGGTAGCCTGCCGAAGGGCACAAGAGGATTTCCTTACCTCCGAGATATAATATTTGATCAGCCTGTGATCCGACCATAACACCTGAATAGGTGCATGAATCTCTATGGGGGTGGTTGAGAAAATCAAATCCAGGGTATGGCCCTTCTCATGTGTCGGTCATAATGATAGGGCGCCAGGCCGAGAGGGGCTGTTACATCCAACATTTTTATCGTGTTGGCATCCATTTCGTCGTCCATATGGACATTAAAGTTGCCAGCGACTATGCAATGCTCCGACTTAAGTATCAGTGATGAAGTTACCGACTGGAGCTCTTCAAAGAAAGTGCCCGTAGGCCCTGGAGGTCTATACACAAGGAGACCTTTCACAGATTGGTGCGGCGATAAAACAATGGAAAAGGCGAGAGATTCACAACCCTTTATCGCATCCGAGGGAATGATGGTGCAAGTGGCACTTTTATTTACTATCAGTGCCATCCCGCCCCCACGCCCCTTCAGTCTATCCTGCCTGAAGATGTTATAATCAGGAGGGATAGCTGCGGCAATATCTGGGTTGGAGGACTCACCAAGCCACGTCTCGGTGAGCATCAGGAACAAAGGTCTTTCTGTGTCCAACAGATCATATATGTCCATTGCATGGCGACTAAGAGATCTAGTATTTAGCAGCAAACAAAGATGTTTAACACTAACTACCTCCCTGCACGGAACGCAGGCCAGATATTTCTGAGGCCGCCAGCCACACTCAGGGCATCGACTCTTACCCTTGTGACGAGATGGAAATACCGTGCAACAGGAGCCTCTGGACCGTTGCAAGGAGCGGAGCTCCTGACCCGAGTAGTGCAACATGCTAGTCAACACATTGCACAAGACGAGCCGCCAGATCCAAGTCCAGGCCATCGCCTCGGAAGCCTCCGGGACGCTGACGGGCGCAGACGGGCAGGACTCTGGCACGACTCGGGCACAGGGAAGGCACGACCGCTGCGCGAAACCGCTGCGCTCCCCAGGGAGCTTTAAGTAGGCGTCCCTCTGGCTGTACAGAGCGCTAGAGCGCTCGCAACTGGCGTCCCCTGCGCCTCAGCACCACTCCAATATGGCGCCCAAAGTTCCCCGCCACCACCCGGGAACCGAACCCGCCAAACCAGCAAATTGTGCATGTAAGGGGCCAGAAGTATTCCCGTTAAAAGCAGGGGCTAACTAAATAAAAGTAAAGAAAATATCACAACAGGTAGAGTTAAAAAAGTAGCAGCGCGATGGTCAAGCACCCAGCGCGATATGGTGTGCAAATTTAAATCAATCGACCCACCGGATTGGTCGCCTTAAGTAGGCGTCCCTCTGGCTGTACAGAGCGCTACAGTGCTCGCAACTGGCGTCCCCTGCGCCTCAGCACCACTCCAATATGGCGCCCAAAGTTCCCCGCCACCACCCGGGAACCGAACCCGCCAAACCAGCGGTGCGGGAGACAATTATTGTGCAAGTAAGGGGCCAGAAGTATTCCCGTTAAAAGCAGGGGCTAACTAAATAAAAGTAAAGAAAATATCACAACAGGTAGAGTTAAAAAAGTAGCAGCGCGATGGTCAAGCACCCAGCGCGATATGGTGTGCAAATTTAAATCCTATACTATACTATACTATTTTAATGCTTTTAGGACAATTTAGAGAGCAAAGATGATCAACGGCCAGGAATTTGTACTTAAAATGCTAAGATGTTGTAGGAAGCTGGATCTTTATATGATATACCACTTGGTGATTATATTTACAAAGAGTCTAGAGATTCCCCAGAAGTGCACAGGGCTCAATGTAAACCCAAAGTGCTGTATGTGGTAGTGTGATCGAGCAGCCTTAGGTCTAATACAGAGGAGTATAATACGTTTGTTATCCACACAGTGATTAACCTGTTATCAGCTGTGTAAATTGCGCCGTGGTGCGGGTGATTTCTTGCGCGGGCGGGGCGCGTTGGCCAACGGATGTGCGCAGCACTATGGAGGTAGTGCTCGCAACGGCCCTTGGCCGAAGGGTGCAGCAAACAGGTTGATAAAATAAACTCGACTCAAAAAGGAGATCCACATCAGTTTTAAAAAAACAAGCTTCTTTCAAGATTATTTTAAGAGCAAGAGGTATGCAAAAAAGTAAGTACGATTATCAGGAAAAATGCTTTACACTTTAAAAAGGGTACACAGTGCAATTTTCAGGTTTGCAATGTTAACCGATAGGAGGAAAACAAGAATGCACTTTTGCAGGTAAGTACACAAATACAGTCTCATGGGTCTGGGTTCAACATCAGGCAAGGTTCAAATGAGCACCATGACTGCACCGCCAGTGGCACAGGTGCGGCCGGGTGCAGAGGTCAAATTGGGGTCAGGTGGCCAATGTTAAAGGGAGACGGGGTAATTGAAGTTGTGCTGCTCACAGGTGAGTAAAGTGGTGTCAAGGGCAATCTCCTGGAGTTAAGGTAGGTACAGGGGGGGGGCCCAAAGCAGCACCAAACTTACACCATCAGCAGAACAGGGGCGGCCGGGTGTAGATTGCCAACACAGCGTTGGGCACCCAATGCAGTTTAGTGGGGGGATCGGTCTTAAAGAAAGGCTGTGGGCTCAGGCAAGAAGGCCGGGCAAAGAAAACCCACAACTGCCCAGGTAAATAGAGATGCTAGGGGACGTAGGGCCACTGTCCGTCAAGCTCCCCAAGGCCCAGGAACTTTGGGAGCAGGGTGTCGTAAAAGTCTTATCGGGCAGGTCACGTCAGGGGGTGTCTTCGAGTTGAAGCTGCAGGCTTCTAGGTGGAGTCCGGCAGGGCTCAGCCCATGGTGGACTCTTGCTTAGAAGTGCTGGGGAGCCTTCACAAGACCAGTGGGCCGCTTGGACCCGGCCCATGGGTGTCGGGTGCAGACATGGGTCTTGCAATGGTTTTGCAATTCCCCAAGGTAGAGTTCTTTGTTCTTTAAAGATGGTTTCTTCTGGACAGGTCCGCTGTCCTGGGGAGATCGTGATCATTGTGGAAGGCAGGCAGTCATCTCAAGAATTTGGAGGTCGCTGGGCTGCAGGACACGTCGTCTTTTGGCGCAGGCTGGTCGAGCGCTGCAGACAGACCAGAAGGGCTGGAGCCAAGTCAGTTGGTGTCTGTAGACTTCTCTGCTGGTGCATCACTGTAGTGTTCCGCTCTTCTTGGGTCGTCAGGTACCTGATTTCAGGGTCTGGAGGTGCCACCTGAATACTAGATTAAGGGGCATGACATGGAAGTGCCCGGTAGGGACTAGTGGGTCTCTCATGTGGAGTGACTACACCCACTATTTTGCTGCCTTCCTGTGGGAGGAGGGCATAGCCCTAACCCCGATTGGATAAGTCCCACCATCTTCAAGATGGTGGGCACTGGAAAATGTGCTTCACTTTGCCTCTAGCACCTGAGGGGTGTAGTTGGCAAAGAGTGGCACACCTCCTTTCCTCACTAGGTTTTACCATCTGTTCTTCCACCAAAAGTGGGTGTTTAAGCTGGGGGCTGCCATCTGCTGCCTTTGAAGCTTTCCTCTTGAGCACTGTGCTCATCCTGGGGGAGGAGGTGTGGCACCTCTGCCCAGGATGGGCTTAGTTTCTGGCCTCAGAGAGCAGGGGCGTCAGAAAAGTCTTATCGGGCAGGTTGTGGTCAGGGGAGTCTTCGGTTGAGGCTGCCGGAGTTGAGGTAGAGTCCAGCAGCAGTCAGCCCATGGAGGACTCTGGCTCAGAAGCGCTGGCGAACCTTTCCAGGAACCGTGGGCCACATGTACTTGGGCTGTGCGCGTAGGGTGCAGAGGTAGTTACAGAGGTTGTTTCACTGTTCCTTGAGGCAGAGTTCTTTTTCTTTAAAGTTGTTTTTTTCTGGCCAGCTCTGCTGTCCACAGGAGATTTAGAGTCTTTGTTGAAGGCAAGCAAACCTCCCAGAGTTTTGGAGGTCGCTGGGCCTGCAGGACGCATCGACTTTTGTAACAAGGGTGAAAGGCAGCAAACAGGCTGGCAGGACTGACGCAGATTCAGTCACTATTCCTTCTTTCTTGCTGGTGCATCCCTTCGGCGTCTGGATTTTGTAGGTCACCTGGAATCTGATTCAGAGTCTGGGGGTACAACCTAAATACTAGATTTAAGGACGTTATAGGGTAGTGACAGATGGGGACCAATGGGTTTCTTACCTGGGGTGTCTAGACCTTTGAAGCTTCCCTCTCGAGCAGGGTGCTCATCCTGGGGGAGTAGGTATGTGTGTATGACACCTCTGCCCAGGATGGGCTTTATTTCTGGCCTTAGAGAGCAGGGGCTCTCGTCCCAGGGGTCCAGAAACATGCCTGGTGGTGGATGGCTGCTTAAAGCCAGTCAGAGACCACACCAGGGTTGGTAGGTAGGTTTTCAGGGGCACCCCTGTGATGCCCTCTTGGTACATCTGTCAGTAAACCCCACACTTGCATCAGTATGGGTTTATTGAGAGGAGTTGTTTTGTACCAAACACTCCTGGGTTCAGTAAAGCCATCATGGTGCTGGCTAACTCGAGTTGTCGAGTTCCCAGCCAATGTATTCTCTTTGACGTCGCTGGCACCTACAATACTAAGAATAGACTTAACTATTGTAGGGGCATATCTACTCATGCAGATATTCCCTCACCTGAGATATAGTGCGCCCTTCCTCACAGCTTGTAAGGCCTGCTGGAGGGGTGACTTACCCATACATTAGGCAGTTCTGCTTTGACAAGGCACACAGGCAGTGTGCCATGTTGACATTGTCATTTCTGTCTGCACCAAGGCATGCAGGCTGCAGTGGCAGTCTGCATGGCATTGGTGACAGGTCCCCAGGGGACCCTCTTCAGTCCCAATGCCCTAGGTACCAGGGATACCATTTACTAGGGAGCTACATGGGGGGGGGGGGTCTGAAGTTGCCAATTGTGGTACAGTTTTAGGGAAAGAACACTGGAAAGTTGCATCAGAAGCCAAGCACAAAGTGTGTGGGTGTGGTCCTGCAACAGAAACCCACTTTCCCACACATGTGCTAAATAGTGCTGGATAATCACAGTAGCAGTACTATAAAAATACTGTTACATCAGGCGCAAAGCAGTGGAAAACTAGATGGGTAGGATAGGTGAAGTTCAGTGTAGAGTCGTCAAGCATTGGTGGAAAGACGCAGCTTTTAACCGCATCGTATTTACTGAGTTCGTCTATCAGCTCGCCCAAACTATTTTCGTTGTTGGACAGATTTGAGGCTTACACACTCTGAGCACCTCATGAATAGAATTCATGATACCAGCGCACGCCAGGCTCATAGCCCTTTGACCCTGAGGAGATGGTTGTTAGATTGAGTTCCTTAACAGTTTGCCTCAGTTTATCCTCATTGTCCAAAATGTTGGGTAAGCATCATTCAGGAGGCTGCCTGTATTGCTCGTATCCCTTGTTTAATCAGGAAACGGCAAAGAAACCGTCTACGGTCGCCGGTATGCACGGGACAGAGTAGTGTGGTATAGACTTCTGGAACAAGCCAAAGAGATGTCGGTTATTACTGAAGGAGCGGCTTGCCCATGGAGGGAGAGGATTTAATGAGGAGAAGATGTCCTTACAAATAAGGTAGAATTAAACTGTGTAGTATAAGGAGAATATATCAGAAATATATTTTTAAACTCATCTTTTAAGGTAGCTCCTAATAACAAGGTCCGCATGGTTTCTGCTCCTGAGGTTCCAATGATTCAATTCAAAAGGTTCCTTATGAACTGATATGTTTAAAGCTATTTTGAACAGCTAGTGGGGGAGAATTCGTTTCCAGAGGGCTGCTGAGCTTCAGCAAGAGTGAACTTCCAATGATTTTGAGGCACCAAGTTATTCAATAACACTTCCAGACAAATTAGGTTCTTCAGTGAGCCTTCTTTTGTGGTATGTGCTGAGTGCATATATTTGAGGACGATCGTTTTCTGTACTAGAAACTGGTTGCTTGGCATGAATCCCAGGCTAATCTGAGCTGGAGAGGCGAGATGAGGGGGCTTAAACAGTGATCTGAAAACAGCACTCTAGGCATTGTTCATAAAGCCGCCTAGTTCCCTGTGAAAGCTTCCATGCCATACCCCAATGTGGGGATGAGTTTGGCCTCCGCTATCTTCAACAGAGGTTCAAGGGCAGGCTGTTTTGTTCATTTGAAGATATTATGAAAGGCAAATTGTAGTCAAGCAGATTTTTTTAGTTTGAGTCAAGTGGCCTCCTTTATCGTCCAGCCAGAATCCCAGATATTTATATTTGTTTACTCTAGCCTGGTGGTTGTTGGCCAGATGTCAAATTCCGTCTTTTTTCCTTTTGCGGCATAATATTACGAGGTTTGTTTTTTTCGAAATTTACGGTCATTTCATTTGAGCTGTGCTGATGTAGAACATCAATCAGCCTTTGAAACTCCATCGCCGTTCGATTTAGGATTACGTCATCAGTTTAGAGCAAGGATGCGATAGGTCGATTGTCGAGTTTAGGTGCATTGGTGGTTACTGAATCCAATGCCGGTGTCAAATCACACATAAGCAAGTTAAAAAGGACTGGGACTAAAACACACTGTTGCTTATCTCCTTGCTCCATTTTATCTTTTCAGAGACTGCTGAGTTATTTCCCAGTTTTACTCTGGCCAAGTGTCAGAGTAGAGCCGTTTAATGCCACGAAGTAATGCCTTAGGGATATCCCAGGCCTTCTGCTTTGACCAGAGCATTTTGTGTTTGACATGATCAAAAGTCTTGCTGTAAACTGCAAAGCAACAATAAAGAAGCTGTTTTTTCCTTATCTTCTATACCACCAGTATCTGATGGCCACAAAGTTGTCGGTGGTGCCCAACATCATGGAATAAGACTTGATTACGTTGATCAGTAGATTGAACAGAAGGTGTAATCTAAGACAGCTGATCTCTTAGAAAATGTGTTGAATGAGATGCTTGATCTTCAGGGAAGCACCTATTCAGTACACTTGAGGACAGCCCCTCTAAGGCAGCAATCAGAGTGTGACCTATGGAGTCTGATCTTTGTGGAATTGTTACCTGCAATGAAATCAACCACAGAGAGTCCACTTTTTCGATGGGGAAACTGCGAAAAGGGAGGAGGACACTACTTTTTAGTCTATGCAAAGCATGTAATCTACAGCAGCCTTTGCTGCAAAATGAAAATGTTACTTACAGGTAACAATCGTTTGGCAGCCTCTTCTACTGTAGATTCATATGCGCTTTCGCAAGCCGTGTAAAATGTCCTTACATTCTTCTTTTAAACCTCTTTTTCATCTTTTCTCAATCCGGCCGGTGTAGGGAGGAGACCACGGCGTTTAATCTATGCACAGCATGTGATCTATCTCAGCCCATGCCGCCACCTGAAAATGGTACTTACCTGTAACAATCAGGTTTAGGGTGACCAACCGTCCGTAAATTTCACGGACCGTCCGTAAATTGGACCTCACGTCCGTTGTCCGTGAGGATCCTTTTTACGGACGCCTTTTGTCCGTAATGTTGGCCTTGCAGGGAACAGAGCTGTTCCCTGTGAGAGGCCTCTGCTCCCTGATGGGACGCCTCGCACTCCACCTCGGAGCACAAGAGCAGCCCCACCCCCCATTGTCATTCTGTATGGGCTGATGATGGCCACATACAGAATGACAATGGGCCGTCTGAGGTGTTACTGCATGCAGTGGGCCTCCTCCTGCCTTGGTCTAGGGCAGCGTATTTTGTTAGATGATAGGAATGTGCAAACACGCAAATAAATGCTGCTACAGAATCCAGTTCATTCAAAGAAGCTGGTGAAACACGTTGAAAAGAAGAGGCTCGGGCTAGAGTGCTTTCAGTCTCATCATTTTAGAAAAGTACTGTTTAAATATTATTTTCAACAAAGCCATGGTTGCAGCATTTTTATTTTATGCATCTAACAGCCATTTACAAAGCCAATAGTTCTGGCTTGTTGTAGGTGTAACATTACTTGTTATTTATCTGGATACAATGACAGAAGAGGCAAAATACCAGTCTGGCGGCACACTATGCTAAACACAGATTTTTAGCTTAGGTGTTTTAAGCCACGCTCTTAATTACATCGAACACCCCCTTTTAAGAGACCCTCCCCCTTTTTTTATACCATTTAAAGCCCTGGAAACAACACCATGTCACAGTCACCTCATGGCATGTATGGCACTGTGCATCATGCATAACTCCCACTTTTTCAGATTACCGATGTGCAGGGGCATAGTGAACACTTCCCCACCCCACCCCTTGCTTAAGGAACTACAGGGAAGGTGACATTATTGATGGGCCTCTTCTGTCTGGAACTCTGCAGACAAAGGCTCAGCTCATAATTAATATGAAAACGTGGGCGAGTGAGTAAGTGAAAGGATGGCTGGATGGATTGCTGAATGGATGATTGAAAGGGTGAATAGATGGATAATTAGCGAAAGGATGGATAGATGAGTGAAAGGGTGGATGATCGGTGAGTGAATGGGTGGATGGATGAGAGAAAGGGTGGATGAGTGATAGGGTCAATGGATGGATTCATGAGTGGATGAGTAGAAGGATGGATGGAAGGATGGATGGCTAAGTGAAAGGGTCAATGGAGAGAGAAAGGAAGGATGGGTGGATGGGTGAAAAGGTGAATGGTTGGAAGGATGAGTGACCGGGTGAATAAATGAAAGGATAGCTGGATGGGTGAAAGGATAAATGGCTGGATGGAAGAGTGGATGGATTAGTGTACGAATGGATAGGGTGAAAAGGTGGGTGAATGGATGAGTGAAAGTGTGGATGGAGGGATGGATGCGTGAAATGATGACTGGAAGGATACACAATGGATAGGTTTGCAAATGTATGAATATGTTAGGATATAAATGGGATTACTTATATACTATGCGCGACCTCCTTTAATGTGTCTGTAAAACCTATCTTTTGTCCCGAAATTTTGTCCTGAATTTTGACTCCCTGTCCTGAATTTTTGTCCTGAATTTTGACCCTTTATCCTGAATTTTTACACTCACTGTCCTGAATTTGCACCCATGACAGTTGGTCACCCTAATCAGGTTGCAGACGTTTAGTACTGCATTCACGTCTGCTCTCCCTCCCCCCCAGCCCCCCCCCCCCCCCATGCGAGCATATGTTCAGACGTTTCACATCAAAGTCGTATCTTTGTTCTGTTGCATTGTGGCTGTTGGGGAGGGATTTTCTTGAGAATTAAACATTTTACGTCATAGGGAAACAACGTACAACATCCACACCCAACACTAGATGGCAGTGTGTCTTTAAAGCATGTACAACACTACTAGCTGCAAAACCACTGTAAATTGTAAGTAACTTTTCCGTCCCTGTCTGTAACAGCTCTCTCCTAAAACTGTGAACTGAATGTGGTCTGCCTAAGCTCATAGGGCCTCATTTTCAACTCCTACATGTGTGAGCTCAGATTTTATTTCATGGAAAATACTGCTTTGATAGTATTAACTTCTTTGATGAAAGTTATTAATATTCATGCCTTGACAGTTGAAGAAGTCACAGGGTGTTTTCTAAAGGCTCATCCTGCCTGTGGTTGTTTCCAACATCATCTAAATATTCAGTCTGCTAGTTTTTGCCAAAATCTGTCTAATCCAACTGAGAAGATTGTACACACTTAGTTCATCAAGAGATTCTCCATCTATTACTTAAGAAAAGCCAAGACTTGCATTATTATAGGCATCTCGCCCACCTTTAGTCCAGGAAATATAACATAAGGTATGTCATGCTGGCTTTGTCGAGTGTTTTGTTGCTTGCATCAAGCTAAGATAACAAAGCAAACCACACCCTTGGAGTTTGTATTAGAACCTATACTGCCAAATGAACGATAGTGACTGCAGCTGTTCTATAGAAGGTGCAATTGATTGAAGTCTCCTAGGCCGTGCACTAGTGCACATATTCAAGGATCATTCAAACAACTCCATGGGAAACAACCTCTAACAGGCCACTTACTTTGTGAGATCTTCTGGTAGGAATCCTATTCTAATCTTGTGATTATCCTCCACATAGTCATAACGTCACCTCATTGTTGGCTTGGTTTGTGTAACTGATTCCCTTTGTGCCAAGTCCTATGAGAGTAGCATTTGGCCCTAGAAAGTTTAAAGGCAGCAGGGTTCCTTTGTGTAAAATTCTGAACATGTTTTCGTTCCACGAAGGAGAATTTTTTTTTCCTGAATGTATGTGGCTTGATTTTGTTTCAATATATTATGGATGCCAGAGAGTCACTGTTACTATTCAGTCGTTTTTCATCAGTTTTTATAATTGATAGCATGTTCACTTTGGGGATAAAATCTGACGATTAAGGGATCTTATCTTTTCTTGCAGGTGCCCGCATGCGAAATGTTCCAATTCTTTTTGGTGATTCAGATACCAATGCAGCAGGAATGTACGGGAGAGTTCGCAAAGCTGCCAGTAGCATAGATCGGTTTAGGTAATTTAAAAAATGTTAATGCAATATGTTTCCTATAGTGGTTCAATTGAATGTAATGCCGGACTAACAGATAAAAGCAAGGCTAGGGAAATCCTTGTGCCCAATGTAATTTCAAACTAGAAAATGAGACCGCCTAGTGGATGGATAGTGGCACCTTGTCCCACACAGAAATTAACTGTAATGACTTGTGTGCCGAAAAATGTAGAAATTGGGCAGTACAACTTGAATGAAATGTGTCCACGATCTGGGTTGGTACTCACACCGTGTTAGACTTGGCATCTTTGGCCTGGTTTCCCCTGACCTTTTTTTGCCTCTACCTCCTGTATTTTTGATGCTGTGCAGGATTTCGTTTTTTCTGACTTAGATGCTTTGGACACTTTGCCACTGGACGCGCCAGCCAAAATACTTGACCATGTACCTGAGGATCTTCGTGCCTGTTTTCCCGCATTGTCCTCCCATTCCCCCCACGGACCGCACGCCGCCAAGGACTACAGCCCCCAGAAGGCAGTTCGGTCTCGCGAGAGGGGCGTCGACAGCAGCAAGCAGCCAGGACATAAAATTCACAGGGAGCTCCCACGGCACGGGACGCTTCAGCCGAAATAATTGACCACGTACCTGAGGATCTTCGTGCCTGTTTTCCCGCATTGCCCTGGACTGGTGGGGCCTGCCGCACTCTTTCCCATTCCCCCCACGGACCACACGCCGCCAAGGACTACAGCCCCCAGAAGGCAGTGCGGTCCGGCGAGAGGGGCGCCAACAGCAGCAAGCAGCCGGGGCATAAAATTCACAGGGAGCTCCTGCGGGACGCGTGCGGGCCAAGGGCGGGCCCGTCTGTGCCCGTCGTAGCCAGGAGGAGACTGGGCTGGGCCACGTCCCTTTCATCTCTCCTGTTCATCCTGGAGGACTCGCTGGTGGACTTGGTCAGTGACTTTTTGACTGGTAGTGTACATCTATAATCCAGGATCATTATATTGGTGTTTATAAATATAAGCATTTTACGCTCTGGGGGGCTGTGAATTGCAACTCGTAATAAGTGTAAGATTAACGGTCTGAGTAATTGAGGGTTATGGCCACAAAACGAAATCTTGTGGGTCAGAAGGTAGGGGGGGTATTGGTAGGCACATTGGATGCCTTTCTATCCAGGGCTGAATCCGTGCTTCAGCACGAGATCCAGCTCACGGAAAAAAGATTATCTTTGTAAATGTAAATGTAATGTAAATGTAAATGTAAATTGATACTTCTATAGCGCACTACTCACCCGCAAGGGTCTCAAGGCGCTTGTACGAATACCGCTGTGGAACCCATCCTGGCTTTCCCTGTGAGTCGTCCACTCCTGGGCACCCCCAAGGTGGAGGCCAGGCATCCTTAGCGTTGTGGGGGCCGTTGTGGAGATTAAGCAAGCTATTGCCCAAAGTTGCAGAGTGGAACTCCATGATTGGAATAGGCACGAGGCGAGAATTATCAGGTCCGTGGAATTTTGATCCCAAGACCCGCCAAGGCAGGGAATTGAGCCCTGGTCCCGGGCTAGACCTCTGCATCAGGGTCAGCCGCTCTAACCATTGAGCCACACTTCTCCACCTCCACATCTTTAGGAGCCTATGTAGAACAAAAAAGATCATCTTTGGGGGCCATAAGAATGGCCAAATCATCTATGGTAGCTATCCAAGCCCCACGCCACCCAAACATAGACCCTACTGAAAACCTGCAAGGTAGCATGGCCGATACGACCCAGAGCTTGGACCTAGAACGGGGAAATGTCCCCGATTTTTATGCTATGGAGGGCATTAACTCCCCGAGATTGTCCTCACATGGTGCTATACATGGTCCCGCAGTGGACCTTAGTAACTTGCAGAACCCAGATTCCCCTTTGGCTCAAGCCCCACCCCACGCCCAATCCCACCCCCCTATTAATACTGGGGCAGCTCGAGATGATACTAGGCCCAAGAGACTTGCAAGGGACAGCATCGGGCGGCGGGTGGCTCAGGGGAACCTTTGGCGAAGCTTACCAGGGGTTGCCTAGCCACGAGGTATAAAAATAAAGACAAAGGAAATAATAAGCACCAAAAAGAAAAGTCGCCCCCAATATCTGAGCCTGGTGTGCCCCCATCCATTAACCCTAATGTGATTGAGCTGGGGGATATAGGGGACAACCAGGTTTATTGAGAACAAATGGAAACATTAATTTTAACTATCCTCGCACCGTTTTGGACCAAGTTAGGGGCTATAGAAGAAAAAGTTGCCCTCCTGGCAAAAGGTGTTTAAGCAAGGGTAAACACGGACATATTGAATGTTGCAGGGGAGGGTTGTGTTCCTACAACAGGTTTGGGGAATAAAGGATCAAGCAGGATTCAAAACAAGGCTTTGACCCATGCTGTTGTGGATAGTGTTAATGGATCAACGTGTATTCCAACTCCCCTAGCCCAGGATACAAGCTTAAATCCTGGGGGGCAGCCCCTAATACCTGGTATCACACTTCAGGGGTCAGGCCGGCAGGTTATCCCGCCGTGCGCGGGTGCTCATAATTCGCAAATGCCAAGGGATTTGCCCGGGGCACTGACTGTTTCCCCGGCGTGTCCTGGTGGTGGTCACAGTACAACAAATAACGCATTGCTTAAACCTGCGCGAGACATCATAGACCTTCCACCAGCGGCTAGTCCCCTCGTTGTAGTCCTGGCTGGTGTTCCCCCGTTGAGATCGGATCAACCCGAATCTTGGACCCAGCTAAAAAATAAAACTGTGGACTGGTTAACCAGACACAAAGGTTTTAGGCTTCCCTTGACCAATAATATCCTGATGGTGCGTAGAGTTGCATGGGTTGGTCAATCGCAAAAAAAGATAGGGGGGGGGACTGCGTTATTGTTAACTTTCGAAGTTCTGTAGTTGCCCAAATGATTCTTAAAGCCCATGAACATCATTTTCCCTCTGCTACATCTATTGCGGCTCTCCCACAGGGGTATTTTTATAGGCCCCCGTTGAGACCCCAAGGGGAGCTTACCCCTCCTATTGTGGTCTCAAATAGATTTGAGGCTCTGTCCAACCTAGATGATCAGGGCTGACTGCTACTAAATCATGTACCTTCAGAGGAGTTATCAATAAAGGGGACAGTGGTAGATAACGAATCCCCACTCACTATGTCCAATCCCGCATTGTTGGTATTACCCCGTATTGAAGAGCCCAATCCTACTGTCTTGGCAGACACCAAATTGAATCCCATGGGGCAGACTGCTAATTCTTTCTTGGAACATAGCCGGTTTGCGGTCAAAAAGGGGGGACACCAACTGGGAATCTTTCCTTTCTATCCATCACATCATTGCTCTGCAGGAAACCTGGGACTCAAATGATTCTTACTACTTGGACGGGTATTCCTCCTTTAGTAAAAAATACTGTACCAACGACTATGGGGAGATCTAGAGGGGGACTTTTGTTATTGATTAGCCTTAAACTATTCTATAAAACAAAGTTAATAGATACAAGTACACCAAATATTTTAGCAGTCGAATTAATAGGTGAAAACCTACCAAGCCTCTTAGTGGTTATTTTTAAAATTCTTTTACAAGAATTGACGATTTGGAGCACCTAAGATCTCTTGCTACCTTTTTGGATGATTATGAGGCCAATGATGATATGCCTCACCATTTAATAATCCTTGGTGATTTTAATACTCCTGTTTGTCCTACCAATTGTTTGCTAGGCCTAGAGGAGGAGTATGGCCCGCAGGGGCTAACTCATTTTGAACACCCGAAGTCTGGGGTTTTTCTAGAGAGTTTTTTATGTGTTTATAACTTGTTCTGCCCTGTACAGTCAGATACTTTGTCTCCTATTCCTACATATACTGGTCAAGGTCACCGAAGCATCATTGACTTTATTTTAGTTTCAGGCCCATTGATGGACCTATTAGGCACCTTTTGTGTAACTCATAGTTGCCGGAGTGATCATAACCCTCTGATTCTGGCCATTAACATTCAGGCCATTGAGAATGTTAAACCCCTGGTACTCCTATCCAATTTCAACATTTCCCCTAAAGACCAAGCTCGGAGGCTAAGATGGGAGGTAATCACTCCGGAAAGTTTTCATGATAAGCTATACAGAAGCTGTGTAGAGGACTTTAGTATATGTTTGAATAAGGTTTCTGATCCGTCAATAATCCTAGGTGCTTTGACCGCATCACGAGACAGGTAGCGGCCAATCTGACGCTCCACTGTAAATTAACCCCAAGAAACATAAAAATTGGTTTGTCCAAGGAAGCCAGTGCGCACACAGCTCTCTTGGGGGAGCTGAAAGAGACCCCAAGGGACGTTAATAGGGTTAAACAGGCTAGAAGAGCTTATAAAATTGCAGTTAAAACAAGAAAGACACAGTTGAGAGAAATGGCATGAGATGAACTCAGCCAAGTGAGCGTTTTGACCAGTAGCAAGATTTTGGAGAGTGGTTAATGGCCCAACGTTCGACGAGTCAACCAATTCTGTTAAAGATAATCTTATTCCTCCGGAAAGGTGGGTTGAACATTTTAGGGGCATATATACCGATGTGAGTCAGGGGCTGTCTAGTTGGCAGGGGGTTAATACCTACGCCTCAAATGTCGTGTTCTCAGATGGGGAAGTCACTGAGGCAATTATGTCAATCTCAAGGGGAAAGGCACCAGGCCCAGATGGTGTACCAGCCGATCTTTACAGGGCAGATCCTATTGTATGGGCCAAGATTTTAACCTTTGTTTTTAACGCAGCGACACAGGTCGGCTTTCCCCCATCTTGGGCTAAGGATGTAATTATTCCAATATTTAAAAAGGGCTCAAGAGAGGATCCGGCCTGCTATAGACGGATCTCACTCTTGGATTCTGCAGCCAAGATAATGGGGAAGGTCGTTCTTGCCCGTTTAACAGATTGGCTAGATAAAAATTGCATCATCTCTGATCTTCAGTACGGATTTAGGCAGGGAAAGGGCACGATGGGACAATGCCTTAATCTTCACCTAGTAAACACACGGTCGTGAAGCGTGGGGACATCCATTTGACATTTATGGATCTATCCACTGCTTTCGATCTTGTAAATAGGCAAAACCTCTGGGCTTCCCTTTACATCATTGGGCTAGAGCCGGCCTTGATTTCTTTTTTGACGGCCATTCACGAAAAGACCACTACTGTGGTCCGCTATAATGAGGACGGTAGCCTAACCGATGCATGGGCCGTCAAGCGAGGGGTGCGACAGGGGTGCATTTTGGCACCCCTGTTGTTCACACTTTACATTAATAAACTGGGGGACGCCTTGACTTCCTCCTGTAAGGATGTCCCAAGAGCTGGTACAACAATCTGCTCCATACATCCCAATCCGGTTTCCGTCCTAATTTTAGTACGGAAACGGCTTTGTTGGAGGTCACTGAGATCATCAGGGAGACCTTGGATGTCGGCGGTAGGGCCATGTTGGTCATGTTAGACCTTTCGGCGGCTTTCGACACCGTCCCCCATGAGGCGCTTTTAGTTAGGCTCTATGACATCGGCCTTAGGGGGACGGTGCTCAGGTGATTCACATCTTTCCTTGAAGGCTGCCGCCAGACGGTCTGGGTTTCCCAGAGTTCCGCCGAGATGCCGCCACTGGGAGTTGGGGTTCCACATGGTTCTGTGTTGAGCCCCACGTTGTTTAACATCTTTATGTCCCCTTTGGCGGCCCTGGTGGAGGCATACGGGGCCCAGATCGTCTCCTACGCCGACGATACGCAACTCCTCTTCACATGCGGGAAAGACCAGGAGTTTGATGGAGAGAGAATTCGGGACTGTCTTGCACTGGTCTTCGACTGGTTCCAGCGGAACAGTCTGAGGGCCAACTCAAGCAAGTCTGAGGTTCTATTCTTTGGTTGCGTCGCCGATCCGGAGTGGCAGCAATGGTGGCCGTCCGACATGAGCCCTCCTGCACAGTCTTCCTTGGTGGCTAAAAATCTGGGTGTCAAGCTGGACAACCAGCTGTCGCTGAGAACACATATTCTTGGTCTGGCTGGCACCTGTTACGGAATCTTGAAAATGCTCCGCAAATTCCTGCCCCTGTTGTCGGAGGAGCACAGGCGGATTACTGAGCAGGCTCTTGTTGGCTCAAGGCTAGACTATGCTAATGCCCTCTTTCTTGGCCTCCCTGATTACTTGGTTCAGCGCCTACAGGTGGTGCAGAACTCTGCGGCCCGGGCTATTCTCGGCCTGCGCAGACGAGCCCGAGCTTCCGGGCTGCTACAGGCGCTACATTGGCTGCCCATCCGGAAGCGGATTCAGTTCAAATCCCTGACCTTGATGCACAAAGCTCTGTTTGGATCAGGGGCTGGATATTTGCGGCGGAGACTGGCTTTCTATCGACCAGTCCGCTCCTTGCGTTCGGAATCCCTCTATAAAGCGGTGGTCTCGCGGGTGAGGAAGGCCCGCGCGGGAGGGCGTTCTTTCAGCTGCAAAGCCCCTCAGCTGTGGAATTCGCTTCCTCTTTCGCTCCGCAGCATTGCCAATCTGCTCCAGTTCAGGAAGAGCCTGAAGACCTGGCTTTTTAATCTTTAGGCTGTTTTTACCGTTTTCTTTGTTGTTTCTTCTCTCATTTTCGCTGTGTTGTGTTATTTTTACTCTGAGTTGCAGGTGGAAAGCGCCGGGACACTCCTTTCGAGTAGCCGTGCGCTATATAAAAGTCTCATAACATAACATAACATAACATAACATAACAAAATGTTCCCTGCATTACTGTACGCAGATGTTGCGGTTTTGGTAGCAAGGACGTCGCAAGGTTTACAATCTCTTTTAGATTGTTTTATTGATTTTATGGACTCTCTAGATTTATTTACAAACCTCAAAAAATCACATTCAACGTCAATCAGTACAGGTAGGGCAAAGAAGGTTACATTTTATTGTAAGGACTTGGAACTCACGAAAGTCCCTGCCATATCTAGGCGTTCTTCTTGACAAAAGACGATCGTGGGTTATGCAGCGTGCACATAAAAAGAATACCCTCGCCAGGGCTTCTGGGGCAATACTAGGGTTTGCAAGAAGAATAGGCTCTAAACTACTCCCGGCCCTTATGAAGATTTATAATGCCAAGTGCCTCCCAATGGTGACCTACGAGAGTGATGTATGGGGTTATACCGAGACTAGTGACATACAGGCAGTTAAAAATAACATTTTTCGCAGGTTGCTGTCGCTCCCAGCCTCCACTCCAATTTTTAATCTTCATGAGGACCTAGGTGCCCACTTTATCTCAGACCAGATTGCGGTTGCCCCACTACTGTGCTGGCTGAGAATTTGGGCACAGCCGTCACCTAACTTGAATCAGTTGATCATTCAGGACTGCGTGTCTCTAGACAAAGGACTTGATATCCCTTGGATCCGTTACATTAAGACACAAATGGATTCATTGGGCTGTCCTGACTTATTTTTTAAGTCCTAGAGCTCTCTGCAAGGCAGCCATTAGAGGCTTGAAGCACCAGTTCCTGAATAGATCGATGTTAATAAGGGAGGAAGGGGAACTAGCCAAACCCTCAGTGAGGAGCATTGTTCTGTTAAGTTTAGGTAGGCAGATGCAGCCATATCTAACTTACATAAATAAACCCTATTATTTATTCGCCCTAATTAGATTTAAGTAGAACATGGTGCTCTGGTTATTATCGTTCCCAAAAGGCTTTTTTAAAGAGGGGTCGCTGGGTCCCTGTCCTTGCGATAACTTCTCAGAGCAGAACACCCTCCATATGATGTTTTTCTGCGTTTTTTATGTTACGCTACGCAGGAAATTTATCTTACCACTGTTAAGAGGGTGCAACTTTGAGCAAGTTAGGCCAGCGTTAGCTTATTTGCAAATGCTGGGTTCCCCGGTTGTTTGTTTTGGGGTAGCCAGTTACATCATAGGGGCTATTAGGCAACGGAATAAACTTCAATTATAGTCTTAGCTTTCCTCATTTTAAGTACTCTAGGTAAAATCGACTTTTTTAAATGACGGATATTGGTGGGAATGTGTATTACACGATGGCCCATGGTCTTCTTGTGAATGGCATATGAATTGAAATGAATTTTTGTATTAATTATAATGTGTCATAGGTAGTATGCAATGTGATCTGTACTTTGATTTGTTTAAAATTTTAACCAAATAAAGTAATTTTTGACTTGAATAAACACTGCTTATCAGTGCCAAATTGCAAGTGCTCCCTGTGTATATTGTTATTACAATTGGTTCTCCCTGATTGGCATATTTGATTTACAGGTCAGTCCCTAGTAAAGTGCACTGAGTGTGCCAGGGCCTGTAAATCGAATGTTACTAGTGGGCCTGCAGCACTGATTGTGCCACCCACATGAGTAGCCCTGAAAAGGTATCTCAGACCTGCTACTGCAGTGTCTGTGTGCAGTTTTAGACTGCCATGTCGACCTGGCAAGTGCACCCACTTGCCACACCCTAAACTTCCCTTTTCTTACATGTAAGACACACCTCAGGTAGGCTCCAGGTACCCCCATGGGCAGGGTGCAGTGTATGTAAAAGGTAGGACATATACTGGTGTGTGTGGCATGTTCTGATATTGAAATAATGCCAATTTCGTTGTTCACGTTTAAAAGGACATCTGTCCCATAAGATAGAATGGGAGAAACTTCCCATTTGTACAAGATCGAAGAGTAAACTTTAGGCGCTCTCTGAACTCAGGATTTATTAACACATCTTTTAGTAAAGGCGTTTTTAAAATTGTGTATTGGAAAATGTAACTTTTAGAAAGTAGGCATTTTCTTATTTAACCATTCTGTGTGCCTCTGCCCGTTTGTGGATTGACTGTCTGGTTTTGGAGTGGCAGGGGGTGGGGATGTGCATTCACTGTAGACAGCCACTGGGGGGTTGAGGTGTGCCAGGCCCTTCCTGGATGACTCAGAGCTGAGCTATATGGGGCCTGGCTGCATTTAGAATAGTGGGAGGAGTTGTCCTTTCACCTGAATAGGGTCTGTCTCCCTTGCACAATGCTGTCCCCATCCCCTGTGGTCATACTGCACCAGTGAGGACAGAACTGATTTGGACTGGGCTCAGAGACCCTTGCACAAAGAAGAACAAAGATATAATGGGGTATAAGTAGTGGACCTTAAACCCCAGAACTTTAGATTACTTCTGGACTCAAGAGGAACCTTTGCCAAGGAGAAGACCTGGAGAGCCGTGAGTAGGAGTACTGCCCCTTTGCTGGGTGGGGTTGGCCTGCAGTTGCTGCTTCTGCCAAGGAAAAGACAAAGACTGGAACTTTGTTGAGAAACCTGCTAGAAGAAGAATCTCCAAGGGCTTGTGTATGCTGGCCTCCTGTTCTGAAGTCTAAGGGACACAAAGGCTTCATCCCCAGCTCCCCTGAACTCTACTGCTGAGAGTTCTGACCTGCCAGGAGGTGCCTGTTCCAGTTTTGGGCCTCTGGAGGTTATTCCTGATGTTGGGAGTTGGAAAAAACCTAAGGCACGCAGGAAAACCCATCTCTGACCGCATCAGCAAGGCCCCATGACCTGCACCAGGCCAGGGGTACCGCTCGTGAAGTTCACGGCGCACCACCTGGTCTGCACTGCAGCTCCAACGCCTGTAGTTATCGGCCTTTCTGATGCCAGCGCTAGCATCAACTCCATCACCGCCAGCGCCTGCATCCAGTTTTCGCGGTACCGATAACCGCTGAGGGTGACTCCAGGAACTCGCCGACTTCACATCACCTCATCGGAACACACGCCTCACTGCTGACGCAACCGACTTCCCCTTTCCTGGATTCGGCACGTCACTTCCTTGCGGGCACAATGCCTCGCCTCCCCTCCCTCCTGGTAGCCAGTGAGCCGGCCTCGACCTTGGAACTGACGCCTCACCTCAATGACGCTGTGCATCATCATTGACTTCGTTTTCCAAGGTACTGTTTGTTTGGGGGTTCGTGTGACTCGCTGTTGGCACCAAACTTTGGATTTATTGCTGTCGTAATAGCCCCAGGTGGAGCTATTTGTTTTCTACAAGCTTTATTTAGGATTAACTATTTTGAAGTGCTATATCTGAAAGAGACAATTAGTTATAGATTTGTTACCTGAGAATTATCCCCAGGCGTCAGACTGGATTCGGAGAACGTTTTCATCAGCAGTACCCCTGTACGTCGATAGGTGTCATATGTCAACTCTGCGTTTGTCGTTGGCATCGTGGTCGCCGTAATGATGTTCCTGTACATACTTAGATGCCGCCCTCGCGCGCTGACATCAGTTCTTGCTTTTTCCGCGCCAGCCAGAGCAGATCCAGAGAGAGCGGTACCTCCAGTCACTTTTTGACTGACTTTTTTGCGACTTTTGTCAACACCGTTTTTTGAGTTATCTACTCCTGGTGCACACAGGGATGTCCATGTGTCCTCGACCTGACTTCAAGGCTTGAGACACCTGTCGCAAGCTGATGTTGGTTACGGACCCGCACTGTGTGTTCCTGTGATGCCTGGAGCGCGACCGTGATCCCTAGTCATGCTCCGACTGCCGTAGCATGAATCCGAAGTCTTTGTGGGAGCGCTCCCAGAAGCATTTTGCGGCCCAGCAGCCCGCTCCGCTCCGTGCCGTTCGAGGCCCCAGTCACGTAGGAGGTCGAGGGACCGGTTGCAGAGTCACCACCATTCGTCATCGAAGTCTTCGCACTCCTCGGGTAAGTTGAAGTACAAGAAGAAGTCGAAGAAGCATCATCGCTCTCCGACTTCTCCCCGTCCATCGGCCAACGCGACGACGGATGCGAACGGTGCCCATCCCGCGACTACACGCGTGGAGCCTCAAGGGTCGAATCCGAGTTTCCCTCCCTTTCATGGAGCCAGAGCGACGCCTGCCCAGCTTCAGAGTTTCTACATAGTGATGCATGCCATCTTTGGGCAGCCTGACTCAGCTGGCGCGTCTCTGGGCCCCGCGTATTCGGCTGGGGACCCTGGGCCTTCAACGCTGGCGGCTCCGGCACTGCAGGGTCCCCTTGGATCCAGGCCTGGCGCATTGGCGCTGGTCGACCTTGTAACACTTCCCCTGGCGTCTATTCCATCGGCACCAGGTCCGCACCTGACGCCGGTTGTGTCCCCAGCCGGCGTCGACCCCAGCCTCCACCCTGCCTTGGACACGGAGCCGGACCGACAACGAACGATGCCGGATCCGGTGCCGAGCAGTGCTTTTGTACCTCTGTTCTACCCTGGCGTTTCCTATTAGCCAGATTGCCAAACCAGAGGAGGGTGAGAAGGACTGGGAGGGTTCTGTAGACCCTTTAGCTGACCAGATGGATGAACCGGACTGGAGAGAGGAGTTGAGGGAAGCCAGTGGTCTGGATACCTCCCCAGAACTTGGCATGCTGTCTCCTCCTACCGTGGCTATGGAGGAGGGTGCTTCATACGCCGTGGTGTTGCGTAGGGCGGCAGAGGCCCTCAACCTCAAGCTACCTACGGTGGCGGTCAGGACAAATCTCCTGACTGAGGTGCTTCAACCAGCAGTGGCCTCTTCGAAGCCCCTGCTGCCTTTCAATGAAGCCCTTTCTTACATCCTTTTGGGAACCTTGTCCAGGCCCAACACAGGGGCTCCTGTGGATAGGATAATTGCCCAACGGCACCGCCCGCTCCTGGCGACCCCTCTTTGCTCTCCCAACACCCAACCCCTGAGAGCCTAGTGGTTCAAAGGCGCATTCCCTAATGCACCACCTGATAGGGAATCCAAAAAGCTGGACCTTCTTGGGAAGATGTTTTCTTCCTCTAGCTTGGGACTGCGGTCGGTAAACACTGCATGTCTGTTCGACCGTTAAACCCACTCTGTGTGGGGTACTGTAGCGCAGTGCTGCCACAGTGCCAGGAGGAGGCCCAGGCTATGCTCTCCTGTGCAGTTGCCGAGAGACGCAGCCAAGTTTACCATAAGATGTGGACTGGACACCGCCGACACGCTAGGCAGGACAATTTCAACATCGGTGTCCCTACGACTTTATGTCCGGCTAAGGTCGACTGGTTTTCCGGGGATGCCACGGCTACCTTCCTGGACATGCCTTTTGATTGCAGTCGCCTGTTCGGCGACAAAGCAGACAACGCGCTAGAGTGCTTCAAGGACTCCCGGGCTACAGCTTAGTCCTTGGGCCTCTTTACCACCCACCCTGCGCAGTCTGCTTTTCCCCCCTTTCGTGGCTACGGAAGGGGTGCCCTGCCTTGTTCCACCCAGAGCCACAGGCCGGCGCAAGCTGTCCTGCCCCTACACGGCCGGGGATGCGGGACCCACCGTCGTGGGTCTGGGGGCCAGCAAGCGGGCCAGTCCAACAGTGCTCTCTCTGCAGCAGCCTCCAAACACTCCTAGTCCCACCTTCCAGGGCCACCAATCGCCAGTGGGTGGCAGGATTCGCCATCACCTCCCCCACTGGTGCACCATCACGTCGGACAGGTGGGTTTTGCAGCTAGTCCAAAGGGGCTACTCCCTCCCCATCGAGACTACCCCTCCATCCATGCCACCTCAACACGTGCATGTCGGAGGATCATCTGGCCCTTCTCCAACAGGAAGTTACAGCTTTCCTGGCCAAGGGAGCCGTTGAGCGAATTCCTGCCCCAGAAGTAGGTTGTGGTTGCTATTCCCACTACTTTCTGGTGCCCAAGAAGGACAAAGGCCTGGGACCTATCTTGGATCGCAGGAACGTCAACCTCTTCCTCCGGAAGGAGAAGTTCAAAATGTTGACACTAACTCGGGTCCTGTCTGCCCTCGACCCTGGAGACTGGATGGTAACGTTGGACTTGCAGGACGCTTACTTACACATCCCTGTCCTGCCAGCCCACTGATGTTACATGCGGTTCACGGTAGGCCGTGAGCATTGTCAGTTTACTGTGCTCCCCTTTTGGCCTTACCAGCGCCCCTCGTGTGTTCACGAAAGTGATGGCGGTTGTCGCAGCTCATCTGCGCAGATCAGGGGTTCCAGTCTTCCCCTATCTCGACAACTGACTGTTGAAGGCGGGCTCGCCCCAGGCAGTCGTCTCCCACCTCCAGACTACGGTAGACCTCCTGCACTCCCTGGGGCTCACTACAAACGTGCCGAAGTCACACCTGATTCCCTCTCAGAAGCTCCTTTTCATCTAAGCGGTTCTGGACACGAAGCAGTTTCGGGCTTATCCTCCCGAACAGTGTGTCCGGGATATTCGGGCTAGTATTCAGATTTTTTTAACCTCTATCCTGGGTTTTGGTCCGAATGACCCTGAGGCTACTGGGTCTCATGGCCTCCTGCATCCTGCTAGTAGATCATGCCAGGTGGCATATGCAAGCTCTGCAGTGGGACCTGAAGTTCCAGTGGGCACAGCATCAGAGGAATCTGTCCGATTGGCTTTAGATCTCAGACGACACTGCACAACAATTGCAGTGGTAGATAATGAACCCAGATTGGGTCAATGGCAGAACCCTCTCCCTTCCCCAACCAGAGTTCACAGTGGTGACGGATGCATCACTTCTGGGGTCGGGCGGCCACATGTCGAGAGGCGGAGATCAGAAGTCTCTGGTCTCCGGCAGAGTCCTGGCTCCACTTCAACCTTCTGGAGCTCCGGACGATCCACCTTAAACTAAAAGCATTCCTTCCCTCTGTCCGGGAAAGAGTAGTACAGGTGTTCACGGACAACACCACTGCCATGTGGTACTGCAACAAAAGGGTGGGGTGGGGTCATGGACCCTATGTCAAGAGGGTCTCCGTCTCTGGACATGGCTGGAATATCAGGGCATATGCCTGGTGGTTCAACACCTGGCAGGTTCTCGGAATGTCAGGGCGGACGAACTCAGCCGAAGGTGCATGATGGATCACGAATGGCATCTTCTCTCGAAGGTGGTGCAAGGTCTCTTTCAGCAGTGGGGAGAGCCTTGGTTAGATCTATTCGCCACCGAAGAGAACACGCAATGTCAGCAATTCTCTGTGTTGGAATTTCCAAGGCAGCACTCACTCTGCGACGCTTTTTGTCGCAAGTGTAGTTGCGGTCTTCTATACGCCTTTCTGCCTATACCACTTCTGCCCAGAGTGCTGAAGAAGATCAAGAGCGACGCGGGCCCAAGTCATTCTTGTGGCTCAGGATTGGGCATTAAGAGTCTGGTATCCTGAGCTGTTACACATGGCCATCGATCCTCCGATCAGGCTTCCTCTTCGGGAGGATCTTCTGTCGCAGCAGCAGGGGACGGTCCTCCACCGAAGCTGTCCAGTCTCAACCTCCTTGCGTGGAGATTGAGCAGCAACAGTTGACGACCTTCGACCTTCCTCCCGAAGTCTGTGATGTTATCTTGGCAGCCAGGCGTCCCTTCACTAAGACGGTATACGCCTGTAGATGGAACAAATTTGTGGCATGGTGCACAGCAAAGGCTATGGATTACTTTTCCGCCCCTCTTTATGAGATTCTCTTGTTCCTCCTTTCTTTGGCCCAGCAGGGCTCTGCTCTGGGCACTCCTATGGGCTATCTCTCAGCCATTTCAGCCTTTATTAGGCTACCTGATCAGCCTTCTCTTTTCAAGTCTCCTGTTGTAAATCGCATTACTCATCTGTTTCCTCCTGTTCCCTTCGTAATGCCTCAGTGGGACTTGAACTTAATTCTTACTTATCTTATGTGCTCTCCCTTTTAGCCGCTATGTAACTGTCCTCTCAGACATCTCACTTTACAGACTGCATTTCTGGTTGCCATCACCTCTACTCGCAGGGTGAATGAGCTCCAAGCTCTTTCTTCAAAACCTCCTTTTCTTGCTGTTCATCCGGGCAAGGTTGTCCTTCGAACTCAACCCTCTTTTCTTCCCAAGGTGGTTACTTCTTTCCACATTGGTAAAGCCATCACTTTGCCCACCTTCTTTCTGCCCCTGCATCCTTCTAAAGAGGAAGAGAGACTCCACCATCTGGATCCAAAACGTGCGATTTGATTTTATTTGGATCGCACAAAGCAATTCCCGGTGGATGACCAGCTCTTTGTTGGCTATCTGGGCGCCAAGTGGGCATCTTTGCACACGTTTACCAAACACTACTGCCTGGACAGCCATGTCCGGCGAGATGGCTTTTTTGGCCTTTCTGTTCTCCAGAACTTTCTGGTTTGAACTTAGTTCGCAGACCCACCTCCGGGGTTGGTATTGCTGGGGTATCAATTCTCAGGTAAGCAATCTATAACTAATTGTCTCTTTCAGATGAACAAGTTACTTATCTTCGGTAACGATATATCTGTAAGAGACATAGATTAGTTATAGATTCCCTACCGCCCCACCCATCCTCTCCGTTCTGCGAACTGACTTCTAGGGTTAAGGACTCCCTTTCAGGGCCCTAGTTTTGTGCACCAGTGATCAGTGTCCTGCATGGCTTTGCGCTTCTGGAGTGAAATGTCTTGTAAAGAACTGATGTCAGCTCGCGAGGGTGGCGTCTAAGGTCTAAGTAGATACCGCAACGTCATTACGGCAACCACGACACCAACGACGAAAGTGGAGTTGACTGACGCCACCTATCGACGCGCAGGGGTACTCAAGATCCAGTCTGCCGCTTAGGGGTAATTCTCAGGTAAGGAATCTATAACTAATCTATCTTTCTTACAGATATATCATTACCGAAGGTAATTAAATTGTTCTTTACTACCTGTATGCTGGATTGTTGTCGTTTTGGTCTTGTTGAGTTTAGCTAAAGATACTTTATTTTTCTAAACTGGTGTGGTGTCCATTTGAGGTATTATCATTATATTACTGTGTGTTTGGAGAACAAATACTTTACACTTTCCCTTTGGGATAAGCCTGTCTTCTAGGGCCAAGCTACCAAGTGGGTGAGTAGGGGTTATCTAAAGTTACCCTGACTAGATGCAAGGGTCCCTTCTTGGACAAAGGTACCTACTTCTGCCTACCAGAGACCCCCATTTCTAACACACCACCAAGAAAGTGAGCTGTTTAAGGAACCTATACTCTTACTATATGTATGTGTTGATTTTGTTTCCTCGTATTTGCTAAACTGTGTGCCTTTACTCTGCATGGATTCTGCAGGATTAGATGTTGGGGGTATTCTCCGTGTTGTGAAAAAGAGTTGTGCACAAGTCATGCGTCTAAGCTGGAACATAGGGAATAACATGTTTTTCCTGAGAAGAAATCCAGTGGTTTTGTTCCATTGTCTTCAATAGGTCTGTTCAGACGTGTCCCCTGCTTATACCTCACGGACTCCTAATGAGGCAACTCTTGTCAAAAATCATTACCCCATTAGTTAAGCCATTTTTTTTTTATTTAGAGTAGACCACTCCGGGCACTTCTTTTTCTGCTTTGATCACGGACCTGGTTTATAGCGAACACCTAGAATAGTGTACCCATAGGCTTATAATAAGCCCCTCCCTGCAGGATTCGGAGGTGTGCGCCTTTCACTCAAGCAGTTTTTATTCATTAACTGCATTATTATTTGCAAATGAAACATGGAAAAACTACAGATGCAAACAAGAAAGTTTCTAACTTACATGGTCTGTGATAACCATGGAGATTATAAGGTACTGATCGAGCCAAAAGAGGTGTAGAGCAAAAGCGGCATACAACTGCTCAATACAAGCAAAAGTATGCAAATACAAAAAACAGACAGTGGAGAGCATACACCATTTAACTACTAATAAATATCACTATGCTGAAGGTAATCCAGATTCTAGTATATGTTTTGTTACATCCCAAAATGGTATCTTTCTTACCTGGGCAAGGCTTTGAACTTCCCAACAACATTCTATTCTCTGCCTTTGGTAACAAGTAGAATTTGTTTGAATCTGTGTGAATAGAAAACCTTGTGCTCGTATAGCAAGGATTAAGCGACATAAAAAATATTAGCGCTGCCGTGATATATATATATATATATATATATATATGAGATTTGTGGGGGCATCCTAAATTTAATATGTTTGATGTTGGTTTTTGTACCCGAGTGTAAATTCTGATCTAAATTAAACCATAATTGTATGATCTTTGACATGTTTTGGGTGCTCTGTCTGGCTCAAACTGACTGGAAGGTAACTTAAGTGGCAAAGCAGAGCTTTTGTCTTGGAGATTCTTCACATAGTCTGCCTATACCCTCTATGATGGCTTAAGATATTTATAGAAGTTGCAAAAAAAGGATCTTGTGTCACCTGGGTAGCTTGATTTAATTCTTACATCCCAGAACACTGCTTTTAAGTGAAAGAGTCATGTTTCTGGCAGTGCACTAGGATCTGCCTCATCCATCTCATCTGTTCCAGTTTTAGGAACTCTATGTCAAATGCCTTTGGCCTATCCAGCTAAGTGAACTGTGTCTTTAATGCAAAGCTCCAGCTATGCCTATCAGAGCATGCATTAATTCGTGGAAGTCACAGGGTTAAAAGCCCTTTCTTTCGATAAAAGCCATGTGCGTTCATACACTCTTGTATAATTTCTTTGTATTGATGCAACTTGGTTCTAAAGCAGCCGTGGTTGACCATGCTCCATTCATATACCTTAAAGTGATTCATACCTGGCCTTATGAATTCAAAGAAATTGCTAGTTAACAATTCCAAAAATACATACAATGTAGAATTGGGAAAAGTGTAATAGATTTTTCAGAATTTACCTTAGATGAGCTATTTGCTCACTGCATACGTAGTTGCATGCTTCTAAATCATTGGGAACATTGACTCCTCTCTCTGATAGACTATTCTCAATCATTCATCTATTTGAGCTGTATAATTGCACTCTGTGTATAAATAAGTAATGCATTATGCTCCAAAGTACGTCATGTTTGCTCTGGTAACCGAAGCAAACAGTGATATATGTATTGTTTTAAAAGCTCTTTAGATTGTCTTTTTTCACGTATGTCTTATTAATATGTGTATTATTTTTGCAGTATCCGGCTTGGCATTTTCCTAAGGCGATATCCCATGGCAAGGCTCTTTGTAATTATATATATGGTAAGTTTGCTGTAGTTTGTAAACATTTACTGATCTCAGATCAGCTTATTTTTCATGCTGTAATAAAGATTACGATTTAGTGTGGAAAGGAAAACAGTGCTATTGATACCGTCTGCCAAACACGCAGTAATTAGCCTTGTGTGTTATAAATACAAGACCAACCTTTTAGACATAGACCTCTACAATGGTGATTTAATTTACTGATACCAAAGTTTCCATTTTCACATTTATCATCAAGCATTATTTCAGGAATGAATGCAATGGGAAACGGCCATTACAACGCAGCCATTACCATGCAATACCTGTACGACGCGGCAGTTACAGCGCACGTAACGTTATCACACATTACCTTTACCACGCAGGATTTTACAACGATAATGCCTTCACCACCCATGCATGCCTTTTTACGCTTTAGAGTGGGTTTGGGTTTGTGGGTCTCAATGGTAATTTTAGGGAGGGTTTGGGTTTTTGGGTGGCAAGGGTAGTTTTAGGTTTTAAGGTGGGTATGGGTTTTGGAGGGCAAGGGAATTTTTAAGGATTAGAGTGTGTATGGGGTTTGGGGGGACAAGGGCATTTTTAGGGTTTAGGGTGTGTAGTTTTTTGGAGGCAAGAGCATTTTTAGAGTTTAGGGTGGGTTTGCGTTTTTGTGTGGCAAGGGAATTTTTAGGTTTGGTTTGGATTTTTGGGTGGCAATGGAAGTTTTAGCTTTTAGGATGGGTTTGGGAAATATTTTGGGATTAGGGTGGGTACGGGTATTTGGGGGGCAAACTAACGTTAAGCTTTAGGGTGCGTATGGGTTTTTGAGTGGCAAGGGTAATTTTAGGGTTTAGAGTGGGTATGGGTGTTTGGGTGGCAAGGGTAATTTTAAAGTTTAAAGTTTAGGATGGGTATGGAATTTTGGGTGGCAAGGTAATTTTTAGGGTTTAGGGTGGGCATGGTTTTTGGGTGGCAATGGAGCTTTTAGGGTCGGTGTGGGTTTTTCGGGTGGCAAGGAAATATTTTGGGTTTAGGGTGGGTATGGGTTTTTAGGTGGATCGCACATTTTAGGGTGGGTATGGGTTTTTGAGTGGCAATTTTTTTTTGGGGGTGGGTACAGGTTTTTCTGTGGCAAGGGAATTTTTAGGGTTTAGGGTGGATATGGGGTTCTGGGTGGCAAAGAAGTTTTTACGATTGGTATGGGGTTGTGGGTTTTTAAGGGGATATTTATAAATATGTGTGTACTTGCTATATATATATATATATATATATATATATATATATATATATATATATATATATATATATCTGGAAACCCTCAAACCACTTCCTGAATTCTCCCAACGGCAGTCAGGCGAGGAAAGAGACACAGACCTCCGAAGTTTTTCAAGTGGGCAGTATTTTATTCAGTGACCCAACACAACGCGTTTCAAGCCCGTAAGCCCTTGATCACGTGTCACAGATTTGAATACACCATGATTCTAATTTAAAGTGCAAAAGCGGCCCTCCCACTGTTTGCATCACAGACCACATGTGTAAAAACATAGAAAAAATACTGTTAGTATAGCTTTCTTCTATATTATCCATATCCCTGTTTACAAAAGGCTTATTTCATTTGGCACATGATAGAAGAAATATAGCATACTTCTATAGTTATAATATATGGCTTTGATTTCATCCATTTTAAATGTGCCACTGAACTTATTTAAAATAATAAATACAGTTCATATCAATTAAAACAACTTCTTACAAAAAGGCTAAAACCCTTTTCAGTCGCCATATTTGAAAACAGTAATCCAGGGGAAATAAATAACCGGTTAAATCCGTTTTATCAGAATACCCTGTGTAGGATAATTAGTTATAAGATGTTAATATAACTGAAAACAGTTTCTTTAGTTTATACACATTACATAGTCTATAGTAATGGAGAGGTTTTGGAAAAGTGCTGAGAGTGCATCCCATAAAAAGTTGTAAAGTGCAAGTGCAAAATGGTGTAAATTTCTCAAATTAATCAAATGTATATATAGGGTCCAATTTACCGTTTACCACAAGAACAAAAGATTAATTAATTCCTGGATAATACAGGTATCAACAATATCTTAAAATCCCGAGAACATTTGAATATAAAAAACAATTATTTAAATTTCATTGTTGTATAATGAGAAATTCTTAGAGAGGGAAAATTATGCATGCACATTTTATATACACATCTTATTTACAAGGACAAATTCATATATTTACAAAACTGAAATGTTTGAACCAACGTGTTAAGCCCATGCTATGTTTAGCTTGTACTACAAAAAACTACGCATGTCTTCCGTTGTGTTCAACCCGTTGGGCCATTTGCAATCTAAGTCCAAGATGTACTTGGTCTATATATATATATATATATATATATACTACTATTATAAAGAGAGAACAGAAACCTTTTGGCAAGGTAAACTCTGGAACCACAGCGCCAATCCACACACCAAATACATTGTTGTAATCCTCAGGGTGTGTAGATGGACATAGGCTGCATAAAATAAAAAAAACACGGTAATTAAAAAATTAAACTTTAAAAACAAAGTAGTGCCGGCCGCGACGTAGCGCTGGCCGCGATCTATCGATGTCCGCAACGTGCGTGATGACGACAGGCGGAGAGGAGTGGCGGTGAAGTCCGGAGCGCGGGGAAGAGCGACGGCTCAGGTAAGCAAAGGCGAGGCGGGAGGCGGTCTGGGCAATGTCGGGGCGGGCGGGGTAAGACAAAGGCGAGGCGGGAGGCGGTCTGGGCAATGTCTGGGCGGGCGGGGGCTGGGGCGGGAGTGCACCCAAGCCTGAAAAGTTGCCCCCAACCCCTTCTGCCCCGGGCAAAGCTGCCGCAATCCGGAAATGCAGCCCCAGGCAACGCTGGGGCGGGATATATATATATATATATATATATATATATATATATATATATATATATATATATATATATATATAGATATAGATATATAGATATCCCTCCAATCTCGCCCAGTTTATGAACGAGCCGACACATGCTAGGTTTGCCCAACTTGAATTTATTACCACCAGGTCACAGCATTTCAGTAGCGCGCAGCTCACACTTTCGCAGCCCTTGGCAGACGCGTTTCGGCGGTTGTCTCATCAGTGCCGGCTGTCTGCTGTGTGATTCAATTGACAGTTTTTCGCTGGGCTTTTCTTCATAAGTCCTGCCAGCGAACCCCATTGGCTGGATGTTTGTAGCCATAGAAAGCGGACAAGCGAGATGTATACCGGCTAATACTTGTCGCTTTCGTGGTATGGGGTGCTTGGATGCCGTTAACAATCCCGCTATGTGAAAGCAGCCTGTTCAGAGTTCAACACAAGGTGCAATGTCCCATAGTTGGCATTAAATAATGCTCTCCTTACTGCCACTCCCATTGCGTTGCGGGTATTCTCTGGCGAAATCAATCCTTTGCTGGGCAATCCTGTTAGCAGAAAATCTGCTCCCTCTCCCCGATACCTACACAAAGTCCAGGTCGGGGGGGCGCCGCGTTGTGCAGTCCATGCACTACATCCAACAACTTTTGCCGGCAGACGTGGAGCTCCAGACCGAGGGGCGTGCCGGTAAGCAGAGCCGACCTCCGCTCAACATACTCCTCCAATCTCGCCCAGTTTATGAACGAGCCGACACATGCTAGGTTTGCCCAACTTGAATTTATTACCACCAGGTCACAGCATTTCAGTAGCGCGCAGCTCACACTTTCGCAGCCCTTGGCAGACGCGTTTCGGCGGTTGCCTCATCAGTGCCGGCTGTCTGCTGTGTGATTCAATTGACAGTTTTTCGCGGGGCTTTTCTTCATAAGTCCTGCCAGCGAACCCCATTGGCTGGATGTTTGTAGCCATAGAAAGCGGACAGGCGAGATGTATACCGGCTAATACTTGTCGCTTTCGTGGTATGGGGTGCTTGGATGCCGTTAACAATCCCGCAATGTGAAAGCAGCCTGTTCAGAGTTCAACACAAGGTGCAATGTCCCATAGTTGGCATTAAATAATGCTCTCCTTACTGCCACTCCCATTGCGTTGCGGGTATTCTCTGGCGAAATCAATCCTTTGCTGGGCAATCCTGTTAGCAGAAAATCTGCTCCCTCTCCCCGATACCTACACAAAGTCCAGGTCGGGGGCGCCATGTTGTGCAGTCCATGCACTACATCCAACAACTTTTGCCGGCAGACGTGGAGCTCCAGACCGAGGGGCGTGCCGGTAAGCAGAGCCGACCTCCGCTCAACATACTCCTCCAATCTCGCCCAGTTTATGAACGAGCCGACACATGCTAGGTTTGCCCAACTTGAATTTATTACCACCAGGTCACAGCATTTCAGTAGCGCGCAGCTCACACGTTCGCACTTATATACATATATATACATACACATATATACACACCTTCATATATATTTGTGTGTATATATACACACACACAAAAATAGGGTTTCTAAATATTTGTAATTTTTTTACCAACCGTATACCTTTACCATTCTAGCTTTTAGCGCGGAACTGAAGTATATTACAGGATAATATAAACCCTTTATATATATATATATATATATATATATACATAAAAAAATGTATACTTACTTGCAAAATACTTGGATTTACCTGTAAAACCTTTATCATGCATATGCCTTAACTGTTCATGCTTTTATAACGAAATTCATTGTACAGGCATGCGTGGTAACGTCAGAATCGTTGTAAAATCCTGCGTTGTAAAGGTAATGCGTGATAACTGTACCTGCATTGTAACTGCTGCATTGTAAAAGCGTGCGTGGTAATGGCGTGTATTGTTCCGTCATACATTCAGATGCAATATGTGGCACTGATTGAACATTAGAATGCAGCCTGTATGTGGCTTTTTAGGGGGGTTTACTACAATGCAAGCTATTTCCACGTTTCACTTTAGTAAGTGTGTACATGCAATGTTTTTATTTTGGCAAAGTTTTTTTATAATGGTAAGTTTGTGCAGGGATTCCTATAGCTGTGCATCTTGAATCTCTAGAATAAACTGCAAATAACCATAAAATATCTAATGATGTTTCAAAATTCTTTTTTGTGATAATTTGGAGTTAATGTGTAAAGATTTTTTAAGGAAATTGAAAAGTAATTCCTGTTGGATAGGTTTTAGTCTCGTACATATGTTTAAATTTAAACATGGATGTTTATTGGCATAATTCATACTTTCTATATACATCATGGACAAAAGTAGTGTGTGCGATTTTAACATGGAGCAGCCGATGTTGCTAATCAAAACATATTAGCCAGGAAATGATTGGAGGCTGCCTTGTGTGTATCAGTTACTCCTCCTCCTTTGTATGTTAAGGTCAGGCATTCTTCATTGCCCATCAAATCCAATTTTGTCATGAGAATGTATGTCCCTGGTGAATCTGCGTTACACATTTTGTCTTAAGAGAAGTATTGAACAGCCATGCAAATTATGACTATATCTTGCAACACAATGGAATTTGATTATGCCTATATATTCTTCTTTAAAAATTCTGTGTTTATTGATGCTTTTGTGTAGGAGTTTAGTTGTTTAATCGTTTAATATTCCAATCATTGGTGATTTTAAAATATGAAAATTCTCCATAAAGATATTGAAAACGAATTATCTAGAAGGTACTTTTTCGTCTCCTGCGAGATAACCAACTCACTTGGTTTATGCAACTTACACAATAATAACTTGAAGGAAATAGTCTTTGGCCCAGCCCAGGAAATAATTTCATAGTCTCATGACTTAGATAAACAGTCTATTGTACACTTATCTGTTCACTGCCTATGGCTTCCACAGGACAAAGATCTACAAGAGGATTATCTCCAGAAACGTGGAATGCTACATTTTGTACACTAATTGCCTTCATTTATATACTGAAACTGGTTGCTTTTCCCTGTAGACTTAACTCTAGTTGAGGAGTTATGGTCTCTTCCCCCCCCCCCCCCCCCCAATATCTTAGTAAGAGCAGTTGATATGTGGAGCCCTCTAATGTAGGGCTCGATCGACGCAATGACCATTCACACTGAATCCCTAGGGATGTGGTCTTCCTGTTATTCCACAGTACGGGTGACTCTCCATAGATCTTTGTGCAACAGCCCTCCATAACAAAACAAAAACATTGTCTTAGGGAGAAAAGGATCCTTACAAGATACCTTTATCTTGGACTGATCCCTAAAACTTCCTTACATATGTCCATGTCCAGCCTTTCCCAGATAAGCTTAAATATTAATTATCAGCCAGTGCTGATTCCGAAACCTGATTGAACCAGCGAAGCAAGGCAAGTTTTGTTTTAGATCTTCTATTATCTTTTGTTTTATTGTCTTAAGTGGATGTTAATTCGTCTTTGTAACTTAAAAACTTTGTGGTTTTGTTCTTGAGCCTTTTTATTTCTGATTAAGTCAAACCTGCAGCCTTCGATGGCGGTTTGGAAGCTATCCAGATTTTCCTGCATCAAAATTAGAAGTGTGCAAAGGGCATCACAGGTGGACCAGAACAAGAGCTATCCCCTAGCCTTCAGCATTCCCAGCTGCTAATTTGCATAGATCTAATAATTGAAAGTGTTACATTTCATTTGCACAATTATTTTACTCCAGCAACCACTTTGTTACCTAGTATGCTTTGCTACTAATTTGTGCACCGCCTTCTCTATCACGTCAAACATAAACTGAGGTAGTGGAGGAGGATGCCATCTTGAACAGATTTCACGACCACAATGGCCTCAACAACAAACCTGGCTCCCTCTACTTTTGACAAGCATTCTGTAAAAGCCATCTCATCTTTCGGTGCCCATACCATTGCTATTTAACCCACACTTGCATCTATAGTCTCCTTCTTGGATGACCTGGATACCAGCATTCATTCTCTATAACCCCTCACACCTCTCATCATTCTTGGCAATCCGTCTTGATCCAAACAATCTTCCCTATTCAAGCAGTTCCTCTCAAATAACAAACTCGCTACTCTAGCTCCATTTATACACATTATAAACTACTTATCTAATTCTCATGGCAAAAGTCCCACCCATTCAGCAATCTCTATGACGGCACTATTCTACAGACATCTGCCACTATCCCTCCCTCACTGCTACCCCCAAAAATATCAGGATCACTACAGGAAACACCCTCTAATGCTGCTTCCTCGTTTCTATGCCAAATCCACAACAACTTCAAGCCACTTCTTCACCGTACCTTCTTTGACAAATTAAAAGATACACTAAGAATGGTATTCAGTTCCCAGTATCCTCTAGCGCCTCTATCCCAGTCACTGCCTTGCCCCAATTCTTCCACAGCACTGGATCAATGCCAACCTCCATTTTCTTTGACTAAAATGTGTGTGCTCCTCCGCAAATGGCACAGAAATACCAATATAAAGCTTTTGGATGATTACAGATCAGCCCTGATCCACTTTATAACAGTACTGAACACAGGTAAGTCTGCCTACTTTCTCTTCTTTACTTTAATATCTTAAACAAATTGCCCACACCATTAACTTCCTTCTCTTCCTACCTCTGTGCATACCTTACTCAGTCTCCTCTCCTCTATATCAGACGTTGTCTTGTACTTCTCTTCTAAAACTGCAATCCTCAAGACTGCTCTCTCCATCCTTTGAAGGGCATCACACCTGTCCTCCTTCTCTACCTTACAATACCTCTGCCAAGATATACATCTTGAAGCTCACTTCTTCAACTCCATTAATTATCTGCACTTAAAACCTCTAATCCATCTTGTACACTTTCTGACCCCTTCAGTCCCAACACTACATGACAGCATGGGACTACACCTTGTGGCCAACAGAGCTAGGACTGCCAACCACCCACACCAAAAACCTTGAGACCATCATCAACAGCAAACTCTACATGACTGCCCAAGTCCATGACGTGACCACTTCATCCTTCCATAACCTGAAGATGCTGAGGAAGATTTACAAATGGCTTCCAATGAGCACCTGGAAAACTGTCAATTACGCCCTTGTCACAAGCAAGCTGGATTACGGTAACACCCTTTATATGCAGGGATCTACAAAAAACACATCAGATGGCTACATACCATTCACGATGAAAACAATGAAATCCCCTGGGGCAGCATTACGTATTAGCCTACATTTACCCTGGGTTTTCCTCATAAATGGGCTCTCCATAAAAGCCATCGCACACTATTGTGTGGACTTGGACACTTCCACCAGCAACAGTTCAGTAATACCAGGCTATTGAGTTAATATTCAATGTTGCTTTCTTACTCCCATTCCTTATCAAGGCGGTAAGGTTTTTTCATCCCTCAGCCAGTATCTTTTGGATGTCATTCCAAAGTAAACATCGCAGTTAATTCGATGCTATATATTAACATATACTCAACCTTTTATCTGCACCGTTTTGAGCATTTTTACCGGCACCTGTACTATTCAGGACTACTTAATAGGGCACTTCACTGTAGCCAACACATCCTATACGTGTATTGTTACTTCCCATCTGATAACAGCTCCGTAAATTTTAACAACAATACCAGGCTGTCGATATAACGCCACTGTTTAATTGCAGTTTTGACTTCTTCACAGAGGCGGGATGGCAATCTATTCTGGTAGCTGTTTTCCCTCTATCACAGGCGGCGTTCCAAGTTAACATGAGAGTGCTTCATGCCCCGTGTTAGATAGAAGCTCAACAACACAATAATTTTTACGTTTAGTTTCATGGCCTTCCCCTTTGTATTTGTGCCAAATTGCGGCGCCATTATGCGCTATTTACGTTTATTTTTTTTTTATTTTTTTAACGTTTCTCCATTTGGGACCAGGGGTTTCGAACCCCGAGTGAAAGTTTCATTTTGGTGATACTTAGCACGTACCGCTTTAAGAGTTATCTGGGCGTGCCCTGACGTTGATCCTGCATGTCATCCCTTTCCACCGTTCAGCAGCAACATATAGCGGTGAGCAGGAAGTCCTTTGGCTTCTTCCGGGGTAGACGGCAGCCTAGAGTTTAGGTTTCGAGCGGGGAGCCGCGAGTAAGGCAGTAAGTGGCTTGGATTCCTCTACAGATAGCGGGGTTTTCTTTATCTCCCGTCAGCCTCCCACCCAGGTCCTCAAAGGCCGACTTTCCCAGAGCAGGCGGCAGATAAATAGAAATGATATCAAGCCCTCTACCATCCCATTGGGCCTCCACACCAGCAAATCTCCCTGCCAAGTCCGCCCACACTTTATGGACCACGAGTGGTACGGACCTTTTTACCAGAACCGCCATTCCCCTAGACCCGGAAGTGTAATCAGCGTGGACCAAGAGCTTATATCCCCATCAATTGAGGGCCTTAGTCTTCTGCCCCATTAGATGAGTTTCCTGAGGCAGTACCACATCCGGAGAGTGCCGTTTCAGATATTGCTGCACAATCCCCCTCTTAATCTTGTCTCCCATCCCATTAACATTCCACGTCAGTACAGAAAGTGTCCTATCTCTATCCCCCCATCCCAGGTAGCAAAAGGCACAACAATTGAACAGGTCAGTGAGGACAGCTAGAGAAATTGAAACATCCTATCAAATAGTGAACGTCCCAGCATCCTGTCTAGCATTGCATGTCCCAGCTGCACAATTAAACAATGAACCTTCAACCATTCACCTCCCCCCAATCCTGACAGTGAACCTTCAAGCCCCCCTCTTACCCCAACCCCCTGCCCCCCACCCGTGGAGTCAAAACTACCCACGCCCCCTGCCCGTGGTTTTAGAACTACCCACTCCCAAACTTGGCAGAGTGCCTCTCTCTCCCCCCCTGAAATGCTGAAGAAGCACGGGGTACTTAACTCCATCCCCGCCTGTTCACATCACAATTCACTTGTATTGTAGCCATCCACTGTCCGTATTCTATAGTCCCGTTCAGATCACATCATTTAAACCCACCAGTCTTAACCGTACATCAGATCCATCATAGTAAGTCACGCACCTGATGGGTATATCGGACTCCCACCCATTCCTCTCCTACTTGTGCTTTCAGTTAGGCGCCGGCTCTCCATGAGTAAAGCCAAGAGTCCTCACTCCTGCTCCTTCGACCGAGCGTCCTCCTCCACTAGGCCGTTTGTTACATCGTTCTCTCTGTTACCTCCGCTCTGATCAGTCCTTTTGGAGCGTCCTCTTCTTTGGCTTCCCACTGGGCTCCAGCCTTCCATCCAGTCCCAGACTGCCTTTGGTGAGTCAAAAACCCACGATTTGCCAACCGACTCAACCCTAAGCCTTGCAGGAAAGAGCATTGGGTATTTCACCTACCGGTCTCGGAGTTCCCTTTTCACCGCCTGCAAGCTGCGACGCTGGGCTTGAACTTTAGCTGTGAAGTCAGGGAAGAAGGCCACCTCGTAGTTATCTATTTTCAGCGGAGGATTGAATGTCGCCGTCTGCAAGATAATGTCTCTATCGCGATAGTTGAACACTCGAGCAATCAGAGGTCTTGGGGGCGCACCCAGCTTTGGTCTACCTCCTGGTACTCTGTGTGCTCTTTTAATGGAGAAGTAGCTGGACAGAGTCTTAGGCTTCAGGTGCTTCGTGATGAGGTACTCTATATATAGGTCTGCTGCCGGCCCCTCCGTTCTCTCGGAAACCCCTAAGATATGAATGTTGTTGCGGCGGGCCCTGCCTTCGTAATCATCGAGCTGCTGTGCCATCCTTTCCTGCTTCTTCTGTATTTCAAGCATCTGCGTCTGAAGTTACGACGTGTCCGTCTGTAGGGCGCTAGTGACTATCTTGAGCTCCTTGACTTTATTGTCCATTTTCCAGAAATCCGCCCTGATTAGAGAGACCTCCACTGTAACCGTGTACACCGAGGCACAGACTCTGTTAAAAGCCGCCATTACATCATGTAGGGTGGGCTCCGGTCCTTGTTTAGGGGCCGCCGCCCCTCCATCTTTCTCCGAGTGTGGCAAGGCACCTTTTTCTCCCACTTTAGACCATGCGAATTTGGCCAGTTGCTTTTGGGCATTCGCCTTAGGTCCCTTCCCACCTGTCGCCATGGCTGTACACCCTTATATAGCCCCTTTGGGGAGAACACAAGATAGCTCCGATGGGTGAGCTGCCGATCACTGGCGAGAGGAGCCAAACTCGTGGGGATCCCTCTTACAGTCGCTGTCTGGCCACTGCGGTCCCAATGCACAGATTGTCCATGCTGGGCTTCTGCGCTTGTCGTAATTTTCGGCCATCTGGTGCATGTGACTGTGCCAACTGACTTTGGAAATCGTCTCCTCACTCCGATCGTGGCACTCCTATACAGTATCTCCCTCTGGGCTGGAGCTTTCAGCACCTCTTTCCGCCAGGCTGCCCGGGTTCAGAATGATCCTAAAGCCCCTGCTTCCACTTGCGTAGCAGCTGCCTGTGTATGTTTAGTTGGGGAAGTTTCAAGAAACACTGCACCCCACTGCAACTTCGACGATGTCACACAAGCGTTATCTGTACTTTGGCCCCATAGGAGTTGGGGACAATTCACTGCGCCAAATCAGTCCAGATGTGGGGAGCCGTCGGGGCTATTCACCTTCCGCCTCAAGCTCTCCTTCGCCAGTATATGCCATTCCTTGTCTCAGGCCCCCCATGAGACCATACAGGCCCAGCAGTTCTTTGAGTTCAGGCACCCTGGGCAGCAGATGTGGTCGTTTGCACCTGTATACTCTGCCAGCCAACACTACTAGGCAATCTACAGCGTGCTTTCCTTCTCCTGGGCGCCCCTTACTCAGTGCCCCCTGCACCACCACATTCACTCTTCTCTGGCTACCCGCACCTCACCGATTAGCAGGAGTCGCGGTAGGCCACAAAGCCGGGGCCTCAGTTTGTGGTGTAGCTCCGCCCACTGTCTTCGTTAGGCCGCCGTGCCTCCTCTTGTCGTCATGTCCTGGAGGTCGGGGACTCCCGCCGAGCCCCCGGACTGCTCCTCAATCTCCCGCAGCACCCGGGAAGACTCTACAGTGTGGCGCCTCCGCCCCCGTGGCTATCTATCTCGCGTCGACTGCCTTGCACGTGGTCGTGTCCGGATCGTTTCCTCAAGGCCTCCAGTTGCAGCTATGCCTCCCCAGCACTCACCAGCGCTGTGCACCTCAAGCGGCTGCCACAAAGGAAGTGCTGCTCCTCCGCATCAAGGTAAATCCAGCGCAACCTCTCTACACATGTCTCCGCCGGGCTTCCACTGGGGTCTGTCGGCTACAAGCTCCTCCACTCCAGAGAGGTCGCCCCTCCCTCGATCGCCGTCAGGGAGCCGCCATTACTGCTCCGGTCGGAGTCGTTGCAAAAGGGGGATTAGAATCCTTGTACGCCCTGCGGACCAGTCAGTCTTCCGGGGTGGAGGTATGGAAGGAAACAAGAGACTTTCAGGCAATTTTTTGCGGTGGATGGCGTCGGATATGTCTGAATAGGGATGTGGGGAATACGAGCTCCGTTAGGCGGCGGCCATTCTCGTTGGCCGCTAGCCACTCCCCGCCAGTCTTGTCTTTATTGAAGTCTTTGTAGTCACTCCATCAGCTCTGTAACTATCCTCAGTGCTGTAAGTCACCTATGGCTTTACCCTTTAAAAACAATGAGGATGATACTAGGTCTCGCCTTTGCCAATGGTTTTAGGAATATGTTACTGTGTTGCATTGTGCATTGCATATTTTACATAAATACCTTGATTTTGTGAACATTTATAAACTATCTTTACTTAAGTGCAATTTTGTATTGTAATCGGGATTGACTATACTAAGTATTGGCAAAGCCGATCATCACTGCTCCAAAAGGCTGAGCTATTGGGTTTTCCAATATTGGTATGGTAGATGTGAGCTGTGGCACGTTTAGCTGCTTGTGTGAGTTCTGGTTGTGTGGGGGGGTGATCATAATTGGGCACAATTGAGAGCTCTGGCGCTGTGGCTGAAGGCAGTGTAAGTCAGTAGACCATAACAGTGTTCAGATTGCATGCTCATCCAATTCCTATCGACTCTCAAGGGTGCAAATAGTGATAGTCACATATGTAACTATCATTTGAAATTACCAATTATAATTCTGTACAACAAAATCACTGTTACTCATTTATATCAAACTGCTAACAAGCACTCACAAAGCCAGTACTTATGACTTGTTTCAGGGATTGTGTGATGTGTATGGATGCAATAACAGACATCTCACAAAGAGCTACCTAAATGTTGGTCAGACAGCATGCTGTGTAAAGCACAGGGTAGTAGTTCACATGTTTTAAGTCAGGCGCTCAATAATTCAGGCCAGGCATCATTTAGAAACTCCTGTCCCCACTTTTGTACTCTAGCTTAAAGCATTGTGTTCCACTTTAGGCTTTTTCCTACACACAGCTAAAAGCACCTTCATAGGTGAGGCCTACAAATGTTGATGTTGTAAAACTATGGGCCCCATAGAGTTAAATCTGAAACGTGTGGAGCTGTAAGAAATGATCACATAGCTCCTCTGAAACACTCACTCTGCAGTGTCTTTAAACTGCAAGAGGGAAGCTGATTTTGTGCATCAGATGGGCAGTGATGCACCTCAGTGAAAGAAAGTCAAAGGTGTCATCTCCAATATGGCATCCCTAGTAGTGAGTGTAGCTGCTGGGGCTTTTAGTGCACTGTGGCACTTTGTTCCCTGGCAAAGTTAATCCAAACGTTGTGCAGGTCATATGCTTACTGGCGAAGCAGACCCGAATACCCACTGCTTCTCTTGGACGGATCTGTCAGCCTTACAGGCAGTCAGTCAACAATAATACAGGTAATTATTATTGAACCAGTCAATTGAATTAAACAGCACAAGCTAAAGCTTCACTTTTTTTAACATTACACTGTCCCAAAGACACATTATTCTTGTGCATGAACATACAGTAAGAAGTCCAAGTCTGGGTCATTCAAATCAACTTATTGCGCAAAACATTGCGCTGTAACCGGTTAGGCGGATCCATCCCTGCAGAGGACCCCTATATGTCAGTATTCAAGTATGCTCAGGTTCTGTTTGGGTTACATAGACTTCCCCTGTGGTTGTAAAGTCAGCTTCTCTGGGAGTCAAGGTTTTCTAGCTGTGCGGGAACACATGTGGGTTGGGGTGGGGAGCAGGATGTGGACAAAGTAAAACAGACAGAGGTCAGGCTAGGGAGAAGGACGCTAGTGCGAGAGAACGTGGTGTGCAGCTGGGGCGAGAAAAGGACACGGGAGAGACCGTATTCACAGGTAGCGAGCTGCAGGGGCAAATGCACAACAGTTATGAAGGGTGACGGGGCAGAGGCAAAAGCACAGTGGCATTGAGGGCCGGGGAAAGCAAGTGGCTATGGCGGGTTGCGAGAAAGTAGGAAAGAAAAGAGCAACAGAGGGTGGGGAGAGCAGAACACGGGAAAGAAAATACAGTGGAGTGCTGGAGGCAGCGATACACACCAGAAACACAGCTGGAAAACACATGCAACCTCAAGGAGCGCTTTACGCAAGAGAAAAAAAAGAGTCCCAAAATGCAAGCAATTACACAGGAATAGAAGTAGCCAGTTAGAGTAGTGGTAAACAGACGATGCTCCATGGGGGAGGGGAGGGGCATGGGGGGCAAAGACAAGATGGACAAGTTAAAACAAAGATAATAGAAATCAAGTAGATGTGAGGGATAAAACACAAAGCCAATGGTGAGCAATGTGCAGAATGCATTCCTTGGTAAGCTTCCGACATTTCTCCAATATATCTTTGCAACACGACAACTTATAGGCTTTGACCTAAAAAAGCACATCCGCCTCATCTACGTTTTCATTTGCTGGTAGGGCTGTGCCTTCACTGCCATGCAAAAAGGAGAGTTCTTGGCGAATTCCTTTGCTTCCTGGAGGGGCTGGCATGCCCCATGTACATTCAGGAAATCTGGGTTATAGTCTTTAAACCAAAATCACAGAAAACAATGTTTTTCGACCGCAAACTCATATTTCAGAAGAGGTAGAAGGCTTGAAAGAGACTATGGATTCCTTCGCGTTTACTCTGCTTCCAATAGTGTATCTAAGGGTGTGGATGATTATTTTATGCGTTCTGTTTAATCAGATGAAACCCACTACAATAAAGTGACCGTGCCTATGTATTTGTTTTCTACTATCTTTAGAATTTACGTATAAGGTAAGGTATATAAGTGCAATAATCGAAAACCTGCAAACATACAGTGAGAAGTAAGAAACGTAAAATGTTAAGTAGTCATTGAAAGCTGGGAGACTGAGTCTTGACATCAGACCAGAATCCAAATATTTGAGTTAGGTAAAGTTAGGATACTGACTTCAAAATGCTCCACGGTTCGACCTAAAATTGGATTAATTAATGAAGTGGGTGTAGATATGTAGATCTATGTCATTTTGTCTGTGCTGCCTCTGACCACATCCAGATTGAATGTGCACACCTTTAGATCAGGATAACGACTGGTTCTCCTGGTGTGGTCAGTTTGGGGTTCACTTCACTCTCCTGCCCCACCTCTCGGCCACTAAGACACCCTTCTGATCTGAGGTTCCTGTCTGCATCCTGCATGTTGTGCAGTCATTGGAAGGACACTATTCCTTCAGGTTACAGTCAGCACACCTAAATAATTCATTCATACATGTAGTCTCTTTTGCAAGGATTCAGTGAGTTATTCTGTTAATGATCTGAAATGTGCTATTTAACACCCCATGTCTTTTCTTTTACCAGGCTCTGCTTCACCTCTGGGTCATGATCGTTCTTCTCACATACACCCCGGAAATGCACCACGATCGCCCAATCGGGAGATAAAGAAGCCCCTCTGCAGTTCTGTTACTGGAGACTCAAGCACTTTTTAGGCCAGGTGGCATATACACATTTTAAATGAAATTGCCCTTCTGCGGGTACCTAACGAGGCAAACATCGTTTTAAATCACTAACGACTGTATTGATCATGGACATTTGCTCGGGGCTTTATATTGGCGAACATTATTTATATCTAAGGATCCTTAGTTTTATTAAGAGTTCCTCAAGCTGCCAAAGAAAACAGAAGTGCAGCCTTACAGGTACATGGAGTAAAGTGTGTGAGGCATTGTGATTGCAGTAAGTAGTGGCTTTGGTTGACAGCTACATCTTCACTCTTCAGAAGTGTCACATTTTCCTCCCACCATTATTTCCCCAATAATACACAACGTCTTGGATTCACGTCCAAAATAAAGGCACAGATCCCACGACTGACTCATTTTCACCTTCCAAGACCCTAGTTTAACCCTCTGTTGACCCGCGTAGGACGAACTGTCTCACTGTACTGTGTAAATTATTGGATGGGGCATTAATCAGGAAAACAAAATGTACTTAATATGTAAATTAAAAATGGCGGTTTAGTTCCTATCTGGTCTGCTTTTGCACTTGTTAGTTTTTATCTGTAAATATATATATGTTCTTTTCTAAGTGAATAAAATATATCCTATTTAGAAGCCAGTATTTCTGCTTACATCAATAAGTAATGAACGTACTGACTAACATCACTGTAGTACCCAGTGAGATTCTGAAGGGAACGAAAAAAAAGTAGATTTTTAGCTATTTGATTGACATGAAAGTGACAAAATGGAGACTAAGGCAATGAAGAGATTATGTGAAAAATATGCGCCAATTATAAAGTGATACGATTAATATCTTTAAAATATGCTATCAAGATGCCAAGACCTGAAATCTTTTCCACAGTAGAATTGCGAGGTATCCATACAATTTCATGGAGACCAAAAAAAGAGGCAATATGCAGGATACATCTTGCCACCATCCCACTTTCATTTTCAGCTCCTTAAATGTGGACCCCCCAGATAAATGCCCTAAAACATTTTTACGGTGGGAGGAACTATGTAGAGGGGAGACCGGGCGCTAGCTGCCATTTGCAGATAGTATGGAATTATTCGTGGGTGATTTAATTGTATATGATGTACGTTACCATCCTTTAATGGTGGCTACATTTGCACAACCTCATTTTCCAAATCACTTCATTACCATTTCATGCTCTTCCTCCTTACAGTCCTTGCACTCCGTGCTTTGAGGGACAATTCCCACCCCAGAAAAGAGGTTATTTTATATTTGTACACATTTATGATATACTTATGTAATTATTCCTTGTCTTTAGGATGGTGCCATATACTACTATTTTGTCTACTCACATGTACTATGTGCTACAGATAGCTAATGTAATCGTTATTTACTGAGCAAGTGGGACTCTCTCCACGTTTCTTCTCTGTTGCTTCTTTATGTTTCTTCATCAAATAGAACTGTTCCACCACGCTGCTGCAGTGGGTGTGCACCCGAGTTTCTCCCCTCCTTTGATCTAAGGAACAAATTAGTGCCTAACTCTAACAAATGAGCCCATCCTACTGAGTATTTACCCAGGCAAAGCAAACTGATCATTCCACGTCTTACACCGAAAAGCCCTTGTTCCTACATAATTGTCCAGTCAGTATATTCAAATTCTTCTTAAACCTCTCTGCATTTGGATGTAATATTGCACTCCACCAACTCGGGCGCCGATTTAATTTTCTTCAATCTGGCGGTCATTTCTAAATTATTGCCAGGAACCGCTATCAAGGTGGTTCCTGCCAATGTTCTTCACAGTTTGGTGTAGGGCTCTGTCATCATGATGGAGCTTTGCATCAAACTGATTTCTTTTTTATTTTCAGAAAGAAAATCCTGAAGAAGTAATTTCTTGTTGAAAATAAAAAAGATAATGCATCCCTTGCCATGGAAATCCTCTTCCATGGCGAGGGGGGGCTTTTTTTGTTTTATATTGTCCCTTGCTGCCAGGACTTTGCCTGGCGGTGACGGACAGTAAAAATCACCTATATGTCCACACATCCTAATTGGGCCCACTGGCCCTTACTCCATCAGGCCATCGGAAAAGATTGGCTACAGCGTTGACTGGGTGGTCACTGCTATAGCCAAACCAATGGTCTGCCCGCATATAAATCGGGTGGGCGGACCACTGGGATACCGTAGATGGAGCTTCAAAAATTAAATTGGCCCCTTTGTTTTGGTTTGCTTTTGGGCCATATACGTTTTATATACTCTATTAACATGGTCACTGCTCTCAAGTATTTCTTCATAACCCTGAGTGCCTGTCACCTTCCCAACATGGTAATATCATTCCCACCCAGGTGAATTATTAATATGTCAAGGTTCGACAAAACAAAACATTCGGGGGAAATGTATCTATTTCATCCGGTTTCCCAGGTGCGCAGTTGCTCACTAAGCCACCTATCAAGATATGTGACAAAACTGGCAATCCTATCTCTCAGTTTTCATAATTTCCAATCCCTGCAAGCCTTCCAGGGCTACTATGGAAGCTGTCCAAATATAGAAAGAATGTGTCCCAAAACTATTGGTCTCCAGGTCAAGTTTATCCAAAGCTAACCTCATGAATGCCTAGAGCGGATAATGTCTGACAGGTGACACATCTTTGTACAGTTATAGGGCAGTGCTCCCCCGGAGCTAATTTTCAAGTAGGCAACAGATTCGTCACTCAAGCCTGTCAATCTAACCAATTTGCTATGTGTGCCTTGGTCAGACTTTGAATTCCTTAACTTTACAGTTAAAAATCTTAGGCATGTTTTTATCTACCCAAGGCTGGCCCCTTGGCTATTGTCACAAATTGAAGGGGATACCAGTTGAACCACTATAAAACCCAAAAAGGATGCCACAAATGGTGCATGAAGAAGCATAGTTTCAAATTCAGATATATGAATGCCACACCTCCTGTAGACCTTGAAATGAATGAGCAGCTTCGCAACCTGAGGAAAACCTAATCTACCCAACCCATTGATAGACAACCTCTGATAGTTGCTTGTTGTGGCAGTCCCAAACTTACCAGTTGAGCAAAATGTGTCCTTGTCTCAATCTTGATCTTGTGTCTGGGATCGGCGCTTTTTACTACATTAAACCCAGTCTGTAAATATTTCAACTCTCAATGTCAATCTGTATCCCCCTCCAGGCCCCTTTCACTGGAAACCTGTAAGAAGGTGTCTAGGCATGTAAACTGTAAACTGACCATCCCGCCATCCTACTCTTGGCATTATCTCCAGATCTGCATTAGGCCCCAATTTCCTGAATCACTGTGATTGAAAATGTGAATGGAATCAGCCATTACATTCTCAGCCGTGTAATATGTCTGCCTCACAATTCATAGTGAGCTTGAATCCAATTTTGACCAGTTATCTCAATAAATCCAGGTTGAACTGACAGATGTTCCACTGTTGATCAGCTGACAGCTGTACAGTTAGTAATTGGACCATATTGTGACCTTGTTCACCAGGCCTCCCATCCCAAATGTAGACCGCGAAGAATGAGAAAAAAAACTCCAGGAGGGTGAAGTTTGTAGTATCCCCTAATGCCATCTGGATTTCAGTCACTTGCCCCCAAACAAAGCATTGCTATCTATTACACTGAAGCAATCAGTTTGCAGTTACCCAAACTTCTATCCAGATCCATGTCCCATTGAATTTGTCGCAAAATTTGCACTTTGCCATATTTTCCTTAATCCTCAACCACAATCTCACGTTTGTGCTTTTTCACAATTCCTGGTCTGAAGATGTCCTGTCCAAGGGCTAAAGGCCTTCCTGAGGTAATAACTTGGGTTGCAAAATTAATTTCCCCCCAATCACTGGGAGTTCCTTTATTTTCCCTTTCTTGGATTCTACCATTCCAGATACCACCTCTTCAAATGCGATCACCTTGGCCTGAGAGCTAGCAGGGGCATAGCTATCAATGCAGCAGTTACAGTGGCACCAGGGCCCTGAGCCTGAAGGTGCCACAAACCCCAAATATGGCTGTATTGTACTACCTGAACAGTAGGCAAGGGTAGGCATTTTCCTTTTTTGCAGTAGGACACTTTCCACCCTTACTATGCCACTGGCCAGCACACTCTAACCACTGTATATTTGTCAGTTCTTCTCCATGTGAGACTCATACCTGGACCCACTGTCTCTGCCTCCATCAGGCGGAAGCTTAAGAATTCATTGAGAATTGAAATGTTTCATTTTTCACTCCTTCCTACTCCTCAAATAAGAAGTCATTGAGGTAGTGCAGTTTACTGCCCTTCGGGTGCTATTTGTGCAAAGCTCAATCCATGAATGCACTGTACATCTCAAATATGCCGGAGATTGAACAGCCCATCACATAAGCATACGCTTGTCGAAATACATTTTATCAATAAACTAGAAACCTTGCAAACAGAAGCTGGCTGAGCCCACTTGTCGGAGTCTATTTATATTGGACTTCGGCATCAACTCTTCCATACCTCTCTATTGCAGCTTCAGCCGATCCATAGCACATGAGCAGTATTACCAGGTAATCCAGTTGATGCCTGAGTCGCTTCCAGCAAAGGATAGGTATGAAACTTATGGAGCTGACCAGTGGTGCTGGAGCAATATTTAGAGTGGGAGTGCTGGCATTAAAGTTATATCCCTGAGGTCAGTGGGATTGTGAAAGATCCAAGTATCATACAAAAAACAAGTGTGCCACGCCCATTCAGCAGGAGAGTTGCAACAGTGTATTATGTAACGGGTGGTGTATTTTTGCATGAGTGAGTTTGCACACTGCCATTTACAGAATGCACATTTTCCTTTCAATGGCTACGAAGTTTGCATAGACATGCAGATGTACTGGTAAAAATATATAGCGTAAAAAAAACATTTGAGTGGAAATCGGGTTTTAGCTAACATCACTTGCACATCACCAAGAAAAGTATCTTGATTTCTTTTGATCCTATTTAAATCTTTTTTCCAAGATACTCCAGAATTGCAAAAAAGTGCTTCATTTGTCCTTTGCAAATTGCTGATATAATTTGAAATAGGGGTGTAGTTCATTTCCCGATATTGAAATGTTGTGGCAGAAAAAAACACATGCCTCAGGCTTTGCTTTCGTTTTCTGTACCTTCCCAGGATTGTCACTTAGATCACTTTTACAAAATCCTTTCACTTGGCAGTCAGAGAAATAAAAGTACACTCCAGTTTCCGAATAAGCAGCATCAGCCTGCCAGAATATATAGCCTGAAACTTGACTTTTGTCTTAGGACAAACAGCAAATGTGACGAGATGCACATAATGTAAAGGCATCTTCATGCTCATTCACCCTCTGCACTCCAGCGCCTATGGAGCTGACCCTGCTTCTTTTTTGGCACCACACTCAAAAGGAGATGATGAAATTAAGGAATAGGATTCTTCGAATGGGCCTTGATCTCCCCTCTCTGTGCATTTCCTTTTCAACCTTCACCTCCACTGTATTTGGGAGCTGGCTCGCTGGGTTCACGTTATTGCTGATCTTCGAAGTGTAAGTGATTCTGAAACCTTCTCTGTACCTTTTACCTACAATTTCTATCTTGACTGTGACATTGATTCAGCAAGACTCAAAGCACTGGGAGCCTAATGGGCAAGGGTGTTGTGCTGGACTCCACTCTCACCTATACCTGTGTCCCTATGTGGGTCTCTCTAGAGTTTGTTGCAATCTTTAACTGCATGGTTCCCTACACATTTGTTAGAAATGTTTTTGAATTTTCAAGCTTAGCCGCAGCAGTCCAGCCTATATTTTCAGCTGATCTCTTCAGCCCCTTTTGACCTGATTAAACTTTTTGATTTATGAAACCTTTCCCATTGAATTCAGACTTAAATTTCTTATACCTGATGTTCTGATCTTTTACGGATGGGGCTTTTCAATATTACAAATGCCTCCTCCAGCAGCTACGATTGTGGATGTAGCCTGATACATCCACATTTTCCCACTCAGTAGTGGCCATTGTCTGCATTTTTGGACTAACCTTTTGGCATATTTGGAGCCATGTATCCCCAGAAGGCTGCTTCGTGGAATCTATTCTCAATAAAGAACAGATCTGCTGCTCTAGCTGAGAATTTCTCAAGCATGGCCAGTACCTGCAACCGTAACTATCCATCTTTGTTATCTTCCTCACTTTCTTATCGACACGTGTAATTTCAAAGCCGCCCTGCCACATCTCCAGTGATTTTGATGTATTGTTGAACTGCTCCCGACTCCTTTTTTTAATTTTTGAAGGGATATACCGTGGCAACTTTGGAGACCTGGCCATCATGGAGGGGTGGCGATGTTGGAGCTTAATGTGAACTACATTGTCCCCAGGTCCCCAAAGTGCACAATACACACTCTTGGATGGGGTCAGTTTCCTCTATCTGGTCCCCATCCAATTGACTGATTGCCCCAAACATCTGGGGCACTGGCTTCCAAATGGTAGCTGCTTATATTGTAAAGAGCATATGGTCTGACAAGCATTGCCATTAGTGTACCCATTGTCTGCTTTTGACTAGCATGGGGCTCTTCGTCCTAAAATCCAGTGACTAGATTATGAGTTGATGATGTCGCACCAGCGTGTCAAGTGCCTTGCTAAAATTAAACTTCTGTTAAGCCAAGCACACCTGTCTGAGCCCCAGCAAATTGAAATGGCTCTGGCTGTCTGGCTATAAGCCCTGTAACCACAGAAACTTGCATGCCACCTTCTCCAAATTCTGGCAAGGTAATTTAAAATAACAGGTCATTACCCTAGAATACTCTACGCAGTCCCGGGTTTGTGTGCGACTATTGGAAGTAATGACTGCAGATGAGGCTGCAACTGTAACCCTGCCATATGTGACATTCCCACTTGTCGAGTGGGTTGGGTACCCACTGTTGAGGCCGGGATTGCAGCCCCAGCAACCCCGCTTGTGACAATGCATTTGCTTGACTAACTCCGTGACTACCACCTTTGGCTGCTGTGGCTTTAAATCTGCTATTTAGAAGCTCATCTTTGAGTTGGACTTGCCCTGGCTACTGCACATTAAGCAATTCCCCTTGTCTGTCATACCTGGATGTGTTCCTATGCCTGCTTCCTGGTCACCTTGATCTCTCCTGTGCCACATAGTTCATTTAAGCATTTACCCTCTCACAGTATAACCATGCCATTCCGTAGCTGGTGCCACGCCACCTCTAAGTTGACCACTTGTTCCTGCACCCCAAGTGTAGAACCTTGCATTACCTAACTTTGGTCCCCAATTTAGCGCTAAAGACTGGATTGCCTCCACCGCATTTCACGTGTTATCTTCTTGCCAAATCCCAGGCAGCTGTATGCCCTGCTCATATGATGTCCCTCTGTAGTCCGCACAATGGGGCACATACATCAATATTGCATTTTGCGATTCCTTAATTGCGGAAAAATAAGGAATCACAATTAAGGAATTGCAAACTGCAATGCATCAAGAAATCGCTATAAAAATAGTGATTTCTTTAAAATTCCTGAATTGCGATTCTCTAATTGAGAATCGCAATTAAGGAATACCTCCCCATCCATTCCTATGGGCCTAGAGGCCCATAGGAATGAATGGAAAGACATTCTTAATTTGCAATTCACCATTAGAAATTTGCAAAGTAAGAATGCAATTTCAAGGGTGCAGGGGTGTCCAAAGGACACCCTGTTGCACCCCTGAAATCTGCTTAGAAGCACATTTTGCACACTCACATGCCCCAAGGTTATGTGTGTTTTTTAAAATGGAACTTAGAAAATTGCACTTTAGTGCATTTTTCAAAGTTTTCGCAAATTACCATGAAGGTCAACTTCATGGTAATTTGCTCCCCTTATTTGCGAATTCGCAATTTTTTAGAGTTTGATGCATTGCATTTAAGGAATCTCAATTTGAGATTCCTTAAATGCAATCGTGATTTCTTAAATTGTGAAAATTACAAAAATGTTACTGCATCCCAAAAATGGGAATTGCATTTGGAAACGGCCGAAGTTTGCGATTCGCACCATTTGCGAATGCAATTTCCTTTGATGCATGTGCCCCCATATGTTTTGGCATAAGATCAGGTCATCCCTTTAGGTTTGGTACCACTTCCTGCTCTTGGGCTGCTGTAGAAGCCACATGCCTCTGGTTAGCTTTCCATGTACAGATCAATGATGTTTGTAACAATTTCTAGGACCCTGACGTAGCCGCAATCTTTGACTACAGGCAAAAGCAGCCATTACAGCCATTTCTCCAGTAAGTAATGCTCATTAGAAATAAGTTACTGTTGCATGTTGGGCAAACCAAATGCGCCAATCGAATATAACTACATGTCTGCTCCCCTTAAATGGAATGGGGGAAGCGATGAAGACACTGATTCGGACATGGAATGCAGTTTGGAGCCTGAAAGTGAAAATCTTTCTTAGTGGCTTCCAAACTTTGTATCATGATAAAAAATTACAGAGGTTTGCAAAGTCTGAGCCTACAAATGAATCAAATCATTTCTTCAGTCAGTATTGTCCTCTCCCTGCAGAATTCCTGTCTTTGCATTGAGACATGTGGAAGATAAAAGCTAAGAAAACGTAGTGTGGGAAGAATCAATTCTCACAAGGATGTGCGCTCAGTATACATGAAACCTGAAGGGTTTCTTAACAGTTCCGTTAATGTAGAAGCAAATCAAACGCATGTGTTTTCACATCGTTTTAATCACGTTATATTTCCATGATTAATATTCCATTTTCATCTTGATCAATTGATTTCTTGATCTTAAATTCCAAGTATTTCAAAATACCCAATGCATTTCGGGTCAAAGTGAGGACCCTTCATCAGGGGTCTGTGAAAGAATAATAAAGGACCAAAATCAATACTCGATACTCAAAAACATACAACATTATCTATGCTTGTTTTGCGCTCAACAAAAATTGATGGTGATCATGCGGGAACTGAAAACATATGTGGAAAGAAAGGAAAGGATGTGTGCGGTGTTAAAACACAGACGATTAAACTAACGACCCCCCGACTGTGCAAAACCAATAAACATCACAGATCTGAAGCAACTATATACCGAAAAAAGTGTCAGAAATGCAAAGAAACCACACCGGTAAGAGAACGTCAACACAAATATCCACTTACATCCAAATCGGCATAACGCTCCTTTCGGAATCCGCAGAGTGAAAACCATTCGTACGGTTAAACCAATCGGCACTCGGGCTCTCGCCTGTGACGAGTGTCACGTGATATGAGTATAACGGCTTTGCCGCAATGTAAACAAGGATGTGAACTAGGAGTACAATAAAGTTGTGCATTAGATTCAAAAGTGACTAAGCGTGAACATAAGATTAATCAAAAAGAGGACAGACTAATAAAAGAAGAAAGAGAGAAACGGAAAAGAGCACATAGACACATATAAAAACGAAGGAAAAATTGAAACATAATATGTGATAAACGACAACAATATGTGTGAAACTCGAACCATGAGTATGCAATACAGCCAAAAATAGTGAAGGCAAACCTAGATAATAACATGATCTGAATAAAGGATTCATTGTTTTTCGAAACAAAACAAAAAGCTACATCAGCATGATGAAACAATTCAATCAATATAACTGGGCTCAAAACAGTTAATTAAACCAATGCAAGATATGCAAGAGCAAGTTCAGTTAAAGAAAACAGGCATATTCTATCCTATCATTCATCCCCACTGGTTGGAGAGAATTACGTTTTTTGATCCAAAAGTACTCTGCCTGTAATCTCTGTTTGACAGGATCAATGTCCCGACGTTGCGGGATAACCTCCAGAATCGTGCATCTCAATTGTGCAATCTGATGTCTGACTTCTTTCCAATGGTTGGCCACGGTAGATTTACTGTTGGCAAGCCTTATGTTACTTTTATGTTCCGTAATGCGTACTTTTAATTTACGCTCAGATTGTCCAACGTATACTTTGCCACAAGGGCATTTGATGACATAAATGATGTTCTTAGTGTCACAGGTACTAGAATGATGCAGTTGAATTTGATACCCTTTGGTGGGGTCTGGAAAACTGTTGCCTACGATCATATTGCTACAATGTACACAGTTTAAACATTTTTGCATGCCCTTAAATGTGATTTTATTTTTCTTGATCTCTGGAATGCGAAGGTAATCTGTTCATTGTAAAGGTCTTTCAGGTCTGGTTCCATTTGAATTACTGACCAGTGTTTATTAATAATGCTTTTGATGCGTAAAGCCTCAGTCGAATATTTCAAAACACAAACTGTTTGATTGGATTTTGTTGGTTGTTTTTCTTGCAATAGACTATCTCTTGATTTCAAAACTTTTTTGTGGAGTTCCCTGAGCACAAAAAAAAAAAATATATATACACGTATCTGAAAAATTTACAGAAAATGTCTATTCAAACAAGAATTGTCCATATCTGTGTAACCAAGTTGTGAAAAAGTCCTTATTTTATTATCCAATCCAGATGATCACGAAGACTTGTGAATACAGCAATGCAGTCTTGGTATAAAATACAACAGCCAAAACGCCAACACGTGTTTCGTCAAGGGGCATCACCCAATGACTTCCTCAGGGCTGTAACAATAAATTATATCCTATTATAATCCCCATACACTGGGGAACCAAGTCATAACAGAAAATACCACACACCAACCATTACACCAAATGTGCCAGTTAAGAGTATAGATAACCTCATACCAAACAATAAGTAATAAAGTAAAGAAATAGGAAAAGGAAAAGCCAAAATACCAAGAGTAAGATGACACTGATTCCAGAGTTGTGATAAAGTCGCAGAACCCTGTGATATATGTAAAGAACACCATGCTAATAGGACAAAAAGAAGAAAGGCTGAAAGCCATTACCCGAGCACCTATTTTCACCCAACACACTATCCAAGATGATATATAATACAACCAAATATCAGATTAGTACCCTCACTGAGGTGTATATAAATACCCGGAACCTAGTATTTTTGTTAAACTAATAGCTAAAAACTCACCATAGAGCTGTGATCACTTGTAGTGAAAAAACTATTTTTCCCAGGATGATATCTAGGACTTTTATGGAACAATTCACTGGAAATATGAGGTAGAAATTTTGGGGGAAAGAAAAAGGGGGGGGGGGGAATTTAGAAATGATATTGGTATTAATATTTTATTTTACAAGTCACCAGAATAACACATTTCTAAAAGTAGTTGCCACATACTATAAGTAAGACGTTCTCTCACCCTTTAAATAAGCTTGTAAAAGTATTGCTGACTATTATCTTCAATAGTGTAATCCTCTCGCCTGCGAGCAATAGGCAATATTGGCCTATAATTCTGGAACCATCAAGTGTGTCTAAAAAAACGAAAACCGAGCAGAACATTATTTTCAAAGAGAATATCCGAAACGGATCATCTTAACACTATTAATATGTTACTTAAGCGTCAGTCAAGTAGGGAAAAATCAACAGTGTATTACATAGAAAAAGCACCTCATGTAATTCGACACTTTTTGCCACTAGTGCTCACCCCAAGGCTCAGAAACAGGCTATACCCTATGGGGAATTATATAGAGCACAAAGAAACTGTAGTAAGGATGAAGATTTCTTAATGTGCACATAAGATATGGAATCTAGATTCTTGGCTAGGGGGCGCTAGAGGGCGCACTGCTGCATGGCCGCACTTGCGTGAGGCTCCAGCAGCCTGGCACCAATATCCGTGATTTATCCTTCCTTCCTGCACGCACCCGCCTGAAAATCCCCACGGAGGGGCGGCTGGCCACTTTTCACACTCGGTGAAAATTTGGAGGTTCTACTCCCAGGGACTTCGGAGTTGTGGCATGCGGAGTCCCCCTGGCTGACCTGGACCTGCGGCGACGGTGCCCGCTGTCGGCCCCCTGATCTAGGCAAGCCCGGGGATCACCACGAGGCGGCTAGGCCTCCGGAACATCGTAAACGCCGCGCTTGGGACTGACACTGCAGCGGATGGTGGTCGGAGGCTGAAGGTACGGGCGCCACGACTTAATCAGACTGTGGGGGCTGGGAAGGCAGGACGCTCCCGCTGATCGGCCGAAATCTGCCACTGCTGGTTTGGGCAGGTCTTCGTGGCGCTACGACGGACTGGCAGAGGGACACAAGTAGGAAGCCTGAGAAGCCCAGCGACCTGCCTTGCAGGCTCACCACGCGACCTCGAGGCCTGCCTGATGCCGGTGCCACCGCGAGCGGACGGCTTGTAACACCAGGCGCGTTTGCCGCCAACTTGTAGGCGCTACTTCATTGGGCTGCCCTTCCTGCGCTGTGAGGCCTGTCTGCTACAGCACTGCACTCCCTCTCCCGGGTGGCACCCGCGAACGACGGCTAACTTTGCCCAGGGGTCGACGCATCGGCTGCGTGATCGGCTTTGCTGCACAGCGCTACACAGAGTGAGATCGCCTCATCCTCTACCAGCCTCCCGCCAACAGTGGTGCAGACGGCACTTAGGCGCAGTTGATCCATACTCATCTTGCCATCATGGGAAAGCCGGACAGTCGCCAACCCAAATTGCAGTTTGAAACCGCGGCGCAGAAGAAGGCGACAAGAAACACTGGAGACGTGGCGCCACCCCGGAGCCCGGTACCTGAGGCCTCGACGTCGACCCAGCTGACCCCCGATATGACCGCGATCCTGCAAGAAATGCGGCAGGGATTTGCGACGGTGGTCGACAAAGTAGATAGACTCACGTCCAGGATGGACGGCATAGCCCAGAAGATAGACGTCCATGAAGAACGCATATCTGAGGCGGAACGCAGAATATCGGCACATGATGACACAACCGCAGCTCAGGACACTCGCCTGGCCAGGATGGACAACGTCCTGAGGGTAATCGCTGCCAAGAACGAGGAATTGGAAGCGAGGAGCCGACGGAACAACATTCGAGTCACGGGCATTCCGGAATCGACCAACACGGGGAGGATGGAATTATATGTCGAGGCACTGCTGTCAGCAACTGTCGGGGCAGATGCTCTTTCCGCTCACTTTATTGTAGAGCGTGCACATCGCTCTCTCGGGCCACAACCCAAGCCGGGGGCCCCACCGCGACCCATAATTGCTCGCCTCCTAAATTACCGAGATCGCGATGCGGCACTTAGGGCAGCCAGAGCAAATCAAAATCTGACATATAATGGCGTGCCCTTCTCGATATACCCTGACTTTACCCCGGTGGTCCAGGAACAGAGACGGAAATTTCTCGTTGTAAAGCGGAAACTCAGGGATTTGAACATTGACTATGCTCTCTTATACCCGGCCAAGCTTCGGGTCACGCACCAAGGTACGCAGCATTTCTTTCTCAACCCACAACAGGTCGATGACTACATTAAATCCTTGCCCAAAAGACCCAGGCGACCTGCGGACGCTGAGGACTTAAATGAATCTGGCCCTGAGTAGGGGGCGACTGGCACTCTTCGGATGCATCCTTTCTGCAAGTGGTGGGCTTGACCTCACTCCCCTAGCTGCTGGGGGAAATCCATTCGACTAGGAGATGGCTGCCGCTGCCCCTGGGGCACCATGGACGGGTGCTGCATCGTAGGTGGTAATGTATGCCAGGCCCCACCCCCCCTCGTCCCTCTCTGCTCCACGAGTGACCCTAGGAATGGACATGCACGGAGTGGGATGGCTGGGGGTGGTGGACCGTGCACCTCTGATGACCCCTAATGGGTGTTCCCCAATGACATTGACTTTGTTGCTTGTTTGTTGGTTGCTATCTAGCACTGTTTTGGGTTACGGGTGGGGGGTGGGACAAGGGCACTGGCAAGTTGGGGTGGCTTCAGTGGGTGGGGGGTGGTGGGGAGAATGTCAGGTAAAACGGCCTTACACTGGGCGATGTAGATCTTACACTGGAATTGCTGATCTGCCTCGCTATTTTTGGTTGCATGCTGTGGACCGTTTGTCCCTTTTTCAACTAGGCCTGATGCCTGGAGGTATCCGGGGGGATTTGGGGGGAGGGGACTGCTGGGGTTACTGTTGGGTTTCAAGTTTTGACATGTGCGTGTGGTGGTCTGAACTCGTACATTTGCCCTTTGGAGGGCTCCGTGATTGTGGTCGGGGGGGGGGGGGGGGATGGGTGGGCTGCGCACTATGTGCGGTGGGGGCGGGACGGAGGACTGGGGGGTGATTCGATTCTACTTCAGTATCTGCTTTCGTTTGAGGATGTAGAACTGGTCCGAAAGTGTAGTGTTTTGCTTGTTGGGGGGATGGGAATGGCAGCCTGCCGTGCTCTGATCCCGCAGTTATGGTATTACGTGTACACATGGATAACACACGCCTGAATGTGATTACTTGGAATGTGAGAGGGCTGGGAGATCATAGGAAGAGGAGACAGGTATTGAGCTACCTGGATCGCCATAATGTTCACATTGCTTTCCTACAGGAGACGCATTTTGCGCCCCACAGATCGCGAGCCTTTGGGAGCAGGTGGGCTTCTCACTCGTTCTTTGCTAACTACTCCTCCTATGCCCGGGGTACGGCCATACTGATTAAGAGATCCACGCCCTTTCGTTTGGCAGGCTCCAAGGTAGATCCACAGGGGAGGTACTGTGTGGTGTGGGGTAGGCTGGGACACATGTCAGTGACACTTGTCTGTTGCTACGGGCCCAACACGGATGACCCGCAATTCTTTACCTCACTGTGGGCGGCGATAGTGGAGACGGGGCCACAACACCTCATATGGGGTGGAGATTTCAACATTACCCTACACCCCCCCCTGGATAGATCACACCCAGCCCCACACCACTATACCAACGGGCGCGAAGTCCTTAGAGCGACCATTGATGGCAACCATCTCATTGACGCCTGGCGATCACACTGCGGGACTAAGGAGGAGGGTACTCACTTTACTGCGCAAGCTAAGTCATGGGCGAGACTTGATTATTTCCTTCTGACCTCACAGCTGTACACAGCACTAATACATGCATCGCATCTCCCAAGGACTTACTCTGATCACTCTCCCGTTTTGATCACATTGGCTGGTTCTGAGCTAGGCCCCCCAGTGACGGCGTGGCGCATGCAGCCCGCTATGTTATTAGACACGATATTCCAGGAGGAGCTCCGTGAAGAATGCCTAGACTTCTTCAAACGCAACAAGGACTCCGTCCAGGACGTTGAGACCATATGGGACGCCTTTAAGGCCACGCTCCGAGGCTTATGTATATCGAAGGGCTCGGGAGTGCTTAAGAGCATACTCACTCGATTACGCAGCATAGAAGCTGAATTGCGCAGTGCTGAAAGCCGTCTTAGAGCACACCCTGACCAGGAAACCCTCGCTAACATCCGCGATAAATTGACAGAATTCTCGGAAGAGGCTGCCCGTGAGGTAAAGTTTCGGAATAAGTACTGGGTGGCCAGAAGGTATGGAGAGGGGGAGAGGCCTGGGAAAGCTCTAGCGGCAACGGTCAAACTGATGCGGTCACCGACGATAATATTAGAACTTGAGACGGCAGAGGGGCTGGTACTTAGAGACACCACCCAAATCCTTAACGAATTTGTGCGACATTACAGTACATTATACTCCACTAGCAGACGCCATGACCTTACGTTGGATGACTATCTGGCCGATGTCTCCTTGGGGTGGCTGAGTGATGCGCAGAGAAACTTCTTGAATGCCCCTTTTGAGCTGGATGAGGTCAGGGAGGCCATAATGGGCATGAAATCGGGCAAGGCCACTGGTTTAGATGGCGTACCTGTAGAATTCTACAAGACCTTCATTGACTTCATGGCTCCGGTGTTGCGGGAGGTCTTTGAGGACGCATTGGAGGTGGGCCATCTCCCTCCCTCCATGAGAGTCGCCCTCATTACGTCGCTGCTTAAGCCTGGGAAGCCCGCCTCCAGCTGCGACTCTTACAGACCTCTGTCCCTGTTAAACTGCGACGTTAAAATACTTGCGAAACTGATTGCGACGCGCATAAGCCTCCTCCTGCCTGCTCTTATCCTTCCGGACCAGTCTGGATTTGTCCCTGGACGGGCGACGTCGCATAATCTCCGTACCTTTTTTTCGGTATACGACTCCGTCCATGAGGATCTTCCTATGGCAGCCATTTTTTTAGACGCCACTAAGGCGTTTGATTCGCTCGAATGGGACTATGTGTTTAAAGTTCTGGAGCGAATGGGTTTCCCGCCTCTCTTCAATTCCTGGATTAAACTATTGTATACACATCCAACTGCCAGAGTGCTCATCAATGGGAAATTGTCGTCGGAGTTCCCGATCACCAGGGGGACGAGACAGGGGTGCCCCCTGTCCCCCCTTCTATTTGCCATAGCCACTGAACCCCTGGCGGCTAAATTGCGACAGCATCATCAGGACAGGGCAATGCGTTGCTTTCAGAGACAATTACTCGTCTCTATGTATGCTGACGATATCACCCTCTATGTTCGCCACCCGAGTGATAACTTACATCCTATCCTCCGTGAATTCATTCGGTTTGGTGCCCTCTCGGGGGTTCAAATCAACTGGAAGAAATCGTGTATATTCCCCCTTACTGCCTCAACAGTTCCTTTCCCACTGGAATTCCCGCTTGCCTGGAGCACGGGAGATTTTAAATACCTGGGAATACATGTAGAAAAGAGTAGGGAAGAACTGATGCGTGCAAATTATGGCACAGTGATGAACAAATTGAGCGACAATGTGTCTCGGTGGATCACGCTCCCTCTTTCTATGGCGGGACGTGCCTCATTGGTCAAGATGGTCATCCTCCCTCAACTTCTGTATCTATTCTTGAACATACCGTACCACCCAGGGTCCTATTTTTTTCGTCTACTACGTTCAGAACTGCTCCGACTAGTGTGGGGTGGTAAAACGCCCAGACTCAGATGGGAGGTCCTTGTCCGGCCATTTGCGCAAGGAGGATTTGGCATCCCTGACTTCGAACTTTATTATCGGGCTGCTCAGGCTCATTATGCGTACTTTTGGGTCCGCCAGCAAAGATACATGCCTCAACTGGCGGCTGAGCACTGGTTGGCACACCCGATCCCCATTGAAGGAGCGCTCTACTCCCAGGTGGAGGGTAGGGATAGGACCCCTTCCACTGTGTCGAGCACTGTGACGGCATGGCACTCTATGGTGTCCAAGCTGGACTTGCACTTCTTATACGCACCGAAACTGCCGCTGGCCTACCACCCACAGCTGCCGCTCCTGCAGGAGATTGGCTTTCAGAGACTATTGAAAAAGATTGGTGTCACTACGTGGGGGGACTTATACCTGGATGGCGTCTTCCGAACCAGGGAACATTTATATGAGGGCATCCACCCGACCCCTCTGGACTTATTTTACTATGTCAGACTCAGACACGGCCTACAAGCTATCACGCCTGATTTCCCCTGCGAACCCCCGGTGCTACCCCCCTTGCAAAACATGCTACTTCACGATCAGCCTCTTAAACTAGTATCTACACTCTATAAATCCATACGGGCCAACATGACGTACACTGCTCTGCCCGCCAGACAGAAGTGGGACCGTGATCTAACCCCGACTCTCACGGACACTCAATGGGAATTTTGCCTGCAGCAAACTGAGCGCATTTCATCTAACAGCCGTTATAGAATAATCCACTATAAATTTCTGCACAGGCTATACCACACTCCAGCGCGTCTGCACAGATTCAAGCTTAGGCCGACGGATGCCTGTGACAGGTGTGGGGCCCCAGGAGCTGACTTCCTTCACCTTGCATGGGGATGTCCTGCAGTACATGAATATTGGGTGCAGGTATTTCAGGCCCTCTCCAAGATGATACACAGGACGATAAATCCATCACCATTGATGGCCCTTCTGGGGTATGTTGCATCTCTTCAGGCGGCTCACCGCAAATATGTGGCACTGGCTATGCTTCTGGCTAAACGCAGGGTGGCCTGTAGATGGGGGAGGGGAAGGGCGCCCAAATTCAAGGATTGGTTGAGTGATATGGTGTACTGCCAGGAACAGTTGCATACTTATGCTGAACTACTGCCGCCTACTTCCAGGCCTACTGACATATGGGCCCCGCTACAATGCTATCTGATAACTGATTCGCCCGAAGGTGACAGCGATTGAGGGTGGGCGGTGGAGTTTCTTGAATGATGTGTCCTGATCTCGCAGTATAACAGCTGACTGCTAGACATGGCTTGGTATGTTTGCTGCCTCTCCCCGTTTCCCCCCCCCCCTCTTCTTCCCCCTCCCCATTCCCCCCCCCCCCCTCATTCCCCCCCCTCCCCTTCTCTGCCCCCCCCTCCCTGCCCCCCCCCCCTTTTCGAGACCCTATGTGAAGAGCCTCATCCTAAGCGACATCCCGGGATGCCTTTATGCCCACCACTTCCGATACTCAGCCGCCCCTCTTCTTCTGTGGTTTTCATGACTCTGCCACTCTGATAACACCGTGCTTACCGAGAGTAGATATGCCCGCCAGGATGCCTGTGTGCGCCCCCCTCCTCTTCCCCGCCCCCCCCCCCCCCCCCCACCCGCATCATTTCCGAGTTTGTATGGACACTGCACATGTCAATGGTTATATAAAAATTCACAAAATCGAGACCTATTTATTTGACTGTAAGACGCGGCACTTGTCACTTAGATAGAACTGTTGGCAATACTGTTTTTAACGCACATGCATGTCAAAAGTGATGTACATTTCTATATGCACTGATAGCGGCCGGCCTCCGGGTTGTTGGCGAGACGCTGTGTATTCTTGACAATGCTCAATAAATGTCTTGAACCAAAAAAAAAAAAAAAAAAAAAAAAAATCTAGATTCTTGGCTAGGGGCTACGATCATGACATTATTCAAAAAGCTAGGGAAAGATCATTTAAACTTAAGAGAAAGGACACTTTGAAACCTAAAATAAGAACTACAGACAATGGACAACCAATCCGTATGGTGACCAATTATCATCCCTGGTCCTATAGAATATATAATATCCTTAAAAAACATTGGCATTTGTTAACATCGGATCAGGTCGTCCGCCAATATATCTCCAAACAACCCTATATTACATACCGTAGGGGTACTACACTAAGGGGATTAATTAGCCCCAGCTACCCCACAAATAAGAACAGGGGCCGGAACTGGGTAAATAACCTGAACTGTGGCTCATTTAAATGTGGGCGATGTAGTATGTGTAGACTAGCAGAACAGGGAATCAAGGAATTTCAACATAACAACTCGCCAGTCTTTAAAATCTATCAACACATTGACTGTGGTACTAAATATGTTGTATATATCATCCTATGCAAGTGTTCCAAAATCTATGTAGGCAGTACAATTAGATGTCTCCGGGAACGTATTGCTGAGCACTTCAGAGCCCTAAAAAATGTGGATGGGCGCTATCCCTTAGCAATTCACGCATGTGAATGCCCTAGTCAGGGAATCAGTAAATCATTTTCCTTTTATGGCATTGAAAGTATACCAATTGATGTCAGAGGAGGTAACAGAGAATTACGGTTGCGCCAATGTGAAGCACGCTGGATACTTAAGCTTCGTGCAGTTGAACAGGGAATTAACATTGATTCAGAACTGCAATACTTTTTGGGAAGATAATGTGATTTAACAATATTTCTCTTCAGTGCTAACTGTTATAACAAACTTATATGAGGAGATTTAGTGTATTAACTTCTTCCCAGTATTGCCAAAATTGTGGATCATGTATTTACATATATTAATGTCAAATGTGTATATGATGCAAATTAACTTTATTCTACATGTTTGTAAAAGTACATGATATGCAAAGTGCTAAGTTTTGTAGTTATGCAACTGTGGTTCTGGTATTTGCATATGAATGTTGATTTATTCCTTTTTCTCTTTTTTTGGTACTGGGGCTGCCTCTATGTTGTCCTTCAACTATTTCCACTCTTTTCCACCTCTTATTTACACTGCCTTATTCTAATTTCTAGTATTCATATTTTTTAATTGTTGTTGAGAAATCCGAATTGTGTAAGTATAGTTATTAGCTGTACTCATTGAATTTAGTGCTGGCATAAGTGTACTATTGGCCGGAATAATTCAATTGCTTACGATCAGATTTTTATTCTAAAATTAATGGTCGCTCATTTCCCGCTACAATTTAAACATAAGGTTGATTACACATCATATTAGTTTTAAATAATGAAATTTTATAGTCATAATCGTTATCGGCTGGTGTATCGGTAATGCTGAGTTGTTTCCGGTGTGCTGAGTCCGTTTTCTCTATCACTGTCGAAGCATCAGTATATAATACTTACCCAAGATGGCGCGGGTGCAGCACGCCGTATCAACATGAGGATCAGGATTACGCGGTAGTACGGGAACCGGAGGTGAGTGTAATCGGAGGCTATATTTTTATGAGGTTAATAACGCATGCCCGCATTCTATAAATATGGTCGACTGTTAATCGGTCTCGGGTGGCAAGTTTCAGCATCTCCGGTTTTATCTTGAACCTTTATATGCACTCGATATTGGGCATATTTTAAAAAGACCTTCGAAAATGCCAACACAATTGTGATGTTTGGCTCTTTCTGTAGTGGGCAATTGGCGCTTGTCAGTGATACTTGACTGACGCTTAAGTAACATATTAATAGTGTTAAGATGATCCGTTTCGGATATTCTCTTTGAAAATAATGTTCTGCTCGGTTTTCGTTTTTTTAGACACACTTGATGGTTCCAGAATTATAGGCCAATATTGCCTATTGCTCGCAGGCGAGAGGATTACACTATTGAAGATAATAGTCAGCAATACTTTTACAAGCTTATTTAAAGGGTGAGAGAACGTCTTACTTATAGTATGTGGCAACTACTTTTAGAAATGTGTTATTCTGGTGACTTGTAAAATAAAATATTAATACCAATATCATTTCTAAATTTCCCCCCCCCCCCCTTTTTTCTTTCCCCCAAAATTTCTACCTCGTATTTCCAGTGAATTGTTCCATAAAAGTCCTAGATATCATCCTGGGAAAAATAGTTTTTTCACTACAAGTGATCACAGCTCTATGGTGAGTTTTTAGCTATTAGTTTAACAAAAATACTAGGTTCCGGGTATTTATATACACCTCAGTGAGGGTACTAATCTGATATTTGGTTGTATTATATATCATCTTGGATAGTGTGTTGGGTGAAAATAGGTGCTCGGGTAATGGCTTTCAGCCTTTCTTCTTTTTGTCCTATTAGCATGGTGTTCTTTACATATATCACAGGGTTCTGCGACTTTATCACAACGCTGGAATCAGTGTCATCTTACTTTTGGTATTTTGGCTTTTCCTTTTCCTATTTCTTTACTTTATTACTTATTGTTTGGTATGAGGTTATCTATACTCTTAACTGGCACATTTGGTGTAATGGTTGGTGTGTGGTATTTTCTGTTATGACTTGGTTCCCCAGTGTATGGGGATTATAATAGGATATAATTTATTGTTACAGCCCTGAGGAAGTCATTGGGTGATGCCCCTTGACGAAACACGTGTTGGCGTTTTGGCTGTTGTATTTTATACCAAGACTGCATTGCTGTATTCACAAGTCTTCGTGATCATCTGGATTGGATAATAAAATAAGGACTTTTTCACAACTTGGTTACACAGATATGGACAATTCTTGTTTGAATAGACATTTTCTGTAAATTTTTCAGATACGTGTATATATATATATTTTTTTGTGCTCAGGGAACTCCACAAAAAAGTTTTGCGATTGTGACAACAATTACCTTGTAATTTGCTGTCCTTTGACAGCTGTGGGTGGTAGCTGTCTTTGGTTCCCTTGATGCCTTTTTGTAATAATTATCTTTAGATTCATTGCTGCATAGGCTATGCGCTGCTAATACCTCACCACCTATTCATCAAGGTGTATCTCTTGATTTCGCCCTAACTTTTTCAAGAGCAACTTTCAAAATTGGTTCTGGGTAGCCTCTTGAGCGATATTTATTGGTTTGTGTATCCCATGCACCTTGTAGATCAACATCATGAGTGGTAATCCTTTTGAGTCTGATATATTGAGAAGTGGGTAAATGTTTCTTCGGTCTTTTTGACATGTACTTTGGTACTCAGCATGTTGTTTTGCAACATGCTGAGTACCAAAGTACATGTCAAAAAGACCGACAAAAATTCATGTCTCTTATTCCAGAGCTTCCACCCTGAGACGCTAAAGAAACATTTACCCACGTCTCAATATATCAGACTCAAAAGAGGCTACCCAGAACCAATTTTGAAAGTTGCTCTTGAAAAAGTTAGGGCGAAATCAAGAGATAGTCTATTGCAAGAAAAACAACCAACAAAATCCAATCAAACAGTTTGTGTTTTGAAATATTCGACCGAGGCTTTACGCATCAAAAGCATTATTAATAAACACTGGTCAGTAATTCAAATGGAACCAGACCTGAAAGACCTTTACAATGAAAAGATTACCTTCGCATTCCAGAGATCTGAAAGAGACACGTTAGTGATAGATTCCTTACCTTAGAATATCCCCAGGCGTCAGATTGGATCCGGAATATTTTTGCGTAGCAATATCCATGCGCGTTGGTAGGCGTCGTCTGCGACTCCGCGTCCGTCGTTGGCGTCGTGAGCGCCGCAATGACGTCGTCGGAGTACTTAGACACCGCCCATGCGCGCTGACGTCAGTTCTTCTTTTTTCCGCGCCAGCTAGCGCAGATCCGGAAGAAGCTCTACCCCCAGTCAATTTTTGACTGAACTTTTTGGTCTTTTTGACCTCTCTTTTTGTCGAGTCTTCGAATCTATCGGTGCCAGGGATGCCCGGTTTCAAGCCTTGCTCGAAGTGCGACCGACTCATGTCGGTCACGGACCCCCATTGCCGGTGTCTGAAGTGCTTAGGCCTCGACCATGATGATCGAACCTGCTCCGACTGCCGGGCCCTGACGTCGAAGGCTAGGCGGGAGCGGTCCAGCAAGCGACTCGAGCTGAGGCAGTCGGCCCGCGCCACTCCAGGTCCCAGTCCCGGTCCCACAGGAGGTCGAGGGACAGGTCGCGAGTTCGGAGTCATCGAAGCTCCGGGAGTGGACACCGATCGTCTGGTTCCAAGTCCTCAGGTAAGAGGCATGAGAGATTGGAGCGACGCCATCGATCCTTCGACCCACCCCGACGCTCGCCCACGCGGCTCCGCGGGAGTCGCTAGCATCGCCGCCTGCCCCACACCTTCGGGTCTCTGGGCACGGCGAGACGCCGGAGGAGGTCTGGGGGGTGATTCGATTCTACTTCAGTATCTGCTTTCGTTTGAGGATGTAGAACTGGTCCGTAAGTGTAGTGTTTTGCTTGTTGGGGGGATGGGAATGGCAGCCTGCCGTGCTCTGATCCCGCAGTTATGGTATTACGTGTACACATGGATAACACACGCCTGAATGTGATTACTTGGAATGTGAGAGGGCTGGGAGATCATAGGAAGAGGAGACAGGTATTGAGCTACCTGGATCGCCATAATGTTCACATTGCTTTCCTACAGGAGACGCATTTTGCGCCCCACAGATCGCGAGCCTTTGGGAGCAGGTGGGCTTCTCACTCGTTCTTTGCTAACTACTCCTCCTATGCCCGGGGTACGGCCATACTGATTAAGAGATCCACGCCCTTTCGTTTGGCAGGCTCCAAGGTAGATCCACAGGGGAGGTACTGTGTGGTGTGGGGTAGGCTGGGACACATGTCAGTGACACTTGTCTGTTGCTACGGGCCCAACACGGATGACCCGCAATTCTTTACCTCACTGTGGGCGGCGATAGTGGAGACGGGGCCACAACACCTCATATGGGGTGGAGATTTCAACATTACCCTACACCCCCCCCTGGATAGATCACACCCAGCCCCACACCACTATACCAACGGGCGCGAAGTCCTTAGAGCGACCATTGATGGCAACCATCTCATTGACGCCTGGCGATCACACTGCGGGACTAAGGAGGAGGGTACTCACTTTACTGCGCAAGCTAAGTCATGGGCGAGACTTGATTATTTCCTTCTGACCTCACAGCTGTACACAGCACTAATACATGCATCGCATCTCCCAAGGACTTACTCTGATCACTCTCCCGTTTTGATCACATTGGCTGGTTCTGAGCTAGGCCCCCCAGTGACGGCGTGGCGCATGCAGCCCGCTATGTTATTAGACACGATATTCCAGGAGGAGCTCCGTGAAGAATGCCTAGACTTCTTCAAACGCAACAAGGACTCCGTCCAGGACGTTGAGACCATATGGGACGCCTTTAAGGCCACGCTCCGAGGCTTATGTATATCGAAGGGCTCGGGAGTGCTTAAGAGCATACTCACTCGATTACGCAGCATAGAAGCTGAATTGCGCAGTGCTGAAAGCCGTCTTAGAGCACACCCTGACCAGGAAACCCTCGCTAACATCCGCGATAAATTGACAGAATTCTCGGAAGAGGCTGCCCGTGAGGTAAAGTTTCGGAATAAGTACTGGGTGGCCAGAAGGTATGGAGAGGGGGAGAGGCCTGGGAAAGCTCTAGCGGCAACGGTCAAACTGATGCGGTCACCGACGATAATATTAGAACTTGAGACGGCAGAGGGGCTGGTACTTAGAGACACCACCCAAATCCTTAACGAATTTGTGCGACATTACAGTACATTATACTCCACTAGCAGACGCCATGACCTTACGTTGGATGACTATCTGGCCGATGTCTCCTTGGGGTGGCTGAGTGATGCGCAGAGAAACTTCTTGAATGCCCCTTTTGAGCTGGATGAGGTCAGGGAGGCCATAATGGGCATGAAATCGGGCAAGGCCACTGGTTTAGATGGCGTACCTGTAGAATTCTACAAGACCTTCATTGACTTCATGGCTCCGGTGTTGCGGGAGGTCTTTGAGGACGCATTGGAGGTGGGCCATCTCCCTCCCTCCATGAGAGTCGCCCTCATTACGTCGCTGCTTAAGCCTGGGAAGCCCGCCTCCAGCTGCGACTCTTACAGACCTCTGTCCCTGTTAAACTGCGACGTTAAAATACTTGCGAAACTGATTGCGACGCGCATAAGCCTCCTCCTGCCTGCTCTTATCCTTCCGGACCAGTCTGGATTTGTCCCTGGACGGGCGACGTCGCATAATCTCCGTACCTTTTTTTCGGTATACGACTCCGTCCATGAGGATCTTCCTATGGCAGCCATTTTTTTAGACGCCACTAAGGCGTTTGATTCGCTCGAATGGGACTATGTGTTTAAAGTTCTGGAGCGAATGGGTTTCCCGCCTCTCTTCAATTCCTGGATTAAACTATTGTATACACATCCAACTGCCAGAGTGCTCATCAATGGGAAATTGTCGTCGGAGTTCCCGATCACCAGGGGGACGAGACAGGGGTGCCCCCTGTCCCCCCTTCTATTTGCCATAGCCACTGAACCCCTGGCGGCTAAATTGCGACAGCATCATCAGGACAGGGCAATGCGTTGCTTTCAGAGACAATTACTCGTCTCTATGTATGCTGACGATATCACCCTCTATGTTCGCCACCCGAGTGATAACTTACATCCTATCCTCCGTGAATTCATTCGGTTTGGTGCCCTCTCGGGGGTTCATTTCTAAATTTCCCCCCCCCCCCCTTTTTTCTTTCCCCCAAAATTTCTACCTCGTATTTCCAGTGAATTGTTCCATAAAAGTCCTAGATATCATCCTGGGAAAAATAGTTTTTTCACTACAAGTGATCACAGCTCTATGGTGAGTTTTTAGCTATTAGTTTAACAAAAATACTAGGTTCCGGGTATTTATATACACCTCAGTGAGGGTACTAATCTGATATTTGGTTGTATTATATATCATCTTGGATAGTGTGTTGGGTGAAAATAGGTGCTCGGGTAATGGCTTTCAGCCTTTCTTCTTTTTGTCCTATTAGCATGGTGTTCTTTACATATATCACAGGGTTCTGCGACTTTATCACAACGCTGGAATCAGTGTCATCTTACTTTTGGTATTTTGGCTTTTCCTTTTCCTATTTCTTTACTTTATTACTTATTGTTTGGTATGAGGTTATCTATACTCTTAACTGGCACATTTGGTGTAATGGTTGGTGTGTGGTATTTTCTGTTATGACTTGGTTCCCCAGTGTATGGGGATTATAATAGGATATAATTTATTGTTACAGCCCTGAGGAAGTCATTGGGTGATGCCCCTTGACGAAACACGTGTTGGCGTTTTGGCTGTTGTATTTTATACCAAGACTGCATTGCTGTATTCACAAGTCTTCGTGATCATCTGGATTGGATAATAAAATAAGGACTTTTTCACAACTTGGTTACACAGATATGGACAATTCTTGTTTGAATAGACATTTTCTGTAAATTTTTCAGATACGTGTATATATATATATTTTTTTGTGCTCAGGGAACTCCACAAAAAAGTTTTGCGATTGTGACAACAATTACCTTGTAATTTGCTGTCCTTTGACAGCTGTGGGTGGTAGCTGTCTTTGGTTCCCTTGATGCCTTTTTGTAATAATTATCTTTAGATTCATTGCTGCATAGGCTATGCGCTGCTAATACCTCACCACCTATTCATCAAGGTGTATCTCTTGATTTCGCCCTAACTTTTTCAAGAGCAACTTTCAAAATTGGTTCTGGGTAGCCTCTTGAGCGATATTTATTGGTTTGTGTATCCCATGCACCTTGTAGATCAACATCATGAGTGGTAATCCTTTTGAGTCTGATATATTGAGAAGTGGGTAAATGTTTCTTCGGTCTTTTTGACATGTACTTTGGTACTCAGCATGTTGTTTTGCAACATGCTGAGTACCAAAGTACATGTCAAAAAGACCGACAAAAATTCATGTCTCTTATTCCAGAGCTTCCACCCTGAGACGCTAAAGAAACATTTACCCACGTCTCAATATATCAGACTCAAAAGAGGCTACCCAGAACCAATTTTGAAAGTTGCTCTTGAAAAAGTTAGGGCGAAATCAAGAGATAGTCTATTGCAAGAAAAACAACCAACAAACTCCAATCAAACAGTTTGTGTTTTGAAATATTCGACCGAGGCTTTACGCATCAAAAGCATTATTAATAAACACTGGTCAGTAATTCAAATGGAACCAGACCTGAAAGACCTTTACAATGAAAAGATTACCTTCGCATTCCAGAGATCTGAAAGAGACACGTTAGTGATAGATTCCTTACCTTAGAATATCCCCAGGCGTCAGATTGGATCCGGAATATTTTTGCGTAGCAATATCCATGCGCGTTGGTAGGCGTCGTCTGCGACTCCGCGTCCGTCGTTGGCGTCGTGAGCGCCGCAATGACGTCGTCGGAGTACTTAGACACCGCCCATGCGCGCTGACGTCAGTTCTTCTTTTTTCCGCGCCAGCTAGCGCAGATCCGGAAGAAGCTCTACCCCCAGTCAATTTTTGACTGAACTTTTTGGTCTTTTTGACCTCTCTTTTTGTCGAGTCTTCGAATCTATCGGTGCCAGGGATGCCCGGTTTCAAGCCTTGCTCGAAGTGCGACCGACTCATGTCGGTCACGGACCCCCATTGCCGGTGTCTGAAGTGCTTAGGCCTCGACCATGATGATCGAACCTGCTCCGACTGCCGGGCCCTGACGTCGAAGGCTAGGCGGGAGCGGTCCAGCAAGCGACTCGAGCTGAGGCAGTCGGCCCGCGCCACTCCAGGTCCCAGTCCCGGTCCCACAGGAGGTCGAGGGACAGGTCGCGAGTTCGGAGTCATCGAAGCTCCGGGAGTGGACACCGATCGTCTGGTTCCAAGTCCTCAGGTAAGAGGCATGAGAGATTGGAGCGACGCCATCGATCCTTCGACCCACCCCGACGCTCGCCCACGCGGCTCCGCGGGAGTCGCTAGCATCGCCGCCTGCCCCACACCTTCGGGTCTCTGGGCACGGCGAGACGCCGGAGGAGGTCGATAAGTACCTCATGGCCATGAGGGCCCTCCCTCCTCAGTCGGTTCCCGTGGCGCCTTCGGGCCCAACGGTTCCGTCTGGAGGTTCTAACGGGTCGGGCGCTTCGGCCCCGACGCCGTCGGGTGCTTCGGCCCCGGCGCCGCCGGCGACTTCGGTCTCGGCGCCGCAGGACCTCACCGGATCCAGGACGTCGTCGGTCGACCTTACGACCTCACCGGCGCCGTCCCCACGGGTGTCGCCCCTGGCGCCCACTGTGGTTGCCGCCCCCCCCCAATGTTTCCTGCGGTCCGACTCAGGCGCCGGAAGGGCGCCGCTGGGCGCCGAATCCGTCAGCCTTTAGGGATTTTTATCTCTACGAGGAGGCCCTGTCTGCTAATCCTGGTTTACAGGACACAGGTGACGAGGAAGATTGGGAGGGGTCCGAGGACCCTCTAGCACTAGATTGCCAGTCTCCACAGGACTAGACATATGAGCTTGGGGAGGCCAGTGGTCTTGACACTTCGCCGGACACTGGATTTAGCTCACCTCCGACTGTGGCTTCGGAGGCGGGCTCTACGTATAGTGTAGTGTTGACGAAGGCAGCTAAGGCCTTACACCTTAAGCTCCCCGTCGCGGCCGTGAGGACTAACCTCCTCACAGAGGTCCTCAAACCGCAGTCAAGCTCCAGTGAGCCCCTGCTGCCGTTCAATGAGGCCTTGTGTGACGTTCTTGTGGGCACTTGGTCCAAGCCCGCCACAGGTCCGCCTGTGGATAGGAACGTGGCCAGACGCTACCGCCCGGCCCCGGGCGACCAATGCTTTTGGTCCACCCACCCCACCCCCGAGAGCCTGGTCATCCAGGCCTCAAACTCCCAGACCGCATTCCCGTCGGCCCCGCCCGACAGGGAATCCAAGAGATACGAACAGTTCGGGAAGAAGGTTTTCTCGTCTGTTAGCTTAGGGCTGCGGTCTGTGACTACTGCCTGTCTCTTGGGCCGCTACACCCACACTCTGTGGGACACGGTTGCGGAGGTGCTGCCACAATGCCCGGAGGAGGTCCAGGCTAAACTCATCCAAGCCCTTGCGGAAGGCCGAGATGCAGCACGCTTTTCTATCTGGTGTGTGCTGGATACCACGGACTCACTGGGCAGGGCGATGGCAACGACAGTGGCGGTTCGACGCCACGCCTGGTTGAGGTCCGCCAACTTCTCGGCCGATGTCCAGGCCACACTCCTGGACATGCCGTTTGATGGCCGTCGCCTCTTCGGCGACAAGGCAGACCATGCACTGGAACGTTTCAAGGACTCCAGGGCTACGGCCAAGTCCTTGGGCCTCACGGCCCCACGCCAGCAATCGGGTGCCTTTCGCGGCCACGGAAGGGGTGCCCCCACAGGTACTGCCAGCCACGCGCCGCAAAATGTCCAACAGCGCGGTGGCGGACGTGGAAACCGCTGTGGCGGCGGTCGGGGACCACGGCGAGGCCAGACCACACCTCCCTCAGCAGCACCTGCCTCAAAACCTTCCTAGTCCGAGTTTTCAGGCCCATGTGACGCCTGTGGGAGGCAGGGTTCGCCATCACCTCTCCCACTGGCGCACAGTCACTTTGGACAGGTGGGTGCTGCAGATTGTCCGAAGGGGCTACTCCCTCCCCTTCGAGGCATCCCCTCCATCCATGCCACCGCAATGCCACCGCGTGTCGGGGGATCACTTGCAACTTCTGCAAGAGGAAGTCACGGCCCTCTTGGCCAAGAGGGCCATCGAGCGCGTTCCTGGGCCAGAAGTAGGGTGTGGATGTTACTCCCACTACTTTCTGGTGCCCAAGAAGGGCAAAGGGGGCCTGCGCCCGATCTTGGACCTCCGGAACCTCAACGGCTTCCTCCGGAAGGAGAAGTTCAAGATGCTGACTTTGGCTCAGGTCCTGGCTGCCCTGGACCCGGAAGACTGGATGGTAGCGTTGGACCTGCAGGACGCTTATTTCCACATCCCCGTCCTGCCGGCCCACCGGCGTTACCTGCGGTTCACGGTAGGCCAAGAGCACTTTCAGTTTACCGTGCTCCCCTTCGGCCTTACCAGCGCCCCACGGGTGTTCACGAAGGTGATGGCGGTGGTCGCAGCTCATCTGCGCAGGCAGGGGGTGTCAGTCTTCCCCCTACCTCGACGACTGGTTGTTGAAGGCGGGCTCGCCCCGGTAGTCGTCACCCACCTCCAGACTACGGCCGACCTCCTGCACTTGCTGGGGTTCTCCATCAATGTGCCGAAGTCACACCTGTGACCCTCTCAGAAGCTCCTCTTCATCGGAGCGGTTCTCGACTCTGGGCAGTTTCGGGTTTACCCACCCGAACAGCGGGTTCGGGATATTCAGGCTCTGATTCCCATCTTCCAGCCGTTATCCCGAGTCTCGGTCAGGTTGACGCTGCGGCTTCTGGGGCTGATGGCCTCCTGCATCCTTCTGGTGCATCACGCCAGGTGGCGGATGCGGGCTCTGCAGTGGGACCTGAAGTTTTAGTGGGCCCAGCATCAGGGCAACCTGTCCGATCATGTCTTGATCTCGGAGGGCACTGCGAAAAAACTGCAGTGGTGGCTCACGGACCGCGACTGGGTCAGTGGCAGGTCCCTCTCCCTACCCCACCCGGAGCACGTAGTTGTGACGGACGCGTCCCTCCAGGGCTGGGGGGGCCATATGGGAGAGGCGGAGATCAGAGGCCTCTGGTCTCCGGCGGAGTCCCGGCTCCATATCAACATGTTGGAGCTGCGGGCGATTCGTCTAGCACTGAAGGCATTCCTCCCCTCTGTTCGGGGGAGTGTAGTGCAAGTGTTCACCGACAACACCACCGCCATGTGGTACTGCAACAAACAAGGCGGAGTGGGGTCGTGGACCTTATGCCAGGAGGCTCTGCGCCTATGGCAATGGCTGGAACGTCAGGGCGTGACCCTGGTGGTTCAACACCTGGCAGGCTCTCTGAATGCCAGAGCAGAGGCACTCAGCCGTCGGTGCATGATGGATCACGAATGGCGTCTGACCTCGGACGTGGCGCAAGGTCTCTTTCAGCAATGGGGAGAGCCTTGGTTAGATCTATTCGCCACAGAAGAGAACGCGCAATGTCATCAGTTCTGCGCGTTGGAATTTCCAAGGCGGCACTCGCTCGGAGACGCTTTTCGTCGCGAGTGGAGTTGCGGTCTGTTGTACGCCTTTCCGCCTATACCACTTCTGCCCAGAGTGCTGAAGAAGATCAGGCGCGACCGGGCCCAAGTTATCCTTGTGGCTCCGGACTGGGCACGAAGATACTGGTATCCCGAGCTACTCAGCATGTCAGTCGATCCTCCGATTCGTCTGCCTCTTCGGGATGACCTTCTGTCACAGCAGCAGGGGACGGTGCTGCACCCGAACCTGTCCAGTCTCCACCTACAAGCTTGGAGATTGAGCGGCGACAGTTGAGGCCATTTGACTTGCCTCCTGAAGTCTGTGATATCATTCTGGCAGCCACGCGTCCCTCCACAAAGTCGGTATACGCCTGCAGGTGGAACAGATTTGTGGCATGGTGCACAGCAAAGGCTGTGGATCTTCTCTCTGCACCCCTTTCGGAAGTGCTGCTCTTTCTTCTTTCCCTTGCCCAGCAGGGCTCTGCTCTGGGCACTCTTAAAGGGTACCTTTCTGCTCTTTCCGCCTTCTTAAGGCTCCCTGATCAGCCTTCTTTATTCAAGTCCCCCATTGTAAATAGATTTCTGAAGGGCATCACACACGTTTCCTCCTGTTCCCTTTGTGATGCCCCAGTGGGTCTTGAATCTTGTTCTCACTTATCTGATGTGTGCTCCCTTTGAGCCGCTCCATAACTGTCCTCTCGGTCTTCTCACTTTGAAGACTGCTTTCCTGGTCGCCATCACCTCTGCCAGGAGGATGAGTGAGCTCCAGGCTCTTTCTTCTACTCCACCCTTCCTATCTGTTCATCCTGACAAGGTGGTGTTGCGTACACGACCTTCCTTTCTGCCCAAGGTTGTCACGGCCTTCCACATTGGGCAGTCCATTACTTTGCCCACCTTCTTTCCGCCTCCGCATCCCTCCAAAGAGGAAGAGAGGCTCCACCGTCTGGATCCAAAACGTGCGCTCTCCTATTACCTAGATCGCACACGCCAATTCCGGGTGGATTACCAACTCTTTGTTGGTTACATGGGCGCGAAGAAGGGAAAGGCGGTACACAAGAGGACCATTTCGCGGTGGATCATCTTGTGTATTCAGGCATGTTACTCGATGGCGAAAAAGGAGCCCCCTGCTGGATTGCGGGCTCATTCCACTCGTGCCACGGCAACAACAACTGCCCTGGGCCGAGGAGTCCCCTTACAGGACATTTGCCAGGCAGCTACGTGGGCCTCGCTGCACACGTTTGCAAGACACTACTGCCTGGACAGTCAAGTCCGGAGGGATGGCTTCTTTGGCCGTTCCGTCCTCCAGGACTTTCTGGTGTGATATTGGTTCGCAGACCCACCACCGGGGTTGGTATTGCTGGGGTATCTATTCTAAGGTAAGGAATCTATCACTAACGTGTCTCTTTCAGATGCACAAGTTACTACTTGTGTAACGATATATCTGTAAGAGACATTAGTTAGTGATAGATTCCTTACTGACCCACCCATCCTCCCCGTTCTGCGAACCGATATCTAGGGTTAAGGTCATCCCCCTTTCGGGGCCCTAGTTTCATGGTACCAGTGTTGGTTCTATCATGGCTCTGCGTATCTGGCGCGGAAAAGCTGTGTATCAGAACTGACGTCAGCGCGCATGGGCGGCGTCTAAGTACTCCGACGACGTCATTCCGGCACTCACGACGCCGACGACGGATGCGGAGCCGCAGACGACGCCTACCGACGCGCAGTGGTATTGCTACGCAAAAAATTTCCGGATCCAGTCTGACGCCTGGGGATATTCTAAGGTAAGGAATCTATCACCAACTAATGTCTCTTACAGATATATCGTTACACAAGTAGTAACTGGTGCATCAAGAACTTTGAAAGAAATACTGAACACTCCCAAGAAAAATAAAATCACATTTAAGGGCATGCAAAAATGTTTAAACTGTGTACATTTTAGCAATATGATCGTAGGCAACAGTTTTCCACACCCCACCAAAGGGTATCAAATTCAACTGCATCATTCTAGTACCTGTGACACTAAGAACATCATTTATGTCATCAAATGCCCTTGCGGCAAAGTATACGTTGGACAATCTGAGCGTAAATTGAAAGTACGCATTACGGAACATAAAAGTAACATAAGGCTTGCCAACAGTAAATCCACTGTGGCCAACCATTGGAAAGAAGCCAGACATCAGATTGCACAATTGAGATGCACGATTCTGGAGGCTATCCCGCAACGTCGGGACATTGATCCTGTCAAACCGAGATTACAGGCAGAGTACTTTTGGATCAAAAACTTAATTCTCTCCAAACAGTGGGGATGAATGATAGGATAGAATATGCCTGTTTTCTTTAACTGAACTTGCTCTTGCATATCTTGCATTGGTTTAATGAAATGTTTTGAGCCCATTTATATTGATTGAATTGTTTCATCATGCTGATGTAGCTTTTTGCTTTGTTTCGAAAAACAATTAATCCTTTATTCAGATCATGTTATTATCTATGTCTGCCTTCACTATTTTTGGCTGTATTGCATACTCATGGTTCGAGTTTCACACATATTGTTGTCGTACATCACATATTATGTTTCAATTTTTCCTTCGTTTTTATAAGTGTCTATGTGCTCTTTTCCGTTTCTCTCTTTCTTCTTTTTTTAGTCTGTCCTCTTTTTGATTAATCTTATGTTCACGCTTAGTCACTTTTGAATCTAATGCACAACTTTATTGTACTCCTAGTTCACATCCTTGTTTACATTGCGGCGAAAGCGTTATACTCGTATCACGTGACACTCGTCACATGCGAGAGCCCGAGTGCCGATTGGTTTAACCGTACGAATGGTTTTCACTCTGTGTGTTTGCGGATTCCAAAAGGAGCGTTTTGCCGATTTGGATGTAAGTGGATATTTGTGCTGACGTTCTCTTACCAGTGTGGTTTCTTGGCATTTCTGACACTTTTTTCGGTATATAGTTGCTTCAGATCTGTGATGTTTATTGGTTTTGCACAGTCGGGGGGTCGTTGGTTTAAGCGTCTGTGTTTTAACACCGCGCACCTCCTTTCCTTTCTTTCCACATATGTTTTCAGTTCACGCATGATCACCATCAATTTTTGTTAAGCGTAAAACAAGCATAGATAATGTTGTATGTTTTTGAGTATCGAGTATTGATTTTGGTCCTGTATTATTCTTTCACAGACTCCTGATGAAGGGTCCTCACTTTGACCCGAAATGCATTGGGTATTTTGAAATACTTGGAATTTAAGATCAAGAAATTAATTGATCAAGATGAAAATGGAATATTAATCATGGAAATATAACATGATTAAAACGATGTGAAAACACATGTGTTTGTTTTGCTTCTACATTAACGGAACTGTTAAGAAACCCTTCAGGTTTCATGTATACTGAGCGCACATCCTTGTGAGAATTGATTCTTCCCACACTACGTTTTCCTATTTGAAGGCACGGCTTGACTACGTGCGTCGGAAGTAGCGCCAACCCAAGTACTGTTTAAACTCTTTTGAACATTAATACTAGAGAAAATTGAGTGCACGGGGATAATACAGATTCTTCGAAGATAAAAGCGAAGGCATGGAAGAATGTAAAGAAATCCATTTGTCAATGTTTTCTGTCCAGATCCCATTCCCTGCAAGGCTTTGAGACTAACTTTCAGCCAAGGCTCATCTGTTTACTGCAAAGTGGATGGGGTATGGAAATGTTTCTTCCCAATCTTGACTCAGATTTACTAACGCTTCATGGGGTTTGCGGTACAAAAGTGATGCAACCCTGGCACAAAGAGTTGGCATGAGATTTGCTTTCCAAAGCATGGTTTTTGACACAAATCCCTAACTGCTAACATTCGTAGGCAGGGATTTGTGCCAACCCCTTATGCCTGTACATGCCAGCGTAATAAGTAGAAATGGTTTATTTTCTGCTTATTTTTCAAGCTTTTCATGTGTGTTTCTTTTTGCACACATACAAAGTGGGAAAGTCTTAAAGGATAGTTGTTGTATTGGCAGGGTCCCTTTCTATTAAAAGCCCTATTCATTAGAAAACGTATACACCCTTGCATTATGGAGCAAGGGTGTGCGCGTTAGCTCATGGCAGCCAAAAGTGCCCTAGCCAAAAATGTGCCAGCCCTCGGAAAGAGAAAAATGCAGCATATCTTAGTAAATATGCCGCATTTGTTATCTCTTCCTTTGATGCAAGGCAGCACAGCAACTCTGGTTGCTGTGCTGGCTTTAGTCAAATATTACTACATCTGGGCCCTAGAGTTTTGCACTAGGAACAATATTATGTTGACTTTACCACAAATCTTCTTCGAGGATTTTCAGCTGTTTCTTATCCCAGTGAGGGATACATTTAGCAAAAACGGGGGATGCAGCGACTGCACTTCTACCTGGCGTACATGACCTATTGCATTTAAAATTGGACAAAGTCTCATCTTAATTAATAGAAAAAAGGATATTTGGATCATTTGAGTCAGATATTTCTGTCCATTTCCATGATCACTACCAGCATATTGTGTATCCGCTTCGATGGACTATTCACACCTGGACAATATGCACCTTTTACTTTGGTTCATCTCTGACGGCACATTCAGTTAGCTTTATGTATCTGCTGGTGGAGTTGAGGTGGGTTAAAAAAAACTCGGCTGGATACACACATCAATATTAGAAAGAGATAAACCTTATAACATTTCCACAAAATGTCTCGTTTTAGGACCAACTATGTTTGTGTCTGCATTAGGAGACTTGGTGCAGAAATCGGTTGCTATTCCATATGTTGCCTCCTGGAATCAGCATCTGCTCTTTTGAGATTAGGTCAGTATTCATGTAGTAACTTCCACTAACAAATCCACAAATGTCCCCCCCCCCACCCCATCCCATCCAAGCTCTCTCTTAGGCACGCAAGCATTAATTTGCACAGGTCCATTCCAGTTGGCGATCATCTTCTAGATTCGCTCAGCAGTGTAATTCTATGATGACATTAGGGCCCAGTTTTCTATGTCATTTAATTTTACCTGTAAGATCATTTTCATCCAGTACTGGACCTCAGGCAAGTCATAAACTAAGCACATCGTCCATTCAAGATATCAGCACTCCAGTCCCCCTTTCCACTGCTTCATTCAGTGAACTTACTACTGGGATGGAGTTTTTTTGGTGTGAACCTCTGTGTCCAAATTCCGAAACGCCACAAACGGTTACTGTGATTTTAAGTGCTCCCCCACTTTTGTAAGTGCTCCCATTCATGTTGTTGTCTCTCAAGCCCTGAGTCGGGACAAAAGTATTGGTAACAATGGTGAGCAGCCGGCGAATAGGGGGATGGGAGGGTTGATTATTTCCATGCTTACACAACTGATTGTTGTTATTCCTTCTCTTGTAAATTCAGAATAACATCCAGAACCATCACCTTTGTCATTGAAGTGTATCTCTTTAATTCACCTCAAGATATGATTTTGATAGGAGCTGACTTTTCCACAAGCCAACTGTGTGCGGCTCTTACAGCTGCATCTTTTGACTATTATTGAATGATACTTCCACAGGAAGGGTGCTGCTTCACCTTCAGTATATCCTGGTTGAAACCAGGGTCTTTGTTCTGTGTGCCAAAACTGCACTTCAAATCAGTAGCTTTCCATCTTCTTGCATTGTGGTATAAGGAATAACAAGCCGTTAAAGCTATGAAATCTCTGTCTCAAGCGCGTCATCGTTTTGTGGAAGGATTCAAGATATTTTCTGGTTGTTGTACCCTCCGCACTACTTATTTGTTGACTGGAGCAGCAGTTGCCATTTGCAGTCCTGCTGCTGAAGGTTTCTACTGGCAGTAGACCGTGAGCCTCAGTTACAATAGTTAACACACTTGCTTTAATAATAAAGGAAACATTATTCCATAACATGGCTGCCGCACTTCAGGATGGCTAGAAGTGCCTGTTGGAATAGGCTTCAGGCAGGCAAAATGAGGATTGCAGAGAAGGAGCAGAAAAATAAGAAGGCAGCAGTGATAGAAGGATGTGTGTGGAAAGAAAGCCCAGTTTACACATTTGCAGGGCACAGGTGGGGAGGACTCCCTCACGGGAGACACAGACACTGGTGCAAAAGAGTAGGTCATACAGGTAGTGGCTATGAGGGATTCATCCAATAAAGGAAGGAAGCATGTAGAAAGGCAAAGTAATGGTTTTCGAGAATATTATGGCAATTATTTTGATGCACACATAGATAACTGCATTTCACCACATTAATACCACAAACTATAGTCGTAATAGAACAAACAAAAGCAGAATAAATGCACTTCATCTGAATTGGGTAGAGAGTCATCTGATATCTTAATTACCGGTAGAAGAAAGCATGTGTGGATCAGTTGATTCAGATTTTTCTGGCCATGGTCCATTACCAGGTCCTGCCAAATGGTTGTCAGTTTGTGATCGAATGGTTCACTCTCCCCGTGGCTTGCTCTCTTTGTAATGAGGGAGAATGCATGCCTTCCCCTGTTTTGCACAGGCACCCCTTTTCTGGGAGCATGGGTATTTTTGTTTTGAATGTCTTTGCGGTTTTCCTTTAAATTTCCTCTATTTTCGTGAGTCAACCAGCAGATTCAGGATGAAGGAAGTGTGTTAATCTTCATTCCACACTTCTCACCCCAGATGATGTGGTATCTGGTGCTTATAAAATTCATATCATAACCAGCATATTTGTAAAGGGCACACTTACAGGTCTTAGAGAAAATCATCAACAAATACCTCACCAAATACCTTAACCATCGCAACTCCTCCACACTATTCAGTCTGGTTTCGGTCCCACCATGGATGACAACCACATGGAGACATGGCGGCCCACCTCCTCCTGGACCTCCACAGCGTTTGACACAGTCTCCCACTCCATCCTCATCCAATGTCTACATCAGAATCCCAGGTCATACACTCCAATGGGTATGCTCCTTCCTGACAGGAAGATCCCAGTCAGTCAGCTTGGCATCATGCTTCCATACCATGAAGAATCTGAGGGACATTTTTAACCCCTTAAGCGCTGCCGTCGGCCAACGGTCGTCACGAGCGCTACCTCCCCAGTGCTGCGCACGACCTTTGGCCGACGGGCCAGCGCTCGTTATTCGAACGTTCAGCACTGGGTGCTGAACGTTTGACGCAGCTAAGGTGTTAAATGGCTCTCAATATGCACCCGGTAAACCATTACACATCTCCTCATCACAAGCAAGCTGGAATACTTTAACAAATCTGCATAACTGAACAATACCCAAGCATGTCTATTGGCACTATTTCAGATTTGAGGAAATTACTTTTTGCAGGTTCACCTCAACTTTGTGCCTCATGTTTTGACTATTACTGATGTGATGACTCGGTAGTGCACTGGGCCCTGCTGACCAGGCCTCACTGTATGTGCTCTGACCCTTAAAAAGTGTATATTTAATTGGCATACATCCAATAGGCATACGTTTACTTACTTATAAGTTCCTGGTATATAGTACCATGGGTACCCAGGACCTTTCAGTTAAGTGTCCTTCGTACACTGCAGCACTGGTTGTGCCATCACGTGAGTGACAAAATAAAGCATGTCTCCCAGCCTGCCACTGCAGACTGGTAGGGCAGTTTTAAACTGCTAAATCGACTTTGCCATTCAAAGTATTAGCAAAGCCAAAACCTTCCTTTTTAATATATATATATATATATATATATATATATATATATATATATATATATATATATATATATATATATATATATATATATATATATATATATATATATATATATATATATATATATATTAAAGTCACTTCAAAGCCAATCCTAACAAACCCTAAGGGAGGGTGCTGTATATTAAAAAATAGGACGTGTTTTTTGATGTCCTGACAGTAAACAACCTGCTTTGTCTTTTTTATTGTAGAAAGGCCAGTAGCCCCATTGGCTAGTACTGAGGTATGCGCTAGTAATTCAGTAGTGCTAAATTCTGAATGGGACTACTAAATATAATAGTTCATGGCATGAAAAGAGTTGTTGCATTAAACCCAAATTGATGGTCAAGTCGAATTTGATGTAACTATTGCCCAAAACTTTAAAAGGTTTATATTTTGTTTCCCAAAGTCTTACATTGACTGTGTACAGTTGCTTACCACAAGACACTCTTCTACCTTTCTACGGGGAGGTGTGTATGACTCTCAGAAAGGTACACAAAGGGCCTGCCATTGGAAGAGGTATGAACTCTCCCTGGCAGAAAGGACAGAGTGTAAACCCACAAGCCAAGCTTCATTGGGGAAGCCGCCTTTGAAGGACAAATGGTGAAAACACAGAGAGCGGCTGCTCTTTTGGTGGAAGCTGCTGCCAGGCCACTTTTTCAGTGGGATGAAATAAGGAGTTCCACAAGCTAAGAGAAGAGTTCTGCCATGTTGAGAGGGTCAGAATGGTGCATTCTGGGCTAGCTTGTTGCCACACTTTACTTGAAGACTATAGCAACACAAAAAGATGATGGGCGGAATGCAGAACATTGACAAACATGCACATCCTGGGGTGGCATGGTGAAAAAAAACGGTGATTTAGCTCAGATATGTGACCGTGGGTGCATGTTTGACAATGTACAGCATTCTAGCCTGGCATGTGAGGGGCGATACTCCAAAACCAGTCCCATGATGCTTGTATTCTGGTCCAGAGAGGACCTGGTCAGGCAGTTCAGGCTGAACTGTTCCCATGAGGGCCAGGGTCAGGACTGATTTGCATATGGCTGGGTCGAAACTGGGTGGCATGTTAACCAAAAAATGACGTATTTAACCCAGATTGTTGACAGGGAGTGAATCTTTGACAATTTTCAGCAATGCGCCCATCTTCTTTTTGTGTTGCTATGCTTCACAGGAAGCCATTAGGCGGGAGGGGACCTGGTACCTCATTGGCTAGTAGTCACTGCATCCCCCAAGGGCAAGATCTGGCAATAAATGTGACACCCCTGGCACCCAGCCCATAGATCACATCAGTACTGGAGAGAGGACCGAAGAAGGACTGCTGTGCTGTTCCCTTGGTGCAGCAAAGAGAGGTTACATTAAAGACTGGACAGCAACTGCTACTCCTTGGGCTAGCGCTGAGAAGACTGTGCCTCTGGATCTCTGCCCAAGGAAAAGTCATCCCAGAGTCATAGCCTGAAGAAGTGACTCCAAGAGTTAGCTGTCTGACTTCCTGTTACAGCTACAGGGCTACAAAAGCTGAAGAAACCAGCCTTGGCAAGTTGATAGGGAAGAACGCCTAATTGCTGCTGACTGCCGAAGTGCAGCTTGGGAGACCAAGTCCTGACCCTCAAAAGTTGCACCTGAGTCGGCTGGACCCGGGAGAGTCATCGGAGTGCAGTATGGTCTCCCATCCAGGTAGTTATCTCCAGTTAAATAGTTCTGGTACTTTCACTTTACTTAGAAACAAGTAGACCAGTAGCCCGGTGGAAACTGATATCTCTCTAGGCTTCACCCAGACTTCCAAGGATATCAACCCCAGTGGCCAAAGTCACCCTGCCATGTTTGTGGGCTAAGGGGTAGTCCCAGAAAAACCCCTGTCACAGGCTCAGCATCCTGTATCCCTTGCATCAGGGCAACTCCATTAAAGTCTATGGTGGTTTGCCTGTAGAGCCTGGAACAGGACAGACGACTGCTTTGAATGCGAGGTAACTGTTCAACTGGACCATATCAGTCCTCAGGATTAGCGTGATGCTGGAGATGGTCGGCCCAAGAGTGTCAAAGTTGTTGTTTACAACTATATAAAAGGTTCATTTCAATCATCTATTATGATCGGTGAAAAATTGTGATGTATTGTTTGCTTCAGAAATTCATATCTCCAGAACCCCTCTAGTAGATTTTTGTCTTTGAGGTGTCTATCAAAAATAAAAATACAACCAATTTATATAAATTAGTGTTGTATATGTATTGTGTTTGCTTCTCATTCAACAGTTTTGATGCTTGTTAATGGTTTACTATTGTTCTGTTGATAAAGACTGACTGCCCAGTGCCAAAGCAACCCAGGGTTAGCTAAGCTTTTTCAAACGAGCCTGACTAGCCCAAGTACCGGTTTGTGAGTTTATTACATGGTGAGCTTGCACCACCACAATTTTATAATCCGTTTCTTCCTAACTGAGTTGGGCAACAATAAAAATATGTTATCAGCCTCCGAAGGTGGAAGGCTCTGTGTACCCACTGGGATTCGAAACTGTGACCGTTTTGGGCAAAAAGAGTTCCCTAGAGTAGATGCTGTAGTCCACTAAGACATCATACCCCCATTAAAATCCACTACATACAACTCCACAACACAAAATACCATTCCACAACACACAATCCAACTCCACATAATTCTAGTGCACGCAATACCACATATTTACTATCCACATAATTCCACTGCACACTGTACCTCATTATTCCACTACACAAATCCACTCCACACCACACAATTCAACAACTAACAATTCCCATCCAAACCACATAATTCCACTCCACACCACATGCATCTCCTCCATTCCATAACACATGGGTAAAATACATGGTCATTTCCAATGCCAATAGCTCTAACTCTTGCGAAAGATAGAGCCATTGGCATTGCCAATACTGGTTACTCATTGCAGTCTTCATCTAATGGAATAGAAATGTACCCGGTACAATAACAGCGCATGTAATAAGGCCTTTGTACCCTCTGTTGGAATTCCTTTTAGTTTCTTCATTCATCTCAAGGTTGCGTTTCTAAATACCGATTTGCCAATGATTAGACAGTGATAAGCAGTCTAGGCTTACTGTGAGTCAGTTTCTAGAGTTCTGTGCAGTTTAAAAAACATTGCCCACTGGCCCTCTCTCTTGTCACTTCCTGAGATCTTCCCTTAGTACTGAAAGAGTTGCAGCCTTTCACTTTTAAGGCCTTCAGTGAAGCTTTGTTGACTATCCAGTCCACCGTTATGTGTTTCTGCTAGGTTGCTGGTAATCCTGAGAATCTTTCCACATAATGATTCTTAGCTTAAAATCTTCCTGGACTGGGGACATTGAATCAAGGCTGCATTTTTGCCTCAAAATGGTATCCAGGTTCCATTTGACGCAGAACTTATTCTTGCTTGCATTGGTTTCTAAATCAGTTTCTCCAGAGGAAGCCACTTATATACTGTATATAAAATATGTGACCCCATATTTATCTATTGCGACAGAACTAGACCTAGTCTTTCCTGCAGTGTAGTGGCTCCCAGTGTTAAGTATCCACCAAGCAGAAGAGAGCCTGGTATTCTCAAATAGGTTACATCATGAAAACTAGCTGTGTTCCCTCTATTCTCGCACCAGTGGAGAATAGAGTTTATCACCCGCACCTGAACAGCCTATAATTTAGGATTGCTTTCTCAGGGAATCAAATTTCAAGATCACAACACATCTGATGAGAGTAGTAGAAGTACTGGTGACGGCAAGGCATCAGAGCGCCACCTGGCTACAGTGCAGCAGACTATTGAGATTTTACAGTACATTATATTCTGATGGATACATCTGTCTGTGGATTCCTCACCTTTCGAATTACCCCTGCGCCAGCATGACACGGAAATTCTTTTCTTAGCTCTCACATGTCGGCAGGACGTCACAATAGCACAGCTCTGCTGGCGACTCCGTATGACGTCACCGGAGCCATAAGAAGACCTCGTCGGCATGCTGACGTCAGTTCCCTTTCTTCTGCACTTTTTTTTCTGGGACTCTCCATTTTACACGTGATTACATTGTTTCTATCTGATACTTCGTGTTACAGTGAGAATGGCAACTTCGAAGAAGTCGGTTTCAAGCCCTGCAGGGAGTGTGGGGGCCATATGTCCACACGGATCGCCAACAACGACTGTCTCTGGTGTCTTTCTTCGGACCACAACGTCGAAGGCTGTTCGTGCTGTCGGAAGATGAACCCGAAGGCGCTGAAGGAACGTTAGGCAAAACTCTTCATGGCGCGGGAGAAAAAAGAGAAGAGGGGTCGCAAGAGATTGAAGTCATCGACCTCACATACTTCGAAATCAAAGAAGCATAACAAAAAGAGAAGATATGGGTCTCAACGTCGATCTTCGAAGGGCTGAGCTTAGAGGACGGCCTCCCCCATATAGTAGCATTGTGACTGGCATGCCATATTGCTGTTGCCTACTCCTCCGCAGGTGACTCTGGCCCACTCTCCAGCGTCGAGGGATTCGCTGGCGTTGAGAGATACGCTGGTGCCCAGACATTCTCTGGCACACAGGAAGTCTTCTCCTGCTTCTGTGGCTTCACCTGTACTGACTCTGATGTCTCTGGCTGCAGCCTGAGCCCCTATAAGGCCTTGGATGGATCCAGACAGGGGGCTTCAGATCCTTATCCTCCTTTTCCAGGACCAGGACTGGATCAGTCAAATGTTCTAAATGCGATGTTTGGCATGTTTGCCAAGGCATCTTACCCTACCAGTGCGCCGTCTGCCCCCTTGGGTCCGCTTGCCTTTAATCTGGGCAGCCCTGTCAAGTGCCCCACAAGGCTTACCTTTGCTTGTGAAGCAATTCCGCAGAGACGACAGGAGCCACCGCTCCTGTACCCACCTGACCCCGTGTGGAAGGACGTACCCGACAGGGATGAGATGGACCCAGGGAAGGGAGCCAAAAAGGAACGGAAGAAGGTCTTGTGATAGTAGATCTTGGGTAGGATCATGGGCACCAACTGGGGGAAACAAGAGAGACCCAATTAGAAAGAAGCCCACACCACCCACTGCTTAAGTAAACCTCCAAACACATACAGAAGAGAGCCACCTGTCAGTAAACTCACCAAGGCTATAAAGAGTTCTCCACCAAGGAAAGTATAGGTGCTCCCGTAAAGAAAAGGAAATAATGCAAGTGCTCCTGCGCGGTAAAGGAATCAACCACAAGCGCTCCAGCGCTGAACAGTCATGCAAGCCCAAGCGCTCCTGCGCATAGTACAAAAGAAAGAAGGATAATTAGCGCCCCAGCGCTGTACTCTTACACAAAAGAATAGCGCTCCTGCGCGGTCTGCCAAACAGAAATAAACAGCGCCCTAGCGCTGTACTGTTAAACAAAAGAATAGCGCTCCTGCCCAGACATAAACTAATGAACAAAAGCGCCCCTGCGCTGCACCCACATGAAACTAAAGCGCTCCTGCGCGGGGAAAGCTAAAACATGGGTAAGCGCTCCAGCGATATAAGGTATGCCAATGAAAGCGCTCCTGCGCGGGGAGAAAGGAGATTTCCGGCAGGACCGGTATGAAGGAATGGACGCAAGGCGCCCTCCGCTGACGTGCAGGTACAGCTTACCAGAAGGTGCCGGAACCGTCAGGAACACAAAGCGAACCAGGATTACATCAGGAATCCGAAGCGCTGAACCGGCGGGAAACGCTGTGTGTTTATGCGCTTTCCCCGGAAGTGCTTCAGAGCGGAAGGTGGTCCGTGAAAGTCTAGACCTGGAACTCGACTTCCGCACAGAGGTAAGTATTCCGGTCTTCTGTATGTGCATGGCGGCCCCAGGGAACGGCAAGACGCCGCAAACGTGACAGTACCCCCCCCCCTAGACAGATCCCCGCCCTCCCCGGAATCAGAAAAGGGAGTCAGGACGAGGGATAAGCGGGTGGCTTAAATAGAAGGTACGGATCAGTCTGGGAGCATGGTGTACGTGAGACAGGGGTTCCCAGGACCGTTCATCTGGACCATAACCTTTCCAGTCCACCAGGTAGTAGAGTTTCCCCCTGGTGCGACAGGAACCCAAGATGGCCCTGACCTCGTACTCTATATGGTCCTCCACCAGCACCGGAGAAGGAGGAGTGGAAAGTGTGCTATCGGGATGAACTGCATGCAAAAGGGTGACGTGGAAGACAGGGTGTATCTTCATGTGTGGAGGTAGGGAGAGTTTCATGGCCACAGGGTTAACCACTTTTTCGATGACAAAAGGTCCCACAAAGCGGGGCAACAGTTTCTTGGACATGCACATTAAGTTGTTGAATGGAGAGCCACACCATGTCACCCTTACGGTATTCTGGTTCTTTCTTCCTGTGGGAGTCGGCGTGTTCTTTGTAGGATTCCTTTGCCTTTGCCAACTCGAACCGGGCTTGTTGCCAGCGATTACACCGAGTTCCATGGTAAGCCCGCACCATTGGCAACGGACTGTTCAGGGTTTCCTCCCAAGCAGTAGTACGGGGATGCCGTCCTTGAAGGCAAAAGAAGGGAGACATGCCGATGGCCATATGCAAATCAGTCTGACCCTGTGCCTCACGGGAACAGTCCAGCCCGAACTGCCAAGCCATGTCTTCCCTGGACCGGAAACAAGCTTCCGAGGACCGGTTTCTGGCATTCCAGCCGGGCTGAAGACGGCTCTCGGAAGCTTGTTTCCGGTCCAGGGAAGGCATGGCTTGGCAGTTCAGGCTGGAGTGTTCCCGTGAGGCACAGGATCAGACTGATTTGCATATAGCCATGTCTGAACTGGGGTGGCAGAGTGGGCTACAGAACGGTGATGGATTAAACCCAGATCTTTTGACTGGGTGTGAGTGTTTGATTGATTCAGATGCTCCTTCCATCACCATCCCATTTTGTACCGCTTTTGGCCGCCATAAGTGTGGCAGGGTATGCTCAGATGTGAGTCCCTTGCTCACTTTGACACTGGATTCAAGCAAGCCGGGCTGAAGACGGCTGGAATGCCAGAAACCGGTCCTTGGAAGCTTATTCCGGTCCAGGGAAGACATGGCTTGGCAGTTCGGGCTGGACTGTTCCCATGAGGCACCGGGTCAGACTGATTTGCATATAGCCATGTCTGAACTGGGGTGGCAGAGTGGGCTAAAGAACGGTGATGGATTAAACCCAGATCTTTTGACTGGGGGTGACTGTTTGATTGATTCAGATGCTCCGTCCATCACCACCCCCTTTTGTACCGCTTTTGGCCGACATAAGTGTGGCAGGGTATGCTCAGACGTGAGTCCCTTGCTCACTTTGCCACTGGATTCAAGCAAGCCGGGCTGAAGACGGCTGGAATGCCAGAAACCGGTCCTCGGAAGCTTCTTCCGGTCTAGGGAAGACATGGCTTGGCAGTTCGGGCTGGACTGTTCCCATGAGGCACAGGGTCAGACTGATTTGGATATAGCCATGTCTGAACTGGGGTGGCAGAGTGGGCTAAAGAACGGTGATGGATTAAACCCAGATCTTTTGACTGGGTGTGAGTGTTTGATTGATTCAGATGCTCCGTCCATCACCACTCCCTTTTGTACCGCTTTTGGCAGCCAGAAGTGTGGCAGGGTATGCCCAGACGTGAGTCCCTTGCTCACTTTGCCACTGGATTCAAGCAAGCCCGGCTGAAGACGGCTGGAATGCCAGAAACCGGTCCTCGGAAGCTTGTTCCGGTCAAGGGAAGACATGGCTTGGCAGTTCGGGCTGGACTGTTCCCATGAGGCAGAGGGTCAGACTCATTTGCATATATCCATGTCTGAACTGGAGTGGCAGAGTGGGCTAAAGAACGGTGATGGATTAAACCCAGATCTTTTGACTGGGTGTGAGTGTTTGATTGATTCAGATGCTCCGTCCATCACCACCCCCTTTTGTAACGAACTTAGGAACTGGAGATTCCTGTGGTCGGTGTATATGGTCACGGAATGCTTTGCTTCTTTCAAGTAGTGGCGCCATTCCTCGAATGCCGTCTTGATCACCAATAGCTCCCGATCGGACACCGTGTAATTGCGATCAGCGGGTTGGAGCTTCTTGGAGTAGAAGGCCACGGGGTGTAGTAGCCTTGTACTAGTGTCTCTCTGTGACAACACGCCCCCCAATGTGTCCTGTGAGGCATCAGCCTCCACTATGAAAGGCAACTCGGTATCGGGGTGCACAAGAACAGGGGCTGTGGTGAACCGCTTTTTCAATTCCTGGAATGCGTTTTCTGCTTTTGTATCCCAACGAAAGGGCACCCCTTTGCGTAGTAGACGAGTGATAGGTGTTACCATCTCAGAGAAGCCTGTAATGAAGCGACAGTAGTAGTTGGAAAACCCCAGGAACCTCTGGACATCTTTCACAGAGTTTGGAGTGGGCCATAGCAGAACGGCCTCCACTTTTTTGTTGTCCATCTGTATACCAGCCGGAGTGATGATATGACCCAGGAACTCGACAGCAGTTACGTGGAAAACGCTTTTCTCTAACTACACGTAAAGACGGTGTTTTCTCAACTGCTGGAGGACAGCACGTACGTGTTGGACGTGGTCCATTACATTTTATGAATATATCAGTATGTCGTCAATGTAGACTAAGCATGGGCGAATTTTGCGAATCTGGCGTTCGCGAATTTGCGGATTTGCAAACTCGCAATCCGCAAAATCCGCGAATTCTCGTGAATTTGCGGGTTTTTTATTTTTTTGTGTTCGCAAGGATTTCTGCCAGTTCGCGAGGGTTTTGTACCAGTTCGCAATTGCGAACTTACATGTCGGCTCGCAATGGTCGCAATTATGTTGTTTCTACGTCTGGTTCATCATCACAGGTTCCCAGCACCCTCTGTTTCACCACTGCCACCCTCTGTTTCACCCATGCCACCCTCTGGTACATCAATGCCACCCTCTGGTTCATCATCACTGTAGATTATGGGGGGAAAAAGCAAGCACACCTGCCCTGCTTCAACTGACATGAATTAATTTGGGGTTGATTTATTAATGTGTCACTGTTTTAAAATTCCAGACTGCACCTGCTTCCTTATCTGTAATTTGCTTTCTGTTGCAGTGCAATTTTTTTTTCCAGGACCTTTGTGGCCTACTTGTATCTATTCTATGATCCGGCTGTGAGGGTCAGAGCAGGGTCATACAATTGTTGCAACTAGCAACTGAACTCTGGAGGGGCCCCAGTCAGGAAGCACTACAGGGAATGGTTACTAATGATGAATTTGAACTTTTGCACCTGCTGCTGAGTGCTTTCAGTTTAGCAAAACTCGTTTTTCTGCAGAACAGCAAACTTAATGCCAACAAACTTACTTGTGAAAGTTTATTTCTAATCCAAAAGTGATCTAAAGAAAGTCAAAAGGCCTCAAACCAAAAAAAGGGCAGGCAAATGTCAACCTGAGGAGTTATTCTGATAAAAATCATCATTTTCAGAAGGTCTATGCTGCTTGCTAGTGGATTTCTTGTGCAGAATTGCAAATTTTGTAATTTCGCGAGTGCGAGATTGTTGCTGCCCGCCGTACCTACATGTTCGCAATTGCGAACTTACACCGCACGCCGCTAAATTGTATCACCAAGAAAAAAAAATCCGCTGCGTGCGAATTTGCGGATTTTCTGTAAATTCGCGAGCGTTCGCGGATTGCGAATTTACTGAAAATCCGCAAAATCTGCGAGCGGAACGGATTTTCCGCCCATGCTTAATGTAGACAATACATAAGACATTGATGTAGTTTCTTAACACCTCATCTATGAAGAACTGGAATGCTGCGAGGGCGTTGCAGAGTCCAAAAGGCATGACCTGGTATTCGAAGAGACCGAATTTAGTCCGGAAAGCGGTCTTCCATTCGTCACCCTTCCGGACTCTGACTAGGTGGTAAGCTTCCCCGTAGGTCCAGCTTCGTGTAGATGGAAGTGGTTTTCACCTGATCCAAGAGGCCAGAGATCAATGGCAAAGGGTACCGGTTCTTCACAGTGATGGCGTTCATAGCCCTGAAGTCTATGCAGGTCCTCAGATCTCCTTCTTTCTTAGCCACGAAGAAAAGGGGAGAAGACACCGGAGACTTGGAATGGCGTATGAACCCGTTGTTCCGATACTCATCCAGATAGGAGCGTAGATGGTCATTCTCCTTCTTCGTGAGAGAATAGATCCGACTGCAAGGGAGCGTGGAACTGGTTATTAAGTCTATTCTACAATCAAAAGAACGATGAGGCGGCAGGGTATTGGCTCCTTTCTTATCAAACACATCTGCCAAATCCAGATACTCCTCTGATACGTCTGCTTGGGTAACCATCCCCATACCCAGTAAGGGTAACGAGTGTGCTTGTATAGTAAGAACACCAGGGGAATCATCCTCCTCGTAACAAGAAACGCTGCAGTGTTCCGAATCCAAGGTTATGACTCTGGACACCCAATCGATTCGGGGGTTGTGTTTTACCAACCATGAGAGACCCAATATGACTTTGAACTGTGGAGCATCAATCACATTGAAGCCGATGGTCTCGATATGGTGGTTCACGAAGGACTTGATCATGTCTTTTGTTTGATGCCAGATAAGGCTGGAAGTCAAATCCGATCCATCCACCGCCTTGACCGTTTCCGGTTTAGCTTTAGGCACTGTGGTCATACCCAAGGCCTGCGAATACTGAGTGTCAACAAAGTTTCCGGTAGCTCGGGAATCCAGCTGAGCGGTTACCAGCCATGTCATTCCCGTTGGACTCCGTAAAGATACCTCAATGCCCACGTGATGATTGCCATCAGAAACCGCAGGGATCGCTGTTTTACAGGATGTTAAACCCAGTGGAAGGACCCCCATGTCTACTGGGTTGTCTCGTTTCCCGGCTTTTCTCCCTTGGTAATGGGTAATGCAAAAGGTGGTCTGCTGCGTGTGCGAGTGGTTTTCACCGGACATTCCCTGACTAAATGTCTGCTCTTGCCACAATATAGGCATTGGTTCAGTTTCCTCAGTTTTTCTCTTTCGAGGCTGGTTAGGGGTCCTCTTATACCACCTATTTGCATAGGTTCCGTAGAATCGCTAGTAGGAGCCGCTCCATCCTTGCTTTTTTCTGTGCCTTTGTCCCTGAATGACAGAAAGCAGTTGTCACCTCCTTTCCCTTTTTCGGTCTTCCTTTCTTGTATCCAGTAGTTTACTTTGACCACCAGGTCTATGAACGGGCCTATTTCGTCTGGTGGGTTAGGCATCTGCGATATTAGATCCTTGAGGTCATCATGCAATCCTCAATAGAACACCGACACTTTCTTGGACTTGGGCCAGTGTGCCTCGATGACGAGCCTACTGAACGTGGTGATGTAATGGAGTAAGTAGTTGTTGCCTTGCTTTAAATTAAGTGGCTCGTTATCTGCGGCCTACACGAAGGTGTGTCGGGCGAACATCCGCCGCATAGTCTCCTTAAACACCGGTAAGTTGTATAGCATAGGATCATCGTTTTCCACCAACGATATAGACCACTGGGCGGCATCCCCACCCATGTATGAGAGGATAAACTCGATTTTCGATGCGTCGTCAGGAAACGCTGAGGCTCGGGCCATGAAATGCAGATGGCCCTGGTGGAAGAAGACGCTGTACTTAGTGCTGTTGCCATAGAAGCGTTCGGGTGGTGCCAGTTTCACCGGGTGGGGTGTGATGACTTGCATTGCAGTGTCCTGAGTTGCTGCCGATGAGGGCCCACCAAATCTGAACGTAGGGGCCTTTAACAACCCCTCTTGTCTGACTCTGGGGCTCGGGGCGGGTCCCCAAGGGCTGGCTGCCCCTGCCGCCATCTGGCCTTTTAAGGCTGTCAAATCATGGAGTAGGCTGATGTTCTCTGCCTGCATGCTAGCCAGCAAGGCTGCTAGGTCCTGTAGGGAAACCTCCGGGTCACCTATGTCGTCTGGGCGGAATAAAGTATGTGGGTTTCAGATTCTGTCAAGTGCCCCACAAGGCTTACCTTTGCTTGTGAAGCAATTCCGCTGAGACAACAGGAGCCACCGTCCCTGTACCCACCTGACCCCGTGTGGAAGGACGTACCCGACAGGGATGAGATGGACCCAGGGAAGGGAGCCAAAAAGGAACGGAAGAAGGTCTTGTGATAGTAGATCTTGGGTAGGATCATGGGCACCAACTGGGGGAAACAAGAGAGACCCAATTAGAAAGAAGCCCACACCACCCACTGCTTAAGTAAACCTCCAAACACATACAGAAGAGAGCCACCTGTCAGTAAACTCACCAAGGCTATGAAGAGTTCTCTACCAAGGAAAGTATAGGTGCTCCCGTACAGAAAAGGAAATAATGCAAGCGCTCCTGCGCGGTAAAGGAATCAACCACAAGCGCTCCAGCGCTGAACAGTCATGCAAACCCAAGCGCTCCTGTGCATAGTACAAAAGAAAGAAGGATAATTAGCGCCCCAGCGCTGTACTCTTACACAAAAGACTAGCGCTCCTGCGCGGTCTGCCAAACAGAAATAAACAGCACCCTAGCGCTGTACTGTTAAACAAAAGAATAGCGCTCCTGCGCAGACATAAATGAATGAACATAAGCGCCCCTGCACTGCACCCACATGAAACTAAAGCGCTTCTGCGCGGGGAACGCTAAAACATGTGTAAGCGCTCCAGCGCTATAAGGTATGCCAATGAAAGCGCTCCTGCGCGGGGAGAACAGGGAGATTTCCGGCAGGACCGGAACGAAGAAATGGACGCAAGGCGCCCTCCGCTAACGTGCAGGTACAGCTTACCACAAGGTGCTGGAACCGTCAGGGACACAAAGCGAACCAGGATTAGAACAGGAATCCGAAGCACAGAACCGGCGGGAAACGCTGTGTTTATGCGCTTCCCCGGAAGTGTTTCAGAGTGGAAGGCGGTCCGTGAAAGTCTAGACTGGGAACTCGACTTCCGCACAGAAGTGAGTATTCCGGTCTTCTGTATGTGCATGGCGGCCACCCGGAACGGCAAGATGCCGCAAACGTGACAAGCCCATAGCAGTGTGGCCAGGCTCCTTTCACGCCAACGGCTCCATCATTGCAGTTTCCGGCACCAATGTTTTTGACTCCAATACCTCAATCTCTGGCACCATCTGGTTTTGGGTTGACGTCTTCTCAGATTCGAGCTGTGCGGTTGCCTGCTTCAGAAGGTCCTCCTTCGATGCCGGCGCCGCGGCTGGCGCCGGTGATCCTGAAGCAGTGTTCCAGGAGAGAAGCGCAAAGACTGCTGGAAGAAGAGGAGTACCAGCAAGAACATGAGGAAGGGGATATCCTCAACTCCGTGGACGACTTCGAGGACTTACGGGAGGCCAGTGGCGTGGGTCATTCCCCTGAGTGGGAGCTCTGTTCTCCAAGCCCTTGCATTCCCGAGACGTTGCCCCTTACCACTCAGTCATCAGGAAAGCAGCTGACCTGTTGGACCTTCAGCTGGCCTCAAGTGTTGCATTTTCCTTCCTCTTCTGTTGAGCCTCTGCTGCCTTCCAAAAAGGTGTTGATGGAGCCGATTATGGATGTGTGGCAGAAGCCGTTGTCTGCCCCTGCAGTTTCTAGATCAGAGGCAAGACGGTATAAGCCTGCTCCTGGTGATCCAGCGTTTCTTTCTGTCCATCCTTCGACAGGCAAATGCTGTATCCACCAGAAAAAGTGTTACCGAAGGTAAGTAACTTGTTATTTTGCCTAGTAAGCCTTATTGATTTCTACAACACTCTATATTAAACAGATGCAGTATCCATCTTTGTGAGCATTCTGGGTAAATGTTTCTTCCTTGACAATGGTCTTTCAGAAGTTCCAATGTCCAACTATCTTCTGTTCTGTAAATACCAGCTCAATGAGACAATCGTGATGCTGAGTTGTGAGCTAATTTGTTAGATTTTGTGATCAGTGGTGATAAGAAATGCTGTATCCTAAAAACAGTTTTTCAGGTGGAAATATTATCAACCAGAGGGGTGGTTGAGATACAGGCGCTATCAGCTGAATAACGTCCACTTACTATTCACAGTTCTTTGCCAAGTACAAAATCCCTTTTATGGTAAAAATCATCTTTAGTCCCAAAGGTTGTCAGGTTTTCACCTGAGCCAGTGTTTTGTGCTTAGCAGTGTTCTTTCTGCGTCCTCATCTTTTGAAGGCAAAGGAGAGGCTGCATAAACTAGAATAAAAAACGGCTCTAAGTTACTAGCTGAATTGAGTCTTGACTCTGCAGGTAATTGTTGTAAAAGTGTACCAATTTAAATAAATATGCATTATTAGTTGTTGGCAATACGATCTGGTCGTCACTGTAATGAGTAATTCTGGTATAGTTTTTAAGTTGGGTTGATCTGCGACCTTTAATTGGAATTTATGAATATGTATGCCCTGCTTTCAAGGTGTTTGCAACAGTTTTGTGTGTGTGTGTGGGGGGGGGGGGGGGGGGGGGGGGTTAGGGGGGGCTTCTGGTAGTCGCGCAGGACCATGACAACCTGTTTATTCGTGTTCTGCTGGGCCGTCAGCCTTGTCTCTTGTTGCATCTCTGAAGCTCATCTGTGTCAAGGGATGCCTAAGAAGTAATCCTCTATGCTTGACTCGGATTTGGCCTGCATCTTGATAACCTAGTTAGCAACAGCTGGTCTAAAGCGTGTTTTTTTCTTAATTTTCTTCTTTTCGCTCTGGTGTTAGTATCCTCTGCTTCCCATAGGAATAGTAATTTGTCGGACCAGATGCATTATTGAGCAGGTCGCACTATATTTGCTCAGAGCCTGCGGCGCAAGTGCACTAATTCCAGATCTGTAAAGAGGTCAGGCGCAGGGATTTCCAAAGCTTCTGCCTTAATATCCTCCCAGGCCAGTCTGAGAATTCTGGCCGGTGCCTACGAAGGTAGAGACAGACGGAGGCCTGCATGGGACAATAGAACTCCGCTTCTTCGTTTGTGGACGAGGAGCTCGGCACCTTTCGTGACGTCACTTCCTGTCTTGAAGTCACTTCTGGTGACAGCTTCCCCCCACTTCTTTTTTTACGACCTGTGCCCTGGCTAACAGGGAATGCAATGGCAAACAAGGTTGGGGAAAACATATATAATGGAGTGGGGGGGATCGAGTAGGAGATTATGGGATCACTGTCTGCTCTGTCCAATGCCCACAGCTGTCATTCAGACGGGAAAAAGTTTCCCTCGAGGAAGCTTCCAGTGTGCAAATGGTTACCAACTGACCAGTGCAGAAAGTAACTTTTCAGTGCTTTACAGGGCAATTGACGTTTTCTTATGAATTAATGAGAAAAGTAAATGCTCTTTCCTTTGCGATTTGCAAGGAAATGCCTGTATACTCGAATGCATGCACACACACAAAGATACTGTGGGCGAGAGAAGGGCATGTATTTAATTCTTAATTTTGAACTCTGTTGATTTCATTTTCATGGAAAATTTCCAGCAAGATCACTTAGTTTCTTTCCTCTTTTGGAAACGCCTGGGGTGCTGACTGTACCCATGTCATCCTCATTGAGCCAGATTGGTCTTGTGGACTCAGTGCAGTCTGCGGTGAGATAATGATATGTTTTTTTCATTTAGTGCTTTCTGCTGCAATTTTTTTACATTTATTTCGTAGTGCTGTAAACAATAGATGTTACTCAGGGCACAAGTCCTAAAAAAAGAAGTGGGAGGACTAACCAAGTAAGCAGTAATCAAGTAACATCAGGGCAAAAAGTCTAAAAAAAGAAGTGGGGGGACTTTGACGTCACAACAGGAAGTGACGTCACGAAAGGTGGCTTGCACTCAGTTGCAGTTTATAGTTATCGAGCTCCCTGTAAAATAAGTGGGGAGACGCTGTCCACCCGCGTGGTACCCCGGCTCGAGCCCTGAGTAACATCATGGTGCTTGTCATCGCAGTGCAACATCTTGGCGCTGCATCACAGGAAGTTGCATCACAACCCATGACCTCACAGGAAGTGACTTATTACAAAAAACAGTGGACCCTAGTAGTTTGGGGGATCAAGATAAGAATAGACACAAACTTGAATAGTATTCATGTCCTTTGTCCAGCCGGACAGGAATTTATTTGGCGATGCACAAAATCAGAAAGTAATGTCAAGGGGGCACAGCCCGTGACCTACAGTGAACAAGACAAAACAACAAGTATAGGCAAGAGCGAGCAAATCAGTCTGTATACTTAAAATCAGTGAACAGACTTGATTGTAGTATGAGTGACCATTGTACATAGCATTCACAAGCATATTCAGTACATATGATCCTATTGTGTCGACGATATTTCGATGCCGAAAAACAAGATAATTGGCATCATCTTCAGGACAAATATATAAATCATGTTTGTCTTGGAATTTATAAACAGTTGCCTTTCATGCAAGGCTGATCCTTAAGGCGGGGAAGGTAGCTCAGGTCGGGAGGAGTGGTTTGATTAAGACCATCGGTAGTGCGTTAGTGTCAGGATATCCTGCGTTTTTGTCAAGGAGACCGTCCAGATCACAGCTCGAGTTGTGCCGGTTGCAGGATCGCAGGACGCAGCATCTCTGGTGGGGATTGCTGTTGGACTGTACTGTGAGAGCAGGAAGTGACATCACAAGGAGTGATCTGAACCTCTCACAAAAATGTTTCGCAGGCCTATCATGAGTACGTTTGAGTGCATTACGAGATTTAACAAATTAAAGTTTGCGTTGGGGTGGGGCAAATAAGTGACGTATCCCCAGGCGCAAAATGTGGGCCTCAATTTACACATTTATTTTGTAAAAACTCTGCCACAAAGAAATTGACAACAAGGAGAAATTTGGCAGTAAATATATTCTGTTTAATTGGTTGCAAAGTCTGCACTTTTAAATATCTTATGGGGTTCAGGCACCTGCTGCAGAGATCTTTGTGTGCCAAATAAATCCCAAGGAATAATAGTAATGTTAAGATCACTCTTAAGGTTAACACATTTGCTGGATAGTTTTGGGTTTTCTTTACTCCCAGTTTTGAATCAAAGTTGCATTGTGGGTTAATGTGTCTCCTGCAAAGTTCATCATCTAACATGCAGATGACAGATTTTCATTTTATGTAGCTAGATAAGTAGATTACAGTTTCTTAACACAGAGATCATTTTTTTCCTTGCAGTTCATAAATTGTATTCCTTCTAATAGAGCACAGCGAGCTATAAAGGACATGTAACTCCTATTTGTAACCGTGTTCTATGTAACACATCATGTACATTGGTTTACAAATGTATATGATTTATTGTCAATGTATAATGTGCCAGTGTGATATAAAGTGCTCTGACACCCTGCATTGGGACGATCAGTGCCTATAAAAAATTTAATAATTGTATTGAAAATGTTATTTGTGTACATTATTTTTTACCCTTGTTAGGGCCTCTTTCTGGTTCAGATACGGACATCGTCACCTTCCACAAAGCCCTATTTTAATCCTAAGTCGTTGGTAACAAACTTGACAACAAGTGCACAAGCTATCCCATTAACCTTTTACCTGTGAAGGAAAAAGGTCACGTTAGTCAAATACATACGGGAAATAACTGCATTTACTCCACCTGTCTTCATCCGCCTTCTCCGCTTCCTTCTCACCGACTGGTTCCTTGTCAAGGGACAAAAAGGACAAAACAGTTTAGTGGCCCCTCCGGGCCCCCTCCGCCATGTAAGGGCAGGGGGACCCCTTTGGGTCCTCAACTGTTGTCGTCTTCTTCGTTGGCTGAGCCTTCCAGGGCCCGAGTTTATTTGTGTAAATACAGGGACAGACCAGCACTTTTGACATTCTTACAGTGCATGCATTGCTCTTATATACAGGGATTAAAGTGAAAAGCATGTCTCTCTGTGGTGTGGCACTCAGATTGCTCCCAACTAGGATTGTGGACCAAAAGGGGGCCTAATTGCCCTTAAATTCAGCCTTTGTTATGGGCCCAGCTGGAGTCTGAAATATGATAGCCCCCTCACTGCCTGCACGTTGCTGCTCTGAAAGAAAGCAGGCAATGTGCTGGTGTGCTGCTGAATGTGTCCCGGTGCCTGAAAATTACACCAGGACAAGTTCAGAATATTTCAGTGAGGCCCACTTCTTTTAGGGTGGATGGCGTCCACCCTGGGAAAATAGTGGGTGGACGCCGTGTACCCCCGACTTGTGGCCTGATGTTACTATTAGCAAATGTAGCAATACCCAGTTCATCAGCTTTGGAGTGATGACGAGCCTGGTCAGACCTAGCTCCCTGTTTCAAATCCTTGAATGCAGGTCACGTGCAGATGTCCAGTGTCGTGTTTAGCGAGACACAAGACTAAAATTGAAGAGAATACCTTTAAATGACTCTTCACACTGACGTTTGTCCAGGAATGCCGGTTAACGGCCACCAGTGGAAGATCCTATCCCATAACATTCAAGGGGCTTACCAACCCAGAAAAGGGGAAGGGAAAAGGGAGGAAAGGAAGCAAGGTGACAGACATGAAATACAAGGAGTAACAACATTTAACACACCAGCTAATTATTTAATAATGATTTAAAACATGACATCCATCAATGAGTGCTTAAAGCAAGAGTTCTGTATCCTTCTCTTTCTCTATCTGCTTGTGAATCCTGGTCTCTTGAACTCTGCAAGTGTCCCCCTGAGGTGGGATCATTATCCCTGGTGCTGTGCTCATCCACTTTCTTCTCTCGCTGCTGGAAAAATCCAACTGCATCTGAGAAATTCTCATGTACGGTACTTTTACCTTAAAATATGAGTGCTGCGCGACCACCTCTATTTCCGCAACATCATGGACTCCCCTTGGACATATCATCACTAGTACTGGAAACTAGACATTGCCCGCTTTGTTGGCTTGTGGCCATTTTGGGAGGTGGGCATTAGTTAGTGCCTGAACGAATTTTTTGTAAGACCAAGATAGCTTGCAGCATCTGTCATTACTTTGAAGTTGGATGTGACCCTTCAGTTCAGTGCAACAGTGAGACAGTTCCCCCAAAAGAGCATCAAGTGAAGTGAGCGGTTGCTGAACTGTTTCTAGTGAGAACTGAGTGTGCACACTGTGCTTACGACTGTTGGTTCCCTGATTTGTGTTAGGACCCACGGACCCTTTATTCACAGGCACTAGTGAAGAAATGGCTACAGTTTCAGTATGATAGGAAAACCTATCCTTATGCACCTTAGCACAATGATAACCTTTTTATTCCAGTCTTAGGCTAGGATGGGATAGAGAGCTCTGATGTACTTTGTAAATTATTCTTCAATTAATTCATAGTGTTTTGCTTTGGTTGTTCTAAAGTACTTTTCCTTTGACCGTGTCTGAAGAAGTTAGCCTCACCAATTGATATTAACTTGTTTTTTATGTCCCGCGTGTTTAGCCCACAACACCTCCTTGAAAAAGCCATGGACTGCTCTGCCTCGCTATCCTGAGAGTCAAGTGCCTTGTTATCCAATTTGGTGCCCAGTAGTACGGTGGTCCATGGCACCCTTTTGTACATTTCTGTAACTTTCCTAATTTGAACCCAGTAACCTCTGACTGCCGAAGCAGCACCCATAGTACGCCTCACAAAGGTTATTAAGCCTGATAACATCCCAGTAGCAAAGAGTTACATTGATACCTTGTTATTCTTGAAATTTGAAGGACGCCACTTTTGAGTACCGAAGTTAATGTTCATTTGACACCACAGGGCAACAGCAAATAATGAAAGGAATCATAATGCTGTTCGTTAAAACATGAAGGGACCCTTCCATCTGTAAGTAATGTTATTATAACGAAGCTGAGGACTTAGGGTATCTGTTTGTTCAAGGTTTCCCTGCCATGTATGGAGCAGTAGAAAGAGACATTCTTTTAAGAACCACCCCTTTTTTTTTGATCAGATGTATTTTTATTGAGTTCCACATTGCAACAACATACAGCAGGAGAAGGTAAAAAAGTGAATGCAGTATCATCACAGTAACAAAATAAGTGCATTGGATGGAGTCCTGTCTCCGTAAAGTCCAGCCGGCGGAGAAATTGCGCACCCATGTGAAGTTATGCATCAAAGAACAAGCCCCTCTCCAGAAGCAAGAACTCTTTTCTACCCCTCCCCCCCCAATAACTGAGCCCCCCCCTCCCGGATCCCAAGTCAACTCCCCCCCCAACGATGCCCCCCCCCCTCCCCCCCCCCCCCCCGGTGTGTCACAGGTAAGCATAACGGAGGCCTATGAAGAGCCAGATCAGACTTTATGTTCTGCTTTGGTCGTCTCTCCGCGGAATACCTCCGCCAGTTTCAGGACCCTCAGGTATTTCGGGCATGTGAGTTCCGTGAATTCTTGAGACAGTAAAGATAAGAGCGGTTGCCATGTCTCGCGGAAGGCGTCTGAAGTCTGTGTGAGCGAGGCCTGGATCCTCTCCATCCCCATGATGTACCATAACCTATGTAGCCACCCCGTGTGCGTGGGTTTCCTTGGTGTGCCCCATAGTGACAGAATGTGGCGTGTCGCCGCCCCCATAGCCAGCCCCATCTGCCGCCCCCGCAGTGACTTGAGAGGGAACATGAGTTTATTGGGAAGCCCTAAAATCGCGTATGCGGGGAAGCGTGGGATGTCAGTGTCAAAATAGGTGTCGATGTCCTTTAGCACCACCTCCCAGTACTCCTTAACTGCCTCGCAGTCCCACAATATGTGAAGCATGGTCCCAGTCTGTCCGCACCCCCTCCAGCAAGTGGGATCTCTGCTTGGGTTTCCCTGGTGCAAGCGCTCGGGGGTCAGGTGCCAGTAGTAGGCGATTTTCACCGCTGCCTCTCTGCTGGCCGTGTTGCGCGCAGTGTGGTGTGCTCTATGGAATATGTCCCGCCATTCTCTATCAGACAGCGAGCGCCCCAACTCCCGCTCCCAACGTTTCTGGCCTGCCGACCTTTCCCCAGAAGGGGGTGGGGAGAGTAAGAGGTACAGTTCGGTAATGGACCCGGAGTCCGACTTTTTGGTCACCAGACATTTCTCGCATGGAGTCATTGGGCGGCCTACGAGCGGGGCCACCTCACTGTGAGTTAGCCAGTGGCGGAGTTGGAAATACTGGTAGCTGTGGGGCTTATTGAGGACGTAGCCCGCCACCACCTCGTCCCAAGGGAGGAAGCCATCCGTGTCAAACAAGTGGCCTGCCGACCGACACTCCGACGATCGCCACTGGGGAAACGAGCCTGGCGGTAACCCTGGAGGGAAGGCCGGGTTGTCCAGCAGAGGTGTCATGGGTGATGGGAAAGACGTGAGGCCCTTCGGGACAGCGGTGGCGTTCCAGACCTGTAGTAGGGTCCTAGTGATAGGGGATTGTCGCAAATATGCCGGCCTGTCTGGGCGCGCCAGGAAGGGGACCTTCCACAGGGGCATGCCCGCCATGGCCCTGTCCTGGAATAACCAGTGCTTTTCAGAGGTGGGTCTGGACCACTCCAGCAGATACCGAAGTTGTGCCGCCTGGAAATAGCGCCGCAAATCCGGGATTCCCAGGCCCCCCTCGGCCGTGACTCGCATAGCCAGGTCTCGGCGGAGCCGGGGTCGTTTGCCCGCCCACACATAGTGGTTCAAGGCATCTTGGAGCTTCTTGATCATCCCCAACTTTGGGGTGACCGGGAGAGTCTGGAAGAGGTAGAGGATTTTGGGGAGAAGTGTCATTTTAACGGCCGCTACGCGGCCCAGCCAGGACAGCGGTTTTTGCCTCCACCGAGCGATGTCCCCCTGCACCCGAGAGAGAAGTGTAGTGTAGTTTAGTTCTATCGTCTGTGTGGTTGCGGGAGTTAAATCTATCCCCAGGTAAGGGACCGTGGTGCTGACCTCCAGCCCCCCTATGCGAAGCGCGTGAATGTGAGCTGGCTTGGTGTTGCGCCCTAACGGGAGGACCACTGATTTCTGTACATTCATTTTAAATCCCGACACCGCAGCAAAGGCCTCCATTTCGGACAGGAAGGCGGGCAGAGAGACTTTGGGGTTGTTCACCGCGACTAGGATGTCGTCCGCGTAAAGGCTTATCGTCTGCTCCGTTCCCCCGAACCTAGCACCGGTGATTGCCTCGTTATCCCGGACCCGCTGAGCGAAGGGCTCGACATATAGGGCGAATAAGAGCGGCGAGAGCGGGCAGCCCTGCCGTGTGCCTCGTCGAATGTCAAACGGCTTCGAGCTGAGGCCATTCACCTTGATGGATGCCCGGGGTGACGTATAGCAACCCGCTATCCAAGAGCGGAACCGAGGGCCGACCCCAAATTTCGCTAGAGTGTGGTCGAGAAACCGCAAGTCCATCCTGTCAAACGCTTTCTCTGCGTCCACTGAAAGAAGTGCATCGTCCGAGGCGTTGAAGTGGGCCTTGTCGATGACATGCAATATGCGTTTGGTGTTGTCCGCGCATTGGCGGGTAGGGACAAAGCCTGCCTGGTCGGGCTCAATAATGCCCGGGAGGCAGGGGCCCAGGCGCGAAGCCAAAATGCTCGTGAAGAGTTTCAGATCGACATTGAGCAGTGATATCGGCCTGTAGGCTGCGCATTTCTTGGGGTCTTTCCCAGGCTTCAGCAGGACCACTACGTCTGCCTCCAACAGCTCCGCTGGGATCGAACCCGGCCCTCCGAAGGAGTTAAAAAGCTTCATGAGAACCGGCGCCAGAAGGTGGCAAAAGGTTCTATAGAAACCCGCGGAGAAACCGTCTGGGCCCGGAGCCTTCAGGGGTTTAAGTTTGGCAATGGCCGACACCACCTCTTCCAGCCGGATAGGGCTATCCAAGGCGCTGGCGTTGGTCTCGTTAAGGGAGGTGACGTCTACGGTCTCAAGGTAGGCCTGTCCGGCCGCACCCTCAATGGCCGGGTCTGCGGCGTAGAGTTGGGCATAAAAGGCGCGGAAAGCCTCGGCTACGTCGGCATCGTCCCGGAGCTCCTTGCCGCCTTCCCCTTGTATAACTGGGATCTTGGAGCGGACTGTCTTGGCTTTAAGTGTGCTGGCCAAGAGTCGACCCGTTTTATCGCCGCCCACGTAGTATGTGTGGCGGAGGCGAAGCGCGGCATATTCCGCCCTATCGAGGTCCAGGCTCGCCAGCTGGGCCCTAGCCGCCTTAAGCTGACGCCAAATGCGGGGGGCTCCCGTGCGACAGTGGGTCCTTTCCAGCGTCGTCACTTGCTCTTCCAGTTCCCTCCGGCAGTCCATGCGCTCCTTGTTGTCTGCGGCCGCAATCGCTATGAAGTCGCCCCTGACTACCGCCTTGAGCGCCCCCCATAACGTAGCGTGGGTTACCTCCCCAGTGTCATTCACCCCAAAATAGTCAGTAATGGTCTGGGAGAGCCTCTGGACCATTCCCTGTCTGGATAGTAAGCTTTCCCTAAGCCTCCAGCGTCCTTTGTGCGGGGGTGTGTGAGGAACGCTCAACCGAAGGACCACCGCATCGTGGTCCGACAGTGCCGCTGGGGTAGTGTCAATATCTGTAAGCGTGGGGAGGAGGTCGGTGGAACTTAGGAAGTGATCTATTCTGGCGTAGGTGCGGTGGACTGCGGAATAGAAAGTGTACCCCGGGGCAGTGTGGTGAAATTCCCGCCAAGCATCGATCAACCCCCTGTCTGTGAGCCATTGCTTTCCCGCTGCTGAAAGCGCCCCGGAGTCCCCAAACCTCTTGCCTGATCTGTCCTTCTCATTGTCCATGACCAGGTTCAGGTCTCCTCCGATCAGGACGTGCCTCAGGTCGCCTGACAGCGCCTTCGACAGGGCGCCCTGCAGGAAGACCTCTTGGCGGGCGTTAGGCGCGTAGATCGAGCCAAGTGTGAAAGAAAACGTGCCAATGTGAACAGTGAAAGCTAGGAGTCTGCCCTTGATTTCGGCCACCTTACTGCCCACCTGCTCCTTAAAATGCCTAGATACCAGGAGGGCCACCCCGGCCTTCTTCTCGGAGGTCGCCGAGAAAAACTGCTGTGGGAAGGCCCTAGCCTTCATGCGGTGCCAGTCCTTAGCCAGCAGGTGCGTTTCCTGCAGCAGGCAGAGCTCAGCCCCGGAGTGTTCTAGAAAAGAAAGCACTGCCCTGCGCTTGATCGGGTTGTTAAGCCCCTTCACGTTAAGGGACAGGACGCGGATATCATCAACTGCCATGGGAGAGTGTAGAATTGAAGCGCAATAGGACCGGCCGCCTCCTGCCCCCCTCGTGTCCTGTAGTCCTTAGCCCACCCCGAACACACCGAGTGCCCCCCCACCAGCCCCGAACATGCCCCCCCAAACCCAAAACCCCAAACAACAATCCCCAACAAAAACACATTGTCCGGAGCCTATTCGGCAATTGTCCAGGCCCCTGGTGAAGTCTCTGGAAGTGGGATAACGTGGCAATGGTGGACCTGGAGCCCCCCGTCCCACCCCCCGTACAGCGTGCTATGCATTAGTCTACCTTCGTGCACATGACTCCTCAGGGCACAGCCGCCGTGTCCGCGGAGACCTTCTGAATCGCCGCCGCATGTTCAGTCGCGACCTCCGTAGGGTCTGGCTTGAATCCTTTCCTGGGGGAGCGGCGGTTCCGCACAGTCTGCCAGCCGTCCGCCTGGGGGCGGGAAGATCACGCCTGGGAGGGCCCGGGGCCCGCGTCGTCGTCCTGGTCCTCTTCCTCCGCAGTGAGGCCCAGCACTGCACAAGTGTCCTGTAGGGACCGTAGCTGGTGAAGCGTGCCATTCCACTTAAAGATCAGCCTAAAAGGGTGGCCCCACGAGTACGGGATACCTTTATCTCGGAGAAATGTAGTCGCCACCTTGAATGTCCGCCTCTTTTGTAGAGTGATCGCCGACAGGTCCTGGAAGAGCTCGATGGCATGGTCCCTGAAGTGGAGCGGTTGTTTTTGGCGGGCTGCTTTCAGGATGCGTTCCTTGAGGGGGTAGTCCGGGAGGAAGGCTAGGATGTCGGTGGGGGGGCCGGCGCTCTGCGTGCCAGGCCGACCCGATGGGCCCTGTCTATGCGTATGTCAAAACTGTCTCCCTCTCCCAGGACCTCCCGGAACAAGTCCCCCAAGTATGCGGCGATATCGCCTCCTTCCGCCTTGAGTGGCACGTTTCTCACCCTAATGTTATTTCTCCTGGACCGGTTTTCCAGGTCCTCGGCATGGGCCTGGAGCTGTGTCTGTTGGTCGTGGAGCCGGAGAATTTCTTGCTGCAAATGTTCCACCTCCGCGCTCCTGGCCTGGTCGGAGGCCTCCACAGCTGCCACCCTCTCTCCAATGTCGTCAACATCGCGGCGGAGTTCCCTGAATTCCCCTGCCATGTCTTGCCGGAGGGTCTGAAAGTCCGCTTTAAGGGAGGAGAACAGGTCCTCCATGAAGGCCTTGGTGGCCGGAGCGTCGCCTTCTTCCCGCTCCCGGACTTTAGGCGGGGGGGCCGTCGTCGGTTTGTCTGGGCTCTTGTCCCCTTTGGGGGCCCCTTTCGCTAGCATATCGGGGATAGTTTGGCCCCTCCGGCGGCCGTTGTTGGACATCTCGGGGGAGCTCGGCCCGCGCCGTCCACCCGGCCGCGTTGAAAATGGCCGCCCAGCGGCCGGTGATAAGCGCCGTCGGCACGGACCCTGGTCCCAGGCTGTGCTGAGTGCGGGGTGGAGGACGCCCGACCGGCCGTCCCCCACAGGTCGCCTTGCTCTGGGGCTCGCAGCACCTCGCCTCCCTGTTGATTGCGGGGGGGAGGGCCCAAGCCGGGGACTCGCGTGACTTGTCAGGCCGCCGTCTCTCGCTCCTCCGCCGGGTCTTCTGCAGGGTCCTCTTAGAACTATCGGCGTGGCCGCTGCTACCTTTGCAGCTCCCTCGGGCGGGGCACCGCTCCCAGCTCCGCTCCGTCGGTCCGGCCTCTACGACCTCCGGCGCCGCCCCAGAGGGCCCGGCTCCGCGGCTCTGCTCCCGGCTGCTCCGTCTGCACTGGCGCCAAAGGGCACGGGGCCGCCTCGCGGCCGCGGCAGGCGGGTCCGTACGGGATCACCGGGGCCACGCCACCGGACAAGTGGCCTCCTCTGCGGTTCAGCGAACTTGGGGCGCCCCGCTCCCCAAAATTGGGCGAGTCGCTGCGGCGTGGCCATGCAACGGGGGGATCGGGACGAGGAGCTCCGTGAAACACGTCCTCTCAGGCCGCCATCTTAGCCACGCCCCTCAACCACCCCTTTTTTGAGGAAAAAGGGGATTTTACCTGGCCCAATCTTATATTAAAATTACTTCTGGAAACATTGCACAGGATGTTGTGGGGTCTGGTAAATTGGCAGTTGCCTAGTGTATGTACAGAGAGTCTCAAGAGGGATCCAGACATATTCCCCACCCAAAGAATGCAACCAAGTTTGAACTTAAAGCTTCCTGTCAAAGAGGCCTACCTACACTGCATAAAAAAAAAGATGTTTGCTTCGCAAGTCGCCCACAAAATAAGATCTGCACACTAGAAGATGGCCACAAAGAATGACAAAGTGCTCACTAGAGTAAGTATGTAAAAAAAGCAATAAACAGGGACATTGTGCTCTGCACTGCTGAAAAAAGTGCCAAGTTGGAGTAAGACTTGTTTCTCTTGAGTCCACACAAACTCGCATTGAAATTAGCTTTTTCATGGAAGTTTCGTCTAGTTGCTAACACTTCTGCCTCTGATAGAGTTTGTTGTATCTGGGACATCAGACATGGACATGAATCCCAACAATACTTTATTTCTCTGTGTCTGAAAAAATCCCAAAAGTAGATAGTGGTTGTTGGAAAGGGGATTATCAGTAGTGGTAAATATGTATCCACCAGTGCAATAAGGCCCCTAAACACCGTCTAGGGGTCAGAATAGGTCTCAGAAAATTATTCCCATGCTCAACCCTTGGTAGCTTGGCTGCGAACAGGCAGTCGTAACTTCAGAGACAGGTATGTAAAGCATTTAAAAACATGAATTCAGTAAATAATTAAGACACATCACACAATAAAATTCCAAAACACTTAATTGTAAAAATAGGAAATATTTTTATCTTTAAAATGACACCAAAACAAAATCCAATGTAGGGAACTGATGATATGTATTTTTAAAGATATAGCACTATATAGCACAGAAATATATAGAACCTATTGGGACTTCTGGTTGTGCTCGGCCTGGACAAAGTCAAAGTTTTAGGCTGACCGCGATAGAACCCTGCACAGCTACCCCTCACTGTAGGCCTCGGTCAAAGTTTTACCTTTGGACTTAGAAACTTTTCTGGAGCTTTTTCTGCCGTGGTCTCTTGATGCTCTTCACCAGTCCGGGTTCGGTGAAGGTTCACCAGCTTGCTTTCCAGGGAGCTACCGGTCAAACTCTGGAAGTTGGATGTCTGAAGCTTTTCAGCGGGACGGACCACAGGGCAGACCGGCTTGTGGTTGAAGGTCGTCGGCTTGGCTCTTGCTGTTGAGTCGGTCCCCCTCTGGAGCGTTTTTCCAGAGTTGCTCCAAAGTTCTCCAAAGTTCTGGAACTTCTTCATGAAGTTCCTCAGGGGGTCCCAACATGTCCAAAACACAATCCATGAATCTGGAATCTTCAAGATGATCCTTGAAAGTTTGGAACTTCAGTTCCCACAATCCACTTGGACAAAACCCTTACAAATCCACTGGACGCACTCCAGGATGGGAATTCTTGGTGGTGATGGTCCAGATGTGTTAATCTGTAACTTGCAGGGAGTCCACTCTTTAGTTCTCTCGAAGCCAGTTAGGTCCACACGGCTGTAGTTCCAGATTGTGCAGCAGGCGCAGTCAGTCAGAGTGCAGGGCCTGGTTGGTGCAAACAAAACTTCCAGCATGGACCCTTCTCTTAGTTTCAAGCAGAAGATATGAGAGGCTCTACGCCTCTCAGATAATTTTTCAGTGTTGTCTAGGGTCACGCATATTGTTGGATTTATAAATGCCATTCTCCTAAATCCTTGAATGATATTTTCAGTAATCCCTAACCAGAGCTAGGAGTTCATAAAGCATTACAATATTAGCCTATGCGGCTGGGGATATACAACAGGGAAAAGGAAATGTCCAATTTCTCCACACCAGGGCCTATAAAACCTTTTTTATAAGGACCCCACTTATAGATACATGGCCCCCATCCCTGGGACATCCCTGGGACACCTAGGGTAGACTTTAGGGGTCCTGGATATGCCACAATAATGCAGATCCTCACTCCACAGTGGTCCTAGCACAATAGCTGAGTTTGTGAAGCATTTTAATGCAATGGAGGAAGTGGAATATACAATTTCTCTATTGACCGGGCATATCAAACCTCTTTTATAAAGATCCTCCTTATAATTACATGACCCACCACCCCTGAGATGGCAGGATATGCCCAGACTTGGGTCTCTTGCTCATTTTGCCACTGGATTCAAACTAGTCTGGCTGTTGAGGGGTGTTACCTTGAAACCAGTCGCAGGATGCTTGTTTTTGGTCCAGGGAAGACCTGGCTTGGCAGTTTGGGTAGGCTGTTCCCTTAAGGGACAGGGTCAAGACTGATTTGCATATGGCTGGGTCTGAACTGGGGTGGCGAAGTGAGCTAAATAACGATGATGGATTTTACCCAGATGTAATAGTTACCTGGGTGAGTGTCTGAAAAGTTTCAGCACTCTCTCCATCATCTCATTGTGTTTCCACCGCCCCTGGGACACTTGGGGGAGACCCGGGGGTACCTAATGCCAGAATATTATAGCTTCAAATCTTTTTTAAGTGCCCCTTCCACCAAAGTAGTCGAGATTAGGCACAATTTACATTTAAAATCAGTGCTGTAACACAGGACTACTTTTAAAAAGACCTCAGGCTCTCAGCAGTACACACCTGCAAGTGCAGAAAGGGCTGCTGGCCTCTGAACTGCCATGTCCTATTATATACTAGGGGCTTAAAGGCAGTTTTTATCCTCCTGCCCTATTATTTTCTAGGGACTTATAGGGTAGATCATGCCAATCATAGGGGTATTCTAACACATAGTGTACCCTAATGTGTGTGGTTTTTTTTTACTGTGTATTCACTGTGTTTTCACCATAGCACTGGGACTGGTAAAGCAGAGCCCAGGGACAGTCAAAGTCAGTTACCACCAGCACCAGTGAGAAGAAAATTAGGGTGCCCTTGGCACAGGATGACTTTGTTGATAATACCTTACACAATTACTGCTATTTTTGACAAAAGTAGACCCCTCTCGCTGCGATCGCCTCATTACCCAAAGGGATAACAAATATGCTTTTTGGAAACTATGTCAATAGTATACTCAACTAGAGCAATGATCTCCTGGATGTTAAACTTTCAGCAGGGCTCTTCTACAAGTGCACATCTTCCCACTTTGATGACATTGACTCTGAAGGTAACAACCAAGGCATAAAAAAGAGAACTAGCTTTGCAGCTGGAAGTAAATAGTTTGACTTTCTTGGACCTACACAATTCAGTGTCTTATTTTCCCAAGATAAACTACTTATCAATGGAATTGATCTTAATGTCAAACTTTCTCGCACTGAAAATGCCTTCTGCTGTTATGCAGATCACTATAAACTGGTTATACCTTATGCCAGTCTGTTTATAATGCGGGTGGTTTATGCTGGAAGTGCTACATCCGACAAATGTAAAGGATCCTAGTGAGCGAGTGTCTTAAGATTTTTGGATTACCAATCAGCATGCGTTTAAACAAGCAGCAACATGTATTTCTAGGAAAACATCAAAAATCATTAGCATTCTTGAGAACACCGCCTTCTCAGTGGAATATGCCTCAAATCCCGCCAGATTTAGGCACTGTGACATCCCGTATGCAGCACAAAGTCTTATGAGACCTACTTTAAAGACGGCAATTTTGTTCAAGAATATCTCAATAACTTCAAAGCATTTCCAGAATTCTGGTAGCATGGGCAGAGAGAGCTATGTGGCCAGATACGGTCTGTTTGCTTTTGATTTGAATACTGACAGGGACTATAGAGACTTCTATAACATTGTCAAAAATGGAAATATGAAAGACAAATACATTTTTAAAAGACTCTTGTTCCTTGTGTGGATATTTTTTTGTTCTCAGTTTGGCAACATGCTCCAAATCAATTATGCAAAAAAGATTCTGATTGAATATCTTTAACAAATGAAAAGGGATATTGATAAATCATCTTCTTAAAATAACCAGACTCAGTAAAGCAGTGCAAAAGTGTACCCAACGACATTACCAACACCATGTCATCTACCTGCTTCCTGCCTCTCTCCTAACTGTAAGAGTGAAATGTTGACAAGAACATTTTATTGGAAGGTTCCATTGGTAATCGGCATGGGGATAAGGAAAGGGGAGATAGGAAGATATCTGTAGGAATAAGCTGAAATATACTTTCTCAGTGGACAGGGATATAACTGGAATGTGGTAAATGCAATTTCAGTGAAGATTGCGGTATCGTTTATAGTGTACACAGCCAACCTATGGTTCCTTTTAACATTGTATTCCAGACGTGGCAGATTGCATTGGTCAGGAGTATGATTGTGTGACCCCTCCACTGTGCCTAGGAGCTTTGCACAGACTATTCATACTCCATTTTTGGCCAGTCTCCAGTTTTACAATGACTTTTCACTCAACAGTTCTCTGTGATGTAGAAAACAAGGACGTATTTACCCCTTATACCTATGGTTTCTTGACTTGTATGATGTTGCCTTCCTATCGTTCAGAAATTTAACTATGTGCACCTTGTCATATCTTTTGTAATCAGATTGATGGGAATTGGTGTGTCCATTGCAAACGCTCAACCTATGTTGGGTTACCACCACAGGACCAGACAGGAGTCATTTATGTCCACAACTGCCTTCCATTGAGTCAGATGAAACAGAGACACTCTCTTATTCAATTAGACGTGGTATGGTAAGACCATAATATGTCCGGAAGAGTTTTTTCCACTTATGTATACATCTCAACACCATTGGAATGCACTGTCTGGCCACGTGACTAACCGTCTCAACTAATCCATTCACTATAGAAATGCAGTTTTAAGATGACTCACATATATCTTATGTAGGACCTCCTTCGTAAAGTCAGAGGTGAATTGCACTCCATTGTTCGTAAACATAGTTTGTAAGGTACCCTCAGTGTTAAAGTGACTCCTAAAACTAATAAGTATGCTGGTGGTGGTATTTTTTACTGCTTAGCTTTAATCTAACTAGATTGGTAGTATGTTAGAACAAGAAAAAAATTGCTATTAAATCTTTATGGGTTTTCTAATGCGTAATTCGCATTCTGCATCAACTGTGCAGCACGCATTGGAACAAAGCTTTCCGCCTGTGCAAAGCTTTCCCAATGCAGGACTTGGCATCGCAAATCCCTTGTCAGCAACAACGCAGGTTCTCGCATCCTCACAGCTCCACCGAACTGATGCATCGACTTGACTGCACAATGCATCCTGATGCCAGACTTTGCATCGCAAGCCATCGTCAACGGGATCCTTAAAGGTGATGCAGGGGTACACAGACAAAATATCGAGTTTTAAATTCCGATATACAATTATAACGAAGTTTAAATATCGATGGGACATAATATAGAAGGTAAGTAATATTGACAGTCTTAATATCGATATTAGTATGATATTAGTAATTTCGAAGTTTTAAATATCGATGTCAATAATATCGAAATAAATAATTTCGATGTTACTAATATCGATTTTTAAATAAATTTTGTGTATATTATATTGTATTTATTATGTTTTATTATTTATTTTTAATGTAATTTAATTAAATATTGTCTTTTAGTACTGTAGCGGGTTGTGGGTTTATAGGGGAATAGGGTGGGAAGTAATTTAATTATGGTAAATTAATTATTAATTAGTAGGAATTATTAATTAATTAATTGAGAATTAATTTTTAATTAATTTTAATTATTGATTAATTGATAAATATGTTCTGTAGCGGGTTATGGGTTTATAGGGGAATAGGGTGGGAAGTAATCTAATTATGTTAAATTAATTATTAATTAGTAGGAATTATTAATTAATTAATTGAGAATTATTTTTAAATAATTTTAATTAATTGATTAATTGATAAATATGTTCTGTAGCGGGTTATGGGTTTATTGGGGAATAGGGTTGGAAGTAATGTAATGTTTAAATAATTATTAATTATTAGGAATCATACATTAATTAAAAATAATTGGTAATTATATTTAATTATTTTGGTAATTATTTTTAATTAATTGATAAATATGTTCTGTAGCGGGTTATGGGTTTATAGGGGAATAGGGTGGGAAGTAATTTCATTATGTAGAATTAATTATTAATTAGTAGGAAGCATACATTTATTTTTATTATTTGGTAAATAAATGTAATTAATTGGTAATTAATTTTAAATAATTAATTAATTGATAGATGTAATTTAAAAGTATGTAATTTAAACCCCTACGCTATCCAACACTTTCCCTACTGTTGCACTCTCTGGAGTTGGAATAGTAATTGTTACCCCTACGCTATCCAACACTTTCCCTACTGTTGCACTCTCAGGAGTGGGAATAGTATTTGTTACCCCTACGCTATCCAACACTTTCCCTACTGTTGCACTCTCTGGAATTGGAATAGTAATTGTTACCCCTACGCTATCCAACACTTTCCCTACTGTTGCGCTCTCTGGAGTTAGAATAGTAATTTTTAATCCTACACTATCCAACACTTTCCCTACTGTTGCACTCTCTGGAGTTGGAATAGTAATTGTTACCCCTACGCTATCCAACACTTTCCCTACTGTTGCACTCTCTGGAGTGGAAATAGTAATTTTTACCCCTACGCTATCCAACACTTTCCCTACTGTTGCACTCTCTGGAGTTGGAATAGTAATTGTTACCCCTACGCTATCCAACACTTTCCCTACTGTTGCACTCTCTGGAGTTGGAATATTTTTAACCCTACGCTATCCAACACTTTCCCTACTGTTGCACTCTCTGGAGTTGGAATCACTTTCCCTACTGTTGCACTCTCTGGAGTGGGAATAGTAATTTTTACCCCTACGCTATCCAAAACTTTCCCTTCTGAGGTTCCGTGACAATTGTAAGTGGTGTTTTTGACTCGCCCGAATATGGTCAAGTCTGGTATCTATGAACCGCAAATGACGAGTTTAGTGGGTGTACGCGTTTTCGCTGTGCTAGCCTAAACCGTTCGTTTGTTTCGTGGGTTTCTTCATCTGAACCCACGGGTTCCATTTTAGATATGGCATCCATTTTGTTTCTTGCCCTCAAGTAGCCAGCGAACGGACGCTGTCCGTTTTGTGACCCTGGGATTCCCAAACTCTTGCGGAAGACACGTGTTCCTTTAAGGGTGTTTTTATGATGAGGGGGATGACACTGTAAGGCAGATGGCCCCGCTCGAGCCTCATCTTGCCGTGCCAGTCTATTGTCTCAGTTGTGCATTCATTAGGCACGTCTCCTTTGATCCCTGCAAATTGTGTTTCCTGATACCACCCCTTTTACACTCTCTTCGATCTGTTCGCTATCCTCGTCTTCCTCTGCACCTGTTTCTGTCTCTTCCCTGATTCGTTTACAGTCGAACGGAATGTACTAATGGTGGGAAGATGTACTTTTACAGTTGGTAACTGCCAAATGCTACTGTAATTATGTTCCGGGTCCTGAATACATGAAAGCGACCCCCTATGACATTTACTGTGGGAACCGGGTTGTAATCTTTTGTCTGTCATGTTATCCTATGACGAAAAACTGTATAAAAAGAGCAATCCACAGATACAATTCGAATCAGACTCCGTGAACTTACATGCTATGTACTTCTCGTGACTTCTGTGTTCCCTGCAGTAAATAAACCTCGAATCTTTGACGACGAAGGAAGTGTCCCGTGTCTCTGTCATTTGTACGCCGGAACAGGTGTTATCCCTGGCACCGCTGGGTCTTAGAATAACACAGTCCTTCAGTTGGCGCCCCGCGTGGGGCTGCATCAGCGGTACCGGTCCAAAGCCCGACGATCGTGAGGAACTTCGTGTGAAATCTCCGAGGGAAGGTGCACCCCGCTTCATCGATCCTGTTGTCTAAACAAGTGGCCCGACGACTTTTCCCGCGAAGATCCCCGCCTCCTGACGGCTGCGACTGACTGCTGCCCTGACTGTAGACCTGTTTTGGCGCCTGGCGTAGACCTTGGTACAGCGAGACGATTGACGGGCCTTCCTGGTGACGCCATTGATCTTTGAGTTAAGTATTTGTGGGTCGCTCCCAAAGTCCTTTGTTGTTGTGGGTGCTTAGTTGTTGCATGGTTCCATTGCATTTGTGATTCTTGGTAATTTGTTCTTCGTTGTTCTATTTGACGTCTGCAGTCGCCAAAAACCGAGGGTTTTTGCACTTTTGCAGGGACATTGTAATCCAATAACCCTTGACGTTTGTGAAATTTGGTTAGTGCGCACGATGCCTGGCCGTAGTACTTTGTTTAGTTGCTTTAGAGGTTGTGGTACGGATTCCCGGTTGGAGGACTCGTGTCCGATACCTCCGGTTGGAAGTCCAACTTACGAATTATATAGTCGACATGGTTTGGGTCCAATCACATTCAACGAGTGTTGGGTTCGTTACACTAAAGATGACGGTGTTCTTAGTTGGCCACCTCATGGTAGTTTTGAGGCCCCGATTTTAGATAATCTTGAAGCTAAATTGTTCCAAAGAAAAGCAAGGCCGGCCATGTTTGATTCCTTTCGGTTGTGGCGTAAAGAAGCCAAGCAGAAAGAAATCAAGCAGCTTAAACGTAATAAGAGAGAAGGTATCGTTACAACGATGAAAAATGCAGAGCAGTTTCAGCGAGACAAAGAGGAGAAGGAAAAGGAAATTTTTGATAGATTGCAGCGTATGACAGTGGATAAATGTTACCCCGCTTTACCGACGGGTACGGATAAGAAGGGAGAGGAAGCAGTAGAGGACCCTTTGTTGTCTTATCCACTAAAATCGCCACCTCCATATACACAGGATACCACGGCTCCTGTGGTTCCTCCTGTTCCTCAACCTGCTGTTCCGGCAGCTGCTGCTCTTGTTCCTGTTCCTCTACCTGCTCCTGTTCCTACTGCTCCTCCGTCTATACCTTCTCATACTCCTGTTCCCGCTACTTCCACTCTTGTGGCTACTCCTGCTGCTCCTTCTGTTTCTGGCTCTTCTATTGTTACCCCTTTGTTTCTCTCTTCTACCCCGTCTGTTCGACGTCGTGTTCCTACTGTTGCTGCTAACTTCTACACTTCTCTTGGACCGATTCTTGGGTCTGCTGGTTCTGATGCCCCCAAAGACGAAGTCAGCTTCCTGGCGGTAGGGAAAGTGACACACTATATAATATGGCGGAAAATTGGATTAGATATCCCCTTAAGAATCCCCCACGTATAGTTGTTGAGACTTTCTCTCAATTCAATGAACCAACACAGAGATTCGTGTTTGAAGAAATGTGCAAGCTCTTACGCGATGAGATATCAGTAGATGCGGCTGATGATGTATTGGCTGCTCTCACTGACCTTCAGCTCCAGTTTTCGAGCGGTATAATGGTAGGTAGCAATGTTCGACGTGCTGTCGAGCAGTTACTATCTCTTCGTCCTGCTATAATGCCTCGAGCATTATTTAAAGACGAAACTGAGGAATGGATATCAACGCCTGGTCAGTATCCCATGCGCGAAGTTCCACCAGTGTGGATGCCTGGTGATGCACAGGCTAATCCTATTATTCTGCCACATTTCCAGAGAGTGTGGATACATCTTCCGTGGAAACGATCGGAAGTCCTGCAGGTTAAGCAGACTTTGCCTGACCCTCGCAAAAATCCTGCAGGGTACTATAAAGAATTGTCTCAGCTAGTGGATGCTACGATAATGAATCTTGCCGACATCGATATGCTGTTCGGAAATGTCGTACCGCATACGGTATGGGCGAAAATTCGTCAGGAAAACCATGTAGCCGAGTTAGGCGGTGACTGGCCTGCTCTTGTGGCAGCTGATACCCGACAAATTGGTGAGGCTAAGCCTGAACAGCTCATTACCGATCTTCCTCAGAGAATAATTACCCTTATGAAAACGCTTATGCCAGCTATGAAAGTTAACTGGGACAAATTGTCCGCTTGTAAGCAAAAGAAGGACGAGAGTGTCTCCGATTTCTTCACGAGATTTGAGGAGGCATTCATCGATCACAGTGGTCAAGATATGGGCACAGAGGGAGGTCAGAGAGTGTTTGTGGACAAATTTGTGTCGAATTTGTTGCCGGACCTAAGCAACAAATTAAAGAATTCAGAGAGTGCGTGGGCTGTTTCCACTTCTGCTCAGATATTGGCAACGGCCCAATATTATGAGAATAGAGAGAAAGAGGAAAATGATTGTGCGGACAAAAAGACGAAAGAGCTCAAAACTAAAGTGTTGTTGCAACAAGCGTATCCTCCGCGCTCGAATCAGAATGATTCCCAGCAGCGGAATAGATCGCAATCACAGTCATCTCGGTCACAATCGCGGAATGACTCTTCTTCGTAGAGATCTATGCTTGGGTACAATCAGTGTGCCTATTGTAGGGGTGAGGGTCATTTGAAATTCGATTGTCCAGTTTTGCGTGATCGAAATAGTGGTAATTCATCTAGAGGAGGCCGTAGTGGTCCTCAACAGGCTTCACGAGGTAGAGGTCGTGGTGTTACGCAAAATCAAAATGATCGTTCTAATAATTCCTCTGATTCTAATAATTGTTTCGATCAGCGTGGATCATCATCAGGTAGATCCACACAGTACAATCTGGATGATTATTACGTCGATCAGGGTGCTGACGACGGTAATTACTAGGACAGCCATAGACAAGGAGAGGGAGTAGTATCAGTTCCGGTTGATCAGAGAGGGCCTTACTTCGCAGTTGCCACCTCGGGCGTAGTTGAGCCTTTTCTGTTGGACACTGGTGCAGCGAAAAGTTCCATCATGCATTCGAAACTCCCTGGCGCACCTTTGTCTGGCTTAACAAATGTTTCCGTTGGATTCTCTGGCGCCCCTGTTAGCAATCCGGTTTCACGCCCTTTGCCCCTTACAATTGGGCCTCGTGAGCTGCAAGCTCCTTTGATTTTGACTACTGGTTGTGGTGAAAATCTTTTGGGCTTGGATTTGCTGAAACGTCTGTATGCGACTTTGTATTGTTCTCCTGCGGGAGTAAAGCTTACATTGGGCGAGAGAGTTATCTCTCCTATGTACTTGTCCATCGATAAGCTCCCACCGGAATTGAGTTCTCTTCCTGCATCTTTGTGGGCAACAGGTCCCAATGACGTGGGCCTGCTTGACATCTCCCCTTATGTTGTTCAATTGAAATCCAATGTGCGTTTACCACGTATTCCCCAGTATCGTATCTCCCTTGATGGTGAGCGAGCGTTGTTAGCGATCATCTACGATTTGATCGAAAAAGATGTTATCGAGGAGACTCGGGGAAACGTGTGTAACAGTCCTGTGTTGCCCATTTTGAAATGCACTGATCCAACTAAGCCTCCTGTTTATCGTTTTGTCATCGATTTACGGGAGGTGAATAAAATTGTGATTCCTCAGTTCCCTGTGGTGCCCGACATTACAGCTTTACTGACTCTGATTCCAGCATCTGCATCCTGGTTCTCAGTGATCGATCTGAAGAATGCTTTCTTTAGCATTCCGATTGCTGAGGAGAGTAGGGACCTTTTCGGTTTCTCTCTAGGTGGCCGCAGCTTTAGGTTCAAACGCGCTCCTCAGGGCTACTGTGAGAGTCCATCGAGATATAGCCAAGCTTTGAAGAGCCAACTTGACGCGTTTGTGTTGCCGGCCTTGATCCAATATGTCGATGACTTATTGGTGGCTGCGGACACACAGGACATTTGCAAAACTGCTACGGTGTCGTTGTTGCAGCATCTCTGTGACTTACATCACAAGGTGTCACCTTCTAAACTGCAATATTGTTGCCAAGAAGTAACCTATCTAGGTCACTTATTGTCAAAGGAGGGAAGAAAGTTGACCTCAGAGAGGATTGCAGCGATTGCTCGAATGACTGTGCCAACAACTCAGAGAGATGTGCGTGTCTTTCTAGGTATCACGTCATACTGCAGGCAATGGATTCCAAATTTTTCATTGCTAGCGAAACCATTGGTAGCCCTCACGTGCAAGGATGTTCCAACTCCTTTGCCATGGACGGAAGAATGTCAGAAAAGTTTTTCTGAACTGCGTGGTGCGTTGTGTTCGGCCCCTGTGTTAGGTACTCCTGACTACAGTAAGCCGTTTACACTATACGTTCACGAGAGGGAAGGTTGTGCGTTGAGTGTTTTGACGCAACAATTCGGTGGTAAGCAGCGTCCATGTGCATATTTTTCCTCGACCTTGGACCCGGTAGCTAGAGCATTGCCGAGTTGAGAGCAACAGCGGCAGCTGCGGTGTCCATCCGACAAGCTGCAGGATTGGTCATGGATAATATGCTTACGGTGATGGTTCTGCATGCAGTTGACACTCTCTTAAATCGTACGAAAACCCAACATCTGACGAGCGCAAGGTTGTCTGGTTATGAGTTGACGCTTCTGGCAAGTCACATTCAAATAAAGCGCTGCAATGTCCTAAACCCGGCGACTTTGTTGCCAACCAATATGGAATCAGACGAGGTAGCACCTCACAATTGTTACTTACGAACTGAGGAGGAAACAAAAGGTCGTATTGACTTAAAGAACACTCCATTGGAAGACCCCGATGGTACTCTGTATGTGGATGGTTCGTGTTTTAAGTTGCCGAATGGTGATGTGACGACTGCGTATGCTGTGGTGACGTTGAGTACGGTTGTGGAGACTGCGAGATTGAATCAGAACTCTGCACAGGCGGCAGAGCTGATTGCCTTAACCAGAGCGTGTGTTTTGTCGAAAGGGAAACGGGTGAATGTGTTTACGGATAGTCAGTATGCGTTCAGTGTTGCACATAGCTTTGGACGATTGTGGAGAGAGAGAGGTTTTATGACATCGCATGGTACGAAGATTCAGCATGGACAGCTTGTGAATGATCTTTTGGATGCACTTACATTGCCCAAGCAGGTGGTAAATATTAAATGTAGTGCACACCGTAAGGTGACGGATGATGTTGGTCGTGGCAATGCGTTCGCTGATGAAATTGCTAAGGAGACTGCAAGAAATCTTACAACTAGAATGTATGTGACGAGTTCGTTAAGTTGGCCTGTAGAAGCTGGTATGTGTGAAGACACTATTGAAAGCGTGAAAGCGATTCAGAATGAGGCCACCGAGACTGAAAAGACTAAGTGGAAAGAGAGTACAGGAAAGTTGGATGCGAATGGCTGTTGGATTGATTTGTCGGAGAATAAAAGGTGGATGTTGCCGGATGCGTATGTGCTAGCAGTTGTGACTATGGCACACGGTTTGTCACATATTAGTGCGAAAGGTATTTGTAAGTTGTTGTCCCCTGTATGGAAGAATGATGGTATCGCTAAGTGTGCTGAGAGATTGGTCAAGAATTGCATGATATGTATGATGTACAATCCTGGCAAGGGCACTCCTACACCCCCTGGCCACTTTGCTCCTCCTTCATGTCCCTTCGAAGTAATTCAGTTGGATTTCATCCATATGGAGCGATGCAATAACCTAAAATACGTTTTAGTTGTGGTTTGCGCATTCTCCTGATGGATCGAAGCCTACCCTCTTAAAGACAATACTGCCCTGTCCACCGCGAAAGTCCTACTGAAGGAATACTTTCCTCGGTATGGAATGCCACGGATTGTATGGTCTTATAACGGAAGTGAGTTTGTGGGGAGTGTGATGAAGAGTGTGTGTAAGGGCCTTGGAATTATACAAAAATTCCATAGCGCCAATCATCCCCAGTCAGCAGGTTTGGTTGAGGGATACAATGGAACTCTCAAACTAAAACTCGCAAAGATTCAGGCTACGACTGGTCTCTCGTGCCCTGACGCTTTGCCCTTAGCTCTTCTGTCAACTAGGGCGACGGTACACTCTCGAGTAGGACTCAGCCCATATGAGATTGGGTTCGGCCGTCCTGCCAATGTTTGGGGGGTCCCTAGACCCAGTGTGTTCGCTGATCTTGAGTACCCAATGTTGATCGATTATCTTCATGATCTGACTGCTAAACTGAGGTTAATTCACCAACAGGTCTTTGAAGCACTACCGACGCAGACGGAGGGTCCAGGCCACCAGCTCCAGCCTGGAGACTGGGTGGTTACGAGGAACTTTGGCCGAAAACGAAATCTTGAGCCAAGGTTCATCGGGCCCTACCAGGTGCTCCTTGCCACGAGAACTGCTGTTCGTTTGGAGGGCCGCAAGCACTGGGTGCACGCCACCCACACCAAGAAGGTACCGATCCCTTTGCCAGCGGACTCGTGGGTGAGGAAGGGCATCGCCTCGTCTGAAGCTGAAGTTTTGCCGAACTTTGTTCCATTCAGTGACGCTCAGCCTGTGGGAGATACCTCAGTGCAGCCGGACGATACTGTTGAACATTTGTCATCAAAGAACTCAAGATCTGAACTATTGTCTGGTCGACAGGATTCTGTTTCATCATCTGACCAACTGTTCGAAGATCAGACTCGTCCTGGGAGAAGCAGATATTTTCTCCGTTCCAACACTAGAGACTAATAAAATATTTTTGTTTTCTCCCCTGACATTCACGTTACCCCATTATCACTTTGAACATTTTCGAATTACTGTAATTTGGTAAATTCTGAGTCTTTTTCTGCATATATGTGTTTGTTTCCACAGCTAGGCGATTTTGTATATATTGTTTAATTAAAAGTACCTTACATCCGGGTGGACCGTAGGGCCGTGCGGGTACTTCCTTCTGTTTAGTAGGTCCTGACACTAGGTTGGAGACCGTCGATTCCTAGGAACTCCTGGGGATTGACTATTGCTACATAGAACGAAGTGCGTCAAGAACGTTGCGGACGGTTTTAGAGGATGGTTTTCTCGAAGCTGTCGGAATTGGAAAAGACTCAATCTCAAAGATTCGAACTGCATAGACTTGCACGTACCAAATGCTTCATGTTTCAGGTGTTCCTTCTGTTCCTTACTGTTTCTTCGTTGTTGGTGGGTGGGGTGTATTATATGATACAGTCGTTATTGCCTTCTGCCTCACCTACCCCTTCTTCTGAACTTAAACCTACCTCCACTGTTTCTCCTCATTCTTTTCACATCCTACCCCAACACGAGCAGGTTAGACATGCGGAATTCATGAACAATTCCTTCGTTCAGCTCCTTCATCAGCATCAGTTGGTGATGAACACTACCAATTGTTGGGTGTGTGGGTTAATGCCACATACCACCGATAAGGGAATTCCATACTTGGTCCTTCCTTACAGTTCCCAGGGTTCAGCTCGAGCATTCCAGACAATGTTTCGTAGCGCACTAGATTTTTACCCCCATTGAGAGCCACGCACTGCAGATCATGGTCCTGGCCCGTACCACAAGCCTTTGGCAAGAGCGATTGCCGATTTAGATAGGGATATCTTCGACGCATCGCTTATCCCAGAGGAAGAGGTGCGAGCATACCGAGATCTGAGTGAGGCTGAGTATAGCATGTCAGTGCGTGATCGGCAGCTTAAGAGCTCGTCTCCGATCTGGATCGTACCCCATCTTGGTAATTTCTGTCTGAAAGGCCTAGGCCGAAGCCCACGAGCTCACCTCGGGAGGGGTGCCTGCACCGAAACGTATGTTTTGCCGTCGGGTTCTTCCCCTGTTCTTTTGACTGCCAAGGGTACTTACTTTGTTTGTTACGACCGCGCATATACATGGCTGCCTCGTGACTTCTCAGGCACATGTTATATTGCGAACTTGTTGCCGCCGACCTTTACTGTTGGGTCGGATTATCACAAGACCAGAGTTATGGGAGGCGTAATTAGCGAAGAGGACACTGCCGGTCAAGAATCAGGAGACTTCTTTAAGGGTTTCTTGCCGTTTTGGGGACCCATGATCAATAGTAGGAACCTGAGACAGTTGACTCGAGTGGTGGAATTGACCGCTAATATCACTGCGAGTGCCCTTGGCAATATCACATCAGAGCTTCAGGCGGACAGGCTTATGACGTTACAAAATCGTATGGTTTTAGACGTCGTCTTAGCAGATAGAGGTGGAGTATGTAAGGTGATCCATTCGAGTTGTTGCATTTTCATTCCTGACAACGCTCCAACTGTCTATCAAGCCATCTCGAAGTTGCATAAAATCTCTGAGTCCATACACGTGGACGTAGGGGATTGGACGCTACTAGGGTGGTTTTGGGGCCTGATGTCGACATGGGGTTGGAAGATTCTGATGATCATTGGGGTCGTTGTAGCATTTCTGTTCACGTGTTGTCTTTGTGTGCAGTGTGGTCCTGCCTTATGTGGCCTCTGTGCTACGACGTGTATAAGGCGGCCGCCTGTTACCAAGGAAACGCTGATGGATAGAATAATGTTGCAGCAACATCTGGATGGTCTGATGAATATCGAAATCGATTCTGATTCCGACTAGTGCTTGCCTACATGAGGGCAAAAGGAGCATCTGAGGTTCCGTGACAATTGTAAGTGGTGTTTTTGACTCGCCCGAATATGGTCAAGTCTGGTATCTATGAACCGCAAATGACGAGTTTAGTGGGTGTACGCGTTTTTGTTGTGCTAGCCTAAACCGTTCGTTTGTTTCGTGGGTTTCTTCATCTGAACCCACGGGTTCCATTTTAGATGTGGCATCCATTTTGTTTCTTGCCCTCAAGTAGCCAGCGAACGGACGCTGTCCGTTTCGTGACCCTGGGATTCCCAAACTCTTGCGGAAGACACGTGTTCCTTTGAGGGTGTTTTTATGATGATGGGGATGACACTGTAAGGCAGATGGCCCCGCTCGAGGCTCATCTTGCCGTGCCAGTCTATTGTCTCAGTTGTGCATTCATTAGGCACGTCTCCTTTGATCCCTGCAAATCGTGTTTCCTGATACCACCCCTTTTACACTCTCTTCGATCTGTTCGCTATCCTCGTCTTCCTCTGCACCTGTTTCTGTCTCTTCCCTGATTCGTTTACAGTCGAACGGAATGTACTAATGGTGGGAAGATGTACTTTTACAGTTGGGAACTGCCAAATGCTACTGTAATTATGTTCCGGGCCCTGAATACATGAAAGAGACCCCCTATGACATTTACTGTGGGAACCGGGTTGTAATCTTTTGTCTGTCATGTTATCCTATGACGAAAAACTGTATAAAAAGAGCGATCCACAGATACAATTCGAATCAGACTCCGTGAACTTACATGCTATGTACTTCTCGTGACTTCTGTGTTCCCTGCAGTAAATAAACCTCGAATCTTTGACGCCGAAGGAAGTGTCCCATGTCTCTGTCATTTGTACGCCGGAACAGGTTACCCACGAAGGTTTCAGGTGTTATCCCTGGCACCGCTGGGTCTTAGAATAACCCAGTCCTTCACTACTGTTGCACTCTCTGGAGTATGAATAGTAATAGTTACCCCTACGCTATCCAACACTTTCCCTACTGTTGCACTCTCTGGAGTTGGAATAGTAATTTTTAACCCTACGCTATCCAACACTTTCCCTACTGTTGCACTCTCTGGAGTGGGAATAGTAATTGTTACTGCTACGCTATCCAACACTTTCCCTACTGTCGCACTCTCTGGAGTGGGAATAGTAATTTTTACTCATACGCTATCTAAAATGTATTTAGCTTTTTTATTAGTATTATGTTGTTATTAATTGTTATTTATGTGAATATTTTATGTAAAGAAATTTATTAGTAATTTATTACATTTTTATTTGTTTTTAAGTTATGACAATAATTAATTTAGAGTTATTATTAATGAAAAATATGTATTATATATTTATTAATATTAATTTGTATTACATTGTGTATTCATTTTAAATATTATAGTACATTTTTAAATATGTTTATTACATTTATAAGTATTATTTTGTTAATATTACATTTTTATTATATTTTAAAAAAACGATATTTTACAAAAAACGATATTTTTGTCATTCTATATTTTATTTTCGATATATTTGTACTTACCTTGTTAGGGATAGGATTCCTATATTTTTGACTTTGATATTTTTGTTCCGATATTTTTGTATATCGATATTTTTGTTTTCGATATTTTGTCAGACATTCGATGCAGGACCTTGCATAGCAGGTCCGCAGCACCTCAGATGCAAGGCATCATCTCGGCTGCACAACTCAGCCTTGGACTAGGACCTCACAACGCTCGGCAACTAGGACCTAAGGTACTCTTCTTCAGTGGGCCTAACTTTATCCCTGTAGCCGGCCATGCTCCATTGTGGTCAGCCCTAACTTGTGAATTTGTCTCAGTCCAGCATGAGCAGATATCCATAGTTGGCTCTTTGTGTTTTTTGTGCTATCATTACTGAAATATTTAAACCTGCATATCTCACGTTCTACTGATTGGATGATTGTTGTTTTGGTCTTATTTTATTAATTAAAGAATAATCTATTTTTCTCAATCTGTTGTTGAATCCTTTTGTGAAGCGTTTCCACTGTGTTGCTATTTGAAGTGATGCACAAATACCTTACACCAGGCTTCTCCAATGAGTAGCTACTGGTATATCTCTAGCAAACTGTGAGTAGCTCTCCTGCATGCAGTCCAGACTACTAAATTAGAAGCTTTTGCTTGGCTGAATTATTATACATGTACCAAAATATGAAAAGTGAGTATTCAAGATGAAAATGTGTGCATTTTCAAAGCCAATAATTCCCCCAAAATATTTGAAACCAATAAATGATAATCATGCAGCATTGGGAGATTTATTACTAATATTATTACCTTGGTATTATTATCCTGGTGCCAGGAGCATTGCAGATGTGGGTGTTATGTGTTACCCTTGTGGAGGCATTGAAAATAAACAAAGCCTTTTTTACATTATTGCTGGTAATCCTGTTCTGAGGTGATCACAGCTGATAATCTTGCATAGGGTGGCCAGTAATATAATCTTATCTGGGGAGTATGGCAGTAATAATAATAATAGTAACTCTGAATGATTTTAACTGAACACAAGTAGCTTTTACTACTGAAAAGGTTGGATACCCCTGCTTTTACACATTGCCTGCAGGTTAAGCCCGACTGCTCTGGGCCAAGACAGCAGGGGGTTGAGCACAGGTTAATTCAGGATGTGCTTGTGACTTCACCATTACAAGGATTGTGGTTTCTGCTTGAGTAGGGGTTTACCCTCCTCAAGCAGCACCCAGTTTCCCAATCTTTTATTACAGAAAAGTAATTTTTTCACCTTATATGTGCTTTCTTTGCACTCATGGTTGGACCTGGTCTATCGCTTGATTCCCAGACAATCATCCTTGGAATGCATGGGATCATTCTGGTGCTTAAACTCTGTATGTGCTTTTGTGAACAATTGTGCCAGTGAAAGAATAGATGATATCATGCACATTTCACTTTCTAGCTCAGGTTCACCACACACATGGTCGTCTGACACATTTTACAATGCATTTCACATTGATGAACAAAGTTTGTGTTGTATAGATATAATCGCAGAATGAACACACATATTTCACATCTAGAAATCCCCTGCTGCAAAAATAGTTTTCATGCTGTAATATGTAAACTGTCCTCGCCCTTTCCCGCTCACCTGCCAGACAAAGCCATTTTCTCCGTACCTTCATCCTAAAGGGGTTGAGGTGTATTTGATTTAACAGTTTTTGTGTTCTTTATGATTTTGGTTAAACAATCATTTATTTGAAGTACTTTTGTTTATTTTGATACACCTGTTTTCATGTTTTGATATTTGTTTCAGACTTTTGTGCTAAGCAACCATGGATGTTTCTTGTGTATTTTGATGACCACTGTTGCCTTATTTGGGTGTCTTTCTCATGTCTGATTTTTCATGCTTTTTTGCATATCTAGATTTTTTTCCTAAGTATTAGGGTCTCTGTCAGCTTTGGGAAATGGGGACTGGGACTTGTAAGTTCATTTCAATTCGAACAAGAGGTTTTGTGATCTTTTGTAACAAAATAGTGGCTTTAGAAATAACTATGTATATCTGTTTTGAGGAGCACGATTTTAATGCTGTTATTTGTTAGAATATAGCTCTAAAGGCCTGTAATTATGCTGTGAGGTGGAACTTGAATTTACCATTTCAAGAATCTATTTAACTTTTTAACAGGCATACCTACTATCACTGCTTTTTTAAAATGGTAAAGTTCGAGAAGTAAATGTGGATTTTACCTTCCCTATGGATGTATTTCTCTAGTGCTCTCTGACAAAGTATTTGAAGGAATAAAATAAAAAGCAAATGGGGATCTGATGGGACATACTGACTATAACAAGCATTGGCAAAGCCAATAGGTCAAGCCTGTGCAAGAGCTATTGGTTTGCCAATATGTTTTAGCCATGTTGTACATCAGTGTGACTGCTGTTCAGCATGGACTGCGCAACCAGTGCTTTATATAACAGTGTAATCGCTCTGTGCTTGCTGGTTAATGTGCAAATGAAGCTAAAACATTGGTGTGTTGAAGGTTCCAATGGGCCATCCCATTCCAAGTGTAACCCCTAATACTCCATGCAGTAGGAAGTGTCTTGGGGCGATTCAGTACTCTCCAATGAATTCATGAAACGTCTTCAACCTACTATCATCAAATAACCCACCCAGTGTGATCAATACTTTCTTTACCTAGTCGTGCAACCTGCTCCGGTTACCCCAATGGGGCATCACCAGTAGTTCTGTAAGAGTGATATTCAGTGCATAAGGTAGTCTTGCACATGTCCTTTGTGGGGCTTATGTCTTCGCATACCCAAGTGTCCCCACTAGAATCCCTGCCCTTTGAAAATGAGTATTTCTGGGCGAGGTCAAACGCAGTGGTATGAGAGGTTTTTGGTCAGACGCATCCAGCGGGCAAACCCCTGATGCGCATCAGCATTCGTCTTGACAGCCCATGAAAATTGTGCAGCCAAAGTCCGGGATGGCCAGGCCGCCCTCACCAAGTGAAAGTCAGAGTTTGGATAGTGTGATCCTATGCCTATGCGATCCGCATATCTATTTATTTAGCGCGAACCAGACCCGTGAGGGTATCAGAGGGATCCCGCACCTAAGCGCCTGAGTGGTACTAAACCTGGCAGATATTTGGCAGCCATCGGCAACCCCAGAACACGGCCTATCCCTGCTGACGAGGGGTGATACCCCGAAACACGTGTACAGGGATGGCGAAGACAGCGAAGATAGCAGAAGATCGAAAGATGATGCATCGCGAACACGTTTCTACATTAACCAGAGTCCTTAGGGGAGACACCGCCGGTGTGTTAGTAGTGTGCGACCCCACCCCCATTTGTAACAGTTTAGTGTTGTGATGCTCTTGATCCATTCCTGGATGTCAGGGTTGGATTTGAGTGGGGAGATTAGGAGAATTTCAGTTTTATTTGCAATGAGTTTAAGCCGGTTGGCGGTGAGCCAATGGACTGTTAGCTTCAGTGCCTCATTCAAGGAGCAAATGTCCTCAGGGGAAGAGATTTTGATATAGATCTGTGTATCGTCTGCGTACATAAGGTAGAAAATATTGGCGGCACATAATACCTCGGTGAGTGGTTCAAGGTAAAGATTGAGGGGAGAGGGTTGATCCTTGGCGGACTCCAACCATGACTGGGGAGGGGGCAGAAAGATTACAGTTGATGAGGACTCTCTGAGAGCGGTTTTGGAGGAAGGATCTAAACCATTCAAGAAAGGTGCCATGTAACCCCATCCTGAGTTGGAGTCGTTCATGGAGGGCATCATCCACGATGTGGAGGAGGGTGGTTTCCGTGCTGTGTCCAGGTCTGAAACCGGATTGGAAGTCATCTAGCAGGTGGAAGTTATTAAGGTGTATGCTCAGCTGCTGTTGCACACGTTTTTCTAGAACTTTGGCAAGGAGTGGAATGTTGGATATGGGTCTTTAATTCTCAGTGGAAGCAGGGTCCAAGGTCGGTTTTTTTGGGATAGGGACAACTTGTCCAACCTTGAGTGAGTCAGGAATTGAGCCCTGTTGGCGGGAGGCATTGATTATTGAGGTCCAGGAGGGAATGATAGCCTGCGTGGTGGCTGCTAGGCTGTTAGAGGGGAGAGGATCATTGAAGTGGTTGTTCGGGTTTAAGGAGGCAAAAATTTTACAGATATAGTGTTCGTCATAGAATTTAAAGTTGGACCAGTGTGCTAGATTTTTGGGTGAGGTTTGGGAAGATAGCGTGTGGAGAGGAGGTGGAGCTGACAGATTTTGATTTTGACAGTGAGTTGCGGATTTAGGTTAATTTCCTAGGGCAGAGATTTTGTCGCAGAAGAAAATTCCTCGCTTGATATTAGGGGTTTGGGTGTTTCCTTGGATGTTTTCGCTAGGTTGTTGGATTGGTGTTTGACCAAGTCGAACAGCTTGCGAGGTTGATTTTTGGCATTCTCGAGTTCGGTTTTGAAGAATTCTTTTTTTTTAGTTGAGTATTTTCTTATTATAAGCATTTCTAGCCTGGTGGAGAAGTTTTCGATGGGCTGTTGATGGGTGTTGTTTGCAGTTTCGTTCAGTCTGTCGAAGGGATCTCCTCTCCTTGTTGAGGGATCCACTGAACCAGGAATTCCTGTCCTTGATCTGGGTTCTTTTTCATTTAAGTGGTGCCAGGTCATTGAGAATGTCGGATATGATTGAGGAATAGCGATCCACTAGGTTGTCGACCGGAGTGCACTAAGGGGTGGAGGGAGGTCGGTCTCACAACGCGCTGCTAGTTTCCAGTGATGGAGGTTCTTGGTGTCTCTAATTGTTTGGGAATCACAGGTTGAGGTGTCCATGCCTTGTGAGAGCTGGGCAGCAGGAACGTGATGGCGTGGTGGTTTGACCAATCACACCGGTCAATAGAGATCATTTTGACCGCTGATTCATTAGCAATGATCCAGGCTAGGGTGGTGCCTTTCGAGTGAATAGAGAGAGAACAGGCTTGGGTAAGGGCTTGGTCGGCCAAGAAGTCCCTGATGGCATTGACCTGAGGGTCCTTGGGATTGTTCCAGTGCAAGTTGAAGTCGCCAAGGAAAATGTCATTAGAGTTTGGAGAGACCTTGGCTGTGATGATTTCCATGAGGAGGTCCATGAAGGTGTCATTCTTGCCTGGGGAGTGGTAAAATATGTCAAGTTTGCACAGTTGAGAGGTGTTGTTGGAGATGGAGAGTGAAAGGTATTCGCAGGAGTCTGTAGGGTCAACCGGCAGTTCCGTAACCAGGTTAGAGCAGTAGATGCAGGCAATGCCACCCCCTTTTTTCTTTGAGTACCTGTCCATCCTTAGGATGTTGTAATTGGGTGGGACTGAGAGATCTAGGTGGGGCGAAGAGGATTTGTTGAGTCAAGATTCCGTCAGGATTGTTAAGTCCGGTTTATGTCTCAGGATGAGGTCGGCGATATCAGATGCATGCTTTACTGCTGATCGGCAGTTTATTAGGAGGCCGGTTAGGAAAGGATAGGAGTGAGTGTCAGGGGTAGATTCAGAGATGGGAACTCTAGCTAGGTTGCTATTGACCACCCCTCTGACCCGGAAGGTGGCAGATCTGTTGGGGTTGGTTGCCACCAAGCGGAAAGGGCGTTCTTCCCTCAGGTCATGGGGTTGTGAAGGCGGACTCGTAGCTAATGAGGAGGTCACCCACTTCTTCTTCCGTGAGGTCTGGTGGGTTAAGCGTGCCAGGGGTGGGTTTGTAGGTATGGAGGAGAGCAATGGTTTCTTCCTCCGAGAGGTGGCAGGGTTGCTTGCGGGGGCGCAAGTGTCTTAGGGATAGTGGAAGTGGGTGAAAGAGTGGCTTGGTGGGGGGATGAGGGTTGCGTTCTGTGAGAGCCGGAGATTCGAGAAGGAAAGTTCAGTGATGTGAAGGAGGTGCTTTAGGTCTTGGATGGACTTATGGATTCTTAGGGTTAATTCAGTGGCTCTGCGGTGGAGATTATCAATATCTCTAAGAGAGGTGTGTTCAGGCAGGCAGGGGGCCAGTTGCAAGGGAGCGATTCTGATAGGGTGTGCTGGTGACCGGGGGTGAGACGTGGCAGGCCAAGGACCAGTTTCAGGTGAGCGGTTCGGTCAGAGTATGGGGGGCTAGGTCGATCGTCCCTCAGAGAGGGAAGACCTTGCGGGCAGGGGGCCGAAAGGGTGGGAGCGATTCTGTCGGACTGGGTTGGCCGCTTAGTGGTGAGGTTAACTAGACCATAGTTCTGGGCCCTATTGGATGTTTCCAAGGTAGTGCTGTCAGCCCTAGTAGGCGCTTCAATAGCCCAGAGGGCAGGAGGATTACGCGGGTAGGAGGATAGGGGTTTGGGGGCGCTTCTATCAAATCCAATAATAGGGTGTTGATCTCTAAAATACTCCCCTAGATATTTGTATCAGCAGAGCCATAAAGAAAATATAGGGGGAGGGATATGAAACCAAAACTGATAGAGAAAGTGCTTGGAAGAAATTGATAGATTGGGCTTTACCTTTACCTGTCTGCCTTCCCCCGAACTTGGAAAAATAAGTACTTGTTAAGACACCATGCGTTCTGCTTGGGCTGCAGTAGCAGAAAGGTTCTGTAAACAGTTCCAAGTTATCTCCTTCCCTGAGTAAGATGGCTTGTCGGGTACAAGCTTTTCCCCATTCAGTCTTTTGAGATTTTTTGAAATGCGCAAAATCATGTTGACTAAAGTGCCAGTTTATTGCATTTAAGATCGTGGTGATGGAGCCTCAACTTTCTTTTCTCTACAGCTTTTGCAGGGTCTAGTTATTTGGGTAGGCGTTGATGAGGGCCTGTCCACGTTTTATGTTCTTTATAGAAAAACGTTCTAATTTTAATGTGTTTATAGAAATAGAAGAAATGTAGCCTTTTCTGTCCAAACACCATGAGCTTCAGCACTCTAGTTTCCTTTTAATTCTGCCACTGTTTGAGTGAATAAAGTTGGGCTGAGTTTGTGAGATTTGCTGTGTGTTGTCTTATTTTGTACACTAAGGTAAATAAGCTGGTTTATATCTCAGTAGGGTGACAAACCAAATCGCCATAGGCAGGATAGAGGCATGAGGCCATCAGAAGCCTGTTCTCAGCGTGTTCAGAACCCATCTCAATAACGCAAACCTGATCCCTGATGGGTTCTGCTGCCGGCTCTAAACAATTTGAGATCCCCCACTATGGTCAGAGAGCACTTCTGTGTTCAGGGGTGCCAAGGGTTTGAGGGGGGAGGCGCTAAACCATCCTTAGGCGGCAGAGAGAGTGCAAGAGAAAAATTCAATTTTTGCTCCCGTATGTTCCCCGGATTCCAGGTGTGAGCAAGCTGCAAGGACAGTGGCTCCATGTTGTTTTGGGTTTTTGTGAGAGATTGTGGAATGTTGAGGGAGGTTCTCTTTGTGCTCCTGCTGGGCGATGTGTTTCCTGCATTCATCTTGTGTGCCCATTTATTTCTTGAAGTAAATTTCTAGAAATGTTTTAGTTGAGTCCTGTCTTACTTTGAAGCGTAAATACTACAATTTTGGCAACGAGCTGAGGAGCCTGAGAACCAGCACAGGGCCCACCAAGATAAAATGACGCTGTCATGGATCAGAAGTAAATCGTCATGATTGGCATATATGACCTATGTCACTTCGGAACAACTGAACTTACCGTTTCATGGCACGTGCAGTTTCACTGTTCTTATGAGATCTTCCTTCACACGCATTTGCGCAGCCCATCATCCTTGCGAGAAGCTTTAAGAGGAATAAATCTGCACATCAACATGATGTTAGTGTCTTAATGGTGTCAACGTGCAGAGTCTAGTAAAGACTAGAGTGCTAACCATTGGATCAGCACAAGAGAACTCTGTCATGGGAATATTTAGCAGCGTTTTTAGAGTGTTCCGGGTCTGTGTGGTATTCCTTTAATTGAAGTGTGGTGGTGAACTGGGCCACTTCTATTAAGGTGGCATATTTAATACAAAACAATTTGAGGTGCGAATGTACAGGACCTGAGGTGCAAAATCTTAACGTCTACAACAACTTCACGGGTGAATTATTTTTTTACCATTGCTTTCAAATTATACTGAGTAGTATTGCAAATGTAAGTGGTATTAACCAACCTGCATTATTTTGCTAAATCAAGGGAAACCTGTGATGAAATGGGGAAATTGACACAAGTCTTTTGAAATTGTTATAATTGCCATTGATGGTAAAACATTTGATCTTGAACGTAAAAAGACATTCAGGTTTGGACTTTTGAATAATACTGGTCAAGAAATATTTGATAACCTACCAGAGGTAGAACATTTTCCTGGACAATTTCTTCCAGTAAATGAGTACAAAGAAGCAGTTAAAAGAATGGAGAAACAATGTACGTAGGAAAAAAGTGTAATGGTAAAAACACTCTCTCATAAGAAAACCGCATGAACATGAAACTAATGAGGAGTATATTGCTAGTTTACGTATTCTAGAAGCTTTGTGTGAATTTGGGGACATGGTTGATACATATTTATGAGATCAGTTTGTATTCCAGTGTCACTCAAAGAAGGTACAGGAGAGACTTTTGGCATGTAGGATCCCAACGTTAAAGGAAGTCATTGTAGCCAAAGGAATTGAAAGATTGTTAATGTCCGTTAGAATACTGTCCTCAGATAGTTCACACAACCATTCAGCCTGTGTTGTAAACTAAATGAGAATTGATTTGAAAAGTGGTTATTCTTCTGTTCCTGCTCATGACGAAACCAAATTTAGTAGATCCAGTTCTAAGAAGAACATGATCTTTTTTTAGTTGTGGTTGTGGTTCATTTAGGATACCATTCAGGAAATCCTGCAATTGGAAAGACATGTTTAAAATGTCCAAAAAGTATTTTTTTTCCGGGTGGTTTGCAGGAATAACAGATTATCTATACTACTATAATAAAGGAAGAACTTTCAGCCTTTGAGGCGGGTAAACTCGGGAACCACAGCGCCAATCCACACACCCGATACACCGTTGGAATCGTCAGGGTGTGTAGATGGTTATAGGCTATATAATGTTTTTTTTTAAAACGTTATTTAAAAAATGTACAGTAAAAAAAGTAGTCCCTCCGAAGTAGCGCCGGCCACGGCGTGCATGCTCACCTCAGGAGCGCGGGAAGGAGCGGCGTCCAGGAGCTCGACGAGGAGCGGCGGACATGGCGCGGGGAGGAGCGGTGACGTGAGGAGCAGTGACGTGAGGAGCAACGGACAGGCCAGCGGCGGTGCGAGCAGCGGATAGGCTGAAGGAGTGGCGGCTGAGGTAAGGGAGTGGCAGACATGGCGCGGGGGAGGAGTGGTGACGTGAGGAGCAGCGGATAGGCCAGCGGCGGTGCGAGCAGCGGACAGGCGGGAGGAGCGGCGGCTGAGGTAAGGGGACCCATGTCAGGGCAGGCGGAGGTCGGGGAAGGCGGGGGACGGGCCGGGCGGAGGCCCGGGCTACTGGACAATGTCGGGGTGGGCGGGGGGTCGGGGAAGCCTGTTGCTCCCGGACAAGGTCGGGACGGGCTGCTAGTCTAGTAATGTTATGGTAAATTATTCTGAAGAATTTATTGGAGCAATGTGTGCTAACATTGTTCCTATGGTTGGCATAAAATTAGGACAGTTCAAGGGGCAGTTAGGTGTAGTTAATATCGGTAGTGTGGAATTACATAATATGGCGGATTCAGAGTCACCAATAACTATTTTAGCTGATCACACATTCTATAAACAATGGAGAAGTGTTTTCTCTCCTACTATAAAACGTTATACACTTCCAAAGTCACCAGTGATGTGCGGGCACAGGAAGAATACCTATCTGAAATTGCGTTGGTGTACTTGGAAAAATATATGCAAGATTTCCTCTCTGTTCCTATCTCCCAGGACAGCATCATTGAGGCCATCGACGCATTGCGGGGCTCCTCTGCCATTGCGGGGCTCCTCTGCCCCTGGCCTGGACGGCTTCTTGGCCGATTTCTACAAGTCCTACAAAGATATTTTAATCCAGAGGCTTGTCAAGGTCTATGCGTAATCGCTCGAGTCCGGTATCCTCCCCCGACGTTGAAGGAAGCAGTCATCATTCTCCTTCCAAACCGGGTAGAGATCCTACAATATGCGGGTCTTACAGGCCGTTGTCATTGTTAAACACGGACTATAAAATTCTGGCCAAGGTCATCGCAATACGGTTGTCATTGCTTATGGAATCCATTATTGCTCCAGCCCAGTCTGGTTTTGTTCCCACAGGTCTACCTCCTTTAATCTCCATCCCTTATTCACTGTAATACATAGGATTGACCCGGCCACACCAGCGGCCGCTGTCCTTTTAGATGCTGAAAAAGCATTCAACTCCCTCAAGTGGCGCTTTTTCTTGGGTTGTATGTTCTTACAACGAACTCTGTTGTAACGCATGCCTTTACCAAGCATGCGTTACTACGGAATGTTATTTTCACGCTTATCCTTCTCCACGTTTTTTTCCGTGGTGACGTCATACGTTGGAAAAAAGAAATGGCCGTTTCCTTCCTCTGCAATGCCGATTGCCTGCACATCTCGTCTAAAGGTTAGTGTTTTTTTGGGGGGGAAGCCCCCCTAACCCCCCTTTTTTATTTGTACCCTTTACCACACATGCCTTTACTACGTACCTCGTAGTAAACGTATGCGTGGTAAAGGCTGTCGTTGTAACCACGCATGCGTTGTAATGCATGCGTGGGTAAGGTTTTCGTTGAAACGGCCTCGTTGTAGTGGCCGTTTCCCTTTTTCTTTTCTGTGATACAACGCGTGGGCATGCCGGAGTCCTTTGTCTCCACAGTAGCTCTTTTATACACCCAGCCTACCGCCAGGTTGCGCCTAAATGGCACGCTTTCCGAACCATTCACCTTGTCTCGCAGTACTAGACACGGCTGCCTTTTATCTCCTTTACTATTTATCCTCGCGATGGACCCTTTAGTCTGTCACTTTCAGGAAAAGCATTTACACCGTGGTCTACAGTTTCACACAGGTCCCCTACTGGTTTCCCTTTACGCGGATGATACCATTCTGTATGTTCGAATGCCCCGCCTGAACTTGGAATCCTTGATAGTGGAGATTAAGCGATTCGGTAAATTCTCTGGCCTTAGCATTAACTGGCCTGAGTCAGTCATCTTCCCGCTTACGACCGGTACTACCCCATGGCCTTGCGAGTTCCCGCTCGAATGGTGTGATGATGCGGTGAAATATATCTTGGGGTTTATGTTCATCTCGATACAGCCACCATCATTAGGCTAAATTACGGCAGAGCCATTGACTCCCTGGAGTCACAAATTGCGAAGTGGCTGCGCCTGCCCCTATCGATGGAGGGTAGGGTCGCCATAATCAAAATGGTGGTGCTCCCCAGTTTCCTATATTTATTTAACAATATTCCCATATCCCATACCAAAACCTTTTTCATGCAGCTACGTTCATTGCTACTGCGCCTTGTCGGGGCTGATAAGACACCACGGGTTTGCTGGCGGACCTTGACTTTACCGTATGAGAGGGGAGGCTCTGGAGTTCCTGATTTCCATTTGTATTATCTCATAGCACAATGTTGCTATGCACATGTGTGGTTTCACCCCGAAGCTTGTATCCCATACCCTAAGCCGGAGTCGGACTTGGTTCATACACGCCTTCTATCTCATATCCTCCCCACGGGTTTCCTGCGTGATCCCCCGGACATTCAAACGGTATCCACCACGTGTTGGGCATGGACCCAATTGCGACGATTGCTCGAACTTGATCTGCTTTATTCTCCCGAATTGCCCTTGCCCAACCCTTCTTTATTTCCTATCACGGGCGAAATTTTAGTCCAGCGTACCCTAGACAAGTTCCACATACGTACAGTGGGTGATCTATTCCCAGACGGCCATGTTTTTTCCGTGTCCGAAGAGACCCGATTTGCGGACTGCACTTTTATGGATTCTTTTGTCATGAAAAGGGTCCATTCCATGCTTTGTGCCACCTTCACATCCTTTCCTGCGGCCCCTGACCCCACTCCCCCGCTGACACTGTTGATACAAAGCTCCACTAGGGCACACATGGTCTCCAAACTCTACAAGCAATGTGGAATGTCCAGGCCTGTATCTGATATTAGGGTGCGGGCGGCATGGGAGGAGGACCTGGGTAAACCTATCACAGATGATCAATGGGAATGGTGCTGTAGGGTTACCAAAGAGGTTTCACTAAACAGCCGACACAAGTTGCTACATTTTAAATTCCTTCGCAGGATATATTACACCCCTGCCCGCTCTCATAGACTTGACCCCAGTAGGCCACATCATTGTCCGAAGTGCTTGTCTCCCTACGCCGACTTTGCCCATCTTGCCTGGACCTATCCCAGAATACACCAGGATTGGCTAGCAGGTCCTGCCATGTTGGGGGATATTTTGTCCATGCAACTGCAGCCCACCCCGGAGATCGCATTGTTGGGCTATACAGCAAACTTCCCCCTGAAGGTCAGGAAACTGTCAGCTTTGGGTCTACTACTGGCCAAGCGCGAAATTGCTTTATTATGGGGCAGCAAGAGGGTCCCCACTTTGCAGGCTTGGCTCCGCAGCCTTGCTTACTGTAATGTTAATTGTGAAGAATTCTCCACCTTAATGCCCAGCGCCTCCCGCCCTGTAGATGTTTTTGGACCATATCGGGACTATGTTGACAGAAAAAGAACCAAACTGGATTTGGCGGCTTCTAGCGGCATCACACCTGAGGTCATTGGTTAGGCACACACCCCTGGTTAGGTATTGGCCCCCCGTTCACCCCCGCTGCCTGTTATGCCAGAATGGATTACCCTGTGCGAGAGCTTATGATCGCTGCTAATGTTGTTGCCCATGCACAGTATATATGTCTCTGATTCACTCATAATGTACCTCCCTCTTTTTTCACATTTATTGAATTATGCTTGTCATTTATGTGCAATGCTCCTATTTGTAAGAAACCTGTTGCTTTTATTGCTGCAATTACCACTGTAATGCCAATTCCTTTACTATGCAAAAATCTGAAAATAAAGGTTTAAAAAACCAATAAAAAAAAACAATGGAGAAGTGTAAATATATTGGAGTCAGATGTAAATTCTAAATAATTTGATGAAATTTACATCAATTATGTTGGGGTATTTTAATGATACTCTTGAATTTAAAGGGTGTACTATAAAGGTCTTTATCTATGTGGCTAAGAAAGGAAGAAATATCTTTGGATGGCAAGATCTTGGCAAGATTGGCATTATGCTCAAACCGGGCTCTTCAGAGCCAATTGTATTGGGTGACATACCTTTTTTTAAAGTGTAAAATGAAGATATTAGCTTTGATGTGGAAAACGTCTTATAAAAACATAAAACCGGGCTCTTCAGAGTCAATTGTATTGGGTGACATACCTTTTTTAAACGTGTAAAAAGAAGATATTAGCTTTGATGTGGAAGACGTCTTATAAAAACATTAAAAAGTTTTTTCTGCACATATTGGATGTGAAAAGATTTCCAGCATCATATCAAACTGAAAGAAAATGCTATACTAGTGACTCAGAAAGTCTGACATGTACCGTTATCAGTTAGAAAAGAAATGAAAGAATTACTGGCCAGGCTATGTAAGGATGGCATTATTGACCCGACTGATTCATCTGAGTGGGTTTCGGCTGAGGTTTTTACAAAGAAAAAGTCTGGAGAAATTCGTCTTTTTGTGAATGGAAATATCATAGAAGATTGTCATCACCTTCCCAGAATACAGGAAATGTTGGCTGCAGTAAGTGGTTCCTCCTATTTTTCAATAATTGATTTGAAATCTGCGTACCACCAAGGTAAATTATCTGAAACTTCTAAAGATTTTACCACTTTTGGGACTTATAGAAATTTGTAAATACCTTTTGGTCTGACATCGGCTGCCAAAGTTTTCCAAAATTAATGGATCATCTTTTTGATGGCATCCATGGTGTCCAGACTTTTCGGGGTGACATAATGATTCATGCCAAAACTGTGGAGGAACATAACATATTAAATACACTTTTGTAAATTCTTGAAAGCAGAGGTATGACAGCAAATCACAATGCAAATTTCTACAAACAAAAGTAGAGTATTTTCGGACATACATTGTCCGCTGTTGGAATTACACCTAACTATGACTCTGTCAAAGTCATAAGGGAGGCTCCTGTTCCTATAAACAAAGATGCCTTGAGGACATTTTTAGGTTTAAGTGAGTACTATGCCTGATTTATTGAAGGGTTATGATATTTAAGTTGAACTGTTGAGTAGATTACTTAAAAAAAGAGTAAAATATGATTGGAGTGTAGGTCAAGAAAATTTTTCCGAGGAAGTCAAAATTCCATTTTGGAAGCACCAGCACTCAGACCTTATGATCCCAATGGAAAAAATGTCACTCCTCGTAGATGCCATTGGTGAAGGTTAGGAACTGTGAAAATTCAAGTTGTAGATGGTAAAAAGTATATCATTGCCTTTATTTCACATGGATTAAAAGATGCAGAGAAACATTACATCAGTGTTAAAAGGGAGATCTTGGCTTGTGTGTGGGCAGTAAAAAAATAAAAGCGTTATTTGTGGCGAAAAACATCTGAAATAGTGACCGATCACAAGCCTTTGCTGTCTTTGTTTGATGGTTGTGGAAGAGGAACTGCAAAGGTGTCTTCACGATTAATTAGATTGATGTAAACATTGCAAGAGTACAACATTGTTGTAAGACATATTGCAGGAGGCTTGAATAAGAGAGCTGATTGCTTATCTAGGTTACCGATTGAGGAACTTAAGGAGAATGTAAGCGTGTCTGATCAAGCATGTGTGGTGTCTCTTGTTAATGCCATTGGTTATTGTTTAGGGTCTGTCTCTGAGACTGAATGGTTGGATGCAAGTGAAAAAGATCAAGGTTTGAGTCAGATTAGGTACTTAATGGTTGGCCACCAATTAAGAATTTGGATAAAGCTTTAAGGACATATTTCCAGGTTGCGGATGAGCTGACCAACAAAAGAGAAATGCTCATGAGGCACAATGTGTTTGTACAGTAAAGAACTTGAGAGTCAAATTTGTCAAAACAAAGTCTTTCCATAACCCAGTCAACTCAGTGATAGGCTTGTGCTTTGGCATCTTGAGTATGGCAAAGAAATTCTTGCACTTCCTTCCAGTGCCAGTAATGATTACAGTGGCTATACCAATGTTTTATATGTAGGCCTGCCGCAGTATCTGATGAGTAAACTACAAACTGTGTCCAGAATCCTGCTACTTGGCTTGCTCTCAGTCTTCCTAGAAGGGGACATATTTTTCCGCATATGCAACATTTTCATTGCCTTCCTGTGAATAAGCAGATTCTGTTTAAAGCTTTTCCTCTGATGCAAAGAGCACTTCATTACTCTGGACCCGACTACTTGTCCTCCAGGATTTGCAACCATAACCCTTTGAGAAACCTGCACTCCGCTAATAACTACCTTACCACGGTTCATTTTTCTTCAGTAGCCCATTATCATTTGTCTTTTTTCCCTTACCACACTACATAGCATCAGGACACTCTTCTGAGTAGCATAGCACTCAATAAATCCCTATACTACTACTACTAGTACATCATCATCATCATCTGTTTTGAGAGATAAGTTAATTAAATTGACTCATGAAGGGCATACTGGAGCAACTGCCACTCAAAGGTTTCTGAGGAAACATTACAGGTGGCAAAGCATGGATATAGACGTTAATATGGATATGTATATTGATAAATGTATTGACAGTGTTAGATCGAACGACCATTGGAAAGCTTCTAAAGAAGACATGCATTCGGTCGGAATTCCTGATGAACCTTTGTTGAAATTGAGTATTGATTTTGCTGGTCCATTTTATTCTTTGGAAAAAAATATGCGCTATTTTTTGGTTCTTACTGATTACTATTTGAAGTGGGTATACTATGAGTTTATTGCTAATATCACCACTGATATGGTCACTGATTTCTTAGAAAGAGATTTTTCAATGGAAGGAATACCACACATTTTAGTTTCAAATAATGGCACTCAATTGACTTCAAGGAAAATGGCAAATCTTTTTAGAGAACTGTGGTCTAAAACAACAAAAAACGCCTTTGTATAGTACTTTTCCTACTGGTTTATTGGAACGTGTCAAAAGTGTTTTAAAAGAAGGAATTCAAATGGTGTTGGCTTCCAAAATGTCTGTAACCGAATGTCTGAGAGAAAAGATTGCTAGCTATAACAATACTCCGAATTCAGTTGCAGGATTTTCTCCATATTTCTAGCTGAGGGGAAGAGAAGGTTGTACTTTACTTACACCTAGAATAGCTAGTGGAAGTTATCGAGATTGAGGATGATAAATTACATGTTAAGGATAAAAATGAGCAAAAACAAGTTAGGAATAAGATGTACTATTAGAAGTTTCATAGAACAAAATGTAAACACTTTTGTGTGGGAGATTGGGTTAGGGATAGAAAACCTATAAGTGCGCGTAAAGAAGAGTCTGTGTACTCCTCACCAACAAAAGTATTGAGAGTTTCTGACAGTGCCCTACTGTTGAAGGACAAAGGGTGGTAGAACAAAAGTGTGGACATTCTGCTTTGCCCGGAAAAGAAATATTGTTGGAAAACAAGGATGCAGGTTTGAATAATAGTACTTGTCATGATTGTGCAAGTAAACAATGGTAACAAAAAGGGACTTGCTGAAAAATGTTCGGATATGTTTGATAATAGTATTCATGATTCTATTCAATCTGATGTAAACACTAATACAGATATACAGATCAAGAAACAAAAAATATTGCTGATAATTTTCAAAGTGTAAATGATAACGGGGATGTTTGTAGGAAAAAGAAAATGGTTGTTATATTTCGTATTGAAATCAAGTATTCAATTGTGAATTTTACTTTAAGAATGTATTATTATGTTCTGTATTGAGTGTCTGGATATTTTGGGAATGGTTCTTTACTTTATGGGTCAGTGGATGTTATTATCATTCTGTGTTATAATGGAAATGTAGAATGTTGTTTTGGGTATTTATGTGAGGTTGTGGAATGTTAAGGGAGATTATCTTCATGCTCCTGCTGGGTGATGTTTCCTGCATTCATCTTTTGGACCCGTTTATATCTTCTTGTAAATTTCTAGGAATGTTCTGGTTGTGTCCTGTCTTACTTTGAACCGTAAATACTATCGCCCATTGCTCTTCTCTACCTTTCTTCAGCCAATGTTTTGGAGAAAAAAAGCCACCCTTAAGGGGATTATAATTAGTTAGCCTGCTATGTAAACTTTGACTTCGCATTCCGCTTAAGGCCTGCTGATCACTGCCTAAACCATACACGCTGCCTTTCATAGACACCTTTGGAGTATCCAAGAGGCAGTGCTTAATTTATAAAATAATGAGTGTCGGTGCCCAAAGTGCTGCTCAGAAGCTTTAAAAAAACACAGTTAAAGGACAGAATGCAGAACAATGTCTTACATTCACCCCAGTGCAAAGATCTGGGCCTAAATCCATTGTTTTTTTGCACTCCACACCTCCCTTGGTCAGACAATGGCTATATGCAAATCAGCCTTGACCCTGTGCCTCATGGGAACAGTCCAGCCCGAACTACCAAGCCATGTCTTTCCTAGACCGGAATCAAGCATTCAAGGACCGGTTTCTGGCTATCAGCCTTCTTCAGCCTGGATAGCTTGACTCCAGTGATGTGGAGAGCCTGGGACTCACGTCTGAGCATACCCAGCCCTTTCGGGGTGAACATTGCAAAAAACACAGTTGATGGACAGAATGCAGAACAATGTCTTACATTCACCCCAGTACAAAGATCCCAGTCTAAATCCATTTTTTGCACTCCACACCACCCTAGGTCAGACAATGGCTATATGCAAATCAGCCTTGACCCTGCGCCTCATGGGAACAGTCCAGCCGGAATCAAGCATCCAAGGACCAGTTTTTGGCTATCAGCCTTCTTCAGCCTGGGGTGAAAATTGCAAAAAACACAATTGATGGACAGAAAGCAGAACAATGTCTTACATTCACCCCAGTACAAAGATCTGGGCCTAAATCCATCGTTTTTTTGCACTCCACACCACCCTATGTCAGACAATGGCTATATGCAAATCAGCCTTGACCCTGTGCCTCATGGGAACAGTCCAGCCCGAACTACCAAGCCATGTCTTTCCTAGACCGGAGTGTTTTAAAATGACAGTGCAGCGAATACCAAGGCTGAGTAGCCCAGAATCCACTTCATGCCTCTTTAGTCCTGTAGAAGACACTGTCTTCCCCTTTATCTTAATCTTGCCGGTTCTGCTTTCTACGTTGGTGATGTTTTTCTGTCCCCCCCCCCGCCCTCCCCCATCCCGCCCCCCCTCAGGTCCCTTGCTTGGCCCTGTGAATGGAGTCCTTGTACTTGCCAGAAATTAGATAATCTGGGGCTGGTCCTTGAGCTACTTGGGGCAACATTTGGGTACCCGGCAGGGGCCTAGGTATGAGGGGGGGGGGCGGTCTCCCGGGAAACACCTCTAATATCCTACACCGTTGATGTTACCTGTGGGCAGGGACGTAGCTTCAGGCGGGTTGTATTGGGTGGAAACCCTCTCCAAATAACTGCTCTGTCGGATAGGAGGCAGCATGGTCTCTGTTCTGCTGCCAGGAATCAATCATGTGTTTATTTTATTAAGATTACTGGGTCCAGGAGGAGGAAGTGCTGAGAGCAGAGCAGGGCCCTGAGCTCAAAGCACACATCTGAATAAAATGTGCACAATCGTGCCAGAGCAGTGGGCCTCTACCTGCCTGTCACTCACTCCACTGTGCTGCTGGACAGACCCCTCAGTGGGTACACAGACAAAATATCGAGTTTTAAATTTCGATATACAATTATATCGAAGTTTAAATATCGAAGGGACATAATATAGAAGGTAAGTAATATTGACACTTTTAATATCGATATTAGTAATATCGAAGTTTTAAATACCGATGTCAGTAATATCGAAGTAAATAATTTCGATGTTACTAATATCGATTTTTAAATACATTTTGTGTATATTATATTGTATTTATTATGTTTTATAATTTATTTTTAATGTAATTTAATTAAATGTTGTGTTTTACTACTGTAGCGCGTTGTTGGTTTATAGGGGAGTAGGGTGGGAAGTAATTTAATTATGTTAACTTAATTATTAATTAGTAGGATTTATTAATTAATTAGGATTTTTTTTATTTAATGTTAATTAATTGATTAATTGATAAATATGTTCTGTAGCGGGTTATGGGTTTATAGGGGAATAGGGTGGGAAGTAATTTCATTATGTTAAATTAATTATTAATTAGTAGGAAGTATACATAAATTTTTATTAATTGGTAATTAATTTTAATTAATTGGTAATTAAATATAAATAATTCATTAATTGATAAATGTGTTCTGTTGCGGGTTGTGTGTTTATAGGGGAATATGGTGGGAACTAATTTAAATGTAATTAAGTAATAATGAATTAAAAATCATTGTTAAGTGAATTTTATAATTGTTAATTATTTAATAATTGGTAATTAAATATTATAAAATGGTATTTTTTAATGATTATTTTTGGTTACATATATTTAGCCAATCATGTTTTTAATAATTATGTATATGTATTGTAAATGGTTTATATTTATTTAATAGTTCATATTTGTATTATTAAAAAAAAAGATTTTTTTATAACTATGTCATTTTAACCCCTACGCTATCCAACACTTTCCCTACTGTTGCACTCTCTGGAGTTGGAATAGTAATTTTTACCCCTAGGCTATCCAACACTTTCCCTACTGTTGCACTCTCTGGAGTTGGAATAGTAATTGTTACCCCTACGCTATCCAACACTTTCCCTACTGTTGCACTCTCTGGAGTTGGAATAGTAATTTTTAACCCTATGCTATCCAACACTTTCCATACTGTTGCATTCTCTGGAGTTGGAATAGTAATTGTTACCCCTACGCTATGCAACACTTTCCCTACTGTTGCACTCTCTGGACTGGGAATAGTAATTTTTACCTCTACGCTATCCAACACTTTCCCTACTATTGCACTCTCTGGAGTTGGAATAGTACTTTTTAACCCTACGCTATCCAACACTTTCCCTGCTGTTGTACTCTCTAGAGTTGGAATAGTAATTGTAACCCCTACGCTATCCAACACTTTCACTACTGTTGCACTCTCTGGAGTGGGAATAGTAATTTTTACCCCTACGCTATCCAACACTTTCTCTACTGTTGCACTCTCTGGAGTTGGAATAGTATTTTGTAACCCTACGCTATCCAACACTTTCCCTACTGTTGCACTCTCTGGAGTTGGAATAGTAATTGTTACCCCCTACACTATCCAACGCTTTCCCTACTGTTGCACTCTCTGGAGTTGGAATAGTAATTTTTACCCCTACGCTATCCAACACTTTCCCTACTGTTGCACTCTCTGGAGTTGGAATAGTAATTTTTACCCCAACGCTATCCAACACTTTCACTACTGTTGCACTCTCTGGAGTGGGAATAGTAATTTTTACCCCTACGCTATCCAACACTTTCTCTACTGTTGCACTCTCTGGAGTTGGAATAGTATTTTTTAACCCTACGCTATCCAACACTTTCCCTACTGTTGCACTCTCTGCAGTTGGAATAGTAATTGTTACCCCCTACACTATCCAACGCTTTCCCTACTGTTGCACTCTCTGGAGTTGGAATAGTAATTTTTACCCCTACGCTATCCAACACTTTCCCTACTGTTGCGTTCTCTGGAGTTGGAATAGTAATTTTTACCCCTACGCTATCCAACACTTTCCCTACTGTTGCACTCTCTGGAGTGGGAATATTAATTGTTACCCCTACGCTATCCAACACTTTCCCTACTGTTGCACTCCCTGGAGTGGGAATAGTAATTTTTACCCCTACGCTATCCAACACTTTCCCTACTGTTGCACTCTCTGGAGTTGGAATAGTAATTTTTACCCCTAAGCTATCCAACACTTTCCCTACTGTTGCACTCTCTGGAGTGGGAATAGTAATTGTTACCCCTACGCTATCCAACACTTTCCCTACTGTTGCACTCTCTGGACTGGGAATAGTAATTTTTACCCCTACGCTATCCAACACTTTCCCTACTATTGCACTCTCTGGAGTTGGAATAGTAATTTTTAACCCTACGCTATCCAACACTTTCCCTACTGCTGCACTCTCTGGAGTTGGAATAGTAATTGTTACCCCTACGCTATCCAACACTTTCCCTACTGTTGCACTCTCTGGAGTTGGAATAGTAATTTTTAACCCTACGCTATCCAACACTTTCCCTACTGTTGCACTCTCTGGAGTGGGAATATTAATTGTTACCCCTACGCTATCCAACACTTTCCCTACTGTCGCACTCTCTGGAGTGGGAATAGTAATTTTTACTCATACGCTATCTAAAATGTATTTAGCTTTTTTATTAGTTTTATGTTGTTATTAAATGTTATTTATATGATTATTTTATGTATATAAATGTATTAGTAATTTATTATATTTTTATTTGTTTCTAAGGTATGAACATAATTAATTTAGAGTTATTATTAATGAAAAATATATTATATATTATATATTTATTAATATTAATTTGTATTACCTTATGTATTAATTTTAAATATTATAGTACATTTTTAAATATGTTTATTACATTTATAAGTATTATTTTGTTAATATTACATTTTTATTTTATGATATTTTTGTCATTCCATATTTTTTCCCGATATATTTGTACTTACCTTGTTAGGGATATGATTCCAATATTTTTGCCATCGATATTTTTGTTCCGATAATTTTGTATATCGATAATTGTGTAATCGATATTTTGTCAGACATTCCCCTCAGTGAACTAACTAACGCTCATCCCTTTGTGGCTTTGTCAGGGTGTGGCGCTGCATTCAAGGCCCAGTGCTTGAGCAGCATCGTAACATATGCTGTGTATGCTTGGCAGTGATTTTACCTACATTTAGAATTCTACTCAAGTGTGCTCTGGGAGTGCTGTTCTTGCTCTTGAGACCGTAGGGGGACCAGGCAGGTTGGGGAGACTGACGCTCTTCAGCTGTGTATTTTTGACATTTTTGTCTACCACATGTCGCATGTGCACCTGCCATGTACATGTACTCGACTTGTTCCTAAACTCTGATGTATGAGTTTCATGTATGTGTGTACTGTCCTGTGCTTTAAAGCGGATGTCAGTTATCAGCAGCAGTGTAAGAAAGTCAGACAATAAAAAGTGCATTGTTACATGATTCTGGGATCATACTTTTTTTTTAACAAACTTTATTACACACCATTGAACGGTACCCTGGCAATATGATATATATCATGGCATGCACATTTTCGTTTTTTGTTGAAACATCTCCATTACACATATTCTATCATAGATGATTATACAGTGGAGTGCGAGTAAAAAATCCACAGGATACAGGTTGGTTATATGTTCAGCCAATATCATTTGCATGAATACTACATAGGTATTGCCTCTGACAGTTACTAGTGACATGCAATTAAAACTATTACTTTTTCCAGAACAACCCCATACCCTTCCCCCCTCCCTCCCTCCTGGTCTGCGTCCCAATATGGTAACCCATAGCCCGTTACTCTACCTCTATCTAGGATCCCTAGGTACCTGTTGTTGTTGCCGCAGTGTCTGGCGGCAAGATAACCTCAATTAGTTAATTAAGTGGCTCCGCGTATGTTGGGGCTTTATGGGTGGGCTATGGTGGAGGTGTGACGGGCCCCGGTGTAAGATCTAAATGTCGAAACTCCTCTAGAATACGGTCCCAGTCTAGTGAGATTGGGTGCTTTCTGATCCCTCTCGCCTCCTCACGTCTGATAGCCGCACTCTCAGCCCCACACGATCGAACCACATCATCCTGCCATAATGTTAATGGAGGGCAGTCGGGAGACTTCCATCTGATGGTGATCCCTCCTATAGCTAAGATGAGAGCTAAATCAAGAAAACGCAACTGGACCTTAAGGGCGCTAGTACATTTGCGCAGCCCCAGTAAACATTCTACAGCATTGTTGTGAATCGTCAACTGTGTGATCTCCTTCAGTGCCCCCCGAATTCTGCCCCAATAAGCACCAAGACGGGGGCAGATCCACAACATATGAAGGAATCCCGCCTCCTCAGCCCCACATCGAGGGCAATTATTCTGAGCCTCAGGGAACATACGCTGGATTTTCCTCGGGTTAAATATGATCTATGTAACACCATAGTTTGTATGAATTTAAGGCGGGCATTCTGGGACACACATTTGGGATGCTCCAAAATACTCGTCCATGCCTTATCAGTTATGGCCATGCCCTCGCCATCTGCCCATTTAGTCCGGAGAGCAGTGAGTGTAATAGAGACCTGTGCTCTAATGCCAGTATACAACCATTTCACGAGGTGTCCTCCCCTTCCCATGTAATAAAGCAGGTGAACTAGTTAGTGTTGAGGTGGTTCAATGCGCTGAGGTGCCCTTGTCTCTTTAGTGTAATGTGCTACAGCAGCATACAATAAATAGTGGTGGTCTGTTGTGCCTGTGACCTGCACAAACATATCATGGTTCATAAGGGTGCCATCCCCAAAGAGCGTTCCCACCTCTTCCACTCCCACCTCCTTCCAGTCGTGTAGTCTTGCCTGTGTCAGTCTCCCATCTGGTAGCGGCATGCCTACTAATGGGATATTTCTTGCATATGGGACTGCCCCCGATGTATAGTTGATAGCCTTCTTCCAGCGCTGAAGGGCGGTTATTACCAAATGGGGACCCCGAGACGGGAGTTGTATTTTAGGGAGTAGGAATCTGTGGAGTGTCCCGCTTTCCAAGTCCCTATGGCCATATCCAATTTCCTGTAGGTTCCTGCCTGCCGTCCAAAAGGATAACCATTGCAATTGGCACGCGTAATGATAAGCCCTGAAGTCTGGGACCCCCAATCCTCCTTTACGGGGTTCTAACTGTAGTTTCTTGAGGCTAATCATACACCTGCCCTTCCCCCATATCAGATGTAGGAGATGCCCATCCAGAGTTCGGAATACCGCCTTTCGGGACTATCAGGGGTAAATTTACAAAAAAGTACAGTAGACGGGGAAGCATCACCATTTTTGAAATGGCAATCCGACCCATCGCCGATAATGGGAGGGAGGTCCAAAAAGATATACATGAACGTATGGCAGTGATTGCTCTCATTAAGTTGCCATTGAGTTGGTCAGAATGGGTCCTATATACTTGGATCCCTAGATATTTAAAAGTGTTGTGCGCAATTGGCAAACTATAAATGCCAAAGGAGAGCGCATCTGGACACGGTCCCTCTTTGAAGTAAAAGGCATTTGACTTACCTTCGTTAATTGTGAGCCTCGAGACCCGCTCGAAGGCAGAGAATATACTGGGAATGGGTTCCACGCTGGCTGACAGATTGCGTAAGAAAATAAGGATGTCATCCGCATAAATCAAAATGAAGTGCGTGGTACCGTCCCGCGGGATCCCCAGTCTGTCGGCCGATTTCCGCAGCGCTATCACTAAGAGTTCAAGCACCAAGATGAGCAGAATGGGGGACAGAGGGCATCCTTGACATGTACCCCTATATATACTATATCCGCAGGAGATATGTTTCCCGGTATGCGCTCTGGCGGTGGGGTTAGTGTAGAGTAGGCGTATCTAGCTGAGGTACCCCGGAGGAAGCCTGAACCGACTCAAGGCTGTAAACATATATTCCCAAGTTATAGAGTCGAAGGCCTGCCGAAGATCTAGCGCTATGCAACCCGCATTAACGTAATCTGGTCGTGTAGCCACCATGACATGATGTAGTTGTCTAGTGTTCAGGGTAGTACTACGGGCCAGGAGGTATCTGCATTGGCCCCTATGAACAAGGGCATTTATGGCGGGTACAATGAGGTTGGCCAAGGCCTTACTAAGAATCTTGTATTCGGTCGCTAGGAGTGATTAAGGCCGGTAACTGGATAATCAGTGCCATCTTGTCCCGGTTTGAGGAGGGAAACGACCAGAGCTTGCATGGTAGATTACGGTAGATGCCCAATATCTATGGCCTTCTTATATAATTCTTCCAGTTTTGAAACTAAAATGTCAGAGTAGGCTTCATAAAATTCAATGGGCAAGCCATCAAGCCCGGGGGATTTATTCCGATTGAGGCCTTTAATTGCCACCCTTATTTCCATTTGTGTAATGGGGCCAGAGAGTTCTTTCTTTGCGTCACCTGTGATGGTTGGAAATGGCAGGTCTTTTAAGAAGTCCTCTAATAGCGTGTCCTCATTGTGGGTGGGGGCCGCATAGAGTCCACTAAGGTAGCTGCAAAAGGTCTCATTGATCTCGGTTTGTGTATGTATCATATTCCCAGTAGAGGCTATAATACTGGTGATCATAGGCAGTTCCGGGTGTCCCTCAGGATTCGGGCCAGTAATGTGCCAGACTTGTCTGCCTCAATTTGTTTCCGCTGTGTGAAGGCCCTATAATCTATTACCCGGAGATCTTCTAGTACCTCCGCGTGCCGATGACAGGCTTCCTGCAAGGCTTCCCATTTGTCTGGATCCGATATAACCCTCTGCTCCAGATCCGTCATCTGGGCTTCAATCCCAATGAGACGTTTGTGTGTTTCCTGTCTAGCCCGTACAGTAGCCCCAATCACCGAACCCTGCACTACTACCTTGAGCGTGTCCCAATCAGTTAGAAGAGAAGAGGCTGTATTCCAGTTTTCAGAGAAATTATTTGTGACGGTCATGGATAGAGTTGCACGGATATCTTCCAGGAGGTGAGGCCACAATTTCCAAGTGGGCATTGGGGTGGGGACCCTACCCCATGTGAGTGTGATTTCTAAAGGGTTGTGGTCAGAGAAGGTCTTGGCTAAATAGGCGGAGTGGTGAAATTGTGTGAGTAGTGTACGGGACCCTAAGAACTTGTCAATCCTGGTGTGGAGTTGGTGGACCGGTGAATAGAAGAAGCATTCCCTATGCGTAGGGTGTAAGAATCGCCAGATATCCGTCAATCCCCCCCGCACAGCCAGGTGTTAAGGAGATCTGCTTGTTTGCGCGTGTCAGCACCGTGTAGTGGTGAATGTGATCTGTCGAAGTCCACGTCCAGAACCGTGTTGCAAACTCCTCCCAGGAGCCAGGGAAATGTATCTCACCCCACTGTGGCCATACCCAACCGTTGGAAAAATGTATCTTTATCAAAGTTCGGGGCATAGATGCTCCCCAATACCACCGGCATTGGGTCTAATGTACCCTTCAGCAGTATGTACCTGCCTTGGTCATCTACACAGCGATCTGATTCCGTAAAAGGGACCCCATGATGAATCCATATTGCCGCCCCATGTGCAAAAGCCAAGTAGGTGGTGGAGAAAACTTGTCCCCAACATTTTTTGCGAGTCTTTAAGGCTTCAGAGGTAGTGAGGTGCGATTCTTGAAGGAAAACAATATGATCCTTTTGCCTGAGTAAATAAGCATGGACGCAATGCCTTTTATGGACTGCCCCCAGGCCGCGTACATTCCAGGACAACAGGTTATAAGAACCCAACGTAGTAATGCTATTGGGCATAAATGTGCAAAGTGGACTGGACTCCCCGCAACTCGGAGCCTAATAGTGGTTACAGACCAGGAGTACCCTTTCTCAATCAAACCAACAATACTTGGCACAGCGATGAAACTGTGCTGGGCCAAACAATTAACAACAACATTTACATACAATACTGTGGTGCAATCGCATTGTGGGGGGTCGGCGCCACCAGCCATGACAGTAACGGTCAATTATCGAGCTCCGGCAGCTCAACAGAACTCAGGGGGAATAAAACGATTTATTAATGAATACTCGTTGTTGCCTAGTGGGGGGGGGAGCCCCCCAGGGGTGTACCTGTTAGCAGTGGGCTCCATCCTGCGTGAGGGCCAGTTATCATTATCATTATCAGGCCAGGTAGGCAGATAGATTCCGATTATACAACATTGGGGAGGAGCAGTACCTCATGACAAATCCTAACCTCATGTGTAGCTCAAACTTTCGACACATAATAGAAAAGGACTAAAACCAAAAGGATACAAGTACGCTGTGTAGTCCTGCTACAGTCTATTTATGGTTCTTTCCATCTTTTTCCAACGAGACAACAAGGTGGGTGTTGTCAGTTATCTATCAGGCCATCCCCGGTTTGGGGTGTAACGGAGGGGAATAAGGTGATACTATGCTCAGAATCTGACTGGATGGTATTTCTGACTTCCGAGTCCAATAGGATCTTGGTGGAGTCTGCCCTGAAGGATCCAGTTAGTACCAGCGCCTCCGCTCTTCCCGTCAATCTCTGATCACATGTTAGGCCCACCATGCCGGAGCCGGATTTGCCTGTTGCGCGGCGCTGCATACCACTTTTCTGTGAGTGCATGAGTCCACGCTGTGAAGAGGCGGATTGTCTGTCCTGGCTGGATTCCAAGTCCATCATCTCCAGCCATTCTTCCGCGTCCGAAGGGCTGTCGAAGAAATACCTTTTCCGGTCATGGATGATTTTCAATCGTGCCGGGAAGAGGAGCGCGTATTTGAGTTGTGCATCCCGCAATTTCTTCTTAACTGCTTGATAGGAGGCCCTCTGGCATTGTACCAACATAGTATAGTCAGGATAAAACAAGATCTTCTGGTTCTTGAAGTGGATATGTGGTTTTTCCCTCGCTTTTTGCAAGAGTACATCTCGATCTCTGTAATTAAGTATTTTTACAATCAGCGGTCTGGGGGGCGCTCTCACTCTTGGGGCTCCAGTAGGAATCCTGTGTGCCCTCTCGACCCAGAAGTACGGAGAGAGACCGTCCTGGGCCACATAGTCTCAGAACCAAGTTTCCATATAATCTGCCGGTTTTGTACCTTCGCTTCATTCCGGGAGGCCAATCATGCGTATGTTATTGCGTTGATTTCGTCCCTCTGCGTCCTCCACTCGTTCCTGCAATCCGGCCACCTGCTGATGTAACTGCATAATTTGTGTCCTGCAAGTTTAGGCCCAAGGGCAGATAGTCTTTTCTTCTGATCCTGGACGGTATCAGCGAGTTTCCCATGGTCCGCTTGGAGTAGATTGAGGGCTGTCGTGAGCGACCCAATTTGTTGTTCTATCACTCTACGCGAATCTCTGACCTCCTTCAAATTCAAGTCAAGCTTGTCCGGGCCCAGTGCACCCATTTCAGAGGAGGAGGTACCAGGTGATGGGGGCCTAGCCGTAGCCCCGTTCGTTTTGAGGGGCCCCACGGTAGTCATGGGAGCGTCTTGCACCTTCCCTTTAAGTCGTCCCATGATGATTGTCAAGAGGCAAAGGGTGTCGTCAGCATGTGAGGGGAGACAACAGTAAAGATGACACAAGTCTACGTAGCCCCAATCCAATGTCACAAACCTGCCAGTGGGGTCTTCGAAACTGGAAGTGGAAGTCTGCTGTTCGTCGCACTCCTTGTGTCTCCAAGGTTGGTAATCCCACCATACGATAACAGCAGGCCCAGAGGTCATGGGGGCCAGTCAGGCAGGCGACCCCCCACATGCAGCCACACGCAGAATCTATCAGCAGTACTTCACCAAACCACCTACCCACAGCTAGTACCCTCAGGAGGAGTCAGCATCAGGGGCCAGTTAATCTCCGGTCAATAACCCCCCACTCCGGAAGGTTGGGCCAACCCAGTTCCGCCCTTGCCAGCTTGCTAGGTCTCGGCAGTACCTTCACAGAGTCCACCTGCAGTGCGCACGGGCTGGTGTACCTAGCAAGTTTATGGCCCTCAGACCACGAGGTCCTCGCCGCCCCCACACAAAGGGTGGACACTGTATCTAGCAGGAGAGGAGGGGGGTAGAGGTGCCTCGTGTTGGGGCCCTCCAGCCATTTCTGGTCTCGTAGACCTGTGGAAGTCGAGAAAAAATGGGGGGAGGTGGAAAAGTGTTGCAGGGCCCGTTCATATCTGCCCGGTAGGAGTGGGCGCCCCCCACTGCACTCCGCCTGTCGTTGTGCCTCAGTGGGGCAGTCTCAGGGTATTACGGGCCCCCACTCAATAAGTCTGCAACCTGCAGGGTCCCCGTACCACCATTTTCTCTGAGGCTACGAGGCCAGCCACAGACCGCCACCTCACCGTTATCCCCGCCGTCATCCTCCTCCACAGTCAGCGCTGTGGCGGTGAGTCGTCTCGCCGTTGCACCCTCCAGCTCGGCCCCTCTGCAGCGCTGGCTCCAGTTACTTGGCGGGCAGAATCTTCTGAGGGCAGCGGCTCCCCGCAGAGTGCCCAGGATGCAGGGTGCAACCTTCCACCTCCCACACACTCGGAGAAGGCCGCGAGTCGCTCAGTCTCCACCCGATATGGCGGCTGACCTTCACAGCGCCTCTCGAGCATCGAGGAAGACCCAGTTCCCCTCCAGAGGCCACGATGGCAGCCCACCACTTCCCAGGCAATGTTGTTCACCCCCCAGGCGGCAAACCACAGGATAATTCCCACTGAGGTCTGGAGCTTCATCGGATTGCGTCCGCCATTTTAGGCATCTAACCACGCCCCCTCCTGGATCATACATTTGAATTCTAAAAATGAGCATGTCCTTTTGAGTGACCAACAGCTGGGCATCTGACAGTGCCAGCTTTTAGGGCGGTGAGCACCTGGGGCTGATTCTGGGGGCACTGTGTTAGGAATTAAATTGGAATAAGAGTGCCTGCAGCAGAGTTCCTTGTGTGTTCCAGCAGGATTCAGACAACAATAAAAATCTCAAGAAAACGCTGCACGCTGGTGATTAAATGTTATGTTCCTGCTGGAGAGAGAGCGGAGTTCTGTCTTGTGGTAGTTTTGACTGTAGCGCATCTGGTTAATGTGCCCTCTGCAAAGAATGAGTACCATGCAGATGACAGGACTATTTATATTCCGATAGCTCAGTGAGTTTCTGTGTTTGTCACAGAGATCCTTTTCTTACTTGCTGTTCATAAATTTCAATCCTAATATAGTACAGTGAGCTATGAACTGTCATCAAAGAAAAGCAGCATGCAAACTGCATGTTATAGGTTAGAACAAGATGTTTTTTCAGCAGTCTTTCATTATCCTAATGTTTCTAAAATAGGGTTGGTTTAGATAGTAATACAATCTTATTAGTAAATCGAAATCCAACCACTGTGAAATGTTTTAAATCCTAGGTTTGTGTTTCTTCTGACCACTCCTAAAATATACTGCCTGCTAGTATGGATGACATGTGATTCCTACAACTTGTAACCCTCATTGTCTTATGTTACATTTCCTATAGGCTGATTTACACATGTATAAATGTTTCTGCATAGTTTATGTGTGATGCAAAGTACTCTGACACCCTGAACTGGTATGAATAGAGCTATAAAATAAATGAGCTGCATTTGCGAGAGAGGCTATGGAGAGATGACGGGCAATGTCGGATGGTGGTAGTGAGGAAATCCGATAAGAAGGAAGTCACTGGGTGGGAGGGGCGCTGAAAAAGATTGTCAAACCGGGCTCCACCAGTGCTAAGCTGGCCCTGGCATCAGAATAAATTGCATAAACAAGAGGCATTTAAAAAAAAAGAGAGAGTACAAGTGTTCTTTTTTTAATTTTAGCTTTTTGTCCTTTTGTGACACAGTGACCTAGGTGCAAGCGCCTTGAGACCCTCTGGGTGAGTAGTGCGCTATACAAATTCCTGAACTTGAACTTGAACTAGGATGACATTGCAAACACTCAGGGCCTTATTATGATGTTGGTCAGAGTTGCCTCCGACCGACATCGCCCCGGATACGGAACCGACCGACCTCCGGTCGATTGTCCACACACTGCAATTAGGATGGGACTGCACATGGTGCGGTTGCAAACTTCCATTTTACAATGGGAACTTGTGCGGTGGTCCAAAACTGCCCGCAGCACAAGCTCCCATTGTAAAATGATAGTTTTTGCAAACCCCTGCACTGTGTGGCAGGCACCTCACGGTGCCTGCCACACGGTGCAGGGATGAGAAGGTGGGCACCATAGGTGCCCCCCAGGACCACAACCAGGGTAGAAGGGAGCCCTGCTAGGGCTCCCAAAATCGCTTTTTTACACCCTTTCCATGTTGGAAAGGCTGACATGGAAAGGCTGTCGGAAACCGACATCATAATCCTTTCGGCAGAAACGCGGTCCATAAGGAATTATGAGCGGTGTCCGACAGGCCACCGGGCTGCTTGAGCCCTTCGATATCGAGTCAGTTTCTCCAACCTCCGACATTGTAATTCGCCGGTTAGAGTGTAAACTTTCCATGTCGGTCGGAAAGCCTCTGACCAACGGTCAGAGGCTTTCCGACCGACATCAATATGGGCCATCAATTTTTATCTCCTAGTCATACTGGTTCACATTGAAAATCTCAAGGAATCTAATGATTTGGATATTTTGGAGTCAGAAGGAAAATGATGAGTAGGGACATTACTACATCAGGGGAAACTAGCTCCTATCTGGCAAAGCTAACATTTACCCACATATTGCTTTGTCTTACAAATTGGCCCTGATTGTACCAGTTACTGTTGCCAGCAATGAGCTTAGTTTTAGCCGACTAAAACTGGTAAAGAATTGCTTTAGTTCCACAATGACAGATGAGCACTTAAATCATTTGATACTCATCACTTGTGAAGCTAATATCGTGGATAAACCGAACTTGGACAGCCTAGCTTCAAAGTGGAGCATTTCAAAGGATCGACACATTTTAGTAAAGGTCCTACTTTAATTTGCTCCTATCTGCAAATGATGCTTATTTTTCATACAGATTCCACGTTTTATGATTTTGGTCCAATTTTGTGAATTGGGGTTTATCTGGTCTAAAGGTTTATCATGGCAGAGGTAAACAGATCTACAGAATGCTTCCAAAGGACACTTAAACTAAATATAGAATAACAGACTAGTTGAATGCTAATAAACAGTGTTTTGATAGTTCCAGAAGTAAAAAAGAGTCCATAGAATTCATTTTTCAGGTAAAAGCTGTTTGTTTCCAATTATTTTATTTTTTGGGGAATGTATTTATTTGCATTTTTTCAGTTGCATTACAAAACCACATCAGATATTCAAAGCACCTAATTTCCTATTTTCTTTACAAGCAGAGCAAAGTCCGGTAGTATTATCACATAAGTAATCAACAATATCAAATAGTGACTGTCAACTAGATCTCCCATCCCGTCTCTCTCCCTTATCTACTGCGAATCAGTGAGTGTAAGGCCATAATAAGTTAACCATGGCGTCCATATTTTTCCATATTTTTTGGACCCCCACTACGCTTTATAAGTTGTTTTCTCCCCTAGCATATACATATATACATATATACATATCCATCCCTCTACGTCATTCTTCTAGTGTTGGGGTAGTCGCAACACCCCATGCCCTTGCCATATCTCTTTTGGCTACTACAAGGCCCAGCTGGAGCAGTGTCAGCTTCACTTTGGGGAGATCAATCTCTGTGGGTATGCCCAACAAAATAAACATAAGGTCTGGGGGTATTTATTCTTGCAATATAAGCTCCAGCTCCTTCAGCAGCATGCCCTAATATAACTGTACATGTGTGCACCCCCAGACAGTGTGAAAGAAAGTCCCCTCCATGATCCCACATTTCAAACAGTTGGGCGATTCCGCTCTGCCTATCTTATGCAATCGGGCTCTATCATAGTACATTCTGTGTAAATACTTGAATTGTATCAATCGCAGTCTGGATCTAATAGCTGCTTCCCTAGGATCCATCAGAGCCATTTCCCAATCCAAGTCCTCTATGTCCCCCAGGTCCACCTCCCAGTGTAATCTCAATATTCTCAAGGGGTCTCGGGTGTTATTCATAATTGTCCTATAAGTCCAGGGCACTGCCTTTTCCCCAATTTCAGCCATCCGGAGTCGTCCTTCTAATGGGGCATATTCTAGGAGGCCCTCCGTGTCAACCTGCTGTGCCCGCCAGGCATAGCTCAATTGCAGATATTTGAAATGTTGAGTCTTGTTCATATCATACTTCAACTAGAGGGGCGAGAACGTCATCAACTCCTTATGGTACATTATGTCTTTAAGCTTGGAAATGCCCACCAAATCCCATTTCTGAAAACCTTTCAGCTTGGCAAATGCTTTAAGTCGCGTGGCCACCCAAAGCGGGGGTCTTTGGTCACCCGGCCATCCGATTTCATGCACCTCTCCACCTTCTTCCATGCCATGATCACAATCTGTGTGGCTGGCAACAATTGTGCACTCCCTTTGCCATCGTAAAGATAATGTAAGTATGGCCTTTTAAGGAACTGCGTAGGTTCAAGTGAATATGTGGGGTGATCTCTCTCACTGAATGCCCATTCATTAACTACTATCAGATGAGCCACCCAATAGTAGGCCTGGCAGGGAAATGCCACCGCTGTATTGATTGCATTGTAACTTCCGCAATGCCACCCTAGGGGTCCCCCCCAAAGGAACTTTCGCAGTATATCATCAATTTTAGTGAACACCTCTTCCGGGACTAAATGGCAGGTATTTTGCAAGACATATAAGAATTTTGGTAGGGTTATCATTTTGAAGAGTGCAGCTTTTCCAAGCAGCTTAAGGGGCAATGAAGCCCATCAATCCATGTCTATGCGGAATTCCCCTAACACCTTATAAAGCATTTGCGGGCCTTGTAGCTCCCATGAATTCAGTTTCCATTCTCCCATTGGGTTGTGTGTCTGGGCTCCAATTGTCAACCATAAGGGCGAGTGGTCCGAAAGACCACTTGCTAAGTATTCAATCCTTTGTATTTCCCCTACACATCCTGCCAGAGTGAATATGTAATCTAGTCTCAAGAAGGTCTCATGAGCTCCTGAGTAGAAAGAGTATGCTTTTGTCTGGGGGTGTTGTCTTCGCCCCAGGTCAGTAAGTGTTAATGTGTCTGCAAATCGTTTGAGTGAGGTTTCCCGGGGGGCCCTTATTGGACTGTTGTGCGATCCCAAGAGGGATCCATCACATTGTTGAAGTCTCCTCCTATGATATGGGTGTGGAAGCCTGCTTCAAGAAGAATGGTCACCAACTTGTCCATCGTTTGCTTCTGCAGCCTGGGGGGCATAGACGCTAATAAGTGTGAGTTTGTCGCCTGTCACAAAGCCCCTGTATTGCCACGTATGTTGCATTAGGGTAGCTCCAAGTGAGTTCTATTCTAAATGGCGGGTTTTTCCTTACTATGATGGCGACCCCCCATGGAGAATCCTGCATGTGCCAGTATGGTGTATGGTCTACGGCCCAAAAAATTACGCCTCGTGCCCTTCAGATGTGATTCTTGTAGGAGAATCACATCCGGCTTCAGCCTCTTACAATACGACGCCACCAACCCCCGTTTGACCTTATTCCCAACCCATTAACACTCTGTGATAAAACTGAATATGGGATCTGATTAACTGGCATTCCTGCTGAATCTCTTCTTCCCCTGTTCTTCCCTTCACCCCGCCTCCCCCTCCCTCTTCCTCCCTCCGAGTGGTTGCTGCTGATACATTCCTGCTTGATACATTCTTATTTTATTCCAGAAAACTGTGTTAAACTCCCACCTACGCCCCCCACTCCCAGCTCTCCCTCCCCACTCAGCCCCCTCCCAATCGACTCCCCCTCTGGCCAACATAACCAACTTTGTCACTTCGATCAGGAGAGGTCTGTCAGCCACCCCCTCCCCCCAACTGCTAAACCTTCAAACTCCCCTCCCTCCCCCCAGCCCCTACTGTGAAGTAATGGTGTGCCTCCCTCAAACCCACTTGGGGAGGTGTGAGAGCCTGTCCATCTGCTTACTGCCCATTCTGCTCTCTTTACCCAGCACTGCTCATCATTCGGTTACACCTTCATGTCCAATGTGCGTGTGCACGCCACTTGAAATGTTTGACTCTACCCGACTTTCAAAGGGGTTAATGTTCTGCATAAGGGGATGTTCCCCCTCTGAGTCCGTAGTAACATCCTGGTCTGTGCAGTCTGCCGATCTCTGGTGAGCTGCTGCATTCCTTACTGTCCATTGTGATGTGTGTCTCTTTGTGAAGTGCCCTCGGAGCCCGAGGCTCTTGGTGTCTGGCCTGTGGCCACCCTTGTGTCATATGGAGTAGTTCTGTTAAGAATTCTTCGGGACACCTCTCTGTTCCTCCAATCAGGCCTCTGTGTCCTGGGCCTGTTAATGCGTCTGATCGGGGTTTCCCCAGTGGGAGATCGCTGAGACCCTTAAGGTCGGAACACTGGACGCTCCTCAATCCAGTGCCAGGCCTCCTCGGGTGTCATAAAGAACATCGTCTTGGCCTGATATATCACCTTCAATTTGGCCGGGAAGAGGAGCTTGTAGGTAATTTGCATCTGCCTCAGCTTGTCTTTGACCGAATTAAACTTTTTACGCTGTGTCTGAACTTCACGTGAGTAGTCCGGGAACACATGATTTGGTGTTATTCAACGTGATTTCTCCTTTCTTTCAGATACTTTGAAGGACAAGGTCACGGTTTTGGTAGTTGAGGAATTTTGCCATCAGCGGTCTTGGTGTCGCATCTACTGGAGGCCTAACCCCCGGGATGCGATGGACCCTCTCAATGATGAAGCACGGCGAGAAGTGCACTTCCTGAAGTGAGTCTAGTATCCATCGTCTCAGAAAGGCCCCAGCATCCGTCCCCTCAATGTTCTCTGGAAAACCAATTAAACTGAGGTTGTTCTTTCTAGCCCTGTTTTCAGCATCATCCACTCTCCAGAGCCCTTCCTTCATAGCAGTCTTCAGCTCCGTAACCTCTGTCTGGAGCGTATGTGTAGTGTCCTCCACTTCTGATATTCTGTGCTCTACCTGCATGACTTTTTCAGACGCATTCCGTATATCTTGACGGAGCAGGTTGAAGTCTATCTTGATATAATCGATCTTACCCTCCAACGCCTCTCTAGAGGAGCGGTTGGCCTGGAGGAGAACGCTGTTATCCGGTGTCTCCATGGTAACTGTTGCGGGGGGTCTGTCTAGCTTCCCCTGTTTTTGTGTTTTAGTGTCTTTATCTTGCGCCATTGGTAACCCCTCCTCTCAGCGGCAGATGCTATAACAACACTGCTGGGTTCCCCTGGCCTACGTTCAGAGATTCGCTGTTTCTGGTCGAGGTTCTCGCAGGGTGCTGTGCTGCACCGAAGGTCAGCCACCACGTGCCCCCAATCTCCGCCTGGTCGTCTCTTTCCAGTCCTGTGTCCCTTCACCGATGTGCGGTAGGCCGTCCAACCTTCCCCCCGCCGATGAAGATGGCGTCCGCCGGCCCCTTGCCCGGAATGCATTCTGGCCCGTGTCTCGGGCTGGAAGCAGTCCTCCAGTTGTCAGAGATAATATCCTATCTACCCAGGAGTTGGTCCGACTGCCCCTTTTGCGGTCCATGTGCCAAACACTGCACCTGCAACCCTCTCCTCCAGCCTCCGCAGCCCGCACCGGGGTTCAGGTCATACTGGTGGAACCAAATCCCCCCTTGGTGTCTGGTATGGAGCGCCTCAATGTGGGTGGAGGCACCCCAGCGTACCTTGGCCTCCCCTCTTTTACAGGTACCAGGCGGTTCCTCCTCCTGTGATGTAGTCAGGCCCTACGACCTCGGACGACCACGGACGCATCCAGCCCACGTCTGTCACTCAGCACCGCCGCGGCCGCTTCGGAATGGCAGCTATCTCTCTCCACCAGTGCCGCACACATTCACCGATGCAGCCTAATCATCCAGGAGGCTGGGAAGAAGAGGGGAAGAGACACACCGCTCAGCCCCCCCCCCCCCTCCGTGAGCTCCGGTCGCATCCAGCCCAAGTATGTCTTACGCCGCCGCTATGTTCTCCTCTGGACCGCAGCTGTCCCTCCCCACCAGCTCTGCCTGCGCTCTCCGCGGCAGCCTGGTCGTCCAGCGGCTGGGGGGAGAAGAGGCACTGCTCCGCATGCCCCCGGTTGCCTCCTGTGTCTCGATGTCTTCCTCCAGGGCATAACGCCGCTCCATACCCTCCTGTGTCGGGCAGTTTCAGTTCTGCAAAGTACACAGCTCCCTTCGCCGCCATCTTTCCCGTCATGCGGGGTCTGCTCCAGCCACTACAGCGCCACACAAGACTCCACAGTCCCCAACTGTGCGCGGACTTTGTTCTCCGACACTTTGCTCCGGCGTGCCTGTTCATGGAGTGCATATGAGCTCAGGATAACGGCAGGATTACTAGCGGGCTTGCAGAGCTCAGGCAGGACACATCTAGTCCGCCATGCTGCTGGCCATGCCCCCTTTGTTTCCAATTATAAGCGTTCTATTGCGCCTTTTAACCCCTTAAGTGCTGCCTCGGTGCATTGGCCGACGGCAGCACTACCTCCCCAGTGCTGCGCACGACCATTGGACGTCCATTCAGCACTAGTTCCAATGAACAGCGCAGCACTGGGGAGGAATGTTTAATAGCATCTATGAGGTTAAGCACATGCTATAAAACTTTAATAATAGTATACTGCAGTTTGCAAATGAATAGTAGACACTTTGGGCCCAATTAGAAATTTTGATGGCAGCACCGCACCACCGCTTTGTGAAGGTTGCCATCGCCCGTCCGCCAAATTACGACTTTTCAGTTGTCTGGCTCGTGGTTGGTGTGGCGGGTCCTGACGCAGTGTCTCTTTCAAAAGTGGTGCCTTTGAAAAAGGCACTGTAAAACAAGGTACCTACCCGGCATGGACTCAAAAGTCCATGCCATGCAGGGACCTATGTGCATGCACACAGGGGGGCACATGTTATGCACCTCTGTGTGCATTCACATGCAGTTGAGACACACAGCGCCCTGTAAGGCCCCCTTTGTTTCCTCTCCCCCCAGGTTTACATGGACGAAGAACTTCCATGTGAACCCTGGAGAGAGGAAACTTGCAATATGCTTGGCGGGACCACAGCAGTCCTGCCATGCATTTGTGGCATCTGACAGCCACTTCAATGCCAGGGAAAAGTGGTTCACTGGCTGAGCTGGTGGTCCCAGGGTGGTCCTACTGCCCAATGGGGATGCTGGACCACCAGTGCAGCGGTGGCTAGATCTGCCACTGCCGCGCCAGCACAAGTCTGGCGGTCCGAGGACCGCCAGACTTGTAATAGGACCCTTAGAGTTTATGCTAACTTGCTCTGTGACTAAAGACTATATTATTGCAAGCAAGAATGTCCTTGCTTTACTAAAAAACTTAAAACTAATGCCCCAAAGTTAGTCAATTATTCCCGTTCAGTGACCTCAGCCCATCACTACACAAGGTTAACCGCATGCGCGCTACGGGTTTTCCCGCTGTGCGCTGAAATTTGAAAATCGCAGCTTTCGTGACAAAGCCAGCTCGTCATCCGCGCAGCGCATGTAACGCCCATGACGAGCTGGCTTTGTCATCCGCAGCGAAGGGGTTAAAATACTCTTTATTTGGTCAGCAACATGACCATAAAAGCACATGTTAAAGCAAATACAGCGATATTACACAAGTAAGTATCACAAATTAAAATTACAAACATGTACATGATAATTGACCTTCCGTATTGTCGCTACTCTTTTCAGTTGGGTGCACCATGTTGCCAGTTGAGAAATTTCAGACTCACATCCACCTAACGTTTTTGACTAAGCTACACCCCTGCCTTTTGGGACATGCATGGAGCAGAGTTGTATTCTTGGTGGATGGCAGCAGGTGCAATGCACCAAGGCCAAGAGGTCCGAAGGGGCACAGTCTCATTGCACCAGCTGATGTTATTTCAGAAGCTGCCTGTTCTGATCTATTTCTTTCTTTTTTTGTAGACAGAGTGCATGCCAGAACCTTGGCGGTGTTTACTTTTCAGAAGGAGGGGTACAGGGGGAGTAGAGAGAAAGAGATGAAGAAAAGGAGTGGGTAAAAAAAAAGGGAGGAGGAGAGCAGGAATAGGTGACCGAATCGGAGAAGGAAATAAGGTTTAGCAAGAAAGAGAAAGGAGACAGGGTTGAGCAAAGTGGGATAGTAAAAAGAAAGAGAAAGGAACAAGAATAAAGGACAGAAGGGAAGAAGGAGATGAGGATGAGCGAAAGAGAGAAGAGGGGAAAAGAGAGGCTGAGTAAGGGAAAAGAAAGGAGGGCATAAAGGAGATGAGAGGACAGCAGAGTAGAGATAGGGAGGCAAGAAGGAAAGACAAGTAGAATGAGCAACTTGGAGACCCATTAATTACATTAGTGTACCACCGGGTGCAGTGACACCGGGGGTCATGAGTGTGATGGGCACTCGGCACCTCATTTACAGCATTATTTTAATTCAGAAGGAGAGGCCTAGCGTCATTTCTTGCACTAGGGCCTAACCCCCACCCCCTGATCACACATATGGCCTGTTACTCTGCCAGACTAGTTTTACGCTTTTAAATGTCTGAGAGGCAGTACTTGTCTGCCCTTTGGCCGTGGCTCCCCCTCCGAGTTTCTAAGGACCGCCAGCAATGAACTGAAGTAGCTCACGAAAGGGAGAGGATGTGGTTCTACGGCTAGAATGCCGAATTTGGCGCTGGGAAACCAGTGTTTGAGGGGTATATTACCAAGCAATAGTGATAATTATCGCTATTGCTTGGTTAGAGACAAAAATTTACAGCTGAGCTGCGGCGATTTTAATCGCAGATAAACCTTGGTATTACCAAGGTTTATCGCAAATGCGATAAAAATCGGCCGCAATGCATGAATATCGCTGAAAAGTCAGCGATATTCATGCATTACCGAGCTAATGCTCTTAGCCATGTTATCCACCTCCCATTGGATAACATGGCTAAGAACTGCTCAGGGCAGGTGTTAGCTTTCGGAGATATTCGCGCTTAGCGCGAATATCTCCAAAAGTTGGTAATAGGAGATAGCGATAGTCGCTAACATCTTGACACGCCCACTTTGCATGTCATTAGTGATAAATATCACTGACATGCAAAGCGGGGCCCAAGATGGTCGCTATCTCCGACTAGCTGTCGCTAACTGGTGTTAGCGACAGCTAGGTAATAGGGAGATAATTTTATCTCCGCTTTCTTGGCTTTTAAAGCCAAAAAGGCGCAGATAAACCCCCTTGATAATATGCTCCTAAGTTCTCAACTCTACATCCTATGATTCCGGGCAAATTACTTTATCTCCCCGTGCCTACCAAAAAAAAAAATTAATGTGTCCTTGTGTAACATAACTGGTGCTCATGTAAATTGCTCCAATACCTTCGGGTCGAGTTCGCTCTATATAAATCTTGAAAAAGCATTAAGGAAGACGGGATGCTGCCCAGGCTCAACGATAGGTGGCGCCAAAGATCCTCACAGGGTCCAGCATGTGCAACAGCTTCACATTCCGATTATGCTGCAGCACTGATTGATGGGATAAAAACACGGACCTGGGCAGGGAGGGCGGGTACTGGCATGCTTGCGTGCGCGGACAAAGAGCCTCGCTTCAAAAGAACGGCTCTCTTTTTCCAGCAGTCAGTGGAAAACAAAATCCCACCCTCTCCCTATTGTGACTGAAGCAGGTGCTGCTATACAAGCGAGATCATGTTTGTTTACTTTGGTGATGCCACACAAAGACTGCGCTCTGATGTACTTGAGATAATTCTATAAAACCACTGTGACGAGGCCTGTCGATAGAAACACATTTTACAGGCTCTTTTAGGTGAGCCACTGGAATTATGCTGCAGGGTAGGACCCATTATGCAGAAGGATTGACTAAATTATCCGGCAAGAAAAGGCAAACAATGCAGCACATTTTGTTGCTCTATTACCTCATTATTTTGTGATTTATTACATATGTTGACATTATCCGGGTAATGGATTCACCACATTAATATCAGTTTAAAACCTAATAGAGCAATGAGCAAATTAACATTTGCGGCAGCATGACTGGTAGCAGTTGTAGCAACTTTTGATCCGCTAGAACTAGAATTTATGCACTTACACCTCTCTTTTACCGCCGGCTTTTTATAACGGGTCTTCCTGTTTTAATTGTGGCTTTTATTGTACATCAATGAGATGTTTGTTAAGGTTTTAAGTAACTGTACAATAAAATTGGCATTTGTCATAATTATGTGGAAAATACTGAGGCGGTAGATTCGCATAATTCCAATGGCCCTATTTATAGCTGTGTCAGTTTCCATGAGCGTTCTTGATTGCATCATGATTCTCAGCCACCCTATGGCAAATTATGAGTGACTCAAGACTTTTGCAGCGTTAAAACTGCAGCCAGAAACCCTGATACTGAGGGTTGCTGTAATTCCCAAGCATGGTATTATTGCACCATTCTGAGATTGCCCAATAGAAATGGGTAATTACCACGGAATCCAGTGTTTCAGTACAAATTTCACCTTGTTTCCCCCACATATTCGGGGGAGATTTTTTTTTATAACAGATTTTATTTGTCTGAACACACATATAATGCATAGCTACGACCTCCGGCGTCTGCTGCAAACATTAGTGAAACAACAATAGCACCTGCAGACTTTTACATGGAACACAAACACTCCTCCCGCCCATCCCTCCCCCACAGTTGCGCTGCTGCCAATACCGAAGTACAAAAAAACATCTATGTAAAAGATATGCCAAGTCCATCTAAACACTTCACAGATTTGCCAAAGATCCAGTTATCAGAGTGTCGGGAGGGCGGCCCTCTCAGGCGGAGGGTCCAAGTCCAGGCCACGATAATCAGCCCACCTCTTCCAGATTTTAAAGTGTTTACGGGGGCACCCCCTGGCCATAAATATGGGCTGCTCCAGTCCCATGCAAAAGTCCATGCCATTCCCCAGGCGGCCAATGGCGGGGCTTGGGGAGCCTTCAAAGCTTTGGCAATATCTCGTTTGGCCAATGTAAGGCCAGGAGTAACAAATGACGCTTGTACCTGTTGCCCCGACCCCATCCATAACATGCAACAAAACCAATTTGGGATCGCGGGGAAGTCCACATGCCAACACCTCAGATAAGCATCGAAAAACCCCATTCCAGAATCTATGTAGCGCTGAGCACCCCCATGTAGTGTGCAGAAGTGTGCCCACCTCCGATCCGCACCGAAGACAGTCTGGGGAACCCACCATGCCCGCCCTCCATAAGCGCTGCCGGGTAAAGTAAGTGCGATGTAGGTACTTAAATTGGATTAGTCACAATCGGGTGGAGAGTGCTGCCTCCCTCAGGCTCGCCAGGGCTTCAGTCCAGTCCTCTTCCTCCAAGTCCCCCACATCCTCCTCCCACGTGAACTTAAGTCTGCATAAGTCGGAAGAGCAATGATGGACCAGTGTCTGATATGTACTTGAGATTTTCTTATCCAGCAATTCCCCCATGAACAGCTTGGCCTCCAACGGACTAAACTCAGGGAGTTGTTCCAGGTCGGACAAGTATGGAGTCAGAGCATGTCGAAACTGGAGGTATTTGAAAAACTGTGAACTGAGCATCCCAAATTCGTCTTGTAAGTTCTGAAAATACTTCAGGGAGCAGCCTGACATCACATCACCCAGTGTGGAGATGCCTATCACATCCCATCCCCTGAAGCCCAGCAATGCATCCATGTGGGGCAGGCGACTATTGCGCCAGAGAGGGGTTTCTTGAGTGAGCACGCTCCACCATCCCATTCTGCGCAGCGCTTGCCTCCAGACGTCGAATACTACCTGAGTGGCAGGGGGGAGGCACCTCGGAAGTGATGCCGAGTACAGCAGCATATGCACGGACGCCGTACCCATGAGGAACCGATCAACCGCATAAGCCGGATCACCCCTATCACCTTACCACCAGTCGTTTAATACCAATAGATGTGCTGCTTGATAATACGAGAGCACGTCCGATGTGGCCAACCCCCTGGTATAGGAAGATAAAAAGCACGTCCGCAGTGCCACGCGCACTATCTCCCCTTCCCACAGAAACCCACTCAGCGCCGGGTTGATTTATTGGAACCAGCGGGGCGGAATTGGATGTGGATGGTTTTGTAATTGGTACACTAGGCGAGGGAGCGCCACCATCTTAAAGATGGCAGACCTGTCATATATAGTCAATGGCATACGCGTGTGATCCCAAACCAGGGTGAGGTTGCGATCTCCTGAGGCAGCCGCCGTCTCCGAAAGGTACACCCCCAAATATTTCATCCCGCCCGAGGCCAAATGAAGGCCCATTGCCCACGCTTCGACCTGCTGCTGTCCGCGGAGTATCCACAACGTTGACTTAGCCGGATTCATATAGAGGCCGGATGTTTCGTCAAAAATCTGCAGGATGCGCAAGAGCCGTGGCCCAGAGCGATCCAGGTCGGTGAGGAAAAACAAGACATCGTCTGCGTATAAAGCTATTCTATCCGCCAGGTCCGCAGACCACTGAAAGCCCTTAAGTTGGGCGTCTATGCGTACCCACGCCGCAAGGGGCTCCATGGCGAGCGCGAATAAATAAGGGTAGAGGGGACAGCCCTGGCGCGTCCCCTGCAGGACCGAAAAAGATCGAGAGACCGGACCCCTCACACGCACCGAGGCTGTAAGGTCAGTATATAGCAGCTGGATGTACGCCAGGAATCGTGGACCTAGATAGAGGCGTCGTAACAGGGCAAACAAATATGTCCAGCTCAGCTCCATGTATTCTGAAGAGATTTTGATAGGAAATTTCCACCAAAGTGTTTCTGCGGAAACTCCAGAGGGTGAAGAATTACCACACAGCTTGCAATCCCGATTTGGGCAAAAAAATCACATTTCCACCCAAATGTTACTTTTTAATGGCACTCGGACTCAGGGCCTGAGAAGAAGGACATTATGGAAGGGTTGGTGCTGTGGAGCAAGAATCAAACTCACCTCAATAGGAAAATCTACTTGAACAACCAGGTGATAACAATCTTCCATAGGAATCCATATTCCAGCATGTTAGCAATGGCTGTGGAATGAGAGGGACCAGTGGTACCTTCATATATACAGGGGACTTTCCCTAGTGAACAGGGTTACAATTACCACAGGAAATATGCATATGTATTCCACGTTAGTGGCTCACACTAAAGGCCACAGACTCTTTCACCCAACGTTTGCACATAAACACCGGCTCTGCATTTCAGCTTTGACTAATGTGCCAATTACCTTCTCAGATGACTGAGGTGACACAACTGTTCTGAGATATTCCTCACAAAACATGCACAGTTGATTTGAATAGTAGAAATCAGCTTCTCAGGCAGCCTTCCTTTTCCTTGCAGAATGCAGCCTTTATACATAACAGTAGATTTTAACTGTGGTGGTCAACCTATGTGATTTCAATCCACTAAAACCCCAAATGGATTTTTGCAGTTCCCTCAAGTGTGGTAAGAGCCCAGGAGATGGGGAGGACAGAAGCAGGCCGTCATATTTCAGATGCTGATGGTGGTAGGATTGCAAGCTGCTGCACTGTCAAAAGCTGTATGACATCATTAGGGTGGAGGAGGGGTGCACAAGGTGCATGCTACCAGATTCAAAAGGCTATTAGCCCTTGTAAATTTGCTTGGCTCAATTAACCATTTCTTCAAATGTAAGACCTCTGTTGCAATTACAGAACTTGGGGGCATTTTTACAAGCACCTATCACCACAGAAGCGTCATTTTTAACGACGTTCCTGTGTCGATAGGGGCTTCTCTTTATTTACATGGTGGCATTAAGCCTTGTAAATATGGCACCCTTTCACAATATACTTATGAACGGGGTGGGAAATGGGTGTTGCGGTGGGCGTTCTGCCGCCACAACCATTGATTTTGATGCTACCCCCTATTTACAAGGGTGGCATAAATAGGAGGCAGTAACAAAAGTAAGACCAGGGAAAACCTGCTGTATTTGTCCTAGTTTTTGCTGCTTCTGTGCAGCACACATAGAAACAACAAAACACCATGAATGATTAAAAAAATTACAATTTGCAACTTCTATGTGTGCTGCACAATGCAGCACACATAAAAGTTTCAAACCGCCATTATGAATTGTTTATATGTAGAAAGGGAGACCTTCCTGCACATAATCAATTATTCTCTCAACGTAGGCACCATTGCGCTAGGGTGCAAGGGTGCCTGCGTTGGCGCTTGGCAGCTGAATTTTGTGCCAGCACTATGGAAAATGAAGGGATGTGTCTTATCTTTGTAAATATGGTTCATCCCTGCATTTTTAAAATGGCGGAGCATGGCTTTAGCGTTTTGTGCTTAAAGCCACACTCCACCATTCCTTGTAAATATGCCCCATGGTTTTGTGGCGTAAAATATTAATTCACATTAATATATCTGTTCGAGTCAATTTACACCTAGGAAATGAGAGCACTTAGATGTTCCAATGAGGGACTGGGCTGAGAACCATTTGTGATGTGAATGCCTCAGAGGTCAGAGATTTATTCCTGACAAAGGTAACAGTAACAAGGAGAGTGGGATACCCCAGTGAAAGAGAGGTGTGAATTAATTTTCAGGTTGGGACTGGGGAGAGAGCACTCCCCAAAACAGTGGGGGTGTAGGGTAAGGGTTTGTCCCAAAGAAACACCCAATACATATGTGGAGAAGTGTGGCTCACTGGTTAGAGCAGGCAGACCCTGAAGCAGAGGTCAGACCCGGGACCAGGGTTCAATTCCCGACGCGGCAGGGTCTTGAGCTCAAATGTCCATGGACTCGATAATTCTCGCTCCGGTGCCTGACCTAATCATGGGTTCACACTCTGCAACTCTGGGTATTAAGCTTGCTTAATCTCCACAACGGCCCCCCCACGGCGGGATGCCTGGCTTTCACCTTGGGGATGCCCTGTAGGGGCTATCTCACAGGGAAAAGCCAGGACAGGTTCCCAAGGCAAGCGCGGAGATACCCCTTCGGGGGTCGATTCAGGCGCTATATAAGAAACATAATAATAATAATAATATTTATTCACATGAAGATTCCCATGTGAGTACATCTGCTCCGAGGGGATATGGGCAATTGGGTGTTCCAGGGAGGGTTCGGACTGAGAAGTGTTTGTGATGTGATTGCGTTGAAAGTTTAATAACTAGAAACATATGGGTTTGTTGATATTCCAAAAACTTTTGCCCACCTGATTCACTCCCAGAAAAAGGTCAGAGAATTACTCCTGTCAGAGGGAAGAGTTACCAGATGAGAGATTCACTGCTGTGAATGAGTAAATTACTTACCTGGATAAATGTTTCTGCTTGGTAATATTTTGGATTTGACCAGTGTTCTCCTGGACTGCACCCGGAAGTGACTGTCACAGATTTGGAGATGTCCTCTTGAAAATCTTTGTGAAGTCCAAAAAACTGGACTTCTGCACCCGTGCATGACCATAGACTGCCAACCTCGAATGCCCGTAATGTCACTACAGCCATGAGTGGAGGAGATGTCTTGGCTTTGTGGCTCCTCACTAGGCTCCTACCAGGCATTCTCAGGTTGATGCTAAAGAGCTTATTTAGGTGTAATTGAATAGGACAGACTCATAACACCTTCGAGGTACAGCTCCTGACAACGTACCCATGCTGGAATCTCAAAGGCTCGCTGAAGCTCCTTGCACTCGTCTTGAAGAGGAGCATCTTGCTAGACTTCAGGCAGAGTGCAGAGCAGTAACTGAGCTGTCAGAGTGCAATCATGTGTTGGGTGAAGAGATTGTTCTTGGGCTCCTTTCAGAAATGGAGGAGGAATGTAGCTGGTTGGATTTCATGCAGGATTAAGTGTCAGATCCACAGTGTATAGCAGAAGCTCTGATAGCTTGTCTTCTCCTTTACTGAACGTTTTGGTTTACAGCCGCTGCTGCAGATGTTGCTGGATCCACCAAAGACCTGAATCTTGGCTGTCGGTTGTGGTGGGGTGCTTGATTTGACAACCTTGTAGACAGCGCAACAGAGATTAAATTTTATCCATGCAAACAGGATGAGCTAATGAAGTTCTTTGAAGGTAGGTGTGATTTTAGCATATTGTGCTAAACCTTTAATTGGGTGTTCCACTGCTTTCGGGGGACTTTTCAGGGTGTATTAGTTGTGCTTCAGTGATGCTGACCAGCACCGCATAAATGCCCATGCATTTAACACTGTCAGTGAGGTGTGCAGAAACCTCATCAAGAATCATCTCTGAGAGTATTCCTTACCCTCGTTTTTTGCTTGTTGTCACTTGTGTTGAACACAGATTCCTTCTTTGCAGAATTGAAGGAGGTAAACCTTTGGCACCCATGTTTGAATTTCGGCGAGTGGGTTAGAGAGTCTTTCAGACTATGTCCAGGGGACAGGTTAAGGCAGAGCTGGGGGTGTCCACATAATAATATATATTAACATTCTTGTTGGACTGTAGGATCCCATATGCAGGTCATGCCAAGATCACTGGTCATGGGATGGGTCTTTGGCGAATACTACAGATTACGGAGATTGATCTGGATAAGCTGGGTTTTGTTCCTGCAAGGAGGTCATTAGCAATTTCCAGATGGTGCAACTTTCAAAGCCCATTGTGAGGTGTGAGTGTCAAGAAGGGCTTGGTGCAGTCAAAGACTGCTGAGAGATTGAATAGGACCACCAGACCTGGGCTGCCATCAATGATCTAAAGAGCACGGTTGACCATGCGGATGGTTGCCTTCTGCCCCGCACAGCAGTTTTACTATGTACTTCAGAGCAGCCAATCCTTTCAGTCTCCAAGATATCTGGAGACACTGGTATACCATTCACAATAAATTAAATGCTATTTTTATGCATGTACTTCCTAGCTCGTTGTTTCTTCAGAATACATCCCACACCTGAACAGAAGCACTGATATTCTCCCTGCTCAGCCCTCAGGATCTCCTTGCTGCCTGCATCTGTAAGTCGTAGAATAAACCAGTGAGTCCATTCTGTGGATTAAACCATTCTACTCTGAGCCTACAACAACACAGCCACTGGCAAATCACCTTGATAACCTGACAGAGCATAACAAACGCCTCCACACCCCCCCTTTTTACCCTGTGATATATCCACATGACAACTAGGATAGTGCGCACCCACGCGTTTCCTTCCTTACAGAATACAATGCAGAAGGCATTATGTTTCATCATAGCCTACGATGATAGAGAACTATGCTTCGCAGATCGCAGACCATAGAAAGGAACACCAAAACTAATCCCAGAAGAAATTAGTACCTTCCGCTCTCAGCGGGACAGACCTCGACCCAACAGCCTCTTCTAACATGTGTTCTCATGATACCACATATGGACAACTGTCCTGATACCTAGGTAGAGTGGAGTCAAACACTACAATATCACATAGAAACAACATTGAAAATTGTCTACCCAATGTGCATCTTCGGATGCAAAAGGTAATGTTGCAAGACAGCCGAACACAGGCGGCAGCCATTAAAGGATGCGTCCTAACTTCCACCATGACAGAAACCTATGGATATTATGCTGCAGATATGCTACATGGGTGTAAAATTCTCAAAAGAGGTTATGCAAGCAGAGACTACATCAATATCATGTTCTACTTCATTGTCTACACTTCAGCACAGAGCTTGTGGAAGAGAGGTGGCTAAAACGTGGCGGCGACTTGTACGATCTTCAGTCCTAATCCTACAAGGGCCCCCGCTTGTAGGGCAGAGAAGCCCCTGGCACCCAAATCCACCTGCTTTTCTAGTTTGCAAGAAGATAGTTACAAGTTACAGTGTCTGGGAGCTGGGATGAAGAATTAAGTAGTGTTAGTGAAGTAATTGGCAGATTTTGAACAATTTCCAGACCTGCAGATGGTCTGAGGTGCATCAAAGCTTCTCTGAATTGTCTTCATGTCACCACCATGCAAAAGTACATTATTAGTATTGGCGCATCATTGTACCAGTGATTTGCTGCTGTATTTCTCAGGGACAATCAATCTCACACAACTCAAGCCAGGATTGTCGAGAGAGCCTGGTGCCAAGGAACTTTGCAGGGTGTGCGCTTCTGGTAGAGTAATTTAGGGAAAATCTCTCATGGTTCCTGGGGCCAACGCACTCCAGAAGGCAAATCAATGCGTTAGATTTTAAAAACACTGTGAACTGTCCTGTCTCAGTGGCACAATGCAAACCAACACTCCTCTCCTTTAAACCAGTTTATTAAGATTTAGAGCAATAGAGCAACAGAGATATAACGATATATTATAAAAGATGGCATATAATAAAAACAAACAGTAAGTAAAAGGTATGACTATGAAAAAAGACAATTCAGAACATAAAAGAGCACATATAAAGTCGGAAGTTTGTAGAAATGGCAATTGCCCTATATAAAGACATATTATTGGCTCAGCTCTCCCTACACAGCCAGAAGAACTGAAATATTGCAACATCAAGGCAAACTTGTGAGCTACCGGTAGTACCTGTTTCACGCTGCTCCAAAGGCAGTGCTTATATTGGAAAAGAATGAGTGCCTGTGCCCAAACCTCCACTCCGACCAGGCTATGAAAAATGGGCGTGCAGAATACCAAGCTCGAGTGATGTTGAATTTAGCTCAGGCCTCCTTAACTCACTCCCAGACTCTGCTGCTGGTCATTCTAGCTCCCCCTCTGACTGGTTTTCTGTCTTTCTCTTCCTCCTTCTTATCAATTTGTGTGTTGTTCTCTCTCTTGCTCTCGGACAATGCCCAATGAGAAAAAATAAGTGGCAGTACCCCACAATGAGTGCGAGTGGGCCCCACTGGAAAACACAGACTCAAATTAAGCACTATCTGATGGAATATGTGTGTGTCCTCGTGTATTGAATGTTGTAAATGTCAGAGATCTGTGGTGCCTGTTGCGACAGTGTAGAAATATTCTGGTGGCAGATATAGTGATTTCAATAGGCCATGGGCCAGCTGTGTGAATCTCTGAAATTTATTTATTTATTTATTTATTTATTGACATTTGTAGAGCGCGGCGAATACCCGTGGGCGTCTCGGCGCTAATTAAGGGATGGATCAGCAACTGGGGTAAAGAAGATATACAAGGCTATTGGTCAAATAACCACGTCTTTAGCTGTTTGCGGAATGTGAACAGGGAGGGACTTGCTCGGATATGTGCAGGAACCTCCTTTTCTCTCTTGGTCTGTCTATTCTCCCTTTGCTGAGTGGATATATATTTCAAAAAGTACAGCTTCTCTCCCTCATTATGTGCAATATTGCTTTTTTTTACAAAGCTGTATTATGGAGGGATTGGGGAGAGGGCAGTGTTCTGGCTCCCCTGCAACTCGTCCTTCAGATGGTCTGATCCAGAGCCAATCGTTACTCCCCCCTCCCCTCACCCCCTTAACATTCAATATTTTCTTTATCTGAATGATGTTATATACGGGTGGTAACCAATATATATATATATTGTTGTTGAAATCTTTTTATTAAAGATAAAACATACAAACAAACAATAAAACACAAATGCAATATGGTGCAGTAATCAGCCTTCACAGGTAGTCATGATTAGTTTACAGTTACAATCAAAACTAAACATAGGGTCAACGATGCAATCACATGTTACAGAGTTTCCTTTATATTTACGCGTCAGATATCTCCGTTATCTATTAGTGCTGAGAGGGAATCAGTGAAAGGGGTACAGAGCAAACCTTTGCTTTCATTCCAAGTGCCTCAGATTCTTGTCCATTTGTGCGGGCAGCCCCTGTTTTCGTAAATCACTCTGTCTGCCTGCATACACCATTCCATATCGGACTCCCAATCAGTGTGGCGCAGTGGGACTCCTCCCTTCAAAGTTTGCGCTATATTGCGTTTTGCCACCATGCAACCCAACGAAACCCATAATCTCTCTAAGCGGGACAGGTCAGTGGCCTACCAGATATTTAAAAGACAGAGCCGAAGGGAAAGAGCAATAGATACCTTACTTATCCGGGACGAATCCGAGATAACCCTCTCCCAGTACCATTGAAGGACCAGACATTACCACCACTGGTGCATATGTATACCGACGTGGCCGCATCCCCCTGGGAAAGCCGAGGAGTCCAGTATCCCCATCTTGACCCGTGACGCACTGTATAATAGACTTGATGGAGTAGTTTAAGCTGAATGAGTTTGAAGCTAGAATAAATTGCTACCTCGGGAGCGGATGCGAGGGCCTTCCACCAGTCGTCATCGTCCATGTCCCCAATGTCGGTCGCCATTTTGGAACGAAGTCTATCCTGGGCATCAGGTGTATGGTTCAGGATTTTACAGTAGGTTAGTGAAATGGCCTACTCCGGGGGTAGTCATCCTGGAGCCTATGCTCCAGAGGTGTGGAGACAGGTAGGTCTGTCCCTTTAGGGATCATCTGGTAAGAGCATTGCAAGCCTGGAGGTAACGAAAGGTCTCCCCTCCCTGCAACTGATAGTCTTTCTGTAAGTCAGCAAATGGAGTCACTCCACCCTCCTTCCACATGTCGCCGACCTTTGAGAAGCCAATCAATTCCCACTTATCAAACCCTGGTTGCTTGGACAACATCCCCATTCGGCAAGAGTCGAACAACGGGGTAGCCTGCATGATTCTATCCTTCCATCCAAGAGCTGCTGTCGCTTTGTTCCACAGAACCACCGTGGTGGAGGTTGGGGTGAATCTGGGTCAGTATTTTACACCACCTTAAAGTGCTCTGAAATAGTTACCTGGGAGCATATTATGTCTGTCCATCCTATAGGCGGAATCCGCAAGAGGGCGATGCGTCCAGTACTTCAAGACCACTAGCTGAGAGGCCCAGTAGCAGGATTCGATGCGGCAAGGCAAAGCTGCCATCATACCAGCTTTTTGTAAGGTTGGTAGGGGTAATAAAGGGAGCCCCACGGTCCCAGAGCAGGGCGCGCACCTCAGCGTCGACAGATTGAAAGTAGCGAGGCGGAACCAAGTGTGGAGTATTCTGTAGAACATACAGAAAGCGCGGCAGCGCCATCATTTTATAGAGGGCAGCTTTACCTAGTAGTGTGAGCGGCATTGCTTTCCAGTGCTGCACATCCACCCGAAGGCGGCTAATAGGGGGCACAAGGTTCCTATCATAAAAAACGGAGGAGCCTTGCGTAATATAGATACCTAAATACTGGAAGCCATCCGTAAGTATTTTGGCTTCACAGCCCCTTAGGAGCAGAGGGCGATCCCCTCTCAGTACATAAATCAAGGATTTGTCCCAGTTGATAGTGTAACCGGAATACCTTTGAAAGAAATGAAATGAATGAAATGAAAATCGTTTTTATTAAGCGCTAATAGCTGCCCTGAGGCGTCCGGGTGCTAAAACTACCATCAGTGCTCTGAGAAGAAGAAGTAGAATGGGGCAACCCTATTGATTAAAAAGAAATGTTTTAAGCTGCTTGCGAAAGCTCAGCAGGTTAGAATCTGCTCTAAGATGAAGTGGTAAGGTGTTCCATATTTTCGGGGCTTTATAAGCGAAGGATCGACCTCCGGCCCTCGCTCTGTGAATCCTTGGGACTTGGGCTAGGAAGGCATGTGAAGATCGGAGGGCTTTGGTAGGTTTGTATGGCGATACCAAGGAGTGGCTGATCTCTGGACCTGATTTCCTATACGCCTGATGTGCAATGCACAGAGATTTAAATTTAACTCTTTCTTTAATGGAGAGCCAGTGCAATGCTCTTAAGCCAGGTTGTATTGAGGTTCTGTGGGGGGTGCCAAGCAATGTGTGAGCTGCACAATTTTGAGTGCGCTGCAGTTTTTGTAGGGTGTACTCCGGCGCCCCAAGGTACAGAGCATTGTTAAAATTAAGGCGAGATTGAATTAAACCTTGTATGACTATCTGTCTGGCCTCAAAGGGAAGAAGTGGAAGGATTTTCTTTACCATCCTTAGGAGGCTGAAACAGGTCGCAGAGACTTTGATTGCCTGTGTGTCGAAGGTCAACGATTTATCCATCCACACCTCCAGGCTTTTGATGTTATCTCTAGGGGTGGGGGCTGTGCCCATGCTCAGAGGCCATGGCAACTCTAAGGTGGAGAGAGCTGGAGGGCCTAGGAGCATTAGCTCAGTTTTATCATCGTTGAGCTTCAGACATGATTTAGTCATCCAACTCTTGACTTGTTCCAGACATGTTGTTAAGTTGGACTGCGGTAGTGCGTTGCTCTTTTGTGCAAGAGAGACCACTAGCTGGGTATCGTCCGCATAGGTAATGATGTTAATACCATGCGGACGCACAATTCCAGCCAGCGGTCTCATGAAGGCATTAAAGAGCGTAGGGCTCAATGAAGAGCCCTGCGGAACCCCACATCCCAGAGGCTTGCTCGAAGAGACCGATATGCCTTCAAAGACCTGGAAGGTTCGGTCAGATAGAAAAGACCTAAACCACTCCAGGGCTTCTCCCGAAATTCCCATATCGAGGAGGCAGTTTAAAAGTATTTTATGGTTGACCCTTTTCCAAATGGATTGCCAGCATCAGGACGCCAGAGGAGCACGGCGGACTTGCTGTGTAGCTGACCCTTTGTTTTTCTACCGTCTCTACGACTCGCCGGACCCGCTTCGCGGGTCCCGCAGCGCGTCGCCTGCCAGGAGGCAGCACCAAGGACCTTAGGAGGAGCGCGGGGACAGGCGAGTGAACCAGCGGGGCTGCGAGCATAGGCAGGGGACTCCAGTGTCCAGGAGCCCCTGCGCGCCCAATCACCAACACCTGGGCTGCTCTCCCCGCTGGCCACGCCCGCGCCAACGGAGGTAAAAGCCGATTTTACCTTGTGCCTGTGGGACCCTTTTCCAAACGGATTGCCAGCATCAGGACGCCAGAGGAGCACGGCGGACTTGCTGTGTAGCTGACCCTTTGTTTTTCTACCGTCTCTACGACTCGCCTGCCAGGAGGCAGCACCAAGGACCTTAGGAGGAGCGCGGGGACAGGCGAGTGAACCAGCGGGGCTGCGAGCATAGGCAGGGGACTCCAGTGTCCAGGAGCCCCTGCGCGCCCAATCACCAACACCTGGGCTGCTCTCCCCGCTGGCCACGCCCCCCGCCAACGGAGGTAAAAGCCGATTTTACCTTGTGCCTGTGGGACCCTTTTCCAAACGGATTGCCAGCATCAGGACGCCAGAGGAGCACGGCGGACTTGCTGTGTAGCTGACCCTTTGTTTTTCTACCGTCTCTACGACTCGCCGGACCCGCTTCGCGGGTCCCGCAGCACGTCGCCTGCCAGGAGGCAGCACCAAGGACCTTAGGAGGAGCGCGGGGACAGGCGAGTGAACCAGCGGGGCTGCGAGCATAGGCAGGGGACTCCAGTGTCCAGGAGCCCCTGCGCGCCCAATCACCAACACCTGGGCTGCTCTCCCCGCTGGCCACGCCCCCCGCCAACGGAGGTAAAAGCCGATTTTACCTTGTGCCTGTGGGACCCTTTTCCAAACGGATTGCCAGCATCAGGACGCCAGAGGAGCACGGCGGACTTGCTGTGTAGCTGACCCTTTGTTTTTCTACCGTCTCTACGACTCGCTGGACCCGCTTCGCGGGTCCCGCAGCGCGTCGCCTGCCAGGAGGCAGCACCAAGGACCTTAGGAGGAGCGCGGGGACAGGCGAGTGAACCAGCGGGGCTGCGAGCATAGGCAGGGGACTCCAATGTCCAGGAGCCCCTGCGCGCCCAATCACCAACACCTGGGCTGCTCTCCCCGCTGGCCACGCCCCCCGCCAACGGAGGTAAAAGACGATTTTACCTTGTGCCTGTGGGACCCTTTTCCAAACGGATTGCCAGCATCAGGACGCCAGAGGAGCACGGCGGACTTGCTGTGTAGCTGACCCTTTGTTTTTCTACCGTCTCTACGACTCGCCGGACCCGCTTCGCCGGTCCCGCAGCGCGTCGCCTGCCAGGAGGCAGCACCAAGGACCTTAGGAGGAGCGCGGGGACAGGCGAGTGAACCAGCGGGGCTGCGAGCATAGGCAGGGGACTCCAGTGTCCAGGAGCCCCTGCGCGCCCAATCACCAACACCTGGGCTGCTCTCCCCGCTGGCCACGCCCCCGCCTATCATCCAATGTAGACATAGTTGTAGAGTAATAAGGAGCGCAGTATCCCCGCTTCGCGGAAGCGACCGGGAGAAGCCCGGGACAAGGGCGGGACCGTCTGTGGCCGTCCGGGGCCGGAGGAGGCCGGGCTGGGCCTTATTATTAACATTTTCCTCCTATTTATTTATTTTTAAGCTTTATTAACTGGTATAATTATTACTCTTACTATTTGTGTCTAAAGTGACGTTTAAGTACCCATATCTGGAAGGAACAATACTGTGGCTTGAGTGGCTTTGCTGATTGAGTACTGAGGTTGGTAATAGTCTCGCTCGTTGTATCTCAATAACAATAACAAAAATGACCTTAAGGTCTGGTAAAGAGAGGCAAGTTCAGGTCTCCACCTCTAATGGTACTTTCACTGGTACAATTGATCAATTTTTTAAACGTTCTACTGCTATACTAGAGAAGGAGATCGCCTTGGTTGAAAAACGCCTCTCGCTTGATATCATTACAGGCAAGCGTTCTTCACTAGGTAAAATTAATGAGGCCGTCTCCCCTGTCCCACTCTCCACGTTGAATGCGGATAGTAATGTAGAAGTAATGTTGGCAACTGCTTCTGAGACTCACACTGTGGAGATAGTGGATTCAAACCAGGAAAGTGCTTTTAATACTGCGCATGATAACTTACCAAATAGCGGGACCATTTACTTAGATCAGTCCAGGGAAAATTCTGGTCTTTCAGACTCACCAAAACTTAATATTAGTACTGAACTAATGGATTCCCTTTCCCAACCACAACAAACACCCACTCATAACCCTGGGAAACGCAAGAGGATAGACTCACCGGGCATGGAGGAACAAACTGAGGGGTTGGGAAACGCCACTCCATCCCCCCCACAGCTACCCATCATTAACGCTATTGCCCAGCAAGGGGGAGGTGAGACCATGATTAGCATCACAGAAGGGATACTTTTGGCTAAAATTGAGCTGCTATTCAAATCTCTACTTTTACCACTTTTTGAAAGGACAAGGTTATTAAACACTAAAATGGATTCCTTAGATTTGCTAGTGAAAGATAATATAGCGACCTCTGACAGAATCCTCGCCAGCTTAACAACTGCTGGTCTGACCCCTCCTGTCCCGACCATCCGGAAGCCCACCGTCATGATGAATAATAAAGCGGGGGGTAATAGTTCAAAAGTGGGACCCTCTATACCCAAGGCCCCGCAAAAAACTGTACCCGCTCCCAAGAAAGCAGCTTCTACAGAGAACCCTTCAAGGCCAAAGCCTGTAAAAAACCTGCAGGTTCAGAAAAACCCCACTTCCACTAGGGGTCAAAATATAAGTCATCAGCCTACTGCCAAACCCATCCCAAAGAAACAGTGTGTGAACCTCCCACCGGAGTCAGTGCCTTATACAATTATCTTAACTGGCGTGGCTCCGCTTGTAGATGGCAAGAGGGAAACACACAAGGATCTTTATAATAAGGTTACATTCTGGCTCAATAAAAACCGGCCACTCCCTCCTAACCTAAATCCTGAAATACTTAATGTAAGGAGGGTGGATTGGATAGGTTTTGGTAAGAAAGATCTTGAGGGGGATTGTGTGGTGGTTAGCTTTAGAGAGCCTTGGGTTGCCGAATACATCTGCAGGGAACCAAGATTCGGAAGAGTTGGGGATGTACAAACTTTACTATTGCATTATTTTTACCCAGCTTTATATGCAAATAGATCCCACACTCCGTTTCATCACTCAAGAAGGGACAGGTCTAGAGGGAGATTCCATTTTGACACTCCGCTTTATCCAATGTTCTATCCCGACCTTGCGAACCGGTTTGCTCCCCTTTCCGGTCTGGAAGGTGTGGATTGACATGATGCAGAACCATTGGTTACTGGGCGTTCTAGTGCTGTAGTAACTTGCTCTCCAAATAATGTGAGCACCCCTGGGGTAGAGACTGTCCCAGGATCTAGTGCAGAAACACAGAGGGTGGTAATAAGGGAAACATTTTCGTCTAGTACCCCTAGACCTTCGATCACTAAGGATGTTGTGAACCTAACTGCCAAGATGGCAGAGAAAACAACTCACACCCTCGCAGTCTTGTCTTGGAACATAGCGGGTTTAAAGGGGAAAGTGTCAGAGGCCGATTGGGGCTCTTTTGTGGATTTACACGATGTAATTATCCTGCAGGAAAGTTGGTCAACTGACGCTATTTATCGGGTTGGCTACCTTAATTACTATAAACCAGCCTGTAAAGGACCTAAGGGTCGCCCCTCAGGAGGTCTAGTTATTTGGATTAGACAATCCTTAGCTATTACTATCATAGACCTTCCTACTCTGAGCAATGACATTTTAGCGTTGAAATTAACCGGTAAAAATAACCAGGACCTTTTTTTGATCAACATATATGCAAGAGGGCAACCAGGTGGGAAGCCAGCGGGAGTGGTAGCTGAACTTGACTCCCTATTGAATAATATTAGTAGTGACAAATGTGTCATGGTGGCAGGTCATTTCAACTGTTCTTTCGAACCGTTTCCTAATCTTGATAGCGGGGGATATGGGGAAATTGATCAGATTTGGAATATTCCCCCTTTGTCTATTCCTCCAATTAAAAAAGTCACGGAGGCAGTTATGCAGTGGTTGGGTCTTTGTCTTGAATGGGATTTACATGCAGCGAATGGAAGGACCAAATCAGACCCGATGGGAAAAGTTACATTTGATAATTCCCTGACATCGAGCCGCATTGATTATTTTTTGTTAAAGATAGAGTATTGGAAAATATTGGTGGACATGGAAGTAGTCACTAGACCTGAGAGTGATCATAACCCCCTGGTAATAAAATTATCAGTGTATGAGGGTCTCCGCATGAATTCTGCAACAAATATTGATACAGCAGACGCTGGTCTCACAAATGATTGCAGAAGGGTACGATGGGCTAGGTTCCTAGACAACCCTGCTACTACCAACAGGGTTGCCATGGAGGTCTTAGCGGCTACAAAACTGATGGTACCCATACTTGAGGCTGGAACCCCACTTGACCAAATCGGGACGATTCATGAGTCTCTTTTTAGTAAAATTAAGTCTTTTTTTATTAAACCCGTAAATGGAAGTAATAATGTCCCAGCACAAACTAGGTTGAAATGGTATGATAAGACCTGTAGTATTGCCCACAGCTCTCTGTTAAGTGCTATTAAATCCAAATCATGTACGGATATAAGGATAGCTAGGGTGAATTATAAGAAAGCATTAAAAGTGGCAAAAATCAAATGGGATGATCAGCGTTGATTAGATTTATACCAGGCAAGCACCTCATCTAACCAACAAAAATTCTGGGAGGTTGTGAAATGGGGAGGGTCGGGGGAACTACATACTCCGGTAAACCACGTCCCTGCAGAGCAATGGGTCAAGCATTATGAGGCACAGTTCAGCCACCCGGAACGGATCTCCCTTACTACTACTAGGGAAGATGCCAGTGTGCAGTCTGAGGTGTCCTCACTTGATCACATTGTTTTTACTGAAACTGAAGCTATTTCTGCTCTTAAACAAGTGCAGAACGGCAAAGCCCCCGACATGGACTGCATCCCTGCGGACCTCTTTAAATACGATCAAACACACTGGGTCCCGTACATAATAATCTTAGCAAATGCTATAGCCAGAGGGACTAGGATCCCATACTCCTGGAAAGGGGCTGAGATTTTGCCAGTGCACAAAAAAGGGGATAGATCTGATGCGGGAAACTACCGACCCATCAGCCTCATCGATGCCCTACAAAAAGTAATAGCCAGAATGCTGTTAGGGAAAATCCATACGTGGATGTCAGAAGTAGATATTCTGTCTCCAATGCAGGCGGGTTTTAGGGCCCACATTAGCACAGTTGATCAGATATTAAGATTTGTCATGATCTATTGGAAAATTGTGTTACTGAGAGACGGGAAGATCTTCGCTGCATTTGTGGACCTCAAATCAGCGTTTGATCTGGTCCCTAGAGGGAAGATGTGGGCAGCATTGAGAAGGATGGGGGTCCCTATTGCACTATTAGAACTTACCATTAGGATGCATGAGGGAAACTTTGCAAGAGTCAGATGGGGTCGTCAGGGCCAGGTTACCGAATCCTTCCCCGTGACCCGCGGTGTGAGGCAGGGTTGTGTCCTGGCCCCCACCCTATTCATACTCTTCATTAACCAGGTGGTTAAGTTCCTCTCAGATACCCCCACTGATGCTCCTTCACTGGGTGGGACCAAATTCCCTCTTTTAATTTTTGCAGATGATACTCTCATATTGGCCAAAACACAGAAGGGTTTACAGGCAGCAATAAATAAATTTATGGACTTTTGCAATGAGAACGATCTTGAGATCAATATTAATAAAATCAAGTTCATGGTCCTGACTAAGAAAAAACCACTGAGGGGCCATGTTTTAATGAATGGGTCTAGACTGGAGCAGGTTGATGTAATGACTTATCTTGGTGTTACTTTGGATTATAGGCTACGATGGAAAGAGCAAGTTGCGGCACTTAGTCTGAAATTTGCTCGCCTGACCGGTTGTCTAGTAAAAGAGCAGCGGTGTTCCCTGACTAAAAGAGTACTGCCCGCACTAAAAATTTATAGTGCTAAAATTAGCTCAGCCATATTATACGGGGCCGATATTTGGGGATGTGTGGACTTGGCTGTCCTGGATAGGATACAGAACAAATTCCTTCGAAATCTAGTTAGTCTCCCACCCTCAACACCAGTACTTCCACTTTTGATGGATATGGGCATGTATACCATTAAACACCAGGCCCTCTATAGGATGGTGGCGTTATGGAGACGCATATGGTCCACCCCGGAACTGGCCATGTTTGCCCGTGAACTACAGGATGTGAGAATGCAACAAGGGGCAGGTGATATACCATGGCTAAAGCTAATTAAGAATACTCTTACCGAAATGGGTCTTCCCTTGCTTTGGTCAGAGCCGGGTTCTCAAACCTTTCCTACCAAGAATGAATTTAAACTTCTTTTTTGGTCCATGGTAAAAACGGAACACGTGGCATTTTCAGAGAAATCGAACTTGACAGGCCAGTTTTTGCTCCATAAAGCAGTTCCCAATAAAGAAGTATACTGGGATGTTATCCTTAAAACATTAGATAGGAAACTATACCATCAGTTCCGTGTAGGTACACTGCCTCTGAGGGCTTTTACTAGCGGCTGGCAGAGGACGGAGTCAACCTTCTGCCCCTGTTGTACCGTTTGTAAAGAAACACTAGGTCACTTTTTATTTGTCTGTACTGCTTATCGTGAACCACGTTATAAGTGGCTGAAACCTATATGTACTAGACTAAACACCCGAGTGAGTAGTGAAGCACTGTACATTTTGAGAACTAACACTTCTGAATGGCTAACCATTGGATTGGCCAAATTCCTTGGGTGGGCTTGGCTAATAAGGATTAAGTCAGTCAGTTCATAGCATCATGACCTGAATAACTTGTATATTATGTTATCCCACTGATTTTCTGGCCTATGACTTTATCAGTATTGATGATCTGCCATTTTTTTTATATATGCTCAAATGTTTTTATAAATTCTCCTGACGTCTTTACATGCATGTTTAATTGAGACTTTTAACTATATCTGTCTTGCCTTAACTATTCTTGTCTTGTTTTTTTTCCTGATTTGCTTAGTATGTTTATTTAAATATTTATGACTTTATGACTTTGTCACACCAATTGTATATAATGTAATTTTTGTTTATATGTGTGTCTTTTATGATGAAAAATCGAAATAAAGACGTTAAAAACTGATTTTATGGTTGACCGTATCAAAGGCGGCGCTCAGATCAAGGAGGATCACTGCCATTGACCCTCCCTGATCGAGTATCCGCATTGTCTCTTCTGTTACAGCCAACAAGGCTGTCTCAGTGCCGTGTTTTGGGCAAAAGCCTATCTGGGAGGTGTCGAGCAGATGGTTGTGCTCGAAGAACTGAGTTACACTGATGTTGATATGTTTCTCTAAGATCTTGGTTGCCCAGGGAAGCAGTGATATCGGACGATAGTTGTTAAAATTCGTTGGATCAAGAGTGGTTTTATTTTACAATGCTCGGACCATGGCATGTTTCCAGGTCGGTGGGACTATCCCACTTGTGATGGACGAGTTCAACAGCTCCATTAGAGTGGGAAGGATGGCTTTATTGACTTGGATCAACATATCAGGAGGGGCAGGGTCGCAGAGTGAGCCTGATTTGATTTGATTTATTAAGGTCTCAAGGGTGTCTAGATGCAGGATTGGGAAATGGTCCAGATAGTTGTTATGGTAGGAGGCCTCTGATTTGATCGGTGAATCGAGTTTTTGCGAGGAAAAATCTGTTTCCGGGTCAGAGAAGGAAAGATAGATTGTATTTACTTTTAGAAAGAAGGCGTTGGCCAATCCCTCGCATCGGGAGGATGAGTTGTCATTGCCTGGCGATGGAGATGGCAGCCTGGTCAGTGTTTTCACAATCTGATAGATTTCTTTAGGCTTAGATTTGGCCGATTTGATCTTTTCCATATAGTGTGTAGATTGTCTAAGTCTAATTTCGTTTTTATAATTCCTGATGGCTTCTCTGTAGGTCGCTTTGTCCGTGGAATCATAGGATAAGCGCCACTTCCTTTCTAGTCTTTTGCAGAGACGTTTTTTTTCCCTGAGCTCTTCGGAATACCAGGGTTCAGTTTTTTGTTTCCTTTTAGGGCCAGAGGTTCGGTAAGGCAGTACAGAGTCCAAAGAGCTTGTTATCCAGTTGTTAAATAGCTTAATATTGGCGCAAGGGTCAAGAGAAAGTAGAGGATTGGTGGCAGTTAGACTGCTCGTCCATTTGTCTGTATTAAGCTTTGACCAGTTTCGGGTTGTACGTGGAAGGGGAGTAGAGAGTAAGATTTTGGGAGTTGACCAGATTAGAGGGATCAAAAAATGATAAGTCCAGGGGAGATGGCTAATACTACCCACCTTTAGGTGTTTACTGTTACTAAATACTGGATCTAGGAGATGACCCTTGATGTGTGTTGGACCAGGAACCAGTTGCTCTAATTGCATAGCGGCTAAGCTGGTTGTAACTCCAGTGGCAGTGGTGTCTAGCATATTGTCGAAATGGATATTAAAATCTCCCAGTAATGTAAAATTTGAAGGGGAAGTGACTAATTCTGCCATAACAGTTGGTAAGTCCGTCAAATTTTTTTTTATAGGACCAGGGGGACGATAAATGAGAAAGCCAGAGAGGCTATTATTGGGTGTAAATTCAATGACAAAGGGGAGACTTTCACAGTCCGCAATGGACTCCGTTAGGCAGCGACATACATAGGTGTCTTTATAGATGATAGCCATCCCTCCGCCTTTGCCCTGCGGGCGATCTAATCGGGCTATCTGATAGCCGGGAATGAGGGCTTGTATTAGGAGAGTAAAAATATGTAGTACCCTGTGAATTGAGAAGCAGGACTTGGCTAGATAAAGCAAAATATCATCGGTGTACAGGAAGATCTTGTCTCCCCAATCTACTGACCAATTGAGACCCCTAATAAGGAGGTCCCCCCGTATCCAGATAGCCAGTGGTTCAAGAGCCAGAGCAAAAAGCAATGGCGACATGGGACAACCCTGTCTCGTGCCTTTGCCCAAGAGATAAGGTACTGACCGCGCACCGTTTACTGTGACTCGGGCCATGGGTTTTGAACACAGATGACGTACCCAAGACAGAAATCAAGGACTGAATCCGTATCTTTCGAGTGCAGCAAACAAAAAGGACCATTCAATCATACTAAAAACCATTTTGGCGTTATGTGACATAATTACGGAGTCTTCTTGGATGGTAAAAGCCCGCCCCAACACCCCATGCAGGCGAAGGAGATTCAACGCAGTGTTTCTAGCTGGCATAAAGCTGGATTGGTCCGGGTATATCAATTTGGGAAGATGTGGTGAAAGACGCCGAGCCAGGAGTTTAGCTAGTATTTTGACTTCTGGATCCAAGAGCGAAATGGGTCTGTATGAACTGCATTGTTCAAGGGGTTTACCCTTCTTACAAATGACTGCAATTGTCGCAAGACGTTGTGTCTTGGGTAACACACCTGTCGTTACACTCTCATCATACATTGGCACAAGGAATGGGGCAATCGTGGAAGCATTAGCTTTGTAAAGCTGAATTGGGAGGAGAAATCATGGTTTTTCCAGACCAAAATAGCTTTTGACACTTCTTCGCTCGTCAAGGCGGCATCAAGATCTTCTACATCTTGTGATTCTAAGACAGGCAAAGGCAGAGTCGATAACAGTTCCGCTGCCGCCACCTGGGTGGATGAATGGGTTGTGGTATAAACCTGCTCGAAATGATCGGCAAATACCTCCGCAATCCCAGATCTATCGTGGAGTGTCTTACCGTTCCGATTGATAATTTGAGCAACCCACCTCCTAGTCATCTCTCTCTTATCAAGCCAGGCTAGCAGATTACTGGCTTTGTCGCCTATTTCATAGACCTGTGCTGTGTGGCCTGGTACTGGGCCCTTGCCGATTCTTCAGCCATATCCCTGTACTCTATTTGCTTGATAGCCAATTTATGAGCAGTATCCAATATACCCGAGGACACCTGGTTCAAGTTTGGCAATTTCATGCTCCACCTCCTCCAGTTGTTTACCTTTTTCCTTTTTATGGCCTGCAATTTCTGCTAGTCTACATCCCCGAATCACAGTCTTGTAGGCCTCCCAAAGTGTCACGTCTGACTCAACAGATCCGTCATCTTCGGTAAAATAATTCTTTGTGGCCTCCGTCAGTTTGTCTCTTCTCCGCGGCAATCTGAGGTACCATGGATTGAACGCCATTTTGTGACGGCGGGGGGTGAGGCCCCCCCATAGTATGCAAATATCGTGGTGTGGTCCGAAATGCTCCTGGGAAGAAAGGAGATCTTGCCAAACATGGTAAGCTGTGAGGCCTTGTTAAAAAGATAATCTATGTGAGAGAGACTCCCATGTGCTCCCGAGGGAAATGTGTAGTGCTTGGCAGTGGGGTTATAAGTCCTCCAAGCGTCTATCAGGCCCAATGCCCCCAGGATGTCCACCAATAGTCTACCAGTTGGCTTCTCACGTTTCTTCGGCATGGGGTCAAGCTCACCATTTAAAGCTGTATTGCAGTCACCCTAATCAGAATGTCACCCTCTGGAAAATTCAACATATGTGGGCCCAAATCGTGCAATGTAAGGGAATGTAGTCTAGGGGGCATGTACAGGGAAGTCACATTGAGGGACCAACCCTCCCACCACCCTGAGACCTTCACAAATCTACCCAAGGGATTTTGCGTAACGTTTTGGATTTGGAAAGGGAGGGAATTATGTATCAGGATAGCCCACTCCTCTGGACACCCTAGCATAACCAGCGTGAGCCACTAGCTTATAACCCCACCTATTAAGAGTGCAATAGGAAACTCTTTGGATATGCGCTTCTTGGAGTAATATAAGATCAGGGGTGTGTCATTTCAAGAACTGCAACACTATACTTTGTTTGATACAATCACCCAAACCATTCACATTCCAGGAGATCCAACGGTGCATTCGTAACATAATCAGCACTCATTCATACTGGGAGCTAGGGGCCCCACCTCAGGAGGGGCAGCAAAGAAAAATAACATTTGACCCTCACTCGTCTCCCGAATAATGTTAAAACTCGAGATTATTCATGTGTGAGTAGTAGGAAACTGATAATGATACTGCCGACTACCCTGAATGCGTTTAAGAAAGCACCATTCAATTGACTGCACTGAATATACATAAAACAAAAAGCAACACTCAGTGAAACACCCCAAACCCACCCCCACTGCCTCCCTGCAACGTGGACGTGGGAACTGCCCACCTCCCAATTTTGCTGAGTGCCTGTGTACCCAAAACAACATACTGAATAAGGGATAACGCTACAAGCCCATCTACCCCAGAACATGAGTACCTTCCCCCAGGACAACTATTGCGTGAGCCCAAATATATTACGTTGATAGCGGTGAGGCCCTGAAAGCAGTGATCCCCTATTGCCACACATAGCAGTTCTACAACATTTGGCGCGCAGGCACAATGTGCTTAATTTTAGAAGTTGCATATTTTATACAGCTTCCAACAGGAGAGATGAAACACTATATAGAGCACAAACATTACATCACATAATATAGTCACCCTCTTCCTCGTGAGGCACTCGGTACAGTCAGTCACTTGCAGCGTGGCGAAAGAGTCTGCCGCTCATGAGAAAGAGGTGGAGGCACAGTCCTGGAACCTGGCTCATCCTCTATCAATCGCCGTCACTTTGATCGATTCTTCCAAGACGGTCGTCTTGCCGCTGCTGTTGATTGGGGGAGGAACATCCCCCACTCACAGAGGAATGCCAGCCTTCCAGTCACTCCCAGGCGTCCTCCGGGGTCTGGAAAAACCATGATTTCCCCTCTGGTGCACCCGCAATTTGGCCTGGAAAAGGATGGCATACTTCATGTTCTGGTTCCGGAGGGTCCGACGTTGTTGTTGTACCTTATAGGTAAAGTCAGGGAAAAATGTAATGGTGGCGTTTTCAAATTTGAGCAGTAGGGCCGTCCACGTTGTCTGTAGGATGGCGTCCCTGTCATGGAAGATGAAGATCCTCGCCAGAATGGGGCACCTGGTTTTGGGGGTTCCCGGCACCCTATGTGCATGCTTCACTGAAAAGAATTGTGCAAGGGACGTGGGCTGCAGGTAATTTTAAATTAGGTTCTCCACAAAGAGATCAGTGGTTTGCCCCTCTGCTCTCTCTGGCCCCCCAAAATTTGCACATTATTTCTACATGCGAGCCCCTCGGAATCCTCCAGCTTTGCCTCAAAGTCTGACTTCTGGGTCAGCTGTCGCCTCTATTGACATTTTGAGTACCTTTGTAGAATCCTGAAGTGTGGAAACAGAGTCTTCAGCCTCTTTCACTCTATCCCCCATTCTGCGGAGTTCGGCGCGAATAAGGGTGACCCCAGTCGTGATTGTGTCGATCTTTTGTTCCAATGCCGTTTGGACTCCCTGAATCGCCGCCACAACATCCACCAATGTCGGGGCACCCTACATCGCTGTGCTGTCCCAATGCTGGGTCATCATGTTTCTCTTCAGTGGCGTCCAACTTAATGTGAGCAAATGTCATCAATTTTAATTGCCAGCAGCCTTAAGGAGTGGGTATTATACCCAATCACAGTACCGATGCCGACCACAAGTGAGTAGGGTAGTGGGGGCAAAGATGACCAGTGATTTTGCCACCAAGAGTCTGGAGAGACTACAGGTGGATCACACCCTACCCCAAAGCCCTTCGACAGGGGCTCCCAAGGACAGATTGTGTCGCCGAAGCCTCCGATCAAACACCCCAATGACGGTCTGGATACGGCCGAGGTGTATCAGCTGCCCCACCAGCACAGAAGTCGGCAGCGTTTGGGGGCCAAAGCAGAGCAGAGTACAATTGATTGTTCAGTAGTTCTTCACATGAGTCATCTAGGAACTGCCACGAGGTGCATGGGCCCAGCAGCTAAATTTCTTCGTCGTGCACCCTCTGAGTTGCAGCGCTGAAAAGGCCTCACCTTGGCCTATCTTACATCTTGGGGGGGATTGATGCAGTGTGATAATGTGGCGCCAGTCGGCTGGACAGCGGGTAGCCGATCTCACCAAGCAATTGAAAATCGGCGGATATATCAAAGCGGAGGGAGGCACGCCTCCCCACTTCACCGCCGAGGAGCACAGGTGTTGTAGTAGATAAAATAAATAATAATCCAAAAGAGTCCAGGTAACAGTAAAGATATTTGTTGGAGCATCCACCTTGTAGAAGATCAGCAGTGTACCTGACAACTGCCTGATCCAGTTCACATAAGAAAACAAGCATTTTCAAAGAAACACAAGTCATGCAAAGAATACAGAACAAGGACTATTCTAAATAGAATTAACAAGGGGAATTCCAGCCGGAATTCTCAAATAATAAACAATCTAAAAGACAGACATAGTTAGTTAACACAATACTACACATCCCCTCCCTTTATTAAAATAAAGAAAATCACACACAGCAAAATTAACTATATAGAATAAAATCATCAAATTTTTTAGGAATACGTTTCTGTCTTTTTAGAAAAAAGTTGAATATCAGAAGAATCCATATGTACATGTGAAGATGAAGCAGAATCATTATAATCAGATACTTCATGAACAACTGTATTAGATTTTAACTCATTATCAACATTTACAGTATCACTAGAAAAATCTTGATCAAGAAAAGTATGACGTTTAAAAATCAACTTTGGCAATTTTAGAGATATTCCACCAAGATCCATTATCCAAAAGAACAGAAGTCCTGCCAATTTTACATATAACAAAGACATCTGAAAACTTAGATTGACCTTTTTCCACAAAAGTAGGTAATTTTATTTTAACTTTATCACCTACACATAACTTCGGCTTAATTGAAGGAACAACATTATAAAAAGCACAAGCATTCTTCTTTGCCAATTTATAAAGGGTGCCCATATCTGACTTTGAATTGGTTTTCTCAACCCAGGAAAGAGATATTTCTTGCTGTGGATTTCTACCTTTAAGTAACAAAAAAGGAGAAGATTTTGTAGAAGAATGTGGTGTACATAAATAAGACCAAACTAAATCAGCAACATGAGTTTTGACATCAATATGAGATTTTATAGCCAACTGTATACCTTCAACTAAAATCTTTCTACAAGACCATTCATGTTAGGAGAATACAAAGCTGTTTTGATATGCTTAAGATTAACTTTTTTAAGAAAAGCATCAAACAAATGAGAAGTACATTGTGTTCCATTGTCTGATACAATACTCAAAGGAAAACTTTCTCTTTTAAAAATGTCCCTAAGAAAGTCAATTATGGAAGTAGAATCAACTTGAGATAACCATTTGCATTCAACCCATTTGGAGAAATAAACAATGACCACCACAATATATATAATTTGTGAGACTGAATACCCTCATAAGGACCTAAAATATAGATTGCAAATTTTCTCCAAGGCTTGTCCGGAATGTCAACTCTCACTAAATCAGAATGTAAAGGTTTTAAAACTTTGTCCGAATTGGCACACAAAGTACATTTTTTGACAAAATGAACAATGTGATCATCCATGTAAGGCCACCAAAAAATCTCCTTTACTTTTTTAATAGTGCTAGACTGACCTAAGTGACCCAAATGAGCAATGGAAATGATTTTTTGTCTGATAGAATTTGGAGGAACAAAGCAATCACCTTTTAAAATCAAACTATCATTATACACTAATTCATCCTTTACTTTCCAAAATACAGCAAGCTCTTTCGAAAGATTTCTCTCAAGTGGCCAACCATCTACAATGGAAAGGGGCGACCACTCGGTCCCCCCGAACGTATAGTAGGGTGCCCTGACCCCCCCGGGAAACCATTTTGGGTGGGAGGCGTGTCTCGGCTGGTATGCCCGAAGCGGCGTAGCCGGGGCGCGCCTTTTCCCGCCCAAGAGGGGTTGTCCTAGACACCTACACCGTTGGCCATGCCCCGTAGGCGGGTCGGGGGAGGGTACACGCCCTCCCGAGGAAGAATAAAAGAGCAACAATTTAAGGAAGCATCCTCTTGTTCCTGTGCTTGGGTAGATGAAACGATCGCTAATTGGGCCAGAGCGTTTGGAATGTTCACTGCAATCATGGGGGAACGTAGGCCTGAAGTATTGTCGGAATTAGCTTGTTACCAGACACGTATAATGGAATTTTATGAATCGTATGAAGGCAATCAATGGATGGGTTATGATAACAAATTTCGTAAGGCCAAGGAGCACGGCTCATCCCTGACGTGGGATTGTTTCGACTCCATTTCTTGGCAGAAGCAGGTTATGCCGAACACGACGAAGTCGTCTTCTTTCGGCGGGAACGGGGCGGAGCCTTCCCGCCATTCTATGGCGGCGCCCTTTCGGGCGGGCGCCAACAGTGATCAGCACACAAAGAATACCGGGAACTCGGGTAGAAAAGGGGTCTGTTGGAGCTTTAACAGGGGCAAGTGCACTAGGCCACAAGGGGCATGCAAGTTCAGGCATGAGTGTGCAGGGTGCGGACAGTCTTCACACCCCGAGAGTTCGTGCAGAGCCAAGAATGGTGATACAGGAGGTAGAGGAGGGGCCAAACAGGTCTAACATCGACCGAGGGGCACCGTTACCTACTCCCGTTGATATCATGGCAATGATCCCTTGGCTGAACGAATACCCTGATCATGTCTCTGCCGGGGTGTTGCGAGACGGTTTCTCATATGGTTTCCGCATCCCGGTGGGGGATTTTCGGGGGGAAGCACAGTGTAAGAACCAACTATCGGTTCAACAAAATTCGGCGGTGGTACAGGCAAAGATTGCAAAGGAGGTGGCCCGAGGTCGGGTTGCGGGTCCATATGGAAACCCGCCGGTTGTTAACTTTGTTTGTTCACCGTTGGGAGTAGTCCCCAAGAAGGACCCGGGTGAGTTCAGGTTAATCCATAATTTGTCCGCTCCTAAGGGTCTTTCGGTGAACGATGCGATTGACCCGGGAGTGTGTTCGGTGCGGTATGCATCGTTTGATGAGGCCGTCGCCATGTTGAATCGCTTGGGGCCCGGAGCGCTGATGGCTAAATCAGATATCGAGTCAGCGTTCCGGTTGCTCCCGGTACACCCACACGATCAGCGTCTCTTAGGTTTTGTGTTTCAAGGACGCTACTACATGGATAAATGTATGCCGATGGGATGCTCCATCTCTTGTGCGTATTTTGAGAAGTTCAGTACTTTTTTGCAATGGGCGTTCACCAGAGCCACGGGCTTTACGCAGGTTATGCATTACCTTGATGATTTTCTGTTCCTGGGGGCAGCTGGGGACACGGAATGTGCACAGGCTTTGAGGGAATTCTGTAATCTCATGAAACGTTTTGGCGTGCCACTGGCACCAGGCAAAACGGTAGGGCCATCTACTTCACTCGAGTTTCTGGGAATTGAGCTCGATTCGGTAGAGGGGTGCTTCCGTTTGCCCAAGGAGAAGGTAATGAAATTTATAGCCTCACTTAAAGTGTGCCTCAGCGAGAAAAAAGTAACTCTCCATCAGTTGCAGCAGGCTGTGGGTCAGCTTAACTTTGCCCTGAGAGTGATACCGATGGCTCGCCCCTTTTCCCGCTCTATCGCACAAGCCATGGTTGGCCTCAAAGAAGGTCACCACCGCACACGACTGTCAGCAGAGGTTCGCCAGGATATGCGCATATGGCTGGCATTTCTGGCGGATTTCAACGGTCGCGTCGTATGGAACAAACCGCCAGCTTCCTCCGAGGAGCTGGGGTTGTGGACCGACTCGGCGGGGAGTGTGGGCTTTGGCGCCATCTTTGGTAATCAATGGTCGGCACGAACATGGCCGACGTGGTGGCACGATAGTGGGCTCACAGGTAACATTGGGTTTCTTGAGCTGTTCCCCATTCTGGTGGCCTTGAAAACATGGCCAGAAGGGTTTCGTGATCGCACTGTGGTGTTCTGGTCTGATAATATGACAGTTGTTGAATGTATCAATAATCAGGCAGCACACTGCAAATGGATTTTGAGATTGCTGAAAGAAATTGTCCTGCTATGTATGAGACTAAACGTCCACTTTAGGGCAAGACACGTGCCTGGGGTACTGAACCAGGCGGCTGATGCACTCTCTCGTTCCCACATGAAGGCCTTCCGGGGTTTTCTGCCCTCAGCGGACTTGGTGGCGGCACCATTTCCCGAAGCTCTCTGGTCTCTCGGTGCCCCGGATTACAAAACCTCGTGGGAGAGAGTCTAGCACCCAGGACAAGGAAGGCATATGAAGGGGCGTTCCGTTCCTATTGGGAATTTTTGGGTTCAGCTAGGGGGGAGCATTGGGGGCAGGAGGAGTATGTCCTGAAATTTCTGGTATCACTACATCAGGCAGGCCGAACACTGGCAACAGCCAATAGGCACAGGGCCGCCATTGCCTTCATGGCGCAGGCTCATGGCATCCGGGACCCCACATCGTCCTTTCTCGTAAGAAAGGCTCTGCGTGGGTGGCAACGCCTTGAGGGTCGTAGAGTGGATGAGAGGCACCCGATAGGTCTAGAAAGGTTGTCCCTGTTAATGTCCGTACTCCCTGCGACATGTTCATCTCAATCAGAGACAGTGCTGTTCCGGGCCGCTTTTGCATTAGCATTTCATGGGGCTATGCGGGTGAGCGAACTGGTAGCGAGGAATAAGCAGGATACGGGGGGAGGTCTGTGTCGAGAACACATTCAAATTAAGGGTGAGACGATGGTAGTCTCAATAGCCAGGTCTAAGACCGATCAGGGAGCGATCGGGGACTGTGTGGTAGTCCAGCGGATTCCAGGGTCTCCCATGTGCCCGGTAAAATGCGTGGAGGAGTATTTAGCGCAGAGGGCGGCATCATGGGGGGGAAGCTTGCTGAGGCACACCGACGCCACCCCACTGACTAGGTTTCAGTTCCAACGGGTGTTGACAATGGCAATCGCAGAAGCAGGCTTGAACTCGAGCGATTTTGGGACTCATTCCTTCCGGATAGGGGCTGCTACAGAGGCTACAGCCAGGGGTCTGAGTGTTGAAAAGGTGAAGCAGTTGGGGCGTTGGTCCTCGAATTGTTATAAAAGGTATGTGCGGTTGCACATGTTGTGAAGCCAATGTCATGCACTCACGCTTCTTGTTTTCTGTTTGGTTTTCAGTTTCGCGAGCAGGCTTTGCGGGGCGGACTGTGCAGTTGACCCGACACCTGGGGACCAGCGGTCAAAGATCACCGGCTGAGGGAAGAGTGGTGTGGGTCGTTGGCCACTCATACGTGAGGCGAGCCGCGGACGTATTCAAAGCAGGTGACATGATTCACGTGGCTGGGGAATACGGGTGCAGGGTGACCTTCCACGGAAGGGGCGGACTCTGTGTTGACCAGTTTCAAACTTTTATGGAGGGACTGCTAGGGCGGACGAGGTCACCGCCGTCTGTAATCATAGTACATCTTGGGGGCAATGATTTGGTAACCATTGGTCGACGAGTACTTCTCGAGTTAATTTTATCCACAGTGAGTTGGTTGGCGAAAAGGGTCCCGGGGTGCACGATTGCATGGTCACACATGATTCCTAGAAAGGTGTGGCGGGGGGCCCTCTCTGTGTCAGCTTTGAATCAGTCGGTGAAGAAAGTTAATAACAAACTTAGTAGGTTGTTTCGTTCAGGCCAGTTGCATTGTATTCCACATGGATGTATTCGGGGGGACCATATGCATCTTGAAGATGGGGTCCATTTGTCCCGGGAGGGGAATGTCTTACTCATAGGAGACTTCATAGCTTGGTTAAAGAGTTTGTGTAGCCATGACCTTTAGTAGGAGTTTGTGGGGGGTCCGGATAGCCGGTCAACTATCCGGCCTGTGGCGGTAAGGTCATGATCGGTGAGCAGTAATTGGAAGATCCCTAGAGGTGGGGCGCCACCCATTATGGATGGGAGCGCCCGGGGGGAGGCGGCCATTGGCCCCTCACACGGGGAGGCGGTACCCCTCTAAGGATGGGGCCGCCGAAAGGGAAGGCGGTCATAGGCCCCTCCCTGGGGAGGAGGGGCTACGGGCCCCTCCTGGGAATTTCCCGGGGCCAGGACATCCGCGACGGCGGATGTGGTAAGCAGTGTGGGGTGGGAGGGGGGTCTACGCTACCTTCTAGACACCTCACACGAGTCCTCGGACGACCACTAAGATGGCGTCGAGTAAATATGGGGCCCCCGTTAAGACAAGGGAAATTGGAAGTTGGCACAGAGGTACAGTCCTCTGTGCGCCCGCCCCTCACAAGTAAGGGGGGGAGTTCTGGTATTAGGGATCTGACACCGGTTACGACCTTGCCGTTGGCCCGTAATGTTAGGATGTACAATTTAATTTTGAGTATATGCATTTGCAGGATGTTTAGAAGCGGCTAGGAGAACCTTTGTATTAGAACTGTGTTAAGGTTAGCCAATAAACATCGTAATGTGAAAATGAAATTGTACATGATATGAAACTGTTATTTTAATGTTTTAATTTTGTTTCATATTTTAATAAATACGGCCGGGAGGGTAACTCCCTCCCGCCTTCCAAAAGTCAAGAACTGTGTCCGTCTTCCCATCCTTGGGGATTGTGTTGGGAGGGGGTGACGGGTATCCCGGCCATATGTATTTTCGCACCAAAGAGATATCTTCATCTAAATCCATTGCTTTAGACCATTCATCTTTTGAAATAAGGTCAGACATAGAAAGAACCACATCATCTACAGATGCTACCACACATTCATCAAAGCATTCAAAATTATTAACAAACTTTAAATCAGGCAATAATCTAGACAAACAGTCAGCTCTAGTGTTTTGAGAACTAGGAATATAAATTATTTCAAAATTAAATTCATAATGTTTGGCAAGAATACGTACAAGTCTTGAAGATGCTTTACCTACACTGTTGTTGGACAACAATGAAATTAAAGGTTTATGATCAGTTTTTATTTTAAAAGATTTTCCCCAAAGACATGTCTTAAAATCTTCAACTGCGGGGGGAGGAGCTTCACGGGCAACCAAGATGGCCGCGTAAGCTAGGAGCTCCGAAGACCCTCCGATCCTCCGTATCGATCCTGTTAACTATCCTGTCCCACGACGGTGGGAATCAGTTGCGGTGCTGATGCTGATGCGGCGCCTGTTCTCAGATTGAAAATCCGAGCTTCTCGTACCGAGTTACACCGTCGGGAAGCCTGGTGACGACGACGCCATAACAGCCTGGCATTGTTGGGACGGCGGCGGCGCCCCTGTGCGGTGGCATTTCGAGTGGGGACGAACTGCCTTGCTAAGGTCCGATGACCGTACTGCTCTTACTGGAGGCTCGACATCCCCTGGGCACGGTGGAGGTGATTGTTGACTTCGTCCGTCTGGTGGTGGTCTTGTTGGCTTGACCCCTTCTCGGATCGCACGATCCCCGTCGCCCATCATGGCGGGCAGAGGGGACCAAGACAAGGGGAAGCCTCCGAGGGTCAGCAGGAAACCCTCCCTTTCGCAGCCCACCATTCCTGAACGATTCTCTCTCTCCAAAAGTTCGCCAGGTGCATCGGGCCGTACCAAAGACTCGCATCGGGATGTGTCCCCGGAAGATACGGAACCCACCCTCCGGGACGTGATGGGAGCCATTGCGGGCGTGAAGGCCGAAATGCACAAACAACATGAAGTGATGTCTCACAAGGTTGATACCCTCACGATCGAGCTCAACCTCATCAGAGCCGACCTCGGGAAGACGAATGACAGGGTCAAGTCGCTCGACATCATGACGTCAAGTCTGACTACTGATATGTCTGATGTGCAGACCGAGGTCCGGGACTTGAAGGCCGCTAATTTGATGCTTGCCCGCCGGCTTGATGATTTTGAAAGACGGGCACGACGCCAGAACGTCCACATTACAGGTGTGCCGGAGGGTGCGGAGGAGGACGCCGCCGATTTGTTTGTGGAGGAACTGGTGGTGAAGCACTTGGCGCCCGGAGGCCTGAGTAAGTTCTTCTCGGTGGAGAGAGCTCATAGACTGCCTGGTGGCCAGCCGAAGTCGGGTGCGTCCCCGCGCCCTATCATTGCCAGACTTTTTAACTACAGAGACCGAGACGCGATCCTACAAGCGTCAAGAAGTGGCGGTCCGCTGAAATTTCAGAATGCGGACGTGAATTTCTTCCCCGACTTCACCCAGGCTGTACAGAAGCGCCGACAAAGTTTCCTGGGAGTCAAACGGAGACTGAGAGAGATGGGGCTGAGATACTCCATGCTTTATCCAGCGAAACTTCGGATAGAGCATGGCGCTCGGACGCTGTTCTTTGACTTGCCGGATGCTGCTGGGGACTGGCTGGACACTTTGCCTCAGCGTCGGACTACTCCTGAGGATCTGTCGAAAGAGGCGTCGGGCGGTCCAGGTTCCCAGGAATAAACTTTATCGCGTTGGTCTTCTTTCTGCGGATGCCATCATTCACTGACTTTTGTTTTCTTTTTCTATTTCTCCTGTTTTCTCAACTTTGGAGGGTAACGGGGGTGATAGGATGTCTCCTTTCTCCTCTGGGGGCTTTTTGTAGGTTAGTTTATACGGGGCGACAGGCACACTGCTAGTTGGGGGGGCTTTTAGTCTAATGCAGGGGTGCAGGGTGGGGGGTGGTTGGTTTGTGTGTTCTTCTTTTGCTTTTCCTCTCTTTCCTTTCTCATGGCGAGGCTATTATTGTTTTGATTACAACACCGCGGTGGCTCCTTTCTGGGGGGGGGGGGGTTGGGACGGGGCATCTGTAACGATGAGGGGTAAGACTTTAAATGTGCTTAGTTGGAACATGAATGGGTTGGGGGATCGTATTAAACGTGGTGTTGTGTTACAAATGTTTAAACGTTGTGTGCCCGATGTTATCCTCCTGCAAGAGACTCATCTCTTCGGCAATACTTGCCAGGCCCTGAACAGAAAGGGGTTCAAAATGGTGGCCCATTCCGGGTTCTCTTCGGGATCCCGGGGGGTTGGGATAATGGTGCGCATGTCTCTTCCCCTGGAGGTGGAGTCCAGAGTTGTTGATGAAAGGGGCCACTATGTTGCTGTGGTGAGCAGATGGGAGGGATGCACGCTGGTTTTGGTTTCGGTTTATGTCCCCCCGGGCTTGCAGACCACTACCTTTCAAGATCTCGGAGGCGCCATCTTGGGCCTCCCGGAGGGTTTGCTAATACTGGGCGGGGATTTTAACTCTGTGGTTTTGGGTACCCTTGACCGTTTTCCGTCCAGAGATCTGCGCTGTGCACAATCATGGCTCCCGGACTTCATGAGCACTATGGGCCTTATCGACTGTTGGCGGCTTTTCCACCCTGCTCAGCGGCAGTACACTTTTCACTCGGATGCACACGGCAGCCTTTCTAGAATTGATTACATTTTGACTCCGGCGGTTCAGGCATCAACCGTCTCTGGGGCTCGCCTTATGGCCAGAGGTATATCGGATCACTCTCCAGTTTGGGTATCCTTTGATTTTGGTATTGCGGCGGCGACTAGGGTGGCGCCGGTCAATCCTTGGTACTTCCGCAACCCCAGGACCCGAGACCTCCTTGCTAAAGCTATCGACCTGTACTTCACTGAGAACACAAGTACGGTAACGTCGGCCCTTTCCCTCTGGGAGGCCTTTAAGACTGTCCTGAGAGGAGAGGCCTTCTCCTTGATAGCCGAGGTGCGCAGGCGAAGGGATGAAGACATGGTGCGGTTGGAGTCGGATATTTCAGATTTGAACTCCTAGTTGGCGCTGGGACCGACAACCGAACTGTTACACGCTCTCTCCCTGAAGCAGTCGGAGTATAGAGCCACTGCCACTGATGCTGCCAAGGCGATGGGCAGGGAACAGCAAGGGCGGATTTACGCTGCCGGGGACAAGGCGGGCAAGCTCCTTGCCTGGTTAGATAAGAAAGAGTTGGCTTCCCGTGTGGTACCTGAGATTTTGGGCGACGACGGACTGGTTGTTACTGACCCCAACGCTATTGCCTCAGCCTTTGCCGACTACTTTGAGACGGTTTACACCTCAGTCTCCGCCCTGACTGAATCGGACTCGGCCTCTTTTTTGGAGAGGGTTGAGCTTCCTTGCCTGTCGGATATCGAGGGTGACAACATGGACCGGGGCATTACGGCGGATGAGGTGGCGATAGCAATACGGTCCCTGCGCTCCGGTAAAGCCCCCGGTCCCAATGGTCTCCCGGTGGAGCTATACAAGATCAAAGCGGATACCATTGCAGTGCCCCTGAGGAGTATGTTCTTGGAAGCCCGGGAAGTTGGTGAACTTCCACTGGACCAACGCCTGGCCACCATTGTGGTCATTCATAAGGAGGGGAAGCCTAGACACCTTTGTAGATCATACCGCCCTATTTCTTTGCTGAATGCCGAGCCCAAGATCCTGGCTAAGTTGCTGGCCAATCGGCTCGTGGGGGTGATTGCAGACTTGGTCCATCCGGACCAGTCGGGCTTCATACCTCACTGCAATACTGCCCTTAATCTTAGAAGGCTTCACGCTGTCATGGCGCGGGCGCACATGCTCCGCGAGCCAACTGTCCTGGCATCACTGGACGCGACAATGGCGTTTGATTCTCTTGAATGGAACTACCTCTGGGCGGTGCTGTCTAAGTTTGGGTTTGGCCCTGACTTCATCAGTTGGGTCCGGCTTCTCTATTCCTCCCCGTTGGCCAACATAACGGTCAACGGCCGCATGTCTGCTTCCTTTGCCTTGCGCAGGGGTACTAGACAGGGCTGTCCACTATCACCGCTCCTCTTTGCCCTTGCGCTTGAGCCGCTTGCTGCCTGGATCCGTACTCACCCTGATATTTGTGGGATCCGGTGGTCGCCGGGATTTGAAGACCGTGTTTCGCTGTACGCGGACGATATTCTGCTTTACCTTACCTCCCCCTGTCGGTCATTGATTGTTGTGTTCGATGCACTGGGTACCTTTGGTGGATACTCGGGCCTGGTTATTAACTGGTCCAAGTCCTATCTATATGTGCTTCGCGGAGACACTCCACGTCTCCCTAGGGGCTGCGCGATACAGGTCTCGCAGCAGGGCTTCAAGTACCTGGGTATCTATATTTCAACGGATGCCCGGGCACGTTACGCTAACAACTTGCTCCCTCCTCTAGCGCGCCTTCGGCGTGACGTGGAGGGTTGGAAAAGATTGCCGCTGTCCCTGTTGGGCCGAGCGGCATTGTTTAAAATGATGTCCCTGCCGAGATTCTTGTATGCGCTTCAAATCACGCAGGACCCAGTCCCTTCCACATACTTCAGGGAGATTGAAGGTTTGCAGCGCACCTTTTTGTGGGACGGTAGGCCGCGTATTGCCGTAGTTAGGTTGACCATTCCGTGGTACGACAGCGGTATTGCCCTGCCCGATGTCCGCAGGTACTACTGGGCCTCCCAATTGGCGGCTCTTAATCATGGCTTTTACGGTCCGGCGGTAAGTCCAGGGTACGCCATGGATCGCTGGCTCATGAACGACGGGATGTACTACAGAGCGCTGTACTCTAGATCTCTGGACCGAAACTTGACTGGTCCCACCAGGACCGCGGTGCATCTATGGAGGGCCGTTACGAAGGCACTGGGGTGGAAAGGTAGGCTCACCATGGCTACTCCCCTTTACGATTCTGACTTGCTGGGGAGGTTGTGGCACTCAAAAGGGTTTGATCGGTGGGATTTCATCGGCATTTCCAAGGTGGCGGATGTAATGGCCAGAGGGGAAATTAAATCGTTTGAGGCACTACAGGCCGAATTCCAACTGGGGGCCACGGAGTACTTCAGGTATGCGCAGTTGAGGCATGCCCTTACATCCACCCTGCCTGTTGGTGAAACAGTTCCCGAATCGACCCCGCTGGAGGACAGGGTGCTGGACGGCCATATGCCGGACAGTGCCATTTCCCTGACTTGCAAAAAACGAATCAATGTTCGGACGGACCTGCTGATGAAAGTGCGTGATCAGTGGATGAATGATGGTATTGAGATGGATGATGAGGACTGGCAGTCTGCGGTATCCTCCCCCAAGGAAGTTGCAATTTCGGCCAGACTGCGTTTGGTTGAGCTGAAAGTGCTTCACAGGGTGTACGTCACTGGCCCCAGGTTGATTCATATGGGGCTTTCCCGGGATGGCCTTTGTAGGAGAGGATGTGGTGCGCTGGCCACCTTTATGCATACCATTTGGGAATGCCAGGTCATTGCCTCCTATTGGGAACGGGTGCATGCGGTTATGCGTGATGTGACTGGTGTTGATTTGCCTTCGGAAGCTAGACACTGCTTGTTGAATGTGTGGGGTCCGACTGACTACAACAATGCTCAAACCCGCTGGGTTACGCTAGGGAACATGGTGGCCAAGAGGGACATTGCTCAGAAATGGGGTGCTCCGACCCCCCCCTCTGTGAGTCTTTGGAAAACCAACATGGATTGGTGCATGCTCCGGGAGAAAACTGTCTACTTAGCCCGGGGTAAGCCCAGGATGTGGGGGATGGTCTGGGGAGCCTGGAATGCGTATAGAGGCGATATTTGTGTGCCCCCGGAGGTAGTTCGGCTGGAGGTTCGCCTCTCACCTTAGCTATTCCCTCCACCCATGTTTCACGTGATATAATCCTGTTTCTTTCTCCCCCCACAACTGTATGCTCTTATTGATGTGTTTCTTTCACGGTGCTGATGTTCCCACTCGTCCCCCTGGATATATGCTTTACCGCTCTTCTATTCTCTTTTGCCTTGCCACCTTTCTCCTTTCCCCCCCCCCCCCTCCCCCTCTTCCTTTCTTATTCTTGTTCCTTTTCGGTTCTCACCTTGTTCCTTAGGTTCACTTCTATGATATAAAATTAAACCTGACTGCTCCTTTTACTGTTTTGTGCACACCTCTATGCTGCTTTTATAATGCTGCCTAGCCTCCGAGATGTACGGCTGAATAGCGGTGTACTTTGAACTACCAATAAAGGTTTTCCAAAAAACAAAAAAAAACAAAAAAAATCTTCAACTGCCCAGGAACAGCCTAATGCTTCTCTTTCAATAGTGGAATAATTAGATTCAGAAATTGACAAAGGTCTAGACGCAAAGGCAATGGTAAATTCCTTGTTACCCTTAACTTGACTTAACACAGCACCAAGACCTGTGGCACTTGCATCAACAGTAATTACACTGAGGGCAGTAGGTGAAAATGGAGAAAGAGGTTTACACTCAATAATAACCGATTTGATTGCAGACACAGCACTAGAATGTTCACTGGACCAAATAAACTTACATCCTTTTTTAAGTAATAACCTTAAAGGTAAAACAATGTCAGAAAAATTCTTTACAAACCTAGAATAATATTCGCATAAACCTAAAAACGATTTAAGTTGATCTTTGTCTTTAGGCTCATTCATATTCTTGGTAGAAGAAAGAAGATCTTTCTTAGGAAAAATACCTTTCGAATTAATCATGTGTCCCAAATACTCAACATCTGATGCAAAAAACTTGCACTTATCAAAATGAATGGTCATTCCTCTATCATCTTAAATAGACAAAACTCTATCAAGAGTTTCTTTATGTTTTTCAACAGATTCTGAAAAAACTAAAATATCATCTTGAAAAGCAATACCTTTTTCAGTATTTTTGAACAAAGAATTCATCAGCTTTTGAAAGACTGAGGCTGCCGAAGAAAGACCAAAAGGCATCCTAATATATCTGAACGTACCATCAGGTGTAATAAAGGTCGTGATGTCCCTAGAATCTTCAGTCAATTCCACCTGATGATACACAGATTTAAGGTCTATAGTACTGAACACTTTTGCTCCCTCTAATTCAGCCAACAAATCTTGTATTTTAGGTAAAGGATGACATTCCATAACAATTTGTTTATTTACAGATCTCAAATCCGTGCACACCCTAAGCTCGCCATGTTTTTTTTAACTAAAACGATGGGAGAAACCCATTCAGATGCATTTACAGGTTCAATAACACCTTCAGAACATAGCTTTTTAATCATTTCAGACAACTCACTCCTGACCCACAAAGGAACATGCCTTAATTTATGTTTGGATGGTACTGCATTTTTTTTAACACAATTTTGTGTGAAAATCCTTTAACCTTTCCAAGTTCTTTCTTGAACACATTTTTATGTTTGTTAAGTATATCTGACATAAGATTATCAGTGTCTTTACACTCAACACTATTAATATGCAAATCTTCAACAAAACATACCTGTGTTTTGGCATTGGGACGTAAGGTAATGTCAAACTTTCCTTGATGTTTCCAACCAAGTACTTGTAGACCATCAATAGCCACATAAACTTTTCCACGAATGGTCTTTTGTTTGAAAGTAATGTCAGAAACAAAATAACCCAACATATCAATTTCCTTACCCCCAAAACCAAAAACGCGAATATTATTAGGTTTCAATGGTTTGCTATCCCAAGACTTATAGAAGAAAGCATCAGAAATAATAGTATAAGGAGAGCCAGAATCAGCCATGACCTCTATATCCTTGCCTTCAACTGAAATAGTACACATGGGAGGAATGTATGGTTCAGAATCAATATCCTCATCATAAATCACAACTTGACCTAATTTGTAAACCTCTGTGATAGCAAGAATTTCATTTTCAAACTACTGTTCATTAGATGTTTCTTCTTGAATCTCCAAATCTGAAATAATTGCTACTCTTTTATTGGATAGACAACAATTTCCAAAATGATCTATCTTTTTACACTTAAAACATTCCTTACCTCTGGCTGGACACTGTCTAAATTGAAAAGAATGTGATTTTGACCCAAAACTATTACAAACTACCTTCCTTCCAGTATTCTGTGGTTTATAATTACTCTGTATAGAAGATCCTTTAGTAACTGTTTTACTATTAGCAATAACCTGAGATTTAGAGTTAGAATCTTTACCATTAACCGCAGCAACACCAGTGGTAATTTTATCAACATTAATAGTATTGAACGAAATAATAGGACGTTCAACACTCTTTGCAATTCGGATAGTTTCCTCTAAACTTCGGTTACGTTGCCTAAGTAATTGCTCTTGAATTTTATTTGAACAGCGAATAATTAACTGATCACAAATATATTTGTCAATTTGATCTCCAAAATCACATTCTGCAGCAAGAACCCTAAGACATTCAACATAAGTATCAACAGGTTCATTAACTAATTGATGTCTTGAAAAAATATATATCTTTCCATGACAATATGAGGTTGTTCAGTAAATCTCTTTTTTAACCTGTCAACAGCTTGAGAAAAGCAGTCATAATCACCACTATCCATACCAGTAGGAGTAGGAGATGGTGGTAAATGTATAAAAACATCTTCTGCATGACCACCTAAAGTATTTAAAAGAATAGCTAATTTCCTAGAAGGACTAAAACTCCCACCATCAATAGCTAATAAGTAATGGTCAAATAACCTGTACCATTTTTCCGATTTCATACTGGGCTGACTGGGTCCTGAATAAAAAGGAGGTGGAGGAGTACCACACACAGTACTCATAGTAATGAATTAAGTACAAATTAAATTAACAATAAAATATTTCTTATGAAAGTACTAATGTCTTAAGACACAATACAACAAAAGACATAAAATGAATATACAATTTTCCTTATTTGCGATGAAAGCGAACAAAATTGTGTAAATACAAAGATCGTGTGGTTGCTTAGTAACTAAAACAAAACAAAATGGCTGCTAATGTGTGATGACGTTATCACGTGAGAAAAGAAGGACGTTAGACAAATCAGTGGTGTGCGCGTCACCGAGACGCACAATACATGCTGTGTAGATATCCTCAAACGAAGGTTTAACCAGTACTGTGACGTGGAACTTTGCAAGTAGAAGGTAGGCTCTTCATTTATAAATAAACATCCAACAGTGACGGAATTCGTTTTCAACAAGATAGTCTGCCGGTAGTAATCACCATATGCAGGAAACAATGAATCGTTGAAAAAAAAACAAAGTCGTAATCACCTTGCTCACTGTCACCAATACGTTTTCCAGTGAATAATGTCTGCGGTAGTAATCACCGATGTAAGCGGCAACAGTAAAATAAGATAGACGATCAAAGTATAAATATTAATAGTTCAATAACTTGCGTCACCTCGGCTGATGTTCGTCTTGCCTGATGATAAAGAAGAGATTTCTTCCCTTGAGTTCCAAACACAGCTTAAAAAATAAATAAAATTCCTCAAAAAATCGAAGTCAATCGCGGCAAAAACAACCACTTGAAGAGTACACTGCAGGGAAATTGACACAGTCAACAGACTTCAAAATAGTCGAAGAAAATATTAAAATTAAGTCATATTCATAAAAATTAATACAAAATCCCAGAAATTATCTGTGGATGCTCCAAAGCGAATGAGGAAAAACCCCATCCTCGTCGCCAATATGTTGTAGTAGATAAAATAAATAATATTCCAAAAGAGTCCAGGTAACAGTAGAGATATTTATTGGAGCATCCACCTTGTAGAAGATCAGCTGTGTAACTGACTGCCTGATCCAGTTCACATAAGAAAACAAGCATTTTCAAAGAAACACAAGTCATGCAAAGAATACAGAACAAGGACTATTCTAAATAGAATTAACAAGGAGAATTCCAGACGGAATTCTCAAATAATAAACAATCTAAAAGAAAGACATAGTTAGTTAACACATTACTACAACAGGGCAGTCCTACCGCGATGTATTGCAAAAAAGAAACCCCGGCATCGCTCAACTGGGGGTGAGGAGCGGGCAGAGTAGTGCAGAGGAGCGGTGAACGCGCCCAAACCAGACTCAGCCTGATCCGTCATCCGGGCCTACCTCCTTGAAAGCAGAGAGGCGTAGATGTATGCCTGGCAAAGTTGTGGGGGGAACTCCGCCCCTCTCCGGCAGACTGCTACGGAGTCGATATCTCCAGGTATGGCTATCGGATTTTCGTTCCTGATGGACCGGGTTACTCCTGAACGCCTGGGGCTCCTGTTCTATTCACTCTGCGGGCTCTTCGGAAAGTTGTGGCGGATGTAGGGGGAATATCAATTAGGTGGTGGCCGGAGCTCTAAGCCTTTGCACCCCTGGTTATCAATATTTTTGATGGGGACCCCCTAGGTGTTGCTCCAGGGAATTGATCACTTACATTTTTGAAATTTTTATATTTTATGAAAAAGTATTTTTTGACATTGGATTCCCTGGATACATACTTTGCTCAGCATTACACCAGGTATAAGAAAACATGTTTTTGCCCCATTGGACTTATTTGAATTTGGCGTGGGTGGAGTTAACAAGTTTTACTCTGCGGAACTCTGCGAAGTGCCAGAAAAACTCTGCCACGCTCTGCAGAGTTCTGCCAGCGCGGAGTCTGTTAAGTCATGCTGCTTGCACTGATTTTTAGCACCAGGAGTTTGTCCTGCCCTTTAAATTCAGCATGAACAGCACTACGCTTCATGCCAGAGGTTACTGCTGCTTCCTGACACTCGAGTAGACATTTTACTCGAGCAACAGCTTCCTCAACATGAACAGCAGATTTCTCCACATGAGTATTCATGACCTGCTACGACCACCCGCATTGAGAAATCTTGCCGGGAGAAGGTCTAGCGGATGATTTTTCTTGTGAGCGCTCACCAACTTAATGTTGATGTTTCACACAAGAGAAAGAACTCCGGTCCGCGTCACTTCGCAGAGTTTTTCTGAACTCCGCGCTCCTCATGGAGCACAGAGTGAGCAAACTCTGCGAACTCCGCCGGCGGAGCATAATTCTTCACCCACCCTTAATTTGGATATTTGATTCCCTAGTGGTCTAGTGTGGGAAAAGAGTGCTGTGAATTGTGATAAGGGCTATTTTTGTTGACTATAGTTGAGGGGACCTATGCAGAATTGTCCCTCTAACCCATCTTGAGTACTACCAAGCCCAACTCAAGCCTGCCTCCGGCCTCCTACCTGCAATCATTTGTAGCAAGATGAGACCCTTTGCACAGAAGCAGAAGTGCCTAGATCAATAGTAGCAGGATGATGGTAAAGATGCTGCTCATATAACTGGGGAGATATTGGTTTTTTGGTTGGTGAGGGAGTTTTAGGCACTTTTGCTGCAACAAGAAGTCTCCATATTGGAGTGTCCAGATGTATTGGAATTACCTAAAATGCATAGCAGATACTGAGTTACTATAATAACCGAGGCACTTTCTGTAGCGTAGCAAGGATTTTACGGGTACTGGTACAAACAAGGAAAATGGCCCCTTTGACTGCTGATGGGGTAGTAAAATATAGCCATTATCAGTGTTCAATAGGCCCTGTGTCAGTGCACCAGCGGCACCAATGCTAGCTATGCCTCTGGTGACTTTTCAAAAAACAACATGCTCGAATCATGAGCTTATGAATGACTTGCCTTTAATAGTAGAAGCAGAGTTCTTTGAAAAGATGGAGTTAAGTGGATGCTGTAGTGAAGGTAACTCACAGAGACGGCATAGTGCTGCATTTTGTAAGCCAAGTCCTAAATCCTATGTCCAGTGATTAAGGAAAGAGATGGCATCTGGGATAGGAGAGTTCTTGGTAAGAGTGAGCACATTCTTGGCATTTATGTCTTGAACACTCAGCTTTGTGTGAAATAAAGTAAGGGTCTGATTCACAAAGGTAAACTTACACTTGTGTGCAAGTTTAGTATTTGTTTGGAGAATTCACAAACTACTAGTTTAATTTTACTAATGGAAATTTTATGACTGTGGAGACAGCATTTGTGGAGGAGACTATGCTCTTGTCTTGTAGTCTCTTGATTTTTTTCCTCACATTAGTGAATTTCCTCCTTTGAGGAAAGTGTATTCTTTGTTGGACTTAGGATCAAGGGAATATTTAATGGATAATGCGCGTATAAACAACCATCAAATGCCTTTGAAATGACATAAGGTACAAATGTAGTGAGAAAAGTGAATTATATTGATTCAAATTCAAGATTGCTAGCAATTCAGTATCGGAAACGAGGTTTGAAACAAGTAAAAAAGCTAACATTTTAAAACTAAACTTTCTAAGTGGTGGGATGGGGTCACCCTAAAAAACTACGTAGGGGGGGGGCATGGCCAAGTTGGCGGAGTAAGGAGACGTGCTTTCCCGGTGCTCCTCCGACTCAGCCTTGCCCGGACCATAAATCGCAGCCTTTCTCCCCCCTACAGCACCGGAGTAGGGGCAGGAGAGTGTGACTAACCTCTGGTCACGCTGGGATCATAGACGGAGGCAGCAGGAGAGCCCGGAGCAGATCAACGCAGCACCCCCCTCTGAGACCCGGAGAGCGGAAGAAGCAGCGTGTGGCGGCGGCTCGGGCAGAGGCTCCGCGGCACGAGCAGAGGACCCCGTGGTGGTGCACCGCCCCCACCCAGCACGCGGTGAACACCCGGGGACAAACGGCTGCACTGGGGAAGTACCGGACTGGAGGCGCGGCAGGAAAAGGCCCAGAGACGAGACGCACACAAGCGCCAGCCGGGCCCTACTCGAGGCCGAGGTCGCGGCCTGGCACTGGACGCACACAGGCCTGTCCGCCTCACACAACACAGCGGGACGGCCTCACTGGTCGGACGAGACTGCACAGCCAAGCAAGCGGAGGAATACGCGGTCCCGTTGTGACCCCGGAGGCGGCGTCTGGCCGGAGGAGGCCCCGTGAAGTGAAGCGAACCACCGGAGCCAGACCCGGGGAGCCGTGCCTGCATCTGGCCTTCGCCAACACTCAGGTACCCCGACGACGAGACGAAGCCTGGGTGGCCGCAGAATCAGCAGCGCGGGGGCGGGCTGCAGCACCCACACGACGCACAGTGACACTGGGGGCACAGCTGTGACATCAGAAGAGCAGGAGTCAAGGGCGAGCGGAAGCCCGCGGCCCTGTGGTGGACCGCACGCGGGTGCGGGCAGTGCATTAATCGAGGTCGGGGTCGCGGCCTAACACCGGAAGCATCCAGGCCCACTCTCACCGCACTACACAACGAGATGACCACGCATCACTAACGAACCACTGGACCGACCCGCCGAAGCGCACAGGAGGAGGCAGTGATCCAGAGTGCCCCCCTGAGGCAGGTCCCGACCAGCGGGGGCCCCAGAAGAAAGGCACGAATCTAGAGTCGGACCCGGGAAGCCTTCCCAGAACTGGGCCCCTACCGAAACACTAGGTCCCTCGGCGGCAGTGCAGGTGAGGAGCGGAGGGGGGAGCAGCAATGTACAAATCGACCTGCACCGGACCCCTGCCATGCGCTGAAACGTAACCTGAGACTGGCATCTCCAACGGCCCCCAAAGCTTGAAACGCAGCAGACCCAGGGGCATGACAGACCGCTCCACAACGGTCGGGCCGCAGTCATCGAGAACGCATCACATCCGGCGCCTATAGCCACGAGTGACACACGAAAGGGACCACCCTGGGAGGGGCGCAGAGGCCCGAGGAGCCGACACCAGAGGCCCGGGAGCCAGCCCCCGCACACAGGAAGAACGGGGCACTGCGGGGCCCATTGCACCGCCGGAGTGTTGGGTGGAGCGGCGGGTCGCGCCTAGCCTCCCGATCGCCGGGACAAGCCCACGCCGCCTCGCTTATCAGGAAGGCCCCTGGTGTGCGGCAATCTAGAGGGCAAGCACGCAGCCCACGCCTTGGACAAGAACATGGTGGGACAAAGAGGGAAGAAAAGTGAGTGCACCATTCCGGAGATGCTGGGCAAAGGACTCCCGAAAGCAGATAAAGGTCACTCTTCCCCGGGCACAGCCAAGACTCAGCAAGAGGCAAACGAAGGAGAAGTGCCCATAACCAGATCTTTCTTAGAAACTCTCTTTAACTCCCTCAGAGAGGATTTCCAAACATTGAAACAAGAAGTAGCAGGTGAAGTCCGGGAAATCAGGAGAGACGTAGATGGCCTAGGGGAGAGAGTATCCAGTATGGAAGAAACCTCACACGCGAGAGACGAGGAGCTGGCGCAACTGCAGCAAGAGGTGATCAGGCTGAAGGATCAACAACTCGACCTCCAGGCACACGCCGAAGACCTGAAAAACAGGTCTCGGTGGAACAACATTCGGGTCAGAGGCGTTCCACTCAAAGAAGAAGGTACCAACATCACGGGGTACTTGCAGGCCTTGTTCAGGGACATCCTGGGTGAGCCGGTAGACTTTCCCATCAAAATAGACAGAGCCCACAGAGTAGGCCAGCCACGGCGTGCGGCGGCACCACCTCCGGACATGCTGGCCTTCCTACCGGACTACACACTTAAAGAACGCATTCTCAGGGAAGCACAGCAGCAGCAGTCCCTTCGGTTCCGGGGACAACAGGTTGCCCTCTTCCAGGACGTATCAGCGATAACCCTCCAAAAACGCAAGTCCTTCAAGGTGGCCACGGATTTTCTGCGAGACAAGGAAACGCCATATGCATGGGGACACCCCTTCAGGCTTATTTTCAGATGGAATGGCACCCTACATCAACTCCGCTCACTTCAAGAGACATGTGACGTGCTAGGCATCACTCAACAAGGCGGTCGTCGGGAGCAAAATCAAAACCGGACGCACGCACTATCAAGGAGGAGATGGATAACGCCATCACAGTGGTGGCCAAGGACACCGCACCCACAGAGTGATATGTTCTCCGGGGGGAGATCGCCTAAGCACTACTCATATTGCTGGTCTAGGGGAGGGGGGGCACCGAGGGAAGCGATGGGGCCAGGCATCCATCCAGGTAACCACCACAGACTTGCTCACCACGAGGCAGGTCTGGGACTATGCATGCTACAGGGTTTTAGAGTTTAACCGGGGGAGGGGGGATTCGGGGGGGAAGTGGGGGGGGACTGTTTGGGGGCTGTTGGGTAGGAGGGAAGGGCTGCAGTGCTAAGGGAGGGGGGGGGAGTTGTGCACGGAGGGTTCCTTCTGTCCACCGGGGCTTTTGTTCCTTTTATTTTCCTACATTTCAGACTTCAAGTGCGCACTCCACTGCCTTAACACACACCCTGTGGACCAATGACACACACTGGACTCACAGTACTTTCTCTGAATGTACGGGGACTAAACAACCCTATCAAGCGCAGAGCTGCCATTGCTGCCTTATAGTTCTAAGTTACTGGAGGCCCACGTCTGCGCAAACGTGTCTAAATTCATAGAACAAACAGAATACCTTGAACCCAATCAGGCTGGCTTCCGTTCATGCCATTCAACCGAAGCAGTCATATTGGCAGTACAAAATACCTTGAGGCGGAATGCGGATAATGGAATTCACCAGGCCCTGGTTTTACTCGACCTTTCGGCAGCATTCGACACGGTTGACTATACCATCTTGGTCAACCGTGTCGAACAAGCCGGCCTCAGGGGGCCTGCGTTGAGCTGGATCCGTTCCTTTATCACTGACCGCACTCAATCAGTAAGACTGGGCCCTTTTACAGCTCCCACTATTTCTACCACATGTGGAGTACCCCAGGGCTCATCCCTGTCACCTTTACTTTTTAACTTGTACCTGCGCCCGCTACTGTACTCCCTAAGAAATGCTAAAGTCACCATCTTCAACTATGCAGACGATCTGCAACTCATCTTCCCTTTGAATACCAAGGACTCGGTGGAGGAATTCCAAAACACCATGTCACACATTCAGGGTTGGATGAATTGTAACCATCTGAAACTCAACCCAGGCAAGACTGAATTGGTCTTGCCTGGGCAGAGTGTGCTAAGCTGGAGCCCATGCTTTTGGCCATCTAGCATGGGGGCTCCACCTTCTAGATCGTCCTCAGTTAAAAGCTTGGGAATATTAATTAGTGAGGATCTCTCTTTGAAAAGACAGGTAGGCGCGGTAGTGTCCTCCAGTTTCTTTCAACTAAAAAAAATAAGGAAAATAGCCTGTTTCCTTTCACAGGCCGCCCTCATCCAGGTCATAATCGCCCTGGTTCTGTCTCGACTGGACATCTCCAATAGTCTCTATCTGGGGCTCCAAGCGGGAGAGTTAAAACGACTTCAGCTGGTACAGAATCAGGCCGCCAGACTTATTCTGGGACTTCCAAAAAGGCAATCTATCAGACCTGGTTTGAAACATCTACATTGGTTGCCTGTTGCGCAGCGAATCGCATTTAAAACTGGGTGCATCATTTTTAAATCTTTACATGATTCAGGACCGAAGTTCATAAAAGATCTGTTTGTCAGATATAATCCATCTTTAAATCTCCGCTCCGCTCAAAAATCTTTATTGACTGTTCCATCCTATAAAAGGAAGCGCCTAGGCGGCTGCTGCTTTGACCACCTTGCAGCCACCTTTTGGAATTCGCTTCCCTTACAATTGAAACTGAGCGGTAATCTTCTTAGCTTTAGACACTCCCTCAAAACCTGGCTATTCTCACAGGCCTATTACTGAGTTTTATCATTATCACTTTTAACTGTTGTGTTGTGTTCTCTTTCTATAGCGCCATGAAGCCCCCGGGCGTACGAGCGCTTAATAAATACATATTAACATAACATAACATAACATAACAGAGCAGTCCTGTCCCAGCTGGAACACTCTACTGCTGACATCTGCCTCCTCCAAGAGACGCACCTTCTACCCAGGGACCAACACAGGCTGAAGTCCCGGGCCTTTCCCATACAGATTTTCTCCTCCGTCTCTAAAAAGGTAGCTGGAGTGGCGATATTGATATCCAAATCATTTAAGGGCAAGGTACTTCAAAAAGAGACGGAACTAAAGGGGCGACTGTTAATATATTGTTTTCTGATAGTAAGCGTGACATTTCTGATAAGCTCGTTCTATTCCCCCAATGAGAAGCAGGAAGAGTTCCTTCGTTCAGCCCCGACAGCGGCAACAGCCAACACAGAGCGGCACCTGCTGATTGGGGGAGACCTCAATTTGGTTATCCACAACATTGCTGACTGCTCTATCCAACGTTCAGGACAGGTGGGCTCCCTTTCCAAGTCAAGTCACGCATATCTCTGAGAACTAGATCTCACCGATTTATGGCGACACTTTCACCCGCGAGACACGGCTTACACCTATCATTCAGGGGCCCATAGAACATACGCCAGGCTAGATTACTTTCTTGGCACATCCCCATTGGTCGCGCTAGCGCGGGAGGTGGCGATACACCCGGCCTCGCTATCTGATCACTCACCGGTGACAGCCACCTTTCTTTTGCAGACAATGCCAGCTCCATGCCGGCACTGGCGCCTTCGGGAGTCCCTTCTTTGCTCCCCCACGACAGTAGAGCGGATCAAAGGCGCCATCACGCAATTCTTGATCTACAACGATAACACAGATACCACGCGGGCGACCCAATGGTCGGCCTTGAAGGCGGTCCTAAGAGGTGAGTTCATCTTGGTGGCCACAGCCAACAATAAGGAGAGGGAACAGAAACGTGCGGAAGTCACACAACAAGTGGCGGAACTAGAGCAACTGCACCAGCGCACCGGTGCGAGGAGAGCCTGGCTTCAGCTTTGTGCCGAGCGGAAAATGCTGGCCGCTCTCGACCAGGATGTGGCGGAATATGCAGCGTTACGCCTCTGACACGCATACTACACTGGGGGGACCGCTGTGGGCGATTCTTAGCGTCCAAACTACGGGAGCAACGCGTAAGACAGGGAGTACAATCCCTGCAAATGAAAAGGGTGTGACCTAGTCACGGAAGACGCCGACATAGCAGAGACCTTTGGGGTGTTTTATCAATCCCTATACGCGGGGGACACCCTAGACCTTCAGGCGGGCCAGACGTACCTTGGCGAAGCTCAGCTATCGTCACTAAACTCGGATCAGGCAGGGTTCCCTAGATAGGCCTATCGCACTGGAAGAGATTATATCGGCAATTTCTCGCCTTAAGACCGGGAAATCCCCTCAACCGGACGGGTATCCGCCCATATTTTACAAGACATTTTGCCACCAACTTGCCCCCATCCTACGGGACCTGTTCAACTCCTTCGACCAGCCGGGCGCGATCCCCGCAGACCTCCTGGAGGCATCAATCTCGGTGATCCCCAAGCCTGGCAAGGATAAAACCCGTTGTGGCTCCTACTGGCCGATTTCATTACTGAACATAGACTTTAAGCTCTACACGGGTGTACTAGCCAGCTGGCTCGTGCCATACATGCAACAATTAATAGAACCTGATCAGTCAGAGTTTATCCCCCCAGCGCCAGACCAGCGACAACACTAAACGTGTGCTGCATCTCATTGAAGCTGGGTCCCGAACAAGGCCAGGCTGCATGTTGCTCACCATCGATGCTGAAAAAGCATTCAACAGAGTACACTGGCCATACTTGGAGCAGGTCCTACGACACTTCGGCATAGGCAACACACTCTGCACTCGTATCTTGAACTGCTATAAACAACCCAACGCTGTGGTGCGCATTAATGGCTGCTCTTCCCCCCGCTTTCAGATCGGCAGAGGGACCAGGCAGGGATGCCCTCTCTCCCCGATCTGTTCGCCCTATACATGGAACCTCTGGCACAGAGAATCAGACAGCAGGCACTTATTACGGGCATTAAGTTTGGAGCTGACGTTCATAAGATTAGCCTTTACGCCAATGACATCCTGCTCTCCATCACCGACCCTGTCCCCTCCCTTCGTGCACTCTTCGTATAGCTCCATAGCTTTGCGCTTGCCTCAGGGTTCAAAGTCAATAAAGACAAATCAATCGCCCTCAACATCTCGTTGTGGCCCAAGACTTTGTCTGAGGTGCGAGAAGAGCACAACCTGCAGTGGTCCGGAACTGTAGTCCCGTACCTAGGAGTCTTACTGGGTACCACCATCCCAGCCACGGCAGAGGCGAATTACAGCAGACTCCGCACACAGCTGCATGAGGAACTGCGAAGATGGAAGCGCCACTCCCTTTCTTGGCTTGGGAGAATAGCAGCCATCAAGATGACACTCCTTCCACAGATCCTCTATTAGTTTCAGACTCTTCCCCTTCGTCCGCCTCAGGGTTGGATACAGCAGATACAGTCTGAACTGGCCCGCTACGTGTGGCAAGGCCGCCGACCACGGTTTAAACATGACATCGCCGTCCTCCCACCGGTGGAGTCGGAGTCCCAGACCTCCAACTCTACGTTTACGCGGCGCAACTGCGAAGCCTAGTGGAGTGGTACAAGCTGGAGTCGAGCAAGAACTGGCTCTTCCAGGACCAGGCAGTAGCAGGAATGCCCCTGCAGGGGGTCCCCTTCCTTCCGAGGCGACATAGGCCACCCAACTTGTACGCATCCCAGATCACTAGCACAGTTATGGAAGTATGGGACAAAGTAGCTATTAAGCATGGACTGACGACCTTCCCATCCCCCTTGACGCCCCCCTTGACGCCCCTGTTCGCCAACCCTGATTTTACCCCAGGTCTCGACCCGGCAGCTTTTGCGGGTTGGCGACGCTCTCCCTGCAAAGCACTCAGGTATCTTTTTGACCTGGAGGGCATCCTTTCCTTCCAGCAGCTAAAAGAGGACTACGACATCAAGGAGGGAGACAGATTAGCATATCTACAAGTGCGACACTGGGCTTTTCACCCTGATGTACGACCAGGAGCGCAGCGCCTCCTCACCCTTCGCGAGAAATGACTGATCACCCGCACATCAGAGAAGAAGATAATCTCTGATCTATACCAACAACTGCTCCTCACAAACATTCATACGTACAATGCGGGCAGATGCCTTTGGGAGCGGGACTTGGGCAGGGCACTGATACACAAGGAATGGAGGGTAATTTATCACAGAGCACGGCACTCCGCATACCACTCGGGGCTCACCGAAACTCTGACAAAGGTGGCGACATATTGGTACCATACTCCGGAGCGTCTACACCGGGCAGACCCTCATATTAGCGACCGCTGCTGGAGAGGGTGCGGGGAACTAGGCACATTAGAACATCTACTTTGGAGCTGCACACACATACGAGAATACTGGGACACCATTATAAATGAGATAGACTCGCACCTGGACACACAACTACCCTGGTTCCCCGCTTACAACCTACTAGGTCTCCCCAACGCCCTAATGTACTCATTGAAGTCCCGAAGGGGCCGTCTCATGGCCATAGACCTGGGGCTGCCACACAAAATATCTTAGCACACTGGAGATCGCCGCACAGTCCCCCTCATGAGGGTTGGTTGCACAGGTTGTGGATGGTGCTTGGAATGGAAAAGTTGTCACTGGTCCAGGCGGGGAGCGGAGATGAATTCCCGGAGCTGTGGTGCCCCTTTCTGACACTTCTCACAGGGGAATTCTGTGAATTAAGCTGCCCTAGATACCTACGACTGTTACGATTGGCGGACACGCCGCTGCCAGACCCACACGCACCCAAGAGAGCGCGGACACGCAAGCCTAACTAAATGTCTCCTTACCTCTTTTTGCACATAGGCTGGAGCGGACGGTTTTCTTGGTGGACAGAAGGGGGGGGGGGGGAATTTTCGATTTTGTTTTAAGGCTTTTTAAATGCTTTCTACCACTTAGCAGCCTAGGCCAGCACTCCTCAGACGCATTGACTGTATATTACCTCTGGGCGTGCTATGGATGTGTGACACTGCAATGCCTTCATGTTTTGTCTTCTGTAAAAATTCCAATAAAAGAGTTAAACCATAAAAAATTACTTAGATCAGAAAAGAGTGCCCAGAGGTTTAGGAATCTTAATATTTCCAACCTATGATGATTTAGATGATGATTTATTAAGTGAGTGGGAGGACAACCTGCATTCTTCAGCATTTTGTATAATGCAGATATTGATAAAGAACGCAGAAAGGAAGGTTGAGAAATTAAAAGCCCAGATCATTGAATTAGAGAAAGAGATTAAAGACATGAATCTACCTGAACTAACAGAGAAAAATTATGGCACCCTAAAAGATGTCATAAACAGACATCAATTACAAATTAAGGAGAAAAAATCTAGTAAAATAAGAAGGGATGCAATGGACTATGAGCAAGGCAGAGTTTTTACCTTTGGTAGAGGCTTTGACGAATTACTTAAACCAAAAGCCAAAGAGGTAGTGGGGACACCAGAATATTTGAGCTCAGTAACTTATAGTAGCTCAAGTTTATCTTCTATTGAGGATGGGGGAGGAGCTAGTGCGGATGGGCCAAGACCAGTTAAGACCTCTTCTTTTTTCGAAGAGATGCAACGTATCAAGAGAGGCAAAACAAAGATAGGAAACCCACCCGGAGGGGGAGGAGGAGGAGGCACACCCAATATAAGAATGGGCACCCAAAGCCAAGAAAAGTTGAAGAAATAACTTTTGAGTCTTCTGAGTTAGAAGAGAAAGGTCCAGGGACAACAGAGAATTTAGATTTAAAGGCTGTTAATTTAACTAATAGGTCATTGAATGTACATGATATTGCGGTGTTGTAAAGAGGTCTTTCCTTTTGCCCAAGTACCAAATGTGACATGACAAATATTGAAATTGATTTGTTCAAATTTGCACGTAAATTAAAATTAAAGAGTGTTTCTCAGCCTATGATAAGACTAAAGGTGTGAGTACTGTTCATGAACAATCAGAGATTTCTCTTGCTCACATAAGAGATGTACAGTTGTTATTGTCTTTAGCAGAAGGGGATATACAAAGTGAACAAGATATTTGCTCATTATTGCATATACCTGTAGATTATTCTTGTAATAGTGGCTTAAGACCAGCCTCGAAAGTTGTTCCACATGGATCGCAATTTGCAGCTATTGATTTATTTATGGAAAAAGTAATGACCGATGTGCATACATTTGAGGATAAATTACTTGCTGGGAGAAAGAAGTACAGGATACCTGATAACCTATGAAAGGATGAAAGGGTGGCCATTGATAGTTTAAAAATGACAAGAGCATAGTGATTCACGAGGCCGACAAGGGAGGAAATATAGTTATAATGAATCATACAGATTATACGGGAGAAATCTGGCATCAGTTAAGTGACAAGGAGTGTTATCTTAAACTTCTCAGCAATCCAATGGAGGAAGCGAGTAGAATGATTAATGAGAGGTTGTACTCCTGGAAGGAACAAGGTTTAATTGACGATAAAGAATTCAAGTATCTTAGAGTCACTAATCCGGTAGCAGCATTCATTTATGTGCTGCCCAAGATTCACAAATCATTAAAGAACCCACCGGGGAGGCCAGTAGTCTTAAGCATAGGGAGCCTAACTAAGGACCTTTCGGAATTCGTTGATTTATTTTTAAAACCTTTAGTTGTGAACCTGCCTGCGCATATTAAGGACACTACTGATGTGCTAAACAAATTGAAAGATTTGCAATGGGAGTAGGCTTAAGTTTCATGACATTCGACATAGTTGGACTGTACACATGTATTAGCAATGTGAAAGGGGAACAAGCTCTTAATCATTATCTAGGCCAAAGAAGTGCCAGTCTACATGGACATTCTCAAATGAGCTCTCTAATTTAAAAAAATATTTTTTTCACTTTCGAAGGGGAGTGGTTTCAGCAAATAAGAGGTACAGCGATGGGATCCAGGTTTGCTCCCTCTTATGCCAACCTTTTTATGGGTTGGTATGAGAGGGAGCACACCTGAAATAGACAAGCAGGCAAATGGATAGATCAGATCCTCTTTTGGGGACGTTTTATTGATGACATTTTGGTCATTTGGAAAGGCTCAGATGAAGAGTTGCTAGACTATTCAGAGTTCCTGAAGAACAATGATTTTAATGTGACTGACTATGATTCATCGGAAGCCAAGAGCGAATATTTGGATGTTGAACTATTTGTCAAGGATAATAAGATACACCGTAAATTATTCCGCAAAAAGACGCCCACAAACTCGAGCAGGTAGCTTCCATTTTTCATCCGCGGTGAAGGGTATCCCGTATGACGAAATGATTCACATTCGGAGAAACTGTAGCTTGGACACAGATTTTGATATTTAGTTAAATGCATTGGAAAGCAGATTGATGTTAAGAGGTTACTCTGAAAGAAATTTGAGTAAAGCCAGGTCAAGAATTGGGCATGTTAAAAGAGAGACTACTTTAGTTCAAAAAGTCAGGAAACTGACCCAGGAACAAGTGGCCTTTATTACCACATACAATGAGCATCATCACAGGATTTATAACATTTTGAAGAAGAATTTTAATTGATTGCAAGGGGTACCCAGTTTGACTGGGGTTATCTCTGATAGGCCAAAAGTGGTGTACCGAAGAAGTCCCTCGATAGGGGGACTGATTATAAGAAATTGTCTGGAACCAGCAAACAGACATGGATCCGAGTGGCTCCAAAACCAACCCAAAGTTTTTTTTGTGTGTGGCAATTGCAATGTGTGTGACCTTGGCATCAATCGCACCAAAAATTTCAGGTTTAATACTTTACAAACTTACAATGTAAAGGAATTTATCAATTGCAACAGTGCTGGAGTGGTATATACAATTGTGTGCGAATGTTCGCAAATTTACATTGTAAGTACAAAAAGGGTCTTGAAACTAAGGATTCAAGAACACAGATGGGCAGAGATTAAACAGGATGAAAACTCTCCCCTTTATCAACATATGCAAAAGAATCATGCGCATCAGACTAATTTCAGATTCCATGGGATACAGAGAGTAGTGCCCCATAGGTGGGGTTGTGATTGGGAATTAATACTGAGACAGCAAGAGGCTAAATGCGTAAGTCGATGTAGGACAGTGTCTCATGGTCTCAATAGTGATAATGAACTGCATTATTTCTTATAACAGCAGAATGGGATATCATAGATTTCAGCAAAAAAGCTCATAATTAAATTGAGTAATTCAGATTTCACATAGTAGCTTGGTCATTCATGGATACATGAATAGAAAAAATTGGAACAGCTTACAGAACCAGCTTTCACACGTATAATTAAGACAGCCATATACTTGCTGTACATATATTTTTCCTCATATTTTGGATTTGATGGGAAGATGTGGACGGGTTTTCCGCTTTTTATATTTTTTTTAGTGCATGCCCAATTTTGAGCTGTGAAGTATAGGATTTGAGTATTGCTTACATTGTGCGTAATTTTGACCAACGTAGGTCTGGCAAGCAGTCCATAGATTTTACACAGCATTACTTATCATGTTGAACATATAATTATGCTGAAGCCTGGTCAGTAATTGGATCAAACAGGAGGGCGTTATTCCCCATTAAACAGTTAGTGTTTCCAATGTAAATACATTTGATAAAATGAAGTATGGGCAGCAATTGATCAACCAGAACACAAATATCATGAGGACTAGAATTTAGCAAGGAAAGCCTTGCCGTAAATAGGGCACCAAACGATTTTGTTAATAATTAGCACTGTTCCTCGTGGTAATATATTCATAAGAACTAATGTATACACTTCTAGAGTTAGTTCAGTAAGTGCATTATACATGTTATAACATATATATTGAAGTTAAGGAAAATACCACGTGTATTGCTTAATTCAACTATTGCCGCAGACCGGGGAAGTTTGGATCCTGCGGTCTCGGTTTTCAACAAGAATTATCATTGGCTTTTACCAGAAATATGGGCCTAAGATTGGTTAAAATTGCATGACAAGGATTGGTCCCCGGTAACTAGCAGAATACGAACATAATGAGGACTAGAGCAAGGAAAGTCTTGCCGTAAATAAGGTACGAAACGTTATTGTGATCAATGAGCACCGTTTCTCGTGATAATATATCCACATATTTATAAGAACCAATATATACATTTTGAGAGTTAGGTCTGTAAGCACATTATAAATGTTATCCTCGTTAGTTCCACATTTATTTTGATGTTAAGGTAAACACCACGTGAATCGCTTAATTGAACAATTACCGTAGACCGGGGTATCTTAGACGCTACGGTCCCGGTTTCAACAAGGATCATCATTGGCTCCCCCGATATACGGGTCTAAGATTGGTTGAAATTGTATTACAAGGATTGGTCCATGGTAATTAGCAGACCAGAGAGGGAACTGAAGTTATGATAAGAAAACCGCATCTTATTGGTTTAAACAGGAAATCAGCCGAGGATCTGGATTGGCTAATGTGCACTTTAAAACAAGGGAAGGGAATTCTCTTGTTGTCGGCAGGATTTATCAGGCCATGTCAAACGAGGGAACACTATACTTCATTGGAAATACTGGTGAGTTTAAAAGAGATGAGAGGGATATGATGAAGAAAAATAGGGGAGATTATGAGCAATAAACAGGTTCTTACTTTGTATTCTCTCCTAATAAATTTCATGAATAATAGGCGCTAAAAGGTTCTAAACTCAAAGAACAGGACTTTAGAGCCAGTGATTTTAAAGGGTGAGTGCAAAACCTTTTTTTAGAATTAATAGTAAATTCAAGTATAAATATAAAGTGTGGTCTCAATATTGAAACAGATATTGGTTCTCTCCTTCTAGCAAGGATGTTTGAAGCATATAAAAAATTGAATCAGATTAACTAGAGTGCGTAGCACATACTTCACCAAGGAAATCTGGTGAGGTGAGTCTTAATATTAGTCAAAGGCTCTGCGAAATATTTTAGATTGAATATAGCAGTTTTTCACACAGTAAATCTGCACATGGGGAGACTCATATTTGCAGTTGAAATCAAATAAAGCATATTATTGCAGGTGGACCGCATAGGCTTAATACTGGCGATTTCCTCCTTGTTTCTTATTTGTAGATAAGCGCCAGAATCCAGTTAAATTCCTAAAAGACTCTTTGAAGAAAGATACAAAGAGAGCAGTTTAGAATTCAAGGTGAGGACCAATTTTATTATATATGTTAGCATAAATGTTAATTTGTTAGAAATCAGCTTGGCACACTGAAGGTGATGAGGATACTATGAGGTGGACCTTAATATGAGCTCATAGGTACATGCCCTTGATACAGGATAAAAACAACTAATGAATGGGACTTATCAAACTTGAGTTAGCATCTGATTTTCTCCCTCATAAAATTAATTTTTCATGTAATAGAATGGATATAGGCAGGGTGATTTTGTGAAATGTATATAGGACTTGTCATTTGGGTGAAGGCTGGCTATGTAACTAGCAGAAACCCATAAACATGAGCTTTGTGTTGATTTATATTTTATTATTTTATTTCAGCCCCGATCATGTCCTTTTAGGACGAAACGCGTCAGCTGATGTATTGTTTGGAATTTTCTTGGAAATCGAATTGTAATAATAGAGAAGAAGATTGTGACTGCTTTTGTTATATGGATTTTGAACTGTGATCATAGAAAATAAAAAAGAAAGAATCTTCTTGAACTCAACGTACTGTCTAAGGATCTATTATTGGAAGACTTCCAAATTTTGGATGGTTAAAAATCTTTTTGAAACTGTTTGGCGCTCCTCTGGCTTGCATTTATTATTGTATATCTTTGTTCGCATCCATTCAGCAGCATCCAATCATTTTTTTTATTCCTGGAATTTTGAGGTGGAAAATACATTCAGTTGCCTATTACTTAAGGAGGTTAGATGTGCTCGAGAGCACTTATGTCATCTTTGATGAAGAGTTTCTGACAGCAAATAAATATATTGTGTTTGGCTGCTAATGTTGCTGGTGTTCCAGCGGCACACAGCCTTAGGACTTGCGCAGCAGGCGGTGTGTGTGCGCCACCATTTCCACGGAACCAACTGTGCACAGACGTGAGTGGCACCCAGTGGGATGTTGGAGAATGGAGTTGCTTTTGGGGACACCATGCCCTGAGTTTATCAAACTAGCTGCATGTGGCGAAAGGTTGTGCACGGTTGACACTGTAGATGACTAGCCTTTTATCTTAGTCCTCCCTTCCCTCCCTGATTGTTGGATCTGTATACAAAGTTACATAACAAAACTGTTCTGAACGAGATAATGTTTGCATTCTAGGTAATTAAATGATTACGTTTACATTCATCTCCATTGTCCACAAAGCTTCCTGGGGGAAAATGCCTAAAATACTTTACCTCTCTAGTTCTGCACTAAGCACCAGGAATCTGGCTCATCATCTCCTCACCAGATCACCAAAAAATAATTCAATTGACTTAAACCCAAAATCAGATCCTTAAGAGGGTCTGTCTTTTGGCTATGGAGCTGAGTGAGCCCTTACCTGAGCTCTAAGTCAAACTAAAGATGGTTCTGAAAACAGTAAACAACATAACTTTATATCATTGCTTATATCTAAGCTTGGCTGTAGTAAAGAGGGTCTTTACTGAAGAACCTCAAATATGGTTCTACCTCACCAATCAGACTCTAATGACTGTCACTTTTTTAGATAATTTCATATCTATTCGATTTTTCAGCACTCTGAAGTACCCAGCAAAAGGTATGCGATGCTCTGCAAAAGTCTTAGATAAATACATATCCTAATTTTGTATAGATCTGTCAAATGTCACTAAAGTGTTGGGACTTTAGATGGGCTTGTGGACTCACAGGGACAATCTTGTGGGTGGAACTTTGGTGAGGATTCTCTGGAACATAATGGTTGGAATGTGTAGTTTTGATTAGTGGGCAGTTTGTCAGTTGCCTGGTGCCCTGCTGGTTAGATGGTAATTACTGGAATAAACTTCTCCATCTTACCCCAGCTTCTGTCATCTGTTAAGCGGCACCTCCCTGCAGTGCCACTCCGAGCAAGGATGTGGTGGGCTTGGTGTCTGAGACTAAGTGTGCCTGGACAGAGGCTTTCCCGGAGGTCCTTTCCGAGGAATTGGGAAAAATTAACAGTTTCACCCATCAAATCCAGCTAAAATCGGTGGTGAAACCTGTGGTGCAAAAAGCCAGACATGTTCCTATAGCCATGAGGCACAAATTGAGTGAGGAGCTGGAGAAGTTGTGTAAGCAAAAACATAAATGAACCCATTGAAAGCTCAGAGTAGCTTTCTCCAGTAGTTTTAGCAAGAAAACCTAATGGTAAGTTGAGGATGTGTATTGACTTGAGAGATTTGAATGAGCGGATTTGGGTGGATAGACATCCATTGCCAAACATCACGGAGATGCTGTCCATGCTCAAGGGGGCTAGTATTTATTTAACCCTGGATATGTCATCTGCATATCATCAAATTGTATTATACAAAGATTCACGCCCTTTAACATCTTTTGTGACACCTATGGGGGCATTTATATTCAAACGTATGTCCTTTGGCTTGGCGTCGGCATAATCCGTATTCCAATGTGTTGTGGAAGCCTTGTTCAAGGGTATAGACGAAGTACAGTGTTTCCAGAATGACATTTTAATTTATGGTGTAGATCAAAAGGAGCATGATAACGCCCTTGCAGTCACATTGGCCATATTAAAAGACAAAGGAGTTATATTAAGTGCTAGCTAGTGTCATTTTGGGTTGTCGAGTGTAGAGTATCTTGGACACAACCTGCCATCAAAAGGTGTGGAACCTAAGGGGAGTTTGGCGAGGGCTATAATAGAGTTCCCTGCACCTCAGAACAAAGATCAACTGCATTTCTTTTTTTGGGATGTTGGAATATTATGCGTGTTTTATACCTAAGTGTTCTGAAAGAACGAGGAGTATGAGAGCATTACAAAAAAAAATGTTAGGTTTTAATGGACGGACAAAGTGGAGAAGGAATTTGGTGTGATGAAGAATGAAGTTGCAGAAGCTATTCCTTTGAAGTCATTTGGCGCCAGTCAGTATGGTTTGGGTGCTGTATTGATGCAATCAAGAGATGGCAAGGATGAAGTGGTGGCATTTGCATCTTGTTTATGGAGGGGGTGCTGAAGTAACATATTTGGTCATTGAACATGAAGCTCTAGCATGTGGGTGAGGAGTGAATTATTTTAGGAAGTACTTATGGGGAGGCGAGTTCACGTTAAACATGGATCATAAACCTCTACTAAATTTGTTCTTAACTCTGGGATCTTGCAAGGCGACTCCAAGGATTGCCAAGTGGCATTACCAGTTGCAAGAATTTCAGTTCAAATAGGAGCATATTACTGGTGTGAAAAACGTTTTTTGCGGATTGTTTATCTCATTTACCCATGACATTTAGAGAAGAAGAGGGCAAGGACAACGATTTTAGCATGGTGGCTTATACCATGTTAGATGAGAAGGAGTGTGTAAAGGTGGATGAATGGACAAATTCAGTAGGGCACAATAAGGTGCTTCAGGAGTTGATTTCTTGAATGGGCAAGGGAAGGCCTAAGGAGAAAGTTGATGATACCTTTAAAGTGTACAAGGAAGTGTTTGAGGAATTGAGTGTTGCTGATGGTATTCTGAGGAGGGCCAATTTGTTAGTGGTACCTCAAGGTATGAGAGAGAAGATATTACAGTTGGCCCACGAGGGGCATGTGGGAAGGAGAGCTATGAAAAGAAGTGTTAGGGAGACCTCTGTAGAGGCAGTACCAGATAGATTGTGGGACAAATTGGACATGGATATTATTGGAAGGACAACGATTTTAGCATGGTGGCTTATACCATGTTAGATGAGAAGGAGTGTGTAAAGGTGGATGAATGGACAAATGCAGTGGGGTACAATAAGGTGCTTCAGGAGTTGATTTCTTGGTTTGCCAAGGGAAGGCCTAAGGTGAAAGTTGATGATACCTTTAAAGTGTACAAGGAAGTGTTTGAGGAATTGAGTATGGCTGATGGTATTCTGAGGAGAGCCAATTTGGTATTGGTACCTCAAGGTATGAGAGAGAAGATATTACAGTTGGCCCACGAGGGGCATGTGGGAATGAGAGCTATGAAAAGGAGAGTTAGGGAGACATTTTGGTGGCCCGGATTGGATAGGGAGGTGGAACACTGGGTGAGAGGTTGTGTTGCTTGTGCTCTGAGTGATAGGTCTCAGGTGGCGGTGCCTAGTCCTGTAGAGGCAGTACCAGATAGATTGTGGGACAAATTGGACATGGATATTATTGGACCTATGAATATGTTGATAGACTGGAGAAGTGGTGAAATTTCTATGTGAGTTGTTCATGCGGGAAGGTGCTCCTTCGGAAGTGGTCACGGACAATGGTGTGCAATTCACATCGAAAGAATATGGCAGATTCATGAGTAACTGGGGTGTTAAGCATGTGACAACCTCCTTGTACAATCCCAGGAGCAATGGCATGGTTGAGAGGTGCAACCATGTAATCAAAGATAATATTCAATTGGCTATGTTGAATGGGTTGGAGTGGAGAAAGGAATTGGAAGATTTGATATTGCCATTGTGTACAACTCCCTGTGTAAGTACTGGGGTGCACCTTTTTCTTGACTTAAGGGTAGAGAGGCTGCCAGTAAATTGGTGCATACTTGGATGGGTAGTTTGGAGGTGTCAGTTGAAAAGAAGAGTGGTGTGCGGTTGAAACGGTCTGATGTCCAAAGCAAGTATGTGTCCAAGGATAGTGTGCGGAAAGTGAAAGTGAAAGAAGGGGATTGGGTTAGAGTTAGATTACCTGGTATAATTGCCAAGAGTTAATCGAAGTTTTTTGACCCCAAGAAAGTGGTGTGTGTGAAAGAGCGGGTGGTTAAATTAGAAGATGGTAAGTGGTGGAACAAGGAGAAGTTGGCGGTACAAAGAGATTTAGGATGCAAACACATTTTTTATGATTTGATGGTAGCAGACGAACAAACCTGAAGGAATCATGTTTATACCAGAACTCCACAGGTTTGCACTAGAACTCTGTAGGAAAGGAAATCATCATCTGTATATTTTTTTGTTACATTATATTTTTCATTTATCCTTAATAAGAGTTTTATTTCTGTTTTTGTTTTTGTATATGGGGATGATGTGTTGGGACTGTGCCTAGGCTCTTGGGCTCATGGGCACAATCTTGTGGGTGGAACTTTGGTGGGGATTCTCTGGAACGTAAAGATTGGAATGTGTAATTTTGATCAGAGGCAATTTGTCGGTTGTTGGCTGCCTGCTGGTTAGATGGTAATTACTGGAATAAACTTCCCAATCTTAACTCGGCTTCTGTCATCTGTTAAGTGGCACCTCCCTACACAAAGTTATTAGCAAGCTTTTGAAATTTGTGTTGCTAAATCTGCACAAAACGTGACATCGATTGAGAAAGCTAAACATGCGCAGGGCCTGCCAAAATATATACATATTTATCAAATGATGCCAATTTAATGATCACTTTTTCAAATGAAAATGCGACTTAACCATAAAGCCATCCGTGCAAAATCGTTATTTAAAAAAATTGCAATTCCTTTTTGAAAATAACATTTTCATGTCTGAAAATCAGTGTTTCCTGAGCAAAAAGGACGTTTTCAAACCCTCAGCGACTGCCCTGTGTCCCAAAATGTAAAAAACAGCAATTATGCTGCCGTCTAACTGAGAGATTCTAATAACGCAAACAGAAGCTGAGTGACAGAATGTGTGCTAATAAGTGTCTAACAGCCACATGCATCATTGTAGGAATTTGCGATTCCTAAATTGCGTAAATTAAGGAATCGCAATTTAGAAATCGCAAATTCCTATGCATCAAGAAATCGCAAAAGTTTTTGTGATTTCTTAATTTTCCTTATTTGCGATTCCTTAATTGTGAATCGCAAATAAGGAATCGCTTTACATTGATTCCTATGGGCCTAGAGGCCCATAGGAATCAATGGGAAGGCATTCTCATTTTGCGAATTCGCAATTAAGGAATCGCAAAATGAGAATGCAATTTCAAGGGTGCAGGGGGCGGTTCAAAGGACCCCCCCTGCACCCCTGAAATGTCACGTAAGTACATTTTACTCACACACATGTCCCAAGGGCATGTGTGTGTGTAAAATATAAGTTTCAAAAATGCATTTTTTTGCATTTTTGAAACTTTTCGCAAATTACCATGAAGGTTTACTTCATGGTAATTTTCCCCTTCCAAATTGCGAATTCTCAAATTAAAATGAATCATGCATAGCATTTAAGAAATCGCAAAATTTGCGATTTCTTAAATGCTATCGCAATTTGAGAAATCGCAAAAAATTGCGATTTCTTAAATTGCGAAAAATTAAAATAAAATGATGCATTCCAAAAAAGGTTTTTGCATTCGCAAACGTCCGATTTTTGCGATTCGCGCTGTTTGCGAATGCAAAAACGCTTGATGCATGTGGGCCTTAATGTCACAAAATATCTTTATCTTACTTGACTCTTATTTTGTTTTTTGAGGTGAAAAATACTGATTGTATTTTCGGGAATTCACAAAAGAATCACAAGATGGCCAGGTCATGTCACGTCATCCAAGTGTGAAAATCTGTCCAGTGGTTTTTGCTGTCCATACAAAAACCTTTTCCCTATGGGAATTAATGTGGGAAAAGCAGTTATAATGTTGCCCCACTTAATAGATCTTCTAGGGACTTTCCAGAATCGAGTGGGTGTGACTAAATGAGTCCTCTGGAAAGTTTTATCTCGTTTTGACAAATGCTGTAAAACGTATTCGACAGTCAAACAAATGCATTTTCTGTGGGAAGTGTGATCTTACCATAACTTCAAAGACACTAACACTGATTCTGTAAAACAATATGGTAGCTACATAGGTAGGCACTTAGAAGTATTAGGCTGAATAGTTTGGAGTAATTTACAACTTTCTGAAACAAGCTTCAATATATATTTTGAAGATCAGCTTTCGCTTTCCAATACTTGCGAAATCAGGGAATCATATATTCAGCACCCTAGAAGGATTTATGTGCTTTAACCATCCTATTAGATATATGTTATTTTTAAGGAAATTAACCAATTAACATTTTTTAATATAAGTATTTTATATTTATTTTTTTGATTCATAAATATTAAAGAGTTTACCAAACAGGATATTATTAATTAGGTTACAATAAACAACAGTCCTATTTTAAAAGTTTGGGTTTTAACCATTGGGAAAATGCAACTTCCATCACAATTCACCTCTACAATTTAAAATGTATTCAGGTGTCGTGTATGAGCAAAGGCAAAGGTTCCTTCAGTTGCTCCTTGAAATCAGAAGGAGTAGATACAGAGTGGATAGAACTTGGGAGGCTATTACAGAGATAAAGAGCTAGGAGTGTGTAGGAACGAAGGCTAGAAGATGCCCCTGGATGTCAGGGGTGAAGAAATGGGAAGCCAGATCCTAGCTAAAGGCTCTTCTTCAGGAGATTGAAATTACCTTCATTGTGAAAAAAGCATGAATGCGTAAGAGTGAGACATTTCTTGCAAATTAAATTACCATCACTGATATTGGACATTCTACTGCTATGGGGACAAAGGAACCCCACTAGGAAGTTAACTCCACTATATATTATAATTGGACCAGAAGTCACACATTGGTTTTCAACAAACCCCAGAATTTAAGCACAATCTTTCAAGGATTTGATATAAGCTCAAACCTTTTAATGTGTAATATTTCTGACTAGCTTACAAGGATTACACCATAGTGCTTTAGAAGAACACAATGTGTGCACCTTGACATCATAGCAATAAACATATTTAGTTCCACCCAATATATACATACCTAAGTGAATTTTCAGCGTTTACTGTTGACTGTTAACTATGACCACTCATCCTGGACAGCTCGTTTTTAAATTGATGAACTTTGCTTAGTTAATTTGTAAACTCCTGAAGAAGAGCCTTCTGCTCAAAATCCATTGTGGTCAACCAAGCCTATGTGTCTTTAAAAGACCAATCGCACTAATCATGTGACTCAGAATTTTAAGTAAAATATTCAGGATAAGAAGCAACATTATGAACTGCCGATTAACAGATGTTTTACCTATTCATCAGTATAAGCAATTAATTCTGCAGTGGTGAACTGCACTTGAGTTGTGTAACTCGGCCAGGTCCACCACCATCTGTATACTTTCATTGTTTTACATAACAGGATGCTGCTTGGTTGTGGTTTTCATTCCAACCGCACGCAGATAAATATATCTGATAAATATGCAATTGATGTTGAATTTAGCAATCATCATTCGCTTCAACTTCACCATTCCCCAAAAGGCACATTGCAGTTGGTTCTAATGGAGTCTCAATTTGGTAGATGTACCTTCAGTTGTTTATGAGTTATATGTAAGCAATCAAATCCTATGGAGATTTCAATGGGACACCTCTAAAGTGGCTGTCAAAGCTCCATACAACATTTTGTGAAGGTTTGAAATGTAGGACCAAAGTTATAATCAGCCAAAGTCAGAAAGTTATAAATGTGGACAAGTTATCGTTGTCAGCAGACATTTTCAAAGAACTTCAAACCTATTGGTGTACACGCATGCGAGTACCTACTGGTAGATGACAAATTAGAAGAAGTAAGTACAGTATATAGGCACACATCTAATGTCGGTATTTAATTAATATTACACATTCTGCCTGATGCAAACAACTCTTTGCCACATCCTAAACCCATCTTCACAATTCATATGTGCAAGTGGTTGTGCATGCGTATGAGTGTGAATAAGGCTGTCCAACAAATAGGAGCTCGCGTATGAACACATGTTCTTTTTCCCAGATGAGAGTAAACAAAATGATCACCTTGACGTAAAACATGTTTAATCATGTTTCAGGAAGCTGGAGCAGAAAAGTGCCTTTGTTGGGAAAGAGACAGGATATTAGACTGCCTCTGAGCGTCAACAATGGACGTGGTTTATCGTTCGTATGTTTACTCTTTGCAACTCGCAGATTGAGCAGGGCCATAGACTGCTCCATTTCATACACTGATAATGAGTAACCTGGTGCCAGATTTACATAGGGCTTGCGTTGCTTTTGAGTCATGCAAGCCAACGCAAGCCCTTAAGGGGGATTTACTAAGCTATGCAAAGCCACCGTGTGGCTCTGCGTGGTTTTGTAAAGCTAAGGTAACTCAAGGCAGTGCATTTTGCTGCCCTGCTTTACCTTGCCAATGCTGCCTATCTCAATTCACTGTCTGTTTTTCATCTCACCTTTGACTGGAACATAAAGTGAGGGGACCTTAGTTTCTTGAATCAATCCTATGTTTTATTTTATTTTACTTCATTTGAATTATTTTGATCATTTTTTATCACATTTTTTTTACATTTCAAAAAGAACTTATGACATACAATATATGAAAAAACATTCTGTACAATAAAACATTCCCCTCCAAACAATCACATACTTACAATCATACCATTCCTATTTACATCATTGACCAAATTATTTTTTCAAAACAAACTTTTTTTATGTAGCCATGGATTATAATGTAAACATGACTCTATAATCTACAAAATTCCATTCATTAGTTGATGTTCTTATGGCTTTGAAAACACAAGGTGACCTTGTTTTCAAAGCCATGAGAACATCAACTAATGAATGGAATTTTGTGATGCATTGCACATCCCACATACAAAATGAAAAAGCCTTCAAGGATTATTTTTGTGCAGGAAGGTGTTCCTTCCGGCAAATAAGCTATCCTGCTCATAATGCCGGCACCCTTGCAGCATGATGCAAGGGTGTCTGCGTTGGAACTAGGCACACACACAATGCATCAGCGCAAGGAGGCAGCATATATGCACCATATCTTTATGAATATGCAGCATTTCTGAGGTCTCCCTTTCACGCAGCGCAGCAAGTTTTCTTGCGGTGCTGCATTGCATGAAATGCAAGTAAATCTTTCCCAAGGTCTCCTCCAAAAGTGTGCAGAGTGTGCAATTTGCACTTGTGCCCTTCCTTACTTTCTCAACCTCCTTGCTCCTTTAAAGCCCTGTTGACCAGTGGAGTTCTCAAAAATGCAGACCACGAATCATCACCGAACCTGATGACAATAATCTGTGTGATACATGGAAATATATAGCTCACCGAAACGCGTTGACGCTTTTTTAGATATTGTTAAATTTGAGGAACGTTTGAGCCTGATTATAAAAGGATTGATAGACTACAACGCAACTGATTCAGTCGAATGAACGTATTTATGGTGATTTTTAATGTGTCACTGGTTTTTGTCTCTTATGTATACTGAAATTTTATTTGTCATATGTATACGTCTGTCGGAATACATGTTTTACTTTTTTTAATTGGTTTAAATTATTGTGTCTTACATTATCAATTTTGCTTTTAATAAATTAACTTTTGTCATACTCATGAAAGATGTTTGTGTTTATAATTAGTACATGGGTTCCGAGATAGTCGTAGATTAAGTATCCTTGAATGTCCTTTGCATGGTTGAAAGCGATGAGATCCAAGATAAACCTCTGTTTATACATTTACTGTATTTGGTATCACATCTTTTCGAGAGGGGGGCAACTCCCTCTCTGTTTTAGTACATGGAGATTCAGCATGGTCAGAGTGTGGAAACATGTACCACTGTCTGGTGCAAGGGTTCACACTTGGTCACGCTCTATGAAACATTAAATTAAAAAGTACAATTATGGGGTGCAATTTCCAGATGCTGACACATTTCTGGACAGAATGACACTGCTCTCGCAGTGGACACATCCTACCTGATACAAATGACCCTTTGCCGCATTCTAAACACCTATTCATAAAATTGTGGGTGTGCATGTGTAAGACTACCTACGTAGAAGGTTCTCAAACAAATAGGAGCTAGTGTTTGATCACATGTTCTTTTTCCCATATGAGAGCGAACAAAATAACAACCGTGACGTTAAACATGTTTATTCATGTTTCAGGAAGCTGGAGAAGAAAGGTGCCTTTGTTGAGACAGAGACAGGAAATTGAATTTCCTGTGGGCGTCAACAACAGATGTGGGTTATCATTCATATATTTACACTGTAATCCTTATAGATGGAGCAGGGACACAAAGTGCTCCGGTTTGTGCAACTGATAATGAAAAAAAGGGAGTAACCCGGTCTTCTAGGAAAGTGGACAGAGTGTGCAGTTTTATGCTGATTTCTCGGCCTGCACTCTCGTTTAATGCCCTGGGTACCAGTAGTATTCTCGAAGATGCTTACCATGAATCCTTGCTGAATCCAATGACAACGACCCGTGGGGTACTTGGAGATTCAGTACAGTCTGAGTGTGGAAACATCTACCACTCTATGGTGCAATGACACACGCTTGGTCTCACTCCTATGAATACACTAAATTGCGAAGTACAATTATAGGGTGCAAGTTTTTGGTACTAACACATTTCTGGACATGTTAACTCTGTTTCAGTAATGTATAATTTTCTAGCCTATGGAAATGATCCTTTGCCACATTCTGAACACATCTTCAGAAAATATGTACGGTAGTGTGCGGATATGTGTAAGTGAAGGCTCTCTAACAAATAGGAGCTAATGTTTTTTTCCCATATGAGACTGAACATAAATAACAACCTTGTCATAAAACTGGTGTTTTTATGTTTGAGGAAGCTGGAGCAGAAAGGTGTCTTTGTTAATAGAGAGACAGGAAGTTTGTGAATGTTCACAATGAGTGTGGTTTATCGTTCCAATACTTACCCATCTATCCTAGCAGATTGAACAGGGGTACAGAATGCTCTATTTCCTACAGTTCATAGTGAAACTGATCCATTTGGTTAACGAAGAATCGCAAGGGAGTAGCCAGACAATTAAAATACCCACCACTTCAAACCAAGGCTTTTATGGCACCAAGAAAGCAAAGCACGTCATCACGACCCTCCCCAGATGAGCTCTCTTATCTCTTCCAAACATCTATCCATTCATCCTTCTATCCACCTGCTAATATCCACAATTTCACCTTTACATTCTGTCTACCATTCATTCTTTCATCTATCATTTAGTATTCCACCATTCCATCTGTCCACCCACCATATTCAAACCTATGCATGAATATCGAAACCTATCCATTCATCTATCCATCCATCCACCCTTTCACTAACTTAGTAACTATTTTAGGATGGCGCTGGCAGCTTGCCGGCACAATCGTAAAATAGTTACAACAGGCCAGCCAGGCTTCAACTTTTACCCCCGGAATCCGCCGCTCGCGGATTTGCGAATTCGCGGTAAATTCGCGGGAGTTCGCGGATCGCGAATTTACCAAAAATTCGCAAAATTCGCGAGCGGAACGGATTTTGCCCTCACCCCTAGGCCAGCAGGTGCAGATCAGAATCAGGACAGGAAAACCAGATTTGGATCAGGACAGGACCACTAAAGGTTAAGACCAGCACCCGCAGTTCAGTTGCAACGCCTGCGCTACTCCCTCTTTGCAGCTAACAGCCAGAACCCCGATTGGGTTATCGAATTCACCAACAAAGTGCTTCGCCAGCACCTCAGCTTCCCGGAACCCCGATTGGGTTATCGAATCATCTGACAGAGTGCTCCGCAGCCCTCTGCTCTTAGTTACCTATTGAGTGCGTTGGGTCTGTGACAGGTCAGCTATTCGGACAAGTCGGACAACTTAACTAGCTAAGCCTACCCTAGTTATACTATTTTCCAGGTCAGTGTACCACCCCACAATGTTGTAAATGTAAGGATTCACAATTTGATTGGTCAAAGAGTTAGGAGAGGTCATCACACCACAACAAATTCTGATACTTCAGTGTTGAATATTAATTTTACGTTCCCGCCCATCAATTTATTTTCGGATGACATTTTTATTCCACCCAACAATGAATGTTCTATTGGTAAATACATTGTATTAACATTGGTACATTTGGTCTTCCTCTCGTGGGGTCATTATTTGATCTTCCCAGGCGCATCTTGGCTGAGACTGTCCTTGGCTTAGTTCCAATGACAAATGACTTCAGCTCCCTCTAGAGTTTTAACATGCACAGATTGATTTTCAAGATGGAGTAATAACACCTCCCAGGCCCAATGATTACGATACATGAAAAGTAGAAGAGAAATAATTTTAGAACACAGAATAAATGAATACACTGTATACCATGCATCTCTACTCTATACCCATTATTTTATATTTAACTATAGCATTAGGATTAGGCAAAACGAACAGCTTAGCAAAAGCAGCAGTGCAAGCTTCTCGCATGTGAAAACATAGAATAGCCAAATTAATACTAGTGCGCAGAAGCAACAGATTCCCTCCAAAGCAAAGAATACATCATGTCACGTGAGTATGACAGACGCATGCGCAGTAGAAACTCTCGCGTAGCAGCAGCCATCTTAGATGCAAGCGTATTACAGTTAGTAAAACACATAAGCAAGCTTCTCTCGGACACCCAAATGTTTATGTAAAATGTGATATTAGTAAAACAAACATGTTGATTAATTCATTAACGTTATTCGAGATTCATGAATACAAGCAAGTCGCTTCACATGCGAATCCTTGCTCCATCATGCTCATTTTGGTTTACAACATAAACCATTTCATAACAGGTTATACCGTGTACATCCTATACTAAATTGCATATTAATAACCATGACATGCCTAATCCTGAAATGCATCATCCTTACAGTCATGATGTCTCTTCAAGGTTGTCATAAATTGCTTCCAACTGCTGTGACAGCTCAACTTCTGTCGCTTGGTACAGCGGGTCGCGGATTCAAGGCTTCAACTTGCTACCGAATGTGTGGCGTTCTTGCCCCGTGTCTATGCCAGGGCTGCAAGAGCCATGTCTGCCCAGCGCTGACCATTTTACCTTTTTGTCTGCCCTCAAGTGTCCCTGCCGTGAGGCATCCTAAGAACCTTGTCCGGTTACTTGTCACAAATGTCCTGTCATAAGGCATTCCAAGGACCTTGTTCAGGAAATTGCACATGTCTCAAGAGTCCCTGCCGTTAAGGCATGCCAAGAAACCTGTTTGGGCAATTGCCCTTTTACATCCTTCTGTGAAGATATTTATTGTTAAACCCTATGACTCTCCGCCAAACGGGAGGTGGTTTACCGACCATTGACGGCTTCCTCCAAGCTCATAAGACAATCAGCTCTAGTGCCTGTATGATGTTCCGGGGGAAGTTATCGCTCTCTCCGCTAGGCAGATGAACCTGGTAATCTGTGCACCTCCAGAGACACACCCGGGGGCGTTCTCAGACTTCGGCGATCGCCCACGCCACCTTATCTATCCATGATAGTGATGTTTGTGTCGCCGCCCATCGCAATGACCAAATCTGAATCTCTGATTTCTTAAAGTATGGGCTTGTGACCAAAGTAAATGTTATGCTATGACTTGCACCCCCGCCCGTTATTGTACTGCGGTATACCCCTGCAATCCGGACCAGGGTATGCTGTCTCAGGTTGCCCTAGTTCGCCTCTGTTCTCTCGATATTGTGTGTGACCCAGGTCACCATTCTCATCCATCCCTCCATCCATTCTTCTATGAAAGAGCCCTTCCAATATGTTCAGACTTAGCTCCTGATCTTCTGTCTGCGCAGTGTACTGAACCTTGGTGTCAATGTGCGTCTAGTACTTCACCACTGACCATTAGTCCTTGCCTGATGAGGTTCTATCCAATGACCCAGCTCCTATTGTTCGTTGACTCCCTGGCACACCATTGGGAATATTGTGCTCCCCTCCTTAATATGTACATGTGGTCCTGAGCGGGGTTGCTGTCCGCGGGTGCCCTCGTTTGTCTCTACTCTATCAGTATTGTGTTTGGCCTAGCTCACCTTCAGCGTCACCGGACTCGTGATTAGCTTTTTCTGGCTCCTGCAAACTTTTACAATGGCACTGTGTTTCTGAAATGGCTAGACACTGATTTGTAGCCCTCCTAAATCGCCCATTAGAAAAGTAACATCCAAGCAGTTTGCGCAAGACTGGGATTGAACCGAATACTCCACACGTCCATTCTTTAACCAACATTGTTCAGTAATATTGATATTGGTACAGCTGGAGGTCATTAGTCTGGTTCCAGCCTTCATGTCATTTCACTTCTCGTTACATATTTAGGGTTGGGAAAAACATGCCGGTCTAACTCATACTTCCCCAATTTGCATGCAGCTTTTTTATGCCGGCTCATAGCCCACCGTGCTATCTCAGGTTGTGACTTATGAACTGGAAGTAAACAAAGGAAAGGAATAACGCCAAGATATCTATGTAAACTATTCTGTGCTCTGCATGATGCCCGCTCCTCACAATGGGCACCCTAACCCTCTGCTGGACAGGGGCAGCTGGTGAAATTTGAAAGTGGTGGGGCGTAAACTAATTTGCATATTGCACCGCAGCGAGCGAGCGAGCCCGAACCACCTTAAATTTTGAAAAAAGAGAAGAAAATTGTGCATTTCCAAGCAAATTTGAGAAAGCAGGAAGGTTTACAAAGCAATTGTGAAAGTGCAGTTATTACATTAATAGTTGTCCTAACATAGGTACCTGCTTATTCAGTATAACCACAGAGCTTCATACATTGCGTCCTATTACGCTGCTGAATTCAGACTATAAGACTTTCATGCAAATCTCAGCTCTAAGAGTAGAAGAAGTTGCACAGCAGTTGGCGAAACGGCCTTTACAAAGCATTGGGAACCACGCATTACCTTTACCACATTTCCATTAGAACGCATGTGACTTTATCACACATGTCTTTCCATACAGTTTTTGTTTATGACTAGACAGAGCTGGGACTTTGTATGGAGAGGAGAGAAAAAAAACAGCTGATAAAGAAAAGTGTATAGGTAAAGTGGAGACAGTGCTGATTAGGGCTTAAGAATAGACAGACAAGAGATATTGGGGAGGGGAGAGGGAGAAGGGCAGGGTTAGAAGGGGCTAGGAATGGACAGAATGCTTGTTGGACAGGCCACGTGAAGGGCTTGCTTCCTCCCCGCATGACAGGGCCCGAGCCCGGTCCTCCAGGTATTACCCACAGAACCAACCCGCACCCCGTCTCATACGGGACTCCTGCCCCCGGACATCTCTGCATCATGGGGCCGAATCACTACCGGCTCCCTCGCCCGGCCCGGCCGCCATCTTGGACACTGCACCACGAGGCCGCGTGGCCTCAGATCGACCCTAACCCTGGGCCTGGCCAGGCCCCGACATCCCGGCACCACCATCCACCCAGGAGGTGAGCGGCCCACTTGGCAGGTCAATGGGAGAAAGAAGTGTCGATGGCTCTCTCCCGCCAGGTGCCGATCGCCCCCAGCTCCCCCGGGCGCTGGCTCCACCCCCCTGCTGGGTGTCTGGACTCCCTCATCCCGGACCTCCCGACCTCCAAGTGCGAGGGTCCGGACATCAAAGGATGCCAGACCTATAACTGGGGCAGCTCCAGAGCAGGAAGGCAGTTGTATCCTGGAGTCGAGAGACACCGTGAAGAACTCATCCTTGACGGACTACTGGCGCTGCCGTAGCCCTGCCTTGTGAACTACTGTCCTGCCTGCTGGCGCTGCCGCAAACCTTCTGAACCCTTCATCTTCACCGGGACCTGCTGGCGCCGCCGCGGACCGTCGCTACCTACGATCATCTCGGGACCTGCTGGCTCCGCCGCGGCCCGACCATCTAAGAACGCCGAGCTCGAGGATTGTGAGCTATCCATCTTATCATCGCATCTACCAGATTGGTAACAAGACTGTCCCGCTACCCCCCTTCCGCCCAAGAGACTAGAATCGAGGGGACCCCTGAGTCCAGACCTCCTTGTACCATTCTACCGTACTTAAAGATTGCTTATAAAGAACGTTAAACCTTATCCTTGTGTGGTGTACGTCTGTGGGGGGGAAGTTATTCGTCTGTACGATCGCTGGAGACGGCTCTCCCCGGAGACCTCTCCTCTTGTCCTCGGCCAACCCTCCCGGTCCGTCTAACATTGGTGGCCAGCGGCGCGATCCGAATCAACGCGTAATCGTACAGAGAGTAGCTCACCCCACGACAAAACCACAATGACAACCAAAGAGAGCGGATCCACCGAGAAATTCCAGATGGAGAAATTGGAAGAATACAGCCATCGTGAGTTGAAACAATTCTGCATTGAACTAGGCATTGCTACAACCGGTCTGAGTACGAAAGACGATTTCAAGCACGCCATTGAGTCATGGGCAGAAACCGGGGCCGCCAGACCCCCGGACCAAAATGTTGCAGCATCGGAGAGGAGCACCACGGCTCCCGAGGAGCGAAGAACGGGTCTCTCGCAGGAAGAGATCCAAGAGAGAGAAAAAAACAGACTACATGAGTTAGAAATGGCCCGGCTCAAAATGGACGGTGAACTCAAATTAGCCGAACAAAAACTGAACCTAGAACATCTGCGGCTCCGAGAAGAACGAGAAGAAAAACAGAGACAAAGAGAACTCGAAGAAAAGAGACTAGCGTATGAACACGAGCGCAAGCTAGCGGAAATAGACTTACGAAAGCAGAACAAAGAACTGGGGGTGCCCGAGCAACCGCGCACTCCCGGAGCGACAGAAAAGAAAGTACACATCCCCAAGGATGTCGTTCGAGAGTATTTCCGAGATGATGACATACAACAGTGGTTCAAGGCCTACGAGATCGCCATGACCTCCCACAGGATCGATCAAAGTGACTGGGAAGCCGGTCTATGGGGGAGGTTCGTCAATGAGGGCCGCGATGCCCTGTTACAGCTCCCAGACCATCTGATGACCTCCTATGACCACATGAAGGCTGCCCTCCTCACCCGATATGGGCTCACACCCGAAATGTACCGCCAGAGGTTCCGAGACTGCACCCGGATCCCGGGTACAACTTGGGTGGAGTATGTAAGCTATTTCAGCCGAGCCTTCGAGGGGTGGATCAAGGGGAGCCAGGTAACAACCTACGAGCAACTTTTTAATCTCATGGTGTGGGAGCACCTCTCTAACAACTGCTTCGTCGAGCTCAGGCAGCACCTCCTCGACAGCAAATTGACAGATCCACGGCAGCTCGCCGCCGAGGCTGACCGGTGGGAGATTACCCGAGTAAGCCGGAATGGGCCGCACGAACAGAACCGGAACTACCAAGGTCAGCACCGTCCCCGAGGAGGAGGAGGAGGCCAGGGACGAGGAAAAGTCACCGCCCCGGCCGCTTCCGCTGCCAGCACCCCGCCCCCGGCCAACCGGGGCAACCCCCCGGTGCGCCCGGGGTACAGAGCCAATGTCACGTGTCACCGATGCCAGCGAGTCGGCCACTACGCAAATGACCCGAACTGTCCTCAGAATCAGACTCCGAGACCCCGCCAGATGGCTGCCGCCGCCCTGGGGGAAGAACAAATCTCCGAAGACCAAGAGGAATGCGAGCAAGAACAACAGGAGTGGGAGCCGGCCGCCATGGTTCTAGCGTGCCTAGGGGGAAGAGACATGGTCCCGCGGGCTCCCCTACCCGCCAACACCAGAAAATATAGTCAGTGGGTGAACATTAATGGGCGCAGGGCCGAAGCCCTACGTGACACAGGGGCCAGTGTGACAGCCGTCCGCTGTCACCTGGTGACCCCAGAACAGATACTGCCGAACATTCTCTGCCCTGTCCGTTCAGCCGACAATTCCGAGAGTCTGTGTCGGATGGCCTCGTCCCCTTCGAATGGGGAGGAGTCTCCGGCATGTTAAAGGTGACGGTCCGAGATGATGCCCCCGTGGACTGTCTCCTGGGGAATGATCTTGAGAGTTCCCCGTGGGCCGCCGTAGAGAGAAGAGAGCACCTGGGGATGTTGGGCTCCCGGACTGGGCGTGCGTAACCACCCGGTCCATGGCTGCCCGTACCATCCCCCGACCCGAAGAACCTGAATGGCCAGCACCCCCTCCCCCGGTCGCTCCAGTAGAAGACACCGACCGTGCCGACCCCCCAGGGCAAACCCCCGAAGGGCTCGCTCAGCTCCAGGACCTTCCCAACCTGGCTCAGTGGCGTCAGGAAGGGGGGCCCACCCAGGAACAGTTCCGTCAAGAGCAGAAGACCTGTCCCTCCCTCGAGGGACTCCGCCAGCAAGCCCTCGCCCAGAGCGCAGGGGACACCACCGGAGGCCATTGGATCTATTGGGACAACGACCTGTTGTACAGTGAACAGAGAATCGCGGAGTTAGGGGCCAGTCGAGTGCTAGTGGTGCCCCTCCGCTTTAGAGACTTCTTGCTAAACTTGGCCCACGATGTCCCCCTGGCTGGTCACCTGGGTCAAGACAAAACCTACAGTCGCCTGGTGACCCACTTTTTCTGGCCCAAGATGAGAAACGACGTCCTCAACCACTGCCGGTCCTGCCCCACGTGCCAGGCCAGCGGGAAGAGCGGCCGCAAACTTAAAGCACCTCTGCAACCCTTCCCAGTTGTCACCACCCCGTTCGAGAGGGTGGGAATAGACATTGTGGGGCCCCTGGACCCCCGTACAGCACAAGGACATCGGTTCATCCTGGTACTGGTGGACCACGCCACCCGCTACCCCGAGGCTGTTCCCCTGCGAACTGTGACAGCCCCGGTGGTCGGCCGGGCCTTGATGGGGATCTTCTCCCGGGTGGGCTTTCCCCGAGAAGTCGTCAGCGACCGAGGCACAAACTTTATTTCAAAATATATGAAATCCCTCTGGCAACAGTGCGGGGTCACCTACCGATTCACGACCCCCTATCACCCTCAAGGAAACGGACTAGTCGAGCGGTTTAACCGCACGCTCAAAGGGATGATTGGGGGGTTGGAAGAGCCCCTCCGTCGCCAGGGGGATGTGCTACTGCCGTGCCTCCTCTTTGCATATCGAGAAGTCCCCCAGAGGTCCCTTGGCTTCAGCCCGTTCGAACTCTTATACGGACACCCTGTGCGAGGGCCCCTCAGCCTAGTCAAAGAAGGTTGGGAGATGCCCCCTCTGAAGACCCCTCCAGATGTCTTCAAGTACCTCCTGACCCTACGCAATCAGACCAGGCGATTCAGAGAAATGGCGAAAGCGAATCTTGAGGCCAGTCAGGAGGACATGAAGAAGTGGTACGATCAAAATGCCTCCTTCATCGAATTCGAACCTGGCCAACAAGTGTGGGTGATGTCCCCCACCGAGCCGTGCGCCTTACAGGACAAGTGGACGGGGCCCTTCAAAGTGGTCGAGCGCAAGAGCCCCGTCACCTATCTCATCGATATGGAATCTTCACGGAACCCCCTCCGGGTCCTCCACGCCAATAGACTCAAACCCCACTTTGTGCGCTCGGAGCTCAGCCTCCTGATGGCTACCGACAGCGGAGCCGAAGAAGACTCCGAGCCCCTCCCTTATCTCCTAAGGACCCGGGAGAAAGATGGTTCTGTGGACGGGGTCCGACTCTCAGAGGCCCTCACCCCGGAACAGCGCCAAGGCTGCCGGGACCTCCTGCTGCAGTTTGCAACTCTGTTTTCCCTCACTCCAGGGGTCACCCCCTGGTGCTTGCACGACGTGGACACTGGGGACAGTCCCCCTATCCGACATCGGGCATACCGCGTACCAGATCGGGTACGGGCCTGCATCCAAGAGGAGGTGTCCAAGATGCTCACGCTCGGGGTCATCGAGCCCTCAGACAGCCCCTGGGCCAGCCCAGTGGTACTGGTCCCCAAAGCTGCCGCCCCCGGCACCACTCCAGAGCTCCGATTCTGCGTCGACTACTGGGGCTTGAACGCTGTCACCAGAACCGACGCTCATCCCATCCCCCGAGCAGATGAACTAATCGACCGCATGGGAGCTGCCCGCTACCTCAGCATCTTCGACCTGACAGCGGGCTACTGGCAAATTGGTCTCACACCCAGGGCCCGAGAATAACGCTGGAGCACCATCGAGAGGGAGGCCTTCGCAGTGGTGTGGGCCCTCAAAAAGCTCCGGCCTTATCTCTTTGGCACCCACTTCCGGGTGCAGACAGATCATCGGCCCCTGCAGTGGCTAATGCAGATGCGGGGGGAAAACCCAAAACTATTGCGTGGGTCCATCTCCCTGCAGGGAATGGACTTCACTGTGGAACATCGACCTGGGCAAGACCACGCCAACGCAGATGGCCTGTCACGCTTTTTCCGCCTCGACGAGGAGAGTCCCCAAGAGGATGGGTGACTCTCCCCGCCTTCAGCTGGGGGGGACGCATGTTGGACAGGCCACGTGAAGGGCTTGCTTCCTCCCCGCATGACAGGGCCCGAGCCCGGCCCTCCAGGTATTACCCACAGAACCAACCCGCACCCCGTCTCATACGGGACTCCTGCCCCCGGACATCTCTGCATCATGGGGCCGAATCACTACCGGCTCCCTCGCCCGGCCCGGCCGCCATCTTGGACACTGCACCACGAGGCCGCGTGGCCTCAGATCAACCCTAACCCTGGGCCTGGCCAGGCCCCGACATCCCAGCACCACCATCCACCCAGGAGGTGAGCGGCCCACTTGGCAGGTCAATGGGAGAAAGAAGTGTCGATGGCTCTCCCCCGCCAGGTGCCGATCGCCCCCAGCTCCCCCGGGCGCTGGCTCCACCCCCCTGCTGGGTGTCTGGACTCCCTCATCCCAGACCTCCCGACCTCCAAGTGCGAGGGTCCGGACATCAAAGGACGCCAGACCTATAACTGGGGCAGCTCCAGAGCAGGAAGGCAGTTGTATCCTGGAGTCGAGAGACACCGTGAAGAACTCATCCTTGACGGACTACTGGCGCTGCCGTAGCCCTGCCTTGTGAACTACTGTCCTGCCTGCTGGCGCTGCTGCAAACCTTCTGAACCCTTCATCTTCACCGGGACCTGCTGGCGCCGCCGCGGACCGTCGCTACCTACGATCATCTCGGGACCTGCTGGCTCCGCCGCGGCCCGACCATCTAAGAACGCCGAGCTCGAGGATTGTGAGCTATCCATCTTATCATCGCATCTACCAGATTGGTAACAAGACTGTCCCGCTACCCCCCTTCCGCCCAAGAGACTAGAATCGAGGGGACCCCTGAGTCCAGACCTCCTTGTACCATTCTACCGTACTTAAAGATTGCTTATAAAGAACGTTAAACCTTATCCTTGTGTGGTGTACGTCTGTGGGGGGGAAGTTATTCGTCTGTACGATCGCTGGAGACGGCTCTCCCCGGAGACCTCTCCTCTTGTCCTCGGCCGACCCTCCCGGTCCGTCTAATAATGCTGAATAGGGACAAAGCAAATTAGAAATAGTGGGGGAGGTGACAGACCGGGGAGCACAAAGGAAAGAGACCTATCACAGAGAAGTGAGGATATAGACAGTACATAAATGATAAAGTAGAGCTGCATTGGTGGCAGCTGTGGCCACTAGGTCCCTTCCTGTCGGTGAATTAATGATAAATGGTCACATCAGCAGACAATGCCCATGTGTCATCTGCAGACACTGAGAAGCATGGCACTTGTATCGCCAAACATGGCATGCATTGAAGTTATCAGTGGAAAATAGTTAGGATGAATAGCACAGTACAACAAGACAGAGTACACCACATGGGTATTGCCAGCAGCAGTAAGGCACCTCTATCGCTAGATGTTTGCTTAGTATGAGGGAAACTCGTATGTTTGCTTTCGGCCGAGTTCTCTTTTGAGCAAAGAAAGGGCTGAAACTGGCAACAGTACTGTAAAGAGCAACTGTTGGCAGAATGTATTGTTCACCAATAATACATTTTTTTACTGAGACCTTAATTGTTCAAAGCATTCTATACTTGCATTTCTGTGGGGTTAAGTCTGGGTGGAAATACTGCACACACACTGTGCTGTTGCTGTATGCGTTACACTGAAATGCAGAGATTTCCGTGATTCACAGTATGCTGCTGTAAAATTCACCTTTGTAATCAGTTTTGCCCCCAACATATTTTTGACGCACAGGGCTGCGGGCATCAGCAGACTCAGCCTCCATTTTCTAAAGACCACACAATCACACGTACAGAAGACTGACGCACATTGCTGCTGTGTAAAGTTACGGCCACGTGAAGAACTTCCCATACAAGTTAACATAATAATCCATCGATGAACCCCCAACTGCTGCGCAGTCAGAAGTAATGCAAACTGCGGAAGATCGAAATAAAAAACTAAAAGAAAACAAACAAAAATAATAATAACGGAATGATCAAGGGGGTCCGACCTAGAAGCTGCAGAGAGTGGCAATACGAAGGGGCACCAGTGCACCACGATAACACACGGTGAGTAAAAAACAAAGAAGAGGGTTACAGATTTTCCTAGCTTGCTTTAGGCCTTTCTACACCACCGTGGACAATCGAACTGAAAATGAGCTGTGGTAGTTGTTCCATGCCTTCACAGGCTTCACCGATAGCAAAGTAGCTTGTTAGAAAATAATGTCGGACGTCGTGAAAAGGCCTTCAAGTTCAACTGAGAAGAAGTTGTGCTCTCGCACATAGAGAGCCCAACACACACACACACAGAGCCCAACACACACACACACAGAGAGCCCAACACACACACACAGAGAGCTCAACACACACACACACAGAGCCCAACACACACACACACAGAGCCCCACACACACAGAGCCCCACACACACAGAGCCACACACACACACAGCCACACACACACAGAGCCACACACACACAGAGCCACACACAGACAGAGCACAACCCCCCCACAAACACACACAGAGCCCAACCCCCCCACACACACAGAGCCCAACCCCCCCCACACACACACAGAGCCAACCTCCACACACACAGACAGAGCCCCACGCACACACAGAGCCCCCCCCACACACACACAGAGCCCCCCACACACACACACAGAGCCCCCCCACACACACACAGAGCCCCCCACACACACACAGAGCCCCCCCACACACACAGCACCGCCCACACACACACAGAGCCCCCCCACACACACACACACAGAGCCCCCCCACACACACACACGGAACAGAGGGCAAGGAAATCGGGAGAACAGAGGGCAAGGCAAACGTAAGTACAGACGGCAAGGAAAACGGAAGAACAGAGGGCAAGAAAAACGAAAGAAAAGAGGGCAAGGAAAACGGGAGAACAGAGGGCAAGGAAATCGGGGAACAGAGGGCAAGGAAAACAGACAGAGGTCAAGAAAAACGAAAGAAAAGAGATCAAGAAAAACGAAAGAAAAGAGGGCAAGGAAAACGGAAGAACAGAAGTCAAGAAAAACGAATGAAAAGAGGGCAAGGAAAACGTAAGAACAAAGGGCAAGAAAAACGAAAGAACAGAGGGCAATTAAAATGGAGAACAGAGGGCAAGAAAAACGAATGAAAAGAGGGCAAGGAAAACGGGAAACATTGCCTTACATAGTGCATATAATGCACTGTGGCCTTACCTGTACCATGACGGTGACGGTACACACCCGGTCTGCTGCCTGCGCACGAGGCGAGCTCCAGGCTAGAGATTAATTTAAGAGTCAAAGTCACAAAGTCACAGCGGCGGGCGTCCCGAAGTCACACAGTGATCGGCCTGCACGTGGACCACTGGGCCAGCCAATCCTGGCGCTGCATGGAGCGCCAGGATTGGCTAGGGGCGCACCATGACTGCTCACCCAGTCGCCCTTTGCAACCCCAGGGCTGCGGCCCGCCCCCTGGTCCTCTCTCTAAGGGGAACTTCAGCAGGGAAACTATCTGCGCATGCTCGGGCTAGTTTCTGCCCAAACATTCACTTGCGCAATACTGCTGCAGCTGAGTGGACTGTCACTCAAGCTGCAGCAGGCCCAGTCCCCCCCCCCTCACCCCCCCTGCGCACTCCGGAAAAGTTGGGTGTTCCCCGGATTCCCAGCCGGCGGGTAGCGCGATCATTCAATATTTTTATTTTTATTTTAGTGACGACGCGACAACGTGGTGGGTCCATGGGGCTTAGTGGGCTATGCCCCTAGGCCCCGATGGATGCACCGCGCCTGGTGCTGGACTTTATTTGAGGCAGCGCTGGCACTCATCAATACTCTGGTCTCTCTCTAGTACACATTACTCACCAGCGTTATCCATATATATATATATATATATATATTCACGCTCCAATCATACCTGCCTGTCGCACTCAGAGGCTGGTGCCTGCTTGTCGGGGGTGCACCCGACATAAATATCAGCTCCAAGAATCCCTCACCGCAATCCTGCGGAAATCAGGTAGCAGCACTCGCAGGGTTGTATTCACAATCTTTTATTATTCAAAAGAACGCGCTTTCGGCACTCGGCCTTCTTCAGTAATGAAACGAAAGTCGCAGCAAACATCATCCATTTAAAACCATCACGTGTCATATCAACATAGAGGTAGGACTCATTGACGAAATTATGGCCGCCATCTTAGAGTGGATCATACATAAGTTACAATATTGTAGACTCAATAAAAACAGCGTAATGTAAATCGCCTAAGATAATTCATAAATATCTAAGGACAAGATAATTCACATTATCGCTCAGTGATGCAGATCATGAATGTATCGCCCTGAATGGGCATATCTAGATGTAATCATATCTATACAATGCGTATACGTCTGCACTCAGACCCGCACCATCGGTGCTATTATCCTGCCCTGAATAGGCAAATGTCCCCTCAATCAAAATAAACGTGATCAGTACAGTACTTCAACCAACAAAGTATATCACATATCGCAAATCATATGCAACATTCAACAATTCATCATAGCAGATAAAGGGAGGCCAAGTTCATGATTAGCAGTAGAAAACCTCAATCATATTCTCTATTTCAGTCATATTATATGAACTCCCAAGTCCTCATGCATGTTAAGACCCATAGGCATTTTGCTTTGCAGATCAATTATATATCGCGACTCAAGTCGCCTGAGTTTTTGTAATCTGTCTCCCCCTCTCACACTGAAGCGGACAGAGTCTAGACAAAAGTATGATAACAGATCCCTGTTACGTGCATGTTCCTTATCAAAATGTCTAGCCACAGGATAACTCACATCCGCATTCTGGATCGCTCTGTGGTGCTCCAGAATTCTTAATTTCACTGGATTTGTTGTGCTGCCGACATACCTTCTGCCACAAGGACATGTCAGGCAGTACACAACATATGGCGTGGTACAAGTGAGAAATTTTTGTATTTTTCTAGGTTTCTTCACCACTGGCACATTGTATTGTACAATACGTTTGCTCACTTTACACGCCTTACAGCGACCACAAGGAAAAAAGCCTTTCATTGGTTCTGACTTGGGTTTGGGTTTAAACTCTTCATGGTGACTATGAACTAGGTAGTCTTTCAATGCCCTTGCTTTCCTAAAAGTCACCAACGGGTAGAAGGGTAAGTCTTTCTTTATGACATTATCTGTCATAAGGATATTCCAATGCTTACGCTTGATGCGTTTAAGGTCTGCAGCATTGCTGGAGTAGGTCGTTATAAGTCTAAACGCCCCACCATCAGTTTTTACTTTTTTGTTTTCTAGCAGCGCTTTTCTTTCTAGATTGTTCACCTTGCTCAAAGCCTGTCTGAGTACCCCATCTTTGTAGCTTCTTGCTTTGAACCTTTGTATACTGCTACCCGCCGCTTTTCGGAATTCCTGCTCATTGGTGTTATTCCTCTTAATCCGGAGCAATTCCCCATAAGGTATACTGTTAACTAAACTCCTCGGGTGACTGCTGGTCGCAAATAGGGTGGAATTCCCAGCAGTCGCCTTACGGAAGAGTTTAGTTTGCAAACTGTCATTCTCAATAAACACTGTCAGGTCTAAGTAATTGACTTCTGTTTGACTTATTTCTCCTGAGAACTTAAGATTGTTGTGATTAGTGTTTAGTACCTCAATATATTCTCTGGCCAATTCGACTGATCCCTCCATGATTATAAAAAGGTCGTCGATATAACGGTACCAACCCCTCACAAGATCATTCCATTTCTTGTTAGCGGGTGACCAGGCCACCTGCTCCTCCCACCACCCCACGAAAAGATTCGCGAAGATGGGGGCGGATGGGTACCTGCTCCGTCCCCAGCTTCGCAAATCTTTTCGTGGGACAAAGCCGGGGGCAGATTGTCTCGGTTGTCCTTTTAGTTTGTGCTTGTGTCCACGCCCTTCCCTCCTGATTGGGCCCTTTGAACCCAAACTCACCTGGTCATTCCCTGACTTTCTTTGGCGTGCTCTTGCTCCCTTCTCCCGTGGTCCCCTTTGTCCACCGCCCACATTTAGCGGCCCTTCCTCCAAGGTCCCCTGCACCTCCCAGTCAGCGGTAATTGTTGGGGGAAATGCCCATACTAAAAAACTAATAAAATATTGATTGAATACTTGCAATATTTGGACTTTAAAGACTTTTGCCTGATTTCCCTCTAAACTGGTCTGTTCCTATTGTCTGCCTGAAGGAGATAGGTTGAAAATCTAAGTGGGAATGACGTATAATTCTAAAAATTATTATGGTGTGCAACTCCCCTGTATACATATCAGGCTATTAAGGGAATTCTTAAAGAGATTTCTTAAAATCCAGAACATTTTCTAAGAAAAGACTCACATGGTCACACCATGTCATTTTCTTTTAGAGATAATTATTTATTTATTTATTTATTTAAACACTTATAAAGCGCAACGAAGGCCCATGGGCATCTCGGCGCTAAGTATCTGCTAAATTCAGCCCTACAGGAGGATGTGATTATTGGTCAAATAGCCACGTTTTAAGGTGTTTTCGAAAGGACCATAGGGAGGGGCTGCTCTTTAGAAGCTAATGCTTTAACCCTTCAGAAAAATTTCAAAGTGGGAAGGAAGGAAGCCTTAGTTAAACAAGATTTAGGTGTAGTATTTTAATACCGTTTTCAGTAGTTTTACGCAATCTGTTTTGTCTTGATAGATCCATGTGTGTACATTTCCACTAGTGCCCCAAGGGGGAGCCAATATGAAGATGGTCTACAAGCACCTACTCAGAAAAAAAGGACCACGTTGTACAGAGGAAGTTATGTTTCTTTTCTCACCCACTTCCCCTTTCCTCTAAGGACTTTGCTTGGCCCAGGTAGCAGACAATATTCAAGTTGTGACATCAGGAATATGCTTCTTTGATCACATTTTACTCCTACGAGATTGCACAGCTAAAGGGGACAGAGGCCAGTGCTCAAGTTTTACTCTATTGGTCCACAGGAAGCGTAGCAAAGCATATATGAACCACCCAATTTTCTGGGTACACCACAGAGACTACTTTCATCTTCAATGGATTTAAAGCATCACATGTAAAATTCACAACGTGCTTTTGAGTGGCTGCATTGCAGAGCACGATACTGTAAGAGCCCACGCTCACAGGAAGATTTCAATGATCACAGTTGGCAGTGGCCAGAGGATATCACCGAGGTAAAGACATCCTATGGCAAACTCCCCAGAGAGATAAGCAAAAAAGTATTTCATGACTGCTTCTCCCCAATCGCTACCAACAAATCAAGAGAGTTGGCCTAGTAACTTTAAGAGCTGAGAAGTCACTGGGCTGTTGTTGGGTAGATTTAGATAACAGAAGTTTTAAAGTTCCAGTGGGAATCAGAACCAGAAGAGTGGCAATCAAATGCTACTGTGACGACGAAGAGGGTGTATGAGAGCTGGATAGCAAAATAATCAATTTGGCAAAAAATTTGAAGAAGTTCCATGGATCCTTTGTGACTGTTATCTCCAGGATGAAAAAAGTAGGCATATACAAAGTTTTTTTCTCCATAAAGTATTGCGAAGTTTCTGATTTTGCCTTACACTTAGATTGTAGTTTCTCACACTTTTCTTTTGCTGGAGCAGTTCTTTTTCCACATAGCAAGATCATTTTCAAGCCAAACACACCCCTTTGTACAATTCCTACAACTACAAATTACCAACATAATTCCATGCTGGAAACTTTTGTGAAAGCCTTCTATTCACAATGGTATTTTATGAGAGCTGAACACTAAGACCTTCATTACAAGACTCCCAGGACTCTTGATGCAGTAACTCCAAAATCAGTGAAGCCACTAACAAGTATGTCATAATTTCTGGGTGAGGTATCACCACAGCATTATAAATTTGCCCCCTAGTCCTAAAGGTATTTCGAGTAAGATGAACACTAAGACATTAATTACAAGACTCACTGGACTCTTGATAAAGTAATTCCACAATCGGAAATTCCAGTACCATGCAGTGTGGTAATTTCTGGGTCTAGTATAACTACGGCATTATGAGTTTGCCTCCTATTCCCAATAATATTTCGAGGAAGATGAACACTAAGGATTTCTTTACAGGATTCACAGGACACAGTATTTTGGCAATCCTAAATCCCAATACCATGCTGTGTGGTAATTTCAGTGTGCCGTATTAACACAGCAATAAGAGTTTGCCACCTACTGCCAATGGCATTTGGAGGAAGATGAACACTGAAACGATCATTGCAGGACTCACAGTTTTTTAGGTTGAGCTTAGCAGCACGCTTGCACTGCTCTGCGAGGCATGCTGTATCTCCTCTATGCAAAAAACACAGTTGATGGACAGAATGTAGAACAATGTCATACATTCACCCCAGTACAAGGATCTGGGCCTAAATCCATCGTTTTTTTGCACTCCACACCACCCTGGGTTAGACACTGGCTATATGCAAATCAGCTCTGACCCTGTGCCTCATGGGAACAGTCCAGTTCGAACTACCAAGCCATGTCTTTCCCAGACCGGAATCAAGCATCAAAGGACCGGTTTCTGGCTATCAGCCTTCATCAGCCTGGATAGCTTGACTCCAGTGGTGTGGAGAGCCTGGGACTCACGTCTGAGTATACCCAGCACACTCGGGGTGAAAATTGCAAAAAACACAGTTGATGGACAGAATGTAGAACAATGTCATACATTCACCCCAGTACAAGGATCTGGGCCTAAATCCATCGTTTATTTGCACTCCACACCACCCTGGGTTAGACACTGGCTATATGCAAATCAGCTCTGACCCTGTGCCTCAAGGGAACAGTCCAGTCCGAACTACCAAGCCATGTCTTTCCCAGACCGGAATCAAGCATCCAAGGACCGGTTTCTGGCTATCAGCCTTCATCAGCCTGGATAGCTTGACTCCAGTGGTGTGGAGAGCCTGGGACTCACGTCTGAGTATACCCAGATTGGATGCTTGATTCCGGTCTGGGAAAGACATGGCTTGGTAGTTCGGACTGGACTCTTCCCATGAGGCACAGGGTCAGAGCTGATTTGCATATAGCCAGTGTCTAACCCAGGGTGGTGTGGAGTGCAAAAAAACGATGGATTTAGGCCCAGATCCTTGTACTGGGGTGAATGTTTGACATTGTTCTACATTCTGTCCATCAACTGTGTTTTTTGCAATTTTCACGCCGAGTGTGCTGGGTATACTCAGACGTGAGTCCCAGGCTCTCCACACCACTGGAGTCAAGCTATCCAGGCTGAGGAAGGCTGATAGCCAGAAACCAGTCCTTGGATGCTTGATTCCGGTCTGGGAAAGACATGGCTTGGTAGTTCGGACTGGACTGTTCCCATGAGGCACAGGGGCAGAGATGATTTGCATATAGCCAGTGTCTAACCCAGGGTGGTGTGGAGTGCAAAAAAACGATGGATTTAGGCCCAGATCCTTGTACTGGGGTGAATGTTTGACATTGTTCTACATTCTGTCCATCAACTGTGTTTTTTGCAATTTTCACGCCGAGTGTGCTGGGTATACTCAGACGTGAGTCCCAGGCTCTCCACACCACTGGAGTCAAGCTATCCAGGCTGAAGAAGGCTGATAGCCAGAAACCGGTCCTTGGATGCTAGATTCCGGTCTGGGAAAGACATGGCTTGGTATTCCGGACTGGACTGTTCCCATGAGGCACAGGGTCAGAGCTGATTTGCATATAGCCAGTGTCTAACCCAGGGTGGTGTGGAGTGCAAAAAAACGATGGATTTAGGCCCAGATCCTTGTACTGGGGTGAATGTATGACATTGTTCTACATTCTGTCCATCAACTGTGTTTTTTGCAATTTTCACCCCGAGTGTGCTGGGTATACTCAGACGTGAGTCCCAGGCTCTCCACACCACTGGAGTCAAGCTATCCAGGCTGAAGAAGGCTGATAGCCAGAAACCCGTCCTTGGATGCTAGATTCCGGTCTGGGAAAGACATGGCTTGGTATTTCGGACTGGACTGTTCCCATGAGGCACAGGGTCAGAGCTGATTTGCATATAGCCAGTGTCTAACCCAGGGTGGTGTGGAGTGCAAAAAAACGATGGATTTAGGCCCAGATCCTTGTACTGGGGTGAATGTATGACATTGTTCTACATTCTGTCCATCAACTGTGTTTTTTGCAATTTTCACCCGAGTGTGCTGGGTATACTCAGACGTGAGTCCCAGGCTCTCCACACCACTGGAGTCAAGCTATCCAGGCTGAAGAAGGCTGATAGCCAGAAACCGGTCCTTGGATGCTTGATTCCGGTCTGGGAAAGACATGGCTTGGTAGTTCGGACTGGACTGTTCCCATGAGGCACAGGGTCAGAGCTGATTCGCATGTAGCCAGTGTCTAACCCAGGGTGGTGTGAAGTGCAAAAAAAATGATGGATTTAGGCCCAGATCCTTGTACTGGGATGAATGTATGACATTGTTCTATATTCTGTCCATCAACTGTGTTTTTTGCAATTTTCACCCCGAGTGTGCTGGGTATACTCAGAAGTGAGTCCCAGGCTCTCCCCACCACTGGAGTCAAGCTATCCAGGCTGAAGAAGGCTGATAGCCAGAAACCGGTCCTTGGATGCTTGATTCCGGTCTGGGAAAGACATGGCTTGGTAGTTCGGACTGGACTGTTCCCATGAGGCACAGGGTCAGAGCTGATTTGCATATAGCCAGTGTCTAACCCAGGGTGGTGTGGAGTGCAAAAAAACGATGGATTTAGGCCCAGATCCTTGTACTGGGGTGAATGCATGACATTAATCTACATTCTGTCCATCAACTGTGTTTTTTGCAAGTATCTCCTCTATGGGCATCGACCACGCCCCTTGATTTACATTGATTCCTTTGTGTGATTTTGGAAAATCCCTTCCTTTGTGTGACTAATTTTCTGGCCCTGTTATGTGTATTGTTGCTCTTCTGTTTATTTCCTTACATTTCGTTGGACTTCTTTTTCTGTTTCCTTGGGAAGGCTCTCCTTTCAACGGGGTTTAACATTTTCTTAGCCACACCTATCAAACATCCGTCCTTCACCTCCGGTGTCCTCGTGCCCCTGTGCAAGGTCCGAGCACTTCGTACTTACTGTGGCACCCAACCTCATCTCAGCTCAACATTATAATATAAACCTTTTACAGCTAAAGTCCAGAGTTCGGTAGTTTACTGTAACAATAGTGATACATATCCACATTCACTCTGAATTATGAGTGCATAAATACTTCAGTTAGCAACAACTGTGATACATCATGATCCGACCCTTGATCCAAGACTCACATGCACGTATCTTAGAGTGACCAGGCGTCCCGGATTTGCCAGGACAGTCCCAGTTTTCAGCTTGCTGTCCGGGCAGATATCAGGAAATTAAACTTATGTCCCGGTTTTTAGAGAGGGTCGGCTGAAAACAGTGGGAGGTATATTTTGATATTTTGCAAGACAGGGATAGTTAGCAGCTGTTGTAAGAAAACAATTCAATTAACAGGCATGCTACTGGCTTTAAAAATGGCATGTTACGTATGTTCTTACTGCCTATTCTGTAATTATCTGCTAAGGGGCGCTGTCATTCTGTGTGCTAGGCTGAAGGGAAATTGTAGTCCTTCTTCTATTTTGGGGAAATGTCCCGGATTTTGGCTTTAAAATTCTGGTCACCCTAACGTACCTATAAGTGGGACAACAAACTCCTGCCACTCTACAACAAACACAACAAGAAGACTTCAGTTTCTGGGTCTCCCTGCCCACTTGGAAACACTCACTCCTCACTGAGCGTTGTGGCGTGTCCTTTGCTATGTTCTCACCGCACTCCGCGCTCACCACATCCAACTCTTTACTTCAGTCCACCTCACAAAGCAGCCGATTGAAATGGGGTGATGCATATTCACAGAAAACGCGTGCAGTTCGCCCCAGAGCTTGGCTAGTCAGCAACAGTAAAAAACAAGCATTGAAAATGCAATATGTCTCGCCCTCATTTAAGTTAAAGCATTTCTGTTTGTAGTTAGGTGGCTTTTTAGTTTTGCATTTATTAGTGCTTTTTAAACTTTCATGTACATAACATGCATATGTATGCATATATGTATATGTATGCATGCATTTATATAGATATGCAGATGTGTATATATATGATTTTGTATGTATACATATATATATATATATATATATATATATATATATATATATATATATATATATATATATATATATATATATATATATATATATATATTAAAAAAACAGGCTCCCAACTGCACTGGATGCAGTTCAGGCGGGCGCAGACCTCCAAAGCATCAACTCGAGTATACCAAGATAAATTATCAGCCAGCACAAGGATTCGATGTTAGCAGTGCATTTATTTTGCAGACAGTGCAAGAGCAAGTGCCCTCCTTGACGCGTTTCGCTCCGCAGACGGAGCTTGGTCACATGACGCGTCAGGAGTAGGCGGTGAGTTAAATCGTGATTAAAAGCCCAAGCGCCTAAAGAAACAGGTCGCAAGGGTAAAATAACAATGTAAACAAGCAATCAAATTAATGTGACGAGAAATCCAAACATATATCATGTGAATGCAAGTATTAGAATATCAGTCAGAGCATAGTGCTCAACCAGGCCAAGTGCAGCAATTTATAACATGAAAAAACAAGTTCATGACAAATCAACCAAATCCTCTGTGTATCTCAAGTGAGAAAAAAATGGCGGTGTAAACAATCAATCCCCCCGTCACATCACAGAGGTAAGAAAATGGAACCCCACAAGTAGAGGAAAAAAGTCAAATGCAAGTGCACAATGAGGTTCCCCCATATAGCATAATGGCCTGGTAGTAGAATGATCATCACAAGATTGCTAATGTATACAAATACAGATTATTAGACCAAAAAATTCAACTGTTCAATACATGGAATGAACATAGCAGCAGAAGACTCTCCTAAAGAAAACTACCAAAGAATCTTTAGATGTTATAAATATATGCAAGCTGTAAATTCATCCAATTTGCATATAAGATATTCATGATTTCAAAGACTCAAGTTCGTTATAATTCATCAACACTTCTTTTCATTTTAAATTCATCAATCAGAAGGTACAAATCATAAAAGCCATCAAACATTTAACGAAAAGAACGCACAAATATAGATGACTTAATTCATTACAGTAATGACTCTGGAAAAAACCACAAGTTTTATAGGTAGTGATGCAATTCATCAAAAGCATTAAGACCATTGGGGGATCTGGTATCGAGCAAAAGAATAAAAAAAGCTTCTCTTTGACGGAGAAGTTTTTCTCGATCACCACCTCTACCAGGATTAGCCACAGAGCACAACAGAGTGTATTTGAGGTCTTTCAATTTTTTGTCGTGCAATGATTTAAAATGACGCGCGACAGGGTAGTTCATATCCGAGTTAACTATAGCCCGTATATGTTGCAGAATACGTTGGTATGCTTGCAACTTGGTGCTCCCAATGTATGATAAAGAACAAGTGCAGGTTAATTTGTAAACTACATAATCACTGCGACATATCAGATGTTCCCTGATCGGTATAACACGGTCACTGAACGCAGATGTATAATGGGTACCATTGACTGCAAAGGTGCAGGCACGGCACGAGGTACATCTGTAAAAGCCCGGTTTGTTGAGCCAAGTGGTTTTGGATTGAAGTTCTGGCTGTGTGCGATCTAGAGAATCTTTCATAGAGGGAGCTCTCCTACAAGTGATAGCCGGAGATTTGGGCAAAAAAGGAGCTAGGATTACATCTGTCAATACAATCGGCCATTCAGATCTAATGATTTGGCTAAGTCTGGAACTTTGAGCGCAGTATGTAGTAATAAATCTTGCTGTTGTCCCACTGGTCACATCAGTGTCTAGTTTGGTCTTAGGGGTCAGTAATGTTTCACGTGAGCGTGCTGATACTTTGCTAAGAGCTCGATCAAGTACAGCTCTTTTGTAGCCCCTTTGAAGGAACCTATCTCTAGATTCTGCTAGACATTGTTGAGTGACATCCGGATTGCTACATATGCGTTTAATTCTAATGAATTCCCCCAGAGGTATGCTATTGATAGTGTGAGGGGGGTGGGCACTGTGGGCATGCAAGATGGAATTGCCCGCAGTACTTTTCCTGAAAAGTTTGGACTGTATGGTATTATCCTCAATGTAAATCAGGACATCCAAAAATTCAGCAGAAGTGGCTGAGATGGTAGCAGTGAACTTAAGGTTCCTAATATTCACATTGATTTCATTGACAAAGTCAGCTGCCAGAGCTTGAGATTGTTTCCAGACGATAAAAATATCGTCTATGAATCTCCAGTAGGCTAATAAGTGGGGGAGCCAGTGAGCGTGAGTGACGCCAAGAACATGCCTCTCCCACCAGCCAACATGCAAGCATGAATAGCTGGGGGAGAAGCATGAACCCATTGCCACCCCGCGTTCCTGATGATAAAAGTCCCTGCCAAACTGGAAATAGTTATTGAAGAGGCAAATACGTATCATGTCCAATAACATGAGATTGTGGTCCCGCATAGTTGCCTCCCGAGAATCAAGAAAGAACTGAACAGCTTCCAAACCCTGGAGATGGTTGATGCTGGTATAAAGTGCTTCAATATCCATCACCAGGAAACATAAATCAGGACCCCAAGTGATGCAATTAATCTTTCCCAAAAAATCAGTGGTGTCTTTAAGAAAGGAAGGGAGAGAAATCATATGAGGCTGAAGAAAAAAATCAACATAGTTTGAAATATTCTCATTCATGCTGCCCTGTGCTGAAATGATAGGACGACCTGGGACTGGGGTGGTGCACTTGCGGATTTTGGGTAACAAATAAAACAAAGGTGTGATAGGGTGCAATACATTCAAGAACTTAGATTCCTCTTTAGTCAATAAACCACGCCTGAACCAGGTATTGATATCCTTTCTGGTTTTATCATGACTATTCAGCATTGTAAATTTGGTGGTTTTGGAGTAACAAAGGGGATCATTAAGTTGGCGGGCTGCCTCTGTAACATAATCACTTTTTGCCCAAAGAACAGTATTCCCCCCTTGTCAGCACTCTTCACAACTATCTGATTGTTACCCTGAATCTTTTTAACTAGTTTGATATACTGCATGTTGTTGAAATCACATTGTTTTTTCTTTCCCAGTAACGTCCTATTCAAAGTCTTAAGTTCTGTGATGACTCTGTCACTGAAGACATCAACAGCATCTTTAGGCATTAGTGGCATGAATGTAGACTTTCCCCGAAAGGCTGTAGATGGTGATCGATTAACTGTAACAATCTGGCTGACTGTGGGTTCATTCTGTGAACTGTCTTCATTTGCTAAGGAAATAAGGGTTTGTAACCCCTGCAGATTCCTTACTGAAAGAGTTTCTTCCGCTGATGGAAAAACCTGTTCTATGTCACACCTATTTGGATTTTCTGGATGTAATAGGAAGTATTTTTGTAGTTTAATCTTCCTAATAAATTTAAACACATCAATCCGTGCCTGGACATAGGAAAAATTATTAGGTGGACAATAGGACAAGCCTAGGGACAGAAGTTGCTCTTCCGCTTTGGACAGTACAAAGTCAGTCAAATTGATTACTGTGTTGTCTTGTACCTGAGTTATTTGTTCCAATTTCTGCGTGTTCTGCCCGTCCCTCCACCTCTTTTTGGCAGCTCGTTTCCTGCGCCGACGTTTTTGGCTGCTGGTTTGCCTGCTTGTGGAGGATTGTTCCGTGAGCGCAGAGAATACCTCCGGTCCTCGCTTACAAAATTTAGTTCATCAACTACTGAGAAAGTTGTCAGATCAGAGGACCCTGCATCTGCAGAAGGTGTACTGTCCTCAGAGCCTGTGAAGGAGGCTACTGATAGGTTGTCATCGTTAGTCATGCCAGCAGCATTGGTTTGTACATTGGAACTAGAGGAAGCACTTGGTTTCTGTTGAAGAGACATTGCCTTTCTTTTGTAAGAATCATACTTCCGGGAAAATGTAAAAATGCGTCCTGTAGCATAATCCTGCTTGTCTCTAGCAAACTTATGTATTTTGCACTCCTGAATAGTTTGTTCCAATTTCGCCAAGCGTTGATCAATTTCCTTTCTGGTGTTAACTATCAAATCAGTTTCACCTGTCGCCTCCAACAGAGCATTTATTTTATCACTTTCAATCAATAGCGCTTCCCTGTCAGTATGGGCATATTTTATTAGAATCTGTAGCATGTTTCTTGATGATTGTAGGTTGTTTTCAGCCCATTCCTGCAGCATTTTGGGGTCCGGGTTTTCATAGGTGGGAACAATCATTATTCGTAAGCCACGGGGTACACGATTAGCCTCAATGTACTTTTCCAAAGATTTTTTCTCCCACCACTTCGATAACTCACTTCGAAGTAGCTTCTCCAGAGTCTTTAAAAGATCCTTCGTACTGTTGTTAGTGCCGGTAGTATGATTGTCTTGAGTAGTTTCTGATGAAGTAGCTGGCAGGTTCCCATATAGAGCCTCCACTGCCGTCTCCCTACTCCTTAGCGCCTCATTGGAAAACATGTTCTGCGAAAGTTAACAGCGGTTTTACAATCTACCGCTTCACTGCTGGCTGGCTGTGTTTATTTGAGGAAACAAGCCCAAAAACCCGCTAAACTCAAAGAAATGCAAAAGGCAAAAAAGCGCACCTCCGGTGCCCTACCGGCTTCCGCCTCCAAACGCCGAGGAAAGTCAGCCGACCTCCCTGGCTGCGAAGCTCCTCACCGGGTCCGGTTACCGATAGCACGCCAATAAATGCCTCAGTTTGTTGAGTTACGGGGGGCACGGCAAGAATACTGAAACAGTGTAAGTCCCAAACGCAAAATATATATGTGCATATGTGTGCGCGTAGAGAGAGGTAGAGAATAGAGAGTAGTGGAGAGTGAGGTACCGCGAGAGGTATAGAGCGGTAGAGAGGTAGAGAGTAGGGAGTAGTGGAGAGTAATATAGAGTAAGTAGTAGAGAGTAGTAGAGAGTGAGTAGTAGAGAGTAAGTAGAGAGTGAGTAGGGAGTAGTAGAGAGTGATTATTAGAGAGTAGTAGAGTAGTAGAGAGTGAGTAGAGATTAGTATCGAGTGAGTAGTAAATAGTGAGTGATAGAGAGTGAGTAGTAGAGAGTGAGTAGTAGAGAGCAAGTAGTAGAGAGTGAGTAGAGAGTAGAAGAGAGCAGTAGTGAGTAATAGAGTGAGTAGTAGAGAGTGAGCAGTAGAGAGTAGTAGAGAGTGAGTAGTAGAGAGTAGTAGAGAAGAGTAAGTAGTAGAGAGGGAATAGTAGAGAGTAGTAGAGAGTAGAGTGTAGTAGAGAGTGAGTAGTAGAGAGAGAGCAGTAGAGAGTAGTAGAGAGAGAGTAGTAGAGAGTGATTAGTAGAGAGAGAGTAGTAGAGAGTGATTAGTAGAGAGTGAGTAGTAGAGAGGGAGTAGTAGAGAGTAGAGTGTAGTAGAGAGTGAGTAATAGAGAGTAGTAGAGAGTGAGTAGAGAGTAGTAGAGAGTGAGAAGTAGGGAGAAAGTAGTAGAGAGTAGTAGAAAGTAGTAGAGAGTAAAGTGTAGTAGAGAGTGAGTAGTAGAGAGTAGTATAGAGTGAGTAGTAGAGAGTGAGTAGAGAGTAGTAGTGAGTAGTAGAGAGTGAGTAGTAGAGAGTGGTAGATAGTGAGTAGAGAGTAGTAAAGAGTGGTACTGAGTAGTAGAGAGTGAGTAGAGAGTAGTAGAGAGTGGTAGTGAGTAGTAGAGAGTGAGTAGTAGAAAGTGAGTAGTGGAGAGTAGTAGAGTGAGTAGCAGAGAGTGAGTAGCAGAGAGTGAGTGGTAGAGAGTCAGTAGTAGAGAGTAGTAGAGAGTGAGTAGAGAGTGAGTAGTAGAGAGTAGTAGAGCGTGAGTAGTAGAGAGGGAGTAGTAAAGAGTAATAGAGAGTAGTGGAGAGTTGTGGAGATTGAATAGCGAGTGAGTAGTAGAGAGTGGTAGAGAGTGAGTAGTAGAGAGTGAGTAGTAGAGAGTAGTGGAAAGTGAGTAGAGAGTGGAGAGTAGCAGTGAGTAGTAGAGATTGAGTAGTAGAGAGTAGTAGAGAGTGAGTAGTAGAGAGTGAGTAGTAGAGAGCGAGTAGTAGAGAGTGAGTAGTAGAGCGTAGTAGAGAGTGAGAAGAAGAAAGTAGTAACTTGGTTACTATAAGTCACGAGGCGAGAAGCGCATGCGCGCACCAACGCCAGCCGAGACCTAAAAAAAGAGTTGGGCCAGGACCTTAAACGTTGTTTACTGCCTGACCCTCCGCCGTGAGCCTCATGCACTGTCGGACATGGGTCTGGGAAGGGCCGTCACTTAAAGCCACCCCCCCTCACTCTTCATAAACGCTGTTCCAAAACATTGCACTATTCAAGCAGAATTGTTACTTTATGTGTTAAAAGTCAGCCCTTTTTAAATGCACCAGGCAAGTTTAGCGATCCGTTTAAAATGACATTTTGACTCATTCACGAGATCAGCTCCTCAATACGTGAATAAAATGCAGTGATTTGCATTAGTAAAATTAATGAAATGTTGTTTTCACCTTTCCACGCTCTTACCGCTTCTTTAGCTGCCCAGTAGTGTCTCTTCTTCACACTACTCTCATGTTTCCCCAGATCATGCTAACGTCTCACACTCTCCACAGGGGCCACCCTCTCGCAGTGCCTACCAGGGAAAGCCCCTCACGCTGCCCATGCAGTGCACGCTTCTGACAGTTCCCAGCAGTATAATCAGCCTAATTCCGGAGGGTGCCCTCCCTGTCCCCCGGCAATCCTTGGCCTCTCTGCTGACATTGCCATCAAGTACTTCTTTTGGCAAGAAGTAGAACAGCGAGTTAGGGTTGGACAGAAGTTTTCATCCAGACGCAGGCCAGCATCCAGAGGGGCCACAGGGTTGGTATGAAGCCACTTGAACCCGCTCAAGGTGCCCCTCAGCCATGTTAGATATGGTGGTCTTAAGGGGACAAGGATGATTTCACAAGTTGTGTGCTGAATCGAATGATATTTGAGCTTCTCTGCGAGAATAGGGGGGTCACGGATACCCATGAAGGGTGAAGTTTGGGGGTCAATGTTTCAGTCACAATGTCTTTTAGGGGACGTCCTTAGACATACTTCTGTATCGGGTAGAATAAAGTGTCAGGTGTGTAAAGCTACTACTTTTTTTCCTTTGAACGCATGCCTTATGAATATCGAGGGCTCGAAACCTTGCTTCTGAAAAGCTTTTATGGTCACCACCGTGCCCTGTCTCAAAGCTTGGGCTATTTATAGCCGTTCCTTAGCCAAACACAAATTACACGATTGCTAAATTTGCAGATGACAAAAAATACTTGGCACTTTCATTAACACAAAAGAGAGAGCAGCTAACCACAGGGTGAGAATAAGCACTAAAAATATGCTGAGAAACGGCAAACATGATACATTGGGTAGAGCGGTGTGTGGGAATGACGGTAAACTGGCAGGAGGAGCACACGCACGATGAAATGTACTGCACAGCCACTGTGAGGTGAAAGCGATCACTGTCTGCACAACACCCTCTGCAGAATGAATGCTGTCTTTATAGCTCAGTGAGAGAATGATGGCAAGGCGTTGCTAAGGGGTGGCCGGGCTCCACATGTATAGTACCCACTGAGCAGTGAAATATGGTTTCTCAAAAGGCACTACTAAAATGTGTTACCTCAAATGTCTAATTAATCCAGTTGGACGTCAGCTGATTTTCTTCTCAAGTGTGCACACGAGCAGAAGAGTGCATTAAATCAATCAGCCTCACCAATCCGTTGCCCGGTCACTAGCTGACGCTAGCGTTGGCCAGTGTCCTTTAATGCAACCTCTGGCCTGGTGACTGCTATGGAAAGCATTCTCCTGCCACTGCTGAGTGCACCAGAGCTGCTAGGAAAGCCGTGCTACCTCATTCGCTAAACACGCGCACCGCGTGCCTCCCACGCCTTTGTTTTTGTAGCGAACTGGAACTGCGTGTGCTGTGGAAATTTGGGAGGAGGACAAGGAGAACAGACATGTTTGCGGGGGGTATGAGTGGAATGAAGCAGTACAAATAGAATGAACAAGAGAATCTATGTTGACACTGAAATGGGTTATAACAGTGAACAAAAAAATGGTGGTTGAGAGCGACTGTGTCCATTTGAGAAAGTACATTTGTGTTATAGGAAGCTCTAGCCGGGCTCGCTCTTCCATAGGGTGAAGTAAGGCAGCAGCGTTAGGGCACCACCGCTCATTGGCATAAAATGCGAAGAAAATGTCCAAAAAAACCATTTGTACTTAGGGAAGGGGAGTGCTTCAACTGCAAAATCCTATTCTGCATGGAACACCCATAATCTTTGCACTGTACCTGCTGACACAGGAGGAGAAAAGCGTGCAGTATACGACCGTTGGGTACCCCACAGGTCCCTTGTTGATACACACCACGATCTATAGAATATGGTATGTTTCTGATGGTGGGTGGGGGCCACCGTGATGGAAGTTTGGACTAGTAATGCCATAATTTTGCATCGCTGGAACTCTGTGACTCTGTGTCATCAATATACATATAAAAGGGAATGACCTACAGCGTCAAAATCCATCCAGCACGCCTGCGTTCAGAACTAATGTTTCATAGTGTTCCCGGCCACAAGTGTCTCAGCAAAGGGGTCTTAAACTGGACTCACTAGCCGGTTCTGGAAAATTCAGTCGCCATTGCAAACAAATGCTGAAGTAGTGGATTTTTTCAGGACAGGCAGCACTCTCTGACCCACTCTATGACCGCAGCAACCCAGAATGCCACTAAGGAGCCTTGGGAAATTATTTGGAAAGAGAAGACGCGCGTGACAGTACCTGCGAAAGCTTGCTGAACTCTCTTGTCTTTATGGGGCCATGTGTTTTGAACACATGGCCCCATAAAGATAAGAAACCTTTTGCGACAAAAGGAAAGCAGGCAAGCCCGTCCAAGTGGGCCGTCTGAAAAAGCCAAAAGTACACGTCATAAAAAGCTCTTTTCCAATGGCTGGACACCGTTTAGCATGAACAGTGACACCAGCCAATGGAAAAGAGGGGCGGGTCTTAAAGCCCTTTACAGAAGTTATTCAAAAGCATTAAATCTCGCTGAGCGAGCTGCGCTTGTGCGCAGCCACGCTAGCCGAGACCTAAAAACTAAAAAAAAACACACCTCAGACATGCCACATAGCTGGAAACCAACAGATGTTATTTGAGAGATGCTGGCTGAAGCCCCTGGTGTCCACTCACTTCACAGGCAGTGGGAACGTGATTGAAAACAAGCCTGTAAATCTTGTTTTGGCAGTTTTTAGGGCTTGTTCCCTGCTCGTGTTGCAAGCTCTGCTCCATATCTTGATATCTTGATATTTCTGGTTAAAAAGCCCCCCAAGCTATCTGCGCCGCCTCTGTGGGCTAGTATTTGCTTTCTGGAATCTTTATGTCCTAGAACGACTGGGTTCTCAACAACGTGTTCGCCCTGTCCACGTATTTTGCTTTTTTGAACCACAATAAAATAAATGCATGGACAGTCTGGTCACTAGATTAATCCCTCTGCCAGGTCACATTGCTGTAGCACTTTCCAGGGATGTTTCTTTATGGGACCAATTTCTATGCATATTATTAATTAATTATCCGTCCGAAACTGTCACACAATAGGAAGATGGCCCATTTTTGTGCCCAGTATTTATTGCACAGGGGCAGCTAGGTTTGCTCTCTGTTTTCAGCTACAAAAATGTCCCTGAAATCTGAGCCTAAACTTCTGGTTGCTGCATGTGGGCACTGACAAGGCTAATAAGGAAGAGCGATGGCGGCAATAAAGGAGTCCTCGGCACATTCCTCTACCATCACTGCTTGTAAAAGGATAAGTACATTATATGCATACTCTTCAGGTTACTCTGGGGCTGAAATGATGAAAGACCTCAGTAGGGAAATCTCACTAGAGGAGAGGGAAAGAGTCTGCAATAGCTGTACAAATAGGGAGCCAATTGTGAAACTGTTTAAAGTCACAAAATCTCAGAACCTGCGCCGCTGTCAAGGTTTTAGTTGTAAAGATCGCTTTTGTGCCAACCCGTTTTGCCAACAAGTCCTTAGAATGAATATTATAAGGACAACAGATAAGACACATGAACTACTATATATAAACTGAATTAAAAAAAACAGATATTTTTCAATCATTTTTAGCACTGCCAGTGGGGTGCAAAGGCCTCCGCAGCCTCTGCAGTGTGGAAGGGAGCCGAGCTCCAGGGGACCCCCTCAGCACAGTACCCTGGCCTTTGAGCTCCTGAGTGAATACAGACTGGGCCCCTCCATGTACTTTGCAGCGGCCCTCCTAGACTTTCGTGACGCCACTGAGCACTGCCTCTTACTTTGTATCCACAGCTGCCAGGAACACCCCTGCTGTGGCAACACTTTGAGAACAGGGCCAGACTGGCCATAGCGGGCACCAAGCATTTCCCCGGTGGACCGGAGGGGTGGGGGGCAACTTTGTGCCAGAGAAGGAGATTGTGTCTTTGCTAGCAGCAGCTCCATCCTGGGACATGGAGGTTCACTTTTCAGCGTAGATACGCTGAAAAGTGAACCTCCATGTCCCAGGATGGAGCTGCTGCTAGCAAAGACACAATCTCCTTCTCTGGCACAAAGTTGCCCCCCACCCCTCCGGTCCACCGGGGAAATGCTTGGTGCCCGCTATGGCCAGTCTGGCCCTGTTCTCAAAGTGTTGCCACAGCAGGGGTGTTCCTGGCAGCTGTGGATACAAAGTAAGAGGCAGTGCTCAGTGGCTTGCGCCAATGCATTCCGGCATGAAACTAACTGGTAGCTTACATTTTTTAAGTTCAATAAGTTTATTAGGATTGAATTGAATTGAATTGAATAAAATTTATATTGCGCAAAACAATAACCCGAAGGCATCAAGGCGCGCCTAACAGCATATATCATAAACCATATCATGTCATCATTACACATAGGCCTGTACGAAAAGATGGGTCTTCAGGGCCCTTCTAAAGGCCTGGAGAGTGGGTAGGGATCTTAATTCAAGTGGGAGGGAGTTCCACCACTTGGGCGCTAAGGTAGAAAAGAGTAAATAAAAATTTTAGTAGCATAAAGGCGATACATATGAGACATAGAGTACACATTCATCTTAGATTATTACATGAGATAAAGTATAATATGAAAACCAGAAAACCGTAATGTTGGTAGCTTACATTAAAAAAAAACGCACTGCGAGGACATGCTTGAGGTGGTACACTTTACAGGTCTAATTAGCATAGTTATCACCATTCAGACATCTGACTATTAAATTAGAAGAATACATATCCTCTGTGCCCTTTTTGCAGAATTGTATGTGCTACCTGATGACATCAACTGGATTTTATCTATTGTCACCCAAGCAAAACAGGAATTTGCAATAGCATTTCTGGTGCATTCAGTAGCCAATCGCAAACGATTACTGCGAATGCCCTGAGAGGCACAGACGTATCACATTCACTGTGCACAGCACAGAAGACAAAGGGGCAGATTTATGAGGCCCTTGCGCCACGTTTACGCCGCTGTTGCGTCACGCAAGGCGGCGTAAACGTGGCGCATCCCTACGAACGATTTACAACGTGACGCATCTAGGCAGATGCGTCACGTTGTAAAGCCCTGCGCCGCTTGTGGGCGTTCCGGCGCAGGGTGGGCGTTCCGGGGCAGGTGCGCCTCGCAAAAGTGGCTGAGTGAAATCTATGAGATTTCACTCAGTCACTTTTAAGCCAATGCTGCGTCAAAAGCCTGCACCTGCTTGAAGCAGGCGTAGGTCTTGACGCAGCATTGTTAAAATGGGGCACCCCTGAGCCTTGCTGGAGCTGCGTCGCGCTTGCGACGCAGCTCCAGCAATGCGCCACATTTCCGGCACAGATGCGTGACGCATCTGTGCCGTTTTTGCACCATGGTGCGCCGCATTATAAATGCGGCGCACCATGGCTGGCGGAGCTGTGGCGCACTGTGGCGCATGTTAACTGGCGCATCCCTGGGGATGCGCCAGTTAACATAAATCTGCCCCAAAGTTGTAAGTTGCATTTCTTTTCGGTAAAGCAGAAATAACAATGTGTTTCAAAAGATGCAGTTCCTTTCAACTGCACACACACGCACCATGAAAATGACAACGCAACAAGTAATTATAAACCGCCAAAATCTGATACACAACTTTTTGGCTGCAGCAAAGCATGCCTGAATAAATGCATATTAAAAGCAGGCTTCTGTCGTTCACTGCCTTCTGTAATGACAAATTCTGAAGTTGAGATATGGCAGAGTATTATTAGCAATATTTTGAAAAACGAAAACGTAAAAATAAAAAGACAGATCAGTGCAAAACTGCATAGCTAGATAATTCAATTCTACACAGAGAGAGCTCATTCAAACATTCATTTAGGGCCAGAGTTTAATACCTTTTGTCTGATTTTGAGCTGGGTTTATACTACGGTATCTGATATCCGTTTTAGCTTCACTTTTATCACTATTGCACAGTTATCATGACATTATTCCGTGCCTCATCTTTGCTTCAAACATGGCTCCCAGGCTGCAGCTGCTTTTTGTCTCAGTTTCCCAGGAGATCACGGCGCCGCAGGATGCCTTGATGGCTTCACGCACTGGGAGTTGGTGTCGAAGGGCTATGGATGCTTGGGGACCGTTGACAGGGTGAGTGACCTTCCCCTCAGGCACTGTTAGTGCTTCCACTTTTGGGAGTTTGCAGCCCCTTATTTATTATGTGATCCATGCCTTGATAGAAAATATAATTGATATACTCTTCGATACCTTGGGCAGGAGTCCAGCATACATTTGCGCCTTTTTCATAAGCATTACTGCCAAGCTTTCATATTGTTTATATGCCAATGCTTGTCTAATAAGCTGTTGAAAAGCAAAATGTTTTAAAAACTGTTTTAAAGGCGCAATAATAAAATATCCCAACAGTTCTAGGTTAGCAGACCACCTAGTTGCAATATCTCTCCTAAACGAACACAGATATGCCAAGTGCAGCTCCTTAGTATGCGACTACAGTATAGAACGAAACCTGTGGAAAGTAGATTGAAATCTCGGCTTTCTTGTTCCTCGATTGATTTTATAGTTTCATTTTTACAGGACGACAGAGTGGACATCCCTCACTAGTCTCCCAGAAGCGCTGCAGTCACCCGGGGAGCAGGGGCGGCCTTAGGCATGTGCAAGCTGTGCACCTGCTCAGGGCCACCAAACCCCAGGGGCCACCACGCCAATATATATCCATAATATAATAATCCTCTGACCCCCCCCTCTTCACTGGCCTCCCGCTCCACCGGTACCCCCTCTTCCGGGGCCCCCTACCTACGCTCCCTGCCCAGGGCCACCATGAGCCTAGAGCCGCCCCTGCGGGGAGGTCAGTCTTGCACACCCATGCGCAGCCCCATGCACAGTAAGACGTGTTTATAGACTGCCTGTTTTCTAGCGCAGAAGGTCTATCTGCTTTTGAAAGGTGCTTCCTCGAGGTAGGGGAGGGAGAGCACAGCCTGCTCAGCTGGGTGACGACATTGGCAGGGGTTTACAGCTAAAACTGAGCCAGGAACACTTTCAAGACTGAATCATTGCTGTTCATTCAGTCCTAAAGGCACCCCATGGACTGTAGCCCTCCCGAAAATGCCCGTCTACCCAACTCTGTCAATCTAAGGCTGGAGACTCGTGGGTCTTTGCTTGTTGTAAGGTACGCGCTGTGACGTTTTTGCACTCCCTAAGGGTATAGAAGAGGTTCTTGAAGTCTGCTACACTAGGGGCCTCATTTATTAATAGTGTTGCATCGCTGCGTGCAACCAGCGAAGCAACACTTTTCAGTGCGCCCTCCTTGCAACACCTTGGATGCGCCGTATTTACTGTACGGTGCTCCATGTACCAAGGAGTTAACAGATACGTCAGTATTCCTGATGTATCTGTTGGCGCAGTAATGACGCATTGCTGGAGTGTGTCTTAAAACAGACGCAACTCCAGCAATGTGTCCTTTCATATGAGGCTTGCCCCATGGGAAAGGGTCGGCGCCAGTCTTATGCCTGCTGTGACGCAGGCATTAGGATTTGATGTAGTGGTTTCCTAGAAGTGGCGTAGTGAAATCTGATCAATTTCCATGCGTGAGCCGTGGAAGGAATGGACTCTCCCTACTGGCTTCAGCACGCCCAGGTTCCTACTGTTTTGCCTCAGCGGGGAGTTGCCATCTTTGAATCTGCGATCCCCCTTGGGCATCTCCTAACGTCACCAAACATTGCACACCTCTGAAATGCCAGTCATTGGCCTGTATATTATTACACGGAGTCTCCTGGGCATCTGAGCCAGCTTATGGCCCCTGACGGAGGGCTCCGCTATGCATGTTACAGGGCTCCACTACCAGGCCAGGAGATCGATGGACACTATATGCTGTCTTTCCTCCATATATGCATTGCTGACCAAAATACTAGACAACATTGCCAATAGACAATGTTGGGTCGTCTCCATGCTAGTGGAGTGTAGCGTAGGGTGCTCAACAATTTCCCCAGCTTTGCACTGTACCTAGCACTCTATCTCCCACATATATGGGGTTCTTCACCATAGCAGCCCCCATTGTAATGCCTAACTGCGGTATCTCACTGCGCGCCCTTGCTGTGCCCCTTTACTCAGGCCCGTCTGCACCCGCTGTGGGCCTACTGGGTCCTGAGCCTGCTCGTGCCCCCTGGTGGAAGTACACTCGGGGTGAGGCAGTGCCTAATACAAGGACAGCCAACCCATTGCTTGTCGTGTCGCTGGGGGCCCGTACCCCAGAATGCCAAAGAGCATACACAGAAGAACTGCTCCGGCAGGGCAGAGGGGCACTGAGGAGTGACACTCTGTGCTGCTAGCTGCCTCCATGACCATCTGACCGGCTGTGACCTGGGGCAAACACAACACTAGCCAATCGAACCTCACCTTTGAGGTCAGGCATCTCACACGACAGGTGGAGCAGGAGGCCTGCTCGGAGACATCTCTGGAACACCTGGTGGGGAGCACTCAACAGGACATAGATCTTAAGGAGTTAGTGGTCAATGTCAGGACTAGTCTTAAGGCCATCCACGCGAAGCAGGACATCCTCACCAACCATCTAGACCATATGAACAAACATGGTTTTGAACATGGTCCAGTCTAGCGTCATGTCTCAGATGTAGATGATGCCCAAGCAGATTCCCAAAAACACATTTGGTAGGGACAAAATTCTAGAACTAATTGAAGCTAAACATGAGGATCTTGAGGTGAGATCGAGGCACAACAATCTCAGGATCACAGGGATTCTGGATTCTACTGCTATCACCAAAATGGAAGATTTCATTCAAACCCTGCTCCGTGAACTTTACAGAGAGGCCCTTTCCTCAGTCTTCATTATCGAGAGGGCACAACGTTCTTTGGGTCCACTTCCCCCCCCCCCCCCGGTGCTCCAGCATGCCCCATTGTTGCATGCCTCCTAAACTACAAGGACAGAAACACTGTCCTATGCCTTGCTTGAGAATGCCAATCCATATGCTACCAGGGAAAGGATTTATCTTTCAATTCAGATTTCACCATATTGGTGGAGGCTGCCTAGCACAAGGGTCTGCCTGCCAATAAACTGCTCCAAAAGGCTGAAATCTCAGACGCTCTCCTATATCCAGCTAAACTGCTCATATCTCATGAGAGCAAACCACATTTATTCTTTTTCTAAATCAGCCCTCAAGTTTGCAAAGCGCATCACTTTGCGGCAGTGCTCTCCCGGTTCATCGCATTATCATTCTGAAGGCAACTTTCTCAATGACTAAAGTGGAGTGCCTATAGAGGCACTAAATCAGGTACCCTTCTTGTCCAGCTCCCTCACCAGTATCCGACCATGTGGCTGGGTGCGCTTTTTATTGAGCCTTCCCATGGAGTTCTGCCCGGTATATATTCCTACTGTGCTCACTGTGTTACACAATTGAGAATTGTTATGTCATTTGGCCACCCAGCTGTTGCGTGGTAGGGGTGTATGTTTGGCTTTACTTCACTTCCAAGGATATATCCCAGTTTTACTGTTATAGTTCTGATGGGGTTTCGGGGTGTGGGATACTAATACTCAGCTGGGTTTGGTGGTTGGTGTGGGAGATGGGTGGGTTAGGCTTACTTACACTGCTTGTTTTGTTTTGCTTTTCTTCTTTTTTTGTGGTCCCCAGAGGCAATCTATCGAAACCCATGCAGTTTTCTGCAAACAGATCACTATACAATTAGCCTCCTCCTGCACCACACCGACTCAAGGCACCACATTGTGACATCGACAAAATGCCTAACTTGTAACATTTGCAGTTTTAACAACCACAGAAAGACCAACTTAGTTCATGCCTATCTAGTCCGCCATCAGATAGACATCTGCTTTCTACAGTAGTTACCTCTCACCTCACACACTGCTCTAGGATTGTGAGCTAAAATGTGTTGTAAAACACATACCTCACTGTACTTCAACTACGCTAGAGGGGTTGATATTTTAATTCAAAGAGGTCTCCTAAGGCACCATACCTTTTCGTTCATAGACAAAGATAGACGTTAAGTCATGTTAGTGGGCATTCTGCATAGACAGTCCGTGCTTCGAGTTGATGTGCATGGTCTGAATGCAGATGCTCTGTAGTTTTTCTTGGAGCCTTGGAGACAAATCGCCGGCAGGGTTCCTGGGGCCATACTCTGGGGTGGAGACTTCAACATAACACTAGACGACCAGCTGGATTGCTCTCGGGCCTCTCTGCGTTCAAACCCAGTGAGGATCAGCACTCATTACACTTATGCATGACAATCACTTGCAGGATGTCTGGACACAGACACACACAATGATGTGGGAGGGCACTTGCTTCACATCACAATACAATGCCTGGTCAAGAATTGATTCAGGCTAGTATCTAGGATGTACAGACATGTGGAATAAAAGTAATCCACTTGCCCCGCACACTATCAGATCATGCCGCAGTGCTATTAGAACAAATGGTTCTTCAGGCCTCCATACGCACCGTATTTATTTATTTATTTATTTATGGGATTTTTAATGCGCAGCTAATACCCTAGGGTGTCTAGGCGCAGTAAGATACTTTAGGATACAGTGATCAGCACACAAACTTATTGATTGAAGAGCCAAGTCTTCAAGGCCTTACGGAAGCAAATAAGAGTTGGGGCAGTTTTGATATGTGAAGGGAGTGAATTCCACAATCTGGGAGTTGCTACCAGGAATCGTCTGTCACCCCAGGTGGTAGTTCTTGTTCGGGGAACAGATAGTAGACAACTAGCTGCTGATCTTAAGTTCCTTGTAGGGGCATACACCTGAAATGCCTCTTTTAGAAACTTCGGGCCAGTATGATGAATGGCCTTATAGGCAATGCATAAGGCTTTAAATTTGATCCTGCTCTCCACTCTTAGCCAATGAAGATGGTGTATAGCTGCCGAGATGGACTGGCGCCTAGGAATGTTGAGAAGGATTCTAGCTGCCATATTTTGAACAGATTGGAGCTTGTTCAGAATATATTTATGAGTGTTGAAAAAGAGGGCATTTCCGTAATCAAGCTTGGAAAACACTAAGGTGGTGATTAGTGTTTTTCCAGCTGATGCTGGTAAGTACGGTAGCAGTTTTAAAAATCTTTTTCAACGTAAAGAAGGCAGCTGAGACAACCTTGTTTACATGAAGTTTGAAAGTTAGGTGTTTATCAAAGATCACTCCAAGATTCCTGACCTTTGCGACTGGGACCGGGGGAGGACCCATCTGAGTAAGCCACCACGTCGGGGACCATTCTGGAGAGATGTTACCAAAGGTCATAACCTCCGTTTTCTCCGCATTCAGTTTTAGGCAATTATTGTGCATCCATGCTTGTACCTCCAGTATCCCCTCCTGAAACTTAGCTGCCACCATTGGGCCGTTCTTATGTACCGCCAGCACAAGTTGGGTGTCATCAGCGTAGGTGGTTAAACGCATCCCATGAGATTTTATGACCCTTGCCAAGTCTGCGACATAAATGTTAAAGAGCGCAGGACTTAACGAGGATCCTTGGGGACCCCGCATGGCAGTTCAGAAGTCGGTGAATAATGATTGCCCAATTTAACTGCCTGTTTGCGGTTAGCTAGAAAAGAAGCTATAAGATCTTTGGCCAGGTGGTTAATCCCCAGGGCTGCAACACGGTCGACCAAGATGGCATGGTCGACCGTGTCGAAGGCCGCCGAGAGATCCAACAGAATAAGCACTGCTGCTCCTCCCGAATCCAAGATGTCTCTAATTTCATCGGAGGCCTTTATCAGCGCTGTCTCAGTTCCGTGTCCCCTCCGGAAACCGAACTGCGTATCATCCAAGAGTTCGTGTTGTTCAATGAACTCTGAGAGCTGCTGGTTCATGATGGCCTCTACGATTTTAGCGGGAAAGGGAAGGCATGCAATGGGTCTGTAGTTGGCCGTAATAGGGGGGTCTAAGGAAGGCTTTTTGAGCAAAGGTTTAACGATGGCCTTCTTCCAGATCTCTGGGTAGACACCTGTTTTGAAGATGGCATTACAAATAGTGGTGAGCGGCTGCGAAATGGTATTGTGAAGTTGATTCATTATATCAGGAGGGCATGGATCAAGCGGAGAACCCGATTTGATCTTGGCAGCTAGCATGCTGACCTGATCTTCTGTCACTAGCTGGAAGCCAGAAAAAGGAGGATGGGTCACAACCAAGCGAGTGGATGGATCAGTCCTGACTGCCGCCGGTTGCTGTGGGAAAATGGAATAAATGTCCATTACCTTAGTGGTGAAGAAAGTGGCCAGCGAATTACAGAGTTACTGAGATTGCTCAATTACAGGTCCAGTGGGTGGAATAGAAAGAGAATTCACCACCTGGAATAACATCCTCGCTGAATTCTGGGCCTGTTCAATTTGACCAGTAAAAAAGATATTTGTTTGAGTGGTGATGGCTTTCTTATATATCGCTAGAGCATCTTTATAAGTTTGCCTAGCGGAGGGACTGTAGTGCTTTCTCCAGCGTCTTTCTAAGCTTCTACAGTACTGACGCTGGAGACGCAATTCCTCTGTATACCACTGGGCCGATGGAGTAGCTCTATTCGGGCGATAAGATTTCTCAGGTGCCACCTGATTAGCTGCCTTTAGTAACCAGCCCCGAAAGTTAGTGGACAAGATTTCGGGATCACAAGAGCTCTCCGGGACCGAAGTCCTTAGGAGATTTGAAAGGTGTGGAATATCGGCATTTTTCCAAGCTCGTATGCCCAGTGACGACCGGGCTTTGGTCTGGGGGGGTTAGATTGTAATGCTCGAATTCTAAAGATAATGGCTTGGTGGTCAGACCATACCAATGGTAGCACTGCTACCAGGTCAATGCCCGGGTTGCTTGTAAACAGACCATCCAGTGTATGCCCAGCTTCATGCGTGGGGCCCCTCACCAACTGTTGCAGTCCTATTGCTTGCATGTCTGAAATAAGTTGGGCTGTGTCCTTAATTTTCATATCTTCCAGCGGAAAATTAAAATCCCCAAGGATTGTGTAATCCAAGGATCCTATTACAGCTTCAGTGATTTCTGCGAGTGCTGCTAAAAATTGAGTCCAGGACCCAGTGGCCTATAAACCAGTGTCCCTTTAAAAGCTTGCTTCTGCGTGAGATTGATAGCAAACGCGATAGCTTGGCAGTTTAGAGTTGGAATATGCTCAAATTTTGTCCGATAAGCATCTTTATGGATAATGGCTAAGCTACCACCTCGCCCAGGAGTTCTATCTTGTCTGGCAACACAGTAGCCTTCGGGGGTAGCCGAGACGAAATCTGGGCCTGATGCCTCATCTCCCCAGGATTCGGTGATGAAAAGAATATCCAATTCCTGGTTGATAATGCACTCCCTAATAGATAAACTATGTTTAGGGAGGGAGCGAGAGTTGATCAGTGCTGCTCTAAAATACTGTCCAGCTTGAGATTGGGCACTGGTAATTGGAGGTGAATAAGATGTACGATTAAGTGCAGGTAACGGCAGCGGGAGGGTATAATGACAGCCCACACATGATGTCAATATAGGTGTTAGATCGTTTGGAGGCGGTAGCATCTGGCAAGACCTACCTAACCCTGGGTTCATTCCTCTCAGCTGACCGGAGGTGTAGCATAATGTTGGTATAGTATTTTGGGTGGCAGCTGGGACAGGGGGGGTGGCCCTGGGCCCGGAGCTTGCTCGGACGGGCGCAGACGGGCTTGTCTTAGGCGCGTCTTCGGCGCACGCCCGCTGCGCACGTCCGCTGCGCATCCTGGCGAGAGAGGACTAAATAGCTCTCTCCCGGAAGTGGAGAAGAGCTAGAACGCGTCCCGAGGCAGCCCCAAGATGGCGGCTGGTACTCGAGGACGAGTCCGAATCCAAATGCCTTATTCCCTCCTCTATTGAAGATAGGTAAGTGCGAAATGAGATGTGCAAATAAGCGCTAAGTCAGTGCAGCAAACTCAATGTAAATAGTCAATTTTAAAAAGATACAATCTAAAAACATAAGACAACCTAAAAATGCCTGAACATAGGGCTAAAATACACAAATGCTGGGCAATAGCGGGGTACAGTGTCAGTTCGTGCTCTGTGCCCTATCATAAACCTTCTCTTGGCGTCTTCCTTTCGGGTTGTTGCATGACATGGTGTTACGCAAGGAAGTCTACACAGGTATAGTTGAATACTTTGCTCACAACAAGGGCTTGGTAAGCTCACCAGCCACACTAGGGAGGCCTTTAAGGTGGTAATATGTGGTGTGTGCATCAATAAACAGTCAGGAGTTCTGAGGGCCTTACATAAGCAAATGGCTAGGTTGGAGAATGATATATATAGCCTGGAGACAGACTACTTTTTAAACCAATGACACGGCCAAGCTAGCAGCCATTCAAGAAAAATATCAGAGTACTCTGAAGAGATGGTTCGTGAAACCAATTATCTTGTGATGCTCAGGCCCATCGATATGGTGAAGGAGACTGCCCGGGTAAAACACTGGTGTGCTTTCTCAGCCAGCCCCATGCATCCACGTATGCGGTGGAACTACTTGATGAGAACTTTGTATTCCAGGGTATTGCTAAAGGTCTACTAAGTATGATGTCCACATTCTATGCCCAGCTATACGCTGCCCCTCCTGTGCACAACCAAACCAAATTGACAAATTACTTAGACACAAACCAGTTGCTCTGGTGGATGGGGCTCATAGGGAATACCCTGACTCTCCCATCATCACTAAAGAAATAGTGCATAAAATTAAATCACTTTCCGGTGAAAAGGCACCTGGATGTGATGGCTTGACTACTCCTTTTTACAAAGAATTTGCATCTCTACTGGCTCCCCACCATCTGGCCATGTTCGAAGATTCCCTGGAGGATGGCAGTTTGTCCCCCATGCTTAGAGAGGCCGTCATTGTATCACTCCTCAAACCAGACAAGTCGGCTTCCTGGTGCGACTCCTACAAGCCGCTGTTGCTGATCAATGTAGATACCAAGATTCTTGCAAAAGAATTCTAGTGAGCTGCCTCATGCCCCTGCTACCCAACATCCAGACCAGTCTGTATTTTTCCCTGGCCGCTCTATCTCACACAACCTCCGTACCATCTTCAGGGTCACGCACCACCTGACCCTCAGGTCTCAGCAGTAGCTGCTCTGCTTGGTGCCAACAAAGCTTTTGATTATTAGAATGGGCCTATTTCTTGCCACTTCTTCAATAGTCCTACCTTCGCTTGATACATTTTCTTTCTTTACACCCTCCCAAAAGCATGTATCCTACTTAATGGGTTGATCTTTGACCTGTTTCCAGTCACCCGTGATATGCAACAGGGTTGCCCGCTATCGCCACTACTATTTGCTGCAGCAGTGTAACCCCTAGCTGCCAGGCTCTGGCAACACCATGTTAATCGGGGACTAGGCTTTATGATGTGGGGTTTGATAGTCTCGGTGTTTGCAGATGATATCACACTATACATCTGCAACTCTCATGAGAAACTAGCACCAATTACAACCAAGGTTATTTGCTTAGGCCGATTCTCCGGCAGACAAATAAACAGGACTCAGACTACACTTTTCCCCCTCACTGATATCACTCACCCTTTCCGCACAGACTATCCCTTGAAGGGGTCGTCTAACCTGGTCCATTACCTGGTTATATGACTGAGTCATGACCCGATGGAAGTCTGGAAAGCCAATTATGGCTGTGCCATCTTGGGGCTAGAAGACAGAATTCCCATCTAGTCCAAACTGACACTCTCACTAGCCAGCTGCCTTGCCATTTCCTGGGATAAACATACCCTGACTCTCACCCAGGGGGTCTGGGGGTTGCCAGACATGACACTCTAAGCATTATGCACCCAGGCACAATTCCTAAATTGCTGGTACACCCACCACCATATCAGCCCCACACTGCAGTCGAAACAGATTACGCAGCTCCCTGGCCCTTATCCAGGGCATTATATGCTCCATATAAAGCACCACGGACATATGTCGATACCGTGGAATATGTGCGCTGGGCTTGGGACATCCTTAGTAAACAGGCAAGACTAGCCTGCATATATGCATCCTCCATCCCTATCGGACACAGCCCTCTAATGCTTCCAATGCAAGATCAGGGAGCTAGACAGCGGACAAGTCGACACAACATCACCACCTTCTCAGATTTGTACCCGGAAGGTACATTCCTACAGCCCTTTGCTGTCACTGCCTCATCAACACCCACCACATTGGATCTTCTCCTACACCATCGAATCAGGGCCACTTGCCACACTATTCACTACACCTTCTCAGCTCCGCCGCCGGTACTCCAGGCACTAGAACACACACCCTCCCTCGCAAATTGATAATCCGCCTCTACAACACTATGCAGTCCTCCTTTACAGTCATGACTCCAATATAGGTTCTCCAGTGAGAGACTCTTAGTGGTCATTCTGCTGTTAGCAGTTGGAGCTACTCTCACCAAACTACAGTCTACGCTCATCACGTTTTACATTTCTGTACACCGATCCCTTATATCTTTTCCTGCCTATTTACTGATTCCCACTGCCTCTGATGTGCTGCACTTCAAGCTTCCTTTCTTCACTTGGCATGGCTGTGCCCTAGAGTGGCAACATTTTGGGAGGAAGTCTTTTCGGTTATACCCACAATAGCTCGGCAGTGAGCTTCATGTTTCCCCTGGATTGGTTTGCTGGGTTTCGTTAAGGAGATTCCAGTTGCGGACCATAGGCTCACAGCTAGGGTGCTTCTCCTTGCAAAATGCAGGGTGGGCATGAACTGGGGCAGACATCCAGTCCTCACAATAGATGTTTGGCTGCAAGATGCAACGTACTTTTCTGACCAACATTCCCATTTTGGGGAATGAATGTCACTGCGATCCTGTTGCAAAGATCTATGGGAACCTCTATTAACCTATTTATTTATTACAGGCTCCCACAAATTCACATCGAAAATTATGTAGTAAAATACACGAAAAACACACCAGGACAAGCACCGTCTGCAGCCTCACCTAATGAGACCCCAGGTCCACTTGTAAGTTAACAAGTTTTCATTTATGGATAACTTTGGGCTTGCTCTGAGATTGCTGTGCATCCCAAAAAGTCTATATATGCCCCAGATGACCATTAATTCGTGAGCTGCCTTGCTGTTTGGGGGTTAGGGCGCACTGCTAATCCTTGTGGGACACCCCCGCGCCGCACGGCCACCAGCTGCTGCGTGTGCCCCTTGCCCTGCCTATACTGCCTCGCTGTTGCCTCGCTGCCGCTGACCACGCCCCCTCCTCCGAGCGGCGTGGTCCGCGCTTTTGACTGCTTTTTGTATTGTTTTGTATTGTTTTGCCTTACATTTGTGCTTGTTTCCTTGTAAATTTGTGGTGTTTTGCTGACGTTTTCCTTTCTGTTTGCCCGCCTACCTCGCCGCCCTCCACTCTCCCTCCCCGCTTCCCGCCACCGCCGATTACCCCGCCCCTTTTTCTCTTCTGTACCCTCCCCGCTCCCGCCTCCCAGCTGCTCCGCCCACCCGCGCACTTGGCCTTATATGGAGACCGTGCGACGCAGGTGAGTGTGACCCACTTGTGGGACACCCCCGCGGCGCACGGCCACCAGCTGCTGCGTGTGCCCCTTGCCCTGCCTATACTGCCTCGCTGTTGCCTCGCTGCCGCTGACCACGCCCCCTCCTCCGAGCGGCGTGGTCCGCGCTTTTGACTGACTGCTTTTTGTATTGTTTTGCCTTACATTTGTGCTTGTTTCCTTGTAAATTTGTGGTGTTTTGCTGACGTTTTCCTTCCTGTTTGCCCGCCTACCTCGCCGCCCTCCGCTCTCCCTCCCCGCTTCCCGCCACCGCCGATTACCCCGCCCCTTTTTCTCTTCTGTACCCTCCCCGCTCCCGCCTCCCAGCTGCTCCGCCCACCCGCGCACTTGGCCTTATATGGAGACCGTGCGACGCAGGTGAGTGTGACCCACTTGTGGGACACCCCCGCGCCGCACGGCCACCAGCTGCTGCGTGTGCCCCTTGCCCTGCCTATACTGCCTCGCTGCCGCTGACCACGCCCCCTCCTCCGAGCGGCGTGGTCAGCGCTTTTGACTGCTTTTTGTATTGTTTTGTATTGTTTTGCCTTACATTTGTGCTTGTTTCCTTGTAAATTTGTGGTGTTTTGCTGACGTTTTCCTTTCTGTTTGCCCGCCTACCTCGCCGCCCTCCACTCTCCCTCCCCGCTTCCCGCCACCGCCGATTACCCCGCCCCTTTTTCTCTTCTGTACCCTCCCCGCTCCCGCCTCCCAGCTGCTCCGCCCACCCGCGCACTTGGCCTTATATGGAGACTGTGCGACGCAGGTGAGTGTGACCCACTTGTGGGACACCCCCGCACCGCACGGCTACCAGCTGCTGCGTGTGCCCCTTGCCCTGCCTATACTGCCTCGCTGTTGCCTCGCTGCCGCTGACCACGCCCCCTCCTCCGAGCGGCGTGGTCCGCGCTTTTGACTGCTTTTGTATTGTTTTGTATTGTTTTGCCTTACATTTGTGCTTGTTTCCTTGTAAATTTGTGGTGTTTTGCTGACGTTTTCCTTCCTGTTTGCCCGCCTACCTCGCCGCCCTCCGCTCTCCCTCCCCGCTATCTGCCACCGCCGATTACCCCGCCCCTTTTTCTCTTCTGTACCCTCCCCGCTCCCGCCTCCCAGCTGCTCCGCCCACCTGCGCACTTGGCCTTATATGGAGACCGTGCGACGCAGGTGAGTGTGACCCACTTGTGGGACACCCCCGCGCCGCACGGCCACCAGCTGCTGCGTGTGCCCCTTGCCCTGCCTATACTGCCTCGCTGTTGCCTCACTGCCGCTGACCACGCCCCCTCCTCCGAGCGGCGTGGTCCGCGCTTTTGACTGCTTTTTGTATTGTTTTGTATTGTTTTGCCTTACATTTGTGCTTGTTTCCTTGTAAATTTGTGGTGTTTTGCTGACGTTTTCCTTCCTGTTTGCCCGCCTACCTCGCCGCCCTCCGCTCTCCCTCCCCGCTTCCCGCCACCGCCGATTACCCCGCCCCTTTCTCTCTTCTGTACCCTCCCCGCTCCCGCCTCCCAGCTGCTCCGCCCACCCGCGCACTTGGCCTTATATGGAGACCTGCGATGCAGGTGAGTGTGACCCACTTGTGGGACACCCCCGCGCCGCACGGCCACCAGCTGCTGCGTGTGCCCCTTGCCCTGCCTATACTGCCTCGCTGTTGCCTCGCTGCCGCTGACCACGCCCCCTCCTCCGAGCGGCGTGGTCCGCGCTTTTGACTGCTTTTTGTATTGTTTTGTATTGTTTTGCCTTACATTTGTGCTTGTTTCCTTGTAAATTTGTGGTGTTTTGCTGACGTTTTCCTTCCTGTTTGCCCGCCTACCTCGCCGCCCTCTGCTCTCCCTCCCCGCTTCCCGCCACCGCCGATTACCCCGCCCCTTTTTCTCTTCTGTACCCTCCCCGCTCCCGCCTCCCAGCTGCTCCGCCCACCCGCGCACTTGGCCTTATATGGAGACCGTGCGACGCAGGTGAGTGTGACCCACTTGTGGGACACCCCCGCGCCGCACGGCCACCAGCTGCTGCGTGTGCCCCTTGCCCTGCCTATACTGCCTCGCTGTTGCCTCGCTGCCGCTGACCACGCCCCCTCCTCCGAGCGGCGTGGTCCGCGCTTTTGACTGCTTTTTGTATTGTTTTGTATTGTTTTGCCTTACATTTGTGCTTGTTTCCTTGTAAATTTGTGGTGTTTTGCTGACGTTTTCCTTCCTGTTTGCCCGCCTACCTCGCCGCCCTCGCTCTCCCTCCCCGCTTCCCGCCACCGCCGATTACCCCGCCCCTTTTTCTCTTCTGTACCCTCCCCGCTCCCGCCTCCCAGCTGCTCTGCGCACCCGCGCACTTCGCCTTATATGGAGAACGTGCGAACGCGCAGCGGTCACGCGCAGCGGGTGCGCCGATTGTGCGCCGAAGGCGCACCAAAGGTAAGCCCGTCTTCGCCCGTCCGCGACCGGATCGGGACCAGCGCCAGGACCCCTGGCCCACGAAGACCCCGACCTACCCGCCTGTCGTACTCCGCCGCCACCCTCATCGCACTCAACACCGGCCGACTCCCAGAATGCCACCAAGCCACACCACGACGCACCCACGGACCTTTCAGCTGCCACGCCTGCAAATTCACCTGCATCCGGACCTGCCTCGCACCAGCACCCGCCAAGTCGAACACCAGCAGCACCCACCTCCAGTGCATCCTGCTCAACACCCGCTCCGTCCACAGACACGCCATCTAACTCTGGAACCTCCTAGACGCCACAGCCCCTGACGTTGCCTTCCTCACGGAGACCTGGATGAACGCCTCTTCAGCTCCCGACATCGCCATCGCTATCCCAGAGGGCTACAAGATCGTCCGGAGGGACCGCAACGCCAACCAGATGGGAGGAGGCATCGCCATCATCCACAGGAACACCATCCGTCTCACGACCAGCACCGACAACACCCTGACCAGCGCCGAACACCTGCATTTCCAGATCCACACCAACCCGAACACCACCCTCAGAGGCACCCTGATCTACCGACCCCCGGGACCACGCACACAATTCAGCGAGGACATCGCCGACTTCGTCAGTCCGCATGCCCTCCCCTCCGCTGACTACATCCTCCTGGGGGACCTCAACTTCCATCTGGAGAACAACAACGACCGCAACACCAGCACCCTGCTCGACAACCTCGCCAATCTTGGACTCAAGCAACTGGTGTCCACCCCCACCCACCTCGCCGGACACACACTCGACGCAGTCTTCTCTTCCAGCACAGACATCGACTTCAGCCACGCCACAGAGCTTCAATGGACGGACCACAGCTGCGCCGACTTCACCTTCAAGAGAACGACGACCCACCACCACCAGCAACAGGCCGCCCGCAGAAGCTGGAACAAGATCACAGCAGACCAGCTCGCCACCTCCCTGAGCCAGCACCCTCCTGCCAGCTCAGCGAACCCCAGCCAGGCCGCCGACAACCTCACGAAGTGGATCAGCATCTGCACGGACGAGCTCGCCCCGCTGAGGACCCCGCCTAGCAGACCCGGCAGCAAGAAAGCCCTGTGGTTCACCGACGAACTCAAGAGCTCCAAGAAGAACTGCCGAGCCCTCGAGAAAGTCTGGAGAAGGGAACCTACACCGGACAACAGGACCACCCTCAAGCTGGCCACTCGGAAGCACCACCAGCTGATCCGCGCCGCCAAGAAAACTGCATTCAAGGACCGGCTGGACAACAATGCACACAACAGCAAGGAACTCTTCAACATTGTGAAAGAGCTATCCAACCCCAGCGCAGGAAACAACGACATCACCCCATCGCAAGACCTCTGCAACTCCCTCGCTTCATACTTCCACAACAAGATCGCGGACATACACAACAGCTTCAACAACCAACCAACGCACACCATGACCGAACAACCACCCCCCACCACCACCCTCCACGCCTGGACCCCGATCAGCACCGAAGACACCATCCGCACGATGAACTCCATCCGCTCCGGATCACCGACCGACCCCTGCCCTCACCACGTCTTCAACAAGGCCGACGCTGTCATCGCACCCCACCTGCGAGACATCATCAACACATCCTTCGACACCGCCACCTTCCCTGAGAGCTGGAAGCACGCCGAACTCAGCGCTCTACTCAAGAAACCAACAGCGGACCCCACCGAACTCAAGAACTACCGCCCCATCTCGCTCCTCCCGTTTCCAGCCAAAGTCATCGAGAAGACCGTCAACAAGCAGATGGCCGCCTTCCTCGAGACGAATGGATCCCTCGACCCCTCACAGTCCGGCTTCCGAGCCAATCACAGCACCGAGACCGCCCTCATCGCCGCCACCGATGACATCCGAGCCCTGATGGACAACGGAGAAACAGCGGCCCTCATCCTCCTAGACCTCTCCGCGGCATTCGACACTGTCTGCCACCGCACCCTAGTACAGCGCCTCAGCAACGTCGGAATCCAGGACACGGCGCTGGAATGGATCATCTCCTTCCTCGACGGAAGAACACAGAGAGTCCGCCTACCACCGTACAAGTCAGAGGCCTCCGAAGTCATCTGCGGCGTCCCTCAAGGATCCTCTCTGAGCCCCACCCTCTTCAACGTCTACATGAGCCCCCTCGCGGCCATCGCACGCCAACACAACCTCAGCATAATCTCCTACGCCGACGACACCCAGCTGATCCTCTCCCTGACCAACGACCCCGCCTCCGCCAGAGCCAACCTGCACGAAGGGATGAAAGAGGTAGCCGAGTGGATGACGACCAGCCGCCTGAAACTGAACTCTGACAAGACGGAGGTCCTCATCCTGGGCTCTTCACCCTCCGCCTGGGACGACTCCTGGTGGCCTCCCGCCCTGGGCACCGCACCCAAACCGACAGACCATGCACGCAACCTGGGCTTCATCCTGGACTCCTCCCTCTCCATGACCAGGCAAGTCAACAACGTCTCCTCGGCGTGCTTCAACATCCTACGCATGCTACGGAAGATCTTCTGGTGGATCCCCACCGAGACCAGGAAGACCGTCACCCAGGCCCTCGTCACCAGCCGACTGGACTACGGCAACGCCCTCTACGCCGGTACCACCGCCAAGCTCCAGAAGAGACTCCAGCGGATCCAGAACGCCTCAGCCAGACTCATCCTCGACATCCCACGAACCAGCCACATCTCCGGACATCTGAGAGACCTTCACTGGCTCCCCGTCAACAAAAGAATCACCTTCCGCCTCCTCACCCACGCACACAAAGCCCTACACGACCAAGGCCCGAGCTACCTCAACAGCCGGATCAACTTCTACGCTCCCAAACGCCACCTCCGATCAGCCAACCACGCCCTCGCCGCCGTCCCCCGCATCCGAAGAGCGACTACAAGAGGAAGGTCCTTCTCCTACCTGGCCGCCAAGACCTGGAACTCCCTCCCGACCGACCTGCGCCTGACCCAAGACCACCTCTCCTTCAGGAAGAAGCTGAAGACCTGGCTGTTCGAGCAGTAGCGGCACCCCCCCTCCCCCAGCGCCTTGAGACCCTACGGGTATGTAGCGCGCTCTATAAGTGTCATTGATTGATTGATTGATTGATATTCATTTGTTTATACAAGGCGTGAAATTGTATACTCTGCATAAGTATTATGCTGTCATATAATGATCTTTCTCGCCGACCCCTCTCTCCCTTCCCATTTCTTTTCTCCTTACTCACCCTGAATTTATATCGATTTTTGTATTTCAGTGTTAACTCCGTGCATTATTGCTCTTCATTTTGTGGGAATGACTGTAATGTTGTGTCATTATAACAAATGCCAATAAAAACAAGTTAAAAAAAAGTTTCATGCATCTAATTTCATATTTTACATCATGGAACATTTATTTTCCTACCACAAAGAAGCTGACATTTCTCCTGTGGACAGCTAGAAGCCTTTCTGTTGTTTGGTATTTTTTATTTAACGTTTTCCAGCTTCCACAAACCCTATACCCTGAACCTCTTAAAAGCTGGTGAGCTTGTTAAACTCATAAACCAAGAAAATTACATTTTTAGGCCTTTATGGAGCTAATTCACCTGGGACTGGTTCGGAACAACATACGTAAGCCAACATTTAAATACATAAATATACCTTGATGTTATTATCAAACAATGACACAATGTAAATTTAATGTTATCATAACGAGTTTCCTTGAATTTCCTTTCTTCTGAGATTGCAGCAACGCGCGACTGTTAAGCTAGTTATCCAATAAAAAATATTCTTTTAGTCTGGCATTAGCCAATACCTTTGTATTTTAATACAATTCTGTAGATAATATACATACTAATTGGGCTTTCAGGCAGTTCTCTTCATCCATTGGTCTGTCAGTGTGTCAGTCACGTTTTTCTTCTACCCACAACAAAATTCAACAAGAGGCACAGGGTCAGCCCACTTCAACCATTTGCTTACCTTCCAGAGAGTGACTGCATTCTGCTTGTGCACAAGCAAATCTTATTCTGTTTTTTTATTACCCCATGCTGTCTATGTGCTCAGCTTTTGGCCTGTGATTCATGAAAGACATCATGGAGAGTCACTCAAAAGAAGCAGAATTTTCAGTATTTTTACGCTTTTAAAAAATAACTACAGAAAAGAAACACAGTGTTTTTTTGTCTGTATTAAACTGTAAAAATCAGTATTAGTAGTAGCATTCATTAATAATAATAATAATAATAATAATCATAATAATAACAATAATAATAACAACAATAACAATAATAATGACAATAAGATTAATTAGATGCTCCTGGTTTGCATCCTTTTCTATCACAACACCCAGAGCTGCCATCTTTGTCTGTGAAGCTGCATCTTTAAAAGTACTGGTCCAGTCTCTAGTCTCCAGGGGGTTAACAAAGGCATTACATTTTTGTCACATTGCTTGCTGGCTGGAGCAATAGAATGTGGGTTGTCGGGAGTTTTGAAGGATTCAGCTCCTTTGAATTCACCACATTTAATACCTGCTTGAAGGGGTGGCTGACAGGTGTGCATTATGTTTGATTGCAGATATTTCTGCTGGCACAGACTCATCCCCAGGCGCCTCATCAAAATGAGTACAAATTGCTTTAAGAACACACAGAGAGTAGATATAGTCTCATGAAATGCTGGAGTCTGTCAAATGGTGGTATCGTGACTTGGTTTGTAATGAAATGACACTTTTCCTTCAACTTAGTAACTTTTAGAAGTACAAGGAAAGTAATTCAATTGCAGGAGTAAAATAAATGCTTGAAATAGATGTACGCTAATTTGTACAGTCAGGGCTGGCTTTAGCGCTGGGGGCGCTTGGTGCGACAGTCTTTTTTGATACCCCCCCTCATCAGGACCTCCTCCTTGGATAGCGTGAGGCTTTCACTCCACCAGAATGTTGCAAGCTGGGTTACACAGTCTATTAATTCTGCAGCTGTTTGGATTCGGATGCCCACTGCTTGGCAATCAAGTGTTGAGCCCTGCCTTGAGAGCCCAACACATGTGAAACTGATATCCTGGCTTTTTGTTTAGCCCCGAATTAATGCAAATATAGCTCGTGAGCAGAGGCCTAGGCCTGTCCCTGATAATGCTAGCTCCAGAACCTGTTCTGTGACCTGGAAGGACTAACCAAGCATTCACTCACAGCTGGCATTGGACTACTGTCCCTGACCTGGGAGCAATCACATAAACTGTTGGTGCCAGCATAGTGTTCTGTGTGTCAGTACCATAACCAGGCCCTTTTCTCTCTGCCAAGGAGAGGTGAGCTTACTGGTTTCGCATGTGTAATGGTATCTAGAACATAAGAGGGACCCTGAACCTAAAAAGGATCAAGGGAACAACCCACCAGGGAAGTAATAAATTAGAACAACATGAAAGGGCAGTTCCCAACAATGAAAAGAACTAAGGAGTTCCAAAAATATAAAATGCCAAGTGCCCACGGACAAGCTAGTGATATTTAAATTATTTTATTTTCATTTATATTTATAGGAAAATCTCTGTCAAAAGTGCATAGTACAAAAAATACATAGATCATTAAATGAGGACTACTAATAATTCATGTAACATGAGCCCAGGAACAATAAGAACTCAACCACCTAATGCAATTCCGCTAAACAACCAGACAACAAAAGCGCTTTTGTTGTCTGGTTGTTTAGCGGAATTGCATTAGGTGGTTGAGTCTATATGTATGGTTTGGGAGTGAGTATGTTTTTGGTAGTATGATTGACGCATGTATGTGCCGTTTTTTATTCTTATTGTTCCTGGGCTCATGTTACAGGAATTATTTTAATGATCTATGTATTTTTTGTACCTCCTTAGTTCTTTTCATTGTTGGGAACTGCCCTTTCATATTGTTCTAATTAATTCTCTTGTGTAATGTTCTGCTGTTATGTGAAGCCCAGAATCATGCAATGGCTTTCCATGTGCGTGTCGAGTATGTATATGTGCAGTGTGTGTGTGCAGCACATGTTTGGTAGTAGGTCATTTTGGATGACCCTCGTCCAGCAAAGCATAAGATGGAGGACTGATAAAGCTTCACCAAACAGTCCTACTATGTTGCAGGCTTTCTGTGGCTGAAGGATGGGGATGCGGGCATTGAACTGGCAGGGACAGGGCTTCCTTTAAAAGTTCAATCAGAACCATGTTAGACTGAGCACTGTCATTTGGTACATATTAAGAGTGAGGGGTTGGACTACAGTTTCTTTTGCTGAATGTAAGGAAATTTCTAGGCACAGTCTGCCCTTTTGTCAGTTACTGATTATTGCTTCAGGAAGACAGTTGAATGTAAGGTGCAGAGGAGGCCCAACCCATTTTGCCCTTGTTTTGGATACTTTTGCTTGGCGTAATTCCCATTGCAACCTGCTCTGGGAGCCATCACTTTGCACAAAGGCTGAATCTTAAGAACAGCCATAAAATAACATTTGAAAGACAACTACCCCAACCGGTTCTGGAACCTTAGACAGTGTATCCACATCCCCTGTCTGGAAAATGCATAAAAAAGTGAAATACAAACTACTCCATTTTGTTCCTGTTCCAATTTCTTCATGCCCGAGAAAATGGAAGGTTCCATAGAGTAGTTAAGGGACTAGTGTGTGATCAGGGTTTGTGTCTGTTAGGCAGCCAGTCTCTCAAAGTTGAGGGGACATAACCTGAAGTCTGCACATTCTGCTGGAGGATCTGAGGGTCTTTCTAGTGCCTAGAAGTCTGCCTACTGATAGAGGAACAGGGGATGCTGGCCTTGCAGAAGGAGAGACTGCCCAGGAGGAGAATCTCAATGTGTTCCCTATGTGAGGACTACCCAGAGAAAGCGGACTGCCCTATAGAGTGAGGTCAGGAGTGACCGTGCTGTGAGGGGGCCGGGTCCACCAACACGATTTCCTTGCGAACTGCATCAAACTTTGCAGCATTTGGTCATCTGACAGGACTCCATGGGTCCAGGTCCTGAAGCTGCTACTGATGCAGCAGATTGATGGGCCTGGATGGTTGCAACTGCTGCAGATATGACACAGCTGATGAATCAGCACAAAGGCTGCTACTGCCACACTGAGGTATGCATCTAAACGCAGCCTGGATGGCTGCAACTGCCAAACTTGTTTTTCCACCGTGCTGCTCTGACTCCATTCAACGATTCCTGTTCCAAATGAAGGCCACTGCTGAGGCCCCACCAGTGAGAAGCTTCCACTCAAAGAGTACGCCACTAGATCTGCAACAACCATCAAGCAGGTAAAATGAGTCTTAACTTCTGAATGCAACAAGTGACTAAAGATGGGCAGAGGAATCTGATGTCATGACTTAAGACTTTTTGCCCGAATGAACATTTAGGGTGACAACTGCTGAACTGAGTTGTGCAGCAAACCAGAGTGGTACATAGAAGTGATCTGAATCAGTGCCTAGTTAATGCCTATGACTGCATCATCCAAGGGTAAGGGCAGATATTAGTGGTCTCCAGGATTTGGGACAGACTAACTAAAAGGGGTGTAGCGCCTTACTAGTGATTATAATTTAGATTACAACCCTGTGGTTATGATTCATAGTAAATTGTTTAGTATTTTGGTGTGTAGTATTTCCTTTTGCTATGAGTTTAAAGCACTTTCTCTTATGTAAAGATGGGTGATGGGTTGGACCTCATGTTATTGTGTCTAATGATGGACTGTTGAGCTCTGAGCTCTTGTCCCGCATACTCCCTCCATGAAAGTCGTTGACTGCTTGCCTTCGCTAACCTAAGAGTCAAGTACGGAAAGGGTTGTGCTTGACCCACTGTGAAGAACCATAGTAGGATGGACCCAGGACATCTGTGGCAAATGACCCCAACCACCACAGTTGAGGCTCAGTCTCCCCCGTTTGACCTGTGCATTCCCACCCCGCCTCCCCGAACGGAGATGAAACTGTGTATACGTTGCTGGGGTTGTTACTGGGATCCTTAGTGATGAAGGTATTTGATTTGAAAGGGGGTGCTACTGTTTACTTCTGCAAAAAACACAGTGTCTCTGTGGTTCATTATATGAATTGTCTGGGGGAGCCTGCTTGCAGATGTTAACAGAACTGGTCAAGGATTTTTCAGATTTCTTACAGAACTTATATATAATCAAGGGGGAGGATGGAATTGTGATTTATTTTCTGCACATATCATGCATAACTCTCGGAAGAATGACAGGTAGTATGGGAATTTCACTTGGGTCAGCGTCTGCATGGACATTAACCACAAAGAATGGCCTTGCATTCAAAATGCACGTAAGATACCACCTTAATGTATTGTCCATACAGTTTCTACAGTCACACATGGTGAATGTGGTTGCTGCAGAGCATCTGGCGGTGGAACAGGTGTAGTTTCACAGTTCTCTCAAGACATGTTCTAATCAGACCATATCTTCTGAGAATAAAAACAATATGAACAGCATTTGTGTAGGACAACCAGAAATGATGCTAAAAAAAACAAAGCCTCATAATCAGGATTTACACAAGATTATGTTTTCATAATAAAAATTTCAACATAGCCGAAATGGTCATCAGGAAGGAGTTCTTATTGGAAAAGCAGAATATAATTGCAGATTTGCAATTCTTAAATTTCAAAAACCCAAGCAACTAGGGGCCAGATGTAGAAAAGCATGTTGTGTTTGCAAACACTGCAATACTGCAAAATAGTAGTTTAAAATGTTCTAAAGGCCATTCATGATTTGGAAAAGACTTTCTTAATTGCAAAATAGTTTTTGCGACTCAATCCAAATTGTAATTAGAAAGGAAGAGGAAAGAGATATACCCTTCTAATTGTGATTCCCAATGATATATTTCAATGGTTTGTGAACAGAATTGCAGTACAGGATGGACTGTTCTTATTGGAGCGGGGTCAAGACTTATTGGAGCGGGGTCAAGACTGATGTGAAAAGTTAGGAAAGAGGTAAAATGCTATGGACTAAACTTACTGGACACCACTATGAAAGACATAATACTTATCCATCAATCCATGTCTCCTGCATTGAAGCTAGCTAGGGGACACTTCTCAGAGCTATATGAAGCAGGGCAGGTGATCATTAACACAAATCAGAAGTAAAGGTGGTGAAATTCTTTATTCTCCTAGGTAGGTGGGAGGTTTGTGTTTGTTCTAAAATAATGTTTCCTGATAATGTTCGTCGTAAAGTTAGGGTTTTGTCTCAGTTAAACTTAAGTTTGTCTTAAATTTAACTTAAGATGAAAATTCAAGATTAATTGAGACAAAATCCTAACTTTAGTACTTATAAATGCCTTCTGTGAATACCGAAAGTCGAAAAGTTAGGATTTTGTCTCAGATTACTTTTGTGAATTGGGTCCTATGTGTGTACCGGCCTCAACTCTGACTGGGGAGATTTGGTCAAATGCTAACTGTGTTTTCAGTCTCTGTAGGAGTCTGGTGACTGACTAGGATGTCAATATCAATATGCACATATAGATACATACATTAGGGCAGATTGATCACTATTTCACGCAGCACAGCACAGTGCAGCAAGGCACCTTCCTGCGCTGCTCTGCATTAAAGGGAAAAGGCAGGAATGTGCTATATTGAACATTATAAGGTGCGTTCCTGTACTTTCCTTGCATTGACAAACAATGTGCTGCCTAACGCCAATGCAGGCACTCTGGCGCAGTTGTGCAAGGCTGGCTGTGGTTCAGGCAGGATTGCATTTGTGCAGGAAGGAATACCTTCCGGCACAGAAAAAAATCCTCTGGTGCATTCTGCAGCACATATAGAGGCAAAACGCCTCATCTGGGAGGTAGCAGTTGGATGCATTCCTAGGTCTATCAGTAATCGTAAATCCGGGAATGCACCAAAATTCATGGATGGATACGTGGGAAGACCCATGCTACACCCATGTAACGCCTCCCTGGGGCAGAGAAACGCAATGCAGTGATTTGCGCTGCGTTGCATTATTCTAGATTTATCAAGTCTCACACGGCCATGCAAGGTGGCCTTGCGTAGCTTGATAAATCTTATTAGTGGCGTAGCCCTTGGGCCCTCTTGCGTGAGCTAGGGCAGTGCAACTCAATGATAAATGTTTTTTATTGCATCTGAAAAGTAAAGTAGTTAAGGCTAAATTAAGAATGTATAACCACCTCATATTAATATCAGCCTTTGTGCAAGTCAGTTTTATTTTGCATGGCTTGGGTGAGACAAAAGATTGCGGTGGGTGCCTCTCCCCATGTGCTACCTCGGTGGTAGTATGAAAGCAACCAGGTTGTTAAAGGACAGTGAAATGAAGAAAGCATATTCATAAGTGGGCAGGCATTCCATTTATCGCCTGCCAGCTCTGAAGATGGGGAACAGGAGGACCTTCAGGAATACAGTGGGACACATACCCACCAACAATCCTCTTTCGAGGGCAATGCCACAATGCATACAAGTCTAAATTAGCCTCTCATGTGGAGCTCTGGAAAGTATGTACTCTTTGTTGTGCTAAGTGAAATACAACTAATTGCCAGGTTTAATTACACTCAGTTCGGTTCCCTTGGCCCTGGAAATCACCTTCTGCTTAAAGTGGTGCTCCAGAGACCAACAAAAATTACGTGTTTAGTCAAATATTGACAAAATGTGCTCACATAATGATTTACACCAACAACATCTATGTCCCATTTAGATTTCTCTAAATAGAAAACACCACTTTTTCATAAGTCCTCCAGACCCGCTGACCTTTCCAAGGTTAAACAGACATTGCACAGTTGGAACTTACTAGACATAACAAAACTAAATATAAAAAAATAATAATATCAAATGTGCATGCAGATTTGTTACAGGCCCACAAAGGTCTAGGGGTGTTACCCATCTCTGGTGGGGAAAACTATCTCACCCACTGGGCCGGATCAAGAAACCAAAAGCCCTGGAAAAAATGGTCATACCTGTAGCACCAAATAGCAAATGTAGCACACAACCAGTAATCACTGGTAAAAGGTAAGTATACACTACGCAACCCTAACCACCTTAGGCATATATCACACAGGGCACCATGAACTCACTAGTAGAACCTATATTAGGAAAACAACCTCCTAAGCATAAACATACATTTAGAGGGATAGGCAAAAAGGTATTGCATATTATGCAGAAATCACATTAGGCAGGTAATCATATTTGCACCACAAAGTACACAGAACTGACCCCAGGCCAACCTGGCCTCTCAGGGGGTTACAGGCCCAATGTCCAGAATGTCTGGGCTGGCTGCGCAGGCAGCCAAAGAGGATTCTCAAGGGCCTAAACGAAGCAGCTGCCCACTAAGTGCTGGGCAGCTGGGCATAGGAGTGCGGCCTGGGCTCTCAGTAGCCCTGTGACTAAATTTTGCCACGTTGGAGCCCTCTGGCTCTGGATGCTCCCAACTCAGGTGGAGCCTCGTGGGCTCTAAATAAATGCCCCCAAATCAGGTGGAGCCACATGGGCTCTAAATAAATGCCCCCCAAATCAGGTGGAGCCACATGGGCTCTAAAGAAATGCTGCCAACTTGGGGGAGCCGCCCGCTGCCAACCGGGGCCGCTCTACCCCGTGAAATGCCCCCGTGGATGTGGGAGCCGCTCGGGCGCTAACTAAAACAATGCCCCCATGTGCGTAGGGGCCATGTGGGGTCTGCAACAGAAATGCCCCAACACTGCAACAACAGAGCCCCACTCACTGGGACTCCTGGGCGGCGTCTCATTGGTCTCCTTTCCTCCAGGGACCAGCACTGTGGGGCTCCTCCTCTTCGCTGAGGCCGGCTACCTCTTGCTGGTTCCATGTAGGGGGGTTCTCCCCCTTACAGGCTCCACACGCGGGGCTCTCACTGCTCACGAGAGTCCTGCTTGACGCAGCACTTCCTTTCCGGTTTGGCCCAGTGCGGGGTAGGCTCCCGCCTGGATCTTTTCTTCAGTACTCATCACTGGGTGCAACGCGGGGCTCTTCCTTTCCTCATCGGAGCCCCGCTCTAGCCAGCGCTGCCTTCCGTGGACCCTCCGGCCCCGCCCACAGTCAAGGCCTATCGGGTTCTGCTTCCGGGTCGCCGCAGGCAGCGCAGCGGCCCCAGGACGTGATGGCTGCACTACGGGGTAGCCACCCAATAAAAATACGGAGCCCCTGGCGGGTTGGCACCCGCTAGGGATATATAAAAAACCACAGGGGCACAGGGGGCCCTGGCAGTGTGGGCACCTGTTAGAGACATAAACCGGCAACATTGCGGGGTAGGCACCCGCTCGGGAGACGGAAAAGCGGCAGATCTGGTGGTGGGCACCCGCACCGCAAACAATGCAAGGTGGGCTCTTGCCCCGTCAAATAAAAGGGTAAGGGGCCAAAAGGCAGGGTGGGCACCTGCCCTCAAATATAAATTAGGTGGCGGCCAGCTCAACCAGCGGTCCTGGGAAGTAGAAACAAAGTGCTTCCCAGGCGCTTTAGCAAGCAAAGTCCAGCAAAGGTCTTGTAGGAGGTGGGGGGGGGCAAAGGCTGGGCCCAGGGTCCAACTCACAGGGCCCTCCAGGCAGGGAGGCAGTCCCAGTGGTGGTCCTTCTGGTGCCCAGCAGCAGCAGCAGGCCCCCCTCAAGATAGGATTAGGAAGAACATTTTCATGGGATCACAGCCCCTCTTTTATACACCTTTTCCTTTATCTCTGGCTGCAGGGTGGGGGAAAACCAGATGCAGCTGGTTTTGGAGCACTCTGTTGTGTTCAGCCCCTCTCCCCATTCACAGGACAGGCCAGGGTCATCAGTTGCACCACAGGGGGTGGAGCCAGCATTGTGTAGGGAAAGCCCAGCCCTATTCAGGTCCCAGGTGCACTCCTCCCTACCATCAATATGCAGATCTCTCCACTCACCACTGGGGCAGACCCATCCTGACTCCTGGAGCCAGGCACACCAGCCAGCTCCAGCCAATCACAAGCCAGACAGTCATTTCACCTTTATTACACAGACATGCCAACTTCTAGAAGTGGCACTTCCACACTAGACACATTAACGCCGCGCACATCATTGCACAGCATTTAATCACACGAGTCCGCACATACCAAACTCGACCCTGCACTCCCCACACATCAGAACTAACATGGACACATACATTCCCCATGCATTCCTATGGGAGGGCAGGCCAATCTCACCACACGCACTCAGAGTGCGCACGCACTTTACACTGGGACACAGTGAAACTGCGCAGAAGCCAAAAACAACCAACAGCAAATCAAATTATCAAAGCAAACAATTTACGGGTGAACCTGCCAGAAGGGCCAAGTCCAACAACTGTCTATTACGAAGCATGTTTTAAATGCGTGTCATTGCAGCATTAAATTTTACATTGATCATTGCTCATTCAGCTACTAAGCTAACTAATGTTCTTGTCAATAAATGGACCCTGTCATCCGTCAACGTAAACTAATCAGTAATAAACTGCTGGAAAAGGGATCCAGCCAATTATTCATCAGCATTTAGCTGCCATTCATAGTGAGTTTCCGCTGGGTATAGCAGCCATTCTCCCCAAGAATCACAAGAGTTTAGGGGGGAACTAGGAAGCCCCTTTCTGCCAAGCAAATCCATGGCCCCCATCAGTGCATTGGAAAATGGAAAGCCTTTTATTGCACTCTGGAGGAGAAGGATTTCCTAATGGGTCCACAAGCATTACTGTCTTTTGGGGAAAAACACGCTGGCCGGCGGTGTTTCTTTTGAGGTAATAAGAAGCAAATTGTTGAAAAAAATTGATGACAAGGTCAGCATCACCGAACCCATGACCGATGAATGCCATTAAAAATATACAACACTGGAGAACTGACATCCCTTCACAGCCATCTCGAGACGAGATAATAAATCAAGTCCGACCAGAATGTAGATGGTCTTTTTCATTTCATCAGTGTACATTTGTCTTCTGTGGTACTGATTCAGGTTTTTTAGTTCCATATTTTTTATTATTTTATCAGATGATACCAATTTTTATGTTTTTAATTAGATCACAATGTGTCACTGTAGCAACTATTGTGTGATCCACCTTTTGGTCTGGCTCGACTGCGCTGCTGCCAATAGACCTTCTGAGATCAACATAAAAACAGCTTTAAAAAACACTACTGACGGAGGGCCTCTGGCTTCACCTGTTGTGTTTCCTGCGTGGGCCATTGTAATTTTCCCTATGATAGCCTAACTGTGCACGTTATAGGCTTCATTTTCCATTGCACGTTACTATATAAACACGCTGGCTTTTGTATCACATTGTTCTTTCACATGGAACCTGTATAAGTTTTTGTGTTCTGTTCTTTTCCAGGGGTTTGGTATGAATGACAACAACGTCCATTGTTATTCTTTCTGGCCAGGCACTAGCACCTAGACATAACAAAGAAATGCAGCTGTTGTTTAAGTGCAAACACATCTTGTCATATTGATGCAATACAGGGTTGTGCAGGTGCACACCTAAGTTAAAATATTTTTATTCTAAATTTCTAGTGGTGTATACGGTATTTTTAACCCGTTAAGCGCGCCGCAAATTCCGCCCCAGTGCGGACGTTCCATTGCACTAACGGGATCGGAACGTTCAGCGGACGTGCGCAGCACTAGCGAGGTAGTGCACGCGACGTCCGCCGAACGTTCGCAGCACTAAAGGGGTTAAGGTATGTAAGGAAGTTGCGTGCTATTCCCTGTGTGGAAAAAGACCCTAATTTCCCATGTGTAACTGCAAAAAGGACTGTGGGAGAACCCACAATTAAGGGAGTGCACAGCTTAAGGACTTGATGTCTCAAAACAGGTTTTTCATGAGTAAACTCAAACAATAATGACAAATGCTCAAAGGCACCAAAGTTCATATGAAATCATCAGATTTAGTTAGTGTTTCATCAAACAATTATATACAAATAGTCATTAGCATCATTTGCAAGACATTTTTCATGAATATAAACAAAACAGTCTATTTTAGAATACTCCTAAACAAACACAGAAATATATACATAAACATGTATCTCCATATTGATGTTATTCTTTTTCAAAAGTCCCAATGCATTTCGGGTTTATTTGAAAACCCTTCGTCAGGGGAGTCAGTTGCATGAATATGATGATCTTCAAAAGTAGAAGTTCATCCACAGTAATCTAAAATGCAACAATATGCAGTGAATATACTGCTATACATGTAGGATTTGCACCCTGAGATGTGCTATAGGTGTGTGTTTTTATAACTGTAGAAAAGAATGTGCTCAACTACGTGGTAACAACCAAGACCCATAGTTATGCTGAAATAGATGGTGAATAGGCGCGTTAAAATAGTATGAAAGGATTGTGGTAAATTTTAATTACCTATACGGAATTTATGCGGTAAAGTTCAATAAGAATAACTCAGTCAAAATGAAGAGGCAGAATCCGTGGTATCTGAGGTTTAAAGTGGGGTTTTATTCCTTAAAAAGGAATTGGTTCGAACCAATGGTAGCATGACCCATCGCCACGAGGGTTCAGGGTAGGAATAGCAATGGACATGTACAATGATTTATTAACAAGAAATCGTATATATAGTCATTTCATACAGTAACATTGAATGCAGAAGGCGTAACAGCTGAGAGAAACGAGATAAGAACAGAAATACGTAACAGAAGGCGTGCACTAGGGCGTACACGGAGGTGTGTGCAAGAAAACGTCACATAGAGGTGTCATAAGTGGGTGGATCCCTAGAAGGATCCTGCAGAGTCAGCAAGAACATGTGGCAGAGATGCGCGCGCAGCAGCATGACGTATGATTGACGTGGAATTGGAGGGTAAAGGGGACTTGACATTTAGCCCTACATGTGGAGACAGAAGTCTGGAGTGTCATATTTATTTATATTTATTTTATCAATTTATAGGGCGCAACAGCTACCCAAAAAGGGTTTCCCGGCGCCTAGACACAGCTAGAAATAAGGACAGAAGGGGGGTAACTGTTTGAGATGGTTACTGTTCGTAAAGCCAGGTCTTTACAAGCTTTCTGAACCTACAGTAGTTTTCTTCCTTCCGGATGCCTGGGGGAAGTGTGTTCCACAGGGAGGGTCCAAGATAGGCAAAAGATCTGCCCCCTGATCTTGCAAGTTTAAACCTTGGTATACAGAAGCAAGCTGCTGTCTGAGACCGGAGGTTTCTCTTTGGCGTGTAGAGGCAGGCTAGGGATTGGAGGTATTTTGGTGCTACTCCTGTTTTTATTCTGAACATGTAGTTCAAGGCCTTGAAACGAACTCTGCTCTCTATCCTGAGCCAATGAAGATCCCGACGGTGGTTCGAGACTCCAGTGTTCTTAGGAATCTTACATAGGAGTCTGACCGCAGCGTTTTGCGCTACTTGCAGTCGTCCAATGACAGATTTGTTTGCGCCCAGATAAAGGATGTTGCCGTAGTCAAGCCTTGATGTGATGAGGGCATTGACTACGGTCTTTTGTGTTGACATAGGCAACATCCACAGGATTTTCCTCAACCATTTAGCTATGGTGAGACACAAGCCAGTAACTTTACTGGCCTGCTTGTCCATGGATAAGGCGTTGTCAAGTACAAAACCCAGATTACGAGCATGGGACACCGGGGTAGGGAAGATGCCCATCTGGTCTGGCCAATGCGCGGGGTTCCAGAGAGTTTTGTCTTTTCCCAAGATCAGTATTTCCGTCTTGTCGCCGTTCAGTTTTAACTGGTTTGCTGTCATCCAGTTCAGTATTTTTAATAGTCCTTCCTTGAGTAACGACGGGGAGTGGGGACAAGAATCGGTCAGGGAAAAAATGATTTGGGTGTCATCGGCGTAGTTCATGAGCGTTAGACCTAGCTTTTCAACAAGTTCTACCAGCGGTTTGAGATAGATATTAAAAAACAGAGGGCTCAGGATGGACCCCTGCGGCACTCCATGAGCTGCAGGTAAGGTGTCTGACACGGCCTGTGCAGATGCGATCTGAAAGGTTCTGTTTGCCAGGAAGGATTTGATCCAATCCAAAGCCTTTCCTCTTTCGCCATTAGTGTATTGCTCTCTGATAAGCGTTTCATGAGAGATGGTGTCGAACGCCGCACTTAGGTCCAATAACACAAGTGCTACCGTCTGGCCTTGGTCAAGAAGTTTTCTGATATGTTCGGTGACACCTAACAGGGCGGTCTCCATCGAGAAACCAGCCCTGAAGCCAGATTGCGAGGGATGGAGTAAGGAGTTTTCTTCTGCAAAAGTGGCTAACGTGGAGTGAACGTGTCTCTCAAGGCACTTTGAAAAAGCAGGAAGTAGAGATATAGGCCTGTAATTGGCCAGTATTTCTGGATTAGCATTTAGCTTTTTCAAGAGGGGTGTCACCATGGCATGCTTCCATAAGGCCGGGACAGTGGCGAAGTCGAGGGACGAGTTTAAAAGATTGGCTATGATATTCAAGGATTGGTCATCCAGTTTTTTTATAATTTTAATAGGGATGGGGTCCCTAGGGGAGCCGGATTTAACAGTTTTTAGGATTCCTTTGAGATTCTCTAATGAAAGGGTCGGCCAGGATTCCAGTAAGCTTTCGCCCAAAGCAGTGGGCTGAGGCAGAATAGGGTCAGATGGAGGGGGTGGGTCAGAGACAGAGGTTTTTGTCTTGATGTCTGAGATAATTTTGTCAATTTTCTCAGTAAAGAAACAGGCTAACGCCTGACATTGTTGAGCGCTTAGGGGGGGTGCAGCAGCTGTGGTATGTGCGCCCGCCAGTTCCTTAACTTTGGAAAAAAGAGTTTTAGGCATGTTAGTTGCTTCAGTAATTGTTTTGGAGACGAAGGCAGCTCTTGCTTTAGTACAAGCCGCATGATAGTGATTTCTGGCTTCATGATAGCTTTTTTTGGCAGTGGGGTCGTACTTTTTTCGCCATTTACGTTCTAGAACTTTGCATTTTGATTTTTCGGTTTTAAGGCTGTCGTTAAACCATGGGGCCGGGGGACGATGCCTACTTCCTTTGGTGTGAGTAGAAGGCAAACAGCTATTTGCTGCATTTGTTAGCCAATTTTGTGTTTCAATTGCTACGTGGTCCATGTTGGAGTTAGGGGTAGGAGGGTTTAGTTTGAGTGCAGCATTTAAAGCATCGATGTCGACTGACTTCCAGTTTCTTCTGTCAGTGGCATCAGTAATTTGTTTCACACTGGGGGAGGGTGGAAAGGAAATGCTAAAGCTGATGAGATGATGGTCGGACCAGCCAGAAGGTACGGTGGCGATGTACGTGAGTTCCCTGACGTTAGATATTATGGGGTCCAACAAATGGCCCGCTATATGAGTAGGGCTAGAGTTGATAATAGGTAGATTCAGTGCAGCTAGATCTTCCAGCAAATTGTAACATGAGGGGATGGTGGGATCTTCAAGGTGTAGATTTAGATCACCCAGCAGGGAGAAATTGCTAGATGACATATAGTAAGGAGTAATAAGATTTGCAAAATTAGATACCCATTGAGAGGGGTTACCTGGTGGTCGATAAATCAGCATGCCTGACATTGTAAAATTGGGGTTCAGAGTGATTTTAAAATGACCCGCTTCACAGTCTGGAATTTGTACAGATTCCAGAGTGCATTTGAACTCTCTGTTAAAGATGATAGCTATCCCGCCCCCTACCTGTTTTTCCCTATCAATTCTGGCAATAGCGTAGTTGTCGGGGAGGGCGATAGCAACATCTGGGCCGGAGCTGTCATGTAGCCAGGTCTCGGTTAAGAGACCTGGTCCCAAATCATATCTAATATCTTGTGTTTGAGGAACTGTATTATCTAGAAGGAAAGGTCTCTTGGGCAGAGGCTATTCTATACTGACTGCTAGTGCGTGTATATGCAACTGCGTGTCTACGTGTAAAGCAGGGGGCCATGGGCCTACCATGGTAACGGAGGCTATGAATTACTTGCATGGAGACAGAAAGGCCGGGCCCTTTGCTCTGCAGCTGGGAAGGATGTTTACCTAAACTACTAGACAGGAATGTATTTTTCGAGGAGCAGAGCAGATAACTTGAAGGCTGAATACAGTCTTGGCAGGCCGGCAGGCTGAGCCAGGCACCGCTAGCCGCCCAGGGAGTGAGTGAAAGGTCACGGATACAGATGCAGGTTCAGGCTGCAGCTTCCAGAGGCAGAAGGCAGGAGAAAGCTTGAATGGCAGAAAACAAGGCCCAACTCGCCAGGGCCAGAAAAACGTGAAAGTGCACCATGTAAAGACGTTGGCAAGGCACACGTAGGAACTGAATATCGGACCCATTCATGGTGGATCTGAAAGAGGACATGTTAACGTTGGACGCAAATGTATTTGCGTCTTCATAGCTGGTTGTGGAGGGAACTTACATGTACTAGAAGCAGGTACATGGAGCCGTTGGGGTCTACGATAGGGGACACAATTGACCATAAAAATTCATATTACCTCATTCCCTCCTTGTCCCCTACGGACCCTTCATGATATATCAATCCTCATTAATCTATCAATCTGTTCATGTAACATCATTTGCTCTTCTTTCTTCTTACGGCGTTTTGAATGAGGACTTGAATGAGGAATACATGATGTGGCGCACAAGCCGCAAATCGCTGGCCCACATTGCAGACATAAGCAGCAACTGAATACTATGAGAAGGCCAATACCTAGGAAGGATAGGATTTTCCATCCCCAGGCTGACAACGTTGTCCAGAACCAACCGGACCAAGTCCAGGTGCCTGGATTCTGATGTATCAGACTTGCAATTTTATGAAGGCGAGTTATGGCTCTATATACTGATGGCGCGTTTTCTGGAATGAAAACACAGCAGCTCGACCCAATGACCTTACAGGCTCCGCCCCTATCGGCCAGGATGACGTCAAGGACCAGACGATTTTGAAGAACAACAATCCGCATAGCAGACTGCTCCTCTGTTAAGTTGCCCAGGGCGGAAGTAGTTTCATTCACTACAGCTTCAAGGGTTCTAGTTAATTTTCGTATCAGTTTACTATTAAAGACAGCACCTAGGTAGGGAAAGAAACCTTTATTGAAATCTGTATATTGCTCCCATGCCGTTTCAGTGTAGTCGACCATCGGGAGATCTCTCTGGGGTCTATTATGTACTAGATGGGTGTTTCTATGATAATCAGGAGGGGCTAAGAAAACAGGTGGCAGAAGGAATGCGATGTAACAGGTGCCATCCCAATCTAGAGGTAAGCGTATATATGCGGTATGACCACAAATGAAGTAGGAGTAACGTGAAGCTTTAAAGGTAGACTTGCCCTTATCACTGAATTCGATCACAGTAGTACATCTACTATGACCCAGGTGTACTGAACCATTTTTCCTGACACATAATTCACCTTTGACTGGGAGTACGGACATGGCGGGCAAGACTGGTTCTGTTTCGGATTCAACACTGAGAATCATGAGGTTAAGTGTGAAGTTACCTAATCCATATACTTCATTTTCTAGATCAGTTCCTGTCCTTTTGGGGAGACCCTCCTTGTCAGGGAAACAGACTCTATGCAGAACGACGTTCAGGTTTCCCCATACCCAGTTACCCTGGTAGACTACGGAGTCTGAATTCAAGGAATTAATCAAACTAAACCATGCCCCACAGGACCCATTATGTGTAAACGGGTACGGAAAAAGAGGCAGAACTCCTTTGTATTTCTGATAGGGAGGGAGTCGGCCACATATCCAACAATTAGTAGCATTGCTGGTCTGATGGGAATGATGTAACATACTAATGAATGTATTGTTGCGCAGCGCAAGTCTGTAAGATAACTCGTGCGGGGGCAGTTCACTAAAAGAATGCTCTGCAGTAACGTTGAAGGAAGAAAGTTCACGCTTGAATATAGGATAGTATATGTGTAGAAGCACACTTGCAGCAATAATCATAAGGCTCAGAAAAAACATAATCAATAAAGTCACAATACAGTGGCTGCGGAGAGATTTGCAATATTCACTTTTCTTGAGCTGTTTCTGTCTATCTCTCTCTCTGTTGGGGTCTAGGGGATAAATGTCAGAAAACACGTCTAACCGATTCACCTAGGGGAGGACTTAAACAATTAAACTGTCTGACTTGCTAGACCTCAATTTTTCTTTATACTCCTGCTGTGGAGTTTTCTCTATCAGGGGAAGTTTAGAGTCACTAGAATCTGGACAGTCCTTAGAGGGGGAGGGTGAGTCAGTCTCTGGCAATGCACGAAATTTCTTCACGTGACTTGAGTGCAACCACCCTTTTCGGCCCTCGACCTTGATTGCAGTCCTCGTCGTGAGAAGTACCAACTTTGGCGCCTGCCACCTGGGCTCCAGCGGACTTTTCCTGTCGAAATTTCTTACAAGGACGATATCACCTGGAACCACGTCATGCCGTTTCACCTCAGTGTTGTCGGGAAAGGCTGCAGCGACCTGTGAACGACATGATTGTAGTGCAGACATCAAGGAGGCAAGGTAATCTGTCAACATATTACAATCGACATTGGTAATCTTTCTTGGCAAAGGCGTCCCCCACATATTCGGTGGTCTACCAAAGACCACCTCATACGGGGATAGCCCTGTTCTGGAATGTGCGACCATTCTCATGTAAAAAAGGGCGACTGGCAAAGCTACGATCCAGTCGACACCCTTCTCCTTACAGATTTTTGCAAGACGAGTTTTCAGGGTCTGATTGTGTCTCTCTACGAGACCTGCTGCTTCAGGATGTCGGACACAGTGGAATTTCCACTGGTAGCCTAGCAGGAGTGATACCTGCTTCATAAGCTCGGACGAGAATGGCTGACCGTTGTCTGAGTACACAACACGGGGCAAACCATATCGAGGGAAGAATTCACGAACCAGCTGCTTGGCAGTGGTCGGAGCAGTGTAATCTGGGACTGGATATGCTTCTGTCCAACGGGAAAGTGCACAAACAACTACGAGGACATATTTGAAACCTCGACAACGTTCCATCTGAATATAATCCATCTGGAGGACTTCAAAAGGGTGATCGGGAGTATGAAAACCACCTTGCTCTACGGGAACGCCTTTACCTGGGTTGAACTGACAACAAATCATGCAAGTACGCACTTTCTGTTTGGCTGCTGCTCGTAAGTGCTTATTGAACCAGAGATGTTGAATACTGTCTAACATGGCTTTTTCTCCTAAATGTGCTGGACTGTGTACGGTATTAATGATAACTTGAACCATAGAGTCGGGGAGAAACCATGTGGATTTTCCCTTCGTCATCCATCCTTGATCTGTCTGAGTCCCTCCTAGTTCAATCCATTTCTTGATTTCATCTGGTGTAGCATGTGTCTGTATGTCAATTACATCTAGGGCGGGATCCTTAACTGTCATGCAATGTGTCGGTGTCGCGACTATTGTCTTTGTCAGGTCAGTGGTGTGAATCTGATTCTGAGCTGTATGTTTTGCGGTTCGGTCTGCCAGGTCATTACCCTGGGAAATAGTATCTGTAACTTTTGTATGTGCCTTGCACTTCATGATGGATATCGCTGTAGGCAGATGTATTGCATCTAATAGAGTTTGAATGAGGGGACCGTGTTGAATTTTGGCACCGTGAGAAGTCAAAAAACCTCTCTCTCGCCAGAGGACACCGAAGTCGTGAGCAACTCCGAATGCATAACGGGAATCTGTGTATATGTTAACTCTCTTGTTCTCGGCTTGAATACAGGCTTGTGTCAGAGCGATGAGCTCTGCTGCTTGTGCTGACAGAATGTCTATACAATTTGTTTCTATGATTTCAGTTTCTGTTGTGACTGCGTAGGCGGCCACTAATTCACCTGTACTTGTTCTCATGCATGAACCATCCACGTAAAGTGTCAGGTCTGGATCTGGTAATGGAGTATCTGTCAAGTCTTGTCTGGGTTTCGTCGTGATAGTAATAACTTCAATGCAATCATGTGCCAATGGATCAGTTTCAGTTAATGGCAAAAGTGTAGCAGGATTCAATGTATTACAACGTCTAATTTCTATGTGTGGCTGAAATAATGTCAATTCATAACCTGTCAATCTTGCTATAGTCAAGTGTTGAATCTGTGTTCGATTTAAAAGAACTTCCACGGAGTGTGGAACTTGTACTGTCAATGGATGTCCTAACACTATTGAATCACTTTGTCTGATTGCTAGAGCTGTTGCTGCAACTGATTTCAAGCACGCAGGCAGAGCCTGGGCTACTGGATCCAATGTACTAGAGAAGTAAGCACACGGTTTGTGTGAACCTGCTTGATCCTGCGTGAGTACCGACAATGCAGTACCTTCACGTTCTGTGACAAAAAGTGTAAAAGGCTTACTGTAGCATGGTGTCGCTAAAACTGGTGCTTGACATAAGGCTTTCTTTAAGTCCTCAAAAGCTTATGTATGTTCCTGAGTCCAAGAGAGAACAGTCGAAGACGCTGCCTCCTGAGTTGTTAACTGAATGAGTGGCTTTGCTAGAAATGCACACTGAGGGATCCATTGTCTGCAGTAAGAAGTGAGGCCTATAAAAGCGCGCACCTCCTTTTGTGTCCTGGGTGGTAGCATACCTGCAATTAACTGGATACGATCGGGCGTTAGCTGTCTCCCCCATTTGGACAGCAAGTGACCTAAGTAAACAACTTGCTGAACACAGAATTGCAGCTTCGAAGGGGATACCTTGTGCCCCTTGTCAGCCAGGAAATGTAAAACCGTCAGTGACGCTAGTTCACATTCAGGTTCGCTTCGGGCGGTGATCAGCAGATCATCGACATACTGGAGTAAGGCAGTGTTTTCAGGCATGTGTATACTGTCGAGTTGTCTTTTCAGTGCTTGGCTATAGATGCTGGGGCTTTCTGTGAATCCTTGAGGTGCGCGTGCAAATTTGAAGCTTCGTCCACTTAAACAGAATCCGAAAAGGTATTGGCTTTCCGGATCAATAGGGACACTAAAGAAGGCGTTCTTAAGATCAATAACGGTAAAGAACGTTGCTTCAGAATCAATGGCTGTCAATAGAGATGAGATATCTGGGACCACAGGGTACTGCGGTACAATACATTTATTCAATTCGCGCAAGTCAATAACTAATCGGTAAACTGGTGGTGCATTGGGATCTGTACGTTTAAGAATTGGAATGATAGGAGAATTACATAAATTCGAGTTGGTTTCTACAACCACTCCTTGTGCAATGAGCTCTTCAATGATTTTCAGTAAAGCCACTACAGCATCGGGGGGTAACTTATATTGTCGAATTCGTGGTAAAACAACACCTGGCTTGAGTGTGACTCGACATGGTGTAATGTGCATACAACCTACATCAGTGGGGCCTTGCGCCCATAAGTGTGCAGGTACATTCTGTAATCGGGAATCAATATCTCTCAACACACTTTAAAGTCACGTAGAAACAACCGTACTCCTTCCGGAGAACAGCAAATAACAGCTCCTAGAGCTTTCAGAGTCTTGATACCTAACAAGTTTTCTGGACATGACTTTGTGAGCAGTAAATCTGTAGTACGTGTTAATGGACCAACTGCAAGGGGAAGTGGTTGCGATACTTCGTTAATAATAGGCTTGCCTGAAAAACCAAGGGAAACATTCTGTGAGCCTGAGAGGGGTGCCCCTGGGACCTCGTCATGACTTATTGTTGTTCGGCTTGCCCCTGTATCAATTAAAAACTTTCTGTCTTTCCCTAATACTTGACTGTGTACATAAGGACCCTCTTGATCTACAGGAACCTCAATAAGAGGCAAGCCAACTTCCCTCTCTAGGCTGTTTCATGTGTATCGCTGATAGTCGGGATAATCAGTCTGGGCATACTGGTACATCTGCTGTGATGCATGCTGAGTTGCAGCAATCGGTTGAGGTTGTGGCACTGCTACTGTCTGTCCCGTCTGTTGTGAGGCTTGCATAGGCTGAATATTCTGTGGTACTTGCTGTTGGACCTGGTCCTGTCTAGGAGGACGCGGTCTCTCTTTAGTTTTTCCAGTAAGTATATTATGTTTCAAAACTGCACAATCGTTTATATAGTGACCTGGCTGTTTGCAATAGTTGCATGTCCCTTTAACAGGAGCTGGTGAATTATTTGACTGTGTCGTGCCCTTTTTCTGACCGTCAGCTGGAACTGACTGAGCAACTAACATTTTCATTTTTGTGTCTTTCATGCGTCTCTGTTCGTGTTCGTGTTCCTCTCTAATTCTATTCTGGTGGTACTGTAACATTTGTAACATTTGTGAAGGTGTATTTGCTTGCCATGTGCTCTCGACTTTCTGTACACGATTCTTAACTTGGGGCAGGGAATTTTCTACTAGCTTTGTTACGAAAAGATGTGGATATGACTCGCTACTTGTTTTCAGACCACTATTAATACCAAAACATTTCTCAAATCGGGAATAAAAATCGCTAGTGTCTTCATCGGGTTTCTGTTTACAGGCTGAGATTGCATCCCAGTCCTCCTTTTTAGTTGCTAATAAACGTGGCAATATTTGCACTAACAATCCTGGTAATGCTTTAGATTTGTCCCCAAGCCCTGTTCCTGGGGTACGAGTCTTTTCTTCGTCCTCTAATGCAGCCCAATCTATCTTTTGGTCTCCTACCTCCCAATCTTTTTCTTTGAGTTTCTCGTAAATACCGGAAGGCATTAACACTTTCAATATTTTCATAATGTCGGGGTAGGTGTAATCCCCCATGAGTAACATGTCTTTGATTTCGCGGTGGAAACCTGCTGGGTCTTTATTGTGACTGGGCACTAATTTCTTCATTTCTAACAGTTCCATTTTCGTTATGGGCGTGTACACAAACACGCGTCTAAAGGAATTATCAGCATTCTGGACTGGATGCACTTCTCGCAAGGGGTTCTGTCTGTCTAAGTAATACATTTTTCTTTCTACGGGTGGAGCTGGAACAAACCGTGTATTCAGGAAAGTATTATACCTGTGTCGATGTTCTAGAATTACTTTAATCAAGTCAGTACCTAGACCTCTCCATTGTGGCGAGAGTAGTTCTATTAAAATATCAGGTAAGGGACCTGGATCAGAATGTTGGCCTTTGAATAACGTAATGAGATGCTGAACCATATATATGCCAGCTAATTTCTGTTCATCAGGGGAAAGGTTTAAAAAGGTCTGTACTAAACCATCATCACTTTATTTATCAGGATCGTCAGTCCATTGTACGGCTGACCTAGCTAGTTCTTGTTCATCCATGGAATTGAGTACATGGTACCCCATTCGTTCCTGAAGTATTCTATCAGCGGCCTGAAACAGATGTTCGGGGGTCTTTGGATTTGACATGGCAGCTTGAAATATTCTTTTACTTTCCGGACGTACCGGACGCATTGAATTATTATAGGGCCTTCCCTTACATACATATGCTATCATTTCTCTAACTGGTAATTGTGATTGTCCTGTTGCCGTTTCTGGTGCATCCTCCTCCCCTGAGGACTCAACCTTGTCTGACTCTATTTCTGGTTCTGACTGTCTTCTTTCATGTATTTTTATTACTGCATTTCTGATTCTTTGATACATGTTTTTTATACAACTCTGTTTATCATGGTTCCCGTCTGCTATATTCTGACCCCATCTATTAAGTGCTCTCATTTCTTCCGGGTCTACACCCGGCCTATCTTGTTCTCCTATTAAGCAGTTTATGAAAAACCGTAATATCTTGGCTTGAGTGTCAACTTTCTGGTGAGCCATGGCCTCGCCAATACTTTCAGGGCCTTCCCTTGTTTGAACAAAATGATATATTCTGTCTAGATGATCAACCATTCCTGGTAGTAACAGTAAAAAGTTGGTAACCCGTCTTAGGCGTACTGATGCGAGCATCAATCTGTCGTCATTTTTACCGGGTACTGGATCATATCTACAGTCTGAGAGACGTTCTTTAAGTATGTCATAATCGGCTGATTTAGGTGTACGTTGTTGCGCTAGATCCCTATAAGTCAATCGGAGTGCTGGTGGCGGTGTTTGAAAACCTATCGCACCTCCAGAGGTGCCAGGACCAAAAGGATTGAATGGGTTAGTGATCGGAAGAATAGGTGCAGGAAAGGTTGGGGGAACAGGTGCAGGGGGTCGAACGGGAGAAGGAGTTCGTTGCGGAGGTGCGAGTAGATGATCTCGGGTGGAGTACCATCAGCGGGTAGTGGTTGAGCATGTGGATTTGTATATGCGGGAGCTACGTCGTCTAGATAGGAAGAAAGGAATATGTCCTTTGTGGTCTTGTGATGTACTTTAGTCGGGAGTAAGGGAGGGGGCAGATCCTTCGGTATTTCCGGAGTGGCCTTAGGTAAACCCTCGGCCAGCAGAGGATACATACCATTCATAAGAGTGTTTCGTTGTCGGTCTACTTGTTCCGTTTTTACTCGTATCCCCTCCTCAACTAATGCGTTTTCTTGGGCTTTGTCTGAATCCTCTTTATGTTTCTCTGCTTTTCTGAGTGCTTTCTCTGTGCGCCTATGCGATTCTTTACGCCATAGTTCAATGGCGTCTTTCTGTGACTGTCTGGCTTTCTTTTTCCATAACGCTTCCTCTACTCTCATGATGCACTCGGCATCCCATGTCCCTGCAGCGGGCCATCTTTGATTCTCTGCTAAATCTTTAGTATAGTCTACCCACAAATCGAGATATAATACAGCGTCTAGGCCGTGCTTGTGGTACATAAAGTGCCCTGGAGTGTCCCTAGGTGGAACGGGCACTGCTTCTTCTAGAATCCCTTTTCTAGTTCCTATCTGTCTTAGTTTGGAGAACAGCGGCATGTTTAAGTCGTGCTACTCTGGGCTTGATACTTACTCGAATTTGGACACAACTAATACAGTAAACACAATAATGCAGATCGAACAATCACTCATACCACGACATTAAAACATACTAAAACATTTCAGAACGAACAATAACGATTAGAATAAAACTAGTCAATTGCATACTGGATATACTGCTAAACAGTACAGATACACCGCTAAACAGTGCAGACCGGGTCTGCGTACCCAAACCCGTCTTGACCGGCACAAATTAATGCGCTCGTCTAGATGCGTCCCCAGCAACGGTACTCATCGGGAAGCACGGAACAGAAGGCCTCGGAAAACTCGACACTGGACTGGACTCGACTGGACTCGACTCGTGACGTAAGCACTTCGGAACTTCGGAACTGGTGGGCCTCCGGATACCTCGGACTTTGCTCTCTCAGCTAGGCTCTGGTCGGGATCCTCCGCACTCCTCACCGCCTCGTCTGGGTGTCGATCGCAGCCTCAGTCACCTCCGTTGGCCTGAGGGAGATACAGGAAATCCTGCGGGTACGCGTAGTTGTCCGTCAGCGCTGTGGCAGGGGACCGGGCCTGCAACGCACCGCCGGCGCGTAAGGTGGGGGAGGGGTCCCTGTTCGGGCGCCAAATTATGTGGTAAATTTTAATTACCTATACGGAATTTATGCGGTAAAGTTCAATAAGAATAACTCAGTCAAAATGAAGAGGCAGAATCCGTGGTATCTGAGGTTTAAAGTGGGGTTTTATTCCTTAAAAAGGAATTGGTTCGAACCAATGGTAGCATGACCCATCGCCACGAGGGTTCAGGGTAGGAATAGCAATGGACATGTACAATGATTTATTAACAAGAAATCGTATATATAGTCATTTCATACAGTAACATTGAATGCAGAAGGCGTAACAGCTGAGAGAAACGAGATAAGAACAGAAATACGTAACAGAAGGCGTGCACTAGGGCGTACACGGAGGTGTGTGCAAGAAAACGTCACATAGAGGTGTCATAAGTGGGTGGATCCCTAGAAGGATCCTGCAGAGTCAGCAAGAACATGTGGCAGAGATGCGCGCGCAGCAGCATGACGTATGATTGACGTGGAATTGGAGGGTAAAGGGGACTTGACATTTAGCCCTACATGTGGAGACAGAAGTCTGGAGTGTCAGAACAACCTAATCCCAAATCATATCTAATATCTTGTGTTTGAGGAACTGTATTATCTAGAAGGAAAGGTCTCTTGGGCAGAGGCTATTCTATACTGACTGCTAGTGCGTGTATATGCAACTGCGTGTCTACGTGTAAAGCAGGGGGCCATGGGCCTACCATGGTAACGGAGGCTATGAATTACTTGCATGGAGACAGAAAGGCCAGGCCCTTTGCTCTGCAGCTGGGAAGGATGTTCACCTAAACTACTAGACAGGAATGTATTTTTCGAGGAGCGGAGCAGATAACTTGAAGGCTGAATACAGTCTTGGCAGGCCGGCAGGCTGAGCCAGGCACCGCTAGCCACGCAGGGAGTGAGTGAAAGGTCACGGATACAGATGCAGGTTCAGGCTGCAGCTTCCAGAGGCAGAAGGCAGGAGAAAGCTTGAATGGCAGAAAACAAGGCCCAACTCGCCAGGGCCAGAAAAACGTGAGAGTGCACCATGTAAAGACGTTGGCAAGGCACACTTAGGAACTGAATATCGGACCCATTCATGGTGGATCTGAAAGAGGACATGTTAACGTTGGACGCAAATGTATTTGCGTCTTCATAGCTGGTTGTGGAGGGAACTTACATGTACTAGAAGCAGGTACATGGAGCCGTTGGGGTCTACGATAGGGGACACAATTGACCATAAAAATTCATATTACCTCAGGATAAGTGATTGAGGTCCCAAAAACCCAAAAGAAGAGAGTTAAACAAAGGAGCAGAAGCTTGCCTGAACACTCCTATGAGTCGCCGTGGAGAGCAATCTATAACATCCAGCTCAGAGTTTAATTGTACGAATCTGCAGAGAATAACGTTGCTCTAGTGAAAATGCATATATGAAAAAAATGTGCAAGAAAGTAAACAATTACCGAAGCAGGCTTACCGGAAGCCCAAGGGAGTTCTCGTCCGTCAATACTCGGGACGAGAGCTTCAAAGGATCTGTAAAAAATCTGAGGCGCACCGTTAGTAAACAGTGCACATCAAGTCGATCAAGAAGATAAATCGAACGTGTGTTTTAAACCTACCCGAAGTGTAGAGTTGAGCGGTAACAGTTATCGCCGGTGCTTGCAAACGCCGAGATGCATAGTGTTTGTAAGCTGTCCCAGAATGCTCGGCGGTTTTAAAGGGGACAAGCACTACGATACTGAGAACACGAGAGTAATGAAGGGAAAACATGAAAATGAGCCCTTGTGTTTAAGAAAGATTAGTAGATAAATGAACTGAGCGAAAGTGAAGTCTACTGCGTGGAATAGCTTGTTACTAATTTCAAAATGTGTTGTATTATAATAATGCCAAATTTCTGAAAAAGTAAAAATTTCTGAAAAAGCAAAAATAAAAATAAGAGTGAAAATGAAAATAAAAATAAGAATTGGTATCTAAGGGGTGTAGTTAATGATGACTGAATTGTCTTGAAAAAAATATAAAGGTAAGGAAAAAGTGAGAAAAATCACCCAGAAATGGTGTAAACACGGAAAGGGAAGCGAGTGCAAATCCTGTACAGTTATGGAAAAATAATTGAACTATACACTTGTGTTGTAATTACAAGAAACATAACATTTCATAATGGTCGTTGAGCCCATTCGGGGCCAACGTGCATAGTGTTTTTATCCAGTGAGTTTCTCTGCGAGCTAATGCAGTGTTAATGTCTATACCAGGAGTTTTCTTGACACTTTCAAGAATTGTGTAGCGTAATTGAGGTATAGTATGTCCCGCCATGTCCCAATGTACTGCCAATGGAGACGTGGTGTTTTTGTTCCTAATGCGGCTTTTGTGCTCTATGATGCGTGTCTTAATTTTCCTACTGGTTCTGCCTACATATACAAGGCCACAAGGGCATTTAATTGCGTATATTACTTGTTCAGTATTGCAATTAGATGTGTGATTTAGTTTCAGTTTTTTGCCCGTCTGGGTGCATGAAGATATCGCCTTGAATCACATTACTGCATTGGCCGCAGTTATGGCATTTTGTCATTCCCTTGAAACCTCCCATAGGTTTTTCTTCCTGAGGTTTTAACATTTTACGTAGATTTTTTGATCTCTGGTGTGCAAATAGTGGAGGTTCCCCAAAAATATTTTTGAAGTCTGGTTCATTTTCGATGATTTCCCATCGTTTCTTGATTATTGTTTTTATGAGAGGAGCCTGAGTAGAATTTTTTAATACAAATACTTCTTTTCGTGATGGTGTTCTGATGGAGTCTTGCAGTAAGTCCTTCCTTGATTTTTTCTCTGTTTGTTCTTCTGCATGGTTGAGTATCATCAGTGGGTATCCTCTCGCTTGATATTTGCGTTTTTGATCCTGAATATTGATTTTACATCATTGTTCATCAGAGGTAATCCTTTTTATACGCGTAAACTGGGAGATTGGTAGGTGTTTTCTCAATGAGAATGGATGTGCACTTGTAAAGTGAAGTGCGCTGTTCACATCTGTAGGTTTTGTGTACACTGATGTGCTTAAACCTGTTGCAGTCTTGCGGATTTCTATGTCCAGAAAGTTTATTTTCTCTTCCTGAATATTATATGTGAATTGAATCCTGGGGTTATGTGAATTCAAAGTCTTGATCGAATCTTCAAGTAAATGTCTTTGACCTTTCCATATAACTAGAATGTCATCAATGTAGCGGACAATTGACACTGCATTGTTTTGCCACGTGGGATTGGTGAGCATGTGCAGGTATTCAAAATGAGCCATGAAGGTGTTAGCATACGAAGGGGCTCCGAGAAAGCCCATGGATGTTCCCATCTTCTGTAAATAAAATTTCTTCTGCCAAACAAAATAACTGTGATATAACGAGAAGTGTAATAATTCAAGAAGAAAATTGGCTAGTTCAGATGGTATAGTAGAGGCCAGCAATCTCCACTCCACTGCCTCTAAGCCTTCGTTGTGTGCTTTTGAGGTGTAAAGAGCCACGACATCTATTGTGCACAATAGAGTGTCGCGGTTCACCAAATCATCAATTGCCTCCAGTTTTAGGAGACAATCTGTAGTGTCTCGTATGTACGTTTCCCAGGTTTGTACCAATGGCTGAAGGTAATGATCCACAAAATATCCAATTGCTTCATGTATTGAATTACATCCGGCCACTATGGGCCTGAAAGGGGGTCTTAAATTGTCCTTATGCATCTTAGGAAGCATGTAAATGTGTGGAGCTTTTGGTGTTTGGTTCACCAAGAATTTTCCAGTTTGTGTGTCTATAATGCCGTCATCTGTAGCTTTCGTGACTATGGTTGTTAGCAAAGTGATTAGTTCCTCTGTGGGATCTTTGTCAAGTAACAGATAAGTGTCTGTGTCAGATACATGTGTATCCACACTCGTATTGTAAAATGTTGTATCCAATACCACTAGGGCTCCGCCTTTATCCGCCAGTTGAAAGGTTATTGATTTGTCTTGTTGTAAAGTCCTCAAGATTTTTCGTTCTTTGTCCATTAAGTTAGAATTTGTTGGTTTGGAGTATTTGATCGTCTCAAGATCTTTCATGACCAATAGTTCAAAGGTATCCAATGATTTGTGGGTAATCGGAGCCATGAACTTGCTTTTGGGACGAAATTTCCGAGTTTCATTGTTATGTTCTTCTGAGTTTGGCAATGTTGAGAAGAACCACTTCAAACGTAGTTTTCGCATAAACTTAAATAATGCTGTTTCTGTTTCTAATTCGTTGGAAGAGTACGTTGGAACAAAGGATATGCCCTTGTTTAATACTCTCAATTCGGCTTGATTGAGTATTTTGTGTGATATATTCATCACTATTGATTCGTTTTTTTGGATTTCTCTGCGGTCTGCCCGTCTCTGGAGCCTTTTTTGTTGTTTTTTCCCCTTCGAGTGCGGGTTCTGATTGCAGTGATGTTTTATCTGGAGATACCTTGGTCAATGGACCTGCCTCTAAAAAAGGCGGTTGCTTGCTTGATGTAGATGTTTCTCCTTCTGTTGTTGTGATGCCTTGTGGTGTTGCTAAGGTGGGTTTAGGACGTTGTGTTGTTAAATCCTGATCCGGTACCAGATTTTCTTCAGAGGAATTAGTGTTTGGTTTCTTGAAGAAATGTTTCTGGGCATAGGTTTCCGCCCAGGAGTAGACCTCATCTAATTTATAGTCTATAGTGTCCCTGCGGAACTTCCTGATCTTCCGTTCATGAACCTCTTTGGCATGTTTGTCCAAATTTATGTTGATATTCTCTAGTACTTTATCCCAATCTTCAGTTTCCATTTTTTGCGAGATCTCATCCTTTAGTTTATTGATGTCATGTGACAAGTCAGCAAGTATAGTGGAGATTTCTTCAATGATGAGTAATATCAAGTCAAGCGAACATTTATTAAGTATCGTGTACGAGCGTGACACGAAGTCTTTGTTAAACTTGAATAACATAGGTTTTAAAGCAATTCGCAGGCCTCTTGGGATTCTTTTCACATTGTGGTACTCTATCAGAGTTGTGGCGTGGAGGCGCTGGTTTATTTCTTTCTTCAATAGGTATTCTAACTGTCGTAATTGTTGTGAGATATTTCCTGTGGAAGCGCCGAAGTCACGTGCTTCTTTGATCAGTGAGTATATTGATTCAGCTTCGTCAGAAGTGTATGCTTTTGTGGTAGCCTGGTTAGTAGTAAGGTCTGCTATGTCTTTCCAAGACATTTTAAGATAATCTGGGTGCAGCCCTGCTTGAGAGGGGTCAAGTATGAAAGCAATACAGGGTTGTACAGGTGCACACATAAGTTAAAATATTTTTATTCTAAATTTCTAGTGGTGTATAGGGTATTTTTAAGGTATGTAAGGAAGTTGCATGCTATTCCCTGTGTGGAAAAAGACCCTAATTTCCCATGTGTAACTGCAAAAAGGACTGTGGGAGAACCCACAGTTAAGGGAGTGCACAGCTTAAGGACTTGATGTCTCAAAACAGGTTTTTCATGAGTAAACTCAAACAATAATGACAAATGCTCAAAGGCACCAAAGTTCATATGAAATCATCAGATTTAGTTAGTGTTTCATCAAATAATTATATACAAATAGTCATTAGCATCATTTGCAAGACATTTTTCATGAATATAAACAAAACAGTCTATTTTAGAATAGTCCTAAACAAACACAGAAATATATTCATAAACATGTAGCTCCATATTGATGTTATTCTTTTTCAAAAGTCCCAATGCATTTTGGGTTTATTTGAAAACCCTTCGTCAGGGGAGTCAGTTGCATGAATATGATGATCTTCAAAAGTAGAAGTGCATCCACAGTAATCTAAAACGCAACAATATGCAGTGAATATACTGCTATACATGTAGGATTTGCACCCTGAGATGTGCTATAGTTGTGTGTGTGTTTATAACTGTAGAAAAGAATGTGCTCAACTACGTGGTAACAACCAAGACCCATAGTTATGCTGAAATAGATGGTGAATAGGCGCGTTAAAATAGTATGAAAGGATAAGTGATTGAGGTCCCAAAAACCCAAAAGAAGAGAGTTAAACAAAGGAGCAGAAGCTTGCCTGAACACTCCTATAAGTCGCTGTGGAGAGCAATCTATAACATCCAGCTCAGAGTTTAATTGTACGAATCTGCAGAGAATAACGTTGCTCTAGTGAAAATGCATATATGAAAAAAATGGGCAAGAAAGTAAACAATTACCGAAGCAGGCTTACCGGAAGCCCAAGGGAGTTCTCGTCCGTCAATACTCGGGACGAGAGCTTCAAAGGATCTGTAAAAAATCCGAGGCGCACCGTTAGTAAACAGTGCGCATCAAGTCGATCAAGAAGATAAATCGAACGTGTGTTTTAAACCTACCCGAAGTGTAGAGTTGAGCGGTAACAGTTATCGCCGGTGCTTGCAAACGCCGAGATGCATAGTGTTTGTAAGCTGTCCCAGAATGCTCGGCGGTTTTAAAGGGGACAAGCACTACGATACTGAGAACACGAGAGTAACGAAGGGAAAACATGAAAATGAGCCCTTGTGTTTAAGAAAGATTAGTAGATAAAGGAACTGAGGGAAAGTGAAGTCTACTGCGTGGAATAGCGTGTTACTAATTTCAAAATGTGTTGTATTATCATAATAATGCCAAATTTCTGAAAAAGTAAAAATTTCTGAAAAAGTAAAAATAAAAATAAGAGTGAAAATGAAAATGAAAATAAAAGTATTTTTATTTTCATTTTCACTCTTATTTTTATTTTTACTTTTGCATTCTATACACTCCGCACACCCTTTACATAGGCACACTGCCCATCCTACATTCTGCACACACTGCTTACCCTGCAAACCCCAATCATATTGCACTCAGGCACATTGCTCATCCTTCACTCACACAGGAACACCGAGAACTCACGTAGGTACAACACTCACCCTGCACTTATTCAAGCACACTGCAGTGCTCACTGTAGACTCACATGTGCAATCCTCAAACTACGCTTACACAGGCACACTGCTTTACTACACATGGCTCCCCCAGAGATTTATTCACACTGCTCACCTTGTGTTCTATTCATCACACACCCTGCTCTCCAAACACAACTATCATCCTGCACATAATACACAATGCTCACTTTGCGCTCACCACGGCACACTCCACAACCTGCCCTTACATCAGAAAAGCAGGATACTTTAATCAGAATGGTGAGATGAGAAATGTTAAGGTAAAGTGTAAGGGAATGGAGACACAGAACTGTGACAACGTGAGGGACAAAAAAGGAGAGTCAGCATAGTATGAAAGAGAGAGAGAGAGAGAGAGGATAAAGAGAAACAAATGACACAGAAAGTAGACCATGGGCATAAGAGAGACCCTGGGAATGAGAGGGAGACTGGAAATAGGAGAGATGCATACAAGAACCAGAGTCTCCTCTCACCCTCACACACAGTTGGAGTTGGATAATTGTGGCTCCATCCCTTTACGTTTTGCTGGCGCATTGTGTGATCAAGCTCTCTCGTAGAGCGAAACGCGTCATTCCTATTAAAAATACGTTTTCCCTGTTGTCCACTGTGGATCTACTTTTGTGAGGCTTTATCGGTTTGCTGGCTGTGAGGTATCGTGAGGTCTAGACCGTTGGTTCCCGTACTGTTAGGAACCTGGACTGTTTGCTTCATATATATATATATATATATATGTATATATATATATATATATATATATATATATATATATATATATATATATATATATATATATATATATATATATATATACCTGCTTATTCCAAACTGACAAACACGTCCCTCAGCTCCGGAACGCGACAGAAAGAAGGAACGGAAGACCGAGGATGCAGGTGAGTTTTTTTATTGATCGCACCTCGTCAGCATAACGTTTCGGCCTACGCAGAGGCCTTGGTCACATGACGCCATGAGAGAAGTGGGCAGATTTTAAAGTGCAAGTGCAAGGAAATTAGTACGTTTCATTGGTTAACCTGACAGTGAGGCAGGGGTATGCAACAACAGACATAGAAAACACACTTATTCATTATGCATAATGGGATAATCCCCGGGAATTCAAAACAATCACTTTTAAAATGGATTAATTAATAATTTGATCAGATTAAAACGATATTTTTTACCCTCTACAAAATTGATGTAAAATACTTGGATAAAAGATTCATTGTTATTATTTACAAGATAAATAGTTGTAAAACATTCGGATTAAAACCACCATAAAATTAGTCGCTTCTTTACAGTAATCTGTTGGTGTTGACATTATATGCTAAGTGATGTTCGTGTTGGCTGGATAGTATAAATTCAGACCACACTTTCCCTTAGAGAATTTTTTCTATGCTGTCTAATAGGTCACAACCATACCACCAACCCCGTATGTGCAATGTCTTTAAGTAGAACGTCAAGTTTTTCTGAGGACAACCAACTATTTGTGAATGTGTAAAAAACAAAACAAATTTTTCAAAAATTAAAAACAAGTAATGCACGATGTTTCGTGTAGGCTACTCCTAACCTACGGCAAATACTTGAGGTGACTCACAAGGTATAGGAACCAGACGAAAAAATACTTTCACTGACCAACCCAGTTGGAAATACATTTTAAGTTGGTCCAGTAAAAAGGTGTGGGGAACCATTAGATGAAATCTCTAAATGACCCAGGCACATTGGACATGAATACTAAGGTCCTGGTTATTAGAGGCAGGTGTGGAAATCTTCTATTGAATTAAGACCCCGCGGGGTCTTGCTGTCCATTTCTAGAATATATCTAGTTTCTAGTGCTCTTAGGATGCCCTCCCTATTGCCACCTCTTCTCAGGGGACCCACTGTGTCAATGGCATAGTACCTGAGGAGTCCACTGTTGTTGTTGTGGCACTCCTTAAAATGCCTGGCAACCGGGTACGTGGCGTCATTGGTGTTGATTGCCCTTATTTGCTGGAGTATCCTTTTGTGGACCTGCAACTTGGTGCTACCAACATATTGTAGGCCACATGGACACTCCAGCACATACACCACGTATTCACTCTTACAAGTCAGTTGTTTATTGATTTTGCGGGGCACCAGGGAGAATGCTGTCATGAATTCAGTTTTACTGATGCCATGTAAGCATGCCTTACAGCTGGAACATTTTCTAAATCCCTTGCTGGTTTCCATCCAGTTTTTGGGGGGAATCACCTCAGGGCTTGATTTTACTAAGGCATCCTGCATAGAATATGCCTTCCTGAATGTGATTGCAGGTCTGCTTGGCATATGTTCACCAATTACTGGATCAAACCGAATTAAGTTCTAGTGCTTGTTTACTATTTTCCTTAGTGCCCCATGCTACCTATTGTAAGTCCAGATAAGTCTGGTTGGTTGATGTGCCTTGATTTCAAAGGGTCTCTGAGCTTCCTTGTGGACTAATGCGGCATTACGGGACAGTGCATCGCCTTACCAATAGCTGTGTCTATTATAGCCTATTTGTACCCCCTGGCTAGAAACCTCTGTTTGCTGGCTTCCTGAGCTAAATTGCACTGATCATTTGTGCTGCAGACCCGCCTGATCCGGAGCATTTCCCCATAGGGGATGCTCCTAATCAAATGCGGTGGGTGATGGCTATCGGCGTGGAGTACAGTATTGCCCGCAGTGGGCTTTCTGTACAATTTTGTTTCCAACTTGTCCTCTTTAATTTCAATCGTGATGTCCCAAAAATGTGCCTGGGACTGGCTGATGTCTGATGTGAACGCTAGGTTAAAAACATTGCAATTCAGGATCGCAACAAACTTAACTGCCTCTGTATGTGTACCTTGCCAAATCAAGAACACATCATCGATGTACCTGTACCATTGTATGATGTGACTATTGCAGATGTCACGGTGGTCACCAAAGAAGACCTGCCTCTCCCAGTAGCCCATGTGCAAACAGGCATAACTGGGAGAGAAACAGGCCCCCATGGCAACCCCCCTGACCTGCTGGTAATGTTGGTTGGGAAACATAAAGTAGTTATGATTTAGGCAAAAACTAGTCATAGATATCAGCATTTTGTTGTGTTCCAACATTTCAGTTGGTCGCTGACCCAAATAAAATTGGATGGCTCTCATCCCATCTGCATGCACAGTACTGGTGTACAACAATGTTACGTCAAGTGTCATTAACCAGTAATCTCTGCCCCACTTAACATCCTTGATCTTTCTTAAAAAGTCACTTGAATCTTGGATGTATGATGGAAGCTCACAAACATACTCCTGTAAAAATGAGTCAATATAAGCCGTAGTGTTTTCCAACAACCCCCCACATGCAGAGATAATTGGTCTTCCCGGGGGTTTATCGGCGTTTTTGTGAACTTTGGGGATGAGATATAGCACAGGGGTGATAGGGTGGTCATTTTTTTGAAATTTAAACTCATCCATACTGATTAGTCCAGATGAACGCCAACCCATCAGCATTGAATAAAAGTCAGATTGTGCTTTTTTAACCACCCCTACGTCACAGTGCTTGTAGCAGTTTTGATCGTTCAGTTGTAGGTGGGCTTCCTCCATATACAAGTGTCTAGACCAAAGCACGACGTTGCCGCCCTTGTCAGATTGTCGGACTATCATATTGCCATCTTTTTGGATCTTTTTGACCAGTTTGTCAAACTCATTATTATGCCTGTAATTGTACTGCTTGGTCTTCAATGTCTTTGCATATAACGCCTTGAGTTCCTTAATGGTTGCATCATGAAAAATGTCAATGTTGTCATATGTCATGAGGGATGTGAATGTGGAACGTGGTTTAAATTTGGTCAATCTGCCGATGTTGGTAATTGGCTCCTCCTGTTTTGGCAACTTTAACTTCCGTGGGAATTTAAAAAGATCTATTCTTGTATTGGCATAGTTAAGGTCGCTCGGTGGACAAAAGGATAGGCCCATCGACAAAGTGTGTATCTCAGATTCAGTAAGAACAGCAGAAGTGAGATTAATCACAGAGAGACCAATGTCAGGTACATATGACAAGTTGCCTACTTGTTTTTGTTGCTGTTCCACCGTTTGTTGTAATTCCTTTTCTTTGGTTTTGCCCCTTGCGTTGGATTTCCGCCGTTCTCGTCGCTTGGTGTTGTTGCTTTTTTATTTACTTGCGGTGGCACTCTGGGGTGCAGTGTATACCGTCTGTCTTGGCGTCTGCAGTCTAGTTCCTGAGCCAGGGTATACCGGGTAAACCCCAACCGCGGCCCAAGAGCCTGCCCCAGTGGGCGTGTCCGCAAAAGACGGCATTGGGGATCTTGTGGTGCATTCTTTCAAAACATTTCCTCTAGTGAGTTCTTCAATGTGGCAGCAGATTTTGCGGACACGTCCACTGGGGCAGGCTCTTACTAATGGAATGCATGAAGTAACTTTCACTGTGAGCAGAAGCCATTGAGGAAGGGACAAGTATCCTGAAACCGGTCTGGCATGGCATGAGAAACAAGATGACTGTTCTTCCTGCGTCTCCTGTTGCAACTCCTTGAAAATGAAATGGATGCAAATTTCCGATCAAGTGGCCACTCCCATCGAGGACTCAACCTCTACGTTGGGATATATATATATATATATATATATATATATATATATATATATATATATATATATATATATATATATATATATATATATATCTGCTCAAAAGTTTCCTCTCCACCGATGAAGGAATGGCCGCACTTGTGTGGTCGTTGTAATTCAAAGTAATTCTTTATTCAGCAAACAATTCGCACAGGATGCGTTCGGTCTTCCTGCTGTTTTTTGTGCATAGAAAATAGGCGCCATTTTATGTATATATACTCAATATTCTATTCATCTTGATATAACGATAAATTCCATATTTTTACACTGCTTTTAAGGCAAATTGCAAACACAATTGAGCCCTGGATGGGCAATTATTCGCGCCAAGTCTTCATACAACTCTTATTGTTAATTCTAGTCCGACAGTCAATATAACATGATTTTTTGCAGACTGTGACCAAAATATGTATGAAATATAATCAATTCAACTCATGAATGCAATCATTATTTCCTTATGTATCTTATAGCAGCTCAATCTCATTAAAATGTTGCAGTATTCCCTCAACTTACTTCCAGTAAATGTATGTTCAGCCTAAGTGTATGGAAAGTTCTTCTTCGGTGTTGAGACCAAATGGAATTACAGAACGTAAAACAATTATGTACTTAGACTCAAGTCTACGTAGTCTCATTTCTCTGTTTCCACTAAGTTCGCTGTTTGGGATGTGATCAATACAGAAAAATGTAAGGAGATTACGATCACTGTTATGAAACTGGGAGCAGTGTCTCGCTACTGGATACCTGTTCTCGATTGCCCGTACATGTTCCAGAATTTTGCGTTTCGTAGGATGTATGCTACTGCCTATATAGATTTTGGCACATGGACATACTAGGCAGTACACGCAGTATGGGGTGTTACACATTAAAAATGTGTTGATTTTTTTTAACTCCCCTCATGCCTGGGACATGATACGATAGAACTTTAGAGCAATTTTTACAGGCTTTACATTTTGAGCAGGCAAAAAACCCCATAAGGGAACTAATTCTCGGGACAAATGGGACTGACTCATAGTGGCTTTTTACTAGGGAATCTTTCAAAGACCTACTACGTTTAAAAGTAATCTGTGGATATTTTGGTAGGTCCTTCCCTATCACTTGGTCTGTTTTCAAAATGTGCCAATTACGACATAAAATTTCCCTCAAAGTCCCTGCCTCATTTGAGAAAGCTATAATTATTCTGCAAGACTCTTCCTCATGTTTCGTATGTTCCTCTTTTTCTCTCAGTAGGCATCTATGTGGTATTTTATCTACTTTTTCTAGTGTTTTAGTCAATAAGTCATAACTGTAGCCCCTCTCCTGAAACCTTTGGATGGCATCTAATGCAGCAATATCAAAATCCTCATTATTTGAGCAATTCCTCTTAATTCGGAGGAGCTCACCATATGGTATGCTGTTTTTCAGGCTTTTTTGATGGCTACTGCTGGCCTTCAAGATCGAGTTGCCTGCAGTTTCCTTTCTGAACAGTGAGGTACAGATCTGACCCTCACTGATGAACACTTTTAAATCTAGAAAGGAGACTTCTTTTTGACTCCTCTGCCCACTGAAATGGAGATTAAGAGAATTCCATCAGCTTGATGTTTAGGACCCTTCCATAGGATAAATAGGTCATCTATATACCTATGTCAGGATATAATGCAATTCACCCACTCGCTGTACTTATCCGCCCAGGCCACCTGCTTCTCCCCCCAGCCAACAAATAAATTTGCGCAGCTGGGGGCAAAGCAGGTGCCCATCGTGGCGCCCCTTATCTGGCAGTAATGTTGTTTTTCAAAGAGAAAGATGTTGTTAGTCAAAACAAACTCAGCAAATTCTAACAGCATTTCATTATGCTCTGACAATTGAATAGACCTTCCCTTGAGAAAATATTGTACAGCTTGTAGGCCTTTCTGGTGCTCAATTACAGTGTATAGACTGGTTATGCCTAATACAATCATTATCATTCCCTGCTCCCATGTGATGTCCATAATGCTTTTGATGAAGTGGGTTGAGTCACGAATATATGAGGGCAACGTTCTGACAAAAACTGCCAAAAAGTAATCAACAAATTGAGACATTGCCTCAGTCAAGCATCCGATAGAAGAAACAATTGGTCGACCTGGTGGCCTCTTTGCATCCTTGTGGATTTTGTGCAAATGGTAAAAAGTTGCTGTTACTGGAAAAGGACATGAAAGAAATTTATGTTCATTCAAATTAATCATATTCCTATTCGCCCATTTTAGGATTTGGTCATGGTATTGTTGTATGCTATTAATATATTCGCCCTTTGTGATCTTTTGATAACAATTTGTATCTGACAATTGGCAAATTGCTTCTTGGGTGTAAAATTCCCGCAACATCAAAACAATATTTCCACCTTTGTCGGACGGTTTATATATTGTGTCCATGTCATCCTGTAATTCTTGTAGAGCCTTTTGTTCTCCTTTTGTCAAATTGCTTTTCCAATTGGATGCTGGTGCCAATCTCATTTTTAGTAGATCCTGATGTACAGCTTCTTCAAAAACATCGATAGTATCATACGGGGACATTGGCATGTAAGTTGACTTAGGTTTGAGTTTTGTTGTTACTGTTTTTTGATCAATGCCAAAGCCCCTAACTTCTGATAAATTCGATGTTGCATCTTGAGAGCTTGTCAGTTCTTGACTTGTACGCAATTGCAATGTTCTGAGATCATTACGGTCAATGGGGAGATGCCTGGTGTTGTTCTTTCTTCCTCAGAGGAGGATGGTTGATGTTGCGCTCTCAATTTGAAAAATGTCCGCAATTTTATTTTTCGGGTAAACAGATAGAGATCTATGCGGGTTTGGGTGTACTCCAGTTTCTTGGCGGGGAAAAAGGTAAGTGCTTTCTTTAAGACTGTTTCTTGATCCTTTGTCAATTTCTTGTTAGATAGATTCACAATGGTTAGATCAGTGCTTGACACTATTTCTTCAGGACCCTTTTGCTCCGCGTTTGACCGGCTATTCCTTGCTGTTGACCTGAAGCGGCCGCCTCTTCGCGTCTTTCTGCGGCTTGGAGTCTTTGTTCTTGTGGTTTGCCTATCCCTCCACATTGTCGGGAGTTTCGCATCAATTGGAATCCTTCTAAAAAATGCCCCTCTGTGCTTAGGCCATATTCTGCTGTGCCAGAGAACTCCTCCCCGGATAGATCTGCATCTGTACTGGCAGCCGATTCCAATGTATCCCTAGTTTCCACATTCTTTTGGCCGGCACCTCTCAATACCCGTCTGGGAGCATCAAACTTGCGAACGAATGTCAGTATCCTTCCCTGTTCATAATCCCTGGCATCCCGATTAAACTTAGTGTGTTTTCTCAGTTTGATCTTTTCCTGGTACGCGATAAGGCGTGTTTTGATTTTATCGCATAGCTCCTCCTTTGCCGCTATATCTTGATTTAATTCGATAATTGCTTCAATCTCATCAATTTCTATCATGGACTTTTTTGCGGTCGCTCCAGCAAACTTGATGAGTATTTTCAACATACCCTCTGATGCCTCAGATGTAAATTCCGACCACTCATCTGATAAAGCGGGGTCAGGTTTCTCATAAGATGGAATGGTGTAAATACGTAACCCACGTGGGATGCGCTTTACTTCAAGGTAATTCTGAAGTGAAGTAGCTTCCCACCACTTGCGGATTTCTCGTTCCATTAAACGTTCCAATTTGTTGAATTGTGAACGCAAGGTGGAGTACCATTGCCGTTGCTTCTCTCTGCACGTTGCATTGGGCTGCATTTGAAAACGTCTGCTGCCTCTTAGTTACGACAGGCGTCTTAGAACATTATTATGCAGGTCAGCGCTTAATTACCAATGAATTTGTCTGCTCGATAATATATTCTGTGACCATTCACTCCTGCTACAGTTCAGATACGTAAATACGTAGTAGCTGTTATATCGTCTTTCGCAGATTTCTCGGCGGCAGGCAGGCGCGTCATATAACTCACCCTGCCTGGCATCCCTCCGCAATCGTACAGGGTTGATCTCCACACATAGCGGTGCTCTCGCGGCAAAAGCTCAGCTCCAAGGTCCACCAACGGTCGCCTCGAGCACTCCGGAGTGGGTGCAGACCAAAATCCGCGGCGATGGTTCTGCGTCACAAATCTGCTCAAAAGTTTCCTCCCCACCAAGGAAGGAATGGCCGCACTTGCGTGGTCATTGTAATTCAAAGTAATTCTTTATTCAGGAAACAATTTGCACAGGACGTGTTTCAGCATACACACCTTTTTCCTGCTGTGTTTTTGTGCAAAGAAAATAAGCGCCGTTTTATGAACAAATATTGCATTATTTCCGGCGCCACCATTTAACATAGAAAGCGGACTACAACTCGTTCAAGGCACCATATTAAAATGCATATATACTCAATATTCTCGTATTTTAGCACAATTAATTCAAAGAAAAAAATCATTCATCTTGATATAACGATAAATTCCACATTTTTACACTGCTTTTAAAGAAAATAGCCAACACAATATATATATATATATATATATATATATATATATATATATATATATATATATACATACATCTATATCTATCTATCTATCTATCTATCTATCTATCTATCTATCTATCTATCTATCTATCTATCTATCTATCTATCTATCTATATATATATATATCCAAACAAGGTTGCTCTTACAATTGAAGCGCCATACACTATGTCAAGACTTCACCTTATTTATTCAATGTGCAGCAGTGAGACACAGCACACTTGTCCCAGCAAAATCTCTTCCGCCAACTGCCAAAAGCGTTTCTGGAGGCAATCTCCCTTTTTCAATGGCTGGCTGCAAGGAAAAGAACAGTGGCTCCCCGTCAACAAGAGGATCACCTTCAAACTCCTCATCCACGCACACAAAGCACTACACAACACCAGACCTACTTACCTCAACAACCGACTCAGCTTCCACACCCCCACCCGAAGCCTCCGCTCAGACAACCTCTCCCTCGCCACAGTCACTCGTATCCGGAAAACCACAGCCGGCAGAAGATCCTTCTCCTACCTCGCCGCCAAGACCTGGAACACTCTCCCAACCAACCTACGACAGACTCAGGACCTGCTGACCTTATGAAGACTCCTCAAGACCTGGCTCTTCGATCAGTAGCGCCCCCCCACCCCCAGCGCCTTGAGACCCTCACGGGTATGTAGCGCGCTTTAGAAATGTAAATTCAATGATTGAGCTGCCTTGCATATCGTTTATAAAGGTTGAAAGTACCGCCCAACAGGGCATGTCGTATCAGGCATTATGGTTCATGTAGTTTTGGGTTCGATAGTAACCCCGATAATTGCAGCTGTCCCTTAACTTTCCTAAATACATATTTTCCATCATGTTGCCTGTTCAAAACTGCGCCGGTATTCATTGCTTTTTTGTGCCCAGATGAATAGGTGGCATCGTTCCCAGTTGATGCTCATGAGTAGAGCACCCGGACCTGCAGTCATCAGCAGTGGAGCGGCTTCGTGACCGGGAGCAGGACACTATAAATTCAAACAAGGTTTCTCTTACAATTGAAGCGCCACACACAATGTCAAGATTTCACCTTATTTATTCACTGTGCAGCAGTGAGACACAGCACACTTGTCCCAGCAAAATCCCTTCCGTCAACTGCCAAACGCGTTTCTGGAGGCAATCTCCCTTTTTCAATGGCTGGCTGCAAGGAAAAGAACAGCTGCCTTGCATATCATTTTTAAAGGTTGAAAGTACCGCCCAACAAGGCGTGTCGTATCAGGCATTATGGTTCATGTACTTTTGGGTTCGATAGTAACCCCGATAATTGCAGCTGTCACTTAACTTTCCTAAACACATGTTTTCCATCATGTTGCATGTTCAAAACTGCGCCGGTTTTCATTGCTTTTTTGTGCCCAGATGAATAGGTGACATTGTTCCCAGTTGGTGCTCATGAGTGGAGCACCCAGACCTGCAGTCATCAGCAGTGGAGCGGCTTCGTGACCGGGAGCAGGCCACTATAAATCCAAACAAGGTTGCTCTTACAATTGAAGCGCCACAAAGACACCCCACTGCCTGCAAGGCGGGTCCTGGCGCTGTGAAACCCACGGCGCATTGAAGGAGCGGTGTTGCCAGCTTGGAAAGGTGCAAGTCATGCAACATCCAGTTGAGGTGTAACCAGCGGCCCAACGAGATCGGAATGAAGGACGAAATTGTACAGCGGTGCCACTATGGAAATAAAGCACAAACTACATGACCCAGAGTGCACTGAAGCACACGCCCAATGAGGGTGGGACTATTTAAAAACTACCGCAGGTGCGAACAATATACCGGGCTGTACTTTCACTACGAAGCCAAGCCAGTGATCAAGAGAAACCTCGAAACGCGTATGGCGGATGGCATACTACACGCAGAGAAGCCATACCTGTTCATGTTGCAGCCTTCTAAGCAATAAATGGTGAAAGCAGAAACATCGCGAGTGGTGTCTTCAATTGTGGGAGCAATTTTGGATGATATTTATGTATGTATATTGTGGTGCAGCTAACTCAGGTGAGTTTCTTCACAGGGACAGCGTAGTAAAAATGAAATAGAACCAGAAAGCCGTTTGGACACGCCCACTGGGGCAGGTTCTTAATCACTGAAGTGCACGCAAATTCTTCAAAGAGACTAGCTGCCATTGAAGAAGGGATGATGTTCCCGAAACCGGTCTGGCCACAAGAAAGGAGATGACTGTGTGCTGCTGTGTCTCCTGTTACGTCTGCTCAATAAAGAAATGGATGCAAATTTTTCCTACTGAGTGGCTACTTCCTACAGAGGGCTCAACTCTTTGGTTGGGATATATATATATATATATATATATATATGCAAAACACCTCGTAAACAATGGATGACGACGCCGTGTTCTGGCAACAATCCTTTTATTTAAGTCGATTGGTAGACACACACACACACACACACATATATATATATATATATATATATATATATATATATATATATATATATATATATATATATATATATATATATATATATATATATATATATATATATATATATATATATATGTATATATAGATAGATAGATAGATAGATAGATAGATAGATAGATAGATAGATAGATAGATAGATAGATAGATAGATAGATATATGTCCAAAACCCACTATCGCAGGTCCTGACAATAGTAAAGAGATGAGCACACTCTGGAGCAATTATAACTTCCAAAGGTATATTCCACTACAACCAGGATGACAATAAATGTATTGTTGACACTGAGGAAGGCGACTATGCTGAAACGCGTCTGTCATCCTGGTTGTGGTGGAATGAACTGTTGGAAGTTATAATTGCTCTAGAGTGCACTCATATCTTTACTATTGTCAGGCTGGGCGATAGTAGTTTTTGGATTCATTTCCGCAATCCACCTTGCGGTGGGCGGCACCTGCAGCGAGTGGCGTGATGGCTGGTGGACTGGTGTTGTGATATATATATATATATATATATATATATATATATATATATATATATATATATATATATATATATATATATATATATATATATTACCTACTGGCTATCGCCAGTAGGTATATATAGTTAGGATTAATTCCCTATGGGATTTCTGAAAATTCTATGTCTAATAACTTTGGCGTTTGAGGACGGAATCGGCTGAGATTTTCAGGAAAATGGCACATTTTGTTTCTGAGCAGCCCCTGAAAATTTGGTGGAGTTTCGTCAAGGGGGGGCTGAGAAAAAAGGGGGGTCCCAAAACGCGTTTTTCCCATTCATTTTTCCATAGGGCGGTTGGACTCACTTTTAGCTCGAACGGCTGAATGGATTTGCATGAAACTTGGCAAAATTGTAGGGACTGTTAGCCCGATGTGCCTTTGCTAGGTCTCAATATATGTGCTCCAGTAGTTTTTGAGAAATTAACGTTCAAAACAAGATATATATCTGTAACAGCGCTCCGGGCAGCGATCCGGTCCGCTTACTTTTCGCGAAACGGAACTTTGCGCGCAGAAAGCTGATTGGCTCTCCGGTGTCTGTCAACATTCTAAACAGTCCGGAGCGGCCGCCATCTTATCTCTCGGTAGGATCGAGAGAGAAGAGGTGAAAAACGAAGGGGGAATTTATTGAAAGGGTGCAAGGTATACCCCTCTTGACCCCCTAGGATTGTTGTTGGGGTTATTAAAGGGTCCCGTGGGGAAAATAAAAAAAAAATATTTTTCACGGTAGAAGCGTTTCCCGGGCCGCGAACTGGGCCGCAAACTGGTAGCGAAACGGGAATTCGCCATTTTGTGCTTCGTTTTAATTGTTTAGAGACAAAAATTATCGCCGCACATCGGCCACAATGCATGAATATCGCTGAAAAGTCAGCGATATTCATGCATTATCCAGCAAATGCTCTTAGCCATGTTATCCACCTTCCATTGGATAACAGAAAGCTGATTGGCTCTCCGGTGTCTGTCAACATTCTAAATAGTCCGGAGCGGCCGCCATCTTATCTCTCGGTAGGATCGAGAGAGAAGAAGAGGTGAAAAACGAAGGGGGAATTTATTGAAAGGGGGCAAGGTATACCCCTCTTGACCCCCTAGGATTGTTGTTGGGGTTATTAAAGGGTCCCGTGGGGAAAATAAAAAAAACATTTTTTTTCACGGTAGAAGCGTTTCCCGGGCCGCGAACTGGGCCGCAAACTGGTAGCGAAACGGGAATTCGCCATTTTGTGCTTCGTTTTAATTGTTTAGAGACAAAAATTATCGCCGCACATCGGCCACAATGCATGAATATCGTTGAAAAGTCAGCGGTATTCATGCATTATCCAGCAAATGCTCTTAGCCATGTTATCCACCTTCCATTGGATAACAGAAAGCTGATTGGCTCTCCGGTGTCTGTCAACATTCTAAATAGTCCGGAGCGGCCGCCATCTTATCTCTCGGTAGGATCGAGAGAGAAGAAGAGGTGAAAAACGAAGGGGGAATTTATTGAAAGGGGGCAAGGTATACCCCACTTGACCCCCTAGGAATGTTGTAGGGGTTATTAAAGGGTCCCGTGGGGAAAATAAAAAAAAAATGATTTTTCACGGTAGAAGCGCTTCACGGGCCGCGAACTGGGCCGCAAACTAGTAGCGAAACGGGAATTCGCCATTTTGTGCTTCGTTTTTATTGTTTAGAGACAAAAATTATCGCCGCACATCGGCCACAATGCATGAATATCGCTGAAAAGTCAGCGATATTCATGCATTATCCAGCAAATGCACCTTCCATTGGATAACATGGCTAAAAACCGCTCTGTGCGTGAGCTTTTTTTTTTTTTTTTTTTTTGCTGCGTGACGTTTGTTAACGTTCGATTCGATGGAAATCAGGAAGTGTTGAACACCATTTTGTCACTGCGAGTAAATATTTTGTTATGAATGAATCCTTATTGATAAACATTGTCTGCGCCATCTTGCGTTTTTGTCCAATGCCACAATTTTGTCGTGCACGGCAGCCATTTTAGATGCCTTGACCAGGGCCACTCTCTGCACGCCGTCGATTCTCAGCATGGCTCCCCACCCTCGCACGCATCTCCCCCACGCAATGGTCACCCCCGCTCTCTCTCTCATGCATGGGCCATATACTTCCCCCATCTGCGCTGCTCTTCTCTGAGAATCACACCCTGTGCCCGTTCGACACCTCCCTTTCACCCTATTCACTACCGCACCCTCTGACACTTCTCTTCCTCTGTGTCCGATTGTCCAGGCCGGACCTAGGCTATCACCTAGCCCTGCGGATGTAGTTTATGGCTCCAGCTGTAGAGTATCCAGACATGCCAACCCTCCCGATTCAGGTGTGAGACTACTGATTTCAGTGCTAGTCTTTCGCTTCCCGATTCCTGCAAGGAAAAACCCGGGGGCATATTTCCAACAACTAGCGGTAATTTTTGTCTCTAACTTGTTTAGAGACAATAAATATCGCCGCACTTCGGCGAATTTTATCGCACATAAACCTTGCTATTAGCAAGGTTTATCGCAAATGCGATAAAAAACGGCCGCAATGCATGAATATCGCTGAAAAGTCAGCGATATTCATGCATTAGTCAGCAAATGCTCTTAGCCATGTTATCCACTTCCCATTGAACAAGCGCATGGTCTTTTAAAGATTTGTGAAGTACTCGGGGCGGCGGTGTGTGTGTGTCCTCTTTCAGGAGCGGGCGGGGGGGCACTGGCAGCAATTTGCAGGCCAGGCAGTGTTCAACACGTGCATCACCCTTTCTCTGCCTGCTATTGCGCTCCATGCTTCGGAAAGGTAAGAAAAAGAACGTGCATTTGAGTTTGAAATGTCCGATCTTGTAGCAGTACACTTGCAAAGCCCACACATGACAAAAACCCGATTCAAGGCCCCATTCACCCGATTTTTTAAAAAAATATAGTACTCCAAGACAGTTACATTTTAAAAGTTTATTAATATTTAAATATAACGAACGCAACAAAAACTGTAAATATATTTAACCATTTTTTGAAATTAACCAGAACTATAACGATAACAACAACAACAACAATAATATAACTTTTATGCCTAAATTACGCAAACATTTAGCTAATCTGCTAAAAGGGGGAATCGCCATTTCTTTACAATAAGCAATAATGAAAAATCCACATCAATAGGGTTGCCCGTTTTCTCGATGCAGCACTATAGTGCAATATACACAGCACCTGGGGTGTCAAGAGTGAACAGGTCTTTCTTTGTTCCTTAAGATGTTATCTCCGAGAATGCTGATGCATTGGTGTCTGTACACTTCTTTGTCAATTCTGTCAAGATGATAACTGCTTTATAAACAGACGATATCTTTGTTTAGTCATTAGTGTTAAGTGTGTCTGAAACTACAGTGCCCTTCTGTTTTTTTTTCTTCAGGCTCTACAGAGTTTTGTGTGTTGTTCTTTTGAGCGACAATTATTCCAGAGGTTTCAGGTTCACTTGTTTTGTTCTGCAGTGAGTTAACAGCTTTAGAGAGTTCATGTTTATTTGCTATGTCCTGCTGTTCGTGAACTGCTTCAGAGACGTCAGCCTCATTTTTTATGTTTCAGTAGATCCTGGACCTGCCCGGCCGCGCCCAAAATGGCGCCGGTGTAAATGGGACTCGTAACTGCTTGTTCTGTACTGGTTGCCCAACCTTGATATCACGAGATACATATGCAGTTTTGAAGCACATGGCGGAGGCTTGTCTGCTGTAGTGGGGCGCCCCTTTATCGTTTCAGTCGCCATTCCGCCCGCTTTTGCTACACTGTGCCTCATCCGCCATTCAGCTGTTTACCGCCCGCTCTTACGGCTACAGCGTCTCGCTCACCATGTAGTTGAGTTGTTCCCACTCTTGCGGTGCAGCGGTAGGCGGCTGCCACAGGACTCTTAAAATGGCGGCCGGCTCTTCGGATTTGGGCCTGGTCCAGTAAAATGGCCCTGGGACACCTTGGAACTCGGACGCTTGTCTGCCAGGGCTTGGGTTCCATTCTTGAAAGCGTCCCCTCAGCCTTGAAGATTGTACAAAAGTCTTGGGGGCCCTCGACTCCCGCAGGCTTCCGGTGGGGAGCGGCTGCCATGATTGCTTGCGGAATGGCCACGACGGAGCTACGAGATGGTGGTGCTTTCATGGTGACGCCAGCTTCAGTCTGAAACATCCAGAAACAAGGTGGGGCTTTCATCGTTTGGGGAAAAAAAATGTTTTAATCCAATGAAAAGTGTTATTTTTAGGTCACATGACCTAGTCTTACATAATTAGGAAAAGAAAAGTAAAATGAACCAATGAAAAGTTTTATTAACAAGTCACATGACCTGTTATGCTTACGTTACGCGCTGCGCGGCGCGCTCTGGATCGTTTCCGGGTGCGCTAACGCGTCGCGTCATATGACGCATTACGCGACAATGCAGGTGCAGAATATAGTCAAAATGTCTCCACCAACCAGCGGTCGGAATTCCACCGCTTTCAGCAGTCCAAAAAGTTCGGTCAAATCTTAAGAGCGGGAGCAACTCAACTACATGGTGAGCGAGACGTTGTAGTCGCAAGAGCGAGCGGTAAACAGCTGAATGGCGGAAGAGGCACAGAGTACCAAAAGCGGGCGGAATGGCAACTAAAATGGTAAAGGGGCGCCCTACGACAGCGTGTCTTCAGGTGAAACGGATTGTGGGACAAGGTCCAGAATGAAAGATTCTTCAAAAGGGAAAAAATTCCGCCGGACCCCGGGAGCCGGCCGCCTATGCCGGGGGCGATCTCAGGCCTCACCAGGGCAACACGACTTGGGGAGGGGGCAGGAGCCAAGCGCCCCCTCTCAGTCCGCGCCATCTCACCGCCCCTCGGGGGCCTCCGTCAAGCGGTTTAGGGAGGCACCGTATCACATTGTTTTCCAATGCAGTCAGGTCCACAAATGGACCCCACTTACTTTGAATAGTGAAGCTGCAGCAGGTGCAAATAAGGTTTAAACAGTGTTACAAGAACTGCTTAGAACTCTGAAGTATGGCACTCAATAACCAAGACTTATGCCATTTATGTAAGGCAGTGACATGGAAGCAACTCAGGGACAAAAAGCATGAACGAACATTCACGTATGAAAATCTTATTTGGAGAAGGGGTAGAATCCAAACGCCCCCTGCCAGTTCGCGCCACTACACCGTATGTGGAAAATCTGAAGCCATCATTCTACAAACTCTCAACGCTTGTTATCAGTGCATGAGTTTCATGCTCGATCGATTGAGCTAGCCGGATCGGGCAATAAAAAGTATAAAATAGTTATGTAAATAGTTATTTAATAAAATGTTTTATTCTGTTTCTTTGGTGGTGTGTTGTGTATATTTATAATATTTGCATAGGGTTTGCCGTTATTTTGGGCGGTGTGGGTGGCGGAGTCGAGCTGTTTTGCAGCCCTCATGGTGTGGAGCTCAATTCATTTCACTATTTTCGTATTTCTCATGAAGGGTTATTCCTAATGTTTGTATTTTACCGAGGTTAAAAAGAGATCGAATTAGTGGTCTACTGATTTTGCTCGATTACTTTTATTTTTTTACACGATTTTTCACTATCTGCAAAGACTAAACAGAGTATTGCGACTTTGTGCTTGTTTGTAAATAGAGAATGATCCAAAGAGAACCAATTGTAAAACAGTAAATGCTTGGATAATAATCAATCAAATGGAGAGACAAGCAGGTACGACGGATTACAACAGGGGTAAAGGTCTGCGTTAACTACCGTTCACTATCTGCAAAGAGAGAGTACTACTAAGAGAAAAGAGGGGAGTGGGGGGGGCAGCGTTCAAAGCACATCAGCGTGCATAAACACGTAAACGTTTTTACCTATCACGTACTTGACATTTGACAGCTTTTGATGTTTGCTATTATAAAACAAATGAAATTCACAGAAAAAACCATAGGTTATACTCCATATATAGTTAGGAATTTGCATTTACAAAACCTTGAAAATTCAATGAAAAAACCATTGGTTTTAGGCCATATATAGTTAGGGATTTGCATTTAGAAAACCTTATTTTACTCGCATAAAACCATTGAAATTCCATATATAGTTATAAGCGCTAACTATATATCGCGCACCCGCAATCCACTGCTGATGATGTCACATATTACATCATTCATGACATGGTTAGTGACATCACTGATGACATCACTGATGACATCTCAAATGACATCACTGATGACATCACTGATAACATCTCATTTGACATGACTGATCACATCACTGATGATATCATTCATGTGATAATACCATGAACCTCTTCAGACTCTAATATAACCTTAGATACAATCAGTGTAAACAGACAGTCACTCATCCATGGAGTTACTCACACACCTAGTCAGTTATGCCAAAAATCAATCACACCTCCATTTTCTCAACTATACAGTTATACACACCTTACTTATTCAAACATATACTAACACATATTTACTTTACTCTCTTATACAATCTCTGATACATGTTCACAATGATCCATACAGCCACTCACACATTCACTAGCTCTTATGCACAGTTATTTATAGATGTCAACTCTCACATGTACTGTGTTTTACATATGTACTTAATTTGACATGTAGCACTGAGATATCCATTCACTCACTAATACACTCATGCACAGTCAACCGCCCATACAGCTGTTTCCACATGCAGTTTTGAATCTATACATATAGTGAATCAACTACTCACACATCTATGTACAGAGTCACACACCTCTCAGCCACCCATACACACACACTCAGTTTCCCATACAAATACTTGGACAACCAATCAATAACCCATACAGTTACTCATATAGCTACTGATCAACATATGCAGCAGTTTGTAGAACAACAGATATAATGATGCACAAATTAAAACAGTTTAGTCACTAACCCATGCACTCAGTGAGACACATTTAATCACTCACTCATACAGTCAGTCTTGCACCTACTAAATCCTTCATCCAGACACTTATACATCCACTCATTCTTCAATATGTAAGACATATTTTAACTTTACAGAAACATACAGTCACTGGATGTTGTAATCAGTGATGTCATCAGTGATGTCATTTGAGATGTCATCAGTGATGTCATCAGTGATGTCACTAACCATGTCATGAATGATGTAATATGTGACATCATCAGCAGTGGATTGCGGGTGCGCGATATATAGTTAGCGCTTATAACTATATATGGAATTTCAATGGTTTTATGCGAGTAAAATAAGGTTTTCTAAATGCAAATCCCTAACTATATATGGCCTAAAACCAATGGTTTTTTCATTGAATTTTCAAGGTTTTGTAAATGCAAATTCCTAACTATATATGGAGTATAACCTATGGTTTTTTCTGTGAATATATATATATATATATCAAAGTCAAAGTCAAAGTCAAAAAGCTTTATTTCGATAAAATTTCATTATCATAAAAGCAAGTTAAAAAAATGAATGACATATGTCCAGTTAATAGCAACAAATATAACATTTGCTAGAATAAATATAGTGTAAGAAAGAATTAAACAGTATTTTTAAGCTTTCTGGCTCGAATAGCCCAAGCCCAGAATAAAAATTTAGCTAAGGCACAGGCATAGGGTACATAGCTGTCCGAAACAAGTATCCTGATTGCCACATCATGGCTCCTGGTTCCCAGTTGTCGGCACAAATTCTTCAGCCACGCCCTTCTTGGTTTGGCATATTCGTTACAGACAAATAGAAAATGGGCTAATGTCTCTGGGTAAGCTAGACATGAAGGACATAGGTCGGTTTTGTATAGACAGGAATTCCATGTTTTGGTGAAAGTGTTCAATGGCAAGGTACCCGTTCTAAATTTAAAATACAGAGATCGGGCAAACGGTTTCCCGATAATATCTAAGTAAGGTTCACGCCTGGGAATGTCTTTAAACTTCAGAAAATCCTCAGTGAGCCTTCCAATGGATACGCTAGAATGCCTTTGGGAGCAAATCCAATCCCGATATAAATTTTTAAGTACTTGTTTTGGAGGAGAGGTTCTGCTTAACCAAAAGTCCAAAAGGCCCAGGTTCGACAATAGGGATTTCATGTCTGTTAGCCATTTAACTCTGGCCCAATGTGGTGACGCCATTATTTCTTCCAATCCTCTGGCATAGGCACTAAGTTCCTCTACTCGCCAAATACGGGCCCATAATAAAAGAGGACGAAAATTCGCAATTTCGCCAATCTGAGTACAGCCAAAGTCCATAAATAAGGGTAAAAGTGGGGTGCTTTGAGGGAGGGACATTATTTGTCTACAGAAATTGTTCTCGGATTTTTGGAGAGCTTTTGAAGATGCGAAGCCCCAAAGTTCAGCTCCGTAAAGTGCAGAGCTGACACCCTTGGCAGCATAGATCTCTAGGACTGTTCCTATTGGTTTGAACGAACTGGAACGTTGCTCCCTCAATAGGGCACCTGTGATCCTTTTGTGATTCAACAGCATCTTATCTAAATGGGGAGACCAATCCATTTTGTCTGAAATGCGTATCCCTAAATAGTCAAACACTTTCACCCTTTCCAGGGGCTCAGTGTTTAAAATAGGGGGACGCACATGCTGTTTAGGGGGGTTAAGGACAAGGTATTTTGTTTTGTTGGTGTTTATAACCAAACCCCGATCAGTGCAAAAGGACTGGAAGTTATCCAGGAGTTTCTGTAGTCCCATGGGCGTTTTAGAGATTAGGAGCATGTCATCCGCGAAGAGGAGGGTCGGTATACGAACCCCCGCCAGCGATGGTTCGTCAGATGGAACTTTGAGTAAGTGCTCCACCACCCCATTAATGTACAAAGAGAAAAGGGTGGGAGCCAGAACACATCCCTGGCGGACCCCTCTCTCGACCGGAATACAGCCCGTTTTCTCCCCTCCAGAGCCCCACCTAATTTGGGCAAAGCTGTGCTGATGGAGCCTAACTAATAGGGATAGTAGATACTGTGGGAGCCCCATGTTAGCCAGGACCCTCCACAGTAAGTCCCGAGGGACAAGGTCAAAGGCAGTCTTTAAATCGATAAATGCGAGATAAAGACTGCCCTTGCCTATCACTACCACCTTCCAGTAGAGCATCATAAGCCTAAAGGCCTGTTCTATCGTTCCAGTACCTACTCTAAAACCGGCCTGGAAATCGGTAAGTATTTTATTTTCATCTACCCAGTTAAGAATCCTGAGTAGAATAACTTTACCGACAACTTTTTGGGTTACATCTAGCAGGCTGATCGGCCTATAATTGGACGGGTCATCCCTTGGGCCTTTCTTGTAGATGGGAACCACCTCTGCCCCCTTCCATGATGCCGGAATGGGGGCACCCTTACAGATGGCAAGAAGGAGGGAGTGGATTAATTTGCCCCAGGTAACACCATCAGATTTTAACAGGTCCCCCGGAATGCCGTCAGGTCCTGCAGCTTTTTGTGGAGTAATGGAATTAATGGCATATTCTACTTCCTTCTGTGTGAATTCAGGATCACTGGGTAGAAGAATATAGTTAATGTACAGAGAGGATTGAACAGACGCTCTCTCATTCAAATCATTATGACAGGAATAAAGTTTGGAAAAGTGATCCTCCCATACCTGCCCCGAAATATTGCAGGTTACGAGGTCGCTATCCGGTCTGTTCCGTGCCCTTATGGTGTCCCAGAAGGATTTAGAATCTTTTTTCATACTGGCTTCCTTAAGGGTTAGCCAGTAGGCATCCTCCCATTCCCTTTTAGCTACCTGTAGGGCCTTTTTGTGATCTTTTCTGGCAATTTGAATTAGTGAGGGGGACTTCCCTTTAACTGCCTCTATTAGGCGGGATTTGGCCTTCCTGCATGTTGCCGAATACCAATCATGTTTACCTTTGGTTTTTTGTAGAGATTTTTGTTTCCCTGAAGGCAATTGGATCCAAAAAAGGTCACCTATGGTTTTTACAGCAGCTTCAAATATAGCAGTGGCCTTGTCTGCTGCTACGGTTAGATCAATCGAGCCAATTTCAGCTTGCATGCTCTTAGCCACTTCACCTATTGCAGATAGTTTGTCGGTATTGAGCATTATCTTACTCCACTTTAGACGCCTGCCACAAGTGGCAACAGTAATCCCCTGTTGGCGACTTAGAGGGACTGGGAGTACTTCAGTAGGCCAAGGATTTTTTAAAGATAAGGAGAGTGGATTGTGGTCGCTCTCTATGGTACTGGTGATAACCATGTCATGAACATGGCTCCAGAGGCCCCTATCCAGCAGAATGTAGTCAATCCGTGTGCTTCGACCAACTCTGTTGAATGTGGGAGCACCCTGGAGGTCAGATCGGGTGCGACCGTTTGCAGCTCTTAAGCCAAACTCCAGTGTAAGTGCATTTAGGTGGATTGCACTGCGGGTCCAGCGTCTAATGGGTGGGATAGAGAGAGTGGGGATTCCCCATCTGTTATCCTCTTCTCCTAAATCTAAAACTCCTTCTAGGGGGAGTGGTTCGTATGTACGTATGTATATATATATATATATATTACACCGCAAAAGTACAGCGACAAATGCGGTGTTACATGCGCAAAGTTTTCACCAACCCAGTCTATTACAAAACATCCCGTATGGAGAGTTCCTCCGGATTAAAAGAATTTGTTCAAATGAAAATGATTGGAAAAAACATCAGGACTCAGCAAAAACCAGATTCTTAAAAAGAAAATACAATCCAACTTGGATACAAATTGCCTCCAGTCGTTCTACTATGACTAATAGAACTGATTTATTGAAGGACAAACAAAAACCAACAGAGGCTGAACCAGAAAAAATACGCTTTATCACCACTCATTCAACTGCCAACCAAGCAATTACAAGGATTCTGAATAAAAATTGGCATATCCTGCACATGGACCCAACTGTATCTCAAATTGTTGGTGATCACCCCAATGTAACCTATCGAAGGGCAAAGAATTTAAAGGACAAACTGATTCACAGCCATTTTCAAGAGCAAAAAAAACCAGAAGCCTGGCACAGACCGAAAGGATTTTACAAATGCTCGGGATGCAAAGTATGCTGCATCGCAAAAACAACTAAAGAAATAAAAATGGCCAACAAAAAAACATGGAAAATTGAACAATTAATTAATTGTAAAACTCAGTTTGTGATATACGCCCTGGAGTGCCCATGCTCCCAAAAATACATTGGAAGCACTAAAAAGGAGTTGAAACTCCGAATTCTGGAGCATGTCCGCGCAACTGTTAATTGCGATCGCAGTAATGCCATGGCCAGACACATGGAAAAAGAACATAAGGGTGACTGGAAATCCCTATTATTCTATGGAATCGAAAATGTTGGACCAAATCGAAGAGGTGGAGATCGTGAACTGGTGTTGAGGCAAAAGGAGTCCAAACACATCATGAACTTTCGGACCTTGAGCCCGTTCGGGCACAATCAGGATGAAGAACTGCATTGCCACCTGTAAAGCAGTTTTGATACATTTATCAGACAGGAACTGATGCTAACTCTTTCTCTTTTTGAACTTACTGAATTTACAATTAATTTGTTTTCTATCCTGAACATATGAAAAAGTGTAGTTTAAATGCCCTATTAAGCGTTAATGCATGAGCCAAAATGCACAATAGCTTTCGCCCACTGGAGGGCTTGATTACGCTTGAATATGTATGATTGATTCTTTAATTCAACAATCGTCCCTTCGGTTGTATATATATAAAACAATGAAATGAACGTACATAGCCTCTCCCCACTATAGGGTTTGAATATGACTGTGGTTATTTAGGTTATGAAGTAAAATGCCTAAAACGCTTTGTGATTAACAATGACAGGGATGATAAACGTTTGTTGTCATTTTGTGTTCAAACAGAGGAAACATGCCATCATTTGTTAATCTTTACCAAAAAAATGTTTTTGGTTAATTCACTAAAACTACATGTCCCAGAAATACCATGGTATTAACAGGAAGTGATGTAACTTCACAGTGTTTACCCCTTTTCACTTTTGTTTATTTAACATAAACTCAACTGTTCCCACAACATACTAACCTGTGAGCAAGGTCTCTGTAGAGACCGAAACGTGTTAGGTTTTGCTGGATGCTGAAAATAAAGAAAGCGAATCAACTTTAAACCCGGTGTGGTTCTTTGATCGTGTCACACGGGAGTGCATGAGGAAAAAACCTTCCTTTTTGGATAAACTGAATCTATATATATATATATATATATATATATATATATATACATATATATATATATATATATATATATATATATATATATATATATACATATACATATCGAATGCTTCACCCACTGGAGGGATTGAATTGCTAACACACCACAAGTTCCAGCATGCCTCAGAAATATGTCCCATCAGGGCGGCCACTAGGGGCCAAAAACTCATAAATGTAGGCGTTTGTTTGTTGTGATGGCTGATGCTCAAAGGCTTACCCATGAAGAAGGTCAAAGGTTGACCCAAATGCGTTGGAATTAGCCTATGCATGAATGAAGGATTTACTCAACTCACTGTGGGAGTGCTGCTCAATTATATTACGCAAGGAGAAGGTGTTGTAATATTTCAGCGGCTTGGTTCTGCCGCAAGCGGCGCACTGCCAGAAAGCGCACCATGGCTGCCTAAAATTGAACCATCTTTGAAGTTCGTGACAGCGTCAAGGGTTCAGCAGTGCACCACCAGAGACTGGCTCTGGTATGGTCTCCAGCAACCTCGAAAATCGGGATGCGAGTCAGAAGCAGTGAGCAACAATTGACTTTATTTTAATACACCAAATGCATCACCCACTGGAGGGATTGAACTGCTAACACACCACAAGTTCCAGCATGCCTCAGAAAGATGTCCCATCAGGGCGGCCACTAGGGGCCAAAAACTCAAAAATGTAGGCAATTGTTTGTTGTGGTGGCTGATGCTCATAGGCTTACCCATGAAGAAGGTCAAAGGTTGACCGAAACGCGTCGGAATTAGCCTATGCATGAATAAAGGGTTTACTTAACTCGCCATGGGAGTGCGCTCAATTCTTTGTCGCTCTCCCAAGTAATAGAAAATACCGCCCTGCCTCACAGAGGCTCAAACACAATGAAGCAATAAAAACAAAACACCACCAGGAAAGGGATGCCACTTTTATAAAATGAAACATCAAAGACTGTTTTCAGAATAAGGCATGGGGTTTTAATTGCGTGATGCTCATTCGAGTCACCCATCTGAGGATCTGAGGGCTGTTAATTATAAATTAGAGGGAGTGTCTAAAGAATGCTTTCCCAGGTAGAGCCTCTGAAGACGAGCAACACGGCTCAGAAACCCGTCAGGCTTCCATCTGTGACAGCAGAGCTGCAGCTGCCGGTGCACACAGGGGTCCTTTACCTGTTAAAATGATTACCGCTGTTTGAGTACGAGCCTGCCAGCTGGTACCTTTGAACTTCAATATTAACATGGAAGTCCGGCAGCGAGGCTTGACCCACCCCAAAGGAGAGGGTCATAGGCTCTGACAATGCAGAGTCCATTATGTGAACCAATGGTATAGGGATCAACGGACCATTTGCTCGCCGGAGCCCATCTGAGGGCTTTAAAATGGTACTGCACCCAAAGGGATATTGACACAAACTATATTACCCAGAATCCATAGTGTGATACTCATTTGATTCGCCCATCTGAGGGCTATTAATCATAAATTAGAGGGAGTGTCTAAAGAATGCTTTCCCAGCTCGAGCCTCTGAAGACGAGCAATATGGCTAAGAATCGCGTCTGGCTTCCATCTGTGACAGGAGCTGCAGCTGCGAGCGCGCACAGGGGTCCTTTACCTGTTGGAATGATTACCGCTGTTTGAGTGCAAGCCTGCCAGCGCTCCTTGGAGCTTCAATATTAATGCCGCAGCCCGGCTGCGAGGCTTGCACCATCCCAAAGGAGGGGGACACGGGCTCTGACAATGCAGAGTCCATTATGTGAAACAGTGGAAAAGGGATCAATGGACCTTTTGCTTGCCGGGACCCATCTGAGGGCTTTAAAATGAAACTGCACCCAAAGGGATATTGATACAAACTACATTACCCAGAATCCATCATGTGATGTGATGCTTATTCGAGTCGCCCATCTCAGAGCAGTTAATTATAAATTAGAGGGAGTGTCTAAAGAATGCTTTCCCAGGTCGAGCCTCTGAAGACGAGCAAAACAGCTCAGAAACGAGTCAAGCTTCCATCCGTGACAGGGGAGCTGTAGCTGCTGACTCGCACAGGGGTCCTTTACCCGTTGAAATGATTACCGCTGTTTGAGTGCAAGCCTGCCAGCTGGCACCTTGGAACTTCAATATATATATATATATATATATTGACGCTCCAAAGTCCTTCCCACTCCTCCTTGGAAAGAATACAACAGCACTCGAGGTAGAGGGTTACAAACGTGCTAGATTTTATTTAGCGGAGGGGTGCACACAGACGCGTTTCGGCGGTCTGCCTTCGTCAGTGTGTGATGATATATATATATATATATATATATATATATGTGTGTGTGTGTGCAAGCAATAATATCACACTTATAAGTAGTCAAATGCAGCTGTTAAATGCATGGATTAATAATATTAAATACAATCTTATAGTAATATAATATGAAACTAAAGCAGATAATACTGGACATCCACTGGAAGAAATCAGAATGATATATACAATAAATACATCAGATGATTACAACCACTGAAGACTTGACTGTGCACACAGACACTCACACATCACAATGACAATTATAGTCACTGGAGACTTGAATGCGTACACAGACAGTCTCACATCACAATGTCAATAATCAAAAATAAAACACCTCATCGATAGTTCACGCAACATCCTTGCCAACTCAAGCTGAAGGAGCCTTCTGACATAGGATTCTCGATTGGGACCCAAGTTCCTTTGTGACGACATGTCTGCCCCACGCGCGAGCTCCTGTCTGGGTGCCAAGTTCCCCGCCTTTAATACCTTTACTCATCCTGAAGTGAAGGTTCTAGGAACTACGCCCGATTTCTTCTGTGTCATGGTCAAGAAAGAAGCTTGCCAGGCCCATGTATTTTGACTCCGAGAAGGAGCTGTACATTCCACACATTTCTCTGGCAAAAACAATCTCTGCTCTGAAAGTTACCAAGCACACTTCCCACACAGGATCCCAGCGAAGCTTATGAAAGTCTCCACTAGAACAGAAAACAAAACAACCTTGAACATGAATAGCCTAAACAACTTGAGTAATCTGGGGGCCTGCTTGTGTGCGCAAAAGCTCAAGCTGGCTGGCAGAATTCAAGATGGCATGAGGGCATGTCAAAGCCAATAGTAAGAACTTCATAATACGTCCCAATGTACAACACAATGCACATTGGTGCATCACTGCCTATAGCACTGCACATTTCATCTCCCAATGTACAACATAATGTACAGTTGAGCACCACTGCTTATAACACTGCACTTCGAGCCCAAGAAATACATTCCACATCTCTCTCTCATGCTTTCAAATGCACATCCCACACATGTGTTTTTGACATATATGTGTGTGTGTGTGTGTGCATATTAACGTTTTTCCTTTTTCAGAGACATCTGGATTGCTGATATTAATCTTCTATAGGTTTAGATCATAAAGTGGTGGGCTAAACTGCATTTAATCCAGTGCATTTGTCAGGGATTAGTGAAAACGAATCATATATGTGTTTTCTTTATAAATTGTGACCAGTTGTTATTTTTGGTTAATAATACACATATTAGTTCATTGTGCCATTTATAAGAGTACAGTATCATTTATTGGATTATATGTAGGTTGTAGAACTGCTCTGTATTTAAATACAACTGCTTAGTTAGCATGATTGTGGACCTTAACCTCTTAAGTGCTGCTGACGGCCAACGGTCGTCAGCAGCGCTACCTCCCCAGTGCTGCGCACGTCCATTGGACGTCCATTCAGCACTACTTCCAATGGACAGCGCAGCACTGGGGAGGGATATTTACACGCAGCTAAGGTGTTAAGCTTACAATCAAAACATTTAACACTAACATGAAAGTTGTTTTTCTGTATGAATTTCTCCTCAGTAGGTGCAGACCAAAAAGCACATTGCATTTCAGAGATAGTGAGAAAGAACTGACAAAGTCAAAAATATTTAATGAAGAACAAAGGGAGTGTTACCAGTTGGTACTTTCAGAGAAGGGAGGAATCCAAGGACACCTTGGAAGCGCAAACTGGATTATGGGAGTAGCGTTCAAGGCACCAAGTTTTTTCTTGGGACTGGAAAAGTACTATGATGTGTATGAGGTCATATGTCTCGAATGTTGTTTGTGCATTTTAATTAGTGAACCCATCTTGGGTTTGGTCAGATTCTTTTTAGACTTGGGTAGGTGCAGACCTCTTCTGTCATCTCTGATTGTGTGGCTTCATGCTTTACATGACTCCTTATCTATAGAACTTTTACAGAGGTTCAGATACTGACACCTTTCTTGCTTCCTTGATTGAATAGGATTTCTGCTATCCAAAGTTTATTGTACGGTTTAGTAGACGTTGTGAATGCTTCCCATATATGGGAGAAGGATCGAAACCATTCATCCAGTCATCAAATCCTATTTCCTCATTTTTGCATTGCTGCCACCGAAATTCTTATATGCTCCTTGCTGTTGAGGACTAATATTGTACACCGCTTTGGTCTTCCTTTCATTATCCTGTACTTTTATAGAATATGCTCTTGAGATTGATTTATATTATTATTATACCATCACATTTAATCTTTGGAGCTTGCTGCAATAGGTTTTGCTGTTTCACCCTATATTTAGTATCACCTGTTACTACTACCTTGCTTGGAGCATTGACTATAGACAAATGAAAGGAGGAGGTGCTCCAGCCAAGACTCCATTTTGTGATCGACAGTTCACTGGTGTCACCAGGCAATGTTAAACTCACTGAGCCATCTAACCATCTAACGTTGTAGTTCCTGGTACGAACATTAGGGCACATAATTGAATGGACAGATGCCAGAGAATTTGGGTGGACTTATTAATAAATGCATTCTTGGGGTGGGTGCACAGGCAAACATATATATGAATGGGTGTGAATGCCTGTACGGATCAATGTTAAAGTAGTTGAATAGATAAATAGACAAATGGATCCATGGATGTGGCCGTGTAGCTGCACAATAGATACATTCATGGTTATAGGTCGAGAGATAGATAAATGTGCTTGACTGTGGATCGAAAAAAGCAAGAGAGTGGTTAAACAGACTGAAGAATTCGTTGGTAGGGGTGTATGGGTCAAAGCATATGTCGGGGCATGAGGATAAATTAATGATTTTGGGTAGATGAATGAATATATGGCGTGGGTGCGTGGATAAATTATAGGTTGGTTGGATGGATAAATGCATGGTATAGCTGGATGGATGAACATAAGTTTGCGGGTGTACAAGTATATGCATTGGTAGGTAAATGTAGGGATAAATACATAAATGTGAGAATATGGAGTGCTAAATGTATGGAGCTGGGTAAATCAAGAAATGAAGACATGGGTTCAGGTGTGGATGTATGTATGTATGGATGGATAGATGAATAGATGGAGGAATGGATGAATGGATGGATGGATTGGTATGGTTGGTCGGTAAAAGGAATCGCTGCATGTAGAATGCATACTTGCTGCTCTAATTCAGGAAGCATAGTCAATACATATATTCCTCACAAGCCTTAACTTCTGCTTTGTTAAACTTTTATTTTTGCTGAGGGAAGGTAGTAGTAGTTGTGAAAAGTTGTGGAGGGCTAACACTCCCAGAAACTCTACAGAATGTGCCTTTTTGTAGCAAGGACTGACATCTGGGGAAATGGGAAAAGAGGCACTGTTTCTACTGTGCTTATCACATTAAAAGATAAATTAGATACATTTTGGAACAGAAAAAATAGATTGGGCTCTTCTTTGAGTCAGGCAAGGCTGTGTTTTTAGTTACGTACAGCAGTACAATATTGTCGCTGACACAAACATAGTCGCTGGGAAGAAACAGACTGTTTTAAAATCACACACCAAAAATATGAAGTAAGCGACAATAACAACGTTTGAAGGACCTAGTTATTGCCCTGTAAATGTTTAAAATCAATTTTTCAATAGCTGACCAGTGTCACAACCAGTAGAGGATATAAGGCGCTGCTATTGGTGCAATGTCTTCAAATGAACATCCTCTTATTTACTCTGAAAATCATAGTACTAGGCATTAAAATAGTGTTTTGAAGTAAGGATTTTATTGAGGACAATTGAACTGGATGCTATGTCCTTGATGAAATCCTCCAAGAAGCAACAGAAGGAGGAAACATTACGAAGAAAAAGGTCAAAATAATACAACTGTTTCTACTACTTATGTGAACAACATAAAGATAAGGAGGATTAGGAAGTGAGATAAGGAAACAGAATTTGGAGCAAGATAAGCATAATAGTGAGACATTTTGAGGCAATAGATAACTCCAAGACAGCTAATGCATGCCTTTGAAGTAGCCAATGCAGACCACTGAAGTAGCTAATGCAGACCTCTGAAGTAGTGCTAATACATTATTATTATATAAAATTTTGTATCGCGCTATTAAGCCCCAGGGGCATCAAGGCGCCTAACAAAAAATGTAGCAGGAGTAGAATGCGATTATTACAAGTAGGCCTTCATGAACAACCAAGTTTTGAGCGCCTTCTTAAAAAGCAACAAGGATGGTTGAGCTTTAATCTCTAGTGGGAGGGAGTTCCATAGTCTCGGGGCCACATTAGAGAATGCTCTGCTGCCCCAGCGAACTTTCTTAATTCTGGGGACCACCAGCAAATCAAGTTCAGATGATCTAAGAGTCCTGCAAGGTATATGACGACTTAGCAAAGAGCCCAAAGGGCTTGAAGAATCATCCGAGAGAGCTCTGAAAGTCAAACACAGGATCTTAAAAGAGATCCTTTGTTGTATCGGAAGCCAGTGGAGGCTTTTTCTGGCTGTCGTGGCAGGAGATACATTGGGTAGAGCTAAGACAAATTGCGCAGGAGCGTTCTGGACAACCTGAAGGCGCTGTGTGAGTCCCTTGTTGACACCTGCATAAAGAGCATTGCAGTAATCCAACCTGGAACCCACTAACGCGACCACTATCTGGTTACGTGCTTGAGGGGAAAGATAGTGCACGATTTTTTTCAGGATCTTGATTACTCCCCAGCACGTGGCCACTGTTCGATTAACCTGTAAGGTCATGGACAAGGAGGTATCAAACAGAACGCCGAGATTTTTGGCCGATTGGGAAGGAGATGGGCACGTTCCCAAAGATGGAGGCCACCACTCACTCGACCAAATATCCTGGTCCTTGCCAAAGACCAGGATCTCGGTTTTATCGACGTTCAACCTTAAGGAGTTCTGAATCATCCACTCCGAGACCATCTGCATACAGGTCCTAAAGTTGACGGCGGAAGTGGTGACCGAGTGGGCCAGAGACACCATGATTTGCGTGTCATCAGCGTATGAGATGACCTCCATCCCCTGCGATTTTACTAACCTGGCCAGGGGGGCCACGTAAATGTTAAATAGGGTCGGGCTCAGAGCCGACCCTTGTGGCACCCCATACTGCAGGGATTTAGCAGGGGAGAGGAACTCTCCAAGCATGACCCTCTGCTCTCTCAGATGAAGAAAAGAGTGCAGGAGGCTCAGGGCCGACCCTGTAATCCCCGCCTCCCTCAAGCAAGATGTTAACTTAGAGGGAGACAGGGTATCAAACGCTGCTGTGAGGTCAAGCATTATCCTGGACTTCTCAGAAAGAACCAAAGTAGACCTCTGAAATCGCCCATGTACACCTTTGAAGAAGCTGATGCAGATCTCAGAAGTAGGCAGTACAGACCTCTGAAGCAGCCCATGCAGACTTCTGAAGTAGCCAGTGCAGAACTCTAAAGTAACCAATGCAGACCTCTGAAGTAGTGCTAATGCATTTTCTTAAACTACTCAGGGATAGCTAATCCAGACCTCCAAAATCACCCATGAAGTAGCCTATGTAAACCTCTGAAGTAGCCAACGCAGAGCTCTAAAGTAGTGCTAATACATTATCTTGGACGTCTCAGAAATAGCCAATGCAGAACTCTGAAATCGCCTATGTACACCTTTGAAAAAGCTGATGCAGATCTCAGAAGTAGCCAGTACAGACCTTTGTAGTAGCCAATGCACATCTCTGAAGTAGCCAGTACAGAACTCTAAAGTAACCAATGCAGACCTCTGAAGTAGTGCTAAGAGACTACTCAGAGATGGCCAATGAAGACCTCAGAAGTAGCCAATGCTGGACTTTGAAGTAGTGGTAATGCATTTTTTAGACTATGCAAAGATAGCCAACGCAGACCACTGAAGTAGCCAATTTAGACAGATCTCTGAAGTCGCCAATGCAGACCTATAAAGCAGCCAATGCATACATCTGAAGTAATCAATGCAGACACATAAAGGAGCCAATGCAGAACTCTGACGTAGTACTAATGCATTATCTCAGACCACATTGAATTAAATATTAGGCAGACATGTTCTGAAATCTTACAAGACTGCTAAGGCATGCTGAGAGAGACCTTAATACTTAGCATTACCTTTGTCAAGGAACAGTTGTTTAAACTGCTATTGCCATTAAAGGTAAACAGAAAAAGCAGTTTATAGTGACATTTCTGTTGATAGAAACAATTTTGTAGAGTACATCCTTCAATGCAAGAACTGAACAATGGAATGGCATGCTACCTCCCCGATAATTTGCTTCAGTGCATCAAGAGGAGGTATGAAGCACATACAGTGCATTTACAATATAATACAGTGCAGCCAATCAGGGATCTCAGTATCATGCAGTGCTTGAAGTCTGCCAATGGACCTGCAGTACAAAAAATGTAATGATTGCAGTACAAGTCAGTGATGTACTGCTTGCTGTTAAATATAGTTCAGAGTAAATAAATGCACAGGGACCATACTGAACTCCTAACTGGATGGCGCTCAAAGGCAGAAAGTGAAGACTGCCCAATTAGGGCAATAATTTACATGAAAACAGACGTATGTTACACAATATACACTTACACATTTTCTCATGAACAGGAGGATGGGAAAGGGAGGAAGGAGGAGTGTGTCATAGGAAGTAAAAACAAGCACTGGCAAACCAATATGTCTAGATAAGGCTGCCAGACTTTTGGGAAGTCTTGCTTTGTTTCATCATGCTTTTTGCACAGTTTTATTGTTCAGGAAGCTGCAGGGCTCTCATCAATCTAAAAAAACACATTGCCTCAGCACAAATCTTTAATTTTTTCTCAGAAAAGAACATATTGTCATTGTACTCCTGTCACTGAAGGGAACTACTTTGTGTGCGGATGTGTTCTATGTGAAAGGGAAAGAAGCCACAACCCAATGTGATGACAGACAATGGCTAAAGTTGGCTGGCACATTTCCCCTCCATACAAGCAGGAGAGGGTAAAAAAATGTAAATGACATAACCACAGACTAATAAATGAAGTCTGACTGAAAACCCTATAATTAACCATATTATACACATCATTTTAGTAAAATCAAAAGGATTTTGTTTAACACTGACTTATAAAAGCCAATTTGGTCTGGCTTTGGTGACCAGCCTCTTGCCTTTGAGTAAGAAAGAAAGGAAGAAAGGGAGAAAGAAAGAAAGAAGGAAAGAAAGAAAAAAAGAAAGAAAGAAAGAAAGAAAGAAAGAAAGAAAGAAAGAAAGAAAGAAAGAAAGAAAGAAAGAAAGAGGGAGGGAGAGAGGTAGGGAAAGAGGGAGGGAAGAAGGGAGAAAGAGGATGCCAAGAAAGTGAGAAAGTAGAAGTCAAGAAAGAAAGAAAGGAAAGCAAAAAAAAGGAAAGAAGAAAGCAAAAAAGAAACATGAAGGTACATTAAATAAAGAAAGAAGGGTGAAGGCACAATAAAGAAAGAAAGAAAGGAAGGAAGAGGAACCCAAGAAAGAAAGGCAGAAAAAAGAGGAGTGCAAGAAAAAAAGAAAGAGTTGAAAGCAAGGAAGAAAGAGGAAGGCATCCAAAAGAAAGAAAGAAGGTACCAAGAAAGTGAGGAAGTGAAAGTAAAAAAATGAAGAAAGAGGAAAGCAAGACAGGATGAAAGATAGGTAAGCAAGAAAGAGCGAGAGAGGAAAGCAAGAAAGAATGAAAGAGGAAGACTTAAAAAAAGAAAGGAGGAAGGCACAAGAAAGAAATAATGAAAAAGGGAAGAAGCAAAGAAAGAACTTGGGAAAGAAAGAAATAGGAAAGAAAGAAGCAAAGGAAGAAAATAGGAAAGAAAGAGGAAAGAAAGAGGAAAGAAGAGAAAGAAAGAAAGAAAGAAAGAAAGAAAGAAAGAAAGAAAGAAAGAAAGAAAGAAAGAAAGAAAGAAAGAAAGAAAGAAAGAAAGAAAGAAAGAAAACAAAAGAAGAAAGAAAGATGGAAAGAAAGAAGGAATGACATTCAGACAGCTAGGGTGTTTTGCAAAGTCATCCTGTGCCCTGGTCACCCCCATTTCTTGCTGACTGGTACTGGTGGTAACGGCCTCTGACTGTCCCTGTGCTCTGCCTAACCAGGCCCAGGGCCAGTGCTGCTGTGAAAACAGTGTAAGGACACACATTAGGTTACACCATATGTTAGCCCCCCCCCCATGTTTGCCATGACCTACCCTATAAGTTAGTACATAATTGGGCAGGGGGATTAAAACTCCCTTTAAGTCCCTGGTATATAATAGGGCATGGCAATTTAGAGGCCAGCCGCCCTTTCTGCACTGCTGAGAGCCTGAGGTCATTTTAAAAGCAGCCCTGTGTTGCAGCACTTCTATTAAATGTACATTGTGCCCAAACTCTACTTTGGGGGTTGGGGCACTTAAGAAATGATAAACTACAATGTTTTGGCATATGAGGTACCCCCAGGGTCTCTCCTAGGTGACCCAGGGGTGGGGGGTCATGTAAGTTTTAAGGGGACCCTTATAAAAGAGGTTTGATATGCCCTGGGGATAAAAAAAATGCACATTCCTCATTGTAGTAAAGTGCTTCTTAAAGTCGACTTTTGTGCTAGGAGCACTGTGGAGTGAGGATCTACATTATTTTGCATATTCAGGACCGCTTAAGTCTCCCCTAGGTGTCCTAGGGGTGGGAGGTCGTGTAACTATAAGCAGGGTCTGTATAAAAGATGTTTTATAGGCCCTTGTGTTGGGGAAATTGGACATTTCATTTTACCCATTGTAGAACCCCAGCAATTTGGGTTAACATTTTGATAGTTTACGAACTCATAACTATTGTTAGGGATTGCTGAAAAATATCATTCAACGACTTAGGAGAATGGTATTGATAAATCCAACAATATGCTATTGTTGATTTTATTCTGAAACTAGCAGCCAGCCCCGACGTTGTCCGGGAGCAATTAGGCTTCAGGGCCCCCGCCCGCCCCGACGTTGTCCGTGGGTTCCCCGGAGCCTTTCTTCATATATTGCAGTATTATACCTCTATGTTTACTTTTTACGCTTTTGTAACCTGCACACGTAACTTTTTCCTCCTGTACTTCTATGTTTACTTTCTATGCTTTTGTAACCTGCACACTTAACTTTTTCCTCCTGTAATGCACTGTTTGGCTCACTTTTTTAATGCTCCGTTTGCTTCCTCTTGCTACCTGCACACGTCACTTTTTCCTCCTATACTTCTATGTTTACTTTCTATGCTTTTGTAACCTGCACACTTAACTTTTTCCTCCTGTAATGCACTGTTTGGCTCACTTTTGCAATGCTCCGTTTGCTTCCTCTTGCTCACGATGTATGCTTTTGTAACCTGCACATGAATTTTTTTCCTCCTGTAATGCACCGTTTTGCTCACTTTTGTAATGCTCCGTTTATAAATAAATAACCTACCTCATCCGCCGCTCACCGCTCCTCTCCGCCCGTCCGCCGCTCCTCCCTGCCTGTCCGCCGCTCCTCACTGCCTTTCTGCCGCTCCTCACCGCTCCTCCCCGCGCCATGTCCGCCGGTCCTCCTCGCGCTCCTGGACACTCCAGTCCATTCTCCGCAAGCTACATGTAACAGAGCTCACCTGGACTGTCACCACCTAGAATCTCCAACCTGGAGTGCCTCCAGTGGATTTGTAAGAGTTTTGTCCAAGTGGATTGTGTGAACCGATTACCAAACCTTCAAGGACCATCTTGGAGATTAAAAACCCTTGGATTGTGTTTTCGACACTTTGGGACCCACAGGGGAACTTCAGGAATAAGCTCCAGAAGTTTGAAGAACTTTGGAAAAAAGCTCCAGAGGGGGACCACACGAGCCAATCCGGCGACCTTCAACCACGAGCCGGCCTGCCCTGTGGCTCGTCCAACAGAGTCTGACCGGGAGTTCCCTGGAAAGCAAACTGGAGAACACTCACTGAACCTGGACTGGTGAAGAACACCAAGGGACACCGGCAGAAAAAGCTCCAGAAAAGTTTTGAAGTCTGTAGGTAAAACTTTGACCGAGGCCTAAAGCGAGGTGTGCCACACAGGGCTCCATCGTGGTTGGCCTGAAACTTTGACTTTGTCCCGGTCTAGCATGACCAGATGTCCTAATAGGCAAATAGGTTTCTATGTGCTATATAGATTTTTTTTGGTGCCAATTTAAAAGATAACAATATTTCCAGTTTCATAAATTTGTGTTAGATTTTTATTGTGTGATGTTTCTTAATTATTTACTGAATTGGTGTTTTTGAATGCTTAGCAAAACTGTCTCTGAAGTTAAGCTACCAAGGGTTGAGCATGGGAATACATTTCTGAGCCCTAGACTGTCTTAGTGGCCCTATTGGCAGTGGTAGATGCATATTTACCTCTACTAATAATCAAACTCCAACTGTTTTAATGACAGAGCAGTCCCTTGAGCTTATATTTAGAGTTCATGTGAGCTGCTAGTATGGTGTGAAAAAGAAAGTGCATTTCAAAAGGAATTTACAGAGGAATTGGCAGGAGACAGGAATTGATAAAGATGAAATGTGCCCTTGTAGAAAAGCGTCCTGCTGTCACATTAGGTTTTACAAAGGCAACACTAATGTAATAATGAAATTAACATGAAAACAATGGCATTGAAGGGAACTATTTTGTGTGTGGATGTACTCCTTGTTAAAGGGCTCAAAGCAGTCACTCAAAGTGAAGGTAACCGATAGCTGATGTAGGCTGACCCACTGCCCTATTCTGTATGCTGTAAGAGGAAGAAGGAAACTGTGAATGACACAACAACAGGCCAATGGATGAAGGGAGGTTGATGAAAGCCTCTTTAAGGAGGTGTTTTATACATATACTTTTAGTAAAATCAAAAGGTCTTGGCTAATGCCAGACCTAAAGAACAGGGCATAGATAAGTATGACAGGCCATTAAAAGTCAAAGGGGGGCATCTTCAGGTAAGCATCCCTGATATACAAAGTACACGAATCATGATCAAAACTTTTTTTAAACGTTGAAGAAGGAAAGAAACATTCCTTTCTCTAAGAAGTGCTTCATGGGAGGTGTGGGACAGATGGAGCAAAAATCCACTCAACCAGGGCCAGCAGGTAAAGAAATTCTCCAACCGTCTCCAAGGCCTATCATGCAAAGTGTAAGCCTGAGTAACCTGAACCACGCGTGCAAGGCTGCCAGTCAAAGATAGTGGGGCCAATGGTGCGCAAGTTCCAGGAGAATCACCATCTGCATCAGTGGTGAAGACAGTCTGGGCAGGCCTGAGAGGATCATTGGTGGTGCAAGGTGCCAAGCCGACCACAGCTGGAAAGCCAGCCCAATGTGCAGCTAGGCTGCTGTCCTGTGCTAGAAGCAGGTGCATGTGTGGTTGTGGCAGGATAGGTCAGTAGGTGCCCTTTGGGAACATGAGGTGGAGCATTAGGTGGGGGCTGGCATCAGTTTGCAGAGTATGAGGGTAGTTGCTGCCACCAGAAACTGGAACGTATCAAGAAGAAGGCCAAAAGCCACCAGTGAGGAATGGAGCACATGCAGTGGTAGCCAAAGGTTTCAGGCAAAGTCATACTCAAGCGTGCTATGTATAGTTAGGGCACACAGAAGGAGCAGGACATGCTCTCCTATGGAGTGCTAGAAGAGAAAATATATAAAAACAGGAGACAGAACCATGACATCATGGGTGAAAGGAAACACCTCAGCCAATCAAAAGCGTGAGTAAAGAATAGGGCAGCACAAACACAAGAAGGAAAATCATCTAGTAAAGAGTAAGGATCTTGGATAGACAAGAAAGCCTCCCAATCAAGAGTAAGAGTCTGACTCAAATAACACTTTATGTACTAATGGATGCAGTGCTGTCTGTGAAAGCTGCTGAAACTTTCTATGATGAGACTGCAGTACGACAAACCATTATCTTTAACCAGTTGCAACATTTGACAGTTTTGTTTTTTTCAAATTCTACAAAGTTAATATTCTTTCAGAATCACGCAGAGTGTAACGCTTTCCTCAATATCATAACATTTGCTTACCATTGCACGCGTGAGTGCTGCACTTAATAAAATAAAAGCGACCCAAATCTTAGCTGGCTATATTCCGTTAATACAAAAGAAATATTTCACAATTTACAAAAAAGTGAATTGATTGATCTAGAAATGAAAAGGAAAAGTGCTCCCCTTTGGGACTTTTTTCTAGAATTTTAATAGTCAATGAGAATACCTAGAGCTTCCAGTCGGCCATCCACCCTACATCTTCCTAGAAGATGATCATTTGTCTAACTTAGTGAGACCTGTTGTGTCGGCAGGGATCTCTTTTAGCAAAAGTGCATCTACTGGTGTGGTGGAAACCCTTTTTTAATGCTGAAACGCTGGCCCATCTCGAGGCCACTGCAGCCATCATGCGTTTTTTGGTGTGGTACCAAAAATCAATGGCATTGCTGCACAGGATATTTTCTCCCTGCATGTGGGGGGGTCATGTTTTGTTTTATTTGTTGCGTGCGGGTAGAAAAAAGAGGGACATATTTTCCCAAAAATGTTGGAGCAAGGTGCTACGCCAAATTTGGCAACACCACGCTCTCACATTTTTTTAACTCAGGGATACACCATATTCACATGACGGACCCCTGTGTTTCCCCTAGCGCTGGCGCAAATAAAGCTGCCTTGCGCCAGGCAGCATCATGCTGCCATGTTGCAAGGGTGCCTGCACTGCAGAGGGAATTGCTTATGTACAGGAAGGGACACCTTCCTGCACATAAACAATCAATAATGGTGATTTGCTCTTTCTAGGTGTGCTGCAGAAAGCAGCACACCTAGAAAGAGCAAAATAAAGAGGAGAAATTAACAATTTCTCCTCGTCTCGCCATGCTCAGACCAGGCATTCCCTGGAGTACGTTTTTGGCACTGCCTCAGCCTTGTAAATCTGGGGCATGTGTTAAAAAGCAATGGGTGTTGCAATGAAACTCTCACAGCAACACCCATTGCACACCCCTTTGCCACAAAGGACTGCAGCGGAATAGAGCATATTTACAGTGTGGCGTTAAGCCACGTCAAGTGAAAAGTTCCTGTATTGAATAATAACTTTTTGTTGCTCTTTGGGCTTTCGGTCAATTATTTTTGTACATGAAGAATCTTATAATCTTGATATATGCTTGTCTGCCTCAGGAATAACTATCCTTTTAAAAGAACGCTACAAATTTTAGGATCAGGAAGTTATATGAAATGTCATTGCAGGACGGCAATTGTTTAATTGAAATAAAAATATTCTAGAGTACATTATCATAGAATAATTGTCTACCACCCCATTTTTTCACCTGAGCTGAATATGAAGGTGTATGATGAAGATGAAGACCAGTTATCTCATCCTCTTGTATTGATGATAACTTTATACTCGCTGGGGATTGCAACCAAGTGTTGGACCCCTTCACAGACCGTAACTCACTGTTTTCCTTTAAACCCCATAAAGCCCATACATTTTTTGTTTAAACTATTTAACAATATAAGCGTATAGATGCCTGGAGAATTTGCAATCCCACCACTAGAGAATTCAATTTTTTTTCCCCAGCCCACCAAACTCAATCCAGATTAGATTTTTTTTTGTCTCACATGATATTTCCTAATCTCTGAGAAACGCTGACATTAGCTCTATCTTAATCTCAGACCATGCTCCCATCTCCATTCAATTGGATATAGTTCCAAAATCCAGCTTACCTAGAAGATGGAGATTTATTAAATCACTTCTTCTGGATAAGAATTTTCATCCCTCTTTTGTCTCCTTTTTTATTGAGCATTTTTCCCCTCAATCAGAATAATAATCTTCACTTTTCTGTTCTTTGGGATGCATTTAAAGCTGCTGCCAGGGATTTCATCATTGGCTTCTTTTCCAGAAAGTGTAAAAATGCCAGTCAGGTTACCAGTGACCTTTTGCCTGAGATTAAGAATGTAGAACACTCTTACTACTCTTCTAAATCCAAACATTGTCTCTCACAACTTATCGAGAAAAAAATTCAATTTAACAAAGAATCTACAGAGAATGCTTTGCTATTTCTGTTGAAGTCTAGTGCAAAGTATTATAGTGGCCAAAATGAGGTGGGCAAGCTCTTGGCGAATTATTTAACAATTAAACATAACAAGTTTGATATTGAAGCTATTTTGGATGAACACAATATACTACAAACCAAGTATCCAGAAATGTTGAATGAATTCCTCCTTTTTTATAAGTGATTATACTCTCCTGAGACCACACCCTCAGAATCTCATATTACACATTTTCTTTCGGATATACACAAATCTTTTAATACTCAAATTGATCTTTCCCCATTGGAAGCGGACTTATCACATCAAGAACTTCTTAGTGCTTTACATTCACTTAAGAAAGACAAAGCCCCAGGTCCTGATGGATTTACAGCAGAATTTTTACTCACTTCACTCCTATCCTTCTTCCTAAATTACTTAGTCTTTTAAATCTTTTTACACAGTTCAGAAAACCATCAGGATCCTTTTTAGAAGCTCTTATTTGTCTAATACCCAAGGATGGGAAGGACTTGAAACACTGCAAAACTTATAGACCTATTTCTCTTGTAAATATTGATTATAAAATATTTTCCAAAGCTCTGGCTATTCGGCTCGAATCATTCCTACCTCAATTACTGGGTGCAGAACAGTCTGGTTTTGTTACAGGACATCTCCTTTTCGATAATACTCGCCTATTCTTCGATATTTTATCAAAAGCCCCACACCTACCTCACTCCTTAGCTGCAATAGCCTTAGTTGCAGAAAAGGCGTTTGATCAAGTGAACTGGTCATACCTCTTTCATACGTTGAAATGGTTTGGTTTTGGCCCTAAAGTTATTTCTTTCATTTCTATCCTGTATTCGGACCCTCGAGCAGCAGTCTTGGTGAATGGTATTTCATCTCCTTATTTTGAGTTAAAAAGAGGGGTACGCCAAGGTTGTTGATTTTCCCACCTACCACAGATACTTCCTTCTTCGCCAAGCTTTGAGATGGCTCTCTGATTCTTCAATCGAATGTCCTATGTGGGTTATGCTTGTACGCTCTTTTCTCTGCCCTTTTTCTTTTAAGGAATTTCTCTCCTTTACTCGTAGACCTCCTTCTTTATTTATTCATAGTTCCAAATATACCTGTAAACTTCTGGGTCTCTCTTCACCTTCATCTCCTACTGATCTAGATTCCTTTCTTAACTCTTCTTTATGGCATAACACATCTATTTTATTTGGTGGGAAACCTTTTTATTGGAAATCCTGGAGAAATAAAGACCTCATCTGGACATCTCAACTATTTTCTCAAAATAAGATCTTGTCTTTCTCCGAGGTTAGTCAACAATTTCACTTACCTCCCTCTTTCCATTCCAAATACAACTTGATCTTGCAAGCCCTTCTAACCGCTTACACTTTATTCTAGCACACCCAACATCTCCCTGGTTAATAGTTTATGTTCTTTTCTACTTTTATCTCCTAAAGCTTACAATATCTATAATCATATACGATCCTCATAATCTATTAGACCAAAGATCAAAGTTGAACTGTCTTGGGAAGAAGATCTTGAGATTGACTGGCCTTCTTCCATATGGAATAAGATATGGTCTAAAATTAGGAGAACTTCTAGAGCAGCAAATGTTACGCAAACATTATTCTTTATCTATAACAGGCTTTTGCTACACCCAGCTGTACTACATAAAAGACATGTCACAAAACCTGACACCTGTTGGTCCTGCTCCTCTACACTTGCTGATTTAAAACACATGCTTTTTACCTGCCCTCACCTACACAATTTTTGGACATCTGTTTGGAATCAAATCAACTCTGTTTTAACCTCTAATTTTCCTTTCACTACCACACATATAATTGTGGGTAGCCTATCTCCTATCTGTGAGGACCATACTTCCAACACTAAGGGGCCCATTAGGATCACAGGCAGATCGCCACCGCCCACATGGCGGTGGCGATCTGCCCATGATCCGGCCCTGCCCACCACCCAATTCCCCCCACCATATTACTATGGCTGGGGGGACAGCGGTGGATGGAAACAACGTCCGTGGCTTTTTTCGGCCCGATCAACGAGTTGACCGTGCGGAAAAGGGTTTAATATGGTGGCAGTGTCTGTTAGATACCGCCATCCATATTACTATGCAGGCAGGGACATGCTTGCTGCCACGGAAAGGCATGCAGTGTTTGACATTGGGGGCCCGTTGCGGGCCCCCAGGGTCTCTGGGGGCGTGCACATGGGGGGTACTTATGGTACCCCCAGCAGTTCCATGCACAACATGGCAGGCACCGTGCGTTGCCTGCCATGTTGTGCATGGAATTGCACAACATGCCTTCCTGGCATTGTGGCGGGCGCATCCTAATTGCCCCCAAGGGACACCCGGCCTTATGGCGGTCGGTCCCGTTTCCCGATAGAGTGGCGGTTGGATCCTAATAACCCCCTAAGTTTGTGGACTTAATATTGGCAATTACCTTTCAACATATCACCAAAAATTTGAAAGACTTTACAAAATTATCGTTGCAAGATTGGTGGTATTCAGTTTGTTATCATCACTGATTAGATACAGCATGTATTCATTCCATCCATTTAGCCATGAAGCGATCCATTATCTGGTCACCTGTTACACTGTTTTTTTTTATCATAGTGCTAAACACTCCTTCTCTTTATCTCCTGCTCAACAAGAAGTTGCTCAACCTTCATGATATTCCATATCTTAGATATTCTTATTTTATAATATGCTATTATAAGTTGCTTTTAGCTATGTTGCTACATGATTGTTATATGCAACTTGATGTTACTTATATATATATATATATATACCCCTGTACCACAGAGGAAGGCGTATGCCGAAACGCGTCTGGTGCGTTTGAAAGTCGAAATAAAATCTATGACTTTCCCCCCGCGAGTGCTGTGTCTCTTTGAATGAAGAAAGGGGACGAGGAGCGTTATATATATATATATACTAGCAGCCCGCCCGGCTTTGCCCGGGGCAGAAGGGGGCTGGGGGAAGCATTTTAAGCCTCTGTGCACCCCCCCGACATTGCCCAGTCCGCATCCCTCCCGCCTCCCGCCCCGACATTGGTCATACCGCCTCCCGCCTTGTGCCTTGAGCCTCCCGCCCGCCGCCCGCCGCCCGCCGCCCCCGTCCCGACATTGGGCATAGCGCCTACCGCCTCCCGCCTCCCACCTCCCGCCTCCCGCCTCGCACCTTGAGCCTCCTGCCTCCCGCCTCGGCTTTGTAACCCCCCCAGGTCCCGACTTACCTCATCCGCCGCTCCTCCCTACGCTGGAGTGTTTATCTCTCCACTGCTTGACCGCTTGTCAGCTACCTCATCCGCTGCTCCTCCCCGCGCTGCCACTGCTCCTCCGCTTCTCGCCGCTCCGCAGCTCCTCCCGGCGCTCATGTTCTCCCCTCTTCCTGTTGCTGGTGAACTCCGCTCCTCCCCTCACGCAGACGCTCCTCCCGGCGCTCATGTCCTCGCTCTTCCTGTTGCTCGTGAACAACGCTACTCCCCTCACTCATACGTTACGGCCGGCGCTACTTACAAGGGACTACTTTATTTTTATTTCTAAATATTTTAAATAACGTTTATTTTTTATTTTTATGTAGCCTATGTCCTTCTGCTTGCCCTGAGGTTTTCTAAGATGTCTTGGGTGTTCAGATTGGTGGTGTAATTTTCGAGTTTACCTGGCTCAAAGGTGCAAGTTCTCTCTTTATAATAGTAGTATAGATATATATATATATATATATATATATATATATATATATATATATATATATATATATATATATATATAGAGAGAGAGAGAGAGAGAGAGAGACATTATGCCTAAAACACCAACCGTCACATTTAGACCTGCATATGCTATGAGAAATGATTTGGTGAAGAGTAGCCCTGAGACCATCAAGGCCAATAACTGGTTATCCCCCCGCAATGGGTTCTTTCGTTGCAGCTCATGCAGAGCTTGCAAGTTTGGAGTCAGCACTAGATTCTATGTGACTCCTTTTGAAGTTAACCCCATTCCTTTGCGTGACCATTACACTTGCCGCACTGAACTAGCAGTCTATGTCCTCACTTGTAGCTGCAATTTACAATATGTTGGCAGCACAAAGCTACCTGTGCACCAACGCATATTGCAGCATTTACGAGCCATCCTACACGCAGATCAGAGCTACCCGATAGCTCGACATTTTCAGTCCACACATAACAAGAATTTGTCAGACTTGAAATATTTTGTCATTGACGCGGTAGTTACCAACAAAAGAGGTGGAGATTATGAGAAACAGTTGCGGCAACTTGAGTCACGCTATATAGTACTACTCAATAGCAAGAGCCCTGGAGGTCTCAATATGGGGGAAGACCTTCACAATTTTTTATGAATTGAACCCTACTAAGGAGCATGAGAATATACATCATCTCTTTATTATCCAGTTTTCCTTAGGCCATCACAGCAGCATTAGAACGTACATAAATGATGATAAATAGTGAAATGAACCGTTCTCCCCCCCAGTCGTGATAGTTACACTTGTCATATTAGTTTGCACGAGCACTTTCACACATTAAATAATTTTTATTTTGTGTTTTCCTCAATCACTAGTCTATTCACTATTAGAGCACTCAGCCTAGCGATACGCGCATGATATAATTCAGCCACACACAAAGCCTAGAATGCGGACAACATAAGAAGAAAGGGCATCATTATGATACCATGTTGGTTTCTAGTATGTCTACATATGGCTATGTAAAGGGAATCCGTTTTTATAGTCTTTGCTTTTATACTATTCATGGGTTACAATGATTATTATAATCACCTATGATAAGCATGTATATAATGTGTTTTGCAACAGGTCAATCTTGACAAATGCAGTGATTATTTTGCACATATGCGTATTTGCACACATCATAACTCATAGCATCGATGTTTTTAAAAGTTGTTACTTCCCTCAATTAATTGTAATACCATAGACAGTTGGGTGACATAGGATTATGTTCCCGTAGTATTCCATCATGATGAAATATTAATATCACACGGTATTATATGCTGACATGCTTTCAATAGGGTTATTTGCGGGCATAGTTAAATCACTGTATTTCATTCAATATTTGTACAGTTATGCATTTGTGCAGAAAAATGTATGGGCCAGGAGGTCGTTTTATAATATCTTGCAAAGTGCATAGTTTAAATATATGTACTGAAAAGAAAAGATGATACGAAGTGTTTTGTGTATATTCCATGCTGTGGTTTCACACAGTGTGCAATGTTACAAAATGGCGCCCGTGTTTTCAACCCGAATACAGCGCATGCAGTTCGTTAGCCCTTTCATTATGTCTAGCATTTCTGAGCTTTGGCGCGAAAACGCGCAATTATGGTGATTTTAAAAGTGTGCTAACGCCGACTGTCGTTTGTCAGTGAGCAAGGGCACGGACGTGCCCGAAACGCGTCTGATGGCAGTTTTTTACCCACATGTTGCAAAATAAAATATCAGCAGTTGGATAATATACCTCGCCTTGGAGTGCTAATTGAGTTGTCTGCGTGCCCTTCTGTGCGGGAAGCACTTTGAAGACGGGCTGGATTGGTATATATATATATGGATATTTTAATGCCTTTTCATTCCAACCTAGATAGGTTTATATGATACATTTAAATGTTATGTTTTCCTTTTTTCTATTTCCCTACCCCCCATTTATTGTATTGTACTGCATCACTTGTTTTCTTAATAAACTTACTTTCTGAACTAAAAAAAAGAGCAATTATCTCAACAATAAAGCCTTATGAAACATTCATTAACACGATTACAAGGTACTTCAGTGGTTCAGAATTGATGCATGAGTGGGCAGAAGTTAATCTTGACTCATCACGAAGACTTACTTTACTATTAATTAAATGTGCAGACATAGACAGGGCACGTCTCCTAACAGAAATAGATGCTCTCAATGAAGAATTAGCTAGTTTGGGCCAAGATGAAGAAATTGCCCGTCTAAGGAAAAAGATTACAAACCGGCTAAAGAAAGAGGAGGATAAAATAAAGGATAGAAAGACTCACAAGTTTCAACGTGACAAAGTTGATTACGAGGTAGGACAGATTTTTACCTTTGCTCGAAAATTTGATGTTGTACGTAAAAAACAACAAAAACAGGGGCGAGGTATTCCAAGCATATCCAGCAACCGTCAGAGGAGAACAGAGGATGATGCTGCAACAACATCAAGTGAACAATATACATCCAACAGTGAAGATGATTCCGAGTTGAGAAAACCTGAATGCCAAAGCTGGGACCAGACCATCGCCGGGGGAAGAGATGGAAATTTTAGCCGCCCAAAGAATGGCAACTTTGAGGCCAATGACCCGCTCGCAACACACGGAAGCGGGCAAACATCAAGCGGAAAAAGAGGCGCAATGCAGCAAAACACAAATCCAAATCCAAATCAACCACGACTGAAACGAAATTATTGGAAAAAGAAGTAACACGAACGATAATCAATTTATCCAACTTGAAATTGACTCAAAAGGAAGAAAATACTTTGAGTTTGGGATTATCGTACTGTCCACCAAACAACTTTGATTACCCTAATACCCGGATGGATGTATATAAGGGAGTGAGAAAGTTGAGACTCAAGAAGCTATATGTAATGAAACAAACAAACTTAACACATGAAGATCCTGATAATCCTCTTATGACAATGCTACCTCCAGAAGCCGATATGGAACGGGAACTAGAGGAACTTTGGAACCAAGACAACGCTCTGGTTGGGACAGAAAATCTTTTGAGTGCAAATATTTCAAATAAAGGTGCAGGTTTGACAAATTTCAAACACAAGTCAAAATATTGCCCTATCATGCTGCATGACGCCATAGATACGTTCCACGAAGTTATCACTCAAAAAATTAAAAATTTAAATAAAAAGATTGGAACCAGTACAATTATTCTAAAACATCGTAATCAAGACCATATGTATTTCCAACTAATGAAAAAATTGACCAACAATAAGGAAGTCATAATTCGCAACAGCGACAAAGGAGGAAATATAGTGCTATGGCCGCATGACGAATATATGAAGGAGGCCATGAGCCAATTAAATGATAGACAATGTTATTCACGAACAGATGTTGGCAAACTGAAAGAAATGTATCAAGCCTACTATAAAAAACTATCAAGTTGGCGCAACAAAAAAACTCTTAAGTGAGAATGAGTACAAGTACTTAAAAAACGATAATCCTACTGTACCCACAATATATTTTATACCCATAATACATAAGGACAGCAAGAAACCACCAGGGCGTCCTATTATCAGTGCCAGGAATAGCATCCTAGAAAAAACATCAGTTTATGTGGATTTTTTCCTCCAAGACTATGTAAAATCATTAGCATCCTATGTCAGGGACACAAGTGACTTTCTAAATAAAGTAAAAAACTTTCAGTGGAACCCTGAATACATTATGATGGCAATAGATGTATCATCACTATATACCAGCATAAAACATGATGACGGCATCCAAGCTGTGGAATATTTTCTCAAAGAGAGAGAACCTATTTTTCAACAACACAGTGTGATGCTTGTGGCAATGATAACATTTTGCTTACATAACAACATATTCATGTTTAATCATCTTCTGTACTGCCAAATACAGGGAGTAGCTATGGGGGTCAGCTTCTCCCCGAGCTATTCATGCCTACATATGGGCAAATGGGAGAAGCTGGTCCTTGGAAGTATACATGGTGATACAATGTCAACTAAAGTTAAAGTTTGGTTGATATTTATAGACAATATGTTTGTAATTTGGCATGGAACAAGTGGGGAAGCTGAAAATTTCGTGTGTGAATTGAATAATAATGATCTCAATTTGAGATTTACTGCAGACATAAGTAATTCAAGGGTGAGTTTCCTAGATACAGAAGTGTATATAGATAACAACACTTTACAAACAACATTACACCGTAAAAAAAACTGCTGGAAACTCCCTGTTTCATGCCTCAAGTTCACACCCATACCACCTAGTGAACAGCATTACCTATGGGAAATGCTCAGTAAACAACGGTTCCTAGCCAGAGGTTACTCCAAACAAACTATAGACAGGGCCATTGCCAAAACAATGACAGTAAACAGGGAAACTCTATTGGTCAGTAAAAAAGATAAAGAACATCAGGTAAGCCAGGCAAACGAGGGGGAATTTGTTTTTCGTTTGATCATAGGATACAGCAAACAGCACAAGGCTATACAGAAAATCATTCAGGATGAATGGCCTACACTGTTAAGTGACCCAATATTAGGACCCCTGCTTCCGCAGAGGGCGTCCATTAAATATAGTAGAGGTCTCTCAATGAGAGATTGTTTAGTTGTTTCAGATCCAGAAATCATTGGCACACCAGTTTGGTACCAGAACTTGAAAGGATTCAAAAAATGTCCCACATGCAAAGCTTGTACACATGGTACGAACACAAAAACATATCTCAGTCCCTTCAAGACTAAACCATATATGATAAATAAAATGTTAAATTGTAAGACAGAATTTTCTGTATATGTGCTAACTTACCCATGTGGGTTAAACTACGTGGGTTCAACCAAACTACAAGCACATGTTCGAATACTTCAGCACCTTCGAGCCATAACAAACACAGATAATACCTACCAGGTGGCCGACATTTTAAGACATTCCACGGGTCAAACAACAAAGGTTTGACTTATTATCTTATAGATGCAATCCCCCCTAACAGACGAGGAGGTGATCGTGAGAATAAATTAAGGAAGCTGGAGACTAGACACATTTTATTGTTAGATTCAAAACATTCGAACGGATTGAACCTAACGGAAGACTTATATACGTGTCTGGCTTAGATATACATGTAGAGAATAGGTTCTGAGATAGTGAGAAGACAACCAGTCAGAATTTGTATAAGATATTATTTGATATCCCGTATGAAACACATAATTTAAGCGACCAGATATGAATGAGAAATAACAAGATGTTTTATGTTGTAAATAATGTATATATGTATTTCATGAACAATTGGGGTACAAATGATTTTAATATTTGTAAATATCTTAAAATGTTGTTTTTTTAAACATTATTTATAGATCTGATCAAATATAATTATCTGGTATTTAAGGGATACAATGAAATTCTGGTACTGTCAGTTACAACACACATGTGGGACAAGATCCATAAGAAAGTATTGGTATATACCAAAGAAAAATGTTCAAGAGAAAGTAATTGCAATGGTTATCCGATATTGAAAAAATGAAAAAAAAATATATATAGAGAGAAAAAAAGAATGATAAAAAAAGCGACAATCGGTAACAAATATGTGGATCGTATTGACGAAATTTAACGTAATTGAATTTATTTGGTTTTGTAAAATACGCAGAAAGTAAATGAAATTATTTTAACGTCACTACCACTTTAAAGGACTTTAGTTATGGTTTTTCGCCAATGTAAATGGATAAAATGTTAATCTAGTTAATGTAATGGTTTAAGGGCTAGTGTATTTTACATGAATTTACAAAAACATTTTTAAAAAAAAGCTGATATGGATTGTAGACTTTTTTTGGGTTGATTGTAATTTAAAAATGTATTATGTATATATATATATATATATATATATATATATATATATATATATATATATAGATATTTTAATGCCTTTTCATTCCAACCTAGATAGGTTTATATGATACATTTAAATGTTATGTTTTCCTTTTTTCTATTTCCCTACCCCCCATTTATTGTATTGTACTGCATCACTTGTTTTCTTAATAAACTTACTTTCTGAACTAAAAAAAAAGAGCAATTATCTCAACAATAAAGCCTTATGAAACATTCATTAACACGATTACAAAGTACTTCAGTGGTTCAGAAGGTTCTGAAAACTTTCCACAAACTCAGTGCTTTTTATACATATACTTACTAAGCAATGTCTGTTATCAGTCACTGTTTATTGCCATAAGAATGAGCACCCTGAGAAGTGCAAATCCACAGCACACTAACTATGTATGAGTTATGGAAAGCGGGCTCTTATTACCTGTTACACCACTCATTGTCATCATTGTGCTTAGTTCATGAGCTGCGTTTGAATACATTCTTTCCTTAATCTCTTGTGGTGTCCAGAGTGAGACAACATTTGTGACTTGCCTCATGAATGTGAATTAAACAATTTGTCTTTGAACCCCACCAGTTCCTTGTTTTATGAACTGACCTATAAGTACATAGGGGCCGATTACAATGGCGGGGGGACAAAGTCTGCCCGCCATCGTTGGTGCAAAAGGGACTGCCCGCCATAGGTGCGGCGGTCTCGAAAAACGAATTAGGATGCGCCTGCTACACTGGCGGGCGCATCCTGTATGTTTACATTGCGGTGGGTGGCAGCACCCGCCACAATGTAAAAATATAGGTTTTGCATTTGCATGTACAATGTGGCAGGCACTGTGCAGTGCCTGCCACCTTGTACATGCACAGTCATGCACAGTCATGCACAGTCATGGGGGTACCATAGGTACCCCCACGTGCAGTACCCCACCCTCCAACCCCCGTGGGCCCGTAACAGGCCCCCAAAGGCACTCTCCGCATGCCTTTTTTCCGCCGCAAAAGACAGGCATCCTAATACCCACGGCGGTACCTGCACGGTACCGCCTCCATTACGCCATTGTACCTGGTCCCGCAAGGTGGGCGGAAAAGGCCTGCCTTGCAGGACCACGGCGGACGGTCTTTCCGTCCGCCGCGGTATATTTCCCATTCCTACCGCCATCCTAATTTGGCGGTGGGAATATTCAGGGTGATGGCGGGAAGTCCGCCACCGCCGGGCTGGTGGTTCTCACCGCCAGCCCGGCAGTGGCGGACTTACTTATTGCAAAATAACTTACTGGAATGCAAAAAATCTGTGTGCCATTTGTAAACCCTTATTGCGACCAGTACAATAATGCATCTGGTCCTTTATTGCCTAATTTGCCAAATAAGGCAAACACTCTGCAGAACATTTGGGTGGAGCAGGTAAAATGTTTGTGCTGTGGAAGTTGTACCGTTTGGAGAAATAGTAAGCACAGTGTTCAGAGTATGGGAAGTGCAGAATTTGAGCTGTGGGTATTTCTGAGATTAGTCCAAAAGAAGGTCAGAAAGGGGACGGTCCAAGGTTAAGAGATAGAAAGGGGCAGTGAAGGTAAAGAGTTTAAATCAGAAGGAGGTACCTATTTCATGTAAGTGAAAGGCAAACATTTGGAGCAATGGGAGTATAGCATTGAAACTTGTGAATAGTGTACCCAGTAGAAGGCGAAGAGTGTAAAAACACCAGAAAGATGTTGGCAGTTCAAGGTGCAGGGTTTGAGGCAGTAGAAGAAAAGGTTTGAGGTTGTGGAAGGTCCAAATTGGGGTAAAGCTACAGGTGGTGGAAGCTGTGCAGGGCCATGCGAGGGGAGGGGCACAGTTTAAGGTTGTAAAAGTGCAGAGCTTCTAATAGTGGACAGTGCACAGTTTGAGGTAGTGAAGGTGCACAGTTTGGGGGTTCCATGTTTAAATATCGATGTTACAAATATCGATGAAAAAAATATTGAGGTAAAAATATTGATAACAAAAATATCGACTCCCTATACTGAAACAGGTAAGTACAATAATATCGACTCAAATATCGATGTAAAAAATACAGATGTAAAAAATATCGACTTAAAAAAATAACATAACTTAAATAAAATTAAATAAATAATATTAATATTAACAAAATTAATTAAATGTAATATATATTTTAACTAATTATAACAAATAAACTTAATTTAATAATTATAAACACAAAAAAGTGTACATATACACATATTTACTTAAATACATTTTATTAACTATTATCTGTATTTAATTTATAAACTTTTTTAATTATATAATACTAAAATAAACACATATATAAATAATTTAAAATAAAATATTCTATATTTAATTAACACATTAAACTATTTAAAAAATAATAACACATACATTTAATGACAAAATAAAAACATTAGTAATTAAAACGTTGGATAGCGAGGGGGTAAAAATTGCTATTCCCACTCCAATGAGTGCAACAGTAGGGAAAGGGCTGGATAACGTAGGGGTAAAATTACTATTCCCACTCCAATGAGTGCAACAGTAGGGAAAGCATTGGATAGCGTAGGGGTACAAATTACTATTCCCCCTCCAGTGAGTGCAACAGTAGGGAAGCACTGGATAGCGGAGGGGTAAATATTACTATTCCAACTCCAGTGAGTGAATCTATATAATTAAATTACTTCCCACCGTATTCCCCTATAAACCCACAACCCGCTACAGAAAAAAACCACAGAATTAAACTTTAAATAAATTAATAACTAATAAAATTCTAAAACATATAATAAAATGACAAAAAATTCTCATTATAAACACTAAAATACATAACATTATTAATAAATCGATATTTTTGTCAACTATATTTTTGTAAACTATATTTATTACAACTATATTTTTGTAAACTATATTTATTACAACAATAATTTTGTAATCGATATTACTTACCTGTCAGTCGATATTTTTGTCAACTATATTTTTGTTGCCGATATTTCTTCCCCACAATATTTTTGCGGCGATATTTATCTCACAATATTTCTCAGTCGATATTCCTGCTCTGCACCTAGTTTGGGAGTGTGAAGTAACAGAAAATAAATGTCCCACACTGTGAAGTAGTAGGAGAACAAGTTTTCAGGGTTGTATGACCGCACCACAAATGCAATTTCTTCGCATGCCTTAACAACATGGTCTTTACTACAACTCTGTCTTTACCATGCATGCCTTTACCACGGATGCCTTTACAACACATTTTGTTGTGAAGGAATGATTGGTAAAGGCATATAGTGGTAAATGTTACACCACAGCCCCCTGCCTGAGCCCTAAAACCCAGCCCTGAAAATGACCCCAGCCCCAAAAACGCACCCTGCCATGAGCCCTGAAACCAGCCCACAGCCCTAAAAACTACCCCGACCCCAGCCCTAAAAACACCCCAGCCCCGCCCTGAGCCCTAAAAAAGTCCCCCAGGCCTAAAAACTACCCTGAGCCCAGCCCTAGAAAGACCCCAGTCCCCGCCCTGAGCACTAAAAGTAACATGTTTATCCCTGTAAAGCGCTCTGATACCCTAATGGGTCATGTTCGCGTTATATAAAACCTCAAATAAATAAAACCGGCCCCAGCCCTAAAAACTACCTGACTCCCCCGCCCTGAGCCTTAAAACCCATCCCCGGTTCCGAAAACAACCCCGACCCAGCCCTAAAAACAGAAAACTACTCACCAAGCTGTATCCTGATCCTTCCGGTTCCCTGCATCAGGAAGCGACTCCAAGTCTCCAACACCACCCACACCTTCCCATTCACTCAAAATCTAGAGCCCTGATAGACTTAACCACACATATGCCTTTACTGCCTTTACAATGGAAATCATTGTAAAGGCATCTGCAGTAAAGGAATATGCATGGTAAAGGCATATGTGTGGCAAAGGCAAGCGTGGTAATGCTTGCATTGTAATGGCAAAAGTGGTTCCGACCACATTATTAACGCTGTTTCCCAGTTTGCAGCACTAAAAGGTGCATTATTTGAGGCAAAGAGAGGTGTATAGGCCCAAATTTATAATTATTTCATTTAACACAGCAAGACGCCTTGCTGTGCTGTGTTGTGTGAAATCTATCAAGATATGGCACATTCCTGCTCTCTGCCTTCTCTGGTGCACAAACTGCTGACTAGTGCCAACACAGAAACCCTTGTACCATGGTGCCAGGGAACTTGTGTTACAGGTAGGATTGTTTTTGTGCAGGAAGGGACATCTTTCTGCACAAAAACAATGCTTTGAGGCTTTTTCAACTTTCTACATGTGCTACAAAATGCAGCACACACAGAAAGAGGAAAAAATATGGAGAGATAAAGATATTTCTTGTTGTTAGACCTTCCCAGGGAAGGCCTAGCATTTTGACGCTTTCCCAGGTCTAGCAGTATATGTAAATCTGGGAAAGCTTCAGAATTCATGGATGGATGCCTTGCATTACTCCATATTTACCAAGCCGCTCAGGACCACGCAGGCGGTCTTGTGTGGCTTGGTGTAATTCATTAAAGGTTTTACGTTGCCCTGCGCCCCTTTCAGGGTGCAAGGGTGATGACAAATATGACCCATAGTTTGTGGCAATGGATGGTCTACCCTCTGTGGCAATGAAGTCTCACAGTCTAATGCAGTGGAGAGAACTTAGACCCCCATTAGGATGGGGGGTGGACTTTGCCCGCCCGCCATCCTTACGGTACTAGGGACCACCCGCCATAAGGGCGGGGGTCCCGTGCATGGGATTAGGATGTGCCCGCCACAGTGGCGGACGCATCCTGTAGCTTTACCATTGCAGCGGGCGGTGCTGAAAGCATCGCCCGCCGTAATGGTAAAGAATAAAGATACATGTCGTGCGTTTCAAAGCACAATGTGACAGGCACCGCGCGGTGCCTGCCACTTTGTTCTTTGAAATGCTGAGGGGTACCATAGGTACCCCCCACCCCCCCGGAGTCCCTGGGGGCCTGCAACGGGCCCCCGCAGGGAGTCTCCGCATGCCTCAATGCCGCCACGGAAAGGTATTGACAAATGCCCATACTAATATGGCTGTCGGTGTCTGATATACACTGTCACCATATTAAACCTTTTCCGCCCCGGTCGCCTTGCGACCGGGGCGGAAAAGCGGCGGACGGTCTTTCTGTCCGCCGCAGACCCCCGAGCCATCTAATATGGCGGGGGGGTCATTGCAGCAAGGATGGTGGGCGGATCGCCCCCGCCAGTGAGGTTCCGTGACAATTGTAAGTGGTGTTTTCGACTCGTACGGATATGGTCGAGTCTGGTATCTATGAACCGCAAATGACGAGTTTAGTAAGCGTGCGCAGTTTCGCTGTTCTAACTTAAACCGTTCGTTTGTTACGTGGGTATTTCTATCTGTACCCACGGGTTCCATCTTAGATACGGCATCCATTTTGTCTCTTGCCCTCAAGTAGCCAGCGAACGGACGTTGTCCGCTTCGCGACCCTGGGACTCCCAAGATATTTGCGGAAGACACATGTTCTTTGTAAGTGTCTTTATGACGAGGGGGATGCTACTGTAAAGCAGATGGTGCCGCTCGAGGCTCATCTTGCCGCACGGACTTATTGTCTCAGCCGTGCATCTCATTAGGCACGTCCTTTTGATGTCTGTATCTCGTGTTTCCCGATACCTCCCCTTTTACACCCTTTCCGATCTCCCCACTGTCTCCGTCTTCCTCTACACCTGTCCTTGTTCCTATTTCGATCTGTTTTACTGCTGATTGGAATTCGCTAAATGTGGGAAGATGGGTTTTTACAGTTGGGAACCGCCAAATGTTTCCGCACTTATGTTCCGGACCTCATGTGTATCAAAGTGACCAAAGCGACCCCTCTGGGGGATAATGGTGGGAACCGGGTTGTAAACCTTTGTGTGCCATGTTGTCTTATGGGTAAAAATTGTATAAAAGGAGCGATCCACAGAACCAATTTGAAGCAGTCTCCCCGAACTACACTCGATGTACTTCCTGCGATATCTGTGTTCCCTGCAGCAAATAAACCTTGAATCTTTGACGCCGAAGGAAGTGTCCCGTGTCTCTGTCATTCGTACGCCGGAGCAGGTTACCCACGAAGGTTTCAGGTGTTGTGCCCTGGCACCGCTGGGTCTTAAAGAACCCAGTCCTTCAGTTGGCGCCCAACGTGGGGCTGCATCAGTGGTACCGGTCCAAGCCCGACGATCGTGAGGAACTTCGTGTGAAATCTCCGAGGGAAGGTGCACTCCGCTTCATCGATCCTGTTGTCGAAACAAGTGGCCCGAAGACTTTTCCCGCGAAGATTCCCGCCTCCTGACGGCTGCGACGGACTGCTGCCCTGACTGTAGACCTGTTTTGGCGCCTGGCGTAGACCTTGGTATAGCGAGACGATTGACGGGCCTTCCTGGAGACGCCATCGATCTTTGAGTTAAGTATTTGTGGGTCGCTCCCAGAGTTCTTGGTTGTTGACACTTTAGCGAGTGTTTTTGTTGTTAACGCTGTGTGAGTGTTTTTGTCGGTGACACTTTGCTAGCGTACTTTGTTGTGTTGTTTGACGACTGCAGCCGCCAAAAACCGAGGGTTTTGTTCTTTGCTGGGACTTGGTAAATCCCGTAACCCTTGAAGTTTGTGAAACTCGGCTAGTGTGCAAGATGCCTGGTCGCAGTACTTTGTTTAGTTGTTTCAGACCTTGTGGTACGGATTCCCGACTGGAGGACTCGTGTCCGATACCTCCGGTTGGAACTCCCACTTATGAGCTATATAGTAAGCATGGGCTAGGCCCAATTACTTTTAACGATTACTGGATTAAATACACGAAGAAGGACGGCGACCTTCGTTGGCCACCTCATGGTAGCTTCGAGGCCCCGATCTTGGATAATCTAGAGATTAAATTGTTCGAAAGAAAGTCAAGGCCGGCCATGTTTGATGCCTTTCGGTTGTGGCGTAAAGAAGCCCGACAGAAAGAAATCAGACAGACTAAACGTAATCAGCGAGATAATGTTGCTACCATAGTGAAGAAAGCAGAGCAATTTCAGCGTGATAAGGAGGTTAAGGATAAGGAAGTGTTTGATAGACTACAGCGTATGACAGTAGATAAATGTTATCCCGCTTTGCCTACGGAGTCGGAAAAGAAGGAAGAGCCAGTTGAGGATCCTTTAATGTCTTATCTTATGAAGTCGCCACCTCCGTACGTACAGGGTACCGCAGCTCCTGTGGTCCCTGCCGTTCCTATTCTTCCGCCTATTCTTCCTCCGCCTGTTCCTCAACCTGTACCCGCCCTTCCGACTGTTCCTGCTCCTTTGCCTGTTGCTATCCCTACTGCCCCTCCGCTTCCACATACTCCTGCTCCCGCTACTGCTCCTGCTACTGCCCCTGTTTTGTTAACTCCTGCCGTTGCCACTGTTTCTACCCCTTCTCTTGTTAGTCCTGTGTCCTATGCTTCTCCCTCTACTCGTAGTCGCAATTCTCCTCTTGCGGCTAGCTTCTTTCCTTCGCTCGGACCTGTTCATGGGTCCGCTGGTTCCGATGGTCCTCAGAGACGTAGTCAGCTTCCTGGAAACAGAGAACGCGTTGCGCTATATAATATGGCGATGGGTTGGATGGTAAATCCTCTTAGAAGTCCACCCCGTGTTGTTCTCGAAACATTTTGTCAATTCAATATACCAACCCAGAGATATGTGTTCAACGAAATGTGTAAGTTCCTTCATGATCAGATAGCGGCCGATGCGCCTGACGAGGTGCTCACCGCTCTGTCTGATCTTCAGCTTCAGTTCGCAAATGGGCTGATAGTGGATACCAACGTTCGACGTGCTGTTGAGCGGTTGCTATCTTTTCGTCCCGCTCCGATACCTCATGCATTGTTCGTTGAGGATATTGAAAAACAACCAGACGAGTCTGGTCAATTTCCCATGCGAGAAGTTCCACCGGTCTGGATACCACCTAATCCTAATGCTCAACCTCCGACGACAGTGGGGCATTTTGAGAGAGTATGGATACATCTCCCATGGAAACGCTCGGAAGTGTTACAGGTGAAGCAATCTTTGCCTGACCCTCGCAAAAATCCTACAGGGTATTACAAAGAATTATCGCAGCTCGTAGATGCTACGGTAATGAATCTTTCCGATATCGATATGTTGTTCGGCAATGTCGTACCGCAACCGGTATGGGCTAAGATTCGGCAGGAGAATCATCCGAATGAATTAGGCGGTGATTGGGCTGCCATTGTAGCGGCAGATGCCGGACAAGTTGGTGGTGCTAAACCCGACCAGATGATTACTGCTCTTCCCCAACGAATAATAACATTAATGAAAACTCTTATGCCAGCTATGAAGGTGAACTGGGACAAATTGTCAGCTTGTAAACAGAAAAAGGACGAGAGTGTCTCCGACTTCTTTACGAGGTTTGAGGAGGCATTCATCGACCATAGTGGACAGGATATGGGTACTGAGGGTGGTCAAAGATTGTTCGTGGATAAATTCGTTTCGAACTTACTGCCCGATTTGAGCAATAAGTTAAAGAATTCGGAAAGTGCATGGGCCGTTTCTACTTCAGCTCAGATATTGGCTACGGCACAATATTATGAGAACAGAGAGAAAGAGGAGAATGACCGTGCTGACAAAAAGACGAAGGAACTGAAAACTAAAGTGTTGCTTCAGCAAGCGTATCCTCCACGTTCGAATCAGAATAATTCACAACAGAATAGATCACAGCCGCAATCGAACAGATCCCAAACTCGTAATGACTCCTCCTCCCAAAGATCCTCGTTAGGGTACAATCAATGTGCTTATTGTAGACAGGAGGGACACATTAAATTCAATTGCCCTGTTTTGAATGAACGTAACAATGGTAACTCATCTAGAGGAGGTCGTGGTGGTTCGCAGCAGGCATCACGTGGTAGAGGTCGTGGTGCTCAGAATGATCGCTCAGATAACTCATCCAATTCTAATAATTGTTTCGATCAACGTGGATCATCGCAAGGACGATCTGCGCAGTACAATGTAGACGATTATTACGTCGATCAGGGAACTGACGACAGTAATTACTAGGACAGCCAAAGACAAGGAGAGGGAGTGGTATCAGTTCCGGTTGATCAGAGAGGGCCTTACGTCGCAGTTGCTACATCGGGCGTCGTTGAGCCTTTTCTGTTGGACACTGGTGCAGCGAAAAGTTCTATCATGCATTCGAAACTCCCTGGCGCACCTTTGTCTGGCTTAACAAATGTTTCCGTTGGATTCTCTGGCGCCCCTGTTAGCAATCCAGTTTCGCGCCCTTTGCCCCTCAAAATTGGGCCACGTGAGCTAGAAGCTCCTTTGATTCTAACCACAGGTTGTGGTGAAAATCTACTGGGCCTGGATTTGCTTAAACGTTTGTATGCGACTTTGTATTGTTCTCCTGCGGGTGTAAAGCTTACGTTAGGAGAGAGGGTTGTCTCTCCCATGTACTTGTCTCTCGATAAGCTCCCACCGGAATTGAGTTCTCTTCCTGCGTCTTTGTGGGCAACGGGTCCAAATGACGTGGGCCTACTTGATATCTCCCCTTATGTTGTACAGTTGAAATCTAATGTGCGACTGCCACGTATTCCCCAATATCGTATCTCCCTTGATGGTGAACGAGCACTGTTAGCGATCATCTATGATTTGATCGAGAAAGATGTTATTGAAGAGACTCGGGGAAACGTGTGCAACAGCCCTGTGCTGCCCATTCTTAAACGTACTGATCCTTCAAAGCCGCCTGTTTATCGCTTTGTTATCGATTTACGGGAGGTGAATAAAATTGTGGTTCCTCAATTTCCCGTTGTGCCTGACATCACGGCGCTACTGACTCTGATTCCAGCTTCTGCATCATGGTTTTCGGTGATTGACTTGAAAAATGCGTTTTTCAGCATCCCGATTGCCGAGGAGAGCAGGGACCTTTTCGGTTTCTCTCTTGGTGGACGCAGCTTCCGGTTCAAACGCGCTCCTCAGGGCTACTGTGAAAGTCCATCGATTTACAGTCAAGCCTTGAAGGGTCAACTGGATGCGTTTAGGTTGCCGGTTGGTGCGGCCTTGATCCAATACGTCGACGACTTATTGGTGGCTGCTGATACTCAGGACATTTGCAAAATTGCTACAGTGTCGTTGCTGCAACATCTCTGTGAGTTGAATCATAAGGTGTCACCTTCTAAACTCCAATATTGTTGTCAAGAAGTAACCTATCTAGGTCACTTATTGTCAAAGGAGGGAAGGAGATTGACCCCAGAGAGAATTGCAGCGATTGGGCGAATGGCTGTGCCAACAACCCAAAGAGATGTGCGTGCCTTTCTAGGTATCACGTCGTACTGCAGGCAATGGATTCCTAATTTTTCATTGCTAGCGAAACCATTAGTGGCTCTTACGTGCAAGGATGTTTCAACTCCTTTACCATGGACGGAAGAATGTCAGAAAAGTTTTTCTGAATTGCGTGACTCATTGTGTTCGGCTCCTGTGTTAGGTACTCCTGACTACAGCAAGCCGTTTACATTATATGTTCACGAGAGAGAAGGTTGTGCTTTGAGTGTTTTAACGCAACCTTTTGGTGGTAAGCAACGTCCATGTGCATATTTTTCCTCGACTTTGGACTCGGTAGCTAGAGCATTGCCGAGTTGTTTGAGAGCAACTGCGGCAGCCGCGGTCTCCATCCGACAATCAGCAGGATTGGTCATGGATAATATGCTTACGGTGATGGTTCCGCATGCAGTCGATACTCTTTTGAATCGAACGAAAACTCAGCACTTGACGAGTGCGAGGTTGTCTGGGTACGAGTTGACGCTGTTGGCAAGCCACATTCAAATAAAACGTTGTAACGTTCTGAACCCGGCAACTTTGTTACCAATTAGCACAGAGTCAGATGAAGTAGCAGAACATGATTGCTACTTGAGGACAGAGGAGGAAACAAAAGGTCGAGTGGACCTTAAAAACACCCCATTGGAAGATCCGGATGGTACACTGTATGTGGATGGGTCTTGTTTTAAGTTGCCGAATGGCGATGTGACTACTGCTTATGCTGTTGTAACATTGAATACTGTTGTTGAGACTGCGAGGTTGAATCAGAATTCTGCCCAAGCTGCAGAATTGATTGCTCTCACTAGAGCATGTGTGTTAGCAAAAGGGAAACGTGTGAATGTGTTTACCGACAGCCAATACGCGTTTGGCGTCGCACACAGTTTTGGACGATTGTGGAGAGAAAGAGGTTTCTTGACGTCGCATGGTACGAAGATTCAGCATGGCCAGCTTGTGAATGATCTTTTGGATGCATTGACGTTGCCTAAACAAGTAGCGATTGTTAAATGTAGTGCGCATCGTAAGGTGACGGATGATGTTGGTCGTGGTAATGCGTTTGCGGATGAGACTGCTAAGGAGACTGCCCGGAACCTTAGCACTCGAATGTATGTGACGAGTTCGGTTAGGTGGCCTACAGAATCGAGCATGTGTGAAGACACTATCGAAAGTGTGAAAGAAATTCAGAATGAGGCCACCGAGACTGAAAAGGCGAAGTGGAAAGAAAGTACGGGAAAGTTGGATGCGAATGGTTGTTGGATTGATTTGTCGGATCAGAAAAGATGGTTGTTGCCTGATGCGTATGTGCTGGCCGTTGTGACAATGGCGCATGGGTTAGCACATATTAGCGTGAAAGGTATTTGTAAATTGTTGTCTCCGGTGTGGAAGAATGATGGCATTACGAAATGTGCTGAACGTCTGGTGAAGAATTGTATGGTGTGTATGATGTACAATCCTGGCAAAGGAACCCCAACTCCTCCTGGCAGTTTTGCTCCCCCTTCATGTCCCTTTGAGGTGATTCAATTGGACTTCATCCATATGGAGCGATGCAATAACCTGAAATACGTTTTAGTTGTGGTTTGCGCATTCTCCCGCTGGATCGAGGCCTATCCTCTTAAAGACAATACTGCTTTGTCTACTGCGAAAATCCTACTGAAGGAATATTTCCCTCGGTATGGAATGCCTAGAGTCGTGTGGTCAGATAACGGAAGTGAGTTTGTGGGTAGTGTGATGAAGAGTGTGTGTAAGGGCCTTGGAATTAATCAGAAATTCCACAGCGCCAATCATCCTCAGTCAGCTGGATTGGTTGAAGGGTACAACGGCACCCTCAAACTAAAGTTAGCGAAGATTCAGGCTACGACTGGTCTTTCGTGGCCTGACGCTTTACCTTTAGCATTACTGTCAACTAGGGCGACTGTACACTCCCGAGTAGGGCTTAGCCCCTATGAAATAGTGTTCGGCCGTCCTGCGAATGTGTGGGGGGTTCCTAGGCCAGGAATGTTCTGTGATCTTGAGTACCCAATGTTGATCGATTATCTACATGACTTGACTGCTAAACTGAGGTTAATTCACCAACAGGTTTACGACGCATTGCCGACGCGGACGGAGGGTCCAGGCCACCAGCTCCAGCCCGGAGACTGGGTGGTGACGAGAAATTTTTCACGCAAGAATAACCTGGACCCGAGGTTTACCGTACCCTATCAAGTGCTCCTGGCCACGAGGACTGCCGTTCGTCTCGAGGGACGTAAGAATTGGGTGCATGCCACCCATACCAAAAGAGTCCCCATCCCTTTGCCGGCAGACCCGTGGGTAAGGAGAGGCATTGTATCAACTGAAACAGAAACATTGCCGGCGTTTGTACCTTTCAGCGATGCACAGCCTGTTGGAGAATCCTCAGCGCAGCAGAAAGGCACTGTTGAACAATTAGCATCGAAAGACTCAAGACCAGAACACTCAACTGATCAGCAGGACGCTGTCTCTTCAACGGATCCTTTGTTTGACGAGCAGACACGTCCTGGGAAAACCCGATACTTTCTACGATCTCGCACTAAAGACTAATAAAAAGATCCTGCTTTTCTGTATTGACAACTGCATTATCCCGTTTTCCGTGATCAGTTTTGAATATTCATATTACTGTGATTATTTTGTACATATATTGAGCTTCATTCCTTATACTTTTGCTTTTACAGCTGAGAGACTTTGTTTTTGCATACATACATATTGTGCATCAAAGGCCGTAGGGCCCCGCGCGTACTTCCTTCTGGATAGTAGGTCTTGACGCTAGGTTAAAGGCCGTCGGTTCCTGGGAACTCCTAGGGATTGACTATTGCTACACAGAACGAAGTGCGTCAAGAAACGTTGCGGACGGTCATAGGGAATGGCATTCTCGAAGTTGAATGATTTGAAGGGAGCTCAGGTTCACAGATTCAAGCTGCAGCAACTCAGTCGTACCAAATGTTTTATATTCCAACTGTTTGTATTACTCTTGACTGCTTCTGCATTATTGGCGGGTGGGGTGTATTATACGATGTCTTACTTCTTGCCTTCTGCTGCACCTACTCCTACTCCTGACCCTAAACTTACCTCTACTGTTTCTCCCCATTCCTTTCATATGTTACCGGAACACGAGCAGGCTAGACGTGTAGAATTCCGCAACAATTCCTTTATTCAGCTCCTTCATCAGCATCAGTTAGTGGTTAACACTACTAATTGTTGGGTGTGTGGGTTGATGCCACATACTACGGATAAGGGAATTCCATATCTGGTGTTACCGTATAGTTCCCAAGGGTCAGCTCGAGCATTTCAAACAATGTTTCGAAGCGCACTGGGTTTCCACCCCATTCGAGAACCACGTTCCCCCTACTCTGGTCCTACATCGTATCAAAAACCTTTGTCGATAGCAATAGAGGATTTAGATAGATATCACTATGATCCCTCGCTTATTCCCGAAGAAGAGGTACAGGCCTATAGGGTCCTAAGTAGAGGTGAATATAGTGCGTTCACTAGCGAAAAGCAGCTTAAAAGCTCGCCTCCGATATGGGTCATACCCCACACTGGTAATTTTTGTCTCATGGGTCGTGGCCGAAGATCGCAAGCCCGACTTGGAGCAAGTGCTTGCACTGAAAATTACATTCTGCCGATGTTCTCGTCCCCTGTGTTTCTGGCTGCCAAGGGTACATACTTTATCTGCTATGATCGTGCATATGCATGGTTGCCCGCTGACTTCATGGGCTCATGCTTCATTGCAAATTTGTTGCCTCCGACGTTCACTGTAGATGCAGATTATCATAAGACTAGAGTTGTGCGAGGCGTAATTAGCGAAGAGGATACTGCCGGTCAAGAGGCAGGAGACTTTTTCAAGGGTTTCCTCCCGTTTTGGGGACCTATGGTCAATAGTAGGAACCTGAGACAGTTGACTCGAGTGGTAGAATCGACAGCTAATATTACTGCCAGTGCCCTTGGTAATATCACCACAGAACTTCAGGCGGATAGACTTATGACGTTACAAAACCGTATGGTTTTAGATGTTATCTTAGCAGATCGAGGTGGGGTATGTAAGGTGATCCATTCGAGCTGCTGCATTTTCATCCCAGATAACGCTCCTACTGTCTATCAAGCCATCTCGAGGTTGCATAAGATCTCCGAATCCATACACGTGGATGTAGGGGATTGGACGCTACTTGGGTGGTTTTGGGGCCTGATGTCGACTTGGGGTTGGAAGATTCTGATGATCATCGGAGTCGTTGTAGTGTTCCTGTTCACGTGTTGCCTTTGTGTGCAGTGTGGTCCTGCCTTATGTGGCCTCTGTGCTACAACGTGTATAAGACAACCACCTGTTACCAAGGGGACTCGGTTGGACAGAGCTATGCTACAGCAACATCTCGATGGTTTGATGAATATCGAATATGATTACGACTAGTGCTTGCCTACATGAGGGCAAAAGGAGCGTCTGAGGTTCCGTGACAATTGTAAGTGGTGTTTTTGACTCGTACGGATATGGTCGAGTCTGGTATCTATGAACCGCAAATGACGAGTTTAGTAAGCGTGCGCAGTTTCGCTGTTCTAACTTAAACCGTTCGTTTGTTACGTGGGTATTTCTATCTGTACCCACGGGTTCCATCTTAGATACGGCATCCATTTTGTCTCTTGCCCTCAAGTAGCCAGCGAACGGACGTTGTCCGCTTCGCGACCCTGGGACTCCCAAGATATTTGCGGAAGACACATGTTCTTTGTAAGTGTCTTTATGACGAGGGGGATGCTACTGTAAAGCAGATGGCGCCGCTCGAGGCTCATCTTGCCGCACGGACTTATTGTCTCAGCCGTGCATCTCATTAGGCACGTCCTTTTGATGTCTGTATCTCGTGTTTCCCGATACCTCCCCTTTTACACCCTTTCCGATCTCCCCACTGTCTCCGTCTTCCTCTACACCTGTCCTTGTTCCTATTTCGATCTGTTTTACTGCTGATTGGAATTTGCTAAATGTGGGAAGATGGGTTTTTACAGTTGGGAACCGCCAAATGTTTCCGCACTTATGTTCCGGACCTCATGTGTATCAAAGTGACCAAAGCGACCCCTCTGGGGGATAATGGTGGGAACCGGGTTGTAAACCTTTGTGTGCCAAGTTGTCTTATGGGTAAAAATTGTATAAAAGGAGCGATCCACAGAACCAATTTGAAGCAGTCTCCCCGAACTACACTCGATGTACTTCCTGTGATATCTGTGTTCCCTGCAGCAAATAAACCTTGAATCTTTGACGCCGAAGGAAGTGTCCCGTGTCTCTGTCATTCGTACGCCGGAGCAGGTTACCCACGAAGGTTTCAGGTGTTGTGCCCTGGCACCGCTGGGTCTTAAAGAACCCAGTCCTTCACCAGGCCGGAGGTGGCTACCGCCAGCCTGGCGGGGGCGATCCGCCCTCCATCCTATTGGGCCCCATAGTTTGTGGCAGAGGGAGGGACACAGTTCAGCGAATGGAAAGTGCATTGCTAATCGTAATGGACAAAGCACAGATTGAGGAGGTTGGAGATGCAAGTTTGGGGCACTAGATGATACCCACTTTGGGGTAATGGAAGGTGCTATGAGTGAATTAGTGCAGGGGACGGTTTTACATCAGCATATGATGTGTTATTGGACTAAAGGGAAGTATATCCCGTGGGGCAATGGATGATGCAGCACCGGGCCAGTCTTTGGGTCTGAGGGAGGCGTACTGTTAATGCAGTGGAAAGTGCATTGTTTTAGGGCAGTCAAAGATGCTCAGAAATCTAAATGTTTGCTTGCTGTAGCTGGAGCTAATCAATAGGAATCCGTCAGTGAACATTTCCATTCAGAGTCCAGACTCCAGACGAAATACCTAGTTTAAAGGCGACATGTGTCTTTGTAGTAGAATTTGTAATTGCATATTTTTCTCTATGGTTAGTAATTTTTTCCATTTCAGTAAGTTTAATTCAGATTATTTCCATATTTCCAAAACAACATAGACAAATATGACAATATACACAAAAAATCACTCATCATATCTAAACCAAATCTTAAATTTCATGGCTGAGGCACACATAGAAAGAGCAAATGCATTAATGATTGTTTAGGTATCCCTTTCGGCACATAAACAATCATTAAATAATGATGAGTTGCTACTTCTATATTTGCTGCAGAAAGCAGGACACATAGAAATAACAAATTGCCATAATGGATTGTTTATGTGCAGGAAGGTGTCTCTTCCTGCACATAAACATCATTAAATAATGATGAATTGCTACTTCTATATTTTCTACAGAAAGCAGGACACATAGAAATACCAATTTGCCATTGTGGATTGTTTATGGGCAGGTAGGTGTCTATTCCTGCACATAAACAATAATTCCCTGCAAACGCAGTTATAATTGCACTATGGTGCCCAGCATTGGTACAAGGCAGCTAACTGTAGTGCCAGCATTGGGGGAAACACAGAGGTGTGCTGTATTGTTATAAATACGGCACACCCCGGCATTTTGGAAAGGTCAGAGCGCGACACTGCCAAATTTGGCACATTTTCGCGCTCCGACATTTATTTCTACATATGCCCCTTACTTTTTGTCCATGTGGCAGGGTACTTTTTTTGCCCGTGCATCAAGGTTACCAGCTAATTCTTTTTTTACATGCAGGGCTTCTCTAGTAATTATAGGGATAACATTTTCCAGATGTGTTTTTCACTCATCTCTATTTGTTGCATGAACCTCATGGCAATATGCCCATTAATATGTATAGTAGTTTTAATTCTTTTTACAATGCTTTTTTTTTGTTTAGATGAGACTTTGAACATATCTTTTATGATTTTAAAATACTATTTATATATATTTATTTTTTTCATGATTATGTGTGAACAATTGAATAAATATTAATTGAATTGAATATCTAAATACATTTAAAACCTTAATAAAAAGAGTTTCCTAATATTGAACACTCTCTTAATATGATCCCAATATATGATCATAACAGCGTTCCTTCGTCTCTGTACTTAATCTGTATAATTTGCTGTACGAGAATCATTTTTTTCACAAACCTGAAACCCTGTACAATAACAATGCCTCCCTCCTAGTCTATATACGGGGTGGCAATAATGTTTTCAACCTTTTATGTCATATCATATTATATCATATCCTATCCTATCATACCATATCATATCATATTATATATCATATCCTATCATTTACTATATCAAATCAAAAAGCAAACAAAGATATAGTGTAGTTAATATTCAACATGACAGTGGTTACTCCCACAGATGGCATTGGACTAGTTAGTTGTGAAGATTCTTAGAGGTAATTAATATACATAAGCAAACTTTGAGCATAAGGGTCTCACATAGGGAGCTTTCATCTCTGTGCCAACGTTTTCTATCCCATATAATGGTCAATTATGCCTGGCACAAGCAACTATTGAAGGTTTCATTAGGCAACCTCTATCTTTTTATTTTCCAATACCCTCTTTTGATTATGAAACTTGTGTCTTAAAAGCAAGAAATGGGATCAGACTACACCTAAGACAAATCAATGTTTATCAGAAGAGACTCAACGCATGGTTAGATGTCGGATCAGTAGATCTAGAGCGCTCAAGCATAGAAATGTAAATTTAGTGACACCAGGGTTGTCGATGTACCTCTCTTGCTCAATAGCTGTATTTATCTCTGGAATGTTTATGGTAATATTTAGACGTTTCCTGGGAGATTCAAGGAGTTGCTTTGTGCACTTGTTAATGTATTTCAGAATCTAAAAATTAATGACTCAGTCTTGCTTATGACAACAATGACCGAGGAGAAGAACAGGTAAGCGTGCCCCGTGACTAGGGTGTTGAGAAATTGAGGAGTCAGTTTGCTTCTGAGCCTAGCAGCACAATTTGTCTGGTATTTTACCATGATGATTGGCATTTCTGGGTGATGGCAGGTATCGAAATATGAGAACATGAATGTGGAAATATGTTTAATTATTTTCAGAAATTGATCTGTTAACAGCAAGAATTTGAGTTGTGATGTTAAAGTCTGCATCTCATTCACAAATATATCCATGAAAATATCTCTCAGCGACCATTTTGTCTCCTTATAATGATGATTCTGCTTCCTCACACAGTTTTCCTTATGCCCCTTATGCATGTCTGCACACCTAACAGTACACATGTGCTTGATGAGTTCATTTAAACAGGGAAAGATGTCAGTAGGTGAAGTATTGGCAGGCCTGCTTCCTGCAAAGACTGACTATGCACATGTCCACAACTCAGCTGCTCTTTAGGTAACGAGTACTTCAGTCAGTGACTCCATTTTTTTACTAGTCTCTGTGAATGATGTATCACTGCAGCTCCGTCTACTTGTTCACAGTAATTCCTCCTTCCTCACTGATCTTGCTACACACAATTACACTGGCTGGAAAGCCAGGCAGAAAGAGAAAACATGCATGTCATTTGAAAAATTTCAACAAACCACTTAAAATGTGCAAAATGTATATAATCTGCACAGAACTAAGAATATTCTCTGCTGCATATTTGCACTGTCCAGGAAATTCAAGTAGGTGACTTTTTTTTGGGAGAGCTTTACACCTTGTTCAACATCTTCTAAATCTATTCTGTTAAGGACACCAGGTGAATGTATGCCATCAAGAACACTATTGTGCCAATGAACTGGGGTAGTGCAGATTAGCTCCATAATTGCTAATGCCGCGCTCCGTCTATAAAAAAACGCATGGATGCACTATATTTACAATGATACTGCACACCTCTGCGTTTACCCTAGTGCTACCGCTAAATTAAGCTGCCTAGCGCCACCGCAGGCACCCTTGCACCATAGTGCCTGTGTTGGGGAAATGGATATGAATGATTGTTCATGTGCAGGATGGTGTCTCTTGTCGTTAAGTGCTAGACTGCAGGACAGCAGATGGCGCTAGTGTGAGCGTTTCTTTCTCAGCCTCCACTCCACTTTCGGAAATAACTCTGACCTGAGCGGATTATCTAGCGTGGTGATCCGGTGCTTTTGGTGTTTTTGCTGTATATCTCTAGCTCCTACACCCTGGAACGGATGAGAGGACACAAGCTGGATGAGAGGGTTAAGCCGCTGCCCCCATGAGCATTGGTACAAGTCAGGAGCAGGCACGGAAGCGCGGGTGCACGTACTCGGACCAATGTGGTCTGGCGTTTTTGGGTCCATACCGGCGCGCTCTTCACTACTCTCATTAAGACGCTGCATGCTCTCTTCGGCTGTAAAGCTGCAGGGGTGAGCAATCTGAAAGACACTTCTTTTGTTAATACTGTTCCTATTGGAAATTATCCATCAATTGCCAGTCACTTTCCAGCAGTTAAAAAAAAAAACACTCTTACCCCCACATCTGACTGCGTTTCGGCCTCAAGTGAACCCAGTAGCGAACTAAGCTGCTTGTCTGACCAGGGCCTTGCTTTAGCCTCAGATGCTGGGCGGCAGCCATTAGCAGCACAACAATCTGCACAACAACCTACTCATTTAAAGGAGACAACACCACCTGGCTCAAACGACAGCGACGAACAGACTATTATATTAGGCAATGCTCCCTCGATGGGCTACGCTTCATCTGTCTTTTCCGATGCACTCACTGTAACTGACAATGGAGCTAATAGTCAAGGCAAAGGTCAGGCTGGCACGAAAGAAGGAGATAATCCCGAGGCCACGACTCAGTGCTCAGCTGACCCTCAAACTCCAGACCTAGGGAATGAGAATTTGTTTTCTGTCTCAGATGGCTCTGTGTCAGGGTCAGACGACGAACCGATGAGTTCACTTGAAAGCAGCAAGTCCGAAGAGGGCCCAAACGACTTCGCAATGAATACAGTTAAAAAGAAGAGCGCTCAAAGCAGGAAGCATAGTCAACCGAAATGGGGCCACTTAGAACCACAAGGGACACTGCCCTCCGACACCGCCAATCTCCAGCAAGGGGTAAGCTCACAGATAAACATTGCAAGTGCAAACGAACGATACTTACTTTCAATTTTGGAATCCATCAAACAGTTTCAATAAGAGGCTAAAGCAGAGAGCCTGGCTGCAAGAGGGGCATCTAAAAAACTCAATTGTGGCATCCGAAAATCAAACAAAATATGTACGGACATTGGAGACCGGGTTGCCATGGTAGAAGGAAGAACAGAGGTTTTGGAGACGGAAGTGGCGAAAGTAAAAGATCAATCTGCAACCCATGAGGCCTGTCTCACGGACATGATGACTAAGCTAGAGGAACAAGAAAATCGAATGCAGAGGAATAACCTCAGACTATTAGGAATACCGGAGGGATCCGAAGGGACTGATCCCAGAGCATTCATAGTGAGGTTTCTTCGTACTGCTTTCCCTACGCAGTCCAGCTGGAATTGGGATCAAGAAATTCAAAGGGCTCACCGGTTCCCTTTTAATCTGAAATTACGACGAGATGGCAATAATTCTAACAATGATAAACCAAGAGCTTTCTTAGTCTTCTTTGGGAATTTTCTACTAAGACAGTTGGTATTTCATCAGGCTAGGCCTAATTCCCCCAAAGAAGTAGATGGGATAAAATTCTTCTCCAAACCGGACTTTGGGCATGCTACCGTAGAGCAGAGGTGGCGGCTTCGCCAAATGATAACTTCATTACAACAGTTGGGGGCTCAAGTATACCTGATGAATCCGGCGAGACTGAAGGTTATCTTTGAAGGTACAAACCCGGGTATTCTTGTCGGAGATCAAAGCCAGAGAATATATGAAAGAACTATCCAGTAGAAAGAAAACCTGAAAAGCAAACCTCAGATCTAAAGAACCTGGACTCTGTCCCAGACTGAATAATGAGCAACCCTACTCCAACTTGGGACTATTGCTATAATGTGACTAGTAATTTTTCGGTTTATTTTCTTTTTCTCTCTTCTTTTTTGCTCATTTATGTTTCATTTGTTTTTGTATATAATCCCACACATAGATGAGATTCTGATTACCCTATGCTTTTAATGGGATTGCCAGGGCCGCTTAGGTCAGCTAATTAATTTGAAAGGTCACTATTGGAGTGGAGGCTGGGACCTCACATGTGCTAACCATCATTCAGGTTCATCCTGACTGTCCATTATTGGGGCGGGGGGTGTGGGGGGTGGGTGACTGAGTCCCGGGTAACACAGGTCTAAATGGTAATAGGCTGAGCTTGTTTGTTCTTAAATTTTTATCATTTTTTGTACTGTAGCTCAAGAGAATCTTACGAGCGAGTCTTTGGGTGGTGGAGGGCTGGGATACATGACCGGGGAGGGAAGGAGATTTGGGAGAGGGTGGGGTTTTCTAGGGGGATGGTATTTTATGGCAGGTACTAGATTCAAAACTAAAAAATAGGTTCATTAAATAAACTTAAGATTGTCACGTTAAACATCTGTGGTTTGAATGATACATCTAAGAGACAGAGAACCGCACAGACATTACGGTTAATGGGGGCAGATATAGTTTGCCCCCAAGAGACATACATCGAAGGGGCCCAACAACATTTGCTGAACTCTCTCGGGTTTAAAGTTATCAGGGCAACATCACAGGGGGCAAAGGTGAAGGGTGTTGGGATACTGGTCCGGAAAGCTTTGCAGGTAGTTGTTAATCAAGTTGAAACCGATGATTTAGGGAGATGGGTCATTGCGTGATGTACCTTATCTTTCAAATTTATTTTCATGATCTGCTCTGTTTCCGGGGGTCATATATCAAGTAAATGAAAAGCTCGCCCATTGGCCACTCCCGTTAGTTTTGTGTGGCGACCTGAATTTAAACTTGCCCAGCACATGGGATATAACAAGGACATGGGCCTATCAGTGCCGAAAACCGAAAGTGTTTCAAGCATTACTTGATTTAGTTAGCACTCACGGATTAAAGGATGTTTGGAACTCTCTGAAACCGGACCAGCTCAGCTTTACTTTCTTCTCCGCTCCTCATTCATCATTTGCCAGACTAGATTATTTCTTTGTTTCTTCCGCCTTAATTCATGAGTGCTGTATCGACATTGCCCCCGATTCCTGTCAGATAATATTTATCGAGAACACATGGCTAGATGGATACAAGAATTTGAGAACATAAATAATGGGTCGTCTCCCACCATGGTTGTCTGGGATACTCTTAAGGCAGGCATAAGGGGAGACACTCCGATTCTCAATTAGGAAGAATAAGGAGGAGAAGGTGCAAATTAATCTGGCACAGGGCGGTTAATAGAAGCGGAGAAGAAACTAATTTATGCAGTTCAAGCCAGATCAGGAATTGATGAGGCACAATTGGCGGTCACTGTGGCTAAATTAGAGATGGGTGTTGTGTTAACAGAAAAAATAGCTTAAAAATGGGCATCTTCAGAAGAAAAATGCTATGAGCTCGGGGTGCGGATTGGTCACCAACTTGTCATTGCAACTAGACAGCAGATTACGATTAATACCATCAACACAATAAATATAGATAATGTAGGAATCTCAGACCCTGGAAAAATAGAGTGTGCTTTCAGGAAATATTACGAGGAACTTTACACAGAGGACATAGAAGGGACAAACGTTGATGTGCAGATTAAAATAAGTGAATACTTAGATAGAATTCCTATTCGTAAACTTAACCAGAACGACGGGGCAGCAATAGAAATGCCCCCGACTTGGAGTGAGACTTTAACCGCACTTACCTGCATCACGGATGGTAAGACTGCCGGGACTGACAATATTCCTGTAGAATTTTATAAGGTTTTTTCGTCACAAATCAAAGAAATATTTACTGAGGTGGTGAAATCTATCTTTGAAGGAGCTAAACACCCGGAGTCCTGGTCATCTGCCAAAATAGTCATTTTTCCTAAAAAGGATAAATCTCCGCTGGAAATGTCATTGTACCGACCCATAACTTTAATTAATACTGATTCAAAAATGTTCTCCAAATTTATTGCTACCAGACTTTCTCTTAACATCAAACCTATAGTATCTAACTGGTAACATGGTTTTATTCCCCAAAAAGGGACTACAGAGCACATCCGCCTCTCAATTACTTTATTTGACGCCGCAGAGGTGTCAGGAGACCCGATCTTGCTGATTGTCTTGGACACCGAAAAGGCATTTGATCGGATCTCCCAGCAATTTTTATGGGCAGTAATGCGGCGGATTGTTTATGGCCCGAAAATATTGCAGGAAATTTAGGTACTTTATTAAGACCCCACTGCCAAAATCCTCATCAATGGCCATCTGACAGAGCAGATCGAGATCACAAGAGGGACGAGACAGGGGTGCCCTTGTTCCCCCCTTGTTATTCACCCTATACATCGACCCTCTGATAAATCCCTGAGTTAAATCCCTTCATTCTGCTAGTTACCAGGTTTGGAACAGATACAAAAATAATGTCCTACGCTGATGATTTGGCTATAATTACCCCGGAGCCCGAGACCGCTATCAGAGCCCTAAACGTAGAAGCACAGGAATTTGGTTCAATCTCTGGTTATGCTCTGAACAAATCAAAAACACAGGTTGTCGTAAATTGGCAGATAATCTGGGTAGATAATAGGATAGTTAAAAAAGCTAAATATTTAGGAGTTAATATAGTTTCTGACTTGGATACCTTAGTTACAGAAAATGTGACCCCTCTCGCCATTACAATGGAGAAGTCACTTCGGAAAATCAACAATCTCCATCTAACCATAGTAGGAAGATGCAATGTTTTAAAGATGACGTTTTTTCCTAAGCTCCTTTGCTTTTTCCTGACAATCCCGCTCATTTTCAATAATCACTCTTTAGCCATATTTGAGCGTATCTTTTCTCGGTTTATATGGGCATGCACACAGCCATGTAGAGCGTTTAATCTTCTCTCTCTTCCCCGGGAGAGGGGAGGCTCGGCTCTCCCTAACTTAAAATTATATTATTGGGCTGCGGCATTACAACACTCCGGCGAACTGTTACATGAAGCTCATGCCTTAAGCCCCTCGGGATTGCCCTCCCCATATTTTCTACTTCTGGGAGAGAAGGTAAAGGCATGTCTCTGGCGTCAACTCGAGCTCAGCTGTTTTAAGCGATTTAAGACTATGCTAAGTGCCTTTCAGGTTTTTAACAACGTTCGTAAGGTGTTCGGTATATCTAAATTAAACTACTATACCCCTATTAGGTGTAATGACAACTTGCCATTGATATTTCAAAAAACATACATACGACAATGGTACACTACAAGGATTTGCAAATTAGGGGACTTATTTATCTCTGGTCATATGCGCTCATTTCAAGAACTACAAATTTGTTATAATGCGGGTAACGACCAGACTTTCCAATATCAGGCCATTGCGAGGTACTTAATACACAAAACAGGGGGGTCTGCTGGTTTTAATGCTGTTGGATTGATCGACAAACTGGTGAACCCTAGCCCTCCAAGGACAGGAAGCATTTACTCCATCCTGAATGAACAGCGACCAGATGATTTGAATACAATTTATGATAAATGGCAGCTTAAGCTGAATACTCCACCAAATGCTTTCTGCTCCGCCTTAGGCCAAGCTCAAATCTATCTCTTATCATCTAAATTACAGCGTAGTTTTTTAAGACTGCTTTTTTCCTGTATAGAACACCCTCTAGAGTTGCCAAATTGCCCGTGATGTACAGCATACAACGCGGATGCACTACATATGTTTGCCACCTGCCCCAATCTTCAACCATTAATACAAGAGGTACAAACATTTCTGAGTAAAATATTATCCTCAAATATTCAACTTACTCCTTGTACTATCTTGTTAGGGCTATACGATCGCTTAGACCCGGAGGCGCATTCATTTTTGTAGCAATGGCTATTTTTCGGATATGCATCGCCTCTTATTGGAAAGATCTGAATCCCCCATCGTTTGGGCAATGGCAAGCAAGGCTACTTGCTTCATACAGGCTGGAGTGGGCTATCTATGCCAAGAAAGGACGAAGGGTAAAGCAAAGGGGCTTGCTAGTTTGGGGCCCTATGGCTAATTGGCTTGAGGCTTTAAACATCTAAGTCTAAAAGGTTCAGGGGGCCCTGTGGCTATTCTCTACCCCTCCGCTCCCTTTTTCTCCTCATATATTCCCTTTCTTCTCCCAAAACCCTCCTTTACGAATTATTCTGTATACTTCCCTATCAGCACCGCCATTACTTCATTAGATTTGACTCGCTCTTAGGCTTCCTTTTTTCTTCTTGAGTTAATTTGGTTGGTATTGGTTGATGAACAAGGATGGGATATTTGAATATGTACTTTGAAAATGTAATTGATGTACAGCCTGTAACCATATGTAATTATTAGTTTTCCCTTTGTTTTAGTAAGCTTGGACCCAGGGGGTGGGGGGGGGGGGGGGGTGGCTAGGAAGTAGTAAATCTGAATTTGTAAACTGTTGAATCAAAAATAAAAATGTCAACAACAAAAAAAAAAGTGCTAGACTGCAATAGTTTGAAAAGGTACCAAATGAACTGGAATATTATGTACATGCTGAGACAAAATAATTTGAGAACATTAACTAAAATAGAACCAGCATGACCACTTTAAACATGAATCTTTGGGAAATTGCACCACTTTTAGTACCGGAAGTGGCCCTTCCAAAACTTCAAAAATCAGACAAATTGCCCTATTCTCCTAAAAAGATCACTTCCCTATCGAGCGATGCGAGAAAATGGGCCTGTTGGCCCTGGTTACATTATTGAATTTCACTGTATACTATCTCTGACGCAATACACCTGTTGAGCAAGCCTATCTTTATATTGAGTCCATTACACCCGCAGCGCGCGCCTGGCCTGGCCTGACGTCCCGGCGCCTGCTGAGAGCAATAACGCAGCCCTGTAATTGAACCTTATGTAAACTCACCTCGAGGTTATTCATAAAACAAGCAGCAACACGGATTTAATTAGCACGCGTGCCTTTTGCTTCAATTAATCATCACATCTGATTCACATGCAAGGACTGATAAGGCCGACAGATGTCCTGCGCGCGTCTCTCCCTGGGCGCCTTTTCCAACACTGTTTTCTCTCACTCTTTGTCCTTGTGAGCATGAATATTATATTTTTAATTTCCCATCGAGTGGAAGCCTCGCCTCCTGGTGGAATCTAAACAAAAGAATCACGGCTGGGAAGAAACTGATTTCAACATGAGCTTGACAACAGTGTCATGTGCTAAATACCCTGGGAAAGTCTTTGCAGATTTACTAATATTTGTCAAAGGGCGTGGTACAACAGACGGTGCTGCTCTGCCTTGCATCAAAGGGAGAGGGAAAAGTACTGAGGGAAAGATTTACAAGAAAGTGACGCCTCTGTGAAGTTGCGTCACTTTCCCTGTGCCACTTTGAGAAACCCTTCCGCCACTGTAGATGCGTCATATTTACAATACGGCGCACCATGGTGCAAGGATTGACAGATGCGTCCGAAATTCGGACGCATCTGTTGACTCAAAAGTCACACATTACTGCAGTCTGTTGCAAGCATGACACAACTCCAGCAATGCAGGGGAGGCCTATCCTCATTGTGCTCCATCACTCTTTACGCCTGCTTCAAGCATTTGAGACAGTGGCGTCCTAGAAGTGGCGCTATGAAATATTATAGATTTCACTGCGTCACTTGTACAAGGCTTTTTTGCGTTGGAACACCCACCCTGCATACATTATATCTGACTCAGGTATAAGGTGATGCAGGGCTTTGCAATGTGATGCATCTCCCTAGATGGGTCACGTTGTAAATGTGACCCAGCAACCGCGGCGCATAAACGACTCAAGGGGCTTGTAAATCTGTCACACAATACGTGGTACGTTTTTATGCAAATTTTTTCCCTGCCCGCGCTGGTGCACTTTTGGCTGCCATGCACCAACACATGGCTGTTTTGTCTAAAGCGTGAGTTTTGAACTGGAAGGGGACTTTTCCCAATATGTATGCATGCTGTACAATGCAGTAGACAAGGAAAAGGTGGAAAAATAATGAGAAATTAAAACATTTCTCCTCGTTATGCCTGCCTCGAGGAGATGGAAGGTTTTGGTGCAATTCCCAGTCTATGAATGTTAGTAGATAAGGATTTGCATCAAAAATCCGAGAGTGATTGCATGGGCATGAATGCCCATGTAGCCACCCATGGAATCCCCCTTCCGGTGCACACCAATACAGTGCAACTTGGCATTGCTGTGGGGGGGAAATCAAATGAACTGCAAAAATTCCAGCTTTCATGCCTTAGGTTTACCTTTATTAGCGCATTGCCCCACTTCCATCATGTGGTTGGAAGTAGTGCTGTTAAAGACCACACATTTTGGATCACTTATAACCAAATGCACAACTACCACCAAGGATTGCGGGCACGTGTAATGAAGCCACAAACAATGAAAAATAAACGAGGAAGAAGTATGCAGTGGATTTTTCATGTGTATTCTGCCGTTTCTCCAGATTTAGTCTTCAGCCGAAAAATATTGAGATTAGCACATACAGGGGTTTTTACTAAAGTTCTGTTCATCTGTTCATGTGGTACAATGTGCTGCAAAGTATTGCATCAATTTACTTACCATTGTAAAAGCCCGAAGGTGAATGCAAAAGTATAATCTTAGCAAACAGTCAATTTACCAAAAATGAAAGGCCAGATACCAAAATATTTCGGCTGGTGCTGTTTCATTTGATGCATAATAGTCAAGTCAAAATAGTCTTTATTTCGATAATTTCATCATTAAAGACACATAAAATACAATACATTAATCATTACTCTCCACTAATTACATGTTTACGATAAGGCAGATAATACGAGAATAGAATATCATTTTTTTTTTAAACTGTTATAAAAGATGAAATATTTGTTTAAAATACATTAGTCATTTCATAGTATAAGACTGGAAAAATATAATGTACAGTAAAAAAACATGGATATACATTTTAGCAAAGTCTCAGCAGGTAGACAGAGTAAACCTAAAATGCTGGTAACTCTCACAATAAATTCGACTCCTAACCTCCCAGTTTTTGAAGATCATTATCCCTTAATCATTACAGACTGGTTTTACATGCACAGCACCTAATTCATTCATATTATTTCCACAAATGTCCCACATCCAGCTAAAAAAATTAGCCAATGCTATACCTATATCTCCATTCAAGTTTGTTTTCAGAATGCGTAACGCAGTTATGCTTGATGTTGTGCCTAAATTAAAGCATATCGATTTTAAGGTAACTAGTCAAAATATCGAGTTTTTAATTTCGACTAGACATAATATCGAGTCAAAAATATAGAATAGACATAAAATCGACTAGACATAATATAGAGTACAAAAATATCGACTAGAAAAAAATAATATTGACTAGAATAGCAAAAATATTGATTCAAAAATATAGAATGGACATAATATCGACTAGATAGAATATAGACAACAAAAATATCGAATTTAAGGTAAGTAAATATTAATATTTAATTTTTGTGTAATGTAATTGTGTAGTGGGTTGTGGGTTTATAGGGAAATAGGGTGAGAAGTAATTTATTTATAATTAATTAAATATGTTATTTTATTTATTGGTATTTATTTAGAATTAATTGTTAAATTATTATTATTGGTAATTAATTAAAATATAATTGCTAATTAATTTTAATTGATTAATTGATAAATATTTTATTTTTAGTAATTTATTTTTTGTAGCGGGTTGTGGGTTTATAGGGGAATAGGGTGGGAAGTAATTTAATTATAATGAATTAAATATGTTATTTTATTTCTTGGTATTTATTTACAATTAACTGATAAATTATTATTCATTGGTAGTTAATTAAAATATAATTGCTAATTAATTTTAATTGATTAATTGATAAATATTTTGTTCTTAGTAATTTATTTTTTGTAGCGGGTTGTGGGTTTATAGGGGAATAGGGTGGGAAGTAATTTAATTATAATAAATTAAATATGTTATTTTAGTTATTGGTATTTATTTAGAATTATATATTAATTAAAAATTTCCAATTAATTAAAATATAATTGGTAATTAATTTTAATTGATTAATTGATAAATATGGTAATGTTATTATTTTTTTTCTGTAGCGGGTTGTGGGTTTATAGGGGAATAGGGTGGGAAGTAATTTTATTATAAAAAATTAAATATGTAATTTAATTTGTGGGTTTTATTTAGACTTAATTGATAATTAATAATTGATTGGCAATTAATTAAAAAATAATTGGTAATTAAATTTAATTGAATAATTGATAAATATGTTAATTTTAGTAATTTATTTTCTGCAGCGGGTTGTGGGTTTATAGGGGAATAGGGTGGGAAGTAATTTGATTATAATTAATTAAATATGTTCTTTTAATTATTGGTATTTATTTAGAATTAATTGTAAATTAATTATTAATTTGTAATTAATTGAAATCTATTTTATACTTTATTGTAATTGATTGATTGATAATTATGTTACTTTTATTAAATTAATTTCTGTAGTGGGTTGTGTGTTTTGAGAGGAATAGCTTGTGAAGTAATTTAATTGTGAGCAATTACATTTTTGAATAAAAAATTTATTGAGTTAATTTTTCAAAATATTTTTAAATTGTTAAATATTTTATTATTAATAGGTAAATAATTGGTATTAGTAGGTAATTTTTATTATTAAATAATTTTTATTTGTATTTTAAATTGATTATTTAATATATTTAACACAATTGTGTAAAATATTTTAATTAATTTGTAATTGGTGTTACTATTTATATTATTTATATTTAAATAAGAAGTATTTACTTGCACTACTATTGCACTCACTGTAGTTGGAATAGTAATTTTACCCCTACGCTATCCAATGCTTTCCCTACTGTTGCAATCACTGGAGTTGGAATAGTAATTTTTACCCCTACACTATCCAACGCTTTCCCTACTGTTGCACTCACTGGAGTGGGAAAAGTAATTTTTACCCCTACGCTATCCAACGCTTTCCCTACTGTTGCACTCACTGGAGTTGGAATAGTAATTTAAACCCCTACACTATCCAACGCTTTCCCTACTGTTGAACTCACTGGAGTGGGAATAGTAATTTTTACCCCTAAGCTATCCAACGCTTTCCCTACTGTTGCACTCACTGGAGTGGGAATAGTAATTTAAACCCCTACACTATCCAACGCTTTCCCTACTGTTGCACTCACTGGAGTGGGCATAGTACGTTTTACCCCTACACTATCCGACGCTTTTCCTACTGTTGCACTCACTGGAGTTGGAATAGTAATTTTTACTCCTACGCTATCCAACGCTTTCCCTACTGTTGCACTCGCTGGAGTGGTAATAGTAATTTTTACCCCTACGCTATCCAACGCTTTCCCCACTGTTGCCCTCACTGGAGTGGGAATGGTCATTTTTACCCCTACGCTATCCAACGCTTTCCCTACTGTTGCACTCTCTGGAGTGGTAATAGTAATTTTTACCCCTACGCTATCCAATGTTTTCCCTACTGTTGCACTCGCTGGAGTGGGAATAGTAATTTTTACCCCTACGCTATCCAACGCTTTCCCTACTGTTGCACTCTCTGGAGTGGTAATAGTAATTTTTACCCCTACGCTATCCAATGTTTTCCCTACTGTTGCACTCTCTGGAGTTGGAATAGTATTTTTTATCCCTACACTATCCAACGCTTTCCCTACTGTTGCACTCACTGGAGTTGGAATAGTAATTTTTACTCCTACGCTATCCAACGCTTTCCCTACTGTTCCACTCGCTGGAGTGGTTATAGTAATTTTTACCCCTACGCTATCCAACGCTTTCCCCACTGTTGCCCTCACTGGAGTGGGAATGGTCATTTGTACCCCTATGCTATCCAACGCTTTCCCTACTGTTGCACTCTCTGGAGTGGTAATAGTAATTTTTACCCCTACGCTATCCAATGTTTTCCCTACTGTTGCACTCGCTGGAGTGGGAATAGTAATTTTTACCCCTACGCTATCCAACGCTTTCCCTACTGTTGCACTCTCTGGAGTGGTAATAGTAATTTTTACCCCTACGCTATCCAATGTTTTCCCTACTGTTGCACTCTCTGGAGTTGGAATAGTATTTTTTATCCCTACACTATCCAACGCTTTCCCTACTGTTGTACTCACTGGAGTGGGAATAGTAATTTTTACCCCTCCGCTATCCAACGCTTTCCCTACTGTTGCACTCACTGGAGTTGGAATAGTAATTTAAACCCCTACACTATCCAACGCTTTCCCTACTGTTGAACTCACTGGAGTGGGAATAGTAATTTCTACCCCTAAGCTATCCAACGCTTTCCCTACTGTTGCACTCTCTGGAGTGGTAATATTAATTTTTACCCCTACGCTATCCAATGTTTTCCCTACTGTTGCACTCGCTGGAGTGGGAATAGTAATTTTTACCCCTACGCTATCCAACGCTTTCCCTACGGTTGCACTCTCTGGAGTGGTAATAGTAATTTTGACCCCTACGCTATCCAATGCTTTCCCTACTGTTGCAATCACTGGAGTTGGAATAGTAATTTTTACCCCTACACTATCCAACGCTTTCCCTACTGTTGCACTCATTGGAGTGGGAATAGTATTTTTTACCCCTACGCTATCCAACACTTTCCCTACTGTTGCACTCACTGGAGTTGGAATAGTAATTTAAACCCCTACACTATCCAACGCTTTCCCTACAGTTGAACTCACTGGAGTGGGAATAGTAATTTTTACCCCTAAGCTATCCATAGCTTTCCCTACTGTTGCACTCACTGGAGTGGGAATTGTAATTTAAACCCCTACACTATCCAACGCTTTCCCTACTGTTGCACTCACTGAAGTGGGCATAGTAGTTTTTACCCCTACACTATCCGACGCTTTCCCTACTGTTACACTCACTGGAGTTGGAATAGTAATTTTTTACTCCTACGCTATCCAACGCTTTCTCTACTGTTGCACTCGCTGGAGTGGTAATAGTAATTTTTACCCCTACGCTATCCAACGCTTTCGCCACTGTTGCACTCACTGGAGTGGGAATGGTCATTTTTACCCCTACGCTATCCAACGCTTTCCCTACTGTTGCACTCTCTGGAGTTGGAATCGTATTTTTTACTCCTACGCTATCCAATGTTTTCCCTACTGTTGCACTCGCTGGAGTGGGAATAGTAATTTTTACCCCTACGCTATCCAAAGCTTTCCCTACTGTTGCACTCTCTGGAGTGGTAATAGTAATTTTTACCCCTACGCTATCCAATGTTTTCCCTACTGTTGCACTCTCTGGAGTTGGAATAGTAATTTTTATCCCTACGCTATCCAACGCTTACCCTACTGTTACACTCACTGGAGTTGGAATAGTAATTTAAACCCCTACGCTATCCAACACTTTCCCTACTGTTGCACTCACTGGGGTGGGAATAGTCATTTTTACCCCTACGCTATCCAACGTTTTCCCTACTGTTGCACTCTCTGGAGTGGGAATAGTAATTTTTACCCGTACGCTATCCAACGCTTTCCCTACAGTTGCAGTCTCTGGAGTTGGAATAGTAATTTAAACCCCTACACTATCCAATGCTTTCCCTACAGTTGAACTCACTGGAGTGGGAATAGTAATTTTTACCCCTAAGCTATCCATAGCTTTCCCTACTGTTGCACTCACTGGAGTGGGAATTGTAATTTAAACCCCTACACTATCCAACGCTTTCCCTACTGTTGCACTCACTGAAGTGGGCATAGTAGTTTTTACCCCTACACTATCCGACGCTTTCCCTACTGTTACACTCACTGGAGTTGGAATAGTAATTTTTACTCCTACGCTATCCAACGCTTTCTCTACTGTTGCACTCGCTGGAGTGGTAATAGTAATTTTTACCCCTACGCTATCCAACGCTTTCCCCACTGTTGCACTCACTGGAGTGGGAATGGTCATTTTTACCCCTACGCTATCCAACGCTTTCCCTACTGTTGCACTCTCTGGAGTTGGAATCGTATTTTTTACCCCTACGCTATCCAATGTTTTCCCTACTGTTGCACTCGCTGGAGTGGGAATAGTAATTTTTACCCCTACGCTATCCAAAGCTTTCCCTACTGTTGCACTCTCTGGAGTGGTAATAGTAATTTTTACCCCTACGCTAATGTTTTCCCTACTGTTGCACTCTCTGGAGTTGGAATAGTAATTTTTATCCCTACGCTATCCAACGCTTACCCTACTGTTACACTCACTGGAGTTGGAATAGTAATTTAAACCCCTACGCTATCCAACACTTTCCCTACTGTTGCACTCACTGGAGTGGGAATAGTCATTTTTACCCCTACGCTATCCAACGTTTTCCCTACTGTTGCACTCTCTGGAGTGGGAATAGTAATTTTTACCCGTACGCTATCCAACGCTTTTCCTACAGTTGCACTCTCTGGAGTTGGAATAGTAATTTAAACCCCTACACTATCCAACGCTTTCCCTACAGTTGAACTCACTGGAGTGGGAATAGTAATTTTTACCCCTAAGCTATCCATAGCTTTCCCTACTGTTGCACTCACTGGAGTGGGAATTGTAATTTAAACCCCTACACTATCCAACGCTTTCCCTACTGTTGCACTCACTGAAGTGGGCATAATAGTTTTTACCCCTACACTATCCGACGCTTTCCCTACTGTTACACTCACTGGAGTTGGAATAGTAATTTTTACTCCTACGCTATCCAACGTTTTCTCTACTGTTGCACTCGCTGGAGTGGTAATAGTAATTTTTACCCCTACGCTATCCAACGCTTTCCCCACTGTTGCACTCACTGGAGTGGGAATGGTCATTTTTACCCCTACGCTATCCAACGCTTTCCCTACTGTTGCACTCTCTGGAGTTGGAATCGTATTTTTTACCCCTACGCTATCCAATGTTTTCCCTACTGTTGCACTCGCTGGAGTGGGAATAGTAATTTTTACCCCTACGCTATCCAAAGCTTTCCCTACTGTTGCACTCTCTGGAGTGGTAATAGTAATTTTTACCCCTACGCTATCCAATGTTTTCCCTACTGTTGCACTCTCTGGAGTTGGAATAGTAATTTTTATCCCTACGCTATCCAACGCTTACCCTACTGTTACACTCACTGGAGTTGGAATAGTAATTTAAACCCCTACGCTATCCAACACTTTCCCTACTGTTGCACTCACTGGAGTGGGAATAGTCATTTTTACCCCTACGCTATCCAACGTTTTCCCTACTGTTGCACTCTCTGGAGTGGGAATAGTAATTTTTACCCGTACGCTATCCAACGCTTTCCCTACAGTTGCAGTCTCTGGAGTGGGAATAGTAATTTTTACCCCTACGCTATCCAACGCTTTCCCTACTGTTGCACTCGCTGGAGTGGGAATAGTAAATTTTTACCCCTACGCTATCCAATGCTTTCCCTCCTGTTGCACTCACTGGAGTCGTTACAGTAAATTTAACCCTTTCGCTATCCTACGGTAAAAATATTGTATATGTTTTGTAAATAATATGTATATATATATATATATATATATGTATTTAAAATATATACATTTTTTAGTTACATTAATTATTTCTCAATTCTACGTTTATTTAAGTATTTTAAATGTTTAAATTAATTTAATTTAATATTATATTACTTTTAATTTACTTTTAAGACATTTAAAAAAATCGATATTTTGACAGTCTATATTTTTTACACTTGCTATTTTGGAGTCGATATTTTTGTACTTACCTGTTTGAAGATAGGAAGTCGATATTTTTGTAGTCGATATTTTTGCTTCGATATTTTGTCCTCTCGATATTTTGACTGTCGATGTTGTGTCAGTGATACTGATTTTAACCATTTATTTCTTGGACGTGTGTATGCAAGACACACAAACAATATGTGCATTATAGACTCATCCATCAAATGGCATGATAACCATTTAATATCTTTTGTATTTTGCCATTTTATGGTGAAAGTTTTTATGGGAAGAGAACCTACTCTAAATTGATGGAACAATTTTCTATCACATGGTTTCGTAATGAAATTCCAATATACTTAAAATCTTGCTTCAAATTTATGCTCTATAAAAATACTTTGTAAGGGAGGTGTTTTGTATAAGTGACAGCGACTTAGTATTCATCATATCCCAATAAGCTGCCTTGTAATCTTGTTTGGATGGAAACATACTACCTGCTGGATCCTCCCACAAATGACCAAGCCCCATATTAACCAAAGTGCTGTTTAACCTTTGTAGCCATGTCATTTTCCCTGACAGATCGGTTTCTATTGCGCATTTCAATGCATTAGCATATGGTAGAAGCTCCGGCGTAGTCCAGAGCCTTCTCCAATATGCTACAGGCATATAGGGAGATAGCTCCTCCAGTTCTGTACAACCCAGATCTAAGAAAAGAGGTTTGAGAGGGGATGTTTGTGGTAGACCTGTCAACGATCTCACTAACTTATTTTGGGCTGTAGCTAGCAGTGTTACGTTTTCGAAGCTTCATAGTTCGGCCCCATACAATATTGATGCCCTAATCCTTTCATTATAAATCATTATTGCGGGGCCTACCGGCTTTGTATATGAGAGCTGGTGCTCTTTTAAAAGGACACCAGCAACTTGGGCATGCCTTAAAGCCAGTAGGTCAATCTGGGGTTTCCAGTTTAACCTTTTTCCCAGGGTAACTCCCAGATATGAAAAGGTGTCAGTTTGTTCCAGTAAAACATTATCCATTACTACTCTCCCTTTCACTGATTTATGTCTGTGTAAGACCATGAATTTCCTTTTGTCTACATTTACTACTAATTCATGGTCTTTGCAGAAGACCGTAAACCTGTGACAGTGACAGTGACAGTGATACCTTGGTGGCAGGGGCATTGCTGCTGTGCCTCTGATGTATTACCTTGTAGAGGCATTCCAAACTGGCAAAGTGTTTTGACATTACTGCTGGCAACCCTGCACTGAGGTGGCCACTAATGTAATCTTATCTGATGTGTACAACACGAATAATGCCAATACCTCTAGAGGATTTTCATTGAAAATAAGAGGCTCTTATTACTGAAAAGGTTGGAGTCCCCTGGTTTAGTGCCTGTCACTTCCAGGGATCTTTATAGTTCCCGAATAATTAAGATCCTGCCTCACTTTGATAAAACAAGCACCATTCACTTGCCAACAATAAGCGCTATTGCATACCACACCCAGACATATTTTCTGTTCTGGTTGGCATAATAAAAATTGTAAAGTTGTTAAAATTCAATAAATAAGTAAGTAATATAAATAATGACAGACTGGTGGGATGTGCTGAAAAATATTCAGCACTGCAGAATATCTCAACAACATTTTCATTTTAAATGTATTTGGTGAGCCGTTTATCTTTACAAGTGAAGGGTGCTTTTGAGCATGGTATTTTCGAGGAGTACCCATATGCAATATCTAGATGGATTGGATGTAACAGTTTTTTAGATGTACAGATTTTCTCATGTGGCATGTCCAGAATTGAGTCAGCAGGTGCACTTTCGCAGATCCCAAACTAGGCTATCAGTTTCAAAGTGACATAAGATATCCATGTGTAGGTGACTTGTGATACCACTCTTCCAACAGTGGCACCACACTGTTGAAAGCTTGCATTGCTTAGGTGATCATTTAAATTGTAAATTGGATATCCTCAAAAAATTTGCTGATGTTCCAACCGCTCTTCTGTTGCATCTCCTACTTCCTTTAAAGGTCACAGAAAACCTTATTGAAGGAGATTGTGCCATTGGAAATGCCTTCAGAGTGGTCTTTCTATTAAGTGTAGCCTATCTCCAGCAATATTCTAGTCAAGGTCCACAAGGCACAATATAGCTCTGTTGGATGGGAAAAGTGCTCAGATGTCTTACGTGTCCTGTGAGAAGACACCCAGCATGTTATGGACAATAGCTTTTTGAATGTTTCATAGACAAACTCCAGATATTATGATATGCCAGATTCTGCCTAAACAGCTGCTGCCATGGAGGCGTGACCAGCTTCAGTGCAAAAAGGCTGCCAATGTTTGACATTCTTAAAATTTGGTAGGCATGCCAAAAGTGGACCAGTGAAGGCATTGCGTCTATTGCTCCAGCTTTAGGGCATGTGCCCACCAAACTTAAAATGAGCGTCTATGTTTCTTACGGAGTAGCTGCTCACAGTAGGATTCTGCCAATATACTGCTTTCTGTTTTGAGATCAGACATGTATGCATCCATACACTCGTAGATGCAAAGCAACAGAACTTTGTACAAAAGTAGGGGGACATATTAAAGAGGTGACCGGAGGACAGGATGTAGGAGGAGGACTCAGCGAAGGTGGCAGACGGAAGTAGAGAATTGGGTGTCTGATTGCCAAGTCTTGAAAAAGAAGAGAGAGAGAGTGGTAAGGAGGGTACCACACAGATCCATAATAATGCATAGACGAGAGTTCGATTAAAGATAGAGGTCTTGAGCAACTTTCTGAAATGTAGGGTGGATGTAGAATATAAACCATCTCCTGGTATTGCATTGCTCACTCTGGAACATGGCATGAGAAGGTCTGGCATATTGTTTTCTTTTCCTTGTACCTCTGGTTCTCCAGTCTGCTGAGGTTGGTGGTGGAGATGTTTTGGAAACGTTGTGATGTTTTGATTTTGGAAATCAGGTGCGGTACGGTCTGAACATTGTATCATTGATCATGTGATGTTCACCAAGCAGAGTCCCGAATATGTAAGGGAAACATCTCTATTTTTTAGTGTGCATACCCAGGAGCATATTAGATGAGTGATTGGTATCTTAAATTCGAGTGTATATGTTTCTGCTTTTCTTTCAGCCGGTTTCCCAACTTGTCATTGGTATAATTTAGTTCAAGTCATTTTGTGGACTCTCGATTAGCCTACCATGCAGCTTTTCCACACGTGTTTACAAATCAACACTTGATGAGTTTCCTTCTTATTGTTAAGGGTTCACATGCTGCAATCATCTAATCTGTGTAAAAACACTAAATAAATTGTAAGCATCCACTTATAAGTAACGATTATCTTGTGTTTTTTGACATCTGTGACATAATTGTGATTTAATTCTATTCGCTAAACGTTGGAGCTTACATCTTTTAGAGCAATCGTATTGCAGTTGTTCCTTGTAGCTAGCAATGTTTGTTTTCTTGTGTCCCGGCGTTATTCTCTTCAGCGTCACCTCATGTGAATATATCGTTAAAACGGTTGAGGAATTCCACGTGAGGCGGGGGCATACGCCCAAGCACATTGCACACAAAGACTATAAAAACCCTGCTTGTAAATGTGGCGACGCTTCGCTTCTTGCCAAAGCGTCACCACGAGCGTTTCTGCCTTGTATCCCGGTTCACTTCTCCTGAGTGCTCTACGAATCCCGCCCGCTCCAGTTTTCAGCATCTGCTCCTCACCTTCCGTTCCCACTTACCTGTATTCCGACGACTCCGGATCAATCTTCGGATTCTCAGAAGCTTCTTGTCCATCCTTCCGGAGTTCCAGTTCAGGTCGTCCTCCGAAGACTTCCGCTTCCTGGAACAGAAAGTAAGAGATTTTGGTTACTTAGTCACGGATAAACAATCTTTCTGGGATCTAAACATTTGAGTTCAGCACAGCAGAGGGTTGCGGACAAATTCTTGATTAAGCTCACAGGTGATACCGCGCTAATCGAATAATCAAGCACTTGCTAAAGCAAACTTCGGTTTACAAAAACATTGATAAAGACAATTACAAAAGCACTGGTAAAGACAATTACAAAAGCATTGGTAAAGACAATTACAAAAGCATTGGTTAAGACATTATGTAATGAGCAATCCTTGTGATGATACTAAATCAGAGAACTGTTTGTTTAACCAAAAAGCATTGTTAAAGACAAATATTGTGAGTCTTGAGAAAACCTTGTTTTGATCCTGAGACTGAGAACCTGGAGTGAATAACAAATTGCAAACATGTTGAGGACATTACATGTGCTATGCAGTAAGGTATAGAACTCCACTTGTGAGTGTTGGATATTTCTTTTGTTGGTTTCTTTTTTTATATCATTTCAGAACCCATTCATAGGATTCAACATACAGTTGCAAGGTAGGACTTAAAGTTTGGATATGTTTTAAATAACCAAAGCTAACATACTAACCAGCTAATCCCTCAGTATATTAAGCATTTCTAGTTACATGTCCTTGTATTTAATGTCATTAAAAGGCACTCCAAGTAGAAGAGTTATTCGAACCAGAGTCGCCTGACAACTGTAGGAGTGTTGGTATGGGCCTAAAAGAAATGTGGTATGTAATATTTAATAAAGAGTGATATATACAAGGTCTTAGCATAATTACATTCACATTTATCAGATATAACTGTTTGTCTAGAGAAAGAGTTTGCCGGCTGGCAGAATCATCACAAGAGGCCCAGAACACTCCATTCAGAGAAACTTCACCTGGAACCCTCAAGAAGAAGGCCCAATGTTTTGTCTTGTTTCTCTCTCCACTTCCCCTTTCCCTTGGGGATTAATCTATTTTGTCAGCGTTCTCATCCTTGCTAACTGATTGATTCACCAAGGAGTTGGGAGTTTACATCATCAAGAAGGAAACAACTGGAACCTCGTGAGTGAATGTGAAACAGAAAGCAAAGTCACACTTCCTTGTTTCCTCTTGATGCTGTAAAGGGTAATGGATATCTCTAAAATGGATATCAACCAGTTAACTCAAATAGTGCGCAAGTTAAATGAAGAAATGCAGGACTTACGCTTAGAGAACCCGTCACTCAGACAGGAGTTAGATAAGACCAGGTCGGGGTTTACTACTTGGAGGGAGTCACCAGAGGAAGGACGACCTATCTTAACTCCTCCTAAATTTGGCATCACTGCTTTTCAATCTCAGACTACTTCAGGCCACAATTCTGAACAACCAGTGCAAGTCACAGTCGTAACTCCTAGTCCTATTCCCTTGGCGAACCCAGAGAGGTTTACAGGAGACAGTAATCAATACACAACATTCATGAGCCAATGTCAATTACACTTCATGTGTAAACCACAGATCTTTACTACTGACACCTCTAAGGTGGCCTTTAATATTTCTTACCTAGGAGGAGTGGCAGCAAACTGGGCTATGCCTCTAGTAGAAAGTAATGAGCCTGTTCTGCATAATTTAAATAACTTTAAGGCAGCCATGTCTAGTCTCTTTGCTAAACACGTTTTCCTACAAGCATCAGACAATGAGCTTTTGAATCTGTGTCAAGGTTCTAAGGACTTGATAACATAGGTCACTAACTTTAATAGGCTACTTGCGGAATCTGATTGGCAAGAACAAAAAAGAGCATCCTTGTTTTACCGAGGCCTTAGAGATGACTTAAAGAATTCACTTGCTCATATTGTCAACCTACCTGAAGAATTTACTGAGTTTCAAGATCTGGTGGTTAAGTTGGATCATGGATTAGGGGAACATAAAAGCGAAAGACCAAGAGGTGATATTAGAAATTTGGATTTTAAAACTGACTGAAACGAGGTAGAAGATAAAAGTTCTAACGTAGAACCAATGCAGATAGGAGTAAAACGGCCTTTATCACATGAAGAAACAGAACTAAGACGTAAAGGGAATTTATGTCTCTATTGTAGAAAATCTGGTCATTTCGCCAGAGATTGTCCTGTAAAACCAGTCAAAAAGAAGGCTTTAGTGATAGGGAGTGATACCTCTCAGTTTTCGGAAAACTAATGTCCTCGGGGAAAGAGGAGGTTGATTCCCCGGGATGTAACATTCCAAAGATCTTACATTTTGCAACCAACGTAACCAATCATATTTCCAGACATTTCCCAGTGAGGGTAATCCTGATTTTGTCAACACAACAAAGGCATAGTATCCCTGTTCTTATTGATTCAGGAGCCACTGGTCATTTTTTCGATTTAGAATTAGCTCGGAAACTGCAATTAACTCAAGTACCAAAGAAGGAGCCTGAGCCTGTGCGGGCTGTCGATGGTTCGGCTCTATCCTCCGGCCTAATTAGATTTAACACTTCACCTTTGACTTTAGTTACTGATAATGGCCATACTGAATATACTGTATTGGCCTCATTGATACACCAACTTTCGGGGTAATTCTTGGAATTCCATGGTATGAACTCCATAACCCTAAATCGATTGGGTTAAGTGCACAGTTACTTTGGATTCGTCCCATTGTAAGCTTCATTGCTACCAAGAAACCAAAGATCCAGTCATGCCCCTTTTTTGTGCCACATTAGGCCCTGAACTCTCTAACATCCCTAATGAGTATCAGGATTTCTCAGATGTGTTTGACCCAGTCAAGGCAACAAAGTTACCACCCCACAGAATCTACGATTGTAGAATTAACCTAATCCCTGGGGCTGTACTACCTTGTAGTAGAATATACACATTGACAGAACCTGAAAACCAACACTTAAGATCATACGTGGATGAGTTACTAGAAATAGGTTTCATCCGCTACTCTACCTCACCAGTCTCGTCTCCACTCTTTTTCGTGGCTAAGAAGACTGGCGATTTGAGAGCCTGCATCGACTACCGCGCGGTAAATTTGTAGTTCGTAATTTGCATTTATATAGCACATTATCACCAATGGTCTCTAAGCGCTGTGAGAGAGGGATTCTGCTTTTGGTTACTGATGGGGAGCGGGTACTTTACTGTGTGCCCCAGGCCTCCTGGAAAAGTGTGGTCTTAAGTTTTTTTCTGAATGGTAACAGGGAGTGTTCTTTCCGAATGTTGTCGGGTAGCTTGTTCCAGATCTGTGGGATGATGGAGGAGAAAGCACTGCCTCTGAGGGAGACAGGTCGGGAGCGGGGGCAGACTAGGAGCCTGGCCTCAAAGGAACGGAGCGCTCTGTTTGGAATATAGTTGGCTAGGCTATTTTTGATGTACCTCGGGGCCTGGCCAAAGATGGCTTTGTGTGCAATACAGAGACTTTTGAACTTTGTCCTTTGCCTGATCGGGAGCCAGTGCAGCTGGCGGAGGAGGGGAGAGGCGTGTGTGCGACGGGGGACTTTGAACACCAGTCTGGCCACATCGTTCATTATGATCTGGAGTCTGGCCAGTTGATAATCTGCGAGTCCTAGGTAGAGCGAGTTTCCATAGTCTAATCTAGATATTATGAGTGCTACTACCACTCATTTGAGGGTGTCAAAGGTAAGGAGAGGGGCCAGTTTCTGCAGCTGCCTCAGTAAGTTTGAGCAGACGCCCACTATTGTTGACACCTGTTGGACCATGGTCAGTTTATTGTCAATCTTGATGCCCAGGCTTTTAACCACTGTGGCTGGCTCAGGGTATTTGCCCAGCTCTTGTGGCCAGAAGAGACTGCTCCATGGGTTGGTGTCTGTGGTGACGGCTAACACCTCTGTCTTATCTGGATTGATTTTAAGGGAGTTGGCCGACATCCAGTTGATGGTAAATTTGAGAATGTTCTGAACTCTGGTATGGGCTGCTGGGGAGTTATCAATCTGAATGATAATTTGGGTGTCGTCTGCATAATTATATATCTGGCACTCCAGCTGATTCAGTGCCGCTATCAAAGGTTGGAGGTATGCATTGAACAAAAGGGGTGACAATGCAGATCCCTGCAGAACTCCGCATGGAAGTGTGCCTGGCTTGGACAACGCGTCGCCCAGCTGCACTCTCTGGGAGCGGTCTTTCAGACAGAATGTGAGCCATGTGAGTGCCATGCCCTGAATCCCAAGATCAGCCATCCGCGACAGGAGAAGATCGTGGTTTACAGTATCGGAAGCCACGGATAAATCTAATAGGATCAGGGCACAAGGTTTCTTGGAGTCAGCCCTCAGTCTCAGTCCGTCTATTACCAATAGCATGACTAATTCTGTGCTATGGCGTGCTAGAAAACCTGCCTTGTTGAATTGTGGGAGGTGGTTGGCCTCCAGGTGGTGTCAGAGTGAGGCGAGCACATGCTGTTCAAGGACTTTAGAGAGGAATGGGAGCTGGGAGATTGGCCGGAAAATCTTCAGGTTTTTTATGTCTGCCCCAGGTTTTTTCAGGAGTGGAATCACGCGTGCCTCCTTGAAGTCTCTGGGAACTAGTCCAGTTTTGAGGGAGGAGTTCAGTCCCTGGGAGAGCCATCTTAAAGGTCCTTGGGGGGCAGGGGTCTGCCGATGAGCCAGATTTCACGAGTCCTATAAGTAGGGCCAGGGCTTCGTGCGAAAGCGAGGGGAACGAGGTGAGGGGTTGATCGAAAGAGGGGCATATGGGTGTGGGTTCTAGAAGGCATGGGAGAGGAAGAGTATCCTTAATTGTGGTCAGAAGGTCCTCAACTTTGGTGGAAAAGAAGGTTTGGAATTTATCGCTGTCTTTCATGCCGAAAGAAGGCTTCTGTTCTTTTACCTGTCTTAGTTCTTTCAGATATCCATTGCTTTTGATTCCAGTATTACTAAATCAAGTAAAAGGTTCTAGCATCTACACAAATCTAGACCTACGCGGAGCTTACCACCTAATCCGTATCAAGGAAGGTGATGAATGAAAAACCGCCTTCCGCACCAAATTTGGCTTATTCAAATATACAGTGATGCCTTTTGGTCTTTACTTCATTAATGAAGTTCTGCACGACCTTTTAGACATCTGTGTCATTGTATACATAGATGACATTTTAATCTATTCAAAGAATCCGGAAGAACACGTGGAACATGTTCGATCAGTACTACAAAGACTCAGAGATAACTCTCCGTTTGTGAAATTAGAAAAATGTGTTTTCAATTCCTCTAAGGTGGAATTTTTAGGATACTGGTTATCTCCTGAGGGGATCACAATGGACCAGAAAAAGGTGGAAGCAATTTTGAATTGGCCTGCTCCAACTTCGGTAAAAGACACACAAAGGATTCTGGGCTTTGCAAATTTTTACAGACGCTTTATCTCCAAATTCTCTGAAATTGTTGTGCCAATCACACAATTACTGCAAAAAGGAAAGACATTTCAATGGAGCTCTGAGGCTGAACTAGCTTTCTCAACTTTGAAAAAGGCCTTCACCTCAGCGCCTATTTTAGTTCACCCGGACCCAGACAGACCTTTTTTTGTTAAAGCGGACGCCTCACAAACCGCTATTGGAGGTGTCCTAATGCAAAAAGATGTTAGTACAGGGCATCTACATCCTATAGCTTTTTTTCTTGTAAGCTTTTAACTGCGGAGCAAAACTACACCACTGCTGAACGTGAGTTACTAGCAATAAAGGCAGTTTTTCAGGAGTGGAGACATCATCTCCTGGGAGCGAAACACACCATAACCATCTTTTCTGATCATAAAAATTTACAATTCTATTCTACTGTGAAAGCGTTAACCCCCAGACAAATGCACTGGTTACAATTCTTTAGTGAATTTGATTTTCTGATCACTTATCGTCCAGGGGCAAAACAATTATTGTCGGACACTCTTTCACGCTTGGTCTGTGAGAAACATAATGATCAAAGAAAGGAGTCGCAAAGCAACATTCCTGCTGAAAAAGTGTGTGCAGTGACCACTTCTGAGGACTTCCTAAATTTGATTAAAAGAAAAGTAGAAACATTAGATCAACAACAATGGCTCTCTCAGAAAAACAATTCTGTTCGTGAGGGATTTTTCCTTCATAAAAATGAAATATTCATCCCAGAGAAAGAATTATGTCTACAAATTATGAAGTGGAATCATGATCTGGCCACAGCAGCTCATCCAGGGGTTAATAAAACCCTAGAATTGTGCCAAAGACATTTTTGGTGGAAAGACATAATTACGGATGTACAACAATATGTCAAACTTTGTCCAGTATGTGCGCGTCAGAAAGCATTACACACAGCTCCAATGGGACTACTACAACCGATGGCAATTGCGCCATTTCCCTTGCACACAATCAGTTGAGACTTTGTCACTGATTTACCTAAGTCCAATGGTTTAACCACAATATTATTAGTAGTAGACTTACTATCAAAGATGGGGCATTTCATTCCATTACCTAAACTTCCATCAGCAACAGAGTTTAGTAATATATTTTTGGCGAACGTAGTTAGGCTTCATGCACTTCCAAATAAAATGGTTTCGGACAGAAGCCCCCAATTCATTTAAAATTTTTGGAAACAGCTTAGTAGTCAGTTGAGAATTGTATTGGCCTTATCATCAGCTTTTCATCCTCAAACTGACGGTCAAACCGAGAAGGTGAACCAATATCTAGAACAAAGCTTGCGTTGTCTGACCAACACTATGTCATCTAACTGGAATGAAGTACTGCCTTTAGCCGAGTTCTCGTATAATAACACAGTACACTCAGTTTTTGGACATTCACCCTTCTATTTTCTAACAGGTCAACATCCACGATCCCTGCCCGTAGCATTCCCTGATAATGAACAAAACATGCATGCTGTCACAGAAAGGTTGACCAAATTATTAGCGTTTCAAGAACACAGTAAAAAGAATCTAGCCAAGAATAAACTAAAGATGAAAGTATCAGCTGATAAGCATAGGTTGCCAACTCCACCTTACAAAGAAGGAGATTTGGTTTGGTTGTCAACCAAAAACATTCAAAAAGAGGGCCCAAAGAAATGAAAGCCACAATTTATAGGACCATTTCCCATAGACAAAATTTTGAATCCAGTTTCTATTAAATTAGTTCTTCCTAAAGATTACTTAATCCATCCTGTTTTCCATGTTTCACTCCTAAAACCCCATGTCCCATCTACACGACCTAATAACCCTCCTCCTCCAATTGTGGTTGGGGACCATGTGTAATATGAGATAAAACAGATTTTGGATGCAAAAACGCATACAAGGCCGCCTTTATTACTTAATTGACTGGAAAGGGTACGACCCATCAGAAAGATCTTGGGAACCAGAACTAAATGTTCATTTTCCCCAGCTAGTTAAATCCTTTCATGCCCTTCATTCAGACAAACCTCGACCTATAAGACGGCCTTTGGGGGGAGGAACTGTTAAGGGTTCACATGCTGCAATCATCTAATCTGTGTAAAAACACTAAATAAACTGTAAGCATTCACTTATAAGTAGCGATTATCTTGTGTTCTGTGACATCTGTGACTTAATTGTGATTTAATTCTATTCGCTAAACTTTGGGGCTTACATCTTTTAGAGCAATCGTATTGCAGTTGTTCCTTGTAGCTAGCAATGTTTGTTTTCTTGTGTTCTGGCGTTATTCTCTCCAGCCTCACCTCACATGAATATACCGTTAAAACGGTTGAGGAATTCCACGTGAGGCGGTGGTATACGACCAAGCACATTGCACACCAAGAATATAAAAACCGAGGAGGAGCCTAGCCTGCAACCATGATGGCCGCCTGATCCCTCGGCTCCGCCGACCCCTTCGTTCTCCTTCCATAATGCTGCTGATCCTGTAATCTATCCTGCGTTTGCCTCGGTGTTTTGGGACCGGTAGGCGCTCCTGCATCTAACGATGCGCTTCTTGCTGGGTTCCCTGCGGCAGAATCAACGCGGCGTCCCTGCTCCCATTCCGGCGCGAAATGGTGGTGACCGGGTCTTTGTTCTGTGGAGTCAGCCACCCCCGATGACAACAACAGCGAACGTTTGAGGCAGGACGGGGCTGCCAGGCGGGGAGCAGCTGCCGCGCTCAACTCTCTGCTAATGCGAGCCGCCCAGTCCGACATCCTTCCTCGCTAGCGCGATTTCATCGCTGCCGGAGGTACATTGTATCCCGTCTCCAGTTTGTGGACGGCTCTGGGAATTTCTTGTCCTCCAGTGTGAGGTGGGCGCCATATTGCACCGAGCGCTTGGCTCTTACCTGACGACGAGGCGCCCACAAGGTGGGACTATCACGGCTGCCGCTGCATTGACCCAGAGGGCACAGTTGGTCGGGACCGTACTGCTCCTGTGCCCCCCGACGTGGCCGTGCCCCGTGAACTGGTGTCTGGTGACTCGCCTTTGTAATGGATCACGGCGGACAGTCTCGAGGGTTGCACTGTGGCTGCGCGCCCCGTGAGCAGGAGACTGCGGCGTCCTCCTCTCACGAGGCGCCCCCTACGATCAGTGATATCCTGGGCGCCCTGAGTGAGCTTCGAGTTGCGCTGCGTGACGGCGCCCTGAGCCTGAGGGGCCAACTGGATGCCACTTTGCCCGCAGCGCCCTCATCCAACCGAGCTGCCTGTCATGTGCTGTGCGCTTCGCCACATCCTGTGCTTGAGTGCCATGAATCGTCTGCCCAGGAGTGCGTTGGGGTGCGGGTGATGAGAGATACTATTGCCGCAGCGGTGCCCGTCAAGGTGGTACAGTGGTATGGGATATCTGGACCTGTGCACCGTTTGGAACCTCGTTTTTGGATGCCACGCTCTGCAACTACTTGGTGGTCTACTGGTGGTTCTATTTGTACTATCCTGGAGTGGCTACTAATGCTCTCGTGGATTATTGCCGTGTACTGCCCTTTCTGGAATAGCCGCTGACCACCTGGCGGTGAGTTGGACAGATCATTGCGGACGGTGTCCTGTTCTGCTGTGGCAACTAACTTTGCTTCTCCCGTCCAAGATGGCTGCTGTGCGACGGGACCTTGTTGTTATGTTAGATCGGAGGGGACAAGGTTGAGGATGTTTTTTGGGAGGTACACGCTGGCTCTACATGGGGTTGGGGTCCGGGGAGAGGCGGCCGTTATAATACATGTTGATTGATTTGTTCAGTTAAGATAGGCCCTCCTCCGGTCTTATGTGAATTTTTCCTTTCCTTCTTTCTTCTGTTTCTGCATTTCGGGTACTCTTTTTTGGGCGACAGGCACACTGCTAGGGAGGGGGGGTAGGCCGTAGCCTCTGCATGCGTGTAGGGTGGGGGGTGGTGGGGGGGGGGTTATTTTGTCCGTTTCAGTTTCTATGGGCCTTAACTTTTTAGTTTTTTCCTTTCTCTTTATCTCATACTTTCTTCTTTCCTATTTCTTTGGGTCATTGGGAGGATTGGTGGGTGGTGGGCAATTTCTGGCGTGCATTTTAATGTCCGCTTGTTAGCTCTTCTGCATTATTTCTATGCCGCCTATTGCTTAGTTGGTATTGCTTGCTGAATCTCATTAGTGGGCTTTGCCCACCTATGTCCTGTACGGATTGTTTGGACTTTGATCCCTCCCTGATTCTACTACTTTGGACACACTCTTTTAAAAATGTTAAAATGAACCTTAATGTCTCCTACTTCTCGGTAGCACAAATATTTCAGTGTAACTCAGGTTGATTGTATCTTGCTCCGACATGCTGCTGAGTTGCTTAATCGCTTGCTTTTGTGCTTCAACATATGCCGTGGCCGGACGGATGGTTGTAGGCCCGTATCTGTTTGCTTTTACTGCTTAATAAAGGTTTTAACAAAAAAAACCAAAAAAAAGAATATAAAAACCCTGCTTGTAAACGTGGCGACGCTTCGCTTCTTGCCAAAACGTCACCACAAGCGTTCCTGCCTTGTATCCCGGTTCCCTTCTCCAGAGTGCTCTTCGAATTCCGCCCGCTCCAGTTTTCAGAGTCTGCTCCTCATCTCCATTTCCCACTTACCTGTATTCCGATGACTCCGGATCCATCTTCGGACTCTCAGAAGCTTCTTAGCTGTCCTTCCCTCTTCCGGAGTTCCAATTCAGGTCGTCCTCCGAAGACTTCCGGTTCCTGGAACAGAAAGTAAGAGATTTTGGTTGCTTAGTCACGGATAAACAATCTTCCTGGGATCTTAACATTTGAGTTCAATACAGTAGAGGGTTGCGGACAAATTCTTGATTAATCTCACAGGTGATACCGCGCTAATCGGAATAATCAAGCACTTGCTAAAGCAAACTTCAGTTTACAAAAACATTGATAAAGACAATTACAAAAGCATTGGTAAAGACAATTACAAAAGCATTTGTTAAGACAATATGTAATGAGCAATCCTTGTGATAATACTAAATCAGAGAACTGTTTGTTTAACCAAAAAGCATTGTTAAAGACAAATATTGTGAGTCTTGAGAAAACCTTGTTTTGATCCTGAGACTGAGAACCTGGAGTGAATAACAAATTGCAAACATGTTGAGGACATTACATGTGCTATGCAGTAAGGTATAGAACTCCACTTGTGACTGTTGGATATTTCTTTTGTTGGTTTCTTTAAAAAAATATATAATTTCAGAACCCATTCATTGGATTCAACATACAGTTGCAAGGTAGGACTTAAAGTTTGGATATGTTTTAAATAACCAAAGCTAACATACTAACTAGCTAATCCCTCAGTATATTAAGCATTTATGGTTACATGTCCTTGTATTTAATGTCATTAAAAGGCACTCCAAGTAGAAAAGTTAATCAAACCAGAGTCGCCTGACAACTGTAGGAGTGTTGGTATGGGCCTAAAAGAAATGTATGTAATATTTAATAAAGAGTGATATATACAAGGTCTTAGCATAATTGCATTCACGTTTATCAGATATAACTGTTTGTTCAGAAAAAAGAGTTTGCCGGCTGGCAGAATCATCACAAGAGGCCCAGAACACTTCATTCAGAGAAACTTCACCTGGAACCCTCAAGAAAAAGGCCCAGTGTTTTGTCTTGTTTCTCTCTCCACTTCCCCTTTCCCTTGGGGATTAATCAGTTTTGTCAAGCGTTCTCATCCTTGCTAACTGATTGATTCACCAAGGAGTTGGGAGTTTACATCATCAAGAAGGAAACAACTGGAACCTTGTGAGTGAACGTGCAACACTTATGTCATGATATCTAATAAAGTTGCAATTTTTTGAATTACACTACATCATGTAGATTAGGGACTTGGGTTAGACATATGAAATAATATGTGTAGGAACAAGGATTGTTGAAAAATAAACACATTTACTTGTTTTTGTGATTGAAACTCTAACGTTTGTGAGCCTGTATAGTTCAGCAGCTTATGAAAGCGATTAATGGATCAGAGAACTTCCACATTGAGACAATCTCTTCTGGAAATGATGAACTCTACTGCTACTGTGGTCTTTGGCTTATTTCTTATTTCCTAATTCACGAGTAGCATGAGTGCTTTTCCAATAGAAGTCATTAAAAAAATATGACTTAAGCATTTTCTTCTGTTTATTAGAATCTGAACTGATCTCAGTTCACTGAAGACATCCATAATTCCTCCTGTTGTAAAATAAGGGTTTGCAACTAAAGACTACTCAGGGTGTGTTCCAGCCATTAGTGAATTGTCAGTTAAATAATCTCACTTTGGTTATACAAAATATCTCAGACATAATGAGAAATATACATTTATCCGATTGAGGTGGTACGGTACATTAGTGCTACTTAATATTGTCTAATTTAGTAAACATCACAACTAAGCCTGGCAAGATGGTTCTCATAATTATGAGTTTTGATGGCTTGAATTTACCTAATTAAACATTTTCAGGTCCATGCTAATGGCTTAAATTGTCTATTGTTGTTATTCTATGCTACAAGTGAATACTACTCATTGATGTAAGTAGAACTGAACAGATGTTTAATACTGATAAAGGCTTTGTCAAATAATGTTTTCTCTAAACTGAAACATTCATGAGGTTGATATATAACAATGACCTAACCATCTAATTAAGAAAACTTTTTTTTTAAAGTTACTTTCGACAGTTGTCACTATGAATATGTAAAGATTTGTAAGAGGGGGTGTTAGTCATTATGAGATAGTAATGGAGTATTCTAACTTCTAATGTGGAAGGATGATTGTATTACAGTTAAATCTATTGAATTTCATTTTTCATACTATATTGTCATATTTTTGATTTGTATATTTTGTATGTAACAAACATAGTTGCATAGAATCATCAGTGTGACCAGGAATCTTTCTTTCAAGGAGGGTGATGTAATATGAAGTAAAATGTTTATTAGCAGCATGCATGTCATTGGCATATCTGATAGCACCATGTAATGTCTGCCACTCACAAAATAAATGCAGAATACATGCATAACTGTTTTTTGTGCAATCAAAACACTGAGATGCCATGAGGAAGAAGCCAGAAAAGTGGGGAACAAGACGGCATAAGGTGCCTCCATCCACATGCAAAGCTGGAGTTGCTAGCCTTGTGTTACTCAGCTGGGGATGTTCATTGTCTGCTTATTGATATATAATCTTTTTTCAGAAACCTAAGCCAGCCTCACCAATTCTCTTCTGATGGATGTTGGATAATAAAAAAAAGTTAGTGTCAATGAAACAATAAATACAAAACCATGAAATACCTGACTTTTTCTAATTCAAGAAGAAAACAATGTTGATGCTAAGTATGTATCTGAAAACGGTAGCTGGACCCAGCTTAACCGGGTGGTAGAAGAATGCCATGGAAGGAAAAGAATGCAAGATCATTAAAATTTGTGAATACTGCCTACGCACGGATGTCACTTGGAGGCCACCAGGGGTCGCAGTTGCGACCCCTAAATTGCCCCTTGAGACCCTTGGTGCTGTGTTTGTGCCCCTGGCCTCGGAGGTGGCAAAATCAGTGCCAGGAACACAGTGGCAACTTGTCCTTATGGGCATCATTTGGGGCTCCATTTTCCATGTATTCTATAAAAAAATGTATTACACTAATAGTGGATAATATAGTCATTGGAAAAATAAAGGTTCTAGGGATGTTATAGTTAGGTTGATGTTTTACCCACACAAAATCATAGAAATTCAGCAGGTATAGTTATAGTTATACTTATGTCAAGAAACTATAACTTGTGACCTAGAGTTATTTATTTGGCACGAGCTATAGTTTCGTCGGATAACTATAACTAGAAATGCTGAATTTCTATGGTATTGTGTAGGTAAAACCTCAACCGAAGTACAACATCCCTGAACCTTTGTTTTTTTCAGTGAATGTTTGCGTGTTTTTTAACATAAAGTAATATATAATTACCATACATTAATACGATCATTGGAGCCCAGAACATGTGGCCAACCCCCCCCCCCCCTGCATGAACCCAACCCCATAGCGCACGGCCTTAGGCAGTGCACAGTGGGCGTTTGGTGTGTGAGTGGGTGTATTTTTTCTACCTTGGGTTTCAGATCCACAGATCCATCGCGGATTCATACTGGGAGCCGTGCTGAGCACCGCAGTAAATCTGCAGTTCAGCCCCCACCAACATATTTTACATTTTTTGCCCATGAGGGGATCCTCACAGACTCCTCATGTGTCCTATGTGGTTAGGATACCTCTATCCTGACACCATATTATTTTTTAGTTTTCTTCTCCCCACAGGTCGACCAAAAAACAAAATGGCTGCCTCAATTTTCCTTTTAGCCAATCAGGGCTTTGTAGTAAAACCAGCAGGAGGATCTGCAGGTGAGTTCAATCCTAAACTACAAATTTACACACACAGCTTTTTCTAAACCAAGATCAACTTCTCTGCAAAATGTGGTGTATTTCTGTTCAGTGGTATGGGCTATAGATTGTGTTAAAAAATGAAAAATCCAATGGACATTACATGGGGAAAAAGCATTTTGGAACCCCTTTTTCTCAGCCTTTGCTTGACGAATCACCCTGGAACATTCCAAACAGCCGCTGAAGTAAGTTGTACAGTAGTTTGAAATATTTTGTGAAGATTCGTCAACCTGCGACAAAGTTATTAGCAAATAAATTGGGAAAAGTTGGTCCTAAATTTAACTATCTACTGGCAATTGCCAGCAGATATATATATATATATATATATTTCACTATTATTGTAATGAAAAATAGAGTTCAATTAGATGAAATATGACCATCCCTGGCAGCTGAGGTAAGTAGCAAATGCTTTTAAATGCAGGTTATGTGCGTGCTTGAGGGTGAGAGTATGTTTATGTGAGAGAGTGTGTAAGTATGTGTGTAAGCATGTTTGTGGGTGACAGTGAAGGCCAAAGGGTGTTTGATGTCACTCAAGCTACCCCTGGCATTTTGGTGAATGGACACGCATGTAGCTATGTTGTTTTATGAACGCCAATGACCCTCAGTTACTAATCCGTCTGAAGCCAAAATATGAGGCTAGAGCAACACCATTAGACAGACTTGTACACAATGTAGCCATGATTCCTTTATAGATGTCTAGCAGACACTTAAAGTTAAATCTGACGGAAAAAGAGTTATTTCTTACCTCTCTTAACTCGCCATGTGGGAAAATACATTTCTTGCCAACTTACAAGCTGTTGTGTGTAAAATTGATTAATACAGTGAAAATGTTGAGTGTTTCATTAATTACACAGCCTCTCAATAGAATATCAAGTTACCACTGTAGCGAAGAACTGCTTCTTCCATCTAAAATCTTCTTTAGCATATTCTCCCATATCTGGAAACTTTACAGCAGACTCAAGTGCTTAAACTGAGGCTCAACTCGGAAACTGTAACAACACTTACCTTGAACTGCCAACGCACATAAGCGCTTACTCTCATGTCTCTTAGTCCAGAATACTACAGCATGAATTGTGATTGCCCTGGTAAATTCTGATCACATTATGAAAGCTCTGGCTAATCTCCAATGGTTTCCTGTAATCCATCTGGTGACTTTTGAATCCTGTCGCACATTGTGAGCAATCCAGCTCCCTCCGTACTGACTTGCAGCTTCACGCACCACAAGACCTTATGCATTCTTTGCTCTCAACATTCCTCAACTCTTTCTATTCTACAGCACTCTCTCAGACAACTGTGTGGCCATTGGCTGGGTTCAGTGATGCTTTTCCCAAAAGTTCAAAATACCTTGGTAAAATGCATTAGAGCATATGGCTCCTGCGGCCCAGGGTTATACCTGTCATCAAAGACCTGATTCAAAGATGAGGACCTATGACAAGGAGAGAGACTTTAAAGACTGGCACAGCCCGATGTGTGAGTGTTATAAACTGTTAGAACTGTCCATCCTTTGATTAATTTGGGAGAAACAGGAAAACATTGGAATGTTTGAGATGAAGGCCTACACAATACATTATTTGCTCTCTGCTACTCCACTGTCTTCAGTGGAGCTCTCGACATTCTACTAATTGTAATATAGGATTTCCATACAGCAAGAGCAGTTGATATATGCTTGAGTTATGGATTTATTTGAGTTGGAGGAGTAGGACCTATATTGAGTGAGCAGGCCTTAACAACCATTACACCCCGAGGCAGAAGAAATATAATGTTGTTAGAACCTTCCATCTTCTGAGGGTAGAATGTTATAAATTAAAAAGGACAAACACTGGGATGTTGAAGCAGAAGGCTTATACCAGCCATTATTAGCCCTGAGCCAATTCACTGTCTTTCAAGAAGCTTCCCACATTCTAATGTTATAATTAATATTATTGCCCTCTGCATTGAAGTGAGTGTGAGGCCCACTGAGACCTATGCCCTTAACATGCAAACTTGCAGCAAGAGCAGTGAAACATCGAGCATGGCACAGTGCGGTCGCATAAGGGAACTTGAGCCACCCCCCCCCCCCGCAAAGTACTTTGAGTGGACCTCCCCATGCTCTAGACCCAGTCTAGTGCTCTTAGGCCAGAGGCCCCCCGCCCATACACAGTGCCGGAGGAGGCCCCCTGGAGCTTGGAGCCCCCTTGCACCACGGGGGCTGCAGTGCCTATTGTTATGCCACTGGCACAATGGCAACATGTGTCTCAGCCTAGCTCTGCAGTGTTTCTTCATCCAACTCCAGAGGGTCACAACAATAATGCTCTGAAAGGTAGATGTGGGCCTGGGAGGGACAGCCATTCAGCAGCACAATCTGTGCCTTATTAGCCTCAGGTTTTCATCCCACTGTAGAATTATAGATTTGTATTACTTTGTGAAGAATAATGGCTTTTTATAACAGAAGAACTGTTTGTAAGAAAACAGTTTTTACTCTAGGACCCAACTGTTTTTTGTGCTCTGAGCAGCTACGCTGTAAAGTAAAACTGTTTACATTACTTTTCTACCATAATGGAAGGCTAGCTTTCATTCTATGTAAGACATACACGAAGGACACAGCAAATTATTTCCATTCTCAGGACGACATAAAGATATGTCTCTGTCCAACAAAAGACATTATAGAGGTTGAAATGTTTTGAACGAGCAGTTTAAAGGAGCAGTGTTCAATACTGATTTGGAAGATTTGACTTTCAGTGAATATCTTAATCGGGCAGTGTATGGCAATCAGAGGCATAGCTTTCATTTGTTCAGCAGGTGCAGTGACACTGGGGCTCGGAGCCTTGAGGGGCACATTGAACCCTGATAATTGCAGACAGACAGAATACTTTGTTGTATAATTAATTAAAATCTCTAACATGTAAAAAAGAACGTTGCAGTAGTTGCCAAATAAAACACTAATGCATAAAATCAGTGAGACCACAGTTCATTAAGACATAGGTGAACGCGTGCCTAAGGGCTCAGTAAGACAAATGAATTGCTTAGGTGCAAAGATTAAAATCTGTAGCCAGAAGACACAGAATGGATATAGCAGCATTGAATTAAGTGCAAATAGAGACATAAGATGCTTAGTCACGAGCGGGGTACTAGCTATGATAGTCCAATACTCTCTAGACCTGGTGTATGTTATTGGTTGCTATGTTACAGGCACAGTGGAGTAGATTACCATGTTTAGCAGCATAGAGTCTTCTGTATAGTGGTGAAGTAAGGTGCTTAAAGTGCCTTTTCTCAGGCTAGAGACTGGCTACAATGATGTAACGTTCAATTGTAGTGGCAGCACAGAAAGTATTTTAACTGACTGCTATGGCTTATGCAGGAGGCGATGGACTGCGAAGTCTTAGCTGGCCTCTACGTACACAATTAGCATCAGCCTGGGGAATTTTTAGATAAAGATGGTCAACTGGCTTAATGCTGGCTGGCAGTGGCAAGCCAATTCCAGGACTGTGTATTTCTGCTAATGGCTACTGCCTTTGTTCGCCTCTATTCTGCATAATTGCACAAGACATGTATTTGCCAAATTTAGCTCCATGAGAATGACCACCATTTGTGTGGCCTCGTTGCAGGTTCGTATGCCATAGGCGAGAAAAGGTGGTTTCTAGCAGAATGCGGCATGAAATTAAAAGTGACGGGCAACAGTATAATAAACGATTAAAAGACATACTTGAAGGCACAGAGTCTACAGTAGACTGTTTTGATTATTGAGTGCCACCTGGGGTTTACTTCTTTTGAATGCCGCCCCAATAGCCGTGCAAACACTATTTGTTTAAGTCAATAACCAAACAATGATGAGGGTCATAATTTAGTATGCACTGGTGAGATATTACTTTAGCAGTCCAATGATCTTTATCTCAGTTTGGACGCTTCACTTCCTATGGCCCATCGTCCAGACCAATCACATGCCAAAAATCAAATAGTAATGGAAGGAGCGTATACTTTACAATAATAAACAATCAAATATTGCAGTCCGTATTTTCTTCTTTCTTTTCAGTTTCTTTATTCGCCAAAATTATTTCTCCACAGTTCAAAGAAAGGAAATTTATGAAGTCCAAAATCCAACAAAGTAATCATCAATTCATAAATCCAATGAAATGTTTATGCATCCGTGCAGTCTATTAGCTCAAAAACAGCCTTGGTTCAAAAACAACCTACGCGTTTCGTCCCCCTTGGGACATCAACAGGGCTGTAAGTAAAAAACATATATGCCCACATGCATCAAGAGTTTTTGCATTCGCAAAAGGTGTGAATCGCAAAAATAGGCCGTTTGCGAATGCAAATCCCTTTTTTGGGATGCATTAAGGTTTTGGCTTTTTTCGCAATTTAAGAAATCGCAATTTATTTGCAATTTCTTAAATTGCGATAGCATTTAAGAAATCGCAATTTTGCATTTTCTTAAATGCAATGCATGATTATTTTGAAATTGCGAATTCGCAATTTGGAAGGGGTAAATTAGCATGAAGTTGAACTTCATGCTAATTTACCGAAAACTTTCAAACCTGCACTAGTTGCATATTTGAAAGTTTTAATTTACACACACACATGTCCTTGGGTATGTGTGTGTGTAAATTGCACTTAAAGTTAAATTTCTGGGGTGCAGTGAGGGGTTCTTCAAAAGACACTATTTACATTATCTACATTTTGCATGATACTGCAAGTAATTAATATGTTGCGCTTACCTGAATTTCATTGTAACCGCAACATGTACATAAGTCTGCATCTGATCTGATATCATGCAAAATGTAGATAATGTAAATAGTATCTTTTGAAGACAATCACATGTTTTATTGATGCAGAATTATCATTTTCTGTAATTTGCAATTTGCAGTTATATTATTTGCACATTCAAATATGGCGGCTAAAACTGTTGTTCGGAACTAAGAACAGACCTCTATGTTTAACCCGACTAGCCTGCAACTTTATTAGGCTTGTTTGTCACTTTGGTAACGTGAACAAGGCTTTCCACAAGCTGAAACATCTTGTTGCTGAATAAAAACCTTAAATATGGATTTGAGCTGGCGTTTTTTGTTTGCTGGGAGTGCATGGGATTCGAATTCCTCAGTGTATTGGATATATATATATATATATATGGATTTTTCTCATGAACTGGGGAACCGCTGAACCACCGCTCTCCGCAACCGGTACTTACCACCAAGTCGGTCCGTGACTTCACGAGGGGGCATCATTCACTGGTGCGATGCTCCGATGATCAAGCTGCAGTTGGCGGGGGGGGGGTGCAAGGTCAGGCCAGCAGGTTTTGCCACAAGTAAAATCCAGGTGCGAAAGGGAGAGGAGGCAGACACCGCCCACTTGGGAGAGTACAGACGCTGAGTGATTGCCTACGCGAAACTCGGAGTACTGAGTTTCGAGATGCTCCCTTGTGCCTGCCAGATGACTACAACCAATTGTAGTAAGCCAAGCTGGTTTTAAGTGGACATTGGTCAGCATTCGTAATTTTAGACCTTTGAAAAAGTCCTCTGACGAAACGCGTCATGCTCTGAAAGCTGAATAAAACCGAGTTGGACCTGGTTACCTGTGTGGCTCTTTCTTCCTGTGAGAGAGGAGGATTTGGATGGATGTTTAGGTGCATGGCCACAGCACACTTGGAGCCCTCACCCCACAAGTCATTCAGCGGTAAAAAGTGGCAAGTGCTTGTTTGGATTTTTCTCATGAACTGGGTAACCGCTGAACCACCGCTCTCCGCAACCGGTACTTACCACCAAGTTGTTCCGTGACTTCACAAGGGGGCATCATTCACTGGTGCAATGCTCCGATGATCAAGCTGCGGTTGGCGGGGAGGGGGTGCAAGGTCAGGCCAGCAGGTTTTGCCACAAGTAACATCCAGGTGCGAAAGGGAGAGGAGGCAGACACCGCCCACTTGGGAGAGTACAGACACTGAGTGACTGCCTACGCAAAACTCGGAGTACTGAGTTTCGAGATGCTCCCTTGTGCCTGCCAGATGACTACAACCAATCGTAGTGAGCCAAACTGGTTTTAAGTGAACATTGGTCAGCATTCGTAATTTTAGGCATTTGAAAAAGTCTTCCGACAAAACGTGTCATGCCCTGAAAGCTGAATAAAACCGAGTTGGACCTGGTTACCTGTGTGGCTCTTTCTTCCTGTGAGAGAGGAGGATTTGGATGGATGTTTAGGTGCATGGCCACAGCACACTTGGAGCCCTCACCCCACAAGTCATTCAGCGGTAAAAAGTGGCAAGTGCTTGTTTGGATTTTTCTCATGAACTGGGGAACCGCTGAACCACCGCTCTCTGCAACCGGTACTTACCACCAAGTTGGTCCGTGACTTCACGAGGGGCATCATTCACTGGTGCGATGCTCCGATGATCAAGCTACGGTTGGCGGGGGGGTGCAAGGTCAGGCCAGCAGGTTTTGCCACAAGTAACATCCAGGTGCGAAAGGGAGAGGAGGCAGACACCGCCGACTTGGGAGAGTACAGACACTGAGTGACTGCCTACGCAAAACTCGGAGTACTGAGTTTCGAGATGCTCCCTTGTGCCTTTCAGATGACTACAGCCAATCGTAGTAAGCCAAGCTGGTTTTAAGTGGACATTGGTCAGCATTCGTAATTTTAGGCATTTGAAAAAGTCTTCCGACGAAACGCGTCGTGCCCTGAAAGCTGAATAAAACCGAGTTGGACCTGGTTACCTGTGTGGCTCTTTCTTTCTGTGAGAGAGGAGGATTTGGATGGATATATATATATATATATATATATATATATATATATATATATATATATATATATATAGATACACAATTATAAACAAACACAGAGAAACTGCACTCGCAGGGGTGAAATCCAAGACGGATTTATTGCACACAAAAAATCACAAGTTCAGACGCGTTTTGGGGGTACGCCTTCGTCAGTTACAGGCGGCCGCCATAACGCTGCAAACATATAAACATGACGCCTCACCAATTCTCACGGGAATGTTCTCGCCAGGACGCCATGTTGACATCAGGCACTTTCACTGGCTTGAAACCATAAACAAAGATCGAATATTGCATATAATATTAACGGTGTTAGGGTAATTATAGTTCTCAGACATGAACGAATTTACATGTTGTAATAATTAATAATTGTGTAACATGTATAAATGGAATGTATGTTATGGGAAAAACAAACAATGCATTGTAATTAAACGTAATAATACATGAATCAATGCTTATAGTTGATTTGTTCCTTTGTGTCAACTGAAAAACTGTTGAAGCCCTCAAATGGGCAAATTAATAAATGTATCCAAAGCAAAAACTATTATACACAATTCAGTCTCCCTTTGATCTAACTGGTGCTACCCTACCCTAACTGAAATGATGATATATACAAATATATATGGGCCAATATATACAATATTTAATTTTTATTAAAGAGAAAACCTCTCTAAATTCATCTCATGAGCTCCAAATTCCCAAAGTGAGGCTAATACAAAGAGATATCATTAAATATATACAGTTTTTACAGTATTTACAGGTGTACCTTCAACTCCTCTCCCATATTAAGACCCAAAGGAGTCTTTGTTGCCAGATCAATAATGTAGCAAGTCTCCAGTCTCCTGAGGCGTTTTTCTTGATCTCCTCCCCTGGAGTCTACAGCTACATGGTCTAGACAGAAATAACTCAGTAGTTTGCGGTTGCTGTTGTGATGTATATGAAAATGGCGCGCTACTGGGTAACTGCTGTCATTGTTTTGTATCGCTCTTTGGTGTTCTAGAATGCGGAACTTAGCTTGATGTTTTGTGCTCCCTATGTATCTGAGGCCACATGGGCAACTCAGACAATATACAACATAGGGTGTCAGACAGTTCATGAATTTTTTAATCATTACTGGATCACTTTTGCCCGGTACCTACTAGCTGGCGATTTTTTTGCTATCAGCACATGCCTTGCATTTGTTGCAGGGGTAGAAACTTTTTAGACCCTGAATGCCTCTGCTAACTGGTGCTAGGTGGCTTTGTACTAGTAGATCTTTGATTGATCTTGTCTAACGGAATGTTATGGATGGTTGCCCAGGTATATCTCGGCCGATGATAGGGTCGGATATAAGAATTTTCCAATTAGTAAAGATTATTTTCTTCAGGCTCTTTGCAGCATTTGAAAAATTTGTAATGAGCCTGAGGTTGGTATTCGAGACAGTTCTATTCTTTGGTGTATCCTCAATGAGATCTGTTCTGTCTCTACTCTGCACCTTTTTCCAAGCCTCACTTAAGACTCTCGCTTTGTAGCCCCGCTGCCTGAATCTATTAAGGCTCGCTGCACCTGCTTGTTGAAAATCACTTGGTCTGGAACTATTGCGCTTAATGCGCAAGAGTTCCCCATAGGGGATGCTGTTTTTGAGGCTTGTGGGATGACTACTGCGTGCATGAAGCACGGAGTTTCCCCCAGTGGGCTTTCTAAAAAGTGATGTGTGCAATTTGTTATCACTGACAAACACTTTTACATCAAGATAGGCTACTTCAGTATCGCTGATTTCCCCAGAGAATCATAAGTTTAAATCCTTACTGTTGAGATGCCTGATATATTCCTCAACTGACTCTCTATTGCCTTTCCAGACCAAAAAGAGGTAATCAATATAGCGCCTCCAAATTATGGTTTTATCAACCCAATGGTCACAGGAGTCAGACCATGCCGCACGCTTCTCCCACCAGCCAACCAATAGGTTCGCGTAGCTGGGGGCGAAGCAGGCTCCCATGGCAGTCCCCCATCGTTGGCGATAGATCTGTTCCTGAAAGGGAAAAATGTTGTTAAACAGGCAAAAGCAAAGAAAGTCAATGAGCATCTCACTATGTTCTCTGAGTTCATGCGGTCTTTGTAGCAAAGTCTGAGTAATAGCGTCTATGCCTTGTTCATGGGAGATACTAGTCTATAGACTGGCTATATCTAAAGTCACCATTAAGAAATCAGGGTCCCAAGGACTTCCCTCAATGTAATGTAGGAAGTCTTTAGTGTCTCTGGTATAGCTGGTGAGTTCCTCCACAAATGGAAACAAATAAAAGTCTATGAACTTGAACATGTTTTCTAACAACCCTCCAATTGAGGAAATTATTGGACGTCCTGGGGGTTTCATCTGGTCTTCATGCACCTTAGGTATGTGATAAAAGGTGGGTAGCCTGGGTTCAGGGACCTGCAGAAATTGAAATTCCTCAATCGACAGCATCCCTTTCAGATGCCATTTTCGTGTCAGTGCTTCATATTGTATGATACTCTCCAGATATTCTTTCGTGGTGATAGGAGTATAATTGTCACGGTTGCTTAGTTGTAACAGAGCCTCATTGCAATAGTTTTTTCTAGTCTGCAGCAACACATTTCCGCCCTTATCGGAGGGTTTGATTATTATATTTTTGACAATTTCCAAGTTTAATGCATTCCTTTGTGCAAATGTCAAATTAAATTGTGGTTTGGTACTCTCCAGCGGGTCCTCCCTCATTTTCCTGAGGTCAAGTATGACCCTTTCATGAAACAAGTCAATCATATGCATGGTGGTCGGTGGGACAAATTTAGAAGTCGGTTTGAATGGGCTTGGTTGTCGTTTTTGAACAGTATTGCTGGAAGGCGTGCGGTTAATATGTTCTTCTTGACTTGCTGTTGTACTTTCCACATTGAGGTCTTCCATAATGGCCATGAGTTCCAGCTCCTTTTCATTGATGCTGTTCTGGCTAGAGCTTGTCGTATTCTCCATTCCATTGAAATTCTTGAGTTTGAAGAATTTATGTAATTTAATCTTTCTAACCAGTTTGAAGATGTCTATTCGTGTTTGCACAAATTCGAAGCTACTGGTGTGGCAAAAAGTTAATCCTAATTGTAGGACTGTTATTTCTGAGGGTGTCAACACTTTAGGAGTCAGGTTGATGATTGTCAGGTTCTCAATTTCATTAGTCATTGTCATTGGCATTGTTGTTACTGGGTGGGGTTCTTCTTATTTTTGTTGAAGTTGTTTGCACCTCTTTTTGGACGGGTGCCCCCCACCTCTCCTTGTGCACCTGTAGCTGGTTCGGGTGGTCTCCCCATTCCCCCTCTCATCCACACTTGCCTGACTAGTTCGATTTCCTCGTGAAAATGGGAGATCGCTGGTGTGCTTGATCCTGACGCTCCTGCCGTTTCGTTGTCTGAGAGTTCAGGGCCCGATACCTCGGATTCCGAGGTTACCGGTGCAGTTGGCGGTTGTTGCTGCCTCAGACGATTCTTTCTCAGATCTCTCCTTGGAGCATCGTATTTACGAGCAAACGTGAGGATTCTTCCTTGCTCGTAATATTGCGCATCTCTATCAAACTTTTGCTGTTTGCGTTGTTTAATTTTGCCCTCATAGGTCTCCAGTCTCTTCTTCATTGAAGCTCTTAAGGCATCATGTTCATCCTTCTCCCCTTCAGCAATTTTCGACTCAAAATCACTAATCTGGTCCAAAGTTTCTTGTCTGTCAATCCAAGCATACTTTACTAGAATGACCAGCAGGCCTTTGGAGGAAGCTGCGGTATACTCCACCCATTCATCTAAAGGTTTCGGATTCAGGCTCTCGTATGCCGGTATAGTATATATCTTAGCCCTCTAGGCACTCGATTTACATCTATATAATGTTGGAGTGATGTAGCCTCCCACCACTTCCTTGTCTCACGGTCATATAGCCTTTCCAATACTAGATACTTGGCTTTGAGTCCTTGGGGGGGCTGACTTGAAGTCCCCGGATCTACCGTTGGACGAGCATCAGTCCTCGTCTTGAATATATTAGAAGCAGCGTCGCGGCGGTCCGCCTCACTGTACATTGAATTCATTAATGGTTTGAATTCCCAATTGTGCTTTCCCCCTCGCTGTGCCCTCAAATGCCCCAAAAGTCAATTATTGGCTATGTACACGCTTAGGAAGAATAAGTTGTTGGTCCTTACCGCATTTCTCACGCGGTGTTCGATGGCTGCTACAAAGACTTCATCGGATTCCCAGCGGTAAAAGATAATGCCTTCCCAATGTCTTTTGGCTTCAGGCGGTGCTCCGGCACTCTTCTTTCAATTGGGACGCTCCAGGTTTCTACCGTAGTCGCCGGAGGCACTCAGCAGCGGGTGACAGTCACGCGCCGGCAGAGACGTGTAATATATAATTATACATGAACAGAGAAACTGCACTCGCGGGGGTCAAATCCAAGACGGATTTATTGCACACAAAAAATCACAAGTTCAGACGCGTTTCGGCGGTACACCTTCGTCAGTTACAGGCGGTCGCCATAACGCTGCAAACATATAAACATGACGCCTCACCAATTCTCACGGGAATTGTCTCGCCAGGACGCCATGTTGACATCAGGCACTTTCACTGGCTTGAAACCATAAACAAAGATCGAATTTCGCATATAATATTAACGGTGTTAGGGTAATTATAGTTCTCAGACATGAACGAATTTACATGTTATAATAATTAATAATTGTGTAACATGTATAAATGGAATGTATGTTATGGGAAAAACAAACAATGCATTGTAATTAAACGTAATAATACATGAATCAAATGCTTATAGTTGATTTGTTCCCTTGTGTCAACTGAAAAACTGTTGAAGCCCTCAAATGGGCAAATTAATAAATTTATCCAAAGCAAAAACTATTATACACAATTCAGTCTCCCTTTGATCTAACTGGTGCTACCCTACCCTAACTGAAAAGATGATATATACAAATATATATGGGCCAATATATACAATATTCAATTTCGATTAAAGAGAAAACCTCTCTAAATTCATCTCATGAGCTCAAAATTCCCAAAGTGAGGCTAATACAAAGAGATATCATTAAATATATACAGTTTTTACAGTATTTACAGGTGTACCTTCAACTCCTCTCCCATATTAGGACCCAAAGGAGTCTTTGTTGCCAGATCAATAATGTAGCGAGACTCCAGTCTCCTGAGGCGTTTTTCTCAATCTCCTCCCCTGGAGTCTACAGCTACATGGTCTAGACAGAAATAACTCAGAAGTTTGCGGTTGCTGTTGTGATGTATATGAAAATGGCGCGCTACTGGGTAACTGCTGTCATTGTTTTGTATCGCTCTTTGGTGTTCTAGAATGCAGATCTTAGCTTGATGTTTTGTGCTCCCTGTGTATCTGTGGCCACATGGGCAACTCAGACAATATACAACATAGGGTGCCAGACAGTTCATGAATTTTTTAATCATTACCTGATCACTTTTGCCCGGTACCTGATAGCTGGTGATTTTTTTGCTATCAGCACATGCCTTGCATTTGTTGCAGGGGTAGAAACCTTTTAGACCCTGAATGCCTCTGCTAACTGGTGCTAGGTGGCTTTGTACAAGTATATCTTTGATTGATCTTGTCTTACGGAAGGTTATGGATGGTATATCTCGGCCGATGATAGGGTTGGATTTAAGAATTTTTCAATTAGAAAAGATTATTTTCTTCAGGCTCTTTGCAGCATTTGAAAAATTAGTAATGAGCCTGAGGTTGGTATTCGAGACAGTTCTATTCTTTGGTGTATCCTTAATGAGATCTGTTCTGTCTCTACTCTGCGCCTTTTTCCAAGCCTCACTTAAGACTCTCGCTTTGTAGCCCGCTGCCTGAATCTATTAAGGCTCGCTGCACCTCACTAAATATGTATATATATATATATATATAATGCAGAATGTACCAGCTCCTTCGTTTCTTTTTAACCAGTCCAGGTGAACCAGTAGTTAAATGGAGCAAGTAGAAGAAAATATTTGCTCACTATGCAAGAGTATGTGGAACCAATTTGAGTGCAGAGAGGAAGCATTCATTACTTTTACATATTTAAGGTGGAGAGGGTCAGGAGGTATTAGAAAATTTACCAGAATTACCAACTGAGCTAGAAAGAGGTTTAATTGAATATGATATTTGTATTTCACAATTAGATAAACATTATTTACCAAGAACAAGTACCATAATGGAGAGATGTCATGTTGGTCTAAGGGAGCAAGGAACAGAGGAGACTGTGGAAGATTGTATTTCCATAGCAAAAAGAGTTGAACAAATGTTGAAATGTGTTACTGAGTTAAAGAGTGAGAAAAGTAAAATAGAAACATCTGTAGAAGAGGTACAAAAAAAGTTTTTGTTGTAAAAGATGGAAAAACACCTACAACTGCAAATTATATATCAAAAGAAGATGTTCCAAATAGTTCTTTTGTTTGTATCCGCTGTGGGAGATTTGGCCACAAAGCCAATTAAAAAATTGTCCTGCAATGAATGTGACTTGTCATGGATGAGGTAAAAAGGGTAATTGTTTAAGATTTTGCAAATCTAAACAGAAAAAGATTCAAAACAAAGGAGTAAAAGAAGTCATATGTCAAGTTAATGAAGCTATGTCTAATTATCATCCTGTGGGTAAAGTAAAAGTGGATGGAATTGATCTGGAGATGAAATTTGATTCATGCTCTCATCTTACTATTATTGATACAGACATTTTTTGCAGGTGGTTTTAAGGAAAGAATCTATTTCATAAAATGGATGTAAATCCAGGAGGTTATGATGGTCAACCCATAAACATGTTGGGTTATTTTAATGCTACAATTGAAATGAAAAACAAATTGATTCTGGGAAAAGTTTATGGATCAAAAAAAGGTGATGGTTTGCTTGGGTGTCCACATCAATGTTTATTGGGGGATACTCTTAATCCCAATGCGGAACCACAAGTTCAAATTCAAGGAGTTGATGCCAACAAGAATGATGATTTTTTTTTAAATAATCCTAAATTGTTTAAGGATTATTTGGGATATTTGAGAGGGTAAAAACGTGATATTAGGCTTAAAAGTGGAGCTGTACAATCTATAGCAAAAGTAAGGAGACTTCCCATTGCTTTGCAAGAAAAAATAGAACATGAATTAAACACGCTTCTTAATCAAGGAATTATTACTCCTGTGGAAGTTTCAGAATGGTTGGCACCAGTATTCGTTGCTAACAAGGCTAATGGGGACATTAGACTTTTTGTAGATCTTTGCTGACTAAATAAGGAGGTGGTGGCGGATACATTTCCCCTACCCAATATTGATGAAATTATGTCTACATTAAGTGGTGCTCAATTTTTCACGACACTAGATCTCACTCAGGCGTACCACCAAATTGAACTAACTGAGAGATCACAAGATTTAACGGCTTTCATCCCTCCCATGGGTGCGTTAAGTATAAAAGAATAAAAGAATACCCTTTGGTTTGGTGAGTGCAGCCTCAGTTTTTCAGCGAGTAAGGTCATCTATTTTAAAAGGTATTAAAGGAGTCAAATGTTATCATGATGACTTATTAATTTTTGGCATAACTCAGGAAGAACATGATTTTAGATTGGGGCTTGTTTTGAAGAAACTTGAAAATGCTGGCCTCACTTTGAAATTTGAAAAATTTAGATTTTCAGTACAGGAAGTAAACTATTTAGGTCATTGCATCACGTCTATTGGGGTTGTTCCTAAAAATGAATTAGTAGATACTATTCTTAAATTGGCAACTCCTACGACAAAGGATGAACGTGTCTAATTTCTGGGAATGGTTGAGTTTTATGGTAAATGTCTAAATAATTTGTCAGGTAAATCGAGTGCAATGAGACTATCGCTTAGTAAAAATAAAGAGTTTATCTGCTCTCAGGAATGTCAGAAAGAGTTTTACGAATTTTTTTTTTTAAGGATGCTCCTAAATTGCAGGCATGCATTCCAGATGTGGACACTACTGTAGTTACAGATGCTAGCTCGAAAGGCTTGGTGCGATTCTTAAACAAAGAAGAGATGGGAAGGAGCAACTTATTGCGTGTGCATCTAGAAGTGAAAGAGGTGCGGATTTAAATTACTCCGTCAATGAAAAAGAAGCTTTAGCTATCTACTGGGCTCTCAATAAGTTTCTAAATTTTATTTGGGGACTCATTTTAAAGTATGTACGGATCATAACCTCTAAAAGAAATGTTTTTGAAAAAAGGTCTGATTTTATTTCTTCAAGAATAAGACGTTGGTTGATTGGTCTATAGGATTTAATTTTGTTGTTGAACATCTTCCAGGGGTAGAGAATGTAGCAGCAGATTGTCTGTCTCGTTTAGTTTGTGATGTAAAAGAGGATCACGATTTCGAAGATAATCTTGAAAATGAAGAAAGTGTTTGTGAAATAACTTCTGATATTATTAATGAAAAGGAATGGAAAGAAGCATTGGAAAAGGATTATGAATTAATGAAGGTTATGAGCATGTTACAATCTAATAACATGTTTGATAGTTCCCTATCAAAAACCTGGCGTATGATTGCAGATGAATTATAAGTGGACAATGGTATTCTGTTAACTGGTGATAAGTTAATTTCTCTGTTGTCCCTAAGGAAGAAATTAATTGAGGAAGCTCATCAGGGCCATTTAGGGAAAGTGAAAACTAAGGAAAGGTTAAGAGCTAGTTTCTGGTGGCCTGGGATGATTTAGAAATTGAACATGAAGTTAGAGAGTGCTTACTATGCAAAGTCAGTGATAAAGTTCTTTCTCCCCGGACTTTACCCATGGTTTGTTGAAAATTACCCAATGGTCCCTGGGAGGATGTTGCTATGGACATTATTGGTCCACTTTCTGGTGAACATTCTACACCTTATTTGTTAGTTCTCATTGATTTATACTCAAGATCGGTGGAGGTCTCCTATGTGTCAGATGTGACTTCTACTTGTGTGATTCCTTTCTTACAAGAAGTCATCAGAAGAGAGGGTTTTCCAAAAACTTTATTGACAATGGTCCTCAATTTTGTTAAAACAAATGGAAGATTTTTTGAGGTCATGTGGGATTTTTCACAAAAAATGTTCAATTTATCATCCAGAAGCCATTGGTGCTGTTGAAAGAATCAATAGGGTGATAAAATAAAGTATTACATTGTCTAGAGTTAATTGATTAAATTGGAAAGAAGAATTACAAAAATGTATACTGGGTCATCGCTTTTCTCCTCACACCTCTACTCGGAAGTCTCCTTTTCTGTTGTTTAAAGGGAGGACTCACAATACTAAGTTGTGCCCAGGTTGGATGACTTGGGGTAAAGGTATCAAGGATAACAGTGTGGGTATTTGGAGAGAAAGAAAAACAAGATTACAACTTAAAAACACGAAAAATCATGATGAAAGGAAAAGAGTCAAACAGTTTCTGGCAAAAGTTGGTGACATTGTTAGAGTCAAAGCACCTGTAGGTACTTTGTCATGGTCTAAATTTATAAAAACTATTCATGTAATAAAATGTGTTAAAATACTGTTAAATTGGAAGTTGGAAGAATTTGGAATCTGAGTCATGTTGTAATTCTTAAATCAGATACCGAAATGGATTGGGAGAAAAATAATCAACCTGGAGTCTCTCATTCTATACCTTGTTCGGATCCTAGACAAAGTGGACAGAAAACAACTATGCTATCTTATTTAATAGATGATGTTAACTAGTCATTCTGCTTTTGGTTTTATGTAAAGTTTGGTTGCTTATTTCTCTGTATTTTGTAACTCTATATTTCTTTTGTTCTTTATTGTTAGATGGGAGATGTGTGGTATTCTCCTTCTTGTTATCCATTTTTCAGGGTTCTGTGGAATGTAGAATCCAGACTTAGTTGAGAACATCCCCATTTGTCAGTTGCCGACTGACTACTGATGGATGAGATGTTATGCATTAAACCTCCAACTTTAACCCACTTCGTGTGTCCTGAGTGCAGTTCTTAAACGTTACACAAAGCTTTGTAATTCTATAGTAATAATTTACAAAAGATGCCTTGTTTGACCATATTTGATCTTCCAGACTGAATTCCAGCCTTACTAGGGAGTTCTGAGGTCAGATGGTAATTTAAAAAACATTTTATATGCCTTGAGCTGGTACTTGTCCATGATGTTAACTAACTTTCCCAGAAAGGCTTCATGGCCGTACTTAATCATTGGTGGGAGGGTTGCTAATAGAACTCGTTTGATTTGGATGGCTGACTGGCTTTCCAGGGCGTTATTTAGTTTTTACTTTCTAATTGTTATTGATTCTACCTTTGCCATGGTGCATGCCTCAAGTGCTTTTTTGCTCCTCCTTTTACTGTTATCCAAACTCCCAGATAGTTATAGGCATCAGCAGTTCCGATTTTCAATGGACCCAGGCTCCAGGTAAAGTTTTTTTTAGTTAAATTACTGAAGACTAAAACTTTGGTCTTAGAGCCGTTTACCACCATTTTGTTGTCAAGTTGAGCCCTGATAATTGCTGTGTTTACAACCCCATCAGCAGTGAAAAAGGTCAATTTCCTTGTTTGCTCCAAGATCCACTGCATCTTTGCTACGCTACTGGTGACACTATCACAAGCTGTGCTTTAAATGGACACCACAGTCTGCTATGACACAACATGACATATGTTATTTAAAAATAAAAGACATTTCAGGGTGTGAGGCAACGATACAAGCCACCTCAAATACAGAGGGTCTGAGGTAACTTAAATATTTGAGGCCCCTGTCCATAATGTGAGTTTTATCAATTTTATGAAATGGCAAATAATATCAACTGAAGGTGTGTGCTTAATGGAAATGATTTCCTTTCAAATTCCTGATTAATTCATGATTTCAAACACAGGTGACATAGCTACTAAATGGTTTTCATATAGCTTGTGTGTGACATTTCAATTGTTTAATTGTGCTTGTGTGCCATTCTGTTGCCTATTTTGTGCAGGAGCATAGCTTCCATTGGTGCAGTAGGTGAAGTGGCATCAGGGAACAGAGGCCTGAGAGGTCCACTGAACCCTGAATATTATTTTTTATAATACAAAAAGCAGCCTGAGGGCCATTTCCTTCCTTAGGGCCCATGACAGACTGGCTATAATACTGACTTTGTGACAGCCTAAAACTAATAAATGAAACCCATATATAGGGATAAATATCAGAAAATATCCCGTTTTTAGAATCCCTAGAAAAATGCCCTTAAAACAACTGCTACACCCCTCAAGTGCTTATGGAAGGTCACAAACCTATTTCTCCATTGTTACACTAGCTTACTGGAAACAACTTTGTCATCACGATATTAAACAGCCATTTCCATCCAATTTTATAGTCTGAAGATATTTTTCTCATGAGCAAGGTGATCACATTTAGTTACATTATTTACATTGAGTTTAGTATGCTTCATTTTGGTAGAATGCTTTTTAAGGAATGTTATATATGTTAACTAAGGCAGCAGCACACTAGGTTCTCTACACTGGCCTTGGAATTGATCCCTAACTTGCATTTTTACACTCTTAAACCACACTTTGTTGTGTATGTCACTCCATTTCAAACGAACCAACTATGGCTGTGCTACTGAAATGGCACGTTAGAAATACGCACAAACTTAAATACTGTACTGTAGATTGTTAGCATTTAGGCTTGGGTGTCACTAGGCCTGGGCGGAGTTTGTGGAGCTCCACATGCGACGTCACACTACGCCGAGTTCTGCAAGCAGCAGAGTGCATTAGGTCACGCTGTTCATGCTGATTCACCGGGTGTTTGCCCAGCACTGGAAAATCAGCATGAATGGCACCATGCACAACACAAGAAGGAGCTGCTTCTTTCTGCCGCTTGAGTAGATTTCCTACTCTAGTGGCAGCTTCCTCAACTTTAGTGGATAGTTTCTCAACACGAGTGGTCTCCACCATCCGTGACTGCCCGCGTTGAGAAATCTCACTGAGAGGTGGTCTAGTGTTCGATTTTTCTTGCTCGCCAACTGAACATTGGTGAGCAAGGAAAAAACACGCGAACATTGCTGAGTTCACCTCCAAGGCCCAGATGTTACATCTTCAGGTTGACCCAGACCGCAGCTTCACTTCTCCCTCTACAGGATTATTACTGTACATCACGGCGACACATCTAGGATAGTGTTAGAGTTTGCGTTTACACATTATTTTTTTACAACTATTATGGTTCAATTACAGGACTTGACATATGTCAGGAATACAGTTCGCAGTATGCACTCATATGTATACATGTATGATTGGGAGGAAACTGCCTGAAACAAGTCAGTGACTGAATAAAGATATTGAGATCCCCAGTCAGGGTGTGCATGCTACAGAGGTGCCCCCTATTAGATCCTACAACCTATACTTGATCCCCACCTGTCCCATAAAGAAAAGTACAACTGTTAGTCAACTATTACTTTCACGCTTGGAACAGGAACAAAGCAAGGCCAGCAGCCAGCAGGCACCACACAACCCATTTTCAGTCTCTTCAAGAGATGTCTTGGGCCCCCCCCCAGGCACCATTGGGCTCAGAACTAAACTTCTCCGAGCGAGTCCTGTAGGCAGGCCTATAGGTGCTTTGGCTAGGTAAAGGTGCAATTTGACTGCTGCTATGTAGCAGTGTGACACGGTGCTCGTCTGCTTCTTGAAGCCTGGCGGTGTTCTTAAATGTTGCCATATATGTCCTTCTTGTCACACTATCTTTTTCTAAGATTGACATTTATTAGTAGTCTGTCACTCCAATGTGACTGTGATAATGTACCCGAAAACAGATATAACTTGGGTATTACAAGTCATGTAGGAATATCATGACTTTCTCTGGGAAGAAGCAATGGTTTGTGTGTCTTTATATGGGCACTGTATTCTGAGGTAACTACTAGCTGTATACCAATGACTGCAATTAATCAATGCAACTATATAACACAATCTATAATTTCTGTGGTCGTTCATATTGATAACAGTTATTCAATAGTATTCTTCAATTTAATGTTACTCATTGTATTGACCCCAGAAGAATGAGTGGAGTCACCAGTATTCCAATCAGTGACTTTCATCTTACATGACACATATCTCCACAATGGATGCATTATTCCCCAGTCCTGATTATGTGTATATATAGGGGAAGCCTTTTTAATTCTAACAGTTAGTGTTTTCTCTAAGCATGCTCTCCATAGTCATATGATATAAATTCACCCCATTTTTGTGGCTGTTGTGTTGAATATGAATTTGTGAAAGGCGAATAGCTGTTGTAAAATTACATAAAACAGTAGAACTTGGATACAGGTATAACATGTTATTGTCGGTCACAATGTAAATTCTTGTAATCAGGATACTGCAATTGATGAAGAGTTCCATGATTATATATGGGCGTGTACCTCTGAGGTGGCTGGCAATACCTTCGATATGTATTTTGTCTCTTTACATAACATTCTCAAGTACATAACACTTATACACTGCAGGGTAATACCTTGCAGATGATGTAGCACTTGTGTTTTTGTTCCCAACTCAAAGATTCTGATCTCATCCACCTCTGAAGGATGTGAGGCAGAGGGGTGTCACTGGACTTCGAACCTGTGACTGCTGGTGGAACACTGATTTCTGCCACAGGCTCCTAAATGTGATGAGCCATCTTGCCAACAATGCAGGGGTTTCAAGTACTCACCCCTCCCCTGATACATTTTTTATGCAGGCTGTGCCTCAGGAATCACAACAGGTTGCCCAACCCTGAGGTTAGCCTCTCAAATAGGAAAACAAGATTCATTCTAGAAGACCAAGTCTGTGTGTTACCATCAATTTACAATGGTAGTATCACTGTTCTAAAATAGACAAGGAAAGAAAAAGACAGTGGGCCTCATTTATGAGGCTGTGCGTCACTTTTACGCCGCCGGTGCGTCACTTTTTGTGACGCACCAGCTGCGTAAAAAATGTGCCTTGTTGCACCATATTTACAAAGTGACGCATCTAGGTAGATGCGTCACTTTGTAAACCCCTGCGCTACATTATACCTGCGCCAGGTATAATGTATGCAGGGGGGCGTTCTGATGCAAGAAAGGGTGATAGAAGTGACGCAGTCTTACGCCTGCCTCACAGCAGGTGTAAGACTGATGCAGGCCCTTTCACATGGGGCTTGCCCCATGTGAAAGGTCACATTGCTGGAGTTGCGTCACTTTTGTGGCACACTCCAGCAATGCGTCACTTTTGCGCCTACAGATACATCAGAAATAGTGACGTATCTGTAACTCATTGCGCCATGATGAGTCATACTGTAAATATGATGCATCATTGGTGTCGCAAGGAGGGCGCAATGAAAAGTGACGCATCGCTGTTTTCACGCAGCGATGCGTCACTTTTCTAAATGAGGCCCAGTAATTGGAATTTTGGAGAAGGAGACTTACACCAGCCTTTATTGGCGTACATCCACTTCATTGCCTTCAGATCAGCTCACTGCATTCCATTATTCTAAACTGATATAGGGTATTGATAGATTTATTGATTTCTTATAATAAAACAACAGGCATTTTGGTGTAGAAAACTCTTTTAAAGGTCATTCAAATTTGTGTTAGTCTAGTATTTCTTTGCGGATCTTGGGCAGCACAGAATTGCGATAAATATTGAAAACAAAACTCTAACGTGTGCAGAAACTAAAGAACATTGTACACTGCAAATCACTAGGTAAGGAAAGTAGGAGGGGAAAAGTTGAAAATGAGATACTTAAAAACAATGGTGCACCAGTAGTCAGTAATCCAATGGGGGCGGGGAGGTGAATTTGAAGGGGTTTTTTAGGAAACAGAACATGAAGTAGATAGTAAAAAGTTGGGATTGAAACTGCTCAGCGTACAAAGAGAACCAGAAAAGGTTTGTTTATTACTGGAATAGCATGTTCCTTATGCATGCCTACACTCCCAGTCAACAGGTACTTACGTCACGGGCCGCCTTAAAAAGGTATTGATTTCTATTACCTATAATGTCTTCCCTATATAGATATAGTATCCTCTGAGATAAATTACCCCAAAATGGGTGGGGGGCTGGAAGGGGAAAGGCTTTTCGGAGGTGCCCTATTCAGCAACAAAGAAATCTGTACTACTATTCTGAGCTGAAATGGCGGTTGGTGGAGAAATCATTAGCATAACGATATCACGCCGTTTATCACAGTAAGTGTGCTTTTGAATTACCGTCCATTACCAAGCTGTGCAGTTTTAAAGAATTGAGCGGGCTTATTTGAGAGATGAAAGGCAATCAACCGTGTTATTCCCATTCAGGCGGGAAGCCCGCCAGCTCTGGTCCAATCAGTCTTCCACAAATATGTGTCTCAGGAGGAAATGTGCGCGTGCTGGCGGTTAATTTCTTTACGCCGGTTCCTCAGTAGGCAAAGCCATTTTCCCCATGGCTATTCCACAGTGACAGTGTAAAGGAGAAAACCCAATGCTTTATTGCTTCAATCTCATCATCATAATCCTTTAGTGTCAAACCAGGCCTAATTGAAAGTGCATCTTGAGGATGTACAGCCACTGCATGCATTAGTGGTGAGCAGACCCTAGAGGTCTACAATTGTCCAGTCACTTGCACCATAGCCCCAGAGCCCTATTTCTGAATGACGCATCGCTGCGTGAAAATAGCGATGCGTCACTTCTCAGTGCGCCCTCCTTGCGACATACCTGATGCATCATATTTAATGTATGACACATCATGTCGCAAGGAGGTATTTCTGACATATCTGTAAGCATAAAAGTGACGCATTGCTGGAGTGTGTCACAAAAGTGACGCAACTCCAGCAATGCGTCCTTTCACATGGGGCAAGCCCCATGTGAAAGGGCCTGCATCAGTCTTACGCCTGCTGTGAGGCAGGCGCAAGATTTTGAAACAACGGTGTCCTAGAAGTGACGCAGTGAAATCTCATAGAAGTTACTGCGTCACTTCTACGAGGCTTTTTGCGGGGGAACGCCCCCCGCATACATTAAACCTGACGCAGGTATAATAAGGAGCAGGGGTTTACAAAGTGACGCATCTCCTAGATGCTGCACTTTGTTAATAGTGTGCAACAGGAGGCATGTTTCACGCCGCCAATGCGTCACAAAAAGGGACGCATCGGAAGTGCAAAACTGACGCAAGGCCTCATAAATGAGGCCCCAAATAATTGGGACAGGTGTATGGTCGGGCCCACCTTGGAGTTTGAGGTCCCGGTGAAATGTCTCTCCAAGTCCACTCTTTGACGGTCCCTGCTGGTGAGACACAGGGACAGAAATCTTTTTATTCAGTTAAAAATGTTTTTTAGGCCGCAGTCTCTTGGAGACGATTCAGAAAGTTGACCTAGGAATGCATTCTGCACGTTGCTTGCCATTGGCTTTGTGGTTTGTAGCTCACGTTCTCTTGCTTTCCTTTTGCTGGCTGTATTTGTTTTAGGCTGTCAAGCCTGAGTTCGTACCTTCCGTTGCCCATAGCCTATATACAGTAACCTTCTAATTGCTCCCTTTACATAAACGGGCCTGTAAATCTTGTTCTTATCTCCTCACAGTTGCTGTGCATTCAAAGACTGAGGTAAAATGTCAGGTGCTATCTTCCAGGGCACTTGTTTAATTGTATTCTCTGACTTCAAAGTGAGAGGATTTATATGGCAATCTTGCTAGATACTGGTGGTAAGAAATAGTTTTTTTCTAGCACACAACATGTGAATGAACTGTGCAAGTAGTTCAGAATGTATCAGAATTAGGTGTACACATGAAGCACATTTGAGTTTATTCTCAAGTGTGTTGGAAACAATAGTTTAATATGAATAAAACAAATCATTACATTAGGTGATGCAATTGTCACATTTTCGTCTGTGTACTGTATAGTTTTGTTGGTAAAACTGTACGTCTGTGCATATGGCCGGGATACCCGCCACCCCCTCTCAACACAATCCCCAAGGATGGGAGAAGTCGGACACAAGTTTGAACTTTTGGAAGGCGGGAGGGAGTCACCCTCCCGGCCGTATTTATTAAAATATGAAACAAAATTTAAAACATTAAATAAAAGTTTCATAATTATGTACAATTTTACATTTATTACATTTCGATGAAGACATGTTCTTTGGCTAACCTTAACAGATCTCTAATACAAAGGTTTCCTAGCCGAGTCTAACATCCTGCAAATGCAAACATTCTAAATTAAAATTGTACATCCTAGCATTAAGGGCCAACGGCAAGGTCTTAACCGGTGTCAGATCCCTACTACCAAAACTCTCGCCTTCACAGTGTGAGTGGCGTGACAGGCTCGCGAAACTGTAATTCAAACAAAAGACAAGAAGCGTGAGTGCATGTCAATTGATCTTCACAACATGTGCAATCGCACATACCTTTTGAAGCAATTCGAGGACCATCGTCCCAACTGTTTCACTTCCTCCGCACTCTGACCCCTGGCTGTAGCCTCAGTAGCAGCCCCTATCCTGAAGGAGTGGGTCCCAAATTCGCACGGGTCCATGCCCGCAGCAGCGATTGTCAGTGCTAGCACCCTCTGGAACTGAAACCTCGTCAGTGGGGTGCCATCCTTGTGCCTCAGCAAACTCCCCCCCATGTAGCCGCCCTTAGTGCCAAGTATTCTTCTATACACTTTATTGGGCACGTGGGGGACCCTCGCGCACGCTGCACGACAACACTATTCCCCATAGCCCCCTGGTCGGTCTTGGACCTGGCTATCGAGACCACCATCGAATCACCCCTAATTTGGACGTGATCCCTGCACAAGCCTCCCTCAACGTCTTTCTTATTCCTTGCCACCAGTTCGCTTACCCGCATAGCCCCATGGAATGCTAATGCGAAAGCTGCCCGGAACAGACTTGCTTCGAAATGGGAGGAGCACGTCTCGTCTAGTTTCGCTACAAGTAGAGACAACCTGTGTAAGCCAATCGGGCGTCTCACATCTTGTTTGCGACCCTCGAGGCGCTGCCAGCCGCGAAGGGCTTTCTTAACCAAAAAGGAACCCGTCGGGTCTTTTATGCCATGCACCTGCGCCATGAATGAAATGGCCGCCCTATGCCTACTGGCCGTTGCCGCTGATCGGCCTTCTCTGTGCAGCGCTACCAGGAACCCCAGGAAGGATTCCTCCTGACCCCAGCTCTGACTCCCTGTTGGACCCAAAAATGTGCATTAGGAACGAAACGCTCCTTCGTATGCCTTCCTTGTCCTGGGGCTAAGCTTGCTGCCACGAGGTCTTGTAATCCGGGGCACGGATTAGCCATAGTGCTTCGGGGAATGGTGCCGCCACTAGGTCCGCTGTAGGTAGATAACCCCTGAACGCCTGCATATGTGAACAAGAGAGTGCATCAGCTGCATGATTCAGTACGCCTGGCACATGTTTCGCCCTGAACTGTACATTCAATCTCATGCAAAGTAGTACAATTTCCTTCAACAATCTCAAGATCCATTTGCAGCGTGCTGCCTGTTGGTTAATGCATTCGACCACAGTCATATTATCAGACCAAAACACCACTGAGCGGTCCCTGAAGTCGTCAGGCCATGCCATCAGAGCAACCAAAATGGGGAATAACTCCAAGAACCCAATGTTACCTGTGAGACCGCTGGAGTGCCACCAGGCCGGCCATGTTTGCGCCGACCATCGATTACCTAAGATGGCGCCAAATCCCACGCTCCCCGCTGAGTCAGTCCACAGACCTAGTTCATCTGAAGACGCTGGCGGCTTGTTCCACACGACTCGACCGTTGAAGTCCGTCAGAAATGCCAACCAAATGCGCATATCCTGGCGAACCTCTGCCGACAGTCTCGTACGGTGGTGCCCCTCTCTGAGACCGACCATAGCTTGTGCAATAGAGCGTGAGAAGGGGGCAGGCCATTGGTATTACCCTCAAAGCAAAGTTAAGCTGACCCACTGTTTGCTGTAACTGGTGCAGGGTCACTTTCTCCTTGCGCAGGCATTGCGTCAAGGAAGCCCTAAACTTGGCCACCTTTTCCATCGGTAAACGGAAACATCCCTCCACAGAATCGAGCTCAATTCCCAGAAACTCCAGTGAAGTAGATGGTCCAACCGTCTTACCTGGTGCCAATGGGACTCCAAACTCCCTCATGAGGATGCAGAAGTCGTGCAGCGCCTGCGCACATCTCATATCGCCGGCTGCTCCCAAGAACAGGAAGTCATCAAGATAGTGCATAACATGCCTATGCCCTGTGGCCTCGGTGAATGCCCACTCTAAAAAACAACTGAACATTTCAAAATAGGCACAAGAAATGGAACAACCCATAGGCATGCATTTATCCATGTAATAACTCCCTTGAAATGCAAAACCTAGCAAGCGCTGATCCTGTGGGTGTACCGGGAGCAACCGGAACGCCGATTCGATATCTGATTTCGCCATCAGCGCCCCGGGGCCTAGGCGATTTAACACGGCCACGGCATCATCGAACGATGCGTACCGTACCGAACAGACTCCTGGGTCAATGGCCTCGTTCACTGAGGAACCCCTAGGAGCAGACAGGTTATGAATAAGTCTAAACTCCCCCGGGTCTTTCTTCGGGACAACCCCTAACGGGGAACAGATGAACTCCGCCACCGGCGGGCGATGGAAAGGCCCTGCCACTCGCCCTAAGCTGACTTCTTTTGCTATTTTCTTCTCTGCCACGCTTGGGTTGTGCTGTACCGATAACTGGTTCTTACAGGAGGAGTCCCCCCGAAAATCCCCCGCCGGGATGTGGAAGCCATGTGAGAATCCGTTCCTCAACACCCCAGCGGACACATGATCAGGGTATCTGTTCAACCAAGGAGTCTTAGCCATGAGATCAACGGGTGTAGGCAATCGGTCACAACGTTCTACCTCACTCCTGCTTAGAGCCTCCTTTTCCTCCCGTCCCGCTATTCTTAGATTTACATGAACTCTCCGGGTGTGAGGAGTTCCCACAGCCCGCACATACATGCTTGAACCTACATGTTCCCTGCGGTCTGTTACAGTTGCCTCGATTGAAGCCCCAACAGACCCCCCGCTTGCCGCCATTCCCGCCGGTCTTAGGCTGGTAATCTCCACCGGCGCCCGCTCGAAAGGGCACCGCGGGCTTTTGGCGGACGACCCCCGACCCACTCCCGCCTGGCGAGGACGTACCTGCCGCCCCTGGCAGGAGCTGCTTGTGCCATGACACCGAGTCCAGGCAATCCCAAGTCAAAGTAGCATCATATTCTTTTGCTTTCCGGAATTTCATGTCATAACCTTTCCATTCCTCCCCTTCATACATAGAATAAAAATCCATAATACGATTTTGATAGCAAGTCAACTCAGTCATCACCTCGGGTTTACGTTCCCCCATAACTGCAGTAAACATAGAAAAGGCCTTAACCCAATTCGTTACTGTCTCATCCACCCTGAATTCCGCCATCTTGGCGCGCCAGACGCTCGGGTGCCACAAATCCTTCTAGGTTTTAGCATATTCCATCTCGCGATGGTCAGTTAATAAGGAAAACATGTTAACATATTTGTCCCCCCATATTAACTCTTTCGTGGCCAAAGGGATTTGCTCTGCCACCTTCTCCCGCCTCGAGGGTAATGAACCCTCCCCCGCCATTGGCAATGCGAGCTTACCCGGTTCGGCCGTTGTTCCCACCGTTTTCTCGTGACCAACTGCAGGTCCTACCGGTGCTACCTGTGGGTAAATAAGAGGAACATTCGCCTTTGCGACATCTCTCGACTGCCGCAATTGCTCGATTAGTAGTCTGGCCTCCTCGGCTGGATCTCCAGGGGCCACTGACCCCCCTGCTTTCTTCTTGAGCCATGCTGCCAACTGGATGGCCAATTCGGGAGGCATATCCTCATCCTTATCAGGAGTAATTACAACCGGGATCGGCTGCCCCATATCAGGATTTGGTACCGGGTTGTCTATCGGCATGAGGGGGGCGACTGGGGGTACCTCTGGGACCGGGACCTCCCCCGAAACTGCCCTTTTCTTGACCCGTTTCCCTCTACCCTCAGGGACGACTCCCGGCAAGGCCGGGCCTACTACCTTCTTAGGGTGACCCGTGTTGCTCAGTGCAGCCAGCTGTTTTTTGACCTCCGTCAAACCTCTACCGATCGATTGGACTTGTCCGAGTTTTCGGTCCATGCAAGCCATCCGGTTCGACAATAGGCATAACACCTTGTCCGTCTCGGAACTCTTTCCCGCTTTCTTGCCGGCCATGATGTCGAGTATTCTGCTCCTAGCCGATCGACGAGGTTCCGGACTCTTCGAACTCCAAATAACTGAAAGAGAAACAACAACATTACAAGTTCTCAAAATTGCTGCTTGTTCCGTCGAGGGCTCACGAACAACGAGTGGGTGCAGCCTTCAGAGCACAGGAACAAGAGGACGCTTCTTCGGATTCCCGCTCTATTTATTCTTCTGCGGGAGGGCGTGTACCCTCCTCCGGTACGCCTACTGGGCGTGGTCTTCGGTGTAGGTGTCTAGGACAACCCCTCTTGGGCGGGAAAAGGCGCGCCCCGGCTACGCCGCTTCGGGCATACCAGCCGAGCCACGCCCCTCGCCCAAAATGGTTTCCCGGGGGGATCGGGGCACCCAACCATACGTTCGGGGGGACCGAGTGGTCGCCCCTTTCCAAATGTGATGGTTGTTTCAATTGAAAATGTGTTGTCTGCAATGGCAGTGTGCTACCACACCATGAATACTCCACTCTATGCCCCTCCACTCTACTCTGCACCACTCCACTTTACAACACTCCACTCCTCGGGTCTCTGTACCACTCTAATGTACACCACTGCACTCTACGTTTCTCTACTCTACCCTGTATAACTCCACTCTATGCCAATGTACTCTTCGCAACTCTACTCTACACCACTGCACTCTTCGCAACTGCACTCTACACCACTCCAGTCTAGGCCACTCTGCACTACTCTGCACAACTCCACTCCATGCCACTCTGCAACACTACTCTCTACACCACTGCACTCTATGGCAATACACTTTAGTGCAATGCACTCTACTTTGTACCACTCAACTCGATGCCCCTGCACTCTCTGCTAATCCACTGTACGCCACTCTGATCTACTCTGTAGAACTCCATTCTACACCACTGCACTCTACGGCACTGCACTCTATGGCAATACACTCTACACCAATGCACTTTACTCTGTGACACTCAACTCTATGCCCCGGTACTCTGTGCCAATCCACTGTACGCCACTCAAATCTACTCTTCACCGCTGTACACAACACCACTTTACGCCTTTACACTCTATGCCATTCTGCGCAACTGCACTCTACCCTGCACCACTTCACTGTATGCCACTTCACTATTCTCTGAAACAATCTACTTTGCACCACTGCAATCTACGCCACTCTACTCCATGCCACTCCACTCTATGCCACTGCACTCTACACCACTCTATTCTTAACCACTGCACTCTACGCCAATGCACTCCACACAACTGCACTCTACAGCACTGCACTCTGCTCTGCATCACTGTACTCTGTGCCACTGCTCTCTTTGCCACTCTACTCCTCTCTTCACCACTGCACTCTGGCACTTTACTCTGTAACTCTGCATGTTCTGCTACTGAACTCTATGCCATTCTACTCTGCACTACTCCACTCTACGCCACTGCACCTTATGCCACAGTCTTCTACTGTTCTATTCTCTACTCTGAACTACTCTATGCTATTCTACTCTGCACCACTCTATGCCACTGCAGTCTATGCCACTCGACTCTACTCTGCGGCACTGCCCGCTGGTGTAAAACAGGGTTAAAACAGATTGGCAAAGCAAATAGCTCTTGGATAGGCCAGACCTATTGGCTTTGCCAGAGCTTGTTTTCCCTGTGGCCGGTGCCTCATAGGACCAGACCCGATGTTTCACACCTACCGCGATTACCTCAGAGGGGCTTGTATTGTGTGTTTCTGTGGAGGACAGGGACAGATTTTAGAAAATGCTGTTGTGGGTGACCATGATAGTGCCTGTTCTGGACAGGAATTCTCAGAAAGATGGTGACAAGGATACCAGGAAAAGAGAAAGGGGTGAATTAACGGGTGTGAGTAGTTTACAGAAGGAGTGCAATTGTAAAGTAAGGTCTGTTGAAACAAGAATTGTCTGTAGATTTAGGAGACATAATAATATTTATTACCATAAGGTGCTAAGTACCACGAGGATGATGCCACCATGCTGCAGTATGTTGCAAGCATGTAAAATCATTTGGTGACTATGCACGTACCAGGGTGAGCAGCAGTATGGCTTGAAAGTCACATTGTTCCAGTCACACCTGAGCAATTCTGCTTATTTACAACAGGTTCAAGAGAGAAAAGCTGGGAGGAAAGTTGCAGATTAGTGGGGTGACCAGGGCTGGTCTTCTGAGGGTTGGTAACATGGAGAAAGTCTTATGTGGGTCACTGGAAAAAGGGAGTTTCCTCCTGATCATGGTGGTTGAAGGCTTTTGGGATGAGGTGAGATTGTAGGTGCATTGAGTTAAGTCACAGAGGTACTTATTAGCTGGTGAAGCCCGTTTTCTAGGTAAAGGGACATGGTGATACAAGGGTATTTGTTTTTTGGGTGTTTTCTTCACTACTGACATGGTAACGCATTGTCCTTCCAGAACACTCCTTGGCTTTGTAAGCATAGCAAAATGGCAACCCAAACCAGAATCCTAAAAGTGACATTCATCAGACTGAGCATCATGTGCCATTCTCCAGGAAGTGGTCCCTCATTCTTTCTAAGCGATGTCCAACCTGCTCCTAATGGCTGGCTAATATATGCAAGTGAACAGCATGGGACTACGGACACATTCAGATGAGACTGAGCTACTGTCTGATGGTGATATGTGCATGAAGTTGTCTTCTGGCAGTATTTTTGGAGGTACAATGAGTCAAAGGATCCAAAAGGTTCCTGGGCCCCTAAGGACACACAGCTAATCACTATAGAGCCGGAAACTAAGATGCAGTTATATTGTACCAATGAGTCCTCAAGTGGCCCAAAAGCATCTGTTATGTATTAGTTGTTGTTTGTCTCTATAAAGAGGTAACAATATCAACCTACACAAATGTCACATCCACTACATATCCTACCACTACATTGTCAAGGTATTTACTATTCTTAATACCACATCTACTTAACTGGTATTGCAGTGATTACGTTGATATTTTTGTCTGGCAATATATCACAAGGGATATTGAAGAAATATGAAGGAAATTGTGTTACAGGTTGAGGGGGGTGAAACCCTAACCAGACAGAAACCCCAATTCATGTCAGTGTGAAATGCAAGCAAACCCCAAATTAACATGTGCTTAACCCTCTGGTAGCCAGGCACAAAGCAGTCAGGCTTAACTTAGAGGCAATGTGTGTAAAGTATTTTTGCAGCTCCTCAAACAGTATAATGTGAAAACGCAACACAAGAAAAATTGCTTACCAATTTTGAAAAATAGAGTACAGTTTAATAAATTATTTGACACCCAAAAAAAAAAAAAATCCAATTAGTAGAACCGGAGTTATGCGATTTACAAGTTTTTGTGAAAACCAAGCGCTAAGAAGCCAAAAGCACCAACTACAGTTCTTGGTGCAGTAGAGCAGGTCCAAGTGCCTGCTGATGGCGATGTAGTGCGAGCTTGATACAGGACTGACTTTAGTCCACTGAAAAGTACCTTGTGACCTGGGCGTGGAGATGCGAAATACTTGCATCGCACTGAGTGGGTCAGTGTCAAGGAGCCATGGATGAGGAGTTGCAATGGGAGGTTTGGTCTTGAGATGTGTCATGTAGCAGCAGGTTCATGAGCCGTTGATGAGAAGATACATCCCACAGTAATAAGTCAACGAGCCGTTGACGAAGAAATGCGATATGAGGTCCTGCCTCATCCTCAAGGGAGCTGTCGGGACTTGCGAGGACCTGCGCTGAGATGAGTTAGCATCAAGGACGGGCTGCATTGCTCTAGGCCAGAGTTCATGGCAATCTGCACCATGCTATGCTGAGATACATGGAGATGAAGAAACCTGTTATGTCCCTGTGCCTTTGGACAGGGGGTCAACCAACTGACCTGTGGAGATTTACTGGAATTCTGGTTCCACACAGGCATGCTGGATTCAACATGGCAGCTCAAATCAACAGAAGAGTCATGTGGCAGCAATAGCAGGCCTTGGGCAGCAAAGCAGTCCTTTGTCAGGAAGCAGGACAGCAGGGCCGGCTTCACAGCTGGGCAGTCTTTCTTCCTTGCAGAGTCTGCAGGTCCAGAAGTGATCTGAAGAGTTGGGTCTAATGGCCCACTATTTATACCTGGTGCCCACTTTGAAGTGAGAGAATCTTCTGGAGCCCTCCCCCTAGACATGTGTCTGGAATGTCTTCCCCCCTGCCCTGGTCATAGCTGGTGTGGGAGCACAAACGATTAGCACTAAACCCTTTGTGAGAGTGCTCAGGCAGAGCCTTTGTGATGTGCAGTGTGGTAGGTGACAGCTCCTCCCTCCTATCACGTCAGAGGTGGCCCATCCTGCCAACACCTATTCCCCTTTTGTCTCACTAACTGGGAGCATTAAACAACAAAAAACTTCTACCTACACCTAGTCATGTGACAGAGTAAAAAGATTGCAGGCTCCAAATGATTAAGCCAAGAAAATGCCAACTTTCTAAAAGTTGCATTTTCTGAATTATGACTTAGAATCCAATTTTACCAATAGAGTTTTAAATGACAATTATTTAAAGCCCAAACTTGACTTTCTTACCTGCCCCCAGTTAAAGTTATCACTTACTAAATGCAATAAGGTAACCCAATGTTATCCTGTGGGAGAAGCAGGCCTTGCAGTATTGAAAAAAGAATTTAAGAGCTTTTCACTAACAATACATCCAAAAGTAAAAGAGCATGTTCCACTTTTTAACACATTTTGTATTGTACATGTGCAACTATTTAAATGCACTGCACTCTGCCATCTGGGCTGTGTAGGGTCTACCCTTTGGGTGACTTCTGAGTATTAAAAAGGAAGGTTCTGGCCTGGCTAAGAGTATTATTTTGCCAGGTCGAGATGGCAGTTAAAAAGGGCACACACAGGCTGTTATGGCCGGCCTGAGACATGTTTAAAAGACTACTTAAGTGCGTGGCAAAATGAGTGCTGCAGGTCCACTAACAGCACTTACTTTACATGCCTTGGGTACATGTAGAAGCACTTTACTAGGGACTTACAAGTAAATTAAATGTGCCAATTGGGTGCAAACCAATGTTACCATGATTAAAGGAGAGAGCATAAGAACTTTAGCACTGGTTAGCAGTGGTAAAGTGTGCAGAGGCCAAAGCTGAGCAAAAACAAAGTCAGCAAAAACAGGAGGGTTGGAGGCAAAAAGTTGGAGGGAAAACCACACCAAGGATTTCAGGTCCAATAGCATGCCATTTAAATATACTCAACTAATGTTGTGTTCTGCTGCCTAGTACCCAGCAAACCTGTGGATGATACATTACTTATGCCTCATACTTATTGCATGCAGAAGCATTGGCAATTTAGCGTCATTGCAGTCTGATCAGATGCAGGTGTGGATTTCCTGTCTGTAATGTTGCACCTGCACTAGGTGTGCACAGAGCCTGCATTGTGAGGGAAGAATGCAGACAATTATGCTGGGTGCAGCACAATGCACAATGAACCTGCATATTAGCTTTCATGTTTTTTCCCATGCCCGCCTTTACATAAGGGCATTGCAGCATAGTGAAGTTCTTCACTTGCATAGGCATTCATTGAACACTGAACTATGTTGTGTTAATAATTGCTGCCACGCATGATAGGTTTTTCCCACACCTCACCTACAATACTCATTGTACGGTACTAGCAAACATCATCCGTCATTCCTCAATAAATGCAAGAGCCTGCAATTTCGGTGACTGTCTGCGCTCATTCCAGTGTTATCGGTCCGCCTCATTCTTTGGCGACTGGGCTGCGAGATCCGCGCATGCCACCGTGATCTCAGACATGAGGAGCCCCTCCCCCGCATCAGATTGTGCAAAGTCAGCTCCAAGAGGCCGCTTAACACCAGAATCCATGTTCAATTGAAAATAACTCAATATTCCTGCCCTCAGATCACCTAATATCACCCCACCTCAAAAGTCCAAGCAGAAAGAGATTTAGTGTGACCTGGAACCCCAACACCTTAGCCATGATACCATCCAAATAGGTGCTGTCACTTTAAAACACTCCTTCATGTCGTCAGAAATCTAGCACAACCCAGTGCCCAGCTACAGACTGCCTCCACCCTCCTAGGTGAATAACAAGCATTGGCAAAGTCAATAGGTCTGGAATTGGCAGCCAGCACTTTGGCTTTATCAATTTTTACTTTGTTCTCTCAGGGTTTTTGCAAATCTGTATTGCTGGGGAAGCTATCATGCCCTCATCAATATAAAGGAAAAAAAACATTGACTGAAGGCAAAAACTATATTTGTGTTCTAAAAAACACAAATGACAATAGTAGACCCTGGCACTGAAGGTAAGTACTTTGCGTGTGTATGTGTTCCCTGTGAAACGACAAGATTCCAAAACTCAATGGATCAGGACTGGTAGAGGGCATTCAGCAGTTAGCAAATGATTGAAATAATTACCTGTTGTTATGGTCATCTCTAAATTAGCCAGACAGCTGCGACTTGTGGCAGGCTGTCACAAGTGCAGGTGTTGACAATTAAGTGCCAGTGTTGAGCACCGGAAACCACTGGTTCAAATTAAGCACTGTATAGACATAATTTTAGTAACATCAAAAAGTCTTCGGTAACTCCAGACCTAAAAAAGCGATTCGGTCTGGAATTGGATGCCAGCCTCTTGCCTGTGATAAAGCTTATTCAGATTTTTTTGTAAATCTTTAATAAAAAAACAGATGGAAAGGCTTGTAAAGATCGAGACGCTTGCAAATACCCATACATAGAGAGGTTTTCGTAGATAGATAGATAGATAGATAGATAGATAGATAGATAGATAGATAGATAGATAGATAGATAGATAGATAGATAGATAGATAGATAGATAGATAGATAAATAGATAGATAGATTAGCAACTATAGATGGAGTTGTTATGATAGATTGATAGATACCTAGATAAGCAACTATAGATAGAGTTCTAAAGATAGATGAACAGACAGACAGAAAGAAAGACACACATACAGGCAAAGAGATTAGAAAGAAAGACACACATACAGGCAAAGAGATTGGATAGATAGATAGATAGATAGATAGATAGATAGATAGATAGATAGATAGATAGATAGATAGATAGATAGGTAGATAGATAGATAGATAGATAGATACATAGATCGATAGATAGATAGATAGATAGATAGATAGATAGATAGATAGATAGATAGATAGATAGATAGATAGATAGATAGATAGGTAGATAGATAGATAGATAGATAGATAGATAGATAGATAGATAGATAGATAGATAGATAGATAGATAGATAGATAGATAGATAGATAATATGCAAAATAAGACAAATGCCATTGCCACCTTGAACGAACTAGCCCATTCAAAGCCATCACGAAAAGTCAATGCCACAAGCAGCTTATTATCTCAAATTAAAGTATGACATTGAACTAAACTAAAATTATGCGATTTCCTAATCTCACCATCAAACCTCCTCACTAACAGCATCAAAGGAGGTTACGGAACATGGCACACAAGCGGTACATTGCACTAACAACGGCAGTGTAGTTGAGTACTATAAGAAAGAAAGATGCAACGATGGGGGATTAACTACCCTTAGAAGGATCTGAGATGTGAAAGATTTGCAAAGTGGAACTGAACATTACAGTGGCGGCTCCACCACTAAGGCGGAGGAGCGCTGCCCCACTGAGCAGGTCGAAAAAGAAAATATTAAATGATAATAACTCATTGTTATTATCATTTTATTTTAACCCTTGCTCAGCTGGGTAGGGGCGGGGCTGCTCTGCTCACAGAGCAGGGCAGGGGAGGAGTGTTTAGCCCACTCCAAGTGCGCAGGACACTTTGACCGGCCGTCTCGGGACAGTCAAACACTTTACATGTTCTCCACGCAGGCTGCATTACAGCCTGCATGGAGAACATGCCCAGCCTCCCATTCACTGGCTGAGTGCAGATTCACGTCGCTCAGGCCAATCACAGTGCTGCATTGCAGTGTTGGATTCGCTATCGAGAGGCTGGGAGCCGGGTGCTTCCTGCCCTGGAAGTGGGCAGAGAAGACCCAGAGAAGGCATACATTCATTCCCCCACCCCAGCGACCGGTATTTTAATGCTTAATTTATTCCTGCCGAACTGCCATCCCACCGCCTTCAAATACCAGCCGCCATTACAACATAATGAGAAAGAGATGCGAAGAACCACCGCATTACATACAATGGAGAACTTAGCAACAACATCCAGTGAAAGCAAACAACTTAGCAAAAACATTCAATAAATTAAAAAATGTAAGAATTGAGCAACGCATCCAGCAACATACAGAGAACACACCACATAATCTGTTCATCCACAAACATTGGGGAGTTTTGGTACAGAGGAGGAACATTGTGTCCTGTTACAAGCCTTCCATTCATACATGGGCTGCTCCTCAATAAGTAAAATTGCTTGTCATTTTCATAATACCCACTGTAGTTTTCCAGGCAGGTAACTGGGCTCTGCCTCACGTTACACTCATTGCATGCACCTGGAGGCCTGGATGCATAAGCTCAGGCTGCATTTAGTCACCTCTGAAGGTATCTTGTTTCTGTTTTTTTGCTGTTGCAAAATCATTCAAGCCCTGAATGTAGGGAGTTCTGTGAGTAGGGGCGGGGACAGTAGAGTAGAAACAACCATGGCACTTCAGCAATGGAGCAAACTAAGAAAAAGCAACATTCATGAAAACTGAATAAGATAAGTGTAGCTAAGCAGCAGAATACCAGTATGAAATGGTTCCAATACTGAACTATGCCCAGGCAACTCACCAAGCTTTGTGCCAGCAGCACAGATGACATTTTGGACGGTAAAACCTACAGATCTGTCCTACATTTTTTGTTGTTGCTTTGAAGTAAAATAGGCAGAGATTGCTAAAGCAGCATTCATGTATGATACACCGCTTTACGCACAACGCATCCTGATTTGGTGACACCCCTCACCATAGTTCATGAGCAGAATAGCATATCCCCCATATTTGTCTGGGAAAGTGAGCTGGTTTTACTCCATTTGACAAATGCTGCATTTGCCGAACTCACAGCATTTTAAGGTGGCATAGTTACCCTTTCCCAGTCCCAGTGACAACGTCAATACCCTCACTAAAACACCCACTGAAAGTAAGTGGCTTCTGGTCAAGCCCCAAGGATTCCATAAACGAAGACAATCCAATCTTTGAAAATACACATTTTTATAATACATGTGAATTTAGCAGTCACAATACATAAGAACATATGAAATCAAAACATTCCTCATTCTAATACTAAACTGTATCAGCTGTGTAGTGTTCTAATCATCTGCATTGGTCAGAAACAGTCCATTAGCTCCAATATAAGATCATTGCAAGAAAGCTGGAGTGAACATATCAGAGCTATTAGAAAACGTGATTAAATACCTGTTAAACCTGGCTTTTCCAGCAGGTTTATTCCCAGACTTTTTGCTTTTTGGCCCTACTGTTTTGGACACTGTTTTATTACTCTGGTCACTGTACCACTGCTGATCAGTGCTAAAGTGCATATGCTCTCCCTGTAAATTGTATTTATGGATCGGGGAAAAAGATATGAAAATGGAGTTTAGCATGCCTGAACTCAGAATATAAAGATGCATCTTTTAGTAAAGATGATTTTTACATTTTGGGTTTGAAAATACCACTTTTAAAGTATTTTTTTTGCTTAGCCATCTAGTGTACCTCAGCTGGGGTTGAGTATTGACTGTATAGCTTTGGAGTGACAGGTGATATGGATGTGCATTCTGGTCAGACAGCCACTTGGAGGGGGTGAGGTGTATCTTGACTTTCCAGGGTGAGTCAGCCTGGGCTGAATAGATCTAGGCTGCATTCAGAGTAGGGGGGGAGATTTCTTTCACACCTGAATGGGCCTGGTCTGCCTTGGACAATGCTGTCTCCAGCTCCTGCCAGGCAGCTGCACCAGAGAGAACAGAACTAGTTTTGGCTGGGCAAAGGCACTCTCCTTCTCCAGAGAACAAAGGATTTTGTACTATAAATAGTGGAGCCCAGACCCCTTAACTTTAGATCAACTTTGGACTTCAAATAGAACCTCTACCAAGGAGAAGAGCTGAAAGGAGCTCTAGGAGAAGTACTGCCCCTTTGCTGTGTACTGTCTGGCGTTGGCCTGCAGGAGCTGTTTCTGTCAAGGGAAGGAACGGTGTGTGTATCCTGCTTGACAAGGTATCTCCAAGTGCTTGAGGTTGATCGTGCTCCCTTTTCAAGAAGTCTCAGGGACAGCAAAGACTTTACAATCCTTCTGGGCACCGTCTCTGGAACCGCTGGTATCTGTCGCTGCAGAAGAAAAGAGCGGCGGACTCTGTTACCAAGTCCGTCGCTGGTTCCATGTCCCGAAGGCACTTCACACTGCAAATCCTGGTCTCACAGCATTTTAAGGTGGCATAGTTACCCTTTCCCAGTCCCAGTGACAACGTCAATACCCTCACTAAAACACCCACTGAAAGTAAGTGGCTTCTGGTCAAGCCCCAAGGATTCCATGAACGAAGACAATCCAATCTTTGAAAATACACATTTTTATAATACATGTGAATTTAGCAGTCACAATACATAAGAACATATGAAATCAAAACATTCCTCATTCTAATACTAAACTGTATCAGCTGTGTAGTGTTCTAATCATCTGCATTGGTCAGAAACAGTCCATTAGCTCCAATATAAGATCATTGCAAGAAAGCTGGAGTGAACATATCAGAGCTATTAGAAAACGTGATTAAATACCTGTTAAACCTGGCTTTTCCAGCAGGTTTATTCCCAGACTTTTTGCTTTTTGGCCCTACTGTTTTGGACACTGTTTTATTACTCTGGTCACTGTACCACTGCTGATCAGTGCTAAAGTGCATATGCTCTCCCTGTAAATTGTATTTATGGATCGGGGAAAAAGATATGAAAATGGAGTTTAGCATGCCTGAACTCAGAATATAAAGATGCATCTTTTAGTAAAGATGATTTTTACATTTTGGGTTTGAAAATACCACTTTTAAAGTATTTTTTTTGCTTAGCCATCTAGTGTACCTCAGCTGGGGTTGAGTATTGACTGTCTGGCTTTGGAGTGACAGGTGATATGGATGTGCATTCTGGTCAGACAGCCACTTGGAGGGGGTGAGGTGTATCTTGACTTTCCAGGGTGAGTCAGCCTGGGCTGAATAGATCTAGGCTGCATTCAGAGTAGGGGAGGAGATTTCTTTCACACCTGAATGGGCCTGGTCTGCCTTGGACAATGCTGTCTCCAGCTCCTGCCAGGCAGCTGCACCAGAGAGAACAGAACTAGTTTTGGCTGGGCAAAGGCACTCTCCTTCTCCAGAGAACAAAGGATTTTGTACTATAAATAGTGGAGCCCAGACCCCTTAACTTTAGATCAACTTTGGACTTCAAATAGAACCTCTACCAAGGAGAAGAGCTGAAAGAAGCTCTAGGAGAAGTACTGCCCCTTTGCTGTGTACTGTCTGGCGTTGGCCTGCAGGAGCTGTTTCTGTCAAGGGAAGGAACGGTGTGTGTATCCTGCTTGACAAGGTATCTCCAAGTGCTTGAGGTTGATCGTGCTCCCTTTTCAAGAAGTCTCAGGGACAGCAAAGACTTTACAATCCTTCTGGGCACCGTCTCTGGAACCGCTGGTATCTGTCGCTGCAGAAGAAAAGAGCGGCGGACTCTGTTACCAAGTCCGTCGCTGGTTCCATGTCCCGAAGGCACTTCACACTGCAAATCCTGGTCTCACCGCCGCCACTGGGTGGCCGTCACTGAGCCATTTCTTGCACTGCATGCTGTGGGCACCGCACTCTGCACCACCTCACTTCCCTCTGCCCGGATGCCACAGACACCGTCGCACGACCCGAACATGGACCGGCTTCATCGCCTGCGCCTGCGCCTGCGCCGTGACCTGCCAGTACTGCATTGAGCGGTATAAAAGGGGATGATGGACAGAGCGTTGGAGCAAATCAAACACTCCCCCCCAGTCAACTGATCTGGGTTTAATCCATCACCATTCTTTAGCTCACTCAGCCACCCCAGTTCAGACATGGCCATATGCAAATCAGTCTGACCCTATGCCTCATGGGAACAGTCCAGCCCGAACTGCCAAGCCATGTCTTCCCTGGACCGGAAACAAGCATCCTGGGACCGGTTTCGGATTAATAATTCTCATCAGCCAGGCTATCTTGAATCCAGTCGCCAATTGAGCAAGGGACTCACGTCTGAGCATACCCTGCCAACTTAGGGCGAACAAAGAGGTACAAAAGGGGATGATGGACGGAGCGTTGGAGCAAATCAAACACTCCCCCCCAGTTAACTGATCTGGGTATAATCCATCACCATTCTTTAGCTCAGTCAGCCACCCCAGTTCAGACATGGCCATATGCAAATCAGTCTGACCCTATGCCTCATGGGAACAGTCCAGCCCAAACTGCCAAGCCATGTCTTCCCTGGACCGGAAACAAGCATCCTGGGACCGGTTTTGGATTAATAATCCTCATCAGCCAGGCTATCTTGAATCCAGTGGCCAAGTGAGCAAGGGACTCACGTCTGAGCATACCCTGCCAACTTAGGGCGAACAAAGAGGTACAAAAGGGGATGATGGACGGAGCGTTGGAGCAAATCAAACACTCGCCCCCAGTCAACTGATCTGGGTTTAATCCATCACCATTCTTTAGCTCACTCAGCCACCCCAGTTCAGACATGGCCATATGCAAATCAGTCTGACCCAATGCCTCATGGGAACAGTCCAGCCTGAACTGCCAAGCCATGTCTTCCCTGGACCGGAAACAAGCATCCTGGGACCGGTTTCGGATTGATAAGCCTCATCAGCCAGGCTATCTTGAATCCAGTGGCCAAGTGAGCAAGGGACTCACGTCTGAGCATACCCTGCCAACTTAGGGTGAAAAAAGCGGTACAAAAGGGGATGATGGACAGAGCATTGGAGCAAATCAAACACTCCCCCCCAGTCAACTGATCTGGGTTTAATCCATCACCATTCTTTAGCTCACTAAGCCACCCCAGTTCAGACATGGCCATATGCAAATGAGTCTGACCCTATGCCTCATGGGAACAGTCCAGCCCAAACTGCCAAGCCATGTCTTCCCTGGACCAGAAACAAGCAACCTGGGACCGGTTTCGGATTAATAATCCTCATCAGCCAGGCTATCTTGAATCCAGTGGCCAAGTGAGCAAGGGACTCACGTCTGAGCATACCCTACCAACTTAGGGCGAACAAAGTGGTACAAAAGGGGATGATGGACGGAGCGTTGGAGCAAATCAAACACTCCCCCCCAGTCAACTTATCTGGGTTTAATCCATCACCATTCTTTAACTCACTCAGCCACCCCAGTTCAGACTTGGCCATATGCAAATCAGTCTGACCCTATGCCTCATGGGAACAGTCCAGCCCGAACTGCCAAGCCATGTCTTCCCTGGACCGGAAACAAGCATCCTGGGACCGGTTTCAGATTAATAATCCTCATCAGCCAGGCTATCTTGAATCCAGTGGCCAAGTGAGCAAGGGACTCACGTCTGAGCATACCCTGCCAACTTAGGGCGAACAAAGCGGTACAAAAGGGGATGATGGACGGAGCGTTGGAGCAAATCAAACACTCCCCCCCCGGTCAACTGATCTGGGTTTGCTCCATCACCATTCTTTAGCTCAGTCAGCCACCCCAGTTCAGACATGGCCATATGCAAATCAGTCTGACCCTATGCCTCATGGGAACAGTCCAGCCCGAACTGCCAAGCCATGTCTTCCCTGGACCGGAAACAAGCATCCTGGGACCGGTTTCGGATTACTAATCCTCATCAGCCAGGCTATCTTGAATCCAGTGGCCAAGTGAGCAAGGGACTCACGTCTGAGCATACCCTGCCAACTTAGGGCGAACAAAGCGGTACAAAAGGGGTTGATGGACGGAGCGTTGGAGCAGATCAAACACTCCCCCCCAGTCAACTGATCTGGGTTTAATCCATCACCATTCTTTAGCTCACTCAGCCACCCCAGTTCAGACATGGCCATATGCAAATCAGTCTGACCCTATGCCTCATGGGAACCGTCCAGCCCGAACTGCCAAGCCATGTCTTCCCTGGACCGGAAACAAGCATCCTGGGACCGGTTTTGGATTACTAATCCTCATCAGCCAGGCTATCTTGAATCCAGTGGCCAAGTGAGCAAGGGACTCACGTCTGAGCATACCCTGCCAACTTAGGGCGAACGAAGTAGTACAAAAGGGGATGATGGACGGAGCGTTGGAGCAAATCAAACACTCCCCCCCAGTCAACTGATCTGGGTTTAATCCATCACCATTCTTTAGCTCACTCAGCCACCCCAGTTCAGACATGGCCATATGCCAATCAGTCTGACCCTATGCCTCATGGGAACAGTCCAGCCCGAACTGCCAAGCCATGTCTTCCCTGGACCGGAAACAAGCATCCTGGGACCAGTTTCGGATTAATAATCCTCATCAGCCAGGCTATCTTGAATCCAGTGGCCAAGTGAGCAAGGGACTCACGTCTGAGCATACCCTGCCAACTTAGGTCGAACAAAGCGGTACAAAAGGGGATGATGGACGGAGCGTTGGAGCAAATCAAACACTCCCCCAGTCAACTGATCTGGGTTTAATCCATCACCATTCTTTAGCTCACTCAGCCACCCCAGTTCAGACATGGCCATATGCAAATCAGTCTGACCCTATGCCTCATGGGAACAGTCCAGCCCGAAATGCCAAGCCATGTCTTCCCTGGACCGGAAACAAGCATCCTGGGACCGGTTTCTGATTAATAATCCTCATCAGCCAGGCTAACCTGAATCCTGTGGCCAAGTGAGCAAGGGACTCACGTCTGAGCATACCCTGCCAACTTAGAGCGAACAAAGCGGTACGAAAGGGGATGATGGACGGAGCGTTGGAGCAAATCAAACACTCCCCCCCAGTCAACTGATCTGGGTTTAATCCATCACCATTCTTTAGCTCACTCAGCCACCCCAGTTCAGACATGGCCATATGCAAATCAGTCTGACCCTATGCCTCATGGGAACAGTCCAGCCCGAACTGCCAAGCCATGTCTTCCCTGGACCGGAAACAAGCATCCTGGGACTGGTTTCAGATTAATAATCCTCATCAGCCAGGCTATCTTGAATCCAATGGCCAAGTGAGCAAGGGACTCACGTCTGAGCATACCCTGCCAATTTAGGGCGAACAAAGTGGTACAAAAGGGGATGATGGACGGAGCGTTGGAGCAAATCAAACACTCCCCCCAGTCAACTGATCTGGGTTTAATCCATCACCATTATTTAGCTCACTCAGCCACCCCAGTTCAGACATGGCCATATGCAAATCAGTCTGACCCTATGCCTCATGGGAACAGTCCAGCCCAAACTGCCAAGCCATGTCTTCCCTGGACCGGAAACAAGCATCCTGGGACCGGTTTTGGATTAATAATCCTCATCAGCCAGGCTATCTTGAATCCAGTGGCCAAGTGAGCAAGGGACTCACGTCTGAGCATACCCTGCCAACTTAGGGCGAACAAAGAGGTACAAAAGGGGATGATGGACGGAGAGTTGGAGCAAATCAAACACTCGCCCCCAGTCAACTGATCTGGGTTTAATCCATCACCATTCTTTAGCTCACTCAGCCACCCCAGTTCAGACATGGCCATATGCAAATCAGTCTGACCCAATGCCTCATGGGAACAGTCCAGCCTGAACTGCCAAGCCATGTCTTCCCTGGACCGGAAACAAGCATCCTGGGACCGGTTTCGGATTGATAAGCCTCATCAGCCAGGCTATCTTGAATCCAGTGGCCAAGTGAGCAAGGGACTCACGTCTGAGCATAGCCTGCCAACTTAGGGCGAAAAAAGCGGTACAAAAGGGGATGATGGACAGAGCATTGGAGCAAATCAAACACTCCCCCCCAGTCAACTGATCTGGGTTTAATCCATCACCATTCTTTAGCTCACTAAGCCACCCCAGTTCAGACATGGCCATATGCAAATGAGTCTGACCCTATGCCTCATGGGAACAGTCCAGCCCAAACTGCCAAGCCATGTCTTCCCTGGACCAGAAACAAGCATCCTGGGACCGGTTTCGGATTAATAATCCTCATCAGCCAGGCTATCTTGAATCCAGTGGCCAAGTGAGCAAGGGACTCACGTCTGAGCATACCCTACCAACTTAGGGCGAACAAAGTGGTACAAAAGGGGATGATGGACGGAGCGTTGGAGCAAATCAAACACTCCCCCCCAGTCAACTTATCTGGGTTTAATCCATCACCATTCTTTAACTCACTCAGCCACCCCAGTTCAGACTTGCCCATATGCAAATCAGTCTGACCCTATGCCTCATGGGAACAGTCCAGCCCGAACTGCCAAGCCATGTCTTCCCTGGACCGGAAACAAGCATCCTGGGACCGGTTTCGGATTAATAATCCTCATCAGCCAGGCTATCTTGAATCCAGTGGCCAAGTGAGCAAGGGACTCACGTCTGAGCATACCCTGCCAACTTAGGGCGAACAAAGCGGTACAAAAGGGGATGATGGACGGAGCGTTGGAGCAAATCAAACACTCCCCCCCCGGTCAACTGATCTGGGTTTGCTCCATCACCATTCTTTAGCTCAGTCAGCCACCCCAGTTCAGACTTGCCCATATGCAAATCAGTCTGACCCTATGCCTCATGGGAACAGTCCAGCCCGAACTGCCAAGCCATGTCTTCCCTGGACCGGAAACAAGCATCCTGGGACCGGTTTCGGATTACTAATCCTCATCAGCCAGGCTATCTTGAATCCAGTGGCCAAGTGAGCAAGGGACTCAAGTCTGAGCATACCCTGCCAATTTAGGGCGAACAAAGCGGTACAAAAGGGGTTGATGGACGGAGCGTTGGAGCAGATCAAACACTCCCCCCCAGTCAACTGATCTGGGTTTAATCCATCACCATTCTTTAGCTCACTCAGCCACCCCAGTTCAGACATGGCCATATGCAAATCAGTCTGACCCTATGCCTCATGGGAACCGTCCAGCCCGAACTGCCAAGCCATGTCTTCCCTGGACCGGAAACAAGCATCCTGGGACCGGTTTTGGATTACTAATCCTCATCAGCCAGGCTATCTTGAATCCAGTGGCCAAGTGAGCAAGGGACTCACGTCTGAGCATACCCTGCCAACTTAGGGCGAACGAAGTAGTACAAAAGGGGATGATGGACGGAGCGTTGGAGCAAATCAAACACTCCCCCCCAGTCAACTGATCTGGGTTTAATCCATCACCATTCTTTAGCTCACTCAGCCACCCCAGTTCAGACATGGCCATATGCCAATCAGTCTGACCCTATGCCTCATGGGAAAAGTCCAGCCCGAACTGCCAAGCCATGTCTTCCCTGGACCGGAAACAAGCATCCTGGGACCAGTTTCGGATTAATAATCCTCATCAGCCAGGCTATCTTGAATCCAGTGGCCAAGTGAGCAAGGGACTCACGTCTGAGCATACCCTGCCAACTTAGGTCGAACAAAGCGGTACAAAAGGGGATGATGGACGGAGCGTTGGAGCAAATCAAACACTCCCCCAGTCAACTGATCTGGGTTTAATCCATCACCATTCTTTAGCTCACTCAGCCACCCCAGTTCAGACATGGCCATATGCAAATCAGTCTGACCCTATGCCTCATGGGAACAGTCCAGCCCGAACTGCCAAGCCATGTCTTCCCTGGACCGGAAACAAGCATCCTGGGACCGGTTTCTGATTAATAATCCTCATCAGCCAGGCTAACCTGAATCCTGTGGCCAAGTGAGCAAGGGACTCACGTCTGAGCATACCCTGCCAATTTAGAGCGAACAAAGCGGTACGAAAGGGGATGATGGATGGAGCGTTGGAGCAAATCAAACACTCTCCCCCAGTCAACTGATCTGGGTTTAATCCATCACCATTCTTTAGCTCACTCAGCCACCCCAGTTCAGACATGGCCATATGCAAATCAGTCTGACCCTATGCCTCATGGGAACAGTCAAGCCCGAACTGCCAAGCCATGTCTTCCCTGGACCGGAAACAAGCATCCTGGGACTGGTTTCAGATTAATAATCCTCATCTGCCAGGCTATCTTGAATCCAATGGCCAAGTGAGCAAGGGACTCACGTCTGAGCATACCCTGCCAATTTAGGGCGAACAAAGTGGTACAAAAGGGGATGATGGACGGAGCGTTGGAGCAAATCAAACACTCCCCCCGGTCAACTGATCTGGGTTTAATCCATCACCATTCTTTAGCTCACTCAGCCACCCCAGTTCAGACATGGCCATGTGCAAATCAGTCTGACCCTATGCCTCATGGGAACAGTCCAGCCCGAACTGCCGAGCCATGTCTTCCCTGGACCGGAAGCAAGCATCCTGGGACCGGTTTCGGATTAATAATCCTCATCAGCCAGGCTATCTTGAATTCACTGGCCAAGTGAGCAAGGGACTCACGTCTGAGCATACCCTGCCAACTTAGGGTGAACAAAGCGGTACAACAGGGGATGATGGATGAAGCGTTGGAGCAAATCAAACACTCCCCCCCCCCCCAGTCAACTGATCTGGGTTTAATCCATCACCATTCTTTAGCTCACTCAGCCACCCCAGTTTAGACATGGCCATATGCAAATCAGTCTGACCCTATGCCTCATGGGAACAGTCCAGCCCGAACTGCCAAGCCATGTCTTCCCTGGACCAGAAACAAGCATCCTGGGACCAGTTTCGGATTAATAATCCTCATCAGCCAGGCTATCTTGAATCCAGTGGCCAAGTGAGCAAGGGACTCACGTCTGAGCATACCCTGCCAACTTAGGTCGAACAAAGCGGTACAAAAGGGGATGATGGACGGAGCGTTGGAGCAAATCAAACACTCCCCCAGTCAACTGATCTGGGTTTAATCCATCACCATTTTTTAGCTCAGTCAGCCACCCCAGTTCAGACATGGCCATATGCAAATCAGTCTGACCCTATGCCTCATGGGAACAGTCCAGCCCGAACTGCCAAGCCATGTCTTCCCTGGACCGGAAACAAGCATCCTGGGACCGGTTTCGGATTACTAATCCTCATCAGCCAGGCTATCTTGAATCCAGTGGCCAAGTGAGCAAGGGACTCACGTCTGAGCATACCCTGCCAACTTAGGGCGAACAAAGCGGTACAAAAGGGGTTGATGGACGGAGCGTTGGAGCAGATCAAACACTCCCCCCCAGTCAACTGATCTGGGTTTAATCCATCACCATTCTTTAGCTCACTCAGCCACCCCAGTTCAGACATGGCCATATGCAAATCAGTCTGACCCTATGCCTCATGGGAACCGTCCAGCCCGAACTGCCAAGCCATGTCTTCCCTGGACCGGAAACAAGCATCCTGGGACCGGTTTTGAATTACTAATCCTCATCAGCCAGGCTATCTTGAATCCAGTGGCCAAGTGAGCAAGGGACTCACGTCTGAGCATACCCTGCCAACTTAGGGCGAACGAAGTAGTACAAAAGGGGATGATGGACGGAGCGTTGGAGCAAATCAAACACTCCCCCCCAGTCAACTGATCTGGGTTTAATCCATCACCATTCTTTAGCTCACTCAGCCACCCCAGTTCAGACATGGCCATATGCAAATCAGTCTGACCCTATGCCTCATGGGAACAGTCCAGCCCGAACTGCCAAGCCATGTCTTCCATGGACCGGAAACAAGCATCCTGGGACCGGTTTCTGATTAATAATCCTCATCAGCCAGGCTAACCTGAATCCTGTGGCCAAGTGAGCAAGGGACTCACGTCTGAGCATACCCTGCCAACTTAGAGCGAACAAAGCGGTACGAAAGGGGATGATGGACGGAGCGTTGGAGCAAATCAAACACTCCCCCCCAGTCAACTGATCTGGGTTTAATCCATCACCATTCTTTAGCTCACTCAGCCACCCCAGTTCAGACATGGCCATATGCAAATCAGTCTGACCCTATGCCTCATGGGAACAGTCCAGCCCGAACTGCCAAGCCATGTCTTCCCTGGACCGGAAACAAGCATCCTGGGACTGGTTTCAGATTAATAATCCTCATCAGCCAGGCTATCTTGAATCCAATGGCCAAGTGAGCAAGGGACTCACGTCTGAGCATACCCTGCCAATTTAGGGCGAACAAAGTGGTACAAAAGGGGATGATGGACGGAGCGTTGGAGCAAATCAAACACTCCCCCCAGTCAACTGATCTGGGTTTAATCCATCACCATTATTTAGCTCACTCAGCCACCCCAGTTCAGACATGGCCATATGCAAATCAGTCTGACCCTATGCCTCATGGGAACAGTCCAGCCCAAACTGCCAAGCCATGTCTTCCCTGGACCGGAAACAAGCATCCTGGGACCGGTTTTGGATTAATAATCCTCATCAGCCAGGCTATCTTGAATCCAGTGGCCAAGTGAGCAAGGGACTCACGTCTGAGCATACCCTGCCAACTTAGGGCGAACAAAGAGGTACAAAAGGGGATGATGGACGGAGAGTTGGAGCAAATCAAACACTCGCCCCCAGTCAACTGATCTGGGTTTAATCCATCACCATTCTTTAGCTCACTCAGCCACCCCAGTTCAGACATGGCCATATGCAAATCAGTCTGACCCAATGCCTCATGGGAACAGTCCAGCCTGAACTGCCAAGCCATGTCTTCCCTGGACCGGAAACAAGCATCCTGGGACCGGTTTCGGATTGATAAGCCTCATCAGCCAGGCTATCTTGAATCCAGTGGCCAAGTGAGCAAGGGACTCACGTCTGAGCATACCCTGCCAACTTAGGGCGAAAAAAGCGGTACAAAAGGGGATGATGGACAGAGCATTGGAGCAAATCAAACACTCTCCCCCAGTCAACTGATCTGGGTTTAATCCATCACCATTCTTTAGCTCACTAAGCCACCCCAGTTCAGACATGGCCATATGCAAATGAGTCTGACCCTATGCCTCATGGGAACAGTCCAGCCCAAACTGCCAAGCCATGTCTTCCCTGGACCAGAAACAAGCATCCTGGGACCGGTTCGGATTAATAATCCTCATCAGCCAGGCTATCTTGAATCCAGTGGCCAAGTGAGCAAGGGACTCACGTCTGAGCATACCCTACCAACTTAGGGCGAACAAAGTGGTACAAAAGGGGATGATGGACGGAGCGTTGGAGCAAATCAAACACTCCCCCCCAGTCAACTTATCTGGGTTTAATCCATCACCATTCTTTAACTCACTCAGCCACCCCAGTTCAGACTTGGCCATATGCAAATCAGTCTGACCCTATGCCTCATGGGAACAGTCCAGCCCGAACTGCCAAGCCATGTCTTCCCTGGACCGGAAACAAGCATCCTGGGACCGGTTTCGGATTAATAATCCTCATCAGCCAGGCTATCTTGAATCCAGTGGCCAAGTGAGCAAGGGACTCACGTCTGAGCATACCCTGCCAACTTAGGGCGAACAAAGCGGTACAAAAGGGGATGATGGACGGAGCGTTGGAGCAAATCAAACACTCCCCCCCCGGTCAACTGATCTGGGTTTGCTCCATCACCATTCTTTAGCTCAGTCAGCCACCCCAGTTCAGACATGGCCATATGCAAATCAGTCTGACCCTATGCCTCATGGGAACAGTCCAGCCCGAACTGCCAAGCCATGTCTTCCCTGGACCGGAAACAAGCATCCTGGGACCGGTTTCGGATTACTAATCCTCATCAGCCAGGCTATCTTGAATCCAGTGGCCAAGTGAGCAAGGGACTCAAGTCTGAGCATACCCTGCCAATTTAGGGCGAACAAAGCGGTACAAAAGGGGTTGATGGACGGAGCGTTGGAGCAGATCAAACACTCCCCCCCAGTCAACTGATCTGGGTTTAATCCATCACCATTCTTTAGCTCACTCAGCCACCCCAGTTCAGACATGGCCACATGCAAATCAGTCTGACCCTATGCCTCATGGGAACCGTCCAGCCCGAACTGCCAAGCCATGTCTTCCCTGGACCGGAAACAAGCATCCTGGGACCGGTTTTGGATTACTAATCCTCATCAGCCAGGCTATCTTGAATCCAGTGGCCAAGTGAGCAAGGGACTCACGTCTGAGCATACCCTGCCAACTTAGGGCGAACGAAGTAGTACAAAAGGGGATGATGGACGGAGCGTTGGAGCAAATCAAACACTCCCCCCCAGTCAACTGATCTGGGTTTAATCCATCACCATTCTTTAGCTCACTCAGCCACCCCAGTTCAGACATGGCCATATGCCAATCAGTCTGACCCTATGCCTCATGGGAAAAGTCCAGCCCGAACTGCCAAGCCATGTCTTCCCTGGACCGGAAACAAGCATCCTGGGACCAGTTTCGGATTAATAATCCTCATCAGCCAGGCTATCTTGAATCCAGTGGCCAAGTGAGCAAGGGACTCACGTCTGAGCATACCCTGCCAACTTAGGTCGAACAAAGCGGTACAAAAGGGGATGATGGACGGAGCGTTGGAGCAAATCAAACACTCCCCCAGTCAACTGATCTGGGTTTAATCCATCACCATTCTTTAGCTCACTCAGCCACCCCAGTTCAGACATGGCCATATGCAAATCAGTCTGACCCTATGCCTCATGGGAACAGTCCAGCCCGAACTGCCAAGCCATGTCTTCCCTGGACAGGAAACAAGCATCCTGGGACCGGTTTCTGATTAATAATCCTCATCAGCCAGGCTAACCTGAATCCTGTGGCCAAGTGAGCAAGGGACTCACGTCTGAGCATACCCTGCCAATTTAGAGCGAACAAAGCGGTACGAAAGGGGATGATGGACGGAGCGTTGGAGCAAATCAAACACTCTCCCCCAGTCAACTGATCTGGGTTTAATCCATCACCATTCTTTAGCTCACTCAGCCACCCCAGTTCAGACATGGCCATATGCAAATCAGTCTGACCCTATGCCTCATGGGAACAGTCGAGCCCGAACTGCCAAGCCATGTCTTCCCTGGACCGGAAACAAGCATCCTGGGACTGGTTTCAGATTAATAATCCTCATCAGCCAGGCTATCTTGAATCCAATGGCCAAGTGAGCAAGGGACTCACGTCTGAGCATACCCTGCCAATTTAGGGCGAACAAAGTGGTACAAAAGGGGATGATGGACGGAGCGTTGGAGCAAATCAAACACTCCCCCCGGTCAACTGATCTGGGTTTAATCCATCACCATTCTTTAGCTCACTCAGCCACCCCAGTTCAGACATGGCCATGTGCAAATCAGTCTGACCCTATGCCTCATGGGAACAGTCCAGCCCGAACTGCCGAGCCATGTCTTCCCTGGACCGGAAGCAAGCATCCTGGGACCGGTTTCGGATTAATAATCCTCATCAGCCAGGCTATCTTGAATTCACTGGCCAAGTGAGCAAGGGACTCACGTCTGAGCATACCCTGCCAACTTAGGGTGAACAAAGCGGTACAACAGGGGATGATGGATGAAGCGTTGGAGCAAATCAAACACTCCCCCCCCCCCCAGTCAACTGATCTGGGTTTAATCCATCACCATTCTTTAGCTCACTCAGCCACCCCAGTTTAGACATGGCCATATGCAAATCAGTCTGACCCTATGCCTCATGGGAACAGTCCAGCCCGAACTGCCAAGCCATGTCTTCCCTGGACCAGAAACAAGCATCCTGGGACCAGTTTCGGATTAATAATCCTCATCAGCCAGGCTATCTTGAATCCAGTGGCCAAGTGAGCAAGGGACTCACGTCTGAGCATACCCTGCCAACTTAGGTCGAACAAAGCGGTACAAAAGGGGATGATGGACGGAGCGTTGGAGCAAATCAAACACTCCCCCAGTCAACTGATCTGGGTTTAATCCATCACCATTTTTTAGCTCAGTCAGCCACCCCAGTTCAGACATGGCCATATGCAAATCAGTCTGACCTTATGCCTCATGGGAACAGTCCAGCCCGAACTGCCAAGCCATGTCTTCCCTGGACCGGAAACAAGCATCCTGGGACCGGTTTCGGATTACTAATCCTCATCAGCCAGGCTATCTTGAATCCAGTGGCCAAGTGAGCAAGGGACTCACGTCTGAGCATACCCTGCCAACTTAGGGCGAACAAAGCGGTACAAAAGGGGTTGATGGACGGAGCGTTGGAGCAGATCAAACACTCCCCCCCAGTCAACTGATCTGGGTTTAATCCATCACCATTCTTTAGCTCACTCAGCCACCCCAGTTCAGACATGGCCATATGCAAATCAGTCTGACCCTATGCCTCATGGGAACCGTCCAGCCCGAACTGCCAAGCCATGTCTTCCCTGGACCGGAAACAAGCATCCTGGGACCGGTTTTGGATTACTAATCCTCATCAGCCAGGCTATCTTGAATCCAGTGGCCAAGTGAGCAAGGGACTCACGTCTGAGCATACCCTGCCAACTTAGGGCGAACGAAGTAGTACAAAAGGGGATGATGGACGGAGCGTTGGAGCAAATCAAACACTCCCCCCCAGTCAACTGATCTGGGTTTAATCCATCACCATTCTTTAGCTCACTCAGCCACCCCAGTTCAGACATGGCCATCTGCAAATCAGTCTGACCCTATGCCTCATGGGAACAGTCCAGCCCGAACTGCCAAGCCATGTCTTCCCTGGACCGGAAACAAGCATCCTGGGACCGGTTTCTGATTAATAATCCTCATCAGCCAGGCTAACCTGAATCCTGTGGCCAAGTGAGCAAGGGACTCACGTCTGAGCATACCCTGCCAACTTAGAGCGAACAAAGCGGTACGAAAGGGGATGATGGACGGAGCGTTGGAGCAAATCAAACACTCCCCCCCAGTCAACTGATCTGGGTTTAATCCATCACCATTCTTTAGCTCACTCAGCCACCCCAGTTCAGACATGGCCATATGCAAATCAGTCTGACCCTATGCCTCATGGGAACAGTCCAGCCCGAACTGCCAAGCCATGTCTTCCCTGGACCGGAAACAAGCATCCTGGGACTGGTTTCAGATTAATAATCCTCATCAGCCAGGCTATCTTGAATCCAATGGCCAAGTGAGCAAGGGACTCACGTCTGAGCATACCCTGCCAATTTAGGGCGAACAAAGCGGTACAAAAGGGGATGATGGACGGAGCGTTGGAGCAAATCAAACACTCCCCCCAGTCAACTGATCTGGGTTTAATCCATCACCATTCTTCAGCTCACTCAGCCACCCCAGTTTAGACATGGCCATATGCAAATCAGTCTGACCCTATGCCTCATGGGAACAGTCCAGCCCGAACTGCCAAGCCATGTCTTCCCTGGACCGGAAACAAGCATCCTGGGACCGGTTTCAGATTAATAATCCTCATCAGCCAGGCTATCTTGAATCCAGTGGCCAAGAGAGCAAGGGACTCACGTCTGAGCATACCCTGCCAACTTAGGGCGAACAAAGCGGTACAAAAGGGGATGATGGACGGAGCGTTGGAGCAAATCAAACACTCCCCCCAGTCAACTGGTCCTCGGAAGCTTGTGTCCGGTCCAGGAAAGGCATGGCTTGGCAGTTCGGGCTGGACTGTTCCCATGAGGCACATGGTCAGACTGATTTGCATATAGCCATGTCTGAACTGGGGTGGCAGAGTAGGCTAAAGAACGGTGATGGATCAAACCCAGATCTTTTGACTGGGTGTGAGTGTTTGATTGGTTCAGATGCTCCGTCCATCATCACCCCCTTTTGTACCACTTTTGGCCGCCATAAGTGTGGCAGGGTATGCTCAGACGTGAGTCCCTTGCTCACTTTGCCACTGGATTCAAGCAAGCCGGGCTGAAGACGGCTGGAATGCCAGAAACCGGTCCTCGGAAGCTTGTTTCCGGTCGAGGGAAGTCATGGCTTGGCAGTTCGGACTGGACTGTTCCCATGAGGCACAGGGTCAGACTGATTTGCATATAGCCATGTCTGAACTGGCGTGGCAGAGTGGGCTAAAGAACGGTGATGGATCAAACCCAGATCTTTTGACTGGGTGTGAGTGTTTGATTGGTTCAGATGCTCCATCCTTCATCACCCCCTTTTGTACCACTTTTGGCCGCCATAAGTGTGGCAGGGTATGCTCAGACGTGAGTCTCTTGCTCACTTTGCCACTGGATTCAAGCAAGCCGGGCTGAAGACGGCTGGAATGCCAGAAACCGGTCCTCAGAAGCTTGTTTCCAGTCCAGGGAAGGCATGGCTTGGCAGTTCGGGCTGGACTGTTCCCATGAGGCACAGGGTCAGACTGATTTGCATATAGCCATGTCTGAACTGGGGTGGCAGAGTGGGCAAAAGAACGGTGATGGATCAAACCCAGATCTTTTGACTGGGTGTTAGTGTTTGATTGGTTCAGATGCTCCGTCCATCATCACCCCCTTTTGTACCACTTTTGGCCGCCTAAGTGTGGCAGGGTATGCTCAGACGTGAGTCCCTTGCTCACTTTGCCACTGGATTCAAGCAAGCCGGGCTGTGACGGCTGGAATGCCAGAAACCGGTCCTCGGAAGCTTGTTTCCGGTCCAGGAAAGGCATGGCTTGGTAGTTCGGGCTGGACTGTTCCCATGAGGCACAGGGTCAGACTGATTTGCATATAGCCATGTCTGAACTGGGGTGGCAAAGTGGGCTAAAAAACGGTGATGGATCAAACCCAGATCTTTTGACTGGGTGTGAGTGTTTGATTGGTTCAGATGCTCCATCCATCATCACCCCCTTTTGTACCACAGTACTGCATTGAGCAGCACCTCACTTTGCATCGTGAACCTTGGTCTCACCGATGCTCACCGATGCTGTTGGATGAGCCTCACTTAGCCACTGCCCGCACTGCTCCGTAAGGGCACCATACGCTACACCGCTTCCACTTCACAACTGCAACGGTTGCCCCGCCCGGCTCGTACCAACAAGATCGGCCGCAATGAGAAAGGTACTGTCTACGAGTCTCTCGACGCTTTGGCTGGCCCGTACGGACGCAGCGGCTGAAACTGTTAGACTCTGTTGTTTTCAGCATTGTGGTAGCCCCGGACAGAGTTATCAACTCGGAAGAAATGTGTTGTTGAGATGTTTCTGCAATGTAAAGGTTACCTTGCAATGTACCAATTTTTTCAGTATTGTATGTTGGATTTTTCTTGTATTTGGTCTTGTTGGTTTAGATAAAGTTTTGCTTATTTTTCTAAAAAGGTGTGGTGTCCATTTGTAATATCTTCACTGTGTTTCTGTATGCATGCAAAAATGCTTTACACACGGCCTCTGAGATAAGCCTGTCTGCTCGTACCAAGCTACCAAGGGGGTGAGCAGGGGTTATTTTAGAAGTGTATCCCCCTTACCCTGACTGGAAAGAAGGGTCCCTACATGGACAAAGGTGCAAACCATTGCCAACTAGATACCCCCATTTCTAACAATACCCACTAGCAGTTTACTACCAGTTCCCTTCTGAGAAAGATATTTGATCATAGAAATTATCTGATCACGGAATTGAAAAAGATTTAATTTGTTGGTCTTGATTGTATAAAATAGTGGCAGCCGATGAGTTAAGATGAAGAAAGCAGGAATCATATTGAATCCTTGAACTACATACAATTATGTAAGACTTTAATTTGGATGAACAACCCTCAGTCTTTTATATAAAAAGTGGAAGATATGATCTAACTAGTAATTGTACATAGAAGTGTGGCACATACATAATAAGAAAAATGACTTGTTTGCTTATGTAGGTATGTATATTTTTTTCTATAGATCAAGCCTAGTCAAAAGGGAGCGGGACACTGTAAATGGTCAAAGGGAAGCTGAGCTGTGGACAATTGAAGCTTTGGATTGCAGTGTTCTTTAAACAGGTAAGTCTTCATATATTTCCCAAATTAGAGTAGTGTTGAGCCATCTTCATGGATACAGGAATGTTGTTCCAGATCTTGGGTGCATAGATGGAAAAAAAGCCTGTTGTCTTGTTTTTTCAATTTTACACTTCTTAGTCTGCAGTTTGATAGTATCCTGGTAGTGGTGTGCCAAGAGGTGTGTTACCGCTACAACGCATCTTTTACAACGTAATGCTGTTACAACGCAGCTATTACATCGCAAATACCATTACAATGCATGCCATTACAACGCATGGCATTACATAGCAGATGGTATTACAACGCATACCATTACATCGTAAGTATTGGTAAGTATTTAATTTTTTTTTTTTTTTATTTAATATGTTATTATTGATTTAATTATTATTAATTATAAAAAAATATTTATTTCGTTTTTAAATATTATAAATTAAATATATTAATTTAAGTATTTTTTAAAATAAGTATGAGTATAGGAGTATATGTTTTGGGGTACTGATGTATATGTTTTGGGGTGTTTGGGTATTTTTAGGTTTTAGGGCAGTGTTTGGGTTTTGGGGTACAGGGGTGTTTTTAGGTTTTAGGGCAGGGTTTGGGTTTTGGGGTACAGGGGTGTTTTTAGGTTTTAGGGTAGGGTTTGGGTTTTGGGGTACAGGGGTGTTTTTAGGTTTTAGGGCAGGGTTTGGGTTTTGGGGTACACGGGTGTTTTTAGGTTTTAGGACAGGGTTTGGGTTTTGGGGTACAGGGGTGTTTTTAGGTTTTAGGGCAGTGTTTGGGTTTTGGGGTACAGGGGTGTTTTTAGGTTTTAGGGCAGGGTTTGGGCTTTGGGGTACAGGGGTGTTTTTAGGTTTTAGGGTAGGGTTTGGGTTTTGGGGTACAGGGGTGTTTTTAGGTTTTAGGGCAGGGTTTGGGTTTTGGGGTACAGGGGTGTTTTTAGGTTTTAGGACAGGGTTTGGGTTTTGGGGTACAGGGGTGTTTTTAGGTTTTAGGGCAGGGTTTGGGTTTTGGGGTACAGGGGTGTTTTTAGGTTTTAGGGCAGTGTTTGGGTTTTGGGGTACAGGGGTGTTTTTAGGTTTTAGGGCAGGGTTTGGGTTTTGGGGTACAGGGGTGTTTTTAGGTTTTAGGGCAGGGTTTGGGTTTTGGGGTACAGGGGTGTTTTTAGGTTTTAGGGTAGGGTTTGGGTTTTGGGGTACAGGGGTGTTTTTAGGTTTTAGGGCAGGGTTTGGGTTTTGGGGTACAGGGGTGTTTTTAGGTTTTAGGGCAGGGTTTGGGTTTTGGGGTACAGGGGTGTTTTTAGGTTTTAGGGCAGGGTTTGGGTTTTGGGGTACAGGGGTGTTTTTAGGTTTTAGGGCAGTGTTTGGGTTTTGGGGTACAGGGGTGTTTTTAGGTTTTAGGGCAGTGTTTGGGTTTTGGGGTACAGGGGTATTACGACTTTATATAAATTAAATTAATTAAATTAATTTTATTTAATTTAATTAAATTAATAACAATATTTACAATTATTAATTTAATTGTATTAATAAACGATTACAATTAAATTATATTATTTAAAAATGTTTAATTAATTAAATTCTTTTAATTTTATTAAATATAATTATATTATGTATTATTTATAACTTAATTAAATTATAATTATATTTATTGTAATTAATTGCATTATATTATTTTCTATTTATAAATTTTTTATATATCATTAATTATATTATTTTAAATATATTAAATTAATATATTATTAATTTAATTGTATTAATAAACGATTATAATTAAATTATATTATTTAAAAATGTTTAATTAATTAAATTCTTTTAATTTTATTAATTATAATTATATTATGTATTATTTATAACTTAATTAAATTTTAATTATATTTATTGTAATTAATTACATTATATTATTTTCTATTTATAAATTTTTTAAATATCATTAATTATATTATTTTAAATTACTATAATTAAATTAATTACTGTTTTAAAAATGTTATATTATTTTTATTATTTTAAATTAATTTAATTAACTTTATTACATTTTTTTAAAAAAAGATATACTTACCAATACTTACGATGTAATGGTATGCGTTGTAATACCATCTGCTATGTAATGCCATGCGTTGTAATGGCATGCATTGTAATGGTATTTGCGATGTAAAAATCGCGTTGTAACGGAACGCGTTGTAAAACATCGCGTTGTACTGACACCAATCCGTGCCAAGAGCCACCCATGGACATGGATTTGCAGACTTCATTACAAATACTCTTGATACTTCGATTGTCATTTGTGAGAAGCTACTCTTTACATTTTATGAATTATTTGCAGTGGGTGTTGACTACTACATTTGCGCAATCATGCTCTATCTATAAAACTTTTTTAATTGTACGTACCGTCCTCAACAACGCTTTGGATGGTTAAGTTTTATAGTGGTGTAGAAAAGGTATTAAGGTTTAATATTGATTCATATTGTTTCCCTGCATTATTGCCAGTTGCAATTATTTTAAGGTGGTTGATGTAATTGAAACTGTCTATTATGGATTTCTGATCTTCACAGATTAAAATGGAACAGAACATATTTAAAATGGAAGGGAGTACTGATCTAACATCCTGCAACCTTCACTATGAAGAGAGGAGTATTATTAATTTTGCATCTGGTTAGAAATGTATTTTTCTTTTTTTAGTGGGGTGTGAGCCCTTGTCAAGCTACAAGCACAATTCCTGCCAGGGCGGACCATAAAAAGTCACTAGATTAACCTGTGTTTAACCTTATGGTAGCTTGGCTCAAAAGCAATCAGGCTTAACTTAGAAACAATATGTAAAGCATTCATGCAGCACTTTAAACAGTATTATAGTAAAACCACAACACAGGAAAATCCCACCAAAATTTTTAAAAATAGAGTAACATTTTATAAACTATTTGACACCAAATCGATAAAAATCCAATCAGTAGAATTGGAGTTAATTTTTATTTAAAGTTTTTAGTAAATACTACCACCTAAAAGATCAAAGTGCCAACCATGGACATCTAGTCGTGCAAGACCGCGGCAACCTACACCACGATGGAGTGCAGTTCAGACCATGAGGTGGTTTTGGCCCATACTATGCTTACCTTGGGACTTAGAAGAATTTTTAAAGAAACATGTCTGAGAAGGTAGAGTTCAGTGGGGAAAGGCAGCCGGTGTTTTCTGTGGAAGAGGCATGGTCTGGGAGTTGCTGAACAAAGTTACAGTGAAGATTTCTAATTTCGGACTTAGTCTCTTTTTTGGAAGTTGAAAATCTCCAGCAGGACGCAGCTGCAGACAATAGCCAATGAGGGTTGGCTGCAAAAGACCAGATACCCATTATGTGCAGAGCCAATGAACAGGATTGGCTGCTGCATAGAATAACGTAGCAGGATTTGCCACAAAGTCAGGCTGACTTGCGATACACCTTGGTGGATTGGCGAGCAGGTAGGTCTCGGTCCCCTTTGGTTCTCAGGGCACTTCATTTAAGTTTTGGATTTACGCTGTTTGGGCATTTTTAGTAGCACTTCCCAGAGTCTAGAACTGAGTAGGTACCATTTGAATGGCAGGACTCACTTCAGGCAAGGTCCATGTGCAGGGTTCAAGTTGTTGGAGCTTTTTGTGTCCCTGTAGCTCAGAACAGGAGGCCAACCAACTAGCCCCTGAAGTCACTCTGGTAGTCCTGGGTTCAAGCATTAAGGCAGTCCTCCAGCAGAAGGGCAGTCCTATGAGTATTGAAGGCAGGCTTCCAGCAGCAGGTTAGTCATCTGAGTGCAAAACAGACCTCAAGCAGCAGGCCAGTTCTCTGAAGTGCAGGGCTGGCCTTCTTTTTTGTCCTCTGCAGGTCCAGGTGTGAACTCAAGAGTGGGGCTGAGAGTCCTATTTTATATGTGGTTCCAGCTTTTAACCCCTTCCATGCTGGTGACGAACCCCAGCCATCATGCACTACAGTGCTCGTGTGCTGATGACGGCTGGGGTTCGTCATGGCCCGCCCGTGTTCGGCCGGCGGCCGCACACGGGAAATATCGCGGCCGCACGGAAGGGGTTAAGTGGAAGAAACTTCTGGAGTTTCCTACCACAGATGGTTCTGGAATTTCTTTCCTCCCTGCCCAGGCTCCAAGGGGTCTGGGGTGACATAAGGCTAGTGTGAAGTTCTTTGTGAGTGTACTGAGGCAGCTCTGTTGAAATATAAATGGAGTAGGGACCAGCTCAGCAACCACCCCACCCTGACAGGATGTCTCCCCTGCCAACACCTTGTCTCCCTTTGTCTTACTGTATGGGGGAAATACAGATAGGCCAACTGCCTTGCTAATCACAGTCATGAGAACCAGGAGACATGCTGCCGGTACCAAATAGTTAGGACAAGAAAATGCCAGCTTTCTAAAAGTGGCATTTTCAGAAATGGGACTTAAAATCTGACTTTACCATTAAAGAGGGCTTTAAACTAAAATTCTTTAAACACCAAAGGAGACATTTCTACTTGCTCCTAAAAAAAGTTATCAATTATTAAATGCGATAAGGTAACCCAACATTATCCTATGTGAAAGGAAAGCCTCACAGCAGTGAAAAATGAGTGTAGGGGATTTTGACCACAAGGACCTAAAAGTACATGTCCAGCCTTTTACATACAATACACCTTCTCTCTAGGCTGTTTAGGGCTTACCTTAGTGTTGACTTACATATATAAAAACAGGAGGTTTAGACCTGGTAAGAGGTTTCTTTTGCCAGGTCGAATTGGCAGTTTAATATGGCACACAGGCTGCAATGGCAGGCCTGAAACATGTTTTAAAAGGCTTATTAGTTGGGTGGCACAATAAGTGGTGCAAGCTCACTAGTAGCATTTAATTTACAAGCCCTGTGTACCTGTTGTATCCCTCTTCTAGGGACTAATAAGTACATTAAATGTTCCAATCAGGTGTAGGCCACTTTTACCATGTTTTAAGGAGTGAACACAATCACTTTAGCACTGGTCAGCAATGGTAAAGTGCACATAGCTATAAAGCCAACAAAACATATTTCAGTAAACAGGAAGGAGTATACAACGAGTTTGGGGGAAGATCACCCAAAGCCTGATAGGTGTAACACTTTCTATGTGTTTTGCAAATAATACAAATTTTACAGGATCAGTATTTATTTTCAGCTTTCACTGTAAATAAGTAGGGTAGAACACAGGAATATAGGTTCGGCGGCTAAGGTACTTTGATGAATTCTGTATTTTAACCCCTCTGATAATTTGAATTGGAACTCAACTACCATGGCAGATGCAATTCTTTAAACATGACAGACACCAACTTTTGGACTCTACCATGGGGACTCCAGTAGATGCTAAGGGAAGCCAATATGGTTTTATATAGGAATAGAATTAATGGCATCAAGTATGGTTTTAGCTTAAATACAATCTAAGCTCTGGGGAAACTGCATTAAAACAGCTTACGCAATTATGAGAAATCATGTAGATATTCTGTGGAAGATTATAATTTGCAATCATTATCCAACTGCATAAAGTATTTTGTATATGTTATACATATTTTCTAGAAGCGGTATTATGAATTTTTGTGTTATTTGTATATCAACAATCAATATTCCGTTTTGAATTCCTAAATGAACTTGGACACCCTATGAGCACTGCAGTATTAACCTGAAAGGTAATTCTTGACATCTTTTGACACAATGTATAAAACAAGATATATGGACTCATTGAATTAAATAATTTAGAGGTTACTGGGGAAATTAGACCTATTACAGATCTATTGGGTTATCTTTATCACAACAACATGAGTGCATCTTAGTGTCAATATATGTAAATATACAAATGTATATATTGTGGGCAGCGACGGCTCGTGGAGGGAGTTACGGTGGGGCAGGAGGGTGGGGAGGGGGAGGGGCAGGGTGGAGGTTGCTAAAAACCAGCATATGGATAATTGCAGGTAAGTAAACAATTTAATTAATAAAACGAATTTCGTAGCTCGCACTGCATTGCATTTTGCGATGCAAGGCGCACTACGAAATTCGTTTTATTAATTAAATTGTTTACTTACCTGCAATTATCCATATGCCGGTTTTTAGCAACCTCCACCCTGCCCCTCCCCCTCCCCACCCTCCTGCCCCACCGTAACTCCCTCCACGAGCCGTCGCTGATTGTGGGATTTTTTGGTCCCATTAGTTAATTCTTGTTGGCAAAGTTTATTAAGTGTGAATAACGTAGATAAATATAGAAAATATGGAGTGATTTACAAGAAGTACTTTGTCACTGTAAACCATTTGCTTTTAATGGGATCTATATTTCTATGATATGGCAGTAACACATCTGTTGAGGATGTGTTGATTTAGTAGTGACAAGGCTCATATTAACACAAATAAATTACAAGTTATAAATATTGTGTTTTGACTTTATTCCTAATAGCCCCGAGGAAAATACAGAATGTAATGAAAAACTAGTTGACTGTTATTACGGCTGTTATAAATTACGTAACATTGGAACAATGGATACAAGTTGGTATAATTAATGGACAATTGAGAAATCTCATTTTTGGATAGAAAAAGTAAAACTAATAATTGCCTTACAAATCCTGAGTAAATGGTGTCTCTATTATAAAAAAAAACTATTATCACTTTTGATGTACACTCCAGAGCTGAGCTTGCTCTAAATGTTATGTTAAATGTTATGCTATGTTAAAAAATTCTTATAAAGCGCAGGTTCACCGATTGGTGTAATGGCGCTGCTCTAGGAGGTACCGAAATCCTGTTGAATTACTCGTATGTAAGCCAAGTCTGGAGGAGTTTCCTGAAGTTCAGTAAGTCAGCGCTGGACCTAATTTTGGGAGAGAGGGAATTCCAAAATCTGGGTGCCAGTATTGCAAACCTACAACCACCCTGACGCTTCAGTTTGAAGGAGGGTATTGTCAGGAGGTGCAGGTGCGCAGAGTGCAGGTTGTGCAAGGGTGTGTGCCTTTGAATAGAGCTATTGATGAATTTGGGGCTCCTGCCATTCAAGGATTTGAAAATAAGGCAGCCTACCTTAAAGACGCATTGCTGGAGGATGGGGGGCCAGTGCAGCTTCCTCATGAGAGGGGTGACATGGTGCCACCTAGGTTGCTGAAAGATCAGTTTAGCCGCTTGGTTCTGCAACAGTTGTAATCGTTTGGTTAAATGTAGTGGGATGCCAAAATATAGACAATTGATATAGTCTATATGAGACATGACCATGGGTATGACAACCTGTATCAATGTATCATGAGTTAGAAATCTACTGATCTTTCTTATCTTCCTTAACTGGAAGAAGCAAGTTGAGATTACTGAACCAATTTGAATCTTCATTGGAAGGTCACTATTACCCTAAGCCTATTTGCAGAGGGAGATGGGGTAGGAGAAGATCCAAGTTCAGGTGGCCAAAAGTGAGGGCCCCAGAGATTATTATACCACCACAGTTCGGACAGTGGACCGCTCAGAAAAAGGATAAAGCACCAATCCTAGTATCACCAAATTAATTTCGTTTGTAAAGTCCAGCGTGCACTTTCCAAATGCTCCCTGTCCCAAGAGCATTACCCAGACCTTGGGTAAAAAGTCAACTTTTATCCTGAATGGTAAAGCACCGCTATATAAGTTGGTCTCATCCAGTTACCAGAGACTATTCAACTTTTCAATTGTCCTCATATATAGACGCTGAGTCGTGATGTACAAATTGCAATATACATTTAATGATCCACTTAAAGACAAAACATCAGCCAACACGTTTCGTTCTGAAACCAGAACTTCTTCAGGGCGCAAACGGTGTGTCGAGGCGTATTGATTTCCAATTTCAATATTTAGTAGTATCGATTGATTTAATTTTCTATTTCGTTCGCTTCCAGTTTTTAAAGTGAATCAGGAAACAGAAATTCATAGTTTCCCCACAAATTTTATTTTATATTTTTACAGAGGCTTGATCTTAGGCAAAGGAAGTTCGTCCTGTGCGGTTGATGTATTTCGCCTCTTATTCATTCAAAAAGTCCTATAGTTGCCTAATATGTTGATCCCGATGTGTCAACCTCGGTGTCCTGCTATCCTAACACGCCGTCATCTCCACTGCGCCCTGAAGAAGTTCTGGTTTCAGAACGAAACGCTTTGGCTGATGTTTTGTCTTAAGTGGATCATTAAATGAATATTGCAATTTGTACATCACGACTCAGCGTCTATATATGAGGACAATTAAAATGTTGAATAGTCTCTGGTAACCGGATGAGGCCCCAGAGATTATGGCTGTCCCCTTAGGACCAGTTCAGTGTTGTCTGGGTTGAGTTTTAAGTGATTGCTGTTCATCCAGTGGCGGTTGTACAGCATAATAGTCTGAAACTCGAGGACTGATTTAGAAGAGTTGCCAATCGTAAACATTAATTGAAGATCATCTGCATAGTTGAAAGTGCAAACCTTTCTCTGTTTCAAAGACCGAATTAATGCGAGGAGGTAGAGATTAACCAGATAAGGGGATATGAATGTCCCTGCTGGACCTCACATGTGGTCCTTATCTTTGGTGCCGTGAACTGGGCTATGCGGACCGACTGGGAGCGGTCCTCCAGGAATGAACTAATCCATTTAAGGATGCCTGCATACCTCACACAGTCGACCAAGATGCCATGGTCGACCGTGTCAAAAGCCACAGAGAGATCCAGCAGTAGCAATGCCTGCAGGGAGCCTCTATCTGCCATTTCCTGGAGAGAGTCTAGCACTATCAATATCACAGCCTCTGTTGAATGTGCAGGGCTGAACCCTGCTTGATGAGGGTCGAGATATTCAGACTTCTCAATGAAGGTAGAGAGTCATTTAGCCACCTGACCTTCCTATGCCTTGGCCAAGAATGGGAGCAAGGAGATCAGACGATAATTCTTCAAAATCTGGGGATCAGCCCCTGATTTCTTTAGGACGGGGACAACAATTGCCTCTATAAAGGCCTTGGGGACACAGCCCTGAGATAGTGACTCATTCAAGAGGGAAAGGGCTGGCCCTGGGAGAACAGTGAAGGCTTCCTTTAAAATGTGAGGCAAACAGAAATCTGTGGGTGATCCAGATTTTACCTTGGCCAATAGGGCCAGTAATGCCTGTATACTTATAGCCGGGAATTGTTCTAGAGAGCAAGGGTTTTACGGCGTTAAAGGAGATACCTCAGAGATTGAACTTATAGGGATACTAGCTTTACTGATGGTGATCTTCTCAATGAAAAAGGTATTCAAGGAATTGCATAATGCCTAAGAGGGCGTAGGTTTTATTGTGACTCTGCCCGGGTTGGACAGTTTGTTAACAATCTAGTGTTGGAAGTCAAAATTCTTGAGGAGAAATAAGCTGCTTTGGTGGTCAGAATAGCTTTTTTGGAATTGCTCATAGCAGCTAAGTAGATCCGTTTTTCCTCGGTTGAGTAACTATGTCTCCCCTTCCTTTCAGATTTGCAGAGAGCTAGTTTTTGAGCGTTTAGGTTAGGGGAAAACCATCTCTGTGCTTCGTGGCGATGGGCTAGATTTTTTTTCTTAAGGGTTGCATGCTTATTAATGGCTGCTAATAGCCAAGCTGAGAGATTTTCCATGACGAGATTGATAGATGATTCATTGGACAGGGTTGTGTCAGCCAGTGGGTTGTGGATAAGATTTTTATCAGTGCCACTCAATTTACTAGCTTTCCCTCTTTCACTAGTGGGGGTTTTGGCTGTAGTAATAATATTGATAGTGAACTTTATTAAATAGTGCTCCGACCATATGCATAGAGACACCGACAAAGCGGACACACTTATATTTGCAGTCCATACCTGATCAAGTGTGTGCCCTTTGATGTGTGTGGCAGAGGATACCTGCTGATTGAAGTTTAACCCAGTGAGTAGATCGGTTAGCTCGGCGGAATGGGGCCCACCTAGTGTGTCATTTGCCCAGTATTTGAAAAAAACGATCAGCAGGATTTTAGCTGGTTGGTTACTAGGTGGGCTGCCTGTTCACCCAGGGATTGGGGAAACAAGGGCATGCTCTGGGGGGCCTGTAAAGCATTACACAGATTAGGGGGGCTGAGTCTGACTCAATTACAAGATTGTCTACTGCCGTTAGGCCTAATGGAGCTAGTGCTGTAAATTTAAACCAGTGGGCGGTACACCTGGAGGATGTAATAGTCATTATTCAGAAAAGGGGGTGGTGATGGACAGAGTATCTGAATTAAGCAGAACACTCGTACCCAGTCAACTGATCAGGGCTTGATCCATCACCGTTTTTTAGCTCACTGCACCATCCCAGCTCAGAACCTGGCTACATGCAAATTAGTCTGTCCCTGGCCCAGTGCATCATGGGAACAGGGCAGACCAAACTACCAAGCCAATTCTTTTACTGGGAAGGAAACAAGCTTCCGGGGACCGGTTTCTGGCATTACAGCCGTCTTCGGCCCGGCTTGCTTGAATCCTGATGGTGCAATGAGCAAGGGACTCATGTCTGAGCATACCTTTCCACGCTTATGGTGGACAAAACGATTCAGAAAAGGGGGTGGTGATGGACAGAGTATCTGAATTAAGCAGAACACTCGTACCCAGTCAACAGATCAGGGCTTGATCCATCACCGTTTTTTAGCTCACTGCACCATCCCAGCTCAGAACCTGGCTACATGCAAATTAGTCTATCCCTGGCCCAGTGCATCATGGGAACAGGGCAGACCAAACTACCAAGCCAATTCTTTTATTGGGAAGGAAACAAGCTTCCGGGGACCGGTTTCTGGCATTACAGCCATCTTCGGCCCGGCTTGCTTGAATCCTGATGGTGCAATGAGCAAGGGACTCATGTCTGAGCATACCCTTCCACGCTTATGGTGGACAAAACGATTCAGAAAAGGGGGTGGTGATGGACAGAGTATCTGAATTAAGCAGAACACTCGTACCCAGTCAACAGATCAGGGCTTGATCCATCACCGTTTTTTAGCTCACTGCACCATCCCAGCTCAGAAGTGTGGAAGGGTATACTCAGATGTGAGTCCCTTGCTCACTGCACCATCAGGATTCAAGCAAGCCGGGCCGAAGACGGCTGTAATGCCAGAAACCGGTCCCCGGAAGCTTGTTTCCTTCCTGGTAAAGAATTGGCTTGGTAGTTTGGTCTGCCCTGTTCCCATGATGCACTGGGCCAGGGACAGACTAATTTGCATATAGTCAGGTTCTGAGCTGGGATGGTGCAGTGAGCTAAAAAACGGTGATGGATCAAGCCCTGATCTTTGGACTGGGTAGGAGTGTCTTGCTTAATTCAGATACTCTGTCCATCACCACCCCCTTTTTGAATCGTAATAGTCATTAGGCATTGCGGCCAGGATATCAGCGGTGGATTCCTGTGTGAGCCAGGTTTCTGTTAACAAGAGTATGTCTTGTTGCTCTAAGACTAGTAGGAGAAATATGTCTTGCTTATGTTTTACTGGAGAACAGGTATTTATGTAAAGGATGGATAGCACAGAGCACCTCTGTCTATCCTGTATCTGGGTGTGTCATGTGGTGTGGGGGGTGTGCGAGTTTAGGGAAGAACAATCTGATTGCCATAATCTCATTTATGATCAGACTAAGGCCAGTGGAGGGATTAAGTGGGTATTTACCAGTGTGAAGCTGTCTGAATTCCAATGATGAGTATGCTATGATTTGGGCATAGTGACTGGCCCCTGGCCCCGGACCGGCACAGACGGGCTTGCCTTTGGCGCGCCCGCTGCGTGTGTCCGCTGTGCTCCCGTGCTGCGACCGTCATTAAATGGCCGGTTGCAGCCTTGGCTCCTTTCCCGCCCTCTGTGATTGGTTGCCCATGATGTGCGGATAACCAGGATGCAGCTGGGGAGCCTGAACCGTCGACCATTCAAGCAGGCTTTCGGATTAAGGCAGTGGGTTTTAAAATCACATTACAATTCATAACATGTTAAAAATAGAGTAGGCATAGAATATAAAAGCAATCTATTCCACAGGGCAGCAGCACAATCCTGGAGTGCCCGCTACCACGCTGCGACTGGCATTAAATGGCCGGTTGCAGTCTTGGCTCCTCCCCCCGCCCTCAGTGATTGGTCTCCCCTGATGGGCGGATAACCAGGAAGTAGCTGGGAAGGCTGAACCGTCAACCACACGAGCAGGCTCTCGGATTAACGCGGTGGGTTTAAAAGCACATCAAATTCATAACATGGTTAAAAACAGAGTAGGCATAACATTTTAAAGCAATCTATTCCACAGGGCAGCAGCACAATCCTAAATATGTAAGTATACTAACTGTACTGGGCCATATATCTGCTACACCGTCACAACTAAAATCATGCATTAGAATGCAAAAGGAGGCATCTGTAATGCCGTACTTCCATTGCGTAGAAGACGTTCTTTGAAATAAAAACTCATAAAATGCTTGTTAAAGAAAATTCTTACACTCTTGATTGAACATACTTTTACACTTTTTTTGGAATTTATAAGACTTCTGTGTTGTACATCATGAAAGCTTTGCCAGTCACAGTTTCCCAGGAATACCCCTGAGGTAGTCATGTGACTTATATTTTTAGTGCTATTTCCCCCAATTTAAAAGTATACATACTGTACAATGCAGCATTGAAGAAAGCCAGCACCGCCATTCAATTCCAGATTGCTGGATTTTTTATTTCTTGGAGAACCCCCTTCCCTTACAACATCAAACATTTGTGTGTGTTCAGTCCCCTTGAAACCCCGATAATAAATTTTACTCAAGCCTTTGACTAGTGTAAATATCCAACCAATTCCTTGTTGGGAATTTTTTGCGGGATCCTGTGAATGCTCACAAACTGATGTGTTAGTAGACATTCACAAACTCACAAAGCAAACCACTGCTTGATATGCCCATTCCTTGTTTGGGGGCCACTTTAAATAATCTTTTGGAACCAGAGCATTATATTATTAGAGAGTAAACGGTTCTACCCTGTACAATCATCTTTTATAGATGCTTGCAACTTAAATTAAGCTATTTTTAAAAATGACTTTGCGAATCGGGCCTTACGTATTTATTGCCCTGTGCTGTGACATGGTGTAGATAGCCATCACAATCAGCTGATTCTTTCCATACAGAGCTTGTGTTGTACAATTTTATGGCAAGAACGGAGGCTCATATTATGCTTCTCTAATCCTACTTTATTTAAACAGCTGCAATCAAGAACATTAAAAAGACTACAAATCCCATCAGGCTTAGGAACAATAAGCCAATGGGAGGTAAACAGTAGTATTACAATTGACCAACCAGGGCCTAGTCCCCCCTATAATACCTATCTTGACTGCAAACAGCCCTATTTTCTTGCTGCTCGCAGTCAAGGTAAGTATTATTTTCACTTTTTTCATTACTCATTCATTCATTGTTGAGTTACATAAGAATTGTTTCAGGTGTTGGTTTTGTATACCTTGAATAGTGTTTGCTTTGTTTGTTGCCCCTTTTTTTATCCTTACACGTCGGGTGCGTGAATGTCTCTTTCCCCTCTTACTGACTTTCCTTAGTCACACCTGCCATTTTCCTGTGGCGCAGCACAGGAAACACTTCTCTCCCTGGGTATGTCAGCCTTTAAATACTACAACAGTGCCTTTCTGCAATTTAATTAATGAATTAAATTGTTTTCCTAACCAACCCCAACCCAAGTTGTGTGTGGGAAATTGTCTCAAACATTATGCACCATAGAATATTAATCGCAGAATGTCCTTTGAACCTCAACTCCTTATTTCCTTCAGAAAGCCACACAAAACAGTTTCTTCCCAGACTCTTGCCAATTGGGTTAAACGGGTCATGCCCCCTGCTGAGATTTATACCAACATTTTGGTACTCACACTTCCATGACATCTAAACCATTCTGAGTGGGGTCTCACTTGCAGGAGAAACTGAGATCAGCTGTTTGGCCCAATGATGATACTTTTCACACTTTCTACTGTAAACCTGTTAATACTGCTTCTCTGTAGTAGTTAATATGCTTTGAACAAGCAAAATATGAGCCTCTGGGCTTGTCATAAAATGTAGATTTTCCTAGTAAATTAAGAAGGATAGTCTTAATTTTATTAAAGACAAGAAGGCAAGTATTATCTCTCTACTACACAGGATTACTAGTGTTCTTCCTCGACCTAACAGTATCTATGCCTCCAACATCTGAATCCAAGTAAAAGGTGTCCGGACTCCCTCCACTCAATATCCTTGGATCCTACAGATGCAAAGTCTCCAATCCTCCTCTACACTTCTTCCATGTTAAGTTCTCTTCCTTTTGGAAACAGTTTACTGGTCTTTGTTCAAGATATATTTATATTTGTTTTTAGCATATCCATTGTGTTTCTTATTTTTCCTATGTTCAATACCTACTCATAACTCCTCACACAAGAAAAGAGGGCTATTTGCAATCAAGATAGGTACTTTAGGGGGTCACTATGCCCTGATTGGTCAATTGTAATATGTTATATGTTATGTTATATTTAATTTATACAGCACACGGCTACTCAAAGAGTGTCCCGGGGCTTGCTCCATAAAGGAAGATGCAAACTAATCAAAAGCTAAAGAGCTGCATTTTTAGTTTTTTTCTTAAAAAGCAATGGATACTGGGTGCCCCGGAGCGCCAGGTGCAACATGTTCCCGGCCAGACCAGCTTTCTGAACTAAGGAGCTCCCACCAAGCCTTTGGCCATTGAACCTGGGGGTCTGTATCAGCAGCTGAGCCAACGAGCATAACTAACTCCCTGATTTATAGAACACAAATCTCTTCTGAAGATAAATAGGGCCTAAACCGTAGAGGGTCCGATGCGCGATGGACAGCATTTTGAATTTCAAACGAGATTCATCTGGAAGCCAATGCAAGGTGCACAGGTGGGTGCGTACACTATGCCTAGATGACAGACCCAATAGCAGTCTGGCTGCCGAGTTTTGGACTACTTGCAATTTCTTGGCAAGAAAACCCAGACTACCAACCAGAAGGGCATTAGCATAGTCCAAGCGGGACAAGATCAGGGCGTGGACCACAGTTTCTTTGTCAGTTCTAGGCAGAAGGGGAAGAAACTTCCTCAGGATTTTCAAAGTGCCAAAGCAGGTCCCTGCCAACTTCTTCACTTGTGTCGAAAAGTTCAAATTTTCATCGAACCAGACGCCAAGATTTTTTATGGCACTTTTTCCCGCAATAGGCTGGGGAAAGCCAGGAGGCCACAGCCTTTCTCTGAAATCCGCAGAACAAGAGCTATACAAGAGCATCTCAGATTTTCCTTTGTTACACTTCAGCTGTGCATTCGCAAGCCAGTGAAAGACAGAAGACAGACAGTGTTGCGCAGCCAGAACAGAGTCATCCTCCTTACTCCAGGAAAACAAAAGCTGAGTATCATCAGCGTATGCCATCACTTTGGCCCCTAATGACTCCACGAGATAGACCAGCGGAGTCACATAGATGTTAAAAAGAAGGGGGCTAAGTGATGACCCCTGCGGCATGCCGGTTGACACCTGCAAAGGCAGGGAGACACATGGGGGGAGCCAGACCTGCTGCGACCGGCCTGTTAAGAAGGACCTGATGCACTGCAGAGCTGATCCAGAAATACCTATTTCTGATAGACGATCAAGGAGCAGGGAATGGGGCACAGTGTGGAATGCCACCGAGAGGTCTAGCATAACCAAGGCTGCTCTCCCGCCGGCATCCAAACACTCACGGATCGCCTCTGTCACCTCTAACAATGCTGACTCCGTACTATACGAGGAACGGAAACCGGATTGCGCCTGATGAAGCAGGCCTGAAGCCTCTACATAGTTGGTAAGTTGAGATGTGACCACCTTCTCGCAGACCTTAGCCAAGCTTGGCAAAAGCGAGAAAGGGTGGTAGTTCTCAGGTAACAGAGGGTCAAGCAACAGCTTTTTGAGAAGGGGAAGAATCAGTGCCTGCTTCCACGACATTGGAATGAACGCCTCACAAAGCTACATGTTAACCATAAGATTCACCTCTGGATTAATAGTATCCGCCACTTCGGACAGAAGCCTGGCCGCACACGGGTCATTAGGTGATCCCGACTTTAGTGGCTTATGGATTCTGAGATAGCTGGATAGATCGACAGGCCTAAACGTGGAAACAATTGAGGCAGATTCTGACACCAGCTTCCCTAACAGTGCGACTATAAGCTTCCTGGAAGTAGTCGAAAAAGTATCTTGTATACTAATTATTTTGGCCCAGAAAAATGTTGCCAAGGTGTTACACCAGGTCTCCAAGGCTGGCATCACATTTGCCTGGGCATTGGGGGCCAAAAACTCTGCTCGATTGCAAACATTTCCTTCAAATTGTTATTGGCTCGGTCAATGCGTGCGGAGTAATGCTGGCCTTTGGCCACTCCAATAGCCGCATAATAGAGTTTTTGTTTGGCTCTAAGAGTGCGTTTGGCAATGGAACAATAGCCACTGGAGTGCCTGCTCTCTCCAATACTTTACAAGCATGTTTCAGAGTCTTCAACTCAGGGGTAAACCTAGGCTTGGAGGGGGTATGTCTCCTCAGCCTTAGCTGACATGGTGCAGATAGAGCGCAGACCGAGTCAGAGTCTAGACACATTTTCCTCCGGGTCCCCTTGGAGGGATGGCCACGAGGCTGCCAGAAAGGTACTAAGCTGCCCATGGTCCATTTTCCTAGAGGTCGGGGGGCGATGGCAGCTGGACAGTCATGAAGGACGCTTAATATCCCATGTGAAAAATATGGGAAAGTGGTCAGACCAAGAGACCGGCAATGGCTTCACAATCGAAATTGGGAAATTTGAGCAGATGGTGTCCAAAGTGTGCCCTTCTGGATGGGTAGGATACCTGACACATTGGGAGAGCTGGGCCAAGTGAAGGGAGTCAAGAAAAGCCACAGAGTCAGCCGACTCCGTGTGGTCAAGGTGGAGATTGACATCCCCAAGGAGCACATAGTTCGAAAAATGCAATGCTCGCTCTGCCAGCGCATCCCCGCAAGTTTCCAGAAAGACACTGGCTGGTCCAGGAGGCCGATATATAAGGGACCCCCCAAGAGTGAAATGAGCAGAAAGTTGTAGGCTAAAATCCAGGACCTCACAGTCACCCCAGAGAGTGGATGTTTCACTATGAAGGGTCCAGCATTCCCTGTACAGAATAGCCTAATACTACTGTTTGCCTCCCATTATCTTATTGTTCTTTGGCCTGATGGGATTTGTAGTCTTTTTAACGTTCTTGACTGCTGCTGTTAAATAAAGCAAGAATAGAAAAGCTTAATACTCGCCTCTGTGTCTTCACTAAAATTAAGACTTTCCTAAATAATTTACATAGAAAATCATTTATCAATTTACATTTAAAGGCCATTACATGCATTATGGTTCCATTAGGGAAAATCTATGCTTGCATCTCTGAAAAGACACCTCGGAGAGGTCTCCGAAATTATAACACAGACATGAAAGGGGATTTGGAGGCTATTTCCTGATTTTAATTTCTTTGCATCATGGTTATAAGAATGATATAATATCAATCTAACTTGAAAAAAAGAACAAACAATATAAATTCAGCAGGCACAGCAGGCCCTCTATTCTTCCCTTAAGCACCCTATACTTTGGGTCTCTCAAATCATGATTTTTAGCAAGGACCAATTATTTTACAGGTCATGGTGGGGTTTGTGAGCAAGTCAGTGTTTTAACAGCTGAATCGCAATCACAAGCGACATTGTGGGTTGCTCCGATTATACAGTTATACAGCTCGGAGGCAGCTGCTGTATTTTCAAAGAAAGCCATATCACATTTTTGAATGATCTTTCCAAGAACGTATTAAAATAGCAGCTATTCAGAAAATGGAGGACATTCAACAAAACATGGCTCTAGTTCAACTGGGTCAGCCAAGCCTAGATTCTTTTAAAACCTATCCTTACACAAGGGAATTGAGCTACACAAAGAAAGGGTGACTTTCTCAACAGTGCACACTTTCATTAAGGGGAGAAGCTGGAATCAAAAGAGTTAACACCTAGTTTGAAAGGCAACAATGTATATGGTAGAGCAAACCAATGTATTCCTTTTTAATACACCAATTTAAAAGTATAAATTTCTGTAATTTTTTGATATATTAAAAAGTTTCATGTTTCCAGACACATTTATATTAAATGAGTCATAGAACGTCCATCAATGAAAACCTTTTTCCATCTACCTCATCTTCCAACTGAAATCCTGAGTAAGACATTACCTGGAAGAAGCTTCCTCATCTTCGGGCACATCAGTAAACTGAGGGGCATAGCACTGCGTGATAGGGAAAGGGCAGGAATGAGCCATACTTAACATTGTATGGCACATTCCTGTCTATTCCTAGCGCTGGCACACTATGTACACCACAGTGCAAGGGTGCTTGCGTTGTTACCTTCCTGCACAAAAACAATCCCCTGAGTCAGGTTCCTCTTTCTATGTGTGCTGCAAAATGCAGAAATAAAAACAAATTTCTCCTTGTTACGCCTAACCTGCGGAAGCATAGCAGTTTTGGTGCATTGCAAGGTCTAACACTAATGGTAAATCTGGAAATGCATAAAAAACATGGGTTTTGCATAGGAACATCCATGTACCACTCATAGAATGCTTCCCTGGGGCAGAGTAATGCAAGGCAGCAATTTGCACGGTGTTGCGTTACTCTGGTTGTATCAAGCCACTCAGGGCCACACAAGGTAGCTTTTTGTGGCTTGCCTAATCGCATCTCAATTGCGTCACTGTTGTACCCCCTTGTGTGGTGCGCAAGTGACACAATCGTTGGTAAAAATGGCCCATGTTCTATAACAGAATTTGCTGATGATCATTCAGGATGTTTGAGCTCTGCGTTAAATTTCCAGGTAATATGCCCCTTTCAGCTCACTCTTGCCTAACTTCAGAAACTAAGAAAAACAAAACCACATCATGAGCTTGATCCCCACAGAGGCTATTACCACCACTGCACCAAAATGCTCACACCAATAAAATCGTAACACAAGCAACCACACAGTTGTTCGCATGACATACAGGAACATCTCAAGACCTTTTTCGTGAATCCTTCAGGTATTTTTGTCTACCTCCGACAACCCTTAGGGCTAAGATAACATGAAAGGCTTAATTACTCCCTCAGATCACTCAAACCCACAGTGCGTAACGAGCACTGAAGGATTAAGCAGAAAAAAGATGTCTAGACTAGAACATGGTGCCATTTGTTACTGTGTACATCTAATGTGCGAGCAGTCATCTATGCTTTGGAAGCTGTAGTGTATACATGTATGCCTATGTTTATGTGTGACACCCATAATCAAAATTAAAAAAAAGATCAATCAAACACAAACACCGGGGTAATAAATCAGCCTAGAGCCATACCAAATTCATCAAATCTAAACTTACCACAGCTAACCCCAAATAATACAAGTCATTCTCAAAAGTAAAGCAAAAAGGCTTTTCCTCTGCAAAGAAAATGAATTAACTTTGCAGGTAAACATTTTCTTAAATTATTTTCTTTCTTTCTTTCTTTCTTTCTTTCTTTCTTTCTTTCTTTCTTTTGTTATTTTCTTTTAATAGCTCTCTCTACTTTTTTGTGTGATTTCTCTTTGTCATATATTCAATAGTTTACTGTCTTCAAAACACTTTAAGGGCCAGATGTATGAAGGCCCTGTTTTGAGAATTCCTAATTGCAAATCTTTGCGATTTGCAATTAGGAAATTGCAAAACGGAATGCAGGAAAATGTGTTTAACACTTTTACCGACACCTACCTCATGAATATTAATGAGGTAGGTTGCAATTTGTGACCCCCTAGGAATCCCACATATCACAATTCAATTATTTATTATGATTTAGAATTCCGAAGAATTCCACATAAAATGCATTTTTAAAACACAATTAATTCCACCAAAAATCTTCAATATAATTACAAATGATAATTTTCATATAAAAACACGAATGAACATAGCAGTAGCAGTCGATCTTAAACTTTTGCAAAATCAAAAAGGCTTAAATTTTAAATAATAAGATTGTCATACATGTATTATTGCCAATTTATATGAGTTTCTTGTCTTAATTCTATCCTAAAAACATTTAATAATAAAACTTGTTATAAAATATCAAAATATAAAATGTACTATACAGTACTAAATCATGGACATAATAACAATGGTTTATCTATTCACTGAATTATACTGTGTAACCGGCAGCTTACTTAACAATGCAAAATAATTCACTAGCATACACTCCCCTATTTCAATATACAGTAGACACTGGTTTAGCAGCAAAGCAAGGATTTAGTAAAGTACATCAGATCCTAAGGGTCAGTAACTAAAATACAAAGTTTATGATGAGCCCATGCTTAATTCACAACTAGCAGCGAAAAACATTTGAGAAAGTACTCATGCTTACTTGTAAATGCAATAAAAAAGTGCAAGTGCTCTGTGCATCCTCTTTTAGAAGATCTTTCCCAACCAATAACTAGCAGCAGAAACTTATTTGTAAAGTGCACATACACAGTTGTAAACATAACTGATCGGTCATAATGACTGAAAGGTCAAGATAAAGTACAGGTGCTGTAAACATACAGACTGAAAGGTCAAGATAAAGTGCAGGTGCTGTAAACATACATATCTCAAAAAGAGGACTAGTGCAAGTGCTCTGTACATCCTTTTTAAGAGGGTCTTTGCCAACCAATAACTAGCAGCAGAATTTATTTTTTTTGTTGTTGTAAAATGCACATGCGCAATTGTAAACATAACTAATCGGTCGTCGTAATTGCCGAAGGGCCAAGGTAAAGTGCAAGTGTTATAAACATACATATCGCAAAAGATCTTTACGACATTAATATATGTTTAAAAATTGTTTAAAAAAGGTAAACATTTTGAAACACATCAGCTCAGATGAAGGGGACAAAAGGCAATTTCGGGCTTGTTCTGCTGTAGTAATATTGTACTTTAAAAAGCAGATCCTTAAATGTCTACGACGTATTGAGTGTAGTGCGGGACAAACAAATAAAACATGATTCAAATCCTGTATACAAGAATTACATAACTGACAATACCTTTCATTTCTAGGAATACCCTCCCAAGAACCAGTTACGATTCTTAGGGGGAGCAAGTTTAATCTCAGTAGAAAAATCAACCTACGCACTCCATGTTTAAGGTTCCACAGAACATAAGGTTGAGGATTTTTAACAATACTACTCCCCACAATACAATCAATGCTTCTGTTCTCTGAACACATTTTAAGATCTCTTTCTCGAGAATTATCCTCTTCAAGGCCGTTTTATAAAGAACCGCTGCCCCATCCATATCTAAACCAAACATTGACAATGCTGTTAAAAAAAGAATTCCTAAAAATAGCACTTTTTTCCATAACATTTACAAATATTTCTCGATGCAACGATACACTTAGCAAATTATCAGAACCATTTATCAGCGCATTACACCATCTTAAGCACGCTCATATTGATAGCACATATGTGGAAAGGAGACCAAATTCGAGTCTAAGCGCTGCAATCGGTGCAGCGCAATTTAAGTTACATATTTGGCGCCAGATCTTTCCTACCACTTTCTCGAATTTGGCCCATTCTTGTGCATCTATTGTTTCACTGGCATAGCTCAGGGTTGGTGGGATCTTTATCTTATAAACTGAAATAATGTGTGAGAAATGTCTTTTCCCAAAATGTGTGTACAGACGATTAATTGCAAAGGCTTGTGAAATGGCTTTACCTTTGCAATGCTCCATGTCTATTAGCTGAACACCTATTTGTAAATATTTTTCCTAGAAATGGGTAAAATGGTACTACTTCCAGTTTTTCTTTTCCCAGGAACCAATTAAGATTTTTTCTGACCTTATAACCTTGATGGCTAAAAATCATAACTTTGCTTTTTAAAATATTTATTTTTAAATAATACTCTTCTGTGTACCTAACTAACACAGAAAGTCGTCTTTGCAACCCAATTGGAGTTAAATCCATTATTATTGCATCATCTGCATACAACAGACAGCTCAACTTTAAGTTTCCTAATTGAGGGGGATCCCCTTTACTCAGCTCCACTCTGCACGGCAGATCATTGATGTAAATGGAAAAGACTAAAGGGGCCACGAGGCACCCCTGTTTCAACCCAGTATATGTTATTATTTTCTTCGAGAGGCCTTGTGTTCCCCCCAATAAAACCTTTGTCCAGGTCGAAGAATGGAGAGCAATTATTAATTTTAGAAGATTCCCTGGTATCCCCATAGTGGCCAATTTCCTCCACAGTTTTCCCTGGTCTACCCTGTCGAAAGCTGCGGAGAAATCAATAAAAACTGAGTATAACGGGACACCCCGACCTACTGTATATTTTGCAAAATAGAAATATTATCCAGTGTGCCACTATTCTTACGGAATCCTGTTTGTTCCAAAGGGTTATAGTTGTTTCCGAATGCCCATTCTTGAAGATGACTAAGAATACTCTTTGCAAACAGTTTCCCAGTTGTATCCAGGATCGAAATTTGTCTAAAACTGGCCGGGGAATTTTTTGGGCCCTTCTTGTACAACAGCACTAGTATACTTCCCTTCCAGGATTGTGGAATATCCCCATGAGTATAACAATGGACAAACAACGGATACAAAAATGTTGCCCATTCTTCACAATCCTGTTTTATTATGTCTACTGGTACATCATCTGGGCCCATTGCACTAGAGTATCTTGCCCCTTTGATGGAACCAACAATCTCCATGCATGTTGGTGCTCTATGATCACCCCCCGTAGGTGGAACGTTAATATCACAGGGATGGTGGCTTGCTGGGCTCAGCAGACCACCATGTCTGTGATTGCTTTTAAATGAAGTAATCTTTTTTTGCATTTAAAAAAAAAATAATAATCTTTATATTTTTTAAGTGCAGGCTGTGGTCTGAGAGACCACTGCCTGTTTTTGAAAAATGATTTTACTTACATTCGCAAAGGGGAAGGGGTCCCATAGGGACCCCTTCCTAGTTGTGTTATCACCTGCCTACCTTGGTAAAAACAAATGTTTTGCAACCTAATTCATGGTCACAAAAAGATTCATGCATACCGTTAGGATTCGCTAATTGGAAGGGACGCCCTGAACACGCCCCTTCCAAATAACGAATCGCAAGCCCATTTTGTGATTCTGTAACAGGTTACCGTATCGCAAAATTAGGATTGCTGCATCAGAAATGCAATCAATCTTTCAAAAAGTCTTGCGTGCCGAAAGGTTAGCATTCCCTGGGAGCAGGCAGCGTGTTTTGTTTCAGAAGGCACTGCTCCGACTTTGAAGTCAATCAATTAACCAGGGGCTTGTACAGCGCACTACTCACCCGCAAGGGTCTCAAGGCGTTGGGGGGGGGGAAAGCTGCTGCGTTTGGTCAAAGAGCCAGGTCTTGACTGCAATGTAGGAGAAGGCTCTTCCACCTGTTCTGGCTCTGCGGATGCGCTGGGTTTCCGTGAGGTCAGAGGATCAGAGGTTTTCATTGAGGTATTGGGGTCCGGTGTTTGGAGGCATTTGTAAGCGTGGGTGAGTATCCTGAAAGGTGCTCTCTTCTCAACAGGGAGCCAGTGGCAGGTCCGCAGGTGTTGGATGATGTGTTCATGTTGAAAGATGCCGAGGACGAGTCGGGCTGCAGTGTTCTGAATTGTCTGGAGTTTGCGGAGCAGAGACTTGTTGATCCCAGCATAGAGGGCGTTTCCATAGTCCAGTCTGCTGGTTATGAGTGTGTGGGTGATGGTCTTCCTTGATTCGGGGGGATCCATTTGAAGGTCATTCGGAGGATGCGGAGGGCGTCGACAGCGCTGACCTGTCGGGTCATGGAGAGGGAGGAGTCGAGTACGATGCCGAGGTTTTGGGCATGGTCAATGGGGGTGGGAGGACTGCCAAGGGAGGTGGGCCACCAGGTGTTGTCCCAGGAAGAGGGAAATGGTCTGAGGACGAGGACCTCTGGCTTCTCCGAGTTGAGCTTCAGTCAGCTGCTGCTCATCCAGGATGCGCCATCCTTCATCACTTGCCAGAAACTGAGTCTGGTAGTGATGGGGTTCCTTGGTGAGGGAGAGGATGAGCTGGGTGCTGTCAGCGTAGGATACTATGTTGAGTCTGTGCTGTCTGAGGATGGTGGCGAGGGGGGCCATGTAGATGTTTAAGAACATGGACTGAGCGACGATCCTTGTGGTACTCAGCAGTTGATTTCCATAGGATCCGAGAGGAAGGGTGGCAGTCTGATTCTTTGGGTTCTGCTGGTGAGGAAGGAGCCGATCCAGTTGCGGGTGGTTCCTTGTATGCCGGGGACGTTGAGTCTGGTGGTGAGTGTGCGGTGGGAGACGGTGTTGAACGCTGCAGAGAAGTCAAATAGGATCAGGGCCGCGGTGTGGCCTTGGTCGAAGAGGGTGCGGAGGTTGTCTGTGGTGGCAAGTAGAGTGGTCTTGGTGCTGTGGTTGCAGGGAAATCCGGATTGGGAGGGGTCGTGGATGGCATTTTCTTCGATGAATTTAGTTTGTTGGGCGTTGACGGTTTTCTTGTTTACTTTGACAGTGAAGGGGGGGAGGGAGATGGGTCAGTAGTTCTTAAGGTCTGTGGGATCTGCTGAGGGCTTCTTGAGCAGGGGTCTTACTTCTGCGTGTTTCTAGTCATCGGGAAAGATGCCGGTCTCAAAGGTGGCACTGATGGTGCATCGTAGTTCTGGAGTGATGGCGGTGGTGGCTCTGTGGAAGATGTGCAGGGGCAGGTTTCTGTCAGTGAACGTTGTGTGGATTACCGCATAGAGCAAATGTCCAGCCCAGTGCCGGCACCCTATTAGCTCATCAACATTCTCGGAAATAAATCCACCGGGAGCAGTGGAAGGTTTTCAATATATCATCTACTTTCAAACTTCTTCTCCTAAGTGCTGAAAAAGTTGTCAGTTTCCACTTTTAGGACTGAAAAGTAAAGTGACATCAGCAGAGATGGTGTACCATAATCCTTGCTAACGTCAGACATGTTATGTACACAATGTCACATAATTGTACTATCTGTAGTAAGACAAGGACACCAAAGGTTATGTTCAAAACGTTTGGTATTGTGCATAAAGAAAAGGGTTGCTTTCAGTCACCTTTATTGGCTCAAAAATAACTTAGACTTTCTAGGTGTTACAGAGGAGTGCCTTGTTTTGGTTGTACCCCAAATATGGCCCTGTGACTGCCTTTCATTAGTTCCTTCCACGTCTTCTATGAGGGTCTTTCAAAGAGGACCCCAAGTACCAAGCTTCCCCTCACAATCTACAGTGAGAGAGGTCCTTGGATGGATAAGTGTGGCCAAACAGGTCCCAGTCTAATAGAACAGAAACAATGGGGTGGGGTTCGGTGGATGAGAAGCAAAAGGAACATAAACATGTTTCTGTGAACTATAGAGTGCTAATAAGGCAAAATATCCCTATACTGTGGACTTTGAAACTGCTAGGCAGATTCCTGGCTGCCTCACTTGGCTAAACTGTAGGATTTTGAGACAAGCGCATTAAAGCTCCATAGCTCCTTTCCCTTTGAGTAAAAAGTGGGAACATGCTCTGATATCCGGTGCCTAACTAAACTGTATAGAAATCCTTTAACAGATGCTGATTTCAGTAATATGGATGTCAAACTTTCTGACCCCTACACGCATTCTTCGAAACCGAGAGCAAACCAGCTAGGGCCTTTCCTGCTTTGCCTGAGGCTAGCTTTAAACCCTCACGAGAGATCTGTCTGCTTGCAACTATAGCTAGCTTGAGTGTTAAGTTTGTCACTGGGCCTTTCGCACATTTGGAGGGCAAATGTTTTCCCTGGGTCAGGCATGAATTGTGAAAAATGGAAAAAAAGCCAATGACTAGCCACATACCTGCCACTCGGACACTGAGAAAAGGTTCAAGGGTGGGGTGCGGCTAGGGGTCTTGGGAGGCGAAGAGCAATAGCCACAAGAAAAGCAGAGTGGGAAATCATGCTGTATATCTATCTCTTTAAATATAAGTCTGTCAGTAGCTGCTTTATTTTAGTTTTTTTCTGCCACATGTTTGTTATCCACTCTCTCATGGGGCCTCTGCGACTAAACAAGCCATTATTTATTTTGTTTAATTCTGCTCAGAGCCTTGTAGGTTGCAAAAATAAAACTGAGGGCTCTTTAAGTTTCAAACATATCACACTGACACCTATGCCCAGCAATATTTGGGGAGATGATGTGACGTAACATCCAGAGCCGCTGACTTTGGAAATGGGGAACGGTTCTCCTTGTGCCTACAAAAAAGATATATTTAAATACATGGTGATCATTAACAAAATAAACAATGACGATATGGAAACAAAATGACAAATGCAGAATGCCAGTACAAGTAAGTTTATTAACAGTAAGGCAAACAAACTACTGTCAGGTGAGTACATACAAGATGAAAAAGCAGACACTTTGAAAAACACATGGTGAATTTTTTTTTATTGTGCGCTTCAAAATGGCACGCCTACAAGTAATGGGGCTTGCTCCATGGGAGGGGTCCACACACAAAACAGAGGGACATACAACCCTTATTGACTACAGAGAAGCAAGCCTTTGCGAAGGACACACAAAGGAACAAATTAAAAGCGATGGGTGGACTGTAAGCCCACATAGTAGATACAGCATGTCTCAAAAAGACAGTGCATGTGCTGCCCAGGTGAGAGCTAAAAAACTAGCCTCAGATCTCCTCTCTAGTGATCCCTGTAACTACCACTAAGAAAGCACTGAAAAGTTAAAACCTACTGCTCGCTCAGCAATATGATACCCACCAAATATCTTAAAGCATGAGCAAACATCCTGGTCACAAATTGTTGCATCTATAAAGAACTTCTGCAAAGAAATAACTATTCTTATCATTCTCAAACTAGCAATATTCATACATTTACTTGGAATACTATTCCCCACCTCGCCCTCACCAACCCACTGTGTTCTGCTACCATATGTTTGGAGTTTATCAAGGTTGCAATCACCATCTTCTGCATGTTCTCAGGTATGAAGAGCAGAATTTCCAAACCATTGTCAAGGTGTATATATGTGGAGTACATATGAAGTTAAGAATAGGAATTTCTACTTATTATACTCATTTACCTTCCCAATATTTTTGCCCTCGATATTTTGGTCATGATATTTTTGTAGCACGATGTAGCACGATGTGCCAGTAGTTGAAATTCTGACACACAACAGATCATGGCCCTAAGCAAACTGGTCCCCAAGTTCTATAAAGGTAATAAACCACTGCCTTTCAATGTGGTGGAAATTTCTAATAAAGTTGACATTTGCAGACACAGAGTGGGGAAAGTAAGCATATGTTTTGGATCTAAAAGAATAACTGCTATTTTGTCCACATTCAGTTTAAACCCAATATTTCCTAGCTAGTTGCAAGCTTACATAGACTATATGCCTTTAAATGTATCTTCTGGACCATTGACATGAAAATAAATTTGCTTTTAATCAGTAAATGAAATTCATCCATTCAGATTTAATAAGTTCTAGCAATGACCTGATTTAGGCATTAATTCGAAAAGTTGACAGTGCCAAGCCATGAGGGAACCCACATTTAATGGTTGATGTTGCTGAAGTAAAGTTACGAGTTTAACTCCAGTGTTCCACATGCTAAAAAGAGGCAAACAATCGTAAGCATGATCTGAGGCCACATTACTGATCAGGTGGCTTCTGTGTCGAAGGCTGACGAGAGATATTGGGAACAAAAGACCACCTTGATCAACTCCCTCTTGAATGTATACAATATATTCATAATAGCTGTCTCTGCTCCATGCTTCCAACCTATATTTCACTGGTGAGTATGTTGGATTTGGCCATGCTCCATATGACCTTGCAACCTACTTCTGAAAGCTTTTTCATAATCTAACCTTTCACCAGCTGCTGCTGATGTTTATTTAATGTTTTATGCAATGCTTTAATGGAACAGGTTCAATCTGTTCCTTGCATTTAAATCCACTGTTTAAGAGCAATTTGAAATAATTTCACAAAAATCAATCAAGAAATTTCTATAGTTGTGACAGAAGTTGTTTGCAGCTTGGAGGGCTTTAGAGATCTTTTTTGTCAGGCAGTGAGGTAAAGTAAAATGTCACTTGCATCCCTTCCATCATTTAGATATTGGCCCCCATAAGTTAGCTGGTCAGACAAGCCACCAATATACAAGTATTAACATTTATATGTCACTTCGTTTCCCACTTCACCCGGTCCTGAGTGCTGTGAATAACAGGTGTGCCTTCACTCGTATGTTGTGGTACTGAATTTACCAACCGTGGAAGTATGGGTGGCTGATTTAACTTTGCCAGGATGCAGATCAAGCCAGAGGTCTGCAGTCACTATCTAATTCCCTGACCCATCTTACCATAGACAAATGAGTTTCAGATAAAGGGTCTGTGATCCCTGTACAGGCCCGGACTGGCCATAGCGGGCACCGGGCAATCCCCCGGTGCGCCGCATGGGTGGGGGCCGGTTTTGAGCCGCTGGGGGCCGATTTTGTTACAGGGCCGTTTTTGCAGCATAGCTGCAAAATCGGCCCTGCAACACAATCAGCTGAAAACCGGCCCTAGCAAAGCGCTCGGCGGCACCTCCAACCCCCCCGAGTGCGGAGGGGGGGGCCGGCCGAGCAGTTTGCCAGGGCCGGTTGTGGTTCCCAGTCCGGCCCTGCACAGGGGTGATCGGGTCACTGTGTGGAACAGTTCCCTTCAAGCACACTGCCACAAATTCAGCCGTTCAGATCCTTTGAAGATAATGCAGCAATTTCCATTTAAAAAATACGTTTTTAGCCGGGGTGTGGGAGGGGAGTGGGGTAGTCCGATTGGGAAAGGGCAGGCTAGCCCTATCCTGCCCCCTATATTTGTTTTCTGTTTTTGTACAGGAAAATAGAGATCATCAGTAGCGTGAAATATATATGGCTTTTGAAACAAAATTACCCTAAAACAACGGAATGGATTTATACCAAATCTCAAAAAGCATGTTCCTATGGAAACAAGGCCCTAGCTATAATTACTGCTACTGGCTAATATATATTATATATATATATATATATGTATATATATATATATATATATATATATATATATATATATATATATATATATATATATATATATATATACACTGAAAAAACCATAGGTTTGACACCAGTTATAGTTAGCTGGAAATTTTACTGACATAAAGCCATTGAAATTCCCACATTATAGTTAGTTGGACTCACTATAACTTGCGCGCCTGCAATGCACTGCTGATGACGTCACATATTACATCACTCATGACATGGTCAGTGACATCACTCATGACATCACTGATGACACCATCCAGTGAATGTGTGTCTCTGAAAAAATAAATATGTTTTATATATGTATATGTAAAGGACGATGGAAGAATAAATGTTTAAATAAGTGTCTAAATGGATTTTTTTACATTGATTGGTTAACTGGCTTATTAAGTGTATCTTGGTGAATACATATATTAGCGAATAATGTTTAAATATTTAAATATATGTATCAGTGTTTCACTTTGTGTATAAGTGGCTGCATGGGTTGGTGAGTAGCTACTTGTGTGTGTATATGGGTTATTAGATGTATTTTTTAGTATCAGTATGAGTGTCTGTATGGTTTTGTGGGGATATTTCAAAGGTTTTGTATGAGTAAAATGACCAGCTAACTATAACTGGTGTGAAACCTATGGTTTTTTCAGTGAATTTCAAAGGTTTTTAAAATGCTAATTCCTAACTATAACGTGTGTAAAACCTATGGTTTTTTCAGTGACTATACATATATGTATATATATATATATATATATATATATATTACCTACTGGCTATCGCCAGTAGGTATATATAGTTAGGATTTTTTCCCTATGGGATTTTTGAAAATTCTATGTCTAATAACTTTGGCGTTTGTGGACGGAATCGGCTGAAATTTTCAGGAAAATGGCACATTTTGTTTCTGAGCAGCCCCTGAAAATTTGGTAGGGTTTCGTCAAGGGGGGGCCGAGAAAAAAGGGGGGTCCCAAAACGCGTTTTTCCCATGTTAATTTCCATAGGGCGGTTGGACTCACTTTTAGCTCGAACGGCTGAATGGATTTGCACGAAACTTGGCAAAATTGTAGGGACTGTTAGCCCGATGTGCCTTTGCTAGGTCTCAATTTATGTGCTCCAGTAGTTTTTGAGAAATTAACGTTCAAAACAAGATATATATCTGTAACAGCGCTCCGGGCAGCGATCCGGTCCGCTTACTTTTCGCGAAACGGAACTTTGCGCGCAGAAAGCTGATTGGCTCTCCGGTGTCTGTCAACATTCTAAACAGTCTGGAGCGGCCGCCATCTTATCTCTCGGTAGGATCGAGAGAGATGAAGAGGTGAAAAACGAAGGGGGAATTTAATGAAAGGGGGCAAGGTATACCCCTCTTGACCCCCTAGGATTGTTGTTGGGGTTATTAAAGGTTCCCGTGGGGAAAATAAAAAAAAAATGATTTTTCACGGTAGAAGCGCTTCACGGGCCGCGAACTGGGCCGCAAACTGGTAGCGAAACGGGAATTCGCCATTTTGTGCTTCGTTTTAATTGTTTAGAGACAAAAATTATCGCCGCACATTGGCCACAATGCATGAATATCGCTGAAAAGTCAGCGATATTCATGCATTATCCAGCAAATGCTCTTAGCCATGTTATCCACCTTCCATTGGATAACAGAAAGCTGATTGGCTCTCCGGTGTCTGTCAACATTCTAAACAGTCCGGAGCGGCCGCCATCTTATCTCTCGGTAGGATCGAGAGAGAAGAAGAGGTGAAAAACGAAGGGGGAATTTATTGAAAGGGGGCAAGGTATACCCCTCTTGACCCCCTAGGAATGTTGTTGGGGTTATTAAAGGGTCCCGTGGGGAAAATAAAAAAAAAATGATTTTTCACGGTAGAAGCGCTTCACGGGCCGCGAACTGGGCCGCAAACTGGTGGCGAAACGGGAATTCGCCATTTTGTGCTTCGTTTTAATTGTTTAGAGACAAAAATTATCGCCGCACATCGGCCACAATGCATGAATATCGCTGAAAAGTCAGCGATATTCATGCATTATCCAGCAAATGCTCTTAGCCATGTTATCCACCTTCCATTGGATAACATGGCTAAAAACTGCTCTGTGCGTGAGCTTTTTTTTTTTTTTTGCTGCGTGACGTTTGTTAACGTTCGATTCGATGGAAATCAGGAAGTGTTGACCACCATTTTGTCACTGCGAGTAAATATTTTGTTATAAATGAATCCTTATTGATAAACATTGTCTGCGCCATCTTGCGTTTTTGTCCAATGCCACAATTTTGTCGTGCACGGCAGCCATTTTAGATGCCTTGACCAGGGCCACTCTCTGCACGCCGCCGATCCTCAGCATGGCTCCCCACCCTTGCAAGCATCTCCCCCACGCACTGGTCACCCCCTCTGTTTCTCTCATGCATGGGCCATATACTTCCCCCCATCTGCGCTGCTCTTCTCTGAGAATCACACCCTGTGCCCGCCCGACACCTCCCTTTCACCCTATTCACTACCGCACCCTCTGACACTCCTCTTCCTCTGTGTCCGATTGTCCAGGCCGGACCTAGGCTATCACCTAGCCCTGCGGATGTAGTTTATGGCCCCAGCTGTAGAGTATCCAGACATGCCAACCCTCCCGATTCAGGCGTGAGACTACTGATTTCAGTGCTAGTCTCCCGCCTCCCGATTCCTGCAAGCCAAAACCCGGGAGCATATTACCAACAACTAGCGATAATTTTTGTCTCTAACTTGTTTAGAGACAAAAATTATCGCCGCACATCGGCGAATTTTATCGCACATAAACCTCGCTATTAGCAAGGTTTATCGCAAATGCGATAAAAACGGCCGCAATGCATGAATATCGTTGAAAAGTCAGCGATATTCATGCATTATCCAGCAAATGCTCTTAGCCATGTTATCCACTTCCCATTGGATAACATGGCTAAAACTGCTCAGGGCAGGTGTTAGGTTTTGGAGATATTCGCGCTTAGCGCGAATATCTCCAAAAGTTGGTAATAGGAGATAGCGATGGTTAGGGACTGTTTCCAGTCGCTAAAATCTTGGCACGCCCACTTTGCATGTCATTAGTGATAAATATCACTGATATGCAAAGCGGGGCCCAAGATGGTCGCTATCTCCTTTTAGCTGTCACTAACTGGTGTTAGCGACAGCTTGGTAATAGGGAGATAATTTTATCTCTTTTTTTTTTGGCTTTTAAAGCCAAAAAAGCGGAAATAACCCCCCTTGATAATATGCCCCATGATTTCTCGGGGGTTTCAGCTGACAGGGCTTGGTATTGTGTTACGTGCTAATTCTTCCAGGAAACGTCAGAGGGTCGATGCAGGGGTTCTAGAAGGGGTGATAAACCATTTAAGCCTCATGAACAAGCGGATGGTCTTTTAAAGATTTGTGAAGTACTCGGGGCGGCGGTGTGTGTGTGCCCTCTTTCAGGAGCGGGCGGGGGGGGCACTGCCACCAACTTGCCAGGCCAGGCAGTGTTCAACACGTGCATCACCCTTTCTCTGCCTGCTATTGCGCTCCATGCTTCGGAAAGGTAAGAAAAAGAACGTGCATTTGAGTTTGAAATGTCCGATCTTGTAGCAGTACACTTGCAAAGCCCACACATGACAATAACCCGATTCAAGGCCCCATTCACTCGATTTTTTAAAGATATATAGCACTCCAACAAAGTTAGATTTTAAAACTTTATTAACATTTAACTATAATGAACGGAACAAAAACTGTAAAAGCATTTAAACATTTTTCACCCAAAAAAGCAACAATGGTCAGAAGCTGTCTTTTGTGCGAATAGTCCCAAGGCAGCACAACGTGCAGAGTTCTGGACGGCACCCAGGTGATGTCGCCTGGGTGCCGCACTGGTTTTGGGATCCTACAATGCTGCTCCGAAAATTGGCGTGGGGCGTCCCGGGTGGGGCGGGGGGAGGCCTCGTCAGTAGCGGTCTGTTGTGGGAATAGTCCCAAGGCAGCAGAACGCGCTGAGATGTTGATGGCACCCAGGTGATGTCCAGTAAACTGCCGCACTGGTTTTGGTATCCTACAATGCTGCTCCGAAAATTTGCGTGCGGCGGCCCGGGGGGGGGGGGGGGCGTGGGGGAGGCGGCGTGAACAGGCCTTCCCAGGTGGCGGCCATCCAGCTGAGTTGCGCTCGCTCTTGCGGCTACAGCGTCTCGCTCACCATGTTGTTGAGTTGCTCCCACTCTTGCAGTGCAGCGATAGGCGCCTGCCACATGACTCTTAAAATGGCGGACGGCTCTTCGGTTTTGGGCCTGGTCCACTGAAATGGCCCTGGGACACCTTGGAACTCGGACGCTTGCCTGCTAGGGCTTGGGCTCCATTCTCGAAAAGCGTCCCCTCAGCCGTGAAGATTCTACAAAAGTCTTGGGGGCCCCCGACTCCCGCAGGCTTCCGGTGGGGAGCGGCTGCCATGATTGCTCGCGGAATGACCACGACGGAGCCACGAGATGGTGGTGCTCTCATGCTGACGCCAGCTTCAGTCTGAATGATCCAGAAACAAGGTGGGGCTTTCATCGTTTGGGAAAAAAAAATGTTCTAAACCAATGAAAAGTGTTATTTTTAGGTCATATGACCAAGCCTTCCATCTTTAGGAAACCAAAAGTAAAATGATCCAATGAAAAGTTTTATAAACAAGTCACATGACCTGTTATGCGGCATAGGGCTACAAAAAGCGTAGAAAATCCGTTGGCACGTGAGGCGGCGTCAGTAGCGGACCAATGTGCGAATAGGCCGAAGGCAGCACAACGCGCCGAGATCCGGATGGCACCGAGTTAGTGTCCAGCAAGTTGCTGCACTGGTGTGGCTATCCTACAATGCTGCGCCGAAAGACGGCGTGTCCAGCTGAGTTGCGGTCACTCTTGCGGTACAGTGACTCGAACGCGCCGAGATCCGGATGGCACCGAGGTGGTGTCCAGCAAATTGCCGCACTGGTGTGGCCATCCTACAATGCTGCGCCGAAAGACGGCGTGTTCAGCTGAGTTCCGGTCACTCTTCCGGCACAGTGACTCGAACGTGATGGAAGGCTTGATCATATGACATAAAATAACACTTTTCATTGGATTGAAACATTTTTTTTCCCAAATGATGAAAGCCCCACCTTTTTTTTCCTCACTCGGCAATCCAAAAAGGTTCCATTAGATGACAACAGAGGGGACAGGCAACAAGAACCATCAGTCAAAGAGGGGAGGGCAAGTTCTTCTCTTCCAGGTCATGTTGGGGCGCTACCGGAACTGATCGAATTGGTAGTCTACAGTGTTTCTGGATGTTTCAGACTAAAGCTGGCGTCAGCATGAGAGCACTACCATCTCGTAGCTCCGTCGTGGCCATTCCACGAGCAATCATGGCAGCCGCTCCCCACCAGAAGCCTGCTGGAGTCGGAGGCCCCCAAGACTTTTGTAGAATCTTCACGGCTGAGGGGACGCTTTCGAGAATGGGACCCAAGCCCTATCAGGGAAGCGTCCGAGTTCAAAGGTGTCCCAGGGCCATTTTAGTGGACCAGGCCCAAAACCGAAGAGCCGGCCGCCATTTTGAGAGTCCTGTGGCAGCCGCCTATCGCTGCACCGCAAGAGCGGGAGCAACTCAACTACATGATGAGCGAGACGCTGTAGTCGCAAGAGCGGGCGGTAAACAGCAGAATGGCGGAAGAGGCACAGTGTAGCAAAAGCGGGCGGAATGGCAACTGAAACGGTAAAGGGGCGCCCCACTACAGCGTGTCTTCAGGTCAAACGGATTGTGGGACAAGGTCCAGAATTGAAGAGTCATCAAAAGGCAAAAAGTTCCGCCGGACCCCGGGAGCCGGCCGCTTATGTCGGGGGCGATCTCAGGCTACACCAGTGCTATAAGACTTGGGGAGGGTGTCGGAGCCAAGCGTCTTCTCCGAGTCCATGGCCATCACACCACCCCTCAGGGGCCTCCGTCAAGCTGTTTAGGAAGGTAACATATCACATTGTTTTCTAATGCAGTCAGGTCCACAAACGACACTCACTTACTTTGAGAATAGTGAAGCTGCAGTAGGTGGAAATAAGCTTCAGACAGTGTTACAAGCACTGCTCAGAACTCTTAACTATGGCACCCAACATCCAGAACTTATGCCATTTGAGAATGGCAGTGACATTGAAGCAACTCAGGGACCAAAACCATTAACGTACTTTCACGTATGAAAAACTTACTTGGGGAGGGGACAGGAGCGAAGCGCCCCCTCCCAGTCCGCGCCACCACACCGTATGTTGAAAATCTGAAGCCATCGTTCTACAAAGTCAACCAACCTTGGATTGAAAAATCTAGAAAAATGTACAAACTGAAAACCAGTTTTGGTCTGCATAGCATCAGTAGCAACGCTTGCTATCAGAGTGCATGAGTTTCATGCTCGATCGATTGAGCTAGCCGGATCGGGCAATAAAAAGTATAAAATAGTTATGTAAATAGTTATTTAATAAAATGTTTTACCCTGTTTCTTTGCTGGTGTGTTGTCTATATTTTTAATATTTGCATAGGGTTTGTCGTTATTTTGGGCGGGGTGGGTGACGGAGTCGAGCTGTCTTGCAGCCCTCATGGTGTGGAGCTCGGTTCATCTCACTATTTTCGTATTTCTCATGAAGGGTTGTTCCTAATATTTCTATTTTAGCGAGGTCAAAAAGAGATCCAATTAGTGGCCTACTGATTTTGCTCGATTACTTTTATTTTTTTACACGATTTTTCACTATCTGCAAAGACTAAACAGAGTATTGCGACTTTGTGCTTGTTTGTAAATAGAGAATGTTCCAAAGAGAACCAATTCTAAAACAGTAAATGCTTGGATAACAATCAATCAAATGGAGAGACAAGCAGGCACGACGGATTACAACGGGGGCAAAGGCCTGCGTTAACTACCGTTCACTATCTGCAAAGAGAGAGTACTACTAAGAGAAAAGAGGGGAGGGGGGGGCAGCGTTCAAAGCACATCAGCGTGCATAAATACGAAAATGTTTTTATCTATCACGTACTTGACATTTTAAAGCTTTTCATATTTGCTATTAAAAAACCAATGAAATTCACAGAAAAAAAACATAGGTTATAGTGGATATATAGTTAGGAATTTGCATTTACAAAACCTTGAAAATTCAATGAAAAAACCATTGGTTTTAGGCCATATATAGTTAGGGATTTGCATTTACGAAGCCTTATTTTACTCGCATAAAACCATTGAAATTCCATATATAGTTATAAGCGCTAACTATATATCGCGCACCCGCAATCCACTGCTGATGATGTCACATATTACATCATTCATGACATGGTTAGTGACATCACTGATGACATCACTGATGACATCTCAAATGACATCACTGATGACATCACTGAAAACATCTCATTTGACATGACTGATAACATCACTGATGATATCATTCATGTGATAATACCATGAACCTCTTCAGACTCTAATATAACCTTAGATACAATCAGTGTAAACAGACAGTCACAGACTGTCACTCATCCATGGAGTTACTCACACACCTAGTCAGTTATGCCAAAAATCAATCACACCTCCATTTTCTCAACTATACAGTTATACACACCTTACTTATTCAAACATATACTAACACATATTTACTTTACTCTCTTATACAATCCCTGATACAAGTTCACAATGATCCATACAGCCACTCACACATTCACTGGCTCTTATGCACAGTTATTTATATATGTCAACTCTCACATGTACTGTGTTTTACATATGTACTTACTTTGACATGTAGCACTGAGATATCCATTCACTCACCAATACACTCATGCACACAGTCAACCGCCCATACAGCTGTTTCCACATGCACTTTTGAACCCATACATCTAGCGAATCAACTGCTCACACATCTATGCACAGAGTCATACACCTCCCAGCCACCCACACACACACTCAGTCTCCCATACAAATACTTGGGCAACCAATCAATAACCCATATAGTTACTCATATAGCTACTGATCAACACATGCAGCAGTTTACAGAACAACAGACATAATGATGCACAAATTAAGACAGTTTAGTCACTAACCCATGCACTCAGTGAGACACATTTAATCACTCACTCATACAGTCAGACATGCACCTACTAAATCCTTTATCCAGACACTTATACATCCACTCATTCTTCAATATGTAAGACATATTTTTACTTTACAGAAACATACAGTCACTGGATGTTGTCATCAGTGATGTCATCAGTGATGTCATTTGAGATGTCATCAGTGATGTCATCAGTGATGTCACTAACCATGTCATGAATGATGTAATATGTGACATCATCAGCAGTGGATTGCGGGTGCGCGATATATAGTTAGCGCTTATAACTATATATGGAATTTCAATGGTTTTATGCGAGTAAAATAAGGTTTTGTAAATGCAAATCCCTAACTATATATGGCCTAAAACCAATGGTTTTTTCATTGAATATATATATATATATATATATATATATATATATATATATATATATATATATATATATATATATATATATATATATATATATATATATATATTCACTGAAAAAACCATAGGTTTCACACCAGTTATAGTAAGGAATTAGCATTTAAAAAACCTATTAAATTCACTGAAAAAACCATAGGTTTGACACTAGTTATAGTTAGCTGCAAATTTTACATAAAACCATTGAAATTCCCACGTTATAATTAGTTGGACTGACTATAACTTGCGCGCCTGCAATGCACTGCTGATGACGTCACATATTACATCACTCATGACATGGTCAGTGACATCACTCATGACATCACTGATGACACCATCCAGTGAATGTGTGTCTTTCTGAAAAATAAATATGTTTTATATATGTATTTGTAAAGGTCGATGGAAGAATACATTTTTAAATAAGTGTCTAAATGGATGTTTTAAAAAAAAAAATTGATTGGTTAACTGGCTTATTAAGTGTATCTTAGTGAATACATATAATAGCGAGTAATGTTTAAATATTTAAATATATGTATTAGTGTTTCACTTTGTGTGTAAGTGGCTGCATAGGTTGGTGAGTAGCTACGTGTGTGTGTATGGGTTATTAGATTTTTTTTTAGTATCAGTATGAGTGTCTGTATGGTTTGGTGGGGGTATTACTTAGCACATAGATGCATCAATGACTGACTCACTGTTTGTATGTGTTTTGAAGACAGCATATGTGCAGGACTGTATGGGTGGATGAGTGTGTATATGTGTGTGTTAGTGAGTGAATGACTGTCTCACTAGTGTCTTTATCAGTAACTACATGTGTTTTAATCTAGTATATGTGAGTATTGATGTATATAAGTCAGTATATGTGAGAGTGAGAGATTGTAAGAGTTCCTGTTTAAATAAGTATGTGTTTCTATAAGTGATTGTTTAAGAGAGTAAGTATGTCTAAGTTTCCTTAGAAGTAAGGTAATAGTGTGTGTATGGCTGTATATGCAAATAAATGGATGTTCAATAGTTTATTTGCATGTGTGAGTATGTGCGTGAGTAACTTTTGGATGACTGTCGGTGTGTAACAGGATGTATAGGTGTATCACTACATATGATGAGTGAGTATATGTATGAGTAACTATATAGAACTGTTGGTGAATGAGTGGATGTGTATATAGATGGTGGAATTACTGAATTGGTTGTTGTAACTGGTATGGGTATCTCCATTTTTTTGAAAATGTTAGTTTCTATTTTTGAATATGTGTTTCAAGGGTTACATTACACTGAAAGGAGGTCTGTCACTCTGTCACAAGGATGGTGTCATTAGTGATGTCATGAGTGATGTCACTGACCATGTCATGAGTGATGTAATATGTGATGTCATCAGCAGTGCATTGCAGGCCCGCAAGTTATAGTGAGTCCAACTAACTATAACGTGGGAATTTCAATGGTTTTATGTCAGTAAAATTTCCAGCTAACTATAACTGGTGTCAAACCTATGGTTTTTTCAGTGAATTTAATAGGTTTTTTAAATGCTAATTCCTAACTATATATAGGGCCTCAAACCTATGATTTTTTTTCTGTGAATTTCAAAGGTTTTTTAATAGCAAATTTCTATAGCTATGAAATATAATATTTTTTATATTAAATTCTATATTGTATATTTATGTAATACTATTTTTTTATGTATATTCTTCTTTTTTTAAATTTTATGTTATTTTTTTATTTTTTGCCCTGGAGCGCTCCCGGTGCGCGTACCGGTGAGCGCACCGGAAAGCGCAGTCTTGCGGCACGCCCTGGTGCGCGTACCGGTGAGCATCCCATTTGCGCTATTGCCGCAAACGAAAACAACATCGTGACGTATCTCGTAGCCGCGTCCAAGTGATACGCACGGCATAAGCGCACCCGGAAGCACCCGAGCGCATACGATCGCGCTACGTAAGCGCCCCGGGTCATGTGACCTGAAAATAACACTTTTCATTGGTTCAGAACAGTTTTTTTTTCAAAATGATGAAAGCCCCCACCTTTTTTCCTCATTCTCACTTTGTTCTTTGACTGAGGAAGACCTGTTTGTGAGAAATGACTTCAGTAGCAGCAGCAGCAGGAGCATCTCAACCACCACCACCACCACAAGGACCACCACAACACCACAGTGGTGGAGAAGAAAAAGAGGAGGAGGAGGAGGAGGAGGAAGAAGGCGGTGCCTCCCTCAACATAATACCCCCTATAAGCCAAAGGAGCACATTGCCTGGGAGTTTTTTAAAATCCCAAGGGGCCTAAAAAAAGTTAATGCTCCGAAAGTGACATGTCTGATCTGTGGCACTGTACTTTCCAGGGGGAACCCTGCCAAAAAGTAATCTTTTGGTAACAATACTATGATTCGCCACATGCAACGCCGGCACCCTAACAACTATGCTGCGGCAGAGTTCAGAGAACTGACCAGAAACCCTCCCCAATCTTCTCCCAGCACCTCCCAAAGTAACCAACCCACTCCATCGGGTCCAGAGGCAAGGGAGATGGTCCCAAATATCCAAACCCAGTTTGGAGATTTTAAAATAGTTTGCAAATTTTGCGGGACAACAATTTGCTATGGAGAGCAAAGTATTAAATTGATTAACCGTGCTGGAGACAACCACAAGTGCAAATACAAACCTGATTTTTTTTGCTCCAGTTGAGCCGTTTACAATTCCCTGTTTTTTTTGTCCCCATAAAAATGACAAAAAAATATAAAATTGTTCATAAAAGCCAAAAAAAGTAAAAAATGTTCCAAAAAACAATAAAAAAAATATATAAAACAACAAAAAGAATAAAAAAAACAGTTCTTTTAAGAACTACCTCCAATTTATAAAAAAATGCTACATTTTTTAAAAAGTCTGTCATACTTTTTTCCCCATGGTACGCTCCCCAGTACGCTCCGCGGTCCGCGTACCGGGCGCTCCCCCCGCACAAATCCTGCCCCCTTTTGGTAATTTCCCCCTTTGTTTTTGCCTCCTCTTGTGTCTCGATCGTACCGAGACACAAGATGGCGGTTGCTCCGGACTGTTTGGAATGTTGACAGACACCCGAGAGTCAATCAGCTTACCGCTCGCGGACTTGCGTAGCGCTTATAGATATATATATATTTTTTTTAACCTAAATTATTCAAAATCCACTGGAGCACATATCTTGAGACATAGCAAAGGCACATCGGGCTACCAGTCCCTACAATTTTGCCAAATTTGGTGGAAATCCATTCAGCCGTTCGGGCTAAAAGTGAGTCCAACCGCCCTATGGAAATTAACATGGGGAAAACACGTTTTGGGAACATCCTTTTATCTCGGCCCCCGCTTGACGAATCCCCCCCAAACTTTCAGGGAAGGAGCGTAGCGAGGCAGATTTCAGGAAAATTACAGGCAGATCCTTCAATCGGCGCAAAAGTTATTCTCAATAGAATGTTGCAGATTTCCTATAGAGAACAATCCTAACTATAACTACCTACTGGCGATCGCCAGTAGGTAATATATATATATATATATATATATATATATATATATATATATATATATATATATATATTTATTGCAGCATTTCATCCAAAGCATTCCAATCCTTTCGGAAAGATGAATTTGCTGACCCAAAAGTTCTTTGTGCCAAATAAAGTTTTATTTGAAAGCACCCTGCATCGCCGCCATGACGCGTTTCAGTCCCACCTGGGCCTTGATCACATGACGCGTTGCGTTTGTGGAAAGACATATTTAAAGTGCCAGTGCAGTTAATTCAGAGTCAGCTGATCTGTACAGTAGTAGATAGTAAAGACAGACTGTCGTGATTTCAATACAAGCTTATATATATATATATTACCTACTGCCGGTCGCCAGTAGGTAGTTATAGTTAGGACCTATTTTCCATAGGAAATCCGCAACATTCTATTTAGATTAACTTAAGCGCCGGTTGACGAATGTTCGCGAAATTTTCAAAACTAGTGGGGCGCTCTGGTCCGCTCCTATCCTGAAAGTCTCGGGTGATTCGTGAAGCGGGGGCCGACAAAAAAGGGGGGGTCGCAAAACGTGTTTTCTCCATGTAATTTTCCATAGGAACCGTTCATCTTGGCTATAGCCCGAACTGCTGAACGGAATTACACCAAATTTGGCAAAAAGGTAGTCCTTGGTTCAGACTCGTGCCTTTTGCTTAAATTGTGTAAGTCCATTCAGTAGTTCCTGAAAAAATCACAATTAAAAGTACATATATATATCTATGGCCACGGTGGATCCCCGCATCCTGAGCGCACCCTAAGCACACTGTCCCGATCATGCGCTGAATGCTAATTGGCTGTCAAGTGGATGTCAACATTCAAAACCAGGAAGTGTTGGCAGCCATTTTGTGCCTCGGTAGAAGCAAGGGTCTAGAAATCAGTGGGGCAAGTGTTCAAAACGTGTAAAGGGGGCAGGTTTCTTGTTGAAAAAATGGAGAAATGTGGGCAGGGTGCATGGATCCGCCGTAAAAAAAAATAAAAACGAAGCGTGGGCTTCTGTGCTTGTTTGAAAATTAGCTATCTGGGAGGGCCAAATCCCGGGGTCTGAAATATTAAATTTGATGGGGTCCAGAGGGGCCCTGTAGCCCGGGGACCGCCATCCCTCATTGCTACAAAATAAATGGGTGGGGGGTGCTCAAAGTTACTCCCCCAGTAAAATTATTGGGTAGGGGGGGCTTAAAGGCCCTCTCCAGCCCCGGGGACCGCTACTTTTGAGGCTTTCAAAAAAATGGGTGGAAGGGCTCAAAGGTCCCTCTAAGCTCCGGGGATCACCACCCTCCGGGAGTTTTTAAATTGTGGGAGGGGGGCGTGTGGCCCCAATTCTGGAGTAGTCGAGGGCCCTGGGGAACATTACTCCCCAGGATTGGCTCCTGCTGTGTCTCGGAGTGCCTACCCCCGGGACACTGCTGTTTGGTATGGCAGGACGGGAGTCGAGGTTCCCTGTCATAGCAAACTTGAGGGCATATTAACAAGGGCCATTTCGCCCCATTTTTTTTTAAAAGGCAAAAATGTGGTAAAAATGATATCGCCTTGTTTACTGTTTAGGCGTATTTACAACGTTGGGGAACGTTGGTGAAGCTCCAATGTCTCTATGGTCCTAGCCAGCTCCTTGCTTCCTTCTGAAGCCGTCATTACTTTTCCACACGGGGACCTGCTAATATGCAGCTCCCTGTGGGGAAAAGCAATTTGCTTTGCATTTTGAAAGAGTAAGCAGGTTTCCCTGTTCTCTCTTTCAAAATCCAAACCAAGTTTGCAATGGCAGGGCGGGAGCTTCGGCTCACACCCTGCCATAGCAAACAGCAGTGTAGAAAAAATCTTCCGGTAAGGCAACAAAGGATTTTCAAGTCCATTATCGCCGTTTTAGCGGCAGTTTGCTGCCGCTTAAGCGGCGATAATTTTAACACCGTCCTTGTAAATATGCACCCAAAAGTTTTAAAATGTCGACAATCGCGTCATCCTTTTAACCCCTTCGCTGCGGCGGCAATTCCGCCGCAGCGCTAGGGGGGGCCGAGCGGCGTTCACATGCTCGTGACCGAACCGCTCCGTCATGAGCCTCGGTTGAGCTGTGCTCATGACGGAGCGGTTCCGTCATGGCCCCGCCCGCTCAATGGAACGTCTAGCGCAGGCGCGGAATTCGTGCCGCGCAGGCGCTCTGAGCGGGCCATGACGGAACCGCTCCATCATGAGCACAGCTCAACCGATGCTTGTGACGGAGCGGTTCAGTCACGAGCATGGAAGGAGTTAAATAGCCAGAAAATATTTAGTGAAGTGCACACTGTGAAACGTGAAGCAGCAGTGTCTGATTGGTATCGATAAAGAATTGCCCATTGTTGAGTACAGAGTAGGCAAATTGTACATGGGGTTTTGTAACCCCAGTGGCTATTGCTCGCGTCCTTTCTTGAGGTCAACTCGAAGAGTTGTGTGCTTCTTTTGCTCCTAATGTACACAGTGTTCTGTCGTCTCTGTTTGCTTTCTCCTGTGTTATGTAGAGGACTTTGGGTAAATATGACTGTTTCTGTACAGCCAGCACCTTTGGACCCCTCCCCCAAACTGCTTACTGCCTGTTACCATAGTAACAGTTCATGGAACACTCAATCGAGCACACATGTCACAAGTTCAGCACACAATGTTGCTAATCCAAACAGTAAGTGTGCTTGACTTTTAAAATGTTTCCATAGGACCCGTTAATTGCAGCTACAGCCCCTGGTAAAGAGCTGGTAAAGAGTTAGCCTCTGTATTACACTTCCAGTTATAAACATCATTCTTTTCTTAGTAAAACTTTGAGCCCATGAATTGTCATACTCAGGATCTTTATTTTAATATGCAGGGTGTGCCTCAGCAGTCTCTAAAGCCTCAGTGGTGCTAGGCAGTGCCTTATTTGTTTTGTAATCAGACGACAGTACTTATGTTGTTATAAAGTGATACACTCATAGAACTCTTGTAGATGTATAATTACTCAGGATTTATGTGTCTAAGAGTTACTTACATTATTTTTTGTAGGTGCACTGTAATGTTAAATAGTTTTGATTTTAAAATCTTCTCTAGGGGGAGGAGCCAAGATGGCGATGGGAACGGACGTGTAGTCTCTCGGCTCCCCGATCCTTTGTTCCTCGCGACGATATCCTGACCTTTCTCCTGCCACGGAGTGCTAGCGAGAGGACGGTGAAAGACCGCTGCATTGAATGGTGCTCTCCCGAAGTCCCTGCCTGCCCGAGAACGCACTATATTGCCGAGTGATCTGCGGCGTTCGTCTCTACCCCTGTGACCGAGACCCAGGCTGGGATACAGACATGGCGGCTGCCGGAACTACGAGGGGTTATGGATGCGGAGTGAACCTGGCGCCCTTACTGGCGCTGCTATCTGCTACTGTCCGCGCCTGCCCTTCACTTGTGAACTGTGTGCCTGCCGACCGGGAGTTTTCACGGGCGCCTCCGCTACCGGGATCTACACGTGAGGTACGCTGCGCCACCCCCATGATGGCGGACACTTGAATACCGCAGCTCCCCCACAAGCCTGCTCCCGCTCCGTCGTTATCATCGTGGGGCTTTTATTACGGGTCGTCCACCGCTTGCGTGTCCGCTCTGGCACATCGACCTAAGTCCCTGTTGTTTTGGCGGTACTTGCGCCTACGCGCCCCTGTGCTTCCCCCGGTGGGGCTGCTGCGATAGCTGATCCGGCTGCGCTGAATGCCAACGTTGCCTCGGACAAGAACTGGACTGTGCTGCGGCGCCCTGGGCACTGTCCTGCCTTGGGGGCCGCGCCTGTGATCGTGGCGAAGATGGAACCCCCGGCCGCTCTAACCTATGGCTCTATTCTCGACGCAATTGTAAATGTAAATGTAAATGTAAGGTGTTTTGTAGCGCGCTCAATTACTACGGAGTATCCTGGCGCGATGGACCGCTGGGGAACCCGTCCTGGCTTTCCCTGTGAGATGGTCCCATGCTGGGCATCTCCAAGGTGAAGCCAGGCATCCCTTGCGTCTGTGGGGGGCCGTTGTAGAGATTAGGCAAGCTGAATGCCCAGAGTTACCGAGTGTGATCACTGCCCAAAGTGGGCACCGAGGAGAGAATTATCAGTCCGCTGACCCTGGTCCTCGACCCTGCCGCGTCGGGAATCGAACCCTGGTCCCGGGCCGTTCTCAGCCTCCGGGTCTGCCGCCTCTAACCAGTGAGCCACACCTCTCTACGACAATTCACGACTTGCGGGCAGAAATGCGTGTGGGCTTTCTGTCGCTGTGCGAGAAACTTGAGGCTGCTACGCCCGGTGTGGATTGCACACCACCGGTTTGCTTCTTTCACTGTGACGCTCTGTCTATCCTGACTCCTGACCGGGCTACATTGTTGCCGCACGAGTGTTCTACACTTCAGCTCTTCGGCAGTGTTGGCGGACGAGACTTGATGCCCATTTACTTCACCAGCGCTACACTGTTTCTGCCTCTATCGGAGCTCATGGTTTCTGCCGAGGCTTTGCTGCCTTTGGGAATGGCGCCACAGACGCAGCAACTACTTAGCCTGATTGCCCACGCTCATTTGGCCCCGCTTCTGACTTTCATTATTTTACAGTATTGGGAGCATCTGTTGGCGCTATTCCGTGGGGTACATGGATCTGGTCGAGGATGGACCCGTCCATTTTGTCTCGGAACAACATCTCCCTGCCGAGAGCGGCCATCTTGTCCCTTTGTTCTGCCAGTGGGGGTTGCCCTACGAGGATTTTGGCCGGGGGGACGAGTGCGGACTGGCCAGGGTTAACGGATTCCCCTTGATGGATTGTACATTCCTGGCTGGCGAAGTCTCGGATTGAAACGCTTCTTTAAAGTGTACTAGTGTGACTCTCCTTGCTCTGTATGATGCTCACAGCTCATTGTTTTTCGCTGGTACACATGAGGGGATGTGACGAATTGACTCGATTGGCGGGTGGGGTTTCGGGATGGGACACCCTTTAATTGCGTGCTGATATGATACGTGTGATCTCTCCCTATTTTTACTCCGTACTGCATATTCTCTACTCTTTTTGCGGCATAAGGGGTGGGAGTTGCTGTATGGCTGGGGTGTCCGAGAGACTTAGTGTTCGGTTGGCTCCTCCCCACATTTTTTCTTCATTGGGAGTTATAGATTAGATTTCTCTGTTCTTCCTCCCTATATTTCAAAAGTTACATTTACTCTTTCTTTCTCTTCTTTATTAGGGATTCCTCCTTTTTTTCCTCCTTTCCTTTGTCTATATTTCGGGTTCTTTAGCGGGCGACAGACACACTGCCGGGGGGGGGGGGTAGGCCGTAGCCTCTGCATTGATGTAGGGTGGGGGGAGGGTTTTAGTTTTATACATTGGTTTCTATGGGCCTTATTTTTTTTCTATCTCTCTGCGCTTTTCTTACCTTATTTATGTTCTGGGTCCGAGATAGGGGTTAGTAGGGAGTGGGCTGCGCTGTACATGGCGCGTAATTGCTAACTGGTGATCTTGTTGTTTTACTCTGAACCGCCATACTGCCTGGGAAGTAGCTTTCACGGTTGGTTTCATGTGATGCTCTTGCCTGCTCATGCTGTGAAGTAATTGTACGGACTCAGTTCTCCTTGGTTTCTATTCTTCACTGTTTTATATTTACGTCCAAAAATTTTAAAAATTAACCTTCAATGCTCCTGTTTCTCGGCGACACGAATCTACTCAGTGTACTGTTAATTGATCGCTGCTCATCACCTGATGCCGCTGAGAATTTATATTGCTTGCACTTGTGCTCAAAAGTATCGTGGCCGGCCTGATGGTTGTGGGCCCGTATTTGTTCTATTTTCATGCACAATAAAGGTTTACAAAAATTTAAAAAAATAAAATAAAATCTTCTCTAAGCAGATGATTATCACACTAAATAATAGTCAAATGTTGTCAGAAAAAGAAGACATATACACTCAGTTTTTTGTTTTTTAAATTATCATTTAGTAAAATAGAAATAAATCAATAGAAACGTAACTTTAATATAATGGTATAATAAACTAAAAATGAGATGAACTCCAGTGGGAGCAGCGTAGGTAACCTGCAAAACATTAATGCAACATAAGTCCTTAAAATTAGATCGATGTGATTGAATGAGGTGAGAGATTACATCATTACGGAAGGCGAGATCGTTTTTTCTCACATGCACACTCAGGGTAGTGCACCCTACCCCTCCTGCAGAATCACCCTCAACAGGAGTCTTTAGGACAGCGCTGGTCGTAGGCTTAGGCCTATATTATGGTATAGATGGTATTTAAAATGAGACAAGATGTGACTGAATGAGGTCAAAGATCACAAATTAACACAACACTTAGCAATATTGCGTATTCACACGTGTGCAGTGTGCCTAATGCATCCCACCCCTCTCGTAGGCCCGCGCTGAAGACGTGTCTGTAGGGAAGTGCCTGCTGGCTCAGGTCTACAGTATGGTCCAGCAGGTCTTTACAATGATTCAGAGATGAAACAGAATGAGGTGAGAGATCCCGTCATTATGCAGGACAATATCATTTTTCGCACCAAGTTTAATTGGAGGCCTTGTGCACCTAGGCCGCTCTGCTTACCGTTTGTAAACACTGCATCTAGCAGACATTACAACTTGGATTCTGGTTTGGATCTATACTGCAGACAGTGTTAAATTCAGCCTTGATTTATGTATCTGCAGTGTGGACAGCAGGGTGCATAACTTGAAAAGAGAAAGAGAAACAGTGTGGGAGAGAGGAAGAGAGAGAGAGAGAAAGAGGGAAAGAAAGACATTGAAAGTGTAAGAGAGAGAAAGTAATAGCTAGAGCAGGAGATGTAGTGTTGATACTGGAGAAAATCTTTGCTGCTCACCTTTTTGCCATTGGTGTGTGTCCAACCTAATGCCAGGTTATAGTGCACCCTCAAGTTTAGTGATCTGAAAGATAGTATACAATTAGTAAAACTGCATACATATATTTCTGCGTTATGCCTTTGCACACCCAGGCTACTGTATCACATCAACTCCCCCTGCAAGGAGGACACTTAGGTTCCTTGTGCTAAACTTTTCTCGAGAACGTCCGCAGAAGTGGAGCCTGCTTTTGATTTCTGTGGTCTGTTTAGATACAGTATGTTGGAGTTGGTAAGGCTCTGGGAAAAGAGAGACATGGGGGATGGAGTGATTCCAAAAGGAGTGGCTGAGGTGTCTTCCACCCCAGCGTGGTGGAAGAGGTTCAGTGTAGCCCAGCTAGGTCTCGGTGTAGGGGCTCACGTCCTGTCTCAGAGGACAAGGAGTGGGTGGGACTGTGTGTCTTCAGGTGCCCGAAACCCAGTCTCAGGGCCTGGATTGTTTCTGAGAGAACATCAGGTCGGGGGCCTAGGCTGTACCAATAGGTCATTTGAAGAGGATCTCCTAGAATGTCTAGAGAACGTGGACACATCTGCAAACAGGGGTCCAGCAGTTCTGGTGTCTGGCAGTACCGCTCCAGTTGGGAGGGTGCAGAAGTCCAGATGGAGGGGTGAGAGGGGTATAGGCTCCCCAGTGGAAGAACCAATGGGTCAGGGGCCAGCCAGCAGGGTTGTGGCGCTGGGGAGTGACCATGGTGATGCCACTTCTGTCCTGAGTGACAGGCAGACTTGCTACATGCCACATTAGTTATGTGTCCCCCTCAAGGAAGTCCTGGTGCCCCAGGCATCTGACCAAAGGGTAGGTCCCTCGGTTGGGGAGCCAGTAGCCGGTGTTTCCGGATCTGGACGTAAGACCAACTGTAAGTAGTGTCCTGAAGTTACAAGAAGAAACCTCTGCCTGAAGAGAAGGAACCGGGTAGGCTGTATGGAGGAGTACTGTCCCTGACCTGGGGGATAGGCCTGCAGTGGTTGCCTTGCTGCTGAAGGAGGAGAGAAAGTCTTAGATTTTATTTTTAACTTGTAGAAATCCTGGTGCGCCAGGCATCTGACCAAAGGGTAGCGTCCCTGGGTTGGGGAGCCGCTTTCAGGTGTTTGCCTGTCCTGGACGGCAGGGCGACTGTAGCCAGTGTCCTGGCCGGTTTGTCTTCTAGGGGTACCACTCCAGTTGGGAGGGTGAAGAACTCTGGAAGGGGGTCAGAAGGAGTCTGACCCCTGTGCATCCGGTGAATTTGGATCCCAGGTTGTAGACCAGTTGTGCCGAAATGATTGGACGGCCAGGTGGGTTTTCTTTATACTTGTGAATTTTGGGAATAAAATAGATATTGGGTACAGTTGGATTTTCTTTACGTATGAACCTGTACTGCTCCATCGTTAGGATTCCTGCAGTTTTCCATACCAACAATTTACCATAAAAGTCATATTGTATTGCCTTTATCGCACCCCAGTTGCTGATTTTGTAGCACGATCTATCGTTAAGTTGTGATAGAGCATCCTTCATGTACTGTTTTCTATCCCACAACACGATATTGCCGCCTTTATCAGCATTTCTTACAATCATGTTCTTGTTGCTTTGTAGTTTTGTAATTAACTGTTTGTATTGTGTACATATATATATATGTATATGTATATATATATACATATATATATATATATATATATATATATATATATATATATATATATATATATATATATATATATATATATATATATATATATATATATATATATCCACCAAGGTTGCCCCCTAGCAGAAGTCACACAGGTAAGGGTTACTGCATCAATCCATCACAGGCAGCAGGAAATGCAGTAAGCAGCAGGCATCCCAGAAAGCCAAACGCGTTTCAAGCATCTAACGTGCTCTTGATCACTGGCAATATGGACTCGAGGCTGGCTGTTTCAAAACAATGCTTTATTGAAATTCAGAGTCCCGCCCCTGTGGGCGCAAGCATTATGGGTGTAGTAGTCCTTGAATTAATGCCTTTCAAAATCACAAAGACCTAGCCCCAAGGGCAATAATTATTAAAGATCTAAGGGCATATGTGGATTGTCAAAAGATCATTCCACGTGCACTCCGTGTTACAAAGATAAGTGTCATGCTCAAGACTATTGCCACAGAATAAAAATAGCCAACCTCCGATAGGTCTGACACTAGACAACACAGTACCAACATTCACTAGAAGGACAACATTTAGAAAAAAGGTGTGAATAGCTAGATGACACCTCACGGGCGCACCACCAATGGGGCCCCTGGTAGGTACTCACCAGGATGGCCCTGTTCTCATCATCGGTGTCAACTAGCTTAACGTAAACGTGTCCGACTCCCAAAAGAAAAGAAAAGAAGACAGTGAATGGTGCAGTGTACACAAACTTATATGTGACAAGGACTAACAACGTTCAACATATAACACAACAAATACTGTGCATACAAGATTATGAACTCCTTTATTTTATATTCTCTTGTGTGCCAACAGTAAACATATATACATAAAATGGAGAGAAGCGAATACTACCTATCGATTCGCATTCAACTCGCTGCTGACATGTTTCATTGCCTTGGTAAAAATTCAGGCAATTTCTTCAGGGCAAAGATTATTGAAAAGCCACTGCCAGCAATACTGTGTTTAGCGTGCTGCAAATCAAAGAGAAAATGTGTGTAATTAAGATTGCCCCTGATTGCTCTGTGTAAAGACACAACAGTGCCATCTTACATTACACCAGCCAAAACGGAATGCCAATTACCTAGCTCGTGGTTTATGCTCTCATACCGTTACAGCCACTTCATGGACCCACTTCCGATTGGTAAGTATGGTCATTCCTCCCTTATGTTTTATCTAATATAGGGAGTACAAAAAAACGCCACCCGGGGCGGACATTATTGATAGTAATTCTAGCCTCACCAGGTTTATTAGTCCGTCAAGGGTTTGTCCATTTCTCGGCCTTTACCCGTGGAGAATATTCGTTCGGCGTCTTCTCAGCACCGGAACGCCGAGCAATTGAAGTGTGCGCTATTTGTTTTCCGGGTTCGCCTTAGCATCGGGCTGTGATTGGTCAATGCAGTTTGATCGTGATTGGCTCACGGGGTCACGTGGTTCGTGTGTCAGTGGCGCCCGTCTATTACCGTGCATACAGTTGTTTACATACTGAACGCGGTATTTATGTGCAAAACACAGGGCATTGTTCTACGTGGGAGTTAATAATGCACGCGATAATGATATCGATCCTATCGACTAGTATTGTGAAATCGGACGGCCATCTTGGAATGATCTTAGGTATTATCTAGGAGGACCTAGATTCACTATTTAATGTGAGCTCGACATTTCTAAGTGGTTAAGGTCGATGTCCTATGTTGTATTTATGGTGTCAGAAAAACACATAATATAAGACATTACTCTAAGTGGGAGATAACAATAAGAGTGATAGTGGTATCGATCATTTCAACTCATATTAAAAATTTCCTGCCACTTATCGGAATGGTTTTTGGTATTAGCAGAAGGACAGAGGTTCACTGTTTTAATTTAAGTGCACCTTCACTGTGAGCTCAACTTTTATAAAGTAGCTATACCCGATGTCCATGTTCACATAGTGGACTGTGTTGTACTTATATTATCAAGGAAGCTTTATATAAAACTTTGCAGCTGACTGCTAAGCAGTTTTCAAAAGGATTATACACAGGTCAACGACCTAAGTAATCGGCACTTGAAAAATGTGTCATATTTTTTAGTCAAACAACCATCAAAAGACTGAGCCAAGGAACATCTAAGGATATATTTTCAGCGTAGCTTGTTCCATTCCAGCAGTTCATTTAGACCTTGTTGTTCACTATGCTCTTGGTATATCCAGCGGGCCTCCTTAGTCAAAAGTCGCCTTTCCATGGTTTGTGTGTCGCCTGTTACTCGTTCTAACACCACCCAGGTGAAAGAGTGTTTGTTGCGGTGGCAATGTTCCACCAGCTTGGTTGTTAATTTGCCCTGTCGTATTGTGCTTAGATGCTCTTGTATGCGGAGCTTGACTTTGCGCGTTGTCAATCCAATATATTCAAGGCCGCACTCACAGCTCAATCTATATACCACATTTGCAGTATTACAGTTGCTGAAGTGGCGCAATGACCATGTCTTCCCTGATTTTAACACCACCGTGGTACTTTTTTTCGTGAGGTGGCACACCGAGCAACTCCCGCAAGGATAATGTCCGTTTGGTACGTTGGTTTTTGTTGGTAAATTCTCTGTCATCCTTGTGTGGACCAACTTATCCTTGAGGTTCTGGGCTCTCCGGAAAGCAAAACGTGGTGGTGGCATTTTGTGTTCTTGTGTGGACAAGATGTGCCAATGTTTTCTGATGGCTTGACGCACCTTCGAGGCCAGCGGATCGTATGTCATAACTACGGGTAGGCATTCTGATTTCTCCTTCTTTTGTGGTTCTAAGAGAGCTGCTCGAGGGGTGTTCAAAGCTCTCTTATTCGCTTGGCGAATTACTTTACTTGGATAGTCTCGTGCTTTTAGCCTATTGCTGAGGTCTTTGGCTTGTTCATTATAGACGTCTGTGGAGGAACAATTCCTCCTGTACCGCATAAATTGGCCTACTGGGAGGTTGTCCCTCAGTGCCCTCGGATGGTATGAGTGGTAGGCCAATAGAGAATTTCTGTCAGTGGGTTTTTGGTGTACGCTAGTGGCAAATTTTCCTTCGTAGGCTTCAATATCCAGGTCCAGGTAGACCGCACTCATATGGTCGTACTTCCATGTGAACCGAAGGCTCATGTCCTGTGTGTTCAACCAATTTAAAAACTGTAGGAGCGACTCTTCTTCACCAGACCAAATGAGGAGCACGTCATCAATGTAACGTTTCCACAAACGTAGGTGGTCTTTAAAGGGGTTGTTATCCGATTCGATGACGTGCTCCTCAAACTGTCCAACGTAGATACATGCTACACTGGGCGCCATTGTCGCTCCCATAGATGTCCCCGTTACTTGCAAAAAGAGGTCATTTTTGTAACAGAAAAAATTTCTTGTCAATGCCAGTTCGACGCATTGAAGTATGAAGCTCTGCGGAGCATCGTAGAACCATTCTTGTTTTTCCAGTGCTTTTGCTATTGCCACCAGGGCCGCCTCTTGGGGGATGCATGAGTATAAAGACTCAATGTCTATGGTTACGATATACTCAGTTGCCGGGTTGAAGGGCATGGACTCTAGTACATTCAGAATGTCTGTGGTGTCTTTCACGTACGAGTTTTGGGTTATGACTGATTCGCGGAGATAATAATCTGCGAATTGGGACAAGGGCTCCAATATGGACTGAATGCCCGACACAATGGGCCTGCCAGGTGGGGGCCTGGCAGGCTTATGTATCTTGGGAAGAATATAAAAGGCCGGAGTTCTCGGGTTGGTGTTGATGAGAAACTCCGCCTCCTTTACACTTATCCATTTCTTTTCTTTTGCATTTGCAACAAGCTGTGTGATGGTGTCTCTTAGTTCAGGTGTAGGGTCTCTGGCAAGGGGTTGATAGTTCGTTCTAACATCAAGGAGTCTTCGTACTTCCATTTCATAGTCATCCATATTTAAAATCACAATGGCGCCGCCCTTGTCGGCGCTTTTGATGATTATTTTGTCATTATTTTGAAGAGATTTGATGGATTCCCAGTCTTTTTTGGTCATATTTTTGAAGCCCATAGATTTGTTTTTGTTTTCTATTTCCGTGATTTCTTCTAGGACTTTTGCCTCAAATACCGCGGTTTCTGGGCCGATTGATGCATAAGTTGGACAGAACGAAGAGGGTTTTCTTAAGTTGGAATGAAAACCATCGCTTTCTTCTTGTGTTTGTTTCGAGAAGAATTTTTTAAGTTTTATTCTGCGCATCGTTTCATGGAACTCAGTTCGACATCTAAAGGCGTCATGGTTAGGGGTGGGCACAAAACCCAGGCCTTTGTTTAGCACCTTCTCTTCTTCGGTTGTCAGAATGTGATTGGATAGGTTTACTACGATATTGTTCACAATGGTTTCTTCCCCTTGCTCCGTGTTAGTCGTGGTGATGACGTTTGCCATTGTTGTTGTGGTCGGTTTCCGCGTCCTCTCCCTTTTCCTTGTTGTTGTTGGAATCCTGGGCCTTTGTTGGATGCTTGGCCCTGCTCTAAAAAATTCCTCAGCAGTGTATTTAAATCGGTGCTTGATGGTTCTGGTTGATTGAACCTGACTCTGTTAGTGCTAGGTCCAGGTTCCGGGTCCTCTTCACTTGATGTGTTGGCGAATGACCAATTTGCAGGTGTTCTTTTGCGTTGCTGAAATCGGGTTGCCTTGCCACTTCTATTGCCACCAGTCTGTGGCTGTTGTTCTTGGTTCGATTGGTAGTAGGTGTCGTTAGTATATGGGAATGCCCACTCGTGGGTGTATCGTTGGAGGTTGCGCTGTAATGCTCTTGTTTTCTGTGCCACCATATATTCTTTATACTCGTCCAAGTCTGTTTTAATCTTCTCTAGATGTTCCTTGGCATCTGTAAAACTATTATCCCGATTGATGGTTTCTTCTAATTCAGCAATTTCTTTCAGTACCTCTTCACTTAGTCGTTGAGCTGTACTAATTATGAGGATTAACCAGTCCCTTGTACATTTGTTGGCGATATAACTCCAATCACAGCGGAATTTTTTATCGTCCAGAAAGATACGAGGCTCGATTCTGACTATAAGGCTGGCGGGGGAGGCTCCTGCTTGATAATATTCTGACATAAGAGCTCCATGTAAAGCAATCCTTATGTGTTTCTTTTTGAGATTACTCAATTTCTCCCATTCTTCCCTTACTTTATTGGTTCCTTTTAGGGGGTTATCGCTAAAGAGGGAAGGGCCTGCTAGAATTGCTGCAATCTGTGCGTCTGAAAAAGCTAGGCAATTTTTATCCATTCCACAAAGCTATGAGGTGTACTACACACAGACAATCTCAATGAAATGCAAGCACGGTTTAAAAATCAGAGTACAAATAAATGGCTATGAAAAAACTCTCACGGCTAGTTTGCCGTACAAATCATATTCATCTACTAGGAGTTCAGAGGGACATAGGACTAGGTCGCCCTCCACTCAATCAATTCAAAATCACAAAGACCTAGCCCCAAGGGCAATAATTATTAAAGATCTAAGGGCATATGTGGATTGTCAAAAGATCATTCCACGTGCACTCCTTGTTACAAAGATAAGTGTCATGCTCAAGACTATTGCCACAGAATAAAAATAGCCAACCTCCGATAGGTCTGACACTAGACAACACAGTACCAACATTCACTAGAAGGACAACATTTAGAAAAAAGGTGTGAATAGCTAGATAACTTGAATTAATGCCCCCAGACTCAGCGTTTCTCTCTCCATGTGGCGACCAACCAAATGTCCATTAAAATATCATACCCTGTTGGGTGGGAGTCCCGCATACCACACTGCATGCCAGCCAATATATTCCTGTGATTAGGGCCCCTTGCCTTCCATCGAGTGTCAGTGTGTCCCGGCACTCAGGATCCGCTAATTGTAAGCGGGGGGACCTCTTCGCGACCGGGCCGCCTGCTGCTTACTGCATTTCCTGCTGCCTGTGACGGTTTGATGCAGTAACCCTTACCTGTGTGACTTCTTCTAGGGGGAAACCTTGGTGGAAAGATGTAATGCGGCCGGCCCGGTCGCGAAGAGGTCCCGCCATGTCTTTTTAGTCATTTGACCGAGGCTTGGACAATATATATATCAAAACAGCGCCGAATAAATTGTGCAAAATAGGAAGCAGAGAACTCTGGATAGTTTCCAAATTTAGGTGGAGAGCAGCTCCTATATAGCGCCTGTAACATAACCGACACTCTGAATCTGCTCACCACAAATGTCAGTTTTTCTAGCAAAGTTTTTAAGCATAGGATTAGCACAGTGCCATCCATGCCGAGCTAGAAAGGGACAAACCCTATCGACATTTATACAGGGCTCTAATGAGACTGAAACACCTTTCCAAATAAACAGTACATCATTGATAAATAAACTCTATTTTCTATTTTCTTTACATGGAGTACAGAACCTTCTCTTTCCATTGATTCAATTATTATTTTTCTGAGACTTGAGTCTAGATTCCACCTCTTGGAATTACCAATATCAAGCAAACAAATTTGTTCTATGAAGTCAATTCAGTGCACTATAGCATACATGTGGGACAAGTGCCACAAAGCCACTCTGATCAAGATAAGACCTGTTTGGCCCTAGCATCGATTCCAAACGAATAGTAAGCAGCTGATTTCACTTTGTTATCATGATCTTGTGCCAAAACCCTCAAATCAGAGCCCTCCCTCTCATACCAGTGCAACCTGAAAGGCTTATTATAAATAGATAATCCCAAAGTATGTGCGAAGGACAATGCTTGTTTCAAAGTTGCAAAGGCTTGTTCTTCCTCGTTGGACCAGAGCAACAGTTCAAGTGTACCTTTATTACTGCAATTTTGCAATGGCTTGACAATCTTGGCATACAACATAATCCAATGGAGACAATATCTCACCCCCAAAAGAGTGTGCACCTGTAAGATAGTACTGGGTCTCAGTAATTTACGGATTGCTTCTATGCGGTCCATGGACAGGTGTGACTCCCACACTGTTATGTGGTAAACTAAATATCTAAAACAGATTAAGCAGAACTGTTTAGCCACTTTGTACTTCATTTTAACCAGGTCAGTGAGCAGATATATGGAATCCTCATTCCATTGGGTCAAAGAGTCAGAAGCAAGTAACCAGCCCCTCAACATATTGAACTACTGTAGATCCTTCTAGGAAGTTGAGGGTGTACTGATCTTTCTTGAGAGCCTACGAAAAGGTGGTATAGGATATAAAAGAAAGCAGAACACAAATTGACAGCAAAATATGTAGCAGTCATGGGTACAGAAGAATTGGAAAAAAGTTTAGCACTGGGCAGAAGTGCTACTGGCACATATGTGCTACAACTATATCATAGGTATACAAACAAAAACTATACTACGCACCCATAATATACAAAAAAATGTATCTTTTTTATTTATTTTACTTTTCTCTCATTGATTTTTAATTATTATCAAAAAATATGAGTTGAAATAACATACAAATAAAGAACATTAAAATCACAAAGGGAATTATTTTTATTTTTTTCATTGATATATCTGTTTTTCTAATGAGGTATGACCACACAAAGACAATCAAAGGAATAATTTTTGACAAAAACAATAATATGCTGGTAAGTCCTGGAATACAACAATGAAGCTAGATGTTAATATCCAATATTATATGGGAAACACTGGTTAAAAAACATGATTGTCACCAACGCGTTTCAGTGTTTAACTTTCCTCAGGGTGAATCTACCAGTGGCATACAATGATTCAAGTGAACCGTTTTATATGCGTCGATAGTCTATTGTAATATTCAACTGTAGTATGATCATCTAAAAAAAAGCTTACGGGCATCTAAATATTTTGTATACTGAAGTTGGCGAACATTAAACGTGTTGGCAATAATATCATTTCCTTTATTCTCTCTTATCTCCAAACTCCAAGATGTAATATCTCCATTATTTAAAGTCTGATGATAGAAATATTGAGTAGCGTTGTCACTTCTGATCCAAAAACATTCAAGCTTGAAAAAAAGTGGGGAACCTCCTAACTGTATCCTTAATAACGCCAACTGATGACTGGCAAAAACATCCAAGCTTGAAAAAAAGTGGGAAACCTCCTAACTGTATCCTTAATAACGCCAGCTGATGACTGGCGAACTATCTTCATCGATTGTCTGTAGGCAGGGTACTTATATAATATGGCTAATAATCAAAATCAAAATCACGGCAAGATAGAGCAGGATCCTGAGAGGAGAAAGGGCCACCCCTGTCCCACGGTAACCCTCAGAAGGCGTCTTAGGGTACAGGCAGAGTTTTTTTTTTAATAGAATTCACTTAGATTCTTACAGATTCAGTGTGTCTGACATCATTAGCATGTTAAGACCACAAAGTAGAAATAACTTGATCAAGCATATAAGACAGCGAGGGAGCTGAATGTTTTACAGTAACATTGGTTTTTCATGAATCAGTACTTTGAAAAAGGACCACTAGGACTGCTTCATTGTACTCCAGAGAAACATTCCAATAGACTCAGTTATTGGTACAATACAGTGTATTTCAATTAACACAAATTGATCCCAAGGATATTTCATCCCTGGGTGATTTGTAAGAGAGGTAAGGCTTAAGAGTAAGCATGGGCGGAAAATCCGTTACGCTCGCGGATTTTGCGGATTTTCGGGAAATCCGCAATCCGCGAGATTTGCGGATTTCCCGCAAAATCCGCAAATTCGCACGCAGCGGATTTTTTTGGCGGCGCGCGGCGTTGGTGATACAATTTTTGCGGCGCGCGGCGTTTATCATCGTTTGCCGAGTTGTTTTTTTCGATAGTTTGCGAGTGCTGTGCCATTTTGGATCTTGCTGTGTGATCCCGCGGGAATTGGCGAGCGCGATTACGTCATCGCGGCTTGCCAGCGATAGTTTGTCAACGCGAGTACGGCGAGATCACGTCTCGCGGTACTTCGCAATTGCGAGATTTGAGATGCGGCGAGCGAAAATATAAATTTGCAATTCTGCACAAGAAATCCACCAGCAAGCAGCATAAACCTTCTAGAAATGATGATTTTTATCTGAATAACTCCTTAGTTTGACATTTGCCTGCACTTTTTTAGCGAGGAGTCCATTTTGGGGAGGGGGGCAGGGGGGTGGGAGGAAGGAAGTGCCCCACAGTCTTCAACTTCCTGTTCCTGTTCAGCAGGCTCCTCCCAGTGCTTTGTCCATCTCCTGGTCACTTTTCATTTGGGTCTGGAGCTGGAAGGATTACTTTTTGTGGATGCTGCTGGATATTTGGATTTGAGGCCTTTTTGACTTTCTTTGGATCACTGTTGGATTAGAAATTTTACAAGTAAGTTTGTTTGGGGCAATACAGTTGCTGCAATTAAAATTTTGGAATTTTCGATTTTTGGGCTGTTTTGGGGCCTTTTGCCCAGGGGTACTCAGTGGTGGGTGGACTGAGTCTTTCTGTGGGGTGTCTTGAATTTAAACATCATGGAGGGGCTGGATGGCTTGGGATTGTGCTTATTTTTCAGTGATTTTCGTTTTTTTGGGCTGTACTTGTGGCCTTTTCACCAGGGGTAGTGAGTGTTGCATGGGCCTAGTCTTTCTGTGGGGTGTCTTGAATTTAAACATCATGGAGGGCATGGATGGAATGGGATTGTGCTGATTTTTCTGTGTTTTTCGATTTTTGACCTGTTGTTGGGGCCTTGACCAGGGGTAGTGAGTGGTGCATGGGCCTAGTCTTTCTGTGGGCTGTCTTGAACTTTAACATCATGGAGGGCATGGATGGAATGGGATTGTGCTGATTTTGCAGTGTTTTTCGATTTTTGGGGGTGTTCATGGGGAGGGACATGCCATGTGGCTGGTGGCCATTTTGAGTGCAGCTACAGGCACTGGCCATGTGCTGGCAGGCAAGTGGCCATTTTGAATTCAGGCTTTGTTGTTAGGCCTCCAACCATTTTGCCTACTTTTCAACCTTTATTTATGCCCAGGGGTAGTGAGTCTTGCATGGGCCTAGTCTTTCTGTGGGTTGTCTTGAATTTAAACATCATGGAGGCCATGGATGGAATGGGATTGTGCTGATTTTGCAGTGTTTTTCGATTTTTGGGGGTGTTCATGGGGAGGGACATGCCATGTGGCTGGTGGCCATTTTGAGTGCAGCTACAGGCACTGGCCATGTGCTGGCAGGCAAGTGGCCATTTTGAATGCAGGCTTTGTTGTTAGGCCTCCAACCATTTTGCCTACTTTTCAACCTTTATTTATGCCCAGGGGTAGTGAGTCTTGCATGGGCCTAGTCTTTCTGTGGGTTGTCTTGAATTTAAACATCATGGAGGCCATGGATGGAATGGGATTGTGCTGATTTTGCAGTGTTTTTCGATTTTTGGGGGTGTTCATGGGGAGGGACATGCCATGTGGCTGGTGGCCATTTTGAGTGCAGCTACAGGCACTGGCCATGTGCTGGCAGGCAAGTGGCCATTTTGAATGCAGGCTTTGTTGTTAGGCCTCCAACCATTTTGCCTACTTTTCAACCTTTATTTATGCCCAGGGGTAGTGAGTCTTGCATGGGCCTAGTCTTTCTGTGGGTTGTCTTGAATTTAAACATCATGGAGGCCATGGATGGAATAAGAATGGGCTGATTTTTCTGTGTTTTTCGATTTTTGACCTGTTGTTGGGGCCTTGACCAGGGGTAGTGAGTGGTGCATGGGCCTAGTCTTTCTGTGGGGTGTCTTGAATTTAAACATCATGGAGGGCATGGATGGAATGGGATTGTGCTGATTTTGCAGTGTTTTTCGATTTTTGGGGGTGTTCATGGGGACAGGCCATGTGGGTGGGGGCCATTTTGAGTGCTGGTACAGGCAGGCCCTGGCCATGTGCTAGGAGGCAAGTGGCCATTTTGAATGCAGGCTTTGTTGTTAGGCCTCCAACCATTTTGCCTACTTTTCAACCTTTATTTATGCCCAGGGGTAGTGAGTCTTGCATGGGCCTAGTCTTTCTGTGGGTTGTCTTGAATTTAAACATCATGGAGGGCATGGATGGAATGGGATTGTGCAGATTTTTCAGTGTTTTTCGATTTTTGGGGGTGTTCATGGGGAGGGACATGCCATGTGGCTGGTGGCCATTTTGAGTGCAGCTACAGGCACTGGCCATGTGCTGGCACTGGCAGGCAAGTGGCCATTTTGAATGCAGGCTTTGTTGTTAGGCCTCCAACCATTTTGCCTACTTTTCAACCTTTATTTATGCCCAGGGGTAGTGAGTCTTGCATGGGCCTAGTCTTTCTGTGGGTTGTCTTGAATTTAAACATCATGGAGGCCATGGATGGAATGGGATTGTGCAGATTTTTCAGTGATTTTCGTTTTTTGGGCCTGTACTTGTGGCCTTTTCACCAGGGGTATTTGAGTCTAGCATGGGCCTAGTCTTTCTGTGGGCTGTCTTCAACTTAAACATCATGGAGGGCATGGATTGAATGGGATTGTGCTGATTTTTCTGTGTTTTTCGATTTTTGACCTGTTGTTGGGGCCTTGACCAGGGGTATTGAGTGGTGCATGGGCCTAGTCTTTCTGTGGGGTGTCTTGAATTTAAACATCATGGAGGGCATGGATGGAATGGGATTGTGCTGATTTTGCAGTGTTTTTCGATTTTTGGGGGTGTTCATGGGGACAGGCCATGTGGGTGGGGGCCATTTTGAGTGCTGGTACAGGCAGGCCCTGGCCATGTGCTAGGAGGCAAGTGGCCATTTTGAATGCAGGCTTTGTTGTTAGGCCTCCAACCATTTTGCCTACTTTTCAACCTTTATTTATGCCCAGGGGTACTAGTGAGTCTTGCATGGGCCTAGTCTTTCTGTGGGTTGTCTTGAATTTAAACATTATGGAGGGCATGGATGGATTGGGATTGTGCTGATTTTGCAGTGTTTTTCGATTTTTTTTGTGCTCTATAACTGAACTGATGTTCCTCTGTCTTCCATTTTTTTTAGGTGCACAAGACTCAAGAGAACCACCAGTGCCAGGAAGAAGTCCTGCAGCGGTGTGTGTGTGCAGCATAACGTCACGCGACGTCACGTCTGGCCTCAGACAACTCTACAATTCGTGCCACTGCGGCCTGCTGTCTGACCTGCTCTGAAGAAGATGGCCCCGCCCCCAAAGAAAGTTCTCCGTAGCTCCTCTAGCAAGAAAGTTGCTAGTAAGGAGCAGAAGAAGCAAGTTACCAAGGAGGCTGGTGTGCCACCCGCCACGTTTTTTGGGAGCAAAAAAAAAAGTACGCCTGCAGCAGCAGGTTCTGCTGGGGACCAAGCTGGGAGCAGCACCCCTGCTCCATTGGGTTCAGTGCCTCCACCACCACGCCAACTTAAGTCAAAGCCCTTGAGTGCTTCAGAGGCAGTCAGTGTACTTCTCCAATCACCATCGACCAGTGATGTTGGCTCATCGCAAGAAAGTAGCAGCAATGTCCCTGAATCAACACAGGTTGTTGTAACTCATCTGACAAGTGTTGAACAACCACAGCCGCAACAACAACACCATGTGCAAGTACACGCCCAAGTACATGTGGAAGGAGAGGCAGCAAAAGGAGATGCGCAAGCAAAGGTGCATGGAGGTTCACAAGTGCCCACAATAGTTGTTCCTCCCGAAGTAGGAGCACATCAGGAAATCGACAATGAAGCCGAGGTATCATTGGAAGCCACTCCTCCTGATGATCATTCATTGTCTTCCACATCCCTAGCAAGGAAAAGATCAAGGGGGGTGTCTACATCTTCTTCAAGCCCACCTCGTTCTGATGCAAGTGATCTGTCTTGGGAACCACAACTGCGGTCTGACAGTGAGGCACACCATGATCTGACACCGGTACCTAAGCGTAAAAGGAAGGTCGTCCAAAAACTCAAACCTATGGAGTGTGATGAGGCTCAACAAGAAGTGACAGATACTACTGGTGATGAAGCCTCTCACGATGACGACGAGCCAGTCATCACAAAGGTCACTGCAGCCCCACCGGGCATGCAGCAAAGAGACATTTTGACCCTATCCCGAGAAGCTGCTGAGCGTGATGATGATGTCGGCGAGGAGGCAATGGAAATGGAATCATTAGATTTGGAGTTAAGTAGTACACCAAAACCTACCGCTTCCATATTTCTTCGCAAGAAGGTACCCACCTCGTCCTCGACCTCAATTCGTGGTGGTGAAAGTGCAAAACGTACTGAAGTTCGGCAATCCACATCCTCCACTTCATCTGGCATTAGCAGCAGGACCACCACCACCAGTATCGCCGCCTCCTCCGGCCCCCGAAGACATTTCAAGTCTCCAGTTTGGGACTTCTTTAGTGTTTGCCCAAAAAAGGAAAACGTAGCCATTTGTAGCCTTTGTAAGCTTCGATTTAGTCGTGGTAAGCTTGGTACCGGAGGCCAGAGAGGTCATCTTGAGAGAAGGCACGCTGTCCAATGGTTTCCGCACCTAGAGGCGGTCAAGAAAGCCGGAATTGCACGTAATGAAAACGTTGATTTTTCATCTGCTGATGACGAGGAGGTAGAAGAAGACGATTCAAACACTTCACTTACACCCAGTTCCCATGTCAGCAGCACACCCCATGGGAGCCACACTAAGAGTGTGGGAGAGAGTGAGACATCAATGCGGAAAAGTTCATCAGCGAGCGTAACTGGGTCGAAGAGATCATCATCATCCCGTAAATCATTGGTCCAGGGCAACATTAAAAAGATGTTGTTTACAGAAGCGCAATATGAACGCAACCACCCAATGACCCGTCTGTATAACACTAAGCTGGCTAAAATGCTAGCTCTGGACCTTCTCCCTTTTTCTTTTGTAGAAGGGGTTGGTTTTCTAGAATTAGTGACAGCGCTCTGCCCTAAATGGAAGGTTCCTAGCCGGTTCTATTTTGCCCGAGTTGCGGTTCCAGCCCTACATGAAGATGTTCTGAAGGTGATTGGGGCAGCTTTGCAGAAGAGTGCTGTTCACACTATACATCTGACAACAGACATGTGGACCAGTGGCGCAGGCGCTGATTACATGTGCATCACTGCACACTGGGTCTCTTTTTCAGGGGCTAAAGCAAAGCTAAACTCAGGTGTTGACACTAACATTGTTTTTAAAGGTGCTCGGAAACATGCAACACTAGCCATGTTTGGTTTGGAGAAACGTCACACAGCAGAAAACATTTTGGATGTCTTTAACACAAAGGTCCTTAACTGTCTGTCCCCACTAAAACGCAAGGTTGGTTATGTTTCCACGGACAATGGCGCCAATATAGTTAAGGCCATGAGGGACGGTTACTATTTCAGAGTGCCGTGTTTGGCGCACTGTATAAACCTGGTTGTCCAAAAATTCTTGGGTAATAAAGGCAGTGCAGCGTACAGTGTATTGGACACCTGCCGAAAAATGTGCAAGCATTTCAGCCATTCTTTTAAGGCCCGGAAGCAGCTGAGGAGCCTGCTATATCAACATCAAATGCCAGTGAAAGCACTCATCCAGGAGGTGGTAACACGTTGGAACTCAACCTTCTACATGCTTGAGCGTCTGTATGAGCAGTATACGGAACTCGATCAATATTTCCTTAAAGAGGGTGCAGAGGAGCTGAGGATGGGTGGGCCGCAATGGAACATAGTTGAAAGCCTGACACGCATGCTTCGTCCTTTTGAGTTCTTCACGCGTGCAGTCAGCAAGGAGGACTCTAATTTGGGAAAAGCTATCCCATTGTTGTACATGCTGGAGGACCAACTGAAGGAGGTGTGTTCTGTGTTTGGAAAAGATAAAAACCAAGACTCTTTGCTTCTGGCCGAGCAATTATTAGAGCTCCTACAAGGTGATGAACGTCTTAAAAAGATCCACTCAGAACAGCATTACATTTGTGCTACTATTCTGGATCCACGCTACAAAAAGGCGCTGGCAGGCCAAGCATTCTTTCCTTTTGATGATGAACATGTTCTAAAGTACAAACGTTGGCTAGCCTTGTCAGCCAAGAAGTTTGAAACAGAACGGCTGGAAATTGAAGGAAATGGCAGTACATCAGCAGGCCATCCCCAGTCAAAACAATCCACTTCTGCACCTGTGGCTGTGGCACAAGTGACCTCTCAGCCGTTAAAGACACCGGCAACCGGATCATCTGCACGAAAGACAACAGAAACATTGGAGGCTGAAGAGGATTGGCTAGCTCTGCGTGGGTTTGGTTCTCAAAAGGTCAGAGGCACAGCAAGAGCTAAGCAAAGTGGAGGAACCTTGGATGAGGACCTTGAGTCGATGGTGAAGGACTATCTGAATGACTCAACAGAGGTCTATGTTAATTCTGACCCATTGGCGTATTGGCATGGGAAAAAAGAATTGTGGCCACAGCTCACCAACCTGGCTTTAAACTACTTGTCTTGCCCACTCGCAAGCGTGTCTTCTGAACGGGTTTTCAGTGCGGCTGGTGGGATTGTAACTCCCAAACGGAGCCCCCTCTCGCCCAAAAATGTGGAGAGGTTAACAATGATCAAGATGAATCAGCACCTCATACCACCAGATTTCAGAGTACGAGAGAGCGTGCCGGATGAAGAGGAGGTGGCCAGCAACATAGATGAGGGAATTTCTACTCTGTCAGGTGACACTGAGCTCTCCCTGCCTGAATTCGCAGAGTATGATGACGAAGCCTTATTCTTATTCCTGGACCGTGATACCGACTTCGAGCCCTGAAAATGAGACAACGAATCAATAACTTTCTTTTTCATCCTTATTCACTTTTATTCCTGTGTGTCTGTCTTTCTTTGTTGTGCACAGTTAATATAATTCAAACTTTAATCAGATAATCACAAAAACAAGCCCATCAGCAGAACTGTCTTCACTTGTTTGCTAATTTATTTGAAGGTGCCGCAGTCTGCATTCCTCAGGTTCACAAGTTCAGAAGAACATGCTCCTCTATCCTCCTCCTCCAGACTCCTATTTCCATCAAAGCAGAGGGCTGGTTTACGCCCAATGAAGAAAGACTCAGCACTTGTGGGGGTGTTGTTCTACCTCTTTGCAGGTGAGTTGACGGGTCTGGGGCCATTGCTGGGAAGCACTAAAAGTGGTTTGGACCAAATCCGAGGCGGAAATTTTTTTGTGTTTTTGATGACTTGCTTGCCTTTGAGGTGCTCTTAGGGGGGGTTCCGTCTGTTTGTGGGTGAGTTTCGTGGTCTGGGAGCATTGCTGGGACACTCTAATCTTGATTGCATTTGCTTTTCAGGAAATCCGTCGTGCCAACCCCGACTTATGGCCTAGCTACGCAGCGCGTTTGGACCGAAGGCCCAGAAATATTGCAAGTATGAGATTTTGCTTTTGGCCTGTTTGGGGGTGTTATGCTTCTTGGCGGGTGGGTTGCCGGGTCTTGGGGCATTCCTGGGAAGGTCTAATACCGGGTAGAAGTGGTTGGGACAAAATCCAGGCCGATTTTTTTTTGTGGCTATTTCTGACATTTTGCTCTATGTAGCGTTTTCGGGGGTCCTGTTTGGGGGGCTTCCTGGTGTTTGTGGGTGAGTTTCGTGGTCTGGGAGCACTGCTGGGACACTCTAATCTTGATTGCATTTGCTTTTCAGGAAATCCGTCGTGGCAACCCCGACTTATGGCCTAGCTACGCAGTGCGTTTGGACCGAAGGCCCAGAAATATTGCAAGTATGAGATTTTGCTTTTGGCCTGTTTGGGGGTGTTATGCTTCTTGGCGGGTGGGTTGACGGGTCTTGGGGCATTCCTGGGAAGGTCTAATACCGGGTAGAAGTGGTTGGGACAAAATCCAGGCCGATATTTTTTTTTGCTATTTCTGACATTTTGCTCTATGTAGCGTTTTCGGGGGCCTGTTTGGGGGGCTTCCTGGTGTTTGTGGGTGAGTTTCGTGGTCTGGGAGCACTGCTGGGACACTCTAATCTTGATTTCATTTGCTTTTCAGGAAATCCGTCGTGCCAACCCCGACTTATGGCCTAGCTACGCAGTGCGTTTGGACCGAAGGCCCAGAAATATTGCAAGTATGAGATTTTGCTTTTGGCCTGTTTGGGGGTGTTATGCTTCTTGGCGGGTGGGTTGACGGGTCTTGGGGCATTCCTGGGAAGGTCTAATACCGGGTAGAAGTGGTTGGGACAAAATCCAGGCCGATATTTTTTTTTGCTATTTCTGACATTTTGCTCTATGTAGCGTTTTCGGGGGCCTGTTTGGGGGGCTTCCTGGTGTTTGTGGGTGAGTTTCGTGGTCTGGGAGCACTGCTGGGACACTCTAATCTTGATTGCATTTGCTTTTCAGGAAATCCGTCGTGCCAACCCCGACTTATGGCCTAGCTACGCAGTGCGTTTGGACCGAAGGCCCAGAAATATTGCAAGTATGAGATTTTGCTTTTGGCCTGTTTGGGGGTGTTATGCTTCTTGGCGGGTGGGTTGACGGGTCTTGGGGCATTCCTGGGAAGGTCTAATACCGGGTAGAAGTGGTTGGGACAAAATCCAGGCCGATTTTTTTTTTGGCTATTTCTGACATTTTGCTCTATGTAGCGTTTTCGGGGGCCTGTTTGGGGGGCTTCCTGGTGTTTGTGGGTGAGTTTCGTGGTCTGGGAGCACTGCTGGCTATATATACTTTACTTTGCAAGAGGTTTGAAGCAAATCCATGGACGCAGAGGGGACTTAGGGCCTAGCTGCAGAGCGCGCGCGGAGTGATTTGGGAAATTTGTGAAAAATTGACTAAGTCCCCATTTTTGTACTTTTGCTCTTTGGCTGTTTGGGGGTCTTCTACTCGTTTTCTCCTGGGTTGACGGCTCTGGGGCCATTGCTGGGAAGCTCTAATACCGGATAAAAGTGTTTTGTACCAAATCCCAGGCAGAATTTTTTTTGTGTTTTTGATGACTTGCTTGCCTTTGAGGTGCTCTTAGGGGGGGTTCCGTCTGTTTGTGGGTGAGTTTCGTGATCTGGGAGCATTGCTGGGACACTCTAATCTTGATTGCATTTGCTTTTCAGGAAATCCGTCGTGCCAACCCCGACTTATGGCCTAGCTACGCAGCGCGTTTGGACCGAAGGCCCAGAAATATTGCAAGTATGAGATTTTGCTTTTGGCCTGTTTGGGGGTGTTACGCTTCTTGGCGGGTGGGTTGCCGGGTCTTGGGGCATTCCTGGGAAGGTCTAATACCGGGTAGAAGTGGTTGGGACAAAATCCGCGCGGAAAAGCCTTTAGTTTTGGCACTTTTTGTAACTTAGGGTTCGTTAGAGTTAGCCCTAGCAGCAGGATTGCATGTGTTTCGGGGTGTTCTAGATTTTTCCAACTGAGTTCTGGGGTCTTAGAGCACTCGTGAGAATGTGTAATTTTGGTTGCAAGTCATTTGAAGAAAATCCATGGTGGGAAAGTGGGGATTTGGCATAGTTAAAGAAAGCCTTTGCCACTATTCTTAACTTAGGGTTCGTTAGGGTTAGCAGTATTTCTATTGCATGTGTTTGAGTGGGGGGGATTTCGAGTCTTGGAGCGATGCTGGCTATGGCTACTTTTGCTTGGTTGCTTGCAAGTGGTTTGAATGCAATCCACGGTGGGTAATGGGTAATTAGGAAGGGGGTACTTCAGGCTACTTTTACTTTCAAAGTAAGTTTTGTCACCAGTTTTCTGCTAGGCCTCGTTTTTTGAGATTTGATTGGGGGTCTTCTACATTTTTGCGACTGGCTTTAGCAAGGGTCTGGGTGGGAGCACTGCTAGGAAGATCTAATTTTGTTCTAAAACACAGTTTACAGTACACCTAGCTTGAGGGGCAAGATCCGCTACATTAATTTGCCCATACTTATTTATCCTTCAAAAGGTGACTCAGAGTACGCACTTTCAAAAATATTGTACTGTCTACTAGGAAAATCAAATTGTGACTTTTTGCACTCCACAGCCTACATACCTTATATTTATTTATCAGTGGTGTTGTAATATTATATCACTTCCTGTTTTTCGTTGAATAATTACAGGCCGGGTTTCAGTCTCTGCAATGGGGAAAAAAGGATGGAGTCAGGCTTCACAGTAGCGAGCCACAATTCAGCATCAGGCAGGCAGTGGACAGGGTGTCTTCTGGTGACCAACATCGATGGACGAAGCGTTGGCTGCAATGGAGGAGTGCCGCTAATAGGAGGATTTTTTTTCTGCAGGCAACTTACTTACCACTTCCAACAGGACCACTACAACCACATAGATACAGTATCCCTTGCCTTTTTCTCTGACTGTGACTGCATTTCTTGTCTCTCTCTCGGCTTCTACATTGATCCCTTAACACATCACTTAGTCCACTCCACTATCACATCTGCACCACACATAGTCATTTGTAAGTGCTCCTACGTAATTCGCAAGTCGCAGCACGCCCCAGGCCGTAGAGGACTGTGATGGCCCCAATGATGAAGCATGTCACCAAGGGGCAACCCTGGTGAGTGAGGGGACACCTAGAAAAAAAGCAATTTCTCCTTTTCTATCTACTATACCTTCCAGACCAACCCCACTGAGTGTTGTTGTGAATGGATTTATAGTGACCAGCAAGGCTCTCGGGTATCTGGCTACAGAGACCTTATGTTGAATATCGTTATCAATAATTTACACATAGGCCCTTTACTGTTGCATTCTTTCTTCCACAGTTGTCGAATGTACTACTTACTTTTCACTGACATGCATGCAGTAGTGCATGCACTTTCAAAGATTGATGGATAGGTTTGTACCCAAAGAATTGTTTATGTTCAATTGTTTGTCTATGCTGTGCTTTTTTTTACAGGGTGTCTTCTGGTGACCAACATCGATGGACGAAGCGTCGGCTGCAATGGAGGAGTGCCGCTAATAGGAGGATTTTTTTTCTGCAGGCAACTTACTTACCACTTCCAACAGGACCACTACAACCACATAGATACAGTATCCCTTGCCTTTTTCTCTGACTGTGACTGCATTTCTTGGCTCTCTCTCGGCTTCTAAATTGATCCCTTAACACATCACTTAGTCCACTCCACTATCACATCTGCACCACACATAGTCATTTGTAAGTGCTCCTACGTAATTCGCAAGTCGCAGCACGCCCCAGGCCGTAGAGGACTGGGATGGCCCCAATGATGAAGCATGTCACCAAGGGGCAACCCTGGTGAGTGAGGGGACACCTAGAAAAAAAGCAATTTCTCCTTTTCTATCTACTATACCTTCCAGACCAACCCCACTGAGTGTTGTTGTGAATGGATTTATAGTGACCAGCAAGGCTCTCGGGTATCTGGCTACAGAGACCTTATGTTGAATATCGTTATCAATAATTTACACATAGGCCCTTTACTGTTGCATTCTTTCTTCCACAGTTGTCGAATGTACTACTTACTTTTCACTGACATGCATGCAGTAGTGCATGCACTTTCAAAGATTGATGGATAGGTTTGTACCCAAAGAATTGTTTATGTTCAATTGTTTGTCTATGCTGTGCTTTTTTTTACAGGGTGTCTTCTGGTGACCAACATCGATGGACGAAGCGTCGGCTGCAATGGAGGAGTGCCGCTAATAGGAGGATTTTTTTTCTGCAGGCAACTTACTTACCACTTCCAACAGGACCACTACAACCACATAGATACAGTATCCCTTGCCTTTTTCTCTGACTGTGACTGCATTTCTTGGCTCTCTCTAGGCTTCTAAATTGATCCCTTAACACATCACTTAGTCCACTCCACTATCACATCTGCACCACACATAGTCATTTGTAAGTGCTCCTACGTAATTCGCAAGTCGCAGCACGCCCCAGGCCGTAGAGGACTGGGATGGCCCCAATGATGAAGCATGTCACCAAGGGGCAACCCTGGTGAGTGAGGGGAAACCTAGAAAAAAAGCAATTTCTCCTTTTCTATCTACTATACCTTCTGTCAGGTTACGCAGCCCCTAAGCGCCTACCGTACTATGAAACTACATTTCCCATGAGTAGGCGGGAGACTTGCAGGAAGTTTATCTGGGGAACAGACGCGCTTCCTGTTGCGCGTTATTCTGGTTTCTGTTCTGCACCGGCATGAGAGCGGACGCTCTGCATGCTTTTCTATCGTGTCTCCTGTGGACTATCACCTTCCCCCCCCCCCCCCCCCTGAGGCTCAGTGGGGAGCGCTTCCGTGTTCTGTCCTTGGCGGTAGACGGACTTCACGCGTCTTCAGGTAAAGCCGCTCTAAACTCTTCGGCCGCCCGTGCGGTCAGCTGATTACTGCCTGAACGGATTGTTAAGGGAGGTTCTGTGACTGTTTTCTAACAGAATTCTACCTTTGATGAATTCCTGTTTGGTTGAATTGTGTGTGGCGGAGCACAGTGGCGGTCTATACCACGTGTTAGCGTTCACATCGGGGATCGTTTTTGTACTATTAAAACGGAGCGCGGTAGTAAGGACAACTACGCGTCTCCGTTGTATAACTGTGTATTTCAAAGGACCTCCATAACTGGGCATGTAGTGAGGTAACTACAGGCTACCCCAGTTCTCTTTGTGTAGTGCACCGTGGGGTGTGTTGTTGGCAGAATTCAGTGGTGGTCGCAACTACGTTTTTCTGTTTGACCTTCACCAAAGATTCTCTACTGGGTCATTACTTAGAGAGCGCAGTGTTGTAGTTCTTGCTTCCTACACACTACCGTTTCCCTCTTCCTTTTTGTTGGACCATACATCTTTGCTTTGACTATTTGGAACCCCCTTTGTACATTGAGTCCTCTACCATGTTTGTGGTATGTTGTGAGTAGTGGGTTTGATGTCTTAGTATAACGCGAGTGTGTTTGGTGCGACAGGAGTGTGTTCGTTAACTATATGTTTATGTGTTTCTTAGGCCTTCCTCACAGATTGTGGCAGAAGGGCTATAGTATTTCCTATCCAAGGTCATGTTTTCTTGGTGCTCAGGTACTTGTCTACTTCCTTGGTTATTTAGTGAGACTATATGAGAGTACCCTTGTATGTTAGGACAGCACTTCACTGATGCCTGTCTTGTCTTCTGTTACAGGTATCCTTTCCCTGCTGACCCTACCTTTACCCATCCCACATTTTTTATTTTAGTTTGTTATTTTTCTCCCCCGCCTAATGGCTCGAACACCCTGTGTTTACACTTCTGGGTGTTGGTGACATTTGGAGGTGGAACCATATTTGCATCGACTGGATCACGGGGAGTAAACCTGACACCTTCCAGACCAACCCCATTGAGTGTTGTTGTGAATGGATTTATAGTGACCAGCAAGGCTCTCGGGTATCTGGCTACAGAGACCTTATGTTGAATATCGTTATCAATAATTCCACACAGGCCCTGTACTGTCGCATTTTTTCTTTCCACAGTTGTCGAATGTACTACTTACTTTTCACTGACATGCATGCAGTAGTGCATGCACTTTCAAAGATTGATGGATAGGTTTGTACCCAAAGATTTGTTTATGTTCACAATAGTTTGTCTATGCTGTGCTATTTTTTCTTGTCTCCCAAAACCTTTCCCAAAAACCCCCGTACCCATCCATTTTTCAAACCCTAACCCTCTTCCCCCGGGCTGTGTGGTTTTGATTGATGTGTGACTAAATTATTATTACAGCAATAAATTCACACACTTGCTGGGGAGGATAAGGTGATAGCAACAGGCTGGTGAAGAAATCCGAGGATATATTCTTACTCTGCTTGACAAAGAACCATTGCTAATGTGAAAGAACTTCAACCGAATTAGTAGTTATACTTTACCATTTGTTAGGCTACAATGTGGCACTGCTCTACTGTACTTCTGTCACCTGCTATATTCTCAGTTGTACCGTTGAATTGCTCAGGAGGACAAACCAGATTTCATTTTCTTTTTTTTCATAGGCATGCAACTGCCACTGTGTCACACCACTAGTACCACCGCTATGAGGAAATTTTATCCGACCAAGATTGCCAACCTTATTCGGTGTTTCCCGTGGAGCCAGCCCTGGGTCTAGCCCTACTTTCAAACACAAATTACAGGTAAGATAAGCGTTTGGTGGTTTGGGGGTATAATGGAGTATTAGTACGAGAGACGAGAGACTGAAGGTAGTACTACTAAAGTCCTAGGACTCTTGGATTCACTTCACTTAGTCTGTGAGAGGCACTTAGTGTTGAAAACATTTGGGCATTTACACTTAAAGGAAGAAAATGGAACTAAACTTTCAGGAAAACAGTCAACGTTAAACCCCCACCCACCAGGCAAGCAGTAAAAAACAGGTATGCTCAGATAAAGTTTGAAAAAGTATATTTATATCCCTAACAAAATAATCTCCCGCAAGACCCTCCCTAACCCCAACGATTGTCCTTCAAAAGTCCCCAAAAACCCAACTCCCAATTCCCACCCCCCAAAAGTCTCTAAAAAAGGGGCAAGGGACACTATGGGTGGATGCTGTTAACTTTTTGGGCCAGGGCATCATGCTCCTCGCGGAGCAAGGCGAGCTCCTGCTGAAGGCGGGACACCATCAGGGTAGTGCGGCGCAGGCGTGCCTTCACTGCCTTGCAGGTGCAATGCCTGTGAGAGGCAGCTGTTGGCCTTGCTGCTCGGCGGTGGCGTTTGCCTTTGGCAGCCCGGCTCAGTCTGGGTGGACCACTGTGCTGGGTGGCAGCCCGTGGGGCCACGGAGGCCGATGCAGACGACGTTGTTGTTGTTGTCGACTGCACACTTTCCTCGTCCTCCAGGGCCACCAGCCGCCGATATTCCGCAACAGTGGCCTCGATCCTCCGTTGCCGGGCCGCTCTAGCCAGCTCCTTCCTCCTTGTTCGTTTGGAAGGAGAACCTATATGAAGAAAGAAAGACATAGTCTGTAACCAATGCTCTTTAAGATTAACTCAATCATTCAGCAGAAAATTGTGTTGCAGTACAACTAGCAACTTGCAAGCGCATTACATAACTATTGAGGCCAGTATCTATCTAACCTCACACTTCTTCATCCTTGCTCTAACATTAGTGGGAGTTTAAGGAACAAATTCTACGAGCACTGTGGACTTCCATTGGAGTTGACTATGAAAGTACACCAGTCTTATTCTTCTTCTTATCTCTTGTTTTGGAAAATTGGTACGTTATTTTCTGCAAGCCGGCATAATGCCAGCGCAGTAAACTTGCACCCGAGAAAAAGAGACGCACGCCATGAGGAGTGACCTAGACTTGCGTTGCCGTTGCGTTACTGTACCCGTCCAGTACATGCAGGTGGTGAAGCTCTTACTTTTCTAGTACGGGTGGCACTGAGAATACTCTGTTACAACTCAAGGGCTACTGCTTAATTAATTTAACTTTCACCCTACAGTGGAAATGAGTACTAGAAATGGAAAATTGAAGAAGATAAATAATCTGATTATCTATCACTTCACATGGGATGTTTTTGCTTATATATGGGATGACTTTAGGTGCTTTGCTTTTTATTGAGTGACCAGTGATACATCCACACATGAATGACTGAGTACTACTAAACTTATTAAGAGAGGTAGGGAGTGGCCACCATAATAACCGGATCTATGCAGTGCTTGCAATACAAACTACTGCTACTATTTATGGTAGTATTTGGACAAAATTAAAAGTTCTTTTCCTTGCCTTTCCTACACTGGAACGGACGTGCGGGTGCAGTGTTACATGCTCTTCAAAGTTACACTTAGTTCATCCACTGACCGTCTACTCTCTCTAGATCATGGGTACTCACAAACTTTCTCTCAGGGGCTACATTTACAGTGTAGTTTGGGGCCGAGGGCCGCACTGGTGGGGGCGGAGTCAGAGGGGGCGGGGCTAAAGCAAAACGATAACTTGTGACCATGAGGTTGCACACAGGTCCCTGCAGCAGATGCCCTCATCCACTGAGCCACCAGACCCAGCATTTACATACATCTCTCTCCCTCCTGCTCTCCCTCCTGCCCTCCCTCCATCTCTCTCTCCCTCCTGCCCTCCCTCTCCCTCCCCCTCTGTCATCTCACTGTGTGTGTGTCTATCTGTGTCAGCCTTCAGCCCGGGTTGAGACCGCTTCCTCAACGCGCACACACAGACAACAACACCAAAGTACTTAACAGGTCTTTAAAAGACCATGAACATATTATTGAGGCTTTGTTTGTTGTAGCGCCCCTGCTTCTCCACCCTGACAATCACTGCTTGCCCGGCCCCACAGAGCAGAGGCTTTGTTCTATTTCACCTCTTTGTGGCCTTGCATCTCCACTCTGCTCTGTGGGGGCCGGGGGAGCAGTGATTGTCAGAGTGGAGATGCAGGGGCGCTAACAGGTGAAATACAAAAAAGCCTCTGCTCTGTGGGGGCCGGGGGAGCAGTGATTGTCTGCAAGGTCTGCGCACCGCCAAGGAAGGCTTGCCGGGCCACCACCGGCCCGCGGGCCATACTAGGAGTACCCCTGCTCTAGATACACATATGCTATCTAAGAGTCAGATAGTAGCATGATCCAGGTATATGGACACATACAGTTTCTGTGTCACCCACCCAGGCTGTTGTCCTTCCACCCATCATTGCTTCATCATTCACCCAGCCATGCATCTCATATTCTTGCCTTCCCAGCTAGTCTTCAATCTCAATAAGTAAGGAATATATAAGAGCTTACCTCTGGCCGCCACCACCACCGTCTCAACTCTCACAGCCGCCGCCTCCTCCCCTGAAGAATCGCCCTCCGCCTCCGTGTCGAGCACCACCACCTCCACACTGGCCCCGCCACCAGATGTTCCACCTACAAAGTACATTTAAGAATGTTAGAATAAAGCACTCACTAGTCTTTGGTCTAGGAATGAAGACATGTGAAAACAATGTAATTTGTGACTGTCTACGTTAAAGTTAAAAAAAATGTCCCTTTTTCCAGGGAAGGTTGTCTTGCTGCACTTTTTGGCACAACTGATGAAGGCTGTTTTTTTAACACGCACCATTTTTCTCCACACAGACAGAAGATGGACTTCTAACAACAAGATCAAGTTGAAACCAGGTGAGAGCTCGGCTCGACCACAAGAAATGTCTTCAATTAATCGTCAGCACTAACCACTTTTCCATTATCAGTTAAACGTTTAGTTTTATTATGACTTCATTTTAATAAATGTGTTTACTTTTAATAAAGCTTTTAAACTTAAATACAATCTGTGTTTTTTGGTCCAGACTAGAGTGACTGAGCGAAAGGTTTTGCAATTTTTGCAAGCATGAGTCCAGATAGAACACTTCAAAAGACATTATGGACAATCCCAGAGGACTGCACTAAGTTGATAGAGCTATTGCTGACTAGAATCATGGGAGTTTCGCCAACCGTGCAATCTTAGTTAGCTACACAGACAGACTAATAAGAATAATCTAGTAATACCACAGGGAGTCATAGTAGAGGCAGGATAAGAATTTAGATACAGTCTACAAGAAGAGCAAAGACAATTTTGAAAAAAGTCAAATGAGGAACGCTAGGAAAAATAGGTACTAGTCTAAAATGAAAACTTACTGGGGCCAGCAGAGGAGCCCTCGCCTGCCCGATCCTGGCCCTGTTGAACAGCATCCGCCGCCTGCTGCTCCTGTGTCCTCCTCTCGCCCCTGGGGGGAGCTGACGTACAACATGAAAGAAAGAACAGAAAACATGGATGATTGTTGCTTGTCAATGTCAACCAAATCAAACATTTCAAAAGAACAATAACAAAATATTTCCGCGAAATTATATTGATTATGGTTACTTTTCATTTATTTGCGGACCTGTGACTTCGAAAGTCACGTAACTCACTAAACAAAGTACTGAAACGTTCACCTAGGACTGGCAGGCAGCAGTCCGCAGGCAAGACGCAAAGTGACAGACAAACTCCATTGTGATTTCAGTCAGATCAGTGACAACACTAACAGTTGCCTGCTACATTACCAGTCATTTAAATAGTCAAACTATCAATCCACCGCCACTATTTTTCTTATTGTCAGGGGTACAAAGGAAGGGGCAGATTTAAGCCCTTGCGGCTCTTTTGCGCCGTTCTTGCGTGACTTTTGTGACGCAGCAGCTAAACAAAAAAGGGCGCCATGGTGCGGCGTATAATATTATAACAACGTGACGCATTTGGGAGATGCATCCCGTTATAAAGCCCTGCGCCATCAGGGGGCGTTCCGGCGCAAGGGAGGGCATTCCTGCGCTGGAACACATCCTAATAGTGGCTGAGGGAAATCTACAAAATATCAATCAGTCACCTTTAGGACAATGATGCGTCACACAAACCCTGCACCTGCTTGAAGCAGACGTACGGCTTGACCCAGCATTGGGGAGATAGGGTACCCCAGAGCATTGATGGAGCTGCGCCATCGTTGCGACGCAACTCCAGCAGTAAAGCTTCGGTGACGTTTTGGGCCCATGGTGCGCCGCATTGCAAATACGGCGCACCATGTTTGGTGGTGGTAGCGGGCCGCACAATTAATGGCGCATCCCTGCTACTTTGCAGGGATGCGACGGTAATTGCAATTCTGCCCCTTAGGGGCATACTTACTTACGCGTTCTGGCGCATCTCCAGAGATGCGCCAGATCAAATGCGTCACGCAAAACTACCCTTGCGACACGGCAGATGTGCCTCATTTACAATGCGGCGCGCCCTGGCGCAAGGGTAGGCACTTGCGTGACGCATCTCGTCACGTAAGAGCGGCGCATCGCTGGAGTCACGTCGCCAACGCAATGCAACTCCAGTAATGCTCAGGGCCACCCAATACTTAACATGCTGTGTCAGTCCTTTCACCTCTAGATTTCCCGCGTGATCTCGTGCGAACCTCTACTCGCAATGCGCTTACTGCGCGAGATTATACATAGCGGGCGGAAACGGAAATACGTCACGCAAACAAAATGGCCGCGCCCGTACTCGACCTTGGGGTAAATTCGCGTGTTGCGCTGCAAGCGGCTCGCGAATACTGTAAAAAAACTCGCGAAACAACAAGCCGCAAAAAAATTAAATGCTCATTCGCACGAATTGGCGGCTTCCGCGGTCGGTTTTGCACGACGCCGCGCCCCGCGAATAGCGCGAAAAAAACCGAAAAACGATTTCAGCAAAAGCAAAAGCAATGAGCAGGTGCAAAAGGTCAACCTCATGATTTGTAACGATTCTTTGTAGTGCTTCCTGAGGGGGCCCTCCAGAATTCGGTTGCCTGCTTGCAACTATTGTGTGACCCTGCTCTGACCTTAACTGTATGCCACAAAGGTCCTGATTTACAGCTAAAGGAGCAGACAAGCAGGTGCCAGGCTGGAACTTTAAATTCTTTCAGTGACACATTAATTAGCCCCTAATTCATTATTGTCAGTTGGGGCAGGGCAGGTGTTGTTAATAAACTAACCCCAAATTAATTCATGTCAGTTCAAGCAGGACAGGTGGGCTTGCTTTTCCCCCCCATCTTCTACAGTGATGATGAACCAGAGGGTGGCATTGATGTAACAGAGGGTGGCATGGGTCAAAGACAGGGTGCCAGTGGTAAAACAGAGGGTGCTGGGAGGCTGTGATGATGAACCAGACGTAGAAACAACATAGTTGCGACCGTTGCGAGCCGACAAGTAAGTTCGCAATTGCGAACTAGTACCAAATCCTCGCGAACTGGCAGAAACAATTGCGAACACACAAAAAAAAAAAATCCGCAAATTCGCGGATATTCGCGGATTTTGCGGATTGCGAGTTCGCAAATCCGCAAAATTCGCGAACGCGAGATCCGCAAAATTCGCCCATGTCTACTTAAGAGACAGGAATCTCGGTACTTGGTAGGACCAAAATTGATAGATACAAGATCAGCAATGTAGGAACATGCGTTATAACTGTAAAGTGCATCAAAGGAGATAGAGAGGAAAATATCGTTTCCATTGTTCCAATTGTCTGCAGTTGAAACTTGAGGAATCACCAATCAGAGCAGAATGCCAGCTTCGCCAACACTGCCCCTGTATGGACCTCCATCCTCCCTGTGCACCGCCTTGTGGACCATGCCTCCAAAGTCATGTTTCCTAATCATTCCTCTCCAGCCCCTTCTTCTGCCATTTTGTTGGAAAGATTGCACTATAAAGACATGACCCCAGACTTAGTAGGTTCCATCTTTATTGTACAACAACACAAAACACTATTAAAAAAAGACTTTTACTTTTCCTTCGGATCCAGGTGGTACGCAGCTGCTTCTGCTTCTTGAGTGGTTTCCATATATTTATCAATCTTGGAATAACAATAAAAAAAACCTCTTTCAAATGACCAAGGTAAGCACCATTGGTTTCATATTGGTTCTGTTTGTAACTATTACTCTTAGTCCAATCGATTTTCACAGGACATACATCAATAACTTCAATACACTCGCCAGAGTAAGACAACATCCTTCGTCCTGCAGTCATCCTTAGAGTATCTCAAGTAATAGACTGCGAGTACGACCACTCTGATGCATTGCTTCAGGGGGGTGAAGTACTCAACATGAGCACACTGGGGTGGCAAGTGGTGTGTTGTGTTGTCGGCCTCTAGTCTTGTGCTCGCAGCAGTCACACTGTTGCTTGCCGCTTTCACCATGATCACTGCAATCACTTCTGTTGGATTTGTCTGTGCCTCTCTTGCCGGCCCTTATACTGGTGCTGCTCTATTCCAAGGTGAGTCTTGTGGTACACCCAGCATATCCTGCTTGAATTGGGGAGCTCCACCCCAGTTCCTCTTTGCTACATTTGCCATCCCCCCCACCCCCCTACCCTCAGTGAATACTAATCCTACCTTTGTGGTGCTTCGGGTTGTTGTTTGGAGTCTAGTTCAGCCCCTGTCACCGCATCTGATCAGGCACAGGCGCTTCCCTGCACCACAAACCAGGACTGTTAAAAAAAACCTGAACAAAGGGAGTACACAGATATCTAAATCTTAGCTCAAGAGAAAGGAAGAAGAAGGCGACCGACAGACAGATACAGGAATGTAAACGTTTTCAGCTGAGCAAGCTGAACTTAATTTATCATCTTGTAAGCCCAGATGTGAAAGATAGGCTATAAATGGCATAGACAAACACTTCCCTGAGGATGGGTGTGCATGAGTGGGAAAAAATGGCTGAAACAGTTACAGTTAAGCTATGGCTTTCATTTTACAGATGACTCCAGAATCTATGAACAACTACGAACACTTTGTGGGAACTTCCACTCTTCACAGGACAACAGCACAATGTTTTTTGTAACTTGTGTGCTCAAAAGCATCACAGTAAACAAGTGACTTTACACACCAGCTTCTGCTAGAAGCAAAGAGCATTTACTGACTGCAATTCCACCCAAGTGATATATCCTTAGACATGCTCTGTCAAGAGATATATATCTGTAGTGTAGCAGAAAACTCAAGAATAAACAGCAAAAACATGCAGGTAAAATAAAACATAGAGAAAGAGGAGATATACAGCCAAAGAGAATCCATGTTCACTTTGTCATTCTTGACATAGTATCTCTATTCTATTCTATTCTATTCTATTCTATTCTATTCTATTCTATTCTATGAAGCACTTGTAGCGCGCATAGCTACCCCTTGGCATCCCAGCACTAAAAGTGAAGCACACAATCAATAGGGGAATCAGAGAGGCCCATCCTGGAAAAGCAATGCTTTTCAAAAAGGAAGTTGATTTGTAATTGAACAAAGAGAGAGCTGGAGGCTTTTCCATAGCTTGGCTGCATTATATGCAAAAGAGCGTCCTCCTTATTTAGCCCTCTTAATGACAGGTACCATGGTCAGATTGGCATTGGAGGAACGCAAGGATCTCCTTGGAGTACAGGAAGACAACAGTGAACGAGTGATTGGGGTCCTTTCTCTATACATGTGACACTGACAAAATATCAGTAAAATATTCTTTGTAAAAAAGTAGTCTAGCAGAATAGTGAAAATCAACACATAGCTTTGAAGAAGGAGATCCAAATGCTGTAAGTGTACGATTAGTAGCACACACCATGAACAGAACCGAACTGGGGGGCATATTATCAAGAACAGCGTTAAAATCTAGATTGCCAGTTAATAAACGTTGGTGGTTCAGGATCCAGCCACTGGGTCGTTATACAGAGTCGGAAAATAGACATACAAATGAAAATAAAGCGTGCCTCAGCCTCCTTCCCCGGTCTGGCCAGGTTTTCTTGGGAACCAAGAATCACCAAATCCACAGATAATTGCAGATGGATATCTAAACTATGACTATGCCATCTTCAGGTTCGTAGTTTTTTTTAAAAGAAAATAACTCAAAAGTTGATTACATGTAACAAGAGTGAATTTCTGGAGGCAATCAATCGTAGATCTAAAATGGGGCATTTTTTTTGTCCTAAACTTTGTCATTTTATTAGGGACTAGCAGCCCATCCCGACGTTGTCCTCCGGGTATGAATTGCCGCCGGCCAGTAGTATATTGTTTTGTAGGATTTCGTTTTGATAGCATTTCTTATCTGTGACAGGCCTGTGAAACGCTCTGAGTCACAGTGCACTGCTGATGCACTTAAGAGTGCGCGTTCAGTAGTGTGTGAACTCGAGTTTCCCTACTTTATTTTTCCTTGCAATATTATATAGCGCGAACTCGACAACATGGCATGAGCACAATTTACATTACAGAAGAACACATCCATTTGTGGTAGGCACGGGGAGACAAAGCGATTTGCCTGGAATCACAGGATGTTGAGCTGATGCCAAGATTCGAACGTAGCTCCCCCGCTCCAAAATTCGCAATTCTAGAACTTGTGGCGGGAGGTGTGTCTAAAAGTGTATGTTGGTGCTGGCCATCAATGAGAGAGAGATGTGGGCCGCCGTGCCACCAATGTACTTACCGGGGGAGGGTAAACACCCATTATTCTGCAACTTTCTTTCTGCATACCATCACTCCGCATACTTTCATTACGAAAGTACCATGACTCTGCAATGCCATTATAATGCATGGCATTACATTTTATATGCTTTTACCATGCATACATTTACAACGAAATTCGTTGTAAATGCATGAATGATTAAAGCATGTTTTTTATGTTTGGATAAGGTAAGTATGGGTATAGGGGTATATGTTTTGGGGTACTGAGGTATATGTTTTGGGGTGTTTGGGTATTTTAAGGGTTCAGATATAGTTTTGTGTTATGGGGTACAGGGGTAGTTTTAGGGTTTAGGGATAGGTAAGGGTTTTGAGATACATGGGTATTTTTATGGTTCAGGGCTAGGTTTGGGTTTTGGGGTATAGGGGTATTTTTAGGGTTCAGGGGTAGGTTTGGGTTTTGGGGTACAGGGGTATTTTAAGGGTTCAGGGCTAGGTTTTGGTTTTGGGGTACAGGGGTATTTTTAGGGTTCATGGCTAGGTTTGGGTTTTGGGATACAGGGGTATTTTAGGGTTCAGGGGTAGGTTTGGGTTTTGGGGTACAGGGTTATTTTTATGGTTCAGGGCTAGGTTTGGGTTTTGGGGTACAGTATTTTTAGGGTTCAGGGGTAGGTTTGGGTTTTGAGGTACAGGGGTATTTATAGGGTTCAGGGCTAGGTTTAGGTTTTGGGGTACAGGGGTATTTTTAGGGTTTAGGGATATGTTTGGGTTTTGGGGTACAGGGTATATTTACAGGGTTAAGATGGGTTAGTGTTTAAGGGTGTTGGGGTATTTTAAGGAGTACGGGTGGGTTATGATTATGGGGTGCAGGGCTATTTAAAGGGAGCAGGGTGGACACCCGGAGCTGGAATGTACAGAACCTGGGAAGAAAAAACAATGAAATATTGGGCACAACTGTTAGGATCCCCGGGAAGCGGAGCGTCACGTCGGACTGCAGGAGCCGGATCAAACGCCGTTCACCACGTCACAAGACGATAAGGAACTACAAGATCCAGCATGCCTGGCGCGATCAGCGCGCACTCAGGAAAGAGTGCATAAGGCGCAATGGACGCCGGGAACACCGTTGGATATTTTGATTCTTGCTGGCCGTTTAGCTGTGTCCCACTGTTTACCCGGGGACACAGAACCTTGCATAGAACGAAGAAGCGATCCCAAGGTTCTGAACGTTAGGAAGAAGTCACAGGAAGCGAGCGGCTGCTCGTTAAGCACCTACGCTTTGGAGTCTGGGTTGAACGTTGGTTTCTACGCTCCCTAGGCAGCTTTGGGGAACAGAGACGCACGCCATAGGAGGTGTTTGCCGCGTCTCTGTTTTGGGCATTATTAGCTTTACAGACCCCTCGGTGGAGTGCCCGGCTGGGCATTCCCGAGTCGAGTGTCTACACAGCGCAAGGACGCTACCTCTAGTGCTACTCTCCCTCGGCCGACAGTCCCTATCCCATCAGTCGTACACAAACGGCATTTTCGGCCGTTACTTAGCACGGTGTCCTCTGTTGGGCGAACACCGGGACCGGTGTTCTTGCAGAGGACGGTTGGACCAGGCCCCCCAGGGAACCGGGCCGGCGACTGATGGGTATTGTATGATTTAAACTTTTTGTCAGCGAGACTACTTTTCGCATCTTCTTGAATTTCATTTTACCTGTATGTTATTGTGTACATTAAACAAACATATAGAGTTACCCCTACAACGTGTGGTGTTCGTGGGTTTCTTCCTGTTTACTCGATCCCGAGAATAGAGAGATTACAACAACGCTGGCTTTTTTTTCCCGTAATCCCGTAAATCCACGCCCCGCACACACCCACGCCCCCAGCACACGCCCACAGCACACGATATGAGACATTGCATGAAGGGCGGAACGTACCACACGCCCCCAACGTTTGTCATGCCCCTAGCACAGCACAACACAGACACGCCCACAAGGGACTACTTTGCTGGCACGATTCTTTTACCTTTTAAATGTATATGGTGGGCGTCTGCATAGGCTATGTCCTTCTGCTGCAACTGCCCTTTCCAACGCTGTATTGGGTGTTGTGATTGGTGCTGTGGTTCCTGAGATTACCCGCCTCAAAAGTTTGGTCTCTCTCTTTATTATATTAGTATAGATGTGGAGAACATGGACTTCTATTGGAATTCTCAAGGACATATTATCAAGCCCATTATCGCCACTTTAGCAGCAGTTTTTTTGCAGCTAAACCGGCGATAACTTTTAACGCCGTTCTTGATAATATGCCCCTGGGATCGCAAACCAGCCCAGGTAATTACGTCCAACTGACCGCTGGTGGGGGGGAGGGAGGGAACAGTCAGACGTAATTGCCAGGGCTGGAACACTGCTGCTGCACTGATGCAGGGCTTTTGTTACACGGGCGATTTTGCAGCACTGCTGCAAAACCGGCACCCAGCAACAACAAAAAGCCCCCCACCAGTACAAAAACAGCCCTCACAGCCCTCACCCCTCCAGGGAAACACCCGGTGCCCACTATGGCCAGTCCAGCCCTAACCATGAATGAGAAACCAGCAGATGAAATATAATGTTGAATTTAATGTGTGCATACCGTAGACGAACTGGCTGTCAAGATATTCATAGCATGCAAGATTGACTATACTGCAGTGCTTCCATGGAAAGTCAGAATAGTAAATAATCTCAAGAGAGTGCAGCCACAATAAAAATATTTCACTCCAGGCTTGATGTGTTTTCTATCACAGCTCTCAAGGAAATAAAAAGGTAAAACAAGTCAGCAGTTATGTAGTTCCAGTGTGAGAAATATAAACTCATAATGAACAGCAATGAAATAAAGTTACTTACCTATATCAACATGTGTCTAGGATTGTGGAGAAGTGTGGCTCAGGGGTTAGAGGCGGCAGACCCGGAAGCTGAGATCAGCCCTGGACCAGGGTTCAATTCCCCTCCTCGGCGGGTCTTGGGCTAAAAATTCCACGGACTCGATAATTCTCGCTCCGATGCCTACTCGATTCACGGGTTCACACTCTGCGACTCTGGGCAATAGCTTGCTTAATCTCCACAACGGCCCCTCGCGGTGGGATACCTGGCTTTCACCTTGTGGATACCCTGCCGGGGTATCTCACAGGGGAATACCAGGACGGGTTCCCTAAGCAAGTGCATAGATGCCTGCGATGTGGGCGATTTGCGCTATATAAATGCATTTACATTTACATTGGTTTATTTGCTAGTACCATGTGCTTAGTCAAGGTAAGAATCCTTGGTAGTATTGCCATTTTGACTGTCGGGAATAATTCAAAAGACTTTCACTTTATGAAAGACTCAATGCTGGAGAACTACATATTGTATTAGTAGCTCGTGATTATAGCATGTCTTGTTTATGATAAATTCGTTATCAGGCTTAGATGCAAAGCATTTGACAAAGCTGTAACAGTTGACAATGTTTAGGGGAGTGATTATTAATTGCGCACAAGATCCGAACTAGTAAGATGAAAGGCAGGAAGTTTCCAAGTCACATGGAATACGGGAAAGAGCTACGCTCCAGACATCAATGTAATCTCCCTTGTTCAGGTGCACAGTGACAGGGTCTAGAAAAATATTGTGGGGAGGGTCAACAGGGCATGTTTAATGACCAGAGCTACTTGTGCCCTTACTATAACTAGCAATACAAAAAGAAATAGCCTGGTCCAAGTGACTGTAGGTGTGCCGTATTGAGACTAGAACCATGAGTCCATTAGTAGCACTAGAGTGATAGCACCGGGCTGGAAAAAATTTCCATCAGCCCACCGATCTGGTGGAGAATTGTCACTTGGGAGATGTATCATCAATCCAGATCTCAACCAATGCACCTCATCATGATGCGGAGATGGATTATAGTGATGTAAACTCAAACCACAGTGCTTCACTGGTGATGCTAATGGGGTGCAGTGCAAGTGAAAAGTTATGTGAGGAAAAAGTGAAGATAAAATTGACTCCTAGGACCAAAAATAAGTTTAATAAGTATGGTACTCAGGTCAAAATTAAAATGCCAAAATAGTTTTAAATAATAACTATATAGAGGCAAAATATGTGAAGGTCGACATGTTTCAGCTAGATGGACTATTTGATCCAAGCTTTCTTGAGGACCAAGTGAAAACTGCGACTGCAAAACAAAATGGTGACTGTGTACACTGTATGTTGGATAAATCCTACCAGCTCCTCTGAGCCCAGATGTATACTGGTGGTAATCCAGATCTTGTGGTATCTCCTGAAGAGAAAAGAGAGAAGTGTACAACAGAAAAGAAATTAGTGTCTAACGGTATCAGGGATACAAGAAACAAATACTAAGCACACGAACAGTACGATATTGGCATCAGTGGAATTTAAAATCCCCCAATGTTTGCGAACCGGTTTTTGGACGTCATTGGACTTTGCATTGAATGTACTGACAAACGTGAGTCGTTCTGTTGATGGTTTAGGTGGACGTCTCTCAATCAATGCCTCACGGTTATTGTTTGAAGCACGTTTCCATGCTCTATTCACAAGCTGTTTAGGATATTGACGCTCCTGTAGGGTGGGCTGATGGGAATTTTTTCCAGCCCGGTGCTATCACTCTAGTGCTACAAATGGACTCATGGTTCTAGTCTCAATACGGCACAGTGACAGGGCCCTGTTCCCAGCTGCATTCGTAAAGGGGGGCCGGGGGAGTAACGCTGGGTCCACCCCGAGCTACTTTCAGCCCCTAGGGGCCCCATCTCCCAAAGCCGGGCCGATGCTCTAAGGAGAGGGGGGGCACGCTGACACCTCTCCGAGCCTGTAGTGGCCTCAGGGACACCCTCCCCCCGGGCCATGAGCTGTACAAAAAGGGTAGGGGACCACGTGGCCCCCCTCCCTGAGCCATTAATGGCCCCAAGGAGCCCTTTGCCTGGAGCCAGCTGAAATACTATGTCCCGGGTAGCCCACCCCCGGGACAACATGGTTTCCCTGTCTGCACTGGCCCGGACAGGGGAACCTGTGTTGCTCTCGCTTGGTGGGAGTATTTTCAAATCTCCTGCCAAGCGGGAGAAAACACTCAGGCCCAGATGTAGGTAATAGCAAATTACCAAATGGTAAATACCGAATTTTACCGATTCGGTATTCACTATTCGGTAATTGCTATGTAGGTAAAAAATTCTGTAAAAATACCGAAACGGTAAGATTCGGTAATTACCGATTCTGTAATTACAGAATCGGTATTTGACATTGATTCCTATGGGCCTTGAAGCCCATAGGAATCAATGGCAAATACCAATTCTGTAATTACAGAATCGGTAAAATTACCGAATTTGCAAGGGTGACAGGGTGTCACTTTGACACCCTGTTGCACCCCTGTTTCTGGCTTGTGTGCCATGTGACACACAGACATGCCCTTAGGGCATGTCTGTGTGCCACATGGCACAGGTGTACATGCACAGATGTGCATGTACACTGGAATTTGTTATTTACCATGGAATAGTATTCCATGGTAAATAACGATTCGGTAAGGGCCTGTGGCACTGATTACAGTGCCACCTACATCTTGATTTACAGAATCAGTAAATTTACCGATTCGGTATTTTACAGATTCTGTAAATTTACCGAATCGGTAAATATACCGATTCTGTAAATAAAATGCCCCCTACATGCCAAATCCCAAATACAGGTCGGTAACGGCCGAAATCGGCCGTTACCGGCCGGGAATTGGCGACCTACATCTGGCCCTAAGTCCACTCCCAGCTGGTGAGAGCTTTAAAAATGGTCCTGCCTGCTTAGAGAGGACTTGAGATGTGTTTCACTGCCAGCAGTGGTGCAGCCCTGCAGCCTACTCCCTCCTACGCATGGCTTCTATGTATTTCATTTAAATTTTATTTTACGTGTAAGAAACACTAGAGATAAGAAATACACTGAAAAAAAACAAAGGTTAAAGCAATGTTATAGTTAGGTGAAATACTCAGTAACAACTTAACGTTTTAAACTCCAAACACCACAGAAACTCAGCAGTTATAGTTATAGTTATCTCAAGTAACTATAACTTGTATCCTCGCATACACTGCTAATTACCTCACATATTACATCACTCAGGAAATCTTCTATCACATCATTAATATCACTGCAACAGTTGCAGTGAAATTATTGATGAGAAAACTGTGCAAGGCAGGGGCTCGAATTATAGTTACCTTAGGGCTTATAACTATAGCTATAAGTGCTGAATTTCTGTCGTTTTTAGAGTTTGAAATGTTATGTTGTTACTGAACACTTAACCTAACTATAGTTTTTTTCAGTGGATATATATATATATATATCGATTGTATTTAAATCATGCAGTCTGTTTGCTATGTTTATCACTAACTTGCTGAACATGTGACCTGAGTGGGAAGGGCATATAATTTAAAATGGCTTCAACCATTTACAGCCTTTATGTGATCAAGGGCGCCTGAGCCCGAAACGCGTCATCTGTTGACTGCTGCTGAAGGTTGAAATAAAACATCTTGCCTGACAAAGAAGTGGTTCGCTTCTCCTTCTTCTGTACGCCAGCGCGAAGCAGCAGCGGAAGAATTATTCTGCAAAAGACCACAACAAATTCGAACATTGTACCCACCACTAGCACATCTGCAGGGGCGGATGAAAATGAAAAAACGCTACTCAGGGATTTAGAAAAGTACATGCGCCTGGAAATAACTAAATGGTGGGAGCATTGCTCATTATCTAAATATGCAGAGGTAGGCCGGGTTCCGAGAGGTCTTCGTATCCTTTTGGCTCCGAGCTACGACAACCCTAACCCTGCAATGTTAAAAGAATGGGCACAGAACAACTTGGAGGCTTCCATGACCTCAGTCCGCATCCTGATTAAATATGCAGCAATCGACCGGGTGGAAATTGTCAAAAGAATCGAGAATATTGAAGAAGAACTTAAGAAATCCGCCAAAGTCGAATATATTAAAACTGCCAGAAACGCCATTGATGAAAGACTACGCAAACACGAGGAAAAAATTAAACATCGTAAAGCCCATAAGTTTGCTAGAGATGAATCAGACTACAACAATGGGCAAATCTTCACATTCGCCCGAAAATATAATAATGAAAACCGAAGGAAATTCGGGGAACAGAAGGGAAAAAGTAATGTGGAGACTAGTGTGCAGAAGACTGCCGCAACAGAAGGAGCAGCGGCAGAGATTTCTAGTTTTGATTCAATCTCCATATCAAGCGAATCCAGCATAGAGAGCGGAGAAAGGCCTACACCAGCAATTGTACTGGATATGGGAGAGGAATTGGATTTTTTAGTAACAGAGAGACTACGCACATTGAGACCGAGAAAGGACAGCAAACAACAAAAAACACAAGAAAAAACAGACGAAGAAAAGAAAGACGAAAAAAGCACAAACAAAAGAGGAAAAAACAAAAAGAAGAGCAATTGGACACGGAAAAAGTAGATTTAGACAGAACCATCATCAATCTGTCTAACGTGCCTTTGTCTGATGCGGAAAAAACTTTGTTGTCATTAGGTCTCAATTTTTGTCCTGGCCAAACGTTTAACTATAGCTCTACGAGAATAGATGTTTTCAGATTTGTCAGAAAACTCAAGCTGAAAAAACACTTTTCTTTGAAGAACAACAAAGATAAAGATGAAGAGCAACAGCGAGATATGAGCAATCATGTGGAGAGTTTGGGTATCAGGGCGGCAGACATTCCAACATACCTAGACCTACGTGATTTGAACACTGGCGCGGCAGAAACTGATGAAACTGAATATGACCCCTCTACTCAGACCAGGATCAGAAACATCAACCTGCTACTAAAGGGTGCTGGGATCAGCCCCTTTAAGAAAAAATCCAAATACATCCCCATGATGCCGAGGGATGCGTTAGATACGTTTCACGACTGCGTGGTTGAGGACATTAAAAAACTGAACAGACAAGTACAGTCCAAAAGATTCAAACAAAAAAAGCACATTGAACAAAGGAAAAAAGACTATGCCAAGTTGATGAAAAAACTAAGTGAGAACAACGAAATCATCATTAAGAAATTGGACAAAGGCGGCAACTTAGTAATCTGGCCCCGAGAAGATTACATCAAGGAGGCAAAGCGCCAACTTAATAACATTAACTGCTATGAGCCGTCTAACACCAAAAAGTATAATATGGCTACAGATTCTCTTAAGAAGTTGCTGATACAATTACGTAGTGATGGCCTGATTTCTAATGATGAGTTTAAATTTATGCATAATGAAAACCCAATTGTGCCGGTTCTTTATTTAATACCAAAAGTGCATAAATGTGTTTCTCCTGTTCCTGGCAGGCCCATTATTTCCGCTATAGGGGGTGCAGCGGAACAGGTGGGCCAATACGTAGACTTTTTTCTACAAAATCTTGTTAAAACCCTGCCCAGTTACATCAAGGATACTGGTGATTTCCTTGGAAAAGTTAGGAATATCCAATGGTCTGATGGAATGTATCTAATCTCACTAGACATTGAGTCTTTGTACACCAGTATAGACCACCAGGCAGGGCTGTCGGCTGTAAAATTCTTTCTGGGCCAAAGACCGTGCGAATTCTATCAGCACAATAAGGCTCTAATTAATCTGATGAATTGGTGTCTCAACAACAATTTCTTTCTATTCGGAAAGGAGTTGTTCAAACAACTAAGGGGCGTGGCCATGGGAGCCTGCTTCTCCCCCAGCTATGCATGCTTGCACGTTGGCTGGTGGGAGGAGCAGGTCCTCAAGAGGGACCATTCTTCCATTTTTGAAGAAAACATCAAACACTACTACAGGTATATCGATGATATTTTCATTGTGTGGCAAGGCAGTAAAGAGAAAGCATTGGAATTCATTCAAAACATCAATATAAATTATTTGAATCTCCACTTTAACCACCACATAGACAGTTCCAGTTTAGAATTTCTGGATGTCAAGCTGTATATAGTTGAAGGAAGAGTGGAAAGTACCCTGTTCAGAAAATCCACTGCTGGCAATGTCACGCTCCATGCCTCGAGTGCCCATCCTAGGCACCTGATTGCGAGCATCCCCTATGGGGAGCTGCTACGCCTGAAAAGGATATGCAGCACAGATGTTGAATTCAACACTTGTGCTGCAGAATCCATACGACGCATGAAGGCAAGAGGCTATTCCGACAAGATCTTGACAACAGCTTTAGCTAAAACATCTTTAAGATCTAGAGCCAGTCTACTTCCAGCCCCTATAGAGGAACAGTCTGTCCCGCATGATTCATCTGATTTACCAGCAACCTCCGGGACAGTTGAAAGTGTTCAATGTCCTAGAGTAATCACAGCCTACAGTGAAAATGAACGTAAAATTAGATCTATCATCAATAAGAATAGGGCAATAGTATTAACTGACCCCGTTCTTAGGATGAATTTGCCATCTAGCCCCACCATAACATTCAGCAGAGCAAGGAACATGGGAGTTGTGTTAGATCCCACAAGCCCCGAAGTAAGAACTAAACCCAATTGGCTGAAACCCAAAGATGGTTTCTACAGATGCTCCACATGTCGTGCGTGCAAGGTTGGGGTAAACACAACAGAATACCATACTCCATTCAGTCCTACACCACACAAGATATTGGGTAACTATAACTGTAAAACTGAATTTGCAGTTTACGTTCTCACTTGTACCTGTGGCCTCAATTACATCGGCAGCACCAAGCTGCAGGTACATGAGAGAATCCTTCAGCATTTACGTGCCATTCTGCATAGTGATCCCAATTACCCCGTGGCACGCCACTTTAAACAAGTACATGGAAACAACTTATCTTGTTTACAATATTATGTGGTATCATCCGTCCCTAAACCACGCAGAGGAGGGAACAGAGAGGCTTTGCTTAGGAGACTGGAAACTAAATTTATTCTTAACTTCGACAGCAAATGCCCAAATGGACTGAATAACACCGAAGATATGTATACGTGCTTGTAATTTGAGTATTCTGACTGTTTTCCTAAGCTGAGTGGGGTATACCTTATATCTCAGAATTTGTTGCTGGTCTTGATGCAGATACCCTACTTTCATTATGTTTGTATCGTTAATTTGAGGTATAGATGAGAATATTTGGTAGCTTCTGACATATGATTTATGACGGCTGTCAATTTCTTATCTCACTAATTCACACTATGGCTGAGACATTAGATCAGAGGTAGGGCATCATTGGTATGAGAGAAGTGGTCACCTTGAACATGGTCCGAGGATATAAGAACTGACTCCAAAAAACTTGATGCCATCACTTAACATATCTTCTTTGTGTCATGTCTCAGCCTTGGTTTGGTTACAAGATGCATTTTTATCTTGTAACCATTTTATCTATGCACGAAATAACACATCTTTTGCACATGGTAGACTTGAAGGGGAATAATTATAAATATTGCTGCTATGCTCTTTATTCTTTTGCACATTCTTTCTAACCAGAGTCACGGATCAGTTAGTAATTATATGCATTTATGCAGTTATGATGAATTATATTATTGCACTTTATAACGTGTACATGGATTTATCCGGGAATTCTAATTTGCCAAATGGACTCTTTTTTAAAAAAATTAGATTGTGGTTTCAAAAATGTTTTCTTGACGCTAGTTTGTAACAAATTAGGTTTCCGTTTTATTTAAGTATATAATCGGAACTGTTGTCGAGGTCATGATAATATGTCAAATGGCACAATGAATGTAATACATTAGCAATATTACATCGATTGCATTTAAATCATGCAGTCTGTTTGCTATGTTTATCACTAACTTGCTGAACATGTGACCTGAGTGGGAAGGGCATATCATTTAAAATGGCTTCAACCATTTACAGCCTTTGTGTGATCAAGGGCGCCTGAGCCCGAAACGCGTCATCTGTTGACTGCTGCTGAAGGTTGAAATAAAACATCTTGCCTGACAAAGAAGTGGTTCGCTTCTCCTTCTTCGCCGCCGAGGCTTTGGTGGAAGTGGATGGAGTTATTTGCTTGCGATATATATATATATATATATATATATATATATATATATATATATATATATATATATATAGCCTACAGTAGGTAGTTATAGTTAGGACAATGTTTCTATAGGAAAAGCGTTTTTTTTGTCTTGCCTATTTCTTTGACAAATCTTCACAAAATTCTCCTAAGAAAGTACACTGGTGATTCTTGTTTTGCATGGAATGTTTTGGGGCAATCTGTCAAGTAGGGGATGAGAAAAAGTGGGGCAAAAAGTTTGTTATCCAATGTTAATTCACATAGACCCTTTACACACACCTGCAGCCCGAACCTCTGGATGGAATTTTACCAGATATGGGAAATTGGGCTTTTTGGTATTTGGTGTACATCCATTCAGTAGTTTATAATAAAGGTAATCCAAATTTGTATATCTGTGGTCTCAAATCCATCGTGAATAATGGCTAGCCTGTGCAGCGATCTGCAGGGCTCTGATTGGCTGCGAACAGGTCAACCAGGTAGTGCTGGCAACCATCTTGGGAATACCCCAAAAATGTGAAAAAAAAGAAAAGGGGGCAGGGTTGGAATACCCTAATCCCATTGCCTTGGTCCTGGGGCTCCAGAGAGACCCAGGGCCATGCTAATATTTCTTAACAAATGGAGGGGGGCACATGTGGCCCAGTTCCAAGTGCATATTTATGCCCTGGGGACCACCACCTGCCCTGGGCTGTTTAAAAAAGGAGGGGGATGCACAGACCCCCACTTCTAGGGCTACTTGATGCCCTGAGAACTACCACCTCCCTGGGGTGAAATTCAAGACTTTAGAGGGGGTCTGCCAAGCAAAAGCAAACACTCTGATTCCAGCAAGAGGGAACTGTCAAAATTCTCCTGCTTCCTGGAAGCAGAGTTTTCATCTCTCTCCCTGCCCGCAGACATGTGCATTTCCAGCAGCTCCCTGTGTGCAAGAGCAATGCCAACTCCTGCAGGGAGCCGGCTGGAACCACAGGGCCCTTATGGCTTCCCCCACTGTCCCAATGCACATGGGTGCCCAAGAAGGGACAAAGGGCCCCCAGGGAGACATGGCTGGACCCTGGGGCCCCTGGAGCAGATATTGGCCCGGGTTCCTGGGTCCATCCTGGTCCTGATGCTTATTTCACAAAACATTTAAGTTCAATGGGAGGCACTTACAAATAGAAACATAGCAGGTGCCCCGCCCATCCACCTTAGTAGTATGCAAAGTTCTTTCTGCATTTTGCCAGGATAATGGCCAGCTTAGCAAGAGGCCCGCGGATGTACCATGTTACAACGCATACTGTAACAACGCATACCGTTACAACGCATCTTTTACAACGCGAATACTGTTACAACTCATGTATTTACAACGCATTTTTTTACAACGCAGGTACCTTTACAACGCATACCATTAAAACGTAAGTATTGGTAAGTATATATTAATATTATAATCGTAAATTAATTTTTCAAAATATAATTTAATGTAATTTAATTTAATTTAATTTCAATTAATTAATTTAATTTAAATTTAATTTAAATTTATTTTTACCCTGTACCCCTGTACCCCAAAAACTCAAAACTGACCCTCAACCCCAAAAATACCCCTTTACCCAAAAACTAAAAACTAACCCTGAACCCCAAAATACCCCTTTACCCAAAAACTAAAAACTGACCCTGAACCCCAAAAATACCCCTTTACCCAAAAACTAAAAACTGACCCTGAACCCTAAAAATACCCCTTTTTCCAAAAACTAAAAACTGACCCTGAACCCTAAAAATACCCCTTTACCCAAAAACTAAAAACTGACCCTGAACCCCAAAAATACCCCTTTACCCAAAAACTGAAAACTGACCCTGAACCCTAAAAATACCCCTTTACCCAAAAACTAAAAACTGACCCTGAACCCTAAAAATACCCCTTTACCCAAAAACTAAAAACTGACCCTGAACCCCAAAAATACCCCTTTACCCAAAAACTGAAAACTGACCCTTTACCCAAAAACTGAAAACTGACCCTGAACCCTAAAAATACCCCTTTACCCAAAAACTGAAAACTGACCCTGAACCCTAAAAATACCCCTTTACCCAAAAACTGAAAACTGACCCTGAACCCTAAAAATACCCCTTTACCCAAAAACTAAAAACTGACCCTGAACCCCAAAAATACCCCTTTACCCAAAAACTGAAAACTGACCCTGAACCCTAAAAATACCCCTTTACCGAAAAACTAAAAACTAACCCTGAACCCTAAAAATACCCCTTTACCCAAAAACCCAAAACTGACCTTAAACCCTAAAAATACCCCTTTACCCAAAAACCCAAAACTGACCCTAAACCCTAAAAATACCCCTTTACCCCAAACATATAACATTTAAAATATAATTATATACTTACCAATACTTACGTTGTAATGGTATGCGTTGTAAAGGTACCTGCGTTGTAAAAAATGCGTTGTAAATACATGAGTTGTAACAGTATTCGCGTTGTAAAAGATGCGTTGTAATAGTAGGTAGTTGTAAAAGATGCGTTGTAACGGGTGTATACCGAGGCCCGCCAACTCGGTTTTCAATGATTTTAGTAACACATTCTAGATGCAGCAGTAAGATGAGGACATCTCCATAAAAGAAACTTACTTCATAGAGTTAAGGAGAAGGACCCTTGTTTGGTGGAGATTTACATCGCTGTAGTCTTGTTGTCTTCTCTGTAGAAGGATTCATGTTATCACAGATTTCTGGACAAAGATGCACCATGAACAATCATATTGCCAAAACAGACACAAGGTGACTGGTGACATCTCCTCATGGTCCATTACACAGCCATAGTGCAGAAGACCTATTGGACATTTACTCAAGAAGGTAGCACTTAGTAATTAACAATTAGAAAGAACACCTCTTGGGTAGATATTTTGTGCAAAACTGTGGACTCTTTTCGGATAAAAGGGACGGTGTGGTCCCCTTGTGGCCAAGTCGCTGACACACCCACACAGACACTTAGACACCCATTGACACACTCAGGCACTAACACCCACTGCTAGACCCATGCAGACACTCACATACCCACTCACAGATGCACTCAGTCTCTAACTCAGACACTCATACACCTACTTACAGACCCATACAGCCACTCACACAACCATTCACAGACCCATTCAGACACTCATGCACCTACTCACAGAACCACCCAGAGACTAACGCACCCACTCACAGACCCACTGAGACACTCTTGCACTCACTCACAGACTGACTCACATACTCATGAAGGCACTTAGAAACTCACTGAGACACTCTCACACCCGCTCACAGACCCACTGAGACACTCACTGAGACATTCATGCACCCACTCAGACACCCATGCATCCACTCAGAGACTTACTCAGGCACTCATGCACCCACTCACAGAGCAAGTGAGACACTTATGCAGCAATTCCCAGACCTACACACACATTGAGACACTTATGCACTCACTCACACAGCCACTGAGATACTCATGCACTCACTTACACACTCACTCTCAAAGGTTACAGATTACAGATAGTAAATAACATTTAAAAATCATAGAAATAAACTGAAAAAAACAAAGGTTACAGGGATGTTATAGTTAGGAAATAGAATTTTTTTTAAACTAAAAGTTAGGCTCAGATTGCACTTGTACAAAACCAGGGAAAATCAGCAATTACAGTTACCTAAGCTTACTGTCACTTGCACCCCACAATGCACTGCTTATGACCTCACATATTAGGCGTATGGCGTAGATTAAAATGGTCTCAAGTTACTCCAGAATTGTTTTAAAATGAGGTTAAATCTGTATGAAGTAATGAACTGTCCATCTGTTTAGCGGAGCGATCTATGCCAATCGAGATTTTAAATGCCTACCACATCATTTCACTTAAGGTGTCCATGCTTTTATCTACCCCAGCGAAAGGAAATGCTAGGTCGGGACCTAGATGGTTTGAACCCCACTGCTCCAAAGCTGCAGAAATATTGAGAGAGGCCTTGTAAAAAAAACAGAAACAAAACTGATGTTCTAAACTGTTGTAGGAGTTATAAGGCGGCCATCGCCATTAGAAAGGATGCACTAAAAGAAGAAGCATGGAGGGAATTGACAGAATCTAGCACCCTTAGAAATAGCTCGAAGTTTTGGGGTGTTGTGAACTGGCCTCTGTTTACGCAGGATAGGGGGAGGGCCTTGAATCCTACATAACCGAGGAGGAGTGGGTATTACACTTTGAATCTATGTTCGATATCAGGAATGCTAAAGTGGATATGTGATTGCACACCTTAGTTAATCAGTTAGTATTTCTCAATTCGAGCGTTATGTGATTCTATTCGAGGTTTGTGAAGGAGTTGCGTGCTACTATCTATGATGAGAAAAGACCCTATGATTTCTCAATGCAACAAGCTACAAAAAAGGACTGTGGGCTACCCACAGCCAAGGTAGTGCACAGCCAGTGGACAATGAAGCCTCGACAAAATTGTAAGTGAACTTCAAACCTGGTTACACAAAAAGTTTCAAGCAAAATGTTTTATGTACGTTTTTGCAAATATCAATTGATCATACTTCAAGAACATCACAACATGATTAAGAACATTATATGCATGCTGATAAACATGTATGCAAAATCATAAGATCCAAATTTTCAAACGATTGAATAACATAAATAGTACAATAGTGATTGCGAAAGAGATATATATCATAACGTTGTAAGCTTCAAAAAATTCCAAAGTCCCAATGCATTTCGGGTTCGTGATGCTGAACCCTTTGTCAGGGGAATACAGTTCTGTCAATTGAGGTAGCTTCTCAATTAAGTTTCACGATCCACAGTAATCTATGACACAACAAAAAAACAGTCATTATACTGCTAGGATATCAGGGTTTGCACTCAGAGTTAAAGTGGGTGCTCTTAAGAAAGGAAAATGTAGGTGTGTTATTTAAAACACAGAGATATATTCTAACTGATAGGAATCACCCAAAGCGTGTACCAATAGATTCATAACGTGTGTACCATGACCCATCTAAGTACAAGAAGAGTAATGGATAACAAGTTGTACTGGGCTTGCCTGTAAACGGATGTGTCGGATATAGAGTGTTCTCGCTACTGGAGCACGTAGGAAATCTGGTAAAGAAGGGACCACAATATCAATATGGCTCTATGCTTTTAAAAAAAACAAGAGTACATGACACGTCCGAGGCATGGGCTCTCACCTCAAACTGTGCCGGTTTCTGCGTCCGCCAATACTCGGGACGTAGAGCAGGTTCCGTGGTACTCGAAGAATGTTGAAGCGCTGTGAAATTATATACGTATTTACAACAAGGGGTGGTGAGGGACAGAGTCTCTGAATTAAGCAGAAAGCTCTCACCCAGTCAAAAGATCAGGGCTAGATCCAACACCGTTTTTTAGCTCACTGCACCATCCCAGTTTCAGAACCTGGCTGTATGCAAATTAGTCTGTTCCTGTCCCAGTGCATGATGGGAACAGGGCAAACCAAACTACAAAAGCCAATTCTTACACTGGGAAGGAAACAAGCTCCCGGGGACCGGTTTCTGGCATTACAGCCGTCTTCGGCCCGGTTTGCTTGAATCCTGATGGTGCAATGAGCAAGGGTCTCACATCTGAGAATACCCTTCCACGCTTAGGGTGGACAAAAATATTTACAACAAGGGGTGGTGAGGGACAGAGTCTCTGAATTAAGCAGAAAGCTCTCACCCAGTCAAAAGATCAGGGCTAGATCCAACACCGTTTTTTAGCTCACTGCACCATCCCAGTTTCAGAACCTGGCTGTATGCAAATTAGTCTGTTCCTGTCCCAGTGCATGATGGGAACAGGGCAAACCAAACTACAAAAGCCAATTCTTACACTGGGAAGGAAACAAGCTCCCGGGGACCGGTTTCTGGCATTACAGCCGTCTTCGGCCCGGTTTGCTTGAATCCTGATGGTGCAATGAGCAAGGGTCTCACATCTGAGAATACCCTTCCACGCTTAGGGTGGACAAAAATATTTACAACAAGGGGTGGTGAGGGACAGAGTCTCTGAATTAAGCAGAAAGCTCTCACCCAGTCAAAAGATCAGGGCTAGATCCAACACCGTTTTTTAGCTCACTGCACCATCCCAGTTTCAGAACCTGGCTGTATGCAAATTAGTCTGTTCCTGTCCCAGTGCATGATGGGAACAGGGCAAACCAAACTACAAAAGCCAATTCTTACACTGGGAAGGAAACAAGCTCCCGGGGACCGGTTTCTGGCATTACAGCCGTCTTCGGCCCGGTTTGCTTGAATCCTGATGGTGCAATGAGCAAGGGTCTCACATCTGAGAATACCCTTCCACGCTTAGGGTGGACAAAAATATTTACAACAAGGGGTGGTGAGGGACAGAGTCTCTGAATTAAGCAGAAAGCTCTCACCCAGTCAAAAGATCAGGGCTAGATCCAACACCGTTTTTTAGCTCACTGCACCATCCCAGTTTCAGAACCTGGCTGTATGCAAATTAGTCTGTTCCTGTCCCAGTGCATGATGGGAACAGGGCAAACCAAACTACAAAAGCCAATTCTTACACTGGGAAGGAAACAAGCTCCCGGGGACCAGTTTCTGGCATTACAGCCGTCTTCGGCCCGGTTTGCTTGAATCCTGATGGTGCAATGAGCAAGGGTCTCACATCTGAGAATACCCTTCCACGCTTAGGGTGGACAAAAATATTTACAACAAGGGGTGGTGAGGGACAGAGTCTCTGAATTAAGCAGAAAGCTCTCACCCAGTCAAAAGATCAGGGCTAGATCCAACACCGTTTTTTAGCTCACTGCACCATCCCAGTTTCAGAACCTGGCTGTATGCAAATTAGTCTGTTCCTGTCCCAGTGCATGATGGGAACAGGGCAAACCAAACTACAAAAGCCAATTCTTACACTGGGAAGGAAACAAGCTCCCGGGGACCGGTTTCTGGCATTACAGCCGTCTTCGGCCCGGTTTGCTTGAATCCTGATGGTGCAATGAGCAAGGGTCTCACATCTGAGAATACCCTTCCACGCTTAGGGTGGACAAAAATATTTACAACAAGGGGTGGTGAGGGACAGAGTCTCTGAATTAAGCAGAAAGCTCTCACCCAGTCAAAAGATCAGGGCTAGATCCAACACCGTTTTTTAGCTCACTGCACCATCCCAGTTTCAGAACCTGGCTGTATGCAAATTAGTCTGTTCCTGTCCCAGTGCATGATGGGAACAGGGCAAACCAAACTACAAAAGCCAATTCTTACACTGGGAAGGAAACAAGCTCCCGGGGACCGGTTTCTGGCATTACAGCCGTCTTCGGCCCGGTTTGCTTGAATCCTGATGGTGCAATGAATCGTTTTTGGCCACTATAGGTGTGGCAGGGTATACTCAGACATGAGTCCCTTGCTCACTGCACCATCAGGATTCAAGCAAGCCGGGCCGACGACGGCTGAAATGCCAGAAACCGGTCCCCGGAAGCTTGTCTCCTTTCCGGTGAAGAATTGGCTTTGTAGTTTGGTCTGCCCTGTTCCCATGATGCACTGGGCCAGGGACAGACTAATTTGCATATAGCCAGGTTCTGAGCTGGGATGGTGCAGTGACCTAAATAACGGTGATGGATCAAGCCCTGATCTTTGGACTGGGTAAGAGTGGTCTGCTTAATTCAGACACTCTGTTCATCACCACCCCCTTTTTTGAATCGTGAAATTATATACGGGCGCATTGTAAGTTTTAAAAGTACACCGTAATAATCAATGCCGTAGTATTTTTAAAAGGGTGGTCATAAACATACCCGGTCTAAATGGAGTTACGGAGCTGTTGAGAAACCCGTCCATGCGGAAGTGAAACGCCGGTGTAAGACGAATGTCCCACAATGCCTCGCAATTTAAAGAGACACTGTTGGAATAAGGGTGACGTGGGCGTGTATGCGTTCGGGAAACTGCCAATGTGAAAGGAATTATACTATAAAAAATGAGCAACTAGAATGCGCAAGGGAAATGTGCATCACGGTTGATGAAATAAAGGGTGTTGAAATTGAAATTAAAATGAAGGTCGACATATATTATAAAGATGTTTGCAATAGTCAACTAATATATCATATGGATAGAGTGAAAACATGAATGCAAAAAAGTACCAGAGAGGTGAGTAAATGAATATTTGCAATAATTAGATAGAGACACAAGATGAAGAAAATGAAAAGGGTAGTTGAGTTTAAATCCTGTTACAGAGTACAAATAGTAATGAATAAGTTCTCTTGTGTTACTGTTACAGAAAACATAACATTTCATAATGGTCATTGAGCCCATAGGGGGCTACCGTACATAAAGTCTTAATCCAATGTGTTTCCCTACGTGCTAGGGCTGTGTTTACATCAATGCCTGAGCTTTGCTGAACTCGCTCTAGAACAGTGAAATGCAGTTGGGGTATGGTGTGTCCTGCTGTTTCCCAATGTAAGGCTAATGGAGACGTCGCATTTTTATTTCTAATTCTACTTTTATGCTCAATTATGCGAGTTTTAATTTTTCTGCTGGTTCTGCCTACGTATACTAAGCCACAAGGGCATTTAATGGCATATATGACTTTGTCTGTGTTACAATCAGAATTATGCTTTAGTTTGATTTGATTACCCATCTGTGGGTGCATGAAGTTGTCGCCTGAGATCACATTACCACATTTCCCGCAGTTGTAGCATTTTGTCATGCCTTTCAAAGCTTTGATTGTCTCTATCTGTCGGGGCTTCAGGAGTTCCCGCAAATTTTTTGACCTTTTGTGAGCGAATAAAGGAGGATTTGGAAAAAGGTGTTGAAAATCCGGTTCGTTGTCAATAATTTCCCCACGTTTATTAATTATAGTTTTTATACTGGCTGCTTGGGTGGAAAATTTCAGCACGAAAACTTCTCGCTGTGTTTCTGTTTTTTTTGGAGCACTAAGTAGATCCTTCCTGGATTTTTTGGCTGTCTTTTCTTCAGCTTCCTTAAGTATTTGCGCCAGGTAACCTCTTGCTTGGTAATTGAGTTTTTGTTCATCAATTAGTCTTTTGCATAATTGTTCATTAGAGGTGATCCTTTTTATTCTTGTGAACTGTGACATTGGTAGGTGTTTTTTCAGTGAAAAAGGGTGAGCGCTCTTTAAATGTAGTGCTTTATTTACATCTGTGGGTTTTTTTAATACTGTCGTAGTTAAGCCAGATGTGGTTTTATGAATTTCAATATCCAGAAAATGTATTTTGTCCGCCTGGATGTCATGTGTAAATTGGATTCTGGAATTGTGTGTGTTCAGTGTTCTGATCGCATCTTCCAGCAGGGTTCTCGGTCCTTTCCATATAACTAGAATGTCATCTATATACCGGAAAAAGGCAATAGAGTGAGTTTTCCAGATAGGGTTATTAAGAATGTGCTGGTGCTCAAAGTAGGCCATGAAAGTGTTCGCATACGATGGGGCTCCGGGAAAGCCCATGGAAGTTCCGGTTCTCTGTAAATAAAACTTCTTCTGCCAAATGAAATAACTGTGATACAGTGAAAAATGTAACAGTTCCAAAAGAAAGATGGCTAGTTCCGATGGTATGGTGGAGGCCAGCAACCTCCATTCCACTGCCTCTATGCCTTCATTGTGTGCTATGGATGTGTATACCGCCACAACATCTATTGTACATAGGAGAGTGTCATTGTCAATTTCTGCTTGAATCGCTTCTAATTTCAGGAGACAGTCCGTTGTGTCTTTAATATAGGTTTCCCAAGTCTGTACAAGTGGTTGTAGGTGATGGTCCACAAAATGTCCTACTGCCTCATGTATGGAGTTGCATCCAGCCACTCTGGGTCTGGAGGGAGGTTTTACCTTATCTTTATGCATTTTGGGAAGCATATATATGTGCAGGACTTTTGGAGTTAAATTGACAAGGAATTTTCCAGTATTGCTGTCAATGATGTTATCCTTAATTGCTTTTGCAACAAGATTGCTTAACAGAGCGATAAGAGCCTCTGTGGGATCTTCATCAAGTGGCGTGTACGTGTCTTCATCCAGTACGTGAAAGTCTACACTAGAATTGTAAAAGGTTGTATCAAGGACTACAAGGGCGCCGCCCTTGCCGGCCGGTTGAAATGTGATGGATTTGTCTTGTCTCAAGGAATGGACATAGTGATAGGGAGCCTCTCGACACAAATGAGGCAGTAATAAAATTTGAGACGGGGGAAATCCTGGAAGGTATAATGGGATTAATGGTGGGTAAAGCACCTGGACTGGATGGGATCCCCTCAGACCTTTTAAAATCAGATCCGTCCTTTTGGGCCCCGTTATTAGAACAGATATTTAATGCTGCAGCACAGCACGGTTGTCCTGAGTCATGGGCTACAAGTACAAAAGTTACTGTTTTCAAAAAATGGGACAGAAATAGTACATCATGCTATAGACCTATCTCTTTAATAGATTCTGTGGTAAAAGTGGTAGGGTGGGTCCTTCTTCAGAGGCTGACATCATGGGCTGACAGACATATGATCTTGTCGGAAGTTCAATACGGTTTTGTGCGTGGTCGGTCAACTATAGCTCAGTGTCTCAATTTGTTCTTGATATTGAGCAACTATACAGTTGTACGCTCTGGGACCATTCATCTGACCTTCATGGATCTGTCATCGGCCTTTGACTGTGTTAACAGGATGATGCTATGGCAGTCCATGAGGGCTATGGGAGTGGATAATGGTATTGTTAACTTCCTGGAGGACATGCACTAGTCCACCAAAGCCAATGTTAGGTTTTCCCAGGGTTTGCGGGTCACGAGGCATTTTAACATTAAAAAGGGTGTCCGACAAGGTTGTATACTGGCCCCCTTCTTATTTATTTTTTATATTAATGACCTGGATTAGGTTTTAAGGGCTACTGGTGCAGATTACCCGAGTGTAGGACGGCGCGGGATCCCTGTCCTGCTTTATGCGGACGACACCATTCTTATATCCAGGAATGAAAATGGGCTACAAACACTTTTATCTGCTTTTGCAAGCTTTATGTTAGACGGGGATTTGCTGATTAATAATTCTAAATGGTATATTATGCAGGTGGGGCAGAGGGTTAAGAAGAAATATCAATTCAGAGTGGGAGACTCAAAGATTCCATGCACCAACTTGTTCTCTTATCTAGGGGTCCATTTTGATGATAAGAGGAAGTGGGGCCCACTATTGCAGAAAACAAAAGGGAACATGGTGAGGGTGAATTCGGCAATCCTCGAATAACCCTAATTAACTAATCAACTTGTTTGTCTTACTAATTTTGCACATTTCTACACTACATGATGTGTCCCAGTGAAGCTTGCCTATGTGTTTACTAATTGTACTACGCTTGCAGTAAAATGGCAGCTGCTACGCGGGAATTTAGTCTGCGCATGCGTCGGTCATACCCATGTGACGTGACGTACTCGCAGTTCTGGTGGGAATTTGCAAAGCTGTTTGTTCTGCACTTACTCATAACGCTATAGTTATTATAAAGTAAGGGATATAGTATAGCCATTTCATGGTATACAGTGTCATCTTTTATTCTGTGTTTCTAAATTGTTTTCGCTTGCTTTTCATGTATTGTATTCTTTGGGCCTGGGAGGTGCTTACTACCCCATCTTGGAAGCCCGTATGGTACCAGTCAGGTGATGGGGGAAAAGAAAGCCATGCAGCAGTGGAACCCAGCCAGCTGGCAGCCTCGCCCAAGATGCTCCTGGGAACCTGAACAAACCTAGTCGGAGAAGCTGATCTGTACCTGAATTGTTACATTTGTAATAAACTGCTGTATACTCTATTGTTCTCTGTAAAACATATGCCATGGGAAACTAGAATTTAAGGGGTGGGTACGAAAACTGAATATTAAGCCTGAGAAAGTCTAAAATGTAGGTGGTGTGATGACTTAACCTCCTTCTTTGTCCAATCAGAATTTGGGGATCCTTACACTTGCATCATTGGGGGGTGGTACACTGACCCGAAAAACAGTATAACTAGCGTAGGTTTAGCTAGAGAAATTGTCCGACTTGTCCGAATAGCTGACCTGTCACTGACCAAACGCACTCTATAGGTGACTGATACAGAGAGCTGCGGAGCACTCTGTTCGAATTTCCACAGACCCACTCGGGTTTTGGGAAACCTTAAGTGCTGGCGGAGCACTTTGCTGGGAGATTCGAAAACCCAATCGGGGTTATTGGCAGATTCCTTGCAGAGAGGGAGTAGCGCAGGCGTTGCAACCGAAGCTGAGGGTGTTGGTCGTACCCTTTGGTGAACCCGGTCCCGATCCAAATTCTGGGGTTATCCTGTCCTGACTGTCCATGAGCTGTACCTGCTCGCCTACCAGCATCTTAAGTCTTTGAAGGTCCTTTCCCGTCTTTCCAAACTGACCCGTGGCCAGGGTTGGTCTTCAATCTATCCTAGGTAATATAAAGTCTGTGTGAGTGATTGTTTATCTAAACTTGCTTTCCTAAACGTCTCGAATAAAGCATAATTGCATATGTTCCTTTTCTCCCCCTGTCCTCTATAAATGAGAATTTCATGCATTATTTGTCTATTAGCATGTTCCACTTTTCTACCTACCTTTAGTCAAATGCTAAATAGTTTTCTTATATAGTTTATGTTCCATTCTTACCCTCCCTATAAAGAATAAGCACATCTGGATAAATCAAATTGCATAAGTTTCATTTCCTCTGAACCGTTAGTGAATTTCGAAAGTCTACTTGATTAGCATGTTCCCTTTCTTTACCCGCCTTTAGTGAAGTTGTGAAAGTCTGTTGATCTAAAATAGTGTGTTCCTTATTTTCTCCTTCCCTTTAATTTTTAGATCTCTAAATGATTCTCTGCCTTATTCATAGCTATACGATATTTCTAATTCTAGTTATAGACAGTTTGATCTGTGTAAATCTTTGGCTCATGGCATATGATGATGATGATGATTAGATAAAGGTTTTCAAAACTTCCTGAGTCTATGGTCATTATAAAGAGTACAAACATTTTCAATTTGTATATGGTATTTGTGTTGTCTACTTATTCCACAGCTAGCTCCTTGATCCATTGTGATCTTAGGTACCTGTGATGAGGATTGGTAAGTCAGGTACATTGGAAAAAAATAGAAAGGAACTGAATTGCTGGTAGTAGAGTGTAGGTTACCCGATTAACGTGTAATGAAAATATATTATGGGCCCAAGTGTGCATAGTTTGGTAATAAAATTGGTCGGGTGACCTGCGTAGTACACACACACGTAGTAACTCACCCATAAAGGCATTCACACACATACTCACTTACCTATACTGCCACTAACTCACCCTCTCTGGCATCCATACAGGCACTCAGACAAATACTTGCTCACCCATACAGCTTCTCATGCCCCAAACCACTTACCCATACAGCTTCTCACACACCACACTCTCACACAAACAGCTACTCACTCATATCCACGTATTCACCCATACAGCCACTCAAGCACCCACTCACTAACCCATACAGTCTGTCAACACAGCCACTCACTCACCCATGCAAACACTCACACACTCAAACAATCACTTACATAACCATTCACACATCCATACAAGCACTACCACATTTGCTCACTCACTCATAGAGCCATAAACTCTTCAATACTGCCACTGAGACATCAACTCACTTAAACAAACACCCACTTAAACAGCTACTCACATACAGCCACTTACACACCCAGTCACTTACTTATACAGCCATTCAGACACCCACTCACTCACCCATACAGTCACTCACACATACACTCACCCACTCATACAGCCACTCACACATCTACTCACTCACCGATAGAGCCACTAACACACCCACTCATTTTACAATACAGCTAGTCACTCTTTCACCTACTGAGCTACTCACACACCCACATATTCACCCAAACAGCCACTCACTCACCCTTTCACTCACTCATGCACACAGTCACCCAGCCACTCACAATATATGTTAGAATTAGTATCACTCATTAGTAGCACACCAAGAATACTAATTTAACTTTTGTAGTACCTTAGTATATATGGTTAATAATCATAAACTCTTAGAAAATACTTACACTCACTGAATGATGTCATCAGTGATGTCATTTGAAATGTCATCAGTGATGTCACTGACCATGTAACAAGTGATGTATTATGTAAGGCCATAAGCAGTGCATTGCAGGGATAAGTTATAGTTAGCTCACATAACTATAACTGCTGAATTGCACTAGCTTTGTATGTGTGAAATCTGTAACCTTTGTTTTTTCAGTGAATATATTTATATATATTAATGCTCCCATTTAGTTGCTGCCTTCTGAGTGCACACTTTGTAATTGTTTTTGCCTTTTTGATAATTGTGTAAAAATGGTATGTGGCTTATGTAACACGATGTTTTACAAACATGGGCGCAAAGTGCAATACCTTCGGGTGGGCTAGCCTATTAGCAGCACTATGATGGTTAGATAAATATCAATGTAACCACATTTCAGTGGTTATAAGTGTTAGTCCACTACCATTGCTATGATCTGCAAGTGTGTAAATCAATTTGTAATTTATCTGCACACGTTTTATGCAATTCAGTAAACATGTTGCACACTGTTTTATTTAAGATGTAACTTTTCTATGTCTATGGTCTATTACTTGTATATAAGTGGTTTTAAAAATGGCACCAAACGAATTGACAAAGGCTGCCACGGCAGCTGAAACGCATCTCTCTTGGCTTCCTGGGTCGAGGCAGGCCAGGCGGACAAAATAGAAGAAGCCTTAAAATCGACAGCTTTGTGTGCGTGCTCTCTTTCTGTTTGGAGCGAGAGGTGTTGTGATGTAATTTGAGTGATGTCACTGACCATGTCATGAGTGATGTAATATGTGACGTCATCAGCAGTGCATTGCACGCGCAAGTTATAGTGAGTCCAACTAACTATAACATGGGAATTTCAATGGTTTTATGCGAGTAAAATTTCCACCTAACTATAACTGGTGTGAAACCTATGGTTTTTTCAGTGAATATATATATATATATATATATATGTATATATTTTATGCTATTCAAGCTTATAACGTGCACGGATACTCCAAGGAGTGTCCCAGTGCAAATCTGAGAAGTGAGAGAGAAAAAAAATTAAGTGAAAAGAAGGTTTTCAATCTTTTTAAAAAAAAGATTGGGGTCCTGTATGCTGAACAGAGCAAATGGAGCAGATTCCATGCAGACCCAGCCCTAAAAGCAAGAGAGCTGCCACCATCCTCTGCAAGTGAAAGCGAGGCATATGTGCTAGAAGCTGGGAGGCTGAACGAAGCTGTCTAGCTGGCATGTAGAACATAAAGCGCCTCCTTAAATAGATTGGGCCGAAATCCAGCAGAGCACGGTGCACCAAGACTAGGGCTTTGAACTTAACTCGTTCAGAAACAGGCAACCAGTGGAGAGTGCGCAAATGCTGCCTTACACTGATTCTAATGGGGACGTTTAGAAGAAGCCTTGCTACCGCATTCTGGACTACCTGTAGTCTGTTAAGAAGGTAGCCTGTTAGGCCAACATGCAGGGCATTGGCATAATCGATACATGAAAGTATCAAAGCTCGAGTGACCATTTCCTTGGCGTCCCTAGGGAGAAGCGGAAGAAAGTTCCTGAGGGATTTAAGATCCCCAAAACAGCACCCAGCAAGTCTCTTAATCTGAGTAGAGAAAGACAAATTCTCTTCAAACCAGACACCAAGATTCTTGGCTGGTTGCCCTGTTGAGGCCGGCAAAGGATAGGCAACTGGGCAACTGGGCAAAGTGCTTCCCTAAACTGAGGCGGGAAGCTACGGTAAAGGAGGATTTCTGATTTGTCCTCATTGCATTTGAGTTGTGCTGAGGAGAGCCAATAGAAGACAGCTGACAGACAGTTTTTAGCGGATGAAGTGGAGCACTCAGCTTTTTTCCAAGTAATCAAGAGCTGCATGTCATCAGCATAGGCAATGATTTTGGCACCAAGGTCCTCTGCAAGCTGAATTATAGGAGTCACATCAATGTTAAAAAGAAGGGGACTCAAAGAGGACCCCTGACGCACCCCAGTGGCCACCCTCTGCGATGAAGAGGCGAACGGGGGAGCCATATCTGCTGCTATGGATCCTCTAAAAATGAGTTCAGCCAGCACCAGGCAGTGCCCGTTATCCCTATGTCTTCCGCCCACATCCAGACACTCCCAAATGGCTTCCTAGATTTCCACAAGGGCTGATTCGGTGCTATAGGAGGTTCTAAATCCAGATTGGGCTGCGTAAGCCCTAGTATTCTATAAAGTCAGTAAGTTGTTTATTGACAACTTTTTCGCAGACTTTTGCCATGGTAGGTTAGAGGGAGATGGGACGGTAGCTAGGGATCAATGGTTACAGTGACAGCTTTTTTAGATGAGGTAGAATCTTAGCCTGTTTCTACAGCGACAAGACAAAGGCTTCTGGAAGGGACAGGTTAACTTCTGGGTTAATTGTCTCAACGACCGAAGCCAGAAGTCGGGCAGCACAAGGGTCAGAAGGAGAGCCTGATTTCAGGGCCTTGAGGACCCTAAGCGAGTCATCCAAATCGATAGATGCAAAGGCCACCAAAGAAGGCGCTGGAACAGGTGGAACCACCGAAGGTGGGCTCCTGGTCAAGGTCTGATTGCATATGGTGAACAAAGCCTGAATAGAATTTATTTTCTCAATAAAGAAACTTGATAGCTTCTCACACCACGCATTCGAGGAAAGCATCGTAGATGATTCAGCTTTTTGGGCCAGAAAGCTCTGAACAATGGAGAAATTCTCCTTGGAGTTATTTCGGGCCAGATCAATACGAGCCATAAAGTAAAGACTTTTGGCACAGGCGATCGCGGTGTAATAAACTTTCTGGGCTTTCCTAAATGTCAACTTTGCCAAAGGACAAAAGTCCTTCCACCAACAGCGCTCTAATTTTTACATTGTTGCTTCAATTCTTTAAGTTCTGGTGTAAACCAAGGTTTTGAGGGAGAATCCCTTGAACACTTATGCAGGGGCAAGGTAGAAAGGAGAACCACTGCTTGTGTGATCCAGCTGTAGAAGCTGACAAGAGCTCCCTCCTCATTCATTAGAGCGAGCAGGTCGAGACTCTGCCAGAACACGGCTAAAAATTAGGGAATCAGGCTATCTGTCTCCCTTGCTGGCAGAGTGGTTCTTTTTTTTGTGTTGAAATTTTTTATTCACATTTCATAAATACAGAACAGATATAATGTCATAAAATAGCAGATTCTATAGCAAAGTGGTTCTTTTTAAGATGATGGACCTCCCATGTTTGCTGTATGTGGTTCAGAATACCCGTATCGGATACAGGAGACATTCTTCTGTTTTGTTGAGTCCGAACAGTGTACATCGCTGTGGAGGGGGTGGCAGCCCCAGGATTGCGCTTAAGAAACTCCAGGGGGCGTATATGGCACTGGCTGTTCCTGATCTTAGAAAATACTATTGGGCCTCTAAACTCATCAATATTAACGGACGCGTTTTCTCACCACTCAAGGTGCTGGCGTGTAGAGTGGACTGACTAGTCATGAGCAATGGGTGCTACTTGACAGAGCGGTATCGGAGAGGGAGAGGCAATTCACTCCTCTGGTACATACTCGAACATTCATTGAAGAGTGTCATAAGGCAAACAAAATGACAGGATGGGAGGCTAAACTCATGAAGCAGACCCCTCTATGGGAGGGAAACATCAGTGATGTCATTTGAGATGTCATCAGTGATGTCATCAGTGATGTCATTGACCATGTCATGAATGATTTAATATGTGACGTCATCAACAGTGCATTGCGGGGGCGCGAGTTATAGTTAGCTGAACTAACTATAACGGGTGAATTTCTATGGTTTTGTTCAAGAGAAATGTCCAACTAACTATAACGTCCCTGAAACCTATGTTTTTTTGAGTGAATTTCTAAGGTTTTTTAAATGCTAATTTCTAACTCTAACATGCCTGAAACCTATGAGTTTTTTCAGTGAATTTCAAAGGTTTTTTAAATGCTAATTTTGAATTATAATGTTCATTAAACCTATGTTTTTTTCAGTAATTTTGAATTCTTTTTTGTGATATTTTGTAACTTTAAAATCCTAAAAATAGTTTGTGTAATTTTTTATTTGTTATTAAAATATCATAATGTCTTCTGTTTTCTTAAATATTAATATATACATATATATTTTTGGGGGAGAAAAAAGTGGAGTCGCGCACCCAATTCAATTCAATTCAAAAGACTTAGGGGCCGATTAGGATGGAGGATTTTCCGCCTCCTCCGGGCCGGCGGAAGCCACCTCCGGCCCGGAGGAGGCGGAAAATCCTCTGCGGACTCACCAAAGACCCACCGCCGCATTACGATGGCTGGTGGGTCTTGGTTTCTGTCCGCTGCTTTTCCGCCGCGGTCGGATTACAACCGCGGCGGAAAAGCTCTCATTTGGCTGGCAGTGTCTATCAGACACCGCCAGCCAAATTAGGAAGCATTAGTAAACATGCTTTTCCGCGGCGGTTTTTCCGCCGTGGAAAAGCATGTGTACTTTTGATTTTGGGGGCCCGTTGCGGGCCCCCAGGGTGTTGGCGGGTGGGGGGTGCACATGGGGGGTACCTATGGTACCCCCCAGCATTTACATGCACAATGCGGCAGGCACCGCGCGGTGCCTGCCACTTTGTGCATGTAAATGTAAAACATGCACTTTTAACATTGCGGCGGGTGCTGCTTGAAGCAGCACCCGCCGCAATGTTAAATATCCAGGATGTGACCGCCAGGGTGGCGGTCACATCCTAATCGCACATGAGGGAACGCCGCAGCCCCTGCGGACGTTCCCTCATACTCTGGGGTCGCGGACGGACTCAAGTCCGTCCGCGATCCTAATCGACCCCTTTATTCGGTTATAAAACATTGATAACCATAAAAGTACATAAAATCACAGCTTTATCACAGTTTACACAAATTACACAATAAATATACAGACAAAAACATCACATAGGCTCAGGCTATTAAAAATATTAAATAATTATCGATTTCCTTGATTGAAAAACATTTCTAAGGTATCCAGAAACAGATGCTACCGAAAATATGTCATCAAGTTTCCGATTTGCCAGAAAGGCAGGGCAGCATTGTTTACAATTCATATATTTTAAAATGGGCATAATCCACCTTTTCCTTGGTACTGTATAAAATTTATAAAAAAATAAAATATGAATGTCCAATTGGGTGGATATATCGTCACATGGGCATTTACTCATATCACTTGACCAGTCGTTAATGGCAGGGAAACTCAATAATCTAAAAAGAATCCCAAATCTAAATTGTATCAACAAAAACCTTTTGTGTTCTGTCATCCGTGGGGTTAAATAGGGTTGAATAGCCTGCGAAATTAAAAGCGGTTGATGGGCAATCACAGTTTTTTTTTGTCAACTCAGTTTGATCTCTGAGATTCGATAAGTACATGATACATAACCTTTTCAACTCTTTCCCCGAGATCGTGACCATTGACATGGGGTCATTGTAGAATTCTGGATGATTAATGTTACCACAAAAGGTTTTAATGTATCTGAGCCATTTCACACGATGGACATCCTCCAATTTCAGGGCGTCCCCCAGTATGAGGCGGTTCAAATGACACTCAATTGTTGTCCGCACCCGATGCCACAGAAGAACGGGTTGGGCCCTAATAAGATCTTCTAAATAGGGCATACCAAGTTCAGTGTGACAATTATGGATGAATGTGCTCTCAGGCATAGTTAAAAGATATCTCAGAAAGCTATTCTCAGTCAGCTGTAAACTGGTGACATTAGTATTACCCCAAATTCCCGCGCCATAAGTTGCCACCGCAACACAACTAGCTTTATAAATACTTAGAAGCTCATGGACTGGTTTCTTTCCCATCTTCTTACTAAATAGTTTAAGGGCCATCACGGACTTGGTAAACAACAAGTTTCTCCCTTTGACTGCGCTGTTCCACTGACCTGTACAGTCAAATAATATACCTAAATAAGGGAAAGTTGCAATATGATCCAGTGGCTTCGAGTCAATGAACATAGTTCTTTTCCTCTGTTTTACTTTGATACCACAGTTCATGGAAAAGGTTTTGGTGCAGTTCACCTTCAGGTCCAAATTAGTCATAAAGGTACAAAAAGATGTAATCATGGTTTGCATTGCTATGGGAGTCCTTGCCATAAGGACGGCATCATCTGCATAGATGAGTGCCGGTATTCGGCGTTGTAGTGCCATAGACATATCAGTGCAGTCCCTCAGCAGAGTATCCTCCAACCCATTGATGTAAATGGAGAATAAAAATGGGGCAAGGACACATCCTTGCCTCACTCCCCGCGCAATATTAAACATTCTCGTGCACTCTCCTTTTATACCACATCTGATCGTTGCCCTAGCCCCATTGTACAAGTCTCTTAAAAAACTGATAATGTTATCCTCTACACCCAAATGTGTTCAAATTGACCATAGTTTGCTGTGATTAACACAGTCAAAGGCGGAGGTAAGATCCACAAAAGTTAAAAACAACCTCCCTCCCTTTACCTTAGTATATTTTTCCAAAAGTATAAATAAGTTAAGTCCTTGATCTATGGTCCCGACTCCTTCTCTAAACCCGTATTGTAGATCACTAATGATCTTATGCTCATCGGCTCATGACTGCAACCTGTCTAGGATGACCCTACCGATAATTTTAACTGTTGAGTAACACATGCAACTAGCCCTGTTGCCCTTTTAAAAAATGGGTACAATGATTGATTCGTACCAAGTGCTAACAAGACCCAATGAACAAGCAGCATTAGGAAATCTTGTCAACAGTGGCGCCCATAGTGTTACAATATCTTAAAGATGTCTACGGTGATACCATCTGGGCTAGGCGCCTTGCCCCCCCGGCTTGAATTAATACCCCTAGTTACTTCTCCCAATGTAAAAAAGAGATTCAGCCCCTCTTTAATTAGGTTGGTAGTCTTATGCACTATGAGTTCCCTCCGAGGTTCTACATGAGCGGGTGAAGGGTTATAGAGGGTCTCAAAATGTCTCACCCATTCATCCTCAGCAATGGCGATCTCTATCCTCGCCCTAGTGTCATCCTTAAAGTATGGCGCATTAACTGCCCTCCAAAATGCTGTCATGTCCTTCAGTTCAAAGGCTTCTAATAATGCCTCCCATGCATCCTTCTTCATCTTAGCCCCTCTATTCTTAATGGCTCATTTATAAGATTTACGAAACTCCCTAATCTGGTTATGATCTCTATCATGCCTTTTTCAGCGCCCGCTTGAGATTTGTGTGTGCCTTAGTACACTCTTGGTCAAAGCAACCCCTCTTTTTATTGTTATTATTCTTTAAGTTGACCCACAGGCTTTCCTTTATACTTGTTATGATTAATTTGAAGTTGTTGAGTAGAAATGGAGTCAAACCTATTATGGATTGGAACATTAAATGGATTCCCTAGCACTTGATAATCATGAAAATTATTCGGCATAAAGCCTCTGTACATCCTGGGTGCCATTGAGGCATTAAAGCGATTACCAGTATGTAGATTCCTTCCTTCATAGCGTGAATTGTATGGCCTCTCACTACCAGGGGCCGGTGGGTAGAAGTAGCTTAGATCTAAAGAAAAGATTCCGCCTGAGTTTCCATAATTCGGGAAGGCACATATAAACTGTACTACCCTTGGGTCCCTAAAGTTTACAATAATGCAATCTCCTTTAATATCTTTTGCATTTTGGCCCAACCAGTTTACTCTCCGGACATTAATGATTTCCCCACCCAGGTCAGGTCTAAGGGGTCTATATTTCCCCAGCCTATGCATAACTTTATTTTTTAATTCATGAGAAGTTTCATCCCTGTTATTCTTCCACTCCGGAGCACCTGCCAACACAATTACATGAGGATAGGAGTCCGGAGGAAGATCAACTCTCTTCCCATGCACATTACTTCTGGGTGCCACTATTTGATCTGTTTCTAATACCATTTTATCAGGGCTCTCAGTTATGCTTGTTTTATTACTATCTGCTGTACCGCTTCTCCCGGCTTTACAGGCCAGCTGGGAATCATTATCTTTTTTTATTTACACTTTCTGGCTTAGATATATCTTTGCCAGCTTGTCCCAATTTCACTCCCGATGGTGGCTTCTGTTTATTTTTGAATAATGCGGGAGAACTATTTTGCGTGGGTTTTGTATCCCCCAGTTTTTTCAGCAATTCTGAGTTATCCTGTGTAATCTTTTCAAGAGTTTCCATCTGATCACCTATCCTTTTTACACGCTCCACCAAAGGAAGAATTAAAGATTTAACCAAGTGCTCAATATTTTCCAGCGAACACACGGTATCTCTAATATTTATAGGCGGGCTTTCATTTATTTCAACAATGGGGCTAGTATAATCCAAACCAGTCTCTTCAGTCTGGTTAGATATCTTGTTCCCATACATAACCCCCTTATCCCAATGCTTAGGGGAAACAGTTTTTATCTTTTTAGTGCATGCGCCTTTCTGCTGTTTTTCGCCACGCTTACGTTTTAAGTTAGGAGCGGTAACCGGCGCAGATTCAATGTGAATTTGCTCACTGGGCTCTCTTAGCGGCCCACTAGTTAGAGGCTTTTGGCGCTGACCCGTCTCCACACTTGGATAAGCCATGTAGGAGTCTAGGCTTGCGTCAATCCCACGTATGTCTAGTATAGTTGAAAGGTCTTGTTGGTGACACGATTTTGGAACTTTCTGGGTGAGTGGTTGTTCAGGTGACGGGACTGTTGCAATGCTCCCAAGTGATGACCTTCTCATAAACACAGGGTCAAGAGATAACCGTCGTTGAGTTAAGGCAATCTCTTTCTCCAATGCAGACGCAGCCCTAGTAATGAAGGCATCTAAGGTGCCAGTTAGTCCTCCTCCCACTCCCTTGATACATGACTTGTTTACTTTAGAGTTTTTTGACGCCATTACTGTGATGCCTATAATGCTTATGCGTGTATCAAACAGTTATAATAAAATATATAGTATCTTAGAAGTTAAGTAATTAAAAGAACAATTAAACAATATATGGTCGAGTCTTACTGAGATTGAGAAATCAAGGGGTATGGCCCAGTCCAGTCTCCTCCTGTCTCGGACGGGCTCAGACGGGCCCGCCATTGGCCCGGGCTTCGCCCGACACGTCCCGTGACGCGAGGATGTGCGCTGCTTTATGCACCTCCTGGCACTGCTAGCATGTCACTGTTGCGCTCCGCCGCTGAGGATGCTAGGAGACGGAGTCCCGGGGCGGCGGCGCGATTCTTATCGGCGTCTGGTGGCGTCTCCTTAGGGCAAGTGTAGCGGGCACGATGTCCAGCTCCTGCAGGTAGGCTCTCCTTTGGTTTGGCAAGGCTCCCCCCGCTCCACCGAGTTGTGCGCTGCTTTATGCGGCTCCTGGCGCTGCTAGCGTGTCACTGTTGCGCGCCGCCGCTGAGGATGCCGGGAGATGGAGTCCTGGGGCGGCGGTGCGATTCTTAGCGCCGTCTGGTGGCTGGTGGCATCTCCTTAGGGCAAGTGTAGCGGGCACGATGTCCTGCTCCTGCAGGTAGGCTCTCCTTTGGTTTGGCAAGGCTCTCCCTTGTGTACCTATCTCAGTGGGTGTGCAGATTCAAACCGCCATATTGGTAAAGTTGTGAAAGATGCACGTTTCAGCCAGCCCACTTCGCTTACAAGGGAACTACAACACTACATGTCCCTGGTCTTCCCTGTAGTGATCTGCTGATCACAGGTCTAGTTGCCAGCATGCCACAGCCACTCCCTCACAGCTGGTTTAGACAAACACCAAACCCATGCAGCACAGGCATCACAGGACATGTGACCCTGCCAATAAAAAGGGCCCGGGGCAGGTGCTCGACGCCATTTCCAATCTCTATCTTGGTTTATCCCTGTGGTTATTATGTAGGTGGTAGCCGAGGTACTTTAGCCGACACGGGCCTCCCGCAACGTGGCGATGACTTGAGGTGCACAGAGTTGGTGGCAGATGAGGAATTGTGGCCGACACGGGCCTCCCGCCATGTGGCGATGACTTGAGTTGAATTGAGTTAGTGCCACCAGAGCTGAGCGGGTGTGCATCCTGCAATGATGTGTAGGCCTCGATATACCATCCTGGCAATCAAGGCCTGCTTTGAATTGTGATCTCTACTGGACCGCATGTATGCCAAAGGCAGCTGGAAGTACAGACATAACTCCTCAGTGGGGGGCAGCAGGATGCGCTGTGGGCCTGTGCAGCGGAATCCAGCGACGACTGAGGAAGGCACTCCGGCACGTGGTGTGCCCTCTTGGAGACACACCGGTGGCGGCAGGTGAGCATGGAGGTCTGGGTGCGCAGGGTCGGGCAGTCATCGGTGGGTGGCAGACTGGTCTGGGGACCAGGGCTGGGATGCTTGCGAAAGATGTAGGAATCATGCACAATGCCTGAGAAGTTTGTGACAACATCAGTACAGAGGCCCTTGTGGTTCAGTTTTGCATGCACATTATAGGAATGCGTGTAGTTTCTGTTGCGGTGATTGTGTGCAGTGTTGGCATGGGGCACAAGTAGAGCATGTGTGCAGTCAGATGCCCCCAATACATGCAGGACGCCTGCTATGGCATGGTTCCCTTGCTTGGTCTCCAGCTGTTCCTGCCCAATGTGGGTGAAGTGAAAATGCTGGTGTATCAAGCTGAAATGAACCGTGATGCTTACAGGTGTGATACATCCTGCATAATGAGACCGTAACAGAAGTTTGTGAGGTTATAACGCTCCTTTTCTTTCCTACGAAGGTTACGATCACACAAACTTCTGTGACAGTCATTTTGTAAGCAATCCGGTTTGTCCAAGTGCAATACATTGTACCATATTGCATTTGTGACCATACTAACGCTTGACCATTGTCTCCATTTATCCAACAGGTTTCTGAATATGGAGTTTTGGGATTTCCAGGACGATCCACAGTTATTTCGATCCACAAGTTGATGTTCCCCGTTGAGAATGTCCCTCGTTGTTTGATGGTTTTGTGTTGTTAATTTATGTTTTTCTAATAAAGTACTGTTTTTCCATTACTGTTGACTACTAGACTTCATGACCTGGTGCATCCCCATTTCAGTGACTACAATCTTGGATCTGGAGCACAGAGGTGTCAAGCAATGGCTGGGGTTGGGGTTCGTTGTGCAGGAATACTACAAATTGGGAGGCGCGGGTGGTGCGGATACAGGGGCCCTACGTTGCTTATGTGGACATGCATCCAAGACCTATGAGAAAGTTTAATAGGGCTGGCTTTGAGATTCCTCCGACTCTCACAGTTGTTAGTTGGAAGATACCAGAAGCCAACAGGTGCAGCACAGCCAGCTGCTTTGTCTGCAGAAGGATGTTGATTGTCCGCTGTGTTGGTACCATCAGCCTGTGGGCAATGAGGCAGTGGGCACCAACTTGAGAATGGGGTGATAATTCTTTCGCCACTTTTGCTGTGCTAAAGTGCTGATAATTCTGCGATAAGTCCCTACTGTTGAGTTATAGGGTGACTCTTAAACAAGCCTGTGTGTTTATTAGGACTTTGTTGTAGCTACATGAGAAGCACAAGATAAAAGATGAAAAAAACAAGGAAAGTGGGCAGGGTACAAACTCACTGACCCCCTAGGCCTGCTCAGGGAATCACACAAAAACCGCCAGGGCCAAAAAATAGCAGTATTTTTTTTTTTAAGCGGCTGGGTGCACGAATCCAGATAGAAAAAAAAAACGATGGGGCATATACTCAAGGACTTATCGCTGAGTTATAGGCACTTTAGCGCAGCAAAAGTGCCGAAAGAATTATCATCCCATTCTCAACCTGGTGAAAACTGCAGAAATCGCCAGTTTTCCAGCGATAGCTTCTGCAACAAACATTGCCACGAATGAGAGCGACAACTAACGCTAATGATATACAGAGTAGGCGTTCCCATGCAAAAAAACCCATTAAAAAACCACTTCCCGATATTTTCAACAACCAGCCAAATCTGCGATGCGATCCAAAAACAGGCTATATGCCACATTAGCAGTAAGAATTTAATATCTGCCTTTAACTGGTGTAAAGTAGGACGACTACCTACAGTATGAAAGGGAGCCCAGCCCAGAGCCACATCTGAAGACCAACACATGTCATAGAGCTACTGATCATGCAGCTTCTACAACCAAGAAGGACACAACACCCACCGCCACCACCCCCAGGACATCCCCCTGGACCACCCTCACTCCCTACTACCACAGAGGCAGCGCAGAACAGGACAGAGGACCTTCCCAAAATGGCATGGCCCCTCAGCCACACAATAGCTGAATGTTGGGAGAGATGGGACCCAAGTATGTGTGATGGAGGCAAGTCATTCATCAATAACAATGCACACAAAGCCAAGTGTAGTGGTGATGTGCTAGACAGACCTCACTATGCAGAGCACAGACCTCTCCATGCGTACATATACTTCTGGTGCTTGTAGTGTTGCGGACAGTGGACGCAACCATGTTACCTCAGGCAGTAGGGAAGATCTCGGTCATGTAGCTGTGTCGTCCCCCCTGTAAGCAGAAGCGGAAGCGGAGTGGGCTGGTCCGACGTACGCACCTCCAGCGTAGGAGTGTGGAAAATAGGCCGGGACTCTGGGCGTGGTTGACTTCTGGGAAGGTCAACGCCTCTTCCAGAGCGTCGGCCCTCACCCTGCCAGCAGGCCATCGCCGTGACTGCCGGCCTCCTCGACTCAGGCCCCCTGTGAACCCAGCGGCACAGCACCACTGAGTTATGTCTGTACAGACTACTGCCTTCAATGTACACTGTGGCCAGCAGGGCTCACAATTCAGATCGAGTCGCGATTGCAGCTGACGCGCTCCAGTAGGCAACAGACATTGCTACCAGTGTGGCCCGGCCAGAGCACGCACTATCGCAGGCTGCGCACAAGCTGTATGCTTCTGGTGCCACTAACTCTGCAGCTCAACTCAACGCCACGTGGCTGTGGGCCCTTGCTGACCACTGCCTCCGGCCTACACTGCGGACTGCAGGGCTCACAATTCATATCGAGTCACGATAACAGATGACGCAGTCTAGTTGGCAACAGACATAGCTACCGGTGCGGCCCTCCAGGACCACGCATCATCGCTGGCTGTGCACACGCTGAGAGCTTCAGGTACCACTAACTCTGTGCAGCTCAAGGGAATGCCACATGGCTGTTGGCCCTTGCTGATCGCTGCCTCCGGCCTACACTGCGGTCAGCGGGGCTGAAAATTCAGATAGAGTCGCAATTGCAGATGATGCAGTGCAAGAGGCAACATACATTGCTACCAGTGGGGCTCGCCCAGACCACGCAGCTCTGTGCAGCTCAAGTCAATGCCATGTGGCTGTGGGCCGTTGCTGACGGCTGCCTCCGTACTACACTGCGGTCAGCAGGACTCACAATTCAAGATTAGTGCCGATGTAAATTGTGTAAGAGAGTATTATCTGTTAAGAAGACCAAATGTTCCCAATATGTGCTACTCAAGTGTTCGCCATGTGGCTGTGGGCACTGCTGACTGCTGCCTCTGGCCTACACTGCAGTCATCAGGGCTCATATTTAAAATTGATTCTTGATTCATTAATTGCACAGTCCAGTAATCAACAGACATTGCTCCCAGTGCGGCCCGGCTGGACCACGCATCATTGCTGCCTGTGCACACGCTGAGTGCTACAGGTGCCACTAACTGTGCGGCTTATCTCAATGCCACGTGCCTGTGGGCCCTTACTGACCACTGCCTCCGGCCTACACTGCGATCAGCAGGGCTCACAATTCAAATTCAGTCTTGATTCATTCATTTCAGAGTCCAGTAGGCAACTAACTATAATGTCCCTGAAACCTACATATTTCGACAATGTATTCCATACATATTTCATCTTTTGTTCCATACGCCTACACTGCGGTCAGCAGGGCCCACAATTTGAATTTAGTCTTGATTTATTAATTGCCGAGTGAATTGTACTCTATGTCCTCGGATTTTGTCAAGAGGAAGTGACAAAAAGCATTCTTCGATGTCTGTGCTGACTACTGCCTTCCATCTACACTGCGGACAGCAGGGCTCACAATTCAGATCGAGTCGCGATTGCAGATGACACAGTCCAGTAGGCAACAGACATTGCTCCTAGTGCGGCCCGCCTGTACCACGCATCATCGCAGGCAGCGCACACGCTGAATGCTTCTGATGTCACTAACTCAGTGCACCACAAGTCAACACCACGTGGTTGTGGGCCCTTGCTCACTACTGCCTCCGGCCTACACTGCGGTCAACAGGTCTCGGACATATCCGATCCTGTCCTGCAAGGACACACCATCATCGCTGGCTGCACACACGTTGAGATCTTCAGGTACCATTTACTCTGTGCATCACGACTCATGGACCCTTTATGATTGACTTTCGCGCTGTACACACCGGACGCAACAATGACACCTCAGGCAGCAGGAATATCCAGAAGGGACATTAACAATTTCTTCACATGAGTACGCTCATGTGAAGTGATTGGATAAGTACATATGTTGGCGGAGCCTAACCCCGAGCACGAGCTTGGCTCTAATTGGCTGCCAACCAGTGGCAACCCCGACGGAGCTTCAGGATTGAAAACCAAGCCTCAGGAGAGCTGACGATGTGCATGGAGAGTGAGTAGGCACAGTGCCAGTTTCTAAGGCATCTACCTCCTTTGCTATGGGATCCCCACAACCTTTGCTCGAGTACCATGGGTTCCCACCCACTAAAATATGGGCCACTGGCTAGCGGGAATACAACACAGATGCCTGGAAAACCGAGTCCAGGAGCTTGAAATTCTCATTGTGGTATACTGGATTCTCATTCAGTGGATACCCTCCCAGGTCGTTATTCTCCGGATCACGGAATTCTAACTGTTGCATCCTCGGAGTCCCTTCCACTGCATCCCCTAAAGTGAGCAGCTGAGTCCGTGAAGGACCGGTGATAAAAGGCCCAGAATCCTGTCTGCAAGATATTCCTAGCCCTACAGCTGGATCATTGGCATATGGCGGATATAATCTATGGAATTCTGTAAGCGTAAGTGGAGTGGGCAGAGCTGGCGTACGCCAGTCAGGGGCGCAACTAGAGTCAAATTTCAGGGAAGGCTGATAAAAATTTCAGGGGGCTAATTCTTCCAGTCATAGACGGAGTGGAGATGCAGGGGCTCTAAGAAGGGGTGAAAACACAACAAAGCCTCATTTACAGGTAAATGGTCTTTTTAAGACCTGTGAAGTACTCAAGAGCCACACTGAGAGCCGCACACCCATCGCGTTCACACTAGGGGGCCACGCACCCATCGCATTCACACTAGGGGGTCGCGCGGAGAGAGTAGCGCACCCAGAGTGTTCACACTAGGGGTCGTGCTGACGCCACGTTAGGATCACCACTCCAAACTTTTCTAAAAAAAAACAGTCCACTTACATTAATTTATATTCGCCCCGAGGACCCCATCCCCCGGGGAATGCCCAATTCTTGAATGTTTTTATTAATCATTAGGAAGGGATCCCATGTGGTCCCCCTTCCCTTGTCCACTTCTGGCCCCGGGGACCCCATGCCCCGGGGCCTGGCCTCTTCGTTGGGGACCGTGGGGGGAGCCCCAATGCACCCACGGTCCCACTGTCTCCCCGTCTCCTGCGGGAACCGGCATTGCATTTGGGAAAGGGGAGCTGCTAACATGCAGCTCCCCTTGCCCAAAAGCAATCCTGCTTTGCTTCATTGAAGCGAGAGCAGGTTTTCCTGCTCTCGCTTCAATGAAGCAAAGCAGGGTTTGCTATGAGAGGGCGGGAGTCGTGCTCTCCCCTACCACAGCAAACAGAAATGTCCCGGGGGTGGGTACCCCAGGTCATTGCATGAGCGGACCCGGGGGGGCGGTCCCAAGGGCCCTCAAGGGATCCAGGAGGGGGTCTGTGCGGCACCCTCACTCTATTTTCAAAGCCCCGGGGAGGTGCCTGTCCCCGGGGCTTCGGGGGGCCCATGAGGCCCCCCCTGCATATTTAATTAAAGTCCGGGTGGGGTTCCCGGGGCTTAGGAGGACCTCGGAGGCCCCCCACTAATTGCAAAACAAGCCCTGTGGAGTTGGCTGTCCCCTGGGGCTGCAGAAGGGCTGTGCGTCCTCCTGTACCTAATTTACATAGTTCCAGGGAGGTGGCGGTCCCGAGGGCTGCGGGGGACCCGCAGGCCCCCGCTATATAATTTTAGGTTTCCCCCTCTGGACCTGGCCCACCTTTTGGCTCATTTAAATGAAGTAGGGAAGCCCCCGCTTTGTTTTTTAAAACATTTTTTGCAGGATTCGCGCACCCAGCGTGCATTTGAACGTTTAAAAAAAAAATTGTTGTGCCTGGGGGTCCTTGTGGGTAAGCATGGGTGAAATGTGCGAATTTGCGTTCCGCGAATTCACGGATTTCCCAGCGAAATCGCAAAAAAATCTGCGAATTTGCGAATTTTCCCGCAAAATCACTGATTTTTTTTAGATTTGCCCTGGAGTACTTTCTACTGGCTAATCCAGTAAGTGCTCTCTCATTGGGTAAATGTATAGTACTTTTACTACACTGCAGCTGCGTAAAGGGCCTGAAGATGTGTCTCCAGTGACCATGTGTGCCTGTAACACAGGCACACATGGTCACTGGAGACACATCTTCTGGCCCTTTACGCAGCTACAGTGTAGTAAAAGCACTATGGGGCAGATTTACAAGCCGCTTGCGCTTCCTTTGCGCCGCAGTTGCGTCACTTTTGTTCGCCAGGGCTGGAAGTTCAGGACTATTTGTTTGAATTCATTCAATCCACGGAAGGTGGTTGCTTCTGTTACGAATCCACTCTCCAAGAGCAGTCCGCCGTCATCAACCAGCCTTTTCCTTTCTTTGCGTGAGCAGAATTGGACAACGGACCCTGCCTGTAGTGACACATCCACAATCAGCTTTGCCGTGCTGCGAACAACACTCAGAGTCAAACCGTGAGACGAGACTGGACCGGAAAGCAGTTGCTATCGAAGCGGCACCTTTGTGTGGTGAGTGGTAACACTGCATTCCAGGTGGTGGGGAGGACTTAGGCAAGAGCGAGGGGTTGAAGAGACATCAGGCACCCCCACGCTAACAACATTGTACAAACCATGCAAGTCCAACAGAGCGCGAGCGGAAATGTCGGAGGAGACAGTACGAGGGCGGGAGGCGGCCTCGATAGAGCTATTTAAAAATCTGCCCAAAATAATTAACAAAGGTGCAGCAACTGTATCAGGCACCCAATTGAATCCCCTGACAAACGAAGGGTGGATAAAGAACCTCATGAAGCGCATGAAGAAATGCATGCGCAACAAAATTACTAAATGGTGGGAGCACAAGTCGTTGTCCATGTACATAGCTGAGGGTCGCGTTCCACGTGGGTTGCGAATCCTTCTAGCGCCCAGTTACGAGAAACCCCACCCAGAGATGTTAAAAGAGTGGGGACAAAGCAACTTGGATGCATTGAGTAACCAAGTCAAGATCCTCATAAAATACGCAGAGATTGACCGTCTAGAGCTATTAAAAGAAATGGATGACATCAATATGGAACTGTTGAAACTTGAACCCAATGACCTTATAGCAATATTCAAGAAAGAAATACAGGAGCGCATGACCAAACATGAGAAAAAAATAAAGGCTTGCAAAGCTTACAAATTTGCGCGCGACAAAGGAGATTATGAACATGGGCGTATATATACATTTGCGCGCAAATTTGATAATGCCAAGAAAATAAAAATAAGTCAAAAACTAGCCCCCGCAATTTCAACATCCACATGAATGGCTGTGGAAACCAACCCGCTCAGTCATCACATCCTGAAAGGGCACAGGTATATTGATGATATTCTGGTCATCTGGCAAGGCTCTCAGAATGACCTGGACAAATTCATGACCTGGCTCAACACCAACGACCCATATCTGAATTTCACTAGCACAGCAAGCAACCACCAACTACCCTTCTTAGACCTGGAAATCACAGCCAAAGATGGGACCCTCATCACTACCACATATTACAAACCAACAGCGAGGAACTCACTGCTCCATTACACGAGCTTTCACCCTCGCCCTCTCAAAGAAAACTTACCATTCGGTCAGTTTCTCCGCATACGCAGAAACTGCACCAACGTCAGTGATTACAAGTCACAATCAGCAGACCTGGCTACCAAGCTGGAAAGCCGTGGCTACCCAAAAGCCATTATCCGCAAAACACAGAAAAGGGCGAGAAATCAAAACCGTGACGCACTCCTTGAAATCATCACAAAGGAGGATCAGGAACAACCAATAACCTGCACCACAACCTACAATATAGCATCCAACGAGGTGGCAAAAATCATTAAAAAACATTGGAGAATAATTAACTCCGGGCAGAGGAAATGGGACGCCCCCAGATTTGCGTACAAGAGGTGCAACAATCTAAAAGATCAACTGGTGAGCACCCGACCGAGATTACCACCAAAGCCACCCGAAAACACAGTCCTCAATGCATGGGGCCTGCCCAAGATCACTGGACATTACCCCTGCAACGACTGCAGTGTGTGTCACCTCACAACCCACACCAAAACCCTGAACTTTGAACCCAACAAAATCTGGACCCAAAGGAACCACACTAACTGTAACTCACGCAATGTGATATACCTCCTCACATGCTCCTGTGGCCTCCGGTATGTGGGGATGGCAACACGCAAAGTCAAAACCAGAATTACTGAGCATCGTAGTACCATACGATGCAAGAAAAACATCAGTAGACTAACTAATCATTTTATCACCTACTGCCATACACCCAATGACCTAAACTGGACAGTCATTGAACAAATCCCAGAGAGCCCCATTGACAATGACAAGAAACTCCTTAGCAAAGAACAGCGATGGATATACCGCCTTTCAACTGCCACTGATGGTCTGAACGATGCCATTCGGTGGAATTCCTTAACATCCCCATAACACAAGGGCCATATTTGCCCTCTTTATACTGGAATCCCCCTTGTAAAATATCTCCTTGGAGATAGAGCCCATCAGTTCTGAGAAATGGGATTGTGGATCCCCTCCCATGCTTATGACCCCTCTGTACATTACCCTGGCACCCCTATAACAGGATAGCCCTCTAATGGCACACTGCCCATTTCATTCACTCATTTTATCCAGGAATTCATACTGTATCAGGGCACTGTCATTCCGATATTCTGACCACGAATGCGCATGGTCTATATGCCCCTCTGCACAATAGCACTGCCGACAATGGCCTGCACAGGCGCGCTAGTACTTCGCGCACACACTCTCTAATGCGCATGTGCGAGAACCACACTTACGTTCGCACATGCGCCCTGAGAACGAGACTCACCGCGCATGCGCGCACATTGGCCACAACTCCGCTAGCATGCGCGCATACTCGCGACCACTCCCCACGCACATGGGCAATATCATGACTCGGCAGCTCGAGTCTATCTACCATTTCCCAAACCATACAGGTGCGCTCAATTACCCAATCGACTGCAGTATAAAACCCAGCATCACTGGCCATTACTTACCGGTTCTGCGAAGGAGGCACTACAGGTCCAAAGCAGGCTCTGGCCAGAAATGCTGTGAGTATGACGAACTACCATCTCTACTACGGGTAAGCGCTATTTTTCTCCCCTACAGGTCTCCTAACCCCAGTGGCAAAACCTTTTTCTTCCTCACAGGGCCAACCCCTTGCCACTTTAAAACCTTGAAGCCAAAACTCCTTAAAACTAGCGTAAGAAAGTATTCCTGTGCTCCTTTTGTTCTTTACCACTTCTTTCACTAAATGTTGTGAATATCGTTTCTTTAGCCACCCCACCAACGAAATTCAAGTGCGATTCTCACAATAATGGTACCACCAGTATCATTACACCCTAGCCGCTTATAGCCTGCACCCCCAATGCTATAAAGTCGGCTGTCATGAGTATGTATGCAATACTTTCTAGTGACTCTCTTTTCCCCTTGTATGTTTTGTCCTTGTCCTTACATGTTACATGTACAGGTGTTTTTGAGAAGGGAATCCCCCTCTCACACATAGATAAACACTTTAGGGCGTGTAGACACATAGTCTGAATCACACACCCACTAGTTTTAATTGCACACACCTTTTATCTGTCCTGAAGAAAGCCAGCATATTCATAAGGCACTGGCTGAAACATGTTGACCCATCAAAGGACGTGGGAGGTCGTAACTCGCCTCTAACGTCCCTCAGCCTTATTTTTAACCGCTGACGGTGGCCCAGGTATTAAAGTTTAATTCACCTTCGGGTACTGGGACCTCCGCCAAGCCATTTTAAATTCACATTCAAAGCACCCTTCACCGCACACTCAGCGATATACCTGCTCCGCTGTATTCATGCATCGAAGCACACCCGGGACACGCTAGGTGTCACTGGGTGGGCCCGATGATGAAGCATGCCACCAACTAGGTTGGTGGGTGAGGGCTTCATGAGCACACCTACCAGGTGTCACCACCCCTTGACAAAACAAGACTGAGTCACTTAGATTTCAATACTAAATCTTGTTAACCCCCCTCACCTTTAGCTAGTCTCTTTTTGATTAAACTCTATATAATTTGGGGATACGGACTAGCTATCTGGTCCTCTCTCTCCCTCTTGATACACGATCATACTGGCAGCGCACAGCTGTGAGAGCATACCCAAACCATGGCGGAAAACCATGGCTTGACCTTCACTGAGAGTGACGTGGCAGACATTCTGTCTGACCCGTCCTTCCAAGCTGATTTTAATATCGCCAACACCATCACACAAACCACCGATTGGGAGACCCTAACAGAGAAAAAGTGCAACAGAATACGCACCATCCTTCATGGGACAATCTTGGCCCAATACCTCAGAACTAATACGGCTCCAAGGGGCCTTCTAGTAACTAACGCACCCAGGATCTTTCTTGATGACCCTCCGTTCAGGAAGGACTGGGCCCAGATCGCCTGGCACTGTACCAGGGACTGGATGATACTCATCATCAAAACAGCAAAGCGCCTATCGGATGCTATCATGATCGAAATCCAAGCCACAGAGAGCCATTTCAAAGCCACCATTACTGCATTCAAGAAAAAGCTAGATGACCAAAACAGAGAGATAAATGAATATAAGGAATACCTGACCCAGGCGAAAATTAAGAAGTTTGACAAAGACCTCAAGAAATTTAGTTATGCCAAAGTGTACCCGTATTCAGAAGAAAACTACACATCACCAACAAAGGACACCAACATGTCCAACTCTTCAGGTGACGATAGTTCTATCTCCAGTGACTCCAGCAGCGGATCACAAAAACGAGGAGAAGGTGGATGAGGACGAAGAGGACAACGTTGGCCTAACACCTGGCAAGGAGGACAACAAAGCCAATTCTATGGCTTCCCACCTAACTTCTGTCACATGCAGAACCCCTACTACAGTTTCCCTACAATGTATCCCCCGGGACCAATGCGGCTATTCGCGGGCAACCAGGGCCCACACATTCCTTTTTTAGGACAGGGCCGAAGGGCACGGGCCGCCGAAGACCAATCCAACACAACACACAGGTCCACTGGGCCGAAGAAGAGAACCCAGTCAGCTCGAACACACGCCAAAAAGCAAAATAAGCAACACCGGGACCGAGCAAACACTGAACGCCACCGCCCAGCCATCACTGGTATTTAACTTGTACAGTACCCCGCTCTCTCACAAAGAACAGTCAGTCCTGGAAAAAGGACTGTCATTTGTGCCAACCGCCAGACTCGACAAATTCAGACTACACGTTGAATTGGCGCAATTTTTCAGCAAACTTAAATTGAAATCGTTCTTTGAAAAACCCACCCCAGAAAGTGACCAACCCCACGAGAACCCCAACATCACGGGTCTCAGAATCAAGTCAACTTTTGTCCCACCACCTTCCACCATCCCTGCCGAAATCACAACATTTGAAAAGGCAGTATACCATGACATTGAGAATCTTAACCCGACCAATCACTTCACCAATTTGTCTTGGGACGATAGACAACCTATACAACGCCTACAAAATAACCCCACACTGGTCATAAAACCAGCTGACAAGGGGGGAGGCATTGTATTGCTGGACAAGACAGACTGCGACACTGAATGTCACAGACTTTTAAGCGACAACAGGAACTACCGCAGGTTGGAACAGGATCCAACAGAGAATCTACGAGCAACTATCCTTGCACTTGTCAAGAGGGCAGCAGATGCAGAACATATCTCCAAACAGGAAGCTGAATACCTATGCCCTGAACACACCAGGACCCCGTACTTCTACACTGTACCCAAAGTACACAAGGGTAAAATCCCACCACCTGGCAGACCTATTGTATCAGGCATAAACTCCCTACTGGAACCATTATCACGTTACTGCGATTTTTTCTTAAATCCTTTGGTGCAAAAAACACCCACATACATAAAGGATACTAAACATCTATTACAGGTCATAAACAATATGGCCTTTGACCCTGACACACAACTGCTGGTAGGGTTAGACTTGGAGAGCCTGTACACCAGTCTCCCCCAGGATGCCACCTTGAAAGTCCTTCACGACATCTTAGAAGAATCCCCTTGGCCTTACCACACCCCGAGGAGTTTCATACTGGCATGTGCCACTCTGGCCCTCAAAGAAATCTATTTCGAGTATGAGGGCACCTTTTATCTACAAACAAACAGAACATCTATAGGCAGCATTTTCGCCCCGAGCGTGGCAGGATTATATGTACACCATTTTGAATGCACTAACATCTCTGTGAAAACCAACCCGTTCAGTCATCACATCCTGAAATGGCACAGGTATATTGATGATATTCTGGTCATCTGGCAAGGCTCTCAGAATGACCTGGACAAATTCATGACCTGGCTCAACACCAGGGACCCATATCTGAATTTCACTAGCACAGCAAGCAACCACCAACTACCCTTCTTAGACCTGGAAATCACAGCCAAAGATGGGACCCTCATCACTACCACATATTACAAACCAACAGTGAGGAACTCACTGCTCCATTACACGAGCTTTCACCCTCGCCCTCTCAAAGAAAACTTACCATTCGGTCAGTTTCTCCGCATACGCAGAAACTGCACCAACGTCAGTGATTACAAGTCACAATCAGCAGACCTGGCTACCAAGCTGGAAAGCCGTGGCTACCCAAAAGCCATTATCCGCAAAACACAGAAAAGGGCGAGAAACCAAAACCGTGAGGCACTCCTTGAAACCTGGACGCAGGAGGCACGGCCATGCTTTTCATGCTAGATCTGTCGGCGGCCTTTGACACCGTCCCCCACGAGGCGCTTCTCGCCAGACTCTATGACATCGGTCTTAGGGGGACGGTGCTCAAATGGTTTACATCCTTTCTTGAGGGCCGCCGACAAACAGTCTGGGCCTCCCCGAGCTCCGCTGAGATGCCGCCTTTGGGAGTCGGAGTTCCACAGGGTTCTGTGTTGAGCCCGACTCTTTTTAATATCTTTATGACCTCACTGGCGGCACTGGTGGAGTCTTTTGGGGCCCAGATCATGTCCTACGCGGATGACACGCAACTGCTCTTCACGTGCAGGAAAGATCAGGCATTTGATGGAGAGAGCATCCGGGGGTGCCTGGGGATGGTCTTTGATTGGTTCCAGCGGAGTAGCCTCAAGGCCAATTCCAACAAGTCTGAGGTTTTGCTCTTTGGCTGCGCGCTGACCCTGAATGGCGCGAGTGGTGGCCAGTGGACATGTGTCCCCCTGCTCAGGCATCTCAGGTGGCCAAAAACCTGGGAGTCAAGTTTGATAACAACCTCACGCTAAGATCACACATTCTTGGTCTGACGGGCACTTGTTTTGGCATCTTGAGGATGCTCCGGAAGTTCTTGCCGCTGCTCACAGAAGAGCATAGAAAGGTCACTGTGCAAGCCTTAATAGGCTCCAGATTGGATTATGCCAACGCCCTATATTTAGGGCTCCCGGACTATCTGGTTCAGCGGCTGCAGGTGGTGCAGAACTCCGCGGCTCGCGCCATCTATGGCCTTCATAGGCGAGCGAGAGCATCCGGGTTGTTACAGTCGCTCCACTGGCTGCCTATCCGGAAACAGATAATGTTTAAAACTTTGACTCTGGTGCATAAAGCACTTTTTGGCTCGGGAGCTAGGTATCTGCAGCGAAGGCTTGCCTTTTATCGCCCGGCTCGTTCACTGAGGTCGGAATCCCTGTTCACGGCCGTGGTCCCTCGAGTGAGGAAGGCTCGCACTGGGGGTCGTTCCTTCAGTCTCAGGGCCCCCCAGTTGTGGAACTCCTTACCTCTGACTCTACGTAGCACTCCCAACTTGTTCCTGTTTAGGAAGAGCCTTAAGACCTGGCTTTTTAACCTTTAGGCTGTTTTCCTTTTTGTTTTTGTTTTAGACTGTTATGTTTGTTTACGCTGAGCTGCCTGCATAAGGCGCCGGGACACTCTTTCTGAGTAGCCGTGCGCTATACAAATAAAAGTATAACATAACATAGCATAACATAACATAACATAACATCACAAAGGAGGATCAGGAACAACCAATAACCTGCATCACAACCTACAATACAGCATCCAACGAGGTGGCAAAAATCATTAAAAAACATTGGAGAATAATTAACTCCGGGCAGAGGAAATGGGACGCCCCCAGATTTGCGTACAAGAGGTGCAACAATCTAAAAGATCAACTGGTGAGCACCCGACCGAGATTACCACCAAAGCCACCCGAAAACACAGTCCTCAATGCATGGGGCCTGCCCAAGATCACTGGACATTACCCCTGCAACGACTGCAGTGTGTGTCACCTCACAACCCACACCAAAACCCTGAACCTTGAACCCAACAAAATCTGGACCCAAAGGAACCACACTAACTGTAACTCACGCAATGTGATATACCTCCTCACATGCACTTGTGTCCTCCGGTATGTGGGGATGACAACACGCAAAGTCAAAACCAGAATTACTGAGCATCGTAGTACCATACGATGCAAGAAAAACATCAGTAGACTAACTAATCATTTTATCACCTACTGCCATACACCCAATGACCTCAACTGGACAGTCATTGAACAAATCCCAGAGAGCCCCATTGACAATGACAAGAAACTCCTTAGCAAAGAACAGCGATGGATATACCGCCTTTCAACTGCCACTGATGGTCTGAACAATGCCATTCCGTGGAATTCCTTAACATCCCCATAACCCAAGGGCCATATTTGCCATCTTTATACTGGAATCCCCCTTGTAAAATATCTCCTTGGAGATAGAGCCCATCAGTTCTGAGAAATGGGATTGTGGATCCCCTCCCATGCTTATGACCCCTCTGTCATTACCCTGGCACCCCTATAACAGGATAGCCCTCTAATGGCACACTGCCCATTTGATTCACTCATTTTATCCAGGAATTCATACTGTATCAGGGCACTGTCATTCCGATATTCTGACCACGAATGCGCATGGTCTATATGCCCCTCTGCACAATAGCACTGCCGACAATGGCCTGCACAGGCGCGCTAGTACTTCGCGCACACACTCTCCAATGCGCATGTGCGAAAACCACACTTAAGTTCTTACATGGGCCCTGAGAACGAGACTCACCGCGCATGCGCGCACATTGGCCACAACTCCGCTAGCATGCGCGCATACTCGCGACCACTCCCCACGCACCTGGGCAATATCATGACTCGGCAGCTCGAGTCTATCTACCATTTCCCAAACCATACAGGTGCGCTCAATTACCCAATCGACTGCAGTATAAAACCCAGCAGCACTGACCATTACTTACCGGTTCTGCGAAGGAGGCACTACAGGTCCAAAGCAGGCTCTGGCCAGAAATGCTGTGAGTATGACGAACTACCACCTCTACTACGGGTAAGCGCTATTTTTCTCCCCTACAGGTCTCCTAACCCCAGTGGCAAAACCTTTTTCTTCCTCACAGGGCCAACCCCTTGCCACTTCAAAACCTTGAAGCCAAAACTCCTTAAAACTAGCGTAAGAAAGTATTCCTGCACTCCTTTTGTTCTTTACCACTTCTTTCACTAAATGTAGTGAATATCGTTTCTTTAGCCACCCCACCAACGAAATTCAAGTGCGATTCTCACAATAATGGTAGTGCTCACAATATTAGTTCAACCCCCTGCTGGAAAAAAATCATTGAGCACCCAGATCTAATGAATTGGGTTCAGACAGAGAAACCACTACCAGTGGGAAACGTGAGTACTGATTATGATCACTATAAGAGCTGGATGAAATCAATCGGTGACAGATTGACAACAGATGGAACCAAACCTAACAAGACTCAAAGGAAAAAATCCCCTCCTTGGTACACCAAACCCTTAAAAATTACACTAGGAGAAGTAAAATTACTTGAAAGAAAATGGCGACGTCATTATAAGAAGGAAGATAGGGAAAACTACAAAAATGCCAGGAGGAATTACCATACCTCTATTAAATTAGTGAAAACCAACTACTATACCAACCTGATAGAGTCATCTAACAACAACCAAAAAGATATATTCCAAATAGTCAACAGCTTCCGAAAACCAAAAATTTTGACACAGGAAATTCCACCGTCCCAAGCCCTCTGCAATAAAATAGCGGAATATTTCGAACAGAAAATCACTAATTTTACCAAAGCTTTTCCACAAATCAGCCAGCTACCTTCTAATACTGTAGATCCCATCATACTAACTGAGACCCCTTGTACCTCTACATGGGATAATTTTACCACGATCAACCCAATTGAATCATCTCAAGCCATCTTAAAACTGAATTCAGGCTCCCCTCTCGACCCCTGTCCTCCTCTACTTATCAAGACCATAAAAAATGAGGTTAACCCATTAATCAACTCTATTCTTAACTCCTCCTTGCAAACAGGAGATATTCCCACAGGTTGGAAAATCGCGGTAGTCAAACCTCTCCAAAAGAAACCAATCCAAGACCCGACGACATTATCAAATCTTCGACCTATCTCACTTCTCCCAGCACTCTGTAAACTTACAGAATCATGTGTAAACAAACAGCTCACTGCATACTTAGAGAACAATAACCTTCTCCACCCTAACCAAGCGGGTTTTCGCTCGCACCACTCCACCGAGTCTGCCCTTATCTTTTCAATGGAAACAATCAGGACTGCACTAGATCAGGGAAAAAGAGCTGTCCTGATCCTATTGGATTTATCTGCGGCGTTCGACACGGTGTCCCACGATATTCTACTTCTCCGCCTGAGTAATGCAGGCATAGGGGGCACCGTGTTGAAATGGTTTACCAACTTCCTCAGACAAAGGAAACAAACCATCTTCTTAGGGCCATACCACTCTGAGGCAAGGGAAGTACAATCTGGGGTACCTCAGGGCTCCAGCTTAAGCCCCATATTGTTCAACCTGTATATGGTCCCCTTAATGAAACTTATCTCTTCCTTTGCCATTAGCTCAATAGCCTACGCCGATGACACTCAACTAGTGTTAATCCTAGATGAAGATGTGGCATCGGCTGAACGTTCCCTTAGGGACTGTTTGGAAGCAACTTTTGAGTGGATGAACTTTAACCATCTTAAATGTAATACTGCAAAGACCGAAATTCTACCCTTCGGGAAAAATAATTTGTTCTCCCCTCAAGCCTGCTGGCCACCCAAGGCCGAAGCCCCGCCAAGCACTATAAAGAGTGCCCGAAACTTGGGAATCAAATTTGACGAGGCACTATCATTTAAGCAACAGACCAGTGAAGTGGCTGGCTCATGTTTTAATGTCATTAAGAGCCTTCGAAAATTTTTTGACTTCCTCCCTCTATCAGCCAGGAAAACTGTAGCGGTGGCACTAATCACATCTAGGTTAGATTATTGTAATGGTCTATATGTAGGTGCCAATAAAGCCTTCCTACACAAACTGCAAATAGTGCAAAACACCGCAGCAAGACTGGTGCTAAAATTGCCAAGAAGGACATCAGCATCTGCAGCACTAGACACCCTCCACTGGCTTCCCATCCAAAAGAGGATTCTATTCAAACTACTGATTATCTCCTTCAGGGCATTCCACAAAACAGGCCCCACTTACTTGTCTAGTAAATTCAATCGCTACCATCCTGGACGTCATCTGAGATCTGCAACGGCCAACCTCATGACCATTCCCAAGTTCCGATTGACCACCAGAGGTGGCAAATCCCTAGTGGTAAGAGGCTCTAGAGCTTGGAACAAACTTCCCCCTCATATCCGAGAAATCTCATGTGAGAGTAAATTCAGGAAAGCCATTAAAACCTGGATATACAACCAAACAGCCACCTTCTGCAAAACCCTGGTCTAAATTTCCTGAATCATCTCTAGGGGCTATTCACCTTCTGCCCCTCCGTTTTTTCAGGCTTACACAATTCACATCCAGCGCCAAGATACTCCTCGGAGTGATAGAGCGCTATACAAAAACCAAATCAAATCAAATCAAATCAAACCACCAGTATCATTACACCCTAGCCGCTTATAGCCTGCACTCCCAACGCTATAAAGTCGGCTGTCATGAGTATTTATGCAATACTTTCTAGTGACTCTCTTTTCCCCTTGTATGTTTTGTCCTTGTCCATACATGTTACATGTACAGGTGTTTTTGAGAAGGGAATCCCCCTCTCACACATAGATAAACACTTTAGGGCATGTAGACACATAGTCTGAATCACACACCCACTAGTTTTAATTGCACACACCTTTTATCTGTCCTGAAGAAAGCCAGCATATTCATAAGGCACTGGCTGAAACATGTTGACCCATCAAAGGACGTGGGAGGTCGTAACTCGCCTCTAACGTCCCTCAGCCTTATTTTTAACCGCTGACGGTGGCCCAGGTATTAAAGTTTAATTCACCTTCGGGTACTGGGACCTCCGCCAAGCCGTTTTAAATTCACATTCAAAGCACCCTTCACCGCACACTCAGCGATATACCTGCTCCGCTGTATTCAGGCGTCGAAGCACACCCGGGACACGCTAGGTGTCACTGGGTGGGCCCGATGATGAAGCATGCCACCAACTAGGTTGGTGGGTGAGGGCTTCATGAGCACACCTACCGGGTGTCACCACCCCTTGACAAAACAAGACTGAGTCACTTAGATTTCAATACTAAATCTTGTTAACCCCCCCTCAACTTTAGCTAGTCTCTTTTTGATTAAACTCGGTGCAACAGAATAGTCATGCAGAGTCTACTCCTGGCTCTAGTGATACGGATTCAACAATCAGCAGCTTATATTCAAAAAACGGTGATGGATCAAGCCCTGATCTTTGGACTGGGTAAGAGTGGTCTGCTTAATTCAGACACTCTGTTCATCACCACCCCCTTTTCTGAATCATTTTGTCCACCATAAGCGTGTAAGGGTATACTCAGATGTGAGTCCCTTGCTCATTGCACCATCAGGATTCAAGCAAGCCGGGCCGACGACGGCTGAAATGCCAGAAACCGGTCCCCGGAAGCTTGTTTCTTTCCCAGTATAAGAATTGGCTTGGTAGTTTGGTTTGCCCTGTTCCCATCATGCACTGGGACATGAACAGACTAATTTGCATGTAGCCAGGTTCTGAGCTGGGATGGTGCAGTGAGCTAAAAAACGGTGATGGATCAAGCCCTGATCTTTGGACTGGGTAAGAGTGGTCTGCTTAATTCAGACACTCTGTTCATCACCACCCCCTTTTCTGAATCATTTTGTCCACCATAAGCGTGGAAGGGTATACTCAGATGTGAGTCCCTTGCTCATTGCACCATCAGGATTCAAGCAAGAATTGGCTTGGTAGTTTGGTTTGCCCTGTTCCCATCATGCACTGGGAGATGAACAGACTAATTTGCATGTAGCCAGGTTCTGAGCTGGGATGGTGCAGTGAGCTAAAAAACGGTGATCAATCAATCAATCAATCACAGACATTTATATAGCGCACTACTTACCCGGAGGGTCTCAAGGCGCTAGGTGGGGGGGAGTGCTGCTACTGCTCGAAAAGCCAGGTCTTGAGCTTCTTCCTGAAGGAGAGGTGGTCTTGGGTCAGGCGCAGGTCGGTCGGGAGGGAGTTCCAGGTCTTGGCGGCCAGGTAGGAGAAGGACCTTCCTCCTGTTGTCGTTCTTCGGATGCGGGGGACGGTGGCAAGGGCGTGGCTGGCTGATCGGAGATGTCGTTTGGGAGCGTAGAAGTTGATGCGGTTGTTGAGGTAGCTCGGGCCTTGGTCGTGTAGGGCTTTGTGTGCGTGGGTGAGGAGGCGGAAGGTGATTCTTTTGTTGACGGGGAGCCAATGAAGGTCTCTCAGATGTCCGGAGATGTGGCTGTGTCGTGGGATGTCGAGGATGAGTCTGGCTGAGGCGTTCTGGATCCGCTGGAGTCTCTTCTGGAGCTTGGCGGTGGTTCCGGCATAGAGGGCGTTGCCGTAGTCCAGTCGGCTGGTGACGAGGGCCTGGGTGACCGTCTTCCTGGTCTCGGTGGGGATCCACCGGAAGATCTTCCGTAGCATGCGCAGGATGCTGAAGCATGACGAGGAGACGGCGTTGACTTGTCTGGTCATGGTGAGGGAGGAGTCCAAGATGAAGCCCAGGTTGCGTGCGTGGTCTGTTGGTTTGGGTGCGCTGCCTAGGGCGGGGGGCCACCAGGAGTCGTCCCAGGCGGAGGGCGAGGAACCCAGGATGAGGACTTCCGTCTTATCTGAGTTCAGTTTCAGGCGGCTGGTCGTCATCCACTCGGCTACATCTTTCATCCCTTCGTGAAGGTTGGCTCTGGCGGCGGCGTGGTCGTTGGTCAGGGAGAGGATCAGCTGGGTGTCGTCAGCATAGGAGATGATGTTGAGGTTGTGTTGGCGTGCGATGGCCGCGAGGGGGCTCATGTAGACGTTGAAGAGGGTGGGGCTCAGCGAGGATCCTTGAGGGACGCCGCAGATGACTTCGGTTGCCTCTGACTTGTACGGTGGTAGACGGACTCTCTGTGTTCTTCCGTCGAGGAAGGAGATGATCCACTCTAGTGCCTTCTCCTGGATTCCTACGTTGCTAAGGCGCTGCACTAGGGTGCGGTGGCAGACAGTGTTGAATGCCGCGGAGAGGTCTAGGAGGATGAGGGCCGCTGTTTCACCGTTGTCCATCAGGGCTCAGATGTCATCGGTGGCAGCGATGAGGGCGGTCTCGGTGCTGTGGTTGGCTCGGAAACCAGACTGTGAGGGGTCGAGGGATCCATTCGTCTCGAGGAAGGCGGCCAGCTGCTTGTTGACGGTCTTCTCGATGACTTTGGCTGGGAACGGGAGGAGCGAGATGGGGCGGTAATTCTTGAGTTCGGTGGGGTCCGCTGTAGGTTTCTTTAGTAGGGCGCTGAGTTCGGCGTGCTTCCAGCTCTCCGGGAAGGTGGCGGTGTCGAAGGAGGTGTTGATGATGTCCCGCAGGTGGGGTGCGATGATCGCGTCGGCCTTGTTGAAGACGTGGTGAGCGCAGGGGTCGGTCGGCGATCCGGAGTGGATGGAGTTCATCATGCGGATGGTGTCTTCGGTGCTGATCGGAGTCCAGGCGCGGAGGGTGGTGGTGGGGGGCGGTGGTTCGGTTGTGGCGTGCGTCGGTTGGGTGCTGAAACTGTTGTGTATGTCCGCGATCTTGTTGTGGAAGTAGGAGGCGAGGGAATTGCAAAGGTCTTGCGATGGGGTGATGTCGTTGTTTCCGGCGTTGGGGTTGGAGAGCTCTTTGACGATGTTGAAGAGTTCCTTTCAATTGTGTGCGTTGTTGTCCAGCCGGTCCTTGAATGCAGTTTTCTTAGTGGCGCGGATCAGTTGGCGGTGCTTCCGGGTGGCAAGCTTGAGGGCAGTCATGTTGTCCGGTGTTGGTTCCCTTCTCCAGGCTTTCTCGAGGGCTCGGCAGTTCTTCTTGGAGCTCTTGAGTTCGTCGGTGAACCATGGGGCCTTCTTACTGCCGGGTCTGCTGGGCGGGGTCCTCAGTGGGGCGAGTTCGTCCGCGCAGTTGTTGATCCACTTCGTGAGGTTGTCGGCGGCCTGGCTGGGGTTCGCTGAGCTGGCGGGGGGGTGCAGGCTCAGGGAAACGGCGAGCTGGTCGGCTGTGATCTTGTTCCAGCTTCTTCGGGCAACCGGTTGCTGGTGGTGGTAGATCGTTGTTCTTCTGAAGGTGAAGTGGACGCAGCTGTGGTCCGTCCAGTGGAGTCCAGTGGCGTGGCTGAAGGCGATGTCTTTGCTGGATGAGAAGACGGCGTCGAGGGTGTGTCCGGCGAGGTGGGTGGGGGTGGACACCAGCTGCTTGAGTCCGAGGTTGTCGAGGTTGTCGAGCAGGGTGATGGTGTTGCGGTCGTTGTTGTTCTCCAGGTGGAAGTTGAGGTCCCCCAGGAGGATGTAGTCAGCGGAGGGGAGGGCATGCAGGCTGACAAAGTCAGCGATGTCCTCGCAGAATTGTGTGCGTGGTCCCGGGGGTCGGTAGATCAGGGTGCCTCTGAGGGTGGTCTTCGGGTCGGTGCGGATCTGGAAGTGTAGGTGTTCGGCGGTTTTCAGGGTGTCGTCGGTGTTGGTCGTGATGTGGATGGTGTCCCTGTGGATGATGGCGATGCCTCCTCCCGTCTGTTTGACGCGGTCTCTTCGGGTGATCTTGTATCCCTCTGGGATGGCGATGGCGATGTTGGGTGCCGAGGAGTCGTTCATCCAGGTTTCCGTGAGGAAGGCGACGTCAGGAGTTGTGGTGTCGAGGAGGTTCCAGAGTTCGATGGCGTGCCTGTGGACGGAGCGGGTGTTGAGCAGGATGCACTTGAGGTGGTTGCTGCTGGTGTTCGGCTTGGCGGGTGCTGGTGTGGGGCAGGTCCGGATGCAGGTGAACTTGCAGGCGTGGCAGCTGAAGGGTCCGTGGTTGCGCCTCGGGGTGGCTCGGTAGCATCCAGGGATCACGCCGGTGTTGAGTGCGATGAGTTCGGTGGCGTTGTAGGACAGTCGGGTCGTCTTCCGTCGGTGGGGGCCAGGAGTACGGGCGCTGGGCGCGGTCCAGGCGCGGACGGGCGCAGACGGGCTTACCTTTGGCGCGCCTTCGGTGCACAATCGGCGCGCCCGCTGTGCGTGACTGCTGCGCGTTCGCACGGTCGCCATATATGGCGAAGTGCGAGGGAGGGCGGGGCAGCTGGGAGGCGGGAGCGGGGAGGGCACACAAAGAAAGGAGGCGTGGTTAGCGGCGAAGGAGGGAAGCGGGGAGCGGGGAGGGAGGAGACCGGGGGGACCAAGAAAACAGGGGACAGGCAACAAAATATACTTAGCAATACAGTACAAAGTCCAAAAAAAGACTCAACAGGCAGAGGCAATACAATACAAAATCACATAAAAACAGTACAGCGCTAGACCGTAGGGGACCACGCTGCTCGGTGGCAGGGGGCGTGGTCTCACGGCGGGGGCAGCAGGGGCAGCAAGGCAGGCGGGAGGCACACGCAGCAGCTGGCGGCCGTGCGGCACGGGGGGTGTCCTAAACTAGGTCACACTCACCTGCGTCGCACGGTCGCCATATATGGCCAAGTGCGAGGGAGGGCGGGGCAGCTGGGAGGCGGGAGCGGGAAGGGCACACAAAGAAAGGGGGCGTGGTTAGCGGCGAAGGCGGGGAGCGGGGAGGGAGGAGACCGGGGGGAGCAAGAAAACAGGGGACAGGCGACAAAATATACTTAGCACTACAGTACAAAGTCCCAAAAAAGACTCAACAGCTAGAGGCAATGCAATACAATACAAAATCACACAAAACAGCACAGTGCTAGACTGTAGGGGACCACGCCGCTCGGTGGCAGGGGGCGTGGTCTCAAGGCGGCGGCAGCAGGGGCAGCAAGGCAGGCGGGAGGCACACGCAGCAGCTGGTGGCCGTGCGGCGCGGGGGGTGTCCTAAACTAGGTGATGGATCAAGCCCTGATCTTTGCACTGGGTAAGAGTGGACTGCTTAATTCAGACACTCTGTTCATCACCACCCCCTTTTCTGAATCATTTTGTCCACCATAAGCGTGGACGGGTATACTCAGATGTGAGTCCCTTGCTCATTGCACCATCAGGATTCAAGCAAGCCGGGCCGACGACGGCTGTAATGCCAGAAACCGGTCCCCGGAAGCTTGTTTCCTTCCCAGTATAAGAATTGGCTTGGTAGTTTGGTTTGCCCTGTTCCCATCATGCACTGGGACATGAACAGACTAATTTGCATGTAGCCAGGTTCTGAGCTGGGATGGTGCAGTGAGCTCAAAAACGGTGACGGATCAAGCCCTGATCTTTGGACTGGGTAAGAGTGGTCTGCTTAATTCAGACACTCTGTTCATCACCACCCCCTTTTCTGAATCATTTTGTCCACCATAAGGGTGGAAGGGTATACTCAGATGTGAGTCCCTTGCTCATTGCACCATCAGGATTCAAGCAAGCCGGGCCGACGACGGCTGAAATGCCAGAAACCGGTCCCTGGAAGCTTGTTTCCTTCCCAGTATAAGATTTGGCTTGGTAGTTTGGTTTGCCCTGTTCCCATCATGCACTGGGACATGAACAGACTAATTTGCATGTAGCCAGGTTCTGAGCTGGGATGGTGCAGTGAGCTAAAAAAAACGGTGATGGATCAAGCCCTGATCTTTGGACTGGGTAAGAGTGGTCTGCTTAATTCAGACACTCTGTTCATCACCACCCCCTTTTCTGAATCATTTTGTCCACCATAAGCGTGGAAGGGTATACTCAGATGTGAGTCCCTCGCTCATTGCACCATCAGGATTCAAGCAAGCCGGGCCGACGACGGCTGAAATGCCAGAAACCGGTCCCCGGAAGCTTGTTTCCTTCCCAGTATAAGAATTGGCTTGGTAGTTTGGTTTGCCCTGTTCCCATCATGCACTGGGACATGAACAGACTAATTTGCATGTAGCCAGGTGCTGAGCTGGGATGGTGCAGTGAGCTAAAAAACGGTGATGGATCAAGCCCTGATCTTTGGACTGGGTAAGAGTGGTCTGCTTAATTCAGACACTCTGTTCATCACCACCCCCTTTTCTGAATTATATTCAGATGATGGCAGCTCTGCAGGGGCAAGTTCAGGGGGGGCCCCAAATGATACTAGACCTAGATGAGGAGGTAGATTTTTTAGTGAGTGCATGCCTCCAAACTCTGCGACCACGAAATCGACGGCAGCCGCAGCAACAAAAAGGACCAGAATCAACCGACGACGCAAAGAACGCCGGAAAAAACAAAAACTTAAACAACAACAAAAAAGAAACAATACTGGCGCAACAAAAAGTGAAAGACAACACAATTTTTAACCTATCTACCACAACCTTAACAACAGCGGAAAATCAATTACTGAGTCTAGGATTGTCATACTGCCCCCTTACAGACTTCAACTACACCTTCATCAGGATCGATGTATTTCGTTATATACATTTTTCATTATTAAAGATGGACTGAACAACACAGATGTGACAAACACAGAACCATCCTCTTCAACACTTGAGGCCCGGGATGCAAGAGCGTTACTGACTTTGCAACAAATGGGCAACATGAATACCGGGACAGATCCAATTATGTCCACAGAGCAAGAACTAGTGGAAGCAGGAATTGAACAAGTAGGTGCTGGTATAAGTCCTCGACATCCCACGACACAGCCACATCTCCGGACATCTGAGAGACCTCCATTGGCTCCCCATCAACAAAAGAATCACCTTCCGTCTCCTCACCCACGCACACAAAGCCCTACACGATCAGGGCCCGAGCTACCTCAACAACCGCATCAACTTCTACGCTCCCAAACGCCATCTCCGATCAGCCAGTCACGCCCTCGCCGCCGTTCCCCGCGTCCGAAGAGCGACAACAGGAGGAAGGTCCTTCTCCTACCTGGCTGCCAAGACCTGGAACTCCCTCCCGACCGACCTGCGCCTGACCCAAGACCACCTCTCCTTCAGGAAGAAGCTCAAGACCTGGCTGTTCGAGCAGTAGCAGCACCCCCCCCCCCCCCCCAAGCGCCTTGTTTCATGCCGACCATGCCCAGAGATGCCATAGACTCCTTCCATGAGGTGGTGACATCTGATTTGAAGAAATTGTACCACCAGGTGAAACATCGTAAGAGAATCGAAATGGATAAAGAAAACCAATATTGGGCACCTGTAACAAAACTCAAAAATGACCATAAGAACATCGTCTGCAGCTCGGATAAGGGAGGCAACATTGTTATTTAGCCTCAGGAACAATACATCGCCGAGGCCAACAGGCAACTTTCAGACACTTCGTGTTATCAGAAAACATGTCTCAAACAATATGACAATGCTAGGGACATGTTGAAAAAACTGCTTCATAAATACAGAAGGGAAGGCCTAATATCTATCCAAGAGTTCAAGTTTCTGAATGTTGACCAAACGGTTATGCCCAGGTTTTATCTCATACCAAAGGTGCATAAGGGAACTTTACCGGTCCCTGGAAGACCAATTATATCTGCCATCAACAGCGTAGCAGTACATTTGGCACAATATACAGATTACTTTTTACAAAACCTGGTGACAAATCTACCTACCTTTATAAAAGACGCAGGAGATTTTCTAAAGAAGATCAAAGATATTGCATGGACAGAGAACTCCTTGTTTATAACTTTAGACATTGAAGCTCTATACACGAGCATTGAACATCCCATGGGTCTGAAGGCATTAGAATATTTTCTGAGCACTAGACCTTTACAATGTTATAAACATAACAACATGTTGATGGACTTTGTGACATGGAGTTTATATCATAACTATTTTGTCTTTGGGAAGGATGTCTATTTACAAAAGAGGGGTGTTGCCATGGGGGCCTGCTTTTCCCCCAGCTATGCGTGCTTGCACGTTGGCTGGTGGGAGAAGTGGGTCCTCATGGGGGAACACCACGAGACATTTTCGGAGCATGTGGCACAGTGGGTTCGTTATATTGACAATGTGTTTTTAATCTGGAAGGGGGATGAAGACAGTGCTAGAAATTTTGTTACAAGCCTCAACACCAATCAAGAGAATTTGAAGTTTACATGTAACATTAGCAAACAAACTGTAGACTTCTTGGATGTGAAGGTCTTTTTGAAGGGTGATAAAATAACTACCACCCTACATAGAAAAACTACTGCAGGTAATTCCACCCTCCACGCGAGCAGTGCCCACCCACGCCATGTCATTGATAATATACCCTATGGGGAATTGCTCCGCTTGAAAAGGATCTGTAGCAATGAAGAGGAATTAATTACATGTACCACTGAAGCACTTGCCAGATTTAAAGCTAGGGGGTACAGCGAGAGAATACTCAGCAAAGCAGTTAGCAAGATGAAGGAAAGGACTAGAGAGTCACTTTTTACATCTAAGGCCCCCACTGCTGGGACGTTGTAAGATCCTGAAAAGTCCAATATCAGGTTTATCACGTCTTTCAACTGTCAGGAAAGAAAGATCCGGACTATTTTGACCAAAAGTTGGCCCATACTAATGACAGATGGGGTCTTGGCACCCCAACTTTCACTTTCCGCAGGGGCCCCTCTATGCGTACCCATGTATCTAATTCCTTTCCAGAACTTCTGAAAAGTCAGTCCTGGTTCAAACCCCGGCTGGGGTTTTTCAAATGCTCTAGTTGCAGGGCGTGTAAGTTTGGTATCAATACCAACAAGTACAACACTCCATTCAGTCCTGTCCCATTGCCCATTAAAGGGAGCTACAATTGCAAGACAGAGTATGCTGTTTATGTTCTGGCGTGCACCTGCAGCCTGAGCTATGTTGGTAGTACCAGGCTGCAGGTGCATGCCAGAATATTGCAGCATCTTCGCGCGATTGTCAACAATGACAGCTCTTACCCTGTCACGAGACACTTTAAAAGTGTACACAACAAAGACTTACAGTGTCTCAGCTACTTTGTACTCACTTCCGTTCCCAAACCCCGCAGAGGAGGAGACAGGGACAAAATGCTACGGCAATTAGAATCCAAAATGATTCTTGAATTGGACAGTAAAGTTACAAACGGACTGAATACGACGGAGGACCTGTATCATTTTTTATAGGGTCCTATCGCGATTTATTCTTGTTGACCTGCACCCTACAATATCTGATGAAATGTTAATCTATCTGAGGCCGCCTGCACCTCTCTCAGTACTGTTCCGTTATTTACCAATTTAAAATGTTTTTAATTCTGTTGATTATATTTAGTCACAATTTATGACATTTGGGATGCAGACATGGCTTATTAAATCCGGCTGCATCCGGATTCTGCACTACACCACAGTTTTTTTTTTCCTTTTTAAGCACATTTAGCCAACAACTTACGGGTAAGCCTATATATTTACAACAAAGAGGGATTGCCATCCTTATCCGATGTCCCTGTTGCAGGCTATCTATTTGTTTTTACCACATTATTGTTATAGTCAAAACAGTACTTAAATTATAAATTATTTGCACATGTTGCACAATTACCATGTTTACATTGCTAAGATTTGCACATCCCAATGGAAAGTTTTTATATGGACATATTCTGTTCCTAGTATGGTTTTAAGTATATAAATTATTGCTTTTAACATGCTACAATTTTGCACAAATCTTAATGTTTACAACTGCGGTATTCTGCACATGCCTATATGCATTTATGCAGGAACTCGAGTTTCATTCATGAATTTATTCAGTATATGAATTGATATTGACTTTAACTGTGGCATTTTTGCAACATAATACCCCTTGCGAGAGAGAGAAGGAGAGATCAAATATCTTTCTATGGACTTCGGCTTACATTTAAAGTATGTTGTTTATGTCTATATGTCACATGGTGTGCACAACAGCATGTAAAAACAAGGCATTTTGTATTACATTTTACTGTGATCTTGACATATTGTTTCCATTCGATTCATGTTACACCAACAAAATCTCAGTATTTTTTATGAAAAAGTAGTCTAGGCAAATAGTGAAAATCAACACATAGCTTTGTAGAAAGAGATCCAAATGCTATTAGTGTACGATTAGTAGCACACACCATGAAAGAGAATTCAGCAGATGAAATATAATGTTCAATTAACTAGGAATGTGTGCGTACCGTTGAAGAACTGGCACTCAAGATATTCATAACCTGCAAGATTAACTATCCTGCAGTGCTTCCAAGGATAGTATGGCTAATAAATAATCTCAAGAAAGTATAGCCACAATAATAATATTTCACTCCAGGCTTGATATGCTTTCTATCACAGCTCTTAAGGAAATAAAAATGTAAGACAAGTCAGCAGAAACTGTGCAGTTGTAAAGTTCCAGTATGAGAAATATAAACACATAATGAACAGCAAAGAAATAAAGTTACTTACCTATTAAAACATAATTCTAGGATTTGGTTTATTTACTACAACCACACGATAAGATGCCTACTGAGCCTCACTAATCACACTAAGGGCACAATGCAGGCCATGGAATGAAATCAACCATCATATGTTAGTTTCAAAGCTGAAACTTCACATTTTTACTAGTTCATTAGTGAAAAGCTCACGTAATATAGGGCCAGATAAATAAGAGATGTATAAGAGACAGTTTGCAAAAAGTCGTTGTAAATTTCACACCAACATTTTGCAACCTGCCTTTGATTTTGCGATGTTACCTATGTATCGATAGGTCACATATCAAAATTTCAAGTCACAGGGGTTGCAGAATTAGGTGCATAATGAATATTAATTAGGCAGGTCACTATTTGTGACCACCTGTTATTAGCTACAAACAAAGGGTTGATGTTCCACAGGCAACAGCAGACCACTGTCCCTGTGTTTGCATTCTCAAATGGAAAACTTGTTAAAATATTTTTATAGCACCCTTGTTCCCTAAAAGGAGTTAGAGTTGCTTAAAAAATCTGGTTGTGATAACTTTAGGGGGCAGCATTCCGTGGTCTTCTGGACCACTGCCTACTTCCCCAATGGCACCCAACACAATTGAGAATGGCGACAATGTCCTACAGGGACACCATTCCCTTTGAAAATCACTTACCACTTCCTCTGGATGCCGGTAATTGATCAATGGTTTCACTGATACGTGCCATACCAAATCACAGTTAGGGGGGTACGCTCCTTTTACTCCCCTTCCTAACTATGGTTCAGTGTGGGTTGCTCGACTAATTTTGAGAGTTGGAAAGAAATACGTTTAATACATACTTAAAATCTACTTTGAGAATACAACTTTGTGATTTTGCGTATTGCAGGGTTTATAACCACAAACTGTCTTTGGACATCTAGCACATAATGTTTTTACACTCATTAGAAGTGGTCTGTCTTCTATTAATCCCAACATCCCGAATATTTTATTATCAAGGTTCTCAGGAAATTTGACAGAATAACTTCCACCCTAAAATAATAAAGAACTCCATTTCCTGACCCCTCCAGCATGCATCGTCATCAAAGTCTGCATGCAGCATCTTCTATAAACAATAAACTCTAGCACTGCCTCTCACATCCCCAGCAAGATCTGCATCTCAGGTAGGACATATGATGCTCACAGCTTGCTATCTCATCAAGCTTGAGACTATCAAAAATGCCCATAGGAGAAGACAACATGGAAAGCCTTCCCTTGCTGTGCTCCCCGTATCTGGAACTCCCTATTCAGCCACTGTGCACAGCTAAAGTATAGGTCCCTCATCCCTATTCTTTAGGAAGAAACCAAAGACCATCTTCTTCCGAAAGTACCTTATCCACAAGTTACATAAACCTCTGGATGATAGACCATAGTTTGTATTTTCCCTCATCCAATCTGAATCTCCTTCCTCATCCTCGAAAATGTTCCACTCTATCTTCATCTAGGTGTGTGCAATATGACACCAATAACTATACCAGTCTGTTCCATCCTCTGCTGGTGAGTGTCCCATTCCTTCATTTAGAAGTAACTCTAATTGCTCCTCCTTCATGCCCCTATCCTCTTCCCCCAACCTCCATTGGTAACAACAGTGCATACTTCACCAGGTTGTGGCAGCCCCCAGGAGAACAGCACATGGACATAGGATCAATGAGAGCTACACCTGGCTTCTGCTTTAAGCAATTTACGCCTTTCACCATGGGCCTGCTTGACCAGGCATATTCGCTAAGACAGATGAGAACAGAGCAGATTAATGCTATTCAAGTTACCCTGTGTTAATTTAACATTGTGTTCCTGCTTTAAGTGCATAAGGTCCCTTTATGCTCTAGTATTTGTTCATGTTGTTATTGTTTGCCCATTTCACTTCTATATGGCCTTCCTGTTTATTACTCACCATGCTAAATCCCATAATTCTCAAGCAGCTGTTGCAAATAACTATATTTGTGGATGTACTTTCATTATCCATACTCATACTAGAGTTGTGAAAGGCAAGATCACATTCCACCAAACATATATCTATTACACTTGATACTTTTATTTCACTACACTTTCAATTACTTTGCATCTCAGAAACATTGCTAACCAAAGCGTTTTTGTGAAGAAAGTGTCGTACCATCGTCCTTCATCAAATGTCTCTCTGGCGACTCTCTCTTACCCCTGATTACCACTACCAATGCCTTTCTCAATCCTCCCACTCCTAAAGAAACCTACATTAGACCCTCATGACCTCTCCAACTGCCGGCCTACCGTTCACTTACCATTTATCGGCAAGATCATGTTCAAGTCCAAGATCACATCAGTTATAACCAACTTCTGCATAACGATCAATCTGTTTTTAGATTTTGCTTCTGCATGGAGACCACTACCATACACATTGTAGCTGATGCCCTCTTGACCACAAATTAAGATGATCTTTGCCTCCTGATATTGCAGGACCTCTCTGATGCCTTTGACACAGTCGGCCATTCCACCGTCATACCCTGGAGTCTTGAAATTGATTCACCAGCATTGTCCTTCACTAGTCCACCTCCTACCTTTCCTTTCCACAAACACCATTTTGTTCACATGGGCACCTTTAGATTAAATCAGATTGTTATAACCTGTGAGGTCCGCCAGAGTTCCATTGTGTCTCCGGCCATCTTAAACCTTTACACGGAGCCAGTTTGTGCTCTACTCTCAGATAGCAACATCAAGATTTACCAAAATGCTGATGATACACAACTCTACTTGAAAGTCTCTTCTGCATCATACCTCAAATGATTCTCACACTGCTTGCAAATTATCCCGACCTGCAGCTCAACCCAACCAAGATAAAATTCCTGTTGTTTGGTACAGACCTCTCCCACCCACTTGCCCTTTGATTGCTTGTCACTCAGTCACTTTTTTCCCTATTTCAACATTTCTCTTTCAAATTACCCCTGCACTCGCTCTCTTCCTACTGGCCACACAAGCTGTTATGGGTTTCCCCGGAGATCATATCTATTAGCATAAGCAAACTGATAAGGCCAATAAAGAAACTAATCAACAATTTAGTAGGACTCAGCTTCCGAGCCCAACATGCCCAGTGGGAACCACACCTTTACCTGTTAGTGCGGGGGCTTCACTGCGCCATTAAGTGAAAAGGTACTTTTGTTTGCACTTCTCATTTGGTGAGGTGCTCATATTACCTACTGGCGGTCGCCAGTAGGTAGGTATAGTTAGGATTATTTTCAATACAAAATCTCAACATTCTATTGTGAATAACTTTGGTGCCAGTTGAGGAATCTGCCTGAAAGTTTCCTCAAATCTGCCTCGCGGCGCCCCGGTCCTTCCCTGAAAGTTTGGGGGGGATTTGTCAAGCGGGAGCCTAGATTAAAGGGGGGTCCCAAAACGTGTTTTCCCCATGTTAATTTCCATAGGGCGGTCGACCTCACTTTTAGCCCGAACGGCTGAATGGATTTCCACCAAACTTGGCAAAATTGTAGGGACTGGTAGCCCGATGTGCCTTTGCTATGTCTCAAGATATGTGCTCCAGTGGATTTTGAGTAATTTAGGTTAAAAAATATATATATATCTATAAGCGCTCCCCGGTACGCGCACCGGGGCACTAACCAGCGCTCTACGCGAGTTCGCGCGCAGAAAGCTGATTGGCTCTCGGGTGTCTGTCAACATTCCAAACAGTCCGGAGCGGCCGCCATCTTGTGTCTCGGTAGGATCGAGACACAAGAGGTGGCAAAAACAAAGGGGGAAATAACCATAAGGGGGCACAGTAGAGCCCCCATACCCCCTAGGTTTGATGTGGGGGCTATAAAAGGCCCCCGCGGGGCAAAAAAAATAATATTTTTTTTGATTTGCATGGGGGGAGCGTTCCATGGGAAAAAAAGAATGATAGAGTTTTTAAAAAATTTAGCCTTTTTTTTTATAATTTGGAGGTAGTTCTAAAAAGAACTGTTTTTTTTCTTCTTTTTGTTGTTTTATATTTTTTTAATGTTTTTTGAACATTTTGTACTTTTTTTGGCTTTTATGAACTATTTTATATTTTTTTGTTATTTTTATGGGGAGAAACAAAAAACAGGGAATTGAAAATGGCTCAACTGGAGCAAAAAAAATCAGGAAAAAATTAGGGTTTTTTGGGGCAATTGTGGTTGTCACCAGCAAGGAGGATGAGCTTTATGCTCTGCTCACCATAGGAGATGGTCTTACCACAAAAAATACATGTGATCCTGAATTCACCAAACCGTGGTTGTATGCAAGGGATCGTCTCCCTTGTCTCTGGTCCCGATGGAGTGGGTTGCTTTCTTTTGGAGGTGCTGGGTGAAGATTGGGGAGGGTTACTGGCCAGTTCTATCACCTCTGCGGCAGCATAGTTGTTGGGATGCTTGCGCTGCATGTGCCTAATCATGGTGTTATTACCAAATGAATATTTTTTGTTAGGGTTCCCCCTTGAAAGTTCAATGCCACAGATTTGGCAAGTCACCCTTGGCGCATTGACTTTCTTCTTGCCCTCTGGGATAGAAAAAAACTCCCATACAATGTGCTGCCTTGGCCTGTATGGGGTATTGTCTTCTGGCAGCCACCTGCTCCCCTCCTCCTCCTCCTCCTCCTCCTCCTCTTCTTCTTCTTGACCACCAATGTGATGTTGTGGTGGTCCTCTTGGTGGTGGTGGTGGTGGCGGTGGTGCAGATGCTCCAGCTGCTGCTGCTACTGTAGCCATTTTAAAGTACAAAATATTTCTCTCAGATCTCCAAACAGGTCTTCCTCAGTCAAAGGACAAAGTCAGAATAAGGAAAAAAGGTGGAGGCTTTCATCATTTGGAAAAAAAAACTGTCCTGAACCAATGAAAAGTGTTATTTTCAGGTCACATGACCCGGGCTTTCATCATTTGGAAACCAAAACTGTTCTGCACCAATAAAAAGTGTTATTTTCAGGTCACACAACCCGACGCGCTTACGCGACGCGCCCCCGGGGCGCATCGCGTAAGCGCGTCAGATGCTTACGTTGCACGATCGTATTTGCTCGAGTACTTCCAGGTGCGCTTACGCCGTGCGTATCACGCGGACGTGGCTACGCGATACGTCACAATGTTTTCGTTCGCAGCAATAGCGCTAACGGGACGCTTACCGGTGCGCGACCCGGGGCGCTCCGGAAAACTGCGCTTTCCAGTGCCCACACCGGGGCGCGCACCGGGAGCGCACCAGGGCAAAAAAAAAAATTATATAAATATACAATATAGGATTCATTATAAAAAATATTACATTTCATAGGTTTGAGGCCTTATATATAGTTAGGAATTAGCATTTAAAAAACCTATGAAATTCACTGAAAAAACCATAGGTTTCACAACAGTTATAGTTAGCTGGAAATTTTACTGACATAAAACCATAGAAATTCCAACGTTATAGTTAGTTGGACTCACTATAACAAGCGCGCCTGCAATGCACTGCTGATGACGTCACATATTACATCACTCATGACATCGTCAGTGACATCACTCATGACATCACTTATGACACCATCCTTGTGACAGAGTGACAGACCTCCTTTTAGTGTAATGTAACCCTTGAAATAGATATTCAAAAATAGAAACTAACATTTTCAAAAAAATGGAGATACCCATACCAGTTACAACAACCAATTCAGTAATTCCACCATCTATATACACATCCACTCATTTACCAACAGTTCTATATAGTCACTCATACATATACTCACTCATCATATGTAGTGATACATCTATACATCCTGTTATACTCCGACAGTCATCCAAAAGTTACTCACACAGATACTCACACATGCAAATAAATTATTGAACATCAATTTATTTGCATATAAAACTATAAAACTATACACACACTACCTCTTTACTTCCCACCCTGTTCAATGTGTATGTCCAACTCCTGGCAGAGGTAGCCAGGAGGCACGGAATGTCCCTCGTGTCCTACGCTGATGACACACAGCTGGTGGTGGCATTAAATGACGAAAGTGGCCACGGTGCCCAAAAATTCCAACAAACGCTCGTTGACATCACAGAATGGATGACGGCGAACTACCTCCAGCTCAACGCCGGAAAAACGGAGGTGCTACTGGTGGGAAAAAAGACTGACACTTGGGGTAATAACTGGTGGCCAGAAACCCTCGTCCAACCACCTGAACCAAAGGACTGTGTCAAAAACCTAGGAGTCTGGGTAGACTCTGCCCTAAGATTTACCCACCATACAAAAAAAGTGGCGGCCACCTGCTTCTGCATTTTATGGAATCTTAGGCCTATCCTAGGATTTTTTGACCACCAAACCCGTCAGATGATAGTCCAAGCAGCCATTCTCTCAAGGCTGGACTACGCCAGCTCCCTCCTGCCAGAAGCTAACGTGGCAGAAAAAACTAGACTCCAGCGAGTCCAGAACGCCGCCACCAGGGCTCTGGTAGGACTCCCCCGCCATACATCTGTGGCTAGCGTCCTTACAAAACTCCACTGGCTTCCAATGGAGAAAAGGATTCACTTTAAAACGCTATGCCTAGCATTCAAAATCCTAAAAACGGCATCTCCCTCGATGCTCTGCCCACTCCTGTTAACCTACGTTCCCCGGCGTACTCTACGATCAGAAGGAGAGAATCTAGCAACCGTACCTCGCATCAAACTAGCCAGGATGGGTGGCCGTTCATTCAGATATCTAGCCGCCAAACTCTGGAATGGCCTCCCAGACCAGATCCGAGGAATACAAGACCTGCTATCTTTCAGAAAAGCAATCAAAACACACCTCTTCTGTTAAACAGTTTTCTCCTTTCTTTACTCCCTGACCCTATCCTCCGTCCATTATCTCATACAGAAAGTGCCGGGACGCCCCTTCGCTGGGGCAGCCGAGCGCTATACAAGCACATATAACATTAACATTAACATTACTTCTAAGGAAACTTACACATACTTACTCTCTTAAACAATCATGTATATAAACATATACTTATTTAAACAGGAACTCTTACAATCTCTTACTCTCACATATACTCACTTATATACATCAAAACTCACATACACTAGAATAAAATATATGTCGTTACTAAAAAACACAATAGTGAGACAGTCATTCACTCACTAACACACACATATACACACTCATCCACCCATACAGTCCTGCACAAACACATACAAACAGTGAGTCAGTCACCAACCCATGCAGCTACTTATACACAAAGTGAAACACTGATACATATATTTCAATATTTAAAAGTTACTCGCTAATATATGTATTCAATAAAATACACTTAATAAAGCAGTTAACCAATCATTTTTTTTTAAAAAACATCCATTTACACACTTATTTAACCATTTATTCTTCCATCAACCTTTACAAATACAAATATTAAACATATTAATTTTAAAGAAAGACACACATTCACTGGCTGGTGTCATCAGTGATGTCATGAGTGATGTCACTGACGATGTCATGAGTGATGTAATATGTGACGTCATCAGCTGTGCATTGCAGGCGCGCTTGTTATAGTGAGTCCAACTAACTATAACGTTGGAATTTCTATGGTTTTATGTCAGTAAAATTTCCAGCTAACTATAACTGGTGTGAAACCTTTGGTTTTTTCAGTGAATATATATATATATAAATTTGCGGATGTTGGTTAAATTTGCGTCCAAGGACATGGATAGGGTAAACCTAGAGATTGAGGCATTAACCAAAGAACTACAAGGAATGTGTACCGAAGATGAACTTAAAACGGAGATGGATAAATTTGAAGCAAACTTAAACAAAATTGAAACCGACATCAGAAACAGAAAACAAAGGAAATTCCAAAGAAACCTGGTGGACTACCAGCGAGGGCAAATATTGACTTTTGCGAAAAAGTATGACAAAATGAGAGCAGCGATGCAATCGCAAGCTAAGCCACTGATCAGACGGAGGAACTGGCCAGTACATCTGAAAATATATCTGAAGATGACTTACAATCTATCACGAGTGGAAGTGATATCTCAACAGGAACCAATTTCTCTGGAGTAAAAACCAGTGTTTTAACGGAATTTTCAATGGTGATGCAGGACAAACAAGGCAGCAACCAGCAAGGGTATCAAGGGCGTGGAAGAGGCAACAGAGGAGGAAAAGGCAAAAATACATCTTCGCTAGGAAACCTAGGACGCCCCGTGGGAAGACGTACAAGGGGCCAGCTGAAAATGAAATGATGCAAAAGAGGACTGTCATCAACCTGTCGGAGCGGATATTGACCAACAAAGAGGTAGAGTTGTTGTCTCTAGGATTGACCTTTTGTCCATCCAATATTTTCAATCATACCCAAAGTAAAATTGATTTATTTTTCTTTACAAGAAAATTAAAAATAAGGAAATGGTATGCTACTCAGGTGGGTAGAGACAATATTACCTCGGTGGAACAACCGCATCATTTGAGCATTGCAGAAGTTAACTTAACACACTCCCTCAATGTATTAAGTGAAGAATGGGAGGAGAGTCATGACCCATATCAGGATTTACTAACAGCCAATATATCATTGGGATTGAGTGCAAACACTAATTTCAAGCCAAAATCCATATTCTTACCCTTAAATCCGTAATGACACCATTGAGGTATTTGAGAAATGTATGATTAATGAATTGACTAAAATTGAAAATAAAAAATACCATCAAGGCTGGAGAAATGTTACTCAGGCACAGCTAAAATCACTTGATGACTTAAGAAAAGATCACACTATAGTGATCAAAAATAGTGATAAAGGCGGCAACATAGTGATACAATCCAGAGAGAACTATGTGGCAGAAGGTTTGAGACAATTATCGGATGTGAACAGTTATTGCAGAAGCCATTAAACTGTTCCATACGCAACTCACTGATTGGAGAACTGAGGGCATATTGGAGGAGGATGAATACAAGTTTTTATTTTGTAAATTTCCCAAATTGCCAGCCTTATACCTACTGCCAAAAATACATAAGAGCACTGTAAATCCACCGGGCAGGCCAATCATTTCTTCTAATGGTAGTTGTTTTGAGTGTACCTCGCAATATGTAGATTATTTTTTACTGAGTTTTGTTCATCAATTGCCGTCTTATGTAAAAGACTCAGGTGATTTTCTGAAAAAGATTGAGAACTTGGAATGGGAAGAAGACTTTTCCCTTCTTTCCCTTGATGTAACAAGTCTATATACATCAATTCCTCACCAACAAGGACTTGATGCATGTATGCATTTTTTATCTAAAAGATCTGCATCATACTTACATCATACACAGATGTTAATCAGGATGATGGAATTGTGCCTTAAACAAAATTATTTTTTGTTTGATAATAAGATCTACAGGCAGACTCTCGGTACCTCTATGGAGACTTGCTTTGCTCCTTGCTTCGCAGGTCTATATGGGGTACTGGGAGGAAATTGTAACATACAAGTCATCTATGTACCGTAAACACGTGATAAAGTGGATGCGTTACATAGATGACGTGATGGTTGTATGGAAAGGAACTGAAGAAGAGGCAAATGATTTGGAGATGAGCTCAACAACAATGATTTTAACTTGAAATTCACAAGTAATTGGTCCAGAGACAGTTTGGAATTCCTCGATTTGTGTGTAAAGGTGGAGAATAAGAAACTAGAGACATTGCTGTTTAGGAAAAAGACCGCAGGGAACAGCATTCTCCATGCGCGTAGCTGCCATCCTAATTCTCTGATTCGGAGTATTCCGATAGGTGAACTTTTAAGAGCAAAGCGCAATTGCAGCACTAAAGAAGCCTTTGCCCTAGAGGAACAAAGTATGATTAAAAGATTTTCTGAAAGAGGCTACTCAAATAAAACAATTCTAGATGCTCAAAAAGCTGTAGAGAAACGTTCAAGGGAGTCACTGCTACAGCCTAAAGCTCAGGACTTACAAAGTGAGAATGAGAACACGACACGTTTCATTACCACTTACAGTAGCCAAGCTGGAATGCTCAGAAAAAGTCTCATTAAATTCTGGCCTTTACTTCACAGCGATCCAGATTTAACCAGATATGTCAATGACTCACCCCAAATCTCTTTTAGGAGGGCAAGGTCCCTAAAAGATCAATAATGCAGCGCAGTGATTGCCAAAAAAACAAAAATTTCGGGGGTGGAAGGTTTTTTTACTTGCAGGAATTGCAAAGCTTGCAAGAATAGTCGTAATGTAAAAAGAGTACAACTAACACCCACATCTGAAACTTTCATAATAAAGGAACATACTTCCTGCACAAGTGACTACGCAGTATATGCACTGTTTTGTCCGTGCAATAAAGCCTATATAGGCAGTACCATAAAGCCAGCAAAACTTAGAGTACTTGAGCACCTACGTGCTATTAGCAATATGGATAAGTCATATCCTATAGCTCGTCATTTTCACAGTCACCATAACCAGAATGTGAATTTACTGAGCTTTTGTGTTTTGTGCACAGTGAAATTTAATGAGAGAGGTGGAAAAACGGGTGCAAAACCTACGCAGACTAGAATCTAGAATGATTATCCAGCATAAAACCATGACCCCGAGAGGGAATAATTGCGACGAAGAAATGGAAGTACACCTAGGATGATGCAAGTGTAATTGTATGTTTTCAGTTTTTATGAGCTAGCCACAGTTGTAGTCTAGTGAGAATCGAGTTTGGCAAATGAAACACAGTTATTGCCCTAATTGTTTTTAACTTCTCATGTGTTTCTGTTGAGATGTGAATGGTTTTAGAAATTTCTAAATTGTGAGTCACAGGTTTGCATTTCTATTTCTTTTCTTTTTTATAGGGACAGCTTGATTTAATATCAGAAACTCACTTCTTATTGAATGGAAACATCAGAATAGGTGTTACTAGAGGATGGACCGGAACGCCTTGGAACATTATGTGTTCATAAATCAAAATTTGTACATGTGACTGCGCTGATTAGTCCACTTGGGCGACATTTGTTACTTATGTGATTCCTTGAATATACCAGATATCAGCTGAAGCAGCGACAATATCTTGAACTTTAAGCCCACATGGGCATGATTCCGTTTTTTTCAGTTTTTTTAATTCAATTCAATATGCATCGCTGGGCATTATTAATTGATTTGTCCATTGGAGGGAGACTATATATCATAGGCCTTGTATATAAATCAGCTGATGTCAAATCTATTAATTTTTGCCCACAGGGGAATGATTAGTACTTAATTCATTTAATCGAATCCATGAACCGTAATGGAATACAAAATTGATTGCCCACTTGGGCATTATGTTATATGTTTCAGTCTATGTACGTAATTCGTGATAATCCGATGACATCCAAATGTAATGTGCCACGAGTCCGTTTTTTATTTCTATGGCCGAAAAATGCTTAAGTGTAACCGATGAAATTTACCTTCGTTTATTTACTGGGCTTACATTGTTTAAATGCGGTCCATGGGAAAAGTATGAGTTTTTCCTTGATGTTACTTTATGATATTTATGTCGTCCACTGTGAAATTTTTGTTTGTGCTAGTGGCGCGATAAGTATTTTGTTTATGTTATTGTTAGTCCAAACCATGTGACCTTGACTATATCATGTTTGCATCAATTATCATTCACTGACTCGTGACCAAGGGGAGGAGCCCCGAAACGCGTCGGAGTGACTAATGTTTTGCTGCCATTAAACGCTGAATAAATGAATTTTTGAATACACGCCGGCTGGAGTCCGTACTTCATACTGTCCTTTGACTATAGGACGTAAGTGTGATTGTTCTTGGATATATATATATATATATATATATATATCACTTTCTCTTGAGCTCCTGAGCTATTCAAGCATGCTGTGGCAAGATAGGCGAGTTCAAGTTTCTCCCCGCGAGTGTGGCTGTGTCTCTACACGCGAGCGTCCATATGTGGATGGAACCATCACCATCCTTTACCGCACCCGCCAGAAGAGTGCAGCAGCGCCATGATGGAAAACGAGCGAGCAGTGTCCCTGCACACACGCTGAGCACCGCCAAGCAGCCTCAGGGTAGGTGCCGACTAGGGTAAGCATCCAGCTTGCTAGTCTGACGGGCATATATCCGTCTGCTACTCCACTACCGTGAGGTTGCCTGGTTGGCGAGGGGAGACCACTCGTCCGCCTTGATCCACAGATGGGGCACCAAGACTAAACAGGACTACCAGTCCCATCAGGCACTGGGACATTTGGACTGCCCACTAGGGGCGTGCCATGATTATTACCAGGGCTGGTACCTGCATTCCCATCATCAGTTCGCCAAATCCTCTGAAGAGAAGGCGGGAGCCTTCGAAACGCGTCAGGAATTCCACAGAGAAATGGGACTGAATCACTTTCTCTTGAGCTCCTCAGCTATTCAAGCATGCTGTGGCAAGATAGGCGAGTTCAAGTTTCTCCCCGCGAGTGTGGCTGTGTCTCTACACGCGAGCGTCCATATATATATATATATATATATATATATATATATATATAAACACACACAGGAATGGCGTGCTTAAGCCACTTGAACGGCGGGCTCACGACGGGGTACGCCAACCCCTACTATATAAACACACTCCTGGTCAAAATTCATCCATGAAAAACCAGAGTCGGAGCCCAATTGTAGTACGGTGCTGTCAGTTTAATCAGCAGAGAAAAAACACCCAACGCGTTTCGAGATCAGCCGATCTCTTGCTCACGGGTGGAGCTCACCAGTACCAGCATTCATTTAAAGTGACAAACTATTTTGAAAATGCAACACGTGATCATCGACATAAAGAAAATAAACAAGTTAAGGCTATGTCTGCCGAATAGAAACAGTGTTTCATGTAAACATTTGTATCGAATTCCAATACAGAAATTAAATTGAAAACAAACAGAAGCCACCGTTCATTATATTGTCCGATTTAAACTCACATAATTTTTAAGTTTTTAAACAATGTTCCTTATTGTAGAACAGCAATGGTTGTATTTGCTGTCCATTGGTAAAGCGCGCCCGTAATAACCCGGCATCAAGATGCAATACTGTGTTGAATTCACACAAGTACACGTGATTATGTGTCCATTAGCTGTGCAGCCCAAGTGGGCAAATGTCGTGTAAATCAGTTAACCAATTGAGGTGGCCTCCAATATTGCCCATGTGGGCGATGGGTTAATTCACATTCCTGTAAAAGAAAGAAAAGACATAGCTATACGTGACAATATTTACATTATAGATCAGTGCATGATTAAAACCAATTAAAATTGAATTCAGTTACCAAAGAAGCAGCAGCATGTTTCACATCAATAGAACTATATATCAGGTTTGGAGGTGAATGGCTAGCTCTTCCCCCAAATTGTGTCCTGTAGGTTGCAAAGTATTGTACAATATAATGTACTTAGATTCAAGTTTCCTTAACTCTAGCCACCTGTTACCTCCCCTCTCATTGCTTTCGACACTGTCCAGAACAAAGAATTTCATTAAATTCGGATTCTTATTGTGTACATCAGCAAAATGCCTGGCTACAGGATATTGCTGGTTCTCATTCCTGATTGCTCTCTGATGTTCTAAAATTCTGAGTTTCGCCTGTTTTGTTGTGCACCCTATATAAAAATTATTACAGGGGCATTCAAGAACATAAATAACATACTCAGTAGTACAGCTGAGATGTTTGGTGATTTTGTGAGCACATCTTTCTTTGGACAATTGGATTGATTTACAATTATTGCTGTATTTACAGGCTTTACACCTGCGACATGGGTAAAAACCTTGGATGGAGTTAGTTTTCTTACTTTCTTTTATCAGTGTATTACTCAGTGTGTCCTTAAGTGATTTCGCCTTTCTAAATGTCAGCGATGGAATATCATGGATTGCCTCTTTCACATCTTTGTCGAGCTTTAGTGTATCCCAATACTTGGATAAACATTTACGTAGTTTCCAGGATTGACTACTGAAGGTAGTGATAAAACGTACCTTTTCATCAATTTCGTGTTGTTTAGGGACTAACAGATCATTCCTATCCATGGCCTTGACCTTAGTGAGGGCCTGCTGTATTACTTTTTGACTGTATCCCCTCTCAGAAAATCGCTGTACCATTGTTTGGCTCTCTTTGGAGAAACCCTCTGCCGAGCTACAGTTTCTTTTAGCCCTAATTAGTTCACCTATTGGAATACTACGTATAAGGCTATGGGGATGACCGCTCCCTGCATGAAGCAGGCTATTTCCAGCTGTGGATTTGCGGAATAGAGTACTTTTCAGATTTCCATCCTCAATTTCAAGCTTAATGTCCAAGAATTCCAATTGTTCTTTACTGATTACACTGGTGAATTTTAGATTAAGAGAGTTTTTGTTCAGGATAGATTCAAATTCGTGTATCTGGTCGAGGGTGCCATTCCAAATACAGAAAATATCGTCAATATACCTTTTCCAGAGGATGACGTGGGTACTGTAGTGGGAGATCTTATTCACCACTAGCTCCTCCCACCAGCCCAGATATAAACAGGCTAGGCTGGGGGCAAAGCAAGTACCCATCGACACCCCCCGGGTTTGTTTAAACAGTAATTTATTGAAAATGAAGTAGTTGTTAGTCATGCATTCCCATATCATGTCAAGCAGCATGTTGGTGTGTGACAAAAAAGAAATCGATCTGTTTCTAAGATAGAATTTACATGCTTCCACACCAAGTTCCTGTGGGATGCTGGTGTACAGGCTGGCAACATCAAAGCTTACCAGCCAGTACTCAGGACTCCACACAATGTCTTTGATAATGCGTAAAAAATCTGATGAGTCCCTGACATACGAGGGCAGACTAGTTACAAAGGGCTGCAAGAAGTGGTCTATGTATCTGCTGGTATTTTCATACAGACTACCCACCTATGAAACAATAGGTCTACCGGGGGGTGTCTGAAGACTTTTGTGCAACTTAGGGAGCAAATACAGTGCAGGTGTTTTAGGATATTTCACATGGAGGTAGTTAAACTCATCATCCTCAAGCAGCCCCCTTGCTTTCCAATCACACAATTTATCACCATAAGCACATTTGGATATATTGTAATCCTCTCTAGTTGCTTTCGTATAATTATGTTCATCAGACAGTTGCATTAAACCTTCTTTTAGGTACATATCAATAGGCCAGACCACCACATTCCCGCCTTTGTCACTGTTCTTGATAACAACGTCAACCCAACTTTCCATTTCCTTTAAGGCAAGAAACTGTTTTTGTTAAGATTCCAATTCAATTTGGGCTTCATTCTGTCCATACGTCTCAATTCCTGTATCATTCCTTGTTCAAAGCTATCAATATAGCTATTAGCGATTTGTGGTACAAAAACCGATTTCGGTTTAAAGCCACTACTGCTACTCATGTAGACTGAGTCCTCAGTGTCCAATAAGTTAAACAAAGCGTTATCATTAACATTGTCACAACCTGCTAACAATTGGACAGATTGCAAAAGTTCAGCGTCATTTACACTTAGTGCACTGGGTTTCCCAGCCATTACTTCTTTTCTGAGTCGAGGTTTATTCGCAAACCACTTTTTTAACTTAAGTTTGCGTGTGAAACAAAAAAGATCAATGCGAGCATTGGTGAAATTAAAGTTAGATGTTGGACAGAATGAAAGCCCTTTAGAAAGTACTTCAATTTGTACAGGTGTTAAAGTACGATTAGAAAGATTTACCACTGTCATGGAGTTTACTTTTTCGCCGCCTTGCCTCTGGTTACCACTCCTATTGGGCTTGAAGCCGCCTCGGAAGGTTTGTTGCCTCTTCCGCGTCCTCCTCTGCTGCCTCTTCCACGCCCTTTTGATGGGGTGCCTGTTTGGCGTTCCTTGGCCATCAGGGCTACTTCCTTTAAGATTAAATCTTTTACTGGAATCATTTCCAATGGCTCGGAAATATCACTTTCAATTGATTCATTGTCATCATCCAAAGTTACTGATTCCCCCGAAATTGTTGCGCTCTGGTTAAGCGCCTTTGTCTTTTTTCCGGGTGTAGTATGTTTTTTTGTTGTTGTTTTCTTGGCGGCATCCCTGATTACATCATACCGCTTGGCAAATGTTAGGATTTGACCCTTGCTGTAGTCGACTTCATCGCGGTAAAATTTCCGCTGCTTTTTTTCTTTAATTTCATCCTCTATTTTGTCGAGGCGTTTATTCATCTTGTCCATTTCTGTGGTAAATTCACTTTCCGTATACTAAGCTTTCAGTTTCGTGATTAATGCCTCATTTTCTGTATTGAGTTTAGCACACTCCTTTTCAGCATTCTTTATAAGCATTTTTAACATATTGACAGAACAGGCGTGGTTATTCTCCATCCACTCGCTGATCAGTTCGGGGTCAGGATTTTGAAATGTAGGTATAATGAAGATCCTTAAACCACGCGGTATCCTATTACATTCAAGATACTTGGTTAGGGCAGCCGCCTCCCACCAGCGCGATTGCTCACGTTTAAGGTTCTTCCAAAGTGCATCCCAAAGTAATTTGAGTTCATTCACTTGCTTACCAGGTGGTCTTGTCTCTTCCCCCACACTGGATTCGGTTGATGTGAAGAGTTTCGCTGCTGCTTCCACCCTCCTGTTATTTCTTGATTCTACCATACTGTCTGACACAACAAACCAGCCGGTATGTTGTTGTTTGCACCGTAGTTTTCCGTGTTGCACTGTTACTGGCTGTCATTGTTACCCAATCCTGGGCGGGAAAATCGCTGTTCGTTCAAATTTCAATCAACTCCGATCTGATCCCAGATTATCGGATAGTGTCAGTTGTTTGCGGGCTTTCGTAAAGTTCAAAGCTCGCTTTTCTCTTTCTCCGATGCGATTCCTCAATCCAGTGCAGCCACGAGTCAGGCGGGCAAAAGCAATTATTTAAACTATAAACACACACGGGAATGGCGTGCTTAAGCCACTTGAACGGCGGGCTCACGACAGGGTACGCCAATCCCTACTATATAAACACACTCCTGGTCAAAATTCATCCATGAAAAACCAGAGCCGGAGCCCAATTGTAGTACGGTGCTGTCAGTTTATTCAGCAGATAAAAAAAAACCAACGCGTTTCGAGATCAGCCGATCTCTTGCTCACGGGTGGAGCTCACCAGTACCAGCATTCATTTAAAGTGACATACTATTTTGAAAATGCAACACGTGATCATCGACATAAAGAAAATAAACAAGTTAAGGCTATGAGATGAGTTACAAAAAACCATCCTCACTGAAAGATCAATTGGTAAATAGCCATTTTAAATCAAAGAAACCTGGAAAGGCAAACAATTGGCTAACTGACCAGCGTAGTGGATTTCGAAAATGTAATGCATGTAAAGCGTGCAAAATTGGCCTGAACAAAAATACCTACGATGAACCAGATGGTAAAAAAACGCCAATCGAAGGACAAATAACCTGCTCATCCACATATGTGGTCTATGTGATACAGTGTAAATGTGGATCATGCTACATTGGGAGCACAACCTGTACTCTAAAAAAACGAATATTAGAGCACATCAGAGCGGTGAAAAATAAAGATTTGGCCTACGCTACAGCTAAACACATGATATCATGTCAGAAAGGAGATTGGAAAGCAATGTCGTATTTTGGCATACATATGGTCAATCTGGGAGAACGAGGAGGTAACAGGCTACGAAAATTACGACAAATCGAATCCAAATTTATTATCAGACTAAAAACAAAGATACCCAGAGGGATGAATTTCGATGAGGAACTTTATGTACATTTGGAATAAAAACAAAAATAATGACTTAACCTATATGTGGACTGTGATCGAACATTGTACCATAGGGTACTATACCCATACAAGAGACTACTGTTTGATATATCGTCAATAATTGTTTTAAATTTTACTCTCCATATGAACTGTTACATACGCGTAAAGCAGCGCGACAAATGACAAAAGATGTCAGGAGACTATCAACTAATGCAGAACGAGTATACACCTGTGAAAAGAATAATGTTATGTTGAAAATGGGTACTATACCCGATACAATAGATACTGTCTACATATGATGATAATATGAGATTGTAATCATGATGTGCGCGTAAAGCAGAGCGTGTATATATATACTGAAACTTGTAAATATTGTTATTATACGTTGCAATTTTCAATTTGAAATGTAATTGACTACTAGTCCCATAATGCATCCTTACTGCCAAACTGGGATAAATAGTGGACATAGAAAAAAGCTCACTTACCGTGAACAAAGCCTGTGATGGCTGAAACGCGTTGGTCCGAGCTGGAGAAATAAAGTAAAGCTGTTTAAATCTTACAAACGCTGAGTGCCGCATTCTTGGAGAGAAAATTGTTATTGGGCCCTGATCCGGGCCCGTTGCAGAGCACCCATAGTTGAGCGCATAGAGTCTGAGGATCGCTTTGGTGGAGAATATATATATATATATATATATATATATATATATATATATATATATATGTGGCCTAACCCTCTGTGTGTCAGGGACAGTAAATAAAGCTGAATTCTTTTGCATTTCCTATGTATGATAATTTTGTTGGGTATTTGTATTACCTGTATGTTGTGCGATGGCCAGGCTGAGTTTATTCCTATTACCAAGTACCATGACCGCTGCTTTTAACCCACTGGTAGACCTGGCATCCTTGGTTTGGTTCTCTCCTAGCTTTTTGCCTTAAACCATCCTGTTTTTGCTGACTTAATTTTTACGGGCTTAACCAGTGCTAAAGTGCTTGTGCTTTCCCCTAAATACATGGTGAAATTGGCGTGCACCCACTTGGCATATTTAATTTACTTGTAAGTCCCTGGTAAAGTGATACTACATGTACCCAGGGCCTGTAAATTAAATGCTATGAGTGGGCCTGCAGCGCTCATTGTGCACCCACAACTCATGCTTGCCATTGTAGCCTGTGTGGGCGTTTTAAGCTGCCATTTCCACCTGGCAAAATAAGCCTTCCTTTTTAATACATATAAGGCATCCCTGGTGTCGGTCCTGAACAGCCCAGAGGGCATTGTACAGTCTATTAAAAAAATTGGACATGCACTTTTAAGTGTTACATGTTCTGGTAGTGAAAAACTCATTGTAAGAAATGGGGTTACTGGTTGAGGGGGAAGAAAACACTTCTCAAGCAGCAACCACAATTCTTCTCAGGGTGAATGTACACTTACCCCTAAATTAACCTGTGCTCAACCCTCGGTTAGCCCCGGCAAAGAGAAGTCAGTCTTATCTCAGAAGCAATGTGTAAAGTATTTGAGCAGTACTTCAAAAAGCAACACAGGAATAAAATACCATAAATGGAGCCCACAAAAGCGTTAGAAAAATAGAGGTTTTTTAAAAATAAATAAAACAAGACCAAAACAACAATAATCTAATTAGTAGAACCAGAGACATTCAATTTCAATGATTTTAGTGAAAATACCACCTAAAGGTGTAAAGCTTCGACTATGCCTATCTGGTTACGCTGGACTGGGATAAAGTCACAAGTGCGGGCCGACCATTATGAAGTGTAGGCTGGCTACAGTGACCAGTTAGGCCCACTGGACAAGATTTCCTTGAATCTAGGTTGTCAGGAGATGAGGAGTCCTGTGTTGATAATGTATCCTTCAATCCTGGTTTGCAGAGCGTTGCGAGAATCCGCATCGTAGATGTATCACACAGCCAAAGCAATGCGTCAGTTCCGAGATGCATTGAGGCTGAGTTGCAAGGTTCTGTTAACTCGTCATAAATTATCCTGTTGATGAGGGCTTGTGATGCGAAGTCCGTAGTCAGGAAAGCGTTGTGCAGTCGGGGCAGTTCATAGGTTCTGAGTAGCTGCGGACTGCAATGCGGAGTCTGGCATCACTGTTGAGGCTGCCATTGATGATGGATGCAAAGGCCTGCGCTGAGGAAGCGTCACGGAGCAGCGGTTCCGATACGCTGATGGGCTGCGATGTGGGTCTCTGCGGCGGTTCCCATCTAGGCAGCAGTGGTGATACGTTGGTTCTGCTCTGGGTTGTGCCGTGCAGCAGGAGATGCATCAGTTCCCGCTGGGATGCATCACTCAGTGGCGGTTCTGATGCGGTGTCCGGCTGAGATGCGATGCAGTTCTTTGGAGTGGGTTGGACCCATGCAGGAATGGCGATACATTGGTTCTGTTCGAGGTTGCGCCACACAGCAGGAGATTTAACAGTTACAGCTGGGTCCACAGAGGCTGACAGAGCACCTTAGGCCTACTTCAAAGGGTCCAGGATTAGGGTGGAAAGACTTGGCAGGGTAGACTTGCAGGTGCAAAGTTGTTGGAGTCTTCTGTCCCTAAGGCTTATGTCAGGAGGTCAGTCAATTAATCCTGGGAATCACACTGGGGTTTTAGGTTCAAGAGATGTGTGTGCAGTCCTTCTCACCCAGGCAGCAGGTCAGCATGGCAAAGCTGCAGCACAGCAATACATTATTCTAACAGATTGTAGTCCAGCAGAGTGGCAGTCCTTCAGCAGCACATCAATCTTTCTTCTTGGCAGAGTGTCCACAGGTACAGAAGCGTACTGAAGAGTTGGTATCTGATGCCCAATATTTATACATCGTGTCCTTCCTCTGGAAAGTGGAAGAAGATTTTAGAATTCCCTCTGAAGTCCAAAGGACTAACCACAGGGGGAATGTAGCCATTTGTATGGAAGCAAGAGACTGCCTATTCAGGTGTAAGTGGGGCTGTGCCCAGCTCCAACTTCCATCCTACAAGTATTGGCCCATTCAGGACCGACTATGCTCCCTATTTTGTGTGGCTGTCTAAGAGGAATACACAAAGCCCAACTATCAGCTACACCCAGTCATGTGACCAGAGACAGAGTACAGGCACTAAATGGCTAAGGCAGGAAAATGCCAAAGTGGCATCTTCAAAACTGTCATTTAAAAATTAGGATTTTAAATTATGATTCCAGAGACACCAAACATGAATTGCTTTCCTATTCCTATATGATAATTATATTTATAAAATGTAATAAGGTAACTCCAATATTATCATATGGGAGAGGTAGGCCTTTCAGTAGTGCAAAAACGATGTTAAGGTATTTAACTACCAGGACCTGTAAAACTTAAAGGTAACTTAAAGGTATATGTCCTACTTTTTAAATGAATTGCGCCCTGCTCACTGGGCTGTCCAGGGCCTACCCTGATTTTTATCTATTAAAAAAGAAGGTTTGGGCCTGGCAGAAAGGTTTACTTTGCCAGGTCGAAATGGCAGTTTAAAACTGCACACAAGGGCTGCAATGGCAGGGTTGAATCATCTTTTAAATGGCTACTTATTTGGGTTAAATTACTAAATTCCCTTGAGATAAATAAATGATGAGCCTAAATAACATAGCTCTAGCGATATTCTTTTAATATACATGCTGTTACACTTAAGAGGAGAATTCTGTCCACTACATTTAGCAGGTGGTTAGATTTTAGTTTTCAACTGAAAAAGTATACAGACATGGTGTTTAGCACACAATTTTTGTTTGTGTTTGTTATTAGTTTGTAAATAGGTAACTAATGTGATTGCACTTTATGGACACATTTAGTAACTGTACATAATTATCTTTACATAGGGGGCTTTCTTTTTGAAAAAACAAAAGTCCTGATGATGGTCTCATGGATGACAACAAGGAAGACCGAAACGTCGATCAATAACATCATCTCCACAGCCTTTGTGCGCAGGAAGAAACCTTTTTTGCATTTATGAACTGTTTTTTCCTCATCAATTAACGGAGTTGATGCTTTGTTATGAATTGATCTGTGAATTCATATGTACAGCCTTTCATGACTTTTATACCTTGATTAATTTCTATACATCCCCATGATTTTTTCAAATACAAGTTTTTTCTGTATACAATCAGTTTGTTGTGTGCTTTTTAAGTTTATATTCTCCTCGTTTTGCTCTTCATTGCATGTATGATTGTGAACAATATTGAAATACATTGGTTATCCCATGGATACAGTCAGGTTCAATTAATTCACGAATCCTGGAAGTGATCTTTTTTTAAATTACATGTACTCAGTCTAAGAAATAAAATCCCTTGTAGACACCTTTTACCTCAATCATTTACCTTGCTCAAGCCTACAGGGATTTATTGGGTTTCCCCAAATATACTAATATACTTAAGTGGGTGGCACCATCCGTTCTGCAGGCCCACTAGCAGCATTTACTTTACAGGCCCTGGGCACATGCAGTGCCACTCTACTAGGGACTTACAGGTAAATTAAATATGCCAATTGATTATAAGCCAATTCTACCATTTTTTAAGGAGAGTACACAAGCACTTTAGCACTGGTTAGCAGAGGTAAAGAGCATAGATTCCTAAGGTCAGCAAAAAGAAATTCAGCAAAAGTGTAGGGTAAAGGCAAAAGGTTTGGGGCTGACACTTCAGAGAGGGCCAGGTCAAACATTCCTAAATTTCTTACATCTCTTAGTCCTATAGGGTTAATTAATAAGTGATAACTTTCAATTGAGAGCAGGTCGAAACGTTCAAGTATGGTATCCAAAGTATTATAATTAAAAACCCTCTTTAAAGGTAAACTCAGATTTTTTTTAATCATAATTCACTTTTAGAAAGTTGGCATTTTCTTGTCCTAGCCATTTGGTGCCTACAGCCTGGCCCTAGGTCAGATGGCTAGGTGTAGCTGGCAGTTGGTCTTTGTGTATTGCTCCCAGACAGTGAGACAAAGGGTAGCTAGCTGCTTGCAGGTTGGACCACTCCTAGTTGAGGAGGGGGAGGCGCTGTCACCTACCACACTTGCTCATCACAAAGACCCAACCTCAACATTCTCAGAAAGGGTTTGACACTGGTCTTTTGCAACTCAGAAAAGCTGAGACCATGACAAGGATGAAGGGGATTCTTGACACTGGGATAGAACCCTCTAGAAGCTTCTTCTAATTCAAAGTGGGCACCAAGGTATAACATACATTTGCAAAGCAATAGGTCTCGCATTCACGCAAGTTTCAGCTATTTGCATTTTACATGACAATGCCTTTTATTTATGTTTTGGGTTTTAAAACATAAATAAAAGGTACATTACCGAAAGATGTTCCTAGAGGTCCCTAGTGAGCAAGGCACCAGCACTGCTTGTCTAGGTGCCGCACTGCAAGCTGCTCCTAGAGGTCCCTAGTGAGCATCATAAACTTTGAAGATATGGTAAATCCACCCTACTCATAATCCATTGCATGCAAGACAGTACCACAAGTACATTCAAATAGCTATGTCCATGTATACAATTAGTAGATTTGAAATTTGACAAAACTATTATAGTAATTCTGGATTAGGTTAGGTTGTACTCTATGTGGAGCTGATGAAGGGAAATTTATAGAAGGTCTAATATAAGTGTGAGATATGGTAGGTGCAGTACTGCAAGCTGTTCCTAGAGGTCCCTAGTAAGCAAGGCACCAGCATTGACAGTACCACAAGCTGCTCTTAGAGGTCCCTTGTGAGCTTCATAAACGGTTGGTCACATATGGTACTACCATAATGCATTGCATGCAAGACAGTACCAAGAGTACATTCAAATAGCTATCCCCATATACAATTAGTAGCTTTGTGACAAAATACTTATTATATTAATTCTGGATTAGGTTGTACTCTATGTGGAGCCGATTAAGGGAAATTTATAAAAAGTCTAATATAAATGTGAGTTGTGTAGGTGCAGTACCGCAAACTGCGCCTAGCGGTCCCTAGTGAGCATCATAAACTTTGAAGATATGGTAACTCCACCCTACACTCCTGGAGTGGCCACTAACCTGTTTTTGTCCTTTTCTCTTTTACCCAGGAACCTGAAGGAAGTGGCCCATTTAGGGTCGACCGGGTCACTCGTGAACACTTCTCAGCCTTCCATACCAAATGAAGAGTCGGTCAGACAGTAGAGAATACTAACCATATGTTTATTCAGAATACGCTCAAGCGGAGCCCCATCTGCCCAGTCACTTAGGGGTGCTACAGAGAGGACCGACTTCAGCAAACATGGAGATACATTATGTACAATACAGAACCAATCGAGGCACACCCATAATGGAAATTTCCAAGCAGATGCAGCTAAACAAAGAAGTACAGAAGGATAGGTTTCCATTCTGGAGCTGGGCACACACTATCTTTAGCCCAAGGTCACTCTGTCCATGCCAGCCACTAGACTAGTGGGAGAAGGCCTCTACCCAGTGGAAAAGGTATGTGTTAATAAGAACAGTGTATTCATTAGCAAAGCAAGGCCCCACCTTGGAGAACTAAAACTTTCAACAACCGGTTCACTCGGAGAGGCAAGAAGCAGTTTCGAGCATGGTTCAAAATGGCGGTCAAACATAAAATGGTGCCGCAAATGCTAACTTGCATAGAATAATGCACAAGCAAAGATAACGAAAACGTTTTCATTACAACAGACCCTCCTTTTAGCATGAGCTAACGATTTGCCCAGAAAATGATCAAGAAAATATAACATGTTTGTGGAAAAAGGAAGATCAGTATTCGGAACAATCCGTCTATTCAGTGTCAGGAATAGACACTGCAAGGAAAGATGTAGTCTCAAAAATACCTTCGCCAATCTGCATCAACTGATCCAGGGCCGGACTGGCTGTAGCGGGCACCGGGCAATCCCCCGGTGCGCCGCACGGGTGGAGGCCGGTTTTGGGCCACTGGGGGCCGTTTTTGTTACAGGGCCGTTTTGGCAGAATAGCTGCAAAATCGGCCCTGTAACTAAATCGGCCGAAAACCGGCACCGACAAAGAGCTCGGCGGCACCCCCAAACACCCCCCTCGCCCCCTTTGCCAGGGCCGGTTTCGGTTCCCAGTCTGTCCCTGAACTGATCAATATCTTTTTGTAGCATAATTGCAGCATTAGTATCATGAATCAACATTTTCTAGTTTGGGTCTGATGATATTGACACAAGCTGGGAGACATTGTATGCAGAGGCAACATGTAAAGAAGATTCCAGCAACCAGAGCCAAGAAAGTGAGAATCTTCCAACCCCAAGATGTGAGAGTGTTCCAAAACCACCTTGATAGTGTCCAAGTACCTGTTTCCTGGTGTATGTCAGACGAGAGCCTATGCCATTTTTGTATAGCTGCATTCACATTGTGAAAGGGAAGACATGTACTGAGGTGAGTACCATGCCCTGACAGTGAAATACTGCCAAATTCGTTTTTCACTGTTGCAAGGCCATCTTGCCCATAGGACAGAATGGGGCATGCTGTGCCCCATGTTTCCAGCATATCTTTCCATAGGCATAAGATGGAGGGACGGAGTTTAGTGTGCCTGAACTCAGAATTTAATAACACATCTTTTTGCAAATATCGTTTTTGAATTGTGTGTTTAGAAACCACGCTTTCAGAAGTGGCTGGTTTTGATGGAGCGGTAATTTCTTCTGGTAGTTTCTCAATCCAAAACCCTCATGCTACCTCTAATTTACCGCTCAAAAGGTGTTGGGCCCTTCACACCATGTATTACCTTCAGGAGACTTTAATAATCATGAACAGTCAAAAATGCAATTATTATTTTAAGCCAATAAAGAGAGTTGTTGAGTTTTAAAGGGTTTTATTTTCTAATCAAAAGTTAGGTTTTTCTGACCCTTTATTCATCAGTAACATCAATCAGGTTACAGAATTTGGAAAACAGGTAAAATAGCATTAGTACAGAACTTATTACAGTCTGCATATAAGCATTTCATGTAGGAAGGAAAAATGTGGCGCAGAATGTCATACAAAACTTTTAATGAGTCTCTAAGAAAATAGTTTTGCAAGGGTAATCAATAGTCTCCCTTTAAGAAAAATAAATGCATAAGTTGGACAAATCTTTTAAACCTAATTCTATCTATTCACTGCTCTTTTGCATTCTGTCCGTTTCCAAAGAGCAAGCAGCCCGCCCTTCGCAGAGAGGAATGTGGCCTATTGTGCCAAAATATGACGTGCCAGGATTTTGAAATAATCAACAGGGAAACCCTCTTATCAGCCCCTCCTCGGAACGCCCCAAAAAAAATACCCGCCACGATCTCGTGCCTAACCCACAGAGATGCCTGTTCTAATCTGCGTCTCCTGTCAAGGCTCACACGCCCCCTCCTCCCTAATGTGCCCAGTGCCAGCTGGGTTAAAAGGAGCCGGTGGGAAAAAAATGACAAAGAGCTTTGTAGCACTTCTCCTTATCTGGGTGCTATACTTAGAAAATTTGGCAGAGTGCTCCGCAGCACTTAGGCTCAGAGACCTCGTCCCGGGTCCTCTGGCAGGGTGACAGAGTGCTTCGCAGCATCTATCTATGGGGCCTATTGTAGAGCGGTGGGTCAGTGTCTGGTCAGCTAGTCAGCCCAGACGGACAATTTCTTTAAGCTAAGCTAGGCTATTTATACTCTACTGGGACCCCTAGACCACCCACAAATGTTGCAAGTGACAAGGTCCCATCTTTTGATTGGTCAAGGGAGGTGGTTAAGTCATTGTCACCACCTATAATTCTTCGTTCCCATAGTACGTGTTCACGTGACAGTACCCTCCCCTTAGAGTTTGGGTTCCCAGGCATACGTGTGGGAAAGGACAATAGAGCATGCAAAAGAGTGCAACATTGTATCATTATTAGACGTAAAAACAGCATCTTTTCAGGGGCGAAGGTGAGCGTTCCAGGAGAGTCCCAGCTTCGGTAGCCAACTGGCTAGGTTCCAATGCTGCAAGGCCCAGTTCTTAGGTCACGTGGGTTGGTCATGTGATGTAAACACATAATAAAAATAAAAAGAGGACATACTCTAGATACAGCACTAATGTGTACAATGTATACCATTTAATACTATAATGTTTACCTAACCCAGCTACTAATTTTAAAGCAGCTTTTTCTATTATTTATAATAACATGCAAAATAAATGTGCAATGTATAATAAAGCATATTATGCTTTAGTGTAAAATTTAAAAGCACATACAGTTAATGTAACACACACAGAAACATGTTAGAAATGTTTTAGATACCTTTTCATGTACAAAGCATTTTAGCACCATGTGTAGTGTTTGGTGCATTATTATTTTCACACATTATAAAAAGAGGTGTTTTAAACTAAACACGTTTATTAAATATGTAACAAGCTAAAGTCTTTTAAAACAGGAAATAGTGAATTCAGATTGCAATAGATGAGCTAGGAAGGAGAGAAACATATTTTATTCATCTTTAAAGCTAAAAAGACCATTTTTCTTTATACTGTAAAAACACATGTTAATTCAGCAAAAGCATGTCAGACTGAATTGGCCTCACTTTCATATTTTCTCATGTGCCATGGTTTTAACTTGCACCAAAAGGTGCGTGGCAATTTAAACGCAGTTTGTCTGAAGCACAAAAATAAAACAATGCCTGACTGCAGATGAAATCCGCTCCATCAGTTTCTTGTCTTAACCCATCCTGTGTGCCTCTGCCTGGTTGAATATCGCCTGCCTGGGTTTGGATGTGACAGGGTCTGGGAAGTGTCCTGACCCCCGAGAGGAGTAGGTGAGACAGTAACAGGCTGGCCTGCAATTGATGTGGGGGGAGGAGTAGTCCCCTGGATGTATAGAGTGCTGTGTTGTTGCCACCAGAAGATGGCTCCACCTCCTGCTGAGCATCTGGGCCCCAGACCCTGACTATCAAAGGAGGAGGGTGTGCACTGGCAGAAAGACACTCAGGTCTGGTTTGGACCGAGGTCAGAGCCCCCTGAACCCAAAGACTTCAAAGGCATTTAGGGGTATAAATGTAAGAGCTGAAACACCTGAACTCAAGACTGAAATCCATACTGAAAAAGGATTGAAACTACTTCATGTTCAAGAGGGACCTCTGTCACCTGTCACCCACAAAGCGGGGGGCACATCTTTAAACTCAAGAGGAAGGGGCGCATCTTTGGACAGAGATTACGTTGCGCGTACCACATCCGGACCCATTTTCACCTAAACACCTGCCGGGGAGCAATAAATTGTTGCATGCAATTTCTTCAACAAATCTAAACCCATCTAATTTTCTCCACAATTGAATGTCAATATGAATGGCGAAACCACAGTAAAAGACAAATAGTTGAAGGAAGTGACCCGATTAGGGTTACCCGGATCACTTGCGACCACCTCTCAGCCTTCCATACAAATGAAGAGTCGGTCAGACAGTAGAGAATACAAACCAAGTATATGTCTATTCAGATACACTCGAGTGGACTCCCGCCTGCCCAGTCACTTAGGGGTGCTGCAGAGAGGTATGACATCAGAAGACATGGTGATACATTATGTATGATTCAGAACCATGCAAAACCCGCCCATAATGGAAATTTACAAGCAAGTACAACTAATACAAAAAGTACAGTAGGATGGGTTTTGATTCTGAGGCTGGGCACACAATATCTCTATGCCAAGGTCATTCTGCCCTTACCCATCGCTAGCCTAGTGGGAGCAGGCCTCTATCTAGTGGGAAAGGTAGGCACTAATAAGAACAGTGTATTCATTAGCAGAGCTAGGCCTAACCTTGGAGGAATGAAACTTTCCACAACCTGCTTCAAGAGGAGACAATCAGCAGTTAATGGCATGATTCAAAATAGTAGCAAAACTTAAAATGCTGCCTCAAATGCTAACTTGTATGGAACGATGCACGAACAACATAACAAACACATATTAATTTCATCATAGTCAACGTAAGGGGTTTTGAAATGGGGCTTATAACCGGTACACCAATAAAACCTACTGAAACATTATTATGGCCAGACAGAGTTGCCCCAGGGACCAGAGAACTTGCAATAGAACTATTTGTTGCCCCTGTATCCACCAAAAATTCCTTTGTCGAGCCATGCAAATCTGCAGTAACGTAAAGACCGCACCAATCTACAGGTATCGGAACTGGTCCCACACGCTGTCCCTGGCTGTCCTAGTTGTAAGGCATTCCTGTCACTTCATCTGTGTCATAGTCATCATAATAATACTGTCCGCCCCAAGGGTCATCAAAGTAAATATTATCAGAACGACCCTGTGAGGCTGCAGCAGTCTGAACCCTGTCCACTCCTCTAGCTCCACGACACCATCCACAAGATCCTCGCCCTCTAGGGTCTGCCACCTTCTGCAACAACACAGGACACTCGCTACGCCAGTGTCCGTCCTCCTTACAATACGCACACTGATTCAGCCCTAAAGGTGTAGTATTCCTGCTAGTGCGTGGAAACTGCCATGCCATACCACCATGTCCTCTACCATTCCCTCTAGAAGCCTGCTGCTACAACACCTTGTACATAATCTTTAATACCATAGAAAATCAGTAGTGCTGAATCTTTGAAACACTGCTCCCAAAGACAAATCAGAGTAGCAGACATATGCTTATGGGCATGCTGTTGTACAAAAGGCTCATAATCCTTCATCATGTTCCACACGTCTTCCACACCATAAATGGGATTTCGAGCCCACTGGGCAGCATGATTACCTACTACCCTTTTCACTTCATCTCCCACATCAGATCGCACAAATGTCTGCACTATACGTTCCTTAAATTTCGTCCAGTCTCTGTCCTCAAATCCACGTACTGGTGTCCCACTACTCAGTAATGTTAGGGGATGAAGAAACAGAGTGGGAGTAGCAACAGAAGTAACAGGCACTGACGTCGCTGCTGGCTGCGTCGTGCTGGCAAAAGGGATGCTGAAACAGTAGATGTGGAAGGGGTACTGACAGTCATCGTTGCCACAGACAGCGAGGATAAAGAAAGGACAAGGGGTGCTGTGGCCAAAGCAGTCTGATCAACAGAAGCAGAAACAACAGAGGCAGAAGGAACTGGTGGCTGGGACTGTGAGGGAATAGCAGGATATATCCTCTGCAGGGCATATGGAGGTGGGGGTCGAGAATGTAACAATTCTTCCACAAAGTATCATTTTCTTCTCAGGCTACATAAGATTTATCAATCTGTAATCGAAATCTCCTACCTTCCTGTTCAATCCCTATCTCCTGTTTCTCTCTATCATGTACTAAAGCTTTCTGAACCAATGTTTGCCTTCTCCCCTTCTGGACCTCTTTCTCTGCTTTCATTTGCCTCTGTTTAGCTTCCTTGTGCCACATCTGAAGAGAATCAGACATAGATTGCAATACAAACACTCCGGTTTTGGCCTAGACTTCACCTTTATCCCTACTATTACAAAATGTGCTCATCTCTTTGGGTCAACCGAAAAAACCCAAACTTTTGTTTTTTCATATCAAACATAGATTACCTACTTCTTTTTGCAAACAACTGTTCCTGCAAAATCCCAATTTTTTATTCATCATAAGTGCCCGTCAATAGCCACTGCAACTCAGCATTGTCCCTTGTATATTTGTGCCATTACGTACTAAACATAATAGGGCCAATACCATGTGTCACATACATATTAAAATTAGGAGTACCTTCTGGAGGCGCCGGCTGAGCTTCTTCCAATTGAGCATCTGTAGAACAACAATGACAACAAGAAACTAAAAAATGACTAATTCCAGGCATTTTCAAAAGGGGTCCGAAATTGTTATTTTGGCTGGCAAAGCAGCTCTAAGTGCTTTGAACCCAAAGACGGTCCTCAGACCATATCAAATACAAACCAGAATGGTCTCATATCCACAAAGAATCAAAACTAACTCACCTGATATATGCTAGTCAAACAAATGTATTCTCTACTGCCAACTCGTTGGACCAAACGGTCAGATCCAAATGTTTCGCCGTTCAGGACTCCAGTCGGGATGACCACTGGGCGAGGCACCTTCCAACGGGACAGAAGGGGCAGCTGCGAGTACAGAAACTCTTTGTGCAGGGATCCCTGATCTGTCCGTCCGACACAACAAAAGCCCCGACCTCCCCACCCGGAAAGAGATGGGTCACCCGAAGGAGTACCTGTTCAGGCCCCATCTGAAGGAAGTGGCCCGTTTGGGGTCACCCGGGTCACTCACAACCAGCTCTCAGCCTTCCATACCAAATGAAGAGTCAGTCAGACAGTAGAGAATACAAATCAATATATGTTTGCTCAGAATACACTCGAGGGGAGCCCCATCTGCCCAGTCACTTGGGGGCTGCAGAGAGGACTGACGTCAGCAAACATGGAGATTCATTATGTACAATACAGAACCAATGAACACACGCCCATAACGGAATTTTCCAAGCAGATGCAGCTAAACACAGAAGTACAGAAGGATAGGTTTCGATTCTGGGGCAGGGCACACACTATCTTCAGCCAAAGGTCACTCTGCCCGTGCTCGCCACTACACTAGTGGGAGAAGGCATCTATCTAGTGGGAAAGGTATGGGTTAATAGGAACAGTGCATTAATTAGCAAAGCAAGGCCCAACCTTGGAGAAATAAAACTTTCCACAACCCGTTCTCTCAGAGAGGCAAGAAGCAGATTCAAGCATGGTTCAAAATGGCGACCAATCATAAAAAGGTGCTGTGATTGCTAACTTACATAGAATAATGCTCAAGCAAAGATAACGAAAAAGTTTTCATTACAACAGACCGGGTGGCGACAGGGGAGAGGCGAAGGCGGATGAAGACGGGTGGAGTAAATGTAGTTATTTACTATATGTATGTGACTAACTGGGCTTTTTCCTTTCACAGGAAAAAAAGTCAATGGGATAGCTTGCGCACTTGTTGCCAAGTTATTTACCAACGACTGATGAATAAATAGGGTGTAGAAGGTGACGATTGATGTATCTAAACCGGAAACAATGCCCTGACAAGAGAAAAAAAAATCCACCCTACCCACAATGCATTGGAAGCACTCACAGAAATTGTAAGTTTTTTACATGATATTGGAGCTGATCAGCGCTTGATTTAAGTGTATTCTTTTTATCGAAACTTTTCCCCTGAAGAAGGGATTTTCCTGAAATACACTGGGAATACAGGAATGACAAGTTTAATTGTTTCAAATGAAAAATTGCATTGAACTATGACGTGAAATTCACATGTGATGGATAACCCTACTTGCACCAAAGTTGATTAATTGAATACAACTGCCTTTTTTTTACTCTTTCTGTATAAAACAGTGTGCCTCACCATCATTATATCTTGATTACTTTACCTCTGACTTCAGTAGTGGGAGCACCTACTCAGGGGTTATGTCATATGACAAAATCACAAACATCACGGACAACAGCGCTGAAACATTTGGATTTTAACTTGAAGAAACCATCCGCATCTATTCTTAATTCAAGAAGCTTATCCCTCCACTTCTAGTCCAGCGTCCACACAAAGCATGATAAAACAACTGTTATACATCACGAAAAGGGAAACAAACCAGTGGTTACACACCAGTACCTTAATTAAGCACCTTAGAGCAAAAAGGATCCTAAGGGGCTTAAGAATCTCACTCACGTCAACCTTATGCAAAAACAATCCGAAGTTTACCGAACGTTGGTACGCAATCCTCAACAAATGCTCGCTTGACTTGATCTTACTGATATTGATGAATTAGCAAAAGTCATTGAAGAGCTAGAAAAGGAAATCAACCAAATCAAATGAGATTTAAACTCCAAACTCTCCGCTGATGAATTAGACACCGTTTTGAATGACATCAATAAACAACTTGACAGTATGCTAAATAAATCAACGAAAGAAGAAAATAAGAAAATATAAGAGAGACACAATTGATAATAAACTTGGTGAAGTTTAACGACAAGTGCAGCGGTAAACATAAAAGTGCTCTATTACATTGAAATATGTGAAAAGACGCGAAAGAAACCTACCCAGCAAATGCCGCAAATCGGTAAAGGTTTAAAGTTCTGTCAATGCAGCCCAAAGTGATTTAAGTTTATTCCCTTGATGAAGGGATTTTCCCAAAATGCATTAGGTTACAAAAAGAGACAGAGTGGTACTAAGGAGGGACTACATAGCCTAATGACCAATGAAAACCCACCATTTACAAAGGGCAGGAGCCAATTAAAAAGGGGGAAGAAGGCAGAGCTTTATGCACCTATCCTGAATACAGCATTTCTCAAAGAGACAGTGCAAGCGCTGCCTAGGTGCGCCCTAGAAACTGGACCCTTCGACTCAACTCTTCAGTACATTTCTGGACATGTGGACTCTGCAGGGAGAAGGACTGCTGTGCTGCTGGTAGGACTGTCACTCCACTGGACTACTGCCTGGAAGGACTGCTGCCTTGCTGTGATGGCCTGCTGCCCTGCTCCCTTTTGCCTGTGTGTGCACGACGTGACCTGCACCTCTAAACCCATGACCCCAGAGTAACTCCAAGGGCTAGTTGGCTGGCCTCCTGATTAATCAGAAGCCTCAGGGACAGAACAGGTTTCCAAAAATCTTGAACCCAGCACCTGGACTCCGCCATCTGTGAGTCCTGCCCCCCAAGCAGTGCCACCCTAGCCTTGTACCCTTGGAAGTGGGCCTGAATGTGGTCCACCATCTACGCAATAAGCAGAACCAATGAATCCCTTACGTGGCTTGGCGCATCATCTGCAGAACCAGTGCATCGCTTCTACTGCATGGACTTCCCTGATGCATGAACTTCGCATGGCCCATTGCAGCCTACCAGAACCACTGCTGCACAATGCATCTCTATGCAAGGATATCACCTCGCCCAAAGGAGCCCATTGCAACTGCCACTGCAAGATGCGTCTCCACGTAAGGACATTGCATCGCACTTCACAGCTCCCCAGAACTGCCGCTGTGTGACACATCTCCTTGCCTGGACCTCACATTACTTCTGCTGCATGATCCATCCTCAAAACCGGACTCTGCATCACTACGCAACCGGGATTCAAGGTACTCTTGTTCAGAGGGCCTAACAGAGTGCCTGTTGCCTGCCTGTGCCTTTTAGTGGTATGCCTGAGCTTATGGCTTTGTCCCAGTCCGGCACGACCAGATAACCATAGTTGGTGCTTGGTGATTTTTGGTGCTATTTTCACTTAAATCTTTAAACTTGCAACTCTTCCATTCTACTAATTGGATGTTTGTCGTTTTGGTCTTGTTTTATCTATTAAAGCTTACTCAATTTTTCTAATTTGGTGTTGAACATTCCTTTTATTGTGTCTTCACAGTATTACTGTTTGAAATGCTGCATAAATACTTTACACATTGCCTCTACATGAAGCCTGGCTATTCTGTGCCAAGCTACTAGAGAATTGAGCACAGGTTAATTTGGGGTTTGCTTGTGACTTCACCCTGACAAGGATTGTAGTTGTTGGTTGAGTAGGGTTTCACACCCCTGAGCTAGTAACCCAATATCTTGCACGCGATCATTTTAAAAAAACTCATATCACTCATATGAGATACACTCACCTCCATTCATCAACCCACCATGATGTGGAACTCTGTACAAAAGCCTATGGTGCCAAAACTATTCAGCTTAACTGATCTGACAGTGTTAGCCCAGCAGTCTCTGTGAACAAGGTGTGATAAGCCAGTATTTGAACTGTCTGCAAATAGATATGGAATAGAACAATAATTTACAACTTCAATTATGACATATATCATGTCAATAGGGATATGATATCTCAGCTGTGATATCATGGCTGAGGTTATATTTGAGATCACCTCAGTAGGTACATTTGAAAAAACTACTAGTAAAATTGGCACTAGCAACATGTATGCTCAGACGTGATTGGAAACTGATGTTCCACTTTCTGTAAATAAAAGTCTCTGAAGTGGATACAAATATATACAATGTCCTGTTTACCCAGTCAGAAGGTAGATGTGGAAAAAGGCAATTTCTTATGGCTTCAGTGATGCCACTGATAACTAAAAGGTAATGTCACCACTGATGCCATTAATGATGTAATTTATGAGTGCATATGTGTATACAGATAATGAAGGCTGCTGTAAGCACAAGCAATACCAGAATAGAGATAAGGTAGACAATATGTAAACAATTTGATTTAAAAAAAATTCAGAGAAAATGTAGAGTGAGGAACTAAGAAAAGGGGTTCTACTGGGCGTCATCTTGATCAGTGTTTAATTTGAGCTAGTGGTTGCAGGTGGGGCCAGCGGCACTCATTTTTGGGAACTTCACTTATTTTTCTCTTAAAAGTTTGATCCAGAGCAAGAAAGACAGAAACCTAAAAGAGTGAAATAATGAGAAAGAAAAAGACAGAAGAAGAAGAATTCTTTGTTTGTTTTTTTACAACCATAAAATAAAACACTTAGAATTATTAAAAATGTAAAATTAAAACAAATTCACGATAGATTCATTATTATGTCATAAAATGTACCAAAACAAATTCCAACTCATTATTAAACATGTTCACAGGTTCAAATGTAAGTTAAAACAATTTCACAATAAAGTGCATCATTAGGATAGGATATGTATGAAAAAAAATCCAACTCATAAACAACCATGTTCGCAATTTCACAATAAAGTTCATCATTATGTCTGGATATGTGCAGGATTTTCTAGCTCATTAATAGCCAAGTTCACAGGTTCAAAATCCGCTTTCCTTAAGAGGGTTTCAATCAAAGTAAAAAAATGTAACCCTCGACAAATTAGAATATTTGCCAAACATATGCAAATCAATTTTGACCCTGCTCCTCATTGGAACAGTCCAGCACGAACTGCCAAGCCATGGGCTTAATAGAGCGGAAAGTTCCCCTCTCTGCCTCCGCTTGTGCTTGGAAGAAATCGCAACATGGATGAGCGACTCTTTCCTAGAATTGAACGGGGCAAAGAACGAAATTATGATCCTGGGCAATCACCCTTCAAATAACCTGATTGAAATACGGCCTACCTCCCTGGGCTCATTCCCCATCCCTAAGACCCAGTTAAAGAGTTTGGGTGTATGGATCGATCATGAACTTACATTTAAAACTCAGACTCGGAAAACGGCTGCCTCATGTTACGGGGTCCTTAAAATGATTCGGAAGGTCCTTCCTCCCCTGCCTTTTCAGGCCAGGAAAATTATGGTCCAATCCCTTGTTCTATCCCGGCTGGACTATGCTAATGCCCTCTATCTGGGTGCTCCTGTTGCCACTCTCTACAAACTACAGACTATTAAAATTTGGGCCGCAAGACTCTTACTGGGCATTCCTAGATACCACTCGCCAAACCTGCCCTGAAATCACTTCACTGGCTGCCAGTCCAGGAGAGAGGTAAGTTCAAGTCCCTATGTATTGTTCATAAATCTCTATTTAAAACTGGTCCCCCCATTCTTCACAGTATTATCCAGCCTTATGAGCCCAACAGAACGCTTTGTTCCAAAACTATGAACCTTGGCCATTAACCCCAGGATCAGGAAGGCTAGAAGTGGAGGCCGACAATTTTCGTTCAACGCTGCCAGACTCTGGAACTCCCTCCTCCTCCACCTGCGAACAGAACCCCTACCACCTCTTCTTTCGTAGATCCCTGAAAACATTTCTCGTTCCTTAAACTGACTGAACATTTCACTGTTGCCACTGTTAGCGCTGGGATGCCTCCGGGTAGCCATGCACTATACAAATGTCTTTCAATTTCAATTTCAATGCCCTTCTTTGACCAGAACAAGCATCCTGGGACCAGTTTCGGGGCACCCGCCAGTTTAGTTTGAATCTAGTGGTACAGTGAGTACTGGACCCACGTCTGGGCATACCCGGAGCACTTAAGGTAGCAAATGCAAAAACAGCTGGGTGATGAATGTAATGCTTGGCCGTTATGCCTGACGCGTCTATCTAAGGATTAAATCCAGTGTCTTCTACAAAATCTGATCTCCCTTAATCGGCATGAGTGAATGCCAATAGCTGCAGAAAGACCTAGTACAGATGTTAGCACACAGAGGCCAGGATTGCACCAGACGGCTGTTCCCCAATCAATGGGTCTCATCTGCTACAAACTGTTGGTGACTAGTCATGCAGGGCTTACACCTGGAGTGTGGGGTGTAAACTCCCTAAACTGATGGAAGATGATGGAAGGAAAAAGAAAACTTCAAACAAAAAACAAAGATTATAGGTCAGACTTTGACAACTGCTAACTTTAGAGAAACAGGTTCGGATTCTCATTATTCAATATAAAGCAAATAACTCCTGGGGCCAGTAGGAGAGGAGACTTGTACGCATGCGTGCAAGGCCCTGGGGTGCTGATTGCTAATTTAATTGCTTTCTGCGTCCCGTCGCAAAGTGGTAGAGTACGCACGAGGCTGAGAAGGGGAAACAGCTAGGGCATTAATGGTATCTATGTCACAGCGCAAGCACAGACTGTGTTCTTCCAGTTGCTGGGGCGGGGGTGATACGTGACGGCCTGGTCAACGCACCCTCCTACAGAGACGCGAATGATAGAATTGCTGGGGGCCAAAAAATTACAAATTAAACGGTCAAGAGACGATCTGCAGCTGTTCTCCGCTTGCCGTGGAATAAACACAGGGAGTTATCTCTCGATCAAGCAGCCAAAGGCCTTCATAATTCACCGGCGCAGCCTGGCAAGAGCGGGGGAAAAATCACAGCTGCTGGCCTCTGTTTTTCACAAAGCGCTATCTCGCCCTTGAGATAAGGGGGGGTTTTAAAAAAAGATGCTTTAATGCATGTCGTCTTTGTTTGCTCTGCTAAACTCCGACCTTGCCTGAAGAAATAAACATTAGGAAATTAAATTATTTTCAGCGAGGTTTGAAAAAGACCAATGAGAGACAGCAACCCAGTGCCTGGGGCTGGGTGACAACTTGTCCACCACCAGTGTCAGCTGTCAGATTTCCTGTAGCATCAGCCTTTTCTAAGCACTGTGCCACATTTCCTTGTATTGAATGCTCAACGTAGTAAATTAAACTAGTACTTACCGGTAACTTCATTACCCCAAATCAGGTCATCCTCAGCCCAGCAATTACTGTGTGAAGCCAATACTGGCCTATCCCCTCGCTGGCCCTTTTCTATGTTTAAGCCCCATATATAACACGCAAAAGGGCTTCTCCCTTCCACCTTGGACCTCCTGAGACAAGATAGAGCACTGGAGATGCGAAACGGAAGGAGGGATGCTAACTGGGACGAGGAGGACCAAGTATAGGGTACTTAAGTTTACTGGCAAAAATAACCCCAGCCCGCAATAAATCCTCCTCCTCTCAGTGATTACTGAGTGAGGAAGTGACAAACATAAGTCATTCAGACACTTTGGACTGACAACGTGATCCTTTATGATTCATTACAAACAACAATTACTTTGTTGTTCTTCACAACCACTCAATCAAAATTGTCAGTCAAAGTTTCAGTGACGTAGAGTCTTTAATAATTAACATACATAATAGTATGCCCACGTGGCTGCCATACAAATCTCCTGGAGAGAAACGCCACCAGCTTCCGCCCGAGACGTTGCTACTGGCCTTGAGGAGCGTCCCTTAACATTACTTGGAGGAACCTCCCCCCACCATTTTAGAAGCCTGGGAAATTGCCTGACCTTCACATTTGCTTAGTGTTGGAGAAGAAACGTTCCTTCATTTATTTACATTACCACAAGAAACAAACAAAGAACTGGAGACTCTAAAATCTTTAGTGCAGTATAGGTACACTAAAAGGGTTCTTTTGACATCTGTGAGATTTGGGGGTCTCTGGTTGGCACAGGTAGGTACTTGTGACAAATAGGGACCCTCTCCTCTAGTCAGGGAAAGAGGATTACACTCCTAAAATGACCCCTGCTCACCCTCTAGGTGGGTGGCGCGAGCAGTCAGGGCTTATTTCAGAGGCGCTGTAAGTTAAGCAGTTGTGACCCCATACAGTAACCCAGTGACAACACTATGAATGGACACCACACAAGTTTTATATAAAAAATAAGTAAACTTTATATAGAGTTACCACAAGACCATAAACGACAAAAATACACACTATGATTACTTTAAGATGGTAGATTAAGCTTAGTTCAGTTCAGTTCTTAGATGCGACACTCTGCGTCAATGTACCTTAAGTTGCGTTGCGCTTCCACGACAAGCAATGTCGCAGCGATGGGAAATGCGGCAAAGTTCAGATGCAAAGAAATAAAGACGTGAAGATCTTCCAGATGCGGCACGCTTCTCGGGGATGCGAGAAGCTCTCGGTTCGATGCATGGACTTCAGCGGCGACACCCTTACGATGCGACGGCAACAGCTCCAGCGGCGACGTTCTTCTCCACGTTGCGTGAAGCTTCCGCTCGATGCGACAACTACAGCGGCGACATCCAAGAAGCGACGGCAGCGGCTCCGACGGTGGCGCGCTTCTCGGGGATGCGAGGTGCTCTTGATCGATGTGGTGCAGTGCGACAGTTCCAGCAGCGACACCCTCCTTCTCCGGAGTTGCGACGGCAGGCACAGCGACGGCGACACACTCCGACCTCATTGCGAGATTCTTCTCCTGATGCGGTGCAGTGCGACAGCTCCAGCGGCGACACCCTCCTTCTTCGGAGTTGCGACAGAAGCATCAGCGATGGCGACACACTTCCTCTTTGTTGCGGCATGCTTCTCTGATGCGGTGCCGTTCGACAGTTCGACACCCTCCTTTCTCCGGAGTTGCGACGGCAGGCACAGCGACACACTTCTTCTTGTTGAGTCGAGCTTCCAGCTCCTTGCGACACGCATTTCCTCAGAAGGCCCAAAACAGCAGCAGGCACTTCCAAAAGAACTCTGGGGAGCTGGGGGTGAAGTCTGTTGTCCCTGAGACTTCAGCAGGAGGCAAGCTCTTTTCCAAGCCCTTGGAGATCGTTCACAAGTTGAAAGCAAAGTTCACAAAGTTCCTTTCTCCTTCCTTTGGCAGTAAGGCAACCACTGCAGGCCAATCCCCCACGCAGCACTTCAGCTTGTGAATAGTCTCTCCTCAGTTTCTTCAGGTTCCTCTCCTCAGTAAAGGTTTCTTCTTGTAATCCAAAAGTGATCTAATTTCATGGGATCTGGGTCCCACTATTTATACCCAGAAATCCTTTGTTCTCTGAGGGTAGAGGGGCCTTCGCCCAGTCCAAACCAGTTATGAAGCACTCTGTTTGCCAAACTTCTCATTTCCTTTCACAGTGCAGGGAAGGCACATCAGACGCCCCACAAGAGGTGGAGCCAGCATTGTGGAAGGCAAGTACAGTCCTGGAGCACTTTGTTTACAGGACTCCTTCTCTTCTTTCAGTGTGTAGGGCAGAGACATCAGCCGCTCCCCAGGGGGTGGAGCCAGCATTGTGGAAGGCAGGCACAGCCCTATTCAGAGTTCAGGTGCACTCCTCCCTCCCATCTAGATGCAAATCTCTCTATTCACCACTGGGTGACTCAACCTGTCTCCTGGAATTCCCCAGCCCTGTCACTCACAAAACCAGACATAGGAATACACAAACTAGCAGAGGCAGGTTTGAATGGTTAGACAAGCAAGTACCTACTTTCTAAAAGTGGTGTTTGCAAACACAGAATATTAAAATAAACTTTACTAAAAGATGTATTTTGTTATTCTGAGTTCAGGCATACTAAACTCGAATTTCTACCATGGTCTCTGAGCCTGTTAGGATTATAAAATGTAACAATTCTAACAGCCCATTCTGGCCTATGGAGAACAGGTAGCCTTGCAATAGTGAAAAACGAAAATGTCTGTAATTCCCTATTAGGACATGCCACACACATCAGGGCTTGTCCTACCTTATACTGACAATGCACCCTGCCCTTGGGCCTACCATAGGGGTGACTGATATGAAGACAAGAGAAGGTTTAGGAACTGGGAAGTGGGAAGTGGGTGCACTTGCCCAGTCAGTATGACAGTACCAGACTGCATGCATGCTCTGCAATGGCAGACCTTAGACACATTTTGCAAGGCTTCTTCTGTGGGTGGCACAACCAGTGCTGCAGGCCCACTAGCAGCATTTGTATTACACGCCCTGGCACACACAGTGCACTAGACTAGGGTCTGACAAGTAAACCAAATAGCCAAACATGGAACCACTGATTAATACATCAATTTACACTAGGGAACACTTGCACTGTGGCACTGAGTAGCAGTGGCACAGTGCCCAAAGCATCTAATACCAGAAAGAAAACATGAGGCAACAGCAAAAATGGAAGGAAGACCCACGCCAATGGTAAATGTACATGTATTTATATAGCGCAAATCACCGACCCGGTATCCAAGCGCTTGCTTAGGGAACCCGTCCTGGTATTCCCCTGTGAGATAACCCCGGCAGGGTATCCACAAGGTGAAAGCCGGGAATCCCACCGCGAGGGGCCGTTGTGGAGATTAAGCAAGCTATTGCCCAGAGTCGCAGAGTGTGAACCCGAGAATCGAGTAGGCACCGGAGCGAGAATTGTCGAGTCCGTGGACATTTTAGGACTCAAGACCCGCCGAGCCAGGAATTGAACCCTGGTCCCGGGCTGACCGCTGCTTCCAGGCCTGCCCCCTCTAACCAGTGAGCCACACTTCTCCTGGTGCCAGGTCTAACAACATCCATAGAAGAAGGAACCTCTGGATGCTCTCCTGACTGAAAAAACAGAAGTATTATCTCCTGCTGTAACTGGAACTTGGCGCTCATCTTTAGAATAAGTTTCAGATCTGGTTTTGAAACCACCCTGTCCAAGAACATTTTTAAGAAATGGTCCAAGTTCACTAGACCTCTAATTCTCCCTGTTTCCTAGCAGATGTTATTCCAATGATGAAGGCAGTTTTTGCGCATAACCACAATAGCTTTGCACTGAATAGCAGTGGCACAGTGCCCAAAGCATCTAATACCAGAAAAAACACATGAGGCAATAGCAAAAATAGAAGGGAGACCCATGCCAATGGTGCCAGGTCTAACACGTGTCCCCTCCAGCTGAAAAGTGGGAAGAACTACCCTAACTCCTGGGAGTTCTCTTCACTAAGGTGGAAAAATCTGGACAGACCATCAGGGTTGGCGTGTTCTGTACCAGGGCGGTATTCCACCGTAAAGTCCATACCCTGTAGTCAGACCAACGCTTCATCTCCTCCTGGCTGGCCTTCAGATTCGCCTGAGCGAGTTCACTGAAGCACCTGGTCCCTGAAGGCCAGCATATAGCTATATACATCCTGGGGAGGTTTCCTGGGAGATTACTCCCAGCCTTCCTTGACCAGACTCAGAGGCCCTCTGACCAGGTGTCCATAGAGAAGCTCAAAGGGACTAAACCCCAGAGATTTTTGTGGCACCTCCCGTTATGCAAAGAGCAGGCACTGTAAGAAGACGTCACACTTACACCTCATGGGTTTCTCAAGACCCATTATCATGCCCTTCAAGCTCCGGTTGAACCTTTCAACCAACCCATTTCCTTGGAGGTGGTAAGGAGTGGTAAACGTGTAAGTTACACCACACTCCTGCCACAGGGACTTCATATACTTGGAAATGAAGTTGGTTCCCCGGTCAGACACTACCTTGCGAGGGAATCCCACTCGGGAGAAAATTCCCATCAGTGCTCGTCCCACCACGGGGGCCGTCACTGTCCTCAGAGGTATAGCTTCCGGGTACCGGGTGGCATTGTCCACCAAGACCAGGTTGAACCTGTTGCCCATGGCTGTCTTGGGGTCCAGTGCCCCCACAATGTCAATCCCCACCCGCTCAAAGGGGGTACTGACCCCAGGGAATGGCTGGAGAGGAGCCTTGTGCTTCCTCCCACTCTTTCCACTTGCCTGGCAAGCCTGACAAGTCCTGCAATGAGTATAAGAACTCTTCCGCATTTGGGGCCAATGCAAGTGGGTGACAAGACTCTCAAAGGTCTTGTCCTGCCCCAAATGTCCTGCTAAGGACACATCATGAGCCAGCTCCAATAGGAAGGCTCTGAACTTCTGGGGTAACACCAGCAAACGGGCTGACCCAGGTTCAGCAACCTTAGGCTCATTATACAGGAGACCATTCTCCCAGTAGATCCAATGTGATCCTGACTGTTCACCTGCTGCCTGGCTTACAGCCTGTTGCTGCAAGCCCACAAGAGAAGGGCACTCTTTCTGCTCCTTGCAAAATTCTTCGCTAAAGGGACCTCTTTCTTGTGCGTCATGACGCCCCACGTCTGGTTGGTCAACCACGTGGGCCGTGTGTGACGCTCTCAGGGGACAGGATAGCCTTTGAAATACAGACAGCACGGATCTATCGCTGTCTTTATGGTGATCCGGAAGGCAGGCAGAGGAGACAGGGCAAGCCTACGGAACAGTAAGGAGGTGGAAAGGGAGGTGGGCACTTGGGGGCAATGACAGGCACCTGAGGGCTCCTTCCTTCATTAATACGGCTACGATCTACATGGAGACAGCCAGTCCAATGGAGGGGGAAACCCTAAACACCGACACAGAGAGGAGAGATTTACTTGTATTTTTCCTCTCATTCTAATATGGGTTGTGCTCCTGGGATACCCTCCTGCCGGACACCAGTTTTAGTTTATATACTATATAAACTTGGTGAGTACAAAGTGGGTACAGTTCACTATGCCCAATGTAATTATCCACGACCCTAATGACACTCCATGCCACAACAACTTGGTAGGGAAGACGGGACTCGGGAGTCAGGGGGCTAGATGAGACTTACGGAGAAGAGATCTGATGATATCTGATATGTGTGTATGTATGCAGCATTGTAGAAATAATAACTTTAATATTACTTTTGTACTGTTCGGGATTCCTATACCCGGGGGACTAATTCCCTACCAGGGACAGGAACCAAGAGGGTGTATTATCACACCTCTGACCACGGTGGAAACATAAACAGATGTTTTTAGACATGGTGATAGGATAAGAGATCACCTTGATGTGTAGCTCGACTATACTATTTCTGTTTATTTGTGTTCCTTAACAGTTTATGTTCTCCTATAATATTGGGAGCACTTTCCACAAGTGACGAGAGGGGCCAGGATCTAGTTAGACCGACTTGTGTTTTGTGGCAAACCGACCGAAGTTCAGTGGGGCCAGAGTTGGTACTGGGATCAACATTAGTCCTAAAGAAGACCGGGGTGACCTTTTTAGGCACAGTAAGTCGGTCGAAACATGTTGACACTAGCAGTACCTGGAGGTGTGTCTTGAGAAAACTTATTTTCTCTTCTAGACACTACCCATCCTTCTTTTTTAATCCTGGTGGGGGAACCTTGGAATAAATTTTGGGTTGGCATCCTCAAACCAGTTTTAAATCACATCCTTATTAACTGCACTTTTTGTCGCATCACTAGTTCCAGTCACTGGTGATATGCACTATTCTATCACTTTGTATGTTACGTGTATTAAGTGTTGAGTTTTGTGGTCTTACGTTTTGTTTGACTCACTATTTTACCCCCTCCCTTATGCTCCGCCCTGAGTGTGGCTACACCAGGGCGTTTTGTAAGCAGGCCCTATGATGAAGCATGTCACATACTTCGGTATGTGAGTGAGGGTAGTTTTTCTAAACAGATGAGTTTTTCAGTTTTGTTGTAAGTGTTGTTTTGTGCTCTCCACCCCTCATTGTGTGTTTAATGAGAATCAATGGGGGTTTGGGGTGGTTGAGTGATTTTCTAGACCCTCTCCCCTTCTACGTGTAAAGTGACTTCTTTCTTGCTGCCAATGGGTCAGCTCAGGCAGGTCTCTCAGTTCAGCTATCTGCTCCCCGGTAGGCTCCAGGGCATCCCCTCAGGGTCTACCTCCTCCTGAGCCGTGGGAACTTCAGGGGCTGGTTTCCCGCGCCCCTTGCCACTTCTCTCTTCAGCAGGTTCCTGGGCCTCCCTCTCAGGCTCCAGGTCCTCTTGAGAACCCCTACTGGCTGACATTGACCGGGTGGTCATGCACGCCCAGTCAGGCAGTCCAACCATCTTCAAGTGAGTTGTTTTCTCCACCTTTTCCCAAGGGGAGCTCTCCAAATCATTTCCCAACAAACAGTCAACAGGCATGGCGGGCCTCACAGCTACCTGAAGAGTATCAGAGATCCCCCCCACGCAAAGGGAACCTGAGCCATTGGACAATGACTCTCTGTGTTGTCGGCGTTAACAACTTGGCAAAATGCATGAGGGACAATCTGCTCTTGAGTCACCAGGTGACACTTGACAGCTGTCACACTGGCTCGTGTGTCTCTAAGAACCTCCACCTTTTGGCCATTGACAGTCATTTGCTGCCCATATTTCTTAGTGTTCCTGGGTATCTGAGCTTCTGAGAATGTCTCCCAGTCTCCTAAAGAGACTAGGGTCATCTGTGCAGGACCCCCCCACCTTGAACATTAATCTCCTCCACCAAGGCTACTCCAGCCATCTGCCGGGGCGGAGCACCAGTGGGTGCTTGTTTACCAAACAGGCGGCACCTGGTATCATTCGCCTTATGACCCAGATCCCCACACTTGTAAAATTTCAAGGGCCCCTGGGGAACAGAACTTCCTGTCGGGCCCCTTGCTTTCTCTCAGGGGGAGGCTGGGAACCTTTCACGGGGTTCCCTTGGGGACTACTTTGGGGCCCTCTGCGGAATTCCTTCTGTTTACCCTTGTCCCCCCACTCTTACCTTTGGCAGAGTCTCCCATGTGACCCTTGTGGACCCTGGTACTGACCCAGCGGTCCGCCTCCTCAGCAAGCTTCCTAGGGTTAGTCAGCTTGCTATCTATCAGATGCTGGTGCAGCTCTGGAAAACAATTATCAGACAAGTGCTCCCATGCAATCACATCAAAGAGACCTTGAAAATCATTAACCTTGCTGCCCTTTACCCAACCATCCAATGCTCTGCAAAAGAAAGTGACTTATTCCACCCAAGTACTGTTTTCTACCTTTTTGCATTCCCCGAACCTCTGCCTATAGAGCTCAGGTGTAAAACCATATCTAGACATCAATGCATCTTTCATGTGGCTGTATGAATTGTGGACATCAGCAGGCAAGTCTAACAATGTATCCCGCCCCTCACTAAGGAACCTTCCCCACAACCCCGCTCCCCAATCTCTCTCAGGAACCCGGTGGGAAGACATGGCTACCTTATAGGCTCTGAACCACTGACCAATATCATCAATTTTGTAAAACTCTTTCACCACATCCTTGGGAATATACACTCTACTTTCTGTATGTACTGACGGTATGCTGCCACCAGAGGGAGTAACTTCTAACTTTTAGTTTTACACTCCAACTCCCTCAAAACTTTTTCATGCTCAAACTGCATTTTCTTTTCCACAAGATCTAACTTTCTATCTTCTAATTCCAACTGCCTATCCACCTTGAACCTGGTCATCTCCATTTCATGCCATCTTGATCTCTCTCTGTCCTCCAGCTCCTCTGGAGACAGACTTTTGTTAGAAGCACTGCTACATGCGGGGGGAAGGTACTTTCCTCCCTCCTAGGCCCACTGGCCCTTCTTTTTGCACAATTGCCAAGTCATCCTCCTCAATCACAGGAGTTTTCCTTGCTTCTACCCAGGCCCTCAGCGCCTTGTAGAATTCTTCTTTTACTCTGAACCCAGAAGTGGGAACATTGAACATTTTGCAAAAAAAATTCAGCTATGCAACTTTGTAGCTTTCCAATTTCTCTTCTTCCCATTCAAGATCAGTAGAGGCTATGGATTCTGCCCTCTCTATCACAACTGAATTAGGCATCTTTCAAAAATAGAACAATCCAAAAATCAAAAAGGAATCTACCAAAAAGTATGCAATATCGTTATGGTCTGCACTTACTAAGTAGTGTTCACCTGTCACTGTACATGAGTCACAAATGCAAATTAGGAATCCCTTCCGCTGCCTACCAATGTTAGATTTGGGGGTCTCTGGTTGGCACAGGTAGGTACTTGTGACAAATAGGGACCCTCTCCTTTAGTCAGGGAAAGGCGATTACACTCCTAAAATAACCCCTGCTCACCCTCTAGGTTGCGTGACGTGAGCAGTCAAGGCTTATTTCAGAGGCGTTGTAAGTTAAGCAGTTGTGACCACATACAGTAACCCAGTGACAACACTACAAATGGACACCACACATGTTTTATATAAAAAATAAGTAAACTTTATATAGAGTTACCACAAGACCATAAATGACAAAAATACACACTATGATTACTTTAAGATGGTAGATTAAGCTTAGTTCAGTTCAATTCTTAGATGCGACACTCTGCGTTAATGTACCTTAAGTTGCGTTGTGCTTCCACAACAAGCAATGTCGCAGCGATGGGAAATGTGTCAAAGTTCAGATACAAAGAAATAAAGACGTGAAGATCTTCCAGATGCGGCACGCTTCTCAGGGATGCGAGAAGCTCTCGGTTCGGTGCGTGGACTGCAGCGGCGACACCCTTACGATGTGACGGCAACAGCTCCAGCGGCGACGCTCTTCTCCATGATGCGTGAAGCTTCCACTCAATGCGACAACTACAGCGGCGACATCCAAGATGCGACGGCAGCAGCTTCGATGGTGGCGCGCTTCTGCAAGGTGCTCTTGATCAATGCGGTGCAATGCGACAGTTCCAGTGGCGACACCCTCCTTCTCTGGAGTTGCGACGGCAGGCACAGCGACGGCGACATGCTCCGACCTCGTTGCGAGATTCTTCTCCTGATGCGGTGCAGTGCGACAGCTCCAGCGGCAACACCCTCCTTCTTCGGAGTTGCAATGGCAGAAACTGCGACACGCTTCCACTTCGTTGCGGCACGCTTCTCTCCGATGCTGTGCAGTGCGACAGTTCCAGCGGCGACACCCTCCTTTCTCCGGAGTTGCGACGGCAGGCACAGCGACGGCGACACGCTTCTTCTCGTTGAGTCTCATTTCCAGCTCCTTGCGACATGCAGTTCCTCAGAAGGCCCAAAACAGCAGCAGGCACTTCCACAAGAACTCTGGGGAGCTGGGGGGGGGGTAAAGTCTGTTGTCCCTGAGACTTCAGCTGGAGGCAAACTCTTTTCCAAGCCCTTGGAGATCCTTCACAAGTTGAAAGCAAAGTTCACAAAGTTCCTTTCTCCTTCCTATGTCAGTAAGGCAACCACTGCAGGCCAATCCCCCAAGCAGCACTTCAGCTTGGGAATAGTCTCTCCTCAGTTTCTTCAGGTTCCTCGCCTCAGTAAAGGTTTCTTCTTGTAGTCCAAAAGTGATCTAATTTCATGGGATCAGGGTCCCAATATTTATACCCAGAAATCCTTTGTTCTCTGAGGGGAAAGGGGCCTTGGCCAGTCCAAACCAGTTCTGAAGCACTCTGTTTACCATACTTCTCCTTTCCTTTCACACTGCAGGGCAGGCACATCAGACGCCCTACAGAAGGTGGAGCCAACATTGTGGAAGGCAAGGACAGTCCTAGAGCACTTTGTTTACAGGACTCCTTCTCTTCTTTCAGTGTGCAGGGCAGAGACATCAGCCGCTCCCCAGGGGGTGGAGCCAGCATTATGGAAGGCAGGCACAGCCCTATTCAGAGTTCAGGTGCACTCCTCCCTCCCATCTAGAAGCAGATCTCTCTATTCACAACTGGGTGACTCAGCCTGTCTCCTGGAATTCCCCAGCCCTGTCACTCACAAAACCAAACATAGGAATACACAAACTAGCAGAGGCAGGTTTGAATGGTTAGACAAGCAAATATCTACTTTCTAAAAGTCATATTTGCAAACACAGAATATTAAAATAAACTTTACTAAAAGATGTATTTTATTATTCTGAGTTCAGGCATACTAAACTCGAATTTCTACTATGTTCTCTGAGCCTGTTAGGATTATAAAATGTAACAATTCTAACAGCCCATTCTGGCCTATGGAGAGCAGGTAGCTTTGCAATCGTGAAAAACGAAAATGGCTGTAACTACTATTAGGACATGCCACACACATCAGGGCTTGTCCTACCTTATACTTACAATGCACCCTGCCCGTGGGCCTACCATAGGGGTGCCTGATATGAAGAAAACGGAAGGTTTAGGGACTGGGAATTGGGTGCACTTGCCCAGTCAGTATGACAGTACCAGACTGCACGCAGGCTCTGCAATGGCAGACCTTAGACACATTTTACAAGGCTGCTTCTGTGGGTGGCACAACCAGTGCTGCAGGCCCACTAGCATCATTTGGATTACACACCCTGGCACACACAGTGCACTAGACTAGGGTCTGACAAGTAAACCAAATAGCCAAACATGCAATCACTGATTAATACATCAATTTACAGTAGGGAGCACTTGCACTGTGGCACTGAGTAGCAGTGGCACTGTGCCCAAAGCATCTAATACCAGAAAAAACACATGAGGCAACAGCAAAAATGGAAGGGAGACCCACGCCAATGGTGCCAGGTCTAACAACATCCATAGAAGAAGGAACCTCTGGATGCTCTCCTGACTGAAAAAACAGAAGTATTATCTCCTGCTGTAACTGGAACTTGGCGCTCATCTTTAGAATAAGTTTCAGATCTAGTTTTGAAACCACCCTGTCCAAGAACATTTTTAAGAAATGGTCCAAGTTCACTAGACCCCTAATTCTCCCTGTTTCCTAGCAGATGTTATTCCAATGATGAAGGCAGTTTTTGTGCATAACCACAATAGCTTTGCATTCGCCAGAGGTTAAAAAGGATCCCCTTATAACCCTCTTAATGAACCACCTTAGGCTAACGTGCACCAGACCCGGAGTATACCCCGAAGAACACAGTTGAGGGGAAAACCGACACAGTTAAACAAAACTGTAATGACTGAATGAACGTTGTACCAATAGACAATATGCAACCTTCATCATGTCTGTTAGGTAATGTCTGATTTGCTTCTGTCCTATCCTTCTTCTACACCTATTCATACTCACCCCTCCACCTCTCTCTATCCGTATCCTACCACCAACGTATAACCAACAAAGGGGAAACTAGCTGAGATGTTTGCCATGAACCACATACCTTGTATTCTCAGAGGCTGGTAACCCACATAACGATTCCCGTCTGTACTGTATGTATGTTTACAAATACGATAAATAAATATAAAAAATAAACTTGGTAAATCCCATGCTGGGACTGGAACCTGGCTGACTGGCTTCCTCAACCTAAAACTTTTTAACAACCTTAAACCTAAAAGTGTTACCTCCGCTAAGCTAAGCTTCCAGAGACAAACCGAAGCAACCTCATCTTAGCCCACTGTGCCACAATGGTTGGGGGACCCAAATCTTTAAGGAAGCCATTCCTCAAATAATCAAGAATCTGAAAAAGGTCCCCCGAACAGGATCTTTATTTATGTCTATACACTAATTTTAAATGAACCCCAATGCATTTTACATAAAGACATGGTAGATGGATTTCGAGATGCCTCTGTATCTAAAACCACTTTCTTTGAACAACCCAAATATTCAAAACTAAGGGCCTCATTTATGGGGAATTGGCATAGGGCAGTGCCACAAGTCTTCTTGCTGCGCTGCCCTATACCAACGTGAAAGGGCAAGAATGCACCGTATTTATGAAATAAGGTGCATTCCTGTTCTTTCCCCTGCACTGACTCACAATTTGTTGTCTAGCGTCAACACAGGCACCCTTGCACCAGGGTGCAAGGGTTCTGCTTTGCAGGCAGGGAGGTTTTTGTGCAGGAAAGAGCACCTTCCTGCTAAAAAAAACCCATAGAGGTGTTTTCTTCTTTCTCTGTGTGGGGAGAGGTTGATGGTGATTCTGGTGGCCATATATTGGCCAAGGCATCAGTGGCTTCTCCAATTGTTCAACCAGTACAAAGACAACTTTTTCCATGTGCCGGTAAACCCTTCTCCCCTGCAGGTCTTAGCACTGCCTGTCGATCAGTTGCAACATCTGAGGCTAACGGCCTGGAACTTGAGAGACTTTGGGGATTATTTATGAGAGGTTTGCACTGCTCGAGTGTCACTTTTTCTGACATTCCAGGGGTGCAAACATCTCAATCATATCTATGAGGTTACACAAAGCCACTTTACATGGCTTTGCAAGGCCTCATAGATATGGAGTAAGGCAAGGCAGCGCAAGTCGCTGCATTGCTTTACTTTGCACCAGGGAGGCGTTCCATGGGAGTTGCTATGGGTTTTCCCATGCATCACCCATGGATTTTGACACTGTCCCAGATTTACTTTATCACGTAAACATGGGGCAGTGCCAAAACCTTATTGCTGCCCAGGCGCACTGTGGAGAAATATTTGAATTTCTCCTAATTTTTTGCTCTTTCCATGTGTGCTGCAGAATGCAAAGAGCAAAAAATTAAGAGAAATACAAATATTTCTCCACGGTTTTGGCACTGCCCCATGTTTACGTGATAAAGTAAATCTGGGACAGTGTCAAAATCCATGGGTGATGCATGGGAAAACCCACTGCAACTCCCATGGAACGCCTCCCTGGTGCAAAGTAAAGCAATGCAGCGACTTGCGCTGCCTTGCCTTAATTCATATCTATGAGGCCTTGCAAAGCCATGTAAAGTGGCTTTGTGTAACCTCATAGATATGATTGAGATGTTTGCACCTCTGGAACGTCAGAAAAAGTGACACTCGAGCAGTGCAAACCTCTCATAAATAAGCCCCAAAATCTCTCAAGTTACAGGCCGTTAGCCTCAGATGTTGCAACTGATCGACAGGCAGTGCTAAGACCTGCAGGGGAGAAGGGTTTACCGGCACATGGAAAAAGTTGTCTTTGGACTGGTTGAACAATTGGAGAAGCCACTGATGCCTTGGCCAATATATGGCCACCAGAATCACCATCATCCTCTCCCCAAAATCTTCCGAAGCACCTTCAGGAGGAGAAGAATCTGGGGAAAGGTCTGTAGGAGACTGTGGGACTAGGACACTAAGGCATCTACTGTCAGTGCTTCTGTGCAATTTCGGTCAGTGCAAAATATCGATAGCATTGCATTGGTAGGCGAACAGATCAATCCTTGGCTTCCAATAATGGATATAGATCTGATTGGATTGAACTGAAATGAAATACCAGCATTTGTAAAGCGCACGGCTACCTCCGCAGAGATGGCCCGGCGCTAGGGGCCGTCGGGAAGAATAAGCGAGCTATTGCCCATAGTCACATGGTGCTGGGCTAACTTGCAGCCGGCACTGGGGATCAAACCGTGAACCCTGTGGTCCAGAGTCAGGTACCCTGGTCGATGCACCACACCTCTTCCACAGGAAGGCTTGGCCAGATGTAATACGACCAAAGAAGAAAGATTGTGACTTAAACTGTCCACACCTTGAAGGAAGACTGCTCTCAGTGTCACCAGATGAGTCTCAGCCCAGGTGCAGATGTGAGATGACAGGCCATTTAGATGCATGTTCTTTGTCCCCCTGCGGTTGATTCAAGTAGCATCCTGTTACCTGATTTTTCATCCGGCCAGTTAGGTTTCTGCCTTGTAAGTGAAGGTGAAAAAACTGAATCACCTTCCAGACACCTGCAGGCGCCCTACATTTGGACAAGCGGACCTTCTCCTCGCTGAATCAAGGACATTGCCCTCCGGATCCTGTAGGGTTGCACCTCACCCCACAGACTGGCGTACCTTGTTATTTGGACTGGACAAGGATGCGGAAAAGGAACCTCTTTCTGTAGATTGTCTCTGCACAACCAGCAATTCAAATCCTGAGCAATCAGGGGAGTTATTGGAATCTGGACTTCTTAATGGTTCAATGAAGCAGCCCATTTTTCAAGAGATAGTTCACCAACTGTGCTTAATTTGTAAAAGAAAGACTGCAGGTGCCCAAAGCCCTGCTCAGAAGTCTGCAGCTGCTGCTATTAAATGTCAGCCTGCCAAATGCCAAGGCTGCGTTGACTTCAATCCACCACAGGCATCTTTAATCCACTGTAAGACGCACCCTGTCCCTCTTTCTACCTTTTGTGATTTCCTGCCTTCTCCTATTGTGACAGTTTTATGTCTTTCTGTTGCTTCTTCTTTCCTCTTTTCCTGTGTTTCCATCTCTTGCTCTTAGGAAATGTCAGAAGAGTTAAAATAAGTGACAGTCCCCAAAAATGAGTGCCAGTGGCCCCCACTAGCAACCGGTGGCTCAAATTAGGCACTGCCAATAGCTTAAGTTGAATCAAGGCCATGGAAATACAGCTGTCATGGATGATATCAGACCTTGAATTTTCTGCCAGTGCCAGGTTGACACCTGACGTTTGGACAGAAGAGTGTGAGACTGGTCTGAAGAAACTCAATCCTATTCTGCGGGAGGAAAACAGAGCCTGTTTTGGTATTGACTACTGCTCCTATGAATAGTCTCTCTCGAGATGAATTCAGCAGAGACGTCTGGTGAAGGAGGCCAGACGTTGTCTTGTCTGACTCTTGTGCCTTAGAAAAGGAGGAAACACTTATTAACCTATCATCAGATTAAAGAAATATTAAAACGCCCCTCAAGTGAAGGATAGCCCCCATACGTGCCAATAACATTGTGAGTGTTCTCATTGATGATGTAAGACCAACAAGCAAGGCCCGGTACTGTTCATGCATGCCTTCCACTGCAAATCTGATGTACTTCCGACTTTCATGATGAATTGGCACATGGAAAGAGGAATTCTGTAAGTCCAGAGTTGCTAAGAAATTGCATTTGTGGATCAAGGTAATACTTGTTTGTAGAGATTTCATTGGCAAGGCATCTAAAAGGAAAACCTTGTTTAGAGTCTAAAAATCCCAAAATGGATGATAGAAGGTGTCTGTTTTCGGCACCAGAAATAGGATTGAGCAAAATCCTTCTTCTCCCCGATGTGGAGGGACCAGAATTATCGCCTTTTTCAACAGTATCTTTTGGATCCCTGATAACCTTTCCTCTTTTTTTACTTACTCTGTCTCTTGATAATGGAGCAGGTTTGAAACAGTTCTTGCGAGGCAAGCCTGTAAAAAGAACATATTATCCCTCTTGATTTATAGACAGCGCTCACCTGTTTGGTATTCTCCAAAGAGGAATACAATACTTTAGCCTCGCCCCCACAAACATATAGTCATTTCTGATATTGGTCTTGATTGAGCTGGTTTTGAGGTCGGTACTTGTTTGCAAATGCAGCCCCCTGACCACTGGCCCAACCATGAAATGGGGAACATCCTTTACAACAAAACTATTACAATGCTGTACCATTACAACGCAGGTTTTACAATGAAAGTCGTTACGACTTTCACTGGAGGGCATTCTAGGATAGGGAATAGTTTAATTTACTATCCAACACCTTCCCTACTATCCACGGGGACTGGAGTTGGAATAGTAAATTAAACTATTCACTATCCAGCGCCCCCCAACGCAAGTCGTTGTAACGACTTGCGTTGTAAAACCTGAGTTGTAACGGTACGCGTGGCAATACCACCCGTTGTACCGTCATACATCCCCATGAAAGGGACAGTTGTTATCTTGATGTGCTTGCAGCCCTTGCTCTTGAAGAAAGGATTTCTTCCCCCGTAAACAATTTAAGCGATTTCATGATTTTTTTCTCTTCTGTTGATCTTTGCACTATTTCATGAAAAAAGCTTGAGGCTGGTAAACAGCAATTTTTGTACCAACGATCTTTGATTTGCATCCATCTTTCATGGCTGCCCAAATGCGTTCATAAGCCACATCAGGTAAAATGTATAACAATACCTCCATCTGAGCTAGCAGCAGAGTTAGATCATCATTTTCCTGTAAACAGTCATATGCTTATGAAAGTCTTTCAGCAGAACTTGAGTGGGTCATGCTAACATTCAGCATGGAATATGCTCTCTTCCAAGTGGGATCAACCTTCCTGTCCACCGCTTCAGGAAGTGTAGACTCTTTTGACAAAAGAGAGGAAGAAGAGGCAATAGAGGACAATATTGTATTGACCTTCAGGGTCAGCTGAAATTTATTATCAACATTTTCAATGAGATATCTTTTATTTATGAATTGTGAAATATTTGGCTTGTCGACTTCCTTTAATTTTTAAACAATGATATCTCAAATGACTTTGGGCCTGATTCACAAAGGTAAACTTACACTTTTGTGTAAGTTTTCTCTTTTGTGGTATTCACAAACTACGATTTAATAGTAACTGTATGACTGTGCAGTAGTGGCGTAATGAAATATGAGGGGGCCTCCCTGCAATGTGCATGGAAGGGGACCCCATGCTCAGGACCCAGTCAGGCGCTCTCAGGCCTGCCTGTGCACAGTATTGGGAGGAGGCCCCTCTGCACCGCGGGGGCTGCGGGGCTATTGTTTTGCCACTGCTGGAGAGATTCCTCAGTGGGGGCAGAGAACTCCTCACATAAAAAGATAGCCCTGTTCTATCTGTTTATGCTCTTAGTTCTCCGCCGCGACTGCAAAGATTCCGTAGTTGTACACCTACTATAAGCTTGTGAATACAGAAAAAGAGTAAGCTTACTCAAGGCCACCACACACATTAATGACTAGGATTAGAAGGCCTTTTGGGTGGGTAAAGATCAACTTTCAAATAGCTAATCATAGTGGGGTAAATCTGTTTCTAAGCACTTCCAACATGGTGAGTAAGGGAATTGAGTCACAGGAGGATTACACGATTCTGCTAGGATCATGCATTTTGGTCAAATAGTGAAGATGAGACTAGAACCTAGGTCTTCTTGTTAAATTTCAAAGAATTTGCTATTAAATGGCAGTAGAACGTTTCCAAGCGTGGCAACTTAAATATTTGTTTGAAGCCGTCCTGCAAAAATTCACACTAACTCACACCTTCACAGGCCGTCCTGCAAAAAATCACACTTACTCACACCTTCACAGGCACATGGACAGCACCAGCCTGGAAACCCAAATCAGCCCTCGCAAATTTTTTCGAAGTAAACCAAGAAGCGGTAGACAATGACTAGCGAGGGGCTATGGGGGTATTGTTGAGTCATTGCAGTCGATCCAGGTGTTATTGAACTCAGGTTCACCCTGAATGGGGCGCATTCACACTACACATACACCCTTACAGCCACACACACTCAGACACAGAAATGCGACAGATGATAGGTACAATTCTATGATCCGTTCATTGCAGACATGAGCTTGGAGGAAGGTTAGGTTCACTGCTTCCCCTTTGCCTAGAGAGTACTTGGTATTGGGGCAGCAGGCAATCTCATGTCCAATAGACCAAATGCAGACAACTTAGACAGTAGTAGACACTCAGCACATGCAATCCTCCCCACTTTGTCTACATACATGTATTCAAAGAAAGGTTGCAAAAGCCTGTTCTCTTTTCAGCACATGTGGCACTAAGAGTATTCATAAACAAGCATTGGGAACACCAACCAATCTTCCTTACCTTTACATGCAAGTGAGACTAATTGGCATTGCCAATGCAAAATTGATGTTGCACGTTCCACATATCTGCTGTAGTTGTTCTAGTGACCACTAGGTGGTACTGAAATGGAACAGCATGGTGTAGCTTAAACGTGGCTTTTTTTTCTTAGTTGCAAAGCATTCGGAGTTGGACGAATGAAAAACCAAATGAAAACAAAACCAAAAAACTCCTCCGGGTTAGTTAAACATCCAAATGGAGGAAAGCAACAAATAAAAGCACAAAAGCAAATAAGATTGACATGAAAGTCATCCAATCTTGAGAAACGATTAGCTCTGTGGAGTATTGTATACAATGCTGACACACAGCTGGAGCTATTTATAGGAGACCACAAATAGAAGCTGAACAAAAACACCAACATGGTCAGAAGCAAGGTTAAAAGACATTAAATGCAAATTAAGTCCTTTCCAATGGTCAAACCAACAACGGGCAGACAGGAACTGCAACTGAGATGCCACCTACATCATCAAGAATCCATACAATTGGTGAATGCTGCATTAGCACAAAAACACATTAAATCACACAACTTGCAATGCAACCATGAGCTGTTGACCTTGCCCTCTTAAGAAGAAATTGTTTAAAATTGCCAATTTGAGCATCACAATCTCTAATTCAACCTGAGATCCATGGAGCTAGTTTTGTGAAATCCTTGATATGATGAATTCCTTGGTATATTGAAAAACTGATCAGGACAAAGCTCTGCACCTGGTCCTTGAGCATCTTCATTAAGCCCGGGCAGTGAACTCCGCTTCGCTCACAAAGTTTGCAGAGTTTTCTGCACTTCGCTGAGCACTCAGAGTTCTGAAAAACTCTTGTCCGCGCAGTGGAGCGTAGTTTTTTTCCACACTCGTGCTCCCCAACATCAAGTTGTCGAGCAAGGAAAATCCACCTCCCGGTGAGATTTTTGCCCACTCGCACTCCACAATGCGAAATTGGAGTTCTCGAGCAAGAAAAATCCACTCCTGGTGGATTCTCAACTCGGGCGGTCGTATTTCTCAATGTGCGCGGTCGCGGGTGGTCTTCACCACTCACGTTGAGAAACATTCTGTTTGCGTTGAGAAAGTTGCAGTTTGGATAGAAAATCTACTCGAGCAGCAGAAAAGAAGCAGTGTCCTCTTGCGCTGCACATTATGCTGTTCGCGTTGATTTTCCAGCGCAGGACAAACAACTGGCGCTGAAAATCAACGCGAATAGTCATTACCATATGCACTCTGCAGCTTGTGGAACTCCGCGTAGTGCGACAGAGTTTTTTGGTCACTTCGTGGAGTTCCGTGTAGTGAAACTCTGTGAACTCCGCCCAAGCTTAATCCTTATGCACAAACTTTCTAGATGGCATGGGTACAAGTTAAGAGGCTGGGAGTACACAATGTGTTTTTTTGTGAATCTTCAGACACACACCATCCTGTCCCTTCACGTTGCATTCACCATCAAATCCAGAATTGTCAATCCATTGATGCATCAGCATGAGATCTCTGTTATTAAAGAAGGACCAAGTATGGAATTTTCAAAGGTTGCCCTCAATAAATAGTGCTCAGGAGGATATCTAAAATATGAACTGTGAAGTTGTTAAAGCAATCATTTGAGATGAAGCTATCCTTTAGGGTGATGTCTAAGTAGCCACCAGGTCAGCAGAGGCTATGGCTTTGACTATACTAATGGAAGACAGCTGGCATACTTAAAGATCCCTGTCTTGCAGGCGAGGACTACAATACCTTTGTATTCCATAACAAACTCCCAAGCAGGAGTCTGTTATGAAAAAAAACAAAAATAAATTTATCAGGCAAGGGAATTGTCTCCCAGCATATGGGGGGCATTTCCTTTGTCTCCTATTTGGTACGGGCAGAATTTCCCTTGCAGTCCCAAACAAAAAAATGCATATTAGATCAACCAGACTAATTAGGACTTTTTGATGTACATTGACAGATTACATAGTGGCACTGGTCAAAAATGTACCCGTAGGAGCCAGCTGACGCTCCATTGTCAAAAAACCTGGCACTTCGCCCACCTTTAAATATCAATGGAACCATGAATTTGGTGTATGGGACGTGCCCCGCACCCACCAAAATCTTAATCAGGTCCCTAGTCCTGATGTCCAACAAAAACTGTTCCCTAGATAAATGACATGGGGAAATGGATGCATCAGTACAGAAATCTCATAAAGTGACAGGCACCAATCACTTAAAAAAGGGCTTCAGTATAAAACATAACAGTGCAGTGGTACTTGATATTTAACTCAGGCAAGTAAAATATAATATGTCTATAGCACAGAAACTATATGGAAGCAATTTACCTATCTTGTTTGTTTTATATTTGATGGGAGGGCTGTATGTACATACTATATCAATAGCATCTCTTCACAACACTTAGCAGCGAGTTTCCATTTTATTAAGTAATTTTGGCTCCTGACAGTATGAATTTAAAATTCTGACATAACAAAAGATGTTCCCTAGATAAATGAGGCGGGAACGCATTCAATAGCATAATAGATTCAATGATGCCTGAAACTCATAGATGAGCTCTGTCAAAACATTTGAAACTGTTAGCTTGATGATGATGTCTGCACATACACAAAATAATATTCAGTGTATCCACATACCAAATTATTTGTTTGTTACAAAGGAACAACAGGATAAAAAAAACTATATTGAAAGACTTGAAGAACATATTATATGCATTTTAATTTTTTTTGGCGAAGCACTACTAATCATTACTTCTTAGTTGTTACTCCTTCATTATATCTTGCTCAGTTGTAAACAACAAGTCAACGTGTTTCGGCCACTTATGCTATAACAAGTCTTAGGTGCTTCTTCAGCTTCTCCTCCGCTGACGGATCACCAGTCTCCTCGTTTTCTGGCCGCCTGGCAAGGCTGGGGAACCACAACAGGAGAATGCGCTGGAAGAACCGATGACCTTAGCTGCCCACTTAAACCTTGACAAAGCTGTAGCTTGGAGTTACTGAGGAGTACTTCTCCTTGTGGACTTTCAAACACTGTTAAAATAATATATTATTGCGTTAAGGTAGTGAGAAAGAGCACTCACTTGTGTATATTTTTCTATTTAACACATGCTACAAATTAGAATAAATCAAACCAAATGAGATTAAATTTCCATCTCAATGCTGTGACTTGGATAGCTCACAGCTGGCTTCAACTGGAGCTGATGTTGTTTAGTACCCAGTGATTAATTAAAGCCGGTGGCTTCCGGTGCTGGCTTTTCATGAGCACCAGCTGACACGTTCATTTACGGGGAGATTAATGCATAGGTTCATCAATCGAAATTGCGATCGTAATAGCTGCGAAACAGCTATTATGATCGCAATTTCCGCTCCCGCAATTGATGAAGCAAAAATCCACCAAATTGCGAATTCGCAAACATAAATTCGCAGAATCAATGTGGAACCCCCTTTGCGATTCTGTAACAGCGATTTCCCACTTTTTCTGCGAATTCGCAAATAAATCGCAAATTCATCAAAAATCACAAATTGCGAAAAACACAAAAATCGCTAAATGCGAGTCGCAATTTAACCCCTTCCATGCTGATGACGAACCCCAGCCGTCATGCACTACGGTGCTCGTGTGCTGATGACGGCTGGGGTTCGTCACGGCCCGCCCCAGTTCGTGCTGTTTACAGCACACCAGGGGAATCGCGGCCGCATGGAAAGGGTTAAGGAGAAGTCAAACCAGGTGGTAACCATGAAATTATATTGGGAAAAAAAAGAAATCTCAAACAAGAAACAGGTGCAGGGTAAAACAAACATACCTAAGGAGACACAATAGGAGCATGAGAACATTCACAATGCCAGGTCTCTACATCGTGGCAAGGCGGCTGAGGCTCCAGGCTGTAGCCCGGAACCGACGCAGGATCCAGGAGCGCATCTTCCGGCTGCGGATCACACTCCTGGGCCAGACTGAAGAGGAGATATACTCCAAATACAGGCTGAATGGGGCAATGATAACTAAGCTCATAAGAGACCTTGACCCCCTGATGCAGCACCCAACAAGAAGACCAATGCCGTGCCCACCCATGTCCAGGTCCTGTGCTGCCTGCACCTCCTGGCCTCCGGAAGCTTCCAGGGGATAGTTGCATATGCAGGGGGGATCTTCCAGAGCACAGTGTCACGCTGCCTTTGGAGTTTCCCGGACACCATGCTGAGCCGGATACACCACTACATAACCTTCCCAACAACCCAACAGGACTTAACCCAAACAAAACTGGACTTCTATAACACCGCCCAATTCCCCAATGTAATTGGCTGCTTTGACTGTACCCACATCCACATCTGTCCACCCGCTGAGACAGAATACATGTACCGGAACCGCAAGTCCTACCACTAACTCAACATCCAGATGGTCTGCAATGCGAAGACCATCATCACTGACATTGTGGCTTAATACCCGCGGAGCATGCATGATTCGTTCATCTTCAGGCACAGCGGCATACACACCCGCTTGGCCAGGGGTGACTTGGCGAAGGACATCTCCTAGGTAAGTACACATGCCCACATACAGTATGTCAAGACCATGTAGCTGCGCATAACAGGCACTGACCCTCTGCTCCTATCCTTCAGGTGACAGGGCCTACGGCCTCCGTGAGTACCTCCTCACCCCTTGCCTCAACCCTGCTACACCACAGGAATGGCGTTACAATGCTGCGCACATTCACACAAGAAATGTAATTGAGCGGACATTTGGGATGTTGGGGCCCTCAAGTACCAGCCTGAGGTCTGCTGCCGCATCGTGGCCGTGTGTGCCATACTCCACAATATTGCCACCAAGCGCAGGATACCTGTGGAGATCTCTGGTAGTGAGTCGGAGGGGGACAACCGGCCACCTGCACATGTGCATCATGCACGCAGGGAGAATCCTGCAGAAGGACACAGGCACCGCAACAACATCACAGTGAACTAATTCTAGTGCACCCATACCCCTCACACAACACTGCACTCATGCATGCCACATGAAATAATGATATGAGGAAGATTTGTGTTCAAAATAAATTCCTATTCTTATGTTGAACAAGATCTAGAACTTTTTTGATTTTCCAAACAACATAACTACTGTATTGCGTCATACAGCCTCTTGTATGCAGAGCATGGCACTGCTGCTAATGTTCAGTCATTCACTGGCGCCTCCTGCCGGATGCACCCTGTTGCCTCTCCAACTCCACGTTGGGGGTGTCTGGCCGTGATGCTGCACTGGGCCTGGTACTGCGGCGCCTTTCTGCACCGGCACAGACAGGCTGCTCAGGCTCGATGTGCCCTCACTGGCATCATCACCCCCCTTGCATGGCCATGGCAACACACCTGATCGTACTGAACTGCGGTAGTGACCTGCTCCAGGGCCCTAGCTACATCTTGGCAGCATTGCACCATTTGTATTTGCATTGCCAGTAACCGGCTAGACAGTTGGGATGTTGCGTTCCCTATCAGGTGGTTCGAACGGGTATATGCAGATAGCCGGGTCAGCAGCAGGCGGTGGCGTCGGCGGGTGATGTCCTGCTGCGCCACCATCAGTTGGCTGTTCTCCTTCACTGCAGCCGTTAACTCCTACACACTTTCGTTAAGCTGATGTATATTGCGTGCAGTCTTGTACAGCTGCAGCTGCATGGCTGCCATGTGCTGTGCCAACGTTGTTGAGCATTGTCTTACCCAGCAGCCCCCTCTCTGACCTGGCGCTGGTCTCCTGGGCGTGCGGGAGTGGGCGGGGACCCTGGGAACGGGCCTGATTTCCCTTTGGTGGCCACCATTACCTGCCTGTGCTCCCCAAGGTCCTACTAACTAACGAGGGCATGGACGGCCCCCTCTCCTCAATCCTGGTCTACTGGGATGGATAGGTCGAGCCTCAGAGGGGGAACAGCGGGCCAGGGGAGGTATCCTTGGCACCACAACTTCCGTTTAAACAGCTGGTGGGGCCCGGAAGGTGGCAATTCTGGGGGACCCCCATTATGCTGAGGATCCTCCGGTGTGGGATGGACCCCCCCATCCACAATATGGACCTTAGATAAGCCCACCACATACACCTGGGGCCACCCCAGAAGGGGCACTGCAGCTATACCACGCATTACATACTGAAGGGAGAAGAAGGGTGGATCTCACTACCGAGGATAACTAAGTGATTGTTAGCTTTGTTGTCCCACTGTTTTAGCACCCTCCTCACCTTGGTGATTGAGTGGAACCGTGCATGTAACTGGAACGGCCGGAGCGGTCCAGAGGAGGGGGGGGCCCTCTTCACTCCCCCCTCCGTGATTTGGGACCCCTGGCATATCTACAACCTACAGGGGGATACGGCGGTGAGTACGAATAAACACACTACCCCCTTCATCCCCAATAAGGAGGGGGCTGCAAGAACCTAGGAATACCAACCTGAAACCCTCCTAAACTCTGTCTTCTCCTGTACCTTCATTCATCATCCAGTAGGTTCTGTGACTTAATTGGAGGGGTGTTTTGGAGTGTTGAGTCATAACCTATAATTAGTCCAATCACCAGTGAACATGGGCAGAGGGAAGACAAAAACTGTGTCGGGGTCTAGAAGGGCTGGATCCCGCTCACCACCTTCGGAAACCTCATCTGTGCCCTCCCGACAGGCTGAGAATGGGCCCACATTCTCCCCTTTCACTGATAAACTGGACATGATCCTGCAGGAAAATTGCAACTCCAGATCTGCAATCTCACAGCAACTAGGCACAATTGCAGCGGCATTCAACCTGCTCAGACATTATCACAGAAACCTAGCTGATAAAGTTAAGTCAACTGAGCAGACACTAGATACTAGGGTACCGCAGGTGAAAGAACATGATATGCAACTGCAACATATGCACCAACAAATCAAATCCTTACAGGCCCGCGCGGATGATGCAGAAGGCGGGCGCTGCACAATAACCACAGAATAGTGGGTGTCCCTGAGGGATCGGAGGGCCCTATCACAATGGCATTCATAGAGGAATGGCTAAACACCAGTGACGGTCCTTGCGCAGTGACGGCTGAGATTCCACGCGTTCGGGAACCTTCAAGATTCATACAGATTGTTCTTCGCCTACGTAATTCAAGAGGCTACTCCGGTACACGCCGACTTTCCCCGTGTTTAGCGACCCTCGGGGATATAAACAGACTCTCACGGAACTAAGCGGGGAGCTAAACCAACTAGATGCCGCTTTGACTATTTTTATTTTTTCAGATCTTCAACTCACAAAGACGTCAAAGCATCCCTTACCTGGATAAGTGGGACATCAACATATTTCGTTTTCTGTTTGTTGCCCTAGAGGCAACAGAGATAATCATCTCTTTGGATTGATTGCACTATAACCTCTCTACATAAGAAAAGAATCGTGTCGCTTTAAGGGAGCTACAATATTAATTTACCCTTGTCCTGATGATGGTCTTAACGAGTCACCCATAAAGACCGAAACGTCGACCCCCAACCTTATCCAAAGCAAAATTATCTACATCTGTTTGGATAGGTGTTCTACAGGCATCACAGTGATTTTTGATTTATCTCTGATTTCTCTTCCTGTATTCCTGTTTTACACATTACCTCTGTATTGTAATTTCCCTTGATTACCAAAATTTTGATAAAATCTATTTTTTGCTTATACACATGCTTAATAGTCTTTGTTTGAAATTGTTTTATTCCATTTGTTTTGTCTTGTCCTGTCTAGTTAGTCCTGATTTCATACTTGTATACTGAATTGCCAACGAATTAACTTCATTCAGGCTAATTGAGTTACCTGACACAATAGCTATAAATTATCAACTCAGGTTCTTTAACAAACTCCTTTGGAGGCAACTTTACCCATTCATACTAAACACCAGAGTGGCCCTTACGGGCCTGTCTGCGCTCTTCATGGTTAAGCAAGCCCACCGAGTCCCCACGCGTCGGCCCATACCTGGCGCGAACCCATGCCCGATACTGGCCAGGATCCTGAATTACAGGGATCAGGACCATGTGCTACAAGCAGCAAGGGGCAATGGACCACTACAGTTTGATAATGCAAAAATTAAAATTTTCCTGGACTACACCCAAGCGGTCCAACGCAAACGTTTTTCATTCATGGAAGTCAAGGCTCGAGTCATACTGTAGGACTTACATTTGCTCTTTTACTCCTTGCCAAATTGAAAATCATTCACAACCAGGATTCCTTATTCTTCGACACGCCAGTGAGTGCATGGGATTGGCTGGACAGGAATTTCCCTGACACCTTACCCACTAGACGAACTGAGAACTCACAATGGAAATCGCAGTGACTCCCTCGGAGGCGAAGAAAAGGACTTATGACTCTAAGTACTGGCACTAGCCCTCCTTCCCGACCGGTGGTATTAGAGGGCAGATGAGAAGCCCTCCGGTCTGCCTCTGCCTTGCGGACTCCCCGCCCACCTATCAGCACCAGTCCCTCCAATGAGGTGAATTCCGACTCAGACTCTGGGGGAGTATGGCATTGTTCCCATCTGAGTCCACACAATGAGTAACAACCCGCTGGGCTGAAAATGTTGTGGGTGCACTGGGAGAATACCCCTTCACTCTTCAGGTATTATATACATGCTCAGAGGAAAGTTCTAAATTGGTTTTGGGGATTTGGGCCCCGGCTAGTGTAAAATATGCCATGATAGGGAAATATGCTAAGAGTCTGCATGGTATAACTAATTGGAAACGTCCGGTGGCCCGGCCTGTCCTGAGCTAATCTACTCATTGCACATGGTACATACCCACAAGTGAAAGCAATTGTTTCTGTGTAAGTGTATTATGTTATTGTTGGATCACTGACAGAATATCGAGGAGTAGACTATCGAGCTGCCAGAATATCGATGAGAAAATATCAAGTGACAGAATATCAACTTCCTATTTACAAACAGGTAAGTACAAAAACAACGAATCCTAAATATCGTTGTTAATACTATAGTTTGCTAAAATATCGACTTAAAATGTCTTAAAAGTAATATTAAATTAATTAAATAATTAATATAATTAAGTAAAACATACTTAAAAATAATTAAAAAAACATTAAAATTAATAAGTAATAAATGTAATGTCAAAATATTAAACATGCCTTTTTATTTTTTATTATATATATTAACTTAATAATATAAAAGAAATTACAATTGTTAATTATAAAATGTAAAGACATAATTTAATATATATTTACATATATAAATAAACATATAATATTAATATAAAAATAATAAGTTAAAACATTAAAATAAATATTTTTTTAAAAACTAATATTTTACACTACATTAAATATAACAATACTGAAGACGTTGCATAGCGTAAAGGATAAAATTACTATTTTCACTCCAACGACTGGTATTGTAGGGAAAGTGGTGAATTGCGGGTGGATAAAAATTTCTATTCCCACTCCAACAAGTGGAACAGTAGAGAAAGTGTTGGATAGCGGGTGGGTAAAAATAACTATTCCCACTCCAGTGAGTGCAACAGTAGGGAAAGTGTTGGATAGTGGGAGGGTAAAAATTACAATTCCCACTCGAGTGAGTGTAACAGTAGGGAAAGGGTTGGATAGCGAGAGGGTAAAAATTACTATTCCCACTCCAGTGAGTGCAACAGTAGGGAAAGTGTTGCATAGCGGGTGGGAATAATTTAATGTTCCCACTCCACCAAGGGTAACAGTAGGGAAAGTATTGGATAGCGTAGGGGAATAATTTAGTATACCCACTCCTGCAACATAATTAACATTAATTAACAAGTACTTATTTTTTCAAGATTAACTTACCTCCCACCATTTTCCCCTATAAACATCACCTACAATATTGTAAACTATGAATAAATTAACATAATTAATTAACAATTAATTAATTAGGTAAGTACAATTAACAATAACATTAATATCCATCAAATCAAAATGCGATAGGGCATAGGGTCAAGACTAATTTGCATATGGCTGGGTTTGAACTGGAATGGCATGGGGAGCAAAAAACGATGGATTTAGGCCCAGATCTCTATACTGGGGTAAAAGTACATTGTTCTGCATTCTGTCCATTAATTGTTCTTTTTGCATTTGTCACCCCGAGTGGGACGGGTATGCCCAGACGTGGGTCCCGTGCTCGCCATGCCACTGGAGTCAAGCTATCCTGGCTGATGAGGGGTAAAACCCCGAAATCGGTCCTAGGATGCTTGTTTCCAGTCCAAGGAGGACCTGTCCTGGCTGTTCGGGCTGGACTGTTCCCATTGGGCACAGGGGCAAGACTGATTTGCATAAGGCTGGGTTCAAACTGGATGTGCGAATCTTCCCTAAAATTGAACGGTGCCAAAACCGAAATTATGCTCCTGGGTAACAAATGGTCCTCAATCCCCGCCGAGGTGTGGCCAGACACCTTTGGTGAGATTCCCACTCCTAAGACCCAAGTCAAAACACTAGGCGTCTGGCTGGAACCAAGCCTCACCATGAAGACCCAGGCGACCAAGACCACTGGAACATGCTTTGGCCTCTTGCGGTCTACCCGCAAGATCCTCCCCCTTCTCCCCCCGCTCTCCAGGAAGCTGCTGGTTCAAGGGCTCATCCTGGCCAGACTTGATTACAGCAACGCCGTCTACCTTGGTGCACCGGAGTACACCTTAGCCAAACTCCAACGGGCACAAAACGCCGCGGCAAGGCTCATAATGGACCTCCCCCCTAGAGCCTCTGCCAAACCGGCCCTTAAGGCCCTCCACTGGCTCCCTGTCCGCCAGCGAATTGAGTTTAAAGCAATGTGCACCAGTCATAAACTCATTAATGGTGCCGGCCCGGCCGCCCTGAAAGACCTTGTCGCCCCCTACAAAGCCTCAAGGTCACTGCGCTCGGACGATGAGCATCTGGCCATCGTCCCTAAATTCAAGAAGGCTCGCACCGGCGGCCGCCGCTTCTCGGTCAAAGCCTCTTCAGGGTGGAACGCACTGCCTCGCCACCTGCGTCTGGAACCCTCCCACGCCCTCTTCCGAAAAAAACTAAAGACTTTCCTATTCCCTAAATAGTCCTCCGGTCCCTCCCTCCTCTTGGATGTTGCAACTCTATAGCGCGGGGATGCCTCCGGGTCACCAGGCGCTTTATAAATTTATAAATAAATAAATAAATAAATAAATGGCAGCGAGAGCAAAAAACGATGGATTTTGGCCCAGATCCCTGTACTAGGGTGAATGTATGACATTCTTCTGCATTCTGTCCCTCAATTGTTCTTTTTGCATTTGTCACCCTGAGTGGGACGGGTATGCCCAGACGTGGGTCCCGTGCTCTCCATGCCACTGGAGTCAAGCTATCCTGGCTGATAAGGGGTGAAACTCCGAATCTGGTCCTAGGATGCTTATTTCCAGTCCAGGGAGGACCTAGCCTGGCAGTTTGGGCTGGACTGGTCCCACTGGGCACAGGATCAAGACTGATTTGAATATGGCTGGGTTCAAACTGTAATTGCATGGGGAGCAAAAAAGTGATGGATTTAGGCCCAGTTATCTGTACTGGGGTGAATGTATGACAATGTTCTGCATTCTGTTAATCAATTATTCTTTTGCCAAAAATATCACCCACAATCTCTGCGGCACTGATTCCCCTTTTATTTTGTGTTAATTCACTTTTCTTGTTATTGATTCCATGACTTTTATCGAAGTGACCTTGGGAAAAACTATCCCCATATAACAGCACCTATACCAATGTGTAGGCAACCTATATTAGGCATTTTTACCACACACAAAATAAATCCCAGGGAAAACAGGATCCGTACCACCTCATATTCCCCAACTTCCCGTAATTAGGAAAACATGATCACATTCATTAGAACCAATGAAATAATTATTTAAATCAGGGCCATATTATCAAGAACGAGTGATAACATTATCGCCGCTTTAGCTGCAGGAAACTGCCGCTAAAGCAGAGATAAGGGGTTTGATATTATGCCCTAGAGAATTCCAATAGAAGCCTAGGTACTGGTGGGAAGGACATCAAAACTGGGCTTCTATTGGAAATCTCTGGGGCATATTATTATCAAGCCCCTGATCGCCGCTTTAGCGGCAGTTTCCTGCCGCTAAAGCGGTGATAATGTTACGCCCGTTCTTGATAATATGGCCCTCAATTTTTAGTCTAAGTAAGCAAAGCTTTCCCCTATGATGCCAATGCAGAGTCATTGAAACATATGTCTCATCCATTTTGTAATCACCTTATCTAAAAGTCCAAGGCGGTACACAGGACTTTTGCTCAGCAGTCTTTTCCTTAAAACTCTGTCTTCTATCTTATAAATTAAATCTTCTCCTGACGCAAACTACAGGTTAAATTATTATGATGTGCATATACAGTATCTATTGTTTTGGTCGTATGAAAGAATTTACACAAATATTTAGCTTTTTTTTGCACTATTTACCCTATTCATATTCTTTCTAATTTGCACTTTGGAAAATACTAAATCATAATTTGAATAGAAATACTGCAGACTTCCTTTATCATAGAACAAACTTGTTAGTACACTACACGAAACTCCATATGTTAAAGGAAGGTGATGATATGTCACCCCCACAGACACAGACAAAGGAAATTGCATGCACACATTGCAATCTCTCGCGTCCATAGTATCCATATATTCAAACAGTAATTTAGTAAAAACATTTAACAAAAAATCATGAATGAAATTACCCTGGTGATATATATTATCACCTGTTATTTTCTCAATGTTAGTTTGTGGTTCTTCTTTAAGATATCCCAATCTACTTTACTCGGCATATTATTTGTAATATTATTCTTAGTAGGATACATAAAATAAGGTACAACAACAATTAGTGTTAACCAAACAAACATTAGTAGTAAAACACTTATAAAGCAAACATTAATCCATCTACTTTAAAACTTTGGTTTTGACATCCAGTCTCTGGAACATTTTCCTTTGCCATTTTCTATTAAAATCAAAAATGTGAACTAAAACTGAAAAAAAAATGAACTAAAAACTAGCAAAAATATTATAAAATAGTGTGTAGTGTATTCTGTCAGGCTTGGTTTTCCGATGTCTCTGGGATTGTGTTGATGATATAGGGTCCCACCTCTCGACATCCTCGATGTCTGAAGTTTAAAGACACAGATCACCAGGATAGTCAAGCGAGGGAGGGAAAGGAAGGGGACAGCGGGGAGGGAGATCTGCAATAACAATAAGTATACTATGTATACACTCTAGAAGGTTGCATGTATCCCATCTGTATTTCCTTCCTTTACCACTTAACAACGGTATAAACACATTCCTAACTGAAAAGGAAAATACGGTAGCCTCAAATGCAAGAAGAGATTAAGGAGATACGAGTGATTTAAGCCAACTGGAAAGAGATAAATAACATATTGGAATCACTGAAACTGTGGCAATATAGCATTAGATAAGTAGCGTTTATAACATACCAACATGTATCGTGTATTGTTCTTTGTTCTTTAAATCCCGAGATAATTCCCCTGTTAATCTCTCTTCTGTGACAGAGACAAAATGAAAAGGTTGTGGAGAAAGAAAGCAGGTAAGGACAACAGATCCGGTTAATACCTCTTAACGTTATCTGCACCCTAGCAAAGTTCCTTCTCTCTGTGTATACTTTCAGTTTCTGAGCAGTCAAATCCTCTTGGTAGTCAGCGGAAAAGGCTGATCCTAGCTTGGGCCCCAAACCAGGTATCACCATTGTCTCGTAAAAACACCCAAGAGTCTGCTTAGGTCCAACAAGGTTCATGAATTCGGAACAGGTAGATTTCTGAGACCAGATAATAGAACGTCCATTCAGTTCCACACAAAACAATAGAGGCTCTCCCGTCCGCGGGAGCTTTAAACAAAATCAGGCAAGCAGGTTATACAATCACAGAGAAAAACACTTGCAACGTGTTTCCTCCGGCAGGGCCAAGAACAGTGTACCCAACCCAAGACGGGGTACGTAGGAGTCAGTGCAAGGCATTCGTAGCACTTAGCCAGTTTCTGTAGACTCACCGTTCACCGGGATTCATCGGCAAGAATAATCGGCAGCGCCGGCTTCTGTGTGATACCCCTTATTTCCTGTTGTACGCGGTTTGCGTACCACGTAACGTAAGTCCCGGGCATGATGGGAAGTGTAGTTCTAAGGCCCTAGAACACCGTCAGGAGATCGGAAGAAAAGAGGTTAGCGTTACTGGTACGTGAATCATGACATATTCAACAAGCACTTCTTAATCCTCCTTGCTTCACTCCTCTCTTATTTTTGTATGTCTTCACAGCCTTCTACTCAATTCCAGCTTTATTTTCTGCACTCTTCAGAGTGATCTTTATCAATTTTCTGCACCCTGATTTTTGACACAGTTCATTTAGGGTGGCTTATAACTGTTCTTCTGACTCGATTCTGCAACAGTCTTTTTCCCACACTGATCTGTGTGTTCAGCTGCTTCAGCTACATCATATGTCTATTCAGGTGCTGTGTTCTTCTTGTTCGGAACTCTTGCCCTTTTTGTTCTCCGAACTGTATCTTCTTCAGAGTCACTTTGTTCTGTTTGGTTCAATACTTCTGTTATAGTGTTTGGAACTTTTTCTTTCAGAGTATATTTCAGTCTTTTCACTCCCTTTGGCCATATATCTCCTTTATTGTCTTTTTTTCACTTGCACAGTATCACCAGATTCAAGACCTTGTTCACAACTTCTTTTGTCATTTCTTGTTTGCACTTGTTCTTGAATCAAATTTTCTTCATAATTGGTTATGACAACAGTCTCTCGAGACCCAGTAGCTGGTGCCCACTTTATTCGACTTTGTTCAGGCTCATGCTCTTTCTGACTCTCAGCCTGTACTTGCTCTTCTTCTTCATTCTTTTCTGTCCTTCCAAGTGGACTTGGGACTCTTGTTGTGTGATTGCGTGGATCCAATTTGGTAATCCACCACACTTAACTGCTGTCATTGTCAGGATCACCTGGTATGGCCCATTCCAACGTGGTTCCAAACATGACTTTCTCACATTTTTCTTCACCAGAATCCACTCTCCTGGACTTAGGTTATGTACTTGTTCTTGCTTTGTTGCAACTTCTCCTACCTGATGAGACACAGAACGCATCATATCAGCCAATCCTTTGCAATAACCGAGCACTAGATCGTCAGTTATATTCATCAGTTGATTTGCTGTAACTATTGGCAGCCTCATTGCTCTCCCCATAATCACTTTGTGGGCGATAATCCAGTCTTTTTTATCAGGAATGCTTCTCAGACTCATCAAAACTAAAAGTAAAGCATCTGGCCATTTTAGTGCTGTGGACGCACATACTTTCTAGAGTCTTGACTTAATAGTGCTATTAATCTGTCGACCATGCCAGAAGCTTCTGGTCAAAAGGCATAATGTAGTTTCTGCTCAATTTGCAATGCTGCACAAATCATCCAATTATTTTATTATTAAAATGAGTTCCTCTATCTGTTTCTAAAGAGACTGGAAATCCAAATTGTGGAATTATCTCTCTCAGTAGCAATTTAGCAACCGTTAGACTATCATTTTGTCTTGTCGGATATGCTTCTACCCAACGAGAAAACAAACAACTACAACTAATACGTATTTCAAACCATTACATAGGCGTAGGTCTATGAAATCTGCCTGCAGTCGGGTAAATGGACCAGCTGTTTTTCCAGTTTGCCCCAATTAACAACAGTCTTTGTTGCTGAATTTTATTGCTGACAAGTTATACCCCTCTAGCTAAGACTTTCTGCAGTGACCCTGAACTTTGGGTTTTACCAAGATAGCTTGAAAAGCCTGATCATCGCATCTCTCCCTACATGTGTTAAGCCATGATACATCCTTGCCATCTGTGATAGCAGGCTGTCTGGCATTATTGGTATCCCGTCTGTATACACCACCACTTTTTCTTCAGCCCTTTGCGAACAACCTGCTTTGATCAATGTTTCTTTTTCTTCCTCACTCGCTTCTTCCTGTAATTGTCTAACCTCTTCCCATGTCTCCACAGAAGAGAACATTAGATGACAATTTGTATCAGATTTTTGCGTTTCTTTCTTTATCGAAATAGAATTTTGAGCACAAAATTGTCAGCATATCTGTTACCATTAGTCACATAATCGTTTTCAGATTTGTGTGCCGAACATTTCACCACCCCAATCTCTTTGGGCAATTGTAGTGTAACCAGCAAACCTTTCATGTAATTGCTGTTCCGAATTGGTGAGCCTGATGATGTCAAAAATCCACGTTGCATCCACAATTGTCCAAAGTCATGCACAACCCCAAAACCATATTGACTATCAGTGAATATGGTTAATCTCAGATTTTTGCCAATTATACATGCCCTGGTCAAAGCAACCTATTCATAAATGTGTGCAGAACCTATTCCTTTCAAGCATGAAGCTTCAAGAACCATGGCCACTGTACAGACTTCTTAGGAAGCACGTAGAATGCCTTTTTCATCTCTCAAGCAAGATCTGTCCACAAACATCACACAATCAGATTCAGGCAATGGTGTGACTTTTATATCTGGCCTTGGTTTTGTACACAATTTGTTCACATCCAGGCAATCATGATCTGCTTCGTCCACTACTTCCTCACAACTTGGACATGGTAGCAATGTATCAAACAAACAATGTCCCGAGCAATGATCACACCAATAATAGTCTTATGAGAAATAAAGATTCGGATTCTTCACATATTAAGTGGTTGAACAATCGGTTCCATTCTTTATTTTCTCTTTTTTTCTCTCTTTTTCTTCTTCTTCTTCTCAAATAGTCAAACCTTCAAGTAAGGCTTAAAATGATCATACAGGTGTAGGCAGAAAATGCACAAAGCCGACATGTGTTTCGTCACGGGACATACACCCAATGACTTCTTCAGGGCTAAAACAGAATAATAAACCAATAATATATGTCTACAGGAATTTATATAGCGCAAATCACCAACCGGTTTCTAAGCGCTTGCTTAGGGAACCCGTCCTGGTATTCCCCTGTGAGATAACCCCGGCAGGGTATCCGCAAGGTGAAAGCCAGGCATCCCGCCGCAAGGGGCCGTTGTGGAGATTAAGCAAGCTATTGCCCAGAGTTGCAGAGTGTGAACCCGTGAATCGAGTAGGCACCGGAGCGAGAATTGTCGAGTCCATGGACATTTTTTAGGACTCAAGACCCCGCCGAGCCGGGAATTGAACCCTGGTCCCGGGCTGACCTCTGCTTCCAGGTCTGCCTCCTCTAACCAGTGAGCCACACTTCTCCACTATACCCATATATACCCATAATATATATGTATCATATATAATTTGAAAAGTTTGGTTAATGGATGGCTCGCCTCTATGGAATTTTGGAATGAAACATGTTTCTAACTGTTGGTCTCCTGAATATTTGTATATATTATATATACTTTCTGTGTTTCACTGCACTATTTAATCACATACTAATAACTTTTTTCCTCCAAACCTTGGTTATTTGCTCTTTATTCTTCTCCTCCCCTTATTTTCTCCTTTTTCGTTTTAGTGAGGGTTAGATAATTTATTGATGATAGAGTTCGGCTATTTTATATAAATAAAAGTTTGGACAAACTTTAGTAATATATATGTTATTTTCAACGTTATATTTATGTCGAAATAATATACTTTTAAAATATCGGGTGTATAATTTGAATAAAAAAGAAGAATTTTCTCATATGTGATAGTGAAGTTCGAACCCCCTTCGTATGATGATGAGATAACTATAATAAGATGGCACCAAATAGTTTTGATACGGGCCGGCGCTCAGGAATAGATAATATCTGTGCCTATTATTTAATTATGATATATGCATTATATGGACGCCTTGTATGCGTGCAATTATTTCGAATGATAAGACGCTCACATATCCCTTATTGCTAAAATTTAGTTATACGCCGCTTTGAGACATTAAACAATGCATATTCCAAGATGGCGCATGGGCTTTTGGAATATATCAAGGGTTAGTTCCCTTGTTTATGTTTACCACATACCTGCGTCTTTTGGCACCGATTATTTAAATGTACGTACTGATGAGCCTCGGTTTTCATTACGGACTGTGAGGCCAAATCAATGATACCGGGCGTACTCGCCGAGGTAAGAATCTTTACAGGGCACATTTTCGGTAAAAATACCGTGCAGGTCGTATTAACTTGTACATTTTGGTAAGTGTCGACAAGTATTTTATAAGGTTTAAGGATACGTTGCCTAGTACATGGTAAGCTTATTTTAAATTAAACGGGTGACATAAAACTACAGCGGGCGTATTATATGCTAAGTACCACGCTGGTTTGTTTTAATAATTATGACATCCTATAGAGATATAAATACATTATGGATCAGAAGGGGGATTGGAAACACCACAGACGTTTTCTTGGGGGTAATTCCTTACTTTTAGCAGTTGACTTAAGGGTGTAGCTACTGACTTAAATCCATCTGAGTAACTACTAAAGATGGTGTGCGACTATTGCGTCTTAATGATATGTCTGTGATACTCTTATGTATCCTTCTGAGCATTGATATATATATACTAGGAAAGCGTGACATCATGCCTATTTAAAATCATGTCAAAATAGATAAAATGGTGAGATATATATAATGGAGATACGCTCTATCTTACGTATTATTTTCTCTCTGATATTTTACAGAATAACATATACCCTTATCAATGTGGACTACTGAATAACTGAAGGTAATTTGTTGTATTATGATGGGCATTTTTTTAGTGTTTGGGCTATAGTACTGCCATCGTGGATAGTCTAGAGGTTCACGAATAGCGGCCTACTCTGCCTCTCTGAGTTATCAGTTTAAGTTAGGTAACTATTAATAATAAATGGACACAAATATGTACATCAAGATATTGTTTCCCTTTATTAGATGTTGCACCGATCAGTTAAGGATAAGTGGACCTCATATTTGGAGAAATATTGAAAAAGAAGGATAACACCATTTATTTATGGATAGAGCATTTAATAGGACCGCTGTGTTAAATTACCCCGAATACGCTTAATATAACTCCTTTTTGTTGTGCTTTCCTCAGATCAGTAGTTTATGACGTTGAATTGTACAACTGACAGTCCTTCTGGAACCATAAATAGAAGAATATTTTTTTTCTCACTCTTTGAGGAATTGTCCTTGGTGAGTGATTGCGTGCATTTCTATAATTATTGTCTAATCTTGGGTGATAAGGTACCAATTGATGTAGTAATATGAAGCTACTGGCTTTTTTATCTATTCTTCCTAAATACAACGTATCTTCCCCTAGTTTGATTTCTCTATTATTTTAAGCTTATCATGATAGAGAATTACTTTTATTATTAACACATCTCTTATATACCAATATAAGGATTAATGGTGCACCTCTAACCTTCTGCTCTTTTCTTTCCTTTCAAAGCATCTTGCTCGAACTTTCCCCTATTTGACACTGGTGTTGGTGAAGGGGAAACAGAGCTGTGATATAAGAATCTGTATGTATTATGGGTTTATTATTCTGTTGTAGCCCTGAAGAAGTCATTGGGTGAATGTCCCATGACGAAACATGTGTCAGCTTTGTGCATTTTCTGGCTACACCTGTATGATCATTTGAAGCCTTACCTGAAGGTTTGTCTATTTGAGAAGAAAAAGAGAGAAAAAAAGAGAAAATAAAGAATGGAACTGATTGTTCAACCCCTTAATATGTGAATAATCCGAATCTGTATTTCTCATAAGACTATTATTGGTGTGATCATTGCTCGGGACATTGCTTGTTTGATTCTTTACTCCTTATGTTTTACATAGGAGAACCATTGGGAATTAATGGCCGATTTCCCGTTGTCCCTTTGAGCAGTTTATTGTGAAATCTACTTTCTCTTGGCCTTGCGCAACTTTATATCCAGCCACTGGCTTTTGTATGTTTCATGGTAGCAATGTAGCTGGATTCAAATGTGTACATCTTGTCACAGTCACATTTCTGCTCCCAGTATCACTCTTTCATTACTTGTCAATCGACTACTCGTAAGATGCTGTGTTCGAGTTCGTGTCAGAAAAATCTCAATGGAATGTGGCACATACACGCTCGATCCCATCACAATTGATTCACTCTGTTCAAGACTCACACAAATAGCAGCAACTGCTTTTAAACAGCCTGCAGCCACTGAATCTAAAGTAGCAGAAAAAGATACCACTGGACAGCGTGCTGTTCCAAGTGTTTGTGTTAGAACTGAAAGTGCACAACCATCTTTTTTGCAACAGAAAAGTGCAAAATCCTTACTGTAATCTGACATTCCTAATGTAGGTGCTCGACAACGGCTGTCTCACAACGCTGCAAATGCCATCATACAATCCCCATCCAATTCAATTGGATCAATCACATCTTTAAGTGTCAATCTCTGTAATGGCTTGACTGTCAGTGATAAACAACTGATCCATTGTCTGCAGTATCCAACCATACCCAAGAACATTCAAATTTCTTTCTGTGTTCTGAGAGGAGCTACCTGAAAGATCACAGTTATTTGATCTTGTGATACTTTCCTGACTCCTTTTTCAATTTTGTCTCCCAAATATTGAACTTCTTTTTGACAAAATTGTAAATTAGCAGGTGACTCTTTGTGCCCACCTACCGCTAAATGGTTCAGTAGAGCAATTGTATCTCTCACACATGCTTCCCTCATCTTTGATCCAACAAGTAAGTCATAAATGTATTGTACCAGTACTGAGTCTTCTGGCATTACCAATGACTTCAAACATTTTTTCAAAATTTGATTGAAAATTGAGGGACTCTCTGTATACCCATGAGGAGCTCGGCACCATACCGAACTGAACCGAACTGGAATGCAAAAAGATATTGGCTATCCAGATATAAGGGTATCAAGAAAAATGGTTGACACAAATCAATCACAGTAAATCACTCCGCGTCACAAGGAATTTGGTAAAGAATTACTTCTGGGCTTGGCACCATTGGACAACAAGGTACCACAATCATATTAATCATATTAATCTCCTCACGTCCTGAACTATCCTATATTTCCCGGTCGGTTTCTTAATCCCCATAATAGGTGAATTACAAGGACTCCCTAGTATATCTTTCCAAATGCCTTGTTCAATCATCTGTTCAATTACAGGTGTTACTCCTGCAATGGTCTTAGGACTCATTTTATACTGTGGCATTTTTGGAAATTCTGCACCTTGTTTGACTGAAACAAATAATCATTCACCTCTGTTCCTTGCCTTGCCAACATTACCTTGAACGCAACATGTTCATCTGGCATCTGAAATACAATGCCATCTGGTTTACAATCGATGGTGCAATTCATCTTGCATAACAAATCTCTACCTAACAGGTTGACTGTACTTGTATCAAACACCACAAAATGATGCAAGTCTCTGAAATCTCCAATGTGCGCCTTCATTGGTTTGTCAGTGGAGTTTTAATCAACTGATTGGAAACGCCTGCAACTTGAATTGTATCTCCCGAGAGGGGTAGGTTTGGGATTTCCACAGTTCTTACAGTGGAATGGATAGCACCAGTGTCTACAAGGAATGTAACAACATTACCTTCAACTTCTCCATGCACGAAAGGACCACACTGTTCTACTTCTAAGGATGCGCCAAACACGTACTCCTCCTCCCCCCTCAGGTATCGTCATTGAGATTTATCTAAATCACTCTTCTGGCACTGCAACCAGTATTGTGAATCCATTTGTGTATTTTGATTATTACAAATTCATTCTCCCATATGAAAACCCACATTTGCACTGTATCTTTGTACTTGATCATTGACATCATTTGGCATTGGAGCTTGTGGTATTTGTGCCTGTGTAACTACCTGCTGTTGCTGCTGTTAACTCCTGTTCACCTCTTTCTGCAATTGCTGATTACAATTCTGATTCATTTAATTATTCTCTAGAAAAAGCTTACACTCCCATTTTCAATGTCCCAACTTGCTGCACGCATGACAATGATATTTATTTTTCATTTTGTCCATATTACCTCTACCTCTACCCTTTCCTTGACTAAGAACACCTTCATTCATCATAACACCTCCCATGTCAGAAATCTGACCATTTTGAATATTCTGATTCTGACCCTTTCCTTAAAAACCTATTTGAGAATAATCTACAAAATGACCACCTTTGTGTGCTGCTTTCATTTGTGTCCACATTAATTTCTCTTTCAACTTCTTGTGTCTTGATTCAATCTCATCACTTAAATATTTTGCATATCCTAGTATTTCATCTACATTTTTATTCTACCAACAAATGAAATGCTGTTGAATCATGGTACTAGTTTCACATTTTGTTATGTTATGTTATGTTATGTTAATGGGTGACTTATATAGCGCACGGCTACTCCAAGGAGTGTCCCGGCGCTTTCTGACCCATTACTGAAAAAGAAGAAGGATAACAGACATAACAGTATTATTGATTAAAAAGCCACGTTTTCAGGGCCTTTCTAAAGGCAAACAAATTGGAGATGTGGCGGAGACCAACGGGAAGAGAGTTCCATAGTCTGGGGGCAAGATGTTTAAAGGAACGTCCACCAATTCTGGCTTTCTTAATGGGAGGCACCATTGCCAAGCCAAGATTTTCCGACCGGAGAGATCTGGTGGGCTTGTAAAAGGAAAGCCGTTTCCTAATGTAAGAAGCCCCTACCAGATGGAGTGCCTTGTGGGCCAGTGTAAGAGCTTTGAATATGATTCGTTTTTTAATCGGAAGCCAGTGCAGGGAGACTAGCAACTCAGAGGCTCTGGCTTGCCGGGGTAGGCCGAAGATGGCTCTAGCCGCAGAGTTTTGCACAACCTGGAGTTTGTGCAAAAGATAATCCGGCAAGCCCAGGTAGAGGATGTTAGAATAGTCAAGCCTGGAACAAATCAGAGCTTGTACTGTCAACTTCCTATGGGCAGCGGGGAGCATAGGAAGGAATTTACGAATCATTTTTAGCAGACCAAAACAGGTACCTGTGAGGCCTGTGATCTGCGTTTTCAAAGCAAGGGTGTTATCAATTTTAACCCCCAGGTTTTTTGCAACCGAAGAAGAGGAGGAAGGGGGGGACATGCTCACTGGCCACCATTCCTGCCAGGGCGGCTCTGCCGGACATCCGAAGAAGAGCACCTCAGATTTATCAGGGTTGCATTTGAGGCTGCTTCGCTGAAACCAGTTGAAGACAGCCCCAAGGCAACCACGGATGCTCTCCCCGTCAAACTCCGTGCCCTTCTTGCAGGTGAAGAGTAGCTGGGTGTCGTCAGCGTATGATATGATCTGGGCACCCATTGACTCCGCCAGCGCCGCCAATGGAGTCATGAAGATGTTAAAAAGGGTCGGGCTCAACACCGACCCTTGCGGGACTCCGACATCCATGGGCGGAACTTCAGCAGAGTACGGGGGGGCCCAGACCACTTGACGGCGACCCGCTAGGAAAGATCTCAGCCAGCTCAGCACCGTCCCTCTGAGACCGATCTCGTGAAGTCTTCTCAAGAGGGCCTCATGCGGGACGGTGTCGAAGGCCGCCGACAAGTCCAACATCACCAGCATTGCTCTTCCGCCTGCGTCGAGGACTTCCTTGATGGCTTCGCTAACTTCCAAAAGAGCGGTCTCAGTACTCAGATTGGAGCGGAAGCCAGATTGGGTGGAGTGGAGTAACCCATGGTCTTCAAGGAAGGAAGACAGCACAAGATGAACGTGCTTCTCGACGATCTTAGCCAGGGTGGGTAGGAGAGATATGGGCCTATAGTTGGCATGTATCTCTGGATCGAGGCCTGGTTTTTTTAAAAGGGGAACAACCATAGCCTTCTTCCAGGCTGGTGGAACAGTGCCGCTGGACAGAGAAAGGTTGAGAATGGGGGAGATTATGGGATTCAGGGTCAAGGCATTCCTAGCTAGAAAGCTCGCCGGACTAGGGTCAAGCGGGGAGCCAGATTTGATTTTGAGTAAAAGATCCAGAGAATTAGATTCCAGTAAGGGAGGAAACTCCGATAGAGTGGGGCAGGGGTCAGGAAATGAGGACATCAAATTAGATTCATACATTAAAGCAGTTGGAACAGCAGGTGGAAAGGATTCTTGAATCAATTTGATTTTAGTGTTAAAGAAAATGGCTATCTCCCTAACCCAGGGTTCAGAGAACTTGTGCTGGACTATGCTCGATTTTGGAGAGGTAAATTCTTTGACAATGGAAAAAATTTCTTTACTGGAGTTTGCCGCAGACTCGATTCTATCTGAAAAATAGTTTTTTTTGGCCTCAAGAATGTCAGAGTGGTAGGATTTAATAGCTAGTTTATAAGCAAACTTAGTTTCTAGATCATAATGCTTCCGCCATAGTCTTTCGGCTACCTTACAATTACGGCGTGCTAGAGCAAGTGATTTAGAAAACCAAGGGGCCGAACTACGCTTGACGGATGAAGAAGGGGTGGAGAGAGGCGCGAGATCATCAAGCCTATCCGTTAACCATTCCTGGAAGGTTTCAAGGTCCCTCTCCAGATGGCCGGATTGGATACAGGGATAATCCTGAAGCGTTTGAGCCAGATTCTCAGGAGTAATTTTATGTAGGGGTCTTCTGGGATGTCTGTGGTGGTCTGAGTTAGTATAAGTAGTTTTACTTCTGCCCTGGATCAAAAAACTGATCAATGTGTGGTCAGACCAGAGAACAGGGGTGGGCTGGGACATAACAAGGGGAAAGGTGGAAAACACTTGATCAAGCGTGTGACCCTTGTTATGCGTTGCACTTGAGATGTAAGGAATTAGACCAAGAGGAGCAGTAATGTCCATGATTTTAGTCGCTTCACTATCAGACTCGACGTCCATATGGATGTTAAAATCCCCTAACATTATGCAGTTTTCCACCTTCAAGCAGAGAGAAGTGATAACCGATTGAAGGTCCTCAAAGAAGGAACCCCGCAGACCCGGAGGTCTATAAACAAGAAGCCCGGTAAAAGATTGATGCGGGGAGAGTGCAATGGAGAAGGCGAGGGATTCGCAGCCAGGAATAGACAGAGATGGAATTATTGAGCAGGCAAAAGATTTTAGGACTGCAAGTGCAACACCACCACCTTTTCCCACTGTCCTATCCTGTCTGTAAACAATATATTCTGGCGGGAAGGCTACCGCGATGTCAGGATTAGACGAATCGCAGAGCAATGTTTCTGTGAGCATGAGACAGAGTGGTTTCTCAGAGGTAAGTAGCTCAAAGATGTCCAAAGCGTGCCTATGCAATGAACGGGTGTTAAGTAGTAAGCACTTAAACTGTTTAGACAGGGATGGCCGGGAACCCTCAGAAGCCCGGTAAATGTTAGGATACCAACCGCAACCTGGGCAGCAGCATTTACCTTTAAAGCGGCCAGGGAACACATATCGACAAGTGGCGGTGTTAGGGTTAAATGAGAGTAGATCCTCAGCAGAGTACATACGCCTAAGTACAGAGCCTGCCGCCGTGCCGACCGCTGCCGTGTCGCGGACGGGCGCAGACGGGCAGGACTCTGGCACGACTCCGGCGCAGATCCGGCGCGACCGCTGATCGCGTCCGCTGCGCGGAGTCATCCCTGCCCGTTTTTATGACGCTGAAATCGCGTCAGTAAGCCCAACCCTACCCAAGATGGCGGCCAAAAACCGGTGCTCTGCCCTCGGCGTCGATACTCAGCCGAGAGCAGGTCCGGTGAAAGAGGGGAGGGGGTGAGAGGGAGACTTGAAGCGCAACGAGCGCTGGGGGGTCCAAAGCACAAATGTACAATAATAATCCCACCTATTCAGCTCAGGTGAGGCGAAGTGCAAAATGCAAGATGCTGCAATTAAAATCAATAAAAACACAGAGGATAGGCAAGAGACCTCCCGGCTTCCGCCTCAGGAGGGGGAAAAGCGTGCAGAGTCAGAATTACCTGCACTCGCCCTCTCGTCCCTTTTATGACGCTGAAATCGCGTCAGTAAGCCCAACCCTACCCAAGATGGCGGCCAAAAACCGGTGCTCTGCCCTCGGCGACGATACTCAGCCGAGAGCAGGTCCGGTGAAAGAGGGGAGGGGGTGAGAGGGAGACTTGAAGCGCAACGAGCGCTGGGGGGTCCAAAGCACAAATGTACAATAATAATCCCACCTATTCAGCTCAGGTGAGGCGAAGTGCAAAATGCAAGATGCTGCAATTAAAATCAATAAAAACACAGAGGATAGGCAAGAGACCTCCCGGCTTAAACACAAACTTGTATACAAAACGTCCCATATCTTTTTCAGTTATGCTTTCAAAACCATTATACTGTTTAAAAACCTGTAAAAGCCTCTCATAATAAACATGTGCTGATTCTTACGTCTCCTGAGTCGTTCTATCTTTTTTTACCCAATCTGTCTCCTTTGGGAAAATCTTTCCCTTCAAATACATAATTACTAGATTATATTTCTTCATCACTTCATCTGACGGTGCTCCAGTCTTTTCAACATCTGGGATATTCCTCTTCTGGCCAATCTATTGCAATTTTACACTCAGTCCACAAATCAGCTAGAACCACAATATCAAACAACCCATCCAAATCTTTCAACAAAACTTTTGAAACTTTTATAAATCATTCTCCTTGTTTGTACCATTCAACTGGTTTTTCTCTCAATCTGGGAAACTCATTTGTGAAAGACAGTATATCCTGTTTTGATCATGGAACGTGAACATATCCACTTCCTGGTGCTTCTCTTATTGGACATATCATTTCAGTTGTTATTGTCCCTGTCTCCCTCACATGATACATAGAGGATGGTCCTTTATTTGCAAGCATGTCTTCTTTCTTTTTAGCGCATCTGCCTTTCCAACGTTCCAATTCACCCCATTGTTTCAATGTATTAATCAACTCCTTAATCTGCAACCATTTACCAGAAGCATTCAAGCTCTTCAACTCTTTATCACTAAAATCCAATCTATATGTTTTTTGCAATGCCTTTGATTTCTCAATGTCAACTCCATAAATTTGTGCAACTTCAGCAGGTCTCTCATGAAGGCTTTTCACTCTCATTGTAATATTTTTTCACATGAACAACAATGCTTCTTCCTGATATTTACTCAATGTCTCTGGGCTAATCATACCTAAAATCATTCGCTCCAAATCTGCTTTTAATCTGCTTACATCCATGCTTTTATTCACTTCATTAAACACCATCCCTCTAATCCATTCATCTAACTCTGCTGGTGATGGTGCTACTGAACCTCCTAAAGTAAGTGTCACTTCTCTCACATTCTGTACTAATCTTCTAGGTGCCATCTGTACATTTTGGTTTGGGGTTTCCACTAATATCTCTGTAATATCAATCAATGTTCCTATTTAACTTGCTTCAGCACCACTATTAACCCTATCATTTTTAACAAGTACTGTCAAAGCATGCACTTGTGACATATTTTGACCCTCACTATACAATGGAACTATGGGACCAGTTGTCACTGGAACTGATAAAGCTTCTGCATTCAAATGTAAGTGAGTAATCCTAATCATCAAATCATCTTTTTCCTTACTCACTACATTTGTACTTCTTGCGTGCAAAGGCTGAGGAACCTCAACGTAAATCAATGGAGCATTTGGAGTAGTTCTTTCCTGCTCTTCCTGATATGGTGGAGGTCTGTTTAATAATAACTCATCTAATAACTCATCATCAATTTCGTTTGTATCTGGATCTATACATTCTATATTTTTTTTTCTCCTTACATTTTCCTCCAGTCTGATCCTCTAATAACAACAGGATATAAACCTTCACCTGCTGCAATTACTTCTTTCTCCATCTTTTCATTTGAGCATCCCATTTTGCTTCTGAATATCTACTTACAGTATTTCTATATTTATTTGCAGACCTGTCTCTTTCTCTCTTATGCGCTTCATGTTCCCATTCCTCTAGTGCTGAATACTGCATTAGTCTAGAATTTGGTCTTAATTGATTCATTTGATATCTCAGGTTTTCTAAGATCGTCACATTAAAAGTAGCATGTTCTGGAAATGCCATATTCCCATCTTCTTTTGTATACTTCACCCAATTCTCCAACCATGTACACGTATGATATTCTTGTTCTAATGACATAAAAGAAGCAGGTGTACCCTCAGGCGGCACAGGAATTCCCTCTCTAACAGGTATAGGCTCATCCTTTCTAAATAAAGTCCTCATCATTTTCAGTAACTTAATTCTAATTCTTCTGGAACACTAAAACTCAAACAAACCAAGAAATATCTTTTGTATTTCTGCACACACTATTCGTTCACCCTGCCCAATACCAGCGAGACTCACACCAACCAACCAACCAATAGCAACACAACACCCTTTTGTGACGATTCGCACTAGCTGACCAATGTCGGCACGTCTCTCTGTGACATCAGTACAACTCCTACTACTGACCCTCCCTTTACAAAATATTTTACAGGAGATTACAAAACTTTCCTAAAAGAAAACTAAATTAGAAACAACATAAAACAAAACTGCTTTGTCTGCCCCACTGAAAAATAGATAAATCCAATCAAACAAAGAATTATTTCGCTACTAGCGGAATATCGACCAGCGTTACTCCACTCTCAATCAAGTGAACATTTTCAGGACTTCTTCAGCTGCGCTTTCTAAGGATACCCAAATAAATCTCCACTATACTAACTTCAGAGTTCCCTATGCAATATTAACAACCTCTCTATTGCTTAATATCACACCAGTAGACAATGCAATACTTAGTGTATGTCACACTAAACCTTGCCCATTAGGCTAATATCATCCCGGGATCTTAGGCCACTCCGGACCTGTCTTTTCTTATGGTCAATGTTGTTGTACCAATACAAATAACAATATTACGATATGTTAATAATCAAAATTATTAATTCGGACCTATTAATTTGCCAATTTAAATTAACAAAACCATCAGGTCTGCTACCAAAAATTGATCCACCGTTTAGAGACTAACAAAATTCTATCATCTGGACCCAATTTAATACCTATCCATCCCTTTCATGCTGGGTGAGTTTAAACCAAACTAACCAATTTGTTCAACCTATCTATCCTCTTTCTTGGCGATGAATCTTTCTTTAGTTTGTTAGGGATTGGCAACATATTATCGGAATTTCTAAAAGTAACATCCTAGAATAATCATTTCATATAACTAAATCAATGACATTAATAATTACAAACTCTTGTTGAGAGTTAAAAATGTTTTAGCTAAATAATTGTTATTGCTCATTAAGTGCAATGCAGCTCAAATTATAGATCATCACATAAGAGAAACATTAGCAAATAAACATCAATTTTACACCTCAAATGTCAGCGCAATGAGTGAGTGGATAGCCGTAGAGACAAAAGGATAAAAAGACGTTTGCATTTAGATTTATGCAAATTCACTAATCTCCGCAAGGTTTCTAGATATCTGACTAGCTACCCTCTGGCCATGAGAGTAAGTTGGGCACCTCAAGAAGAGTTGAGGAGCAAAGTCAAAGGGTCAGAATCATCATAACACCAGCCAGCCCTTAGAATTAGGAAACAGCAACACAGCTCTCTCCTCTCACAACGTAAGGAGAATACACCCTAGCCCCCACCCTCTTACTATTAATAGTTATACCCTAGATTCACTAAAGGTCCAATTCTTGTCATCTCACATAAATTTATTCAATATCATTGGTCCAAAACAAGGGGTGTTCAATCACACCACTTTCGAAGTGTCTAACTTTTCAAATGTCCCATTGTTCATACTGTGCACATTGTAATCAACTTCCAACAGAGGAGACTCTAATATCAAGCTTATGTGGTTGTACGTCTCTCCTTCTCACTTATGTATCAACTTGTAGTACAAATGTCCTCATGCTTCGCTCTGCAAAGGAAGTTCCATTCATTTATTTTGTTTCCAGTGGCGTAACGAAACTTGAGGGGCCCCCCCTGCAAATCAAAAAGAGCCCCCCCCCTCCCCACGGCGGCCCGGCCCACCACCTACCAGTTTGCCCCACCACCCAAAAATCTGGCATATTTCGATTTGAAACCTCCAACATTTAAAAGAAATGCCTCTATATTGTCTTTCTCAAAGTTCTAATGAGAAAGTGGGAAACCATCTTAACATATGAGCTACGCCATTTGTAACAATAATGTCGAAAGCAGATTATTTACCTGAGGCAGCAATCAGAACAATGCCAAGGAGCAATTCTATTGTCTCAGGAACTGCCTCTGGCTGAAGAACAACTATATGTGAAACTTTGAAAGACAAACCCAAACCTGCAGTTCCATAAAAACGTGACTGACAATATACACCTGTGCCCATTCATGGATTGGCTTTGCCCCTTGCTTCCCCAGTAGCCATCACCGACCTAAGCCTCAGATAACAAATCAGAGAAGCGAGAACAAAAGTCCTTAGTTGGCTGGGGTATTGAAACCAGGGGCACAACTAGACCCGAACTTCAGGGGGGCTACCACTCCCAGCCAGGGCTGGCCCTAGCACTAGTCTCACATGATGCAACAGTCTTTTTTGGCGCCCCCTGCCCCATTTTATCCTTTTCAATGAATTCCCTCACTACCACTCACCAAAAATGCACCTCATCTCTCTATAGCACCTTTCTGACAAACATTTCATGTTTTTACAGCACTACTCATGGTTTAATCACACTCAGTTCTGTGATCTGCATGGTACACGTTCTTTGTAGCAGGCACATTAAACTTCTGCGCTTTGTGGGTGGTAGGAGTGCCCATGTGAGTTCACGGTGAGTGATGCGACAGTGAGAGTAGGGTAAGAGAAGTGACTGCAGGGTGAGTGAGGTGACCATATGAATTTGGGTGTGGATGTAAGTGCAAAGTGGGACGGGTACAGGTGAGTTAAGTGTGACATGAGTGCAGAGTGAGTAGTGTGCTTGTGTGACTGCAGGGGAGGTACAGGATGAACAGCGCAAGTGCATTGTGAGTGCAGAGTGATCACTGTGAGTACAGAGTGAGCAGGTGAATCGTGGGTGTACATGGTGATCAGTGTGAGTGCACTGTGATTGCTGTGAGTGCAGGGTGAGCATAAAAGTGAAGGGCGAGAATAAGGAGTGAGTTGTCTGAATGCAGGGTGCATTGCTAGACACTTGAAGTAACTCAGCATGTTATTGACAGCAGTGTAAGAATTTCAGATATAAGTTAAAGCCAGTGGTCGAAGTGCGGGGAAAAAAATTGGGGAACTGTGGGCGGAGAATCAGAGGGCGGGAATAACCCATGGATTGGGTCAGTGGGCGGAGTCAGAGGTGTGGCAGAAAGAGCAAAATATCCACATTTGTTTGTATTTGTTTCCCATTTCACTAACTGGTTACAGCTTATTACGGTTTTTAATTTAACCAATGGCTACACATGTTTATTTAAGGTTGACATTAAAATAAATTCACAAAATGGGATATTTTTCCAATCACAGAATGTCCCAAATATCCTTAAAAGTGGAATCACTAGCCATTTGTCTCCCAGCAATGGAGTTTTCTGTCATCAGCACTTCTCCTCCCTTTTTCCACAAGAGCAGTTCAAACATGAATGGCCAAATATCCTTGTTCGCAAATGTTTTCCACATAATTATGGCTCTGCCATATTTGCCACATAATACATCATCTGCTACATAATCTGACGATTTTAACTAATAAACTGTTTATATCACAAACTGATCAAAAGTTACTAAGAAATTTGATTTGTGCTGCTGTGAAGTGGAGAGCCCTTTGCAAAGGTTGACTGGTCCCCTTTCTCACTGCTGCACAATTTTTAACATTAACACTAACTACAATGTGATTGGGTCACATGACAACCATACTAGTAGGCAGCATAGTTTAATAGTGATTGGTCTGGAGAAACACAAACTCAGAATTTAAAATGTAATACCATGGTTGGGGGTTCTCTTTAATAATCAGAAGTGATTTCTACCCAAATGAACCATTTTTTGCAACATTATGATAATCAACGACTGGGGAAAAAAACATAACGCTCTAATTTATACCTTACCGTTTTCATGCAGCTCTTACATGACAGTTAGTAGCTTTCTGTTCTATGTTAGGATTTTAACTTATTAACTGCAAATAACAATAGGGTCTCTCTGAAAAAAGCAGCAACCCTCTGACCTATTTATATTATGTGCACTTTGTGATCTGCATGGTGCATGTTCTTTGCAGCAGGCACATTGACCCTCTGCGCTTCCTTTCCATGAGTCAAAACGTCCACTAGACAAAGCACCATCTGTCTTTACTAAGAACATTAATCACTGGAGTTATCATGATATTTTTAATGTTGCTGAAAATTGTTGGAGGCCAGGAAGGAGGCAGCAAGTGCTTTTGAAATCATATTATACTTGCAAACACGACGCCCCACCTGAAGTCAGCGCCAACCGTGGTCCGTGCAGGTAACAGCGGTGGGGCCGGGTAAGAGGGATTTCGAGGGAAGAAAAATGAATTATTTATTTCATTTTCCCTCTACATTGTCCCTCAACATCCCCCCTTACCCGGCCCCTCTACCCAACCGCTGTTACCTGCACGGACCACGGCTTGTCAGCGCCTGGTGCGATCGCACTGCCCTAGAGCCACCCTGTGTGACCACAGTGAAAGTCACTGTTGCTCTAGGGTGTGCTGCTTCAGAGGCCTACCCACAGGACTGGAGGGGAACTTCAGTATGGATTGTGCCTTCAAGGTTAACCCACACTCGCCTTTGCTAGGTCCACCTGCTGGTGCTAAGACACCAGAGCTTTTAAAATCTTGCAGGCCTTCTAAGGTCTAGCATGGGAATGTGCTCCCTCAGTGGGAGTGGTATGAGGGACTGGTCATGAAGGCTCAACCTGATTCTCCAGTTCCAAACTCAGCAGCTCGGACCATAGTGCCACATCCTCTCCCCCACTGAACACCAAACTGCCTCATTGAAAGAAACTCACACTGCCTTCGACTACAACCCAATTGTGCCCCACTATAAACACCTGGATGTGACTCAATTCGAATTATGCACTAGAAAAGAGCAATATGCTGCCTAAAAACAATCAACATCCTAAATAAAGCAAACACTCATAGGGAATGCAAGATTAAGTAAAGTATGTGAAATGTAAGCAGGAACAACATGGTTACCTTTTTGTTTTTACACTCAGCCATTATTCAGAAATAAGTGAGTGCTTTTGCCTGCAAAGTTAAGGATATGATTACAGGGCCCGAAAGGGCCCTATTTCCAATGTCCATTGCTTATATCCTTACAAAACGTAAGCGGTATGGTTTAAAAAGACCTTATTCGTGAACACACAGCCGCTGTACACATTTTGTTTTCCAATTCACCGATCTAGCAGGTATTTCAATATCTCCAGCAATAGTGCACTTTCCCACCCAGGGAAAACAATGTTGTTCAAAGAGCGAGGAGAAAACAAAAATAGTGCTTCAATGGCAAACACTGTAAAGTGGCGCTAATGTGTTTATTAGGTGTGAATAAATCAATCTGCCCACCTTGCAACCACTCTGTCTTACTTTAGTAAGTTAGTTAGTTATTTTCATATTTTGAATGTTTTATTACTCTCCACCCTGAGGCTGCACTTAGAAACTGAAAAATGTCAGAAAAAGATGTTTCCAGCAAATGTTCTTTTTTGGATCCATTTCACGGAGGAGCAAATAAACGAAAGGAGGAAAGAGAAGGTAATATCTGTTTCTTGAAGTCTGAAAACCGGTGACAGGAAAAGGTGACTGCTGCCGCCCTGGGTGAGTGAAGCTGCCCCCCCTCCCCCTCCTGGACTGGCCTCACCTCACACTGGACATAGATCTAACTTCGCTTGTCTGCAGTCGAAGCCGGGTCTGACGGTGTACTTGGGCATGGCCTCGGCGGAGAGAGGGGGCAAATGTCAGGCCCATCGCTTTCTTATCTTTCGACCTTCTTTGAGCCCTTCACAACCGGTGCCTCGACGTCAGTTTGTCTGTGCACGGGAAGCCTTTTCAAAGTTGTGCGTGCCCCAGGGGGCTCCGGTTGTTGCACATGTAAGCCCGGACCCTGACTGTTATCTTAGAAGTAATTGAATGAATCTCCTGAGAACTCTAATCAAGTAGGAAAAAAAATGCCCAGCTTCTCTTCACTACAGGGATCTCTGCGCTGCACTTGCTGGCACCAGTGAGGGGGCCCCTGGATTGCAGGGGCCCCCATGCAACACGTGGGCTGCGGGGCCATGTTACGCCCCTGTTTGTTTCTTTTGCGCAGCCTTGGCCATCATCAGGAACTTGTTAGGGACAGATCACAGTTTTTCTCCCTTTTACATTTCTAATATGCCATGTTGATTCTAAAAAGACTCTCGGGCTTTTTCTACATGGCAATAGAATACACTTCTAGGACAAATGAATACAAGTGTTATTTATATTTTTTTATAAAACTCTACTATTAACTGGCTTTTTCTTTTCTTACATACTGCTTATTATTTTCTGTTAGTGAAAAATAAACTCTTGACTTTTGACTGTTATTTTCTGCATTAATCATGTGCATTTGCGGCCTACTCTAACACTCCCAGCACGCGCTTGTGCAGTTTATATCTTTCCCCTTTTAGTCTTGCACTGTTAGTTTTCAATCCGAGCAGGTTTTATTTTGCGAAAACCCTGCTCCATCAGTGTCAATTTGTCATTGTCTCTAGTGTCTCCCTAACCCATGTCCCAAGAAGCGTTTAAAAAAGAACCTGTGACCCAAGACCCAAAAGGATCTCTCATGACTCTGGCGGGCGTAGGTTATAATATGCAGTGGAGTGGGTGAGGGTTCAGAGCCTAGCCGCTTCCATAAAATAAGCCCCAAGGCTGCCAGTTTGGTGGTCTTGACCTTGTCAACATAGAAGGCACAAGATACTTGGCAACTATGCCTCAAAGGCCTGTACAGCAGTGTGTGCTGAAGATGGGTCATATGTGACTTGGATGCACAGAATACTGCGCACAAATTACGCCAATGGCTTTCATTTAACTTTATGCTGTAAACATTTGGCACCTGCCTCTATTGGCAGTTGCTGAAGATGTAAAGGATGAACTAATTTTACAGAGCTGGCAAAAACCTTGGCAGAACAATGAGGAAAATCTGCCCAAATGGGTTGTGAAAAATAGCTGATGGACAAGAAGACTGCAGAACAGTGGCGGCTGCTGCTTAAGGGGGTGTTGGGCCATTAAAAAAAGAATCCACTTACCTGCATGCCAGGCGCCACCTCCAGGTCCTCTTCAGTCGTCGACACAGCTTCCCCTAGCCAATCACAATGTTGCTGTCAGCAGTGTTGTGATTGGCCTGAGCGCTGTGGTACGGCGCTCAAGGGACTATCGGGTAGATGCATCAACGTTGTCATTTGCGATTCCTTATTTGCGAAAAATAAGGAATCGCAAATAAGGAATCGCAAATGGCAATGCATCATTTATTTCGCAATTTTATTGAGATTCGGTAAAAATCGCAATTTTTACCGAATCGCAATAAAATTGCGAGTTTCAAATAGCGAATTCGCAATTCCCATTCATTCCTATGGGCTGAAATGCCCATAGGAATGAATGGGAATTGCGAATTCGCAATTTGAAAATCGGAATTCAACAAAGCATTTCAAGGGTGGAGAGGGGGGTCCAAAGGACCCCCCCCTGCACCCATGAAATGCACTTTTACATGTAAGTTACAGACACACATGTCCTAAGGACATGTGTGTCTGTAACTTAACAGTTTAAAAAATGCATTTTGCAAATTACCACGAGGTTCAAACTCGTGGTAATTTGCACTTGCAATTTTAAAATTCGCTAATTTTTTAACAATGATGCATTCCATTTAAGGAATCGCACAATTGCGATTCCTTAAATGCAATCGCATTTAAGAAATTCGCAAAATTAGCGAATTTGTACAAAAAATAATGATGCATATCAAAAAGCATTTTTGGAGTCGCAAACGGCCGATTTTAAGGAATCGCACCGTTTGCGACTCCAAAAATGCTTGATGCATCTGGGCATATGAGCTTGTGCATGTTCTCCACCCAGGATGTGTAATAAATCTGGTGGAGAACATGCAAAGTGTGCATGACTGTTTGACCGGCCCAAGACGACCGGACAAACCATCATGCGCACTTAGAGTGTTCTCACCACTCCTTCCCCTGGCCCCTGCTCCGGTCAGCCAAGCCCACCTGTACCTAAGCAGGAACAGAAAAATAAAAGGATAATAACATTGCATTATTGCCATTTTATTTTTCCTCTTTAAACTGCTCTCAGAGTAGTTCGGCACTGCTCCTCCGCCTTAGCTAAGGAGCCGCTGCTGTTGCAGAAGTTGGTCATATCAAAGACTGATGTAGGTTTTCTGTTGACAAATATAAGTTGGATTGACATGTTTATGTTGAAAGTTATTAAAAAGCTTATAGCTGTTTCAATGTTTACATAAACTCAGTCTCATTCCTTCAAAGGGCTAAAAGGTCATGGGAAACAAAGTGCTAAATAGCCAGGAATGTAACATACTGACAAACATGACCACATCAAAGGGCAGATTTACTAAGGACTTGCATTGTCCTTGTGTGATGCACATCATAGCAAGTCCTCATCTGGGATTTACTTAGGCACGCAAAGCCACTCTGCATGGCTTTGCATGATTTACTAAATACAAAGTAATACGATGTATGTTACTTTTTGTAAGGTAGGTGTTACATTGGTCGAGCATGGGCATTCCCATGAATCTCACAATGTATTTTGATGCAAACACCAATTTACAAAGGCTTGTAAACCTGGATTTGCGCCAGAACCTTGCATCTGCCGACAGTGGTGTAATGGGCAGAAATATCTTTATTTCTCCTTGTTATTTCTTCTTTCCACATTCTGCAGCACAGAGAGAAAGAGGAATATGCCTCAAAGGGGTTTTTTTGAGCGGGAAGGTGTCCGTTCGTGCACAAAAACAATTCTACCCGTAGCGCAGACACCCTTGCACTATGGTGTAGGGGGGCCTGCGTTGGCACTAGGCTGTAAAAAGTGCTCCAGCGCAATGAGAGAGCAGATCTACTCCATACCCTAGTAAATATGGAGGATTTCTGCTCTCTCCCTTTCACGCAACGCAGCACAGAAACTTTGTTTGTTGCTCTGCATTGCATGACAGGTTAGTAAATAAGGGCCAGATGTATCAAAGGGTTTCGCCCATTCTGCGTCTATGGGGAAATGTGTTGATACATATGTCCCATAGTCCCTAACTCCATTCAGTACTACACCTTTGTGCAACCATCACAAATGTCCACTAGAGTTTTTGGAAATCAATTTTCTTGTTTGTGAAAAGTCTGGTAGTTCACAAATGTGTTTTAACCCTATCTGTACATGACTTGTCCACTTTAAAAGCATTATTGAAAATGTTAGGAAAATATTTACAGAATGGAAAGTTTAGCCTGCAAGATTATCAAAAGCAGCAACCTAATGGTCTTGCTAAACTGATTATTTCCTTTTTAGGTCTCGCCTAGCAAAATCAGCGCATGCGCTGCTTCGCCTTGGCGAGACTATTTTTGTCACTTTGGTTTGCGAAGGGAGACAAACCATATGTGTGCACAGACAGGCAGTGTGCAGACGCATGGCATCTCCTCTCTGGCATCTCCTCTGAAGGGGGACAGGAGATGTGCACTTCATACGCGTGCACATCGCCTGCCCCTGTGTAGTGCCGGCGTTACATTGCATGCGGATTGTGCGCTTTCACTTTCCCTCCCCCATCGGCTCCACGGAGACAGCTTGTCATTTTATTGTTTTGGCAGGTATGGGGCAGGTGCACGTCTATAAGGCATAAGGTGATGCTGCAAAACTCACAAATTAAAGATCTCTCTCACACCCGCTCTATCTCTCGAATTCACACAAAAAGAGGTTCCGTGAAGAGCAGTGCTAGCAGACACAGTCACGTGACATAACTACATCTCGCCAGGGGTCACGGACATACAGCGCACGCATTGGTTTCTCACGCACAACATACTGGGTAGACATTATCTCCACAGAAACACTGACACCGTCTGCATTATGCTACAATGTGGAAAAACACACAGTTACGAGCGACTTTCCTTTGATGCAGGAGAGCAGATATCTGCAATGTAAAAATGCGGAGTGTCAATTAGTCGATATCAACCAAGAGGCTTGTGACCTCTGAGGAGACGGTGGTAGCGAGAGGAGAGGCGGGCCACTGACTGAGAATGCAAGCAGGAATCAGGAGCGCGGCTACCGCCTGCGAAGTGCGTGCGCTGGCACTGGGGCCCATTTAACAATGAAAACCCTGTATTTTACTACTCCAACAGCAGCCAATCCTTGTTTGCATCAGGACCCATATTATCCAGCTACTCTACTTGCAGTTGGGGAGAACTATAGAGAATGCTCCATCATAAGCTCTTTTTGGGGAGAAGCTCTGACCCCTTTAATCTCACCAAGCACGGACTAACACGGGAGTCAGCTGTCCACAAATGCGTCGTGTTCCTCATTTCTACTGAATTTAGAATGAAGGTAGACAGTATCTAATGGCACCAATCCAGGCAATGTGATTGGCTGAGAATTTTTTTTAATGACCTCCTATATAGAACCACTTCATTTGCACAGAACGCATCAGTTTGAATGTAGTACACGGGCCTGTAGGAGCTCTCTGTCTGTCCAGTATTTTTATGTTTGTGACTGACAGTTTGAGTATGTGGATGTATGTGAGTCTGTCTGCGTGAGAATGTGTGTGGATATGACTGTCGTTTTGAAGAGCCTTTCTGAAAGTGTGTGTGTGTTTGGAGTTTTATTCATCTCTGAGAATCTATTTGCGAGAGTTTAATCTGTTGGCATTGTAAATGACTATACCTTTTATTTACTTGTTGGCAATTACAATGCCAATAGCTTAAACTCTCGCAAATGCGAGACCCATTGCATTGCAAATGCTTGTTTATAGTTATTTCATGTGGAGTGGTCTACCAGCAACCTTGCGCACAGTCAGATATGCTTCATCCGGAACCATTGTTCTTTTTTGTGCAGCTCACAACACAATGAAGTTGTGATTCCCCATGTTCCAACGCACGCGGTCCATCGCACAGAAATCCCATTTACTCCAAGGTTTGTTGTGTATTTTGATGGCTTTACCTAACTTCTAATGAAGGTTTGCATGTCCAGCACACCTAATAGTCATATTCATTGAAAACAAAATGATCAATTTATATTTAAAAAAACACCCAGCAGTCAAGTCAAAGAAAGAAAATGAGGGTCAAAGGCACAATTTATCATGCAGAATGTTCTTGTTTCGACTGACGCACAATTCGTTTTAATATCCTCTCAGGAAAGCTTGCTTTTCCAAAAAGCCACATGTGGTGACAAGTAGCTGAAGATTTGTAACCTCTGACTCAGGGGGAAAATATTGTTCTTGTGTGCTCAAGACCTCTCATCTAACACTCAAAACCAAAGCACCCATGATGCATTGCCCTAATGGACATATATCAAAGGAAAACATGTAGAGGCCTGGCTTGTACTCATCTGTACTCATCCAGACATCGATGAGGGTTACATTCTGCCATGTACACCGCTGGTCCACGTTTATGCATTTCCTCCATACTGGTATGTATTTCACCTGCTCTCTTTAGAAACTAGAAGGGATATTTTAGTCCCTGTTGAGACAGTATTTGCTCAAAAGGGGCATATAAAGTGATACTCAATAAATGTAAGTCACCGGGTGGGCCAAGGCCAAGAACATTAAGCAGTGGTGATCGCCCAGATCTCTTTTTACAAATGTGGCAGAGAGGACAAAGGCCCTTCTATTGAAATAAATAACAGTAAACTAATTTTACCCTCATGAAACTGGAATTCTTAACAAACTTCGCAAAAAACCTGAGCAATAAAAAATACCGAGCATAAATCACATTGTAAACACCAGACAGTCATTGTGATTTATCTGAAAATAAATAGTGACAAGCACACCCATTAATGCTGCCTCACTACCGCCTATGGCTCCTGTACTCTCCGTTAACTCCCATCAACTGTACATCAATGGGAAGGCCTGCAGAAAAACATGACTTCAAAGACAGATATTTCCGATCTATTTTTATTGTTTAATCAATATTCAGAAAAACACTTACCTTGAATGCAGCAAGGCTACCGAATGCTCTAAATCATTAGGATTATTGTAACATGACAAGGGCGCGAATTCCATTTTGGGCGAAGGATGACCCCGCAGCATGGCAAATGTACAAAAGCTGGCTGTTAACTAGAAATGCCTAATACTGAACTCTAAACACTTTTGTATCACCAAGAAGGGGGGCGGGGGGAACACTTGTCCATCATACCACCATAGTAATGTAAACTTCAATACAAATAAAAGAGAGGTAAAGCCTTCCCGGATCTATGGACTGATGACCCGGTGTGTGGGAGCTGACATGTATCTTTGGAAGTGCTTAATTTGCGCCTGTGGTTTCCGGGGCTCAGCAACGGCACTTAATTGTCAATACTAGCGCTTGTGACAGTGTGCCACAAGCTGGTGCTGTCTAGCTAATTTAGAGATGACCACAATAACAGTTAATTGCTTATTCTATATACATTAAAAATTACTATTAGCTTGGGGGCATGAAATTGTCAGAATCGTCACATTTGTAGCTGTGTGATGGTTAATAGTTGTGTTTTCACTATCACTGGCAGCAATGTAATGGCAATGTGTGGTGCAAGTTGCAGTGGCTTCCTTAGGAGAGCTCTGGTGCTTATGTTTTTTTTCTTCAAATTAAGCACTGATTATTCAAGGCACAAAGAAAACTCACCTCAGGCCATCAACTACAGAATGGAGCTGACAGAACATTGTTTTCCCTTTAGATAAAGAAGACAAGTAACTTTCTCTACTTGCTAAGTGTTGTGTGCCTTTATATGCCAGTGAAAAAGGCATGAAGAGTCAGGAAACCATCTTTGCAGTGCTAGCAAGAACCTAACAGATATTAGATCAAAATAACAGCCTGAACTATTTATATTAAAATAATAAAGCTGTTCCAGGTAGAGTGCTGCAGTGCTACTGCACTACTTGTCAGGAGGAGTGTGTGATATCCTCGTAACGTGCTTTTGTGTAATTATGTAAAATTTCAGAAAAAATAAGTAAACCTCGATGTCGGCATTTGGTGCTATATTTTAGTGCAAGATGTGTCCTTGGATCCATTTTGGATGTGTGGATGCACTTGGCGCTAAAAACACAAGCACCGCAAACAGCAGACATTCCGATTCTGGTCGTAACCGTTGTTCTTGAGCATCGGCACAAAGTTTTAGCTGTAAACAGAACATAATTATGCAATTTGGTGTAATAGCATAATTTTGCGACTTTTTGGAAACACGTGTAAAGACAAATTGCCGAAATTATGAAAGATTATACTGGTGTAATTGAAATTGTGCCTATGCCTATTTGTCGGATGGTTAATGTCTGTACCTAGGTGTAGTATGCCGGTGTTCTTATCTCTGGTGTGTTTCTCCGCTCTGTCCAGTCTCCCTAAAACTGGTGTCAGGTTCAAATGCCTCTAGTGTCTGTCAATCAAAGTCTGATTGCTAGAATGCTATTTGTAGAGATTACATGCATAAAATGTCAAAGAAAAACATCTCACACACTTCTTGACTTCATCTTCTGGCACTGAATTCTGCTTTCCTAGTAGAATCTTAGCAAATGGAGTAGAGTAGTTTATTTACCACCTTCTGCAGTGGAGTAAATTCAGGAGCTTTGGAGTGAGTCTCATATATTGTGCTTTTGAGACTTTCATCAATTTACACATTTTTTTGGGAATCAGTCTAAATTTCCAAGATGAGCTAGAGCAAGAGAAGAAAGATAGCGTGCGGCACAGAGGGGAAAAGGGTTTCAGGTAACCAAAGCAGAACATATAATCATTTATACCACACACTATAAAACAGTTTACCAATTTTACTTACTATATTTCTTTCTATTTATAAGACAGAATTTTTGACCCATAATACATCAGGATTTGGCAAAAGATTTAAATGAAATATTCCCCTTATGAGGACCTAGAACGAAGAGAATATTTATATTTACACCTTTCTATGTACATTTATATACATCTCTCCATCATGATAATAATGAATCAAGACGAACTCAGTTTCTATGTTAGTTTACTTTATTTATTTTCGTTGATATCATATGGAGTGGTCAAACAAAGACACAGTGTTGAATCAGAATATTCACATAAATAACAAATTCAGATAATCACATTTACATCCAAATTAACCCCTTGTGTGCTGATGACGGAACCGCTCCGTCATCAGCTGCGGTGGCGCTGTGCTGATGACGGAGTGGTTCCGTCATGGCCCGCCCGCCGCTCATGAGCGGCGCGAATTCCGCGCCTGTGCTGAGCGTTCTATTGAGCGGGCGGGGCCATGACGGAACCGCTCCGTCATAAGCACAGCGCAACCGACGCTGGTGACGGAGCGATTCCGTCACCAGCATGCGCCCGCCGCTCTTCCGCCCCGCCCCCTTAGCACTGCGGCGGAATAGCCGCCGCAGTGAAGGGGTTAAGGAACATGAGCTAATTGGATAGTGTAAGAGACAAAAGATCATTTTCGATATGAGCAAATTCAAATTCAGAATTTCATACAAACCTAGTAACTATAGAACGGCGTGCTAATAGCTGGGAATGCTAACCCTCCGGCTGAGTGGGAAAGCTGGGGCTATTCTCATAAAGTATGAGAAGCAAAGTTTAAGGAATCAGCTTACAGACAGCATCAGCCAAGTACATCTCAAGGAGACAGCTCACACGAATGCCTTAGATAGATCTAACAGCAATGCTCTCTTCTCCCTCTCTGCCCTACCCGGCAAAATCTATCACTAATAATTAAACCCTAATGTTTATCGATTCAGGAAATCCAGGAAAATACATTTCTGATTGGCTGACAGGCATAGGGTGTTAAGTCATACCACTTCCATCGCTCTTCTCTCTCAAACGTCCATTGTTTTAGTTTCATAAAGTCATCATCGTCCTTCAGCAGAGAAAATCTAATCTTCTTCCTTGAAACACATATTTTCAGATGCATTTGGAAACATTTAACAGTATAGTTTGTCACCAGAGCACACTTTTCCTGTAAACTTAGGACGCATCGTAGATACACTAAACACGTAGCAGTTACTCGAGAATAAAGTATACAATATACAGCTTTGAAGAATAAAACTCAATTTCTGTAGTTCTACATTCTAAAGCAAAATTAATCCTAGCGGCAATGCTGAGGCCTTCTTGTAAAACGGGCAGTTTCACTAGGAGAAATAAACATGGTCTTATTATTTATTTAAAAGAAAGGCTCCATTTCATAATTTCATTTCAATCTTTCATTAGTATAACAAAACACAATAATTTGTTTACTATTATTCTATAATTAATATTTGCTTAATCCTTTTGACAACAATACATATTCTTTTTCGTATTTTTACTCATGGTACAGAAATAGTTGGTGGCCTACTTAAACACAGTGTCATTTTCCCGCACCTTTCCTATTTAGTTTTTCTCGACTGCGTGTTAATTATTTTTGATTAATTTCAAACTTTGTTAATAACCTCACACCATGGAAGGTTTAATCCGTGCAGGTTTTAATTATGCAAAACCCTGCCCCATCAGCAGCTGAGACTTTACCTAGTTATATGCCTATACAGAAAACTTTGAAGCATTTGGGAATGGGGATCTTCACAGTTGTGACGTTGCATAAGGAACAAGAGGAAGTTTCTTACATCTTGAAGGATTGCCACATGGCAATGTAATGTTTATTCCTGGGTTCAAGCTGGTTACCAACACACACCTCAAGCAGGAGTGCTGAGAATCTATATCTGGACAGCACTGGGCTGGGGCTGGCAGAAGCAGAGCTTGTCAGAGTGCTTGATTTGTGTGTGTGTGTGTGTGGTGTTGTTGGTGAGTTGTATTTGTTTAGTGGTGTGGTACTCAAAACATTTATTTGACTTCTTAAGAATGTCGTCAATAGGGCAAAAGCTTACATGGGAGAATTGAAAGAACAGTTGTAGTCATTATTTCGTTGTTAGCACTGTGTGCTCAAAACTTTTGATCCAATGAAAAATTGTACACATAGTGCTCTGACTGGGTGTAGAAGTTTAGATTATTTTTGAACACCTACCACATAACTGGGTTGAGCTACCATGGGGCATGTTTAAAAATCTTGACTTGCACTTCAATCTGAACATCAGGACAATCATTACCATGAACTAGTCTAAAATGATATCACAACGAGGAAGAAATGAGGAAAGTACCATCTATGTGCAGGTTTTGGTGGATTAAAACATGATCAGAAAATAGATGAAGTAACTCCTGTTGCCAAAAAATAGAGCACATGTTGAATGTATGAGTGTAAGCAAATGGCAATACTGAATATGATGGTGGGTAGGTAGTCAGCAACAGAGTAATGGTAATAAAAGAGGGAGTGTCCGGGGTACCATTGGAAAGAAGAAGTGCGAAAAATTGTTTTATTTAGGGCTGTCTTACACATGTCCAAGCACCACATCTTGCAGAATCTAAGACCTACCTCTGGTGAAACGAGTGCATAAGTCATGTTGAAGTAAAGAACACATAGCATTGTTGTCACACGTAAACTGAGGAGATACAAGAGTGCAACATGTAAAAGATGACCCAGAGGTAATAGGTCAATGTACTGGGATAATGCTGGTTGCGGATGAGGACAAATGTATCCACACAGATGAAAAGAGTTCATATTACATTATGTTGTGTTGTTGTAAAGCACTTTATGCAGCCCAAAGTTTACTTCAGCGTGCTGGAAAAGGGCTTGGTAATGAGAGTTAAAAATGATTAAGAGAAAAGAAAAGAGATAGGCAAATATGGAGGAGGCTTGCGAATAAGATGGTCATCCATAAAATGCTTATACCACATTGACTAAAGGAGCAACATGTAACCAGTCTAAGGCGGTTGGTCCGTTGGATAGAACGATAGGAGGAGAAGAAGTAAGTAGAGAGCAGAAGACAATAAGACAGAACTAGTGGTCAAAGGTGTAGGGGATGGGAATGGATAGGAGTTAGAATGGGGAAAGGCTGGGGCCTAAACATAAAGTCAGCACCAGAGCTGAAAGTGAGACATTGTGATAGCTGTTGGCAAAAGTGAGAGCAGATTTGTGTGTGCACATGATTGTGAGGTTCTGAGACCACCTGATGTATGTGAAGAGATGTATAAAGGTTAGTTATACGATGAGGTAGAATTGAAGAAACCTGATGTGAGGCTAGCATGATATATAGGAAATTTATAGATATCAGGCTGTGTAGGTTTTAAAATTACCCAAATGATTCTCACAAGGGCAGCGAAATTCTCAGTTGGAAAAACCAGAGCAGATTACTAATTAAATTAGAAGCTAATATAGGAATTCAGGTTCAGTCGTGTGAAGTGTTGCTTAATAAGAAAAGAGGGCAATAGAATCGAAAGTATTCAATTTTATTAAAAATAGCTAGGCTGTTTAAAAGGAGTGCTACTAGCAGTACATAATGTAAGGGTTATACCTATAATTAAGCTACTAATTATGGAGTTAATGAAGAAGCTAGAGAGACTGACTCCGTGATGGAGTTAGGGAAGGATAACGGTGAACTAGGAGCATGAATTTACCTCAGATGTCCAAGGTCACATATTATTGAATATGGATTAGATTGCCCTGAAAGGGATATATCTTGCATAATTGCTTGCTTTGCTTGGCTGTACACAAGTAATATATGTTATCATGCTGGCATCTGGGTATTATTTTATAGGGAAATGCAGACAAAGTTGTTTATAAAAAGAGAAGCATGAGTAAGGTTGTTGTAGACATATTTCTGCTTGCCAATGTAAGGAAAATGATTGCTCTCTTGGGAAAAGCCAAATGAGTTCACCATATTGAATTTGTAGTCAGATTATCGCTAGTTTTTTCTGCCTCCACCGACAAGTTATATCGTTGAATTTTCAACACTTTGGGGGACTATTAAGATCTCGGTCATCGGTTTCAGTTCTGACCGGCTAACTACAATACAGCTGGTCGGAATTGAAACCAGCTGGCTTCCGACAGGCTCCAGGAGCCCATCAGCCAGTTGGAGACCGGCCCGTAATCCCATAGTAAAGGCATTTCTGGCTTTGAGATTACGATGCTCAGTTTCCGATAGGCTTTCCAACATTGAAAGCCTGACGGAAAGCGAGTTTGAGGGTCCCCAGTAGGACCTCTGGTTGGGGGCCGAGGCGGCATCTTTGGTGCCTCCCTGTTAAACCCTGCACCTTGTGGCAGGCACTTAAAGGTGCCTACCACAAGGTGCAGGGATAAACACAACCTCCAATTTCCCTATGGAACCTTGTGCTACGGCCGGTAACGGCCATAACACATGCTCCAATAGGGAAATGTGGATTGTAACTGCACCATGTGTGGTCACATCGTAATTTGGAGGTCGGGACTGCCGACCGGAATTGGTCCCGTTTCCACCACAGTGTCGGTTGGAGAAACTCCAACCGACGTTGTAATAAGCCCCTTTCTGGGTTTTTTTCTTTTCCCCAGGACTGGAATTTTGCCTGTACAACATATTAATCTATGGGTTATCTTTGCTGGAACAGAATGAACAACGACACATCATTTTAACACTATGAAAGGAAAAAGATAATACTTTGAAGGATGATGAATGCAAACTTTGGAGGGAGGAATAAAACCAGTGTACAAGAGATTAGGATGGAAAAGAAATGGGCAAAATATTGGGCATAACAGGGATCAAATACTCTCATTTTATGGATGTCTGACCAATGGCCCATTTGCAGTGGAGTGTCAGCAAGGCTGCAGACAATCCTAATTTATTAAACATTGGAGTGGATATTGTTTGAACTACACAGTAATAGCGAAACTTAAGTCAATCACAGGGGAGATTTAAGAGTGTGAAAAAGTGGCATTCAAATAATGCCATTGCCTATGGGTTAGAGAGAAAGTTCACATATGCCGAAGGTGAATAGGAGAGAACAAGTCTGTTAACTACATGAGATCAAACAGGAGCTGACTAAACGTATTAGGTGCTAGAAAAAGATGCATTTGCTGTAAAGTAGATAATAAAGACATTCAAGATCTGTTTGTGGTGAAATGAGTTTAGAGTACAGACTCACTATGACTCTTCAAAATAGGTGCTACTTATGAAGGATTTGTTAAAGTGTGCTACCATGCTTATAAATAAGACACAAATTCACAATAGCACCCTTTCTTAACTGAATATTTGCCTAGTATGAGGAATAGCTTACCAAACTGTATTTCACATTTGTCAGATGAGTATGTAATAGAGCAGAAATGGTTGAAAGTAGTTAAACAACAATTTGTACCTGAAAATAAAGGGAGATGCATCTGATGGTGAGCACAGGAAGGATGAATTGAAGGATGGTGAAAATGCAGGTAGAAGAAAGGAAAATATGATGAAAAGAAGTACTGTGAATTTTAGGAAAATAGAAAGGATCTTTGGTTTTGGTGACATCTTATGAATAATGAGAAAGTGGTTTTCAAGATTCTCTGATCCCATTGAGGTGTTTTACATGTGTGAAGACCTACAACTAAAGAGTATATATAATGAGTAGACTTTCCATATTAAATTTAAAGAACTGAGGACTTTATGAAGAGGGGATGAATGATGAGATAGGACAGAAAGGAGAGGAGGGAGGAAGATGCAGTGGTAGAATGAGAGAGAAGCCTCTGTGTTGAGAATGCTGAAAATAGTTTCCCCCAATGTGTTCTGCTGTTCAAGGCAGAGTTGGTTTCGTGAAAGAGAGGGGTGTTTGTTTATGTTATGTTTTTTTCTAAATTCCATTTCACTGACTTGGCTGTCACAGGGGGAATACTTTGTTGTGCCATTTGGAACTTTAGGGCATATTTACAAGAATTGCTTATAACCAGTTTTGATACTGGATAGGATCAGCCCACGCAGGCAAAAGTTGCCGCTAACCTAAGCGTCACAGCGATAAAAATCTTGAAACTAGCGTGAGAAAAGTGACGGCCGGCCAATTAGCGGCAAGAAAACTCTAGTTAGCCAGCCTGACATCACCTTTTTGCCTCTAGTGTGAAAAAAGTGCACAAAGACTCCTCAAACACCCCCCAAAATAAACTCAATGCAAAATGGACATGCCTGGAACCAGTGCAGCAGCAGACAATAAAAACCCTAACCCCCAACAGCAAGGATGCCCCGCCAGAGTCCCAGGGGAAGAGGGAAAGGAAAACCAGAATCAGTCAGGAGGAAAATGAGAGACTGATTGCGGAGGTGACGGAGAATCAACACCAGCTCTTCGTCAGCTCCAAAGTGTCAATGGGGACTAAAAATGCCATTTGGCAGTCCATTGTCAGCAAGGTGAACACTGTAGCAGAAGTCAAGAGGACAGTGATCAATTGCAAAAGGTGCTGGCATGATGCCAAGCGCAAGAATAAGTAGAAACTGGCCAGCAATCGTCAGACTGCACTGCAGACCGGAGTTGGGAGTCCAGTGCCACAGGAGGAGCTTGATGCCTTTGAGGAACATGTGTCTGCAATCATCTGTGAGGAGTCAGTGGTTGGAGTAGAGGGACAGGATAGTGCTGAATATGACCAGCTACATCATCAACAGAGTAAGTAACAACCAGGGGTGGGGGAGGTGCAGAGTAATGCTCTTTTCCGTCCATCTACCTATGTCTCAGTGTACACCCAAACTGTGTGGAGATCAAATGGCAGCTACCTTGGAGGTACATTCACATGTCCCTTGGGCTGCTGTCATCATTAACAAACACATTGCAAGTCGTAAAATGGTGGTGTAAGGTACTTTCAATCAAGCACACTTTCAAACATACAATGTCAGCTAACCAGTCATGTGTGCTATAACTCTGGAGCATATTTATAATAAAAGAGGCAGAGTGCTGCGTCAGTTTCCTTGGCATAACATAGCGCTTCGCCACTCCTGAAATGAAGGGTTTTCCGTATGTGCTACAATAATGCCCAGTCCTGTGTTTCACCATGCACTGTACAGGTAGATAGTGTAACAACTTCACACAGTATTAATTGTGGTAGGAGCATCAACAGCTCACAGCATCCTTAGCAAATTGTAAGGATGGAACCAATGGATATCATAGGACAGACCATCAAATAAAAGGATTTTATGTGGGCAGCCTTTGAGAAAACTGGTGTAGGGTTGTGTCTTATAAAATTTGTTAACAATCTACTCCAACATGTTGCAAATGCATGGATGCAAAGAATGTGCCATTTGAAGGGGCACCCAGCATTTTTCTTTTATTTATGTAATTCTAGATGACACAATCATAATTTCTTTGTACATATCAAATATTGTAAATACAATCCATACATTATTTATTCTTTGTTGCCTCTATTTACAATGTAGTAGCGTTCACACCTTGCCGCTTGCGTGTATAATGTTACAAGAATTAGTGTCATTTGCATTATGTTATTCCAATTCTTGAGTCACTAGTGGCAATTCACAGATATCTCCTCTATAAGTGTTCCAGTCTCCCCATTTTTCATCCATTTTTCGGGACAGCCCCAGTGAATGAATATGGTCTTTTCCGCCCCCATGGCCGTGTCCATATCCCTGCATCATTCTGTGAGTGTGGGGGTGGTTGCCAGACCCCAGCGTTTAGCGATATTCCTCTTGGCCAACATGATACCTAGGGTCGCCCAGGTCTGCAATGTCGAGTTGAGGTCTGTCGCATTTGAAATATTGAGTAAACAGCATTTGGGCTCGGCAGGAACTAGATTCCCACTCACCCTCGTGATAATGGACATAACTGATTTCCAATATGACATTATTACAGGGCATGCCCATATTGTATGAAAGAATATACAAACCTCTCCACACTTTCCCAATCGTATAAAGAGTAGTTGTATTGTAGTCAATTCTATGGAAGATCTTGAGCTGCACTAGGCAGAATTGGGATGCAATCACCACTTCTCTAGGTGACGCTAGGATGGTGCAGCGAGCTAAAAAACGGTGATGGATCAAGCCCTGATCTGTTGACTGGGTACGAGTGTTCTGCTTAATTCAGATACTCTGTCCATCACCACCCCCTTTTCTGAATCGTTTTGTCCACCATAAGCGTGGAAGGGTATGCTCAGACATGAGTCCCTTGCTCATTGCACCATTAGGATTCAAGCAAACCGGGCCGAAGACGGCTGTAATGCCAGAAACCGGTCCCCGGAAGCTTGCTTCCTTCCCAGTAAAAGAATTGGCTTGGTAGTTTGGTCTGCCCTGTTCCCATGATGCACTGGGCCAGGGACAGACTAATTTGCATGTTGCCAGGTTCTGAGCTGGGATGGTGCAGTGAGCTAACAAACGGTGATGGATCAAGCCCTGATCTGTTGACTGGGTACGAGTGTTCTGCTTAATTCAGATACTCTGTCCATCACCACCCCCTTTTCTGAATCGTTTTGTCCACCATAAGCGTGGAAGGGTATGCTCAGACATGAGTCCCTTGCTCATTGCACCATCAGGATTCAAGCAAGCCGGGCCGAAGACGGCTGTAATGCCAGAAACCGGTCCCCGGAAGCTTGTTTCCTTCCCAGTAAAAGAATTGGCTTGGTAGTTTGGTCTGCCCTTTTCCCATGATGCACTGGGCCAGGGACAGACTAATTTGCATGTAGCCAGGTTCTGAGCTGGGAAGGTGCAGTGAGCTAAAAAACGGTGATGGATCAAGCCCTGATCTGTTGACTGGGTACAAGTGTTCTGCTTAATTCAGATACTCTGTCCATCACCACCCCCTTTTCTGAATTCTTTTGCTGACTAGCACCAATGGGCATGCGAGGCAACAAAATTAGCTCCAGGATAGGATAAAACACTAAAATGAGCATCATTGTTGCAAGTACGCTGCCGGTGTGCATTTCCAAACTGGCGATGCGCTTTGTAAAGCCAAGAAGGCTAATGCAGTGCTTCATAAGTTCATCATAAATATGATTAAAAATCTTCTCATGATGCTGCCTCATCATGGTAGAGGCGATATCCATGTCATACACACCCAGACTGTGTTCAACAACATACTGAAGCATTCATCGCAAACAATCTTTATTTGAAAAAGTAACATACATGGACTAAGGCACTCACCAGTGGCGTGTGGGTCCAGTCATGGGGTGTCACATGTGTCATGTTCAATATTGAAGTCATCTATATACACATTTTTTAACTATTACATTCATGTCTTGGTTCACGTTGCCTACATGAAGGGATGTAAATTGACCCTCCTGGTCGCTCCTCCTGCCGCACGGTCCCCGTGTGCCAGGGCCTCCCTCTGCCTGCCGCCTCCTGCCAGGTCCTCCTGCTGCCTACCTGCCTGGTCCCCCTGCTGCCTGCCTCCAGCCCCAGGCCAGCCTCGCACGTTCCGCGTGCTTGGCCCCCCTGCTGCCGGCTGCCTGACCCTCGACCCTGCCATTGCACGGTCCCCGGGGGCAAGGTCACCCTACTGCCGACCCGACCCCTGCCCCCTGCCCGCCGCCTGCTAGGGTCAGCCCTCAGGCCTCCCCCCTCGCCGCTCCGCCGCTCCGCCGCTTTCGTGCTGTTTTTTCCCACCAATCCTACCCCCACCCCTCCTCCCCCCGCCGCTCACTTCCCCCTCTCCCCGCCGCTGCCCCCCTGCGGCCCGCCCCTTCTTCCCTCTGCTCGCCCCTGATTAGCCTCCACCCTCCTGCCTCCCAGCGGCCCCTCCCTCACACTCGCACACATAAGGCAGGGACCACACGGCAGTGAGCTGTGACCCTCCTGGTCGCTCCTCCTGCCGCACGGTCCCCGTGTGCCAGGGCCTCCCTCTGCCTGCCGCCTCCAGCCAGGTCCTCCCGCTGTCTACCTGCCTGGTCCCCCTGCTGCCTGCCTCCAGCCCCAGGCCAGCCTCGCACGTTCCGCGTGCTTGGCCCCCCTGCTGCCGGCTGCCTGACCCCCGACCCTGCCATTGCACAGTCCCCGGGGGCAAGGTCACCCTACTGCCGACCCGACCCCTGCCCCTGCCCCCTGCCCGCCGCCTGCTAGGGTCAGCCTTCAGGCCTCCCCCCTCGCCGCTCCGCCGCTTTCCCGCCGTTTTTTCCCGCCGATCCTACCCCCACCCATCCTCCCCCCACCGCTCACTTCCCCCCTCCCCGCCGCTGCCCCCCTGCGGCCCGCCCCCTCTTTCCTCTGCTCGCCCCTGATTAGCCTCCCCGCTCCCGCCTCCCAGCGGCCCCTCCCTCGCTCCACCCCCCCACTACGCCTTTATGGCGGAGTCCACGCGTACACGCAGCGTGCACGCGCAGCGGGCGCGCCCTAAGCGCGCCGAAGGTGCGCCAAAGGTAAGCCCGTCTGCGCCCGTCCGTGCCTGGACCGCGCCCAGTGCCAGGACCCCTGGTCCCCGCAGACCCCAGCCCGCCCGCCGTACGTACGACGCCGCCGCCCTCAACACCGGCCGAGTCCCGGGCTGCTACTGAGCCACCCCGAGACGCACCCACGGACCCTTCTGCTGCAACTCCTGCAAGTTCACCTGCTTCCGGACCTGCACTACTCCAGCACCAACCAAGACCAAGATGAGCAACAGCAGCAGCCACCTGAAATGCATCCTGCTCAACACCCGCTCCGTCCACAGGCACGCCATCGAGATCTGGAACCTACTCGACACCACAGCCCCAGACGTCGCCTTCTTCACGGAAACCTGGATGAACGCCTCCTCAGCGCCCGACATCGCCATCGCCATCCCAGACGACTACAAGATCATCCAAAGGGACCGCATCAACCACACCGGAGGAAGCATCGCCATCATCCACAGGAACACCATCCGCATCACGACCCACACCGACGACACCCTCGCAACCGCCGAGCACCTACACTTTCAGGTCCACATCAACCCCAAGACCACCCTCAGAGGCACCCTCATCTACAGACCCCCGGGACAACGCACACAATTCAGCGAAGACATCGCCGACTTCATCAGCCCGCACGCCCTCTGCTCCGCTGACTACATCCTCCTAGGGGACCTCAACTTCCACCTGGAGAACAACAACGACCGCAACACCACCACTCTGCTGGACAACCTCGCTAACCTCGGACTCAAGCAACTGGTGACCACCCCCACCCACTACGCCGGACACACACTCGACCCCGTCTTCTCTTCCAGCAAGGACATCGCCTTCAGCCACGCCACTGGACTCCACTGGACGGACCACAGCTGCGTCCACTTCAGCTTCGGAAGGACCACGATCCACCACCACCAGCAACAGGTTGCATGCAGGAGCTGGAACAAGATCACAGCCGACCAGCTCGCGACCTCCCTGAGCATGAACCCTCCCACCAGCACAACGAACCCTAGCCAGGCGGCTACCAACCTCACGAAGTGGATCAGCGACTGCGCAGATGAGCTCGCCCCCCTGAGGACCCCGCCTAGCAGACCCGGTAGCAAGAAAGCCCCATGGTTCACCGACGAACTCAAGAGCTCCAAGAAGAACTGCCGAGCCCTCGAGAGAACTTGGCGCAGAGACCCAACACCGGACAACATGACGGCCCTCAAGCTCGCCACCCGAAAACACCACCAACTCATCCACGCCACAAAGAAAACTGCATTCAAGGAATGACTGGACAACAACGCACACAAAAGCAAGGAACTCTTCAACATCGTCAAAGAGCTCTCCAACCCCAACGCCGGAAACAACGACATCACCCCTTCGAGAGACCTCTGCAACTCCCTGGCCTCCTACTTCCACAACAAGATCGCGGACATACACAACAGCTTCAGCACTCAACCGACGAACGAAACGACCGAACCACTGCCCCCCACCACCACCCTCCGCGCCTGGACTCCGATCAGCACCGAAGACACAGTCCGCACGATGAACTCCATCCACTCCGGATCTCCGACCGACCTCTGCCCCCACCACGTCTTCAACAAGGCCGACGCTGTCATCGCACCCCACCTGCGGGACATTATCAACAACTCCTTCGACACCGCTACCTTCCCAGAGAGCTGGAAGCACGCCGAACTCAGCGCCCTACTTAAGAAATCATCGGCCGACCCCACCGACCTCAAGAACTACCGCCCCATCTCGCTGCTCCCGTTTCCTGCAAAAGTCATCGAGAAGACCGTCAACAAACAGCTGGCCGCCTTCCTCGAGGCGAAAGGATCCCTCGACCCCTCACAGTCTGGCTTCCGGGCCAACCACAGCACCGAGACCGCCCTGATCGCAGCCACTGATGACATCCGAGCGCTGCTCGACAACGGAGAAACAGCGGCCCTCATCCTCCTCGACCTCTGCGTGCCTTCGACACTGTCTGCCACCGTACCCTAGTACAACGCCTCAGCAACGTCGGAGTCCAGGAGAAGGCACTGGAGTGGATCATCTCCTTCCTCGCCGGAAGGACACAGAGAGTCCGCCTCCCTCCGTTCAGATCTGAAGCCACCGAAGTCATCTGCGGCGTTCCTCAAGGCTCCTCGCTCAGTCCAACCCTCTTCAACGTCTACATGAGCCCCCTCACAGACATCGCACGCCAGCACAACCTCAACATCATCACCAACGCCGACGACACCCAGCTGATCCTCTCTCTTACCAACGACCCCGCCACCGCCAGAGCCAACCTTCACGAAGGGATGAAAGAGGTAGCCGAATGGATGAAGAACAGCTGCCTGAAACTGAACTCAGACAAGACGGAAGTCCTCATCCTGGGATCCTCACCCGCCGCTTGGGACGACTCCTGGTGGCCCCCTGCCCTAGGCAGCGCACCCAAACCAACAGACCACGCACGCAACCTGGGCTTCATCCTGGATTCCTCCCTCTCCATGACCAGACAAGTCAACGCCGTCTCCTCGTCGTGCTTCAACATCCTGCGCATGCTACGTAAGATCTTCCGGTGGATCCGCACCGAGACCAGGAAGATGGTCACCCAGGCCCTCGTCACCAGCCGTCTGGACTACAGCAACTCCCTCTACGCCGGAACCACCGCCAAACTCCAGAAGAGACTCCAGCGGATCCAGAACGCCTCAGCACGACTCATCCTGGACATCCCCCGTCGCAGCCACATCTCCGGACACCTGAGAGACCTGCACTGGCTCCCGGTCAACAAGAGAATCACCTTCCGTCTCCTCACCCACGCACACAAAGCCCTACACAACCAAGGCCCAGGATACCTCAACAGCCGCCTCAACTTCTACGCTCCCAAACGCCAGCTTCGATCGACCAGCCACGCCCTCGCCGCCGTCCCCCGCATCCGAAGAGCCACCACAGGGGGACGGTCCTTCTCCTACCTCGCCGCCAAGACATGGAACTCCCTCCCCAACCACCTCCGCCTGACCCAGGACCACCTCGCCTTCAGGAAGCAACTCAAGACCTGGCTGTTCGAGCAGTAGCGGACCCCCCTCCCCCAGCGCCTTGAGACCCTCTGGCTGAGTAGTGCGCTATATAAATGCAATGATTGATTGATTGATTGATTGACTGTCTGACACACAACACATGACAAATGCAGGTTTGTGGACTACAAGACGATCTCTGCACGTATATGTGATCATATTGTGACTACAACTTGAGGGACACATTCACAAGGCACTATTGCCTCCACAAAATCACTTTTCTTGACATTGTGGCGGCAATAGGGGCTTCGCCTTATTCACAAGGCTGAGTTAAGGCACTTGACATGGCTTAATTCCGCCTTGTAAATAAGGCACCATTCATGCTATACTTAGGCCCCTATTAGGATGGCGGGTGGACTTTGCTCACCCGCCACCCTTGCGGAAAACTGGACCGCCCGCCTTAAGGGCGGGGGTCCGACGTTAGCATTAGGATGCGCCCGCCACAGTGGCGGGCGCATCCCTCATTTCTAACATTGTGGCGAGCGGTGCTCACTGCACCGCATCCACAATGTCAGAAAGGCATGCATGCATTTGCATACACAAAGCGGCAGGCACCGCGCGGTGCTTGCTGCTTCGTGTATGCAAATGTTGGGGGTACCACAGGTACCCCCGTGTGCACCCCCCACCCCTCCTTCACTCTGGGGGCTGCAGGGGGCCCCCAGAGTGAAGATCGTATGCCTTTCTGTGGCGGCATTGCCGCCGCGGAAAGGCATCTGAATTGGCCCATCGTAATATGGCTGGCGGTGTCTATTAGACACCGCCACCATATTTATCCTTTTCCGCCCTGGCCACAAGGCGACCAGGGCGGAAAAGCGGCGAGCGGTCTTTCCGTCCCCCGCGGTCCCCCCGCCATACTAATTTGACGGGGGAATTCACTTGCGGATGTCGGGCGGATTCTCCTGACCGCCACAACAGCAGGCGGCAGTCCAACCATCGAACATCGTAAAAAGCCTTTAAATTCTCAAAATATTAACAACCAATCCATACTATTTTATTTACAATTAGAAAGTACAACACAATTAACACATACAATAAAAATTACATAATAAAAAAATATTTAGCTATTTTCCAATTTGTTATTACTTAAATAACTTTCTACCCTATACCTCTAGAAACTACACAACACAAATGTATTAATATATTTATATTATTTACACATTTTACATAATTAAATATCTATTAAAATATGAATAATAATTAACTAATAATTATATTTAAGTACCTTCCCACCCTTTATCCATACCAAACGAACAACCCACACTTAAAATATAAATGTAAATACCTTAATTGCATAATTTACACAATTAATTATCTTAAGGTTAAGCAATTAATATTAATAATAGATGCATTGCATTTAATTAAAGTTCCACCCTGTCCCCCTACAAATGCAACAACCCACACCTACTATATACCCTAAACAGTATCTTATTTACACATTTACCATAATTACAATTCATTAAAATAATTATTATAAATTAGCATTATTTATTAATTATTATAATTAAGTTCCTACAACCCCTTTACAAATATAAAAACAGCAGCACACCATTTATTTTAATATAAATAGCATAATTAATGACAAATTAAATAATTAATATTAGGGATTAATGAATAATTAATTAATTATAATTCATTTACTTCCCACCATTTACCCCGACAAAACCCACATCCGACACCTGAAACATAACTTAAAAAAACATTAATTATACCATTAAGATAAATAATCAATTAAATATTACATTTTATTTAAAAATGAATTATGATTAATTTACTTCCCACCCTATACCCCTATAAATACCACAACCCTCTACGGTACTAAAAATCACAAAACAAATATTACATTTAATTTAAAAAATATTAAACATTTAAAAACTATAATAAAAAACATTAACAATAATTATATAAACAATTCATAACATATACAATTGAAATATATTCTAAATTACATAAAAGTAATTTAAAAACAATAGTATTAACAACAATATTTTTGTAAACGATAATATGGATTTTGATTGTTAAAAACAATATTACGTAACTTAACCCCTTCACTGCGGCGGCTGTTCCGCCACAGTGCTAAGGGGGCGGGGCGGCCGCATGCTGGTGACAGAAGCGCTCCGTCACCAGCGTCGGTGGCGCTGTGCTTATGACGGAGCGGTTCCGTCATGGCCCGCCCCGCTCAATAGAACGCTCAGTGCAGGCACGGAATTCGCGCCGCGCAGGAGCAGCGAGCGGGCCATGACGGAACCGCTCCGTCATCAGCACAGCGCACCCGCAGCTGATGATGGAGCGGTTCCGTCATCAGCACTTAAAGGGTTAAAATTGATGTTCTTAACAACAATATTCATACACACGATATTTCTGCATGACAATATTTAAAACTTGATATTTAAGTCTGATGCTATTTTAAATTCGATATTTTGTCTGAATGCCTCCAACAAGTGTGACATTTCGGACTATTTGAGGTCCCCACAACTATAAGAATGCCTTGGGCAGCGGATAATAGTAATGTTTAATGTATACTGAATTCATGATTAACTTTTGTTGTGGTCATCTATAAATTAGCCAGACAGTGCCACCGTGTAGCAGACTTTTACAAGCGCCAGTGTAGATAAATAAGTGCAGGTGCTGCACACAGGAAACCACCGGCTCAGATTAAGCACTACCCAGTGGCCTACTGGTTAAGTTGTCCGAGGGCATGCTCAAATGTTGTACCCATTGCTGATGCTTGTGGAATTGGAAACACTATCACAATGTGCAGCTCTTTGTGGAAAGACATGAAGGACGAAAAACCTAAAATAATATTACCTCATGACTAACCTGTAACTTTATTATGGTTTCCAGTTGGTGAAATTAAAATGTAAAGAGAATAATTCTACACAACTATCGGGCCAAGATATTTCAACCACCTATCAGGAAACTATACACTGCCTGGTAAGGTTATGGAGGGGCTCCCGATGGTCAACTTACCATCAATTCATGTGTGAGTGAAATAATAAGAAATATTAATACAAAACTAAAAACTGTCTGGTGATAAAGTGAAGTTAAGGTAGTTTCCTCATTATAGAGACCTGAATATAGGAAAAGACACTTGATTCCGGAAGGCATACAACTATAACTAGAATCAGGAGAGAGGTATATTCAGTTTCCATGAGGGATAAAACTCAGTACATTGAGATTGGGTTCCATTAGTTTTTCCTCCTGGAGTATTTTTTTTTTAATTGGTAGGGAGTGTTATGTCCAGGTAGAAAGAAAACCAGTAGCCAGGAAATAGACTGTTCAATATCCTGTCAACACCAGGATCCTTTTATTTAGTGACTAAGCCCCAAGCCCAACAATCAATCCTCTGTCACGTGCTATATATACAACAGGTGGTTCACCCGCTACCCCTTCCGGGCTGCTGAAAATGGCGGTGACCACATCACACTCCTCCACAAACCACAAAATCAAACAAAATCAAAAACCATAAATCCTGAGTCCATCTTATTAGGTTACATAGCTCTTTAGACGTGTAGACCTAGCAGGACGTGGCCGCAGCTGGTATCTCCCAACACCCCTTCGCTGGGAGCCAGAATCAGGCACTTGACATTCATCAGAAGAGGGCAGCAGAACATGCTCCGGGGCCACACAAGGAGGTATGGCAGATGAGGATACACCACACTGTCCAGGCACTGCATGATCTTTTCCTGGACGGTCATGGTCCAGCACCGGAACAGGACACGGATTCAAATCTGTGAACTCATCATCAGAAACCAGAGACCCAGTATCTGATGATGCCAGATGGTCATTCACCTGTGCATCAACAGGAGCCCAGTAGGTTTTAAAAAATGACACATTCCGGGAAATACTCAATCCATTCCTCACTGCAGTAACTTTAGTCCCATGAACAGACTGAACAATCCATGGCTCAGGCTCAAAAGGCAAACTAAACTTCCCCTTTGGGTGCCGGTTCCTCACCATTACAGCATCACTCACATTAAAAGTACTTGGCTTAGCTCCACGCCTGAAAGCCACCTTATCATTCTTGAGTTTTCGATTCCGTAGCTCATCAGCTACAACTGCATGTTTGGCAAACACTGCCTCCATCTGAGGGACGAAATCACCCAGAGGCCGATTCATGCATAAGGACATCGGACTGACTTTTGTAGTTGAATGAGGGGTCATCCGATATTCCCTAAGAAACATAAATATAGCACAGTCCCGATCTTGGCGGTCGGCAACAGCAATCCTGATAGCTTTATTAAGGGTACGCATAAAACGCTCAGCCTCTCCATTGGCCTGAGCCCATTAAGGGGTAATTCTTTGATGACGAGCGCCCCTAGATTGTAGATAGGTCGCAAAATCAGGGATGGAAAAAGGAGGACCATTATCAGTACGTAACTCAAAAATCAAACCATGTGTCGCCATGATCTTATCAAACAAGGGAATAGTGCGACAAGTCGTAGTAGTATCCAATAGCTCAACCTCAGGGTATTTAGAAAAGTCATCAATAACCAGCAGCATATGTCGGCCATCTTGTAAACATCCAAAATCAGCACTTGCCCGCTGCCAAGGAAACGAGGGAATATCTTCCGTAAGAATGGGAGCCGGAGAGTCACCAGCCCCAGCAGCTTGACAAAGCGCACAACGAAATACAGTACTTTCTACCATGGCATCCAATCCTGGAAACCACACTTTACATCTCAATCTGGACTTGGTTTTCACAACCCCTTGGTGAGCCAAATCCACCACCCTCTGCTGGAGACAGGCAGGAATCCCCAGCCGTGGACCTCTCATCAAACACCCGTCCGGGGATATCGCCAGTTCATCCCGTACATTAAAAAGAGATGCCAAGGTCCACCTAGCAGTCTCAGTACGACCCCTGGCAGAATCCATGAGTCTGTTCCATTTCCCTGTACCTACTGCAGAAAGACAAAGCTGGAGACAACCATCCTGTTTCGTGGACTCTAAAATCTCCAAAGAAATAGGAAGAGGCCTGGAATGCTCCACCACCAGACGCACATACTCCTCAGTATCCTCAGCAGCAGATTCTTCACCGGGAGTAGCAGGACAAAAATGCCGGGAAAGGTAGTCAGCAGGATTCAAAGTCCCAGGACGAAACACCACCTTAAAACAATAATCCTGCAACTGCAGGATCTATTTCTCAATTCGAGGTGGAGGTTTAGAAGATGATCCCATGAACAATGGAATGAGCGGCTCATGGTCCGTATGCACAAAAAACGGCTGGTCATAGAGATGCAAATGAAAATGACGACACCCCCAGTGTATGGCAATAGCCTCCTTTTCAATATGAGAATATCGTTGTTAAGTTGCAGTCAATGCACGGCTGGCATACGCCACTGCAGCTAACTCTCCTTTGCTCTGCCGCTGAGAAAGCACAGCGCCCAGGCCACCGGGACTAGCATCCACGGATAATTCAGAGTCCAGTGCAGGATTAAAATACACCAGAGTGGTATCAGCGGAGAGGGCCTGCTTCGTGGCTTGAAAAGCAGATTCCTTTCTGGACCCCAGTTCCATGCAACGTTGGACTTAGTAAGTTCCCGCAAAGGAGCTGTAAAATCAGTCAAATTATGGATAAAACGGCCACAATAGTTCACCATTCCCATGAAACTCCGCACACCAGACACATCAACAGGAGCAGGAGCAGTCTGAATGTCACACACTTTCAAAGGGTCAGGGGACACACCATCCTGCGAAAAACAATATCCAAAAAACAAGATGTCAGTCTTCAAAAATTCACATTTCTCTTTATGTAGCGTAAGTCCATGATCCAGCAGCTGCTGAAACACATTCTTAAGATGACTGAAATGCCCATCCAATGTGGGTGCATGCACCAAAATGTCATCACTGACATTGATCACACCATCCAGTCCAGAAAGAACCCCACGGATCGATTCCTGGAAGACTTCTGCAGCACTGGAAACCCCAAAACTCAACTTATTATACCTTTTTAAACCCACATGTGTAGAAAACGTGGTGATCGCACAGGAAGCAGGGTCAAGCATCAACTGGTGGTAACCAGCACAAAGGTCCATCTTGGAAAACCACTGTGACCCACTCACCTCCACCACGATATCGTCCACAGTAGGAGTGGAGTGCCATTCACATTTGATCGCAAGGTTAGGCAACCGCATATCCACACAAATGCGGACCTCACCCGGCTGCTTAGGCTTATTAGCCACCACAACAGGGGACACCTAGGGAGTTGGACCATCCACCTGTTCAATGATGTCTGCCTTCTCCAGTTTTACCAGCTCTGCTTCCACTTTCGTCCGAAGATGGAACGCCACTCTCCTGTGACGTAACGCCACTGGCTGGACAGAGTCATCAATGTGCAGCTTGATCATACGATTTTTCAAACAGCCAATTCCAATAAACAACGGTGAGAACTGGACCAGCATATCATCCACAGTCCATTGATGCACCGCCAAAGCGAAGGCAACCAACTGCAAGCCCTCTGCTGTCTGGCAACTCAACAACATCCCTTGACCACCTTTTGTGATATATATCCATGTCTTCATAGAATGAGAACCATGTGCAACCTCAGCAGTAAAAACACCAGCCAGAGGAAGGGGATCATAGGCTCCATAAGCAAAAACCCTCGTAGTAGTTGAACTCAAAACAGGAGCAGTTGGCAGTGTCATCATCATCGATTCAGCCATCACATTTATTGAAGCACCCCTATCAATCAAAGCAGCCACCGGGTGACCGTCCACCATCACACAACATTTAGGAAGACCTCTACATACCGAACCCCCAGGCTGCAAGGCATGGAGGATATGTACCATCCCCTCAAGCTCATCATCATCCATGTCTCCCTCTGCCGGCAACGGAGCAGCTGCATAGACCTGTGCAGATGACATGGGAACAGAACTTCATGGAGGGGGAGAGGACAGTGGCAGGACATGTCCCCTTATGAGGAAAAGGACCCCCACAGCCATAACAAAGCCGGGATTGGTCCATCTTTCCCCTATTCGGCAGTCTTTGTCTGTCAGGGACTCGGGCTGAAACAGCATTCACTGGCTCCACCTTTACCACATGTTGAAGGGAAGCCTCCATATGAGCTGATCTAACCTTTGAAAGTTCTTTAGATCCTGCCACGGGTCAACATATCAGCCACAGGCATCCCTGGCACCTGCAGGATTGCTTCACGTGGTTTACTGGAATAGCAGCCTTGAATAAACTGGGCCCTGATCTCATGTGAACCATCGGGCAACGTGCAGGTGCTGGCCAATTCACGCAAACGGGCATAGAAAATGTCCACAGACTCATCAGGCAACTGCCGAGCCTGACGCAACAAGAACCGCTCATAATCTGGATTGGCAAACGGCTCAAAATGGGTAGTAACAGCTTGCTTCAAGGTATTATAAGTATGTGGTGGTCCACTTTCCACCACAGACCGCCCCAAACTGTGAATGGCAGCCCCTCCCAGATGCAGCAACATCGGGCGCCTACGTTCCTCTACCTGATCAATAGCATCAAAGTAGGTCTCTAAGCGGTCCACCCACTCCTTCCACCCTTCCACCGGGCCGCCTGGGAAGATGGAGGACCATCCAACAGAAAAGGTTCCACCGGAGGAATGGTCAACATGATGACCCAATGAAATACAGGTCAGGGCACACCACACAGGCGCCAGGCCCCCAAGACCAAATATATGGTCCTCAGAATCCAGATGACAAATTAAACTAAGTCCAGGTCCCAAACATCCCCAGTACCAGGATCCAGGCACGGGCAAAAGAGAGAGATGTACCTCTCACCTCAAAAGACGACCCAGACCGTGGAGCACTAGCAGCAAACTCCACATGCAGCAGGATACCACCAACTGCCACGAACTGTCAGGCATCAGAAACAAGAGCAGTCAGGGAGTATTCTTGCTCTCACTCTCTTCACAGGGCAGCAATAAAGCATCCGTCGCCACCACCGCAAACCATACGGTCCGCAGCTGCTTGCTGTAGGATATTAGTAGCTGACCACACCCCCAGGAACAGCCGGGGCAGCCGAACAGCAACACTCAGGAAACCCCGAACACACAGCAAGGCTTCCAGGGGCACCGTAAGCACGAGGACACCGCCAACAACCCAGAAACGGTGAGAATCCAGGAAAAAACAGGAAGGAACAACAGCGAGATCCCACCTTCATCACCAGAAATGTTATGTCCAGGTAAAAAGAAAACCAGTAGCCAGGAAATAGACTGTTCAATATCCTTTCCACAACTGGATCCTTTTATTTAGTGACTAAGCCCTACCCCCAACAATCAATCCTCTGTCACGTGCTATACATACAACAGGTGGTTCACCGCTACCCCTTCCGGGCTGCTAGAAATGGAGGTGACCACATCACAGGGAGTATGTGCTATAGGATATGTTCTCGCCTCTCATCATGTTTTGCTCTACAGAAGGATCTCCAGCTTGAAGGGGATTGGGTGTTTCAAACAAATGCTTCATAGAAAACATAAATAGAAAACAATATTTCACAGGCGATTTCCGAAACAAAGAACCAAAGTTAAAACTATAATGCAAAATTTCAATGGAATGAAATTCCTAATTCAAGGAAAAGTAAATCATCTGGATCATATCGTGTGCATTTGTGGCTGTCCTTGGTGCCGGAAAAACTTCCTTGCATTCATCTGTTAGGCTGATGGGACCGATACCAACACTACCTACTTGGGTACAGGCCTTTGCACAGGGGGAATAGTACCTGACAACTCCTGAGCGGGACTGGACACCACAGCAGGGTCAAAGGAGCCAGAATCGGTGAGAGGAAAATCGCCCATATGGGTACTACTGTGTCCATGTTTCCGAGTTAAATTTTCTAAATTGCCTTTTGACGTACACTGTGTGCATACACTACACTATATATAATGTAAATAACAAGGACCCCCTGATTAAGTTTGATAATTCGTATTTCAGGGACAAAACCAATGTGTACATAAAATACATGAAACAATAGTGAGGGTAGTTGCAAGAAGGAATTCTAACAAATTATTGTTTATATAAAATTATATCAAATTTTAATAGCTTTTCAGGTTAAAAAACAGATATTACTGTACATTAATGTTACATAAAAAAACATCATACAACATATAAACATATATCTACATTACATAGAAAATTATTACATAAAAAACATAATCATTAATATATCACACAATCATTTAAAAGTTAAAGAGAAAAGTGGCAATTAATACTCTCGACGCGCGTTTCGGCGTTCAGAACAAAGCCTTCCTCAGGTGCCACAATCTATATTAATAGCTGGTCACAGTTTTGATAGCTTATAGTCTTTTTGTCTTTAGCGATACACGGACCAACGATATAATTGATGCAAAAATTACTAACTAAAGGTGATGCAAGAATCCGTTACGATGTGGGACTCTGATCGAGATCTAGTTCTCTGTTCGGAAATTGCCTCACGTCTGACTCGAATAAAAACTTCAAGATGGTTACACTATACTATATTCATTGTATTATAGCATTTGTATAGTGCTTACTACCCGTACATGGGGTGTTGAAGCACTTATTCACTTGGGTAGTATGCTACATCATGTGGGTGGAAGGGTATTTTTTTTTGCTCTGAGTCTATGAAAGAAATGTTCGGAGGTTGTGCATAATGATCATAGGCGAGTGATGGGTGAGGAAGTGGGAGAGAGAGAGAAGCACATTTTTATTATTTGTGCCATGTTGGCAGTTCTCATTACCTCAGCAGTTCCTTTTGTTGTGTTAATAGTTTATATTTCATGTTGGCAATCTGATTTCCTATGCTAGATGTGGCAGGTGGTCTGCCACTCCTTGGTCTTGTGGAGAAACAACAGGTATAGATTAAGATTCAGGGGGATCAGAAATCTTGCTAAGATGTACTACCTTATTATCATCCTTTTTGTCTCTGTAGGATGGCCGTTATCAAAGTTTTTGACTATTTAGGACATGCAGGGTGGACTATAATAAAGTCCTCTGGTGATCAGCAATTTGTGACTTATCCATTTAGTTTATTTATTTATTAATTTATTTATTTTATTCCTCATATGCCTCATTGTTTTCGACTGAGACCTCGAAGTTTCCCATCTTTTTGTTCAGCATCATGCCCTATTGGGAACTTTCAGAGGTGACAGAGTATTGGAAGAGAAAACAACTACAATTGGTGCTGTTGACTCCATTTAGTCTTGTAAACCTGTGTACACAAATGGCTTAGTGAACTGAACTTTAAGTATGACGATCTAGAAATTTCACAGAGGTAAAAAATGTCATCCGTTAGACTAATGAAATGAAACGATGACATTGGTTTTTGTATATTCTGGAATGCCTTACACATCGACATCAGAAGCATAAAACCTTCACACAAATCTGGAAAGAAAAACTCAAACAGCTTTGTCCTGGAAGTACACAATGGTAATTTCATCAGTTATCACCGGTGTTTACTTTTATAACAGCATCTCTATTCCTCTCCCACTTTCCCCAGTCCTGAAAGACATATGGGATTGCAACACTATGGAAATGAAAAATAAATACAACTCACCACAAAATACCACTCGGCAGCAGACACATGGGATCTTTACATCTGGTTTCATGTATTCTCCTACATGCTGTAAAGGAAGATATATAACTCATTTCTCACAGACCTTTCATGGACTGTGGAAGGCACCGAAGAGTTCCATTGACACCAAAAGCCTCTGTCCTTCTATCCACCAACTCCACGTGCAGGCAGCATCTCTCTGAATAAGAACAGCATATCTGAAACCAATACAAGCAAACATGCCATCCTTGTTTAAATCACTGTAGAATGATGGCCCAGGACATCAACAAGGTAGGGATAGGCGATTTTATTCTGGAATTGCAGCTCACAACATGGAACCAAAGAGAGTAGTGGACATAAAAAACAGATAAAGATATCAAATTAATCACCACATGAAACCCCATACCGCATCGCCTTCCCCCTTTAAAAAAAGAAAGCAATACAATAATTAAATAAAACAAGAAGTTATTACACGACATAATCATCAAACTTAAAAGGTGTCTTCCTCTTGTGCGAATTACGCAAATTCATTTCATGACTAGTCAAAGATTCAAAAGCAGAAGAAAAGAAACAAGCAGACCCCACCCCTCTTCCAGATCATTTGAAATGGAAAATACCCTACCTTCTAAAAATTCGCACTGGCATCCCTTGACACTATAATGTCCCAAGTATCACACACACTACCATCCATAATACCAGCAAGCATTGTTAAAGATGAACACATATTACCTGCTGAAGGCAATGAAACATTCAATCTCTCACTCAATAGTGTCGTGTTCTAGTCTAGGACCCCGATCAATACTGTGACCTTATGCCTCTATACGGCTTTAATCCATTCATACCCCTATAATGGCATTAACGATCAAGAGCGATATTTCAGAAACTCGTCTCTGGCCTAACACGATCAGAGCCACATTTCAGAATCTCTTCCTCTGCAGCTCATTACAGCAGATGACATAGCAGAAGCCACTATCTTAGATTCCTAGATTACACTCCGAGTTCTTCAACAAGATAAAACTCAGCAACCTGGGAAAGCCCCGCTTGCTATGTTTTGATTAGTAATAGAACTTTAATGAGCACTGAGAGACGATCACTTCCTAGAGACATCTTTATTGACGTCTTATGTACAAAAACTTACGTCAAACAAGGCACCTTTCAGGTATAAATATGACCAACGTTGCCTTAAGCAAACGCTGCCTCAACGACATTGATGATAGCGATGGTGTGGTGAATACAGGAGCAGAACAGCTGTCCCTTGCAGAGCCCAGCAGATGCAAGCTGCCCACGGACGCTGCCCCTCCTCCTCCTTGACGCGCTGAGAGAGACGCTGTCTTTTCTCTTGCCGAGAAAATCCAGCTCCGGCGTTTCCAGCCTACTCTTGCCAGTAACTGGGATATCGAGTCCTGGAAGGAGATACAAGACCTCCAACATTCTATTCCAGAGGTATGGTGTTGACTAAACCCTTAGAGAGAATTCTTGAAGCAAACCTTGGCAAAACCAACTTAACTTAAACTGCTACTCACTTACTCCCTCCCACGTATTAGGCTTAGGTCAGGTACACTGGGGTAGGCGTAGTTAGAAGCACCAGTTGAGTACGTTAGTCAAATGTATATATGAATGTATGTATTTTATTCATTTTAACCATTGTATGGCTAAGAAACCATATCAATGCTTTTACAGTATTATTTCGCAATCCTCTTTTTACTGTACGCACTTTTTATAATGACAAGTCTTGCAATTGTGGCAATTCATTTCTCTTGCATGAGAAGAAAGACTGTTCAATAAATAATACCTTTTTATTGAAAACGCCCGTCTCTCTATTCTCTGCATCTTGGTGAAAGTAATCTGCACAACTGACTGAGTGAAATAGCTGTCTATTGTCTCACATGACTAGAGATTGACTCTTATTCTAAGGAGCAAAGTTGTCATGTTTATGCGGTTATTAGAAAACTGAATCCCTTCTTGTCTGTACCAGGGAAGCTGATCACTTCCTATTCAGTCAAGAAACTTTCCAGTGACCTCTGAGCTAGTTGGTAACAAACCCAATTAAGTTTAGCATAGTCAGTTGAGACCTGGAAGACGCACTTCTACGTCTATACTACTGTTTATGTTATTCCAATGCGCAGGGCCTATAGGGAAAATAGGAACTACACTACATGGCGCCTAACGTTTGGTAAGGCGATAAAACTAACGCAAGACGTTAGAGTAACTCAGTCGTGCATTTTTCACACAGACCCCTCTCTACCGTAAATACTCCAATAGACGTCTGGAGTGGGTGAAAGGTTAAAATCCGCCCGAACTTAGTAGGAAGAGATTCCTATGTAAAGCTCTGGTTTATTCAACGTTGAAGGATACAGTGTTCCAAAATATTGTGCACCTAATCTTTGTCTCCTTGGAGACCTGCTCTGCAAAAACCTTTCTGACAATAAAATGTCAGACACTGAAAACGGAATCGTTGATGCCGCGGTAAATGCGACTCAGCAGGGTCCCGATGGTACAGGGACTACTGAACCGGGTGCGATAATCATCCCGGTCAACATAAGAAAAACTATAACGTCAAAACGTATAGAAAATGGACTGACCACAGAAGGTGGCACAGTCGTCTTCCTGATAGAGGCACACGAATATCGGCAGACAGAGGTATTCTATTCTTGGATAAAATTTCCAGCGGCAAACACCGCAACACACGAGTTCCACTAATACAAAATAGGGGATCCACCGGAAGGGTACGCTCCTTTCAAAGAGATTGAAATCCCATTAAAATACCAAGAGCACCTGCTCTGGTTTAAAGGCGCCCTAAAACATAATGATCATATTACCAGGCTCGGTCCACTAGGTAGACCTTGAGCAACGTGGCCGGTTCTAGCCAGCTACACACCACATCCAGACATTGATAAAATGTCAAGTGAAGAACTCTTAGTTAAAATAAGAGAATTAACAAAGGCATATAGAGAGTTAGTTCAATTGACAATGGAGGATAAAACGATCCGCCAGAAATTGAAGGAAACAGATATAACAGATCAACCAATTGAGCTTGCCAGAATTATAGAAAAATGTTATGAAGAACTAGGTAGAGACAGCTTGGGTGGAAAACCAGTAAAGCCCCAACTGCTCGAAAATCCTGAAAAATTATTTATTAAAAATAATTCAAACACTCCTAAAAAGAGCTGGGATGGAAATAAACAATCCACTCCCAAGGAAAAAGTTTTCCAGTCCAGAGGAAGGTCTCCTCGACGGAGGGAAAGAACTCCGACTCGAGAACACCAGTCTCCCCAGAGGGAGCCCTCTGAGAAAAGATATAACCTTAGAAATAGGGATAATTTGAAGAAGCCTGATAGATATCAAAGTATTGTTACACGTCCCTCTCAATCTTTTTCGCAGAAATCGGAAAGAAGAGGACGGTCAGACCCAGGAGAGCACACCAAGTCCAAAAACAAGGAACCTGCTCAAAGTAAAAAGTTACAATTTCCAAGAAAGAAGGTAGCCAGTATTAGAGTAATCGAACATGCCGAGAATACTGAGGACACAGTTGAAAAACGGGGAGTGGGCACAGACAAGGCTAGACAGTGCAGCAATCAGTATAGCTTGCAAGATCCTGATGAGTCATCTGGAGATAGTGGACACGAATGATTACATTCAAGTAGAAACTGCAGACACCAGATTTAGCGAGCCCCATAAATTATACGAAATAACACTGCGTATAGAGGGTGATAAGAGTAGGAAAATAAGGGGTCTATTTTGGGATAAACTCTCAAAAGGCTATGACATCCTGTTAGCAGAAAAAGACTGGCCCCCAGAGTTTGTCAGGGAGTGCCCTTGTGGCGAAGAAATGATTATGCCTGCCTTCTCGAATCACATTCCGATTCACACTAAATATATATATGCAAGGTATATAAAAATCATGTAGAATGGGATGAGGACTCTCCTCCTCACAAAATCCAGTTAAAAAGTTAACCGACTGCACAAAGGGAGTATCCCATTAAGCAAGAAGCTAAAAAACAAGTCAGGGAGATTTTAGATCAACTTGAATACCAGGGGGTGATTGAAACATGCACCTCTCAAATGAACAATCCTTTGTTTCCTGTCTCCAAACCAGACGATTCATATCGTCTAGTTTTGGACTACAGACACCTTAACTCATGTTGCAAAACATTTGCAGTACAGAATTCGCATAGTGCTGCACTAATGAATAACATAGTTCGGAAAAAATATAAAACGACATTAGACATATCAAATGGTTTCTTTTGTCAAAATATTGCACCAGTTAGCAGATACTTGACCGCTTTCTCAGTAATGGGGTCACAGAAAAATTTCTGTAGGCTCCCACAGGGATTAAAGAACAGCCCAGGACTATTTTCAGCCAGAGTAACAGAGTTACTACAAATATATGATGATGAGGCATTATCTTATGTAGATGATATCTATCTCACAGACGACGACTTGGAGACTCACTTGAAAAGAGTGAACACCATTATACTTGGGTTCGCAGCAGAGGGTTACAAATTCAACTTTAAAAAGTCTCGAATTGCCCATATGACAGTAATATTTTTAGGATACGAATTATCAAGTGAATGAAAAAGCCTAGCGGACAACTTCTTAGAGAAGTGCGCTGTACTCCAAGCACCAAAAACGCTGAAGAACTTACAATTGATTCTAGGCTTCCTGAATTTCGGTAGAACTTACATTCTAAATTATGCGGAGAGGGTTAAACCTCTCTACGAACTAATTAAACCTGATTTTAAACCAATCAACTGGACTCAAAAACACACAGAAATTTTGAGATCACTGCAAACAGACATGTTAGCAAAAACAAAATTAGAAACACGCGATAACACACGCAACCTTGTAATCCGAGTCATCCCAGGAAGATGCGGATTCACATACCTGACCTCTAATGAGGGAGAAAAGGTACCAATAGCTTACAAATCACACTTGTACACACAAGCAGAAAAAACATTCAGTCTCACAGAAAATACTGTGAAAGCAGTAGAAACTGCATTAGCGAATGAACGAGAACTAGCACATGGCAAAAGGATCAATATCCTCACAGCAGAATCCGCCTTCGAGGCGCTATTCAGCCCAGTAAACCTGCCTACAGTGTCACTGGATCCGAAATGGACACAGTGTGTAAATTCTCTTGGAGCGGAAGATGTGAAATACTATTTCGCCCCACAACTGAAAAAACTGAATGATTTGACTTATGAACAAGAATATCCTCTGCCAATCGAAATTCTGCCTCTTCAACAATACTCCTGTATAATCTATTCAGACAGATTTGTACAGCATTTCAACGTAGAGAACAAATCCTACGATGCAGCCTGCGCGATTGTTAAAGGTCGATGGCTGTGCTGTAAATTCAGACCGACAATAACAATAACTGAATCAGTGAGAAAATGTTCGGCTCAGAGAGCTGAAATCAGATCTTTAAAGATGGCGCTTGAAAATGCAGAACGTGAATTCTCGACACTAATCGTGTGCGATTCGCATTTTTGCGTCAACTCTTACAATAATAAGTTGCAGAGCTGGATTCAAAATGATTACAAAGATGACACAGGTGCCACAATCAAGCATAAAATGCTTTGGAAACAGGTAGTTCTTTTACAGAAAGAACTACAAAAGACTCACGTGATACACACTCTGAGTCATCAACGTGATGGCGTTCACGTTGCAGGGAATTCATTGGCTAATACAGCCATAGCGGAAGCAACTAAACCAGCTTCTGTAGCCACAAAAAAGCATTCAGAAAAATACATAGACGGGGAAACAATGCTGACAGTAATGACGTCCGTAAAAGGCGACTGTGCAGCACTACCTGTGAACTATCCACTCAATTATGCATACGTAATCGACGCAAACTCCGTTCCTTTTGCTCGAATCCCTGGAGTGGGGGATAGGGTAATTCCAAACATGAACAGGAGAGGCTTCCTACTACAGGAAGCACATAGGGGGTTGGGTCTGAGACACCAAACAATCAGGGACTCTCTGAAAGAATTACAATCAGAGTACTGGTGGCCGGGAATGAGCGTAGATATTCATTATTTTGCAAAAAATTGTGAAGACTGCAACAGAGATCGCAGTGGAGAACCGGTCAGCGTAGTGTCAGGAACCCTAATAGAAAGCATAAGGCGCTCTATACGCATAATCAAAGAAGAGAAATGCGTCCCATTGTATATCATTTAAGACTAAAACTCACTTAAAAATGTGGCCCCAGCGTTCGGCTGACGCCAGAACAGTTATAAAAGATCTGCGAGTCTTTATCGGCACATACGCAATTGCCATGTTCCATTCTGACCAGGGTCCTGCTTTGAGCTCTTGAGCTTATAAGGAGGCCATGGCCAGCATGGGCGTTGGCTTGAGATACTCTTGTCCATCACACCCCAAAGGGAACAGTGTAGTGGAAAAAAAAAACCGGGACATAAAGCAATCTATAACAGCGAAGGTATTAGGTTTGGGTGATGGGTGGGTCAAACATTTAATAAGTGTCCAGCTTAGTCTAAACAACTTGCCAAGAAATTCTCTAAAAGGCTTCAGCCCATACAAACTATTGTTCGGAACTAGAATGTACATTCAGGACTTAGATAGTCAGGTATCAGTGGTAGAAGATAAGAATAAAGACTTTGACATCAATGACCGTTTGGCAGTTTTACGGGACTTGAATGAAACAAGAAAATCCTTAAGCAACATAAAGTTAAAGCAACAGCCAGCTACCACTGACGAGGCACCACCAGCCCCAGCAAGGCCTGTCTGGATTCCAAAGATTGGGGATCTAGTCAGAGAAAAAATAGCGGTGAAGAAGGAATTTGGGCCTTCTTACAGAAAAGCAGTACCTGTCTTAGCAATCAACGGAACAAGATCAGTAGTACTACCGCCCCTTGCTGGTAAAAAGGAGAACAGAGTTGTATCAATCGACCTGGTAAAACCACAAGCATGTGGCCTATAATCAACAGTAGGCCCAGTGGACTCCCGAGAAACAACAGAATATCCAAATTTGCAACAATCCAAGAGGTTCAAACTGAAAGGCTAATCACATTTGATAAACCTGCAGTGCACAGAGAGGGACTATGCAATAATGCCATGGAACTCGTGCCACTTGGAACACAGATTGAAACAGTTCGTCATGAAACACCAGTCTACAATGATGTGGCATCAGAATGTGCTACCGAAAGACAAATTGAGAAAACAATTCCAGCAATTGACAGAACTGCCTCTGGCTACTTCATCAATTTCGATAACTTTTCTGAAGATCTAAGCTGAGGAAATATAAATGTTATGGTCGAGAAATGTTCCCTGACGTGTACCCCACCGTCTCCATGTACCAGCTTAAAGTGCATGTAACTTCCCTCCTGTGCCAGCTATGAAGACGCAAATACATTTGCGTCCAACGTTAACATGTCCTCTTTCAGACCCACCCTGAATGGGTTGAATATTCTGTTCCTAAGTATGCCATGCCAACGTCTTTTTGTGGTGTACTTTACACGTTTTTCAGCTCTGGCGAAGTAGGCCCTGAATTCTGCCATCGAGCCTTTTTCCTGCCTTCTGATTCTGAACGCCTCAGCCTGGGCTGCCTCTGTACCCGTGACCTCTGCCTTACTCCCTGTGCGGCTAACGGCGCTTGGCTCAGCCTGCTGCCTGCCAACACTGTATTCAACCTTCGAATTATCTGTTCCGCTCCTCAAACATACATTCCTGCCTACTAGTTCAAGTAAACATCTTCCAGCTGCAGAGCAAAGGGCCCGGCCTCACTGTCTCCGTGCAAGTAATTCATAGCCTCTGTTACCATGGTAGGCCCATGCCCCCTCGCATCTCATGCAGACACTTAGACGCTTATACACGCACTCACACTCAGTATAGAATAGCCTCTGCCCAAGAGACCTTTTCCTCTAGATAATATGGTTCCCAAACATTAGATATCAGATATGATATAGGTACGAGTTGATCTGACATGCCAGACTTCTGTCTCTTTCCGCTAGTGTAAATGTCAAGTCCCCTGCACCCTCCAGTTCCACGTCAATCACGCGTCATGCAGCTGCGCGCGCATCCAGGCCTCAGATTTCTGCTGACATTGCCAAATTCTGCTAAGTACCCACCTACTCGTGACACTTACATGTGACGTTTCTAGCACACACCTCTATGTCCACGCCTAGTTCACGCCTTTTTATTACGTATTGCTAACACGTGTACGCTGTTATCTTGTTTCTCTCAGCTGTTACGCCTACTGTATTGGTATTCATTCTATGGTGTAAGTATAAAAGTTATGTCTTGTCAATAAAGTATGCTCTATCCCTTCCTGCACCCCAGTGGTGGCAGGAACCCGATATCCGATCTGGTACCATGACCATTCCTTTTTAAGGAATAAAACCCCTAAGAACTCTAACACCACGGACTCTGCCTCTTTCTTTCCGATTGAGTTATTTTTGTTAAGTACTTACCTGCATAGAAATTAGGACGGTAAATCAAATATTTACCACATTATTTTGGCGCCCGAACAGGGACACCTCCCCCACCTCACGCGCCGGTTGGTGCGTTGCAAGCTTTGCCCCCTGCCATCAGTCAAGACGGAACTACGCGTACCCGCAGGATTTCCTGTATCTCCCTCTGGCCCACGGAGGTGACGGAGACTGCGATCAGCACCCAGACGAGGCGGTGAGGAGTGCGGAGGATCCCGACCAGAGCCTAGCCGAAAGAAGCAAGGTCCGAGGTGTCAAGAGGCCCACCAGTTTCCGAAGTATCCACGTGTCGAGTCGAGTCGAGTCCAGTCCGGTCCAGTCCAGTCGAGTTTTCCGAGGCCTTCCGATTCCGTGCTTCCCGGTGAGTACCATTGCTGGGACGTATCTAGACGGGTGCATTATTATGTATCCGGTAAAGACGGGTTTGGGTACACAAACGCGGTCTGCACTGTTTTAGACAGTGTATCTGTACTGTTTAGCAGTATATCAGTTATTCAAGTTCTTGCACTGTCTTCGACAGTGTATCTGTGCTGTTTAGCAGTACATCCAGTATCTAGGGTAGAGATATATGTTCAAAATGTTTTTCATGTAATTAATGTCGTGGTATGAGTGACTGTTTGATGTACATTATTGTGTTTTTGTGTAACTAGCTGTGTTCAGAATAAGTAACCAGTACCAAGTATCCAGTACTAAGTAACAAGATGCCGTTCTTCAATAAACTAAGACAGATAGGAACTAGGAAAGGGATACTAGAGGAAGAAATTCCTATCCCCCCTAGGGACACTCCTGGAAACTTTATGTACCATAAGCATGGCTTAGATGCCATATTGTATCTAGATTTATGGGCTGATTATACTAAGCATCTAGACGAGAGACACAGATGGCCCGTTACAGGAACATGGGATGCCGAGTGCATCGTGAAGGTAGAAGAAGCGCTATGGAAAAAGAAAGCCAGACAATCTCAGAAAGACGCCATAGAATTTTGGCGTAAAGAATCACATAAACGTGCTGAAAGAGCGCTCCGTAGAGAAGACAGACATAGAGAAGAGTCAGATAAAGTCCGAGAAAACTAATTAGTTAATGAAGGAATCCGAGTAAAAGCAGAACAAGTAGACCGCGCGCGAAACAATCTTGTAAATGGCATGTATCTTGTGACCGAGGGTTCGCCTGAAACCACTTCAGAAATACCGAAAAATCTGCCGTCACCATTGGTTCCAACTAAAGTAAATCACAGGACTACTAAAGACATATTTCTGAATTCCTATCTAGATGATGTAGCACCCGCTTACACCAATTCACGCGCCCCGCCTACTGACGGTGACAGGGACGGAGGTGGCAACCCGCCTCCAGACCATATCCCGACATTACCGCAACAAGGTTCCCCCGTCCGACAGCCTGCTCCACTTGTTCCTCCACCCCCACCACTTCCCACACCTAAGGTTAAGATACCAAATCCGTTTTTGCCTGATCCTATTAAGAGACAAGTTCAAGTACACATACAGACTCCACAGAGGGATAATGCCCAAGCCTCCGCCTCAGGAGGTGCGACCGGGGGTTTCCAGACCCCGCCAGCAACACACAGATTACACCTTAGGGACATGCAGAAGCACCCTACACTCCAATCACCCCGTCTCGACATACTCAAAGAACAACTTCCAGTTTGCAGATACGATCCAGTACCCGGCAAAGACGATAGAATGTTGATAACGTCACTACGCTTGCGACAAGCTACAGATTACCTAATGTTATTCCCAGGGATGACTGATCATCTAGATAGAATATACCATTTTGTCCAGACTGGAGAAAATCCCGATAGTATCAAGGAGGCCCTGGCACACCAGAAAGTTGACACTCAAGCATATATATTACGTTTTTTCATAAATTGCTTAATAAGAGACCGAGACAGGCCTGAGACAGACCAGGATGAAATGGAAGCACTAAACAGGTGGGGTCAAAATATAGCCGAGGGAAAACATGATAAAGTGAATTGTATAGCTAGTATGTACAAGAAAATCAGAAAGGCAGTAATAGAAATACATGAAAAAGAAAAAGAAAGTGACAAGAATGCTTCCTCCGAGGAGGAGGAAGGACCTGAAGAACAAGAAACGACTACCGATACGATAGCGTATGTAGGTAAGGGAACTTACCTTAGGAAAAGCATTCGTCCAGAAAGCAAGAGAGTTTTTCTCTCTGGCATATCAAAACCGAATTCTCCTGAATATCTGTTTCAAGACACTGATAAAATGCTTCGAGAACGAATGGGGTACCATGTACTCAATTCTATGGATGAACAAGAACTAGCCCGGTCAGCAGTACTATGGGCTGACAATCCTAATATATACAATGATGACACAGTAGCGCAGACATTTCTGAACCTATCCCCAGACGAGCAGAAATTAGCAGGTATATATATGATTCAGCACCTCCTCACGTTATACAGAAATAAACATTCTGATCCAGGTCCCTTACACGATACGTTAGAAGCACTACTCATGGATAGATGGAGAGGCCTAAGTACCAAGTTAATCCAAATAATTCTAGAACAACGGCACAGATACAACACTTTCTTAGGCCCACAATATGTTTCCGCTCCGCCCCCAGAAAGAAAAATGTTTCATATGGAGCGTTTTGAAAGGCAGAACCCTTTACGAGAAGTACATCCAGTTATGGGTACCGATAATACCTTAAAACGTGTGTATGTACACACACCTCTGACCAAGTTAGAACTATTGGAAATGAAGAAACTAGTACCCTGTCATGATAAAGACCCTGCAGGTTTTCACAGAGAACTTAAAGACATGTTACTCATGGGAGATTACACATATACAGATATCATGAAAATGTTAAAGGTATTGTTGCCCACCGGCATTTACGAGAAACTCAAGGAAAGAGAATGGGAGGTGGGAGACAAAAAGATTATATGGACAGAAATAGAAGACGAGGAAACAACTCGTACCCCAGGGCTAGGCCTTGGGGAGAAAGCTAAAGCATTACCAGGTTTGATAGTACAGGTTCTGCCAAGATTACTGACCACTAAAAAGGAAGACTGGGACGCAATCTCAGCCTGTAAACAGAAACACGATGAAGATACCAGTGACTTCTATTCCAGATTCGAGAAATGTTTCATTATTAATAGTGGCCTAAAACCAGGTAGCGAGTCGTACCCGCATCTTTTTGTATCAAAGTTAGTCGAGAATTCCCTGACAGCAGTCAAAAACCGTGTATATAAAGTTGAAAGTACATGGCAAGCAAATACGCCATCCCAGATGTTACAGATGTTACAGTACCATCAGAACAGAATCAGAGAAGAACAAGATCATGAACAGAGACGCATGAAAGACACGAAAATGAAAATGTTAGTGGCCCAGTCGGTTCCAGCCGACGGCCAGAGAAAGGGTACGACCCAGACAGGTAATGCAGCAGCTCCCGTTAAAGGGACATGCAACTATTGCAAGCAGCCAGGTCACTACGTACATGAATGCCCAGTCCTGAAACACAATATAGCAACAGGTAAAACTAAAGAAAGACCGCATCCGTCTAGACAAGACCAGGCCCAGCAACAGACTACACAGAATTCACAACCTATGCATGCTCCACCACATAAAGCACAGACAGCAGCGGTATCACAGCCACAGCCACAGCCCATTGCCGCGACACAGCAAGTTTCACGGCAGATGTGCCAGTATGCCCAATCTGATTATCCCGATTATCAACGATACACATGAAACAGCCTAGAGAGGGAGGTTGGCTTGCCTCTTATTGAGGTTCCTGTAGATCAAGAGGGTCCTTACGTACACAGTCAAGTATTGGGAAAAGACAGAAAGTTTTTAATTGACACAGGGGCAAGCCGCACAACAATCAGCCATAATGAAGTCCCAGGGGCACCCCTCTCAGGCTCACAGAATGTTTCCCTTGGTTTTTCAGGACAGCCTATTGTAAATGAGGTATCGAAACCAGTCCCCCTGGCTGTGGGTCCATTATCACGTGTTACAGACTTGTTACTTACGAAATCATGTCCCGAAAATCTGTTAGGTATCAAAACATTGAAGGCTCTAGGAGCTGTGATATGTTGTTCTCCGGAAGGAGTTAGACTTTTCCTACGTGACTTTAAGGGTCACTATGTATTACGAGAGTTTGATGTCAGATTGAAAAATGTACCGAAGCACCTGTGGGCACAAGGCCCGACCGATGTAGGTTGCATGCACATCACACCATACCGTGTTACACTCAAACAAGGAGTTGTTTTACCAAGAATCAGACAATACAAGTTACCACCCGATGCTGTAGTGGCTTTACTGGAAATCATTGAAGAGCTCATTGCCCAAGGAGTGGTCGTAGAGACCGACTCCAATATCTGTAATTCCCCTATCATTCCGATTCTTAAACGTACTGATCCCAATGCACCGCCAGTATATCGGTTGGTGATTGATTTACGAGAACTAAATAAATGCATTGTTCCACAGTACCCTGTGGTTCCCGACATCTCTTCCCTATTGACTGCTATTGATTCAGAAGCAACGTTCTTTACTGTAATTGACCTCAAGAACGCCTTCTTCAGTGTGCCCATTGATCCAGAGAGCCAATACCTCTTCGGATTCAGTTTAAATGGACGAAGTTTCAAATTTTCACGCGCACCTCAAGGATTCACAGAAAGCCCCAGCATCTATAGCCAAGCACTGAAAAGACAACTCGATTGTATTCAAATGCCAGTTAACACCGCCTTACTGCAATACGTCGATGATCTGCTGATCACCGCACGAAGTGAACCCGAATGTGAACAAGCATCACTGACTGTTTTACATTTTCTGGCCGACAAGGGACACAAGGTGTCTCCTTCGAAGCTACAATTCTGTGTTCAGCAAGTTGTGTACTTGGGTCACTTGCTGTCCAAAGTGGGGAGACAGCTCACTCCCGACCGCATCCAGTTGATTGTAAATATGCCACAACCCCAGACACAAAAGGAAGTGCGGGCCTTTATAGGCCTCACCTCGTACTGCAGACAATGGATTCCTCAATATGCATTTCTAGCTAAACCACTCATTCAGTTGACAACACAGGAGGCAGCGACTTCGACTGTCCTTCCTTGGACTCAGGAACATACACAGGCCTTTGAGGAATTAAAGAAAGCTTTATGTCAAGCACCAGTTTTAGCAACACCATGTTACAGCAAACCCTTTACACTTTTTGTTACAGAACGTGATGGTACAGCGTTGTCTGTCCTCACTCAAGATCAAGCAGGTTCACATAAGCCTTGCGCTTATTTTTCAAGTACATTGGATTCAGTAGCCCAGGCACTCCCTGCGTGCTTAAAGTCAGTTGCAGCGACAGCCCTAGCAATCAGACAGAGCGATTCAATTGTTTTAGGACATCAATTAACAGTACAAGTTTCACATTCTGTAGAGGTTCTTCTAAACCGAACCCAGACTCAACACTTGACTATAGCACGACTGACAGGTTATGAACTGACACTATTCCAGCCACACATAGAAATCAGACGCTGTAACATCCTGAATCCCGCAACATTGTTACCTTCGATTATGACTAATTCAGCCCCGCATGATTGTATAGAGATCATTAATGCAGTAACAAAGCCCCGACGAGACTTAACAGATGTTCCACTGACAAATCCAGACCTGACACTTTATGTGGATGGTTCATGTATGAGAACAAACACAGGAGAATTAGTGGCCGCCTATGCAGTGACCATTGAAACTGAAGTTAAAGAAACATATCGTATTGATACACTGTCTGCTCAAGCAGCAGAGCTCATCGCTCTGACCCGAGCCTGTATACTAGCCAAGAACAGAAATGTTAACATATACACAGATTCACGTTATGCTTTCGGAGTTGTACACGACTTCGGAGTGTTATGGCAAGAACGAGGTTTCTTGACCTCTCACGGTGCCAAGATCCAACACGGTCCCCTCATTCAAGCACTATTAGAGGCAATACATCTGCCTTCAGGCATATCCATCATGAAGTGCAAAGCACATACTAAAATTACAGATTCCATTTCCCAGGGTAACGACCTGGCAGACCAAACAGCAAAACATACAGCATTGACTCACACCCAGACAACTGATATGAAAAAGACAATAGTACCGACACATTGTATGACAGTTAGGGATCCCACACTAGATGTAATCGATATTCAGACACATGCTACTCCAGATGAAATCAAGAAATGGACTGAACTAGGAGGGATCCAGACAGATCAAGGTTGGATGACGAAGGGAAAATCTACATGGTTTCTCCCCGACTCTATGGTTCAAGTCATAATAAATACAGCACATAGTCCAGCACACCTAGGAGAAAAAGCTATGTTAGACAGCTTACAGAATCTCTGGTACAACAAACACTTACGAGCAGCAGCGAAACAGAAAGTGCGTACTTGCATGATCTGTTGTCAGTTCAATCCAGGTAAAAGCGTCCCTGTAGAGCAAGGTGGATTCCATCCTCCCGATCACCCTTTTGAAGTCCTCCAGATGGATTATATCCAGATGGACCGTTGTCGAGGATTCAAGTACGTCCTCGTAGTTGTTTGTGCACTTTCCCGTTGGACCGAAGCATATCCAGTCCCAGATTACACTGCCCCGACCACTGCCAGGCAGCTGGTTCGAGAATTCTTCCCACGGTACGGCTTGCCTCGTGTCGTGTACTCAGATAACGGACAGCCATTCTCATCCGAGCTCATGAAACAGGTTTCCCTTCTGCTAGGATATCAGTGGAAATTCCACTGCGTCCGACATCCCGAAGCCGCTGGCCTTGTAGAAAGGCATAACCAGACACTGAAAACCCGCCTTGCTAAAATCTGTAAAGAGAAAGGGGTCGACTGGATAGTCGCCCTGCCAGTTGCACTGTTCTATATGAGAATGGTCCCCCATTCGAGATCAGGACTATCACCGTATGAGGTGGTCTTTGGCAGACCACCGAATATGTGGGGGACGCCCATGCCTAAGAAAATAACCGATGTTGATTGTAATATGCTGACAGATTACCTTGCCTCCTTGATGTCTGCACTCCAATCATGTCATTCACAGGTTGCTGCAGCCATCCCCGACAACACTGATGTAAAGCCACACGATGTCCGTCCCGGGGATACAGTCTTAATTCGCAACTTCGACAGGAAAAGCCCGCTGGAGCCCCGCTGGAAGGAGCCGAAGATCGTCCTTCTCACCACGAGGACCGCAATCAAAGTGGAAGGCCGAAAGGGGTGGATCCACACGAGTCATATTAAAAAATGTAATGAACTGTTGCCAGACACTGACTCGTCCACCCTCTCCAAGGACTGCCTCGATACTAAAGACTTCAAAGTTCCAAAAAGAGAGAAAACTCCCCAAGAGGAGTATCGAACAAAACTTCGATCTAGCAAGTCAGACAGTTTAATTGTTTAAGTCCTCCCCTAGGTGAATCGGTTAAATAGTTTCTGACATGTATCCCCTAGATCGAGATAGAGAGAGAGAGAGACAACTCAAGAAACATGCATATTGTAAGTCACTCCGCAGTCACTGTATAGTGACATTATTGATTATGTTTTTTCTAAGTATTCTGATTATCGTTGCCAGTATATTACTTCCCATATATTACCCTATTTTCAAGCGTGAACAATCTGCTTACAATGTCACTGCCGAACATTCTTTTAGCGAGTTACCCCCTCATGAACTATCTTACAGACTTGCGCTGCGCAACAACACATTCATTAGTATGTTACATCACTCCCATCAGACTAACAATGCTACAAACTGTTGGATATGTGACCGACTCCCTCCCTATCAGAAATACAAGGGAGTTCTACCCCTCTTTCCGTACCCGTTCACACACAATGGCTCTTGTGGAGCATGGTTTAGAATAATTAATTGCTTAGATCCTGATATTGCTGTTTTCGAGGGAAACTGGGTTTGGGGAAACTTGAACTTAGTTCTGCTTAACGCCTGTTATCCTGACAAAAAGGGACTTCCCACTAGAATAGGAACTGATCTAGAAAATGAAGTATATGGATTAGGTAATTATACAATTAACCTTATGATTCTTACTGTCGAATCCGAAGCTGCACCAGTTCTCCCTGCTATGTCAGTATTACCAGTCAAAGGTGACTTATGTGTCAGAAAGAAGGGTTCAGTACACTTAGGTCATAGCAAATGTACTACTGTGGTCGAATTCAGTGATCAAGGCAAATCTTCCTTTAGAGCTACTCGTCATTCCTACTTTGTTTGTGGCCATACCGCATACATACGCTTACCTCTAGATTGGGATGGTACCTGTTACATTGCATTCCTTCTGCCACCTGTTTTCCTAGCCCCTCCTGATTATCACAGAAATACAAATCTAGTAAAGAATAGACTCCGAAGAGATCTCCCGATTGTCGACTATACTGAAACGGCATGGGAGCAATACACAGATTTCAATAAAGGATTCTTTTTCTTCACAGGTCCTGTCCAAAATAGTAAACTGATACGAAGATTAACTAGAACACTCGAAGCAGTAGTGAATGAAACTACCTCCGCTCTAGGCAACTTAACAGAGGAGCAATCTGCCATGCGGGTTGTTGTTCTCCAGAATCGTCTTGTTATTGACGTCATCCTAGCAGATAGGGGCGGAGCTTGTAAGGTCATCGGGTCAAGTTGCTGTGTTTTCATTCCAGAAAACGCGCCTACAGTATATAAAGCTATTACACGTCTTCATAAGATTGCAAGTTTGATACATCAGAATCCAGGCACCTGGACTTGGTCCGGTTGGTTCTGGACAACGTTGACCGCTTGGGGATGGAAGATCCTATCCTTCCTAGGCATTGCCCTTGTCATAGTATTCAGTTGCTGCCTGTGCCTACAGTGTGGGCCAGCGATTTGTGGTCTGTGCGCCACTTCATGTATTGCACATTCCAGTTTTCACATAAAACGCGAAAAGAAGAAAGAAGAGCAAATAATGTTACAAGAACAGACTGATCGGTTCATGAGAATCGATATATCATGAAGGGTCCGTAGGGAACAAGGAGGGAATGAGGAAATATAAATTTTATGGTCGAGAAATGTTCCCTAACGTGTACCCCACCGTCTCCATGTACCAGCTTAAAGTGCATGTAACTTCCCTCCTGTGCCAGCTATGAAGACGCAAATACATTTGCGTCCAACGTTAACATGTCCTCTTTCAGACCCACCCTGAATGGGTTGAATATTCTGTTCCTAAGTATGCCATGCCAACGTCTTTTTGTGGTGTACTTTACACGTTTTTCAGCTCTGGCGAAGTAGGCCCTGAATTCTGCCATCGAGCCTTTTTCCTGCCTTCTGATTCTGAACGCCTCAGCCTGGGCTGCCTCTGTACCCGTGACCTCTGCCTTACTCCCTGTGCGGCTAACGGCGCTTGGCTCAGCCTGCTGCCTGCCAACACTGTATTCAACCTTCGAATTATCTGTTCCGCTCCTCAAACATACATTCCTGCCTACTAGTTCAAGTAAACATCTTCCAGCTGCAGAGCAAAGGGCCCGGCCTCACTGTCTCCGTGCAAGTAATTCATAGCCTCTGTTACCATGGTAGGCCCATGCCCCCTCGCATCTCATGCAGACACTTAGACGCTTATACACGCACTCACAGTCAGTATAGAATAGCCTCTGCCCAAGAGACCTTTTCCTCTAGATAATATGGTTCCCAAACATTAGATATCAGATATGATATAGGTACGAGTTGATCTGACATGCCAGACTTCTGTCTCTTTCCGCTAGTGTAAATGTCAAGTCCCCTGCACCCTCCAGTTCCACGTCAATCACGCGTCATGCAGCTGCGCGCGCATCCAGGCCTCAGATTTCTGCTGACATTGCCAAATTCTGCTAAGTACCCACCTACTCGTGACACTTACATGTGACGTTTCTAGCACACACCTCTATGTCCACGCCTAGTTCACGCCTTTTTATTACGTATTGCTAACACGTGTATGCTGTTATCTTGTTTCTCTCAGCTGTTACGCCTACTGTATTGGTATTCATTCTATGGTTTAAGTATAAAAGTTATGTCTTGTCAATAAAGTATGCTCTATCCCTTCCTGCACCCCAGTGGTGGCAGGAACCCGATATCCGATCTGGTACCATGACCATTCCTTTTTAAGGAATAAAACCCCTAAGAACTCTAACACCACGGACTCTGCCTCTTTCTTTCCGATTGAGTTATTTTTGTTAAGTACTTACCTGCATAGAAATTAGGACGGTAAATCAAATATTTACCACAAAGCAACCCTGAAGTAACGCCAGAAACAAAGACTTTTAAAGAAAAAGCAACAGAACTCTTTCATCAACTGAAGGAAATTTACCTTATTTCTCCATGGTTAGAGTTTTGGTTTGGTCAAGGTATATTTTTCCTCCTGCTTTGGCTCATCATGGTACTATGTTTGGGGAAATTCATTGAGGGACAATACAGTTCAATGGACACAGCAAGTCAGAACATCAACTTAGTCCTGAAACCACACAGATCATCCCACGTGAGGAAAAGAGGACTATCATCAGTAAATGTCACAGCCATTCCAATACCCGGCGGGGTAGTATGGGACAAAACTAACTATGAAGTATATGGCCCGGTTGAAATCCTGAAATATCCTCACCAGTTCAAGGTTTCCTTAAGTGACTTTGTAAAACCAAGTACATTTTCTGATGATTGGGATTTTGAAAGGATTAATAATGTGATGTCGGATTTAGTGTTGTCAGCAAGATTTACAGAACATGATTATTTACAAGGTTCGTCTAGTTATGAACAAATGTATTGCTTCTCACATTACGGAGACCATTACTTACATAAATCTGCACAACCTAGAAATGTTTTAAAGTATAACCAATGGGAACATTGTGCTACTCCACCTAAAAGCAGTTCTAAAACATTCTATGAGAAATTCCAGTATTTCTCAGGGTTTAACACAAGTGATGCAGAAACGTTTTATTATAAACTGTTGGATAAAACAGGGTTGAAAACTATGCTGACAAATACTAAATTGATATATTCAGAAGCATTTTACGAAAAAATGATGACATTTGGTTTTGATTTTTGGAGAAATAATATTGAAACAAAAACAATCTGGGGTACAAAAGATTGGCAGGTACAAGGCCTAGAAGCATTATTTCGAGCCTGCATGATCCCAGAGCAAATAATGTTTTTAAATGACACAATTCACCAAACAACCTGTCTTGGCCTAGCTAAGATTAAAGACCTTAACAAACCGTCTATTCCGAAGCCAATACCTGATAATGCAACAACAAATATTGAAATAGACGTATCTAAAATTTTACATCTAAACAGAACACATCCTGATTGCAAAAAGTGGTTAATCTGGCCTATTGACACGAATAACTGTCAAGATAGATTCCTGAATAAAACACAGGGGTTAGCAATGACCAGACCAGACACTAGATACTCCCAGAGACAACATCCAGGGATAGTAACAACATACAGTGTAGGGAAGCTGTGCCTTGAATGGCTAGAATCATCCACACTGGCTGAAATTAAGCAACACTTATCTTTACTTAAAGATGGTGCTGATTTGCGTGATTTCATTCTGGGACCACGCAAAAAGCGTCAAAAGCGTTTCATAGCGACCAGTATATATGCGGCTTACAAAGAGGCTTGGAAAGTCACACAAATTGAAACATCTGAAAAAATACGAGAAATTGATCGTATTAATTTGGAAAAATCACTTTCTGTTGTGGACAATGGGTTAATGACTCTGTCCTCCAGAGTATATTCACTGGACAGGATTGTATCATCTGCCATAGATATAATAGACAAAGTCTTGCTAATGTTACAGCATGGCCAGTCACAATTGCGTTCTATTGTACAGTTAGGCTGGACGCTGCAAAATCTGCGTTCAGGCTATGTGCCTTGGCGTTTTAATCAACACAACGTCATTGTTTTCCATCTTTAACCTTACTGATAAACAAATCAGCTTGGCACAGAAAGGAGCAGACTATACAATCCTGAGCATCTAAAAACTGGAGAGATTACCATTGACAATGTCTGAAAGTCCTGTCATTGAATGGATAATACACAGGATTATCACAATTCCGATAACAACTTTCCGATTTAAAAATTGCCTTGAATACATACCAACTGGCCAGTATGAACGTTTGAGTAAAGGGTACATTAAGTCAGCATGGAAATTACTATATACACACACATGCTATAGTGACAGCAACAAAAATTTATTTCTTAGTGGTGAAAACTGCAAACATTCACTAAGCGGTATACTTTTGTGCCAAGGTATTAATTTACACGGAGCTTGTGAAGGAAATTCAAACAACCTTTCATGCCACCAACATGTCACACCTGCAACACAGATAGAGCCTTTCTTTAAGCAACTCTCGAACGAGAGTTACATTCTAATAACGGATCACAGCTGTTGTGGCCTTTTGCCAGGGAAAGCATATCTCGTACAAGTAACTTCCATGGTCAAATGCTGTATGCAAGCATTGTTTCCAAACGGCCCTGGAGACTCCGAGACTCCCATATGGCATCGTTTGAATGTCTCTTCTATTCAAATTGATACTTTAAGCAGAATGAAGTCTGTGCTTTTGCAGACAACAGTGCCCATCACGTCATCAAAAGAGACGTATGATCTCCAAGTTGCAAGGACGGCTTCGGAGATACATGACCTTTTATCAACAAATTGCCCCGTGCATTTCACAGAAATGCTTAGCCAAATTCTTAACATGTCGAGTGCCATAGGCATCCCAGGCATATTTAAGACCATTTTTACAGGACTGTTAACACCATTCAAAGCAATTCTGGGAATCATTCCCAATTTTGTCCATTCAGTCTTTGGCGGCATACCCCTGATTTTGGGACTTGTAGCAGGCATTTTTTGATTTTTGACCCTCCTGCTCCGATATGGCAAGCCAAAATACAGACATGACTCCGGCAGGAATGGAAGAAACGAATAACTAGAGTCCTTGGATTGGCCAGGCTGAGAGATCTGAACATGACCTGGTTTATTTCATTCAGACCTATATGGCAGACCTGCATCTTACCTGTGCTTCGATGTATGCTATGCGGAGATGAATGCGTGTTGGACACCTGTCTTGCACTTCCATCGGCAGTACCAATGGATATCGATACTTTGCTAAGTCCTGTAACGGCTCACACATTGTGTTGTCCCCAGCGGCTACCAATCATGATGACGGCATTCGTTGAGACTCCTGTGCTACGACTAGGTGGTGACAGTGGAGCGAGAAATAAAAGCAACATCACCCAGGTACGACCTTCTGTGAGCATTGCTGATCCAGACTTTGATGATAGCAATCATTATCACACCTGCCAAGTTACAGCACTATCGAACTTGGTCAAACTGTCACCTGATTTTGTAGACCAATTCTTTGAGAGCCTGTCTGATATGATGTTCTCCCCTGAACAGAAACAATAATTTTTGAAAAGCATTCCGACACACAGCGTTCCCATGAACTCTGAATTCGGCCTTCAGTTTTGATCAACAAAAACTACTGAAAAAGCGTTGGAACTCTATTCCCCCGTTCACCATGAATTTTTTTTTTTTTTAATTAAACACTTTTCAAATTATTTACCTTTTTTCCTGGCACGAAATTCTTTGCCTAAAGTAGACCTATTCATAAAGAACAGAACTTCTATTTTTAGGTACTTCTAGAGACATAATAACTTTACCTCAGCCTCTAGCACATGTTACAGCAATCGCATTTCTATGTGATGAAATTATCTCGCCCTTTTTTTCTGTATAAAGAGATATTTCATGTGTAATTTTTTCGCAAAAACGTTCATTGATTATATATGCTATAATTTTGAATGATTTCTATGCTTAAAGACGTACAGTACCAATATTTCCATGTATTTCAAAATACGCCATTTCAAATGCAAATATGTATTTAAGGGTGGGCAATGTTACACATGCATCTTATTGCTTTAGTTTTTAGTAATTTGATGGACAAAAATTCGTGGAGTGGGTGTCGTGTTCTAATCTAGGACCACGATCAATACTGTGACCTTATGCCCCTATACGGCTATAATCCATGCATACCCCTATAATGGCATAAACGATCAAGAGCGATATTTCAGAAACTCGTCTCTGGCCTAACTCGATCAGAGCCACATTTCAGAATCTCTTCCTCTGCAGCTCATTACAGCAGATGACATAGCAGAAGCCACTATCTTAGATTCCTAGATTACACTCCGAGTTCTTCAACAAGATAAAACTCAGCAACCTGGGAAAGCCCCGCTTGCTTTGTTTTGATTAGTAATAGAACTCTAATGAGCACTGAGAGACGATCACTTCCTAGTGACATCTTTATTGACGTCTTATGTCCAAAAACGTACGTCAAACAAGGCCCCTTTCAGGTATAAATATTACCAACGTTGCCTTAAGCAAACGCTGCCTCAACGACATTGATGATAGCGATGGTGTGGTGAATACAGGAGCAGAACAGCTGTCCCTTGCAGAGCCCAGCAGATGCAAGCTGCCCACGGACGCTGCCCCTCCTCCTCCTTGACGCGCTGAGAGAGACGCTGTCTTTTCTCTTGCCGAGAAAATCCAGCTCCGGTGTTTCCAGCCTACTCTTGCGAGTAACTGGGATATCGAGTCCTGGAAGGAGATACAAGACCTCCAACATTCTATTCCAGAGGTATGGTGTTGACTAAACCCTTAGAGAGAATTCTTGAAGCAAACCTTGGCAAAACCAACTTAACTTAAACTGCTACTCATTACTCCCTCCCACGTATTAGGCTTAGGTCAGGTACACTGGGGTAGGCGTAGTTAGAAGCACCAGTTGAGTACGTTAGTCAAATGTATATATGAATGTATATATTTTATTCATTTTAACCATTGTATGGCTAAGAAACCATATCAATGCTTTTACAGTATTATTTCGCAATCCTCTTTTTACTGTACGCACTTTTTATGATAACAAGTCTTGCAATTGTGGCAATTCATTTCTCTTGCATGAGAAGAAAGACTGTTCAATAAATAATACCTTTTTATTGAAAACGCCCGTCCCTCTATTCTCTGCATCTTGGTAAAAGTAATCTGCACAACTGACTGAGTGAAATAGCGGTCTATTGTTTCACACAACTCTAGAGATTGACTCTTATTCTAAGGAGCAAAGTTGTCATGTTTATGCGGTTGTTGGAAAACTGAATCCCTTCTTGTCTGTACCAGGGAAGCTGATCACTTCCTATTCAGTCAAGAAAGTTTCCAGTGACCTCTGAGCTAGTTGGTAACAAACCCAATTAAGTTTAGCATAGTCAGTAGAGACCTGGAAAACCGCACTTCTACGTCTATACTACTGTTTATGTTATTCCAATGCGCAGGGCCTATAGGAAAAATAGGAACTACACTACAATAGCGGACCAGCAGCATCCCAAGAACACCCATCAAACCTATCAACACTTTCCTCAACATTGTCAACATTTTTATCTTTTTGATAATCTGAACCTGCTGCTGTGTAATCTTTATGAGACTTCTTTTATTCCATGAACCCCTACAGTCAAGCATAACTGAACCTTTGCTCACTCTTACAACTCTAACAGGTATGGAAAACTTCCACTCACCATACCTCACCTTCCTGGATTGTCTAATCAGAACCCAATCATTCACACACAAATTCTTAAAACTCTTCCTTCCATCAAAATAATTTTTCATTAACTATTAATGCCATACTTTAGATTGCAAATCATTCTTAGTTGGTGGTATACCCACATTAACTTTCAGCCTCAACCACCACAAATGTTTATGCCTAAGCTATGGTAGAGAGAGAGGGTGAGGGAGATGGAGATGTTATGACATGCAACTGTTATGCTCGTTCCAATTGGTATTGTATGCTCCTAATATGCCAATAAAGACTAAAAAAACAAAAAAAACTTTCAGCCTCAACCACTTGGGACACAGATTGGTATGAGTTCCTCTGCCTCTGAGAAGATAAAAGGGTGATTTCCATGGATAGCATGTGGAGAGATGGTGTAACTCCAGACTTTAGCACCAAGAACCTCCTGTACACTCTGACCATATAACAACACCATTTGAATACCTTATTTCATAAATCTATTCTCCCTCTTTACCAAGCCACCCAAATTCGGGAAGTACAATGCTACTTTGAGATATTTAACATCATGACATTTTAAAAATGTACACATACGACTAGAAACAAAATGTGTATAATTACCTATCTCAGTCATCTTGGTAGAGCCCTCTATGGCAAACACTCTTTCTAAAAATGGCATAGCCTATTGGTGCTGGATGCATCAACAAAATCAAAATAAATCCACTTTAAATACAAATCAATAAGCAAAACCAAGTACCTCAGTTCTCTTCGTAACATCTGATAATGTCCTGAAAAATCCAAACAACCTTTGTCACAGGTTTCCACAGGGAAGGGAACAGGCATCAGTGGCGTATTCTACAAGTGTTGTTTTAATACCTGAAGAAGAAATAGTGTGCCCCAGATGTTTTAACTCTTGTGTCACAAATTTGGATTTACTGCATCTTATAGTCATACCGCTGTGTGCCAAAACTGTCAAGACTTTTCTTCATTTTTCATTATGTTTCTCTAAACTTTCAGTGAAAATTGGGATGGCATCCTGATAGGCCTGAACACCCAGTGTATCACCACAAAGATTGTCCATAAGCTTTGGGAAAACGATGGCTGCTGAAACAACCCCAAAGGGAAGTCTAGGAAATGTGTATGCCCCAAAGGACATCACAAATGTTTTTAACTTTTGTAACCTCATAGTAAGAGGAATTTGGTGATAAGCTGAGCTTAGATCTAAAATAGAAAAGAAATTTGCACCATCTACATTATTCAGTAAAACATGTAGATGGTAAGGGGGTGACAATCAACAAGAATTTTCTTATTCACTGAACGTAGGTCAGCGCAAATTCCAGCCTCATCAGGCTAATAACGAGCCACCACTATGTGAGAACAACCCATTGGGAAGACTCACAAGGTGCAATTATACCTTAAGGACGCAATTCAATCAATCAATCATTCAAAGCTTTATTGGCTGCTTTGAAACCATAAAAGTATAAGATTATCCATTAAAACATATATCGATCAAAATTCCATAATAAAAATAATGCACGCACCATTTAATTACAGTATTTATATATGAAAAAAGTAAATGAAAGATAAAAAAACATTTGTAAAAAATCCTACATAAAGAGTTATGTGCGTCTGAGGCAAAACTACAGAGCATAATTATTGGCTACGCCCATACAGCTGGAAAACAAAAACGTAATCAAGGTGCATTGAGTGTTTCAAAGGTACAGCAGCCAGTAAAAACAAACATACAGAAAAACATGTTTCTTTATCATGAAGTTGTTTAAAAAAACAATGAATGAGTGCAATGTGTCAATTTTCTAGTCTTTATAAAAGGCAATACATTTTTTTTTAGAATATTTCCGGTAAAAACCATAAAAATAGTAAAATGTAACATCGACTGTTTAAACACATTATTGCTTGGGTATACAAGCAATTCTAAGTTATAGTGAAAACCTGATGGGAAGCAAAGTAAGTATTATATTGTGTCTGCCTGAAAACAAAACATTAAGGAGCAATCCCATCTTCCTCTACCTGCACACAGATAATTGCTAAGAGTGTTGTCATGGTTCACAAACAGATAAGTCGGGATAGATATTTTCAGGGTTTTGGCTCTTAACCTTTTTTCCTGGGCATAGATTAACAGTGATGACTTAACTTGTTTCCTACACAATGTAGTGCATGTTTCAGTGTTAGTAAATACCTGAGGTAAGTAAATAGCAACCAAAGATTTTTTTGCAGATGCTAACCATGGAATTTCAAGACCTTTACCACAAGCTAAATAGTCTTTTAATATATCTCTTGTTAGTGACACCTCCTCATTTTCCCAAATCGAAAGCCATAACAACGGAGTCAGATTTGAACACTGTCGCTTATGTTTCTGAGCCCCAGCTTGCTATTATAAAGAAAGTGTGAGGTGGAGAGAGGGACAAATAAGAGCTTTCGGCAGAAGCGATTTTCCTCTGTTTGGATTGCCAATAGGTTCCTAAAGCCCCAAACTCCTGCCCGGTAAGTAGTGACCGGTACACACTGCATGGAATAAATTTGTAGCATAGGGGCGAACGCAGGCCCCTGGGATGGGATGGTAGGCTAAAAGTGAGCGAACCACCCTAGATAGTTTGGTTCTCCACTCAACTATATTATGTGTCCATGAACCAGTAGAACTAAAAACCACCCCTAGGTAGGAGAATGTGTTAGTGTTAAAGAGGTTGTTTGTTATCACCGAAATACTTGTTAATGGAATGCACTTTAGGCTCCCAGCCATGACACAGTATTTAGAAAAATTAGTCTCCAAATCAAAGGAGCCCATGAATTTTACAAATGAGTATAACAACAATCACAAACAGGACATGTGGTACCAAGCAATATAGAAACATCTGATGTTAATGTTGTTAAATAGGTGGCCAGTTTTTTTTTATACAAGATGAAAAGCAGAGGGGCAAGCATGCATCCCTGTTGCACCCCACGCCCAGTCTGAATATCCCTTGTGAGCTCTCCACTTTGGTTGAACCTCACTGTAGCCCTCGTATTTACATGCATGGATTCCAGGAGATGTTACAGTGGCTCCTCCATCCCCATATCTAATAGTATTTGCCATAGCCTTGACCAATTAACACAGTCAAATGCCATGCTAAGATACATGAACTCTAAATAAATGGGGGCACATTTCATCATTGTTTATTTACCCAAAATTAGACTGAGATTCAGGCACTGCTCCTGTGTTCTGATGTGTTTGGGGAAACCATATTGGCAAGGGTTCAAAATCTTGTTTTCCTTCACCCACTCAATGATTTTATTATCCTCCACCCACTCAATGATTTTGTTATATAGAACCCTTCCTGTTCTGTGGGCTGGGATATTTAAAAGGGAGATTAGACAATAACAACTGGATGAAGATTGATTACCATTTTTTGAAAATTGAAGATGATGCCCATGAGTCTAGCAAGGATGCGTAGTTTAAATTGTTATAGACGTTAGCCAGCAGAGGGGCCCATAGACTGATGTTACATTTCATCAGATTGATGGGTATACCATCCAACTCAGGTGCTTTCCTCCCTGCTCTCTGCTGAATTGTAACTGAGGCTTCATGTAGGGTAGCATCTATGGTAAGATTTAATTCAGCCGTCTTGTTTATCCCTGTAGCCAAATTCCCCACTGAGTACATTTCTTTAAACTGTGCCTCCCACACCTCGCTGCTGATATGGCAACTAATTGGCATCCCTGTTCTGTTGGCTGACCTCAGGGCTGAAACAGAATTCCAAAAGGACTTACTATTCTTAGTAATTGCTGAGTGTGCTAGGCTATCCCATTGCTCGGTAATCATCTCAACATTCCTCGTTTTAGTTACTTTTTTTGTACCTTTTGCACGGGTTAGTCGCCATTTTTGAATCCCAGGGGCGAGCAGTTACAAACTCTCTGGGGTTTGTTGAGCGTATTTTAATACCTTTATCAGCTTAGAGAGATAATTATTAATGCCTGATCAGAGGGCCACAAATGAACTTACTATGTTCTCTTTCCCATTTTGGCCAATGTCACTTAGACAGCTAACGTTTGTGTAATGTTAGGAAATTTTCAACAAACTTTAAAATTATTATTAAGGACACAATTGTTTCAACACTTCTTGTCATTCATCTTTGACACTTAACAGGGCAGTACGCACTTTGTGCACCACAGGTTGAGAATGAAGCTTTAGTCAAATATCAAGTTGGAAACCTTTAACTACACCCACCCATTCTGAAAGCACATCATTGAACTGAGATAAAATATTTTCAACATCACTCGTGCAAGTGAATTTTTCAAAAGTGCACTGGGCATATCCTCCAAAAATACGGGGCTATCCACACCAGGTTCGCCATCTTTGTCAAATCTTACATGGGTCAACCCATCTTTGCCAAATCCTGCCAGCCTATGATATTCCTCCGTTTAAATGCTTCATAAACTGTGGTCATGATGCATCTACACAACCTTAGACAAACAATAACCCAGCATGTCTATATCATTTTCTCCAAATGCTTTTGGATTGACATCTGATGCTATGAGTGTGATGTTATCATTCCAATGCTCATAAAATGTACCATCAATATAATGGTAATTGGAGAACCTGAGTCCGCCATGACATAGTGTTTCACAGAATCAATGACAACTTCACAAAGTGGGCCTTGACAAAGTTACTTGAAGACACCATATTACATTCCAGAGTTAACACTAGATCACTGAGTTTCTCAGTACATGTGAGCATTTAATCAGACACTTCAATGTTGATAATATTGATCAAACCCTTATTAAATCTACAGACAACCTGAAAATTACCCAGATTTTTACACAAAAGACAGCCTTTCCCCGCAACATGGCAACTCGAGTTATTTCCTATTTGGGACTTCGAACCACATCTGAAACATGAAAGCGTGGACTTTTTCATGAGTTGCTTCCCTGGTTTGACTCATGCAGATACTGCACCAACCAACCCATTAGTGTCTTCCGAATAAGAAACAAAGAGTTCATGGATTTTTCTTCATGTAGTATCTTTGAGTAAACCATAGATCTTTCAATTCCTTTAGCTAGATCAATTGTTTCAAATAAAAAATAGGATTTCTTCAAGCTAATAATCTCTCCTGGATTTTTCTTTGAATAACAATAAAAAATAAATTGGTCTCTTATATAAATATCAACATTTCTTCCATACTTGCACGTAGAAACCAACGCCCTAAGTGCTGAGATGTACTCCTCCACTGAGGTTCCGAGACAATTGTAAGTGGTGTTTTCGACTCGCACGAATATGGTCGAGTCTGGTATCTATGAACCGCAAATGACGAGTTTAGTAAGTGTGCGCAGTTTCGCTGTGCTAACTTAAACCGTTCGTTTGTTATGTGGGTTTTTCATCTGTACCCACGGGTTCCATCTTAGATACGGCATCCATTTTGTCTCTTGCCCTCAAGTAGCCAGCGAACGGACGCTGTCCGCTTCGCGACCCTGGGACTCCCAAGATATTTGCGGAAGACACATGTCCTTTGTAAGTGTCTTTATGACGAGGGGGATGATATTGTAAGGCAGATGGCCCCGCTCGAGGCTCATCTCGCCGTGCCGGTTTATTGTCTCAGCCGTGCATCTCATTAGGCACGTACCTTTGATGCCTGTATCTCGTGTTTCCCGATACCTCCCCTTTTACACCCGATCCGATCTCCCCACTGTCTCCGTCTTCCTCTGCACCTGTCTTTGTTCCTATTTCGATCTGTTTTACTGCCGATTGGAATGCACTAATGTTGGGAAGATGGGTTTTTACAGTTGGGAACGGCCAAATGTTTCCGCACTTATGTTCCGGACCTTATGTGTATCAAAGTGACCGAAGCGACCCCTCTGAGGGATAATGGTGGGAACCGGGTTGTAAACCTTTGTGTACCATGTTGTCCTATGGGTAAAAACTGTATAAAAGGAGCGACCCACAGAACCAATTTGAAGCAGTCTCCTCAAGTTGCACGAGTTGTACTTGTCGTGATATCTGTGTTCCCTGCAGCAAATAAACCTTGAATCGTTGACGCCGAAGGAAGTGTCCCGTGTCTCTGTGATTCGTACGCCGGAGCAGGTTACCCACGAAGGTTTCAGGTGTTGTGCCCTGGCACCGCTGGGTCTTAAAGAACCCAGTCCTTCAGTTGGCGCCCAACGTGGGGCTGCATCAGTGGTACCGGTCCAAGCCCGACGATCGTGAGGAACTTCGTGTGAAATCTCCGAGGGAAGGTGCACTCCGCTTCATCGATCCTGTTGTCGAAATAAGTGGCCCGAAGACTTTTCCCGCGAAGATTCCCGCCTCCTGACGGCTGCGACGGACTGCTGCCCTGACTGTAGACCTGTTTTGGCGCCTGGCGTAGACCTTGGTATAGCGAGACGATTGACGGGCCTTCCTGAAGACGCCATCGATCTTTGAGTTAAGTATTTGTGGGTCGCTCCCAGAGTTCTTGGTTGTGGTTACCTAGTGGTTGCATGGTTCCATTGCATTTGTAGTTCTTGGTACTTTGTTGTGTTGTTTGACGACTGCAGCCGCCAAAAACTGAGGGTTTTGTTCTTTGCTGGGACTTGGTAAATCCCGTAACCCTTGAAGTTTGTGAAACTCGGCTAGTGTGCAAGATGCCTGGTCGCAGTACTTTGTTTAGTTGTTTCAGACCTTGTGGTACGGATTCCCGACTGGAGGACTCGTGTCCGATACCTCCGGTTGGAACTCCCACGTATGAACTGTACAGCAAACATGGGCTAGGCCCGATTACTTTTAATGAATACTGGATCAAATATACGAAGAAAGATGGTGACCTTCGCTGGCCACCACATGGTAGCTTCGAAGCCCCGATCCTAGATAATCTAGAGGTTAAATTGTTCGCGAAAAAGTCAAGGCCGGCCATGTTTGATGCCTTTCGGTTGTGGCGTAAAGAAGCCCGACAGAAAGAAATCAGACAGACTAAACGAAATCAGAGAGATGGTGCTGGTACCATTGTAAAGAAAGCAGAGCAGTTCCAGCATGATAAGGAGGTTAGGGAAAAGGAAGTGTTTGACAGATTACAGCGTATGACTATAGATAAGTGCTATCCTACTTTGCCTACGGAGCCGGAAAAGAAGGATGAGTCAGTTGAGGATCCTTTAATGTCCTATCTTATGAAATCGCCACCTCCGTACGTACAGGGTACCACAGCCCCTGTGATTCCCCCTGTACCTGTTCCTGCACCTATTCTTCCTTTGCCTGTTCCTCAACCTGTACCCGTTCCTCCGACTGTCCCTGCTCCTTCGTCTGTTGCTATTCCTACTGCTCCTCCGCTTCCACATACTCCTGCTCACGCTACTGCTCCTGCTTTGTTAACCCCTGCTGTTGTTTCTGTTTCTACTCCTTCACTTGTTAGCCCTGCGTCCTATACGTCTCCCTCTACTCGTAGTCGTAATTCTCCTCTTGCGGCTAGCTTCTTTCATTCACTCGGACCTGTTCTTGGGTCCGCTGGTTCAGATGGTCCTCAGAGACGTAGTCAGCTTCCAGGTAATAGGGAACGTGTTTCGCTATATAATATGGCGATGGGTTGGATGACGCACCCCCTTAGAAATCCACCACGTGTTGTGCTCGACACGTTTTGTCAGTTCAATATACCAACCCAGAGATTTGTGTTCGAGGAAATGTGCAAGGTCCTTCGTGATCAGATATCAGCCGACGCACCTGACGAGGTGCTGACCGCGTTGTCTGATTTACAGCTTCAGTTCTCGACTGGACTGATAGTGGATACCAATGTTCGACGTGCTGTTGAACGGTTACTGTCTTTTCGTCCCACTCCTATACCTCAAGCCTTGTTTGTTGAGGATGTCGAAAGACAATCAGATGAGTCTGGTCAATTTCCTATGCGTGAAGTTCCGCCAGTTTGGATGCCAGGTAATCCTGCAGCTAACCCTCCGATTTTGCCTTTCTTCCAGAGAGTATGGATACATCTCCCATGGAAAAGATCGGAAGTGTTACAGGTGAAGCAATCTTTGCCTGATCCACGCAAAAATCCTACAGGGTATTACAAAGAATTATCGCAGCTCGTAGATGCTACGGTAATGAATCTTGCCGATATCGATATGTTGTTCGGCAATGTCGTACCGCAACCGGTATGGGCTAAGATTCGCCATGAAAACCATCCAAATGAATTAGGTGGTGCCTGGGCTGCCATTGTAGCGGCAGACGCCGGACAAACGGCTGCTGCTAAACCCGACCAGCTGATTGTTGACCTTCCTCAAAGGATTATAACATTAATGAAAACTCTTATGCCAGCTATGAGGGTAAATTGGGACAAATTATCAGCTTGTAGGCAGAAGAAGGACGAGAGTGTTTCCGACTTCTTTACGAGGTTCGAGGAGGCATTTATTGACCATAGTGGTCAGGATATGAGCACTGAGGGTGGTCAGAGGTTGTTCGTGGATAAATTTGTTTCGAACTTGCTGCCCGATTTGAGCAATAAATTGAGGAATTCAGAAAGTGCATGGGCCGTTTCTACTTCAGCTCAGATATTGGCTACGGCACAATATTATGAAAACAGAGAGAAAGAAGAGAATGACCGTGCTGATAAAAAGACGAAAGAGCTCAAAACTAAAGTGCTGCTTCAGCAAGCGTATCCTCCACGTTCAAATCAGAATAATTCGCAACAAAATAGATCGCAACCGCAATCGAACCGATCCCAAACTCGTAATGACTCCTCTTCCCAAAGATCCTTGTTGGGGTACAATCAATGTGCTTATTGTAGACAAGAGGGTCACATTAAATTCAATTGTCCTGTTCTAAACGAACGTAATAGTGGTAACTCATCTAGAGGAGGTCGTGGTGGTTCGCAGCAGGCACCACGTGGTAGGGGTCGTGGTGCTCAGAGCGATCGTTCAGATAACTCATCAAATTCCGATAATTGTTTCGATCAACGTGGATCGTCGCAAGGACGATCTGCGCAGTACAATGTAGACGATTATTACGTCGATCAGGGAACTGACGACAGTAATTACTAGGATAGCCAAAGACAAGGAGAGGGAGCGGTATCAGTTCCGGTTGATCAGAGAGGGCCTTACGTCGCAGTTGCTACATCGGGCGTCGTTGAGCCTTTTCTGTTGGACACTGGTGCAGCAAAAAGTTCCATTAAGCATTCGAAACTCCCTGGCGCACCTTTGTCTGGCTTAACAAATGTTTCCGTTGGATTCTCTGGCGCCCCCGTTAGCAATCCAGTTTTGTGCCCATTGCCCCTTAAAATTGGGCCTCGTAAGCTCGAAGCTCCGTTGATTTTGACTACGGGTTGTGGTGAAAATCTTTTGGGCCTGGATTTGCTTAAACGTTTGTATGCAACTTTGTATTGTTCTCCTGCGGGTGTACAGCTTACGTTAGGAGAGAGGGTTGTCTCTCCCATGTACTTGTCTCTCGACAAGCTTCCACCGGAATTGAGTTCTCTTCCTGCGTCTTTGTGGGCGACAGGTCCCAACGATGTGGGCCTACTTGATATCTCCCCTTATGTTGTTCAGTTGAAATCTAATGTGCGATTGCCACGTATTCCCCAATATCGTATCTCCCTTGATGGTGAACGAGCACTGTTAGCGATCATCTATGATTTGATCGAGAAAGATGTTATTGAAGAGACTCGGGGAAACGTGTGCAACAGTCCTGTACTGCCTATTCTTAAACGTACTGATCCTTCGAAACCGCCTGTTTATCGCTTTGTTATCGATTTACGGGAGGTGAATAAAATTGTGGTTCCTCAATTCCCTGTTGTGCCTGACATCACGGCGCTACTGACTCTGATTCCAGCTTCTGCATCGTGGTTTTCGGTGATTGACTTGAAAAATGCGTTTTTCAGCATCCCGATTGCCGAGGAGAGCAGAGACCTTTTCGGTTTCTCTCTTGGTGGACGCAGCTTCCGGTTCAAACGCGCTCCTCAGGGCTACTGTGAAAGTCCATCAATTTACAGTCAAGCCTTGAAGGGTCAACTGGATGCGTTTAGGTTGCCGGCTGGTGCGGCCTTAATCCAATACGTCGACGACTTATTGGTGGCTGCTGATACTCAGGACATTTGCAAAATTGCTACGGTGTCGTTGCTGCAACATCTCTGTGAGTTGAATCATAAGGTGTCCCCTTCTAAACTCCAATATTGTTGTCAAGAAGTAACCTATCTAGGTCACTTATTGTCAAAGGAGGGAAGGAGGTTGACCCCAGAGAGAATTGCAGCAATTGCACGCATGGCTGTGCCAACAACCCAAAGAGATGTGCGTGCCTTTCTAGGTATCACGTCGTACTGCAGGCAATGGATTCCAAATTTTTCATTGCTAGCGAAACCATTAGTGGCTCTTACGTGCAAGGATGTTTCGACTCCTTTACCATGGACGGAAGAATGTCAGAAAAGTTTTTCTGAACTGCGTGATTCATTATGTTCGGCTCCTGTGTTGGGTACTCCCGACTACAGCAAGCCGTTTACATTATATGTTCACGAGAGGGAAGGTTGTGCTTTGAGTGTCTTAACGCAACCTTTTGGTGGTAAGCAACGTCCATGTGCATATTTTTCCTCGACCTTGGACCCGGTAGCTAGAGCATTGCCGAGTTGTTTACGGGCAACAGCGGCAGCCGCGGTCTCCATCCGACAATCAGCAGGATTGGTCATGGATAATATGCTTACGGTGATGGTTCCGCATGCAGTCGATACTCTTTTGAATCGTACGAAAACTCAGCACTTGACGAGTGCAAGGTTGTCTGGGTACGAGTTAACGCTGTTGGCAAGCCACATTCAAATAAAACGTTGTAATGTTCTGAACCCGGCAACTTTGTTACCAATTAGCACAGAGTCAGATGTAGTAACAGAACATGATTGTTACTTGAGGACTGAAGAAGAAACAAAAGGTCGAGTGGACCTTAAAAACACCCCATTGGAAGATCCGGATGGTACATTGTATGTGGATGGGTCATGCTTTAAGTTGCCGAATGGCGATGTGACTACTGCTTATGCTGTTGTAACGTTGAATACTGTTGATGAGACTGCAAGATTAAACCAGAATTCTGCCCAAGCTGCAGAGCTGATTGCTCTTACTAGAGCGTGTGTGTTAGCGAGAGGGAAACGTGTGAATGTGTTTACCGACAGCCAATATGCATTTGGCGTCGCACATAGTTTTGGACGATTGTGGAGAGAGAGAGGTTTCTTGACGTCGCATGGTACGAAGATTCAGCATGGCCAGCTTGTGAATGATCTTTTGGATGCACTGACGTTGCCTAAGCAAGTTGCGATTGTTAAATGTAGTGCGCATCGTAAGGTGACGGATGATGTTGGTCGTGGTAATGCGTTTGCGGATGAGACTGCTAAGGAGACTGCCCGGAACCTTAGCACTCGAATGTATGTGACGAGTTCGGTTAGGTGGCCTACAGAGTCGAGTATGTGTGAGGACACTATCGAGAGTGTGAAAGCAATTCAGAATGAAGCCACCGACACTGAAAAGACGAAGTGGAAAGAAAGTACGGGAAAGTTGGATGCGAATGGTTGTTGGATTGATTTGTCTGATCAGAAAAGATGGATGTTACCGGATGCGTATGTGCTGGCCGTTGTGACTATGGCGCATGGGTTAGCACATATTAGCACGAAAGGTATTTGTAAATTATTGTCTCCTGTATGGAAGAATGATGGTATCACGAAATGTGCTGAACGTCTGGTGAAGAATTGTATGGTGTGTATGATGTACAATCCTGGCAAGGGAACCCCAACTCCTCCTGGCAGTTTTGCTCCCCCTTCATGCCCCTTTGAGGTGATTCAATTGGACTTCATCCATATGGAGAGATGCAATAACCTGAAATACGTTTTAGTTGTGGTTTGCGCATTCTCCCGATGGATCGAGGCCTATCCTCTCAAAGACAATACCGCTTTGTCTACTGCGAAAATCCTGCTGAAGGAATATTTTCCTCGGTATGGAATGCCTAGAGTCGTGTGGTCAGATAACGGAAGTGAGTTTGTGGGTAGTGTGATGAAGAGTGTGTGTAAGGGCCTTGGAATTAATCAGAAATTCCACAGCGCCAATCATCCCCAGTCAGCTGGTTTGGTTGAAGGGTATAATGGCACCCTTAAACTAAAGCTAGCGAAGATTCAGGCTACGACTGGTCTTTCGTGGCCTGACGCTTTACCCTTAGCATTACTGTCAACTAGGGCGACTGTACACTCCCGAGTAGGGCTTAGTCCCTATGAAATAGTGTTCGGTCGTCCTGCGAATGTGTGGGGGGTTCCTAGGCCAGGTATTTTTCGTGATCTTGAGTACCCAATGTTGATCGATTATCTTCATGACTTGACTGCTAAACTGAGGTTAATTCACCAACAGGTTCACGAAGCATTGCCGACGCAGACGGAGGGTCCAGGCCACCAGCTCCAGCCCGGAGATTGGGTGGTGACGCGGAACTTTTCGCGCAAAAACAACTTGGACCCGAGGTTCACCGGACCTTTCCAGGTCCTCCTTGCCACGAGAACTGCAGTTCGTCTTGAGGGGCGGAAGAATTGGGTGCACGCCACCCACACCAAGAAAGTCCCCATCCCGTTGCCAGCAGACTCGTGGGTGAGGAAAGGCATTGCATCAACTGAAACCGAAGGATTGCCGGCGTTTGTACCTTTTAGCGACGCACAACCTGTCGGAGAATCCCCAGTGCAGCAGAGAGACACTGTTGAACAATTGTCAGCAAAAGACTCAAGACCAAAACATTCAGCTGATCAACAGGACGCTGTCCCTTCAACGGATCCTTTGTTTGACGAACAGACACGTCCTGGGAAAACCCGATACTTTTTGCGATCTAGCACTCGTGACTAATAAAAGATCCTGCTTTACTGTATTGACAATTGCATTATCCCGTTTTCCGTGATCAGTTTTGAACATTCGTACCATTGTAATTATTTTGTATATATTCATTGAGCTTCGTTCCTTACACTTTTTGCTTTCACAGCTGAGAGACATTGTTTTTGCATATATATTGTGCATTGAAGGCCGTAGGGCCGCGCGCGTACTTCCTTCTGGATAGTAGGTCTTGACGCTAGGTTAAAGGCCGTCGGTTCCTGGGAACTCCTAGGGATTGACTTTGCTACACAGAACGAAGTGCGTCAAGAAACGTTGCGGACGGTCATAGGGAATGGCATTCTCGAAGTTGATGGATTTGGAAGGAGCTCAGGCTCATAGATTCAAGCTGCAGCAACTCAGTCGTACCAAATGCTTTATGTTCCAACTATTTGTGTTGTTTTTGACTGCTTCTGCATTATTGGCGGGTGGGGTGTATTACACGATGTCTTACTTCTTACCTTCTGCTATACCTACTCCTACTCCTGACCCTAAACTTACCTCCACTGTTTCTCCTCATTCCTTTCATATCTTACCCGAACACGAACAGGCTAGACGTGTAGAATTCCACAACAATTCCTTTATTCAGCTCCTTCATCAGCATCAGTTAGTGGTTAACACTACTAATTGTTGGGTGTGTGGGTTGATGCCACATACTACGGATAAGGGAATTCCATATCTGGTGTTACCGTATAGCTCCCAAGGGTCTGCTCGAGCATTTCAGACAATGTTTCGAAGCGCACTGGGTTTCCACCCCATTCGAGAACCACGTTCTCCCTACTCTGGTCCTACCTCGTACCAAAAACCTTTGTCGATAGCAATAGAGGATCTAGATAGCGATATCTATGATCCCTCGCTCATTCCCGAAGAAGAGGTACAAGCCTATAGGGTCCTAAGTAGAGGTGAATATAGTGTGTTCACCAGTGAAAAGCAGCTTAAAAGCTCGCCTCCGATATGGGTCGTACCCCACATTGGTAATTTTTGTCTCATGGGTCGTGGCCGAAGATCGCAAGCCCGACTTGGAGCAAGTGCTTGCACTGAAAATTACATTCTGCCGATGTTCTCGTCCCCTGTGTTTCTGGCTGCCAAGGGTACATACTTTATCTGCCATGATCGTGCATACGCATGGTTGCCCGCTGACTTCATGGGCTCATGCTTCATTGCAAATCTGTTGCCTCCGACGTTCACTGCAGATGCCGATTATCATAAGACTAGAGTTGAGCGAGGCGTAATCAGCGAAGAGGATACTGCCGGTCAAGAGGCAGGAGACTTTTTCAAGGGTTTCCTCCCGTTTTGTGGACCTATGGTTAATAGTAGGAACCTGAGACAGTTGACTCGAGTGGTAGAATCGACAGCTAATATTACTGCCAGTGCCCTTGGTAATATCACCACTGAACTTCAGGCGGATAGACTTATGACGTTACAAAACCGTATGGTTTTAGATGTCATCTTAGCAGATCGAGGTGGGGTATGTAAGGTGATCCATTCGAGCTGCTGCATTTTCATTCCAGATAACGCTCCAACTGTCTATCAAGCCATCTCGAGGTTGCATAAGATCTCCGAATCCATACACGTGGATGTAGGGGATTGGACGCTACTTGGATGGTTTTGGGGCCTGATGTCGACTTGGGGTTGGAAGATTCTGATGATCATCGGAGTCGTTGTGGTGTTCCTGTTCACGTGTTGCCTTTGTGTGCAGTGCGGTCCTGCCTTATGTGGCCTCTGTGCTACAACGTGTATGAGACAGCCACCTGTTACCAAGGGGACTCGGTTGGACAGAGCTATGCTACAGCAACATCTCGATGGTCTGATGAATATCGAGTATGATTCCGACTAGTGCTTGCCTACATGAGGGCAAAAGGAGCGTCTGAGGTTCCGAGACAATTGTAAGTGCTGTTTTCGACTCGCACGAATATGGTCGAGTCTGGTATCTATGAACCGCAAATGACGAGTTTAGTAAGTGTGCGCAGTTTCGCTGTGCTAACTTAAACCGTTCGTTTGTTATGTGGGTTTTTCATCTGTACCCACGGGTTCCATCTTAGATACGGCATCCATTTTGTCTCTTGCCCTCAAGTAGCCAGCGAACGGACGCTGTCCGCTTCGCGACCCTGGGACTCCCAAGATATTTGCGGAAGACACATGTCCTTTGTAAGTGTCTTTATGACGAGGGGGATGATATTGTAAGGCAGATGGCCCCGCTCGAGGCTCATCTCGCCGTGCCGGTTTATTGTCTCAGCCGTGCATCTCATTAGGCACGTACCTTTGATGCCTGTATCTCGTGTTTCCCGATACCTCCCCTTTTACACCCGATCCGATTTCCCCACTGTCTCCGTCTTCCTCTGCACCTGTCTTTGTTCCTATTTCGATCTGTTTTACTGCCGATTGGAATGCACTAATGTTGGGAAGATGGGTTTTTACAGTTGGGAACCGCCAAATGTTTCCGCACTTATGTTCCGGACCTTATGTGTATCAAAGTGACCGAAGCGACCCCTCTGAGGGATAATGGTGGGAACCGGGTTGTAAACCTTTGTGTACCATGTTGTCCTATGGGTAAAAACTGTATAAAAGGAGCGACCCACAGAACCAATTTGAAGCAGTCTCCTCAAGTTGCACGAGTTGTACTTGTCGTGATATCTGTGTTCCCTGCAGCAAATAAACCTTGAAACGTTGACGCCGAAGGAAGTGTCCCGTGTCTCTGTGATTCGTACGCCGGAGCAGGTTACCCACGAAGGTTTCAGGTGTTGTGCCCTGGCACCGCTGGGTCTTAAAGAACCCAGTCCTTCACCACACTCTCATCAGCACTCTTTGATTGAAAATATATGTCTTTCAAGTATAGTACTCTGTTCCTCTGAATATTGTTTCTCAAGTAGTGCAATGGCTTCCTTATGAGGATCACTAGTACCATCATCACCTGATTGACCAATTGGAGTATTAATCGTAGGAAGGTTATCGAAGGCCTGTTGAGCAGCCTGACCCAAACTGCCAAAATGAAATTGCAACCTTCAAGACAAGTTCATACTTGGTGGCATCTATAGTCGCTAAATAGTTCTCAAAGATTCTTAGCCAGTGTCTTCATTTGATCATGGGCTTACCCAAGGTTCTGAAGAAAAGGTGGTGGTTTGTACTATGTTTTGCAAAGTTGTCATGACATCAAATAACACCAAGTACTTTCACTTTATACAGGAATATATGTAATAATGGTGTAGAGGAAAGTTGGTCTACAGTATTTCCAGCAGAAAGAAAAGTACTGCCTTAAAATGCTTTGTAAAACGTTCATGAACTTAGATAGAGCTACTTGTGTGCATACACCACAGGATGACCTGTGATGAAAGAAACATAAATTATCACTCACCACAAAATGAAGACACTTCACATTGGAGAGAAGATTCGTGAAAGTGACATCCTGTAAATGCTTGTCTGAGGAGTGAAATCAGTAACCACCACCGATTGCGCCTCGCGTGAAATGCAAAAATCGCTGACACTGGTGAAGAGACAGGCCCTGCCTGGAAACAAGATTAGGTGACACTGCTCTAAAAAATGAGCTAATTAGATCACAAGCGCTAATAAGGCGCATTCTGGGCCATGCTAGGAGACAAAGTCAGGTGAAGAGGGGGAGAGAGTGTACTCACTCAGCAGAGGCTGCAATTAGCATCAACAAGAGACATGTGTGCGTCAATTACACCTGTGCTGTACATAACAAAGCAAGGATTTCTCAAAAAAACAGAACAATATGCACAATATCCCCACCATCTCAAACCATGATGCATCCTCCTGCAGCACAGGAAACATCATTGAAAAGCGTTAGCAGGAGCAGGCAATGTGGAACTCCAAAACCTCCTCAGCACAGCTGGGTGCCAGGTCGGTGGGAAAGAAGTTACTATAGCTGGCAATATAAAGAATGATGGCTCAAGATATCAGCTAGGTAGGCACAGGAGACTTTATTCTGGAATTGCAGCCCATTACGTACAGGCAGCCTGAAATCGTGTCTCCACTAACTGCAACACCAAGAACTTTAAGGGGGCTGGATCCCTTTAGGTCTCAGATCCAACAGTGATTAAAACGAACTTTGAAACTGGTCTCTACCGGGTTCCATGTTCCTGTCGTTGCACTTAATTGCAAAAATTGTGTTCAATTTCTGAACAACAATTGTAAAAAATGTTAAGGTAATCCATGTCAGCGATTTAGTTTCTTTTATATGTCACATGACTTACTTAATCTTGCATCCACTGTTAGCTATTTCTAGGATGCAGTGTTTCTTCATAAATAGCAGAGTTGAGGGACTAGAGCGCACACTGCTCAAAATAGCTCCTCTTCATGTCCCGAAAGATAAAAAAATGGCTGCTACCCAGCGAATGATTTGTCAAAGTTTTTAGCTGCTCACACCTCCCTAGAACCCTCCAAATTCAATTCAGTAACGATTTATGTGGAAAATATTAGCAAAAGTGCCCCCTCGATCAAGTTTTTACAGTTTAAAACACAATGTGCAAATGGGTAAAGGAAGTGCCTAACTTTGCATTTCTTCACAGTTTTTAAAATGTACACAGACATTACGCGAACAACGATTATAGCAAAGAAAGGGCAGGGAGACCTAATAGTTTTACATATCACATTAGGATGGGTCTTTCACAGCTTTAGTTAGGCAAACACATGATGGAGCAGGGCTTTGAGAAAAATAAAAACCTGCTTGGATTAACTCCTCAGTAACATTTACCAACAGTGTGCTGTGAAATTAACGTGCACAAACACGAAAAACATGGGGAAATGCTTTGCGCATGCACTAATGCAGAGACTAATGCATGAGAGACTAGGCCTCATTTGCGTTCTGCTTCGGAATAAAATATAAATAATGCTGCTTTACCACATTAATGCTATTGCTAGGAATATAACGTGGTATAGTGCAATGGTGGGTGGTAAACAGTGAAAAGTACATTTTGTGAAAATTAATAATGTCTGTGTTTTTGCTCCTCGTAGTGAAGCAAGCATGGGCCTACATTTCTGCATGCAAGTCGAGGGTTAAAGAAACAAATGTGAATACATAAGCTGAAAATCGAACTCTGAGTGAGAATGGAGAAGGCAAAGGCTGATAACCTTCAAAGAATATTGTATGTCTGCCAAGTAACGAAAGAATGGCCATGAGATTGAGAAGAAATGTACAAACTTCTTCCGCGGAAGTGGCAGAGATGAACAATGGAAGTGTAGAGACTTGCAACATGTTATTTGTTGGAGGAAATGTGTAGTCATGAGACGTGGCTAACGTAATGCAAAATGTGTAATACAAAGAATGCTATGACTATGGTGGTGTGATAGAAACAATGAGAGACTGAGTTTCTGTAAATGTTTAACAAGTGTGGGTTGGACATGTAGGTTTTAGGGTATAATTGAGGTGCCCTAGGGGGTGTGGGGAGAAGGCCTTTGCTAGAGAATAGAGTGAGATCATTGCTGTCCGACGGTTTACTGAGGCCTACCTGTTTCCTGTTTTTGACCTGTATCCAGTATCCTGATAAATCTTTGTTCCCTGAATCTGTCTCAGGAGACCCCCGCTATCCCCGTGGCCAGGGTGTCACATTTCTCTATATTTCCTTAGGTTAGTATAACTAAATGATCCGTACTTTGCATAATAATTAGCAAATGTATTTTGTTCCTGAAACTATTGTCTCTATGCCTATCCACTCCTTCAATTGCATTTATTCATTTTGATATTTTTGACACTGTTTGCATTGATAAATGCTCTCTCTCTCTCTCTCTGTGAATAATGCATTGTTTGTTTTGTAAACCTGTACATGTTGAGCTCTTATTCTTCACATTATTTGGTGATAAACATTGTTAACCTTACACTGAGTTTGTGATTATTCAGAAATACAGATAGATAGATAGATAGATAGTACTTATTATTACCATCAACTTCTCAACTTTAGGTCCATCGACCAGAGGAAAGAAGTTGATATGCAGGTTCTGTTATGTATTTAAAGTGTTAAACACAAGTCTGTATAATGAACAACTGATATTAAGGGAACCTTCCAACAGACCTGCCTCTGCCGTTTTGGATTGCGTGAGGACACTCTGTGCAACTTTCTCCACGCCTCGCGGAACCCGCTGCGCGGGTCCCGCTTTGCAGAGGGGCGCTTTTCTTCCTGGGCTGAAGCTGCTGCTGGGCTACACCAGGGGCCGAGGGCTGCGAGCAAGAGGGCTGGGACTCCATTTCCCAGGAGCCCCAGCAACCCGCGCCCGTTCCACCTGGGCTGCTCTCCCTCACCGCCCCGCCCCCAACGACCAGGTGAATTAAATACCGGCCTGCCCTGCAGTTCGTGGGACCTTCCAACAGACCTGCCTCTGCCGTTTTGGATTGCGTGAGGACACTCTGTGCAACTTTCTCCACGCCTCGCGGAACCCGCTGCGCGGGTCCCGCTTCGCAGAGGGGCGCTTTTCTTCCTGGGCTGAAGCTGCTGCTGGGCTACACCAGGGGCCGAGGGCTGCGAGCAAGAGGGCTGGGACTCCATTTCCCAGGAGCCCCAGCAACCCGCGCCCGTTCCACCTGGGCTGCTCTCCCTCACCGCCCCGCCCCCAACGACCAGGTGAATTAAATACCGGCCTGCCCTGCAGTTCGTGGGACCTACCAACAGACCTGCCTCTGCCGTTTTGGATTGCGTGAGGACACTCTGTGCAACTTTCTCCACGCCTCGCGGAACCCGCTGCGCGGGTCCCGCTTCGCAGATGGGCGCTTTTCTTCCTGGGCTGAAGCTGCTGCTGGGCTACACCAGGGGCCGAGGGCTGCGAGCAAGAGGGCTGGGACTCCATTTCCCAGGAGCCCCAGCAACCCGCGCCCGTTCCACCTGGGCTGCTCTCCCTCACCGCCCTGCCCCCAACGACCAGGTGAATTAAATACCGGCCTGCCCTGCAGTTCGTGGGACCTTCCAACAGACCTGCCTCTGCCGTTTTGGATTGCGTGAGGACACTCTGTGCAACTTTCTCCACGCCTCGCGGAACCCGCTGCGCGGGTCCCGCTTCGCAGAGGGGCGCTTTTCTTCCTGGGCTGAAGCTGCTGCTGGGCTACACCAGGGGCCGAGGGCTGCGAGCAAGAGGGCTGGGACTCCATTTCCCAGGAGCCCCAGCAACCCGCGCCCGTTCCACCTGGGCTGCTCTCCCTCACCGCCCCGCCCCCAACGACCAGGTGAATTAAATACCGGCCTGCCCTGCAGTTCGTGGGACCTTCCAACAGACCTGCCTCTGCCGTTTTGGATTGCGTGAGGACACTCTGTGCAACTTTCTCCACGCCTCGCGGAACCCGTTGCGCGGGTCCCGCTTCGCAGATGGGCGCTTTTCTTCCTGGGCTGAAGCTGCTGCTGGGCTACACCAGGGGCCGAGGGCTGCGAGCAAGAGGGCTGGGACTCCATTTCCCAGGAGCCCCAGCAACCCGCGCCCGTTCCACCTGGGCTGCTCTCCCTCACCGCCCCGCCCCCAACGACCAGGTGAATTAAATACCGGCCTGCCCTGCAGTTCGTGGGATCTTCCAACAGACCTGCCTCTGCCGTTTTGGATTGCGTGAGGACACTCTGTGCAACTTTCTCCACGCCTCGCGGAACCCGCTGCGCGGGTCCCGCTTCGCAGAGGGGCGCTTTTCTTCCTGGGCTGAAGCTGCTGCTGGGCTACACCAGGGGCCGAGGGCTGCAAGCAAGAGGGCTGGGACTCCATTTCCCAGGAGCCCCAGCAACCCGCGCCCGTTCCACCTGGGCTGCTCTCCCTCACCGCCCCGCCCCCAACGACCAGGTGAATTAAATACCGGCCTGCCCTGCAGTTCGTGGGACCTTCCAACAGACCTGCCTCTGCCGTTTTGGATTGCGTGAGGACACTCTGTGCAACTTTCTCCACGCCTCGCGGAACCCGCTGCGCGGGTCCCGCTTCGCAGAGGGGCGCTTTTCTTCCTGGGCTGAAGCTGCTGCTGGGCTACACCAGGGGCCGAGGGCTGCGAGCAAGAGGGCTGGGACTCCATTTCCCAGGAGCCCCAGCAACCCGCGCCCGTTCCACCTGGGCTGCTCTCCCTCACCGCCCCGCCCCCAATGACCAGGTGAATTAAATACCGGCCTGCCCTGCAGTTCGTGGGACCTTCCAACAGACCTGCCTCTGCCGTTTTGGATTGCGTGAGGACACTCTGTGCAACTTTCTCCACGCCTCGCGGAACCCGCTGCGCGGGTCCCGCTTCGCAGAGGGGCGCTTTTCTTCCTGGGCTGAAGCTGCTGCTGGGCTACACCAGGGGCCGAGGGCTGCGAGCAAGAGGGCTGGGACTCCATTTCCCAGGAGCCCCAGCAACCCGCGCCCGTTCCACCTGGGCTGCTCTCCCTCACCGCCCCGCCCCCAACGACCAGCCCACCTCCACCACAGCCATAAACTAACACGTGAGTACCGCTGCGCGGGAGCGTCCCGGGAGAAGCCCGGGACAAGGGCGGGACCGTCTGTGGCCGTCAGGGGCCAAAGGAGGCTGGGCTGGGCCATACCCCTTATCCTTTCTCACCCAACTTCTGGTTGAACTCTGATTGTGCATAAGGTGATGCCCTCACCGCCAACACGTGAAACTCCATCAAGGGAGGGGGGTAGTAATACTGGGACGCTGGACAACTACTTCAAATCCGCCAAAGGAGATGGGGGCAAAGAAAACTCCCATAGAGAGACGCAGGGTGGACCGTCGGCGATCCATTGAATCAATGAAGAGTAGACCCCTGACAGAAATTATCCCGTATCCTATTTCTCAAGAGGAGGGTACTCCCCCCAATAGCTTAAATCCGACGCCCCTTGAGGACTTCCCCCTCTTACTTCGGGAAATCCCAAGCACCCCTGGCATGTTGCCTGAAAAAGTCGCAGACACAACTCCATCCCTGTCATCTGACACTCCAGTTAACCTGGTTACCCAATCTCCCCCCCCGAATATGAATAAGAAGAGCAAGCCAAAGCAAAGTGTTGTGGTGGAGTTGCACAGGCCTCCACCTCGTAAACGCAGTAGGAAGTCCACGGGGGGGCGGGGGAAAACCAAACTATCTCACCTAGATTTTGGCAAAAAACATAAAAATGCACTCCAATCTGGGAAGGACAATAAGACCGCGCCTATCGCTGTCCCCCCCAAAGTTCCAAGCCCCAGCATAGCTGCTATTAACAGCGATTCAGTGGCCAACACACCCAACACAAACCCCCCTCTCACATCCATAGGGAGTATAGAATTCTTATTTCGTTCCCTTTTGCAGCCTATTAGTGACAGCCTGAAAAAGGTTGAGATAAGGCTGACTATACTAGAGACATCCCTTACTACCTTAAACACCCTAGTTAGTAAGCAATCCAAGGATGTGGGACCACATCTCCCTGTAGGAAATCCCCCTAGAACAGGAGCCTTATAGGGTACCAACATAGTCCCCCCCCGGGGAGTTCCTACTGCTCCCCCCCTGCAGCAACTAATGGCTATTCCAGTCCAGGCACCGCGTAATAATCCAACTCATAGGCCTCCACAACCAATAGACTCTGCCCCCCAAGGCTCTCAGACAGGGACCAATGATGGCCTCCCCGAAGTTGGCAGCACCCTCCTTCTTCCCCCGGAGCGACCAGTCCCAAGACCACAGAGACCAGATCTTCCGCCAGAAGCTAACAAACTAACGGTGGTGCTAGCAGGTGCTCCTCAGCTAAGAACTGGCGAAAATGAAGATTACCAATCCCTAAAGAAAAAGGTGATCAAGTGGCTAAATTGGAACTGACCCTTACCATCTCATTTTAATAACGAGATTATTATGATTAGAAGGGTCCCTTGGTTAGGGAAGACCAGAAAAACAATAATAGGGGACTGCATTCTGGTAACTTTTAAAGACCCGGGCACCGTTTTGCATATTTGTGAAGGAGTAAATCGATCACTGGATTCCACCATCCAGACCCTCCCAGTATCCTTCTTCTTCCCTCCGATTCGCATGCACTATGCTCCCCCGCATGACGAATGGATAAGGGTGGAACATAGACGCGGACACAAAGCTTATGCACAGCACCCTAACTTCCAAGTGACTGATACACCGTATTCCCACTTCAACCGCTTTAACTGTTTGAACAACTTGGATGGGGTTGACTGACTCTCTGTTCACAGCCCAGTGACTCTGGATAATGGCACTGACGGAGTTCTTGATCCATCTCCCCCGATCGCTGGTAAAATTCCTGGTCTACTGAATGTTACGGTGACTCAGGATAATGGCACTTGCAGACTCTCTGATCCACTCGCCCATAGTGTTGGCAATGTTCCTGAACTATTAAATGGACCAGAGCTCCTGGATAATGGCCCCTGCAGTCCCCCTGAGCCATCTGCCCCCATCACTGGTAACGTGCAAGAACTATTGATCGAAACAGCACCTGTAACCATCCCCTCCAACCCTTCAGGCACGGCAACTGACACCCCCGAACATCTAAGGCTAATTTGCTGGAATGTTGCTGGACTTGCCAACAAACTGGGAGACCCGGACTGGGTAAATTACATCGAGACAGAAGACGTATGTATGTTCCAGGAAACCTGGGCTAGAGAGAATTATGGTCATCAAGGCTACATGTCCTTTTCCATCTCAGCTAGGTGGGAAGGCAAGGGCCGTCCGTCAGGGGGGCTCACGATCTGGGTTGCATCTCACCTAGGCTGCACGGCAACACGGTTGACGGCTAACTCAGAGGACATTCTTGTGGTTTCATTATCCTGGCCTAACCAAGCCAAACTTGTGTTAATTAACATCTATTCTAGGCCAGTGGGAATTGCAAAGGAATCACCGACCATAGATGAACTCACGAACTTTATATCTGAACTACCGAGTGATTCAATCTATGTGGTGGGAGGGGATTTCAACTCTCATTTTGAGCCACTCCCTGGTCTTTTGGAGGGGTTCTCATCGGAAGAAGAGGCCAGATGGGCAGTCCCCCCAGTGGAAGCTCCCCTCCCGAAGGCTTGGACCCCACTAGCACTACAAATCACAGCTCTAACCCTAAAGTTCGGAATCAGAGCCTGTAACGGGCGAATGAAATCAGATATACCCAGTAAAACCACCTACAACAGACTGGGAAGAGAGTCTCGCCTGGATTATGTCCTGGCCCAAATAGTGAAGTGGCCGACTATTCAGGATTTTAGGGTTATGGAACGGTCAGATAGCGACCATAATGCGCTCGAGCTCATCCTTGTCAATCCTGGCCCTCAAGTCCCTGTGACCAATGTAGAAGGGAACAAACCTGCGCTTCTCCTGGAAAATAGTAGGAGAAGAATCAGGTGGGAGCACTTGATTACAAGAAAGAACAAACTCCCCATGCTCTATGAGGGGATAACTCCCATCTTGGAAACTGTGGGGAGTTTGGACAACGAGGCAAGCAATAATGATTCCCGGGCTAAATTGTACAAGGCTCATGAGGACCTTATAAAAGCTGCGGCCCCTCATCTCTCTAGTAGCTCACGAAAACCTAGACAGGTGCGGCAAGGCAAAACAACATGGTATAATCCGGCATGCAGAAGGGCAAAAGCAGAACTCCTCAGACTTATTAAGGAGGGACTAGGGGGGGATAGCCTAAGACAAAGCAGGCGGGCTTACAAGAAACTAGTTGCCCACGCTAAGGCCGAGTGGGAGGAAAATCAGTGGGAAGAACTTAGCAAGGCCCTAGCGATCCAAAACCAACGTCTCTTCTGGAGGATAGTGAATGGGGGGTCGGGGCACCTTCAATCGGCAATAGAGCCCAACATTGCCCCAGGGGTGTGGCAGGCTCACTTCCAGTCCCTTTACAGCTCTGAGCCGGGAGAATCTCCTACTGTCACCGAGGTTGGTTGGCCAGGCTATGAAGGAGAGCTGATAACGCTGGGTGAGGTCACCGCTGCCATCTCAGGTCTTGCTTCTGGAAAGGCGCCAGGACTGGATGGCTTACCTGGGGATATGTTCAAACAGGACCCCATTGTATGGGCCCCCTACCTCACTGCCCTTTTCAATGGAGTTCTAAGCGGCATGAAAATTCCTGGTACTTGGCGGGGGGCAGAGGTGGTCCCTATCTTTAAAAAGGGCTCGCCTCTCCTCCCGGCCAACTACAGACCCATCAGCTTAATCGACGTGGCACAGAAGCTGTTTGGCAGAGTTTTGCTGAATCGCCTCCAGGATTGGATGGAAGAGGTGGGTGCCCTTAGTCCCTATCAGGCGGGATTTAGGAAGGGGATATCCACAGTGGACCAGGTTTTAAGGTTGAATCTTATTTATTGGAGGGCAGCAATATTCGAGGGCGGCAGTCTGTACACAATTTTTGTGGACTTACGGGCCGCATTCGATCTGGTGCCCAGGGGAAAACTCTGGAGCGTCTTGGCAGAGATGGGCGTCCCCCCGGACATCCTAGTAATCTTACAGAGGCTCCACCATAATAATTATGCCCGAGTGAGGTGTGGGAGGTCGGGGGAACTGACCGATAGATTCCCCGTTGACCGAGGGGTAAGGCAGGGTTGTGTGTTGGCACCGACCCTGTTTTGCCTCTTCATCAACGGGGTAATCGCCCACCTAAATGCCACCGACTATACTGACGCCCCCAAACTTAATGGCAGCAGGGTGCCCGCAATCATGTTTGCGGACGACACCCTGCTGCTATCTAAAACCCCCATGGGGATACAGAGGATCCTTGATTCATTTGTAGCCTTCTGTACGGACAGGGGGCTAGAAATCAATGCGGCCAAAACTAAATTCATGGTTTTAAATCCAAGCCAAAAATTGCGGCCGAATCCGCAATTGGGAGCAGTACGGCTCGAGAGGGTTGCCACCTTTGAATATCTAGGTGTGACTCTTAATGAAACCATGACTTGGGGATCCCACCAGAGCAGGGCGAACCTCAAACTTATACAAACCACTGGGGGTATCGCCCGGATGATGACCGGCTCTTCATATCGCCCGTTGGGGGCCCTAATCCAGATATACAAGGCTCAGGCCAGGGGAGCGATCATGTACGGGGCGGAACTGTGGGGACACACGTCATGCCGTAGCCTGTCACTAACAGAAAACAAGTTTATAAGACAGATAACCGCGCTTCCCCCCAGTACCCCGCTCCTCCCCTTGAGGCTTGACCTCGGTCTACGACCATTATCTGATGAAATAAGCCTGAGACCCATAGCCTTCTGGCGTAGGTTATGGAGCAGTAATGATCTAGCAGCGTACAGGGCGGAACTGGCAGAATTATTGAACCACCCAAAAGCGCTCCGTATCCCTTGGGTCAAAAACATCCAATCCACCTGCATGGAACTAGGGCTCCCTGACCTATGGACTGACCCTGCGAAAGCCGCACTGAACATCTCTAAAAGGTCCCTGACTATCATATCCCACGAACACAAATTAGCTAGGGCCCGAGTTACCCAGGCAGAAGGGTCCCTATCCTCTGTGTTTTTGCAAAGCAAGGACCTTTATAGGTTTGAGAGGGCATTGGATCCTATCTTTCCGGTACTTGCTATGAAGCTGTTTCTCCAATGGAGATACGGCTCACTGCCCTTTCGGTCCTTTACAAGTACTTGGTCATCGCCCCCCACTACGACGCAGTGCTTGGCCTGTGATGCTCTGGAGGAAACTGATTTACATGTGGCCTTCTTCTGCCCAGCCTACAGGGCAGCGCGGAAATACTGGCTTCTCCCATTGATTAGGAATATGGGTGGCAGGGAATATGCTCCAATGTACAGGATTTTAAAATCTGATCTCTCTGGTCCAACTGTCTTCGCATTATCAAAATTTCTTACCAATGTTTGGCATACGCGCAACCGTATTTTAAAGGTGTTGGGTCCCCCTTAAAATTTTAGATACACGGTTTTTATAGTATTTTTAACATATGTACTTCCAATGTTTTAATGTCTTGACTTATTGTAATTGTATATGTGTACTGTTTTCTTTTATGGCCAAATGGCCGAAATAAAGATTGGAAAGTAAGATATTAAGTGTTCAAGTCTTGAAACTCACAGTGTCTTTCAGTGGATGTTTGCATGAGATTTGGGTATATGTGTATAGGCCTGCGGTGATGTTATTATTGATTATCGATCCCTGATTGACGCTGGATCCCACACACATGGTAAAGAGGGAATTCTCCGCAGGAGGGACAAGAACAAGGTAAGAAAGATGGGACATGAATAAGAAGTAGGCAAATTAGAGTAACAAGGAAAAGCAACCAACAGAGAGTACGAGCTGGCTCCGAACCCCTCTGTGTTCATGGAAAGCCATAATAGGCCTTGCAAAACACAGCATAAGTAAAGCCTAGTGCCCTCAAAAACAAGCCTTCTCATCAGGAGGCCTGCTATCTGAAAGAAATGTAAATGAGTGCAGTTGGTTAACTAGCAAATGCAAAGTCTGTCTGGAAGCCAGTATTGGCTTTATTGATGGGGGCCACTTCAGGCTTCATGATGACAATGATGTATTATTTTTGAGAGGTAATGAAAGGGTATTACCAACTGGGGTCTGGAGGACGTGCTTTTAACAGATACTTAGGAAATGTTTGTACAAGGTACAGTCTGATTGCATATTACTAACATTTCTATTTTGATAGCACCAGGAGTTTAAGTGGGCTGGGTCCCTTAAGGTCTCAGATCCAACAGTGATTAAAGAGAACTTTGAACGGGTCCCTACCGGGCCCTATGTTCCTGTCTTTGCGCTTATTTGCAAAAACGGTGTTCAATTTCTGAACAAACAAAATGTAAAAAATGTTAAGGTAATCCATGTCAGCGATTTAGTTTCTTTTATATTTCACAAGTTTTACTTAATCTTGTATCTCCTGTTAGCTATTTCTAGGATGCAGTGTTTCTGTATTTTTTGTTCTTGTAACATATAACTCTGCTATAGTGCATACTTTGCACAGAGTCACCATCAGGTTTTTATAACAGGCCACGATTGACAGCTCTGGAGTTGAGGCTGAAGGCAGTGCGCGTTTCTCACGGTTCCTGCCAGTGGTTAAAACAACTCGTTCCGAGTTCATGGTCATCCAATCATTGGCCTCTCAGGAGAGCGCAAAGAGCAATGATCAAGTTATCCAGTTGCAATTGTGATTCTGTTCAAATATGTGTAAAGAATATACACATTTGTCAATATTGACATGGCGAAAAGAAAACAAAATGCAGTGCTTACAGGTCAGTGGGAGAGTTGTGTGCTTAGGGTGGAGAAGTGAAGGAGATGTGAGGAAGTGCATTCAGGAAAGAGTGAAAAGAGGCAACTGAAGAGGAAATAGGTGAGGTTAAGATATACAAATGGACAAGATATGGAGAAAAGCTGGCCTACATGTCAAAGATAAAGTGAACATAACAAGAGTGATTGAGATACTGAAGACCACTACATCTTACACAGGCCTGAGTAATGTTCAATTAACAGTCTCACGGTTTCAGAGGTGGAATATTTTCAATACTAATTATTTACAACAATACAGGTTGTTACTCATTTACCTTAAACAGCTAACAACAACTGACAAAGTAAATAGTCCTGCGTGGATTTAGGTGTATGTCAGTTGTTGTGTGGCACACTTTGGAATTCCAAAACAATAGAGGTAGTATAGAGGAATTGATAGAATCACCCTCCTTGTAGATCCACGTAAACAAATAGATTCTATCAAAAAATAGGGGTGCAAGTGTTAGGTTTTTGGGTTTTATTATTAAAAAAAAAATTGAGAAGGGGTGGAATAAGGCTCTACGTCAGGTTGGTGAGATGAAGGCACTATGTGCTTTTAAAATACCCCTCACACACTAAGAATCCCTTAGTGTCATGCTTCATCATGGGGGTCTTCCCGTCCCTCTACGGGGCGGGGCGTGCTGCGACCTACGAGCTACGCGGGAGCACTATTTTTGTGATGTAAGACTATGTGTTAGTGCAATGTGAAAGGGATTAGTGACGTGTAGGGACCTTGTGATGTGAAATTAACAATTAAAAATTCCCTGGCTAGTGGAAAAAATAATTTTATTCGCTTCCCTGGCTGGGAATGTTAAAAAGGGGTTGTGAGGTAAGGCTGTTGGCACCTACCAGGTCGACATGTTTCACAGACAGTCCCCTACTGTCTGCTCATCAGGACCTCTGATGGTCCCTACTATAAGGTACTCAGTTCTAACGTTTGCCTAGAGTCCTACAAATTGGTAGCAAAAATAAGCTATCAATTTGTGCTTCGGGGCATGAGTTGGCCCAGGGTGAAGCAGAAAAATATTTTCAAAACATTTTTAAAAAAAGACACATTGGTCTCTGTAAGGAAAAAGAGAAAAAAATAAAGAGAAAAGTAAACACACAGTGGATGTATTCGTTTTTTTGCACATAGTTCTCAGTTTTTTGCCCATTTTTCTTTTTCTTTTAGCATACAATCATGCCTATATGTCCATGCTATATTAGCAATGCCACTGGACTTTGGCCATATTTCTTTACCCAAGATAATGTGCTCCATCTTGTTGAGCCTGTTCATTTCCATGTAAACACACATATAGTCTTGACAAGAACACATACATATAACTCTTACATAAAGGCAGACACCCATATACAAATCTCCATGTACAGCGTTCGTTTTTTGCAATCGGTTTACTCGTTGTCCGAGTTTCGAATGCAAGCGTTAATGGATTCGGGATGGAAAAATACATATATACAAGACGTGCCCCATCATGTCTTTGTGATTTTTTCATGTTAGGCACTTATTTTTGGCCCCGTAGAGGGACAGGAAGACCCCCATGATGAAGCATGACACTAAGGGATTCTTAGTGTGTGAGGGGTATTTTAAAAGCACATAGTGCCTTCATCTCACCAACCTGAGGAAGATCCTTATTCCACCCCTTCTCAAAAAATTTTTTTTATAAAAAAACCCAAAAACCTAACACTTTGGAATTCACAGAAATATAGTTTAAGTGTTTATCCACATCCTTAATTACATATTTAGAGACCTCCCCACTCAACTTTTTTCAATGCACTTAAAGCCCAGGAAAGCACTTTTTTTTTCTTAAACGAAAATCTAATGCTCCTTTTGTGGCAAGTTAACTTATAACGTGTGAAATCCAAGTTTAAAATAATGACTCACGTATTCATAATGCTTTGTGTCATAGATCGGGACCACATAGCACTAAAAATAAACAATTCACTATTCACCACTGCGCCAACTAGGATTCAGACTGAGGCTCTTTGGTTATGTGCAGACATCTGCAGTGACAACATTAACCAATAGAGGTATCGTAAAGTAAAATAGTGCATTTCACACTGATTAGCTAAACTCACATTTATTTTTCATTTAAGAGGTGTGCGTTATTTCATATGCAGTTACCTTGAAGTAAAAGACTAACAAAATTGTTACAGAATATTGTGTCACTTCTTTGACTCTGGCCCACCCCACTCAAGGACCCCACAAACATTGCACTCAGGTTCACAGTTCTGATACATTTGTTAATGCTCTTTGACCCCTAGTTTGCAGGCGCAATATATGAATACTAGTTTAGTGTCTCTGGTGACATGATGGAACCTTAACCCAAGTACTGCTAAACTTCACCAGGCACTATGGAAAAACTACCAGTGTCAATGACAGGGTAACTTGCCCCTTCGTTGTAAAGTAGTCTGACTGTGTACGATATGGGTGTAAAAATTAAGATGATTGCGACACGGTCCCTAGTTGTAATTTTACATTATTGTTATCGGATTTTGCACATCTTTTAAGTCTACTTTATACCAGTGGAAAAAGCCTTCCCATCATAATTGCATATTGTTTCTCAAAATACAAATCTAAAATAACGCAGTTCCCAAAAATAAGCTATTGTGGGTGGTTGATAAATGCAGGAATTGTTTAAAACATTTATCGTTTGCTTTTTCTGCCTATTCTAGGTGTGTTCATTGTGCAGCGGATGTTTGAACGTCCGTCGTTGCTGTTTCCGCACGCAAAGTCTGTTGATAATGGCGCAAGAAAGCCGGTGCGGGGGCAGAGGTTACGTTCGCTCTCGAGCAGCCCGTTGTCTCGAGTAGGAGCGCCAGGCGTATCATGACGAACTTTCGAGGGGGCACAAAGGGTTGTGTCATTACGGTGATGAAAGGCCTGTGCAAAGAGAGAGATTGACAGGTGCGATGAGTATCGGGACAGAATGGAAGCAAAACAACCGGATTTTCAGGCAAGAAGGATCTCGCTGCAGTGCCATTTTAGCTGCTTTACGCGATAACACTCACTTTTCCAGGCTCTGAAGCATCATTTTGCTTGCGGCTACACAAGCCCAACAAAATGTTTTAATGAGCACTTATGGCTGATTGAGATAGGCATCTATGCGCACTATGCCAGATCCCGCCCCGCAAAACAAATTAGCAGATAATCAAATAATGCGTTAAATGCAACCTTTAACGAAAAGCGTAGACAGCAGTTACTCAAGCGAACATATCGAGCCTCACTAAACAACTCCCTGTTGGCCCTGACAGTCTGTTTCTATTGTGGGCCTTCTCTGCATGCAAACACGAATTGAGGTTCTACCACCCCAACCTGTAAACATGGCGGAAAGGGTATTTGACTCCTAATGGGGCGTTTGACACTTAAAAGTCGATGTCAGTTCGAGGGACTGGAAGGAACCAAACAGCAGACGTGGTTGTTTGAGCGGATCCACTGGTTCAATTAAGAAATAACCTGAAACCCTGGAATGTCACTGCCAGAGGATGGCATTGTGTATGATTACCACCAGAGGTGACCTTCAGTGGGAATCATGCAATGGTCCAGCTGGTGTATCCAGTAATAACATGCGCTGCATCTGTATATGGACGATGAAGAAGTTCTCCTTATTCATGGCCAACAGATAACGCCCAATGGTGGAGTCAACATTTATGAACTCTCTGCTTGAATTATTTTAATGCACTTTGTAGTGCGAGCCTCCGCAAAGAGATCTCTAAACTAAATAGCACAATTACTGTTTGCATTACACAGTGCTGCAGATTTCCACATAATGCTGAGCTGCCTACTTTTACTAAATTTGAGCTGAGGTATTTGAGGACAAAGGCAACTCGGCAGAGAAGACCAAGAAGGCAGCGCGTGCTGGTAATCATCTCCCACAGAAGTAGAGGAAAATCCAGGAGGATTAGGTAGAGGTGGAAGCACCAAATGATGGTACCGGAACTGCAGAAAAACAGACCAGGGCAGGTTAATGAAAAGTGGTAGGATAGTACTTGCATCAGTGTTTTGAATACAATCTAGTCTTTCTGTCACCTTGGCTAGGAAACTATAAATTTTATCACAAGACCGGAGGCTCATGTAATTGTTGCTCCAAGCGTTGAAATAACAGAATCAGATACATGTGCAGTAGGTGTACCATTAAAAATTCTGAAAGCATAAGCGTTCGACCAATCTGTAAATTTGAGAATGTTATACAAACTAGCACCTTCCCAAAAGGCCATAGATGCCATTGACCGTCTGGCTGAATGGGCGCCAAAGGAATCAACATCAAAGCTAGCCAAATACATAATCCATTTTACCCAGTAGGAGAAGAGACAGGTTTATGGTGTTTCTGGAAAGAATTAAGTAGTTGGTTACCAGAGCGAGAACTCAAATCTGCAGTTTGTGAAACGTATGATTTTGGACTAAGTCCCACACATCATTTTGGTTGCAAAGGGAAAAAGGGATAATGTACCATCAGTACATTATTCTTGGTATATCTATGAACCTGAAAAGAAACACCAAGGGTAGAGTAATGGAAAGAGGACACATCTAAGGCTTTAACATCAGAGACATGTTTCAATGAACTTAAACACAAAAACGTTGTCAACTCATCAGATAATTGTTTGAGGGAAAGGAATACATTATCCTGCCATGAAATAAACATATTTAGCGCCAAATTAACATCCCACAATGTATTGTATTTAGCAACTGGAGGATTAACATAAAGTAATATCATATTCTCTTTAACAGACAACATATCAAAGAATGTTCACCAGTGAGTCTTCCATCCACTCTGACGTGTTCAGCAGAAATGGCTGACCTGTAAGTTTTGATCGTACAACAAACCTTTCCCTGAGATGAAAGTGAAGCTAAAACGTTGACTACAAGAGTCACATCTGGTGAAACAGGATCTTAATCCCTATCCATACACCAGCTACACCAGGCCAATCAGGCTGATCTATAGAGTTTGGAAGTGCCAGGGGCCCAAGAATGTTGGGCGAGGTGGACAGCCTCCTTTGAAATTCCTGGAGTTGTCCAAGAAGACCCAAAATCCTCAAAGGAATACAAAATTGAGAGCCCTTTTGAATCAAGGTGTGTTGAAGTCTCTGAGGATTGAGCAATAGATCGGGAAAGTGAGGGAGCCAAACTGGGAAGTCCGAGGCCAGCTCCAGCAGAGTTGGATACCAAGGCTGAACTTGCCAAAAGTGGGTTATTAGAACTAAGGATGAAAATTGTCTGTGAGGCTGAGCCAGGGCTTGTGCAATTAATAGGAACGGAGAACGATTGAAGAAACGCATCCATGGCTAGAGCTTGAGGATCTGTCTCCAACTGAAAAAGAAATGAAGCTGGGTATTGAGTCGGGAGGCAAAAAGGTCAACTGACATGGTGCCAAAGATGGAAGAAAGATGATTGAATACTGAAGGGTGCAGTCACCAATCGTTTGAATCTTGAAGATGTCTGGAATAACAATATGCTGCAATATTCAAGTTCCCTGGAAGATAAAATACTCTGGCTGAGATTTGTCAATGAAGACAATATTCCCAATGTTTGGCAAGATCGGCCAGAATTCTGGCTCTTGTACCCCAAAGATGATTTATGTGTCGGACTGCTGTTAAATTGTCCATCTGTAAGAGAATGGTGCATTTTGCTTTGTCTTTTGTGAAGGACTGGATGCAAGAATGACTCCTGAGTAGACCATGTACTGTCAGTCGAGAATTGACCCGATTTTGCGCCCCAACCATTCTGACTTGCATGAGATTCTAAGACAAGATATGGGACGGCAGAGAAAATCGTTTTACTCTTCCAGGCATCTAAATGCGTCAGCCACCACAGGAGTTCTTCTTTGGACTCTGTATCTAAAGAAATGGGGACGGAATATGCAAGACCTCTGCGGAGAAGTCAGATCTCTAATCTTTGAACAGCTGCTGATGAAGAAGGACCTGAAAAATTGCCTGAATCGAAGATGATAGAAGGCCTACAAGATCGGCCAAAGATTTGAGAAAAAAATGTGAGAGAGTAAGGGAATTACAAATCTCTTATTTATGAGGGTAACCTTGTATTGAGGGAGTTGCAGGATAGATCGAGAGATATCTATCAGGAAACCTAGAAAATTCATCTGATCAGAAGGAGCTAGAGCAGACATTTGAACATTGATGAGAAATCCCAAGCGAAGTAGTAGATCTTGTCAAAGCTGAAATGAGAAATTAAAACATTCTTGTCCTGCGTCCTTTTTTATTTTTTTATTTTTTTTATTGAAATCCATATAACAAAGAGTTTTTTTATCCATAAATACATCCATAAAATTAATTGAATCTGTAAAAATTATTATTATTCCCACTTTTCAGCGCGTGGACACGCCGGTGTGCGTAATCGCAGCGCTCAACAAATGTCCCAATAATAATAATAATAATAATAATAATAAAAAATAATACAGAATCGTTAAATAGCACCACTTTACTGGAAGGGAGTAAAACCTGAAGTCCATAGCGATAAATATTATAAACATTTCAGCCAGTGTTAAAAAAAGACAAAGGCAGCAGTATCCACTGCCAACCATTAATACAAACTAAGCAATTGATTAAACCTTAGGTGCCTATGCATATACCTAAAAATCAGCGAGTGTGAGAAAAATACTAAGTCATCCTGTATTTATTGATGTACCAAATTCCAAGAGAATATCAAAAGTTGCATAATTAATTAAAATCCTAGTATTACAGGACATAGGAGTCAAACATAGTTGGAGCACCTCCTAAAAGATAAGCTACATTTTGAGATCTTAATCAAAATAAGCTGCCCAGACCCTCTCAAACTTCTTAAGTCCCCCAATTCGCAATGCAGAGGCTCGTTCACTTTTTTTAACTTGCTTCATTTTTCGGACCCATTCATATATAGATTGTATAAGATCTGATCGCCATCTCTGACAGAGAAGTGATCTAGCTACAGCCATTGCAATATATAATAATTTGATAAGTGTGTCTGAAAGAAGAAGGTCTGCTTCATAGCCAAGTACTATTAGCCAAGTATTCAACCCTTTTAAAATGCCGCATTCTAGTTCCAGTTAATAAAAATATTATTCCAGAACCTCTGAAACAAGGGACATTGTAGTATGATGTGTGCCCAATGGGCTGAAGGATGGTTAAGGCAACAAAAACACTGTGCTGATTGATTTTAATAAATCTTAGATAGAAAAAGTGGAGTTATATAAAGTAGCCATTTACAAAAAAACAACATCCTTCGCCAATTAGCTAGCCTTAACGTGCTAAAATTGAGATTGTTAACTGCTGACCACATACTCGCTGTGATTTCCATCTCCTCATGTTTTGCCCATTTTGTTATGTTCTTCTCCTACAGATCGATACCCTTGATAGAGGCTAAACGCTTTTTCCATTCCCCAGGTTTCTTAAATGCTGTATCTTCTAATAAATCATACACTAAACATTTCCGTTCATTGATATGGACCAAATCAAGTTTTCTCAGGATTTTGCTAAAAATACTATATGACCCAAGGAGAAGGAAGTCCTTTGCGATTAGATGAGACATTTCTGCTATGTTCAGCCATCTATCGTTCCTTAAAAAATCTGATATTTTTTTTAATCCAGCCTTGGCCCATTTTTGTACAATTGCTGATGATTCTCTAATCCCAGATAATAAGATAGGGCCAGATAACAGAGTTGAGGAGTTGATTGCGGGGGTAGAATATCTTCTATAAAAAGCCTGGCGTTTATGGAAAAACCACTGTACGCACTTATACCGTACTAATTTAGGAGATTTAGCAATTGTTAATGGGCAGTGGATCTGATTTTCTTTACAAATTAAATTCATAAAATTGTTAATAAAGAGACCCCATTGTAGTTCCGACTTAAATCTGGACAAATATTGTGCAAAATATGCAAAATATGAATCCCTCAAATTCGGGAAAGCTAATCCTCCATTTTCCAGCTCCTCATATAAAGTGCTAAGTGCAATTCGGGAGACCTTCTTTGCCAAGAGAAAACATGTAAACATAGACTCTATTTTGGTGAAAAAAAGGAGCTCATTAAAACACAGGAAACCGCAGAGAAGAGAAAATTAAATAGCAGGAAAACAAACATTTTAATCAATGCAGCCCTACCCAAGATGTTTAATGGAAGAGAGTTCCATCAAAAGAATGAATCCTGGGCTTTACGTAAATTCAAATCGTATAAATCCGAATTTTGCGTCGTAAAATAAACAATATCTTTTCGGTTTTGTATTTAAACAAGAAAGAATATCGAGACGTAAATCCATAGATGCTCCACCACACTGTATAATTTCTGTCTTTTTTAAATTCATTTTATATCCGCCTAACGACTAAAATTGCTTAAAGACCCCAAATGTTTTGGCTTGGACCTGCTTCTCAGGAATTATAATGAGCATGATATCGTCGGCGTATAATTTCAACTTTGCCATGGTTGGTAGTGGAGAGCAGATATCTGTACTATTCCTAATGGCAATCGCCTATGGCTCGATAAAAAAGGCAAATAGTACCGGGGATAATGGGCATCCTTGTCTAGTCCCCCGTTTAACCTTAACCTGACCTACCTCCGAGGTATTAATGATTATGTTAGCTTCTGCATTCAAGTATATTTTCTGAACCAACCCCGTTATTTTGGGAGGTACATTTTCCAGATTAAAAAATAAGGTCTCCCAGACAACTAGTTCAAATGCCTTTTTGGCATCTAAAAGGAGGACTAGAGCTGGTATCTTCTGAGTCTCAAAATAGTCCAGTGCTTCTGCCAATAGTGCTTATTAGTACTGAGCTGCCTACCAGCAATAAAACCATTTTGGTCAGGATGAATCAAATGCGTGGCACTTCGATTAAAATGATTGGCTAAAAGTTTAGTAATTATTTTATTGTCATTATTTAAAAGTGTTATCGTACGAGAAGAGTTAGGGTCTTCACTATCCTTACCCTTCTTCAAAAAGCTGACTATGTTCCCATTTCTAAATGACAATGGTATCACCCCACCATGTAAGATTGAGTTAGCCAGCAATAAAAGATAATCCAAGATGGTACTAGAAAAGATTTTTTTTAAATCTGCCAGGAGGCCATCAGGTCCACAAGCTTTGCCATTCGGGAGATTTTTTATGACATCCGCCAGCTCATCTTTTGGAAAAAGACTCGCCATGCTCATTTTTTCCACATCTGAAAGTACAGGCAATTAATTTCTCTGGAGAAAACCTCTCAAGGATGTCATATCAATGGTCTGTTGTTGGCCTATATGTTCCTATAATGTTGTAACATCATCTCACCTATTATTACCAGGTCGTCAGTGCGGGAAGCAGTTATAGGACATTTCAATGCAGGTATCTGGTTAGTTACAGCCTGCTCCCCTGCCTGCCACGTGAGGAATCTCCCGGTATAATTACTCTCTTTGCAAATTTTTTGCCTGTGGTGCTGATAAAAGGACTTACTTTTGAGATAATATTTCTCGCTAAGTTCCAGCTTAGCCCGATCAAACTGTCGTTGGTTAAAAACTGAGGGACTGCTGAGTAATGTGTCAAAAGACCTTTGCCCTTTTTGCTCTAAGACTCGCTTTTCTCCCTTAGCTTTCCTAAGATTATCAGCATCCTTTCCGATGGCTATCCTCCTTATAAAAGCCTTAAACAAGTCCTAGACCACATGCGGAGATTCAGAACCAATATTTCGCCTAAAAAATGCTATAATCTCAGTTTTAATAAAGAGCACCCAATTCTCTTCTGATAAATATTGCCTATTCAGCATCCATCTTTTAGGGGTCATAGTGTATTTATCTAACTCTAACTCAAGAATCACCATCGCATGATCCGAGAATCCATTCTGAAGGATTCTCTGCTGGCTAAAAATCAGTCTCCTAAAATTAAGAAAAAAATCGACGTGATGAACAAGTATAGGCAATCTTGGTTGGGAATACTGCCCTCCAGGGATCCAATATGTCCAGGGTCAAACCATAGTTTTGTAAAACTCTTACATTTTTAGGTTTTAGCTGTTTTTTGGACAGAGCAGAGGAGTCGATTTTAGGATTCATAAGAAAATTAAAATCCTCCCCGAAGATCAATTCACCGGGTACTTGGATTAAAGATTGAAAAAATTCCTCATACGGCATTGGATTATCCTCAACTGGGGCAAATATACTGGCAAAAGTTAAAAGTCTACCCCCTAGGTTACAGGTGGCCCAACACCACCTTCCACTCTGATTGTTCACAAAATTAACAACTTTAGCCTGAAGTTTGTTACTGAGGAAAACCGCCGTGCCTCGATGGGATGCCGAGATGAGGAGAATCCCCTGTAAGCGGCCAAAGGCCTAAACATTGCGAAGTCTGGTAGTTTCCCTGCTGGTATATGGGTCTCTCTTGTATTAAGATGGCCGCTGAATTTTCTATCCTAATCCCTGCCTCGAGGGCCTGCATTTTCTTATTATTATTGAGGCAGTTAATGTTAAAATAAATTACTTTCAGAATTTCCTTTTTAGCCATTAGCAGCACGTAAGGAAATATACGTGCTACCTAACAAAAAGAAATGTACTGAGAAAATGCGACAATGGTAAGTCACCCAATCTGAAATGAAGCAAAATGTGAGTCTATTAATACGGAGTGGATGTATATGTGTATGAATTTAAAAAATGGATTTCGTTTTTCCCCATGCTCCCTTTTCCATCCCTGTGACCCCACCCAACCCCCAAAGCCACCCTGAGCAGACCGCTGCCCCTGCTCACATCTGACAAGCTTCCCCCGCCCTTGACTGGCACTATGACTTGGTGCCTAGTGCAACCAACCTCCATAACCCCCCGTTCCTTCAAGAACAGAAGGAAAAATGATGAACACAAAAAGGATCAAAGAAAAGCACAAGAGACATAGGACAGGTCCAAAAAGGTAGCCAATAAGAAACTATCTAAAAATATATATACTAGCAGCTGGAAAAAGCAGCAATAGAAAAGGTCGATAATACATAGTTAATGACCTTTGTTCGCTCACTACATCGACACTTTAACATTATATTGACATGTTAGAGTCTGCAGGTCATTGAAGTTTATCCAACGAGATTCGTTGCAGTCATTCCTGCGCTTCCGGGATGTTACAAAACCGAGCTACCTGCCCCACCTCCCTCCTTCAAAAGAAGAAGACCACCAACATGATCCGAGAAAACGAAAAAAGAAGAAAACCAGTAAACATTAGATGACAAACTGCCTAAGAAAATATACTAGAGAGAGGACGAGTACAAAGATAAAAGACCCAAACAAGTAATTGAAAACATTTTAGAAACATATTGAGAACATTTTGAATGCATTAGTACACTCATATCATTGGCGTAATGTCATATCTTGATACTAAGGAGTCTTAAGGCCCTTAGGATTTCCCCATTGAGATTTGTTGCAATAATTCCTGTGCTTCCGGGACATTACAAAATACGTGAAACCTGCCTTTAACTAGCACTTTTTACTTGCTCTGTTGGACAATCATTGCTTGTGCCCCCTGTTCCTTGAATAAATGTAGCATTTTTACGAACTCTTTCCGCCTTTTGGCTGCGGAAGCCGGCATGTCCGAAAAGATGCGGCAAAGTGGAACCTCTGTAGAGGTAAACTGTCGCTGTTTAATAGCTTTAGATAAGATTTGTTCCTTAACCCTATAATCCACAAAGTTGAGCAACATAGTCTGTGGGAAATTAGCATTGGAAGGGAGATGGGCTGGCACCCGATGTGCTCGCATAAGAGTAAGATCACCATTAAACTCTAGGAGGACAATCTTTTTAATGAACAAATCACTGTAGAGGCTGCTGTCCCTCAAGGCCTTCCAGGATACCCAGAATGCGGAGATTGGAGCATCTAGAGTGGTTCTATAATTCCTCGAGTTTATACTGCACTGTTGCCCTCTGGCTCTGGAAGGCGGCAACTTTATCGTTCACAGTTGAAACTTGGTCCTCCAACTGCGAAATCCTAGTTTCAGCTTCGAGAAGCCGTATCGGCAACTGTGCCATGCTTTCTTCGATTGTAGTTAAACAAGCATGGATTACGGTGATCTCAGCACATTGGGAGGCTTTCAGTTCACGAATCTCGTCCAGAATCAGATTGAGGAGGCTCTTGGCATCCCATTGCATAGAAAAGGATCTGTTTTCCTGGGAGAGGTTGTCTTGAGTTGCTTCTAGCCTACCTTCAGACTGCAAAGCCTGTGGGTCGGAGGGCATAGTCTCTGCTGGGATAGTACGGACAGCGCCCAGAGGAGCAGATAGATCCGATGAAACCCCCACATAGGAAGGCATAGACTCTACTGGGATAGACAGGGCAGTGTCCACAGGAGTAGGAGGATCCGATGAAGAGCCCCCCAAAGATGGTACCCGCAAGGAAGGGGATGGCGGGGAAGAGTGGCCGTCATCTGAAGGATCTCTAAGACTCACATTTTTACCCAGATCCATTGAGTTATCCATGGGGTTGTCAATTGGAGGGGGCTCACTCCCTGCCACCTCCTGTTCTGCCTCCTGTTCCGTAGATGACAAGCCTGGCTTAGCTTTGAAGAATAAAGGATACTTTTTGAGGGCCTTGGCCACCCCGGCTGAATTGAGCAGCGTCGGTGTCTTTAGTTTGATCAAATCTGATAAAATGGAGGTGTCTGCCCTAGGAAGGCAATAAAGCTAGAGCGCTAGCACTTGAATCAAGGTCCACAGAGGCACCTCCAAGATGATCTTGATTAGCAGCCTCAGAGCTTGCCATTTCAGCGGTTTCGGTATTTAAGTCAAGATCTTTCCTGATCGCTGCCGCACGGTTAGCCCAGGCAGCAGCCTGGCCAACTAGTTTTTTTTACACTTGACCCAGGCTTGGGGAGTCAGAGTGGGCTGTTAATGTAGCTTTTGCTCCTTTAGTAAGATTTCACATAATGTTGGTGTAAAGTTGCTCCCTTAACAAGACAGCAAAAGTCAACACCTGGGACCCCCCCAGTGACCCTCAACCAAGTGGCGTAGGGGACTCCCATACATCTGTGAGTAAGGATAATATGTGCAATTACCCTCTCTTGGAGAGAAACCTAGTGGTCCCAGTGGCAAAAAGTCCAAAAGTAGAAAACTCCAGCTCCCAGGAACACAAGCACCAGCACCTCTCTTTGAGAGAAACCTGGTGGTCCCAAGTGGCATAATGAAGAGAAATAGCAAAAATAAATCTGCAAATCCAAGGAGCACAGGTGCCTACACAATGCCACGCCACAGGGAGTATCCAGGCTCGTGGAGCTTAAAGATTAAAGAATTGCCCAAAAACGCTCAGGGAAATGTAGAGCCAAACAGGTGTCAGCATATTTAAAGCCCATTCTAGTCCGTTATGGCTGTGTAGGCAGAAATGGGCATGTTGGAGTTAATTCAAACAGGCCTGCTCAAGACTGCTCAGATGGCTGATAGCCAGAAACCAGTCCTTGGATGCTTGATTCCGGTCTAGGAAAGACATGGCTTGGTAGTTCGGGCTGGACTGTTCCCATGAGGCACAGGGTCAAGGCTGATTTGCATATAGCCATTGTCTGACCTAGGGTGGTGTGGAGTGCAAACAAACAATGGATTTAGGCCCAGATATTTGTACTGGGGTGAATGTAAGACATTACTCTGCATTCTGTCCATCTACTGTGTTTTTTGCAATTTTCACCCCGAGTGGGCTGGGTATGCTCAGACGTGAGTCCCAGGCTCTCCACATCACTGGAGTCAAGCTATCCAGGCTGAAGAAGGCTGATAGCCAGAAACTGGTCCTTGGATGCTTGATTCCGGTCTAGGAAAGACATGGCTTGGTAGTTCGGGCTGGACTGTTCCCATGAGGCACAGGGTCAAGGCTGATTTGCATATAGCCATTGTCTGACCTAGGGTGGTGTGGAGTGCAAAAAACGATGTATTTAGGCCCAGATCTTTGTACTGGGGTGAATGTAAGACATTGTTCTGCATTCTGTCCATCAACTGTGTTTTTTGCAATTTTCACCCGAGTGGACTTGGTATGCTCAGACGTGAGTCCCAGGCTCTCCACGTCCCTGGAGTCAAGCTATCCAGGCTGAAGAAGGCTGATTGCCAGAAACCGGCCCTTGGATGCTTGATTCCGGTCTAGGAAAGACATGGCTTGGTAGTTCGGGCTGGACTGTTCCCATGAGGCACAGGGTCAAGGCTGATTTGCATATAGCCATTGTCTGACCTAGGGTGGTGTGGAGTGCAAAAAAATGATGGATTTAGGCCCAGATCTTTGTACTGGGGTGAATGTAAGACATTGTTCTGCATTCTGTCCATTAACTGTGTTTTTTGCAATGTTCACCCCGAGTGGGCTGGGTATGCTCAGACGTGAGTCCCAGGCTCTCCACATCACTGTAGTCAAGCTATCCAGGCTGAAGAAGGATGATAGCCAGAAACCGGTCCTTGGATGCTTGATTCCGGTCTAGGAAAGACATGGCTTGGTAGTTCGGGCTGGACTGTTCCCATGAGGCACAGGGTCAAGGCTGATTTGCATATAGCCATTGTCTGACCTAGGGTGGTGTGGAGTGCAAAAAAAACGATGGATTTAGGCCCAGATCTTTCTACTGGGGTGAATGTAAGACATTGTTCTGCATTCTGTCCATCAACTGTGTTTTTTGCAATTTTCACCCCGAGTGGGCTGGGTATGCTCAGACGTGAGTCCTAGGCTCTCCACATCACTGGAGTCAAGCTATCCAGGCTGAAGAAGGCTGATAGCCAGAAACCGGTCCTTGGATGCTTGATTCCGGTCTAGGAAAGACATGGCTTGGTAGTTCGGGCTGGACTGTTCCCATGAGGCACAGGGTCAAGGCTGATTTGCATATAGCCATTGTCTGACCTAGGGTGGTGTGGAGTGCAAAAAAACGATGGATTTAGGCCCAGATCTTTGTACTGGGGTGAATGTAAGACATTGTTCTGCATTCTGTCCATCAACTGTGTTTTTTGCAATTTTCACCCCGAGTGGGCTGGGTATGCTCAGACGTGAGTCCCAGGCTCTCCACATCACTGGAGTCAAGCTATCCAGGCTGAAGGAGGCTGATAGCCAGAAACCGGTCCTTGGATGCTTGATTCCGGTCTAGGAAAGCCATGGCTTGGTAGTTCGGGCTGGACTGTTCCCATTAGGCAGAGGGTCAAGGCTGATTTGCATATAGCCATTGTCTGACCTAGGGTGGTGTGGAGTGCAAAAAAACGATGGATTTAGGCCCAGATCTTTGTACTGGGGTGAATGTAAGACATTGTTCTGCATTCTGTCCGTCAACTGTGTTTTTTGCAGATGAGCAGACAGGCATGCTGGAACTCCCATGCAGCTCAGTTCCCCGTCTCCAGTTTCCCGGTCTCACTCTGGTGAGTTCACGGAGCTCAGCTTCTGCTGAGCGACACAGCGCAACTCACGTCTGACGTCGGAAGGGGAAGGGGTGTGTGCTTACGGCGTACTAGCCGGTAGCCTGCATCTCGTCCCCGGCTGCTCCAGGAAGTCTTGTTCTGGCTCATAATTAGAAAGTCATCAAGATAGAAGATCAGTCTGACTTCCTGTGCGCTGAGCAAAAGCTACAGCAGGTTTGAGAATCTTGATGAAACATCAAGGAGCTGAAGAAAGGCCAAACGGGGGGCTTTGAATTGGAAGAAGGAAGCTTCTCATTGGAATTGAAGATATTTTATGTGAGAAAGATGCACTGGGACTGACAAATAGACATTTTGAAGATCATCCAGGTGTAAAATATCTCTGAGGTGGAGAATAGTTTCCATTTTTGAAATGATAATACACCAAGAAATTGTTGAAAACCTTTAAGTTTAACACGATGCAAAATTCTTTGTTTTTCATGTGCACCAGAAAGATGGTGCTGAAAAAACCTGAGAGGTCCAATTCTGTTTCTTCGATCACTTATTTGGTCAGAAGAGAATTGATTTCTTCCTGAATTAAGAGAGATTGGCCCTGTAAAAAAAGAAATTGGCAGAGGAAGTTGCGATTGTAGAGGAGGTTGATAGAGTTCTATTTGATCGCCTTGAATGGTTTGAATTACCCAAGGATCTTTAGTTAGAGAAAACCATGCATTTAGGCAAAGAGCTAATATGCCTCCTACAGGAGGTAGGCAAGAATTGAAAAGTCTTACCTGAGAATTGTTCTCCTTTGTTTCTGTATCCCGGTAAGGGAAACCTCTGGAATGGCAGGGATAGAACTAGAATTTGTAGCCAGTGTAGATGTAGAACTGGGATTGCTCGTTGAAGGAATCTCTGTTGAGGGGTTGACTCCTTGTGGGATAACAGCCGGCAAAGCAACTCCTACCTTTGCCGGCCCTGGCAAAAACCAGAGAAAAAACTATTTTCTTGAAAGAAAGTTGGGCCTTGTCCATCGTGGCAAATGTGGAAACATATTTTCCAAGTTCTTTAATAAAAGAATCTCCAAATAAGAGGATGTAGGCCAGGGGACCTTCTTCTTTAGTGGCCAGGCTACTGAGTCTAAGATCTATCTTAAGGGGTAAACTTTTTTGCCTTCTTATGAAATATGGGCATTCGTCATTGCCCAAAAGGCAGATAGCCAATTGGGACCACTTCAATGAAGTGTCTGGGTCCACCTGCATACCTTCAATCTTTGTCTCCTCGGCTAAATAAAAAATTCTGGTAAGAGGACCGACCAAATTCAAAATTTGATCCTGATAATTGGACCAGGCTATGTCAACTCCCTTCGTTTGTCCTTTCTCATACTTTGTAAAAAACATTTACATATTGGGATCAATAACAAGAGTAGAAGTATTGTTGGGAATGGGAAGGGTGTATAAGAGAAGAAGAGGGTGGGACCAGGAGCCAATCTTTAGGCAGGACCTGCATTCATGGCTCCAAGGAGAACATGTCAAGCAAGGGGAATGCAGTTCCTAAGGGGTGGAAGGGAAGGGAAAGACAAAACGTTTGTCATGTTGCCCTCACACACACCGAGAGGTGTAATGCTTCATCATTGGGCCTTGCTCCTCGTCGGGCCGGTGCTGCAATGCTCGATGGGCTCACCGCTTCCGGGGCTCTTTGTCGAAGATCTTTTTAAGAGAAGCCGTTGAGTGCATGGGGGTAAGGGGCCAATGTCGGATTTGGTGCATGTGTAAAGTGGTCTAAAATAGGTCAGGGTCAATAAAGTTTTAAAGGTAAGGTAGATCCTGCCTGATTAAAAAAGGTTGGACGCCCTGATGGATTGTAATGATCCTACCGGGCTGTCACTAGTGTGGGGTCGACATGTTTCGTGCCTAAATGTTCCTAGGGAATCGGTTGGCACTTCTTCAGGACCTATGTGTGAAATTAAGTGCACGACTCATAGGAGGGTACCAGAAATTTTCTGGGGGTGACCTGCGATAGGGCCTAGTAGTCCGGTACTGGGCTATGTTGAACTCGTGGTGCCAGGAACTACAGCCTGACCGGGGTGGAAAGGAGCACAAAGATCCCCGGGGATCTGGAGCAAGGGTAGGCATACCGGCGAGTTGCTGCCAGCCACTCGAGCGGAGCAACTTTCCAGTTGTGGATGGACTAAAGGATAAAAGCTTCTGACAGCAGAGTCTAATGAGGCTCTGCCTTCAGCAACCAGGTGGTCCTCACAGGTTCCCCCTCTAATGAGGCAAGGGAATCACAGATTTATAGTGCTCCTTTCATTTGCCAAAAATCATAACTTGACTAATTTAAGCATAACATTTCCTAACTAGTAGCTCTGCCTTGGATGTTTTCCCCGAATCTACTTCTCAGAACCAAGATGTCTGGATTCCATAGTGTACAAAAGAGCATTGCTTTGAGAGTCAAATTGCAGCATGCAGTGTTAGGCTATGGTGAGTTATCCATACCAGTACGGTAGTCATGGCACTCATTGCTGGCTCATAGACATGTTGCCCATATCTGTGCTCCACATATCTCCTGCTTGCTAGGGGTCTTCCTAAATCAGCAGCTAGCCAATCTAAAACATAAGAGCATTCTAGCCTATAGCCGAGAGGTCTGAAATGGACCACTCATGAACGGTTCCAGGCAGAACTCACTCTAGGTATCAGCTTTTCCTTACTGTAGCCTCTCACCAGTCCTCCTGCTGTCAGCTGGCAATTCCAATACAGTTCAAATTAGCTTCCTCAAAGGCCCACAGCCATTGATGGCTGACAGACATGCCCCATGATCATGTGCTGTCAGTGGCGGCCGGCATGGATCGCGGGTGTCGGGGCAGGCATGGGGGTGTAGTGGGGAGGTCACGCTGGGGGATCGTGCAGGTTGTGGGGGGCAAATATTTAAAAAAAACGTATCTTGCCGCCAGGTCCCGCGTCTCTGCTCCTGCTCACCTCGTGGAACTCGAGGAACAGAAAGCACTGAAGCCCCCACTGAGCAATCACAAAGCTGCAATGCAGTGTTGTGCCTGGTAAGCACACAGACTCCTCTGACTGATCACAACGCTACAATGCAGTGTTGTGATTGGTTTTGAGCATCCTGGTTTGATGCTGAACCAGGGAATGGGGTCCTGGGCATGTTCTCCATGCAGGCTGTAAAGTGCGCCTGACTGGTTTGGGCGGTACGAAATGACCGACCAAACAGTCATTGAGCACTTAGGAGTGGGAAAACCACTCCTCCCTTTCCCTGCTCCGAGAGAAGAGCATCTCTACCCACCCATCCGCACTCAAACCAGCACAAAGCATAAAATGATAATAACACAAAGTTATTATCAATTTATGTTTCTAGTACGCAATCCTTGAAAGCAGTGGGGCCATAGCAGAGGAACCACCACTGTGTGCTCTGCGAATTACTGTTTTAAGTGACTCTTTCATAAATAGGTTTCTAGCTAATGTAAGCCATAAAGATGTCAGTATCATGAGAAAGTATAGGTCTACTTATGCCAGGTTCGAGTCAGAACTCCCTTGTAGTGCTCTTGTTTCTTCTTACAACCCTTACCTCAACCAGTAGTCAACTAAAAGTTTCTATACAGTGTGAGCAAGTGTTTCCCTGAGACGAACACCTACTAAATAGCTGTCAAGTGTAATTTAGCAGACTATGTGCCCCAATTCCCTTTATATGTGAGCTTGAAATGGTGAAAGTTGTTAGATAATATGATTATAGAATGGAATCTTATGTGTTTGCTGATACAAGCATGGTAGTGAACATAATATTTAAAAGCTTACGTGTAAAAAACAGAAGTTACTACCTTTTACCTAAGTAGCACTTTGTCCTGGAGAAGACTTACCCTCTGGAATCAATATTTTGGTGATGATTTGTTATAAAAATGCCTGTCCTTGGACGAAAGGGATTCTGGTGATATGGAGAAGGAAATTACCCCCAGGTCCCTCCTGTCCTCGTCCCCTTCATACAAACAATTGAGATTAACCATCTCCCAGACAGAAAAAAGAAAGCAGGAATGCTGGTACGCCCCTCCCTCTCACTATAGTGGAGAAGTGTGGCTCAGTGGTTAGAGGCGGCAGACCCGGAAGCTGAGATCGACCGTGGACCAGGGTTCGATTCCCCGCCTCGGCGGGTCTCGGGCTCATAAAATTCCACGGTCTCGACAATTCTCGCTCCGGTGCCTACTCAACTCATGGGGTCTCACTCTGCAACTCTGGGCAATAGCTTGCTTAATCTCCACTACGGCCCCTCGCGGCGGGATGCCTGGCTTTCACCCTGTGGACACCCTGCCCGGGCATCTCACAGGGGAATACCAGGACGGGTTCCCTAAGCAAGCGCCAGGATGCCCTTTGGGTGACAGGTTGCGCTATATACGTACACCTACATTTACATTTACATAAGGGTACAGTACCCAGCATGCATCCTGTTTTTTCTGTGCATGGATCCAGGAGCCAAGGGGATCCTGAGGCTTACCTGCTGCTCGGCTTCGGGTAGGGCTGGTCTTCCCATGTCTCTCCTCCTGCCGGGCTTGGGGAGTTTCCTGCTGCGCTTCCAGGTTGTTCTTGGCGGTTGGCTGCTATTTTCTGTTGCCATGATGGTTCCGGTTGGCCCTGGAGGTGTTCGCTCCGCGTCTCCGTTCTGCCGGGCTTTTCGGAGACGCGGCGCTCTGGGAAGGATTTCTGCAGTGTTGCGACGGCCCCGGTGTGGCTGGGGCGCTTCCTTCCTGTTTCTGCCTGACTTCCTTTGGTTGGGTCAGGAAGTCAGGCATTCTCGTTTATCAGCTGGCGGCAGAGTCTTGGAGGTGTTGCCGGTCTTTCTGTAAGTACCGCGTAGCGGTTTCCTTTTCTCCTTATAAAACAGATGTGGGTTTCTTGGTCCCTGCATTCATTTTTTTTGCTGATGCTGGTGCGTGGTGCTGCTGTTTGGCTCAGTGCATTGCATATCTTCCTGTGTGCGTCGCTCCCTGGATTGCTTTCTGGCTTGGCTTGCTGGCTTGGCTGGGGTGCGCCCACGCTGTTGCTATGCTCTGTGTTTCCTGTTGGACTTTACCATGGGGAAGCATTCTAGGAAGAGCAGGCATGTTGCTGTGTCCTCTTCTTCCTCTTCATCTTCGTCCTCTTCTCCTGCCCGTTCTAGGCATCGTTCTAGGGGTGGTGATGCCAGGTTGAAGGCTCTCATTAAGGAGACTCTTTTGGAGATGGGGGGTCCCAGGTCCAAGGGATCCTCGGCCAGGTCAAAGTCAAGGTCCGGATGTGTTCCGCCTCCATCTTCTTCTTCTTCTTCAGCTTCTGGCTCTGAGGGGGGGGGTTTGGACGCAGATTCTGGTAAAGGCAAATATGTCGATAAGGATATGTTGCCGGACTTGTTGAGCCGCGTTAAGACTAATATGGGGTTCCCTGCGGATGATGTCCCTAGCACTTCTGGGGGTTCCTTGCTTCGCCAGTTCCACTATTCTGCGCCTGTGGTGATGCCTGTTCAACCATGTGTGAAGGAGGTTTTGGATCGGGAGTGGAAGGATCCAGATCGTATCCTTCTTCCTCGCTTCATGGCCAAGCTGTATCCTCTCCAGGATATGGCTAAGGATTTGCCGGACTCTGTTCCTGTGGATTCTCTTGTGGCGAGTCTGCTGGGGCGCACCTCCTTGGCAGAGGATGCTGTGGTGCGTGATCCTGTTGATAAGCGGGTGGACGCCTCTCTTCGTAAGAGGTATTCGGGGTCCCATTCTGCGCTGCGGGCTGGCATTTACGGGACTTATGTGGCTCAGTCTCTGCTTTCTGACTTGAAGACTTTGTATGGTTCCATGGATAATGCCACGGACTGTTCTGACGTTCTGGCTCACATTGAGCGTCAGGTGGAATTTCTTTCGGACATTTCCTTCGATGTAGTGCGTGCCTCTGCTCTGTCGGGGGTGCTTGCATTGCTGCTCGTAGGAACGTGGTCCTCAAGGACTGGTAGACCGATTCGGCCCAAAAGTCTGCTGCCCTTCGTTTGCCATTTCAGGGTTCCATGTTGTTTGGGACGGAGTTAGAAGGCAAGCTTCATCGGCTTTTCAAGGAGAAGAAACATTCCTCTTCTTTTAAGTTGCCCTCGGCTGCTCCTGCTTTTTCTAAGCCTAAGCCCTTCTTTCGGCCCTCTTCTCACAGGCAGTTTTCCAGGGGTCGTGGTAGTTTTCAGCCTGGTCGGGGACGGGACAAGATGGCGAAGTCCCCTCCTGCGAAGCCTCGTTCCTGACTATCTGGGGTCCGAGGTTGGATTCTTGGTTGGAGGTCGGCTTCGGTTGTTTCTTCAGGCCTGGATGTCCTCCTGTTCAGACTTGTGGGTCCGGGACGTGATCCGTTTGGGGTACCGGGTGGAGTTCTCCGGCCCGCCTCCGGACTCGGGGGTACGTCCGACTCCTTGGCCGTCTTGCCACTCCAAACGTGCGGAACTGTCCCGGGGGGTTCAGTCTCTGTTGGACAAAGGGACTATTCAGGTTGTTCTCCGGGGGAGATGGGTCGGGGGTTTTACTCCATCATCTTTCTGGTGCCCAAGGTGACTGGGGGGTTTCGCCTTGTTCTGGATCTCAAGGCCCTGAACAAATTTGTGTTGAGGATTCCATTCAAGATGGAGACTCTTCAGCGGGTGATTCCCCTGGTTCTCCAGGGTCATTACATGTGCACTCTGGACCTTCAGGATGCCTATTATCACGTGCCTGTCCATCCTCTCTCCAGTCCCTTCCTGCACTTTTGTCTTCTGGGGGTCCATTACCAGTTTGTAGTTCTTCCATTTGGCCTGCAGTCGGCTCCCAGGGTGTTTACGAAGGTGGTCGCCCCCTTGGTGGCTTTCTTGCATCTCCAGGGGATGATGGTTTATCTGTATCTGAACGACTGGCTCCTGCATGCTCCCTCAGCGGATCAGGGGTTGGTGTGTGCAGCGTTGAGAGCCCATGGGTTCCTGTTGAATCTCCCCAAGTGCCGGCTCCCTCCGTCTCAGGACTTACAGTTCATAGGGGCCCATTTCTGCACGGATTTGAATCGGGTGTTCCTGCCGGTGGATCGGGCTGTGACCCTGTGTTCTCTGGCTCATCGGTTTCTTGTGGGGAGGTCCTTTCGGGTCCGACTTTGGTTGCGCCTTCTGGGGTTGATGGCGGCCACGGTGTTATCTGGCCTTGGGCGCGTTTCCATCTTCGTCCTCTGTGGTCATACCTGCTGGCTCGGTGGGATCCCTTGTCGGGGGACTTGTCCCTCCTTGTTCCGTGTGCCTGTCGATCCTTCCTGCCCTGCGTTGGTGTTCTCTGTCTTCCAATCTGGACAAGGGCTTGCCTCTGCAATCTCCTCCTCCGGTGGTCCTTACGACGGATGCCAGCGCTCTGGGTTGGGGGGCAACTTTGGGGTCGAAGTGCCTTCAGGGTCGTTGGTCCCTTCTGGAAGGTCGTCGATCTTCGAACTGGCGGGAGTTGTCTGCTGTGTGTTGGGCTGTCCGGTGGTTTCGGCTCCATCTGGTGGGCCATTATGTGTTGGTTCGGTCGGACAATTCAGTGACAGTGGCCTACTTGAATCACCAGGGCGGTATCCGTTCTCGGTCCCTGAACGCGGTGGTGTTCCCATTGTTTTGCTGGGCGGATTGCCATCTTTTGTCCCTGGTAGCTGTACATGTTCGGGGGGTGGACAATGGGGTGGCGGATGCCCTCAGTCGTTTTTTTCCTGCCTCCCCGGAGTTGGCCTTGACTCCGGTGGCCTTTCGTCTGGTATGCGTGAGGTTTGGTCGGCCCTTTCTGGACCTCTGCTTCCCGGCGCAATGCGCAGCTTCCCCGTTTCTTCTCCCGGATTCCTCAGGAGGGGTCTTGGGGGGTGGATGCTCTGTCCCTTCCCTGCCGTCTCACCTGCTGTACGCCTTTCCTCCTCTGGTTCTGATCCCTCGTTTTCTGTCCCGGCTGTTGAGGGAGAATCGGGAAGGGGTGGTGGTGGTGCCTTTCTGGCCCCGCAGGTCTTGGTTTCCCACGCTGATGCTGTTGGCTGTTCAGGGTCCGTGGTTCTTCCCCTTCCCTCCGTCTCCGTTACGGTCCTCTCCGATGTTGCCCCTGCGATGGCTTCGGCTGTCGGTTTGGCGGTTGAGGGGCGGGGGTGGAGGAATAGGGGTCTCCCGGAACATTTAGCCTTGGCTATTCAGTAGTCTTGCAAGCCTTCTACTCTTCAGTCCTATGGTAGGCATTGGGGCAACTTTGAGCATTGGTGTCTTGGCCTGGCTTTGTCGCCCTTGGTTTGTTCTTTGCCAGATGTTCTCCAGTTCCTTTGGGATGGGTTCGAGAAGCGTTTGTCCGTTTCTACTTTGCGGGCTCAGTGGGCTGCTATCAGGGCTTTTCGGGCTCCTTGGGGGAATCTGCCGGATGTGGATGGTCTGGTTTCCCATCTGTTGCGTAGCTTTTCTAATTCCCGCCCTGTGGTGCATCCTTCTTTTCCTCTCTGGGATCTTCCCTTGGTTTTGAGGGTTCTTGTTGCCGCTCCCTTTGAACCTTTGGAGGAGGTCGATATGAAGTTTGTCACCCTGAAAGTTGTTTTTTTGGTGGCTATCACTTCTGCTTGTCTCCTGGGGGAGCTGGGTGCTTTGATGGCTTGGGAGCCTTTTCTGTCCTTTTCTGCTGACGGGGTGGTTCTTCGTTTGGATTCCTCCTTTGTTCCTAAGGTTTTCTCCCAATTCCATCGCTCTCAGGAGCTGGTCCTGCCTGCTTTGCTTTCGGCTCCTGTGGACGGGGACGACCTTCTCTGGTCCTTGTTGGATGTTTGCCGGGCTTTGCGGGTTTATTTGGATCGGTCCAGTGCCTTTCGGCTTTCTGACTCCCTGTTTGTTTCTTTTGGGGCTGTCTCTAGGGGTTGCCGTGCTTCTTCTTCTTCCGTTGGGCGTTGGTTGAAGCAGGTTATTGTTCTGGCTTATTCCCTTTTGGGTCCCCCCCCCCGGCTGCGGTTCAGGTACGTTCCACTCGGGGGATGGCTGTTTCCTGGGCGGAGGTTCGTGGGGTGTCCCTTTCTGAAATTTGTAGGGCTGCCACTTGGGCTTCTGCTAATACCTTTGTTAGGCATTACCGTATCCAGAATGTTCTGGGGGATGACACTAACTTTGGTTTAGGGGTTCTTCGGGCTGTGTGTTCCTGATTCCCCTTGTTTTCCTTCTGCCGTGCTGTTGTTTTCAATAAATTGCTGGGTTTTGCTGTACTGCTGTGTCCTAGTGGTTTGTTGTTTGATGATGGCCGGTTGCTGCTTGGGTATTCTCAATTGTTTGTATGAAGGGGACGAGGACAGGAGGGACCTGGGGGTAATGTCCTATTACTTACCGGTAATCTTTATTACTCCGTGTCCCGTTGTCCTCATCCCCTTCATACCATCCCTCCCTCCCTCCCAGGCTTTCCGGCCCTCATCTTGGGCTTGGTGGTTCAGGAGGCATGCTGGGTACTGTACCCTTATGTACTCCCTATAGGGAGAGGGAGGGGCGTACCAGCATTCCTGCTTTCTTTTTTCTGTCTGGGAGATGGTTAATCTCAATTGTTTGTATGAAGGGGACGAGGACAATGGGACCCGGAGTAATGAAGATTACCGGTAAGTAATAGGACATGATCCAATAAGAGACAGTCGGAAAAGTGGGCAACTGCTCATGTCTCCCTCTTTAGGCCTACCTTTGAATGTTATCACCCCCATTCCTCTCTCTATCTCTCAATCAACCTCACCTCTCCTTCTCTACAGCACCTGTGTCTCTCTATTTCACCATGTGGTTCTCTATACCTCCTCTCTCTCTTCCCTTCACCCCCTTATACTTTTCTCTCTTCCTCACTACTCTTTCTAGCTGACCTGTTTTTTAATACCCTTTATACTTTTTACCTCACCACTCTCTACATTGCATCTCTCTATGTCTGTCATTACATCATCCATCTCAATGTCTTCTACCATTTACCTTTTCCTCTATCTCTCCCTAACCCACCTCTCTTTCTAACTTACCTCTATCCCTATCTGAACTTTCAGTGTACCCTGCTCCTGTTGTTACATTTCCTTCTCCCTGTATCTAGCTCTACCTGTCTACCTCTCAAACCTCATCATATATCCACCTCTCTTTCTGCACCTGCTTCTTTATTTTTCTACATCATTGTATTCTAATTATGGCAATCAAACATTTTCTTTATTGTAGACTTTTTTCCCCACCTTACCAATCTCTCTCCTTCATCTTGATTTCTACCTCACGTTCCTTTTCCATATACTATACCTCATTCACTGTGCTGTTTTCTTTACCTCTCTGTCTTCCTCCCATCACCTGCCCCAACCATTTAACTTAGAAGAGTTGGAGTTTGATATGGCGTATGATAGTCAACTTCCATTTACATTTCACAAGACACGTTACGTGCATGGAGACACTTTTACATACGGAGACGGAAGATGTTTGCTGAGAGACGCTAGGCGCACTGAGTCACATAGCAAATATTTGGGGTTACTGTATAAAACTTCCTCTGCTAAAGTAGGCCATCTTAAAAGATATAACTCTACCAGAGATTGAGCGTATTGAGTGTGATTTCTGTTGATAATGTATTTTAGGTCTAATTCCTTTACCATCTCCTGGAGTAAGTGTAGACTGCTCGCTATTGATACTTATGAGAGACTACTTTAGAAAATGAACAACTCTGATTTCCAAATAGAATGACATAGTCTTCAATTGCGAGACAGCAATGTTAAATATTAGTATCTTGCATGAATAAAGCCCGGTGACCACCTACTGACAAAAGACGTGGTCCAGTGGGTACGTTTAGCGATTAACAAAATTTGACGTCTAACCTCCACTTTACTACTTCACCTAAATATGCTGGAAAAGAAACACTGTATTCTGAAACTGGGCAGGACCCACAACACTGTGACATTTTTCTTGCCATCACAATCACTGCCACCATTGTTGCAGTCGACTGGACTAGTTGGAAACGTAGAACGCCATTACTAATCCCAGACTCCCGTTTGGCCAAATTGTGTGCTTTTTGGAGTTCACATTTTGAACGTATTCCATTGCTACCTTTTTGTCAAGATTGAGAATATTTAGAATCATTGTGTTTGCGTGGCGACAAAATGTACTGGATGTTACTAGGGTAGGGGAGTACTCCCTAGTCTCAGGGAATATTCACCAAAATGCAGTATGCTGGAAAATACATACCCTTGAAGAAACCGTGTGCTGCCTTCTCATGTTTATTATGAAACAGTTCGATCCTGGACAAATCATCATTTCCATGAACCTCTGTCCACTGAGCTGACAATATGTCAGCACTTTCAGGCTTAATGGAATAAATTACTTTCAGCTGCATACTTGCAGAGTAGGTCCACAGCATGATATTCATTAACACACTCAGGGCTGTTTATAGGCAGGTGACTTAATTTGCATCTCAATAGATGAATGTGCTCTTGAAGCTGTATTGTTTAGGATCACTCATGTGCCTCAGCTCCTCTAATCTGGCTATCTGATCACCAACACAATATTGAGGTAAACAATATCGTTTGACACAAATATAGTGTCAAAAATATTGTTTCACAAAATATCATGTCTTTATATCTATAATGGTAAGTACACAAATACCGGAAATATATATAGTTTGAAGTAGTAAATCTTAAACACTTTAGTATACACCAATATTATATTGTAAATTACATAAATTCCACTACTACCTAGTACTATATATATACTTGTAGAAATACCACATTTATGTATATATCTGAATGTGTGTGTGTGTGTATATAGTATTATGAAAAATATATATTTTTCCTTATGTTATATATATATATGAAAATGGTCAAATATTCACGTTTTCCAGGAAATATGATACCATGAGAAAAAACGCAGCCATATCGAGGGCTCACCTGAGGGATAACACACTAGAAGGGAAGCACACCTGTGAGAAGTGATACTGCTGCATAGCTGGGCCGTGTCCTCCACCAGACGCCCACATACCCCTGGAGATGGCAACATGGCACCTCCTGGTTAGCGATGGATCAGCATCCGCTGCCACATCAAGCGACGCTTACAACACACTCTTACCACACTGGTCTCAGACCCGGGCAATCGCCCACACAGCTGCATACTGACCCGCCCCACGACACTGCAATCCTATTGACACAACTTACTCCCATCCCCCTTTTTTATTTCCCTCCTTCTCAGCAATCACTTCACGGTACCTCAGGCCTTTTCTCCCTTCCCTGTTTGGTCCTGTTTGACCTTTTGTCTCCAATGGGGTCTCTGTTTGGAAGTTACTATGGCAGATTCTATTGCCATGTTTGCTAATACATTGAATATGTTGCATTGGAGGACGGTATCAATCCGACGTTCGGTACCTCTGACCACACACCACATCTGGTGCTACCACATTCTGTATATCAAGAATTATGCAAATAGGAAACAAGAGCCACAGAACATGCCACCTCCCACCACACTAAGCCACGCAACACCCTGAGGATGCATTGCCCTACATTCTGAGTGTTATCATGTCCGTTGCAGTTGAATTACCTATCAATGTCACCATAACATTCCTGCTATAGGAACAGGTATGAACAGAGACTGTTTTAATGAGCGCTGCCATTGTACTAACTTACTGTACCATTTTAAGCAATGTATGTGATTACTCCCTATCTTTCCTGATGTTGTATATCTGTATTTTAAAACCTGAATGCATAAACCAATAAAATATATTCAAACAAAAAAAAATGAGAAAAAACGCAGCCAAAACAAAGAACCAGAATATCGGTAAAACTTCGCAACCCGCGGAGGAATCAGAGCCTGAAACATCCTCGATATCGGGGGCGAGCTCACTAACGGAAAGTGGGTCTGAGAGAGAAGGAGGAGAGGAATTGGCCGGCGCAATGAAGCTAACTATGGGAGAAGAACTGGAATACATACGACGCAGCAGGCGGGAGACTCTTCGTTCCAGTACAGCTCAGCCGGCAAAAAACGGCGCACCAGGAGCAGTCGGGAAAGGAGGGCCGCCCAAAAACAACGCGGTGAAACAAGGAGGCTGGGGTCGAGGTCGGGGTGCATGGAAAAACAAACAAACGCAATAAATGAAAAAACCCCATTGAAAGAGTTGAACGCCAATACCATCATAAATTTGGCTGAGATAGATCTGTCGATAGCAGAGAAGCAACTTTTATCTTTAGGTCTTTCATACTGCCCTGAAATGAACTTTCAATACACCAGAACTAGGGCGGATGTCTTTCAGTTCATAAGGAAGTTAAAGTTACAAAAATACCACAAACAGCAATCATCAGGCAGATTAAGACCTAATGTGGAAACACAGAAAGAAAACCCGAATTTGGCAGCCGGGGACTTTGAATTATTGGCTGCGGTACAAAGTATAGTCAACATTCCTGGGAACTCGCAAAGCGACACGGGGTCGCAACAAGAAGCAGGAACCTCGCAAGCATTTCCAGTATTAAATACTCAGGAAATAAGGGACCTTGGAAACAAAAAGCCAGAAACACCATTTAAGAAAAAAAACAAAATTTGTACCTGTAATGATGAAAGACTCGATTGATGCATTCAATGAAGTGGTGGTGGCTCAGGTCAAGAAATTGAATGTGAAAATCCAAATGACCAAGAGAAAACGATCGAATCAAGAGATAAGATATGGGTTATTGTTGGATAAGTTAAGGCTAGAAAATAATGGTGTCATAAGAAACTCGGACAAGGGAGGGAACATAGTACTCTGGCCTCTCTCCCAATATTTAGCTGAAGCTAATACCCAACTCAATGACATCCAATGTTATCATCACAGTTCTCCCATTAATTACAAACACATGCAGGATAACTTGTGCAGCAAATTATGGTGTGGAAAAGTCTGGGACTTTTGAATTTGGAAGAGTTTAAATTCCTAAAAAAAGAACATCCAAAAACGCCGGTTATTTATTTTATACCGAAGATACACAAGGATAAGGAAAAGCCTCCAGGAAGGCCAATCATTTCAGCATGCGATGGCCCCCTTGAAAATTTGTCAAAATATATAGACTTTTTCCTGCAAGAACATGTGCGAAAGCTGGAGTCGTACGTGAGGGATACTGGAGACTTTTTACTGAAGATTGGTAATGTGAAATGGCAGGATGGGTACATCTAATAACTCTTGATGTATCATCACTGTACACATGTATTAAGAACCCTGATGGTCTAAGGGCAGTGGAATATTTTCTCGCAAAAAGGTCAATTGAGTATACTCAACATATCAAAATGCTCATGGACATGTTAACTTTCTGTTTAGAGCACAATTACTTTCTTTTCAACAAACAGATGTTTCGCCAGGTTCAGGGAGTTGCCATGGGGGCCAGCTTCTCCCCCAGTTATGCTTGTCTTTTTATGGGCTGGTGGGAGGAGCTGGTCCTCAGAAGGCAATACAACAACACATACAGGGACAACATTGTATCCTGGTTAAGATATATAGACGACCTGCTAATAGTTTGGAAAGGAACAGTTGAGGAGGCTGAAAAGTTCATTGAATGCAATAATGAGAATGATGCCAATTTAAAGTTCACATCTCACATTAGTAATTGTCAGGTATCCTTCCTAGATGTACAAGTCAATATAGAGAAAGAAAAGATCAACACCACATTATATAGGAAAGAAACAGCAGGCAATACGTTGCTTCATGCAACAAGTGCGCATCCTACACATCTAATACACAGCATTCCCTACGGGGAAATGCTGAGACTGCGGAGAATATGTAGTGATGATGGAGAATTACATAGACACCAACAGGAGAGCAAGATTAGATTCTTGGACCGGGGATACAGTGCCAAAACGATTGAGACAGCTATCAGGAAATCTAGATTGAGGGCAAGAGAAGATCTCCTGGAAGTAGCAGGTACCACCTCAAATAAAGAGAAGGGAGGGATACAGACAACAGATTATACCCCCAGACTCATCCTGACGTATAGTCGACAACATAGAGATTTACATAAAATTATACAACGTAATTGGCACATCGTGAAAGATGACCCGGTGATAGGTAGTTCTCTCCCACAGTACCCGGCAATCACATACAGGAAGTCTACCTCTATGGCAGATATTTTGGTTACAAGCAGTCCTGACTATAAGGACAACACTGGAAGGTCATTGGCCCGAAAGGGATTTTATAAGTACCCTAGCTGTAAAGCATGCTCACATGGCGTCAACAAAACTACATTCATAACAGCCTTTAGCTTAAAACCCCAGACAATCAAGTACCATCTCACATGTAAGAGTGAGTATGTGGTGTACATCCTAGAGTGCAGTTGCAATCTGAAGTACGTAGGAAGTACGAAGTTACCTGGCCACAAGAGGGTTTTACAGCATATCAGGGCTATTAATAACAATGATCCAAGTTACCCGGTAGCATGGCATTTCTGGGAAACCCATGGGGGCAAATCCAAAGATCTAAAGTACTACCTAATAGACAGTGTCCCAATACAGAGAAGAGGAGGGGACAGGGAGGGTATGCTACGCCGGTTAGAGACCCACTACATACTATTATTAGATACGAAACAGCCAAATGGATTGAATATGAGCATGACTTATATACATATTTGGAATAAATGTCCCTGATGATGTTTATTTTGATCGTGGAGTTACATGAAACATAAAGTGTGTGCAATATGATGTATCTATGATATGACAAGGTGTAATCAGCAAGACCTGTTCAGAATCACTCATTGGTTCTCTAGTAACATTATGTAGAAAAGGGCACAATAGTTCATTTATAAGATAATGATTGTGTAAATAACAGAAATTATACAGATATACATATATATACTTTTTTACTACGATTTTTTTTATCCAGAGATATGTATATTTTTCTATTGACAACGACTTTTATGGAGATTTTAGATATTGAAATGCATGAATTAATTATTGATCAGCCAATTTTAAATATTGGTTATAATTAATTGTGGGAATCATTTATGTGATGTTATAAAGTCAAAAAAAGCATAGCCTGGAATACTGTCTCTATCACAAATTTGTGGATAATGTTCTATAGGTTGTGAATGAGTAGGAATCTTTTGAAATTAATTTAGAAACACTGGGGTGCCAGGTGTTGGGTATAGTTCATTTATTTTTAGCACTTTTCTTCAGAAAACATTATTATAACATTATTTATGGGGGCTCAGGGGATGTACACTGTAAATAGCAATTTGTAGACAAACTAGTAAAATTATATTTAAATGTCGATTCTTTCAGTGGCAAATGAAAGAATGTCACAAAAAATATGAATTTTAGCAGGAACATGCATACTGACTTATATGGGGGACGGAATTTAAACCGAAGGATTTTATTGAGATATAAAAACATGTCAGCAAGCAGGAGGTATGAAATAATGTATTTTACCATGATAGCAATGTTCACCCGCAAATGCATTTAAGCAAGTATTGGACAAAGTCGATGTATTTTACATGTATATAAAACCTCCTTTGAAAAAGCAACAAATGGGAAAAAATCGCCAAACGGGTAAATATTTCTTGTATGTCTATTTTTGCACAGTCACTTTAAATAGAGGTGTGTCTCACGACATTGTTGTCATGTGATCAAGGCAGGGATCTGCCGAAACGCGTTGTGATGGCTGGTGGCAAATTTGAAATAAACTAAAGCACTGAATTTGGGTCTACCATGTCTCATTTGCAAGTCCGTTGGGAAGTTGTGGTGGAGGCGAGCCTTTGGAGCATATATATATATATATATATATATATATATATATATATATATATATATATATATATATATATATATATATATATATATATATATATATATATATGTATATATATATTTACTACTGTGAAAATCATACTATCTATCTATCTACATATGTAATTAAAACTTAAATATTCCCAATTCAATTACAAAATATAAAATACATTTCTAAATACATCAAATATAAATCTAAAACCCTAAAAAGCACAATTACAAAATATATAAGAATAGATTAGGAATATGCTAAATTTAAAATTAAAAAATAAGGCAATAATTACAAAAAATATTTGTAACCAATAGTAGGAAAAAAGCTTGCGTCTGGGACTATTAGAATTGCCATTTCCATTCCAGTTTATACAACAGTAGGGAAAGTGTTGGACTTCAGAGGTGTTACATTTACTATTCCCACTCCAGTCTAAAGAACAGTAGGAAAAGTACTTCACTACAAACACATTACATAACTTACTAGCCCTATTATTTAGAAAAAATATTAAAGTATAGCTCAATTTACATCATTGCTAATTGATTAAATAATTAACAATTATTACCTAACTGTTAATTAATTATTTCTTAATTAACTTCCCACCCTATAACCTACACATCCACCACCTGCACCTAAAATATAACTAAAATATATAAGTATTAGACAATGTACAAAATGTATAATCAAATAAATAATTTATGAATAATTCCTTGGTAAATAACGATCACTTTATTAACTCCACATCATATACATCTACAAACCTAGCAACCCACACCTAAAATATAACTTAAATATAGGACTATTAGATAAGTTACACAATTAATAATGAAACAATTAATTCTACATTAATCATCAATTAATACTTGAGTAAGTTCCTACTCTACCCCCCTACAAACCCAACAACCGGCAATATTATAAATCACTATTAACCATCATGAAAAAACATTCTAAATCATTTAAAAGTACAAACTATTTTTAAAAAATGAATAACAATTATACAAACATTATCACAAAATGTTATTTCCAATTTTTCTGTTTCCTGATTTTTATAACATATTTGGCCCAAACACCCGGACAGCAATAGCTACTTCTTTCACAGTCCATAAGGGGTTGAAAGAGTGGGTTGCCTGTCTATGGAAATACTGATCGCAAATGGGCTGATTCGCAGAATCTGCCCCTTTGCAAACAGTATTTTTGCATTTGGTATGCATCAACCCAAATTCCAATTTGCAATTTAAGCAATCGCATAATTAGCGATTACTTAAATTGCAAATGCATTTAGGGAATCGCAAAATGCGATTCCCTAAATGCAATGCATGATGCAATTTAAAATTGCGAATTCGCAATTAGGGATCATAAATTACCATCGATTTGAACTTGATGTTAATTTGAAAATAATTTGAATAATGCACCTAAGTGCATTTTTTAAAGTTTCATGCTGCACACACACGTACCCTTGGGGCATGTATGTGCGCATCATGTGGTAACATTTCATTTTCAGGGGTGCAACAGGGTGTCCTTTTGGCACCCTTGCACCCTTGAAATTGCATGCGCAATTTGCGAGTACCTATTTGGTACTCGCAAATTGCACATGTAGTTCCCACTCATTCCTATGGGCCTCTAGGCCCATAGGAATGAATGGGTAGCTATTCCTTAATTAGAATTCACAATTTGTGAGTCGCAATTAAGGATGATGTAGGAATCGCAATTTGTTTTGCAATTCCTACATGCATAGGGATTTGTGAATCCTAAATAGCGATTTCTTAAAGTTTGCTATTTAGGATTCGCAAATCCTGACTCTGATGCAAGTCAGTAAAAGTGACAGGGTACCAAAATGCGTGACAATGTGTGTCTCACTGTGCCTCTGTGTGAGAGGCGGACCAGGAGCCCTGATTGGAGGGCAATCCTGCAAAATGTGAGAAGGTTGACCACCCTACTACACAGCCAAAGAAGAGTAAAAAGGGAAGAGGTGGGATATAGCAAGGGAAGATAATTGAGGAGAAAATTATCAAATTTCACCCGAAAAAATGTTTAAACTGCTGAGAGCAGTGCTTTTATTTTCACTGTGCGAGAATGCCAGTTTTGAAGAGTGATTTATTTGACATTACTAATATCCAGCATTTAAAGCTACATTGTACATGCATATTTTTTTTCACACTATGCAGTAGTCTCCTAAACATTCACCAAGTCACCCTGATCATGTCTTTCATGCAGAGGGAGAAATAGTCTGGTTAGACACTGGCTTCTTCATAAAATACTTTTTTTCCAAAAGGAAATAATCTAGATCTAAGCGCAAGAAGAAACGGCTTAATCAATGTTTGTTCAAGCTTTCTTTTGGTACTTTTTGGCTGACCAACAAGGGCAGTTTACCTTTTAACCTTTTGCCTGTTTCGCGTGCACTCATTTCTTAAAATGTAATCTATAATTAAACATTGTTGCCATTTTCAAACTATCTACCTTGGTGACAGTCTATGTGGTGTGAGGTTTGATGTTTGTGTAGGCTTCGGGGTCTGCGCATTCACTTTGAGTTACCACACACCATCTCCTGGATTGTGGCACAGCTTGAACTTCCACCTAGGCACTTGCGCTAGATTGGTGCTCAAGAACTGGGTGTGCAAGAGGAGGAAAATGTTTTCTTTGAGTGCCTTGGCTGCACATTTGTGTGGCATGAGGCACTGGAGAGTTCAGAAGTGTGCATGAGCAAGGACTGTCCCTATTTGAGCTGTGGCACACTTTTAATGAGGTGTACCAGGCGCAAACAAGGAAACTGCAACTTATTAAATACATGTTGCTGTCCTCAGGGCAAGGGCAAACTGGCACCTGCCCTAAGGGCAGTGCATTAGTGAAAGGGCAGAGGCTTTTTGAAGCAGCTGCTCCATCAATCACAGGGCGATCACCACCTGACCTACACTTTAAAGGAAGGACAGAGACCCCCTGAGGGCCACCTATATGCGGCATATAGTCAGTGTGCCTCCTAACGGCATTTTTGCCTCTTTGCCTGTGTCCATGATACAGTGCAGACACAGAGGCAAAGTGTTCAACTCATTTGCATGGGGCCACGCCTGCATGCAAATGATGGAATGCCCCTCTAGATAGCACCAGGGTTATTTGCATTACAGAAGGTGCTACACAAGCATCTGTGGTGCCTTCGGTAACATTACAGTGCCCCATGGGTGCAGAAAACAGGCTTGCATACCTGTTTTGCCTCCGGGGTGCTGTATGTAACATGAAGACCTGGACAGAATTTCAATTACCATGGAGTAATCTGAGAAATGTTTGTGTAATCCTGGGTTACTCTTTTACACGGAATTCCCAAAAATAACATGATTACGCCCACTCGTGTGATTGAGAGCTATTTTTGGAGGTAAAAATCCTACCACAAGCGCATATTCAGCATGTGAGAGTGGTTGCTCGCTCTGCTGTTTATGTTCTGTTGCATTTAGCGCTATTGCCATTTTGGGCGCGAGGGTGCATTTTGTGCTAAGAAACTAAATAAATTGGGGGGAAATCCTAATCCAAGTGCACATTTAGCAAGCATGAGCAGCTGATCATGCATGTTCTGCTGCATTTAGCACTATTTCTCAGCACAAAATGAATCCTTGTGTCCATTTTCGATGTGATGGGGCATTTTAACACTAAGAAGATAGCACTAAATGCAAAATTACTCTTCTCATGTAATTCCGTGTAATCTTGGGCAATTCCTTATGATTACACTACATGAAATTATGCAGTTTACACCCATCCACATGAATATTACCTACATGCTTTGTGAAAGAGAAGCAAGAGTCTAGGACAATGATACTAGACCAGAATGCATGAGCAATGGCAGGTTTCACCTTGGACAATATCTGGGTACCTGGTGTGTTGTAAGGTTGCAAGTTGACTTAAATGGGTCTAGTGCCTAGCGTGTCCAAGAAAGGTTTATGCCATCAAGTTAGCATTACATTTGAGGCTTTGGCATTGCGACCTAAAGTCAGTTTGACTGAGAAAGAGAATCTAGAGCCGTTTCGTGTGGCGTCTCCACCTTTGATTCTAAAAAGAGGTTTGTGGTTGAGAGTGTGCACTCGTCATGTTATCATTTTTTACGTGCCTCTAAGAAAGATGGCGATGGAAGTAGATTTGTGGGCAGGAGACACTGCACTGCATTTCAGAAGACCCTGCAGTGGAGAGAGAGACAGTGAGGAAGAACGCTGGAGCCTTGTCCTTTTGCCTTTGTGGTGGTGAAGAGTTAACATGGGCTGAAATGTGTGTTTTTATGCTTTTTTGCGTTAATCTGAGACTGGAAAGACATTCCCGACATACTGTTTTGGGAGAAAAGTTGGGAGAGTACTCCTTGAGAAAAAAATCCCTTTATTGTTACTGAGAACATATTTTACATGCTTTTTAGGAAATGTTCTAGGTTCCATTAGTTGTTTTTGCATACAAGCCTATAGTGGATACACACTCCTGGTTTGTGTTGCAGGTGTGGAAGGGTTAGTACGGTCTTGCGGGTAACAGCCATTACAACGCGGTTTTTACCACACGTTGATATTACATTGCATGCGTTACAATGCATGCGATGTTACAATGCGTGGTAAAAAACACGCATACCATTACATCGCATGCGCTTTTACAACGCATGCGATGTTATGGCTATCCACTTCGTTGTGAGGAAACTGAGGTTGTTTCCTCACAACGACGTGGATCTCTGACGATGCAGGAAGCAGGAACCGGGAGCAGCGACGCTGGTACCACGAGGTTAGAGGTAAGGCTGATTGTGCTTGGGGTGGGGGTAGTAGTTTAGGGTAGGGTAGGGTAGGGTAGTGTAGGGGTGGAAATAGTGTGGGTATTGTTGTAGTGTAGTAGTGTTTTAGGGTTGGGTAGTGTAGGGGTGGGAGCAGTGTGATTAGTGTTGTAGTGTAGCAATGTTTTAGGGTTTAGGGTAGTGTAGGGGTGGGAGTAGTGTGGGTAGTGTAGTAGTGTTTTAGGGTTTAGGGTAGTGTAGGGGTGGGAGTAGTGTGGGTAGTGTTGTACTGTAGTAGTGTTTTAGGGTTTAGGGGAGTGTAGGGATGGGAGTAGTATGTGTGGTAGTGTAGTAGTGTTTTAGGGTTTAGGGTTTAGGGTAGGGGAGGGGTTGGAGTAGTGTGGGTCGTGTTGTCGTGTTGTAGTGTTTTAGGGTTTAGGGTAGTGTAGGGGTGGGAGTAGTGTGGGTAGTGTGGTAGTGTAGTAGTGTTTTAGGGTTAGGGGTAGTGTAGGGGTGGGAGTAGTGTGGGTAGTGTTGTAGTGTAGTAGTGTAGTAGTGTTTTAGGGTTTAGGGTAGTGTAGGGGTGGAAGTAGTGTGGGTAGTGTTGTAGTGTAGTAGTGTTTTACGGTTTAGGGTAGTGTAGGGGTGGGAGTAGTGCGGGTAGTGTAGTAGTGTTTAGGGTAGTGTAGGGGTGGGAGTAGTGTAGGTAGTGTTGTAGTGTAGTAGTCTTTTACAGTTTAGGGTAGTGTATGGGGTGGGAGTAGTGTGGGTAGTGTTGTAGTGTAGTAGTGTTTAAGGGTTTAGGGTAGTGTAGGGGTTGGAGTAGTGTTGTAGTGTAGTAGTGTTTAAGGGTTTAGGGTAGTGCAGGGGTTGGAGTAGTGTTTGTAGTGTAGTAGTGTTTTAGGATTTAGGGTAGTGTAGGGGTGGGTAGTGTTGTAGTGTATGTGTTATAGGGTTAAGGGTAGCGTAGGGGTGGGAGTGGTGTGGGTAGTGTTGTAGTGTAGTACTGTTTTAGGGTTTAGGGTAGTGTAGGGGCGGGAGTAGTGTGGGTAGTGTTGTAGTGTAGTAGTGTTTTAGGGTTTAGGGTAGAGTAGGGGTGGAAGTAGGGTTGTAGTGTAGTAGAGTTTTAGGGTTAGGGGTAGAGTAGGGGTGGAAGTAGGGTTGTAGTGTAGTAGAGTTTTAGGGTTAGGGGTAGTGTAGGGGTGGGAGTAATGTGTTGTGTAGGTGTAGGGTTGTCACTTACCTTGCAAACTTTTACCACGAGTATAGCTTTACCTCGCATGCCTTTGCGCTGTAATGGCATGCGTGGTAAAGGCATACTCGTGGTAAAAGTATGCGATGTAATGGCATTTCGTTGTCATTGACATCGCGTAGTAATACCCGCGTTGTTGTGCATTTAAGTACTGATGTGCCATATCACTTCACTGAGCTTGGAAATAAGTGCACATCTGTATGGTGTGGTACACAACCTACGCAGAGTGACTGCTATTGGCGTACGACCTTTTACTGCTAGGAACTCACCGATAAATTCGACCCAGCAGTGAGACACATGCTGCAAAATTAACTTCCATTTTGGGGCTCCTTTTAAACCCTCCTTTACCTACTCGATATGCCCCCTTCCCTGGAATTTTCTTTTCCTTTAGGGAAGAGTGACTGGCAGGATGTATATGGAGCTAGGCTAGGAAAAGTGGACGAGTTGAGCTGTCATGGCCTGCCTCCCTTGGACTCAGATTTCATAATGTTTTTGTTTTTAGCAGCTTTTTCATGAAAATCTCTCCCATATCCTCTTCTCACCCTTTCAGGAAATTGGATTGTTGGCTGATGGGGTGTGAGCCCTGCTCAAGCAGCAACCACGATCCTTGTCAGGGTGAGGCACAAACCAACCCTAAATTAACCTGTGTTCAACCCTCTGGTAGCTTGGCACAGAGTAGTCAGGCTTAACTTAGAAGCAATGTGTAAAGTATTTGTGCAACTCTGCAAACAGTAATAAAGTGTAAAATACCACACAAAAAGGATCCTACACCAAGTTAGAAAGTTAGAGGAACATTTACAAAATAAAACAAGATCAAAAGAACAAAAATCCAATCAGTTAAACCAGAGTTATGATTTTTTTAAGAACTAAGTGTAAAATAGCACCAAAAAAGCACAAAGCACCAACCTCAGCGATCTAGTCGCGTGGGTCCGCATCAAAGTCACACTTTCAGGCTTAATGCAATGGAGTGCAGGTTGCCTAGTCACCAGGTGTGGCCCTCTGAAGTGTGCGATGGAGGGTGCTGTGAGAAGCAGGAAGAGCGTTGCGGGAGCCTGCCGGCGTAGTGTGAAGAGCAGGCCAGGCATCGCAGGCGGACATTGCTTGAGCTTCACTTGAGCTAGCAGTCCATGTTGTTCGCGCTGCTTCTGGAGCTTCTCGTTAAGTTGTGGTGCAAGCGGTGAGGTATCAGGGCAAACAGTCTGGTTGGCGTTCATGAAGAGCCCAAAGGCTTGAATGTAGCTCCCAGAGCAACACCAAGGGTCCAAGACCTGAGGGACACCACTTGAGGGACAGGAACTCACTGTCCCTGAGGCTCAGATCAGGAGGCCTGCAGACTAGCCCTTGGAGTCACTCTGGTGTCCCGGATTAAGGGTGAAGCTGCAGGTCCAGTCCTCTTCTCATCCAGGCATGAGGGCAGCAGGCAGCAAGTCACCACAGCAGGGCAGCAGTTCCTTTGGAGTAGCAGTCCAGCAAAGTGACAGTCTTTTCAGCAGCACTGCAATCCTTCTTCTTGGAAGAGTATCCACAGGTCCAGAAGTGAGTAACCAAGTAATAGGTTTCTTTTTTCAATCAATTAAAATTGTTACAAAATGAACCACACAGAGAATGAGCAAACACTGCATATATGAGCACAGTCAACTATGCATAACGTAATAGCCACATTTTTTATATTAACCCCATTTAAAATGTATGGGTGTCTAATGATCTAATTGGCATTTAGACAAAAATAATTTTAAAAAATGATTTTGTACTAGCAGCATCTTCATGTTGTGCCATTCGTCATTCAATGTGCACCTAATCTGCCCACAAAAATCCACTTGCATCAAGGCAGTCCTATCGCTGAGCATTCTACAATGCACAAAGGTCCTTCGCACAATCTCCGGGCGATCGTTATTGTACAGGCCCCTTTCCCATGATAGTCTTCGTGTCACCAGCACATCCACTATCCTTTTAGTTCTTTGGGAGCACGTCTTGTTCCCATGAGTGGCCTGTGGGAGCACCCCAAGAGGAAAGTGCTGATAGTGCTGGTTAATAGAGTAGTATTACAGTTTCCAGAGTAGCGAGGGCACAGACATGCTGCGCATTGTATAATACACAATTATACTATTAGTGTTGTTGTGTGTCGATTTAGATAACGTATATAGATTTCCCGATTCATGCCCTTATATAGGTACAAATCACGTTGCCCTTATTTAGGCATAGGAATCCATCCCTTTTTAGGCATTGCTCATGCTAACCAAATACAGGCCTGGTCAACTACATCCGTTCATCTTCGTCACAACGAGTTCTTACAAAACCTTAAGCCTTTAGGACTTCCCCTTGCCTGTATATTGATTTCTCCAAGAACTCATTTATTATGCATGAACATCTATTCCTTAGGGGTTCATTCATGAAGTTTTTATGCCCGACTTGTACGTCAATACCGGCATTCCTAAACACCTTCAAGGTATAAATATACCTTCACTTGCCATGGCAAACCACAGTGCGGTTTGGCTACCTACTTGCACGACGCTGCTTGCCACAGCAAGTCCAGAAGGAAGTCAAGTCCCCAACTGACGCACTGACCAGACGCTGCCATCCTTCTCGCAGAGAATCCAGCTCCAGTGTTTCTGACTCCACTTGCGGGGTGTTAGAGATCAAGTCCCGGGAAAGAGATACCAACCTCTCTCATTCTAAGGTATGGAGCAGACTAGAACTTAGAGAAACTTTTGGCAACTCTTGGCAAAACTAAACTTAAACTAAACTAGACTATAGCTAAACAGCACCTACTTCTTCCCTCATACTACACTTAGGTTAGGTACACTGGGGTAGGATTATTTTAGAAGCACCAGTTGAGTATTTTAGCCTGTGTTATTTATGTATGTATTTTTATATATGTCATAGCTACAGACCATGCTATTGCAGTATCATTTTATCTTACTGCTAACGCTGTACGAATTATACTTCACATTCTGTCTGTCAATTGTAGCAGTTCATATCTCTTGCATGAGAAATAAGACTGTTCAATAAACCCTTTTATTGAAACGCCTGTCTCTCTATTTCTGTGCAACTCTGTAGAAAGGAAGCATGCACGATTGACTGAGTGAAACTGTTATCTATTGTTTCCACGATTCTGAGTCTGTTCCGATTCTAAAGGGAAATAAAGTTGTCATATTTATGCGGTTGTCAGAAACGAATCCCTTCTTGTTCATTCTTGAGGAGTGGTGTGGCTCACTGGTTAGAGTGGAGTGGTGTGGCTCACTGGTTAGAGGCGGCAGACCCGAGAGCAGAGAACGGCCCGGGACCAGGGTTCGATTCCCGACGCGGCAGGGTCTTGGACCAGGATCAGCGGACTCGATAATTCTCGCATCGGTGCCTACTCCAACCAGAGATCACACTCGGCAACTCTGGGCATTAGCTTGCCTCATCTCCACAACGGCCCCCCACAAACGCCGGGGATGCCTGGTTTCACCTTGGAGACTCCCAGGAGGGACTATCTCACAGGGAAAGCCAGGACGGGTTCCCCAGCGGTCTATAGCGCTACGAGGCCTGCGGTGCGGGTAGAAGTACGCTTTATAAGACACACACAATTACAATTGAAGTTTATAGTGACCTTTGAATTAGCTGGCACACACAAGTAATTAAGTTTAATATACTCGATAGAGACATACTGACCTCAGTCCTATGTCAAAGCTATTGTGTATATTATTCCAATACGTAGAGCCTATCAGGGATATAGGAACTACACTACAGTGTAGTGCAGTTGATGTTATGACTGTGCTACTGTAGGAGAAGCTTTCAACAGTAACTTGGTTACCAACATGAATTTCCCGAATTTTTGAGACCTACCCGGGTCTCAAGGTGGTAAAGCAACACTTTGGCATAAATACATGTATGCACACCATGTGCTAAAAAGACTTGTCTTAGTGAAGTGCTACACTCATCCTGAAGAGCCGGGCATGTTAGAAGTTCCAGGGTTTCTTCACTTAGATAGCATAGTCTGCATGGCCCTGGTGCTGAGCGTAACTTCCAGCTTGCATAGGGCTCTTTAATAGGTAGGGCTATTTGCCTTGCATAGAGAATGTGCTATAGCTTTTCTTTCCTCTGTGCACTGTTCAGATAAGACTAGATTGAGATCTCTCTGTATGATTTAATGATTATCTTGATATTTGATTTGAACTCTTCTAAATATATATGATGTCTACTTGCCGGGAGAAGAGCTTAACATGTTTCTTTAATACAGTATTTAATAGTGTTGGTGAATTGTGCTATCTTCCCAGCTTTCCCAAGCCAGATTAAATTTGTCACATGCAGCTGACAGGTACTCTGTTCAAGGATTCTTCCCAGATCCAAATATTTCTTTCAGAACCTATTTTATTGTAAGTGCAGATGAGTTGCATACTTTGTGATACTATCAAACAATGGCCGTCTTGTTCTCAGGGGATTGTTTACAAAGGCATATTAAAGAGTTTTGAAAGTAAGAGGGAATGCCAAAAATATGCTTGTAGGCCCCTAACTGCGCCCTTTGCATTATTAATGTTAAGGCCCCAGAGAAGGGTAGATGGCCATGGATAATGGTTGGAAGGAGTTAAGCTCATATTACCCTCCATATGACATTCTGTGGTCTGACTGTGCAGATTTGATTTAATCTTGCATAGAGTGTAGGCCACTACCTTTCCTTTCTCTTCCATTGGAGTGGTGGGCAGATTTGATGTTCCATTGGCACTGAACCAAATGCCTAGGTAGTTGTATTTTGTGTCACTTGTTATCTATAAATTACCTAGTCCCCATTGTTCCTATCTAGGTATTGCCAAAAAGTGACAACCTTTATTTTAGTGCAATTCACAACCAATTTATTTTCGATGTTATAGATATTGAGGGGCGTCCAGCGCTTTTTGCATTCCCCTGTTGGTATGATCCATAATGACCATGTCATCTGCGTAATGCATCAGGAATAGGCACCTCTTGCCAATTTTAGGTACAGGCAGGTTTGCAGCTTTTAATGATTGCCCAAGATCTATGATGTACAAATTAAAGAGAATGGACACCAGGACACATCCTTGCTTTAGGCCTTTATCGTGTGGACTTTAGGTGTTACCGTGGTGTGTTTCAGCTTGATTGTCACCCATGGTGAATAAAGGGACATTATTGCCTGAAGCAGTTAATCTCCCAAGCGATAATTTTTCACAATATCAATACAGTGATATTCACACATTAGCGACAAAATGCTCTTAGCCATGTTATCCACCTCCCATTGGATAACATTGGATAACATGGCTAAGAACTGGTCTGAGCAGGTGTTAGTTTTTGGCGATATCGGGAATATTTCCATCGCTACGCCCACCTTGCTAATAGGCTATAGCGACGTTAGCGACTGCTTTCAGTCGCTAACAGGTTGGGTACGCCCACTTTGCATTTCATTAGCGATAAATATCGCTGACATGCAAAGCGGGCCCCAAACCGCTCGCTATCGCCTAATAGCTGTCGCTAACATCAGTTAGCGACAGCTTGCTAATAGAGCGATAGAATTATCACCGCTTAGCGGCCGAAAACGGCCGCTAAACTGGCGATAATTGCCTATCCCCCCCTTGGTAATATGCCCCTGGGTGTAGGATTGATCCACACCAAGAGTCTGGGACAGCGGCAGTTGTGAAGCAGTGTTCATATAATGAGGAGAGTAGAGATGCCCAGAAATCATAATCCTCCTTGAATAAGGAACTGGGGAGCTTGTTTATTCCGTATGCTTGCAACCCGATTATGATCCATAGAAGTGGGGTGGACAGTTCTGTGGATGACTTTTCTGTGGCATGATCCAAACGGAACCATTTGTACTGAAGGATTAACTTTCCTGCACAAAACCTGTTTGCACTCAAAAGTTGCCCTTAAAGTAATCCAAATAACCTCTTTGCTCTGCTTTGTGCTACTTTCCATCAAGAGCTAACCACAAAAGGGTATGGCCCTCAATCAGTAAGGCCAGGCCACGAAATTGAAGCCAACACAAGAAGTGAAAATACTGATACACATTCATTTTACCTTTCAATTAATATTTGTTATTCTCTTTGCTTTTGATTATTTGAAATAATCTAAAGCAAAGAGAATAAAAAATGTGATTTCAGATCAAAATGATTAGGTCATGTGATTTTTGTATAAAAGGTTGAGTGAACCTGTATTGGCACTTCTTATGTTACTTTTCATCAAGGGGGCCTCCCATGGGCGGTAAAAGGGTGTTCCAACCTTACCAACTATCTGTTGTTTACACAAAATAGTAATTACTAAAATTGGTAACCATGGCATTTTGTCTTGTAGATAGGGTTATAGCATTTGTTAACCCCCCTAATTCCGTTAAATTAGAGGGTTTACGAATGCTAAAACCCTTTTAAAAGTGTACCAAGCCCATTTATCGGTTTTACAAAGCTTTTCTGTATTGTTAAATGGGTTTTGGAAATGGTATTTGGAAAGTGCATGTGTGTAGGGCATCCCTTCTAAATGCTGATTCCTTATAGTATGTATTACCATACTATAATATACCGTAATCCAGTCGGAAAACATTTATATTTTACTGACTACATAATGGTAGTGGCAACCCACTAACAAATGGCAAGGGGTCTGCAAGGGAACCCTTCCTCTTTGTGAATCATGAAAAAATGTTTTAGGAGTAGGCCATGTTCCATTGGATCACTGTTTACTCCTAAAAAATGTTTGTGAAACTTTTCTTTTTTTTTAGATGCATTTTGTTTTCCTTTAATGAAAACAGGCTGCATTAAAACAAAAATTGCTTTATTTGAAAGCAATCACAGACATGATGAGCTGCTAACCTCAACAGACCACATCCCTGTGATTGTAGTGGTACGAAGTGGATTGCAATTTGCTACCTACCACAATAATATTAATGAAGTAGGTCAAATTCCAACCCACTATAATTCGGTATTTTGTGAAACGACATATTATTACATAGGTCGGTCGCAAAATACCAATGAATTTGGTAAAAGTCAAAGTGCAAATTGTGACTACTTTTACCAAATACATTCTTTGTGTATGACGTCCATTGTGCCAAAAACTAACACGTCCTTGAAGCAGGACTTAAAAAGGAGAAATGTTTTTATTTTTTCTAACTTTTCTCACATTGTATGCATATTGCACTGCGTAGAACACATCCAAAAAGTTTTATAGCTAGTCTTATCAATGTATTCTATATTGGTTGCTACTAGTCCAGTTGAAAACCTATGGTAGACAGCACATGCACTTCTTTGGACTATGATGCAAAGGTGTTGCGTGGCAAAAGGCAGCCTGTTTGTGTGCCGACATTGGGAAGAGAGCAAGCAGCAGCACCAGACCTTGGTTGATATGGCTTTGTGATGCTCTCTTCTCCTAGTGCAGCAACTTTGGTTGCTGTGCTCCATTGCACTATTCTTTAGTTCATATGCCCTTGAATGGGCTCAGTACATAGGTCTTTTTGTTAATTATTTGGACTAGTTGGTGTTTGTGTACAGTGAATGTGCTCTTATTTAGAGGAAGTTTGTATGTATGTATGTGGTATTTGTATACCATGATTCTATCTGAAAAGGCAGCGGAGCTCTGTGCAGGGTCGAAGGCAAGCATACAATCAATAATTGTTAGGGGAGGTAGCTGGTTATTGGGTTGTTACCGCATTGTGATGTAGTGTTCTTCAAAGTGGTGTGCTTTCAACACTCTCCTAAATTGGAGCAGCATTGGGGCGGTCCTCATGAATATAAGAATGTTTTTTCCTGATTCAGGTATGTACATGGAAAAGGCCCGGTGCTTTGTTTCTTCTTTTTTTACACATCTTAGGGCCTGATTACGAGGTGGTCGGTGTATTCAGACCCTTGCATTAACTCCTGGGGTAGAATTATGAGTTGAGAAGTATTCAAAGCAGCCAATAATCATCCAGTTCATTAAATATCTCAAGCTTCATTAAGTTTTGGAATGGCAAACCTGCCGAAATTTAACAGGGGAAAGATGTATGGTTTTTACCATATCATGAGGATTTTGGTGCGCTAACACCAGCCTCCACAAGTTATTCCCCACAAACTCATAATAGGTGCTATTTACGGCACTTGGGGCCAGATGTAGGTCGGTCGGTAACGGCCGAAATCGATATTTTCGGCCGGTACCGACCGGTATACAAGATTTGGCATGTAGGGGGCAATATTTTACAGAATCGGTAAAATTACCGATTCGGTAATTTTACCGATTCGGTAAAATAAAAAATCGGTAAATTTACCGATTCGGAGCCAACCATATGTAGGTGGGACTCTTCAGAGTCCCAGGAGCCTTAACGAATCGGTATTTTACCATCAAATCCAATTTGATGGTAAAATATCGATTCCGGTGCGCATGCACATGTGTGCATGCACACCTATGCCATGTGACAGGCAGACCTGCCCTTAGGGCAGGTATGCCTGCCACATGGCACCTGTGCCTGTTTTGTGGGGTGCCAGAGGGTGTCAAAGTGACACCCCCTGCACCCTTGTGAAATTCGGTATTTACCGATTCGGTAAATACCGAATCGGTAATGCCCATTCATTCCTATGGGCTTCAAAGCCCATAGGAATGAATGGGCATTACCGATTCGGTATTTACCGAATCGGTAAATACCGAATTCATCCGATTCGGTATTCAAGCACATCTGGAATACCTACATGTCGGACCCATTGATTTACCGATTTTAAATTACCGAATCGGTAAAATTCGGTAATTTAAAATCGGTAAATCTTTCCTACCTACATCTGGCCCTTGATAAATAACGTACCACAGGGTAAATGGCACCTACACTCATAATCAGGGTCTTAGTCTCTAGTCTGATGGTGGCCTGGTTGGGGGTGTGCCGAGAACCACCAGAGATCTGGAGCTTGTTTTCAGGATGCTAGTTTGAGAAAGCGAGTCCTTTGTTGCCATTGCACTCCTGTGCAACGACTGTTGCTGTGCTTTTAGTGTAAGCTGTGTCAATCTGTGTGTCTCAGGGACTGTAAACATTTTGTGTGGAAGATTTAGGTGCAGGGCCAAGTGTGCAGGTGCTTGCACTCACTTGACATTTGTTATGTCAGTTTGGCAACTATTATTTCTTGGGGGTGGGCACAGTAGAGTCTGAGGCAGCACTGATGTGCTTGCGTGCAGTGGGATGTGAGATTCTGCATGCACAATTGCTCATGTGTGAACCAGTGTAGAAGGGTAGGTAGGTTACAGACGTGCCTTTTGGTGTACTAAATGTTGCACTCTACAATTAAATGTTCTGTGTGATTTATGTGCAGGCAAGGCAAGAACCTGATGTTGAAGGAGGCTTGTGGGTTCAATGTCCTGGCCATTGCAATGTCTTTGGTGTGTCTGCAAGTTTGCATGCATGAGGTATAATATATCATTTTTCACATACTTGTAAGTCTTTCAGGTCTTGGGCTATTGCAGTGGTTGTTAATCATGAAATAGTTATTGTCGTGTTAATTATGTCTAACTGAGATCTTGGGTACTTCATTTTCAATGACAGACTGCAATGATTCCCTTGACCAGTTGCAGAGTTTCCTATGACTGTTTTGTTCTTCTGTGTACTGTGTGGTTGTTGTGGAGGTTGTGGTGGGCTGTTGGTTGGCTGACTTTGTTCAAGAAGTACTAGTGATTGAATCAGTGTCCATGTCCTCAGCTGAATAACGGTGATGGATCAAGCCCTGATCTTTGGACTGGGTAAGAGTGGTCTGCTTAATTCAGACACTCTGTTCATCACCACCCCCTTTTCTGAATCATGTCCTCAGCTGTGCTGGAAAGTGAGTCATTTCCCTTTGTTCATGAGCACAGTCAGTATTTCTTCGTTATTCGCTGTTTTCTGATAAAGTGAGGTGTGTGGCATCCTGCTTGTCCTCATTGCACATGAGTGAGTTGGTGCTTGGATCAGGGCTGGACTGGCCTGTTTCTGCTCTGGGCATTTCCCCGGGAGGATGGAGCCCTTGAAGGCCAGTTTTGAAAGCCTGTGGTCGCTCCTGGTGTCTCTGTCACTTTCCCCAGCTCCTTAAGATGAACTGCAAGAGGCACTGGAAGGGTGGGAAGGAGGGGGTTGCAGAGAAAGATATCACAGGGGGAAGAGAGAGAGAATAGATAGATGGAACGAGAGATTGCACAAGAATGAAAAGGGCGGGTCTGAGCATTCTAGCCAGAGCTGCGTTTTGGTTCCGCAGTCAGTGGCGTAGCAAGGTCAGGTGGTACCCGGTGTGGAAAATTGCTTGTCATCCACAGCTTGACATAATGGCAAAAATATGTGTTTAAATCAAATGTTTGCCATTTTGTCACCCCCCTCAGTGATGACACTTGTCACCCCGGCTTGACAAAATGGCAAAAATATGTGTTTAAAACATATTTTTGCAATTTTGTCATCCCCCCTCAGTGATTAAACCGAGGTTGGCCCGCACCCACCACACCCCTCTTCCTACGCCACTGTCCGCAGTCCAACCCTGGCTTGGATTGGTGAGAGTGAAAGACAGAATGGGATGACATTATGGATTGTAGATATCTGTCTGTGGGGCTAGCTTGGCAGTCAGTTACAGCTGGAGGACGGATAAAGCCCTGACAATAGGTATGAGAAAGAGGCTGTTCCTGTGTACCTAGTCATGATGAAGTTACTTCCTCCTACCTAAGTGGCTCTCAGCTCCTGGAAACCTGCGATGTAAACTTACATTTGAAAACAACCACAATTGGAGGGCTTGGGCAAATGTTACCTTCCCATGTCAAGTGTTCTCTGGAGAAGAAATCCCTCTTGTAAGGGAAAATAACTAAATGCAGCCATTGCCTTTGCTTCACAAGAAATAGTGTAACAATATCGGTCTGAATTATATCCCAAAGTGCTTCTATCTTCAGAACAGAAATAGGACTCAACATGTACTGTAAGTGCTTTCCTTCTGATAACTGGAAAATATGCATTATTCAGAATGAGCTTTCTCAGTAAACATATATAGGCTATTATTTGGTTATTTTATATGCTTTAATATTTGGTCATTTAGTATTCATAGGAACAACCTGCCTCTTGGTTACTATAGAGGGAATTGTAGTCTTGCCTTTCTAATGGTAAAACAAAAGCTACATCTACCGGAATGCAAAGAGTAAAGTCAGGTCTTGAGCAAATACTTACACCTGAAATGGAACAGCCCGAGTGCTGTGGTGTAGCATATAGGAGAATATTTACAAGCACATTGCGCCACAGGTGCGTCACTTTTTGTGACACACCGCTGAGTAACCTCCTGCCCCATATTTACAAGGAAACGTAAAGCACCCTGCGTGGCTTTTCCTGTCCTTGTAAATATGGCCCCTTCTCACACAACTCTTTGCGTGAAAGGGGCGTGACTTGGGTGTTGCTGTGGGTGTTCCCATGCAACACCCATGTATACTGCCGTAATTCCAGATTTACGAGAATTCGTAAACCTGGAAAAGCGTCATAATGCTACACCACCCCAGTGGTGGCTTAGCGAGGTGCAACGAGGAGAAATGTTTACATTTCTCCAAATTTTTTCCTTTTTCTAGGGGTGCTGTATTCTGCAGCACACATATTCTGCTGCTCACATAGGAAGAGGAAAACACCTCTTTTTATTTTTTTTGTTATTGTTTTTGGCAGGAAGATACTCCTTCCTGCACAAAAACAATCTCCCCGGAATGCAGGCACCCTTGCAGCATGGCGCAAGGATGTCTGCGTGGTGCATGGCAGCCGATTGTGTACCAGCGCAGGGGAATGCACATGGATACGTCATATTGTAAATATGATGCATCCCTGTGCTTTAAAAGTGTTGCAATATGACACAGCCAAAGAGCTTGCGGTGCTACGCTGCAGCACTTTCTTGTAAATAAGGCCTTCAGTTTTGATGTAGAAATTATGACCCTTATTCATACTGAAGTCACAGAGCAGAGATTCATACTTGTGGTACAGAGCTTAGAAAGATTAAGTTGCAGTTGTACTCAGATACCAACTAGGGTCTAGTACCAATCCTCGATTCAAACTGGACAGCCATGGTCACTGCAAATGCTTTACACAAGGTAATTGATTACAAGGAAAGACCCAAAAGACTGATTTGCATATGGCTGGAATGCAAACTGGTGGTATTGTCGTGTTTATATCTAGGACCCTAATTCAATATTCCCGATTTATGCCCTTGTGGGGTTATAATCAATAATATCCTGATAAAGGCATAAGAATCAGATCCATATTCAGTAATAGCCCATGCAGTCCAAAGCACAGCACGGCTACTCCCAGAGACTCCTAGAAAGCACAAAGCGTTCTTTAAACAAACCAAGCCTCCAGCAGCCCGGGAAAATCCCCCCTGCTTTTGTTTTGATTTGAACAAGAACTGCTGAAGTCCAGAAAGAACTGTTATTTCTTAGTGACGTCTTATGTCCAACCTTACGTCAAACCCGGCACCTTCCAGGTATAAAATACCAACAGTTGCCTTAAGCAAACACACGGTGGTTTGGAGCAGAGCGGCCATCTACTTGCCCGAGAGCCCAGCTGAAGCGAGAGCCCACGGAAGCCGCCCCTCCCGTTTGACGCATTGAGAGAGACGCTGTCTTTTTCTCCAGCCGAGAAAATCCAGCTCCGGTGTTTCCAGCCTACCCTTGCGGGTTGCTGGGAGATCGAGTCCTGAAGAAAGAGATACCAGACCTCCCACATTCTATTCCCAAGGTACGGAGCTGACTAAACCCTTAAGAGAATTCTTGATGCAGATTCTTGGCAAAACAATCTTAAACAACTTAACTTAAACTGCTACTTACTAATCCCTTCCCATGTATTAGGCTTAGGTCAGGTACACCGGGGTAGGCTTAGTTAGAAGCACCAGTTGAGTACGTTAGTCAATGCCTTTGTGTATGTATATATTTTATCCATTTTAAAGTATCATATGGCTAAGAAACCATATCAATGCTTTTACAGTATTATTTGATAATACTACTTTTACTGTACGCACTTTACTTTACCTTAAGTATTGCAATTGTGGAAATTCATTTCTCTTGCATGAGAAAGAAGACTGGTCAATAAATAACACCTTTTATTGAAAACGCCCGTCTCTCTATTTCTCAGCACTCTGGTGAAACTAAGTATGCACTGCTGACTGAGTGAAATAGCTGTCTATTGTTTTCACACGACTCTAGAGATACACTCTTATTCTGAGGGAGCAAAGTTGTCATGTTTATGCGGTTGTCGGAAACTGAATCCCTTCTTGTCTGAGCCAGGGAAGTTTATCCCTCCCTATTTCATTCAAGAAAGTTTCCAGTGACCTCTGAGCTAGCTGGCGCAAACCTAAATTAAGTTTAACATAGTCAGTAGAGACCTAGATGACCTCAGTCCTATGTCTACACTGCTGTTTATGTTGTTCCAATGTGTAGAGCCTATTGGGAAAATAGGAACTACACTACATGGCGCCCAATGTTTGGTAAGGCGATAATCTAACGCAAGACACTAGAGTAACTCAGTCTTGCTTTTTCACACAGAACCCCTTTTTCCGGTAAAAACTCCAAAAGACGTCTGGAGTGGGTGAAAGGTTAATATCCGCCGGAACTTAGTAGGCTGAGAATCCTATGTATTAGTTTTTGGTTTGATCAACGTTGAAGGATACAGTGTTCCAAAATATTGTGCACCTAATCTTTGTTTCCTTGAAAATCGATCTGCAACAGAAAACTTTCAGTCAGTAAAATGTCAGAAAGTGATGAAGACAGAGAAAGAGAAGCCTTAGCAGCTCGACTCTTAGAGGAAGACACAACCCTCCAAGAAAATGACCCGAGTGTTATAATCATTCCGGTCAATATAAGAAGAACTATAGCTCTTAAACTTATAGCGAACTGACACCACGAGGTGGTACAGTAATATTCGTGGTAGCAGCACATGAATATCGGTAGACAGAGGTATTCTATTCATGGATACATTTTCCAGCAGCACACGCTGTGACAAAAGACTTCCACTATTACAAAATAGAGGAACCTCCGGATGAATACACTCCTTTCGAGGACGTTGAAATCCCACTAAATTACCAAGAGCACCTGCTCTGGTTTAATGGCGCCCTAAAACATAATAATCACGTCACCAGGCTCGGTCCACTAGGTAAACCAGGAGCAACGTGGCCGGTTCTAGCCAGCTACACACCACATCCAGACATTGATAAACTGTCAGTTCCTGAACTTTTAGCTCAGCTAAAACTCGTAATTAAAATACATAGACAATTGGTCCAATATGCCATGCGGACTTCAATAGTCCAACCGACAATTAATATTCCACAGCAGACCCCTCACCAGGGGAACACAAACAAAATCACACCACAGAACATACAATCATGTCTTGTACCCATAAAACGGGAACAAATTCCATTCTGGTTAGCACAAAAAATTACTCAAATAGAGGCAGTATTTCCAGATACTACTCCTACTGAGAAACACAGAATTCTGACTATCTGTCTTCCAATGGGGATCGCAACACATGTGGAGGACTGTAACACTTGGGCACAGTCTTTGCTTCCATCTACACAAAAACACATGGTGTCCCGTCTATGGCAGTCATACCAGATGTACTAAGACAGATTCAAAATGAATACGGTCCAGAACCTGCTTTAACTCTGGGTATGAAATTACTGAAAGACTTCAAGCAGGTCTCGGCTATATTATTAGCCAACATAAAAAGTGAAGCAGCATCTGTGGTGATCCGCCAGAAATTGAAGGAAACAGATATAGCAGAACAACCATTTGAACTTACCAGAATCATAGAAAAATCCTATGAAGAGCTAGGAAGAGATAGTTTGGGTGGGAAACCGGTAAAACCCCAACTGACTGAAAATCCTGAAAAAATATTTATTAAAAATAATTTAAGAACTCCAAAAAAGAGCTGGTATGGTAATAAACAATCCACTCCCAGGGAAAAACATTTCCAGTCCAGAGGGAGGTCTCTTCAGCGGAGAGAGAGATCTCCAGGCCGAGAAGACAAGTCTCCTCAAAGGGAGCCCTCTGAAAAAAGATATAACCTTAGAGATAGGGATAAAATAGGAAAACCTGACAGATATCAAGATGTTGATACACGTCCCTCTCGATCCTTCTCACTCAATCTTTCTCGATCTTCCTCACAGAAATCGGAAAGAAGAGGACGGTCAGAACACAGAGAAGAGCACGTCAAGTCCAAAGACAAGGAACCTGCTCATCAAAGTAAAAAATTACAATTTCCCAGAAAGAAGGTAGCAAGTATTAAAATTAAACATGTTGAGAATTCTGAGGACACAACTGAAAAACGGAGAGTGGGCACAGACAATGCTAGACAGCGCAGCAGAAGTGACCATAGCTCGCAAGATCCTGATGAATCTTCTGGAGACAGTGGACACTAATGAATACATTCAGGTGGAAACTGCAGACACACGAGTTAGTGTGCCCCATAAACTATACGAAATAACATTACATATAGAGGGAGATAAAACTAGGAAAATAAAAGGTCTCTTTTGGGAAAAACTTTCAAAAGGCTATGGCATTCTGTTAGCTGAGAAAGACTGGCCACCAGAGTTTGTCAGGGAGTGCCCTCATGGCGAAGAAATGATTATGCCTGCCTTCTCGAATCATATCCCGATTCATAAAAAAAAAACATTGGCAAGAAAATGGGCAGTGGCCCAAGCTCCTGCTTTATACAAAAATCATGTAGGATGGGATGAGGATTCACCTCACCACAAAATCCAGTAAAAAATCAGCCCACTGCACAAAGGCAGTACCCAGTTAAACAAGAAGCTAAAAAGCAAGTCAGGGAGATCTTAGATCAACTTGAATATCAAGGGGTGATCAAAACATGTACCTCTCAAATGAACAATCCTTTGTTTCCTGTCTCGAAGCCAGACGATTCATATTGTCTAGTTTTGGACTACAGACACCTTAACTCCTGTAGTAAAACATTTGCAGTACAAAACTCACATAGTGCAACACTAATGAATAACATTGTGCGCAAAAAATATAAAACGACATTAGATATCTCTAATGGATTCTTCTGTCAGAACATTGCACCTGAAAGCAGGTATTTGACCACTTTCTCAATAATGGGATTGCAATAACAATTTTGCCGACTCCCACAGGGATTCAAGAATAGCCCAGGATTATTCTCAGCAAGGGTAATAGAGTTACAACAAATATATGATGATGAGGCATTATCCTATGTCGATGGCATCTATCTCAAAGATGATGACCTGGAGACTCACTTAAAAAGGGTGAACACCATAATACTTGGGATTGCGTCAGAGGGTTACAAATTCACCTTCAAAAAATCACGAATCGCCCATCTAACTGTCCTATTTTTAGGATATGAATTATCAAGTGAAGACAAAAGCTTGACAGACAATTTCTTAGAGAAATGTGCTGTACTCCAAGCACCAAAAATGCTGAAGAATTTACAATCAATACTAGGTTTCCTGAATTTCGGAAGAACATACATTCTAAATTATGCGGAAAGGGTTAAACCTCTCTATGAATTGATAAGACCAGATTTCAAACAAATCAATTGGACTCAGAAACACACAGAGATTTTGAGATCATTGCAAACAGACATGTTAACTAAAACAAAATTACAAACTCGCGAAAACAATCTTGTAATCCGAGTCATCCCAGGAAGATACGGATTCACATACCTGACCTCTAATGAGGGAGAAACGGTACCTATAGCTTACAAATCACATTTGTACACTGAAGCTGAAATGAAATTCAGCTCTACAGAAAAAATTCTGGCTGCGGTTCAAACTGCTGTAGCAAAAGAAAGAGCCCTAGCCCAAGGCAGAAGAATAGCTGTTTTCTCATCAGAACCAGCCCTTGAGGTGTTAACAAGTCCACGTAATCTGATTAAAATGGTCTTAGATCCAAAATGGATAGAATGGGAAAATTCCTTTGCTACAGAAGACGTGAAATACTATTTTGACCCAAAACTGAAAAAACTAGATGATCTAATATATGAGCGAGAATATCCTCTGCCAGCTGAAATTCTGCCTGTAGAACAATATACCTGTGTAATCTATATGGACAGATTCGCACAACACTATGATGTATAAAAGAAATCCTACGATGCAGCGTGCGCGATTGTTAAAGGTCGCTGGCGCTCTGGTAAATTCAAACCAAGGATTACCAAAACTGAATCACTCAGGAAATGTTCAGCTCAGCTAGCTAAAATAAGAACTTTAAAGATGGCGCTTGAAAATGCCGATCGCAAATTCCCCACACTAATAGTGCGCGATTCGTATTTCTGCGTCAAATCATACAACAGTGACATGCAGACAAGGATCAAAAACGGTTACAAAGATGACACAGGTGCCACAACCAAGCATAAAACGCTTTGGGAACAAGTAGTTCTTTTAAAGAAAGAACTACGAAAGACTCACATGATACACGCACTGAGTCATCGACGTGATGGCGTTCACGTTGCAGGGAATTCATTGGCTAACACAGCCACACGGAAGCGGTTCAACCGGCTTCCGTAGCCACTGAAAATCGTTCAGAAAAATACATAGATGGGGAAACCATGCTGGCGGTAAAAGCCTCATCAAAAGGCGATTATGCAGCATTACCTCTCAACTATCCACTCAGTAATACATACATAATTGATGCAAACTCCGTTCCGTTTGCTCGAATCCCTGGAGTCGGGGATAGAGTAATTCCAAACACGAACCGGAGAGTTTTCTAGATTGAAGACGCACACATGGGATTGGGTCTGAGGCACCAAGAGATCCTGAAATCTCTGATGGAACTACAATCAGAGTACTGGTGGCCGGGAATGAGCGTAGATATCTACAAATTTGCAAAAAATTGTGAGGACTGCAACAGAGATCGCAGTTGTGAACCGGACCAGCCTGTAGCCCAGATACCACTATTAGATAGCATCAGGCCGTCTATAGCGCAGAAATCCAGTCGGAGAAATGCTTCCCATAATTAATAAAGACTTAATTCACTTACAAATGTGGCCCCAGCACTCGGCTGATGGCAGAACTGTTATAAAAGATTTGCGAGTCTTTATCAGCACATACGCAATTGGCATGCTACATTCTGATCAGGGTCCTGCGTTTAGCTCTCGAGCTTACAAAAAGGCCATGAACAGCATGGGCATCGCACTGCGGTACTCTTCTCCCTTCCATCCTGAGGGAAATGCGGTTGTGGAAAGAAAAAAGGGGACATAAAGCAATCTTTAACGGCGAGGGTATTCGGTTCGGGTGATGGGTGGGTCAAACATTTAACAAGTGTCCAACGTAGTCTTAATAATCTGCCAAGAAATTCTCTAAAAGGTCTCACTCCATACGAACTATTGTTCGGAACTAGAATGCTTATTCAGGATCTTGATAGTCATACTTCAGTGGTAGAAGTAAAATCCTTTGATATCAAAGATCGTTTGTCTGTTTTACAGGATTTAAATGAAACAAGAAAAAACCTGATTAACATAAAGTTGAAACAACAGCCGACAGCCACTGAAGAAAAACCACCTGTCCCAGCAAGACCTGTCTGGATTCCAAAGATTGGGGATCTGGTCAGAGAAAAGATCGCGGTAAAGAAGGAATTTGGGCCTTCTTACAGAAAAGCAGTACCTGTCTTAGCTATCAGCGTAACAAGATCAGTTGTACTACCACCCCTTGCTGGTAAAAGGGAGAACAGAGTTGTATCCATCGACCTGGTAAAACCACAATTATGTGGCCAATAATAAGTAGTAGGCCAAGTGGACTCCCAAGAAATAGCAGAATACCGAAATTTGCTACAATCCAAGAGACTCATACTGAGAGACTAATCACATTTGATAAACCTGCAGTGAATAAAAAAGGACTATGCAATAATGCCATGGAACTAGTGCCTCTTGAAACCCAAATTACAACAGTTCGTCAAGAAACACCAGTCTACAATGATGTAGCCTCTGACTATGCTAATGAAAGAATGAAAAATGCAAAAGTAAATGAAAATCCAGAAAAAATTTCAACAATTGACAGAACTGCATCTGGCTACTTCATCAATTTCGACGACTTCTCTGAAGATCCAAGCGAGCATGAAGAAACGCCTCCAACAGAAACTTTCTTTTTATTTTTTAAAATTTTTTATTGGTTCAGTTCAAAGCCACATAGAGAAGAAAAAAAAACATACAAAACCATTATATCATATCCAGACATCGTATAAACAAACAAACTTATGGTGCAAGTACACAATCAAAAATAATCGAAGACAAGAGAGATAAGAAACAGAGAATAAAAGCAATATCAAAAATACTATATAAGCAGCGGTACCAACATATTTAACCCAGAGAGAGGTCATTTTTAGGGATCTAAATGGTCTATCATTGCCTGCCAAATTTTATAACCCTTTTGCATTTTCCTAACTGATTTAATCCTATAGAGATTAAATTCTAAATAAAAAACATTATAAAACTTTGCTTGCCACATTTCGTATATAGGTGCTTCTGGCTTCTACCAGATTGAAGATATACATAGGCGAGCTACCGCCATAGCCATAAATAAAACATATCTGTTTTTTTGATACCCCGGAAACGGATTGTTATCATTAGATAAACCAAAAATAATCATCTCTCTTGAGATTGTCACATCACACTTTGTAATATAAGCCAGAAATTTTTCTATAGATATAAAGAAAGGTTTTAACACTGGGCAGTCTGAAAATATATGTACAATATCTGCCTGGTCAGATTGACACCTATAGCATTTCCCATCATTAGCATTACCCCATTTCAACATTTTAAACGGCGTATGATAAAGATTAAATAAGGTTTTGTAATGCTGTGAGTATAAATTGGCAGACAAAATAATTTTAGCAGCTGTATAAATTGACTCTTGAAAGGGTACTGCCAATGTACCCAATCTAATACACCATTTAGATTCCTGCAATCCCATATCGTCCTGTTGTATATTCAACAGATGATTATATAGAGTCCCTATACGTGATGGCTTTTTAAGTATTTCAATAAAGTCATTATGACAAAGCGGTAGAGCGTTTGGATGCTTAAGAATAAAATCGCGTATTTGTAAATACTTAAAAAAGTCATGTTGGGAGAGACTATATTTATCTTTTAACTCCTGAAATGAAGCAATTGTACCATCCTTAACCATAGTGCCTATAGTTATCATGTCTTTTTCCCCCCATGTACACATAGTGTGATCCCAGAATATTGGCGGAAACAGTTCTACAGAATTACAGGGAGTATAGAAATTAATACGTCCAAGGGAGATAAGCTTCCGTATAGACCGCCATCCTTTAAAGGCAGACAATACTAATTTAAATCTAGTTCTTTTATAATAGCTGGGTTCTAAAAAGCGAAGCAACATTTGTCGAGATTGTGGGCCAAGTAAGAGAGAAAAAATATCAGGGCTCTCAAATATAGGCGGAGTTCCACCAATTGCAAAATATTTAATATTCTGCATAAGACACGCCAAATATTATAGTGCAAAATTTGGAACTCCCCATCCCCCACGTAAAATTGGTAGTGTCATAAATTTAGACGCCCTTCGCGCAGATTTCCAGCCCCATAAGCATCTATCAGCTATAGATTGTAGTTTCCTCTGTTGTAATACAGGTATCTCCAATGGTACTGACCGAAAATAATATAAAACCTTTGGCAAAATGGACATTTTTAAAACGTTGCGTCTCCCAACCAACGACAAGTGTAAGCATTCGATTTTCTTAAGTTGGTTTCTAACCAATTGCAATATATCTAACAGTTCACCATAACTAACTCTTGAAGCGATAGTCTAATTTTAATGCCCAGGTATATAGCCTCCGGGGTAACCCGACTGTCATTAGGGCAAAGTCCTGCTGAGCAGATAACCTGTGTTTTCTGGATATTAAGCTTATACCCTGACACATTACCAAATTCACGAGTCAAGTTTTCAATTTCACATAATGCAGATTCTGGATCAGATGTTATGACCGCGACGTCGTCGGCGTGGGCTAATACGCGTATATTACCCCCGGGTAAAACCATAGATTGTATATGTTGGGATGACATCAACGTCTTAAAAAGTGGTTCTATGTACATGGCAAATAGTAATGGTGAGCATGACCACCCCTGCCGTGTGCCCCGAGTGATGTTAATGGCTGTTGATTCTTGGCCTGACAAGCATATCTTGGCCCTGGGATGTCTATACATGACTTGTAGAGCATTTATAAATCGTGGTCCAAACCCCATTTTTCCCAAGATCGCCCATAAAAATGCCCATGCAACGCGATCAAACACTTTTTCGGCGTCTAGAAGCACCAAACCAACGTTTATACGATTTGCAGTAGCATAATCTAGAGTTGCAATAACACAATGTATATGATTAATCGTGCCACGACCTGGGAGAAAGCTGTGCTGTTGTTCAGAAAGAAGTGCCGGTACAACTTGAATCAGCCGATTCGCAAGAATTTTAGAATATAGTTTTGCATCTACATTAATAAGTGAAATAGGTCGATATGACCCAGGAAGATGCGAAGGCTTATCTTTTTTTTAAATACAATTATACTTGCATCGTCCCATGATGGGGGGGAATTTCCGTTTTGGGCATCTATAAACATCGCCAACATACCATCTATAATAATAGGGAACAGCACATGGTATATCACTAAAGGGAGTTTATCGGGACCGGTAGCCTTCCCCAAAGCCAGTTCTTTAAGGGCGATCTCAAGTTCTTGCATTGTAAATGACAACTCTAGCTCTTCTTTATGCACAGAGTCTAATTGAGTTAAGTCAAGTTTATCTATATACTGATCAATTAAATCAGAAGAAAAATGTTCTTGGGTATAAAGATCTGTATAATAATCATGAAATACCTTACGAATACCCTCTGATGACTCTACTAGAATGCCTTGACTATTTTCTATAGAAGTTATACGCTGTGCAGTTTGACGCCCCCGCATTCTTTGAGCTAGACATCTTCCCACATTCTCCCCATATTCATATCTCTCAGCGCGATGAATTTTATATTGGCGTGCTATGTCCTGGCTCCACACCCCATTAATCTTAGCCTTGCATTTTGCAACTTTATCTTGTGTGGCACTGCTATCTCGGTGTAAACTAATATCGTGTGTTAAGTCATGTTCTGCATTTGTTAAATCCTGCAAAAGTTGCGCCATTATGTTTTTTCCTTCCTGTTAAAGGCTCTGGCCATAGCTACAAGTTTCACCACGTAATCCTGCCTTAAAGCAGTCCCATACCATTGCATAGGAGGTAGAGCCTCTATTAAGATAAAAAAAACTGCTGAGCCCAATCTAAAACTTGCTGCAAATAGGTTTCGTCTAAGAGAAGTTTCTTATTAAATGTAAAAGACCTTTGTATACGCTGGATTTTAAGCAAGGGCATGTCTATAACAATCGGAGCATGGTCAGATGTAATACGTGGCATTACAAACATTCGGGATCCTTCTGCCATATGCCTAGGTACAAAAATATAATCTAGACGCACACATTTCTTGCGAGGTGAAGAAAAAAAAGTAAAGCCTGGATCCCTCGGATTTCCCAAAGGCCACCCATCGATCAACCCATGTTGACGTAGTAGTTGCCGTAGTTCTTTAAATACCTTGGGCTTCCTACCTAAGTATCCACTAAACATCAAGTCCCAGGTATTCAACTCCCCATGAATATTAAAATCACCAAGTAGAAATAGTGGAGTACCCCATAGAGCCAACTCTACGTTCAAAAATTCTATCACTGCAGTGTCATCGATATTAGATCCATATACTGTACATATCGTAGCAACAACATTCCCTATGACACACTCAGCAATTGCCCAGCGTCCTAGACTACCCACTTTGATTTTCCCTGTTGCTACTATGGACTGTCGCCCCAATATAGCCACTCTGCGATTCATAGTAGATTGTTGTGAGGCCACCAGTACTATATACCCAAGATCATTCAGAACTTTTCTATTTGCCCATGGTATATGCGTCTCCTGGAGACATATTATATCCGGTTGAATCAGCCGGATCTCATGCATCACACATTTTCGCTTGTGAATAATATTAAGGCCACATACATTAAATGAACACATATGCAAATTATAACTAGCCATGGCTACTAAATAGGTTCATTACACAATTGCACCAAAAAAGAGAAAACAATATATTTAGACTTGACATTCTATGGCTTTGACTGAACTTTTCCCCTTTTTCTCCCCAGCACACCCCCCGTGCAGCCCCAGACCCTCCACCTCCCCAGCACACCAACCCCCCCACCCCCTGTGACCCTCCCCCAAAACTAAGGCAAAGGGGCCTATCACCCCGTTGATGTGTGTGAGAGCACCTCTCAAGTTTGGGCGTATCCGTTAACCTAAAAAAAACAGAGCATAAGGTATAAACCATATAGAAAGATGTACATTCAAAGTTTATAACTTTTTCCTCATGCTAATGAGTTCAAATACTCCTTCGCTGGAGCCTCAGCTGTAAAAAAACGATTCTGCCCTTTATATACAGTCTTTAACGTAGTCACCAGCGATTTTCTACGGTGGCATGGCAGTAATCAGGGCGTACAAAGAATTCAATACCCTTCCCAGAGCGCTTTTTGTCCGGTCTTGCAAGATCATATACTTTTTGTCTTGCCAGAAAATTGTTTAGAGATATCAAAATAGCACGAGGATATTGATGACTTTGGGTACCCCGTGTTGTTTGCTTGCGAAATGGAAAGTGATGTGCCCTTTGAATCTCATGAGACCACTGCCAATCTTTAACCTCCAGAAAAGCTTCTTCAAAAAGTTCGACCACAAATTGTCGCATGTCCTGTCCCTCACGTCCTTCTGGTACACCCAAAATTCGCAAATTGTTACGACGTAACCTATTCTCCAAATCAGCCAATTTTATATTCACGTCATCTTTCTGAGCCTTACTACCATTGATGTCAGTTTTATTATGTGTTACTTGATCTTCCAATGAAGAGATACGTCCTTCCGCTTCTACCATTCTATCCGTGAAATCATTACATGATTTCGCCAGCCGTCGCACAATATTTTGAAGTTTTTTGCAAGCATTGTGTGTTTTCAAATGTTCGGCTTTAGCCTCCAGGCGTTGATCTGAGATGGCTTTCAAAATAATATCTATTGGGGCTTGCTTGAAATCCCAGGGCTAAAGCTAATTTGTTCAGCAGAGCCTGCTTGATTTTCTTGGCGGCATTGGTCCAATATAGCCTCTTGATCTACTGTAGTCTTATCTCCATTGGAGATTTCCTCACTCCAATTTCTGTCTACTTGTAGATTTTCTGTAGCGATAAAAGAAGCTTCCTTACTGGTATTTCCCAAAGAGGAAGTCTCCACTTCATCCTCTAAGTCACCCTCCAAATCAGAGCCCTCAGAGTGTTCTGAAAGTGAATAAAATTCGCTATCCTTGCTACTGATAGGATCACCTTCTGTCCCTTCAGTTCTAAAGGGATCCACCTCAACATCAATATCAACATCAGCGGCAGCGGCGATAATAGAATCGTGAGCCATGGTAGTTTGTGATGCAGAAAACACAGGTGAGGCTGCTGGAGAAACTACTGGAGAGACTACTAGCTGTTCAAGTGCTTCCACCAAGGTCTTATCTTGATCATTATCAGCGTCCAAGACCTCCAAATCATCAATAATTTTATTTTTATCACTCCCACTTTCGGCTGTCAAAGTCTTTACCACTGGGTTTTTCGCTTTAGTGTTAAACATTTGCGGTATTTTCGGGGTGCCTGTTTGACTTACATCAAGATAATTATTACTCCCATTTTGTTTTGACTTTGCCGCAAGGGCAGCCCGTGTCCCAATCTGGTTCTCACCACTAGGTCTTGTTTTTCCGTCGCGGGCTGTTTTAGGACCCATAATAGATTGATTTGCTAAACACAGAACGGTGCTTGTAAAAAAAGAGACTTTCAGTCTTTCAGTCTTTCAGTCTTTCAGTCTTTCAATCAAAGGTTAATAGCCAGAATGTAATGAGCAACAGTATAGCAGTATAACAACGTTCCCAATTCCAAAGGAGCTTGCCTTTAAATAATGTCAATGCCGGTGGGGGCGTGGCTAGCGGCCGAGCATGGCGGCAGCGTGAAGTGGGAGCTCCTCACGGCATAACGGCCTTCTGTAAAATCCGGTAACTTAATCCGTCACAAAGCCTGCCCGAAGCGGCGGCACCTGCTCAGGAACCGAATCTGCACCTCCTGATCTAACTCCGGTGACAATCGGTTGTCGAGAACTGCACTTTTCAACTTGTGCGCGGTGAGGCCTACAGCGAGAAGGAGACCCTTAGCCTGGAGTATCCGTCCACCCCGGCGGAAGTGCGACCTCCCTGGGCTGGAATCAGTGGCGACCACCGGCCCCCCGTGGGACGGACAGTTTTAAACATCTGCCGGTGAAGGACTTTGTGGGGCTGTCAAGAAATAGTGATTGAGAGTGACTGCTTAGGCCGTAATCACCCCAGAGAACTGTGAACACTTCCACAAGAAGGGCGGCCCCTAGGGACTTTGCTGGGCGCCACTTTGGAGTCAAAGTTTACCCGCCTCGGACGCCCGAGACCAAGAGCGTGCACCCATTGGGTACGAAGCGGCATAGTGGGACTACCATCGAGGCTGCCTTTGATACAGCCGACGGCCTACGGGCCCCGCACAACGATCGGATCCTGATCAGGACCCTGGGGCTGCACTGTCGCGGCGACGGTGTACCGGATACAGCTACCGCCTAGTTGGCGCCAGGGCTCCCGAGGCAGCAAAGACTTGGATTTACACGGCCTCGCATCATGGCGGGCAAAGGAACCAGAAGCTCGTCGATGCAGGCGAAATTGGACAAGTTTGCTTATAGCCAACAGGGACACTCGCAAGTTGGCGGCCGACAATCCTCGGGTGCAGCACCGGACATGGATGGCACCAAAAAAGTGACGCTGGAGGACATTATGAAAACCCTTTCAGAGGTACAAACAACGGTGGGCTCCATTTCCTCTGAGGTCACAATGCTGCGGGCGGACTTTCAAAAAATCACCGAGAGGGTTTCTCAAGTTGAAGTGGTTACTAAATCACTTATTCAAGACACTTCTGACCTACAAGTGGCAATGGAGCGTATGGAAAAAGTCACCAAGATGTTGCGGGACAAGCTGGACGACCAAGAAGGGCGTTCCCGCAGGAACAAATTACGCATTCTTGGCCTACCGGAAACAGAAGGGAAAGGAGCCATGGACCTCTATGTCGAGGACCTCATAAAAAATAACCTGCAGCCAAAAGGTCTGTCCCATTTCTTCTCCGTTGAGAGAGCGCACCGGGTCCCGGGTGGAACGCCCAAGCCGGGTGCGACACCGCGGCCTGTACTGGCTAGATTGTTTAATTTCAGGGACAGGGACGCCATCTTGCAGGCGGCGAGAGTTTCTCCACCGGTTAAGATCCAAAACTCTACTCTGGCCTTCTTTCCGGATTATACTGCGGAGGTTGCCAGGCGCCGGAAGTCCTTCACGGAGGTAAAGAAAGCACTGCGGGACAAGGGCTTGCAATATTTAATGCTGTTCCCCGCCAAATTGCGCATTGTGGCCGATGGAAAAGCGTGGTTCTTTGATACGCCAGAAGTGGTGCGCGACTGGCTCGACGGATGGAGACAGGCGGGGCAGCAACAGCGTCCGCACAGAGAACGGCCGAATCATCGAAACGATCAGCAGGCGGATGACCAGAGCGCTCGACCTTCACAACAAGCGGAAGCTGCCGGACTAGACTCTGATTTGGAAAGGGACCCTCTTGACTCTGGACGGCTGGCTTCGATCTAGAGGTGAACTTTACAGGTGACAATTTATGTGCAATACAAGGACCCGGAGTTGGTCAAGCTGAGTAGGGTGGGCATTGGCCGGTGCCTGTAGGGGACTCACCAACCCCACGAGCAAGTAACATAGTAGGGAATGGGGAAAAGCACTCTGCCAAGTTGGGGAAGCGGGCGGGGAACGGTCCGTGGAGCAGGGGAGCAGGGAGGGGGGTTGGAGGGGGAGTTTCATTGTTAAAGTTGTTGTATTTTGTCATCACTTTTACACTATGGTACACCACAATGCTGCAAGCCACACAATTATGGTACACTATCACACGGTGCCACATCTGGATTGATGTCGGCTACCGGTCGCCCGTGACGATGATTATGCGACCCGATGGCCCAACAGGTTTACGCAGCGCCCAATGAGGGCGCACCAGCGGTGACTGATGTGCCTCCCTTACGTATGTTGACCTGGAATGTTCGGGGTTTGGGAGATAAAATTAAAAGAGGTCTAGTCTTGCAGGCGGTTAAACGTCAGAGACCTGACCTGGTGCTGCTCCAAGAAACACACCTTGCAGGATCCACATGTAAAGCACTCAACAGACGTGGATATGTAATGGCAGTGCATTCAGAATTTACGTCGGGATCCAGGGGCACTGGGATACTCATGAAAAAAGCATCACCCTTTCTTGTAGGGGGGCACAAACTGGATGACCAGGGTCGCTTCGCGGCGTTGCATGGACAGTGGGAGGGTCGGCCTCTTAATGTGGTCTCAGTGTATATTCCCCCGGCGCTTCACTCGACAGCACTGCCTGCACTTGGTAAATTTCTCCTGGACCTCCCGGAGGGGGATACAATAATTGGGGGAGATTTTAATGCCATAATGGACCCAGCACTGGACACTTTACCCGTGCGCACTCGCCCGGGTGGTTCTGCCACACTTCCTGACTTTGTAGAGGCGATGGGCCTTACTGATGTGTGGCGACATCTGAACCCAACGACCTCACATTTCACATATTACTCTGCAGTACATAAGAGCCTTTCACGGATAGATTATTTTTTATTCCTAAGGGGTGGGTTTAGGTTTGGTAGACAAAATGGATATTCTGCCGAGGGGTATATCTGACCATTCTCCGATATCCTTATCGCTCACCACCAAAGGAAAGAGGAGTGCAAGAACTTATCCACTGTATCCCAATTATTTAAAACTCCCTAAGATACGAAAGAAGCTTAAGCGGGCGACAGTGCAATACTTCACTGAAAATGAGGGGACCGTCTCCTCGCCCTCTATCCTTTGGGAGGCCTATAAAACTGTCCTTAGGGGGGAGGCGATAGCAGCGATTACGGGTCATAAATGGGACTCTAGACGGGAACTTACAGAACTAGAACTCACACTCCACAACGCAAATATCACTCACATGTCGAACCCCACACCAGAAACGGCACACTTACTGCAGCTCCACCAACAACAATACCATGATCACCTTAAAACGACCGTCCAAACTCATCAGGCAAACACGCTCCATAGGGTGTATGATGTGGGGGATAAGGCCGGGAAAATGCTGGCATGGCTGGACAAGAGAGGAGGTAGCAACAGAGGCATACAGAGGCTGTACACACACGAGGGCCAACTGCAGACGCACCCTGAACAAATCGTACATACTCTGGCGAACCACTTCCTGGACATATACACGCCGGACCGTGACGTCACTGCACAGACAGCGATGATCTCCCTAGAGAACATCGTCATCCCGACTCTCACACAAGAGACACAACAAGAATTAGATACTGATCTTTCGGAAGAAGAAATTCAATTGGCGATCCAAAATTTGCAGTCTGGTAAGGCGCTGGGCCCCAATGGCATGCCTGTGGAATGGTATAAGGCAGTGGCCCCTATGCTCAGTAAACCATTACTGAACATGTACAATGACAGCCTTGATAGGGCGATTTTGCCGCTTGACCAACGCACTGCCACCATAGTGGCTATACCTAAACCAGGTAAGCCACCGGCTGCGTGCACCTCCTACGTCCCATTTCCCTGCTTAATGTAGCGGCGAAAATCCTAGCTAAAATCCTGTCCAGCCGTCTTACACAACATCTTCACACACTGATTCACCCTGACCAGTCGGGCTTTATGCCCCACAGAAGCACGGCAATGAATCTGAGAAGGGTTCATGGGGTGATGGCACGCGCACACCTCCTCAATGAACAAGCGGTGATCCTTTCCCTCGATGCCACAATGGCTTTCGACCTAGTGGAATGGGAATACCTCTTCGCAGTGCTTACTCGTATGGGCTTCGGACCTAAATTTCGGGCATGGATACGCCTGCTGTACACGCTGCCAGTGGCACAGGTGGTGGCAAATGGACACATTTCGGCGTCATTCCCACTGAGACGGGGAACGAGACAGGGATGCCCATTGTCTCCCTTGCTCTTTGCCATGGTACTCGAACCGTTAGCAATCCTGATCAGGACTACACCGCTGTTTCGAGGGATCACGTGGAAGGAGGGGTGGGAAGATAAGATCTCCCTGTATGCGGACGACATGCTCATCTACATGGTTGACCCGGATAACGGGATTCCTGCCTTACTACAACTTTGTAACACACACGGGGAGGCATCAGGTTACACATTAAACTGGACAAAATCTGTGGTATATGTACAACGGGGCCCAGAGCCATTGTTACGGGAGGACTGCCCCTTGGCCTTAACGACGTCCTCCTTTAAATATTTGGGTATTTACATTACGAGAAGCGCCGCAGACTTCTATGATGCAAATTTGAAACCTCCTCTAGAACGTCTGAAAGCGGATGTCAAACACTGGGCGACTCTGCCCCTGACCCTGCTGGGAAGGGCGGCTTTATACAAAATTATGGAGCTTCCCAGGTTTTTATATGTCTTGGAAAATACCCCTCATTTGGTAACACCACACTATTTTAAACAGATTGCGGCGCTGGTCTCCAGCTTACTCTGGAACAATGGCCCGGCGCGTATCGCCCATGATAAACTGGTGAGGAGTTGGTACGGAGGAGGGATTGCACTGCCCAACGTCCAACTGTATTACTGGGCGGCCCAACTTAAGATAATTAATCAATAGGTGCATGCCCCACGTGACGATCCGGCGTATAAGGCTGATTGGTCTCAGCTTGGAACAGACGGCATGCTTTCAGTCTTGTATAACAAACCCCAGGTCAGACAACTGATCGGCCCGACGCAACACACGGCCGCATTGTGGCACAAAGCACAAGCGCGATTGGGCTGGACAGGCAAACTTACCAGACTAACACCACTGTGGGATACCAAATTGTTGGGAAACCTTAGATCATGTAAGGGATTTGCGCAGTGGGATCGCATAGGAATCTCCACGGTGGGGGTCCTGTGGGAAAAGGGCACAGTGATTGCATTACCACAACTCCAACAACAGTATGGTTTGGGCCCTACCGAGACATTTAGATACGTACAGATAAGCCACGCACTACTCCAGGCGATTCCGCCGGGCTCAGATCTTCCAGAGTCATCCCCATTAGAGGACAGGCTACTGACGGAATATATGCCTCAGAGTGCTACCTCTCTTACCTATAAAAAGTTGGTCAACAACCTGGTGGACCCCACATTACAGCTACAGGAGAAATGGGTAAGGGACGTAGGAGAGGTTGATGAAACAGAATGGAATGAGGCGCTCGCCTCACCGAGGGAAGTGGGCATATCGGCGAGATTCAGGCTAGTACAACTAAAAATTCTACACCGAGTCGATTACACAAGAACACTACTACACAGGATACAACGAACACCTCACCCATTTTGTCTCAGGGGATGCGGGGAGGAAGGAACTCTGTACCACACCCTGTGGGAATGCCCACTGATACAAGAATATTGGAAACAAATTATGCGTACAGTTTCTCAAGCAGTTAAGGTATCAGTCCTACCTGAACCTCGAAAATGTTTATTGAACATTTGGGACCCCAATGATTTGGACCGATATGGGCAGTTGTGGGTCACGTTGGCCATTACTGTAGCCAAGAGGGATATAGCGCAAAAATGGGGTGTTCCGGACCTGCCTACAGCGACTCGATGGGCTAGGAATATGGACTTGTTGATGGTGACGGAAAGGGCAGTGTATGTGCTTAGGGCGAGCCCCAGGAAATGGAACAAGATCTGGGCTCCCTGGAACAGTTATAGAGGAGAAATTTGTGAACCTTTGCCAGAGGAAGAAGATTTAGATTCTGAGGAGGAGGATGATTAAAAGGGTGGGTGTTTTGCCTTTTATGCACTGGGATGTCACATGATTATGTCTGTTCAGATACCGAATTGTGAAGGACTTCACTGGCTGCAAAATGTGATGGTGTAAAAATGACACACGTTATATGATGACAAATACGTTGATCTCCTTACCTTTGCTTTTTCTTGTTTCATTTTTACAATCAAAACTGCAAACATGGCTCAACATGAAGATTAGTTTCGGAGGGGGCGCTTTAGTCAGAACGGCGACGAATCAGTGTTGTTCCATACACTGTATTGGGACCGATTGCTGAGACAAATCTAAATACTTGAAGGAACAGTGTCCAATACATGTTCGACCACGCATCTCCATATTGTAATACAAGTATACTGTTTAATGAGATCAGACTGCATCCTTTTGCGATATTGTATGTGTCAATGATATCTTCATGTCAATAAAGATTTTCAAAAAAAAAAAATAATGTCAATGCCAGTGTCAGTATTAACACGAATTTGTTTCAACTAATTACACCATCCAGCTCTTTGTAACGCCTTGTAGCACTTTTAAAAAAAGAAGATAGAGGAGCCACCAGCCCTTTTCGTTTTCACCTCACCTTTCAATTGTCCAGTTTTAAACTCGCTGATAGCTAGTAGCATCTCAGTATCCCCCGCATTTCTTGTGTATTTTGCTTTGGCGTTTGGCGTTTCTCAATTTTCAATTTTCCTCACAAATTTCTGGCGTCTCTCGAGAAACTGTCTCCGAACGCCGCTGTTGAAACCGCTCATCTGCCCCGTCTCGCCGTGCTCGCTCGCTCGCCTCCTCTCAGCGTCTCAGCTGCGTCTCAGCCGCGGATCCTCCCAGGATTGGCAGGTACACACTGGAGCACGCTGATCACAATTCGATCACAATTCGCCGTGACCTGCACGAGCGCCGATTCCGTTATGGCTCCGTCACAACACCGCAGCAATCCCAAACATCAACCCGAAGCATAGAAGCCCCGAAAACAGCCACTGGGTCCCCGATAAGGTATTCGGTCAGATCGCCCAAACGGAGCTCCTCACACGCACGCCTGTCGTGCAGGCGCCAACTTTCAAAGAAAACCAATTCAACTTTTTCACCAACTAAAAGAAACATATCTGATTTCACCATGGATTGAATTTTGGATCGTGTTAGGAGTACTTACTCTCATGCTTTGGCTCATCATGGTTCTCTGTTTGGGAAAATTCATTGCTGGAAAATATAGTACAATGGGCACTGCAAGTCAGAACATCAACATGGTCCTAAAGCCTCACACATCCTCCAAGAGAACTGTCATCTGTGAACATCTCAGCCAATCCAATACCCGGTGGGGTAGCATGGGACAGAACTGATTATGACATATTTGGCCCGGTTGAGCTCTTGAAATATCCACATCAGTTCAAGGTTTCATTAAGTGACTTTGTGACACCAAGTACATTCTCAGATGATTGGGACTTTGAAAACATTAATAATATATATGTCAGATTTAGTAATGTCAGCAAAATTTACAGAACATGATTACTTACAGGGTTCATCGAATTATGAAGAGTTATACTGTTATAACCATTATGGTGATCACTTTTTGCATAAAACTGCTCAGCCTAGAAATGTTTTATCTTATAACCAGTGGGAACACTGTCCAACTCCACCAAAAGGCAGTTCGAAAAAATTTTATGAGAAATTCCAGTATTTCTCAGGGTTTAATAACAGTGATCCAGAAACGTTTTATTTCAAAATGTAAAATAGGACAGGAATGAAAACAATGTTGACAAATACTAAACTGATTTATTCTGAAAAGTTTTATGACAAAATGTCTACATTTGGTTTTGAATTTTGGAAAAATACCATTGAAATAAAAACCATCTGGGGTTCCAAAGATTGGCAAGTACAAGGCCTAGAGGCATTATTTAGGGCCTGCATGATCCCAGAACAAATGATATTCTTGAATGACACAATTCAACAAACTACTTGTCTTAGCCTAGCTAAGATAAAAGATTTAAATACACTGTCTATTCCGAAACCCATAACTGATAGTGACAGCACTACAGATGTGGAGATAGACGTATCCCATATTTTACACCAAAACAGAACACATCCTGAATGGAAAAAGTGGTTGATCTGGCCAACGGACACGAATAACTGTCAAGATAGATTCCTGAGCAAAACACAGGGGTTCAAAATGACCAGACCAGACCCTAGACACTCCCAGAGACAACATCCAGGGATAGTTACAACATACAATGTAGGGAAACTATGCCTTGAGTGGCTAGAGAAATCCACACTGGCTGAAATTAAGCAACACTTCACTTTACTTAAAGACGGTGCTGACTTGCGTGATTTCATATTGGGACCACACAAACAGCGTCAAAAACGTTTCATAGCGGCCAGTATATACGCTGCGTATAACGAAGCTTGGAAAGTAATGCAAATTGAGACAGCAGAAAAAATACGAGAAATTAATTGTATACATTTGGAAAAATCACTTTCTGTTGTGGACAATGGGTTAACGACTCTGTCCTCCAGAATATATTCACTGGACAGCATTGTATCATCTGCTTTTGATATAATAGAGCAGGACTTACTAATGTTACAACATGGTTAGTCTCAATTACGTTCTATTGTACAGCTTGGTTGGACGTTGCAAAATCTGCGTTCAGGCTACGTACCATGGCGTTTAATCAACACAACGTCATTATTCGGTATCTTTAACCTTACTGATAAACAAATCAGTTTGGCACAAAAAGGAGCAGACTATACGATTCTGAGCTTTGAAAAACTAGAGAGATTACCATTGACAATGTCAGAGAGACCTGTCATTGAATGGATAATATACGGAACGATTACAATTCCAATAACAACTTTCCAGTTTAAATACTGCCAAGAGTATATATCTGCAGGCCAGTATGAAAGGTTGGGTAAAGAATACATCAAATCAACCTGGGATTTACCTTATGCACACAGATGTTATAGTGAAGGGAACAAGCAGGTATTTCTTAGTGGTAAAAATTGTAAAAAATCACTAAGTGTTACACTCCTGTGTCAAGGTATTAATTTGCATGGAGCCTGCGAAGGGTCTTCAAATAACCTTTCATGTCACCTGCATGGCACGCCTGCAAAACGGATAGAGCCATTTTTTAGACCACTTTCTAACGGCAGTTACGTTTTAATAAGTGACCACAGCTGTTGTGGCATGCTGCCAGGAAAAGCCTATCTGACAACTGTAACTTCCAGGGCCATTTGCTGTATGCAAGTATTGTATCACCACAGCAATCCAGATATGGGGGCTGCGTTATGGCCTTCGGTGAATATCTCTTCTATTCGAATTGATACTTTAAGCAGAATGAAGTCTATTTTTTTACAGACAACTGTGCCTTTAACGTCATCAAAAGAAATGTATGATCTGCAAGTGGCAAGGACATCAGCAGAGCTACATTCCCTTTTATCGACAAATTGCTCCGTGTATTTCGTAGAAATATTAAGCCAAATCTTAAACATGTCTGATACCAGTGGCATCGCACATGTATTTAAGACAATTTTTTCGGGACTGTTAGCACCCTTTGAAACATTTCTGGGCATCTTCCCGAATTTTGTTCATTCTGTCTTTGGCGGCCTACACTTAATCTTGGGACTCGTGGCAGGAAGTTTATTTTTGCTCCTTCTGCACCGATATGGCAAGCCAATCCACAGACAAGACTCTAGAAATGATGGAAGAAACGTTCCTAGCAATACGATACCGAGACCGTATCACTAAGGTCCTCGGATTGGCCCGGCTAAGAGATCTGAGTACAACCTGGTTTCTTTCATTCAGACCGATCTGGCAAGATTGCATCATACCTGTGCTTCGATGTCTGCTATGCAGAGAAGAATGTGTGTTGGACGTCTGCCTTACAATACAATCAGCAGTACCAATGGATATCGATACTTTGCTAGGTCCTCTAACGACTCATGCATCGTGTTGCCCCCAGCGACTACCGATTCTGATGGCGGCATTCGTTGAGACTTCCTCACTATGAATAGGTGGCGGTGAGGTACAAGAGGAAAGCAGCACCAAACAGGTACAGCCTTCTGTGAGCATTGCTGATCCAAACATCGATGATAGCAATCACGCAGAGAACTGCACAGTTGCAGTATTTTCGAACTTGGTCGAACTTTCACCTGACGTTGTAGACCAATTTTTTGCGGGTCTGTCTGAAATAATGTTCTCTCCAGTCAACGAGAATAACTCTTAATAAAAACAATGAGCACACAGCGTTCCCTGAACTCTGAATTCGGCCTTCAGTTTTTTTTTCACTGAAAACGAAATTATTTTTGTTCATTCTCCAAAATATTTACCTTTTTTTTTGGCACATGGTACTCTGCTTAAAGTAGAACTATTCTTAGAGAACAGAGCTTCTATTTTAGGATACTAGAGACAATATTTTACCTCAGCCTCTAGCACATATACAGCAATTTGTATAAATATGTGATGAAATGGTCTCGACCTTCTTTTCTGTATTTAGAGCCATTTCATGTGTAATTTTCGCAATTCATTCAGCTGATATATATATGCATTTATCTGAATGATGACACTGCTTGAAAAGCTTACAGTACCAACACTAAATTTTGTGTATTTACCTTATACCATTTCAAATGCGAAATATGTATTTTGGGGTGGGTCGGAAAAAACACATGCATCGTTGAATGTTTACTATTGCTTAGTTTTTTAGTAATGATGGACATCAATCCGTGGAGTGGGTGTCGTGTTTATATCTAGGACCCTAATTCAATATTCCCGATTTATGCCCTTGTGGGGTTATAATAAATAACATCCTGATAAAGGCATAAGAATCAGATCCATATTCAGTAATAGCCCATGCAGTCCAAAGCACAGCACGGCTACTCCCATCGACTCCTAGAAAGCACAACGTGTTCTTTAAACAAACCAAGCCTCCAGCAGCCCGGGAAAATCCCCCCTGCTTTTGTTTTGATTTGAACAAGAACTCTTGAAGTCCAGAAAGAACTGTTAGTTCATAGTGACGTCTTATGTCCAACCTTACGTCAAACCCGGCACCTTCCAGGTATAAAATACCAACAGTTGCCTTAAGCAAACACACAGTGGTTTGGAGCAGAGCGGCCATCTACTTGCCCGAGAGCCCAGCTGATGCGAGAGCCCACGGAAGCCGCGCCTCCCGTTTGACGCACTGAGAGAGACGCTGTCTTTTTCTCCAGCCGAGAAAATCCAGCTCCGGTGTTTCCAGCATACCCTTGCGGGTTGCTGGGAGATCGAGTCCTGAAGAAAGAGATACCAGAACTCCCACATTCTATTACCAAGGTACGGAGCTGAGTAAACCCTTAAGGGAATTATTGATGCAGATTATTGGCAAAACAATCTTAAACAACTTAATTTAAACTGCTACTTACTAATCCCTTCCCATGTATTAGGCTTAGGTCAGGTACACCGGGGTAGGCTTAGTTAGAAGCAGCAGTTGAGTACGTTAGTCAATGTTTTTGTGTATGTATATATTTTATACATTTTAAAGTATCATATGCCTAAGAAACCATATCAATGCTTTTACAGTATTATTTCATAATACTACTTTTACTGTACGCACTTTACTTTACTTTAAGTATTGCAATTGTGGCAATTCATTTCTCTTGCATGAGAAAGAAGACTGCTCAATAAATAACACCTTTTATTGAAAATGCCCGTCTCTCTATTTCTCTGCACTCTGGTGAAACTAAGTATGCACTGCTGACTGAGTGAAATAGCTGTCTATTGTTTTCACACGACTCTAGAGATACACTCTTATTCTGAGGGAGCAAAGTTGTCATGTTTATGCGGTTGCCGGAAACTGAATCCCTTCTTGTCTGAGCCAGGGAAGTGTATCCCTCCCTATTTCATTCAGGAAAGTTTCCAGTGACCTCTGATCTAGCTGGCGCAAACCTAAATTAAGTTTAACATAGTCAGTAGAGACCTAGATGACCTCAGTTCTACGTCTACACTGCTGTTTATGTTATTCCAATGCGCAGAGCCTATTGGGAAAATAGGAACTACACTACAGTATGGTGAGCAAAGGAGCGATGGGTTGGTGTGCTACCCGGAGCAATTTCCAGTGGCTACACAAATTGCAAGCACCTCTCCCATAACCTTTTGTATGTTTGAAGGACAGACCTCCTGTAAAATACCAAAAATTAGATAGTGTTGGTTTTGAGTTGGGCCTATGACAATGTTAGGCATTTTTAATTCATAATCTTGTCTTAGGACTCCCTGATCTAGTATTTGCCTTCAGAGTGCACTAAAGCCCTCCTTTTAGGAGACCTACGCTTTGGCCACACTGCCTGATTAGAATTCCAAGGGGCATATTATCAAGAGAATTATCGCCGCTTTAGCGGCCATTTTCGTCCGAAAAGAGGCAATAATCCTATCGCAGTATCAACAAGGGTACGCTAACAGGCTTTATGTTATGTTATGAGCAATTTGTATAGCACGCGAATACCCGTAGGTGTCTTGGCGCTTCCGGTACTCCTTGCTCAGTTTCAGACTACAACAAGAGCTTAGAAGAGCCATGTCTTCAATTGCTTCCAAAACTCCAAGAGTGTAGGTATTTCCCTCAAGTATCGAGGGAGAGAGTTCAATTTCTTTGAGGCGTTATAACTGAAACTCCGTCCTCCCCTGTTCACCTTTCTTATTCTAGTCATGGATATCAAATGTGATTTGGAAGATCTCAGGGATCTATTTGAGGTATACCATTTAAAGAGATCCCATAGAAATATGGGGCCTTCCTTGTCAAGAGCTTTGTGAGCAATGCATAAGGCTTTAAAGTTTACCCTTTGGGCAACTGGCAACCAGTGGAGGTCCTGAATACCAAGTCTGACCGACTGATGTTTAGGCATATCCAGTACAAGTCTTGCTGCAGCATTCTGTACTATTTGAAGTTTTTTGAGTAAGGTTGCTTGAATATTAATATATAGCTGTAGAGAGTGTACTCCTTTAAGGTAGGCATGTTGCTCTGTTTCTATGCATTCTATATTCTAGAATTGTTATGCAATAATCTATTTTGGGTAACACCAGTGAGGTCACCACCGTCTTTCTTGATTTAAGCGGGATAAAAGGACAGATTTTACTTAGGATCTTTATCATAAAGTAGGCAGAGGACACCACTTTAGATACTTGCGATTTGAGATTCAGTTTATCATCTATAATACCTCCCAGGTTTTTGGCTTCGGGTCACATGTGTGGGGGGGGGGCAGGGAAGAAAAAGATTCCCGAACATGATCACCTCCGTCTTGGTGGAGTTAAATTTCAGGCAGTGGTCACTCATCCATGAACTAAGTTTAGTTATACAATCATGGAGCTTAGTAGAAAAGTTCATACCCTTGTCCACTGTCGAGATACCCAATTGGGTATCATCGGCATAGGAGGTAGGAATAAGATTAAGACTCCTGATTAGTGGGCCAATTCCGCAACGTAAATGTTAAAGAGTGTAGGGCTCAATGAAGGGCCCTGCGGGACCCCACAAGCAGTCTAAAAGGTGCTGATTTAAAATTGCCCAACTGAACAGATTGGGTTCTGTCGGACAAGAAGGAGGTAAGAAGAAAAAGGGCAGCTCCTCCGATTCCTATAGTTTTCAAACGCTGCACTAGAAGACTGTGGTCTACCATGTCAAATGCAGTGGATATGTCTAGCAGTATAAGAACTGCTGACCCACCGCTGTCAAGAGACGATCGGATTTCTTCTGTAGTTTTTATCAAAGCTGTTTCCGTACTATGATTTGTCCTAAAACCAAATTGACTATGATCTAGGACTTCGATATTGGAAATGAAGGTAGAGAGTTCTTTGTTAATAATTTTCTCTATTATCTTTGCCGGCAGTGGAATCTTGGTGATAGGTCGATAATTGTTAGGATCGATTGCATTAATGTTGGTTTTTTTCAGCAAAGGGAGAATACAGGTCTGTTTTCAAACAGAAGGTAAAACACCCTTGGGCCAGCATTTGATTAAACAGTTTGGACAGATAGGGTCCTATAAAGTGACCAATACTTTTTAAAATTCTAGGGGGGCAGGGGTCATCCAGTGATGATGATTTGGCCATAGAAATAGACATAACTATTAGGGTTTCTGAGGTGGGGGTAAAGTTGAGAAGTAGAGATTTAGCCGTATCTTGCTGGCCTATCTTCTCATTTGAATTGGAGGAGGCGAATTGGTTAAAAATTTGGTTCACCTTGGATCTAAAAGTGTGAGCAAGAGCATCACAGAATTCTTGACTGTGATTAACTGAATCATCATTACTGTTGGATGTTAAAAGTTTAACTGTTTGAAAAAGTTCCTAACAGGAGTAGCCTGCTTTTTCAATCTGAGACGTGTAATATTGGCTCTTTTCACAGATAACTTTTTTTTAAAAGTCTGAGAGTAAGGCTTTGTATTTAGCTTTTTAAGGGGCTTCATAGTGTTGTCTCCATGCTCTTTCTTGTCTTCTGCAAGCCTGTTTATCTAATGTTAAGGCTTCAGAGAACCAGGGGGCTGAGGGCTGAGGGCAATTTCCTATTTCTATTGATAATCATAGTAGGGGCGAAAGCAAGACAGTTAGAGTCCATCCATGAAGTGTACTTTATGGCTGAAGATTCAGTATTTGGCTCCAGATCCGACTGGAATTGGGCCAAATGATCTATCAAGACCTGAGGGTCAATACGATGCCAGAGTCTGCAGTGGTCCTAATAGGGGCCTTGCTCCTATCATCAGGTAATGGAGTTTTATATTTAAAAAGAATGGCATGGTGGTCAGACCATGCTAGTGGAAGGGTATAAATGTTATAGAGAGCAGGGTTGTTGGAAAAGATACCATCTAGGGTATGTTCTGCAGCATGTGTGGGACCTTGGATAAGTTGAGTAAGGCCCAACACAGACATCAACTCCAGAAGCTCCTTGGTGTCTATGTCCTTATGCATTTCCAGATGAAAATTCCAATCACCCAGGAGCGTAAAACATTTGTGTTGGAGACTACATTCAAGGAGTGAGTTTAAGTTTGACAAAAAGTTGATTCTTGGACCAGGTGGACGGTAGATTAGAAGACCATTAAAAGATTCTTGGCCCTGAGATGAAATTGTATAATGTAAGGCCTCGTAAATGGTGGAGGTGACGTTTGCACAGTAAGCACTAAGTTCTATTTTGTGAATCAGTGCAAGGCCACCCCCTCTGGCCAAATGCCTACTATGCCTACCTACTTTATAGCCATCTGGGACAGCAATATTGAAATCACGCTTTAGCGTGTGTTCCCTTGCTGTAGCACCCGTTTCACCAACGCCTTGCATCTCATCGCTAATGAGATGCAAGGTAGGCGTGCCTCACATTCACAGCATGAGAAAACATTGATAACGCAGCTTTGCGCTATTACCAACGATGCCCCATACCCGCCTAGCGAGAATAGAATTTGTGCTAAATCCCCATTTAGCCAGAAATCTAACGTCAGAAAAACATCTGACTTAGCAGCATTACCCTATGGGAGGCGGATTGTCCGGTTAAATTCACCATGGCTTATTACCAAGCTATTCCCTATCGCAGAAATATTATCGCTGGATTACCAGAGATAATCCAGCATTTCGCCGCTTCCGCTGGAATTTTGAACGCAATGGAGATAGCTGTTTATAATAGTGCGCTATCTCAGCGATGTACTCCAGCGATAGCAGGCGATAGCTATATTCGCACTAAGCACCCTTAGCAATATTTATCGCTCCCAGTTGATAATATGCCCACAAGTTTCTTGTTTTGCCCTTTTGTCCTCAAATGTTTAACAATACATTGCACACACGTTTTGTGCAATTTTCTTTCATCCCTTTTACCTTTTTAATGTTGCTTTTAGCAGTTTTACTATTGACAAATTGCACATTTAATCACTTGTATGAGCACCTTATCTATTTATTTTTGGATGCCGATATTCATCGATTGAGGTATCTTGTTGTTTTAATAAATGTTATTCATTTTATGTTTCAATTGTGAAATTGTCTTTTTACGATGTTGTATTATTATGCTGTGTAATTTTGTATCTTTGTCTTTCATTGGCCTTTCCTACCGAAAAAAGAATTACTGAACCGAACTGAACTGAACTGAACATTGCATACGGGTGCTGTCCTTGCCAGCACAGTGTTGACTGAATTGACCTCTACTGTCACAATTCTATTTCGCTGTCACTCTAGTATATACTGTATCAGTTAAGCCTGTTATTAAATAGGCCATCTGATCTCTGTCGGTACTTATCTAATTCAAATCGTATGCAAATGTATATTGTACTGAGCTGTATCTGCTTGAAATAAAACAATGCTGTCTTCTTATTTTGGCTACACTTCTTGGTACTTTCCAATTTTTATTTAGTGGTCATCTGGTGGAATGTTAATTTTACCAAAAGCTGAATTAACTTTGCACCAGAGGAGCGCTGGATAAATAAACGTTTGTCATTAAAAAGAACAATAGTATTTACATATTTTATCTGTACTCACCTTTTATCCACCTATCTTAGTTTAAATATAGAAATGAGATTCTAAGGCAATGTATGGAATATTGAATATTCTATTTTAAGGAAAAAATATTATTATGAAGCCATTTTGTCGCTGTTAAGTAGAACCCGTTAACAACTGGAAACATTGCCGTGACATGACTGTTGCTGGGACTATGTTCTTCTATTAAAAATCTGTTTCTCTATGCTACACTGCACAGTCATACTTTAACCTAAGGTTGCAAAAACACCTTAACCCTCCCAGTACTGCCAGTCGTTCTGGGCTCACGTTTACTCAAAAGCCAATATTTGTACATGTATCCCATCCTACCTGCTTCATCTTAAAAACACCCCCACACACCGGAGCGGACTACTAGACCAGAAAGCAGAACATATGAAACCATATATCCATTAAAATAATACTTGAAACATGTACTCTGGCGTCCACCCCGAAGTCCTGCAGGTCACTATAGTTCCATAAATATTGCTATAAAAAATTACCATTTTCCCCCCAGCCCTACAAGAGGGACCTTTCGACCAGTGGAGAGAAGGGGCCTGCAGAGCACTGACACCCCTCTTCCATAATTAAGACATTCTCACCTTCGACAACTGCAAGAGGGACTATGGGTTGGAACACGTCAAACATTTTCATTATCTTCAGCTGAAACACTGGGCTCCTACACCTCACGTCTACGAAGCAGCCACTCGCCCCCTTACGAAATTTGAAACCTACGTACAAACAGTAGATTCGATGTACTGAGTGATCTCCTATCTGTATAATTATCTTCTTACTTCCCTACACATCCCGAGGCCCCGTTACATGAACATGTGGGAGGGAATTTTGCAGCGCGACATCCCAGACAGAGAATGGTCGAGGCTATGGTTGGATATTACAAAATGCAATCATTCAATAGAACTGCAAGAGGCCCACCTAAAAACTATGATGGACTGGCACCTGTACCCTACTAAGCTCAAAAAGATATTTCCCAATTCCTCAGATATGTGTTGGAGGGTCTATGGCTATTGGGAGATTTTCAACATATTTGGTGGGACTGCCCTGTGATATGACCCTTCTGGGAACATATTCTCACCCAAATAAAAGATGTGCTGGGGTACCCTATACCGACTGCTATGGCAGAAACTCTTCTGGGCCCCTCACTTAAACATCAAACTAAGGTTGATAAGGCCATCATGTGGACCTGCATTGGGGCTGCGAAGGTAGCGATAGAGGCTTCATGGAAGAAGACGGAGGCCCCCGCTATCTCATTATGGCACTCAAGACTATGGAAATTACTTTCTCTTGGAAGGATGGCCGACATCTTTAGAGATGATTATAAAAACTTTGAATATAGATGGGGTCCATTGGTTGCCTTTCTCTCAAAGGGCCTGCCGGCAGGAGTCTGTCCCGAGTCAGTTAGAGAGATGCATTTGTTTCAATTTTAAGCCTACTTGGTACTACTGTGACCCAAAGCCGCTCTAGTCGGATAGCCAGCGCCAGTACTTGGTGGGGTGGGAGGGGACAGGTTGGGGGGAGTTCTCTTTTGTTTTCCTTATACCTTGAGGGTTCAAGTTTAGGGACCTTCTCCTTTCCAAGGCCATTCCCTGTAGGAAGGCTTTGGGCTAAAGACATCTCAAAAGAAAGATGGAAGAGTGATTTGTTTGACTTCGTTATGGGCCTACTCCCCAGCCTTACATTGGAGAAGTTGTATTTTTTTTTTGGGTTGCTTTGAGATACCGGCGCGGGGGTATATAAGAATGGCTTACATCATTTCTTGGTCTTTTTTAACATGCCACACCATGTGCATTGATCTTGATGCACCATTTGTTGGTTTGTATTGTAACATACGGCAAAATGCTAATAAACATATTTCTGACCAAACAAAATGACCATTTTGTTTTTAGCCCAAACATGCAGACTCAGAGTTTCTAATATTTCTATTATGTGTCTACAAACTCCACCATTTTGTGTAAGCTACCTGTCACAGGTAGCCAAAGCCAATGCTGTAAGTTGCAAATCAGCAGTATCGTAATAATAAACATCTATGTTCTCATTTTCGGATATACCCATACACATTTTGTCAGGCCCCCTAACTCTACCAATCCTATAACAAACTCTGAGCTCTCAGTATACCCTTACCATCCACACTCCCAGGCTCACGTACCTCTGAATTAACCCTCCTCTTCAAACATGCCTGAGAACCTGCATTAGCAGGCCACAGGCAAAATGATACCAGAGACTTTCACAAACTCTACAACAACTGTTATTAGGAACTTTTAAAAACACAGATAACAATCTGATTATTTTGTCTGTATTTGTGTTAAAAAACTGGAGCATATGGAAGTGTAACTACTATTACAACTGCCTGCCCAATGCCCTTGCCTTATGCAGGTGATTATGGAACACAAGATTTTGTGCAAGCAGGAACTGGGACGTCAATCCTTCTGGGCTGTAGCCAGGGTCTAAAATTGCATTCACTCTACAATAAAAGGCAGCATTTCCAGCGCTCTCCTCCCCCAGCTGCATCCATCCACTGTCTCATGAAAGAGTTAACAAGGGACGCCCACTGTGAGGTCTGATATAATGAGACACCAGTTTGTTGCCTGGCAATTGATAACTAGGTTTAGATCGTGAGATGTCCTAAAAACATGCTCTGAGTGGCCAATTATCAGGCAGAGAGCAGATATTTGCAAGTCCCTTGGGAACAATTTTAGCTGTTGCCACAAAATATGTTTATGAAGTGTTAACATATATGTGAAGCATGTATTTTTTTATGTTGAGTGTTCATTTTGCATAACAAAAAAGTGAGAAAATACCCACTGTAATCTCTTTTTACCCCTGCAGAAAATGTATACTTTTGAACAGGTAAATGTAATCATATTACAAGACTCTTAACCAAGCAAGGCATGAAACTTCCATCAAACCCCATAACCTTCACCAACTCCTGGCCTTGATCCAGGTGTTATTTCCTGATCCAAAACTATTTCTCCAGGTGAGGAAAAACAAACCCCATAAGAAGATAAAATATGCCTCCTCAGTTCCACCAGACCATGACACACTACTTCAAACTGACCAAAACACTGCAGAATCACCTGTTTTAAGCTTGCAAATCTTTGACTGGGTCATCTGAATCTGAATCTAACCCAACCAAGAAACCACTTCCAATGTCCCTACTGAAAGGATACACTACATTTGCCAAATTCCAGATCTCCAGTGGGCAATGTTTTAAATCTTAGTTACCAACATGTACCAACACTTTGATTTTCTTGAGACATACGTAGTTTTTGTCCTTGTCTAAGCTGCTCATGTATGTTCTTGTGCCCACAGGATTTATTACCTCCAGGCTTAATTAGGAAAAATGGAAGGTGGAGACGTAACTATCATTCACAAAGAATCTATGTACTGCTAGCCCATGTAAACTACAAAAACCCATAAACAGCCACCCACCTATCCCACACAAACTGTAAGAACCAATGGCATCTATTGTTTGCCCAGAAGCTAGATGGCGTTTGTTATAAACACTTAATGATTGTCTAAAAAATAAAAGGCTCACACCCAAAAATTCTTACTCCTGCAAAATCTAAGTATTCAATGAGATGACCACTCTGACCTAGGAATCCAAGTCCTGGTGGGTTTGTCCACACAACAACCTATGCAATGCTCTCAAAAGCAAACATATAATATTATCCTAGCAGAACCCATTACTCTTGTAGAAGGCAACACAGTCATTGTCAAACTGGTCAGATCACCTCTAGATTAACTTCCACATAATCAATATTCCAAACCGAACACAAGACCAACTTAAACCTACCTACACTTGGATTATAGAAACTAAACATATTTCTAAAGATTACTAGGAAGGCTAAAGCAGAACCCCTTCTGAAAACAAACTATTAATTATATGATACTTTCCCTCTATAGACACACTACAACTCCCCTCAATCTCAACTCCTAAATGGTAACAAAAGAAGGAAGACAACACAGCACAAAATAGTGCACAAGAGTACTAACCTCAGAAAGTAACTACCTGCACTTCTTTGAATACAAATAGGGAAGGGTTCCTATTGCAGCACTGAACACCTTTTTACAAAGGCCAAGAATAATATCAAAAGTCAAATATCTTCAAAACCAAACCAAAATTCTTTGAGGGCCAATTAAAGGAAATAAAGAACCCTCCATACAAACTATTGAAGCACATTAAAAAACAAGTAAAAGCTAATTAGACAGAAACTTCCTTCTCTACATATTTATTTATGTGTTTATTTCAAACAAGACCTTCAAAATATAGAGGTAATAATTAATGTGACCTTGTGTAATGTAACTGGTGCTCATGTAAAGCGCTCCAATAGCTTCGGGTCAAGTTTGCCATACATAAAACTGCAATAATAAAACTGTAATTTGTGATGCCTTTAGGAAAATTGTGCAAAAAGAACAACTGATGGCCGGAATACTGAACAATGTCAAACATTCAAACCCCAGTAGAGAGATTTTGGCCCAAATCCTTCATTTTTTGTCCACAGTGCCATTCCCGTTAAAACCCAGCCATATGCAAATGAGGCTTGACCCTGCTCCCCATTGTAATGTAATGTAATGTGTCTTGTAAAGCGCACTGCTGCCCTGAGGCGTCGTGGCGCTGTAGACCACTGGGGAACCCGTCCTGGCTATCCCTGTGAGATGGTCCCTACTGGGTATCTCCAAGGTGAAACCAGGCATCCCCGGCGAATGTGGGGGGCTGTTGTAGAGATGAGGCAAGCTAATGCCCAGAGTTGCCGAGTGTGATCCCTGGTTAGAGTAGGCACCGAGGCAAGAATTATCGAGTCCGCTGACCCTGGTCGTAGGCACTGAGGCGAGAATTATCGACTCCGCTGACCCTGGTCCACGACCCTGCCGTGTCGGGAATTGAACCCTGGTCCCGGGCCGTTCCCTGCTTCCGAGTCTGCCGCCTCTAACCAGTGAGCCACACCACTCCATTGGAACAATCCAGCCCAAACTGCCAGGCCAATCCTTCCTGGACCTGAAACAAACATCCTGGGATCAGTTACGGCAATTCTCTCCACATGTATGACAGCGAGATTGACCACCTCTGTCACAAAGAAGTGACCTTGTTAAAAGAAAAAACGACATATCGGGAAGCCTAATGTTGAACATGCATTTAATGCAAGAATACTAAGGAGCACAGCAAGCAACCAAGTGACAATAATCATTTCAAACATCCAGAACTCTTGCCTAAAATGACCAGTTGGAACATATAGTGCGAACATTCCAGCAAAATCAAATTGTTTGTATACATTTTTCCCTCTATATACATCTAGGAAGTGTAAACACTTGACAGAAACGTGTTACTTTCAGCAAGAACATAGCTAATGAGCAGATCTTCTCATGAAAAAGTGTAAGACATCTTTGAAGCAGATATACAATACATGAATAGACTTCTGACTTTATTGATTTCCTCAAAAATGTGCTTCTGGTTGCCAATATCGAATGTGAGGCTATGCCATTGCTTTCATATGAGATACAGGAAATGTGCAGATGTACTAGCATGACTGAAACGTCTCCTATGCCTACTAGAGCCATGAAACTTAATATGCCCACCGATCCTGAAGTGATTAATAAGAAAAAAACATTCCTTTGATTGATTATAAAATATATAAAGTTGCACTATCTGATACGAAGGTGCAAAAGAATATTGATGTTAAAGAATTAGGAATACAAGTTTATGTTTTCACAATCCCTAACTCCTTTTTTACAACAATTCGATCACAAACAGCAACAGTAGCAATCGGATGAGTGTTGGCAGTGCCTTTATTTGCTCAAGTATGTAGGACAATGTGCATAATAAATGTTATTAATACGTCAAAACAACCATAGTTAAAACAGTTGCAATGATTATTTCAAAACATTTTCTTCCCCAATGCCAAAAATGCCACTCAACTACATCCAGCTGCCATTGAGTTTAGAATATAGCAGGTTTTGTAAGTGAAGCAACTTCCTAGTGCTATCCTTGATGTAATTTAATTGCTCATGTATGCTGAGTGAGCTGTAGGGCAGAGGAGTGCAGCACTCAGAACCTGCAATAATGCACCCAGATAGCAAGTCCCACTCCATGCCGTGGTTAGACTGGGGATCCGCAAATAAATATACATAGCCAGCCTGGTCTGATGGTATTTGGTAAACAACAGTCCATGAGGAAGATGGAATTTATAAGGGGCAGATCAAAAGCAATGCTTTCTACAACAAAGTCACAATTAATGTTTTGAACAAAAAACAGGAGACATTAGATTTATGGTGCTCTCAAATAAATCCTGGCTCAGTCAGTGCAAGATGAGCCATATCTATTACATTCCAGATGAAAGGATTGTTAAACTTTTCAAGAAAACAATAATAAGTGGGGAATATGCAGGCCCTCTCCAGCCGCCACTGCCCATAGTAGGAGAAATCAACTTAGGTGTCATTATAAATGATGGGACCCCAGATCAAAGGCATATAATTCCCATCATCCAAAGGCAAGTGCATGCAAATCCAGCAAGAAGAAAGATTAATCGTGTGTGTGTGTGTATGTTTCCAGCAGCAGGTATAGGAATTGTTCTTATAGGCAAAGCTACGGCTCTATGCGAGAACAGATTCAGTCCAGTTAGGGTTTGAAAGAAATGGGTTCCACCAATTAAATCTCCTTGGATTGGAAATACCAGGTTTTTGGATATTATTTATGAATGAGTCTCTTTACTGGAGTCCCACCCACGCTAAACTCATGGTAAATTGATTCAGAGTGCTAACCACCAGTTTCCGCCTTTAAAGAGGAAGATTGTGCGTTACTTACTCATGAATACATAAGCATATGTGTGGGTGCACTTTGTGAGCTGTGCATGTGAGTCTACTGTCTTGCACAGCCCAGTATCTACACACAGGTAGCCTGTCACAGAAGGGACCGTTCAAGGATTGATACTGACATGGGGTAGACTTTATAAGGTGGATTGTCATTCATGACTTAGGTGTAATATGCCCCAAAGTACAGTTTTTGAGCTGCCTAGGCCCTTAGGGTCCAGCGAAGTAGGAATCTAGGTATAAACATGCAACCTAAGTTCAGAAATCACAACTTTAGTCCAGGAGCGGGCAGAGACAACTGGTGCAACTGGTTTACCCCCAGCATTGGGAGGGGCCAACAAAAATACATTAAATAGTGGTCAGACCAAACCACCTTCATAGGCGCTTCCATGAGAATGGGTGTATCTGACAAAAACAAATACATATTATAGGGAAGATGGCTGAGCAAAAAGGAATGCTTATCGCTAATGGGTTCCAGCGAGATGGACAAGAGGTCAGACATATAGTGAGAGATCTCGTCAGGTAGAAATACCGACGGCGTCTATGGACATGGACGAGAGAGGTAAAGTAGGGAATCCAGGTTTTTAGAGTGGAGCGACTAGTGCCCGTGTCAATGAGTAATAGTGAGACTTTGTTCACTGCGATCTCTATGCCCGAGATGGACCATACTCTGGTACAAGATCGATCTTGTCTGCTTGCTCGTACTCTTCTATCGGGCACTCTGCTGTCAGTCATCTGTATCATCTTCTCTTGTGTGTTACCTTCTTGTGGTCCCGCAGCTGTTGGTCCTGCAGGCACTGCTCTGTTTGCAAGTTACGGGATAAAGGCTCCAAGTGCTGCACACCCAGACCCTTCATTTGGCATGGGGAACATTTCCAACCTGGCTTCATATTTGTGTCCTTGCTCTCCTTTCTCCTTTGAATCAGCGATCTGAGGAAACAGAGGAGGAAGCAGAGCACTTGGAGAACAAGCCCTAACTCTGCCTCAAAGGTGAATAACTTGGTATTCCAATTTTTCCTGGGTGTCTCTCACACCTTACATCTATGTACTCCCTCGTGCCACAATATGAGGACAGGCCATTGTTCAGCATCTAACTTATTTTTAGGACCCTTCAATTTCTTCTGTAAGTTAGCCAATCTTTCTATATCGAAGGTACCATGTGTAGGACAGTACTACTTCCTGTCCTAATTAGCAAGTCAAACCCACTCGTGTAAAGATTTGCATGTGTGTTTACGGTATTGTTGGTAAATATTATGGGCAGGAGTCCACCTTAGTGGGGGCTCACTATGTTTAGATTTCTCAACCCACATATCTGATCCTTATTGCTCACATGCACCTTGCTAAAAAGGTAAAGAGCCTGCCTGCCTTGTGCACACAATTCATCCCATGGAGAAAGGTAGCGAAGGATACGGAAACAACATTCTTAAGTATATTTCTCGTAACTGATCTCTCTGTAGGAATGGGGAAGGTATCCCCAGAGCCTGACAAAACTTCAATCAACACCCGGAGGGGCTTGTGAAGGTGTCAGGCTGCTAGATGGAGGGCTTCTATCTCACACACATTCATCCTTCAAGGGACGGTGCTTTGGCATTTATGCCTATCTTTTACATTACTATACTATTTTTAGAGCCTTTAAACAATGGATTCACTTCCATAAACCTTTTTTGTTCATTAGGCTCTTTACAATCCTATTTACCCAACCAACCTGTTTTTCCTGTCTTCGCATGTGCGCCGTCTAAAGCCGAGACCTAAAAAATGATGTACAAATGTCAATTAGTCCTTCACCAATTGTATGGAAGCTCATCTGCTAGAAAAAAACTACATATCTCTTAAATCAGATGTCTCAGCCAAAAATTAGCTGTGCAGTTTTAAACCCTATTTCCGAAAGTTAATCGTCTTGCTTATCTAGCTTCATTGGATGTTTCCCCTGTTTCTCTTTTTCAACACACTTTACTAAGATAGTTCCTCTTGCACCTATGTGATACATTTTGTCACATGATAAGTAGGGGATATTTCACATGATTAGCAGACCCCAGACCCTCGGTCCGAGGCCTGCTCTCTACCTAACAGCTCCTCTGTACATTGCTGCACCGCGAACCCCACTCTGGTAGGGTTCGAGACAGTCCTTTGCCTCTCCCCGTACCTGAGTGTTTTTTTGTATCCTTTGCCCCAGGTTGATTATTGTGCTGCTATTTGTTCATTTATGTCATTGCTGTTCATTGCTGTTCATCGCTTTTGCCCATCTCCCCAGTCTGTGCCCTCGTTACTGCTTCCCGCCATTTCCTGCCCCCGCCTCCCAGCTGCTCATCCCTCCCCTACTTATAGCAACTGCTGCAGGGAGCCCGAGTTAGACCTCAGACCCTTGGTTCGAGGCCTGCTCTCTCCCTAACAGCTCCAATGTACACTACTGTGCCGCGAACCCCACTCTGGTAGGGTTCAAGACCACCCCCTACCTCTCCCGGCACCTGTGTGTTTTGTTGTATCCTTTGCCCCAGGTTGATTATTGTGCTGTTATTTGTTCATTTATTTCATTGCTGTTGATCGCTTGTGCCAATCTCCCCTCTCTGTGCCCTCATTACTGCTTGCCTGCTGTTTTCTGCCCCCGCCTCCAAGCTGCTTGTCCCTCCCCACTCCCCTACTTATGGCCACCGCTGGGCGGTAATGCAGCGGACGCGCCGCTGGTCCCGTCTGACCCCGTCAGCATCCCGACAACGGCCAGCGCCAAGAACCCTGGACCTACGTCGCTCCATCCCCGGAAGACTCAGATCATGCACATAGGCCTTGCCAAACACAACACATTGCCAGTTCTCCTGCCTCCCCTGCTGCCAGACCCTCACTACCACACCGGCCCCCAACACCGCTGACACTACCGACACCAACAACAAAAATACCCTGAGATGCATCCTCCTAAACGTACGCTCCGTACACAAGCACACCACGGAAATCTGGAACCTTCTCAGCTCCATCTTGCCCAACGTCCCCTTCTTCACAGTAACTTGGACCAATTCCTTCTCCGCCCCTGACATCAACATCGCCATCCCAGACAGATACAAGATCCAAAGGAAGGACCGCCCCAACCACCTGGAGGGGACCTAGCCATCGCCCACAAATGCACCTCCAGCTTCACCAGCTCTAGCGAAACACTCCCCACAGCCGAACACCTGCATTTCAGATCAAAATCACCCCAATGCCACACTCCGAGGAACCCTAGTCTACAGACCCCCAGCCCTCGGGCACCCTTCACCATCACCATCACCGACTTCATCGCACCCCACGCCATCTCATCGATAAACTACATACTCATAGGAGACCTGAACTTCCACCTCGACAACCCCAACAACCCCAACTCCGCCACCCTCTGGGACAATCTCGCCAGCATTGGACTCAAACAACTCGTCACCACACTGACCCATCAAGCAGGACACACCCTCGACCCCATCCAGTTCACCCACAAAACGCAACCACCATGGACTCACCACCACTGCGTACACTTCACCATCGACAAACCTAGGGCACACAAACCTGGACCATGAAGGAACTGGAGCAAAGTCACCGACAAGCAACTTAACTCCACCCTTACCCGGGACAGCCACACCAGGACTGCAGACGCCAACAGCGCAGCCAGTGACCTGGAACCTGGATCTCCAACTGCGCAGACAAGCTCACCCCACTATGCATCCCCAACAAGCAACCCCCCATGAAAGCTTCCTGGTTCACCACCGCACTCCAGGACACCAGGCGCACCTGCAGACCCTGGAGAAGAACTGGAGAAACACCAAGACAACCGAAAGCTACGACACCTATAAGAATGCAATGACGAACTCCCACAACCAAATCAGAACCATCCTAAAGGAACTTCTTCCACAACAAAATCCTCGGCAACTCCACCCATTCCAAGGAACTCTTCAGCATCATCCAGGAATTCACCAACTCACGCAGCAAAGCCACAGACATCACCCCCTCCCTAGACCTCTGCAACAAGCTCAGAACTTTCTTCCACCAAAAGATCAAAAACCTCTACGACAATTTCACGGACCCCTTCCAGACACTACAGCCTCCCCCCCACCCCGCACAGACAACAGACAACCAACTATCTCCAGCTAGACACCCCTGATGACCAAAGACATCGCCTCAGCCATGAAAGGCATCCAATCAGGGCCTCACACCAACCCCTGCCCTCCGCACATCTACCTCAGAAACGCGTCCGCCATAGCACCCAAACTGAAGCGCACCATCAACACTACCTTCAAAACAGGCACCTTCCAGGATGTCTGGAAACGGGCAGAAATAAGGCCCCTACTCAAGAAGCCAACAGCAGACCCCACTGGCCTCAAAAACTACCGGCCAATCTCGCTCCTCCCCTTCGCTGCCAAAGCTGCGGAGAAACTGGTCAACAGAGAACTGACACAGTTCATTGACCAGAACTCCGTCCTCGACCCATCCCAGTCCGGATTGCGAAGCTATCACAGCACGGAGACCGCCCTACTCTCGGCCACAGACGACATCCGCACCCTCCTGGATCAGGGACACTCAGCAGCCCTCATCCTACTCGACCTATCAGCGGCGTTCGACACTGTCTCTCACTGCACACTAGTCAGCAGACTACACAACTCCGACATTCAAGGAACAGCCCTGGACTGGATCCGATCGTTCCTCACTGGAAGAAGCCAGAGAATCAGGTTACCTCCCCCTTCCTCTCCGACCCCACGGAAACAACCTGTAGAGTCCCATGAGGATCATCACTGAGCACGACCCTCTTCAATATCTACATGGACCCCCTTGCAACCATCGTACGAAAACATGGCCTCAGCATTATATCCTACGCCAACGACACCCAGCTCATCCTCTCCTCATCCGAGATCCCACCACCGCCAAGCTCAATTTCCAGAAGGGAATTAAAGTCACGGACTGGATGACCAACAGCTGCCTGAAACTCAACGCTGAGAAGACAGAAGTACACATCTTGGAACCACCCCTTCTGCATGGGACAACACCTGGTGGCCACCCACCCCCGCAGACCACGCCAAGAACCTGGGTATCATCCTCGACTCCTCACTCAGCATGAACCGACAGGTCAACGCAGTCACATCCAGCTGCTTCAACACCCTCCTCATACTCCGCAAACCTTCAAATGTTTCTCCCCGAGTCAAGAAAGACAGTCACCCACGCACTCATCACCAGCAGACTGGACTATGGAAACGCACTCTATGCCGGCATCAATAAGTCCCTACTCCGTAAACTCCAGATAATACAGAACACCTCAGCCAGACTCATCCTTGACAACCCCTACAAGAACACATAAGCCAACATCTACGAAGACTCCACTGACTCTCTGTAGAGAAAAGAATCACTTTCAAAATCCTCACCCATGCCAACAAATACCTTCACAACAACGGACCCGAACACCTCAATGACAGAGTAAACTTCTACATACCCAAAAGAAGCCTCCACTTGGAACGAGCTACCGGCAGAACTCAGACGCGCACCCTCCCTGAACACATTCAGAAAAGATCCTCAAGACCTGGCTCTTCGGCTAAGCAAACCAGCGGCCCCCCCTCCCAACACCCCCTCCTCCAGCGCCTTGAGACCCCACTGGTGAGTAGCGTGCTTACAATTCCCCTGATTGATTGATTGATTGAGGGCTAAGTTGTTTCTGTTCTTTTAATTTACTTTGCTCTTCTTGAAGCCCTCAACTGTATAAAACACTTTGACCCTATGCTATTGCTAACACCTACAGTAAAGCATCCCGAGGCAACCCAGAGCAAATCAAAATAATAGAAACAGACACAAATAAAAATAAGATTTACAAAGCAGAATTACAATACATAACAGATTCAGTTAAGCTGTACAAGGGCCTACTGTATAAGATGTTGCCTTGAACAAGATAAAGTCAGTGAATAACGAAAACATATGCTACATTCTTTAACACACAACTTGAATTTTGCAAAATGCCTTTTTTAGATAGAGACAAAAATAAATGAATATCAAATCAGAATGTATATATTAAATTGTTATGGTTCTCTGAGAATATGTGCACTGCATGCTCCTTCTTTTGGTGACATAATGCAGCAAGTTTTGGTGCACGTTAAGAATGCTCTTCTGATTTGTCCATCGATTGCCCGACTGCATTCATTGTGGGTGAGATTTTAACTGTGTGATGCAAACACAGTTGCATTGAGGGAAATTGGTCATTAGCCAACTCCGAATTATTGGGACCACCTTTTTTCAACCCGAGGTTCTTTTAATTGTTAAACACCTGCCTGATTTTAAACCTCGTTCCCTTAATCTGAACCAATTAAAATAAAACACCAGATTACACTAGTTTGCGAAAGCTATCTGGTAGCACGACTCAGATATGAAGGCTTAAAAATAGTTTCTGATCTCTAGAAGTGTACAGATCACCACGTGCATTATATTTTTATTTAACACGTCTGTAGTTATGGTAACAGCATTGAAATGGCCTCTGCTCCACAACACCAAGCATGGCATGGAACAGTGAAGGACACTTCACTGCTGTTGCCAAGACAACAGGTCCTCGTGGCAGTGGCTGCGTGATCTTTGACTTTGCCAGCAATCCTCAAAGGCTCCTTTGAAGTGCTTGCTTCTTCCACTGCCCAGGTACTGCTTTATGCGTCTTCCTTGTTTCATCCTTTTAGATAAAACCAATAAGGTTTCATTGAATTTCGGTACCGATATTATGGCAATTTGAAGCAAGTGACTTTCAATACCACTCCATACAAAAACAGCAGGGTTTATGCCACAAAGTGGAGTTAGGAAGCAGCAGCAATCTAGGATATTGCTTTTTTTTGCTGCTAATGCTCAGAAAGCTGATATTGGTACCATTTGAATTTCCTCCCTGTCAGTATGTATCTGCGTCCTCTGACTTATTCTGGAGGAACTAAGGGCCACATGCATCAAGGTAAGGAATTGCGATTCCTTAATAGCGATTTTTAAGGAATCGCGATTAAGGACTCGCAATTCCTTATGCTTGTAGGAATCGCTAAATAATTTGTGATTCCTACACATTCCCTATTAGTGCTAATAGGGAATGCCTAGAGCCCATAGGAATGAATGGGAAACCATACGCAACTTGTGATTACCAAATAGGTAATTGAAAATTGCGAAAGCAATTTCAAGGGTGCTAGGAGGCCAAAGGACGCCCTGATTCACTCCCAAAACTGGCATGTGTGTACATGTGGCGCACACACATGCCCTAAGGACATGTGTTTGCTCCACATGGCACTTAGAAAAATGCAATTTGAAGCATTTTTCGAAGGAGTTGCAAATTACCACCAACTTGAAGTTCGTAGTAATTTGCGATTCCTTAATGCTAAGTCGGAATCTCAGATTGCTTCATGCATTGCATTTAAGGAATCTCAAATTGTGATACCCTAAATGCATTTGCAAAATAGGTCATCGCATATTTTACGCTTGATGCATCCCAAATCGCTAAATACCAGTCGAAAAGGGGCTGATTCTGCGAATCAGTCCCTTTGCAACTGGTATTTTGCTTGATGCATGTGCCCCTTATTCTCCTCCTGAGTCACTTTGGCCATGGATCTGGTATGCCACTGCCGGGACCATATCTACCTGGCCATCCACTTTTAGGTTCTGTGCGACAGTGGGGCAAGAATTAGAGGTGCGTAAGGTACTGCAGCACCTCCAGATAACCTTCAGTGAGTCTAGTCGAGAAGAGCAGAAATGAGGCCTGTGAAGGGGCATATTTACAAGGGGTTATCGGCACCAGAACGTCATTTTATTTGACGTTCTGGTGGCGATAACCTCTTCACCTTATTTACAAGGCAGCATAAGCCATTTAACCTGGCTTAACGCCGCCTTGTAAATAATGGGCCTATTCATGCATCATTAAGTGTGAAAGGGCCAGGCAATGGGTGTTGCAGTGGGCGTTCTGACTCAACACCCATTGCTTTTTGACATTTGCCTTATTTACAAGGCTGATGTAAATCTGGGGCAGCGCCCAAAAAAAGACGAGGGAAATCTTGGTCTTAAAGTGGTGCAACAAGAATAAATTATTAATTTCTCCTGCACTATGGTGCAAAGGTGCCTGTGTTGTGGCTAGTCAGCAAAATTAACACATCAGCGCTAGGGGAAACGCAGGGGTGCGCCGTAATATTGTAAATACGGCACATCCCTGAGTTTTCATAATACCCCGAAGTGTTTTCCAGATGACAAAATTTGTTGTATTTTCAAAGAACGACTGGAACATATCAGGCAACAATCTTTGCAAACAACTGCTAATTATTTTACCTGACCTTTATTTTCTTTCTCTGACTTCCACATGAGGTACTTTTGTAACCTGAACCTAAATTAGGCAAAGTGTTTCCTATTGCAGAAGAGTCATGTGGGCTACACCAGATTCACAGATTTGGGCCAGACTCACCAAGCCGCTGTTATGTATGTATGGAACTTGCACATGTAAATGTAAATGTAAATGTATAGGCATTTATATAGCGCACTACTTACCCGTAGGGTCCCAAGGCGCTTCGACCGCTGCGAAACCCTTCCTGGCTTCCCTGAGAGATGGTCCCTTAATGGGTATCTCCAGGGTGAGACCAGGCATCCCCGGCGGTCTGGTGGGGCCGTTAGTGAAGATGAGGCATGCTAATGCCCAGAGTTGCCGAGTGTGATCGCTGATCAGAGTGGGCACCGAGGCGAGAGAATTATCGAGTCCGCTGACCCTGGTCCAGAAACCTGCCGCGCTGGGAATCGAACCCTGGTCCCAGGCCGTCCTCTGCTCTCGGGTCTGCCGCCTCTAACCAGTGAGCCACACTACTTCACTGCACAAGCAAAAGACCAGACTTAAAAGTGCAAATTCAATTTTGTATATCCAAAAATATGAATTTCTACTCATGAATGGATTTACACATGCATAATACTCCAGTATCATTTAGTATTACTCATGATTAAATTTTGTCCGACGGTTGGGAGTGGTCGTTCCAGTCAAATAAAGGTCCACGCACATTGGATCAGCCCTGCTGGCCCTGCCAGACTGTCAGATTGTCGTATTGGTCAGTCCACCCTCTATGTAAGAAAATGCTTTTGCATACACAGAATTGTGCATTTACAAACTTTTCCAGGAACACACAGGAAAAACTGTGACCATTGCACGTTTTAATAAGTTCTGTTGAAACCTTTATGATTTTGAAAGAAATGTAAATGTGCTTCCAAGGGAAAGATTAGCCCTAAAGGTGGAAAGTACATTTTAGTTTTATGAATCAGGCTTTCTGGCTTTAAGTGTGGTAAGAAAGAACATTTTAGTGGGGTAAAAATGAACCCAAAAACCTGGGCTGGATTCACAGCCTGCATTTTGTAGGGAAACAGCCTTTATCATGCGGCCATGCGCAATGCCATTACGATGCATCCTTTCCAATGCATATGCCTTTACCACGCATGTTTTTGCAACGAAAATGTAAGTATTTTGCAACTAAGCATACATCCTTTTTATAAATATAAATATAAATATAAATATATACTCGCAAGTTCCATTCCATCTTGTAATGTCTTTTAGGTTCACATCACCTTTCTATACGCATATGGTAATTCCTCTAGACTTAGAAGGAATGCCAAAGAAATTGAACTATTAACCAATATACAATGTTTTTCAAAATTGGAACAGTTCAACCTCTATGTACTGTTTATTTCTCTTCTTTATGTACCTTGGCACAGGCGTGGCCTGCACAGGTAACAGCTGTGGGGCTGTGGGGCGGGGGCAGTGGGGGAAGTCGACAGATGACGGGATAGTGAAAGTAAATACAAAAAAATCGACTTAACTTGTGCTCACGTATGTATGTATGTATAGGCATTTATATAGCGCACTACTTACCCAGAGGGTCCCAAGGCGCTTCGACCGCTGCGAAACCCTTCCTGGCTTCCCTGAGAGATGGTCCCTTAATGGGTATCTCCAGGGTGAGACCAGGCATCCCCGGCGGTCTGGTGGGGCCGTTAGTGAAGATGAGGCAAGCTAATGCCCAGAGTTGCCGAGAGTGATGGCTGATCAGAGTGGGCACCGAGGCGAGAGAATTATCGAGTCCACTGACCCCGGTCCAGAAACCTGCCGCGCCAGGAATCGAACCCTGGTCCCGGGCCGTCCTCTGCTCTCGGGTCTGCCGCCTCTAACCAGTGAGCCACACTACTTCACTGCATCACCAACTGCAAGGATTTTTTATTTTATTTTGCTGTCGACTTCCCCACCCGCCCGCCCCACCCTACTGCCCCACCGATGTTACCTGTGCTGGCTGTGCCTGCCTTGGCAATAGCAGTACTGTGATGCTTTCCCATTGTGTTTTGCCCTTGTTAGTGCGAAACTATTATTCTATATTGTGCCTCACGCACGTTTCTGTGATCAATCTGTTATAGCTGATGAGCTTCAAATAAAGCAATGCCTGACAATCGAGCTTACAGTGACCAAAATCAACTACACAGGACATCATGTACTCGCCTAAATTACAGCAAAAGAATGCCTCTTCAATGTGTGTGCCTTATAGATAATCAAATTAAAGTCTTAGCTTCATTCTCAAACGGAGGTTAGTTCCTTGTCTGAAAGGAAGATAAGGGTAGGAGTTGTAAACCTAGCCAACCATGTTTCTCTCAGCTTCTATTACCTTTAAACACGACTACTGGCCCATGACATTAGACATTACATCACTATCCACAGGAATCAGACATGAAGACGGTCTTGAAGCCATGAAACCTTTTCTCAGGGGCTGGCTATTTAGGGTTTAGGGTAGGTAGGGGTATTTGGGTGATGAGGGTATTTTTATAGTTTAGAGTCAGTAGGGGCTTTTGAGTGGCAAGGGAGTATGTAGGGTTTGGGGTCGGTAGGGAAATCAGGGTGGCAAGACCATTTTTAGGGTATAGGGTGTGTAGGGGGATTTGGTTGGTAAGGGTATTTTTAGAGTTAAGGTTTTTGGTGGGTAGGGTTTAGGGTTTGGGGTCGATAAGGTATATATAACTTTAGCTTTCAGTCACGTTATAGTTAGGAATTAGCATTTAAAAAACCTTAGAAATTCACTGAAAAAACCATAGGTTTCACACTTGTTACAGTTAGCTGGACATTTCACTCTTACAAAACCATTGAAATTCCCCCGTTATAGTTAGTTCAGCTAACTATAACTTGCGCGCCTGCAATGCACTATTGATGATGTCACATATTACTTCCGTCATTACATGGTCAGTGACCTAGGGGGTCAGGAACCTCCAGTATGCACCAGGTGGCTGCCTTGCAGAGAGGTGTAAAAAGGGGCGTGGCTTCTTTAAACGTCTTTGCAAGGCGACCCCCTGGCACGTTTTCAGAGAGGGAACTAATTCCCCTTGAATACTGGGGGTCCCTGGGGACCAACTAGCCCATCAGGTGTAAAAAGGGACATGACCTCTTTACACCTCTACGCAAGGCAGCCCCCTGGCGCACATTGTATTCAAGGGGAATTATTTCCCCCTCTGCAGACGCGTCAGGGGGCGCGTTTGCAGAGTGGTGCCTTAATTTTGGGGGGGGGGGGATCGGCAGGGTACACGTACCATACGCGTATCCTGTGATTTTTTCAAAAACAAATTTTTATTTTGGGCCTTGGGGGTCCTTGAGGGACCCCCTGAGCAGGCCTAGGGGGTCAGGGTGTTTCTACCCTGCCCACTTTGCATGTTTTGCACGTTTGTTTCACTGCTTTCTTATGCCTCAGTTCTACCGAGGCACAAGATGGCTGCCAACACTTCCTGGTTTCGAGTGTTGACAGACAGTTGCCAGCCAATCAGCATGCAGCTCGGGCTCGTAATTGTACATTTTACAGTATGCTTACCGTACGCGTACGGTACTTCGTCTATAGATATATCTATGATTTTACTTTTGATTTTCTCAGGAACTACTGAACTATTTACACCATTTACCAAAAAGGGTAATCTGTGAACCGACCTCTACCTTTTTGCCAAATTTGGTGTAATTTGCCAAATCTGGTGTAATTCTGTTCAGCCGTTCGGGCTGTAACCCTGGCTAAAGGTCCTATGGAAAATTGCATACGGAAAACACATTTTGGGACCAGCCCCCGCTTCACGAATCACTCCCAAACTTTCAGGGAAGGAGCGGAGCGGAGCAGGCCATCTTCTTGGAGAATTTCACTAACATTCGTCAACCGGCGCCAAAGTTATTCCAAATAGAATGTTGAGGATTTCCTATGGAAACTAGGTCCTAACTATAACTACCTACTGGCGACCGCGATTAGGTAAGAAACACACATATATTGTGGAGAAGTGTGGCTCAATGGTTAGAGCCAGAAAAGGGGGTGGTGATGAACAGAGTGTCTGAATTAAGCAGACCACTCTTACCCAGTCCAAAGATCAGGGCTTGACCCATCACCGTTTTTTAGCTCACTGCACCATCCCAGCTCAGAACCTGGCTACATGCAAATTAGTCTGTTCCTGTCCCAGTGCATGATGGGAACAGGGCAAGCCAAACTACCAAGCCAATTCTTATACTGGGAAGGAAACAAGCTACCGGGGACCGGTTTCTGGCATTTCAGCCGTCGTCGGCCCGGCTTGCTTGAATCCTGATGGTGCAATGAGCAAGGGACTCACATCTGAGTATACCCTTCCACGCTTATGGTGGACAAAATGATTCAGAAAAGGGGGTGGTGATGAACAGAGTGTCTGAATTAAGCAGACCACTGTTACCCAGTCCAAAGATCAGGGCTTGATCCATCACAGTTTTTTAGCTCACTGCACCATCCCAGCTCAGAACCTGGCTACATGCAAATTAGTCTGTTCCTGTCCCAGTGCATGATGGGAACAGGGCAAACCAAACTACCAAGCCAATTCTTATACTGGGAAGGAAACAAGCTACCGGGGACCGGTTTCTGGCATTTCAGGCGTCGTCGGCCCGGCTTGCTTGAATCCTGATGGTGCAATGAGCAAGGGACTCACATCTGAGTATACCCTTCCACGCTTATGGTGGACAAAATGATTCAGAAAAGGGGGTGGTGATGAACAGAGTGTCTGAATTAAGCAGACCACTCTTACCTAGTCCAAAGATCAGGGCCCAGCTCAGAACCTGGCTACATGCAAATTAGTCTGTTCCTGTCCCAGTGCATGATGGGAACAGGGCAACCCAAACTACCAAGCCAATTCTTATACTGGGAAGGAAACAAGCTACCGGGGACCGGTTTCTGACATATCAGCCATCGTCGGCCCGGCTTGCTTGAATCCTGATGGTGCAATGAGCAAGGGACTCACATCTGAGTATACCCTTCCACGCTAATGGTGGACAAAATGATTCAGAAAAGGGGGTGGTGATGAACAGAGTGTCTGAATTAAGCAGACCACTGTTACCCAGTCCAAAGATCAGGGCTTGATCCATCACCGTTTTTGAGCTCACTGCACCATCCCAGCTCAGAACCTGGCTACATGCAAATTAGTCTGTTCCTGTCCCAGTGCATGATGGGAACAGGGCAAACCAAACTACCAAGCCAATTCTTATACTGGGAAGGAAACAAGCTACCGGGGACCGGTTTCTGACATTTCAGCCGTCGTCGGCCCGGCTTGCTTGAATCCTGATGGTGCAATGAGCAAGGGACTCACATCTGAGTATACCCTTCCACGCTTATGGTGGACAAAATGATTCAGAAAAGGGGGTGGTGATGAACAGAGTGTCTGAATTAAGCAGACCACTCTTACCCAGTCCAAAGATCAGGGCTTGATCCATCACCGTTTTTTAGCTCACTGCACCATCCCAGCTCAGAACCTGGCAACATGCAAATTAGTCTGTTCCTGTCCCAGTGCATGATGGGAACAGGGCAAACCAAACTACCAAGCCAATTCTTATACTGGGAAGGAAACAAGCTACCGGGTACCGGTTTCTGGCATTTCAGCCGTCGTCGGCCCGGCTTGCTTGAATCCTGATGGTGCAATGAGCATCACCACCCCCTTTTCTGAATCAATGGTTAGAGCGGCAGACCTTGATGCAGAGGTCTGGCCCGGGACCAGGGTTCAATTCCCGCCTCTGCGGGTCTTGGGCTCAATTTCCTCGGACCAGATAATAATCGCCTTGGTGCCTATTCTAATCATGGGTCCCACTCCGCAACTCTGGGCAATAGCTTGCATAATCTCCACAACGGCCCCAACAGCGCCTAGCTTCACCTTGGGGGTGCCCAGGAGTGGACATTTCACAGAGAAAAGCCAGGAAGGGTTCCACAGCGGTATGTGTTACAGCGCCAGGACACCACAGTTGGGGTATTAGTGCGCTTTACAAGTACAAATTACAATTACATATATATATATATAATTTTATGTATATTATGTGATATACTTTGAATTTGCTTTGTAGATATGAAATGTCCTTTAACTAGCAAGCACAAGTTCGAAAAAGCAGTTGTATCACAGAGTCTTTTTTCTACCTCATTTGTAGTTTGTCTCTGGATGTGGTCCTATGTCGATTTCCACTACTTCCTTTGTGCACTTTAAAATGGTGATTGTGAGTTTATGTGGCTGGCTAACGAAGAAGACCGCCTAGTCGAAACGCGTTGCCAATAAACGAATTTTCACACGGACCCTGGAGTGCAAGTCTTTTGTGTTTCCTCTGATTTATTGAGTAGGGATCCCTTTCAGACACATATATATATATATAAATATCACGGGAGGCAGTCTCTGTGTTTTGAATTACACCCATGTGGTCTGCTTTTAAACAATGCTCTTTTTCATTTAAAGCATCAAAAGTTTTCCTTTGCGCACTCTGGAAGAGAGTACGGCCCGCGCTGTTTAAAAGCGAATTTCTCAAAGAACATGGCCCGCGCCGCTCCGCTCCTTCCCTGAAAGTCTCGGGAAGATTCGTCAAGCAGGGGGCCGAGAAAAAAGGGTGGTCCCAAAAACGTGTTTTCCCCATGTTAATTTCCATAGGACGATTAGACACGGCTACAGCCCGAACCGCTGAACGGAATTACACCAAATTTGGGAAAATGGTAGGGTCTGGTACGCAGATCACGCTTTTGGTTAAATGGTGTAAATCCCTCCAGTAGTTCCTTTTTGTTCTACTGCAGCTTCCCAGAGTGTTCTAAAGAACAACTAGAGTGCTAACTGTCCTACTTATTACAAAGGTATGGCACACCTGAAGCCATCTTGATTGGAATAAAGTGGTAACTCTTAAAGCATTTAATTTAAAAAGAAACAAAATGAGGGGGTATATTTTGCCATAGAAAGTATGATTAGTGCTGCAGAAAGAAAAATTAGGGCACATTTTGAGTGACTTCTCAAATCCTCTTCTATTTCATTAAAACAAATTCTGACATGCAGTCTCCCAAGATGGCCACCAGAGACAAAAGAGCCCAAATGTACCCTAAATATCACCCAGATGTAGCCCAAGTATAGCCCAATGACAGAATGTCCCAGAGTGTTCTAAAGAACAACTAGAGCGCTAACACTCTTACTTATGACAAAAGTATGGCACACCAGAAGCCATCTTGATTGGAATGAAGTGGTAAGTCTGAAAACATTTAATTTAAAAAGGAACAAAATGAGGGGGTTCATTTTGCCATAGAAAGTATGATTAGTGCTTCAGAAAGAAAAATTAGGGCACATTTTGAGTGACTTCTCAAATCCTCTTCTATTTCATTAAAAACTTCTGACATGCAGACTGAAACATGCACTTTCAATACCAGCAGCAGATTTCCCTGGTGAGCAGTAGCTTTACTACAGTGATCTAATAAGCACCTAGCGTGCTAACATTCTGAATTTATGGCAAATGTGTGTCACATCTGAATGCCTTCTTGATGGAATCAAAGTAGAAAACTGAAAGTATTTTCTACCTATTGTAGAGGGGTTGAGGTTCAAGGTGTGAGAGCATTTACATATCTGGGGGTCCTGTTTAACAATGGTTGCTCATGGACGGCCCAGAAGCTGGCAAAAAAGAATGCTTTGGTACGAGCGGGCTCAGCTCTATTAAAATTAATACAGCGTTTGGGACGACGACCCTATGAAGCAATCCTTAAATTATATAAGGCTAAATGTCTTGCCCTAACCCTTTATGGTTCAGCAATCTGGGGGTATACAAACATGACAGAGGTACAAAGGGTTGAAAATAAATTGTTTCATTCCTTTTTAACGGTCCCACAGTCTACCCCAACATTTGTTGTTCACCAAGAACTAGGCATGGGATTTGTTGGTGACTTGATTAGTTTAGCACCCCTCATGTGTTGGCTCAAAACCTGGCTCAATCCTGAGCTAACATTGAACCATCTAATATTAAGAAATTGTATCGGTTTGGAAAGGGGGATCAAAATTCCATGGTTATCCTACATCAAAGTAACATTTGCTAAATTGGGGCGACCAGAAATTTTTGATCACCCGGAAGGTATTGTCAAAGGTGATATACTTTGGGTCAAAAGGCACTTCTTGTCCATGAAATTACTGGAAAGAGAGGCCGAGGAACTAGCAAAACCAGCTGTGAGAGAGCACTTTTTGCTAGTCACTTCCCCTTCCCTGGAACTGTAACTAAGAGTTGTTTCCAAACCTTTCCATCGTGGAGTGGTGTGGCTCACTGGTTAAAGGCAGCAGACCCGGAAGCAGAGGACGACCCGGACCAGGGTTCAATCCCCGATGTGGCAGGTTAGTGAACCAGGGTCAGTGGACTCGATAATTCTCGCCTCAGTGCCTACTCTAACCAGGGATCACACTCGGCAACTCTGGGCATTAGCTTGCCTCATCTCCACAACGGCCCCCCACAAACGCCGGGGATGCCTGGTTTCACCTTGGAGATACCCAGGAGGGAACATCTCACAGGGAAAGCCAGGACAGGTTCCCCAGTGGTCTATAGCGCCAGGACACCTCCGGGTAGCAGTGCGCTTTACAAGACACACATATTTACATTTACATTTACATCGTTGGCTCTTAACCAGATTTCGGTTTAACCAGGAATATCTTTTATTAGGAAACTATCAGACATAGTGCACCCCAGACAAGGCTCCCTTTTGTGACTGCGATAACTGTTCAATGCAAAACACCATCCATTTTATGTTCTTTTGTAAACATTACTCAACATTGAGGAAAAAATTCATCATCCCACTCTTAAGAGGGTTGGGGTTCCACCAGGTTAAACCAGCTCTAATGTATCTTCAACTGTTGAATAATACCTGGACTATATTTAACATCGCAAGTTATCTTGTCGCAGCTGTAAGATCCAAGAAACATAGAGAGTACAATATAAATGGTTTATGAATTTTCTCCCCGTTTGTAAAGTAAATCTAAAAGATTTGAATTCTGTAAATAAGTTTTTTAATACGCAAAATTGCTGGACAATTTTTTTAGTATTTTTACTGTTTTTATCATCATGTTTTTATTGTGTACTTTTATGATTTTAATTAATCGAATAAACTGATTTTGACTGACTGACTACTGAGGAGACTGTAGTATATGAGGAAATTAGGAAACTTCATAACAAATAAGTCTCCCAAGATGGCCACCAGAGACAAAAGAGCCCAAATGTAGCACAAATATCCCCCAGATGTAGCCCAAGTATAACCCAATGACAAAAAAATGTCCTAGAGTGTTCTAAAGAACAACTAGAGCGCTAACAGTCTTACTTATGACAAAAGTATGGCACACCTGAAGTCATCTTGATTGGAATAAAGTGGTAACTCTTAAAGCATTTAATTTAAAAAGAAACAAAATGAGGGGGTATATTTTGCCATAGAAAGTATGATTAGTGCTGCAGAAAGAAAAATGAGGGCACATTTTGAGTGACTTCTCAAATCCTCTTCTATTTCATTAAAAAATTCTGACATGCAGTCTCCCAAGATGGCCACCAGAGACAAAAGAGCCCAAATGTAGCCTAAATATCACCCAGATGTAGCCCAAGTATAGCCCAATGACAGAATGTCCCAGAGTGTTCTAAAGAACAACTAGAGCGCTAACAGTCTTACTTATGACAAAAGTATGGCACACCAGAAGCCATCTTGATTGGAATGAAGTGGTAAGTCTGGAAACATTTAATTTAAAAAGGAACAAAATGAGGGGGTTCATTTTGCCATAGAAAGTATGATTAGTGCTTCAGAAAGAAAAATTAGGGCACATTTTGAGTGACTTCTCAAATCCTCTTCTATTTCATTAAAAAATTCTGACATGCAGACTGAAACATGCACTTTCAATACCAGCAGCAGATTTCCCTGGTGAGCAGTAGCTTTACTACAGTGATCTAATAAGCAACTAGCGTGCTAACATTCTGAATTTATGGCAAATGTGTGACACATCTGAATGCCTTTTTGGGGAGAAGCCCTGCCATTACCATGTGGACTCGTGCTGTATCCAGGGAGGCAGCACTTTAAGAGAGTAAGGTTGTGCGGAGAAGTAACACTGTGCAGGATGCTGTGATGTAAAGCCTTCCCAACCCACTGTGGCTTTCATTTTTTGGATCCATTTCGCTGCTACAAAAACTCACTGGAGCAGATAACATTGAACTACTGCGACCAGAATGCCGGAGTGGCGCCAACGCTCGTTCAGTATGACGGAGCAGTTAAAAAGGTACAATGTTTAACAACAGCGAACTAATTTCTGCCTCTGATGAAGTGCGCTGTGCGCACGAAACGCGTCAGGCATCTTGAACCCTTGGTGAAGACTCTTGTCCAGCGCTTGTAAACTTGCTCCGAATAAAGCACTATTGAAAACCTACCTGTGAGGCTTCTCTGCATTGGGCAACCCTTGTTGTGTGTGTATACATACATATGTATATATATATATATATATATATATATATATATATATATATATATATATATATATATATATATATATATATATATATATATATATATATGTATATATATATATATATATATATATATATATATATATATATAGTAGTCAGGATGAGGCACTGAAATTCATTCATGACATCAATGACAATAAATTAAATTTGAAATTTACAGCCACCCTCAGTCAGGAGAAGGTCACATTCCTTGACACTGAGTTATATATCAACAACGGACAGCTTGAATACAGAATTTTCCATAAAGCGACTGCTGGTAATAGCATTCTACATGCTGCAAGTGCACATCCGGCACATTTGGTTTCCAGCATCCCCTATGGGGAAATGCTACCACTATGACGAGTTTGTAGCAATTCTGTTGATTTAGAGAGGGCTCAAGGAGAAAGCAAGATGCGCTTTCTTGAGCGAGGATATTCGAGCCAATTAATTGAGAGGGCCAAACAGAAATCTATGACATTATCTAGGGAAGAACTTTTGGTGAAGAAATCTGACCGACAGGCAATATCTACTAGTGACACACAAGATGTAGGGAAGAAGGGAGACAGTTGTTTCCCGGATAATAACAGGATACAACAAACAGCACCGTCAAGTGCGTAGGATTATTGACAAACACTGGCCGTTGGTGATGAAGGACAACATTATTGGTAAAAGTGTCCCTAATAGAGTATCCCTCACCTTCAGCAAAGCTCCCTCCTTACGTGATCATATAGTAGTAACAAACCCTGAACCCTTTGTGAAATCTTCATGGTGGCAGGAAAACAAAGGCTTTTACAGATGCAAGACCTGTAAAGCCTGCCTCCACGGAGAGAACACCAAAACCTACAAAGATGGTTTTTCAGATATTCAACATCCGATCACACAGGTCCTTACCTGCAAAACGGAATTTGCAGTTTATATTCTACAATGTCCCTGTCAACTCAGGTATGTGGGCAGCACCAAACATGCTGTTCACAAACGCATCCCCCAGCACCTGCGTGCAATCACAAATGGCGATAACACCTAACCAGTGGCACACCATTTTAGGGATTTCCATCAGAGTGACAACACCAGCCTAAAATATTGGGTGATTGACGCAGTCATGAATAGCAGAAGAGAAGGGGACAGGGACGCCAGATTAAGAAGGCTCGAAACTAAATATATCCTTTTGCTCAATACAAAGACCCCTGTAGGCCTTAATGTTACAGAAGACCTATACACGTGCTTGCCATAAGTTTCATCTATTTGTTAAAGGTCTCCTCCCTGTGGGTTGCACGTGTAGGAACCACCCGGCTGGGTGATACCACATGTGCACCATGGGAAGGCTGTGACTAGATATACATCAGAAAATATAACTGAACTGTGCTGCTACTTATATTGAAATGAAATTTGATTTTAATTTCACCACTGAAGAGCACTTTATACAGATAGGGACTGTGTGGACCCTTATATCCAATCAGTCCTCTGTGATTTAAATTTAGGGATTTTTTATTGTTATCACAGTATATGGACTATGAAGTCTGTTTTTGCCTATATTATTTATGATAAGATTGTGAATTATGTGGGTTGTTGAAATGTCTAAATGATCTAGAAATAGCAGGTTTTATGCGATACAAACTCAATATGTTTTGTATTAATTGACTATACCAGGCGTATATTTTATATCTAAGATTTACTGGTCAAGGTATTAACATTGTGTATGAATTTGGACTCGGGTTGTGGATTGGAGATAGTAGCGTATTTTGCACATGAAGATGGTGGATATTATACCCAACTTGCTATGTTTTGCACAGTTTGCGATATTTGCACAAGAAGTGAGCACTGAAAGCAATATTTGCACATCTTTAGTAAAGCATATGCACTTTAAATTATTCCCTTACCATGAGTTCAGTCAATTAACCATGTTATGCAATGTTTTAGAGCAGAAGGTACAAACTGCTTTTTAAAGTCATGTAGCATATAAAAACCTGAAATGTAATCTATTAGAGAAAATGTATTTTACTGAGACTCTTTTCTCTACCAACCCACAAGGATTTACATCTTTTTATGTCATATTAGCAAATGTATTTAATTATGGTATTTTACAGAAATTTAAATGTAGTAACTGATCTCGGTTGCTGTATTACAACTGTGAAACTGACGTAGTATGTCTTTCATGTCCATACTTAAAACTCACAGGTGGTGTCAATTTTGTTAACACTTGCACTTTAAAAGGGCTGTCCGTTCAAAGAAACGTTGTCATGTGAACAAGGCTCCGTTGAGCCGAAACGTCTTTGACTTTTTCTGCAATAAAACTTCAGCACCTAACTGGTCCGTGTCCGTGTGCTTCTTGCTGGCTGGCGAGATTCCAGAGCACATCAGGAAAGCGGAACAAGTGATTTTTATATATATATATGTGACCAAGAGCCTGTGCGCTCGAAACGTGTCTGTTTTTTGCCCATTAAAAATACCTTGAACCCTACCTGGCTGGAGTGGCTCGTGATTCCTTCGCATTTGCATGGCTTGTGCAGGAGATCGGACAGAATATATATATATATATATATATATATATATATATATATATATATATATATATATATATATATATATATATATATATATATATATATATATATATATATAGCAAGGATTGATGCAGACACACAATATTGATTTCAAGTTTGTTTATTTTTGCAAACGCCAATCCGCCATTATGGGTTTCATCCGTCACTCACAGTCTTGGTCAAATGCCAGTCACCCATTATGCATTTCATCCACCATTCGCAGCCTTGGTCACATGACACGTGCGCTCTTTTGCTTCATTTTTATACTCATCCACATGAATGTAGTAAAAAAACTTTTACAGCGGCATAAATATGAAAAGTATTTTGTTTATTTTGACATATACTTCTCAATGTATCTCATTACACAAGGCTACAATAAATGCTTAGTAAATTTATGTGCACCATTATCAGAATGCTATCACATGATTATGGTAATTGAAAAAACGATTTATTTTACTAAATTACATGAAGTGCTTTATATTGTGAATATACAATACATAATCATGCCCAAGTGGGCCCATGATTGTGATCATTTGATGACATTTTATGACCCCTTAATTAAATAAAGGGCATTGATATTGTGCATGTTTTATAAACAATCAAGCCCAAGTGGGCATTGCCATTCTAGATATTTCACCATGTTCAATTTCATGCCTAGAGAGATTATCATTAATTATTCACATACTATGCCTAATCAAAATTTAGCTGATTCAAAGTCAAAGAAAGAAAGAAAGCCATTTTCAATATTAATTTCATACATCATAATTGTAAAAAGAGGTTTTCCTGGAAGCCAGCATACCTATCACAAAACTATTGCATGCTCAACTCATAGCATCACAAAAAGCATGCAATTCTTCATCTGAGTTAAGCCCATTCGGTATTTTACAATCCAGATTTAATATGTATTGCATCTCAAGCTGCCTCAGATTTTGATGCAATCGCCACCTCACCTGTCAATTGGTACAGCGTCAATTACAAAATACCCCATCTGCTTTACATCATAGTTATGATGTGTCTCACAATGTCTGGCTACAGGGTATGTTTGGTCATATTACAAGTTTCTCTCTTATGCTGCTGTCTTGTCTTGTAAACTTGCAACGCTGTGCTCCCTACGTACGGTAGATTGCAACCAGCTCAACATATATACCGCAAAGTCTGTTTTACAATTACACTAGCCTCTGATTTTGATAGGTTTCTGGTGAAAGGCAGATAAGTTTTCTGCAGTGTTCTCCCCAATTGTGCAAGTGCTGCATCTGGAGCATCTACTCAATCCATCTTTTGGTTTTAACCAGTTACCCTTCGTGACAAATTCAGGACTTCTTTTTACTAATGCATTCTTCATTGAGCATGCTCGCCTGTATGTGATCAATTGGCTTTTTGGCACTTTAGCATCAATTACTGGATGTCCTTCACTGTGTGCCAATGCTTTCTAACTAAAGTGTGTAGTGCTTGGTCTTCATCACTGAATAGGGTGATGAATCTAATTCCATCTCCCTATTGCTTTGTTGGCCTGTAAAATAGGATAGCATCCTTATCTTTCTTGTTAGGAGAACCTTGCACCTTCTCCAGAAGCTCTTTACTGTACCCTCTGTGTGCAAATCTGATTTTTATGTCATCTTGACATTTTAGTGTGTCTAGGGTAGTACTACAATTTATTTTGGTGCAGAGCATTTCCATGAATGCAATACTTGCTTTTGTGTGTCGTGGACGGAAGCTAAATGCGTGCAGTATCGTATTCGCTGCAGTAGCTTTCCTGAATAACTTTGTCAATTCTCTTATCTTTGATAAAGACCTCCAAGTCCAGGAAATTGTCACTAGTTTTGCTGATTTAATGTGTGAAATGTAAATTCAAATTATTCACATCGATCTCTTTCACAAACATCTCAGCACTCGCAATAGACCCTCTCCACACCACAAATAAATCATCAATGATCCTTGACCAAATAACAACATGTTGGTCCCAAGCCCATTTGTGTTCATTGAGGAGCACCTGTTGCTCCCATCAGCCTACATGTAAACATGATGGCTGAGGGAGAAAGAGGGGCCTTTGTGGGCCTCGCAGCTGATGAAATACCTTGTTTTTGAACAAGAAATGATTTCTCTCTAAGCATTGCCTTGGTATAGCCAATAGCACAATATCATATGTGTGTACATATATGTATATAATATTCACTGAAAAAAACATAGGTTTTACAGACGTTATAGTTAGTAATTAGCATTTAAAAAACCTTAGAATTTCACTGAAAAAAACATAGGTTTCAGGGTTTCAGGGTCGTACAAAACCATAGAAATTCCACCGTAATAGTTAGTTCAGCTAACTATAACTCCTGCCCCCACAATGCACTGCTCATGACATCACATATTACACCATTCATGGCATGGTCAGTGACATCACTGATGATATCTCAAATGTAATCACTGATGACATCATCCAGTGACTGTGTCTTTCTGTAAAGTTTAAATATGTTTTAAATATGTTTCAAGATGTATTGAAGAATGAGTGGGTGAATAAGTGTCTGGATGTAGGATTTAGGAGGTGTGTGACTGATTGTATAAGTGACTGATTAAACGTGTCTTACTGAATGCTTGGGTTAGTGACTAAACTGTGTGAATGTCTGTATCAGTCTGTCTGTTGTTGTGTAAGCTGGTCGATGGGTTGGTCAGTAGCTACATGAGTGTCTGTATGGGTTATTGATTCTTTGCCTGAGTATTTGTATGGGTGCCTGGGTGTGTGTGTGTGTGGGTTCGAGGTGTGTGACTCTGCGTATAGATGTGTAAGTAGTTGATTCACTGGGTGTATGGGTTCAAGAGTGCATGTGGAAACAACTCAATGAGTGGGTGAGTGTGTGAATGGGTGTGTCGTGAGTGAATGGATGTTTCAGTGGTACATGTGAGTAACTACATATGTAAAAGGAACTATATGTGAGTGATGGTGTATATAAATAACTATATGTGACAGTGAGTGATTGTGAGAGTGACTGTATGGATGAGTGTGTACTTGTATCAGTGATTATATAACAGAATAAGTATGCGTTACTATCTGTATGAATTAGTGAGGTGGTGTGTGTATAACTGTATAGGTGAGTAAATGGGAGTGTCATTGATCTTTTACATGACTGAATAGGTGTGTAAGTAACTCCATGCATGAGTGGTGGTGTGTGAGTATCTGAATAGGTGAATAAGTGCATATGATAGTGTTGCATTGATGAGCAACTGCATGTATAAGGGATTGTATGGGTGAATGAGTGGATGTGTGTATAGACCTAGGAATCAGTGAGTGCATATGTAGTAACTAGGGGTGGGCGGAATTTGCAGAGTTGCCCTATGCAAAATTCAGTGAAACGGAAAGAAATCTCCGCAAGCACGCAGAATTTTCTTGTTGCGCCTGTTGTAATCTATGCAGGGTCTCAGGGGCAGACGAGCATCGTGCCAGAATGAATCCTGCCCTGCATATTATCCAAGAAGATGCCACCGTTTTCTGCAATTCCTCTACTCAGCAAGAGTACTCTCTACTGGCAAATCAGTATGTGCTGATCATCATTACTGCATATATATTATAAGGTAGGTTCTTATGCGAAACCCCATACTCCAGTCCTCACAGGGATACCAAGCACAGCAACATCTGCACACCCCTAACTGAGATATCAGTACTCTCGGTGTAGTGTCCTCAAGTAAGCAAGGTCCTCACGAGGGCCCTGTCACAGTCTCACCCTGCAACGCCACCCAGGAAATATGTGTCACCACGTTGGGGCTGGCTACCTCCTTCACATTTGTATACAAAGCATTTGCACATTACAATTATTTTCGCTCAGTCCCTGGACAGGTAATCATTTTGTAAGTCTGTGGATAGAAATTACATGAACCAGATACAAGGCTCTTTAGTCTACCGACGGAATCAGGGATTGTGATCGCACTATGCTGGAGTTTTTTTCAGTAAACATGCTGCGACAGTCACGATCTGTGCTTCTGAGAGTGAATTCCCCCGGGCTGTGCCGCACCTGTGCGAGGCTAAGGAGGGCCAGGCCTTGGCAGTGACCGCGCAAGACTACTGTCCCTGACGGGGACGACATGGGAGGGGGGCAGCTGCGACATCTGAGGACCTGCTGCTCTCACTTTAGAGCATGTTTTGACTTTTGCTAATACTTCATTGTTGCTGTAGGTAGAGGCAAATTAGGGAACAAGGTGCTCTCGTTTGACCCCATTGATCTGGTGCCAGCGGGTCAGGTGAAATACTACTGCGGCCTTAGGAGCAATGGAGAGAGAATCAGCCACTCACACACTATTACAGCTGCTAGTGTGAATCTAAAGGCCATTTACTGCACCCGGTAAATACCATTACAGGTAGGCTAGATACTCATGCTTGCCCTCGGAATGAGGCCTATCTTCTGTTTATCGCACCAGGACATGCATACAAGTTTTGCCTTTTTTGGTGCATTTATCCTGATATATTTCACCAGGTTTACTGATAAAATGTGATTGACGAAAACTGCAGGGTGTTATAATTATTGAGGGATCATAATTTACTTTTTAAATGGCTATCAGGCCCTAAGGAGCAACGGTGAATGAATAAAACATCTAAGACCGTTTTTCACTATCCCCTGGACACTAGTCTAATGTTTGGATGCCCTGAGAAGTGATTCAGAATGATTTCTTCTGCAGAATAGTAATACAGGCATGCATTTTATTTGAGCAGCTTTATATCACATTAAAAAAGATTTGCACTGGAGCAAATCTGTACATGTCTGTAGCATGTTCAATATGTCCATGTCTGAATGCAATTTCCCATAGGAAACTTTAGACACGGATACAGCCCGAACTGCTGAATAGAATTACCTTTTTGTTAAATGGTGTAAATTCGTTCAGTAGTTGCTGAGAAAATCAAAAGTAAAAACACATATATATCTATGGCTGCGTAGGCTCCGCGCACCCTCCCCATCACGAGCTGTATGCTAATTGGCTGTCAACATTCCAAAGCAAGAAGTTTTGGCAGCCATCTTGTGCCTCGGTAGAACCGAGGCACAAGAAATCAGTTAAACTAAGGTGCAAAAAGCAAAAAGGGGGCAGGGTAGAAACATCCTGACCCCTAGGCCTGCTTAGGGGTTCCCACAAGGACCCCCAGGGCCCAAACATTTTTTTTTCAAATTGGAAAAATCCACGAAGGATCTGTTAACCGGCCCCGGGAAAAAAAACAAAGCGCGGTCTCCGGTGCTTCGTTGGTATTTAGCCCCCGGGGTGGCCAAGTCCCAGGGGCAATTTGTTTTATGTTATGGGGGCCAGAATGATTTCTTCTGCAGAATAGTAATACAGACATGCATTTTATTTGAGCAGCTTTATATCACATTAAAAAAGATTTGCACTGGAGCAAATCTGTACATGTCTGTAGCATGTTCAATATGTCCATGTCTGAATGCAATTGGGAAGAACTGCTTACATGCATCTGAACACATTCCAGGCTCCATCAAGATTTCCCAAGTTTTGCTCTTGGTGACTGCGGCATAAGATAGCCAGTGTAACTCTGAAAAGTTCATAGGCTGTTTCAGTTATTTAAAACATAACAATTTTACTGAACTGAAGAATTATGATATGTTACGTTATATGACCATCATAAAGCACCCATTAAATACGAAAGACACTTCGCCTAATGTTTGTTATGGAATTTTAGTGCAAATATGTAAAATCACAAAGAAAGAGTGTTATAGTAATTAAAAATAAATAGTGTTTAAAAAAGAGGATCAGGACAAAAAAATCATACAGATTAAAGTGCAGTGTCACAGTGTCCTGGTAGGGTTTAATTAATACCTCATGCCCTCGAATTCCGGTCCGCTGCGGATCGCGGACGTTTTGACATTTCAGCTCGCTTTCTTTTTTAACCCCCTCCTCCATATTATAATGTTTGCTCCAAAGATGTAGTACTCCCCGTCAGAAAAATAAACACCACATTGTAAGTAAATTCTGCTCCTGTGATGTATCCCACCCGCTGACTTAATTAAAAGAAGACAGCTACACACTATTTTCCCGATGTGATTTGTAGGCCCCACGCAAATTATATAAATGGCCCTTAAAATACATTAAAAAAATGTTTTACCTTCAGTCCCTGACCTCCACCTTGTGACCACTGTACAGAGTTAATAGTGTTTCTACCCTCCCCTCTACTAGTTTGCTTCCCCGTACTCCTTTGAAGTGCGTCACAAAATGGCTGACAACAGTGAACCGTTCCCAACCAATAAGGAGCAAACTTGTACTCGGAACACTTTAGTCAATAAAATGTCCATGGTGTTCCGCAGAAGGGGAGGGAACGACTGCCATCACTTCTACTTTTAATGCTTCACTGCCAATGAACATTAAGCTTGGGAAGGTCCTCCTTGGAACACGCTACCCAATGAGATGTCCCTGATACTCCGCGGAGGGGAAGAGAATGGCTGGCAACACTTCTACTTTCAATGGTTTACAGCCAATCAACATTAAGCTTGGGAAGGTCCTCCTTGGAACACGTCAGCCAATCGGATGTCCCTTCTACTCCGCAGAGAGGAAGGGAATGGCTGGCAACACTCCTACTTTCAATGGTTCGCAGTCAATGAACATCAAGCTCTGGAAGTTCCTCGTTGGAACATGTGAGCCAATCAGATGTCCTTGCTACTCCGCGGAGGGGAAGGAAATGGCTGGAAACACTTCTACTTTCAATGGTTTGCAGCCAATGAACATTAAGCTTGTTGTTGGAACACCTCAGTCAATTAAACGTTAATTTTGTTCCGTGCACAGGGAGAGAACACGCCCTCCCACATAATATTACATTTCCTCTAATAAAGTGAACACCGCATTAAAAGTAAGCATTACTCCGCATTATATTAAAGGAATGACGCAATACGGCGCATTGTTGTGTTCCCGATATGATTTCCACAGCCTACTGAACATTGCCGCAATAACACGCATCGTTGTTTTGCGAACGTGATTTCCATGGCCTACGCAACATTCACACTACCTGTGTGTGCACCCTACATACTGCTTGTCGCAATACAGCGCATTGTTTTACAGATGTGTTTTCCAGAGCCTTCACAACGTTGCTGCAATACCGCGCACTGTTGTTCTGCGGACGTGATTTCCACGGCCAACGGAACATTCAAACTCCCTGACTCTGCACCGTACAGACTGCTTAAAGTAACTCCACAGTGTTCCTACTATACCCTCTTATACAATTTTTATCTTTTTTCCCCTACTCTTTTCAACTGAGTCACAAAATTTCTGCCAACACTTCCTAGTTTCAACCGTTCGCAGCCAATGAGCCACACGCTCACACATGCTTGTAACCCCTCAGCAAATCAGATGTAAGTATTCTCAAATATCGATATCTGTAAAATGTGATATTTCTCAAAAACTACAGAACGGATTTACTCCATTTAAAAAAAAGCGCGCTTTCTGGACCAAGACCTTTCTCCCTGCCAAATTTGGCGTAATTCCGTTCAGCAGTTTGACCTGTAGCTTTTCTAAAGTTTCCTAAGGAAATTGCATGGAGAAAACATGTTTTGAGACCCCCTTTTTTCTCAGCCCACCCTTGATCAATCACCCCCAAACTTTCAAGTTAGCAGCTGATCAAAAAAGAGAAACATTTTTGAAAATTTTGTAAAGAATCGTCAAACGACGCAAAAGATATAAGCACATGAAAAAATGCTTTTCCTATAGAAACGTGGTCCTAACTATAACTACCTACTGGCCATTTCCATAGGAAATTCACAACAGTCTATTCCCAATAACTTTGGCGCCGGCTGGCGAATCTTCTGGAAATTTTCAAAACTCCTGGGGCGCTCCGGTCCGCTCCTATCTTGAATGTTTTGGAGTGATTTGTCAAGCAAGGGCCAAGAAAAAAGGGGGGTCCCAAAACATTGTTTTCCCCATGCAATTTCCCATAGGAAACTTTAGACACGGATACAGCCTGAACTGCTGAATAGAATTACCTTTTTGTTAAATGGTGTAAATTCGTTCAGTAGTTGCTGAGAAAATCAAAAGTAAAAACACATATATATCTATGGCTGCGTAGGCTCCGCGCACCCTCCCGATCACGAGCTGTATGCTAATTGGCTGTCAACATTCCAAAGCAAGAAGTTTTGGCAGCCATCTTGTGCCTAGGTAGAACCGAGGCACAAGAAATCAGTTAAACTAAGGTGCAAAAAGCAAAAAGGGGGCAGGGTAGAAACATCCTGACCCCTAGGCCTGCTTAGGGGTTCCCACAAGGACCCCCAGGGCCCAAACATTTTTTTTTTAAATTGGCAAAATCCACGAAGGATCCGTTAATCCGGCCGCGGGAAAAAAAACAAAGCGCGGTCTCCGGTGCTTTGTTGGTATTTATCCCCCGGGGTGGCCAAGTCCCAGGGGCAATTTGTTTTATGTTATGGGGGCCAGAGGGGCCCCTAGCCCCGGGGACCGCCACCCCTGGGCTTTTCACAAATATGTAGGGGGCTCTCAGCCCCCCAGCCCCGTGGACGACCGCCCCCAGGGCTTCGAAAAGAAATGAGTGGGGGCTCAAAGGCCCCACCAAGCCCCAGGGACTGCCATCCCCCCCGGGGCTCTTAAAAATAAGTGGGGGGCTCACAGCCCCCCCAGCCCCGGGGACCGTTACCCCTTGGGGCTTATAAATATATGGGTGAGGGTGCTCAAAGGGCCCCCCCAAGCCACAGGGACTGCCACTCCCCGGGGCTTTAAGAAAATATTTGTGGGGGGTTCATGGACCCCCCACAGCTCCAGGGACTGCCACCCACCAGGGCCTGTGTTTTTAATTAAAAAAAATAACCTGTGTGGGGGGCTCGAGGCCCCCCCACATGGCCTGGGGACCGCCACCTCCCCAGGGCACTAAGTCTTTAAATTTGGGGGTCCATTATGGACCCCCAAGCCCCAGGGACCACCACCCCCTGGGGCTTTGAAAATGTGGGAATAGGTGCCGCACGGCCCATCTCCTGGAGTCCGTGATGGCCCTAGGGACCGCCACCCCACAAGTCCGGCTCCTGCAGTGTCCTGGGGTTCCCACCCCCGGGACACTGTAGTTTGCTATGGCAGGGTGGAAGCCTCACGGCTCCCGCCCTGCCATAGCAAACTTGGTTTGGATTTCGAAAGAGAGAGCAGGGAAACCTCCTCTCTCTTTCAAAATGCAAACCAAGTTGCGTTTCCACACGGGGAGCTGCATCTTAACAGCCCCCTATGTGGAAAAGCAACGCCGGCTCACGAGGGAGCCAGCGGGACCATGGGGGATTGGGGAACCCCACAGCCCCTAACGGAGCGGTCCCGGGGCTAAAAGTGGCCCGGGAGGGGGGGCCGCACGGCCCCCTCCCCAAAATTTTCACTAAAAATTAAATACAGTTTTTAAAAAAGGCCGGCCCCGCGGGGTATGGGGTTCCCGGGGCCATACGTGGCCTGAGGAGGGGGGCAACGCAGCCCCCTCCAAAAGAATTAAAGAAAAAAACAGGCCATGCCCCGGGGTATGGGGTCCCCGGGGCCGATTAAGGCCTCGGGAGAGGGGCAACGCGGCCCCCTTCCAATTGTTTTTTAAATGGGGGCAGGCCCTGGGGTATGGGGTCCCCAGGCCAATAAATTAGAAAAAGAAGGGGGGCCAAACAGCCCGCTTCTTAAAAAAAAAAAAAAAAAAAGACCAGCATTGCGCCGGAGGCCACACACCCTTCTTGCAGCACTCTGCAAACACGCTCCCTGGCTTGTTTGCAGATGGGGAACAAATTCCCCTTGAATACTGGGGGTCCCTGGGGGCCAACTAGCCCACCAGGAACGTCCAGTATGGGCCAGGGGGCTGCGTTGCAGAGAGGTGTTCTGAGGCCATGCCCCTTTGTACACCTCTCTGCAACGCAGCTCTGTGGTGCTTAATGGAGGTAGCTGGTGAGCTAGTTGCGCCCCAGGGACCATCAGGATTCCCCCCACTTAAAACGTGCCACAGGGCGCATTTGCACAGTGGTAAAGGGAGGGGGCGGGCCTGAGGTGACATGTGAGCAAACACGCTTTGTGGTGCGTTTTAAGTTGAGAAATTAATACCTCTTCAATCCTGAGGGTCCCTGGGGGCCAACCAGTCCACCAGGTACCTCCAGTAAGCACCACGGAGCTGCGTTGCAGAGTGTTGTAAAAAGGGGCACGGCCTCTGAACACCTCTCTGCAACGCAGCTCTTTGGTGCATACTGGAGGTACCTGGTGGGCTAGTTGGCCCCCAGGGACCCTCAGGATTGAGGAGGAATTAATTCTCCAACTTAAAGCGCGCCTCAGGGCGTGTTTGCAGACATGTCACCTCAGGCCACGCCCCCTTCCTTCACCATTGTGCAAACGCGCCCCGTGGCGAGTTGTAAGTTGAGGAATTAATTCTCTTTCAATACTGAGGGTCCCTGAGGGCCAACTAGCCCAACAGGTATCTTCAGTATGCGCCAGGGAGCTGCGTTGCAGACAGGTGTTCAAAGACCACGCCCCTTTTACACCTCTCTGCAACGCAGCTCTGTGGCGCTTACTGGAGGTACCTAGTGGGCTAGTTTGAGCCTAGGGACCCTTAGGATTCAAGGGGACTTAATCTCTCAACTTAGAACGGCCACAGGGCGTGTTTACACAGTGGTGAAGGGGGGGGGGACAGGGCCTGAGGTGACGTGTGCAAAGTCCTAAGCGGAAAATCATCACATTATTGATGCAAAAATCATAATTTAGAACCAAACGGTTAATAAAATGATAAACCAATATAGTATTATTGTACCTAGTATCTGTGGCCACCAGACCATACTCCGATCTAGTACCCAATTAGACTGCATAAAATCCGTAATACAGTGATTATGTTATTACCTTCGGCATCATGCGAACGTAAACATATTTTAAAAAAATACCAATACTTAATCTCCTATTTGGGTCTTCCCACATAGCATGTTACAAATCTTATCTCGTGTATACGTGGCCCTTCACGTCATAATATGACTCGCATGAAAAATATATTAAAAGAGGGTAGTCACCACACATACCAACATAACACATTAGTATCGTATTGTATTTATAAATCATGCTACGAGAAATGAATTGTCTACGTTTCTCAACTATTCTGATTGGCGTCATAGCGGACAATCTCAAGTTAAGTAATACAGGTACAAACATTAAATAGGTGAAACACACCAAGCCAGCCCAGGTATCAGTTTGTATTTGTCAATCTTCATATTCTGATTATTCTAAACTCAGATAGAGTTCCTAACCCTAATAGTGGGTTTGTTATGATTATGACTTTATGGCATATATTACTTTAACCTCATCGATGCTTGAGATATTCTTCTCCTGTGCTGGGCCATAATAGAACTGGGTGTGGTCATGACGAGCTCAGCTCGTCATGAGCACAAGAGCACCGTGCCTCATGACGAGCTGAGCTCGTCATGAGCATCGAAGGGGTTAAGAGTGAATGGATGCTTAGATTTTGCATTTTAATTATTAACGAGTTAACAGAACTTGTATTGATTTTATGTGTCTTGCTTTTCTTCAGAGCACCTGGGCAAGACTTCAAAATACCAGGACACAACATGAACATTCTTCAAAATAGTACTCTACACGCTATAGAATACTAAAATACAACATGAACAAAGCTCAACACTCATTTGCGAAGTAAAGTAGAATAGTTATTGCAACAGGTTCCCATATATTAAATGGCAATAATAAAAAAGAATAAATGTATAGAAAAGTAACTGTTGAACAGAATAATAAGTAATTAGAACTTGAAATTCTTCACCTGCTGTCTGGTTAACATCAACCATACCAGCAAGCCTGGAGAACCCATTGAAAGTCTCCAGCAGGAGGTCTCAACCCAGCACAAAAGCCCTGGGCAGCGCATCTTCTCCCAGGAGAGTTCCTGTCACAGCACCGATAGGTCTCAGTTTTTATACTCTTTACTAACATGGAAAGAGATTTCTAGAGGCTCCCCCTCACTTCATCTGCGCTGTAGGTGCTGTAGGTGCTGGCTACACGCTCTGCATTGAGGTCACTCAACAGAGCTGGCCAGGATCCGATGAGAGCTGAGGTAGAATTCTTCGCATTCTCATCCTTGAACACTGTACGCATCCCATACTGTCTTTTCTAGTAGCTTATCGCTCTCGCTCAGTTAAGTGAGAAACATAAACAATCTGTGTGCACAGGTAACCTTGGGCCTACCTGCGTTTGCAGCTAAAAGCCAGGGTCAGAGTGACACAAGATCAAACCGTGCTCACAAAATGTAGTTAGACTAAAATGGAGCTAATGGTCAATACACGATCTCACAATGTATTACTGTCTGTAGCATTACATTATGGCACGAGAGAGTCGAATTATGACTTGAGGGGCTCCACATACACATGGGATAGGTTTTGGGACATGTTATGTAAGAAGACACAAATAGGAGATTAATTATTGGTATTTTTTGTAAACACGTTTAGGTTAGCATGATGCCTGAGGTAATAGCACAATCACTGTATTACAGATTTTATAAAGTCTAATTGGAGAACTGGATTAGTGTACAGGCTGGCCGCCACAGATACTAGGTACAATATTACTATAATGGTTTATCATTTTAATAAGGGTGTCATTCTAAATTATGAGTTTTCCTTCAATAATGTGATCATTTTTCACTTAGGAATTTGAGAGATATTTGGTTTCATTAATATATGCTGAACTACATTCTATCTACAATATACCTGATTTGGTGAGTAAGATGGGATTTAAAGTGACATGGTAGTCAATTATACTCTGGCTATAGTTTCTCTTACGATAAAGGGATGCATGGGTTGGCATGTTTCAGTATACAACAATAGGCTCTGATCCCTTAAATAGTCCAACTTTTTATTACTATATTTTTTTGCTTACTCTTATAAATCTCGCCCTCTTTATGTGACTTGCTAGGTGTTCCTAAATGACTACACGTAAGGGTGATTTTTAATCACATGCTGGTATTCTTATAACTGTGTTTAACATGGGACACAACTTAATAGTTCCTCCACTTTTGCTTGGGTTTCACCATTTTTAATTTCAAATCATTTTAGTTTTTCAAAACAGAAATAAGAAGTACAAGACAAAACAATAAGGATCAAAGAAGCATAAAAGATATTACAAATGACTCTCCAAGTACAAAGGACTGAGCATGCTAGAGAAAAAAAAAATGGTGAGTGAATCATTGACTCATTAGTGTAGCGGACAAACCTAAATAAACAAAAAGAGACGTCAACGAACTTCAGTGGTCATGCAATTACATATAAGGAAATACATTTGCAGTTGCGAAGCCATCAAGTAACGCGCTTAGGATCTCATCTTGAAGGTTTGCTGGTTAGAGCAGTTTGGCTTGAGATTAGCTCAGTGGCCTAAGGGGGGTCAAACGAGAAGGAAGAAACGTCCAGGGCCTTCCAAAGTTTTTTATGGGAGATGCGACCTGGGTAAGAGTGCAGTGCAGGGTTATCGGCACCTCTAAGGAAGGACAAACACTCTTGCCACATTTTGAATGATACTTCAGAAGCATTTTTCAACTTACACAGTACAACCTTGCATGCCAGGGTTAGAAGGAGATCAAGAAGTTGTCGGTCAACCGCATTTGCCAAATGTGGTTCCTATATCCCCAGCAGAACATAAACAAACTCTCTAGGTGGGTTGATACCAAAAATGTGCTTAATGCAGTCAAATATTCTGTTCCAGTATCCCTTCAGTAAAGGGAAATTAAATAACATTTGTGCCAAGTCCCCCACCTCTGCCTAACAATTCCAGCAAGTTGGGGTGTCTCTCAGCTTAGTTTTATAGAGTCTTTCAGGTGTCCAATATGTTCTGTTAATTAACATGAATTTAGTCTGTGACAGTATAGGCAATACCTTATTTCTAAATGCAGTAGTGTGTATTATATCCCAGTCAAAGGTCATACCCGTCGTGTTTGACTCTGTTTCCCATCTCTTTTCATTTTTCCTGCTCGCTTTCTGAGGGAGGGGAAGGAGCATTTTATAGATCTTTGAAACAAAATGCCTAGATTTATTGATGCGTGGTACAGAGCTCCATAGCCATGGCTCAGAGGGGGTCAAGGAGCGTGCAGAGAGGAGTGTTTTTAACTTCAGGAAATCATAGAAGTCTAATGGCGTGAGGGCATGTGTGGCTTGTAGGGACGAGAATGGTGGAGGGTCAGTGCCCTTGAAAAGATCACTTGCAAAGTTAATACCTTTCGCGGACCAGTGATCCCACTGGAGCGGTGCTCCGTTGAGTTTCAGTAAGGGGTTGTACCAAAGAGCTATGGAAGTGGATTTTTTGATTTTTAGGCCTTTGTGATTTGCTTGGTCAAGCTTCAGGAGAGCCCTTCTTGTGTTTAGAAGAATATATTTAGAGTGGGGTATATGTGTAAGCTCCATGGTGAGTAGGGCCGTGAGTGGGATATTGCCCAATATAGCTTTTTCGACGTCCATCCATAGCGGGGTATAGTCTGACTCCTTGGTTAGCCACAGAGCTCCCTGTTTACATAAGAACGCTGTTTGGTAGTGTCTGAAGTTCGGGAGGCCCAGGCCGCCTTTTTCTTTAGCTAGTTATAGCTTTTACATAGATATCCTTGGTTTCCTCCCTTGCTACAGAAACGTACCAAACAGCTTCTCTACCCTGTGAATGAAATCATCGGAGAAAGTCATTGGGAGCATACTCGCTATGTAGTCAACTAAAGGTGTTACCATCATCTTCAGGGTTTCAGCCCTGCCCCACCAGGATAAGTATTTAGGCGACCAACCATCTAGGAGCTTGTTTATTTTGTTCAGAACGATGCTCTCATTAACTCGTATTGTAGAGATTAGGTCGCTATCAAAATCTAACCCCAGGTATTTAAAGCAGCCCGGCTGCCATGTTAAGCCCGAGTCTCCTATAATGTCTTTATTCCTTAAATTATTGAGTGATTTGACTTCTGTCTTGTCTTTGTTTAATTTATAGCCGGATACCTTTGAAAATTCGTCAATCGTCGTGAGTAGGGCCGGTATTGCTTCATTCGCTTTCTCTGAGACTACCAATACATCATCAGCATACGCTGTTAATTTTATGACACAGTCGTTGAAGGGGATTCCTGGTATGTTTTTGTTTTGTCTAATTTGATAAAGAAATGGTTCGATAGCCATCACGAATAGTGACCGGGAAAGGGGGCAACCTTGTCTCGTGCCTTGGTGTAGTCGAAAAGGTGACGAGAGTGGCACACCTGCCCTGACCCTCGCTATCGGGCAGAAATAAAGAGACATGATCATCTTTATGATTGATGGGCCTAAGTTAAATTTACGGAGCACGGCCTCCAAGTATCTCCAATCTACTTTATCGAATGCTTTTTCAGCATCTAATGTTATTGCTGCTGTGGGCGTTGATAGTAGTTTAGCTTTTTCTAACACATGCGCAAGAGTCCTGGTGTTATCACTGGACAACCTGTTTTTCATGAATCCCGCTTGGGAAAGATGTATGAGTTTTGGTAGTATTTTCTGGAGGCATGCCGCTAGGATGGAGGCAAAGAGCTTACAGTCAAGGTTTATAAGGGAAATGGGCTTATAGTTCTTGGTTAGTGTGGGATCTTTCCCCTCTTTCGGAATAACCGCGATAGTGGCTTCTGATAGAGTGCCCTTAGCTTCCCCTGTTTCACTTATTTCTTCGAACATGTTGAGCAGTGGTTGTGTGATTGTCATGGAAAAACATTTGTAGAATTTCGCGGAGAAGCCATCCGGACCGGGAGCTTTACCACATTTTAGTGATTTAATGGCAGTCTGGACTTCCAGGAACGAGACCGGACTGTTTATGTCCGCTTGCTCCTCTACGGAAAGGAAAGGGAGATTGCAATTACTCAAATACTCGTTTATCTTTTGATTTTCCACGTCTACGTTCTTGGCGTAGAGTTTCTCGTAAAATTCTTTAAAGAGGTCCGTTATTTTGGCTGGGTCGGAATGGGCAACACCCAAATGATCAACTATGGAATTTATCGTGTTTTTCTGTAATTTAAATTTGAGGTACGCTGCCAGGCTTTTACCAGCCTTGTTTGATTCACACAGTTTGAACCTTTTCCTCATATGCAGCCAGAACCCGGCCCTTTCACTTACAATTTTATTATATTCGTATTTTTTATTGGCTAACTTATTTAGTGACTCAGCTTTCCTGTCCTGCAAGTGTTTAACTTCTAGAATTGATATTTCTTTTTCTAGGTCCTCTAATTTCCCATTATGATTCTTATTCATGGCAGATTTAATCTTAATAATTACACCTCTTATAGTGCTTTTTAGTGCTTCCCACCTAGTTAAATCAGAGGTATCACCCCTGATATTGTGGGCCAGATATTCTTTGATAGCGGTTTCAATGGTTACCCATCATGCTCAAGTACCTCATCATTGAGCCGCCATACAGACTGTCGGGTGGATGGCTTTATGTCAGAGATGGTGAGTGTGATGCACGAGTGGTCGGACACGAGCCTTGGTTCTATTGAGGTCTCTACAATTCTGGGTATGGCGTTCTGTGTGATAAATAAATATTCAATCCGTGAGAACGAGTCGTGGGGCGAGGAGTAGAATGAGTAGACCCTGCCGTCTGGGTTTTGCAGGCGCCAAGAGTCTACCAGGTGGAATTGTTCACAAAGGTTTTTGAAGGCTTTATGAGACCTATTACTACGAAAGGGACATCGACAGTCTCTGTCCAGGGTCGGGTCAATTGGGAGATTAAAGTCCCCCGCAAGAATGTGGACTGCCAAGTCCGGGATCTTTTCAATTTGTTTCGTAAGGTCCGACCAAAACTTCAAGTCGCATGTGTTTGGGGCGTAGATGTTTGTGATGTAGAATTCCGTCCCATCCTTTAGGAGTTTGGTTGTAACCCATCTCCCTTTGGTGTCAGTCGTAGATGAGAGGAGGTCGATGTTAGATTTTTTGGAAATCAGAGTTGCTACCCCATTCTTTTTCCCCACCGGATCTGAGCCCGTGACATCCCTGAAGAATTTATTTCTAAGTGTATAGAGCTGCTTAACCTCCAGCTTTGTTTCTTGAAGCAGTGCGATGTCTGCCTTCTGTCTACGTAGATAGTCTAAGACTTTTTGGCATTTTACTGGATTGTTAAGGCCTTTGACATTGAGGGAAAGCACCTTTAGCTTCCCTACCTGAGTAACCCCCATAGGTGTACTAACCATTGGCATTGGTGTATTCATATCTGGAGTGTTGGACTATTAGGTTTCCATTGACATAGGGCGAGACCCTGTGTTTGTTATTCCCCTTTCCGACTAATGTTCCTGCTATTATTAGGGATCCGCGCAAGTTCAGCATTATAGTGTTAACTTCCCCTGTTTGTGTGGGCACTGAGGTAGTGACTATACTGGAGGTAAGTAGAACATTCAGAGAAGTGTGTACAATTAGACAACCTTTTCTTGTGTCAGAGTGTTGAGAGTACGCATAAAATGACGACGAAATGCAACCACAAAGTAAATTTCGGACATTAATTAAAAGAAAAAGATAAACCACCCCACATGTACCCCAGCCCAAACCCCTAACCCCCCCACCCTCCCCTCCCAAAAATATGTAATAGGCATGGTGACTTGAGAAAAATAACAGCATTAACCTCCCATGGGTAATAATGCACTTTACAAATGTTGGAACTGGATTTCTGTACAGATGATAACAGATTATCACAACGGGTGTGACCGTAACTTTGAGCATGCTACTACTGGGGATCCGGACAGAACTCATAACAGGTCTAATCTAGTAACAGGTTAACATAATACAGCAGAATCGTGCAATAGACTGTAGATAATAGTAGGCAATGGTTGCTTTCCTGACAGTTCTGTATGCGATTTGTCTTAGTTGGCGTGCCAGTGACTGTGTCAACAACACTTGTGGGCCTAACGTGGAAACGTGGAAACAACAACATCAATCATCCTCTCCACCACTTTGCCCTTTTTAAGTCCGTTACCTTAAGGCAAGAGTTTGTGGAGCATAGGGCTCATGCAATTATTCTATGAGGTCATGGCTACATACGCCATGCCAAGAGCTCGAGCATTATCAAGAACCTGAGAACATTTAAGTCAGAATATGGTAATCTCCTTCATATTCTATGTATACTGGGTGGTGACAACCAGTGCTGATATCCGTACATTGGCATTGCAGTACTATAGGCACAGGTATTGTAAAAAATGTGTGTACATGACGCATAGTAAGGCAAAGGATACTCAATGTGGAGCAGGAACTGAAGCAGAGGCCGAGGCAGAGGCAGAGGTAGAAGCAGTCGCAGAAGCAGTCGCTGAAGCTGTAGCTGAAGCAGAGGCTGAAGATGAAGCCGGGGCATTCCCATCGACCGGTCCGTTAGTGTCCATGTCTTGGATGTCTTGATTGCCCAGTAGTCTTTTAAGCTTTAGTGGATCCGTGAATATCTGCGTAGTTCCATGTAATGTCACTTTGTATTTAGAAGGGCCAACAAATCCATATAGGTAACCTCTCGATTGAAGTTGTGGACGGAGGGCCAGGAACGCCTTCCGTATTTCGACTGTTTCCTTGCTATAATCCTGTGAGATATAGACTTTCGTATTTCCCCATAGGATGTGGTTGCACTTCCGAATGAATGCCAGAATCTGTTCCACGTGTTGGTATCTCAATGGTTTACAGACGATAGGCCTGGGACCTCTCTGATTTTTTATTATCCTGCCTGGAACACGATGGGCTCCATCGAGCTCAAGCGGCTGATGGAAGGTAATATTAGTGGCCTGTGAAAACCACGTTTCCAGAAACTGCACGCAGGAGCTGTGAGACTCTTCAGATCCCTCTGGAATTCCGAAAATACGGAGGTTCCCCCTCCGATTCCTATCCTCCAACTCGGACAGTCTCCTCGTGGTTTGATCTGAGGCTATGGGCAATGGTTTGAGAGCTCCGCATGTTGTGGTTTGAGCATCCTCCATTTGGCTAATCCTTGACTCAGCTTCTGCAAGTCTTATATTCGTGTCCCTTATGTCCTGTCTGATGGCGACGACCTCGTCTCTGGTTGACTTTGCTAGGTCTCTTACTTCGTCTAATCTACTCAGTATCATGTCAATGGCATCACCTTTTTCTTGTCTGCCTTTGAGTGGACTTGATTGCTCAGCCTTGAGCCTCTTGAGACTCTTCGAGTGCTCCTTATCCCCCATGTTGTGACTGTAGATGGAGTCGGTCGATAAGCAGATAGCGCAGCCGGATGCAGTTATTATGATTCCCACAGCTAGTGTAAACTCGATCTGTAGAACAGGAGCAGCACTGTGTATTCACTTCGCCACCATTTTAGACTTCAAGTAGGCTGTGTGAGTGTCTGGCAGGCTTTAATGAGGCTTTAAAGAGTACTCTCAAGGTCGCTGCTGATTCCTCACTGCATCGATTCTGGGTCCCACTTGTATCTACACACTGCTGGCAGTACTAATGTGGCTGCGGCCGGTTTGAGACATGCAGCTTGCGTTAGTTGTGCATCCTGCTACCATCCCGTAATGCCAAATGACCTAAAAGGTGAAACCGGTGCATAAACGGCATTTTCAGCGCTCCGTGTTCGTTCCTGCGCTATATGGAAAGTGCGCCCGCCATTTTGGGTGAGTATGCCAGCCCTCGGGTGCTCGAGATGTGGTTAGTGCGGCCTTATCGACTGTAGGCTCCTAGTAATAGTCAGCTTGAGTAAGCCACGTTCACAGCCCACTGTACCTCACTAAAGCGCATTGCCATTGCTTGCAAGACACTAATTGTAGGCTGTTATCAGTCTTGGAAGAGTTGCGCCCGCCATTTTGTTTTTCGCCTTCTTGTCCCGGGATGTCGGTAAGCAGCAGGGACAGGTCGTACTCACTGTTTGGGTTCAGTTGTGTGGCGTTGTTGGTGTCACTCCGTGGAAGTGCGTGTCGGAAATCCGTTCCGTACCTCTGTCGGAGCCGCTGGAGCCGCCGAAGCCGCCGTCGGAGCCGCCGAGTCTCCGCCCTTTTCCTGCGCCGGTTGCAGTCACGGTGGGGATTTCACATTTAGGGCACTTCCAGGGGGATCTCACGACTTCAAGAACACTCCATGGATGCCCCTCACCTTCCAATCCATGTATTTGCTGTCGGAAGTAGTTTTAGTCGGATTTAAGGGGTTCCAGTCCCTTATTTGAACGTTTGCCACAGCAGGAGGAGATATGCGCTAGGCTGCCATCTTCCTCGGCGTCCAAACCACGCCCCCCGGGTTTCACCATTTTTAACTTTTTATTTATTCACTTTGGTAATTACATGACATTAACTTTGAGTTAGGGTTGATATTCGAGATTCTTATGATTGTTAACTAATCTTTTGTAGCCCTGGGGAAGTTAGTGGTTTAATCACCACAAACAAACTACGTGTTGGCTGGCTACAGTATTGTTTTGGATGTGTGGCAAGATTGAAAATAAGGCTGGCTACAGTATCACTTTGGATGTATTTAATACTGAAAATAAAGTGGAAAACATATCTGCTACAGCATATTTGTGGATGCTAACAAATTGGACATTTACTCAGAATAACTTCTATCTGTCTTTTGGATGCCTTTGTTTCCACCTTGGAAGAAATTAGTGGCTGTTTTCATACCCTTTGAGCAGTATTAAGACTGATTGTTGCGATTTATAATATGATTGTGCGCAGATGTTACCTAGCCACTTTTTCATTGTAACACTTCTAATATATGTTTTAACACATTATTAGCAAAGTAAAACTGCAGTATATCACTCATAAACTATCCTTCATAACTGTCTGCGGTTCTTGGATGACAATCTTGAATTTTCACTTCCTCTGCAGATGGAGGATGGAAAATCCCATGATGTCACTTTGTGTGCAGATGGGCAATGGGAAATGAAGTCCTCTTGTTTGGCTTCTTTTAAAGATGGTTTTGCAGGAAAATAGTCATGTCACTTCCTGTGCAGATGGATGACTGGAAATCCAGTGATGTCACTTCTTGTGCTGATGTGCAATCGGAAATTAAGTAATTTTACTGGGTGTCTTCGTTTAAGATGGTTTTGGTGAGAAACCAGTGATATCACTTCTTGTACAGAAGGATGATGGGAAATCCAATGATGTCATTTTGTGTGCAGCTGTGCAATGGGAAATTAAGTTGTCTTGATTGGTTTCTTCTTTTAAAGGTGGTTTTGGGGGTAAACCACTGATATCACGTAATGTGCAGATAGACAATGTTAACTCCACTGATGTCACTTGCGATGGATGATGAGCAATACAGTGATGTCACTTCCTGCGCAGGTGGGCAATGGGAAAGGAAGTCCTCATGCTTGTCTTCTTTTAAAGACAGTGTTGGCGGAAAATCAGTAATGTCACTTTTTGTGCAGATTGATGAAGGGAAAGCCAGTGATGTCACTTCCTGTGCAGATGGATGATGGGAAATCCGTTAATATCACTTCCTGTGCAGATGGGCAATAGGAAATTAAATGTCATCTAACATTGTGATGTTGGACGCTCTCAATTGTTTTGTTGAATTGTACATTATGTCAGTTTGTGATGCAAGGCATTCATATTGACCATTCTATTGAGTTAGTGCGTGATCTGCAAAGCACATGCTGTATCTTACTGAACTATTTTACCTTAAATAAGCCCTCAACTACTGGTTACAATTTGGCTCCATATTCTTCAACACTATAGGCCTCATTAATGAAAAGTGACGCATCGATGCATGAAAACAGCGATGCGTCACTTTTCATTGCACCCTCCTTGCAACATGCTGGATGCGTCATTTTTACAGTACGACGCATCATGTTGCAAGGAGTTACAGATACGTCAGTATTTATGATGTAACTGTAGACGCAAAAAAGATGCATTTCTGGAATGTGTCACCAAAGTGATGCAACTTTAGCAGTGGGTCATTTCACATGGGCAAGTCCCATTTCAAATGTGCCTGGCTCAGTCTTACGCCTGCTGTGATGCAGGCGTAAGATATTGATGCATTTGCATCCTAGAAGTGGCGCAGTGAAATCTCATAGATTACTCAGTGTCACTTACTTGGATCGGAACGCCCACCCTGCATACATTATACCTAGCGAAGGTCCAATGTGGCGCTTGGTTTACAAAGTGACACATATACCTAGATGCATCACTTTGTAAATATGACACAACAAGGTGCATTTTTTACTCCGCTGATGCACCACAAAAAGTGAAGCACCAGCGGCGCAAAAGTGACGTAAGGGCTCATAAATAAGCCCCAATGCTTTTATGTAGCTTTTTGATGTAGTTAGGGCTTCAGCAGGCTAGTGCTTCCCAAATTCTACACACTGTGAAGTACTACAAAAACTGAAACAAATAAGATCCCCATGGAAATTTGGGTAGCACCACCTGACTCATTTCACATACTTATTGAACTAGTCCCTTATGGAGGATCAGATGGAAATTATTCACTAGGAAGTTGACGGCACATCACCATTCATTTTGAGACACAACGTTTCCCATAGACAATTCTATGTTTTGAATATCATTAATGGTATGTTCTTCCTCAGCCGAAACATAGTTGTTCATTGGGCAGTTGTTTCTGACGGGTAACTTGCACAAAGGAGCCAACTTTGTCCTACCACCCATAAACCATATATCTGTGAAAAAAATTTTTTAAACTTTATTTTCAGTTAAAGTGCAATAGGAAGACATTCAGCTCTCAGGTCAATCAGGGTTTTGCAGTAGGAGTTTTGGTTTGATAAGAACAGATAAGAACAGACAAATCAAAACCTGCTAGCAAGTGCTCCCCACAATCCAACAGGGTTGATGGGTTCAAACATCACAATAAACCATTGTAACCCCCAACAAGAATCTACCCTCCCTCCACCCCAGAGCTTCCGCGATAGGTAACCTTTAGGAGGCTTACATGTCAATTTGTGTCCCTTCTAGAGTCCTTGTTTTCATCCTCTCACCCCTGGGATTCGTTACCCACCCATTGCAGGGAAGTTCCCTGCTGGTGACCTGGTCCTTATGTGCTCAACCCCAATTTCTCAGGTGAAGTTCACCTCTGGGAAAGTGTATATGTGAGTAGGCACTGAGTAAACTCCACCCAAACTGTTAGGGTCTCTTGTGGCTTCCGGGTCCATCTTGTTGCCTCATATGTATTTCCACTTCTCCATTTTATGAGATCCCTTTCCCAAGCTCCCCTAGCCGGTGCGTGAGGACTTATCCAGTGGATTGCGATTCTCCTTTTTGTAATGAGGAGGCCTAAAACAGCGTATCGCCACAAGCTTTTTCTTAGGATTCTCGGGGAGGAGGCACAACAAACATACCCTCACTGTCTGCGGGATTGGCCACCCCATAGTTATTTGCAGCTGGTCCACAATTTCCGCCAAAAGAGATGCACTACGGAGCATTACCAGCTCATGTGTAAGAAGTCAGCTGATTTCAGATGGCACCTAGGGCATTGTGGGTCCCTAGTGGAGTGTATATCATGTAGACATTTAGGGGAGAGGTAAGTCATATGGCTGTAATTATATTGGATCAATTTAAAGCGGGTGCTCGCCTTTTTTAACCCCTATGCGTATTTTTAGCCAATCCGTTTGAGAAATTGGGTCCTCAACATGGCGTTGCCAGGCCTCTTCTATTAGAAGTGGGTGCTGCTGTCTATCTGCCCACAATGCCCGATAAAGATGGGTTATCTGTGAACATTTTATTCAAAATACATGACAAGATCCTCCACCACTGCCCCTCAGTGCTTCTGAAATTGTGGAATGTGTGGTGCTCTTTAAGTAAAAGTTGTGTTTTTCACAATCCATATGTCTTTAGTGCAGGCCCACTGTGAAAATTAATCTATCACCACAGTGCTGTGGTGCTTAAATATTATTTGCTACAAGAAATTGTGGACCCTTTTGGTATGAGGAAATTAGTGATGACAAAGCAGCTAAAGATACTATTGCATTGGCTTGATAGGAGATTTCTAGTGTGCATAGTGCTTTCAGTGTTGTGCCTGCACCTTAAAGTATTCTACAGGATAGTGTGCCATAAATAAATTGCCTTACATTAACATTTACTTAAAAACCTAACTTAAATTCTGAATCTGTAGTAGAGGTCCTATCAAAAATATGTGATGATGTTAACAGCCGGGATAACCTGTTTCGTCACTTGAGGAAGGGGCTTATCCTCTATGTAGATGGACTAAAGAGCCCCCTGCTGAGGCCCAAGTTTCTTGAAGCACCACAATGGCTCAATGTGCTGCTTGTAGTCTATTGGTCCTCCTCTTTTATAAAAGGTGAGCCGGGCAATACACCAGACCATCTCCTAAGGATGCTGAATTCTTTCTCCTGCCCCAGCTGAGTCCTCCATGTAGCTTCCCCGGATCACAGACCTCTCAGCTGGGGCAGCCAATAGCAGTCTGCTCCTGCATCTTTTCCCCACCTTACTGATGGAGTCCAACTTCAACTTCACTCGCAGCCCTCCAGGTAGCTGCTCATTCAAGGATATGAACAGAAGCACAAAAGGGACTAAGATAGCTGGGACAGCTCCTGCTACTAGCACACACAAGTATGCCATTAATCCTCTCCCTTGCCCAACGGGCCATATGTTTTGGAAACCAGCAGAAAACACCCAAATCCCATTTCATATAGTAAGGGAGATCAGGCTCACACAGGAACAGGCATATTTGGCAACAGCTGCTATACAAATGTTATGGGTAGGAAACTCTTCCTCAGGAGCACATCCTCATTTGTAACATCAAAAGATGTTATTTAGTCCTCAAAAGGTAATTGTGTGCTCCTAGAGGTATGGCGTGCCGATCACACACCCTACAGTAGGCATTCTCTCAAACTTGAAAATAGAAAACCTTTGCACTACATAACAACAGTCTAAGTCCTTCACCAGTAATAATGCATGTTCATTTCATAGCTTCACTTTTCTAGCCAACATGTGTTTAGTCTTATAACAGACTTCCTCAGGGCTAGAAAATCCTACAGCAGATAAATTACTCCTTAAAAAACACAATCTGGTATATACATACATAAGAATCAGATGTCCATTTTTAAATATGGCAGCGTTCAGATACTAGAAAGGACAGATGTACATTCAGTAGAGAGGCTGTGTAAAGAGCCCATAGAGCAACCCGTAGTTATCATCCATGCTCAAAGTACAAATATGGCTACATTCAAGAAACCTAATCAAGGGGATGAAGTAACCCACCCATTAGTAAGTGGTAAGATTATCTTGGCTACTGTAAAGGTTACATGTGCCCGCCGGTACAATCAATGGTTATTTAAAAAGGGTCTCATCAACAAGAAAGAAAAAGGTGGCAGGCCCTTGGGTGTGCTTTGAACGGTCATGTCACAAATAATATATTCAAATACTCACAAAGTCAATGTCCTAACGGAGCCTAGAGTTATTTTTCTGAATGGAAAGCCAAGTGTGACTAAGAAAGATTTGTATGAAGAGTGCAAAATTATATAGAATTTAAAGTCTCTTGCAAATTATAAATGATGGAACCCTTTGACTCCAGATGTACTCCGTAGAACTGTCACATAAGTGTTAGGGTGAAAGCCACTGAAGGCTGTTTTAGAATGTGGAGTTCGCAGTTACATGCAGATAAATAAAGACGTGTATTACTAAGCTCCATGCGTAGCATAGTCCTTTAAGGGTACCCAAGTTGGGGAGGACGCTACAACTGGCAACGAGTTAGGGAATAAATAACCCAAAAATCAACAGTGCTCTTCCAGGGAGTTTGCTGTGGTCCAAGCAAACTGATTGCACGTGCTGCGTGTATTGTAGTCAAAGTGAGGAAGTGATGCATAACAACTCACAACTCCAGCTGCCATAAAGAAGTTAAAAACTACAAAAGCATTGCAAAAAAAATCTTTGTTACGATAACCGAGAACCTGCTGGTCAGATCATACGTAAAGGAACTGCACTGCTATACAATGTGCAGTCATATGTAATCACGAGTGTGAACTCTGAATGCGGATACGACCAGGTTTCATAGAGGAATAATTGATTATCACAAAGTGCAAGATAACTTTACATTTAGAAAGTGCTGAAGGCAAAGAGCGCTCAAAGAGACGCCTAAGAATAAAACAATAATTTACTCACCAGAACCTGAGTAAAGTGAGCCGGTACGACCTCCGTGCCAGGTGCCGTAACCCAGGTAAAGCACAGGGGTTATGCTTACCACGCTGGTGACAACCCGAAGTTACCAAAAATATCTTCGGAACTGTGGATGGCTGAAAGAACGGAGGCGAAGACTAAGGCTGTCATTCCAAAAGTCATCAAGGATGATCCAGAGGTCAGCACATCTCATGGCCTTCAAGATGGCTCACATGATGAGCAGGCAAGCGATCTGGAGAGAGATCCACCCTCAATGTCAGCCACTCCCAGAAATGTCTACAATGCTGCCTTTTTCCTGAAACAACCACCACCATTCAATACTGCCAAAAAGCTCAATATTGGCAATAGATGGACTGCTTGGATTGAGACATTTGATGATTCCATTGATGCGCTTAAAGAGGCTGATAAAAAGATTGTCAAGTATCTCAAAAATCTGGCTGATGATGGTGTAAAAGAAGTCATAAAGGGAATGCTGCAAACCAATGAAGAAGTCACATTTCACCAGATTAAAGAAGTGTTGAATCTCAAGTTTAGTCCAATGCCAAATGTTGATTACGAAACATGCATCTTCAACCAGGAACACCAGAAAGTTGTTGAAACCATTGATGAATTTGTGGAGAGACTCGAATAAACTCATCAGATATTTTAAGTTCAATTACTTTAATGAGGAAGAAGCCATGCGTCTGAGAGTTATTGATGGATGCTAGTCATTCAGACGACAAATCCTGAGAGAAACTCTTAGACTGGAGCAAGTGTTAATGGCTGCCAGTGCTGAAGAGCGTACAGATAGACAAGTTGCTGACATGGAAGCCAGAGATGTCCAGAATGAATCAGTCATGAGTGTGAAAACTAAGCCAAAGCCAAAGACTGAAGGAGACAAGGTGATGTCTGCCAGTAACAGCATGTTGTGTTTTTGATGTGGATTTTCGTTTCAACATAAATGTAAATGTCCCTCTTTTGGACAAATCTGTAAAAGCTGTTGGAAAGAGAACCATTTGTGATAGAATACAAAAGTAAGAGAAATGGAAGCGTGTCATGGCGTGAAAACAAAATGGCCGCCAAAATGTTCCAGAAGCAACATTCAACACAGAATGAAATCAATCTTCATCCAAATCATCGTCAAACAGTTCTTCTGTATCAATAACCAGTGAGAGTGAAGAAAATGATTGTGTCATGTCGATATTTACCTCAGAAAAGCGTGCACATGTTGGGTTGGCCACTTGCAAAGGAAAATGCCACTCAAAGAAAGATCGACATGCCAAAGCACCAAAGTCATTCAGACATTGCCCAAAAATTACACTGAAAGTTGATGGTTGTTTGATACCTTTCATTATCGACAGTGGTGCTTCGATAAACATTATGCCTGAAGAGAAATACAATGAATGATGTCCTTTACAGCAACTTACACCATCAAAAATCAAAGTGCATATATGGGCTGTATTGACGCCTTTAAAAAGTCAAGGTTCCTTTTTAGCAACAAGAAAACACAAGAAAACAAAGGTACAAGCACCCATTTATGCGCTTCAAGGCATGGCGTCCAGTGCATGTCTACTCAGCTTCAGCAGAGCCACTGATATGGGACTGATTTCTGTGAATTACAACATTAATACTCACCATGAAATAGTAAGTCATTTCTCTTTGTTATTCATGGTTTTGGAAAACTTAAGACAATGTAAGTGAAGTTACATATTAATGAGGACGTCCATCCTGTTGCTCAAAGACATAGACAAATTGCTTTTCATTTGCAAGGTGCTGTTGAGAAAGAACTTGAATCGCTAATTAAACATGATATTAGTGAACATTTTACTGGTCCACCAACGCCATGGGTTTCTCCCATAGTAGTAGTGCCCAAAAAGGACAGTGAAAGAGCTGCGCACATGTGCATTGATATACGTCAGGCTAATAAGGCAGTTGAATGAGAATGGCATCCAGGTCCACACATTGCTGACATGCTAATGCAATTCAATGGGCAAAGGTCTTCTCTTGCCTTGATTTAAATAAAGACTATTATCAGGTAGAACTTGAAAAAACTGCAGGTACATTACAACCTTTTCTACACATGTTGGTCTGTTTCGATAAAAAAGACTACGTTTTGGTGTGACATCCACTGCAGAACTGTTTCAAGACATTATTCGACGTATCACATAGCCTGTCATGAATGCGTTCAATTACAGAGATGACATATTGGTTTTCAGAGCTACACAAAAAGAACACAATAAACCTTTTACACAAGTATGCAGTTTACTTGCCAAAGCAGGTTTGAATTTGAATGCAGACAAGTGAGTTCCAAAAGCTAAAATTCTTAGGCAATATCTTTTCTGATGGGGGTATGCCACCAGGTCCTGCTGAAGTACAAGCGCTGTCAAATACTGATGCCTTGCAAGTTGTTACCATGGCGTGTTCATTTCTTGGCATGGACAGTGACTGTTCCAGATACATAAAAGAGTTCGCCACTATAACTGCTCCCTTGAGAGACTTGGCAAAACAGACAATTTAATTTCATTGCTCACATGAATGTGAGAAAAGTTTTAGGTAAATGAAACAAGCCATTGGGAATGTTACTGAAAGTTCATATTTCAATCTGAAGCTTCATACAGAGCTTGTTGTTGACGCTAGCCTGTCGGGTTAGGCGCTTTCGTTGCACAGCACAGTGGACATCTGAATGGGCTTGTGAACATTTCCATGTATTTCTGCACTGAAAACCTTTCATCATGGTAACTGATCATCAAGCTCTGCTGACTATATTTGGAAATCAAAAGGCCAAAATGCCTCTTACCATTGAACGATGGGTACTACGGTTACAAGAGTATAATTATACCATAGTGCATCACAGAGAGAAAGATTAGAAACTCTGCTGACTACTTTTCCACAGTGCATATACAAGGTCATGGTACTCCATCCAAGACAGCACAGGCCTATATCAACTTCATTGTAAAATCAAATATAGCACCTGCCATTTCTTAAGCCCAGATTATCACTGCATGAGGTATGATAGTGACATTTTAAAGTTGAAGGATATAATTACACATCAATCATGGAACCAACAATTTCGACCGCTTACCAGTGATGGTGAATAGCAAAAATACTAAACTTTCAAGGATGAACTGTCCATCACTTAGGAACCAACGTAGAATCAAGAATCCTCATCCAGAGAGTCTGAGACAGAAATAACTGAGGTAGCCCATGAAGGACATCGTGGAATTGTTGTCACAAAACGAGCTGTCAGAGATTAAGTCTGGTTTCCTTACCTCGATAACAGGGTTGAAAAGGAATTCAAGGCATGGCATTTATGCAACTGCTTTTCTACAAAAACTATTCACCGAACCTTAAACATGTACAAACTCCAGAAGAATGCATGGAAGAGGATAACCATTGACTTTTTCACTCCACTTGACAATGGTGGGCCTCGTCTATTGTCAATAGTGGATGAATACTCAGAAATTCCACTAGTTGAAGATCTTTCATCTGAAAATCTAGAACGAGTCATTGAAAGACTAATTGGCATCTTTGCGACATGTGATGTTCCAGCCATTGTGAAGTCTGACAATGGTCTGCCTTTCAATAGTCAAGAGTTCAGGGATTTCTTGGAGTCTTTGAAGATAAAGCATCAAAAGAACACACCTCTGTGGACACTTGTTGAACAGTTTATGAGTATGCTAAAGAAAGATGTGCAGCGCGCCACTCTATAGCAGCTCAATTTGAAAATTGTATTGAATTCTACCTTGAGAGCTTATCATTCAACAGACCACTCAACCTAAGGTGAAAGTCGGGAGAGCAATGAACACCAAGTTACCACCAATGGACCAATCAGAGAAGGAAAAATGAGACGACAACTCATGAGAAGGCCTTGGTTAACAAACAAAAGATGAAAGCATATGCTGACAAAAGACGACATGCAAAAAACATCGCCTTCAAGAGAGGTGATCCAGTGCTCGTATGACAAATGCAGGAAATTAAAATCTGATACCCCTTTTGATGCAGAACCTTTCCAATTGGTGTATATTAAGTGACACGTGGTGACTGCCCAGGACCCTGGGAAGTCTATTACCCGAGACTCTTCTCAGTTCACGCACTTGATCAATCGTTCATCAAATCCAGTTGGTGAAAGAGCGACTGAGTCTGAAACATCAGCAACTGCTGTTGCTTCTACGCCATTGACGCAGATCCTGCTAGTCTCCCAGAACATGATTAGGTCACAAAATTAAAGCACCAAGAAGATTAATTGAAGATATTTGAATGGACACGTCTATCTATATAAATATTTTGTAAAAAATGTTTTAATTTTTTACTTAACAGAGGGGGAGATGTAGTGTCTTGTGAATTAGAAATGATGAAACCCTTTTGGCTCCAGATGGACTCCATAGAACTGTGACATAAGTGTTAGAGCAGAATGTACTGAAGGCTGGTTAAGAATGTTGGAGTTTGCAGTTACACATAGATAAATAAAGACGTGTATTCCTAAGCTCTGTGTGCGGCATAGTCCTTTGTGGGTACCCAGGCTAGGGAGGACGCTACAGAATTAAAGATGCGTAACGGTCCGTAATAGAGGTTTTCTACTGAGGAGTTTTATGTGACTCCAAATGGGAAACAAGAATAAAGCTCAATTTGTCAATGTAGTCACTTTGAAACCCTACGAACTCATCAACAAGCTATGGTATTAAAAACCACAAATCCCTTCCCTTGCCAACTGACCCTTTTCATCCTCCGAATCAACTGTGCAGTGAACGAGGAGTCAAGGGAAAGTCATGAAATGAAAAATAATAATAATCTTGTGTCCTGCCAACCAGCCCACTGCCCTATCTAGTGCTCTCCCTCACTTAATACTCAAAAAAAATTGCCGACCTGCCTACTGTTCCCACACTACCTTCGAAAAGCCCTCCACCGGCCAACCTAATTGTTAAGAAACCCCAATCTTGGCATCTTTTCTCCCTCCCATATCACTCTCAAAACATCCTTCTCCACTCATGCCACAATTTATAAAAAATAGTAATTTCCATTATTCTGTCCCTTGAAACACATCACATTCAAATATTTAAAGAAAATGGAACTGCCACTACCTGGGGTCATGCCACATTATCATCGAAAAACCCTCCCCCTTGATTATACAAAATTGAAAAAAGAGTGCCTGGAATCCTGCCACGCACCATTCTCTCTGAGTGCCTTCCCTTTATCTCCCCGCTCTCTGCCATGCAGACAGAAGGTCTCTCAGAGCTGTAGTTGGTACCTATGTTCCTGCTACACTCCCAGAGCACCATCAAAAAACCATCCTCCACCACATAGCAATAGTAAAATAAAAGTAAAGGTGGCCCTTCCAGCCCCCCACACAACAATTAAAATACCATCCATCACCACTTTCCAAAATTAGAAAAGCAATACCTGTAATCCTGCCCCTCACCCCTCCACCCCGTGTGCCTTCCCTCACCTCCCCTCTCTCAGACATGCAGAAAGTGGCTCTCTCAGAGATGTAAAGTGCTGTTTGACTATCCCGGTCAGCATGGGTCAGCAAATACATTCTTCTTAGGTGGAATATGGTGGTTGGTGAAGCCAAGGGCATGTGCTTTGCCTTTCTCCTGTCTCTGCTGGGTCTGTGAAGTTCTGAGAAAAGCTACAGAATGCAGGTGAGATCACCAACCACCATCCTGCCTTTTCGCTTGGTTTTCTGGAAAACTAGGCAAAGCAGGGAAACTGGGAAATGGGCATTTCACCTACCGATGTCAATGCAGTGGAAAAACAACATTTGCTATTCCAATACGGTGACGTATTAGCAGTAAATAACTAAATTTAGGGTCCAGTATTCATTTCGGGACTCATAATTAACAAATCACCTGAATTATTGCTCTTCAGAAAATCAAAGTACTGCTATTATGGAGGGAAAACAAGAAGACATCGGTAAAATATTGGTGTTTGGCAATTATAAGCCTAAATATTCTGTTCTCTAATGATCGTTGAGGTATATAATTTTTCACTTTAAACACTGCATTATTAAATATTATGATACTCCACTCAGGTATGCCGTAGTAATGTCTTAATTTGAAATATAGAGATTTGAGACCCACAGAATGCTATGGCTGGTATAGTTGCCAGTTGGTTGGTTAATTGTTAAATAAATAAAAGAAAATTTAGATTTTCCACAGCCTGGTGGGCAGAAAGCTGTATTTTATTAAAGACACGGGCTACGATTGTGCAAATCTCCTTTATGGCCAAGCTCACAGCAGCAACAATTGAAGAAATCTAGAACTTCAATAACATTGTAATAACTTATAAAATCCATCAACACGTAGCAATCTCTCTTCTTTGTTGGTGTTTGTTGAGAAAAACGAAACGGAAAACTTCTAATACTTTCAATTTTCAAGCACAGCTTTTTCTATTCTGAAAAATAAAATTGAAATACAGTCAGTAATCTTTACTCCACCAGGGCGGGTTTTCAGTGGTGAGATAATCTTAGCCTTCGTGTCTTTAATAAAATGCAGATTTTCTGCTCATCATTCTGTGAAAAATATGCCTATAGGCTAACATTATGCAAGTTTAAAGTGCATTTAACCCATTATCAATAGCGTTTGTAATAGGTCTAAAGTAGCAGATCTTAAACATTGTTTCATTGGACCAATTCACAGGAAATCTTGTAAGCCTCCCCCTAGGAAAAAAGCTTTAAATGCTGAGGCGCCCCTAAGGGAATGTACACCAAATATAGTAGTGTCTATACCTGCTTCTTTCATTACCTTTCTGACCCATCTAGCTAAAGTGGGGGATGAGACTGTCTTATGAGGTGATCTATAGGATAATAGCATTTGATCTGTGTTTCCCCTCAGGGTTGCAGTCTTTCACTCATATTCCGGCAAGAATTTCACCACGCAAAGTCTTTCATTCTGAGGAAAAAAAGTGTAACTAAACTAGAGGCTGACATTGTCTAGGTTTGTCTTTTTAAATAAAAGCAAACTCCTTTGAGTTAGTAGGCCCTACTGTTAATATCTAAGCCTTTTACATCTGAGGTTCATCTAAAAGATACCAGGCAGAGTAAAACTGTGAGTTTTTAAGATACCTGTTTTAGGGATAAGTTAGAATTTTCACCCCAACCTACTAGAACCTCTAGAACATCTCTTACGTCCCACTTGCAGAAGGTGGGTTTAGGACCCACATACTTCACATAATTGTTTTGGGTTAGAAAGTTTTGTCCCACAGATACTCCTTCTACAAGGCAGTGGCCTGCTGCAATCACTGATCTATAAACACTGACTGTTCTGTATGAGAGTCCTGATGTGAATAGTTCGGATAAGTAGTTTATTACATGTACTAATTACTTGAAACAGGATTGTAATTCTGTTGAAGACACCAACAAACCCATTTCTCCCAAACTACTCTGTATGCTTTTCTTGTGCCATGTGCCCATGACTTCGATATGAGTTTAAAAGCATCTTCCGAAAGGCCTGCGATCTGTCACTGTCTCCTGAAATCTTCCAGGACATCAGTGCCAGAAGACCTTGTTCTACTAGAGGGTGTGGTTCTCCTTCTGGTCCTGTTATTATTTCCTTGAATGTTGGTATTAAGATTGGAAGTTTTATACTCATTTCAAGCAGGATTGGGAACCTTGCTTGGGATCTCCAGAGCAATGTTATTACCACTGTAATTTTCCTTGTTCATGCAAACTTGCAATAGTACTCTTGGTTGCATGACAAATGGAGGGAAAGCATAAGGTGTTAGTCCCTTCCAATTCTGAAGGAAGACATATACCCACAATGCCCGAGGGTCCGGTTTCCAGCTGAAGAATTTCAATAATTGCGTGATCAATCTGTCTGCAAAGAGGTCTACCCCGAAGGGTCCCTACATTGACTGGATGATAAGGAAAATTCCCTTGTGTAACTTGCAATTGCTGGAATATTTGAAATTTCTCGAGAACCAATCCGCGACCCCATGGCTCAGGCCTGGAATGTGTTCTGCTATTATAGAGGTGCCTTTGTTCAGGCAGTAACCCCAGAAGAATTTGGCTACATCAGTCAGACCGTTGGAGTGAGGGCCCCCCATCTTGTTGACATATCTGTCTGCAAATATGTTGTCCATTTGTAGCATGACAGAGCATTTCATTAAGTCTTTGGTGAAGCCACGGATTGCAAAGGAGCCTGTCAGTAATTCCAAACAGTTGATGTGTAACTCCTTCTCTTGTTCTGTCCAGCGGCCCCCTGTTGTTGAGTTGCCGCATTTTGCCCCCCATCCTTCTAAGCTTGCATCTGAATCTATCACTATCTCCGGTTCTTTCCCGGAAATCGCTCTACCATTCCATGCTACTACATTCTTTAATCACCAGAGTATTTCTTTCCTTGAATCCGGGTCTAGAGTTATTATTTGAGAATAGGGTTGGTCTGCTCTTAACGCTTTGGCTTTGAGCCATGAAGAGCTTGGTCGTATAAGGGACCTGGGTAGATAGCTTTGATCGTAGATTATCAGTCTTATTCCCCTTAACATGAGCGATCCCACTATGGGGTGAAGAAGGTTGATGAAGCACCAAGGGACTGAGTATAGGCCAAAAAGGAGGCTGCAAAACAGCCAAACCTTTTTGCCCCAGGTGAATTGGAGACATTTTTGATGTCGTGGCCAAACTGGGATGGTAAGATATGCATCTTTGAGATCTAGACAGGTTAGCCAGTCCCCTTTCCTTAACGCGTCTCTTAGAAGGTGTACTCCTTCCATTTTGAAGTTGTTCAGTTCTTTTAGGTTCATCACTGGTCTTAACCCTTTGTCTTTCATTTCTACAAAGAAGATATTGCTTATGAACCCAAATTGTGTGCCTTCTTGAATTGCACCTTAGGTTAATAGTTCTTCTACTTCATGTAGTACTAGGATTGAGTCCTTGTGAGAGAAAAACATTTTCCGGGGCATTCTTCTCTGTACCAGTTAATTATTGTTTGTATCCCATCACTGTTTCTAAGGTCCAAGGGTCTTGTGTCACTACATTCCAGTCCCCAGAGAATTGGGTAAATCTCCCATATGGGTATGTGAAAGGTCTTTGGTAATTCTTACCTGCCAAAAACATATTTTTCTCCTCTCTCCTCTACATCCTCTACCACAATCTCTTTGTTTCTGTGGGTAGAAGGTACAGTACAAGACAAAACCTGGTTGGAATATTTTTCCGCATCCCTTGTAGTATCTTGAAGAGCCATGACCACGGCTGGGGAACCAACCCCTTGTTCTCCCGGCCTTCCCAAAAACTCTATCTTGGAATACTCTTTTGGATTGAGCTGAATGCCCCAACGTATTTTGTCATGTCTCTAGAGAATTCATCTCCAAAGACTAGCCCTTGAGCCGAAGCTCCTCCTTCTTTTGTGGCTAATTCTACTAGTTTCGGATCTATTTTGAGCAGAACGATCTTCCTTCTCTTGTTTGAGAGGGCTGTTTTGGCGTTGCCTAGGAGACAGATGGCTCTTTGCACCTATTGACATAATTCTTTTGGGTCAATTAGGGAGTCATCTAGGTAGGCCACTTCCGCCATTTCAAACATTTTTGTGAGCAGTCCAATCAAATCGACTAGGCAATACTGGCATGACTTTAAGCCCTGATCAATGCCTCTCCTAGGGTCTTTTCTTCCTTTAGGGATAAACAACACGACCTTTGGGTCTAGTTCTGGGGTTAAGACAACCCTCTCTAGTAAGGAGGGGTGTGGACATTCAGATCTCAGATGTGATCTGACTTCTTTGGATATTCCCTTGCAAAGTCAAAAGGAGAGATGCTCTGCAATGTGTTGGGAGGGGCCCATTCTGGGGACAGGGGGTGTTTGATCTGAAGTGGTTTGAACATACTTTTTTCCAAATGGGTCCATAAAGCCTATCTTTGACCCGGAGGCCTTTGGTGCCTCGTCATTGCTATCAATATTCTCTTGTTTGATATCTTCAATCTTCATCTAAGTCCGACGAGTAGGACTGGTCAATTGTGTCCTCTAAATCAATGTTACTCTCAGTGGGGATAGTTGTTGGGCCATTTTGGTGCCCGTCTGTAGTGCCCAAGGTACCGTCTGATTCACCGCCATTGTGTGAAGTCATTAGGGTGGAGCCTTTAGATTTGTATGTTGTCTTCTCCCCAGCGCTCCTTTTCCTTAGGGCCTTATTTGTCCTGTCTGCCCCTTGAGGGTGTTGTTAAGCTAGCAGTTGGCCAGCATCCTTGTGAAAGGTCCTCCAGTTTTTATTAATTGTGTCATCTAATGACCCAATTACTTTATTATTGGCTTTATTTATCAACCCTTCACTCCTATCCGCCATGCTACTCACTGAGGGGTCGAGGGACATGCTAGTAAGTAAGTAGCTGTCAGTGCTGTTGGTTCTGTCTAAAGAAGTAGTTTCTGTCAGTTGGTCTGAATACAACTGCCAGAATTCATTTGGTTTCCCAATCTATCAAATGGCAATTGTAGTCTTCTTAGTGTTATCTTCCCAATGTTTTAGGATGGCAGCTGAGTGTCTCTCAAGATCTTTCCTCTAAGTCCTTCCTTTTTTTCTAATATCTGCTTCAATCTTGAATCCATTAAAAAAAATATTTATTAGCACTGTGCTGCGTGTTGGGGAAGAGCCTGAATTATTTCCTCGGGGCAGGCCGGTAAGTTAATTTATTTTTAATATTCTATTTTTTCTTGTTGAATTCGTGGGGCATGCAATGCGATCTTTAGCATTCGCTGATCTCACTGAAGTAAGACAAAGTAATTGTCTTACTTTGATAATTTAGGAGGCTGGCGGAACGCACAGTGTTGCTAGGCGAGTTCGTCGGCCTCAAGATGTTTGTATCTGCGAGCCGGTCTCTTGCTGAGTCCAGCTTGTGTGAAATCGCTGCGTAAGGTCCTGCTGGCGTAGATATCATTGCCTATGAGAATTATAAAATACCTAAAGAGGTGCCTGAGGTAAAAAGCACAGGTTTGACAAAGTGTATGCATTATGTAATATGGATCATATAAATGTATTAAAGCTTTAAAACTTTATGGCAGGAAATGTAATGCAGTCAACAGCATTTGGAGTTCACAAACAATTCAGGTTGAAGTATTCTCAACCCATGACTGGGAGAGTGAAACCCTATCTCTAGTTGTATCAGCAGCATCGACAATTTTTACAAGCTGTCAGGGTATGCCTGCTATTTCATTATAATACATGGGATTCTGCAATCCTTGTATAAGCGGCAGTCACAAGTGTCTTTATAATCGGTGACTTGTGATGCACTGAGTCGCTGATTATAAAGAAAAGATATCATAACTTGACTATTACAAGGTATTACAGTTGAGTTCTGACATCACAATGCCTGCTGAAAGAGTCAGTAGATGAGGTGAAAGCTAGGCCAGGTCACAGAGCATAATTAAAGCAGCTGTTTAAAGCAACTAAAGAAACGTTGCTTTTCGTTCTTCAGCTCTATTTTAATAGCAGTGTATGTTTCGTCTTTGCACTCCTTAGAGAAAAGCTAGAATCTTTCCACATGTTTCTACATGTTCCGAGCAAATGCACGTTTTTTTATAACTCACTTGTATTGAAAGTAGTTTGAGGGAAAGGTGATGGTGTGACTATGTATTATATGGTTTATAGTACCCCCTGTCGTACATGATAAGGATATTGCAAGTCACCTTGGAGTTTTATAACCTTGTAAAGGAACTCAACTTCTGTCTCTTTCCTTTATATGGTTATTGAACTCCTTTGTAAGGAGGTGGTACTTTATCCCTTATATAATGAGAGACTTGTGACACACCAAGTCTCCTATTATAAAGAAATTATGTAAAAACTCAAGCTCACCAAGGGAGTGCCACAGGGCTCATGCCTAAGCCCCACATTATTCAATGTGTATGCGGCACCCTTGGCTGACTTAGTGAGATCCTTTGGGTTCACCCCGGTGTCGTACGCCGACGACACCCAACTTCTGTTCCCTTTTAAAACCTTCACGCCTGCACTAATAAAATAATTTTCAGATGGAATGAGGGCAGTGTCTGAGTGGATGGCTAAGAACTGCCTACAGTGTAACGTAGGAAAAACGGAAGTAATGTTGTTTGGGGAGGCAGTGACACTATGGTCCCCCGAGTGTTGGCCCTTGGAACTGGGACCTGTTCCCAGTCCTAAACAGACCGTTAAAAACTTGGGGGTGCTATTAGATCAAGCACTAACATTGAAAGAACATGTTAACCAAGTGGCTGGCACCTGTTTTCGTGCTATTGGACTGCTGAGAAGGGTTTTTCCATACCTACCTGACAGCCATAGGAAGACACTGGTCCAGGCGTTAGTTATCAGCAGATTGAACTATTGCAATGGTCTTCTCCTATCAGCTAATGAAGAACAGCTCAACAAATTGCAAATAGTCCAAAATACCGCAGCGAGGCTTGTCCTTAACATTCCACCTAGGACTCCCTCCCGCCCTTTGCTGACGAAACTCCATTGGCTCCCAATGCGGCAACGCATTACGTTCAAAATCCTATGTACCATCCACAAATGTCTGTCAGGTACCGGTCCCAAGTATCTGACAAAAGCCTTCTCACCTTATGTTCCCGGACGATCTTTACGTTCCAGCAATCAACAGCTAATACAGGTACCCAGAATTAAAAAATCCAGGCAGGGAGGCCGTGCCCTGGCCCACACTGGACCTGTCCTCTGGAACTCACTGCCCCATATATTGAGACAAATCACTAACCACCTAGCCTTCCGAAAATCCCTCAAAACTCATTTATTCAGAAACATCTAAACCCATAATCATAGCCTAACTGTTCCTCTGACCATGGATTAACATGAGTTATATTCTTCCCTGGCAAAAGCGCGGAGATACCCCTTCGGGGGTCTATTCAGGCGCAATATAAGAATATAAATAAATAAATGTAATAACTTACTAGGAAGAGCCAGTGGCAAGGGTAAAGGTAGGTTGGGTCATGGAGCATAATTAACACAGCTGTTTATAGAATGAAAATGTAATATCTTTCTTTTGCTCTGTTTTTCTAGCTGTACAGTGACAGCAGAAAGGAGATATTTAGGGCAACATGTCTCATATGCATTTCGAGGTACGGAATCTTTTTTTATTTTTAAACTGACTTGTATTAAAACAAATTTATTATCTTTTGCAGCACATTATTAACAGCTTTTTTATGTGCTTAATGTTCCCAAACATGCTCTCTCTTTCATATGGAAGAGCTAAGCACCAAGGATTTAAGTGGTTGGTGGGAAAGGTGATGGTGTGAGAATGCATTATAAGGGATAAATTACCCCATGCCATACATGTTATGATACTACAAATAACCTTATAGCTCCACAAACTTATGAAGGAACTAGTCTTTTGTCCTCGTTCCTCTATATGGTCATGGAACTCCTTGGTGGCTTGCAATAACTTTATAATGTGCAGCAGGAGGAACTTTATCTCATTGACATTTTCCAACAGAATAGAAGGAACTTGTGCTCCAAAGGAACATCTCCAAAAGGTACAGAATATGTTAAGTTAAGCTTAAGGCTCCAGTCTTGTGAGCTGGGCCAAAGACATAATAAAAGTGACACATTGCCTCAACCACTGTGCACAACTGACGACTGAGGTGTGCTCCACTTTGCCCAAATACCTTTTATTACCTCATTGAAAGATAACTGCTAAATCTAAAATATAACATCCCTGGAAAGGTCTACAGCATAGTTTTTAGATCTGAAAACAGATTAAATTCTAAAAGAGCAACAAGTTGAATTGTAAACAAAGACTAGAGGGCATTTAAATAAAGAATGCAGATAAAAGAGTCAATATACAACTGCAAAACACCAAAAGAGAAAAGAGTGCCATGTTTCATCTCATCTAGTGGTACTTGGAGGCTGCTGGTGTATGGTTTCAAAGAAATGGAGATAGAGAGTCAGAGCAGAGGTATTGTGCAGGACGATGGTGAGCTGAATGCAAACAAACTAAAGGCACAAAGACGCCCATTTGTGAAGACAGCTCAGGTACAAAGGCTCATGCCGACTAATGTTCAATATTGAAGGGTATTTTTAGAAAAGAAAGAAAATAGAAACATTAAGAACATAGAGGGATAAGCACGGCAATAAAATGATTGCACAACAGTGAAGCTCAAGGCACAGGTAGATCGACAAACAAATTCTAAAATGTTTTGAGAATTTTCTGACATAATTTTGCGAAGGTGTTGAATGAAAGGATTACAGAGGGCATGGACTGCAACACACTAGTAGAATCATTTATACCTGTGATATAGAAGCAATGAAAGTATCTATAGTCCCCTGTCATATTGATTACTTAGACCTCGATAATGAGTGGGGTATTACATTCGGATATTGTTCTAGTACAACATGCCCCAGAATTCCGAGTATCACTACAATTACCCCACCCATCTCAATTTTCCCCTAATAAATTTCAGCAGGTCAAAATGTATCGGTGGAGGAGGAAAATGCCTGATAAATACTGATACAAAACTCAGAATATAAGGTATTTCTATGCATCCTAGATATCTCAAGTCGTGGTCTTTGTATCTCCATGGTGCGCTAAATGTTTCATCCCTATCTGCCCCAATCATGATTGGGGTCTTAGAGTCCAAAGCTTCCTAGTCTCGGTACTACACCCTAGCCTCACTCTTCTCACGTTAATGCATCCTTAAACTTGGTATTGACAGGATGTGGAGAGGGCATGTGGGCCTAGTTATGACAAACAGAGGAGGTATGGTCTCAGGTAGAAGAAAATAAGAGAAACAGTAAGAAAGAAAAGTGTTTCTTTTTCCGCCAAGGATTGTGTGGCTCAAGACGACTGACTCTCTTGCTTTAAGAAATATAAGAAGGAAGGCTGAGGAGGTAGCATGAAATGTGACAAGCGAGTTGTAAGCAAAGGATTAAATATATACATATATATTGCAATTAATGGAGGAGTTCCAAGAAATGTGGCTAAAGGCCAGTTTTGTTCATGAGATTATGGAACTCCATGGTGACTCGCAATAATATTTTCAAGTTTGGGATAATTTAATCCTTATAATACATGGTCACAAACACGATCATTCTCCCCATAATCATTTTTTAAATTCTTGCATTGTGAATTAGAACCTGGTAGCCTGCACTGTCAACTGAGACCTTGGACTCTTCCTGAAGGTGAAGGACCACCTACCATATACCCAGCAGCCTCAGGGCAAACCCTGAGCCTTAAATGTATCTTCTGGTGCGTAAAATGCTCTTATTCTAATTCACCCACTTGACACACATTTTTTGTACTTCACAAACCTACAAATATTAAAAAGAAACGTCCTTTGGGAATTTCTGAGTTCTAATGACAATCTCGTTTTTTCATACACAACTACCAATCAAACAAAAACACTTATTTTTCCACATTCACTCTGAGCGCTTACTATTATAAATCCTAGATCTGAGTGTTGGCATAAAAACTAGCAGCAATCGTATCAATGTAAATGATTTTATTAAAATCCATCTAAAACATTTTATAAAAACTTTTAATCAAGGCACAGGAATTGCCTAACACAAACATACACAATTAATACTTTAAAAACAGTCCGAGAGAGACAAGACATAGATTTTAGTCATTTAGTTCCACAACCACTATCAGAGGCTATACACAGAACCCCAATTTATCAGGACTCAATAGTATTTGGGGTTGTTTGAGAGCGTTGTGTTTGTGGTAGGCTGGCGTCAATGCATTTTGAAGGTGTACAATTATTGTAACCTTCTTTTTCAAGACTACAATTTAGTTATGTTCTTGGTCATAAACATATCTATAGACCTAGATGTCCTTTATTATTGGAGTTAGATAACCACTAATTCATAGGTTCAACGTTCATAGGCTCTGTGAATCTCTCGCCTAACTAAAAATAGTTCCAGTAATTCAGAGCTGTATGGTATCTCGTGGCGGTATATCTTCCTGCCGATCTATGAAACTTGTATGTTCTCAAAGGTCTGCTAGTTCAGTCGGACCTTTTTCCAATCTCCCTTTTGTTTGCACAGTGTTCACTTTTTCAAAATGGTAATATTGAATCTCGTTTGGGGAGTCGATGTTATCGGCCTGGACCTCCATGTTGTGGCGTCTTCACAAACCTACTCCCAAAGCAGGAGTTTTTTGGGCAAAATCCAAACCATCAATGGTCCTGCCCAGAAGTGAGATCAACTGACAGACATCCTGGCAAGTCTAGCAACACTTGACCCAGCAATTCGTTTGGGGATATGCTGCCTGGATCAATGGCATACATGCGAACATAACAGATATTTTAAGCCTCAAATGACTTTATTTTAGATGTCTTGCACCTAAAATCCCCTCTTCTTCTTCAATGTAAGTCAGTGGGAAAATCAATTCCCTCGATTTATTTTCAAAATCTCTCTATTTCTAAGTTCAAAATGTTGTCAAGATTGCAATGAGAATCCCTGCTGTTCCCCTGCCTCTTCATAGTTTGGGGGAACCATGAGACTGTTTTGTCAGATACCCATCATACACCAACTTTAATATTACTACTTTCGTCTTTTGAGCCTTCTAATAAAAGCCATGCTCTGGTGTCAGGAAAGCAGATCAAATGATGATTCTATACTGTGAAAATAAAACATTCCCCTGTGCAATTTGTAATTTGTTTTAAACACACTTCAAGAAGTTTAATACAAGCCACTTTCTAAATAGGGTGAGTCAATATGTGTGATCCCTTTTTCTTGTTTTGATCTCCAGTGATGTGATAATCATTCTACTATTAATGTCCCTTTATCAGCTAATGAAAGTGAAGTTATAAGGAAAGAATCTTCAAAAGAAAGAGAGCTGAAAGGGTGATTTGCTGAGTGGCAGTCGTAATAATCTCCAGTAACCTCTCTTTACATTGTGCAGTGAGCGTGGTAGAGGGCATTGTGGCATCACAAAATGTAATACGTTCTTACAGTAGAATTTTTCGAGCATTGATGTCACTACTAGATTGTAAAAGAACATTATACACAGTTTTATACGCATGGAAAGCAAATTCTTTTTTACATGGATCCAAAAATGACAAGACATAATGTAGAGTTTTGAACTTCAGCATAGTCCTAAGTGTCCATATAGTAAAAATGTTTGATAACAGGAACTCATATTAATTCATTACAGTGCTACAAGAGTGTTTCATTAAGAGCCTGGATGCTGTATATAAAAGATGGGAAGCTTGAGTAACAGGGGACAGTACAGTTGAGCTAGTTTGAGGGTGAGGTGACAAAATGCAGGTTTTCCTTCTCTACCCCTCCTTTTCAACTGATTTACAGATATGCTAACGATTGGTTTTAAGTTTTTATGGGTTCTAAAGAAAGTGCACAAAGCACGGGGATCAGACGTTATATCTATTGGCTATAGATATGCGGTTATTGGTTTCTATATTGATGATGTGCCAACTTGCTATATGTGCCAACTTGCTATATGAGTATTCATAAGGATGTCATGCTATAAGAGTTTGTGGTCAGTTATGCCCATGTAAAAAGACTTTGATGTATAGAATAAATAGCAAGTACTGGTAAAGCCAATAGGTCTGAGATTAATGTGTGTTGGATATTGCATGCAGCAACAGCACCTTAAAGCAAGATGCATGGGAGGGAGCCAATAGGAGGCAGAGATGACTTTAATACCAAAGGAGTGCTCCATGTAGTTCAATGCACACACTTGAGTAGAGGCAGAAGGATACAATAGGTGAGAGTTTAATACTTCACTGGTTAGAGCCGACAAGTACCACTTCCGCACTTGTCTCTCAGTGGTTGTGATAGAGCGAGGTACAGAAGATTTTGTGTGTACCCCATTCAGATCAATCACCCCCATAACAAAGTAAATATATTAATTTTGATTGCTGTGTATTAACCAAAACACACACATTACATGTGGGAAATGCTTTGCACTAACAGGTTGGATTAACATATTAATTAATGATGCAAAACGCATATTTAATCTATTTTGTGCATTTAAGTGGTTTAATAGTGCATGTCTCTGATGTAATGTACATTGTGCATTGAATGCTGCTTTTCTGATTCATTTTTTAATGGCTTGCAGTGTGATGCTTTTCTGCTAGGTAACAGTTTTAAAGGATAAATATTAGCACTGGTGGGTGGGGGACAGAAAACACTTATATTCTGTGTATTTACATTTTCTTTTTGTGTTGATGGTAGTTTGGCTGGTTGCCAGTCCCAAAATGGCTTCGCTTTTCCCGGTTCTGCGCAGTAGAAAAAGCTTACATCATCTTGCTGAGAAAAACTCATCCATGCTCTGTGCTTCACTGAAAACTTTGCAACCTCAGCTGACTATGTTTGAGGCCATTTGATATGAATGCCAGCGAGTGGCTATGGGCCAAAATGATAACCACGAGAACAGCTGAATGTCTGCCAAGGAGAAAAGTCAAATGCCTTCCAAAAAAATGACCAAGTGGAAACAGCTGAATCACTTTCAATGAACATTTAAATGCCTGATGATGAATATGGACAGTCGAACTTGTATTTTTCAGTTTGTCAAACAAAGTTATTCACGGACATCCGGGAAGTTGAGAAATGCATGGACCGTCAAATTTGTATCTGTTAGCTTTTTAATCAGGAAGCTATTCATGGACATCCTGAAAGTTAAAAAATACATTGTCGGGGAGGAGCTTCGCGCATATCCAGGATGGACGCATGAGCACAGGGCTCCCGAGACCCTTTCCGCCTCCCGCATCTATCCTGCAAAGTATCCTAATTTGGACGACGGGTACTTTTCGCTGATGCCCTGCTGATACAAAAACTTATTTCAAAAATCGATTTGGCCACCGGGAACCGGACTTGCTGCACTTTGAAACTTGCGGCCTATACAGAAGACCATCCACGGGCTTGAGTCCCAGAGGTACCCAGGTGGCAATTAAACAACAACGGCTGGTGTGACACGTCCGCTGGCCCTGTGTTACTTTCGGTTTCGCTCTTGGTCATTGTTGACGGCGACCTGCTGCAGATCGGCACGGCTGACCTGATTCTGCTGCCAGTCCTACGCTTGCTTTCGATTCTCGCCTCTATAGGCTTGCCGCGAGGGGAATCATTCTGACCAGATCCCAAAGGTTTCCGTCAGAGCTCGTCGCTCATCATGGCGGGCAAGGCGGATACCGAGAAGCGTGCCACCAGAGGCTCATACCGAGGAGGGGATGCCCAATCCCAGACCATAGATCGCTTTACCCGCCCGAAAGGATCCCCCGGTGGAGCGAGCAAGGTCTTTGAGGAGACTGGTGATGGTCCTCCTGCAACTGAGGAGCCGACTTTGAAGGATGTTATGGGCGCCATTGCAAGTGTTCGGACAAGTATGGGCCAGCAGTATGAAACCCTGGCAGCTAAGATAGACACGGTGGCGATCGAAGTCAATCTTATCAGGACGGACTTGGGGAAAACCAATGAGCGGGTCAAGTCCCTGGACATCAAGACCGCGAGCCTGACCACGGATGTCTCGGATCTCCAGACCGAAGTCCGCAATCTCCGAATGTCCAATGACTTGTTTGCCCGTCGGCTGGATGATTTCGAGAGCCGGGCCAGACGCAACAACGTCCGCATTGTAGGTGTTCCGGAGAACTCCGCAGACTTGTCTACAGACCTTCTGGTGGAAGACCTTGTTTTAAAACACTTGGCACCAAAGGGCCTCAGTAACTTTTTCACGGTGGAGCGTGCTCATAGAGTCCCCGGTGGGAAGCCCAAGCTGGGGACCGCTCCGAGGCCTATAATAGCCAGGATTTTTAATTTCCGGGACAGAGACGCTATCCTGCAAGCCTCACGTACCAATGGTCCCACTAAATTTGAGAATGCGTCAATCAGTTTTTATCCGGACTTCACACAGGCAGTGCAGAAACAACGTATGGGCTTTATGGGGTGAAAAGACGACTCAGGGACAAGGGACTGAAGTACGCCATGCTTTTTCCGGCCCGCCTGAGGATTGAACATGAAGAACGTGCGCTCTTTTTTGACCGCCCTGAGGTGGCCAGTGACTGGTTAGACACTTTGCCGACACACCATGCCAGCCCAGAGAGTTCGAGGGGCGCCGAAGGAAGGACAGGAGTAGTGAGTCTGCGACGGCGAGCCAATTTTATGGACTTATGGCAGTGGCTCTGTGACTGTTATGTCTATATAGTGTGGATACTCGGGGTGGGGGGAATCGGGACTCTTCTTCCTCCTCTGGGGACTTTTTTCTCTCTTCTTTTAGGTTAGTTTAATGGGGCAACAGGCACACTGCAAGTTGGGGTGGCTTTTTGGTCTACCGCAGGGGTGCAGGGTGTTTTGAGGGTTCTTTTGGGGGTGGTGGAGGGGTCTTTTCTTTCTTGTTTGTATCGAGGCTGCGCGTTGTTCCATATCTTATCCTATGTGCCTGTTTCGTGGCGAGGGGGCAGTGTGTTCATTTCTGTAATGGGGGTAGGGGGCTGAGGGTGCTGAGCTGGAACGTCAACGGTCTTGGTGGTAGGATAAAACGGGGGATAGTTTTGCAATACTTGAAGCGATGCTCCCCAGATATAGTTTTACTCCAGGAGACACATTTAGTAGCAAATACGTGCCATGCACTGAATAGGCGGGGCTACCGTCTGGTGGCCCATTCCGGATTTACCACTGGGTCGAGGGGGGCGGGCGTCCTGGTCAGGAACTCCCTTCCCCTGGAGATAGATGACACGGTGCTGGATAATAGAGGCCGCTATGCGGCTATTACGGGTCGGTGGGAGGGGAAGACGATCTCCATTTTGTCTGTTTATGTTCCGCCCGGTCTACAGTCCACCTCATTTACTGACTTGGGTAGGGTGGTCTTAGGGTTCCCTGACGGCATGTTGGTTGTGGGTGGCGATTTTAATTCAGTTGTCAGTGGGGATGAAGATCGTAGCCCCACCAGACTCCTCCCCGCATCGCAGCTGTGGCTGGGGACTTTTTTGGACATGTTGGGTCTTGCGGATTGTTGGAGGCAACTGCACCCTGGGCAACTCCAGTATACCTTCTACTCGGGAGCTCATGGGAGTCTCTCGAGACTCGATTATATCCTCGTACCAGCGGTGCAGATGGTCTCTGTAAGGGAAATCAGGCATTTAGCTAGGGGGATCTCAGACCACTCCCCACTCTGGCTCACTATTGACGTACAGCTGGGGGCCGGGGGTCGGATTGCCCCGATCAACCCCTGGCACCTTCGTAACCCCAAAATTAGAACGGAGGTGGTTAAGTGTATGGATTACTACTTTGCTGAGAATGAGGGATCGGTGTCCTCCCCGATCTCCTTGTGGGAGGCTTATAAAACTGTGATCCGTGGTCAGACTTTATCCTTGATTGCTAGCGAGAGAAAGCGCAAAAATGCGTAAGTGGTGGGCTTGGAAAATGAAATCACTGGGTTGGAGGAACAGATGGAGTCTGGGGCTACACCTGAGGGACTACATTCTTTGGCCCTTAAACAGTCTGAATATAGAGCTCTGGTGACTGACGCGGCCAAGGCAATGAATCGTGAGCAGCAGGGGCGTTTGTATGATGTTGGTGACAAAGCAGGAAAGTTGATTGCTTGGCTAGACAAAAGAGATAGATTGAATCGGGTGGTGCCTGTTGCTGAAAAAGTGGATGGTACGTGAGTGGTGGACCCGGTTGAGATAGTTGAGGTTTTTGCCCAGCATTTTCAGAAGGTTTATGCACCGGTCTCAGATAGGCCGGAGGAAGACTCGCACTTGTTGCTTCGGGATATCGCGTTGCCTAGCCTGTCGGACCGGACAAGGAGCTTATGGAGGCGGAATTTTCCACCGATGAAATAGCGCTCGCTATCCACTCACTTCGCTCGGGGAAGGCCTCAGGTCCGAATGGTATACCAGTCGAACTGTACAAGCTGTGCCCTGACAAAATGGCGCCGCATCTTCGTCGGATGTTTACGGCATCGCGAGATCGCGGGTCCCTTCCCCGGGATCAGAGACTGGCGTCCATTGTGGTCATCCATAAAGATGGCAAGCCCCGTGAACACTGTTCATCGTATCGGCCGATCTCGCTTTTGAACGTGGAACCCAAGATCCTGGCGAAGCTATTGGCAAACCGGCTGATTAGTGACTTGATTAGTGACTTGATACACTCGGACCAATCTGGCTTCATCCCTCATCGAAACACCGCGCTCAATCTTCGCCGTCTTCATGGCGTCTCTTGATGAGCCGGCCATCTTGGTTTCACTTGATGCCTCGATGGCCTTCGACACGGTGGAATGGCCATATCTGTGGGCAGCCCTTGCTAAGTTTGGTTTTGGCCCTACGTTCATCGGGTGGATCAGACTTCTGTATGAGCAACCGCTGGCTCAGGTGGTGGTCAACGGCAGGGCCTCGGAACCCTTTGTTCTCGGACGCGGCACAAGGCAGGAGTGCCCTTTGTCGCCACTTCTTTTTGCGCTTGCCCTTGAACCCCTTGCCGCGTGGCTCCGTTGGGAACCTTCGCTCAAGGGCATTCGATGGTCCCCTGACTTCGAGGATCGTATATCGCTATATGCCGACGACATACTGTTGTACCTTACCTCCCCGCATAAGTCACTGGGAGTCCTATTTGACGTCTTGAGTTCCTTTGGGAAAAATTCTGGTTTAGTTATCAATTGGGCCAAGTCCTGTATCTACCCTCTTACAGGAGAATTACCCTCTCTGCCCCGCATTTGCCCGATACCCGTTTCTAGAGCCGGCTTTAAGTACTTGGGGGTCTACATTTCATTGGACCCCACAGTACGCTATGAGCGGAATTTATTACCTCCGCTTCCCCGGCTTAGGTCGGATGTTGCGGCGTGGTGTGGCTTGCCTTTGTCCCCCTTCGGCAGAGCAGCCCTGTTCAAGATGATGTCTCCCCCCTGATTCTTGTATGCCATCCAAAACACACTTGATCTGGTGCCTGCTAGCTATTTCCGTGAAATTGAGGGCCTCCAGAGGAAGCTGGTGTGGGGCAGGCGACCTCGCATAGCATTGGCAAAATTGACTTTGCCCTGGTACGACGGTGGTATAGCGTTGCCTGATATTAAACGCTACTATTGGTCATCCCAACTGAGCGCTGTTAACCATGCCATGTACGGCCCTGTTCCGAATCCCGCATTCGAGATGGATAGGTGGCAGCTGCCCGGGGGCGACTATAATAGAGCGCTCTATTCTAGAGCCGCCAGGAAGAACCTGACGGGCCCCACTGGGGTGGCGGTACGAGTATGGGGTAGTGCAACTACGGCTACGGGGTGGATGGACAGGCTGACTAGAGCGACCCCCCTATATGCTGCGGAGAGACTGGGTGGTCTATGGACGACAAAGGGATTCGATAGATGGGACCTTATTGGCATCAGTAAAGTGGGCGATCTCTGGGCCAAGAACAGAGTTAAGACTTTTGATGCACTTAAACAGGAATATAAATTGAGTGATAGGGAATATTTCCGATATTTCCAAGTCCGCCACGCACTTGAATCGGTTTTCCCAGCTGGAACTACGATCCCGGAGTCTTCTCCCCTGGAGGATAGAGTGCTTGACGGGTACGTCCCTGATAGCACTATCTCTCTCATCTATAAAAAACTCATCAATGACCATTCGGACCTCCTTGTACAGTTTCGGGGTGCCTGGACTGGCGATGGACTGGAATTGGAGGATGAAGACTGGCAGGCTGCGATATCCTCCCCTAAAGAGGTCGCGATTCCGGCGCGTCTCCGACTGGTGCAACTGAAGATTCTGCACCGTGTCTATGTCACGGGTCCACGTTAGATACATATGGGTTATTCTGCGGATGGGCTGTGTAGGCGTGGTTGTGGTATGCTTGTTACCTTCCTTCACATTATATTGGAATGTCCGGAGGCAGTGGTTTTCTGGAATCAAGTGCATGCGGTGATGGGTGAAGTGACGGGTGTTGAGTTATTGCCTGAGGCCAGTCGCTGTTTGTTGAACATTTGGGAGCCGAATGATTGCACTGTTGCTCAGACTCAATGGGTTACACTGGGCAGCATGATTACGAAAAGAGACATTGCTCAATTGTGGGGATCTCAGAGGGCACCATCAGTCTTAACTTGGAAAGAAAACATGGACTGGTGCATGTTTAGAGAAAAAATCGTATATGTCTCCCGTGGTAGGCCCAAGAAATGGGGAAGGATATGGGGTCAATAGAATTCATACCGAGGAGAGATCTGCACTCCCCCCTTTATTGAAGCTCCCGACATTCCTCAATTCCCTTGACTATGCGTTTTGGTTTCTCAACTTCCCGTTGTATGTGATGTATTGGTTTCTCTCAGCCCCCCCCCTCTCCAAGATCTCTCCTCCTTCATAGCAATTCTCATTAATCATTTGTCTCCCCCTGCCGTATGAGACAGTCATTACATTGCATGGCACTGCCTCAACTCTTTTTTGTGTTTCATTTTCTGTTATTTATAAAATATAAAATGTGAAACCTTTTATTTATCCTCTTATTGCCACAAGTTCTCCATTATATCGTGCCTCTTCGCTGCCGGGCCCTCGGGTTATCGGCTGATGAGCTGTATATTATTGTGCTACTGGTATTGCGTACTACTGACCAGCCTCCGTGGTTGTAGGTCTGTAACTGTATTCCCTTTTTACAAAATAAAGGTTTAAAAAAAAAATAATAATAATAATACATTGTCAATTAACGGACATCCTGAGAGCTAAGAACTGCAATGTCATGACCAATCAGAGAAAGTGAAACGGCAAGAGTTGAAACATTTGAGGGTAGAGAGCCAGCAAATACAGTATAAATATCAGACCAAAATTGGGGTTTACTGTCTGTCTGTCAGAGAAAAGCTGAACGCAGAGATGCTGTTTGTACTGCAGCTGTTTGCAGAGATGCTCGGAGCCTGAAACTATGCCAGAATGCTCACTGATAACCCCTGTAGGTTGGAGATCGTTACGGGACACTAGCTTGTGTAAGAAGTTGCGCCCGAACAGACCTGGGTTAGTAAGTATAGTTTGGGTTTTAATGTAGGAAGGTTTTAGTGCAGAAATCTTTAGAATTAAATGCATGTTTTAACTATGGTTCTCTGATCTTTTTCATGAAAAATTTCTATTTCAGTTACATGACCATGGATTGATTGATCTTTTTATTTAGAGAATAATGGAATTAATGTGAACCTGAATTTTCTCTTCATGTCTTTTATTAAACAGTTTTCTTGATTTATTTCCTGAATAAATGGCAATGCTCAGTGAGAATTACCAATAACAGAATAAATGCTAATTTTCTTTAATGCAAATTAATTATATAACATCTTTTAAATGATTTCAGGTGTTTTTGATTCTTTCAGAGTCAATTACTTATGCAAATCAATGTATTGTTGTAGTGAGAATAAGCTGGTCTTGACAATCACCATCAACTTACTCAACTAATTGGTCCATCAACCTAATTGGCGGGCTACATTGATGCATAGATTAGTTTAGTAGAATTATTAATTAAAACAAATGTTGGTGTTAAAATCTGTGCTTAAAAGGTATCAAAGGAGAGAATTCACTCAACCCATTATTTTTATATATATGTATTTGCAAGGGTCTGGGGTAAAGTGTGTGTGACTAGGTGTGTTGTACTTTAGTGTTATGGGCCCCACCGGAGTGACCTGGACCCTGGGTTGGTGATATTTCTGGGTAGGCTCTGCATCAGTAGCACTAGTCAAGCATCCCAAGGCTTCTAAGGGAAGGGGTAGGTGTAGGGCAAACACAGACTCACAACTCAACATAGGTTCAGCATCCTCAATAAATGAATTTGCAGCCAAACATTTGCAGTTATAAAAAGTAGCATTTATACATACACAAAACAGCATAATACAGTACACACAAAATGATATCATACTATTCATAAGGTCTGTATTATAGCACTGTCCACACTGGCACCAGCACCTTGCTCTTCCAGCTATGGACTCAGGTTCTTCTCCATTTATTTGAGGCAACACCCAGGTAAGGTCCTGCTAGAGAATACAAGTCTCAAAAGTCCACAATAATAAGTGCATCGTGTGTACTACACCCGCGTCTGGCTTTGGAAGATGGGAGTTCTACCATCCCCCGTGTCTGAGTTGTGAAAGGGGGGAGGGGACATTTCTCCAGCTCAGCATTGTGACCCTTTTGGCGCAGGGTGTCGTCTTGCCTTAGAGAGGTGGGGCCACATTTATGAAAAGTGACGCATCGCTGCGTGAAAACAGCGATGCGTCACTTTTCACTGCGCACTCCTTGCGACACCAATGATGCGTCATATTTAATGTATGACGCATCATGTCGCAAGGACTTACAGATACGTCAGTATTTCTGACGTATCTGTAAGCGCAAAAGTGACGCATTGCTGGAGTGTGTCACAAAAGGGACGCAACTCAAGCAATGCGTCCTTTCACATGGGGAAAGCCCCATGTGAAAGGGCTTGCGTCAGTCTTACGCCTGCTGTGAGGCAGGCGCAAGATTTTGACGCAACAGCATCCTAAAAGTGACGCAGTGAAATCTCATAGATTTCACTGCGTCACTATTACGAGGCTTTTTGCGGGGGAACGCCCCCTCTGCATACATTATACCTGATGCAGGTATAATGTGGCGCAGGGGTTTAAAAAGTGACGCATCTACCTAGATGCTTCACTTTTTAAATATGGCGCAACAAGGCGCATATTTTACGCCGCTGGTGCGTCACCAAAAGTGACGCACCGGCGGCGCAAAACTGACGCAAGGCCTCATAAATAAGGGCCCTGCTGTCCTGGGACCTGCTCTTTGATCCCTGATTGTTCCTGCTCCATAGTAAGGAAGACTTTGGTGGGAATTGTTATAAGCAACATCTACTGTTCCTAGCCCTTACGATCACCAAGAGTCATGGAAGGGAACCTCGCCACCGACGATAGGGAAGTGGCGAAAAGAGTTGGAAAACTGTATGGGTGCGGAGGTGGCGGTATTTCTGGTGAGGGGCTGCCCCCTCAAGCATAGAAAGATCTGTTCTCGATGGGCTACCTATCGTGACATTGATCTTCCTCCTCTTCCCTCTCAATCCCCTTGATAATGGACTCCTGTGTAATTTGTGGGCCCACGGGTACGATATGCTGTTTCCTCATCTTGGTCATATGTGCATCTTGAGTTTTGCTTGCCTTTGTAGGGGGTGCGGGATGTCTATGTGCAGTTACTATGTTTTGCATGCAAACAGTACCCATTGATATTTATAATGTCGCTATCTCTTTGAAACTTTGTTGCCAAGTGGATTATGCCAGGCATTTGCCTGATTGGTACTGTACAATCTCAATAAAATATGTTTTTTTTTAAAAGTCTACAATGGCCATTCAAAGTGAAAAGGGACTGATCGCATTTGGTGCTTCATTCTCATCAGGTTCACCCTACAAAGGCTCTACTGCTTGAGGTGAAGTCTTACTCACTCCTGCTTGAGATGAAACAGAAGGCCCTGGAGCGTTCTGCAGCCCTGGCTCTCAACTTTGGCCAGTGTTGGTGATGAACAGCATACTTGTCACAAGGTATGGACATCCACAGCACTCAACCATTATCACAGTAAGTACGATTGCTCTACGATGTATACCTGGGTAGTATACCTAAGTTACCTCAAAGTATCAGCTGTGAGTTGACAGTTGCACACCATCCATGGGCAACAGCCCTCTACGTCTTCAGCGGTCCCTACCTGGCAAACAGGGGTCATGCTCCATGCACTCAAGGTAACATATCTCTTTGGGTCATAACAATGTACAGAGCGTTGGCCCTATCTTCACCGCATCGCTGCACCAAGGCAACCGCCTCTAATATTCACCGCTGCCACCCCCTGGTATATGGGGGTTGCAAGCCACGCACATGAGTGGATGGCCCTTTTGTTGTGACGGTCCTGAAGGACCAGAATCTCACACTCAACTCCCGGGATCCACTTGGCCTGGCAGGATCTCCAGTGGATTCACTTGGCCAGGCAGTCTCCTTCTCCTCTAAAGGTCCTCTAGTCTCGCGTCAGGCAGAAGATGGTGCTGCAGGGTCCAGGCAGCATTCATGATTTTCCTGGGTGATGTCCCATCACCCATCATGCAAGACTGGCAGACTCTCAGTCCCAGCCCTATTTAAAAACAGCAGAACCCATGCTGAGCTTCTCCAAGCTGATGTACAACTTAGGTTTGAAAGTTTGTCATTTTCAAGCTCACCTTTTTATGATCCATTTCCAGACAAAGTGTGATTTAGTGTCTGTCTTTAAGGCTTGTTTTCTTGGGTTGCCCACCTTGAAGTGCCCGCTCCTCTGTTTTCCTCTTCCTTCAGAGAGCTGTCTGTCACAGCAGAAATTTCTCTAAATCTAATCCCCCCAAACACAGGCAATGGGAGCGACTAGAGGATCACACCTGGATGTCACTCTCAAATATATGTCTATCAAAAGATTACAAAAGCCCACAGCCAGCCCTATTCTTTATGACTATCCTGTCAGCCCCATCTCCTCCCTCAGATGGGTCAAGGCCCCTTTCACCAGTGACCTCATTCAGAACCACAGAGCCAATCTACAGTGTATTGCACAACCTAGCTCTTCTTTCCTGCAGTGTATGTGTGTCCCACCCAGCCCTCGGAAAGGCAGCAATCCACAAATCTGTCTAGTGGATTCTCTACCTACACCTGTTCTTCTATCAATCCCTGGGGCTCCCAACAGGAAAACCACAAACCCTCTTACACTGCACCCTCTCACAGGCACTTATTCATCCTTAGCACTGCACGTAAACCTGTGTATACCCCTCCATGTGATGTACAACTTGCAGGGACACGCACATACCAGCACGATGTACACAGACCCGCACATGTTGTCTTTGTGTACTGTAGCTTTCATAGCCTCACACATATGCTCATGTGGAGCATGTACACACGCACACATTGTCTCCATTTACTGGACCACTTATACGCTCATGTACAAACCTGCACGGTGCACTCACAGATACACACTCTGTTCCCATGGGCTGTATCACTCACAGGCTCATGTACAAGCCAGTGCTGTGCATTCAAACATGCACACGCTATCTTCACCTCTTGCCTGATGTAGGGGAAGGTTGAGCTGAGCATACAGCAGCAGAATGTCTATGTGTAGGCCACTAGGCCCCACTCCAATGACACAGGTCAGAAGGCCTAGCAATATTACTTGATAAGTCACTATAAACATAATATGCTGTCAGTATCATGCTTGCGCTACCATTTAGGATGGTAGGCTTCCACCACTACAAGGGTAGCTGATGCCACGGCCCTCCAAGTCTAACCTGAGTGCAATCCATCAAACAGGCCTAGGTTATGGCACAAATGCATGATCTGTATTTGCTCATAATCAGAAAGTGTACCAAGAATCCAAATATCACGGTAGTTGGGGCACTCAGGGCAGGGGTTTATGTCTACTACCGTACAAGGGACTTTTCCATCCCAACAGACTGAAATAAGTTTGTCAAAGAAAGCCAATGGATAAAAGCCACAGCCCATGTTATGTATATTGTTAGCAATAGGTCAGTTTGACAGCTTTACAGTAAAAACTAAATCCTCAAAATGGTGTTTGAATGGCAATGAGAACTTTGCTTTAAAACCATGTCATATATTTTGGAAGTTGACACATGTTCGCAATGTACTTTAGAAATGGAAAAGTATAAGCACTTACTGTTAAATAGTAAAATATTTTTGGAATGGCGATTAGGAAAGAATGAAGTCGATTCTGGAGATGCCCTTGACAGTACATCATCTTGTTCTGCAGGGTATATTCTAAGATGTCAGAAGACAACATGTAAAGTTCAAGTGTAGGATGGCTGCACTAAATGAGCAAGCTGAGTTTAATAGAAAACGAATCATAAAGAATTCATAACCAAGTGAATGCTGCAATAAAATGCAGTATAAAACGTGAGATTTCATGAAATGTAGATAAAGTGCTTGAAAATATATGAAGGGTGTGATCTTTTCCATGTTCAGTAGAAGGCTGTGTTAAATCTGGAGGGCATGTCCAAGCATACTGACTAACTGGTACAAACCCATCCTGGAATTCCTGGCTGCTGAACATAAACACCAACATAAGTTACAAGACCATTGGTATAGCTTGGCCTATGAAAATATATTGAATCAATACAGACTTATATTAACATTTGTAGAAGAATATTAAAAATAAAACACACATCATGAAGCCTAATGCCTTCATCAGTGATGTCATTGGCAGTGCATTGCCGGGGCGTACGTTATAGTTCGCTCAGGTAACTATAACTGCAGAATTTCCTTGGTTTTGTGCGTGTAAAATCTCAGCCTAATTGCAACTTCCCAGTTACCTTTGCTGTTTTCTTTGAATTTGTAAGGTTTTTTAAATTGTATTTCCTAAATATAATGTCCCTTTGACCTTTGTTTTTTCAGTGGATTTCTATGGTTTTTTAAGGTTCTTTCCTGACTATAACTTTCCTGTAACCTTTGTTTTTTAGTGAATTTTGAAAGTAATTCTAATATTATTTCCTAACTGTAACCTCTCATAGGGGGGTGTGAGTGGCTGTAGAGGTCGGTGAGTGGGTGTGTGAGAGGCTGCATGGGTCTGTGACTGAGTGTGTAAGTGTTTCTGTGAATGGGTTTGTGGGTAGCTGTGTGGGTTTGTGAGTGACTGTATGGGCTTCTGAGTGGATGTGTGAGTGGCTGTTTGGGTCTTTGAGTGGTTGTGTGATAGCTGTGTGGGTGTCTGAGTGGGTTTTGAGTGGCTGTATGGGTTTGTGAATGGGTGTGTGAGTGGCTGTATTGGGCTGTACGGTGGGTTGAGAAAGGGGAGGGTCTTCGGCGAGCTCTCAGCAATCCTGCTGTGTGGGACTTACTGGTGGTAACAGGAGGGATTCTCAACCCCCAGCCACTCTCAGCATTCAAGGAGTAGTGTGCCACGGTGGGAGTTTGCAGAGTGGTGGAGAAAGGGGGCAGGGCCTCCGACAAGCTCTCAGCAATCCACCTGTGTGGGACTTCCTTGTGGTAACTGGATTGATTCTCGGCCCCCAGCCGCCCTCAGCATTCAAGGAGACTTGCTAAAACAGCAAAAGCAGATACACAATGGTTTCCCTGAGATAACTGAGAGGAAAGAAACTATAACTGCATACATTAATGGCCAAACTGAGCGAGAAACAAACAGGGACGCCATAGAGGAAAAGCCCACATGCTGCAAATTCTGTCTTTGCTAAGCCATATTAAACGGGAGTTGTATTGAAAGAGAGTCTTGATATTGGGTAGCTTTCCATAACATACTTCCGTTTAATTTGCATTTTGTCTCCATTGGCTCACATAGTTATGTTCTGCATGTACAGATGGGCCTGCACTTTACAGCCTTCTTAGCTATCAATGTGTCATCCGCACACACAACATCAACATCCTCTCTTAGGCAGGCAACACACAACTCATTATCTCCCACTCGGACAAGACCCCCAACACAAGAAACAAGTTCTCATCCTCCAAAACTGAAGTTGCTAACTGGATGAAAGCCAACAGTTCCAAACTCAAAACCACCGACTAGACAGAAGTAGTGTTCTTTGGCAAGAACAGCTCTTTAGTGGACCCAACTGGTGGCCTGTCATACTTGGACCCACACCTAGAACACATACTAGGAACCTCGGGATAATCATCAACAGCAAACTGGAGATGACTGCACACGTCAATGCCATTAATGAATCCTGCTTCCACACCCTGAAAATGCTGAGGAAGATATTCAAATAGTTTGCAAGCAATACTAGAAAAACCGTCACTCACATCCTAGTCACCAGGAAGCTGGTCTACGTGAACAACCTCTATGCTGGGATCACCAAGCAACTCACTAGAAGACCACACGCAATGCAAAACTCAGCAGCCAGACTCATCATCAACCTCCCTCATAGAACTCATATTGCAACACACCTCAGGGAACCTCAATGGCTCCTATTACACAAATGTGTTCAATTCAAACTCCTCACACGCATTCAAGCCACTAAACAACTCGGGCCTGACCTACCTGAACAGTCGTGTCTCCTTCCACCAACCACCCAGACACATCCGCTCAACAGGGCACCTATTCGCACACATCCCACTCATACAGCTAATCAAAAAAAAAGTCTCTTACATTGTTACTAAAGTGTAGAATAACCTCACATTCCACATCAGAGCCTCTTTCTCTTGTGAATTCCGCAAGAAGCTAAGGACCTGGCTTTTCCATTAACCAACATACCATAGGCAGGGCTAAGCACACACACACCTACTCAGTGAATGGATCCCCTAGCAGTTGATAAGTGTGCTTTCCAATGCACATAACACCAACTAGGAGTGTACCTAGTTTTTGAGAAAACCAATTTTGAAAAACGTCACAAGAGCCATGAAAAGCCAATAGCAGAGTCTTGCCCCTCAGACAGGGCCGGCCTTAGGCATGTGCAAAGTGTGCACCTGCACAGGGCCGCCAAACCCCAGGGGCCACCACGACGAGGATCGGATCCACGACGAGGATCGGAATGGATACATCGTCGTGGCACTGGCGGCCCCTGGCAGGATTTGGCGGCCTCCGACCCGGCTTCCACTTTAACTAACTAACTTCCAGACAGTTCCAAAGTGAGTCCCCCCCAAGGCTGATGTGACTGCATCAGTCCCATGAAAAACAGCAGGGGTTGGTGAAAGAAGTATAAAGCCTGATTTATATTTTGCTCGTTTTCTTTTGTCCAGCAGAGGGTGCTCGCTCTCCTTTCTTAAACCGCTACTGCATTTTCAGTCAGCGCCTAGGAAACACGTGGGCGGTGCTGTATACTTTGGGGCCTGTGCGTCATTTGTGGCCCCTAGGGTTGATACCTGACCGGTTTTCTACCGGCACCACCAATATTTTGCTGTCCCACCTGTACAACAAGAAGCAAAATCCCATAAAGCTGTTTTTTAGCCCATATCTCTACCTACTTCAAACAGCAAATCTAAACAGAAAGCAGTTTTATACATTTTCTTGAGCTACTCTAACGATCCCTGGCTAATTAACAAAAACAAAAGCCTCCTCCCTTTCACTTCCCTGGCCAGTGGCCTCTCCGCGCCGACCTCTGTTCTCCTCCTGATTGGGCAGCAGGGGCGCCGGGGTGTTTAAATCATGACTGTCACCCCGGGTTGCGGCTGGCACTCACAGACGCCGGAAGCTAAGGATAGAGTGATCTGCGCGGCAGCACGCAGACTCAACCTAACTTGCTTCCCGCGTTGTGCGTTGTGGTGGTGGCGTTAGGCGTATGTGTCTCTCTGCAGCCATTTCTGGGTGGTGGTGGCGCTGTGGTCGGAGTCTGACTAATTACTGAGCCTGAGCTCAGAGAATAAGGTAAGGGAGTGTTACTGAGTGTCATTCCGGAGGCGCAAAACATAGGGGACACTTGTTGTCTTGGTGCCTCCGAGGTCGGACTATTGCAGAAACAAATGCCCACAGATGACGAGACGAGAGCATCCAGAGTGAGACATGATAAACTTGGCCTTGATGGGGGTGCGGACAGTCCAGCGCCTTCACCTGGTGACACACGTCAATGTACCGGTCCACACACTTATCATGGTTAACGTGAATATACACTACATATTATAATAGTCAATCCCATGGAAATAATGTCAGAGCACCGCCGTTCCCGAACGGCCACGAGTTCATCGGGTATTCGGTCATGCTTTGAAATGGCATTGTCGTTGTAACCAAAGCGTCTTGCGGGGCCACCACCGACGCTCCCTGCACAGGGCCACCATGAGCCTAGAGCCGCCCCTGCCTCAGATCACACAATGCAAATTTCAGATAAAAACAGAGTTATTCTAAGAAATAAATCCACTTTAGTTTATAAAGAATATCCACTGCAGACATAAAAAGAAAGAACATCAAGAGACTTTAGAAGAAGCTTCGGAAAGGATTTGTGTTGCAAAGCTGACCCTCTACACCTTTACAACTGAGAGCCAGCAAAAATATCACAGCAATCGTACCACAAGGGTAAACTTTGCAGCATCAAAGATAACAAATTAGCATGAATTGGCACAATACCATGGCCTGAGGGCTTGATTGACGATGAGTATATACTACTGCAAGCAGTGACTTGAAGTCAACCCTCATGTCTATCAGAATTTTGACTCCTCCAGTCACGCCCTCGAATGGGTAATTCAAGGGGACATATAATAAATAGCAGATTGCTGAACACAGCAGCCCTTTCCTATGATCCATATATATGCATCCGCAAAAATCATAACATTGGGACAGTCATGAGAACTAAAAGAGAAAGACCAATTGTGAAGGATTAAAAGACCATTGAATTAATATAGGAAAGGTTAAATACTGTCTGAATGTGCCTAACAGTTCATTATGTCATTTTTCTGTTCTTGATTTTGACTTGTATTGATCAAAATCAAAAATAATTTTGATTTTGCTGTGGTGCTGAGTTATATTATGTGGGCGTCCTTTAGGGGTGTAGTTCATATTTTTGTGCATTATTAACAACGTGGAGAACGTGGATTATTTTTTTTAATTACATGTATACACTGATATGGTACTATTGCATTTCAAATGAATTTGTTATGTCTTATCTAAGTGGGTTTTTCTGGCTTATGTTAATTGGGCCTTAATTTAGTCCTCAATGCCATCTTGTTCTCCTTTTGCATGTTCGCTATTCATAATTTCAGCAGCACACAGCCAAGCAGAGTCATGCTTGATTATGTCTTTTAGCATTGTGCTTTCTGTTCTCATAGAAATACTGTCCAATACGGACTTAGTATTGTAGCATTCCCAAGGCTCTTCTGCCGGGCAGGAGCTCCTCTAGTGAGCTCTGGGTTGGGGATCACCAAACGGTGGATATCCCTGAATAACCCGCTCACCCACCACCTTGCTACCCTTCCTCTCAACACCCCAACGTTTTGGGACAAGTTAACAATTCATAAAAGCCACTTACCATCTTTTGACTCCTCAGACACTGGATCCTCACATGACCATCGGCTAGCCCCCGCTGCCCGTTGGACATCAAAGGGATCCTCTCATGACCGTCGGCTAGCCCCCGCTGTCCGTTGGACTTCAGAGGGATCCTCGCATGACCGTCGGCTAGCCCCCGCTGCCCGTTGGACTTCAGAGGGACGTGACTGCGGCTGGCCAAGATCTTATGAGGAACAGGCCCCGAGTCTCACTGGCGGCGCTGCTGGGTTCGAGTTCCTTCTGGAGCGGGAGCGAAGAGCAGGGGAGCGGAGACCAGCTGGTATCTTTCGTCTCCAGCTGGTCAGGAATCAGGACCGGTATTGCTGTGCTGGGCCCCTCGCGCCTACCGATTGCAGTTGTCCACCTCCCCGAGCCTCTTGGTTGGAAGCCTTCCTGCACAGCTCTGGTAAGCCCTACGACCCTTGCGACGCTTACTGCTGGTGGCAGACCGAGCTGGAAAACAGTTCAAGGGCGGGGTGCCCGTCCGCCTAGACATGGTAATTGTGCTCATTGCAATATCGGAACGGGGTGAGAAGATCATTGATCCAAATTTCTATGGGGATGCACCACTCGAAGGAGCCTGGCTGCTGACTCTGATCACGCTGCGGATGCGCTGGAGACCGCCGGTGGAGTCACGGTCTGAGGCTAACTCCGTGACTGGGACCACTCTTGAAGGGACAGTGCGAGTTCGAACCTCGTTGTATGTCAGGCAGAGATGTGCCCCGGCGCCCGTTTTAGGTGATTCATGGCTGAAATTGGACCCCTGGTCTGGGGCAGTGCACGACCGGTAAGCGCTCAATTTCTACAGAGGTTTTGTCTATTGTGAGAACTTTGGTGCTACTTTTGTGTTCATTGGACTTTGGGAGGTACTTGTTTGTAACATTTAACCTGGAGTCTCTAGTTCCTAGGTAGGGACCATTTTGCCCCGGGAGAGTCTCTCCATTTTGACTCGCTCATCTTTTGAACTTCTACCCAATTACCTCAAAATGGCGCCTACTTGATAACCCAGGGGGATTAACACTCCAGGCGGCTACCTTGTTTACCAAAACTTCGCCTTAGACATAGCCATAGAAAGAGGGCTTAGTCTGTGATCTTCTACCCAATTACCTCAAAATGGCACCTATTTGATAACCCAAGGCGATATACACTACAGGCTGCTACCTTGTTTACCAAAACTTCGCCCTATACATAGCCACAGAAAGAGGTCTTGGCCATGACACTAAACAAAGGACTAATATCTCAATTGGCTCTTGATTCTACAGATTGGAGGTTATTTGTTTTATTTTTTTTCCCCTCACTGGACAAAGCGGTGTGATCAGTTCCTCCCTAACTACCTGACATGACTGGCTCCTCCATTTGTGTATGATATGGAGGCCAACACAACTAGCCCCACTGAAGGCTTACTCTCTCTAGTAGTCCACAGTGCTTATAAGATCACCTATCCCTTACACCTCTCTAAAAATGAATCTAAAAAATTCAAACATAACTTAATAAAAAGAAACCCGGAAACACTTATCTCAGATACTTATTTCAGCATCTCTAATGGCGACATCATGTCGGACCTAACCTTCTTCACAAACAAAAGGGCCCAATGGAGGAAATCTCTCCTATCCTTCTTCCAGTGCAAACAAATAAAGAGAACTCCCCACAGTTTTAGTCTGTCCACTTCATCCTTTCCTATTTATAAAACAGATCTCACTGTAACTATCTACAATAATGGGATTGTTCTCATTCAAGCTTCCAATCGAAACCTAGAGCAATTTGACAAGCTCTTTCTGAGGATCAAAGGTTCTATGGTGAACAACTCATCTTATGTACGACAAGACCTAGATCTAACCACCTCAAGCACCTTTCAAAGCGATGGCCTCATCTCCCCCTCAGATTTACCTTTCCCCTCACCCAATTCCCATCCCTTGCCCCTGCCGATCACAGTTCTGCCTGAACCTCATAATACGAGGCCATTAACTTTATCACCACTACCAATCCCTGGGCCATCACTTTCAAGAACACTGATAAGACTCAATGAAGAACCTACTACGCAGGACTCCCCTACTAACGTCTATGTCCTCCCTATCCCACATAGACATCCTTCCCCCTCTCTAGATCCTCACACCCAATCTTCATACCGGTCAAGGCTTTCTGCAACTCCGCTCACACCCAATGAACAACCCTCTCCATTGGAATACCCCCTCACCACCTCAGATCTCTCTAATACACCTATACTCCCTCCCCCCTCTCCGGATCTCTTCACTCAACTTCCGCTCATCTCCCACCACCCAGATGTGCTGGCACGTTTGAACGATATCTCCCACCAATTGCACGTTCTCTCCAACGAATTCCACGTCTTGAAAGCGCTTTTACCTGAATATCTCCCCTTGTTAAGTACCCTCCTCTCTCATCCCAACTGGCCCAGTACCACCGCTAGTGTCACAGATAAAGATCCCCATGCCCTCCCCTTCTATCATCCCTCTTCTTAACACAGCTTCTCTCCCCGGATGCGCGTTGACTGGGCCTGTACACACGAATCTGACAGCCTACTCAAGCCATTTTCTTCAAATACGGACACCAACTCAAATACAAAGGGAATAATTCAAACAATTCACTCCAACCCGAACAGAGAAGCCCACCATAACTGCAGAGTCATAAATAATGACAACCTCAGGAGAGTGAACATCATTCAGCCTCCATCCCCCCAGACTCCGGCTACACTCAAATGCATATTACTCAACTGTAGGTCTGCCAACAAACATGCCTCTGAGATCTTCGACCTCATACAACATAAAGAGTTAGACATCATTATACTCACAGAAATCTGGCTCACCCCCTCGTCCACTCCGATTTTAAACCTCTTGTTCCCCCTCCCAAGACATAATTCGTCTGGACAGAGTTACGAAATTGGGAGGTGGCCTAGCCTGTATACATTGAAATACACTTGCGATCTCCCTTTCAGAATCCTCTTTTTCATCAACCTGCGAATACCTTTGCCTCAGCATTTCCAGTAGCAAACAGATGGTTTGCAAACTTCATATATTCTATCACCCTCCGGGTGACAATCTACCATTCATTGAACAATTAATGAAAATTATAGCGGACAATGTGGATTCAGTGCAGCCCCATATCTAACTGGGAGACTTTAACCTTCATTGGTCAAACCCTAATGACCTAGCGGCAGCATGCCTCATTTCCTTCTTGAAGGATCACGATTTGGTTCAACACTGTGACCAGCCTACCCACAGTAAAGGGGAAACTCTTGACCTCATCATCTCCAAAGGACACTCAATCACTTTGGACTCCATCATACCCTGTGATTGGTCAGACCATCACGTCATTTCCTTCCAAATCAACTTGGAGGTTTCTCAGAGTAATTCTCAACCTACTAAAATCAAAGATCTGGAGACGTGACCTCAGAAACATAAACACAATTGACATAGCAACCCGCTGCAAGCGTGCCCTCTCTCCTCAAAGAGACTTAGTTGAAGTACATGCACTCATAGACTTCTATGACTCTTCTATTTCCAGCATCATGGATGACATTGCTCCACTCCAACAACAAAAAATGCACCCTCAAAAATATCTAAACCATGGTTCAATAGCAACCTAAATTCGGAACATCGCAATCTAATAGCCTTAGATCACTCCTGGAAATCCACTCCTTCAGTGGACCACCTAAAAAACCTCAGATCAGCTAGAAGCTCTTATAATAAACAAATCAAGACAGCCAAAGTGGAATATTTCCGATCCCATCTCAAGCAAGCGGATAATTGACCCACGAAACTGTTCAAACTGGTCAAGCAACAATCTGTCATAGCCCCCAACCGCTCAGCCTCGGAGGTGAGTCCTCCCTCTTGTACTGACTTAGCGGCCTTTTTTACTGAGAAAACAAGACTTTTTAACATTGATCTAGAAACCAGGAGGTCTCCTTTAACATCAAACGGCCCGGCACCCCCCAGGTTGCACCAGACAAGATCGCCACTCTTAGCAGGTGTATAAAGCACAACGCTTCCTGGGACACCTTTATCATCCTAAAGATAACGACATCAATGAGGTCCTTCGGAGTATCAACCCATCTAATCACTTCAGTGACCCTCTTCCACCTACCATCTTCAAAGCAATCAAAGATTCAATCTCTCCCTTCTGGACAAAGATCGTCAATGCTTCTCTCTCCCAGGGTACAATCCCAAACTGCCTAAAAGAGAACCAGGTAACATCTATTCTAATAAAACTTACAGCAGACAGTACGGATCTTAACAACTTACGCCCCATCTTCAGCATCCCCACTGTAGCCAAACTCCTGGAAATATGTGTCCAGTCCCAATTATGTGCACACATTGAAAATTACCACCTCCTGGACCAACACCAATCGGGCTTTAGTAGCGGGCATAGCACTCTCATTCACGTAATAGATGACATCCGAAGAATGCTTGACAGAAATGAATCGTGCCTACTTATCCTACTCGACCGCTCCTCAGCTTTTGACACTGTCAATCACGACAACCTACTATATATTTTGGAGCAAAGGATGGGCTTCTCTGGACAGGTGCTGCAGTGGTTCCCGTCCTTCCTCCAGCATTGATCACAAAGAGTTAAGGTGAACCATTCTCTATTGCAGCCATTCCCTGTCATCATGGGGGTTCCCCAAGGATCCTCCTTATCACCCATACTATTCAATGTGTTTCTGGAACCACTAGCTAATGTACTATAATCCATGGACACTCACTTCCATATGTATGCAGATGACACCCAACTCTACCTGAAAATCTCCTCCCCGGACAACATCACTTCACTCAATTCCACCTTACTGACTACCCAAAATTGGCTAACTAAGAACCACCTCCTGCTAAACACCTCCAAAACAGAATTCCTCCTCATCTCTCCCCCAAAACACACTCCGAATATTGACCTCCAGATGAACCAACTCACAGCCTTCAACTGCTCCCCACACATTATTGACTCAGCTAAATCCCTAGGAATCCCACTGGACAAACATTTGAATATGAAGACCCAGATCGGTAACATAAGCAAGGGAGTTACCAACCTTCTGAGAACACTCAGGAATTTCAAACCTTTCCTACCTCAAGCTGATTTCAAGCAGGTGGTCCAAGCGCTTGTTCTCCTGAGGCTCGATTATGGCAGTGCTACGCTATGCGGCCTCCCCAAATACACTTTGGCTCCTCTAAAGGCATCATTGAAAGCTGCGGCCAGACTGATTACAGGCACTAAGCGAAATGCCCACATCTCCCCGGTCCTAAAATCTCTAAACTGGCTGCCCTGGGAAGCTAGAATTCAACTAAAGATTGCATGCTTAGTGCACAAGGCCCTCCACTTCAAAACCCCCAATTACCTGGTGCAAAAGTTAATACTATCCGGAGGAGGTAGACCGTCGAGGAGTGCTAACTCCCTCCTCCTGAAACCCGAGAACTTCTGCAAAAAGAGAACATGTCAACAAGATTTCTCGGGTTCTGCTCCAAAAATCTGGAACTCTCTCCCACCGGAAATCCGGAGAATCTCCTCCAAGGCTGCATTCAAAGGGGAAGCAAAGCGATTCCTCATGAACAAGTTCTTACCTTCATAAGATGAGCGAAGGTCATCTATTGCGCATCAGTCACACTACAAGAAAGGACGTAATTCTGGTTCATTACTATCGTACTGGCTCCCCTTTGTCGTACTGTTTCAATGCATAGAACATTATACTCCTAGCCAAGGCCTATCTTGAGTCTTCTATGTGCACTAATGAATTGCTTTTGTATATTCTCTATTTGACTCTCGTACTGTTATGTTACCTCATTCCCTCAAGTATAAAGCGCTGTGATATCCTTCAGGATTAAGTTTGCGCTATATAAAACTTTATAAATAAATAAATGTAACTAGTTTGCCCTGTCATATCCAGATGACATTAGCATAGATTCGGCAGAATCAATATTCATGTAGAGGAACTGTTCTTAAATACTAAGGCAATGTGATGTTTCATAAAATGGTGCTCTGAATTGCTGAGAATGTCATTTTTTTCACACAATGATGATTTAGCAGACGTTATGATTTCCTATGCAAGACAACTGTATATAAACCCATTTAAGGGGTGAGCCAGTAGACTTTACAATGCTACTAGGGATGCTGCCAGTTTTCATATTGATTTTGCTGCTCACTTGGGACTTGAAGTTTTTCTGATTTGGAAAATATTCTGAATTGTCCTATTTTGTGAGATTCTTCATGGCAATGATTTCATGCATTTGCATTTATGATTTCTATACTTTGAATTTTTGTTATAAATCCTAAAAGTATCTATGCCTGGGCTAAAACTCAATCATTGAGTTGGTCCTTACTTAATTCACCAGTCTGTGTGTGAGTTGTTGAGGTAATATTTTGAGGTGTACAAATTTTGCGGTTCCCCTCACCAACAACTTTACCATTACAAAACCCAAACCTTGTCAAAGACTGTAACCATCCACCATAATGAATGAAATAGTGCCCAAATGCATCAAGGGTTTTTGCATTCGTGAACAGTGCTAATCGAAAAAATCGGCCGTTTGCGAATGCAAATCCCTTTTTTGGGATGCATTAAGGTTTTGGCTTTTTTCGCAATTTAAGAAATCGCAATTTATTTGCAATTTCTTAAATTGTGATAGCATTTAAGAAATCGCAATTTTGCGATTTCTTAAATGCAATGCATGATTATTTTGAAATTGCGAATTCGCAATTTGGAAGGGGTAAATTAGCATGAAGTTGAACTTCATGCTAATTTACCGAAAACTTTCAAACATGCACTAGTTGCATATTTGAAAGTTTGAATTTACACACACACATGTCCTTGGGTCATGTGTGTCTGTAAATTGCACTTAAAGTTAAATTTCAGGGGTGCAGGGAGGGGTTCTTTGGACCCCCCCTGCACCCTTGAAATTGCATTCACATTTTGCGAATCGCAAAATGTGAATGCCTTCCCATTCATTCCTATGTGCCTTTTGGCCCATAGGAATCAATGGGACGGGTTTCCTTATTTGCGATTCGCAAAATTGGGAATCGCAAATAAGGAAAAATAAGGAATCGCAAATTAAAATGCGCATTTTTAATGCATAGGTATTTGCGATATCTAAATTGCGATTCCTTAATTTTCGCTATTTAGGAATCGCAAATACCAACAATGATGCATGCGGCCGTTAGGGCCTTAGTATGAGTTTTCGGATGGATTACACTGGCACATACGTGATTGATATCCTGCTGTATTATCCTGTATATGGTAGATGGAATATCCGTCACATTAGTGATGAGTATTATATCTGGCATACTCTGAATGCGGTCCTTTAGCTTTTCTAAATATTTTCTACTGCATACATTATGAGCCCTACAAAAGGCTTGATCCACACCACTCTGTCATCTGCAATAGTTGGCTGTACATGTACTGTTTGGTACACCAGAGCAAACCCTTCAAACCAGTTCACCATGTTTGAGAACTAGCTGATGCTATAGCCTGCTCCTGCATACCTCCAACTTCTTCTTCTTTGCACCTCGGCACTGAATATCTCCACGTACAAATAAACCACAAAAATGCTCAGATAAATATTCCATTGTAGGAGATAAATGCTTGGGCCACCTAATCTTTCACACCTCCACCGCACAGCCCAATTCTATTCTCAAGCCTAAAGTGTACCCTTCCACCATACTTCGGTTGTTCTTTACGCCAAACTCTCCATCGTAAGTGGTTAAAGCTGCATTCATCACAATAGACTCCTACTAGAAACATACTCCATGGGTTTTCTTTGGTTGCAACCAAATTTTGTGAAAAACTTTGTTATGCTTTCAAGACTATCCCTGCTTCTACCTGACAATGCACCCCACTAAACATGTCCAACTTCATATCAATACATTTCCTCATATCTGTGTGTCTGTCAAGGGTTGTGAATGGAGAGATAAATACAATTTGATCACTAATGTTCTGTTACAACTTTTCAATGGCCACCAGTTTCTCTTTGGAATCCCTACCTAATGCACTTCAGCCAGAGCTTTGCCACCAACTCATCCTCCAATAATTCCGTTTTGAAGACATCCACGTTATGCTTCAAACACAAGCTCTTTGGGGCTCACTTTTAGCTGAGAGGTGTTTCTTTTCTAAAATTCGGCACATTCCTGAAATAACACTCAAAACCTGCCACTCAAAAAGAAATTTTTGACTACTCAAGTGGTAATATCTAGAATACAAGCCACACTGTCAACTAGTGCCAAGGAGTTATAATAAAGATATGCACTACTCTCAATAAGTGGTTGTAAGATAACATAGATTTTTTAAGGACACTGATCCAGCAGGCCAAAGGAAATTCTGTTTCAATAAGCACAACCCTACACCATGATACTCAGCATTGTTCATAAATTTCAACACTAGGCCCATAAATGACTGAGACAAAAATTGACCAACTGAATCGTGTGACCTAATTAATCATACTATTCAGAAACTATTTATATTTATGTACAACTGCAGTTTAACTCTGACATTTTAATTAATAAACAATTAATTAAGTCAAAACCTAGGCAATGGATTAACTGATGGTAACTTGACACGAAATAACTAAGTCCAGCTTGTCATTTCAAAATCTATTTTATTAACTTTATTTTCAAAATAAGAACATTAAACCTGAGATCTTTTTAATAGCAAATGAAAGCATCTTTTTATTAAGGCACAAACTTAATGAACTGTTGTTATAAAGCAAGTCAGAAACAATGAATTATTTGCAAATTAATTTTCCATTTTAAACTATTTCCCTGTCTATCTCAGTCTCAACCTGAAAAGGAAATTATTAATAAAGTCAGATCATCTTACATGCGCCAAAAGTCCATCAGCACGTCATCAGGTATCAGGAAACAGCCAGCAGGGCTGTCCAAAGGAACCAGTTTTTATACCTTTCTAACTAACTAAGTAACTAAATTCTAAAAGTCACCAAAAATCCTGCTTTACTATTGGCTGAGCCATGTCAGTCTACCAGCGTGTAACTTGTTCCTGACCAAGTCCCGGGCACATCATAAGCCCTTATTGTTCTTAGATTCCATCCTTTTAGCTTCCTTAAAAATGCAACATTTAACCGAGCAAGTGAACTTCCACTTCCTTAACTTGGCAGGCAATACAGGCTCACTGTCCTTGGTGCTCTCTCCAAGAACACGACTTCGACTCGACCATCAACTGTTCTGCACATTATTCCTTTGTTTTGGCAGGAAATTCTTTCTTTATCACAGCACGTGAGTGAAGGCTTCACTCTGGTCAAGTCATCTTTTCAGCTTTGCCAGGCACCCATTTTCTAAGGCCCACTTGGAAAACTAATATTTAAACAAACACAAGACAGTAATTAATTAGAGAATTGAGACCAATTCTGTTACCCACCCCTTGCTAAATTATTAACTCATTAATTTATGTTACCTAGCTTTGAGCACAAGGATAAACAAAACTTTGTCACATTAAAGACACGACATAGACAAAAGCACATTTAAAAATAAGCACATGCTATTATTTAATCAGCCGCAGTTAATGTTGACAAAACAAAAAGACAAAGCTAATATATTATTCAAACATACTGACAAATCCAACAAGAGCACATAATATTAATCCCGCGTGTTTATGAAGATGCACATTACTCTAGGTTGAATTAATACAAAAACACGCAACACTTATTAATATTTTTATTGATTATGGAAGTTTAAATCTGCGAACAAAAACGCATTTAATTTTAAAAGTTCGCTTCATCAACTCCCTCATCTGGTGATTTTTAAATCACCAAACAAACCCCAAAAAATTTTACCACAAAATTTTAACTTTTAGAAATGTCATATTATGAACACTCTCTGTGTTAGTAAATTTAAACTCCTGTCTCAGCAGTTTGTCTGGAACTCTCATATTGAGCCCTACGAAATTCTTCCATTTCTATCTCCTTCTCCTGAGCTTTTCTGAGTTTATAGATCCTTCTTTTTTCCCTCACATGCTTCTTTCTCTTGTGAATCATACAACTAATTTTTAACAAAAGTGTCACTATAACAATGATTATTACAGGATAAAGTACTTTGCCAATGATTGAACTGCCAATTTGTCTAAACCAGTTCCCGATTGCCTCAAATCTTTTGCCCAAACGTTCTGAAAATTTATCACTTTCCATAGGCTCTATTTCTGAGTGAAATTCAGTGATATTCTTTATAAGCAACTCTATGTTCTGACTTTTGTCTGGAATATAAGTGCAGCAATGCTGAACTTGCAAAATCCCACAGACTCCTCCCTCTTTTGCTAGGAGAATGTCTAAAGCAAGACGGTTCTGCATAACCATGCTTCTGGTGGCAATAGGTTCAGTATTAACCAATTGAAAACCACTTGCAGTATCAGTGGACAATCTGTCAACAATTGTGGAAACCTTTCTAATTTTAATTGCATTCAGGGTTATTCCCACCATAGGAATTATTGCACCAAATATATCTCCCATGATCTCAGAGAAGCTTTCTCTCTTGTACCTGTTCAGGTGTTTGCCAATTTCAAATGAACCTTCTCAATTTCTGTCCACATGAAAAATTTTGGGAAAAACTAGACCAAGGTAGCACGTCCCATACCAATGGTCTGGGAGATTAAAATATGCTTTGTTCCCACAAACAAAATAAATTCCAGGGAAAATTGGATCCTTACCACCTTTAAATCCCCATCCCCCTACAATACGATAAGTGTCCTCACATTGACTAGCACCGACGAAATAATTGTCGTAAAGCGCGTTATCTCTTCTAATACAGAATTTCCCACTAACAGGATCAGCTATGTGAATAGCAGCATATCTATTTTCACCATTGAGCTTTTCATCTTCTAGCTGCCAAAACTTAGATTTAGTCTGTTACAGCATCTCATTTCTTTTGTAAATCGCCCTTCTCTCCTCAATCAACTTGAGAAAAGACCTTTCTTCATCTCTCATTTTGCAGGTTAAATTGTTTTTGTAAGCATACTCGTAGGTGAGTTCATTAGTTACCAAAAAGAATTCCCTCATCTGTTTAGCAGGTCTAACTTTGTTTAGGCTATGTACAACTTTCAGGTTAGCGAAAATTTCATCAAAGTCTGAGTAGTAGTACTCCAGATGACCTGTTTGATAGAACAAGCTAGCTATAACACTACATGTTATTCCATAAGTAAGGGGAAGCATGTTATATTTGACCCCTTCTGAAACTGAAGTAGGAAGCTTAACACAAACATAACAGTCCTTGACATCCATGACCCTAACATACTCTGACAAGAGTCTTGAAAAAGAATTAGTAGAAAAATCACCAACAGATCTATCTTGGTGGATCTCTGGCTTGTGCTCAATAACCCTGTTAGTTTTGCCTGCAACATCATGAACAGCTTGTTTAAGTTTAGCTTTGCTTGTCATGTTTACTTTATAATCTTCCTTGTCTATACCAAGAGGAAAAATAACTGCCAAAATTAACCAAACTAAAATGATTAGAATCACACAAATAGAAGACATTTTACAACATCTGCTAAGAATAGCACACCTTGAATTGTCAGTATTAGGCATTCTTTTTTTTAATATATATTTTCTTTACTTAAACAAAAATTTAAAAATAGTAGTACTATATACACCTCCCCTTTTAAAAAAAAAAATTTAGTAACCCTCTAACAGCTTTTCTTCGACCTTGCGTCTTACATAAAAGTGTTTTTCCAGCTAACACAATTTCTTCAACCTTGTGTCACCTAACACAATTTATTCAGCCTTATGCCAAAAATAAACCTCAACTTAAAGAAAATTATTTCTAATCATTGTCACTATTTTCTTCCAGATCTTCCTGACTACTACTACTAATCTCCACTATTGGTAGAATTATGATATAGGCCCACTCAGGAGACTTGTACTTTTGATTTGGCTTCAATAGTCTTTTGCCCTTTCTGCTAATCACTTCAATTTTCTTTCCTGCTTGTTCTTTTTTATCTGATTCACTATTCTGACTTGATATCTCATTGATCTGCTCCTTTGATTTGTTCACCAACTTGAACTTTAGATTTTCTCTCCGCCAGACATCACCTTTTCTCAAGAGTTTCTTCTTAGGCTCGGTTTCGTTATCTTCAGCTTTCCAAGCCCTTTTTCTGAATTTTCTTATTTCAGACTCTTCATCACTCTCGTCCGAGTCAGTTTCAGAGATTTCAATTCTATATCTAGGAACTTCTTTACTCGGCAGCTTCACTCCGTTAGGAACAACATCTCTGTAGCTGGTACTTGGTAATTCGTCCTCCTCCTCTTCTGGAATTACTTCTAACTTCCCAATTTCAGAATTTTCGTTCCTTCTTTCAGAGCTTTCAATCTGCTTTTCAATACTCTCCTGATTTTGAATCTCTTCTGACACAGTTTCTTTTCTATTTCCTTTTTTCTAGAACATTTTCATCATTTTCTGAATCTAGAATCACAATCTCTAGATCTTTTTCATTCAATGCCTGATTCGTATCAGAATCTTCCAGATGTCGACTTTCTTGATCTTCAGAATCTGGATTTTCACGTTCTTCTTCAGAGTCTGAATCAGTTTGTGTGTCGTCACTATCCTCATTAGGATTATTAGGAGGTGGTACACGAATGGTATGACTTGCATGTACCCACCTTTTCAGACCTTTGCATTTAACTGCATTTGTTGTGACTAGTATCACCTGTCTTGCTTTTTGCCACCTGGGAACTAAACAGTTTCTTCTCCAATGAACTTTTGTTCTGACCCAGTCTCCTGGCAATAGATCATGAGCCTGCTTCTTTTCTTTTGAAATCACATCTGTTCCCACCTGATGGAATACAGAAGTTACCACGTCAGATAATTGTTTGCAATACTCCATAATTGCACTTTCATTTATTGTCAACAATTTTCCAACTGGTATAAAAGCCTGTCTCATTACTCTTCCCATGAGTATATCATGAGGGCTAAGACCTGTCTTCTTATCTGGTGTGCTCCTCAAAGACATCAAAACAAGTGGAAGTGCATCTGTCCACTTCATTTGTGTAGCTAGGCACATTTTTCCAATTCTATTTTTAATTGTGCCATTAATTTGTTCAACCACGCCTGATGCTTCTGGTCTGAATGCACAATGTAACTTTTGCTTTATACTGTAGGCCTCACAAATTAATTTTAGCAGTCTGTGTGTGCCACGATCACTTTCAATGGTTATTGGAAATCCATACCTTGGTATATTCTCCCTTAAGAGCAATTTTGCCACAGTAACTGAGTCATTGTGACGAGTTGGGAACGCTTCCACCCATCTTGAAAACAGACAGACAATAACAAGGACATATCTCAGCTTGTTATGGGGCGGCATGTCAATGAAATCCATTTGTAACCTGGTAAAAGGACCACCCTCCCGTCCTATGGTTCCCATGCTCACAACTGTTTTTCTTTTTGGATTGATTTGCTGGCAGATCAAACATCTTTAGCAAAGTGAACTCCGCAATAATTCTAAATTTTGGATTATACCAAGTCTCCCTGAACATTCCAATCATTGAATCTCTTCCCAAATGACCTGGACCATGGTACATCCGTGCCATGTCAGCAATCATGCAATTTGGCCTAACAGGTCTGTCATCTTTATAAACCCAAATCTAATCTTCCTCCCTCTGTCTGCAACCTTCTTTCAGCCATGTGTTTTTCTCCTCATCATTTGCCTTATCTTGTAAATCTTTTACTTCCTGCCATGTTTCAACTACAGATATTAGCATGAGAGAGTTCATAACATGATCCTTGTTTTTTTCTCGATTAATTGAAAGATTGTTTCTCGCACAGTAACGTGCAGTTTCATCTGCAAAGGAATTGCCTTTAGTAATATAGTCCTCACCCTTCTTGTGCGCTCCACATTTGACAACAGCTATTTTCTCAGGTAATTGAATGCCATCGATCAGTCTTTTGATCAATTTTGCATTTCTGATCGGTGTTCCCGCAGAGGTCAAATAACCTCTTTGAGACCAGAGCTGGCCATAGTCATGGACTACGCCATATCCATACTGAATATCAGTCACTATGGTAACCTTTTTCCCTTTTGCTCTTTCACATGCACGAATTAAGCCAATTAATTCTGCCACTTGAGCTGAACGAATTCCTTCAAGAGTTGAACCTTCAACTATTACTGCAACCGTGCAAACTGAATATGCTGCTCTCAGAATGCCTTCATCTGTTCTTAAACAAGAGCCATCAACAAAGTAAACAATGTCTGACTCTGGTAAAGGCACATCTTAAATGTCTCCTCTAGGTTTAGTATAGTATTCCAAAACATCCAAACATTCATGATCAACATCAGCTTCATTTCCGATTTCAGTAACCACACCGTCTGGCAGAGGGGAAGATTGATTAAGATTAATACACCTCGCAATAGATACATTATCTGATCCCGGAATAACCTTTTCATATTTGATCAATCCGTTACTTGACAGGTGCTGTGTTTTACTTCTGGTAAGAAGAGTTCAGCTGAATGTGGTACATATACTTTTACAGGAAATCCCATTATGATTCCTTCACTTTGCTCAAGGCTTTCACTTGTTGCAGCCACTGCTTTTAAGCAACCTGGCCATGCTTTCGCAACAGGATCAAGAACAGCTGAAAAGTAAGCTATTGGCTTTCTCATTTTTCCATGTCTCTGAATTAAAACTGATAATGCACAACCTTCCCTTTCACTGCAATACAGCTCGAATTCTTTATCATAGTCTGGCATCCCCAAAGCTGGAGCTTCACACAGACTTCTCTTTAGTTTTTCAAAAGCCTCTAATTCAGTTCTTGTCAAAACAATCGGGTCTTTTATGTCTGCTTTTGTCAGCCTTTGCAGTGGTTTCGCAATCACTGAAAATCCACAAATCCATTGGCGAGAATAACCAACCATTCCCAGAAACATTCTGATCTGTCTTTGTGTTGTTGGAGGTTGTATTGCTCGAATAATTTTTATTCTTTCAATTGTCACTTGTCTAATTCCTTTTGCAATTCTGTGGCCAAGGTATTTTACCTCTTGTTTGCAAAACTGTAGTTTCGCAGGTGACACTTTATGTCCCTCATCTGCTAATTGATTCAAGAGTGTAATGGTGTCCGTTACACAATTTTCTCGAGTTTTTGCAGCCACAAGGAGGTCATCAATATACTGGACCAATGTTGACTTTCCAGGCAACTCTAAATCTTCCAGGGATTTCTTTAACAACTGATTAAAGATAGATGGACTCTCAGTATACCCTTGAGGGAAACAACACCATGCTAAAATGCGATCTTGGAATCTGAACGCAAAAATTTGTTGGCTTTCTGGATGCAGCTGAACTGTAAAGAAGGCATTACATAGGTCAATGACCGTATACCATTCTGCATCATGCGGAATCTGATATAGAATTACCGCTGGGTTTGGTACAACTGGACAGCAAGGAACAACTATTTGGTTAATCTTTCTCAGGTCCTGAACTATTCTGTAAGTTCCGTTTGGCTTTTTGATTCCCATAATCGGTGAATTACATGGGCTGCTCTCGCTTTCTTTTAAAACACCTTGCTTAATGAATTTTTCAATTACAGGAATGACACCCTCAATAGTTCCAGCTTTCATTTTGTACTGGGGAATGTTTGGAAAATCTATCCCTTGCTTCACAGTACTTTTTACTGGGTCTACATGTTTCATTAAACCCATTTCATCACCAGTTAAATCCCAAATTTTCAGATTAACTGCCTCTTTCAATTGTTCAGTTAAATTGTTTTTATCAAAAGCAGGAAACATTTTGTTTTCTTCTTCAACCATTAGCATTGTTAATCTATACAGACCATCTTCTTCTAAGGTCTGAAGCTCAATACCATCCAGTGAGCAATATATTTTACAGTTCATTTTACACAACAAATCCCGACCTAATAGGTTAACGGGACTGCTGTTACAGACAACAAATCTGTGTTTGTGTTTGTAATTTCCAATTTCTATATTAACCGGTTCTGTCAAATCTGTTTTAATTTGTTGATTAGCTACACCTACAACCTGGATTGTCTCACCCGAGAGAGGAAGATTTTCAATTTCCACTGATCTAACAGTAGAACGGGTAGCACCAGTGTCCACAAGAAAAGTGATATCTACATCAGTGGAAGCGTGCTGGGCCCATAACCCAGAGGTTGATGGATCAAAACCATCCTCTGCTACCAGAGAATTGATCCAGCGGGCCAAAGAAAATTCTGTCTCAATAAGCACAACCCTACACCATGATACTCACCATTGTTCATAAATTTCAACACCAGGCCCATAAATGACTGAGACAAAAATTGACCAACTGAATCATGTGACCTAATTAATCATACTATTCAGAAACTATTTATATTTATGTGCAACTGCAGTTTAACTCTGACATTTTAATTAATAAACAATTAATTAAGTCAAAACCTAGGCAATGGATTAACTGATGGTAACTTGACACAAAATAACTAAGTCCAGCTTGTCATTTCAAAATCTATTTTATTTACTTTATTTTCAAAATAAGAGCATTAAACTTGAGATCTTTCTAATAGCAAATGAAAGCATCTTTTCATTAAGGTACAAACTTAATGAACTGTTGTTATAAAGCAAGTCAGAAACAATGAATTATTTGCAAATTAATTTTCCATTTTAAACTATTTCCCTGTCTATCTCAGTCTCAACCTGAAAAGGAAATTATTAATAAAGTCAGATCCTCTTACGTGCGCCAAAAGTCCATCAGCACGTCATCAGGTATCAGTTTTTATACCTTTCTAACTAACTAAGTAACTAAATTCTAAAAGTCACCAAAAATCCTGCTTTACTATTGGCTGACTCTCTAAGAAAGACAAGGAGAACCCTACTCACATAGGAACCAGGGCATTATATTATATCATAGAACAAAGGTTCCTGTGGTATGGTACTTGTATAATGAAAATTCAGTTGTTTGCCTAATAGCAGATTATAACGACACAGAAAGGTCTATCAGGGATGTCGAAAAGAAGCACACAGACAATTTTGAATAAATCTCAACAATGTTTATATTTCAAAACACTAGTTGCATAATTATACAATGATATTCAATGTGTCACATAATCATGTGAAAACAAAAAACAACAAAAGGGTGCACAGTGTCCCAAGTGTATATATGAAACCAAAACTAATTCAAACAACACAAAATAGACATAAGCACAATGGTTTCTCATAGGATGACCAAAAGGAAGGAAAATGACCAAAGTATTAATAAATAATTCTGTTTAGTGACCATATATAATCATAGGCACTAATTATAGGTTCAATTCCTTGTGACGTCGACGGCGTTTCGACCCTCGAGGATGTGGGTCTCATCAGGACAGGACATTTGGGGACATCTGCGTAAGGACTTGTTCTCACCCAGGCATGGTGAAGAATTAAAATGACTTATAGGTAGCCCAGCCGGGTACACTGTAGTGGTCAGCGACTCACAATGATGGTGCTCTCACTCGGTAGAGAATTGTATATAGGCAGGACAGTGCCTGAAAGCATTGGACTGGCGCCTGGTAGCGCACGATATATCTGCGTCCTTTGTTTTCACATGATTATGTGACAAATTGAATATCATTGTATAATTATGCAACTAGTGTTTTGAAATATAAACATTGTTGAGATTTATTCAAAATTGTCTGTGCGCTTCTTTTCGACATCCCTGATAGACCTTTCTGTGTCGTTATAATCTGCTATTAAGCAAACAACTGAATTTTCATTATACAAGTACCATACCACAGGAACCTTTGTTCTATGATATAAAATTACTATTGGCTGAGCCATGTCAGTCCACCAGCTTGTCACTCGTTCCTGACCAAGTCCGGGGCACATCATAAGCCCTTATTGTTCTTAGATTCCATTCTTTTAGCTTCCTTAAAAATGCAACATTTAACCAAGCAAGTGAACTTCCACTTCCTTAACTTGGCAGGCAATACAGGCTCACTGTCCTTGGTGCTCTCTCCAAGAACACGACTTCGACTCGACCATCAACTGTTCTGCACATTATTCCTTTGTTTTTGCAGGAAATTCTTTCTTTATCACAGCGCGTGAGTGAAGGCTTCACTCTGGTCAAGTCATCTTTTCAGCTTTGCCAGGCACCCATTTTCTAAGGCCCACTTGGAAAACTAATATTTAAACAAACACAAGACAGTAATTAATTAGAGAATTGAGAATCATTCTGTTACCCACCCCTTGCTAATTATTAACTCATTAATTTATGTTACCTAGCTTTGAGCACAAGGATAAAGAAAACTTTGTCACATTAAAGACACGACATAGACAAAAGCACATTTAAAAATAGGCACATGCTATTATTTAATCAGCCGCAGTTAATGTTAACAAAACAAAAAGACAAAGTTAATATATTATTCAAACATACTGGCAAATGCAACAAGAGCACATAATATTAATCCTGCGTGTTTATGAAGATGCACATTACTCTAGGTTGAATTAATACAAAAACACGCAACACTTATTAATATTTTTATTGATTATGGAAGTTTAAATCTGCGAACAAAAACGCATTTAATTTTAAAAGTTTGCTTCATCAACACAGAGAGGTTATTTAGGATATGACAGATAGCAGGCCATCTGGTAAGTTGAATAGATGACACGGCTTCTGGTTGACTTTAAAGTATTTATTAAGTTAAGCTGCAAACACCACCAACCCTTCCAAGCAGTGATCAACTCACAACTACCTGTACAAATATCCAAACCTCAGAACCCTCAGATTCGTAGAACTTTACTGCATCACACAATGACATGGTTGACATTCCAGCCACAACAGCTGGACCATGTTATTACAAGTTATAGCACACCTTCCCCCTTTACAATCAACCAAAGAGACAAGCCAAACTAAGGCAAACAAAATGTCTAAGTCAACTGAAATAATAGAATTGCATCAAGTTATAAAACTACTCAGGAACATACAAAAATCAATATTTGGACCTTAGAAAATAAAATTCCACTATGAGGCATAAACAAGAAAAAAATATGCATTTTACCCAATGTAATGCCATGCAAGAAAATAAATCACATAATGGCAAAACATACCTATGTGAACCATACAGATTTCATTTTTATCATACAATCATTACATGGTCTTTATGTCACCATGGCTTGACTCTCCTCCTTTCTGCCTCCTGATTCCCTGTACCATTCGAACCTTCATTAACTTAGCCGTAACCCTGCCAAATTCATTTTTAAAGTCCTAAAAGATCTCAGTGCCAAGAAAACCTTGGTGCCTATAACTACTTCTGAACTCCATTGTGAAGAACTAGCCTCCTTCTTCATGGAGAAAGTACGTGCGATCTACCGGTCATTTTCTTCTACGACCACTTCCTGTACTTTTACTCCCCCCAGACCAGGGCCGGTCTCTAGCCTTATGGTTATCCCGGAGATTTCCTATGAGGATCTGAGTAGGCTGAGTGTGAAAATTAAATCTGGCTCTCCTGCCGACCCACTTAAGCCTGCTCAGCTCAGAGAATCCTCCTCGCTCTATCTGACGCCTTTGCGCCAGATAATTAACTCCTCGTTTTCGTCCGCCTTCATGCCGGCAAAATGGAAACAGGCCTGGGTTTCTCCCATTCTTAAAAAACCTACCTTAGACTCTACGAAGCCTGAGAATTTCAGGCCTATTTCTCTTCTTCCCTGGGTGGCGAAGGTTGCGGAAGCTCATGCTAACATCATACTTACCAACTTCCTGCTCTCTAACAACATTCTGGAAGCAACGCAACATGGCTTTCACGCCGGTCTTAGTACAGAGACTGCACTCCTGGCTATGGCGGAACACCTGCAGAAGATCCTCGACTCTAGTCAAACGGCGGCACTGATCCTGTTGGATCTTAGTGCCGCCTTTGACACGGTCTTGCATGAGGTTCTGCTTCTCCGTTTGGAGGAGGCAGGGATTTCTGACCTGGCCCTTGAATGGTTTAGATCTTTTCTGACCGGAAGATCTTTCCATGTCTCCATCCCTCCATTTTTATCCCAGGCGCATCCTATTGAGCAGGGTGTTCCTCAGGGCTCGGCATTCAGCCCCAAAATGTTCAATCTTTATGTTCAGCCACTAGTTGCAGTCACCAGGCAGTGGGACCTTACTATGGTCTCATATGCGGACGACACGCAGCTGGTGGTTGCTCTAACTGAAGGCTCGCCCTGAATGTCTCCAGGTTTCAAAGCGGCCTTATGGCCGTGGCAGACTGGATGACGTCTAATTGTTTGCAATTAAATCCAAACAAAACGGAAGTTCTGCTAGTCGGCAAGAACATTGATTTATGGGGTGACCATTGGTGGCCTAATACATTGGGTAAGACCCCGGAACCTAAGAGAGAAGTCAAGAACTTTGGGGTGTGGATGGACTCCTCTCTTAGTTTCTGCTTCCATACTAAAAAAGTTGCTGCCACATGTTTTGGCATTTTACGAGGTCTTAAACCTATTCTAAAATTTTTCGACTCATCTACTAGACAGCTGATTGTCCAGTCTACTATTCTCTCTCGCTTGGACTATGCCAGCTCCCTGCTTTTAGAGGCTAATCAAGCTAAGACCACCCGGATGCAGCGTATCCAAAATGCGCCAGCCAGAACCTTAGTGGGTCTTCCCTGATTTTGTTCCACCGCCGACACCATCCGGAGGCTTCATTGGCTCCCTTTGGCACAGCAGATTCAGTTTAAGACGTTATGTCTTTCTTTTAAAATTCTGAAATTTGATACACCTAAACTGCTCAGTAAGCTATTGACCCCGTATGTTCGCTCCCGTGCATTACGTTCTTCAGGACAGCACCCGGTTACGGTGCCTCAGGTAAAATGCTGTCGAGCGGGAGGTTGCTCCTTCCGCCATCTGGCAGCAAAATTGTGGAACGCGTTACCGGTCCACATACGAGAATTGGACGGCCTGCTGGATTTCAGGAAGGCAGTTAAAACTCACCTTTTCCCCCTATAATAAATCTTTTGGACAATGTCATGCTGGGCTCCACCGTAGTATTCTGTTCTTTAAGTTGCTGGGAGCACAGGGACGCCCCTTGGCTGGGGCAGCTGAGCGCTATACAAGCTATTATAACGTAATAAACAGATCACCAAGTTTTTGGAGGATAGCGAAGCATGGCATCCCAATCAATCAGGCTTTAGGGCACAGCATTCCACCGAATCTGCCCTCCTGTTCACTACTGATACCATTCGTATGGGACTGGACCAGGGTAAGATGGCCGTCCTGATTTTATTAGACCTGTCGGCGGCCTTCGACACGGTCTCGCATGCCATCCTGATTGACAGGCTGAAAACATATGGCATCACCGGTACAGTCCTGGACTGGATTAAGAATTTCCTGAGTGGCAGGAGACAAGTGGTTACCTTGGGCGAATTTTGCTCTAAGGAGAAACAAATAAAGACGGGAGTGCCGCAAGGGTCGAGTCTGAGCCCGACATTGTTTAATGTTTATACAGCTCCTTTGATCAAGCTGATATCATCATTTGGAATTGATGTGGTGGCATACGCCGATGACACCCAACTGATCCTAGTCCTGGACAAAGATACCCAGGACTGGGAAATAAAAACTCAAATGTTGCCTAACGGCTACATTTGATTGGATGAGGACAAATCACCTAAAATGTAATACGGGCAAGACTGAGATCATGCCAATGGGCCCATATAACAACCTTATCCCCAAAATATGGTGGCCGGAGAAGGCAGAAATCCCGCCCCACACAACTGAACCGGCGCGGAATTTGGGGATCACGTTTGACAGCAACCTGTCTTTTAAGCAACAGGCTCTGAAAGTAGCAGGAACGTGCTTTGGCATTATCAAAGGACTCAGGAAGTTTTTTGATTTACTTCCGCTGGAGTCCAGAAAAACGGTAACAGTTGCCTTGGTGACGTCAAGGATAGATTATTGTAATAGTCTGTAAATGTATAGGCATTTATATAGCGCACTACTTACCCGTAGGGTCCCAAGGCGCTTCGACCGCTGCGAAACCCTTCCTGGCTTCCCTGAGAGATGGTCCCTTAATGGGTATCTCCAGGGTGAGACCAGGCATCCCCGGCGGTCTGGTGGGGCCGTTAGTGAAGATGAGGCAAGCTAATGCCCAGAGTTGCCGAGTGTGATCGCTGATCAGAGTGGGCACCGAGGCGAGAGAATTATCGAGTCCGCTGACCCTGGTCCAGAAACCTGCCGCGCCGGGAATCGAACCCTGGTCCCGGGCCGTCCTCTGCTCTCTATATGCAGGTACCAACAAAGCTGTTACCCATAAACTCCAGATGGTATAAAATGCAGCAGCCAGGCTAGTCCTGAAATGGCCGAAGAAATCATCAGCAATCGCGGCACTAAATACACTGCATTGGTTACCAATAATTAAGAGAGTTCTCTTCAAAATATTGATTATCACTTTCAGAGCTGTCCACGCCCTAGGCCCAAAATACCTACAACGGAGATTTGCTAGATATCACCCAATATGCACCCTCTGTTCTTCTAATGCTAACCTGCTGTCGGTTCCAACTTTCAGGCTTTGAACAAGAGGCGGTAAATCACTTCCAGTACTGGGAGCAAAAGCCTGGAATACTCTCCCCCCTTTTCTACGGGCACTAGAAAGGGAAAAGGAATTCAGAAAGGGACTGAAATCCTGGATCTTTAAGTTACAGGACACCAGCGCTAGAGCACTAGTGTAATAGTTGGATGAGCTATCACCAGCAGCCAACCTATCTCCTACATCTCTGGATCATTCAATGGCGCCTAGATGCTCCCTGGAGCATTAGTTGCGCGATATAAAAGACTAATTACATTACATTACATTAGTAGTATTCTAGTTTACCACCTTTTGATGATTGGAATTTTCCACCTTCACCAACTTGGACATGACCAGAATCTAATACAACTACATTTTTTCTTACAAAGTTTATTACAAAAGGAGCTATAAACCACGACCGTCCTGTCTTCATCATTCCAGGTTTTCTCACCAACACCCTATCTCCTGTTTCCTATTTACAAACTTGCGTACAATGTTTCGCATCAAAACGTGCTTTATACTTGTTCTAATATTCCAATCTTTGCAAAACCAAATAATCACTGGATAGTTATTACACCACAACAGTATTTAATTTCAACCATTAACCACCCGATTCAATTTACAATGAGGCTTTCTTCCTCTGAGTGAGGGTAAGTATGAAATGGATGTCACACTGCTGGGCGTAACCCTAAGTTCCCACCAGTTTTCTCTCAAAACACTCTTCAATGATTTGCTGTTAAGAAGTGTATGCTGTGCACAACTCTTCACAACCTTATTTATGCTTTCAGCTAAACCATTAGCTTGTGGTGAATAAAGAGCTGTCTTCAAGTGCACAATGGACAATTCTCTGAGAAAACTTCCCATTTTCTGGGATACAAATTGTAGCCCATTGTCAGTGGCAAAACCTTTGGGAATACCTTCCCTGGAAAATTCCTCCCTCAAGAATTCAATTACTGTTCTGGCATTAGCGACAGGAACACATTTAGTGACTGCCAACTTGGACTTGTAGTCCACCAGCAAAATGACATATTGTTCATAATATCCACTGGTACTTGAACAGGGCACCAAGGTTCAGTGTGCCTTTTTTTTACATTTCATTGTTTGCACAGTGCCAGCAATCTTTTACAACCTCTTCAACCTCATGGTCCATTCCAGGCCACCAATACCATTCTTGGAGTCTTGCCTCAGTCTTGTTCCTACCCAAATGCCCTTCATGTGCCAGATTAATCAACTTCCCTCTCAATTCCATAGAAGATACCACACGGTTTCGCCTGAAGATTTTCCATCCACTATGCTCAATTTATCTTTCACACAAAAAAATTCCTCTAAGGCAAATGGTAATTTTTTAATGCCTGGCCATCTTTTCATAATTAATTCCTTCAAAACCAACAAATCAGGATCACTTGAGTTCGCCTCCTTCCACTCCATGTCATTCAAAGCTAGTTCACACACCCAACTAATCAAGGTACTTTCACAACTCTCCTCACCCTGTTCAATTGGCATCCTTGACAGACAGTCCGTCATACAATTGTTTGGACCTGGTATGTGCTCAACCATGAAATTGTAATTAGATAAACCTCTGTCCACCTACATATCCTAGGAGACAAATTATCCAACTCTCTGCACATAAAAATTTGTGTGAGATGATCTGACCTTACTGTGAAAGGTATATCACACAGGAAAAACTTAAAATGTAAATTGCCATAATGCACAGCTAACGCCTCCCGTTCAATAATGGAATATCGTTCTTCAGCACCCTTTAAGGAACGAGATACAAAAGCCACTACCTTTATCTCTCCATTCACTACCTGAACCAGAACTGCACCTAAACAACTGATGCTGGGATCAGTGGACAACATTGTCTTATTATTATTAGTATCAAAGTGTCCCAAAGTTGGTAACATATCAATGCTGCTATTGACTTTTTTGGAAGCCACATCACACTCTACTGTCCAACAGTATTGAGACCCCTTCTTTAACAACATCCATAAAGGCTGAGAAATACTATCAAACTTTTAATTTAATTTCAAACACAATTTCACTAATCCTAAAAATAAGTGCACCTAATCTCTATTCAGAGGTTTGGGAGCCTGAATAATACTGTTTCCTAAGCCAATTTTTGGGGACTCATTCCTTCTCCTGAGATGGTGTGACCCAAGTAAGTCACTGCTGTTACCCAATGCGCATGTTACTGTCTGTGTTGCAAGTTTCCTTACAGCCGCTTATAGAGGAAGAAACAAAAGAATCCCTAGAACTGTATTGTTTTAAACTAAAATTGCACTAACATATTAATTTTAACCTAATTTTAAATATTTTATGGCGTCTTAATATTTGACTTTTTTAAGATGTGTAAATAAATGTATTGTGGGTGCTTTCAAAATATTTTAAATGTATGTATTACCTTTGCCTTTTATGATTTTAACAAAAATCGAATAAAGTGTATTTTGACAGTGAAAAAAAAAAAGTCGCTGCTGTCACACAGAATTAGTATTTCTCTTTTTTTAATAACCAACCCAGCATTCTACAGCCTCTCCAACACCTTACAAAAAATCTCATCATGCTTCTCCAGATTTGTTCTATAACCAATATGTCATACTTAAAGAATAACACATTGTCCAAACTCTCTAACACTTGTTTCATGGCCCTCTGGAAACATGCCACCACAAGACCAAAGGGTGTGCAAATAAACGGGAATTCCCAAAGAGAAGTCAAAAATTATGTCAAAGGTCTAGAATAAGGATGGAGCATGACCTGTTGGTAAGCAGAGGACAAATCCATCACTCTGAAAGTCTGTACATCTTTTATAAGTACCCAAGTTTCTGTAATGTTTGGTAAAGGTTGTCTGTCATCCAAAATGTGTTTATTCGAACACCTCAAGTTGGCACACATTTACCTTCATCTTTGGGTGCCAAAACGATTGGAGACAACCACTCCAAGCTCCGCATTTCTTCAATCGCACCTTTCTCTTTTAGTTTCTTGATTTCTTGCTCTATTGGAGCCAACATCATATGGGGTACCTTCCTGACCTTGGACACACTTGGTATAGCACCATTATTCAGCACAATCTTATGCTCAAAAGTTCTTTAAAAAAACCATGTTATTGCCAAACATAGGAAATGATGACCAAATCTGTTCGGGTAACTCCTCTCTGGCAAACACTAACACTCTTTGTTTGCCATTGAGATTGAGTGTTATACCTCTATCTCTCTGATGTCTCCACCCCAAGAGGTCACCACTCCTCTTTGCCACATACACCTTTCTAACCGCTTCACGATCAGCAAACTGGATTTTCAAGAGGGAATAACCTAACACATCGATTTTCATGCCTCCATACCCCACAGGATTAATATCTCGGTCCTGTAACGTGATTTCTTCACCTCCTAAAGGCCCATTCCAATTTCTATCCCCAATTATAGTGAAAGACGATCCCGAATCTGCAAGTACCAATATTATCTTCCCGTCAATCATGAGTTCACATTCTGGCATTTCGATGGGGTCAGCATCCACCAACCTATCATTGCTCACACTTAACACAAATGTATCTTCCTCCTCCAAACAATTCACCGCTTGTTGCTTGGACACTCTGCACACCTGTCTATAATGCCCTTTGTTACCACATTTTCTACAAAATGCAATCCTAACAAAACATCCCGGACAATTTGGCATATGCACCTCACTACCACATCTGAAACACTTCATAACAATACTTTTAGCATCAAACTGGGAATAATGTTTTTCACCTTTATCTGAAAATACTGACATATTACTAATTGACAGGGTGTCTAATTTACACTCTGCAACTAATACAACATTTAGAACAATGAAGTGATGCAAATTAGGATGATAAATATGTAAATAATATGGCACAATAGTCTGAAAACATTTAGATGTCCATAACTAAATGCCACCATGCATTAAGAAAATCACTTATACCACAATAGCGAACGCAAAATATGGCTAGTCACGTACACTTCTGAGATCATACCCCGGTGCGGACCTTTCACCTGAAATGCATGTACTTTAATCTTACCCCACAAACTCCCCCAGTCACCTGGGCATGCACATCACAGTATGCACATCATGTTTCAACACACTGAAATGGGACAATATTTCCACAAACGTGCCCAAACCGCCACTTATTCATCACTGTTTCCACTGCCCAGGCACTGTTGCATTCATCAAAATGCAGAAACCACAGGAGTCACTGGTTTAATCAGCGTGAATGTTTTCCTCACATAATTCAAAGTGTGGCATCACTGCATGCGCAACAGACTTCGGCCAAGATAAGCCGTACTGTTGATGTTGTATCTTCCCTGCTCTAAAAGAACGTGATGCCGCGTCCATCATTCTCCCAAAAGTCAAGGTGTGTGCGTCACCGCATGCACACAGGCTTCAGCGGTGATTGGCCGCACCGTTTTGTCTTCTTCCAAGATGGCAGCCACTGGTTCGTGGACTAGTTGTTCTGCTGGGCCCCTCTGCGTTGACGTGACACCAGTCTTCCACCCACTGAGAAGATTCGATACTGCTCCTGCTCCTGCCTCACATCTTTGACATCAGTCCTTAAAGTTCCATTGACATCATAGTTTGCTCTGCACACTTCTTCAGGGTCAGAACTCACAAGGATCGCTGTTCCTGGGGTCCGTCAACCACACCGGCATCTGTTTGTCCTCCCCACAAGCATTTCCAAAGTCCCACTACAGTGCACAGAGAATTTCAGAGTCCTCCACATCCGCAAGATGAAAGGCATGCCATTCCAAAGTCGAAATCCTCATTCCTCTTGTTCCCACTACAATTGTCATGTAGGTTTGTTACAAATGTAAGGGTTAGTGGTAATCCTTTCCAGGCCACTCATCGCCAGTGTTAAGTTGTAAAGATGACACAGCTTCTGGTTGACTTTTAAAGTATTTATTAAATACCACCAACCCTTCCAGGCAGCGATCAACTCCCAACTGCCTGTACAAACCTACAAACCCCAGAAGCCTCAGATGGGTAGACCTTTACCACATCACACTATGGCTTGGTTGAGATTACACCCACAGCAGCTGGACCATGTTAGTACAAGTTATAGAACCATTCTAAAGGGCTGGGAGAGGAGGGGTCCCTACCACCTCTCATCATGCAGTAGACCATCCACAATGTTCCAAGTTCCCTGCTACTCTGCTGGGGCATTTCTGACAAAAGTGATTACTGGATGCATTAAATAATACCAAACTCGTAACTGATTGAGCTATACACATAAAATGTTCCATCTGACACTGAGAATACCGTATTTGCTGCCTTCTTTCTGTAAAGGTTTCTGTGATTAACTCTGATCTTGCCTGTACTAACTCCTTATACTTCAGACTGTCCAAAGCACTACTCCGAAACATTCAGATTGTCCAGAAAAGGAAAGGAAGATGGCTCCAGGACCTCATAAGCAGACAAAGTCTCTGAGATCACAGTAGGACTGCATGGAATTAGGATTGAGGACTGGACCATTTTAAAATCCTTTTGCTTGTTATAGAAATGCCCTCAGGGCCTGGCCTCCTCCAACCCAAAGTACCCAATCCATTAGGAAGGTGATATCCTCTAACAAAATTTGGCTCAGACCTGTGCTATTCTGGATTCTACCATGTGGAGAAAGAAAAATGTTTAGTCTATTAATAACGTTGCTTAGGAAGAAAACCTTTTTTTCCCCAAAAATATTTTAATTAATTTCACAACAAATAACCCTTTACATTATCTACTGACTGTAGGATTGATATCCGCAATCATAACTCAATATCCACCCACCTAAATGTGTTCACCTTCAATACCTAGAATTATGCACTGTACCCCATCCAGTTTTCCCCTTTTAACCAACCTTCTATGGACTTTTGCTCAGCTCAGTCATTCCGCTGCGGCAGGCGTGGTGGCAGTTGAGCCGCATAACTGCTGTCTCTCATTCACTTCTTCCCCCACCACTCCTCTACGACCTCCCACTTTCTCAAATTTGCATGGACATACCTGGGCCTTTAATACCGACTCCTCTGACCTCATGCACCAATTCAGGTTTGACTCCCACTCTGCCACTGTCGGAGGTAACATCATCCCCCAGTAGCGGGTTTGTCTCGTCTAGCCGCCATCAGGGCTACATTACAAACGAGTTGCTTGTACCTGTCAAGGGTTTGTTCACCCCATATGCCCAGCATCACCAATATGGGGTTTAGCTCCAGGTCACTCCTGACAACTACCGACAACAGGTGCTAGTTCTTTTAGATCTTTTCGCAGTACTCACAGATTTTTGGGCAGCCCCGTCTAACGTGAAGAACAGGCCACTACGAGGGTGAGAGGTGAGGACGCGGGACTGAGGGAAGGAGGTGAGGAACGGAATAGCTGAAACGTTGCCCCTTCCCCCTCCCCGCCATTTTGTCACGCAGGGCCGGGATACTGGGCCCCCGCCACTAAATCTTCCACTGCGGATGGTTGCTAAGTGCTGCAGCTCCTGCTGGCACATGGTGGATGCCTGATTGCACTGTGTCTGCGCTCAGGGTATTGCTGCTTTTGGGGGCGTGCCCTCAACTGGCGATGTGCTTTGGAGATGAGGTGTGATTGCCCCTACATTGGTCAGTGCACACTGTGACTACACCACGGAGCGGCGTGGCCGGGACTACAGAGAGAGGCCTATCTTGATCATCATAGCGCCAAGACCTCTCGAGTCACTAGTCACCAGACCGGGTGGGAGCTGCAGGGTGGTGACCACACTGATACGCAGGAGTGAGCTGAAATGGGATTGGCGAATAGAGTACCCCTCTGGACTTGGTTTCTACCCCAGTGAGGTGAGTTCACCATGGGCAAGGGCGACAGAACCCAGACCAAGTTGACATTTGACCAACGTTGGACGAAGGAGCCGGAGGCCCAGGCACCCGACCCATCACCACGGGGTGGCACCCCTGAGGGCTCACTATGTGCGGACATAAGAGAAATGCTGGTGTCCATGGAGTAAGGCCTACAGGACAGCATGGCATCCATTGGCTCCAAAATCAATGCCCTCACGTACCGGATGGATCGTATGTCAGAACGGGTGGACAAACACGCGGAACGGCTGGACATGTCTGAGAGGCGTCTCACGGAAGTGGAGGAAGCCCAAACGGAGTGGGACATAGACCGCAAACAGTTTAGTAGACTACTCCAGGTAATCCAGGATAAATCGGAGGACTTGGAAGCCCGCTCGAGGCGCTCGAACATTCGCATTACGGGAGTATCGGAGACAATGCAAACCGGGAAAATTGAACTCTTTGTGGAGAAACTCCTCATTACCATTTTGGGAGAAGACGTTTTCTCGCCGATGTTTATTGTGGAAAGGGCTCACCGCACGCTGGGGCCTCGGCCTCGCCCGGGGGCACCCCCCACGACCAATAATAGCAAAACTATTGAACTACAGGGACAGAGATAAAGCGTTGTGGGTGGCTAGAGACAAAGGGAAACTGCAGTACGAAGGCATGGACATCTCCTTATATCCCAACTTTACTGCGAAAGTCCAAGAGGAAAGACGGCACTTTGCCCCGTACAAGAAGCAACTTCGTGAACTAGGGCTGGACTACGCAAAACTGCTCATTAATAGACAGGGTCACTCACATTATTTCACGGACCCTAGGGAACTTCAGAAATCCTTAAAGGAATGGGCCAAGGAACGGAGGAACACCCCGAGAGGTCAAGATGGAGAACAAGAAGGGGCCTCCCAACTGGATGAGCAGGACGAGTGAGACTGAGACTACTTGGGCCTTCTCACTGTCTGTCGGCGGTGCTGAATGTGGGAATGTATGCTGAGTCCCCTACTGCAGTGGCCTGAGAATGGTTCAGTACCAACTTATGGACCCTAAGGGCAAGCACCCAGTGACAGTACTGCCAAGGCTGGGTGAGATCATTTCAGTATATTTGTGTTCCACAACGGAAATGTTAAACTAATTATTAGGATGCGACCTTGGTTGCGGAGTATACGCTATTGCACGTAATGGGTGAACCTTAATAATGTTGAATTGACTGTAGAGATGACGAGGAGATGCACATGGGATGCCTCTGGAGTAAGGCTGTTGACTCATGTTGATGAACATTGGAGGGGTAATGGTGCAGGGGCGGTGCTGAAATGTACAATGCTGAAGCATGGTCATTTGTTCTTTTTGCTAACCTCCGCCCTCGTGCTGTTAGCTCATATGGTCCTAATGGGGGCCGATTTGGGGATTGTTAAGGGGAATTGCAGGGGGGGAGGTGGGGGGGAGCGAAGGGGGAGGGACATGGGGAAGGGAGGAGGGGGGATGTTTCTATCATGCTAGGCCATGTTGGGGTTGGTCTGCTGTGGGTGGAGGGAGGGGGATTCATGGGACAAGGGGGAAGTTATTGTTTGGATGTTTTTTCACGAAATACATTGCCTCAGGGGGCACAGAGTGCTTGCTACGGTCTACTGAATGTTCATGATATAGCCAACCTTGCACTCCTGACTTCACGCTTAGAATTCATGACACACCCTCATGGCTGATGTAACTAGAATGCAGATGAACGAACGGCCCTTCTCGCTAAGTGCCCTCACATGGAATGTTAGGGGGCTGAACGACTATAGAAAACTTAGAAAAGTGTTAGGCTACCTTAGACGCCACAATATTGATGTAGCACTCTTGCAGGAGACGCACTTACCACTCACGAGTAGAATGCTGCACACCAGGGGCCTCACAGGGCGTATAGCAGCAGCTGGATTCACCACACATGCGAGGGAGGTTATCACATGGGTGAACCCAAAAACAAACATCCAGATACAGACGTTGGGAGCGGACACTGAGGGCAGGTATGTTATAGCGTCCTGTAAGGGTCTGGGGATGGACCTGCTAGTGGTCAATACTCATGGCCCCAACTATAACTCCCCCGAATTCTTTGACACACTGGCCAGTGAGATAGCTAGGCACGGCAACCCACATGTACTGTGGGGAGGGGACTTTAATTTAACGCTTAACCCGGACATAGATAGATCATCGGGCCCCCCCCCCCGTAGACCCTCGGCAGCCGCACAATCGCTCACAGCAAAGTTAATAATGTTAGATATGGATGACGTGTGGAGGAGTAGAAACGTAGGGAGGGGGGGCTTCACACACTATTCCGCATTCCACGAAATACACACGAGAATAGACTACTGGTTTGCCACTGCGGGGATCAATCGCTCTGTCAGGCAGTGCAAGGTGCTTCCGCGCACACTCTCGGATCACTCCCTGGTACTAATAACCCTGGAAACCCCTGCGAAAAGGTTTGCTCCATTCACGAGGCGCTTCCCGCCTTACTCCCTCCTGGACCCGATTTTCTGTGGGGAGCTAGCAGAAGCGCTTGATGTGTTCTTTGAGAAGAATGTGGGTTCAGTGGAGGACTTCCAAACAATTTGGGAGGCGTTTAAGGTCTATATATGGGGCATAGCGATGTCTAAGCACTCTGGTGTCCTGAAGGCGACAAGGACCAAACTGGCTGAGCTGGAACAACAGCTGCAGGCGCTAGAGGGACAAAGACGCTCTAGATCAGACGAGACAGTAGAGGGGGAGATTAAGCGCCTTCTGGTGGAATACCATGAGGCAGTGGACAGGGAGGTCCAGCATCTAGGCAAGTATACCACGGCCCGAACATATGGCGAGGGAGAACGGCCATGATCAGTATTGGCTAATATTATCAAGGGTCGCAGGGGAAAGGTGCAAATTTCAGAACTGAGAAACGCAGACGGAGATAGGGTGACGGACGAGGCGGAAATAGCCGCAGTCTTCAGAGACTACTATTCGGAGCTGTACTCTTCCAAAAGTGGCGACATGTCAGCCGAGATTCTAGATTATCTGGAACATATAAAGCTCCCGTTCCTCCCGAATTCCGATCGGGAATTCCTCATGTGCCCTATACAATTGGACAAAATTAGAGATGCACTGGCCACTATGAGATCAGGCAGCACGCCAGGTATAGGTGGACTATTGGTCGACTTTTATAAAACTTTTCAAGACCAACTTCTGCCGCACATGCATGCGCTTCTGGAGGACATCTGTGTCCAGGGCAGCATGCCTAGCTCTATGAGGGAGGCGATGATTGTCACTATTCTAAAACCAGGTAAGCCGCATGACGACTGTGGTTCATACCGCCCTCTATCTTTGTTAAACGTGGACACCAAATTATACCCGAAAGTCCTGGCAACTAGACTGGCGTTGCTGGCCCCTGACTTAGTGGCCCCGGAACAAGCGGGACTCATACCATCCAGAAATCTGACTTACAACATCAGGACAGTGTTAGGGACCATCCAACACGTCAAGCAGGACGTACCGGCGGTGGCGCTTTTCCTGGATATGGAGAAGGCGTTCGACTCCGTAGAATGGCCTTTCCTCCTTCTGGTGCTACGGCGTATGGGACTTGGCGAACCTTTAATTCAAATGGTGGGCGCGCTTTATGACGGTCCTTCAGCAAGGGTGCGTGTGGAAAACGCGATCTCTCAACCTCTATACATAGGCAGGGGTACCCGTCAGGGATGCCCATTATCCCCTTTGTTATACGCTCTAGCAGCTGAACCACTGACTTGTGCGCTGAGAGAGTATCATTGCCATCAGGGCATTCGCTTCCCCACGTACAAAATAGTTGTGTCCAAGTACGCGGATGATACGTTATTATACGCACATGACCCTGCTACCACACTACCCCCACTTCTAAGAGAGGTGGTGCGCTTTGGCGCGTTATCAGGTCTCAAGGTAAACTGGGCAAAATCGGTAGTGCTGCCCCTAACTCCGGTGACCAAACAAGTGGAGACCGAGTTCCCTGTCCAGTGGACTGAGGACCCAATCAGGTACTTGGGGATTCAGATCAACACAGATCCGGACCTGCTCATAAGCCAGAACTACAGGAGGGCGGTCAGTAGGCTTGAGGACGATGTAGAGATTTGGAGTAAACTGTCTCTTACCTTAATGGGACGTATAGCCATTATGAAGATGGTGGTGCTGCCGAGGTTCTTGTTCCTTTTTAACGATCTGCCTATAGTGCTCTCCAAGGCCTTCTTTCAATGCCTGACGAGCCTTATGATAAACTTGGCGTAGGCGAGGAAACAGCCGAGGGTTAAATGGACAACGCTCACCCTGCCGTACAGCATGGGGGGCCTGGCAGCGCCGGACCTTGAATTGTACTGCAATCCCACCTACATACCTGGGTTCATGGCGACTGTCGGATCCCGCATGTCCAGATGGAGCGCCTATTTGCGCACCCGCTGCAACTCCCAGCCACGGTCTGCAAGCCGCAGGACCGTCAAACGGGAATAATGGATTCCATCTCATCCACCAATCACGCTTGGCACTCTCTCCTGCTCCGCCAGGGAGGAGTCACGCTATACTCGCCGGAGATGCCGATGGAATGGATGCTATGGCTCCCGTCCATGGCTGAAAGAGCAGCCATAAAGGAACTAGCGAAACTGGGGCTAAGTAGAGCGGGCGACCTATTCCAGGACGGGGTAGTCAAAACCTGGGAACAAGTGCGGGGAGATGGAGGTGAACCTCCGCTGCTCCAACGATTCCACTTTCATAGAACCCGGAGTGCCCTTATGGAGATACTGGGCCCAGACACGGCGGAGCCTCCGGATGTCCCTGAACTGACATATGTAATTAAACGCAAGAGCCTAAAAAGCTCCTAACAAACATTTACAGTATAGCCAGGTCACATGGTGTGCACCAACTTATGAAAGCCAGGTTGGACTGGCAGAGGGACCTAGAAGTCACGCTGGATGATGCGACATGGCGTTATTGCTGTGAGAGTACGCGGCGCATCTCTCTGAATGGGAAGCATCAGCTCATACACTACAAGTTCCTTAAAAGGGTGTACTACTCCCCGGAGAGGCTCCACAGATATGGGCTACGAACAGAGGCGAACTGCGAACGGTGCCATGCGGCGGACGCCGACTTCCTAGATTTAGCGTGGGGTTGCCTGGGCATACAGGCGTTCTGGCGCGAAGTGTTTGCGGAAATGAGCAAAATACTGGAAGTTGACTTGGACACAGATCCGGGCATAGCACTCATAGGCAACTCCAGGAGGCTCCCGGGTGTGATACGCAGGTTCACAGACATGGGGATGCTAATGGCCAGGAGAGTAGTGGCACAGTGCTGGATGAGAGGTCCTTTACCAACTAAGGCTAGATGGGCGCGGGATATGCTGTACTGTAGCACACAGACGGAGACGTATAGCGAATTACTACCTCCGACAAGTTGCCCAAAAAACTTCTGGGCCCTATACCAGACTTACCTGCAAGGACAGCAGAGTGTGCACGTAAGCACCGCAGATACTGTTTCCCAGGGATAAGAGACGAAGGCCACAATTGACACTACACTATGAGCCTGAGACGAAGTGATGGGACGGGAATGGATAGGGGAGTGCTACAATTGGAGAGGATAGAGGGGGCGAGCAAACAGAGTGAGGGGCGAATTGGCGAGGTGACACTATTGGTAACACACTGCAAGCACTGCCAAGTTTAGACATAGCATATGGCTAGATGGATAGATAGCCTGAACGTGACAGGGGTACGTTTCCCTAGGGAATACACGTGAAGAGGCGTGAGGGATCGGGAGACAGGTTAGGCTACCACACTTACGGACAATTAGGAGTAGCGAGGGAGGTCCCTCTGAGGCTGGGGTGGGGGGGAGGGATGTTGGCGGCACTATTGGGTCTATATTAGTTTATTTTGACACAAGCCTTCAGGAATTGTTGGTAGTCGGATAGGGTGCACAGTGGAGAAGCAGTGGGTGACACAGAGGGAGGAAAGATAAAAATGCACACGTAAAATGCAACCGGCAATGCTGGGGATTGCAACTGATTGTTGACCAACTATCCTCTGAGGTACGCCGCCGGAGCCCCGGGTTGTAGGCCGACGGGCTGTGTAATATAAGATCTAGTTTTGCCTGATATGCTGCGATGCGGCCGGCCCGAGAGGTTGTAGGCCTGAAGCTGTGTCAACTGAGTTTGTGCAATAAAAAAAAAATGTAATAACGAATTACAGGTTGGTGTACAAAAGTACAAAGGGAGAATACCCAGGGTGTTTAAGGCACTGTATTATCTATTAAGGGACCATGGTTTAGTAGATGCCTGGGACTCTCTCCGAGCGCCTGCGCCTGGGTTTGTGTTCTACTCTCATCCCCATCAGAAGTTAGTACGTCTCGATTACTTTTATATATCTTTCGCACTACTTGCAGGTGCACAGATGAATATATAATTTCCAGAGTTACCTCCGATCATGCACCAATAGTCTTGAAAATCCCCTCACTTCTTTTAGATAGAACCCCAAGTACTTTTTCATTTGATAGGAAGCTTTTGTTTGATAGCGTTTTTAGAGATCACATGTAGGAATGGATTTTTTTCATAATAATAGGCACTCTACATCCGTTGCGGTTCTTTCGGATACTGTTAAAGCTTGTTTAGGTGGGGAATTCCTGAGCTTTGGGTTGTATCATCAAAAGAAAGCAAAATTAGAATTACAGGAATTGTATACTAAATTGAAAGTCACGGAAGAAAAACTTGCTCAAGGGATATCGCTTCACAATAATATTGCTGATTTAACAAACTAAGGCGGCTAGATGCTGGTGCAGCACAAACTGGGCAAGCACCACAGTCCTGGGATGAAGCCAGTATTGTGGTATTTAGGAACAAGGAAAAACCGCCAGAGCTCCCGGGTTCTTACAGACCGATTTTACTTTTCAAATGTAATGGGAAACTGTATGCTAACATTTTGGCAGATTGGTTGGCATGGGTCATTTCCTCACTGGTTTCCTTACAGCAACATGGCTTTATTCCTGGTCGAGGGATGGCATCCCATATTAACAAAGTAGTGACTTTATTTGATATTGCCCCAGTGGGATCTAGGGATCTAGGGTCGAATTTACTTGACACGGAAAAAGCATTCGATCGCGCCTGGGATTATTTGTAGGGCATTTTGTATCGGATGGGATTTGGCAGGGTTTTATTCAAGCTATACAGGTATTATATCGATACCCTGTGGCTAGGATTTGCTCTATAGGGCTAGTATCGGATCCTATAAAAATATCTAGAGTAACACGACAGGGGTGTCCTAGCTCTCCCCTGTTGTTTGCCTTATATATTAACCTCTTTGTAAAATGCTGGAAAAAAGTATCTTGGTGAAACCTTTTACTGTTCAGGGAATTCATTCGCTTATGCTGACGATATAGCCATCATCACATCGAACCCGGTTATAGCTATACCGGAGGTGGAGCGTTTGGCACAAGAATTTGGTGATATATTCGTCAATAAGTTGAATATAACGAAATCGCAAATTTTGTGTACAAATATTAGTATGCCTAATGATTCAAGAGTGGTAAGTGAAGCTACATATTTAGGGATCAAGATCCGGGCTTCTATGAAAGAGTTGGTCGAGGCTAACTGGGGGGCTATTATTGGTAGTGTCAAACAATCTTTAGAAAGATGGGAGTGCCTTCACCTTTCATTCGTGGGTTAGGGTCAACATCCTGAATATGAATATACTCCCTAGAGTTCTGTACTTTTTTTAGATCAGTTCCCCTAGAAGTGTCACATGCCCAATTACAACATTTACAGGCACTCTGTGCTAAATTTCTGTGGGCTCCGGGAAAACCAAGATATGCCTCATGATTTATGACTCTTCCAAGAGAGAGAGGTGGTTGGTCGGTCCACGATTTTACATTTTATTATTATGCCTGTCTTTTATCCAATATGCGGATATTATTGGCGGGAAAAGAGGACAGCATTCTAGCAGAAACCCCGTCAATCTACCACATGCTATTAGGAGCAGAGGTTAAGAACTGCCTGTTTAAAAAACTAGTCGGTAGCTACTACAAAAGAACACATTTTAAAATCTTAGAGGCTGTTTTTAAGGTATGGAAAATTATTCTAATTTTTTTTTGCCTGGAGGGTTAACATTTTATACACCCATCAATGCCTCAGGGATACTTCCAGCGATTTTTGGGACCACGTGGCAATAAGCTGGAAAAGTAAGGGTATTTCACAAATTAGAGATTTTTTTACGAGGTAGGAGGGCTGTATCCTTCCTTCTCGGAGTTTGCAACGAAATATAATGTACCCAAGACTCTGTTTTTAAAATGTTGGCAGATTCTGGAATTTTTGGGTAAACAGAATATAGTGTCAACACTGCATAAACTCATAGAGGCCATTAAGCGTCAGGAGAAAATAGGGGCTCAATAAAAAATCTTTTTAACTTCTAGGACAGATCTGGAGAAGCATAATTCTAAATGGGCCAACGGTTTGGGAGCAGACAGTCTTCCTGGAGAAATCTATCGTAATAGCGGGCGAAGTTTATTTATCTGAGAAACTTAAGGCTCAATATTATAAAACTATGTTTAATCTTTTATCTTTCCCCAGCAAAAATGTTGAAGTGGGGGGGTAGGAACGATGGAAGATGCTTTCGGTGTGGTACTGAAAATTCCATTAGTCTTCATATCTTTTATTCCTGTGGTGAAATGGCTACATATATCGATCACATTGAAAAGTTTTTAACAGGTATTACTAGCATGGCCATTAACATTTCAGCTTCTATGCTGTTACTTGGGATTGGTGAAGATGTAGAGCGAGGGAGGCCTTTGTATAAGTATCCCTATTTACTCTTAATGGCCATGGCTGTAGCAAGGATTTGTTTAGCCTCCTCGTGGTTGCAGCCTAAAGCACCAACTTTTAAAATGTGGCGAGCCAGAGTTTATACTATATTTAATTTAGAGTTTAATATGTATTCCTCTAAAGGGCCTAGGAAACGGAAAATGGGTGTTTATGTCTGGGGGCCATTTTTTGATCATGTGAATATGATTTCTGTAAAATAATTATATTTAGGTCTTTTAGTATTCTTCCTGATGTCTTGTATACTGTGAAGTTTTATTTTTTCCATGTGATACTGTCGATTAATAATAAAAATAAAAATAAATGTAAAAAGGAAAGTATACCTACTTATTTTGTCACATATAGCATAGATTTGAGGGGTTTCACAATTGGGTATTTCACACACTTCTAGTACTCCACAGGGAAGCAATTTGATCATGGGCATTTCCTACTTTTTAACTGGAATATTGCTTCAGAGAGTTCACACTCTGTTGTCTCCGCCTTCAGGGCAGTTCTCACTTCTACCCCAAGTGTCTGAACTGGGAGATCTCTAATGAATCTTTCCAAGCTTCCCAGGTTAGCCTCATCTCTCAACAGGTACATCTGCGTCAAGTATTCAGCATAGGTTTTTCAATGCTTTCCAATGTTTCATCCAGCGTTATGTCCTGTACCCTGTGAACCCACCATTGCCCCTCTTTCCTCTAAGCCAGTCACGCCAACAATTTCCCAGTCTTATTGTCTACTTCATACAGTCGGTTTGCTTTTGGGGATACTGTGCTCTCTCCTCTTGGGTTACCTGGGATCTATACTCCTCTCAGAGCAGCTCGATCCGATGTGCCAGAGGTGCCATGGGGAAACTATGTATTCAGTCTCTCATTTCACAATCTGTTCCTCTAATTATCAAACATATCCTCTCTCTCTTTCCTTTTTACTGCCAAGTGTGCTATTAAGTGCTAAGTCACAACTGTTTTATAGGTTTCCCATAAATCGACAGTGGAGCCCACTGACCCTTTGTTTTACAAAAACTGGAAGTCTGTGACTTCCCCTATTAAGCGCCCTGTATGGCAGTCTGTTAGTTCCCAGGGGCCAGTTTCCAGCCCACATTCACCTGTGTCTGTGCTGTCTGAAGGGTCACCGCCACGGGGAGTGGTCCCAGATGCCCTTCGGCAAGTAGTCTGTTTTTTTATGTCCCCTTCCCTGTGATTCGGCACCACTATGTAATCCAACCTGAACATAGAGAGCATGGAGTTGGGGGCATACGAGCATTGACGCTTCCTGGGGTGTGTTTGCCTCCACAAATACGTATGTCCATTGTCTTCGGAAAGGTACATAGGCGAGTATCCGGTCTGGGTTTTGTGCTGGACATGGTTACCCTGTTTAACTCACCCTGCAGTATTAGGTTTAGGTCTCACCCCACTATTCATAAGGATTCAGGGACTTCTGCTATCCATCCTCCCAATTTGTCTAGCCCCATTGACTGTAGGCCAGGGTGAGGTTCCAGGAAGCCACTGCTAGATTAATACCATTCTATTGGCCACTCACTACCATGCATTGCATTGTATTGTAATTGCATTTATATAGCGCTTACTACCCATGACGAGGCGTCAAATCGCTTTTTCGGCGGGTAGGACCCTACTCCGGGACCCATAGAGGATTAGTGTTGAATTAGTATAGTGAAACATGCAAGTACATTTTAAGTGGTGGATAGGTTAGTCATTTATTTGGATTTAGAATGATAGTAGAAGGATAGAGGAGTACAAAGGTTTGCATTTATTTATCGCTTGTTGACGCACGCTGTTCAGGAAGCCTATAAAGGATTAGTGGTGAATTAATATGGTGAAATATGAGGTAATTTCAGTGGTGGATATTAGTCTGTTACTTGGAGTGAGAAGGATAGCAGATGGATAAAAGGGGAAGAAAGATTTGCATTCATATAGCACTTGTTACCCCTGATGGGTGTTGAAGCGCTTTTCTGGCGAGTAGCACGCCACTCCGGAACCCATAAAGTATTAGTGTTGAAAATTAGTATAGTATAAATATGAAGTAAATTGAGTGATAGATATCTTATTCAGTTATTTGGGCAGTATTTTAGTATAGTTGAATATGGAATTTGAGAAGTGAACATGTTAGTCTGTTAATTTCGATTGAAAAGGATAGTGGAGGGATAAAAGAGTGAATGATTTTTCTTTTAGGTCTTAGCAGTAGGAAGAGGCTTTTGGATGAGTAAAAAGAAGTTTTGGAGGGGAGGAGTCAGAGGGGAGAGTTTAGAAAGGTTTGTTTTAGGGGATTGGTGTAGTAAAAAGAGGTGTCAGATGATGCAAGGAGGGGTAGAGCAGGAGAGAGCCTAGAAAGGGTTATTTTGGCGAGCATAGTAGTGGTATGGGGTTTGGGATAAATGAGAGAGTGGATGTAGAGGATATATTGATAGATGTATAGGATGAGAGATAGGGTAGTGCATTGGAAGGACTAGTAGAAAGAAGTTTGAGATGAGTCAGAAGGTTGGGCTAGAAGATATATTGAGCCAAGTATAGGCTGAGAAATAGGCTAGTGTATTGGAAATGCTAAATTAGAAGAAAGTAATAAATATATTGATCCATAAGTACATTGAAAGTATATAGATACATAAAGGAAGTAAGTATATTTAGATTAAATATATTGATA